>NC_060149.1:4449053-9941553 GCF_021461385.2 Schistocerca piceifrons
GGAGGGTGTTTCTTACCGATGATACGTGGCAGGGGTGCTCTGTACCAATGTTCAATGGCTGAGAATATTTCGTACCACGGGTCTTAGTACCGGTGTTCCTGCCATTCAGCTTGCATATGTAGCGTGGGGGAGGGTGTTTCTTACCGATGTTAAGCGGCAGGGGCGCTCTGTACCAATGTTGAATGCCTCAGAATATTTCGAACCAGGCGTCTTAGTACCGGTGTTCCTGCCATTCAGCTTGTATATGTAGCGTGGGGGAGGGTGTTTCATACCGATGTTACGTCGCAGGGGCGCTCTGTACCAATGTTGAATGCCTCAGAATATTTCGTACCAGGGGTCTTAGTACCGGTGTTCCTGCCATTCAGCTTGCATATGTAGCGTGGGTGAGGGTGTTTCTTACCGATGTTATGTGGCAGAGGCGCTCTGTACCAATGTTGAATGCCTCAGAATATTTCGTACCAGGGGTCTTAGTGCCGGTGTTCCTGCCATCCAGCTTGCATATGTAGCGTGGGGGAGGGTAATTCATACAGATGTTACGTGGCAGGGGCGCTCTGTACCAAAGTTGAATGCCTCAGAATATTTCGTACCAGGGTTTTAGTACCGGTGTTCCTGCCATTCAGCTTGTATATGTAGCGAGGGGGAGGGTGTTTCTTACCGATGTTACGTGGCAGGGGCGCTCTGTACCAATGTTGAATGCCTGAGAATATTTCGTACCAGGGGTCTTAGTACCGGTGTTCCTGCCATTCAGCTTGCATATGTAGCGTGGGGGAGGGTGTTTCTTACCGATGTTACGTGGCAGGGGCGCTCTGTACCAATGTTGAATGCCTCAGAGTATTTCGTACCAGGGGTCTTAGTACCGGTGTTCCTGCCATTCAGCTTGCACATGTAGCGTGGGGGAGGTTGTTTCTTACCGATGTTACGTGGCAGGTGCGCTCTGTACCAATGTTGAATGCCTCAGAATTTTTCGTACCAGGGGTCTTAGTACCGGTGTTCCTGCCATTCAGCTTGCATATGTAGCGTGGGGGAGGGTGTTTTATACCGATGTTACGTGGCAGGGGCGCTCTGTACCAATGTTGAATGCCTAAGAATAATTCATACCACGGGTCTTAGTACCGGTGTTCCTGCCATTCAGCTTGCATATGTAGCGTGGGGGAGGGTGTTTCTTACCGATGTTACGTGGCAAAGGCGCTCTTTACCAATGTTGAATGCCTCAGAATATTTCGTACCAGGGGTCTTAGTACCGGTATTCCTGCCATTCAGCTTGCATATGTAGCGTGGGGGAGGGTGTTTCTTACCGATGTTACGTGGCAGGGGCGCTCTGTACCAATGTTGAATGCCTCGGAATATTTCGTACCAGGGGTCTTAGTACCGGTGTTCCTGGCATTCAGCTTGCTTATGTAGCGAGGGGGAGGGTGTTTCTTGCCGATGTTACGTGGCAGGGGCGCTCTGTACCAATGTTGAATGCCTCAGAATATTTCGTACCAGGGGTCTTAGTACCGGTGTTCCTGCCATTCAGCTTCCATATGTAGCGTGGGGGAGGGTGTTTCTTACCGATGTTACGTGGCAGGGGCGCTCTGTACCAATGTTGAATGCCTCAGATTATTTCGTACCAGGGGTCTTAGTACCGGTGTTCCTGCCATTCAGCTTGCATATGTAGCGTGGGGGAGGGTGTTTCATACCGATGTTACGTGGCTGGGGCGCTCTGTACCAATGTTGAATGCCTCAGAATATTTCGTACCAGGGGTCTTAGTACCGGTGTTTTTGCCATTCAGCTTGCATATGTAGCGTGGGGGAGGGTGTTTCTTACCGATGTTACGTGGCAGGGGCGCTCTGTACCAATGTTGAATGCCTCAGAATATTTCGTACCAGGGGTCTTAGTACCGGTGTTCCTGCCAATCTGCTTGCATATGTATCGTGGGGGAGGGTGTTTCATACCGATGTTACGTGGCAGGGGCGCTCTGTACCAATGTTGAATGCCTCAGAATATTTCGAACCAGGGGCCTTAGTATCGGTGTTCCTGCCTTTCAGCTTGCATATGTAGCGTCGGGGAGGGTGTTTCATACCGATGTTACGTGGCAGGGGCGCTCTGTACCAATGTTGAATGCCTCAGAATATTTCGTACCAGGGGTCTTAGTACCGGTGTTCCTGCCATTCAGCTTGCATATGTAGCATGGGGGAGGGTGTTTCTTACCGATGTTACGTGGCAGGGGTGCTCTGTACTAATGTTGAATGCCGCAGAATATTTCGTACCAGGGGTCGTAGTACCGGTGTTCCTGCCATGCAGCTTGCATATGTAGCGTGGGGGAGGGTGTTTCTTACCGATGTTACGTGACAGGGGCGCTCTGTACCAATGTTGAATGCCTCAGAATATTTCGTACCAGGGGTCTTAGTACCGGTGTTCCTGCCATTCAGCTTGCATATGTAGCGTGGGGGAGGGTGTTTCTTACCGATGTTACGTGGCAGAGGCGCTCTGTACCAATGTTGAATGCCTGAGAATATTTCGTACCACGGGTCTTTGTACCGGTGTTCCTGCCATTCAGCTTGCATATGTAGCGTGGGGGAGGGTGTTTCTTACCGATGTTACTTGGCAGGGGCGCTCTGTACCAATGTTCAATGGCTGAGAATATTCGTACCACGGGTCTTAGTACCGGTGTTCCTGCCATTCAGCTTGCATATGTAGCGTGGGGGAGGGTGTTTCTTACCGATGTTAAGCGGCAGGGGCGCTCTGTACCAATGTTGAATGCCTCAGAATATTTCGAACCAGGGGTCTTAGTACCGGTGTTCCTGCCATTCAGCTTGTATAAGTAGCGTGGGGGAGGGTGTTTCATACCGATGTTACGTGGCAGGGGCGCTCTGTACCAATGTTGAATGCCTCAGAATATTTCGTACCAGGGGTCTTAGTACCGGTGTTCCTGGCATTCAGCTTGCATATGTAGCGTGGGTGAGGGTGTTTCTTACCGATGTTATGTGGCAGAGGCGCTCTGTACCAATGTTGAATGCCTCAGAATATTTCGTACCAGGGGTCTTAGTGCCGGTGTTCCTGCCATTCAGCTTGCATATGTAGCGTGGGGGAGGGTGTTTCATACAGATGTTACGTGGCAGGGGCGCTCTGTACCAATGTTGAATGCCTCAGAATATTTCGTACCAGGGGTTTTAGTACCGGTGTTCCTGCCATTCAGCTTGTATATGTAGCGTGGTGGAGGGTGTTTCTTACCGATGTTACGTGGCAGGGGCGCTCTGTACCAATGTTGAATGCCTGAGAATATTTCGTACCACGGGTCTTAGTACCGGTGTTCCTGCCATTCAGCTTGCATATGTAGCGTGGGGGGAGGGTGTTTCTTACCGATGTTAAGCGGCAGGGGCGCTCTGTACCAATGTTGAATGCCTCAGAATATTTCGAACCAGGGGTCTTAGTACCGGTGTTCCTGCCATTCAGCTTGTATAAGTAGCGTGGGGGAGGGTGTTTCATACCGATGTAACGTGGCAGGGGCGCTCTGTACCAATGTTGAATGCCTCAGAATATTTCGTACCAGGGGTCTTAGTACCGGTGTTCCTGCCATTCAGCTTGCATATGTAGCGTGGGTGAGGGTGTTTCGTACCGATGTTATGTGGTAGAGGCGCTCTGTACCAACGTTGAATGCCTCAGAATATTTCGTACCAGGGGTCTTAGTGCCTGTGTTCCTGCCATTCAGCTTGCATATGTAGCGTGGGGGAGGGTGTTTCATACAGATGTTACGTGGCAGGGGCGCTCTGTACCAATGTTGAATGCCTCAGAATATTTCGTACCAGGGGTTTTAGTACCGGTGTTCCTGCCATTCAGCTTGTATATGTAGCGTGGGGGAGGGTGTTTCTTACCGATGTTACGTGGCAGGGGCGCTCTGTACCAATGTTGAATGCCTGAGAATATTTCGTACCACGGGTCTTAGTACCGGTGTTCCTGCCATTCAGCTTGCATATGTAGCGTGGGGGAGGGTGTTTCATACCGATGTTACGTGGCAGGGGCGCTGTGTACCAATGTTGAATGCCTCAGAATATTTCCTACCACGGGTCTTAGTACCGGTGTTCCTGCCATTCAGCTTGCATATGTAGCGTGGGGGAGGGTGTTTCTTACCGATGTTACGTGGCAGGGGCGCTCTGTACCGATGTTGAATGCCTCAGAATATTTCGTACCAGGGGTCTTAGTACCGGTGTTCCTGCCATTCAGCTTGCATATGTAGCGTGGGGGAGGGTGTTTCTTACCGATGTTACGTGGCAGGGGCGCTCTGTACCAATGTTGAATGCCTCAGAGTATTTCGTACCAACGGTCTTAGTACCGGTGTTCCTGCCATTCAGCTTGCACATGTAGCGTGGGGGAGGTTGTTTCTTACCGATGTTACGTGGCAGGTGCGCTCTGTACCAATGTTGAATGCCTCAGAATATTTCGTACCGGGGGTCTTAGTACCGGTGTTCCTGCCATTCAGCTTGCATATGTAGCGTGGGGGAGGGTGTTTTATACCGATGTTACGTGGCAGGGGCGCTCTGTACCAATGTTGAATGCCTGAGAATAATTCATACCACGGGTCTTAGTACCGGTGTTCCTGCCATTCAGCTTGCATATGTAGCGTGGGGGAGGGTGTTTCTTACCGATAATACGTGGCAGGGGCGCTCTTTACCAATGTTGAATGCCTCAGAATATTTCGTACCAGGGGTCTTAGTACCGTTGTTCCTGCCATTCAGCTTGCATATGTAGCGTGGGGGAGGGTGTTCCATAGCGATGTTACGTTGCAGGGGCGTTCTGTAGCAATGTTGAAATCATCAGAATATTTCGTACCAGGGGTCTTAGTACCGGTGTTCCTGCCATTCAGCTTGCATATGTAGCGTGGGGGAGGGTGTTTCTTACCGATGTTACGTGGCAGGGGCGCTCTGTACCAATGTTGAATGCCTCAAAATATTTCGTACCAGGGGTCTTAGTACCGGTGTTCCTGCCATTCAGCTTGCATATGTAGCGTGGGGGAGGGTGTTTCTTACCGATGTTACGTGGCAGGGGCGCTCTGTACCAATGTTGAATGCCTCAAAATATTTCGTACCAGGGGTCTTAGTACCGGTGTTCCTGCCATTCAGCTTGCATATGTAGCGTGGGGGAGGGTGTTTCTTACCGATAATACGTGGCAGGGGCGCTCTTTACCAATGTTGAATGCCTCAGAATATTTCGTACCAGGGGTCTTAGTACCGGTGTTCCTGGCATTCAGCTTGCTTATGTAGCGTGGGGGAGGGTCTTTCTTGCCGATGTTACGTGGCAGGGGCGCTCTGTACCAATGTTGAATGCCTCAGAATATTTCGTACCAGGGGTCTTAGTACCGGTGTTCCTGCCATTCAGCTTCCATATGTAGCGTGGGGGAGGGTGTTTCTTACCGATGTTACGTGGCAGGGGCGCTCTGTACCAATGTTGAATGCCTCAGATTATTTCGTACCAGGGGTCTTAGTACCGGTGTTCCTGCCATTCAGCTTGCATATGTAGCGTGGGGGAGGGTGTTTCATACCGATGTTACGTGGCTGGGGCGCTCTGTACCAATGTTGAATGCCTCAGAATATTTCGTACCAGGGGTCTTAGTACCGGTGTTTTTGCCATTCAGCTTGCATATGTAGCGTGGGGGAGGGTGTTTCTTACCGATGTTACGTGGCAGGGGCGCTCTGTACCAATGTTGAATGCCTCAGAATATTTCGTACCAGGGGTCTTAGTACCGGTGTTCCTGCAAATCTGCTTGCATATGTAGCGTGGGGGAGGGTGTTTCATACCGATGTTACGTGGCAGGGGCGCTCTGTACCAATGTTGAATGCCTCAGAATATTTCGTACCAGGGGCCTTAGTATCGGTGTTCCTGCCTTTCAGCTTGCATATGTAGCGTCGGGGAGGGTGTTTCATACCGATGTTACGTGGCAGGGGCGCTCTGTACCAATGTTGAATGCCTCAGAATATTTCGTACCAGGGGTCTTAGTACCGGTGTTCCTGCCATTCAGCTTGCATATGTAGCATGGGGGAGGGTGTTTCTTACCGATGTTACGTGGCAGAGGCGCTCTGTACCAATGTTGAATGCCTGAGAATATTTCGTACCACGGGTCTTTGTACCGGTGTTCCTGCCATTCAGCTTGCATATGTAGCGTGGGGGAGGGTGTTTCTTACCGACGTTACGTGGCAGGGGCGCTCTGTACCAATGTTGAATGCCTGAGAATATTTCGTACCAGGGGTCTTAGTACCGGTGTTCCTGCCATTCAGCTTGCATATGTAGCGTGGGGGAGGGTGTTTCATACCGATGTTACGTGGCTGGGGCGCTCTGTACCAATGTTGAATGCCTCAGAATATTTCGTACCAGGGGTCTTAGTACCGGTGTTCCTGCCATTCAGCTTGCATATGTAGTGTGGGGGAGGGTGTTTCTTACCGATGTTATGTGGCAGGGGCGCTCTGTACCAATGTTGAATACCTCAGAATATTTCGTACCAGGGGTTTTAGTACCGGTGTTCCTTCCGTTCAGCTTGCATATGTAGCGTGGGGGAGGGTGTTTCTTACCGATGTTATGTGGCAGGGGCGCTCTGTACCAATGTTGAATGCCTCAGAATATTTCGTACCAGGGGTCTTAGTACCGGTGTTCGTGGCATTCAGCTTGCATATGTAGCGTGGGGGAGGGTGTTTCTTACCGATGTTACGTGGCAGAGGCGCTCTGTATTAATGATGAATGCCTCAGAATATTTCGTACCATGGGTCTTAGTACCGGTGTTCCTGCCATTCAGCTTGCATATGTAGCGTGGGGGAGGGTGTTTCTTACCGATGTTACGTGGCAGGGGCGCTCTGTACCAATGTTGAATGCCTCAGAATATTTCGTACCAGGGGTCTTAGTACCGGTGTTCCTGCCATTCAGCTTGCATATATAGCGTGGGGGAGGGTGTTTCTTACCGATGTTACGTGGCAGGGGCGCTCTGTACCAATGTTGAATGCCTCAGAATGTATCGTACCAGGGGTCTTAGTACCGGTGTTCCTGCCATTCAGCTTGCATATGTAGCGTGGGGGAGGGTGTTTTTATACCGATGTTACGTGGCAGGGGCGCTCTGTACCAATGGTGAATGCCTGAGAATAATTCATACCACAGGTCTTAGTACCGGTGTTCCTGCCATTCAGCTTGCATATGTAGCGTGGGGGAGGGTGTTTCTTACCGATGTTACGTGGCAGGGGCGCTCTGTACCAATGTTGAATGCCTCAAAATATTTCGTACCAGGGTACCGGTATTCCTGCCATTCAGCTTGCATATGTAGCGCGGGGGAGGGTGTTTCTTACCGATGTTACGTGGCAGGGGCGCTCTGTACCAATGTTGAATGCCTCAGAATATTTCGTACCAGGGGTCTTAGTACCGGTGTTCCTGGCATTCAGCTTGCATATGTAGAGTGGGGGAGGGTGTTTCTTGCCGATGTTACGTGGCAGGTGCGCTCTGTACCAATGTTGAATGCCTCAGAATATTTCGTACCAGGGGTCTTAGTACCGGTGTTCCTGCCATTCAGCTTGCATATGTAGCGTGGGGGAGGGTGTTTCTTACCGATGTTACGTGGCAGGGGCGCTCTGTACCAATGTTGAATGCCTCAGAGTATTTCTTACCAGGGGTCTTAGTACCGGTGTTCCTGCCATTCAGCTTGCATATGTAGCATGGGGGAGGGTGTTTCTTACCGATGTTACGTGGCAGAGGCGCTCTGTACCAATGTTGAATGCCTGCGAATATTTCGTACCACGGGTCTTTGTACCGGTGTTCCTGCCATTCAGCTTGCATATGTAGCGTGGGGAGGGTGTTTCTTACCGACGTTACGTGGCAGGGGCGCTCTGTACCAATGTTGAATGCCTGAGAATATTTCGTACCAGGGGTCTTAGTACCGGTGTTCCTGCCATTCAGCCTGCATATGTAGCGTGGGGGAGGGTGTTTCTTACCGATGTTACGTGGCAGGGGCGCTCTGTACCAATGTTGAATACCTTCAGAATATTTCGTACCAGGGGTTTTAGTACCGGTGTTCCTGCCGTTCAGCTTGCATATGTAGCGTGGGGGAGGGTGTTTCTTACCGATGATACGTGGCAGGGGCGCTCTGTACCAATGTTGAATGCCTCAGAATATTTCGTACCAGGGGTCTTAGTACCGGTGTTCCTGCCATTCAGCTTGCATATGTAGCGTGGGGGAGGGTGTTTCTTACCGATGTTACGTGGCAGAGGTGCTCTGTACCAATTATGAATGCCTCAGAATATTTCGTACCATGGGTCTTAGTACCGGTGTTCCTGCTATTCAGCTTGAATATGTAGCATGGGGGAGAGTGTTTCTTACCGATGTTACGTGGCAGGGGCGCTCTGTACCAATGTTGAATGCCTCAGAATATTTCGTACCAGGGGTCTTAGTACCGGTGTTCCTGCCATTCAGCTTGCATATATAGCGTGGGGGAGGGTGTTTCTTACCGATGTTACGTGGCAGGGGCGCTCTGTACCAATGTTGAATGCCACAGAATGTATCGTACCAGGGGTCTTAGTACCGGTGTTCCTGCCATTCAGCTTGCATATGTAGCGAGGGGGAGGGTGTTTTATACCGATGTTACGTGGCAGGGGCGCTCTGTACCAATGGTGAATGCCTGAGAATAATTCATACCACGGGTCTTAGTACCGGTGTTCCTGCCATTCAGCTTGCATATGTAGCGTGGGGGAGGGTGTTTCTTACCGATTTTACGTGGCAGTGGCGCTCTGTACCAATGTTGAATGCCTCAAAATATTTCGTACCAGGGGACTTAGTACCGGTATTCCTGCCATTCAGCTTGCATATGTAGCGTGGGGGAGGGTGTTCTTACCGATGTTACGTGGCAGGGGCGCTCTGTACCAATGTTGAATGCCTCAGAATATTTCGTACCAGGGGTCTTAGTACCGGTGTTCCTGGCATTCAGCATGCATATGTAGAGTGGGGGAGGGTGTTTCTTGCCGATGTTACGTGGCAGGTGCGCTCTGTACCAATGTTGAATGCCTCAGAATATTTCGTACCAGGGGTCTTAGTACCGGTGTTCCTGCCATTCAGCTTCCATATGTAGCGTGGGGGAGGGTGTTTCTTACCAATGTTACGTGGCAGGGGCGCTCTGTACCAATGTTGAATGCCTCAGATTATTTCGTACCAGGGGTCTTAGTACCGGTGTTCCTGCCATTCAGCTTGCATATGTAGCGTGGGGGAGGGTGTTTCATACCGATGTTACGTGGCAGGGGCGCTCTGTACCAATGTTGAATGCCTGAGAATATTTCGTACCAGGGGTCTTAGTACCGGTGTTTTTGCCATTCAGCTTGCATATGTAGCGTGGGGGAGGGTGTTTCTTACCGATGTTACGTGGCAGGGGCGCTCTGTACCAATGTTGAATGCCTCAGAATATTTCGTACTAGGGGTCTTAGTACCGGTGTTCCTGCCAATCTGCTTGCATATGTAGCGTGGGGGAGGGTGTTTCATACCGATGTTACGTGTCAGGGGCGCTCTGTACCAATGTTGAATGCCTCAGAATATTTCGTACCAGGGGCCTTAGTATCGGTGTTCCTGCCTTTCAGCTTGCATATGTAGCGTCGGGGAGGGTGTTTCATACCGATGTTACGTGGCAGGGGCGCTCTGTACCAATGTTGAATGCCTCAGAATATTTCGTAATAGGGGTCTTAGTACCGGTGTTCCTGCCATTCAGCTTGCATATGTAGCATGGGGGAGGGTGTTTCTTACCGATATTACGTGGCAGGGGCGCTCTGTACCAATGTTGAATGCCTCAGAATATTTCGAACCAGGGGTCTTAGTACCGGTGTTCCTGCCATTCAGCTTCCATATGTAGCGTGGGGGAGGGTGTTTCTTACCGATGTTACGTGGCAGGGGCGCTCTGTACCAATGTTGAATGCCTCAGATTATTTCGTACCAGGGGTCTTAGTACCGGTGTTCCTGCCATTCAGCTTGCATATGTAGCGTGGGGGAGGGTGTTTCATACCGATGTGACGTGGCAGGGGCGCTCTGTACCAATGTTGAATGCCTCAGAATATTTCGTACCAGGGGTCTTAGTACCGGTGTTTTTGCCATTCAGCTTGCATATGTAGCGTGGGGGAGGGTGTTTCTTACCGATGTTACGTGGCAGGGGCGCTCTTATACCAATGTTGAATGCCTCAGAATATTTCGTACCAGCGGTCTTAGTACCGGTGTTCCTGCCAATCTGCTTGCATATGTAGCGTGGGGGAGGGTGTTTCATACCGATGTTACGTGGCAGGGGCGCTCTGTACCAATGTTGAATGCCTCAGAATATTTCGTACCACGGGCCTTAGTATCGGTGTTCCTGCCTTTCAGCTTGCATATGTAGCGTCGGGGAGGGTGATTCATACCGATGTTACGTGGCAGGGGCGCTCTGTACCAATGTTGAGTGCCTCAGAATATTTCGTAATAGGGGTCTCAGTACCGGTGTCCTGCCATTCAGCTTGCATATGTAGCATGGGGGAGGGTGTTTCTTACCGATATTACGTGGCAGGGGCGCTCTGTACCAATGTTGAATGCCGCAGAATATTTAGTACCATGGGTCTTAGTACTGGTGTTCCTGCCATTCAGCTTGCATATGTAGCGTGGGGGAGGGTGTTTCTTACCGATGTTACGTGGCAGGGGCGCTCTGTACCAATGTTGAATGCCTCAGAATATTTCATACCAGGGGTCTTAGTACCGGTGTTCCTGCCATTCAGCTTGCATATGTTGCGTGGGGGAGGGTGTTTCTTACCGATGTTACGTGGCAGGGGCGCTCTGTACCAATGTTGAATGCCTCAGAATATTTCGTACCAGGGGTCTTAGTACCGGCGTTCCTGCCATTCAGCTTGCATATGTAGCGTGGGGGAGGGTGTTTCATACCGATGTTACGTGGCAGGGGCGCTCTGTACCAATGTTGAATGCCTCAGAATATTTCGTACCAGGGGTCTTAGTACCGGTGTTCCTGCCATTCAGCTTGCATATGTAGCGTGGGGGAGGCTGTTTCTTACCGATGTTACGTGGCAGGGGCGCTCTGTACCAATGTTGAATGCCTCAGAATATTTCGAACCAGGGGTCTTAGTACCGGTGTTCCTGCCAATCTGCTTGCATATGTAGCGTGAGGGAGGGTGTTTCATACCGATGTTACGTGGCAGGGGCGCTCTGTACCAATGTTGAATGCCTCAGAATATTTCGTACCAGGGGCCTTAGTACCGATGTTCCTGCCATTCAGCTTGCATATGTAGCGTCGGGGAGGGTGTTTCATACCGATGTTACGTGGCAGGGGCGCTCTGTACCAATGTTGAATGCCTCAGAATATTTCGTACCAGGGGTCTTAGTACCAGTGTTTCTGCCATTCAGCTTGCATTTGTAGCATGGGGGAGGGTGTTTCTTACCGATATTACGTGGCAGGGGCGCTCTGTACCAATGTTGAATGCCGCAGAATATTTCGTACCAGGGGTCTTAGTACCGGTGTTCCTGCCATTCAGCTTGCATATGTAGTGTGGGGGAGGGTGTTTCTTACCGATGTTACGTGGCAGGGGCGCTCTGTACCAATGTTGAATGCCTCAGAATATTTCGTACCAGAGGTCTTAGTACCGGTGTTCCTGCCATTCAGCTTGCATATGTAGCGTGGGGGAGGGTGTTTCTTACCGATGTTACGTGGCAGAGGCGCTCTGTACCAATGTTGAATGCCTGAGAATATTTCGTACCACGGGTCTTTGTACCGGTGTTCCTGCCTTTCAGCTTGCATATATAGCGTGGGGGAGGGTGTTTCTTACCAACGTTACGTGGCAGGGGCGCTCTGTACCAATGTTGAATGCCTCAGAATATTTCGTACCAGGGGTCTTAGTACCGGTGTTCCTGGCATTCAGTTAGCATATGTAGCGTGGGGGAGGGTGTTTCTTACCGATGATACGTGGCAGGGGCGCTCTGTACCAATGTTGAATGGCTCAGAATATTTCGTACCAGGGGTCTTGGTACCGGTGTTCCTGCCATTCAGCTTGCATATGTAGCGTGGGGGAGGGTGTTTCTTACCGATGTTACGTGGCAGGGGCGCTCTGTACCAAAGTTGAAGGCCTCAGAATATTTCGTACCAGGGGTCTTAGTACCGGTGTTCCTGCCATTCAGCTTGCATATGTAGCGTGGGGAGGGTGTGTCCTACCGATGTTGCGTGGCAGGGGCACTCTGTACCAATGTTCAATGCCTGAGAATATTTCGTACCAGGGGTCTTAGTGCCGGTGTTCCTGCCATTCAGCTTGCATATATAGCGTGTGGATAGTGTTTCTTACCAATTTTACGTGGCAAGGTCGCTCTGTACCAATGTTGAATGCCTGAGAAAATTTCGTACCAGGGGTCGTAGTACCATTGTACCTGCTATACAGCTTGCATATATAGCGTGGTGGAGGGTGTTTCTTACCAATTTTACGTGGCAAGGTCGCTCTGTACCAATGTTGAATGCCGGAGACAATTACGTACCAGTGTTATTTATATTATTGTTTGACCCATTCAGCTTGCATATGTAGTGTGGTGGAGGGTGTTTCTTACCGATGTTACGTGGCAGGGGCACTCTGTACCAATGTTGAATGCCTGAGAATATTTTGTACCAGGGGTCTTAGTGCCGGTGTTCCTGCCATTCAGCTTGCATATATAGCTTGGTAGATAGTGCTTCTTACCAATTTTTCGTGGCAAGGTCGCTATGTACCGATTTTTAATGCCGGAGACCATTTCGTACCAGTGTTCTTTGTACTATTGTTTGACCCATTCAGCTTGCATATGTAGTGTGGTGGAGGGTGTTTCATACCGATGTTACGTGGCAGGGGCGCTCTGTACCAATGTTGAATGCCTGAGAATATTTCGTAAAACGGGTCTTAGTACTGGTGTTCCTGCCATTCAGCTTGCATAAGTAGCGTGGGGGAGGGTGTTTCTTACCGATGTTACGTGGCAGGGGCGCTCTGTACCAATGTTGAATGCCTCAGAATATTTCGTACCAGGGGTCTTAGTACCGGTGTTCCTGCCATTCAGCTTGCATATGTAGCGTGGGGGAGGGTGTTTCATACCGATGTTACGTGGCAGGGGCGCTCTGTACCAATGTTGAATGCCTCAGAATATTTCGTACCAGGGGTCTTAGTACCGGTGATCCTGTCATTCAGCTTGCAAATGTAGCGTGGTGGAGGGTGTTTCTTACCGATGTTACGTGGCAGGGGCGCTCTGTACCAATGTTGAATGCCTCGGAATATTTCGTACCAGGGTCGTAGTACCGGTGTTACTGCCATTCAGCTTGCATACATTGCGTGGTGGAGGGTGTTTCTTACCAATTTTATGTGGCAAGGTCGCTCTGTACTAATGTTGAATTCCTGCGAATATTTCGTACCAGAGGTCTTAGTACCGGTGTTCCTGCCATTCAGCTTGCATATATAGCGTGGTGGATAGTGTTTCTTACCAATTTTACGTGGCAAGGTCGCTCTGTACCGATTTTTAATGCCGGAGCCCATTTCGTACCAGTGTTCTTTGTACTATTGTTTGACCCATTCAACCTGCATATGTAGTGTGGTGGAGGGTGTTTCATACCGATGTACGTGGCAGGGGCGCTCTGTACCAATGTTGAATGCCTCAGAATATTTCGTACCAGGGGTCTTAGTACCAGTGTTCCTGCCATTCAGCTTGCATATGTAGCGTGGGGAGGGTGTTTTCCTACCGAAGTTGCGTGGCAGGGGCACTCTGTACCAATGTTCAATGCCTGAGAATATTTCGTACCAGGGGTCTTAGTGCCGGTGTTCCTGCCATTCAGCTTGCATATATAGCGTGGTGGAGGGTGTTTCTCACCAATTTTACGTGGCAAGGTCGCTCTGTACTAACGTTGAATGCCTGCGAATATTTCGTACCAGTGGTCTTAGTACCGGTGTTCCTGCCATTCAGCTTGCATATGTAGCGTGGTGGAGGGTGTTTCTTACCAATTTTACGTGGCAAGGTCGCTCTGTACTAATGTTGAATGCCTGCGAATATTTCGTACCAGTGGCTTTAGTACCGGTGTTCCTGCCATTCAGCTTGCATATATAGTGTGGTGGATAGTGTTTCTTACCAATTTTACGTGGCAAGGTCGCTCTGTACCGATTTTTAATGCCGGAGACCATTTCGTACCAGTGTTCTTTGTACTATTGTTTGACCCATTCAGCTTGCATATGTAGTGTGGTGGAGGGTGTTTCATACCGATGTTACGTGGCAGGGGCGCTCTGTACCAATGTAGAATGCCTCAGAATATTTCGAACCAGGGGTCTTAGTACCGGTGTTCCTGCCAATCTGCTTGCATATGTAGCGTGAGGGAGGGTGTTTCATACCGATGTTACGTGGCAGGGGCGCTCAGTACCAATGTTGAATGCCTCAGAATATTTCGTACCAGGGGCCTTAGTACCGATGTTCCTGCCATTCAGCTTGCATATGTAGCGTCGGGGAGGGTGTTTCATACCGATGTTACGTGGCAGGGGCGCTCTGTACCAATGTTGAATGCCTCAGAATATTTCGTACCAGGGGTCTTAGTACCGGTGTTTCTGCCTTTCAGCTTGCATTTGTAGCATGGGGGAGGGTGTTTCTTACCGATATTACGTGGCAGGGGCGCTCTGTACCAATGTTGAATGTCGCAGAATATTTCGTACCAGGGGTCTTAGTACCGGTGTTCCTGCCATTCAGCTTGCATATGTAGCGTGGGGGAGGGTGTTTCTTACCGATGTTATGTGGCAGGGGCGCTCTGTACCAATGTTGAATGCCTCAGAATATTTCGTACCAGGGGTCTTAGTACCGGTGTTCCTGCCATTCAGCTTGCATATGTAGCGTGGGGGAGGGTGTTTCTTACCGATGTTACGTGGCAGAGGCGCTCTGTACCAATGTTGAATGCCTGAGAATATTTCGTACCACGGGTCTTTGTACCGGTGCTCCTGCCTTTCAGCTTGCATATGTAGCGTGGGGGAGGGTGTTTCTTACCGACGTTACGTGGCAGGGGCGCTCTGTACCAATGTTGAATGCCTGAGAATAATTCGTACCAGGGGTCTTAGTATTGGTGTTCCTGCCATTCAGCCTGCATATGTAGCGTGGGGGAGGGTGTTTTTTACCGATGTTACGTGGCAGGGGCGCTCTGTACCAATGTTCAATGCCTCAGAATATTTCGTACCAGGGGTCTTAGTACCGGTGTTCCTGCCATTCAGCTTGCTTATGTTGTGTGGGGGAGGGTGTTTCTTACCGATGTTACGTGGCAGGGCGCTCTGTACCAATGTTGAATGCCTCAGAATATTTCGTACCAGGGGTCTTAGTACCGGTGTTCCTGGCATTCAGCTTGCATATGTAGCGTGGGGGAGGGTGTTTCTTACCGATGTTATGTGGCAGGGGTGCTCTGTACCAATGTTGAATGCCTCAGAATATTTCGTACCAGAGGTCTTAGTACCGGTGTTCCTGCCATTCAGCTTGCATATATAGCGTGGTGGATAGTGTTTCTTACCAATTTTACGTGGCAAGGTCGCTCTGTACCGATTTTTAATGCCGGAGCCCATTTCGTACCAGTGTTCTTTGTACTATTGTTTGACCCATTCAACCTGCATATGTAGTGTGGTGGAGGGTGTTTCATACCGATGTTACGTGGCAGGGGCGCTCTGTACCAATGTTGAATGCCTCAGAATATTTCGTACCAGGGGTCTTAGTACCGGTGTTCCTGCCATTCAGCTTGCATATGTAGCGTGGGGAGGGTGTTTCCTACCGAAGTTGCGTGGCAGGGGCACTCTGTACCAATGTTCAATGCCTGAGAATATTTCGTACCAGGGGTCTTAGTGCCGGTGTTCCTGCCATTTAGCTTGCATATATAGCGTGGTGGAGGGTGTTTCTCACCAATTTTACGTGGCAAGGTCGCTCTGTACTAACGTTGAATGCCTGCGAATATTTCGTACCAGTGGTCTTAGTACCGGTGTTCCTGCCATTCAGCTTGCATATGTAGCGTGGTGGAGGGTGTTTCTTACCAATTTTACGTGGCAAGGTCGCTCTGTACTAATGTTGAATGCCTGCGAATATTTCGTACCAGTGGCTTTAGTACCGGTGTTCCTGCCATTCAGCTTGCATATATAGTGTGGTGGATAGTGTTTCTTACCAATTTTACGTGGCAAGGTCGCTCTGTACCGATTTTTAATGCCGGAGACCATTTCGTACCAGTGTTCTTTGTACTATTGTTTGACCCATTCAGCTTGCATATGTAGTGTGGTGGAGGGTGTTTCATACCGATGTTACGTGGCAGGGGCGCTCTGTACCAATGTAGAATGCCTCAGAATATTTCGAACCAGGGGTCTTAGTACCGGTGTTCCTGCCAATCTGCTTGCATATGTAGCGTGAGGGAGGGTGTTTCATACCGATGTTACGTGGCAGGGGCGCTCAGTACCAATGTTGAATGCCTCAGAATATTTCGTACCAGGGGCCTTAGTACCGATGTTCCTGCCATTCAGCTTGCATATGTAGCGTCGGGGAGGGTGTTTCATACCGATGTTACGTGGCAGGGGCGCTCTGTACCAATGTTGAATGCCTCAGAATATTTCGTACCAGGGGTCTTAGTACCGGTGTTTCTGCCTTTCAGCTTGCATTTGTAGCATGGGGGAGGGTGTTTCTTACCGATATTACGTGGCAGGGGCGCTCTGTACCAATGTTGAATGTCGCAGAATATTTCGTACCAGGGGTCTTAGTACCGGTGTTCCTGCCATTCAGCTTGCATATGTAGCGTGGGGGAGGGTGTTTCTTACCGATGTTATGTGGCAGGGGCGCTCTGTACCAATGTTGAATGCCTCAGAATATTTCGTACCAGGGGTCTTAGTACCGGTGTTCCTGCCATTCAGCTTGCATATGTAGCGTGGGGGAGGGTGTTTCTTACCGATGTTACGTGGCAGAGGCGCTCTGTACCAATGTTGAATGCCTGAGAATATTTCGTACCACGGGTCTTTGTACCAGTGCTCCTGCCTTTCAGCTTGCATATGTAGCGTGGGGGAGGGTGTTTCTTACCGACGTTACGTGGCAGGGGCGCTCTGTACCAATGTTGAATGCCTGAGAATAATTCGTACCAGGGGTCTTAGTATTGGTGTTCCTGCCATTCAGCCTGCATATGTAGCGTGGGGGAGGGTGTTTTTTACCGATGTTACGTGGCAGGGGCGCTCTGTACCAATGTTCAATGCCTCAGAATATTTCGTACCAGGGGTCTTAGTACCGGTGTTCCTGCCATTCAGCTTGCTTATGTTGTGTGGGGGAGGGTGTTTCTTACCGATGTTACGTGGCAGGGGCGCTCTGTACCAATGTTGAATGCCTCAGAATATTTCGTACCAGGGGTCTTAGTACCGGTGTTCCTGGCATTCAGCTTGCATATGTAGCATGGGGGAGGGTGTTTCTTACCGATGTTATGTGGCAGGGGTGCTCTGTACCAATGTTGAATGCCTCAGAATATTTCGTACCAGGGGTCTTAGTACCGGTGTTCCTGCCATTCAGTTAGCATATGTAGCGTGGGGGAGGGTGCTTCTTACCGATGATACGTGGCAGGGGCGCTCTGTACCAATGTTGAATGGCTCAGAATATTTCGTACCAGGGGTCTTAGTACCGGTGTTCCTGCCATTCAGCTTGCATGTGTAGCGTGGGGGAGGGTGTTTCTTACCGATGTTACGTGGCAGGGGCGCTCTGTACCAAAGTTGAAGGCCTCAGAATATTTCGTACCAGGGGTCTTAGTACCGGTGTTCCTGCCATTCAGCTTGCATATGTAGCGTGGGGAGGGTGTGTCCTACCGATGTTGCGTGGCAGGGGCACTCTGTACCAATGTTCAATGCCTGAGAATATTTCGTACCAGGGGTCTTAGTGCCGGTGTTGCTGCCATTCAGCTTGCATATATAGCGTGGTGGAGGGTGTTTCTTACCTATTTTACGTGGCAAGGTCGCTCTGTACTAACGTTGAATGCCTGCGAATATTTCGTACCAGTGGTCTTAGTACCGGTGTTCCTGCCATTCAGCTTGCATATGTAGCGTGGTGGAGGGTGTTTCTTACCAATATTACGTGGCAAGGTCGCTCTGTACTAATGTTGAATGCCTGCGAATATTTCGTACCAGTGGCTTTAGTACCGGTGTTCCTGCCATTCAGCTTGCATATATAGTGTGGTGGATAGTGTTTCTTACCAATTTTACGTGGCAAGGTCGCTCTGTACCGATTTTTAATGCCGGAGACCATTTCGTACCAGTGTTCTTTGAACTATTGTTTGACCCATTCAGCCTGCATATGTAGTGTGGTGGAGGGTGTTTCATACCGATGTTACGTGGCAGGGGCGCTCTGTACCAATGTTGAATGCTTCAGAATATTTCGAACCAGGGGTCTTAGTACCGGTGTTCCTGCCAATCTGCTTGCATATGTAGCGTGAGGGAGGGTGTTTCATACCGATGTTACGTGGCAGGGGCGCTCTGTACCAATGTTGAATGCCTCAGAATATTTCGTACCAGGGGCCTTAGTACCGATGTTCCTGCCATTCAGCTTGCATATGTAGCGTCGGGGAGGGTGTTTCATACCGATGTTACGTGGCAGGGGCGCTCTGTACCAATGTTGAATGCCTCAGAATATTTCGTACCAGGGGTCTTAGTACCGGTGTTTCTGCCATTCAGCTTGCATTTGTAGCATGGGGGAGGGTGTTTCTTACCGATATTACGTGGCAGGGGCGCTCTGTACCAATGTTGAATGTCGCAGAATATTTCGTACCAGGGGTCTTAGTACCGGTGTTCCTGCCATTCAGCTTGCATATGTAGCGTGGGGGAGGGTGTTTCTTACCGATGTTATGTGGCAGGGGCGCTCTGTACCAATGTTGAATGCCTCAGAATATTTCGTACCAGGGGTCTTAGTACCGGTGTTCCTGCCATTCAGCTTGCATATGTAGCGTGGTGGAGGGTGTTTCTTACCGATGTTACGTGGCAGAGGCGCTCTGTACCAATGTTGAATGCCTGAGAATATTTCGTACCACGGGTCTTTGTACCGGTGTTCCTGCCTTTCAGCTTGCATATGTAGCGTGGGGGAGGGTGTTTCTTACCGACGTTACGTGGCAGGGGCGCTCTGTACCAATGTTGAATGCCTGAGAATAATTCGTACCAGGGGTCTTAGTATTGGTGTTCCTGCCATTCAGCCTGCATATGTAGCGTGGGGGAGGGTGTTTTTTACCGATGTTACGTGGCAGGGGCGCTCTGTACCGATGTTCAATGCCTCAGAATATTTCGTACCAGGGGTCTTAGTACCGGTGTTCGTGGCATTCAGCTTGCATATGTAGCGTGGGGGAGGGTGTTTCTTACCGATGTTACGTGGCAGAGGCGCTCTGTACCAATGATGAATGCCTCAGAATATTTCGTACCATGGGTCTTAGTACCGGTGTTCCTGCCATTCAGCTTGCATATGTAGCATGGGGGAGAGTGTTTCTTACCGATGTTACGTGGCAGGGGCGCTCTGTACCAATGTTGAATGCCTCAGAATATTTCGTACCAGGGGTCTTAGTACCGGTGTTCCTGCCATTCAGCTTGCATATATAGCGTGGGGGAGGGTGTTTCTTACCGATGTTACGTGGCAGGGGCGCTCTGTACCAATGTTGAATGCCTCAGAATGTATCGTACCAGGGGTCTTAGTACCGGTGTTCCTGCCATTCAGCTTGCATATGTAGCGCGGGGGAGGGTGTTTTATACCGATGTTACGTGGCAGGGGCGCTCTGTACCAATGGTGAATGCCTGAGAATAATTCATACCACGGGTCTTAGTACCGGTGTTCCTGCCATTCAGCTTGCATATGTAGCGTGGGGGAGGGTGTTTCTTACCGATGTTACGTGGCAGGGGCGCTCTGTACCAATGTTGAATGCCTCAAAATATTTCGTACCAGGGGTACCGGTATTCCTGCCATTCAGCTTGCATATGTAGCGTGGGGGAGGGTGTTTCTTACCGATGTTACGTGGCAGGGGCGCTCTGTACCAATGTTGAATGCCTCAGAATATTTCGTACCAGGGGTCTTAGTACCGGTGTTCCTGGCATTCAGCTTGCATATGTAGAGTGGGGGAGGGTGTTTCTTGCCGATGTTACGTGGCAGGTGCGCTCTGTACCAATGTTGAATGCCTCAGAATATTTCGTACTAGGGGTCTTAGTACCGGTGTTCCTGCCATTCAGCTTGCATATGTAGCGTGGGGGAGGGTGTTTCTTACCGATGTTACGTGGCAGGGGCGCTCTGTACCAATGTTGAATGCCTCAGAGTATTTCTTACCAGGGGTCTTAGTACCGGTGTTCCTGCCATTCAGCTTGCATATGTAGCATGGGGGAGGGTGTTTCTTACCGATGTTACGTGGCAGAGGCGCTCTGTGCCAATGTTGAATGCCTGCGAATATTTCGTACCACGGGTCTTTGTACCGGTGTTCCTGCCATTCAGCTTGCATATGTAGCGTGGGGGAGGGTGTTTCTTACCGACGTTATGTGGCAGGGGCGCTCTGTACCAATGTTGAATGCCTGAGAATATTTCGTACCAGGGGTCTTAGTACCGGTGTTCCTGCCATTCAGCCTGCATATGTAGCGTGGGGGAGGGTGTTTCTTACCGATGTTACGTGGCAGGGGCGCTCTGTACCAATGTTGAATACCTCAGAATATTTCGTACCAGGGGTTTTAGTACCGGTGTTCCTGCCGTTCAGCTTGCATATGTAGCGTGGGGGAGGGTGTTTCTTACCGATGTTACGTGGCAGGGGCGCTCTGTACCAATGTTGAATGCCTCAGAATATTTCGTACCAGGGGTCTTAGTACCGGTGTTCGTGGCATTCAGCTTGCATATGTAGCGTGGGGGAGGGTGTTTCTTACCGATGTTACGTGGCAGAGGTGCTCTGTACCAATTATGAATGCCTCAGAATATTTCGTACCATGGGTCTTAGTACCGGTGTTCCTGCCATTCAGCTTGCATATGTAGCATGGGGGAGAGTGTTTCTTACCGATGTTACGTGGCAGGGGCGCTCTGTACCAATGTTGAATGCCTCAGAATATTTCGTACCAGGGGTCTTAGTACCGGTGTTCCTGCCATTCAGCTTGCATATATAGCGTGGGGGAGGGTGTTTCTTACCGATGTTACGTGGCAGGGGCGCTCTGTACCAATGTTGAATGCCTCAGAATGTATCGTACCAGGGGTCTTAGTACCGGTGTTCCTGCCATTCAGCTTGCATATGTAGCGAGGGGGAGGGTGTTTTATACCGATGTTACGTGGCAGGGGCGCTCTGTACCAATGGTGAATGCCTGAGAATAATTCATACCACGGGTCTTAGTACCGGTGTTCCTGCCATTCAGCTTGCATATGTAGCGTGGGGGAGGGTGTTTCTTACCGATGTTACGTGGCAGTGGCGCTCTGTACCAATGTTGAATGCCTCAAAATATTTCGTACCAGGGGACTTAGTACCGGTATTCCTGCCATTCAGCTTGCATATGTAGCGTGGGGGAGGGTGTTTCTTACCGATGTTACGTGGCAGGTGCGCTCTGTACCAATGTTGAATGCCTCAGAATATTTCGTACCAGGGGTCTTAGTACCGGTGTTCCTGGCATTCAGCATGCATATGTAGAGTGGGGGAGGGTGTTTCTTGCCGATGTTACGTGGCAGGTGCGCTCTGTACCAATGTTGAATGCCTCAGAATATTTCGTACCAGGGGTCTTAGTACCGGTGTTCCTGACATTCAGCTTCCATATGTAGCGTGGGGGAGGGTGTTTCTTACCAATGTTACGTGGCAGGGGCGCTCTGTACCAATGTTGAATGCCTCAGATTATTTAGTACCAGGGGTCTTAGTACCGGTGTTCCTGCCATTCAGCTTGCATATGTAGCGTGGGGGAGGGTGTTTCATACCGATGTTACGTGGCAGGGGCGCTCTGTACCAATGTTGAATGCCTGAGAATATTTCGTACCAGGGGTCTTAGTACCGGTGTTTTTGCCATTCAGCTTGCATATGTAGCGTGGGGGAGGGTGTTTCTTACCGATGTTACGTGGCAGGGGCGCTCTGTACCAATGTTGAATGCCTCAGAATATTTCGTACCAGGGGTCTTAGTACCGGTGTTCCTGCCAATCTGCTTGCATATGTAGCGTGGGGGAGGGTGTTTCATACCGATGTTACGTGTCAGGGGCGCTCTGTACCAATGTTGAATGCCTCAGAATATTTCGTACCAGGGGCCTTAGTATCGGTGTTCCTGCCTTTCAGCTTGCATATGTAGCGTCGGGGAGGGTGTTTCATACCGATGTTACGTGGCAGGGGCGCTCTGTACCAATGTTGAATGCCTCAGAATATTTCGTAATAGGGGTCTTAGTACCGGTGTTCCTGCCATTCAGCTTGCATATGTAGCATGGGGGAGGGTGTTTCTTACCGATATTACGTGGCAGGGGCGCTCTGTACCAATGTTGAATGCCTCAGAATATTTCGAACCAGGGGTCTTAGTACCGGTGTTCCTGCCATTCAGCTACCATATGTAGCGTGGGGGAGGGTGTTTCTTACCGATGTTACGTGGCAGGGGCGCTCTGTACCAATGTTGAATGCCTCAGATTATTTCGTACCAGGGGTCTTAGTACCGGTGTTCCTGCCATTCAGCTTGCATATGTAGCGTGGGGGAGGGTGTTTCATACCGATGTGACGTGGCAGGGGCGCTCTGTACCAATGTTGAATGCCTCAGAATATTTCGTACCAGGGGTCTTAGTACCGGTGTTTTTGCCATTCAGCTTGCATATGTAGCGTGGGGGAGGGTGTTTCTTACCGATGTTACGTGGCAGGGGCGCTCTGTACCAATGTTGAATGCCTCAGAATATTTCGTACCAGCGGTCTTAGTACCGGTGTTCCTGCCAATCTGCTTGCATATGTAGCGTGGGGGAGGGTGTTTCATACCGATGTTACGTGGCAGGGGCGCTCTGTACCAATGTTGAATGCCTCAGAATATTTCGTACCACGGGCCTTAGTATCGGTGTTCCTGCCTTTCAGCTTGCATATGTAGCGTCGGGGAGGGTGTTTCATACCGATGTTACGTGGCAGGGGCGCTCTGTACCAATGTTGAGTGCCTCAGAATATTTCGTAATAGGGGTCTCAGTACCGGTGTCCTGCCATTCAGCTTGCATATGTAGCATGGGGGAGGGTGTTTCTTACCGATATTACGTGGCAGGGGCGCTCTGTACCAATGTTGAATGCCGCAGAATATTTAGTACCATGGGTCTTAGTACTGGTGTTCTGCCATTCAGCTTGCATATGTAGCGTGGGGGAGGGTGTTTCTTACCGATGTTACGTGGCAGGGGCGCTCTGTACCAATGTTGAATGCCTCAGAATATTTCATACCAGGGGTCTTAGTACCGGTGTTCCTGCCATTCAGCTTGCATATGTAGCGTGGGGGAGGGTGTTTCTTACCGATGTTACGTGGCAGGGGCGCTCTGTACCAATGTTGAATGCCTCAGAATATTTCGTACCAGGGGTCTTAGTACCGGTGTTCCTGCCATTCAGCTTGCATATGTAGCGTGGGGGAGGGTGTTTCATACCGATGTTACGTGGCAGGGGCGCTCTGTACCAATGTTGAATGCCTCAGAATATTTCGTACCAGGGGTCTTAGTACCGGTGTTCCTGCCATTCAGCTTGCATATGTAGCGTGGGGGAGGCTGTTTCTTACCGATGTTACGTGGCAGGGGCGCTCTGTACCAATGTTGAATGCCTCAGAATATTTCGAACCAGGGGTCTTAGTACCGGTGTTCCTGCCAATCTGCTTGCATATGTAGCGTGAGGGAGGGTGTTTCATACCGATGTTACGTGGCAGGGGCGCTCTGTACCAATGTTGAATGCCTCAGAATATTTCGTACCAGGGGCCTTAGTACCGATGTTCCTGCCATTCAGCTTGCATATGTAGCGTCGGGGAGGGTGTTTCATACCGATGTTACGTGGCAGGGGCGCTCTGTACCAATGTTGAATGCCTCAGAATATTTCGTACCAGGGGTCTTAGTACCAGTGTTTCTGCCATTCAGCTTGCATTTGTAGCATGGGGGAGGGTGTTTCTTACCGATATTACGTGGCAGGGGCGCTCTGTACCAATGTTGAATGCCGCAGAATATTTCGTACCAGGGGTCTTAGTACCGGTGTTCCTGCCATTCAGCTTGCATATGTAGCGTGGGGGAGGGTGTTTCTTACCGATGTTACGTGGCAGGGGGCGCTCTGTACCAATGTTGAATGCCTCAGAATATTTCGTACCAGAGGTCTTAGTACCGGTGTTCCTGCCATTCAGCTTGCATATGTAGCGTGGGGGAGGGTGTTTCTTACCGATGTTACGTGGCAGAGGCGCTCTGTACCAATGTTGAATGCCTGAGAATATTTCGTACCACGGGTCTTAGTACCGGTGTTCCTGCCATTCAGCTTGCATATGTAGCGTGGGGAGGGTGTGTCCTACCGATGTTGCGTGGCAGGGGCACTCTGTACCAATGTTCAATGCCTGAGACTATTTCGTACCAGGGGTCTTAGTGCCGGTGTTCCTGCCATTCAGCTTGCATATATAGCGTGGTGGATAGTGTTTCTTACCAATTTTACGTGGCAAGGTCGCTCTGTACCAATGTTGAATGCCTGAGAAAATTTCGTACCAGGGGTCGTAGTACCATTGTTCCTG
This sequence comes from Schistocerca piceifrons, assembly GCF_021461385.2. NCBI lineage: Eukaryota > Metazoa > Arthropoda > Insecta > Orthoptera > Acrididae > Schistocerca > Schistocerca piceifrons. Next base: position 4,473,708 of record NC_060149.1, read on the forward strand.
CTATACAGCTTGCATATATAGCGTGGTGGAGGGTGTTTCTTACCAATTTTACGTGGCAAGGTCGCTCTGTACCAATGTTGAATGCCGGAGACAATTACGTACCAGTGTTATTTATATTATTGTTTGACCCATTCAGCTTGCATATGTAGTGTGGTGGAGGGTGTTTCTTACCGATGTTACGTGGCAGGGGCACTCTGTACCAATGTTGAATGCCTGAGAATATTTTGTACCAGGGGTCTTAGTGCCGGTGTTCCTGCCATTCAGCTTGCATATATAGCTTGGTAGATAGTGCTTCTTACCAATTTTTCGTGGCAAGGTCGCTATGTACCGATTTTTAATGCCGGAGACCATTTCGTACCAGTGTTCTTTGTACTATTGTTTGACCCATTCAGCTTGCATATGTAGTGTGGTGGAGGGTGTTTCATACCGATGTTACGTGGCAGGGGCGCTCTGTACCAATGTTGAATGCCTGAGAATATTTCGTAAAACGGGTCTTAGTACCGGTGTTCCTGCCATTCAGCTTGCATAAGTAGCGTGGGGGAGGGTGTTTCTTACCGATGTTACGTGGCAGGGGCGCTCTGTACCAATGTTGAATGCCTCAGAATATTTCGTACCAGGGGTCTTAGTACCGGTGTTCCTGCCATTCAGCTTGCATATGTAGCGTGGGGAAAGGTGTTTCATACCGATGTTACGTGGCAGGGGCGCTCTGTACCAATGTTGAATGCCTCAGAATATTTCGTACCAGGGGTCTTAGTACCGGTGATCCTGTCATTCAGCTTGCAAATGTAGCGTGGTGGAGGGTGTTTCTTACCGATGTTACGTGGCAGGGGCGCTCTGTACCAATGTTGAATGCCTCGGAATATTTCGTACCAGGGTCGTAGTACCGGTGTTACTGCCATTCAGCTTGCATACATTGCGTGGTGGAGGGTGTTTCTTACCAATTTTATGTGGCAAGGTCGCTCTGTACTAATGTTGAATTCCTGCGAATATTTCGTACCAGAGGTCTTAGTACCGGTGTTCCTGCCATTCAGCTTGCATATATAGCGTGGTGGATAGTGTTTCTTACCAATTTTACGTGGCAAGGTCGCTCTGTACCGATTTTTAATGCCGGAGCCCATTTCGTACCAGTGTTCTTTGTACTATTGTTTGACCCATTCAACCTGCATATGTAGTGTGGTGGAGGGTGTTTCATACCGATGTTACGTGGCAGGGGCGCTCTGTACCAATGTTGAATGCCTCAGAATATTTCGTACCAGGGGTCTTAGTACCGGTGTTCCTGCCATTCAGCTTGCATATGTAGCGTGGGGAGGGTGTTTCCTACCGAAGTTGCGTGGCAGGGGCACTCTGTACCAATGTTCAATGCCTGAGAATATTTCGTACCAGGGGTCTTAGTGCCGGTGTTCCTGCCATTCAGCTTGCATATATAGCGTGGTGGAGGGTGTTTCTTACCAATTTTACGTGGCAAGGTCGCTCTGTACTAACGTTGAATGCCTGCGAATATTTCGTACCAGTGGTCTTAGTACCGGTGTTCCTGCCATTCAGCTTGCATATGTAGCGTGGTGGAGGGTGTTTCTTACCAATTTTACGTGGCAAGGTCGCTCTGTACTAATGTTGAATGCCTGCGAATATTTCGTACCAGTGGCTTTAGTACCGGTGTCCCTGCCATTCAGCTTGCATATATAGTGTGGTGGATAGTGTTTCTTACCAATTTTACGTGGCAAGGTCGCTCTGTACCGATTTTTAATGCCGGAGACCATTTCGTACCAGTGTTCTTTGTACTATTGTTTGACCCATTCAGCTTGCATATGTAGTGTGGTGGAGGGTGTTTCATACCGATGTTACGTGGCAGGGGCGCTCTGTACCAATGTTGAATGCCTCAGAATATTTCGAACCAGGGGTCTTAGTACCGGTGTTCCTGCCAATCTGCTTGCATATGTAGCGTGAGGGAGGGTGTTTCATACCGATGTTACGTGGCAGGGGCGCTCTGTACCAATGTTGAATGCCTCAGAATATTTCGTACCAGGGGCCTTAGTACCGATGTTCCTGCCATTCAGCTTGCATATGTAGCGTCGGGGAGGGTGTTTCATACCGATGTTACGTGGCAGGGGCGCTCTGTACCAATGTTGAATGCCTCAGAATATTTCGTACCAGGGGTCTTAGTACCGGTGTTTCTGCCTTTCAGCTTGCATTTGTAGCATGGGGGAGGGTGTTTCTTACCGATATTACGTGGCAGGGGCGCTCTGTACCAATGTTGAATGTCGCAGAATATTTCGTACCAGGGGTCTTAGTACCGGTGTTCCTGCCATTCAGCTTGCATATGTAGCGTGGGGGAGGGTGTTTCTTACCGATGTTATGTGGCAGGGGCGCTCTGTACCAATGTTGAATGCCTCAGAATATTTCGTACCAGGGGTCTTCGTACCGGTGTTCCTGCCATTCAGCTTGCATATGTAGCGTGGGGGAGGGTGTTTCTTACCGATGTTACGTGGCAGAGGCGCTCTGTACCAATGTTGAATGCCTGAGAATATTTCGTACCACGGGTCTTTGTACCGGTGTTCCTGCCTTTCAGCTTGCATATGTAGCGTGGGGGAGGGTGTTTCTTACCGACGTTACGTGGCAGGGGCGCTCTGTACCAATGTTGAATGCCTGAGAATAATTCGTACCAGGGGTCTTAGTATTGGTGTTCCTGCCATTCAGCCTGCATATGTAGCGTGGGGGAGGGTGTTTTTTACCGATGTTACGTGGCAGGGGCGCTCTGTACCAATGTTCAATGCCTCAGAATATTTCGTACCAGGGGTCTTAGTACCGGTGTTCCTGCCATTCAGCTTGCTTATGTTGTGTGGGGGAGGGTGTTTCTTACCGATGTTACGTGGCAGGGGCGCTCTGTACCAATGTTGAATGCCTCAGAATATTTCGTACCAGGGGTCTTAGTACCGGTGTTCCTGGCATTCAGCTTGCATATGTAGCGTGGGGGAGGGTGTTTCTTACCGATGTTATGTGGCAGGGGTGCTCTGTACCAATGTTGAATGCCTCAGAATATTTCGTACCAGGGGTCTTAGTACCGGTGTTCCTGGCATTCAGCTTCATATGTAGCGTGGGGGAGGGTGTTTCTTACCGATGTTATGTGGCAGGGGTGCTCTGTACCAATGTTGAATGCCTCAGAATATTTCGTACCAGGGGTCTTAGTACCGGTGCTCCTGCCATTCAGTTAGCATATGTAGCGTGGGGGAGGGTGTTTCTTACCGATGATACGTGGCAGGGGCGCTCTGTACCAATGTTGAATGGCTCAGAATATTTCGTACCAGGGGTCTTAGTACCGGTGTTCCTGCCATTCAGCTTGCATATGTAGCGTGGGGGAGGGTGTTTCTTACCGATGTTACGTGGCAGGGGCGCTCTGTACCAAAGTTGAAGGCCTCAGAATATTTCGTACCAGGGGTCTTAGTACCGGTGTTCCTGCCATTCAGCTTGCATATGTAGCGTGGGGAGGGTGTGTCCTACCGATGTTGCGTGGCAGGGGCACTCTGTACCAATGTTCAATGCCTGAGAATATTTCGTACCAGGGGTCTTAGTGCCGGTGTTCCTGCCATTCAGCTTGCATATATAGCGTGGTGGATAGTGTTTCTTACCAATTTTACGTGGCAAGGTCGCTCTGTACCGATTTTTAATGCCGGAGACCATTTCGTACCAGTGCTCTTTGTACTATTGTTTGACCCATTCAGCTTGCATCTGTAGTGAGGTGGAGGGTGTTTCTTACCGATGTTACGTGGCAGGGGCGCTCTGTACTAATGTTGAATGCCTGAGAAAATTTCGTACCAGGGGTCGTAGTACCATTGTTCCTGCTATACAGCTTGCATATATAGCGTGGTGGAGGGTGTTTCTTACCAATTTTACGTGGCAAGGTCGCTCTGTACCAATGTTGAATGCCGGAGACAATTACGTACCAGTGTTATTTATATTATTGTTTGACCCATTCAGCTTGCATATGTAGTGTGGTGGAGGGTGTTTCTTACCGATGTTACGTGGCAGGGGCACTCTGTACCAATGTTGAATGCCTGAGAATATTTCGTACCAGGGGTCTTAGTGCCGGTGTTCCTGCCATTCAGCTTGCATATATAGCTTGGTAGATAGTGCTTCTTACCAATTTTTCGTGGCAAGGTCGCTATGTACCGATTTTTAATGCCGGAGACCATTTCGTACCAGTGTTCTTTGTACTATTGTTTGACCCATTCAGCTTGCATATGTAGTGTGGTGGAGGGTGTTTCATACCGATGTTGCGTGGCAGGGGCGCTCTGTACCAATGTTGAATGCCTGAGAATATTTCGTAAACGGGTCTTAGTACCGGTGTTCCTGCCATTCAGCTTGCATATGTAGCGTGGGGGAGGGTGTTTCTTACCGATGTTACGTGGCAGGGGCGCTCTGTACCAATGTTGAATGCCTCAGAATATTTCGTACCAGGGGTCTTAGTACCGGTGTTCCTGCCAATCAGCTTGCATATGTAGCGTGGGGGAGGGTGTTTCATACCGATGTTACGTGGCAGGGGCGCTCTGTACCAATGTTGAATGCCTCAGAATATTTCGTACCAGGGGTCTTAGTACCGGTGATCCTGTCATTCAGCTTGCAAATGTAGCGTGGTGGAGGGTGTTTCTTACCGATGTTACGTGGCAGGGGCGCTCTGTACCAATGTTGAATGCCTCGGAATATTTCGTACCAGGGTCGTAGTACCGGTGTTACTGCCATTCAGCTTGCATACATTGCGTGGTGGAGGGTGTTTCTTACCAATTTTATGTGGCAAGGTCGCTCTGTACTAATGTTGAATTCCTGCGAATATTTCGTACCAGAGGTCTTAGTACCGGTGTTCCTGCCATTCAGCTTGCATATATAGCGTGGTGGATAGTGTTTCTTACCAATTTTACGTGGCAAGGTCGCTCTGTACCGATTTTTAATGCCGGAGCCCATTTCGTACCAGTGTTCTTTGTACTATTGTTTGACCCATTCAACCTGCATATGTAGTGTGGTGGAGGGTGTTTCATACCGATGTTACGTGGCAGGGGCGCTCTGTACCAATGTTGAATGCCTCAGAATATTTCGTACCAGGGGTCTTAGTACCGGTGTTCCTGCCATTCAGCTTGCATATGTAGCGTGGGGAGGGTGTTTCCTACCGATGTTGCGTGGCAGGGGCAATCTGTACCAATGTTCAATGCCTGAGAATATTTCGTACCAGGGGTCTTAGTGCCGGTGTTCCTGCCATTCAGCTTGCAAATATAGCGTGGTGGAGGGTGTTTCTTACCAATTTTACGTGGCAAGGTCGCTCTGTACTAACGTTGAATGCCTGCGAATATTTCGTACCAGTGGTCTTAGTACCGGTGTTCCTGCCATTCAGCTTGCATATGTAGCGTGGTGGAGGGTGTTTCTTACCAATTTTACGTGGCAAGGTCGCTCTGTACTAATGTTGAATGCCTGCGAATATTTCGTACCAGTGGCTTTAGTACCGGTGTTCCTGCCATTCAGCTTGCATATATAGTGTGGTGGATAGTGTTTCTTACCAATTTTACGTGGCAAGGTCGCTCTGTACCGATTTTTAATGCTGGAGACCATTTCGTACCAGTGTTCTTTGTACTATTGTTTGACCCATTCAGCTTGCATATGTAGTGTGGTGGAGGGTGTTTCATACCGATGTTACGTGGCAGGGGCGCTCTGTACCAATGTTGAATGCCTCAGAATATTTCGAACCAGGGGTCTTAGTACCGGTGTTCCTGCCAATCTGCTTGCATATGTAGCGTGAGGGAGGGTGTTTCATACCGATGTTACGTGGCAGGGGCGCTCTGTACCAATGTTGAATGCCTCAGAATATTTCGTACCAGGGGCCTTAGTACCGATGTTCCTGCCATTCAGCTTGCATATGTAGCGTCGGGGAGGGTGTTTCATACCGATGTTACGTGGCAGGGGCGCTCTGTACCAATGTTGAATGCCTCAGAATATTTCGTACCAGGGGTCTTAGTACCGGTGTTTCTGCCATTCAGCTTGCATTTGTAGCATGGGGGAGGGTGTTTCTTACCGATATTACGTGGCAGGGGCGCTCTGTACCAATGTTGAATGTCGCAGAATATTTCGTACCAGGGGTCTTAGTACCGGTGTTCCTGCCATTCAGCTTGCATATGTTGCGTGGGGGAGGGTGTTTCTTACCGATGTTATGTGGCAGGGGCGCTCTGTACCAATGTTGAATGCCTCAGAATATTTCGTACCAGGGGTCTTAGTACCGGTGTTCCTGCCATTCAGCTTGCATATGTAGCGTGGGGGAGGGTGTTTCTTACCGATGTTACGTGGCAGAGGCGCTCTGTACCAATGTTGAATGCCTGAGAATATTTCGTACCACGGGTCTTTGTACCGGTGTTCCTGCCTTTCAGCTTGCATATGTAGCGTGGGGGAGGGTGTTTCTTACCGACGTTACGTGGCAGGGGCGCTCTGTACCAATGTTGAATGCCTGAGAATAATTCGTACCCGGGGTCTTAGTATTGGTGTTCCTGCCATTCAGCCTGCATATGTAGCGTGGGGGAGGGTGTTTTTTACCGATGTTACGTGGCAGGGGCGCTCTGTACCAATGTTGAATGCCTCAGAATATTTCGTACCAGGGGTCTTAGTACCGGTGTTCCTGCCATTCAGCTTGCTTATGTTGTGTGGGGGAGGGTGTTTCTTACCGATGTTACGTGGCAGGGGCGCTCTGTACCAATGTTGAATACCTCAGAATATTTCGTACCAGGGGTCTTAGTACCGGTGTTCCTGGCATTCAGCTTGCATATGTAGCGTGGGGGAGGGTGTTTCTTACCGATGTTATGTGGCAGGGGTGCTCTGTACCAATGTTGAATACCTCAGAATATTTCGTACCAGGGGTCTTAGTACCGGTGTTCCTGCCATTCAGTTAGCAAATGTAGCGTGGGGGAGGGTGTTTCTTACCGATGATACGTGGCAGGGGCGCTCTGTACCAATGTTGAATGGCTCAGAATATTTCGTACCAGGGGTCTTAGTACCGGTGTTCCTGCCATTCAGCTTGCATATGTAGCGTGGGGGAGGGTGTTTCTTTCCGATGTTAAGTGGCAGGGGCGCTCTGTACCAAAGTTGAAGGCCTCAGAATATTTCGTACCAGGGGTCTTAGTACCGGTGTTCCTGCCATTCAGCTTGCATATGTAGCGTGGGGAGGGTGTGTCCTACCGATGTTGCGTGGCAGGGGCACTCTGTACCAATGTTCAATGCCTGAGAATATTTCGCACCAGGGGTCTTAGTGCCGGTGTTCCTGCCATTCAGCTTGCATATATAGCGTGGTGGATAGTGTTTCTTACCAATTTTACGTGGCAAGGTCGCTCTGTACCGATTTTTAATGCCGGAGACCATTTCGTACCAGTGCTCTTTGTACTATTGTTTGACCCATTCAGCTTGCATACGTAGTGAGGTGGAGGGTGTTTCTTACCGATGTTACGTGGCAGGGGCGCTCTGTACTAATGTTGAATGCCTGAGAAAATTTCGTACCAGGGGTCGTAGTACCATTGTTCCTGCTATACAGCTTGCATATATAGCGTGGTGGAGGGTGTTTCTTACCAATTTTACGTGGCAAGGTCGCTCTGTACCAATGTTGAATGCCGGAGACAATTACGTACCAGTTTTATTTATATTATTGTTTGACCCATTCAGCTTGTATATGTAGTGTGGTGGAGGGTGTTTCTTACCGATGTTACGTGGCAGGGGCACTCTGTACCAATGTTGAATGCCTGAGAATATTTCGTACCAGGGGTCTTAGTGCCGGTGTTCCTGCCATTCAGCTTGCATATATAGCGTGGTGGAGGGTGTTTCTTACCAATTTTACGTGGCAAGGTCGCTCTGTACTAACGTTGAATGCCTGCGAATATTTCGTACCAGTGGTCTTAGTACCGGTGTTCCTGCCATTCAGCTTGCATATGTAGCGTGGTGGAGGGTGTTTCTTACCAATTTTACGTGGCAAGGTCGCTCTGTACTAATGTTGAATGCCTGCGAATATTTAGTACCAGTGGCTTTAGTACCGGTGTTCCTGCCATTCAGCTTGCATATATAGTGTGGTGCATAGTGTTTCTTACCAATTTTACGTGGCAAGGTCGCTCTGTACCGATTTTTAATGCCGGAGACCATTTCGTACCAGTGTTCTTTGTACTATTGTTTGACCCATTCAGCTTGCATATGTAGTGTGGTGGAGGGTGTTTCATACCGATGTTACGTGGCAGGGGCGCTCTGTACCAATGTTCAATGGCTGAGAATATTTCGTACCACGGGTCTTAGTACCGGTGTTCCTGCCATTCAGCTTGCATATGTAGCGTGGGGGAGGGTGTTCCTTACCGATGTTAAGCGGCAGGGGCGCTCTGTACCAATGTTGAATGCCTCAGAATATTTCGTACCAGGGGTCTTAGTACCAGTGTTCCTGCCATTCAGCTTGTATATGTAGCGTGGGGTAGGGTGTTTCATACCGATGTTACATGGCAGGGGCGCTCTGTACCAATGTTGAATGCCTCAGAATGTTTCGTACCAGGGGTCTTAGTACCGGTGTTCCTGCAATTCAGCTTGCATATGTAGCGTGGGGGAGGGTGTTTCTTACCGATGTTATGTGGCAGGGGCGCTCTGTACCAATGTTGAATGCCTCAGAATATTTCGTACCAGGGGTCTTAGTGCCGGTGTTCCTGCCATTCAGCTTGCATATGTAGCGTGGGGGAGGGTGTTTCATACAGATGTTACGTGGCAGGGGCACTCTGTACCAATGTTGAATGCCTCAGAATATTTCGTACCAGGGGTTTTAGTACCGGTGTTCCTGCCATTCAGCTTGTATATGTAGCGTGGGGGAGGGTGTTTCTTACCGATGTTACGTGGCAGGGGCGCTCTGTACCAATGTTGAATGCCTGAGAATATTTCGTACCACGGGTCTTAGTACCGGTGTTCCTGCCATTCAGCTTGCATATGTAGCGTGGGGAAGGGTGTTTCATACCGATGTTACGTGGCAGGGGCGCTCTGTACCAATGTTGAATGCCTCAGAATATTTCTTACCAGGGGTTTTAGTACCGGTGTTCCTGCCATTCAGCTTGCATATGTAGCGTGGGGGAGGGTGGTTCATAGCGATGTTACGTGGCAGGGGCGCTCTGTACCAATGTTGAATGCCTCAGAATATTGCGTACCAGGGGTCTTAGTACCGGTGTTCCTGCCGTTCAGCTTGCATATGTAGCGTGGGGGAGGGTGTTTCTTACCGATGTTACGTGGCAGGGGCGCTCTGTACCAATGATGAATGCCTCAGAATATTTCGTACCATGGGTCTTAGTACCGGTGTTCCTGCCATTCAGCTTGGATATGTAGCGTGGGGGAGGGTGTTTCTTACCGATGTTACGTGGCAGGGGCGCTCTGTACCAATGTTGAATGCCTCAGAATATTTCGTACCAGGGATCTTAGTACCGGTGTTACTGCCATTCAGCTTGCATATGTAGTGTGGGGGAGGGTGTTTCTTACCGATGTTACGTGGCAGGGGCGCTCTGTACCAATGTTGAATGCCTCAGAATATTTCGTACCAGGGGTTTTAGTACCGGTGTTCCTGCCGTTCAGCTTGCATATGTAGCGTGGGGGAGGCTGTTTCTTACCGATGTTACGTGGCAGGGACGCTCTGTACCAATGTTGAATGCCTCAGAATATTTCGAACCAGGGGTCTTAGTACCGGTGTTCCTGCCAATCTGCTTGCATATGTAGCGTGAGGGAGGGTGTTTCATACCGATGTTACGTGGCAGGGGCGCTCTGTACCAATGTTGAATGCCTCAGAATATTTCGTACCAGGGGCCTTAGTACCGATGTTCCTGCCATTCAGCTTGCATATGTAGCGTCGGGGAGGGTGTTTCATACAGATGTTACGTGGCAGGGGCGCTCTGTACCAATGTGGAATGCCTCAGAGTATTTCGTACCAGGGGTCTTAGTACCGGTGTTTCTGCCACTCAGCTTGCATTTGTAGCATGGGGGAGGGTGTTTCTTACCGATATTACGTGGCAGGGGCGCTCTGTACCAATGTTGAATGCCGCAGAATATTTCGTACCAGGGGTCTTAGTACCGGTGTTCCTGCCATTCAGCTTGCATATGTAGCGTGGGGGAGGGTGTTTCTTACCGATGTTACGTGGCAGGGGCGCTCTGTACCAATGTTGAATGCCTCAGAATATTTCGTACCAGGGGTCTTAGTACCGGTGTTCCTGCCATTCAGCTTGCATATGTAGCGTGGTGGAGGGTGTTTCTTACCAATTTTACGTGGCAAGGTCGCTCTGTACTAATGTTGAATGCCTGCGAATATTTCGTACCAGTGTCTTTAGTACCGGTGTTCCTGCCATTCAGCTTGCATATATAGTGTGGTGGATAGTGTTTCTTACCAATTTTACGTGGCAAGGTCGCTCTGTACCGATTTTTAATGCCGGAGACCATTTCGTACCAGTGTTCTTTGTACTATTGTTTGACCCATTCAGCTTGCATATGTAGTGTGGTGGAGGGTGTTTCATACCGATGTTACGTGGCAGTCGCGCTCTGTACCAATGTTCAATGGCTGAGAATATTTCGTACCACGGGTCTTAGTACCGGTGTTCCTGCCATTCAGCTTGCATATGTAGGGTGGGGGAGGGTGTTCCTTACCGATGTTAAGCGGCAGGGGCGCTCTGTACCAATGTTGAATGCCTCAGAATATTTCGTACCAGGGGTCTTAGTACCGGTGTTCCTGCCATTCAGCTTGTATATGTAGCGTGGGGTAGGGTGTTTCATACCGATGTTACGTGGCAGGGGCGCTCTGTACCAATGTTGAATGCCTCAGAATATTTCGTACCAGGGGTCTTAGTACCGGTGTTCCTGCAATTCAGCTTGCATATGTAGCGTGGGGGAGGGTGTTTCTTACCGATGTTACGTGGCAGGGGCACTCTGTACCAATGTTGAATGCCTCAGAATATTTCGTACCAGGGGTTTTAGTACCGGTGTTCCTGCCATTCAGCTTGTATATGTAGCGTGGGGGAGGGTGTTTCTTACCGATGTTACGTGGCAGGGGCGCTCTGTAGCAATGTTGAATGCCTGAGAATATTTCGTACCACGGGTTTCAGTACCGGTGTTCCTGCCATTCAGCTTGCATATGTAGTGTGGGGGAGGGTGTTTCATACCGATGTTACGTGGCAGGGGCGCTCTGTACCAATCTTGAATGCCTCAGAATATTTCCTAAAACGGGTCTTAGTACCGGTGTTCCTGCCATTCAGCTTGCATATGTAGCGTGGGGGAGGGTGTTTCTTACCGATGTTACGTGGCAGGGGCGCTCTGTACCGATGTTGAATGCCTCAGAATATTTCGTACCAGGGGTCTTAGTACCGGTGTTCCTGCCATTCAGCTTGCATATGTAGCGTGGGGGAGGGTGTTTCTTACCGATGTTACGTGGCAGGGGCGCTCTGTACCAATGTTGAATGCCTCAGAGTATTTCGTAGCAGGGGTCTTAGTACCGGTGTTCCTGCCATTCAGCTTGCACATGTAGCGTGGGGGAGGGTTTTTCTTACCGATGTTACGTGACAGGTGCGCTCTGTACCAATGTTGAATGCCTCAGAATATTTCGTACCAGGGGTCTTAGTACCGGTGTTCCTGCCATTCAGCTTGCATATGTAGCGTGGGGGAGGGTGTTTTATACCGATGTTACGTGGCAGGGGCGCTCTGTACCAATGTTGAATGCCTGAGAATAATTCATAACACGGGTCTTAGTACCGGTGTTCCTGCCATTCAGCTTGCATATGTAGCGTGGGGGAGGGTATTTCTTACCGATGTTATGTGGCAGGGGCGCTCTGTACCAATGTTGAATGCCTCAGAATATTTCGTACCAGGGGTCTTAGTACCGGTGTTCCTGCCATTCAGCTTGCATATGTAGCGTTGGGGAGGGTGTTTCTTACCGATGTTACGTGGCAGGGGCGCTCTGTACCAATGTTGAATGCCTCAGAGTATTTCTTACCAGGGGTCTTAGTACCGGTGTTCCTGCCATTCAGCTTGCAAATGTAGCGTGGGGGAGGGTGGTTCATAGCGATGTTACGTGGCAGGGGCGCTCTGTACCAATGTTGAATGCCTCAGAATATTGCGTACCAGGGGTCTTAGTACCGGTGTTCCTGCCGTTCAGCTTGCATATGTAGCGTGGGGGAGGGTGTTTCTTACCGATGTTACGTGTCAGGGGCGCTCTGTTCCAATGTTGAATGCCTCAAAATATTTCGTACCAGGGGTCTTAGTACCGGTGTTCCTGCCATTCAGCTTGCATATGTAGCGTGGGGGAGGGTGTTTCTTACCGATGTTACGTGGCAGGGGCGCTCTGTACCAATGTTGAATGCCTCAGAATATTTCGTACCAGGGGTCTTAGTTCCGGTGTTCCTGGCATTCAGCTTGCATATGTAGCGTGGGGGAGGGTGTTTCTTACCGATGTTATGTGGCAGGGGTGCTCTGTACCAATGTTGAATGCCTCAGAATATTTCGTACCAGGGGTCTTAGTACCGGTATTCCTGTCATTCAGTTAGCATATGTAGCGTGGGGGAGGGTGTTTCTTACCGATGATACGTGGCAGGGGCGCTCTGTACCAATGTTGAATGGCTCAGAATATTTCGTACCAGGGGTCTTAGTACCGGTGTTCCTGCCATTCAGCTTGCATATGTAGCGTGGGGGAGGGTGTTTCTTACCGATGTTACGTGGCAGGGGCGCTCTGTACCAAAGTTGAAGGCCTCAGAATATTTCGTACCAGGGGTCTTAGTACCGGTGTTCCTGCCATTCAGCTTGCATATGTAGCGTGGGGAGGGTGTGTCCTACCGATGTTGCGTGGCAGGGGCACTCTGTACCAATGTTCAATGCCTGAGAATATTTCGTACCAGGGGTCTTAGTGCCGGTGTTCATGCCATACAGCTTGCATATATAGCGTGGTGGAGGGTGTTTCTTACCAATTTTACGTGGCAAGGTCGCTCTGTACTAACGTTGAATGCCTGCGAATATTTCGTACCAGTGGTCTTAGTACCGGTGTTCCTGCCATTCAGCTTGCATATGTAGCGTGGTGGAGGGTGTTTCTTACCAATTTTACGTGGCAAGGTCGCTCTGTACTAATGTTGAATGCCTGCGAATATTTCGTACCAGTGGCTTTAGTACCGGTGTTCCTGCCATTCAGCTTGCATATATAGTGTGGTGGATAGTGTTTCTTACCAATTTTACGTGGCAAGGTCGCTCTGTACCGATTTTTAATGCCGGAGACCATTTCGTACCAGTGTTCTTTGTACTATTCTTTGACCCATTCAGCTTGCATATGTAGTGTGGTGGAGGGTGTTTCATACCGATGTTACGTGGCAGGGGCGCTCTGTACCAATGTTGAATGCCTCAGAATATTTCGAACCAGGGGTCTTAGTACCGGTGTTAACGCCAATCTGCTTGCATATGTAGCGTGAGGGAGGGTGTTTCATACCGATGTTACGTGGCAGGGGCGCTCTGTACCAATGTTGAATGCCTCAGAATATTTCGTACCAGGGGCCTTAGTACCGATGTTCCTGCCATTCAGCTTGCATATGTAGCGTCGGGGAGGGTGATTCATACCGATGTTACGTGGCAGGGGCGCTCTGTACCAATGTTGAATGCCTCAGAATATTTCGTACCAGGGGTCTTAGTACCGGTGTTTCTGCCATTCAGCTTGCATTTGTAGCATGGGGGAGGGTGTTTCTTACCGATATTACGTGGCAGGGGCGCTCTGTACCAATGTTGAATGTCGCAGAATATTTCGTACCAGGGGTCATAGTACCGGTGTTCCTGCCATTCAGCTTGCATATGTAGCGTGGGGGAGGGTGTTTCTTACCGATGTTATGTGGCAGGGGCGCTCTGTACCAATGTTGAATGCCTGAGAATATTTCGTACCACGGGTCTTTGTACCGGTGTTCCTGCCTTTCAGCTTGCATATGTAGCGTGGGGGAGGGTGTTTCTTACCGACGTTACGTGGCAGGGGCGCTCTGTACCAATGTTGAATGCCTGAGAATAATTCGTACCAGGGGTCTTAGTATTGGTGTTCCTGCCATTCAGCCTGCATATGTAGCGTGGGGGAGGGTGTTTTTTACCGATGTTACGTGGCAGGGGCGCTCTGTACCAATGTTCAATGCCTCAGAATATTTCGTACCAGGGGTCTTAGTACCGGTGTTCCTGCCATTCAGCTTGCTTATGTTGTGTGGGGGAGGGTGATTCTTACCGATGTTACGTGGCAGGGGCGCTCTGTACCAATGTTGAATGCCTCAGAATATTTCGTACCAGGGGTCTTAGTACCGGTGTTCCTGGCATTCAGCTTGCATATGTAGCGTGGGGGAGGGTGTTTCTTACCGATGTTATGTGGGAGGGGTGCTCTGTACCAATGTTGAATGCCTCAGAATATTTCGTACCAGGGGTCTTAGTACCGGTGTTCCTGCCATTCAGTTAGCATATGTAGCGTGGGGGAGGGTGTTTCTTACCGATGATACGTGGCAGGGGCGCTCTGTACCAATGTTGAATGGCTCAGAATATTTCGTACCAGGGGTCTTAGTACCGGTGTTCCTGCCATTCAGCTTGCATATGTAGCGTGGCGGAGGGTGTTTCTTACCGATGTTACGTGGCAGGGGCGCTCTGTACCAAAGTTGAAGGCCTCAGAATATTTCGTACCAGGGGTCTTAGTACCGGTGTTCCTGCCTTTCAGCTTGCATATGTAGCGTGGGGAGGCTGTGTCCTACCGATGTTGCGTGGCAGGGGCACTCTGTACCAGTGTTCAATGCCTGAGAATATTTCGTACCAGGGGTCTTAGTGCCGGTGTTCCTGCCATTCAGCTTGCATATATAGCGTGGTGGATAGTGTTTCTTACCAATTTTACGTGGCAAGGTCGCTCTGTACCGATTTTTAATGCCGGAGACCATTTCGTACCAGTGCTCTTTGTACTATTGTTTGACCCATTCAGCTTGCATACGTAGTGAGGTGGAGGGTGTTTCTTACCGATGTTACGTGGCAGGGGCGCTCTGTACTAATGTTGAATGCCTGAGAAAATTTCGTACCAGGGGTCGTAGTACCATTGTTCCTGCTATACAGCTTGCATATATAGCGTGGTGGAGGGTGTTTCTTACCAATTTTACGTGGCAAGGTCGCTCTGTACCAATGTTGAATGCCGGAGACAATTACGTACCAGTGTTATTTATATTATTGTTTGACCCATTCAGCTTGCATATGTAGTGTGGTGGAGGGTGTTTCTTACCGATGTTACGTGGCAGGGGCACTCTGTACCAATGTTGAATGCCTGAGAATATTTCGTACCAGGGGTCTTAGTGCCGGTGTTCCTGCCATTCAGCTTGCATATATAGCTTGGTAGATAGTGCTTCTTACCAATTTTTCGTGGCAAGGTCGCTATGTACCGATTTTTAATGCCGGAGACCATTTCGTACCAGTGTTCTTTGTACTATTGTTTGACCCATTCAGCTTGCATATGTAGTGTGGTGGAGGGTGTTTCATACCGATGTTACGTGGCAGGGGCGCTCTGTACCAATGTTGAATGCCTGAGAATATTTCGTAAAACGGGTCTTAGTACCGGTGTTCCTGCCATTCAGCTTGCATATGTAGCGTGGGGGAGGGTGTTTCTTACCGATGTTACGTGGCAGGGGCGCTCTGTACCAATGTTGAATGCCTCAGAATATTTCGTACCAGGGGTCTTAGTACCGGTGTTCCTGGCATTCAGCTTGCATATGTAGCGTGGGGGAGGGTGTTTCTTACCGATGTTATGTGGCAGGGGTGCTCTGTACCAATGTTGAATGCCTCAGAATATTTCGTACCAGGGGTCTTAGTACCGGTGTTCCTGCCATTCAGTTAGCATATGTAGCGTGGGGGAGGGTGTTTCTTACCGATGATACGTGGCAGGGGCGCTCTGTACCAATGTTGAATGGCTCAGAATATTTCGTACCAGGGGTCTTAGTACCGGTGTTCCTGCCATTCAGCTTGCATATGTAGCGTGGGGGAGGGTGTTTCTTACCGATGTTACGTGGCAGGGGCGCTCTGTACCAAAGTTGAAGGCCTCAGAATATTTCGTACCAGGGGTCTTAGTACCGGTGTTCCTGCCATTCAGCTTGCATATGTAGCGTGGGGAGGGTGTGTCCTACCGATGTTGCGTGGCAGGGGCACTCTGTACCAATGTTCAATGCCTGAGAATATTTCGTACCAGGGGTCTTAGTGCCGGTGTTCCTGCCATTCAGCTTGCATACATAGCGTGGTGGATAGTGTTTCTTACCAATTTTACGTGGCAAGGTCGCTCTGTACCGATTGTTAATGCCGGAGACCATTTCGTACCAGTGCTCTTTGTACTATTGTTTGACCCATTCAGCTTGGATACGTAGTGAGGTGGAGGGTGTTTCTTACTGATGTTACGTGGCAGGGGCGCTCTGTACCAATGTTGAATGCCTGAGAAAATTTCGTACCAGGGGTCGTAGTACCATTGTTCCTGCTATACAGCTTGCATATATAGCGTGGTGGAGGGTGTTTCTTACCAATTTTACGTGGCAAGGTCGCTCTGTACCAATGTTGAATGCCGGAGACAATTACGTACCAGTGTTATTTATATTATTGTTTGACCCATTCAGCTTGCATATGTAGTGTGGTGGAGGGTGTTTCTTACCGATGTTACGTGGCAGGGGCACTCTGTACCAATGTTGAATGCCTGAGAATATTTCGTACCAGGGGTCTTAGTGCCGGTGTTCCTGCCATTCAGCTTGCATATATAGCTTGGTAGATAGTGCTTCTTACCAATTTTTCGTGGCATGGTCGCTATGTACCGATTTTTAATGCCGGAGACCATTTCGTACCAGTGTTCTTTGTACTATTCTTTGACCCATTCAGCTTGCATATGTAGTGTGGTGGAGGGTGTTTCATACCGATGTTACGTGGCAGGGGCGCTCTGTACCAATGTTGAATGAGTGAGAATATTTCGTAAACGGGTCTTAGTACCGGTGTTCCTGCCATTCAGCTTGCATATGTAGCGTGGGGGAGGGTGTTTCTTACCGATGTTACGTGGCAGGGGCGCTCTGTACCAATGTTGAATGCCTCAGAATATTTCGTACCAGGGGTCTTAGTACCGGTGTTCCTGCCATTCAGCTTGCATATGTAGCGTGGGGGAGGGTGTTTCATACCGATGTTACGTGGCAGGGGCGCTCTGTACCAATGTTGAATGCCTCAGAATATTTCGTACCAGGGGTCTTAGTACCGGTGATCCTGTCATTCAGCTTGCAAATGTAGCGTGGTGGAGGGTGTTTCTTAGCGATGTTACGTGGCAGGGGCGCTCTGTACCAATGTTGAATGCCTCGGAATATTTCGTACCAGGGTCGTAGTACCGGTGTTACTGCCATTCAGCTTGTATACATTGCGTGGTGGAGGGTGTTTCTTACCAATTTTATGTGGCAAGGTCGCTCTGTACTAATGTTGAATTCCTGCGAATATTTCGTACCAGAGGTCTTAGTACCGGTGTTCCTGCCATTCAGCTTGCATATATAGCGTGGTGGATAGTGTTTCTTACCAATTTTACGTGGCAAGGTCGCTCTGTACCGATTTTTAATGCCGGAGCCCATTTCGTACCAGTGTTCTTTGTACTATTGTTTGACCCATTCAACCTGCATATGTAGTGTGGTGGAGGGTGTTTCATACCGATGTTACGTGGCAGGGGCGCTCTGTACCAATGTTGAATGCCTCAGAATATTTCGTACCAGGGGTCTTAGTACCGGTGTTCCTGCCATTCAGCTTGCATATGTAGCGTGGGGAGGGTGTTTCCTACCGATGGTGCGTGGCAGGGGCACTCTGTACCCATGTTCAATGCCTGAGAATATTTCGTACCAGGGGTCTTAGTGCCGGTGTTCCTGCCATTCAGCTTGCAAATATAGCGTGGTGGAGGGTGTTTCTTACCAATTTTACGTGGCAAGGTCGCTCTGTACTAACGTTGAATGCCTGCGAATATTTCGTACCAGTGGTCTTAGTACCGGTGTTCCTGCCATTCAGCTTGCATATGTAGCGTGGTGGAGGGTGTTTCTTACCAATTTTACGTGGCAAGGTCGCTCTGTACTAATGTTGAATGCCTGCGAATATTTCGTACCAGTGGCTTTAGTACCGGTGTTCCTGCCATTCAGCTTGCATATATAGTGTGGTGGATAGTGTTTCTTACCAATTTTACGTGGCAAGGTCGCTCTGTACCGATTTTTAATGCTGGAGACCATTTCGTACCAGTGTTCTTTGTACTATTGTTTGACCCATTCAGCTTGCATATGTAGTGTGGTGGAGGGTGCTTCATACCGATGTTACGTGGCAGGGGCGCTCTGTACCAATGTTGAATGCCTCAGAATATTTCGAACCAGGGGTCTTAGTACCGGTGTTCCTGCCAATCTGCTTGCATATGTAGCGTGAGGGAGGGTGTTTCATACCGATGTTACGTGGCAGGAGCGCTCTGTACCAATGTTGAATGCCTCAGAATATTTCGTACCAGGGGCCTTAGTACCGATGTTCCTGCCATTCAGCTTGCATATGTAGCGTCGGGGAGGGTGTTTCATACCGATGTTACGTGGCAGGGGCGCTCTGTACCAATGTTGAATGCCTCAGAATATTTCGTACCACGGGTTCTTTGTACCGGTGTTCCTGCCTTTCAGCTTGCATATGTAGCGTGGGGGAGGGTGTTTCTTACCGACGTTACGTGGCAGGGGCGCTCTGTACCAATGTTGAATGCCTGAGAATAATTCGTACCAGGGGTCTTAGTATTGGTGTTCCTGCCATTCAGCCTGCATATGTAGCGTGGGGGAGGGTGTTTTTTACCGATGTTACATGGCAAGGGCGCTCTGTACCAATGTTCAATGCCTCAGAATATTTCGTACGAGGGGTCTTAGTACCGGTGTTCCTGCCATTCAGCTTGCTTATGTTGTGTGGGGGAGGGTGTTTCTTACCGATGTTACGTGGCAGGGGCGCTCTGTACCAATGTTGAATGCCTCAGAATATTTCGTACCAGGGGTCTTAGTACCGGTGTTCCTGGCATTCAGCTTGCATATGTAGCGTGGGGGAGGGTGTTTCTTACCGATGTTATGTGGCAGGGGTGCTCTGTACCAATGTTGAATGCCTCAGAATATTTCGTACCAGGGGTCTTAGTACCGCTGTTCCTGCCATTCAGCTTGTATATGTAGCGTGGGGTAGGGTGTTTCATACCGATGTTACATGGCAGGGGCGCTCTGTACCAATGTTGAATGCCTCAGAATATTTCGTACCAGGGGTCTTAGTACCGGTGTTCCTGCAATTCAGCTTGCATATGTAGCGTGGGGAGGGTGTTTCTTACCGATGTTATGTGGCAGGGGCGCTCTGTACCAATGTTGAATGCCTCAGAATATTTCGTACCAGGGGTCTTAGTGCCGGTGTTCCTGCCATTCAGCTTGCATATGTAGCGTGGGGGAGGGTGTTTCATACAGATGTTACGTGGCAGGGGCACTCTGAACCAATGTTGAATGACTCAGAATATTTCGTACCAGGGGTTTTAGTACCGGTGTTCCTGCCATTCAGCTTGTATATGTAGCGTGGGAGAGGGTGTTTCATACCGATGTTACGTGGCAGGGGCGCTCTGTACCAATGTTGAATGCCTGAGAATATTTCGTACCAGGGGTCTTAGTACCGGT
This sequence comes from Schistocerca piceifrons, assembly GCF_021461385.2. NCBI lineage: Eukaryota > Metazoa > Arthropoda > Insecta > Orthoptera > Acrididae > Schistocerca > Schistocerca piceifrons. The sequence continues at coordinate 4,493,399 of NC_060149.1, forward strand.
GTTCCTGCCATTCAGCTTGCATATGTAGCGTGGGGGAGGGTGTTTCTTACCGATGTTACGTGGCAGGGGCGCTCTGTACCAAAGTTGAAGGCCTCAGAATATTTCGTACCAGGGGTCTTAGTACCGGTGTTCCTGCCATTCAGCTTGCATATGTAGCGTGGGGAGGGTGTGTCCTACCGATGTTGCGTGGCAGGGGCACTCTGTACCAATGTTCAATGCCTGAGAATATTTCGTACCAGGGGTCTTAGTGCCGGTGTTCATGCCATACAGCTTGCATATATAGCGTGGTGGAGGGTGTTTCTTACCAATTTTACGTGGCAAGGTCGCTCTGTACTAACGTTGAATGCCTGCGAATATTTCGTACCAGTGGTCTTAGTACCGGTGTTCCTGCCATTCAGCTTGCATATGTAGCGTGGTGGAGGGTGTTTCTTACCAATTTTACGTGGCAAGGTCGCTCTGTACTAATGTTGAATGCCTGCGAATATTTCGTACCAGTGGCTTTAGTACCGGTGTTCCTGCCATTCAGCTTGCATATATAGTGTGGTGGATAGTGTTTCTTACCAATTTTACGTGGCAAGGTCGCTCTGTACCGATTTTTAATGCCGGAGACCATTTCGTACCAGTGTTCTTTGTACTATTCTTTGACCCATTCAGCTTGCATATGTAGTGTGGTGGAGGGTGTTTCATACCGATGTTACGTGGCAGGGGCGCTCTGTACCAATGTTGAATGCCTCAGAATATTTCGAACCAGGGGTCTTAGTACCGGTGTTCCTGCCAATCTGCTTGCATATGTAGCGTGAGGGAGGGTGTGTCATACCGATGTTACGTGGCAGGGTCGCTCTGTACCAATGTTGAATGCCTCAGAATATTTCGTACCAGGGGCCTTAGTACCGATGTTCCTGCCATTCAGCTTGCATATGTAGCGTCGGGGAGGGTGTTTCATACCGATGTTACGTGGCAGGGGCGCTCTGTACCAATGTTGAATGCCTCAGAATATTTCGTACCAGGGGTCTTAGTACCGGTGTTTCTGCCATTCAGCTTGCATTTGTAGCATGGGGGAGGGTGTTTCTTACCGATATTACGTGGCAGGGGCGCTCTGTACCAATGTTGAATGTCGCAGAATATTTCGTACCAGGGGTCTTAGTACCGGTGTTCCTGCCATTCAGCTTGCATATGTAGCGTGGGGGAGGGTGTTTCTTACCGATGTTATGTGGCAGGGGCGCTCTGTACCAATGTTGAATGCCTGAGAATATTTCGTACCACGGGTCTTTGTACCGGTGTTCCTGCCTTTCAGCTTGCATATGTAGCGTGGGGGAGGGTGTTTCTTACCGACGTTACATGGCAGGGGCGCTCTGTACCAATGTTGAATGCCTGAGAATAATTCGTACCAGGGGTCTTAGTATTGGTGTTCCTGCCATTCAGCCTGCATATGTAGCGTGGGGGAGGGTGTTTTTTACCGATGTTACGTGGCAGGGGCGCTCTGTACCAATGTTCAATGCCTCAGAATATTTCGTACCAGGGGTCTTAGTACCGGTGTTCCTGCCATTCAGCTTGCTTATGTTGTGTGGGGGAGGGTGTTTCTTACCGATGTTACGTGGCAGGGGCGCTCTGTACCAATGTTGAATGCCTCAGAATATTTCGTACCAGGGGTCTTAGTACCGGTGTTCCTGGCATTCAGCTTGCATATGTAGCGTGGGGGAGGGTGTTTCTTACCGATGTTATGTGGGAGGGGTGCTCTGTACCAATGTTGAATGCCTCAGAATATTTCGTACCAGGGGTCTTAGTACCGGTGTTCCTGCCATTCAGTTAGCATATGTAGCGTGGGGGAGGGTGTTTCTTACCGATGATACGTGGCAGGGGCGCTCTGTACCAATGTTGAATGGCTCAGAATATTTCGTACCAGGGGTCTTAGTACCGGTGTTCCTGCCATTCAGCTTGCATATGTAGCGTGGCGGAGGGTGTTTCTTACCGATGTTACGTGGCAGGGGCGCTCTGTACCAAAGTTGAAGGCCTCAGAATATTTCGTACCAGGGGTCTTAGTACCGGTGTTCCTGCCATTCAGCTTGCATATGTAGCGTGGGGAGGGTGTGTCCTACCGATGTTGCGTGGCAGGGGCACTCTGTACCAGTGTTCAATGCCTGAGAATATTTCGTACCAGGGGTCTTAGTGCCGGTGTTCCTGCCATTCAGCTTGCATATATAGCGTGGTGGATAGTGTTTCTTACCAATTTTACGTGGCAAGGTCGCTCTGTACCGATTTTTAATGCCGGAGACCATTTCGTACCAGTGCTCTTTGTACTATTGTTTGACCCATTCAGCTTGCATACGTAGTGAGGTGGAGGGTGTTTCTTACCGATGTTACGTGGCAGGGGCGCTCTGTACTAATGTTGAATGCCTGAGAAAATTTCGTACCAGGGGTCGTAGTACCATTGTTCCTGCTATACAGCTTGCATATATAGCGTGGTGGAGGGTGTTTCTTACCAATTTTACGTGGCAAGGTCGCTCTGTACCAATGTAGAATGCCGGAGACAATTACGTACCAGTGTTATTTATATTATTGTTTGACCCATTCAGCTTGCATATGTAGTGTGGTGGAGGGTGTTTCTTACCGATGTTACGTGGCAGGGGCACTCTGTACCAATGTTGAATGCCTGAGAGTATTTCGTACCAGGGGTCTTAGTGCCGGTGTTCCTGCCATTCAGCTTGCATATATAGCTTGGTAGATAGTGCTTCTTACCAATTTTCGTGGCAAGGTCGCTATGTACCGATTTTTAATGCCGGAGACCATTTCGTACCAGTGTTCTTTGTACTATTGTTTGACCCATTCAGCTTGCATATGTAGTGTGGTGGAGGGTGTTTCATACCGATGTTACGTGGCAGGGGCGCTCTGTACCAATGTTGAATGCCTGAGAATATTTCGTAAAACGGGTCTTAGTACCGGTGTTCCTGCCATTCAGCTTGCATATGTAGCGTGGGGGAGGGTGTTTCTTACCGATGTTACGTGGCAGGGGCGCTCTGTACCAATGTTGAATGCCTCAGAATATTTCGTACCAGGGGTCTTAGTACCGGTGTTCCTGGCATTCAGCTTGCATATGTAGCGTGGGGGAGGGTGTTTCTTACCGATGTTATGTGGCAGGGGTGCTCTGTACCAATGTTGAATGCCTCAGAATATTTCGTACCAGGGGTCTTAGTACCGGTGTTCCTGCCATTCAGTTAGCATATGTAGCGTGGGGGAGGGTGTTTCTTACCGATGATACGTGGCAGGGGCGCTCTGTACCAATGTTGAATGGCTCAGAATATTTCGTACCAGGGGTCTTAGTACCGGTGTTCCTGCCATTCAGCTTGCATATGTAGCGTGGGGGAGGGTGTTTCTTACCGATGTTACGTGGCAGGGGCGCTCTGTACCAAAGTTGAAGGCCTCAGAATATTTCGTACCAGGGGTCTTAGTACCGGTGTTCCTGCCATTCAGCTTGCATATGTAGCGTGGGGAGGGTGTGTCCTACCGATGTTGCGTGGCAGGGGCACTCTGTACCAATGTTCAATGCCTGAGAATATTTCGTACCAGGGGTCTTAGTGCCGGTGTTCCTGCCATTCAGCTTGCATACATAGCGTGGTGGATCGTGTTTCTAACCAATTTTACGTGGCAAGGTCGCTCTGTACCGATTTTTAATGCCGGAGACCATTTCGTACCAGTGCTCTTTGTACTATTGTTTGACCCATTCAGCTTGCATACGTAGTGAGGTGGAGGGTGTTTCTTACTGATGTTACGTGCAGGGGCGCTCTGTACTAATGTTGAATGCCTGAGAAAATTTCGTACCAGGGGTCGTAGTACCATTGTTCCTGCTATACAGCTTGCATATATAGCGTGGTGGAGGGTGTTTCTTACCAATTTTACGTGGCAAGGTCGCTCTGTACCAATGTTGAATGCCGGAGACAATTACGTACCAGTGTTATTTATATTATTGTTTGACCCATTCAGCTTGCATATGTAGTGTGGTGGAGGGTGTTTCTTACCGATGTTACGTGGCAGGGGCACTCTGTACCAATGTTGAATGCCTGAGAATATTTCGTACCAGGGGTCTTAGTGCCGGTGTTCCTGCCATTCAGCTTGCATATATAGCTTGGTAGATAGTGCTTCTTACCAATATTTCGTGGCTAGGTCGCTATGTACCGATTTTTAATGCCGGAGACCATTTCGTACCAGTGTTCTTTGTACTATTCTTTGACCCATTCAGCTTGCATATGTAGTGTGGTGGAGGGTGTTTCATACCGATGTTACGTGGCAGGGGCGCTCTGTACCAATGTTGAATGAGTGAGAATATTTCGTAAACGGGTCTTAGTACCGGTGTTCCTGCCATTTAGCTTGCATATGTAGCGTGGGGGAGGGTGTTTCTTACCGATGTTACGTGGCAGGGGCGCTCTGTACCAATGTTGAATGCCTCAGAATATTTCGTACCAGGGGTCTTAGTACCGGTGTTCCTGCCATTCAGCTTGCATATGTAGCGTGGGGGAGGGTGTTTCATACCGATGTTACGTGGCAGGGGCGCTCTGTACCAATGTTGAATGCCTCAGAATATTTCGTACCAGGGGTCGTAGCACCGGTGATCCTGTCATTCAGCTTGCAAATGTAGCGTGGTGGAGGGTGTTTCTTACCGATGTTACGTGGCAGGGGCGCTCTGTACCAATGTTGAATGCCTCGGAATATTTCGTACCAGGGTCGTAGTACCGGTGTTACTGCCATTCAGCTTGCATACATTGCGTGGTGGAGGGTGTTTCTTACCAATTTTATGTGGCAAGGTCGCTCTGTACTAATGTTGAATTCCTGCGAATATTTCGTACCAGAGGTCTTAGTACCGGTGTTCCTGCCATTCAGCTTGCATATATAGCGTGGTGGATAGTGTTTCCTACCAATTTTACGTGGCAAGGTCGCTCTGTACCGATTTTTAATGCCGGAGCCCATTTCGTACCAGTGTTCTTTGTACTATTGTTTGACCCATTCAACCTGCATATGTAGTGTGGTGGAGGGTGTTTCATACCGATGTTACGTGGCAGGGGCGCTCTGTACCAATGTTCAATGCCTCAGAATATTTCGTACCAGGGGTCTTAGTACCGGTGTTCCTGCCATTCAGCTTGCATATGTAGCGTGGGGAGGGTGTTTCCTACCGATGGTGCGTGGCAGGGGCACTCTGTACCCATGTTCAATGCCTGAGAATATTTCGTACCAGGGGTCTTAGTGCCGGTGTTCCTGCCATTCAGCTTGCAAATATAGCGTGGTGGAGGGTGTTTCTTACCAATTTTACGTGGCAAGGTCGCTCTGTACTAACGTTGAATGCCTGCGAATATTTCGTACCAGTGGTCTTAGTACCGGTGTTCCTGCCATTCAGCTTGCATATGTAGCGTGGTGGAGGGTGTTTCTTACCAATTTTACGTGGCAAGGTCGCTCTGTACTAATGTTGAATGCCTGCGAATATTTCGTACCAGTGGCTTTAGTACCGGTGTTCCTGCCATTCAGCATGCATATATAGTGTGGTGGATAGTGTTTCTTACCAATTTTACGTGGCAAGGTCGCTCTGTACCGATTTTTAATGCTGGAGACCATTTCGTACCAGTGTTCTTTGTACTATTGTTTGACCCATTCAGCTTGCATATGTAGTGTGGTGGAGGGTGTTTCATACCGATGTTACGTGGCAGGGGCGCTCTGTACCAATGTTGAATGCCTCAGAATATTTCGAACCAGGGGTCTTAGTACCCGGTGTTCCTGCCAATCTGCTTGCATATGTAGCGTGAGGGAGGGTGTTTCATACCGATGTTACGTGGCAGGAGCGCTCTGTACCAATGTTGAATGCCTCAGAATATTTCGTACCAGGGGCCTTAGTACCGATGTTCCTGCCATTCAGCTTGCATATGTAGCGTCGGGGAGGGTGTTTCATACCGATGTTACGTGGCAGGGGCGCTCTGTACCAATGTTGAATGCCTCAGAATATTTCGTACCACGGGTCTTTGTACCGGTGTTCCTGCCTTTCAGCTTGCATATGTAGCGTGGGGGAGGGTGTTTCTTACCGACGTTACGTGGCAGGGGCGCTCTGTACCAATGTTGAATGCCTGAGAATAATTCGTACCAGGGGTCTTAGTATTGGTGTTCCTGCCATTCAGCCTGCATATGTAGCGTGGGGGAGGGTGTTTTTTACCGATGTTACATGGCAAGGGCGCTCTGTACCAATGTTCAATGCCTCAGAATATTTCGTACGAGGGGTCTTAGTACCGGTGTTCCTGCCATTCAGCTTGCTTATGTTGTGTGGGGGAGGGTGTTTCTTACCGATGTTACGTGGCAGGGGCGCTCTGTACCAATGTTGAATGCCTCAGAATATTTCGTACCAGGGGTCTTAGTACCGGTGTTCCTGGCATTCAGCTTGCATATGTAGCGTGGGGGAGGGTGTTTCTTACCGATGTTATGTGGCAGGGGTGCTCTGTACCAATGTTGAATGCCTCAGAATATTTCGTACCAGGGGTCTTAGTACCGGTGTTCCTGCCATTCAGCTTGTATATGTAGCGTGGGGTAGGGTGTTTCATACCGATGTTACATGGCAGGGGCGCTCTGTACCAATGTTGAATGCCTCAGAATATTTCGTACCAGGGGTCTTAGTACCGGTGTTCCTGCAATTCAGCTTGCATATGTAGCGTGGGGAGGGTGTTTCTTACCGATGTTATGTGGCAGGGGCGCTCTGTACCAATGTTGAATGCCTCAGAATATTTCGTACCAGGGGTCTTAGTGCCGGTGTTCCTGCCATTCAGCTTGCATATGTAGCGTGGGGGAGGGTGTTTCATACAGATGTTACGTGGCAGGGGCACTCTGAACCAATGTTGAATGACTCAGAATATTTCGTACCAGGGGTTTTAGTACCGGTGTTCCTGCCATTCAGCTTGTATATGTAGCGTGGGGGAGGGTGTTTCATACCGATGTTACGTGGCAGGGGCGCTCTGTACCAATGTTGAATGCCTGAGAATATTTCGTACCACGGGTCTTAGTACCGGTGTTCCTGCCATTCAGCTTGCATATGTAGTGTGGGGGAGGGTGTTTCATACCGATGTTACGTGGCAGGGGCGCTCTGTACCAATGTTGAATGCCTCAGAATATTTCTTCCCAGGGGTCTTAGTACCGGTGTTCCTGCCATTCAGCTTGCATATGTAGCGTGGGGGAGGGTGGTTCATAGCGATGTTACGTGGCAGGGGCGCTCTGTACCAATGTTGAATGCCTCAGAATATTGCGTACCAGGGGTCTTAGTACCGGTGTTCCTGCCGTTCAGCTTGCATATGTAGCGTGGGGGAGGGTGTTTCTTACCGATGTTACGTGGCAGGGGCGCTCTGTACCAATGATGAATGCCTCAGAATATTTCGTACCATGGGTGTTAGTACCGGTGTTCCTGCCATTCAGCTTGGATATGTAGCGTGGGGGAGGGTGTTTCTTACCGATGTTACGTGGCAGGGGCGCTCTGTACCAATGTTGAATGCCTCAGAATATTTCGTACCAGGGATCTTAGTACCGGTGTTCCTGCCATTCAGCTTGCATATGTAGTGTGGGGGAGGGTGTTTCTTACCGATGTTACGTGGCAGGGGCGCTCTGTACCAATGTTGAATGCCTCAGAATATTTCGTACCAGGGGTTTTAGTACCGGTGTTCCTGCCGTTCAGCTTGCATATGTAGCGTGGGGGAGGCTGTTTCTTACCGATGTTACGTGGCAGGGGCGCTCTGTACCAATGTTGAATGCCTCAGACTATTTCGAACCAGGGGTCTTAGTACCGGTGTTCCTGCCAATCTGCTTGCATATGTAGCGTGAGGGAGGGTGTTTCATACCGATGTTACGTGGCAGGGGCGCTCTGTACCAATGTTGAATGCCTCAGAATATTTCGTACCAGGGGCCTTAGTACCGATGTTCCTGCCATTCAGCTTGCATATGTAGCGTCGGGGAGGGTGTTTCATACCGATGTTACGTGGCAGGGGCGCTCTGTACCAATGTTGAATGCCTCAGAGTATTTCGTACCAGGGGTCATAGTACCGGTGTTTCTGCCGTTCAGCTTGCATTTGTAGCATGGGGGAGGGTGTTTCTTACCGATATTACGTGGCAGGGGCGCTCTGTACCAATGTTGAATGCCGCAGAATATTTCGTACCATTGGTTTTAGTACCGGTGTTCCTGCCATTCAGCTTGCATATGTAGCGTGGTGGAGGGTGTTTCTTACCAATTTTACGTGGCAAGGTCGCTCTGTACTAATGTTGAATGCCTGCGAATATTTCGTACCAGTGGCTTTAGTACCGGTGTTCCTGCCATTCAGCTTGCATATATAGTGTGGTGGATAGTGTTTCTTACCAATTTTACGTGGCAAGCTCGCTCTGTACCGATTTTTAATGCCGGAGACCATTTCGTACCAGTGTTCTTTGTACTATTGTTTGACCCATTCAGCTTGCATATGTAGCGTGGGGGAGGGTGTTTCATACCGATGTTACGTGGCAGTCGCGCTCTGTACCAATGTTCAATGGCTGAGAATATTTCGTACCACGGGTCTTAGTACCGGTGTTCCTGCCATTCAGCTTGCATATGTAGGTTGGGGGAGGGTGTTCCTTACCGATGTTAAGCGGCAGGGGCGCTCTGTACCAATGTTGAATGCCTCAGAATATTTCGTACCAGGGGTCTTAGTACCGGTGTTCCTGCCATTCAGCTTGTATATGTAGCGTGGGGTAGGGTGTTTCATACCGATGTTACGTGGCAGGGGCGCTCTGTACCAATGTTGAATGCCTCAGAATATTTCGTACCAGGGGTCTTAGTACCGGTGTTCCTGCAATTCAGCTTGCATATGTAGCGTGGGGGAGATTGTTTCTTACCGATGTTATGTGGCAGGGGCGCTCTGTACCAATGTTGAATGCCTCAGAATATTTCGTACCAGGGGTCTTAGTGCCGGTGTTCCTGCCATTCAGCTTGCATATGTAGCGTGGGGGAGGGTGTTTCATACAGATGTTACGTGGCAGGGGCACTCTGTACCAATGTTGAATGCCTCAGAATATTTCGTACCAGGGGTTTTAGTACCAGTGTTCCTGCCATTCAGCTTGTATATGTAGCGTGGGGGAGGGTGTTTCTTACCGATGTTACGTGGCAGGGGCGCTCTGTACCAATGTTGAATGCCTGAGAATATTTCGTACCAGGGGTCTTAGTACCGGTGTTCCTGCCATTCAGCTTGCACATGTAGCGTGGGGGAGTGTGTTTCTTACCGATGTTACGTGGCAGGTGCGCTGTGTACCAATGTTGAATGCCTCAGAATATTTCGTACCAGGGGTCTTAGTACCGGTGCTCCTGGCATTCAGCTTGCATATTTAGCGTGGGGGAGGGTGTTTTATAGCGAGGTTACGTGGCAGGGGCGCTCTGTACCAATGTTGAATGCCTGAGAATAATTCATACCACGGGTCTTAGTACCGGTGTTCCTGCCATTCAGCTTGCATATGTAGCGTGGGGGAGGGTGTTTCTTACCGATGTTACGTGGCAGGGGCGCTCTGTACCAATGTTGAATGCCTCAGAGTATTTCGTACCAGGGGTCTTAGTACCGGTGTTCCTGCCATTCAGCTTGCACATGTAGCGTGGGGGAGGGTGTTTCTTACCGATGTAACGTGACAGGTGCGCTCTGTACCAATGTTGAATGCCTCAGAATATTTCGTACCAGGGGTCTTAGTACCGGTGTTCCTGCCATTCAGCTTGCATATGTAGCGTGGGGGAGGGTGTTTTATACCGATGTTACGTGGCAGGGGCGCTCTGTACCAATGTTGAATGCCTGAGAATAATTCATAGCACGGGTCTTAGTACCGGTGTTCCTGCCATTCAGCTTGCATATGTAGCGTGGGGGAGGGTGTTTCTTACCGATGTTATGTGGCAGGGGCGCTCTGTACCAATGTTGAATGCCTCAGAATATTTCGTACCAGGGGTCTTAGTACCGGTGTTCCTGCCATTCAGTTTGCATATGTAGCGTGGGGGAGGGTGTTTCTTACCGATGTTACGTGGCAGGGGCGCTCTGTACCAATGTTGAATGCCTCAGAGTATTTCGTACCAGGGGTCTTAGTACCGGTGCTCCTGGCATTCAGCTTGCATATTTAGCGTGGGGGAGGGTGTTTTATAGCGAGGTTACGTGGCAGGGGCGCTCTGTACCAATGTTGAATGCCTGAGAATAATTCATACCACGGGTCTTAGTACCGGTGTTCCTGCCATTCAGCTTGCATATGTAGCGTGGGGGAGGGTGTTTCTTACCGATGTTACGTGGCAGGGGCGCTCTGTACCAATGTTGAATGCCTCAGAGTATTTCGTACCAGGGGTCTTAGTACCGGTGTTCCTGCCATTCAGCTTGCACATGTAGCGTGGGGGAGGGTGTTTCTTACCGATGTAACGTGACAGGTGCGCTCTGTACCAATGTTGAATGCCTCAGAATATTTCGTACCAGGGGTCTTAGTAACGGTGTTCCTGCCATTCAGCTTGCATATGTAGTGTGGGGGAGGGTGTTTCATACCGATGTTACGTGGCAGGGGCGCTCTGTACCAATGTTGAATGCCTCAGAATATTTCTTCCCAGGGGTCTTAGTACCGGTGTTCCTGCCATTCAGCTTGCATATGTAGCGTGGGGGAGGGTGGTTCATAGCGATGTTACGTGGCAGGGGCGCTCTGTACCAATGTTGAATGCCTCAGAATATTGCGTACCAGGGGTCTTAGTACCGGTGTTCCTGCCGTTCAGCTTGCATATGTAGCGTGGGGGAGGGTGTTTCTTACCGATGTTACGTGGCAGGGGCGCTCTGTACCAATGATGAATGCCTCAGAATATTTCGTACCATGGGTGTTAGTACCGGTGTTCCTGCCATTCAGCTTGGATATGTAGCGTGGGGGAGGGTGTTTCTTACCGATGTTACGTGGCAGGGGCGCTCTGTACCAATGTTGAATGCCTCAGAATATTTCGTACCAGGGATCTTAGTACCGGTGTTCCTGCCATTCAGCTTGCATATATAGTGTGGTGGATAGTGTTTCTTACCAATTTTACGTGGCAAGCTCGCTCTGTACCGATTTTTAATGCCGGAGACCATTTCGTACCAGTGTTCTTTGTACTATTGTTTGACCCATTCAGCTTGCATATGTAGCGTGGGGGAGGGTGTTTCATACCGATGTTACGTGGCAGTCGCGCTCTGTACCAATGTTCAATGGCTGAGAATATTTCGTACCACGGGTCTTAGTACCGGTGTTCCTGCCATTCAGCTTGCATATGTAGGTTGGGGGAGGGTGTTCCTTACCGATGTTAAGCGGCAGGGGCGCTCTGTACCAATGTTGAATGCCTCAGAATACTTCGTACCAGGGGTCTTAGTACCGGTGTTCCTGCCATTCAGCTTGTATATGTAGCGTGGGGTAGGGTGTTTCATACCGATGTTACGTGGCAGGGGCGCTCTGTACCAATGTTGAATGCCTCAGAATATTTCGTACCAGGGGTCTTAGTACCGGTGTTCCTGCAATTCAGCTTGCATATGTAGCGTGGGGGAGATTGTTTCTTACCGATGTTATGTGGCAGGGGCGCTCTGTACCAATGTTGAATGCCTCAGAATATTTCGTACCAGGGGTCTTAGTGCCGGTGTTCCTGCCATTCAGCTTGCATATGTAGCGTGGGGGAGGGTGTTTCATACAGATGTTACGTGGCAGGGGCACTCTGTACCAATGTTGAATGCCTCAGAATATTTCGTACCAGGGGTTTTAGTACCGGTGTTCCTGCCATTCAGCTTGTATATGTAGCGTGGGGGAGGGTGTTTCTTACCGATGTTACGTGGCAGGGGCGCTCTGTACCAATGTTGAATGCCTGAGAATATTTCGTACCAGGGGTCTTAGTACCGGTGTTCCTGCCATTCAGCTTGCACATGTAGCGTGGGGGAGGGTGTTTCTTACCAATGTTACGTGGCAGGTGCGCTGTGTACCAATGTTGAATGCCTCAGAATATTTCGTACCAGGGGTCTTAGTACCGGTGCTCCTGGCATTCAGCTTGCATATTTAGCGTGGGGGAGGGTGTTTTATAGCGAGGTTACGTGGCAGGGGCGCTCTGTACCAATGTTGAATGCCTGAGAATAATTCATACCACGGGTCTTAGTACCGGTGTTCCTGCCATTCAGCTTGCATATGTAGCGTGGGGGAGGGTGTTTCTTACCGATGTTACGTGGCAGGGGCGCTCTGTACCAATGTTGAATGCCTCAGAGTATTTCGTACCAGGGGTCTTAGTACCGGTGTTCCTGCCATTCAGCTTGCACATGTAGCGTGGGGGAGGGTGTTTCTTACCGATGTAACGTGACAGGTGCGCTCTGTACCAATGTTGAATGCCTCAGAATATTTCGTACCAGGGGTCTTAGTACCGGTGTTCCTGCCATTCAGCTTGCATATGTAGCGTGGGGGAGGGTGTTTTATACCGATGTTACGTGGCAGGGGCGCTCTGTACCAATGTTGAATGCCTGAGAATAATTCATAACACGGGTCTTAGTACCGGTGTTCCTGCCATTCAGCTTGCATATGTAGCGTGGGGGAGGGTGTTTCTTACCGATGTTATGTGGCAGGGGCGCTCTGTACCAATGTTGAATGCCTCAGAATATTTCGTACCAGGGGTCTTAGTACCGGTGTTCCTGCCATTCAGTTTGCATATGTAGCGTGGGGGAGGGTGTTTCTTACCGATGTTACGTGGCAGGGGCGCTCTGTACCAATGTTGAATGCCTCAGAGTATTTCTTACCAGGGGTCTTAGTACCGGTGTTCCTGCCATTCAGCTTGCATATGTAGCGTGGGGGAGGGTGGTTCATAGCGATGTTACGTGGCAGGGGCGCTCTGTACCAATGTTGAATGCCTCAGAATATTGCGTACCAGGGGTCTTAGTGCCGGTGTTAATGCCGTTCAGCTTGCATATGTAGCGTGGGGGAGGGTGTTTCTTACCGATGTTACGTGTCAGGGGCGCTCTGTTCCAATGTCGAATGCCTCAAAATATTTCGTACCAGGGGTCTTAGTACCGGTGTTCCTGCCATTCAGCTTGCATATGTAGCGTGGAGGAGGGTGTTTCTTACCGATGTTACGTGGCTGGGGCGCTCTGTACCAATGTTGAATGCCTCAGAATATTTCGTACCAGGGGTCTTAGTACCGGTGTTCCTGGCATTCAGCTTGCATATGTAGCGTGGGGGAGTGTGTTTCTTACCGATGTTACGTGGCAGGGGCGCTCTGTACCAATGATGAATGCCTCAGAATATTTCGTACCATGGGGCTTAGTACCGGTGTTCCTGCCATTCAGCTTGCATATGTAGCGTGGGGGAGGGTGTTTCTTACCGATGTTACGTGGCAGGGGGGCTCTGTACCAATGTTGAATGCCTCAGAATATTTCGTACCAGGGGTCTTAGTACCGGTGTTTCTGCCATTCAGCTTGCATATGTAGCGTGGGGGAGGGTGTTTCTTACCGATTTTACGTGGCAGGGGCGCTCTGTACCAATGTTGAATGCCTCAGAATATTTCGTACCAGGGGTCTTAGTACCGGTGTTCCTGCCATTCAGCTTGCATATGTAGCGTGGAGGAGGGTGTTTCTTACCGATGTTACGTGGCAGGGGCGCTCTGTACCAATGTTGAGTGCCTCAGAATATTTCGTACCAGGGGTATGAGTACCGGTGTTCCTGCCAATCTGCTTGCATATGTAGCGTGGGGGAGGGTGTTTCATACCGATGTTACGTGGCAGGGGCGCTCTGTACCAATGTTGAATGCCTCAGAATATTTCGTCCCAGGGGTCTTAGTACCGGTGTTCCTGCCATTCAGCTTGCATATGTAGCGTGGGGAGGGTGTTTCCTACCGATGTTGCGTGGCAGGGGCACTCTGTACCAATGTTCAATGCCTGAGAATATTTCTATCCCAGGGGTCTTAGTGCCGGTGTTCCTGCCATTCAGCTTGCATATATAGCGTGGTGGAGGGTGTTTCTTACCAATTTTACGTGGCAAGATCGCTCTGTACTAATGTTGAATGCCTGCGAATATTTCGTACCAGTGGTCTTAGTACCGGTGTTCCTGCCATTCAGCTTTCATATGTAGCGTGGTGGAGGGTGTTTCTTACCAATTTTACGTGGCAAGGTCGCTCTGTACTAATGTTGAATGCCTGCGAATATTTCGTACCAGTGGCTTTAGTATCGGTGTTCCTGCCATTCAGCTTGCATATATAGCGTGGTGGATAGTGTTTCTTACCAATTTTACGTGGCAAGGTGGCTCTGTACCGATTTTTAATGCCGGAGACCATTTCGTACCAGTGTTCTTTGTGCTATTGTTTGACCCATTCAGCTTCCATATGTAGTGTGGTGGAGGGTGTTTCAACCGATGTTACGTGGCAGGGGCGCTCTGTACCAATGTTCAATGGCTGAGAATATTTCGTACCACGGGTCTTAGTACCGGTGTTCCTGCCATTCAGCTTGCATAGGTAGCGTGGGGGAGGGCGTTTCTTACCGATGTTAAGCGGCAGGGGCGCTCTGTACCAATGTTGAATGCCTCAGAATATTTCGTACCAGGGGTCTTAGTACCGGTGTTCCTTCCATTCAGCTTGTATATGTAGCGTGGGGGAGGGTGTTTCATACCGATGTTACGTGGCAGGGGCGCTCTGTACCAATGTTGAATGCCTCAGAATATTTCGTACCAGGTATCTTAGTACCGGTGTTCCTGCCATTCAGCTTGCATATGTATCGTGGGGGAGGGTGTTTCTTACCGATGTTATGTGGCAGGGGCGCTCTGTACCAATGTTGAATGCCTCAGAATATTTCGTACCAGGGGTCTTAGTGCCGGTGTTCCTGCCATTCAGCTTGCATATGTAGCGTGGGAGAGGGTGTTTCATACAGACGTTACGTGGCAGGGGCGCTCCGTACCAATGTTGAATTCCTCAGAATATTTCGTACCAGGGGTTTTAGTACCGGTGTTCCTGCCATTCAGCTTGTATATGTAGCGTGGGGGAGGGTGTTTCTTACCGATGTTACGTGGCAGGGGCGCTCTGTACCAATGTTGAATGCCTGAGAATATTTCGTACCACAGGTCTTAGTACCGGTGTTCCTGCCATTCAGCTTGCATATGTAGCGTGGGGGAGGGTGTTGCATACCGATGTTACGTGGCAGGGGCGCTCTGTACCAATGTTGAATGCCTCAGAATATTTCGTACCAGGGGTCTTAGTACCGGTGTTCCTGCCATTCAGCTTGCATATGTAGCGTGGGGGAGGGTGTTTCTTACCGATGTTACGTGGCAGGGGCGCTCTGTACCAATGTTGAATGCCTCAGAATATTTCTTACCAGGGGTCTTAGTACCGGTGTTCCTGCCATTCAGCTTGCATATGTAGCGTGGGGGAGGGTGGTTCATAGCGATGTTACGTGGCAGGGGCGCTCTGTACCAATGTTGAATGCCTCAGAATATTGCGTACCAGGGGTCTTAGTACCGGTGTTCCTGCCGTTCAGCTTGCATATGTAGCGTGGGGGAGGGTGTTTCTTACCGGTGTTACGTGGCAGGGGCGCTCTGTACCAATGTTGAATGCCACAAAATATTTCGTACCAGGGGTCTTAGTACCGGTGTTCCTGCCATTCAGCTTGCATATGTAGCGTGGGGGAGGGTGTTTCTTACCGATGTTACGTGGCAGGGGCGCTCTGTACCAATGTTGAATGCCTCAGAATATTTCGTACCAGGGGTCTAAGTACCGGTGTTCCTGGCATTCAGCTTGCATATGTAGCGTGGGGGAGGGTGTTTCTTACCGATGTTACGTGGCAGGGGCGCTCTGTACCAATGATGAATGCCTCAGAATATTTCGTACCATGGGTCTTAGTACCGGTGTTCCTGCCATTCAGCTTGCATTTGTAGCGTGGGGGAGGGTGTTTCTTACCGATGTTACGTGGCAGGGGGGCTCTGTACCAATGTTGAATGCCTCAGAATATTTCGTACCAGGGGTCTTAGTACCGGTGTTCCTGCCATTCAGCTTGCATATGTAGCGTGGGGGAGGGTGTTTCTTACCGATGTTACGTGGCAGGGGCGCTCTGTACCAATGTTGAATGCCTCAGAATATTTCGTACCAGGGGTCTTAGTACCGGTGTTCCTGCCATTCAGCTTGCACATGTAGCGTGGGGGAGGGTGTTTCATACCGAAGTTACGTGGCAGGGGCGCTCTGTACCAATGTTGAATGCCTCAGAATATTTCGTACCAGGGGTCCTAGTACCGGTGTTCCTGCCATTCAGCTTGCATATGTAGCGTGGGGGAGGGTGTTTCTACCGATGTTACGTGGCAGGGGCGCTCTGTACCAATGTTGAATGCCTCAGAATATTTCGTACCAGGGGTCTTAGTACCGGTGTTCCTGCCAATCTGCTTGCATATGTAGCGTGGGGGAGGGTGTTTCATACCGATGTTACGTGGCAGGGGCGCTCTGTACCAATGTTGAATGCCTCAGAATATTTCGTACCAGGGGTATTAGTACCGGTGTTCCTGCCATTCAGCTTGCATATGTAGCGTGGGGAGGGTGTTTCCTACCGATGTTGCGTGGCAGGGGCACTCTGTACCAATGTTCAATGCCTGAGAATATTTCGTACCAGGGGTCTTAGTGCCGGTGTTCCTGCCATTCAGCTTGCATATATCGCGTGGTGGAGGGTGTTTCTTACCAATTTTACGTGGCAAGGTCGCTCTGTACTAAAGTCGAATGCCTGCAAATATTTCGTACCAGTGGTCTTAGTACCGGTGTTCCTGCCATTCAGCTTGCATATGTAGCGTGGTGGAGGGTGTTTCTTACCAATTTTACGTGGCAAGGTCGCTCTGTACTAATGTTGAATGCCAGCGAATGTTTCGTACCAGTGGCTTTAGTACCGGTGTTCCTGCCATTCAGCTTGCATATATAGCGTGGTGGATAGTGTTTCTTACCAATTTTACGTGGCAAGGTCGCTCTGTACCGATTTTTAATGCCGGAGACCATTTCGTACCAGTGTTCTTTGTACTATTGTTTGACCCATTCAGCTTGCATATGTAGTGTGGTGGAGGGTGTTTCATACCGATGTTACGTGGCAGGGGCGCTCTGTACCAATGTTCAATGGCTGAGAATATTTCGTACCACGGGTCTTAGTACCGGTGTTCCTGCCATTCAGCTTGCATATGTAGCGTGGGGGAGGGTGTTTCTTACCGATGTTAAGCGGCAGGGGCGCTCTGTACCAATGTTGAATGCCTCAGAATATTTCGTACCAGGGGTCTTAGTACCGGTGTTCCTTCCATTCAGCTTGTATATGTAGCGTGGGGGAGGGTGTTTCATACCGATGTTACGTGGCAGGGGCGCTCTGTACCAATGTTGAATGCCTCAGAATATTTCGTACCAGGGGTCTTAGTACCGGTGTTCCTGCCATTCAGCTTGCATATGTAGCGTAGGGGAGGGTGTTTCTTACCGATGTTATGTGGCAGGGGCGCTCTGTACCAATGTTGAATGCCTCAGAATATTTCGTACCAGGGGTCTTAGTGCCGGTGATCCTGCCATTCAGCTTGCATATGTAGCGTGGGAGAGGGTGTTTCATACAGATGTTACGTGGCAGGGGCGCTCTGTACCAATGTTGAATTCCTCAGAATATTTCGTACCAGGGTTTTAGTACCGGTGTTCCTGCCATTCAGCTTGTATATGTAGCGTGGGGGAGGGTGTTTCTTACCGATGTTACGTGGCAGGGGCGCTCTGTACCAATGTTGAATGCCTGAGAATATTTCGTACCACGGGTCTTAGTACCGGTGTTCCTGCCATTCAGCTTGCATATGTAGCGTGGGGGAGGGTGTTTCATACCGATGTTACGTGGCAGGGGCGCTCTGTACCAATGTTGAATGCCTCAGAATATTTCCTACCACGGGTCTTAGTACCGGTGTTCCTGCCATTCAGCTTGCATATGTAGCGTGGGGGAGGTTGTTTCTTACCGATGTTACGTGGCAGGGGCGCTCTGTACCGATGTTGAATGCCTCAGAATATTTCGTACCAGGGGTCTTAGTACCGGTGTTCCTGCCATTCAGCTTGCATATGTAGCGTGGGGGACGGTGTTTCTTACCGATGTTACGTGGCAGGGGCGCTCTGTACCAATGTTGAATGCCTCAGAGTATTTCGTACCAGGGGTCTTAGTACCGGTGTTCCTGCCAATCTGCTTGCATATGTAGCGTGGGGGAGGGTGTTTCATACCGATGTTACGTGGAAGGGGCGCTCTGTACCAATGTTGAATGCCTCAGAATATTTCGTACCAGGGGTCTTAGTTACGGTGTTCCTGCCATTCAGCTTGCATATGTAGCGTGGGGAGGGTGTTTCCTACCGATGTTGCGTGGCAGGGGCACTCTGTACCAATGTTCAATGCCTGACAATATTTCGTACCAGGGGTCTTAGTGCCGGTGTTCCTGCCATTCAGCTTGCATATATAGCGTGGTGGAGGGTGTTTCTTACCAATTTTACGTGGCAAGGTCGCTCTGTACTAAAGTCGAATGCCTGCAAATATTTCGTACCAGTGGTCTTAGTACCGGTGTTCCTGCCATTCAGCTTGCATATGTAGCGTGGTGGAGGGTGTTTCCTACCAATTTTACGTGGCAAGGTCGCTCTGTACTAATGTTGAATGCCAGCGAATATTTCGTACCAGTGGCTTTAGTACCGGTGTTCCTGCCATTCAGCTTGCATATATAGCGTGGTGGATAGTGTTTCTTACCAATTTTACGTGGCAAGGTCGCTCTGTACCGATTTTTAATGGCGGAGACCATTTCGTACCAGTGTTCTTTGTACTATTGTTTGACCCATTCAGCTTGCATATGTAGTGTGGTGGAGGGTGTTTCATACCGATGTTACGTGGCAGGGGCGCTCTGTACCAATGTTCAATGGCTGAGAATATTTCGTACCACGGGTCTTAGTACCGGTGTTCCTGCTTTTCAGCTTGCATATGTAGCGTGGGGGAGGGTGTTTCTTACCGATGTTAAGCGACAGGGGCGCTCTGTACCAATGTTGAATGCCTCAGAATATTTCGTACCAGGGGTCTTAGTACCGGTGTTCCTTCCATTCAGCTTGTATATGTAGCGTGGGGGAGGGTGTTTCATACCGATGTTACGTGGCAGGGGCGCTCTGTACCAATGTTGAATGCCTCAGAATATTTCGTACCAGGGGTCTTAGTACCGGTGTTCCTGCCATTCAGCTTGCATATGTAGCGTAGGGGAGGGTGTTTCTTACCGATGTTATGTGGCAGGGGCGCTCTGTACCAATGTTGAATGCCTCAGAATGTTTCGTACCAGGGGTCTTAGTGCCGGTGTTCCTGCCATTCAGCTTGCATATGTAGCGTGGAGAGGGTGTTTCATACAGATGTTACGTGGCAGGGGCGCTCTGTACCAATGTTGAATTCCTCAGAATATTTCGTACCAGGGGTTTTAGTACCGGTGTTCCTGCCATTCAGCTTGTATATGTAGCGTGGGGGAGGGTGTTTCTTACCGATGTTACGTGGCAGGGGCGCTCTGTACCAATGTTTAATGCCTGAGAATATTTCGTACCACGGGTCTTAGTACCGGTGTTCCTGCCATTCAGCTTGCATATGTAGCGTGGGGGAGGGTGTTTCATACCGATGTTATGTGGCAGGGGCGCTCTGTACCAATGTTGAATGCCTCAGAATGTTTCCTACCACGGGTCTTAGTACCGGTGTTCCTGCCATTCAGCTTGCATATGTAGCGTGGGGGAGGCTGTTTCTTACCGATGTTACGTGGCAGGGGCGCTCTGCACCGATGTTGAATGCCTCAGAATATTTCGTACCAGGGGTCTTAGTACCGGTGTTCCTGCCATTCAGCTTGCATATGTAGCGTGGAGGAGGGTGTTTCTTACCGATGTTACGTGGCAGGGGCGCTCTGTACCAATGTTGAATGCCTCAGAGTCTTTCGTACCAGGGGTCTTAGTACCGGTGTTCCTGCCATTCAGCTTGCACATGTAGCGTGGGGGAGGGTGTTTCTTACCGATGTTACGTGGCAGGTGCGCTGTGTACCAATGTTGAATGCCTCAGAATATTTCGTACCAGGGGTCTTAGTACCGGTGCTCCTGGCATTCAGCTTGCATATGTAGCGTGGGGGAGGGTGTTTTATAGCGAGGTTACGTGGCAGGGGCGCTCTGTACCAATGTTGAATGCCTGAGAATAATTCATACCACGGGTCTTAGTACCGGTGTTCCTGCCATTCAGCTTGCATATGTAGCGTAGGGGAGGGTGCTTTATACCGATGTTACGTGGTGGCAGGGGCGCTCTGTACCAATGTTGAATGCCTGAGAATAATTCATACCACGGGTCTTAGTACCGGTGTTCCTGCCATTCAGCTTGCATATGTAGCGTGGGGGAGGGTGTTTCTTACCGATGTTACGTGGCAGGGGCGCTCTGTACCAATGTTGAATGCCTCAGAATATTTCGTACCAGGGGTCTTAGTACCGGTGTTCCTGCCATTCAGCTTGCATATGTAGCGTGGGGGAGGGTGTTTCATAGCGATGTAACGTGGCAGGGGCGCTCTGTACCAATGTTGAATGCCTCAGAATATTTCGTACCAGGGGTCTTAGTACCGGTGTCCCTGCCATTCAGCTAGCATATGTAGCGTGGGGGAGGGTGTTTCTTACCGATGTTACGTGGCAGGGGCGCTCTGTACCAATGTTGAATGGCTCAAAATATTTCGTACCAGGGGTCTTAGTACCGGTATTCCTGCCATTCAGCTTGCATATGTAGCGTGGGGGAGGGTGTTTCTTACCGATGTTACGTGGCACGGGCGCTCTGTACCAATGTTGAATGCCTCAAAATATTTCGTACCAGGGGTCTTAGTACCGGTGTTCCTGCCAATCAGCTTGCATATGTAGCGTGGGGGAGGGTGTTTCTTACCGATGTTACGTGGCAGGGGCGCTCTGTACCAATGTTGAATGCCTCAGAATATTTCGTACCAGGGGTCTTAGTACCGGTGTTCCTGGCATTCAGCTTGCATATGTAGCGTGGGGGAGGGTGTTTCTTACCAATGTTACGTGGCAGGGGCGCTCTGTACCAATGATGAATGCCTCAGAATATTTCGTACCATGGGTCTTAGTACCGGTGTTCCTGCCATTCAGCTTGCATATGTAGCGTGGGGGAGGGTGTTTCTTACCGATGTTACGTGGCAGGGGTGCTCTGTACCAATGTTGAATGCCTCAGAATATTTCGTACCAGGGGTCTTAGTACCGGTGTTCCTGCCATTCAGCTTGCATATGTAGCGTGGGGGAGGGTGTTTCTTACCGATGTTACGTGGCAGGGGCGCTGTGTACCAATGTTGAATGCCTCAGAAATTTCGTACCAGGGGTCTTAGTACCGGTGCTCCTGCCATTCAGCTTGCATATGTAGCGTGGGGGAGGGTGTTTTATACCGATGTTACGTGGCAGGGGCGCTCTGTACCAATGTTGAATGCCTGAGAATAATTCATAACACGGGTCTTAGTACCGGTGTTCTTGCCATTCAGCTTGCATATGTAGCGTGGGGGAGGGTGTTTTATACCGATGTTACGTGGCAGGGGCGCTCTGTACCAATGTTGAATGCCTCAGAATATTTCGTACCAGGGGTCTTAGTACCGGTGTTCCTGCCATTCAGCTTGCACATGTAGCGTGGGGGAGGGTGTTTCATACCGAAGTTACGTGGCAGGGGCGCTTTGTAACAATGTTGAATGCCTCAGAATATTTCGTACCAGGGGTCTTAGTACCGGTGTTCCTGCCATTCAGCTTGCATATGTCGCGTGGGGGAGGGTGTTTCTTACCGATGTTACGTGGCAGGGGCGCTCTGTACCAATGGTGAATGCCTCAGAATATTTCGTACCAGGGGTCTTAGTACCGGTGTTCCTGCCAATCTGCTTGCATATGTAGCGTGGGGGAGGGTGTTTCATACCGATGTTACGTGGCAGGGGCGCTCTGTACCAATGTTGAATGCCTCAGAATATTTCGTACCAGGGGTCTTAGTACCGGTGTTCCTGCCATTCAGCTTGCATATGTAGCGTGGGGAGGGTGTTTCCTACCGATGTTGCGTGGCAGGGGCACTCTGTACCAATGTTCAATGCCTGAGAATATTTCGTACCAGGGGTCTTAGTGCCGGTGTTCCTGCCATTCAGCTTGCATATGTAGCGTGGGAGAGGGTGTTTCAAACAGATGTTACGTGGCAGGGGCGCTCTGTACCAATATTGAATTCCTCAGAATACTTCGTACCAGGGGTTTTAGTACCGGTGTTCCTGCCATTCAGCTTGTATATGTAGCGTGGGGGAGGGTGTTTCTTACCGATGTTACGTGGCAGGGGCGCTCTGTACCAATGTTGAATGCCTGAGAATATTTCGTACCACGGGTCTTAGTACCGGTGCTCCTGCCATTCAGCTTGGATATGTAGCGTGGGGGAGGGTGTTTCATACCGATGTTACGTGGCAGGGGCGCTCTGTACCAATGTTGAATGCCTCAGAATATTTCGTACCAGGGGTCTTAGTACCGGTGTTCCTGCCATTCAGCTTGCATATGTAGCGTGGGGGAGGGTGTTTCTTACCGATGTTACGTGGCAGGGGCGCTCTGTACCAATGTTGAATGCCTCAGAATATTTCTTACCAGGGGTCTTAGTACCGGTGCTCCTGCCATTCAGCTTGCATATGTAGCGTGGGGGAGGGTGGTTCATAGCGATGTTACGTGGCAGGGGCGCTCTGTACCAATGTTGAATGCCTCAGAATATTGCGTACCAGGGGTCTTAGTACCGGTGTTCCTGCCGTTCAGCTTGCATATGTAGCGTGGGGGAGGGTGGTTCATAGCGATGTTACGTGGCAGGGGCGCTCTGTACCAATGTTGAATGCCTCAGAATATTGCGTACCAGGGGTCTTAGTACCGGTGTTCCTGCCGTTCAGCATGCATATGTAGCGTGGGGGAGGGTGTTTCTTACCGATGTTACGTGGCAGGGGCGCTCTGTACCAATGTTGAATGCCTCAGAATATTTCTTACCAAGGGTCTTAGTACCGGTGTTCCTGGCATTCAGCTTGCATATGTAGCGTGGGGGAGGGTGTTTCTTACCGATGTTACGTGGCAGGGGCGCTCTGTGCCAATGATGAATGCCTCAGAATATTTCGTACCATGGGTCTTAGTACCGGTGTTCCTGCCATTCAGCTTGCATATGTAGCGTGGGGGAGGGTGTTTCTTACCGATGTTACGTGGCAGGGGGGCTCTGTACCAATGTTGAATGCCTCAGAATATTTCGTACCAGGGGTCTTAGTACCGGTGTTCCTGCCATTCAGCTTGCATATGTAGCGTGGGGGAGGGTGTTCCTTACCGATGTTACATGGCAGGGGCGCTCTGTACCAATGTTGAATGCCTCAGAATATTTCGTACCAGGGGTCTTAGTACCGGTGTTCCTGCCATTCAGCTTGCACATGTAGCGTGGGGGAGGGTGTTTCATACCGTAGTTACGTGGCAGGGGCGCTCTGTACCAATGTTGAATGCCTCAGAATATTTCGTACCAGGGTCTTAGTACCGGTGTTCCTGCCATTCAGCTTGCATACGTAGCGTGGGGGAGGGTGTTTCTACCGATGTTACGTGGCAGGGGCGCTCTGTACCAATGTTGAATGCCTCAGAATATTTCGTACCAGGGGTCTTAGTACCAGTGTTCCTGCCAATCTGCTTGCATATGTAGCGTGGGGGAGGGTGTTTCATACCGATGTTACGTGGCAGGGGCGCTCTGTACCAATGTTGAACGCCTCAGAATATTTCGTACCAGGGGTCTTAGTACCGGTGTTCCTGCCATTCAGCTTGCATATGTAGCGTGGGGAGGGTGTTTCCTACCGATGTTGCGTGGCAGGGGCACTCTGTACCAATGTTCAATGCCTGAGAATATTTCGTACCAGGGGTCTTAGTGCCGGTGTTCCTGCCATTCAGCTTGCATATATAGCGTGGTGGAGGGTGTTTCTTACCAATTTTACATGGCAAGGTCGCTCTGTACTAATGTTGAATGCCTGCGAATATTTCGTACCAGTGGTCTTAGTACCGGTGTTCCTGCCATTCAGCTTGCATATGTAGCGTGGTGGAGGGTGTTTCTTACCAATTTTACGTGGCAAGGTCGCTCTGTACTAATGTTGAATGCCAGCGAATATTTCGTACAGTGGCTTTAGTACCGGCGTTCCTGCCATTCAGCTTGCATATATAGCGTGGTGGATAGTGTTTCTTACCAATTTTACGTGGCAAGGTCGCTCTGTACCGATTTTTAATGCCGGAGACCATTTCGTACCAGTGTTCTTTGTACTATTGTTTGACCCATTCAGCTTGAATATGTAGTGTGGTGGAGGGTGTTTCATACCGATGTTACGTGGCAGGGGCGCTTTGTACCAATGTTCAATGGCTGAGAATATTTCGTACTACGGGTCTTAGTACCGGTGTTCCTGCCATTCAGCTTGCATATGTAGCGTGGGGGAGGGTGTTTCTTACCGATGTTAAGCGGCGGGGCGCTCTGTACCAATGTTGAATGCCTCAGAATATTTCGTACCAGGGGTCTTAGTACCGGTGTTCCTTCCATTCAGCTTGTATATGTAGCGTGGGGGAGGGTGTTTCATACCGATGTTACGTGGCAGGGGCGCTCTGTACCAATGTTGAATGCCTCAGAATATTTCGTACCAGGGGTCTTAGTACCGGTGTTCCTGCCATTCAGCTTGCATATGTAGCGTAGGGGAGGGTGTTTCTTACCGATGTTATGTGGCAGGGGCGCTCTGTACCAATGTTGAATGCCTTAGAATATTTCGTACCAGGGGTCTTAGTGCCGGTGTTCCTGCCATTCAGCTTGCATATGTAGTGTGGGAGAGGGTGTTTCATACAGATGTTACGTGGCAGGGGCGCTCTGTACCAATGTTGAATGCCTCAGAATATTTCGTACCACGGGTCTTAGTACCGGTGTTCCTGCCATTCAGCTTGCATATGTAGCGTGGGGGAGGGTGTTTCATACCGATGTTACGTGGCAGGGGCGCTCTGTACCAATGTTGAATGCCTCAGAATATTTCCTGCCATGGGTCTTAGTACCGGTGTTCCTGCCATTCAGCTTGCATATGTAGCGTGGGGGAGGTTGTTCTTACCGATGTTACGTGGCAGGGGCGCTCTGTACCGATGTTGAATGCCTCAGAATATTTCGTACCAGGGGTCATAGTACCGGTGTTCCTGCCATTCAGCTTGCATATGTAGCGTGGGGGAGGGGGTTTCTTACCGATGTTACGTGGCAGGGGCGCTCTGTACCAATGTTGAATGCCTCAGAGTATTTCGTACCAGGGGTCTTAGTACCGGTGTTCCTGCCATTCAGCTTGCACATGTAGCGTGGGGGAGGGTGTTTCTTACCGATGTTACGTGGCAGGTGCGCTGTGTACCAATATTGAATGCCTCAGAATATTCGTACCAGGGGTCTTAGTACCGGTGCTCCTGCCATTCAACTTGTATATGTAGCGTGGGGCAGGGTGTTTTATACCGATGTTACGTGGCAGGGGCGCTCTGTACCAATGTTGAATGCCTGAGAATAATTCATACCACGGGTCTTAGTACCGGTGTTCCTGCCATTCAGCTTGCATATGTAGTGTGGGGGAGGGTGTTTTATACCGATGTTACGAGGCAGGGGCGCTCTGTACCAATGTTGAATGCCTGAGAATAATTCATACCACGGGTCTTAGTACCGGTGTTCCTGCCATTCAGCTTGCATATGTAGCGTGGGGGAGGGTGTTTCTTACCGATGTTACGTGGCAGGGGCGCTCTGTACCAATGTTTAATGCCTCAGAATATTTCGTACCAGGGGTCTTAGTACCGGTGTTCCTGCCATTCAGCTTGCATATGTAGCGTGGGGGAGGGTGTTTCATAGCGATGTTACGTGGCAGGGGCGCTCTGTACCAATGTTGAATGCCTCAGAATATTGCGTACCAGGGGTCTTAGTACCGGTGTTCCTGCCGTTCAGCTTGCATATGTAGCGTGGGGGAGGGTGTTTCTTACTGGTGTTACGTGGCAGGGTCGCTCTGTACCAATGTTGAATGCCACAAAATATTTCGTACCAGGGGTCTTAGTACCGGTGTTCCTGCCATTCAGCTTGCATATGTAGCGTGGGGGAGGGTGTTTCTTACCGATGTTACGTGGCAGGGGCGCTCTGTACCAATGTTGAATGCCTCAGAATATTTCGTACCAGGGGTCTTAGTACCGGTGTTCCTGGCATTCAGCTTGCATATGTAGCGTGGGGGAGGGTGTTTCTTACCGATGTTACGTGGCAGGGGCGCTCTGTACCAATGTTTAATGCCTCAGAATATTTCGTACCATGGGTCTTAGTACCGGTGTTCCTGCCATTCAGCTTGCATATGTAGCGTGGGGGAGGGTGTTTCTTACCGATGTTACGTGGCAGGGGGGCTCTGTACCAATGTTGAATGCCTCAGAATATTTCGTACCAGGGGTCTTAGTACCGGTGTTCCTGCCATTCAGCTTGCATATGTAGCGTGGGGGAGGGTGTTTCTTACCGATGTTACATGGCAGGGGCGCTCTGTACCAATGTTGAATGCCTCAGAATATTTCGTACCAGGGGTCTTAGTACCGGTGTTCCTGCCATTCATCTTGCACATGTAGCGTGGGGGAGGGTGTTTCATACCGTAGTTACGTGGCAGGGGCGCTCTGCACCAATGTTGAATGCCTCAGAATATTTCGTACCAGGGGTCTCAGTACCGGTGTTCCTGCCATTCAGCTTGCATATGTAGCGTGGGGGGAGGGTGTTTCTACCGATGTTACGTGGCAGGGGCGCTCTGTACCAATGTTGAATGCCTCAGAATATTTCGTACCAGGGGTCTTAGTACCGGTGTTCCTGCCAATCTGCTTGCATATGTAGCGTGGGGGAGGGTGTTTCATACCGATGTTACGTGGCAGGGGCGCTCTGTACCAATGTTGAATGCCTCAGAATATTTCGTACCAGGGGTCTTAGTACCGGTGTTCCTGCCATTCAGCTTGCATATGTAGCGTGGGGAGGGTGTTTCCTACCGATGTTGCGTGGCAGGGGCACTCTGTACCAATGTTCAATGCCTGAGAATATTTCGTACCAGGGGTCTTAGTGCCGGTGTTCCTGCCATTCAGCTTGCATATATAGCGTGGTGGAGGGTGTTTCTTACCAATTTTGCATGGCAAGGTCGCTCTGTACTAATGTTGAATGCCTGCGAATATTTCGTACCAGTGGTCTTAGTACCGGTGTTCCTGCCATTCAGCTTGCATATGTAGCGAGGTGGAGGGTGTTTCTCACCAATTTTACGTGGCAAGGTCGCTCTGAACTAATGTTGAATGCCAGCGAATATTTCGTACCAGTGGCTTTAGTACCGGCGTTCCTGCCATTCAGCTTGCATATATAGCGTGGTGGATAGTGTTTCTTACCAATTTTACGTGGCAAGGTCGCTCTGTACCGATTTTTAATGCCGGAGACCATTTCGTACCAGTGTTCTTTGTACTATTGTTTGACCCATTCAGCTTGAATATGTAGTGTGGTGGAGGGTGTTTCATACCGATGTTACGTGGCAGGGGCGCTTTGTACCAATGTTCAATGGCTGAGAATATTTCGTACCATGGGTCTTAGTACCGGTGTTCCTGCCATTCAGCTTGCATATGTAGCGTGGGGGAGGGTGTTTCTTACCGATGTTAAGCGGCAGGGGCGCTCTGTACCAATGTTGAATGCCTCAGAATATTTCGTACCAGGGGTCTTAGTACCGGTGTTCCTTCCATTCAGCTTGTATATGTAGCGTGGGGGAGAGTGTTTCTTACCGATGTTACGTGGCAGGGGCGCTCTGTACCAATGTTGAATGCCTGAGAATATTTCGTACCACGGGTCTTAGAACCGGTGTTACTGCCATTCAGCTTGCATATGTAGCGTGGGGGAGGGTGTTTCATACCGATGTTACGTGGCAGGGGCGCTCTGTACCAATGTAGAATGCCTCAGAATATTTCCTGCCACGGGTCTTAGTACCGGTGTTCCTGCCATTCAGCTTGCATATGTAGCATGGGGGAGGTTGTTTCTTACCGATGTTACGTGGCAGGGGCGCTCTGTACCGATGTTGAATGCCTCAGAATATTTCGTACCATGGGTCTTAGTACCGGTGTTCCTGCCATTCAGCTTGCATATGTAGCGTGGGGGAGGGTGTTTCTTACCGATGTTACGTGGCAGGGGCGCTCTGTACCAATGTTGAATGCCTCAGAGTATTTCGTACCAGGGGTCTTAGTACCGGTGTTCCTGCCATTCAGCTTGCACATGTAGCGTGGGGGAGGGTGTTTCTTACCGATGTTACGTGGCAGGTGCGCTGTGTACCAATGTTGAATGCCTCAGAATATTTCGTACCAGGGGTCTTAGTACCGGTGCTCCTGCCATTCAGCTTGCATATGTAGCGTGGGTGAGGGTGTTTTATACCGATGTTACGTGGCAGGGGCGCTATGTACCAATGTTGAATGCCTGAGAATAATTCATACCACGGGTCTTAGTACCGGTGTTCCTGCCATTCAGCTTGCATATGTAGTGTGGGGGAGGGTGTTTTATACCGATGTTACGTGGCAGGGGCGCTCTGTACCAATGTTGAATGCCTGAGAATAATTCATACCACGGGTCTTAGTACCGGTGTTCCTGCCATTCAGCTTGCATATGTAGCGTGGGGGAGGGTGTTTCTTACCGATGTTACGTGGCAGGGGCGCTCTGTACCAATGTTGAATGCCTCAGAATATTTCGTACCAGGGGTCTTAGTACCGGTGTTCCTGCCATTCAGCTTGCATATGTAGCGTGGGGGAGGGTGTTTCATAGCGATGTTACGTGGCAGGGGCGCTCTGTACCAATGTTGAATGCCTCAGAATATTCCGTACCAGGGGTCTTAGTACCGGTGTTCCTGCCATTCAGCTTGCATATGTAGCGTGGGGGAGGGTGTTTCTTACCGATGTTACGTGGCAGGGGCGCTCTGTACCAATGTTGAATGCCTCAAAATATTTCGTACCAGGGGTCTTAGTACCGGTATTCCTGCCATTCAGCTTGCATATGTAGCGTGGGGGAGGGTGCTTCTTACCGATGTTACGTGGCAGGGGCGCTCTGTACCAATGTTGAATGCCTCAATATATTTCGTACCAGGGGTCTTAGTACCGGTGTTCCTGGCATTCAGCTTGCATATGTA
This sequence comes from Schistocerca piceifrons, assembly GCF_021461385.2. NCBI lineage: Eukaryota > Metazoa > Arthropoda > Insecta > Orthoptera > Acrididae > Schistocerca > Schistocerca piceifrons. Next base: position 4,522,589 of record NC_060149.1, read on the forward strand.
GCGTGGGGGAGGGTGTTTCTTACCGATGTTACGTGGCAGGGGCGCTCTGTACCAATGATGAATGCCTCAGAATATTTCGTACCATGGGTCTTAGTACCGGTGTTCCTGCCGTTCAGCTTGCATATGTAGCGTGGGGGAGGGTGTTTCTTACCGATGTTACGTGGCAGGGGCGCTCTGTACCAATGTTGAATGCCTCAGAGTATTTCGTACCAGGGGTCTTAGTACCGGTGTTCCTGCCAATCTGCTTGCATATGTAGCGTGGGGGAGGGTGTTTCATACCGATGTTACGTGGCAGGGGCGCTCTGTACCAATGTTTAATGCCTCAGAATATTTCGTACCAGGGGTCTTAGTACCGGTGTTCCTGCCATTCAGCTTGCATATGTAGCGTGGGGAGAGTGTTTCCTACCGATGTTGCGTGGCAGGGGCATTTGTACCAATGTTCAATGCCTGAGAATATTTCGTACCAGGGGTCTTAGTGCCGGTGTTCCTGCCATTCAGCTTGCATATATAGCGTGGTGGAGGGTGTTTCTTACCAATTTTACGTGGCAAGGTCGCTCTGTACTAAAGTCGAATGCCTGCAAATATTTCGTACCAGTGGTCTTAGTACCGGTGTTCCTGCCATTCAGCTTGCATATGTAGCGTGGTGGAGGGTGTTTCTTACCAATTTTACGTGGCAAGGTCGCTCTGTACTAATGTTGAATGCCAGCGAATATTTCGTACCAGTGGCTTTAGTACCGGTGTTCCTGCCATTCAGCTTGCATATATAGCGTGGTGGATAGGGTTTCTTACCAATTTTACGTGGCAAGGTCGCTCTGTACCGATTTTTAATGCCGGAGACCATTTCGTACCAGTGTTCTTTGTACTATTGTTTGACCCATTCAGCTTGCATATGTAGTGTGGTGGAGGGTGTTTCATACCGATGTTACGTGGCAGGGGCGCTCTGTACCAATGTTCAATGGCTGAGAATATTTCGTACCACGGGTCTTAGTACCGGTGTTCCTGCCATTCAGCTTGCATATGTAGCGTGGGGGAGGGTGTTTCTTACCGATGTTAAGCGGCAGGGGCGCTCTGTACCAATGTTGAATGCCTCAGAATATTTCGTACCAGGGGTCTTAGTACCGGTGTTCCTTCCATTCAGCTTGTATAAGTAGCGTGGGGGAGGGTGTTTCATACCGATGTTACGTGGCAGGGGCGCTCTGTACCAATGTTGAATGCCTCAAAATATTTCGTACCAGGGGTCTTAGTACCGGTGTTCCTGCCATTCAGCTTGCATATGTAGCGTAGGGGAGGGTGTTTCTCACCGATGTTATGTGGCAGGGGCGCTCTGTACCAATGTTGAATGCCTCAGAATATTTCGTACCAGGGGTCTTAGTGCCGGTGTTCCTGCCATTCAGCTTGCATATGTAGCGTGGGAGAGGGTGTTTCATACAGATGTTACGTGGCAGGGGCGCTCTGTACCAATGTTGAATTCCTCAGAATATTTCGTACCAGGGGTTTTAGTACCGGTGTTCCTGCCATTCAGCTTGTATATGTAGCGTGGGGGAGGGTGTTTCTTACCGATGTTACGTGGCAGGGGCGCTCTGTACCAATGTTGAATGCCTGAGAATATTTCGTACCACGGGTCTTAGTACCGGTGTTCCTGCCATTCAGCTTGCATATGTAGCGTGGGGGAGGGTGTTTCATACCGATGTTACGTGGCAGGAGCGCTCTGTACCAATGTTGAATGCCTCAGAATATTTCCTACCACGGGTCTTAGTACCGGTGTTCCTGCCATTCAGCTTGCATATGTAGCGTGGGGGAGGTTGTTTCTTACCGATGTTACGTGGCAGGGGCGCTCTGTACCGATGTTGAATGCCTCCGAATATTTCGTACCAGGGGTCTTAGTACCGGTGTTCCTGCCATTCAGCTTGCATATGTAGCGTGGGGGAGGGTGTTTCTTACCGATGTTACGTGGCAGGGGCGCTTTGTACCAATGTTGAATGCCTCAGAGTATTTCGTACCAGGGGTCTTAGTACCGGTGTTCCTGCCATTCAGCTTGCACATGTAGCGTGGGGGAGGGTGTTTCTTACCGATGTTACGTGGCAGGTGCGCTGTGTACCAATGTTGAATGCCTCAGAATATTTCGTACCAGGGGTCTTAGTACCGGTGCTCCTGGCATTCAGCTTGCATATGTAGCGTGGGGGACGGTGTTTTATACCGATGTTACGTGGCAGGGGCGCTCTGTACCAATGTTGAATGAATGAGAATAATTCATACCACGGGTCTTAGTACCGGTGTTCCTGCCATTCAGCTTGCATATGTAGCGTGGGGGAGGGTGTTTTATACCGATGTTACGTGGCAGGGGCGCTCTGTACCAATGTTGAATGCCTGAGAATAATTCATACCACGGGTCTTAGTTCCGGTGTTCCTGCCATTCAGCTTGCATATGTAGCGTGGGGGAGGGTGTTTCTTACCGATGTTACGTGGCAGGGGCGCTCTGTACCAATGTTGAATGCCTCAAAATATTTCGTACCAGGGGTCTTAGTACCGGTATTCCTGCCATTCAGCTTGCATATGTAGCGTGGGGGAGGGTGTTTCTTACCGATGTTACGTGGCACGGGCGCTCTGTAATAATGTTGAATGCCTCAAAATATTTCGTACCAGGGGTCTTAGTACCGGTGTTCCTGCCATTCAGCTTGCATATGTAGCGTGGGGAGGGTGTTTCCTACCGATGTTGCGTGGCAGGGGCATTTGTACCAATGTTCAATGCCTGAGAATATTTCGTACCAGGGGTCTTAGTGCCGGTGTTCCTGCCATTCAGCTTGCATATATAGCGTGGTGGAGGGTGTTTCTTACCAATTTTACGTGGCAAGGTCGCTCTGTACTAAAGTCGAATGCCTGCAAATATTTCGTACCAGTGGTCTTAGTACCGGTGTTCCTGCCATTCAGCTTGCATATGTAGCGTGGTGGAGGGTGTTTCTTACCAATTTTACGTGGCAAGGTCGCTCTGTACTAATGTTGAATGCCAGCGAATATTTCGTACCAGTGGCTTTAGTACCGGTGTTCCTGCCATTCAGCTTGCATATATAGCGTGGTGGATAGTGTTTCTTACCAATTTTACGTGGCAAGGTCGCTCTGTACCGATTTTTAATGCCGGAGACCATTTCGTACCAGTGTTCTTTGTACTATTGTTTGACCCATTCAGCTTGCATATGTAGTGTGGTGGAGGGTGTTTCATACCGATGTTACGTGGCAGGGGCGCTCTGTACCAATGTTCAATGGCTGAGAATATTTCGTACCACGGGTCTTAGTACCGGTGTTCCTGCCATTCAGCTTGCATATGTAGCGTGGGGGAGGGTGTTTCTTACCGATGTTAAGCGGCAGGGGCGCTCTGTACCAATGTTGAATGCCTCAGAATATTTCGTACCAGGGGTCTTAGTACCGGTGTTCCTTCCATTCAGCTTGTATATGTAGCGTGGGGGAGGGTGTTTCATACCGATGTTACGTGGCAGGGGCGCTCTGTACCAATGTTGAATGCCTCAAAATATTTCGTACCAGGGGTCTTAGTACCGGTGTTCCTGCCATTCAGCTTGCATATGTAGCGTAGGGGAGGGTGTTTCTCACCGATGTTATGTGGCAGGGGCGCTCTGTACCAATGTTGAATGCCTCAGAATATTTCGTACCAGGGGTCTTAGTGCCGGTGTTCCTGCCATTCAGCTTGCATATGTAGCGTGGGAGAGGGTGTTTCATACAGATGTTACGTGGCAGGGGCGCTCTGTACCAATGTTGAATTCCTCAGAATATTTCGTACCAGGGGTTTTAGTACCGGTGTTCCTGCCATTCAGCTTGTATATGTAGCGTGGGGGAGGGTGTTTCTTACCGATGTTACGTGGCAGGGGCGCTCTGTACCAATGTTGAATGCCTGAGAATATTTCGTACCACGGGTCTTAGTACCGGTGTTCCTGCCATTCAGCTTGCATATGTAGCGTGGGGGAGGGTGTTTCATACCGATGTTACGTGGCAGGAGCGCTCTGTACCAATGTTGAATGCCTCAGAATATTTCCTACCACGGGTCTTAGTACCGGTGTTCCTGCCATTCAGCTTGCATATGTAGCGTGGGGGAGGTTGTTTCTTACCGATGTTATGTGGCAGGGGCGCTCTGTACCGATGTTGAATGCCTCCGAATATTTCGTACCAGGGGTCTTAGTACCGGTGTTCCTGCCATTCAGCTTGCATATGTAGCGTGGGGGAGGGTGTTTCTTACCGATGTTACGTGGCAGGGGCGCTTTGTACCAATGTTGAATGCCTCAGAGTATTTCGTACCAGGGGTCTTAGTACCGGTGTTCCTGCCATTCAGCTTGCACATGTAGCGTGGGGGAGGGTGTTTCTTACCGATGTTACGTGGCAGGTGCGCTGTGTACCAATGTTGAATGCCTCAGAATATTTCGTACCAGGGGTCTTAGTACCGGTGCTCCTGGCATTCAGCTTGCATATGTAGCGTGGGGGACGGTGTTTTATACCGATGTTACGTGGCAGGGGCGCTCTGTACCAATGTTGAATGCCTGAGAATAATTCATACCACGGGTCTTAGTACCGGTGTTCCTGCCATTCAGCTTGCATATGTAGCGTGGGGGAGGGTGTTTTATACCGATGTTACGTGGCAGGGGCGCTCTGTACCAATGTTGAATGCCTGAGAATAATTCATACCACGGGTCTTAGTACCGGTGTTCCTGCCATTCAGCTTGCATATGTAGCGTGGGGGAGGGTGTTTCTTACCGATGTTACGTGGCAGGGGCGCTCTGTACCAATGTTGAATGCCTCAAAATATTTCGTACCAGGGGTCTTAGTACCGGTATTCCTGCCATTCAGCTTGCATATGTAGCGTGGGGGAGGGTGTTTCTTACCGATGTTACGTGGCACGGGCGCTCTGTAATAATGTTGAATGCCTCAAAATATTTCGTACCAGGGGTCTTAGTACCGGTGTTCCTGCCATTCAGCTTGCATATGTAGCGTGGGGGAGGGTGTTTCTTACCGATGTTACGTGGCAGGGGCGCTCTGTACCAATGTTGAATGCCTCAGAATATTTCGTACCAGGGGTCTTAGTACCGGTGTTCCTGGCATTCAGCTTGCATATGTAGCGTGGGGGAGGGTGTTTCTTACCGATGTTACGTGGCAGGGGCGCTCTGTACCAATGATGAATGCCTCAGAATATTTCGTACCATGGGTCTTAGTACCGGTGTTCCTGCCATTCAGCTTGCATATGTAGCGTGGGGGAGGGTGTTTCTTACCGATGTTACGTGGCAGGGGGGCTGTGTACCAATGTTGAATGCCTCAGAATATTTCGTACCAGGGGTCTTAGTACCGGTGTTCCTGCCATTCAGCTTGCATATGTAGCGTGGGGGAGGGTGTTTCTTACCGATGTTACGTGGCAGGGGGGCTCTGTACCAATGTCGAATGCCTCAGAATATTTCGTACCAGGGGTCTTAGTACCGGTGTTCCTGCCATTCAGCTTGCATATGTAGCGTGTGGGAGGGTGTTTCTTACCGATGTTACGTGGCAGGGGCGCTGTGTACCAATGTTGAATGCCTCAGAATATTTCGTACCAGGGGTCTTAGTACCGGTGCTCCTGCCATTCAGCTTGCATATGTAGCGTGGGGGAGGGTGTTTTATACCGATGTTACGTGGCAGGGGCGCTCAGTACCAATGTTGAATGCCTGAGAATAATTCATAACACGGGTCTTAGTACCGGTGTTCCTGCCATTCAGCTTGCATATGTAGCGTGGGGGAGGGTGTTTTATACCAATGTTACGTGGCAGGGGCGCTCTGTACCAATGTCGAATGCCTCAGAATATTTCGTACCAGGGGTCTTAGTACCGGTGTTCCTGCCATTCAGCTTGCACATGTAGCGTGGGGGAGGGTGTTTCATACCGAAGTTACGTGGCAGGGGCGCTTTGTAACAATGTTGAATGCCTCAGAATATTTCGTACCAGGGGTCTTAGTACCGGTGTTCCTGCCATTCAGCTTGCATATGTCGCGTGGGGGAGGGTGTTTCTTACCGATGTTACGTGGCAGGGGCGCTCTGTACCAATGTTGAATGCCTCAGAATATTTCGTACCAGGGGTCTTAGTACCGGTGTTCCTGCCAATCTGCTTGCATATGTAGCGTGGGGGAGGGTGTTTCATACCGATTTTACGTGGCAGGGGCGCTCTGTACCAATGTTGAATGCCTCAGAATATTTCGTACCAGGGGTCTTAGTACCGGTGTTCCTGCCATTCAGCTTGCATATGTAGCGTGGGGAGGGTGTTTCCTACCGATGTTGCGTGGCAGGGGCACTCTGTACCAATGTTCAATGCCTGAGAATATTTCGTACCAGGGGTCTTAGTGCCGGTGTTCCTGCCATTCAGCTTGCATATGTAGCGTGGGAGAGGGTGTTTCATACAGATGTTACGTGGCAGGGGCGCTCTGTACCAATGTTGAATTCCTCAGAATACTTCGTACCAAGGGTTTTAGTACCGGTGTTCCTGCCATTCAGCTTGTATATGTAGCGTGGGGGAGGGTGTTTCTTACCGATGTTACGTGGCAGGGGCGCTCTGTACCAATGTTGAATGCCTGAGAATATTTCGTACCACGGGTCTTAGTACCGGTGTTCCTGCCATTCAGCTTGCATATGTAGCGTGGGGGAGGGTGTTTCATACCGATGTTACGTGGCAGGGGCGCTCTGTACCAATGTTGAATGCCTCAGAATATTTCGTACCAGGGGTCTTAGTACCGGTGTTCCTGCCATTCAGCTTGCATATGTAGCGTGGGGGAGGGTGTTTCTTACCGATGTTACGTGGCAGGGGCGCTCTGTACCAATGTTGAATGCCTCAGAATATTTCTTACCAGGGGTCTTAGTACCGGTGTTCCTGCCATTCAGCTTGCATATGTAGCGTGGGGGAGGGTGGTTCATAGCGATGTTACGTGGCAGGGGCGCTCTGTACCAATGTTGAATGCCTCAGAATATTGCGTACCAGGGGTCTTAGTACCGGTGTTCCTGCCGTTCAGCTTGCATATGTAGCGTGGGGGAGGGTGTTTCTTACCGGTGTTACGTGGCAGGGGCGCTCTGTACCAATGTTGAATGCCACAAAATATTTCGTACCAGGGGTCTTAGTACCGGTGTTCCTGCCATTCAGCTTGCATATGTAGCGTGGGGGAGGGTGTTTCTTACCGATGTTACGTGGCAGGGGCGCTCTGTACCAATGTTGAATGCCTCAGAATATTTCGTACCAGGGGTCTTAGTACCGGTGTTCCTGGCATTCAGCTTGCATATGTAGCGTGGGGGAGGGTGTTTCTTACCGATGTTACGTGGCAGGGGCGCTCTGTACCAATGATGAATGCCTCAGAATATTTCGTACCATGGGTCTTAGTACCGGTGTTCCTGCCATTCAGCTTGCATATGTAGCGTGGGGGAGGGTGTTTCTTACCGATGTTACGTGGCAGGGGGGCTCTGTATCAATGTTGAATGCCTCAGAATATTTCGTACCAGGGGTCTTAGTACCGGTGTTCCTGCCATTCAGCTTGCATATGTAGCGTGGGGGAGGGTGTTTCTTACCGATGTTACATGGCAGGGGCGCTCTGTACCAATGTTGAATGCCTCAGAATATTTCGTACCAGGGGTCTTAGAACCGGTGTTCCTGCCATTCAGCTTGCACATGTAGCGTGGGGGAGGGTGTTTCATACCGTAGTTACGTGGCAGGGGCGCTCTGTACCAATGTTGAATGCCTCAGAATATTTCGTACCAGGGGTCATAGTACCGGTGTTCCTGCCATTCAGCTTGCATATGTAGCGTGGGGAGGGTGTTTCCTACCGATGTTGCGTGGCAGGGGCACTCTGTACCAATGTTCAATGCCTGAGAATATTTCGTACCAGGGGTCTTAGTGCCGGTGTTCCTGCCATTCAGCTTGCATATATAGCGTGGTGGAGGGTGTTTCTTACCAATTTTACATGGCAAGGTCGCTCTGTACTAATGTTGAATGCCTGCGAATATTTCGTACCAGTGGTCTTAGTACCGGTGTTCCTGCCATTCAGCTTGCATATGTAGCGTGGTGGAGGGTGTTTCTTACCAACTTTACGTGGCAAGGTCGCTCTGTACTAATGTTGAATGCCAGCGAATATTTCGTACCAGTGGCTTTAGTACCGGCGTTCCTGCCATTCAGCTTGCATATATAGCGTGGTGGATAGTGTTTCGTACCAAATTTACGTGGCAAGGTCGCTCTGTACCGATTTTTAATGCCGGAGACCATTTCGTACCAGTGTTCTTTGTACTATTGTTTGACCCATTCAGCTTGAATATGTAGTGTGGTGGAGGGTGTTTCATACCGATGTTACGTGGCAGGGGCGCTTTGTACCAATGTTCAATGGCTGAGAATATTTCGTACCACGGGTCTTAGTACCGGTGTTCCTGCCATTCAGCTTGCATATGTAGCGTGGGGGAGGGTGTTTCTTACCGATGTTAAGCGGCAGGGGCGCTCTGTACCAATGTTGAATGCCTCAGAATATTTCGTACCAGGGGTCTTAGTACCGGTGTTCCTTCCATTCAGCTTGTATATGTAGCGTGGGGGAGGGTGTTTCATACCGATGTTACGTGGCAGGGGCGCTCTGTACCAATGTTGAATGCCTCAGAATATTTCGTACCAGGGGTCTTAGTACCGGTGTTCCTGCCATTCAGCTTGCATATGTAGCGTAGGGGAGGGTGTTTCTTACCGATGTTATGTGGCAGGGGCGCTCTGTACCAATGTTGAATGCCTCAGAATATTTCGTACCAGGGGTCTTAGTGCCGGTGTTCCTGCCATTCAGCTTGCATATGTAGCGTGGGAGAGGGTGTTTCATACAGATGTTACGTGGCAGGGGCGCTCTGTACCAATGTTGAATTCCTCAGAATATTTCGTACCAGGGGCTTTAGTACCGGTGTTCCTGCCATTCAGCTTGTATATGTAGCGTGGGGGAGAGTGTTTCTTACCGATGTTACGTGGCAGGGGCGCTCTGTACCAATGTTGAATGCCTGAGAATATTTCGTACCACGGGTCTTAGTACCGGTGTTCCTGCCATTCAGCTTGCATATGTAGCGTGGGGGAGGGTGTTTCATACCGATGTTACGTGGCAGGGGCGCTCTGTACCAATGTTGAGTGCCTCAGAATATTTCCTGCCACGGGTCTTAGTACCGGTGTTCCTGTCATTCAGCTTGCATATGTAGCGTGGGGGAGGTTGTTTCTTACCGATGTTACGTGGCTGGGGCGCTCTGTACCGATGTTGAATGCCTCAGAATATTTCGTACCAGGGGTCTTAGTACCGGTGTTCCTGCAATTCAGCTTGCATATGTAGCGTGGGGGAGGGTGTTTCTTACCGATGTTACGTGGCAGGGGCGCTCTGTACCAATGTTGAATGCCTCAGAGTATTTCGTACCAGGGGTCTTAGTACCGGTGTTCCTGCCATTCAGCTTGCACATGTAGCGTGGGGGAGGGTGTTTCTTACCGATGTTACGTGGCATGTGCGCTGTGTACCAATGTTGAATGCCTCAGAATATTTCGTACCAGGGGTCTTAGTACCGGTGCTCCTGCCATTCAGCTTGCATATGTAGCGTGGGGGAGGGTGTTTTATACCGATGTTACGTGGCAGGGGCGCTCTGTACCAATGTTGAATGCCTGAGAATAATTCATACCACAGGTCTTAGTACCGGTGTTCCTGCCATTCAGCTTGCATATGAAGTGTGGGGGAGGATGTTTTATACCGATGATACGTGGCAGGGGCGCTCTGTACCAATGTTGAATGCCTGAGAATAATTTATACCACGGGTCTTAGTACCGGTGTTCCTGCCGTTCAGCTTGCATATGTAGCGTGGGGGAGGGTGTTTCTTACCGAAGTTACGTGGCAGGGGCGCTCTGTACCAATGTTGAATGTCTCAGAATATTTCGTACCAGGGGTCTTAGTAACGGTGTTCCTGCCATTCAGCTTGCATATGTAGCGTGGGGGAGGGTGTTTCTTACCGATGTTACGTGGCAGGGGCGCTCTGTACCAATGTTGAATGCCTCAGAATATTTCGTAGCAGGGGTCTTAGTACCGGTGTTCCTGCCATTCAGCTTGCATATGTAGCGTGGGTAGGGTGTTTCCTACCGATGTTGCGTGGCAGGGGCACTCTGTACCAATGTTCAATGCCTGAGAAAATTTCGTACCAGGGGTCTTAGTGCCGGTGTTCCTGCCATTCAGCTTGCATATGTAGCGTGGGAGAGGGTGTTTCATACAGATGTTACGTGGCAGGGGCGCTCTGTACCAATGTTGAATTCCTCAGAATACTTCGTACCAAGGGTTTTAGTACCGGTATTCCTGCCATTCAGCTTGTATATGTAGCGTGGGGGAGGGTGTTTCTTACCGATGTTACGTGGCAGGGGCGCTCTGTACCAATGTTGAATGCCTGAGAATATTTCGTACCACGGGTCTCAGTACCGGTGTTCCTGCCATTCAGCTTGCGTATGTAGCGTGGGGGAGGGTGTTTCATACCGATGTTACGTGGCAGGGGCGCTCTGTACCAATGTTGAATGCCTCAGAATATTTCGTACCAGGGGTCTTAGTACCGGTGTTCCTGCCATTCAGCTTGCATATGTAGCGTGGGGGAGGGTGTTTCTTAACGATGTTACGTGGCAGGGGCGCTCTGTACCAATGTTGAATGCCTCAGAATACTTCTTACCAGGGGTCTTAGTACCGGTGTTCCTGCCATTCAGCTTGCATATGTAGTGTGGGGGAGGGTGGTTCATAGCGATGTTACGTGGCAGGGGCGCTCTGTACCAATGTTGAATGCCTCAGAATATTGCGTACCAGGGGTCTTAGTACCGGTGTTCCTGCCATTCAGCTTGCATATGTAGCGTGGGGGAGGGTGTATCTTACCGGTGTTACGTGGCAGGGGCGCTCTGTACCAATGTTGAATGCCACAAAATATTTCGTACCAGGGGTCTTAGTACCGGTGTTCCTGCCATTCAGCTTGCATATGTAGCGTGGGGGAGGGTGTTTCTTACCGATGTTACGTGGCAGGGGCGCTCTGTACCAATGTTGAATGCCTCAGAATATTTCGTACCAGGGGTCTTAGTACCGGTGTTCCTGGCATTCAGCTTGCATATGTAGCGTGGGGGAGGGTGTTTCTTACCGATGTTACGTGGCAGGGGCGCTCTGTACCAATGATGAATGCCTCAGAATATTTCGTACCATGGGTCTTAGTACCGGTGTTCCTGCCATTCAGCTTGCATATGTAGCGTGGGGGAGGGTGTTTCTTACCGATGTTACGTGGCAGGGGGGCTCTGTACCAATGTTGAATGCCTCAGAATATTTCGTACCAGGGGTCTTAGTACCGGTGTTCCTGCCATTCAGCTTGCATATGTAGCGTGGGGGAGGGTGTTTCTTACCGATGTTACATGGCAGGGGCGCTCTGTACCAATGTTGAATGCCTCAGAATATTTCGTACCAGGGGTCCTAGTACCGGTGTTCCTGCCATTCAGCTTGCACATGTAGCATTGGGGAGGGTGTTTCATACCGTAGTTACGTGGCAGGGGCGCTCTGTACCAATGTTGAATGCCTCAGAATATTTCGTACCAGGGGTCTTAGTACCGGTGTTCCTGCCATTCAGCTTGCATATGTAGCGTGGGGGAGGGTGTTTCTACCGATGATACGTGGCAGGGGCGCTCTGTACCAATGTTGAATGCCTCAGAATATTACGTACCAGGGGTCTTAGTACCGGTGTTCCTGCCAATCTGCTTGCATATGTAGCGTGGGGGAGGGTGTTTCATACCGATGTTACGTGGCAGGGGCGCTCTGTACCAATGTTGAATGCCTCAGAATATTTTGTACCAGGGGTCTTAGTACCGGTGTTCCTGCCATTCAGCTTGCATATGTAGCGTGGGGAGGGTGTTTCCTACCGATGTTGCGTGGCAGGGGCACTCTGTACCAATGTTCAATGCCTGAGAATATTTCGTACCATTGGTCTTAGTGCCGGTGTTCCTGCCATTCAGCTTGCATATATAGCGTGGTGGAGGGTGTTTCTTACCAATTTTACATGGCAAGGTCGCTCTGTACTAATGTTGAATGCCTGCGAATATTTCGTACCAGTGGTCTTAGTACCGGTGTTCCTGCCATTCAGCTTGCATATGTAGCGTGGTGGAGGGTGTTTCTTACCAATTTTACGTGGCAAGGTCGCTTTGTACTAATGTTGAATGCCAGCGAATATTTCGTACCAGTGGCTTTAGTACCGGCGTTCGTGCCATTCAGCTTGCATATATAGCGTGGTGGATAGTGTTTCTTACCAATTTTACGTGGCAAGGTCGCTCTGTACCGATTTTTAATGGCGGAGACCATTTCGTACCAGTGTTCTTTGTACTTTTGTTTGACCCATTCAGCTTGAATATGTAGTGTGGTGGAGGGTGTTTCATACCGATGTTACGTGGCAGGGGCGCTTTGTACCAATGTTCAATGGCTGAGAATATTTCGTACCACGGGTCTTAGTACCGGTGTTCCTGCCATTCAGCTTGCATATGTAGCGTGGGGGAGGGTGTTTCTTACCGATGTTAAGCGGTAGGGGCGCTCTGTACCAATGTTGAATGCCTCAGAATATTTCGTACCAGGGGTCTTAGTACCGGTGTTCCTTCCATTCAGCTTGTATATGTAGCGTGGGGGAGCGTGTTTCATACCGATGTTACGTGTCAGGGGCGCTCTGTACCAATGTTGAATGCCTCAGAATATTTCGTACCAGGGGTCTTAGTACCGGTGTTCCTGCCATTCAGCTTGCATATGTAGCGTAGGGGAGGGTGTATCTTACCGATGTTATGTGGCAGGGGCGCTCTGTACCAATGTTGAATGCCTCAGAATATTTCGTACCAGGGGTCTTAGTGCCGGTGTTCCTGCCATTCAGCTTGCATATGTAGCGTGGGAGAGGGTGTTTCATACAGATGTTACGTGGCAGGGGCGCTCTGTACCAATGTTGAATTCCTCAGAATATTTCGTACCAGGGGCTTTAGTACCGGTGTTCCTGCCATTCAGCTTGTATATGTAGCGTGGGGGAGAGTGTTTCTTACCGATGTTACGTGGCAGGGGCGCTCTAAACCAATGTTGAATGCCTGAGAATATTTCGTACCACGGGTCTTAGTACCGGTGTTCCTGCCATTCAGCTTGCATATGTAGCGTGGGGGAGGGTGTTTCATACCGATGTTTCGTGGCAGGGGCGCTCTGTACCAATGTTGAATGCCTCAGAATATTTCCTGCCACGGGTCTTAGTACCGGTGTTCCTGCCATTCAGCTTGCATATGTAGCGTGGGGGAGGTTGTTTCTTACCGATGTTATGTGGCAGGGGCGCTCTGTACCGATGTTGAATGCCTCAGAATATTTCGTACCAGGGGTCTTAGTACCGGTGTTCCTGCCATTCAGCTTGCATATGTAGCGTGGGGGAGGGTGTTTCTTACCGATGTTACGTTTCAGGGGCGCTCTGTACCAATGTTGAATGCCTCAGAGTATTTCGTACCAGGGGTCTTAGTACCGGTGTTCCTGCCATTCAGCTTGCACATGTAGCGTGGGGGAGGGTGTTTCTTACCGATGTTACGTGGCAGGTGCGCTGTGTACAAATGTTGAATGCCTCAGAATATTTCGTACCAGGGGTCTTAGTACCGGTGCTCCTGCCATTCACCTTGCATATGTAGCGTGGGGGAGGGTGTTTTATACCGATGTTACGTGGCAGGGGCGCTCTGTACCAATGTTGAATGCCTGAGAATAATTCATACCACGGGTCTTAGTACCGGTGTTCCTGCCATTCAGCTTGCATATGTAGTGTGGGGGAGGGTGTTTTATACCGATGTTACGTGGCAGGGGCGCTCTGTACCAATGTTGAATGCCTGAGAATAATTCATACCACGGGTCTTAGTACCGGTGTTCCTGCCATTCAGCTTGCATATGTAGCGTTGGGGAGGGCGTTTCTTACCGATGTTACGTGGCAGGGGCGCTCTGTACCAATGTTGAATGCCTCAGAATATTTCGCACCAGGGGTCTTAGTACCGGTGTTCCTGCCATTCAGCTTGCATATGTAGCGTGGGGGAGGGTGTTTCATAGCGATGTTACGTGGCAGGGGCGCTCTGTACCAATGTTGAATGCCTCAGAATATTTCGTACCAGGGGTCTTAGTACCGGTGTTCCTGCCATTCAGCTTGCATATGTAGCGTGGGGGAGGGTGTTTCTTACCGATGTTACGTGGCAGGGGCGCTCTGTACCAATGTTGAATGCCTCAAAATATTTCGTACCAGGGGTCTTAGTACCGGTATTCCTGCCATTCAGCTTGCATATGTAGCGTGGGGGAGGGTGTTTCTTACCGATGTTACGTGGCAGGGGCGCTCTGTACCAATGTTGAATGCCTCAGAATATTTCGTACCAGGGGTCTTAGTACCGGTGTTCCTGGCATTCAGCTTGCATATGTAGCGTGGGGGGAGGGTGTTTCTTACCGATGTTACGTGATAGGGGCGCTCTGTACCAATGATGAATGCCTCAGAATATTTCGTACCATGGGTCTTAGTACCGGTGTTCCTGCCGTTCAGCTTGCATATGTAGCGTGGGGGAGGGTGTTTCTTACCGAAGTTACGTGACAGGGGCGCTCTGTACCAATGTTGAATGCCTCAGAATATTTCGTACCATGGGTCTTAGTACCGGTGTTCCTGCCATTCAGCTTGCATATGTAGCGTGGGGGAGGGTGTTTCTTACCGATGTTACGTGGCAGGGGCACTCTGTACCAATGTTGAATGCCTCAGAATATTTCGTACCAGGGGTCTTAGTACCGGTGTTCCTGGCATTCAGCTTGCATATGTAGCGTGGGGGAGGGTGTTTCTTGCCGATGTTACGTGGCAGGTGCGCTCTGTACCAATGTTGAATGCCTCAGAATATTTCGTACCAGGGGTCTTAGTTCTGGTGTTCCTGCCATTCAGCTTGCATATGTGGCGTGGGGGAGGGTGTTTCTTACCGATGTTACGTGGCAGGGGCGCTCTGTACCAATGTTGAATGCCTCAGAATATTTCGTACCAGGGGTCTTAGTGCCGGTGTTCCTGTCATTCAGCTTGCATATGTAGCGTGGGGGAGGGTGTTTCATACCGATGTTACGTGGCAGGGGCACTCTGTACCCATGTTGAATGCCTCAGAATATTTCGTACCAGGGGTCTTAGTAACGGTGTTCCTGCCATTCAACTTGCATATGTAGCGTGGGGGAGGGTGTTTCTTACCGATGTTACGTGGCAGGGGCGCTCTGTACCAATGTTGAATGCCTCAGAATATTTCGTAGCAGGGGTCTTAGTACCGGTGTTCCTGCCAATCTGCTTGCATATGTAGCGTGGGGGAGGGTGTTTCATACCGATGTTACGTGGCAGGGGCGCTCTGTACCAATGTTGAATGCCTCAGAATATTTCGTACCAGGGGCCTTAGTACCAGTGTTCCTGCCTTTCAGCTTGCATATGTAGCGTCAGGGAGGGTGTTTCATACCGATGTTACGTGGCAGGGGCGCTCTGTACCAATGTTGAATGCCTCAGAATATTTCGTACCAGGGGTCTTAGTACCGGTGTTCCTGCCATTCAGCTTGCATATGTAGCATGGCGGAGGGTGTTTCTTACGGATATTACGTGGCAGGGGCGCTCTGTACCAATGTTGAATGCCGCAGAATATTTCGTACCAGGGGTCTTAGTACCGGTGTTCCTGCCATTCAGCTTGCATATGTAGCGTGGGGGAGGGTGTTTCTTACCGATGTTACGTGGCAGGGGCGCTCTGTACCAATGTTGAATGCCTCAGAATATTTCGTACCAGGGGTCTTAGTACCGGTGTTCCTGCCATTCAGCTTGCATATGTAGCGTGGTGGAGGGTGTTTCTTACCGATGTTACGTGGCAGAGGCGCTCTGTACCAATGTTGAATGCCTGAGAATATATGTACCACGGGTCTTTGTACCGGTGTTCCTGCCATTCAGCTTGCATATGTAGCGTGGGGGAGGGTGTTTCTTACCGACGTTACGTGGCAGGGGCGCTCTGTACCAATGTTGTATGCCTGAGAATATTTCGTACCAGGGGTCTTGGTACCGGTGTTCCTGCCATTCAGCCTGCATATGTAGCGTGGGGGAGGGTGTTTCTTACCGACGTTACGTGGCAGGGGCGCTCTGTACCAATGTTGTATGCCTGAGAATATTTCGTACCAGGGGTCTTAGTACCGGTGTTCCTGCCATTCAGCCTGCATATGTAGCGTGGGGGAGGGTGTTTCTTACCGATGTTACGTGGCAGGGGCGCTCTGTACCAATGTTGAATGCCTCAGAATATTTCGTACCAGGGGTTTTAGTACCGGTGTTCCTGCCGTTCAGCTTGCATATGTAGCGTGGGGGAGGGTGTTTCTTACCGATGTTACGTGGCAGGGGCGCTCTGTACCAATGTTGAATGCCTCAAAATATTTCGTACCAGGGGTCTTAGTACCGGTGTTCCTGCCATTCAACTTGCATATGTAGCGTGGGGGACTGTGTTTCTTACCGATGTTACGTGGCAGGGGCGCTCTGTACCAATGTTGAATGCCTCAGAATATTTCGTACCAGGGGTCTTAGTACCGGTGTTCCTGGCATTCAGCTTGCATATGTAGCGTGGGGGAGGGTGTTTCTTACCGATGTTACGTGGCAGGGGCGCTCTGTACCAATGATGAATGCCTCAGAATATTTCGTACCATGGGTCTTAGTACCGGTGTTCCTCCCATTCAGCTTGCATATGTAGCGTGGGGGAGGGTGTTTCTTACCGATGTTACGTGGCAGGGGCGCTCTGTAGCAATGTTGAATGCCTCAGAATATTTCGTACCAGGGGTCTTAGTACCGGTGTTCCTGCCATTCAGCTTGCATATGTAGCGTGGGGGAGGGTGTTTCTTACCGATGTTACATGGCAGGGGCGCTCTGTACCAATGTTGAATGCCTCAGAATATTTCGTACCAGGGGTCTTAGTACCGGTGTTCCTGCCATTCAGCTTGCATATGTAGCGTGGGGGAGGGTGTTTCATACCGATGTAACGTGGCAGGGGCGCTCTGTACCAATGTTGAATGCCTCAGAATATTTCGTACCAGGGGTCTTAGTACCGGTGTTCCTGCCATTCAGCTTGCATATGTAGCGTGGGGGAGGCTGTTTCTTACCGATGTTACGTGGCAGGGGCGCTCTGTACCAATGTTGAATGCCTCAGAATATTTTGAACCAGGGGTCTTAGTACCGTTGTTCCTGCCAATCTGCTTGCATATGTAGCATGGGGGAGGGTGTTTCTTACCGATATTACGTGGCAGGGGCGCTCTGTACCAATGTTGAATGCCGCAGAATATTTCGTACCAGGGGTCTTAGTACCGGTGTTCCTGCCATTCAGCTTGCATATGTAGCGTGGGGGAGGGTGTTTCTTACCGATGTTACGTGGCAGGGGCTCTCTGTACCAATGTTGAATGCCCCAGAATATTTCGTACCAGGGGTCTTAGTACCGGTGTTCCTGCCATTCAGCTTGCGTATGTAGCGTGGGGGAGGGTGTTTCTTACCGATGTTACGTGGCACAGGCGCTCTGTACCAATGTTGAATGCCTGAGAATATTTCGTACCACGGGTCTTTGTACCGGTGTTCCTGCCTTTCAACTTGCATATGTAGCGTGGGGGAGGGAGTTTCTTAGCGACGTTACGTGGCAGGGGCGCTCTGTACCAATGTTGAATGCCTGAGAATAATTCGTACCAGCGGTCTTAGTATTGGTGTTCCTGCCATTCAGCCTACATATGTAGCGTGGGGGAGGGTGTTTCTTACAGATGTTACGTGGCAGGGGCGCTCTGTACCAATGTTCAATGCCTCAGAATATTTCGTACCAGGGGTCTTAGTACCGGTGTTCCTGCCATTCAGCTTGCATATGTAGTGTGGGGGAGGGTGTTTCTTACCGATGTTTCGTGGCAGGGGCGCTCTGTACCAATGTTGAATGCCTCAGAATATTTCGTACCAGGGGTCTTAGTACCGGTGTTCCTGCCATTCAGTTAGCATATGTAGCGTGGGGGAGGGTGTTTCTTACCGATGTTACGTGGCAGGGGCGCTCTGTACCAATGTTGAATGGCTCAGAATATTTCGTACCAGGGGTCTTAGTACCGGTGTTCCTGCCATTCAGCTTGCATATGTAGCGTAGGGGAGGGTGTTTCTTACCGATGTTACGTGGCAGGGGCGCTATGTACCAAAGTTGAAGGCCTCAGAATATTTCGTACCAGGGGTCTTAGTACCGGTGTTCCTGCCATTCAGCTTGCATATGTAGCGTGGGGAGGGTGTTTCCTACCGATGTTACGTGGCAGGGGCACTCTGTACCAATGCTCAATGCCTGAGAATATTTCGTACTAGGGGTCTTAGTGCCGGTGTTCCTGCCATTCAGCTTGCATATATAGCGTGGTGGATAGTGTTTGTTACCAATTTTACGTGGCAAGGTCGCTCTGTACCGATTTTTAATGCCGGAAACCATTTCGTACCAGTGCTCTTTGTACTATTGTTTGACCCATTCAGCTTGCATATGTAGTGTGGTGGAGGGTGTTTCTTACTGATGTTACGTGGCAGGGGCACTCTGTACCAATGTTCAATGCCTGAGAATATTTCGTACCAGGGGTCTTAGTACCAGTGTTCCTGCCGTTCAGCTTGCATATATAGCGTGGTGGATAGTGTTTCTTACCAATTTTACGTGGCAAGGTCGCTCTGTACCGATTTTTAATGCCGGAGACCATTTCGTACCAGTGCTGTTTGTACTATTGTTTGACCCATTCAGCTTGCATATGTAGTGTGGTGGAGGGTGTTTCTTACCGATGCTACGTGGCAGGGGCGGTGTGTACCAATGTTGAATGCCTGAGAATATTTCGTTCCACGGTTCTTAGTACGGCTGTTCCTTCCATTCAGCCTGCATACGTAGTGAGGTGGAGGGTGTTTCTTACCGATGTTACGTGGCAGAGGCGCTCTGTGCCAAAGTTGAAGGCCTGAGAATATTTCGTACCAGGGGTCTTAGTGCCGGTGTTCCTGCCATTCAGCTTGCATATGTAGCGTGGGGGAGGGTGTTTCTTACCGATGTTACGTGGCAGGGGCACTCTGTACCAATGTTCAATGCCTGAGAATATTTCGTACCAGGGGTCTTAGTGCCGGTGTTCCTGCCATTCAGCTTGCATATATAGCGTGGTGGATAGTGTTTCTTACCAATTTTACGTGGCAAGGTCGCTCTGTACCGATTTTTAATGCCGGAGACCATTTCGTACCAGTGCTCTTTGTACTATTGTTTGACCCATTCAGCTTGCATACATAGTGAGGTGGAGGGTGTTTCTTACCGATGTTACGTGGCAGGGGCGCTCTGTACTAATGTTGAATGCCTGAGAAAATTTCGTACCAGGGGTCGTAGTACCATTGTTCCTGCTATACAGCTTGCATATATAGCGTGGTGGAGGGTGTTTCTTACCAATTTTACGTGGCAAGGTCGCTCTGTACCAATGTTGAATGCCGGAGACAATTACGTACCAGTGTTATTTGTATTATTGTTTGACCCATTCAGCGTGCATATGTAGTGTGGTGGAGGGTGTTTCTTACCGATGTTACGTGGCAGAGCACTCTGTACCAATGTTGAATGCCTGAGAATATTTCGTACCAGGGGTCTTAGTGCCGGTGTTCCTGCCATTCAGCTTGCATATATAGCTTGGTAGATAGTGCTTCTTACCAATTTTTCGTGGCAAGGTCGCTATGTACCGATTTTTAATGCCGGAGACCATTTCGTACCAGTGTTCATTGTACTATTGTTTGACCCATTCAGCTTGCATATGTAGTGTGGTGGAGGGTGTTTCATACCGATGTTACGTGGTGGGGGCGCTCTGTACCAATGTTGAATGCCTGAGAATATTTCGTAAAACGGGTCTTAGTACCGGTGTTCCTGCCATTCAGCTTGCATATGTAGCGTGTAGGAGGGTGTTTCTTACCGATGTTACGCGGCAGGGGCGCACTGCACCAATGTTGAATGCCTCAGAATATTTCGTACCAGGGGTCTTAGTACCGGTGTTCTTGCCATTCAGCTTGCATATGTAGCGTGGGGGAGGGTGTTTCATACCGATGTTACGTGGCAGGGGCGCTCTGTACCAATGTTGAATGCCTCAGAATATATCGTACCAGGGGTCTTAGTACCGGTGATCCTGCCATTCAGCTTGCAAATGTAGCGTGGGGGAGGGTGTTTCTTACCGATGTTACGTGGCAGGGGCGCACTGTACCAATGTTGAATGCCTCGGAATATTTCGTACCAGGGTCGTAGTACCGGTGTTACTGCCATTCAGCTTGCATACATTGCGTGGTGGAGGGTGTTTCTTACCAATTTTACGTGGCAAAGTCGCTCTGTACTAATGTTGAATGCCTGCGAATATTTCGTACCAGTGGTCATAGTACCGGTGTTCCTGCCATTCAGCTTGCATATATAGCGTGGTGGATAGTGTTTCTTACCAATTTTACGTGGCAAGGTCGCTCTGTACCGATTTTCAATGCCAGAGCCCATTTCGTACCAGTGTTCTTTGTACTATTGTTTGACCCATTCAACCTGCATATGTAGTGTGGTGGAGGGTGTTTCATACCGATGTTACGTGGCAGGGGCGCTCTGTACCAATGTTGAATGCCTGAGAATATTTCGTACCACGGGTCTTTATACCGGTGTTCCTGCCATTCAGCATGCATATGTAGCGTGGGGGAGGGTGCTTCTTACCGATGTTACGTGGCAGGGGCGCTCTGTACCAATGTTGAATGGCTCAGAATATTTCGTACCAGGGGTCTTAGTACCGGAGCTCCTGCCATTCAGGTTGCATATGTAGCGTGGGGGAGGGTGTATCTTGCCGATGTTACGTGGCAGGGGCGCTCTGTACCAATGTTGAATGCCTCAGAATATTTCGTACCAGGGGTCTTAGTGCCGGTGTTCCTGCCACTCAGCTTGCATATGTAGCGTGGGGGAGGATGGTTCATAGCGATGTTACGTGGCAGGGGCGCTCTGTACCAATGTTGAATGCCTCAGAATATTGCATACCAGGGGTCTTAGTACCGGTGTTCCTGCCGTTCAGCTTGCATATGTAGCGTGGGGGAGGGTGTTTCTTACCGATGTTACGTGGCAGGGGCGCTCTGTAGCAATGTTGAATGCCTCAGAATATTTCGTACCAGGGGTCTTAGTACAGGTGTTCCTGCCATTCAGCTTGCATATGTAGCGTGGGGGAGGGTGTTTCTTACCGATGTTACGTGGCAGGGGCGCTCTGTACCAATGTTGAATGCCTCAGAATATTTCGTACCAGGGGTCTTAGTACCGGTGTTCCTGGCATTCAGCTTGCATATGTAGCGTGGGGGAGGGTGTTTCTTACCGATGTTACGTGGCAGGGGCGCTCTGTACCAATGATGAATGCCTCAGAATATTTCGTACCATGGGTCTTAGTACCGGTGTTCCTGCCATTCAGCTTGCATATGTAGCGTGGGGGAGGGTGTTTCTTACCGATGTTACGTGGCAGAGGCGCTCTGTACCAATGTTGAATGCCTCAGAATATTTCGTACCAGGGGTCTTAGTACCGGTGTTCCTGCCATTCAGCTTGCATATGTAGCGTGGGGGAGGGTGTTTCTTACCGATGTTACGTGGCAGGGGCGCTCTGTACCAATGTTGAATGCCTTAGAATATTTCGTACCAGGGGTCTTAGTACCGGTGTTCCTGCCATTCAGCTTGCACATGTAGCGTGGGGGAGAGTGTTTCATACCGAAGTTACGTGGCAGGGGCACTCTGTACCAATGTTTAATGCCTCAGAATATTTCGTACCAGGGGTCTTAGTACCGGTGTTCCTGCCATTCAGATTGCATATGTAGCGTGGGGGAGGGTGTTTCTTACCGATGTTACGTGGCAGGGGCGCTCTGTACCAATGTTGAATGCCTCAGAATATTTCGTACCAGGGGTCTTAGTACCGGTGTTCCTGCCAATCTGCTTGCATATGTAGCGTGGGGGAGGGTGTTTCATACCGATGTTACGCGGCAGGGGCGCTCTGTACCATTGTTGAATGCCTCAGAATATTTCGTACCAGGGGTCTTATTGCCGGTGTTCCTGCCATTCAGCTTGCATATGTAGCGTGGGGAGGGTGTTTCCTACCGATGTTGCGTGGCAGGGGCACTCTGTACCAATGTTCAATGCCTGAGAATATTTCGCACCAGGGGTCTTAGTGCCGGTGTTCCTGCCATTCAGCTTGCATATATAGCGTGGTGGAGGGTGTTTCTTACCAATTTTACGTGGCAAGGTCGCTCTGTACTAATGTTGAATGCCTGCGAATATTTCGTACTAGTGGTCTTAGTACCGGTGTTCCTGCCATTCAGCTTGCATATGTAGCGTGGTGGAGGGTGTTTCTTACCAATTTTACGTGGCAAGGTCGCTCTGTACTAATGTTGAATGCCTGCGAATAGTTCGTACCAGTGGCTTTAGTACCGGTGTTCCTGCCATTCAGCTTGCATATATAGTGTGGTGGATAGTGTTTCTTACCAATTTTACGTGGCAAGGTCGCTCTGTACCGATTTTTAATGGCGGAGACCATTTCGTACCAGTGTTCTTTGTACTATTGTTTGACCCATTCAGCTTGCATATGTAGTGTGGTGGAGGGTGCTTCATACCGATGTTACGTGGCAGGGGCGCTCTGTACCAATGATCAATGGCTGAGAATATTTCGTACCACGGGTCTTAGTACCGGTGTTCCTGCCATTCAGCTTGCATATGTAGCGTGGGGGAGGGTGTTCCTTACCGATGTTAAGCGGCAGGGGCGCTCTGTACCAATGTTGAATGCCTCAGAATATTTCGTACCAGGGGTCTTAGTACCGGTGTTCCTGCCATTCAGCTTGTATATGTAGCGTGGGGGAGGGTGTTTCATACCGATGTTACGTGGCAGGGGCGCTCTGTACCAATGTTGAATGCCTCAGAATATTTCGTACCAGGGGTCTTAGCACCGGTGTTCCTGCCATTCAGCTTGCATATGTAGCGTGGGGGAGGGTGTTTCTTACCGATGTTATGTGGCAGGGGCGCTCTGTACCAATGTTGAATGCCTCAGAATATTTCGTACCAGGGGTCTTAGTGCCGGTGTTCCTGCCATTCAGCTTGCATATGTAGCGTGGGGGAGGGTGTTTCATACCGATGTTACGTGGCAGGGGCGCTCTGTACCAATGTTGAATGCCTCAGAATATATCGTACCAGGGGTCTTAGTACCGGTGATCCTGCCATTCAGCTTGCAAATGTAGCGTGGGGGAGGGTGTTTCTTACCGATGTTACGTGGCAGGGGCGCACTGTACCAATGTTGAATGCCTCGGAATATTTCGTACCAGGGTCGTAGTACCGGTGTTACTGCCATTCAGCTTGCATACATTGCGTGGTGGAGGGTGTTTCTTACCAATTTTACGTGGCAAAGTCGCTCTGTACTAATGTTGAATGCCTGCGAATATTTCGTACCAGTGGTCATAGTAACGGTGTTCCTGCCATTCAGCTTGCATATATAGCGTGGTGGATAGTGTTTCTTACCAATTTTACGTGGCAAGGTCGCTCTGTACCGATTTTTAATGCCAGAGCCCATTTCGTACCAGTGTTCTTTGTACTATTGTTTGACCCATTCAACCTGCATATGTAGTGTGGTGGAGGGTGTTTCATACCGATGTTACGTGGCAGGGGCGCTCTGTACCAATGTTGCATGCCTGAGAATATTTCGTACCACGGGTCTTTATACCGGTGTTCCTGCCATTCAGCATGCATATGTAGCGTGGGGGAGGGTGCTTCTTACCGATGTTACGTGGCAGGGGCGCTCTGTACCAATGTTGAATGGCTCAGAATATTTCGTACCAGGGGTCTTAGTACCGGAGCTCCTGCCATTCAGCTTGCATATGTAGCGTGGGGGAGGGTGTATCTTACCGATGTTACGTGGCAGGGGCGCTCTGTCCCAATGTTGAATGCCTCCGAATATTTCGTACCAGGGGTCTTAGTGCCGGTGTTCCTGCCACTCAGCTTGCATATGTAGCGTGGGGGAGGGTGGTTCATAGCGATGTTACGTGGCAGGGGCGCTCTGTACCATTGTTGAATGCCTCAGAATATTGCGTAGCAGGGGTCTTAGTACCGGTGTTCCTGCCGTTCAGCTTGCATATGTAGCGTGGGGGAGGGTGTTTCTTACCGATGTTACGTGGCAGGGGCGCTCTGTACCAATGTTGAATGCCTCAGAATATTTCGTACCAGGGGTCTTAGTACAGGTGTTCCTGCCATTCAGCTTGCATATGTCGCGTGGGGGAGGGTGTTTCTTACCGATGTTACGTGGCAGAGGCGCTCTGTACCAATGTTGAATGCCTCAGAATATTTCGTACCAGGGGTCTTAGTACCGGTGTTCCTGCCATTCAGCTTGCATATGTAGCGTGGGGGAGGGTGTTTCTTACCGATGTTACGTGGCAGGGGCGCTCTGTACCAATGTTGAATGCCTTAGAATATTTCGTACCAGGGGTCTTAGTACCGGTGTTCCTGCCATTCAGCTTGCACATGTAGCGTGGGTGAGGGTGTTTCTTACCGATGTTACGTGGCAGGTGCGCTCTGTACCAATGTTGAATGCCTCAGAATATTTCGTACCAGGGGTCTTAGTACCGGTGTTCCTGCCATTCAGCTTGCATATGTAGCGTGGGGGAGGGTGTTTCTTACCGATGTTACGTGGCAGGGGCGCTCTGTACCAATGTTGAATGCCTGAGAATAATTCATACCACGGGTCTTAGTACCGGTGTTCCTGCCATTCAGCTTGCATATGTAGCGTGGGGGAGGGTGTTTCTTACCGATGTTATGTGGCAGGGGCGCTCTGTACCAATGTTGAATGCCTCAGAATATTTCGTACCAGGGGTCTTAGTACCAGTGTTCCTGCCATTCAGCTTGCATATGTAGCGTGGGGGAGGGTGTTTCTTACCGATGTTACGTGGCAGGGGCGCTCTGTACCAATGTTGAATGCCTCAGAATATTTCTTACCAGGGGTCTTAGTACCGGTGTTCCTGCCATTCAGCTTGCATATGTAGCGTGGGGGAGGGTGGTTCATAGCGATGTTACGAGGCAGGGGCGCTCTGTACCAATGTTGAATGCCTCAGAATATTGCGTACCAGGGGTCTTAGTACCGGTGTTCCTGCCGTTCAGCTTGCATATGTAGCGTGGGAGAGGGTGTTTCTAACCGATGTTACGTGGCAGGGGCGCTCTGTACCAATGTTAAATGCCTCAAAATATTTCGTTCCAGGGGTCTGAGTATCGGTGTTTCTGCCATTCAGCTTGCATATGTAGCGTGGGGGAGGGTGTTTCTTACCGATGTTACGTGGCAGGGGTGCTCTGTACCAGTGTTGAATGCCTCAGAATATTTCGTACCAGGGGTCTTAGTACCGGTGTTCCTGGCATTCAGCTTGCATATGTAGTGTGGGGGAGGGTGTTTCTTACCGATGTTACGTGGCAGGGGCGCTCTGTACCAATGATGAATGCCTCAGAATATTTCGTACCATGGGTCTTAGTACCGGTGTTCCTGCCATTCAGCTTGCATATGTAGCGTGGGGGAGGGTGTTTCTTACCGATGTTACGTGGCAGGGGCGCTCTGTACCAATGTTGAATGCCTCAGAATATTTCGTACCAGGGGTCTTAGTACCGGTGTTCCTGCCATTCAGCTTGCATATGTAGCGTGGGGGAGGGTGTTTCTTACCGATGTTACGTGGCAGGGGCGCTCTGTACCAATGTTGAATGCCTCAGAATATTTCGTACCAGGGGTCTTAGTACCGGTGTTCCTGCCATTCAGCTTGCACATGTAGCGTGGGGGAGGGTGTTTCATACTGAGGTTAGGTGGCAGGGGCGCTCTGTACCAATGTTGAATGCCTCAGAATATTTCGTACCAGGGGTCTTAGTACCGGTGTTCCTGCCATTCAGCTTGCATATGTAGCGTGGGGGAGGGTGTTTCTTACCGATGTTACGTGGCAGGGGCGCTCTGTACCAATGTTGAATGCCTCAGAATATTTCGTACCAGGGGTCTTAGTACCGGTGCTCCTGCCAATCTGCTTGCATACGTAGCGTGGGGGAGGGTGTTTCATACCGATGTTACGTGGCAGGGGCGCTCTGTACCAATGTTGAATGCCTCAGAATATTTCGTACCAGGGGTCTTAGTACCGGTGTTCCTGCCATTCAGCTTGCATATGTAGCATGGGGAGAATGTTTCCTACCGATGTTGCGTGGCAGGGGCACTCTGTACCAATGTTCAATGCCTGAGAATATTTCGCACCAGGGGTCTTAGTGCCGGTGTTCCTGCCATTCAGCTTGCATATATAGCGTGAGGGAGGGTGTTTCTTACCAATTTTACGTGGCAAGGTCGTTCTGTACTAATGTTGAATGCCTGCGAATATTTCGTACCAGTGGTCTTAGTACCGGTGTTCCTGCCATTCAGCTTGCATATGTAGCGTGGTGGAGGGTGTTTCTTACCAATTTTACGTGGCAAGGTCGCTCTGTACTAATGTTGAATGCCTGCGAATATTTCGTACCAGTGGCTTTAGTACCGGTGTTCCTGCCATTCAGCTTGCATATATAGCGTGGTGGATAGTGTTTCTTACCAATTTTACGTGGCAAGGTCGCTCTGTACCGATTTTTAATGCCGGAGACCATTTCGTACCAGTGTTCTTTGTACTATTGTTTGACCCATTCAGCTTGCATATGTAGTGTGGTGGAGGGTGTTTCATACCGATGTTACATGGCAGGGGCGCTCTGTACCAATGTTCAATGGCTGAGAATATTTCGTACCATGGGTCTTAGTACCGGTGTTCCTGCCATTCAGCTTGCATATGTAGCGTGGGGGAGGGTGTTTCTTACCGATTGTAAGCGGCAGGGGCGCTCTGTACCAATGTTGAATGCCTCAGAATATTTCGTACCAGGGGTCTTAGTACCGGTGTTCCTGCCATTCAGCTTGCATATGTAGCGTGGGGGAGGGTGTTTCTTACGGATGTTATGTGGCAGGGGCGCTCTGTACCAATGTTGAATGCCTCAGAATATTTCCTACCAGGGGTCTTAGTGCCGGTGTTCCTGCCATTCAGCTTGCATAGGTAGCGTGGGAGAGGGTGTTTCATACAGATGTTACGTGACAGGGGCGCTCTGTACCAATGTTGAATTCCTCAGATTATTCCGTACCAGGGGTTTTAGTACCGGTGTTCCTGCCATTCAGCTTGTATATGTAGCGTCGGAGAGGGTGTTTCTTACCGATGTTACGTGGCAGGGGCGCTCTGTACCAATGTTGAATGCCTGAGAATATTTCGTACCACGGGTCTTAGTACCGGAGCTCCTGCCATTCAGCTTTCATATGTAGCGTGGGGGAGGGTGTATCTTACCGATGTTACGTGGCAGGGGCGCTCTGTACCAATGTTGAATGCCTCAGAATATTTCGTAAAAGGGGACTTAGTGCCGGTGTTCCTGCCACTCAGCTTGCATATGTAGCGTGGGGGAGGGTGGTACATAGCGATGTTACGTGGCAGGGGCGCTCTGTACCAATGTTGAATGCCTCAGAATATTGCGTACCAGGGGTCTTAGTACCGGTGTTCCTGCCGTTCAGCTTGCATATGTAGCGTGGGGGACGGTGTTTCTTACCGATGTTGCGTGGCAGGGGCGCTCTGTACCAATGTTGAATGCCTCAGAATATTTCGTACCAGGGGTCTTAGTACCGGTGTTCCTGCCATTCAGCTTGCATATGTAGCGTGGGGGAGGGTGTTTCTTACCGATGTTACGTGGCAGGGGCGCTCTGTACCAATGTTGAATACCTCAGAATATTTCGTACCAGGGGTCTTAGTACCGGTGTTCCTGGCATTCAGCTTGCGTATGTAGCGTGGGGGAGGGTGTTTTTTACCGATGTTACGTGGCAGGGGCGCTCTGTACCAATGATGAATGCCTCAGAATATTTCGTACCATGGGTCTTAGTACCGGTGTTCCTGCCATTCAGCTTGCATATGTAGCGTGGGGGAGGGTGTTTCTTACCGATGTTACGTGGCAGAGGCGCTCTGTTCCAATGTTGAATGCCTCAGAATATTTCGTACCAGGGGTCTTAGTACCGGTGTTCCTGCCATTCAGCTTGCATATGTAGCGTGGGGGAGGGTGTTTCTTACCGATGTTACGTGGCAGGGGCGCTCTGTACCAATGTTGAATGCCTCAGAATATTTCGTACCAGGGGTCTTAGTACCGGTGTTCCTGCCATTCAGCTTGCACATGTAGCGTGGGGGAGAGTGTTTCATACCGAAGTTACGTGGCAGGGGCACTCTGTACCAATGTTGAATGCCTCAGAATATTTCGTACCAGGGGTCTTAGTACCGGTGTTCCTGCCATTCAGCTTGCATATGTAGCGTGGGGGAGGGTGTTTCTTACCGATGTTACGTGGCAGGGGCGCTCTGTACCAATGTTGAATGCCTCAGAATATTTCGTACCAGGGGTCTTAGTACCGGTGTTCCTGCCAATCTGCTTGCATATGTAGCGTGGGGGAGGGTGTTTCATACCGATGTTACGTGGCAGGGGCGCTCTGTACCAATGTTGAATGCCTCAGAATATTTCGTACCAGGGGTCTTATTACCGGTGTTCCTGCCATTCAGCTTGCATATGTAGCGTGGGGAGGGTGTTTCCTACCGATGTTGCGTGGCAGGGGCACTCTGTACCAATGTTCAATGCCTGAGAATATTTCGTACCAGGGGTCTTAGTGCCGGTGTTCCTGCAATTCAGCTTGCATATATAGCGTGGTGGAGGGTGTTTCTTACCAATTTTACGTGGCAAGGTCGCTCTGTACTAATGTTGAATGCCTGCGAATATTTCGTACTAGTGGTCTTAGTACCGGTGTTCCTGCCATTCAGCTTGCATATGTAGCGTGGTGGAGGGTGTTTCTTACCAATTTTACGTGGCAAGGTCGCTCTGTACTAATGTTGAATGCCTGCGAATAGTTCGTACCAGTGGCTTTAGTACCGGTGTTCCTGCCATTCAGCTTGCATATATAGTGTGGTGGATAGTGTTTCTTACCAATTTTACGTGGCAAGGTCGCTCTGTACCGATTTTTAATGCCGGAGACCATTTCGTACCAGTGTTCTTTGTACTATTGTTTGACCCATTCAGCTTGCATATGTAGTGTGGTGGAGGGTGTTTCATACCGATGTTACGTGGCAGGGGCGCTCTGTACCAATGTTGAATGCCTCAGAATATTTCGTACCAGTGGTCTTAGTACCGGTGTTCCTGCCATTCAGCTTGTATATGTAAAGTGGGGGAGGGTGTTTCATACCGATGTTACGTGGCAGGGTCGCTCTGTACCAATGTTGAATGCCTCAGAATATTTCGCACCAGGGGTCTTAGTACCGGTGTTCCTGCCATTCAGCTTGCATATGTAGCGTGGGGGAGGGTGTTTCTTACCGATGTTATGTGGCAGGGGCGCTCTGTACCAATGTTGAATGCCTCAGAATATTTCGTACCAGGGGTCTTAGTGCCGGTGTTCCTGCCATTCAGCTTGCATATGTAGCGTGGGGGAGGGTGTTTCATACAGATGTTACGTGGCAGGGGCGCTCTGTATCAATGTTGAATGCCTCAGAATATTTCGTACCAGGGGTTTTAGTACCGGTGTTCCTGCCATTCAGCTTGTATATGTAGCGTGGGGGAGGGTGTTTCTTACCGATATTACGTGGCAGGGGCGCTCTGTACCAATGTTGAATGCCTGAGAGTATTTCGTACCACGGGTCTTAGTACCGGTGTCCCTGCCATTCAGCTTGCATATGTAGCGTGGGGGAGGGTGTTTCATACCGATGTTACGTGGCAGGGGCGCTCTGTACCAATGTTGAATGCCTCAGAATATTTCCTAGGACGGGTCTTAGTACCGGTGTCCCTGCCATTCAGCTTGCATATGTAGCGTGGGGGAGGGTGTTTCTTACAGATGTTACGTGGCAGGGGCGCTCTGTACCGATGTTGAATGCCTCAGAATATTTCGTACCAGGGGTCTTAGTACCGGTGTTCCTGCCATTCAGCTTGCATATGTAGCGTGGGGGAGGGTGTTTCTTACCGATGTTACGTGGCAGGGGCGCTCTGTACCAATGTTGAATGCCTCACAGTATTTCGTACCAGAGGTCTTAGTACCGGTGTTCCTGCCATTCAGCTTGCACATGTAGCGTTGGGGAGGGTGTTTCTTACCGATGTTACGTGGCAGGTGCGGTCTGTACCAATGTTGAATGCCTCAGAATATTTCGTACCAGGGGTCTTAGTACCGGTGTTCCTGCCATTCAGCTTGCATATGTAGCGTGGGGGAGGGTGTTTTATACCGATGTTACGTGGCAGGGGCGCTCTGTACCAATGTTGAATGCCTGAGAATAATTCATACCACGGGTCTTAGTACCGGTGTTCCTGCCATTCAGCTTGCATATGTAGCGTGGGGGAGGGTGTTTCTTACCGATGTTATGTGGCAGGGGCGCTCTGTACCAATGTTGAATGCCTCAGAATATTTCGTACCAGGGGTCTTAGTACCGGTGTTCCTGCCATTCAGCTTGCATATGTAGCGTGGGGGAGGGTGTTTCTTACCGATGTTACGTGGCAGGGGCGCTCTGTACCAATGTAGAATGCCTCAGAATATTTCTTACCTGGGGTCTTAGTACCGGCGTTCCTGCCATTCAGCTTGCATATGTAGCGTGGGGGAGGGTGGTTCATAGCGATGTTACGTGGCAGGGGCGCTCTGTACCAATGTTGAATGCCTCAGAATATTGCGTACCAGGGGTCTTAGTACCGGTGTTCCTGCCGTTCAGCTTGCATATGTAGCGTGGGAGAGGGTGTTTCTTACCGATGTTACGTGGCAGGGGCGCTCTGTACCAATGTTGAATGCCTCAAAATATTTCGTACCAGGGGTCTGAGTACCGGTGTTCCTGCTATTCAGCTTGCATATGTAGCGTGGGGGAGGGAGTTTCTTACCGATGTTACGTGGCAGGGGTGCTCTGTACCAATGTTGAATGCCTCAGAATATTTCGTACCAGGGGTCTTAGTACCGGTGTTCCTGGCATTCAGCTTGCATATGTAGTGTGGGGGAGGGTGTTTCTTACCGATGTTACGTGGCAGGGGCGCTCTGTACCAATGATGAATGCCTCAGAATATTTCGTACCATGGGTCTTAGTACCGGTGTTCCTGCCATTCAGCTTGCATATGTAGCGTGGGGGAGGGTGTTTCTTACCGATGTTACGTGGCAGGGGCGCTCTGTACCAATGTTGAATGCCTCAGAATATTTCGTACCAGGGGTCTTAGTACCGGTGTTCCTGCCATTCAGCTTGCATATGTAGCGCGGGGGAGGGTGTTTCTTACCGATGTTACGTGGCAGGGGCGCTCTGTACCAATGTTGAATGCCTCAGAATATTTCGTACCAGGGGTCTTAGTACCGGTGTTCCTGCCAATCTGCTTGCATATGTAGCGTGGGGGAGGGTGTTTCATACCGATGTTACGTGGCAGGGGCGCTCTGTACCAATGTTGAATGCCTCAGAATATTTCGTACCAGGGGTCTTAGTACCGGTGTTCCTGCCATTCAGCTTGCGTATGTAGTGTGGGGAGAGTGTTTCCTACCGATGTTGCGTGGCAGGGGCACTCTGTACCAATGTTCAATGCCTGAGAATATTTCGTACCAGGGGTCTTAGTGCCGGTGTTCCTGCCATTCAGCTTGCATATATAGCGTGGTGGAGGGTGTTTCTTACCAATTTTACGTGGCAAGGTCGCTCTGTACTAATGTTGAATGCCTGCGAATATTTCGTACCAGTGGTCTTAGTACCGGTGTTCCTGCCATTCAGCTTGCATATGTAGCGTGGTGGAGGGTGTTTCTTACCAATTTTACGTGGCAAGGTCGCTCTGTACTAATGTTGAATGCCTGCGAATATTTCGTACCAGTGGCTTTAGTACCGGTGTTCCTGCCATTCAGCTTGCATATATAGCGTGGTGGATAGTGTTTCTTACCAATTTTACGTGGCAAGGTCGCTCTGTACCGATTTTTAATGCCGGAGACCATTTCGTACCAGTGTTCTTTGTACTATAGTTTGACCCATTCAGCTTGCATATGTAGTGTGGTGGAGGGTGTTTCATACCGATGTTACGTGGCAGGGGCGCTCTGTACTAATGTTCAATGGCTGAGAATATTTCGTACCATGGGTCTTAGTACCGGTGTTCCTGCCATTCAGCTTGCATAAGTAGCGTGGGGGAGGGTGTTTCTTACCGATGTTAAGCGGCAGGGGCGCCCTGTACCAATGTTGAATGCCTCAGAATATTTCGTACCAGGGGTCTTAGTACCGGTGTTCCTTCCATTCATCTTGTATATGTAGCGTGGCGGAGGGTGTTTCATACCGATGTTACGTGGCATGGGCGCTCTGTACCAATGTTGAATGCCTCAGAATATTTCGTACCAGGGGTCTTAGTACCGGTGTTCCTGCCATTCAGCTTGCATATGTAGCGTGGGGGAGGGTGTTTCTTACGGATGTTATGTGGCAGGGGCGCTCTGTACCAATGTTGAATGCCTCAGAATATTTCGTACCAGGGGTCTTAGTGCCGGTGTTCCTGCCATTCAGCTTGCATTGGTAGCGTGGGAGAGGGTGTTTCATACAGATGTTACGTGACAGGGGCGCTCTGTACCAATGTTGAATTCCTCAGAATATTTCGTACCAGGGGTTTTAGTACCGGTGTTCCTGCCATTCAGCTTGTATATGTAGCGTGGGAGAGGGTGTTTCTTACCGATGTTACGTGGCAGGGGCGCTCTGTACCAATGTTGAATGCCTGAGAATATTTCGTACCACGGGTCTTAGTACCGGTTTTCCTGCCATTCAGCTTGCATATGTAGCGTGGGGGAAAGTGTTTCATACCGATGTTACATGGCAGGGGCGCTCTGTACCAATGTTGAATGCCTCAGAATATTTCCTACCACGGGTCTTAGTACCGGTGTTCCTGCCATTCAGCTTGCATATGTAGCGTGGGGGAGGGTGTTTCTTACCGATGTTACGTGGCAGGGACTCTCTGTACCGATGTTGAATGCCTCAGAATATTTCGTACCAGGGGTCTTAGTACCGGTGTTCCTGCCATTCAGCTTGCATATGTAGCGTGGGGGAGGGTGTTTCTTACCGATGTTACGTGGCAGGGGCGCTCTGTACCAATGTTGAATGCCTCAGAGTATTTCTTACCAGGGGTCTTAGTACCGGTGTTCCTGCCATTCAGCTTGCATATGTAGCGTGGGGGAGGGTGTTTTTTACCGATGTTACGTGGCAGGGGCGCTCTGTACCAATGTTGAATGCCTCAGAATATTTCGTACCAGGGGTCTTAGTACCGGTGTTCCTGCCATTCAGCTTGCATATGTAGCGTGGGGGAGGGTGTTTTATACCGATGTTACGTGGCAGGGGCGCTCTGTACCAATGTTGAATGCCTGAGAATAATTGATACCACGTGTCTTAGTACCGGTGTTCCTGCCATTCAGCTTGCATATGTAGCGTGGGGGAGGGTGTTTCTTACCGATGTTACGTGGCAGGGACGCTCTGTACCAATGTTGAATGCCTCATAATATTTCGTACCAGGGGTCTTAGTACCGGTGTTCCTGCCATTCAGTTTGCATATGTAGCGTGGGGGAGGGTGTATCATAGCGATGTTACGTGGCAGGGGCGCTCTGTACCAAAGTTGAATGCCTCAGAATATTTCGTACCAGGGGTCTTAGTACCGGTGTTCCTGCCATTCAGCTTGCATATGTAGCGTGGGGGAGGGTGTTTCTTACCGATGTTATGTGGCAGGGGCGCTCTGTACCAATGATGAATGCCTCAGAATATTTCGTACCATGGGTCATAGTACCGGTGTTCCTGCCATTCAGCTTGCATATGTAGCGTGGGGGAGGGTGTTTCTTACCGATGTTACGTGGCAGGGGCGCTCTGTACCAATGTTGAATGCCTCAGAATATTTCGTACCAGGGGTCTTAGTACCGCTGTTCCTGCCATTCAGCTTGCATATGTAGCGTGGGGGAGGGTGGTTCATAGCGATGTTACGTGGCAGGTGCGCTCTGTACCAATGTTGAATGCCTCAGAATATTGCGTACCAGGGGTCTTAGTACCGGTGTTCCTGCCGTTCAGCTTGCATATGTAGCGTGGGGGACGGTGTTTCTTACCGATGTTACGTGGCAGGGGCGCTCTGTACCAATGTTGAATGCCTCAAAATATTTCGTACCAGGGGTCTTAGTACCGGTGTTCCTGCCATTCAGCTTGCATATGTAGCGTGGGGGAAGGTGTTTCTTACCGATGTTACGTGGCAGGGGCGCTCTGTACCAATGTTGAATGCCTCAGAATATTTCGTACCAGGGGTCTTAGTACCGGTGTTCCTGGCATTCAGCTTGCATATGTAGCGTGGGGGAGGGTGTTTCTTACCGATGTTACGTGGCAGGGGCTCTCTGTACCAATGATGAATGCCTCAGAATATTTCGTACCAGGGGTCTTAGTGCCGGTGTTCCTGCCATTCAGCTTGCATATGTAGCGTGGGAGAGGGTGTTTCATACAGATGTTACGTGGCAGGGGCGCTCTGTACCAATGTTGAATGCCTCAGAATATTTCGTACCAGGGGTTTTAGTACCGGTGTTCCTGCCATTCAGCTTGTATATGTATCGTGGGGGAGGGTGTTTCTTACCGATGTTACGTGGCAGGAGCGCTCTGTACCAATGTTGAATGCCTGAGAATATTTCGTACCACGGGTCTTAGTACCGGTGTTCCTGCCATTCAGCTTGCATATGTAGCGTGGGGGAGGGTGTTTCATACCGATGTTACGTGGCAGGGGCGCTCTGTACCAATGTTGAATGCCTCAGAATATTTCCTACCACGGGTCTTAGTACCGGTGTTCCTGCCATTCAGCTTGCAAATGTGGCGTGGGGGAGGGTGTTTCTTACCGATGTTACGTGGCAGGGGCGCTCTGTACCAATGTTGAATGCCTCAGGGTATTTCGTACCAGGGGTCTTAGTACCGGTGTTCCTGCCATTCAGCTTGCACATGGAGCGTGGGGGAGGGTGTTTCTTACTGATGTTACATGGCAGGTGCGCTCTGTAACAATGTTGAATGCCTCAGAATATTTCGTGCCAGGGATCTTAGTACCGGTGTTCCTGCCATTCAGCTTGCATATGTAGCGTGGGGGAGGGTGTTTCATACCGATGTTACGTGGCAGGGGCGCTCTGTACCAATGTTGAATGCCTGAGAATATTTCATACCACGGGTCTTAGTACCGGTGTTCCTGCCATTCAGCTTGCATATGTAGCGTGGGGGAGGGTGTTTCTTACCGATGTTACGTGGCAGGGGCGCTCTGTACCAATGTTGAATGCCTCAGAATATTTCGTACCAGGGGTCTTAGTACCGGTGTTCCTGCCATTCAGCTTGCATATGTAGCGTGGGGGAGGGTGGTTCATAGCGATGTTACGTGGCAGGGGCGCTCTGTACCAATGTTGAATGCCTCAGAATATTGCGTACCAGGGGTCTTAGTACCGGTGGTCCTGCCATTCAGCTTGCATATGTAGCGTGGGGGAGGGTGTTTCTTACCGATGTTACGTGGCAGGGGCGCTCTGTACCAATGTTGAATGCCTCAAAATATTTCGTACCAGGGGTCTTAGTACCGGTGTTCCTGCCATTCAGCTTGCATATGTAGCGTGGGGGAGGGTGTTTCTTACCGATGTTACGTGGCAGGGGCGCTAAGTACCAATGTTGAATGCCTCAGAGTATTTCTTACCAGGGGTCTTAGTACCGGTGTTCCTGCCATTCAGCTTCCACATGTAGCGTGGGGGAGGGTGTTTTTTACCGATGTTACGTGGCAGGTGCGCTCTGTACCAATGTTGAATGCCTCAGAATATTTCGTACCAGGGGTCTTAGTACCGGTGTTCCTGCCATTCAGCTTGCATATGTAGCGTGGGGGAGGGTGTTTTATACCGATGTTACGTGGCAGGGGCGCTCTGTACCAATGTTGAATGCCTGAGAATAATTGATACCACGGGTCTTAGTACCGGTGGTCCTGCCATTCAGCTTGCATATGTAGCGTGGGGGAGGGTGTTTCTTACCGATGTTACGTGGCAGGGGCGCTCTGTACCAATGTTGAATGCCTCAGAATATTTCGTACCAGGGGTCTTAGTACCGGTGTTCCTGGCATTCAGCTTGCATAGGTAGCGTGGGGGAGGGTGTTTCTTACCGATGTTACGTGGCAGGGGCGCTCTGTACCAATGATGAATGCCTCAGAATATTTCCTACCACGGGTCTTAGTACCGGTGTTCCTGCCATTCAGCTTGCATATGTAGCGTGGGGGAGGGTGTTTCTTACCGATGTTACGTGGCAATGGCGCTCTGTACCGATGTTGAATGCCTCAGAATATTTCGTACCAGGGGTCTTAGTACCGGTGTTCCTGCCATTCAGCTTGCATATGTAGCGTGGGGGAGGGTGGTTCATAGCGATGTTACGTGGCAGGGGCGCTCTGTACCAATGTTGAATGCCTCAGAGTATTTCTTACCAGGGGTCTTAGTACCGGTGTTCCTGCCATTCAGCTTCCACATGTAGCGTGGGGGAGGGTGTTTTTTACCGATGTTACGTGGCAGGGGCGCTCTGTACCAATGTTGAATGCCTCAAAATATTTCGTAGCAGGGGTCTTAGTACCGGTGTTCCTGCCATTCAGCTTGCATATGTAGCGTGGGAGTGAGGGTGTTTCTTACCGATGTTACGTGGCAGGGGCGCTCTGTACCAATGTTGAATGCCTCAGAATATTGCGTACCAGGGGTCTTAGTACCGGTGTTCCTGCCATTCAGCTTGCATATGTAGCGTGGGGGAGGGTGTTTCTTACCGATGTTACGTGGCAGGGGCGCTCTGTACCAATGTTGAATGCCTCAGAATATTTCGTACCAGGGGTCTTAGTACCGGTGTTCCTGCCATTCAGCTTGCATATGTAGCGTGGGGGAGGGTGTTTCATAGCGATGTTACGTGGCAGGGGCGCTCTGTACCAATGTTGAATGCCTCAGAATATTTCGTACCAGGGGTCTTAGTACCGGTGTTACTGCCGTTCAGCTTGCATATGTAGCGTGGGGGAGGGTGTTTCTTACCGATGTTACGTGGCAGGGGCGCTCTGTACCAATGTTGAATGCCTCAAAATATTTCGTACCAGGGGTCTTAGTACCGGTATTCTTGCCATTCAGCTTGCATATGTAGCGTGGGGGAGGGTGTTTCTTACCGATGTTACGTGGCAGGGGTGCTCTGTACCAATGTTAAATGCCTCAGAATATTTCGTACCAGGGGTCTTAGTACCGGTGTTCCTGGCATTCAGCTTGCATAGGTAGCGTGGGGGAGGGTGTTTCTTACCGATGTTACGTGGCAGGGGCGCTCTGTACCAATGATGAATGCCTCAGAATATTTCGTACCATGGGTCTTAGTACCGGTGTTCCTGCCATTCAGCTTGCATATGTAGCGTGGGGGAGGGTGTTTCTTACCGATGTTACGTGGCAGGGGCGCTCTGTACCAATGTTGAATGCCTCAAAATATTTCGTACCAGGGGTCTTAGTACCGGTATTCTTGCCATTCAGCTTGCATATGTAGCGTGGGGGAGGGTGTTTCTTACCGATGTTACGTGGCAGGGGCGCTCTGTACCAATGTTGAATGCCTGAGAATATTTCGTACCACGGGTCTTAGTACCGGTGCTCCTGCCATTCAGCTTGCATATGTAGCGTGGGGGAGGGTGTGTCATACCGATGTTACGTGGCAGGGGCGCTCTGTACCAATGTTGAATGCCTCAGAATATTTCCTACCACGGGTCTTAGTACCGGTGTTCCTGCCATTCAGCTTGCATATGTAGCGTGGGGGAGGGTGTTTCTTACCGATGTTACGTGGCAGGGGCGCTCTGTACCAATGTTGAATGCCTCAGAATATTTCGTACCAGGGGTCTTAGTACCGGTGTTCCTGCCATTCAGCTTGCAAATGTGGCGTGGGGGAGGGTGTTTCTTACCAATGTTACGTGGCAGGCGCGCTCTGTACCAATGTTGAATGCCTCAGAATACTTCGTACCAGGGGTCTTAGTACCGGTGTTCCTGCCATTCAGCTTGCATATGTAGCGTGGGGGAGGGTGTTTTATACCGATGTTACGTGGCAGGGGCGCTCTGTACCAATGTTGAATGCCTGAGAATAATTGATACCACGTGTCTTAGTATCGGTGTTCCTGCCATTCAGCTTGCATATGTAGCGTGGGGGAGGGTGTTTCTTACCGATGTTACGTGGCAGGGACGCTCTGTACCAATGTTGAATGCCTCATAATATTTCGTACCAGGGGTCTTAGTACCGGTGTTCCTGCCATTCAGTTTGCATATGTAGCGTGGGGGAGGGTGTATCATAGCGATGTTACGTGGCAGGGGCGCTCTGTACCAAAGTTGAATGCCTCAGAATATTTCGTACCAGGGGTCTTAGTACCGGTGTTCCTGCCATTCAGCTTGCATATGTAGCGTGGGGGAGGGTGTTTCTTACCGATGTTACGTGGCAGGGGCGCTCTGTACCAATGATGAATGCCTCAGAATATTTCGTACCATGGGTCATAGTACCGGTGTTCCTGCCATTCAGCTTGCATATGTAGCGTGGGGGAGGGTGTTTCTTACCGATGTTACGTGGCAGGGGCGCTCTGTACCAATGTTGAATGCCTCAGAATATTTCGTACCAGGGGTCTTAGTACCGCTGTTCCTGCCATTCAGCTTGCATATGTAGCGTGGGGGAGGGTGGTTCATAGCGATGTTACGTGGCAGGTGCGCTCTGTACCAATGTTGAATGCCTCAGAATATTGCGTACCAGGGGTCTTAGTACCGGTGTTCCTGCCGTTCAGCTTGCATATGTAGCGTGGGGGACGGTGTTTCTTACCGATGTTACGTGGCAGGGGCGCTCTGTACCAATGTTGAATGCCTCAAAATATTTCGTACCAGGGGTCTTAGTACCGGTGTTCCTGCCATTCAGCTTGCATATGTAGCGTGGGGGAAGGTGTTTGTTACCGATGTTACGTGGCAGGGGCGCTCTGTACCAATGTTGAATGCCTCAGAATATTTCGTACCAGGGGTCTTAGTACCGGTGTTCCTGGCATTCAGCTTGCATATGTAGCGTGGGGGAGGGTGTTTCTTACCGATGTTACGTGGCAGGGGCTCTCTGTACCAATGATGAATGCCTCAGAATATTTCGTACCAGGGGTCTTAGTGCCGGTGTTCCTGCCATTCAGCTTGCATTTGTAGCGTGGGAGAGGGTGTTTCATACAGATGTTACGTGGCAGGGGCGCTCTGTACCAATGTTGAATGCCTCAGAATATTTCGTACCAGGGGTTTTAGTACCGGTGTTCCTGCCATTCAGCTTGTATATGTATCGTGGGGGAGGGTGTTTCTTACCGATGTTACGTGGCAGGAGCGCTCTGTACCAATGTTGAATGCCTGAGAATATTTCGTACCACGGGTCTTAGTACCGGTGTTCCTGCCATTCAGCTTGCATATGTAGCGTGGGGGAGGGTGTTTCATACCGATGTTACGTGGCAGGGGCGCTCTGTACCAATGTTGAATGCCTCAGAATATTTCCTACCACGGGTCTTAGTACCGGTGTTCCTGCCATTCAGCTTGCAAATGTGGCGTGGGGGAGGGTGTTTCTTACCGATGTTACGTGGCAGGGGCGCTCTGTACCAATGTTGAATGCCTCAGGGTATTTCGTACCAGGGGTCTTAGTACCGGTGTTCCTGCCATTCAGCTTGCACATGGAGCGTGGGGGAGGGTGTTTCTTACTGATGTTACGTGGCAGGTGCGCTCTGTAACAATGTTGAATGCCTCAGAATATTTCGTGCCAGGGATCTTAGTACCGGTGTTCCTGCCATTCAGCTTGCATATGTAGCGTGGGGGAGGGTGTTTCATACCGATGTTACGTGGCAGGGGCGCTCTGTACCAATGTTGAATGCCTGAGAATATTTCATACCACGGGTCTTAGTACCGGTGTTCCTGCCATTCAGCTTGCATATGTAGCGTGGGGCAGGGTGTTTCTTACCGATGTTACGTGGCAGGGGCGCTCTGTACCAATGTTGAATGCCTCAGAATATTTCGTACCAGGGGTCTTAGTACCGGTGTTCCTGCCATTCAGCTTGCATATGTAGCGTGGGGGAGGGTGGTTCATAGCGATGTTACGTGGCAGGGGCGCTCTGTACCAATGTTGAATGCCTCAGAATATTGCGTACCAGGGGTCTTAGTACCGGTGGTCCTGCCATTCAGCTTGCATATGTAGCGTGGGGGAGGGTGTTTCTTACCGATGTTACGTGGCAGGGGCGCTCTGTACCAATGTTGAATGCCTCAAAATATTTCGTACCAGGGGTCTTAGTACCGGTGTTCCTGCCATTCAGCTTGCATATGTAGCGTGGGGGAGGGTGTTTCATACCGATGTTAAGTGGCAGGGGCGCTCTGTACCAATGTTGAATGCCTCAGAATATTTCCTACCACGGGTCTTAGTACCGGTGTTCCTGCCATTCAGCTTGCATATGTAGCGTGGGGGAGGGTGTTTCTTACCGATGTTACGTGGCAGGGGCGCTCTGTACCGATGTTGAATGCCTCAGAATATTTCGTACCAGGGGTCTTAGTAATGGTGTTCCTGCCATTCAGCTTGCATATGTAGCGTGGGGGAGGGTGTTTCTTACCGATGTTACGTGGCAGGGGCGCTAAGTACCAATGTTGAATGCCTCAGAGTATTTCTTACCAGGGGTCTTAGTACCGGTGTTCCTGCCATTCAGCTTCCACATGTAGCGTGGGGGAGGGTGTTTTTTACCGATGTTACGTGGCAGGTGCGCTCTGTACCAATGTTGAATGCCTCAGAATATTTCGTACCAGGGGTCTTAGTACCGGTGTTCCTGCCATTCAGCTTGCATATGTAGCGTGGGGGAGGGTGTTTTATACCGATGTTACGTGGCAGGGGCGCTCTGTACCAATGTTGAATGCCTGAGAATAATTGATACCACGGGTCTTAGTACCGGTGTTCCTGCCATTCAGCTTGCATATGTAGCGTGGGGGAGGGTGTTTCTTACCGATGTTACGTGGCAGGGGCGCTCTGTACCAATGTTGAATGCCTCAGAATATTTCGTACCAGGGGTCTTAGTACCGGTGTTCCTGCCATTCAGCTTGCATATGTAGCGTGAGGGAGGGTGTTTCATAGCGATGTTACGTGGCAGGGGCGCTCTGTACCAATGTTGAATGCCTCAGAATATTTCGTACCAGGGGTCTTAGTACCGGTGTTACTGCCGTTCAGCTTGCATATGTAGCGTGGGGGAGGGTGTTTCTTACTGATGTTAAGCGGCAGGGGCGCTCTGTACCAATGTTGAATGCCTCAAAATATTTCGTACCAGGGGTCTTAGTACCGGTATTCTTGCCATTCAGCTTGCATATGTAGCGTGGGGGAGGGTGTTTCTTACCGATGTTACGTGGCAGGGGTGCTCTGTACCAATGTTAAATGCCTCAGAATATTTCGTACCAGGGGTCTTAGTACCGGTGTTCCTGGCATTCAGCTTGCATAGGTAGCGTGGGGGAGGGTGTTTCTTACCGATGTTACGTGGCAGGGGCGCTCTGTACCAATGATGAATGCCTCAGAATATTTCCTACCACGGGTCTTAGTACCGGTGTTCCTGCCATTCAGCTTGCATATGTAGCGTGGGGGAGGGTGTTTCTTACCGATGTTACGTGGCAATGGCGCTCTGTATCGATGTTGAATGCCTCAGAATATTTCGTACCAGGGGTCTTAGTACCGGTGTTCCTGCCATTCAGCTTGCATATGTAGCGTGGGGGAGGGTGGTTCATAGCGATGTTACGTGGCAGGGGCGCTCTGTACCAATGTTGAATGCCTCAGAGTATTTCTTACCAGGGGTCTTAGTACCGGTGTTCCTGCCATTCAGCTTCCACATGTAGCGTGGGGGAGGGTGTTTTTTACCGATGTTACGTGGCAGGGGCGCTCTGTACCAATGTTGAATGCCTCAAAATATTTCGTAGCAGGGGTCTTAGTACCGGTGTTCCTGCCATTCAGCTTGCATATGTAGCGTGGGAGTGAGGGTGTTTCTTACCGATGTTACGTGGCAGGGGCGCTCTGTACCAATGTTGAATGCCTCAGAATATTGCGTACCAGGGGTCTTAGTACCGGTGTTCCTGCCATTCAGCTTGCATATGTAGCGTGGGGGAGGGTGTTTCTTACCGATGTTACGTGGCAGGGGCGCTCTGTACCAATGTTGAATGCCTCAGAATATGTCGTACCAGGGGTCTTAGTACCGGTGTTCCTGCCATTCAGCTTGCATATGTAGCGTGGGGGAGGGTGTTTCATAGCGATGTTACGTGGCAGGGGCGCTCTGTACCAATGTTGAATGCCTCAGAATATTTCGTACCAGGGGTCTTAGTACCGGTGTTACTGCCGTTCAGCTTGCATATGTAGCGTGGGGGAGGGTGTTTCTTACCGATGTTACGTGGCAGGGGCGCTCTGTACCAATGTTGAATGCCTCAAAATATTTCGTACC
This sequence comes from Schistocerca piceifrons, assembly GCF_021461385.2. Classification (NCBI taxonomy): domain Eukaryota; kingdom Metazoa; phylum Arthropoda; class Insecta; order Orthoptera; family Acrididae; genus Schistocerca; species Schistocerca piceifrons. The sequence goes on from NC_060149.1 coordinate 4,565,155, forward strand.
AGGGGTCTTAGTACCGGTATTCTTGCCATTCAGCTTGCATATGTAGCGTGGGGGAGGGTGTTTCTTACCGATGTTACGTGGCAGGGGTGCTCTGTACCAATGTTAAATGCCTCAGAATATTTCGTACCAGGGGTCTTAGTACCGGTGTTCCTGGCATTCAGCTTGCATAGGTAGCGTGGGGGAGGGTGTTTCTTACCGATGTTACGTGGCAGGGGCGCTCTGTACCAATGATGAATGCCTCAGAATATTTCGTACCATGGGTCTTAGTACCGGTGTTCCTGCCATTCAGCTTGCATATGTAGCGTGGGGGAGGGTGTTTCTTACCGATGTTACGTGGCAGGGGCGCTCTGTACCAATGTTGAATGCCTCAAAATATTTCGTACCAGGGGTCTTAGTACCGGTATTCTTGCCATTCAGCTTGCATATGTAGCGTGGGGGAGGGTGTTTCTTACCGATGTTACGTGGCAGGGGCGCTCTGTACCAATGTTGAATGCCTGAGAATATTTCGTACCACGGGTCTTAGTACCGGTGCTCCTGCCATTCAGCTTGCATATGTAGCGTGGGGGAGGGTGTTTCATACCGATGTTACGTGGCAGGGGCGCTCTGTACCAATGTTGAATGCCTCAGAATATTTCCTACCACGGGTCTTAGTACCGGTGTTCCTGCCATTCAGCTTGCATATGTAGCGTGGGGGAGGGTGTTTCTTACCGATGTTACGTGGCAGGGGCGCTCTGTACCAACGTTGAATGCCTCAGAATATTTCGTACCAGGGGTCTTAGTACCGGTGTTCCTGCCATTCAGCTTGCAAATGTGGCGTGGGGGAGGGTGTTTCTTACCAATGTTACGTGGCAGGCGCGCTCTGTACCAATGTTGAATGCCTCAGAATACTTCGTACCAGGGGTCTTAGTACCGGTGTTCCTGCCATTCAGCTTGCATATGTAGCGTGGGGGAGGGTGTTTCTTACCGATGTTACGTGGCAGGGGCGCTCTGTACCAATGTTGAATGCCTCAGAATATTTCGTACCAGGTGTCTTAGTACCGGTGTTCCTGCCATTCAGCTTGCATATGTAGCGTGGGGGAGGGTGTTTCTTACCCATGTTACGTGGCAGGGGTGCTCTGTACCAATGTTGAATGCCTCAGAGTATTTCGTACCAGGGGTCTTAGTACCGGTGTTCCTGCCATTCAGCTTGCACATGTAGCGTGGGGGGGGGGGTGTTTCTTACCGATGTTACGTGGCAGGTGCGCTCTGTACCAATGTTGAATGCCCCAGAATATTTCGTACCAGGGGTCTTAGTACCGGTGTTCCTGCCATTCAGCTTGCATATGTAACGTGGGGGAGGGTGTTTCATACCGATGTTACGTGGCAGGGGCGCTCTGTACCAACGTTGAATGCCTGAGAATATTTCATACCACGGGTATTAGTACCGGTGTTCCTGCCATTCAGCTTGCTTATGTAGCGTGGGGGAGGGTGTTTCTTACCGATGTTACGTGGCAGGGGCGCTCTGTACCAATGTTGAATGCCTCAGAATATCTCGTACCAGGGGTCTTAGTACCGGTGTTCCTGGCATTCAGCTTGCATATGTAGCGTGGGGGAGGGTGTTTCTTACCGATGTTACGTGGCAGGGGCGCTCTGTAACAATGTTGAATGCCTCAGAATATTTCGTACCAGGGGTCTTAGTACCGGTGTTCCTAACATTCAGCTTGCATATGTAGCGTGGGGGAGGGTGTTTCTTACCGATGTTACGTGGCAGGGGCGCTCTGTACCAATGTTGAATGCCTCAGAATATTTCGTACCAGGGGTCTTAGTACCAATGTTCCTGCCATTCAGCTTGCACATGTAGCGTGGGGGAGGGTGTTTCATACCGAAGTTATATGGCAGGGGCGCTCTGTACCAATGTTGAATGCCTCAGAATATTTCGTACCAGGGGTCTTACTACCGGTGTTCCTGCCATTCAGCTTGCTTATGTAGCGTGGGGGAGGGTGTTTCTTACCGATGTTACGTGGCAGGGGCACTCTGTACCAATGTTCAATGCCTGAGAATATTTCGTACCAGGGGTCTTAGTGCCGGTGTTCCTGCCATTCAGCTTGCATATATAGCGTGGTGGAGGGTGTTTCTTACCAATTTTACGTGGCAAGGTCGCTCAGTACTAATGTTGAATGCCTGCGAATATTTCGTACCAGTGGCTTTAGTACCGGTGTTCCTGCCATTCAGCTTGCATATATGGCATGGTGGATAGTGTTTCTTACCAATTTTACGTGGCAAGGTCGCTCTGTACCGATTTTTAATGACGGAGACCATTTCGTACCAGTGTTCTTTGTACTATTGTTTGACCCATTCAGCTTGCATATGTAGTGTGGTGGAGGGTGTTTCATACCGATGTTACGTGGCAGGGGCGCTCTGTACCAATGTTCAATGGCTGAGAATATTTCGTACCACGGGTCTTAGTACCGGTGTTCCTGCCATTCAGCTTGCATATGTAGCGTGGGGGAGGGTGTTACTAACCGATGTTAAGCGGCAGGGGCGCTCTGTACCAATGTTGAATGCCTCAGAATATTTCGTACCAGGGGTCTCAGTACCGGTGTTCCTGCCATTCAGCTTGTATATGTAGCGTGGGGGAGGGTGTTTCATACCGATGTTACGTGGCATGGGCGCTCTGTACCAATGTTGAATGCCTCAGAATATTTCGTACCAGGGGTCTTAGTACCGGTGTTCCTGCCATTCAGCTTGCATATGTAGCGTGGGGGAGGGTGTTTCCTACCGATGTTATGTGGCAGGGGCGCTCTGTACCAATGTTGAATGCCTCAGAATATTTCGTACCAGGGGTCTTAGTGCCGGTGTTCCTGCCATTCACCTTGCATATGTAGCGTGGGGGAGGGTGTTTCATACAGATGTTACGTGGCAGGGGCGCTCTGTACCAATGTTGAATGCCTCAGAATATTTCGTACCAAGGGTTTTAGTACCGGTGTTCCTGCCATTCAGCTTGTATATGTAGCGTGGGGGAGGGTGTTTCTTACCGATGTTACGTGGCAGGGGCGCTCTGTACCAATGTTGAATGCCTGAGAATATTTCGTACCACGGGTCTTAGTACCGGTGTTTCTGCCATTCAGCTTGCACATGTAGCGTGGGGGAGGGTGTTTCATACCGATGTTACGTGGCAGGGGCTCTCTGTACCAATGTTGAATGCCTCAGAATATTTCGTACCGGGGGTCTTAGTACCGGTGTTCCTGCCATTCAGCTTACATATGTAGCGTAGGGGAGGGTGTTTCTTACCGATGTTACGTGGCAGGGGCGCTCTGTACCGATGTTGAATGCCTCAGAATATTTCGTACCAGGGGTCTTAGTACCGGTGTTCCTGCCATTCAGCTTGCATATGTAGTGCGGAGGAGGGTGTTTCTTACCGATGTTACGTGGCAGGGGCGCTCTGTACCAATGTTGAATGCCTCAGAGTATTTCGTACCAGGGGTCTTAGTACCGGTGTTCCTGCCATTCAGCTTGCACATGTAGCGTGGGGGAGGGTGTTTCTAACCGATTTTACGTGGCAGGTGCGCTCTGTACCAATGTTGAATGCCTCAGAATATTTCGTACCAGGGGTCTTAGTACCGGTGTTCCTGCCATTCAGCTTGCATATGTAGCGTGGGGGAGGGTGTTTTATACCGATGTTACGTGGCAGGGGCGCTCTGTACCAGTGTTGAATGCCTAAGAATAATTCATACCACGGGTCTTAGTACCGGTGTTCCTGCCATTCAGCTTGCATTTGTAGTGTGGGGGAGGGTGTTTCTTACCGATGTTACGTGGCAGGGGCGCTCTGTACCAATGTTGAATGCCTCAGAATATATCGTAACAGGGGTCTTAGTACCGGTGTTCCTGCCATTCATCTTGCATATGTAGCGTGGGGGAGGGTGTTCCTTACCGATGTTACGTGGCAGCGGCGCTTTGTACCAATGTTGAATGCCTCAGAATATTTCGTACCAGGAGTCTTAGTACCGGTGTTCCTGCCATTCAGTTTGCATATGTAGCGTGGGGGAGGGTGGTTCATAGCGATGTTACGTGGCAGGGGCGCTCTGTACCAATGTTGAATGCCTCAGAATATTGCGTACCAGGGGTCTTAGTACCGGTGTTCCTGCCGTTCAGCTTCCATATGTAGCGTGGGGGAGGGTGTTTCTTACCGATGTTACGTGGCAGGGGCGCTCTGTACCAATGTTGAATGCCTCAAAATATTTCGTGCCAGGGGTCTTAGTACCGGTGTTCCTGCCATTCAGCTTGCATATGTAGCGTGGGGGAGGGTGTTTCTTACCGATGTTACGTGGCAGGGGCGCTCTGTACCAATGTTGAATGCCTCAGAATATTTCGTACCAGGGGTCTTAGTACCGGTGTTCCTGCCATTCAGCTTGCATATGTAGCGTGGGGGAGGGTGTTTCTTACCGATGTTACGTGGCAGGGGCGCTCAGTACCAATGATGAATGCCTCAGAATATTTCGTACCATGGGTCTTAGTACCGGTGTTCCAGCCATTCAGTTTGCATATGTAGCGTGAGGGAGGGTGTTTCTTACCGATGTTACGTGGCAGGGGCGCTCTGTACCAATGTTGAATGCCTCAGAATATTTCGTACCAGGGGTCTTAGTACCGGTGTTCCTGCCATTCAGCTTGCATATGTAGCGTGGGGGAGGGTGTTTCTTACCGATGTTACGTGGCAGGGGCGCTCTGTACCAATGTTGAATGCCTCAGAATATTTCGTACCAGGGGTCTTAGTACCGGTGCTCCTGCCATTCAGCTTGCACATGTAGCGTGGGGGAGGGTGTTTCATACCGAAGTTACGTGGCAGGGGCGCTCTGTACCAATGTTGAATGCCTCAGAATATTTCGTACCAGGGGTCTTAGTACTGGTGTTCCTGCCATTCAGCTTGCATATGTAGCGTGGGGGAGGGTGTTTCTTACCGATGTTACGTGGCAGGGGCGCTCTGTACCAATGTTGAATGCCTCAGAATATTTCGTACCAGGGGTCTTAGTACCGGTGTTCCTGCCAATCTGCTTGCATATATAGCGTGGGGGAGGGTGTTTCATACCGATGTTACGTGGCAGGGGCGCTCTGTACCAATGTTGAATGCCTCAGAATATTTCGTTCCAGGGGTCTTAGTACCGGTGTTCCTGCCATTCAGCTTGCATATGTAGCGTGGGGAGGGTGTTTCCTACCGATGTTGCGTGGCAGGGGCACTCTGTACCAATGTTCGATGCCTGAGAATATTTCGTACCAGGGGTCTTAGTGCCGGTGTTCCTGCCATTCAGTCTGCATATATAGCGTGGTGGAGGGTGTTTCTTACCAATTTTACGTGGCAAGGTCGCTCTGAACTAATGTTGAATGCCTGCGAATATTTCGTACCAGTGGTCTTAGTACCGGTGTTCCTGCCATTCAGCTTGCATATGTAGCGTGGTGGAGGGTGTTTCTTATCAATTTTACGTGGCAAGGTCGCTCTGTACTAATGTTGAATGCCTGCGAATATTTCGTACCAGTGGCTTTAGTACCGGTGTTCCTGCCATTCAGCTTGCATATATAGCGTGGGGGAGGGTGTTTCCTACCGATGTTAAGCGGCAGGGGCGCTCTGTACCAGTGTTGAATGCCTCAGAATATTTCGTACCAGGGGTCTTAGTACCGGTGTTCCTGCCGTTTAGCTTGTATATGTAGCGTGGGGGAGGGTGTTTCATACCGATGTTACGTGGCAGAGGCGCTCTGTACCAATATTGAATGCCTCAGAATATTTCGTACCAGGGGTCTTAGTACCGGTGTTCCTGCCATTCAGCTTGCATATGTAGCGTGGGGGAGGGTGTTTCTTACCGATGTTATGTGGCAGGGGCGCTCTGTACCAATGTTGAATGCCTCAGAATATTTCGTACCAGGGGTCTTAGTGCCGGTGTTCCTGCCATTCAGCTTGCATATGTAGCGTGGGGGAGGGTGTTTCATACAGATGTTACGTGGCAGGGGCGCTCTGTACCAATGTTGAATGCCTCAGAATATTTCGTACCAGGGGTTTTAGTACCGGTGTTCCTGCCATTCAGCTTGTATATGTAGCGTGGGGGAGGGTGTTTCTTACCGATGTTACGTGGCAGGGGCGCTCTGTACCAATGTTGAATGCCTGAGAATATCTCGTACCACGGGTCTTAGTACCGGTGTTCCTGCCATTCAGCTTGCATATGTAGCGTGGTGGAGGGTGTTTCATACCGATGTTACGTGGCAGGGGCGCTCTGTACCGATGTTGAATGCCTCAGAATATTTCCTACCACGGGTCTTGGTACCGGTGTTCCTGCCATTCAGCTTGCATATGTAGCGTGGGGGAGGGTGTTTCTTACCGATGTTACGTGGCAGGGGCGCTCTGTACCGATGTTGAATGCCTCAGAATATTTCGTACCAGGGGTCTTAGTACCGGTGTTCCTGCCATTCAGCTTGCATATGTAGCGTGGGGGAGGGTGTTTCTTACCGATGTTACGTGGCAGGGGCGCTCTGTACCAATGTTGAATGCCTCAGAGTATTTCGTACCAGGGGTCTTAGTACCGGTGTTCCTGCCATTCAGCTTGCACATGTAGCGTGGGGGACGGTGTTTCTTACCGATGTTACGTGGCAGGTGCGCTCTGTACCAATGTTGAATGCCTCAGAATATTTCGTACCAGGGGTCTTAGTACCGGTGTTCCTGCCATTCAGCTTGCATATGTAGCGTGGGGGAGGGTGTTTTATACCGATGTTACGTGGCAGGGGCGCTCTGTACCAATGTTGAATGCCTGAGAATAATTCATACCACGGGTCTTAGTACCGGTGTCCCTGCCATTCAGCTTGCATATGTAGTGTGGAGGAGGGTGTTTCTTACCGATGTTATGTGGCAGGGACGCCCTGTACCAATGTTGAATGCCTCAGAATATTTCGTACCAGGGGTCTTAGTACCGGTATTCCTGCCATTCAGCTTGCATATGTAGCGTGGGGGAGGGTGTTTCTTACCGATGTTACGTGGCAGGGGCGCTCTGTACCAATGTTGAATGCCTCAGAATATTTCGTACCAGGGGTCTTAGTACCGGTGTTCCTGGCTTTCAGCTTGCATATGTAGCATGGGGGAGAGTGTTTCTTACCGATGTTACGTGGCAGGGGCGCTCTGTACCAATGATGAATGCCTCAGAATATTTCGTACCATGGGTCTTAGTACCGGTGTTCCTGCCATTCAGCTTACATATGTAGCGTGGGGGAGGGTGTTTCTTACCGATGTTACGTGGCAGGGGCGCTCTGTACCAATGTTGAATGCCTCAGAATATTTCGTATCAGGGGTCTTAGTACCGGTATTCCTGCCATTCAGCTTGCATATGTAGCGTGGGGGAGGGTGTTTCTTACCGATGTTACGTGGCAGGGGCGCTCTGTACCAATGTTGAATGCCTCAGAATATTTCGTACCAGGGGTCTTAGTATTGGTGTTCCTGGCATTCAGCTTGCATATGTAGCGTGGGGGAGGGTGTTTCTTACCGATGTTACGTGGCAGGGGCGCTCTGTACCAATGATGAATGCCTCAGAATATTTCGTACCATGGGTCTTAGTACCGGTGTTCCTGCCATTCAGCTTACATATGTAGCGTGGGGGAGGGTGTTTCTTACCGATGTTACGTGGCAGGGGCGCTCTGTACCAATGTTGAATGCCTCAGAATATTTCGTACCAGGGGTCTTAGTACCGGTGTTCCTGGCATTCAGCTTGCATAAGTAGCGTGTGGGAGGGTGTTTCATACCGATGTTACGTGACAGGGGCGCTCTGTACCAATGATGAATGCCTCAGAATATTTCGTACCATGGGTCTTAGTACCGGTGTTCCTGCCATTCAGCTTGCATATGTAGCGTGGGGGAGGGTGTTTCTTACCGATGTTACGTGGCAGGGGCGCTCTGTACCAATGTTGAATGCCTCAGAATATTTCGTACCAGGGTTCTTAGTACCGGTGTTCCTGCCATTCAGCTTGCATATGTGGCGTGAGGGAGGGTGTTTCTTACCGATGTTACATGGCAGGGGCGCTCTGTACCAATGTTGAATGCCTCAGAATGTTTCGTACCAGGGGTCTTAGTACCGGTGTTCCTGCCATTCAGCTTGCATTTGTAGCGTGGGGGAGGGTGTTTCTTACCGATGTTACGTGGCGGGGGCGCTCTGTACCAATGTTGAATGCCTCAGAATATTTCGTACCAGGTGTCTTAGTACCGGTGTTCCTGCCATTCAGCTTGCATATGTAGCGTGGGGGAGGGTGTTTCTTACCGATGTTACGTGGCAGGGGCGCTCTGTACCAATGTTGAATGCCTCAGAATATTTCGTACCAGGGGTCTCAGTACCGGTGTTCCTGCCATTCAGCTTGCATATGTAGCGTGTGGGAGGGTGGTTCATAGCGATGTTACGTGGCAGGGGCGCTCTGTACCAATGTTGAATGCCTCAGAATATTGCGTACCAGGGGTCTTAGTACCGGTGTTCCTGCCGTTCAGCTTGCATATGTAGCGTGGGGGAGGGTGTTTCTTACCGATGTTACGTGGCAGGGGCGCTCTGTACCAATGTCGAATGCCTCAAAATATTTCGTACCAGGGGTCTTAGTACCGGTGTTCCTGTCATTCAGCTTGCATATGTAGCGTGGGGGAGGGTGTTTCTTACCGATGTTACGTGGCAGGGGCGCTCTGTACCAATGTTGAATGCCTCAGAATATTTCGCACCAGGGGTCTTAGTACCGGTGTTCCTGCCATTCAGCTTGCATATGTAGCGTGGGGGAGGGTGTTTCTTACCGATGTTACGTGGCAGGGGCGCTCTGTACCAATGTTGAATGCCTCAGAATATTTCGTACCAGGGGTCTTAGTACCGGTGTTCCTGCCATTCAGCTTGCACATGTAGCGTGGGGGAGGGTGTTTCATACCGAAGTTACGTGGCAGGGGCGCTCTGTACCAATGTTGAATGCCTCAGAATATTTCGTAACAGGGGTCTTAGTACCGGTGTTCCTGCCATTCAGCTTGCATATGTAGCGTGGGGGAGGGTGATTCTTACCGATGTTACGTGGCAGGGGCGCTCTGTACCAATGTTGAATGCCTCAGAATATTTCGTACCAGGGGTCTTAGTACCGGTGTTCCTGCCAATCTGCTTGCATATGTAGCGTGGGGGAGAGTGTTTCATACCGATGTTACGTGGCAGGGGCGCTCTGTACCAATGTTGAATGCCTCAAAATATTTCGTACCAGGGGTCTTAGTACCGGTGTTCCTGCCATTCAGCTTGCATATGTAGCGTGGGGGAGGGTGTTTCTTACCGATGTTACGTGGCAGGGGCGCTCTGTACCAATGTTGAATGCCTCAGAATATTTCGTACCAGGGGTCTTAGTACCGGTGTTCCTGGCATTCAGCTTGCATATGTAGCGTGGGGGAGGGTGTTTCTTACCGATGTTACGTGGCAGGGGCGCTCAGTACCAATGATGAATGCCTCAGAATATTTCGTACCATGGGTCTTAGTACCGGTGTTCCAGCCATTCAGCTTGCATATGTAGCGTGAGGGAGGGTCTTTCTTACCGATGTTACGTGGCAGGGGCGCTCTGTACCAATGTTGAATGCCTCAGAATATTTTGTACCAGGGGTCTTAGTACCGGTGTTCCTGCCATTCAGCTTGCATATGTAGTGTGGGGGAGGGTGTTTCTTACCGATGTTACGTGGCAGGGGCGCTCTGTACCAATGTTGAATGCCTCAGAATATTTCGTACCAGGGGTCTTAGTACCGGTGCTCCTGCCATTCAGCTTGCACATGTAGCGTGGGGGAGGGTGTTTCATACCGAAGTTACGTGGCAGGGGCGCTCTGTACCAATGTTGAATGCCTCAGAATATTTCGTACCAGGGGTCTTAGTACTGGTGTTCCTGCCATTCAGCTTGCATATGTAGCGTGGGGGAGGGTGTTTCTTACCGATGTTACGTGGCAGGGGCGCTCTGTACCAATGTTGAATGCCTCAGAATATTTCGTACCAGGGTTCTTCGTACCGGTGTTCCTGCCAATCTGCTTGCATATATAGCGTGGGGGAGGGTGTTTCATACCGATGTTACGTGGCAGGGGCGCTCTGTACCAATGTTGAATGCCTCAGAATATTTCGTACCAGGGGTCTTAGTACCGGTGTTCCTGCCATTCAGCTTGCATATGTAGCGTGGGGAGGGTGTTTCCTACCGATGTTGCGTGGCAGGGGCACTCTGTACCAATGTTCAATGCCTGAGAATATTTCGTACCAGGGGTCTTAGTGCCGGTGTTCCTGCCATTCAGCTTGCATATATAGCGTGGTGGAGGGTGTTTCTTACCAATTTTACGTGGCAAGGTCGCTCTGTACTAATGTTGAATGCCTGCGAATATTTCGTACCAGTGGTCTTAGTACCGGTGTTCCTGCCATTCAGCTTGCATATGTAGCGTGGTGGAGGGTGTTTCTTATCAATTTTACGTGGCAAGGTCGCTCTGTACTAATGTTGAATGCCTGCGAATACTTCGTACCAGTGGCTTTAGTACCGGTTTTCCTGCCATTCAGCTTGCATATATAGCGTGGGGGAGGGTGTTTCCTACCGATGTTAAGCGGCAGGGGCGGTCTGTACCAGTGTTGAATGCCTCAGAATATTTCGTACCAGGGGTCTTAGTACCGGTGTTCCTGCCGTTTAGCTTGTATATGTAGCGTGGGGGGGGGGGGGGGTGTTTCATACCGATGTTACGTGGCAGAGGCGCTCTGTACCAATATTGAATGCCTCAGAATATTTCGTACCAGGGGTCTTAGTACCGGTGTTCCTGCCATTCAGCTTGCATATGTAGCGTGGGGGAGGGTGTTTCTTACCGATGTTATGTGGCAGGGGCGCTCTGTACCAATGATGAATGCCTCAGAATATTTCGTACCAGGGGTCTTAGTGCGGGTGTTCCTGCCATTCAGCTTGCATATGTAGCGTGGGGGAGGGTGTTTCATACAGATGTTACGTGGCAGGGGCGCTCTGTACCAATGTTGAATGCCTCAGAATATTTCGTACCAGGGGTTTTAGTACCGGTGTTCCTGCCATTCAGCTTGTATATGTAGCGTGGGGGAGGGTGTTTCTTACCGATGTTACGTGGCAGGGGCGCTCTGTACCAATGTTGAATGCCTGAGAATATTTCGTACCACGGGTCTTAGTACCGGTGTTCCTGCCATTCAGCTTGCATATGTAGCGTGGGGGAGGGTGTTTCATACCGATGTTACGTGGCAGGGGCGCTCTGTACCGATGTTGAATGCCTCAGAATATTTCCTACCACGGGTCTTGGTACCGGTGTTCCTGCCATTCAGCTTGCATATGTAGCGTGGGGGAGGGTGTTCCTTACCGATGTTACGTGGCAGGGGCGCTCTGTACCGATGTTGAATGCCTCAGAATATTTCGTACCAGGGGTCTTAGTACCGATGTTCCTGCCATTCAGCTTGCATATGTAGCGTGGGGGAGGGTGTTTCTTACCGATGTTACGTGGCAGGGGCGCTCTGTACCAATGTTGAATGCCTCAGAGTATTTCGTACCAGGGGTTTTAGTACCGGTGTTCCTGCCATTCAGCTTGCACATGTAGCGTGGGGGAGGGTGTTTCTTACCGATGTTACGTGGCAGGTGCGCTCTGTACCAATGTTGAATGCCTCAGAATATTTCGTACCAGGGGTCTTAGTACCGGTGTTCCTGCCATTCAGCTTGCATATGTAGCGTAGGGGAGGGTGTTTTATACCGATGTTACGTGGCAGGGGCGCTCTGTACCAATGTTGAATGCCTGAGAATAATTCATACCACAGGTCATAGTACCGGTGTTCCTGCCATTCAGCTTGCATATGTAGTGTGGAGGAGGGTGTTTCTACCGATGTTACGTGGCAGGGACGCCCTGCACCAATGTTGAATGCCTCAGAATATTTCGTACCAGGGGTCTTAGTACCGGTATTCCTGCCATTCAGCTTGCATATGTAGCGTGGGGGAGGGTGTTTCTTACCGATGTTACGTGGCAGGGGCGCTCTGTGCCAATGTTGAATGCCTCAGAATATTTCGTACCAGGGGTCTTAGTACCGGTGTTCCTGGCATTCAGCTTGCATATGTAGCGTGAGGGAGGGTGTTTCATACCGATGTTACGTGGCAGGGGCGCTCTGTACCAATGATGAATGCCTCAGAATATTTCGTACCATGGGTCTTAGTACCGGTGTTCCTGCCATTCAGCTTACATATGTAGCGTGGGGGAGGGTGTTTCTTACCGATGTTACGTGGCAGGGGCGCTCTGTACCAATGTTGAATGCCTCAGAATATTTCGTACCAGGGGTCTTAGTATTGGTGTTCCTGGCATTCAGCTTGCATATGTAGCGTGGGGGAGGGTGTTTCTTACCGATGTTACGTGGCAGGGGCGCTCTGTACCAATGATGAATGCCTCAGAATATTTCGTACCATGGGTCTTAGTACCGGTGTTCCTGCCATTCAGCTTACATATGTAGCGTGGGGGAGGGTGTTTCTTACCGATGTTACGTGGCAGGGGCGCTCTGTACCAATGTTGAATGCCTCAGAATATTTCGTACCAGGGGTCTTAGTACCGGTGTTCCTGGCATTCAGCTTGCATATGTAGCGTGTGGGAGGGTGTTTCATACCGATGTTACGTGACAGGGGCGCTCTGTACCAATGATGAATGCCTCAGAATATTTCGTACCATGGGTCTTAGTACCGGTGTTCCTGCCATTCAGCTTGCATATGTAGCGTGGGGGAGGGTGTTTCTTACCGATGTTACGTGGCAGGGGCGCTCTGTACCAATGTTGAATGCCTCAGAATATTTCGTACCAGGGGTCTTAGTACCGGTGTTCCTGCCATTCAGCTTGCATATGTGGCGTGAGGGAGGGTGTTTCTTACCGATGTTACGTGGCAGGGGCGCTCTGTACCAATGTTGAATGCCTCAGAATATTTCGTACCAGGGGTCTTAGTACCGGTGTTCCTGCCATTCAGCTTGCATATGTAGCGTGGGGGAGGGTGTTTCTTACCGATGTTACGTGGCGGGGGCGCTCTGTAGCAATGTTGAATGCCTCAGAATATTTCGTACCAGGTGTCTTAGTACCGGTGTTCCTGCCATTCAGCTTGCATATGTAGCGTGGGGGAGAGTGTTTCTTACCCATGTTACGTGGCAGGGGCGCTCTGTACCAATGTTGAATGCCTCAGAGTATTTCGTACCAGGGTTCTTAGTACCAGTGTTCCTGCCATTCAGCTTGCACATGTAGCGTGGGGGAGGGTGTTTCTTACCGATGTTACGTCGCAGGTGCGCTCTGTACCAATGTTGAATGCCTCAGAATATTTCGTACCAGGGGTCTTAGTACCGGCGTTCCTGCCATTCAGCTTGCATATGTAGCGTGGGGGAGGGTGTTTCATACCGATGTTACGTGGCAGGGGCGCTCTGTACCAATGTTGAATGCCTGAGAATATTTCATACCACGGGTCTTAGTACCCGTGTTCCTGCCATTCAGCTTGCATATGTAGCGTGGGGGAGGGTGTTTCTTACCGATGTTACGTGGCAGGGGCGCTCTGTACCAATGTTGAATGCCTCAGAATATTTCGTACCAGGGGTCTTAGTACCGGTGTTTCTGCCATTCAGCTTGCATATGTAGCGTGTGGGAGGGTGGTTCATAGCGATGTTACGTGGCAGGGGCGCTCTGTACCAATGTTGAATGCCTCAGAATATTGCGTACCAGGGATCTTAGTACCGGTGTTCCTGCCGTTCAGCTTGCATATGTAGCGTGGGGGAAGGTGTTTCTTACCGATGTTACGTGGCAGGGGCGCTCTGTACCAATGTTGAATGCCTCAAAATATTTCGTACCAGGGGTCTTAGTACCGGTGTTCCTGTCATTCAGCTTGCATATGTAGCGTGGGGGAGGGTGTTTCTTACCGATGTTACGTGGCAGGGGCGCTCTGTACCAATGTTGAATGCCTCAGAATATTTCGTACCAGGGGTCTTAGTACCGGTGTTCCTGCCATTCAGCTTGCATATGTAGCTTGGGGGAGGGTGTTTCTTACCGATGTTACGTGGCAGGGGCGCTCTGTACCAATGTTGAATGCCTCAGAATATTTCGTACCAGGGGTCTTAGTACCGGTGTTCCTGCCATTCAGCTTGCACATGTAGCGTGGGGGAGGGTGTTTCATACCGAAGTTACGTGGCAGGGGCGCTCTGTACCAATGTTGAATGCCTCAGAATATTTCGTACCTAGGGTCTTAGTACCGGTGTTCCTGCCATTCAGCTTGCATATGTAGCGTGGGGGAGGGTGTTTCTTACCGATGTTACGTGGCAGGGGCGCTCTGTACCAATGTTGAATGCCTCAGAATATTTCGTACCAGGAGTCTTAGTACCGGTGTTCCTGCCAATCTGCTTGCATATGTAGCGTGGGGGAGGGTGTTTCATACCGATGTTACGTGGCAGGGGCGCTCTGTACCAATGTTGAATGCCTCAGAATATTTCGTGCCAGGGGTCTTAGTACCGGTGTTCCTGCCATTCAGCTTTCATATGTAGCGTGGGGAGGGTGTTTCCTACCGATGTTGCGTGGCAGGGGCACTCTGTACCAATGTTCAATGCCTGAGAATATTTCGTACCAGGGGTCTTAGTGCCGGTGTTCCTGCCATTCAGCTTGCATATATAGCTTGGTAGATAGTGCTTCTTACCAATTTTTCGTGGCAAGGTCGCTATGTACCGATTTTTAATGCCGGAGACCATTTCGTACCAGTGTTCTTTGTACTATTGTTTGACCCATTCAGCTTGCATATGTAGTGTGGTGGAGGGTGTTTCATACCGATGTTACGTGGCAGGGGCGCTCTGTACCAATGTTGAATGCCTGAGAATATTTCGTACCACGGGTCTTAGTACCGGTGTTCCTGCCATTCAGCTTGCATATGTAGCGTGGGGGAGGGTGCTTCTTACCGATGTTACGTGGCAGGGGCGCTCTGTACCAATGTTGAATGCTTCAGAATATTTCGTACCAGGGGTCTTAGTACCGGAGTTCCTGCCATTCAGCTTGCATATGTAGCGTGGGAGAGGGTGTATCTTACCGATGTTACGTGGCAGGGGCGCTCTGTACCAATGTTGAATGCCTCAGAATATTTCGTACCAGGGGTCTTAGTGCCGGTGTTCCTGCCATTCAGCCAGCATATGGAGCGTGGGGGAGGGTGTTTCATACAGATGTTACGTGGCAGGGGCGCTCTGTACCAATGTTGAATGCCTCAGAATATTTCGTACCAGGGGTCTTAGTACCGGTGTTCCTGCCATTCAGCTTGCATATGTAGCGTGGGGGAGGGTTTATCTTACCGATGTTACGTGGCAGGGGCGCTCTGTACCAATGTTGAATGCCTCAGAATATTTCGTACCAGGGGTCTTAGTGCCGGTGTTCCTGCCATTCAGCTTGCATATGTAGCGTGGGGGAGGGTGTTTCATACAGATGTTACGTGGCAGGGGCGCTCTGTACCAATGTTGAATGCCACAGAATATTTCGTACCAGGGGTTTTAGTACTGGTGTTCCTGCCATTCAGCTTGTATATGTAGCGTGGGGGAGGGTGTTTCTTACCGATGTTACGTGGCAGGGGCGCTCTGTACCAATGTTGAATGCCTGAGAATATTTCGTACCACGGGTCTTAGTACCGGTGTTCCTGCCATTCAGCTTGCATATGTAGCGTGGGGGAGGGTGTATCTTACCGATGTTACGTGGCAGGGGCGCTCTGTACCAATGTTGAATGCCTCAGAATATTTCGTACCAGGGGTCTTAGTGCCGGTGTTTTTGCCATTCAGCTTGCATATGTAGCGTGGGGGAGGGTGTTTCATACAGATGTTACGTGGCAGGGGCGCTCTGTACCAATGTTGAATGCCTCAGAATATTTCGTACCAGGGGTCTTCGTACCGGTGTTCCTGCCAATCTGCTTGCATATATAGCGTGGGGGAGGGTGTTTCATACCGATGTTACGTGGCAGGGGCGCTCTGTACCAATGTTGAATGCCTCAGAATATTTCGTACCAGGGGTCTTAGTACCGGTGTTCCTGCCATTCAGCTTGCATATGTAGCGTGGGGAGGGTGTTTCCTACCGATGTTGCGTGGCAGGGGCACTCTGTACCAATGTTCAATGCCTGAGAATATTTCGTACCAGGGGTCTTAGTGCCGGTGTTCCTGCCATTCAGCTTGCATATATAGCGTGGTGGAGGGTGTTTCTTATCAATTTTACGTGGCAAGGTCGCTCTGTACTAATGTTGAATGCCTGCGAATACTTCGTACCAGTGGCTTTAGTACCGGTGTTCCTTCCATTCAGCTTGCATATATAGCGTGCGGGAGGGTGTTTCCTACCGATGTTAAGCGGCAGGGGCGGTCTGTACCAGTGTTGAATGCCTCAGAATATTTCGTACCAGGGGTCTTAGTACCGGTGTTCCTGCCGTTTAGCTTGTATATGTAGCGTGGGGGGGGGGGGGGGGTGTTTCATACCGATGTTACGTGGCAGAGGCGCTCTGTACCAATATTGAATGCCTCAGAATATTTCGTACCAGGGGTCTTAGTACCGGTGTTCCTGCCATTCAGCTTGCATATGTAGCGTGGGGGAGGGTGTTTCTTACCGATGTTATGTGGCAGGGGCGCTCTGTACCAATGTTGAATGCCTCAGAATATTTCGTACCAGGGGTCTTAGTGCGGGTGTTCCTGCCATTCAGCTTGCATATGTAGCGTGGGGGAGGGTGTTTCATACAGATGTTACGTGGCAGGGGCGCTCTGTACCAATGTTGAATGCCTCAGAATATTTCGTACCAGGGGTTTTAGTACCGGTGTTCCTGCCATTCAGCTTGTATATGTAGCGTGGGGGAGGGTGTTTCTTACCGATGTTACGTGGCAGGGGCGCTCTGTACCAATGTTGAATGCCTGAGAATATTTCGTACCACGGGTCTTAGTACCGGTGTTCCTGCCATTCAGCTTGCATATGTAGCGTGGGGGAGGGTGTTTCATACCGATGTTACGTGGCAGGGGCGCTCTGTACCGATGTTGAATGCCTCAGAATATTTCCTACCACGGGTCTTGGTACCGGTGTTCCTGCCATTCAGCTTGCATATGTAGCGTGGGGGAGGGTGTTTCTTACCGATGTTACGTGGCAGGGGCGCTCTGTACCGATGTTGAATGCCTCAGAATATTTCGTACCAGGGGTCTTAGTACCGGTGTTCCTGCCATTCAGCTTGCATATGTAGCGTGGGGGAGGGTGTTTCTTACCGATGTTACGTGGCAGGGGCGCTCTGTACCAATGTTGAATGCCTCAGAGTATTTCGTACCAGGGGTTTTAGTACCGGTGTTCCTGCCATTCAGCTTGCACATGTAGCGTGGGGGAGGGTGTTTCTTACCGATGTTACGTGGCAGGTGCGCTCTGTACCAATGTTGAATGCCTCAGAATATTTCGTACCAGGGGTCTTAGTACCGGTGTTCCTGCCATTCAGCTTGCATATGTAGCGTAGGGGAGGGTGTTTTATACCGATGTTACGTGGCAGGGGCGCTCTGTACCAATGTTGAATGAATGAGAATAATTCATACCACAGGTCTTAGTACCGGTTTTCCTGCCATTCAGCTTGCATATGTAGTGTGGAGGAGGGTGTTTCTACCGATGTTACGTGGCAGGGACGCCCTGTACCAATGTTGAATGCCTCAGAATATTTCGTACCAGGGGTCTTAGTACCGGTATTCCTGCCATTCAGCTTGCATATGTAGCGTGGGGGAGGGTGTTTCTTACCGATGTTACGTGGCAGGGGCGCTCTGTACCAATGTTGAATGCCTCAGAATATTTCGTACCAGGGGTCTTAGTACCGGTGTTCCTGGCATTCAGCTTGCATATGTAGCGTGGGGGAGGGTGTTTCTTACCGATGTTACGTGGCAGGGGCGCTCTGTACCAATGATGAATGCCTCAGAATATTTCGTACCATGGGTCTTAGTACCGGTGTTCCTGCCATTCAGCTTACATATGTAGCGTGGGGGAGGGTGTTTCTTACCGATGTTACGTGGCAGGGGCGCTCTGTACCAATGTTGAATGCCTCAGAATATTTCGTACCAGGGGTCTTAGTACCGGTATTCCTGCCATTCAGCTTGCATATGTAGCGTGGGGGTGGGTGTTTCTTACCGATGTTACGTGGCAGGGGCGCTCTGTACCAATGTTGAATGCCTCAGAATATTTCGTACCAGGGGTCTTAGTATTGGTGTTCCTGGCATTCAGCTTGCATATGTAGCGTGGGGGAGGGTGTTTCTTACCGATGTTACGTGGCAGGGGCGCTCTGTACCAATGATGAATGCCTCAGAATATTTCGTACCATGGGTCTTAGTACCGGTGTTCCTGCCATTCAGCTTACATATGTAGCGTGGGGGAGGGTGTTTCTTACCGATGTTACGTGGCAGGGGCGCTCTGTACCAATGTTGAATGCCTCAGAATATATCGTACCAGGGTCTTAGTACCGGTGTTCCTGGCATTCAGCTTGCATATGTAGCGTGTGGGAGGGTGTTTCATACCGATGTTACGTGACAGGGGCGCTCTGTACCAATGATGAATGCCTCAGAATATTTCGTACCATGGGTCTTAGTACCGGTGTTCCTGCCATTCAGCTTGCATATGTAGCGTGGGGGAGGGTGTTTCTTACCGATGTTACGTGGCAGGGGCGCTCTGTACCAATGTTGAATGCCTCAGAATATTTCGTACCAGGGGTCTTAATACCAGTGTTCCTGCCATTCAGCTTGCATATGTGGCGTGAGGGAGGGTGTTTCTTACCGATGTTACGTGGCAGGGGCGCTCTGTACCAATGTTGAATGCCTCAGAATATTTCGTACCAGGGGTCTTAGTACCGGTGTTCCTGCCATTCAGCTTGCATATGTAGCGTGGGGGAGGGTGTTTCTTACCGATGTTACGTGGCGGGGGCGCTCTGTAGCAATGTTGAATGCCTCAGAATATTTCGTACCAGGTGTCTTAGTACCGGTGTTCCTGCCATTCAGCTTGCATATGTAGCGTGGGGGAGAGTGTTTCTTACCCATGTTACGTGGCAGGGGCGCTCTGTACCAATGTTGAATGCCTCAGAGTATTTCGTACCAGGGTTCTTAGTACCAGTGTTCCTGCCATTCAGCTTGCACATGTAGCGTGGGGGAGGGTGTTTCTTACCGATGTTACGTCGCAGGTGCGCTCTGTATCAATGTTGAATGCCTCAGAATATTTCGTACCAGGGGTCTTAGTACCGGTGTTCCTGCCATTCAGCTTGCATATGTAGCGTGGGGGAGGGTGTTTCTTACCGATGTTACGTGGCAGGGGCGCTCTGTACCAATGTTGAATGCCTCAGAATATTTCGTACCAGGGGTCTTAGTACCGGTGTTCCTGCCATTCAGCTTGCATATGTAGCGTGGGGGAGGGTGTTTCTTACCGATGTTACGTGGCAGGGGCGCTCTGTACCAATGTTGAATGCCTCAGAATATTTCGTACCAGGGGTCTTAGTACCGGTGTTCCTGCCATTCAGCTTGCACATGTAGCGTGGGGGAGGGTGTTTCATACCGAAGTTACGTGGCAGGGGCGCTCTGTACCAATGTTGAATGCCTCAGAATATTTCGTACCTAGGGTCTTAGTACCGGTGTTCCTGCCATTCAGGTTGCATATGTAGCGTGGGGGAGGGTGTTTCTTACCGATGTTACGTGGCAGGGGCGCTCTGTACCAATGTTGAATGCCTCAGAATATTTCGTACCAGGGGTCTTAGTACCGGTGTTCCTGCCAATCTGCTTGCATATGTAGCGTGGGGGAGGGTGTTTCATACCGATGTTACGTGGCAGGGGCGCTCTGTACCAATGTTGAATGCCTCAGAATATTTCGTGCCAGGGGTCTTAGTACCGGTGTTCCTGCCATTCAGCTTGCATATGTAGCGTGGGGAGGGTGTTTCCTACCGATGTTGCGTGGCAGGGGCACTCTGTACCAATGTTCAATGCCTGAGAATATTTCGCACCAGGGGTCTTAGTGCCGGTGTTCCTGCCATTCAGCTTGCATATATAGCTTGGTAGATAGTGCTTCTTACCAATTTTTCGTGGCAAGGTCGCTATGTACCGATTTTTAATGCGGGAGACCATTTCGTACCAGTGTTCTTTGTACTATTGTTTGACCCATTCAGCTTGCATATGTAGTGTGGTGGAGGGTGTTTCATACCGATGTTACGTGGCAGGGGCGCTCTGTACCAATGTTGAATGCCTGAGAATATTTCGTACCACGGGTCTTAGTACCGGTTTTCCTGCCATTCAGCTTGCATATGTAGCGTGGGGGAGGGTGCTTCTTACCGATGTTACGTGGCAGGGGCGCTCTGTACCAATGTTGAATGCTTCAGAATATTTCGTACCAGGGGTCTTAGTACCGGAGTTCCTGCCATTCAGCTTGCATATGTAGCGTGGGAGAGGGTGTATCTTACCGATGTTACGTGGCAGGGGCGCTCTGTACCAATGTTGAATGCCTCAGAATATTTCGTACCAGGGGTCTTAGTGCCGGTGTTCCTGCCATTCAGCCTGCATATGGAGCGTGGGGGAGGGTGTTTCATACAGATGTTACGTGGCAGGGGCGCTCTGTACCAATGTTGAATGCCTCAGAATATTTCGTACCAGGGGTCTTAGTACCGGTGTTCCTGCCATTCAGCTTGCATATGTAGCGTGGGGAGGGTGTATCTTACCGATGTTACGTGGCAGGGGCGCTCTGTACCAATGTTGAATGCCTCAGAATATTTCGTACCAGGGGTCTTAGTGCCGGTGTTCCTGCCATTCAGCTTGCATATGTAGCGTGGGGGAGGGTGTTTCATACAGATGTTACGTGGCAGGGGCGCTCTGTACCAATGTTGAATGCCACAGAATATTTCGTACCAGGGGTTTTAGTACTGGTGTTCCTGCCATTCAGCTTGTATATGTAGCGTGGGGGAGGGTGTTTCTTACCGATGTTACGTGGCAGGGGCGCTCTGTACCAATGTTGAATGCCTGAGAGTATTTCGTACCACGGGTCTTAGTACCGGTGTTCCTGCCATTCAGCTTGCATATGTAGCGTGGGGGAGGGTGTATCTTACCGATGTTACGTGGCAGGGGCGCTCTGTACCAATGTTGAATGCCTCAGAATATTTCGTACCAGGGGTCTTAGTGCCGGTGTTTTTGCCATTCAGCTTGCATATGTAGCGTGGGGGAGGGTGTTTCATACAGATGTTACGTGGCAGGGGCGCTCTGTACCAATGTTGAATGCCTCAGAATATTTCAGACCAGGGGTTTTAGTACCGGTGTTCCTGCCATTCAGCTTGTATATGTAGCGTGGGGGAGGGTGTTTCCTACCGATGTTATGTGGCAGGGGCGCTCTGTACCAATGTTGAATGCCTGAGAATATTTCGTACCACGGGTCTTAGTACCGGTGTTCCTGCCATTCAGCTTGCATATGTAGCGTGGGGTAGGGTGTTTCATACCGATGTTACGTGGCAGGGGCGCTCTGTACCAATGTTGAATGCCTCAGAATATTTCCTCCCACGGGTCTTAGTACCGGTGTTCCTGCCATTCAGCTTGCATATGTAGCGTGGGGGAGGGAGTTTCTTACCGATGTTACGTGGCAGGGGCGCTCTGTACTAATGTTGAATGCCTGAGAATATTTCGTACCAGGGGTCTTAGTACCGGTGTTCCTGCCATTCAGCTTGCATATGTGGCGTGGGGGAGGGTGTTTCTTACCGATGTTACGTGGCAGGGGCGCTCTGTTCCAATGTTGAATGCCTCAGAATATTTCGTACCAGGGGTCTTAGTACCGGTGTTCCTGCCATTCAGCTTGCATATGTAGCGTGGGGGCGGGTGTTTCTTACTGATGTTACGTGGCAGGGGCGCTCTGTACCAATGTTGAATGCCTCAGAATATTTCGTTCCAGGTGTCTTAGTACCGGTGTTCCTGCCATTCAGCTTGCATATGTAGCGTGGGGGAGGGTGTTTCTTACACATTTTACGTGGCAGGGGCGCTCTGTACCAATGTTGAATGCCTCAGAGTATTTCGTACCACGGGTCTTAGTACCGGTGTTCCTGCCATTCAGCTTGCATATGTAGCATGGGGTAGGGTGTTTCATACCGATGTTACGTGGCAGGGGCGCTCTGTACCAATGTTGAATGCCTCAGAATATTTCCTCCCACGGGTCTTAGTACCGGTGTTCCTGCCATTCAGCTTGCATATGTAGCGTGGGGGAGGGTGTTTCTTACCGATGTTACGTGGCAGGGGCGCTCTGTACCAATGTTGAATGCCTGAGAATATTTCGTACCAGGGGTCTTAGTACCGGTGTTCCTGCCATTCAGCTTGCATATGTAGCGTGTGGGAGGGTGGTTCATAGCGATGTTACGTGGCAGGGGCGCTCTGTACCAATGTTGAATGCCTCAGAATATTGCGTAGCAGGGGTCTTAGTTCCGGTGTTCCTGCCATTCAGCTTGCATATGTAGCGTGGGGGAGGGTGTATCTTACCGATGTTACGTGGCAGGGGCGCTCTGTACCAATGTTGAATGCCTCAGAATATTTCGTACCAGGGGTCTTAGTGCCGGTGTTCCTGCCATTCAGCTTGCATATGTAGCGTGGGGGAGGGTGTTTCATACAGATGTTACGTGGCAGGGGCGCTCTGTACCAATGTTGAATGCCTCAGAATATTTCGTACCAGGGGTTTTAGTACCGGTGTTCCTGCCATTCAGCTTGTATATGTAGCGTGGGGGAGGGTGTTTCTTACCGATGTTATGTGGCAGGGGCGCTCTGTACCAATGTTGAATGCCTGAGAATATTTCGTACCACGGGTCTTAGTACCGGTGTTCCTGCCATTCAGCTTGCATATGTAGCGTGGGGAAGGGTGTTTCATACCGAATTTACGTGGCAGGGGCGCTCTGTACCAATGTTGAATGCCTCAGAGTATTTCCTCCAACGGGTCTTCGTACCGGTGTTCCTGCCATTCAGCTTGCTTATGTAGCGTGGGGGAGGGTGTTTCTTACCGATGTTACGTGGCAGGGGCGCTCTGTACCAATGTTGAATGCCTCAGAATATTTCGTACCAGGGGTCTTAGTACCGGTGTTCCTGCCATTCAGCTTGCATATGTGGCGTGGGGGAGGGTGTTTCTTACCGATGTTACGTGGCAGGGGCGCTCTGTACCAATGTTGAATGCCTCAGAATATTTCGTACCAGGGGTCTTAGTACCGGTGTTCCTGCCATTCAGCTTGCATATGTAGCGTGGGGGAGGGTGTTTCTTACCGATGTTACGTGGCAGGGGCGCTCTGTACCAATGTTGAATGCCTCAGAATATTTCGTACCAGGTGTCTTAGTACCGGTGTTCCTGCCATTCAGCTTGCATATGTAGCGTGGGGGAGGGTGTTTCTTACCCATGTTACGTGGCAGGGGCGCTCTGTACCAATGTTGAATGCCTCAGAGTATTTCGTACCAGGGGTCTTAGTACCGGTGTTCCTGCCATTCAGCTTGCACATGTAGCGTGGGGGAGGGTGTTTCTTACCGATGTTTCGTGGCAGGTGCGCTCTGTACCAGTGTTGAATGCCTCAGAATATTTCGTACCAGGGGTCTTAGTACCGTTGTTCCTGCCATTCAGCTTGCATATGTAGCGTGGGGGAGGGTGTTTCTTACCGATGTTACGTGGCAGGGGCGCTCTGTACCAATGTTGAATGCCTCAGAATATTTCGTACCAGGGGTCTTAGTACCGGTGTTCCTGCCATTCAGCTTGCATATGTAGCGTGTGGGAGGGTGGTTCATAGCGATGTTACGTGGCAGGGGCGCTCTGTACCAATGTTGAATGCCTCAGAATATTGCGTACCAGGGGTCTTAGTATCGGTGTTCCTGCCATTCAGCTTGCACATGTAGCGTGGGGGAGGGTGTTTCATACCGAAGTTACGTGGCAGGGGCGCTCTGTACCAATGTTGAATGCCTCAGAATATTTCGTACCAGGGGTCTTAGTACCGGTGTTCCTGCCATTCAGCTTGCATATGTAGCGTGGGGGTGGGTGTTTCTTACCGATGTTACGTGGCAGGGGCGCTCTGTACCAATGTTGAATGCCTCAGAATATTTCGTACCAGGGGTCTTAGTACCGGTGTTCCTGCCAATCTGCTTGCATATGTAGCGTGGGGGAGGGTGTTTCATACAGATGTTACGTGGCAGGGGCGCTCTGTACCAATGTTGAATGCCTCAGAATATTTCGTGCCAGGGGTCTTAGTACCGTCGTTCCTGCCATTCAGCTTGCATATGTTGCGTGGGGAGGGTGTTTCCTACCGATGTTGCGTGGCAGGGGCACTCTGTACCAATGTTCAATGCCTGAGAATATTTCGTACCAGGGGTCTTAGTGCCGGTGTTCTTGCCATTCAGCTTGCATATATAGCTTGGTAGATAGTGCTTCTTACTAATTTTTCGTGGCAAGGTCGCTATGTACCGATTTTTAATGCCGGAGACCATTTCGTACCAGTGTTCTTTGTACTATTGTTTGACCCATTCAGCTTGCATATGTAGTGTGGTGGAGGGTGTTTCATACCGATGTTACGTGGCAGGGGCGCTCTGTACCAATGTTGAATGCCTGAGAATATTTCGTAAAACGGGTCTTAGTACCGGTGTTCCTGCCATTCAGCTTGCATATGTAGCGTGGGGGAGGGTGTTTCTTACCGATGTTACGTAGCAGGGGCGCCCTGTACCAATGTTGAATGCCTCAGAATATTTCGTACCACGGGTCTTAGTACCGGTGTTCCTGCCATTCAGCTTGCATATGTAGCGTGGGGGAGGGTGTTTCATACCGATGTTACGTGGCAGGGGCGCTCTGTACCAATGTTGAATGCCTCAGAATATTTCGTACCAGGGGTCTTAGTACCGGTGATCCTGCCATTCAGCTTGCATATGTAGCGTGGGGGGAGGGGTGTTTCTTACCGATGTTACGTGGCAGGGGCGCTCTGTACCAATGTTGAATGCCTCGGAATATTTCGTACCAGGGTCTTAGTACCGGTGTTACTGCCATTCAGCTTGCATACATTGCGTGGTGGAGGGTGTTTCTTACCAATTTTACGTGGCAAGGTCGCTCTGTACTAATGTTGAATGCCTGCGAATATTTCGTACCAGTGGTCTTAGTACCGGTGTTCCTGCCATTCAGCTTGCATATATAGCGTGGTGGAGAGTGTTTCTTACCAATTTTACGTGGCAAGGTCGCTCTGTACAGATTTTTAATGCCGGAGCCCATTTCGTACCAGTGTTCTTTGTACTATTGTTTGACCCATTCAACCTGCATATGTAGTGTGGTGGAGGGTGTTTCATACCGATGTTACGTGGCAGGGGCGCTCTGTACCAATGTTGAATGCCTGAGAATATTTCGTACCACGGGTCTTAGTACCGGTGTTCCTGCCATTCAGCTTGCATATGTAGCGTGGGGGAGGGTGCTTCTTACCGATGTTACGTGGCAGGGGCGCTCTGTACCAATGTTGAATGCCTCAGAATATTTCGTACCAGGGGTCATAGTACCGGAGTTCCTGCCATTCAGCTTGCATATGTAGCGTGGGAGAGGGTGTATCTTACCGATGTTACGTGGCAGGGGCGCTCTGTACCAATGTTGAATGCCTCAGAATATTTCGTACCAGGGGTCTTAGTGCCGGTGTTCCTGCCATTCAGCCTGCATATGGAGCGTGGGGGAGGGTGTATCTTACCGAAGTTACGTGGCAGGGGCGCTCTGTACCAATGTTGAATGCCTCAGAATATTTCGTACCAGGGGTCTTAGTGCCGGTGTTCCTGCCATTCAGCTTGCATATGTAGCGTGGGGGAGGGTGTTTCATACAGATGTTACGTGGCAGGGGCGCTCTGTACCAATGTTGAATGCCACAGAATATTTAGTACCAGGGGTTTTAGAACTGGTGTTCCTGCCATTCAGCTTGTATATGTAGCATGGGGGAGGGTGTTTCTTACCGATGTTACGTGGCAGGGGCGCTCTGTACCAATGTTGAATGCCTGAGAATATTTCGTACCACGGGTCTTAGTACCGGTGTTCCTGCCATTCAGCTTGGATATGTAGCGTGGGGGAGGGTGTATCTTACCGATGCTACGTGGCAGGGGCGCTCTGTACCAATGTTGAATGCCTCAGAATATTTCGTACCAGGGGTCATAGTGCCGGTGTTCCTGCCATTCAGCTTGCATATGTAGCGTGGGGGAGGTGTTTCATACAGATGTTACGTGGCAGGGGCGCTCTGTACCAATGTTGAATGCCTCAGAATATTTCGTACCAGGGGTTTTAGTACCGGTGTTCCTGCCATTCAGCTTGTATATGTAGCGTGGGGGAGGGTGTTTCTTACCGATGTTATGTGGCAGGGGCGCTCTGTACCAATGTTGAATGCCTGAGAATATTTCGTACCACGGGTCTTAGTACCGGTGTTCCTGCCATTCAGCTTGCATATGTAGCGTGGGGAATGGTGTTTCATACCGAATTTACGTGGCAGGGGCGCTCTGTACCAATGTTGAATGCCTCAGAGTATTCCCTCCCACGGAGCTTCGTACCGGTGTTCCTGCCATTCAGCTTGCTTATGTAGCGTGGGGGAGGGTGTTTCTTACCGATGTTACGTGGCAGGGGCGCTCTGTACCAATGTTGAATGCCTCAGAATATTTCGTACCAGGGGTCTTAGTACCGGTGTTCCTGCCATTCAGCTTGCATATGTGGCGTGGGGGAGGGTGTTTCTTACCGATGTTACGTGGCAGGGGCGCTCTGTACCAATGTTGAATGCCTCAGAATTTTTCGTACCAGCGGTCTTAGTACCGGTGTTCCTGCCATTCAGCTTGCATATGTAGCGTGGGGGAGGGTGTTTCTTACCGATGTTACGTGGCATGGGGCGCTCTGTACCAATGTTGAATGCCTCAGAATATTTCGTACCAGGTGTCTTAGTACCGGTGTTCCTGCCATTCAGCTTCCATATGTAGCGTGGGGGAGGGTGTTTCTTACCCATGTTACGTGGCAGGGGCGCTCTGTACCAATGTTGAATGCCTCAGAGTATTTCGTACCAGGGGTCTTAGTACCGGTGTTCCTGCCATTCAGCTTGAACATGTAGCGTGGGGGAGGGTGTTTCTTACCGATGTTTCGTGGCAGGTGCGCTCTGTACCAGTGTTGAATGCCTCAGAATATTTCGTACCAGGGGTCTTAGAACCGGTGTTCCTGCCATTCAGCTTGCATATGTAGCGTGGGGGAGGGTGTTTCATACCGATGTTATGTGGCAGGGGGCGCTCTGTACCAATGTTGAATGCCTGAGAATATTTCATACCACGGTCTTAGTACCGGTGTTCCTGCCATTCAGCTTGCATATGTAGCGTGGGGGAGGGTGTTTCTTACCGATGTTACGTGGCAGGGGCGCTCTGTACCAATGTTGAATGCCTCAGAACATTTCGTACCAGGGGTCTTAGTACCGGTGTTCCTGCCATTCAGTTTGCATATGTAGCGTGGGGGAGGGTGGTTCATAGCGATGTTACGTGGCAGGGGCGCTCTGTACCAATGTTGAATGCCTCAGAATATTGCGTACCAGGGGTCTTAGTACCGGTGTTCCTGCCGTTCAGCTTGCATATGTAGCGTGGGGGAGGGTGTTTCATACCGAAGTTACGTGGCAGGGGCGCTCTGTACCAATGTTGAATGCCTCAGAATATTTCGTCCCAGGTGTCTTAGTACCGGTGCTCCTGCCATTCAGCTTGCATATGTAGCGTGGGGGAGGGTGTTTCATACCGATGTTACGTGGCAGGGGCGCTCTGTACCAATGTTGAATGCCTCAGAATATTTCGTACCAGGGGCCTTAGTACCGGTGTTCCTGCAATTCAGCTTGCATATGTAGCGTCGGGGAGGGTGTTTCATACCGATGTTACGTGGCAGGGGCGGTGTGTAGCAATGTTGAATGCCTGAGAATATTTCGTTCAACGGTTCTTAGTACGGCTGTTCCTTCCATTCAGCCTGCATACGTAGTGAGGTGGAGGGTGTTTCTTACCGATGTTACGTGGCAGGGGCGCTCTGTACCAATGTTGAATGCCTCAGAATATTTCGTCCCAGGTGTCTTAGTACCGGTGCTCCTGCCATTCAGCTTGCATATGTAGCGTGGGGGAGGGTGTTTCTTACCGATGTTACGTGGCAGGGGCACTCCGTACCAATGTTCAATGCCTGAGAGTATTTCGTACCAGGGGTCTTAGTGCCGGTGTTCCTGCCATTCAGCTTGCATATATAGCGTGGTGGATAGTGTTTCTTACCAATTTTACGTGGCAAGGTCGCTCTGTACCGATTTTTAATGCCGGAGACCATTTCGTACCAGTGCTCTTTGTACTATTGTTTGACCCATTCAGCTTGCATACGTAGTGAGGTGGAGGGTGTTTCTTACCGATGTTACGTGGCAGGGGCACTCTGTACCAATGTTGAATGCCTGAGAATATTTTCGTACCAGGGGTTTTAGTGCCGGTGTTCCTGCCATTCAGCTTGCATATATAGCTTGGTAGATAGTGCTTCTTACCAATTTTTCGTGGCAAGGTCGCTATGTACCGATTTTTAATGCCGGAGACCATTTCGTACCAGTGTTCTTTGTACTATTGATGACCCATTCAGCTTGCATAAGTAGTGTGGTGGAGGGTGTTTCATACCGATGTTACGTGGCAGGGGCGATCTGTACCAATGTTGAATGCCTGAGAATATTTCGTACCACGGGTCTTAGTACCGGTGTTCCTGCCATTCAGCTTGCATATGTAGCGTGGGGGAGGGTGCTTATACCGATGTTACGTGGCAGGGGCGCTCTGTACCAATGTTGAATGCCTGAGAATATTTCGTACCACGGGTCTTAGTGCCGGTGTTCCTGCCATTCAGCTTGCATATATAGCTTGGTAGATAGTGCTTCTTGCCAATTTTTCGTGGCAAGGTCGGTATGTACCGATTTTTAATGCCGGAGACCATTTCGTACCAGTGTTCTTTGTACTATTGTTTGACCCATTCAGCTTGCATATGTAGTGTGGTGGACGGTGTTTCATACCGATGTTACGTGGCAGGGGCGCTCTGTACCAATGTTGAATGCCTGAGAATATTTCGTACCACGGGTCTTAGTACCGGTGTTCCTGCCATTCAGCTTGCATATGTAGCGTGGGGGAGGGTGCTTATACCGATGTTACGTGGCAGGGGCGCTCTGTACCAATGTTGAATGCCTCAGAATATTTCGTACCAGGGGTCTTAGTACCGGACTTCCTGCCATTCAGCTTGCATATGTAGCGTGGGGGAGGGTGTATCTTACCGATGTTACGTGGCAGGGGCACTCTGTACCAATGTTGAATGCCTCAGAATATTTCGTACCAGGGTTCTTAGTGCCGGTGTTCCTGCCATTTAGCTTGCATATGTAGCGTGGGGGAGGGTGTTTCATACAGATGTTACGTGGCAGGGGCGCTCTGTACCAATGTTGAATGCCTCAGAATATTTCGTACCAGGGGTCTTAGTACCGGTGTTCCTGCCATTCAGCTTGCATATGTAGCGTGCGGGAGGGTGTATCTTACCGATGTTACGTGGCAGGGGCGCTCTGTACCAATGTTGAATGCCTCAGAATATTTCGTACCATGGGTCTTAGTGCCGGTGTTCCTGCCATTCAGCTTGCATATGTAGCGTGGGGGAGGGTGTTTCATACAGATGTTACGTGGCAGGGGCGCTCTGTACCAATGTTGAATGCCTCAGAATATTTCGTACCAGGGGTTTTAGTACTGGTGTTCCTGCCATTCAGCTTGTATATGTAGCGTGGGGGAGGGTGTTTCTTACCGATGTTACATGGCAGGGGCGCTCTGTACCAATGTTGAATGCCTGAGAATATTTCGTACCACGGGTCTTAGTACCGGTGTTCCTGCCATTCAGCTAGCATATGTAGCGTGGGGGAGGGTGTTTCATACAGATGTTACGTGGCAGGGGCGCTCTGTTCCAATGTTGAATGCCTCATAATATTTCGTACCAGGGGTTTTAGTACCGGTGTTCCTGCCATTCGGCTGGTATATGTAGCGTGGGGGAGGGTGTTTCTTACCGATGTTACGTGGCAGGGGCGCTCTGTACCAATGTTGAATGCCTGAGAATATTTCGTACCACGGGTCTTAGTACCGGTGTTCCTGCCATTCAGCTTGCATATGTAGCGTGGGGAAGGGTGTTTCATACCGATGTTACGTGGCAGGGGCGCTCTGTACCAATGTTGAATGCCTCAGAATATTTCGTACCAGGGGTCTTAGTACCGGTGTTCCTGCCATTCAGCTTGCATATTTAGCGTGTGGGAGGGTGGTTCATAGCGATGTTACGTGGCAGGGGCGCTCTGTACCAATGTTGAATGCCTCAGAATATTGCGTACCAGGGGTCTTAGTACCGGTGTTCCTGCCATTCAGCTTGCACATGTAGCGTGGGGGAGGGTGTTTCATACCGAAGTTACGTGGCAGGGGCGCTCTGTACCAATGTTGAATGCCTCAGAATATTTCGTACCAGGGGTCTTAGTACCGGTGTTCCTGCCATTCAGCTTGCATATGTAGCGTGGGGGTGGGTGTTTCTTACCGATGTTACGTGGCAGGGGCGCTCTGTACCAATGTTGAATGCCTCAGAATATTTCGTACCAGGGGTCTTAGTACCGGTGTTCCTGCCAATCTGCTTGCATATGTAGCGTGGGGGAGGGTGTTTCATACAGATGTTACGTGGCAGGGGCGCTCTGTACCAATGTTGAATGCCTCAGAATATTTCGTGCCAGGGGTCTTAGTACCAGTGTTCCTGCCATTCAGCTTGCATATGTTGCGTGGGGAGGGTGTTTCCTACCGATGTTGCGTGGCAGGGGCACTCTGTACCAATGTTCAATGCCTGAGAATATTTCGTACCAGGGGTCTTAGTGCCGGTCTTCTTGCCATTCAGCTTGCATATATAGCTTGGTAGATAGTGCTTCTTACCAATTTTTCGTGGCAAGGTCGCTATGTACCGATTTTTAATGCCGGAGACCATTTCGTACCAGTGTTCTTTGTACTATTGTTTGACCCATTCAGCTTGCATATGTAGTGTGGTGGAGGGTGTTTCATACCGATGTTACGTGGCAGGGGCGCTCTGTACCAATGTTGAATGCCTGAGAATATTTCGTAAAACGGGTCTTAGTACCGGTGTTCCTGCCATTCAGCTTGCATATGTAGCGTGGGGGAGGAGTGTTTCTTACCGATGTTACGTGGCAGGGGCGCCCTGTACCAATGTTGAATGCCTCAGAATATTTCGTACCAGGGGTCTTAGTACCGGTGTTCCTGCCATTCAGCTTGCATATGTAGCGTGGGGGAGGGTGTTTCATACCGATGTTACGTGGCAGGGGCGCTCTGTACCAATGTTGAATGCCTCAGAATATTTCGTACCAGGGGTCTTAGTATCGGTGATCCTGCCATTCAGCTTGCATATGTAGCGTGGGGGAGGGTGTTTCTTACCGATGTTACGTGGCAGGGGCGCTCTGTACCAATGTTGAATGCCTCGGAATATTTCGTACCAGGGTCTTAGTACCGGTGTTACTGCCATTCAGCTTGCATACATTGCGTGGTGGAGGGTGTTTCTTACCAATTTTACGTGGCAAGGTCGCTCTGTACTAATGTTGAATGCCTGCGAATATTTCGTACCAGTGGTCTTAGTACCGGTGTTCCTGCCATTCAGCTTGCATATATAGCGTGGTGGAGAGTGTTTCTTACCAATTTTACGTGGCAAGGTCGCTCTGTACCGATTTTTAATGCCGGAGCCCATTTCGTACCAGTGTTCTTTGTACTATTGTTTGACCCATTCAACCTGCATATGTAGTGTGGTGGAGGGTGTTTCATACCGATGTTACGTGGCAGGGGCGCTCTGTACCAATGTTGAATGCCTGAGAATATTTCGTACCACGGGTCTTAGTACCGGTGTTCCTGCCATTCAGCTTGCATATGTAGCGTGGGGGAGGGTGCTTCTTACCGATGTTACGTGGCAGGGGCGCTCTGTACCAATGTTGAATGCCTCAGAATATTTCGTACCAGGGGTCATAGTACCGGAGTTCCTGCCATTCAGCTTGCATATGTAGCGTGGGAGAGGGTGTATCTTACCGATGTTACGTGGCAGGGGCGCTCTGTACCAATGTTGAATGCCTCAGAATATTTCGTACCAGGGGTCTTAGTGCCGGTGTTCCTGCCATTCAGCTTGCATATGTAGCGTGGGGGAGGGTGTTTCATACAGATGTTACGTGGCAGGGGCGCTCTGTACCAATGTTGAATGCCACAGAATATTTCGTACCAGGGGTTTTAGTACTGGTGTTCCTGCCATTCAGCTTGTATATGTAGCGTGGGGGAGGGTGTTTCTTACCGATGTTACGTGGCAGGGGCGCTCTGTACCAATGTTGAATGCCTGAGAATATTTCGTACCACGGGTCTTAGTACCGGTGTTCCTGCCATTCAGCTTGGATATGTAGCGTGGGGGAGGGTGTATCTTACCGATGTTACGTGGCAGGGGCGCTCTGTACCAGTGTTGAATGCCTCAGAATATTTCGTACCAGGGGTCTTAGTGCCGGTGTTCCTGCCATTCAGCTTGCATATGTAGCGTGGGGGAGGGTGCTTATACCGATGTTACGTGGCAGGGGCGCTCTGTACCAATGTTGAATGCCTCAGAGTATTTCGTACCAGGGGTCTTAGTACCGGACTTCCTGCCATTCAGCTTGCATATGTAGCGTGGGGGAGGGTGTATCTTACCGATGTTACGTTGCAGGGGCACTCTGTACCAATGTTGAATGCCTCAGAATATTTCGTACCAGGGTTCTTAGTGCCGGTGTTCCTGCCATTCAGCTTGCATATGTAGTGTGGGGGAGGGTGTTTCATACAGATGTTACGTGGCAGGGGCGCTCTGTACCAATGTTGAATGCCTCAGAATATTTCGTACCAGGGGTTTTAGTACCGGTGTTCCTGCCATTCAGCTTGTATATGTAGCGTGGGGGAGGGTGTTTCTTACCGATGTTATGTGGCAGGGGCGCTCTGTACCAATGTTGAATGCCTGAGAATATTTCGTACCACGGGTCTTAGTACCGGTGTTCCTGCCATTCAGCTTGCATATGTAGCGTGGGGAAGGGTGTTTCATACCGAATTTACGTGGCAGGGGCGCTCTGTACCAATGTTGAATGCCTCAGAGTATTTCCTCCCACGGAGCTTCGTACCGGTGTTCCTGCCATTCAGCTTGCTTATGTAGCGTGGGGGAGGGTGTTTCTTACCGATGTTACGTGGCAGGGGCGCTCTGTACCAATGTTGAATGCCTCAGAATATTTCGTACCAGGGGTCTTAGTACCGGTGTTCCTGCCATTCAGCTTGCATATGTGGCGTGGGGGAGGGTGTTTCTTACCGATGTTACGTGGCAGGGGCGCTCTGTACCAATGTTGAATGCCTCAGAATTTTTCGTACCAGCGGTCTTAGTACCGGTGTTCCTGCCATTCAGCTTGCATATGTAGTGTGGGGGAGGGTGTTTCTTACCGATGTTACGTGGCAGGGGCGCTCTGTACCAATGTTGAATGCCTCAGAATATTTCGTACCAGGTGTCTTAGTACCGGTGTTCCTGCCATTCAGCTTCCATATGTAGCGTGGGGGAGGGTGTTTCTTACCCATGTTACGTGGCAGGGGCGCTCTGTACCAATGTTGAATGCCTCAGAGTATTTCGTACCAGGGGTCTTAGTACCGGTGTTCCTGCCATTCAGCTTGAACATGTAGCGTGGGGGAGGGTGTTTCTTACCGATGGTTCGTGGCAGGTGCGCTCTGTACCAGTGTTGAATGCCTCAGAATATTTCGTACCAGGGGTCTTAGAACCGGTGTTCCTGCCATTCAGCTTGCATATGTAGCGTGGGGGAGGGTGTTTCATACCGATGTTACGTGGCAGGGGCGCTCTGTACCAATGTTGAATGCCTGAGAATATTTCATACCACGGGTCTTAGTACCGGTGTTCCTGCCATTCAGCTTGCATATGTAGCGTGGGGGAGGGTGTTTCTTACCGATGTTACGTGGCAGGGGCGCTCTGTACCAATGTTGAATGCCTCAGAATATTTCGTACCAGGTGTCTTAGTACCGGTGTTCCTGCCATTCAGCTTCCATATGTAGCGTGGGGGAGGGTGTTTCTTACCCATGTTACGTGGCAGGGGCGCTCTGTACCAATGTTGATTGCCTCAGAGTATTTCGTACCAGGGGTCTTAGTACCGGTGTTCCTGCCATTCAGCTTGAACATGTAGCGTGGGGGAGGGTGTTTCTTACCGATGTTTCGTGGCAGGTGCGCTCTGTACCAGTGTTGAATGCCTCAGAATATTTCGTACCAGGGGTCTTAGAACCGGTGTTCCTGCCATTCAGCTTGCATATGTAGCGTGGGGGAGGGTGTTTCATACCGATGTTACGTGGCAGGGGCGCTCTGTACCAATGTTGAATGCCTCAGAATATTTCGTACCAGGGGTCTTAGTACCGGTGATCCTGCCATTCAGCTTGCATATGTAGCGTGGGGGAGGGTGTTTCTTACCGATGTTACGTGGCAGGGGCGCTCTGTACCAATGTTGAATGCCTCGGAATATTTCGTACCAGGGTCTTAGTACCGGTGTTACTGCCATTCAGCTTGCATACATTGCGTGGTGGAGGGTGTTTCTTACCAATTTTACGTGGCAAGGTCGCTCTGTACTAATGTTGAATGCCTGCGAATATTTCGTACCAGTGGTCTTAGTACCGGTGTTCCTGCCATTCAGCTTGCATATATAGCGTGGTGGAGAGTGTTTCTTACCAATTTTACGTGGCAAGGTCGCTCTGTACCGATTTTTAATGCCGGAGCCCATTTCGTACCAGTGTTCTTTGTACTATTGTTTGACCCATTCAACCTGCATATGTAGTGTGGTGGAGGGTGTTTCATACCGATGTTACGTGGCAGGGGCGCTCTGTACCAATCTTGAATGCCTGAGAATATTTCGTACCACGGGTCTTAGTACCGGTGTTCCTGCCATTCAGCTTGCATATGTAGCGTGGGGGAGGGTGCTTCTTACCGATGTTACGTGGCAGGGGCGCTCTGTACCAATGTTGAATGCCTCAGAATATTTCGTACCAGGGGTCATAGTACCGGAGTTCCTGCCATTCAGCTTGCATATGTAGCGTGGGAGAGGGTGTATCTTACCGATGTTACGTGGCAGGGGCGCTCTGTACCAATGTTGAATGCCTCAGAATATTTCGTACCAGGGGTCTTAGTGCCGGTGTTCCTGCCATTCAGCCTGCATA
This sequence comes from Schistocerca piceifrons, assembly GCF_021461385.2. Classification (NCBI taxonomy): domain Eukaryota; kingdom Metazoa; phylum Arthropoda; class Insecta; order Orthoptera; family Acrididae; genus Schistocerca; species Schistocerca piceifrons. Next base: position 4,600,397 of record NC_060149.1, read on the forward strand.
TGGAGCGTGGGGGAGGGTGTTTCATACAGATGTTACGTGGCAGGGGCGCTCTGTACCAATGTTGAATGCCTCAGAATATTTCGTACCAGGGGTCTTAGTACCGGTGTTCCTGCCATTCAGCTTGCATATGTAGCGTGGGGGAGGGTGTATCTTACCGAAGTTACGTGGCAGGTGCGCTCTGTACCAATGTTGAATGCCTCAGAATATTTCGTACCAGGGGTCTTAGTGCCGGTGTTCCTGCCATTCAGCTTGCATATGTAGCGTTGGGGAGGGTGTTTCATACAGATGTTACGTGGCAGGGGCGCTCTGTACCAATGTTGAATGCCACAGAATATTTCGTACCAGGGGTTTTAGTACTGGTGTTCCTGCCATTCAGCTTGTATATGTAGCGTGGGGGAGGGTGTTTCTTACCGATGTTACGTGGCAGGGGCGCTCTGTACCAATGTTGAATGCCTGAGAATATTTCGTACCACGGGTCTTAGTACCGGTGTTCCTGCCATTCAGCTTGGATATGTAGCGTGGGGGAGGGTGTATCTTACCGATGTTACGTGGCAGGGGCGCTCTGTACCAGTGTTGAATGCCTCAGAATATTTCGTACCAGGGGTCTTAGTGCCGGTGTTCCTGCCATTCAGCTTGCATATGTAGCGTGGGGGAGGGTGCTTATACCGATGTTACGTGGCAGGGGCGCTCTGTACCAATGTTGAATGCCTCAGAATATTTCGTACCAGGGGTCTTAGTACCGGACTTCCTGCCATTCAGCTTGCATATGTAGCGTGGGGGAGGGTGTATCTTACCGATGTTACGTGGCAGGGGCACTCTGTACCAATGTTGAATGCCTCAGAATATTTCGTACCAGGGTTCTTAGTGCCGGTGTTCCTGCCATTCAGCTTGCATATGTAGCGTGGGGGAGGGTGTTTCATACAGATGTTACGTGGCAGGGGCGCTCTGTACCAATGTTGAATGCCTCAGAATATTTCGTACCAGGGGTTTTAGTACCGGTGTTCCTGCCATTCAGCTTGTATATGTAGCGTGGGGGAGGGTGTTTCTTACCGATGGCTCTGTACAATGTTGAATGCCTGAGAATATTTCGTACCACGGGTCTTAGTACCGGTGGTTCCTGCCATTCAGCTTGCATATGTAGCGTGGGGAAGGGTGTTTCATACCGAATTTACGTGGCAGGGGCGCTCTGTACCAATGTTGAATGCCTCAGAGTATTTCCTCCCACGGAGCTTCGTACCGGTGTTCCTGCCCATTCAGCTTGCTTATGTAGCGTGGGGGAGGGTGTTTCTTACCGATGTTACGTGGCAGGGGCGCTCTGTACCAATGTTGAATGCCTCAGAATATTTCGTACCAGGGGTCTTAGTACCGGTGTTCCTGCCATTCAGCTTGCATATGTGGCGTGGGGGAGGGGTGTTCCTTACCGATGTTACGTGGCAGGGGCGCTCTGTACCAATGTTGAATGCCTCAGAATTTTTCGTACCAGCGGTCTTACGTACCGGTGTTCCTGCCATTCAGCTTGCATATGTAGTGTGGGGGAGGGTGTTTCTTACCGATGTTACGTGGCAAGCGGGCGCTCTGTACCAATGTTGAATGCCTCAGAATATTTCGTACCAGGTGTCTTAGTACCGGTGTTCCTGCCATTCAGCTTCCATATGTAGCGTGGAGGAGGGTGTTTCTTACCCATGTTACGTGGCAGGGGCGCTCCTGTACCAATGTTAGAATGCCTCAGAGTATTTCGTACCAGGGGTCTTAGTACCGGTGTTCCTGCCATTCAGCTTGAACATGTAGCGTGGGGGAGGGTGTTTCTTACCGATGTTTCGTGGCAGGTGCGCTCTGTACCAGTGTTGAATGCCTCAGAATATTTCGTACAGGGGTCTTAGAACCGGTGTTCCTGCCATTCAGCTTGCATATGTAGCGTGGGGGAGGGTGTTTCATACCGATGTTACGTGGCAGGGGCGCTCTGTACCAATGTTGAATGCCTGAGAATATTTCATACCACGGGTCCTTCAGTACCGGTGTTCCTGCCATTCAGCTTGCATATGTAGCGGTGGGGGAGGGTGTTTCTTACCGATGTTACGTGGCAGGGGCGCTCTGTACCAATGTTGAATGCCACAGAACATTTCGTACCAGGGGTCTTAGTACCGGTGTTCCTGCCATTCAGTTTGCATATGTAGCGTGGGGGAGGGTGGTTCATAGCGATGTTACGTGGCAGGGGCGCTCTGTACCAATGTTGAATGCCTCAGAATATTGCGTACCAGGGGTCCTTAGTACCGGTGTTCCTGCCGTTCAGCTTGCATATGTAGCGTGGGGGAGGGTGTTTCATACCGAAGTTACCGTGGCAGGGGCGCTCTGTACCAATGTTGAATGCCTCAGAAATATTCGTCCCAGGTGTCTTAGTACCGGTGCTCCTGCCATTCAGCTTGCATATGTAGCGTGGGGGAGGGTGTTTCATACGATGTTACGTGGCAGGGGCGCTCTGTACCAATGTGAATGCCTCAGAATATTTCGTAACCAGGGGCCCTTAGTACCGGTGTTCCTGCAATTCAGCTTGCATATGTAGCGTCGGGGAGGGTGTTCATACCGATGTTACGTGGCAGGGGCGGTGTGTAGCAATGTTGAATGCCTGAGAATATTTCGTTCACGGTTCTTAGTACGGCCTGTTCCTTCCATTCAGCCTGCATACGTAGTGAGGTGGAGGGTGTTTTCTTACCGATGTTACGTGGCAGGGGCGCTCTGTGCCAAAGTTGAAGGCCTGAGAATATTTCGTACCAGGGTTCTTAGTGCCGGTGTTCCTGCCATTCAGCTTGCATATGTAGCGTGGGGAGGGTGTTTCTTACCGATGTTACGTGGCAGGGGCACTCCTGTACCAATGTTCAATGCCTGAGAGTATTTCGTACCAGGGGTCTTAGTGCCGGTGTTCCTGCCATTCAGCTTGCACATATAGCGTGGTGGATAGTGTTTTCTTACCAATTTTACGTGGCAAGGTCGCTCTGTACCGATTTTTAATGCCGGAGACCATTTCGTACCAGTGCTCTTTGTACTATTGTTTGACCCATTCAGCTTGCATACGTAGTGAGGGTGGACGGGTGTTTCTTACCGATGATACGTGGCAGGGGCACTCTGTACCAATGTTGAATGCCTGAGAATATTTCGTACCAGGGGGTCTTAGTGCCGGTGTTCCTGCCATTCAGCTTGCATATATAGCTTGGTAGATAGTGCTTCTTACCAATTTTTCGTGGCAAGGTCGGTATATACCGATTTTTAATGCCGGAGACCATTTCGTACCAGTGTTCTTTGTACTATTGTTTGACCCATTCAGCTTGCATATGTAGTGTGGTGGATGGTGTTTCATACCGATGTTACGTGGCAGGGGCGCTCTGTACCAATGTTGAATGCCTGAGAATATTTCGTACCACGGGTCTTAGTACCGGTGTTCCTGCCATTCAGCTTGCATATGTAGCGTGGGGGAGGGTGCTTATACCGATGTTACGTGGCAGGGGCGCTCTGTACCAATGTTGAATGCCTCAGAATATTTCGAACCAGGGGTCTTAGTACCGGACTTCCTGCCATTCAGCTTGCATATGTAGCGTGGGGGGAGGGTGTATCTTACCGATGTTACGTGGCAGGGGCACTCTGTACCAATGTTGAATGCCTCAGAATATTTCGTACCAGGGTTCTTAGTGCCGGTGTTCCTGCCATTCAGCTTGCATATGTAGCGTGGGGGAGGGTGTTTCATACAGATGTTACGTGGCAGGGGCGCTCTGTACCAATGTTGAATGCCTCAGAATATTTCGTACCAGGGGTCTTAGTACCGGTGTTCCTGCCATTCAGCTTGCATATGTAGCGTGCGGGAGGGTGTATCTTACCGATGTTACGTGGCAGGGGCGCTCTGTACCAATGTTGAATGCCTCAGAATATTTCGTACCATGGGTCTTAGTGCCGGTGTTCCTGCCATTCAGCTTGCATATGTAGCGTGGGGGAGGGTGTTTCATACAGATGTTACGTGGCAGGGGCGCTCTGTACCAATGTTGAATGCCTCAGAATATTTCGTACCAGGGGTTTTAGTACTGGTGTTCCTGCCATTCAGCTTGTATATGTAGCGTGGGGGAGGGTGTTTCTTACCGATGTTACATGGCAGGGGCGCTCTGTACCAATGTTGAATGCCTGAGAATATTTCGTACCACGGGTCTTAGTACCGGTGTTCCTGCCATTCAGCTTGCATATGTAGCGTGGGGGAGGGTGTATCTTACTGATGTTACGTGGCAGGGGCGCTCTGTACCAATGTTGAATGCCTCAGAATATTTCGTACCAGGGGGGTTAGTGCCGGTGTTTATGCCATTCAGCTAGCATATGTAGCGTGGGGGAGGGTGTTTCATACAGATGTTACGTGGCAGGGGCGCTCTGTACCAATGTTGAATGCCTCATAATATTTCGTACCAGGGGTTTTAGTACCGGTGTTCCTGCCATTCAGCTGGTATATGTAGCGTGGGGGAGGGTGTTTCTTACCGATGTTACGTGGCAGGGGCGCTCTGTACCAATGTTGAATGCCTGAGATTATTTCGTACCACGGGTCTTAGTACCGGTGTTCCTGCCATTCAGCTTGCATATGTAGCGTGGGGAAGGGTGTTTCATACCGATGTTACGTGGCAGGGGCGCTCTGTACCAATGTTGAATGCCTCAGAATATTTCCTCCCACGGGTCTTAGTACCGGTGTTCCTGCCATTCAGCTTGCATATGTAGCGTGGGGGAGGGTGTTTCTTACCGATGTTACGTGGCAGTGGCGCTCTGTACCAATGTTGAATGCCTCAGAATATTTCGTACCAGGGGTCTTAGTACCGGTGTTCCTGCCATTCAGCTTGCATATGTGGCGTGGGGGAGGGTGTTTCTTACCGATGTTACGTGGCAGGGGCGCTCTGTACCAATGTTGAATGCCTCCGAATATTTCGTACCAGGTGTCTTAGTACCGGTGTTCCTGCCATTCAGCTTGCATATGTAGCGTGGGGGGAGGGTGTTTCTTACCCATGTTACGTGGCAGGGGCGCTCTGTACCAATGTTGAATGCCTCAGAGTATTTCGTACCAGGGGTCTTAGTACCGGTGTTCCTGCCATTCAGCTTGCAAATGTAGCGTGGGGGAGGGTGTTTCATACCGATGTTACATGGCAGGGGCGCTCTGTACCAACGTTGAATGCCTGAGAATATTTCATACCACGGGTCTTAGTACCGGTGTTCCTGCCATTCAGCTTGCATATGTAGCGTGGGGGAGGGTGTTTCTTACCGATGTTACGTGGCAGGGGCGCTCTGTACCAATGTTGAATGCCTCAGAATATTTCGTACCAGGGGTCTTAGTACCGGTGTTCCTGCCATTCAGCTTGCATATGTAGCGTGGGGGAGGGTGGTTCATAGCGATGTTAAGTGGCAGGGGCGCTCTGTACCAATGTTGAAAGCCTCAGAATATTGCGTACCAGGGGTCTTAGTACCGGTGTTCCTGCCGTTCAGCTTGCATATGTAGCGTGGGGGAGGGTGTTTCATACCGAAGTTACGTGGCAGGCGCGCTCTGTACAATGTTGAATGCCTCAGAATATTTCGTCCCAGGGGTCTTAGTACCGGTGTTCCTGCCATTCAGCTTGCATATGTAGCGTGGGGGAGGGTGTTTCTTACCGATGTTACGTGGCAGGGGCGCTCTGTACCAATGTTGAATGCCTCAGAATATTTCGTACCAGGGGTCTTAGTACCGGTGTTCCTGCCAATCTGCTTGCATATGTAGCGTGGGGGAGGGTGTTTCATACCGATGTTACGTGGCAGGGGCGCCCTCTGTACCAATGTTGAATGCCTCAGAATATTTCGTACCAGGGGCCTTAGTACCGGTGATCCTGCAATTCAGCTTGCATATGTAGCGTCGGGGAGGGTGTTTACATACCGATGTTACGTGGCTGGGGCGCTCTGTACCATTGTTGAATGCTTCAGAATATTTCGTACCAGGGGTCTTAGTACCGGTGTTCCTGCCATTCAGCTTGCATATGTAGCATGGGGGAGGGTGTTTCTTACCGATATTACGTGGCAGGGGCGCTCTGTACCAATGTTGAATGCCGCAGAATATTTCGTACCAGGGGTCTTAGTACCGGTGTTCCTGCCATTCAGATTGCATATGTAGCGTGGGGGAGGGTGTTTCTTACCGATATTACGTGGCAGGGGCGCTCTGTACCAATGTTGAATGCCTCAGAATATTTCGTACCAGGGGTCTTAGTACCGGTGTTCCTGCCATTCAGCTTGCATATGTAGCGTGGGGGAGGGTGTTTCTTACCGAAGTTACGTGGCAGAGGCGCTCTGTACCAATGTTGAATGCCTGAGAATATTTCGTACCACGGGTCTTTGTACCGGTGTTCCTGCCATTCAGCTTGCATATGTATCGTGGGGGAGGGTGTTTCTTACCGATGTTACGTGGCAGGGGCGCTCTGTACCAATGTTCAATGCCTCAGAATATTTCGTACCAGGGGTCTTAGTACCGGTGTTCCCTCCATACAGCTTGCATATGTAGTGTGGGGGAGGGTGTTTCTTACCGATGTTACGTGGCAGGGGCGCTCTGTACCAATGTTGAATGCCTCAGAATATTTCGTACCAGGGGTCTTAGTACCGGTGTCCTGCCATTCAGCTTGCATATGTGGCGTGGGGGAGGGTGTTTCTTACCGATGTTATGTGGCAGGGGACCTCTGTACCAATGTTGAATGCCTCAGAATATTTCGTACCAGGGGTCTTAGTACCGGTGTTCCTGCCATTCAGCTTGCATATGTAGCGTGGGGGAGGGTGTTTCTTACCCATATAACGTGGCAGGGGCGCTCTGTACCAATGTTGAATGCCTCAGAGTATTTCGTACCAGGGGTCTTAGTACCGGTGTTCCTGCCATTCAGCTTGCACATGTAGCGTGGGGCAGGGTGTTTCTTACCGATGTTACGTGGCAGGTGCGCTATGTACCAGTGTTGAATGCCTCAGAATATTTCGTACCAGGGGTCTTAGTACCGGTGTTCCTGCCATTCAGCTTGCATATGTAGCGTGGGGGAGGGTGTTTCATACCGATGTTACGTGGCAGGGGCGCTCTGTACCAACGTTCAATGCCTGAGAATATTTCATACCACGGGTCTTAGTACCGGTGTTCCTGCCATTCAGCTTGCATATGTAGCGTGGGGGAGGGTGTTTCTTACCGATGTTACGTGGCAGGGGCGCTCTGTACCAATGTTGAATGCCTCAGAATATTTCGTACCAGGGGTCTTAGTACCGGTGTTCCTGCCATTCAGCTTGCAGATGTAGCGTGGGGGAGGGTGGTTCATAGCGATGTTACGTGGCAGGGGCGCTCTGTACCAATGTTGAAAGCCTCAGAATATTGCGTACCAGGGGTCTTAGTACCGGTGTTCCTGCCGTTCAGCTTGCATATGTAGCGTGTGGGAGGGTGTTTCATACCGAAGTTACGTGGCAGGCGCGCTCTGTACCAATGTTGAATGCCTCAGAATATTTCGTCCCAGGGGTCTTAGTACCGGTGTTCCTGCCATTCAGCTTGCATATGTAGCGTGGGGGAGGGTGTTTCTTACCGATGTTACGTGGCAGGGGCGCTCTGTACCAATGTTGAATGCCTCAGAAAATTTCGTACCAGGGGTCTTAGTACCGGTGTTCCTGCCAATCTGCTTGCATATGTAGCGTGGGGGAGGGTGTTTCATACCGATGTTACGTGGCAGGGGCGCTCTGTACCAATGTTGAATGCCTCAGAATATTTCGTACCAGGGGCCTTAGTACCGGTGATCCTGCAATTCAGCTTGCATATGTAGCGTCAGGGAGGGTGTTTCATACCGATGTTACGTGGCTGGGGCGCTCTGTACCAATGTTGAATGCTTCAGAATATTTCGTACCAGGGGTCTTAGTACCGGTGTTCCTGCCATTCAGCTTGCATATGTAGCATGGGGGAGGGTGTTTCTTACCGATATTACGTGGCAGGGGCGCTCTGTACCAATGTTGAACGCCGCAGAATATTTCATACAAGGGGTCTTAGTACCGGTGTTCCTGCCATTCAGCTTGCATATGTAGCGTGGGGGAGGGTGTTTCTTACCGATATTACGTGGCAGGGGCGCTCTCTACCAATGTTGAATGCCTCAGAATATTTCGTACCAGGGGTCTTAGTACCGGTGTTCCTGCCATTCAGCTTGCATATGTAGCGTGGGGGAGGGTGTTTCTTACCGAAGTTACGTGGAAGAGGTGCTCTGTACCAATGTTGAATGCCTGAGAATATTTCGTACCACGGGTCTTTGTACCGGTGTTCCTGCCATTCAGCTTGAATATGTGGCGTGGGGGAGGGTGTTTCTTACCGACGTTACGTGGCAGGGGCGCTCTGTACCAATGTTGAATGCCTGAGAATAATTCGTACCAGGGGTCTTAGTACCGGTGTTCCTGCCATACAGCCTGCATATGTAGCGTGGGGGAGGGTGTTTCTTACCGATGTTACGTGGCAGGGGCGCTCTATACCAATGTTCAATGCCTCAGAATATTTCGTACCAGGGGTCTTAGTACCGGTGTTCCTGCCATTCAGCTTGCATATGTAGTGTGGGGGAGGGTGTTTCTTACCGGTGTTACGTGGCAGGGGCGCTCTGTACCAATGTTGAATGCCTCAGAATATTTCGTACCAGGGGTCTTAGTACCGGTGTCCTGCCATTCAGCTTGATTATGTGGCGTGGGGGAGGGTGTTTCTTACCGATGTTATGTGGCAGGGGAGCTCTGTACCAATGTTGAATGCCTCAGAATATTTCGTACCAGGGGTCTTAGTACCGGTGTTCCTGCCATTCAGCTTGCATATGTAGCGTGGGGGAGGGTGTTTCTTACCGATGTTACGTGGCAGGGGCGCTCTGTACCAATGTTGAATGCCTCAGAATATTTCATACCAGGCGTCTTAGTACCGGTGTTCCTGCCATTCAGCTTGCATATGTAGCGTGGGGGAAAGTGTTTCTTACCGATGTTACGTGGCAGCGGCACTCTGTACCAAAGTTGAAGGCCTCAGAATATTACGTACCAGGGGCCTTAGTACCGGTGTTCCTGCCATTCAGCTTGCATATGTAGCGTGAGGGAGGGTGTTTCCTACCGATGTTGCATGGCAGGGGCACTCTGTACCAATGTTGAATGCCTGAGAATATTTCGTACCAGGGGTCTTAGTGCCGGTGTTCCTGGCGTTCAGCTTGCATATATAGCGTGGTGGATAGTGTTTCTTACCAATTTTACGTGGCAAGGTCGCTCTGTACCGATTTTTAATGCCGGAAACCATTTCGTACCAGTGGTCTTTGTACTATTGTTTGCCCCATTCAGCTTGCATATGTAGTGTGGTGGAGGGTGTTTCTTACCGATGCTACGTGGCAGGGGCGGTGTGTACCAATGTTGAATACCTGAGAATATTTCGCTCCACGGTTCTTAGTACGGCTGTTGCTTCCATTCAGCCTGCATTCGTAGTGAGGTGGAGGGTGTTTCTTACCGATGTTACGTGGCAGGGGCACTCTGTACCAATGTTCAATGCCTGAGAATATTTCGTACCAGGGGTCTTAGTGCCGGTGTTCCTGCCATTCAGCTTGCATATATAGCGTGGTGGATAATGTTTCTTACCAATTTTACGTGGCAACGTCGCTCTGTACCGATTTTTAATGCCGGAGACCATTTCGTACCAGTGCTCTTTGTACTATTGTTTGACCCATTCAGCTTGCATATGTAGTGAGGTGGAGGGAGTTTCTTACCGATGTTACGTGGCAGGGGCGCTCTGTACTAATGTTGAATGCCTGAGAAAATTTCGTACCAGGGGTCGTAGTACCATTGTTCCTGCTATACAGCTTGCATATATAGCGTGGTGGAGGGTGTTTCTTACCAATTTTACGTGGCAAGGTCGCTCTGTACCAATGTTGAATGCCGGAGACAATTACGTACCAGTGTTATTTGTATTATTGTTTGACCCATTCAGCTTGCATATGTAGTGTGGTGGAGGATGTTTCTTATCGATGTTACGTGGCAGGGGCACTCTGTACCAATGTTGAATGCCTGAGAATATTTCGTACCAGGGGTCTTAGTGCCGGTGTTCCTGCCATTCAGCTTGCATATATAGCTTGGTAGATAGTGCTTCTTACCAATTTTACGTGGCAAGGTCGCTATGTACCGATTTTTAATGCCGGAGACCATTTCGTACCAGTGTTCTTTGTACTATTGTTTGACCCATTCAGGTTGCATATGTAGTGTGGTGGAGGGTGTTTCATACCGATGTAACGTGGCAGGGGCGCTCTGTACCAATGTTGAATGCCTGAGAATATTTCGTAAAACGGGTCTAAGTACCGGTGTTCCTGCCATTCAGCTTGCATATGTAGTGTGGGGGAGGGTGTTTCTTACCGATGTTACGTGGCAGGGGCGCTCTGTACCAATGTTGAATGCCTCAGAATATTTCGTACCAGGGGTCTTAGTACCGGTGTTCCTGCCATTCAGCTTGCATATGTAGCGTGGGGGAGGGTGTTTCATACCGATGTTACGTGGCAGGGGCGCTCTGTACCAATGTTGAATGCCTCAGAATATTTCGTACCAGGGGTCTTAGTACCGGTGATCCTGCCATTCAGCTTGCATGTGTAGCGTGGGGGAGGGTGTTTCTTACCGATGATATCTGGCAGGGGCGCTCTGTACCAATGTTGAATGCCTCAGAATATTTCGTACCAGGGTCTTAGTACCGGTGTTCCTGCCATTCAGCTTGCATACATTGCGTGGTGGAGGGTGTTTCTTACCAATTTTACGTGGCAAGGTCGCTCTGTACTAATGTTGAATGCCTGCGAATATTTCGTACCAGTGGTCTTAGTACCGGTGTTCCTGCCATTCAGCTTCCATATATAGCGTGGTGGATAGTGTTTCTTACCAATTTTACGTGGCAAGGTCGCTCTGTACCGATTTTTAATGCCGGAGACCATTTCGTACCAGTGTTCTTTGTACTATCGTTTGACCCATTCAACCTGCATATGTAGTGTGGTGGAGGGTGTTTCATACCAATGTTACGTGGCAGGGGCGCTCTGTACCAATGTTGAATGCCTGAGAATATTTCGTACCACGGGTCTTTGTACCGGTGTTCCTGCCATTCAGCTTGCATATGTAGCGTGGGGGAGGGTGCTTCTTACCGATGTTACATGGCAGGGGCGCTCTGTACCAATGTTGAATGCCTCAGAATATTTCGTACCAGGGGTCTTAGTACCGGTGTTTCTGCCATTCAGCTTGCATATATAGCGTAGTGTGGGGTGTTTCTTACCAATTTTATGTGGCAAGGTCGCTCTGTACTACTGTTGAATGCCTGCGAATATTTCGTGCCAGTGGTCTTAGTACCGGTGTTCCTGCCATTCAGCTTGCATATATAGCGTGGTGGAGGGTGTTTCTTACCAATTTTACGTGGCAAGGTCGCTCTGTACCAATGTTGAATGCCTGAGAATATTTCGTACCACGGGTCTTAGTTCCGGTGTTCCTGCCATTCAGCTTGCATATATAGCGTGGTGGAGGGTGTTTCTTACCATTTTTACGTGGCAAGGTTGCTCTGTACCAATGTTGAATGCCGGAGACAATTCCGTACCAGTGTTATTTGTATTATTGTTTGACCCATTCAGCTTGCATATGTAGTGTGGTGGAGGGTGTTTCTTACCGATGTTACGTGGCAGGGGCACTCTGTACCAATGTTGAATGCCTGAGAATATTTCGTATCAGGGGTCTTGGTGCCGGTATTCCTGCCATTCAGCTTGCATATATGGCTTGGTAGATAGTGTTTCTTACCAATTTTACGTGGCAAGGTCGCTCTGTACCGATTTGTAATGCCGGAGACCATTTCGTGCCAGTGTTCTTTGTACTATTGATTGACCCATTCAGCTTGCATATGTAGTGTGGTGGAGGCTGTTTCATACCTATGTTACGTGGCAGGGGCGCTCTGTACCAATGTTGAATGCCTGAGAATATTTCGTACCACGGGTCTTAGTACCGGTGTTCATGCCATTCAGCTTGCATATATAGCGTGGTGAAGGGTGTTTCTTACCAATTTTACGTGGCAAGGTCGCTCTGTACTAATGTTGAATGCCTGCGAATATTTCGTACCGGTGGTCTTAGTACCGGTGTTCCTGCCATTCAGCTTGCATATATAGCGTGGTGGATAGTGTTTCTTACCAATTTTACGTGGCAATGTCACTCTGTACCAATTTTTAATGCCGGAGACCATTTCGTACCAGTGTTCTTTGTACTATAGTTTGACCCATTCAGCTTGCATATGTTGTGTGGTGGAGGGTGTTTCGTACCGATGTTACGTGGCAGGGGCGCTCTGTACCAATGTTGAATGCCTGAGAATATTTCGTACCACGGGTCTTAGTACCGGTGTTCCTGCCATTCAGCTTGCATATGTAGCGTGGGGGAGGGTGTTTCTTACCGATGTAACGTGGCAGGGGCTCTCTGTACCAATGTTGAATGCCTCAGAATATTTCGTACCAGGGGTCTTAGTACCGGTGTTCCTGCCATTCAGCTTGCATATATAGCGTGGTGGAGGGTGTTTCTTACCAATTTTACGTGGCAAGGTCGCTCTGTACCGATTTTTAATGCCGGAAACCATTTCGTACCAGTGGTCTTTGTACTATTGTTTGCCCCATTCAGCTTGCATATGTAGTGTGGTGGAGGGTGTTTCTTACCGATGCTACGTGGCAGGGGCGGTGTGTACCAATGTTGAATGCCTGAGAATATTTCGCTCCACGGTTCTTAGTACGGCTGTTCCTTCCATTCAGCCTGCATTCGTAGTGAGGTGGAGGGTGTTTCTTACCGATGTTACGTGGCAGGGGCACTCTGTACCAATGTTCAATGCCTGAGAATATTTCGTACCAGGGGTCTTAGTGCCGGTGTTCCTGCCATTCAGCTTGCATATATAGCGTGGTGGATAATGTTTCTTACCAATTTTACGTGGCAACGTCGCTCTGTACCGATTTTTAATGCCGGAGACCATTTCGTACCAGTGCTCTTTGTACTATTGTTTGACCCATTCAGCTTGCATATGTAGTGAGGTGGAGGGAGTTTCTTACCGATGTTACGTGGCAGGGGCGCTCTGTACTAATGTTGAATGCCTGAGAAAATTTCGTACCAGGGGTCGTAGTACCATTGTTCCTGCTATACAGCTTGCATATATAGCGTGGTGGAGGGTGTTTCTTACCAATTTTACGTGGCAAGGTCGCTCTGTACCAATGTTGAATGCCGGAGACAATTACGTACCAGTGTTATTTGTATTATTGTTTGACCCATTCAGCTTGCATATGTAGTGTGGTGGAGGATGTTTCTTATCGATGTTACGTGGCAGGGGCACTCTGTACCAATGTTGAATGCCTGAGAATATTTCGTACCAGGGGTCTTAGTGCCGGTGTTCCTGCCATTCAGCTTGCATATATAGCTTGGTAGATAGTGCTTCTTACCAATTTTACGTGGCAAGGTCGCTATGTACCGATTTTTAATGCCGGAGACCATTTCGTACCAGTGTTCTTTGTACTATTGTTTGACCCATTCAGGTTGCATATGTAGTGTGGTGGAGGGTGTTTCATACCGATGTTACGTGGCAGGGGCGCTCTGTACCAATGTTGAATGCCTGAGAATATTTCGTAAAACGGGTCTAAGTACCGGTGTTCCTGCCATTCAGCTTGCATATGTAGCGTGGGGGAGGGTGTTTCTTACCGATGTTACGTGGCAGGGGCGCTCTGTACCAATGTTGAATGCCTCAGAATATTTCGTACCAGGGGTCTTAGTACCGGTGTTCCTGCCATTCAGCTTGCATATGTAGCGTGGGGGAGGGTGTTTCATACCGATGTTACGTGGCAGGGGCGCTCTGTACCAATGTTGAATGCCTCAGAATATTTCGTACCAGGGGTCTTAGTACCGGTGATCCTGCCATTCAGCTTGCATGTGTAGCGTGGGGGAGGGTGTTTCTTACCGATGATATGTGGCAGGGGCGCTCTGTACCAATGTTGAATGCCTCAGAATATTTCGTACCAGGGTCTTAGTACCGGTGTTCCTGCCATTCAGCTTGCATACATTGCGTGGTGGAGGGTGTTTCTTACCAATTTTACGTGGCAAGGTCGCTCTGTACTAATGTTGAATGCCTGCGAATATTTCGTACCAGTGGTCTTAGTACCGGTGTTCCTGCCATTCAGCTTCCATATATAGCGTGGTGGATAGTGTTTCTTACCAATTTTACGTGGCAAGGTCGCTCTGTACCGATTTTTAATGCCGGAGACCATTTCGTACCAGTGTTCTTTGTACTATCGTTTGACCCATTCAACCTGCATATGTAGTGTGGTGGAGGGTGTTTCATACCAATGTTACGTGGCAGGGGCGCTCTGTACCAATGTTGAATGCCTGAGAATATTTCGTACCACGGGTCTTTGTACCGGTGTTCCTGCCATTCAGCTTGTATATGTAGCGTGGGGGAGGGTGCTTCTTACCGATGTTACATGGCAGGGGCGCTCTGTACCAATGTTGAATGCCTCAGAATATTTCGTACCAGGGGTCTTAGTACCGGTGTTTCTGCCATTCAGCTTGCATATATAGCGTAGTGTGGGGTGTTTCTTACCAATTTTATGTGGCAAGGTCGCTCTGTACTACTGTTGAATGCCTGCGAATATTTCGTGCCAGTGGTCTTAGTACCGGTGTTCCTGCCATTCAGCTTGCATATATAGCGTGGTGGAGGGTGTTTCTTACCAATTTTACGTGGCAAGGTCGCTCTGTACCAATGTTGAATGCCTGAGAATATTTCGTACCACGGGTCTTAGTTCCGGTGTTCCTGCCATTCAGCTTGCATATATAGCGTGGTGGAGGGTGTTTCTTACCATTTTTACGTGGCAAGGTTGCTCTGTACCAATGTTGAATGCCGGAGACAATTCCGTACCAGTGTTATTTGTATTATTGTTTGACCCATTCAGCTTGCATATGTAGTGTGGTGGAGGGTGTTTCTTACCGATGTTACGTGGCAGGGGCACTCTGTACCAATGTTGAATGCCTGAGAATATTTCGTATCAGGGGTCTTGGTGCCGGTATTCTTGCCATTCAGCTTGCATATATGGCTTGGTAGATAGTGTTTCTTACCAATTTTACGTGGCAAGGTCGCTCTGTACCGATTTGTAATGCCGGAGACCATTTCGTGCCAGTGTTCTTTGTACTATTGATTGACCCATTCAGCTTGCATATGTAGTGTGGTGGAGGGTGTTTCATACCTATGTTACGTGGCAGGGGCGCTCTGTACCAATGTTGAATGCCTGAGAATACCACGGGTCTTAGTACCGGTGTTCATGCCATTCAGCTTGCATATATAGCGTGGTGAAGGGTGTTTCTTACCAATTTTACGTGGCAAGGTCGCTCTGTACTAATGTTGAATGCCTGCGAATATTTCGTACCGGTGGTCTTAGTACCGGTGTTCCTGCCATTCAGCTTGCATATATAGCGTGGTGGATAGTGTTTCTTACCAATTTTACGTGGCAATGTCACTCTGTACCAATTTTTAATGCCGGAGACCATTTCGTACCAGTGTTCTTTGTACTATAGTTTGACCCATTCAGCTTGCATATGTTGTGTGGTGGAGGGTGTTTCGTACCGATGTTACGTGGCAGGGGCGCTCTGTACCAATGTTGAATGCCTGAGAATATTTCGTACCACGGGTCTTAGTACCGGTGTTCCTGCCATTCAGCTTGCATATGTAGCGTGGGGGAGGGTGTTTCTTACCGATGTAACGTGGCAGGGCCTCTCTGTACCAATGTTGAATGCCTCAGAATATTTCGTACCAGGGGTCTTAGTACCGGTGTTCCTGCCATTCAGCTTGCATATATAGCGTGGTGGAGGGTGTTTCTTACCAATTTTACGTGGCAAGGTCGCTCTGTACTTATGTTGAATGCCTGCGAATATTTCGTACCAGTGGTCTTAGTACCGGTGTTCCTGCCACTCAGCTTGCATATATAGCGTGGGGGAGGGTGTTTCTTACCAATTTTGCGTGGCAACGTCGCTCTGTACCAATGTTGAATGCCGGAGACAATTTCGTACCAGTGTTCTTTGTACTATTGTTTGAACCATTCAGCTTGCATATGTAGTGTGGTGAAGGGTGTTTCTTACCGATGTTACGTGGCACGGGCGGTCTGTACCAATGTTGAATGCCTGAGAATATTTCGTTCCACGGTTGTTAGTACGGATGTTCCTGCCATTCAGCTTGCATACGCAGTGAGGTGGAGGGTGTTTCTTACCGATGCTACGTGGCAGGGGCGGTGTGTACCAAAGATGAATGCCTGAGAATATTTCGTTCCACGGTTCTTAGTACGGCTGTTCCTTCCATTCAGCTTGCATTCGTAGTGAGGTGGAGGGTGTTTCTTACCGATGTTACGTGGCAGGGGCGCTCTGTACCAATGTTGAATGCCTGAGAAAATTTCGTACCAGGGGTCGTAGTACCATTGTTCCTGCTATACAGCTTGCATATATAGCGTGGTGGAGGGTGTCTCTGACCAATTTTACGTGGCAAGGTCGCTCTGTACCGACTTTTAATGCCGGAGACCATTTCGTACCAGTGTTCTTTGTACTATTGTTTGACCCATTCAGCTTGCATATGTAGTGTGGTGGAGGGTGTTTCATACCGATGTTACGTGGCAGGGGCGCTCTGTACCAATGTTGAATGCCTGAGAATATTTCGTACCACGGGTCTTAGTACCGGTGTTCCTGCCATTCAGCTTGCATATGTAGCGTGGGGGAGGGTGTTTCTTACCGATGTAACGTGGCAGGGGCGCTCTGTACCAATGTTGAATGCCTCAGAATATTTCGTACCAGGGGTCTTAGTACCGGTGTTCCTGCCATTCAGCTTGCATATATAGCGTGGTGGAGGGTGTTTCTTACCAATTTTACGTGGCAAGGTCGCTCTGTACTTATGTTGAATGCCTGCGAATATTTCGTACCAGTGGTCTTAGTACCGGTGTTCCTGCCACTCAGCTTGCATATATAGCGTGGGGGAGGGTGTTTCTTACCAATTTTGCGTGGCAACGTCGCTCTGTACCGATGTTGAAGTCCGGAGACAATTTCGTACCAGTGTTCTTTGTACTATTGTTTGAACCATTCAGCTTGCATATGTAGTGTGGTGAAGGGTGTTTCTTACCGATGTTACGTGGCACGGGCGGTCGGTACCAATGTTGAATGCCTGAGAATATTTCGTTCCACGGTTGTTAGTACGGATGTTCCTGCCATTCAGCTTGCATACGCAGTGAGGTGGAGGGTGTTTCTTACCGATGCTACATGGCAGGGGCGGTGTGTACCAATGATGAATGCCTGAGAATATTTCGTTCCACGGTTCTTAGTACGGCTGTTCCTTCCATTCAGCTTGCATTCGTAGTGGGGTGGAGGGTGTTTCTTACCGATGTAACGTGGCAGGGGCGCTCTGTACCAATGTTGAATGCCTCAGAATATTTCGTACCAGGGGTCTTAGTACCGGTGTTCCTGCCATTCAGCTTGCATATATAGCGTGGTGGAGGGTGTTTCTTACCAATTTTACGTGGCAAGGTCGCTCTGTACTTATGTTGAATGCCTGCGAATATTTCGTACCAGTGGTCTTAGTACCGGTGTTCCTGCCATTCAGCTTGCATATGTAGTGTGGTGTAGAGTGTTTCTTACCGATGTTACGTGGCAGGGGCGGTCTGTACCAATGTTGAATGCCTGAGAATATTTCGTACCAGGGGTCTTAGTGCCGGTGTTCCTGCCATTCAGCTTGCATATATAGCGTGGTGGATAGTGTTTCTTACCAATTTTACGTGGCAAGGTCGCTCTGTACCTATGTTGAATGCCGGAGACAATTTCGTAACAGTGTTCTTTGTACTATTGTTTGACCCATTCAGCTTGCATATGTAGTGTGGTATAGCGTGTTTCTTACCGATGTTACGTGGCAGGGGCGGTCTGTACCAATGTTGAATGCCTGAGAATATTTCGTACCAGGGGTCTTAGTCCCGGTGTTCCTGCCATTCAGCTTGCATATATAGCGTGGTGGATAGTGTTTCTTACCAATTTTACGTGGCAAGGTCGCTCTGTACCGATTTTTAATGCCGGAGACCATTTCGTACCAGTGTTCTTTGTACTATTGTTTGACCCATTCAGTTTGCATATGTAGTGTGGTGGAGGGTGTTTCTTACCGATGTTACGTGGCAGGGGCGCTCTGTAGCAATTTGAATGCCTGAGAATATTTCGTACCACGGGTCTTAGTACCGGTGTTCCTGCCATTCAGCTTGCATATGTAGCGTGGGGGAGGGTGTTTCTTACCGATGTTACGTGGCAGGGGCACTCGGTACCAATGTTGAATGCCTGAGAATATTTCTTACCAGGGGTCTTAGTGCCGGTGTTCCTGCCATTCAGCTTGCATATATAGCGTGGTGGATAGTGTTTCTTACCAATTTTACGTGGCAAGGTCGCTCTGTACCAATGGTGAATGCCGGAGACAATTTGGTACCAGTGTTATTTGTACTATTGTTTGTCCTATTCAGCTTGCATATGTTGTGTGGGGTAGCGTGTTTCTTACCGATGTTACGTGGCAGGGGCGGTCTGTACCAATGTTGAATGCCTGAGAATATTTCGTACCAGGGGTCTTAGTAACGGTGTTCCTGCCATTCAGATTGCATATATAGCGTGGTGGAGGGTGTTTCTTACCAATTTTACGTGGCAAGGTCGCTCTGTAGCAATGTTGAATGCCGGAGACAATTTGGTACCAGTCTTATTTGTACTATTGTTTGACCCATTCAGCTTGCATATGTAGTGTGGTGTAGCGTGTTTCTTACCGATGTTACGTGGCAGGGGCGGTCTGTACCAATGTTGAATGCCTGAGAATATTTCGTACCAGGGGTCTTAGTACCGGTGTTCCTGCCATTCAGCTTGCATATATAGCGTGGTGGAGGGTGTTTCTTACCAATGTTACGTGGCACGGGCGGTCTGTACCAATGTTGAATCCCTGAGAATATTTCGTTCCACGGTTGTTAGTACGGATGTTCCTGCCATTCAGCTTGCATACGTAACGAGGTGGAGGGTGTTTCTTACCGATGTTACGTGGCAGGGGCGCTCTGTACCAATGTTGAATTCCTGAGAAAATTTCGTACCAGGGGTCGTAGTACCATTGGTCCTGCTAAACCGCTTGCATATATAGCGTGGTGGAGGGTGTTTCCTACCAATTTTACGTGGCAAGGTCGCTCTGTACCAATGTTGAATGCCGGAGACAATTTCGTAGCAGTGTTCTTTGTACTATTGTTTGACCCATTCAGCTTTCATATGTAGTGTGGTGGAGGGTGTTTCTTACCGATGTTACGTGGCAGGGGCACTCTGTACCAATGTTGAATGCCTGAGAATATTTCGTACCAGGGGTCTTAGTACCGGTGTTCCTGCCATTCAGCTTGCATATGTAGCGTGGTGGATAGTGTTTCTTACCAATTTTACGTTGCAAGGTCGCTCTGTACGAATGTTGAATGCCGGAGACAATTTGGTACCAGTGTTATTTGTACTATTGTTTGACCCATTCAGCTTGCATATGTAGTGTGGTGTAGCGTGTTTCTTACCGATGTTACGTGGCAGGGGCGGTTTGTACCAATGTAGAATGCCTGAGAATATTTCGTTCCACATTTCTTAGTACGGATGTTCCTGCCATTCAGCTTGCATACGTAGTGAGGTGGGGGGTGTTTCTTACCGATGTTACGTGGCAGGGGCGCTCTGTACCAATGTTGAGTGCCTGAGAATATATCTTACCAGTGTCCATTGTACCGATTTGGTATGGCAAAGGGCGTTTTGTATCAGTGGAAGGTGGCAGCAGGTGCTTCGTAATGACGTTACGGAGCGGAGGGTACTTGATACCAGGGCTGCGTGTTGAAGTGTGCTTCCTATCAATTTTACATGATCGAAGAAACCTAATAATGGTTTGGCGTTGAAGACTGCTCTGTACCACTGCTATGGGTAGTTTGCTCTGAAATTAATGATGGTAGTCCCTAGAAAAAGCTATAGATTTTTTCCGGACGATTGCATTGCTGGTCCTTGTGTATCCTATTGCCTGCCATTCACCACGCAAATGTTGCGTGGGAGAGTGCGTTTCTTACCGATTTTACGTGGCAGGGGCGCTCTGTGCCAATCTTGAATGCCACGGAATATAACGTAACATGGTTCATTGCACTGATGTTGTATGCAGACGGTATTTTGTACCCGTGGATTCTTGCTGCGGGTGTTTCGTAATGACGTTACGTAGCGGAGGGTACTTGATATCAGTGGTGCGTGTTGAAGTGTGCTTCCTATCAATTTTAAATGACAGAGGGCCCTTAATAATGGTATTTCGTGGCAGGCGGTGCTCTGTACCAATGTTATGTGCAGTTTTCTCAGACAGGAAAGATGGTAGTTCCGCACACAAACTGTAGATTTTTTCCGGTTGATGCATTGCAGCTCCTTGTTGATCCTAACGCTTTCCATTCATCATGCAAATATTGCGTGGTGGATGGTGTTTCTTACTGATGTTACGTGCCAGGGGCGCTCTGCACCAATGATGAATGACTGAGAATATTTCTTTCCAGGGTTCTTTCTACTGATGTTGTATGTCAGATGGCATCTTGTACCAGTGGAGTCTGGCAGCGGGTGATTCGTAATGACGTTACGTAGCGGAGGGTACTTGATATCAGTGCTGTGTGTTGAGGTGTGCTTCCTATCTATTTTAAATGACAGAGAGTACTTAGTAATGGTATTTCGTGGCAGACGGTGCTCTGTACCAATGTTATGTGTCAGAGGGTGGCTAATGCCAGTTTTGCATGGTAGAGGGCGCTTTCTACAACCTTTATAGTTGTCGTGTGCTTCATACCGACTATCCGTCTCACACACTCCTTCACACGCTGCTACTGATTGCTTATCCTGTTATCTAGTATTCACGATATTCGTACACACTGCTGCTATACATTTTCATAGCTGTAGCATATATGAATGAGTGTAAGTCGAAGACAAAAGTCTAGGTGCTATGGATGAGTTGCAACTACTCGTTTACCATTTTTTCTGCGATTCGCGATGCTCGTGTACATTACTGCTACCTATTTCTCCAAAGCCGAAGAAGGCCCTCTCCAAGCTGGCTTCTAATATTTTGTTTATTATTCTGTACATAATTCGTGTCAATGTTTCGGATCAATGAAATATTAAGCTGATGGTTTGGTAAGATACATGTCTGTCAGACTACTATCCACAGAACTCACTAGTGTGGAATGAACCCAGCCATGATAATGAAAGATATTGCCAAAGCACACAGAATATTTGCTAATGAAATTACGCATCTGTGAATTGTCTTTCCCTTTCACAGCAATTTCCTTGGAATTTGCACTGACATGATGCAGTTTAACAGAACGTGCCTGATTAACAATGCAGATACACCTAATTATCAGGAAACGTAGCGTTACTCCGCGAAAATCTACGATGATTAAGGGGCGTGAAAATAACTTTTCATTGATTTGGTCATCATATTTATGTTTATGTTTGTAATTGCGCCACCTTCTTAATCTTCTTCTGCATTCGTCCGTACTTTAACTTATCGATGGCAGCAGCTGTTAAAATAATGGGAGATTGTACCACATGCAGCTTCAGAGTTTGATTGCAATTCCTCTGTGACGTGAATACCCGTTCCGTTTAAGTGCCTCTTTCTTTTTACAGGACACCCTGTGTCTCTGGATGCTGTGTGACGTGAAGCTGTGTGGTGATTGGAAATAATTTCCTTGCACTGTTCCTCTAAATATCACCTTAGCACTTGAAAGTAGTAATCGGCGTTAACTGTGGCACCATGTGAAAATTCGTTGTGATATGTTCCCTCCTTTCGTAAAGGGAGAGATAATTGTTTCCTATTAGATGCTTTCCTGTTCCAATGTTCGTTGAAAGAAATGCATCTTCGGTGGTGATTTCATGTGACCTTTTCTCCCTTATTAACCACAATGGAAATGTTGGTTATTGTTGACTGTCCATGGTGCTCTAGTCTTTACATTTGTGTGCACATTGAATAGCATACACTTCTTGTATCGACTAGTGTGTTTTTCAAAGAGACATAATATGATGTGAACTAAGTTTACGAAAATTACGGACACAGGAGGACTTGGCCGCAGTTCATGTACAGCTGAAATTTGTTTTGGCTATAGTCAACCGTCGTGAGGCCTCTGCCTGGATGTGTAGCAGCGGCGGAGCATCTGGCGGACGCGTGGGACACCTGAGGTTTCGTTTGATTTGAACATGGGCTCTGTTGCAGAGGAACATTCCAGTGGACGGCCACGGAGGATATGTCCTACCGCAGGGTGTGGGCAGGCGGCCGCGCCTACAGCAAGGTCTCACCAGGTGCACGGGGTGGTGATGGAGGGGGGGGGAGGGGGGGAGGAGAAAAAGGGGAACGGACTTTCTGGTTATCAGGAGCTCCAATGTTAGGCTTTTTATAGAGAGAGAGATAAATTCGGTTGAGCCCTACGAAGAAAGCCAATGTGCGTTCGTTAAGTCTACCAGGAGCCTCATCTCGGTCGTGGAGGACCCTTTGCTTGGGGCTATGAGGCGAGGAGAGCGTAGTCGTCTGGAAGTTGTGCCTCACGTCGTCACCACTGATTCCTGTTGCTTGGGTTCTGAGGCCATCTTCAGTTCATGCGTGCAGCTGTCGAAAATGATAAAGGTTGCTGGCTTCGCGTGTGTGGGGGCAAGTAGAACTGGCAGTTGTTAGCATTTTCCCAAAGTTGACCGGGGCCCTTAGGTTTGGAGCCGTGTGGAGAGTCTAAAAGGACATCACTCACAGTCATGCCTGAGGCATGATTCGAAACTGTGACCGTAGCAGCAGCGCGGTTCCGCACTCAGGCGTCTAGAACCGCTCGGCCATCGGCATTGATCGTATATCGAAAGGACAGATTCGATACTAAAAGGGGGGGGGGGAGTATTTAATGCAGTCGATAAAAATAATGTCCGAATTAGGTCAATTTTGTGTGTGACTGCAGTTATCTAGACGACTACAGCTGGCCTTGATGATGTGTTAACTTTAGGAAGTTTTTACTGGCCACCGATTCTCCCGTTGTAGTTATAAAATAATCCACAGAAAGTTTACGCTCAGTGGCGCTGAAATAACCAGATCATGCAATATTACCTGGTCGCAAACTTAAAGTATTGCGTATAGGGTAGGACATCTATGGATTCATTGCAGGCGTACAGGCAGCAGTCTTGCGAAGTGCTTCTGAACACGTTTTCCAAAATCTGTCTTGAGTAGTTAGATCGACAGCCCAATGGAAATATTTTTTACTTTGCCGCTACAAACAGACTGGATTTATCAATGGTGTCAGTATATAGACAGGGATTATCGATCATGACATCATCACAGCGAAGATTGTTGCTAAAGTTAAGAAATCAGCCAATAATTGTAGAGTATTTATGCCAGAAAGAGCAGATACGCCGTAGCTAGCATTCCACTTAGTTAGTGAATGGTCATTATTTAGTTCCAGTATTATGGAAATAGAGGAATTATGGGCAAAGTTTAATCGGGTTGTTAAGTCCGCTCTGGAGAAGTATCGGCCGATTAACGGGATTAAGGATGGAAAAAACCCACCGCGGATTAGTAAAAAAATTGTGAAAGTGCTAAGTAGGGAAAAATTTTTGCACTCTCCGATCAAAACAGAACATGTAAATGACGTCCATCAAATGTTAGTAGAGCTTACGACGTCTGTAAAATGATGGATGCTCGAAGCACACATTTAACCTTACTATGAAGCGCACAACACAACTATGTAATACCCTCTGTCACGTAAGATTGTACAACGTATTCTCCGGGCATGCGAAAATGGTGCGAAGCATCCTGTGTCATTTCCTTCGCAGCCCAGCTAAAGCTAGAGGCTAAATACCTACTCGTTGGGAGCACCGACGATAGGTGGGTAACGGAGCTCCTCAGGGAAGTAACAGACAGCTCGGGAAAAAATGCCAGTGTACACTCAGTGTATTTTCCGGTAGTATTCTTGCCCGAGAAGTGGAGGAGGCTCTGCTGACGTCTATCGAGTGCACTGGGTACAACCGGCTGCGAATCGTGCCTCATGTCGGCATCCGCAGGTGGAGACCTGAAGGGTTCCCCTTAATAGGTCAGGCATTCAACACAAGCTGTAAGTGTTCCCTAGTATAACGGAGTACGTTGGACGTGCACATGGGTGGTGTTTATTTTAGGGGATCCTCCAACTTGGGGACAGAGATGAACTTCCTGCCGAAAACGAAGTTACATCAGCCACATTATCCTCAGAGGATGCTCGTTGTTACAGACCGAAAATTGAAAAGAATAGTATGATACTAGTAATTGCAGTATCATCCATGGTAAAGCCCCAGAGTTTATACCGCTTTTTGAAACTCATAATGTCCAGATAGTTTTTAGTAGCATCTAGCAAGGTTATTACGGATTCCAACTTGCAGAATTTCATGAATAAGATTTCTGATCATGCCGTTGTAATAGGGGTGACTTCAGCTTGCCAAGTGTAGATTGGGAGCGTCATGCTATCAAAACTGGTACGAGAGGCAGGGATTCGAGTGACATCGTTCTGAATGTCTTGGCCGAAAATTACCTCGAGCAGATGTAGAACCAAGTAGCTTTTTTTTCGGATCGAAGCATCGCAACTCCTTGTTTATCCTACTGCCAGCCATTCATAACGCTAATGTAGCGTGGTGGCGGGCGCTTCTTACCAATGCTACGTGGGAGGGTTGCTCTCATGCAACGTTGAGTGCCTGAGAGTATTTCGTACCGGCATACTTTGTACCGATGTTTTGTGGCATAGGGTCCTTTGTAGCAATGTTGTCTAGTGGAGGATGTTTTGTAACGACGTTAGTAGCACACTAATATTCATGAACATTACCGCTACCCATTTTACACATTTTTCCATGAATGAAACCGACCTTTCCAAGTTTGCTTCTACCATTATCTGCTCTTCTTTAAATAATTCGTATCAGTGTATTGCATTAATGACATATTAAACTGATGGTTTGGTAGGATACACTCCTGTCAGACTAGGATGCAAAAAAATCTTTAATATCGAAGACACCCTGCCGTGAAAACTAAAGATATTACCGATGCACGCAGATTATTTGCTCATGAAGTTACGGAACGGGTAGTTGTCTTCCACTTTGATTGAAATTTCCTTGGATTTTGCGCTGTCATCATACGCCTTAGGAGATCCCACCTGGTTAGGAAAGGAGACTGTAATCTCCCTCTCCGTCCTAATTCCAGTTATTGTCCACAATAAGCAAAGCATTTTATGAAAAATTAGAAAGGAGCGAGGAGTACAATAAACTATCTAGTTAATTTAGCTCTTCTTGTAGACTTCGCTCCAGTTCTACTTGTCCGCAGCTCGTGGTCTTGCAGTAGCGTTGTCGCTTCCCGCGCACGGGGTCCCGGGTTCGACTCCCGGCGGGGTCAGGGACTTTCCCTGCCTCGAGATGACTGGGTGTTGTTGCGTCGTCTTCATCATCATCATCATCATCATCATCATCATTATCATCATTCATCCCCATTACGGTGCTAGGAAGGCAATGGCAAACTACCTCCGCTAGGACCTCCTCTATATAAGACGGATAAAGAGTTGACCCACAAAATTACAGATCAGTAACGTAAACATTGGTTTGCTGCAGAATTATTGAAGATATTCGCAATTCGAGTACAATAAACTTGCTTGAGATGGAAAATCTGCTGTCCACAAATCAGAACAGTCTTAGTAACCATCGTCGGTGGGAAAGTCAGCTTGCCGTTTCTCGCATGATATCCTGAGAACTATAGATACGGGGCAACATGTGGATTCCATATTCCTAGATTTCAGAAAAGCGTTTAACACGGTACCCCACTGCAGACTGTTGACGAAGATACGAGCATATGGAACAGGTTTCCAGATATGTGAATGGCTTGTAGACTTCTTAAGTAATAGGAACCAGTACGTGTTCTCGACGGCGTGGGTTCATCAGAGACAAGGGTAGCCGCAGGAGAGTCCCAGGGAAGCGTGATATAACCGCTGTTATTCTATGTGTACATAAATGACAGTGTGAGCAGCAATCTGCTGCTGTTTGGTGATGATGCTATTGTGTGGGGGAAGGATACAAATGTAGGAGGATACAAAATGAGGAGGGAGGAAGAGGAGTTTAGTGTTTAACGTCTAATCGACAACGAGGTCATTAGAGACGGAGCACAAGCTCGCATTATGGAAAGATGGGAAGGGGAATAGGCCGTGCCCTTTCAAATGAAACATCCAGATATTTGTCTGAAGCGATTTAGGTAAATCACGGAAAACGTAACTCAGGATGGCCGGACGCGAGTTTGAACCGTCGTCCTCCCGAAAGCGAGTCCATTGTGCTAACCACTGTATTCAATGTATTGGTGTCTCTTAGGGTACGACAGTGGGTTTATCCTACCTCGAGTTTCATCTCTGCTATTTCATCAGAAGCATCCGTCCATTATCCCACTGAGTTCCCTTTTCTGCAAAGAATTTCCAGCTTGTTTTACAGCACCAGAGCTTCGAGTTGGACGATCCACCTCAATACTGTATTTAGCGTCTACCTCCTGATCCGCTGGCAGGAAACTACAGACGCGACAATGGGCGACACCAGACTGCCAACTTCCACAATGGGCTCTGTTTCGAGCGACGCGAATGCGACACTAGCCCTCACTCACCCTGCGGTGAGGGCAGATACCTCGCGACGAGTCCACTGGAAGTTACCTCGACAGCATAGCCCGTGGCGGAAACAAGAGAAACCTGAGGTGTCCGACATTACGCTCCAAACGCTCCGCCACCGCTGCATCCCGAGGCAGGAGCCTGAAGAAAGCTGACCGTAGCCAAAACAACCTTCAACTGTTCGTGAACTGCGTCCAGATCTTTCTGCCACCGCAGTGTTGGTAACTCAGTTTACTTAATTTTATGTATCTCTTTAAAAACACATTTGTCAATATGAGAGGTGTATGTTCTTAAATGAGCACCCAGAGGTCAAGAATGGGCAACCATGGATTGTGCAGAACAGCGAAACACTTCCATTGCGGCTGATAAGTGAAGAAAGGCCACATAAAATCACTACCAAGGTGCATTTCTTTTAGCACCGTGTCCGACGAACGATTGAACAGGAGACAACCTAAGGGGAAACAGCTTTCACTCCTTTTATGAAATGAGGGAATATATCACCACGAATTTCCACGTGGTACCGCAGTTAAAGCTGATTACAACTTTCAACTGTTAAATTGAAATGTAGAGGAACACCGTGTAGAAATGGTCTCCAATATGGCGATTAACGTCAACAGTTCACGTCACAAGGCATCGAGAGTTACATTGCCCTTTAGAATGAAAAAGGCCTTAACCGGTAAGAGTATTCACGACACAGAGGAGTTGTAATCGAACACTGAAGCTGTATGTGGCATAAACTCCCAATATCTCACGATTTTAAAGCGGTTTCCTTTAATAAATGAAAGTGAGGAAGAGGTAATTAGCAAAAATTTGTAGTTGGTTGCCTTTAAATGCATAAAACGTTAAATATAAACAGTTAACTAAATGAACAAGTTACTTGAACGCCACTCTCTCTTCATAAATTTCCATGGAGTAACGATACGTTCCCTGATAATTAGGTGTGTCTTGTAACGGGACATCCTCCTCTAGCATTACTTTTCCTCAACAGCAGTAGTCGATCCCAGTATTATTTTTCGAATTTTGCCCACGTCAGTATTATCTCAGCCGCCTTTTTCAAAACTTTCATATAATTATATGCAGTGGTGTTGCCGTGGTCTTTAGTCCAGAGACTGGTTTGATGCAGCTCTCCATGCTACTCTATCCTGTGCAAGCTTCTTCATCTCCCAGTACCTACTGCAACCTACATCCTTCTGAATCTCCTTAGTGTATTCATCTCTTGGTCTCCCTCTACAAATTTTACCCTCCACGCTGCCCTCCAATATTAAATTTGTGATCCCTTGATGCCTCAGAATATGCCCTACCAACCGATCCCTTCTTCTAGTCTAGATGCGCCACAAATTTCTCTTCTCTCCGATTCTATTCAATACCTCCTCATTAGTTATGTGATCTACCCATCTAATCTTCAGCATTCTTCTGTAGCACCACATTTCGAAAGCTTTTATTGTCTAAAGTATTGATCGTCCACGTTTCACTTCCATACATGGCTACACTCCATACAAATACTTCCAGAAACGACTTCCTGACACTTAAATCTGTACTCGAAGTTAACAAATTTCTCTTCTTCAGAAAAGCTTCCCTTGCCATTGCCAGTCTACATTTTATATCATCGCTACTTCGATCACCATCAGTTATTTTGCTCCCTAAATAGTAAAATTCATTTACTACTGTAAGTGTCTCATTTCCTAATCTAATTCCCGCAGCATCACCCGATTTAATTCGACTACAGTCCATTATCCTCCTTTTGCTTTTGTTGATGTTCATCTTATATCCTCCTTTTAAGACAATGTCCATTCCGTTCAGCTGCTCTTCCAGGTCCTTTGCTGTCTCTGACAGAATTACAATGTCATCCGCGAACCTCAAAGTTTTTATTTCTTCTCCATAGATTTTAATTCCTACTCCGAATTTTTCTTTTGTGTCCTTTACTTCTTGCTCAATATACGGATTGAATAACATTGGGGATAGGCTACAACACTGTCTAACTTCCTTCCCAACCACTGCTTCCCTTTTATTTCCCTCGACTCTTATAACTGCCATCTGGTTTCTGTACAAATTGTAAATAGCCTTTCGCTCCCTGTATTTTACCCCTGCCACCTTCAGAATTTGAAAGAGAGTATTCCAGTCAACATTGGCAAAAGCTTTCTCTAAGACTACAAATGCGAGAAACGTAGTTTTGTCTTTCCTTAATCTATTTTCTAAGATAAGTCGTAGAGTCAGTATTGCCTCACGTGTTCCAACATACGGACGCACTATATGTTATATTTCAAACTAAAATTTATGAAATGAAATTACTTTATTTTCGATGTTACATTCCGTAACTACTAGCTCTGATGGTACAGTTAAAACAAATTTGAAATTACGAATTATTTGGCACACTTAAAATTTCTATTATTAATCACGCAATCTAGTACTGTTTACTATGTTTATTTCTGGATTCAATTATGAAATAATAATCGAAATTAGTAGAAATTCATTTGTCAAGAAAAAATTGTAAACCATTTGGAATATGGCTATTACCGCAGAGTGAAGTAGTAGTATGCTCGCCTCTGATGTGATCGGACGTATTTTTGTATTTTGGGCGAATAATGTAATTTTGGCTTTGTTAATGTGAAAGTTCAAAAGACTGTATGATATACTAAAAGAAATAAAATATATTAACGTAACATCAAAAATGCTGCAACAACAATCTTCAAATTTATTTAGATCAATTCAACCATGAGGCCCTAAAATGTGTGAATTTCAGCTTCTAGGATCAGGCCCCTAGACAAGTAGAACTGGATGGAACTCTACACGAAAAACTAAGTAAACTAGAAAATTTATTGTAATCTTCGCTCCTCTCAAATTTTTCGTAAAACACTTTGCTTATTGTGGACAATAACTGGAATTAGGAAGGAGGGGGATCTCCTAAGGCGTATGATGAGAGCGCAAATCGAAGAAAATTTCAGTGAAGGTGGAAGACAACTACCAGATCCGTAACTTCATGAGCAAATAGTCTGCGTGCATTGGTAATATCTTCAGTTTTCATGGCTGGGTGTCTTCAATATTAAAGAATTTTGTGCACGCTAGTCTGACAGGTGTGTATCCTATATATTCAGCCAGGCGGTCACAATGCGGCAGCTGAGACGGCGCCTGCTGGAGAAGCTGCGGTGGCGCCTCCTGCGGCTGCGGCGGGCTTGTCTGGGGCTTCGGCGGCGTTGTCTGCCGCTGCGACGCCGGTTTCTCCTGCCGCTGCGCAGCTCACGGTGGTCATCGCGCGTCGCCAGCTTGTATCGGCCGCTGCGGACTATGAGTGTGCCGTCCTCCACGCCCCTCTTCAACGTTATTTGCAGCAGCCGCTTGTTCATCTACACAAAAGCATCCGCCTTAGCCTCAGAACTGCGCTTTACGCAACGCTGACCGCGACAGAATGACAAACATTTGAGCTAGCGCGCGACTTACCCCTACAGCGGAATCAGTGTTTGACTGCAGCCACGATCTGATTTGAGTCATGGTTGAACCGCGGCCGTCGCTCAGTTCTCTGAGAGCTTGCGAGACGACGTCGATCAGGCGGCGCCCGTCGCCGCTCGCGTTGCCGCCCCGGAGCTTAGGAGACATCTCTAATGGCTGGAGAGACACAGCCGCGACCTACTCGAAACGTTCTCGCGCAGAAACTGTTGCCCGGTAACGCACTGCGCTTACTTTTATAGCATAACAACAATGGCGGAGGTCGTTTCCAGGGAAATGACTGCAGACGTCATTGGCTATCCCATTGTTTGCCTCCTGCGACACATGTGTACGAAACTGCTAGACGTTTTGTGCGGTTTTCTCAGACAGGAATTAGATTTTTTGTGGATGGATGCATTGCACCTCCTTGTGTATCCTATTGCCTGCCATTAACCATGCAAATGTTGCGTGGTGGAGGGTGTTTCTTACTAATGTCACGTGGCAGGGGCGCTCTGCACGAATCTTGAATGCCATAGAATAATACGTACCATGGCTCATTGCACCGATGTTGTACGCAGACGGCGTTTTGTACCCGTGGAGTCTGGCAGCGGGTGTTTCGTAAAGACGTTACGTAGCGGAGGGTACTTGATACCAGCCGGCCGGTGTGGCCGTGCGGTTCTAGGCGCTTCAGTCTGGAACCGCGAGAAAGCTACGGCCGCAGGTTCGAATCCTGCCTCGGGCATGGATGTGTGTGATGTCCTAAGGGTTAGTTAGGTTAAAGTAGTTGTAAGTTCATGTGGACTGATGACCACAGGTGTTGAGTCCCATAGTGCTCAGAGCCATTTGAACCATTTTCTTAACTTGATACCAGGGCTGCGTGTTAACGTGTGCTTCCTATCATTTGTAAATGAACGAGGGACTTAATAATTGTGTAGTGTGACAAAGTGTGCCCTCTAGCAATGTTATGGGTAGTTTTGTCAGAAAGGAATGATGGTAGTCCCTAGAAAAAACTGTAGGTTTTTTTCCGGACGATTGCATTGAAGATCCTTGGGCATCCTATTGCCTGCCATTCAGCACCCAAATGTTGCGTGGTAGAAGGCGTTTCTTACCGATTTTTCGGGGCAGAGTAAGTCTGTACCAATCTTGAATCCCATAGAATATTACGTACCATGGCTCATTGCACTGATTTGTAAGCAGACAGCGTATTGAACCCATGGATTCTGTTAGCGGGTGTTTCGTAATGACGTTACGTAGCGGAGGGTACTTGAAACCAGGGCTGCGTTTTGAAGTGTGCTTCCTATCATTTGTAAATGAACGAGGGACTTAATAATGTTGTTGTTGTGGGTTGGCAGGAGAGCCAACACCGGGTTACAAGAGGAAGCCGAAAGGCACGCGTTTTAGCTCACGCAGGCTGGCGTGAAGTCTGGAACAGGACAAGGAAATTAGAATTTAGAAAAACGGACGTAGCTGGTGGAATACTTAACTTTAATCCATTAATGGTGAACGTCTGTCTGACGGTACATGAATCACAAGATCAATAGCAGCTGATAATGGCGCCTTGCTAGGTAGTAGCAAATGACGTAGCTGAAGGCTATGCTAACTATCGTCTCGGCAAATGAGAGCGTATTTTATCAGTGAACCATCGCTAGCAAAGTCGGTTGTACAACTGGGGCGAGTGCTAGGAAGTCTCTCTAGACCTGCCGTGTGGCGGTGCTCGGTCTGCAATCACTGATAGTAGCGACACGCGGGTCCGACGTATACTAACGGACCGCGGCCGATTTAAAGGCTACCACCTAGCAAGTGTGGTGTCTGACGGTGACACCACATTCCTCCCCCGCAAATCGGCGTACGATTGTGGCATAAGGCTTCCGCCCGCCGTGGGGAGGACATATTAGACGAGGTGGGGAGCCTAACAACAGGCGAGGCTGTGCCACCCGCACCCTGCCATTCGGACCGCAGGGAGCTAGGAAACGCCTGAAAACCTGCTCCAGGGTGCACGCCAACATGCGGTGTATACGCCCGCGGAGAGACAGGAGGGGCCGAAGGGTCGACCTCCATCGGGTCGGGGCACCTGACGGGCGAAGACGACATTTGGTCCGGAGCGGGCAAGAGTTCCATGTCGGAGGACAACTGGTCACGGGAAGCGATCGGCGGCGCGTGACCCAGGAAGGCGCCCAGCGGTTGCAGCGACGCGTCCACTGTGGGCGTCGCCGGCGGGAGAAGAGGCGGCGGCGGCGGCGCGTCGCCATGGGGCAAAACGGAAGGCAGCGTCGGTAACACCTGGGGCTGAGGCGAGCCAGTAGATCGGTCTCCAGGGCGCTGACCAGACGGCACCGTCGCTGAAAGCAGACGGCGAGCGGCAGATCCCATGCGACGACAGAGGCGCAGCTGGTTGAGATGCTGGCGCACCTCACCAGAGGCCCCCAAAACCAGATACATAGCGCGTCCGAGGCAGCGAAGAATGCGCCCTTCGAGCCAACGCCATGAACCTCGGTAGTGACGATAGTAGACAACGTCGCCTGGAGCAAAAGCAGGTGTCTACCGCTGCACAGGAACCTGATGCGGCGGATGTAGCAAAGACATCAAGGTTCGATGAGGGCGACCATGGAGCAACTCAGCCGGCGAGCGACCATCTCGGGGCTGAGAGCGATACGAGGATAAAAAGAGCAATAACGGCTCGGACGTCAGATTTTGAATACCATTGGCCTTGCAGAATGACTGAAATTCTGCGGACATGAATTGAGGGCCATTGTCGGAAACAATAGTCTGTGGAGGACCTTCAATGCAAAAGATAGCAGATAACGCTTGGATGGTGGCAGATGATGTCGTGGAAGACATCTGGACAACAAAAGAAAAAGTGCTGAATGAATCTACCACAACCAACCATCGAGCATTCCAGAATGGACCAGCAAAATCGATGTGTAAGCGTTGCCAAGGGGAAGTGGATTTTGGCCATGCAAAGAATTTCCGCAGTGGGGCTGATTGTCGTTCGACACACACCATGCAAGAAGAGCACATATTCGTAATCGCGGCATCGATTCCGAACCAAGTACAGTGCTGACGAGCAAGTTTTTTCGTTCTCACTATACCCCAATGTCCTTGGTGGAGAAGCTGTAAGACAGAGGACTGTAACGAACGTGGTACCACGACCCTGGACTGATCATTACAAGATCGCAAAAGCAAAACACCACGTCGAACAAAAAGTCTCTCCTTGTGAACAAAAAATCGGAGAACCAACGGATCCCTGATCCGTGACTTTGACAAGGGCCATTGCGTAGCAACAAAACGCAGAACGGTAGCAAAAACAGGGTCAGCAGCTGTGGCTGTAGCTACACGACGAAAATCAATCGGAAAAGATTGGACCACGTCATCGGTTTCCGCATCAATGAACATGCAAGCAAGTTCGGAGGAATCGAATGCTCTATCCTCAGCGACAGGCAAACGGGACAACGTATCGGCGTTTCCATGCTTAGCAGTGGAGCGATACAAGATATCGTAACGATACTGCGAGAGGAAAATAGACCAGCGAATGAATTTCTGCGCTGTACGTGGAGGTATAGGCTTGTTCGGATGAAAAAGCGATGTCAAAGGTTAGTGGTCTGTGATGATGGTAAAGTGACGACCATAAAAGAAATCATGAAACTTTGTAACACCAAATACGAGAGCCAATGCTTCTTTCTCGATCTGTGAATAATTTCTTTGCGCAGACGAGAACAATTTGGACGCAAAGGCAATAGGGCGATCTTGCGATCCATCTTTGTGCGCAAGCACAGCACCGATCCTGAAATCTGATGCATCCACCATTAACAAATGGGCCTTCTGGGGATCGAATGGCGTAAGGCAAGTATTGGAAAGCAACGCCAATTTCAACTGGCGAAAGGCGCGTTCGCATTCCGTCGTCCAGACAAACGGAACACCTTTACAGCGTAAGCGATGAAGCGGAGCTGAAATGGAAAAGGCATGCGGGATATATTTATGATAATATTTGACTTTTCTCAGCACACTCTGTAGCTGCTTCAAATTCTGCGGCGAAGGCAAGTCTTGTATGTCACGGAGGTGCTCGGGACTGGGATGTATGCCTTGGGCATTGAGTACATGTCCCAGGTAGGGCAAGTCTCGAGCAAAAAACACACATTTGTCCTTCCGCAAGCGAAGACCATTTTGTCGCAAGACCTGAAATAATGTTCTGAGATTGGCTAAATGTTCTTCTTCCGTCTTTCCGGAGATCACAATATCGTCCAGATAGTTTGCTGCAGTAGGGACCGACGCACAAACAGTTTGTAGATATTGCTGAAACAATGCAGGGGCGGATGTACACCCGAATGGCAGTCCTTTGAATCGATACAAACCAAAAGGCGTGTTAACCACCAAAACGCGCTGGGATTCTTCGTCCACCGGCATTTGCAAGTACGCATCTGCTAGGTCCAACTTCGAAAAATAGTTATCCGGGCACAGTTTGTCAAAAAGATCTTCCAGACGGGGTAAAGGAAAAGTTGCAATCACTAGTTGTGAATTCACTGTTGCCTTGAAGTCCACACAAAGTCTCAATCTTCCGGAAGGTTTTGGCAAAATTACTAAGGGTGATGCCCAGAGTGAAGCCTGCACACGTTCAATTACACCTTGTGATTCCAAATCATGTAATGTTTTTGTGACCTTATCACGCAATGCGTGGGCAACATTGCGCGCTCGGAAAAATTTCAGTTGCGCGTTTACTTTCAGTTCCAAATGTGCTTTATGCTTCTTAGTGCAACCAAGGCCCGGTGCAAAAATGTCTGCAAATTCTTCACATTGACGAGAAACACTGTCTGAAGGCACAGTCTGGTTCACTGATAGGACCTGATTTACGACAGACAAGTTAAACAACTGAAATAAATCGAAACCAAACAAGTTCACTGCAGAAGAAGAACGAAGAATGTAAAATGACACAAGTTTTGTTTGTCCTTTGTATGTTGCAAGAAGGCTGCACTGTCCTAATACAGGGATATCTTGCCCTGAATAGCTTGTTAACTTAACGTTTGCGGCACGCAACGGAGGTGTGCCCAGCTGTTTGTACGTATCTTGATTGATCAGTGAAACTGCAGCTTCGGTATCGAGCTGGAATGGTATCACTTTGTCGTTAATGTCCAAATCTACAAAAAGTTTATTGTCCTACTGACGACAAGAGCGACTGTCTCATGCAACGTGAACTGACACTGGTTCATAATCACTTGCGACTTGACGGGATTCCCGGCGATGTCGACGCATACTATTGGTGGGACGAACACAGTGATTGTTAGAGAGAGTGGCACTGGGCGGAGTGGAATGAAATACATGAACGTCCATGGGCGAAGTTTCACGAGCCTGAGTATCCTTGGTTCGAATTCGGTGCGAAGCAAAGGGCCTGGAATGGTTGTGAGTTTCCGATCTGAGCTTTTTCTGGCAAACACTCTGAACATGTCCTTTTTTATTACAGAAAACGCAAATAGCCTGGCGTGACGGGCAATTCTCACGCGAATGTCTAGTAGCACTGCATTTGCTTGCCTGCGTGGCACACGTGGCTGAGAGCCTGGCGGCAGCAGCGCAGCCGGGCGCGAGGGCTGTTTACTGCTCCGCGCAGCTCGCCCGGCGGGCCAGTTAACCTGACACATGGGTGGCGAAGTTTCAAACGATTCCTGAGCAAAGTCAAGTGTATCCTGCCGTTTCAAAATCTGTTCCCTTATACGAACATCAGAAACGTTCTGTGCAATGGCATCACGTACCATAGTATCTGAATGAGGGAGTCCACATTGACACTCAACAGCACAATCCATAGTAAGACCTTGCAAGGTTGCAACCCACTCCCGATTAGTCTGACCTGACGTACGTTTTGTATGAAAGAAGGTATACCTTTTCGCAACCACAATGACGGATTCTTTGAAGTAGGCATCTAATGCAGACAAAATTTCGTCATAGGACAGAGTTGCTACGTCGTGTTGGGGAAATAATTTGACGATCACATGGTATGTTTGGACCCCTACTGAGTACAACAAAAATGGCTGCCGCTCGTTACCTTGAATTCTGTAGGAGGCGAGATGGAATCCAAATTGGCGTGACCACTCCGTCCAGCTTTCCAGTGCAGCATCAAAAGGACGAAATGTTGGTGCAACTGCGTGTTGTGGCTGTGTGTGCGGTGGAGCGGCGGCTGCCGCATCGTTTGGCATTGCCCGTTGACCCTGGACAGGCTGTCCAAGAGCATCCAGTGAGGCCTGCGTCTGCTGATTCTGTAAGGGATAAAATTCGGATGTAGATCTGGAGATTGTGGCGAAGCCGTTACACAAGTAAATCAGGGCAATATCGATAAGAACGCGGATTGGCCTCGTCGCCAAATGTTGTGGGTTGCCAGGAGAGTCAACACCGGGTTACAAGAGGAAGCCGAAAGGCACGCGTTTTAGCTCACGCAGGCTGGCGCGAGGTCTGGAACAGGACAAGGAAATTAGAATTTAGAAAAACGGACGTAGCTGGTGGAATACTTAACTTTAATCCATTAATGGTGAACGTCGGTCTGACGGTACATGAATCACAAGATCAATAGCAGCTGATAATGGCGCCTTGCTAGGTCATAGCCAATGACGTAGCTGAAGGCTATGCTAACTATCGTCTCGGCAAATGAGAGCGTATTTTATCAGTGACCCATCGCTAGCAAAGTCGGTTGTACAACTGGGGCGAGTGCTAGGAAGTCTCTCTAGACCTGCCATGTGGGGGCGCTCGGTCTGCAATCACTGATAGTGGCGACACGCGGGTCCGACGCATAATAACGGACCGCGGCCGATTTAAAGGCTACCACCTAGCAAGTGTGGTGTCTGGCGGTGACACCACAGTTGTAGTGTGGCAGACTGTGCTCTCCACCAATGTTATGGGTACTTTTCTGAGAAAGGAATGATGGTAGTCCCTAGAAAAAACTGTAGATTTCTTTCCGGACTATTGCATTGACTGTCCTTGTGTATCCTATTGCCTACCATTACCCACGCAAATGTTGCGTGGTAGAGGGCGTCTCGTACCGATTTTACGTTGCAGGGTCACTCTGCACCAATCTTGAATGCCATAGAATATTATGTCCTATGGCTCATTGCACCGTTTTGTATGCAGACGGCGGTTTGTACCCATGGAGTCTGGCAGCGGGTGTTTCGTAATGACGTTACGTAGAGGAGGGTACTTGAAACCAGGGCTGCGTGTTGAAGTGTGCTCCCTATCATTTTTAAAATGAACGAGGGTCTTAATAATGTTGTAGTGTGGTAGACTGCGCTCTCTACGAATGTTATGGGTACTTTTCTCAGAAGGGAATGATGGTAGTCCCCAGAAAAAACTGTGGATCTTTTCCTGATAGTTGCATAGTAGGGCCTTGTGTATCCAATTGCCTGCCATTCAGGACGCAAATGTTGCGTGGTAGAGGGCGTTTCTTACCGACTTTACGGGGCAGCGTCGGTCTGCAGCAATCTTGAATGCCATAGAATAATACGTAACATGGCTCATTGCACCGATTTGCTTGCAGACAGCGTTTTGTACCCTTGGAGTCTGGCACAGGGTGTTTCGTAATGACGTTACGTAGCGGAGGGTACTTGAAACCAGAGCTGCGTGTTGAAGTGTGTTCCCTATCATTTTTAAATGGACAAGGGACTTAATAATGGTGTAGTGTGGCAGACTGTGCTCCCTACCAGTGATATGGGTAGTTTTCTCAGAAAGGAATGATGGTAATCGCTAGAAAAAAATATAGATTTTTTCCGGACGATTGCGCTGAAAGTCCTTGTATATCCAATTGCCAGCCAATCAGCACGCAAATGTTGCGTGGTTGAGGGCGTTTCTCACCGATTTTACGGGGCAGGGTCGCTCTGTATCAATCGTGAATGCCATGGAATGTTACGTACCATGGCTCATTGCACCGATTTGTATGCAGACAGCGTTTTGTACCCATGGAGTCTGGCAGCGTGTGTTTCGTAATGACGTTACGTAGCGGAGGGAACTTGATACCAGGGCTGCGTGTTGAAGTATGCTCCCTATTATTTTTAAATGAACGTGAAACGTAGTAATTGTGTTGTGTGGCGGACTGTGCTCTCTACCAATGTTATTGGTACTGTTCTCAGAAAGGAATGATGGTAGTCACTAGAAAAAATTGTAGATTTTTTCCGGACGATTGCTTTGAAGGTCCTTGTGTATCCTATTGCCTCCCATTCAGCACGCTAATGTGGCGTGGTAGAGAGCGTGTCTTACCGATTTTACGTGGCTGGGTAACTCTGCACCAATCATGAATGCCATAGAACATTACGTACCATGGCTCACTCACCGATATATATGCAGACGGCGTTTAGTACCCATGGACTCTGGCAGCGGATGTTTCGTAATGACGTTACGTAGCGGAGGGTATTTGAAACCAGGGCTGCGTGTTGAAGTGTGCTTTCTATCATTTGTAAATGGACGAGAGACTTCATAATGTTGTGGTGTGGCAGACTGTGCTCTCCACCACTCTTATAGGTAACTTTGTCAGAAAGGAATGATGGTAGTCCCTAGAAAAAACCGTAGATTGTTTTGCAGACGATTGCATTGAAGGTCGTTGTGCATCCTATTCCCTGCCATTCAGCACGCAAATGTTGGGGATGGAGGGCGTTTTTTAATGATTTCACGGGGCAGGGTCACTCTATACCAATCTTGAATGCCATAGAATAATACGTACTATGGCTCATTGCACCGATTTGTTTGCAGACAGCGATTTGTACCCTTGGAGTCTGGCAGCGGGTGTCTTGTAATGATGTTACGTAGCTGAGGGTTCTTGAAACCACGGCTGCGTGTTGAAGGATGCTTCCTACCATTTGTAAATGAACGAGGGACTTAATAATGGTGTATTGTGGCAGACTGTGTTCTCTACCAATTTTATGGGTAGTTTTTTCAGATAGGGATGATGCTAGTCCACAGAAAAAACTGTAGAATTTTTTCCAGACGATTTCATTGAAGGTCCTTGTGTATCCTATTGCCTGCCACTCCCCACGAAAAAGTTGCGTGGTAGAGGGTGTTTCCTACCGATTTTACGGGGCAGGGTCGCTCTGTATCAATCGTGAATGCCATAGAATATTACGTACCATGACTCATTGCACCGATTTGTATGCAGACAGCGTTTTGTACCCATGGAGTCTGGCAGCGGGTTTTTCTTAATGACGTTACGTGGCGGAGGGTACATGATACCAGGGCTACGTGTTGAAGTGTGCTTCCTGTCATTTTTAAATGATCGAGGGACTTAATAGTGGTGTAGTGTGGCAGACTGTGCTCTCTATCAATGTTATGGGTAATTTTCTCAGATAGGGATGATGCTAGTCCCTAGCAAAAACTAGATTTTTTCCTGACGATTGCGTTGAAGGTCCTTGTGTATCCTATTGCCTGCCATTCAGCACGCAAATGTTGCGTGGTAGAGGGCGTTTCTTACCGATTTTACGTGGCAGGGGAGTTCAGCATCAATCTTGAATGCCATAGAACATTATGTACCATGGCTCAATGTACGGATTTGTATGCTGACAGCTTTTTGTACCCATGGAGTCTGGCAGCGGGTGTTTCGTAATGACGTTACGTAGCGGACGGCACTTGATACCAGGGCTGCATGTAGAAGTGTGGTTCCTATCATTTGTAAATGAGCGAGAGACTTAATAATGGTTTAGTGTGGCAGACTGTGCTCCCTACCAATGTTATGGGTAGTTTTCTCAGAAAAAAATGATCGTTGTCCCTAGAAAATCCTGTAGATTATTCCGGACGTTTGCATTGAATGTGCTTCGGTATCCAATTGCCTGCCATTCAGCACACAAATGTTGCGTGGTAGAGGGCGTATCTTTTCGATTTAACGTGACAGGCGCGCCCTGCACCAATGTTGAATGCCATATAATATTACGTGCGATGGCTCATTGCACCGATTTGTATGCAGACAGCGTCTTGTACCAATGGAGTGTGGCAGCGTGTGTTTCGTAATGACGTTACGTAGCGGAGGGTACTTGATACCACGGCTATGTATTGAAGTGTGCTTCCTATCATTTTTAATAGAACGAGGGACATAATAATGGTGTAGTGTGGCAGACTGTGCTCTCTACCAATGTTATGTGTGGGTTTCTCCGAAAGGAATGATGGTAGACCCTAGAAAAAACTGTAGATTTTTCCCGGACTATTGCATTGAAGGTCCTTGTGTATCCTATTGCCTGCCTTTCAGCACGCAAATGATGTGTGGTAGAGGGCATTACTTACACATTTTACGGGGCAGGGTCACTCTGCACGAATCTTGAGTGCCATAGAATATTAAGTACCATGGCTCATTGCACCGATTTGTTTGCAGACAGCGTTTTGTACCCTTGGAGTCTGGCAGCGGGTGTTTCGTACTGACGTTACGTAGCGGAGGGTACTTGATACCAGGTCTGCGTGTTGAAGTGTGCTTCCTACCATTTTTAAAGGAACGAGGGACTTAATAATGGTGTAGTGTGGCGGACTGTGCTCTCTACCAATGTTATGTGTAGTCTTATCCGAAAGGAATGATGGTAGTCCCTAGAATAAACTGTAGATTTTTCCCGGACTATTGCACTGAAGGTCCTTGTGTATCCTATTGCCTGCCTTTCAGCACGCAACTGATGTGTGGCAGAGGGCATTACTTACCGATTTTATGGGGCAGGGTCGCTCTGCACCAATCTTAAATGCCATAGAATATTAAGTACCATGGCTCATTGCACCGATCTGTATGCAGACGGAGTTTTGTACCCATGGAGTCTGGTAGCGGGTGTTTCATAATGACGTTACGTAGCGGAGGGTACTTGATTCCAGGACTGCGTGTTGAAGTGTGCTCCCTATCATTTATAAATGAACGAGGGACTTCATAATGGTGTTGTGCGGAAGACTGTGCGTTCTACCATTGTTATGGGTAGTTAATAAGAAAGGAATGATGCTAGTCCCTAGAAAAGACAGTAGACTTTTTCCGGACGATAACATTGAAGGTCCTTCTGTATCCTATTGCCTACCAATCCCCACCAATATGTTGCGTGGTAGAGGGCGTTTCCTACCGATTATAAGTGACAGCGTCGCTATTAAACAATATTGAATGCCATAGAATATTAAGTACCATGGCTCATTTAACCAATTTGTAGGCAGACGGCGTTTTGTACACATGGAGTCTGGCAGCGTGTGTTTCGTAATGACATTACGTAGCGGAGGGTACTTCATACCAAGGCTGCATGCTGAAGTGTGCTTCCTATCATTTTTAAATGAACGCAGCAGGACTTGGCCGCAGTTCATGAACAGCTGAAATTGGTTTTGACTATAGTCAATCGTCGTGAGGCCTCTGCCTGGACGTGTAGCAGCGGCGGAGCATCTGGCGGACGCATGGGACACCTGAGGTTTCGTTTGATTTGTACACGCTCTCTGTTGCAGAGGAACATTCCAGTGGACGGCCACGGAGGATATGTCCTACCGCCGGGTGCGGGCAGGCGGCCGCTCCTGCAGCAAGGTCTGACCAATCGCACGGGGTGGTGATGGAGGGGGGGGGGAGGAGAAAAAGGGGAAGGGAATTTCTGGTTATCAGGAGCTCCAATGGTAGGCTTTTTATAGAGAGTGAGATAACTACGGTTGAGCCCTGCGAAGAAAGCCAATGTGCGCTCGTTAAGTCTACCAGGAGCCTCATCCCGGACAAAAAGAGATGGGGCCCCTCCACGCC
Organism: Schistocerca piceifrons; assembly: GCF_021461385.2. Classification (NCBI taxonomy): domain Eukaryota; kingdom Metazoa; phylum Arthropoda; class Insecta; order Orthoptera; family Acrididae; genus Schistocerca; species Schistocerca piceifrons. The sequence continues at coordinate 4,642,205 of NC_060149.1, forward strand.
CGCACCAACTTGGTGACCAAACCAAAAGCTCTACTGTCACCTCCGTAAACATGTTAGTTATCTAGTAAGTGGCTCACAGGATGCTTGGCTGTGATGTTATCCGTGCGTCTGGGTAAGACTACGCGTTAACACGGTCCATCAGGTGATAGATGGCTCGTGCCGTGGGAAAAAATACCTCTGCGACAGTGGGATGGGTAGTAAGAGCAGTAGTGGCTTACTAGCTGCGAAAGTTCATGCAAGGTTGGATTTGCTAGTATGGGTATTATGCATCATTACCGTGGCCAGCGATGGCGATGTATCCCAGTTGCTGCAGCCGCTACATTCCTGGAACAATCAAGATCGTTATACAGTAGTGGGAGATCGGCCATAGTTTATCTCACTATGTGGGGGGTGTGTGGAGCTTGTCTGCATGCAGTGTACGGTACGGCTTCCCTGCGTAGTGCCAGTTATTCGGCCGTGTATTCCAGCTGGATATCCACTAACGGCGTCTGATTAACAGGGGCTCACCTGTACCGTTATGTTTGCGTATGGTTGGCCATGGATGTTAGGTCCTTACAAGTATGTTTTTTGGTCTTTTATATTTCCATCTATGGTTGTGGTCGTAGTTCCCTGGGGAACGGGTTCTGCGAATGTCTGCGGTTTCTGTATAGTCTTGTGGTGAGTTTGTTGATTACCTCCGTGAGAGTCTCAAATCGGTATTCCCGGTGAAGGTCCGCGATGCCTGTGTATCGTGGAGCATTGCTTATGATTTTGAGTACTTTGTTTTGTATGAGCTGCAGATGGTGCAGGCGTGTAGGCGCAGCGTATCCCCAGACGGGAGCTGCGTACGTCATCAGGGGTCGGATAAGTGTCATGTACATGGACCTCGACACCCTTCTGTTCAGTGTGCTACGCCTGCTGAGCATAGGGTACAGCTTTTTGAGCCTCGCGCAAGCTCAGTTGGTCATGTGTTGCATGTGGTCCCCCCCAGAGTAATTTCCGGCCCAGCCAGACACCGAGGTATTTGACTTTCTCACGGAAGCGTATTGGGCGTGCATGTAGAGTTATTGGTCTGCAGTATCGGTGTTTGCGCAGTTGCTTCGGTCTTCTGGTGAACAGAACGGCTTCGCACTTGTCGACGTTTACTCTAAGACGCCATTTCTCCAACCAAGGCTCAACCACCCTGAGTGCAGTCTGTAGGCGTGACGTAATGTTTGATGGTTTCCAGTCTTGCGCGAGGGTGGCTGTGTCATCCGCGTAGATGGCCATCGTTGTGTTGTGTGTGGTTGGGAGATCGTTTATGTAGAGGTTAAACAGTAGGGGCCCTACGATGCTTCCCTGGGGTACTCCCGCGTGTATACCGTGTCGTGTTGATTGTTTTCCCTGCACGTCAGTGTTGAAACTCCTGTCTGTGAGGTATGAGTGTATTAGACGCACCAGTCCGTCGGGGAGTCCCGCGTCGCTGAGTTTGCGAATGAGGCCGTTGTGCCATAGACGGTCGAAAGCCTTTTCGATATCCAGGGACACAGCCCCAGTAGCTTTGTTTATGTTGAAGCCATATGTTATATGTTCAACGACCCGTAAGAGTTGTTGTGTTGTGGAGTAGTGATTCCTGAAGCCAAATTGTTCCGGTCGCAGGATGTCATTTGTTATGAGAATCACCTTCTCAACAATCTTACTGAGCGAGCTCAGGAGGCTGATAGGTCGGTAATTTTGTGGGAGGCTGTGGCCTTTCCCCGGCTTCCTGAACATCATGACCTTGGCCGTCTTCCAAAAGGCGAGGAAGTGTTGGTGTTTTAGTATGGCATTCGTTATGTGTGTTATGTACTCAGTGGCTTTGTCCGTGAACTCCTGGAGGACACGGTTTTGAATGTCATCATGACCAGGGGCTTTCCTAGCAGCGGAATGCATTATAGCCCAGGAGACTTCGGCTGTTCTAGCATGTCGAATGTCGTCGCGCGATGGTTGGGCTAGAATGCGTGTAACCTCTTGGTCAGTAGCAAGTGTGGACACTGGATCTGATGGTACCAGGTTTGGTGTGAATGACGCTGCGAGTGTGCGGGCCATTAGTTCTGCTTTCTCTTCAGCTGAGTATGCAAAAGAAATGGCTCTGAGCACTATGGGACTCAACTTCTGAGGCCATTAGTCCCCTAGAAATTAGAACTAGTTAAACCTAACTAACCTATGGACATCACAAACATCCATACCCGAGGCATTGTTTGTGCGGCTTAAGCTTAGTCTCGCTCAGTAGCGCGACAAGGATTCCCTTGCGCTCCATGAACGCGGCAAATTCTGCCCTTTTGTTGTGGATCGAGTCTGCATTCCAGAACAGGATCCGTGATAGTGTGTGCGGGTTTGCGTTATGGGCCGGGTGTGGTATATTATTCGTGTAAGAGTGTGAAAGAGTGTTGTGATGGCAGTGTGTATGACAGCCCAGTATTGCCCGGGTTCGGCGCTCATGAGCTGGGTGATGAGTGTAGTGACGGCCGTCAGCACCTTGGTAAGGATTTGAACGGTCGTGTGTCGAGGGAATAGTGTTTCCAGTATTCTCCCAGGTGATGTGTTGGTGTTGGGTGTGGCAGCCTGAGGTGCTGTTGTGGAGTTAGCGGCCGCTTGTGCGGGTATTGGTGTGTTGTTAGGAGTGGCATTTATGTGTATGTTTTGTGGCAGCGGTTGTGGCGCCTGTGTTACTTCTGTGGTGAGGGGGATGGTAGTGTGAGTTACAGTCACGGTGTCTTATTGACTGTTTTCTTGTGTGTTATTGTTCTGGTGTTGCTGGGTGGCCTGTTGTGGTGATTTCGCGTTCCCCGCCCAGTGTTTACGTGTACGTCTATTCCTCCTCTGGGCTTGGGGTTCTGGGGATTCTTGTGTGGATGTGTTTTCTTGTATAGCGTGCGTTTCTTCGCAGCACGTGATTTCCGGGAGTGGGGTCGTGTTGTTTGGGGGCATAGGTGTTGGTACTGATGCTTGTTGGTTTTCAGGTGTCGTCTGTGGCTGTTGTGTAGCTGTAGCAGCAGTTGTTTCATCTCGGACGTGGAGGACCCTTTGCTTGGGGCTATGAGGCGAGGAGAGCGCAGTCGTCTGGAAGTTGTGCCTCACGTCGTCACCACTGACCCCTGTTGCTTGGGTTCTGAGGCCATCTTCAGTTCATGCGTGCAGCTGTCGAAAATGATGGAGGCTGCTGGCTTCGCGTGTGTGGGGGCAAGTAGAGCTGGCAGTTGTTGGCATTGTTCCCAAAGCTGATCGGGGCCCTTTGGTTTGGAGCCGTGTCGAGAGTCTAAAAGGACATTACTCATAGTCATGCCTGAGGCAGGATTCGAAACTGTGACCGTAGCAGCAGCGCGGTTCCGCACTCAGGCATCTAGAACCGCTCGGCCATCGGCATTGATCGTATATCGAAATGTGAGGTGAGGGGGGGGGGGGTATTTACTGCAGTCGATAAAAATAATGTCCGAACTAGGTCGATTTTGTGTGTGACTGCAGTTATCTAGACGACTACAGCTGGCCTTGATGATGTGTTAACTTTAGGAAGTTTTTACTGGCCACCGATTCTCCCGTTGTAGTTATAAAATAATCCAAAGAAAGTTTACGCTCAGTGGCGCTGAAATAACCAGATCATGCAATATTACCTGGTCGCAAACTTAAAGTATTGCGTATAGGGTAGGACATCTATGGATTCATTGCAGGCGTACAGGCAGCAGTCTTGCGAAATGATGCTGAACACGTTTTCCAAATTCTGTCTTGAGCAGCTAGATCGACAGCCCAATGGAAATATTTTTGACTTTGCCGCTACAAACAGACTGGATTTATCAATGGTGTCAGTATAGAGACAGGGATTATTGATCATGACATCATCACAGCGAGGATTGTTGCTAAAAATAAGAAATCAGCCAATGATTGTAGAGTATTTATGCCAGAAAGAGCAGATACGCCGTAGCTAGCATTCCACTTAGACAGTGAATGGTCATTATTTAGTTCCAGTATTATGGAAATAGAGGAATTATGGGCAAAGTTTAATCGGGTTGTTAAGTCCGCTCTGGAGAAGTATCGGCCGATTAACGGGATTAAGGATGGAAAAAAACCCACCGTGGATTAGTAAAAAAGTTGTGAAAGTGCCAAGTAGCGAAAGACTTTTGCACTCTCCGATCAAAACACAACTATGTAATACCCTCTGTCACGTAAGATTGTACAACGTATTCTCTGGGCATGCGAAAATGGTGCGAAGCGTCCTGTGTCATTTCCTTTGCAGCCCGGCTAAACGTAGAGGCTAAGTACCCTACTCGTTGGGAGCTCCGACGTTAGGTGGGTAACGGAGCTCCTCAGGGAAGAAGCAGACGGGTCGGGAAAAAATTCCTGTGCACACTCAGTATATTTTCCGGTAGTATTCTTGCCCGAGAAGTGGAGGAGGCTCTGCTGACGTCTATCGAGTGCACTGGGTACAACCGGCTGCGAATCGTGCCTCATGTCGGCATCCGCAGGTGGAGACCTGAAGGGTTCCCCTTAATAGGTCAGGCATTCAACACAAGCTGTAAGTGTTCCCTAGTATAACGGAGTACGTTGGACGTGCACATGGGTGGTGTTTATTTTAGAGGATCCTCCAACTTGGGGACAGAGAAGAATAGTACGACATTAGTAACTGCAGTATCATCCATGGTAAAGTCCAAGAGTTAATACCGCTTTTTGAAACTCATAATGTCTAGATAGTTTTTAGTAGTATCTAGCAAGGTTATTACGGATTCCAACTCGCAGAATTTCATGAATAAGTTTTCTGATCATGCCGTTGTAATAGGGGTGACTTCAGCTTCCCAAGTGTAGATTGGGAGCGTCATGCTATCAAAACTGGTACGAGAGACAGGGAGTCGAGTGACATCGTTCTGAATGTCTTGTCCTAAAATTACCTCGAGCAGATGGAGAACCAAGTAGTTTTTTTTTTCGGATCGAAGCATCGCAACTCCTTGTTTATCCTACTGCCAGCCATTCATAACGCTAATGTAGCGTGGTGGCGGGGGTTTCTTACCAATGCTACGTGGCAGGGTTGCTCTGCTCTGCAACTTTGAGTGCCTGAGAGTATGTCGTACCGTCATACTTTCTACCGATGTTGCGTGACATAGGGTGCTTTGTAGCAGTGTTGTCTAGTGGAGGATGTTTTGTAACGACGTTACGTAGCAGAGGGTACTTCGTGTTAATGCTGTGTGGTGGAGTGTGCTTCCTACAAAATTTACGTGGCAGAGTGGGCTTAATAATGGTGTTTCACGCCAGACGTGTCTTCATTCCAACACCGTGGGGCAGAGAGTGGTTTGTAAAAATGTTGAGTGGTGGAGGATGCTTTCTAAAACGTTTTGAGGTGGAATGTGCTTGATACGGACTGTGCGAGGCACAGATTTCATCGTAAAATGCTGCTAATTGTTCGTTCTGTTATCTGCATTCACGTTTCGTGTAAACTACTGCTATACATTTTCAGGGATATTGCATTCAAAGACAAAAATCTAGTCGCGTTAAAATTACTTTGGGATTCAAGATCTTCGTGAACATTACAGCTACCCATTTTACACATTTTTCCATGAATGATACCGTTCTTCTCCAAGTTTGCTTCTACCATTATCCGTTCTTCTTTAAATAATTCGTATCAGTGTATTGCATTAATGACATATTAAACTGATGGTTTGGTAGGATACACACCTGTCAGACTAGGATGCAAAAAATTCTTTAATATCGAAGACACCCAGCCGTGAAAACTAAAGATATTACCGATGCACGCAGATTATTTGCTCATGAAGTTACGGAACGGGTAGTTGTCTTCCACTTTGATTGAAATTTCCTTGGATTTTGCGCTGTCATCATAAGCCTTAGGAGATCCCACCTGATTAGGAAAGGAGACTGTAATCTCCCTCTCCTTCCTAATTCTAGTTATTGTCCACAATAAGCAAAGCATTTTATGAATAATTTGAATGGAGCGAAGATTACAATAATCTTTCTAGTTAATTTAGCTTTTCGTGTAGGCTTCGCTCCAGTTCTACTTGCCCGCATCTCGTGATCTTGCAGTAGCGTTGTCGCTTCCCGCACACGGGGTCCCGGGTTCAACTCCTGGCGGGGTCAGGGATTTTCCCTGCCTAAAGACGTCTGGGTGTTGTTGTGTCGTCTTCATCACCATTATCATCATCATCATCATCATCATCATTCATCCCCATTACGGTGCTAGGAAGGCAATGGCAAACTACCTCCGCTAGGACCTCACCTAGTCGGCGGTGAGGGTCTCCCGCATCGTCCCCCACGCTCCTCCGAGTATGGGACCTCATCATCATGAGTCTACGTCACTAGCCACGTACTTAGCTCGCACTTGGCAGTAATGTCTTGCCCAGTGCAAAGCCCCAAACGACTGACAAAAAGAGTAGGTGACTCCCCTATATAAGACGGGTAAAGAGCTGACCCACAAAATTACAGATCAGTAACGTTAACATTGGTTTGCTGCAGTATTATTGAAGATATTCGCAATTCGGGTACAATAAACAAATCAGAACAGTCTTAAATGGTTCAAATGCCTCTGAGCACTATGGGACTCAACATCTGAGGTCATCAGTCCCCTAGAACTTAGAACTACTTAAACCTAACTAACCTAGGGACATCACACACATCCATGCCCGAGGCAGGATTTGAACCTGCGATCGTAGCAGCAGCGCGGTTCCGGACTGAAGCGCCCAGAACCATCGATAAGGTGAAGCCTGTTTTAGCTACAAAGTCGAAAATATTACCATTGCGTGTGGGTTGCCGAACTAGCTGCTCAAAATATTTTTCGGAAAACGTATTGAAAAGTACTTCACGAGACTGCCTGTACGTAAACCCAACAATTAGTCCATGGACGTCCCAGTCTATACTCGGTAGGTTGTAGTCGCCAACAACTAAAATTCCATGATCTGAGTACTTCCGCATGACTTCAAAAATCAAATGTGTGTGAAATCTTATGGGACTTAACTGCTAAGGTCATCAGTCCCTAAGGTTACACACTACTTAACCTAAATTATCCTAAGGACAAACACACACACACACCCATGCCCGAGGGAGTACTCGAACCTCCGCCGGAACCAGCTGCACAGTCCATGACTGCAGGCAGCGCCTAAGACCGCTCGGCTAATCCCGCGCGGCTCCGCATGACTGAGCGTAGACTTTCTTGAATGGTTCTATAGCTATCCCGGTAGAAACATGCAACAGCTAACTCCCTATCACCTAGACTTTTTATTCAGGTCCAGATAACTTTACAGTCGTCCATAAAATCGACCTCATTCGGTATATTTTTGTCGATTGCAAAGAACACTCCCCCCTCCTATGGCTCTAATCTGTGTTTCCAGTACACTTTCCATGCCTCGTGAAATATTTCAGAGCTTCTGCATGTCGACTGGCGATTAGTCATCAGAGTATCTCATACAGTCGCCTAGCCTAAAACCCCCATTTTGACTCCACAAGTACTCTGTTACCCAAGTACCTGCTTCCTTTGTGTAGTACACCACTGACCTATCAAGAGGAGTCATACAACTCTGCGCCTGATACTGTAGGTCCAGAAGTCTGCAGCCAAGATCGTCACAGGGTCGACGAACCCTTTGGTTGAAATCCTCCATTCGTTTCCGATTGACTCGGGGAACAATGTTGCAAATTGCGAGCTCTGCTTGCCCCCCGCTCGCGACACTAGCAGCCTTCATTTCAGTCAGCTGTCGGTATGAATTGAGGATAGCCACAGAACCCAAGCAACAGGCGACATTTATGCCGACGTGAGGCAGAAGTTACAGCCCACGCACACTGCACGCTTAATAGCCGTAAGCAAGTCCAGCTTCACATGTCAGTTTGGCTTTCTTTCCGGTCCTGAATGTTATCTCCCTAAGAGGCCCTATAACGTTCCTATCACCGGAACTCTTGATTAGAAGCAATCCTCTCATGTGTCTGCACGGACCCTTCTGAAGTAGCGGCCACCTGTCCATTCACAGGGTGAATGGTAACGTGAATGTGTCGCGGATGTGAGTAGAAGTGCATACGATAGCATAAGATGAACATGTATGAAAGTAACCTAACGTCAGCCAGGGCACTGGGAAGCAGGAGAGGTTGCGTTTTTATGGCAAGGGACGCTGGAGCTACAAGACCAGCAACGACAGAATGTTCTGGAAGGTTCTTACGACCGATGTTCCTGCCATTCAGCTTGCATATGTAGCGTGGTGGAGAGTGTTTCTTACCGATGTTACGTGGCAGGGGCGCCCTTTACCAATGTTGAATGCCTGAGAATATTTCGTACCAGGGTTCTTATTACCGATGTTGCTGCCATTCAGCTTGCATACGTAGCGTGCATGAGGTTGTTTCTTACCCATGTTACGTGGCAGAGGCGCTCTGTACCAATGTTGAATGCCTGAGAATATCTCGTACCAGTGTTCTTTGTACCGATGTGGTATGGCAAAGGGCGTTCTGAATCAGTGGAATCTGACAGCGGGTACTTCGTAATGACGTTACGTAGCGGAGGGTATTTGATACGTGGTCTGCGTGTTGAAGTGTGCTTCCTATCGTATTTAGATTATTGAGGGGACATAGTAATGGTGTAGCGTGGCAAAGTGTGCTCTGCACCAATATTATTGGTAGCTTCCTCAGAAAGGAATAATGGTAGTTCCGGGCAAAAACTGTTGTTTCTTTCCAGATGGCTTCGTGGCAGCTCCTGTTTTATCCTATTGCCTGCCATTCACAATGCAAATGTAGCGTGGTGGAGGGTGTTTCTTACCCTTGTTACGTGGCAGGGGCGCACTGTACCAATGTTGAATGCCTGAGAATGTTTCGTAGCAGGGTTCTTAGTACTGATGTACGTGCCATTCCGCTTGCATATGTAGCACTGTGGAGGGTGCTTCTTACCCATGTTAAGTGGCAGAGGCGCTCTGTACCGATGTTGAATGTCTGGGAATATTTCGTACCAGGGTTCTTAGTACCGATTTTCCTGACATCCAGCTTGCATATGTACCGCGGTGGAGGGTGTTTCTTACCAAGACTGGTTCATGATCATCTAATATTGTAAGGTGTCAGGCAAATCCAACACCTTCCATAAAAACCCTGAAATGATAATCAAATCCAGTAGTATGTCACATAGCTCCGAATAAATCGTGCCATTAAATTAACCAAAGTAATACGAGTAACGAGTGAGCAAATGGAATACCACAGACTAACACAAGAATGCCTAAATACATGTCATACCTTCCCACCGTGAGACAGACGCAGTTCCGAGGGGAGAAACGAGAACAGAAGCCGAGAGCAGAAACGTGTTAAGTTAGAAGGCCCTACGATAAGGGACGGACACCCACGTCGCCAGCTAACCGCTAGGACCACTCCCCAGCCCATGTTAAAGCTAGAGCCCTCTAGAAGAACAGTATAGGTCTTACGATAACACTAAAAGGACCACCCCAGCCGCAAGTTTTAGCGTGAGAGTTTTTCGCGTCTCTGTTACGTCAGGACTACCCCCAAGCCTATCTTAAAAGATAGAGCCCTCCAGAACAATAGTATAGATCTTACGATAACACTAAAAGGGCCACACCAGCTGCAAGTTTTAGCGTGAGACTTTTTCGCAAACTCTAAAAACATTGCCCCACCACGAAAAGTGTAACGTTTCTCATTGGATAGAGTGAATTTTTGTAGGCGGAGCTTAAGGTTAACATTGAGACCCTGATTGGTCAGATGAAAACACAGGCAGATAGTTTTTTTAAAACCAACTTCGGTAAATTGTAGTAAGGAGAAGTTAGGACAGAGTTGCTTCCGAGACGGCGAGGTGAGCGGAGCTGTGCTGCCCGCCGCCCCCTGACCAATACCGACAAGGTAATGAACGCACGCCATGCCATATAACAGGGCATAAAGCTTCACTCAGAACTGCGGAAGTCTTATCTGTTACACTCCCTTTTTGCGTAATACTAGTGTCGATCGTCAATTAAAGCTCATGGTGTTCACATTTACCACTTGAAGTAAAAATCTGAAACGCGATGATTTTTCTGTTATATAATTATTGAGAAGCCACATCAGCCACTGTAATTTACGACAAGTTAGATAAGTAATTAAAGATAATTCAGGGTCACTAGACCATTTTGATAGTTTTCTCTTTTGTGAAACTTAATTTAAACATAAATTATAGATGTGATATGGCATAGGTCATCCTTCAATCCATTGTAGAACTTGGAAACCCATTCAGGGAATATTCGTTCACATTTTGTTGAGCGCAGTTGGTTTTTACCATCCTGTGTTAAAACATTTCCTTTTATCAATAGTGCAATTTATAGACAATGTTTTGTGAGTAGAATAAAATTTCCAGTGGTAAACTTAACTGCTTTTTCGACGTTATTTTACCAGCTAACTAAAAATAGGAATGCCTTGAACCCCTTCCACTAAATTTAGTTAGTATTAAGATTCTTTTACAGGGAGAGCAGTGGAGCTGACGCTGGAATCATTAAGTATTTGGTTATATCATCGCTAGTCTCACTGAACCCTTCTGAACTCTACATGTCATGTGTGGTCTGACGTCTCCTTACCAGCAACAGGTCCCAGGTTCAAACTAGTCAATTCCCTAAAAAACACGCTCAGAGTGTCGTTGCGCAAAAGTGGTAGGGAGACACGATATGGAACAAACAGACACCGTGCAGAATGTTAGAGAATGGGGACCCTGCCAGGTTGGTAAAATACCATGATTGAAGGTCTACCAAATGCCTAACTGGGTCAGAAAAATATCCTGTAAAAAAATTTTCGTAATAAAAAAAATTTTTTTGAAAGGCATAAATAGTTGAAAACAGTAGCTGCAGCGATAGATAGTGAGACATTCTAGCAGAGACAATAGCATAATTAAGTTATGAATTTTAAAAAATTGTTAGAATTAAGTTTTCTCTCCAATGCAAGCGCACAGGTGGCGGATACATCGTTGACAAGTTGGTTCTGACCCAACAAGTAAGTGAATTGATTGTCAAGTCGTGTGTGCAAAAAGTTTATGAAACGCGTGAGATCGTATGAGCGCATGTTGACGCGAAGTAGGACGCGTGAATTGCTTTTAAAACAGGAAATAAGGGATTGGGAAGTATTAGCAATGGCAAATCGAGACCGTGACCGAATTGAGGTAGAGAGCCAGCATGAAAATGGACAGAGAATAGAGGACAGTACAACAGACGATGCAGCATCGCGAGAAATAGGACATATAACGCACCATAACGAGGATAATGTACGTCAAGGCATAGAAAACGTACGTCAGCATACGACAGAGGAGCAGGAAAGTAGAGAGACAGTCGATGAGGATTCTAACTTGCGTCTTGAATACGTAGAACCCATAGTACAAGTAATCAGAGCTCCCTCACCACAGAGTACAAGGAATGCGAGCAGAAACGTGTCACAGCACAGTTCAATGCAATCGGTTACGAACCAACATTTGGGCGAAAACACAGAGCGTAGGACGTCGGAAGAAAACGCAATAGGACCCACCAATCTGGCAGAATTAATACAACAAATTACGGAAACTATGACAAGGCAAAATAAAGACATAGCGAACCAAATTCAAATTCAGAATGCAAAAACCACGAGACAAATGCGTGAGTTTAAAGAACAAAACAAAAAAATTCAGTTACACCTAAGTCATATTGAAGACGAGGCAAAAGGATCTCGAGAAGTGATAGGAAACTTAATAATAGGTCACAATCAATTGAGAACAGACATTGACAAGGTACAAGCGGACGTACAAACATTGCGTAATGACACTCAGGACGAGATCAAAACATTACGTTACAACACCCAGGGAGAAGTCAAAAAACTAGAGAAACAGATAAACGTAATTACTAGACAAGCAGCAGGTACAGCGCGTGAAATTGTTGAAAACAGTGTGTTACACAAACGTATCACAAAAGCAGCGCTGAAAAGATATGATAACCGCATGGTCAAAATAGAAGCGCAAACGAAGCGACAATTTCAGAAATTGCGAACAGAGTTGTTGCAAACCATTGAAGAGCGTAGTGAACAGGATCGAACAAGCACTGAGTCAGCAACCACAGCCGTATCTGTAACAGCACCGGAAAAACAAGCAATTAACGAAGATATTACGCATTTGCGATTCCAGTCACAGGCGGAAAGTGACATACGTGAAATCAGACAGCCTACACAGCAACAAACACGTTTCGAAATTCTTGATGAACAAACGTCATCACAAACACATGCGGAACCACAAATGTATGTTTTACAGACAGTTTGGATCGTGCAATGAAGTGGCAAGGTTAGCCAGACAAGATTCCGAATCAATGCGTGACAATGGAAAGCCAGGTCGCGAAGAGTACAGTGCAATGAATTCAGCTACACGTTCACAACCGATAGAATAAAGTTATTGCGTACCACTCCAACGATACTACGCAAGGGTAGGCAAAAGTTACAGTGGACAATATGCAATGGATCTACCACAACCGGAAAGAACGACGGGAGAAATGAACAGAAACAAAAGTGGCGAAGAATCGCGAATTTCATATGGAACTATGACGAAGTACGACAACGATCATTTCCTCACAGTCACAAAATTTCAACACTTTCGAGAAGGAAACTCATTACATCCACGAACTTTTATTGATCAATTCCGAGTAGGATTACCAGAACACTGGACGCTAGCTCACAAATTAGACTTTACATGTGCACACATGTCAGGAACAGTCGCAGAAACCATGCAGAATGTTGCTGCGACATGCCGATCGTACGAAAATATCAGAGAGAAGTTTCTCTCACGGTATTCGTCCAGTGAAGCACAGAACAGAGTGAAGTAAGAATTATTACAGAACCTATATTTTGAAAATTCAGGAGAGAAGAGTCCCGTGAAATTTTTCCAATTAATGGCAAAGAAAAATCAATGCTTAGATGTACCATACAGTGACGGAGAGTTGATTAAATTATGTGCGATGAAGTTACCATTAAAGGTATTTTAAGGGAACCAGAGTTCATATTTTCGTAAGATGACGCAAGAAAAAGACGAAGCGCACGTGAAAACGAAAGCAAAAAGCAGTGGACTCCACAAGACACAGTACGAAGAAACAATAATTACGAACCACGTGATAAATTCGCACCAAGAAACGACAATAGATTTCAACAAATAACCGGTTATGGAGTTGGAAGGGAATTTGGCAATAACTATAATTCACCCAGGAACGGCAACAACTATTACAGAGGGAATAACGACAACCGGAACGGGTATTGGAGCGCCAATAGACCGACAAATTATCAACAAAGAAACCAATATCAACAACCGGAGCAATAAAAGAGAATACAGATAGAAGAGTTGGAGGTAAGACCACCAAACCTCGAAAAACGTTCGAATTGACAGCTAAGCGCCCATGGCAAAGAGAATGACGCACTGACCCAGGACAATTGCAGCACCTTGAACAGAGAAGAAAATATCTTATCACGAGAAGAGAAGAAGGATGAAACAAATCCGCAGGGACCAGATGAAAACGAAGACAAGAAAATAACAATTTCGTGTTGGGACGATATTAATTGGGAGAATACTGATGAGGAAGATGAATTACCAGAGGCATGCACAACGAATGTAGGGGGAAAGGACGAAGTAATGAGTATTGCAGAGCCATTTGAGACGGAAACCAGGGAAAGCGAATTCAATGAGGATAATGCGCAGTCAACAGAAGTTGAAAATAAGTTACTAGTGGGTACACAACCCAACATATATAATGAAGGACGTTATGAATCGACAATTAGAGCATTTAGATGTGATTATGTGGAAGTAGCGACGAAGAAGGAAAAGATAGAGGAGGATGAGGAAAAAGTAGAGGATGTTGAAGAAAGCATAAATGAAGGAAGAAATAGAGAAGAGGAAATAAAAGAGAGAGAAGTAGCAGTCGAAGCTTATCCTACAGAAAGTTCGAATTCACAAGGGCAATTCCTGAAAAGACTCATGTATGATTCAGAGGAGGATTCGTTGATACAAGAAGAAGAAGAACAGAACCAACCCTTTCAAATTCAACCAATTGTGAAGGCCATGGTAAAGTATATCCCAGTCAATATTGAAATTGATAGCGGAAGTGAACTGACCGCAATCTCAGAAAATTTATTCATGCAGTGTAATGCCAATGAGGAATTGCCAGTTCTGAAAACACGTAAGATTAAAGTAAGAGGTCCTATTAGAAACAATGCTGCGGAAGTTACGAGACAAACAAGGTTAACTCTTTCGTGCCAAGGTCAAAAGATCGAAGCCAACTTCGTGATTATACCTAAACTAACTGTAGATTTGATTATAGGTGCAGGTTTTTTAAATGAGAGACGAGCGATAATAGATATGGGGAAAGGTAGCGTAACATTCGGGAATGTCACACTTCTCTTTGAGCAAAAGCGAAAATTAGAAAAAATACCAGTTACAAACAAACAATTAAGAATGACATGAGATAAAGAGGATGAAGCATTAGAATGGTATGCACAAAAGGGGGAATCGCCTCAACTCATGTTAGAAGTCCATAAAGAAATCGACGAAAAATTGCAAGAAGTTCAAGGTATTTTGGAACACAGTAAAAGAGAATTAGAGGGTATTTTACGAGATAAAGCAGAGGTATTTTTACCTAAGACTGGCAGTATTAAACACTTTCAGTACAAGTTCGAAGATTAATTTTATTACTGGTAAATAATCAGCACAATATTTCAAGATTATGTTGCAGATAAGATCGTCAGGAGAAAGAAGAATGAAGAGAGAGGAAGGTGGGAAAAAGAAAGTAATTTCAATAAAAACAATACCAATAGTACCATAGATTAAGGTGAAGGGATAAAATGTAGATAGTCTAACAGCATGAAATACTAAAATGCTATACACCACGACACTACACAAAAAATAAAAAAACGAATTTGAGGATTCTTGTAGAAGTTAAGACTCACAATATCTTAGAATTGTAACATGAAAAGGGCGCCGAAATTTGTAAAGCTTTTTAAGAAGGCGTAAAACAATGTAGGTACTAGACATATGTTAGATGATTATAAGTAAAACTTTTTGTAAGAACCATTGTAAAAACTCCTGCAAAGACCAGATGCAACGACCCACAAGTTGCAATGCGAGAAGTATCAAGAAAGAAAAGGACGTAATTAGCAAGACACGATTCCTACAAGGCAGAAGCGTCGAGAGAAGGGGAAGGACAGCGAGACCAACAGAACGCCCTTGTATCGAAAGTTGGCAGTAAATCTGCCCGCTAAGCGGAACCCTGCTGGGACAGAACATGGAACCACACAGTGGCGGAACCCTGCAGAGACACGACAGGACACCGAACGCCAGAAGGGTCTCGGAACACCCTGACTCAGCGGAGCGAGCAAAAATGGCCCAACGAGAAGACCGCTTGGGCAAGCCACCACTGGCAAAAAAATATGTGTAGAAGTCACACTACTGCTATTAAAGAGCACGCTGATGCACGAAACTGAAGAAAACTTCCACAAAGTAAAAATGACACGCCCAAACAATTTATCAAACTGTTACTAAGAGGAGAACTTCAGAGCGACTAGTTATCAATAAATATTTCCATATCCTGCCCAGAGAAGAACCAAGAAGCAAGTAAGAAGCAGAGAAAAAGCAGGAAGAACAGAAGTTGAAGATTCGCAAGATTGCGACCAAGAAAGAAGATGGGTGGAGAATAGATGACATACCTTCCCAAATCCCTATCCTATTGTAAACTAGTCGTCTGCGAAGTATTACAACGAAAACCGACCGCTTTCAGCGACACATAACGATGACTTTCACACATAGAAAGCCAGTAAACCACTTGATTCTGCACTCACAGCCCCATTCCATTGTGGGACCTCTACAACAGCAACATAGTTACAAAACCAACAAGGAATGACGAACAGATCTGTACATCAAATACTTGCCCACATCCATCTCGCTCAAGTCCATCACCTTCGTGCAAAAACATTCGCCAACCTCATGCTTAAACATTCATAGGATTGTGTGAATGTGTGAAATCAAATTATGTGATGTAGGAATTGTGCAAAAGAAATGTGTGAAAAACTAAATAAGTTAAGCGCACCAGACAGTTAATAAACTACAAAATAACAGTCATCGACTATGGACTCAAGTAAAAAATAGACTGTCGATAAAAATCATAAGTTCTGAAATGGACAGTATATAAAGAACAAAAGTAAGGCATAATAAACACTAAAACTATATGCCACTTATTTTCTCCTCATAAAAATACAAGAATAACTATATTTTACTTATTTTCTCCTTATAAAAACAAAGAATAAAAAATTATCTCGTTGGATGTTTTCACTTTTTTTTAACATTTGTACCATTTGTTAGGATAATATCTCAATACTTGTGTATGTATATTTCTTTGTCAAAACAGTTCTTGGAAATAATTCTTATTTGTTAGTTTGTTATTTGTTAGTTTGTTATTTGAAATGAGTGTCTAGAAACAAAAACATTTTACTTGTACATGATATTTAGAAAATGTGTTAGGAATAGATTTTACTTAATTACTACATTTACAAAAAAATATATATATATTTCTAAGAAAATCGATGCGAAAGACTACTCACTTTCGATAACAAACTTCTTAAAAAACAAGCTTCACACTTAAATAAAGAAAGAAAATAATTTAAAAGTAATAATTATAATAGAATAAAAACATTCTTATCTTGCCAATATAAACATATTTTTGAGAATAATGTGGAAGAATATAAAATATAAATTAGTAATACAAACTTGCATAGAACCGGAATAACGTGGCTGAACAGTAGGCAACAAAATTTAGATAAAAGAGTAATTTTTGACTGGCTTGGAAAACGATTCAATCATTGCCTAACGTCAGTGCAAAAATTAAGTTCGAAGGGTAGTGATATGTAAGGTGTCAGGCAAATCCAACACCTTCCATGAAAACCCTGACATGATAAGCAAATCCAGTAGTATGTCACATAGCTCCGAATAAATCGTGACATTAAATGGAATACCACAGACTAACACAAGAATGCCTAAATGCATGTCATACCTTCCCACTGTGAGGCAGACGCAGTTCCGAGGGGAGAAACGAGAAAAGAAGACGAGAGGAGAACCGTGTTAAGCTAGAAGGCCATACGATAAGGGATGGACACCCATGTCGCCAGCTAACCTCCAGGACCAGCCCCCAGCCCATGTTAAAAGCTAGAGCCCTCCAGAAGAACAGTATTTAGCTTACGATAACACTAAAAGGGCCACACCAGCTGCAAGTTTGAGCGTGAGACTTTTTCGCGTCTGTGTTACGTTGCAAACTTTAAAAACATTGCCCCACCACAAAAAGTACAACGTTTCTCATTGGATAGAGTGAATTTTTGTAGGCGGAGCTTAAGGTTAACGTTGAGACCCTGATTGGTCAGATTAAAACATAGCCAGATAGTTTTTTTTCTAAACCAACTTCGGTAAATTGTAGTAAGGAGAAGTTAGGAAAGAGTTGCTTCGAAGACGGCGAGCAGGATGGAGCTGCGCCGGCCGCCGCCCCCTGACGAACAACGACAAGGTAATGAATGCACGCGATGCCGCATTTTTGGGCGCATAAGGCTTCACTCAGAACTGCGGAAGTCTCATCCGTTACATCCCCTTTTTACGTAATACTAGTGTCGATCGTCAATTAAATCTCATGGTATTCACATTTGCTACGTAAGTTAAAATCTGAAACGCGATGATTTCTCTGTTATATAATTATTGAGAAGCCACATCAGCCACTGTAATTTACGACAAGTTAGATAAGTAATTAAAGATAATTCAGGGTCACTAGACGATTTTGATAGTTTTCTCTTTTGTGAAACTTAATTTAAACATA
This sequence comes from Schistocerca piceifrons, assembly GCF_021461385.2. Lineage (NCBI taxonomy): Eukaryota > Metazoa > Arthropoda > Insecta > Orthoptera > Acrididae > Schistocerca > Schistocerca piceifrons. Next base: position 4,659,976 of record NC_060149.1, read on the forward strand.
AATTATAGATGTGATATGGCATAGGTCATCCTTCGATCCATTGTAGAACTTGGAAACCCATTCAGGGAATATTCGTTCACATTTTTGTTGAACGCAGTTGGTTTTTACCATCCTGTGTTAAAACATTTCCTTTTATCAATAGTGCAATTTATAGACAATGTTTTGTGAGTAGAATAAAATTTCCAATGGTAAACTTAACTGCTTTTACGACGTTATTTTACCAGCTAATAAAAAATAGGAAAGCGTTGAACCCCTTCCACTAAATTTAGTTAGTATTAAGATTCTTTTACAGGGAGAGCAGTGGAGCTGACGCTGAAATCATTAAGTATTTGGTTATATCATCGCTAGTCTCACTGAACCCTTCTGAACTCTACATGTCATGTGTGGTCTGACGTCTCCTTACCAGCAACAGGTCCCAGGTTAAAACTAGTCAATTCCCTAAAAAACACGCTCAGAGCGTCGTTGCGCAAAAGTGGTAGAGAGACAGGACTTAGAACAACAGACCCCACGCAGAATGTTAGACTGTACTTAGTAGTTGCAAATTACTCGTTCCACATCATTACTATTTATCGTGGAAATGATCCATGGAACAGGAAACTAACTAACTAACTAGAAGAAAGCAGTATCCAACTCGTCGACAACAATGTACAGAAGAAAGGCACGAAACTACCGTCCAATATATTTCACATGCACTTGTTGTAGGATGTTCTTTTGATGGCCAATTGCAACTCCACCTCTTTCCACGGAAACTGGACTGTCTGTGCGGGGTACGATATGGAATATATATATATATATATATATATATATATATATATATATATATATATATATTTAGTGTGGTACGTTTAGAGGGGCGTATCGTTCTAAAGGAAGGCATGGAATTTATATTGGAACAGGTTCTTGGACATATTCTGAGTTAGAATATAATAAATTTCCTTGAGAGCCGAAAGTTTAAGTCCACGAATGAGCACGGTTCTAGAAAGCATCGCTGGTGTGAAACTCAGCTTGCCCTTTACTCACATCTCATATTGCAAACTACGGATGGCAGATTCCGTATTTCGAGATTTCCGAAAAGCATTTCACACGATACCCCACTGCAGACTGTTAACAAAGGTACGAGCATATGGTATAGGTTGCCATAATAGTGAATCACTCGAAGTCATCTTGAGTAATGGAAGCCAGCACGTTGTACTCGACGGCGAGTGTTCATCAGAGACACGCGTATCGCCAGGAGTACCCCCCGGTATTGTGATAGGACCGCTATTAGCTTCTGTACACAATGAAACGTCTCGAGAAGATCACCCCTTTAATTCGACTCCCTCTCTAACCGATCATATTTTTAAGGGACGGAAATAAATTCCCATAAGACCAATGCAACTTTATCCCCTTTTCCCGACCAGTTACCTCTCTTTAAATAACGATGTCCTCCCGTTAAGACGTCCACAAACAAACTATCATAGAAGCGGGAATTACAGTACTGTATTACTGTAAGGATTCTCGTCGACAATGTGACGCAACAGTCTCTAAAATTTCTTTCTCATTCGTGCTTCTAATAGAAAAAATTTCTGATTTTTCCGCTTTAGTGAGCAGTCATGGCTATTTCAAGTAAAAGAAAACTTGTTATTCTTTCAATAGAACAGCGAATTTCTGTTATTAGAGTAAGTGAGAAAAGAAAAAGTTAGAGAGTGAGTTTAAATGTGGAAAAAGTCAAATACAGGTTACAATTGCAAATCGCGGCAGGTACGTTAAGGGATGAGAAGGAAACACAAAAAAAAAAGAAATTCAAAGAAAAGGTAGAGGCAACCATCTGAAGACTTTAATAATGCTGTTTTAGAATGGTTTAATAGAGACCTTGTCAAAGGATTACCTATTAGTGGACCGATGCTACAAGAGAAAGCTCTTAAATTTGCTTCCGATCTTCAAATTCGTAATTCCAAAGCAAGCAACGGCAGGTTAGACCGATTTCGAGTTTGACACTGTATCGCTTTCCTAACAGTCTGGAGAAAGTGCAGAAGATAATCAAGATGTATCCGACTGAAAGTCGAGACTTAGTGTAATTACAAGTGTCTACTGTGATAGTGGCATTTAGGACATAGATGAGTCTGGTCAGTGCAAAGGCGGAAAAACGGCGAAACAAGGATTCTCGATCGGTTTTTATCCTAACCTTTGTGGGGAAAAAGAAGAACCACTATTGATACGCACAGAAAACTGTCCACGGTGATTCACAAACAACGAAATTCTCTTGCTTGGTGTCTGTTGGCATGCAATTAAAAATGTATAGACGACATGTGACCCTTTTCGTTCTCGACTGAATAACTGAAATTCCAAAATGAGCACCTACAAACATAAAATCCAACTTTTTGTAGATAGTGCACCATGTCATTGCAGCGAAAAGTTATCAAATGTGGTAGTAAATGTTTTTCCTCCTAACACAAAATCGTGTGTTCAGCCTCTTGACCGAGGAGTGATCTAACCTTTTAAATTAAATTACCGACAGAAGCTTCTGAATACCTGAGTTGCAAAAATGGGCAAAATCACATCCGTGTATGACCAGCTAAGTCTGTGACGGTAGATGGTGCTGTCAGCTGGGTTAAAAGTGTGTGGAATGAAGTGAAAAACAAAATAATTGAAAAATGCTTCATTAATTTTGGTTTTCAGTCTTGACAAAATGTGGACGCAGGAGAAGAGGGTGTCGATGAATCAATAAAGATCCTCAGACACCTGTGGTATGCTGCAGATATTGAACTGAACATTTATACAGTGAACGAAGAAATTAAATGCTTCAGTCGTGGTGTTAACTGGGAAGACTTCGTTGCGAAAATGAACCCAGATCCTCAGTGTAGTGGCATCCAAAACAGTGACAGTGAAGAGAACGCAATTCCTGTAGAGGCAATCCCATTAGGCGATGCCTTACATAGTATTGTAACACACAAGTCCTTTGCCTCTGAGCTTTCCAACCAGAAATGACATAGTTACGGTCTGAGGTGGAAAAGAAATATAAAAATTTGATTGTAAACAAATGTATGAGAAAGTGTGTGCAGATGCCAGTTTCGTGTATTTTACTATTTAAACGAAGTGGTCGGCTTGAAGAGGTCACACTGTACATAAATGATCTGGTGAAGAGAGAAGGCAGCAATCTGCGGTTGCTTGCTCATAATGCTGTGATGAATGGGAGGCGTCGTCGCTGTGGCTGCATGCATGCAAGATGACTTAGACAAAATTTGTGCTTTGTATGATGATTTGCAGCTAGTTCTAAATGTATAAAAGTGTAAATTAATGCAGATGGGTCGGAAAAACAAAGCCATAATGTTCGAACACAGCATTAGTAGTAGTGTGCTGCTTGACACAGAAACATCGTTTAAATATCTGGGCGTAACGTTCGAAAGCGATATGGCATGGAACGGGCATGTAAGGATTGTGGTAGGAAAGGCGAATAGTTTCAATTTGTCTTGCCACATTACTTCTTTTAGATATAACGCTCTGGCATGCAACACTGGACAGCATAAGTTTTCCATAGAATCGTGTTCGCTTCCTGCTGCCTTGGATGTTGGACATTACATGAATACAGCTGAGACGTCCATTCCTTCTGCATCAACAACTGTACTCTGTCAGTCACTATGAAGAGCGTGGCAGACGGAACCTATTAATCATTTTTTCCTGTTACATACCACATCGAGTGTGGAAAGAATGATTCCTTGCGAGAACTTTGGCATGCCTAATTTCATCTCTATGACTTACACTGAGTAGATACATAGGCAGTTGAAGAAGATTCCTAGTTGTTGAGTTGAAAATTGGTTGTAACTTCTTAAACAAATTCTCTCAGAATGTAAAGCGTCTTTCCCGCAGTGTCTGATAGTTAAGGTTTTTCAACTTCGCTGATTTACTCTCGCCGCTAAAACACCGCCCTTCGCAAAGCTCGGTATCTCCTGTCAGTTCCACGTGATATGATATCATGCACTTCAAAAGTATGCAAATAATAGCCTCCCAGTTGATCTGTATGCAATGCCTTCTACAGATAAACTACAGTTTAGTAATAGCTTACTAAAAAATCGTGGCCTGACATTTTCTTAGCTTCCAACTGAGTGTATGTAGTCACTTCTTCGTGCCAGTTCATATCTCTTCACATTGTTTATTTTGAATAACACATTGTTTAGTTTGAATAACACGACTACTAAACTGTCAAGGACACCGAGAGATCGAATATTTGCCACAGTAATTCCGAACATTAAGGAAGCGTCCCTGTGAGGGATTCAGTACTTCAGGAAGATGGAAGCTTTACACTATCGAAACATTTTTTCGTGAGCATGGTGAAACCCGATGCTGTGTTTAGATTCCTTGACCACCGGAAGTGATCGGTAGAGAAGAACAGGGAGTGTAAAACTCATAAACAATGCACCGAAGTGTACTCTTTCGGTGCGAACGTAGCATCCGCCCGAGGAACCATTTCGCTGGATTTGGACAGCAGGAATTAGTGTACGCGACGAAATTGATATTTAACGTAATGGACGTTGCAATATGTTTACTGGCGCACTCGTGTACGAGTGCTTCAGAGCTTGAACATCGGTATATCACGGCGCATATTTTGATTTGATTGCGAGATGTCCTAAACGTTAAATTGGTTTCCGTTGGCAAAGGTCGGTGCTTTACAGCCAACTAGTACCAATTTGTGCTCAAGCAGACTATTTCCGCTTGGCTTCGGTGTCGTAATCAGATAGAATTGCGCGCAGCATACCGAAGTTATTTCACATGTTGCCTAATGCGGATCATACACACAAATTGTACAGTACAACAGGTGAATTAACAGTTTCCAATTCCTTATTGCTATTTACAGGGTGATTCAAACAGAAAAATAGGTGTTTCAGTTGTTTATTTCAGAGGAACTACGGAAGACATAAAGACAATGCGCATGTAAGGAAGGTTCAGTTTTATGTTCGCAAAGACACTCTACCGTGCACTCGACATGAGCACCATGCGTTGTTGGAGAAACATTAAAACCGTAGTCCATTTCATTCCACATACCAATCAACAGGTTCCTGTTTATTGAATTACAGCTTCATCATTCCAGATCTCGACTCTTGAACAAAGACTCTGTCTTTCCTGTACCCCCCCCCCTCCCACCCATCCACCCACCCACCCACCCACACACACACACACACACACACACACACACACACACACACACACACACAGAAAAAAAGCAACGTGTGAAAGAAAAGGTATGGTGACTTGAAAGCCAAAAGCAGTGAACAAGATCTTTTTGTGGTGTTGGTAAGATAACGCCACACCCCAAGGTGAAAGTAAGGCTGAGCGCCGTCATGCATCAAAATGAAATCATTGAAATCTCCGTGAAGATGTAGAAACAACCAGTTTTGCAGCATGGCCAGGTATGACACTCCTGGCACATATTCCTGTGCAAAAAAGAAAGGCCAATAAACTTTGTGAACAGAAACCACACAAAACACACTGCTTCGCTGAGACTTTTTTATGTTCAGCGACGACGGTTTACTTTATCATAGAGATAGAACGTTGATTCGTCCGAAAAGATAAGTCGTTCGGAAGAAGCGTCCTCTGCCATATCGTGGAGAACCGAAATGCAAAATTCATACCCACTGTTACGGTCGCCGGGACGCAGTTGCTGAAGTAACTACAACTTTCAGGGCTTTATATGCAGGAGTCGTTTCAGAACACGCCACACCGTTGTTCGTGTGAAAGGGTCTCGGACATGCTCGACCTTTTTATCAAATGTGAGTGGGTGACAAGGGCTCTTTCCTTCGCACATGCAACCAACTTCCAAGAATTTTGTATACCAGTCGTAAATCTACTTGTAGAGACACGGCTTCTTGCTGAATCGACGGCTGAGTGCTCGCTGCACTCGAACAATGGACTGAGTTCTCGCAAATTACAACACACAGAATAATTTCTCCTGTGGTGTTGTCACTATGTTCTTACAAAGGAGGAATAGCGCAGCTGTGTCAAAACCTTGAACCTTCCTCCATCCAGTGGAATGCTAAATGTGTTTCTATCTTTTATACTTCGTCTGTAAAAAACAGTTGATATCTGTTATTTCTTTTTGAATCACCCCCTAGTTTGGGCTGGAAATGGGGTTAGTCGATGTCAGGAAATGAAGATGAAAGGAAACATCCTTGAAGAAGAAATTCGATCTGGCGAGTCTTCAGTAAATTAGTCACCTTAATTCGTCGTCGAATTTAGACCAATGTTCTGTCAAAAAATGCATTCTTCATCTTTCCGTATGTTTCCCATTAAGTGTTCTGTAGGTAGCGTTATCTTCCTTATTTCTTCCACCGCGTTCTTTTTTTTTCTGTTGCCGCAGCATTGAGGATAAAATCGTCCGTACGTAAAGTCTGCAAATACGCCAACTGCATTGTTAAGCGAGTACTTCGAGGAAGCGTGAGTTCCTGTTGTCGGACCGAGTGCAAGAATTTTATCATCAACATCATTTTATCGTCATCACTATAAACCTTCTATTTTAATACGACACTCTGCAAACTATCGTCATTTTCTCCTCCGTCGCTGTCGTCAGATTCAGATCGCTGCATATAGGAAGCGATGTTTCTTGCTCATAGGCGTCAATAACTTCTCCTTCATCTTTAGTATACTCCCAAAGCTACTTCCTAACACAACTGTCATTCATACCACTGAACTTCATGGGGAGGACACTGTCACTTGCCTTCGTTTATGTACATAGCCTACTATTATGCGGAGCATTCAACTTGCGCTATCTGATTATCACAGTCGGATATCGAGGAAATATTTACAGAACTTTTACAAATGTCAGTCTATAGCGCAATGTTTCAAATGCTGTGCAAATAGTTAGTACGCAGTCGAGAGAGCACTCATGCTGTATTCAGTGTGCCGCCCATTTATGGGTCACTCAGACCTCAGCATTCTGCAATGGTGCTCGTCGAATAAAAGTCTATATCTCTGTGATACGTTCCAGATTTAATGTATCGTTGACCGGGAAGCACGTTAAACAATGTTCTGTTTACAATAAATTTAATTTACATTTTGAAATCATCAGTTTCCACGGTTTCAAGGGTCATATTCAGATCTAAAAAAATATTAAAATTTATCTGTATATATATGATTTGACATATGACATATAAAATGCGGAGCGATTATAATTGAAGCTCTAATTTTAAAAGGCTGTAAAAAAAGAACCACTGCTCAGAATTACGTCATATTTGAACGGAATATTATCGAAGTAGAGAAAAACGCCATGAAAAAAATATTAAGGACAATTTTACCATTATATGACGCTGTAAGCGGAAGCATACGCAAAATAAAGGAGACGGGATATACAGCTCTTCCTCGGTTGCGTCTGAGATGCTCAGCAAGACTGTCTCAAAGCAGGCTCGTGCGCTACTGGTAAAGAGCGGTGACTGCGCCAGTAGCTCTGCACAAGTTCCGCTCAATCAGGGACATGATAAAAGGCGTAGGTCCGTATCTGTCAACGGCCTGGAGAAAATGGTTGCGATATTCGGAAAGACTGGGTCTTTCGAAGTGCAGTATGGTACAGGCAGGAAAAAAATTAATCGAGCGTCAGTTGAAACGTGACCACAGCATTTCAGGAGTGCTCGAGCTGTGGTGTGCAAACGCACAGTGCACGGTAAATTGCCCGAGGTTTGGACATGCCAGTGAACAAGGCGCACAAACTTATATGAAACATCCTACAATGCTACTCATACAAAATTAACCATGTTCAGCAGCTGCTTCATGCTGAGCTGCCAATAAAACAGACATTGTTCTAGAATTTCTTGCTCTCTTCGAACTGGGCAATGAATGGCTATGAAACACTTTGTGGATAGATGAAGCCTAGTACTACCTCCAAGGACACGTCAATAGACAGAATTGCAGAATATGCGGTACATATTCTGAATGTGACACCTGAAACACTCAAATCTGTGATGAAACATGCTGTTTCTTGATTTCAACTGGTGACAAGTAACGGTGGATAGCGTACTGAACATGCCTTGCGCCAGTCGCAAGACAATTAGAATCGATTTCGTTGGTGCTTTTTGTGCAGCAATTACTACCCGATTTGATTATTGCTTCGTATGTGGCTTTTAGCCTCAGGACGATAAAAAACCGATGTCATTGTTTTTATGTGTATTTTGGCCTCAGGACAATTAAAAGTCAGTTTCCCTGTCTGACGTGGTACGACGTTGCCGTGTTAGACGGACTTACCTAACTAACAGTACCAAAACTATTGAATGCCAAACTTGTCCACTGATGCACATGTCACTTCGTACTTTTTACACCTCTGGAAATGTTTGTTATTCGCACGCATGTATTGGCGTTTGTCGCGTCACAAAACGCTGCCCATTATAAGCATTCCCTGTTAAAAACTTGGAGAAATCATCTGTCCACTGATGTGTGGCTTTTTTCTGTATGTCTTTTAGTTTGTGCGAAGCTGTTTCCTTAAACCCCAGATATACTAAACAAATGCACCTGTATTGGATGTCATTGTCTGTATGTCAGATAATAGTTAAAAGAACAAGAACAGTCTGTTCTTGTCTCTTTAGTGTGTCCATAAAAGTGTTTCTGTAAAGAGTTAGAACGAGTTTTGGTATAGTACTCGTCCGTGACATAGCTGAGTTATTAAGGAGAGAGAGCCAAGTATAAGTAAGCAAAATGAGTCATGGAACAGCGCTCGTCTTTTGAGCCTAAGAATCAGTATCATTAGAGTAATCAGCACAGTTTGGTATAACGCTTCTGTCTCGCGAAGGAGTTAAGCCAGTGAGCCATAAAGTAAGGTCACAGTAAGACACTTATCTCACTAAGCTATAAAAGTTAAATAAATTTCTAACCTGTTTAAACACTACGCGTTTGAAATTCAGAATACTTTCTAGTCCAATAAAAACGCTTCTCGCTCAATTCACCTGTCCTATAAAACTGAGGAAGGCCTTTGCACCCTCTCACTTCTTTCAACTTTACGAAAGAGCCTGCGCACAAAAACCTTGTTGTTCAAGTACAGTCCGCAACTTACGCGAACCCGACAACTCAATATCTTTTAAAATATAACATATATTATTAAATCTTCAGTAAATTTTTGACGAACATTGTTGAGGTACATCAGAGGACGCTTTCTCTTTCCTAACATCATGGGATCAACAGAGAACATTTGTATAGAGTGCACCAAATGTCACGAAGGGGCTATAACAGTGAATAACGTTTTTATTTATCATTAGCTTCCGTTGCCTTTTCACAGACTTTATAACATCTGTACGTACGTTGTGCCAAATATGACGTTAACGTACACTATGTGTTACCGCAGAGAGGAATTTAGAATTGTTTGACCGTACGTTAACCTAATGGACAGAGGGTATCGAACATGAATTACTGACTATGGCAGTTAATAGAAAACTGGAAGACTTTAATTTTGTGAGCAATGAAAGCAGCAAAGTTCACGTAAATGAAATACTAAACGGTCGCCAGCCCAGTTAGGCATAGTACCTTGAAACATTAAGTTTAAAGAAAAATGTTCGTGGATTGCTGAAGAGACTTTTCCATTAATGCTCCATTTAAACAGTGCAATTGTTTCACGCAACTAACGTACGAACTACGTAGTGGGTAGCAATAGATAGCTTTCTACACAAACCAGTAAACATAGAGAACTAAATAATTATTCACTCATAGTGATAAAAGTTACTATTGCAATCATTAATTAATTCAGTACTAAGTCAACATTAAGATGTTACTAAAGACACACTGGACTGAAATTGGTCATCGAAAGTTTCATAAAATTTCAAATTAAGTGCCTCTTTCATTACCTGTCAAGCAGGTGATTTAACTAGCATCATTTATACACTTTAGCACTGGAACTTTGCCACATTCAAAGTAGAAACAAATCACTGACTATTCAGAAACAGGATACTCGGTCCTTAGCACGTCTAGGATAGGACCATGCATAGGTTTCATGATCAGGGCAATTTCTAAGCTCAAACACATACTTTTATCACTGAAATTATTATTGAAAAAACACACAGAAATATACTGGTCCATACTGAAATACGTATCTGATATCCTGAATTTAGCTGAGCAGTGGCGCAATAGTGGTTCCAAGCACGTGGCGGCGGTCTGGTCTCACTTCTTGCAGTTTAAGGCTCTTTTCAGATTTCATTTTGGCGACGTATCAATCATTTCAGAGCCATTCCATAATACAAGAGCACCATATTTCAGCCGGAACCACATCCGAGGCAATTTTGACATAAATCGGCTTCCCAATGCCTCACTTGGAACCTACGGGGTTGACTGTATAACTGCTAGCCACCGACTGCGTAATGTGCTCTCTCTCTCTTGCCGCCCAGATTGACCGCCAAATCCACCTTTTCCCGCGTGCCAAGCCTCTTCCGAAGCAAGGGGTTCCCTACACCTTTTCCTTTACATAATACAACTTTGCGTGCCTCAGCAATACAGATAGCCGTACCGTAGGTGCAACCACAACGGAGGGGTATCTGTTGAGAGGCCAGACAGACGTGTGGTTCCTGTAGAGGGGCAGCAGCCTTTTCTGTAGTTGCAGGGGCAACAGTCTGGATGATTGACTGATCTGGCCCTGTAACACTAACCAAAACGGCCTTGCTGTTTTGGTACTGCGAACGGCTGAAAGCAACGCGAAACTACAGCCGTAATTTTTCCCGAGGGCATGCAGCTTTACTGTATGGTTAAATTATGATGGCGTCCTCTTGGGTAAAATATTCCGGAGGTAAAATAGTTCCCCATTCGGATCTCCGGGCGGGGACTACTCAAGAGGACATCGTTATCAGGAGAAAGAAAACTGGCATTCTACGGATCGGAGCGTGGAATGTCATATCCCTTAATCGGGCAGTTAGGTTAGAAAATTTAAAAAGGGAAATGGAGAAGTTAAAGTTAGATATAGTGGGAATTAGTGAAGTTTGGTGGCAGGAGGAACAAGACTTTTGGTCAGGAGATTATGGGTTATAAATGCAAAATCAAATAGGGATAATGCAGGAGTAGGTTCAATTATGAATAAAAAAATAGAAGTGCGGGTAAGCTACTACAAACAGCATAGTGAACACATTATTGTGGCCAAGATAGAAACGAAGCCCACGCCTACTATAGTAGTAAAAGTTTATATGCCAACTAGCTCTGCAGATGATGAAGAAGTTGATGAAATGTATGTTGCGATAAAAGAAATTATTCAGATAGTGAAGGGAGAAGAAAATTTAATAGTCATGAGTGACTGGAATTCGACAGTAGGAAAAGGAAGAGAAACAAACGTAGTAGGTGAATATGGATTGGGGCTAAGAAATGAAAGAGGAAGCCGCCTGGTAGAATTTTGCACAGAGCATAACTTAATCATAGCTAACACTTGGTTCAAGAATCATGAAAGAAGGTTGTATACATGGAAGAACCCTGGAGATACTAAAAGGTCTCAGATACATTATATATAGTGGTGAGACAGAGATTTATGAACCAGATTTTAAATTGTAAGACATTTCCAGGGGCAGATGTGGACTCTGACCACAATATATTAGTTATGAACTGTAGATTAAAACTGAAGAAGCTGCAAAAAAGTGGGAATTTAAGGAGATGGGACCTGGATAAACTGAAAGAACCAGAGGTTGTACAGAGTTTCAGGGAGAGCATGAGGGAACAATTGACAAGAATGGGGGAAAGAAATACAGTAGCAGAAGAATGGGTAGCTTTGAGGAATGAAAAAGTGAAGGCAGCAGAAGATCATGTAGGTAAACCATCGAGGGCTAGTAGAAATCCTTGGGTAACAGAAGAGATACTGAATTTAATTGATGAAAGGAGAAAATACAAAAATTCAGTAAGTGAAGCAGGCAAAAAGGATTACAGACCCCTCAAAAAAGAGATAGACAGGAAGTGCAAAATGGCTAAGCAGGGATGGCTAGAGGACAAATGTAAGGATGTAGAGGCTTATCTTACAAGGGGTAAGATAGATATTGACTATAGGAAAATTAAAGAGACCTTTGAAGAAAAGAGAACCACTTGCATGAATAGCAAGAGCTCAGATGGAAACCCACTTCGAAGCAAAGAAGGGAAAGTAGAAAGGTGGAAGTAGTATATAGAGAATCTATACAGGGGCGATGTTCTTGAGGACAATATTATGGAAATTGAAGAGGAGGTAGATGAAGATGAAAAGGGAGATAAGATACTGCGTGAAAATTTTGACAGAGCACTGAAAGACCTGAGTCGAAAGAAGGCCCCGGGAGTAGACAACAATCCATAAGAACTACTGACAGCCTTGGGAGAGCCAGTCCTGACAAAACTCTACCATCTGGTGAGCAAGATGTATGAGACAGGCGAAATACCCTCAGAGTTCAAGAAGAATATAATAATTCCAATCCCAAAGAAAGCAGGTGTTGACAGATGTGAAAATTACCGAACTATCAGTTTAATAAGTCTCAGCTGCAAAATACTAACGCGAATTCTTTACAGACGAATGGAAAAACTGGTAGAAGCCGATCTCGGGGAAGATCAGTTTGGGTTCCGTAGAAATGTTGGAACACGTGAGGCAATACTGACGCTACAACTTGTTGTTGTTATTGTGGCCTTCAGTCCTGACACTGGTTTCATGCAGCTCTCCATGCTACTCTATCCTGTGCAAGCTTCTTCATCTCCCAGTACCTAATGCAGCCTACATCCTTCTGAATCTGCTTAGTGTATTCATCTCTTGGTCTGCCTCTACGACTTTTACCCTCCACGCTGCCCTCCAGTACTAAATTGGCAATCCCTTGATGCCTCAGAACATGTCCTACCAACCGATCCCTTCTTCTAGTCAAATTGTGCCACAAACTCCTCTTCTCCCCAATTCTATTCAATACCTCCTCATTAGTTATGTGATCTACCCATCCAATCTTCAGCATTCTTCTGTAGCATCACATTTCGAAAACTTCTATTCTCTTCTTGTCCAAACTATTTATCGTCCATGTTTCACTTCCATATATGGCTACATTCCATGCAAATACTTTCAGGAATGACTTCCTGACGCTTAAATCTATACTCGATGTTAACAAATTTCTCTTCTTCAGAAACGTTTTCCTTGCCATTGACAGTCTACATTTTATATCCTCTCTACTTCGACCATCATCAGTTATTTTGATCCCCAAATTGCAAAACTCTTTTACTACTTTAAGTGTCTCATTTCCTAATCTAATTCCCTCAGCATCACCCGACTTAATTCAACTACATTCCATGATCGTCGTTTTGCTTTTGTTGATGTTCATCTAACCACTGCTTCCCTTTCATGTCCCTCGACGCTTATAACTGCCATCTGCTTTCCGTATAAATTGTAAATAGCCTTTCACTCCCTGTATTTTACCCCAGCCACCTTCAGAATTTGAAAGAGAGTATTCCAGTCAACATTGTAAAAAGCTTTCTCTAGGTCTACAAATGCTAGAAACGTAGGTTTGCCTTTCCTTAATCTTTCTTCAAAGATAAGTCGTAGGGTCAGTACTGCCTCGCGTGTTCCAACATTTCTACGGAATCCAAAGTGATCTTCCCCGAGGTCGGCTTCTACCAGTTTTTCCATTCGTCTGTAAAGAATTCGCGTTAGTATTTTGCAGCTGTGACTTATTAAACTGATAGTTCGGTAATTTTCACATCTGTCAACACCTGCTTTCTTTGGGATTGGAATTATTATATTCTTCTTGAAGTCTGAGGGAATTTCGCATGTCTCATACATCTTGCTCACCAGATGGTAGAGTTTTGTCAGGACTGGCTCTCCCAAGGCTGTCAGTAGTTATTACGGATTGTTGTCTACTCCCGGGGCCTTGTTTCGACTCAGGTCTTTCAGTGCTCTGTCAAACTCTTCACGCAGTATCATATCTCCCATTTCATCTTCATCTACCTCCTCTTCCATTTCCATAATATTGTCCTCAAGAACATCGCCCCTGTATAGACCCTCTATATACTCCTTCCACCTTTCTGATTTCCCTACTTTGCCTAGAACTGGGTTTCCATGTGAGCTCTTGATATTCATGCAAGTGGTTCTCTTTTCTCCAAAGCTCTCTTTAATTTTCCTGTAGTCAGTATCTTTCTTACCCCTTGTAAGATAAGCCTCTACATCCTTACATTTGTCCTCTAGTCATCCCTGCTTAGCCATTTTGCACTTCCTGTCTATCTCTTTTTTGAGGGGTTTGTATTCCTTTTTGCCTCCTTCACTTACTGAATTTTTGTATTTTCTCCTTTCATCAATTAAATTCAGTATCTCTTCTGTTACCCAAGGATTTCTACTAGCCCTCGTCTTTTTACCTACATGATCCTCTGCTGCCTTCACTATTTCATTCCTCGAAGTTACCCATTCTTCTTCTACTGTATTTCTTTCCCCCATTCCTGTCAATTGTTCCCTTATGCTCTCCCTGAAACTCTGTACAACCTCTGGTTCTTTCAGTTTATCCAGGTCCCATCTCCTTAAATTCGCACCTATTTGCAGTTTCTTCAGTTTTAATCTACAGTTCATAACCAATAGACTGTGGTCAGAGTACCTACGACTTGTCTTAGAAGAAAGATTAAGGAAAGGCAAACCTACGTTTATAGCATTTGTAGACTTAGAGAAAGCTTTTTACAATGTTGACTGGAATGCTCTCTTTCAAATTCTGAAGGTGGCTGGGGTAAAATACAGGGAGCGAAAGGCTATTTATAATTTGTACAGAAAGCAGATGGCAGTTACAAGAATCGAGGGACATGAAACGGAAGCAGTGGTTGGGAAGGAAGTGAGACAGGGTTGTAGCCTCTCCCCGACGTTATTCAATCTGTATATTGAGCAAGCAGTAAAGGAAACAAAAGAAAAGTTCGGAGCAGGTATTAAAATCCATGGAGAAGAAATAAAAACTTTGAGGTTCGCCGATTACATTGTAATTCTGTCAGAGACAGCAAAAGGACTTGGAAGAGCAACCGTACGGAATGGACAGTGTCTTGAAATGAGGGTATAAGATGAACATCAACAAAAGCAAAACGACAATAATGGAATGTAGTCGAATTAAGTCGGGTGATGCTGAGGGAATTAGATTAGGAAATGAGACACATAAAGTAGTGAAAGAGTTTTGCCATTTGGGGAGCAAAATAACTGATGATGGTTGAAGTAGAGAGGATATAAAATGTAGACTGGCAATGCCAAGGAAAGCGTTACTGAAGAAGAGAAATTTGTTAACATCGAGTATTGATTTAAGTGTCAGGAAGTCGTTTCTGAAAGTATTTGTATGGAGTATAGCCATGTATGGAAGTGAAACATGAACGATAAATAGCTTACACAAGAAGAGAATAGAAGCTTTCGAAGTGTGGTGTGTTATATCCTAGCCAGTAATGCCACCCGAGCCCGCTGCCAAAAGGTTGGTAGCATCAAAGTCCGGACGTCGTCCGCATAAGCAGCGCCAGCGAGACAGGAATTCGCCGCAAGTCGGCGCGCGCCACCGCTGGCTTCTGGCTTCTTAAGCGCTGGAGTCGCGAGCGCTAGGACAGTTCTGTATTCGCCGCTCAGTTGTATACTCGCCACCGAATTGTGTACTTGCTAGTCAGTTGAGTGTTCATCGCAGCAGCGTTGTTGTTTGTCGTCAGCCGACGCTGACCTAGCCGCTCCGACTCGATCTAGACAGATTTCTGTAGACACGGAGTTCACTACTGTGTTAATAAAGATAAGTGCCGACTTTTATTTAATCAGTGTTTGGGTTTTCATCTTTCTGTTCACTGTTCCAGCGGACCGGTCGGCCCGCTATTAGAAGTGTGGCGGTGACTTCGTAAGCCGTTTCTACAGCGAATTGCTTGTCGCTACGAACACCGCCACAAAACTGGCGACGAGGACTTCCGAACTCGTGTGCAGGGCTGGTTCAACTTGTTTCTGGTTATACTAATTATAGCGATAAAATTTTGGGGGCTGGTTTAATTTGTGTTCACTATGTCTGCCGACTTACAACAGTTGATCTTGTTACAGAGTCAGCAAATACAAAGTCTGGTGGAAGCAATCGCCAAACAAGCGGCTAATCCTCCAACACAAAAGGAACAAGCACAGGCAGCACCACCTTTCCGTGCTTTTGATGCATCACGAGAAGAATGGCGAGAATGTTTCGCGCAGTTGCAGGCGCACATGACAGTCTACAAAATCACAGGTACTGAGCGGCAGCTTTATTTAATTTCCACTGCAGGCGTGGACGTCTATCGACTACTTTGTAAGTTGTTCCCGGAATCCAAGCCAGAAGCTTTAAACTATGACGTTGTTGTTAACAAGCTTGCTGAGTATTTCGAGTCGCGAGTTCATGTGGCAGCAGCCAGATTCAAGTTCTTCAGATTAAAGAAACTGCCACATCAATCTAATAAACAGTGGTTAACAGATTTACGGGGCCTCACCCGTCAGTGCCGATTTAATTGTGTGTGTGGAGCTTCCTACAGTGATGTCATGTTACGAGACGCTATTACTCAAAACATTGCAGATTCTCGTATTCGTGCTGCTATCTTAAAGTTGCCTGACCCGTCATTAGAGACTGTGATGAACATCATTGAAGCCCAAGATACTTTTGACTATGCTGAGTGTGAGTTAGATCAGCCATGTATTTCTCAAAATGCCTGTGCTAAGCAAGTTATGTCACGCCCGCGGCCCCACCGGCAGAGTCAGACTGTAAACACTAGCCGGCCGCGTGTGCAAAATGATAGAGTTAAGTCTTGCCCTAAGTGTGTTCTTGCTCATCCTCGTGAACGTTGCCCGTTAAGAAACGCGGTTTGTCACTTTTGTCAAAGGAAAGGACACATCCAGACTGTTCGTTTGCGTAAACGCAAGAACAATTCTAGTGCTGCCCAGCCCATGGATATTCATGTTCTTCGAAGCCAGCCCGCCCAGAAGGTCGCGTTTAAAGACTCTTCCACGGTTCGTGTGGGTAATAAACTTGTTCGCAATAAGCCACCCACCCAGCCCTCTGCTATGCGACCCAAGCGTAATTCAAACGCTGTAAAACGTAATGTACAGACTGCAAGTGAAGCGGGAGTTGTTGTTCCACCCGCCCAACCCACGAGTTATCGTAAGCAGCGAACACGCGCTAAACGCGCTGATTTTGTGTCTTCCGCCTCCACTGCACCGATCCAGAGACAGTGTAATAAACTATTTGTGAAGCTACGCATCCAGGATCAGACCTTCAATTTTCAATTAGACACTGGTGCGTCTGTGACTCTCATAAATAGTGCTACGTATGCGGCTATCGGCCGCCCTAAACTTTCAGCGGCAAAACATTCTTTGGCTACTTATAGTGGAGAACAAATTCCTGTGTTAGGTGTATGTAGCGTGCCAGCCACATTCCGTGGCAATACAAAAACAGTTTCATTCACAGTGCTCCGCGCTACAGACAGTGTAAACATTTTCGGATTAGACTGTTTTGACTTGTTTGGCCTGTCTATCCAAGACAATGTGTTGCAAATTAATGCTGTTGTTGTTCCTCAAGACAGCATAACCGATTTGTGTAAACGATACAGTGACATATTTAAAGACGAACTAGGTTGTGCTGCGAACTTTGCCGCTCATATTACGTTAAAAGATAATGCTCAGCCTCGATTTTTTCGTGCTCGTCCAGTGCCTCACGCCCTCCGGGCACCTGTAGAAGATGAACTTCGTCGTTGGCAAAACAACGGTGTTATTCAACCCGTTTCAGCGAGCCAGTGGGCTTCTCCCTTAGTTATTATAAAGAAACCGTCTGGCAAGTTACGTTTGTGTGCTGATTTTAAGTTACAGTTAATCCTCAGACTGTCATTGATTCTTTTCCTTTGCCTAGACCGGACGAGCTGATGGATAAGTTAGGGGAAGCTCGTTTCTTTTCCAAAATTGATCTCCGTGAAGCATATTTGCAATTGCCCCTCGACGAGCAATCACAACAGTATTTTGTCATAAACACGTCGTTGGGGTTGTTCCGTTTTCTGCGCTTGCCTTTTGGTTGTGCGTCAGCTCCAGCTGTTTTTCAGCGTTTTTTGTCACAACTTCTGGCTAATGTGCCATCGTGTTGCAACTATTTAGACGATATTGTTGTGTCCGGTCGGACGCCTGCTGAACATTTCCGTAATTTGGAGTGTTTGTTTAAAGTGTTGTCTCAGGCAGGCCTACGTTGCAACATCGATAAATGTTCATTTTTCCATACGGAGATGGAGTATCTGGGAAATGTTATTAATGCTCAAGGCATTCATCCCTCCCAGTCACATTTAGCAGCTATTCGTGATTTGCCCGCCCCTCGCAATCTGCAGGAATTGCAAGCAGTTCTTGGCAAATTGACATATTATATTAGGTTTATACCTAATGCATCACAGATTGCTGCACCGTTGCATCGTCTCCGCCGTAAGAATGTTCCGTTTGTGTGGTCAGCTGATTGCCAATCAGCCTTTCAGCGGCTTAAAGAGGCTTTATTGAGTGATCGTTGTCTGGTCCATTACGGCCCTAACAAGCCTCTGGTGTTAGCTTGTGATGCCTCTTCTTTCGGCCTCGGTGCTGTGTTGTCTCACCGACTCGGTAACACCGAACGTCCTATTGCGTTCGCATCTAAATTGCTAAACAAAGCTCAGTGTAATTATAGCCAATTGGACAAGGAAGCGTTGGCTATTGTGTTCGGTGTCAAAAAATTCCATCACTACTTCTATGGTAGACCATTCTATTTAGTAACAGATCACAAGCCCCTGACGTCACTGTTTCATCCGTCTAAACCAGTTCCTCAGCGGACAGCTCAGAGACTACAACGTTGGGCTCTTTTGTTATCACAATACCAGTATGAGATACTGTATCGCCCTACAGCTCAGCATGCAAACGCTGACGCGCTTTCTAGATTGCCGATTGCTGCGGATGATGTCTTCGATTCCTCTGACGACTCTTGCCATCAGATTGACGCCGATGAGCATCAATCCCTCCGGGATTTTCCGATTGATTATCGTCAGGTGGCACGTGAGACAGCTACGGATCCTCATCTGAGTTTACTATTACGTTTTGTTCAACGTGGTTGGCCGTCCAAGGCAAAGGACATATCGGATCCTGTGGTTCGTCGCTATTATCCGCAACGTCATCTGTTGTCTGTTTCGCACGGAGTTTTGCTGTTACGCACCGAGAATGACCAGCTTCGTGTAGTGGTTCCCCAAGTGCTCCAATCCAAGGTCCTCGACTTGTTGCATCAAGGTCATTGGGGGGTGGTCCGCACCAAGCAGCTTGCCCGCCGTCATTGTACATGGATCGGCATTGATAAGCAGATTACGCAGATGTCTACAGATTGTTCGACGTGTGCCGAACACCAAACTGCTCCGCCTCAACGCTATTTTGAGTGGGCACGCCCTGCCGGTCCCTGGCAGCGAGTACATATTGATTTCGCTGGTCCATATTGGAATTCTCGTTGGCTCATCGTGATAGATGCATTTAGTAATTTTCCGTTTGTTGTGCCCATGCAGTCTACAACGTCTGCACAACCTATACAGGCGTTGACTTCAATTTTTTGTATTGAGGGTCTTCCAGAAGTTTTAGTGTCTGACAATGGTCCACAATTTACTTCTGCTGAATTTGCAAGTTTTTGTTCTGCCAATGGCATTCGCCATGTTCTTACTCCGCCGTTCCACCCTCAATCGAATGGTGCAGCGGAACGTTTTGTACGCACATTCAAGGATCATATGGACCACCTTCGTGCTACGCACTCTCGTCAGCAGGCCCTCATCACGTTCCTGTCGTCGTACCGGACCACGCCACGCGACGGCCCTTCGCCTGCGGAGCTTCTCCACGGCCGTCGTCATCGCACCCTACTACGGTTGTTGCACCCCCCGGATCGACCCGCCGCTTCTGAGCATCGCACGCGTTTTCAGCGCAAAGACGCCGTTTTTTTCAGAGTTTATAACGGTCGCCGTCGTTGGGAACGTGGTACCGTGATAAAGTGTCCAGGGTCGCGGTTTTTATACTGTTCAAGGTGCTACTGGGGTGCACAGGAGGCATCAGAACCAGTTGCGCCGCGCTGGCCGCCCGGATTCTGCCGCTCGTTCTTTGTCCACAGATTTGGTCCGCGGCGGGTTCCAGCCGCGCCTTCCGACTTCGCTGCCGCCCCCAGGGCAGCAGCAGCAGCCGTCGCCGCTACCACGCCGACAGCCCGTCCCGTTGATGCCTCCCGCGCAGCTTCATCCGGGAGCGCCCCCGGTGGTCGCTCCGGCGCCTGCGGTCCCTCTTCAGTCGCCACCGCCTTCGGAGCTGATGGACGTCGACCCCTCAGCCGGGCCGCCTTCCCAAGCGGTGGCTGTGCAGCCTGTCCTGCAGCCGCTTTCCTTGGGCACCCCCAAGGAGTCTGACCCCGCAGCGCCTTGTCCGGCGCCCACTCAGCAGCCGTCGACGCAGCGTCAGGAGACGCTGCCTCTCTTCGTGGGTCCCGACGCCTCGTCGCGTCCAGTACCAGAAGCTGCGCCCGTGGTCACAGGCGTGCACCCTGACCTCGGTTTTCAGTCGGTGTTTCCCGAGGCCCCGCGCAGCCAATGCTGGGGTGCGGACCGGGGACTGCCACCGACAACAGTCTCCGCCCCGGTCTCTTCTGCTACGCCTGCGGCCAGACCCCTCCCCCGCCGTCGACGCTCGCCACGTCATTATTCAATGACGGTGCGGCGATTTGGGGGGGAGGAGTGTTATATCCTAGCCAGTAATGCCACCCGAGCCCGCTGCCAAAAGGTTGGCAGCATCAAAGTCCGGACGCCGTCCGCATAAGCAGCGCCAGCGAGACAGGAAATCGCCGCAAGTCTGCGCGCGCCACCGCTGGCTTCTGGCTTCTTAAGCGAAGGAGTCGCGAGCGCTAGGACAGTTCTGTATTCGCCGCTCAGTTGTATACTCGCCACCGAATTGTGTACTTGTTAGTCAGTTGAGTGTTCATCGCAGCACAGTTGTTGTTTGTCGTCAGCCGACGCTGACCTAGCCGCTCCTACTCGATCTAGACAGATTTCTGTAGACACGGAGTTCACTAGTGTGTTAATAAAGATAAGTACCGACTTTTATTTAATCAGTGTTTGGGTTTCCATCTTTCTGTTCACTGTTCCAGCGGACCGGTCGGCCCGCTATTAAGTGTGGCGGTGACTTCGTAAGCCGTTTCTACAGCGAATTGCTTGTCGCTACGAACACCGCCACAAAATGGTGCCACAGAAGAATGCTGAAGATTAGATGGGTAGATCACATAACTAATGATGGGATATTGAATAGAATTGGGGAGAAGAGGAGTTTGTGGCACAATTTGACTTGAAGAAGGGATCGGTTGGTAGGACATGTTCTGAGGCATCAAGGGATCACAAATTTAGTACTGGAGGGCAGCGTGGAGGGTAAAAATCGTAGAGGGAGACCAAGAGAGGAACACACTAAGCAGATTCAGAAGGATGTAGGCTGCATTAGGTACTGGGAGATGAAGAAGCTTGCACAGGATAGAGTAGCATGGAGAGCTGCATCAAACCAGTCTCAGGTCTGAAGACCACAACAACAACAACAATACAACATTCCTAAGTATGAACCAGTAATCGAAGTACAATTTCGTTTTTACGAGCATACATATTTTATGAACTTTCATTATTTTAAACATTATTAAATATTTAAAATATATACATCATAAACTTCCACTTCCCCTCTGACAATTCAAAGATCTTAACTAGTACAGAACAATCACTTCATAGTTGCATACACAGAATAACACTGTATAAACTAGTTACAGTCGATAATGGTGTTACAACTTGAAGACCAGGGATGAGAATTGCTTAGAATTGCCGTATCAGTCTCTGAAATAAGAGAAATGAGAAAAGAATAAATAAAATGGTTATTCACATTTATAAGCCGTTCGTGACTTTTGATCCACTCTGTCCACGAACAGAAATCTGGAAACCTTACTTGAGCAGGAGGTCATAGTAAACATTGAAATATGCGTGTGATATAAACCCGTATTTGTCTCTCGGCAATCTGTCTGTCTCTTCCCTGATTTCTTCGTAGTTTTCGATTTCTTTAATCAATTTTCAAACACTACCAGATGGCAGTAGTACATTTTTTTTTTTTTTTTTACTTCTTATTTTCTCGACTACAGAAGTTCAACAGTATGCTCTCTTAAGTTAGTGCCGCGTCTACGTTTTCTGTGTTACACATTGATATGAGACATGTTTTATTTTATTATTCTATAGAGGACTGAATTTCACATGCCTAATTAGTTAGAAGTTTTAATTTATATTTTTAGATCTGCAGATGAGTGCCTCATAGGTCGAAATCGGCACTGAAAAAACGTCATTTTGACTCGAAATAAAAGTAATTTTTACGATAATGAAGGCTACTTCACTCGATAAAAATGTCTTAAAAAGGTACATTACCGGCTATGACGCTCAGCCCAAGGCAGTTAGAGTGCAACGTTTCGTTCACCACGACGCGAAGGTAGTCGGGTGGCAAACCCATCGTCCCCGTTGCCTTTTACTCCAGGAAGACATCGGTGACCGCCCCTATGGCCATTCTGGAGGGTCTGGAACGAGTAAAACGCCACTCTTCTACCCAGGATAGAACCTGGGAATCCCACAGCCGTAGTCTAGCACCCTACACACTAAATCACCATGACCACTTACTTCATAAAATGTGCTAGACTCCATACAGGAGTTTTAATCGTGCTGAAAAAAATCAGAAAAAGAATTAGTCACATAGTTTTTAACTTGATATGTGAGTAATACGATTCGAATGTTGTATCACTTAACCATCTAGTTCAGTTCCTGACTACTATGTCTACACGGAAATACTGAAATATTACATCGTAATCCACGAGAACTGTGAAGTCAGAGATCCTAATCACAAGGAAGATTTTGATGTGACGTTGGGCACTTATATCTCTGAGTGTATCCTTTTCATATCGTGAGCTGCTCGCGTAGAAAACTAGCTTAGGTGAAGGGGAGGTGAGCCAGCCACTGATCGGATCCGGGCTCTCTATCATCGTCCTTGGAAGTGTTAGCCCAGCCATTCAAGAGGTGATTTTTAGCTTTTTTCTACATCTTTTTAAAATGAACGTCGGACTTATTCCCAACGTCAACCTCAGAAACACAAGACGCAAGCACTAAAACGAGAAGAAGATTCTGTCGCCACACACACAAGTTCTGGATCCCAACGGGAAAAGTCTCATTAAATGGACATCCTATAGAGCGAGTTAATAGGTACAATTCAGATCAGATCCTTATGAAAGAGTTGTCAGCTAGCAGTAAATACAGTATGTTTCAAGTACGGCGCAAGCGTTGCGCGGGATCCAATTCGGAGAAGGCAAGCTGCTGCCGCCGCATACGCTCCGAGCCGTTCCTCAATCTTTGATGAACAGCGTATCGCCTTTACCTGAACTCGATTAACTGGGAAGGGCCTTGGAAAGAAATTGTAGAAAATGTTTGTGCCAGTTAGCACCTGGGACTGATGTGACACTTGCACTTGCTTGCAGAACTCACAGAGCAATCGAAATTAGAGGTCTGAAAATCGTCATTTAGTTAGATCGATAGTCTCGGCACTATGTAAAAACGGGAGTATACAGTTCTCTTGACGTAATACAATTTCTCATTCTTTTTATGGTGCCTTTGTCTCACATCTGCGCAGGGTCGGCATAGTTATTTACCGTTTTGGGGCATGGTTAATTTAAGAGGTGGGCGGATGCCCTTCCTATAGCGACGGCGTGTAGTGTATTTCACGTGTAAGTGTGAGTAAGTTTTCTAAATTTTTGCGAATCTTCTAACTGAGGTGAGACTCGGGGACCAGTCCGTTATTGACCTCGATGGATGCGGTAAACAGCCTAAGAACGACAAGCAGACTGGCCAGCACACCGACTCACGTCGTTAGTCTGCCAGGCGGATTCGATCAGCGGCCAGCACACTCCCCGTCTCGGAATCGACACATTAACAGGCACGACTATTGCCGCGGGTAATTAACGTAACACGAATTATTGGGCTAATGTCTGACCACCGAGCTATAGCATTTGATAGAAATGTGGACAATGTACTGAAACGTTAATGCAAACCAATGCAAGAGTACACACCAGCAGTTCACCAATGATATAATCATGCGATGTTTCTGCTGATGGCAATCACCTTATATTACTTATCAAAAAGCCGATATAAAGTGCTTGCCCAATGCAAGACATCCTCCATGTGAGTACTGAGACTGCAGCATGTGTGTGTATGTGTAAGAATGCTGTGGCAAGTCTACTTTGGAGATGTCAGCGCTCGCACAGAGTATCTACACATGCCATATTATTTTGACAACGTGTAGACCGGGCATACGCTAAACATACGCCCCTCGTATGCCACACACACGCTATTTATACGTCACCGATACGCCGTACGTACACCGTACATATGCAACGCATGTGTCTCGCCGACACGATATGAAAGTATCACTACCTACTTTGTCTTTGTGGCACAGGGGCTGATGCCGAACACGTACCAACCGGGCGATGGTTCTCGCTTCTAGCTAAGAGCCACAGCCGCGCATCCACTGGACGTGATTCAACATGCAGCCAGACCGCTTCACAGCGTGTACAAGCCACCAAGAACACTTAAAACTTGAAACAACGTCTTTCAGTAAAAATGTTTAACCACTCGTCACATAACAATGTCATAAATTAATGATGCTTTAGGGGTTCCTGCTCTTACGCAAGTTAACAGTAATGCAATAATCGTGTTTATTGCCTTAATCATTTTATATTAAAACGAATGATGTCGTTTAAAGTTGCATATACACTGAAGAGCGAAAGAAACTGGCACACCTGTCTAATATGGGGTAGGGCCCCCACAAGCACACAGAAGTGCCGCAAGACGACGTGGCATTGACTCGACTAATGTCTGACGTAGTGCTGGAGGGAATTTATACCAAGAATCTTGCAGGACTGTCCATAAATCCGTAAAGGTACGAGGGGGTGGAGATCTCTTCCGGACAGCATGTTGAAAGGCAACCCAGATATGCTCAATAATGTTCACGTATGAGGGATTTCGTGTCAGTGCAAGTGTTTAAACTCAAAAGAGTGCTCCTGGAGCCACCCTGTAGCTATTCTGGACGTGTGGGATGCAGCACTGTTCTGCTGGAATTGCTCAAGTCCGTCGGAATGCACAATGGACATAAATGGCTGGAGGTGATCAGACATGATACTTACGTACGTGTCACCTGTCAGAGTCGTATCTAGTGTCAGGGATCCAATATCACTCCAACTGCACACGCCCCACACCATTACAGAGCCTCCACCAACTTGAAAAATCCCCTGCTGAGATGCAGGGTCCACGGATTCATGAGGCTGTCTCCATAGCCGTACACGTCCATCAGCTCGATACAATTTGAAACGAGACTCGCCCGACCAGGCAACACGTTTCCAGTCATTAACAGCCCAATGTCGGTGTTGACGGGCCCAGGCGAAAAGTACAGCTTTGTGTTGTGCACTCATCAAGGGTACACGAGTGGGCCTTCGGCTCCGAAAGCTCCCATCGACGATGTTTCATTGAACGATTCGCACGCTGACACTTGTTGATGGGCCAGCAATGAAATCTGCAGCTGTTTGTGGGAGAGTTGCACTCGTGTCACGTTGAACGATTCGCTTCAGTCGTCATTGGTCCCGTTATTGCAGGATATTTTTCCGGCCGCAGCGATGTCGGAGATTTTATGTTTTACTGGGTTCCTGTAATTCACGGTACACTCTTGAAATGGTCGTACTGGAAAATCCCCACTTCATCACTACCTCGGAGATGCTGGGTCCCATTGCTCGTGCGCCGACTGGTAACACCACGTTCAAACTCACTTAAATCTTGATAACCTGCCATTGTAGCAGCAGTAACCGATCTAACAACTGCGCCAGACAGTTGTTGTTTTATATAGGCGTTGCCGATCGCAGTGCCGTATTCTGCCTGTTTACGTATCTCTGTATTTGAATACGCGTGGCCGTCCGGAGTGGCCGTAAGGTTCTAGGCGCTACACTCTGGAATCGAGCGACCGCTACGGTCGCAGGTTCGAATCCTGCCTCGGGCATGGATGTGTATGATGTCCTTACGTTACTTAGGTTTAATTAGTTCTAAATTCTAGGCGACTGATGACCTCAGAAGTTAAGTCGCATAGTGCTCACAGCCATTTGAACCATTTTTGAATAGCATGCCTATATCAGTTTCTTTGGCGCCTCAGTTTGTATTTACAATTGTCGATAAAGCCGCTGTCAGGAAACCAAGGAATAGTATTGCTTACCTTGTGTGCGTGAGTTCCTATCATGGGGTATCAATTGTGCTGTCTTGCATACCCCCATGATGCTAAAGTCCGATCTCTGGTAAGCCACAGAAGAGGAAAGCACCCCATATGATAATATATTAAAAAACTAGAAATCCGCCTCGACTGCGAAAAAAGCACCTAGTGTTTACCTAGGTTTCGGCGTAGATAACTACACCTCCTTCAGAACAATAAAACCCACAAGTACCTAAAAAGACCTTTGTCAATTATTAAAAGAACATCATGGCTATACATTTTTAAACGAAAAAAGGGAAACACAAACAGTACATACGTATAAAGTCTAAACCGTTACTTAATGGTGTAACCTCCACCTCACACCGGCTTGTGTTCGATGGGCCACGGCCCGCCATACACTGCAGCTACAAATGGTCGCTCACTTACACGCTCGACCCGCTACCTATGCACATACGCAAGACAAGGGAAGTTGCTTGAATGCGCATGCGCATACTAATACGTGAAAGTCTATACATGGGTCATGGCCAATTAGCCGTTATATTCCCAACCATGGATCAACGTATTTCAAAAATAGAATGGATAGGATGAGTGATGAGCTACATAGGAGATGAAGCTTAAAAATAACCGCACACGGTTGCTATGCTAGGAAAGAAAAATGTATGAAGCTATCTATGATAACAGATAAAGATATAGGGATAAAACGTGAGGTGTTCAACGGGCTAAAATCACCTTCATCGTATAGAAAATGACGAAAAATGAAAAGATGAACAGCTTCACCAACCGCGCTCGTCAATCAGCACACGCATGTGAAAATACCCAGATCATCAGATTTACAAGTATGAAGAACAAATTAAAGGTGCGAAACCTTCAAAAAATTTTCTGATTCTTAGTAGGAGTTGGTCGTTAAGGATATTGTCTTTATCATGTTGCAGATGCTTAAAAATCTGCATTTCTTCCAAAACATCCAGTTTTAAACCCTTAACCTCGGCATGAAGTAACTCGATATTAACTGGAGGGCTCGGCGCATGAGCCGTTTGCACGAGATGTTCCGCATAAGTAGAGCATTTAGTACCGTCACCGCTTCTAGTAGGCATATGCTCTTTATACCTGAGACTCCGAGCTCGTCCCGTTTGCCCGATGTAAAATTTTGGACAATCCCTGCATGTAATTTTATATACTCCTGATTGGTAAAGTTTATCGCTCTTATTGTGCAAGGAGTGGATTAAATTCCTATGTAAACTATTATTAGTAGAATAGGCGACTCTGAAATTATGGGCTCTGAGTAGACGCTCCAATTTGTAACTTATATTGCCTATGTAAGGGATAGATATCGTTGCCACTTGTTTGTCATCTAACGCATCCCCTAGGGTGGAAGACATTATATTATTTTTATTTATTTTCTTGTTATAGATCTGTCTTACCAACTGAGGCCTATAGCCATTATTTATAGCAATATTCTCAAGTGTGACCAGTTCAGTTTCTACCGCATCTGGTGCAAGAGGGATAGCTGTAACTCTGTGAATATTAGAGTGAAAAAAGGCCATCTTATCGGCATACGGATGGGCAGAGTCTACAGGTATAATATTGTCGGAAAACGTATTTTTCCGAAAAATATCAAATTTAATGCGGTTGTCAACCACAGTTAAAGTGAGGTCCAAAAAATTTAATGACCTAGTATCGGATTCTCGCTCAATCGTAAAACTGATATTATGGTGAAGCTCATTAAAAATCGAAAAAATATGGTCTACATCACTTTGAGAACCATCAATGATTAATAGAATGTCGTCAACATATCTTTTGTAAAATTTTATTCTCCTAATAATCTCTCTGTCACTGGCAAAAAAATTAGACTCTAGGTACTTCATAAAAATTTCTGATAAAATCCCAGCTAGGGGGCTCCCCACAGCCAAACCTGCTGGTTGTAAGTAAAATCTCCCATTAAATGTAAAGTAGTTGTGTTTTAAAACGATCCGTAGCAGTATCATCAAGTCATTGACCTCTTTATCCAAAAGTTTTTTATGGTGACGCAAATTGCACTCTAGCATTTCCAGTGTGTGGTCGACCGGTACATTAGTATATAAACTTGTTACGTCAAACGATACTAGTTTAGAATCTTCAGAACAAGATACCTCGCGTAAAATGAATGGAATTTTTAACGGAATAGTTTTTACTAAAAACGAAATTTTCTTTAATCTTAGTATGCAAGTATTTCGCCAGCTTATGATAGGCACTTCCCGTACTGTCAACGATAGGGCGAATTGGGTGATTTAACTTATGAACTTTAAAGTGACTTCTCAATTTAGGGGGCTTGGGATTCATGTTTATCAGCCCCTTCTTTCGGAACTCTCCTATCAAACTTTTAGTATTTTGGATCCCAGCTCTAATTTCTTTTTGGAGAGTAATAGTGGGGTCTTTGTTAAGCATACCTATCCCGTTGTCATTGAAAAAAGCTTCGGTCTTGTCTACGTATTCTTGCTTTGTGGATATAACTACGGAGTTCCCCTTATCGGCTTTAGTGACAATAGCATCATTTTGTATTAGCTTGCGGTTAATATTCTTTAAAACCTTATTTGTGTTATCCTCTTTATGTGCACTGTGTGCGACCTTAGTCATAATTTTGTAGGCCTCATACGCCAATCGGGTTTGTTTCTCGTTAGACATTTTGGCATAATCTAGACCGATTTTCAAGTCAACTATTGTGTCTTCTAGAACTTTCGGATTTGCGGTGCTAGGCTCGAAATGAAATTTTAATCCTTTAGAGAGGAGAGACTCCTCTTGGGGCGAAAATACAATTTCTGTCTTATTAATGACGCGGTCAAAGAATTTTTTAGGTTCAGCTGTAAAATTATTGTGAGTCATTTTGTTAGCACGTTCCTGCTTCTCAACTAAGTTAGCAATTTTTTTGTCATGTCTGTTAGCAATCTCTTTTATTTGTAGAGCCAACCACTCATTTGCCATAAACCAAAAAGCATCTATTTGAAAGTTAAAGTGAACAGAATAAAACTTCGAAATTTCTAAGTACATGATATATGCTCTTTCATTCAAAATATCCTTCTTGGCATATAAATCGGAGATTCTAGCATTAAATACCTGGCAGCGCATCTTCTTTCTAAGGACTGGCATTTTACTGCAGAATTTACCTAGGAAACCATCAATAAAACTTGGAGAGAGGTTGAGCACCCTACACTGTTTAATAAAGTCAATAGCCATGCTTGCCTTAGCTCTTTTCAGAATAACATCTAAGTATCTACTTGCAGCATCCGACACCTCGGCTGGTACGAATTTAAGAACCTTTTTCGCAGTCGAGGCGGCTTTCTAGTTTTTTAATATATTAACCAACGACTGCTGACGCGCTGCAATGTTGAAGGTTCCATATGATAATGCAAGTAAATGAAAGGAAATGCACTGATCTGACAGAGAATTATGACCACCGACCTACGATTTATATAAACCCGTCCAAGCGATACCAGCGGCACCTGTCGAGGAATGACTGCTAGTCAGACACACACACGGTTCATGTAGTAACAGTGAGGTGAGCGTGCTGGCCTTGTGTAGAATGAGGAACTCGCGCGATTTGCCTGATTTTGGCCCAGGGTAGGTTGTGATGATGCGGAGGTTCAGCACGTGCACTTCGGAAAGTACAGGACTTGTCGGGTTTCGAGGAGTGCTGTGGTGAGTGTTTTCAGCACATGGTGAAACCAAGATGAAACCACGAGCAGACATCGTGGGGTTGGGTGGGCACCCCTCATTACAGATGTCGGACGTTGCAGGTTTGGCACACTGCTAAAACAGGACAGGCGGCGAACTTTGGTGGAACTAACATCAGACTTTAATTCTAGGGAGAGCACAAGTGTGTCTGAACACACAGTGCACGGAACACTCCTAACGACGGGCCTCCGCAGCCGACGTCCCTTGCATGTGCCAAAGTTAACACCATGACATCGGCGACTACGACTTGAATGGACACATGACCGTCGGCACTGGAGGTTGGCGCAGTGGTAGAGTATTGCACGATCTGACGAATACCGATATCTTCTTCATCATGGCGACAGGAGGGCGTGAATCTGTCGTCTTTCAGGGAAACAGCTACTTGACACATGTACTGCAGGCGGAGACAAGCTGGCGGCATCTCCCTTACGCTCTGGGAAACATTCGTGGGTCCAGTGGACCTCGTCCAAGGCACCGTGACGGCCAAGGAGTATCGTAGACTGGTTGCAGATCACGTATACCCTTTCATGACGATAACACTATCATTTTCAACAAGATAATGCGCCATGTCACAAAGGCAGGAGTGTGATGGAAGGGTTCAATTAATACAGTGGTGAGTTCCAATTGATGCGCTGGCCCCTCAGCTCGCTAGATCTGAATCAGATCGAACACGTCTGGGATGTGACTGAACTTAGCGTTCGAGATCATCTCTCCCCTCCCTGGAATTTGTGTGGGCAAATGTTGCGCCAAATCCCACAAGCGACCTACGAAGGCCTCATTGCTTTGATTCCATGACGTGTCGCCGCAGTCATCCGTGCTAAAGGTGGACATACTGTCTGTTAGGTAGATGGTCATGGTGTTCTGGCTGATTAGTGCAATAATACCGTGCAATGGAAACACCTTGCCAAACAATAATTAATAGGGGTGACCCAATGAAACATGCAATTATGGGTACAACACCGTGCACATCGACAAATTAATGAGAGGAAAGACGACGTCTGTGGTTTTTGGTATAAAAGGTTAACTCAATAAATCCAATAAATAGAGTGCTGTTAACCTGCGTTAAATCACGACATTGTTGTACGTACGAGTGTTTAAACATGTTTACTGAAAGAGGTCGTTTCAAGTGTTACGTGCTCGAGGTGCCTTGTGCACGCTGTGAGGTGGTGCGGTTGCATGCTGATTCACGACCAGTGGATGTACAACTGCGGCTCTTAGCTAGAAGCCTGTCACTTAGCGAGAAGCATCGCGTAACTGGTGCGCTACCTGCAACAGTCTGAGACGCAAACGAGTCATGCAATTACAATGCGTGCTGCGTGACATATGTGCGGCATATGTACAGTATGTTGTATATACGGCCTACACGTGGTATGTAAACACTTGTAACTCTTCTGACACTAATGTAACTGAGTTTTCTCTTTTGATGCTAGTCAGTTGTCAGGATGAGCATTACTGCAAAGGGTATTTGATTCTAAAGCATTATGTCAGAGTGGAAAACACTGAATAAATTACTTTTTCTCTCTTAACAACATGTGGGCAGGGTGGGTTCTTCCTTGGCTCGGGTATGAAGTAGAATGAAACAGAATTTCTGCATAAGATAACTTTTATTGAAGATTTGTACAACGGTTTTCTTACTGGATTGTTCTGGCTGGGAGAGCGGCAGCTGTGTTGTTTGCGAAGCCTTCATGCTGCGTGAGCGGCGGCGTCTGATTACGCCTGGCGGTGTGTATCTCGTGTCGCCGCCTCGTGAGGTGGCCCGCTTACTTATCGAGAACGAAGTCGTGAATCGGATGGTGATACCTTGGATGTGGCGTCCCAGTGTTTCTCTCTCTATGCGGCCGCGTGTGACAGTGTTGTGCGTCGGCCAGCGGAGCGGCGCGGCGGGGGAAGGTCAGTGTCCCGGACTCGAACAACGGACTCCTGCTTGCCAGTCTTCGGCTGTCAGATCTTCATCACCAGCTCACAGGTGACTGCTGATGTGAGGCCGTCTCCTTCCCTTCCTCACGAGTCACCCGGGTACGTAAAAATCAGTCTTCGAATACCTTCTAACTTCTGTCTTCTGGCGGCGAGGCTGCTGCTTGCTATTCCATTCCAGCGGCGGACTTGGTACTTCTGTGTACGATGTAGTCTCTTCC
Source organism: Schistocerca piceifrons (assembly GCF_021461385.2). Classification (NCBI taxonomy): domain Eukaryota; kingdom Metazoa; phylum Arthropoda; class Insecta; order Orthoptera; family Acrididae; genus Schistocerca; species Schistocerca piceifrons. The sequence continues at coordinate 4,691,992 of NC_060149.1, forward strand.
TGCATGACGGTCTTCAGCCCCGAAACTGAACTGAAAACTACTACTCTTGTCGGGCCCACTGCGTCTCGCGTATTTATTCACTTCAATTCACTGGAGGTGAACGACTTCACGGTCATTGCCTCTTCCGTCACGTCGAAAAGCTTCTCGAAGAATCTTCTTAACGTCGGTCATTGGCTCTTGGAATGTAGGCGAGGGCCTTTGATCACATGTGACAATTGAGAAACAGGTGAGCCGGACGGGCGATGATCTGACGGCTGAATCGACAGCTTCCGCTTATGTGGGGAGGGCGATAGCTTCTCCTGAACGCGCTGACTTTATGCTCATTGGCTCTTCTGTCACTGCTGCTCTGTCCGTTGTTTACCAGTGTGTAATTCTTCTAAAGTAAACTAAGTTTTTCATTTTTTTCTAATTTATTTACCTCTCTTAAGTACCACTCAGCACACTATATGTGTGGCGTATTTGCATCGTAGGTTCGGCGTATTGGCGATATATATATACGGTGTTTGCGGTTCCACAATGGCGTGGGATCGCATTGCAGTTAATCGTAAACTATCAGCCATCCATGTGTAGACACTCTGGCTTGGAGTGCTCGCACCTCAAAGCTAAACTTCCCACATTATCTTTACGCACATACGTCCAGCATTCTCAGTACTCACTTAGTGACTGTCTTCCATTGGGCAGGCACGTCACATCAGTACTTTGGTAGGCCTAAGTAGTAGAAAGTTTGTTATACTTTCTAGTTCCAGTGCCGCTTATCATGGTGAGGGGATAGACCACGATAGAAATTTTTCTTTGAGCCTAATTTTTTATTCGCTTAAAATGTTCCTTCGGTAGTCCGTTTTTAAGATTCACTCATATAAAGTGAGCCATAAATGTTAACATATGTTAAAACCGCGATTTACTGCATGAGGTTTTGGCCCACCCGAACGCTCGAATGTAGCCGACTTAATACTATAACAGTTACCGAAGGAATAGGGCTCCTCTTGGTTTCGGATGGTACTACAGAGGACATTAGTATCAAGTAAAATTTCTCTTCATATCACGATTCGTTTATGGTAAAGAGTGTGAAATCACGTGTTTGTCTCGCATCTGCTTAACTTGTTATTTAGTTTGTTTCTGATACGAAGTAAAACGGGAGTGCTTGAAAATGAGAAACAAAAGTATTTATTTGGGCAAGAAAGGTCCAAAAACTAACCCCCAACGTGCAGAAAACGCTTAAATAGGAATGCGGAAGCCACGTTGGTGTAATATTTTCGTCAAAGTGAGAACGTTTCGCCACCGGCGAAAAAATGCCAACTGTACAGTGCTGATGAAATGTTTATTCAGGTTCAGTATCAAGAACACAATTCGGAACTTTACATACTTGTTTATTTTTCAAAGCATTTTTCAAGGTGTCGGGAGCTATAATTCAAGAAATATGCATGCAGTTTCGTTATACCTTCTTGTAATTTGTGAACTGGCGTTTCTTCTAGTGTATAACGTAGGAGTTTACATTTTACATTTTAATTTCGATTTTTGGTGCACGTTTTTATACTGACTACCTTCGTTGTTGAAAACCAGTTCTGAAAATATCGAAAAGTGCTGCAACGGACAATGTCATCAGTTTCTACGCAGCTTTTGAAATGTTGTTCTAGGTGGAAAACTGTGGCGTTTAGAGCTCCCACCAAACGCCCTCGCACCTCGCGAAGGCCTTTCGTCGACGTCGACGTCGTGTAGCGTTCTCTGGGTTGAATTGTTTTTACTTGAACAGTATAAGTAATATAATCTAAAGGGTGTACAATAAAGATCTATAGTCAGTTTTTTAATTTGTCTGTTATTTTATTGAAAGACGTAATGAATGTCGTGATTCTTCAGTTTCTCCCTGGCCCAGGCGCGGAGCGTCCAGCATCCGTGAAGTTCCCGCTTGCTGGCGGCGTCTTCTTAGCACCTCTGCCTGTTCTCGACGTCATTTCGTGGTGGGATGTCTTCTTTCTCCTTTTAATCAGATTCAAAATGGGTTCCCGGGCCTTACTAAGGATGAACCGCTTCTCTTCTTTTAACCAGGACACCCAGAAAGAGAAGCACTCCATCCACTTCAACTTCCACGGTAAACTTGATGTTCTGGTTATGGAATTGAGAAGTATGAGGAAACCATTCAGCTTGTCTCTGCCATGTGGCCATATGACAAAGGTGTCGTCAACATAGCAGAAGAAACAGGTAGGTTTCCACTGCGCCGGATCCAGGGCTTCCTCTTCGATATCTTCGATATGTTCCATGAACAAGTTGGCGACGACTGGTGAAAGTGGACTTCCCATGGCTACTCCTTCCGTCTGCTCGTAGTATCCACGGTTGAAGAGAAAGTATGTCGACGTCGGGAGGTGCCTAAAATGATTGGTCGTCTCTGTGTCAAACTTCTGATCAATAAGTTGCAACGATTACTGCAAAGGCACCCTCGTGAAGAGAGAGAACATCGAGACTCACAAGGATGTCCGAATCAAGAATTCTGAACTTGTTAAGACGCCCGTCGAAATCCACTGAGTTTCAAATATGATGTGGACAGTTTCCAACGTAAGAGCTAAGCATATCCTTCAGGTACTTTGCAAGCACCAATTTGCTGACAATCGAGCGTAAAGGCACTCCCTCTTTGTGTGCCTTCGGGAGTCCGTCAAGTCTCGGGCTCTCCGTCGTAGTTTCTTCACAACATCGTCTGGCAAGCCGGATTGCCTGAGAAGAGCCATGGTCTTCATCCCTACTCTCTTGGTACGATCGGTGGTGGAGTGCTTCCCATTCCGGATGTCTTGTTTAAAAGAGAAGACGGCGCATTGGACCATAGCGTGTACCGTAAGAAGACACACACCGACCTTTACTTACACGCAAACAACTGCCACCATCCAGCGCAGAGGAACAGCGTCTTCAAAACATTGGGTCACAGGGCCCGCGCCCTGTCGGAAAATGAGAACCTTAACCAATAACTTGAACAACTGAGGCTACACAGAGAAGCAAATTCGGACAGCTCCACGTCCCACACCGATTGTACAACGGGAGGGGACAGAAGAGGGACCTAAGCAGGATGGGGAATATCATTTATTCCGTTCTGCGGCGCTTTATCGGGAAAAATAGGTCGAATACCTCAAAAAGATCATGTGAACACACTCTTCCGCCCACCAATTACGACACAGCCACTGCTTGGTAATGTCAACAACGATCTACGACTACGGAAATCCAGAGTCTACCAGATTCCCTACAAATGAGGAATGGCTTACATAAGTCAAATGGGGCATACTATCGAAGATCGTTGCCAAGAACATCAACGGCAACCAGACTGCAGCAGCCGAACAAGTCGGCGGTTGCTGAACATTGCCTCTCGGAATCAAACAGAATGAATTACGGCCAGACCAAGATCCTGAAACAGACGTGCAAATACTGGGACTGTGTCATTAAAGAATCTATCGAGATTCAAGTAGGGAGTCGTCGATCAATCGAAATAGCGGTTACATCCTTAATAAGGCCCGGGAACCCGGTTTGAATCTGATTAAATGAAGAAAGAAGACATCCTACCAAGAAATGACGTCAAGAACAGGCAGCGAAATTAAGAACACGCCACCAGCAAGTGGCCCATGGCGTGGACTGCGCGCGGCCTCATTTCTTCTGGACTGGGCATTGTGTAGCCCAAGTCTATCTGGAACGTAGGGTTTATCCAAAAGGGCATTTCCTGCCACTGCAGTGGAGTGTAGGTGGTGGTGGGCTTCTTGGTTGATGGTGTGAATCTCGGGAGGAGTCGGTGGTGGTGAAACTTCCATGTTGACCTGTCTATTCGATCAGAGCAACAGGCCGCCTGTAGTAGTCGTGAATGTCATTCGGTTGTCCCAGCTGAGGGACGCGGGGGTTGTTGGAAGTGCTGGTGGTGTTATAAAACCGGCGCGCCGCTTGCTGAAAACGCTTCTTTACTAGGGTTTCTTCTGCAGCTTCGATGAAGAAGACGGTGAGGAAAGCCGTTTGGAACGTGGTAGACGCGTCTTTGAATCTTGTTTTGCAGTTGTTGGAGCTTCCGTATGTGCGAGTGGGCAACGTTGCCCCAGACTTCACACGCGTAATCTATGACTGGGAGGATGCAGGTGCGGTAGAGGCGCATATCTGTGTCGATTGGGAGCGAGGAGTTTGCGTTAAGCATGGGGTATAATGCTCCGGCCCTCTGAGACGTCTTCTGGTGGACAGCGGCGATGTGAGCCTTCCAGGTTAGATGGCGGTCGAGGAGGACTCCAAGGTAGGTGGCCGTAGTTGTCCAGGTGATGGGCTGGTTACAAAGAACCAGTGGTTGCGTATCAGGTGGGCGACGGCGGGTAAGTATCATCCCCTACGTCTTGGTGGCGTAGAAGCCAATCCTCCAGTCGGCAGCCTAATGCTCGAGGTCTTGCAGAGCGGATTGTAAGCGTCGGAGGACGGCATCAATGTTCCGATGTCGCGAGAAGAGTGCCGTGCCATTCGCGTAGATGGCGCGACTGACTCTCGGGGAAACTGGCAGGTCAGAGGTGTAGACGTTGTACAGGATCGGGCCTAGAACACTCCCTTGTGCTACTCCAGCGAGGACGTGGCGGACAGAGGACGTCGTAGTACCGACCCAGACGACAAAAGTACTCCCTTCGAGGTAGAAGGCAAGGAGGCGTAAGAAGCACGATGGGATGCCAAGATAGAACAGCTTGAAAAGAAGACTGTGGTACCAGATGGTGTCAAAGGCTTTAGACACATCGAGCAGGACAAGGCCGCAAAACTACCGATTGTTGAAGGCCAGGGTTGCCTCCTCGACGACGTGGAGTAACTGCTGAGTAGTAGAGTGATGCTGCGGGAATCCGAACTGCTCCCGTGGAATGATGTTGTCCTGGTGAAGCAGTCGGCCGAATCTGGAGAGTAGGGTTCGCTCAAACACTTTACTCAACGTCGGAAGGAGGATGATGGGGCGATAATTCGCCGGTAAGGTCCTGTTTTTGCCCGGCTTCGGGACCGCTACTACGACAGCCCTCTTCCAAGCATCATGAAACCGCATTTGTTCAAAGATGTCGTTGAAGAGACCCACTATATACAAAATGGCTAGCCTGGGCAGCATGTGGAAGACTCTGCCATCAACGTTGTCATGTCCTGGGGCCTTCTTCTGGGGCAACCGTCTGATGTATTCAGGGACCTGCTGTTCAGACGTCGGCACAATGCTGACGTCCCCACGGTCTCCGTCGAGGAAGGCAGCAAGTCGGGTCTCGACAGTTCGGACGGTCTCCAGGTTGACTGGTTCCTCAAGCGGTCGGATCTTTGCCTCGAATGTCGTTGCTTTAGCTGCAAGTGTGAAGGCAGATCCGTCCGTGGTAGTGAGTGGCGGCTGTTATGGGCGATTCCGAGTGAGTGTACAGACAATCTCCCACATGTCAGCCCCAGGATCAGCTGAAGCAAACCTCTCCTCTCATTGGCGTATTCGATGGGCAGCAAGTGCAGCCTTGATGGTGAGGCGAAAATGGTTGATTCGACGCTTCAGCTGAGGCTGGCGTGTTTCATGCCAAACTCTGTGGACCGCGAACGGGGCGGTTTCTGGACGCTCCGCGCCAGGGCGCGGACCGCGTTCAGAACAACTGGACAGGAGGGGAGGGGAGCAGATAAAAGCCTGGCGCTGGCGCCTCGGCGGTCAGTTCATCAGCGCATCTCATGATGCCAACGTGGTCGCTTGACGAGATATTGTACCCATTGGACAGTAACACCCGGCTGTTCGTCCGTGAACTCTTTCGTCATCATAAATATCGGTTCCAAAATTGAGCATCAGCATGGTCTATTCTCTTAGAGGCAGCCACCAATTATTTTACAGCCTTTCACACTTGACAAGACATACCTTCATTTTTGGTGTCCATATTTGACGGTATTAAACTGAAAAATTGTACCTCCTTCTGCTTTAATTAACTCTAGCACAGTGGAAGAGGCGCTGGATCACACACGGTTTGAGGTAACGGGCGAGTTGTGACGCCCTGAAAAAATTCTAAGTTGAGAGTTGGCGGCTACCGCTGGGGCCGCTGGGCAAGCCGCGGCTCGTTAGCAACCGCGTGATGCCGCACAACGGCCAGGCAACGTGCTCCGTCGGCCACGTGGCTGGGAACTCCATGCTGACCCTGTGTCCATGAAGGAGATATGCAGGGAGTGCCAAAGATGGCATACTTCTTGAAACCTCAATGGCAGACATTTCACAGTTCGTATAGAAATTAATAGTAGCCAGAGGAATCACGATACCTTAAAAAGAAACGTGTACATTATGTAATATTTCTGGCTTATTCAGCCACCATATTAGGCCCCAGGAAGCTATTCCTAGGACAGTGGAGAGATGAAGCAATGTGGGATGAGGTACCGGTGACAGATGTTAGATTCGGTACCATTCCCGTGAGAAAGACCGCCTGCACGATGCTGCTGCTCTGTGATTGGCTGCTGTGTTCGGTGGTAGGGCGCCAAAACGTTAAACTTTAGTTGCTATTATTAATTAAACCTGTCATCCAAATTACTTCATTTTTTAAGTAAACATCTCTCAACAGCCAGCTATCAATCAGTCATTTCAAAATTATTAAAATCAAAGTATTACTATAACAAAAGACTGACGATATTACTGCCGATGCACTTCGGTGGCGTTCGGGTCACGCCTTGCTGGCTTGGCGCGCGAAATGTCTCGGGCAGTCCGGCTCTCCAGTTCTGACCGCTCCAGTAGACAGACATGTGGTCTGTTATAGCAGTATTTGTTTCGTGGAATTTTATTTACTACAGTTCCGACCGTCGCTAGGTACAGACATGTTGTCTGTAATAGTAGTATTTTATTCATGTAATTTTATTCTCCAGTTCTGACGTTTCCAGTAGACAGACATGTTGTCTGTGGCAGTATGCATTTCATGTTATTTTGGCCAGATCTAATGACTGTGGAAAGATATGTTTAGTACGTTGTGATCAAGAATAGTTTCTCGTGTCTATATCAATAAAAACGCGAGTGGCATCCCAAATGAGTTATAGTTTATTCGTAGCAGCAGTTCCTTGCCAAGTTAATTTCAGCCTCAAGAAAAAGAATCCACGACCTGCGTGCTGTTTTCTGCGCTGGGGACATCATCATCATGAAGACAGCAAGTTAGGGAAGTGTACGAGAACTTACGTATTCCACACAGGGCAGTGGAAACAACTAGGCACCTCACGTGCACTGCATGCATAGTACAAATGTGCTCAGTGACACGTCATCTGCAGTAATGCAGAGGAGGTAGAGAAGGATGAAAGTATTAACACTGTCTCACTTTTATTCCCCTTTTCTTGCCGTATATGGCATCCCTGGCGGGAAAATCTTCGATGGTTGAGTGCTTTGGAGATATGAGGCTTGATTATTAGCGAGGACTGTGAACTGTGAAAAATTCTCCGAAAAATTCGTAACACCTGAAGTGACTGTTCTGCTACTACATGACAATAGAAATGTGTAGGACCTGTTTCAAATTATTTTTGAACTGTGTTTGAACTCTTTTGAACTTTAGTTGAACTTTGATTTTTGATGCAACAGACAAGTTTTTTATTCACGAGAACATAACGTCCGTGTGTAGTAGATGTTAAAGTGCAAGTGACAGAAAATCAAATACGTGTGCGCGGTCCGTGGGATTACGTTTTATTTTCTTCGTGCTACGAGGCGACGCAGCGCAGCGCGGGGAGGCAGAGCCAGCGGCCGCAGTTCTCCGCGTCAGGTGCGAGGATCGGCAGCCAGCAGCGGGCGAGGTCAGTAGCAGCCGCTGAGCGGGGTGTTCCAGCAGTACGACACTTCAGCTTCAGCAGCCAGAGCAGAGAAGGAGCTTCTCGACGGCAGCACGCAGAACAGCATCGAAGAGTAAGTGTTATCCTGGCACAAATAGCTAATTTCTGTAACGGACAGTAGAATAATATTGTAACTTCAAAGTCTAAAATTAATCCCTTTAAACATATTTGGCTACAATTTGTAAATTATATTAAGTGTAAAATGTCTGACAAAATTGAAAAAAGATATCCTCTTAGAAGTAGGAAAAGGGATCAAGTAGATATTGATGGCAATGATCCTTCAGATCAGCCACAAAACTTGCAAATAGATAACATTGTTGATGATCTATCAGATAATTTGCAAAGTTTAGATAATGAAACTGAAAATGTTTCGGAAAATGCTGATTCTGTGTTAAATGTTCGTACTGAAAATGTAGACACTGTCGCTCCTGACCACACCGACGTAGTAGATTTGGATGATGACGTAAGACACACTGAATCTGACGTCAACACTGCAAATGAGCCAACAGTGGAGTCACACAGATTAAGTCATGGCACTGCTTCAGCTGAAACATTGCCAACAGTAGATAATGGGGAGATAGAAATCAGCAAGGAGCAAAATACGTTATCTATCTTATAATTACTTTTAAAAGAAACTAACGAAAAAATAGATAAAATAGATAAAGGGCAAAATGACACTAAAGAAGAGATAAAAGCCGAGTTAAGAGAAACAAAAGGTGATGTTAGGAAAGCATATGCAGTAATGACTCAAATCAATAGCAATTTTGAGGCTTTAGAACAAAAGGTATGAAAACTTGAACCTAAAACTGAGGCTTGTTCCAGTAAAATAGATCGAGAAACAAAAGAATGGGGTAAGAAATTAGAATTATGTAAGCTTGAGATAAATCAGAAGTCTGATTGTAAAATTAAAAAGCTGAATGACGATATGGGGGCTCAGGATTGTGTAATATCAACAATAAGTAGTAATGTTAGCCAAGTAATAAACGAGCAATGCAAGGCTGCTAAATAATGTAATGATAAACATGAACAGCAGTTAAGTGAGTTAGAAAACATCAAACATGAGCAGCAGGTACTCAGTCGTAAGGTTTCACAAACAGGTGCTCATTGTAAAGGTACCACAGATGCGATTCAAGATAAATTGAAGGAATTTGAGCAAGCAGTTAAGCAATTTCCTGACAAAAGTAAGGACACAGTGTGTGTACATGCTAGTGATGTAACAAATCCCACTATTGTTTACCATCCCTTCTCTAGTAGAGGTAACATACATCCAGTTGATGTTATTAAACAGTTCGAGGGTACACTTCCTGAAAAATCTAACAGAACAACAAAAAATAAAAGCTGTGCCAAGTAGATTTCAGGGAGACGTAATATCATGGGGAACCGGGGTCAGTTACACATGTACCACATACAAGGAATTTGCACAAGCATTTACTGTTTTCTAGAAAGCACGGAGACATTTGGCTACTGGGTTACTGCTGTTCTGTTCCTTTGATATTTGTTTACTTAATTTGTTTATGTATCTAGTACTGTGTGTTAGAGAATGTTTATGGTCCAGCCGTAGGAATATTCATTAAATTTCAAGTTATTTAAATGTAAATCCAGTATTTGGAATGTGAGTGTGCTTTGGCTTGGAGACATGATGGGAGCGCTACCGCCAATCACAGTGCTCGTTACTAAGGGAGGCTATTACCGATGTGAATGCAGGGGGAGTTGTGAACAGTGCGGCGCGAGGGACAGTCGCACAGGACACGAAGAGTCCTGCACAGTACGGCGCGACGGACGCACAGACGCGGGAAAGACTTGAAGAGTGGTTCAGTTTGCGTGCGGTCGCGGGAGATAGAAATATTTCGTAGTGCCGGCTTGTGCACTTGTGAGACTTCCGTGGCTTCTGCAATGAAGACGTAGTATGCGTTTAGAAGTGAATGTTGTTGGTCATTGCTAATTACGTGAAGTAGGTATCTATTGTTTCCCTGTTATTGAACTTATATTTTATTTAACGGCTGACCATCGACACCAATAAGTGTTTTACAGTAATAAAGGGCAGCCTTAAAGTTACTTCGGCTATCGTACTCATAATTTAAAGTCGTTAAAATAGTACCTGCAGAATTTATTTAATTGCAGTCTTTCATGTATAAATGTCTATGTTACTTTCAAAATTCGTAATTGCCGAGTGATAGGAACCTTCGACGATTGAATTGATGTGTATATTCATATTGTATACTCTAGACTCAGCAGTATTTGGCGTGTAATGCGGCAGCTACGTATCCCAGCCCCTAAACAACGAAACCAGCCATAAACTTTTAATATTTCAACTTTGAGTCAGAGGGTGCGTAGTTGAGTGCCACCACCCCATTTCATTTTTAATTGAGAGCCCACAACGGCGGTATATACCTGTAGCATGTGCGTCTGCAACATGTCCTGACAAACTGGGACTTGGAAAAGTACTTAGTCTATGCTTCTAGCAATCACAGACTCAGTAGAAAAGCATGTGCGTAGGGCAACAAAAGCGCAAACTGCCTCATCGACATGTACGAGTATGTCGAACAAAATCTTTAAGAAGTCGTAGTTTAACATATCGGCGACTGTGATCCAGTCTGTCTGTAGCAACCATTAACGCACAACAATCGAATATATTAATATAAGTGCTCATCTGCAGGAATGGGCGTATTTAAATTTCCATATAAAGTGTTCAATGCTATTTTGGTTGATACATCTGCATTTTGATCTGGTCTAGCAATTTCCGGATTTGTTGTCCTACTAATGTGCCAGTTTCTGGATTTAGCGTCCTATCAGTTTTAATACGATGAAAACGGCATACTACCTCACTAAGTACTATATAATAAGAAATCAATATTGATCAATGTTGAACTTACACACTACTCTACAGTAATTCGCCAGGAAGCACTTTATGCAGCAGAATTTTTAACTCGGAAAAAAAAGACGGTTATGGATGCATTGGAAATTACAAAAAGGAAAAATACTAAAGAAGATTATAGGACTAGTTAAAAAGCAAACACTATACAGAAGACGTCGTAATAGTGAACTTCAGACCCATATTAAAAACATTACTGATATAATGAAGACAAGAAGAATAACTATCTACGGCCACATCCAAAGGGTGAATCCCAACAGACTGACAAAAAGACTGTTCACTTCAGTAAATTAAAAATGGATAAGAAGCGGTTCAATTAAGTTTAAAGGGACATTGACGAACTACAAATTGTTCCACAAGATCTTCATGAATGACTGCCACTCAGAAAAAAAATTATACGATTCCCAATGTTTCTATGAAAAACCCGAAAACAAGACAGGAGCCAAACCACTTGGAAAGAATGAAGCAGAGACAATCATCGACAGACGATGAGAGAAATGTGGAAGGAAAATAGAGGTAAACAGTTTCAGTAACCGTAGTCCATAGCGGCTCATAAGTAAAAGAAAGAGACGAAATTTAATATAACCAAACGTGTCCCGATTAATTTCATCGTCATTGTGCGCTCTTTTTAGTGGTGTCCTCAGAATTAAAATACATAGCACCAAATTCAAATAATGTTTTTATAAATAAACAAATGAATAATTGCGCGAAAGCAGGTAAATGCAACTGAAATATACAAATATGATACTTTTGGAGAAAATGGTTGGGTAGAGCAAGATAATTAAGTATTCATATTACGTGTTGGAGTTCTGGCACATTCGTATAATAAGATGAAATTAAAATGTGCTATAATATTGATTGCTCACGATATTGTGCACCAAAATAATCGTGTTAACAACTGACATCTTCACATTTCTCTGACAACTTGTTTGCGATCGTTACTACACCCATCTGGATGCTGCTAATTTTTATACGTATTTTGAACAAATATTGATTTATGTGAGAGGTTATGACAACAGCTGATCGTTCATCCGAGGAAAGAGGAAGGAGTCACGTGTGCCATGTCAGGAGAAAGTTTGGTAGCCCAAAGAAACAGCATTAGTTACTGTGTCCTGTACAGAATGACGTGGGTGTTTGTCGTGACTTCTACAATTAACGTCTTCGCCATGTCACCCATTGGTGGGAACATGTAATGCACTGAAGGGTGAATATTAAGTGATCACCCATTCCTCTAACGTCCTCATCCGTTTAATGGTCAAACGTAGGAAATACCCTGTATTTTACTCTGGTGAAGCAGGTTTCATAGACGAAATTCAGTATTTCAGCCTTCATTTCATTTTCCTCCGTGTCGATGCTGTAATGGCCAATGAACATTTAGACACACGACTATGATCCAGTGACTGATTTTCCATAGGGCACACGTGAATGGTGGAGCACTCAGCAAATGAGATATTTTTTTAAACAAAGCATAGAGTATATTACATTTTTGTTGATATGAAGTAAGATTTTGTTTTCAAATTCATCGACCTCTTTTCCGCAGGCTCTCCTAACACTTGTTTTTGGTTGGTTTCACTTTTATATGTCAGCGAGGCTTCAGCTTTGGTAGATCTCCTGTACAATTCTCTCTACTTACTTATTAACTTTCAAATGTTATTACTGTATCATGGGGACCTGTCTCTATCCATCACTATCATGTAAGGTACCAACTATTCTCACGCGGAACATATCTCACTCACTCTCGTGTTCATCTCAGACGTTTCCTTAATGTCCCCTTACGTGATGATATCAACACTAACACAGGTCTAGCGTCAAATAATCACTGCACATACTCCATTTACAAATCGGATATCTCGAACACAAGTCAGTAGAAGACAATGGTAAACCACATCCGCTACAAACGTTGCGTGTGAGCATAGCAGGATCTCACACATTGTCGAAAAATCTGGTAAAAAGTACATTAGCTTGCACTGGGGACGGAATGGCAAGGAAATCAGCCATTTCCTTTTCGGGGGAGGCGTCCCGATATTTGCCTGGGTAACTTAAAAAACCTACAGGAAGGGAAACCAAAATTTCAGATGCTGAATATAGAACTGAAACCAAATTCCTCAGAATGTTATTCGAATGTGCTAACCACAGCATCACCCCGATCGGTGATATATTGTTAAAAAAGCTCCACGCTTAGGAATATGTTTTCACGCTCCACATAAGATCAAACAAACGTTCCATTCTAAATGCATCATTAGTATACTACATTTCATGGATAGCCTTTGAAGCATCAGATGACTATGGGTTGAAAGTTCATAATGTTTACGACACCAAGTTTTCAGAATCGAACTGAGCTGGGCTCAGCGATTGTCCCCTTTCCCTGTTCCACTAGCGACAACAATAGTACAACGCTCCACAATTGGTGCCGTCCTTTTGTTTAACGAGACACTCCGCCTCAAAGTCTGTTGTGTGCTGTGGCTCAGCGGATTAAAACTAAGAGTATTACGCGGTTTACTAGAAGTACTGCCACCTAACCAATTTATGGGCCCACACACACATACACTGCAGGCAGGTTACGATGAAAGAATGCCTTTGTTCACCATCCTGTAGTGATCCCACTGGAAACTTATTCCTCCTTTTTACGTCATACCGATAACTGCACTGGAAGTAAATCTCAAATGAAAATGTGGTGAGTAAAGTCACGTGTATAGATAACGGCACCACAGGTATGTTGAGTACCTCTTGTAGTCTGAAAAAGCACAAATAAATTTAATCTGTACTGTCGGCAGTCTCAAATACCAATTAGTTTGCAAAGAAGAAGATATATCTTGCTAATTCTAAAAGTGCCGTAGTTCTCAAATATAGGGAACAATTTTTATTACTTACCAGTTGATCTTTGCATGTACATAGTTCTCTCAAATACACTGTAATATCACAGCAAAATAATAGACTTATTTATTTTTCAGAATTAATGTTAATTACGATATCCTTGTTGAATTTGCATTTAAAGGCTGCGGATATGGGTTAGATATTTTGAACGGAGATTGCAACATCCCGAGAGCGGAAAGAAATCGAGCACGTCACTATCTTCGAATACATGTACATCATTTTGAACATGTCCCGCAGTAAACGTATAGTACGTAATTTTGTTGAATTTCGGATCCCTTCGTGTCGTTGCTTCTTGAAAAGAATTTATTTTCTGTTGCACTTGTGATCCCCAATCAACTACATAGATCTGAAATAAAGAAATTTCAGAAAAAACTTTATTTAACCCTTTACTCTCGTTTTGATGCATGCATTACATCCGCGGAAAGAGTACAGTTACTTTTGAATCACCCGTTATACACTGCCAATCCCGTAGCTTGCAGCACTTTAAATGTAATCAGGTTTCCGTTTATTTTAAAGCTATGATTAGAGTTTGAACGTCTAAAAATTATGTGATAGGTCATTTAGTGTACTTTCAATCGAATGGTATTGCGGCGGGACGGAGTCGGTCTGTCGTTCTTTTGTCTCCTTACTAGCTCTCTCTGAGTAACTTTCATCAAACAGTTCACCTACCTCTATATGTCTTCCTTCCGACGTCCCTTCACTGTGCAGTAGAAGGTACACGCTAGGCAGTGTAAAGCAGCGTTGATGAATCCACTACCTAATACCTACTACACAGAGGCCGCGTAACTCAAGTTGCAAATGAGTTCCTGTAAGTTCATTTTCACAGATTTCGGTCGGTAGGAGAATGCAGTTGAATTGCATTAAGCATTTGAAAATTCTATTAACGTCTTTTTATTCATAAGGAAACACATGAAATGGCAATCAAGTCCGTATATAATAATGCAAATGCTCTATCATTCCAAGTTCACCGTCTATACAACATATTTCACACGAGAAAAGCAGCCAGAATTTCTGCAAGTCCGACCCGATTAATTTTGCGATCCAGCAGTCACCGACCCACCACTATTAGCGAGTTGAACATTCCGTAATTTCAGTGGTCTTCTGTGTCAGAAGTGCTCGCCAAAATGTACCATAAGGAACACAGAATATGCCATAAGGAATTGTCACTATGACAGAAAATTTCACACGTTCATTAAACTTCAACTAATTAATGCATAGATATCACACTTTCATCAAAATCTTCGTAACTTAAACCGTTTTAGTCACGACACGTTCTATCTGAAATTACCTCACTAGCTCTTCATTTGACATACTATTTTCGCGGAGATTTCTAGCATGGTGTTACTTGGAAGCAGGTTAGCGAGCCGATGCTCCTCTCCTCTCTGCCTGTCTACCTATCTGCACGCGGGAACCGCTTAGTTCTGACTGGCTATTGATCTGAATGAACAACTAGAATGATCTTTCTTGCTTTAGCCAACCACTAATCAGATAGTCATCTACGTCATTACAATTTCTAATACAGTATATTGTTTAATAAAATAGAACGAAATCAATACAGAAACTTATTCCGCATCAGACTTTTATTCTGGCTGGCTGCACATATCGACAAACGTCATCAGCATCGTAGTTGAAACACAATTTTCCCACGGTTGAATTTTATAACGTTTTACGTAAAATGACATTAAGCTTTAATGTATGTCCCACATACACTCTCTCATTCATTTCCCTGTTTTCACACAGTAAATTATAACTTTGAATGATTTTTTATACTACGTAATGCAGAGTAATTAAAGTTTTAAATTAAGTGATTTTATACACTGAGATCTTTGTTATGACTTCAGATGATAATTAAAGACATTTGGTTATTGTTGCTAACTGAGTTTTGAAACGTAAGTGTCGGTTTTAGGATGTTTAAGTAATTTTCTCAATCTCTGTGACTACAATAGATAAAAATCTGAAATTTTGACAGGATCCCTTCCTTAATAACATAAGATTGTGTACCAAGTTTGAACAACATCGGATGATGATTACTATGGTTTATTTAAGTTCGTAGGGGGTATGAATTTGGGTACCAACTGAATGTTACTTGAGACCTTTCACACGGCCGTTAGCGTCAGCTGCGCTTGCGCTGTGACACAGAGTGAAGAAAAAACGTAGCCATCCTGAAGCCGCCTTGCTACACGGCTGCGTGCCTTCCTGCATCGAATGTTATCTCGTTATAGCTTGATACGTTACACACCCCCTAACAACCTAAAATAACTCTTGAGTGCATTTGAGGTTCTTACAGTGGCAATGTTACTACTGAACTCTGTAGTTACACCAACACATTTAACTATGGGGCTTCTAATGAAAGTTGTTCCAATTCACAAAAAAAATATTTTCAAAAGAACAAAATATCAAAAATTACATTATAGTTTTCTACACTGTCACATCAAATGTCAGAGGCTTGGACTTGATAGCGAATAACAAAATTAATTTACATAATTTCTTTTTTTTCTTCAGAAATCATATTTTTCATACAAAATTCCTCATCTTAACATTTCCAAAAGAAGTTATTT
Organism: Schistocerca piceifrons; assembly: GCF_021461385.2. NCBI lineage: Eukaryota > Metazoa > Arthropoda > Insecta > Orthoptera > Acrididae > Schistocerca > Schistocerca piceifrons. The sequence goes on from NC_060149.1 coordinate 4,708,069, forward strand.
ATAAAAAAACATTTACATTAGTAAATATTCAAATTTTCCTCGAATTTAAATTTTTCTTTGAAAAATTGCTTTACAAGTTACTACATTGTTTTGAACAGAATCAAACATTTCACAAGTCGCTATGGTAGAACTCATGAAATTTAGTATATTGCATTTAATCGCTCTGGTGGCCGTCGTCTTTATATCTAAGCACTTTACAGTCCCTATGTTAGCGTTCATGAAACCTAAAATTATGTTTTTAATCGCTTTGAGGAGCGTCCTTTATGCATATACATACACTCTACTTTTAGTTGAAACATATGGCAGATAACTTTAGTTTTCACACCTACACTTGGGTTGCTTTGAAGGCACTTCACTGAGCTACATCGTCCAGCCCTCAGTCCTAGATCAGATTTCCTGTAGTCTTGTATCGGGTTTTTCAAATTTTCGAACCTGAAACGTACATTATGTCTAAGTCTCCATTCTTAATGTCTGCACCCTAACTTTACACATATATATTTATCATAGTCCATAATTTTTGTTCTCAAATTCAAAGGCAAATCTTTACTACGAACCTTTCAAAATTTTTGTGTACTGTAAGCTTAGTGCTTATTTTTTTTTTCACAAAACTTTTTCCCAAGACAACTCCATATTCATTGCACCTCTTGTATACAATAGATTCATATACTACAAATTATTTTCAGTAAAAATAAATTAACCATTATTCAAAAACACCAACAGTACCTAAATTGGCACTACTATGTTACTCTTTTTTCGACAAATCATTTTATGCCTTTCTTTGTGAGAGATTACTTAAGCATGTTCCTACTGAAAGCACTACTTACTCCTAACAATTGACAAACTTTTTCTCTATTAACCTTTTCAGTCAGAAAAAATATTTCACGACTTTATATAAAATACATTATTACACACATACAATGCGAAATTACAAAAACTGTTGAAAATATTTAAGCTCATTTCTGAAGCTCTCAAATACACATCAGATATATATTTCATTTAGTTATTTCTAATAAGCACATTCCTTATTCTCTTACTACAGCCTCGTCCAATAATATTTATACATGTTTAAAAAAATTGCTTAGTCATCACCTTTTCTTTTCAGTATCACTTTCATTCCACATTTATCCATGTTAGTTTTTTAGTCATCTAGTTCCAAACTTGTCCCTCTTATGCCTCTTTACCTTATTCTTTACTACAATAGGGAAGAAGAAAAGAAGATAGCAGAAGTTCTGAATGATGAAGAGTTAGGTTGACAATACGAAACGAAAAGGAAATAATATTCCCCGCAACTTGGTATGCCTGGTGTGCATCAAACACCTGACGACACAAAGAACGCTCGCCCCCTGAGGCTTGTTATTTACTACTGTCCCCATTGTCATTTTGTATTTCACTCAAATTTGATAGTCCCTGAATTTTTTAAACACCAGATGAATCTACTCCCTTCCTTTCGCCATATTCATTATACCCCTCAATATACTCTCTCGTTCTGCAATAACGTATGGGTATGTCACTTTGTTCATCGGATACATATGGCCTTTTTCCAGTGAAAGGAATAACTATTGTTCATCCATGTACTACTATAACCGCTTCATTACTTCCAAAATCTACTTTTCCTTGGTAAGAAATCTGCACCCACCAGCATTTCAGCACTTAATCCATCTATTATCAAAAAAATTTGGTCGAGTTCTACCTCACCAATCCTGACCGGTAGCATAATTTCATGTTTAACTACTTCTTTACTTTTCCCTGTGGCTACCATAATATTTATGCCACTTTCTGGGATTATAACTACCTCTTTACTAGCAGGGAGAACATTTACAAAACCCTGTGGAACTGCACATACATTGGAATCACTATCCAACAAACAAAGAACTTCTTCATTAAAAATCGTCACTTCAATTATAGGTTCTCCTGTAGTTTTTTCTCTGAATTCAGAATCTGGTTCTTCTAACAAATCCTGCACTACATCACGTCTATAGAAACCCACACCTCCTCTGGAAATTAGGCACATGCTTACTGGTGTTTCTTCTTATTCTTTAACTGTGGCAGCTTTCATTAGTCTGTCCACTATTGATAAATCGGAATACTTCTTTAAATACTCCCCTTCTTTAATAATATCACCAGATTCTGCAACCCTTCCTACGGTGTTGTCATAATTTTCAAAATTACTCCCTGCTTCCTCCTCTTCTGTTTCTTCTTCCTCATTATGGAAGAATCTCCGTAGCTTGGGGGTCGGAAAGGCAAAATCGGAAACTACTTTTCATGTGTCTGCTAACGAATTAAATGAATTCTTCTCTCCACCTCTGAATACCAGCACAGCTGATAATTACCGTCCACAAGAATCCCCAAACAGGATAACTAACAACGATACCTTCCATCTAAAACATGTAACAACAAATACGGCAAGAAAAGCAATAATGAGAATCTCTTCTGATGCAATAGGCAACGACAGTATCGGTATAACCATGATTAAGAATGTTGCCGATATCTTAGTACCTGTCTTAACTGACATATTTAATTTTTCCCTCGTGAACGGAATATATCCTACTGCATGGAAAAGAAGCCTAATTCGACCCATCCCTAAGATCGAAAACCCGCAACTGCCTAGTGATTACCGACCAATTAGCATACTGCCTGCTGTTTCCAAAGCACTTGAATATATTGTTCATGACCAAATCACTGAACACTTGCATGAATTCAGCCTATATGACAAATTTCAATCCGGTTTCCGTAAACATCACAGCACAAACACTGCTCTAATTAAAGTAACTGATGACCTGAAATATGCCATCGACAATCGAAAGGCAACAATATTGACGCTACTGGACTTCAGCAAAGCTTTTGACACTGTTAACTTTGACATATTGCTCAGAAAAATGCAACAGCTTAATTTCTCTGATAGTGCAATGAGATGGTTTGAAAGCTACTTAAAAGACAGACAGCAATGTGTTGTCTGCGTAAATGAAAAATCTTCCTGGAAACATGTTTCCTCGGGAGTGCCACAAGGATCAGTCTTAGGACCACTTTTGTTTTCTTTATATGTCAACGATATTTCGTCGGTTCTGTCCTCCTGTAAATATCATTTCTATGCCGACGACCTCCAGCTCTACCTAAGTGTCAGACCTGAAGATGTAAACACTGCAATCGCTCAGATGAATGATGATCTGTCTTCAGTAGTGAGATGGGCGAAAAACCTGGGGCTTAAACTAAATGCAAAAAAGACGCAAGTAATCTTAATAGCCCATCAGAAATTAATAAGTTCAGATTTCCGCGAACGGCTACCTCCTATTCTGCTCGACGGTACTCCAATACCATATCAGAAAACAGTGAAGAACTTGGGTGTAACTTTGGATGAGCATCTCAACTGGGCGGAGAATACAGTCGCAGTGTGCCGAAAGACGTCTGCTTGTCTCTATGCTCTCAAAAAGTTTCGGAACATATTTCCACAGGACTTGAAACGCCAGCTCGTGCAAGCACTCGTTCTACCGAACCTCCACTATTGTGATGTGATTCAACAAGGCATGAGTAGTGAAAACAAAAGACGGCTAGAGCTAACCATGAATGCCTGTGTGCGTTACACCTGCAACATTCGCCGATATGATCATGTTAGTGCTTCATACTCCGAGCTAGGGTGGCTGCGGCCTGACAAATTGCGTGACTACCACACTCTATGTCTACTCCACCGACTCCTCATCGCGCAAGCACCCCAGTACCTTGCTTCAGAGATTAAAAACCTGTCATGTCATCATAATCGAAACACGAGGTCACTCTTATTTGGTATCCTAACTGTGCCCACTCACAAAACAAAAACTTTTGCAAACTCCTTCTCAGTTGCCGCTGTCCGCCTATGGAACAAACTGCCCCTTACCTTGCGCAAAATTCGATCTCCTGCTGCTTTTAAGAAGAAGTTGAAGCATTTCCTACTATCATCCTCACAAAGTTCTCCACAAAATTAATGTACAAGGACAATCCCCTCATCTGTCAAATAGCAAAGCTAGCGTCTCCTATCTTGCTCCTGAGATGCCTTCCTCTTCATCTTTCTCTATTAGCCACGCAATCTTCTTTTCCTTTATATTTCCTTAATTATGTTTCATCATGTGTCTATTCTTCTCCTCCCTTCACCATGAGTCTCCCTCATACTCCGTGCTGCCGGCACTCCTATCTAAAATCTGTCTCTTCAATAATGTCTAATTATAACAGTACTTGTGACCTAAGAATATAAACTCTATATGTATGTATTTTTCCAGGTGTACCTTTCAAATTGTTTATCTCACTTTTTGTACTAGATGTAGTTTAACATGCCTACTAAAACATATGAATGTAAAATAAGTAGAATGCCTGGTTAGATGTAAGAGAGGGCCTGATGGCCCTAATCTTGCCAGGTTAAATAAATCAATAAATAAATAAATAAATAAAAAAAAATTATCCGAAACTACTCCATTTAATCTATACAAAACTTTCTATGCTCTATTATTCTCTTCCTCCGGTACCTCCAATACCGTTTCCCCTATTATTGTGCTAATTCCACAGTTTATGGTAAGCCCCTCATCTGCTCTGCAGTGCTCGTTTACTTTCACATCCTGTTATTTTCAGCTAACTGTTACTCACTAACCTGGTTTCCTGAGTCACTGTTATGATCTTTTCTCTCACAAAATTCGACTACATTTTCCTGAAAAACACAATTTTCCACAGTGTCCCTCTCCTGAGCAATATTTATCTTTACCACATCACCCCCAAGATGTTCAGCTGGTGTTTTTCTTGCAAAAGGTTTTGCTGGCGCTACATGCATTACAGTATGTTTCAACCTCATGCTTATCATTCTTTGCTTAGGCCAATGGCGGAAATGTGCTATAGGTGATGGTGGCAGGGAGAATGAAATTTCCCTGCTATTTCTTATAAACGTTGCTAGGCAGCTTAAATGTACTTAATAAACAGCATCGCAAAAAACCCAGGAGTTGCTGTAATGTGTCATTACATCAGGCTACAGAAGAAAGGTTCCTTGACATCTTTAAATTTCCCTTGCTTATAATCCCAAGTGAAAGAAATAGAAGAAAGGCTGACTTACCTATGTACTCACGAAGAAGAACCTAGGGAATGCTAGACACAGTGAAGTTAACTAGTCCGTGGTATAGTTTGCTGTGAAGCCTATGCATCTCTGGAGTATTTATAGAGCCATAACGGTTCGTCGAGGCTTTCAGTGAATAGTGGGAGCCCTGTTTTATCATTGCTTGTGAGGCAACCAATCAGACGAGTAAAAAGGTAAAAAGTGTGTCAAGGAACAGGAGTACGACGTGAGTCGCTATGTGTCAAGGTTAGGCTGATGTGGTCTGCCCGAGTTGTCACTATATCCCATTGGACACAGGATTACCATCCGTGTTAGTTACTAACTGCATTTACTATTATCATCCGGCGATGATGAAGCTGTAGTTCACCGATATTAATGCACAGATGGTCGGCCTTCGAAAAATGAACGGTTAGAGGCGCATAATCACTCATATTAGGAAATTATATTTGCCTCAGGGAACGAACATGTTAAAATACTCTGTCGAATCCATTGCTTTCGGTTACTGGTATGGAGTGGAGTGTTGGAGGTATTTTATTTAGACGGGGGTGGTGCGCTACTAGTTTAAAAAAAATGTTCCAAAATTCAGACAATATCTTCTAAAATGAGAAAACCTGAGACTGTATTATCGAAGTTGCTGTAAATTCCTTGATTCCAATCGTAAGTTAAATAAGACAAATGTAAATTATGATTGTAAATCGCTGGCTGCAACCTAGCACTCCCTATTCTTAAGATACTAAATGTTTCACCAAAATACTGTTTCAGTATTGTGTCACTTAAATGCTCAGTGAAAAGAAAACTCGTAGCTTGTATGGTCTGCGTCAAACGCAGGTATCTGATTCAAAACAAATATATTTAAGTTTACGTACATGACAGAATGTTGACCAGATGGTTGTAATTAATGTGCAGCTACTCATGGAGTTCCAGTGTGGGCTGTAATTATCGTTGGCAGCGAAACTTGGTAGATATAGTAATGAGTTAACGCGGAACTGATTTACGATGGAGAAAAATTAGTTCCCATTTTGGCTACCAGATGCTAATCTGGCGCTGTATAACATCTCTTCGACGTCTCCGGTGCTCGTACGGAACAAATTGTGTAAGCGGCAGTTAATAATAAAATCAACATTGTGTCTTTCTCGCTTGTTCTGCCCACATCCCACTCCTAATCCATTACACGTGGAAACGTTTCTATACCTCTTTGTTACATTCACAGCGCCAGATTTGCACCTGGGGGCTAAAATTTGAACTACCATTTTTTTCAGCTTAATTCCGTTCCTCATTAACGCATTCGAATGTCTACCAAGTTTGATTGCCGTACAATAATTACTGGCCACACTGGACCGCCATGAGTAACTGCACTTTAATTATAACCAGTCTGTACTTACGCTTTCAGAAACTATTTGCTGGGAGTCAGGCACATTTGGATATCTATGTTGTCACACTCCCATTGAAAGTAAATCTAACATCTCGAACATTTATTACGGTTTAAATAAAAGGAACATTTTGTAATACAAACACCATAATGCTGTAAAATTGAAAATATCATTTTAGAAATATGGCCATAAACATACATAATGATAAAATGTACATGACACTTGTGACGTCTACTAAAAAAAACAGCAACAAAAAAAAATGCGTGCTACAAGTGTTATCTTCACACTCTGTTCACAGCTCACATAATGGTATCATGGCGTGGTTCACTGTTTGTCACATAAGGCATTATCCTGGCTTGTTTCTTCTCCACAATTCCGTTCTGCCTCTTCAGTACATTTTCCGATATTACTTTCGCACTCAGAGCGATGAGTGCTGTTCTACTTATGCATCGTTCCACTCGCTGAGCGGTCGATACGCGCACCGAAATTCAGTGTGCCATGGTAGCTACGCAACTCGCATGCGTGTCAGAACACAAACTACCCCTGAGCCACAAAACCGAGACAAGTACGTGAAGCAGCAATTCACGTAACGCTTACAAGCTTTCCACGTTACTGCGATATTATAATGCTAGCAGCTAAAACATTAGGAATGGTGTGGCAAAAAAGTATTTATGTTTCAGTTACAGTCGTTTCCACAGAAATACACAATGCGCCATACACATTACTTGCAATCAAGCATTTCAGTCCTTTTTATAAGATTCGTCGTTTAATTTCTTACAAACATTTATGTTACAAGTTTTTCAGAAATAAGTAAATGTGAAACAATAAAAGTCTGAGTAGAAACAATGTCTCCCACCAATTCTGAAATACACTCGTACGTACATGATACATTTCAGAACTAAGTTGTACAGTTTATCATTATCAACAGTGGGTTATCTTTCTATGTTAAAAATATGGTGTGTATTATTATTACCTTGAATGATTATAAAATTCAAACAGATTTATCGGTTAATAATCTCACAAATTTCTGTTGTTTTCAAGTAATTAAAGCTTAAAAATCATTAAATTTCAACCTTCGGTTACGTGATCGAAAACTTTCTGTTACTGGCCGAAGCTCTGGTGACAACACAGTCTAGGAGTAGGATGAAGCTATACCCGTGTTATAGGAATGTTAGGTAAAGTTGGTAGTGTCTTTTTGTACTTTTTCTGCAAACAGTTTAGTTATTTGGTGATAGAAAAGGCATTTGCAACTCTTAAATAACAATGAAAAGGAAGTTAGTGGAGGATGATAGTGGAAACATTCAGAAAACTGATGCGTTTATGGTCTCTACGTTCTTCAAAATAAGCCCAGGTTTTTATGTTCCGGAAATAAAAATGATAAAAACTGCATTGCATGGCGACTGAGACAGAAGTACTGTGACAGAGCAATAAGTTGAAGAACTGTGTTAAAAGTGAGTAATTGCTGTCGTTGTTATCTTCGACAACTTTATGCATTGCAGTTTTTCTGTTCCTCCAGGTTATTAATTTAAACAACTTTATGTTTATAAAGTGTATTACAATTAAACCTTAAAGTACCTGTTGTTCTACTGCATACTTAAATGCTGATGAAATATTGTTATTTAAAAGTGCTTAAGCAGAACCAACTTTCATTTGATCGTATTGGCCTGGTCTTATTACATTTACTTGTTGGTTCGAAGCATAGTTCAGTTTTTCACTTCGTCAAAATCGTTGGCTTTACAACATGTTCAATGGAGACAGTTTGAAGTAGCAAATTATTCGCTTCAACGTCTTGTTTGGGAAGGATAAAGTGGTCTCAGATTGTTAAATGGTTTCTCAGATCCTTCATAAAAAGAGCTACATCAGGCATGAAATACAGTTTCTTAACACCTTCCTTGTGATTTATTTCAAATTGATCAGATGTAAAATGAAGGCAATAAATATAAATTGATATTAAGATTTGGTACGAGACACGATTTAAAGCTCTTACATAACTGTATTACGAATAAGGTAAACTTAGGAATAGGAATAAATATATAAAACAAAGTTATTCTGAAAGAGAATCAAACTTGTGAGCATTGCTTTAACAATTCGACACGCTACCAATTACGATACAACCACCAACCAGCTTACATGGCTTGTTTACTTACATTAAAATGATCCTCCCAAAAATAAACACGTGTAGTGAGCACTACGTCATTTGGATCTCTAAGAGAGAGTTACAACGACGTTTTATGCATCTCCTCAATCTTTGGAACACTTAAATATATTTTTCAGGCGTTTTCATATATTTATTTGTACGATGTGGTACTACACAGCGTTTGTAGCCCATTTCTGAAACGTAAGTTTCAAAACAAGATATCACTGTGAACGAGCTTCACAACAATAGGAGCAGCGTGCTTTTCAGTGACAACACAGAGATCACATGACTGAAACGGAGCGTTTCAGCGGGCTTTCAAAATATTCCGATTTCATTTCCATTTGTTATTAAAAAAACTGGAATCCATGAGGAAAAGAAGCATATTATGAGAATGAAATGAATAATTAGCAATTTAAGATGATCTCCAGAACACAGTCAAATACCGTATTCCAAGCCCAGCACTGTCCTCGCACTCTTAATCAGCGGGAAATAATCCCGGTCCGTCAATCTTTATTAAAAGTTTTCATAGTTTTTCTAAATCTATTAAGGCTGCGACCTATCCATACCACAGCAAGTCTTCAAATAAATGGGACTATCGCGTCTCCAAAATTGTTTTGTTAGCTTGATATTCGCTTGTTGTAGTTAGATAGCTTTTGGAAACTCTGTTCAATCTTTCCCACACCAGGAAGTCTGTGGGTGAAGTGTGTATGACACCCAGCTTCTTTAATGACTCCAGAGAGTGGCGAATATCGTTTACATTGATAAGTGTAGAAGTGATAGCTACGGAAGACTCACATTTCTAGTGCGATTGACACTGTTTCTTATCAGTTATTGATAAAATAAGTTGGTAATACATTTGAAGTGCATTAAAAATATTAACTTTGAAATGTCTCTGTGAAGTCGTTTCATAAGACGCTGGTCGAATTCGCTACAACTTATTCACTTTACTACCTGATTTTAGCTCAATTCATGAACTCTTCCAGAAAGACTGCGCACTCAAATAAGGCCTATCGAATATTATATGTGTGTTTTAATGTGGGGTTTCGGTTTTGTTTTGTGGGAAACGCTGGGTTGGTCATCGTCTGCTGGGAGATGATGTTGCTTCTCGTTCGAAGGAGAGCACAGGATGACCAACTTAGGTTTCCAATACCTGAACAGAGATGTTTACGCATCTTAATCGAAAACTGTGTCGTAGGTTGTTTTTGTGTGTGAGATTGGTGACGGAGGGTAGCTTTCGCTGCACGGGGAGCTAGGTAGTCTCGAAAGGAAAAGTGGCACTCTTCGGTAAACGCTTGGCGAGTACAGATCGCAGCTCTTAAGGGGGTTTCAGGTGATAGGAAGCAGGTTGAGTTAGGACTTCATTATGTTTAACTGTTGAAATACTTAAGAACTTCAGCCTAACTGAAGCGTGTGAAGCGAGTTATTTTTCCAAATGTGTATTAATTATGTTGCTTTAAAAAGGCAATTTTTGGGTGCTTGTGTTAAAAGTGTGGAAGCTGCTTTTGTCTTTGTGTGTCGATTTTGTGCCACGTGTTTGGTAATCAATGACCCTTCTGTGGTGTTGATCTTACCCACTTTCTCCGATTTCCAATCCTGAATTAATCAAGCTGCTTCATGCACGACACGGAGTGCTGTTTTTCTGGCTACTTAAAGAAAATTTGCATACTTGTAATTAAATTATTAAAGTAATTGAACTAATAAATTTCCACCTCCGTGTTTTTTTTTTTCAAATGGTTGGGAAGGGCTTGGGCTGGTGGCAACCCTGAATTTCTGAATTTTTATCATTATTTGTGTGAGAGAAGCAGCTAGAAATGCGAGATAACGTATATGGCTCGATAAGAAACGTCCTAAACATAGTAATTCGTTACACATGGCCGACCCTGGCCTAGGATGCGCTCGACTTGCGAACTTCTGAGAGATTAAGTTAGATTTAACAGTTTATTAATTCATACAAAATTTTTTCACAGCGCTCAAGCAACTTCTGTGTCGCTTGAGAGAGAGTATTTCTTCCGACGTTGTAAACGGCGTTGTTTGCTGTTTATTGTATTTACGTATTTTTTTTTTAAATTTGGGATGTGTTCATATGTTATTTGTTTGTGTGTGACGAAATTAAGTGCAGGCCACGTCCCATTTGTGTTCTTATTCAGTCACGTAATCGTGTGCTCTCTTGATTAGGGGATGGGTGTGTTATTTTAGTATTGTGTGGATTTTCTCTTGAACTATAAAACTATGGATATGCGCAGCCGTGTAAAAATAGTAGTCGGGATAATCAGGACAACAGTAGCAACAGGATGAATGCAAATGATGAGCCCGTAGAACACATGGAAAACACGATGCTGAACTCAGTCGAACAAATGGAAGCAGTAAAATGTCGCGTCGATCCATATTGTCACCAATTACAAGACATGGAGGATCTAAATAGCAAACAGAATAAATCCAGTATGGAGAAGGAAGGTAATGAACCCACCAATAACCAGTTTAATAGTATGGGAGTAGACATGGGGGCGCTCTTACAAAATATCATGGGGCAATTAGCCAAGATCGACGAGACTCATATATCTACGATAGAGGCTAATCAACAGACACAAAATCGATTGGAGGTGAATGAGAAGCGATTTGAGAAACTTGAAAATAATGTTGTGAATAATGTAAAGGAATTTCAGACTACATTACGTGAAGAAATAGCCGCAGAGATATGGAATACGGTCACTGTTGTGGAGCAACGTATCGGGCATGTGCAAAATTAACAACTAAGACTGAATAACGTGGTCGAACAGCAGGCACTAATCATAACGGAGAAATTCCAGGCTTTGGAAATTCAGGCGGAAAGGGACCGCGCGGAGCTATTGTCTATGATGCAGGTAGTGGAACAACAGTGTCTAGAGGCCATTAAGACCCAAGTGGACATCAATAGCAGCACGATTAGTGCTCTGCAAGACGAGTTGGAGAAAAGCAAACAGTGAAACGCTTCTGAAACCGACGATATAAGAAATGAGCTCGCGAAGGTTGCAGAAATGGTAGGGAACTGTTCGGCGGCAGGTGCTAGTGAAAGCTTTCCTTTCGGCCTACTGGTTAGAAGCCAGACAGGACAGGATAAAACATAAAATATTCATGACAACTTTCCTAAGAAACTCAGGTTTCACGAGCACAGCTCGGCTTTTTGATCATATGGTATAGGCGAATCAGTATCTGTATGAACCGTTCGGACCAGCAGAGCTGATCCAGGTTTGGTTAACTAAACTGCCGGCACATATGCGCCACATCGTCCTTGCTGCAAGATGCAAAGATGATGTGGAGGCTATCAAAGGAATTCATCAGGAACTTGAGGACGACTCGGAAGCATATACATCTAATTATGCGGGTGAACCCTGTAGTGAACAAGTACAAAAGAAGAACTGGGGCGCGATCGGAACCGACCACGGATTGATGATCGACATAACAGAAACAATAATAACGGGTGGCAAAACCGTGGTGATAACTGGAAGAATGGGTTCAATAGGAACCGACAATTTGGTAATGAACGAGTATAAGGAAATCACGTTACGAATCCCAGAAACGGTGGAAATCGTGATCAAGAATCCAGAAATCAACCAGGCAGAGAACGTAATGCGAATAGGAACAGGGGTGCGCGAGTACCACCAAGGGTGGAAATTAGGCCAGCAAATCCCGCACACAATCACCAAATTGAAAATGAGAGGCAAGAACTTTGACTTAAGCCTGGCGTGGAACGGAGCGACACTGCAAATAGCACGGACACAAGTATTTTGTACTTGGGGAACGAAGACATACTGGACGATTTATTACAGGAGGCTCCAGGCAGAGAATTGGCGGTAATTACGCCCGTTGTAACGATTTAAATTGGTGAATTGAAATTAAGATGCATTCTGGACACAGGGAGTCCATATTCAATTATTGACGAAGACACATTCACGCAGTGCGAGGAGAGTGGAAATTGGTCTATTCTTCCGGTGCGAGGGACAAGAGTAAGGGGAGCGATTCACGGGAAAAGCGTGGAAATCAAACGGCGAGCTCGGATTAACTTCACACGAAGGTTACGAGTTTGAATTGAATTTTTATAATGTACCGCTCATGCGGGTGGCGGTCATTCTGGGTGTAATGCTATTGTAAATATAATACTGCCATTAATCTGTATATTTAAAAAAAAATTTTTTTTGTTCCATAATAATTTTGAAAAATTAAGCAAATACTATAACAAGAGTAAACTTTTGTTAAGTGTAGTTTATCTGTTTAAAATAACCTCTTTGACGTACGTGGAATAAATGTATTAAAATATATTTTGTAAATAATTATGTAATATTTCAAGCACAACTGTAATTAATTAGGTCAATTTTGTATGTTATGTTGTCATGCAATTGTAGATGATTCATACATAGGCTTTCTGTAAGCAGAAGTGTAAATTGAAAAGGTGTAGGGATCATAGGCAGAACGGAACTCCGCTCTGTAGTGGTGGAATGGAAAAGGTGTTGTGGCGCGCGAGTGAGAATTGGCGCGCGAGTAGCATACAGTCGGTAGCTGCCCTGCAAGTGGGGAACACGCATTACGTTGGTCAAGCACTAGAGGCCCCGAATTTACCTGCAAGACTGGGTTTTGGCCTCGGACGTGTTCTATGTGATTGGCGCAGTACGGCAATAAATTAATAGCTTAGCAATTTGCAGTTTTATCGTCGCCACCAAAAGGAAGACAGAGCTATGTACATCAAGAGCCGTACTTGCGCAATGTTACTACGCAGCACCGCCTCAAGCCACCTTCGACATCAGTAACAGGCAAAGTACTTTATTTAGAAGTGTATCACAGTATGAACCATCCATCAGCAATCAGTAGAATATAAGTGTTAAATGTACCTTTGTGTTTAACCGTGATGTTCCTATGTCATTTACCTTAGTAGGATCCTTACCTAAACGAATTTATTCCGACTATCCTGATGTTTATTGAAGCCTGAGTAATAGTAAATTACTGGCAATGGTACTGTTTTGCTAGTAAATTCTGAGAATCATTATTAAATACTAAAGTTTGCACGTATCAGTTTAAGGGCCACCGCCTTGCGTGACCATGAGGATTAGTAGCATTTCTGAAAGTAAAGTACCATAATTGTTTAACTGTAACAACCTTAACAGTTATTGTTCGTGTTGTTGCTCCATGTCAAAGAAAGCCAGACAAATATTGGTGTTAGTAAAATGTTAACAAATAACAGTCCTAAAGAACTGAAATTTAGTCGTGCTAAATAATAGTTCTGGTCATGTGAATTATAGGTATAAGTTAAATATTTTTTTGCATCCTTGCTGAAACATATGTGTGTCTTCTTTTAAATAATTACTGAAGTGTAGTGATAAATTCGGTAAGTTACAGGAAGTCGGATTAATAGTACTTACTGCCAAGTGACCGTAGTAAATGGAAATTAAGTGGTTGTGTTTAAATTACGCAGGAAGTGTGACTTCATCTTTTTGTGTAGACACTGTGCCCGATTTGGGCTGGCGGCCGTTTTATTAAGCGAAACAGTTTATTGTTATAGCAGGCTTTGTCTGATAAAAGGTTTCCAAACGTAATTATTCTCACTGCTTTTCCCACAAACTATATGATTCGGAGAAAAATAGTTCGATACTTTACCATTGCGTCGAACACGGTTAAAATCTCTCTCCAAGAGTCGATGGTTTGGTGTGTTGGTGTTGCGTGATTTTGTGGTGGTGTTCCTGCTGCTACTTGCTACACAGTTCTGACATTCCGAATCGCGGATCTTCCGTCTTTACAGTGGTAGAACTTAAACGTTCTGGTACCGTATTGACGAGAACGCGAAAGTACCTTCGCATAGGGACCGATTTTTTGTGAGCACGTGATGTAAGAATTAATGTTAGTGGTGGATTTATGACGGCGGAGGTTCATGGTAACCCCGTCAGTTTAAATTTTGATGTGCGCGTGCTGCGCAATGAGAGTGAAACGAGCTGCCTGAGATTTTCCGTTTGTACCGAATCGCAATCCGAACTCGAGTTCAACGTTACCCTGGTGGATGGACCGGTTTCGATGTTCTCTGAGCGATGTCAGGATGATAGTTTTGGCAATAATCTGAACGAAAGGATCTCCTGTTCCGAAAATGCGGATAGGGACTGTGAAGCTTTGCGTCGGATTATATCAAACCACGCAAGTGTATTTGTTGAAACACCAGGTGCAATAAAGAGTTTCAAATCATTTTGAGGTAATGAAGAAGTGCTGTATATAAAAATGTAACTGTATATGTAATTGTTGTTTCTATCTAAGACTTATGTTAAAGGTAGCTTTTCTACAAGCAGGCTGTCGAGGCAGCAAGTGATACGGCAAGTAATGAGAAGAGAGGACAGGAGACTGCTAACCATGGTGACAGAGAGTTACAAATTTAAACTTGTTTTGTTTTATTAGTATGCCAAACAACAGTTTATTGCAAATGAGTAAATGAATGTAGTAGCTTTAGAGAATATATAAATGAGTTAAAATAATGACATGTGGTAATAACAATCTTTTTTTGAACAGGAAGTTTTTTATGTAAGATTTACCAGTGAAATAGTGTAACACTTAGATTTATGTTTAAAGGAGTGCAAATCAACAATGTCACTCGATACCAGGAACCAGTGTCACCATGCCCATAGGGAAAGGGCACACCACGAGCCTGGATAGTGGTGGTATACAGAATCATGCATGTAGCGCAAATGTAGTAGATTAGTAGAAGTGTTCTGTGTAATTACAAGTAGACTTTGATTGTGCTTTGATGAAGACAGTAGTTAAAAGTGACTTGGATAGTAGTTAAAAGTAGGTAGTAGATGCTGGAATATCACTAATCAATTTCCTTGTGTTGTCTACATCTCTTCAAAAAAGGTGATCACAACCATATTGACAGAGCTCTAATATTTCTCTTTTAGATTGTTGTTTTGTTTGTGAATCTACATCTACATCTCCATTTATACTCCGCAAGCCACCCAACGGTGTGTGGCGGAGGGCACTTTACGTGCCACTGTCATTACCTCCCTTTTCTGTTTCAGTCGCGTATGGTTCGTGGGAAGAACGACTGTCTGAAATCCTCCGTGCGCGCTCTAATCTCTCTAATTTTACATTCGTGATCTCCTCGGGAGGTATAAGTAGGGGGAAGCAATATATTCGATACCTCATCCAGAAACGCACCCTCTCGAAACCTGGACAGCAAGCTACACCGCGATGCAGAGCGCCTCTCTTGCAGAGTCTGCCACTTGAGTTTGCTAAACATCTCCGTAACGCTATCACGGTTACCAAATAACCCTGTGACGAAACGCGCCGCTCATCTTTGGATCTTCTCTATCTCCTCCATCAACCCGATCTGGTACGGATCCCACACTGATGAGCAATTCTCAAGTATAGGTCGAACGAGTGTTTTGTAAGCCACCTGCTTTGTTGATGGACTACATTTTCTAAGGACTCTCCCAATGAATCTCAACCTGGTACCCGCCTTACCAACAATTAATTTTATGTGATCATTCCACTTCAAATCGTTCCGCACGCATACTCCCAGATATTTTACAGAAGTAACTGCTACCAGTGTTTGTTCCGCTATCATATAATCATACAATAAAGGATCCTTCGTTCTATGTATTCGCAATACATTACCTTTATCTACGTTAAGGGTCAGTTGCCAGTCCCTGCACCAAGTGCCTATCCGCTGCAGATCTTCCTGCATTTCGCTACAATTTTCTAATGCTGCAACTTCTCTGTATACTACAGCATAATCCGCGAAAAACCGCATGGAACTTCCGACACTATCTACTAGGTCATTTATATATATTGTGAAAAGCAATGGTCCCATAACACTCCCCTGTGGCACGCCAGAGGTTACCTTAACGTCTGTAGGCGTCTCTCCATTGATAACAAAATGCTGTGTTCTGTATCCTAAAAGCTCTTCAATCCAGCCACACAGCTTTGGAAAAAGGTGTTTAGTATTTCAGCTTTACGCGTGTCATCCTCTGTTTCAATGCCATCATCATCCCGGAGTGTCTGGATATGCTGTTTCGAGCCACTTACTGATTTAACGTAAGACCTGAACTTCCTAGGATTTTCTGTCAAGTCGGTACATAGAGTTTTACTTTCGAATTCACTGAACGCTTCACGCATAGCCCTCCTTACGCTAACTTTGACATCGTTTAGCTTCTGTTTGTGTGAGAGGTTTTGGCTGCGTTTAAACTTGGAATGAAGCTCTCTTTGCTTTCGCAGTAGTTTCCTAACTTTGTTGTTGAATCACGGTGGGTTTTTCATGTCCCTCACAGTTTTACTCGGCACGTACCTGTCTAAAACGCATTTTACGATTGCCTTGAACTTTTTCCATAAACACTCAACATTGTCAGTGTCGGAACAGATATTTTCGTTTTGATCTGTTAGGTAGTCTGAAATCTACCTTCTATTACTCTTGCTAAACAGATAAACCTTTCTCCCTTTTTTTATATTTATATTAACTTCCATATTCAGGGATGCTGCAACGGCTTTATGATCACTGATTCCCTCTTCTACACTTATGGAGTCGAAAAGTTCGGGTCTGTTTGTTATCAGTAGGTCCAAGATGTTATCTCTGTTTAATTGCTCAAGGTAATTTTCGGATAGTGCACTCAGTATAATGTCACTCGATGCTCTGTCCCTACCACCTGTCCTAAACATCTGAGTGTCCTAGTCTATATCTGGTAAATAAAAATCTCCACCTAAGACTATAACATGCTGAGAAAATTTATGTGAAATGTATTCCAAATTTTCTCTCAGTTGTTCTGCCACTAATGCTGCTGAGTCGGGAGGTCGGTAAAAGGAGCCAATTATTAACCTAGCTCGGTTGTTGAGTGTAACCTCCACCCATAATAATTCACAGGAACTATCCACTTCTACCTCAATACAGGATAAACTACTACTAACAGCGACAAACACGCCACCACCGGTTGCATGCAATCTATCCTTTCTAAACACCGTCTGTGCCTTTGTATAAATTTCGGCAGAATTTATCTCTGGCTTCAGCCAGCTTTCTGTACCTAGAACGATTTCAGCTTCGGTGCTTTATATCAGCGCTTGAAGTTCCGGTACTTTACCAATGCAGATTCGACAGTTTACAATTACAATACCGATTGCTGCTTGGTCCCCGCATGTCCTGACTTTGCCCCGCACCCTTTGAGGCTGTTGCCCCTTCTGAAGTTGCCCGAGGCCATCTAACCTAAAAAACCGCCCAGTCCACGCCACACAACCCCTGCTACCCGTGTAGCCGTTTGCTGCGTGTAGTGGACTCCTGACCTATCCAGCGGAATCCGAAACCCCACTACCCTATGGCACAAGTCGAGAAATCTGCAGCCCACACGGTCGCAAAACCGTCTCAGCCTCTGATTCAGACCCTCCACTTGGCTCTGTACCAAAGGTCCGCAGTCAGTCCTGTATATTTACTGAGATCGTGGAGTAAGACTCAATTGATGTGTGAGCACTAGCTCATGTGTGATTCACATTGTATAATTCACCTTATCTCTGATGAGGTACTCGTGTTTAAGCAAATCAGTGCATTACACACTTGACAAAATTTCTTTACTGGGAGCACTGAATAATTGGTTAACAACAAAAAAAAAGTTTTAACGTGATAAATTTTAGACTTGTTATAAGATTTTTTTGTGCTTCGTGCAAGTAAACATTAAACTTCTAGTACATTAGAATCCTATATTATTATATTTGTATTTCCGACGGAATTGACAATCAGGGATCAAGACTTTATTGGAGTAGTTACTTGATAAATGTTACTATATGAAATCCTACTGGACCACTCAAGTTTCATAATTTAATGATGTTGGTAAGGAACAATGTGAAATGATGGAGTTTCGAGACGGGAGTTATTGTATGAACATTTTACTGTTTGCCCAAATTTTTGTCAGTGCAGAATTGTTTGGGTGTAGCATCCAGACGTGGAAAGTGACAGTGGGAGCCCAGCAACAGAAGACAGCAGGGCCAGAGAACTTCCAGTCTGGCCAGCTGGTGGCCCGGCGCCTACCGCACACCGGGCCGGTGAATCAACCAGATGCAGTCCGCGCGCGCGCCATCCGCATAGCGGGACCAATGCAGCCTGTCCGGTGGGCGTACACACAAATAGTGGATGACAGGCGCTGTGGAAAGATGGGGATGGTGCAAAATAGCCGATGTCCTCTGCTGCCTAGGATGGCGTGCAGAAGAGCCATTTAGCGCCATCCTTGCGCGAGGACATCTTACCCACCACAATGTCACCTCGTAGTTCGCGAGTAGCCGCTCCTAGACTTTCGTGGCACAACATACTGGTCGATGCTCTGTGCTGCAGAGGGTGGCACAAACAAGAGCCAATCAGTGTCGCTCTCGTGTCAGAGCATCCACATGACCAAAACCAGCTGTAGCCACAAGAAAATTATCTAACAATGCCAAGGACGATATAACCGTCACAGGCGGAAGCTGCGACAACAAATTACCACTCGACGTTTCTCGTAGACGATAGAAGCTGGGCGAATTCTCACGCATGTTGCTCTGTAAGGAGAACTATTAAAATCGTTGGAGTAACAGACAGTTGGACACACCACTGTGAGTTAGTTCGACAAGTTGCCTCCATCTCCATGTAAACACAAAGAAATGTGATTGTGCAGTGCAAATATCCGTATTGCGGCGGCGCGGTTCTTTCCGTCCCTTTACGACGGAACTGCACCTACCTGTGAACATTGTCCCAGTAGATCATCAGTAGGAAAGCCGAGTGAAACCTACTGTACTTCGACGTGAACCAGGCTGCAATTTAAGTCACTAATCTACGTTTCGGGAGAAAGTTTTTACACAAATGAAAGTTTGGAAATTTTGTCCTCAATTAATATATTCTGAAACTTAGGTGAACAAGTATCACTGCCAAGCTTTGGACACAGTTACTCATAATCCCTTTCACTCACGTTAGCAAGTTTATGGTGTTGCATTTCCCGATAACGTAATTGCTACAAAAATACTGATTGTTTTTGATTGATAATGATCGTCAAATATTAAGTCTGTCGGTACCAAATTCAGTCAGTTTTTAGCCACCGACCTGCTAAATACGCCACGTGGAATATATGTCTTTTCTCGTCACAAAATTCACTTAAAAATTCCGAAATTTCTACACACACATCGGAATAATTATACTGTCACTTTCCATCACTTTTGATGTATGAAACACTGCTAGATCCGGCAACTTATCGCTTCCATCGAAACTACTGCTACACACGTCCGATCTGGTTCATGGCTAGCCTTCGACTCTTCTCTAGAATACCCTCAGTCTTCTCTACCAGCAGAGAAAGCCGCGCGGAGAATATTGCTTTACCATTGGTCAGTTTACTCAACAGCCAATAGCAAAGCAACATTCTCCCGCGTCAGTCCGCGCTTTTCATCAATAACCAATCGCAAAATATTAAACCTAACGACTGCACTTTTTACCGACATCATTATCTAATATGCTGAAGTTTTGTTTATGCACAAAGTTATTTACTACTGTTATTTTTACTTGTATTAACTTTCCCTTTACCATAAACTTACTTTGCAAATCTATTCTACAAAAATCCCCTTTGTCCATATCCATACTTCTTCGAAATATTCCCACACTAAATCCCACTGCATAATTCGTTAAACAATTATCTTCATATTAACCTTAAACCATACTCACGCATAATTCATACTGCTAAAACATATTTATAACATTTTACATACACAAATAAAACATCATAACTCTTTATGAAAATAGTAGAAAAGTTTATGAAAAACATTCTATAACTTTAGTGCACTCTAGTGGGCACAATCGAAACTAAAATCACAGTTCCACTATCCTATATTGTCCTCCATCAGCTGATACATCGACTACTTCCGCTTCCAGTCTCACGTCACCATCTGCCACTATCCAGCTATGAGACACATCTCCCACTTAACCGCCTCCAAGGCAGGATCGTTATACGGCGCTACGCCTCAGTATGACAAGTAATTTTTGTAAACAAGTGTGCAATTTGTTTAGCATTTTCTGTCTCATCCATCGTTCTAATGAAAGAAAGACAGAGTACTTTCACAAATTATTACTTAAACATATTTTAGGAATTTCCTTTTTAAGGAACCAAGGTTTCAAATAATGTATTTTACAAAGACACATTGTAATGTTGTTGCATTAATTTGTTCTGAAAGCGGTGCTGATATTCAAGACCATAAAAGTGGGTTAAAAGCTGTGAGCTATCTGAGGAAGTTAACCTTGCATTACTGAGCAACTGTTTCACCAGGTATCCAGTCTAGCTTACCAAATTCCCAAGCAGACTAACATTAATTATAATCTTTTAATAGTCATACGACAACCTGTGATATATATATATATATATATATATATATATATATATATATATATATATATATATATATATATATATATAAAGGGAATTTAAATAAAAAGAAATAAATCAGTTTATATTTGGAAATTTATTTTAACATTGATCATTGAAATTTCAGCATATTAAACTTGATTCATAACTAAACTGGTGCCTTATTTAGGATTGTGAAAATGTGAGTTTCTAATCTTACAGAACACAACAAATATGGAGCCAAGATTGAGAGAGTGCATACAACACTGCATTCATAAAATAACACACGAAGAACGTTGAAACATATGCAAGAGGAAAGTAACCACAACCAACTGATTCAATTTTCACCCAAAGAAGTTACGTTTGTAGCGCAATCCCGTCCGTCATGTAATTACTAAATTCATGGTATACTAAATTCAAACCAACTCTCTGTGAAATTATCCCGAAAAGAATAGGTGAGGGCTACTTTGATGATTACACCACATGCTTCACGTGGTGAACTTGCTTTACACAAAGAGTGTAACTCCACAATAATTTTGATAATTAAAATAAATTACATCGAAAAACAATTTGCAAAAGAAAAACCTCGAAATGGTTACTATCGACTTACTGTTAACCTGATGGGTCAAACAATTGTATAAGGACGTGGTACTGGTCTCACAAAGTACACCCCACATGGGTTGAACATAATGAAAAGTTGCTATATTGAAAAATATTGTCAAGACGAGACGTTATAATCTCACGCACTTTCACATTTAAGATTAATGATCTTAGCTAGAGTTACTGATCAACATGTGGTTCCACTTTATTCACAAAGTAGTGACAAAGCAACTACTGGAAGATATTCTGAACTTCACACTCCAAATACACTGCGTTACAATTTAATATAACATTAGATATTTTACAGCTAAACCTGAAATATAAGTGATTAAATTTTAGGTTAGGCTGAACATAAGAAATCCATTGTCCTATGGACTTTGCAGACACACGCTTAGCCAGAGATTTTACCACTTCAGACGCTCGCCGCGGATGGACTGCCGTGGGTCCCTCCTGAGGGGTGCCTCCCAAATTCAAGCGGATGTGACCAGAGAGGCAGCTTCCTATACCAACATGACAAGGGACGGACAGGACCATACTAAGAATTGAAACCTCTTTGCTTCTAGAAAGCATAGCTGCCTGTTCCGACGTTGGTCCTACTGTTCTCTAGTAGACAGGCTTGTCTGCTACCATCAAGCATGCATCTAGAAATACATTTGCTCATTCATTCTTTCACACAGAAGGGAAGGGGGATGACAGTATCTTATCATATACAGAATATAAAAGAAAGCAGATGTAGGTTTCGTATGAGACTGTGTGACATGAATTACATATAAACTGTGTTTTAAAGTGTAGTAATGTCACAGATCGCTCTTGTTTATGTGTAAAAGTAACACGTTTCACTACTCAGTCTCCTCCCAGATTGTCAGAAACACCACAGTAAATTTAGAAGTGGAATGTATGCCGTAAACGACAACAGATTTAAGAAATTAACATGAAGGGAATCCAAGAGAGACCTAAAGTGTATTGTTCGACTTTTATTGAACCATTTTAATTTTTAAAACGAACTATCGAGAGTGATGACTGCGTAATTGAGAGGTTTAATAGCTTCTTTACCCTTCATGATAAAATTCGATCAACGGCAGAAGTATTAGAGCAGTGACGGAAAAAATTGACTGTTGCACTGAGATGAAATTATCATTTCGAGTAGCGTAATTTAAGGTTAATAATGCTAACTGGTAAAATTTATTTAAAAAAGCTATATTATCGCATCCTAAAACAGTT
Organism: Schistocerca piceifrons; assembly: GCF_021461385.2. Taxonomy (NCBI): domain Eukaryota; kingdom Metazoa; phylum Arthropoda; class Insecta; order Orthoptera; family Acrididae; genus Schistocerca; species Schistocerca piceifrons. The sequence goes on from NC_060149.1 coordinate 4,730,800, forward strand.
TGGCAGCATTATTTCTTTTCACAGTGTTGTGCTAGGTGCATCATAATTTCGAGATTATGTTGTTTAAATAATTTATACTGCTATATTTGTGCTCGCTTAATAATAACGTAGTGTGCATAAGAGTGTGTGTGAATGTTTTCCTGTGAGTATGTCAAATTATTTGCTACGTAACTGTAACGCTGATACTGCTTATTATAGATCATTGATCAACCCTCGCTGCACTATTTCACTTGAAAAGAACACATGAAGGTAGAGTGCTCGCATTACTTCTGGTTGAATTTTTTGTTGTAACACGATGTTGCGTTTCTTATAAGCTCAAAATGGTTCAAATGGCGGTAAGCGCTATGAGATTTAACATCTGAGGTCATTAATCCCCTGGACTTAGAACTACCTAAACCTAACTAACCTAAGGACATCACACACATCCATGCCCTAGGCAGGATTCGAACCTGCGACCGTAGCAGCAGCGCGGTTCCGGACTAAAGCGCCTAGAACCGCTCGGCCACCGTGGCCAGCATTTTGATAAGCCTACGGTCAATAATTTGTACTATGAAAGGTATTTACATATTAAAACCTGACAGCCGCGTTACTAACTGCCGTAGGTATTACATTTATTATTTGGTGTAGCAGTGCAGTGTCTGTCTGGCTTTGAGCACTATGGGACATAACATCTATGATCATCAGTCCCCTAGAACTTAGAACTACTTAAACCTAACTAATCTAAGGACTGCACACAACACCCAGTCATCACGAGGCAGAGAAAATCCATGACCCCGCCGGGAATCGAACCCGGGAACCCAGGCGTGGGAAGCGAGAACGCTACCGCACGACCATGAGCTGTGGACTAGCAGTGCAGTAAAACGCTGTGACATGTGTATGAAAGGCTCAAACGACCAGTGAAAGAGAACATCAAATACACGTCACATTTCCGACATTTGTTTTTCAACACACTATCGTGGTCTTTTGATTTGCAATGTGCAATAATTAACACTGAATATGTAATGATCACCCGACATTATTTCGACGTGACTTACTGGCAGTATGTTTCCGGGTTTCCAGCGTCTAAAGAAGATTGGTTGGTAAAGCCCCGAAATGTTAAGGACTAAAACTGGCTTGTCATCTCGGTAGGAATCCCGAAAACATACCTCCAATTTCTAGAAATGTTTTTTATTCACTACCAAGTTTGTAACCCTTGTAGTGTTGATCAGCCGTCTCATCATATCGTCGATGCATCCAAAGAACTGAAAGACAGTAGGATAGCTAGAAAAAGTCCACAAGAAAGAAGTTTCAGATGTTGGGGGGCGGCCACGGAGCCCGTCACATCGACCAATGACATGGTGTGGCTTATGATTTACTAAATAAATCATTTATTTCATACGATTGTGAAGTGGAAGTGTAGCTACGGATTGATAGGCTTCCCTTCTTATCAACCGTGCAGGGTCAGTTATAGCTGCGACTCTCTGCAAAATACCGAGCGAGAGGGCCCAGTATTTAGCACACCGGAATCGCTTTAGGGAGGATGACGGGTAAAAACTGGGTCCAGCAATCCAGATTTAGGTTTTCTGTGATTTCCCTAAATCGCTTAAGGCATATGCCAGGATGATTTCTTTGAAAAGGGCACGACCGTATTCTTCACCATCCTGACGTAATCCGAGCTTCTGCTCTGTCTCTAAGGACCGCTCTGACGACGAGAAGGTAATCTCTAATTTTCTTCTTTCCTTCCTCCTTTGCAAAATTACCTAAAGTTCTAAGCAATCCTGGTGTTTTTAAACGTGCTTCCTTGTCTTGTTTTTCTCTTTCATATGATATTATTGAGTACATTTTAAATTTATTATTTCGGTAGTTTTGAAAAGATCGCAGCCACCTCTGGTTCGTGATGCCACATTATCTGCAAAATCCCTATGCAGTAATCCTTCAGTTTATCTGGTGCCTAGCTTGCCGTTGTGGCCGAGCGGTTCTAGGCGCTTCAGTCTGTAACCGCATTACCGCTACAGTCGCAGGTTCGAATCCTGCCTCGGGCATGGATGTGTGTGATGTCATTAGGTTAGTTAGGTTTAAGTAGTTCTAAGTTCTAGTAGACTGATGAGCTCAGACGTTAAATCCCATAGTGATCAGAGCCATTTGAACCAGTTTTATCTGGTGCCCACCTGACTACGTGGACGATACATCCGCCAATAGCGGTAGCTAAGCAGTTGTTTGCTCAAATATGAGAGCTTCGGGATAGTCCCTGCTCATGACTTTTGCACGCCTGCCTCCCTACTTGTTCCATTTGTGAAATTCGCTCGCGCATCAGCCGCGCCTTTCGTCTCACACTGTTAGTCAAGGACCTTTAATACGTAAAACACTTAAAACAGTGGTTTTCCCTTTGAGGTGCACGTTGTGAATTACTAGGACAGACAGGAAAATAAACAAATAAACAATTAAATCGAGGAACCGACTGGAATGAAAGACGTAATTATAACCACAGTGTATATGAAACAGCGATAGTCGGGGCTATATATAGCCAGGCAAATTGCTGGTATATGGACCAAAGATGTTTTTTGCTGGGTTCTAAGAGATAAGAAAAGAGACAAAGATTTAATGGAAAGTGAGTAGGCCACAGCGTCGTCAGCAAGCATTCTCATTGTGCTCTGCTATGTCATATATACTGTATGCCTATTGAAGAAGTAAGTGGCTCTGCTAAGCTACCTCGAGCACAGACAATATTAATTTCATGCCTTATGAGCATTCCCAATATCCAACATAGAGTACTGGCTTTGTGTTAGGGTAACATGCATCGAGATAATCGCATACATGCGAAGACCTTCCGTATAACCATAATTTGTTTATTATTTGACAAAGTGGTACAGAGAAGAATTTAGGAAGATGGAACCCACCATCCGCCTGCGTCTGGTGGAGACCCCGAGCGTTGAACGTGGTAATGGTTAACCGGTAAATATGGTCGTTATCCATATTAGGGCTGGCTTCTCCCGGCGGTGGCCTGGAGGGCCGCCGTCACCGCTCCCACGAGGACCGGTAGCTGCGTCATCAGCTGGTCGAGCGACCGCAGAAGCGCGGCCAGCTCGGTGGTCTCTTCCTTCGCCGTTTCGGGAAGGTTTGACTCCTTCGCGACGTTTCCCGCAGTCGGCAGCGGAGCGGCGTGCTGGGAACGCCCTGCGCGGGCGGCAACCCCCCCTACAGCCGCGGGCGCCGGCAAGCCGGCATGCCCGACTGCAGGCGGTGCCGCGGCGAGGGGAAGGCAGCTGCGACGGCTGCGGTGCCGGGCGGCCTCCCCTGCGAGCGGCCGTGGCCTCTCGGAGGGGGCGGCCGGCTTCCCCTTAGCGACGTCCGCCAAGCTGCGGCTCGGGTTTACGCGGTTGGCGAGCTTCCCGCGCTCGAATGCGGCGACGTGGTCCCCGTTACAGTTGCAGCACGTCGGTCGGTCCTCCTTCTTCTTCGGGCAGTCACGCGAAGGGTGGTTCTCGGCGCACTTGCAGCAACGCACATGCATCCTGCAGAACTTTGACGCGTGGTCCGTGCGTTGGTAGTCGAAGCACTGGGCTCGCCTGCGTTTCACGCAGAGTGGCTCGACTTTCACGTCGAAGTCGGCAATGTTTTCGACCTGAAATATTTTCCGGTTGTCCAAATTGTCGACTGAAACCACAAGGAACGAGGGCGTGTCCCTGTGGGTCCAGGGCGACCTCATCGGTCCGACGTGACGGGTCTGGAAGCCGAGTTCCTCCAGCTGCCGCTGTAGGAACGCCGGTTCCATCTTCAGCGGCAGGTGACGAACGACGACCTTCAGCTGCTTCAGCTGCTCCGTGCTCTGTGTGAAGCAGTACAACTTCTCGGTCTCACAGAGTTGCACGACTTTCGCATGGTCCTCTATGCACTCTGCTCTGACCTCGTATATGTCGGTCCCCGCGAACATCTTGCGCGGTTTTGCGACGGAGTAGAGCTTCTCTCTGAGCTCGCCGTACTCCTTACTCCACTGGATGGTAATCAGCGGAGGGCGGCGGGGCGGTTTCGTCGCCGTAGTCGGTGTTGTCTCGTTCCCGTCGGTCTCGGCTACTTCCGGTAGGTCTGCAAACTGGTTTGCAGCCTCGACCTGTTCTGGCGTCACCGGTCCAAACGACCTGGGTCTCGCTGTGTGGCGCCGGGAGGGCGCGGTGAAGCCTTCTTCATCCGGCTTCCTCGGCGATGCGGTCGTCGTCCTGCGGCGTACCCTCCTCTTCTTCCGCTTGGCGCGACCAGAACTTGCCTGGGTGGAGGTAGTGTCCTCTACGGCCGCGGCTGGGCGCTTCCGTGAGGTTTTCTCGACTTCGGCAGGCTCGTCAGGTGTTGCCAGCCTGGACGTTGGTGAGGGCGTGGCGGCTTCAGTAGCCACCACGGCTGGTGCCACTGCTGGTGCGGCAGCTGTCGTGGCAACTGCGACAGACAATTGCTTGTCGCGACCCACAGGTACCAGGGACCAGAGTCTCGTTAGTACCTCCACCCTGTCCGCATCGGTTCCCATGGCCAGACGTTGCATGCAGATGCAGCTCTCATCGGGAGTCAGCATGACCATGGCGGCGGCAAATTCCTCCTTTGTCAGGGGGATCGGCGGCTCGATCCGTCGTCTCGGCAGAGAGAGTGTGCGGGCGTGGGGCCGTCCGTTCGCGGAAGTTTCCACGTCCGTCCGACGACCGCGAGCAACACTCTCACTCGTCGTCCTCGTCGGTGATGGGGGGCCAGACGCTGCCGTCGTCCGGGAAACTTCCCTTAGTCCCCCATCTGCCTCACACTGCGTCTGTCCGGAGTGATCGTCTCGTTCGAGCTCCTCCTCCATATCGTAACCCCGAACACGACGATTTTGCCTCTTTTGAAAGACACGACAATTTGCTTTCTCAGAGAATGGGGTCACGCCACGTGGGTTTTGCCACACGAGTTCCTAAGGGCCCTTGCAGGCTGATGTCGACTCTGAAAAAGAAAACGCTGGTTAGCGAGAACACGCAATGCGAGTAGCCAATTGCGTGACCCCGCGCAACCGATCGCTGCAAAATCACGAGCGAGAGGTTTGCCTCGGCAGCTTCACCACAGAGCGTCCGCACATTTCGGCAGCCACAGCGCGTGTGTGTGTGCGTGCGTGTCTGAGCGTCTCCGCTGAATCTCCTCCTCTTTATACTCTGATCGCTTTCCACCCCTTCCCCGCGTCCTCCGCACGTGGCGCCCCGTGGAGGGGTGGTGGGGAGGGGCGGGTTGCACGCTGCTGGAGGCGAACTGTGGACCATCAGATGTCCTGTGGGCTTCGTAGGGCGCGGAAGTCGCTTTGGGTCGGCGCTGTGCTTTTAGTTGGCTGAGTGCTGGGTCCCAGGCCTTGCTGAGGTTGAACCCCGCATCTCTGTTGATCAGCCCATCAGCTACACGTATTTCAATCGCCTCCTTCAGAACACAGTCCCAAAAAGACGAGGCCTGCCGTACAACTTCCGTTTTCGCGTACTCCATAGTATCGCCAAGATCCATGTAATGTTCCGCAACCGCAGATTTTGTAGGTTGCTTCAGTTCAGTGTGCCTTCTGTGTTCCAGGTATCTTTCTTCGATTGTCCGACAGTTTGCCCGATGTATGCCTGACCACATTTACACGGAATACGGTAAACACCCGGTTTGCGGAGCCCCAGGTCATCTTTTACTGTACCTAGGAGGGCACGCGTTTTCGCAGGTGGGCGGAAGACACATTTGATGTTACATCAAGCCACAATTGTACCGATTTTGATGGATACTTTGCCAGCGTAAGGCAGGTACGCCATTGTCCTCTCGTCCTCTTCGTTCTCTCTCTGCTGGGCTTGTACATTCTGCCTGAAAGCACGTCGAATTTGACTCTCGTTATATCCGTTCTTCTTGAAAACGTTCTAAAGGTGGTTAAGTTCTCCTTGTAGGCTTTTCTCATCCTATATTGCGCGCGCCCTGTGTAGCAGTGTTCGCAGTACACCCTCACGCTGTGAAGGATGATGGCAGCTGGTAGCGTGGAGATAGAGATCAGTGTGGGTTTCTTTCCTGTATACACTGTGTCCAAGGTGCCATCCGCTTTGCGCTTGACTAGGACGTCAAGAAACGGGAGTTCTCCAATCTCTTCCACCTCCATGGTGAATTTTATGTTAGGATGCAGAGAATTCAGATGTTGGAGAAACTCCTAAAGTTTTTCTCTTCCATGTGGCCATATCACATATGTGTCATCAACATATGTGTAAAAGCACATAGGCTTCAGTGCTGCAGTTTCCAGTGCTTTCTCTTCGAAGTCATCCATAAACAAATTTGCTACCACTGGTGACAGGGCAACACCATCCGTTTGTTCGTAATAGTTTCCATCAAACAGAAAGAATGTTTATGTGGGGACAAATTCGAGAAGATTAGTTATTGTCGGGTTGAATTTCTCCCTAATCAGTTTAAGAGAGTCATCAAGCGGCGCTCTGGTGAAAAGTGAGGCCACATCGAAACTTACCGTGAGTTCCTGGTCACGGAGGCGCAGCTCCTGCAGCTGTTGAATGAAATGTACAGAATTCCTGATGTGATGCTGATATTTCCCGACGGGAGGACTTAGTTCCTCCATTAAATATTTGGCTAGATGGTACGTTGGAGCGCCTGTGTCGCTGACGATAGGGCGCAAAGGAACATCTTTTCGTGCACCTTCGGTAACCCTTAGCCTTTGGGGTGCAGCAGCTCAAGGTCGTTGCTTCTTGACGATTTCCTTCGGCAGGTACTGACGTAGGAACTCAATAGTCTTCTTTTTCACCCTGTTGGTCGGGTATCCCTTCAGTTTTCTGTATGCTGGATCCTCGAGTATGTCGTACATTTTGTGTTTGTACTCTGATAATGGAAGCAGTACAGGTGTATTTCCTATATCCGTGGGTAAAATAACGGAAGTGTTATGGCAGTCCTCGTCTTTTTGGTACCGTTTTCTGAAGGAGGCGATTGAAATACGTGTAGCTAATGGGCTGATCAACACAGACGCTGGGTTCAACCTCAGCAAAGTCTGGGACCCAGCACTCAGGCAACTAAAAGCACAGCGCCGACCCAAAGCGCCTTCCGCGCCCGACGAAGCCCACAGTACATCTGATGGTCACAGTTCACGTCCAGCAGCGAGCAACCCGCCCCTCCACACCACCCCTCCACGCAGCGTCATGTGCGGCAGGACGCAGGGAAAGGGGTGGGAAGTGATCAGAGTATAAAGGGGAGGAGATTCAGCGGAGCACGCACGTCACGCACTCCGCTGCTCGACTCGCTGCGTCTCACTTCGTTACCGTCGCTCGCGCACGCCAACGCAACTAGCCCAACGCCATGCCAAGAAGCCCGAATGGAGGACGAGGCAAGATTGCTGCTGCTGTGGAGCTCCTGCTAAACGCAGTCGGGAGCAACGGTTGTGGCAACAAGAAGAAGAAGCGGAAGCCTGTGGCAAAGTTATAGTGCTATAAGTGTGAAAAGCTTGGACACATAGCCAAGGAATGCGACGGTGTGGTTGCGTGTGTTAAGTGCGGGAAACCGCACGACACGCGCAACTGCACCAAACCGAGGGGTACTGCAGCGCTGTGCGTAAATTACGGTGGCTCGCACGCCGCAAACACGCGCAGCTGCAGCTATCTAAAGACGTGGAAGCAGCGGAAGTTGGCCACCACACACGATGAGGTGTCCCAACAAGAAGAAAAGGTGGACACCCCGCCCTCCTGCCTTAGTAGGGGAAGCGTGCTGCGCCACCAAGACGACGTGGACGCCTTCCGCCAAGCACTGCTCGAAGCCAACGAGGACGCAATCACCGCGCTCAAATCCGCCATGGCGGAGGAGACAGCGTCCCTGAGAGGGGAACTCGAAGAGACGCGTCAGGAGGTGACCCAGCTAAGGGTCACCTTGTACCTCGCGTCCCGCACGACGACGGACGTGGCGCCGACCCCCACCTGTACGGGGGTAGACGCGGCAACACAAACGACCGCCTCCCTGGCCGACGCGGCAACGCTGGTTGCTAGGGAGGTGGTCATACAGTCGGGGAAAACCGCCGACAACAAGGAGACGGCACCCTCGGAAGCAGTCGTCACTCCTGTCTCTGCGGAAACGCAGACGACACAGGAAGTGCCGATGCAGACCGAGGGAGAAGAAGAAGGCGAGCCGTTCGAGTGCCTCCCCCTCCCCAACAAGAACTGTGTGAGGGAGGTGCTCACCAAGATCGCCGATTCCCTGCGCGACGGTATCTATCCCCATCATGGCCATCCTTACCCTTTCACAGTAGACAACATCCCTCCCTTTCGTCATAAACCTTATCCATTCCACTGGGGGTGCGAACCCTTGAACCAGAAGCTGCACGGGAGGGAAGTCGTCAGGCGTGCAGATCTGGAGCTCATAATCACGCACCCAATCTTCACGGACGAGGACTGGCTGTACATCACTGACCAAAGGCAGGCATCTACATCCAGACACATACGCCGCCAGTGAACTACTCCCGCCTGAAGAAAATAAAATTTGGGCAGCCAGGAAGCAGTAAGAAGAAGAAGAACAAGAAGCCGCCGGAATCAGCCGGCAGATAAGTTCCTGAATCCACAGAAACCAGAGGCCAGACCAACAGGCGAAGAAAAACATTCCCAACAGAGAGGACTTCAGGAGTAACAGCTGAAACAGCTTAAACTCCGCTACCTCGGGCCAAGGCGGCCCGTCAACCTATCCAGGCAGTCGGGAGCAACGGTTGCGGCAACAAGAAGAAGAAGCGGAAGCCTGTGGCAAAGTTCACATGCTCAGGGTAGGTTCATTGGTTATCAGATGACGTAGAACTACTGAAGTTCAGGTTTGCTGGTTCACTCTTCCCTTGAAATATACCATTTGGAGTTCATTCTATCGTGTAGCTGTTGTAGCTCAATATCCAAGCTCCTGTCCTCGGTTGGAGAGCAGTGTAAATGACAAATAGTCTTTCCATATTTGACGATATGTATGGCACTTTGCGATGTTTAGTTGTCGTTGCAGTATGTTGATCAGTATAAAATAGTTTATTACTGCAGAAAGTGTAGCCTGCAAAAGGAAAAAAAAAAAGTTAACGATGCTTCGATACCGGCGGCATCAGTAACTCGGCGGGTAAATTCGATAAGAGCCACTCATAATGCTCGATTCATTCACATTTTTGTGCTGGGATATAGCAGGCTCCAAATAGCGGAGGGAAGTTTGTGTGTGTTACATACAGGAAGGGTAACATGTGATGGACTGGGTACCACGTTAGGTCAGCGAGGAAGACTGCTAGGGGTGTGTGACAGGGGGTTTGGCACTTGCACCATCAATGACGTCGCGGACGCCATCTTGGATTACCTACTTTGGGTTGACGTCCTTGTCTTGAGTGACCTACTTTGTGGCAACGTCCTGGTCTGGGGTGACCTATTTTGTGGTGGCGCCAGCCTTGTCCCCCTACTGACAGCAAGGCGGTTGTAGTAACTGTCGACCATGCAGGGCTCTGAGTTTGGAACATCCGAATCTTCGATCTGCCATTTGAAGTTCCGCCCACCCTTGTCGTGAACGCACTGCGGCCTAAAGGGGAAGTACTAAGTCACATGGAAGAAAAGTGACATACGTTCGACAGGTATCCTGTGATGAATGGAATGTGTCAGGTCCGAACGAACTGCGCAAACACATTCCATCGTACGTGAGCGTTTCTTGCTGTCGAGCGATCGTCTTTTATTACAGTCAACCGCGGACTTGTTCAGGGTGCGGGCAGGAAGGGCCTGTACACTCTGAAAGCCTGCAGCAACGTCTCGTCCAGATACCACGTGCAGACCCGATACCTACATCGCAACCAACAACGCTGCTTATTACGTACGTTGAGGCAGCAGGGAACATGCAGGACTCTGCGTTTGGAACATCAGAATTTTCGTTCTGCCGTTTGAAGTTCCGACCACGCTTGTCGTGAACGTGTTGCGGCCTTACGGGGAAGTACTAAGTCACCCTCCGTTTCAGTTACCGATCCCCGCAGGCCCGGCTTCCGCACCAAGACGACCCAACCTCAATCGGAACCGTCGCCGTTCTCGACAGCAGTGATCACGTCTGCACTCCAATCGTGTAAGGAAGGAGAGCATCAGAAAATCGATTCGAGATGGGACATGGACCTGCGGGAGGTACCCATTCTTTGTCGTGACCCACAGGATGCGGACACGCGTTCCTGCGGGAAGAAGTCGCCCAAGCGACGAAAGAAGAGGAGGCTGTCTTCAAGAAATGCTTCGCCAGATGGTGACACGTTGCAGGAGGACGAGGAAATCCATCTGCGGCCCGGGCTGTGGACCTCACTCCAACAGTTCCTGGTTCACTGCTGGCAACGTCCTCCCAAAGACGAAGCCAAGTTGACGATGCTCAATTGACCGACGAGACCCCAGGCGATTCTGCGGCTAAGACAGATGAACGCCATGCGTTGCCAAACGTACCACCCCTGAAGCTTGGTGATTGGGCGTCAGAGATGGAGACGAAAAGAATGATATCAGACAAGAGCGACAACCAGATGCCCGTGGCTGGCTTTTCGTCGGACGGGCATCTTCTCTCAGCCGATCAGTAATATATACGTTACGGATGGCATGGACGGTCGGACGGACGACGTGGCGCTTTCTGGCTTAAACGACTGCAGGATACGACATCGTACTATCAAATGACCCATGTGTATCGGTAGGTACAGTAAACGTCAGCGGCATTAGTTCCACAATCAAAACCCAGTTGTTAAAGGACATGATTCGGGCGATGGACTTTGATATCGTGTTCCTTCAAGAGGTACGGCCTGATCTGCGACTGGATGTTTATGGATACGCATCTTACGTCAACCCAACTTCCGACGGTGGTGTTGATACGGCCATACTACTACGAGATGGCATCGAACCAATGGATATTCAGTATTTGCCATCAGCGAGAGGCATTGCGCTCACCATCGGCGCAGTCCGACTTGTGGAAGTGTATGCCTCGTCTGGTATTGCGAAGCGTCGAGAGCAAACACTATTACTTCACTGAGGTAGCTCCATTGTTTGAAGGCGCTACAGAGCACTTCGTGGTGGGCGGGGACTTTAACAGCGTCTTACGCTCTGAGGATCAGATCTGTCACCATGTCCCATGTCCAGCCCTTCATGCTATGGTCAGGACTCCCGCTTTGCATGGTACATGGACACTAATCCACGGTGACCGATGCGGATATACACACATCACCAGCCACTCGGCCAACAGGTTGGAAGGGAATTACGTCTCCCGAGGTCTTTGGCAGTGACTGTTGCTGCTGAGATGTGGCCCACTGCATTTACCGACCATCAGGCCTTCATCTGCGCCGTGACTCTTCCACGACAACAGACGAGCCGTAGTAAAGGACCTTGGTTTCTTCACGTCCACATTCTCCAATTCACATTGCATGGTACATGGGCACTAATCCACGGTGACCGATGCGGATATACACACATCACCAGCCACTCAGCCAACAGGTTGGAAGGGAATTACGTCTCCCGAGGTCTTTGGCAGTGACTGTCGGTGCTGAGATGTGGCCCACTGCATTTACCGACCATCAGGCCTTCATCTGCGCCGTGACTCTTCCACGACAACAGACGAGCCGTAGTAAAGGACCTTGGTTTCTTCACGTCCACATTCTCCAAGAAGAGGCTTGCCGTGTAGCCGTCACTACTACCTGGCACAAATGTGAGCGACGGCGTCATATCTATGATTCCACAACACGATGGTGGACATACTGCGCCACACCAGTACGCTCATGGCGTATGGACGAAAAAGGGCCCATTGTCTCCGATGGACCTCTGAGTTTTACTACTCGCACTTGCGAGAACTAGCGTCGCAACAGCTACCGCCTGTGCGCAAAATGGCCGTCCACCAGACACAGGCATGGCTTCTGCATAAGTTAGCTGACAGATTCGATGGCACACGGGTTCGAGCGGGACTGGAAGATTCCATCCTAGAAGAACGTGCTTCTCATTAACACATTGTCAGAGAACGAAGACACTGTAAGAGATTACTCATCACGGCAATTACTTATGTGGGCGGGCAAAGCGCAGGGACACACAACGCCGTGCCCTCACAGGTTAATACCACATTCTCTATCTACCAGACCAACGGCGTCACAATGACATTGAACACGTCCTGCACGACCTTTCACTTTCATGTAGGGCGCAAGGCGACGCCACATTCTTGGAGGCCGTCACATGGGAAGAAATGCACATGGCCTTATCGCGGGGCGCGAGAAACAAATCCCCTGGACCTGATGGGCTTCCGCTTCAATTTTATAGCACCTTTTTTGACCTGATAGGGGAAATTTGGAGGCAAATGTGCTGCAAACTCCTGGATCCGGACTTTCGAGTCCCCCACCCGCGCGAATTTTCGGAGGGTATTATCATCCCCGTGCCAAAACCAAACAGGGGGTGCAGACCGCCATACTTTCGGCCGTTGACGTTAGTGAATTCGGATTACAAGCTGTTCCCTCGCATTCTTCGTGCTCGTCTCCTAGCTACAGTCAAAGATGGCATTCATGCCGACCAAACATGCTGGGAGGTGACAGTAATACACACACGACACTGCTGGGAGGTGACAGTAATACACACACGACACTGAGGTCGTATAGAGATGTGATGGCGCTCATGTCGACATGCCGATTAGAAGGCGTTCTCATGGCAGTTGACCTAGACCACGCATTTGACCGAGTTGAGCACCATTTCTTGTAGGCCGTCTTAGAGAACATATGACTGTCCTCAATATCGGCAAGTGTAATTCTCCGTCTCATCCACGGAGCCCCTTCCGCAGTCCTGGTGAATGGCTCGACACCGTTCACTATCGAGCGCTCTGTGCGACAGGGATGTCCTCTGTCAGCGTTTCTCTTCGCCGTTGCCCTCGAGCCTGCACTTCACGGTCTACGACAGCGTTTGCTGGGCATTTGTCTCTGCAATGTCCATTTTAAATGTTGTGCCTATGCGGACGATGTCGTTTTCTTGGCGAGGTCGGCAGAGGATATGAGTTGAGCGATTTGCGTGGCTTCAACGATAGGGCGAGGAGGTCAGGAGCCGTATCAACCGGCCACAGTCGCACCACATTGATGTGGGCAGAGGACTGAATATAAGTACGCCAGTACCCATTACCAAAGTCCGGGGGATGAAATGTTTCGGAGTGACCATCCGTGGGAACGTGCAGCGTACAGCCGAAGATACGTATGGCAGACTACTTAATGTGATCCGCACACAAGTTCGTCTCCATAGCTTTCGGTCACTTGACTTGATCATGTGGGTACATTTTGTCAATGTCTACCTCGCTCCGAAACTTAATCATTACACACACGTTCTCCAATGGCTGCTACGGTGCCTGCCAAGTTCCAGGCGGCCTTCCGTCATTTCGTCAGCGAGGGTAGGGCGTTCAAGAACCGTTACGAGACGCTAACGTTGCCCACACTTGCAGGCGGCATTGGAATGATAAACGTACACAACAGGGCGCGCACTCTCCCCCTGCGGACGATGCATCGCCTACGTACTTCGGACAAGGACACCCTCCCTGGTACACTGATTCAAGAGGTGGTGCCACAGTCCCTCCGTCCGCCGATTTCATTCGATTTCATTCGTGGTAGAGTAGTCTACGAGCGCTGCTGTTCCGACATACCCTGTGGAAGAAAGTTATGTTGTAGTGTTCGGAGGTAATACGAAATTACCACCAGGGTAACGGAAACAAGGGATGGGAAGGAACACCTTTTGCATCCACGCTTTTCGTATGTCTGGAAGACTCACTCAATATGTTGAACAGGCTTTCCGGCCACACCTTGAGGGAATAGGCTGCAACCAACCGCAAAATTGGGCGCATACAGAGAGGAGAGCTGCTTGTTCTCTGGGTTCCGAGGACATACTTGTGTAGACGGTGGCAGCCAGCCAAGGAATATCTAAGGGAACTGGTTTAAATAATCGTGTTTCAAAGACCATAGTCAAATCTTTACAACTTTTCTCCCAGAGTAACTTCGGCTGTGCCTTCGTGAAGTAAGCCGCCTGCCTTTTAGAACCGAGGTAGTTCTGTCCTGTTAAAACTGCAGACAAAAGACGTCTGGTAAAAACAGCTGACAGGAGACGTCTTCAGCTCTCTGCTGAAGTTGTTGGTGAATGCACGGCACCGGTTTACCCAATGGCACCCTTGATATACGGGTCACGTGTGTGGACGCTGTAGGATTCTGGAGAGCAGAAAACAGTCGCTTCTCTCTCTTGTGATCCGGACCTCGACTAGAACAGACGTCTTTCTCGGATGCCAGAGCCTCTGGCGCTGCGCTAAGCGAACGGCAGCTAGCAGGGCGTAATACCAACCACCTCGTCCCCGTTGCCTACTTACTTTAGTTTGGTCTATCCCCAACATTGGCCTACACCTTCAATTTTCCTATTTCAGGCGCGCCCCACGCGTTCAGTATACTGATATACATATTTGCTCCATATTTGACAGAATTTCTTTTTCTCATTGTATATCAGCCATGGACGCCACTCCCAAGTCCTGACCACTCGGATATCTCCACATTTGTGGGGCGGGGGTCAAATAAGCCTAGAAGTCGTTACTTTAGTTGCATGTTTACTGAAAGGCATTTAACTCGTCTGTGCATGCTTTACACATACCTACACAGTTCACAAGAGCCTGAAAACTACACTCCTGGAAATGGAAAAAAGAACACATTGACACCGGTGTGTCAGACCCACCATACTTGCTCCGGACACTGCGAGAGGGCTGTACAAGCAATGATCACACGCACGGCACAGCGGACACACCAGGAACCGCGGTGTTGGCCGTCGAATGGCGCTAGCTGCGCAGCATTTGTGCACCGCCGCCGTCAGTGTCAGCCAGTTTGCCGTGGCATACGGAGCTCCATCGCAGTCTTTAACACTGGTAGCATGCCGCGACAGCGTGGACGTGAACCGTATGTGCAGTTGACGGACTTTGAGCGAGGGCGTATGGTGGGCATGCGGGAGGCCGGGTGGACGTACCGCCGAATTGCTCAACACGTGGGGCGTGAGGTCTCCACAGTACATCGATGTTGTCGCCAGTGGTCGGCGGAAGGTGCACGTGCCCGTCGACCTGGGACCGGACCGCAGCGACGCACGGATGCACGCCAAGACCGTAGGATCCTACGCAGTGCCGTAGGGGACCGCACCGCCACTTCCCAGCAAATTAGGGACACTGTTGCTCCTGGGGTATCGGCGAGGACCATTCGCAACCGTCTCCATGAAGCTGGGCTACGGTCCCGCACACCGTTAGGCCGTCTTCCGCTCACGCCCCAACATCGTGCAGCCCGCCTCCAGTGGTGTCGCGACAGGCGTGAATGGAGGGACGAATGGAGACGTGTCGTCTTCAGCGATGAGAGTCGCTTCTGCCTTGGTGCCAATGATGGTCGTATGCGTGTTTGGCGCCGTGCAGGTGAACGCCACAATCAGGACTGCATACGACCGAGGCACACAGGGCCAACACCCGGCATCATGGTGTGGGGAGCGATCTCCTACACTGGCCGTACACCACTGGTGATCGTCGAGGGGACACTGAATAGTGCACGGTACATCCAAACCGTCATCGAACCCATCGTTCTACCATTCCTAGACCGGCAAGGGAACTTGCTGTTCCAACAGGACAATGCACGTCCGCATGTATCCCGTGCCACCCAACGTGCTCTAGACGGTGTACGTCAACTACCCTGGCCAGCAAGATCTCCGGATCTGTCCACCATTGAGCATGTTTGGGACTGGATGAAGCGTCGTCTCACGCGGTCTGCACGTCCAGCACGAACGCTGGTCCAACTGAGGCGCCAGGTGGAAATGGCATGGCAAGCCGTTCCACAGGACTACATCCAGCATCTCTACGATCGTCTCCATGGGAGAATAGCAGCCTGCATTGCTGCGAAAGGTGGATATACACTGTACTAGTGCCGACATTGTGCATGCTCTGTTGCCTGTGTCTATGTGCCTGTGGTTCTGTCAGTGTGATCATGTGATGTATCTGACCCCAGGAATGTGTCAATAAAGTTTCCCCTTCCTGGGACAATGAATTCACGGTGTTCTTATTTCAATTTCCAGGAGTGTATTTTTGTGGTCAGCCAGAAATCGATGAAGAACATACCGAATATAATTTGCAGTCTGCGAACCCACATTAATCTTTTTACTCATTGAAATAAATTGTTGCTAGTTGCTATTTACTCAGCAGGGTCAGTAACCATGACAACATTAAGAGATTTGAGTTCTAACTGATTGATATATTCTTGGAAAGCTCATATGCACATGTCTAATAATAATAATAATAATAATTTCCCTATAGGAAAGTGTGCTATTAACAGCTCAGAGATAACCTATATTGGAAGTTCCAAGTAAAGTGGTCTATTGGTCTATGACCCGACTTTTTTAAAGTGGAAAATAGTCTCGCCACTTGCCATGCAGTTTTGTCAACATTACGGGTGGCATACCAACAGCTACTTCCGTGAAATCTAAGCGATCCAGGACTGTCTACAATCCTTGCGAGTTGCGAGTTCACTTCTCACTTCTACTTTTACCTAAAGCGCTTTTGGTAGCTGCCCGGCTCTGACGTCATCCGAGACACAGCGCACGCAGGAGTTTGACTGACGCAGACAGATTGGTCTCTCGGTGTGAAGTGTCTCTTCTAACTGCCTCTCCGGCCGTATTTATATATGGGAGTAGGGGTCCTCCAAACGGAACATCTGCTATCAACCACTCCAGGCACAGATAGCACTATGTAAGTGGTCCATCCTTCACGTACGTGTTGATTAACAGCTCTATCGTTTAGCAGTTCGCAATCTTCGTAATTTTTATACCAATAAAGTTAAGTTTTCTTTAATTGCTGGAAAAAGTTTTAGCTCGACTGCATTTAAACCTTGCCAGCTAGAATTTTCAGAACGGAACTGACAGTAGATCATGACATCTGCACAACCTCTTTAAGTTTCATTGTATTCATAGTAATTTATAATACATTCTCGAAACTTGGTACAGCTGTTTTAGCATTATGTAATCGAGTGCTGTAATTAGGGCTTTCTATTACAAATACAAATGTTATTCTCAAATGTGTGTGAAATCTTATGGGACTTAGCTGCTAAGGTCAACAGTCCCTAAGCTTACACACTACTTAACTTAAATTATCCTAAGGACAAACATACACACCCATGTCCGAGGGAGGACTCGAACCTCCGCCGGGACCAGCCACGCAGGCCATGACTGCAGCGCCTAAGATCGCTCGGCTAATCCCGCGCGGCTACAAATGTTACTTAATCTATCATGAATAAGGACGTTTTCGTTCCAGATTTGAGTTTTTGTACATAACTGGAAAACTAATTGAGGTAACTTACTGGTGTTACGTAGTTAACGTTTTCATATCTAAATGAGGCTACATACGTATTTTCAACTTTCTGAGTCTAACATTTTGCGCCTTCGATTTTTCGGAAGAACACTGCTTTTGATCCAAAAATTGCTCTGATCAGGTTGAGGCATACCACTTTAAAATGTGACATAATTTTAAGTATTATCACCAATTTTAAGTTTTCTTGTGTTATTATTTAGCTCAACTTACTTTTTTGTCTTACATTCGTATAACATATGAATGTGGTCATTCTGAGACCTTACAATATTAGCATTAATGTGTTTAAGCACACACTGGCTAACTTTGAAAAAGTTATTTCAGTTTTTAATTTCACTCGTAGGTTAAGGTGCAATCCTTGGTGTGTTAATCACAAGTGCGTTATGATGACATGGTGCTGGTCTAGTGAACAAGCTTAAGCCCTAGCATACTTTCTCACCTCTATACCTCTTGAAATGGTACAGTGCTTGTTTCGCGTCATCACCCAACATTTATTTTTGTGAAAAAAATTATTTTTGAACAGAATTAAATATTGGAAACAAGACATATTACTACAGTTGTTCTTTTTTAAATGAATACGAATTTAGTTAAGTTTTCCTTAATACTACTCTCACAAAATTAACCACTTATATGTATATTATAAACATAATGTAGTGGATTTTTACAGATCACATACATTAAGTAACATAGAAACATGAAATAAAATTTTCGATTATTACAAAATTAATATTGTGATTTAGGATTTTCAGTCTTTAGCTGAAAGGGGAACACACAAAAAATCTCACTCTTACATAGCTTTTCAGTACTCACTCATTTAACCACAGCCGTAGGCACTGTGGTGTGTGTGCTTATGAACCACTTTCACTCAATCATTTAAGGTAAAGGGTGTGAAGTCCCTATGGTTGGTGTCCTTTTCGACAGTATTACAAAAAGGAGAAGGGTAGGAGTCACTGTGGTAGGTGTGCTTCTCACTTTCTTCCCTAATACAGCTTGGAGGCTGCCTTTTATGAAACATTCACATCCCTGAGAAACAGATAACGTAGTTTTAGCTTCTGTTCTCTACTTAGATCTAACGGAGAACAAAACACATTCTATGCTCTGTTTTCGTTGTAAAGGTTTGAGAAATCACCAGAAAGATACATACTTAAAAAAAAAAAACTTTTTCAAAATAATTATCTGCAATATGTCGCTCCATAAAATCGTGACGTTAGTCTACCACACTTTACTAGTTACTTCTTTATTAAGCTTGAATCAGGAAATTACCATTTTATTCTTAAACGGATCAATTATGCTCTGAAAGTCAACAAGGGTTTTTAGAATAGTCACATTCCTCTCTAGCTCAAATTTACGTCATTACAATAGATGTTGCTTTGCTCAGGAAATCGAGTAACCTTCGTAATCTCAATTTTCATATGGCTCAATTATCGTATGCACTAGTATAATGAAGAAGTAATTCGTCTGACAACAGTTACTTTGGTTTGTTACACAAATAACTAAAAAGCTGATTTTGTTATTACATGCCATTACTTTGCAGTGTGCATTTCTTAACACATTCGTTTATGTGTATTGTCGTCTTTATGTCTCAGCATTTATCTGTTAACTGACCATCTGCCTTAAGCAAGAATACGCCTTTCTGAACCCTTTTCCACGCCAATTTTCCACCATTTTACCTTGTATGTCAGACTACTGACTTCAATACTCCTGTTTCTCCACATTTTCATCGATTCGTATATTCCACTTTACTATATATTTCGGCGCTTATTTCTCCCATTTATCTTCGTCACCCTACTGACCTCATTATTTACATATATTTTTGGTGTGATCCTCACACCACATTCATACACCTAATTTCATTAATATTGAAACGCCCTGGCTTTCTTCTATTGGCACCATATTATTACTGTCTGTTACCTACAGACCACCTTACTTCCAGCTAGCAAGTTATTAATGTGTGCAGAGTTTTATCTTTCAGATTTTATGAATTTTCAGGTTTTATTACTTCTCTTAACGCAAAGTCTCTGTTTTTTGTTGTAACAAATCAGTTTTGTGGATCTTATTTATTACTTGTGTACTTTAGTCATTATTTTTCTGTCACTGCTGCTCATAAGTTACCCGTTGTTATTTTAACATTTAGAATTTACTATTACAAACTTAATAAGTCGTCATTTGGGTATAGTCATTTTTGGGAATCATATTTACTTACTTAGAAGGTATTACAAACTAATAGCATATGAATAACATTGAGGGCATATATTCATTACTTACTATAGATAGAACAGAGAATGTGAATGAAACTTGAAAGGTAAATAAAGTTTCATCCACCTGGGACCGCAAAGTCCGCTAAACTGAGAATCCACCAAAGAGTGGCAGACTCCCTGCAGAATGTCATTTCTGTCACTTTTGAAAGGCTTCATATCTACAGTGTTTCGTAGACCTAGTTCTCTCCTACTTTTCGGGTATTCCAATCGGTATGCGTTTAAATGAGGCTTAACTTTTATCCTGAATGGTCCTTGATCTGTTTCTTGTAGGATATAGCTCTCTTCCACATTAGCATCTTGCACATTGTTCCCAAATTCAGTCGTTACTCTAATAGGCAGTTCCCACGCTTCATTATTGCTGCCGACGTAATTTTCAACGAAAGGGTACGTAGTCACTCTAGAATCCGGTAAACTAAACACTTTGATCAAAGTCGGCTCTGATCAAAGTCAATCTTTCCATGACATTTAGTTAAAAGGTCTGTACCAGTCAATATTTCTACACTTAAACCGAGCACGATTAACAAGGATGATCTGTTATTATGTTGAAACTTTTATGATGTTATCCACACCAATTAGTATCAAAGATTCATGCTGTACTGCTCTAGAAACTTTTCCAGCTGAACCTATTATTCTTAAACCACTTTCTTTCATGACAGTTAACTCATTCTTATTAGGAATAGAATTCAAGAGTGCTTGGAACAAGTCACTTGCTTTGAGGCCAGTACCAAGAAGACAACGCACTGTTAGTCCTGAGATGTTACTTTTTATAACAGGGGGTGTTATTTTAGTCTGAACAGATTCCTCATGAAAGAATTCCAATAAACCTTTTTCCATCTTTCGCCAATTAAAGTAGTTTTATTCAGCTGAAAGTACATATATCCTTAGATTCACGGCGTCATCAAGCTCTACATCCGAAGCTGCCTTTTCTAACCTGTCTAACAATTTTAAATCGAAGCACTTGACGACTTGCGCTATTTTCGTTTTCTGCACGTCAGCTAAACTACTCTGTAACACTATCGTCTGCCTTTCTAGTTTTTTGGAAGTTAACAGAGCTATTAGGTTGCCTGTCCTCATCATTATTCCTACCCCCTTCATCGAACAACTCCTCCTCCTCAAAACCTGGCGAAACTGTCTCTATTTCCACTACCGTTTCCTTAACCTTCAGACTGCTACTATTGTCGAAAAAGTCAACCATCACTTCACCTTCGTCCTCTTCTGATTTAAACCAGTTAATTAGTTCATCCCTATTATCTGTAGCGTTTTTCTTCCCTCTTATCTCATTTATCTTATGTGTCGAAAATACTGTCAATTAGATAATGAGCGTGGTTTAGCACGTTACAGGTACTATCTGTCCCTATTTCGTCACTCGTGTTAGCAGTTTGCGTGTACTGACTGACTGTGGTCAGTGTTTTTGTTACTGTCTGTGTTACTGTCTCCGTATGGTGAGCGCCAGGACTTAATTTTACACTCGCGGCCTATTACGTTCATTTCATTCAGAATAAGATCGGGCAGCATTCTGCTCTCCGTCTTCTCTCAGCTGTATATTATTTATATTTCCGCCTTCGTCATAATAATTATTGCGAAAGGACGGTGGTGTCTTGTCCCCCCTTCATCTACCATGGCCGTGACCACGATAATTAGATGTGTATTATAAACTTCCATACTTCTAACATTCACATCCCCACTATCATTATTTCGGTTGTTTAGATGACTGTTAGAGGACCTATTGTTATTCTGCACCTGCTCCTCAACAGGAGTTATTCTTTCCACTCGATCCTGGTACTCATTGAATCTATCCATATTATCTCTAGGTGCAGAAATGATTCTTTTCTGTCAGTACCAAGGCCACTTACCGTCTAGTTCCATGACCATCATTTCCGGTTGCATCTTTTCTCTCAGATGTGAGAGGCGTGAAACTCATTTTCTAGAAAACGTTTTTACTGATTCACAACCTCGAGTAAGCTTTTGACACTCCCAAACGCTCTCAAAACATCGGTTTGTTTGTTGTGTGACCAGCACTCATTAAGAAATGCATTGTTCAATTCAGAG
Organism: Schistocerca piceifrons; assembly: GCF_021461385.2. Taxonomy (NCBI): domain Eukaryota; kingdom Metazoa; phylum Arthropoda; class Insecta; order Orthoptera; family Acrididae; genus Schistocerca; species Schistocerca piceifrons. Next base: position 4,752,414 of record NC_060149.1, read on the forward strand.
AGAGTTTTGCATCTAATCATTACGTCAGCTGAACATCTCAAAGCATCTTCTGACAAATGACTTCTTATGAAAGAAACTTCCTCACCATGCATTTGGTAAAACATCCTCAAAATCGTTCCAGAACTCTAATGGGTAAATTTGTTTGTCTGGATCGAAATTTAAAAACTGACGACATCCAATGAAAGCGGTGTCAACTGAAGCAACATTTGAGGAGCTACCAGAGGTTACTTTATTTTCTAAGTTAGTAATATTGTGTATTGTGTGTATTGAACGAGGGACCTAGAAACGCCGTAGAGGCTTTGTCCCCGCCATAGCCTTCAGTGGTTCACAACCCCACAACAAGCTACAGCAGTCCACTCACCCTACCAAATCCAGGGTTATTGTGCAGTTCGGCCGCCAGTGGACAACCCCCGGGAACATCTCATACCAGACGAGTTAACCCTCATGTTTATGTGGTAGAGTAATTATGATGTACGCGTACGTGGAGACATTCTTTGTGAAGCAATCGCCGACATGGTGTAACTGAGGCTGAATAAGGGGAACCAGCCTGCAGATGGAAAACCACATTAAAAACCATCCACGGGCTGGCCGGCACACCGGACCTCGACACTAATCCACCGGAAGGATTCGTGCTGGGGACCTGCACGCCTTCCCACTCGGGAAGCAGCGCGTTAGACCGCACGGCTAGCCGGGGGGCTTAGTGATATTAGCGTTTAGTTCTTGTACTTGTAATTTTACTGCTTCCAGTCTCTCAGAGAAATTTTTCTCAAAATCCTCACATAATTACACACTGTCGAACTTTACTTTGCAAGTAGGCTGTTTAGGTTTTTATGTTGGTAACGCCATGTAGCGCTCTATATGAAAATCACTGACTGTGCTGTGTGAAGGCTGTGGTTGGTTTGCATTGTTGGAGTAGTATTCGCCATTGTAGTGTTGGGCAGTTGGCTGTTAACAGCGCGTAGCGTTGCGCAGTTGGAGGCGAGCCGCCAGCAGTGGTGGATGTGGGGTGTGAGATGGTCGAGTTTTGAGAGCGGATGATCTGGACAGACAGTAAATTTGTAATATTGGATATCATGGACTGATATAGATATTATGACTTTTGACACTATTAAGGTAAATACATTGTTTGTTCTCTATCAAAATCTTTCATTTGCTAACTATGCCTATCAGTAGTTAGTGCCTTCAGTAGTTTGAATCTTTTATTTAGCTGGCAGTAGTGGCGCTCGCTGTATACAGAAAGCATGCTTGGATAGAATTTTTTTTGGTGGAAACAAATGTAGAAATAAGAGGAAAGATCTACGGAATGAAGTTTTGGGTTGGTCTGCAGTACCAATTGTCACACTGAAAACAAACCCTGTCCTGTACTTTTGTGTTATTACGCTATGTGAATTTATGTTTTTCCTGTCCTTATGTGCTTAGCTAATAAGATTTACATTGTAGAATTTTTATGATAATATGTTATTTACTTTGTAAAGATGTTTAGACATTATTAATTCTGTTCTGTTTCAATGCTCATGTGTGAAATTAATCATTCGAAAACAATTCTCATTACTTATTTACTTATGTGATAATTCCTGTAACACTGATGTAGATGTTTATTTCTATTCTTTTGTAAAGCCTGTATTACTACAAATGCTATCTGTACTATTATGTTCCTTAATGTTGTATCTTGTGCCTTTGTAATTGTATTCTTATGTTGTAAATTTATAATTGTGTAAACACTTTTGATGGCTCACCAATACCATCATTTCTACAAGGACTGCAGTGGGTCTACACCTTTGCTGACTCACATTATTTCTACAAGGACTGCAGTGGGTCTGCACCTCTGGTGGCCCACCAATACCATAATCTCTACCAGGACTACAGTGGGTCTGCTCTGTGATGACCTACTTGCCAGTATTCTTCAAAACTTCGACTGACTCTGGTGTGGGTTTGCTCTGTTGTGGCCCATTACCTGTCCGCATGTCAAGAGTCAGCACTGTCTTTCCGTTGGAAGGACAACACTACTTCTTCAAGACTGCATGGAAATCCACTACTTCCATGTGCATTTTCTTTTACTGCTCAGACTTTGAGAAAAACAATGCAATTTTACTGTGATGAACGATCAGGACTGCCTTTATGGACTATGAGAAAATTTTAACTTTTGACCAACCTTGTATCAATAAGTGTGTGCATTTGATTTCTTTGTTATTGTAATTGTCAAAAAATTTTAACAAATATGTATTGGCCTGTGCACAAAACAATTTGTAAATTTTTTGTGGGGAGCATGGGGGCTATGCAAGTAGACTGTTTAGGTTTTAACGTTGGTAACGCCATGTAGCGCTCTATATGAAAATCACTGACTGTGCTGTGTGAAGGCTGTGGTTGGTTTGCATTGTTGGAGTAATATTCGCCATTGTAGTGTTGGGCAGTTGGCTGTTAACAGCGCGTAGCGTTGCGCAGTTGGAGGTGAGCCGCCAGCAGTGGTGGATGTGGGGAGTGAGATGGCGGAGTTTTGAGAGCGGATGATCTGGACAGACAGTAAATTTGTAATATTGGATATCATGGACTGATATAGATATTATGACTTTTGAACACTATTAAGGTAAATACATTGTTTGTTCTCTATCAAAATCTTTCATTTGCTAACTATGCCTATCAGTAGTTAGTGCCTTCAGTAGTTTGAATCTTTTATTTAGCTGGCAGTAGTGGCGCTCTCTGTATTGCAGTAGTTCGAGTAACGAAGATATTTGTGAGGTAAGTGATTTGTGAAAGGTATAGTTTAATGTTAGTCAGGGCCATTCTTTTGTAGGGATTTGTGAAAGTCAGACTGCGTTGCCGAAAAATATTGTGTCAGTTTAGTGTTGATCAGGTGGATTTACATTTGTCGATATGACATTTGTGTGTGTGTTATGTTACGATATTTTGGAGGAAGTTACGGCACTGTCTGGTGGAGAAACAAAAGACTATTTCAGAACATGGTTTTGGGTTTCTTTTGACAACAAAACTAAACGTGTATCTAACAGTAAACATAAAAATAAGTAAAATAAAGTACCTCCAGTGGTCACAGGTTCCTTTCACTGTCGCAACACATCACATGTCTTCTGTCACATTTTGTAAACAAATATGTAGTCGGAAACTATTGGTTGCACAGATCGTATAGCAGAAGAGAAAACATTATCACAAAGTACAAAGAATTTACGTCCTAACAACATTATTACAGAATTAATTTTTAAGGGATCTGGAGGTGTTGTTTGAGGTGTTAAATACATTCGTTCTAATAACATCGGAAACTGGTACTAACGTTTCTTATATTAGGTGACTCTCCACCCAGTCTAGATAATGATAGCTGTGGGAGATTCTAAACTATTAGTGTAAGATCCAAAGCAATGCCCCTAATAGAGAAGACTATCCATATAGTAACCAGAAACTGACAGCAGTGATATTTTACGATAGATCTAAACGTATAACACAAGGATAGGCTAATGAGAAATGAAGGCAGTGTAAATGTTGCAGCAGACAAGAAACTCAAATCCAACAAGACAGAAAATGAAGTTGCATGAAAGATTATTTGTGCAATACTCAGTATCAGGGGTGGACATATACTCGAAATAGGGTCATTCAGTCGATCACGAGACTTTCCCCCAGATGTAACCGAAAACTGTCGGGGAAACAGGTGCGCGTACAACTACATCTACATGGATACTCTGCAAATTACGTTTAAGTGCCTGACGGAGGGTTCATCGAACTACCTCCACAACAATTCTCTGTTATTCCAATCCCGAACAGGGCATGGAATAAACGAACGTCTATATCTTTCAGTGCGAGATCTGATTTCTCTTATTTTAGTATAATGATCGTTTCTCCCTATGTAGATCGGCGCCAGCAAAATATTTTCACATTCAGAGGAGAAAACTGGTAATTGAAATTTCGTGAGAAGATTCTGCTGCAATGGAAAGCGCCTTTGTTTTGATGATATCCACCCCAAAATCCTGTGTCATGTCAGTGACACCCTCTCCCCTATTTCTCGATAGGAAAATACGTGCTGCCCTGCTTGGAACTTTCTCGATGTACTCCATCACTCTTATCTGGTAAGGATCCCACAATGCGCAGCAGTATTCTAAAAGACGACGGACGAGCGTAGTGTAGGCAGTCTCTTTAGTGTATCTGCTACATTTTCTAAGTGCCCTGCCTATAAGACGTAGTCTTTAGTTTGTCTCCCCCACAACGTTTTCTACGTGTTCTTTCAAATTTAAGTCGTTCGTATTTGTAATTCCTAGGCATCTAGTTGAATTTACGGCCATTTGATTTGACTGATTTATCGTGTAACTGAAGCCTAAGGGATTCCTTTTAGCACTCCTGTGGATGTACTCACACTTGTCGATTGTAGGGTCAACTGCCAATTTTTGCGCCATACAGACATCTTTTCGAATCGTTTTGCAATTTGTTTTTCAAATGTCCAGATGTGTGTGAAATCTTATGGGACTTAACTGCTAAGGTCATCAGTCCCTAAGCTTACACACTACTTAACCTAAATTATCCTAAGGACAAACACACACACACATGCCCGAGGGAGGACTCGAACCTCCGCCGTGACCAGCCGCACGGTCCATGACTGCAGCGCCTAAGAGCGCTCGGATAATCCCGCGCGGGAATTTGATGATTTTACTACTCGATAAACAACAGCATCAACTGCAAACAATCTAAGACGCCTGCTGAGATTGTCTCCTAAACCGTTTATATAGATAAGGAACAGCAAAGGGCCTATAACACTAGTATAAGACTAGTATGTTCCCGGATCATACTGCCATAGTCGCATGTGACTTTCGTCATCCAACAATTGATTAGAACAGTTACAGATTTCTAAGTGGAGGGCATGACAAGAAATCCTAAGGAACATTACTAAATGCCTTTTCTGAAAATTCCCTACAAAATATAGTTGGGGGGCCGTTCCATGATGTAAATATATGGGATCTAATGGCAAAGAATAGATCTGACTTCTTTCCTCGTCGAAATTAACCATGATGTGATTGTAACAACAACGCGTACTGAAGTTCAAACGACAAAGCACTATAAGAATGTAGAGTCTCGTGGAGATAGAATTGTATAAAACCTGATGATATTTAGTTCAAAACGAGTAATAATGTGTTCAGAAAAGTAGATAAGGAGGTAGTAACACCATATCTCAACGAGCATTTGAAAACGAAACCTAGCACTGTAGATAGAAGGATGCTAAATGAAACACGTTTGTCTGTCAGAAGGTCAACTAGTGAAGCCTTGAATGATTACTGTAGCAGAATATTATCGAAAGATCTCCCGCAAAAGTAAAAGAAGTTCTTCTAACACAAAAAGGCTATTAGTGTCACTATAGTTAGTCTCCAGACAATCATGTATGACGTAGGAATTTAAATGAGTTAAACAAACCAAGATGAAAAATGATGAAATTCGTTTCCACATGCCCCTTGGGAAAATCCAGGAGTACTGTTTCAGTTTAATTCTCGTACAGCAGCAACGCTGAATGATAAAGATATTTGTGTTAGTAGTGTTGCGAAACAGCTAAAAACACTAAAATTGGACCAAGCTCCAGGGCCCGAATGTATCCCTGTCAATGTCTACACAGAATTTGCTGAAATATCCCTCTTTTAACCATAATTTACAGGTGGATATCTCGAACACTCATGTAAGGTGTCAGGCAAATCCAACACCTTCCATGAAAACCCTGACATGATAAGCAAATCCAGTAGTATGTCACATAGCTCCGAATAAATCGTGACATTATATTAACCAAAGTAATACAAGTAACGAGGAGCAAATGGAATACCACAGACTAGCACAAGAAAGCCTAAATGCTTGTCATACCTTCCCACCGTGAGACAGACGCAGATCCGAGGGGGGAAACGAGAAAAGAAGCCGAGAGGAGAACCGTGTTAAGCTAGAAGGCCCTACGATAAGGGACGGACACCCACGTCGCCAGCTAACCTCCAGGACCACCCCCCAGCCCATGTTAAAAGCTAGAGGCCTCCAGAAGAACAGTATAGATCTTACGATAACACTAAAAGGGCCACACCAGCTGCAAGATTTAGCGTGAGACTTTTTCACGCCTCTGTTACGTTGCAAACTTTAAAAACATTGCTCCACCACGAAAAGTATAACGTTTCTCATTGGATACTCCGAATTTTTGTAAGGGGAGTTTAAGGCTATCATTGACACCCTGATTGGTCAAATGAAAACACAGCCAGATAGTGTTTTAAACCAACTTCGGTAAATTGCAGTAAGGAGAAGTTAGGAGAGAGTTGCTTCGGAGACGGCGAGGTGAGCCGAGCTGTGCTGTCCGCCGCCCCCTGACGAACACCGACAAGGTAATGAACGCACGCGATGCCGCATAACAGTGCATAAAGCTTCATTCAGAACTGCAGAAGTCTCATCTGTTACACCCCCTTTTTGCGTAATACTAGTGTCGATCGTCAATTAAAGCTCATGGTGTTCACATTTGCCACTTGAAGTAAAAACCTGAAATGCGATGATTTTTCTGTTATATAGTTATTGAGAAATAAGTAATTAAAGATAATTGAGGGTCACTGTAGACCATTTTGATAGTTTTCTCTTTTGTGAAACTTAATTTAAACCTGGATTATAGATGTGATATGGCATAGGTCATCCATTGATCCATTGTAGAACTTGGAAACCCACTCAGGGAATATTCGTTCACATTTTTGTTGAACGCAGTTGGTTTTTACCATCCTGTATTAAAACATTTCCGTTTATCAATAGTGCAATTTATAAACAATGTTTTGTGAGTAGAATAAAATTTCCAATGGTAAACTTAACTGCTTTTTCGACGTTATTTTACCAGCTAACTAAAAATAGGAAAGCCTTGAACCCCTTCCACTAAATTTAGTTAGTATTAAGATTCTTTTACAGGGAGAGCAGTGGAGCTGACGCTGAAATCATTAAGTATTTGGTTATATCATCGCTAGTCTCACTGAACTCTTCTGAATTCTACATGTCATGTGTGGTCTGGCGTCTCCTTACCAGCAACAGGTCCCAGGTTCCGACTAGTCAATTCCCTAAAAAACACGCTCAGAGCGTCGTTGCGCGAAAGTGGTAGGGAGACACGATATAGAACAAACAGACACCACGCAGAATGTTGGACACGGGTAATGTATCACGAAGCAAATACCGTCCGCACTGGCGGAATTTTACGTGATACCTAGTACTTATACGTTTGTGACTATTGCAGGGCCATCTATCACAAAGCGAAAAAAGTGGTCCAACTAAAACATTCATATTTCTTTTCGTACTTTTTTTAAAATTTTTTTTTTCACTAGCTGCTTATATTTTATGACCCACCGTCTAATTTCTTATGGTTGGTCGTATATTGCCACTTAGCCGCTGTGACTGTGTCCGGGGTCCGCAGTGACTGAAAGTAACACCACACCGGCTCCCGTCCCCACTCACACCGTTGCCCGTGTCCCGCCACGTGGAGACGGGCTCTGTTTAGATCCATTTGATATCTTTTTTTTGTGCAGCATTAGAAAAACTTATAACTAATAGATAATCAAGTAAGATATTAATATACAAAACGAAATTAAAAATTTAGAAAGAAGGAAGGAAGAGAACTGAATAGAGAAGTTATTAGTATCATATTGCCCGTCACCTGGTTGTGGGCGGCGGCCCGGGTCTTGGAATGACCCTCAAGACGCTGGCCGTTGCTCACCATACCTTTAACATCTACCATCCTAAAAAACTACCTTAACTAGAAGAGATTAGGGTACGTTAAAGCTAGAAACTAAGACTAAGACCTCCATGTCCAGCCTGCTAAACTATTTACGATATACAATTGAGAGGTAACTGATTTTGTGCTTGGCTCAGAGTTGCTAATGAAAGGGTACTAGCGGTAAAAGTGATAAGGTAATGACGCTAAAGGTTTGTGTTGAGCCTACAAGGCTCCTAGTAGAGTACATCAGGCGCAAGCACCTCCCGGCCCCGCCGACAACACGACCTGAACGGTGGTTTTCCCCGATCTACCATAGGTATCCGTCGGGTTGGGCTCAAAAGGGAGGAACCACAATTAAGATCCTTCCATCCAGGACGTGCGCCGCCTCTTACCAGGGGGGCGTAGGTCTCTTGAAGAGGTGCCCAACTTTAAGCTTCAGATGAGAAGTTCTTAGTATAGTGGAGGTTGAGGTATAGGCTGTGTAGGTTGGTTGTACAAACAGTTCACACTGAGCCAATGAGACTTACAATGATACGTGGTGTGGCAGTTAGCACCTTCCGGCCCCGCCAGCAACACAGCCTGAGCGGTGGTTTTCCCCGATCTACCATAGGTACCCGTCGGGTTGGGCTCAAAAGAGAGGGACCACAATTAAGATCCTTCCATACAGACTGTGCGCTGCCTCTTAACGGAAGGCGTAGGTCCCTTGAAGAGGTACTTAGCTTTAAGCTCTTATTGGACATGGAGATGCTGTTAACTATTTATATATAAGGTGCAATCTGTTTTTAGGATTTTGTGTGACTTGTGCACCTCTTGTCGGTTGTTCCACTCTGTTCTTTGAATTTGACTTGGTTGACACTATGGATCATCCGCGCTGGACGTTTCAATATCTGTGTTGGTGCCCTGGTCTGTATCCGTTTCTTCTTCATCACTCGTGGTGCTAATCATATCTGTGTCCCCCTGTTCGTACTACACGAATATGCAATAAAATGGGGGCTCCTATTCAAAAAAACGCAGTTGATATCCGTTTGACCTATGGCAGCGCCATCTAGCGGGCCAACCATAGCGCCATCTGGTTTCCCCCTTCAAGCTAGACGAGTTTCGTTCTTTGTAGTTTTTTTCGTTTGATGCTTATTTCGTGAGATATTTGGCTCGGTCACTATCCGTGGACCACCCTGTATATGAAGGGTAAAAAAACAGACCAATGTCCTTAACGAAAGTTTGCTGCAGAATTCTTCAACATATTTCAAGTTCGATTATAATTAATTTTCTTGAGACAGAAACCCTCCTGTCCACTAATCAGCCCGGATATAGAAAGCATCGCTCGTGCGAAACAGCTTTTCCTTTTCTCACATAACATAATACGAACTACGCGTTAAGCGCCACAAGAAGATTCCAAGTTCCTAAAATCATTTGACTTAGTGCCCCACTGCAGAATGTTAACGAAGGTACGAGAATACGGAATAGTTACCAGATATGCGAGTGGCTCGAAGACTTCTTATGTCATACAACCCAAAACATTGTCGTGTTTGTCAGAGGAAAGAGTATCGTCAGGAAGGCCCCACAGAAGTGTATTAACACCGCTCTTGTTCTCTGTATCCATAAATGACCTGACCGATACGGCGAGCAGCTGTCTGCCACTGTTTGCTGATGACGCTGTAGTCTGCGCAAAAGTATCATTATTGAATGTCTGTAGAAGGATAAAGAATGACTTAGACAGAATTTCTATTTGGTGTGATGAATGGCACTGACTGTAGAAATATGTAAGCTAATGCAGATGACTAGGAAAAGCAGTCCTGTAATTTACGAATACACCATTAGTGGTATGCAGATTGACACAGTTACTTCGAATAAGTATCTGGGCATAACGTCGCAATGCGATACGAAAACGGAGGAGCAAGTAAGGACGGTGGTAGGGAAGGTGAATGGTCCACTATTTTATTGGGAGAAGTTTAGGAAAGTTTAAGTCATCTGTAAGGGAAACCGCCTATAGAACACTTATGCAACCCGTTCCTGAGTACTTCTGGAATATTTGGGATCCAAATCAGGTCGAATTAAAGGAAGACACTAAGTATTTCAAAGGCGTGCGGCAAGATTTGTTACCTGTAGGGCCGATCAACAAGTGTTCCCGAGGTGGTTCGTGAGCTCAAATGGGAATCGATGGAGGGAAGACGAGGCTTTTTTCGCGAAACACTATTGAGAGAATTAAGAGAGCCGTCATTTGAAGCTGACTGCAGAAGGATTCTACTGCAGCCAACGTACATTTCGCGTAAGCAGCACGAAGATAAGATAAGAGAAATTAGGGCTTATACGGTGGCATATAGACAGTCGTTTTCCCCTCTCTCTATTTGCGATTTGAACAAGAAAGGAAGTGGGTAGCAATGGCATAGTGCTTCCCTCGCCACTCGCCTTACGGTGGCTTTCGGAGTACTAAACAGATGTTGAGGTATAAGTTGCCCAGAACGGCGATACAGAATTTCTGCATCTGCTTCCCAACACTCATTCCCTGAGTATGGTACTCTATATTATACAGTATCCCTACACCGAGTAAGGTGCTATCCGAGCTTGTGCTCCGCCTCTAATGACTCCACATCTACGTCTGCGTACAAGGTGAACCAAAAACTCCACCTACAGACTTCAAGAGATGGTAGTATGAACCAAAAACGTGAAAAAAAGTCTCTTCTACTAAAACCTCTCAGCTTTTCATATGTTGTGAGTATTGAACAAAACATGAAAAATAGGTCCAGTGAATATGACCTCTAAAACGCATACCTTAAGAACAATGAGCGTTTTTTCTTCTTAGACACTGTGAAACACATCTCTTCCACTGACCAAGTGATCACAGCGCTTACTACACATTTTTACCAGAATTTTTGGCTGCGAATAGTTGTTCCTGTCAAATCTCTTAATATTGGCCATTACTCCTGGGACAGCCTGTATGTCAGCTCTTTCCATCCCCAAGTCGGGTCTTGCTTTACTGTCTCATAGTTTTTCGTCATTTCAAACCATCTCGACTAATTTTACAGTACTCTTTCAGACCACAGCTATCTACATCCACATCCGATCTCTGCAGCCCCCTTGCGATGCGTGGCGGCGCGTAGTTAGTGCACCACTTCCGTCCTTTCTTGTTCCAGTCAGGAATGATTTGCAGGAATAGCGATTTCCGGTAGGCCTCTGTGTGGACTCAAGTCTCTGTGTTTTTATCTTGATGGTCTTTTGGAGAGATATACGTAAGAGGAAGCAATATATTGGTTGAATCTTCAAGCAACGTTCGCTCTCGGAACAATAAGCCACAGCCGATGCAGAACGCCTCTCTTGCAACGTCTGCCACTGGACTCGGTTCATCATTTCCGAGATACTCTCGTGTTTACTAAATGAACCTGTAAGGAAACGCGCCGCTCTTCTTTGGATCTCCTCAATCTCCTCTATGAACTTGTGGTGTCACAAGGCTTAGGCCTGTCCCACCCCTCTTTAAAGCGACCAAGACTTATACGAAAATTGTAAGAACAGTTATTATTATTATGTTCTTTAAGTTTGTTTTTGGGTTTAAGAAATACTGTAGGAAGAAAGTTTATTTATGTTGCAGATAACGTGGAAGACGTTGCTCAACGATCACCACGGAAGTTGGTAGTAGCGGCAAGTGGGCTAGGAATAAAACAAATGTTGCAAACTACCACGAGCCATGGAAGAGCCTGGGGCGCGAGGGCGTCGAGCTTCCTAGGTCGTTGTTGGACAACGTCAAAGGAAGAGATATTCTGCTTTCTCTTAATAAACAGATCGATCGAGTGTTGAAAGGTGCTTATAAAACGTATAGGTGGGTTACACATTAGGTGGGACCCGATGCCTGTAATACTTCCACAGTTATTAAAAAGTTGCTTAACCGCAAAACCAATAGTTCATCATTTATATAAATAAAAAGTAGTAAAGCTTTAGGAAAGGAAGAGCTGCGGCGTTAGAACGAAAAGTGATACATCGCTCAGCAACGAAGAAGGACGTAAACCGCAGACGTTACGTGGTGAAAACAAATCAACTAAATAAATAGTAAGTCTATAATTAAGCATAAAGCCACGTAACACTGCAAACTCTATCGGTTACGGATTCCATACTGACGAACAATATTCAAGTATAGGTCGAACGAGAGTTTAGTAAGTTACCTCGTTTATTGAAGGACTGCTTATCTACATCTACATCTACATCTACATGGATACTCTGCAAGTCACATTTAAGTGCCTGGCAGAGGTTTCATCGAACCACCTTCACAATTCTCTAATATTCCAATCTCGTATAGCGCGTGGAAAGAACGAACACCTATATCTTTCCATACGATCTCTGATTTCCCTTATTTTATCGTGGTGTTCGTTTCTCCCTATGTAGGTCGGTCTCAACAAAATATTTTCACATTCGGAGGAGGAAGTTGGTGATTGAAATTTCGTGAGAAGATTCCGTCGCAACGAGAAACGCCTTTCTTTTGATGATGTCCAGCCCAAATCCTCTATAATTTCTGTGAAAATATTTCGCGATAATAGAAAACTTGCAGTCTTTCTTTGAAGTTTTTCGATGTACTCCGTCAGTCCTATGTGGTAAGGATCCCACACCGCGCAGCGGTATTCTAAAAGAGGACGGACAAGCGTAGTGTAGGCAGTCTCGTTAGTAGATCTGTTACATTTTGTAAGAGTCCTGCCAATAAAATGCAGTCTTTGTTTAGCCTTCCACACAACATTTTCTGTGTGTTCCTTCCGATCGATCCACTTTTATTGCTTCCGTACGCATACTCCTGGATATTTTATGGCAATAAGTTGCATTCTAACACAAATATGTAGCGCAATCATTTTTGTTACACGCTTGTAATTTGTAAATTATTTGTATCCTAGGGCAACTCACAGGAAACCAATGTATAATCTGTATTGATGAAAGCATGAAAAAACCGTCTGATGATGAATTGTAAAAAATGCTAAACCGGTAACGGTACTTTTTGAAATAAGTAACTTAAAACCAATTAGTGCCTGGTTACTGTACACCATCAACAACCTATAAAAAGTTATTTGTCCTGCCATAATAACGTGTAACTTAGTTTTTGAAGTCTCTTCGTAACAGATCGGAATTTTTTTATCAGTTGACGTCGAGGAGAAATTCAGTGATCATAACGCTGTGACAGCATCAACGACTACGGGTGTTACAAGGACTCTCCCCCATATCAACCAATCAACCAACCAACCAACCGATAGCGCGCGGCCATTTCAGTCGTAGTTGCCGGTGTCGTGGTGTTAACATTGGCACATGCATGGGTCGTCGGCTGCGAAGGCCCATCGTTAGGAGTGTGCAGTGCACTGTGCTTTCAGACACACTTGTACTCTGCTCAGCACTCAAGTCTGATGTTAAATCCACCACAGTTCGCCGCCTGTCCTGCTTGACCAGTCTTCCCGGCCTACGATGTCTGATATCCGTAATGAGCGGTGGTCGCCCAAACCCAGAACGTTTGGTCGTGATTTCACCTTGGTTTCGCCACGTGCTGAAGCCATTCACTATAGCGCTCCTCGAGCACCGGCATGTCGTGCAGTTTCAGAAATGCTAGCGCAGAGCAACCGGCCATCACAAACTGCCCCCGGTCAAACTCAGAAAGATCGCGCAACTCCACCATTCCATAGCCGGACAGCGCGCTCACGGATACTAAATGCACGGTGCGTGTGTCTGACTAGCAGTCATTCCTCGCCAGGTGACGCTGCTATCGGCTGGGCGGCTTTATATCGATAGTAGGTCAGTGGAAATAATGTTCTGTCTGATCAGTGTATTAGACATCCTTATCAATTTACACTGACTCACAGCCACCCACCCACTCTCTCACTAACACACACGCATAGACACACACACGCACACACACACGAATTATTTACTATTAAAAAATTGTAACGACAAGAAAGTTAGAGAAAATAGCCACTCATTGATTTGCGGCAAAATTTCCTCTCTTGTATTGTTTTGTTTCACGGTTATTGCATATCTTCACTCCACACTGCCTTTGAGACTCCAGGACTTTCTGGGTGGAGCTGCCATCATTCGCTTTTTCGTCTTCTTGACCTTGTGTGGTTGCCCGACGGGGATCTAAATGCGGATCTCAGAAGAGCGCAGTTCACCCTATTTTCACTTCAGTACTCCCCTTATTGATGATTTGTCCAAATTGTTCCAGTCAGTATTTCTCAATTATTTTTATTTTTATTTTTTTTTTATTTTATTTTATTTTTTTTTTTGCAGAGCCAAAGCGAAGGTTTTGTGCACGTGTCTACTGCTATAATATTATTGACGCTTCTCTATCACAACTGTGGCTTCTAGTTTCTCAAAATATGTTAGTTTGTTATAAGAATACAGGCTGGTTGGTTGTATATTGAATTAGGGCGCAAAGAACAACTGGGGTCATACGCGCCCAAGTCAAAACTATAGAAAATGAAGACAGAAAGGAGCTAAAAAACGACTATACGTCAGTCCCAATTGATATAAGAGAAGACAACTAAAAACAGGGACGTGGAAAAAGGGCTAAAGAAGACACCATACAGAAACGGAGGTCCAAAACTAAACATTAAATGGCCTTCGCCATATTGCTTTGGCGGATAAAAAGTAAAACGCGGTCGACAGCCTGCGCATCATTTGCTAAAACGGCCGATAACAAAGACGGCAAACCCGAGTGGCAACGTAAACGGCTAAAAAATGGCATTCCGTCAGGAAGTGGCGGACAGTTAGGACTTGGCCGCGATTTGTGCAAAGTGGTGGGGTAGGGCAGCTTATCAAATGACGATGGCTAAAAAGGCGGTGCCCAATACGCAGCCGAGTTAAAATGACCTCCTCCCGGCGGGAGGGCCGAGAGGATGTCGTCCAAGCCGCTGGGAGAGGCTTAATAAGCCTGAGCTTATTCCCGTAAAGGGAGGACCATTGGCGTTGCCAAAGGGACACCACCTCCTGACAGACAGCAACACAGAGGTCATCGGAGGGATTTCCACTGTGGCGCCACCAAGTGTGAGCAAGTGACAGTTTTCCTGGACCTGTTGCACTATGGGATGGGCGGTGTACAGCGCAAATAGACTTTGAAGGGTATAGAGGAACAAGTTGAGAATGGGAATCCAAGACCAGAAACATACAACGAGGCTACAGACCGTGTAAATTACAGGGGAAACTGACAATAGGCCTGCTCTCCGACAGTAAAAGTGAGTTTGTTAGATATACAGCGCTATTGTGGCACGCTTTGACACATTAGAAGGTATATCTAACATACTAAATGGCAGAAAGGCAAATTGCATTGCGTTTGGCTTGCGTTTCTTCGGCGGACAAAGTCACTTTCGCTGCAAATGGGGTGGTCTAGCGGCAAGTGTGCTCCCTTATTGTACACGCTTTCTCTAAACACGCTGGGGATCTAAAAATTACGACCACCGTCCAACGCGAGATTAAATGCAGCCTGGTAGCTTGCGGGCTGTGGCGCGATAACGAAAGTATATAAAGTGGAGCAGAGGCGAATGGGGAGTCATTCTAGCGATGACACGGGCCGAAAATGTGGTAATCAACAGCCATAAGCGACTTTCACAAAGATTAAATCGTCATGGCCCGGTATCTGTGTTCGTGTGATACTGTCGTCAGTTTCTATGGAAAGTGGTTGGAGGACGGTGAAACCACGAGTAGGCGAGAGGGTGTTGGAATCTGTTCCTTACCACAGAACCAGATCTTCAGCATATCAAGTCCCGCAACCGAGGGATCAGTGCGATTAAGCCAGGTAATAATATCAGGGAGACCACAACTGCCAACCCCACGAACGGACTACTAACGTCTGGCCCCAAGGTAAACTTTTTGAGCAAATACATGAATCTCGGCCGTCCAATCCAAAACGGACAACGCTAAACCGTCGACACAGATAGGATCACACAGCGGGCGCAACTGGACGGTCTTGCGTATTACACGTGGATACCCATGCCTGCTCACATCCCGCGATCCAGTTCTCATTTGTACCTGCAGAATATTCTTTTCTTTCCGCTAGTTCCACATACATGGTCTGTTCAAAAAGTTACGAAACATTCGTAATTTCGCGCCAGTGGTGTGCTGAAGAGAAATGCGGTTGGCATCCTGTAAACGCCTGTGTTTAGTGTGTACCTGGCGGAAGTTTTTTTAGTTATTTTTCAGTGGTGTACTGAGTAGAACGTTGTGTCGTACAGTTAGCGAATTTCGAGATGGCACAGTTAGGGGAGCAAAGCGTCCGCATTAAACTGCGTGTGAAACTCAAGAAAACCTTTACAAAGTCACACTGAATGGTGCAGGAAGCCTACGGTGATGAGTGCTTAAGCCGTATTCGATTTTAAGAATGTTTCACACGGTTTAAAAATGGCCCGACAGAAGTTAAAGAAGGTAATATGAAAATGATTAGCTTTTCAGAGCATTCACACAAGGTTGGCGCCGGTGGCGACACCTACAACGTGCTGACATCAAGAAAGTTTCCAACCGATTTCTCATACACAAACAGCAGTTCCCTGGTGAAACGTTGTTGCGATGCCTCGTGTAAGGAGGAGAAATGCGTACCATCACGTTTCCGACTTTGATAAAGGTCGGATTGTAGCCTATCGCGATTGCGGTTTATCGAATCGCGACATTGCTGCTAGCGTTGGTCGAGATCCAATGACTGTTAGCAGAATATGGAATCGGTGGGTTCAGGAGGGTAATACGGAACACCGTGCTCGATCCCAACGGCCTCGTATCACTTGCAGTAGAGATGACAGGCATCTTATCCGCATGGCTGTAACGGATCGAGCAGCCACGTCTCGATCCCAGAGTCCACAGATAGGGGCGTTTGCAAGACAACAGCCATCTGCACGATCAGTTCGACGACGTTTGCAGCACCATGGACTATCAGCTCGGAGATCGTGGCTGCGTTTACCCTAGTCGCTGCATCACAGACAGGAGCGCCTGCGATGGTGTACTCAACGACGAACCTGGGTGCACGAATGGCAAAACGTCATTTTTTCGGATGAATCCAGGTTCTGTTTATAGCATCATGATGGTCGCATCCGTGTTTGGCGACATAGCGGTGAACGCACATTGGAAGCGTGTATTCGTCATCGCCATACTAGTGATCAACCGGCGTGATGGTATGGGGTGCCAATGGTTACACGTCTCGGTCATCTCTTGTTCGCATTAACGGCACTTTGAACAGTGGACGTTATATTTCAGATGTGTTACGACCCGTGGCTCTACCCTTCATTCGATCCCTGCGAAACCCTACATTTCAGCAGGATAATGCACGTCCGCATGTTGCAGGTCCTGTACGGGCCTTTCTGGGTACAGAAAATGTTCGACTGCTGCCCTGGCCAGCACATTCTCCACGTCTCTCACCAACTGAAAACGTCTAGTCAATGGTGGCCGAGCAACTGGCTCGTGACAATACCCCAGTCATTACTCTTGATGAACTGTGTGGTATCGTGTTGAAGCTGCATGGGCAGCTGTACCTGTACACACCGTCCAAGCTGTGTTTGACTCAATGCTCAGGCGTATCAGAGCCGTTATTACGGCCAGAGATGGATGTTCTGGCTACTGATTTCTCAGGATCTGTTCACCCAAATTGCGTGAAAATGTAATCACATGTCAGTTCTAGTGTAATATATTTGTCCAATGAATACCCGTTTATCATCTGCATTTCTTCTTGGTGTAGGCATTTTAATGGCCAGTAGTGTAGTATCGTTCCACGGATGACGTTTTTCCACTTTCCCTGTATGTAGCATAAATCTTCGATATGATTCTATTGAAGCACCAAACACTTCGACTAACTTGGTTACGGAAGCACGCACCATAAGAACAGCAACAGTTTGGCCACATTCGACTCCACTTAGGTCAGACCTAAGGTTAGATCTGACCACGACTGACTCTTGCAACGTATTGAGGACATTGTACAGGTGTCGTTCGTCGTCGAACATAACAGCGCAACCTTCAGGTATGGCTAGCATCTGTGTCTCATTGACACACACACACACATATACTCACACACTAGCGCGGGCCCACCATACACACACACACACACACACACACACACACACACACAGAGAGAGAGAGAGAGAGAGAGATGGGGAGGGGGGGACTCTCGTTCTACTGTCAGTCATGTACCTGACTGCTAAAATGATGTTTGATGTCGAAACATGTGTGTATCAGTTTTGTCCCTACTCAACACCTCTCTCAGCTTTCGCGTATTTTTTCCCGAATTATTGTTTTCTGACAATCTGAGGAAAACTGCGTATGTAAACGATGAGAAGAATGGGTCCAGATTTGTTGCAGCAGTTAATAAGTAAAGTTAGTGATAGTTACTGAAACTGTTCACCATAGCCGGCCGGTGTGGCCGTGCGGTTCTGGGCGCTTCAGTCTCGAACCGCGTGACCGCTACGGTCTCAGGTTCGAATCCAGCCTCGGCATGAAACCGTTTTTTAATCACGTCATGTCCAATGGAAGTCTTTACTATTGCCCAAATATGGCCGTTCGACCGTTAATACCACCTAAATTCTCTTTTATTTACTGGATTTTTATTTTTATTCTATCAAATAAACAATAGTGGATGTTTCATACTGATATTTTAGCGATGTCACATCTGGTATGTATTTTAGATACTGGAAAATGGTTACATAGCTGAACTTGGGCCGTAGTGAAAAATTCAAAATAAAAGAATATTCTTATCCAAGATACAATAGATGGTGCGGTAGATAACTTTTACCCAAAATAATTTATTTCAGCCGTGGGCGCCGTTGCAACTATTGTTGGGTGTGCGGATCCAGAAGAGATTGTGGCTCGGCACAGATGCAAACACTAAGATCATAAAAAAAATAATCTCCGTTTTCTAAAAGTTGTTGATATTTGGCTGGCGGAGTCTTTCATAATCGTTCCATTTCCGTAGCAAGAATGAGGTGTCGCGAATTATTTGTTTGGTAATGATCCTTATCAGGCACTATTGACATGTTTTGTAGGCTTCAAGGCAGGTTCTCATGCATTTCAGATGCAAAATGCCTTTTCAAAACAAAACAGAATTAGACTGTCCATCTGGGCAGGATGGACGTGATATCGTGAAACTGTGGAAGTAAGCTGTTTCCTCCGTTTAAACGTAACGACTAAGAGGAAGTTGACGAAACAAGTAAATTTGATAAAAACAACTCAAGGAATTGCATCGACAAACATTTCATCCATCAACAACTGCTACATGTAACCAATAATAGTCATCAGTGGTTGTAAACTTTCATT
This sequence comes from Schistocerca piceifrons, assembly GCF_021461385.2. NCBI lineage: Eukaryota > Metazoa > Arthropoda > Insecta > Orthoptera > Acrididae > Schistocerca > Schistocerca piceifrons. Next base: position 4,771,348 of record NC_060149.1, read on the forward strand.
TCATACACATGCCCGGAAAAATAGGTTCATGAAATACCTCTTAGGTTGATCAAAAACAAGAGAAGTTAATGATTAATTATATGGGTTTCCTTCTTTACTAATCATCATCAGTAACTCATAACTAAGCACTCAGTCTACAGGCCACAAGTGGCCCATCGGGACCATCCGACCGCCATGTCATCCTCAGTGAGCATGCGGATAGGAGGAGCGTGTGGTCAGTACACCGCTCTCCCGGTCGTTATGATGGTTTTCTTTGACCAGAGCCGGTACTATTCGGTCGAGTAGCTCCTCAATTGGCATCACGAGGCTGAGTGCATTCCGAAAAATGGCAACAGCACATGGCGGCTGGATGGTCACCCATCCAAGTGCCAGCCACGCCCGACAGCGCTTTACTTCGGTAATGTCACGGGAACCGGTGCATCCACTGCGGCAAGGCCGTTGCGTAACTCGTAACTAGAAGACACAGAATTACAAGGAATTAAAAAAATAACTAATCTGTAGCCAATACTTCGTGCCTGTTCAATGAATGTAGTAAATCAGATGTTACAAATAAGGTCCATTGTACTGTGCATTGCATCGTGGAAGTGTTCATTGCTAAAAATTCAGGCGCTTTGTAGTGCAGGACAACTTAAACGGTCGGGTTGCTTGCATCAAGTGATACTGCATTCCGATGCTACATATTTACATTCCACTTACATGACGAAAAAGTCGTCCAAGAGTTCGTATGGGAGATAATCTCAAACTCTCTAAGTGCTGTGAACTTGTCTAGACCAGTTTCTTACTTTTTCCTGTCACTGACTGACAGTTGTCGATAAAAACCCTTCAATGACGAATCTGGGTCTTAATTACGTTGATAGCTTCTTTTCGTATCAGCTGTTACACGTCCACAACTTGCGACCGAACCGCCGGATCTTTCCATCAGTAAATGGGGTATGTTCTCAACTGACTCGGTTGTTTTAACCCCCTTCACTGACAGAATGACCCGCTTCCTACTTCCGTATGTATAAAGCCAATACGGACTTGTAGCTGTCACGCCTTTGCGCTTACTGCTACGTATTTTAACTGTAAATAGCTCAGCCCTAATGGTAAGAGGTAGTAGTGAATTCACGTTATTAATCTTTGGAAACAGCACAGCTGCCACAAGCTCAGCTCCCTTTTACTCCACTCCTACCCTCGCCATTGCACCACATTAACTAGGTGCTACATGGACCTTGCTAAATTCACTTGCGTATACATTTTTGACCGTTACTCGCCAGTATTTACCTAATGATTAGTACACTCCTAACCGGACTATTTCCCAAAGAGCTGTGATGATTGAACGGGTTCGATCCACGGCCTACAGTGCCCTACAGTTCACACGGTAACACTGCCTACCTGACCCACTTAACTTGGTAGTGAGCTTATGTATCCAATCACCACTGCTAGCAGCAGTGGATAATCCTATCAGCACGACGAGAGCAGCAGACTTACCGTCGAATCCTCCTGAAAATACTTATAACTACGGTCGCCAGCTCTGAAGGAGCAAAAGAATAAATCAATTTTTTGGCTCGTTTCAAAGTGAAACGGCTTGAGTTGAATTTAAACTTAATTCTGAATATTACTATTTCTGATCATTCTAGGTGATTCTACAAAGCAAATACTCTCTCAATTTCTGTGATTTGGCTTGGTAATTACCACCAAGACAACTTATGCAACTTAGATTAACAAAATTCTATCCTTCAACTTATTTAATGATTTTGGATATTACTCTTTGGACAATTGATATAGAATTAGTTAAGTGACTTTATTTGAAAGGTTACTCAGAAAAATTTAAGTAACTATAAATAGGCGACTCATTCTGGTGTGACCATTGCTCTTTTCAACATTCTTATACGCTAAAGTATTCTACACCCAAAAGAATTGTAAATGAAAGAGGCGATGGTGGCCTCAGTCTGATTTCACTACACTATGTTTCAGGTTACTACACTTTACAATGAACAACATGCGTCGTAATTTTACTCATTACTATATTCTGTCTTCTGCACTTGCACAAAAGAAAACTGGTATTCTCCTTTTACATGTCTACAAAGTTCGACTTAACAATTGCAAGCAGTCTTGCCTTGGGTAGACGTGTCGGTGCTGGTGGTGAGATGCATGTGGCTAACGCAGCTCTTCACGCGTCATGCCCTTAATGGCGGCTGGAACTACGAGCTGTAGCACTCGTATAAGCTACTGCACGTCCGCCATAAAATCTGGGCGCAGGAACTCTTACAATCAGCCCCAGTGGCATAGAGATGGCTTCGACAACCATTCGTCGCGTTCTACTCCACAAACGGCGACGATATTCGCCTCTTCGCTGTTGCACAATCACTTTTGCGTGAGCACAGTTACGCACGTCCGGTCACGTCAACACTCCCCAGGCCATTCCATTGTTCAGTCCCTGTGTCTCCAGCTACCTCTAGCTACGCTCGTATCACCAATAGTGGGGGCGTTCCCCTACCACCTATTCACCGAAATAATTTAGTATTTAAGAATATCTATATTTATTACCCTGGAGTTCATACCAGTCATAATAATTTACTACTAGCGCTTTATAACATTAAATCATACAGTAATAATTTATAATTACCAAGGAAAAGAATACATTTGACTCCGAGAGCTTAGTGCATTGTCTGAAAGGCAGCGCTAATTTCCAGTTTCGTCAATAGATGGCATCAGGGTGCACTCCCTGGCAGTCTCACACCAGCGCGCCCGTTTCCGACGCGCGGGCTCCAAATTACTGTCAGCCCACCATCATTTCAGTTCCGTTACAAACTGTGGGATCGACAAAGTGCGTCAGTTGTCGCAGATTATCGTTGTCATTGTGGAGAATATGTACTTGAGAAAGTAATTTTGGGACGTGGTATCCTTGGTGTGCTAAGATATCTGGATGAAGTTATTGTCTGGGAGACAGTTTGTAATTCAGTCCCTTACAGCTACATTACAAAGCAGGAAAGTGCAGCTCAAGTCGCCGACGCAGTTTGGTTGTGACCTTTTTTTTCGGAGGGTTTTGGCACCGACGTAATGTAACTCCTCGTCGTTGTACAATGCTGGAGGTCCTTTCACGATGACTGCAGCTGGTACAATGTCTCAGTGGCGTGGCGACTCTGTTTTATGAGTTAATCCTGAATGTTGTTATCGCAAACGGAGTAAATGAAACCAAATAATCTACTTGAAACAATGGGAATTGTACGGGAAATACCAGGATAAAGTGTTCCAGAAAAAGGAAAACCAGTTACGACTATTGTTTCTGGATAACAGTCAGTAACAGGCTAAAAGGAAATGAACCACAGTGATCCTACAAAACCCCTAAAGGATGGACAGTATCAACCCAAATCGTCCACAAACGCCTTCGTTTCTCTTTCGTAGACAAGCTGTAATGTGTTTAGCACCCATAAGGATGAAACAATTTTTTTGCGAAACATTACACTCATTGACAAGCCTAACAACCGAAGCTGTTCCGTCTTGATGGAGAAGTTACCTAGGATTCACTACAACATTTGCAGAGTGACCTAACCATTATAATAGTGGGGACAGTTTCTAGAAGAAATCGTCATTTGTGAACATTATTCGAACGGTTCCTTGAACCTAACCTTACCTAACGTAAGGAACAATATCCTAGGACTATTTTTCGGCACATGATGCGGCCTATAGTGATGTTTTCGTTTCTATGCCCGTTCTCATGCAGCTGCCTTACAATTAATGGACAACATGTTTCAAACTGTGCATAGTAGTCGAATGCTGCGACCACCGTGCAGTCTGGGATTAAATCCTATTGATTAAGCTGTGAATACGTTCAGAAGAGGCTTTGTGCTTCGCACAGTAGTAGTAGTAGTAGTAGTAGTAGCAGTAGTAGTAGTGTTTCGTTCTATAATCCTTCAAGGGCTAACAGACAGCACATTGCTATAAAATTAGTTGATTATCTTCTTAAGCTCGTGTTAAGTATGTGTCTAAATTACATGCAAACTGAGGTAATTCTTTCAAGTGGTTCAAATGGCTCAGAGCACTATGGGACTTAACAACTGAGATCATCAGTTTCCTAGAACTTTAAGAACTATTTAAACCTAACTAACCTAAAGACAGCACACACAGCCATGCCCGAGGCTGGATTCGAACCTGCGACCGTAATGGTCGCGCGGTTCCAGACTGAAGCGCCTAGAACCGATCGGCCACACTGACAGGCCAGTAATTCGTTAGGGCAGTAAATATTTGAGCATCCACATCTGTTACACAAGTAAACACAGAGTCTTCTAACCAGTTGCTCCCTTGTTTTCATAATTAACATAACGCTGGAGTCTGCCATTTTGTGATGGTGAAGGTAGCCCAACAATAGGCTCAAGTGCCCCATACTATCTAATTTTATAAGAATATTTTTTGGTATAAAATAACGAATAGCCCCTCTCGCTGCTAAGCCAGTGGGACTGCTCGCGTGAGGCTCCTTCACACTCTTACATAAACCGTATACTCGACGGTGAAGAAAATCCGACGCCACAGATTCTGGTTCCGTTCCAAATCATTCTTTGTCCACCTTCCCCGAGCACCACAACGACTCATCCAAATGTATGATGTGGAGACAAGAAAAGACATATTTCAAACTGCCAAGTGCTTCTGACAATAATTCTTTAGTTACTACTGGCATAGAATATCAGATCACCTTCAGGTGTCACAAAATTATTAACAAGAGCTACGTCAAAACAAGGCCCCGGCAGTAGACAGGATTCCATTAGGACTACTGACTGCCTTGGGAGAGCCAAGCCTAACAAAACTCTGCCATCTAGTGAGCAAGATGTATGAGACATGCGAATTATCCTCAGACTTCAAGAAGAATATAATAATTCCAATCCCAAAGAAAGCAGGTGCTGACAAATGTGAAAATTACCGAACTATCAGTTTCATAAGCCACGACTGCAAAATACTAACACGAATTCTTTACAGACTAATGGAAAAACTGGTAGAAGCCGACCTCGGGGAAGATCAGTTTGGATTCCGTAGAAATGTTGGAACACGTGAGGCAATACTGACCCTACGACTTACTTTAGAAAATAGATTAAGAAAAGGCAAACCTACGTTTCTAGCATTTGAAGACTTAGAGAGAGCTTTTGAAAATGTTGACTGGAATACCCTCTTTCAAATTCTGAAGGTGGCAGGGGTAAAATACAGGGAGCGAAAGGCTATTTACAATTTGTACAGAAACCAGATGGCAGTTATAAGAGTCAAGGGGCTTGAAAGGGAAGCAGTGGTTGGGAAGGGAGTGAGACAGGGTTTTAGCCTATCCCAGATGTTATTCAATCTGTATATTGAGCAAGTAGTAAAGGAAACAAAAGAACATTTTGGAGTAAGTACTAAAATCCATGGAGAAGAAATAAAAACTTTGAGGTTCGCCGATGACATTGTAATTCTGTCAGGGACAGCAAAGGACCTGGAAGAGCAGCTGAAGGGAATGGATATAAGATGAACATCAACAAAAGCAAAAGGAACATAATGGTATGTAGTCGAATTAAGTCGGGTGAAGCTGCGGGAATTAGATTAGGAAATGAGACGCTTAAAGTAGTAAATGAGTTTTGCTGTTTGGGGAGCAAAATAACTGATGATGGTTGAAATAGAGAGGATGTAATATGTAGACTGGCAACGGCAAGGAAAGGGTTTCTGAAGAAGAGAAATTTGTTAACATCGAGTATAGATTTAACTGTCAGGAAGTCGTTTCTGAAAGTATTTGTATGGAGTGTGGCCATGTATGGAAGTGAAACTTGGACGATAAATAGTTTAGACAAGAAGAGGATAGACGCTTTCGAAATGCGGTGCTACAGAAGAATGGTGAAGATTAGATGGGTAGATCACATAACTAATGCGGAGATATTGAATAGAACTGGAGACGAGAGAAATCTGTGGCACAACTTGACTAGAAGAAGGGATCGGTTGGTAGGGCATATTCTGAGGCATCAAGGGATCACCAATTTAGCATTGGAGAGCAGCGTGGAGGGTAAAAATCTTAGGGGGAGATCAAGAGATGAATACACTAAAAAGATTCAGAAGGTTGTAGGTTGCAGTAGGTACTGGGAGATGTAGAAGCTTGCACAGGATAGAGCAGCATGGGGAGCTGTATCAAACCAGTCTCTGTACTGAAGACCACAACAACACATCAACTATGGTGCCCAATAAAACTGAAATATACTCTGCACCACAGACGTCAATAGTAAATTATATTACGTAATCAATAGGAAAATATACTAGTATGACCTACTATCGTTATAGTCACGCTTCACCTTTCTGTGCTGGGGCAATCCACGTGCAGTGTTGATCAGGTTTTTAAAATCGTCATGAAATATTTTCATGGGGTCTTTGGTGAGAATATGTTGTGAACTGTATTGCTTTTATCTGCTATACTAACAATGGTACAGTTTTTCTTGTTTACATTTTTCAAGGTGTCCTGGTTTATAGTTTGTAATGAAGGGATGTGGGTATCATAACTTCTTTGTTGTTCACGACTTATTACGTGTTTTGTTTCTATTTTCTTATTTGAAGTATATTTATTAACCATTTTTAATTAATTCAGCTTTTTTGACAGTTAACTGAAAGTGAATATTTGAATCCTTTTCCTTGCACAGAGAGTTACTTTGTTGAAAGTACTGTGTTAGATGGATTTTTTACTTATTCTGAAAACTTTTACTTGTCGGTTGCGGCTACAATTGCACTTCGATCAGATAGGCTACTTATTTTGTGTTTTTGGCCTTTGAACATATAAGGCGTTAGGTTACGACTGAGTTCACGAATTTTGCTGTCAAAAGCACCAAAATCAGAAATTTGAATATGTACGTGATTGGCATATGCATCATTTTGAATTGCGTAAGGCATTGTCCTCAATGTAGTCCGCTTTTAAACTTCACGATTTCAACCTCTTTGGTTGCAGCTGACGTTTCTCTTTGCCGGATGGCCACTTAATGTCGTGTAAAATGTTGTTTTTAGTGCTGTTTATAAATCCAAATGTTCTAAGTTGCATTAGCATAAAAGTATGAGTAACCACCTGTTCAAGACGAATAACATGTGTCGTATAGACACTCTTAATTATGCTTATGGATGCTTCCCTCACTTATTGGTAGAGGCATTTCGTATTTAAGGATGAGGAGCACTGAAACTGCGTTCTGATTGACTAATATTGGGCCGGCCGCTGTGTCCGAGCGGTTCTAGGTGCTTCAGTCCGGAACCCCGCGGCTGCTACGGTCGCATGTTCGAATCCCACCTCGGGCACGGATGTGTGTGATGTCCATAGGTTAGTTAGGTTTAAGTAGTTCTAAGTCTAGGGGACTGATGACCTCAGATGTTGAGTCCCATAGTGCTTAGAGCCAACTAATATTGGTTTGTTACAAACCGATTTACGGCCTATTACGCAATCGTCAGGTAACAACTGACCGTTGTTGTCGTCGTATTCTGTTCAAAGACTGGTTTGATGAAGCACTTCATGCTAGCTTATCCTGTGCAAGCCTCTTAATCTCTGCGTGACTACCGCAAGCTACATCCAACTAGCCTGCTCACTGTATTCAAGCTCTGGTCTCCCTGTGATATTTTTGACCCCCCCCCCCCACCACCACCTACCCACATATTTTCATTACCAAACCGACAATTCCTTGATGATTCAGAATGTGTCTTCTGAACGGACTCCTTCTTTTAATCAAGTAATGCTATTAATTTCTTTTTCCTCCATTTCGATTCAGTACCTCCTCATCTGATATTGGATCAACCCATCCAGTTTTCAGCTTTCTTCTGTAGCATCACATTTCAAAAGCCTCTATTCTCTTCTTGTCTGAACTGCTTATTGTCCACGTTTTACTTGCATACAAGTCTAATCTCCAGAATAGATTTTCTCACACTTAAACTAATATTAGATATTAACAAATTCCTCTTGTTCAGAAATGTTTTTCTTGCTATTGCTAGTGCACTTAATATCCTCTCTAATTGAGTCGTCGTTACTAACACTCATGCTCATAAATTAAGGATAATTGCAGAATGTCGTGCCACACCACGTGGCACTACACAAAACTGGCGCTAATGGCACAGGCACATAGGGAACACACACGACGCAGATCTGTAAGGTCCACGGTATTGGTGATAAGTTGAAAAAACCGTCCCGAAACACATTTGCTACAAAACGCCACTTTTTCTGCGCATGTACCCCGACATCAAAATGGAATACGATCACCATGCACAAGTACACAGGCCGCACGACAGGTCGGCATACTCTGGATCAGGTGGTCGAGCAGCTGCTGGGTTCAGATGCCTCCCATTCTTGCACCAGTTCCTGTCCAGGGCACTCCATTCGCCTTATATCTTCTGTTTCAAGGTACTCCTCCACAATGGCAGCTCGATGGGGCCGTGCGTTATCATCCATCAGGAGGAAGGCTTTATGGGATCTCCTGTCACCGCGGGTCAGTAGAATGCACATTGCAGGTCTCCAGGCGAATAAAAAATATTTATAGTCGTCTGTAGACTGTATGTCTGGAGACAACGGTTCCAGTGACTGCGGTAAGGTTCCGAGCAAGGCTACCTGCAGTACTCCGTGTCCGTCTGCGGGCACTGATGGTGAGATATCGGTGTTCTTGTGGTGTTGTACACTGTGTACGTCTGGTACTGTAGCGCCTGGACACGTTTCCTGTCTGCTGGAATCGTTGCCATAATCTTGAGATCACACTTTGTGGCACACGGAGGGCCTGTGCTACGACCTGCTGTGTTTGACGAGCCTCCAGTCGCCCTAGTATTCTACCCCTCATAACGTCATCAATACGTATCCTTTGAGCCATTTTCAACACACAGTCACCATTAGCACGTCTCAAAATGTCTGCCACTTACTCGCTGCACCGTACTCTGTCACGCACCAACACACCTCTGCATATGTGGACTGCTGCCAGCGCCACCATGCGGCGACCGCTGGTCAAATGCACCGCATGGTCATACCCCGAAGTGATCTAAACCCGAAACCGATCACCAGAGCGTTGTTTCACCACGTATCAGCATTATCCTTAATATATGAGCATGAGTGTATTTTGCTACAAAAACAGCAAAACTCATCTAGGCCTACCACTTTTGGTGTTTAATTTCCCAGCGTAATCCCCTCAGCATTGCCTGGTGTAATTGGCCTATATTCCATTACCCTTGTTTTACTTTTTTGTTAATGTTAATCTTATAACCTCTTTTTAACACAATATCCGTTCCATTCAACTGGTCTTTCAAGTCCTTTACTGTCTCTTACAGACTTACGATGTTCAGCAATTTTTTTTGTTCTCTTTGAGCTTTAACTATTTTTCCAGATTTCGTCTTGGTTTCTTTCACAGTTATCTCGATGTGCCGGCTGAGTAATATTGAGGATAAGCTACAACACTGTCCCCTTCCGTCACAACTATGTCTTCCATTTAATGGTCCACGAGTCTTATAAATGCAGTCTGGCTCCTATACAAGTTATAAATAACCTTTATTTTGCTGCTGCTACCTCCAGAATTTCAAAGAAAGTCGTCCAGTGAACAATGTCAAAAACTTCCTCAAAATAAACAAATGCCATAATGGTACATTTGCTTTTCTTCAACCCATCTTCTTGGATATGTCGCAGGGTCAGTATTTCCTCACGTGTTTTTACAGTTAGTAAGTGTTATGTTCCATTTATCATTTGCGCAGTTAACCACAGTGATATGAGACGAATCATTTTACATTCACATTAACATGTAACTATTACTACATCCTGAACTTTTACCAGTTTTTTTACAGATTCGAATTAGTTATTCGTACCTACCGACTCTTACTTATTACTTAAATAGAAATTGATCTACGGATTAGAAGGAGTTGTTAAGGAGAATGTTTTTCAGTTTTCCTTTCATATTTCACTTTTCTCTCTGTAAGATATTTTATTTCATTCAGTAAGTGAGTATAAATTATACTGGCAGCATTGTGCACCACTTTTTGTGCTAAAGACAACCTTAAAGCGGAATAATGGATCTCATTTTCCTTGTAATTATGTATGTCATCCACCATTGGAATTATATGGCTTATTTACAGTGAGGGAATAAATATACTGCGAAGCAGTAATCAAAATGCCTATCTCCTCGAAGAGCACGTTTTTGAGCAACGAAAACTTTCTTTCTTAAACATGAGTTACCCCAGAAAATTCTTCCATTAGACGTTACTGAACGGAAATATGCGATAAATGTTAACTTACTGATTTTTCTCTGCCCCAGATCTGCAATGATTCAAAGTGCAAGTGCGAATGAACTGAATGATTCGAGGAGTATTATATAATATTGAGATTATATAATATTAAGCGGTCCGACTTTGCACAGGGTATCTACGGTCAGACGACTTGTCTGCCTAAATGGTTCAAATGGCTCTAAGCACTATGGGACTTAACATCTGGCCGGCCGGAGTGGCCGGGCGGTTCTAGGCGCTACAGTCTGGAACCGCGCGACCGCTACGGTCGCAGGTTCGAATCCTGTCTCGGGCATGGATGAGTGTGATGTCCTTAGGTTAGTTAGGTTTAAGTAGTTCTGAGTTCTAGGGGACTGATGACCTTCGCAGTCCCATAGTGCTCAGAGCCATTTGAACCACTTAATATCTGAGGTCATCAGTCCCCTAGAATTTAGAACTACTTAAACCTTACTAACCTATGGACATCGCACACATCCATGCCCGAGGCAGGATTCGAACCTGCGACCGCGGCAGCAGCGTGGTTCGGGACTGAAGCGCCTAGAACCACTCGGCCACGACAGCCGGCAATTGTCTGGTGTAGCGGTAATTTTGTTAACGGACCTCAGTATAGGTTCATGACAAAAATTTAGAGGACATCGTAAAATAAGTTAACAGTTTCAGCAGTGCACACCCGGGACGAAAGACTGTTACGTTTTCCATATTTAACTGGCGGTTTGAATGACAATGATAAGTGCTACGAGTTATCCAACCAGCCAGCCAGCCCGCATGCACAATTCAGTTGCATGCGCGCTACGCCATTTGCAATCTGGCTAATTGCAGTGTCACACCGGAACGAGCTAAATATTCTGTGTGTCCTTTTCCTGCGTTTCCACACATAACTTCGCTACGAAACACCATCTTCCACACAAAATCGCTGGGATGCAATCCCTGTCACAAAACAGTGGTATAAAGCACCCCATACCACGCAAATCTCCTGCAAAGCACCTTCTGACACACACAGTCGGTACAGAGGAGATTCTGCCTCACAACGCTGTACCAATCTTCCTGCCCAAACAACACTGGTAAGCAAGGCCCTCCACCACGCAGCATTAGAGCGAAGTACCCTTTGCTATTTAACATCGATAAGGTGCACCCTCTGCGACTAACATTGGTACAAAGCACCCTGTGCCACGCAACGTTGATACGGAGCACCGTCTGCAAGACAACATTAGTTAGACCCACCCTCTGCCGTTTAACGTTGGTATGAAGCACCACCTAACAACGGTACAAAGAACCCTCTGCCATGGAACATTCATTCGAAGCACTATTTACCATGCACAATCGGATCGCCGCACCAGTCACCTCGCAATATTGTACGAAGAAAACTCTGCCAGACACTATCGGTACGATGCACACTCCACCCCCAAATGTTGTACAAAGTGCGCCCGTCATGCAACATTGGTGGGAACCAAACTCTACCACACAACATTGGTAAAGCACTGTCTGCCATGAAAAATCGCTGCACACGACATCAGTGTGAAGTACTTTAAGTCGAAAAAAAATGGTGCAGAGCACCCGAAGCCATGTAACATGGTAAAATGCACTCTGACATGAAGCAGCATTGCAAAGTAACATCGGTACATAGCACTCTCTATCAGAAAGCCTCAGTAGTCTGCAAAGTTTCCAGCCACGCAGCACTGGCATTGGCATGAAACACTCTCCGCAACATAACATCGCTACCAAGCATCCTCCACCATACAACTATGGTACGAAACATCCTCTGCAACGTAAAACTGGAAGGAACCAGAGTCCATCACACAGCACTGACACGACGTACCCTCTGCAACAAAACATACTTACGAAGCACCTTCCGTAAGACAACATTGGGGTAAAGCACACTCTCCCATGCAACATTGGTACAAAGTACCCTCCACCACGCAACATTAGTAAGAAGTACTTCATGTCGCCAAAATTGTGCAGAACTCCCTCTGCCATGCAAAATGGTAAAAAGCACCATGGCAGGAAGCAGCTCTCCCATGTAACATCCCTACATAAAGCTCTCTACCGCAAAGCATCAGTAGTCGGCAAGGTTTCCAGCCATAATTAAGAAGCACCTTCTGTAAGACAACATTGGTGTAAAGCACTCTCTCCCGTGCAACATTGGTACAAAGTACCCTCCGCCATACAACATTAGTGTGAGGTACCTCCAGTCGCTAAAAAATGGTGCAGAACTCCCTCTGCCATGCAACATGGTAAAAAGCACCATGGCAGGAAGCAACACTCCAATGTGACATCCCTACATAAAGCTCTCTACCACAAAGCATCAGTAGTCTGCAAGGTTTCCAGCCATAATTAAGAAGCACCTTCTGTAAGACAACATTGGTGTAAAGCACTCCCTCCCATGAAACATTGGTACAAAGCACCCTCCGCCATACAACATTAGTGTGAAGGTACTTCCAGTCGTTAAAAAATGGTGCAGAACTCCCTCTGCCATGCAACATGGTAAAAAGCACCCTGCACCATGGCAGGAAGCAGCACTCCAATGTCTCATCCCTACATAAAGCTCTCTACCACAAAGCATCAGTAGTCTGTAAGGTTCACAGCCATAGTTAGGAAGCACCTTCTGTAAGACAACATTGGTGTAAAGTACTCTCTCCCGTGCAACATTGGTACAAAGTACACTCCGCCGTACAACATTAGTGTGAGGTACTTCCAGTCGTTAAAAAATGGTGCAGAACTCCCTCTGCCATGCAACATGGTAAAAAGCACCCTGGCAGGAAGCAGCACTCCAATATGACATCCCTACATAAAGCTCTCTACCACAAAGCATCAGTAGTCTGCAAGGTTCACAGCCATAGTTAGGAAGCACCTTCCGCAAGACAACATTGGTGTAAAGCACTCTCTCCCGTGCAACATTGGTACAAAGTACACTCCGCCGTACAACATTAGTGTGAGGTACCTCCAGTCGCAAGAAAATGGTGCAGAACTCCCTCTGCCATGCAACATGGTAAAAAGCACCCTGGCAGGAAGCAGCACTCCAATGTCTCATCCCTACATAAAGCTCTCTACCACAATGCATCAGTAGTCTGTAAGGTTCACAGCCATAGTTAGGAAGCACCTTCTGTAAGACAACATTCGTGTAAAGCACTCTCTCCCGTGCAACATTGGTACAAAGCACCCTCCGCGACACAATAATAGTGTGAAGAACTCAGTCGCTAAAAATCGGTGCAGAGCTCCCTCCGCCATGTAACATGGTAAGAACCACCCTGGCATGAAGTAGCACTCCAAAGTAACATCGGCACATAGCACTCTACACCACAAAGCATCTGTAGTCTGCAAGGTTTCTAGCCATAGTTACGAAGCACCTTCTGTAAGACAACATTGGTGTAAAGCACTCTCTCCCATGAAACATTGGTACAAAGCACCCTCCGCCATACAACATTAGTGTGAGGTACCTCCAGTCGCTAAAAAATGGTGCAGAACTCCCTCTGCCATGCAACATGGTAAAAAGCACCCTGGCAGGAAGCAGCACTCCAATATGACATCCCTACATAAAGCTCTCTACCACAAAGCATCAGTAGTCTGCAAGGTTCACAGCCGTAGTTAGGAAGCACCTTCCGTAAGACAACATTGGTGTAAAGCACTCTCTCCCATGCAACATTGGTACAAAGCACCACCGCCACGCAACATTAGTGTTAAGTACTTTCAGTCGCTAAAAAATGGTGCTCAGCTCCCTCTGCCATGTAACATGGTAAAAAGCACGCTGGCACGAAGCAGCTCTTCAGTGTAACATCGGTACATAGCACTCTCTACCACTTTTTTAAAAAACAGCTTTTAGCCTTTTTAGTATGTACTTCCGAGTTGTGGAAGCAACTTTTGGAACATTTAGGTGCGCTATTGGTTTTCTCTAGATACTGTTGGCAGCAGTGTATTTAGACACATAAGTAAAAACAAAGGGCTCTCGAAACAAAAATTTATTTTCACGTGTACTACAGATTTTTGAAATATTTATTCAGCCAGTCGGTCACAATTTGGCAGCTGAGACGGCGCCTCCTGGAGAAGCTGCGGTGGCGCCTCCTGCGGCTGCGGCGGGCTTGTCTGGGGCTTCGGCGGCGTTGTCTGCCGCTGCGACGCCGGTTTCTCCTGCCGCTGCGCAGCTCACGGTGGTCATCGCGCGTCGCCAGCTTGTATCGGCCGCTGCGGACTATGAGTGTGCCGTCCTCCACGCCCCTCTTCAACGTTATTTGCAGCAGCCGTTTGTTCATCTACACAAAAGCATCCGCCTTAGCCTCAGAACTGCGCTTTACGCAACGCTGACCGCGACAGAATGACAAACATTTGAGCTAGCGCGCGACTTACCCCTACAGCGGAATCAGTGTTTGACTGCAGCCACGATCTGATTTGAGTCATGGTTGAACCGCGGCCGTCGCGCAGTTCTCTGAGAGCTTGCGAGACGACGTCGATCAGGCGGCGCCCGTCGCCGCTCGCGTTGCCGCCCCGGACCTTAGGAGACATCTCTAATGGCTGGAGAGACAGAGCCGCGACCTACTCGAAACGTTGTCGCGCAGAAACTGTTGCCCGGTAACGCACTGCGCTTACTTTTATAGCTTAACAACAATGCCGGAGGTCGTTTCCAGGGAAATGACTGCAGACGTCATTTGCCTATCCCATTGTTTACCTCACGCGACACACGTGTACGAAACAGCTAGACGTTTTCTCAGACAGGAATTAGGATAGTTACGCGCAAAAACTGTAGATTTTTTGCGGATGGATGCATTGCAGTTCCTTGTGTATCCTATTGCCTGCCATTCACCACGCAAATGTTGCGTGCTAGACGGCGTTTCTTACAGATTTCACGTGGCAGGGGAGCTCTGCACCAATCTTGAATACTATAGAATATTAGGTACCATGGTTCTTTGCACCGATGTTGTATGCAGACGACGTTTTGTACCCGTGGAGTCTGGCAGCGGGTGTTTCGTAATGACGTTACGTAGCGGACTGTAGTTGACACAAGGGCTGCGTGTTGAACTGTGCTTCCTGTGATTTTAAATGACAGAGGGCACTTATTAACGGTATTTCGTGGCAGACGGTGCTCTGTACCAATGTTATGTGTTGTATCCTCAGATAGGAATAATGGTAGTTCCGCGCAAAAACTGTAGTTTCTTTTCGGATGGCTTCATTGCTGCTACTGTTGTATCCTCTTCCTGCCATTCACCATGCAAATGCAGCGTGGTGGAGGGTGTCTCTTACCCTAGTTACGTGGCAGGGGCGCTCTGTACCAATGTTGAATGCCAGAGAATATTTCGTACCACGGTTCTTTGTACCGATGTTCCAGCCAATCAGCTTGCATATATAGCGTGATGGAGGGTGTTTCTTACCATGTTAAGTGGAAGAGGCCCTCTGTACCGATGTTGAATGCATGAGAATATTTCGTACCAGGGTTGTTTGTACCGATGATCCAGCCATTCAGCTGGCATATGTAGCGTGGTGGACGGTATTTCTTACCGACGTTACGTGGCAGGGGCGCTCTGTACCAATTTTAAATACCTGAGACTACTTCATACCCTGGTTCTTAGTACCGATGTTAATGCCAGTCACCTTGCATATGTAGCGTGGTGGATGTTGAGTTCCTTACCGATGTTACATGGCAGGGGCTCTCTGTACCAATGTTGAATGCCTGAGAATATTTCGTACCAGGGGTCTTAGTACCGGTGTTCCTGCCATTCAGCTTGCATATATAGCGTGGTGGATAGTGTTTCTTACCAATTTTACGTGGCAAGGTCGCTCTGTACCGATTTTTAATGCCGGAGACAATTTCGTACCAGTGTTCTTTGTACTATTGTTTGACCCATTCAGCTTGCATATGTAGCGTGGTGGAGGGTGTCTCTTACCCTTGTTACGTGGCAGGGACGCTCTGTACCAATGTTGAATGCCAGAGAATATTTCGTACAACGGTTCTTTGTACCGATGTTGCAGCCATTTAGCTTGCATATATAGCGTGATGGAGGGTGTTTCTTACAGATGTTACGTGGCAGGGCGCTCTGTGCCAATGTTGAATGCCTGAGATTATTTCGTACCCGTGTTCTTTGTACCGGTATGGTATGACAAGTAGCGTTCTGTATCAGTGGAAGCTGGCAGCGGGTGCTTCGGAATGACGTTACGTACCGGAGGGTAAATGATACCAGGATTGCGTTTTGAAGTGTGCTTCTATCGTTTTAAATAAACGAGGGAACTTAATAATGGTGTAGCGGGGCAGACTGCGCTCTGTACAATGTTATGGGTAGTTTTCTCAGAAGGGAATGTGGTAGTTCCGGGTAAAAATTGTTGTTTCTTTCCGGATGGCTTCATTGCAGCTCCTGTTGTATCCTATTGCCTGCCTTTCACAATGCATATGTAGCGTAGTGGAGGGTGCTTCTTACCTATTTTACGCGGCAAGGTCGCTCTGTACCAATGTTGAATGCCGGAGACAATTTCGTACCACGGTTCTTAGTACCGGTGTTCCTGCCATTCAACTTGCATATGTAGCGTGGGGGAGGGTGTTTCTTACCGATGTTACGTTGCAGGGGCGCTCTGTACCAATGTTGAATGGCTGAGAATGTTTCGTACCAGGGGTCTTAGTACCATTATTCCTGTCATACAGCTTGCATATATAACGTGGTGGAGGGTGTTTCTTACCAATTTTACGCGGCAAGGTCGCTCTGTACCAATGTTGAATGCCGGAGACAATTTCGTACCAGTGTTCTTTGTACTATTGTTTGACCCATTCAGCTTGTATATGTAGTGTGGTGGAGGGTGTTTCTTACCGATGTTCCGTTGCAGGGGCGCTCTGTACCAATGTTGAATGCCTGAGAATATTTCTTACCAGTGTCCTTTGTACCGATTTGGTATGGCAAAGGGCGTTTTGTAACAGTGGAAGGTGGCAGCAGGTGCTTCGTAATGACGTTACGGGGCGGAGGGTACTTGATACCAGGACTGCGTGTTGAAGTGTGCTTCCTATCATTTTTACATGATCGAGGAAACCTAATAATGGTGTGGCGTTGAAGACTGCTCTGTACCACTGCTATGGGTAGTTTGCTCATAAAGGAATGATGGTAGTGCCTAGAAAAAGCTGTAGATTTTTTCCGGACGATTGCATTGCTGGTCCTTGTGTATCCTATTGCCTGCCATTCACCACGCAAATGTTGCGTGGCAGAGTGCGTTTCTTACCGATTTTACGTGGCAGTGGCGCTCTGTGCTAATCTTGAATGCCACGGAATATAACGTAACATGGTTCATTGCACTGATGTTGTATGCAGACGGTATTTTGTACCCGTGGATTCTTGCTGTTGGTGTTACGTAATGACGTTACGTAGCGGAGGGTACTTGATATCAGTGTGTAACGCCGGAAATGCATATCCTCCTATTTCCATCTATTGTACTATTATTTTTTTTCCTTGTTTTGTTACCTCAAGATATGACATTTCTGTCTCTTTATATATTGTAATTGTTTTACTGTTCGTATATATATATTTATGCACTCATGTCGATGTATAATTGGTTTGTTTCGTAAATATTATTTGTATTTTTACGCTGGGTCTTGCCTAGGGAAAACTGCTATCGAACGATTACGTCGATAGGTCGTGTGAAGAATCAAAGTGTGTAGGATCTTTGGTAGTGTGAACTCTGCCGCTTGGAGCGCGGGCAGAACAGTCGGAGTGTGGCGGGAGTAGCGAGTGGAGCAGGTGTGTTGTGTGACGCTCCCGCGAGTTGCCGCGCTTTCGGGGTTTGGCAGCATGTAATTGCGCTCGACTCGCGATGATAGTTTCTGACATGGTGTCGCGGACGGGAAGCATTAGCTGGCGCACATCAAGAGCCCGTTTCGCCTGGTGACCGTGTCGAGAAGAAGGCGCGCCAACATCCAGCTTCTGCAACAGCGACGGCCGACAATGAGTGACTGTCGCCACCTCCTCGATC
The DNA here is from genome assembly GCF_021461385.2 of Schistocerca piceifrons. NCBI lineage: Eukaryota > Metazoa > Arthropoda > Insecta > Orthoptera > Acrididae > Schistocerca > Schistocerca piceifrons. The sequence goes on from NC_060149.1 coordinate 4,789,483, forward strand.
GACGGCTTCGAACCTTCAATAAACCAACAAGGAAGACTGGAAGCACGTAAAGTTTTAGAACTGTATGGCAGACCTCAGCTTTTAATCTTGTTCCATTTGCCTCGCAAAATTACAGCAACTTAGCATGAACCTTTGTTGCTCATTGTCCCAATTGCATTGCCAAGCAGGGTCCCTTCCTTTTCCGAAATGAGCCCGAGGGTCGTTGAAATTCAAACGCCAGCATCATTCGATTTCACTGCTTTAATTTCAAAGTTCAGCTGGCTACAATATTTAAATTGCACAAGCACAAATTAAGAGTGCGAGTTTTGTTACCGTATTTTAGTTACCTGTGACTGCAGCTCAGCTTGGTACGTACTAAATTTTACTATTGTTAATTGTTCAGAATCATTTAATTCAAGTTCAAAGTTAAATCTCTTCTTTCTAAATTGCGTAGATTCAAGTAGCTTTTGAAATGATTGTTGAGGTAGTCCAAGACTAACCGTATTTTACTGAATTTCGATGTGCTTCAGAAAGAAAGCTCACTATTAACTTCAGTCACTAAATTAACTTTCGATTTTCCGGTTTTAGTAATTCTTTTGCTAAATTAAGTCAGTGTGTAGCGAAATTTATTACTTCTGACAAACTTTCAGTTTTCACACTACACGTGTCAACCTTCAGTTGCCACGCTTCTAGTGCTAATTATATGTGTAATAACCTTTCTTTTTCAGTTACTATAGTAATTGTCCTTAGGACTGGCGACCGTAATTTCCCCCAAATCTCAAATACCTAATTATCGATAGTTAATTGTTAACGTAACGGCTGCACATTTACTTTCCTTATTAACTTTACCCCTTTTCAAAATTAATTTCCACCAGTTTCATTAGCACATTTCCTTTCATTTAGATGTAACCCTTTCCTCCCTCTTTACCGACAGGTTAACTTCGGTGACGATTGCTTTTCCAAAACTCCCATTAGGTACACGCGGTTTCATTTTTTACTGTCATTAAGGTCGGTAAGTGAGGGGGAGGTTACACGTGGCGACCTGGTGACAGGACAATCTTCAAATTTGAGGTTGTTCTGGACACGAATTTTGCATTGTGCAAATCTCGTAACAAAGTACTGGTTACGAAATGGTCGATACGTCAGCGAGAATATTCGTGTGAGGAATCCTAATTAGAGTTGAGATTTTGCATTTATATTGAAAATTATTAAAATGAGTGAAGGCAACAATTACCAAAATCTGGTAGACTTGGATACGGAACAATCGGTCGAACAGTGGGAAACGCGCACGGCGGTTCCCATTGTTCAGGGGCAGGCGGCTAGCATGAAAGACGCGACCGCCGAAACGCAACAAAGAGCAGAAATGGAATTCCAAACTTTAGAAAATGTTTCGGAATCGGAAGCGAAAATCAAATCTGTACCCCTTGATGATGAATACGGGGGAACATGTATAGAGGAACCAGCTACGGAAGTAAAACCGGTAGTCTCCGGGAATTTAACTGATTTATTGAATGTTTTGATTAATGAAATCAAGAGTCAATCGGCAGAAATTATAGCTCTGTCTGCCAAGCAAGAAGCTCAGTCTGAAAAGATTGAACGAAAGCTAGACAATCAGAACAAAGCTATTAATGTTGTTAACAACAATGTTGGAGTTGTTAATACAAAAGTTGATAAAATCAAAGAAGATATTGTTGTAATTAATTCCGAAATCGGTTATCTTAAACAGGAAATGATAGGCGTTCAGGCGGAAATTGCGAGCATAAATACTCGTTTTGATTCCGAAATTAGCAGAATCGAGAAAAGTGTAGGAGAAGCAGTTGCTCCGGTCATCGAGAATAAGGTGACGGAACAAATTCAATTAGTGAAAAAAGAGGATCAACAGAAGGTGGAAACTTTAAAGGCTTTAGTGTCCGAAGTAGACACTAAAGTGAGGGAGCAGGCTAATACCTGCGAAGAGAAAAAGAGGGAAGTGGAAACGCTTGCGACAACCACTTGCCAAGTAATTACGAGAGTGTCGGAATTAGAAAAGAAACTTGACGAAAAACAGAGCTATGTGCCAATCTGTGCACATAGTTCGGAATTGTTGACGAAAGAGGAGCGGTTCGACCCCTTGAAAAAAGGCGGTATACACGCGACGGATTTCATTAAGAATTGTGAAAGAGTTTTACCCAGATCATGGACTAATGAGAGAAAAATTAATGCGGTTATTGATGTGCTGGCTGGTGATGCCAAGCGTTGGGGCTTAAACCTCAACATTACGAACCTGACTTTTGACGAGTTTAAAAATTTGTTTCTGGCTGAATACTGGTCAGAGCAAAAGCAGCAAAGTGTCTGGCGCGAATTTGTCGTATCGAGGCCTTTCGATGCGAATTCGCGCGGCTCGATGAAGGAGTTTTGTGAGGGCTGGATCCGCAAGTTGGAATATTTGCGTGATCGCCGCACGGAATCCGAAATAGTCTGGGAACTCTACAAGAAGCTTCCAGATGATACAAAACGCTACGTAGGAAGCAATTACAGGACAATCAATGATTTCCTGGAAAGAGTTGAGGACGAGGACAATTGGCGCAATAATCGCGACAGTGGTAGAGGCCGTGGTAACAACAACGGGTACCACCCCAACCATAACAACGATAACCATGGGAATAATGCATACCGCAGCAATGACAATAATGGTTCGGACCGTAATAACAATCGGTACAATGCAAATAATAACCGGAATGACGGAAACCAGTATCATACTAGCGTGATACGGGCTGCGCAGAATAGTAATAACGCCAGAGGGTGTGACCAGCCGCCTCAGCAGTATCCGGGGAGCGTATCTGCTGGGACGAGACAGGGAAACCATTAGCCGCGCCGGTGAGGGGCCGACCGGGCGTGGAGAAATTTTGGCGGCCCAATAACAGGAGAAAACCCAGGTGTCGTCGTTATGAAAATTCCGTATGGAATAATCAACGGCGGGAGAGTGTGCCAGTGTTAGGAGAAAGGAGTGCGCCCACAAGTAGTAAATCAGCTGTATACATGGCAGCAGAAAATACATTCACTGTCAGTGAGAACAATTTAAGTAGTGTTCCGGAAATCGACTATAAAGTGGCAGCTGTAATACCCACAGCGGAACTGGAGATTGAGTTTAAGAATGATTCGCAAGTGTTGAAAGAAGATCAGATGTCGGATAAAACGTCCGTCATCGAGCGAGGGGATGCAGAGAGGGATGAGGTCTGGTTAAGGCAGTTCGGTCGCTTATACGACGAACTAAGAGATTATAGGGGCCTGTACGGGAGAAGTGTTTATGGGGAGCGCGGGCAGGATTTGCCGCGCCTCGTCCCGCAGGAAGATAGTGATTGTGAAGTGATGGAAAGTTCTGGCCCTAACCGGCAGACTTTACTAGAAATAGTTGATGTTAATGGGGAGCACGAGCAAGATGCGTCGTGTTTCGTCCCGCAGGAGTTGAATGTTGAAGTAGTAACGGAAAGTTCTGGCCCTAACCGGCAGACTTTACCGAAAGTTGTAATGGTAGAAGTAGCCGACCCATCCGACGCGAACATCCAGTTTAAACATTGCGAGAGTATTAAGGAGAAAGATTACGAAAATTTTAGTGATAGCCGAACACGATTGGTAGAAAAGCACGTAGATTACAGCGTGTATGAGGTTAGAGCTGACGTTATACGGTCAGACGGTAGCAGTGTGGGTTGCGCAGATCCAGAGGAAGTAATTTCAGATGCTACTGGGCACATTCTTCCAGGTAGATTGGCAGATGAGATCAATCTGACCAAAGAGGAATCAACGAAGGTGACAATTAGTGAAGTGATAGCAAAGCAGCACTCACTAGTTGACGAGTTACAGGAAAAGGTTTCGGTATTGGAGGCGAAGCTACAGACTAAGCCTCAGGACAAACGTGTTGAAATTAAAACTGTATGTGAACAGAGGCTGAAAAAGCCGCCAGACAAGCCGAATTTAGGATCAAAGCCGGATGGTTTTTTCTGGAATGACCTGGATATAGACGAGGATTTACTGTGGGAAAATAAAGAAACAGTCGAGGACAAGTGTAGACAGATAGTAGTGTCCGTTAATATGCACGACCTACAACTAAACGTGTTGATTGACACCGGGGCAGAATTGAGTGCTGTATCTGGGAAAATATTTGAGTTACTGAAAGACAGACCTGGCATCGTAGTTATGCCAGTAACAGGAGTGAAAATTATCGGTGCTACTGGGAAGGCCAGTGAACCGGTCACAAAACAGATTTTTGTCAACTTCGAGATATGTGGGGCACGATTTGAACAAGAGTTTGTCGTCGTGCCAGACTTAACTACGGAAGTAATTATCGGGTTAGATTGGCTATTAAAGTACCGTGCAGTGATTAACTGCGAAAGCAAAACTTTGACATGTATGTCACTAGATAAAACAATGGTAGTTGGTTTTGACGAGGCAGGAGACGGTGTGCATAGGCAATACCAGCCTATACACATTGTTAACTGGCCGGATGACATTGACGTAGGAATGAGTTTGAACTGCCATAACATGAGGAATTTCGGCATTGACAAAAGTGTAGAAAGTGAATTGGAAGAGATAATCAAATTCCCTCCACGGATTAACATTAGTATTGGTGTGAAAAAAGATCGTTTGCGAGAAGTAATGAAGCTAAAAGCCGATGCTCGCATACGTCGTCATGACGCTAAAGCGCGTTTTGCTAAGTTTGCAATCGGAGACTTAGTACTTGTAAGAGCTCATGAGAAATCGAGCGAGATAGACCATGAAAACTCTAAATTTAAGTTTGTTTATAATGGACCATATAAAGTCATTGGTATGCCTCACACAAATGCTTACGGAATATTGTAGACTTGAAATTGTACCAACCTAGGATCGATTAATACCACACAATGAGTAATTTATACAGTATGTAAAATAGAGTGTAAGATTTAACGATTTGCTAGATTGCCATGCTTTTGACTGACCAAGGTCATTAAAGAAGTTGTAATTAATAAGTAATTAATTTTGATTAATCAATTTAATTTTAATCAATTTAATCATGATCTAATCAACTGAAAAATCCAAGCTGCTAGTTTAAGTTTTCAGCTGAGTCACAGTAGATTAAGGAATGTAAATATGATTTTGTAAATAGCTGTAAGATTTCATAAATATGTGATTTACTAGTCATTGCCGATGTACTTAGACGCTGTTTTAAGTTTCAGGCTAGTACATGCGTGTGATGATGGACAGTGTTGAGTTATCCACTGTGATAGTGTTTATGGACTCCTTGAGATTACTCGGGAGTGAGTTTTTCCGAAAGAATTCAGTGAAACGGACGTTCTGGAAACGCCGTCACAAGGGCGAGTGAGATCAAGCGTGCCGCACACGCGGGCGCAACAATACTGGCGAGGCGGGCTGCTGTCGGCTCTTGTGCCGCTGTCGGCATTCTTTGTACTTGCGAGTACGGAAGGCGGAATTGTTTTTCTTCCTGGACAGCTGAAAGAATTCTACTGTCAATATTTATGTTTTTTTCGATCTGATGTGTGTTATTTTCTTGTTTAGCGTTTAATGGACTCCCATGACGAGAATATTAATTATGAAAGGGTTATGTAAAAATGTGTATTCTATGTAATTAATTATTAGTTTGCGTATTTTGATCTACCTGTTTTTATGACCATGTACTCTGATTAATTTTGTAAATAGTATTCCATTTCTTGATACTGTTGGGAATTTTGACAATTTTAGAATAGCTAAACCATTTTCTATGTTTTCTATGAATTTTAATATGTTGTCAACCTGTTTTATTTTGTGCAAGATGACAGAGTGGAATAAGATTAGGAGCGTCTCCACTCAATTATTATGGTCTAAAAATTGATTTATGATTAATTAGACGAATGCTAAATTTTGTTGATGTTTTGAGCATATGCATTTCCGCTGTTTCTTTTTTTGGGACATTTTCTGAGTCTGTTTACGTTACACGAACATCCTCAGACAATGTGGGGCACGTGTAACGCCGGAAATGCATATCCTCCTATTTCCATCTATTGTACTATTATTTTTTTTCCTTGTTTTGTTACCTCAAGATATGACATTTCTGTCTCTTTATGTATTGTAATTGTTTTACTGTTTGTATATATATATTTATGCACTCATGTCGATGTATAATTGGTTTGTTTCGTAAATATTATTTGTATTTTTAAGCTGGGTCTTGCCTAGGGAAAACTGCTATCGAACGATTACGTCGATAGGTCGTGTGAAGAATCAAAGTGTGTAGGATCTTTGGTAGTGTGAACTCTGCCGCTTGGAGCGCGGGCAGAACAGTCGGAGTGTGGCGGGAGTAGCGAGTGGAGCAGGTGTGTTGTGTGACGCTCCCGCGAGTTGCCGCGCTTTCGGGGTTTGGCAGCATGTAATTGCGCTCGACTCGCGATGATAGTTTCTGACATGGTGTCGCGGACGGGAAGCATTAGCTGGCGCACATCAAGAGCCCGTTTCGCCTGGTGACCGTGTCGAGAAGAAGGCGCGCCAACATCCAGCTTCTGCAACAGCGACGGCCGACAATGAGTGACTGTCGCCACCTCCTCGATCGACGGCTTCGAACCTTCAATAAACCAACAAGGAAGACTGGAAGCACGTAAAGTTTTAGAACTGTATGGCAGACCTCAGCTTTTAATCTTGTTCCATTTGCCTCGCAAAATTACAGCAACTTAGCATGAACCTTTGTTGCTCATTGTCCCAATTGCATTGCCAAGCAGGGTCCCTTCCTTTTCCGAAATGAGCCCGAGGGTCGTTGAAATTCAAACGCCAGCATCATTCGATTTCACTGCTTTAATTTCAAAGTTCAGCTGGCTACAATATTTAAATTGCACAAGCACAAATTAAGAGTGCGAGTTTTGTTACCGTATTTTAGTTACCTGTGACTGCAGCTCAGCTTGGTACGTACTAAATTTTACTATTGTTAATTGTTCAGAATCATTTAATTCAAGTTCAAAGTTAAATCTCTTCTTTCTAAATTGCGTAGATTCAAGTAGCTTTTGAAATGATTGTTGAGGTAGTCCAAGACTAACCGTATTTTACTGAATTTCGATGTGCTTCAGAAAGAAAGCTCACTATTAACTTCAGTCACTAAATTAACTTTCGATTTTCCGGTTTTAGTAATTCTTTTGCTAAATTAAGTCAGAGTGTAGCGAAATTTATTACTTCTGACAAACTTTCAGTTTTCACACTACACGTGTCAACCTTCAGTTGCCACGCTTCTAGTGCTAATTATATGTGTAATAACCTTTCTTTTTCAGTTACTATAGTAATTGTCCTTAGGACTGGCGACCGTAATTTCCCCCAAATCTCAAATACCTAATTATCGATAGTTAATTGTTAACGTAACGGCTGCACATTTACTTTCCTTATTAACTTTACCCCTTTTCAAAATTAATTTCCACCAGTTTCATTAGCACATTTCCTTTCATTTAGATGTAACCCTTTCCTCCCTCTTTACCGACAGGTTAACTTCGGTGACGATTGCTTTTCCAAAACTCCCATTAGGTACACGCGGTTTCATTTTTTACTGTCATTAAGGTCGGTAAGTGAGGGGGAGGTTACAAGTGGTGCGTGTTGAAGTGTGCTTCCCATCAATTTTAAATGACAGAGGGCCCTTAATAATGGTATTTCGTGGCAGGTGGTGCTCTGTACCAATTTTATGTGCAGTTTTCTCAGACAGGAAAGATGGTAGTTCCGCACACAAACTGTAGATCTTTTCCGGTTGATGCATTGCAGCTCCTTGTTGATCCTAACGCTTTCCATTCATCATGCAAATATTGCGTGGTGGATGGTGTTTCTTACTGATGTTACGTGCCAGGGGCGCTCTGCACCATTGATGAATGACTGAGAATATTTCTTTCCAGGGTTCTTTCTACTGATGTTGTATGTCAGAGGGCATCTTGTACCAGTGGAGTCTGGCAGCGGGTGATTCGTAATGACGTTACGTAGCGGAGGGTACTTGATATCAGTGCTGTGTGTTGAGGTGTGCTTCCTATCTATTTTAAATGACAGAGAGTACTTAGTTATGGTATTTCGTGGCAGACGGTGCTCTGTACCAACGTTATGTGTCAGAGGGTGGCTAATGCCAGTTTTGCATGGTAGAGGGTGCTTTCTACAACCTTTATAGTTGTCGTGTGCTTCATATCGACTATACGCCTCACACACTCCTTCACACGCTGCTACTGATTGCTTATCCTGTTATCTAGTATTCACGATATTCGTACACACTGCTGCTATACATTTTCATAGCTGTAGCATATATGAATGAGTGTAAGTCGAAGACAAAAGTCTAGGTGCTATGGATGAGTTGCAACTACTCGTTTACCGTTTTTTCTGCGATTCGCGATGCTCGTGTACATTACTGCTACCTATTTCTCCAAAGCCGAAGAAGGCCCTCTCCAAGCTGGCTTCTAATATTTTGTTTATTATTCTGCACATAATTCGTGTCAATGTTTCGGATCAGTGAAATATTAAGCTGATGGTTTGGTAAGATACATGTCTGTCAGACTATTATCCACAGAACTCACTAGTGTGGAATGAACCCAGCCATGATAATGAAAGATATTGCCAAAGCACACAGAATATTTGCTAATGAAATTATGCATCTGTGAATTGTCTTTCCCTTTCACAGCAATTTCCTTGGAATTTGCACTGTCATGATGCAGTTTAACAGAACCTGCCTGATTAACAATGCAGATACACCTAATTATCAGGAAACGTAGCGTTACTCCGCGAAAATCTACGATGATTAAGGGGCGTGAAAATAACTTTTCATTGAGTTGGTCATCATATTAATATTTATGTTTGTAATTGCACCATCTTCTTAATCTTCTTCTGCATTCGTCCGTACTTTAACTTATCGATGGCAGCAGCTGTTAAAATAATGGGAGATTGTACCACATGCAGCTTCAGAGTTTGATTGCAATTCCTCTGTGACGTGAATACCCTTTCCGTTTAAGTGCCTCTTTCTTTTTACAGGACACCCTGTGTCTCTGGATGCTGTGTGACGTGAAGCTGTGTGGTGATTGGAAATAATTTCCTTGCACTGTTCCTCTAAATATCACCTTAGCACTTGAAAGTAGTAATCGGCGTTAACTGTGGCACCATGTGAAAATTCGTTGTGATATGTTCCCTCCTTTCGTAAAGGGAGAGATAATTGTTTCCTATTAGATGCTTTCCTGTTCCAATGTTCGTTGAAAGAAATGCATCTTCGGTGGTGATTTCATGTAGCCTTTTCTCCCTTATTAACCACAATGGAAATGTTGGTTATTGTTGACTGTCCATGGTGCTCTAGTCTTTACATTTGTGTGCACATTGAATAGCATACACTTCTTGTATCGACTAGTGTGTTTTTCAAAGAGACATAATATGATGTGAACTAAGTTTACGAAAATTACGGACACAGGAGGACTTGGCCGCAGTTCATGTACAGCTGAAATTTGTTTTGGCTATAGTCAACCGTCGTGAGGCCTCTGCCTGGATGTGTAGCAGCGGCGGAGCATCTGGCGGACGCGTGGGACACCTGAGGTTTCGTTTGATTTGAACATGGGCTCTGTTGCAGAGGAACATTCCAGTGGACGGCCACGGAGGATATGTCGTACCGCAGGGTGTGGGCAGGCGGCCGCGCCTACAGCAAGGTCTGACCAGGTGCACGGGGTGGTGATGGAGGGGGGGAGGGGGGGAGGAGAAAAAGGGGAAGGGACTTCTGGTTATCAGGAGCTCCAATGTTAGGCTTTTTATAGAGAGAGAGAGATAAATACGGTTGAGCCCTGCGAAGAAAGCCAATGTGCGTTCGTTAAGTCTACCAGGAGCCTCATCTCGGACGTGGAGGACCCTTTGCTTGGGGCTATTAGGCGAGGAGAGCGCAGTCGTCTGGAAGTTGTGCCTCACGTCGTCACCACTGATTCATGTTGCTTGGGTTCAGAGGCCATCTTCAGTTCATGCGTGCAGCTGTCGAAAATGATAAAGGTTGCTGGCTTCGCGTGTGTGGGGCAAGTAGAGCTGGCAGTTGTTAGCATTGATCCCAAAGTTGACCGGGGCCCTTAGGTTTGGAGCCGTGTGGTGAGTCTAAAAGGACATCACTCACAGTCATGCCTGAGGCCGGATTCGAAACTGTGACCGTAGCAGCAGCGCGGATCTGCACGCAGGCGTCTAGAACCGCTCGGCCATCGGCATTGATCGTATATCGAAAGGACAGATTCGATACTAAAAGGGGGGGAGGAGTATTTAATGCAGTCGATAAAAATAATGTCCGAATTAGGTCAATTTTGTGTGTGACTGCAGTTATCTAGACGACTACAGCTGGCCTTGATGATGTGTTAACTTTAGGAAGTTTTTACTGGCCACCGATTCTCCCGTTGTAGTTATAAAATAATCCAAAGAAAGTTTACGCTCAGTGGCGCTGAAATAACCAGATCATGCAATATTACCTGGTCGCAAACTTAAAGTATTGCGTATAGGGTAGGACATCTATGGATTCATTGCAGGCGTACAGGCAGCAGTCTTGCGAAGTGCTTCTGAACACGTTTTCCAAAATCTGTCTTGAGTAGTTAGATCGACAGCCCAATGGAAATATTTTTTACTTTGCCGCTACAAACAGACTGGATTTATCAATGGTGTCAGTATAGAGACAGGGATTATCGATCATGACATCATCACAGCGAAGATTGTTGCTAAAGTTAAGAAATCAGCCAATAATTGTAGAGTATTTATGCCAGAAAGAGCAGATACGCCGTAGCTAGCATTCCACTTAGTTAGTGAATGGTCATTATTTAGTTCCAGTATTATGGAAATAGAGGAATTATGGGCAAAGTTTAATCGGGTTGTTAAGTCCGCTCTGGAGAAGTATCGGCCGATTAACGGGATTAAGGATGGAAAAAACCCACCGCGGATTAGTAAAAAAATTGTGAAAGTGCTAAGTAGGGAAAAATTTTTGCACTCTCCGATCAAAACAGAACATGTAAATTACGTCCACCAAATGTTAGTAGAGCTTACGACGTCTGTAAAATGATGGATGCTCGAAGCACACATTTAACCTTACTATGAAGCGCAGAACACAACTATGTAATACCATCTGTCACGTAAGATTGTACAACGTATTCTCTGGGCATGCGAAAATGGTGCGAAGCATCCTGTGTCATTTCCTTCGCAGCCCGGCTAAACGTAGAGGCTAAGTACCCTACTCGTTGGGAGCTCCGACGTTAGGTGGGAAACGGAGCTCCTCAGGGAAGAAGCAGACGGGTCGGGAAAAAATTCCTGTGTACACTCACTATATTTGCCGGTAGTTTTCTTGTCCGAGAAGTGGAGGAGGCTCTGCTGACGTCTATCGAGTGCACTGGGTACAACCGGCTGCGAATCGTGGCTCATGTCGGCATCCGCAGGTGGAGACCTGAAGGGTTCCCCTTAATAGGTCAGGCATTCAACACAAGCTGTAAGTGTTCCCTAGTATAACGGAGTACGTTGGACGTGCACATGGGTGGTGTTTATTTTAGAGGATCCTCTAACTTGGGAACAGAGAAGAATAGTATGATATTAGTAACTGCAGTATCATCCATGGTAAAGTCCCAGAGTTAATACCGCTTTTTGAAACTCATAATGTCCAGATAGTTTTTAATAGCATTTAGCAAGGTTATTACGGGTTCCAACTTGCAGAATTTCATGACTAAGATTTCTGATCATGCCGTTGTAATAGGGGTGACTTCAGCTTGCCAAGTGTAGATTGGGAGCGTCATACTATCAAAAGTGGTACGAGAGGCAGGGATTCGAGTGACATCGTTCTGAATGTTTTGTCCTAAAATTACCTCGAGCAGATGGAGAACCAAGTAGCTTTTTTTTCGGATCGAAGCATCGCTACTCCTTGTTTATCCTACTGCCAGCCATTCATAACGCTAATGTAGCGTGGTGGCGAGCGCTTCTTACCAATGCTACGTGGGAGGGTTGCTCTGATGCAATGTTGAGTGCCTGAGAGTATTTCGTACCGGCATACTTTGTACCGATGTTTTGTGGCATAGGGTGCTTTGTAGCAATGTTGTCTAGTGGAGGATGTTTTGTAACGACGTTAGTAGCAGAGGGTACTTCGTGTTAATGCTGTGTAGTGGAGTGTGCATCCTACCAAGTTTACGTGGCAGAGAGTGTTTAAAAATGGTGTTTCACGGCAGAGGGATCTTCATTCCAACATTGTGTGGCAGAGAGTGGTTTGTAAAAATGTTGAGTGGTGGAGAATGCTTCCTAAAACGTTTTGAGGTGGAGTGTACTTGATACGGACTGTGCGAGGCACAGATTTCATCGTAAAATGCTGCTAATTGTTCATTCTGTTGTCTGCATTCACAAGATTCGTGTAAACTACTGCTATACATTTTCAGGGATATTGCATTCAAAGACAAAAATCTAGATGCTGTGGTCGCGTTAAAATTACTTTGGGATTCACTGTATTCATGAACATTACCGCTACCTATTTTACACATTTTTCCATGAATGAAACCGACCTTTCCAAGTTTGCTTCTACCATTATCTGCTCTTCTTTAAATAATTCGTATCAGTGTATTGCATTAATGACATATTAAACTGATGGTTTGGTAGGATACACTCCTGTCAGACTAGGATGCAAAAAAATCTTTAATATCGAAGACACCCTGCCGTGAAAACTAAAGATATTACCGATGCACGCAGATTATTTGCTCATGAAGTTACGGAACGGGTAGTTGTCTTCCACTTTGATTGAAATTTCCTTGGATTTTGCGCTGTCATCATACGGCTTAGGAGATCCCACCTGATTAGTATAGGAGACTGTAATCTCCCTCTCCTTCCTAATTCCAGTTATTGTCCACAATAAGCAAAGCATTTTATGAAAAATTTGAAAGGAGCGAGGAGTACAATAAACTATCTAGTTAATTTAGCTCTTCTTTTAGACTTCGCTCCAGTTCTACTTGTCCGCAGCTCGTGGTCTTGCAGTAGCGTTGTCGCTTCCCGCACACGGGGTCCCGGGTTTGACTCCCGGCGGGGTCAGGGATTTTCCCTGCCTCGAGATGACTGGGTATTGTTGCGTCGTCTTCATCATCATCATCATCATCATCATCATCATCATTATCATCATTCATCCCCATTACAGTGCTAGGAAGGCAATGGCAAGCTACCTCCGCTAGGACCTCCTCTATATAAGACGGATAAAGAGTTGACCCACAAAATTACAGATCAGTAACGTAAACATTGGTTTGCTGCAGAATTATTGAAGATATTCGCAATTCGAGTACAATAAACTTGCTTGAGATGGAAAATCTGCTGTCCACAAATCAGAACAGTCTTAGTAACCATCGTCGGTGGGAAAGTCAGCTTGCCCTTTCTCGCATGATATCCTGAGAACTATAGATACGGGGCAACATGTGGATTCCATATTCCTAGATTTCAGAAAAGCGTTTAACACGGTACCCCACTGCAAACTGTTGACGAAGATACGAGCATATGGAACAGGTTTCCAGATATGTGAATGGCTTGTAGACTTCTTAAGTAATAGGAACCAGTACGTGTTCTCGACGGCGTGGGTTCATCAGAGACAAGGGTAGCCGCAGGAGAGTCCCAGGGAAGCGTGATATAACCGCTGTTATTCTATGTGTACATAAATGACAGTGTGAGCAGCAATCTGCTGCTGTTTGGTGATGATGCTATTGTGTGGGGGAAGGATACAAATGTAGGAGGATACAAAATGAGGAGGGAGGAAGAGGAGTTTAGTGTTTAACGTCTAATCGACAACGAGGTCATTAGAGACGGAGCACAAGCTCGCATTATGGAAAGATGGGAAGGGGAATAGGCCGTGCCCTTTCAAATGAAACATCCAGATATTTGTCTGAAGCGATTTAGGTAAATCACGGAAAACGTAACTCAGGATGGCCGGACGCGAGTTTGAACCGTCGTCCTCCCGAAAGCGAGTCCATTGTGCTAACCACTGCACCACGATACTTGTTTGCTTGTTGCTACTCTTCTTCTTGCATATACAGGTAGGGGTGCTTCTCTATGCATTGCGTCTGTAACCCCTACCGGTCTATGCAACAAGAAGAGTAGCAACAAGCGAACTAGTACTAGCTTGTACCCTAGCCGACCACGTCGGTTGGTGTTGGAGGAGAAGAGTAATCGGAACTAACATACTTTTAACAGTGAAGTGTATTGCAACATCATGGAGAAGCATCCACACAAAATTAAAGTGAATTCGTAGTTTCAGGCCCTTTTGTAGCTTTAGATGGCTAGGACGATTGGATATAAGTAAGCAAGGGAAACTGATACCCTGAGATCACTCTGTTTGTAATGATCGACTCCAATGCAAAACTATGTTGAATTAATTTCCTGTGGGCGGAAGGTGATAGTGACACATTCAGCCACTTTTTGTCAGCCGTTTGGGGCTTTGCACATGGGCAAGACATTCCTGTCAAGTGCGAGCTAAGTAAGGGGCTAGTGACATAGACTGACGATGATGATATCACATACTCCGAGGAGCGTAGGGGACGATGCGGGAGACCCGCGCCGCCGACTAGGCAAGGTCCTAGCGGAGGTGGTTTGCCATTGCCTTCCTCCGACCGTAATGGGGATGAATGATGATGATGAAGACGATACAACAACATCCAGTCATCTCGAGGCAGGAAAAATCCCTGACCCCGCTGGGAATCAAACCCGGTACCCCGTGCGTGGGAAGGGAGGACGCTACCGCAAGACCACAAGCTGCGGACTGACGTAGAGTACTCTTTGTAAAATCAAATTGTAATTCCATCCAGACCTGGCAGCTTATTTGTTTTCAAGTCTTTCATTTGCTTTTCTACGCCACATATACCTGTTGCAATGTCCTACATAAAGGAGTCTGTCCGATGCTAGGACGACGATATGTTCGTACGATTCTCCTGATTGAAGGATTTCTTAAACGTGAAATTTAAAACTTCAGCTTTGCTTTTGCTATCTTCTGTTGTCTAACCAGATTGGTCAACGAGTGACAGGATAGAAGCCTTCGACCAGCTTAGCTATTTTATGTAGGACCAAAGTTTTCACAGGTCCTCTGCTATATCCTTTGCTAAGGTACTTTTCGTATACTTCAAGCATTGATCTTTTTACAGATGCACGAATTTCTATTAACTTCTTCTTCGCGCTATTGGAGCGTTCTCTCGTGATCCGAGAGTGCAACAGTCCTTGTTTCCTCAGAATTTTCAGAACTTTGTTACAATACCACGGTGGGTCTTTTACGTCCTTAATTCACTTACTTGGCATATACTTCTCCAGAGTGTGTTTTAGAATCGGTTTAGACTTTGTCTATACTTCCTGTACTTCTACCACATTGAAACTAAATAATGGCCATTCAGTAAGTGGGAGGCCAGCAACGGCTTATCTATTCTTTCTAGTAAAAATACTCTGCTAACCTTCTCAATTGATTTGTTAACTTTGTCGCTATGATGATATCATAATCAATAAGCCCTGTCTCGATACAAACACTATCGACAAATTGTTCAAATGTCTCTAAGCTCTATGGGACTTAACAACTGAAGTCATCAGTCCCCTAGACTTAGAACTACTTAAACCTAACTAACCTAGGGACATCACACACATCCATGCCCGAGGCAGGATTTGAACCTGCGACCGTAGCAGCAGCGCGGTTCCGGACTGAAGCGCCCAGAACCATTGATAAGGTGAAGCCCGTTTGTAGCTACAAAGTCGAAAATATTACCATTGCGTGTGGGTTTGCCGAACTAGCTGCTCAAAATATTTTTCGGAAAACGTATTGAAAAGTACTTCACGAGACTTCCTGTAAAGACTGGAGCACATTGGACACTCCTGTACGTAAACGCAGCAATTAGTCCATGGACGTCCCAGTCTATACTCGGTAGTTTGTAGTCGCCAACAACTAAAATTGCATGATCTGAGTACTTCCGCACGACTGAGTGAAGACTTTCTTGAATGGTTCTATAGGTATCCAGGTAGAAACATGCAACAGCTAACTTGCTATCACCTAGACTTGTTATACACGTCCAGATAACTTCACAGTCGTCCATAAAATCGACCTCATTCGGTATATTTTTGTCGATTGCAAAGAACACTCCCCCCTCCTATGGCTCTAATCTGTGTTTCCAATTCACTCTCCACGGCTCGCGAAATGTTTCAGAGCTTCTGCATTCCGACTGGCGAGTATTCGTCAGAGTACCTCACACTTGACTCCACAAGTACTCTGTTACCCAAGTACCTGCTTCCTTTGTGTAGTACACCACTGACCTATCAAGAGGAGTCATATAACTCTCCGCCTGATACTGCAGGTCCAGAAATCTGCAGCCAAGATCGTCACAGGGTCGACGAAGGCTTTGGTTGAAATCCTGCATTCGTTTCCGATTAACTCGGGGGACAATGTTGCAAATTGCGAGCTCGGCTTGCCTCCCGCACGCGACACTAGCAGCCTTCATTTCAGTCAGCTGTCGGTATGAATTGAGGATAGCCTCAGAACCCAAGCAGCAGGCGACATTTATGCAGACGTGTGGCAGAACTTGTAGCCTACGCACACTTCACGCTTGACAGCCGCAAGCAAGACCTCCATCACATGTCAGATTGGCTTTCTTTCCAGACCTGAATGTTATCTCTTTAAGAGGCCCTATAACGTTTCACACCCGGATCTCTTGATAAGCAAGCCTCTCTCTCATGTGTCTGTACAGACCCTTATGAAGTAGCGGCCACCTGTCCAGTGACAGGGTGAATGGTGTCGCGAATGGGTCGCGGATGTGAGCAGAAGTGCATAAGTTTGCATAAGATGAACATGTATGAAAGCAACCTAACGTCAGCCAGGGCGCTGGGAAGCTGGAGAGGTTGCGTTTTTGTGGCAAGGGACGCTGGAGCTACATGACCAGCTACGACAGAATGTTCTGGAAGGACGACAGGACACGGGAAACTCGCGTGATCCCGCGGGATTGCATCAGACGGGACTATATAAGCAGGGCCGCTAGTGCTGCTAGGGATTCCCTTCGACAGTTGCGTCAGACGCTGGACCTGAGTTTCTTTGCCGTCGGGACGGGTCTTAGTTTCTCGCGGCTTTTAGCTGCACAGAGTACATGCAGGATTGCCCAAGTTACATTCAATGTATTGGTGTCTCTTAGGGTACGACAGTGGGTTTATCCTACCTCGAGTTTCATCTCTGCTATTTCATCAGAAGCATCCGTCCATTATCCCACTGAGTTCCCTTTTCTGCAAAGAATTTCCAGCTTGTTTTACAGCACCAGAGCTTCGAGTTGGACGATCCACCTCAATACTGTATTTAGCGTCTACCTCCTGATCCGCTGGCAGGAAACTACAGACGCGACAATGGGCGACACCAGACTGCCAACTTCCACAATGGGCTCTGTTTCGAGCGACGCGAATGCGACACTAGCCCTCACTCACCCTGCGGTGAGGGCAGATACCTCGCGACGAGTCCACTGGAAGTTACCTCGACAGCATAGCCCGTGGCGGAAACAAGAGAAACCTGAGGTGTCCGACATTACGCTCCAAACGCTCCGCCACCGCTGCATCCCGAGGCAGAAGCCTGAAGAAAGCTGACCGTAGCCAAAACA
Organism: Schistocerca piceifrons; assembly: GCF_021461385.2. Classification (NCBI taxonomy): domain Eukaryota; kingdom Metazoa; phylum Arthropoda; class Insecta; order Orthoptera; family Acrididae; genus Schistocerca; species Schistocerca piceifrons. The sequence goes on from NC_060149.1 coordinate 4,807,023, forward strand.
ACCTTCAACTGTTCGTGAACTGCGTCCAGATCTTTCTGCCACCGCAGTGTTGGTAACTCAGTTTACTTAATTTTATGTATCTCTTTAAAAACACATTTGTCAATATGAGAGGTGTATGTTCTTAAATGAGCACCCAGAGGTCAAGAATGGGCAACCATGGATTGTGCAGAACAACGAAACACTTCCATTGTGGCTGATAAGTGAAGAAAGGCCACATAAAATCACTACCAAGGTGCATTTCTTTTAGCACCGTGTCCGACGAACGATTGAACAGGAGACAACCTAAGGGGAAACAGCTTTCACTCCTTTTATGAAATGAGGGAATATATCACCACGAATTTCCACGTGGTACCGCGGTTAAAGCTGATTACAACTTTCAACTGTTAAGTTGAAATGTAGAGGAACACCGTGTAGAAATGGTCTCCAATATGGCGATTAACGCAACAGTTCATGTCACAAGGCATCGAGAGTTACATTGCCCTTTAGAATGAAAAAGGCCTTAACCGGTAAGAGTATTCACGACACAGAGGAGTTGTAATCGAACACTGAAGCTGTATGTGGCATAAACTCCCAATATCTCACGATTTTAAAGCTGTTTCCTTTAATAAATGAAAGTGAGGAAGAGGTAATTAGCAAAAATTTGTAGGTGGTTGCCTTTAAATGCATAAAACGTTAAATATAAACAGTTAACTAAATGAACAAGTTACCTGAACGCCACTCTCTCTTCATAAATTTCCATGGAGTAACGATACGTTCCCTGATAATTAGGTGTGTCTTGTAACGGGACATCCTCCTCTAGCATTACTTTTCCTCAACAGCAGTAGTCGATCCCAGTATTATTTTTCGAATTTTGCCCACGTCAGTATTATCTCTGCGGCCTTTTTCAAAACTTTCATATAATTTTATGTACTGTTGTTGCCGTGGTCTTCAGTCCAGAGACTGGTTTGATGCAGCTCTCCATGCTACTCTATCCTGTGCAAGCTTCTTCATCTCCCAGTACCTACTGCAACCTACATCCTTCTGAATCTCCTTAGTGTATTCATCTCTTGGTCTCCCTCTACAAATTTTACCCTCCACGCTGCCCTCCAATACTAAATTAGTGATCCCTTGATGCCTCAGAATATGCCCTACCAACCGATCCCTTCTTCTAATCTAGATGCGCCACAAATTTCTCTTCTCTCCGATTCTATTCAATACCTCCTCATTAGTTATGTGATCTACCCATCTAATCTTCAGCATTCTTCTGTAGCACCACATTTCGAAAGCTTTTATTGTCTAAAGTATTGATCGTCCACGTTTCACTTCCATACATGGCTACACTCCATACAAATACTTCCAGAAACGACTTCCTGACACTTAAATCTGTACTCGAAGTTAACAAATTTCTCTTCTTCAGAAAAGCTTCCCTTGCCATTGCCAGTCTACATTTTATATCATCGCTACTTCGATCACCATCAGTTATTTTGCTCCCTAAATAGTAAAATTCATTTACTACTGTAAGTGTCTCATTTCCTAATCTAATTCCCGCAGCATCACCCGATTTAATTCGACTACAGTCCATTATCCTCCTTTTGCTTTTGTTGATGTTCATCTTATATCCTCCTTTTAAGACAATGTCCATTCCGTTCAGCTGCTCTTCCAGGTCCTTTGCTGTCTCTGACAGAATTACAATGTCATCCGCGAACCTCAAAGTTTTTATTTCTTCTCCATAGATTTTAATTCCTACTCCGAATTTTTCTTTTGTGTCCTTTACTTCTTGCTCAATATACGGATTGAATAACATTGGGGATAGGCTACAACACTGTCTAACTTCCTTCCCAACCACTGCTTCCCTTTTATTTCCCTCGACTCTTATAACTGCCATCTGGTTTCTGTACAAATTGTAAATAGCCTTTCGCTCCCTGTATTTTACCCCTGCCACCTTCAGAATTTGAAAGAGAGTATTCCAGTCAACATTGGCAAAAGCTTTCTCTAAGACTACAAATGCGAGAAACGTAGTTTTGTCTTTCCTTAATCTATTTTCTAAGATAAGTCGTAGAGTCAGTATTGCCTCACGTGTTCCAACATACGGACACACTATATGTTATATTTCAAACTAAAATTTATGAAAAGAAATTACTTTATTTTCGATGTTACATTCCGTAACTACTAGCTCTGATGGTACAGTTAAAACAAATTTGAAATTACGAATTATTTGGCACACTTAAAATTTCTATTATCAATCACGCAATCTAGTACTGTTAACTATGTTTACTATGTTTGTTTCTGGATTCATTTATGAAATAATAATCGAAATTAATAGAAATTCATTTGTCAAGAAAAAATTGTAAACCATTTGGAATATGGTTATTACCGCAGAGTGAAGTAGTAGTACGCTCGCCTCTGATGTGATCGGACGTATTTTTGTATTTTGGGCGAATAATGTAATTTTGGCTTTGTTAATGTGAAAGTTCAAAAGACTGTATGATATACTAAAAGAAATAAAATATATTAACGTAACAACAAAAATTCTGCAACAACAATCTTCAAATTTATTTAGATCGATTCAACCATGAGGCCCTAAAATGTGTGAATTTCAGCTTCTAGAATCAGGCCCCTAGACAAGTAGAACTGGATCGAACTCTACACGAAAAACTAAGTAAACTAGAAAGTTTATTGTAATCTTCGCTCCTCTCAAATTTTTCGTAAAATGCTTTGCTTATTGTGGACAATAACTGGATTTACGAAGGAGGGGGATCTCCTAAGGCGTATGATGAGAGCGCAAATCGAAGAAAATTTCAGTGAAGGTGGAAGACAACTACCAGATCCGTAACTTCATGAGCAAATAGTCTGCGTGCATTGGTGGGTGTCTTCAATATTAAAGAATTTTGTGCACGCTAGTCTGACAGGTGTGTATCCTGTTTATTCAGCCAGGCGTCACAATGCGGCAGCTGAGACGGCGCCTCCTGGAGAAGCTGCGGTGGCGCCTCCTGCGGCTGCGGCGGGCTTGTCTGGGGCTTCGGCGGCGTTGTCTGCCGCTGCGACGCCGGTTTCTCCTGCCGCTGCGCAGCTCACGGTGGTCATCGCGCGTCGCCAGCTTGTATCGGCCGCTGCGGACTATCAGCGTCCCGTCCTCCACGCCCCTCTTCAGCGTAAGCTGCAGCAGCCGCTTATTCATCTACACAAAAGCATCCGCCTTAGCCTCAGACCTGCGCTTTACGCAACGCTGACCGCGACAGAGTGACTAACATTTGAGCTAGCACGCGACTTACCTGTATAGCGGAATGAGTGTTCGACTCCAGCCAGGCTCTGATTTGTGTCATGGTTGAACCGCGGCCGTCGCGCAGTTCTCTGAGAGCTTGCGAGACGACGTCGATCAGGCGGCGCCCGTCGCCGCTCGCGTTGCCGCCCCGGAGCTTAGGAGACATCTCTAATGGCTGGAGAGACACAGCCGCGACCTACTCGAAACGTTGTCGCGCAGAAACTGTTGCCCGGTAACGCACTGCGCTTACTTTTATAGCTTAACAACAATGCCGGACGTCGTTTCCAGGGAAATGAGTGCAGACGTCATTGCCTATCCCATTGTTTACCTCCCGCGACACACGTGTACGAAACTGCTAGATTTTTTGTGGATGGATGCATTGCAGCTCCTTGTGTATCCTATTGCCTGCCATTCACCATGCAAATGTTGCGTGGTGGAGGGTGTTTCTTACTAATGTCACGTGGCAGGGGCGCTCTGCACGAATCTTGAATGCCATAGAATATTACGTACCATGGCTCATTGCACCGATGTTGTACGCAGACGGCGTTTTGTACCCATGGAGTCTGGCAGCGGGTGTTTCGTAATGACGTTACGTAGCGGAGGGTACTTGATACCAGCCGGCCGGTGTGGCCGTGTGGTTCTAGGCGCTTCAGTCTGGAACCGCGAAAAAGCTACGGTCGCAGGTTCGAATCCTGCCTCGGGCATGGATGTGTGTGATGTCCTTAGGTCAGTTAGGTTTAAGTAGTTGTAAGTTCATGTGGACTGATGACCACAGGTGTTGAGTCCCATAGTGCTCAGAGCCATTTGAACCATTTCCTTAACTTGACACCAGGGCTGCGTGTTAACGTGTGCTTCCTATCATTTGTAAATGAACGAGGGACTTTATAATTGTGTAGTGTGAGAGAGTGTGCCCTCTAGCAATGTTATGGGTTGTTTTGTCAGAAAGGAATGATGGTAGTCCCTAGAAAAAACTGTAGGTTTTTTTCCGGACGATTGCATTGAAGATCCTTGGGCATCCTATTGCCTGCCATTCAGCACCCAAATGTTGCGTGGTAGAAGGCGTTTCTTACCGATTTTACGGGGCAGAGTAAGTATGTACCAATCTTGAATCCCATAGAATATTACGTACCATGGCTCTTTGCACTGATTTGTAAGCAGACAGCGTTTTGAACCCATGGATTCTGGCAGCCGGTGTTTCGTAATGACGTTGCGTAGCGGAGGGTACTTGAAACCAGGGCTGCGTTTTGAAGTGTGCTTCCTATCATTTGTAAATGAACGAGGGACTTAATAATGTTGTTGTTGTGGGTTGGCAGCAGAGCCAACACCGGGTTACAAGAGGAAGCCGAAAGGCACGCGTTTTAGCTCACGCAGGCTGGCGAGAGGTCTGGAACAGGACAAGGAAATTAGAATTTAGAAAAACGGACGTAGCTGGTGGAATACTTAACTTTAATCCATTAATGGTGAACGTCGGTCTGACGGTACATGAATCACAAGATCAATAGCAACTGATAATGGCGCCTTGCTAGGTCGTAGCTAATGACGTAGCTGAAGGCTAAGCTAACTATCGTCTCGGCAAATGAGAGCGTATTTTATCAGTGAACCATCGCTAGCAAAGTCGGTTGTACAACTGGGGCGAGTGCTAGGAAGTCTCTCTAGACCTGCCGTGTGGCGGTGCTCGGTCTGCAATCACTGATAGTGGCGACACGCGGGTCCGACGTATACTAACGGACCGCGGCCGATTTAAAGGCTACCACCTAGCAAGTGTGGTGTCTGACGGTGACACCACATTCTTCCCCCGCAAATCGGCGTACGGTTGTGGCATAAGGCTTCCGCCCGCCGTGGGGAGGACGTATTAGGCGAGGTGCGGAGCCTAACAACAGGCGAGGCTGTGCCACCCGCACCCTGCCATTCGGACCGCAGGGAGCTAGGAAACGCCTGAAAACCTGCTCCAGGGTGCACGCCAACATGCGGTGTATGCGCCCGCAGAGAGACAGGAGGGGCCGAATTGTCGACCTCCATCGGGCCGGGGCACCTGACGGGCGAAGACGACATTTGGTCCAGAGCGGGCAAGAGTTCCATGTCGGAGGACAACTGGTCACGGGAAGCGATCGGCGGCGCGTGACCCAGGAAGGCGCCCAGCGGTTGCAGCGACGCGTCCACTGTGGGCGTCGCCGGCAGGAGAACAGGCGGCGACGGCGGCGCGTCGCCATGGGGCAAAATGGAAGGCAGCGTCGGTAACACCATGGGCTGAGGCGAGCCAGTAGATCGGTCTCCAGGGCGCTGACCGGACGGCACCGTCGTTGAAAGCAGACGGCGAGCGGCAGATCCCATCCGACGACAGAGGCGCAGCTGGTTGAGATGCCGGCGCACCTCACCAGAGGCCCCCAAAACCAGATACATAGCGCGTCCGAGGCAGCGAAGAATGCGCCCTTCGAGCCAACGCCGTGAACCTTGATAGTGACGATAGTAGACAACGTCGCCTGGAGCAAAAGCAGGTGTCTACCGCTGCACAGGAACCTGATGCGGCGGATGTAGCAAAGACATCAAGGTTCGATGAGGGCGACCATGGAGCAACTCAGCCGGCGAGCGACCATCTCGGGGCTGAGAGCGACACGAGGATAAAAAGAGCAATAACGGCTCGGACGTCAGATGTTGAATACCATTGGCCTTGCAGAATGACTGAAATTCTGCGGACATGAATTGAGGGCCATTGTCGGAAACAATAGTCTGTGGAAGACCTTCAATGCAAAAGATAGCAGATAACGCTTGGATGGTGGCAGATGATGTCGTGGAAGACATCTGGACAACAAAAGAAAAAGTACTGAATGAATCTACCACAACCAACCATCGAGCATTCCAGAATGGACCAGCAAAATCGATGTGTAAGCGTTGCCAAGGGGAAGTGGATTTTGGCCATGCAAAGAATATCCGCAGTGGGGCTGATTGTCGTTCGACACACACCATGCAAGAAGAGCACATATTCGTAATCGCGGCATCGATTCCGAACCAAGTACAGTGCTGACGAGCAAGTTGTTTCGTTCTCACTATACCCCAATGTCCTTGGTGGAGAAGCTGTAAGACTGATCATTATCAGAACGCAACAGCAAAACACCACGTCGAACAAAAAGTCTCTCCTTGTGAGCAAAAAATCGGCGAACCAACGGATCCCTGATCTGTGACTTTGACAAGGGCCATTGCGTAGCAACAAAACGCAGAACGGTAGCAAGGACAGGGTGGGCAGCTGTGGCTGCAGCTACACGACGAAAATCAATCGGAAAAGATTGGACCACGTCATCGGTTTCCGCATCAATGAACATGCAAGCAAGTTCGGAGGAATCGAATGCTCTATCCTCAGCAACAGGCAAACGGGACAACGTATCGGCGTTTCCATGCTTAGCAGTGGAGCGATACAAGATATCGTAACGATACTGCGAGAGGAAAATAGACCACCGAATGAATTTCTGCACTGTACATGGAGGTACAGGCTTGTTTGGATGAAAAAGCGATGTCAAAGGTTAGTGGTCTGTGATGATGGTAAAGTGACGACCATAAAAGAAATCATGAAACTTTGTAACACCAAATACGAGAGCCAATGCTTCTTTCTCGATCTGTGAATAATTTCTTTGCGCAGACGAGAACAATTTGGATGCAAAGGCAATAGGGCGATCTTGCGATCCATCTTTGTGCGCAAGCACAGCACCGATCCCGAAATCCGATGCATCCACCATTAACAAATGGGGCTTCTGGGGATCGAATGGCGTAAGGCAAGTATTGGAAAGCAACGCCGATTTCAACTGGCGAAAGGCGCGTTCGCATTCCGTCGTCCAGACGAACGGAACACCTTTACGGCGTAAGCGATGAAGCGGAGCTGAAATGGAAGAGGCATGCGGGATATATTTATGATAATATTTGATTTTTCTCAGCACACTCTGTAGCTGCTTCAAATTCTGCGGCGAAGGCAAGTCTTGTATGGCACGGAGGTGCTCGGGACTGGGATGTATGCCTTGGGCATTGAGTACATGTCCCAGGTAGGGCAAGTCTCGAGCAAAAAACACACATTTGTCCTTCCGCAAGCGAAGACCATTTTGTCGCAAGACCTGAAATAATGTTCTGAGATTGGCTAAATGTTCTTCTTCCGTCTTTCCGGAGATCACAATATCATCCAGATAGTTTCCTGCAGTAGGGACCGACGCACAAACAGTTTGTAGATATTGCTGAAACAATGCAGGGGCGGATGCACACCTGAATGGCAGTCCTTTGAATCGATACAAACCAAAAGGCGTGTTAACCACCAAAACGCGCTGGGATTCTTTGTCCACCGGGATTTGCAAGTACGCATCTGCTAAGTCCAACTTCGAAAAATATTTACCCGGGCACAGTTTGTCAAAAAGATCTTCCAGGCGGGGTAAAGGAAAAGTTGCAATCACTAGTTGTGAATTCACTGTTGCCTTGAAGTCCACACAAAGTCTCAATTTTCCAGAAGGTTTTGGCAAAATTACTAAGGGTGATGCCCAGAGAGAAGCCTGCACACGTTCAATTACACCTTGTGATTCCAAATCATGTAATGTTTTTGTGACCTTATCACGCAATGCGTGGGCAACATTGCGCGCTCGGAAAAATTTCAGTTGCGCGTTTACTTTCAGTTCCAAATGTGCTTTATGCTTCTTAGCGCAACCAAGGCCCGGTGCAAAAATGTCTGCAAATTCTTCACATTGACGAGAAACACTGTCTGAAGGCACAGTCTGGTTCACTGATAGGACCTGATTTACGACAGACAAGTTAAACAACTGAAATAAATCGAAACCAAACAAGTTCACTGCAGAAGAAGAATGAAGGACGTAAAATGACACAAGTTTTGTTTGTCCTTTGTATGTTGCAAGAAGGCTGCACTGTCCTAATACAGGGATATCTTGCCCTGAATAGCTTGTTAACTTAACGTTTGTGGCATGCAATGGAGGTGTGCCCAGCTGTTTGTACGTATCTTGATTGATCAGTGAAACTGCAGCTCTGGTATCGAGCTGGAATGGTATCACTTTGTCGTTAATGTCCAAATCTACAAAAAGTTTATTGTCCTGCTGACGACAAGAGCGACTGTCTCATGCAATGTGAACTGACACTGGTTCATAATCACTTGCGACTTGACAGGATTTCCGGCGATGTCGACGCATACTATTGGTGGGACGAACACAGTGACTCTTAGAGAGAGTGGCACTGGGCGGAGTGGAATGAACTACATGAACGTCCATGGGCAAAGTTTCACGAGCCTAAGTATCCTTGATTCGAATTCGGTGCAAAGCAAAGGGCCTGGAATGGTTGTGAGTTTCCGATCTGAGCTTTTTCTGGCAAACACTCTGAACATGTCCTTTTTTATTACAGAAAACGCAAATAGCCTGGCGTGACGGGCAATTCTCACGCGAATGTCTAGTAGCACACCGCAGGCATGATTTTAGCACTGCATTTGCTTTCCTGCGCGGCACACGTGGCTGAGAGCCTGACGGCAGCGGCGCGGCCGGGCGCGAGGGCTGTTTACTGCTCCGCGCAGCTCGCCCGGCGGGCCAGTTAACCTGACACACGGGTGGCGAAGTTTCAAACGATTCCTGAGCAAAGTCAAGTGTGTCCTGCCGTTTCAAAATCTGTTCCCTTATACGAACATCAGAAACGTTCTGTGCAATGGCATCACGTACCATAGTATCTGAATAAGGGACTCCACATTGACACTGAACAGCACAATCCATAGTAAGGCCTTGCAAGGTTGCAACCCACTCCCGATTAGTCTGACCTGACGTACGTTTTGTACGAAAGATGGTGTACCTTTTCGCAACCACAATGACGGATTCTTTGAAGTAGGCATCTAATGCAGACAAAATTTCGTCGTAGGACAGAGTTGCAACGTCGCGTTGGGGAAATAATTTGACGATCACATGGTATGTTTGGACCCCTACTGAGTACAACAAAAATGGCTGCCGCTCGTTACCTTGAATTCTGTAGGAGGCGAGATGGAATCTAAATTGGCGTGACCACTCCGTCCAGCTTTCCAGTGCAGCATCAAAAGGACGAAAAGTTGGTGCAACTGCGTGTTGTGGCTGCGTGTGCGGTGGAGCGGCGGCTGCCGCATCTTTTGGCATTGCCCGTTGACCCTGGACGGGCTGTCCAAGAGCATCCAGTGAGGCCTGCGTCTGCTGATTCTGTAAGGGATAAAATTCGGATGTAGATCTGGAGATTGTGGCGAAGCCATTACACAAGTAAATCAGGGCAATATCGATACGAACGCGGATTGGCCTCGTCGCCAAATGTTGTGGGTTGCCAGCAGAGTCAACACCGGGTTACAAGAGGAAGCCGAAAGGCACGCGTTTTAGCTCACGCAGGCTGGCGCGAGGTCTGGAACAGGACAAGGAAATTAGAATTTAGAAAAACGGACGTAGCTGGTGGAATACTTAACTTTAATCCATTAATGGTGAACGTCGGTCTGACGGTATATGAATCACAAGATCAATAGCAGCTGATAATGGCGCCTTGCTAGGTCGTAGCCAATGACGTAGCTGAAGGCTATGCTAACTATCGTCTCGGCAAATGAGAGCGTATTTTATCAGTGAACCATCGCTAGCAAAGTCGGTTGTACAACTGGGGCAAGGGCTAGGAAGTCTCTCTAGACCTGCCATGTGGGGGCGCTCGGTCTGCAATCACTGATAGTGGCGACACGCGGGTCCGACGTATACTAACGGACCGCGGCTGATTTAAAGGCTACCACCTAGCAAGTGTGGTGTCCGGCGGTGACACCACAGTTGTAGTGTGGCAGACTGTGCTCTCCACCAATGTTATGGGTACCTTTCTGAGAAAGGAATGATGGTAGTCCCTAGAAAAAACTGTAAATTTTTTTCCGGACTATTGCATTGAATGTCCTTGTGTATCCCATTGCCTACCATTACCCACGCAAATGTTGCGTGGTAGAGGGCGTCTCGTACCCATTTTACGTGGCAGGGTCACTCTGCACCATTCTTGAATGCCATAGAATATTATGTCCCATGGCTCATTGCACCGTTTTGTATGCAGACGGCGGTTTGTACCCGTGGAGTCTGGCAGCGGGTGTTTCGCAATGACGTTATGTAGAGGAGGGTACTTGAAACCAGGGCTGCGTGTTGAAGTGTGCTCCCTATCATTTTTAAATGGACGAGGGACTTAATAATGGTGTAGTGTGGCAGACTGTGCTCCCTACCAATGATATGGGCAGTTTTCTCAGAAAGGAATGATGGTAGTCGCTAGAAAAAACTATAGATTTTTTCTGGACGATTGCATTGAAAGTCCTTGCGTATCCTATTGCCAGCCAATCAGCACGCAAATGTTGCGTGGTAGAGGGCGTTTCTCACCGATTTTACGGGGCAGGGTCGCTCTGTATCAATCGTGAATGCCATGGAATGTTACGTACCATGGCTCATTGCACCGATTTGTATGCAGACAGCGTTTTGTACCCATGGAGTCTGGCAGTGTGTGTTTCGTAATGACGGTACGTAGCGGAGGGAACTTGATACCAGGGCTGCGTGTTGAAGTATGCTCCCTATTATTTTTAAATGAACGTGAAACGTAGTAATTGTGTTGTGTGGCGGACTGTGCTCTCTACCAATGTTATTGGTACTGTTCTCAGAAAAGAATCATGGTAGTCACTAGAAAAAATTGTAGATTTTTTGAGGACGATTGCATTGAAGGTCCTTGTGTATCCTATTGCCTGCCATTCAGCACGCAAATGTTGCGTGGTACAGGGGGTTTCTTACCGAGGTACGGGACACGGTCGCTCTGCACCAATCTTGAATGCCATAGAATAATACGATCCATGGCTCATTGCACCGATTTGTTTGCAGACAGCATTTTGTACCCATGGAGTATGGCAGCGGGTGTTTCGTAATAACGTTAAGTAGCGGAGAGTGCTTGATACCAGGGCTGCGTGTTGAAGTGTGCTTCCTATAATATTTAAATGAAGGGAGGACTTAACATTGGTGTAGTGCGGCAGACTGCGCTCTCTACCGATTTTATGATTGTTTTCTCAGAAAAGAATGATGTTAGTCCGTGGAAAATACTGTAGATTTTTTTCCGGATGGTTGCATTGAATAACGTTGTGTATCCTATTGGTGCCATTCAGCACGCAAATGTTGCGTGGTAGAGGGCGTTTCTTACTGATTTTACGGGGCAGAGTCGCTCTGCGACAATCTTTAATGCCATAGTATACTACGTACCATGGCTCATTGCACCGATTTCAATGCAGACAGCGTATTGTACCCATGGAGTCTGGCAGCGGGTGTTTCGTAATGACGTCACATCGCGGAGGGTACTTGATACCAGGGATGCGTGTTGACGATTGCTCCAAACATTTTTAAATGAACGAAAGACTTAATAATGGTGTAGTGTGGCAGACTGTGCTCTCCACCAATCTTATAGGTAACTTTGTCAGAAAGGAATGATGGTAGTCCCTAGAAAAAACTGTAGATTGTTTTGCAGACGATTGCATTGAAGGTCCTTGTTCATCCTATTCCCTGCCATTCAGCACGCAAATGTTGGCGGTGGAGGGCGTTTTTTAATGATTTCACGGGGCAGGGTCGCTCTGTACCAATGTTGAATGCCATAGAATAATACGTTCCATGGCTCATTGCACCGATTTGTATGCAGACAGCGTATTGTACCCATCGAGTGTGGCAGCGTGTGTTTCGTAATGACGTTACGTAGCGGAGGGTACTTGATACCAGGACTGCGTGTTGTAGTGTGCTCCCTATCATTTATAAATGAACGAGGGACTTCATAATGGTGTAGTGCGGAAGACTGTGCGTTCTACAATTGTTATGGGTAGTTAATAAGAAAGGAAGGATGCTAGTCCCTAGAAAAAACAGTAGACTTTTTCCGGACGATAACATTGAAGGTCCTTATGTATCCTATTGCCTACCAATCCCCACCATTATGTTGCGTGGTAGAGGGCGTTTCCTACCGATTATAAGTGACAGCGTCGCTATTAACCAATATTGAACGCCATAGAATATTAAGTACCATGGCTCATTTAACCAATTTGTAGGCAGACGGCGTTTTTTACACATGGAGTCTGGCAGCGTGTGTTTCGTAATGACATTACGTAGCGGAGGGTACTTCATACCAAGGCTGCATGCTGAAGTGTGATTCCTATCATTTTTAAATGAACGCAGCAGGACTTGGCCGCAGTTCATGAACAGCTGAAATTGGTTTTGACTATAGTCAATCGTCGTGAGGCCTCTGCCTGGACGTGTAGCAGCGGCGGAGCATCTGGCGGACGCATGGGACACCTGAGGTTTCGTTTGATTTGTACACGCTCTCTGTTGCAGAGGAACATTCCAGTGGACGGCCACGGAGGATATGTCCTACCGCCGGGTGCGGGCAGGCGGCCGCTCCTGCAGCAAGGTCTGACCAATCGCACGGGGTGGTGATGGAGGGGGGGGGGGGGGAGGAGAAAAAGGGGAAGGGAATTTCTGGTTATCAGGAGCTCCAATGGTAGGCTTTTTATAGAGAGTGAGATAACTACGGTTGAGCCCTGCGAAGAAAGCCAATGTGCGCTCGTTAAGTCTACCAGGAGCCTCATCTCGGACAAAAAGAGATGGGGCCCCTCCACGCCCGCACCAACTTGGTGACCAAACCAAAAGCTCTACTGTCACCTCCGTAAACATGTTAGTTATCTAGTAAGTGGATCACAGGATGCTGGGCTGTGATGTTATCCGTGCGTCTGGGTAAGACTACGCGTTAACACGGTCCATCAGGTGATAGATAGTGGACGAAACGCGAGTGAGGGTAGCGATTTGAAGAGCAGAGGGAAAAACGTGCCATGGCTCGTGCCGTGGGAAAAAAAACCTCTGCGACAGTGGGATGGGTAGTAAGAGCAGTAGTGGCTTACTAGCTGCGAAAGTTCATGCAAGGTTGGATTTGCTAGTATGGGTATTGTGCATCATTACCGTGGCAAGCGATGGCGATGTATCCCAGTTGCTGCAGCCGCTCCATTCCTGGAACAATCAAGATCGTTATACAGTAGTGGGAGATCGGCCATAGTTTATCTCACTATGTGGGGGGTGTGTGGAGCTTGTCTGCATGCAGTGTACGGTACGGCTTCCCTGCGTGGTGCCAGTTATTCGGCCGTGTATTCCAGCTGGATATCCACTAACGGCGTCTGATTAACAGGGGCTCACCTGTACCGTTATGTTTGCGTATGGTTGGCCATGGATGTTAGGTCCTTACAAGTATGTTTTTTGGTCTTTTATGTTTCCATCTATGGTTGTGGTCGTAGTTCCCTGGGGAACGGGTTCTGCGAATGTCTGCGGTTTCTGTATAGTCTTGTGGTGAGTTTGTTGATTACCTCCGTAAGAGTCTCAAATCGGTATTCCCGGTGAAGGTCCGCGATGCCTGTGTATCGTGGAGCATTGCTTATGATTTTGAGTACTTTGTTTTGTATGAGCTGCAGATGGCGCAGGCGTGTAGGCGCAGCGTATCCCCAGACGGGAGCTGCGTACGTCATCAGGGGTCGGATAAGTGTCATGTACATGGACCTCGACACCCTTCTGTTCAGTGTGCTACGCCTACTGAGCATAGGGTAGAGCTTTTTGAGCCTCGCGCAAGCTCAGTTGGTCATGTGCTGTATGTGGTCCCCCCAGAGTAATTTCCGGTCCAGCCAGACACCGAGGTATTTGACTTTCTCGCGGAAACGTATTGGGCGTGCATGTAGAGTTATTGGTCTGCAGTATCGGTTTTTGCGCAGTTGCTTCGGTCTTCTGGTGAACAGAACGGCTTCGCACTTGTCGACGTTTACTCTAACACGCCATTTCTCCAACCAAGGCTCAGCCACCCTGAGTGCAGTCTGTAGGCGTGAGGTAATGTTTGATGGTTTCCAATCTCGCGCGAGGGTGGCTGTGTCATCCGCGTAGATGGCCATCGTTGTGTTGTGTGTGGTTGGGAGATCGTTTATGTAGAGGTTAAACAGTAGGGGCCCTACGATGCTTCCCTGGGGTACTCCCGCGTGTATACCGTGTCGTGTTGATTGTTTTCCCTGCACTTCAGTGTTGAAACTCCTGTCTGTGAGGTATGAGTGTATTAGACGCACCAGTCCGTCGGGGAGTCCCGCGTCGCTGAGTTTGCGAATGAGGCCGTTGTGCCATTGACGGTCGAAAGCCTTTTCGATGTCCAGGGACACAGCCCCAGTAGCTTTGTTTATGTTGAAGCCATATGTTATATGTTCAACGACCCGTAAGAGTTGTTGTGTTGTGGAGTGGTGATTCCTGAAACCAAATTGCTCCGGTCGCAGGATGTCATTTGTTATGAGAATCACCTTCTCAACAATCTTACTGAGCGAGCTCAGAAGGCTGATAGGTCGGTAATTTTGTGGGAGGCTGTGGCCTTTCCCCGGCTTCCTGAACATCATGACCTTGGCCGTCTTCCAAAAGGCGAGGAAGTGTTGGTGTTTTAGTATGGCATTCATTATGTGTGTTATGTACTCAGTTGCTTTGTCCGTGAACTCCTGGAGGACACGGTTTTGAATGTCATCATGACCAGGGGCTTTCCTAGCAGCGGAATGCATTATAGCCCAGGAGACTTCGGCTGTGCTAGCATGTCGAATGTCGTCGCGCGATGGTTGGGCTAGAATGCGTGTAACCTCTTGGTCAGTAGCAAGTGTGGACACTGGATCTGATGGTACCAGGTTTGGTGTGAATGACGCTGCGAGTGTGCGGGCCATTAGTTCTGCTTTCTCTTCCGCTGAGTATGCAAAAGAAATGGCTCTGAGCACTATGGGACTCAACTTCTGAGGCCATTAGTCCCCTAGAAATTAGAACTAGTTAAACCTAACTAACCTAAGGACATCACAAACATTCATACCCGAGGCATTGTTTGTGCGGCTTAAGCTTAGTCTCGCTCAGTAGCGCGACAAGGATTCCCTTGCGCTCCATGAACGCGGCAAATTCTGCCCTTTTGTTGTGGATCGAGTCTGCATTCCAGAACAGGATCCGTGATAGTGTGTGCGGGTTTGCGTTATGGGCCGGGTGTGGTATATTATTCGTGTAAGAGTGTGAAAGAGTGTTGTGATGGCAGTGTGTATGACAGCCCAGTATTGCCCGGGTTCAGCGCTCATGAGCTGGGTGATGAGTGTAGTGACGGCCGTCAGCACCTTGGTAAGGATTTGAACGGTCGTGTGTCGAGGGAATAGTGTTTCCAGTATTCTCCCAGGTGATGTGTTGGTGTTGGGTGTGGCAGCCTGAGGTGCTGTTGTGGAGTTAGCGGCCGCTTGTGCGGGTATTGGTGTGTTGTTAGGAGTGGCATTTGTGTGTATGTTTTGTGGCAGCGGTTGTGGCGCCTGTGTTACTTCTGTGGTGAGGGGGATGGTAGTGTGAGTTACAGTCTCGGTGTCTTATTGACTGTTTTCCTGTGTGTTATTGTTCTGGTGTTGCTGGGTGGCCTGTTGTGGTGATTTCGTGTTCCCCGCCCAGTGTTTACGTGTACGTCTATTCCTCCTCTGGGCTTGGGGTTCTGGGGGTTCTTGTGTGGATGTGTTTTCTTGTATAGCGTGCGTTTCTTCGCAGCACGTGATTTCCGGGAGTGGGGTCGTGTTGTTTGGGGGCATAGGTGTTGGTACTGATGCTTGTTGGTTTTCAGGTGTCGTCTGTGGCTGTTGTGTAGCTGTAGCAGCAGTTGTTTCATCTCGGACGTGGAGGACCCTTTGCTTGGGGCTATGAGGCGAGGAGAGCGCAGTCGTCTGGAAGTTGTGCCTCACGTCGTCACCACTGACCCCTGTTGCTTGGGTTCTGAGGCCATCTTCAGTTCATGCGCGCAGCTGTCGAAAATGATGGAGGCTGCTGGCTTCGCGTGTGTGGGGGCAAGTGCAGCTGGCAGTTGTTGGCATTGTTCCCAAAGTTGATCGGGGCCCTTTTATTTGGAGCCGTGTGGAGAGTCTAAAAGGACATCACTCATAGTCATGCCTGAGGCAGGATTCGAAACTGTGACCGTAGCAGCAGCGCGGTTCCGCACTCAGGCATCTAGAACCGCTCGGCCATCGGCATTGATCGTATATCGAAATGTGAGGTGGGGGAGTATTTACTGCAGTCGATAAAACTAATGTCCGAACTAGGTCGATTTTGTGTGTGACTGCAGTTATCTAGACGACTACAGCTGGCCTTGATGATGTGTTAACTTTAGGAAGTTTTTACTGGCCACAGATTCTCCCGTTGTAGTTATAAAATAATCCAAAGAAAGTTTACGCAAACTTAAAGTATTGCGTATAGGGTAGGACATCTATGGATTCATTGCAGGCGTACAGGCAGCAGTCTTGCGAAATGCTGCTGAACACGTTTTCCAAATTCTGTCTTGAGCAGCTAGATCGACAGCCCAATGGAAATATTTTTGACTTTGCCGCTACAAACAGACTGGATTTATCAATGGTGTCAGTATAGAGACAGGGATTATTGATCATGACATCATCACAGCGAGGATTGTTGCTAAAAATAAGAAATCAGCCAATAATTCTAGAGAGCAGATACGCCGTAGCTTACAATCCACTTAGACAGTGAATGGTCATTATTTAGTTCCAGTATTATGGAAATACAGGAATTATGGGCAAAGTTTAATCGGGTTGTTAAGTCCGCTCTGGAGAAGTATCGGCCGATTAACGGGATTAAGGATGGAAAAAAACCCACCGTGGATTAGTAAAAAAATTGTGAAAGTGCCAAGTAGCGAAAGACTTTTGCACTCTCCGATCAAAACAGAACATGTAAATGACGTCCATCAAATGTTAGTAGAACTTACGGCGTCTGTAAGATGATGGATGCTCGAAGCACACCTTTAACCATACTATGAAGCGCACAACACAACTATGTAATACCCTCTGTCACGTAAGATTGTACAACGTATTCTCTTTGCATGCGAAAATGGTGCGAAGCATCCTGTGTCATTTCCTTCGCAGCCCGGCTAAACGTAGAGGCTAAGTACCCTACTCGTTGGGAGCTCCGACGTTAGGTGGGTAACGGAGCTCCTCAGGGAAGAAGCAGACGGGTCGGGAAAAAATTCCTGTGTACACTCACTATATTTGCCGGTAGTTTTCTTGTCCGAGAAGTGGAGGAGGCTCTGCTGACGTCTATCGAGTGCACTGGGTACAACCGGCTGCGAATCGTGGCTCATGTCGGCATCCGCAGGTGGAGACCTGAAGGGTTCCCCTTAATAGGTCAGGCATTCAACACAAGCTGTAAGTGTTCCCTAGTATAACGGAGTACGTTGGACGTGCACATGGGTGGTGTTTATTTTAGAGGATCCTCTAACTTGGGGACAGAGAAGAATAGTATGATATTAGTAACTGCAGTATCATCCATGGTAAAGTCCCAGAGTTAATACCGCTTTTTGAAACTCATAATGTCTAGATAGTTTTTAGTAGTATATAGCAAAGTTATTACGGATTCCAACTCGCAGAATTTCATGAATAAGTTTTCTGATCATGCCGTTGTAATAGGGGTGACTTCAGCTTACCACGTGTTGACTGGGAGCGTCATGCTATCAAAACTGGTACGAGAGGCAGGGATTCGAGTGACATCGTTCTGAATGTCTTGTCCTAAAATTACCTCGAGCAGATGGAGAACCAAGTAGTTTTTTTTTCGGATCGAAGCATCGCAACTCCTTGTTTATCCTACTGCTAGCCATTCATAACGCTAATGTAGCGTGGTGGCGGAGGTTTCTTACCAATGCTACGTGGCAGGGTTACTCTGCTCTGCAACTTTGAGTGCCTGAGAGTATGTCGTACCGTCATACTTTGTACCGATGTTGCGTGTCGTAGGGTGCTTTGTAGCAGTGTTGTCTAGTGGAGGATGTTTTGTAACGACGTTAGTAGCAGAGGGTACTTCGTGTTAATGCTGTGTGGTGGAGTGTGCTTCCTACCAAATTTACGTGGCAGAGTGGGTTTAATAATGGTGTTTCACGCCAGACGTGTCTTCATTCCAACACCGTGGGGCACAGAGTGGTTTGTAAAAATGTTGATTGGTGGAGGATGCTTTCTAAAACGTTTTGAGGTGGAGTGTGCTTGATACGGACTGTGCGAGGCACAGATTTCATCGTAAAATGCTGCTAATTGTTCGTTCTGTTATCTGCATTCACGTTTCGTGTAAACTACTGCTATACATTTTCAGGGATATTGCATTCAAAGACAAATATCTAGATGCTGTAGTCGCGTTAAAATTACTTTGGGATTCAAGATCTTCGTGAACATTACAGCTACCCATTTTACACATTTTTCCATGAATGATACCGTTCTTCTCCAAGTTTGCTTCTACCATTATCCGTTCTTCTTCAAATAATTCGTATCAGTGTATTGCATTAATGACATATTAAACTGATGGTTTGGTAGGATACACACCTGTCAGACTAGGATGCAAAAAATTCTTTAATATCGAAGACACCCAGCCGTGAAAACTAAAGATATTACCGATGCACGCAGATTATTTGCTCATGAAGTTACGGAACGGGTAGTTGTCTTCCACTTTGATTGAAATTTCCTTGGATTTTGCGCTGTCATCATAAGCCTTAGGAGATCCCACCTGATTAGGAAAGGAGACTGTAATCTCCCTCTCCTTCCTAATTCTAGTTATTGTCCACAATAAGCAAAGCTTTTTACGAAAAATTTGAAAGGAGCGAAGATTACAATAAACTTTCTAGTTAATTTAGCTTTTCGTGTAGGCTTCGCTCCGGTTCTACTTGTCCGCATCTCGTGATCTTGCAGTAGCGTTGTCGCTTCCCGCACACGGGGTCCGGGGTTTGACTCCTGGCGGGGTCAGGGATTTTCGCTGCCTAAAGACGACTGGGTGTTGTTGTGTCGTCTTCATCACCATCATCATCATCATCATCATCATTCATCCCCATTACGGTGCTTGGAAGGCAATGGCAAACTACCTCCGCTAGGACCTCGCCTAGCCGGCGGTGAGGGTCTCCCGCATCGTCCCCCACGTTCCTCCGAGTATGGGACCTCATCATCATGAGTCTACGTCACTAGCCACGTACTTAGCTCGCACTTGGCAGTAATGTCTTGCCCAGTGCAAAGCCCCAAACGACTGACAAAAAGAGTAGCTGACTCCCCTATATAAGACGGGTAAAGAGCTGACCCACAAAATTACAGATCAGTAACGTTAACATTGGTTTGCTGCAGTATTATTGAAGATATTCGCAATTCGAGTACAATAAACAAATCAGAACAGTCTTAAATGGTTCAAATGCCTCTGAGCACTATGGGACTCAACATCTGAGGTCATCAGTCCCCTAGAACTTAGAACTACTTAAACCTAACTAACCTAGGGACATCACACACATCCATGCCCGAGGCAGGATTTGAACCTGCGATCGTAGCAGCAGCGCGGTTCCGGACTGAAGCGCCCAGAACCATTGATAAGGTGAAGGCTGTTTGTAGCTACAAAGTCGAAAATATTACCATTGCGTGTATGTTGCCGAACTAGCTGCTCAAAATATTTTTCGGAAAACGTATTGAAAAGTACTTCACGAGACTGCCTTTACGTAAACCCAACAATTAGTCCATGGACGTCCCAGTCTATACTCGGTAGGCTGTAGTCGCCAGCAACTAAAATTCCATGATCTGAGTACTTCCGCATGACTTCAAAAATCAAATGTGTGTGAAATCTTATGGGACTTAACTGCTAAGGTCATCAGTCCCTAAGGTTACACACTACTTAACCTAAATTATCCTAAGGACAAACACACACACACACCCATGCCCGAAGGAGTACTCCAACATCCGCCGGAACCAGCTGCACAGTCCATGACTGCAGGCAGCGCCTAAGACCGCTCGGCTAATCCCGCGCGGCTCCGCATGACTGAGCGAAGACTTTCTTGAATGGTTCTATAGCTATCCCGGTAGAAACATGCAACAGCTAACTGCCGATCACCTAGACTTGTTATACACGTCCAGATAACTTCACAGTTGTCCATAAAATCGACCTCATTCGGTATATTTTTGTCGATTGCAAGGAACACTCCCCCCTCCTATGGCTCCAATCTGTGTTTCCAGTACACTTTCCATGCCTCGCGAAATATTTCAGAGCTTCTGCATGTCGACTGGCGATTAGTCATCAGAGTATCTCATACAGTCGCCTAGGCTAAAAACCCCCATTTTGACTCCACAAGTACTCGGCTACCCAAGTACCTGCTTCCTTTGTGTAGTACACCACTGACCTATCAAGAGGAGTCATATAACTCTGCGCCTGATACTGTAGGTCCGGAAATCTGCAGCCAAGATCGTCACAGGGTCGACGAACCCTTTGGTTGAAATCCTCCATTCGTTTCCGATTGACTCGGGGAACAATGTTGCAAATTGCGAGCTCTGCTTGCCCCCCGCACGCGACACTAGCAGCCTTTATTTCAGTCAGCCGTCGGTATGAATTGAGGATAGCCTCAGAACCCAAGCAGCAGGCGACATTTATGCAGGCGTGAGGCATAAGTTGCAGCCTACGCACATTGCACGCTTGATAGCCGTAAGCAAGTCCAGCTTCATATGTCAGTTTGGCTTTCTTTCCAGTCCTGAATCTTATCTCCCTAAGAGGCCCTATAACATTCCTAACACCGGAGCTCTTGATTAGAAGCAATCCTCTCATGTGTCTGCACGGACCCTTCTGTAGTAGCGGCCACCTGTCCACTCATAGGGTGAATGGTGACGTGAATGTGTCGCGGATGTGAGTAGAAGTGCATACGATAGCATAAGATGAACATGTATGAAAGTAACCTAACGTCAGCCAGGGCGCTGGGAAGAAGGGGAGGTTGCGTTTTTATGGCAAGGGACGCTGGAGCTACAAGACCAGCTACGACAGAATGTTCTGGAAGGTTCTTACGACCGATGTTCCTGCCATTCAGCTTGCATATGTAGCGTAGTGGAGAGTGTTTCTTACCGACGTCACGTGGCAGGGTCGCCCTTTACCAATGTTGAATGCCTGAGAATATTTCGTACCAGGGTTCTTATTACCGAAGTTGCTGCCATTCAGCTTGCATTTGTAGCGTGGTGGAGGGTGTTTCTTACCCATGTACATGACAGAGGCGCTCTGTACCAATGCTGAATGCCTGAGAATATTTCGTACCAGTGTTCTTGTACCGATGTGGTATGCCAAAAAGCGTTTTGTAATGACGTTACGTAGCGGAGGATACTTGATAACAGGGCTGCGTGTTGACGTGTGCTTCCTACCGTTATAAATAAACGAGATGACTTAATAATGGTGTAGCGTGGCAAACTGTGTTCTGTACAATGTCATGGGTAGTTTTCTCAGAAAGGAATATGGTAGTTCCGGGCAGAACTTGGTGTTTCTTTCCGGATGGCTACATTGCACCTTCTGTTGTATCCTACTGCCTGCCATTCACCATGTAAAAGTAGCGTGGTGGAGGGTATTTCTTACCCTTGTCAAGTCTCAGGGGAACTCTGTACCAATGTTGAATGCCTGAGAATATTTCGTACCAGTGTTCTTTGTACCGATATGGTATGGCAAATGGCGTTGTGTATCAGTGGAAGCTGGCAGCAGGTGCTTCGTAATGACGTCACGTAGCGGAGGATACTTGATACCAGGGCTGCGTGTTGAAGTGTGCTTCCTATCATTTTAAATAAACGAGATGACTTAATAATTGTGCAGCGTGGCAGACTGTGCTCTGTACAATGGTATGGGTAATTTTCTCAGAAAGGAATTTGGTAGTTCCGGTAAAAAAATGTTGTTTCCTACCGGATGGCTTCATTGCAGCTCCTGTTTTATGCTACTGTCTGCCATTCACCGTGCAAATGTAGCATGGTGGAGGGTGCTTCTTACAATTGTCACGTGGCAGTAGCCCTCTTACCAATGTTGGATGCCTGAGAATATTTCGTACCAGGGTTCTTATTACCAATGCTGCTGCTATTCAGCTTGCATACGTAGCGTGCATGAAGTTGTTTCTTACCCATGTTACGTGGCAGAGGCGCTCTGTACCAATGTTGAATGCCTGAGAATATTTCGTACCAGTGTTCTTTGTACCGATGTGGTATGGCAAAGGGCGTTCTGAATCAGTGGAATCTGACAGCGGGTGCTTCGTAATGACGTTACGTAGCGGACGGTATTTGATACGTGGTCTGCGTGTTGAAACGTGCTTCCTATCGTATTTAGATTATTGAGGGGACATAATAATGGTGTAGCGTGGCAGAGTGTGCTCTGCACCAATATTATTGGTAGCTTCCTCAGAAAGGAATAATGGTAGTTCCGGGCAAAAACTGTTGTTTCTTTCCAGATGGCTTCGTGGCAGCTCCTGTTTTATCCTATTGCCTGCCATTCACAATGCAAATGTAGCGTGGTGGAGGGTGTTTCTTACCCTTGTTACGTGGCAGGGGCGCACTGTACCAATGTTGAATGCCTGAGAATGTTTCGTAGCAGGGTTCTTAGTACTGATGTACGTGCCATTCCGCTTGCATATGTAGCACTGTGGAGGGTGCTTCTTACCCATGTTAAGTGGCAGAGGCGCTCTGTACCGATGTTGAATGTCTGGGAATATTTCGTACCAGGGTTCTTAGTACCGATTTTCCTGACATCCAGCTTGCA
Organism: Schistocerca piceifrons; assembly: GCF_021461385.2. NCBI lineage: Eukaryota > Metazoa > Arthropoda > Insecta > Orthoptera > Acrididae > Schistocerca > Schistocerca piceifrons. The sequence goes on from NC_060149.1 coordinate 4,829,835, forward strand.
TATGTACCGCGGTGGAGGGTGTTTCTTACCAAGACTGGTTTATGATCATCTAATATTGTAAGGTGTCAGGCAAATCCAACACCTTCCATAAAAACCCTGAAATGATAATCAAATCCAGTAGTATGTCACATAGCTCCGAATAAATCGTGACATTAAATTAACCAAAGTAATACGAGTAACGAGTGAGCAAATGGAATACCACAGACAAACACAAGAATGCCTAAATGCCTGTCATACCTTCCCACCGTGAGACAGACGCAGTTCCGAGGGGAGAAACGAGAACAGAAGCCGAGAGTAGAACCGTGTTAAGTTAGAAGGCCCTACGATAAGGGACGGACACCCACGTCGCCAGCTAACCGCTAGGACCACTCCCCAGCCCATGTTAAAGCTAGAGCCCTCCAGAAGAACAGTATAGGTCTTACGATAACACTAAAAGGACCACCCCAGCCGCAAGTTATAGCGTGAGAGTTTTTCGCGTCTCTGTTACGTCAGGACTACCCCCAAGCCTATCTTTAAAGATAGAGCCCTCCAGAACAACAGTATAGATCTTACGATAACACTAAAAGGGCCACACCAGCTGCAAGTTTTAGCGTGAGACTTTTTCGCATTTCTGTTACGTTGCAAACTTTAAAAACATTGCCCCACCACGAAAAGTATAACGTTTCTCATTGGATAGAGTGAATTTTTGTAGGCGGAGCTTAAGGTTAACATTGAGACCCTGATTGGTCAGATGAAAATACAGGCAGATAGTTTTTTTAAGCCAACTTCGATAAATTGTAGTAAGGAGAAGTTAGGAGAGAGTTGCTTCCGAGACGGCGAGGTGAGCGGAGCTGTGCTGCCTGCCGCCCCCTGACGAACACGGACAAGGTAATGAACGCACGCCATGCCACATAACAGGGCATAAAGCGTCACTCAGAACTGCGGAAGTCTTATCTGTTACACCCCCTTTTTGAGTAATACTAGTGTCGATCGTCAATTAAAGCTCATGATGTTCACATTTACCACTTGAAGTAAAAATCTCTAACGCGATGATTTTTCTGTTATATAATTATTGAGAAGCCACATCAGCCACTGTAATTTACGACAAGTTAGATAAGTAATTAAAGATAATTTAGGGTCACTAGACCATTTTGATAGTTTTATCTTTTGTGAAACTTAATTTAAACATAAATTATAGATGTGATATGGCATAGGTCATCCTTCAATCCATTGTAGAACTGGGAAACCCATTCAGGGAATATTCGTTCACATTTTTGTTGAACGCAGTTGGTTTTTACTATCCTGTATTAAAACATTTCCTTTTATCAAGAGTTCAATTTATAGACAATGTTTTGTGAGTAGAATAAAATTTCCAATGGTAAACTCAACTGCTTTTTCGACGTTATTTTACCAGCTAACTAAAAATAGGAATGCCTTGAACCCCTTCCACTAAATTTAGTTAGTATTAAGATTCTTTTACAGGGAGAGCAGTGTAGCTGATGCTGGAATCATTAAGTATTTGGTTATATCATCGCTAGTCTCACTGAACCCTTCTGAACTCTACATGTCATGTGTGGTCTGACGTCTCCTTACGAGCAACAGGTCCCAGGTTCAAACTAGTCAATTCCCTAAAAAACACGCTCAGAGCGTCGTTGCGCAAAAGTGGTAGGGAGACACGATATAGAACAAACAGACACCGCGCAGAATGTTAGAGAATGGCGACCCTGCCAGGTTGGTAAAATACAATGATTGAAGGTCTACCAAATGCCTAACTAGGTCAGAAAAATATCCTGTTAAAAAATTTTCGTAATAAAAAAAAAATTTTTTGAAAGGCATTAATAGTTGAAAACAGTAGCTGCAACGATAGATAGTGAGACATTCTAGCAGAGACAATAGCATAATTAAGTTATGAATTTTAAAAAATTGTTAGAATTAAGTTTTCTCTCCAATGCAAGCGCACAGGTGGCGGATACATCGTTGACAAGTTGGTTCTGACCCAACAAGTAAGTGAATTGATTGTCAAGTCGTGTGTGCAAAAAGTTTATGAAACGCGTGAGATCGTATGAGCGCATGTTGACGCGAAGTAGGGCGCGTGAATCGCTTTTAAAACAGGAAATAAGTGATTCGGAAATCGAGACCGTGACCGAATTGAGGTAGTGGGCCAGCATGAAAATGGACAGAGAATAGAGGACAGTACAACAGACGATGCAGTATCGCGAGAAATAGGACATATAACGCACCATAACGGGGATAATGTACGTCAAGGCATAGAAAACGTAAGTCAGCATACGACAGAGGAGCAGGAAAGTAGAGAGACAGTTGATGAGGATTCTAACTTGCGTCTTGAATACGTAGAACCCATAGTACAAGTAATCAGAGCTCCCTCACCACAGAGTACAAGGAATGCGAGCAGAAACGTGTCACAGCACAGTTCAATGCAATCGGTTGCGAACCAACATTTGGGCGAAAACACAGAGCGTAGGACGTCGGAAGAAAACGCAATAGGACCCACCAATCTGGCAGAATGAATACAACAAATTACGGAAACCATGACAAGGAAAAATAAAGACATAGCGAACCAAATTCAAATTGAGAATGCAAAAACCACGAGACAAATGCGTGAGTTTAAAGAACAAAACAACAAAATTCAGTTACACCTAAGTCATATTGAAGACGAGGCAAAAGAATCTCGAGAAGTGATAGGAAACTTAATAATAGGTCAAAATCAATTGCGAACAGACATTGACAAGGTACAAGCGGACGTACAAACATTGCGTAATGACACTCAGGACGAGATCAAAACATTACGTTACAACACCCAGGGAGAAGTCAAAAAACTAGAGAAACAGATAAACGTAATTACTAGACAAGCAGCAGGTACAGCGCGTGAACTTGTTGAAAACAGTGTGTTACACAAACGTATCACAAAAGCTGCGCTGAAAAGATATGATAACCGCATAGTCAAAATAGAAGCGCAAACGAAGCGACAATTTCAGAAATTGCGAACAGAGTTGTTGCAAACCATTGAAGAGCGTAGTGAACAGGATCGAACAAGCACTGAGTCAGCAACCACAGCCGTATCTGTAACAGCACCGGAAAAACAAGCAATTAACGAAGATATTACGCATTTGCGATTCCAGTCACAGGCGGAAAGTAACATACGTGAAATCAGACAGCCTACACAGCAACAAACACGTTTCGAAATTCTTGATGAACAAACGTCATCACAAACACATGCGGAACCACAAATGTATGTTTTACAGACAGTTTGGATCGTGCAATGAAGCGGCAAGGTTAGCCAGACAAGATTCCGAATCAATACGTGACAATGGAAAGCCAGGTCGCGAAGAGTACAGTGCAATGCATTCAGCTACACGTTCACAACCAATAGAATAAAATTGTTGCGTACCACTCCAACGATACTACGCAAGGGTAGGCAAAAGTTACAGAGGACAATATGCAATGGATCTACCACAACCGGAAAGAACGACGGGAGAAATGATCAGAAACAAAAGTGGCGAAGAATCGCGAATTTCATATGGAACTATGACGAAGTACGACAACGATCATGTCCTCACAGTCACAAAATTTCAACACTTTCGAGAAGGAAACTCATTACATCCACGAACTTTTCTTGATCAATTCCGAGTAGGATTACCAGAACACTGGACGCTAGCTCACAAATTAGACTTTACATGTGCACACATGTCAGGAACAGTCGCAGAAACCATGCAGAATGTTGCTGCGACATGCCGATCGTACGAAAATTTCAGAGAGAAGTTTCTCTCACGGTATTGGTCCAGCGAAGCACAGAACAGAGTGAAGTAAGAATTATTACAGAACCTATATTTTGAAAATTCAGGAGAGAAGAGTCCCGTGAAATTTTTCCAATTAATGGCAAAGAAAAATCAATGCTTAGATGTACCATACAGTGACGGAGAGTTGATTAAATTATGTGCGATGAAGTTACCATTAAAGGTATTTTAAGGGAACCAGAGTTCATATTTTCGTAAGATGACGCAAGAAAAAGACGAAGCGCACGTGAAAACGAAAGCAAAAAGCAGTGGACTCCACAAGACACAGTACGAAGAAACAATAATTACGAACCACGTGATAAATTCGCACCAAGAAACGACTATAGATTTCAACAAATAACCGGTTATGGAGTTAGAAGGGAATATGGCAATAACTATAATTCACCCAGGAACGGCAACAACTATTACAGAGGGAATAACGACAACCGGAACGGGTATTGGAGCGCCAATAGACCGACAAATTATCAACAAAGAAACCAATATCAACAAGCGGAGCAATAAAAGAGAATACAGATAGAAGAGTTGGAGGTAAGACCACCAAACCCCGAAAAACGTTCGAATTGACAGCTAAGCTCCCATGGCAAAGAGAATGACGCACCGACCCAGGACAATTGCAGCACCTTCAACAGAGAAGAAAATATCTTATCACGAGAAGAGAAGAAGGATGAAACAAATCCGCAGGGACCAGATGAAAACGAAGACAACAAAATAACAATTTCGTGTAGGGACGATATTAATTGGGAGAATACTGATGAGGAAGATGAATTACCAGAGGCATGCACAACGAATGTAGGGGGAAAGGACGAAGTAATGAGTATTGCAGAGCCATTTGAGATGGAAACCAGGGAAAGCGAATTCAATGAGGATAATGCGCAGTCAACAGAAGTTGAAAATAAGTTACTAGTGGGTACACAACCCAACATATATAATGAAGGACGTTATGAATCGACAATTAGAGCATTTAGATGTGATTATGTGGAAGTAGCGACGAAGAAGGAAAAGATAGAGGAGGATGAGGAAAAAGTAGAGGATGTTGAAGAAAGCATAAATGAAGGATGAAATAGAGAAGAGGAAATAAAAGAGAGAGAAGTAGCAGTCGAAGATTATCCTACAGAAAGTTCGAATTCACAAGGGAAATTCCTGAAAAGACTCATGTATGATTCAGAGGAGGATTCGTTGATACAAGAAGAAGAAGAACAGAACCAACCCTTTCAAATTCAACCAATTGTGAAGGCCATGGTAAAGTATATCCCAGTCAGTATTGTAATTGATAGCGGAAGTGAACTGACCGCGATCTCAGAAAATTTATTCATGCAGTGTAATGCCAATGAGGAATTGCCAGTTCTGAAAACACGTAAGATTAAAGTAAGAGGTCCTATTAGAAACAATGCTGCGGAAGTTACGAGACAAACAAGGTTAACTCTTTCGTGCCAAGGTCAAAAGATCGAAGCCAACTTCGTGATTATACCTAAACTAACTGTAGATTTGATTATAGGTGCAGGTTTTTTAAATGAGAGACGAGCGATAATAGATATGGGGAAAGGTAGCGTAACATTCGGGAATGTCACACTTCTCTTTGAGCAAAAGCGAAAATTAGAAAAAATACCAGTTACAAACAAACAATTAAGAATGACATGAGATAAAGAGGATGAAGCATTAGAATGGTATGCACAAAAGGGGGAATCGCCTCAACTCATGTTAGAAGTCCATAAAGAAATCGACGAAAAATTGCAAGAAGTTCAAGGTATTTTGGAACACAGTAAAAGAGAATTAGAGGGTATTTTACGAGATAAAGCGGAGGTATTTTTACCTATGACTGGCAGTATTAAACACTTTCAGTACAAGTTCGAAGATTAATTTTATTACTGGTAAATAATCAGCACAATATTTCAAGATTATGTTGCAGATAAGATTGTCAGGAGAAAGAAGAATGAAGAGAGAGGAAGGTGGGAAAAAGAAAGTAATTTCAATAAAAACAATACCAATAGTACTATAGATTAAGGTGAAGGGATAAAATGTAGATAGTCTAACAGCATGAAATACTAAAATGCTATATACCACGACACTACACAAAAAATAAAAAAACGAATTTGAGAATTCTTGTAGAAGTTAAGACTCACAATATCTTAGAATTGTAACATGGAAACGGCGCCGAAATTTGTAAAGCTTTTTAAGAAGGCGTAAAACAATGTAGGTACTAGACATATGTTAGATGATTATAAGTAAAACTTTTTGTAAGAACCATTGTAAAAACTCCTGCAAAATACCAGATGCAACGACCCACAAGTTGCAATGCGAGAAGTATCAAGAAAGAAAAGGACGTAATTAGCAAGACACGATTCCTACAAGGCAGAAGCGTCGAGAGAAGGGAAAGGACAGCGAGACCAACAGAAGGCCCTTGTATCGAAAGTTGGCAGTAAATCTGCCCGCTAAGCGGAACCCTGCTGGGACAGAACACGGAACCACACAGTGGCGGAACCCTGCAGAGACACGACAGGACACCGAACGCCAGAAGGGTCTCGGAACACCCTGACTCAGCGGAGCGAGCAAAAACGGCCCAACGAGAAGACCGCTTGGGCAAGCCACCACTGGCAGAAAAATATGTGTAAAAGTCACACTACTGCTATTAAAGAGCACGCTGATGCACGAAACTGAAGAAAACTTCCACAAAGTAAAAATGACACACCCAAACAATTTATCAAACCGTTACTAAGAGGAGAACTTCAGAGTGACTAGTTATCAATAAAAATTTTCATATCCTGCCCAGTGAAGAACCAAGAAGCAAGTAAGAAGCAGAGAAAAAGCAGGAAGAACAGAAGTTGAAGATTCGCAAGATTGAGACCAAGAAAGAAGATGGGTGAAGAATAGATGACATACCTTCCCAAATCCCTATCCTATTGTAAACTAGTCGTCTGCGAAGTATTACAACGAAAACCGACGGCTTTCAGCGACACATAACGATGACTTTCACATATAGAAAGCCAGTAAACCACTTGATTCTGCACTCACAGCCCCATTCCATTGTGGGACCTCTACAACAGCAACATAGTTACAAAACCAACAAGGAATGACGAACAAAGCTGTACATCAAATACTTGCCCACATCCATCTCGCTCAAGTCCATCACCTTCGTGCAAAAACATTCGTCAACCTCATGCTTAAACATTCATAGGTTTGTGTGAATGTGTGAAATCAAATTATGTGATGTAGGAATTGTGCAAAAGAAATGTGTGAAAAACTAAATAAGTTAAGCGCACCAGACAGTTAATAAACTACAAAATAACAGTCATCGACTATGGACCCAAGTAAAAAATAGACTGTCGATAAAAATCAGTCATAAGTTCTGAAATGAACAGTACATAAAGAACAAAAGTAATGCATAATAAACACTACAACTATATGCCACTTATTTTCTCCTCATAAAAATAAAAGAATAACTATATTTTACTTATTTTCTCCTTATAAAAACAAAGAATAATAAATTATCTCGTTGGATGTTTTCCCATTTTTTAACATTTGTACCATTTGTTAGGATAATATCTCGATACTTGTGTATGTATATTTCTTTGTCAAAACAGTTCTTGGAAATAATTCTTATTTGTTAGTGTAACAATGTTGAAATGAGTGTCTGGAAACAAAAACATTTTACTTGTACATGATATTTTGAAAATGTGTTAGGAATACATTTTACTTAATTACTACAGTTACAAAAAAATATATATATATTTCTAAGAAAATCGATGCAAAAGACTCCTCACTTTCGATAACAAACTTCTTAAAAAACAAACTTCACACTTAAATAAAGAAAGAAAATAATTTAAAAATAATAATTATAATAGAATAAAATATTCTTATCTTGCCAATATAAACATATTTTTGAGAATAATGTGGAAGAATATAAAATATAAATTAGTAATACAAACTTGCATAGAACCGGAATAATGTGGCTGAACAGTAGGCAACAAAATTTAGATAAAGGAATAATTTTTGACTGGCTTGGAAAACGATTCAATCATTGCCTAACTTCAGTGCAAAAATTAAGTTCGAAGGGTAGTGATATGTAAGGTGTCAGGCAAATCCAACACCTTCCATGAAAACCCCGACATTATAAGCAAATCCAGTAGTATGTCACATAGCTCCGAATAAATCGTGACATTAAATGGAATACCACAGACTAACACAAGAATGCCTAAATGCATGTCATACCTTCCCACTGTGAGACAGACGCAGTTCCGAGGGGAGAAACGAGAAAAGAAGACGAGAGGAGAACCGTGTTAAGCTAGAAGGCCATACGATAAGGGATGGACATCCATGTCGCCAGCTAACCTCCAGGACCAGCCCCCAGCCCATGTTAAAAGCTAGAGCCCTCCAGAAGAACAGTATTTAGCTTACGATAACACTAAAAGGGCCACACCAGCTGCAAGTTTGAGCGTGAGACTTTTTCGCGTCTGTGTTACGTTGCAAACTTTAAAAACATTGCCCCACCACAAAAAATAAGGTTAACGTTGAGACCCTGATTGGTCAGATTAAAACATAGCCAGATAGTTTTTTTTTAAACCAACTTCGGTAAATTGTAGTAAGGAGAAGTTAGGAAAGAGTTGCTTCGAAGACGGCGAGCTGGATGGAGCTGCGCCGGCCGCCGCCCCCTGACGAACAACGACAAGGTAATGAATGCACGCGATGCCGCATTTTTGGGCGCATAAGGCTTCACTCAGAACTGCGGAAGTCTCATCCGTTACATCCCCTTTTTACATAATACTAGTGTCGATCGTCAATTAAATCTCATGGTATTCACATTTGCTACGTAAGTTAAAATCTGAAACGCGATGATTTCTCTGTTATATAATTATTGAGAAGCCACATCAGCCACTGTAATTTACGACAAGTTAGATAAGTAATTAAAGATAATTCAGGGTCACTAGACCATTTTGATAGTTTTCTCTTTTGTGAAACTTAATTTAAACATAAATTATAGATTTGATATGGCATAGGTCATCCTTCGATCCATTGTAGAACTTGGAAACCCATTCAGGGAATATTCGTTCACATTTTTGTTGAACGCAGTTGGTTTTTACCATCCTGTATTAAAACATTTCCTTTTATCAATAGTGCAATTTATAGACAATGTTTTGTGAGTAGAATAAAATTTCCAATGGTAAACTTAACTGCTTTTTCGACGTTATTTTACCAGCTAATTAAAAATAGGAATGCCTTGAACCCCTTCCACTAAATTTAGTTAGTATTAAGATTCTTTTACAGGGAGAGCAGTGGAGCGGACGCTGAAATCATTAAGTATTTGGTTATATCATCGCTAGTCTCACTGAACCCTTCTGAACTCTACATGTCATGTGTGGTCTGACGTCTCCTTACCAGCAACAGGTCCCAGGTTCAAATTAGTCAATTCCCTAAAAAACACGCTCAGAGCGTCGTTGCGCAAAAGTGGTAGGGAGACACGACTTAGAACAACAGACACCACGCAGAAAGTTAGACTGTACTTAGTAGTTGCAAATTACTCGTTCCACATCATTACGATTTATCGTGGAAATGATCCATGGAACAGGAAACTAACTAACTAACTTGAAGAAAGCAGTATCCAACTCGTCGACAACAATGTACAGAAGAAAGGCACGAAACTACCGTCCAATATATTTCACATGCACTTGTTGTAAGATGTTCTCTTGATGGCCAATTGCAACTCCACCTCTTTCCACGGAAACTGGACTGTCTGTGCGGGGTACGATATGGAAAAAAAAAACAAAAAAAAAACGCACGTTTAGAGGGGCGTATCGTTCTAAAGGAAGGCATGGAATTTATATTGGAACAAGTTCTTGGACATATTCTGAGTTAGAATATAATAAATTTCCTTGAGAGCCGAAAGTTTATGTCCACGAATGAGCACGGTTCTAGAAAGCATCGCTGGTGCGAAACTCAGCTTGCCCTTTACTCACATCTCATACTGCAAACTACGGATGGCAGATTCCGTATTTCCAGATTTCCGGAAAGCATTTCACACGATACCCCACTGCAAACTGTTAACAAAGGTACGAGCATATGGCATAGGTTGCCATAATAGTGAGTCACTCGAAGACATCTTGAGTAATAGAATCCAGCACGTTGTACTCGACGGCGAGTGTTCATCAGAGACACGCGTATCGCCAGGAGTACCCCCCGGTATTGTGATAGGACCGCTATTAGCTTCTGTACACAATGAAACGTCTCGAGAAGATCACCCCTTTAATTCGACTCCCTCTCTAACCGATCATATTTTTAAGGGACGGAAATAAATTCCCATAAGACCAATGCAACTTTATCCCCTTTTCCCGACCAGTTACCACTCTTTAAATAACGATGTCCTCCCGTTAAGACGTCCACAAACAAACTGTCATAGAAGCGGGAATTACAGTACAGTATTACTGTAAGGATTCTCGTCGACAATTTGACGCAACAGTCTCTAAAATTTCTTTCTCATTCGTGCTTCTAATAGCAAAAATTTCTGATTTTTCCGCTTTAGTGAGCAGTCATGGCTATTTCAAGTAAAATAAAACTTGTTATTCTTTCAATAGAACAGCGAATTTCTGTTATTAGAGTGAGTGAGAAAAGAAAAAGTTAGAGAGTGAGTTTAAATGTGGAAAAAGTCAAATACAGGTTACAATTGCAAATCGCGGCAGGTACGTTAAGGGATGAGAAGGAAACACAAAAAAAAAAAAAAAAAAAAATTCAAAGAAAAGGTAGAGGCAACCATCTGAAGACTTTAATAATGCTGTTTTAGAGTGGTTTAATAGAGACCTTGTCAAAGGATTACCTATTAGTGGACCGATGCTACAAGAGAAAACTCTTAAATTTGCTTCCGATCTTCAAATTCGTAATTTAAAAGCAAGCAACGGCAGGTTAGACCGATTTCGAGTTTGACACTGTATCGCTTTCCTAGCAGTCTGTGGAGAAAGTGCAGAAGATAATCTAGATGTATCCGACTGAAAGTCGAGACTTAGTGTAATTACAAGTGTCTACTGTGATAGTGGCATTTAGGACATAGATGAGTCTGGTCAGTGCAAAGGCGGAAAAACGGCGAAACAAGGATTCTCGATCGGTTTTTATCCTAACCTTTGTGGGGAAAAAGAAGAACCACTATTGATACGCACAGAAAACTGTCCACGGTGATTCACAAACAACGAAATTCCCTTGCTTGGTGTCTGTTGGCATGCAAATAAAAATGTATAGACGACATGTGACCCTTTTCGTTCTCGACTGAATAACTGAATTTCCAAAATGAGCACCTACAAACATAAAATCCAACTTTTTGTAGATAGTGCACCATGTCATTGCAGCGAAAAGTTATCACATGTGGTAGTAAATATTTTTCCTCCTAACACAAAATCGTGTGCTCAGCCTCTTGACCGAGGAGTGATATGACCTTTTAAATTAAATTACCGACAGAAGCTTCTGAATGCCTGAGTTGCAAAAATGGGCAAAATCACATCCGTGTATGACCAGCTAAGTCTGTGATGGTAGATGGTGCTGTCAGCTGGGTTAAAAGTGTGTGGAATGAAGTGAAAAACAAAATAATTGAAAAATGCTTCATTAATTTTGGTTTTCAGTCTTGACAAAATGTGGACGAAGGAGAAGAGGGTGACGATGAATCAATAAAGATCCTCAGACACCTGTGGCATGCTGCAGATATTGAACTGAACATTTATACAGTGAACGAAGAAATTAAATGCTTCAGTCGTGGTGTTAATTGGGAAGACTTCGTTGCGAAAATGAACCCAGATCCTCAGTGTAGTGGCATCCAAAACAGTGACAGTGAAGAGAACGCAATTCCTGTAGAGGCAATCCCATTAGGCGATGCCTTACATAGTATTGTAACACACAAGTCCTTTGCCTCTGAGCTTTCCAACCAGAAATGACAGTTACGGTCTGAGGTGGAAAAGAAATATAAAAATATGATTGTAAACAAATGTATGAGAAAGTGTGTGCAGATGCCAGTTTCGTGTATTTTACTATTTAAACGAAGTGGTCGGCTTAAAGAGGTCACACTGTACATAAATGATCTGGCGAAGAGAGAAGGCAGCAATCTGCGGTTGCTTGCTCATAATGCTGTGATGAATGGGAGGCGTCGTCGCTGTGGCTGCATGCATGCAAGATGACTTAGACAAAATTTCTGCTTTGTATGATGATTTGCAGCTAGTTCTAAATGTATAAAAGTGTAAATTAATGCAGACGGGTCGGAAAAACAAAGCCATAATGTTCGAACACAGCATTAGTAGTAGTGTGCTGCTTGACACAGAAACATCGTTTAAATATCTGGGCGTAACGTTCGAAAGCGATATGGCATGGAACGGGCATGTGAGGATTGTGGTAGGAAAGGTGAATAGTTTCACTTTGTCTTGCCACATTACTTCTTTTAGATATAACGCTCTGGCATGCAACACTGGACAGCATAAGTTTTCCATAGAATCGTGTTCGCTTCCTGCTGCCTTGGATGTTGGACATTACATGAATACAGCAGAGACGTCCATTCCTTCTGCATCAACAACTGTACTCTGTCAGTCACTATGAAGAGCGTGGCAGACGGAAACTATTAATCATTTTTCCTGTTACATACCACATCGAGTGTGGAAAGAATGATTCCTTGCGAGAACTTTGGCATGCCTAATTTCATCTCTATGACTTACACTGAGTAGATACATAGGCAGTTGAAGAAGATTCCTAGTTGTTGAGTTGAAAATTGGTTGTAACTTCTTAAACAAATTCTCTCAGAATGTAAAGCGTCTTTCCCGCAGTGTCTGATAGTTAAGGTTTTTCAACTTCGCTGATTTACTCTCGCCGCTAAAACACCGCCCTTCGCAAAGCTCGGTATCTCCTGTCAGTTCCACGTGATATGATATCATGCACTTCAAAAGTATGCAAATAATAGCCTCCCAGTTGATCTGTATGCAATGCCTTCTACAGATAAACTACAGTTTAGTAATAGCTTACTAAAAAATCGTGGCCTGACATTTTCTTAGCTTCCAACTGAGTGTATGTAGTCACTTCTTCGTGCCAGTTCATATCTCCTCACATTGTTTATTTTGAATAACACATTGTTTAGTTTGAATAACACGACTACTAAACTGTTAAGGACACCGGTAGATCGAATATTTGCCACAGTAATTCCGAACATTAAGGAAGCGTCCCTGTGAGGGATTCAGTACTTCAGGAAGATGGAAGCTTTACACTATCGAAACATTTTTCCGTGAACATGGTGAAACCCGATGCTGTGTTCAGATTCCTTGACCACCGGAAGTGATCGGTAAAGAAGAACAGGGAGTGTAAAACACATAAACAGTGCACCGAAGTGTACTCTTTCGGTGCGAACGTAGCATCCGCCCGAGGAGCCATTTCGCTGGATTTGGACAGCAGGAATTAGTGTACGCGACGAAATTGATATTTAACGTAATGGACGTTGCAATGTGTTTACTGGCGCACTCGTGTACGAGTGCTTTTGAGCTTGAACATCGGTACATCACGGCGCATATTTTGATTTGATTGCGAGATGTCCTAAACGTTAAATTGGTTTCCGTTGGCAAAGGTCGGTGCTTTACAGCCAACTAGTACCAATTTGTGCTCAAGCAGACTATTTCCGCTTGGCTTCGGTGTCGTAATCAGATAGAATTGCGCGCAGCATACCGAAGTTATTTCACAAGTTGCCTAATGCAGATCATACACACAAATTGTACAGTACAACAGGTGAATTAACAGTTTCCAATTCCTTATTGCTATTTACAGGGTGATTCAAACAGAAAAATAGGTGTTTCAGTTGTTTATTTCAGAGGAACTACGGAAGACATAAAGACAATGCGCATGTAAGGAAGGTTCAGTTTTATGTTTGCAAAGACACTCTACCGTGCACTCGACATGAGCACCATGCGTTGTTGGAGAAACATTAAAACCATAGTCCATTTCATTCCACATACCAATCAACAGGTTCCTGTTTATTGAATTACAGCTTCATCATTCCAGATCTAGACTCTTGAACAAAGACTCTGTCTTTCCTGTACACCCCCCCCCCCCCCTCCCACCCATCCACCCACCCACCCACCCACACACCCACACCCACACCCACACACACACACACACACACACACACACACACACACACACACACACAGAAAAAAAGCAACGTGTGAAAGAAAAGGTATGGTGACTTGAAAGCCAAAAGCAGTGAACAAGATCTTTTTGTGGTGTTGGTAAGATAACGCCACACCCCAAGGTGAAAGTAAGGCTGAGCGCCGTCATGCATCAAAATGAAATCATTGTAATCTCCGTGAAGTTGTAGAAACAACCAGTTTTGCAGCAAGGGCAGGTATGACACTCCTGGCACATATTCCTGTGCAAAAAAGAAAGGCCAATAAACTTTGTGAACAGAAACCACACAAAACACACTGCTTCGCTGAGACTTTTTTATGGTCAGCGACGACGGTTTACTTTATCATAGAGATAGAATGTTGATTCGTCCGAAAAGATAAGTCGTTCGGAAGAAGTGTCCTCTGCCATATCGTGGAGAACCGAAATACAAAATTCATACCCACTGTTACGGTCGCCGGGACGCAGTTGCTGAAGTAACTACAACTTTCAGGGCTTTATATGCAGGAGTAGTTTCAGAACACGCCACACCGTTGATCGTGTGGAAGGGTCTCGGACATGCTCGACCTTTTTATCAAATGTGAGTGGGTGACAAGTGCTCTTTCCTTCGCACATGCAACCAACTTCCAAGAATTTTGTATACCAGTCGTAAACCTACTTGTAGAGACACGGCTTCTTGCTGAATCGACGGCTGAGTGCTCGCTGCACTCGAACAATGGACTGAGTTCTCGCAAATTACAACACACAGAATAATTTCTCCTGTGGTGTTGTCACTATGTTCTTACAAAGGAGGAAAAGCGCAGCTGTGTCAAAACCTTGAACCTTCCTCCATCCAGTGGAATGTTAAATGTGTTTCTATCTTTTATACTTTGTCTGTAAAAAACAGTTGATATCTGTTATTTCTTTTTGAATCACCCCCTAGTTTGGGCTGGAAATGGGGTTAGTCGATGTCAGGAAATGAAGATGATAGGAAACATCCTTGAAGAAGAAATTCGATCTGGCGAGTCTTCACTAAATTAGTCACCTTAATTCGTCGTCGAATGTAGACCAATGTTCTGTATTACGTCAAAAAATGCCTTCTTCATCTTTCCGTATGTTTCCCATTAAGTGTTCTGTAGGTAGCGTTATCTTCCTTATTTCTTCCATCGCGTTATTTTTTTTTTCTGTTGCCGCAGCTTTGAGGATAAAATCGTCCGTACGTAAAGTCTGCAAATACGCCAACTGCATTGTTAAGCGAGTACTTCGAGGAAGCGTGAGTTCCTGTTGTCGGACCGACTGCAAGAATTTTATCATCAACATCATTTTATTGTCATCACTATAAAACTTCTATTTTAATACGACACTCTGCAAACTATCGTCATTTTCTCCTCCGTCGCTGTCGTCAGATTCAAATCGCTGCATATAGGAAGCGATGCTTCTTGCTCATAGGCGTCAATAACATCTCCTTCATCTTTAGTATACTCCCAAAGATACTTCCTAACACAACTGTCATTCATACCACTGAACTTCATGGGGAGGACACTGTCACTTGCCTTCGTTTATGTACATAGCCTACTATTATGCGGAGCATTCAACTTGCGCTATCTGATTATCACAGTCGGATATCGAGGAAGTATTTACAGAACTTTTACAAATGTCAGTCTGTAGCGCAATGTTTCAAATGCTGTGCAAATAGTTAGTACGCAGTCGAGAGAGCACTCATGCTGTATTCAGTGTGCCGCCCATTTATGGGTCACTCAGACCTCAGCATTCTGCAATGGTGCTCGTCGAATAAAAGTCTATATCTCTGTGATACGTTCCAGATTTAATGTATCGTTGACCGGGAAGCACGTTAAACAATGTTCTGTTTACAATAAATTTAATTTACATTTTGAAATCATCAGTTTCCACGGTTTCAAGGGTCATATTCAGATCTAAAAAAATATTAAAATTTATCTGTATATATATGATTTGACATATGACATATAAAATGCGGAGCGATTATAATTGAAGCTCTAATTTTAAAAGGCTGTAAAAAAAGAACCACTGCTCAGAATTACGTCATATTTGAACGGAATATTATCGAAGTAGAGAAAAACGCCATGAAAAAAATATTAACGACAATTTTACCATTATATGACGCTGTAAGCGGAAGCATACGCAAAATAAAGGAGACGGGATATACAGCTCTTCCTCAGTTGCGTCTGAGATGCTCAGCAAGACTGTCTCAAAGCAGGCTCGTGCGCTACTGGTAAAGAGCGGTGACTGCGCCAGTAGCTCTGCACAAGTTCCGCTCAATCAGGGACATGATAAAAGGCGTAGGTCCGTATCTGTCAACGGCCTGGAGAAAATGGTTGCGATATTCGGAAAGACTGGGTCTTTCGAAGTGCAGTATGGTACAGGCAGGAAAAAAATTAATCCAGCGTCAGTTGAAACGTGACCACAGCATTTCAGGAGTGCTCGAGCTGTGGTGTGCAAACGCACAGTGCACGGTAAATTGCCCGAGGTTTGGACATGCCAGTGAACAAGGCGCATAAACTTATATGAAACATCCTACAATGCTACTCATACAAAATTAACCATGTTCAGCAGCTGCTTCATGCTGAGCTGCCAATAAAACAGACATTGTTCTAGAATTTCTTGCTCTCTTCGAACTGGGCAATGAATGGCTATGGAACACTTTGTGGATAGATGAAGCCTAGTACTACCTCCAAGGACACGTCAATAGACAGAATTGCAGAATATGCGCTACATATTCTGAATGTGGCACCTGAAACACTCAAATCTGTGATGAAACATGCTGTTTC
Organism: Schistocerca piceifrons; assembly: GCF_021461385.2. NCBI lineage: Eukaryota > Metazoa > Arthropoda > Insecta > Orthoptera > Acrididae > Schistocerca > Schistocerca piceifrons. The sequence goes on from NC_060149.1 coordinate 4,846,537, forward strand.
TTGATTTCAACTGGTGACAAGTAACGGTGGATAGCATACAGAACATGCCTTGCACCAGTCGCAAGACAATTAGAATCGATTTCGTTGGTGCTTTTTGTGCAGCAATTACTACCCGATTTGATTATTGCTTCGAATGTGGCTTTTAGCCTCAGGACGATAAAAAACCGATGTCATTGTTTTTATGTGTATTTTGGCCTCAGGACTATTAAAAGTCAGTTTCCCTATCTGACGTGGTACGACGTTGCCGTGTTAGACGGACTTACCTAACTAACAGTACCAAAACTATTGAATGCCAAACTTGTGCACTGATGCACATGTCACTTCGTACTTTTTACACCTCTGGAAATGTTTGTTATTCGCACGCATGTATTGGCGTTTGTCGCGTCACAAAACGCTGCCCATTATAAGCATTCCCTGTTAAAAACTTGGAGAAATCATCTGTCCACTGATGTGTGGCTTTTTTCTGTATGTCTTTTAGTTTGTGCGAAGCTGTTTCCTTAAACCCCAGATATACTAAACAAATGCACCTGTATTGGATGTCATTGTCTGTATGTCAGATAATAGTTAAAAGAACAAGAACAGTCTGTTCTTGTCTCTTTAGTGTGTCCATAAAAGTGTTTCTGTAAAGAGTAAGAACGAGTTTTGGTATAGTACTCGTCCGTGACATAGCTGAGTTATTAAGGAGAGAGAGCCAAGTATAAGTAAGCAAAATGAGTCATGGAACAGCGCTCGTCTTTTGAGCCTAAGAATCAGTATCATTAGAGTAATCAGCACAGTTTGGTATAACGCTTCTGTCTCGCGAAGGAGTTAAGCCAATGAGCCGTAAAGTAAGGTCACAGTAAGACACTTATCTCACTAAGGTATAAAAGTTAAATAAATTTCTAACCTGTTTAAACACTACGCGTTTGAAATTCAGAATACTTTCTAGTTCAATAAAAACGCTTCTCGCTCAATTCACCTGTCCTATAAAACTGGGGAAGGCCTTTGCACCCTCTCACTTCTTTCAACTTTACGAAAGAGCCTGCGCACAGAAACCTTGTTGTTCAAGTACAGTCCGCAACTTACGCGAACCCGACAACACAATATCTTTTAAAATATAACATATATTATTAATAGAAAACTGGAAGACTTTAGATTTGTGAGTAATGAAAGCACCAAAGTTCACGTAAATGAAATACTAAACGGTCGTCAGCCCAGTTAGGCATAGTACCTTGAAACATTAAGTTTAAAGAAAAATGTTCGTGGATTGCTGAAGAGACTTTTCCATTAATGCTCCTTTTAAACAGTGCAATTGTTTCACACAACTAACGTACGAACTACGTAGTGGGCAGCAATAGATAGCTTTTTACACAAACCAGTAAACATAGAGAACTAAATAATTATTCACTCATAGTGATAAAAGTTACTATTGCAATCATTAATTAATTCAGAACTAAGTCAACATTAAGATGTTACTAAAGACACACTGGACTGAAATTGGTCATCGAAAGTTTCATAAGAGTTCAAATTAAGTGCCTCTTTCATTACCTGTCAAGCAGGTGATTTAACTAGCATCATTTATACACTTTAGAACTGGAACTTTGCCACATTCAAAGTAGTAACAAATCACTGACTATTCAGAAACAGGATACTCGGTCCTTAGCACGTCTAGGATAGGACCCTGCATAGGTTTCATGATCAGGGCAATTTCTAAGCTCAAACACATACTTTTATCACTGAAATTATTATTGAAAAACACACAGAAATATACTGGTCCATACTGAAATATGTATCTGATATCCTGAATTTAGCTGAGCAGTGGCGCAATAGTGGTTCCAAGCACGTGGCGGCGGTCTGGTCTTACTTCTTGCACCATATTTCGGCCGGAACCACATCCGAGGCAGTTTTGACATAAATCGGCTTCCCAATGCCTCACTTGGAACCTACGGTGTTGACTGTATAACTGCTAGCCACCGACTGCGTAATGTGCTCTCTCTCTCTTGCCGCCCAGATTGACCGCCAAATCCACCTTTTCCCGCGTGCCAAGCCTCTTCCGAAGCAAGGGGTTCCCTACACCTTTTCCTTTACATAATACAACTTTGCGTGCCTCAGCGATACAGATAGCCGTACCGTAGGTGCAACCACAACGGAGGGGTATCTGTTGAGAGGCCAGACAAACGAGTGGTTCCTGTAGAGGGGCAGCAGCATTTTCTGTAGTTACAGGGGCAACAGTCTGGATGATTGACTGATCTGGCCCTGTAACACTAACCAAAACGGCCTTGCTGTTTTGGTACTGCGAACGGCTGAAAGCAACGCGAAACTACAGCCGTAATTTTTCCCGAGGGCATGCAGCTTTACTGTATGGTTAAATTATGATGGCGTCCTCTTGGGTAAAATATTCCGGAGGTAAAATCCTCCCCCTTTCGGATCTCCGGGCGGGGACTACTCAAGAGGACATCGTTATCAGGAGAAAGAAAACCGGCATTCTACGGATCGGAGCGTGGAATGTCAGATCTCTTAATCGGGCAGTTAGGATAGAAAATTTAGAAAGGGAAATGGAGAAGTTAAAATTAGATATAGTGGGAATTAGTGAAGTTTGGTGGCAGGAGGAACAAGACTTTTGGTCAGGAAATTATGGATTATAAATGCAAAATCAAATAGGGATAATGCAGGAGTAGGTTTAATAATGAATAAAAATATAGAAGTGCGGGCAAGCTACTACAAACAGCATAGTGAACACATTATTGTGGCCAAGATAGACACGAAGCCCACGCCTACTATAGTAGTACAAGTTTATATGCCAACTAGCTCTGCAGATGATGAAGAAGTTGATGAAATGTATGTTGCGATAAAAGAAATTATTCAGATAGTGAAGGGAGAAGAAAATTTAATAGTCATGAGTGACCGGCGACAGTAGGAAATGGAAGAGAAACAAACGTAGTAGGTGAATATGGATTGGGGCTAAGAAATGAAAGAGGAAGCCGCCTGGTAGAATTTTGCACAGAGCATAACTTAATCATAGCTAACACTTGGTTCAAGAATCATGAAAGAAGGTTGTATACATGGAAGAACCCTGGAGATACTAAAAGGTCTCAGATAGATTATATAATGGTAAGACAGAGATTTATGAACCAGATTTTAAATTGTAAGACATTTCCAGGGGCACATGTGGACTCTGACCACAATCTATTAGTTATGAACTGTAGATTAAAACTGAAGAAACTGCAAAAAAGTGGGAATTTAAGGAGATGGGACCTGGATAAACTGAAAGAACCAGAGGTTGTACAGAGTCTCAGGGAGAGCATGAGGGAACAATTGACAGGAATGGGGGAAAGAAATACAGTAGCAGAAGAATGGGTAGCTTTGAGAAATGAAATAGTGAAGGCAGCAGAAGATCATGTAGGTAAACCATCTAGGGCTAGTAGAAATCCTTGGGTAACAGAAGAGATACTGAATTTAATTGATGAAAGGAGAAAATACAAAAATTCAGTAAGTGAAGCAGGCAAAAAGGAATACAAACCCCTCAAAAAAGAGATAAACAGGAAGTGCAAAATGGCTAAGCAGGGATGGCTAGAGGACAAATGTAAGCATGTAGAAGCTTATCTTACAAGGGGTAAGATAGATATTGACTACAGGAAAATTAAAGAGACCTTTGAAGAAAAGAGAACCACTTGCATGAATAGCAAGAGCTCAGATGGAAACCCAGTTCTAAGCAAAGAAGGGAAAGCAGAAATGTGGAAGGAGTATATAGAGAATCTATACAGGGGCGATGTTCTTGAGGACAATATTATGGAAATGGAAGAGGAAGTAGATGAAGATGAGAAGGGAGATAAGATACTGCATGAAAAGTTTGACAGAGCACTGAAAGACCTGAATCGAAACAAGGCCCCGGGAGTAGACAACAATCCATAAGAACTACTGACAACCTTGGGAGAGCCAGTCCTGACAAAACTCTACCATCTGGTGAGCAAGATATATGAGACATGCGAAATTCCCTCAGACTTCAAGAAGAATATAATAATTCCAATCCCAAAGAACGCAGGTGTTGACAGATGTGAAAATTACCGAACTATCAGTTTAATAAGTCACAGCTGCAAAATACTAACGCGAATTCATTACAGACGAATGGAAAAACTGGTAGAAGCCGACCTCGGGGAAGATCAGTTTGGGTTCCGTAGAAATGTTGGAACACGTGAGGCAATACTGACGCTACAACTTGTTGTTGTTATTGTGGTCTTCAGTCCTGAGACTGGTTTCATGCAGCTCTCCATGCTACTCTATCCTGTGCAAGCTTATTCATCTCCCAGTACCTAATGTAGCCTACATCCTTCTGAATCTGCTTAGTGTATACATCTCTTGGTCTGCCTCTACGACTTTTACCCTCCACGCTGCCCTCCAGTACTAAATTTGTGATCCCTTGATGCCTCAGCACATGTCCTACCAACCGATCCCTTCTTCTAGTCACATTGTGCCACAAACTCCTCTTCTCCCCATTTCTATTCAATATCTCATCATTAGTTATGTGATCTACCCATCTAATCTCCAGCATTCTTCTGTAGCGCCACATTTCGAAAGCTTCTATTCTCTTCTTGTCTAAACTATTTATCGTTCATGTTTCACTTCCATACCTGGCTATACTCCATACAAATACTTTCAGATACGACTTCCTGACACTTAAATCAATACTCGATGTTAACAAATTTCTCTTCTTCAGAAACGCTTTCCTTGCCATTGACAGTCTACATTTTATATCCTCTCAACTTCGACCATCATCAGTTATTTTGCTCCCCAAATAGCAAAACTCTTTTACTACCTTAAGTGTCTCATTTCCTAATCTAATTCCCTCAGCATCTCCCGACTTAATTCGACTACATTCCATTATCGTCGTTTTGCTTCTGTTGATGTTCATCTTATACCCTCATTTCAAGACACTGTCCATTCCGTACGATTGCTCTTCCAAGTCCTTTGCTGTCTCTGACAGAATTACAATGTAATCGGCGAACCTCAAAGTTTTTATTTCGTCTCCATGGATTTTAATACCTGCTCCGAACTTTACTTTCGTTTCCTTTACTGCTTGCTTAATATACAGATTGAATAGCATCGGGGAGAGGCTACAACCCTGTCTCACTCCCTTCCCAACCACTGCTTCTCTTTCATGTCCCTCGACGCTTATAACTGCCATCTGCTTTCCGTATAAATTGTAAATAGCCTTTCGCTCCCTGTATTTTACCCCAGCCACCTTCAGAATTTGAAAGAGAGTATTCCAGTCAGCATTGTAAAAAGCTTTCTCTAGGTCTACAAATGCTAGAAACATAGGTTTGCTTTTCCTTAATCTTTCTTCTAAGATAAGTCGTAGGGTCCGTACTGCCTCGCGTGTTCCAACATTTCTACGGAATCCAAAGTGATCTTCCCCGAGGTCGGCTTCTACCAGTTTTTCCATTCGTCTGTAAAGAATTCGCGTTAGTATTTTGCAGCTGTGACTTATTAAACTGATAGTTTGGTAATTTTCACATCTGTCAACACCTGCTTTCTTTGGGATTGGAATTATTATATTCTTCTTGAAGTCTGAGGGAATTTCGCATGTCTCATACATCTTGCTCACCAGATGGTAGAGTTTTCTCAGGACTGGCTCTCCCAAGGCTGTCAGTAGTTATTACGGATTGTTGTCTACTCCCGGGGCCTTGTTTCGACTCAGGTCTTTCAGTGCTCTGTCAAACTCTTCACGCAGTATCATATCTCCCATTTCATCGTCATTTACCTCCTCTTCCATTTCCATAATATTGTCCTCAAGAACATCGCCCCTGTATAGACCCTCTATATACTCCTTCCACCTTTCTGATTTCCCTTCTTTCCTTAGAACTGGGTTTCCATGTGAGCTCTTGATATTCATGCAAGTGGTTCTCTTTTCTCCAAAGGTCTCTTTAATTTTCCTGTAGTCAGTATCTTTCTTATCCCTTGTAAGATAAGCCTCTACATCCTTACATTTGTCCTCTAGCCATCCCTGCTTAGCCATTTTGCACTTCCTGTCTATCTCTTTTTTGAGGGGTTTGTATTCCTTTTTGCCTCCTTCACTTACTGAATTTTTGTATTTTCTCCTTTCATCAATTAAATTCAGTATCTCTACTGTTATCCAAGGATTTCTACTAGCCCTCGTCTTTCTACCTACATGATCCTCTGCTGCCTTCACTATTTCATTCCTCAAAGCTACCCATTCTTCTTCTACTGTATTTCTTTCCCCCATTCCTGTCAATTGTTCCCTTATGCTCTCCCTGAAACTCTGTACAACCTCTGGTTCTTTCAGTTTATCCAGGTCCCATCTCCTTAAATTCCCACCTATTTGCAGTTTCTTCAGTTTTAATCTACAGTTCATAACCAATAGATAGTAGTCAGAGTACCTACGACTTGTCTAAGAAGAAAGATTAAGGAAAGGCAAACCTACGTTTATAGCATTTGTAGACTTAGAGAAAGCTTTTTACAATGTTGACTGGAATGCTCTCTTTCAAATTCTGAAGGTGGCTGGGGTAAAATACAGGGAGCGAAAGGCTATTTATAATTTGTACAGAAAGCAGATGGCAGTTACAAGAATCGAGGGACATGAAACGGAAGCAGTGGTTGGGAAGGGAGTGAGACAGGGTTGTAGCCTCTCCCCGACGCTATTCAATCTGTATATTGAGCAAGCAGTAAAGGAAACAAAAGAAAAGTTCGTAGCAGGTATTAAAATCCATGGAGAAGAAACAAAAACTTTGAGGTTCGCCGATTACATTGTAATTCTGTCAGAGACAGCAAAGGACTTGGAAGAGCAGCCGTACGGAATGGACAGTGTCTTGAAATGAGGCTATAAGATGAACATCAACAAAAGCAAAACGACGATAATGGAATGTAGTCGAATTAAGTCGGGAGATGCTGAGGGAATTAGATTAGGAAATGAGACACTTAAAGTAGTGAAGCAAAATAACTGATGATGGTCGAAGTTGAGAGGATATAAAATGTAGACTGTCAATGGCAAGGAAAGCGTTTCTGAAGAAGAGAAATTTGTTAACATCGAGTATTGATTTAAGTGTCAGGAAGTCGTATCTGAAAGTATTTGTATGGAGTATAGCCAGGTATGGAAGTGAAACATGAACGATAAATAGTTTAGACAAGAAGAGAATAGAAGCTTTCGAAATGTGGCGCTACAGAAGAATGCTGGAGATTAGATGGGTAGATCACATAACTAATGATGAGATATTGAATAGAAATGGGGAGAAGAGGAGTTTGTGGCACAATGTGACTAGAAGAAGGGATCGGTTGGTAGGACATGTGCTGAGGCATCAAGGGATCACAAATTTAGTACTGGAGGGCAGCGTGGAGGGTAAAAATCGTAGAGGGAGACCAAGAGAGGAACACACTAAGCAGATTCAGAAGGATGTAGGTTTCATTAGGTACTGGGAGATAAAGAAGCTTGCACAGGATGGAGTAGCATGGAGAGCTGCATCAAACCAGTCTCAGGTCTGAAGACCACAACAACAACAATACAACATTCCTAAGTATGAACCAGTAATCGAAGTACAATTTCGTTTTTACGAGCATACATATTTTATGAACTTTCATTATTTTAAACATTATTAAATATTTACAATATATACATCATAAACTTCCACTTCTCCTCTGACAATTCAAAGATCTTAACTGGTACAGAACAATCACTTCATAGTTGCATACACAGAATAACACTGTATAAACTAGTTGCAGTCGATAATGGTGTTACAACTTGAAGACCATGGATGAGAATTGCTTAGAATTGCCGTATCAGTCTCTGATATAAGAGAAATGAGAAAAGAATAAATAAAATGGTTATTCACATTTATAAGCCGTTCGTGACTTCTGACCCACTCTGTCCACGAACAGAAATCTGGAAACCTTACTTGAGCAGGAGGTCATAGTAAACATTGAAATATGCGTGTGATATAAACCCGTATTTGTCTCTCGGCAATCTGTCTGTCTCTTCCCTGATTTCTTCGTAGTTTTCGATTTCTTTAATCAATTTTCAAACACTACCAGATGGCAGTAGTACATTTTTTTTTTTTTTTTTTTTTTTTTTTTTACTTCTTATCTTCTCGACTACAGAAGTTCAACAGTATGCTCTCTTAAGTTAGTGCCGCATCTACGTTTTCTGTGTTACACATTGATATGAGACATGTTTTATTTTATTATTCTATAGAGGACTGAATTTCACATGCCTAATTAGTTAGAAGTTTTAATTTATATTTTTAGATCTGCAGATGAGTGCGTCATAGGTCGAAATCGGCACTGAAAAAATGTCATGTTGACTCGAAATAAAAGTAATTTTTACGATAATGAAGGCTACTTCACTCGATAAAAATGTCTTAAAAAGGTACATTACCGGCTATGACGCTCAGCCCAAGGCAGTTAGAGTGCAACGTTTCGTTCACCACGACGCGAAGGTAGTCGGGTGGCAAACCCATCGTCCCCGTTGCCTTTTACTCCAGCAAGACATCGGTGACCGTCCCTATGGCCATTCTGGAGGGTCTGGAACGAGTAAAACGCCACTCTTCTACCCAGGATAGAACCTGGGAATCCCACAGCCGTAGTCTAGCACCCTACCCACTAGATCACCATGACCACTTACTTCATAAAATGTGCTAGACTCCATACAGGACGGAGCAAGAATCCGTTGTAATCGTGCTGAAAAAAATCAGAAAAAGAATTAGTCACATAGTTTTTAACTTGATATGTGGGTAATACGATTCGGATGTTGTATCACTTCACCATCTAGTTCAGTTCCTGACTACTATGTCTACACGGAAATACTGAAATATTACATCGTAATCCACGAGAACTGTGAAGTCAGAGATCCTAATCACAAGGAAGATTTTGATGTGACGTTGGGCACTTATATCTCTGAGTGTATCCTTTTCATATCGTGAGCTGCTCGCGTAGAAAACTAGCTTAGGTGAAGGGGAGGTGAGCCAGCCACTGATCGGATCCGGGCTCTCTATCATCGTCCTTGGAAGTGTTAGCCCAGCCATTCAAGAGGTGATTTTTAGCTTTTTTCTACACCTTTTTAAAATGAACGTCGGACTTATTCCCAACGTCAACCTCAGAAACACAAGACGCAAGCACTAAAACGAGAAGAAGATTCTGTCGCCACACACACAAGTTCTGGATCCCAACGGGAAAAATCTCATTAAATGGACATCCTATAGAGCGCGTTAATAGGTACAATTCAGATCGGATCCTTATGAAAGAGTTTCCAGCTAGCAGTAAATACAGTATGTTTCAAGTACGGCGCAAGCGTTGCGCGGGATCCAATTCGGAGAAGGCAAGCTGCTGCCGCCGCATACGCTCCGAGCCGTTCCTCAATCTTTGATGAACAGCGTATCGCCTTTACCTGAACTCGATTAACTGGGAAGGGCCTTGGAAAGAAATTGCAGAAAATGTTTGTGCCAGTTAGCACCTGGGACTGATGTGACACTTGCACTTGCTTGCAGAACTCACAGAGCAATCGAAATTAGAGATCTGAAAATCGTCATTTAGTTAGATCGATAGTCTCGGCACTATGTAAAAACGGGAGTATACAGTTCTCTTGACGTAATACGAGATCTCACTCTTTTTATGGTGCCTTTGTCTCACACCTGCTCAGGGTCGGCATAGTTGTTTACCGTTTTGGGGCATGGTTAAGAGGTGCCCGGATGCCATTCCTATAGCGACGGCATGTAGTGTATTTCACGTGTAAGTGTGAGTAAGTTTTCTAAATTTTTGCGAATCGTCTAACTGAGGTGAGACTCGGGGACCAGTCCGTTATTGACCTAGATGGTTGCGGTAAACAGCCTAAGAACGACAAGCAGACTGGCCAGCATACCGACTCACGTCGTTAGTCTGCCAGGCGGATTCGATCAGCGGCCAGCACACTCCCCGTCTGGGAATCGACACATTAACAGGCACGACTATTGCCGCGGGTAATTAACGTAACACGAATTATTGGGCTAATGTCTGAACACCGAACTATAGCATTTGATAGAAATGTGGACAATGTATTGAAACGTTAATGCAAGCCAATGCAAGAGTACACACCAGCAGTTCACCAATGATATAATCATGCGATGTTTCTGCTGATGGCAATCACCTTATATTACTTATCAAAAAGCCGATATAAAGTGCTTGCCCAATGCAAGACATCCTCCATGTGAGTACTGAGACTGCAGCATGTGTGTGTATGTGTAAGAATGCTGTGGCAAGTCTACTTTGGAGATGTCAGCGCTCGCACAGAGTATCTACACATGCCATATTATTTTGACAACGCATATGCCGCGTGTAGACCGGGCATACGCTAAACATACGCTCCTCGTACGCCACACACACGCTATTTATACGTCACCGATACGCCGTACGTACACCGTACATATGCAACGCATGTGTCTCGCCGACACGATATGAAAGTATCACTACCTACTTTGTCTTTGTGGCACAGGGGCTGATGCCGAACACGTACCAACCGGGCGATGGTTCTCGCTTCTAGCTAAGAGCCACAGCCGCGCATCCACTGGACGTGATTCAACATGCAGCCAGACCGCTTCACAGCGTGTACAAGCCACCAAGAACACTTAAAACTTGAAACAACGTCTTTCAGTAAAAATGTTTAACCACTCGTCACATAACAATGTCATAAATTAATGATGCTTTAGGGGTTCCTGCTCTTACGCAAGTTAACAGTAATGCAATAATCGTGTTTATTGCCTTAATCATTTTATATTAAAACGAATGATGTCGTTTAAAGTTGCATATACACTGAAGAGCGAAAGAAACTGGCACACCTGTCTAATATGGGGTAGGGCCCCCACAAGCACACAGAAGTGCCGCAAGACGACGTGGCATTGACTCGACTAATGTCTGACGTAGTGCTGGAGGGAATTTATACCAAGAATCTTGCAGGACTGTCCATAAATCCGTAAAGGTACGAGGGGGTGGAGATCTCTTCCGGACAGCATGTTGAAAGGCATCCCAGATATGCTCAATAATGTTCACGTATGAGGGATTTCGTGCCAGTGCAAGTGTTTAAACTCAAAAGAGTGCTCCTGGAGCCACTCTGTAGCTATTCTGGACGTGTGGGATGCAGCACTGTTCTGCTGGAATTGCTCAAGTCCGTCGGAATGCACAATGGACATAAATGGCTGGAGGTGATCAGACATGATGCTTACGTACGTGTCACCTGTCAGAGTCGTATCTAGTGTCAGGGATCCAATATCACTCCAACTGCACACGCCCCACACCATTACAGAGCCTCCACCAACTTGAAAAGTCCCCTGCTGAGATGCAGGGTCCACGGATTCATGAGGCTGTCTCCATAGCCGTACACGTCCATCAGCTCGATACAATTTGAAACGAGACTCGCCCGTCCAGGCAACACGTTTCCAGTCATTAACAGCCCAATGTCGGTGTTGACGGGCCCAGGCGAAAAGTACAGCTTTGTGTTGTGCACTCATCAAGGGTACACGAGTGGGCCTTCGGCTCCGAAAGCTCCCATCGACGATGTTTCATTGAACGATTCGCACGCTGACACTTGTTGATGGGCCAGCAATGAAATCTGCAGCTGTTTGTGGGAGAGTTGCACTCGTGTCACGTTGAACGATTCGCTTCAGTCGTCATTGGTCCCGTTATTGCAGGATATTTTTCCGGCCGCAGCGATGTCGGAGATTTTATGTTTTACTGGGTTCCTGTAATTCACGGTACACTCGTGAAATGGTCGTACTGGAAAATCCCCACTTCATCACTACCTCGGAGATGCTGGGTCACATTGCTCGAGCGCCGACTGGTAACACCACGTTCAAACTCACTTAAATCTTGATAACCTGCCATTGTAGCAGCAGTAACCGATCTAACAACTGCGCCAGACAGTTGTTGTTTTATACAGGCGTTGCCGACCGCAGTGCCGTATTCTGCCTGTTTACGTATCTCTGTATTTGAATACGCGTGGCCGGCCGGAGTGGCCGTAAGGCTCTAGGCGCCACACACTGGAATCGAGCGACCGCTACGGTCGCAGGTTCGAATCCTGCCTCGGGCATGGATGTGTATGATGTCCTTACGTTACTTAGGTTTAATAAGTTCTAAGTTCTAGGCGACTGATGACCTCAGAATTTAAGTCGCGTAGTGCTCACAGCCATTTGAACCATTTTTGAATACGCATGCCTATATCAGTTTCTTTGGCGCCTCAGTTTGTATTTACAATTGTCGATAAAGCCGCTGTCAGGAAACCAAGGAATAGTATTGCTTACCTTGTGTGCGTGAGTTCCTATCATGGGGTATCAATTGTGCTGTCTTGCATACCCCCATGATGCTAAAGTCCGATCTCTGGTAAGCCACAGAAGAGGAAAGCACCCCATATGATAATATATTAAAAAACTAGAAACCCGCCTCAACTGCGAAAAAAGCACTTAGTGTTTACCTAGGTTTCGGCGTAGATAACTACACCTCCTTCAGAACAATAAAACCCACAAGTACCTAAAAAGACCTTTGTCAATTATTAAAAGAACATCATGGCTATACATTTTTAAACGAAAAAAGGGAAACACAAACAGTACATACGTATAAAGTCTAAACCGTTACTTAATGGTGTAACCTCCACCTCACACCGGCTTGTGTTCGATGGGCCACGGCCCGCCATACACTGCAGCTACAAATGGTCGCTCACTTACACGCTCGACCCGCTACCTATGCACATACGCAAGACAAGGGAAGTTGCTTGAATGCGCATGCGCATACTAATACGTGAAAGTCTATACATGGGTCATGGCCAAATAGCCCTTATATTCCCAACCATGGATCAACGTATTTCAAAAATAGAATGGATAGGATGAGTGATGAGCTACATAGGAGATGAAGCTTAAAAATAACCGCACACGGTTGCTATGCTAGGACAGAAAAATGTATGAAGCTATCTATGATAACAGATACAGATATAGGGATAAAACGTGAGGTGTTCAACGGGCTAAAATCACCTTCATTGTATAGGAATTGACGAAAAAAGAAAAGATGAACAGCTTCACCAACCGCGCTAGTCAATCAGCACACGCGTGTGAAAATCCCCAGATCATCAGATTTACAAGTATGAAGAACAAATTAAAGGTGCGAAACCTTCAAAAAATTTTCAGTTTCTTAGTAGGAGTTGGTCGTTAAGGATATTGTCTTTATCATGTTGCAGATGCTTAAAGATCTGCATTTCTTCCAAAACATCCAGTTTTAAGCCCTTAACCTCGGCATGAAGTAACTCGATATTAACTGGAGGGCTCGGCGCATGAGCCATTTCCACGAGATGTTCCACATAAGTAGAGCATTTAGTACCGTCACCGCTTCTAGTAGGCATATGCTCTTTATACCTGAGACTCCGAGCTCGTCCCGTTTGCCCGATGTAAAATTTTGGACAATCCCTGCATGTAATTTTATATACTCCTGATTGGTAAAGTTTATCGCTCTTATTGTGCAAGGAGTGGATTAAATTCCTATGTAAACTATTATTAGTAGAATAGGCGACTCTGAAATTATGGGCTCTGAGTAGACGCCCCAATTTGTAACTTATATTGCCTATGTAAGGGATAGGTATCGTTGCCACTTGTTTGTCATCTAACGCATCCCCTAGGGTGGAAGTCATAATATTATTTTTATTTATTTTCTTGTTATTGATCTGTCTTACCAACTGAGGCCTATAGCGATTATTTATAGCAATATTCTCAAGTGTGACCAGTTCAGTTTCTACCGCATCTGGTGCAAGAGGGATAGCTGTAACTCTGTGAATATTAGAGTGAAAAAAGGCCATCTTATCGGCGTACGGATGGGCAGAGTCTGCAGGTATAATATTGTCGGAAAAAGTATTTTTCCGAAAAATATCAAATTTAATGCGGTTGTCAACTACAGTTAAAGTGAGGTCCAAAAAATTTAATGACCTAGTATCGGATTCTCGCTCAATCGTAAAACTGCTATTATGGTGAAGCTCATTAAAAATCGAAAAAATATGGTCTACATCACTTTGAGAACCATCAATGATTAATAGACTGTCGTCAACATATCTTTTGTAAAATTGTATTCTCCTAATAATCTCTCTGTCACTGGCAAAAAAATTAGACTCTAGGTAGTTCATAAAAATTTCTGATAAAATCCCAGCTGGGGGCTCCCCATAGCCAAACCTGCTGGTTGTAAGTAAAATCTCCCATTAAATGTAAACCAGTTGTGTTTTAAAACGATCCGTAGCAGTATCAGCAACTCATTGACCTCTTTATACAAAAGTTTTTTTATGGTGACGCAAATTGCACTCTAGTATTTCCAGTGTGTGGTCTACCGGTACATTAGTATATAAACTTGTTACGTCAAACGATACTAGTTTAGAATCTTCAGAACAAGATACCTCGCGTAAAATGAATGGAATTTTTAACGGAATAGTTTTTACTAAAAACGAAATTTTCTTTAATCTTAGTATGCAAGTATTTCGCCAGCTTATGATAGGCACTTCCCGTACTGTCAACGATAGGGCGAATTGGGTGATTTAACTTATGAACTTTATAGTGACTTCTCAATTTAGGGGGCTTGGGATTCATGTTTATCAGCCCCATCTTTCGGAACTCTCCTATCATACTTTTAGTATTTTGGATCCCAGCTCTAATTTCTTTTTGGAGAGTAATAGTGGGGTCTTTGTTAAGCATACCTATCCCGTTGTCATTGAAAAAAGCTTCGGTCTTGTCTACGTATTCTTGCTTTGTGGATATAACTACGGAGTTCCCCTTATCGGCTTTGGTGACAACAGCATCATTTTGTATTAGCTTGCGGTTAATATTCTTTAAAACCTTATTTGTGTTATCCTCTTTATGTGCACTGTGTGCGACCTTAGTCATAATTTTGTAGGCCTCATACGCCAATCGGGTTTGTTTCTCGTTAGGCATTTTGGCATAATCTAGACCGATTTTCAAGTCAACTATTGTGTCTTCTAGAACTTTGAGATTTGCGGTGCTAGGCTCGAAATTAAATTTTAATCCTTTAGAGAGGAGAGACTCCTCTTGGGGCGAAAATACAATTTCTGTCTTATTAATGACGCGGTCAAAGAATTTTTTAGGTTCAGCTGTAAAATTAGTGTGAGTCATTTTGTTAGCACGTTCCTGCTTCTCAAGTTAGCAATTTTTTTGTCATGTCTGTTAGCAATCTCTTTTATTTGTAGAGCCAACCACTCATTTGCCCTAAACCAAAAAGCATCTATTTGAAAGTTAAAGTGAACAGAATAAAACTTCGAAATTTCTAAGTACATGATATATGCTCTTTCATTCAAAATATCCTTCTTGGCATATAAATCGGAGATTCTAGCATTAAATACCTGGCAGCGCAGCTTCTTTCTAAGGACTGGCATTTTACGGCAGAATTTACCTAGGAAACCATCAATAAAACTTGGGGAGAGGTTGAGCACCCTACACTGTTTAATAAAGTCAATAGCCATGCTTGCCTTAGCTCTTTTCAGAATAACATCTAAGTATCTACTTGCAGCATCCGACACCTCGGCTGGTACGAATTTAAGAACCTTTTTCGCAGTCGAGGCGGCTTTCTAGTTTTTTAATATATTAACCAACGACTGCTGACGCGCTGCAATGTTGAAGGTTCCATATGATAATGCAAGTAAATGAAAGGAAATGCACTGATCTGACAGAGAATTATGACCACCGACCTACGATTTATATAAACCCGTCCAAGCGATACCAGCGGCACCTGTCGAGGAATGACTGCTAGTCAGACACACACACGGTTCATGTAGTAACAGTGAGGTGAGCGTGCTGGCCGTGTGTAGAATGAGGAACTCGCGCGATTTGCCTGATTTTGGCCCAGGGTAGGTTGTGATGATGCGGAGGTTCAGCACGTGCACTTCGGAAAGTACAGGACTTGTCGGGTTTCGAGGAGTGCTGTGGTGAGTGTTTTCAGCACATGGTGAAACCAAGATGAAACCACGAGCAGACATCGTGGGGCTGGGTGGGCACCCCTCATTACAGATGTCGGACGTTGCAGGTTTGGCACACTGCTAAAACAGGACAGGCGGCGAACTTTGGTGGAACTAAAATCAGACTTTAATTCTAGGGAGAGCACAAGTGTGTCTGAACACACAGTGCACGGAACACTCCTAACGACGGGCCTCCGCAGCCGACGTCCCTTGCATGTGCCAAAGTTAACACCATGACATCGGCAACTACGACTTGAATGGACACATGACCGTCGGCACTGGAGGTTGGCGCAGTGGCAGAGTATTGCACGATCTGACGAATACCGATATCTTCTTCATCATGGCAACAGGAGGGCGTGAATCTGTCGTCTTTCAGGGAAACAGCTACTTGACACATGTACTGCAGGCGGAGACAAGCTGGCGGCATCTCCCTTACGCTCTGGGAAACATTCGTGGGTCCAGTGGACCTCGTCCAAGGCACCGTGACGGCCAAGGAGTATCGTAGACTGGTTGCAGACCACGTATACCCTTTCACGACGATAACACTGGCATTTTCAACAAGATAATGCGCCATGTCACAAAGGCAGGAGTGTGATGGAAGGGTTCAAGTAATACAGTGGTGAGTTCCAATTGATGCGCTGGCCCCTCAGCTCGCTAGATCTGAATCAGATCGAACACGTCTGGGATGTGACTGAACTTAGCGTTCGAGATCATCTCTCCCCTCCCTGGAATTTGTGTGGGCAAATGTTGCGCCAAATCCCACAAGCGACCTACGAAGGCCTCATTGCTTTGATTCCATGACGTGTCGCCGCAGTCATCCGTGCTAAAGGTGGACATACTGTCTGTTAGGTAGATGGTCATGGTGTTCTGGCTGATTAGTGCAATAATACCGTGCAATGGAAACACCTTGCCAAACAATAATTAATAGGGGTGACCCAATGAAACATGCAATTATGGGTACAACACCGTGCACATCGACAAATTAATGAGAGGAAAGACGACGTCTGTGGTTTTTGGTATAAAAGGTTAACTCAATAAATCCAATAAATAGAGTGCTGTTAACCTGCGTTAAATCACGACATTGTTGTACGTACGAGTGTTTAAACATGTTTACTGAAAGAGGTCGTTTCAAGTGTTACGTGCTCGAGGTGCCTTGTGCACGCTGTGAGGTGGTGCGGTTGCATGCTGATTCACGACCAGTGGATGTACAACTGCGGCTCTTAGCTAGAAGCCTGTCACTTAGCGAGAAGCATCGCGTAACTGGTGCGCTACCTGCAACAGTCTGAGACGCAAAGGAGTCATGCATTTACAATGCGTGCTGCGTGACATATGTGCGGCATATGTACAGTATGTTGTATGTACGGCCTACACGTGGTATGTAAACACTTGTAACACTTCTGACACTAATGTAACTGAGTTTTCTCTTTTGATGCTAGTCAGTTGTCAGGATGAGCATTACTGCAAAGGGTATTTGATTCTAAAGCATTATGTCAGAGTGGAAAACACTGAATAAATTACTTTTTCTCTCTTAACAACATGTGGGCAAGGTGGGCTCTTCCTTGGCTCGGGTATGAGGTAGAATGAAACAGCATTTCTACATAAGATAACTTTTATTGAAGATTTGTACAACGGTTTTCTTACTGGATTGTTCTGGCTGGGAGAGCGGCAGCTGTGTTGTTTGCGAAGCCTTCATGCTGCGTGAGCGGCGGCGTCTGATTACGCCTGGCGGTGTGTATCTCGTGTCGCCGCCTCGTGAGGTGGCCCGTTTACTTATTGAGAACGAAGTCGTGAATCGGATGGTGATACCTTGGATGTGGCGTCCCAGTGTTTCTCTCTCTATGCGGCCGCGTGTGACAGTGTTGTGCGTCGGCCAGCGGAGCGGCGCGGCGGGGGAAGGTCAGTGTCCCGGACTCGAACAACGGACTCCTGCTTGCCAGTCTTTGGCTGTCAGATCTTCATCACCAGCTCACAGGTGACTGCTGATGTGAGGCCGTCTCCTTCCCTTCCTCACGAGTCACCCGGGTACGTAAAAATCAGTCTTCGAATACCTTCTAACTTCTGTCTTCTGGCGGCGAGGCTGCTGCTTGCTATTCCATTACAGCGGCGGACTTGGTGCTTCTGTATACGATGTAGTCTCTTCCTGCATGACGGTCTTCAGCCCCGAAACTGAACTGCAAACTACTACTCTTGTCGGGCCCACTGCGTCTGGCGTATTTATTCACTTAAATTCACTGGAGGTGAACGACTTCACGGTCATTGCCTCTTCCGTCACGTCGAGAAGCTTCTCGAAGAATCTTCTAAACGTCGGTCATTGGCTCTTGGAATGTAGGCGAGGGCCTTTGATCACATGTGACAGTTGAGAAACACGTGAACCGGTCGGGCGATGACCTGATGGCTGAATCGACAGCTTCCGCTTATGTGGGGAGGGCGATAGCTTCTCCTGAACGCGCTGACTTTATGCTCATTGGCTCTTCTGTCACTGCTGCTCTGTCCGCTGTTTGCCAGTGTGTAATTCTTCTAAACTAAACTAAGTTTTTCATTTATTTTCTAATTTATTTACCTCTCTTAAGTACCACTCAACACACTATATGTGTGGCGTAATTGCATCGTAGGTTCGGCGTATTTGCGATATATATATATATATGCGGTGTTTGCGGTTCCACAATGGCGTGGGATCGCATTGCAGTTAATCGTAAATTATCAGCCATCCATGTGTAGACACTCTGGCTTGGAGTGCTCGCACCTCAAAGCTAAACTTCCCACATTATCTTTACGCACATACGTCCAGCATTCTCAGTACTCACTTCGTGACTGTCTTGCATTGGGCAGGCACGTCACATCAGTACTTTGGTAGGCCTAAGTAGTAGAAAGTTTGTTATACTTTCTAGTTCCAGTGCCGCTTATCATGGTAAGGGGATAGACCACGATAGAAATTTTTCTTTGAGCCTAATTTTTTATTCGCTTAAAATGTTCCTTCGGTAGTCCGTTTTTAAGATTCACTCATATAAAGTGAGCCATAAATGTTAACATATGTTAAAACCGCGATTTACTGCATGAGGTTTTGGCCCACCCGAACGCTCGTATGTAGCCGACTTAATACTGTAACAGTTACCGAAGGAATAGGGCTCCTCTTGGTTTCGGATGGTACTACAGAGGACATTAGTATCAAGTAAAATTTCTCTTCATAACACGATTCGTTTATGGTAAAGAGTGTGAAATCACGTGTTTGTCTCGCATCTGCTTAACTTGTTATTTAGTTTGTTTCTGATACGAAGTAAAACGAAAGTGCTTGAAAATGAGAAACAAAAGTATTTATTTGGGCAAGAAAGGTCCGAAAACTAACCCCCAACGTGCAGAAAACGCTTAAATAGGAAAGCGGAAGCCACGTTAATGTAATATTTTCGTCAAAGTGAGTACGTTTCGCCACCGGCGAAAAAATGCCAACTGTACGGTGCTGATGAAATGTTTATTCAGGTTCAGTATCAAGAACACAACTCGGAACTTTACATACTTGTTTTTTTTTTCAAAGCATTTTTCAAGGTGTCGGGAGCTATAATTCAAGAAATATGCATGCAGTTTCGTTATACCTTTTTGTAATTTGTGAACTGGCATTTCTTCTAGTGTATAACGTAGGAGTTTACATTTTACATTTTAATTTCGATTTTTGGTGCACGTTTTTATACTGACTACCTTCGTTGTTGAAAACCAGTTCTGAAAATATCGAAAAGTGCTGCAACGGACAATGTCATCAGTTTCTACGCAGCTTTTGAAATGTCGTTCTAGGTGGAAAACTGGCGTTTAGAGCTCCCACCAAACGCCCTCGCACCTCGCGAAGGCCTTTCGTCGACGTCGACGTCGTGTAGCGTTCTCTGGGTTGAATTGTTTTTACTTGAACAGTATAAGTAATATAATCTAAAGGGTGTACAATAAAGATCTATAGTCAGTTTTTTAATTTGTCTGTTATTTTATTGAAAGACGTAATGAATGTCGTGATTCTTCAGTTTCTCCCTGGCCCAGGCGCGGAGCGTCCAGCATCCGTGCAGTTCCCGCTTGCTGGCGGCGTCTTCTTAGCACCTCTGCCTGTTCTCGACGTCATTTCGTGGTGGGATGTCTTCTTTCTCCTTTTAATCAGATTCAAAATGGGTTCCCGGGCCTTACTAAGGATGAACCGCTTCTCTTCTTTTAACCAGGACACCCAGAAAGAGAAGCACTCCATCCACTTCAACTTCCACGGTAAACTTGATGTTCTGGTTATGGAATTGAGAAGTATGAGGAAACCATTCAGCTTGTCTCAGCCATGTGGCCATATGACAAAGGTGTCGTCGACATAGGGGAAGAAACAGGTAGGTTTCCACTGCGCCGAATCCAGGGCTTCCTCTTCTATTTCTTCGATATGTTCCATGAACAAGTTGGCGACGACTGGTGAAAGTGGACTTCCCATGGCTACTCCTTCCGTCTGCTCGTAGTATCCACGGTTGAAGAGAAAGTATGTCGACGTCGGGAGGTGCCTAAAAAGATTGGTCGTCTCTGTGTCAAACTTCTGATCAATAAGTTGCAACGATTACTGCAAAGGCACCCTCGTGAAGAGAGAGACAACATCGAGACTCACAAGGATGTCCGAATCAAGAATTCTGAACTTGTTAAGACGCCCGACGAAATCCACTGAGTTGCAAATATGATGTGGACAGTTTCCAACGTAAGAGCTAAGCATATCCTTCAGGTACTTTGCAAGCACCAATTTGCTGACAATCGGGCGTAAAGGCACTCCCTCTTTGTGTGCCTTCGGGAGTCCGTCAAGTCTCGGGCCCTCCGTCGTAGCTTCCTCACAACATCGTCTGGCAAGCCGGATTGCCTGAGAAGAGCCATGGTCTTCATCTCTACTCTCTTGGTACGATCGGTGGTGGAGTGCTTCCCTTTCTGGATGTCTTGTTTAAAAGAGAAGACGGCGCATTGGACCATAGCGTGTACCGTAAGAAGACACACACCGACCTTTACTTACACGCAAACAACTGCCACCATCCAGCGCAGAGGAACAGCGTCTTCAAAACATTGGGTCACAGGGCCCGCGCCCTGTCGGAAAATGAGAACCTTAACCAATAACTTGAACAACTGAGGCTACACAGAGAAGCAAATTCGGACAGCTCCACGTCCCACACCGATTGTACAACGGGAGGGGACAGAAGAGGGACCTAAGCAGGATGGGGGAATATCATTTATTCCGTTCTGCGGCGCTTTATCGGGAAAAATAGGTCGAATACCTCAAAAACATCATGTGAACACACTCTTCCGCCCACCAATTACGACACAGCCACTGCTTGGTAATGTCAAGAACGATCTACGACTACGGAAATCCGGAGTCTACCAGATTCCCTACAAATGTGGAATGGGTTACATAAGTCAAATGGGGCATACTATCGAAGATCGTTGCCAAGAACATCAACGGCAACCAGACTGCAGCAGCCGAACAAGTCGGCGGTTGCTGAACATTGCCTCTCGGAATCAAACAGAATGAATTACGGCCAGACCAAGATTCTGAAACAGACGTGCAAATACTTTGACTGTGTCATTAAAGAATCTATCGAGATTGAAGTAGGGAGTCGTCGATCAATCGAAATAGCGGTTACATCCTTAATAAGGCCCGGGAACTCGGTTTGAATCTGATTAAATGAAGAAAGAAGACATCCTACCAAGAAATGACGTCAAGAACAGGCAGCGATATTAAGAACACGCCGCCAGCAAGTGGCCCTTGGCGTGGACCGCGCGCGGCCTCATTTCTTCTGGGCTGGGCATTGTGTAGCCCAAGTCTATCTGGAACGTAGGGTGTATCCAAAAGGGCATTTCCTGCCACTGCAATGGAGTGTAGGTGGTGGTGGGCTTCTTGGTTGATGGTGTGAATCTCGGAGAGGAGTCGGTGGTGGTGAAACTTCCATGTTGACCTGTCTATTCGATCAGAGCAACAGGCCGCCCGTAGTAGTCGTGAATGTCATTCGGTTGTCCCAGCTGCTGGACGCGGGGGTTGTTGGAAGTGCTGGTGGTGTTATAAAACCGGCGCGCCGCTTGCTGAAAACGCTTCTTTACTAGGGTTTCTTCTGCAGCTTCGATGAAGAAGACGGTGAGGAAAGTCGTTTGGAACGTGGTAGACGCGTCTTTGAATCTTGTTTTGCAGTTGTTGGAGCTTCCGTATGTGCGAGTGGGCAACGTTGCCCCAGACTTCACACGCGTAATCCATGACTGGGAGGATGCAGGTGCGGTAGAGGCGCATACCTGTGTCGATTGGGAGCGAGGAGGTTGCGTTAAGCATGGGGTATAATGCTCCGGCCCTCTGAGACGTCTTCTGGTGGACAGCGGCGATGTGAGCCTTCCAGGTTAGATGGCGGTCGAGGAGGACTCCAAGGTAGGTGGCCGTAGTTGTCCAGGTGATGGGCTGGTTACAAAGAACCAGTGGTTGCGTATCAGGTGGACGACGGCGGGTAAGTATCATCCCCTACGTCTTGGTGGCGTAGAAGCCAATCCTCCAGTCGGCAGCCCAATGCTCGGGGTCTTGCAGAGCGGATTGTAAGCGTCGGAGGACGGCATCAATGTTCCGATGTCGCGAGAAGAGTGCCGTGCCATTCGCGTAGATGGCGCGACTGACTCTCGGGGAAACTGGCAGGTCAGAGGTGTAGACGTTGTACAGGATCAGGCCTAGAACACTCCCTTGTGCTACTCCAGCGAGGACGTGGCGGACAGAGGACGTCGTAGTACCGACCCAGACGACAAAAGTACTCCCTTCGAGGTAGAAGGCAAGGAGACGTAAGAAGCACGATGGGATGCCAAGATAGAACAGCTTGAAAAGAAGGCTGTGGTGCCAGATGGTGTCAAAGGCCTTAGACACATCGAGCAGGACAAGGCCGCAAAACTACCGATTGTTGAAGGCCAGGGTTGCCTCCTCGACGACGTGGAGTAACTGCTGAGTAGTAGAGTGATGCTGCGGGAATCCGAACTGCTCCCGTGGAATGATGTTGTCCTGGTGAAGCAGTCGGCCGAATCTGGAGAGTAGGGTTCGCTCAAACACTTTACTCAACGTCGGAAGGAGGATGATGGGGCGATAATTCTCCGGTAAGGTCCTGTTTTTGCCCGGCTTCGGGACCGCTACTACGACAGCCCTCTTCCAAGCATCATGAAACCGCATTTGTTCAAAGACGTCGTTGAAGAGACCCACTATATACAAAATGGCTAGCCTGGGCAGCATGTGGAAGACTCTGCCATCAACGTTGTCATGTCCTGGGACCTTCTTCTGGGGCAACCGTCTGATGTATTCAGGGACCTCCTGTTCAGACGTCGGCACAATGCTGACGTCCCCACGGTCTCCGTCGAGGAAGGCAGCAAGTCGGGTTTCGACAGTTCGGACGTTCTCCAGGTTGACTGGTTCCTCAAGCGGTCGGATCTTTGCCTCGAATGTCGTTGCTTTAGCTGCAAGTGTGAAGGAAGATCCGTCCGTGGTAGTGAGTGGCGGCTGTTATGGGCGATTCCGAGTGAGTGTACAGACAATCTCCCACATGTCAGCCCCAGGATCAGCTGAAGCAAACCTCTCCTCTCATTGGCGTATTCGATGGGCAGCAAGTGCAGCCTTGATGGTGAGGCGAAAGTGGTTGATTCGACGCTTCAGCTGAGGCTGGCGTGTTTCATGCCAAACTCTGTGGACCGCGAACGGGGCGGTTTCTGGACGCTCCGCGCCAGGGCGCGGACCGCGTTCAGAACAACTGGAGGGGAGGGGAGCAGATAAAAGCCTGGCCCCGGCGCCTCGGCGGTCAGTTCATCAGCGCATCTCATGATGGCAACGTGGTCGCTTGACGAGATATTGTACCCATTGGACAGTAACACCCGGCTGTTCGTCCGTGAACTCTTTCGTCATCATAAATATCGGTTCCAAAATTGAGCATCAGCATGGTCTATTCTCTTAGAGGCAGCCACCAATTATTTTACAGCCTTTCACACTTGACAAGACATACCTTCATTTTTGGTGTCCATATTTGACGGTATTAAACTGAAAAATTGTACCTCCTTCTGCTTTAATTAACTCTAGCACAGTGGAAGAGGCGCTGGATCACACACGGTTTGAGGTAACGGGCGAGTTGTGACGCCCTGAAAAAATTCTAAGTTGAGAGTTGGCGGCTACCGCTGGGGCCGCTGGGCAAGCCGCGGCTCGTTAGCAACCGCGTGATGCCGCACAACGGCCAGGCAACGTGCTCCGTCGGCCACGTGGCTGGCAATTCCATGCTGACCCTGTGTCCATGAAGGAGATATGCAGGGAGTGCCAAAGATGGCATACTTCTTGAAACCTCAATGGCAGACATTTCACAGTTCGTATAGAAATTAATAGTAGCCAGAGGAATCACGATACCTTAAAAAGAAACGTGTACATTATGTAATATTTCTGGCTTATTCAGCCACCATATTAGGCCCCAGGAAGCTATTCCTAGGACAGTGGAGAGATGAAGCAATGTGGGATGAGGTACCGGTGACAGATGTTAGATTCGGTACCATTCCCGTGAGAAAGACCGCCTGCACGATGCTGCTGCTCTGTGATTGGCTGCTGTGTTCGGTGGTAGGGCGCCAAAACGTTAAACTTTAGTTGCTATTATTAATTAAACCTGTCATCCAAATTACTTCATTTTTTAAGTAAACATCTCTCAACAGCCAGCTATCAATCAGTCATTTCAAAATTATTAAAATCAAAGTATTACTATAACAAAAGACTGACGATATTACTGCCGATGCACTTCGGTGGCGTTCGGGTCACGCCTTGCTGGCTTGGCGCGCGAAATGTCTCGGGCAGTCCGGCTCTCCAGTTCTGACCGCTCCAGTAGACAGACATGTGGTCTGTTATAGCAGTATTTGTTTCGTGGAATTTTATTTACTACAGTTCCGACCGTCGCTAGGTACAGACATGTTGTCTGTAATAGTAGTATTTTATTCATGTAATTTTATTCTCCAGTTCTGACGTTTCCAGTAGACAGACATGTTGTCTGTGGCAGGATGCATTTCATGTTATTTTGACCAGATCTAATGACTGTGGAAAGATATGTTTAGTACGTTGTGATCAAGAATAGTTTCTCGTGTCTATATCAATAAAAACGCGAGTGGCATCCCAAATGAGTTATAGTTTATTCGTAGTAGCAGTTCCTTGCCAAGTTAATTTCAGCCTCAAGAAAAAGAATCCACGACCTGCGTGCTGTTTTCTGCGCTGGGGACATCATCATCATGAAGACAGCAAGTTAGGGAAGTGTACGAGAACTTAACGTATTCCACACAGGGCAGTGGAAACTACTAGGCACCTCACGTGCACTGCATGCACAGTACAAATGTGCTCAGTGACACGTCATCTGCAGTAACGCAGAGGAGGTAAAGAAGGATGAAAGTATTAACACTATCTCACTTTTATTCCCCTTTTCTTGCCGTACATGGTATCCCTGGCGGGAAAATCTTCGATGGTTGAGTGCTTTGGAGATATGAGGCTTGGTTATTAGCGAGGACTGTGAACTGTGAAAAATTCTCCGAAAAATTCGTAACACCTAAAGTGACTGTTCTGCTACTACATAACAATAGAAATGTGTAGGACCTGTTTCAAATTATTTTTGAACTGTGTTTGAACTCTTTTGAACTTTAGTTGAACTTTGATTTTTGATGCCACAGACAAGTTTTTTATTCACGAGAACATAACGTCCATGTATAGTAGATGTTAAAGTGCAAGTGACAGAAAATCAAATACGTGTGCGCGGTCCGTGGGATTACGTTTTATTTTCATCGTGCTACGAGGCGACGCAGCGCAGCGCGGGGAGGCAGAGCCAGCGGCCGTAGTTCTCCGCGTCAGGTGCGAGGATCGGTAGCCAGCAGCCGACGAGGTGTTCCAGCAGTACGACACTTCAGCTTCAGCAGCCAGAGCAGAGAAGGAGCTTCTCGACGGCAGCACGCAGAACAGCATCGAAGAGTAAGTGTTATCCTGGCACAAATAGCTAATTTCTGTAACGGACAGTAGAATAATATTTTAACTTCAAAGTCTAAAATTAATCCCTTTAAACATATTTGGCTACAATTTGTAAATTATATTAAGTGTAAAATGTCTGACAAAATTGAAAAAAGATATCCTCTTAGAAGTAGGAAAAGGGTTCAAGTAGATATTGATAGCAATGATGCTTCAGATCAGCCACAAAACTTGCAAATAGATAACATTGTTGATGATCTATCAGATAATTTGCAAAGTTTAGATAATGAAACTGAAAATGTTTCGGAAAATGCTGATTCTGCGTTAAATGTTCGTACTGAAAATGTAGACACTGTCGCTCCTGACCACACCGACGTAGTAGATTTGGATGATGACGTAAGACACACTGAATCTGACGTCAACACTGCAAATGAGCCAACACTGGAGTCACACAGATTAAGTCATGGCACTGCTTCAGCTGAAACATTGCCAACAGTAGATAATGGGGAGATAGAAATCAGCAAGGAGCAAAATACGTTATCTATCTTATAATTACTTTTAAAAGAAACTAACGAAAAAATAGATAAAATAGATAAAGGGCAAAATGACACTAAAGAAGAGAGGAAAGCCGAGTTAAGAGAAACAAAAGGTGATGTTAGGAAAGCATATGCAGTAATGACTCAAATCAATAGCAATTTTGAGACTTTCGAACAAAAGGTATGAAAACTTGAAGCTAAAACTGAGGCTTGTTCCAGTAAAATAGATCGAGAAACAAAAGAATAGGGTAAGAAATTAGAATTATGTAAGCTTGAGATAAATCTGAAGTTTCATTGTGAAATTAAAAAGGTGAATGAGGATATGGGGGTTCAGGATTGTGTAATATCATCAATAAGTAGTAATGTTAGCCAAGTAATAAACGAGCAATGCAAGGCTGCTAAATAATGTAATGATAAACATGAACAGCAGTTAAGTGAGTTAGAAAACATCAAAGATGAGCAACAGGTACTTAGTCGTAAGGTTTCACAAACAGGTGCTCATTGTAAAGGTACCACAGATGCGATTCAAGATAAATTGAACGAATTTGAGCAAGCAGTTAAGCAATTTCCTGACAAAAGTAAGGACAGAGTATGTGTACATGCTAGTGATGTAACAAATCTCACTATTGTTTACCATCCTTTCTCTAGTAGAGGTAACATACATCCAGTTGATTTTATTGAACAGTTCGAGGGTACACTTCCTGAAAAATCTGACAGAACAACAAAAAATAAAAGCTGTGCCAAGTAGATTTCCGGGAGACGTAATATCATGGGGAACCGGGGTCAGTAACACATGTACCACATACAAGGAATTTGCACAAGCATTAACTGTTGCATGGGGCCTTAATTAAATAAAATGCAAATATTTTTAGTAACTGTATGTCCGATTACGCTGTTTCGTAATCGTTTGGCCCTGACTAGTATTTGTCCGCAATCTGACTGCATAGAACAACAACAAAGAATGAAATGAAAATTTTCGTTAACACAATTAATTAATTAAGTCCCCAGCAACTATAAAACCTACGAACCCAAAGCACAAGTGTAATTGCTCTGTGTGTGGGAGTGTGACTCAACGTACACATCTGGCACGGTTCTTCTTCAACAAGACAAGAAATTTTAAATATCATTTATACTGAAGTAATTAAAAAATAGAAATACTATAATTGCGTAAGAAAACCAGAATTACACTCTAATACAAGAACACAAGCCAGATGCTTTGTTGACTGAACCTCTAATGACGCATTATTCAGGACATTGAAATAATGAGAAAAAAAAGAAACGGAGTTTGTTACCTCATTTATATTGATGAAGATCACTCTAATCCTTACAATATATCTCCACACCGAGTCTCTACTACCACATCTCAACAAGACTCTTCAGTATCACATCTCAGCAAGCACTGCCTACTAGCACATCTCAACAAACACTCTCTGCTACGAGTTCTTAACAAGCACTGACTACCACGAGACCTCGACAGGCACTGACTACTACGAGCTCTCCCCAAGCACTGTGGAGGCGGCTGAATAATACTCTTTGGCGCAATCTCTGGCGCAGTGGCTCAGTGTAGCCACCTTTCATATGCCCCTCCTCCACGGGCCAGAATTTGATGGTATTTTTGCCAGCATTGGTGGTGAAAATACCACCAAATTCGTCCACAAAAATACAGACAAAAATAAAAGATAATATTAATACCTAAGTATCACATAATTAGTTAAAATTTTGGCTTTGCACTGACCTTTCGATAACCTAATATATAAAATACAGTAAGCAATACAAATTCTTTCATACATGTGGCTTTACATAATAGTTTACACAATACACAAAAAATCAATTTATACAAATGTTCAAATAAAATACTTTTAATTATTCAAAAAAAAAAGATAGTTGGTAATTCCAGCCCAGCAATGGTCAACAGGTGCAAACACCAACAAGTGACAACATTTTAGTAAAAGCAGTTCCATCTGTGGCACCCAGTAGTGTTGAGCAGGTACACACAGCAACAAGTCACATTATTTCAGTAAAAAAACAGTCCATCAGTGGCACCCAGTAGTGTTGAGCAGGTACACACAGCAACAAGTCACATTATTTCAGTAAAAAACAGTCCATCAGTGGCACCCAGTAATGTTGAGCAGGTACACACAGCAACAAGTGACATTATTTCAGTAGAAGCAGTTCATCAGTGGCACCCAGTAGTGTTGAGCAGGTACACACAGCAACAAGTGAAATTATTTCAGTAGAAGCAGTTCATCAGTGGCACCCAGTAAGTTGAGCAGGTACACACAGCAACAAGTCACATTATTTCAGTAAAAAACAGTCCATCAGTGGCACCCAGTAATGTTGAGCAGGTGCAGACACCAACAAGTGACATTATGTCAGTAGAAGCAGTTCATCAGTGGCACCCAGTAGTGTTGAGCAGGTACACACAGCAACAAGTGACATTATTTCAGTAGAAGCAATTCATCAGTGGCACCCAGTAAAGTTGAACAGGTACACACAGCAACAAGTGACATTATTTCAGTAAAAAACAGTCCATCAGTGGTACCCAGTAATGTTGAGCAGGTACACACAGCAACAAGTGACATTATTTCAGTAGAAGCAGTTCATCAGTGGCACCCAGTAGTGTTGAGCAGGTCCAGAGAGCAGTCCATAATATTCACTATCACTGATCACACTGTTCATCAGAGTTTATTAGCAGAAATTAAACATGTCCTAGTGGCGCCAATCATGTAGAAAAAGTACAAGTAACAGTCCATAATATTCACTATCACTAATCAGACAGTTCAGGCATGAACAATAGTTTGAATACACATACAAATGCTTTTACACACTAAACATATAAATTCTAATAAACACACAAATGATATCAGATAATTGTCATATTAACTGTTACAAATACTCAAATATCAGTAAACCTATAATATTTATGTGTGTCAGTGCAAGCCACTACAAACAAATAAAATAATATTTAGGAGATAGGTGGGTAGGATTAGGAAAGGAAAACACACAAAACACACTCACTCATCTTTCATCCACATTAAGTACTACTGTGTAATTGAATAGTGTTAACTGTGTAAATGCAATTCTGTCAAAATTTGATGTTCATCGTGTGTATCGAGGAGTAGTGGCAGCAATGTATAACAGTCAATAATAGTTAAGTCAACGTCATAGTCATCATGTCAAGACCAATGTATGCCCAGCCAGATCAAAATGTACGGTTGCTGAACAACTGTCAGTGAGCCAAGATATGCAATTACTTCCTCTCTCCAAAAAAAGTATATACCGCTTAGCGCTTTTAACAAAGTGTGTGTAGACAATCTTCCTTCTACTTGAGTGTTGTAGTCTGCCAACTTCATCTTCCTTGTTCCATATAGACCAACAAAAAAAAAAAAAATGCACCTCACTTACTTTACTTCTTATCCACCAAAACGCCAATAATCATCGGCATCACATAATCTCAATACTTCAATAATACCTCTTACGTCGATACATATAAACCTTATCATTAATAGCATTTGCCTTGCCTCTTGTCCACCAAAACTCCAATAATCATCAACTTCATATAATCTCAATAATACCTCAATAATACCTCTTCAATACGTCGATACATATAAACCTTATTACCAATATCATTTCACTTCCATAACAACTCTTTCCTCTAGTCAGTCTCCTCGAACAAGTACAGATAAAATCCTAATGCAAACCTCAGCTCATCCCATACAATCCGAAGACACACTGTCAACACACAACCTCTGTGTAATCCATCTGACCCAAATCTTCTGTCCATCATTAAATAAAAGAAATGCATACATGACCTCTAACAGACTTAGTTCGAATAACTCTCAGTAATTAAGTACGATTACGGAGTGTGAATGATCATAATGTTTCACAGTGTGTACACCACTTCAAGAATTATGCCAGAAGCAAACATATGGAGTATTTTTTTTTTGTGTCAAGTGTCACTTCCTATTTCAATTGCTCACGAAAAATGCAGTGTAATAACTGTCAATGGTCTAAACCTAGTTTTGGTATGTCATGTCGTTAGCTTCCTTCCTATTAGCATAAATTTATACAGCTTCCATAAAACCTCAGCTCATGTGACTTCTATGAAGTTTCTTGTACTAATGTCGTTTATGTCGAATTATAGCAGTTCATTTTCTTATCTTAAAAATATAAGGCACTGAGTGTAAGCAAAACATGCAATAGCGAGTAAATATACCAGTAGAGAACAGAATGTCAACAAGTGGATGCAGCATAATTCTTACAACGAGGCTCTGCCAAGCGAACAATCTATAATTAATACAATAGTGTGACCTAAACTCTATGTTTGTACACAGTATATCAGCATTTCTATACACCAAATTAAAGAGTAGTTGTGACGACAAACAGAAATGTATAAACATGCAATCCATACGCTTAGCAGTAAACATATATCTTACGTAATAAACAGGTCATTAGCATCATATCAGCATAAGCAAATAAATGTTCATATGTCATCTTAATAAGTAAACATGAAGGCGCAAGCAGATAAATCACAAAGTATAACTTACATACCTAATCACAGTCAGCACAATTAATCAGGTGACAATTATAATTTAAATAAATAAGCACAGCAGGCACATAATAAAAAAAATGACATCAGTGAAAAAGCATAGCAGCCAAGCGAGGCATAATATATACAAATTACAACCCAGTTCATTAATAATCATTGTCAAAATCAGTTAACGTACGCAAGCACGTCGCTTCACAAGTAATTTCATAGAACATGAAATTTAGCACAAAGTATGAATCACGTAATCGCGAGCAGCAAATTACGTCTAAAGTACGTACCTAAGTGGAAATATGTTACCTGAAAAATGAACTCAATTAATAGTTACCTTTTTTAGTTTATTAGTTTCTTCTTCGAAATTACATTCTTCCTGAAAATTTCTCGATAGCAGGTCGTCCTAACGTCGGACACGCACAGAATTTACCTGAAGTTCTTAAATATTTTATAGAACCGTATCCTGAAAAATACTGAACGTTAATAACATAATTCATCAAGTCACTATAGCTTTATACTGAATTTAATCGGAGAAATTAAACTGTGTATTTGTTTACGGCTGTCAGTGCATTCGCACTGAGCGCTCGATCAGCTGTAGGCGCGTGACGTAGGAAGTAATTGTTTGCGGTCAACGACTGCCTTGTGCGGCGCGCAGACTTGACTGTTGCTTTGGGTATGTGCCGCCGCCAAAACACAGCGCGGTATCCTTGTACTCTCTGCGTGTTTACGTGTAGCTGTAAGTTTCTCACAAGTATGTCATTCCACAAAAAATTTTTCAAAAGTATATCATTCCACAAAAATTTTGAAAACTACAAACCTCACGTTTTGTGGTAGGTACAGCATAATTACGAATAGCGTCTAATTTTTCTGGATCAGGAAGAATACCTTCTGTAGAAATAATGTGACCGAGAAATTTCACCTGAGAACGACCAAATTCAGATTTTTCCAAGTTCACTGTAATGCCAACTCTTGCAAAAATACGTAATAATGAATCCAAAATTTTGTTGTGCTCACTCCAAGAATGTTTAGCAATAAGAATGTCGTCAACATATGAAGTAATATTGTCACGGAGATAAACAGGTAAAATTTCATTTAAGCTAGGAATGAATGTTGCAGAAAATATAGTAAGTCCAAACGGTAATTCCAAAGTCACTTTTGGGTAAATTAGTCATATCCGGTTATTGTTTACTTACTCACTAGATAGATTGATAGTCGAAGAGTTGGTTTGACAGACGCAAAGAATAGTAAAACAGCAGGCAGCGGTGCAGAAAACTAAAAGAGAAATAGCACCACTACAGCTCGGGGCCCTATGCTCGCTACGGCACATATTCACTTAGAGTAGTGAATCCCCTGAGGACCTTAATAGCCGCACATAATTTCCAGTTTGTGTCTTAGTGGCATATTTGGCGGAAGTGCGTACATAAATTGATCTAACCATGCACATGGATGTATGTCATTCTTAGAATTGCGAAATATCTTAATCTTCCGAACAGTTAAGAAGTGTTTATAGTCAAAGTTTTCGCCTCGTGGCGACAAAGACCTACCGCGTCTGTCCCAGTCACAATGACGATTATTGTTAAATTCACGCGCCTGGCGCTCTCTTGTTGTATCCCGTAAATGAAACAAATTATTTTCTTCAAACCCCTCTGGTATCTGTGAGTCTAAATTTCTTGTGCCGTCTTTTCCTACGATTTCGCCTTCAATCTGTTTGACTTGCTTTTTTAATGCCTCAAATTCCCTTTTCACGCGTTCATTAAATTTTCCCTGATTTTCAACATGTTTATTTATGTTCTGGTATTCTTTG
Source organism: Schistocerca piceifrons (assembly GCF_021461385.2). NCBI lineage: Eukaryota > Metazoa > Arthropoda > Insecta > Orthoptera > Acrididae > Schistocerca > Schistocerca piceifrons. The sequence continues at coordinate 4,879,324 of NC_060149.1, forward strand.
GTTTCTGCAAATGGCAATGGTGCTGTATCATCTGAATCTCTGTCCCCACTTAAACTAAGATTTGTCAGTTTATCTGAAATTTCCTCAACTCTTTCCGATAAGTCACCTAATTGTTCTTTCTGTTTATTTACGTCTTCCGTAAGTGTCGCGACTATGGTTTCAGTATTGACACATTTGGTAGTTAGCTGTTCATATTGTTGTGTTAGGTTATTTAATCTGTCATTTGATACGGATTCCTCGATTCTCTCAAATATTTCTTCCTTATCCTTTGCACGTTGTAAATTTAACTCTGAAAATTTCTGTACTATTACGCGATCTCTTTCTTCCTGTTCTCTATCCTGTTCCCTTTGTCTAATCTCTACTGCAACTAATCTATTATTATGAGAATTCAAAATCGGTTGTACTTCTTCTCTGATTTCTTTCTTTAACTCATCTTTCATATTTTTGAAACATGTCCCTATTCGTGAGTCTAACCGTGTTTCCAGTGTTCCCATATCAGTTTTTAATTCAGATCCCAAAGTTCCCATCTCGGTTTTAATTGTTCCTATTTGTGATCCCAGTGAGTCTAACCGTGTTTCCATTGTTCCCATCTGTGATTTTAATTCAGATCTAAACTGTGTTTCTATTCGTGCTCCCAAATTTAATATAGCACCCATCAACTGCTCAATATCAGCCGGTTCGAAATTCTTTTCGCCCCTAACATTTCCCACAAAACTAACTTCCTTCTGCATAGCCATAAAGCTATCTGTGTTCGATACTATTCCAGAATCTTCTATCGTTAATCTCGTATTCTGTGAATTTTCTGATTGAGAAAAATTTTGAACTGTTTCCGGACTATTTTCCCGACGTATTACATTGTTTTCCACTACATTATTTATGACACTGTTTTCCTCTGTTGACGAGTTCGCCGTGTTAACAATTTCGTCATTCTCACTATTCATCATTTTTGCCTTTTTCATTGATCGCGTAATCATTTACAAAACATAAAAAAATTCGTCACTGTACGAAAATTACACACAATGACTCCTCATCTCCAACAATACCATTCACACGAGATGTTTCCCTCAAACACGATTAACGAACAATTGAAATAATTGCACTAAATTGTCAAACGCGTATACAAGACAACGAAATTAAATTCTGAAAAAAAAAATACCATTAGAAGAATGACAATTACCAAATCTACACATGCAAAATAGACTACAATTACTAAACTACAAATTACTACAACAATACTACTGTCTACTATTTTTACAATCAGAAGAATTCCAAGGGACGATCCGAAGCAGCGGTCGCCACGTGCATGGGGGCTTAATTAAATAAAATGAAAATGATTTTTTAGTAGCTGTATGTCCGATTACGCTGTTTCGTAAACGGTTGGCCCTGACTAGTATTTGTCCGCAATCTGACTGCATAGAACAAAACAAAGAATGAAATGAAAATTTTCGTTAACACAATTAATTAATTAAGTCCCCAGCAACTATAAAACCTACGAACCCAAAGCACAAGTGTAATAGTTCTGTGTGTGGGAGTGTGACTCAACGTACACATCTGGCACGGTTCTTCTTCAACAAGACAAGAAATTTTAAATATCATTTATACTGAAGTAATTAAAAAATAGAAATACTATAATTGCGTAAGAAAACCAGAATTACACTCTAATACAAGAACACAAGCCAGATGCTTTGTTGACTGAACCTGTAATGACGCATTATTCAGGACATTGAAATAATGAGAAAAAAAAGAAACGGAGTTTGTTACCTCATTTATATTGATGAAAATCACTCTAATCCTTACAATATATCTCCACACCGACTCTCTACTACCACATCTCAACAAGACTCTTCAGTATCACATCTCAGCAAGCACTGCCTACTAGCACATCTCAACAAACACTCTCTGCTACGAGTTCTTAACAAGCACTGACTACCACGAGACCTCGACAGGCACTGACTACTACGAGCTCTCCCCAAGCACTGTGGAGGCGGCTGAATAATACTCTTTGGCGCAATCTCTGGCGCAGTGGCTCAATGTAGCCACCTTTCACTGTTTTCTAGAAAGCACGGAGACATTTGGCTACTGGGTTACTGCTGTTCTGTTCCTTTGATATTTGTTTACTTAATTTGTTTATGTATCTAGTAATGTGTGTTAGAGAACGTTTATGGTCCAGCCGTACGAATATTTATTAAATTTCAAGTTATTTAAATGTAAATCCAGTATTTGGAATGTGAGTGAGCTTTGGCTGGAGCCATGATGGGAGCGCTACCGCCAATCACAGTGCTCGTTACTAAGGGAGGCTATTACCGATGTGAATACAGGGGGAGTTGTGAACAGTGCGGCGCGAGGGACAGTCGCACAGGACACGAAGAGTCCTGCACAGTACGGCGCAACGGACGCACGGACGCGGGAAAGACTTGAAGAGTGGTTCAGTTTGCGTGCGGTCGCGGGAGATAGAAATATTTCGTAGTGCCGGCTTGTGCACTTGTGAGACTTCCGTGGCTTCTGCAGTGAAGACGTAGTATGCGTCTAGAAGTGAATGTTGTTGTTCATTGCTAATTACGTGAAGTAGGTATCTATTGTTTCCCTGTTATTGAACTTATATTTAATTTAACTGCTGACCATCGACACCAATAAGTGCTTTACAGTAATAAAAGGCAGTCTTAAAGTTACTTCGGCTATCGTACTCATAATTTAAAGTCGCTAAAATAGTACCTGCAGAATTTATTTAATTGCAATCTTTCATGTATAAATGTCTATGTTACTTTCAAAATTCGTAATTGCCAAGTGATAGGAACCTTCGACGATTGAACTGATGTGTATATTCATATTGTATACTCTAGACTCAGCAGTATTTGGCGTGTAATGCGGCAGCTACGTATCCCAGCCCCTAGACAACGAAACCAGCCGTAAACTTTTAATATTTCAACTTTGAGTCAGAGGGTGCGTAGTTGAGTGCCACCACCCCATTTCATTTTTAATTGAGAGCCCACAACGGCGGTATATACCTGTAGCATGTGCGTCTGCAACATGTCCTGACAAACTGGGACTTGGAAAAGTACTTAGTCTATGCTTCTAGCAATCACAGACTTAGTAGAAAAGCATGTGTGTAGGGCAACAAAAGCGCAAACTGCCTAATCGACATGTACGAGTATGTCAAACAAAATCTTTAAGAAGTCGTAGTTTAACATATCGGCGACTGTGATCCAGTCTGTCTGTAGCAACCATTAACGCACAACAATCGAATATATTAATATAAGTGCTCATCTGCAGGAATGGGCGTAGTTAAATGTCCATATAAAGTGTTCAATGCTATTTTGGTTGAGACATCTGCATTTTGATCTGGTCTAGCGATTTCCGGATTTGTTGTCCTACTAATGTGCCAGTTTCTGGATTTAGCGTCCTATCGGTTTTAATACGATGAAAACGGCATACTACCTCACTAAGTACTATATAATAAGAAATCAATATTGATCAATGTTGAACTTACACACTACTCTACAGTAATTCGCCAGGAAGCACTTTATGCAGCAGAATTTTTAACTCGGGACAAAAAGGCGATTATGGATGCATTGGAAATTACAAAAGGAAAAATACTAAGGTAGATTATAGGACTAGTTAAAGAGCAAACACTATACAGAAGACGTCGTAATGGTGAACTTCAGACCCATATTAAAAAAATTACTGATATAATTAAGACAAGAAGAATAACTATCTACGGCCACATCCAAAGGATGAATCCCAACAGACTGACAAAAAGACTGTTCACTTCAGTAAATTAAAAATGGATAAGAAGCGGTTCAATTAAGTTTAAAGGGACATTGACGAACTACAAATTGTTCCACAAGATCTTCATGAATGACTGCCACTCATAAAAGAATTATACGATTCCCAATGTTTCTATGAAAAACCCGAAAACAAGACAGGAGCCAAACCACTTGGAAAGAATGAAGCAGAGACAATCATCGACAGACGATGAGAGAAATGTGGAAGGAAAATAGAGGTAAACAGTTTCAGTAACCGTAGTCCATAGCGGCTCATAAGTAAAAGAAAGAGACGCAATTTAATATAACCAAACGTGGCCCGATTAATTTCATCGTCATTGTGCGCTCTTTTTAGTGATGTTCTCAGAATTAAAATACGTAGCACCAAATTCAACTAATGTTTTTACAAATAGACAAATGAATAATTGCGCGAAAGCAGGTAAATGCAACTGAAATCTACAAATATGATACTTTTGGAGAAAATGGTTGGGTAGAGCAAGATAATTAAGTATTCATATTACGTGTTGGAGTTCTGGCACATTCGTATAATAAGATGAAATTAAAATGTGCTATAATGTTGATTGCTCACGATATTGTGCGCCAAAATAATCGCGTTAACAACTGACATCTTCACATTTCTCTGACAACTTGTTTGCGATCGTTACTACACCCATCTGGATGCTGCTAATTTTTATACGTATTTTGAACAAATATTGATTTATGTGAGAGGTTATGACAACAACTGATTGTTCATCCGAGGAAAGAGGAAGGAGTCACGTGTGCCATGTCAGGAGAAAGTTTGGTAGCCCAAAGAAACAGAATTTGTTACTGTGTCCTGTACAGAATGACGTGGGTGTTTGTCGTGACTTCTACAATTAACGTCTTCGCCAAGTCACCCATTGGTGGGAACATGTATTGCACTGAAGGGTGAATATTAAGTGATCACCCATTCCTCTAACGTCCTCATCCGTTTAATGGTCAAACGTAGGAAATACCCTGTATTTTACTCTGATGAAGCAGGTTTCATAGACGAAATTCAGTATTTCAGCCTTCATTTCATTTTCCTCCGTGTCGATGCTGTAATGGCCAATGAACATTTAGACACACGACTATGATCCAGTGACTGATTTTCCATAGGGCACACGTAAAGGGTGGAGCACTCAGCAGATGAGATATTTTTTTAAACAAAGCATAGAGTATATTACATTTTTGTTGATATGAAGTAAGATTTTGTTTTCAAATTCATCGACCTCTTTTCCGCAGGCTCTCCTTACACTTGTTTTTGGTTGGTTTCGCTTTTATATGTCAGCGAGGCTTCAGCTTTGGTAGATCTCCTGTACAATTCTCTCTACTTACTTATTAACTTTCAAATGTTATTACTGTATCATGGGGACCTGTCTCTATCCATCACTATCATGTAAGGTACCAACTATTCTCACGCGGAACATATCTCACTCACTCTCGTGTTCATCTCAGACGTTTCCTTAATGTCCCCTTACGTGACGATATCAACACTAACACAGATCTAGCGTCAAATAATCATTGCACATACTCCATTTACAAATCGGATATCTCGAACACAAGTCAGTAGAAGACAATGGTAAACCACATCCGCTACAAACGTTGCGTGTGAGCATAGTAGGATCTCGCACATTGTCGAAAAATCTGGTAAAAAGTACATTAGCTTGCACTGGGGACGGAATGGCAAGGAAATCAGCCTTTTCCTTTTCGGGGGAGGCGTCCCGATATTTGCCTGCGTAACTTAAAAAACCTACGGGAAGGGAAACCAAAATTTCAGATGCTGAATATAGAACTGAAACCAAATTCCTCAGAATGTTATTCGAATGTGCTAACCACAGCATCACCCCGATCGGTGATATTTTGTTAAAAAAGCTCCACGTTTAGGAATATGTTTTCACGCTCCACATAAGATCAAACAAACGTTCCATTCTAAATGCATCATTAGTATACTACATTTCATGGGTAGCCTTTGAAGCATCAGACGACTATGGGTTGAAAGTTCATAATGTTTACGACACCAAGTTTTTAGAATCGAGCTGAGCTGGGCTCAACGATTGTCCTCTTTCCCTGTTCCACTAGCGACAACAATAGTACAATGCTCCACAATTGGTGCCGTCCTTTTGTTTAACGAGACACTCCGCCTCAAAGTCTGTTGTGTGCTGTGGCTCAGCGGATTAAAACTAAGAGTATTACGCGGTTTACTAGAAGTACTGCCGCCTAACCAATTTATGGGCCCACACACACACACACACTGCAGGCAGGTTACGATGGAAGAATGCCTTTGTTCACCATCCTGTAGTGATCCCACTGGAAACTTATTCCTCCTTTTTACGTCATACCGATAACTGCACTGGAAGTAAATCTCAAATGAAAATGTGGTGAGTAAAGTCACGTGTATAGATAACGGCACCACAGGTTTGTTGAGTACCTCTTGTAGTCTGAAAAAGTACAAATAAATTTAATCTGTACTGTCGGCAGTCTCAAATACCAATTAGTTTGCAATGAAGAAGATATATCTTGCTAATTCTAAAAGTGCCGTAGTTCTCAAATATAGGGAACAATTTTTATTACTTACCAGTTGATCTTTGCATGTACATAGTTCTCTCAAATACACTGTAATATCACAGCAAAATAATAGATTTATTTATTTTTCAGAATTAATGTTAATTACGATATCCTTGTTGAATTTGCAGTTAAAGGCTGCGGATATGGGTTAGATATTTTGAACGGAGATTGCAACATCCCGAGAGCGGAAAGAAATCGAGCACGTCACTATCTTCGAATACATGTACATCATTTTGAACATGTCCCGCAGTAAACGTATAGTACGTAATTTTGTTGAATTTCGGATCCCTTCGTGTCGTTGCTTCTTGAAAAGAATTTATTTTCTGTTGCACTTGTGATCCCCAATCACCTACATTGCTCTGAAATAAAGAAATTTCAGAAAAAACTTTATTTAACCCTTTACTCTCGTTTTGATGCATGCATTACGTCCTCGGAGCGAGTACAGTTACTTTTGAATCACCCGTTATACACTGCCAATCCCGTAGCTTGCAGCACTTTAAATGTAATCAGGTTTCCCTTTATTTTAAAGCTATGATTAGAGTTTGAACATCTAAAAATTATGTGATAGGTCATTTAGTGTACTTTCAATCGAATGGTATTGCGACGGGACGGAGTCGGTCTGTCGTTCTTTCGTCTCCTTACTAGCTCTCTCTGAGTAACTTTCATCAAACAGTTCACCTACCTGTATATGTCTTCCTTCCGACGTCCCTTCACTGTGCAGTAGACGGTACACGCTAGGCAGTGTAAAGCAGCGTTGATGAATCCACTACCTAATACCTACTACAAAGAGGCCGCGTAACTCAAGTTGCAAATCAGTTCCTGTAAGTTCATTTTCACAGATTTCGGTCGGTTGGAGAATGCAGTTGAATTGCATTAAGCATTTGAAAATTCTATTAACGTCTTTTTATTCATAAGGAAGCACATGAAATGGCTATCAAGTCCGTATTTAATAATGCAAATGCTCTATCATTCCAAGTTCACCGTCTATACAACATATTTCACACGAGAAAAGCAGCCAGAATTTCTGCAAGTCCGACCCGATTAATTTTGCGATCCAGCAGTCACCGACCCACCACTATTAGCGAGTTGAACATTCCGTAAAATCAGTGGTCTTCTGTGTCAGAAGTGCTCGCCAAAGTGTACCATAAGGAACACAGAATATGCCATAAGGAATTGTCACTATGACAGAAAATTTCACACGTTCATTAAACTTCAACTAATTAATGCATAGATATCACACTTTCATCAAAATGTTCGTAACTTCAACCGTTTTAGTCACGACATGTTCTATCTGAAATTACCTCACTAGCTCTTCATTTGACATACTATTTTCGCGGAGATTTCTAGCATGGTGTTACTTGGAAGCAGGTTAGCGAGCCGATGCTCCTCTCCTCTCTGCCTGTCTACCTATCTGCACGCGGGAACCGCTTAGTTCTGACTGGCTATTGATCTGAATGAACAACTAGAATGATCTTTCTTGCTTTAGCCAACCACTAATCAGATAGTCATCTACGTCATTACAATTTCTAATACAGTATATTGTTTAATAAAATAGAACGAAATCAATACAGAAACTTATTCCGCTTCAGACTTTTATTCTGGCTGGCTGCACATATCGACAAACGTCATCAGCATCGTAGTTGAAACACAATTTTCCCACGGTTGAATTTTATAACGTTTTACGTAAAATGACATTAAGCTTTAACGTATGTCCCACATACACTCTCTCATTTATTTCCATGTTTTCACACAGTAAATTATAACTTTGAATGATTTTTTATACTACGTAATGCAGAGTAATTAAAGTTTTTAATTAAGTGATTTTATACACTGAGATCTTTGTTATGACTTCAGATGATAATTAAAGACATTTGGTTATTGTTGCTAACTGAGTTTTGAAACGTAAGTGTCGGTTTTAGGATGTTTAAGTAATTTTCTCAATCTCTGTGACTATAATAGATAAAAATCTGAAATTTTGACAGGATCCCTTCCTTAATAACACAAGATTGCGTATCAAGTTTGAACAACATCGGATGATAATTACTATGGTTTATTTAAGTTCGTAGGGGGTGTGAATTTGGCTACCGACTGAATGTTACTTGAGACCTTTCACACGGCCGTTAGCGTCAGCTGCGCTTGCGCTGTGAGACAGAGTGAAGAAAAAACGTAGCCATCCTGAAGCCGCCTTGCTACATGGCTGCGTGCCTTTCTGCATAGAATGTTATCTCGTAATAGCTTGGTACGTTACACACCCCCTAACAACCTAAAATAACTCTTGAGTGCATTTGAGGTTCTTACAATGGCAATGTTGCTACTGAACTCTGTAGTTACACCAACACATTTAACTATGGGGCTTCTAATGAAAGTTGTTCCTATTCACAAAAAAAATATTTTCAAAAGAACAAAATATCAAAAATTACATTATAGTTTTCTACACTGTCACATCAAATGTCAGAGGCTTGGACTTGATAGCGAATAACAAAATTAATTTACACAATTTCCTATTTTTCTTCAGAAATCATATTTTTCATACAAAATTCCTCATCTTAACATTTCCAAAAGAAGTTATTTTTAAAAAAACAATTACATTAGGAATTATGAAATTTTTCTTCGAAATTAACTTTTTCTTTGAAAAATTGCTTTACAAGTTTTTACATTGTTTTGAACAGAATCAAACATTTTACAAGTCGCTATGGTAGAACTCATGAAATTTAGTATATAGCTTTTAATCGCTCTGGTGGCCGTCGTCTTTATATCTAAGCACTTTACAGTCCCTATGTTAGCGTTCATGAAACCTAAAATTATATTTTTTAATCGCTTTGAGGAGCGTCCTTTATGCATATACATACACTCTACTTTTAGTTGAAACATATGGCAGATAACTTTAGTTTTCACACCTACACTTGGGTTGCTTTGAAGGCACTTCACTGAGCTACATCGTCCAGCCCTCAGTCCTAGATCAGATTTCCTGTAGTCTTGTATCGGGTTTTTCAAATTTTCGAACCTGAAACGTACATTATGTCTAAGTCTCCATTCTTAATGTCTGCACCCTAACTTTACACATATATATTTATCATAGTCCATAATTTTTGTTCTCAAATTCAAAGGCAAATCTTTACTAGGAACCTTTCAAAATTTTAGTGTACTGAAAGCTTAGTGCTTATTTTTTTTCACAAAACTTTTTCCCAAGACAACTCCATATTCATTGCACCTCTTGTATACAATAGTTTCATATACTACAAATTATTTTCAGTAAAAATGAATTAACCATTATTCAAAAACACCAACATTACCCAAATTGGCACTACCATGTTACTCTTTTTTCGACAAATCATTTTATGCCTTTCTATGTGAGAGATTACTTAAACAAGTTGCTACTGAAAGCACTACTTACTGCTAACAATTGAACAAACTTTTTCTCTATTAACCTTTTCTGTCAGAAAATATATTTCACGACTTTATATAAAATACGTTATTACACACATACAATGCGAAATTACAAAAACTGTTTAAAATATTTAAGCTCATTTCTGAAGCTCTCAAATACACATCAGATATATATTTCATTTAGTTATTTCTAATAAGCACATTCCTTATTCTTTTACTACAGCCTCGTCCAATAATATTTATACAAGTTTAAAAAAATTGCTTAGTCATCACCTTTTCTTTTCAGTATCACTTTCATTCCACATTTATCCATGTTAGTTTTTTAGTCATCTAGTTCCAAACTTGTCCCTCTTATGCCTCTTTACCTTATTCTTTACTACAATAGGGAAGAAGAAAAGAAGATAGCAGAAGTTCTGAATGATGAAGAGTTAGGTTGACAATACGACACGAAAAGGAAATAATATTCCCCGCAACTTGGTATGCCTGGTGTGCATCAAACACCTGACTACACAAAGAACGCACGCCCCCTGAGGCTTGTTATTTACTACTGTCCCCATTGTCATTTTGTATTTCACTCAAATTTGATAGTCCCTGTATTTTTTCAACATCAGATGGATCTACTCCCTTCCTTTCGCCATATTCATTATACCCCTCAATATACTCTTTCGTTCTGCAATAACGTATGGGTATGTCACTTTGTTCATCGGATACATATGGCCTTTTTCCAGTGAAAGGAATAACTATTGTTCATCCATGTACTACTATAACCGCTTCATTACTTCCAAAATCTACTTTTCCTTGGTAAGAAATCTGCACCCACCAGCATTTCAACACTTAATCCATCTATTATCAAAAAAATTTGGTCGAGTTCTACCTCACCAATCCTGACCGGTAGCATAATTTCATGTTTAACTACTTCTTTACTTTTCCCTGTGGCTACCATAATATTTATGCTACTTTCTGGGATTATAACTACCTCTTTACTAGCAGGGAGAACATTTACAAAACCCTGTGAAACTGCACATACATTGGAATCACTATCCAACAAACAAAGAACTTCTTCATTAAAAATCGTCACTTCAATTATAGGTTCTCCTGTAGTTTTTTCTCTGAATTCAGAATCTGGTTCTTCTAACAAATCCTGCACTACATCACGTCTATAGAAACCCACACCTCCTGTGGAAATTAGGCACATGCTTACTGGTGTTTCTTCTTATTCTTTAACTGTGGCAGCTTTCATTAGTCTGTCCACTATTGATAAATCGGAATACTTCTTTAAATACTCCCCGTCTTTAATAATATCACCAGATTCTGCAACCCTTCCTACGGTGTTGTCATAATTTTCAAAATTACTCCCTGCTTCCTCCTCTTCTGCTTCTTCTTCCTCATTATCCGAAACTACTCCATTTAATCTATACAAAACTTTCTATGCTCTATTATTCTCTTCCTCCGGTACCTCCAATACCGTTTCCCCTATTATTGTGCTAATTCCACAGTTTATGGTAAGCCCCTCATGTGCTCTGCAGTGCTCGTTTACCTTCACATCCTGTTACTTTCTGCTAACTGTTACTCACTAACCTGGTTTCTTGAGTCACTGTTTTGATCTTTTCTCTCACAAAATTCGACTACATTTTCCTGAAAAACACAATTTTCCACAGTGTCCCTCTCCTGAGCAATATTTATCTTTACCACATCACCCCCAAGATGTTCAGCTGGTGTTTTTCTTGCAAAAGGTTTTGCTGGCGGTACATGCATTACAGTATGTTTCAACCTCATGCTTATCATTCTTTGCTTAGGCCAATGGCGGAAATGTGCTATAGGTGATGGTGGCAGGGAGAATGAAATTTCCCTGCTATTTCTTATAAACGTTGCTAGGCAGCTTAAATGTACTTAATGAACAGCATCGCAAAAAACCAAGGAGTTGCTGTAATGTGTCATTACATCAGGCTACAGAAGAAAGGTTCCTTGACATCTTTAAATTTCCCTTGCTTATAATCCCAAGTGAAAGAAATAGAAGAAAGGCTGACTTACCTATGTACTCACGAAGAAGAACCTAGGGAATGCTAGACACAGTGAAGTTAACTAGTCCGTGGTGTAGTTTGCTGTGAAGCCTATGCATCTCTGGAGTATTTATAAAGCCATAACGGTTCGTCGAGGCTTTCAGTGAATAGTGGGAGCCCTGTTTTATCATTGCTTATGAGACAACCAATCAGACGAGTAAAAAGGTAAAAAGTGTCTCAAGGAACAGGAGTACGACGTGAGTCTCTATGTGTCAAGGTTAGGCTGGTGTGGTCTGCCCGAGTCTGGATGGCGAGTGCTGAGCGCGTCCAGAAATATAGGGGTAGCGAGAGAGCAACATAGAGGAAGTGGTTGGCAGTTTTGCCTGGAGCGGCTGGAAAGGAGAGAGTGATTCGCAGCACAAGATAAAGTGCTGAAGGGAACTCACCGCAGTTAATTTAAGGGTGGGAGGAGGACGTTGTGTTAACTAGAGGACTGGAGGACTCATAGTTTTATTTTAAAGTGACTTGTTTCCAGAAGTGGTTCAGAGGTATCCTTCTTCTCTTTAAGCATTTTCAGTTACTTTAAATTGTCACTATATTCCATTGGACACAGAAATTTTTGTGTGTGCTGCAGATATAAGTGTATGGACAACAGGATTACCATTCCGTGTTAGTTACTAACTGCATTTACTATTATCATCCGGCGATGATGAAGCTGTAGTTCACCGATATTAATGCACAGATGGCGGGTCTTCGAAAAATGAACGGCTAGAGGTGCATAATCACTCATGTTAGGAAATTATATTTGCCTCAGGGAACGAACATGTTAAAATACGCTGTCGAATCCATTGCTTTCGGTTACTGGTATGGAGAGGAGTGTTGGAGGTATTTTATTTAGACGGGGGTGGTGCGCTACTAGTTTAAAAAAAAATGTTCCAAAATTAAGACAATATCTTCTAAAATGAGAAAACCTGAGACTGTATTATCGAAGTTGCTGTAAATTCCTTGATTCCAATCGTAAGTTAAATAAGACAAATGTAAATTATGATTGTAAATCGCTGGCTGCAACCTAGCACTCCCTATTCTTAAGATAATAAGTGTTTCACCAAAATACTGTTTCAGTATTGTGTCACTTAAATGCTCAGTGAAAAGAAAACTCGTAGCTTGTATGGTCTGCGTCAAACGCAGGTATCTGATTCAAAACAAATATATTTAAGTTTACGTACATGACAGAATGTTGACCAGATGGTTGTAATTAATGTGCAGCTACTCATGGAGGTCCAGTGTGGGCTGTAATTATCGTTGGCAGCGAAACGTGGTAGATATAGTAATGAGTTAACGCGGAACTGATTTACGATGGAGAAAAATTAGTTCCCATTTTGGCTACCAGATGCTAATCTGGTGCTGTATAGCATCTCTTCGACATCTCCGGTGCTCGTACGGAACAAATTGTGTAAGCGGCAGTTAATAATAAAATCAACATTGTGTCTTTCTCGCTTGTTCTGCCCACATCCCACTCCTAATCCATTACACGTGGAAACGTTTCTATACCTCTTTGTTACATTCACAGCGCCAGATTTGCACCTGGGGGCTAAAATTTGAACTACCATTTTTTTCAGCTTAATTCCGTTCCTCATTAACGCATTCGAATGTCTACCAAGTTTGACTGCCGTACAATAATTACAGTCCACACTGGACCGCCATGAGTAACTGCACTTTAATTATAACCAGTCTGTACATGTCGTAACAGAGGTCCCCCGTACTTACGCTTTCAGAAACTATTTTCAGGGAGTCAGGCACATTTGGATATCTATGTTGTCCACTCCCACTGAAAGTAAATCTAACATCTCGAACATTTATTACGGTTTAAATAAAAGGAACATTTTGTAATACAAGCACCATAATGCTGTAAAATTGAAAATATCATTTTAGAAATATGACCATAAACATACATAATGATAAAATGTACATGACACTTGTGACGTCTACTAAAAAAATAGCAACAAAAAAAAATGCGTGCTACAAGTGTTATCTTCACACTCTGTTCACAGCTCACATAATGGTATCATGGCGTGGTTCACTGTTTGTCATATAAAGCATTATCCTGGCTTGTTTCTTCTCCACAGTTCCGTTCTGCCTCTTCAGTACATTTTCCGATATTACTTTCGCACTCAGAGCGATGAGTGCTGTTCTACTTATGCATCGTTCCACTCGCTGAGCGGTCGATACGCGCACCGAAATTCAGTGTGTCATGGTAGCTACGCAACTCGCATGCGTGTCAGAGCACAAACAACCCCTGAGCCACAAAACCGAGACAAGTACGTGAAGCAGCAATTCACATAACGCTTACAAGCTTTCCACGTTACTGCGATATTATAATGCTAGCAGCTAAAACATTAGGAATGGTGTGGCAAAAAAGTATTTATGTTTCAGTTACAGTCGTTTCCACAGAAATACACAATGCGCCATACACATTACTTGCAATCAAGCATTTCAGTCCTTTTTATAAGATTCGTCGTTTAATTTCTTACAAACATTTATGTTACAAGTTTTTCAGAAATAAGTAAATGTGAAACAATAAAGTCTGAGTATAAACAATGTCTCCCACCAATTCTGAAATATACTCGTACATACATGATACATTTCAGAACTAAGTTGTACAGTTTATCATTATCAACAGTAGGTTATCTTTCTATGTTAAAAATATGGTGTGTATTATTATTACCTTGAATGATTATAACATTGAAACAGATTTATCGGTTAATAATCTCGCAAATTTCTGTTGTTTTCAAGTAATTAAAGCTTAAAAATCATTAAATTTCAACCTTCGGTTACGTGATGGAAAACTTTCTGTTACTGGCCGAAGCTCTGGTGACAACACAGTCTAGGAGTAGGATGAAGCTATACCCGTGTTATAGGAATGTTAGCTAAAGTTGCTAGTGTCTTTTTGTACTTTTTCTGCAAACAGTTTAGTTATTTGGTGATAGAAAAGGCATTTGCAACTCTTAAATAACAATGAAAAGGAAGTTAGTGGAGGATGATAGTGGAAACATTCAGAAAACTGATGCGCTTATGGTCTCTTCGTTCTTCAAAATAAGCCCAGGTTTTTATGTTCCGGAAATAAAAATGATAAAAACTGCATTGCATGGGGACTGAGACAGAAGTACTGTGACAGAGCAATAAGTTGAAGAACTGTGTTAAAAGTGAGTAATTGCTGTCGTTGTTATCTTCGACAACTTTATGCATTGCAGTTTTTCTGTTCCTCCAGGTTATTAATTTAAACCACTTTATGTTTATAAAGTGTATTACAATTAAACCTTAAAGTACCTGTTGTTCTACTGCATACTTAAATGCAGATGAAATATTGTTATTTAAAAGTGCTTAAGCAGAACCAACTTTCATTTGATCATATTGGCCTGGTCTTATTACATTTACTTGTTGGTTCGAAGCATAGTTCAGTTTTTCACTTCGTCAAAATCGTTAGCTTTACAACATGTTCAATGGAGACAGTTTGAAGTAGCAAATTATTGGCTTCAACGTCTTGTTTGGGAAGGATAAAGTCGTCTCAGATTGTTAAATGGTTTCTCAGATCCTTCATAAAAAGAGCTACATCAGGCATGAAATACAGTTTCTTAACACCTCCCTTGTGATTTATTTCAAATTGATCAGATGTAAAATGAAGGCAATAAATGTAAATTGATATTAAGATTAGGTACGAGACACGATTTAAAGCTCTTATATAACTGTATTACGAATAAGGTAAACTTAGGAATAGGAATAAATATATAAAACAAAGTTACTCTGAAAGAGAATCAAAATTGTGAGCATTGCTTTAACAATCCGACGCCCTACCAATTACGATATAACCACCAACCAGCTTACATGGCTTGTTTACTTACATTAAAATCATCCTCCCAAAAATAAACACGTGTAGTGAGCACTACGTCATTTGGGTCTCTAAGAGAGAGTTACAACGACGTTTTATGTATCTCCTCAATCTTTGGAACACTTAAATATATTTTTCAGGCGTTTTCATATATTTATTTGTACGATGTGGTACTACACAGCGTTTGTAGCCCATTTCTGAAACGTAAGTTTCAAAACAACATATCACTGTGAACGAGCTTCACAACAATAGGAGCAGCTTGCTTTTCAGTGACAACACAGAGATCACATGACTGAAACGGAGCGTTTTAGAGGGCTTTCAAAATATTCCGATTTCATTTCCATTTGTTATTAAAAAAAACTGGAATCCATGAGGAAAAGAAGCATATTATGAGAATGAAATGAATAATTAGCAATTTAAGATGATCTCCAGAACACAGTCAAATACCGTATTCCAAGCCCAGCACTGTCCTCGCACTCTTAATCAGCGGGAAATAATCCCGGTCCGTCAATCTTTATTAAAAGCTTTCATAGTTTTTCTAAATCTATTAAGGCTGCGACCTATCCTTACCACAGCAAGTCTTCAAATTAATGGGACTATCGCGTCTCCAAAATTGTTTTGTTAGCTTGATATTCGCTTGTTGTAGTTAGATAGCTTTTGGAAACTCTGTTCAATCTTTCCCACACCAGGAAGTCTGTGGGTGAAGTGTGTATGACACCCAGCTTCTTTAATGACTCCAGAGAGTGGCGAATATCGTTTACATTGATAAGTGTAAAAGTGATAGCTAGGGAAGACTCACATTTCTGGTGCGATTGACACTGTTTCTTATCAGTTATTGATAAAATAAGTTGGTAATACATTTGAAGTGCATTAAAAATATTAACTTTGAAATGTCTGTGTGAAGCCGTTTCATAAGACGCTGGTCGAATTCGGTACAACTTATTCACTTTACTACCTGATTTTAGCTCAATTCATGAACTCTTCCAGAAAGACTGCGCACTCAAATAAGGCCTATTGAATATTATATGTGTGTTTTAATGTGGGGTTTCGGTTTTGTTTTGTGGGAAACGCTGGGTTGGTCATCGTCTGCTGGGAGATGATGTTGCTTCTCGTTCGAAGGAGAGCACAGGATGACCAACTTAGGTTTCCAATACCTGAACAGAGATGTTTATGCATCTTAATCGAAAACTGTGTCGTAGGTTGTTTTTGTGTGTGAGATTGGTGACGGAGGGTAGCTTCCGCTGCACGGGGAGGTAGATAATCTCGAAAGGAAAAGCGGCACTCTTCGGTGAACGCTTGGTGAGTACAGATCGCAGCTCTTAAGGGGGGTTTCAGGTGATAGGAAGCAGGTTGAGTTAGGACTTCATTATGTTTAACTGTTGAAATACTTACGAACTTCAGCTTAACTGAAGCGTGTGAAGAGAGTTATTATTCCAAATGTGTATTAATTATGTTGCTTTAAAAAGGCGATTTTTGGGTGCTTGTGTTAAAAGTGTGGAAGCTGCTTTTGTCTTTGTGTGTCGATTTTGTGCCACGTGTTTGGTAATCAATGACCCTTCTGGTCCACCACGGCACCGCAATAGGCTTTATTTTAACAGTTTGCTTGGTTAATGATCTATAATTTCTGCAAGAATATCTGTTCTTTCGTGCGCTTTCTACAAAGCAGCAGAACAGTTTGATTCAGAATGCACCACAGGCTCTAGTTCGTCCGTATGCAAGCAGCAGACGCAGTTAGTATGTTGAATAATTATCGCACAGCTTCGTGCATTGGTTAAACCTCTGTCCAGAATAGTGCATGGGTAGAATCGTAATGCGAATCTCACTGAGATATTTTTATGGTATGAACGCAAAGGAGATTATAGTATCATTGTCTCCCACCCCCTTTTTCTGTGTTTCTACTTGCTGTAGTTAAATTGTGCTCTGTTACATTCTCATGTAATTGTTCTTTAAATGTTTCTAGTCAGGTACTAGTTATGTGTAGTAAGGATGTGCAGCCAAATACTTAGATACTATAAATAATCTAGGTGAAAGATAAATTCTGTGGTGTTGATCTTACCCACTTTCTCCGATTTCCAATCCTGAATTAATCAAGCTGCTTCATGCACGACACGGAGTGCTGTTTTTCTGGCTACTTAAAGAAAATTTGCATACTTGTAATTAAATTATTAAAGTAATTGAACTAATAAATTTCCAGCTCCGTTTTTTTTCAAGTGGTTAGGAAGGGCTTGGGCTGGTAGCAACCCTGAATTTCTGAATTTTTATCATTATTTGTGTGAGAGAAGCAGCTAGAAATGCGAGATAACGTATATGGCTCGATAAGAAACGTCGTAAACATAGTAATACGTTACACATGGCCGACCCTGGCCTAGGATGCGCTAGACTTGCGAACTTCTGAGAGATTAAGTTAGATTTAACAGTGTATAAATTCATGCAAAATTTTTTTCACAGCGCTCAAGCAACTTCTGTGTTGCTTGAGAGAGAGTATTTCTTCCGACGTTGTAAACGGCGTTGTTTGCTGTTTATTGTATTTATGTATTTTTTTTTAAATTTGGGATGTGTTAATATGTTATTTGTTTGCGTGTGACGAAATTAAGTGCAGGCCACGTCCAATTTGTGTTCTTATTCAGTCACGTAATCGTGTGCTCTCTTGATTAGGGGACGGGTGTGTTATTTTTGTATTGTGTGGATTTTTTCTTGAACTATAAAACTATGGATATGTGCAGCCGTGTAAAAAATAGTAGTCGGGATAATCAGGACGACAGTAGCAACAGGATGAATGCAAATGATGAGCCCGTAGAACACATGGAAAACACGATGCTGAACTCAGTCGAACAAATGGAAGCAGTAAAAAGTCACGTTGATCCATATTGTCACCAATTACAAGACATGGAGGATCTAAATAGCAAACAGAATAAATCCAGTATGGAGAAGGAAGGTAATGAACCAACCAATAACCAGTTTAATAGTATGGGAGTAGACATGGGGGTGCTCTTACAAAATATCATGGGGCAATTAGCCAAGATCGACGAGATTCATATATCTACGATAGAGGCTAATCAACAGACACAAAATCGATTGGAGGTGAATGAGAAACGATTTGAGAAACTTGAAAATAATGTCGTGAATAATGTAAAGGAATTTCAGACTACATTACGTGAAGAAATAGCCGCAGAGATATGGAATACGGTCACTGTTGTGGAGCAACATATCGGGCATGTGCAAAATTAACAACTAAGACTGAATAACGTGGTCGAACAGCAGGCGCTAATCATAACGGAGAAATTCCAGGCTTTGGAAATTCAGGTGCAAAGGGACCGCGCGGAGCTATTGTCTATGATGCAGGTAGTGGAACCGCAGTGGCCAGAGGCCATTAAGACCCAAGTGGACCTCAATAGCAGCACGATTAGTGCTCTGCAAGACGAGTTGGAGAAAAGCAAACAGGGAAACGCTTCTGAAACCGAGGATATAAGAAATGAGATCGCGAATGTTGCAGAAATGGTAGGGAACTGTTCGGCGGCAGGTGCTAGCGAAAACACAGAAGAGGTGCGATGCTTGCTGAAGTTCCAACATGGACAATATTTAATAAACCAACAGCAAGCAGGAATAACCCGTGATTTAGTTGAACGTATAGGGGACCTCGAAACACGTGTTGAACGTAGTCGAAAGGTCCCCGGACGTAATAAACACACGAAAGTGCGGACAAAGACTCCGAGCACGAGGACGTGTGGAACAGAAGCGAAAACGAGGACGCAGGAAACTCATGGGGGCGAGCAATGAATCTACACGGGCGTTCTCCACGAAAAGAAAGGGAGCATGTGGATTTCAAACCCTTTCTTTCGATGAGAAAGTTCGATGTGTTTAGCAACGCAAGTGATGGGATCCACCCCGTTGCATGGACGCACCAATTTGTGTTTGTGTTGCCTCCATCGTGGCCCACCTCACACAAAAGGGAATTTATGTGCAATTTTCTAGTAGGGGAACCCGCCACAAGAATGAGAACCGTGGCGCGTAGTTGTGGCACGGTACGCGAATTCACGGCAGCTTTCCTTTCGGCCTACTGGTTAGAAGCCAGACAGGACAGGATAAAACATAAAATATTCATGATACCTTTCCTAAGAAACTCTGGTTTCACGAGCACAGCTCGGCTTTTTGATCATATGGTATAGGCGAATCAGTATCTGTATGAACCGTTCGGACCAGCAGAGCTGATCTGGGTTTGGTTAACTAAACTGCCTGCACGTATGCGCCACATCGTCCTTGCTGCAAGATGCAAAGATGATGTGGAGGCTTTCAAAGGAATTCATCAGGAACTTGAGGACGACTCGGAAGCGTATACATCTAATTATGCGGGTGAACCCTGTAGTGAACAAGTACAAAAGACGAACTGGGGCGCGAACGGAACCGACCACGGATTGATGATCGACGTAGCAGAAACAATAATAACGGGTTGCAAAACCGTGGGGATAACTGGAAGAATGGGTTCAATAGGAACCGACAATTTGGTAATGAACGAGTATAAGGAAATCACGTTACGAATCCCAGAAACGGTGGAAATCGTGATCAAGAATCCAGAAATCAACCAGGCAGAGAACGCAATGCGAATAGGAACAGGGGTGCGCGAGTACCACCAGGGGTGCAAATTAGGCCGCCGAATCCCGCACACAATCACCAAATTGAAAATGAGAGGCAAGAACTTTGACGCAAGCCTGGCGTGGAACGGAGCGAAACTGCAAATAGCACGGACACAAGTATTTTGTACTTGGGGAACGAAGACATACTGGACGATTTATTACGGGAGGCTCCAGGTAGAGAATTGGCGGTAATTACGCCCGTTGTAACGATTTGAATTGGTGAATTGAAATTAAGATGCATTCTGGACACAGGGAGTCCATATTCAATTATTGACGAAGACACATTCACGCAGTGCGAGGAGAGGGGAAATTGGTCTATTCTTCCGGTGCGAGGGACAAGAGTAAGGGGAGCGATTCACGGGAAAAGCGTGGAAATCAAACGACGAGCTCGGATTAACTTCACACGAAGGTTACGAGTTTGAATTGAATTTTTATATTGTACCGCTCATGCGGGTGGCGGTCATTCTGGGTGTAATGCTATTGTAAATATAATACTGCCATTAATCTGTATATTTAAAAAAAATTTTTTTTGTTCCATAATAATTTTGAAAAATTAAGCAAATACCATAACAAGAGTAAGCTTTTGTTAAGTGTAGTTTATCTGTTTAAAATAACCTCTTTGACGTACGTGGAATAAATGTATTAAAATATATTTTGTAAATAATTATGTAATATTTCAAGCACAACTGTAATTAATTAGGTCAATCTTGTATGTTATGTTGTCATGCAATTGTAGATGATTCATACATAGGCTTTCTGTAAGCAGAAGTGTAAATTGAAAAGGTGTAGGGATCATAGGCAGAACGGAACTCCGCTCTGTAGTGGTGGAATGGAAAAGGTGCTGTGGTGCGCGAGTGAGAATTGGCGCGCGAGTAGCATACAGTCGGTAGCTGCCCTGCAAGTGGGGGAACACGCATTACGTAGGTCAAGCACTAGACGCCGCGAATTTACCTGCAAGACTGGGTTTTGGCCTCGGACGTGTTCTACGTGATTGGCGCAGTACGGCAATAAATTAATAGCTCAGAAATTTGCAATTTTATCGTCGCCACCAATAGGAAGACAGAGCTATGTACATCAAGAGCCGTATCGGCGCAATGTTACTACGCAGCACCGTCTCACTCCACCTTCGACATCAGTAACAGGCAAAGTACTTTATTTAGAAGTGTATCACAGTATGAACCATCCATCAGCAATCAGTAGAATATGAGTGTTAAATGTACCTTTGTGTTTAACCGTGATGTTCCTATGTCATTTACCTCAGTAGGATCCTTACCTAAACGAATTTGTTCCGAGTATGCTGATGTTTATTGAAGCCTGAATAATAGTAAATTACTGGCAATGGTACTGTTTTGCTAGTAAATTCTGAAAATCATTATTAAATACTAAAGTTTGCACGTATCAGTTTAAGGGCCACCGCCTTGCGTGACCATGAGGATTAGTAGCATTTCTGAAAGTAAAGTACCATAATTGTTTAACTGTAACAATCTTAACAGTTATTGTTCGTGTTGTTTCTCCATGTCAAAGGAAGCCAGACAAATATTGGTGTTAGTAAAATGTTAACAAATAACAGTCCTAAAGAACTGAAATTTAGTCGTGCTAAATAATAGTTCTGGTCATGTGAATTATAGGTATAAGTTAAATATTTTTTTGCATCCTTGCTGAAACATATGTGTGTCTTCTTTTAAATAATTACTGAAGTGTAGTGATAAATTCGATAAGTAACAGGAAGTCGGATTAATAGTACTTACTGCCAAGTGACCGTAGTAAATGGAAATTAAGTGGTTGTGTTTAAATTACGTAGGAAGTGTGACTTCATCTTTTTGTGTAGACACTGTGCCCGATTTGGGCTGGCGGCCGTTTTATTAAGCGAAACAGTTTATTGTTATAGCAGGCTTTGTCTGATAAAAAGTTTCCAAACGTAATTATTCTCACTGCTTTTCCCACAAACTCTATGATTCGGAGAAAAATAGTTCGATACTTTACCATTGCGTTGAACACGGTTAAAATCTCTCTCCGAGAGTCGATGGTTTGGTGTGTTAGTGTTGCGTGATTTTGTGGTGGTGTTCCTGCTGCTACTTGCTACACAGTTCTGACATTCCGAATCGCGGATCTTCCGTCTTTACAGTGGTAGAACTTAAACGTTCTGGTACCGTATTGACGAGAGCGCGAAAGTACCTTCGCATAGGGACCGATTTTTTGTGTGCACGTGATGTAAGAATTAATGTTAGTGGTGGATTTATGACGGCGGAGGTTCATGGTAACCCCGTCAGTTTAAATTTTGATGAGCGCGTGCTGCGCAATGAGAGTGAAACGAGCTGCCTGATATTTTCCGTTTGTACCGAATCGCAATCCGAACTCGAGTTCAACGTTACCCTGGTGGATGCACCGGTTTCGATGTTCTCTGAGCCACGTCAGGATGTTAGTTTTGGCAATAATCTGAACGAAAGGATCTCCTGTTCCGAAAATGCGGATAGGGACTGTGAAGCTTTGCGTCGGATTATATCAAACCACGCAAGTGTATTTGTTGAAACACCAGGTGCAATAGAGAGTTTCAAATCATTTTGAGGTAATGAAGAAGTGCTGTATATAAAAATGTAGCTGTATATGTAATTGTTGTTTCTATCTAAAACTTGTGTTAAAGGTAGCTTTTCTACTAGCAGACTGTCGAGGCAGCAAGTGATACGGCAAGTAATGAGAAGAGGGGACAGGAGACTGCTATCCATGGTGACAGAGAGTTACAAATTTAAACTTGTTTTGTTTTATTAGTATGCCAAACAACAGTTTATTGCAAATGAGTAAATGAATGTAGTAGCTTTAGAGAATATATAAATGAGTTAAAATAATGACATGTGGTAATAACAATCTTTCTTTTTTTGAACAGGAAGTTTTTTATGTAAGATTTACCAGTGAAATAGTGTAGCACTTAGATTTATGTTTAAAGAAGCGCAAATCAACAATGTCACTCGATACCAGGAACCAGTGTCACCATGCCCATAGGGAAAGGGCACACCACGAGCCTGGATAGTGGTGGTATTCAGAATCTTGCATGTAGCGCAAATGTAGTAGATTAGTAGAAGTGTTCTGTGTAATTACAAGTAGACTTTGATTGTGCTTTGATGAAGATAGTAGTTAAAAGTGACTTGGATAGTAGTTAAAAGTAGGTAGTAGATGCTGGAATATCACTAATCAATTTCCTTGTGTTGTCTACACCTCTTCAAAAAAGGTGATCACAACCATATTGACAGAGCTCAAATATTTCTCTTTTAGATTGTTGTTTTGTTTGTGAATCTACATCTACATCTCCATTTATACTCCGCAAGCCACCCAACGGTGTGTGGCGGAGGGCACTTTACGTGCCACTGTCATTACCTCCCTTTTCTGTTTCAGTCGCGTATGGTTCGTGGGAAGAACGACTGTCTGAAATCCTCCGTGCGCGCTCTAATCTCTCTAATTTTACATTCGTGATCTCCTCGGGAGGTATAAGTAGGGGGAAGCAATATATTCGATACCTCATCCAGAAACGCACCCTCTCGAAACCTGGACAGCAAGCTACACCGCGATGCAGAGCGCCTCTCTTGCAGAGTCTGCCACTTGAGTTTGCTAAACATCTCCGTAACGCTATCACGGTTACCAAATAACCCTGTGACGAAACGCGCCGCTCTTCTTTGGATCTTCTCTATCTCCTCCGTCAACCCAATCTGGTACGGATCCCACACTGATGAGCAATACTCAAGTATAGGTCGAACGAGTGTTTTGTAAGCCACCTCCTTTGTTGATGGACTACATTTTCTAAGGACTCTCCCAATGAATCTCAACCTGGTACCCGCCTTACAAACAATTAATTTTATGTGATCATTCCACTTCAAATCGTTCCGCACGTATACTCCCAGATATTTTACAGAAGTAACTGCTACCAGTGTTTGTTCCACTATCATATAATCATACAATAAAGGATCCTTCTTTCTATGTATTCGCAATACATTACATTTATCTACGTTAAGGGTCAGTTGCCACTCCCTGCACCAAGTGCCTATCCGCTGCAGATCTTCCTGAATTTCGCTACAATTTTCTAATGCTGCAACTTCTCTGTATACTACAGCATCATCCGCGAAAAACCGCATGGAACTTCCGACACTATCTACTAGGTCATTTATATATTGTGAAAAGCAGTGGTCCCATATCACTCCCCTGTGGCACGTCAGAGGTTACCTTAACGTCTGTAGGCGTCTCTCGATTGATAACAAAATGCTGTGTTCTGTTTCCTAAAAACTCTTCAATCCAGCCACACAGCTGGTCTGATATTCCGTAGGCTCTTAATTTGTTTATCAGGCGACAATGCAGAACTGTATCGAACGCCTTCCGGAAGGCAAGGAAAATAGCATCTACCTGGGAGCCTGTATCTAATATTTTCTGGGTCTCATGAACAAATAAAGCGAGTTGGGTCTCACACGATCGCTCTTTCCGGAATCCATGTTGATTCCTACAGAGCAAATTCTGTGTTTCCAAAAACGACATGATACGCGAGCAAAAAACATGTTCTAAAATTCTACAACAGATCGACGTCAGAGATATAGGTCTATAGTTTTGCGCATCTGCTCGACGACCCTTCTTGAAGACTGGGACTACCTGTGCTCTTTTCCAATCATTTGGAACCTTCCGTTCCTCTAGAGACTTGCGGTACACGGCTGTTAGAAAGGGGGCTAGTTCTTTTGCGTACTCTGTGTAGAATCGAATTGGTATCCCGTCAGGTCCAGTGGACTTTCCTCTGCTGAGTGATTCCAGTTGCTTTTCTATTCCTTGGACACTTATTTCGATGTCAGCCATAAACTTGGAATGAAGCTCTCTTTGCTTTCGCAGTAGTTTCCTAATTTTGATGTTGAATCACGGTGGGTTTTTCCCATCCCTCACAGTTTTACTCGGCACGTACCTGTCTAAAACGCATTTTACGATTGCCTTGAACTTTTTCCATAAACACTCAACATTGTCAGTGTCGGAACAGAAATTTTCGTTTTGATCTGTTAGGTAGTCTGAAATCTGCCTTCTATTACTCTTGCTAAACAGATAAACCTTTCTCCCTTTTTTTTATATTTCTATTAACTTCCATATTCAGGGATGCTGCAACGGCTTTATGATCACTGATTCCCTCTTCTACACTTACAGAGTCGAAAAGTTCGGGTCTGTTTGTCATCAGTAGGTCCAAGATGTTATCTCCACGAGTCGGTTCTCTGTTTAATTGCTCGAGGTAATTTTCGGATAGTGCACTCAGTATAATGTCACTCAATGCTCTGTCCCTACCACCTGTCCTAAACATCTGAGTGTCCCAGTCTATATCTGGTAAATTGAAATCTCCACCTAAGACTATAACATGCTGAGAAAATTTATGTGAAATGTATTCCAAATTTTCTCTCAGTTGTTCTGCCACTAATGCTGCTGAGTCGGGAGGTCGGTAAAAGGAGCCAATTATTAACCTAGCTCGGTTGTTGAGTGTAACCTCCACCCATAATAATTCACAGGAACTCTCCACTTCTACCTCACTACAGGATAAACTACTACTAACAGCGACAAACACGCCACCACCGGTTGCATGCAATCTATCCTTTCTAAACACCGTCTGTGCCTTTGTAAAAATTTCGGCAGAATTTATCTCTGGCTTCAGCCACCTTTCTGTACCTAGAACGATTTCAGCTTCGGTGCTTTCTATCAGCGCTTGAAGTTCCGGTACTTTACCAATGCAGATTCGACAGTTTACAATTACAATACCGATTGCTGCTTGGTCCCCGCATGTCCTGACTTTGCCCCGCACCCTTTGAGGCTGTTGCCCTTTTTGAACTTGCCCGAGGCCATCTAACCTAAAAAACCGCCCAGTCCACGCCACACAACCCCTGCTACCCGTGTAGCCGTTTGCTGCGTGTAGTGGACTCCTGACCTATCCAGCGGAATCCCAAACCCCACCACCCTATGGCGAAAGTCGAGGAATCTGCAGCCCACACGGTCGCAGAACCGTCTCAGCCTCTGATTCAGACCCTCCACTTGGCTCTGTGCCAAAGGTCCGCAGTCAGTCCTGTATATTTACTGAGATCGTGGAGTAAGACTCAATTGATGTGTGAGCACAAGCTCATGTGTGATTCACATTGTATAATTCACCTTATCTCTGATGAGGTACTCGTGTTTAAGCAAATCAGTGCATTACACACTTGACAAAATTTCTTTACTGGGAGCACTGAATAATTGGTTAACAACAAAAAAAAGTTTTAACGTGATAAATTTTAGACTTGTTATAAGATTTTTTTGTGCTTCGAGCTAGTAAACATCAAACTTCTAGTACATTAGAATCCTATATCATTATATTTGTATTTCCGACGGAATTGACAATCAGGGATCAAGACTTTATTGGAGTAGTTACTTGATAAATGTTACTATATGAAATCCTACTGGACCACTCAAGTTTCATATTTTAATGATGTTGGTAAGGAACAATGTGAAATGATGGAGTTTCGAGACGGGAGTTATTGTATAAACATTTTACTGTTTGCCCAAATTTTTGTCAGTGCAGAATTGTTTGGGTGTAGCATCCAGACGTGGAAAGTGACAGTGGGAGCCCAGCAACAGAAGACAGCAGGGCCAGAGAACTTCCAGTCTGGCCAGCTGGTGGCCCGGCGCGCATAGAGGAAGAGGGGCAGTTACCACTACCTTCCCCTCCTTCCGCACACCGGGCCGGTGAATCAACCAGATGCAGTCCGCGCGCGCGCCATCCGCATAGCCGGACCAATGCAGCCTGTCCGGTGGCGTACACACAAATAGTGGATGACAGGCGCTGTGGAAAGATGGGGATGGTGCAAAATAGCCGATGACCTCTGCTGCCTAGGATGGCGTGCAGAAGACCCATTTAGCGCCATCCTTGCGCGAGGACATCTTACTCACCACAATGTCACCTCGTAGTTCAGGAGTAGCCGCTCCTAGACTTTCGTGGCACAACATACTGGTCGGTGCTGTGTGCTGCAGAGGGTGGCACAAACGAGAGCCAATCAGTGTCGCTCTCTTGTCAGAGCATCCACATGACCAAAACCAGCTGTAGCCACAAGAAAATTACCTAACAATGCCAATACAGAGGACGATATAACCGTCACAGGCGGAAGCTGCGACAACAAATTACCACTCGACGTTTCTCGTAGACGATAGAAGCTGGGCGAATTCTCACGGATGTTGCTCTGTAAGGAGAACAATTAAAGTCGTTGGAGTAACAGACAGTTGGATACACCACTGCGAGTTAGTTCGACAAGTTGCCTCCATCTCCGTGTAAACACAAAGAAATGTGATTGTGCAGTGCAAATATCCGTATTGCGGCGGCGCGTTTCTTTCCGTCCCTTTACAACGGAACTGCACCTACCTGTGAACATTGTCCCAGCAGATCATCAGTAGGAAAGCCGAGGGAAACCTACTGTACTTCGACGTGAACCAGGCTGCAATTTAAGTCACTAATCTACGTATCGGGAGAAAGTTTTTACACAAATGAAGGTTTGGAAATTTTGTCCTCAATTAATATATTCTGAAACTTAGGTGAACAAGTATCACTGCCAAGCTTTGGACACAGTTACTCATAATCCCTTTCACTCACGTTAGCAAGTTTATGGTGTTGCATTTCCCGAAAACGTGATAGCTACAAAAATACTGATTGTTTTTGATTGATAATGATCGTCAAATATTAAGTCTGTCGGTACCAAATTCAGTCAGTTTTTAGCCACCGACCTGCTAAATACGCCACGTGGAATATATGTCTTTTCTCGTCACAAAATTCACTTAAAAATTCCGAAATTTCTACACACACATCGGAATAATTATACCGTCACTTTCCAACACTTTTGATGTATGAAACACTGCTAGATCCGGCAACTTATCGCTTACATCGAAACTACTACTACACACGTCCGATCTGGTTCATGGCTAGCCTTCAACTCTTCTCTAGAATACCCTCAGTCTTCTCTACCAGCAGAGAAAGGCGCGCGGAGAATATTGCTTTACCATTGGTCAGTTTACTCAACAGCCAATAGCAAAGCAACATTCTCCCGTGTCAGTCCGCGCTTTTCATCAATAACCAATCGCAAAATATTAAACCTAACGACTGCACTTTTTTCCGACATCATTATCTAATATGCTGAAGTTTTGTTTATGCACAAAGCTATTTACTACTGTTATTTATACTTGAATTAACTTTCCCTTTACCATAAACTTACTTTGCAAATCTATTCTACAAAAATCCCCTTTGTCCATATCATACTTCTTCGAAATGTTCCCACACTAAATCCCACTACATAATTCGTTAAACAATTATCTTCATATTAACCTTAAACCATACTCACGCATAATTCATACTGCTAAAACATATTTATAACATTTTACATACACAAATAAAACATCATAACTCTTTATGAAAATACTAGAAAAGTTTATGAAAAACATTCTATAACTTTAGTGCACTCTAGTGGGCACAATCGAAACTAAAATCACAGTCCCCCTATCCTATATTGTCCTCCATCAGCTGATACATCGACTACTTGCGCTTCCAGTCTCATGTCACCATCTGCCACTATCCAGCTATGAGACACATCTCCCACTTAACCGCCTCCAAGGCAGGATCGTTATACGGCGCTACGCCTCAGTATGACAAGTAATTTTTGTAAACATGTGTGCAATTTGTTTAGCATTTTCTGTCTCATCCATCGTTCTGATGAAAGAAAGACAGAGTACTTTCACAAATTATTACTTAAACATATTTTAGGAGTTTCCTTTTTAAGGAACCAAGGTTTCAAATAATGTATTTTACAAAGACACATTGTAATGTTGTTGCATTAATTTGTTCTGAAAGCGGTGATGATATTCAAGACCATAAAAGTGGGTTAAAAGCTGTGAGCTATCAGAGGAAGTTAACCTTGCATTACAGAGCAGCTGTTTCACCAGGTATCCAGTCTAGCTTACCAAATTCCCAACCAGACTAACATTAATTATAATCTTTTAATCGTCATACAACAACCAGTGATATATATATATATATATATATATATATATATATATATATATATATATATATATATATATATATATAAAGAGAATTTAAACAAAAAGAAATAATCAGTTTATATTTGGAAATTTATTTTAACATTGATCACTGAAATTTCAGCATATTAAACTTGATTCATAACTAAACTGGTGCCTTATTTAGGATTGTGCAGATGTGAGTTTGTAATCTTACGGAACACATCTAATAGGGAGCCAAGATTGGGATACTACATACAACACTGCATTCATAAAATAACACACGAAGAACGTTGAAACTTATGCAAGAGGAAATTAACCACAACCAACCGATTCAATTTTCAGCCAAAGAAGTTGCGTTCGTAGCGCAATCCTGTCCATCATGTAATTACCACACAATGATATACTAAATTCATACTAACTCTCTGTGAAATCTTCCCAAAAAGAATAGCTGAGGGCTACTTTGATGATTACACCACATGCTTCACGTGGTGAACTTGCTTTACACAAAGAGTGTAACTCCACAATAATTTTGATAATTAAAATAAATTACATCGAAAAACAATTTACAAAAAAAAACCTCGAACTGGTTACTATCGTCTTACTGTTAACCTGATGGGTCAAACAATTGTGTAAGCACATGGTACTGGTCTCACAAAGTACAAAAATGGTTCAAATGGCTCTGAGCACTATGGGACTTAACATCTATGGTCATCAGTCCCCTAGAACTTAGAACTAATTAAACTTAACTAACCTAAGGACAGCACACAACACCCAGCCATCACGAGGCAGAGAAAATCCCTGACCCCGCCGGGAATCGAACCCGGGAACCCGGGCGTGGGAAGCGAGAACGGTACCGCACGACCACGAGATGCGGGCTCACAAAGTACACCCCACGTGGGTTGAACATAAAGAAAAGTTGCTATATTGAAAAATACTTTCAAGACAAGACGTTATAACCTCACGCACATTTGCATTGAAGATTGATGATCTTAGTTAGAGTTACTGATCAACACGTGGTTCCACTTTACTCAAAAAGTAGTGACATTGCAACTATCGGAAGATATTCTGAACTTGACAGTCTAATTACACTGTATTCCAATTTAAGACAACATTAGATATTTTACAGCTAAACCTGAAATATAGGTGATTAAATTTTCAGTTAGGCTGAACTTAAGAAATCCATCGTCCTATGGACTTAGGAGACACGTGCTTAGCCGGAGATTTTACCACTTCAGACGCTCGCCGTGGACAGACTGACCTGGGCTCCTACCGAGCGTGCTTAACAGATACAAACGGAAGTGACCAGAGAGGCAGCTTCCTATACCAACATGACGAGGGACGGACAGGACCATACTGAGAATAGAAACCTCTCTGCTTTTAGAAAGCGTAGCTACCTGTTCCGTCGTTGGTCCTACTGTTATCAAGCAGACAGGCTTGTCTGCTACCATCTAGAAATACATTTGCTCATTCATCCTCTCACACAGAAGGGAAGGGGGATGACAGTATCTTATCATATACAGTTTATAAAAGAAAGTGGATGTAGTTCCCGTATGAGACTGTGTGACATGAATTACATATAAACTGTGTTTTAAAGGGTAGTAGTGTGACAGATCGTTCTTGTTTATGTGTAAAAGTAACACGTTTCACTGCTCAATCTCCTCCCAGATAGTCAGAAACACCACAGTAAATTTAGAAGAGGAATTTATGCCATAAATGACAACAGATTTAAGAAATTAACATGAAAGGAATCCAACAGAGACCCTTCATAACGCCAACGCTCCGGGAAAAGACTGTGCAAGGAATTTTCTGGCCATGCTAGGACATTCCCAAGCAGGCTTCTCACACCCAAGTTAAACCAGAAATGTAAAGAAAAGGCAAAAGGTCACCAGCTACTTGCTAAAACACAATAATTTCAACACATCTTTAGAATCTACAAATTTCACAGAGAAAAAAAACAATCTGTGACACCTATTTAAAAGATATTGTAGACCTAATTCGGTCAGCAAGTAAAAACAATGGTCCTTGTGACATAAATATGAAAACAATTTCTGGTTGTTACTCTTATGGAGTTCACCAGTATTTGCTCATTGTTAGAGCCAACAGATCACAGGAAATTTTATGGCTATTTATTAACAAGTAAAATTGATGAAAATAGCAAAGGTGCCACAGAAATTTTAAAAAATGAAAAAAACATCGGTATTATAAAGCAGAACATTACAATGCACAATCCGCAAAAGCAAAAAAAAAAAAATTATAAGAGAGAGAAACATGTTTTACAAAGTGGTTATCGCAAAAAAATTTATATCTTATAAAACTAATAATTTGTAGAATTAAAATAATTTTGTGGCACTAATTAATTCATTCTACTATATTTCAGTTAGTTAGCAAACAATGACCACTGAAACTACAATTAATTATGTGATTGTTACCCTTATGGGGTTCCTCACTATAATTATGCCCCATGAAAAGGCTAATCGATCACAGTCCAATGAGAATGAATAGCTGTCTGACTGATAAACGAAGCAATGCCACAGGAATGAATTTACGAAACAAAATATCATAAATCTAACACATTACACAAGAATAAACATTGATCAATAAAACAGCTCTGAAAGTGCAATAGTCAACATCTAAAAAAACACCAATAAATAAAACACCTGCAAAATACAAGAGTCAAAGTGTAAAAAAAAAACAATAAATAGAATACCTGCAAAATACAAGAGTCAGTCTAATAAACACCAATAAATCGAACCCCTGCAAAACACGACTCAAACTTTCTCTGATAGTATCACACGTATATGCATTGGACTAAGAACCGCATAATCACTGTTCACTGGCACACTCAGTAGTTCCACTGTTCCGAGGCACAATATAAGAGTGGGGGGGGGGGGGGGGTTCATCGCCGCAGCTGTCAATAGGGATTTCTGTCCATCTGTTGTGTGGAATCCCGCTGTCTCTCCCCTCTCATGAAGTTTCTCTTCGTGGCCCGTGTCACGTACATCTGGATTTGGTTCCAGGTTGATATTCCTGGGCAAGGATAACACTTAATGGCTCTTCTTTGTGCCACCCTTAGCTACCAGAGAACACCGAACTATGATTTACTGTCACTTGACAGTGGGCATCCGCCAGGAAATGTTGATAGGCGTCGTTGAAGTCTGCCAGTTTCTCTGGACAGTATGAGTCAAAAGACTCCAAGCCCCTTGTGTTGTTACATTCTTGACTTGTCCTCAATTGGCTCACCGGTTTCATATTCCTGGACGAGTATGACACCTAATGGCTCGTGATTTCCCTAAATCACTCCAGGCAAATGCCGGGATGGTTCCTCTGAAAGGGCACGGCCGACTTCCTTCCCCATCCTTCCCTAATCCGATGAGACCGATGACCACACTGTCTGGTCTCCTTCCCCAAACCACCAAACCAACCAACCAACCTAATGGCTCTTCTTTGTGCCACCCTTAGCGACCAGAGAACATCGAACTATGATTTACTGTCGCTTGACAGTGGGCATCCGCCAGGAAATGTTGATAGGCGGCGTTGAAGTCTGCCAGTTTCTCTGGACGGTATGAGTCAAAAGACTCCACGCCTCTTGTGTTGTTACATTCTTGAGTTGTCCTCAATTGGCTCGCCGGTTTGATATTCCTGGGCGAGTATGACACCTAATGGCTCTTCTTTGTGCCACCCTTAGCGACCAGAGAACATCGAACCATGATTTACTGTCGCTTGACAGTGGGCATGTGTCAGGATATGTTGATAGGCGTCGTTGAAGTCTGCCAATTTCTCTGGACAGTATGACTCAAAAGACTCCACGCCCCTTGTGTTGTTACATTCTTGAGTTATCCTCAATTGGCTCTCCGGTTTTATATTCCTGGGCAAGGATGACACTTAGTGGCTCTTCTTTGTGCCACCCTTAGCAACCAGAGAACACCAAACCACGATTTACTGTCGCTTAACAATGGGCTTTCGCAAAGAAATGTTGATAGTCGTCGTTGACGTCTGCAAGTTTCTCTGGACAGTACCTGTCAAAAGGCTCCACGCCCCTTTATCTCCTGTCTTCGGTCGTTTCACCGCGGCCGTCTCGTCACGGTCGTGTGCGTGTTGTGCGTTGCCAGCAAATGGATTTCCGCGCGGTGGACTGCTCGGCCATCTCTGGTCATCACCTCCATGAAGGGCCGCACTGGTGCGGCCGGCCATTAGCTCCAGGTGCAAGGGAAAGTGTACCCTTCATTTGTTGTCGACCGCGCTCCCGAAGTGGCCCGGTTGACAGTGTGTCCTGCTGGGAAACCCGCCTGTTTACAACTAGTCCTCCTCCTCGCTGCTCCCGCTTTCTCGTAAGAGTTCAGCCGGTTCGTTTTTACGTTCTCAACTGCATTCACAGAAATTGTTCATCATAGTTATGTGATTACAAAATGTCATACATAATACCATAATTTTTAAGAAAAAAAGTGAAACTTAATTTTTTAAAATAAAAAAGTCACATGAATCGACAATATGAAAATAAAAGTGAAATGACTTGACATTATAAAGAATAATAGTGAAATGACTTGACAGTATAAAAATAAAAATTAAATGAACTGACAATATAATATCTAAATCCACATCACTAATGTGGTTCACTTGCGTTTTAAGAAATCAAATGCTACTTATTAATTCACTAAAATCAATAGGATTATGCCTAGTGGACGTATAGGTCAGGACAGCATAAGGTTCACATGTCATTTACACAAACACATGCACACCTGTTGTCTATTCTACAAACTGACTACCCATAAACACGAATTACACAAAATTTTACTTCAATCCACTACTAGTTAATCCAACAAGCTACTTCAATGCTACACCAACACAGTGTTTATACCACTACAACATTGTTCTAATTCGTCCTCTTCCTGACGCTCGTGGCATATGTCTTGTCACATGATAAATATGGAGAAGCTTTCCTTAAACATACATAGTAAAATAAACAATGGTTATTTACACGCCAAAACATTTATACTAATTAACACACCTGATAAGAGACTCGCAATTATACATTTATCATACTCATATGTTTATCCATAAAACAGTAAGACAATTTCATCTAAAATTACGTTATCACAAGAATTAATAACATAGATGACTCTGAGAAGGGTAAAAATATTTTCATCATACAGGTTATACTACATTTTCTTACCCATTTTGCTGCAATTTCGTTCCTTCTTTAAGTTACGTTTCGCTTCCAAATCAGTTATTTCGCCTGTGGTGGTTATTCTGGATTCATTTCTGATGAATGGCAAAATAGTGGTCTCCTCTATTCTGTAAAACAGTTTCATCTTAACATCCTATTGAACTTACAACTGACACAAAAGATCCGAATCCTCCTGTAGTTTAAACGACAAATGTTTTGCTTCATCCTTATTACATTAAACCAAGCTTTCCTTCGGCCCCTTAGTCAAAATTATTTAATCTTCCTCTGCCGTCAAGAGGGAAATTTCCTCAGTACAACTCATATAGGCTGCAGTGCATCCTGCACCAGCGAAAACAGTAAGCTGTAATGCTCACAGCACCAGCAAAACACATAAACGGCACTTTTCTCGGACAAGTATTAACGCAGAGTAATTTTTCAGGCTCTGGTTCAACATAAATCAAGACTACAAAAAGGATCCATATTTCTGTACCATTCTCCATTTGCTGGAAAACTGCTCGACATTTGACTGCCATAATACCATTTCAGGGCCACGTAAATTACACAAACCCCAACTCTTCCTTCACCTTGAAGGGAATCAATCTACTTACGAAATCCACAGACAGCACTTTACGTGCTCAGCTATAAAGAACAAAAAGGATATATCATCAATATTAACATATTAGCGCATATTGGGAAGCCATTGGTTAAACAATCGTATTATCGCATCCTGTTTTCAAGATTCCAAACTTACTCATTCCTTTCCAGAGTTCTCCTATCTTAAAATATTCATGCAGCACGCATACTATAGTAAGAGACCCTCATTTATACTGGCAGATATAGAATAGTAATAGATAGATAGTAGCACTGAAAGCAGAAAATTGGAAACAAGGCTACTAACAGCTGGGGTCCTGGGTTTGCCAGACCCATAATACCTCACAGATCGGATATTCCCCTGAGTTTTGCATTAATTCAACACAGATCTTGCTTCTCTCAGGAGCGACTCTTTTCAATTTATACAGGAAACCCATAAACAGCATTTCACTTGTTCATGAAAAACCTTTTATCTTCACATTTGAACCAACCTAAATCCTAATTGCACAAGGAAAGAAAACAAAACTAAAAACATCACTTTAATCAATCACATAGAAACATCTTTATCATTATTTTTACCAACATATTATTCAAAATGCATATCTCACAAATGTTAACCAATCAATTCATTCTCCTCTCTATACACCCTATGTACTCATTTGCCACGTCACTCATTTGTTCCGATTGGGCGCCTTCTGTGCTGATCGTTTGTCATTGCCGGTTTTGTTCATTTCCATTTGCTGGATTATGTCTAGGGTTAGCTGGCCGAATTTCAACATCATGTGGTGCTCCGCCTACAATCCTATTCCCACCATGTTCGTCGTAGTATCGATTCTGGTTGCCGTACCTGTTGCGTTCACGATCTTGTCCCAGTCCTCGATCATTTCCGTTCTTCCACCTGTGTTCGCGACTGTTACCCCAGTTTATATACATCCGGTCCCCATTATTGTTCTGTTCGCGTCGCGACGACCAGTCACGCCGTTGATTAGTACTACGGCCACGACTGCGCTCACACTGCTGTGCCCCGTAATAGCTTTGTGCCTGATTAGGCGGGCATTCTCCTGTATTGTATTCCAACTCTTGGAGAAGTGCCTTAAACGTTTCCACGTCCTCTTTGCATCGTCCCACAAGAATGACGGGGCGCAAGTGCATAGGCAATTTGGTGATGCACATCCTAATTAGTTCCCGCAGGTCCGTATGGATCATATAGAAATTGATTTGCCTGCAGCATGTGGTCGAATAGGCGTGCTGGGCTGCCGAAACCAGACTGGTTCAAATTTGGCAGCATAATTATGCCATGCTTGACACTATCTTGTGCCGCTTCTGACCAATAGGCGGACAGAAAGGCTTCTCGAAACTCCCAAGTGGAGTTGCAGTGACGCGCTGCTGACCTCATGCAAATCGCCAGTTCGCCTTCCAAATAGCCACACATATATTCTACCTTATGTGAATCGGCCCAATCGGAGGGAAGACAGAATTCAAATTGCTTGAGCCAGGCTCGTGGATGTATTCCTTTTTGCGAATTTCGAAATATCTCAAACTTTCTCACTGTAAGGAAATGTTTGAAATCAAATCCCCGCATTTACTCCCGGCGAGGCCCTTCAATGTTTCTATTTTTCTCATGTCTGCCCCTCAAAATACATTCTTCCCTGTCGTCAAAATCTTCCTCGTGGCCGGAGTCCCTCTCTGCACTGTGCGTACGGCTATTTTTAGTGCTATTGGCGAGTTCCGAATCACACCCAATCCGGCTTTCCAGATGTGCCACGCATTCTTGTAATTCGCCTGTTACAGCTTTGTGCCGCCTGTTCATTTCGAACTGTCCCTTCTGAAATCCAAGAAGCGAATGGACTTCTTTGGTCTCTACGACCGCTACCGGTATAGTATTGTTATCGCTCTCCATCACCTTCATCGTGCCTACGATGTCTGATAATGCCGCAGTCTTATCATGTATTTGTCTGTTGTCCTCCGCCCCAGTCTGCTTCAACTGTTCTACTTGCTGTTCGGGTGCGTGAATCACTTGACTGTTGTCCGCTACTGTGTTGCTAACGGACGCAGGACAATGCGTTTCCGCCTCCTGGACCCTCGAGAGTACCTGCTGCTGTTCCCTTTGGCATTCTTCTCTCAGCGCTTGGAAATTCCTAAGTAGCTGTTCTTCGCTCTCTTTCGATTCTGTATCGCGACTCCGCTTGCCCTGTTCTAAGGCTTGCAGACGGTCATTGATTTGTTCAAATGTACGGCCTAATTCATTCATAATATCACTTTTTATTTCACTTGCCAGATTGTTTATTCTTTGTGAGATATCATCGGACATTCTCTGCATCGACTTGTTTATTTTTTTTTGTCTGCTGGATTAGTTTCTCGTCTATTTGTTCGCCTAGTTCGCGGATCTATTTTTCAGATTTCTCTGCCATTAGTTCGTCTAGCTCTCGGATCGATTTTTCAGATTTCTGCGTCATTTGTTCACCTAACTCTCGAATCGATTTTTCAGATTCCTGCGTCAGTTGTTCGCCTAGCTCTGGGATCGATTTTTCAGATGATTCTTTTTGTTCTCTGAACGATTTTTCTGATCTCTCTGCGTTTTCTTTATTTTGTTGCAATAAGGCTTTCATGAGTTCTGCCAAATCAATTTGGTTAGTAGGAGGCAAATTAATTTCTGGCTCTGCTGTGAGCCCATTCGTCCTGTTTTGCTTTTCGTCTGAAGTATTCCCCATTGCATTTTCGGAACCGTCCGACGCGTTAATATTCGAAATCAAATTATCCCCTTGGTCCATGTTGCTTAAGTTGTTGGACCGCCTACTTTTAGCTTGGTTACGAGTCTGCATTAGTTCAATTTATACCCGGTACGCAACACACTAATCACAATAAATGTTTCCCCCCAAAACTACGACAGTTACACGAAAGGTACCCAACCTAGTATGCACTTTTTCACACGCAAAACAAATTTTTGTCTTTGATCGAAGAAGTGCAAATTTACAAACGAGAAAAAAAAACACACACACATATAAAACACACAAATATAGAAAACAAAAGAACAAGACAAACAACACAACGCCGCTCAACAACGCCGTGAATCATTTGAAAGTCTGCTCAGAAACAACGCAGAAGTTGTTTGAGCGCTGCAGGGGAAAAACGTTTAAGAGATTCCAGAGTCTAGCGGAATCACAGAACAGGGTCGCCACGTGTAATGTTGTTGCATTAATGTGTTCTGATTGCGGTGCTGACATTCAAGACCATAAAAGTGGGTTAAAAGCTGTGAGCTGTCTGGGGAAGGTAACCTTGCATTACTGAGCAACTGTTTCACCAGGTATCCAATCTAGCTTACCAAATTCCCAACCAGACTGACATTTATTATAATCTTTTAATAGTCATACGACAACCTGTGATATATATATATATATATATATATATATATATATATATATATATATATATATAAAAAGAGAATTTAAATAAAAAGAAATAAATCAGTTTATATTTGGAAATTTATTTTAACATTGATCATTGAAATTTCAGCATATTAAACTTGATTCATAACTAAACTGGTGCCTTATTTAGGATTGTGAAAATGTGAGTTTCTAATCTTACAGAACACAACAAATATGGAGCCAAGATTGAGAGACTGCATACAACACTGCATTCATAAAATAACACACGAAGAACATTGAAACATATGCAAGAGGAAAGTAACCACAACCAACCGATTCAATTTTCACCCAAAGAAGTTACGTTTGTAGCGCAATCCCGTCCGTCATGTAATTACTAAATTCATGGTATACTAAATTCATACCAACTCTCTGTGAAATTTTCCCGAAAAGAATAGGTGAGGGCTACTTTGATGATTACACCACGTGCTTCACGTGGTGAACTTGCTTTACACAAAGAGTGTAACTCCACAATAATTTTGATAATTAAAATAAATTTCATCGAAAACCAATTTACAAAAGAAAAACCTCGAAATGGTTACTATCGACTTACTGTTAACCTGATGGGTCAAAAAATTGTATAAGCACGTGGTACTTGTCTCACAAAGTGCACCCCACATGGGTTGAACGTAAAGAAAAGTTGCTATATTGAAAAATATTGTCAAGACGAGACGTTATAATCTCACGCACATTCACATTTAAGATTAATGATCTTAGCTAGAGTTACTGATCAACACATGGTTCCACTTTATTCACAAAGTAGTGACAAAGCAACTACTGGAAGATATTCTGAACTTCACACTCCAAATACACTGCATAGCAATTTAAGATAACATTAGATATTATACAGCTAAACCTGAAATATAGGTTAGGCTGAACATAAGAAATCAATTGTCCTACGGACTTTGCAGACACACGCTTAGCCAGAGATTTTACCACTTCAGACGCTCGCCACGGATGGACTGCAGTGGGTCCCTCCTGAGGGGTGCCTCCCAAATTCAAGCGGATGTGACCAGAGACGCAGCTTCCTATACCAACATGACAAGGGACGGACAGGACCATACTAAGAATAGAAACCTCTTTGCTTCTAGAAAGCGTAGCTACCTGTTCCGACGTTGGTCCTACTGTCCTCTAGCAGACAGGCTTGTCTGCTACCATCAAGCATGCATCTAGAAATACATTTGCTCATTCATTCTTTCACACAGAAGGGAAGGGGGATGACAGTATCTTATCATATGCAGTATATAAAAGAAAGCAGATGTAGGTTTCGTATGAGACTGTGTGACATGAATTACATATAGACTGTGTTTTAAAGTGTAGTAATGTGACAGATCGTTCTTGTTTATGTGTGAAAGTAACACGTTTCACTGCTCAGTCTCCTCCCAGATTGTCAGAAACACCACAGTAAATTTAGAAGTGGAATGTATGCCGTAAACGACAACAGATTTGAGAAATTAACATGAAGGGAATCCAAGAGA
Source organism: Schistocerca piceifrons (assembly GCF_021461385.2). Lineage (NCBI taxonomy): Eukaryota > Metazoa > Arthropoda > Insecta > Orthoptera > Acrididae > Schistocerca > Schistocerca piceifrons. Next base: position 4,919,263 of record NC_060149.1, read on the forward strand.
GACCTAAAGTGTATTGTTCGACTTTTATTGAACCATTTTAATTTTTAAAACGAACTATCATGAGTGATGACTGCGTAATTGAGAGGTTTAATAGCTTCTTTACCCTTCATGATGAAATTCGATCAACGGCAGAAGTATTAGAGCAGTGACGGAAAAAATTGACTGTTGAACTGAGATGAAATTATCATTTCCAGTAGCGTAATTTAAGGTTAATAATGCTAACTGGTAAAATTTATTTAAAAAGGCTATATTATCGCATCCTAAAACAGTTTGGCAGCATTATTTCTTTTCACAGTGTTGTGCTAGGTGCATCATATTTTCGAGATTATGTTGTTTAAATAATTTATACTGCTATATTTGTGCCCGCTTAATAATAACGTAGTGTGCATAACAGTGTGTGTGAATGTTTTCCTGTGAGTATGTCAAATTATTTGCTACGTAACTGTAACGCTGATACTGCTTATTATAGATCATTGATCAACCCTCGCTGCACTATTTCACTTGAAAAGAACACATGAAGGTAGAGTGCTCGCATTACTTCTGGTTGAATTTTTTGTTGTAACACGACGTTGCGTTTCTCATAAGCTCAAAATGGTTCAAATGGCGGTAAGCGCTATAGGATTTAACATCTGAGGTCATCAATCCCCTAGACTTAGAACTACCTAAACCCAACTAACCTAAGGACATCACACACATCCATGCCCTAGGCAGGATTCGAACCTGCGACCATAGCAGCAGCGCGGTTCCGGACTAAAGCGCCTAGAACCGCTCGGCCACCGTGGCCGGCATTTTGATAAGCCTACGGTCAATAATTTGTACTATGAAAGGTATTTACATATTAAAACCTGACAGCCGCGTTACTAACTGCCGTAGGTATTACATTTATTATTTGGTATAGCAGTGCAGTGTCTGTCTGGCTCTGAGCACTATGGGACTTAACATCTATGATCATCAGTCCCCTAGAACTTAGAACTGCTTAAACCTAACTAACCTAAGGACTGCACACAACACCCAGTCATCACGAGGCAGAGAAAATCCCTGACCCCGCCGGGAATCGAACCCGGGAACCCGGGCGTGGGAAGCGAGAACGCTACCGCACGACCACGAGCTGCGGACTAGCAGTGCAGTAAAACGCTGTGACATGTGTATGAAAGGCTCAACCGACCAGTGAAAGAGAACATCAAATACACATCACATTTCCAACATTTGTTTTTCGTCAACACACTATCGTTGTCTTTTGATTTGCAATGTGCAATAGTTAACACTGAATATGTAATGATCACCCGTCATTATTTCGACGTGACTTACTGGCAGTATGTTTCCGGGTTTCCAGCGTCTAAAGAAGATTGGTTGGTAAAGCCCCGAAATGTTATGGACTAAAACTGGCTCGTCAACTCGGTAGGAATCCCGAAAACATACCTCTAATTTCTAGAAATGTTTTTTATTCACTACCAAGTTCGTAACTCTTGTAGTGTTGATCAGCCGTCTCATCATATCGTCGATGCATCCAAAGAACTGAAAGACAGTAGGATAGCTAGAAAAAGTCCACAAGAAGGAAGTTTCAGATGTTGGGGGGCGGCCACGGAGCCCGTCACATCGACCAATGACTGTTCTAATTTTTTTAGTAAATTAATTAAACTGCATAGAGGATACGGCTCGCGGAAAATTAACACCTTCGACATGGTGTGGCTTATGATTTACTAAATAAATCATTTATTTCATACGATTGTGAAGCGGAAGTGTAGCTGCGGATTGATAGGCTTCCCTTCTTATCAACCGTGCAGGGTCAGTTATAGCTGCGACTCTCTGCAAAATACCGAGCGAGAGGGCCCAGTATTTAGCACACCGGAATCGCTTTAGGGAAGATGACGGGTAAAAACTGGGTCCAGCCATCCAGATTTAGGTTTTCTGTGATTTCCCTAAATCGCTTAAGGCATATACCAGGATGATTTCTTTGAAAAGGGCACGACCGTATTCTTCACCATCCTGACGTAATCCGAGCTTCTGCTCTGTCTCTAAGGACCGCTCTGACGACGAGAAGATAATCTCTAATTTTCTTCTTTCCTTCCTCCTTTGCAAAATTACCTAAAGTTCTAAGCAATCCTAGTGTTTTTAAACGTGCTTCCTCGTCTTGTTTTTCTCTTTCATATGATATTATTGAGTACATTTTTAATATATTATTTCTGGTTTTATTATTTCGGTAGTTTTGAAAAGATCGCAGCCACCTCTGGTTCGTGATGCCACATTATCTGCAAAATCCCTATGCAGTAATCCTTCAGTTTATCTGGTGCCTAGCTTGCCGTTGTGGCCGAGCGGTTCTAGGCGCTTCAGTCTGGAACCGCGTTACCGCTACAGTCGCAGGTTCGAATCCTGCCTCGGGCATGGATGTGTGTGATGTCATTAGGTTAGTTAGGTTTAAGTAGTTCTAAGTTCTAGGAGGCTGATGACCTCAGACGTTAAATCCCACAGTGATCAGAGCCATTTTAACTAGTTTTATCTGGTGCCCACCTGACTACGTGGACGATACATCCGCCAATAGCGGTAGCTAAGCAGTTGCTTGCTCAAATATGAGAGCTTTGGGATAGTCCCTGCTCATTACTTTTGCACGCCTGCCTCCCTACTTGTTCCATTAGTGAAATTCGCTCGCGCATCAGCCGCGCCTTTCGTCTCACACTGTTAGTCAAGGACCTTTAATACGTAAAACACTTAAAACAGTGATTTTCCCTTTGAGGTGCATGTTGTGAATTACTAGGACAGACAGGAAAATAAACAAATAAACGATTAAATCGAGGAACCGACTGGAATGAAAGACGTAATTATAACTACAGTGTATATGAAATAGCGATAGTCGGGGCAATATATAGCCAGGCAAATTGCTGGTATATGGACCAAGTATGTTTTTCGCTGGGTTCTAAGAGATAAGAAAAGAGACAAAGATTTAATGGAAAGTGAGTAGGCCACAGCGTCGTCAGCAAGCATTCTCATTGTGCTCTGCTATGTCATATATACTGTATGCCTATTGAAGAAGTAAGTGGCTCTGCTAAGCTACCTCGAGCACAGAAAATATCAATTTCATGCCTTATGAGCATTCCCAATATCCAACATAGAGTACTGGCTTTGTGTTAGGGTAACATGCATCGAGATAATCGCATACATGCGAAGACCTTCCGTATAACCATAATTTGTTTATTATTTGACAAAGTGGTACAGAGAAGAATTTAGGAAGATGGAACCCACCATCCGCCTGCGTCTGGTGGAGACCCCGAGCGTTGAACGTGGTAATGGTTAACCGGTAAATATGGTCGTTATCCATATTAGGGCTGGCTTCTCCCGGCGGTGGCCTGGAGGGCCGCCGTCACCGCTCCCACGAGGACCGGTAGCTGCGTCATCAGCTGGTCGAGCGACCGCAGAAGCGGGGCCAGCTCGGTGGTCTCTTCCTTCGCCGTTTCGGGAAGGTTTGACTCCTTCGCGACGTTTCCCGCAGTCGGCAGCGGAGCGGCGTGCTGGGAACGCCCTGCGCGGGCGGCAACCCCCCCTACAGCCGCGGGCGCCGGCAAGCCGGCATGCCCGACTGCAGGCGGTGCCGCGGCGAGGGGAAGGCAGCTGCGACGGCTGCGGTGCCGGGCGGCCTCCCCTGCGAGCGGCCGTGGCCTCTCGGAGGGGGCGGCCGGCTTCCCCTTAGCGACGTCCGCCAAGCTGCGGCTCGGGTTTACGCGGTTGGCGAGCTTCCCGCGCTCGAATGCGGCGACGTGGTCCCCGTTACAGTTGCAGCACGTCGGTCGGTCCTCCTTCTTCTTCGGACAGTCACGCGAAGGATGGTTCTCGGCGCACTTGCAGCAACGCACATGCATCCTGCAGAACTTTGACGCGTGGTCCGTGCGTTGGTAGTCGAAGCACTGGGCTCGCCTGCGTTTCGCGCAGAGTGGCTCGACTTTCACGTCGAAGTCGGCAATGTTTTCGACCTGAAATATTTTCCGGTTGTCCAAATTGTCGACTGAAACCACAAGGAACGAGGGCGTGTCCCTGTGGGTCCTGGGCGACCTCATCGGTCCGACGTGACGGGTCTGGAAGCCGAGTTCCTCCAGCTGCCGCTGTAGGAACGCCGGTTCCATCTTCAGCGGCAGGTGACGAACGACGACCTTCAGCTGCTTCAGCTGCTCCGTGCTCTGTGTGAAGCAGTACAACTTCTCGGTCTCACAGAGTTGCACGACTTTCGCATGGTCCTCTATGCACTCTGCTCTGACCTCGTATATGTCGGTCCCCGCGAACATCTTGCGCGGTTTTGCGACGGAGTAGAGCTTCTCTCTGAGCTCGCCGTACTCCTTACTCCACTGGATGGTAATCAGCGGAGGGCGGCGGGGCGGTTTCGTCGCCGTAGTCGGTGTTGTCTCGTTCCCGTCGGTCTCGGCTACTTCCGGTAGGTCTGCAAACTGGTTTGCAGCCTCGACCTGTTCTGGCGTCACCGGTCCAAACGACCTGGGTCTCGCTGTGTGGCGCCGGGAGGGCGCGGTGAAGCCTTCTTCATCCGGCTTCCTCGGCGATGCGGTCGTCGTCCTGCGGCGTACCCTCCTCTTCTTCCGCCTGGCGCGACCAGAACTTGCCTGGGTGGAGGTAGTGTCCTCTACGGCCGCGGCTGGGCGCTTCCGTGAGGTTTTCTCGACTTCGGCAGGCTCGTCAGGTGTTGCCAGCCTGGACGTTGGTGAGGGCGTGGCGGCTTCAGTAGCCACCACGGCTGGTGCCACTGCTGGTGCGGCAGCTGTCGTGGCAACTGCGACAGACAATTGCTTGTCGCGACCCACAGGTACCAGGGACCAGAGTCTCGTTAGTACCTCCACCCTGTCCGCATCGGTTCCCATGGCCAGACGTTGCATGCAGATGCAGTTCTCATCGGGAGTCAGCATGACCAGGGCGGCGGCAAATTCCTCCTTTGTCAGGGGGATCGGCGGCTCGATCCGTCGTCTCGGCAGAGAGAGTGTGCGGGCGTGGGGCCGTCCGTTCGCGGAAGTTTCCACGTCCGTCCGACGACCGCGAGCAACACTCTCACTCGTCGTCCTCGTCGGTGATGGGGGGCCAGACGCTGCCGTCGTCCGGGAAACTTCCCTTAGTCCCCCATCTGCCTCACACTGCGTCTGTCCGGAGTGATCGTCTCGTTCGAGCTCCTCCTCCATATCGTAACCCCGAACACGACGATTTTGCCTCTTTTGAAAGACACGACAATTTGCTTTCTCAGAGAATGGGGTCACGCCACGTGGGTTTTGCCACACGAGTTCCTAAGGGCCCTTGCAGGCTTATGTCGACTCTGAAAAAGAAAACGCTGGTTAGCGAGAACACGCAAGGCGAGTAGCCAATTGCGTGACCCCGCGCAACCGATCGCTGCAAAATCACGAGCGAGAGGTTTGCCTCGGCAGCTTCACCACGGAGCGTCCGCACATTTCGGCAGCCACAGCGCGTGTGTGTATGCGTGCGTGTCTGAGCGTCTCCGCTGAATCTCCTCCTCTTTATACTCTGATCGCTTTCCACCCCTTCCCCGCGTCCTCCGCACGTGGCGCTCCGTGGAGGGGTGGTGGGGAGGGGCGGGTTGCACGCTGCTGGATGCGAACTGTGGACCATCAGATGTCCTGTGGGCTTCGTCGGGCGCGGAAGTCGCTTTGGGTCGGCGCTGTGCTTTTAGTTGGCTGAGTGCTGGGTCCCAGGCCTTGCTGAGGTTGAACCCCGCGTCTCTGTTGATCAGCCCATCAGCTACACGTATTTCAATCGCCTCCTTCAGAACACAGTCCCAAAAAGACGAGGCCTGCCGTACAACTTCCGTTTTCGTGTACTCCATAGTATCGCCAGGATCCATGTAATGTTCCGCAACCGCAGATTTTGTAGGTTGCTTCAGTTCAGTGTGCCTTGTGTGTTCCTGGTATCTTTCTTCGATTGTCCGACAGTTTGCCCGATGTATGCGTGACCACATTTACACGGAATACGGTAAACACCCGGTTTGCGGAGCCCCAGGTCATCTTTTACTGTACCTAGGAGGGCACGCGTTTTCGCAGGTGGGCGGAAGACACATTTGATGTTACATCAAGCCACAATTGTACCGATTTTGATGGATACTTTGCCAGCGTAAGGCAGGTACGCCATTGTCCTCTCGTCCTCTTCGTTCTCTCTCTGCTGGGCTTGTGCATTCTGCCAGAAAGCACGTCGAATTTGACTCTCGTTATATCCGTTCTTCTTGAAAACTTTCTAAAGGTGGTTAAGTTCTCCTTGTAGGCTTTCCTCATCCTATATTGCGCGCGCCCTGTGCAGCAGTGTTCGCAGTACACCCTCACGCTGTGAAGGATAATGGCAGCTGGTAGCGTGGAGATACAGATCAGTGTGGGTTTCTTTCCTGTATACACTGTGTCCAAGGTGCCATCCGCTTTGCGCTTGACTAGGACGTCCAGAAACGGGAGTTCTCCATTCTCTTCCACCTCCATGGTGAATTTTATGTTAGGATGCAGAGAATTCAGATGATGGAGAAACTCCTAAAGTTTTTCTCTTCCATGTGGCCATATCACATATGTGTCATCAACATATGTGTAAAAGCACATAGGCTTCAGTGCTGCAATTTCCAGTGCTTTCTCTTCGAAGTCATCCATAAACAAGTTTGCTACCACCGGTGACAGGGCAACACCATCCGTTTGTTCGTAATAGTTTCCATCAAACAGAAAGAATGTTTATGTGGGGACAAATTCGAGAAGACTAGTTATTGTCGGGTTGAATTTCCCCCTAACCAGTTTAAGACAGTCATCAAGCGGCGCTCTGGTGAAAAGTGAGGCCACATCGAAACTTACCATGAGTTCCTGGTCACGGAGGTGCAGCTCCTGCAGCCGTTGAATGAAATGTACAGAATTCCTGATGTGATGCTGATATTTCCCGACGGGAGGACTTAGTTCCTCCATTAAATATTTGGCTAGATGGTACGTTGGAGCGCCTGTGTCGCTGACGATAGGGCGCAAAGGAACATCCTTTCGTGCACCTTCGGTTACCCTTAGCCTTGGGGGTGCAGCAGCTCGAGGTCGTTGCTTCTTGACGATTTCCTTCGGCAGGTACTGACGTAGGAACTCAATAGTCTTCTTTTTCACCCTGTTGGTCGGGTATCCCTTCAGTTTTCTGTATGCTGGATCCTCGAGTATGTCGTACATTTTGTGTTTGTAATCTGATAATGGAAGCAGTACAGGTGTATTTCCTATATCTGTGGGCAAAATAACGGAAGTGTTATGGCAGTCCTCGTCTTTTTGGGACCGTTTTCTGAAGGAGGCGTTTGAAATACGTGTAGCTAATGGGCTGATCAACACAGACGCTGGGTTCAACCTCAGCAAACTCTGGGACCCAGCAATCAGGCAACTAAAAGAACAGCGCCGACCCAAAGCGCCTTCCGCGCCCGACGAAGCCCACAGTACATCTGATGGTCACAGTTCGCGTCCAGCAGCGAGCAACCCGCCCCTCCACACCACCCCTCCACGCAGCGTCATGTGCGGCAGGACGCAGGGGAAAGGGGTGGGAAGTGATCAGAGTATAAAGGGGAGGAGATTCAGCGGAGCACGCACGTCACGCACTCCGCTGCTCGCTGCGTCTCACTTCGTTACCGTCGCTCGCGCACGCCAACGCAACCAGCCCAACGCCATGCCAAGAAGCCGGAATGGAGGACGAGGCAAGATTGCTGCTGCTGTGGAGCTCCTGCTAATCGCAGTCGGGAGCAACGGTTGCGGCAACAAGAAGAAGAAGCGGAAGCCTGTGGCAAAGTTATAGTGCTATAAGTGTGAAAAGCTTGGACACATAGCCAAGGAATGCGACGGTGTGGTTGCGTGTGTTAAGTGCGGGAAACCGCACGACACGCGCAACTGCACCAAACCGAGGGGTACTGCAGCGCTGTGCGTAAATTACGGTGGCTCGCACGCCGCAAACACGCGCAGCTGCAGCTATCTAAAGACGTGGAAGCAGCGGAAGTTGGCCACCACACACGATGAGGTGTCCCAACAAGAAGAAAAGGTGGACACCCCGCCCTCCTGCCTTAGTAGGGGAAGCGTGCTGCGCCACCAAGACGACGTGGACGCCTTCCGCCAAGCACTGCTCGAAGCCAACGAGGACGCAATCACCGCGCTCAAATCCGCCATGGCGGAGGAGACAGCGTCCCTGAGAGGGGAACTCGAAGAGACGCGTCAGGAGGTGACCCAGCTAAGGGTCACCTTGTACCTCGCGTCCCGCACGACGACGGACGTGGCGCCGACCCCCACCTGTACGGGGGTAGACGCGGCAACACAAACGACCGCCTCCCTGGCCGACGCGGCAACGCTGGTTGCTAGGGAGGTGGTCATACAGTCGGGGAAAACCGCCGACAACAAGGAGACGGCACCCTCGGAAGCAGTCGTCACTCCTGTCTCTGCGGAAACGCAGACGACACAGGAAGTGCCGATGCAGACCGAGGGAGAAGAAGAAGGCGAGCCGTTCGAGTGCCTCCCCCTCCCCAACAAGAACTGTGTGAGGGAGGTGCTCACCAAGATCGCCGATTCCCTGCGCGACGGTATCTATCCCCATCATGGCCATCCTTACCCTTTCACAGTAGACAACATCCCTCCCTTTCGTCATAAACCTTATCCATTCCACTGGGGGTGCGAACCCTTGAACCAGAAGCTGCACGGGAGGGAAGTCGTCAGGCGTGCAGATCTGGAGCTCATAATCACGCACCCAATCTTCACGGACGAGGACTGGCTGTACATCACTGACCAAAGGCAGGCATCTACATCCAGACACATACGCCGCCAGTGAACTACTCCCGCCTGAAGAAAATAAAATTTGGGCAGCCAGGAAGCAGTAAGAAGAAGAAGAACAAGAAGCCGCCGGAATCAGCCGGCAGATAAGTTCCTGAATCCACAGAAACCAGAGGCCAGACCAACAGGCGAAGAAAAACATTCCCAACAGAGAGGACTTCAGGAGTAACAGCTGAAACAGCTTAAACTCCGCTACCTCGGGCCAAGGCGGCCCGTCAACCTATCCAGGCAGTCGGGAGCAACGGTTGCGCCAACAAGAAGAAGAAGCGGAAGCCTGTGGCAAAGTTCACATGCTCAGGGTAGGTTCATTGGTTATCAGATGACGTAGAACTACTGAAGTTCAGGTTTGCTGGTTCACTCTTCCCTTGAAATATACCATTTGGAGTTCATTCTATCGTGTAGCTGTTGTAGCTCAATATCCAAGCTCCTGTCCTCGGTTGGAGAGCAGTGTAAATGACAAATAGTCTTTCCATATTTGACGATATGTATGGCACTTTGCGATGTTTAGTTGTCGTTGCAGTATGTTGATCAGTATAAAATAGTTTATTACTGCAGAAAGTGTAGCCTGCAAAAGGAAAAAAAAAAAGTTAACGATGCTTCGATACCGGCGGCATCAGTAACTCGGCGGGTAAATTCGATAAGAGCCACTCATAATGCTCGATTCATTCACATTTTTGTGCTGGGATATAGCAGGCTCCAAATAGCGGAGGGAAGTTTGTGTGTGTTACATACAGGAAGGGTAACATGTGATGGACTGGGTACCACGTTAGGTCAGCGAGGAAGACTGCATTCGGCGTTATTTTCGTAAACATGTTCTGTTAGGGCAAGAATTTAAGTGCATGCAAGCTGAGACATCATGAAAGCGAGCGTTAACTATTTCTGGGACACTATACTATTCCCGAGAGGTCGACTTGGCTGTTATTTTTTACAGCGCCATATTATGTAAGAAGAACACTGACAGCCTTTTAGATGGCGGATCGCCACATGGACGTTTCGCGGATAAGTAACGCTACCGCGGTACACACGGCTGGACGCAGCTCGTATGTTCTGTTATGTCGAAAGTAGTCTGTGCTATTCTGTCATCAGCGATGAAGACAAGTGCCGATCGCAGGTGTCTGGCATATGAGACAGGCGTGAGTCCGCCTCGGAGTTCTGTGATGTCGGTATAACAGAGACTGTTTACTCGGAATTTGAGGCAACTTTCACCTGCGACCAGCGGCGGCTTGCGGCTGTGCGCGCCCGGGGAGAATCTGCACCGGTGTTTAGGTGAACACATATTTCGATAGGAATTTGTCAGGCGTCAAGCATGAAAGGGATGTCGCCGCCTCATGTCTGAGAGCAGCTTTGCATGATCTGCCAGCTGTCACTTTGTAGGGACTGCCGCTGATCACCTGTTTGGTCCAGTGGACAGGGTGTGCCGTGCGTTGATTGCATTATTTTAGGAGCGGGTCTGTAGACCTTGCTATGCGTTATTTGGACAGTTTACGAGTTGATTTCGTGTCTGCGCATCTGTGTACTGCATTATTTGTTAACATTTTGCAGGTCTGTACTGAAACTATTTACGGAAATTAGGAGTTGTTTGAGTGTCTGCAGACTGTGTATTGTGACCCCAAGCACATCAGGGCTCGTGTTTTTTGTCAGAGTGATAAATATACTCCATTCCTAAATAAAGATTCCAAAAGAAATAGAGTGCACTCCTTCCTTACTCTGCCTAGCAGCCCAGCGCAGACTGAGTTGTTTTCGCGCCATTTTCCCCCTACAGATCACGATACTGGATAACGTCACAGGAGGGATGACAGCACCATTTGGTGTGTACTAGGTCAGTTGGACTCTAGAGCTCGTGGTGGAGAGACTGTCTCCAAAATAAAGTCTAATGTTCAGAGTCGTTTTCCTGCCATTTCCCCCCATAATCGTGGGTTACGTCACATTGGAGATGACAGCGCCCTCTGGTGGCAGTATTGTGTATTAGGTCAGTTGGAGTCTAGATCTCTTGGTGGAGACAGTGAATGCAAAATAAAAACACGTTCAGCACTGGCAAAGTTGTTATACCGCCATTTACCCCCAAACCCTAGGGTTATGTCACAAAATGGACCTAAATTCAAATATCCCACCAGGTGCTACGATGAGGTGATATAGGTTAGCGGATGTAGTCCAAATGCCCTTTCTTTCCTGCCATTTCCTTAGGTGTGATGCATTATCCAGTTGGAATTTGAACTTCCCGCCCTTTTCGGGGCCGTGGAGGGGTGGGGAGGGGGGTGGAGTGGAGGGGGTAGGTTAGTGAAGGTATCCCAAGTGGCCTTGCCGCGACTTTCTTAGGTTGGTAGAGCTTGCATTGTCCTGATGGAATTTGAACTTCCAGCCAGTAGGGGGGGGGGGGGCGGTGGTGGCACTTTCCTGCCAAAATTCAAACTTCCTGCAAGGGGTGTGTGACAGGGGGTTTGGCAGTTGCACCATCAATGACGTCACGGACGCCATCTTGGATTACCTACTTTGGGTTGATGTCCTTGTCTTGAGTGACCTACTTTGTGGCAACGTCCTGGTCTGGGGTGACCTATTTTGTGGTGGCGCCAACCTTGTCCCCCTACTTACAGCAAGGCGGGTGTAGTAACTGTCGACCATGCAGGGCTCTGAGTTTGGAACATCCGAATCTTCGATCTGCCATTTGAAGTTCCGCCCACCCTTGTCGTGAACGCACTGCGGCCTTACGGGGAAGTACTAAGTCACATGGAAGAAAAGTGACATACGTTCGACAGGTATCCTGTGATGAATGGAATGTGTCAGGTCCGAACGAACTGCGCAAACACATCCCATCGTACGTGACCGTTTCTTGCTGTCGAGCGATCGTCTTTTAAGACAGTCAACCTCGGACTTGTTCAGGGTGCGGGCAGGAAGGGCCTGTACACTCTGAATGCCTGCAGCAACGTCTCGTCCAGATACCACGTGCAGACCCGATACCTACATCGCAACCGACAACGCTGCCTATCACGTACGTTGAGGCAGCAGGGAACATGCAGGACTCTGCGTTTGTAACATCCGAATTTTCGTTCTGCCGTTTGAAGTTCCGACCACGCTTGTCGTGAACGTGTTGCGGCCTTACGGGGAAGTACTAAGTCACCCTCCGTTTCAGTTACCGATCCCCGCAGGCCCGGGTTCCGCACCAAGGCGACCCAACCTCAATCGGAACCGTCGCCGTTCTCGACAGCAGTGATCACGTCTGCACTCCAATCGTGTAAGGAAGGAGAGCATCAGAAAATCGATTCGAGATGGGACATGGAGCTGCGGGAGGTACCCATTCTTTGTCGTGAACCACAGGATGCGGACACGCGTTCCTGCGGGAAGAAGTCGCCGAAGCGACGAAAGAAGAGGAGGCTGTCTTCAAGAAATGCTTCGCCAGATGGTGACACGTTACAGGAGGATGAGGAAATCCATCTACGGCCCGGGCTGTGGACCTCACTCCAACAGTTCCTGGTTCACTGCTGGCAACGTCCTCCCAAAGACGAAGCCAAGTTGACGATGCTCAATTGACCGACGAGACCTCAGGCGATTTTGCGGCTAAGACAGATGAACGCCATGCGTTGCCAAACGTACCACCCCTAAAGCTTGGTGATTGGGCGTCAGAGATGGAGACGAAAAGAATGATATCAGACAAGAGCGACAACCAGATGCCCGTGGCTGGCTTTTCGTCGGACGGGCATCTTCTCTCAGCCGATCAATAATATTTACGTTACGGATGGCATGGACGGTCGGACGGACGACGTGGCGCTTTCTGGCTTAAGCGACTGCAGGATACGACATCGTACTATCAAATGACCCATGTGTATCGGTAGGTACAGTAAACGTCAGCGGCATTAGTTCCACAATCAAAACCCAGTTGTTAAAGGACATGATTCGGGCGGCGGACATTGATATCGTGTTCCTTCAAGAGGTACGGCCTGATCTGCGACTGGATGTTTATGGATACGCATCTTACGTCAACCCAACTTCCGACGGTGGTGTTGATACGGCCATACTACTACGAGATGGCATCGAACCAATGGATATTCAGTATTTGCCATCAGCGAGAGGCATTGCGCTCACCATCGGCGCAGTCCGACTTGTGGAAGTGTATGCCTCGTCTGGTATTGCGAAGCGTCGAGAGCGAACACTATTACTCCACTGAGGTAGCTCCATTGTTTGAAGGCGCTACAGAGCACTTGGTGGTGGGCGGGGACTTTAACAGCGTCTTACGCTCGGAGGATCAGATCTGTCACCATGTCCCATGTCCAGCCCTTCATGCTATGGTCAGGACTCCCGCTTTGCGTGGTACATGGACACTAATCCACGGTGACCGATGCGGATATACACACATCACCAGCCACTCGGCCAACAGCTTGGAAGGGAATTACGTCTCCCGAGGTCTTTGGCAGTGACTGTCGGTGCTGAGATGTGGCCCACTGCATTTACCGACCATCAGGCCTTCATCTGCGCCGTGACTCTTCCACGACAACAGACGAGCCGTAGTAAAGGACCTTGGTTTCTTCACGTCCACATTCTCCAAGAAGAGGCTTGCCGTGTAGCCGTCACTACTACCTGGCACAAATGTGAGCGACGGCGTCATATCTATGATTCCACAACACGATGGTGGACATACTGCGCCAAACCAGTACGCTCATGGCGTATGGACGAAAAAGGGCCCTTTGTCTCCGATGGACCTCTGAGTTTTACTACTCGCACTTGCGAGAACTAGCGTCGCAACAGCCACCGCCTGTGCGCAAAATGGTTGTCCACCAGACACAGGCATGGCTTCTGCATAAGTTAGCTGACAGATTCGACGGCACACGGGTTCGAGCGGGACTGGAAGATTCCATCCTAGAAGAACGTGCTTCTCATTAACACATTGTCAGAGAACGAAGACACTGTAAGAGATTACTCATCACGGCAATTACTTATGTGGGCGGGCAAAGCGCAGGGACACACAACGCCGTGCCCTCACAAGTTAATACCACATTCTCAATCTACCAGACCAACGGCGTGACAATGACATTGAACACGTCCTGCACGACCTTTCACTTTCATGTAGGGCGCAAGGCGACGCCACATTCTTGGAGGCTGTCACATGGGAAGAAATGCACATGGCCTTATCGCGTGGCGCGAGAAACAAATCCCCTGGATCTGATGGGCTTCCGCTTCAATTTTATAGCACCTTTTATGACCTGATAGGGGAAATTTGGAGGCAAATGTGCTGCAAACTCCTGGATCCGGACTTTCGAGTCCCCCACCCGCGCGAATTTTCGGAGGGTATTATCATCCCCGTGCCAAAACCAAACAGGGGGTGCAGACCGCCATACTTTCGGCCGTTTACGTTAGTGAATTCGGATTACAAGCTGTTCCCTCGCATTCTTCGTGCTCGTCTACTAGCTACAGTCAAAGATGGCATTCATGCCGACCAAACATGCTGGGAGGTGACAGTAATACACACACGACACTGCTGGGAGGTGACAGTAATACACACACGACACTGAGGTCGTATAGAGATGTGATGGCGCTCATGTCGGCATGCCGATTAGAAGGCGTTCTCATGGCAGTTGACCTAGACCACGCATTTGACCGAGTTGAGCACCATTTCTTGTAGGCCGTCTTAGAGAACATATGACTGTCCTCAATATCGGCAAGTGTAATTCTCCGTCTCATTCACGGAGCCCCTTCCGCAGTCCTGGTGAATGGCTCGACACCGTTCACTATCGAGCGCTCTGTGCGACAGGGATGTCCTCTGTCAGCCTTTCTCTTCGCCGTTGCCCTCGAGCCTGCACTTCACGGTCTACGACAGCGTTTGCTGGGCATTTGTCTCTGGATTGTCCATTTTAAATGTTGTGCCTATGCGGACGATGTCGTTTTCTTGGCGAGGTCGGCAGAGGATATGAGCTGAGCGATTTGCGTGGCTTCAGCGATAGGGCGAGGAGGTCAGGAGCCGTATCAACCTGCCAAAGTCGCACCACATTGATGTGGGCAGAGGACTGAATATAAGTACGCCAGTACCCATTACCAAAGTCCGGGCGATGAAATGTTTGGGAGTGACCTTCCGTGGGAACGTGCAGCGTACAGCCGAAGATACGTATGGCAGACTACTTAATGTGATCCGCACACAAGTTCGTCTCCATAGCTTTCGGTCACTTGACTTGATCATGCGGGTACATTTTGTCAATGTCTACCTCGCTCCGAAACTTAATCATTACACACACGTTCTCCAATGGCTGCTACGGTGCCTGCCAAGTTCCAGGCGGCCTTCCGTCATTTCGTCAGCGAGGGTAGGGCGTTCAAGAACCGTTACGAGACGCTAACGTTGCCCACACTTGCAGGCGGCATTGGAATGATAAACGTACACAACAGGGCGCGCACTCTCTCCCTGCGGACGATGCATCGCCTACGTACTTCGGACAAGGACACCCTCCCTGGTACACTGATTCAAGAGGTGGTGCCTCAGTCCCTCCGTCCGCCGATTCCTGTTGGACGTATCGCGCCAGCACTCTGTCACATTTGCACCTATCTTGTCGACATGAGTTATCTGTTGGATGTCCTACCGACCACGCGGCATCCTAGAACCAGGGACTTCTACCGCTGCTTTCAATGGACGCTGCCTGTTAATGTGGTTGAACGCTGCCATCCGGCGGTTGGCTGGAGGTGGGTGCGGAGTAACATACACTCCCCTTTCCTTCCCACCACGGTCAGGGCGCTGTGGTATGCGATAACGACTGAAAAATTCCCCACCCGACAACGCCTAAACATTATACATCTTGCCAAGGACCCTCTCTGTCCCAGATGCGCCGCTGTAGACACCGACATGCACCGTTCCATTTGTGGTACGGCTGCCGACTGCTGGCTCTTCACGCGGCACATATTGGCTTTGTTGCTGCGCAGGGTTGTTAGATTTTTGGCATTATTCAGCGAACAACTACACGGTTTTACGGCGCAAAGAGTCATACGGTTCGCTCTTTGCAAATTACTTGGAGTCGACGTTTACGCGCCCTCCAGACGTTAGGGTGTACCGGGTGTGAGAAGAGACTGAGATATAGCACGTGATGGACTGATAAGAGGCATCAACGGTAATTATGGGGTAATGGAAACGCCGTTTTGCTAAGGCCTCCCGTCGGGCAGACCGATCGCCTGGTGCAAGTCTTTCGAGTTGACGCCACTTCGGCGACTTGCGTGTCGGTGGGGATGAAATGATGATGATAAAGACAACACAACACCCAGTCCCTGAGCGGCGAAAATCTCCGACCCAGCCGGGAATCGAACCCGGGCCATTAGGTATGACATTCCATCGCTCTGACAACAGCTACCAGGGGCGGACAATTATGGGGTGTTTCACCCTTGCTGAATGAGAGGATAACCAGGATATACCGCCGTCTGGCTATTGTGGACATCACCGAAAGAGGATAAAAAAAATAAAAGATAAGAAAAGAATTACAGATAAGAACATAACAAAAGATCGAAAGCAAATAAAATGTAATAAAAGTATTGTACCCCTTCCTTTATCCTTTTCTTTTTTAATAAAACGATCAGAGGAGTATTTAATTTTTGTTCGTGGGTGAGGCCTGAAGTGGTGGCAAACAACCGTCCTAGTTAGCTTTTAGGGTGAAAGCGGCGGTAACACTACTTTTGTTTTTTTTTTTAGGTTAGATAGATTTTTGGGGTTAGTATGGGTGATAGGTAACAACGCAAGGAGTGGAGGAGGTCTAACGAATATTTTAAAAAAAAGATAAATAAATAGAAAAGAAAAAGAAAAGAAATATGGTAGAGAACTTGCCCGCGAAAGGCAAATGTCCCGAGTTCGAGTCTCGGTTTGGCACACAGTTAATTCTGCCAGGAAGTTTCAATCTGACTATGATTTATTAGACTATTTCTTTTCAGTGAATCTAATTAAAGTGGTTGATATCCTTATGGGTGGGAGAGTAAGCCACGGTACTCCATCAGTCCACCCCAGTGGTGCCATCCCCACGTAACTCACACTTCTCAATGACAGCCCTCCTGAGGTCATTGACTGAGTGAGGACGAGCCTTTTGAGAGCACACTACATGTTCCATCTGGTCCCAGGCTTGATCACTGGGTTCATGTCTGCAAACACTTCATGAAATTCGATTCAATAGTTTCCTGCTTCTTAGAACCAGCTAAAAGAAGGGAGGAAGACCAAGGTTTAACTTCCCGTGATTTAAAGGCCACTGGAGACACAGTATTAACTCGGAGCTTTTCAAGTATATTAAAGGAAATCGGCCTAGCCCTTTCAAAGGAACCATCAGAACATTAGCCTAGAGCGATTTAGTAAAACCTCAGAAAAGCTAAATGTGGATGGCTAGATGCGGATCTGAACCGCCGTCCTCCAGAATACGAGTCCATTGTGCTAACCACTGTGCCATTAGCTCGATGGCAACGTGTTTACAAAGTAGGCGCGGCGTACTGATGCATTATCGTCTCTAAAGTAGAATCCATGGCCGAAATTTTGACAGTAGAGCTGGACAAAAGGTTGCAAGATCCTGTACTGATACTGCGTAGCTGACAAATTGTCCTCGACAGTGAAGAGAGGTGTCGGACATATGCATATGGTACAGGTCCGAAACATGACTAATCCACAACCCTGCTGATCCCGTGCGATGAGACATGCAGCGGCACCTCTAGACACTTTTACAACAATCATCACAAATTCTGTGTCCGTTGGTGATGAAAATGCAAAGCCACTGATCCAGGTTCCATTACACGTGTCCCCATTCGCACCACCTTCGCGCACTAGTGTGGTGGGTGTTCATACTGTTGTTCGTAAGGGGTGCTTAGAGGTATATTGATCGTGTAGAGACAGCTGCATACGGCCTGGCTCAATACAACCACAGAACCGGCCTCGGGAAAGGCAGGGGAAAATTGTGTTGTATTCTGATGGAATTAAATACCTGGTGTAATTGGTAGGTACCGGTCATCACCTGATGATGTTGGCCACGGATGACCATCACGAGACTTTTTTGATAGTTCTGTGTCTCAGTGTAGCGGCTGGATGATCTAACGATTTCACTGCGCTATACACCAATTCTGAGGACATTTTCACTTGCCGAGAACCGTTACTGCCGTAAAATGATGGTGTGTGCTCGGTATAAACTAGAAATGATCCACTGAAGCATTTTAACACACTGGCTTGTGTCCACAGCCGCATTATCCCATTCACAATTACAGACATCGCGCTCTTTGAAATGGTACTGGGAATGCTAGTATCCTTTCTCTTCAATTTCACAGGTGACTGTACTCAGCTATTTCCTGTAGTCTGAAGAGTATTGAGAATGGGTTTTTAGATCAAAACACCAAAATTGTGCATGTTATGACGTTGATGCAAAACGTGTTTGAAGCGGTTTATTTCATTCGTGGTAGAGTAGCCTACGAGCGCTGCTGTTCCGACATACCCTGTGGAAGAAAGTTTTGTTGTAGTGTTCGGAGGTAATACGAGGTTACCACCAGGGTAACGGAAACAAGGGATGGGAAGGAACACCTTTTGCATCCACGCTTTTCGTATGTCTGGAAGACTCACTCAATATGTTGAACAGGCTTTCCGGCCACACCTTGGGGAAATAGGCTGCAAAAACGGCAAAATTTGGCGCATACAGAGAGGAGAGCTGCATGTTCTCTGGGTTCCGAGGACATACTTGTGTAGACGGTGGCAGCCAGCCAAGGAATATCTAAGGGAACTGGTTTAAATAATCGTGTTTCAAAGACCATAGTCAAATCTTTACAACTTTTCTCCCAGAGTAACTTCGGCTGTGCCTTCGTGAAGTAAGCCGCCTGCCTTTTAGAACCGAGGTAGTTCTGGCCTGTTAAAACTGCAGACATAAGACGTCTGGTAAAAACAGCTGACAGGAGACGTCTTCAGCTCTCTGCTGAAGTTGTTGGTGAATGCACGGCACCGGTTTACCCAATGGCACCCTTGATATACGGGTCACGTGTGTGGACGCTGTAGGATTCTGGAGAGCAGAAAACAGTCGCTTCTCCCTCTTGTGATCCGGACCTCGACTAGAACAGACGTCTTTCTCGGATGCCAGAGCCTCTGGCTCCGCGCTAAGCGAACGGCAGCTAGCAGGGCGTAATACCAACCACCTCGACCCCGTTGCCTACTTACTTTAGTTTGGTCTATCTCCAACATTGGCCTACACCTTCAATTTTCCTATTTCAGGCGCGCCCCACGCGTTCAGTATACTGAAATACATATTTGCTCTATATTTGACCCAATTTCTTTTTCTCATTGAATATCAGCCATGGACGCCACTCCCAAGTCCTGACCACTCGGATATCTCCACATTTGTGGGGCGGGGGTCAAATAAGCCTAGAAGTCGTTACTTTAGTTGCATGTTTACTGAAAGGCATTTAACTCGTCTGTGCATGCTTTACACATACCTACACAGTTCACAAGAGCCTGAAAACAATTTTTGTGGTCAGCCAGAAATCGATGAAGAACATACCGAATATAATTTGCAGTCTGCGAACCCACATTACTCTTTTTACTCACTGAAATAAATTGTTGCTAGTTGCTATTTACTCAGCAGGGTCAGTAACCATGACAACATTAAGAGATTTGAGTTCTAACTGATTGATATATTCTTGAAAGGCTCATATGCACAAAATATAAAAACATGTCTAATAATAATAATAATAATAATTTCCCTATAGAAAAGAGCGCTATTAACAGCTCAGAGATAACCTATATTGGAAGTTCCAAGTAAAGTGGTCTATTGGTCTATGACCCCGACTTTTTTAAAGTGGAAAATAGTCTCGCCACTTGCCATGTAGTTTTGTCAACATTACGGGCGGCATACCAACAGCTACTTCCGTGAAATCTAAGCGATCCAGGACTGTCTACAATCCTTGCGAGTTGCGAGTTCACTTCTCACTTCTACTTTTACCTAAAGCGCTTTTGGTAGCTGCCCGGCTCTGACGTCATCCGAGACACAGCGCACGCAGGAGTTTGACTGACGCAGACAGATTGGTCTCTCGGTGTGAAGTGTCTCTTCTAACAGCCTCTCCGGCCGTATTTATATATGGGAGTAGGGGTCCTCCAAACGGAACATCTGCTATCAACCACTCCAGGCACAAATAGCACTATGTAAGTGGTCCTTTCTTCACGTACGTGTTGATTAACAGCTCTGTCGTTTAGCAGTTCTCAATCTTCTTAATTTTTATACCAATAAAGTTAAGTTTTCTTTAATTGCTGGAAAAAGTTTTAGCTCGACTGCATTTAAACCTTGCCGGCTAGAATTTTCAGAACGGAACTGACAGTAGATCATGACATCTGCACAACCTCTTTAAGTTTCATTGTATTCATAGTAATTTATAACACATTCTCGAAACTTGGTACAGCTGTTTTAGCATTATGTAATCGAGTGCTGTAATTAGGGCTTTCTATTACATATACAAATGTTATTCTCAAATGTGTGTGAAATATTATGGGACTTAACTGCTAAGGTCATCAGTCCCTAAGCTTACACACTACTTAACTTAAATTATCCTAAGGACAAACATACACACCCATGTCCGAGGGAGGACTCGAACCTCCGCCGGGACCAGCCACGCAGGCCATGACTGCAGCGCCTAAGATCGCTCGGCTAATCCCGCGCGGCTACAAATGTTACTTAATCTATCATGAATAAGGACGTTTTCGTTCCAGATTTGGGTTTTTGTACATAACTGGAAAACTAATTGAGGTAACTTACTGGTGTTACGTAGTTAACGTTTTTATATCTAAATGAGGCTACATACGTATTTTCAACTTTATGAGTCTAACATTTTGCGCCTTCGATTTTTCGGAAGAACACTGCTTTTGACCCAAAAATTGCTCTGATCAGGTTGAGGCATACAACTTTAAAATGTGACATAATTTTAAGTATTATGACCAATTTTAAGCTTTCTTGTGTTATTATTTAGCTCAACTTACTTTTTTGTCTTACATTCGTATAACATATGAATGTGGTCATTCTGAGACCTTACAATATTAACATTAATGTGTTTAAGCACACACTGACTAACTTTGAAAAAGTTATTTCAGTTTTTAATTTCACTCGTAGGTTAAGGTGCAATCCTTGGTGTGTTAATCACAAGTGCGTTATGATGACATGGTGCTGGTCTAGTGAACTAGCTTAAGCCCTAGCATCCTTTCTCACCTCTATACCTCTTGAAATGGTACAGTGCTTGTTTCGCTTCATCACCCAACATTTATTTTTGTGAAAAAAATTATTTTTGAACAGAATTAAATATTGGAAACAAGACATATTACTACAGTTGTTCTTTTTTAAATGAATACGAATTTAGTTAAGTTTTCCTTAATACTACTCTCACAAAATTAACCGCTTATATGTATATTATAAACACAATGTAGTGGATTTTTACAGATCACATACATTAAGTAACATAGAAACATGAAATAAAATTTTCGATTATTACAAAATTAATATTGTGATTTAGGATTTTCAGTCTTTAGCTGAAAGGGGAACACACAAAAAATCTCACTCTTACATAGCTTTTCAGTACTCACTCATTTAACCACAGCCGTAGGCAGTGTGGTGTGTGTGCTTATGAACCACTTTCACTCAATCATTTAAGGTAAAGGGTGTGAAGTCCCTATGGTTGGTGTCCTTCTCGACAGTATTACAAAAAGGAGAAGGGTAGGAGTCACTGTGGTAGGTGTGCTTCTCGCTTTCTTCCCTAATACAGCTTGGAGACTGCCTTTTATGAAACATTCACATCCCTGAGAAACAGATAACGTAGTTTTAGCTTCTGTTCTCTACTTAGATCTAACGGAGAACAAAACACATTCTATGCTCTGTTTTCGTTGTAAAGGTTTGAGAAATCACCAGAAAGATATATACTTTTAAAAATAACTTTTTCAAAATAATTATCTGCAATATGTCGCTCCATAAAATCGTGGCGTTAGTCTACCACACTTTTACTAGTTACATCTTTATTAAGCTTGAATCAGGAAATTACCATTTTATTCTTAAACGGATCAATTATGCTCTGAAAGTCAACAAGGGTTTTTAGAATAGTCACATTCCTCTCTAGCCTCAAATTTACGTCATTACAATAGATGTTGTTTTGCTCAGGAAATCGAGTAACCTTCGTAATCTCAATTTTCATATGGCTCAATTATCGTATGCACTAGTATAATAAAGAAGTAATTCGTCTGAAAACAGTTACTTTGGTTTGTTACACAAATAACTAAAAAGCTGATTTTGTTATTACATGCCATTACTTTGCAGGGTGCATTTCTTAACACATTCGTTTATGTGTATTGTCGTCTTTATGTCTCAGCATTTATCTGTTAACTGACCATCTGTCTTAAGCAAGAATACGCCTTTCTGAACCCTTTTTTACGCCAATTTTCCATCATTTTACCTTGTATGTAAGACTACTGACTTCATTACTCCTGTTTCTCCACATTTTCATCGATTCGTATATTCCACTTTACTATATATTTCGGCGCTTATTTCTCCCATTTATCTTCGTCAGCCTACTGACCTCATTATTTACATATATTTTTGGTGTGATCCTCACACCACATTCATACACCTACTTTCATTAATATTGAAACACCCTCGCTTTCTTCTATTGGCACCATATTATTACTGTCTGTTACCTCTAGACTACCTTACTTCCAGCTAGCAAGTTATTAATGTGTGCAGAGTTTTATCTTTCAGATTTTATGAATTTTCAGGTTTTATTACTTCTCTTAACGCAAAGTACCTGTTTTTTGTTGTAACTAATCAGTTTCGTGGATCTTATTTATTACTTGTGTACTTTAGTCATTATTTTTCTGTCACTGCTGCTCATAAGTTACCCGTTCTTATTTTAACATTTAGAATTTACTATTACAAACTTAATAAGTCGTCATTTGGGCATAGTCATTTTTGGGAATAATTTTTACTTACTTAGAAGGTATTACAAACTAATAGCATATCAATAACATTGAGGGCATCTATTCATTACTTACTATAGATAGAACAGAAAATGTGAATGAAACTTGAAAGGTAATTAAAGTTTCATCCACCTGGGACCGCAAAGTCCGCTAAACTGAGTATCCGCCAAAGAGTGGAAGACTCCCTGCATAATGTCATTTCTGTCACTTTTGAAAGGCTTCAGATCTACAGTGTTTCGTAGACCTAGTTCTCTTCTACTTTTCGGGTATTCCAATCGGTATGCGTTTAAATGAGGCTTAACTTTTATCCTGAATGGTCCTTGATCTGTTTCTTGCAGGATATAGTTCTCTTCCACATTAGCATCCTGCACATTGTTCCCAAATTCAGTCGTTACTCTAATAGGCAGTTCCCATGCTTCATTATTGCTGCCGACGTAATTTTCAACGAAAGGGTACGTAGTCACTCTAGAATCCGGTAAACTAAACACTTTGATCAAAGTCGGCTCTGATCAAAGTCAATCTTTCCATGACATTTAGTTAAAAGGTCTGTACCAGTCAATATTTCTACACATAAACCGAGCACGATTAACAAGGATGATCTATTATTATGTTGAAACTTTTATGATGTTATCCACACCAATTAGTATCAAAGATTCATGCTGTACTGCTCTAGAAACTTTTCCAGCTGAACCTATTATTCTTAAACCACTTTCTTTCATGACAGTTAACTCATTCTTATTAGGAATAGAATTCAAGAGTGCTTGGAACAAGTCACTTGCTTTGAGGCCAATACCAAGAAGACAACGCACTGTTAGTCCTGAGATGTTACTTTTTATGACAGGGGGTGTTATTTTAGTCTGAACAGATTCCTCATGAAAGAATTCTAATAAACCTTTTTCAATCTTTCGCCAATTAAAGTAGTTTTATTCAGCTGAAAGTACATATATGCTTAGATTCACGGCGTCATCAAGCTCTACACCCGAAGCTGCCGTTTCTAACCTGTCTACCAATTTTAAATCGAAGCACTTGACGACTTGCGCTATTTTCGTTTTCTGCACGTCAGCTAAACTACTCTGTAACACTATCGTCTGCCTTTCTAGTTTTTTGGAAGTTAACAGAGCTATTAGGTTGCCTGTCCTCATCATTATTCCTACCCCCTTCATCGAACAACTCCTCCTCCTCAAAACCTGGCGAAACTGTCTCTACTTCCTCTACCGATTCCTTAACCTTCAGACTGCTACTATTGTCGAAAAAGTCAACCATCACTTCATCTTCGTCCTCTTCTGATTTAAACCAGTTAATTAGTTCATCCCTATTATCTGTAGCGTTTTTCTTCCCTCTTATCTCATTTATCTTATGTGTCGAAAATACTGTCAATTAGATAATGAGCGTGGTTTAGCACGTTACAGGTACTATCTGTCCCTATTTCGTCACTCGTGTTAGCAGTTTGCGTGTACTGACTGACTGTGGTCAGTGTTTTTGTTACTGTCTGTGTTACTGTCTCCGTATGGTGAGCACCAGGACTTAATTTTACACTCGCGGCCTATTACGTTCATTTCATTCAGAATAAGATCGGGCAGCATTCTGCTCTCCGTCTTCTCTCAGCTGTATATTATTTATATTTCCGCCTTCGTCATAATAATTATTGCGAAAGGACGGTGGTGTCTTGTCCCCCCTTCATCTACCATGGCCGTGACCACGATAATTAGATGTGTATTATAAACTTCCATACTTCTAACATTCACATCCCCACTATCATTATTTCGGTTGTTTAGATGACTGTTAGAGGACCTATTGTTATTCTGCACCTGCTCCTCAACAGGAGTTATTCTTTCCACTCGATCCTGGTACTCATTGAATCTATCCATATTATCTCTAGGTGCAGAAATGATTCTTTTCTGTCAGTACCAAGGCCACTTACCGTCTAGTTCCATGACCATCATTTCCGGTTGCATCTTTTCTCTCAGATGTGAGAGGCGTGAAACCCATTTTCTAGAAAACGTTTTTACTGATTCACAACCTCGAGTAAGCTTTTCACACTCCCAAACGCTCTCAAAACATCGTTTTGTTTGTTGTGTGACCAGCACTCATTAAGAAATGCATTGTTCAATTCAGAGAGAGTTTTGCATCTAATCATTACGTCAGCTGAACATCTCAAAGCATCTTCTGACAAATGACTTGTTATGAAAGAAACTTCCTCACCATGCATTTGGTAAAACATCCTCAAAATCGTTCCAGAACTCTAAAGGGTAAATTTGTTTGTCTGGATCGAAATTTAAAAACTGACGACATCCAATGAAAGCGGTGTCAACTGAAGCAACATTTGAGGAACTACCAGAGGTTACTTCATTTTCTAGGTTAGTAATATTGTGTATTGTGTGTATTGAACCAGGGACCTAGAAACGACGTAGATGCTTTGTCCCCGCCATAGCCTTCAGTGGTTCACAACCCCACAACAAGCTACAGCAGTCCACTCAGCCCACCAAATCCAGGGTTAATGTGCAGTTCAGCCCCCAGTGGACAACCCCCGGGAACGTCTCGTACCAGACGAGTTAACCCCCATGTTTATGTGGTAGAGTAATTATGACGTAAGTAACTGAGGCTGAATAAGGGGAACCAGCCTGCAGATGGAAAACCACATTAAAAACCATCCACGGGCTGGCCGGCACACCGGACCTCGACACTAATCCGCCGGGCGGATTCGTGCTGGGGACCGGCACGCCTTCCCGCTCGGGAAGCAGCGCGTTAGACCGCACGGCTAGCCGGGGGGGCTTAGTAATATTAGCGTTTAGTTCTTGTACTTGTAATTTTACTGCTTCCAGTCTCTCAGAGAACTTTTTCTCAAAATCTGCACATAATTTCACACTGTCGAACTTTACTTTGCAAGTAGGCTGTTTAGGTTTTTATGTTGGTAACGCCATGTAGCGCTCTATATGAAAATCACTGACTGTGCTGTGTGAAGGCTGTGGTTGGTTTGCATTGTTGGAGTAATATTCGCCATTGTAGTGTTGGGCAGTTGGCTGTTAACAGCGCGTAGCGTTGCGCAGTTGGAGGTGAGCCGCCAGCAGTGGTGGATGTGGGGAGTGAGATGGTGGAGTTTTGAGAGCGGATGATCTGGACAGACAGTAAATTTGTAATATTGGATATCATGGACTGATATAGATATTATGACTTTTGAACACTATTAAGGTAAATACATTGTTTGTTCTCTATCAAAATCTTTCATTTGCTAACTATGCCTATCAGTGGTTAGTGCCTTCAGTAGTTTGAATCTTTTATTTAGCTGGCAGTAGTGGCGCTCGCTGTATTGCAGTAGTTAAAGTAACGAAGAGTTTTGTGAGATAAGTGATTTGTGAAAGGTATAGTTTAATGTTAGTCAGGGCCATTCTTTTGTAGGGATTTTTGAAAGTCAGATTGCGTTGCGCTAAAAATATTGTGTCAGTTTAGTGTTGATCAGAATAGGTAAAGAGCGAAATTTCTGAGTACGTTCAGTTCTGCTCAGCTGTTTGAAAATCAAATAGTGTAAGAGTTTTATCTGCATAGTAATTCATTAATTTTTCTAAGGGGACGTTTCATATGTCG
This sequence comes from Schistocerca piceifrons, assembly GCF_021461385.2. Classification (NCBI taxonomy): domain Eukaryota; kingdom Metazoa; phylum Arthropoda; class Insecta; order Orthoptera; family Acrididae; genus Schistocerca; species Schistocerca piceifrons. The sequence continues at coordinate 4,945,552 of NC_060149.1, forward strand.
ACCCTTGGCCGAGGATACCTCACTGGAATCTTCTGATTTTTTTCTTGTAGTTTCTGTAATTAGTGTAGCTATTGTTTATTCCTAGCGCGTAATTATAGAGAGAAATTCCTTTGTAGTTGTAGTTTTTCACTCTTGTACAGAGAACAGTTGTAGCACGCATATAGATTTGCACCACGTATTTCGTAGCTGCGCTTGCAATTAACTAGATATTATTTTCAGTGCTATGTTAATGTGTTCTTTTATTTTTGCTTTTCAAATTGTGTTTTTCTGTGTTATCGTGTGTAATATTGTGACAATAATGGCGTGTGAAAAAGTAAGCTCCAAAGTAAACTGAGAAATAATAGTGACGACGAGCGTAGCTTATCAGCACCACTGTGTAATGAATTAACAGACATTCAAAGTAGTAATTTGGTAATTGTGCATAGGGAAATGGAAAGGGCGGCAAATAATGGCGTAGACAGTGAAACAAGTAGTGAACAGGGAAGCATTACCGATCGATCGGTCGGCAACAGCTCACCTCATGAATCCGAAATGACAGAACACATGATCTCAAATACTGTAGACTCAGGTTTTGGGTCCTCACCGTTTTCTCAAATGAGTCAAGACACATTTTCTGCTTGTCAAATTGTAAATGTTGCCGGTGAAAATGCACTGTCAAAAAGCATAGAGAAACAGATTCCAGATATTAATACATTATTATTGCAATTAATGCAACAAATGGAAGAAAATCAGAGACGAACACAGCAAAAGCTTCAAAAGTTAGACCCAATGGAACAAAATCTTCTGAAGTTAGACACCACGCTTGAACAAACACGTGAAGATTTAACTACTGATTTAACTACTGAGTTACATAACATTGAATTGAAATACCAAAAAGTCTGTAATGACGTAAAAACACAAATTTATGAGCATTTTCAACCTATTTTTTCGCGGCCTGAAAATGCATTACAGAATCGCGAGGCAGGCATAAAAGAACTGCAAACTATTGTTCATGAAAATCACGAGACCTTGCGGGCTAAAATTGACTCAGTTGCATCTACCGATTCGGTTACGCTACTTGCAAAAACTCAGGAAAACATAAAGGACACAGTATATACTCTGAAAATTGGTTCATAAAGACACAGGGAGGAAATTAGTTCATTATCAGAGAAAGTAGTCGAACTTTCGGATCAGCTAAATAATGTATCTACGAAGGAAGATGATAATCTGAATGACACAAGACCGGTAGTCTTTAGTGACATAGAAGAGTACGAACGAATTCGGAAATCTAAACAAGGTCAGAATCCAATTAATACGCAACACCAAAGAGAAATCCGGGAAGTACAAGATCAGTTGGCACAAGTAAGACAAGAATTACATATTTCAGTGGATACTCGCGCTCCAACACGGGAAGAGGGACTTAGAAATACGGAAAAGCAACAAAATAATAACACAGGGCATTTCGGAAATTATGAAAGAAATTAGTAAGGTGCACCAAATTTTGTGAGGAAACCGCCGACACGACCTAACAATGACCGATATGCAACTCGCCGACGCGATGATTTTGACTATAAGCTGTTTATTGCTACACGTAAATTCAAAACATTTAAGAATTCCGGCAACGACATTCATCCACAAGCGTGGCTTCATCAATTCTCTCATTGTTTTCCTCCCAAGTGGTCATTAGAGCACAGATTAGAATTTATGTGTGGCTATTTAGAGAATGAAACAGCTCTAAGTATGCGATCAGTCATTCACGATTGACACAGTGAAGGAGAATTTTATCATGCCTTCCTCTCAGCTTATTGGTCTCAAGCTATACAAGACCGAGTAAGACATAGCATCATAACGATGAAACATTTCGAACAATCTGAATTTTCCAGTCTGGTGAATATTTTGAAGACATGTTGCACAAGAATCAGTACCTGCCTAACCCATACAGCCCCTCAGAACTCATCCGCATTTGCCTAATCAAATTGCCTGAACATTTACGACATACTGTTTTGGCAGGACGTTGCAAAGACGACATTGAAGCTTTTCAGGGACTGTTACAAGAATTGGAAATTGACACTGACAATCGCGGGACGCGAAAACAGGAGCACAAAAATTACAGGTCACATCCGTCACAATTCCGCGATGAAAGAAATAATAACTGGACAAGACAAGGCTATTTTTACAACATAAATCTTGACCAAAACAGACACCACCCATATGACAACCGTTAGCAGAGTAGTGATAATTACAGGGAAAGATCACCTCTCCGTGGTAATGACTATCACAGACACGATCAGAGAAACAGACAATATGGGAACCAAAATAATTATTATCAAGGGAGACAGAATAACTTCAGATGCAACGGTCCACTGTGCAGTGGTAATTCAGGGAGAAATTCTCCACCACTTAACCGACAAGAAAGAAACTACAGGAACTACCGACATGACGACAGATGATATAATCATCACGACAGACCTGAATTTCATCAGAACTGGCGGGATTCAAACAGGGCTGGGCCCTCTCGACAAGGTGAATTTGTAGAAGTTAGGTCTCCTAATCCCAAAAAAGACGCGCGCCAACAAAGAGACAGACAATGACTCGCGCCGCAGCAGCCACGTGCGCCGGCTGGCTCAGAGAAAAATAACGTAGACGCTAACATTGAGAAAAATTTAAGTATTCTTTACCAATGTACCATATACCACATGATAATTCCGTTGAAGCTGGAGCTCTGCATAGAAGGAAGAGTAAAGGCTTGCACCACATTTCACATGTAAAACCGTTTATTGAAAGATAATCTGCTTTTTAACTTTGTCTTTGCCATAAAACTTTTCACTTCACGTTACTAGTATGCTTTGTCAGACTTAGAAACTGTTAACATGCAACAATGTTTGAAGTTAAATATCCAGTCAAGAACCAAGAGAACTTATTTAAACAGAAATTACGAATGCATTCTTATAGTGAACAGATGACACAGTGTTGTTATTTGTACATTCTTGCTTGTTAGTTGCACTATTATGTAACGACTATCAGGCTTACATACTAAGAACATATAACAGTGCTGCTAATGAGATTTTATGCAACATTTTGGTTTACTTGAAAATACATTATGGATTTAAAGTGCTTTCTGAGAGATACCAGATGACACAGTGGTTAGTTTATTTGACAGATACACAACTATATCACGACGCTACTAATGTGTAACACAGTTTACATTGTTGCTTTTGCGGTGTATCTGTTTTATATCTGCACAGTTTTTCTGAATTCTTCTGGAAAGTAAAACATGTTTTAGTAGTAATTTTGTGGTATAGCTACAATGAGACAGCCTTTTTTGTAGCACAACAATACGTTACAGTGTAGTGCTTTCTTGATCACGGAATTGTACGTAATAACTACGATATCTATACGCATAGCATTTTGCTTTTGTTTATTACGAGGTAAGTACATTGACTTACACAGAACTTTGCTTATGGACGACAATAATTACGACACTTGGCACATTTTTTACCCTTAAGTAATGACAGAGATTATGTTACAACAAGACGCACAATTTAGCGCAGCAGTACAAGTATTTGAGTGATTAATTTTGTACTTAAAACATTTATTTTTAAAGATTTTTGAGTGGCAAAGAAAGTTTTCGGTGATACATTTCATTCCATGGCTGTAATCTGTAACACCGGAGGGTATAAATATATTAATCCTCAGGGGGGGTACACGCCTACTTTGTGTACCATGTGTTTGGCAAGCACAAGGAGCCCTAGCTAATATGGTATTTGCTTATACAACTTTACGCATCGATACCATATTTCTCTAACACATAAATTACACAGCTATCTGATCATTTAACTGAGAGAGACAAACATTTATTTTCCTACATCAGTGACAGATGTTTACGTAATTACACAGTTGGATAACTTTACACTTATGAAATTGTATTTTGTCTGTACTTTGTGAACTGTTCATATTTTTTTTTTTTTTTGGAACCATTGTGATACTATGAGAGCTTTGAATGTCACATTTGGTATTGGGTCATGATTTTTAAAGTACGTTTGAGGTAGATGACACTATTGAAATGAGCAGAGAATTTTTTTTAGGTTTTGCAATTATTGCACAAAGCTAAGATATTTTTGAGATTTGGCTGAGGTGTTATTATTACGACGACGATGTGTATTATGCTTTTGAGGTATGTTTATGATCAATGAGCTGATGCTATATGAAGAATCTGATTAATCTATCTATTTATTATGATGAATTATTGAAGGCGTGTTGATGAATATGAATATGAACCTGTGTAAAAGGTAAGGAATAAGGAGTAGTGGTTAGGGACTCTGGTTTATGAAAAGGATGTTGGAAACCAAGAATCGTACTTTAAGACTTATGAAATGTGTGTACATACGTGAATGTTAGTTACCACAATGCTGACAAAACTATTTAGACACTGTTATATATGAGATTTTGTTTCTACACACTTCTAATGTAAATTTCTAACCTTTGAATTTTTTTATTTTTTATGAGACTGTCACTGTAGTGGAAACTGCTGCCGTAAATATTTCAGCAAAGAAGGTAGATGATCTTGACGTAATGTGCTTTGGAGGCCCATCTGAGCGGCAGTCACATGGGGAAAAAAAGCCATTAGTGTGTGCCTTTCAGAGGCACAGGTGGAGAAAAAAAGAGAGGCCATTAACCTCGCTATTGACATTCCTTTCTAGAAAGCATCGCAAATACGACACGCTCATTACTTGGAAAGATACTTACATCTGCACACATGATTATGACAAGCGTCTTTCTACAAGAGTTGAGAGGATTCCTACTAACTTATGAAATGTCACATGACTATTGAATGATATTTTTATGCTTTACTTTGCACATAGTTGCTTATTTCATTTGATATCTGATTTCCAGCTGTGTTGCAGCATTGGTTTTATAAAATAAAATTAAATGCATTTGCTAATGTGAACACTTTCTGTCAACAGATCTATTAAATAATAATTTTATGATCTACATTCTTCGAAAAAGGAGCGCTTGGAAAGGAAAGAACAATAAGAAGGGACTAATAACAGTAACTGCATACATAATTTTCTTTTCAAGTACTTGGTAAATTTTTTTGTAGAATAAGTTGTGATGCACCACTTTAATTACATAGACATTAAGATGTGTATAGACGTTTCCCTTATCTGCATTGTTTTTTTAGTGTACTATTTTTTTTGCTTATGGATTTGTCATGATTAGATATAAGTTATTGCATTTGCTGCTGCTGTTTGCCAGGCATAGTGTTACTGAATTTCACTTTGTATTACTCTGTTAAGCCAGTTTTACTACTGATTTATTTTTCTTGTTTGATGCACAGTGGCTTGCCAATTTGTATTTTTTGTCATTGCTGTTTGTGTTAATTAGTTGTGTGTTGCTGCATTGCCTCGCCGCTTAGTATACATATCTGAGCTCAGTAGATTTAAGTTAGCTTAAGATGGGGTAGGCTATGTAAGAGAATGGGTTGTGATGAATTGGAAGAAATGCATTGAGAAGCTATAAGAAAATGGTTCGGCCAAAAATGTAGTGTACAGTGGAGAAAAACTATTTCTGAAAGAGGATGTGAACGGAATACAGAAAGCATGCTTGGATAGAATTTTTTTTTTTGGTGGAAACAAATGTTGAAATAAGAGGAAAGATCTACGGAATGAAGTTTTGGGTTGGTCTGCAGTACCAAATCTCACACTGAAAACAAACCCTGTCCTGTACTTTTGTGTTATTACGCTATGTGAATTTATGTTTTTCCTGTCTTTATGTGTTTAGCTAATAAGATTTACGTTGTAGAATTTTTATGATAATATGTTATTTACTTTGTAAAGATGTTTAGACATTATTAATTCTGTTCTGTTTCAATGCTCATATGTGAAATTAATGTTTCGAAAACTATTCTCATTACTTATTTACTTATGTGATAATTCCTGTAACACTGATGTAGATGTTTATTTCTATTCTTTTGTAAAACCTGTATTACTACAAATGCTATCTGTACTATTATGTTCCTTAATGATGTATCTTGTACCTTTGTAATTGTATTCTTATGTTGTAAATTTATAATTGTATAAACACTTTTGATGGCTCACCAATACCATCATTTCTACAAGGACTGCAGTGGGTCTACACCTTTGCTGACTCACATTATTTCTACAAGGACTGCAGTGGGTCTGCACCTCTGGTGGCCCACCAATACCATAATCTCTACCAGGACTACAGTGGGTCTGCTCTGTGATGACCTACTTGCCAGTATTCTTCAAAACTTCGACTGACTCTGGTGTGGGTTTGCTCTGTTGTGGCCCATTACCTGTCCGCATGTCAAGAGTCAGCACTGACTTTCCGTTGGAAGGACAACACTACTTCTTCAAGACTGCATGGAAATCCACTACTTCCATGTGCATTTTCTTTTACTGCTCAGACTTTGAGAAAAACAATGCAATTTTACTGTGATGAACGATCAGGACTGTCTTTATGGACTGTGAGAAAATTTTAACTTTTGACCAACCTTGTATCAATAAGTGTGTGCATTTGATTTCTTTGTTATTGTAATTGTCAAAACATTTTAACAAATATGTATTGGCCAGTGCACAAAACAATTTGTAAAATTTTTTGTGGGGAGCATGGGGGCTATGCAAGTAGACTGTTTAGGTTTTCATGTTGGTAACGCCATGTAGCGCTCTATATAAAAATCACTGACTGTGCTGTGTGAAGGCTGTGGTTGGTTTGCATTGTTGGAGTAATATTCGCCATTGTAGTGTTGGGCAGTTGGCTGTTAACAGCGCGTAGCGTTGCGCAGTTGGAGGTGAACCGCGAGCAGTGGTGGATGTGGGGAGTGAGATGGTGGAGTTTTGAGAGCGGATGATCTGGACAGACAGTAAATTTGTAATATTGGATATCATGGACTGAAACAGATATTATGACTTTTGAACACTATTAAGGTAAATACATTGTTCTCTATCAAAATCTTTCATTTGCTAACCTTCAGTAGTTTGAATCTTTTATTTAGCTGGCAGTAGTGGCGCTCTCTGTATTGCAGTAGTTCGAGTAACGAAGATTTTTGTGAGGTAAGTGATTTGTGAAAGGTATAGTTTAATGTTAGTCAGGGCCATTCTTTTGTAGGGATTTGTGAAAGTCAGATTGCGTTACGCTAAAAATATTGTGTCAGTTTAGTGTTGATCAGGTGGATTTACATTTGTTGATAGGACATTTGTGTATGTGTTATGTTACGATATTTTGGAGGAACTTACGGCACTGTCTAGTGGAGAAACAAAACACTATTTCAAAAGATGGTTTTGGGTTTCTTTTGACAACAAAACTAAACGTGTATCTAACAGTAAACATAAAAATAAGTAAAATAAAGTACCTCCAGTGGTCACAGGTTCCTTTCACTGTCGCAACACATCTCATGTCTGCTGTCACATTTTGTAAACAAATATGTAGTCGGAAACTATTGGTTGCACGGATCGTATAGCAGAAGAGAAAACATTATCACAAAGTACAAAGAATTTACGTCCTAACAACATTATTACAGAATTAATTTTTAAGGGATCTGGAGGTGTTGTCTGAGGTGTTAAATACATTCGTTCTAATAACATCGGAAACTGGTACTAACGTTTCTTATGTTAGGTGACTCTCCACACAGTCTAGATAATGATAGCTGTGGGAGATTCTAAACTATTAGTGTAAGATCCAAAGAAATGCTCCTAACAGAGAAGACTATCCATATAGTAACCAGAAACTGACAGCAGTGATATTTTACGATAGATCTAAACGTATAACACAAGGATAGGCTAATGAGGAATGAAGGCAGTGTAAATGTTGCAGCAGACAAGAAACTCAAATCCAACAAGACAGAAAATGAAGTTGCATGAAAGATTATTTGTGCAATACTCAGTATCAGGGGTGGACATATACTCGAAATAGGGTCATTCAGTCGATCACGAGACTTTCCCCCAGATGTAACCGAAAACTGTCGGGGAAACAGCTGCGCGTACAACTACATCTACATGGATACTCTGGAAATTACGTTTAAGTGCCTGACGGAGGGTTCATCGAACTACCTCCACAACAATTCTCTGTTATTCCAATCTCGAACAGCGCACGGAATAAACGAACGTCTATATCATTCAGTGCGAGATCTGATTTCTCTTATTTTATTATAATAATCGTTTCTCCCTATGTAGATCGGCGCCAGCAAAATATTTTCACATTCAGAGGATAAGACTGGTAATTGAAATTTCGTGAGAAGATTCTGCTGCAATGGAAAGCGCCTTTGTTTTGATGATATCCACCCCAAAATCCTGTGTCATGTCAGTGACACCCTCTCCCCTATTTCTCGATAGGAAAATACGTGCTGCCCTTCTTGGAACTTTCTCGATGTACTCCATCACTCTTATCTGGTAAGGATCCCACACTGCGCAGCAGTATTCTAAAAGACGACGGACGAGCGTAGTGTAGGCAGTCTCTTTAGTATATCTGCTACATTTTCTAAGAGCCCTGCCTATAAGACGTAGTCTTTAGTTTGTCTCCTCCACAACATTTTCTACGTGTTCTTTCAAATTTAAGTCGTTCGTATTTGTAATTCCTAGGTATCTAGTTGAATTTACGGCCATTTGATTTGACTGATTTATCGTGTAACTGAAGCCTAAGGGATTCCTTTTAGCACTCCTGTGGATGTGCTCACACTTGTCGTTTTTAGGTTCAACTGCCAATTTTTGCTCCATACAGACATTTTTTCGAATCGTTTTGCAATTTGTTTTGCAAATGTCCAGATGTGTGTGAAATCTTATGGGACTTAACTGCTAAGGTCATCAGTCCCTAAGCTTACACACTACTTAACCTAAATTATCCTAAGGACAAACACACATACACATGCCCGAGGGAGGACTCGAACCTCCGCCGTGACCAGCCGCACGGTCTATGACTGCAGCGCCTAAGACCGCTCGGATAATCCCGCGCGGGAATTTGATGATTTTACTACTCGATAAACAACAGCATCAACTGCAAACAATCTAAGACGCCTGCTGAGATTGTCTCCTAAACCGTTTATATAGATAAGGCACAGCAAAGGGCCTATAACACTAGTATAAGACTAGTATGTTCCCGGATCATACTGCCATAGTCGCATGTGACTTTCGTCATCCAACAATTGATTAGAACAGTTACAGATTTTTAAGTGGAGGACATGACAAGAAATCCTAAGGAACATTACTAAATGACTTTTCTGAAAATTCCCTACAAAATATAGTTTGGGAGCCGTTCCATGATGTAAATATATGGGATCTAATGGCAAAGAATAGATCTGACTTCTTTCCTCGTCGAAATTAACCATGATGTGATTGTAACAACAACGCGTACTGAAGTTCAAACGACAAAGTACTATAAGAATGTAGAGTCTCGTGGAGATAGAATTGTATAAAACCCGATGATATTTAGTTCAAAACGAGTAATAATGTGTTCAGAAAAGTAGATAAGGAGGTAGTAACACCATATCTCAACGAGCATTTGAAAACGAAACCTAGCACTGTAGATAGAAGGATGCTAAATGAAACACGTTTGTCTGTCAGAAGGTCAACTAGTGAAGCCTTGAATGATTACTGTAGCAGAATATTATCGAAAGATCTCCCGCAAAAGTAAAAGAAGTTCTTCTAACACGAAAAGGCTATCAGTGGCACTATAGTTAGTCTCCAGACAATCATGTATGACGTAGGAATTTAAATGAGTTAAACAAACCAAGATGAAAAATGATGAAATTCGTTTCCACATGCCCCTTGGGAAAATCCAGGAGCAACGCTGAATGATAAAGATATTTGTGTTAGTGGTGTTGCGAAACAGCTAAAAACACTAAAATTGGACCAAGCTCCAGGGCCCGAATGAATCCCTGTCAATGTCTACACAGAATTTGCTGAAATACCCCTCTTTTAACCATAATTTACAGGTGGATATCTCGAACACTGATGTAAGGTGTCAGGCAAATCCAACACTTTCCATGAAAACCCTGATATGATAAGTGTGGTGTCACCGCCAGACACCACACTTGCTAGGTGGTAGCTTAAATCGGCCGCGGTCCATTTAGTACATGTCGGACCCGCGTGTCGCCACTGGGTGATCGCAGACCGAGCGCCACCACAAGGCAGGTCTCGAGATACGGCCGAGCACTCGCCCCAGTTGTACGACGACTTTGCTAGCGACTACACAGACGAAGCCTTCCTGTCATTTGAAGAGAGACAGTTAGAATAGCCTTCAGCTGAGTCCATGGCTACGACCTAGCAAGGCGCCATTAGCCTTACATAGTTTGAAAGTTATCATATAAAATGTCTCAACAAGAAGAACGTTGTAAACCAATGAGGAATTAAAAGATAAGTATTCGAGGAGCTGCATACTTTTCTTATTAGAATTCAATTCTTATCCTGTTCCAGACTTGACGCCAGTCGGCGTGTGTGTACACGTGCCTTTCGGCTCCCTTCTCAGTGTGGCGTAGCTAGCTTGTTACGCCACAACAATAAGCAAATCCAGTAGTATGTCACATAGCTCCGAATAAATCGTGATATTAAATTAACCAAAGTAATACAAGTAACGAGGAGCAAATGGAATACCACAGACTAACACAAGAAAGCCTAAATGCATGTCATACCTTCCCACCGTGAGACAGACGCAGTTCCGAGGGGGGAAACGAGAAAAGAAGCCGAGAACGGAACCGTGTTAAGCTAGAAGGCCCTACGATAAGGGACGGACACCCACGTTGCCAGCTAACCTCCAGGACCACCCCCCAGCCCATGTTAAATGCTAGAGGCCTCCAGAAGAACAGTATAGATCTTACGATAACACTAAAAGGGCCACACCAGCTGCAAGTCTTAGCGTGAGACTTTTTCACGCCTCTGTTACGTTGCAAACTTTAAAAACATTGCTCCACCACGAAAAGTATAACGTTTCTCATTGGATACTCTGAAGTTTTGTAAGGGGAGCTTAAGGTTATCATTGAGACCCTGATTGGTCAGATGAAAACACAGCCAGATAGTTTTTTAAACCAACTTCGGTAAATTGCAGTAAGGAGAAGTTAGGAGAGAGTTGCTTCGGAGACGGCGAGGTGAGCGGAGCTGTGCTGTCCGCCGCTCCCGGACGAACACCGACAAGGTAATGAACGCACGCGATGCCGCATAACAGTGCATAAAGCTTCATTCAGAACTGCAGAAGTCTCATCTGTTACACCCTCTTTTTGCGCAATACTAGTGTCGATCGTCAATTAAAGCTCATGGTGTTCACATTTGACACTTGAAGTAAAAACCTGAAACGCGATGATTTTTCTGTTATATAGTTATTGAGAAATAAGTAATTAAAGATAATTCAGGGTCACTAGACGATTTTGATAGTTTTCTCTTTTGTGAAACTTAATTTAAACATAAATTATAGATGTGATATGGCATAGGTCATCCTTCAATCCATTGTAGAACTTGGAAACCCATTCAGGGAATATTCGTTCACATTTTGTTGAACGCAGTTGGCTTTTACCATCCTGTGTTAAAACATTTCCTTTTATCAATAGTGCAATTTATAGACAATGTTTTGTGAGTAGAATAAAATTTCCAATGGTAAACTTAACTGATTTTTCGACGTTATTTTACCAGCTAACTAAAAATAGGAAAGCCTTGAACCCCTTCCACTAAATTTAGTTAGTATTAAGTTTCTTTTACAGGGAGAGCAGTGGAGCTGACGCTGAAATCATTAAGTATTTGGTTATATCATCGCTAGTCTCACTGAACTCTTCTGAATTCTACATGTCATGTGTGGTCTGGCGTCTCCTTACCAGCAACAGGTCCCAGGTTCCGACTAGTCAATTCCCTAAAAAACACGCTCAGAGCGTCGTTGCGCGAAAGTGGTAGGGAGACACGATATAGAACAAACAGACACCACGCAGAATGTTAGACACGGGTAATGTATCACGAAGCAAATACCGTCCGCACTGGCGGAATGTTACGTGATACCTAGTACTTATACGTTTGTGACTATTGCAGCGCCATCTATCACAAAGCGAAAAAAGTGGTCCAACTAAAACATTCATATTTCTTTTCGTACTTTTTTTAAATTTTTTTTTTCACTAGCTGCTTATATTTTATGACCCACCGTCTAATTTCTTATGGTGGGTCGTATATTGCCACTTAGCCGCTGTGACTGTGTCCGGGGTCCGCAGTGACTGAAAGTAACACCACACCGGCTCCCGTCCCCACTCACACCGTTGCCCGTGTCCCGCCACGTGGAGACGGGCTCTGTTTAGATCCATTTGACATCTTTCTTTTTTGTGCAGCATTTGAAAAAATTATAACTAATACAAAATCAAGTAAGATATTAATAAACAAAACGAAATCAAATATTTAGAAAGAAGGAAGGAAGAGAACCGAATAGAGAAGTTATTGGTATCATATTGCCCGTCACCTAGTTGTGGGCGGCGGCCCGGGTCTTAGAATGACCCTCAAGACGCTGGCCGTTGCTCACCATGCCTTTAACATCTACCATCCTAAAAAACTACCTTAACTAGAAGAGATTAGGGTACGTTAAAGCTAGAAACTAAGACTAAGACCTCCATGTCCAGCCTGCTAAACTATTTACGATATACAATAGAGAGTTAACTGATTTTGTGCTTGACTCGGAGTTGCTAATGAAAGGGTACTCGTGGTAAAAGTGATAAGGTAATGACGCTAAAGGTTTGTGTTGAGCCTACAAGGCTCCTAGTAGAGTACATCAGGCGCAAGCACCTCCCGGCCCCGCCGACAACACGACCTGAACGGTGGTTTTCCCCGATCCACCATAGGTATCCGTCGGGTTGGGCTCAAAAGAGAGGGACCACAATTAAGATCCTTCCATACAGACTGTGCGCTGCCTCTTAACGGAAGGCGTAGGTCCCTTGAAGAGGTACCTAGCTTTAAGCTCTTATTGGACATGGAGATGCTGTTAACTATTTATATATGAGGTGCAATCTGTTTTTAGGATTTTGTGTGACTTGTGCACCTCTTGTCGGTTGTTCCACTCTGTTCTTTGAATTTGACTTGGTTGACACTATGGATCATCCGCGCTGGACGCTTCAATATCTGTGTTGGTGCCCTGGTCTGTATCCGTTTCTTCTTCATCACTCGTGGTGCTAATCATATCTGTCTCCCCCTGTTCGTACTACACGAATATGCAATAAAATGGGGGCTCCTATTCAAAAAAACGCAGTTGGTATCCGTTTGACCTATGGCAGCGCCATCTAGCGGGCCAACCATAGCGCCATCTGGTTTCCCCCTTCAAGCTAGACGAGTTTCGTTCTTTGTAGTTTTTTTCGTTTGATGCTTATTTCGTGAGATATTTGGCTCGGTCACTATCAGTGGACCACCCTGTATATGAAGGGTAAAAAAACAGACCAATGTCCTTAACGAAAGTTTGCTGCAGAATTCTTGAACATATTTCAAGTTCGATTATAATTAATTTTCTTGAGACAGAAACCCTCCTGTCCACTAATCAGCCCGGATATAGAAAGCATCGCTCGTGCGAAACAGCTTTTCCTTTTCTCACATAACATAATACGAATTACGCGTTAAGCGCCAAAAGAAGATTCCAAGTTCCTAAAATCATTTGACTTAGTGCCCCACTGCAGAATGTTAACGAAGGTACGAGCATACGGAATAGTTACCAGATATGCGAGTGGCTCGAAGACTTCTTATGTCATACAACCCAAAACATTGTCGCGTTTGTCAGAGGAAAGAGTATCGTCAGGAAGGCCCCACAGAAGTGTATTAACACCGCTCTTATTCTCTGTATCCATAAATGACCTGACGGATACGGCGAGCAGCTGTCTGCCACTGTTTGCTGATGACGCTGTAGTCTGCACAAAAGTATCATTATTGAATGTCTGTAGAAGGATAAAGAATGGCTTAGACAGAATTTCTATTTGGTGTGATGAATGGCACTGACTGTAGAAATATGTAAGCTAATGCATATGACTAGGAAAAGCAGTCCTGTAATTTTCGAATACAGCATTAGTGGTATGCAGATTGACACAGTTACTTCGAATAAGTATCTGGGCGTAACGTCGCAAAGCGATACGAAAACGGAGGAGCAAGTAAGGACGGTGGTAGGGAAGGTGAATGGTCGACTATTTTATTGGGAGAAGTTTAGGAAAGTTTAAGTCATCTGTAAAGGAAACCGCCTATAGAACACTTATGCAACCCGTTCTTGAGTACTTCTGGAATGTTTGGGATCCAAATCAGGTCGAATTAAAGGAAGACACTAAGTATTTCAAAGGCGTGCGGCAAGATTTGTTACCTGTAGGGCCGCTCAACAAGTGTTCCCGAGGTGCTTCGTGAGCTCAAATGGGAATCGATGGAGGGAAGACGAGGCTTTTTTCGCGAAACACTATTGAGAGAATTAAGAGAGCCGTCATTTGAAGCTGACTGCAGAAGGATTCTACTGCAGCCAACGTACATTTCGCGTAAGCACCACGAAGATAAGATAAGAGAAATTAGGGCTTATACGGTGGCATATAGACAGTCGTTTTCCCCTCTCTCTATTTGCGATTTGAAGAAGAAAGGAAGTGGGTAGCAATGGCATAGTGCTTCCGTGAAAAAAACGTGAAAAAAACGTCTCTTCTACTAAAACCTCTCCGCTTTTCATATGTTGTGAGTATTGACCAAAACATGAAAAATAGGTGCAGTGAATATGACCTCTAAAACGCATACCTTAAGGACAATGAGCGTTTTTTCTTGTTAGCCACTGTGAAACACATCTCTTCCACTGACCAAGTGATCACAGCGCTTACTACACATTTTTACCAGAATTTTTGGCTGCGAATAGTTGTTCCTGTCAAATCTCTTAATATTGGCCATTACTCCTGGGACAGCCTGTATGTCAGCTCTTTCCATCCCCAAGTCGGGTCTTGCTTTACTATCTCATAGTTTTTCGTCATTTCAAACCATCTCGACTAATTTTACAGTACTCTTTCAGACCACAGCTATCTACATCCACATCTGATCTCTGCAGCCCCCTTGCGATGCGTGGCGGCGCGTAGTTAGTGCACCACTTCCGTCCTTTCTTGTTCCAGTCAGGAATGATTTGCAGGAACAGCGATTTCCGGTAGGCCTCTGTGTGGGCTCAAGTCTCTGTGTTTTTATCTTGATGGTCTTTTGGAGAGATATACGTAAGAGGAAGCAATATATTGGTTGAATCTTCAAGCAACGTTCGCTCTCGGAACAATAAGCCACAGCCGATGCAGAACGCCTCTCTTGCAACGTCTGCCACTGGACTCGGTTCATCATTTCCGAGATACTCTCGTGTTTACTAAATGAACCTGTAAGGAAACGCGCCGCTCTTCTTTGGATCTCCTCAATCTCCTCTATGAACTTGTGGTGTCACAAGGCTTAGGCCTGTCCCACCCCTCATTAAAGCGACCAAGACTTATACGAATAATTGTAAGAACAGTTATTATTATTATGTTCTTTAAATTTGTTTTTGTGTTTTAAGAAATACTGTAGGAAGAAAGTTTATTTATGTTGCAGATAACGTGGAAGACGTTGCTCAACGATCACCACGAAAGTTGGACGTAGCGGCAAGTGGGCAAGGAATAAAACAAATGTTGCAAACTACCACGAGCCATGGAAGAGCCTGGGGCGCGAGGGCGTCGAGCTTCCTAGGTCGTTGTTGGACAACGTCAAAGGAAGAGATATTCTGCTTTCTCTTAATAAACAGATCGATCGAGTCTTGAAAGGTTCTTATGAAACGTATAGGTGGGTTACACATTAGGTGCGACCCGATGCCTGTAATACTTCCACAGTTATTAAAAAGTTGCTTAGCCGCAAAACCAATAGTTCATCATTTATAAAAATAAAAAGTAGTAAAGCTTTAGGAAAGGAAGAGTTGCGGCGTCAGAACGAAAAGTGATACATCGCTCAGCAGCGAAGAAGGACGTAAACCGCGGGCGTTTCGTGGTGAAAACAAATCAACTAAATAAATAGTAAGTCTATAATTAAGCATAAAGCCACGTAACACTGCAAACTCTATCGGTTACGGATTCCATACTGACGAACAATATTCAAGTATAGGTCGAACGAGAGTTTAGTAAGTTACCTCGTTTATTGAAGGACTGCTTATCTACATCTACATCTACATCTACATGGATACTCTGCAAGTCACATTTAAGTGCCTGGCAGAGGTTTCATCGAACCACCTTCACAATTCTCTATTATTCCAATTCGTATAGCGCGTGGAAAGAACGAGCACCTATATCTTTCCATACGATCTCTGATTTCCCTTATTTTATCGTGGTGATCGTTTCTCCCTATGTAGGTCGGTCTCAACAAAATATTTTCGCATTCGGAGGAGGAAGTTGGTGATTGAAATTTCGTGAGAAGTTTCCGTCGCAACGAGAAACGCCTTTCTTTTGATGATGTCCAGCCCAAATCCTGTATCATGTCTGTGAAAATATTTCGCGATAATAGAAAACTTGCTGTCTTTCTTTGAAGTTTTTCGATGTACTCCGTCAGTCCTATCTGGTAAGGATCCCATACCACGCAGCGGTATTCTAAAAGAGGACGGACAAGCGTAGTGTAGGCAGTCTCGTTAGTGGATCTGTTACATTTTGTAAGAGTCCTGCCAATAAAATGCAGTCTTTGTTTAGCCTTCCACACAACATTTCTGTGTGTTCCTTCCGATCGATCCACTTTTATTGCTTCCGTACGCGTACTCCTGGATATTTTATGGCAATAAGTTGCATTCTAACACAAATATGTAGCGCAATCATTTTTGTTACACGCTTGTAATTTGTAAATTATTTGTATCCTAGGGCAACTCACAGGAAACCAATGTATAATCTGTATTGATGAAAGCATGAAAAAACCGTCTGATGATGAATTGTAAACAATTCTAAACCGGTAACGGTACTTTTTGAAATAAGTAACTTAAAACCAATTAGTTCCTGGTTACTGTACACCATCAACAACCTATAAAAAGTTATTTGTCCTGCCATAATAATGTGTAACTTAGTTTTTGAAGTCACTTCGTAACAGATCGGAATTTTTCTATCAGTTGACGTCGAGGAGAAATTCAGTGATCATAAGGCTGTGACAGCATCAACGACTACGGGTGTTACAAGGACTCTCCCCCATGTCAACCAATCAACCAACCAACCAACCGATAGCGCGCGGCCATTTCAGTCGTAGTTGCCGGTGTCGTGGTGTTAACATTGGCACATGCATGGGTCGTCGGCTGCGAAGGTCCATCGTTAGGAGTGTGCAGTGCACTGTGCTTTCAGACACACTTGTACTCTGCTCAGCACTCAAGTCTGATGTTAAATCCACCACAGTTCGCCGCCTGTCTTGCTTGACCAGTCTTCCCGGCCTACGATGTCTGATATCCGTAATGAGCGGTGGTCGCCCAAACCCAGAACGTTTGGTCGTGATTTCACCTTGGTTTCGCCACGTGCTGAAGCCATTCACTATAGCACTCCTCGAACACCGTCATGTCGTGTAGTTTCCGAAATGCTAGTGCAGAGCAACCGGCCATCACAAACTGCCCCCGGTCAAACTCAGATAGATCGCGCAACTCCACCATTCCATAGCCGGACAGCGCGCTCACGGATACTAAATGCACGGTGCGTGTGTCTGACTAGCAGTCATTCCTCGCCAGGTGACGCTGCTATCGGCTGGGCGGCTTTATATCGATAGTAGGTCAGTGGAAATAATGTTCTGTCTGATCAGTGTAGAAGACATCCTCATCAATTTACACTGACTCACAGCCACCCACCCACACTCTCACTAACACACACGCATAGACACACACACGCACACACACACGAATTATTTACTATTAAAAATTGTAACGACAAGAAAGTTAGAGAAAATAGCCACTCATTGATTTGCGGCAAAATTTCCTCTCTTGTATTGTTTTGTTTCACGGTTATTGCATATCTTCACTCCATACTGCCTTTGAGACTCCAGGACTTTCTGGGAGGAGCTGCCATCATTCGCTTTTTCGTCTTCTTGACCTTGTGTGGTTGCCCGACGGGGATCTAAATGCGGATCTCAGAAGAGCGCAGTTCACCCTATTTTCACTTCAGTACTCCCCTTATTGATGATTTGTCTATATTGTTCCAGTCGGTATTTCTCAATTTTTTTTTTTAAAACGACTATACGTCAGTCCCAATTGATATAAGAGAAGACAACTAAAAACAGGGACGTGGAAAAAGGGCTAAAGAAGACACCATACAGAAACGGAGGTCCAAAACTAAACGTTAAATGGCCTTCGCCATATTGCTTTGGCGGATAAAAAGTAAAACGCGGTCGACAGCCTGCGCATCATTTGCTAAAACGGCTCTTTCAAGTCCTTTACTGTCTCTTACAGACTTACGATGTCCTGCAATTTTTTTTTGTTCTCTTTGAGCTTTAACTATTTATCCAGATTTCGTCTTGGTTTCTTTCACAGTTATCTCGATGTGCCGGCTGAGTAATATTGAGGATAAGCTACAACACTGTCCCCTTCCGTCACAACTATGTCTTCCATTTAATGGTCCACGAGTCTTATAAATGCAGTCTGGCTCCTATACAAGTTATAAATAACCTTTATTTTGCCGCTGCTACCTCCAGAATTTCAAAGAAAGTCGTCCACTGAACAATGTCAAAAACTTCCACAAAATAAACCAATGCCATAATGGTACATTTGCTTTTCTTCAACCCATCTTCTTGGATAAGTCACAGGGTCAGTATATCCTCACGTGTTTTTACAGTTAGTAAGTGTTATGTTCCATTTATCATTTGCGCAATTAACCACAGTGATATGAGACGAATCATTTTACATTCACATTACACATTAACATGTAACTATTACTACATCCTGAACTTTTACCAGTTTTTTTACAGATTCGAATTAGTTATTCGTACCTACCGACTCTTACTTATTACTTAAATAGAAATTGATCTACGGATTAGAAGGAGTTATTAAGGAGAATGTTTTTCAGTTTTCCTTTCAAATTTCACTTTTCTCTCTGTAAGATATTTTATTTCATTCAGTAAGTGAGTATAAATTATACTGGCAGCATTGTGCACCACTTTTTGTGCTAAAGACAACCTTAAAGCGGAATAATGAATCTCATTTTCCTTGTAATTATGTATGTCATCCACCATTGGAATTATATGGCTTATTTACAGTGAGGGAATAAATATACTGCGAAGCAGTAATCAAAATGCCTATCTCCTCGAAGAGCACGTTTTTGAGCAACGAAAACTTTCTTTCTTAAACATGAGTTACCCCAGAAAATTCTTCCATTAGACGTTACTGAACGGAAATATGCGATAAATGTTAACTTACTGATTTTTCTCTGCCCAGATCTGCAATGATTCAAAGTGCAAGTGCGAATGAACTGAATGATTCGAGGAGTATTATATAATATTGAGATTATATAATATTAATCGGTCCGACTTTGCACAGGGTATCTACGGTCAGACGACTTGTCTGCCTAAATGGTTCAAATGGCTCTAAGCACTATGGGACTTAACATCTGGCCGGCCGGAGTGGCCGGGCGGTTCTAGGCGCTACAGTCTGGAACCGCGCGACCGCTACGGTCGCAGGGTCGAATCCTGTCTCGGGCATGGATGTGTGTGATATCCTTTGGTTAGTTAGGTTTAAGTAGTTCTAAGTTCTAGGGGACTGATGACCTTAGCAGTCCCATAGTGCTCAGAGCCATTTGAACCACTTAATATCTGAGGTCATCAGTCCCCTAGAATTTAGAACTACTTAAACCTAACTAACCTAAGGACATCACACACATCCATGGCCGAGGCAGGATTGGAACCTGCGACCGCGGCAGCAGCGTGGTTCGGGACTGAAGCGCCTAGAACCACTCGGCCACGACAGCCGGCAATTGTCTGGTGTAGCGGTAATTTTGTTAACGGACCACAGTGTAGGTTCATGACAAAAATTTAGAGGACATCGTAAAATAAGTTAACAGTTTCAGCAGTGCACACCCGGGACGAAAGACTGTTACGTTTTCCATATTTAACTGGCGGTTTGAATGACAATGATAAGTGCTACGAGTTATCCAACCAGCCAGCCAGCCCGCATGCACAATTCAGTTGCATGCGCGCTACGCCATTTGCAGTCTGGCTAATTGCAGTGTCACACCGGAGCGAGCTAAATATTCTGTGTGGCCTTTTCCTGCGTTTCCACACATAACTTCGCTACGAAACACCATCATCCACACAACATCGCTGGGATGCAATACCTGTCACAAAACAGTGGTATAAAGCACCCCATACCACGCAAATCCGCTGCAAAGCACCTTCTGTCACACACAGTCGGTACAGAGGAGATTCTGCCTCACAACGCTGTACCAATCTTCCTGCCCAAACAACACTGGTAAGCAAGGCCCTCCACCACGCAGCATTAGAGCGAAGTACCCTTTGCTATTTAACATGGATAAGGTGCACCCTCTGCGACTAACGTTGGTACAAAGCACCCTGTGCCACGCAACGTTGATACGGAGCACCGTCTGCAAGACAACATTAGTTAGAACCACCCTCTGCCGTTTAACGTTGGTATGAAGCACCACGTAACAACGGTACAAAGAACCCTCTGCCATGGAACATTCATTCGAAGCACTATTTACCATGCACAATCGGATCGCCGCACCAGTCACCTCGCAATATTGTACGAAGAAAACTCTGCCAGACACTATCGGTACGATGCACACTCCACCCCCAAATGTTGTACAAAGTGTGCCCGTCATGCAACATTGGTGGGAACCAAACTCTACCACACAACATTGGTAAAGCACTGTCTGCCATGAAAAATCGCTGCACACATCAGTGTGAAGTACTTTCAGTCGAAAAAAAATGGTGCAGAGAACCCGCAGCCATGTAACATGGTAAAATGCACTCTGACATGAAACAGCACTGAAATGTAACATCGGTACGTAGCACTCTCTACCACAAAGCATCGGTAGTCTGTAAGCTTTCCAGCCACGCAGCACTGGCAATGGCATGAAGAACACTCCGCAACATAACATGGCTACCAAGCACCCTCCACCAAACAACAAAGGCACGAAACATCCTCTGCAACATAAAATTGGCAGGAAGCAGAGTCCATCGCACAGCACTGACAGGAAGTACCCTCTGCAACGTAACATAGTTATGAAGCAGCTTCGTAAAACCACATTGGTGTACAGCACATTCTCCTATGCAACATTGGTACAAAGCACCCTCCGCCACGCATCATTAGTGTGAAGTACTTTCAGTCGCTATAAAATGGTGCAGAACACCCTATGTCATGTAACATGGTAAAAAGCACCCTGCTATGAAGCAGCATTGCAAAGTAACATCGGTACATAGCACTCTCTATCAGAAAGCATCAGTAGTCCGCAAAGTTTCCAGCCACGCAGCACTGGCATTGGCGTGAAACACTCTCCGCAACATAACATCGCTACCAAGCACCCTCCACCATACAACTATGGTACGAAACATCCTCTGCAACGTAAAACTGGAAGGAACCAGAGTCCATCGCACAGCACTGACACGACGTACCCTCTGCAACAAAACATACCTACGAAGCACCTTCCGTAAGACAACATTGGTGTAAAGCACTCTCTCCAGTGCAACTTTGGTACAAAGTACCCTCCCCCACGCAAAATTAGTAAGAAGTACTTCAAGTTGCCATAATGGTGCAGAACTCCCTCCGCCATGCAATATGGTTAAAAGCACCCTGGCAGGAACGACCATTCCCATGTAACATCCCTCCATAAAGCTCCCTACCACAAAGCATCAGTAGTCTGCATGGTATCCGGCCATAATTAAGAAGCACATTCTGTAAGAGAACATTGGTGTAAAGCACTCTCTCCCATGAAACATTGGTACAAAGCACCCTCCGCCATACACCATTAGTGTGAGGTACCTCCAGTCGTTAAAAACAGAACACCCTCTGCCATGCAACATGGTAAAAAATACCCTGGCAGGAAGCAGCACTCCAATGTGACATCCCTACATAAAGCTCTATGTCACAAAGCATGAGTAGTCTGCAAGGTTCACAGCCATAGTTAGGAAGCACCTTCCGTAAGACAACATTGGTGTAAAGCACTCTCTCCCATGAAACATTGGTACAAAGCACCCTCCGCCCTACAACATTAGTGTGAGGTACCTCCAGTCTCAAAAAAATTGTGCAGAACTCCCTCTGACACGCAACATGGTAAAAAGCACCCTGGCAGGAAGCAGCACTCCAATGTGACATCTCTATATATAGCTCTCTACCACAAAGCATCAGTAGTCTGTAAGGTTCACAGCCATAGTTAGGAAGCACCTTCCGTAAGACAACATTGGTGTATAGCACTCTCTCCCATGAAACATTGGTACAAAGCACCCTCCGCCGTACAACATTAGTGTGAGGTACCTTCAGTCGCTAGAAAATGGTGCAGAACTCCCTCTGCCATGCAACATGGTAAAAAGCACCCTGGCAGGAAGGAGCACTCCAATGTGACATCCCTACAGAAAGCTCTCTACCACAAAGCATCCACAGTCTGCAAGGTCCACAGGCATAGTTAGGAAGCACCTTCCGTAAGACAACATTGGTGAAAAGCACTCTCTCCCGTGCAACATTGGTACAAAGTACCCTCCGCCCTACAACGTTAGTGTGAGGTACTTCCAGTCGCTAAAAAATGGTGCAGAACTCCCTCTGCCATGCAACATGGTAAAAAGCACCCTGGCAGGAAGCAGCACTCCAATGTGACATCCCTTCATAAAGCTCTCTACCACAAAGCATCAGTATTCTGCAAGGTTCACAGCCATAGTTAAGAAGCACCTTCCGTAAGACATCATTGGTGTGAAGCACTCTCTCCCATGAAACATTGGTTCCATGCACCCTCCGCTGTACAACATTAGTGTGAGGTACCTCCAGTCGCAAAAAAATGGTGCAGATCTCCCTCTGCCATGCAACATGGTAAAAAGCACCCTGGCAGGAAGGAGCACTCCAATGTGACATCCCTACATATAGCTCTCTACCACAAAGCATCAATAGTCTGCAAGGTTCACAGCTATAGTTAGGAAGCACCTTCCGTAAGACAACATTGGCGTAAAGGACTCTCTCCCGTGCAACATTGGTACAAATTACCCTCCGCCCTACAACATTAGTGTGAGGTACCTCCAGTCTCAAAAAAATGGTGCAGAACTCCCTCTGCCACGCAACATGGTATAAAGCACCCTGGCAGGAAGCAGCACTCCAATGTGACATCCCTACATAAAGCTCTCTACCACAAAGCATCAGTAGTCTGCAAAGATCACAGCCATAGTTAGGAGGCACTTTCCGTAAGACAACATTGGTGTAAAGCACCCTCTCCCATGAAACATTGGTACAAAGCACCCTCCGCCATACAACATTAGTGTGAGGTACCTCCAGTCGCTAAAAAAAGTTGCAGAACTCCCTCTGCCACGCAACATGGTAAAAAGCACCCTGGCAGGAAGCAGCACACCAATGTGACATCCCTACATAAAGCTCTCTACCACAAAGCATGAGTTGTCTACAAGGTTCACAGCCATAGTTAGGAAGCACCTTCCGTAAGACAACATTGGTGTAGAGCACTCTCTCCCATGAAACATTGGTACAAAGCACCCTCCGCCGTACAACATTAGTGTGAGGTACCTCCAGTCGCTAGAAAATGGTGCAGAACTCCCTCTGCCATGCAACAGGGTAAAAACCACCCTGGCAGGAAGGAGCACTCCAATGTGACATCCCTACAGAAAGCTCTCTACCACAAAGCATCCACAGCCTGCAAGGTGCACAGGCATAGTTAGGAAGCACCTTCCGTAAGACAACATTGGTGAAAAGCACTCTCTCCCGTGCAACATTGGTACAAAGTACCCTCCGCCCTACAACATTAGTGTGAGGTACTTCCAGTCGCAAAAAAATGGTGCAGAACTCCCTCTGCCATGCAACTTGGTAAAAACCACCCTGGCAGGAAGCAGCACTCCAATGTGACATCCCTACATATAGCTCTCTACCACAAAGCATCAATAGTCTGCAAGGTTCACAGCCATAGTTAGGAAGCACCTTCCGTAAGACAACATTGGCGTAAAGGACTCTCTCCCGTGCAACATTGGTACAAATTACCCTCCGCCCTACAACATTAGTGTGAGGTACCTCGAGTCTCAAAAAAATGGTGCAGAACTCCCTCTGCCTCGCAACATGGTAAAAACCACCCTGGCAGGAAGCAGCACTCCAATGTGACATCTCTATATATAGCTCTCTACCACAAAGCATCAGTAGTCTGTAAGGTTCACAGCCATAGTTAGGAAGCACCTTCCGTAAGACAACATTGGTGTATAGCACTCTCTCCCATGAAACATTGGTACAAAGCACCCTCCGCCGTACAACATTAGTGTGAGGTACCTCCAGTCGCTAGAAAATGGTGCAGAACTCCCTCTGCCATGCAACATGGTAAAAAGCACCCTGGCAGGAAGGAGCACTCCAATGTGACATCCCTACAGAAAGCTCTCTACCACAAAGCATCCACATTCTGCAAGGTCCACAGGCATAGTTAGGAAGCACCTTCCGTAAGACAACATTGGTGAAAAGCACTCTCTCCCATGAAACATTGGTACAAAGCACCCTCCGCCGTACAACATTAGTGTGAGGTACCTCCAGTCGCTAGAAAATGGTGCAGAACTCCCTCTGCCATGCAACATGGTAAAAAGCACCCTGGCAGGAAGCAGCACTCCAATGTGACATCCCTTCATAAAGCTCTCTACCACAAAGCATCAGTATTCTGCAAGGTTCACAGCCATAGTTAAGAAGCACCTTCCGTAAGACATCATTGGTGTGAAGCACTCTCTCCCATGAAACATTGGTACAAGGCACCCTCCGCTGTACAACATTAGTGTGTGGTACCTCCAGTCGCAAAAAAATGGTGCAGAACTCCCTCTGCCATGCAACATGGTGAAAAACACCCTGGCCGGAAGCAGCACTCCAGTGTGACATCCCTACATAAAGCTCTCTACCACAAAGCATCAGTAGTCAGCAAGGTTCACAGCCATAGTTAGGAAGCACCTTCCGTTAGACAACATTGGTGTAGAGCACTCTCTCCCATGAAACATTAGTACAAAGCACCCTCCGCCATACAACATTAGTGTGAGGTACCTCCAGTCGCTAAAATATGGTGCAGAACACCATCTGCCATGCAACATGGTAAAAACCACCCTGGCAGGAAGCAGCACTCCAATGTGACATCCCTACATATAGCTCTCTACCACAAAGCATCAATAGTCTGCAAGGTTCACAGCCATAGTTACTAAGCACCTTCCGTAAGACAACATTGGCGTAAAGGACTCTCTCCCGTGCAACATTGGTACAAATTACCCTCCGCCCTACAACATTAGTGTGAGGTACCTCCAGTCTCAAAAAAATGGTGCAGAACTCCCTCTGCCACGCAACATGGTAAAAAGCACCCTGGCAGGAAGCAGCACTCCAATGTGACATCTCTATATATAGCTCTCTACCACAAAGCATCAGTAGTCTGCAAGGTCCACAGGCATAGTTAGGAAGCACCTTCCGTAAGACAACATTGGTGAAAAGCACTCTCTCCCGTGCAACATTGGTACAAAGTACCCTCCGCCCTACAACATTAGTGTGAGGTACTTCCAGTCGCTAAAAAATGGTGCAGAACTCCCTCTGCCATGCAACATGGTAAAAAGCACCCTGGCAGGAAGCAGCACTCCAATGTGACATCCCTACATATAGCTCTCTACCACAAAGCAACAATAGTCTGCAAGGTTCACAGCCATAGTTACTAAGCACCTTCCGTAAGACAACATTGGCGTAAAGGACTCTCTCCCGTGCAACATTGGTACAAATTACCCTCCGCCCTACAACATTAGTGTGAGGTACCTCCAGTCTCAAAAAAATGGTGCAGAACTCCCTCTGCCACGCAACATGGTAAAAAGCACCCTGGCAGGAAGCAGTACTCCAATGTGACATCCCTTCATAAAGCTCTCTACCACAAAGCATGAGTATTCTGCAAGGTTCACAGCCATAGTTAAGAAGCACCTTCCGTAAGACATCATTGGTGTGAAGCACTCTCTCCCATGAAACATTGGTACAAGGTACCCTCCGCCACGCAACATCAGCAAGAAGTACTTCAAGTCGCCAAAACGGTGCAGAACTCCCTCTGCCATGCAACATGGTTAAAAGCACCCTGGCAGGAAGGAGCACTCCCGTGTAACATCCCTACGTGAAGCTCTCTACCACAAAGCATGAGTAGTCTGCAAGGTTCACAGCCATAGTTAGGAAGCACCTTCCGTAAGACAACATTGGTGTAAAGCACTCCCACCCATGAAACACTGGTACAAAGCACCCTCCGCCATACAACAATAGTGTAAGGTACCTCCAGTCGCGAAAAAATGGTGCTGAACTCCCTCTGCCATGCAACATGGTAAAAAGCACCCTGGCAGGAAGCAGCACTCCAATGTGACATGCCTACATAAAGCTCTCTACAACAAAGCATCAGTAGTCTGCAAGGTTCACAGCCATAGTTACTAAGCACCTTCCGTAAGACAACATTGGTGTAAGGCACTCTCTCCCATGTAACATTGGTACAAAGCACCCTCCGGCACACAGCATTAGTGTGAAGTACTTTCAGTTGCTAGAAAATGGTGCAGTACTCCCTCTGCCATGTAACATGGTAAAACGTACCCTGGCACGAAGCAGCACTCCAACATAACATCGGTACATAGCACTCCCTACCACAAAGCATCGGTAGTCTGGATGGTTCAAAATGGTACAATAGCTTTGAGCTCTATGGGACTTAACATCTGCGGTCATCAGCCCCCTAGAACTTAGAATTACTTAAACATAACTAACCTAAGGAGATCACAGACATCCATGCGCGAGGCAGAATTGAACCTGCGACCGTAGCGGACACGCGGGTCCACACTGATGCGCCTAGAATCGCACGGCCACACCTCCGGCGGTAGTCTGCAAATAATTCCAGCCATAGTTACGAAACACCTTCCGTAAGACAACATTCGTGTAAAGCACTCTCTACCATGCAACATTGGTACAAAGCACCCTCCGCCACACAACATTAGTGTTAAGTACTTTCAGTCGGTAAAAAATGGTGCTCAGCTCCCTCTGCCATGTAACATGGTAAAAAGCACGCTGGCACGAAGCAGCACTTCAGTGTAACATCGGTACATAGCACTCTCTATCACTTTTTTAAAGAAACAGCTTTTAGTTTTTTTTTATGTACTTCCGAGTTGTGGAAGCAACTTTTGGAATATTTACGTGCGCAATTTGTTTTCTCTAGACACTGTTGGCAGCAGTGTATTTAGACAGATAAGTAAAAACAAAGGGCTCTCGAAACAAAAATTTATTTTTACGGTTACTACAGATTTTTGAAATATTTATTCAGCCAGTCGGTCACAATTTGGCAGCTGAGACGGCGCCTCCTGGAGAAGCTGCGGTGGCGCCTCCTGCGGCTGCGGCGGGCTTGTCTGGGGCTTCGGCGGCGTTGTCTGCCGCTGCGACGCCGGTTTCTCCTGCCGCTGCGCAGCTCACGGTGGTCATCGCGCGTCGCCAGCTTGTATCGGCCGCTGCGGACTATGAGTGTGCCGTCCTCCACGCCCCTCTTCAACGTTATTTGCAGCAGCCGCTTGTTCATCTACACAAAAGCATCCGCCTTAGCCTCAGAACTGCGCTTTACGCAACGCTGACCGCGACAGAATGACAAACATTTGAGCTAGCGCGCGACTTACCCCTACAGCGGAATCAGTGTTTGACTGCAGCCACGATCTGATTTGAGTCATGGTTGAACCGCGGCCGTCGCGCAGTTCTCTGAGAGCTTGCGAGACGACGTCGATCAGGCGGCGCCCGTCGCCGCTCGCGTTGCCGCCCCGGACCTTAGGAGACATCTCTAATGGCTGGAGAGACAGAGCCGCAGAAACTGTTGCCCGGTAACGCACTGCGCTTACTTTTATAGCTTAACAACAATGCCGGAGGTCGTTTCCAGGGAAATGACTGCAGACGTCATTTGCCTATCCCATTGTTTACCTCACGCGACACACGTGTACGAAACAGCTAGACGTTTTCTCAGACAGGAATTAGGATAGTTACGCGCAAAAACTGTAGATTTTTTGCGGATGGATGCATTGCAGTTCCTTGTGTATCCTATTGCCTGCCGGTCACCAAGCAAATGTTGCGTGGTGGAGGGTGTTTGTAATAGATGTTACGTGGCAGGGGCGCTCTGTACCAATGTTGAATGCCAGAGAATATTTCGTACCACGGTTCTTTGTACCGATGTTCCAGCCATTCAGCTTGCATATATAGCGTGATGGAGGGTGTTTCTTACAGATGTTACGTGGCAGGGCGCTCTGTGCCAATGTTGAATGCCTGAGATTATTTCGTACCTGTGTTCATTGTACCGGTATGGTATGGCAAGTAGCGTTCTGTATCAGTGGAAGCTGGCAGCGGGTGCTTCGGAATGACGTTACGTACCGGAGGGTAAATGATACCAGGGCTGCGATTTGAAGTGTGCTTCCTATCGTTTTAAATAAACGAGGGAACTTTATAATGGTGTAGCGGGGCAGACTGCGCTCTGTACAATGTTATGGGTAGTTTTCTCAGAAGGGAATGTCGTAGTTCCGGGTAAAAATTGTTGTATCTTTCCGGATGGCTTCATTGCAGCTCCTGTTGTATCCTATTGCCTGCCTTTCATAATGCATATGTAGCGTGGTGGAGGGTGCTTCTTACCCTTGTCACGTCTCAGGGGCTTTCTATAACAATGTTGAATGCCTGAGAATATTTCGTACCAGGGTCCATGGCACCGACGTTAGTGCCATCCAGATTGAATATGTAGCGCGGTGGAGGGTGTTTCTTACCATGTTAAGTGGAAGAGGCCCTCTATACCGATGTTGAATGCATGAGAATATTTCGTACCAGGGTTGTTTGTACCGATGATCCAGCCATTCAGCTTCCATATGTAGCGTGGTGGACGGTATTTCTTACCGACGTTACGTGGCAGGGGCGCTCTGTACCAATGTTGAATGCCTGACAATATTTCGTACCAGGGGTCTTAGTACCATTGTTCCTGCCATACAGCTTGCATATATAGCGTGGTGGAGGGTGTTTCTTACCAATTTTACGTGACAAGGTCGCTCTGTACCAATGTTGAATGCCGGAGACAATTCCGTACCAGTGTTCTTGGTACTATTGTTTGACCCATTCAGCTTGCATATGTAGTGTGGTGGAGGCTGTTTCTTACCGATGTTAGGTGGCTGGGGCGCTCTGTACCAATGTTGAATGCCTGAGAATATTTCGTACCACGGTTCTTAGAACCGGTGTTCCTGCCATTCAGCTTGCATATGTAGCGTGGGGGAGGGTGTATCTTACCGATGTTACATTGCAGGGGCGCTCTGTACCAATGTAGAATGCCTGAGAATATTTCGTACCAGGGGTCTTAGTACCATTGTTCCTGCCATACAGCTTGCATATATAGCGTGGTGGAGGGTGTTTCTTACCGACATTACGTGGCAGGGGCGGTCTGTACCAATGATGTATGCCTGAGCATATTTCGTTCCACGGTTCTTAGTACGGATGTTCCTGCCATTAAGCTTGCATACGTAGTGAGCTGGAGGGTGTTTCTTACCGATGTTATGTGGCAGAGGCACTCTGTAACAATGTTGAATGCCTGAGAATATTTCGTACCAGGGGTCGTAGTACCATTGTTCCTGCTACACAGCTTGCATATATAGCGTGGTGGAGGGTGTTTCTTACCAATTTTACGTGACAAGGTCGCTCTGTACCAATGTTGAATGCCGGAGACAATTCCGTACCAGTGTTCTTGGTACTATTGTTTGACCCAATCAGCTTGCATATGTAGTGTGGTGGAGACTGTTTCTTACCGATGTTAGGTGGCTGGGGCGCTCTGTACCAATGTTGAATGCCTGAGAATATTTCGTACCAAGGTTCTTAGAACCGGTGTTCCTGCCATTCAGCTTGCATATGTAGCGTGGGGGAGGGTGTATCTTACCGATGTTACATTGCAGGGGCGCTCTGTACCAATGTTGAATGCCTGAGAATATTTCGTACCAGGGGTCTTAGTACCATTGTTCCTGCCATACAGCTTGCATATATAGCGTGGTGGAGGGTGCTTCTTACCGACATTACGTGGCAGGGGCGGTCTGTACCAATGATGTATGCCTGAGCATATTTCGTTCCACGGTTATTAGTACGGATGTTCCTGCCATTCAGCTTGCATACGTAGTGAGGTGGAGGGTGTTTCTTACCGATGTTATGTGGCAGAGGCACTCTGTAACAATGTTGAATGCCTGAGAATATTTCGTACCTGGGGTCTTAGTACCGGTGTTCCTGCCATTCAGCTTGCATATATAGCGTGGTGGATAGTGTTTCTTAACAATTTTACGTGGCAAGGTCGCTCTGTACCGATTTTGAATGCCGGAGACAATTTCGTACCAGTGTTCATTGTACTGTTGTTTCACCCATTCAGCTTGCATATGTAGTGTGGTGGAGGCTGTTTCTTACCGATGTTAGGTGGCTGGGGCGCTCTGTACCAATGTTGAATGCCTGAGAATATTTCGTACCACGGATCTTAGTACCGGTGTTCCTGCCATTCAGCTTGCATATGTAGCGTGGGGGAGGGTGTATCTTGCCCATGTTACGTTGCAGGGGCGCTCTGTACCAATGTTGAATGACTGAGAATATTTCGTACCAGGGGTCTTAGTACCATTGTTCCTGCCATACAGCTTGCATATATAGCGTGGCGGAGGGTGTTTCTTACCTATTTAACGTGGCAAGGTCGCTCTGTACCAATGTTGAATGCCGGAGACAATTACGTACCAGTGTTCTTTGTACTATTGTTTGACCCATTCAGCTTGCATATGTAGTGTGGTGGAGGCTGTTTCTCACCGATGTTAGGTGGCTGGGGCGCTCTGTACCAATGTTGAATGCCTGAGAATATTTCGTACCACGGGTCTTAGTACCGGTGTTCCTGCCATTCAGCTTGCATATGTAGCGTGAGGGAGGGTATATCTTACCGAAGTTACGTAGCAGGGGCGCTCTGTACCAATGTTGAATGCCTGAGAATACTTCGTACCAGGGGTCTTAGTACGATTGTGCCTGCCATACAGCTTGCATATATAGAGTGGTGGAAGGTGTTTCTTACCGATATTACGTGGCAGGGGCGGTCTGTACCAATGTTGAATGCCTGAGCATATTTCGTTCCACGGATCTTAGTACGGATGTTCCTGCCATTCAGCTTGCATACGTAGTGAGGTGGAGCGTGTTTCTTACCGATGTATCGTGGAAGAGGCACTCTGTACCAATGTTGAATGCCTGAGAATATTTCGTACCAGGGGTCTTAGTACCGGTGTTCCTGCCATTCAGCTTGCATATGTAGCGTGGGGGAGGGTGTTTCTTACCGATGTTACGTGGCACGGGCGCTCTCTACCAATGTTGAATGCCTGAGAATATTTCGTACCACGGTTCTAAGTACAGGTGTTCCTGCTATTCAGCTTGCATATGTAGTGTGGGGGAGGGTGTTTCTTACAGATGTTACGTGGGAGGGGCGCTCTGTACCAATGTTGAATGCCTGAGATGATTTCGTACCAGGGGTCTTAGTACCGTTGCTCCTGCCATTCAGCTTGCATATATAGCGTGGTGGATAGTGTTTCTTACCAACTTAACGTGGCAAGGTCGCTCTGTACCGATTTTGAATGCCGGAGACAATTTCGTACCAGTGTTCTTTGTACTGTTGTTAAACCCATTCAGCTTGCATATGTAGTATGGTGGAGGGTGTTTCTTACTGATGTTACGTGGCAGGGGCTCTCTGTACCAATGTTGAATGCCTGAGAATATTTCGTACCACGGGTCTTAGTACCGGTGTTCCTGCCATTCAGCTTGCATATGTAGCGTGGGGGAGGGTGTTTCTTACCGCTGTTACGTGGCAGGGGCGCTCTGTACCAATGTTGAATGCCTCAGAATATTTCGTACCAGGGGTCTTAGTACCGGTGTACCTGCCATTCAGCTTGCATATATAGCGTGGTGGAGGGTGTTTCTTACCAATTTTACGTGGCAAGGTCGCTCTGTACTAAAGTTGAATGCCTGCGAATATTTCGTACCAGTGGTCTTAGTACCGGTGTTCCTGGCATTCAGCTTGCATATATAGCGTGGTGGAGGGTGTATCTTACCAAATTTACGTGGCAAGGTCGCTCTGTACCAATGTTGAATGCCGGAGAGAATTTGGTACCAGTGTTCTTTGTACTGTTGTTTCACCCATTCAGCTTGCATATGTAGTGTGGTGGAGGGTGTTTCTTACCGATGTTACCTGGCAGGGGCGCTCTCTACCAATGTTGAATGCCTGAGAATATTTCGTACCGTGGTTCTAAGTACAGGTGTTCCTGCCATTCAGCTTGCATATGTGGCGTGGGGGAGGGTGTTTCTTACCGATGTTACGTGGCAGGGGTGGTCTGTACCTATGTTGAATGCCTCAGAATATTTCGTACCAGGGGTCTTAGTACCGGTGTTCCTGCCATTCAGCTTGCATATATAGCGTGGTGGAGGGTGTTTCTTACCAATTTTACGTGGCAAGGTCGCTCTGTACCTATGTTGAATGCCGGTGACAATTTCGTACCAGTGTTCTTTGTACTATTGTTTGACCCATTCAGCTTGCATATGTAGTGTGGTGGAGGGTGTTTCTAACCGATATTACGTGGCAGGGGCGGTCTGTACCAATGATGAATGCCTGAGCATATTTCGTTTCACGGTTCTTAGTACGGATGTTCCTGCCATTCAGCTTGCATACGTAGTGAGGTGGAGGGTGTTTCTTACCGATGTTACGTGGCAGAGGCACTCTGTAACAATGTTGAATGCCTGAGAATATTTCGTACCAGGGGTCTTAGTATCGGTGTTCCTGCCATTCAGCTTGCATATATAGCGTGGTGGATTGTGTTTCTTACCAATTTTACGTGGCAAGGTCGCTCTGTACCGATTTTGAATTCCGGAGACAATTTCGTACCAGTGTTCATTGTACTGTTGTTTCACCCATTCAGCTTGCATATGTAGTGTGGTGGAGGGTGTTTCTTACCGATGCTACGTGGCAAGGGCGGTGTGTACCAATGTTGAATGGCTGAGAATATTTCGTTCCACGGTTCTTAGTACGGCTGTTCCTTGCATTCAGCTTGCATACGTAGTGAGGTGGAGGGTGTTTCTTACCGATGTTACGTGGCAGGGGCGCTCTGTACCAATGTTGATTGCCTGAGAAAATTTCGTACCAGGGGTCGTAGTACCATTGTTCCTGCTACACAGCTTGCATATATAGCGTGATGGAGGACGTTTCTTACCAATTTTACGTGACAAGGTCGCTCTGTACCAATGTCGAATGCCGGAGATAATTCCGTACCAGTGTTCTTTGTACTATTGTTTGACCCATTCAGCTTGCATATGTAGTGTGGTGGAGGCTGTTTCTTACCGATGTTAGGTGGCTGGGGCGCTCTGTACCAATCTTGAATGCCTGAGAATATTTCGTACCACGGTTCTTAGTACCGGTGTTCCTGCCATTCAGCTAGCATATGTAGCGTGGGAGAGGGTGTATCTTACCGATGTTACATTGCAGGGGCGCTCTGTACCAATGTTGAATGCCTAAGAATATTTCGTACCAGGGGTCTTAGTACCGGTGTTCCTGCATTCAGCTTGCATATATAGCGTGGTGGACGGTGTTTCTTACCAATTGTACGTGGCAAACTCGCTTTGTACCGATTTTGAATGCCGGAGACAATTTCGTACCAGTGTTCTTTGTACTGTTGTTTCACCCATTCAGCTTGCATATGTATTGTGGTGGAGGGTGTTTGTTACCGATGTTACGTGGCAGGGGCGCTCTCTACCAATGTTGAAAGCCTGAGCATATTTCATTCCACGGTTCTTAGGACGGATGTTCCTGCCATTCAGCTTGCATACGTAGTGAGGTGGAGGGTGTTTCTTACCGATGTTACGTGGCAGAGGCGCTCTGTACCAATGTTGAATGCCTGAGAATATTTCGCACCAGGGGTTTTAGTACCGGTGTTCCTTCCATACAGCTTGCATATATAGCGTGGTGGAGGGTGATTCTTACCAATTTTACGTGACAAGGTCGCTCTGTACCAATGTTGAATGCCAGAGACAATTCCGTACCAGTGTTCTTTCTACTATTGTTTGACCCATTCAGCGTGCATATGTAGTGTGGTGGAGGCTGTTTCTTACCGATGTTAGGTGGCTGGGGCGCTCTGTAACAATGTTGAATGCCTGAGAATATTTCGTACCACGGGTCTTAGTACCGGTGTTCCTGCCATTCAGCTTGCATATGTAGCGTGGGGGAGGGTGTATCTTACCGATTTTACGTTGCAGGGGCGCTCTGCACCAATGCTGAATGCCTGAGAATATTTCGTACCAGGGGTCTTAGTACCATTGTTCCTGCCAGACAGCTTGCATATGTAGCGTGGTGGAGGGTGTTTCTTACCAATTTTACGTGACAAGGTCGCTCTGTACCAAGTTGAATGCCGGAGACAATTCCGTACCAGTGTTCTTTGTTCTATTCTTTGACCCATTCAGCTTGCATATGTAGTGTGGTGGAGGGTGTTTCTTACCGATGTTACGTGGCAGGGGCACTCTGTACCAATGTTGAATGCCTGAGAATATTTCGTACCACGGGTCTTAGTGCCGATGTTCCTACCATTAAGCTTGCATATATAGTGTGGTGGATAGTGTTTCTTACCAATTTTACGTGGCAAGGTCGCTCTGTACCGATTTTTAATGCCGGAGACCATTTCGTACCAGTGTTCTTTGTACTACTGTTTGACCCATCCAGCTTGCATAAGGTGTGTGGTGGAGGGTGTTTCATACCGATGTTACGTGGCAGGGGCGCTCTGTACCAATGTTGAATGCCTGAGAATATTTCGTACCACGGGTCTTAGTACCGGTGTTCCTGCCATTCAGCTTGCATATGTAGCGTGGGGGAGGGTGTTTCTTACCGCTGTTACGTGGCAGGGGCACTCTGTACCAATGTTGAATGCCTCAGAATATTTCGTACTAGGGGACTTAGTACCGGTGTTCCTGCCATTCAGCTTGCATATATAGCGTGGTGGAGGGTGTTTCTTACCAATTTTTCCTGGCAAGGTCGATCTGTACTAAAGTTGAATGCCTGCAAATATTTCGTACCAGTGGTCTTAGTACCGGTGTTCCTGCCATTCAGCTTGCATATATAGAGGGGAGGATAGTGTTTCTTACCAATTTTACGTGGCAACGTCGCTCTGTACCAATGTTGAATGCCGGAGGCAATATCGTACCAGTGTTCTTTGTACTATTGTTTGACCCATTCAGCTTGCATATGTAGTGTGGTAGAGGGTGTTTCTTATTGATGTTACGTGGCACGGGCGGTCTGTACCAATGTTGAATGCCTGAGAATATTTCGTTCCACGGTTGTTAGTACGGACGTTCCTGCCATTCAGCTTGCATATGTAGCATGGGGGAGGGTGTTTCTTACCGATGTTACCTGGCAGGGGCGCTCTGTACCAATGTTGAATGCCTGAGAAGATTTCGTACCAGGTGTCTTAGTACCGGTGTTCCTGCCATTCAGCTTGCATATATAGCGTGGTGGAGGGTGTTTCTTACCAATTTAACGTGGCAAGGACACTCTGAACCTATGTTGAATGCCGGAGACAATTTCGTAGCAGTGTTCTATGTACTATTGTTTGACCCATTCAGCTTGCATATGTAGTGTGGTGGAGGGTGTTTCTTACCGATGCTACGTGGCAGGGGCGGTGTGTACCAATGTTGAATGCCTGAGAATATTTCGTACCAGGGGTCTTAGTGCCGGTGTTCCTGCCATTCAGCTTGCATATATAGCGTGGTGGATAGTGTTTCTTACCAATTTTACGTGGCAGGGTCGCTCTGTACCGATTTTTATTGCCAGAGACCATTTCGTACCAGTGTTCTTTGTACTATTGTTTGACCCATTCAGCTTGCATATGTAGTGTGGTGGAGGGTGTTTCATACCGATGTTACGTGGCAGGGGCGCTCTGTACCAATGTTGAATGCCTGAGAATATTTCGTACCACGGGTCTTAGTACCGGTGTTCCTGCCATTCATCTTGCATATGTGGCGTGGGGGAGGGTGTTTCTTACCTCTGTTACGTGGCAGAGGCGCTCTGTACCAATGTTGAATGCCTCAAAATATTTCGTACCAGGGGTCTCAGTACCGGTGTTCCTGCCATTCGGCTTGCATATATAGCGTGGTGGAGGGTGTTTCTTACCAATTTTACGTGGCAAGGTCGCCCTGTACTAAAGTTGAATGCCTGCGAATATTTCGTACCAGTGGTCTTAGTACCGGTGTTCCTGCCATTCAGCTTGCATATATAGCGTGGTGGAGGGTGTTTCTTACCAATTTTACGTGGCAAGGTCGCTCTGTACCAATGTTGAATGCCGGAGACAATTTCGTACCAGTGTTATTTGTACTATTGTTTGACCCATTCAGCTTGCATATGTAGTGTGGTGTAGCGTGTTTCTTACCGATGTTACGTGGCAGGGGCGGTCTGTACCAATGTTGAATGCCTCAGAATATTTCGTACCACGGGTCTTAGTACCGGTGTTGCTGCCATTCAGCTTGCATATATAGCGTGGTGGATAGTGTTTCTTACCAATTTTACGTGGCAAGGTCGCACTGTACCTATGTTGAATGCCGGAGACAATTTCGTACCAGTGTTCTTTGTACTATTGTTTGACCCATTCAGCTTGCATATGTAGTGTGGTGGAGGATGTTTCTTACCGATGCCACGTGGCAGGGGCGGTGTGTACCAATGTTGAATGCCTGAGAATGTTTCGTTCCACGGTTCTTAGTACGGCTGTTCCTTCCATTCAGCTTGCATACGTAGTGAGGTGGAGGGTGTTTCTTACCGATGTTACGTGGCAGAGGCACTCTGTACCAATGTTGAATGCCTGAGAAAATTTCGTACCCGGGGTCGTAGTACCATTGTTCCTGCTATACAGCTTGCATATATAGCGTGGTGGAGGGTGTTTCTTACCAATTTTACGTGGCAAGGTCGCTCTGTACCAATGTTGAATGCCGGTGACAATTCCGTACCAGTGTTATTTGTACTATTGTTTGACCCATTCAGCTTGCATATGTAGTGTGGTGGAGGGTGTTTCTTACCGATGTTACGTGGCAGGGGCTCTCTGTACCAATGTTGAATGCCTGAGAATATTTCGTACCACGGGTCATAGTACCGGTGTTCCTGCCATTCAGCTTGCATATGTAGTGTGGGGGAGGGTGTTTCTTACCGCTGTTACGTGGCAGGGGCGCTCTGTACCAATGTTGAATGCCTCAGAATATTTCGTACCAGGGGTCTTAGTACCGGTGTTCCTGCCATTCAGCTTGCATATATAGCGTGGTGGAGGGTATTTCTTACCAATTTTACGTATCAAGGTCGCTCTGTACTAAAGTTGAATGCCTGCGAATATTTCGTACCAGTGGTCTTAGTACCGGTGTTCCTGCCATTCAGCCTGCATATATAGCGTGGTGGAGGGTGTTTCTTACCAATTTTACGTGGCAAGGTCGCTCTGTACCTATGTTGAATGCCGGTGACAATTTCGTACCAGTGCTCTTTGTTCTATTGTTTGACCCATTCAGCTTCCATATGTAGTGAGGTGGAGGCTGTTTCTTACCGATGTTAGGTGGCTGGGGCGCTCTGTACCAACGTTGAATGGCTGAGAATATTTTGTACCAGTGGTCTTAGTACCGGTGTTCCTGCCATTCAGCTTGCATATATAGAGTGGAGGATAGTGTTTCTTACCAATTTTACGTGGCAACGTCGCTCTGTACAAATGTTGAATGCCGGAGGCAATTTCGTACCAGTGTTCTTTGTACTATTGTTTGACCCATTCAGCTTGCGTATGTAGTGTGGTAGAGGGTGTTTCTTACCGATGTTACGTGGCACGGGCGGTCTGTACCAATGTTGAATGCCTGAGAATATTTCGTTCCACGGTTGTTAGTACGGATGTTCCTGCCATTCAGCTTGCATATGTACCGTGGGGGAGGGTGTTTCTTACCGATGTTACGTGGCAGGGGCGCTCTGTACCAATGTTGAATGCCTGAGAAGATTTCGTACCAGGGATCTTAGTACCGGTGTTCCTGCCATTCAGCTTGCATATATAGCGTGGTGGAGGGTGTTTCTTACCAATTTAACGTGGCAAGGACACTCTGTACCTATGTTGAATGCCGGAGACAACTTCGTAGCAGTGTTCTTTGTACTATTGTTTGACCCATTCAGCTTGCATATGTAGTGTGGTGGAGGGTGTATCTTGCCGATGTTACGTGGCAGGGCACTCTGTACCAATGTTGAATGCCAGAGAGTAGTTTGTACCAGGGGTCTTAGTGCCGGTGTTTCTGCCATTCAGCTTGCATATACAGCGTGGTGGAGGTTGTTTCTTACCAATTTTACGTGGCAAGGTCGCTCTGTACCTATGTTGCATGCCGGGGACAATTTCGTACCAGTGTTCTTTGTACTATTGTTTGACCCATTCAGCTTGCATATGTAGTGTGATGGAGGGTGTTTATTACCGATGTTACGTGGCAGGGGCGCTCTGTACTAATGTTGAATGCCTGAGAATATTTCGTTCCACGGTTCTTAGTCGCGATGTTCCTGCCATTCTGCTTGCATACGGAGTGAGGTGGAGGGGGTTTCTTACCGCTGTTACGTGGCAGGGGCGCTCTGTACCAATGTTGAATGCCTGAGAAAATTTCGTACCAGGGGTCGTAGTACCATAGTTCCTGCTACACAGCTTGCATATATAGCGTGATGGAGGATATTTCTTACCAATTTTACGTGACAAGGTCGCTCTGTACCAATGTTGAATGCCGGAGACAATTCCGTACCAGTGTTCTTTGTACTATTGTTTGACCCATTCAGCTTGCATATGTAGTGTGGTGGAGGCTGTTTCTTACCGATGTTAGGTGGCTGGGGCGCTCTGTACCAATCTTGAATGCCTGAGAATATTTCGTACCACGGTTCTTAGTACCGGTGTTCCTGCCATTCAGCTAGCATATGTAGCGTGGGAGAGGGTGTATCTTACCGATGTTACATTGCAGGGGCGCTCTGTACCAATGTTGAATGCCTGAGAATATTTCGTACCAGGGGTCTTAGTACCGGTGTTCCTGCCATTCAGCTTGCATATATAGCGTGGTGGACAGTGTTTCTTACCAATTGTACGTGGCAAGGTCGCTTTGTACCGATTTTGAATGCCGGAAACAATTTCGTACCAGTGTTCTTTGTACTGTTGTTTCACCCATTCAGCTTGCATATGTATTGTGGTGGAGGGTGTTTCTTACCGATGTTATGTGGCAGGGGCGCTCTCTACCAGTGTTGAATGCCTGAGCATATTTCATTCCACGGTTCTTAGTACGGATGTTCCTGCCATTCAGCTTGCATACCTAGTGAGGTGGAGGGTGTTTCTTACCGATGTTACGTGGCAGAGGCGCTCTGTACCAATGTTGAATGCCTGAGAATATTTCGTACCACGGTTCTTAGTACCGGTGTTCCCGCCATTCAGCTAGCATATGTAGCGTGGGAGAGGGTGTATCTTACCGATGTTACATTGCAGGGGCGCTCTGTACCAATGTTGAATGCCTGAGAATATTTCGTACCACGGATCTTAGTGCCGATGTTCCTACCATTAAGCTTGCATATATAGTGTGGTGGATAGTGTTTCTTACCAATTTTACGTGGCAAGGTCGCTCTGTACCGATTTTTAATGCCGGAGACCATTTCGTACCAGTGTTCTTTGTACTACTGTTTGACCCATCCAGCTTGCATATGTTGTGTGGTGGAGGGTGTTTCATACCGATGTTACGTGGCAGGGGCGCTCTGTACCAATGTTGAATGCCTGAGAATATTTCGTACCACGGGTCTTAGTACCGGTGTTCCTGCCATTCAGCTTGCATATGTAGCGTGGGGGAGGGTGTTTCTTACCGCTGTTACGTGGCAGGGGCGCTCTGTACCAATGTTGAATGCCTCAGAATTTTTCGTACTAGGGGACTTAGTACCGGTGTTCCTGCCATTCAGCTTGCATATATAGCGTGGTGGAGGGTGTTTCTTACCAATTTTTCGTGGCAAGGTCGATCTGTACTAAAGTTGAATGCCTGCAAATATTTCGTACCAGTGGTCTTAGTACCGGTGTTCCTGCCATTCAGCTTGCATATATAGAGTGGAGGATAGTGTTTCTTACGAATTTTACGTGGCAACGTCGCTCTGTACCAATGTTGAATGCCGGAGGCAATATCGTACCAGTGTTCTTTGTACTATTGTTTGACCCATTCAGCTTGCATATGTAGTGTGGTAGAGGGTGTTTCTTACCGATGTTACGTGGCACGGGCGGTCTGTACCAATGTTGAATGCCTGAGAATATTTCGTTCCACGGTTGTTAGTACGGATGTTCCTGCCATTCAACTTGCATATGTAGCGTGGGGGAGGGTGTTTCTTACCGATGTTACCTGGCAGGGGCGCTCTGTACCAATGTTGAATGCCTGAGAAGATTTCGTACCAGGTGTCTTAGTACCGGTGTTCCTGCCATTCAGCTTGCATATATAGCGTGGTGGAGGGTGTTTCTTACCAATTTAACGTGGCAAGGACACTCTGAACCTATGTTGAATGCCGGAGACAATTTCGTAGCAGTGTTCTTTGTACTATTGTTTGACCCATTCAGCTTGCATATGTAGTGTGGTGGAGGGTGTTTCTTACCGATGCTACGTGGCAGGGACGGTGTGTACCAATGTTGAATGCCTGAGAATATTTCGTACCAGGGGTCTTAGTGCCGGTGTTCCTGCCGTTCAGCTTGCATATATAGCGTGGTGGATAGTGTTTCTTACCAATTTTACGTGGCAGGGTCGCTCTGTACCGATTTTTATTGCCAGAGACCATTTCGTACCAGTGTTCTTTGTACTATTGTTTGACCCATTCAGCTTGCATATGTAGTGTGGTGGAGGGTGTTTCATACCGATGTTACGTGGCAGGGGCGCTCTGTACCAATGTTGAATGCCTGAGAATATTTCGTACCACGGGTCTTAGTACCGGTGTTCCTGCCATTCATCTTGCATATGTGGCGTGGGGGAGGGTGTTTCTTACCGCTGTTACGTGGCAGGGGCGCTCTGTACCAATGTTGAATGCCTCAGAATATTTCGTACCAGGGGTCTCAGTACCGGTGTTCCTGCCATTCGGCTTGCATATATAGCGTGGTGGAGGGTGTTTCTTACCAATTTTACGTGGCAAGGTCGCTCTGTACTAAAGTTGAATGCCTGCGAATATTTCGTACCAGTGGTCTTAGTACCGGTGTTCCTGCCATTCAGCTTGCATATATAGCGTGGTGGAGGGTGTTTCTTACGAATTTTACGTGGCAAGGTCGCTCTGTACCAATGTTGAATGCCGGAGACAATTTCGTACCAGTGTTATTTGTACTATTGTTTGACCCATTCAGCTTGCATATGTAGTGTGGTGTAGCGTGTTTCTTACCGATTTTACGTGGCAGGGGCGGTCTGTACCAATGTTGAATGCCTCAGAATATTTCGTACCACGGGTCTTAGTACCGGTGTTCCTGCCATTCAGTTTGCATATGTAGCGTGGGGGAGGGTGTTTCTTACCGATGTTACGTGGCAGGGGCGCTCTGTACCAATGTTGAATGCTGAGAAGATTTCGTACCAGGGGTCTTAGTACCGGTGTTGCTGCCATTCAGCTTGCATATATAGCGTGGTGGATAGTGTTTCTTACCAATTTTACGTGGCAAGGTCGCACTGTACCTATGTTGAATGCCGGAGACAATTTCGTACCAGTGTTCTTTGTACTATTGTTTGACCCATTCAGCTTGCATATATAGTGTGGTGGAGGATGTTTCTTACCGATGCCACTTGGCAGGGGCGGTGTGTACCAATGTTGAATGCCTGAGAATATTTCGTTCCACGGTTCTTAGTACGGCTGTTCCTTCCATTCAGCTTGCATACGTAGTGAGCTGGAGGGTGTTTCTTACCGATGTTACGTCGCAGAGG
The DNA here is from genome assembly GCF_021461385.2 of Schistocerca piceifrons. Taxonomy (NCBI): domain Eukaryota; kingdom Metazoa; phylum Arthropoda; class Insecta; order Orthoptera; family Acrididae; genus Schistocerca; species Schistocerca piceifrons. Next base: position 4,987,606 of record NC_060149.1, read on the forward strand.
CACTCTGTACCAATGTTGAATGCCTGAGAAAATTTCGTACCAGGGGTCGTAGTACCATTGTTCCTGCTATACAGCTTGCATATATAGCGTGGTGGAGGGTGTTTCTTACCAATTTTACGTGGCAAGGTCGCTCTGTACCAATGTTGAATGCCGGTGACAATTCCGTACCAGTGTTATTTGTACTATTGTTTGACCCATTCAGCTTGCATATGTAGTGTGGTGGAGGGTGTTTCTTACCGATGTTACGTGGCAGGGGCTCTCTGTACCAATGTTGAATGCCTGAGAATATTTCGTACCACGGGTCTTAGTACCGGTGTTCCTGCCATTCAGCTTTCATATGTAGTGTGGGGGAGGGTGTTTCTTACCGCTGTTACGTGGCAGGGGCGCACTGTACCAATGTTGATGCCTCAGAATATTTCGTACCAGGGGTCTTAGTACCGGTGTTCCTGCCATTCAGCTTGCATATATAGCGTGGTGGAGGGTGTTTCTTACCAATTTTACGTATCAAGGTCGCTCTGTACTAAAGTTGAGTGCCTGCGAGTATTTCGTATCAGTGGTCTTAGTACCGGTGTTCCTGCCATTCAGCCTGCATATATAGCGTGGTGGAGGGTGTTTCTTACCAATTTTACGTGGCAAGGTCGCTCTGTACTTATGTTGAATGCCGGTGACAATTTCGTACCAGTGCTCTTTGTACTATTTTTTGACCCATTCAGCTTCCATATGTAGTGAGGTGGAGGCTGTTTCTTACCGATGATAGGTGGCTGGGGCGCTCTGTACCAACGTTGAATGGCTGAGAATATTTTGTACCAGTGGTCTTAGTACCGGTGTTCCTGCCATTCAGCTTGCATATATAGAGTGGAGGATAGTGTTTCTTACCAATTTTACGTGGCAACGTCGCTCTGTACAAATGTTGAATGCTGGAGGCAATTTCGTACCAGTGTTCTTTGTACTATTGTTTGACCCATTCAGCTTGCATATGTAGTGTGGTAGAGGGTGTTTCGTACCGATGTTACGTGGCACGGGCGGTCTGTACCAATGTTGAATGCCTGAGAATATTTCGTTCCACGGTTGTTAGTACGGATGTTCCTGCCATTCAGCTTGAATATGTACCGTGGGGGAGGGTGTTTCTTACCTATGTTACGTGGCAGGGGCGCTCTGTACCAATGTTGAATGCCTGAGAAGATTTCGTACCAGGGGTCTTAGTACCGGTGTTGCTGCCATTCAGCTTGCATATATAGCGTGGTGGAGGGTGTTTCTTACCAATTTAACGTGGCAAGGACACTCTGTACCTATGTTGAATGCCGGAGACAACTTCGTAGCAGTGTTCTTTGTAATATTGTTTGACCCATTCAGCTTGCATATGTAGTGTGGTGGAGGGTGTTTCTTACCGATGCTACGTGGCAGGGGCGGTGTGTACCAATGTTGAATGCCTGAGAATATTTCGTACCAGGGGTCTTAGTGCCGGTGTTCCTGCCATTCAGCTTGCATATATAGCGTGGTGGATAGTGTTTCTTACCAATTTTACGTGGCAAGGTCGCACTGTACCGCTTTTTATTGCCGGAGACAATTTCGTACCAGTGTTCTTTGTACTATTGTTTGACCCATTCAGCTTGCATATGTAGTGTGGTGGAGGGTGTTTCATACCGATGTTACGTGGCAGGGGCGCTCTGTATCAATGTTGAATGCCTGAGAGTATTTCGTACCACGGGTCTTAGTACCGGTGTTGCTGCCATTCTGCTTGCATATATAGCGTGGTGGATAGTGTTTCTTACCAATTTTACGTGGCAAGGTCGCACTGTACCTATGTTGAATGCCGGAGACAATTTCGTACCAGTGTTCTTTGTACTATTGTTTGACCCATTCAGCTTGCATATGTAGTGTGGTGGAGGGTGTTTCTTACCGATGCTACGTGGCAGGGGCGGTGTCTACCAATGTTGAATGCCTGAGAATATTTCGTTCCACGGTTCTTAGTACGGCTGTTCCTTCCATTCAGCTTGCATACGTAGTGAGGTGGAGGGTGTTTCTTACCGATGTTACGTGGCAGAGGCACTCTGTACCAATGTTGAATGCCTGAGAATATTTCGTACCAGGGGTCGTAGTACCATTGTTCCTGCTATACAGCTTGCATATATAGCGTGGTGGAGGGTGTTTCTTACCAGTTTTACGTGGCAAGATCGCTCTGTACCAATGTTGAATGCCGGAGGCAATTCTGTACCTGTGTTATTTGTACTATTGTTTGACCCATTCAGCTTGCATATGTAGTGTGGTGGAGGGTGTCTCTTACCGATGTTACGTGACAGGGGCACTCTGTACCAATGTTGAATGCCTGAGAATATTTCGTACCAGGGGTCTTAGTACCGGTGTTCCTGCCATTCAGCTTGCATATATAGCGTGGTGGATAGTGTTTATTACCAATTTTACGTGGCAAGGTTGCTCAGTACCGATTTTTAATGCCGGAGACCATTTCGTACCAGTGTTCATTGTACTATTGTTTGACCCATTCAGCTTGCATATGTTGTGTGGTGGAGGGTGTTTCTTACCGATGTTACGTGGCAGGGGCTCTCTGTACCAATGTTGAATGCCTGAGAATATTTCGTACCATGGGTCTTAGTACCGGTGTTCCTGCCATTCAGCTTGCATATGTAGCGTGGGGGAGGGTGTTTCTTACCGCTGTTACGTGGCAGGGGCGCTCTGTACCAATGTTGAATGCCTCAGAATATTTCGTACCAGGGGTCTTAGTACCGGTGTTCCTGCCGTTCAGCTTGCATATATAGCGTGGTGGAGGGTGTTTCTTACCAATTTTACGTACCAAGGTCGCTATGTATTAAAGTTGAATGCCTGCGAATATTTCGTACCAGTGGTCTTAGTACCGGTGTTCCTGCCAATCAGCTTGCATATATAGCGTGGTGGAGGGTGTTTTTACCAATTTTACGTGTCAAGGTTGCTCTGTACCTATGTTGAATGCCGGAGACAATTTCGTACAAGTGTTCTTTGTACTATTGTTTGACACATTCAGCTTGCAAATGTAGTGTGGTGGAGCGTGTTTCTTACCGATGTTACGTTGCAGTGGCACTCTGTACCAATGTTGAATGCCTGAGAATATTTCGTACCAGGGGTCTTAGTGCCGGTGTACCTGCCATTCAGCTTGCATATATAGCGTGGTGGATAGTGTTTCTTACCAATTTTACGTGGCAAGGTCGCTCTGTACCGATTTTTAATGCCGGAGACCTTTTCGTACCAGTGTTCTTTGTAGTATTGTTTGACCCATTCAGCTTGCATATGTTGTGTGGGGGAGGGTGTTTCTTACCGATGTTACGTTGCAGGGCCGCTCTGTACCAGTGTTGAATGCCTGAGAATATTTCGTACCAGGAGTCTTAGTACCGGTGTTCCTGCCATTCAGCTTGCATATATAGCGTGGTGGAGGGTGTTTCTTACCTATTTAACGTGAAAAGGTCGCTCTGTAATAATGTCGCATGCTGGGGACAATTTCGTACCAGTGTTCTTTGTACTATTGTCTGACCCATTCAGCTTGCATATGTAGTGTGATGGAGGGTGTTTCTTACCGATGTTACGTGGCAAGGGCGCTCTGTACCGATGTTGAATGCCTGAGAATACTTCGTTCCACGGTTCTTAGTCTCGATGTTCCTGCCATTCAGCTTGCATACGTAGTGAGGTGCAGGGTGTTTCTTACCGATGTTACGTGGCAGGGGCGCTCTGTACCAAAGTTGAATGCCTGAGAAAATTTCGTACCAGGGGTCGTAGTACCATTGTTCCTGCTACACAGCTTGCATATATAGCGTGGTGGAGGATGTTTCTTACCATTTTTACGCGACAAGGTCGCTCTGTACCAATGTTGAATGCCGGAGACAATTCCGTACCAGTGTTCTTTGTACTATTGTTTGATCCATTCAGCTTGCATATGTAGTGTGGTTTAGGCTGTTTCTTACCGATGTTAGGTGGCTGGGGCGCTCTGTACCAATGTTGAATGCCTGAGAATATTTCGTGCCACGGTTCTCAGTACCGGTGTTCCTGCCATTCAGCTTGCATATGTAGCGTGGGGGAGGGTGTATCTTACCGATGTTACGTTGCAGGGGCGCTCTGTACCAATGTTGAATGCCTGAGAATATTTCCTACCAGGGGTGTTAGTACCATCGTTCCTGCCATACAGCTTGCATATATAGCGTGGTGGGGGGTGTTTCTTACCGATATTACGCGGCAGGGGCGGTCTGTACCAATGTTGAATGCCTGAGCATATTCCGTTCCACGGTTCTTAGTATGGATGTTCCTGCCATTCAGCTTGCATACATAGTGAGGTGGAGGGTGTTTCTTACCGATGTTACGTGGCAGAGGCACTCTGTACCATTGTTGAATGCCAGAGAATATTTCGTACCTGGGGTCTTAGTACCGGTTTTCCTGCCATTCAGCTTGCATATATAGCGTAGTGGAGGGTGTTTCTTACCAATTGTACGTGGCAAGGTCGCTCTGTACCGATTTTGAATACCGGAGACAATTTCGTACCAGTGTTCTTTGTACTGTTGTTTCACCCATTCAGCTTGCATATGTATTGTGGTGGAGGGTGTTTCTTACCGATGTTACGTGGCAGGGGCGCTCTCTACCAATGTTGAATGCCTGAGCATATTTCGTTCCACGGTTCTTAGTACGGATGTTCCTGCCATTCAGCTTGCATACGTAGTGAGGTGGAGGGTGTTTCTTACCGATGTTACGTGGCAGAGGCACTCTGTACAAATGTTGAATGCCTGAGAATATTTCGCACCAGGGGTCTTAGTACCGGTGTTCCTGCCATACAGCTTGCATATATAGCGTGGTGGAGGGTGTTTCTTACCAATTTTACGTGACAAGGTCGCTCTGTACCAATGTTGAATGCCGGAGACAATTCCGTACCAGTGTTCTTTGAACTATTGTTTGACCCATTCAGCTTGCATATGTAGTGTGGTGGAGGCTGCTTCTTACCGATGTTAGGTGGCTGGGGCGCTCTGTACCAATGTTGAATGCCTGAGAATATTTCGTACCACGGGTCTTAGTAACGGTGTTCCTGCCATTCAGCTTGCATATGTAGCGTGGGGGAGGGTGTATCTTACCGATTTTACGTTGCAGGGGCGCTCTGTACCAATGCTGAATGCCTGAGAAAATTTCGTACCAGGGGTCGTAGTACCATTGTTCCTGCTATACAGCTTGCATATATAGCGTGGTGAAGGGTGTTTCTTACCTATTTTACGTGGCAAGATTGATCTGTACCAATGTTGAATTCCGGAGGCAATTCCGTACCAGTATTATTTGTACTATTGTTTGACCCATTCAGCTTGCATATGTAGTGTGGTGGAGGGTGTTTCTTACCGATGTTACGTGGCAGGTGCACTCTGTACCAATGTTGAATGCCTGAGAATATTTCGTACCAGGAGTCTTAGTGCCGGTGTTCCTGCCATTCAGCTTGCATATATAGCGTGGTGGATAGTGTTTCTTACCAATTTTACGTGGCAAGGTCGCTCTGCACCGATTTTTAATGCCGGAGATCATTTCGTACCAGTGTTCTTTGTACTATTGTTTGACCCATTCAGTTTGCATATGTAGTGTGGTGAGGAAGTTTCTTACCGATGTTACGTGGCACGGGCGGTCTGTACCAATGTTGAATGCCTGAGAATATTTCGTTCCACGGTTGTTAGTACGGATGTTCCTGCCATTCAGCTTGCATACGTAGTGAGGTGGAGGGTGTTTCTTACCGATGTTACGAGGCAGGGGCGCTCTGTACCAATGTTGAATGCCTGAGAAAATTTCGTACCAGGGGCCGTAGTACCATTGGTCCTGCTATACAGCTAGCATATATAGCGTAGTGGAGGGTGTTTCTTACCAATTTTACGTGCCAAGGTCGCTATGTACCGATGTTGAATGCCGGACACAATTTAGTACCAGTGTTATTTGTACTATTGTTTGACCCATTCAGCTTGCATATCTAGTGTGGTGTAGCGTGTTTCTTACCGATGTTACGTGGCAGGGGCGGTCTGTACCAATGTTGAATGCCTGAGCATATTTCGTTCCACGGTTCTTAGTACGTATGTTCCTTCCATTCAGCTTGCATACGTAGTGAGGTGGAGGGTGCTTCTTACCGATGTTACGTGGCAGAGGCACTCTGTACCATTGTTGAATGCCAGAGAATATTTCGTACCTGGGGTCTTAGTACCGGTTTTCCTGCCATTCAGCTTGCATATATAGCGTGGTGGAGGGTGTTTCTTACCAATTGTACGTGGCAAGGTCGCTCTGTACCGATTTTGAATACCGGAGACAATTTCGTACCAGTTTTCTTTGTACTGTTGTTTCACCCATTCAGCTTACATATGTATTGTGGTGGAGGGTGTTTCTTACCGATGTTACGTGGCAGGGGCGCTCTCTACCAATGTTGAATGCCTGAGCATATTTCGTTCCACGGTTCTTAGTACGGATGTTCCTGCCATTCAGCTTGCATACGTAGTGAGGTGGAGGGTGTTTCTTACCGATGTTACGTGGCAGAGGCACTCTGTACAAATGTTGAATGCCTGAGAATATTTCGCACCAGGGGTCTTAGTACCGGTGTTCCTGCCATACAGCTTGCATATATAGCGTGGTGGAGGGTGTTTCTTACCAATTTTACGTGACAAGGTCGCTCTGTACCAATGTTGAATGCCGGAGACAATTCCGTACCAGTGTTCTTCGAACTATTGTTTGACCCATTCAGCTTGCATATGTAGTGTGGTGGAGGCTGCTTCTTACCGATGTTAGTCGGCTGGGGCGCTCTGTACCAATGTTGAATGCCTGAGAATATTTCGTACCACGGGTCTTAGTACCGGTGTTCCTGCCATCAGCTTGCATATGTAGCGTGGGGGAGGGTGTATCTTACCGATTTTACGTTGCAGGGGCGCTCTGTACCAATGCTGAATGCCTGAGAATATTTCGTACCAGGGGTCTTAGTACCATTGTTCCTGCCAGACAGCTTGCATATGTAGCGTGGTGGAGGGTGTTTCTTACCAATTTTACATGACAATGTCGCTCTGTACCAATGTTGAATGCCGGAGACAATTCCGTACCAGTGTTCTTTGTACTATTGTTTGACCCATTCAGCTTGCATATGTAGTGTGGTGGAGGGTGTTTCTTACCGATGTTATGTGGCAGGGGCGCTCTGTACCAATGTTGAATGCCTGAGAATATTTCGTACCACGGGTCTTAGTACCGGTGTTCCTGCCATTCAGCTTGCATATGTAGCGTGGGGGAGGGTGTTTATTACCGCTGTTACGTGGCAGGGGCGCTCTGTACCAATGTTGAATGCCTCAGAATATTTCGTACCAGGGGTCTTAGTACCGGTGTTCCTGCCATTCTGCTTGCATATATAGCGTGGTGGAGGGTGTTTCTTACCAATTTTTCGTGGCAAGGTCGCTCTGTACTAAAGTTGAATGCCTGCGAATATTTCGTACCAGTGGTCTTAGTACCGGTGTTCCTGCCATTCAGCTTGCATATATAGCGTGGAGGATAGTGTTTCTCACCAATTTTACGTGGCAACGTCGCTCTGTACCAATGTTGAATGCCGGAGACAATTTCGTACCAGTATTCTTTGTACTATTGTTTGACCCATTCAGCTTGCATATGTAGTGTGGTGGAGGGTGTTTCTTACCGATGTTACGTGGCACGGGCGGTCTGTACCAATGTTGAATGCCTGAGAATATTTCGTTCCACGGTTGTTAGTACGGATGTTCCTGCCATTCAGCTTGCATACGTAGTGAGGTGGAGGGTGTTTCTTACCGATGTTACGTGGCAGGGGCGCTCTGTACCAATGTTGAATGCCTGAGAAAATTTCGTACCAGGGTCGTAGTACCATTGGTCCTGCTATACAACTTGCATATATAGCGTGGTGGAGGGTGTTTCTTACCAATTTTACGTGGCAAGGTCGCTCTGTACCAATGTTTAATGCCGGAGACAATTTGGTACCAGTGTTATTTGTACTATTGTTTGAACCCATTCAGCTTGCATATGTAGTGTGGCGTAGCGTGTTTCTTACCAATGTTACGTGGCAGGGGCGGTCTGTACCAATGTGAATGCCTCAGAATACTTCGTACCACGGGTCTTAGTACCGGTGTTCCTGCCATTCAGCTTGCATATATGGCGTGGTGGAGGGTGTTTCTTACCAAATTTTACGTGGCAAGGACGCTCTGTACCTATGTTGAATGCCGGAGACAATTTCGTAGCAGTGTTTTTTGTACTATTGTTTGACCCATTCATCTTGCATATGTAGTGTGGTGGAGGGTGTTTCTTACCGATGCTACGTGGCAGGGGCGGTGTGTACCAATGTTGAATGCCTGAGAATATTTCGTTCCACGGTTCTTAGTACGGCTGTTCCTTCCATTCAGCTTGCATACGTAGTGAGGTGGAGGGTGTTTCTTACCGATGTTACGTGGCAGGGGCGCTCTGTACCAATGTTGAATGGCTGAGAAAATTTCGTACCAGGGGTCGTAGTACCATTGTTCCTGCTGTACAGCTTGCATATATAGCGTGGTGAAGGGTGTTTCTTACCTATTTTACGTGGCAAGATTGATCTGTACCAATGTTGAATTCCAAAGGCAATTCAGTACCAGTGTTATTTGTACTATTGTTTGACCCATTCAGCTTGCATATGTAGTGTGGTGGAGGGTGTTTCTTACCGATGTTACGTGGCAGGTGCACTCTGTACCAATGTTGAATGCCTGAGAATATTTCGTACCAGGAGTCTTAGTGCCGGTGTTCCTGCCATTCAGCTTGCATATATAGCGTGGTGGATAGTGTTTCTTACCAATTTTACGTGGCAAGGTCGCTCTGCACCAATTTTTAATGCCGGAGACCATTTCGTACCAGTGTTCTTTGTACTATTGTTTGAACCATTCAGTTTGCATATGTAGTGTGGTGGAGGGTGTTTCTTACCGATGTTACGTGGCAGGGGCGCTCTGTACCAATGTTGAATGCCTGAGAATATTTCGTACCACGGGTCTTAGTACCGGTGTTCCTGCCATTCAGCTGGCATATGTAGCGTGGGGGATGGTGATTCTTATCGATGTTACGTGGCAGGGGCGCTCTGTACCAATGTTGAATGCCTGAGAAAATTTCGTACCAGGGGTCGTAGTACCATTGGTCCTGCTATACAGCCTGCATATATAGCGTGGTGGAGGGTGTTTCTTACCAATTTTACGTGGCAAGGTCGTTCTGTACTAATGTTGAATGCCTGCGAATATTTCGTACCAGTGGTCTTAGTACCGGTGTTCCTGCCATTCAGCTTGCATATATAGCGTGGTGGATAGTGTTTCTTACCAATTTTACGTGGCAATGTCGCTCTGTACCAATGTTGAATGCCGGAGACAATTTCGTACCAGTGTTCTTTGTACTATTGTTTGACCCATTCAGCTTGCATATGTAGTGTGGTGAGGATGTTTCTTACCGATGTTACGTGGCACGGGCGGTCTGTACCAATGTTGAATGCCTGAGAATATTTCGTTCCACGGTTGTTAGTACGGATGTTCCTGCCATTCAGCTTGCATACGTAGTGAGGTGGAGGGTGTTTCTTACCGATGTTACGAGGCAGGGGCGCTCTGCACCAATGTTGAATGCCTGAGAAAATTTCGTACCAGGGGTCGTAGTACCATTGGTCCTGCTATACAGCTAGCATATATAGCGTAGTGGAGGGTGTTTCTTACCAATTTTACGTGGCAAGGTCGCTCTGTACCAATGTTGAATGCCGGACACAATTTAGTACCAGTGTTATTTGTACTATTGTTTGACCCATTCAGCTTGCATATCTAGTGTGGTGTAGCGTGTTTCTTACTGATGTTACGTGGCAGGGGCGGTCTGTACCAATGTTGAATGCCTGAGCATATTTCGTTCCACGGTTCTTAGTACGTATGTTCCTTCCATTCAGCTTGCATACGTAGTGAGGTGGAGGGTGTTTCTTACCGATGTTACGTGGCAGGGGCGGTCTGGACCAATGTTGAATGCCTGAGAATATTTCGTACCACGGGTCTTAGTACCGGTGTTCCTGCCATTCAGCTTGCATATGTAGCGTGGGGGAGGGTGTTTCCAACTGCTGTTATGTGGCAGGGGCGCTCTGTACCAATGTTGAATGCCTCAGAATATTTCGTACCAGGGGTCTTAGTACCGGTGTTCCTGCCATTCAGCTTGCATATATAGCGTGGTGGAGGGTGTTTCTTACCAATTTTACGTGGCAAGGTCGCTCTGTACTAAAGTTGAATGCCTGCGAATATTTCGTACCAGTGGTCTTAGTACCGGTGTTCCTGCCATTCAGCTTGCATATATAGCGTGGTGGAGGGTGTTTCTTACGAATTTTACGTGGCAAGGTCGCTCTGTACCAATGTTGAATGCCGGAGACAGTTTCGTACCAGTATTATTTGTACTATTGTTTGACCCATTCAGCTTGCATATGTAGTGTGGTGTAGCGTGTTTCTTACCGATGTTACGTGGCAGGGGCGGTCTGTACCAATGTTGAATGCCTGAGAATATTTCGTTCCACATTTCTTAGTAGGGATGTTCCTGCCATTCAGCTTGCATACGTAGTGAGGTGGAGGGTGTTTCTTGCCGATGTTACGTGGCAGGGGCGCTCTGTACCAATGTTGAATGCCTGAGAATATTTCTTACCAGTGTCCATTGTACCGAATTGGTATGGCAAAGGGCGTTTTGTATCAGTGGATGGTGGAAGCAGGTGCTTCGTAATGACGTTACGGAGCGGAGGGTACTTGATACCAGGGCTGCGTGTTGAAGTGTGCTTCCTATCATTTTTACATGATGGAGGAAACCTAATAATGGTGTGGCGTTGAAGACTGCTCTGTACCACTGCTATGGGTAGTTTGCTCTGAAATTAATGATGGTAGTCCCTAGAAAAACTGTAGATTTTTTCCGGACGATTGCATTGCTGGTCCTTGTGTATCCTATTGCCTGCCATTCACCACGCAAATGTTGCGTGGGAGAGTGCGTTTCTTACCGATTTTACGTGGCAGGGGCGCTCTGTGCCAATCTTGAATGCCACGGAATATAACGTAACATGGTTCAATGCACTGATGTTGTATGCAGACGGTATTTTGTACCCGTGGATTCTTGCTGCTGGTGTTTCGTAATGACGTTACGTAGCGGAGGGTACTTGATATCAGTGGTGCGTGTTGAAGTGTGCTTCCTATCAAATTTAAATGACAGAGGGCCCTTAATAATGGTATTTCGTGGCTGGCGGTGCTCTGTACCAATGTTATGTGCAGTTTTCTCAGACAGGAAAGATGGTAGTTCCGCACACAAACTGTAGATTTTTTTCGGTTGATGCATTGCAGCTCCTTGTTGATCCTAACGCTTTCCATTCATCATGCAAATATTGCGTGGTGGATGGTGTTTCTTACTGATGTTACGTGCCAGGGGCGCTCTGCACCAATGATGAATGACTGAGAATATTTCTTTCCAGGGTTCTTTCTACTGATGTTGTATGTCAGAGGGCATCTTGTACCAGTGGAGTCTGGCAGCGGGTGATTCGTAATGACGTTACGTAGCGGAGGGTACTTGATATCAGTGCTGTGTGTTGAGGTGTGCTTCCTATCTATTTTAAATGACAGAGAGTACTTAGTAATGGTATTTCGTGGCAGACGGTGCTCTGTACCAATGTTATGTGTCAGAGGGTGGCTAATGCCAGTTTTGCATGGTAGAGGGTGCTTTCTACAACCTTTATAGTTGTCGTGTGCTTCATACCGACTATCCGTCTCAAACACTCCTTCACACGCTGCTACTGATTGCTTATCCTGTTATCTAGTATTCACGATATTCGTACACACTGCTGCTATACATTTTCATAGCTGTAGCATATATGAATGAGTGTAAGTCGAAGACAAAAGTCTAGGTGCTATGGATGAGTTGCAACTACTCGTTTACCATTTTTTCTGCGATTCGCGATGCTCGTGTACATTACTGCTACCTATTTCTCCAAAGCCGAAGAAGGCCCTCTCCAAGCTGGCTTCTAATATTTTGGTTATTATTCTGTACATAATTCGTGTCAATGTTTCGGATCAATGAAATATTAAGCTGATGGTTTGGTAAGATACATGTCTGTCAGACTACTATCCACAGAACTCACTAGTGTGGAATGAACCAAGCCATGATAATGAAAGATATTGCCAAAGCACACAGCATATTTGCTAATGAAATAACGCATCTGTGAATTGTCTTTCCCTTTCACAGCAGTTTCCTTGGAATTTGCACTGACATGATGCAGTTTAACAGAACCTGCCTGATTAACAATGCAGATACACCTAATTATCAGGAAACGTAGCGTTACTCCGCGAAAATCTACGATGATTAAGGGGCGTGAAAATAACTTTTCATTGATTTGGTCATCATATTTATGTTTATGTTTGTAAGTGCACCACCTTATTAATCTTCTTCTCCATTCGTCCGTACTTTAACTTATCGATGGCAGCAGCTGTTAAAATAATGGGAGATTGTACCACATGCAGCTTCAGAGTTTGATTGCAGTTCCTCTGTGACGTGAATACCCGTTCCGTTTAAGTGCCTCTTTCTTTTTACAGGACACCCTGTGTCTCTGGATGCTGTGTGACGTGAAGCTGTGTGGTGATTGGAAATAATTTCCTTGCACTGTTCCTCTAAATATCACCTTAGCACTTGAAAGTAGTAATCGGCGTTAACTGTGGCACCATGTGAAAATTCGTTGTGATATGTTCCCTCCTTTCGTAAAGGGAGAGATAATTGTTTCCTATTAGATGCTTTCCTGTTCCAATGTTCGTTGAAAGAAATGCATCTTCGGTGGTGATTTCATGTAGCCTTTTCTCCCTTATTAACCACAATGGAAATGTTGGTTATTGTTGACTGTCCATGGTGCTCTAGTCTTTACATTTGTGTGCACATTGAATAGCATACACTTCTTGTATCGACTAGTGTGTTTTTCAAAGAGACATAATATGATGTGAACTAAGTTTACGAAAATTACGGACACAGGAGGACTTGGCCGCAGTTCATGAACAGCTGAAATTTGTTTTGGCTATAGTCAACCGTCGTGAGGCCTCTGCCTGGATGTGTAGCAGCGGCGGAGCATCTGGCGGACGCGTGGGACACCTGAGGTTTCGTTTGATTTGAACATGGGCTCTGTTGCAGAGGAACATTCCAGTGGACGGCCACGGAGGATATGTCCTACCGCAGGGTGTGGGCGGGCGGCCGCGCCTACAGCAAGGTCTCACCAGGTGCACGGGGTGGTGATGGAGGGGGGGAGGGGGGGAGGAGAAAAAGGGGAAGGGACTTCTGGTTATCAGGAGCTCCAATGTTAGGCTTTTTATAGAGAGAGAGATAAATACGGTTGAGCCGTGCGAAGAAAGCCAATGTGCGTTCGTTAAGTCTACCAGGAGCCTCATCTCGGACGTGGAGGATCCTTTGCTTGGGGCTATGAGGCGAGGAGAACGCAGTCGTCTGGAAGTTGTGCCTCACGTCGCCACCACTGATTCCTGTTGCTTGGGTTCTGAGGCCATCTTCAGTTCATGCGTGCAGCTGTCGAAAATGATAAAGGTTGCTGGCTTCGCGTGTGTGGGGGCAAGTAGAACTGGCAGTTGTTAGCATTTTCCCAAAGTTGACCGGGGCCCTTAGGTTTGGAGCCGTGTGGAGAGTCTAAAAGGACATCACTCACAGTCATGCCTGAGGCATGATTCGAAACTGTGACCGTAGCAGCAGCGCGGTTCCGCACTCAGGCGTCTAGAACCGCTCGGCCATCTGCATTGATCGTATATCGAAAGGACAGATTCGATACTAAAAGGGGGGGGGAGTATTTAATGCAGTCGATAAAAATAATGTCCGAATTAGGTCAATTTTGTGTGTGACTGCAGTTATCTAGACGACTACAGCTGGCCTTGATGATGTGTTAACTTTAGGAAGTTTTTACTGGCCACCGATTCTCCCGTTGTAGTTATAAAATAATCCAAAGAAAGTTTACGCTCAGTGGCGCTGAAATAACCAGATCATGCAATATTACCTGGTCGCAAACTTAAAGTATTGCGTATAGGGTAGGACATCTATGGTTTCATTGCAGGCGTACAGGCAGCAGTCTTGCGAAGTGCTTCTGAACACGTTTTCCAAAATCTGTCTTGAGTAGTTAGATCGACAGCCCAATGGAAATATTTTTTACTTTGCCGCTACAAACAGACTGGATTTATCAATGGTGTCAGTATAGAGACAGGGATTATCGATCATGACATCATCACAGCGAAGATTGTTGCTAAAGTTGAGAAATCAGCCAATGATTGTAGAGTATTTATGCCAGAAAGAGCAGATACGCCGTAGCTAGCATTCCACTTAGTGAATGGTCATTATTTAGTTCCAGTATTATGGAAATAGAGGAATTATGGGCAAAGTTTAATCGGGTTGTTAAGTCCGCTCTGGAGAAGTATCGGCCGATTAACGGGATTAAGGATGGAAAAAACCCACCGCGGATTAGTAAAAAAATTGTGAAAGTGCTAAGTAGGGAAAAATTTTTGCACTCTCCGATCAAAACAGAACATGTAAATGACGTCCATCAAATGTTAGTAGAGCTTACGACGTCTGTAAAATGATGGATGCTCGAAGCACACATTTAACCTTACTATGAAGCGCACAACACAACTATGTAATACCCTCTGTCACGTAAGATTGTACAACGTATTCTCTGGGCATGCGAAAATGGTGCGAAGCATCCTGTGTCATTTCCTTCGCAGCCCGGCTAAACCTAGAGGCTAAATACCTACTCGTTGGGAGCACCGACGTTAGGTGGGTAACGGAGCTCCTCAGGGAAGTAACAGACAGCTCGGGAAAAAATGCCAGTGTACACTCAGTATATTTTCCGGTAGTATTCTTGCCCGAGAAGTGGAGGAGGCTCTGCTGACGTCTATCGAGTGCACTGGGTACAACCGGCTGCGAATCGTGCCTCATGTCGGCATCCGCAGGTGGAGACCTGAAGGGTTCCCCTTAATAGGTCAGGCATTCAACACAAGCTGTAAGTGTTCCCTAGTATAACGGAGTACGTTGGACGTGCACATGGGTGGTGTTTATTTTAGGGGATCCTCCAACTTGGGGACAGAGATGAACTTCCTGCCGAAAACGAAGTTACATCAGCCACATTATCCTCAGAGAATGCCCGTTGTTACAGACCGAAAATGGAAAAGAATAGTATGATATTAGTAATTGCAGTATCATCCATGGTAAAGCCCCAGAGTTAATACCGCTTTTTGAAACTCATAATGTCCAGATAGTTTTTAGTAGCATCTAGCAAGGTTATTACGGATTCCAACTTGCAGAATTTCATGAATAAGAATTCTGATCATGCCGTTGTAATAGGGGTGACTTCAGCTTGCCAAGTGTAGATTGGGAGCGTCATGCTATCAAAACTGGTACGAGAGGCAGGGATTTGAGTGACATCGTTCTGAATGTCTTGTCCGAAAATTACCTCGAGCAGATGGAGAACCAAGTAGCTTTTTTTTCGGATCGAAGCACCGCTACTCCTTGTTTATCCTACTGCCAGCCATTCATAACGCTAATGTAGCGTGGTGGCGGGCGCTTCTTACCAATGCTACGTGGGAGGGTTGCTCTGATGCAACGTTGAGTGCCTGAGAGTATTTCGTACCGGCATACTTTGTACCGATGTTTTGTGGCATAGGGTGCTTTGTAGCAATGTTGTCTAGTGGAGGATGTTTTGTAACGACGTTAGTAGCAGAGGGTACTTCGTGTTAATGCTGTGTGGTGGAGTGTGCATCATAACAAGTTTACGTGGCAGAGAGTGTTTAATAATGGTGTTTCACGGCAGAGGGGTCTTCATTCCAACACTGTGTGGCAGAGAGTGGTTTGTAAAAATGTTGAGTGGTGGAGAATGCTTCCTGAAACGTTTTGAGGTGTAGTGTGCTTGACACGGACTGTACGAGGCACAGATTTCATCGTAAAATGCTGCTAATTGTTCATTCTGTTGTCTGCATTCACTAGATTCGTGTAAACTACTGCTATACATTTTCAGGGATATTGCATTCAAAGACAAAAATCTAGTTGGTGTGGTCGCGTTAAAATTACTTTGGGATTCACTATATTCATGAACATTACAGCTACCCATTTTACATATTTTTCCATGAATGAAACCGACCTTTCCAAGTTTGCATCTACCATTATCTGCTCTTCTTTAAATAATTCGTATCAGTGTATTGCATTAATGACATATTAAACTGATGGTTTGGTAGGATACACTCCTGTCAGACTAGGATGCAAAAAAATCTTTAATATCGAAGACACCCTGCCGTGAAAACTAAAGATATTACCGATGCACGCAGATTATTTGCTCATGAAGTTACGGAACAGGTAATTGTCTTCCACTTTGATTGAAATTTCCTTGGATTTTGCGCTGTCATCATACGCCTTAGGAGATCCCACCTAATTAGGAAAGGAGACTGTAATCTCCCTCTCCGTCCTAATTCCAGTTATTGTCCACAATAAGCAAAGCATTTTATGAAAAATTAGAAAGGAGCGAGGAGTACAATAAACTATCTAGTTAATTTAGCTCTTCTTTTAGACTTCGCTCCAGTTCTACTTGTCCGCAGCTCGTGGTCTTGCAGTAGCGTTGTCGCTTCCCGCGCACGGAATCCCGGGTTCGACTCCCGGCGGGGTCAGGGACTTTCCCTGCCTCGAGATGACTGGGTGTTGTTGCGTCGTCTTCATCATCATCATCATCATCATCATCATCATTATCATCATTCATCCCCATTACGGTGCTAGGAAGGCAATGGCAAACTACCTCCGCTAGGACCTCCTCTATATAAGACGGATAAAGAGTTGACCCACAAAATTACAGATCAGTAACGTAAACATTGGTTTGCTGCAGAATTATTGAAGATATTCGCAATTCGAGTACAATAAACTTGCTTGAGATGGAAAATCAGCTGTCCACAAATCAGAACAGTCTTAGTAACCATCGTCGGTGGGAAAGTCAGCTTGCCGTTTCTCGCATGATATCCTGAGAACTATAGATACGGGGCAACATGTGGATTCCATATTCCTAGATTTCAGAAAAGCGTTTAACACGGTACCCCACTGCAGACTGTTGACGAAGATACGAGCATATGGAACAGGTTTCCAGATATGTGAATGGCTTGTAGACTTCTTAAGTAATAGGAACCAGTACGTGTTCTCGACGGCGTGGGTTCATCAGAGACAAGGGTAGCCGCAGGAGAGTCCCAGGGAAGCGTGATATAACCGCTGTTATTCTATGTGTACATAAATGACAGTGTGAGCAGCAATCTGCTGCTGTTTGGTGATGATGCTATTGTGTGGGGGAAGGATACAAATGTAGGAGGATACAAAATGAGGAGGGAGGAAGAGGAGTTTAGTGTTTAACGTCTAATCGACAACGAGGTCATTAGAGACGGAGCACAAGCTCGCATTATGGAAAGATGGGAAGGGGAATAGGCCGTGCCCTTTCAAATGAAACATCCAGATATTTGTCTGAAGCGATTTAGGTAAATCACGGAAAACGTAACTCAGGATGGCCGGACGCGAGTTTGAACCGTCGTCCTCCCGAAAGCGAGTCCATTGTGCTAACCACTGCACCACGATACTTGTTTGCTTGTTGCTACTCTTCTTCTTGCATATACTGGTAGGGGTGCTTCCCTATGCATTGCGTCTGTAACCCCTACCGGTCTATGCAACAAGAAGAGTAGCAACAAGCGAACTAGTACTAGCTTGTACCCTAGCCGACCACATCGGTTGGTGTTGGAGGAGAAGAGTAATCGAAACTAACATACTTTTAACAGTGAAGTGTATTGCAACATCATGGAGAAGCATCTACACAAAATTAAAGTGAATTCGTAGTTTCAGGCCCTTTTGTAGCTTTAGATGGCTAGGACGATTGGATATAAGTAAGCAAGGGAAACTGATACCCTGAGATCACTCTGTTTGTAATGATCGACTCCAATACGAGGTGGATGCAAAACTATGTTGAATTAATTTCCTGTAGGTGGAAGGTGATAGTGACACATTCAGCCGCTTTTTGTCAGCCGTTTGGGGCTTTGCACATGGGCAAGACATTCCTGTCAAATGCGAACTAAGTAAGGGGCTAGTGACATAGACTGATGATGATGATGATGTCACATACTTCGAGGAGCGTAGGGGACGATGCGGGAGACCCGCGCCGCCGACTAGGCAAGGTCCTAGCGGAGGTGGTTTGCCATTGCCTTCCTCCGACCGTAATGGGGATGAATGATGACGATGAAGACGATACAACAACATCCAGTCATCTCGAGGCAGGAAAAATCCCTAACCCCGCTGGGAGTCAAACCCGGGACCCCGTGAGTGGGAAGGGAGGACGCTACCGCAAGACCACAATCTGCGGACTGACGTAGAGTACTCTTTGTAAAATCAAATTGTAATTCCATCCAGACCTGGCAGCTTATTTGTTTTCAAGTCTTTCACTTGCTTTTCTACGCCACATATACCTGTTGCAATGTCCTACATAAAGGAGTCTGTCCGATGCTAGGACGACGATATGTTCGTACGATTCTCCTGATTGAAGGATTTCTTAAACGTGAAAGTTAAAACTTCAGCTTTGCTTTTGCTATCTTCTGTTGTCTAACCAGATTGGTCAACGAGTGACAGGATAGAAGCCTTCGACCAGCTTAGCTATTTTATGTAGGACCAAAGTTTTCACAGGTCCTCTGCTATATCCTTTGCTAAGGTACTTTTCGTATACTTCGAGCATTGATCTTTTTACAGATGCACGAATTTCTATTAACTTCTGCTTCGCGCTATTGGAGCGTTCTCTCGTGATCCGAGAGTGCAACAGTCCTTGTTTCCTCAGAATTTTCAGAACTTTGTTACTATACCACGGTGGGTCTTTTACGTCCTTAACCCACTTACTTGGCATATACTTCTCCAGAGTGTGTTTTAGAATCGGTTTAGACTTTGTCTATACTTCCTGTACTTCTACCACACTGAAACTAAATAATGGCCATTCACTAAGTGGGAGGCCAGCAACGGCTTATCTATTCTTTCTAGTAAAAATACTCTGCTAACCTTCTCAATTGATTTGTTAACTTTGTCGCTATGATGATATCATAATCAATAAGGCCTGTCTCGATACAAACACTATCGACAAATTGTTCAAATGTCTCTAAGCTCTATGGGACTTAACAACTGAAGTCATCGGTCCCCTAGACTTAGAACTACTTAAACCTAACTAACCTAGGGACATCACACACATCCATGCCAGAGGCGACCGTAGCAGCAGCGCGGTTCCGGACTGAAGCGCCCAGAACCATTGATAAGGTGAAGCCTGTTTGTAGCTACAAAGTCGAAAATATTACCATTGCGTGTGGGTTTGCCGAACTAGCTGCTCAAAATATTTTTCGGAAAACGTATTGAAAAGTACTTCACGAGACTTCCTGTAAAGACTGGAGCACAATGGACAGTCCTGTACGTAAACCCAGCAATTAGTCCATGGACGTCCCAGTCTATACTCGGTAGTTTGTAGTCGCCAACAACTAAAATTGCATGATCTGAGTACTTCCGCACGACTGAGTGAAGACTTTCTTGAATGGTTCTATAGCTATCCAGGTAGAAACATGCAACAGCTAACTTGCTATCACCTAGACTTGTTATACACGTCCAGATAACTTCACAGTCGTCCATAAAATCGACCTCATTCGGTATATTTTTGACGATTGCAAAGAACACTCCCCCCTCCTATGGCTCTAATCTGTGCTTCCAATTCACTCTCCACGGCTCGCGAAATGTTTCAGAGCTTCTGCATTCCGACTGGCGAGTATTCGTCAGAGTACCTCACACTTGACTCCACAAGTACTCTGTTACCCAAGTACCTGCTTCCTTTGTGTAGTACACCACTGACCTATCAAGAGGAGTCATATAACTCTCCGCCTGATACTGCAGGTCCAGAAATCTGCAGCCAAGATCGTCACAGGGTCGACGAAGGCTTTGGTTGAAATCCTGCATTCGTTTCCGATTAACTCGGGGGACAATGTTGCAAACTGCGAGCTCGGCTTGCCTCCCGCACGCGACACTAGCAGCCTTCATTTCAGTCAGCTGTCGGTATGAATTGAGGATAGCCTCAGAACCCAAGCAGCAGGCGACATTTATGCAGACGTATGGCAGAACTTGTAGCCTACGCACACTTCACGCTTGACAGCCGCAAGCAAGACCTCCATCACATGTCAGATTGGCTTTCTTTCCAGACCTGAATGTTATCTCCTTAAGAGGCCCTATAACGTTTCACACCCCGGATTTCTTGATAAGCAAGCCTCTGTCTCATGTGTCTGTACAGACCCTTATGAAGTAGCGGCCACCTGTCCAGTGACAGGGTGAATGGTGTCGCGAATGGGTCGCGGATGTGAGTAGAAGTGCATAAGTTTGCATAAGATGAACATGTATGAAAGCAACCTAACGTCAGCCAGGGCGCTGGGAAGCTGGAGAGGTTGCGTTTTTGTGGCAAGGGACGCTGGAGCTACATGACCAGCTACGACAGAATGTTCTGGAAGGACGACATGACACGGGAGACTCGCGTGATCCCGCGGGATTGCATCAGACGGGACTATATAAGCAGGGCCGCTAGTGCTGCTAGGGATTCCCTTCGACAGTTGCGTCAGACGCTGGACCTGAGTTTCTTTGCCGTCGGGACGGGTCTTAGTTTCTCGCGGCTTTTAGCTGCACAGAGTACATGCAGGATTGCCCAACTTACATTCAATGTATTGGTGTCTCTTAAGGTACGACAGTGGGGTTATCCTACCTCGAGTTTCATCTCTGCTATTTCATCAGAAGTATCCGTCCATTATCCCACTGAGTTCCCTTTTCTGCAAAGAATTTCCAGCTTGTTTTACAGAACCAGGGCTTCGAGTTGGACGATCCACCTCAATACTGTATTTAGCGTCTACCTCCTGATCCGCTGGCAGGAAACTACAGACGCGACAATGGGCGACACCAGACTGCCAACTTCCACAATGGGCTCTGTTTCGAGCGACGCGAATGCGACACTAGCCCTCACTCATCCTGTGGTGAGGGCAGATACCTCGCGACGAGTCCACTGGAAGTTACCTCGACAGCATAGCCCGTGGCGGAAACAAGAGAAACCTGAGGTGTCCGACATTACGCTCCAAATGCTCCGCCACCGCTGCACCCCGAGGCAGAAGCCTGAAGAAAGCTGACCGTAGCCAAAACAACCTTCAACTGTTCGTGAACTGCGTCCAGATCTTTCTGCCACCGCAGTGTTGGTAACTCAGTTTACTTAATTTTATGTATCTCTTTAAAAACACATTTGTCAATATGAGAGGTGTATGTTCTTAAATGAGCACCCAGAGGTCAAGAATGGGCAACCATGGATTGTGCAGAGCAACGAAACACTTCCATTGTGGCTGATAAGTGAAGAAAGGCCACATAAAATCACTACCAAGGTGCATTTCTTTTAGCACCGTGTCCGACGAACGATTGAACAGGAGACAACCTAAGGGGAAACAGCTTTCACTCCTTTTATGAAATGAGGGAATATATCACCACGAATTTCCACGTGGTACCGCGGTTAAAGCTGATTACAACTTTCAACTGTTAAGTTGAAATGTAGAGGAACACCGTGTAGAAATGGTCTCCAATATGGCGATTAACGTCAACAGTTCACGTCACAAGG
This sequence comes from Schistocerca piceifrons, assembly GCF_021461385.2. Classification (NCBI taxonomy): domain Eukaryota; kingdom Metazoa; phylum Arthropoda; class Insecta; order Orthoptera; family Acrididae; genus Schistocerca; species Schistocerca piceifrons. The sequence goes on from NC_060149.1 coordinate 5,009,300, forward strand.
CATCGAGAGTTACATTGCCCTTTAGAATGAAAAAGGCCTTAACCGGTAAGAGTATTCACGACACAGAGGAGTTGTAATCGAACACTGAAGCTGTATGTGGCATAAACTCCCAATATCTCACGATTTTAAAGCTGTTTCCTTTAATAAATGAAAGTGAGGAAGAGGTAATTAGCAAAAATTTGTAGGTGGTGCCTTTAAATGCATAAAACGTTAAATATAAACAGTTAACTAAATGAACAAGTTACTTGAACGCCACTCTCTCTTCATAAATTTCCATGGAGTAACGATACGTTCCCTGATAATTAGGTGTGTCTTGTAACGGGACATCCTCCTCTAGCATTACTTTTCCTCAACAGCAGCAGTCGATCCCAGTATTATTTTTCGAATTTTGCCCACGTCAGTATTATCTCAGCCGCCTTTTTCAAAACTTTCATATAATTATATGCAGTGTTGTTGCCGTGGTCTTTAGTCCAGAGACTGGTTTGATGCAGCTCTCCATGCTACTCTATCCTGTGCAAGCTTCTTCATCTCCCAGTACCTACTGCAACCTACATCCTTCTGAATCTCCTTAGTGTATTCATCTCTTGGTCTCCCTCTACAAATTTTACCCTCCACGCTGCCCTCCAATATTAAATTAGTGATCCCTTGATGCCTCAGAATATGCCCTACCAACCGATCCCTTCTTCTAGTCTAGATGCGCCACAAATTTCTCTTCTCTCCGATTCTATTCAATACCTCCTCATTAGTTATGTGATCTACCCATCTAATCTTCAGCATTCTTCTGTAGCACCACATTTCGAAAGCTTTTATTGTCTAAAGTATTGATCGTCCACGTTTCACTTCCATACATGGCTACACTCCATACAAATACTTCCAGAAACGACTTCTTGACACTTAAATCTGTACTCGAAGTTAACAAATTTCTCTTCTTCAGAAAAGCTTCCCTTGCCATTGCCAGTCTACATTTTATATCCTCGCTACTTCGATCACCATCAGTTATTTTGCTCCCTAAATAGTAAAATTCATTTACTACTGTAAGTGTCTCATTTCCTAATCTAATTCCCGCAGCATCACCCGATTTAATTCGACTACAGTCCATTATCCTCCTTTTGCTGTTGTTGATGTTCATCTTATATCCTCCTTTTAAGACAATGTCCATTCCGTTCAGCTGCTCTTCCAGGTCCTTTGCTGTCTCTGACAGAATTACAATGTCATCCGCGAACCTCAAAGTTTTTATTTCTTCTCCATAGATTTTAATTCCTACTCCGAATTTTTCTTTTGTGTCCTTTACTTCTTGCTCAATATACAGATTGAATAACATTGGGGATAGGCTACAACACTGTCTAACTCCCTTCCCAACCACTGCTTCCCTTTTATTTCCCTCGACTCTTATAACTGCCATCAGTTTTCTATACAAATTGTAAATAGCCTTTCGCTCCCTGTATTTTACCCCTGCCACCTTCAGAATTTGAAAGAGAGTATTCCAGTCAACATTGGCAAAAGCTTTCTCTAAGACTACAAATGCGAGAAACGTAGTTTTGTCTTTCCTTAATCTATTTTCTAAGATAAGTCGTAGAGTCAGTATTGCCTCACGTGTTCCAACATACGGACGCACTATATGTTATATTTCAAACTAAAATTTATGAAAAGAAATTACTTTATTTTCGATGTTACATTCCGTAACTACTAGCTCTGATGGTACAGTTAAAACAAATTTGAAATTACGAATTATTTGGCACACTTAAAATTTCTATTATTAATCACGCAATCTAGTACTGTTTACTATGTTATTTCTGGATTCATTTATGAAATAATAATCGAAATTAATAGAAATTCATTTGTCAAGAAAAAATTGTAAACCATTTGGAATATGGTTACTACCGTAGAGTGAAGTAGTAGTACGCTCGCCTCTGATGTGATCGGACGTATTTTTGTATTTTGGGCGAATAATGTAATTTTGGCTTTGTTAATGTGAAAGTTCAAAAGACTGTATGATATACTAAAAGAAATAAAATATATTAACGTAACAACAAAAATGCTGCAACAACAATCTTCAAATTTATTTAGATCGATTCAACCATGAGGCCCTAAAATGTGTGAATTTCAGCTTCTAGGATCAGGCCCCTAGACAAGTAGAACTGGATGGAACTCTACACGAAAAACTAAGTAAACTAGAAAATTTATTGTAATCTTCGCTCCTCTCAAATTTTTCGTAAAACACTTTGCTTATTGTGGACAATAACTGGAATTAGGAAGGAGGGGGATCTCCTAAGGCGTATGATGAGAGCGCAAATCGAAGAAAATTTCAGTGAAGGTGGAAGACAACTACCAGATCCGTAACTTCATGAGCAAATAGTCTGCGTGCATTGGTAATATCTTCAGTTTTCATGGTTGGGTGTCTTCAATATTAAAGAATTTTGTGCACGCTAGTCTGACAGGTGTGTATCCTATATATTCAGCCAGGCGGTCACAATGCGGCAGCTGAGACGGCGCCTGCTGGAGAAGCTGCGGTGGCGCCTCCTGCGGCTGCGGCGGGCTTGTCTGGGGCTTCGGCGGCGTTGTCTGCCGCTGCGACGCCGGTTTCTCCTGCCGCTGCGCAGCTCACGATGGTCATCGCGCGTCGCCAGCTTGTATCGGCCGCTGCGGACTATCAGCGTCCCGTCCTCCACGCCCTTCTTCAGCGTAAGCTGCAGCAGCCGCTTATTCATCTACACAAAAGCATCCGCCTTAGCCTCAGACCTGCGCTTTACGCAACGCTGACCGCGACAGAGTGACTAACATTTGAGCTAGCACGCGACCTACCTGTATAGCGGGATGAGTGTTCGACTCCAGCCAGGCTCTGATTTGTGTCATGGTTGAACCGCGGCCGTCGCGCAGTTCTCTGAGAGCTTGCGAGACGACGTCGATCAGGCGGCGCCCGTCGCCGCTCGCGTTGCCGCCCCGGAGCTTAGGAGACATCTCTAATGGCTGGAGAGACACAGCCGCGACCTACTCGAAACGTTGTCGCGCAGAAACTGTTGCCCGGTAACGCACTGCGCTTACTTTTATAGCTTAACAACAATGCCGGAGGTCGTTTCCAGGGAAATGAGTGCAGACGTCATTGCCTATCGCATTGTTTACCTCCCGCGACACACGTGTACGAAACTGCTAGATTTTTTGTGGATGGATGCATTGCAGCTCCTTGTGTATCCTATTGCCTGCCATTCACCTTGCAAATGTTGCGTGGTGGAGGGTGTTTCTTACTAATGTCACGTGGCAGGGGCGCTCTGCACGAATCTTGAATGCCATAGAATATTACGTACCATGGCTCATTGCACCGATGTTGTACGCAGACGGCGTTTTGTAGCCGTGGAGTCTGGCAGCGGGTGTTTCGTAATGACGTTACGTAGCGGAGGGTACTTGATACCAGCCGGCCGGTATGGCCGTGCGGTTCTAGGCGCTTCAGTCTGGAACCGCGAGAAAGCTACGGTCGCAGGTTCGAATCCTGCCTCGGGCATGGATGTGTGTGATGTCCTAAGGGTTAGTTAGGTTAGAGTAGTTGTAAGTTCATGTGGACTGATGACCACAGGTGTTGAGTCCCATAGTGCTCAGAGCCATTTGAACCATTTTCTTAACTTGATACCAGGGCTGCGTGTTAACGTGTGCTTCCTATCATTTGTAAATGAACGAGGGACTTAATAATTGTGTAGTGTGACAAAGTGTGCCCTCTAGCAATGTTATGGGTAGTTTTGTCAGAAAGGAATGATGGTAGTCCCTAGAAAAAACTGTAGGTTTTTTTCCGGACGATTGCATTGAAGATCCTTGGGCATCCAATTGCCTGCCATTCAGCACCCAAATGTTGCGTGGTAGAAGGCGTTTCTTACCGATTTTTCGGGGCAGAGTAAGTCTGTACCAATCTTGAATCCCATAGAATATTACGTACCATGGCTCATTGCACTGATTTGTAAGCAGACAGCGTATTGAACCCATGGATTCTGGCAGCGGGTGTTTCGTAATGACGCTACGTAGCGGAGGGTACTTGAAACCAGGGCTGCGTTTTGAAGTGTGCTTCCTATCATTTGTAAATGAACGAGGGACTTAATAATGTTGTTGTTGTGGGTTGGCAGGAGAGCCAACACCGGGTTACAAGAGGAAGCCTAAAGGCACGCGTTTTAGCTCACGCAGGCTGGCGTGAGGTCTGGAACAGGACAAGGAAATTAGAATTTAGAAAAACGGACGTAGCTGGTGGAATACTTAACTTTAATCCATTAATGGTGAACGTCGGTCTGACGGTACATGAATCACAAGATCAATAGCAGCTGATAATGGCGCCTTGCTAGGTAGTAGCAAATGACGTAGCTGAAGGCTATGCTAACTATCGTCTCGGCAAATGAGAGCGTATTTTATCAGTGAACCATCGCTAGCAAAGTCGGTTGTACAACTGGGGCGAGTGCTAGGAAGTCTCTCTAGACCTGCCGTGTGGCGGTGCTCGGTCTGCAATCACTGATAGTGGCGACACGCGGGTCCGACGTATACTAACGGACCGCGGCCGATTTAAAGGCTACCACCTAGCAAGTGTGGTGTCTGACGGTGACACCACATTCCTCCCCCGCAAATCGGGGTACGATTGTGGCATAAGGCTTCCGCCCGCCGTGGGGAGGACATATTAGACGAGGTGGGGAGCCTAACAACAGGCGAGGCTGTGCCACCCGCACCCTGCCATTCGGACCGCAGGGAGCTAGGAAACGCCTGAAAACCTGCTCCAGGGTGCACGCCAACATGCGGTGTATGCGCCCGCGGAGAGACAGGAGGGGCCGAAGGGTCGACCTCCATCGGGTCGGGGCACCTGATGGGCGAAGACGACATTTGGTCCGGAGCGGGCAAGAGTTCCATGTCGGAGGACAACTGGTCACGGGAAGCGATCGGCGGCGCGTGACCGAGGAAGGCGCCCAGCGGTTGCAGCGACGCGTCCACTGTGGGCGTCGCCGGCGGGAGAACAGGCTGCGGCGGCGGCGCGTCGCCATGGGGCAAAACGGAAGGCAGCGTCGGTAACACCTGGGGCTGAGGCGAGCCAGTAGATCGGTCTCCAGGGCGCTGACCGGACGGCACCGTCGCTGAAAGCAGACGGCGAGCGGCAGATCCCATGCGACGACAGAGGCGCAGCTGGTTGAGATGCTGGCGCACCTCACCAGAGGCCCCCAAAACCAGATACATAGCGCGTCCGAGGCAGCGAAGAATGCGCCCTTCGAGCCAACGCCATGAACCTCGGTAGTGACGATAGTAGACAACGTCGCCTGGAGCAAAAGCAGGTGTCTACCGCTGCACAGGAACCTGATGCGGCGGATGTAGCAAAGACATCAAGGTTCGATGAGGGCGACCATGGGGCAACTCAGCCGGCGAGCGACGATCTCGGGGCTGAGAGCGATACGAGGATAAAAAGAGCAATAACGGCTCGGACGTCAGATTTTGAATACCATTGGCCTTGCAGAGTGACTGAAATTCTACGGACATGAATTGAGGGCCATTGTCGGAAACAATAGTCTGTGGAGGACCTTCATATCAAAAGATAGCAGATAACGCTTGGATGGTGGCAGATGATGTCGTGGAAGACATCTGGACAACAAAAGAAAAAGTACTGAATGAATCTACCACAACCAACCATCGAGCATTCCAGAATGGACCAGCAAAATCGATGTGTAAGCGTTGCCAAGGGGAAGTGGATTTTGGCCATGCAAAGAATTTCCGCAGTGGGGCTGATTGTCGTTCGACACACACCATGCAAGAAGAGCACATATTCGTAATCGCGGCATCGATTCCGAACCAAGTACAGTGCTGACGAGCAAGATTTTTCGTTCTCACTATACCCCAATGTCCTTGGTGGAGAAGCTGTAAGACAGAGGACTGTAACGAACGTGGTACCACGACCCTGGACTGATCATTATAAGATCGCAACAGCAAAACACCACGTCGAACAAAAAGTCTCTCCTTGTGAACAAAAAATCGGAGAACCAACGGATCCCTGATCCGTGACTTTGACATGGGCCATTGCGTAGCAACAAAACGCAGAACGGTAGCAAAAACAGGGTCAGCAGCTGTGGCTGTAGCTACACGACGAAAATCAATCGGAAAAGATTGGACCACGTCATCGGTTTCCGCATCAATGAACATGCAAGCAAGTTCGGAGGAATCGAATGCTCTATCCTCAGCAACAGGCAAACGGGACAACGTATCGGCGTTTCCATGCTTAGCAGTGGAGCGATACAAGATATCGTAACGATACTGCGAGAGGAAAATAGACCAGCGAATGAATTTCTGCGCTGTACGTGGAGGTATAGGCTTGTTCGGATGAAAAAGCGATGTCAAAGGTTAGTGGTCTGTGATGATGGTAAAGTGACGACCATAAAAGAAATCATGAAACTTTGTAACACCAAATACGAGAGCCAATGCTTCTTTCTCGATCTGTGAATAATTTCTTTGCGCAGACGAGAACAATTTGGACGCAAAGGCAATAGGGCGATCTTGCGATCCATCTTTGTGCGCAAGCACAGCACCGATCCTGAAATCCGATGCATCCACCATTAACAAATGGGGCTTCTGGGGATCGAATGGCCTAAGGCAAGTATTGGAAAGCAACGCCGATTTCAACTGGCGAAAGGCGCGTTCGCATTCCGTCGTCCAGACAAACGGAACACCTTTACAGCGTAAGCGATGAAGCGGAGCTGAAATGGAAGAGGCATGCGGGATATATTTATGATAATATTTGATTTTTCTCAGCACACTCTATAGCTGCTTCAAATTCTGCGGCGAAGGCAAGTCTTGTATATCACGGAGGTGCTCGGGACTGGGATGTATGCCTTGGGCATTGAGTACATGTCCCAGGTAGGGCAAGTCTCGAGCAAAAAACACACATTTGTCCTTCCGCAAGCGAAGACCATTTTGTCGCAAGACCTGAAATAATGTTCTGAGATTGGCTAAATGTTCTTCTTCCGTCTTTCCGGAGATCACAATATCGTCCAGATAGTTTGCTGCCGTAGGGACCGACGCACAAATAGTTTGTAGATATTGCTCAAACAATGCAGGGGCGGATGTACACCCGAATGGCAGTCCTTTGAATCGATACAAACCAAAAGGCGTGTTAACCACCAAAACGCGCTGGGATTCTTCGTCCACCGGCATTTGCAAGTACGCATCTGCTAGGTCCAACTTCGAGAAATATTTATCAGGGCACAGTTTGTCAAAAAGATCTTCCAGACGGGGTAAAGGAAAAGTTGCAATCACTAGTTGTGAATTCACTGTTGCCTTGAAGTCCACACAAAGTCTCAATTTTCCGGAAGGTTTTGGCAAAATTACTAAGGGTGATGCCCAGAGAGAAGCCTGCTCACGTTCAATTACACCTTGTGATTCCAAATCATGTAATGTTTTTGTGACCTTATCACGCAATGTGTGGGCAACATTGCGCGCTCGGATAAATTTCAGTTGCGCGTTTACTTTCAGTTCCAAATGTGCTTTATGCTTCTTAGCGCAACCAAGGCCCGGTGCAAAAATGTCTGCAAATTCTTCACATTGACGAGAAACACTGTCTGAAGGCACAGTCTGGTTCACTGATAGGACCTGATTTACGACAGACAAGTTAAACCACTGAAATAAATCGAAACCAAACAAGTTCACTGCAGAAGAAGAACGAAGGACGTAAAATGACACAAGTTTTGTTTGTCCTTTGTATGTTGCAAGAAGGCTGCACTGTCCTAATACAGGGATATCTTGCCCTGAATAGCTTGTTAACTTAACGTTTGCGGCACGCAACGGAGGTGTGCCCAGCTGTTTGTACGTATCTTGATTGATCAGTGAAACTGCAGCTTCGGTATCGAGCTGGAATGGTATCACTTTGTCGTTAATGTCCAAATCTACAAAAAGTTTATTGTCCTGCTGACGACAAGAGCGACTGTCTCATGCAACGTGAACTGACACTGGTTCATAATCACTTGCGACTTGACGGGATTTCCGGCGATATCGACGCATACTATTGGTGGGACGAACACAGTGATTGTTAGAGAGAGTGGCACTGGGCAGAGTGGTATGAAATACATGAACGTCCATGGGTGAAGTTTCACGAGCCTGAGTATCCTTGGTTCGAATTCGGTGCGAAGCAAAGGGCCTGGAATGGTTGTGAGTTTCCGATCTGAGCTTTTTCTGGCAAACACTCTGAACATGTCCTTTTTTATTACAGAAAACGCAAATAGCCTGGCGTGACGGGCAATTCTCACACGAATGTCTAGTAGCACTGCATTTGCTTGCCTGCGCGGCACACGTGGCTGAGAGCCTGGCGGCAGCGGCGCGGCCGGGCGCGAGGGCAGTTTACTGCTCCGCGCAGCTCGCCCGGCGGGCCAGTTAACCTGACACACGGGTGGCGAAGTTTCAAACGATTCCTGAGCAAAGTCAAGTGTGTCCTGCCGTTTCAAAATCTGTTCCCTTATACGAACATAAGAAACGTTCTGTGCAATGACATCACGTACCATAGTATCTGAATGAGGGAGTCCACATTGACACTCAACAGCACAATCCATAGTAAGACCTTGCAAGGTTGCAACCCACTCCTGATTAGTCTGACCTGACGTACGTTTTGTATGAAAGAAGGTATACCTTCTCGCAACCACAATGACGGATTCTTTGAAGTAGGCATCTAATGCAGACAAAATTTCGTCATAGGACAGAGTTGCTACGTCGTGTTGGGGAAATAATTTGACGATCACATGGTATGTTTGGACCCCTACTGAGTACAACAAAAATGGCTGCCGCTCGTTACCTTGAATTCTGTAGGAGGCGAGATGGAATCCAAATTGGCGTGACCACTCCATCCAGCTTTCCAGTGCAGCATCAAAAGGACGAAAAGTTGGTGCAACTGCGTGTTGTGGCTGTGTGTGCGGTGGAGCGGTGGCTGCCGCATCGTTTGGCATTGCCCGTTGACCCTGGACGGGCTGTCCAAGAGCATCCAGTGAGGCCCGCGTCTGCTGATTCTGTAAGGGATAAAATTCGGATGTAGATCTGGAGATTGTGGCGAAGCCGTTACACAAGTAAATCAGGGCAATATCGATAAGAACGCGGATTGGCCTCGTCGCCAAATGTTGTGGGTTGCCAGGAGAGTCAACACCGGGTTGCAAGAGGAAGCCGAAAGGCACGCGTTTTAGCTCACGCACGCTGGCGCGAGGTCTGGAACAGGACAAGGAAATTAGAATTTAGAAAAACGGACGTAGCTGGTGGAATACTTAACTTTAATCCATTAATGGTGAACGTCGGTCTGACGGTACATGAATCACAAGATCAATAGCAGCTGATAATGGCGCCTTGCTAAGTCGTAGCCAATGACGTAGCTGAAGGCTATGCTAACTATCGTCTCGGCAAATGAGAGCGTATTTTATCAGTGAACCATCGCTAGCAAAGTCGGTTGTACAACTGGGGCGAGTGCTAGGAAGTCTCTCTAGACCTGCCATGTGGGGGCGCTCGGTCTGCAATCACTGATAGTGGCGACACGCGGGTCCGACGCATACTAACGGACCGCGGCCGATTTAAAGGCTACCACCTAGCAAGTGTGGTGTCTGGCGGTGACACCACAGTTGTAGTGTGGCAGACTGTGCTCTCCACCAATGTTATGGGTACTTTTCTGAGAAAGGAATGATGGTAGTCCCTAGAAAAAACTGTAGATTTCTTTCCGGACTATTGCATTGACTGTCCTTGTGTATCCTATTGCCTACCATTACCCACGCAAATGTTGCGTGGTAGAGGGCGTCTCGTACCGATTTTACGTTGCAGGGTCACTCTGCACCAATCTTGAATGCCATAGAATATTATGTCCCATGGCTCATTGCACCGTTTTGTATGCAGATGGCGGTTTGTACCCATGGAGTCTGGCAGCGGGTGTTTCGCAATGACGTTACGTAGAGGAGGGTACTTGAAACCAGGGCTGCGTGTTTAAGTGTGCTCCCCATCATTTTTAAAATGAACGAGGGTCTTAATAATGTTGTAGTGTGGCAGACTGAGCTCTCTACGAATGTTATGGGTACTTTTCTCAGAAGGGAATGATGGTAGTCCCTAGAAAAACTGTGGATCTTTTCCTGATAGTTGCATAGTAGGTCCTTGTATATCCAATTGCCTGCCATTCAGGACGCAAATGTTGCGTGGTAGAGGGCGTTTCTTACCGACTTTACGGGGCAGCGTCGGTCTGCATCAATCTTGAATGCCATAGAATAATACGTAACATGGCTCATTGCACCAATTTGCTTGCAGAAAGCGTTTTGTACCCTTGGAGTCTGGCACAGGGTGTTTCGTAATGACGTTACGTAGCGGAGGGTACTTGAAACCAGGGCTGCGTGTTGAAGTGTGCTCCCTATCATTTTTAAATGGAGAAGGGACTTAATAATGATGTAGTGTGGCAAACTGTGCTCCCTACCAGTGATATGGTTAGTTTTCTCAGAAAGGAATAATGATAGTCGCTAGAAAAAACTATAGATTTTTTCCGGACGATTGCACTGAAAGTCCTTGTATATCCAATTGCCAGCCAATCAGCACGCAAATGTTGCGTGGTTGAGGACGTTTCTCACTGATTTTACGGGGCAGGGTCGCTGTGTATCAATCGTGAATGCCATGGAATGTTACGTCCCATGGCTCATTGCACCGATTTGTATGCAGACAGCGTTTTGTACCCATGGAGAATGGCAGCGGGTGTTTCGTAATGACGTCACGTCGCGGAGGGTACTTGATACCAGGGCTGCGTGTTGACGTTTGCTTCCTAACATTTTTAAATGAACGAAAGACTTAATAATGGTGTAGTGTGGCAGACTGTGCTCTCTACCAATGATATGGGTAGTTTTCTCAGAAAGGAATGATGGTAGTCCCTAGAAAAAATTGTAGATTTTTTCCGGACGATTGCTTTGAAGGTCCTTGTGTATCCTATTGCCTCCCATTCAGCACGCTAATGTGGCGTGGTAGAGAGCGTGTCTTACCGATTTTACGTGGCTGGGTAACTCTGCACCAATCATGAATGCCATAGAACATTACGTACCATGGCTCACTCACCGATATGTATGCAGACGGCGTTTAGTACCCATGGACTCTGGCAGCGGATGTTTCGTAATGACGTTACGTAGCGGAGGGTATTTGAAACCAGGGTTGCGTGTTGAAGTGTGCTTTCTATCATTTGTAAATGGACGAGAGACTTCATAATGTTGTGGTGTGGCAGACTGTGCTCTCCACCACTCTTATAGGTAACTTTGTCAGAAAGGAATGATGGTAGTCCCTAGAAAAAACTGTAGATTGTTTTGCAGACGATTGCATTGAAGGTCCTTGTGCATCCTATTCCCTGCCATTCAGCACGCAAATGTTGGGGATGGAGGGCGTTTTTTAATGATTTCACGGGGCAGGGTCGCTCTGTACCAATGTTGATTGCCATAGAATAATACGTACCATGGCTCATTGCACCGATTTGTATGCAGACAGCGTATTGTACCCATCGAGTGTGGCAGCGTGTGTTTCGTAATGACGTTACGTAGCGGACGGCACTTGATACCAGGGCTGCGTGTTGAAGTGTGCTCCCTATCATTTTTAAAATGAACGAGGGTCTTAATAATGTTGTAGTGTGGCAGACTGTGCTCTCTATCAATGCTATGGGTAATTTTCTCAGATAGGGATGATGCTAGTCCCTAGCAAAAACTAGATTTTTTCCTGACGATTGCATTGAAGGTCCTTGTGTATCCTATTGCCTGCCATTTAGCACGCAAATGTTGCGTGGTAGAGGGCGTTTCTTACCGATTTTACGTGGCAGGGGAGTTCAGCATCAATCTTGAATGCCATAGAACATTATGTACCATGGCTCAATGTACGGATTTGTATGCTGACAGCTTTTTGTACCCATGGAGTCTGGCAGCGGGTGTTTCGTAATGACATTACGTAGCGGACGGCACTTGATACCAGGGCTGCATGTAGAAGTGTGGTTCCTATCATTTGTAAATGAGCAGACTGTGCGCCCTACCAATGTTATGGGTAGTTTTCTCAGAAAAAAATGATCGTTGTCCCTAGAAAATCCTGTAGATTATTCCGGACGTTTGCATTGAATGTGCTTCGGTATCCAATTGGCTGCCATTCAGCACACAAATGTTGCGTGGTAGAGGGCGTATCTTTTCGATTTAACGTGACAGGCGCGCCCTGCACCAATGTTGAATGCCATATAATATTACGTGCGATGGCTCATTGCACCGATTTGTATGCAGACAGCGTCTTGTACCCATCGAGTGTGGCAGCGTGTGTTTCGTAATGACGTTACGTAGCGGAGGGTACTTGATACCACGGCAATGTATTGAAGTGTGCTTCCTATCATTTTTAATTGAACGAGGGACATAATAATGGTGTAGTGTGGCAGACTGTGCTCTCTACCAATGTTATGTGTGGATTTCTCCGAAAGGAATGATGGTAGACCCTAGAAAAAACTGTAGATTTTTCCCGGACTATTGCATTGAAGGTCCTTGTGTATCCTATTGCCTGCCTTTCAGCACGCAAATGATGTGTGGTAGAGGGCATTACTTACACATTTTACGGGGCAGGGTCACTCTGCACGAATCTTGAGTGCCATAGAATATTAAGTACCATGGCTCATTGCACCGATTTGTTTGCAGACAGCGTTTTGTACCCATGGAGTCTGGTAGCGGGTGTTTCATAATGACGTTACGTAGCGGAGGGTACTTGATACCAGGACTGCGTGTTGAAGTGTGCTCCCTATCATTTATAAATGAACGAGGGACTTCATAATGGTGTAGTGCGGAAGGCTGTGCGTTCTACCATTGTTATGGGTAGTTAATAAGAAAGGAATGATGCTAGTCCCTAGAAAAGACAGTAGACTTTTTCCGGACGATAACATTGAAGGTCCTTCTGTATCCTATTGCCTACCAATCCCCACCAGTATGTTGCGTGGTAGAGGGCGTTTCCTACCGATTATAAGTGGCAGCGTCGCTATGAACCAATTTGAATGTTATAGAATATTAAGTACCATGGCTCATTTAACCGATTTGTAGGCAGACGGCGTTTTGTACACGTGGAGTCTGGCAGCGTGTGTTTCGTATTGACATTACGTAGCGGAGGGTACTTGATACCAGGACTGCGTGTTGAAGTGTGCTCCCTATCATTTGTAAATGAACGAGGGACTTCATAATGGTGTAGTGCGGAAGACTTTGCGTTCTACCAATGTTATGGGTAGTTAATAAGAAAGGAATGATGCTACTCCCTAGAAAAAACAGTAGACTTTTTGCGGACGATAACATTGAAGGTCCTTCCGTATCCTATTGCCTACCAAACCCCACCACTATGTTGCGTGGTAGAGGGCGTTTCCTACCGATTATAAGTGACAACGTCGCTATTAACCAATATTGAATGCCATAGAATATTAAGTACCATGGCTCATTTAACCAATTTGTAGGCAGACGGCGTTTTGTACACATGGAGTCTGGCAGCGTGTGTTTCGTAATGACATTACGTAGCGGAGGGTACTTGATACCAAGGCTGCATGCTGAAGTGTGATTCCTATCATTTTTAAATGAACGCAGCAGGACTTGGCCGCAGTTCATGTACAGCTGAAATTTGTTTTGGCTATAGTCAACCGTCGTGAGGCCTCTGCCTGGACGTGTAGCAGCGGCGGAGCATCTGGCGGACGCGTGGGACACCTGAGGTTTCGTTTGATTTGTACACGCTCTCTGTTGCAGAGGAACATTCCAGTGGACGGCCACGGAGGATATGTCCTACCGCCGGGTGCGGGCAGGCGGCCGCTCCTGCAGCAAGGTCTGACCAATCGCACGGGGTGGTGATGGAGGGGGGGGGGGAGGAGAAAAAGGGGAAGGGAATTTCTGGTTATCGGGAGCTCCAATGGTAGGCTTTTTATAGAGAGTGAGATAACTACGGTTGAGCCCTGCGAAGAAAGCCAATGTGCGCTCGTTAAGTCTACCAGGAGCCTCATCTCGGACAAAAAGAGATGGGGCCCCTCCACGCCCGCACCAACTTGGTGACCAAACCAAAAGCTCTACTGTCACCTCCGTAAACATGTTAGTTATCTAGTAAGTGGATCACAGGATGCTGGGCTGTGATGTTATCCGTGCGTCTGGGTAAGACTACGCGTTAACATGGTCCATCAGGTGATAGATGGCTCGTGCCGTGGGAAAAAATACCTCTGCGACAGTGGGATGGGTAGTAAGAGCAGTAGTGGCTTACTAGCTGCGAAAGTTCATGCAAGGTTGGATTTGCTAGTATGGGTATTATGCATCATTACCGTGGCCAGCGATGGCGATGTATCCCAGTTGCTGCAGCCGCTACATTCCTGAAACAATCAAGATCGTTATACAGTAGTGGGAGATCGGCCATAGTTTATCTCACTGTGTGGGGGGTGTGTGGAGCTTGTCTGCATGCAGTGTACGGTACGGCTTCCCTGCGTGGAGCCAGTTATTCGGCCGTGTATTCCAGCTGGATATCCACTAACGGCGTCTGATTAACAGGGGCTCACCTGTACCGTTATGTTTGCGTATGGTTGGCCATAGATGTTAGGTCCTTACAAGTATGTTTTTTGGTCTTTTATGTTTCCATCTATGGTTGTGGTCGTAGTTCCCTGGGGAACGGGTTCTGCGAATGTCTGCGGTTTCTGTATAGTCTTGTGGTGAGTTTGTTGATTACCTCCGTGAGAGTCTCAAATCGGTATTCCCGGTGAAGGTCCGCGATGCCTGTGTATCGTGGAGCATTGCTTATGATTTTGAGTACTTTGTTTTGTATGAGCTGCAGACGGCGCAGGCGTGTAGGCGCAGCGTATCCCCAGACGGGAGCTGCGTACGCCATCAGGGGTCGGATAAGTGTCATGTACATGGACCTCGACACCCTTCTGTTCAGTGTGCTACGCCTGCTGAGCATAGGGTAGAGCTTTTTGAGCCTCGCGCAAGCTCAGTTGGTCATGTGTTGCATGTGGTCCGCCCAGAGTAATTTCCGGCCCAGCCAGACACCGAGGTATTTGACTTTCTCACGGAAACGTATTGGACGTGCATGTAGAGTTATTGGTCTGCAGTATCGGTTTTTGCGCAGTTGCTTCGGTCTTCTAGTGAACAGAACGGCTTCGCACTTGTCGACGTTTACTCTAACACGCTATTTCTCCAACCAAGGCTCAACCACTCTGAGTGCAGTCTGTAGGCGTGACGTAATGTTTGATGGTTTCCAATCTTGCGCGAGGGTGGCTGTGTCATCCGCGTAGATGGCCATCGTTGTGTTGTGTGTGGTTGGGAGATCGTTTATGTAGAGGTTAAACAGTAGGGGCCCTACGATGCTTCCCTGGGGTACTCCCGCGTGTATACCGTGTCGTGTTGATTGTTTTCCCTGCACGTCAGTGTTGAAACTCCTGTCTGTGAGGTATGAGTGTATCAGACGCACCAGTCCGTCGGGGAGTCCCGCGTCGCTGAGTTTGCGAATGAGGCCGTTGTGCCATAGACGGTCGAAAGCCTTTCGATGTCCAGGGTCACAGCCCCAGTAGCTTTGTTTATGTTGAAGCCATATGTTATATGTTCAACGACCCGTAAGAGTTGTGGAGTAGTGATTCCTGAAGCCAAATTGTTCCGGTCGCAGGATGTCATTTGTTATGAGAAACACCTTCTCAACAATCTTACTGAGAGAGCTCAGAAGGCTGATAGGCCAGTAATTTTGTGGGAGGCTGTGGCCTTTCCCCGGCTTCCTGAACATCATGACCTTGGCCGTCTTCCAAAAGGCGAGGAAGTGTTGGTGTTTTAGTATGGCATTCGTTATATGTACTCAGTGGCTTTGTCCGTGAACTCCTGGAGGACACGGTTTTGAATGTCATCATGACCAGGGGCTTTCCTAGCAGCGGAATGCATTATAGCCCAGGAGACTTCGGCTGTGCTAGCATGTCGAATGTCGTCGCGCGATGGTTGGGCTAGAATGCGTGTAACCTCTTGGTCAGTAGCAAGTGTGAACACTGGATCTGATGGTACCAGGTTTGGTGTGAATGACGCTGCGAGTGTGCGGGCCATTAGTTCTGCTTTCTCTTCAGCTGAGTATGCAAAAGAAATGGCTCTGAGCACTATGGGACTCAACTTCTGAGGCCATTAGTCCCCTAGAAATTAGAACTAGTTAAACCTAACTAACCTATGGACATCACAAACATCCATACCCGAGGCATTGTTTGTGCGGCTTAAGCTTAGTCTCGCTCAGTAGCGCGACAAGGATTCCCTTGCGCTCCATGAACGCGGCAAATTCTGCCCTTTTGTTGTGGATCGAGTCTGCATTCCAGAACAGGATCCGTGATAGTGTGTGCGGGTTTGCGTTATGGGCCGGGTGTGGTATATTATTCGTGTAAGAGTGTGAAAGAGTGTTGTGATGGCAGTGTGTATGACAGCCCAGTATTGCCCGGGTTCGGCGCTCATGAGCTGGGTGATGAGTGTAGTGACGGCCGTCAGCACCTTGGTAAGGATTTGAACGGTCGTGTGTCGAGGGAATAGTGTTTCCAGTATTCTCCCAGGTGATGTGTTGGTGTTGGGTGTGGCAGCCTGAGGTGCTGTTGTGGAGTTAGCGGCCGCTTGTGCGGGTATTGGTGTGTTGTTAGGAGTGGCATTTGTGTGTAAGTTTTGTGGCAGCGGTTGTGGCGCCTGTGTTACTTCTGTGGTGAGGGGGATGGTAGTGTGAGTTACAGTCACGGTGTCTTATTGACTGTTTTCCTGTGTGTTATTGTTCTGGTGTTGCTGGGTGGCCTGTTGTGGTGATTTCGTGTTCCCCGCCCAGTGTTTACGTGTACGTCTATTCCTCCTCTGGGCTTAGGGTTCTGGGGGTTCTTGTGTGGATGTGTTTTCTTGTATAGCGCGCGTTTCTTCGCAGCACGTGATTTCCGGGAGTGGGGTCGTGTTGTTTGGGGGCATAGGTGTTGGTACTGATGCTTGTTGGTTTTCAGGTGTCGTCTGTGGCTGTTGTGTAGCTGTAGCAGCAGTTGTTTCATCTCGGACGTGGAGGACCCTTTGCTTGGGGCTATGAGGCGAGGAGAGCGCAGTCGTCTGGAAGTTGTGCCTCACGTCGTCACCACTGACCCCTGTTGCTTGGGTTCTGAGGCCATCTTCAGTTCATGCGCGCAGCTGTCGAAAATGATGGAGGCTGCTGGCTTCGCGTGTGTGGGGGCAAGTAGAGCTGGCAGTTGTTGGCATTGTTCCCAAAGTTGATCGGGGCCCTTTGGTTTGGAGCCGTGTCGAGAGTCTAAAAGGACATCACTCATAGTCATGCCTGAGGCAGGAGTCGAAACTGTGACCGTAGCAGCAGCGCGGTTCCGCACTCAGGCATCTAGAACCGCTCGGCCATCGGCATTGATCGTATATCGAAATGTGAGGTGGGGGGTATTTACTGCAGTCGATAAAAATAATGTCCGAACTAGGTCGATTTTGTGTGTGACTGCAGTTATCTAGACGACTACAGCTGGCCTTGATGATGTGTTAACTTTAGGAAGTTTTTACTGGCCACCGATTCTCCCGTTGTAGTTATAAAATAATCCAAAGAAAGTTTACGCTCAGTGGCGCTGAAATAACCAGATCATGCAATATTACCTGGTCGCTAACTTAAAGTATTGCGTATAGGGTAGGACATCTATGGATTCATTGCAGGCGTACAGGCAGCAGTCTTGCGAAATGCAGCTGAACACGTTTTCTGTCTTGAGCAGCTAGATCGACAGCCCAATGGAAATATTTTTGACTTTGCCGCTACAAACAGACTGGATTTATCAATGGTGTCAGTATAGAGACAGGGATTATTGATCATGACATCATCACAGCGAGGATTGTTGCTAAAAATAAGAAATCAGCCAATGATTGTAGAGTATTTATGCCAGAAAGAGCAGATACGCCGTAGCTAGCATTCCACTTAGACAGTGAATGGTCATTATTTAGTTCCAGTATTATGGAAATAGAGGAATTATGGGCAAAGTTTAATCGGGTTGTTAAGTCCGCTCTGGAGAAGTATCGGCCGATTAACGGGATTAAGGATGGAAAAAACCAACCGTGGATTAGTAAAAAAATTGTGAAAGTGCCAAGTAGCGAAAGACTTTTGCACTCTCCGATCAAAACAGAACATGTAAATGACGTCCATCAAATGTTAATAGAACTTACGACGTCTGTAAAATGATGGATGCTCGAAGCACACATTTAACCTTACTATGAAGCGCACAACACAACTATGTAATACCCTCTGTCACGTAAGATTGTACAACGTATTCTCTGGGCATGCGAAAATGGTGCGAAGCATCCTGTGTCATTTCCTTCGCAGCCCGGCTAAACGTAGAGGCTAAGTACCCTACTCGTTGGGAGCTCCGACGTTAGGTGGGTAACGGAGCTCCTCAGGGAAGAAGCAGACGGGTCGGGAAAAAATTCCTGTGTACACTCAGTATATTTTCCGGTAGTATTCTTGCCCGAGAAGTGGAGGAGGCTCTGCTGACGTCTATCGAGTGCACTGGGTACAACCGGCTGCGAATCGTGGCTCATGTCGGCATCCGCAGGTGGAGACCTGAAGGGTTCCCCTTAATAGGTCAGGCATTCAACACAAGCTGTAAGTGTTCCCTAGTATAACGGAGTACGTTGGACGTGCACATGGGTGGTGTTTATTTTAGAGGATCCTCCAACTTGGGGACAGAGAAGAATAGTACGATATTAGTAAATGCAGTATCATCCATGGTAAAGTCCCAGAGTTAATACCGCTTTTTGAAACTCATAATGTCTAGATAGTTTTTAGTAGTATCTAGCAAGGTTATTACGGATTCCAACTCGCAGAATTTCATGAATAAGTTTTCTGATCATGCCGTTGTAATAGGGGTGACTTCAGCTTGCCAAGTGTAGATTGGGAGCGTCATACTATCAAAACTGGTACGAGAGACAGGGATTCGAGTGACATCGTTCTGAATGTCTTGTCCTAAAATTACCTCGAGCAGATGGAGAACCAAGTAGTTTTTTTTTTCGGATCGAAGCATCGCTACTCCTTGTTTATCCTACTGCCAGCCATTCATAACGCTAATGTAGCGTCGTGGTGGGGGTTTCTTACCAATGCTACGTGGCAGGGTTGCTCTGCTCTGCAACTTTGAGTGCCTGAGAGTATGTCGTACCGTCATACTTTGTGCCGATGTTGCGTGACATAGGGTGCTTTGTAGCAGTGTTGTCTAGTGGAGGATGTTTTGTAACGACGTTACGTAGCAGAGGGTACTTCGTGTTAATGCTGTGTGGTGGAGTGTGCTTCCTACAAAATTTACGTGGCAGAGTGGGTTTAATAATGGTGTTTCACGCCAGACGTGTCTTCATTCCAACACCGTGGGGCAGAGAGTGGTTTGTAAAAATGTTGATTGGTGGAGGATGCTTTCTAAAACGTTTTGAGGTGGAGTGTGCTTGATACGGACTGTGCGAGGCACAGATTTCATCGTAAAATGCTGCTAATTGTTCGTTCTGTTATCTGCATTCACGTTTCGTGTAAACTACTGCTATACATTTTCAGGGATATTGCATTCAAAGACAAAAATCTAGATGCTGTAGTCGCGTTAAAATTACTTTGGGATTCAAGATCTTCGTGAACATTACAGCTACCCATTTTACACATTTTTCCATGAATGATACCGTTCTTCTCCAAGTTTGCTTCTACCATTATCCGTTCTTCTTTAAATAATTCGTATCAGTGTATTGCATTAATGACATATTAAACTGATGGTTTGGTAGGATACACACCTGTCAGACTAGGATGCAAAAAATTCTTTAATATCGAAGACACCCAGCCGTGAAAACTAAAGATATTACCGATGCACGCAGATTATTTGCTCATGAAGTTACGGAACGGGTAGTTGTCTTCCAGTTTCATTCAAATTTCCTTGGATTTTGCGCTGTCATCATAAGCCTTAGGAGATCCCACCTGATTAGGAAAGGAGACTGTAATCTCCCTCTCCTTCCTAATTCTAGTTATTGTCCACAATAAGCAAAGCTTTTTACGAAAAATTAGAAAGGAGCGAAGGTTACAATAAACTTTCTAGTTAATTTAGCTTTTCGTGTAGGCTTCGCTCCGGTTCTACTTGTCCGCATCTCGTGATCTTGCAGTAGCGTTGTCGCTTCCCGCACACGGGGTCCGGGGTTTGACTCCTGGCGGGGTCAGGGATTTTCCCTGCCTAAAGATGACTGGGTGTTGTTGTGTCGTCTTCATCACCATTATCATCATCATCATCATCATTCATCCCCATTACGGTGCTAGGAAGGCAATGGCAAACTACCTCCGCTAGGACCTCGCCTAGTCGGCGGTGAGGGTCTCCCGCATCGTCCCCCACGCTCCTCCGAGTATGGGACCTCATCATCATGAGTCTACGTCACTAGCCACGTACTTAGCTCGCACTTGGCAGTAATGTCTTGCCCAGTGCAAAGCCCCAAACGACTGACAAAAAGAGTAGATGACTCCCCTATATAAGACGGGTAAACAGCTGACCCACAAAATTACCGATCTGTAACGTTAACATTGGTTTGCTGCAGTATTATTGAAGATATTCGCAATTCGAGTACAATAAACAAATCAGAACAGTCTTAAATGGTTCAAATGCCTCTGAGCACTATGGGACTCAACATCTGAGGTCATCAGTCCCCTAGAACTTAGAACTACTTAAACCTAACTAACCTAGGGACATCACACACATCCATGCCCGAGGCAGGATTTGAACCTGCGATCGTAGCAGCAGCGCGGTTCCGGACTGAAGCGCCCAGAACCATCGATAAGGTGAAGCCTGTTTTAGCTGCAAAGTCGAAAATATTACCATTGCGTGTGGGTTGCTGAACTAGCTGCTCAAAATATTTTTCGGAAAACGTATTGAAAAGTACTTCACGAGACTGCCTTTACGTAAACCCAACAATTAGTCCATGGACGTCCCAGTCTATACTCGGTAGGTTGTAGTCGCCAACAACTAAAATTCCATGATCTGAGTACTTCCGCATGACTTCAAAAATCAAATGTGTGTGAAATCTTATGGGACTTAACTGCTAAGGTCATCAGTCCCTAAGGTTACACACTACTTAACCTAAATTATCCTAAGGACAAACACACACACATACCCATGCCCGAGGGAGTACTCGAACCTCCGCCGGAACCGGCTGCACAGTCCATGACTGCAGGCAGCGCCTAAGACCGCTCGGCTAATCCCGCGCGGCTCCGCATGACTGAGCGTAGACTTTCTTGAATGGTTCTATAGCTATCCCGGTAGAAACATGCAACAGCTAACTCCCTATCACCTAGACTTGTTATACAGGTCCAGATAACTTCACAGTCGTCCATAAAATTGACCTCATTCGGTATATTTTTGTCGATTGCAAAGAACACTCCCCCCTCCTATGGCTCTAATCTGTGTTTCCAGTACACTTTCCATGCCTCGCGAAATATTTCAGAGCTTCTGCATGTCGACTGGCGATTAGTCATCAGAGTATCTCATACAGTCGCCTAGCCTAAAAACCCCCATTTTGACTCCTCAAGTACTCGGCTACCCAAGTACTTGCTTCCTTTGTGTAGTACACCACTGACCTATCAAGAGGAGTCATATAACTCTGCGCCTGATACTGTAGGTCCGGAAATCTGCAGCCAAGATCGTCACAGGGTCGACGAACCCTTTGGTTGAAATCCTCCATTCGTTTCCGATTGACTCGGGGAACAATGTTGCAAATTGCGAGCTCTGCTTGCCCCCCGCTCGCGACACTAGCAGCCTTCATTTCAGTCAGCTGTCGGTATGAATTGAGGATAGCCACAGAACCCAAGCAACAGGCGACATTTATGCCGACGTGAGGCAGAAGTTACAGCCTACGCACACTGCACGCTTAATAGCCGTAAGCAAGTCCAGTTTCACATGTCAGTTAGGCTTTCTTTCCGGTCCTGAATGTTATCTCCCTAAGAGGCCCTATAACATTCCTATCACCGGAGCTCTTGATTAGAAGCAATCCTCTCATGTGTCTGCACGGACCCTTCTGAAGTAGCGGCCACCTGTCCATTCACAGGGTGAATGGTAACGTGAATGTGTCGCGGATGTGAGTAGAAGTGCATACGATAGCATAAGATGAACATGTATGAAAGTAACCTAACGTCAGCCAGGGCACTGGGAAGCAGGAGAGGTTGCGTTTTTATAGCAAGGGACGCTGGAGCTACAAGACCAGCAACGACAGAATGTTCTGGAAGGTTCTTACGACCGATGTTCCTGCCATTCAGCTTGCATATGTAGCGTGGTGGAGAGTGTTTCTTACCGATGTTACGTGGCAGGGCGCCCTTTACCAATGTTGAATGCCTGAGAATATTTCGTACCAGGGTTCTTATTACCAATGCTGCTGCCATTCAGCTTGCATACGTAGCGTGCATGAGGTTGTTTCTTACCCATGTTACGTGGCAGAGGCGCTTTGTACCAATGTTGAATGCCTGAGAATATCTCGTACCAGTGTTCTTTGTACCGATGTGGTATGGCAAAGGGCGTTCTGAATCAGTGGAATCTGACAGCGGGTGCTTCGTAATGACGTTACGTAGCGGAGGGTATTTGATACGTGGTCTGCGTGTTGACGTGTGCTTCCTATCGTATTTAGATTATTGAGGGGACATAATAATGGTGTAGCGTGGCAGAGTGTGCTCTGTACCAATATTATTGGTAGCTTCCTCAGAAAGGAATAATGGTAGTTCCGGGCAAAAACTGTTGTTTCTTTCCAGATGGCTTCGTGGCAGCTCCTGTTTTATCCTATTGCCTGCCATTCACAATGCAAATATAGCGTGGTGGAGGGTGTTTCTTACCCTTGTTACGTGGCAGGGGCGCACTGTACCAATGTTGAATGCCTGAGAATGTTTCGTAGCAGGGTTCTTAGTACTGATGTACGTGCCATTCCGCTTGCATATGTAGCACTGTGGAGGGTGCTTCTTACCCATGTTAAGTGGCAGAGGCGCTCTGTACCGATGTTGAATGTCTGGGAATATTTCGTACCAGGGTTCTTAGTACCGATTTTCCTGACATCCAGCTTTCATATGTACCGCGGTGGAGGGTGTTTCTTACCAAGACTGGTTTATGATCATCTAATATTGTAAGGTGTCAGGCAAATCCAACACCTTCCATAAAAACCCTGAAATGATAATCAAATCCAGTAGTATGTCACATAGCTCCGAATAAATCGTGACATTAAATTAACCAAAGTAATACGAGTAACGAGTGAGCAAGTGGAATACCACAGACTAACACAAGAATGCCTAAATGCATGTCATACCTTCCCACCGTGAGACAGACGCAGTTCCGAGGGGAGAAACGAGAACAGAAGCCGAGAGCAGAAACGTGTTAAGTTAGAAGGCCCTACGACAAGGGACGGACACCCACGTCGCCAGCTAACCGCTAGGACCACTCCCCAGCCCATGTTAAAGCTAGAGCCCTCCAGAAGAACAGTATAGGTCTTACGATAACACTAAAAGGACCACCACAGCCGCAAGTTTTAGCGTGAGAGTTTTTCGCGTCTCTGTTACGTCAGGACTACCCCCAAGCCTATCTTAAAAGATAGAGCCCTCCAGAACAACAGTATAGATCTTACGATAACACTAAAAGGGCCACACCAGCTGCAAGTTTTAGCGTGAGACTTTTTCGCAAACTTTAAAAACATTGCCCCACCACGAAAAGTATAACGTTTCTCATTGGATAGAGTGAATTTTTGTAGGCGGAGCTTAAGGTTAACATTGAGACCCTGATTGGTCAGATGAAAACATAGGCAGATAGTTTTTTTTAAACCAACTTCGGTAAATTGTAGTAAGGAGAAGTTGGGACAGAGTTGCTTCCGAGGCGGCGAGGTGAGCGGAGCTGTGCTTTCCGCCGCCCCCTGACGAATACCGACAAGGTAATGAACGCACGCCATGCCACATAACAGGGCATAAAGCTTCACTCAGAACTGCGGAAGTCTTATCTGTTACACCCCCTTTTTGCGTAATACTAGTGTCGATCGTCAATTAAAGCTCTTGGTGTTCACATTTACCACTTGAAGTAAAAATCTGAATCGCAATGATTTTTCTGTTATATAATTATTGAGAAGCCACATCAGCCACTGTAATTTACGACAAGTTAGATAAGCAATTAAAGATAATTCAGGGTCACTAGACGATTTTGATAGTTTTCTCTTTTGTGAAACTTAATTTAAACATAAATTATAGATGTGATATGGCATAGGTCATCCTTCGATCCATTGTAGAACTTGGAAACCCATTCAGGGAATATTCGTTCACATTTTTGTTGAACGCAGTTGGTTTTTACCATCCTGTGTTAAAACATTTCCTTTTATCAATAGTGCAATTTATAGACAATGTTTTGTGAGTAGAATAAAATTTCCAATGGTAAACTTAACTGCTTTTTCGACGTTATTTTACAGCTAATAAAAAATAGGAAAGCGTTGAACCCCTTCCACTAAATTTAGTTAGTATTAAGATTCTTTTACAGGGAGAGCAGTGGAGCTGACGCTGAAATCATTAAGTATTTGGTTATATCATCTCTAGTCTCACTGAACCCTTCTGAACTCTACATGTCATGTGTGGTCTGACGTCTCCTTACCAGCAACAGGTCCCAGGTTCAAATTAATCAATTCCCTAAAAAACACGCTCAGAGCGTCGTTGCGCAAAAGTGGTAGAGAGACACGACTTAGAACAACAGACACCACGCAGAATGTTAGACTGTACTTAGTAGTTGCAAATTACTCGTTCCACATCATTACGATTTATCGTGGAAATGATCCATGGAACAGGAAACTAACTAACTAACTAGAAGAAAGCAGTATCCAACTCGTCGACAACAATGTACAGAAGAAAGGCACGAAACTACCGTCCAATATATTTCACATGCACTTGTTGTAGGATGTTCTTTTGATGGCCAATTGCAACTCCACCTCTTTCCACGGAAACTGGACTGTCTGTGCGGGGTACGATATGAAATATATATATATATATATATATATATATATATATATATATATATATATACATATATTTAGTGTGGTACGTTTAGAGGGGCGTATCGTTCTAAAGGAAGGCATGGAATTTATATTGGAACAGGTTCTTGGACATATTCTGAGTTAGAATATAATAAATTTCCTTGAGAGCCGAAAGTTTATGTCCACGAATGAGCACGGTTCTAGAAAGCATCGCTGGTGTGAAACTCAGCTTGCCCTTACTCACATCTCATACTGCAAACTACGGATGGCAGATTCCGTATTTCCAGATTTCCGAAAAGCATTTCACACGATACCCCACTGCAGACTGTTAACAAAGGTACGAGCATATGGCATAGGTTGCCATAATAGTGAATCACTCGAAGTCATCTTGAGTAATGGAAGCCAGCACGTTGTACTCGACGGCGAGTGTTCATCAGAGACACGCGTATCGCCAGGAGTACCCCCCGGTGCTGTGATAGGACCGCTATTAGCTTCTGTACACAATGAAACGTCTCGAGAAGATCACCCCTTTAATTCGACTCCCTCTCTAACCGATCATATTTTTAAGGGACGGAAATAAATTCCCATAAGACCAATGCAACTTTATCCCCTTTTCCCGACCAGTTACCACTCTTTAAATTACGATGTCCTCCCGTTAAGACGTCCACAAACAAACTATCATACAAGCGGGAATTACAGTACTGTATTACTGTAAGGATTCTCGTCGACAATGTGACGCAACAGTCTCTAAAATTTCTTTTTCATTCGTGCTTCTAATAGAAAAAATTTCTGATTTTTCCGCTTTAGTGAGCAGTCATGGCTATTTCAAGTAAAAGAAAACTTGTTGTTCTTTCAATAGAACAGCGAATTTCTGTTATTAGAGTAAGTGAGAAAAGAAAAAGTTAGAGAGTGAGTTTAAATGTGGAAAATGTCAAATACAGGTTACAATTGCAAATCGCGGCAGGTACGTTAAGGGATGAGAAGGAAACACAAAAAAAAAAGAAATTCAAAGAAAAGGTAGAGGCAACCATCTGAAGACTTTAATAATGCTGTTTTAGAATGGTTTAATAGAGACCTTGTCAAAGGATTACCTATTAGTGGACCGATGCTACAAGAGAAAGCTCTTAAATTTGCTTCCGATCTTCAAATTCGTAATTCCAAAGCAAGCAACGGCAGGTTAGACCGATTTCGAGTTTGACACTGTATCACTTTCCTAACAGTCTGTGGAGAAAGTGCAGAAGATAATCAAGATGTATCCGACTGAAAGTCGAGACTTAGTGTAATTACAAGTGTCTACTGTGATAGTGACATTTAGGACATAGATGAGTCTGGTCAGTGCAAAGGCGGAAAAACGGCGAAACAAGGATTCTCGATCGGTTTTTATCCTAACCTTTGTGGGGAAAAAGAAGAACCACTATTGATACGCACAGAAAACTGTCCACGGTGATTCACAAACAACGAAATTCCCTTGCTTGGTGTCTGTTGGCATGCCAATAAAAATGTATAGACGGCATGTGACCCTTTTCGTTCTCGACTGAATAACTGAAATTCCAAAATGAGCACCTACAAACATAAAATCCAACTTTTTGTAGATAGTGCACCATGTCATTGCAGCGAAAAGTTATCAAATGTGGTAGTAAATGTTTTTCCTCCTAACACAAAATCGTGTGTTCAGCCTCTTGACCGAGGAGTGATCTGACCTTTTAAATTAAATTACCGACAGAAGCTTCTGAATACCTGAGTTGCAAAAATGGGCAAAATCACATCCGTGTATGACCAGCTAAGTCTGTGACGGTAGATGGTGCTGTCAGCTGGGTTAAAAGTGTGTGGAATGAAGTGAAAAACAAAATAATTGAAAAATGCTTCATTAATTTTGGTTTTCAGTCTTGACAAAATGTGGACGCAGGAGAAGAGGGTGTCGATGAATCAATAAAGATCCTCAGACACCTGTGGTATGCTGCAGATATTGAACTGAACATTTATACAGTGAACGAAGAAATTAAACGCTTCAGTCGTGGTGTTAACTGGGAAGACTTCGTTGCGAAAATGAACCCAGATCCTCAGTGTAGTGGCATCCAAAACAGTGACAGTGAAGAGAACGCAATTCCTGTAGAGGCAATCCCATTAGGCGATGCCTTACATAGTATTGTAACACACAAGTCCTTTGCCTCTGAGCTTTCCAACCAGAAATGACATAGTTACGGTCTGAGGTGGAAAAGAAATATAAAAATTTGATTGTAAACAAATGTATGAGAAAGTGTGTGCAGATGCCAGTTTCGTGTATTTTACTATTTAACCGAAGTGGTCGGCTTAAAGAGGTCACACTGTACATAAATGATCTGGCGAAGAGAGAAGGCAGCAATCTGCGGTTGCTTGCTCATAATGCTGTGATGAATGGGAGGCGTCGTCGCTGTGGCTGCATGCATGCAAGATGACTTAGACAAAATTTCTGCTTTGTATGATGATTTGCAGCTAGTTCTAAATGTATAAAAGTGTAAATTAATGCAGATGGGTCGGAAAAACAAAGCCATAATGTTCGAACACAGCATTAGTAGTAGTGTGCTGCTTGACACAGAAACATCGTTTAAATATCTGGGCGTAACGTTCGAAAGCGATATGGCATGGAACGGGCATGTAAGGATTGTGGTAGGAAAGGCGAATAGTTTCACTTTGTCTTGCCACATTACTTCTTTTAGATATAACGCTCTGGCATGCAACACTGGACAGCATAAGTTTTCCATAGAATCGTGTTCGCTTCCTGCTGCCTTGGATGTTGGACATTACATGAATACAGCTGAGACGTCCATTCCTTCTGCATCAACAACTGTACTCTGTCAGTCACTATGAAGAGCGTGGCAGACGGAACCTATTAATCATTTTTTCCTGTTACATACCACATCGAGTGTGGAAAGAATGATTCCTTGCGAGAACTTTGGCATGCCTAATTTCATCTCTATGACTTACACTGAGTAGATACATAGGCAGTTGAAGAAGATTCCTAGTTGTTGAGTTGAAAATTGGTTGTAACTTCTTAAACAAATTCTCTCAGAATGTAAAGCGTCTTTCCCGCAGTGTCTGATAGTTAAGGTTTTTCAACTTCGCTGATTTACTCTCGCCGCTAAAACACCGCCCTTCGCAAAGCTCGGTATCTCCGTCAGTTCCGCGTGATATGATATCATGCACTTCAAAAGTATGCAAATAATAGCCTCCCAGTTGATCTGTATGCAATGCCTTCTACAGATAAACTACAGTTTAGTAATAGCTTACTAAAAAATCGTGGCCTGACATTTTCTTAGCTTCCAACTGAGTGTATGTAGTCACTTCTTCGTGCCAGTTCATATCTCTTCACATTGTTTATTTTGAATAACACATTGTTTAGTTTGAATAACACGACTACTAAACTGTTAAGGACACCGGTAGATCGAATATTTGCCACAGTAATTCCGAACATTAAGGAAGCGTCCCTGTGAGGGATTCAGTACTTCAGGAAGATGGAAGCTTTACACTATCGAAACATTTTTTCGTGAACATGGTGAAACCCGATGCTGTGTTGAGATTCCTTGACCACCGGAAGTGATCGGTAGAGAAGAACAGGGAGTGTAAAACTCATAAACAATGCACCGAAGTGTACTCTTTCGGTGCGAACGTAGCATCCGCCCGAGGAACCATTTCGCTGGATTTGGACAGCAGGAATTAGTGTACGCGACGAAATTGATATTTAACGTAATGGACGTTGCAATGTGTTTACTGGCGCACTCGTGTACGAGTGCTTTTGAGCTTGAACATCGGTATATCACGGCGCATATTTTGATTTGATTGCGAGATGTCCTAAACGTTAAATTGGTTTCCGTTGGCAAAGGTCGGTGCTTTACAGCCAACTAGTACCAATTTGTGCTCAAGCAGACTATTTCCGCTTGGCTTCGGTGTCGTAATCAGATAGAATTGCGCGCAGCATACCGAAGTTATTTCACAAGTTGCCTAATGCAGATCATACACACAAATTGTACAGTACAACAGGTGAATTAACAGTTTCCAATTCCTTATTGCTATTTACAGGGTGATTCAAACAGAAAAATAGGTGTTTCAGTTGTTTATTTCAGAGGAACTACGGAAGACATAAAGACAATGCGCATGTAAGGAAGGTTCAGTTTTATGTTTGCAAAGACACTCTACCGTGCACTCGACATGAGCACCATGCGTTGTTGGAGAAACATTAAAACCGTAGTCCATTTCATTCCACATACCAATCAACAGGTTCCTGTTTATTGAATTACAGCTTCATCATTCCAGATCTCGACTCTTGAACAAAGACTCTGTCTTTCCTACCCATCCACCCACCCACCCACCCACACACACCCACACCCACACACACACACACACACACACACACACACACACACACACACACACACACACAGAAAAAAAGCAACGTGTGAAAGAAAAGGTATGGTGACTTGAAAGCCAAAAGCAGTGAACAAGATCTTTTTGTGGTGTTGGTAAGATAACGCCACACCCCAAGGTGAAAGTAAGGCTGAGCGCCGTCATGCATCAAAATGAAATCATTGTAATCTCCGTGAAGATGTGGAAACAACCAGTTTTGCAGCATGGCCAGGTATGACACTCCTGGCACATATTCCTGTGCAAAAAAGAAAGGCCAATAAACTTTGTGAACAGAAACCACACAAAACACACTGCTTCGCTGAGACTTTTTTATGTTCAGCGACGACGGTTTACTTTATCATAGAGATAGAACGTTGATTCGTCCGAAAAGATAAGTCGTTCGGAAGAATCGTCCTCTGCCATATCGTGGAGAACCGAAATGCAAAATTCATACCCACTGTTACGGTCGCCGGGACGCAGTTGCTGAAGTAACTACAACTTTCAGGGCTTTATATGCAGGAGTCGTTTCAGAACACGCCACACCGTTGTTCGTGTGAAAGG
Source organism: Schistocerca piceifrons (assembly GCF_021461385.2). Classification (NCBI taxonomy): domain Eukaryota; kingdom Metazoa; phylum Arthropoda; class Insecta; order Orthoptera; family Acrididae; genus Schistocerca; species Schistocerca piceifrons. The sequence goes on from NC_060149.1 coordinate 5,039,206, forward strand.
GTCTCGGACATGCTCGACCTTTTCATCAAATGTGAGTGGGTGACAAGTGCTCTTTCCTTCGCACATGCAACCAACTTCCAAGAATTTTGTATACCAGTCGTAAATCTACTTGTAGAGACACGGCTTCTTGCTGAATCGACGGCTGAGTGCTCGCTGGACTCGAACAATGGACTGAGTTCTCGCAAATTACAACACACAGAATAATTTCTCCTGTGGTGTTGTCACTATGTTCTTACAAAGGAGGAAAAGCGCAGCTGTGTCAAAACCTTGAACGTTCCTCCATCCAGTGGAATGCTAAATGTGTTTCTATCTTTTATACTTCGTCTGTAAAAAACAGTTGATATCTGTTATTTCTTTTTGAATCACCCCCTAGTTTGGGCTGGAAATGGGGTTAGTCGATGTCAGGAAATGAAGATGAAAGGAAACATCCTTGAAGAAGAAATTCGATCTGGCGAGTCTTCAGTAAATTAGTCACCTTAATTCGTCGTTGAATATAGACCAATGTTCTGTCAAAAAATGCCTTCTTCATCTTTCCGTATGTTTCCCATTAAGTGTTCTGTAGGTAGCGTTATCTTCCTTATTTCTTCCACCGCTTTCTTTTTTTTTTCTGTTGCCGCAGCATTGAGGATAAAATCGTCCGTACGTAAAGTCTGCAAATACGCCAACTGCATTGTTAAGCGAGTACTTCGAGGAAGCGTGAGTTCCTGTTGTCGGACCGAGTGCAAGAATTTTATCATCAACATCATTTTATCGTCATCACTATAAACCTTCTATTTTAATACGACACTCTGCAAACTATCGTCATTTTCTCCTCCGTCGCTGTCGTCAGATTCAGATCGCTGCATATAGGAAGCGATGCTTCTTGCTCATAGGCGTCAATAACTTCTCCTTCATCTTTAGTATACTCCCAAAGCTACTTCCTAACACAACTGTCATTCATACCACTGAACTTCATGGGGAGGACACTGTCACTTGCCTTCGTTTATGTACATAAACTACTATTATGCGGAGCATTCAACTTGCGCTATCTGATTATCACAGTCGGATATCGAGGAAATATTTACAGAACTTTTACAAATGTCAGTCTATAGCGCAATGTTTCAAATGCTGTGCAAATAGTTAGTACGCAGTCGAGAGAGCACTCATGCTGTATTCAGTGTGCCGCCCATTTATGGGTCACTCAGACCTCAGCATTCTGCAATGGTGCTCGTCGAATAAAAGTCTATATCTCTGTGATACGTTCCAGATTTAATGTATCGTTGACCGGGGAGCACGTTAAACAATGTTCTGTTTACAATAAATTTTATTTATATTTTGAAATCATCAGTTTCCACGGTTTCAAGGGTCATATTCAGATCGAAAAAAAAAAATATTAAAATTTATCTGTATATATATGATTTGACATATGACATATAAAATGCGGAGCGATTATAATTGAAGCTCTAATTTTAAAAGGCTGTAAAAAAAGAACCACTGCTCAGAATTACGTCATATTTGAACGGAATATTATCGAAGTAGAGAAAAACGCCATGAAAAAAATATTAACGACAATTTTACCATTATATGACGCTGTAAGCGGAAGCATACGCAAAATAAAGGAGACGGGATATACAGCTCTTCCTCAGTTGCGTCTGAGATGCTCAGCAAGACTGTCTCAAAGCAGGCTCGTGCGCTACTGGTAAAGAGCGGTGACTGCGCCAGTAGCTCTGCACAAGTTCCGCTCAATCAGGGACATGATAAAAGGCGTAGGTCCGTATCTGTCAACGGCCTGGAGAAAATGGTTGCGATATTCGGAAAGACTGGGTCTTTCGAAGTGCAGTATGGTACAGGCAGGAAAAAAATTAATCCAGCGTCAGTTGAAACGTGACCACAGCATTTCAGGAGTGCTCGAGCTGTGGTGTGCAAACGCACAGTGCACGGTAAATTGCCCGAGGTTTGGACATGCCAGTGAACAAGGCGCATAAACTTATATGAAACATCCTACAATGCTACTCATACAAAATTAACCATGTTCAGCAGCTGCTTCATGCTGAGCTGCCAATAAAACAGACATTGTTCTAGAATTTCTTGCTCTCTTCGAACTGGGCAATGAATGGCTATGGAACACTTTGTGGATAGATGAAGCCTAGTACTACCTCCAAGGACACGTCAACAGACAGAATTGCAGAATATGCGCTACATATTCTGAATGTGGCACCTGAAACACTCAAATCTGTGATGAAACATGCTGTTTCTTGATTTCAACTGGTGACAAGTAACGGTGGATAGCATACTGAACATGCCTTGCGCCAGTCGCAAGACAATTAGAATCGATTTCGTTGGTGCTTTTTGTGCAGCAATTACTACCCGATTTGATTATTGCATCGTATGTGGCTTTTAGCCTCAGGACGATAAAAAACCGATGTCATTGTTTTTATGTGTATTTTGGCCTCAGGACAATTAAAAGTCAGTTTCCCTATCTGACGGGGTACGACGTTGCCGTGTTAGACGGACTTACCTAACTAACAGTACCAAAACTATTGAATGCCAAACTTGTGCACTGATGCACATGTCACTTCGTACTTTTTACACCTCTGGAAATGTTTGTTATTCGCACGCATGTATTGGCGTTTGTCGCGTCACAAAACGCTGCCCATTATAAGCATTCCCTGTTAAAAACTTGGAGAAATCATCTGTCCACTGATGTGTGGCTTTTTTCTGTATGTCTTTTAGTTTGTGCGAAGCTGTTTCCTTAAACCCCAGATATACTAAACAAATGCACCTGTATTGGATGTCATTGTCTGTATGTCAGATAATAGTTAAAAGAACAAGAACAGTCTGTTCTTGTCTCTTTAGTGTGTCCATAAAAGTGTTTCTGTAAAGAGTAAGAACGAGTTTTGGTATAGTACTCGTCCGTGACATAGCTGAGTTATTAAGGAGAGAGAGCCAAGTATAAGTAAGCAAAATGAGTTATGGAACAGCGCTCGTCTTTTGAGCCTAAGAATCAGTATCATTAGAGTAATCAGCAGTTTGGTATAACGCTTCTGTCTCGCGAAGGAGTTAAGCCAGTGAGCCATAAAGTAAGGTCACAGTAAGACACTTATCTCACTAAGGTATAAAAGTTAAATAAATTTCTAACCTGTTTAAACACTACGCGTTTGAAATTCAGAATACTTTCTAGTCCAATAAAAACGCTTCTCGCTCAATTCACCTGTCCTATAAAACTGAGGAAGGCCTTTGCACCCTCTCACTTCTTTCAACTTTACGAAAGAGCCTGCGCACAAAAACCTTGTTGTTCAAGTACAGTCCGCAACTTACGCGAACCCGACAACACAATATCTTTTAAAATATAACATACATTATTAAATCTTCAGAAAATTTTTGACGAACATTGTTAAGGTACATCAGAGGACGCTTTCTCTTTCCTAACATCATGGGATCAACAGAGAACATTTGTATAGAGTGCACCAAATGTCACGAAGGGGCTATAACAGTGAATAACGTTTTTATTTATCATTAGCTTCCGTTGCCTTTTCACAGACTTTATAACATCTGTACGTACGTTGTGCCAAATATGACGTTAACGTACACTATGTGTTACCGCAGAGAGGAATTTAGAAGCCGGCCGAAGTGGCCGTGCGGTTAAAGGCGCTGCAGTCTGGAACCGCAAGACCGCTACGGTCGCAGGTTCGAATCCTGCCTCGGGCATGGATGTTTGTGATGTCCTTACGTTAGTTGGGTTTAACTAGTTCTAAGTTCTAGGGGACTAATGACCTCAGCAGTTGAGTCCCATAGTGCTCAGAGCCATTTGAACCATTTTTGAATTTAGAATTGTTTGACCGTACGTTAACCTAATGGACAGAGGGTATCGAACATGGATTACTGACTATGGCAGTTAATAGAAAACTGGAAGACTTTAATTTTGTGAGCAATGAAAGCAGCAAAGTTCACGTAAATGAAATACTAAACGGTCGCCAGCCCAGTTAGGCATAGTACCTTGAAACATTAAGTTTAAAGAAAAATGTTCGTGGATTGCTGAAGAGACTTTTCCATTAATGCTCCATTTAAACAGTGCAATTGTTTCACGCAACTAACGTACGAACTACGTAGTGGGTAGCAATAGATAGCTTTCTACACAAACCAGTAAACATAGAGAACTAAATAATTATTCACTCATAGTGATAAAAGTTACTATTGCAATCATTAATTAATTCAGTACTAAGTCAACATTAAGATGTTACTAAAGACACACTGGACTGAAATTAGTCATCGAAAGTTTCATAAAATTTCAAATTAAGTGCCTCTTTCATTACCTGTCAAGCAGGTGATTTAACTAGCATCATTTATACACTGTAGCACTGGAACTTTGCCACATTCAAAGTAGAAACAAATCACTGACTATTCAGAAACAGGATACTCGGTCCTTAGCACGTCCAGGATAGGACCATGCGTAGGTTCCATGATCAGGGCAATTTCAAAGCTCAAACACATACTTTTATCACTGAAATTATTATTGAAAAAACACACAGAAATATACTGGTCCATACTGAAATACGTATCTGATATCCTGAATTTAGCTGAGCAGTGGCGCAATAGTGGTTCCAAGCACGTGGCGGCGGTCTGGTCTCACTTCTTGCAGTTTAAGGCTCTTTTCAGATTTCATTTTGGCGACGTATCAATCATTTCAGAGCCATTCCATAATACAAGAGCACCATATTTCAGCCGGAACCACATCCGAGGCAATTTTGACATAAATCGGCTTCCCAATGCCTCACTTGGAACCTACAGGGTTGACTGTATAACTGCTAGCCACCGACTGCGTAATGTGCTCTCTCTCTCTTGCCGCCCAGATTGACCGCCAAATCCACCTTTTCCCGCGTGCCAAGCCTCTTCCGAAGCAAGGGGTTCCCTACACCTTTTCCTTTACATAATACAACTTTGCGTGCCTCAGCAATACAGATAGCAGTACCGTAGGTGCAACCACAACGGAGGGGTATCTATTGAGAGGCCAGACAGACGTGTGGTTCCTGTAGAGGGGCAGTAGCCTTTTCTGTAGTTACAGGGGCAACAGTCTGGATGATTGACTGATCTGGCCCTGTAACACTAACCAAAACGGCCTTGCTGTTTTGGTACTGCGAACGGCTGAAAGCAACGCGAAACTAAAGCCGTAATTTTTTCCGAGGGCATGCAGCTTTACTGTATGGTTAAATTATGATGGCGTCCTCTTGGGTAAAATATTCCGGAGGTAAAATAGTCCCCCATTCGGATCTCCGGGCGGGGACTACTCAAGAGGACATCGTTATCAGGAGAAAGAAAACTGGCATTCTACGGATCGGAGCGTGGAATGTCAGATCCCTTAATCGGGCAGTTAGGTTAGAAAATTTAAAAAGGGAAATGGAGAAGTTAAAGTTAGATATAGTGGGACTTAGTGAAGTTTGGTGGCAGGAGGAACAAGACTTCTGGTCAGGAGATTATGGGTTATAAATGCAAAATCAAATAGGGATAATGCAGGAGTAGGTTCAATTATGAATAAAAAAATAGAAGTGCGGGTAAGCTACTACAAACAGCATAGTGAACACATTATTGTGGCAAAGATAGACACGAAGCCCACGCCTACTATAGTAATACAAGTTTATATGCCAACTAGCTCTGCAGATGAAGAAGAAGTTGATGAAATGTATGTTGCGATAAAAGAAATTATTCAGATAGTGAAGGGAGAAGAAAATTTAATAGTCATGAGTGACTGGAATTCGACAGTAGGAAAAGGAAGAGAAACAAACGTAGTAGGTGAATATGGATTGGGGCTAAGAAATGAAAGAGGAAGCCGCCAGGTAGAATTTTGCACAGAGCATAACTTAATCATAGCTAACACTTGGTTCAAGAATCATGAAAGAAGGTTGTATACATGGAAGAACCCTCGAGATACTAAAAGGTCTCAGATAGATTATATATAGTGGTAAGACAGAGATTTATGAACCAGATTTAAAATTGTAAGACATTTTCAGGGGCAGATGTGGACTCTGACCACAATATATTAGTTATGAACTGTAGATTAAAACTGAAGAAACTGCAAAAAAGTGGGAATTTAAGGAGATGGGACCTGGATAAACTGAAAGAACCAGAGGTTGTACAGAGTTTCAGGGAGAGCATGAGGGAACAATTGACAAGAATGGGGGAAAGAAATACAGTAGCAGAAGAATGGGTAGCTTTGAGGAATGAAATAGTGAAGGCAGCAGAAGATCATGTAGGTAAACCATCGAGGGCTAGTAGAAATCCTTGGGTAACAGAAGAGATACTGAATTTAATTGATGAAAGGAGAAAATACAAAAATTCAGTAAGTGAAGCAGGCAAAAAGGATTACAAACCCCTCAAAAAAGAGATAGACAGGAAGTGCAAAATGGCTAAGCAGGGATGGCTAGAGGACAAATGTAAGGATGTAGAGGCTTATCTTACAAGGGGTAAGATAGATATTGACTACAGGAAAATTAAAGAGACCTTTGAAGAAAAGAGAACCACTTGCATGAATAGCAAGAGCTCAGATGGAAACCCACTTCGAAGCAAAGAAGGGAAAGTAGAAAGGTGGAAGTAGTATATAGAGAATCTATACAGGGGCGATGTTCTTGAGGACAATATTATGGAAATTGAAGAGGAGGTAGATGAAGATGAAATGGGAGATAAGATACTGCGTGAAAATTTTGACAGAGCACTGAAAGGCCTGAGTCGAAACAAGGCCCCGGGAGTAGACAACAATCCATAAGAACTACTGACAGCCTTGGGAGAGCCAGTCCTGACAAAACTCTATCATCTGGTGAGCAAGATATATGAGACATGCGAAATTCCCTCAGACTTCAAGAAGAATATAATAATTCCAATCCCAAAGAAAGCAGGTGTTGACAGATGCGAAAATTACCGAACTATCAGTTTAATAAGTCTCAGCTGCAAAATACTAACGCGAATTCTTTACAGACGAATGGAAAAACTGGTAGAAGCCGATCTCGGGGAGGATCAGTTTGGGTTCCGTAGAAATGTTGGAACACGTGAGGCAATACTGACGCTACAACTTGTTGTTGTTATTGTGGCCTTCAGTCCTGACACTGGTTTCATGCAGCTCTCCATGCTACTCTATCCTGTGCAAGCTTCTTCATCTCCCCGTACCTAATGCAGCCTACATCCTTCTGAATCTGCTTAGTGTATACATCTCTTGGTCTGCCTCTACGACTTTTACCCTCCACGCTGCCCTCCAGTACTAAATTGGCAATCCCTTGATGCCTCAGAACATGTCCTACCAACCGATCCCTTCTTCTAGTCAAATTGTGCCACAAACTCCTCTTCTCCCCAATTCTATTCAATACCTCCTCATTAGTTATGTGATCTACCCATCCAATCATCAGCATTCTTCTGTAGCATCACATTTCGAAAACTTCTATTCTCTTCTTGTCCAAACTATTTATCGTCCATGTTTCACTTCCATATAAGGCCACATTCCATGCAAATACTTTCAGAAATGACTTCCTGACGCTTAAATCTATACTCGATGTTAACAAATTTCTCTTCTTCAGAAACGTTTTCCTTGCCATTGACAGTCTACATTTTATATCCTCTCTACTTCGACCATCATCAGTTATTTTGCTCCCCAAGTTGCAAAACTCTTTTACTACTTTAAGTGTCTCATTTCCTAATCTAATTCCCTCAGCATCACCCGACTTAATTCGACTACATTCCATTATCGTCGTTTTGCTTTTGTTGATGTTCATCCAACCACTGCTTCCCTTTCATGTCCCAAGACACTGTCCATTCCGTACGGTTGCTCTTCCAAGTCCTTTGCTGTCCCTGACAGAATTACAATGTAATCGGCGCACCTCAAAGTTTCTATTTCGTCTCCATGGATTTTAATACCTGCTCCGAACTTTACTTTCGTTTCCTTTACTGCTTGCTTAATATACAGATTGAATAGCATCGGGGAGAGGGTACGACCCTGTCTCACTCCCATCCCAACCACTGCTTCCCTTTCATGTCCCTCGACGCTTATAACTGCCATCTGCTTTCCGTATAAATTGTAAATAGCATTTCACTCCCTGTATTTTACCCCAGCCACCTTCAGAATTTGAAAGAGAGTATTCCAGTCAACATTGTAAAAAGCTTTCTCTAGGTCTACAAATGCTAGAAACGTAGGTTTGCCTTTCCTTAATCTTTCTTCTAAGATAAGTCGTAGGGTCAGTACTGCCTCGCGTGTTCCAACATTTCTACGGAATCCAAAGTGATCTTCCCCGAGGTCGGCTTCTACCAGTTTTTCCATTCGTCTGTAAAGAATTCGCGTTAGTATTTTGCAGCTGTGACTTATTAAACTGATAGTTCGGTAATTTTCACGTCTGTCAACACCTGCTTTCTTTGGGATTGGAATTATTATATTCTTCTTGAAGTCTGAGGGAATTTCGCATGTCTCATACATCTTGCTCACCAGATGGTAGAGTTTTGTCAGGACTGGCTCTCCCAAGGCTGTCAGTAGTTATTACGGATTGTTGTCTACTCCCGGGGCCTTGTTTCGACTCAGGTCTTTCAGTGCTCTGTCAAACTCTTCACGCAGTATCATATCTCCCATTTCATCTTCATCTACCTCCTCTTCCATTTCCATAATATTGTCCTCAAGAACATCGCCCCTGTATAGACCCTCTATATACTCCTTCCACCTTTCTGATTTCCCTACTTTGCCTAGAACTGGGTTTCCATGTGAGCTCTTGATATTCATGCAAGTGGTTCTCTTTTCTCCAAAGCTCTTTTTAATTTTCCTGTAGTCAGTATCTTTCACACCCCTTGTAAGATAAGCCTCTACATCCTTACATTTGTCCTCTAGTCATCCCTGCTTAGCCATTTTGCACTTCCTGTCTATCTCTTTTTTGAGGGGTTTGTATTCCTTTTTGCCTGCTTCACTTACTGAATTTTTGTATTTTCTCCTTTCATCAATTAAATTTAGTATATCTTCTGTTACCCAAGGATTTCTACTAGCCCTCGTCTTTTTACCTACATGATCCTCTGCTGCCTTCACTATTTCATTCCTCGAAGTTACCCATTCTTCTTCTACTGTATTTCTTTCCCCCATTCCTGTCAATTGTTCCCTTATGCTCTCCCTGAAACTCTGTACAACCTCTGGTTCTTTCAGTTTATCCAGGTCCCATCTCCTTAAATTCGCACCTATTAGCAGTTTCTTCAGTTTTAATCTACAGTTCATAACCAATAGACTGTGGTCAGAGTACCTACGACTTGTCTTAGAAGAAAGATTAAGGAAAGGCAAACCTACGTTTATAGCATTTGTAGACTTAGAGAAAGCTTTTTACAATGTTGACTGGAATGCTCTCTTTCAAATTCTGAAGGTGGCTGGGGTAAAATACAGGGAGCGAAAGGCCATTTATAATTTGTACAGAAAGCAGATGGCAGTTACAAGAATCGAGGGACATGAAACGGAAGCAGTGGTTGGGAAGGGAGTGAGACAGGGTTGTAGCCTCTCCCCGACGCTATTCAATCTGTATATTGAGCAAGCAGTAAAGGAAACAAAAGAAAAGTTCGGAGCAGGTATCAAAATCCATGGAGAAGAAATAAAAACTCTGAGGTTCGCCGATTACATTGTAGTTCTGTCAGAGACAGCAAAAGGACTTGGAAGAGCAACCGTACGGAATGGACAGTGTCTTGAAATGAGGGTATAAGATGAACATCAACAAAAGCAAAACGACGATAATGGAATGTAGTCGAATTAAGTCGGGTGATGCTGAGGGAATTAGATTAGGAAATGAGACACTTAAAGTAGTGAAGGAGTTTTGCCATTTGGGGAGCAAAATAACTGATGATGGTTGAAGTAGAGAGGATATAAAATGTAGACTGGCAATGCCAAGGAAAGCGTTTCTGAAGAAGAGAAATTTGTTAACATCGAGTATTGATTTAAGTGTCAGGAAGTCGTTTCTGAAAGTATTTGTATGGAGTATAGCCATGTATGGAAGTGAAACATGAACGATAAATACACTCCTGGAAATGGAAAAAAGAACACATTGACACCGGTGTGTCAGACCCACCATACTTGCTCCGGACACTGCGAGAGGGCTGTACAAGCAATGATCACACGCACGGCACAGCGGACACACCAGGAACCGCGGTGTTGGCTGTCGAATGACGCTAGCTGCGCAGCATTTGTGCACCGCCGCCGTCAGTGTCAGCCAGTTTGCCGTGGGATACGGAGCTCCATCGCAGTCTTTAACACTGGTAGCATGCCGCGACAGCGTGGACGTGAACCGTATGTGCAGTTGACGGACTTTGAGCGAGGGCGTATAGTGGGCATGCGGGAGGCCGGGTGGACGTACCGCCGCATTGCTCAACACGTGGGGCGTGAGGTCTCCACAGTACATCGATGTTGTCGCCAGTGGTCGGCGGAAGGTGCACGTGCCCGTCGACCTGGGACCGGACCGCAGCGACGCACGGATGCACGCCAAGACCGTAGGATCCTACGCAGTGCCGTAGGAGACCGCACCGCCACTTCCCAGCAAATTAGGGACACTGTTGCTCCTGGGGTATCGGCGAGGACCATTCGCAACCGTCTCCATGAAGCTGGGCTACGGTCCCGCGCACCGTTAGTCCGTCTTCCGCTCACGCCCCAACATCGTGCAGCCCGCCTCCAGTGGTGTCGCGACAGGCGTGAATGGGGGGACGAATGGAGACGTGTCGTCTTCAGCGATGAGAGTCGCTTCTGCCTTGGTGCCAATGATGGTCGTATGCGTGTTTGGCGCCGTGCAGGTGAGCGCCACAATCAGGACTGCATACGACCGAGGCACACAGGGCCAACACCCGGCATCATGGTGTGGGGAGCGATCTCCTACACTGGCCGTACACCACTGGTGATCGTCGAGGGGACACTGAATAGTGCACGGTACATCCAAACCGTCATCGAACCCATCGTTCTACCATTCCTAGACCGGCAAGGGAACTTGCTGTTCCAACAGGACAATGCACGTCCGCATGTATCCCGTGCCACCCAACGTGCTCTAGAAGGTGTAAGTCAACCACCCTGGCCAGCAAGATCTCCGGATGTGTCCCCCATTGAGCATGTTTGGGACTGGATGAAGCGTCGTCTCACGCGGTCTGCACGTCCAGCACGAACGCTGGTCCAACTGAGGCGCCAGGTGCAAATGGCATGGCAAGCCGTTCCACAGGACTACATCCAGCATCTCTACGATCGTCTCCATGGGAGAATAGCAGCCTGCATTGCTGCGAAAGGTGGATATACACTGTACTAGTGCCGACATTGTGCATGCTCTGTTGCCTGTGCCTATGTGCCTGTGGTTCTGTCAGTGTGATCATGTGATGTATCTGACCCCAGGAATGTGTCAATAAAGTTTCCCCTTCCTGGGACAATGAATTCACGGTGTTCTTATTTCAATTTCCAGGAGTGTAGCTTACACAAGAAGAGAATAGAAGCTTTCGAAGTGTGGTGTGTTATATCCTAGCCAGTAATGCCACCCGAGCCCGCTGCCAAAAGGTTGGTAGCATCAAAGTCCGGACGTCGTCCGCATAAGCAGCGCCAGCGAGACAGGAAATCGCCGCAAGTCTGCGCGCGCCACCGCTGGCTTCTGGCTTCTTAAGCGCTGGAGTCGCGAGCGCTAGGACAGTTCTGTATTCGCCGCTCAGTTGTATACTCGCCACCGAATTGTGTACTTGCTAGTCAGTTGAGTGTTCATCGCTGCAGAGTTGTTGTTTGTCGTCAGCCGACGCTGACCTAGCCGCTCCGACTCGATCTAGACAGATTTCTGTAGACACGGAGTTCACTACTGTGTTAATAAAGATAAGTACCGACTTTTATTTAATCAGTGTTTGGGTTTTCATCTTTCTGTTCACTGTTCCAGCGGACCGGTCGGCCCGCTATTAAGTGTGGCGGTGACTTCGTAAGCCGTTTCTACAGCGAATTGCTTGTCGCTACGAACACCGCCACAAAACTGGCGACGAGGACTTCCGAACTCGTGTGCAGGGCTGGTTCAACTTGTTTCTGGTTATACTAATTATAGCGATAAAATTTTGGGGGCTGGTTTAATTTGTGTTCACTATGTCTGCCGACTTACAACAGTTGATCTTGTTACAGAGTCAGCAAATACAAAGTCTGGTGGAAGCAATCGCCAAACAAGCGGCTAATCCTCCAACACAAAAGGAACAAGCACAGGCAGCACCACCTTTCCGTGCTTTTGATGCATCACGAGAAGAATGGCGAGAATATTTCGCGCAGTTGCAGGCGCACATGACAGTCTACAAAATCACAGGTACTGAGCGGGAGCTTTATTTAATTTCCACTGCAGGCGTGGAAGTCTATCGACTACTTTGTAAGTTGTTCCCGGAATCCCAGCCAGAAGCTTTAGACTATGACGTTGTTGTTAACAAGCTTGCTGAGTATTTCGAGTCGCGAGTTCATGTGGCAGCAGCCAGATTCAAGTTCTTCAGATTAAAGAAACTGCCACATCAATCTAATAAACAGTGGTTAACAGATTTACGGGGCCTCACCCGTCAGTGCCGATTTAATTGTGTGTGTGGAGCTTCCTACAGTGATGTCATGTTATGAGACGCTATTACTCAAAACATTGCAGATTCTCGTATTCGTGCTGCTATCTTAAAGTTGCCTGACCCGTCATTAGAGACTGTGATGAACATCATTGTAGCCCAAGATACTTTTGACTATGCTGAGTGTGAGTTAGATCAGCCATGTATTTCTCAAATTGCCTGTGCTAAGCAAGTTATGTCACGCCCGCGGCCCCACCGGCAGAGTCAGACTTTAAACACTAGCCGGCCGCGTGTGCAAAATGATAGAGTTAAGTCTTGCCCTAAGTGTGTTCTTGCTCATCCTCGTGAACGTTGCCCGTTAAGAAACGCGGTTTGTCACTTTTGTCAAAGGAAAGGACACATCCAGACTGTTCGTTTGCGTAAACGCAGGAACAATTCTAGTGCTGCCCAGCCCATGGATATTCATGTTCTTCAAAGCCAGCCCGCCCAGAAGGTCGCGTTTAAAGACTCTTCCACGGTTCGTGTGGGTAATAAACTTGTTCGCAATACGCCACCCACCCAGCCCTCTGCTATGCGACCCAAGCGTAATTCAAACGCTGTAAAACGTAATGTACAAACTGCAAGTGAAGCGGGAGTTGTTGTTCCACCCGCCCAACCCACGAGTTATCGTAAGCAGGGAACACGCGCTAAACGCGCTGATTTTGTGTCTTCCGCCTCCACTGCACCGATCCAGAGACAGTGTAATAAACTATTTGTGAAGCTACGCATCCAGGATCAGACCTTCAATTTTCAATTAGACACTGGTGCGTCTGTGACTCTCATAAATAGTGCTACGTATGCGGCTATCGGCCGCCCTAAACTTTCAGCGGCAAAACATTCTTTGGCTACTTATAGTGGAGAACAAATTCCTGTGTTAGGTGTATGTAGCGTGCCAGCCACATTCCGTGGCAATACAAAAACAGTTTCATTCACAGTGCTCCGCGCTACAGACAGTGTAAACATTTTCGGATTAGACTGTTTTGACTTGTTTGGCCTGTCTATCCAAGACAATGTGTTGCAAATTAATGCTGTTGTTGTTCCTCAAGACAGCATAACCGATTTGTGTAAACGATACAGTGACATATTTAAAGACGAACTAGGTTGTGCTGCGAACTTTGCCGCTCATATTACGTTAAAAGATAATGCTCAGCCTCGATTTTTTCGTGCTCGTCCAGTGCCTCACGCCCTCCGGGCACCTGTAGAAGATGAACTTCGTCGTTGGCAAAACAACGGTGTTATTCAACCCGTTTCAGCGAGCCAGTGGGCTTCTCCCTTAGTTATTATAAAGAAACCGTCTGGCAAGTTACGTTTGTGTGCTGATTTTAAGTCGACAGTTAATCCTCAGACTGCCATTGATTCTTTTCCTTTGCCTAGACCGGACGAGGTGATGGATAAGTTAGGGGAAGCTCGTTTCTTTTCCAAAATTGATCTCCGTGAAGCATATTTGCAATTGCCCCTCGACGAGCAATCACAACAGTATTTTGTCATAAACACGTCGTTGGGGTTGTTCCGTTTTCTGCGTTTGCCTTTTGGTTGTGCGTCAGCTCCAGCTGTTTTTCAGCGTTTTTTGTCACAACTTCTGGCTAATGTGCCATCGTGTTGCAACTATTTAGACGATATTGTTGTGTCCGGTCGGACGCCTGCTGAACATTTCCGTAATTTGGAGTGTTTGTTTAAAGTGTTGTCTCAGGCAGGCCTACGTTGCAACATCGATAAATGTTCATTTTTCCTTACGGAGATGGAGTATCTGGGACATGTTATTAATGCTCAAGGCATTCATCCCTCCCAGTCACATTTAGCAGCTATTCGTGATTTGCCCGCCCCTCGCAATCTGCAGGAATTGCAAGCAGTTCTTGGCAAATTGACATATTATATTAGGTTTATACCTAATGCATCACAGATTGCTGCACCGTTGCATCGTCTCCGCCGTAAGAATGTTCCGTTTGTGTGGTCAGCTGATTGCCAATCAGCCTTTCAGCGGCTTAAAGAGGCTTTATTGAATGATCGTTGTCTGGTCCATTACGACCTTAACAAGCCTCTGGTGTTAGCTTGTGATGCCTCTTCTTTCGGCCTCGGTGCTGTGTTGTCTCACAGAGTCGGTAACACCGAACGCCCTATTGCGTTCGCATCTAAATTGCTAAACAAAGCTCAGTGTAATTATAGCCAATTGGACAAGGAAGCGTTGGCTATTGTGTTCGGTGTCAAAAAATTCCATCACTACTTCTATGGTAGACCATTCTATTTAGTAACAGATCACAAGCCCCTGACGTCACTGTTTCATCCGTCTAAACCAGTTCCTCAGCGGACAGCTCAGAGACTACAACGTTGGGCTCTTTTGTTATCACAATACCAGTATGAGATACTGTATCGCCCTACAGCTCAGCATGCAAACGCTGACGCGCTTTCTAGATTGCCAATTGCTGCGGATGATGTCTTCGATTCCTCTGACGACTCTTGCCATCAGATTGACGCCGATGAGCATCAATCCCTCCGGGATTTTCCGATTGATTATCGTCAGGTGGCACGTGAGACAGCTACGGATCCTCATCTGAGTTTACTATTACGTTTTGTTCAACGTGGTTGGCCGTCCAAGGCAAAGGACATATCGGATCCTGTGGTTCGTCGCTATTATCCGCAACGTCATCTGTTGTCTGTTTCGCACGGAGTTTTGCTGTTACGCACCGAGAATGACCAGCTTCGTGTAGTGGTTCCCCAAGTGCTCCAATCCAAGGTCCTCGACTTGTTGCATCAAGGTCATTGGGGAGTGGTCCGCACCAAGCAGCTTGCCCGCCGTCATTGTACATGGATCGGCATTGATAAGCAGATTACGCAGATGTCTACAGATTGTTCGACGTGTGCCGAACACCAAGCTGCTCCGCCTCAACGCTATTTTGAGTGGGCACGCCCTGCCGGTCCCTGGCAGCGAGTACATATTGATTTCGCTGGTCCATATTGGAATTCTCGTTGGCTCATCGTGATAGATGCATTTAGTAATTTTCCGTTTGTTGTGCCCATGCAGTCTACAACGTCTGCACAACCTATACAGGCGTTGACTTCAATTTTTTGTATTGAGGGTCTTCCAGAAGTTTTAGTGTCTGACAATGGTCCACAATTTACTTCTGCTGAATTTGCAAGTTTTTGTTCTGCCAATGGCATTCGCCATGTTCTTACTCCGCCGTTCCACCCTCAATCGAATGGTGCAGCGGAACGTTTTGTACGCACATTCAAGGATCATATGGACCGCCTTCGTGCTACGCACTCTCGTCAGCAGGCCCTCATCACGTTCCTGTCGTCGTACCGGACCACGCCACGCGACGGCCCTTCGCCTGCGGAGCTTCTCCACGGCCGTCGTCATCGCACCCTACTACGGTTGTTGCACCTCCCGGATCGACCCGCCGCTTCTGAGCATCGCACGCGTTTTCAGCGCAAAGACGCCGTTTTTTTTTCAGAGTTTATAACGGTCGCCGTCGTTGGGAACGTGGTACCGTGATAAAGTGTCCAGGGTCGCGGTTTTTATACTGTTCAAGGTGCTACTGGGGTGCACAGGAGGCATCAGAACCAGTTGCGCCGCGCTGGCCGCCCGGATTCTGCCGCTCGTTCTTTGTCCACAGATTTGGTCCGCGGCGGGTTCCAGCCGTGCCTTCCGACTTCGCTGCCGCCCCCAGGGCAGCAGCAGCAGCCGTCGCCGCTACCACGCCGACAGCCCGTCCCGTTGATGCCTCCCGCGCAGCTTCATCCGGGAGCGCCCCCGGTGGTCGCTCCGGCGCCTGCGGTCCCTCTTCAGTCGCCACCGCCTTCGGAGCTGATGGACGTCGACCCCTCAGCCGGGCCGCCTTCCCAAGCGGTGGCTGTGCAGCCTGTCCTGCAGCCGCTTTCCTTGGGCACCCCCAAGGAGTCTGACCCCGCAGCGCCTTGTCCGGCGCCCACTCAGCAGCCGTCGACGCAGCGTCAGGAGACGCTGCCTCTCTTCGTGGGTCCCGACGCCTCGTCGCGTCCAGTACCAGAAGCTGCGCCCGTGGTCACAGGCGTGCACCTTGACCTCGGTTTTCAGTCGGTGTTTCCCGAGGCCCCGCGCAGCCAATGCTGGGGTGCGGACCGGGGACTGCCACCGACAACAGTCTCCGCCCCGGTCTCTTCTGCTACGCCTGCGGCCAGACCCCTCCCCCGCCGTCGACGCTCGCCACGTCATTATTCAACGACGGTGCAGCGATTTGGGGGGGAGGAGTGTTATATCCTAGCCAGTAATGCCAACCGAGCCCGCTGCCAAAAGGTTGGCAGCATCAAAGTCCGGACGCCGTCCGCATAAGCAGCGCCAGCGAGACAGGAAATCGCCGCAAGTCTGCGCGCGCCACCGCTGGCTTCTGGCTTCTTAAGCGCTGGAGTCGCGAGCGCTAGGACAGTTCTGTATTCGCCGCTCAGTTGTATACTCGCCACCGAATTGTGTACTTGCTAGTCAGTTGAGTGTTCATCGCTGCAGAGTTGTTGTTTGTCGTCAGCCGACGCTGACCTAGCCGCTCCGACTCGATCTAGACAGATTTCTGTAGACACGGAGTTCACTACTGTGTTAATAAAGATAAGTACCGACTTTTATTTAATCAGTGTTTGGGTTTTCATCTTTCTGTTCACTGTTCCAGCGGACCGGTCGGCCCGCTATTAAGTGTGGCGGTGACTTCGTAAGCCGTTTCTACAGCGAATTGCTTGTCGCTACGAACACCGCCACAAAATGGTGCTACAGAAGAATGCTGAAGATTAGATGGGTAGATCACGTAACTAATGATGGGATATTGAATAGAATTGGGGAGAAGAGAAGTTTGTGGCACAATTTGACTTGAAGAAGGGATCGGTTGGTAGGACATGTCCTGAGGCATCAAGGGATCACAAATTTAGTACTGGAGGGCAGCGTGGAGGGTAAAAATCGTAGAGGGAGACCAAGAGAGGAACACACTAAGCAGATTCAGAAGGATGTAGGCTGCATTATGTACTGGGAGATGAAGAAGCTTGCACAGGATAGAGTAGCATGGAGAGCTGCATCAAACCAGTCTCAGGTCTGAAGACCACAACAACAACAATACAACATTCCTAAGTATGAACCAGTAATCGAAGTACAATTTCGTTTTTACGAGCATACATATTTTATGAACTTTCATTATTTTAAACATTATTAAATATTTACAGTATATACATCATAAACTTCCACTTCCCCTCTGACAATTCAAAGATCTTAACTAGTACAGAACAATCACTTCATAGTTGCATACACAGAATAACACTGTATAGACTAGTTACAGTCGATAATGGTGTTACAACTTGAAGACCAGGGATGAGAATTGCTTAGAATTGCGGTATCAGTCTCTGAAATAAGAGAAATGAGAAAAGAATAAATAAAATGGTTATTCACATTTATAAGCCGTTCGTGACTTTTGATCCACTCTGTCCACGAACAGAAATCTGGAAACCTTACTTGAGCAGGAGGTCATAGTAAACATTGAAATATGCGTGTGATATAAACCCGTATTTGTCTCTAGGCAATCTGTCTGTCTCTTCCCTGATTTCTTCGTAGTTTTCGATTTCTTTAATCAATTTTCAAACACTACCAGATGGCAGTAGTACATTTTTTTTTTTACTACTTATTTTCTCGACTCTACTACAGAAGTTCAACAGTATGCTCTCTTAAGTTAGTGCCGCGTCTACGTTTTCTGTGTTACACATTGATATGAGACATGTTTTATTTTATTATTCTATAGAGGACTGAATTTCACATGCCTAATTAGTTAGAAGTTTTAATTTATATTTTTAGATCTGCAGATGAGTGCCTCATAGGTCGAAATCGGCACTGAAAAAACGTCATTTTGACTCGAAATAAAAGTAATTTTTACGATAATGAAGGCTACTTCACTCGATAAAAATGTCTTAAATAGGTACATTACCGGCTATGACGCTCAGCCCAAGGCAGTTAGAGTGCAACGTTTCGTTCACCACGACGCGAAGGTAGTCGGGTGGCAAACCCATCGTCCCCGTTGCCATTTACTCCAGGAAGACATCGGTGACCGCCCCTATGGCCATTCTGGAGGGTCTGGAACGAGTAAAACGCCACTCTTCTACCCAGGATAGAACCTGGGAATCCCACAGCCGTAGTCTAGCACCCTACACACTAGATCACCATGACCACTTACTTCATAAAATGTGCTAGACTCCATACAGGAGTTTTAATCGTGCTGAAAAAAATCAGAAAAAGAATTAGTCACATAGTTTTTAACTTGATATGTGGGTAATACGATTTGAATGTTGTATCACTTCACCACCTAGTTCAGTTCCTGACTACTATGTCTACACGGAAATACTGAAATATTACATCGTAATCCACGAGAACTGTGAAGTCAGAGATCCTAATCACAAGGAAGATTTTGATGTGACGTTGGGCACTTATATCTCTGAGTGTATCCTTTTCATATCGTGAGCTGCTCGCGTAGAAAACTAGCTTGGGTGAAGGGGAGGTGAGCCAGCCACTGATCGGATCCGGGCTCTCTATCATCGTCCTTGGAAGTGTTAGCCCAGCCATTCCGGAGGTGATTTTTAGCTTTTTTCTACATCTTTTTAAAATGAACGTCGGACTTATTCCCAACGTCAAACTCAGAAACACAAGACGCAAGCACTAAAACGAGAAGAAGATTCTGTCGCCACACACACAAGTTCTGGATCCCAACGCGAAAAGTCTCATTAAATGGACATCCTATAGAGCGCGTTAATAGGTACAATTCAGATCGGATCCTTATGAGAGAGTTGTCAGCTAGCAGTAAATACAGTATGTTTCAAGTACGGCGCAAGCGTTGCGCGGGATCGAATTCGGAGAAGGCAAGCTGCTGCCGCCGCATACGCTCCGAGCCGTTCCTCAATCTTTGATGAACAGCGTATCGCCTTTACCTGAACTCGATTAACTGGGAAGGGCCTTGGAAAGAAATTGTAGAAAATGTTAGTGCCAGTTAGCACCTGGGACTGATGTGACACTTGCACTTGCTTGCAGAACTCACAGAGCAATCGAAATTAGAGGTCTGAAAATCGTCATTTAGTTAGATCGATAGTCTCGGCACTATGTAAAAACGGGAGTATACAGTTCTCTTGACGTAATACGAGACCTCACTCTTTTTATGGTGCCTTTGTCTCACATCTGCTCAGGGTCGGCATAGTTGTTTACCGTTTTGGGGCATGGTTAAGAGGTGGCCGGATGCCATTCCTATAGTGACGGCATGTAGTGTATTTCACGTGTAAGTGTGAGTAAGTTTTCTAAATTTTTGCGAATCGTCTAACTGAGGTGAGACTCGGGGACCAGTCCGTTATTGACCTAGATGGTTGCGGTAAACAGCCTAAGAACGACAAGCAGACTGGCCAGCACACCGACTCACGTCGTTAGTCTGCCAGGCGGATTCGATCAGCGGCCAGCACACTCCCCGTCTGGGAATCGACACATTAACAGGCACGACTATTGCCGCGAGTAATTAACGTAACACGAATTATTGGGCTAATGTCTGACCACCGAACTATAGCATTTGATAGAAATGTGGACAATGTACTGAAACGTTAATGCAAGCCAATGCAAGAGTACACACCAGCAGTTCACCAATGATATAATCATGCGATGTTTCTGCTGATGGCAATCACCTTATATTACTTATCAAAAAGCCGATATAAAGTGCTTGCCCAATGCAAGACATCCTCCATGTGAGTACTGAGACTGCAGCATGTGTGTGTATGTGTAAGAATGCTGTGGCAAGTCTACTTTGGAGATGTCAGCGCTCGCACAGAGTATCTACACATGCCATATTATTTTGACAACGCATATGCCGCGTGTAGACCGGGCATACGCTAAACATACGCTCCTCGTATGCCACACACACGCTATTTATACGTCACCGATACGCCGTACGTACACCGTACATATGCAACGCATGTGTCTCGCCGACACGATATGAAAGTATCACTACCTACTTTGTCTTTGTGGCACAGGGGCTGATGCCGAACACGTACCAACCGGGCGATGGTTCTCGCTTCTAGCTAAGAGCCACAGCCGCGCATCCACTGGACGTGATTCAACATGCAGCCAGACCGCTTCACAGCGTGTACAAGCCACCAAGAACACTTAAAACTTGAAACAACGTCTTTCAGTAAAAATGTTTAACCACTCGTCACATAACAATGTCATAAATTAATGATGCTTTAGGGGTTCCTGCTCTTACGCAAGTTAACAGTAATGCAATAATCGTGTTTATTGCCTTAATCATTTTATATTAAAACGAATGATGTCGTTTAAAGTTGCATATACACTGAAGAGCGAAAGAAACTGGCACACCTGTCTAATATGGGGTAGGGCCCCCACAAGCACACAGAAGTGCCGCAAGACGACGTGGCATTGACTCGACTAAAGTCTGACGTAGTGCTGGAGGGAATTTATACCAAGAATCTTGCAGGACTGTCCATAAATCCGTAAAGGTACGAGGGGGTGGAGATCTCTTCCGGACAGCATGTTGAAAGGCAACCCAGATATGCTCAATAATGTTCACGTATGAGGGATTTCGTGTCAGTGCAAGTGTTTAAACTCAAAAGAGTGCTCCTGGAGCCACCCTGTAGCTATTCTGGACGTGTGGGATGCAGCACTGTTCTGCTGGAATTGCTCAAGTCCGTCGGAATGCACAATGGACATAAATGGCTGGAGGTGATCAGACATGATACTTACGTACGTGTCACCTGTCAGAGTCGTATCTAGTGTCAGGGATCCAATATCACTCCAACTGCACACGCCCCACACCATTACAGAGCCTCCACCAACTTGAAAAATCCCCTGCTGAGATGCAGGGTCCACGGATTCATGAGGCTGTCTCCATAGCCGTACACGTCCATCAGCTCGATACAATTTGAAACGAGACTCGCCCGACCAGGCAACACGTTTCCAGTCATTAACAGCCCAATGTCGGTGTTGACGGGCCCAAGTGAAAAGTACAGCTTTGTGTTGTGCACTCATCAAGGGTACACGAGTGGGCCTTCGGCTCCGAAAGCTCCCATCGACGATGTTTCATTGAACGATTCGCACGCTGACACTTGTTGATGGGCCAGCAATGAAATCTGCAGCTGTTTGTGGGAGAGTTGCACTCGTGTCACGTTGAACGATTCGCTTCAGTCGTCATTGGTCCCGTTATTGCAGGATATTTTTCCGGCCGCAGCGATGTCGGAGATTTTATGTTTTACTGGGTTCCTGTAATTCACGGTACACTCTTGAAATGGTCGTACTGGAAAATCCCCACTTCATCACTACCTCGGAGATGCTGGGTCCCTTTGCTCGTGCGCCGACTGGTAACACCACGTTCAAACTCACTTAAATCTTGATAACCTGCCATTGTAGCAGCAGTAACCGATCTAACAACTGCGCCAGACAGTTGTTGTTTTATATAGGCGTTGCCGACCGCAGTGCCGTATTCTGCCTGTTTACGTATCTCTGTATTTGAATACGCGTGGCCGTCCGGAGTGGCCGTAAGGTTCTAGGCGCTACACTCTGGAATCGAGCGACCGCTACGGTCGCAGGTTCGAATCCTGCCTCGGGCATGGATGTGTATGATGTCCTTACGTTACTTAGGTTTAATTAGTTCTAAATTCTAGGCGACTGATGACCTCAGAAGTTAAGTCGCATAGTGCTCACAGCCATTTGAACCATTTTTGAATAGCATGCCTATATCAGTTTCTTTGGCGCCTCAGTTTGTATTTACAATTGTCGATAAAGCCGCTGTCAGGAAACCAAGGAATAGTATTGCTTACCTTGTGTGCGTGAGTTCCTATCATGGGGTATCAATTGTGCTGTCTTGCATACCCCCATGATGCTAAAGTCCGATCTCTGATAAGCCACAGAAGAGGAAAGCACCCCATATGATAATATATTAAAAAACTAGAAATCCGCCTCGACTACGAAAAAAGCACCTAGTGTTTACCTAGGTTTCGGCGTAGATAACTACACCTCCTTCAGAACAATAAAACCCACAAGTACCTAAAAAGACCTTTGTCAATTATTAAAAGAACATCATGGCTATACATTTTTAAACGAAAAAAGGGAAACACAAACAGTACATACGTATAAAGTCTAAACCGTTACTTAATGGTGTAACCTCCACCTCACACCGGCTTGTGTTCGATGGGCCACGGCCCGCCATACACTGCAGCTACAAATGGTCGCTCACTTACACGCTCGACCCGCTACCTATGCACATACGCAAGACAAGGGAAGTTGCTTGAATGCGCATGCGCATACTAATACGTGAAAGTCTATACATGGGTCATGGCCAAATAGCCCTTATATTCCCAACCATGGATCAACGTATTTCAAAAATAGAATGGATAGGATGAGTGATGAGCTACATAGGAGATGAAGCTTAAAAATAACCGCACACGGTTGCTATGCTAGGAAAGAAAAATGTATGAAGCTATCTATGATAACAGATAAAGATATAGGGATAAAACGTGAGGTGTTCAACGGGCTAAAATCATCTTCATCGTATAGAAAATGACGAAAAATGAAAAGATGAACAGCTTCACCAACCGCGCTCGTCAATCAGCACACGCATGTGAAAATACCCAGATCATCAGATTTACAAGTATGAAGAACAAATTAAAGGTGCGAAACCTTCAAAAAATTTTCTGATTCTTAGTAGGAGTTGGTCGTTAAGGATATTGTCTTTATCATGTTGCAGATGCTTAAAAATCTGCGTTTCTTCCAAAACATCCAGTTTTAAACCCTTAACCTCGGCATGAAGTAACTCGATATTAACTGGAGGGCTCGGCGCATGAGCCGTTTGCACGAGATGTTCCGCATAAGTAGAGCATTTAGTACCGTCACCGCTTCTAGTAGGCATATGCTCTTTATACCTGAGACTCCGAGCTCGTCCCGTTTGCCCGATGTAAAATTTTGGACAATCCCTGCATGTAATTTTATATACTCCTGATTGGTAAAGTTTATCGCTCTTATTGTGCAAGGAGTGGATTAAATTCCTATGTAAACTATTATTAGTAGAATAGGCGACTCTGAAATTATGGGCTCTGAGTAGACGCTCCAATTTGTAACTTATATTGCCTATGTAAGGGATAGATATCGTTGCCACTAGTTTGTCATCTAACGCATCCCCTAGGGTGGAAGACATTATATTATTTTTATTTATTTTCTTGTTATAGATCTGTCTTACCAACTGAGGCCTATAGCCATTATTTATAGCAATATTCTCAAGTGTGACCAGTTCAGTTTCTACCGCATCTGGTGCAAGAGGGATAGCTGTAACTCTGTGAATATTAGAGTGAAAAAAGGCCATCTTATCGGCGTACGGATGGGCAGAGTCTGCAGGTATAATATTGTCGGAAAACGTATTTTTCCGAAAAATATCAAATTTAATGCGGTTGTCAACCACAGTTAAAGTGAGGTCCAAAAAATTTAATGACCTAGTATCGGATTCTCGCTCAATCGTAAAACTGATATTATGGTGAAGCTCATTAAAAATCGAAAAAATATGGTCTACATCACTTTGAGAACCATCAATGATTAATAGAATGTCGTCAACATATCTTTTGTAAAGTTTTATTCTCCTAATAATCTTTCTGTCACTGGCAAAAAAATTAGACTCTAGGTAGTTCATAAAAATTTCTGATAAAATCCCAGCTAGGGGGCTCCCCATAGCCAAACCTGCTGGTTGTAAGTAAAATCTCCCATTAAATGTAAAGTAGTTGTGTTTTAAAACGATCCGTAGCAGTATCATCAAGTCATTGACCTCTTTATCCAAAAGTTTTTTATGGTGACGCAAATTGCACTCTAGTATTTCCAGTGTGTGGTCGACCGGTACATTAGTATATAAACTTGTTACATCAAACGATACTAGTTTAGAATCTTCAGAACAAGATACCTCGCGTAAAATGAATGGAATTTTTAACGGAATAGTTTTTACTAAAAACGAAATTTTCTTTAATCTTAGTATGCAAGTATTTCGCCAGCTTATGATAGGCACTTCCCGTACTGTCAACGATAGGGCGAATTGGGTGATTTAACTTATGAACTTTAAAGTGACTTCTCAATTTAGGGGGCTTGGGATTCATGTTTATCAGCCCCTTCTTTCGGAACTCTCCTATCAAACTTTTAGTATTTTGGATCCCAGCTCTAATTTCTTTTTGGAGAGTAATAGTGGGGTCTTTGTTAAGCATACCTATCCCGTTGTCATTGAAAAAAGCTTCGGTCTTGTCTACGTATTCTTGCTTTGTGGATATAACTACGGAGTTCCCCTTATCGGCTTTAGTGACAATAGCATCATTTTGTATTAGCTTGCGGTTAATATTCTTTAAAACCTTATTTGTGTTATCCTCTTTATGTGGACTGTGTGCGACCTTAGTCATAATTTTGTAGGCCTCATACGCCAATCGGGTTTGTTTCTCGTTAGGCATTTTGGCATAATCTAGACCGATTT
The DNA here is from genome assembly GCF_021461385.2 of Schistocerca piceifrons. Classification (NCBI taxonomy): domain Eukaryota; kingdom Metazoa; phylum Arthropoda; class Insecta; order Orthoptera; family Acrididae; genus Schistocerca; species Schistocerca piceifrons. Next base: position 5,064,228 of record NC_060149.1, read on the forward strand.
TCAAGTCAACTATTGTGTCTTCTAGAACTTTCGGATTTGCGGTGCTAGGCTCGAAATGAAATTTTAATCCTTTAGAGAGGAGAGACTCCTCTTGGGGCGAAAATACAATTTCTGTCTTATTAATGACGCGGTCAAAGATTTTTTTAGGTTCAGCTGTAAAATTATTGTGAGTCATTTTGTTAGCACGTTCCTGCTTCTCAACTAAGTTAGCAATTTTTTTGTCATGTCTGTTAGCAATCTCTTTTATTTGTAGAGCCAACCACTCATTTGCCATAAACCAAAAAGCATCTATTTGAAAGTTAAAGTGAACAGAATAAAACTTCGAAATTTCTAAGTACATGATATATGCTCTTTCATTCAAAATATCCTTCTTGGCATATAAATCGGAGATTCTAGCATTAAATACCTGGCAGCGCATCTTCTTTCTAAGGACTGGCATTTTACTGCAGAATTTACCTAGGAAACCATCAATAAAACTTGGAGAGAGGTTGAGCACCCTACACTGTTTAATAAAGTCAATAGCCATGCTTGCCTTAGCTCTTTTCAGAATAACATCTAAGTATCTACTTGCTGCATCCGACACCTCGGCTGGTACGAATTTAAGAACCTTTTTCGCAGTCGAGGCGGGTTTCTAGTTTTTTAATATATTAACCAACGACTGCTGACTCGCTGCAATGTTGAAGGTTCCATATGATAATGCAAGTAAATGAAAGGAAATGCACTGATCTGACAGAGAATTATGACCACCGACCTACGATTTATATAAACCCGTCCAAGCGATACCAGCGGCACCTGTCGAGGAATGACTGCTAGTCAGACACACACACGGTTCATGTAGTAACAGTGAGGTGAGCGTGCTGGCCGTGTGTAGAATGAGGAACTCGCGCGATTTGCCTGATTTTGGCCCAGGGTAGGTTGTGATGATGCGGAGGTTCAGCACGTGCACTTCGGAAAGTACAGGACTTGTCGGGTTTCGAGGAGTGCTGTGGTGAGTGTTTTCAGCACATGGTGAAACCAAGATGAAACCACGAGCAGACATCGTGGGGTTGGGTGGGCACCCCTCATTACAGATGTCGGACGTTGCAGGTTTGGCACACTGCTAAAACAGGACAGGCGGCCAACTTTGGTGGAACTAACATCAGACTTTAATTCTAGGGAGAGCACAAGTGTGTCTGAACACACAGTGCACGGAACACTCCTAACGACGGGCCTCCGCAGCCGACGTCCCTTGCATGTGCCAAAGTTAACACCATGACATCGGCGACTACGACTTGAATGGACACATGACCGTCGGCACTGGAGGTTGGCGCAGTGGTAGAGTATTGCACGATCTGACGAATACCGATATCTTCTTCATCATGGCGACAGGAGGGCGTGAATCTGTCGTCTTTCAGGGAAACAGCTACTTGACACATGTACTGCAGGCGGAGACAAGCTGGCGGCATCTCCCTTACGCTCTGGGAAACATTCGTGGGTCCAGTGGACCTCGTCCAAGGCACCGTGACGGCCAAGGAGTATCGTAGACTGGTTGCAGACCACGTATACCCTTTCACGACGATAACACTGGCATTTTCAACAAGATAATGCGCCATGTCACAAAGGCAGGAGTGTGATGGAAGGGTTCAAGTAATACAGTGGTGAGTTCCAATTGATGCGCTGGCCCCTCAGCTCGCTAGATCTGAATCAGATCGAACACGTCTGGGATGTGACTGAACTTAGCGTTCGAGATCATCTCTCTCCTCCCTGGAATTTGTGTGAGCAAATGTTGCTCCAACTCCCACCAGCGACCTACGAAGGCCTCATTGCTTTGATTCCATGACGTGTCGCCGCAGTCATCCGTGCTAAAGGTGGACATACTGTCTGTTAGGTAGATGGTCATGGTGCTCTGGCTGATTAGTGTAATAATACCGTGCAATGGAAACACCTTGTTAACAATAATTAATAGGGGTGACCCAATGAAACATGCAATTATGGGTACAACACCGCGCACATCGACAAATTAATGAGAGGAAAGACGACGTCTGTGGTTTTTGGTATAAAAGGTTAACTCAATAAATCCAATAAATAGAGTGCTGTTAACCTGCGTTAAATCACGACATTGTTGTACGTACGAGTGTTTAAACATGTTTACTGAAAGAGGTCGTTTCAAGTGTTACGTGCTCGAGGTGCCTTGTGCACGCTGTGAGGTGGTGCGGTTGCATGCTGATTCACGACCAGTGGATGTACAACTGCGGCTCTTAGCTAGAAGCCTGTCACTTAGCGAGAAGCATCGCGTAACTGGTGCGCTACCTGCAACAGTCTGAGACGCAAAGGAGTCATGCATTTACAATGCGTGCTGCGTGACATACGTGCGGCATATGTACAGTATGTTGTATGCACGGCCTACACGTGGTATGTAAACACTTGTAACACTTCTGACACTAATGTAACTGAGTTTTCTCTTTTGATGCTAGTCAATTGTCAGGATGAGCATTACTGCAAAGGGTATTTGATTCTAAAGCATTATGTCAGAGTGGAAAACACTGAATAAATTACTTTTTCTCTCTTAACAACATGTGGGCAGGGTGGGTTCTTCCTTGGCTCGGGTATGAGGTAGAATGAAATAGCATTTCTACATAAGATAACTTTTATTGAAGATTTGTACAACGGTTTTCTTACTGGATTGACCTGGTTGGGAGAGTGGCAGCTGTGTTGTTTGCGAAGCCTTCATGCTGCGTGAGCGGCGGCGTCTGATTACGCCTGGCGGTGTGTATCTCGTGTCGCCGCCTCGTGAGGTGGCCCGTTTACTTATCGAGAACGAAGTCGTGAATCGGATGGTGATACCTTGGATGTGGCGTCCCAGTGTTTCTCTCTCTATGCGGCCGCGTGTGACAGTGTTGTGCGTCGGCCAGCGGAGCGGCGCGGCGGGGGAAGGTCAGTGTCCCGGACTCGAACAACGGACTCCAGCTTGCCAGTCTTCGGCTGTCAGATCTTCATCACCAGCTCACAGGTGACTGCTGATGTGAGGCCGTCTCCTTCCCTTCCTCACGAGTCACCCGGGTACGTAAAAATCAGTCTTCGAATACCTTCTAACTTCTGTCTTCTGGCGGCGAGGCTGCTGCTTGCTATTCCATTCCAGCGGCGGACTTGGTACTTCTGTGTACGATGTAGTCTCTTCCTGCATGACGGTCTTCAGCCCCGAAACTGAACTGAAAACTACTACTTTTGTCGGGCCCACTGCGTCTCGCGTATTTATTCACTTCAATTCACTGGAGGTGAACGACTTCACGGTCATTGCCTCTTCCGTCACGTCGAAAAGCTTCTCGAAGAATCTTCTTAACGTCGGTCATTGGCTCTTGGAATGTATGCGAGGGCCTTTGATCACATGTGACAATTGAGAGACACGTGAGCCGGTCGGGCGATGCCCTGACGGCTGAATCGACAGCTTCCGCTTATGTGGGGAGGGCGATAGCTTCTCCTGATTGCGCTGACTTTATGCTCAGTGGCTCTTCTGTCACTGCTGCTCTGTCCGCTGTTTGCCAGTGTGTAATTCTTCTAAACTAAACTAAGGTTTTCATTTATTTTCTAATTTGTTTACCTCTCTTAAGTACCACTCAACACACTATATGTGTGGCGTATTTGCATCGTAGGTTCGGCGTATTTGCGATATATATATATATATATATATATATATATATATATATGCGGTGTTTGCGGTTCCACAATGGCGTGGGATCGCATTGCAGTTAATCGTAAATTATCAGCCATCCATGTGTAGACACTCTGGCTTGGAGTGCTCGCACCTCAAAGCTAAACTTCCCATATTATCTTTACGCACATACGTCCAGCATTCTCAGTACTCACTTCGTGACTGTCTTGCATTGGGCAGGCACGTCACATCAGTACTTTGGTAGGCCTAAGTAGTAGAAAGTTTTTTATACTTTCTAGTTCCAGTGCCGCTTATCAAGGTAAGGGGATAGACCACGACAGAAATTTTTCTTTGAGCCTAATTTTTTATTCGCTTAAAATGTTCCTTCGGTAGTCCGTTTTTAAGATTCACTCATATAAAGTGAGCCATAAATGTTAACATATGTTAAAACCGCGATTTACTGCATGAGGTTTTGGCCCACCCGAGCGCTCGAATGTAGCCGACTTAATACTATAATAGTTACCGAAGGAATAGGGCTCCTCTTGGTTTCTGATGGTACTACAGAGGACATTAGTATCAAGTAAAATTTCTCTTCATAACACGATTCGTTTATGGTAAAGAGTGTGATATCACGTGTTCGTCTCGCATCTGCTTAACTTGTTATTTAGTTTGTTTCTGATACGAAGTAAAACGGGAGTGCTTGAAAATGAGAAACAAAAGTATTTATTTGGGCAAGAAAGGTCCGAAAACTAACCCCCAACGTGCAGAAGACGCTTAAATAGGAAAGCGGAAGCCACGTTAATGTAATATTTTCGTCAAAGTGAGAACGTTTCGCCACCGGCGAAAAAATGCCAACTGTACGGTGCTGATGAAACGTTTATTCAGGTTCAGTATCAAGAACACAATTCGGAACTTTACATACGTGTTTCTTTCAAAGCATTTTTCAAGGTGTCGGGAGCTATAATACAAGAAATATGCATGCAGTTTCGTTATACCTTTTTGTAATTTGTGAACTGGCATTTCTTCTAGTGTATAACGTAGGAGTTTACATTTTACATTTTAATTTCGATTTTTGGTGCACGTTTTTATACTGACTACCTTCGTTGTTGAAAACCAGTTCTGAAAATATCGAGAAGTGCTGCAACGGACAATGTCATCAGTTTCTACGCAGCTTTTGAAATGTCGTTCTAGGTGGAAAACTGTGGCATTTAGAGCTCCCACCAAACGCCCTCGCACCTCGCGAAGGCCTTTCGTCGACGTCGACGTCGTGTAGCGTTCTCTGGGTTGAATTGTTTTTATTTGAACAGTATAAGTAATATATTCTAAAGGGTGTATAATAAAGATCTATAGTCAGTTTATTAATTTGTCTGTTATTTTATTGAAAGACGTAATGAATGTCGTGATTCTTCAGTTTCTCCCTGGCCCAGGCGCGGAGCGTCCAGCATCCGTGCAGTTCCCGCTTGCTGGCGGCGTCTTCTTAGCACCTCTGCCTGTTCTCGACGTCATTTCGTGGTGGGATGTCTTCTTTCTCCTTTTAATCAGATTCAAAATGGGTTCCCGGGCCTTACTAAGGATGAACCGCTTCTCTTCTTTTAACCAGGACACCCAGAAAGAGAAGCACTCCATCCACTTCAACTTTCACGGTAAACTTGATGTTCTGGTTATGGATTTGAGAAGTATGAGGAAACCATTCAGCTTGACTCTGCCATGTGGCCATATTACAAAGGTGTCGTCAACATAGCGGAAGAAACAGGTAGGTTCCCACTGCGCCGAATCCAGGGCTTCCTCTTCGATATCTTCGATATGTTCCATGAACAAGTTGGCGACGACTGGTGAAAGTGGACTTCCCATGGCTACTCCTTCCGTCTGTTCGTAGTATCCACGGTTGAAGAGAAAGTATGTCGACGTCGGGAGGTGCCTAAAAAGATTGGTCGTCTCTGTGTCAAACTTCTGATCAATAAGTTGCAAAGATTACTGCAAAGGTACCCTCGTGAAGAGAGAGACAACATCGAGACTCACAAGGATGTCCGAATCAAGAATTCTGAACTTGTTAAGACGCCCGACGAAATCCACTGAGTTGCAAATATGATGTGGACTGTTTCCAACGTAAGAGCTAAGCATATCCTTCAGGTACTTTGCAAGCACCAGTTTGCTGACAATCGGGCGTAAAGGCACTCCCTCTTTGTGTGCCTTCGGGAGTCCGTCAAGTCTCGGGCTCTCCGTCGTAGCTTCTTTACAACATCGTCTGGCAAGCCGGATTGCCTGAGAAGAGCCATGGTCTTCATCTCTACTCTCTTGGTACGATCGGTGGTGGAGTGCTTCCCTTTCTGGATGTCTTGTTTAAAAGAGAAGACGGCGCATTGGACCATAGCATGTACCGTAAGAAGACACACACCGACCTTCACTTACATGCAAACAGCTGCCACCATCTAGCGTAGAGGAACAGCGTCTTCAAAACATTGGGTCACAGGGCCCACACCATGTCGGAAAATGAGAATCTTAACCAATAACTTGAACAACTGAGGCTACACAGAGAAGCAAATTCGGACAGCTCCACGTCCCACACCGATTGTTCAACGGGAGGGGACAGAAGAGGGACCTAAGCAGGATGGGGAATATCATTTATTCCGTTCTACGGCGCTTTATCGGGAAAAATAGGTCGATTACCTCAAAAAGATCATGTGAACACACTCTTCCGCCCACCAATTACGACACAGCCACTGCTTGGTAATGTCAAGAACGATTTACGACTACGGAAATCCGGAGTCTACCAGATTCCCTACAAATGTGGAATGGCTTGCATAAGTCAAATGGGGCATACTATCGACGATCGTTGCCAAGAACATCAACGGCAACCAGACTGCAGCAGCCGAACAAGTCGGCGGTTGCTGAACATTGCCTCTCGGAATCAAACAGAATGAATTACGGCCAGACCAAGATTCTGAAACAGACGTGCAAATACTGGGACTGTGTCATTAAAGAATCTATCGAGATTCAAGTGGGGAGTCGTCGATCAATCAAAATAGCGGTTACATCCTTAATAAGGTCCGGGAACCCGGTTTGAATCTGATTAAATGAAGAAAGAAGACATCCTACCAAGAAATGACGTCAAGAACAGGCAGCGATATTAAGAACACGCCGCCAGCAAGTGGCCCTTGGCGTGGACCGCGCGCGGCCTCATTTCTTCTGGACTGGGCATTGTGTAGCCCAAGTCTATCTGGAACGTAGGGTTTATCCAAAAGGGCATTTCCTGCCACTGCAGTGGAGTGTAGGTGGTGGTGGGCTTCTTGGTTGATGGTGTGAATCTCGGAGAGGAGTCGGTGGTGGTGAAACTTCCATGTTGACTTGTCTATTCGATCAGAGCAACAGGCCGCCCGTAGTAGTCGTGAATGTCATTCGGTCGTCCCAGCTGCTGAACGCGGGGGTTGTTGGAAGTGCTGGTGGTGTTATAAAACCGGCGCGCCGCTTGCTGAAAACGCTTCTTTACTAGGGTTTCTTCTGCAGCTTCAATGAAGAAGACGGTGAGGAAAGTCGTTTGGAACGTGGTAGACGCGTCTTTGAATCTTGTTTTGCAGTTGTTGGAGCTTCCGTATGTGCGAGTGGGCAACGGTGCCCCAGACTTCACACGCGTAATCCATGACTGGGAGGATGCAGGTGCGGTAGAGGCGCATACCTGTGTCGATTGGGAGCGAGGAGGTTGCGTTAAGCATGGGGTATAATGCTCCGGCCCTCTGAGACGTCTTCTGGTGGACGGCGGCGATGTGAGCCTTCCAGGTTAGATGGCGGTCGAGGAGGACTCCAAGGTAGGTGGCCGTAGATGTCCAGGTGATGGGCTGGTTACAAAGAACCAGTGGTTGCATATCAGGTGGGCGACGGCGGGTAAGTATGATCCCCTACGTCTTGGTGCCGTAGAAGCCAATCCTCCAGTCGGCAGCCCAATGCTCGAGGTCTTGCAGAGCGGATTGTAAGCGTCGGAGGACGGCATCAATGTTCCGATGTCGCGAGAAGAGTGCCGTGCCATTCGCGTAGATGGCGCGACTGACTCTCGGGGAAACTGGCAGGTCAGAGGTGTAGACGTTGTACAGGATCGGGCCAAGAACACTCCCTTGTGCTACTCCAGCGAGGACGTGGCGGACAGAGGACGTCGTAGTACCGACCCAGACGACAAAAGTACTCCCTTCGAGGTAGAAGGCAAGGAGGCGTAAGAAGCACGATGGGATGCCAAGATGGAACAGCTTGAAAAGAAGGCTGTGGTGCCAGACTGTGTCAAAGGCCTTAGACACATCCAGCAGGACAAGGCCGCAAAACTAGCGATTGTTGAAGGCCAGGGTTGCCTCCTCGACGACGTGGAGTAACTGCTGAGTAGTAGAGTGATGCTGCGGGAATCCGAACTGCTCCCGTGGAATGATGTTGTCCTGGTGAAGCAGTCGGCCGAATCTGGAGAGTAGGGTTCGCTCAAACACTTTACTCAACGTCGGAAGGAGGATGATGGGGCAATAATTCGCCGGTAAGGTCCTGTTTTTGCCCGGCTTCGGGACCGCTACTACGACAGCCGTCTTCCAAGCATCATGAAACCGCATTTGTTCAAAGATGTCGTTGAAGGGACCCACTATATACAAAATGGCTAGCCTGGGGAGCATGTGGAAGACTCTGCCATCAACGTTGTCATGTCCTGGGGCCTTCTTCTGGGGCAACCGTCTGATGTATTCAGGGACCTCCTGTTCAGACGTCGGCACAATGCTGACGTCCCCACGGTCTCCGTCGAGGAAGGCAGCAAGTCGGGTCTCGACAGTTCGAACGTTCTCCAGGTTGACTGGTTCCTCAAGCGGTCGGATCTTTGCCTCGAATGCCGTTGCTTTAGCTGCAAGTGTGGAGGCAGATCCGTCCGTGGTAGTGAGTGGCGGCTGTTATGGGCGATTCCTAGTGAGTGTACAGACAATCTCCCACATGTCAGCCCCAGGATCAGCTGAAGCAAACCTCTCCTCTCATTGGCGTGTTAGATGGGCAGCAAGTGCAGCCTTGATGGTGAGGCGAAAATGGTTGATTCGACGCTTCAGCTGAGGCTGGCGTGTTTCATGCCAAACTCTGTGGACCGCGAACGGGGCGGTTCGTGGACGCTCCGCGCCAGGGCGCGGACCGCGTTCAGAACAACTGGAGGGAAGGGGAGGGGAGCAAATAAAAGCCTGGCCCCGGCGCCTCGGCGGTCAGTTCATCAGCGCATCTCATGATGCCAACGTGGTCGCTTGACGAGATATTGTACCCATTGGACAGTAACACCCGGCTGTTCGTCCGTGAACTCTTTCGTCATCATAAATATCGGTTCCAAAATTGAGCATCAGCATGGTCTATTCTCTTAGAGGCAGCCACCAATTATTTTACAGCCTTTCACACTTGACAAGACATACCTTCATTTTTGGTGTCCATATTTGACGGTATTAAACTGAAAAATTGTACCTCCTTCTGCTTTAATTAACTCTAGCACAGTGGAAGAGGCGCTGGATCACACACGGTTTGAGGTAACGGGCGAGTTGTGACGCCCTGAAAAAATTCTAAGTTGAGAGTTGGCGGCTACCGCTGGGGCCGCTGGGCAAGCCGCGGCTCGTTAGCAACCGCGTGATGCCGCACAACGGCCAGGCAACGTGCTCCGTCGGCCACGTGGCTGGGAACTCCATGCTGACCCTGTGTCCATGAAGGAGATATGCAGGGAGTGCCAAAGATGGCATACTTCTTGAAACCTCAATGGCAGACATTTCACAGTTCGTATAGAAATTAATAGTAGCCAGAGGAATCACGATACCTTAAAAAGAAACGTGTACATTATGTAATATTTCTGGCTTATTCAGCCACCATATTAGGCCCCAGGAAGCTATTCCTAGGACAGTGGAGAGATGAAGCAATGTGGGATGAGGTACCGGTGACAGATGTTAGATTCGGTACCATTCCCGTGAGAAAGACCGCCTGCACGATGCTGTTGCTCTGTGATTGGCTGCTGTGTTCGGAGGTAGGGCGCCAAAACGTTAAACTTTAGTTGCTATTATTAATTAAACCTGTCATCCAAATTACTTCATTTTTTAAGTAAACATCTCTCAACAGCCAGCTATCAATCAGTCATTTCAAAATTATTAAAATCAAAGTATTACTATAACAAAAGACTGACGATATTACTGCCGATGCACTTCGGTGGCGTTCGGGTCACGCCTTGCTGGCTTGGCGCGCGAAATGTCTCGGGCAGTCCGGCTCTCCAGTTCTGACCGCTCCAGTAGACAGACATGTGGTCTGTTATAGCAGTATTTGTTTCGTGGAATTTTATTTACTACAGTTCCGACCGTCGCTAGGTACAGACATGTTGTCTGTAATAGTAGTATTTTATTCATGTAATTTTATTCTCCAGTTCTGACGTTTCCAGTAGACAGACATGTTGTCTGTGGCAGGATGCATTTCATGTTATTTTGGCCAGATATAATGACTGTGGAAAGATATGTTTAGTACGTTGTGATCAAGAATAGTTTCTCGTGTCTATATCAATAAAAACGCGAGTGGCATCCCAAATGAGTTATAGTTTATTCGTAGTAGCAGTTCCTTGCCAAGTTAATTTCAGCCTCAAGAAAAAGAATCCACGACCTGCGTGCTGTTTTCTGCGCTGGGGACATCATCATCATGAAGACAGCAAGTTAGGGGAGTGTACGAGAACTTAACGTATTCCACACAGGGCAGTGGAAACTACTAGGCACCTCACGTGCACTGCATGCACAGTACAAATGTGCTCAGTGACACGTCATCTGCAGTAATGCAGAGGAGATAAAGAAGGATGAAAGTATTAACACTATCTCACTTTTATTCCCCTTTTCTTGCCGTACATGGTATCCCTGGCGGGAAAATCTTCGATGGTTGAGTGCTTTGGAGATATGAGGCTTGGTTATTAGCGAGGACTGTGAACTGTGAAAAATTCTCCGAAAAATTCGTAACACCTAAACTGACTGTTCTGCTACTACATGACAATAGAAATGTGTAGGACCTGTTTCAAATTATTTTTGAACTGTGTTTGAACTCTTTTGAACTTTAGTTGAACTTTGATTTTTGATGCCACAGACACGTTTTTTATTCACGAGAACATAACGTCCGTGTATAGTAGATGCTGAAACTGTTAAAGTGCAGCCGGCCGCGGTGGTCTCGCGGTTCTAGGCGCGCAGTCCGGAACCGTGCGACTGCTACGGTCGCAGGTTCGAATCCTGCCACGGGCATGGATGTGTGTGATGTCCTTAGATTAGTTAGGTTTAACTAGTTCTAGGTTCTAGGGGACTAATGACCTCAGCAGTTGAGTCCCATAGTGCTCAGAGCCATTTGAACCATTTGTTAAAGTGCAAGTGACAGAAAATCAAATACGTGTGCACGGTCCGTGGGATTACGTTTTATTTTCATCGTGCTACGAGGCGACGCAGCGCAGCGCGGGGAGGCAGAGCCAGCGGCCGCAGTTCTCCGCGTCAGGTGCGAGGATCGGCAGCCAGCAGCGGGCGAGGTCAGTAGCAGCCGCTGAACAGGGTGTTCCAGCAGTACGACACTTCAGCTTCAGCAGCCAGAGCAGAGAAGGAGCTTCCCGACGGCAGCACGCAGAACAGCATCGAAGAGTAAGTGTTATCCTGGCACAAATAGCTAATTTCTGTAACGGACAGTAGAATAATATTGTAACTTCAAAGTCTAAAATTAATCCCTTTAAACATATTTGGCTAAAATTTGTAAATTATATTAAGTGTAAAATGTCTGACAAAATTGAAAAAAGATATCCTCTTAGAAGTAGGAAAAGGGATCAAGTAGATATTGTCGGTAATGATCCTTCAGATCAGCCACAAAACTTGCAAATAGATAACATTGTTGATGATCTATCAGATAATTTGCAAAGTTTAGATAATGAAACTGAAAATGTTTCGGAAAATGCTGATTCTGTGTTAAATGTTCGTACTGAAAATGTAGACACTGTCGCTCCTGACCACACCGACATAGTAGATTTGGATGATGACGTAAGACACACTGAATCTGACGTCAACACTGCAAATGAGCCAACAGTGGAGTCACACAGATTAAGTCATGGCACTGCTTCAGCTGAAACATTGCCAACAGTAGATAATGGGGAGATAGAAATCAGCAAGGAGCAAAATACGTTATCTGTCTTATAATTACTTTCAAAAGAAACTAACGAAAAAATAGATAAAATAGATAAAGGGCAAAATGACACTAAAGAAGAGATAAAAGCCGAGTTAAGAGAAACAAAAGGTGATGTTAGGAAAGCATATGCAGTAATGACTCAAATCAATGGCAATTTTGAGGCTTTAGAACAAAAGGTATGAAAACTTGGAGCTAAAACTGAAGCTTGTTCCAGTAAAATAGATCGAGAAACAAAAGAATGGGGTAAGAAATTAGAATTATGTAAGCTTGAGATAAATTAGAAGTTTGATTGTAAAATTAAAAAGCTGAATGATGATATGGGGGCTCAGGATTGTGTAACATCAACAATAAGTAGTAATGTTAGCCAAGTAATAAACGAGCAATGCAAGGCTGCTAAATAATGTAATGATAAACATGAACAGCAGTTAAGTGAGTTAGAAAACATCAAAGATGAGCAGCAGGTACTTAGTCGTGAGGTTTCACAAACAGGTGCTCATTGTAAAGGTACCACAGATGCGATTCAAGATAAATTGAAGGATTTGAGCAGGCAGTTAAGCAATTTCCTGACAAAAGTAAGGACAGAGTGTGTGTACATGCTAGTGATGTAACAAATCCCACTATTGTTTACCATCCTTTCTCTAGTAGAGGTAACATACATCCAGTTGATTTTATTAAACAGTTCGAGGGTACACTTCCTGAAAAATCTAACAGAACAACAAAAAATAAAAGCTGTGCCAAGTAGATTTCAGGGAGACGTAATATCATGGGGAACCGGGGTCAGTAACACATGTACCACATACAAGGAATTTGCACAAGCATTTACTGTTTTCTAGAAAGCACGGAGACATTTGGCTACTGGGTTACTGCTGTTCTGTTCCTTTGATATTTGTTTACTTAATTTGTTTATGTATCTAGTAATGTGTGTTAGAGAATGTTTATGGTCCAGCCGTAGGAATATTTATTAAATTTCAAGTTATTTAAATGTAAATCCAGTATATGGAATGTGAGTGTGCTTTGGCTTGGAGACATGATAGGAGCGCTACCGCCAATCACAGTGCTCGTTACTAAGGGAGGCTATTACCGATGTGAATGCAGGGGGAGTTGTGAACAGTGCGGCGCGAGGGACAGTCGCACAGGACACGAAGAGTCCTGCACAGTACGGCGCGACGGACGCACAGACGCGGGAAAGACTTGAAGAGTGGTTCAGTTTGCGTGCGGTCGCGGGAGATAGAAATATTTCGTAGTGCCGGCTTGTGCACTTGTGAGACTTCCGTGGCTTCTGCAGTGAAGACGTAGTATGTGTTTAGAAGTGAATGTTGTTGTTCATTCCTAATTACGTGAAGTAGGTATCTATTGTTTCCCTGTTATTGAACTTATATTTTATTTAATTGCCGACATCGACACCAATAAGTGTTTTACAGTAATAAAGGGCAGTCTTAAAGTTACTTCGGCTGTCGTACTCATAATTTAAAGTCGTTAAAATAGTACCTGCAGAATTTATTTAATTTCAATCTTTCATGTATAAATGTCTATGTTACGTTCAAAATTCGTAATTGCCGAGTGATAGGAACCTTCGACGATTGAATTGATGTGTATATTCATATTGTATACTCTAGACTCAGCAGTATTTGGCGTGTAATGCGGCAGCTACGTATCCCAGCCCCTAGACAACGAAACCAGCCGTAAACTTTTAATATTTCAACTTTGAGTCAGAGGGTGCGTAGCTGAGTGCCACCACCCCATTTCATTTTTAATTGAGAGCCCACAACGGCGGTATATACCTGTAGCATGTGCGTCTGCAACATGTCCTGACAAACTGGGACTTGGAAAAGTACTTAGTCTATGCTTCTAGCAATCACAGACTTATTAGAAAAGCATGTGTGTAGGGCAACAAAAGCGCAAACTGCCTAATCGACATGTACGAGTATGTCAAACAAAATCTTTAAGAAGCCGTAGTTTAACATATCGGCGCCTGTGATCCAGTCTGTCTGTAGCAACCATTAATACACAACAATCGGAGATATTAATATAAGTGCTCATCTGCAGGAATGGGCGTATTTAAATGTCCATATAAAGTGTTCAATGCTATTTTGGTTGATACATCTGCATTTTGATCTGGTCTAGCGATTTCCGGATTTGTTGTCCTACTAATGTGCCAGTTTCTGGATTTAGCGTCCTATCAGTTTTAATACGATGAAAACGGCATACTACCTCACTAAGTACTATATAATAAGAAATCAATATTGATCAATGTTAAACTTACACACTACTCTACAGTAATTCACCAGGAAGCACTTTATGCAGCAGAATTTTTAACTCGGAACAAAAAGGCGATTATGGATGCATTGGAAATTACAAAAAGAAAAATCCTAAGGAAGACTATAGGACTAGTTAAAGAGCAAACACTATACAGAAGACGTCGTAATAGTGAACTTCAGACCCATATTAAAAAAATTACTGATATAATTAAGACAAGAAGAATAACTATCTATGGCCACATCCAAAGGATGAATCCCAACAGACTGACAAAAAGACTGTTCACTTCAGTAAATTAAAAATGGATAAGACGCGGTGCAATTAAGTTTAAAGGGACATTGACGAACTACAAATTGTTCCACAAGATCTTCATGAATGACTGCTACTCAGAAAAAAATTATACGATTCCCAATGTTTCTATGAAAAACCCGAAAACAAGACAGGAGCCAAACCACTTGGAAAGAATGAAGCAGAAACAATCATCGACAGACGATGAGAGAAATGTGGAAGGAAAATAAAGGTAAACAGTTTAAGTAACCGTAGTCCATAGCGCCTCATAAGTAAAAGGAAGAGACGCGATTTAATATAACCAAACGTGGCCCGATTAATTTCATCGTTATTGTGTGCTCTTTTGAGTGGTGTTCTCAGTATTATAATACGTAGCACCAAATTCGACTAATGTTTTTATAAATAGACAAATGAATAATTGCGCGAAAGCAGGTAAATGCAACTGAAATCTACAAATATTATACTTTTGCAGAAAATGGTTGGGTAGAGCAAGATAATTAAGTATTCATATTACGCCGCGCGGGATTAGCCGAGCGGTCTCAGACGCTGCAGTCATGGACTGTGCGGCTGGTCCCGGCGGAGGTTCGAGTCCTCCCTCGGGCATGGGTGTGTGTGTTTGTCCTTAAGATACTTTAGGTTAAGTAGTGTGTAAGCTTAGGGACTGATGACCTTAGCAGTTAAGTCCCATAAGATTTCACACACATTTGAACATTTTATTCATATTACGTGTTGGAGTTCTGGCACATTCGTATAATAAGATGAAATTAAAATGTGCTATAATATTGATTGCTCACGATATTGTACACCAAAATAATCGTGTTAATAACTGACATCTTCACATTTCTCTGACAACTTGTTTGCGATCGTTACTACAACCATCTGGATGCTGCTAATTTTTATACATATTTTGAACAAATATTGATTTATGTGAGAGGTTATGACAACAACTGATTGTTCATCCGAGGAAAGAGGAAGGAGTCACGTGTGCCATGTCAGGAGAAAGTTTGGTAGCCCAAAGAAACAGCATTTGTTACTGTGTCCTGTACAGAATGACGTGGGTGTTTGTCGTGACTTCTACAATTAACGTCTTCCCCAAGTCATCGATTGGTGGTAACATGTATTGCACTGAAGGGTGAATATTAAGTGATCATCCATTCTTCTAACGTCCTCATCCGTTTAATGGTCAAACGTAGGAAATACCCTGTATTTTACTCTGATGAAGCAGGTCTCATAGACGAAATTCACCATTTCAGCCTTCATTTCATTTTCCTCCGTGTCGATGCTGTAATGGCCAATGAACATTTAGACACACGACTATGATCCGGTGACTGATTTTCCATAGGGTACACGTGAAGAGTGGAGCACTCAGCAGATAAGATATTTTTTTACACAAAGCCTAGAGTATATTACATTTTTGTTGATATGAAGTAAGA
The DNA here is from genome assembly GCF_021461385.2 of Schistocerca piceifrons. Taxonomy (NCBI): domain Eukaryota; kingdom Metazoa; phylum Arthropoda; class Insecta; order Orthoptera; family Acrididae; genus Schistocerca; species Schistocerca piceifrons. The sequence continues at coordinate 5,079,993 of NC_060149.1, forward strand.
TTTTGTTTTCTAATTCATTGACCTCTTTTCCGCAGGCTCTCCTTACACTTGTTTTTGGTTAGTTTCACTTTTATATGTCAGCGAGGCTTTGGCTTCGGTAGATCTGCTGTACAATTCTCTCTACTTACTTAGTAACTTTCAAATGTTATTACTGTATCATGGGGACCTTTCTCTATCCATCACTATCATGTAAGGTACCAACTATTCTCACGCGGAACGTATCTCACTCACTCTCGTGTTCATCTCAGACGTTTCCTTAATGTCCCCTTACGTGACGATATCAACACTAACACAGATCTAGCGTCAAATAATCATTGCACATACTCCATTTACAAATCGGATATCTCGAACACAAGTCAGTAGAAGACAATGGTAAACCACATCCGCTACAAACGTTGTGTGAGCATAGCAGGATCTCGCACATTGTCGAAAAATCTGGTAAAAAGTACATTAGCTTGCACTGGGGACGGAATGGCAAGGAAATCAGCCTTTTCCTTTTCGGGGGAAGCGTCCCGATATTTGCCTGGGTAACTTAAAAAACCTACGGGAAGGGAAACCAAAATTTCAGATGTTGAATATAGAACTGAAACCAAATTCCTCAGAATGTTATTCGAATGTGCTAACCACAGCATCACCCCGATCGGTGATATTTTGTTAAAAAAGCTCCACGTTTAGGAATATGTTTTCGCGCTCCACATAAGATCAAACAAACGTTCCATTCTAAATGCATCATTAGTATACTACATTTCATGGATAGCCTTTGAAGCATCAGACGACTATGGGTTGAAAGTTCATAATGTTTACGACACCAAGTTTTCAGAATCGAGCTGAGCTGGGCTCAGCGATTGTCCCCTTTCCCTGTTCCACTAGCGACAACAATAGTACAACGCTCCCCAATTGGTGCCGTCCTTTTGTTTAACGAGACACTCCGCCTCAAAGTCTGTTGTGTGCTGTGGCTCGGCGGATTAAAACTAAGAGTATTACGCGGTTTACTGGAAGTACTGCCGCCTAACCAATTTATGGGCCCACACACACACACGCTGCAGGCAGGTTACGATGAAAGAATGCCTTTGTTCACCATCCTGTAGTGATCCCACTGGAAACTTATTCCTCCTTTTTACGTCATACCGATAACTGCACTGGAATTAAATCTCAAATGAAAATGTGGTGAGTAAAGTCACGTGTATAGATAATGGCACCACAGGTTTGTTGAGTATCTCTTGTAGTCTGAAAAAGTACAAATAAATTTAATCTGTACTGTCGGCATTCTCAAATACCAATTAGTTTGCAAGGAAGAAGATATATCTTGCTAATTCTAAAATTGTCGTAGTTCTAAAATATAGGGAACAATTTTTATTACTTACCAGTTGATCTTTGCATGTACATAGTTCTCTCAAATACACTGTAATATCACAGCAAAATAACAGATTTATTTATTTTTCAGAACTAATGTTACTTACGATATCCTTGTTGAATTTGCAGTTAAAGGCTGCGGATATGGGTTAGATATTTTGAACGGAGCTTGCAACATCCCGAGAGCGGAAAGAAATCGAGCACGTCACTATCTTCGAATACATGGATATCATTTTGAACATGTCCCGCAGTAAATGTACAGTACGTAATTTTGTTGAATTTCGGATCCCTTCGTGTCGTTGCTTCTTGAAAAGAATTTATTTTCTGTTGCACTTGTAATCCCCATTCAACTACATAGCTCTGAAATAAAGAAATTTGAGAAAAAACTTTATTTAACCCTTTACTCTCGTTTTGATGCATACATTACATCCTCGGAGCGAGTACAGTTACTTTTGAATCACCCGTTATACACTGCCAATCCCGTAGCTTGCATCACTTTAAATGTAATCAGGTTTCCCTTTATTTTAAAGCTATGATTAGAGTTTGAACGTCTAAAAATTATGTGATAGGTCATTTAGTGTACCTTCAATCGAATGGTATTGCGGCGGGACGGAGTTGGTCTGTCGTTCTTTCGTCTCATTACTAGCTCTCTCTGAGTCACTTTCATCGAACAGTTCACCTACCTCTATATGTCTTCCTTCCGACGTCCCTTCACTGTGCAGTAGAAGGTACACGCTAGGCGGTGTAAAGCAGCGTTGATGAATCCACTACCTAATACCTACCACACAGAGGCCGCGAAACTCAAGTTGCAAATCAGTTCCTGTAAGTTCATTTTCACAGATTTCGGTCGGTAGGAGAATGCAGTTCAATTGCATTAAGCATTAGAAAATTCTATTAACGTCTTTTTATTCATAAGGAAGCACATGAAATGGCTATCAAGTCCGTATTTAATAATGCAAATGCTCTATCATTCCAAGTTCACCGTCTATACAACATATTTCACACGAGAAAAGCAGCCAGAATTTCTGCAAGTCCGACCCGATTAATTTTGCGATCCAGCAGTCACCGACCCACCACTATTAGCGAGTTGAACATTCCGTAATTTCAGTGGTCTTCTGTGGCAGAAGTGCTCGCCAAAGTGTATCATAAGGAACACAGAATATGCCATGAGTAATTGTCACTATGACAGAAAATTTCACACGTTCATTAAACTTCAACTAATTAATGCATAGCTATCACACTTTCATCAAAATGTTCGTAACTTAAACCGTTTTAGTCACGACACGTTCTATCTGAAATTACCTCACTAGCTCTTCATTTGACATACTATTTTCGCGGAGATTTCTAGCATGGTGTTACTCGGAAGCAGGTTAGCGAGCCGATGCTCCTCTCCTCTCTGCCTGTCTACCTATCTGCACGCGGGAACCGCTTAGTTCTGACTGGCTATTGATCTGAATGAACAACTAGAATGATCTTTCTTGCTTTAGCCAACCACTAATCAGATAGTCATCTACGTCATTACAATTTCTAATACAGAATATTGTTTAATAAAATAGAACGAAATGCAAAACACTCCTTAAATCAATACAGAAACTTATTCCGCTTCAGACTTTTATTCTGGCTGGCTGCACATATCGACAAACGTCATCAGCATCGTAGTTGAAACACAATTTTCCCACGGTTGAATTTTATAACGTTTTACTTAAAATCACATTAAGCTTTAACGTATGTCCCACATACACTCTCTCATTCATTTCCATGTTTTCACACAGTAAATTATAATTTTGAATGATTTTTTATACTACGTAATGCAGAGTAATTAAAGTTTTGAAAAGAAAATTATAATTAAGTGATTTTATACACTGAGATATTTGTTATGACTTCAGATGATAATTAAAGACATTTGGTTATTGTTGCTAACTGAGTTTTGAAACGTAAGTGTCGGTTTTAGGATGTTTAAGTAATTTTCTCAATCTCTGTAACTATAATTGATAAAAATCTGAAATTTTGACAGGATCTCTTCCTTAATAACATAAGATTGTGTACCAAGTTTGAACAACATCGGATGATAATTACTACGGTTTATTTAAGTTCGTAGGGGGTATGAATTTGGGTACCGACTGAATGTTACTTGAGACCTTTCACACGGCCGGTAGCGTCAGCTGGGCTTGCGCTGTGAGACAGAGTGAAGAAAAAACGTAGCCATCCTGAAGCCACCGTGCTACACGGCTGCGTGCCTTCCGACATCGAATGTTATCTCGGTATAGCTTGATACGTTACGCATCCCCTAACAACCTAAAATAACTCTTGAGTGCATTTGAGGTTCTTACAATGGCAATGTTACTACTGAACTTTGTAGTTACACCAACACATTTAACTATGGGGCTTCTAATGAAAGTTGTTCCTATTCACAAAAAAATATTTTCAAAAGAACAAAATATCAAAAATTACATTATAGTTTTCTACACTGTCACATCAAATGTCAGAGGTTTGGACTTGATAGCGAATAACAAAATTAATTTACACAATTTCCTTTTTTTCTTCAGAAATCATATTTTTCATACAAAATTCCTCATCTTAACATTTCCAAAAGAAGTTATTTATTATAAAACATTTACATTAGTAAATATTCAAATTTTCCTCGAAATTAAATTTTTCTTTGAAGAATTGCTTTACAAGTTTCTACATTGTTTTGAACAGAATCAAACATTTTACAAGTCGCTATGGTAGAGCTCATGAAATTTAGTATATTGCTTTTAATCGCTCTGGTGGCCGTCGTTTTTATATCTAAGCACTTTACAGTCCCTATGTTAGCATTCATGTAACCTAAAATTATATTTTTTAATCGCTTTGAGAAGCGTCCTTTATGCATATACATACACTCTACTTTTAGTTGAAACATATGGCATATAACTTTAGTTTTCACACCTACACTTGGGTTGCCTTGAAGGCACTTCACTGAGCTACATCGTCCAGCCCTCAGTCCTAGATCAGATTTCCTGTAGTCTTGTATCGGGTTCTTCAAATTTTCGTACCTGAAACGTACAGTATGTCTAAGTCTCCATTCTTAATGTCTGCACCCTAACTTTACACATATATATTTATCATAGTCCATAATTTTTTTTCTCTAATTCAAAGGAAAAACTTTACTAGGAATCTTTCAAAATTTTTGTGTACTGAAAGCTTAGTGCTTATTTTTTTTCACGAAACTTTTTCCCAAGACAACTCCATATTCATTGCACCTCTTGTATACAGTAGTTTCATATACTACAAATTATTTTCAGTAAAAATGAATTAACCATTATTAAAAAACACCAACAGTACCCAAATTGGCACTACTATGTTACTCTTTTTTCGACAAATCATTTTATACCATTCTTTGTGAGAGATTACTTAAGCAAGTTCCTACTGAAAGCACTACTTACTCCTAACAATTGAACAAACTTTTTCTCTATTAACCTTTTCTGTCAGAAAAAAATATTTCACGACTTTATATAAAATACGTTATTACACACATAGAATGCGAAATTACAAAAACTGTTGAATATATTTAAGCTCATTTCTGAAGCTCTCAAATACACATCAGATATATATTTCGTTTAGTTATTTCTAATAAGCACATTCCTTAATCTTTTACTACAGCCTCGTCCAATAATATTTATACATGTTTCAAAAAATTGCTTAGTCATCACCTTTTCTGTTCAGTACCACTTTCGTTCCACATTTATCCATGTTAGTTTTTTAGCCATCTATTTCCAAAACTTGTCCCTCTTATGCCTCTTTACCTTATTCTTTACTACAATAGGGAAGAAGAAAAGAAGATAGCAGAAGTTCTGAATGATGAAGAGTTAGGTTGACAATACGAAACGGAAAGGAAATAATATTCCCAGCAACTTGGTATGCCTGGTGTGCCTTAAACACCTGACGCACGCCCCCTGAGGCTTGTTATTTACTACTGTCGCCATTGTCATTTTGTATTTCACTCAAATTTGATAGTTCCTGTATTTTTTTAACATCAGAAGAATCTACTCCCTTCCTTTCGCCATATTCATTATACCCCTCAATATACTCTCTCGTCCTGCAATAACTTATGGGTATGTCACATTGTTCATCGGATACATATGGCCTTTTTCCAGTGAAAGGAATAACTATTGTTCATCCATGTACTACTATAACCGCTTCATCACTTCCAAAATCTACTTTTCCTTGCTAAGAAATCTGCAGCCACCAGCATTTCAACACTTAATCCATTTATTATCAAAAAAATTTGGTCGAGTTCTACCTCACCAATCCTGACCGGTCGCATAATTTCACGTTTAACTACTTCTTTACTTTTCCCTGTGGCTACCATAATATTTATGCCACTTTCTGGGATTATAACTACCTCTTTACTAGCAGGGAGAACATTTACAAAACCCTGTGACACTGCACATACATTGGAATCACTATCCAATAAACAAAGAACTTCTTCATTAAAAATCGTCACTTCAATTATAGGTTCTCCTGTAGTTTCTTCTCTGAATTCAGAATCTGGTTCTTCTAACAAATCCTGCACTACATCACGTCTATAGAAACCCACACCTCCTGTGGAAATTAGGCACATGCTTACTGGTGTTTTATTCTTTAACTGTGGCAGCTTTCATTAGTCTGTCCACTATTGATAAATCGGAATACTTCTTTAAATACTCCCCTTCTTTAATAATATCACCAGATTCTGCAACCCTCTAAGCGCTTCAGTGTGGAACCGCGTGACCGCTACGGTCGCAGGTTCGAATCCTGCCTCGGGCATGGATGTGTGTGATGTCCTTAGGTTAGTTAGGTTTAAGTAGTTCTGAGTTCTAGGGGACTGATGACCTCAGATGTTGAGTCCCATAGTGCTCAGAGCCATTTGAACCATTTTTCAGCAACCCTTCCTACGGTGTTGTCATAATTTTCAAAATTACTCCCTGCTTCCTCCTCTTCTGTTTCTTCTTCCTCATTATCCGAAACTACTCCATTTAATCTATACAAAACTTTCTCTCCCCTATTATTCTCTTCCTCCGGTACCTCCAATACCGTTTCCCCTATTATTGAGCTAATTCCACAGTTTATGGTAAGCCCCTCATCTGCTCTGCAGTGCTCGTTTACCTTCACATCCTGTTACTTTCTACTAACTGTTCCTCACTAACCTGGTTTCTTGAGTCACTGTTTTGATCTTTTCTCTCACAAAATTCGACTACATTTTCCTGAAAAACACAATTTTCCACAGTGTCCCTCTCCTGAGCAATATTTATCTTTACCACATCACCACCAAGATGTTCAGCTGGTGTTTTTCTTGCAAAAGGTTTTGCTGGCGGTACATGCATTACAGTATGTTTCAACCTCATGCTTATCATTCTTTGCTTAGGCCAATGGCGGATATCTGCTATAGGTGATGGTGGCAGGGAGAATGAAATTTCCATGCTATTTCTTATAAACGTTGCTAGGCAGCTTAAATGTACTTAATGAACAGCATCGCAAAAAACCCAGGAGTTGCTGTAATGTGTCATTACATCAGGCTACAGAAGAAAGGTTCCTTGACATCTTTAAATTTCCCTTGCTTATAATCCAAAGTGAAAGAAATAGAAGAAAGGCTGACTTACCTATGTACTCACGAAGAAGAACCTAGGGAATGCTAGACACAGTGAAGTTAACTAGTCCGTGGTGTAGTTTGCTGTGAAGCCTATGCATCTCTGGAGTATTTATAAAGCCATAACGGTTCGTCGAGGCTTTCAGTGAATAGTGGGAGCCCTGTTTTATCATTGCTTATGAGACAACCAATCAGACGAGTAAAAAGGTAAAAAGTGTCTCAAGGAACAGGAGTACGACGTGAGTCTCTATGTGTCAAGGTTAGGCTGGTGTGGTCTGCCCGAGTCTGGATGGCGAGTGCTGAGCGCGTCCAGAAATATAGGGGTAGCGAGAGAGCAACATAGAGGAAGTGGTTGGCAGTTTTTCCTGGAGCGGCTGGAAAGGAGAGAGTGCTTCGCAGCACAAGGTAAAGTGCTGAAGGGAACTCACCGCAGTTAATTTAAGGGTGGGAGGAAGACGTTGTGTTAGCTAGAGGACTGGAGGACTCATAGTTTTATTTTAAAGTGACTTGTTTCCAGAAGTGGTTCAGAGGTATCCTTCTTCTCTTTAAGCATTTTCAGTTACTTTAAATTGTCACTATATTCCATTGGACACAGAAATTTTTGTGTGTGCTGCAGATATAAGTGTATGGACAACAGGATTACCATTCCGTGTTAGTTACTAACTGCATTTACTATTATCATCCGGCGATGATGAAGCTGTAGTTCACCGATATTAATGCACAGATGGCGGGTCTTCGAAAAATGAACGGCTAGAGGCGCATAATCACTCATGTTAGGAAATTATATTTGCCTCATGGAACGAACATGTTAAAATACGCTGTCGAATCCATTGCTTTCGGTTACTGGTATGGAGAGGAGTGTTGGAGGTATTTTATTTAGACGGGGGTGGTGCGCTACAAGTTTCAAAAAATGTTCCAAAATTCAGACAATATCTTCTAAAATGAGAAAACCTGAGACTGTATTATCGAAGTTGCTGTAAATTCCTTGATTCCAATTGCAAGTTAAATCAGACAAATGTAAATTGTGATTGTAAATCGCTGGCTGCAACCTAGCACTCCCTATTCTTAAGATACTAAATGTTTCACCAAAATACTGTTTCAGTATTGTGTCACTTAAATGCTCAGTGAAAAGAAAACTCGTAGCTTGTATGGTCTGCGTCAAACGCAGGTATCTGTTTCAAAACAAATATATTTCAGTTTACGTACATGACAGAATGTTGACCAGACGGTTGTAATTAATGTGCAGCTACTCATGGAGGTCCAGTGTGGACTGTAATTATCGTTGGCAGCGAAACGTGGTAGATATAGTAATGAGTTAACGCGGAACTGATTTACGATGGAGAAAAATTAGTTCCCATTTTGGCTACCAGATGCTAATCTGGCGCTGTATAGCATCTCTTCGACGTCTCCGGTGCTCGTATGGAACAAATTGTGTAAGCGGCAGTTAATAATAAAATCAACATTGTGTCTTTCTCGCTTGTTCTGCCCACATCCCACTCCTAATCCATTACACGTGGAAACGTTTCTCAACCTCTTTGTTACATTCACAGCGCCAGATTTGCACCTGGGGGCTAAAATTTGAACTACCATTTTTTTCAGCTTAATTCCGTTCCTCATTAACGCATTCGAATGTCTACCAAGTTTGACTGCCGTACAATAATTACAGTCCACACTGGACCGCCATGAGTAACTGCACTTTAATTATAACCAGTCTGTACATGTCGTAACAGAGGTCCCCCGTACTTACGATTTTTTAGAAACTATTTGCTAGGAGTCAGGCACATTTGGATATCTATGTTGTCACACTCCTACTGAAAGTAAATCTAACATCTCGAACATTTATTACAGTTTAAATAAAAGGAACATTTTGTAATACAAGCACCACAATGCTGTAAAATTGAAAAGATCATTTTAGAAATATGACCATAAACATACATAATGATAAAATGTACATGACACTTGTGACGTCTACTAAAAAAACAGCAACAAAAAAAAAATGCGTGCTGCAAGTGTTATCTACACACTCTGTTCACAGCTCACATAATGGTATTATGGCGTGGTTCACTGTTTGTCACATAAAGCATTATCCTGCCTTATTCTTCTCCACAATTCCGTTCTGCCTCTTCAGTACATTTTCCGATATTACTTTCGCACTCAGAGCGATGAGTGCTGTTCTAGTTATGCATCGTTCCACTCGCTGAGCGGTCGATACGCGCACCGAAATTCAGTGTGCCATGGTAGCTACGCAACTCGCATTCGTGTCAGAACACAAACAACCCCTGAGCCACAAAACCGAGACAAGTACGTGAAGCAGCAATTCACATAACGCTTACAAGCTTCCCACGTTACTGCGATATTATAATGCTAGCAGCTAAAACATTAGGAATGGTGTGGCAAAAAAGTATTTATGTTTCAGTTACAGTCGTTTCCACAGCAATACACAATGCGCCATACACATTACTTGCAATCAAGCATTTCAGTCCTTTTTATAAGATTCGTCGTTTAATTTCTAACAAACATTTATGTTACAAGTTTTTCAGAGATAAGTAAATGTGAAACAATAAAAGTCTGAGTATAAACAATGCCTCCCACCAATTCTGAAATATACTCGTACATACATGATACATTTCAGAACTAAGTTGTACAGTTTATCATTATCAACAGTAGGTTATCTTTCTATGTTAAAAATATGGTGTGTATTATTATTACCTTGAATGATTATAACATTCAAACAGATTTATCGGTTAATAATCTCACAAAATATCTGTTGTTTTCAAGTAATTAAAGCTTAAAAATCATTAAATTTCAACCTTCGGTTACGTGATCGAAAACTTTCTGTTACTGGCCGAAGCTCTGGTGACAACACAGTCTAGGAGTAGGATGAAGCTATACCCGTGTTATAGGAATGTTAGCTAAAGTTCCTAGTGTCTTTTTGTACTGTTTCTGCAAGCAGTTTAGTTATTTGGTGATAGAAAAGGCATTTGCAACTCTTAAATAACAATGAAAAGGAAGTTAGTGGAGGATGATAGTGGAAACATTCAGAAAACTGATGCGCTTATGGTCTCTTCGTTCTTCAAAATAAGCCCAGCTTTTTTTTATGTTCCGGAAATAAAAATGATAAAAAATGCATTGCATGGCGACTGAGACAGAAGTACTGCGACAGAGCAATAAGTTGAAGAACTGTGTTAAAAGTGAGTAATTGCTGTCGTTCTTGTCTTCGACAACTTTACGCATTGCAGTTTTTCTGTTCCTCCAGGTTATTAATTTACACCACTTTATGTTTATAAAGTGTATTACAATTAAACCTTAAAGTACCTGTTGTTCTACTGCATACTTAAATGCTGATGAAACATTGTTATTTAAAAGTGCTTAAGCAGAACCAACTTTCATTTGATCGTATTGGCCTGATCTTATTACATTTACTTGTTGGTTCGAAGCATAGTTCAGTTTTTCACTTCGTCAAAATCGTTAGCTTTACAACATGTTCAATGGAGACCGTTTGAAGTAGCAAATTATTGGCTTCAACGTCTTGTTTGGGAAGAATAAAGTGGTCTCAGATTGTTAAATGGTTTCTCAGATCCTTCATAAAAAGAACTACATCAGGCATGAAATACAGTTTCTTAACACCTTCCTTGTGATTTATTTCAAATTGATCAGATGTAAAATGAAGGCAATAAATGTAAATTGATATTAAGATTTGGTACGACACACGATTTAAAGCTCTTATATAACTGTATTACGAATAAGGTAAACTTAGGAATAGGAATAAATATATAAAACAAAGTTACTCTGAAAGAGAATCAAACTTGTGAGCATTGCTTTAACAATTCGACACGCTACCAATTACGATACAACCACCAACCAGCTTACATGGCTTGTTTACTTACATTAAAAAGATCCTCCCAAAAATAAACACGTATAGTGAGCACTATGTCATTTGGATCTCTAAGAGAGAGTTACAACGACGTTTTATGTATCTCCTCAATCTTTGGAACACTTAAATATATTTTTCAGGCGTTTTTATATATTTTTTTGTACGATGTGGTACTACACAGCGTTTGTAGCCCATTTTCCGAAACGTAAGTTTCAAAACAAGATATCACTGTGAACGGGCTTCACAACAATAGGAGCAGCGTGCTTTTCAGTGACAACACAGAGATCACATGACTGAAACGGAGCGTTTTAGCGGGCTTTCAAAATATTCCGATTTCATTTCCATTTGTTATTAAAAAAACTGGAATCCATGAGGAAAAGAAGCATATTATGAGAATGAAATGAATAATTAGCAATTTAAGATGATCTCCAGAACACAGTCAAATACCGTATTCCAAGCCCAGCACTGTCCTCGCACTCTTAATCAGCGGGAAATAATCCCGGTCCGTCAATATTTATTAAGAGTTTTCATAGTTTTTCTAAATCCGTTAAGGCTGCGACCTATCCTTGCCACAGCAAGTCTTCAAATAAATGGGACTATCGCGTCTCCAAAATTGTTTTGTTAGCTTGATATTCGCTTGTTGTAGTTAGATAGCTTTTGGAAACTCTGTTCAATCTTTCCCACACCAGGGAGTCTGTGGGTGAAGTGTGTATGACACCCAGCTTCTTTAATGACTCCAGAGAGTGGCGAATATGGTTTACATTGATAAGTGTAAAAGTGATAGCTAGGGAAGACTCACATTTCTGGTGCGATTGACACTGTTTCTTATCAGTTATTGATAAAATAAGCTGGTAATACATTTAAAGTGCATTAAAAATATTAACTTTGAAATGTCTCTGTGAAGTCGTTTCATAAGACGCTTGTCGAATTCGGTACAACTTATTCACTTTACTACCTGATTTTAGCTCAATTCATGAACTCTTCCAGAAAGACTGAGCACTCAAATAAGGCCTATTGAATATTATATGTGTGTTTTAATGTGGGGTTTCGGTTTTGTTTTGTGGGAAACGCTGAGTTGGTCATCATCTGCTGGGAGATGATGTTGCTTCTCGTTCGAAGGAGAGCACAGGATGACCAACTTAGGTTTCCAATACCTGAACAGAGATGTTTACGCATCTTAATCGAAAACTGTGTCGTAGGTTGTTTTTGTGTGTGAGATTGGTGACGGAGGGTAGCTTCCGCTGCACGGGAAGCTAGATAATCTCGAAAGGAAAAGCGGCACTCTTCGGTGAACGCTTGGTGAGTACAGATCGCAGCTCTTAAGGGGGGTTTCAGGTGATAGGAAGCAGGTTGAGTTAGGACTTCATTATGTTTAACTGTTGAAATACTTACGAACTTCAGCTTAACTGAAGCGTGTGAAGCGAGTTATTATTCCAAATGTGTATTAATTATTATTAAATTGCTTTAAAAAGGCAATTTTTGGGTGCTTGTGTTAAAAGTGTGGAAGCTGCTTTTGTCTTTGTGTGTCGATTTTGTGCCACGTGTTTGGTAATCAATGAACCTTCTGGTCCACCACGGCACCGCAATAGGCTTTATTTTAACAGTTTGCTTGGTTAATGATCTATAATTTCTGCAAGAATATCTGTTCTTTCGTGCGCTTTCTACAAAGCAGCAGAACAGTTTGATTCGGAATGCACCACGGGCTCTAGTTCGTCCGTATGCAAGCAGCAGACGCAGTTAGTATGTTGAATAATTATCGCACAGCCTCGTGCATTGGTTAAAACTCTGTCCAGAACAGCGAATGCGTAGAATCGTAATGCGAATCTCACTGAGATATTTTTATGGTATGAACGCAAAGGAGATTATAGTATCATTGTCTCCTACCCCCGTTTTCTGTGTGTGTTCTTGCTGTAGTTAAATTGTGCTCTGTTATATTCTCAAGTAATTCTTATTTAAATGTTTCTAGTCAGGCACCAGTTACGTGTAGTTAGGATGTGCAGTCAATTACTTAGATACTATAAATAATCTACGTGAAAGATAAATTCTGTGGAGTTGATCTTACCCACTTTCTCCGATTTCCAATCCTGAATTAATCAAGCTGCTTCATGCACGACACGGAGTGCTGTTTTTCTGGCTACTTAAAGAAAATTTGCATACTTGTAATTAAATTATTAAAGTAATTAAACTAATAATTTTCCAGCTCCGTTTTTTTTTTCAAATGGTTAGGAAGGGCTTGGGCTGGTGGCAACCCTGAATTTCTGAATTTTTATCATTATTTGTGTGAGAGAAGCAGCTAGAAATGCGAGATAACGTATATGGCTCGATGAGAAACGTCGTAAACATAGTAATACGTTACACATGGCCGACCCTGGCCTAGGATGCGCTAGACTTGCGAACTTCTGAGAGATTAAGCTAGATTTAACAGTGTATTAATTTATGCAAAATTTTTTTTACAGCGCTCAAGCAACTTCTGTGTTGTTTGAGAGAGAGTATTTCTTTCGACGTTGTAAACGACGTTGTTTGCTTTTTATTGCATATATGTATGTTTTTTTAAATTTGGGATGTGTTAATATGTTATTTGTTTGCGTGTGACGAAATTAAGTGCAGGCCACGTCCAATTTGTGTTCTTTTTCAGTCACGTAATCGTGTGCTCTCTTGATTAGGCGACAGGTATGTTATTTTTGTATTGTGTGGATTTTTTTCTTGAACTATAAAACTATGGATACGCACAGCCATGTAAAAAATAGTAATCGGGATAATCAGGATGGCAGTAGCAACAGGATGAATGCAAATGATGAGCCTGTAGAACACGTGGAAAACACGATGCTGAACTCAATCGAACAAACGGAAGCAGTAAAAAGTCGCGTCGATCCATATTGTCACCAAGTACAAGACATGGAGGATCTAAATAGCAAACAGAATAAATCCAGTATGGAGAAGGAAGGTAATGAACGCACCAATAACCAGTTTAATAGTATGGGAGTAGACATGGGGGTGCCCTTACAAAATTTCATAGGGCAATTTGCCAAGATCGACGAGATTCATAAATCTATGATAGAGGCTAATCAACAGACACAAAATCGATTGGAGGTGAATGAGAAACGATTTGAAAAACTTGAAAATAATGTTGTGAATAATGTAAAGGAATTTCAGACTACATTACGTGAAGAAATAGCCGCAGAGATAGGGAATACGGTCACTGTTGTGGAGCGACATATCGGGCACGTGGAAAATGAACAACTAAGACTGAATAACGTGGTCGAACAGCAGGCGCTAATCATAACGGAGAAATTCCAGGCTTTGGAAATTCAGGCGGAAAGGGACCGCGCGGAGCTATTGTCTATGATGCAGCTAGCGGAACCGCCGTGTCCAGAGGCCATTAAGACCCAAGTGGACCTCTATAGCAGCACGATTAGTGCTCTGCAAGACGAGTTGGAGAAAAGCAAATAGGGAAACGCTTCTGAAGCCGAGGATATAAGAAACGAGCTCGCGAAGGTCGCAGAAATGGTAGGGAACTGTTCGGCGGCAGGTGCTAGGGAAAACACGGAAGAGGTGCGATCCTTGCTGAAGTTCCAACATGGACAATATTTAATAAACCAACAGCAAGCAGGAAGAACCCGTGATTTAGTTGAACGTATAGGGGATCTTGAAACACGTGTTGAACGTAGTCGAAAGGTGCCCGGACGCAATAAAACACACGAAAGTGCGGAGAAAGACTCTGAGCACGAGGACGGGTGGAAAAGAAGCGAAAACGAGGACGCAGGAAACTCATGGTGGCGAGCAATGAATCTACACGGACGTTCTCCGTGAAGAGAAAGGGGGCATGTGGATTTCAAACACTTTCTTTCGATGAGAAAGTTCGATGTGTTTAGCAACGCAAGTGATGGGATCCACCCCGTTGCTTGGACGCACCAATTTGTGTTTGTGTTGCCTCCGTCGTGGCCCAGCACACACAAAAGGGAATTTATGTGCAGTTTTCTAATAGGGAAACCTGCCGTAAGAATGAGAATCGTGGCGCGTAGTTGTGGCACAGTACGCGAATTCACGGCAGCTTTCCTTTCGGCCTACTGGTTAGAAGCCAGACAGGACAGGATAAAACATAAAATATTCATGATACCTTTCCTAAGAAACTCAGGTTTTACGAGCACAGCTCGGCTTTTTGATCATATGGTATAGGCGAATCAGTATCTGTATGAACCGTTTGGACCAGCAGAGCTGATCCGGGTTTGGTTAACTAAACTGCCGGCACATATGCACCATATCGTAATTGCTGCGAGATGCAAAGATGATGTGGAGGCTTTCAAAGGAATTCATCAGGAACTTGAGGACGACTCGGAAGCGTATACATCTAATTATGCAGGTGAACCCCGTAGTGAACAAGTACAAAAGTCGAATTGGGGCGCGAACGGAACCGATCACGGATTGATGATCGACAGAACAGAAACAATAATAACGGGTTGCAAAACCGTGGGGATAACTGGAAGAATGGGTTCAATAGGAACCGACAATTTGGTAATGAAAGAGTATACGGAAATCATGTTACGAATCCCGGAAACGGTGGAAATCGTGATCAAGAATCCAGAAATCAACCAGGCAGAGAACGCAATGCGAATAGGAACAGGGGTGCGCGAGTACCACCAGGGGTGCAAATTAGGCCGCCGAATCCCGCACACAATCACCAAATTGAAAATGAGAGGCAAGAATTTTGACACCAGCCTGGCGCGGAACGGAGCGAAACTGCAAATAGGATGGACACAAGTATTTTGTACTTGGGGAACGAAGACATACTGGACGATTTATTATGGGAGGTTCCAGGCAGAGAAGTGGCGGTAATTACGCCCGTTGTAACGATTTAAATTGGTGAATTGAAATTAAGATGCATTCTGGACACAGGGAGTCCATATTCAATTATTGACGAAGACACATTCACGCAGTGTGAGGAGTGGGGAAATTGGTCTATTCTTCCGGTGCGAGGGACAAGATTAAGGGGAGAGATTCACGGGAAAAGCGTGGAAATCAAACGGCGAGCTCGGATTAACTTCACACGAAGGATACGAGTTTGAATTGAATTTTTATATTGTACCGCTCATGCGGGTGGCGGTCATTCTGGGTGTAATGCTATTGTAAATATAATACTGCCATTAATCTGTATATTAAAAAAAATTTTTTTTGTTCCATAATAATTTTGAAAAATTAAGCAAATACTACAACAAGAGTAAGCTTTTGTTAAGTGTAGTTTATCTGTTTAAAATGACCTCTTTGACGTACGTGGAACAAATGTATTAAAAAAAAATTTGTAATTAATTATGTATTATTTCAAGCGCAACTGTACTTAATTAGGTCAATTTTGTATGTTATGTTGTCATGCAATTGTAAATGATTCACACATAGGGTTTCTGTAAGCAGAAGTGTAAATTGAAAAGGTGTTGGCATGCGAGTAGCATACAGTCGGTAGCTGCCCTGCAAGTGGGGAACACGCATTACGTTGGTCAAGCACTAGACGCCGCGAATTTACCTGCAAGACTGGGTTTTGGCCTCGGACGTGTTCTACGTGATTGGTGCAGTACGGCAATAAATTAATAGCTCAGAAATTAGCAATTTTATCGTCGCCACCAACAGGAAGACAGAGCTATGTACATCAAGAGCCGTACCTGCGCAGTGTTACTACGCAGCACCGCCTCACGCCACCTTCGACATCAGTAACAGGCAAAGTACTTTATTTAGAAGTGTATCACAGTATGAACCATCCATCATCAATCAGTGGAATATAAGTGTTAAATGTACCTTTGGGTTTAACTGTGATGTTCCTGTGTCATTTACCTCAGTAGGATCCTTACCTAAACGAATTTATTCCGAGTATCCTGATGTTTATTGAAGCCTGAATAATAGTAAATTACTGGCAATGGTACTGTTTTGCTAGTAAATTCTGAAAATCATTATTAAATACTAAAGTTTGCACTTATCAGTTTAAGGGCCAACGCCTTGCGTGACCATGAGGATTAGTTTTCAATAGCATTTCTGAAAGTAATGTACCATAATTGTTTAACTGTAACAATCTTAACAGTTATTGTTTGTGTTGTTTCTCCATGTCAAAGAAAGCCAGACAAATATTGGTGTTAGTAAAATGTTAACAAATAACAGTCCTATAGAAATGAAATTTAGTCGTGCTAAATAATAGTTTTGGTCATACGAATGTTAACTATAAGTTTAATATTTTTTTGCATCCTTGCTGAAACATATGTGTGTCTTCTTTTAAATGATTACTGAAGTATAGTGATAAATTCGATAAGTAACAGGAGGTGGGATTAATAGTACTTACTGCCAAGTGACCGTAGTAAATGGAAATTAAATGGTTGTGATTAAATTACATAGGAAGTGCGACATCATGTTTTTGTGAAGACAATGTGCACAATTTGGGCTGGCAGACGTTTTATTAAGCGAAACAGTTTATTGTAATAGCATGAGAGGCGGCAGACGCCCCCTCTCATATTTCTATCTTACTCTGAGTAATTCGATTTTCCTCTCTAATTGCATGCAGTGATTAGTTGCTATTCCTTCACATGCGGACTTCCCACACAGCGTCTCTCGTCAACTGGGTGGTCCGGTGACAGGCGGGCTCTGCTGATCTTGAAAGGGTTAAGCCGACGGTTGTGAGGGTGTCGAGTGACTGCTTTCCAGACGCCGACATTGTCATAAAAGCGGCGGAGACACGCCCGCAGAAGCCTGAAGGAGCGGCTGGGCTAGAGATTTCGTTACTTCGCAGAAATTTAGCGAAAACACTTTCTGGCGGGCTACCAGCGAGGCGTGGGAATGACTTGTGTTGCCAGGCAGTCTTGGCGGGAAAATTCCCGCGTTTTCTGCAAAATCGTAACTGTGATTGGCTTGTTCAGGGCATAGGTCCGTGACGTAGCAAAATCGGCGCAGAAATTGGCACCAAGAATCTCCATTGATGGAATGGTAGTGCTTTGGCAATAGAGTGGAATTTTCCACCGGTTTTCGAGTTGCTGATCGGAACGTTTAACCACGCCACCGTCGTGGGGGCGGGAATGTTATGTTTTCAGTTTGTATGGGTGCTCTTGTGGGAGGTCGGGACGGCTCTCGCTTTTCGGTCGGAGTAGGTTACAAGACTGAGCTCTCGCTGCTCTTGGCAGCCTGCCTTCCGTTGGCTGTCTAATATACTTTTATTTGGTTGTAACTGTTTAATTAAGTTGCTGAAGCTTCGACTTCAACGTAACTTTCCGAGTACAGTTGGCAATTGAGCGTTCTGCGTGGAAGCGGCCTATGTTGTCTGTCTTGGGTCGACAAGTACTAGTAATATTAGTGTGGGCCTGCACATTTAGTTGTTCATCCAGTATAGCGTCACGCACCATGTACAGTAGTGAGATCAGTCTCTACACAAATATCAAGGTAAATTATTTCCACGTCTAGATTAGATACACCAAGATTTTGTTATAATGATAGCCATAGATTGATAACTATAAAATTAAAATAAGAGTGTCAGAAATGACAGACCATCAATGTATCGTTATGTAAATTTATTAAAACATAAAAGGTCATGGGAAAAAGTTAGGCATAAGATTTTTGTCAGAATTGTGCAGATGACAGGAATCGCAGCAATGCAGAGGCCAGCCGAAGCCAAACCAAGAGGTCATTGGCTACCTGCAAGAAGGGGAGCGTCAGCGCGCCACCTGACGAGAAGGGCGCGGGAGTGTCTGGTCCTACAAGCTGACAGCCACCGGTCCGTATACCTGAGGGATTAGGCAGGGGCCAACCGTCGCCGGGCCACAAGTGAAAGTGAGGCTGGCCGTTGACACTGACACGCGAACAGCACGCAACAGCCAGCTTGCTTTCCGGACACGGCAGCCATTTGGAGGGATTCCCTGCAGCAGACCACGTTGTCGTGAGTACACGAAGAAGATCACATAAGGTGTCAGGACCTGCGCCTCATGTGCCTCAGGACAGAAAGGGAAGCTATATAATCACCTGTTTGAGTTCTTACCTCTCACTAGTATTGGCTGATCTGCATACACAAAGCAGTATCGTACCACAAACTCTAACAAATGAATTGTCTGATTTATAACTTCTCCTCTCACTTAGAGAGCAGGTGTAGCAATCGTCGCTCCTAGTTCGATTCTGTCTGGATGACCTCACACACTTGTGGAGTCACTCCACGTGCCATCATACCTCGTCGAACTGCAATATTGGGAAACGTAAAGTACTGTCCAGGGAGAGAACAGACCTGGACTAGTGATGTATTCCAATTAGTAGACCTCAGAGACAGTTACTCGACGTGAGGAGAGCCTATCACTACGTCTTCCTACCGTACTACCGTGATCATATGCGTGGGTATTGCTGCAATGTCAACAGCGTATTGCAGATGGTCCAGCACACCCTATTGCTGTTGCAACAACGTAGCAACAACACCCGACGTTTAGCCCTATGTGATGTCAGCACTGTTGCCCCATCCCAAAAGCCCCCCACCGATGCTCAAGCCATGGAACCACGTGCTTCAATGCATATGACTCAACATACCAAACCCCTCAGAGAAACTAATGAATTTGTGAAGTGCTTCGAATATTTCTAACAATGTGATTTAGTGCCTCATTCTCAGCACAGTCGTGAACATTGTGCAATGTGCAAGCACAACTTGATACCCCATGAATCTTGTTTTTTCTCTTAAATTTCTTTCTCTAGTGTTGTTTTTGTAATGTATGTTATACCTTGTATGTGTTGTGAATTTGCACTGTAATTTTTATGTAAGTGATAGAGTAGGGCGCACAAATTACAAATTACTGTATTGTTCTCTACACCATGTTTCTTTTTTTTTGTATTCTGAATTTTTTGTTGTGTGTATGCAAACAGTGTGACTGAAGTCCCCATAAACTGAAGCAGATACCACCACTGTCATTATGAATGGACCATTGTGTAAAGGTTATTCTTGCTGCAGGGAGACAGAATGAATCGGAGGTTGTAATTAGATTCTGAAAGCTAACAAAGAGATTGTTAACTTAACTGTTATCATGTGTGATTGAGTTCAGGTTAGTTTAATGATTGAGATTGTTGTAACATCTTGGGCATTTAATTGCGGAGCACTCCAACTCTGATTGTAAAGAAAAAAATTGCTCCATATTTGGCTCACGTGCCCAGGCCATGTTTAGAACGCGAATGTCTGTCTGAATCAGTGTTTGGAAGGGGCTCCTTGGGAATAGATGTGTGATGTAAGTGTTAGAGTTCCATATTAAGAAGGTGAAGTTGGCTACATCATAAATAATCCTCCCTCTATGAGCTGCATTTTTCAGTTGCAGTGAGTTTTTTATAGAGTGCAGCATGTGGAGTTAGTTTGCAAGATTGTACTTGGGCGATTGACTCACTGCCTTGCTCCTAAGTGAGCCAACCGCTCACCAATTACAATCTAAAATGGCGTAAGGGCTATGAGAGGTGGCAGACGCCCCCTCTTATATTTCTTTCTTACTCTGAGTAATTCGATTTTCCTCTCTAATTCCATGCGGTGACTAGGTGCTATTCCTTCACACGCGGACTTCGCACGCAGTGTCTCTCGTCAACCGGGTGGTCTGGTGACAGGCGGGCACTGCTGATCTTGAAAGGGTTAAGCCGACGGGTGTGAAGGTGTCGAGTGAATACTTTTCAGACGCTGACATTGTCATAATAGCGGTGGAGTCACGCCCACAGGGTCCTGAAGGAGCGGCTGGGCTAGAGACTCAGTTACTTCGCAAAAACGTACCGAAAACACATTCTGGCGGGCTACCAGCGAGGCGTGGGAATGACTTGTGTTGCCAGGCAGTCTTGGCGGGAAAATTCCCGCGTTTCCTGCAAAATCGTAACTGTGATTGGCTTGCTCAGCAAAATCGGCGCAGAAATTGGTGCCAAGTATCTCCATTGGTGGAATGGCAGTGCTTCGGCAATAGAGCGGAATTATCCGCCGGTTTTGGAGTTGCTGATTGGAACATTTAACCACAGCCACTGTTGTGGGAGCGGAAATGTTCTGTGTTCGGTTTGTATGGGTGCTCTTGTGGGAAGTCGGCTCTCGCTTTTCGGTCGGAGTAGGTTACAAGACTGAGCTCTCGCTGCTCTGGACAGCCTGCCTTCTGTTAGCTGTCTAATATACTTTTATTTGATTGTAACTCGTTAACGAAGTTGCTGAAGTTTCGACTTCAACATAACTTTCCGAGTACAGTTGGCAATTGAGCGTTCTGCGTAGAAGCGGCCTATGTTCTCTGTCTTGGTCAGTTTTGGCTAAAGTTGACTGTATCGGAGTTACTGTGTGACTTTGCTTGTTAAAATCACTGTACCGTCAGTGATTGTGTGGCGAGCCTTCTTGGTCTCCCTCAGAGGCGCATTTGTATTGATAGGAAGTCTTTAGTCTGGAACAACCAGACCAGGACTATTTGTTTCAGGCTATACTCGCGACATTATCATCACCAAGACGGGACTTCGAAGCAACCAACCATCGCTTCCGGTACGCCAGATCGTGTCCCTGCAGTTAAGAAGACAGATTGGTAATGTATGTCCGTAGCACCGGCAGACTAGGGAATTTTCACTGTGGTAATCAGAGCTCAGCAGAGCGCGCCTGTTCGTCTTTTCTAACTTTGTTCTGTCTTGGGTGTTAATTGTCTGAGTTATCACTACAGTAGCAGCAAGTAATGTTGAGTTGGCCGGGTGTTTCTCTTAAGATGTGAGTTGCAAGGAATTGGCTCCACATACCACTTCGTCATAAATGTCACAATCTAGTTTATGGGCAACTTCACCTTCACAGCATTTATTTGAGTATCCAGTTTGATGTATTGTAAATGTTTCATGTGTTTTGTTTATCATTTTGAGTTTATTCATAATAAATCAAATTGGTATTTTGGACAGAACTTTCATGCTGTTAATCGGTAGAGCAACCCTTTCATTTCTCACTACATCACTGAAACTTTCCTTTATTTAATTAATGTCTATCAAATTAAATTACTGCAGGTGCCAAACTCTTTTCTACTCCAGATGCAGTGTCGATTACAGTCAGTTC
The DNA here is from genome assembly GCF_021461385.2 of Schistocerca piceifrons. Taxonomy (NCBI): domain Eukaryota; kingdom Metazoa; phylum Arthropoda; class Insecta; order Orthoptera; family Acrididae; genus Schistocerca; species Schistocerca piceifrons. The sequence continues at coordinate 5,101,854 of NC_060149.1, forward strand.
GCGTTTCTTCTTAATCCATGCGCAACAGCAAAATTAGGAGTTAGAAAAGGGGGACATAGAGCATCATTTCCATATGAAGATTCTGGAAGAATTTAATGTTAAATACACTGCTAGCCCCGGCACCTTGCAAGCAGGCTTTGTCTGATAAAAGGTTTCCAGAAGTAATTATTCTCACTGCTTTTCCTACAAATCGTATGATTCGGAGAAAAATAGTTCGATACCTTACCATTGCGTTGAACACGGTTAAAATCTCTCTCCGAGAGTCGATGGTTTGGAGTGTTTAGTGCTTCGTGATTTTGTGGTGGTGTTCCTGCTGCTACTTGCTACACAGTTCTGACATTCCGAATCGCGGATCTTCCGTCTTTACAGTGGTAGAACTTAAACGTTCTGGTACCGTATTGACGAGAACGTGTAAGAATCGTTGCACATGTCGCCGTGTGACTGGACTTTTGAGGCGGCGAAAGTCTAGAACGAAGGTCCAGAGACACGAATTTCTAGCAATTTAGGAGGTGTGAGTCAGTTATGGGACAATTAAAAAATAAACTGTTAGCTGTATTTAATAAAATTATAGATAAAGAAGTAGGCACGAGTACGCCAGTAACAACAACAGGGAATGTAATTGAGCAGGCGGAAATGGACAGTCAGACAGACAAACATACAAAGCAACAACAAAATATAGCAGGAGACAAAGAAAGGGATTATGACATCTGCGATATGTGGCGTCCATCAACCATTAAGAAAGAAAGAGTAGAGGAGGAAACTGTAGAAGAATCGGGCTATGTAACTGAGAAAGCCAAAATTGAAAGTAGTAGTGTATTGGACATTCACGACTTACTGAGAACATTAATTCAACAAAATAGTAACCTAGAAAAGAAAATCGGTACAAATTAGAGCACAAAATCAACAAATTAAGGAACAGAGTAACCAAATTAGTAAAGAGGGAGGATGTATCATTAAGAGAATTGATGGTATGGGCGATGTATTAAATATAGTTATAGGCGAAATTAAAGGAGTGAAAACCAGAATGCAAGGGGTCGAGGATAGAGTAACAACTGTAGAAAGTCAAGTCAAGGGAATTAATGTAAGTTTAGACTCCGAAATTGAACAAATTCAAGAGAATGTCAAACCCCTCATTAATGCGACTATAACCGAGCGGTTTGAAGAAATTAAATCTGTAGTACGTATCGAATGCCAAACAGATGTCTCAAATTTGAGAGAAACTGTTTGGAAGTCTGAAAAGCTGTTAGCAGAGAAAGTAGACAATTGTAAACAGAAGTGTAATAGCAACACCTCCAATATTCTCAGTCATATTAATGAGCTGGAAAAGAAAATACTGATGACCCCTAGTCATGTGGTAACTAAAGTAGAGTATCATACGTTACTGGAAGGGGAGGAAATATTCGATCCTTCCAACATACATAATGGGTGGCATCCATTAGACTTTCTGAAAAATTGTGAAAGAGTTTTCCCCGGAAATCTGAGTGACCAAGAGAAAATAAATTTGGTAATTAGTGCTATGACAGGAGACGCCAAAAGAGGGAGTCTCAATATAGAAACTGAACGTATGTCTGTTGATGAATTCAAACAGCAATTCATCAACGAATACTGGTCAACACAGAAGCAGGATTGCTTGTGGCGTGAGTTTATAATGGCTACAATGTATGACAACAGGGGCAGAATGTCTATGAAAGACTTCTGTGAGTCGTGGTACAAGAAAGTGATACATTTAAGGGGTCGCAGATCCGATTCCGAAATTGTCTGGGAGGTTTGGAAGAAGCTCCCGAAAGACTCGAAAAGATACATAGGAAGCAACCATCACAATTTCACGATCTTCCTAGAGCGCATTGAAGACGAAGACCACTCGAGAAATAACCGTGACAATCGACCGAATTATTCTAATAGGAATTATCGGAATGTAGACGATGATAACCGGGACGGACAAAATGATCGCGGGAGAAATTATGGCCCGCGAACACAAGAATTCAATGAAGAGGAAAACTAAGGCCCGCGTGGGTGGAGGGTCGTCGCCGCGCGGAAAGGCAATATAGACCCGATAGAGAAAAGTTTCAGCCGCTGGGTAGGCTGCGTATGCAAAGTAATGGAGAGCGCAGCCAGGCGGGCAGAGCGCTCACAACCCGCCAGTGGAACTCGACCGGCAAGCCGTCACTTGTCAACAGGGACTGGGCGAGAAACAGTACAGAGATACCTCACAGAACTACCTACCGCCATACCGCGTCACGAGGCGGAGCAGTTAACAGCTGTGCGTGACGACACGGGAGAGTTCGGTGAACTCGTAACCAGCAGGAATGATCCGGTACGCGTGAAAACAAAGCAGAATTGCAGTCAAGTAAATCGTGCTCATATCAGCACAGCAAATAAATATGAAACAAAAGATACGCAGAATAGTTTCCAAAGTGGAAATGGCGCGAAGAAACGAGTAATTTAGTCACAGGCTTAAAGCAATATGGATGGGAACAGGCGACGAAGGAAGAGTTAATGGAGGTTGAAGAAAAGGAAGACGAAAAGCAGTCCGTCCAAGAGGAGACGATGCTTGCTAATGTTACAAATGAGGAAATAATAGACACAGTGCAAAGATCGCGAGCAGTCGACATAAATTATAGGGAAAGAAATAAGGAGGAAAAGGTAGACGAGATATTTGAGTATGTTTTTGATGAAGATGACAATTTGCTAAGCGTGACTAAACTTGATATGGAAGCCACCCAATATCCTCACGATCGGAAAGTAAATGAAATTCGTGCATATAATGTAACAGGAGAAAATGAGAACATAAAGATCATCGAAATAGGGGAAGATTATACAAAGTTTGCAGTGAAAGTGGAGGTCCATGGGTCGTGTAATTCAGAGGATCACGTAAGAGACACAGCTTTGAAAAAAACTAGCCTGGCTGAAACAAGTAAATCAGATGCTATATTGTCAGACAAAGTATTGAAAATGAAAGAGGTTTAGAAACAGAAGAATTGGAAGACAATTTCAATCATGATAGATTAGGTGATGAACAGATCGCAAAGGAATTTGCAATCGGTAAAAGCAAGGAACCACCTGATATAGTACTGGTGCAGGGGCATGTCCCAAAAATCATTGCGAGTCCCACAGAGAAGAAACCATGCGATATTGACCAAAAACGAATAAGCAACATTTCTTGGGAAGACCTAATGGTTGAACAGGATCTGTTGTGGGAGGAGCAGGAAGGCTCCGATAAGAAGAGTACTAAACAAACTGTTATACCTGTTGATATTTACAACTGTAAAGTACAGGTTTTGCTAGACACTGGTTCTCAAATAAGTGCCATATCGAAATCATTTTTCGAATACATCAAAGACCAACCAGGGCTAGTCATTATGTCTGTGGTAGGGGTAAAAGTCATAGAAGCTACTGGGAAACCAAGCAAGCCTATCAAACATCAGATACTTTCTGAATATAGCATTAAAGGACAGACTTTCGAACACGATTTCCTAATAGTACCGGATCTAAGGTGGTACCAAGTGTCTTTGCAATGCGACGTGGACTGCACTGCGCAGTATAATGTAATTGGATTTGGAAGTAAATTGTTTTACTTTTCTTGTGTATGTGTAATTGAAAAGGACTGCATTGTGCAGCATAAAGTTGAAAATTTTCTTAAGTAGTTATTTGTTTATGAAGAGATTGGTAAATGGACTGCTTTAATTTTTTTTTATGTTGCAGCCGAATTTTCTTATGAAATATAATAAGGTTACTGAAATACAGTTGAAACTAAGGTATACATAAAGATCTGGTATATAACTGAAAGTTACGTGAAAAACAGTAGGTTAGTAAATTTCTTGGAATAAGATTACCTGATTGTTGCTGTAGGTAAAAATTTGTGTATTTAATAGTAAAGCTATGTGATGAAACTTCATTTGTAGTTGTTATGTTGGAATGTAAGTATAATAATTGGTACAGGTTCAGGATTTCTTGGTACACATCTAAATATTATTTTTCTGTAACATTACTGGTGAACACCAGAATTTATAAAAAAAAAACCATTTATTGCAACTGAAAAAAAATTTTTGTCCACTATTGCTTTCCGATATTTATGTATAAAATGTAATGTAATAAGTTTTAAAGAAGTGGCCCCTTTGTAGTCAATAGCATTTGGATGCTTTGCAAAGATTGTCTTGACAGAAATCATTACCAAAACAGGGGCATATGTAATGCTGTTGTAAATATAATACTGCCATTAATCTGTATATTTTCTTTTAAAAAAATTTTGTTTCATAATAATTTTGAAACATTAAGCAAATACTATAACGAGAGTAAGCTTTTGTTAAGTGTAGCTTATCTGTTTAGAATAACCTCTTTGACGTAGGTGGAATAAATGTATTAAAACATATTTTGTAAATAATTATGTAATATTTCAAGTACAACTGTAATTAATTATGTCAATTTTGTACGTATATGTTGTCATGCAATTGTAGATGGTTCATACTTAGGATTTTTGTAAGCAGAAGTGTAAATTGAAAAGGTGTAGGGATCATAGGTAGAACGGAACTCCGTTCTGTAGTGGTGAAATGGAAAAGATGGTGTGGCGCGCGAGTGAGAATTGGCGCGCGAGTAGCATACAGTCGGTAGCTGCCCTGCAAGTGGGGAACATGCATTACGATGGTCAAGCACTAGACGCCGCGAATTTACCTGCAAGACTGGGTTTTGGCCTCGGACGTGTTCTACGTGATTGGCGCAGTACGGCAATAAATTAATAGCTCAGAAATTTGCAATTTTATCGTCGCCACCAAGAGGAAGACAGAGCTATGTACATCAAGAGCCATACCTGCGCAATGTTACTACGCAGCACCGCCACACGCCACCTTCGACATCAGTAACAGGCAAAGTACTTTATTTAGAAGTGTATTACAGTATGAACCATCCATCAGCAATCTGTAGAATATAAGTGTTAAATGTACCTTTGTGTTTCACCGTGATGTTCCTATGTCATTTACCTCAGTAGGATCCTTACCTAAACGAATTTATTCCGAGTATCCTGATGTTTATTGAAGCCTGAATAATAGTAAATTACTGGCAATGGTACTGTTTTGCTAGTAAATTCTGAAAATCATTATTAAATACTAAAGTTTGCACGTATCAGTTTAAGGGCCAACGCCTTGCGTGACCATGAGGATAAGTAGCATTTCTGAAAGTAAAGTACCATAATTGTTTAACTGCAGCAATCTTAACAGTTATTGTTCGTGTTGTTTCTCCATGTCAAAGAAAGCCAGACACATATTGGTGTTAGTAAAATGTTAACAAATAACAGTCCTAAAGAACTGAAATTTAGTCGTGCTAAATAATAGTTCTGGTCATGTGAATTATAGGTATAAGTTAAATATTTTTTTGCATCCTTGCTGAAACATATGTGTGTCTTCTTTTAAATAATTACTGAAGTGTAGTGATAGATTCGATAAGTAGCAGGAAGTCGGATTAATAGTACTTTTTGCCAAGTGACCGTAGTAAATGGAAATTAAGTGGTTGTGTTTAAATTACGTAGGAAGTGTGACTTCATCTTTTTGTGTAGACACTGTGCCCGTTTTGGGCTGGCGGCCGTTTTATTAAGCGAAACAGTTTATAGTTATAGCAGGCTTTGTCTGATAAAAGGTTTCCAAACGTAATTATTCTCACTGCTTTTCCCACAAACTCTATGATTCGGAGAAAAATAGTTCGATACTTTACCATTGCGTTGAACACGGTTAAAATCTCTCTATGAGAGTCGATGGTTTGGTGTGTTAGTGTTGCGTGATTTTGTGGTGGTGTTCCTGCTGCTACTTGCTACACAGTTCTGACATTCCGAATCGCGGATCTTCCGTCTTTACAGTGGTAGAACATAAACGTTCTGGTACCGTATTGACGAGAGCGCGAAAGTACCTTTGCATAGGGACCGATTTTTTGTGTGCACGTGATGTAAGAATTAATGTCAGTGGTGGATTTATGACGGCGGAGGTTCATGGTAACCCCGTCAGTTTAAATTTTGATGAGCGCGTGCTGCGCAATGAGAGTGAAACGAGCTGCCTGAGATTTTCCGTTTGTACCGAATCGCAATCCGAACTCGAGTTCAACGTTACCCTGGTGGATGGACCGGTTTCGATGTTCTCTGAGCGATGTCAGGATGATAGTTTTGGCAATAATCTGAACGAAAGGATCTCCTGTTCCGAAAATGCGGATAGGGACTGTGAAGCTTTGCGTCGGATTATATCAAACCACGCAAGTGTATTTGTTGAAACACCAGGTGCAATAGAGGGTTTCAAATCATTTTGAGGTAGTGAAGAAGTGCTGTATATAAAAATGTAACTGTATATGTAATTGTTGTTTCTATCTAAAACTTATGTTGAAGGTAGCTTTTTTACAAGCAGGCTGTCGAGGCAGCAAGTGATACGGCAAGTAATGAGAAGAGAGGACAGGAGACTGCTAACCATGGTGACAGAGAGTTACAAATTTAAACTTGTTTTGTTATATTACTATGCCAGAGAACAGTTTATTGCAAATGAGTAAAAGAATGTAGTAGCTTTAGAGAATATATAAATGAGTTAAAATAATGACATGTGGTAACAACAATCTTTTTATGAACAGGAAGTTTTTTTATGTAAGATTTACCAGTGAAATAATGTAACACTTATATTTATGTTTAAAGGAGCGCAAATCAACAATGTCACTCGATACCAGGAACCAATGTCACCAGGCCCATAGGGAAAGGGCACACCACGAGCGTGGATAGTGGTGGTATTCAGAATCATGCATGTAGCGCAAATGTAGTAGATTAGTGGAAGTGTTCTGTGTAATTACAAGTAGACTTTGATTGTGCTTTGATGAAGATAGTAGTTAAAAGTGACTTGGATAGTAATTAAAAGTAGGTAGTAGGTGCTGGAATATCACTAATCAATATCCTTGTGTTGTCTACATCCCTTCAAAAAAGGTGATCACAACCATATTGACAGAACTCAAATATTTCTCTTTTATATTGTTGTTTTATTTGTGAATAATGTATATTTACTGAAATCGTGAAGTAAGACTTAACTGACGTGTGAGCACAAGCTCATGTGTGATTCACATTGTATAATTCACCTTATCTCTGATGAGGTACTCGTGTTTAAGCAAATCAGTGCATTACACACTTGACCAAATTTCTTTACTGGGAGCACTGAATAATTGGTTAACAACAAAAAAAAGTTTTAACGTGATAAATTGTAGACTTGTTATAAGATTTTTTTGTGCTTCGAGCTAGTAAACATTAAACTTCTAGTATATTAGAATCCTATATCATTATATTCGTATTTCCGACGAAATTGACAATCAGGGATCAAGACTTTATTGGAGTAGTTACTTGACAAATGTTACTATATGAAATCCTACTGGACCACTGAAGTTTCATATTTTAATGATATTGGTAAGGAACAATGTGAAATGATGGAGTTTCGAGACGGGAGTTATTGTATAAACATTTTACTGTTTGCCCAAATTTTTGTCAGTGCAAAATTGTTTGGGTGGAGCATACAGACGAGTGGCGCGGAAAGTGACAGTGAGAGCCCGGCAACGGAAGACAGCAGGGCCAGAGAACTTCCAGTCTGGCCAGCTGGTGGCCCGGCGCGCCTAGAGGAAGAGGGAGAGGGGCAGCTACCCCTACCTTCCCCTCCTTCCGCACACCGGGCCGGTGAATCAACCAGACGCAGTCCGTGCGCGCGCCATCCGCATAGCGGGACCAATGCAGCCTGTCCGGTGGCGTACACACAAATAGTGGATGACAGGCGCTGTGGAAAGATGGGGATGGTGCAAAATAGCCGATGTCCTCTGCTGCCTAGGATGGCGTGCAGAAGACCCATTTAGCGCCATCCTTGCGCGAGGACATCTTACCCACCACAATGTCACCTCGTAGTTCAGGAGTAGCCGCTCCTAGACTTTCGTGGCACAACATACTGGTCGATGCTGTGTGCTGCAGAGGGTGGCACAAACGAGAGCCAATCAGTGTCGCTCTCGTGTCAGAGCATCCACATGACCAAAACCAGCTGTAGCCACAAGAAAATTATCTAACAATGCCAATACTGAGGACGATATAACTGTCACAGGCGGAAGCTGCGACAACAAATAACCACTCGACGTTTCTCGTAGACGATAGAAGCTGGGCGAATTCTCACGGATGTTGCTCTGTAAGGAGAACAATGAAAGTCGTTGGAGTAACAGACAGTTGGACACACCACTGCGAGTTAGTTCGACAAGTTGCCTCCATCTCCATGTAAACACAAAGAAATGTGATTGTGCAGTGCAAATATCCGTATTGCGGCGGCGCGGTTCTTTCCGTCCCTTTACGACGGAACTGCACCTACCTGGGAACATTGTCCCAGCAGATCATCAGTAGGAAAGCCGAGTGAAACCTACTGTACTTCGACGTGAACCAGGCTGCAATTTAAGTCACTAATCTACGTTTCGGGAGAAAGTTTTCACACAAATGAAAGTTTGGAAATTTTGTCCTCAATTAATATATTCTGAAACTTAGGTGAACAAGTATCACTGCCAAGCCCGTGCTAGTCTTGACACAGTTACTCATAATCCCTTTCACTCACGTTAGCAAGTTTATGGTGTTGCATTTCCCGAAAACGTAATAGCTACAAAAATACTGATTGTTTTTGATTGATAATGCTCGCCAAATATTAAGTCTGTCGGTACCAAATTCAGTCAGTTTTTAGCCACCGACCTGCTCAATACGCCACGCGGAATATATGTCTTTTCTCGTCACAAAATTCACTTAAAAATTCCGAAATTTCTACACACACATCAGAATAATTATGCTGTTACTTTCCAACACTTTTGATGTATGAAACACTGCTAGATCCGGCAACTTATCGCTTACATCGAAACTGCTACTACACACGTCCGATCTGGTTGATGGCTAGCCTTCGACTCTTCTCTAGAATACCCTCAGTCTTCTCTACCAGCAGAGAAAGGCGCGCCGAGAATATTGCTTTACCATTGGTCAGTTTACTCAACAGCCAATAGCAAAGCAACATTCTCCCGCGTCAGTCCGCGCTTTTCATCAATAACCAATCGCAAAATATTAAACCTAACGACTGCACTTTCTACCGAGATCATTATCTAATATGCTGAAGTTTTGTTTATGCACAAAGTTATTTACTACTGTTATTTATACTTGAATTAACTCTCCCTTTACCATAAACTTACTTTGCAAATCTATTCTACAAAAATCCATACTTCTTCGAAATGTTCCCACACTAAATCCCACTACATAATTTGTTAAACAATTATCTTCATATTAACCTTAAACCACACTCACGCATCATTCATACTGCTAAAATATATTTATAACATTTTACATACACAAATAAAACATAATAACTCTTTATGAAAATACTGGGAAAGTTTATGAAAAACATTCTATTACTTTAGTGCACTCTAGTGGGCACAATCGAAACTAAAATCACAGTCCCACTATCCAATATTGTCCTCCATCGGCTGATACATCGCCTACATGCGCTTCCAGTTTCACATCACCATGTGCCACTATCCAGCTATGAGACACATCTCCCACTTAACCGCCTCCAAAGCAGGATCGTTATACGGCGCTACGCCTCAGTATGACAAGTAATTTTTGTAAACAAGTGTGCAATTTTTTTAGCATTTTCTGTCTCATCCAACGTTCTAATGAAAGAAAGACAGAGTGCTTTCACAAATTATTACTTAAACATTTTTTAGGAGTTTCCTTTTTAAGGAACCAAGGTTTCAAATGATGTATTTTACAAAGACACATTGTAATGTTGTTGCATTAATTTGTTCTGAAAGCGGTGTTGATATTCAAGACCATAAATGATTAATATTAAAATAAATTTCCAAATATAAACTGATTTATTTCTTTTTATTTAAATTCTCTTTTAATATTGATCATTGAAATTTCAGCATATTAAACTCGATTCATATCTAAACTGGTGCCTTATTTAGGATTGTGTAAATGTGAGTTTGTAATCTTGCGGAACACATCTAATAGGGAGCCAAGATTGGGAGACTACATACAACACTGCATTCGTAAAATAACACACGAAGAACGTTGAAACTTATGCAAGAGGAAATTAACCACAACCAACCGATTCAATTTTCAGCCAAAGAAGTTATGTTTGTAGCACAATCCTGTCCGTCATGTAATTGCCACACACTGGTATACTAAATACATACTAACTCTCTGTGAAATCTTCCCGAAAAGAATAGCTGAGGGCTACTTTGAGGATTACACCACATGCTTCACGTGGTCAACTTGGTTTACACAAAGAGTGTAACTCCACAATAATTCTGATGATTAAAATAAATTAGATCGAAAAGCAATTTACAAAAGAAAAACCTTGAACTGGTTACTATCGTCTTACTATTAACCCGATGGGTCAAAGAATTGTATAAGCACGTGGTACTGGTCTCACAAAGTACACCCCACGTGGGTTGAACATAAAGAAAAGTTGCTACATTGAAAAATATTGTCAAGACGAGACGTTATAATCTCACGCACATTCACATTGAAGATTGATGATCTTAGTTACAGTTACTGATCAACACGTGGTTCCACTTTACTCACAAAGTAGTGACAAAGCAAGTACCGGAAGATATTCTGAACTTGACAGTCGAATTACACTGCGTTGCAATTTAAGATAACATTAGATATTTCAGAGATAAAACTGAAATAAAGGTGATTAAATTTTCAGTTAGGCTGAACTTAAGAAATCCATTCTCCTACGGACTTAGCAGACAGGTGCTTAGCCGGAGATCTTACCACTTCAGACGCTCGCCGTGGACAGACTGACCTGGGCTCCTACCGAGCGTGCTTAACAGATACAAACGGATGTGACGAGAGAGGCAGCTTCCTATGCCAACATGACAAGGGACGGACAGGACCATACTAAGAATAGAAACATCTCTGCTTTTAGAAAGCGTAGCTACCTGTTTCGAAGTTGGTCCTACTGTTCTCTAGCAGACAGGCTTGTCTGCTACCATCAAGCATGCAACTAGAAATGCATTTGCTCATTCATCCTCTCACACAGAAGGGAAGGGGCATGACAGTATCTTATCATATACAGTATATAAAAGAAAGCGGATGTAGGTTCCGTATGAGACTGTGTGACATGATTTACATATAAACTGTGTTTTAAAGTGTAATACTGTGACAGATCGTTCTTGTTTATGTGTAAAAGTAACACGTTTCACTGCTCAGTCTCCTCCCAGATAGTCAGAAACACCACAGTCAATTTAGAAGAGGAATTTATGCCGTAAATGACAACAGATTTAAGAAATTAACATGGCAGGAATCCAACAGAGACCTTTCATCATGTTCCTTAAATTTTATGATACAGTCACACATTAGTATCACATTAGAACCTTGTTTTCATGCTCTACTCTTTCCATTATTTGTATACTATGTAATATTATGTCAAAATATTGTATATGTTTTCTTACGACTCTCATATGTTATACAAGATTACGTCGATGTACCATGTAATGTATTTTCATGAACTATTTTTCTTTATTATTATTTTGTATATTGTGTAACATTGTGCCTATGTAATGGGTTTTCTAGTACTATTGTTGTTTTAATTCGTATACTAGGTAACATTATTTTGATATCGTATATTATCAATTGAAGTGGTCCATTGCCTATAACTGCTTGTTTCATTACCGACCAAACAAGGTCAACAGAAAATTAAGTAAATTGGTACCACAAGTAGCTTTGCGTATAAATTTTAAAATTTATTTTCCTATTTTGGTTGTGGCAGTTTACGTATAACAGCTTGTATCATTGCCGACCGAATGAGGTCAGCATTAAATTCAATAAATTAGTACCACAAGTTAATTCACAATATAATGATTATAGCACAAGCTTGTAATTATACTTATGTTTCGGATTTTATGGTTACCTGAACTCATACGTTTTTGTTTATGAAATTTAAGAGACCAAAAGCTTGTTGGGTAACGTCATAACATGATAATAACGTTCACGGCACAGTCTTTTATTCGGGGGGGGGGGGGGAGGTTCGGTGTGGTGAAACGTCTCTGTGCTCTGTGAAGTCGTTACATAAGACGCTTGTCGAATTCGGTACAACTTATTCACTTTACTACCTGACTTTAGTTCAATTCATGAACTCTTCCAGAAAGACTGAGCACTCAAATAAGGCCTATTGAATATTATATATGTGTTTTAATGTGGGGTTTCGGTTTTGTTTTGTGGGAAACGCTGAGTTGGTCATCATCTGCTGGGAGATGATGTTGCTTCTCGTTCAAAGGAGAGCACAGGATGACCAACTTAGGTTTCCAATACCTGAACAGAGAGGTTTACTCATCTTAGTCGAAGGTTGTTTTTGTGTGTGAGGTTGGTGACGGAGGGTAGCTTCCGCTGCACTGGGAGCTAGGTAATCTCGAAAGGAAAAGCGGCACTCTTCACTGAACGCTTGATGAGTACGGATCGTAGCTCTTACGGGGGGTTTCAGGTGACAGGATGCAGGCTGAGTTAGGACTTCATTATGTTTAACTGTTGAAATACTTACGAACTTCAGCTTATCTGAAGCGTGTGAAGCGAGTTATTTTTCCAAATGTGCGTTAATTATATGGCTTTAAAAAGGCGATTTTTTGGTGCTTGTGTTAAAAGTGTGGAAGCTGCTTTTGTCTTTGTGTGTCGATTTTGTGCCACGTGTTTGGTAATCAATGAACCTTCTGGTCCACCACGGCACCACAATCGGCTTTATTTTAACAGTTTGCTTGGTTAATGATCTATAATTTCTGCAAGAATATCTGTTCTTTCGTGCGCTTTCTACAAAGGAGCAGAACAGTTTGATTCGGAATGCACCACGGGCTCTAGTTCGTCCGTATGCAAGCAGCAGACGCAGTTAGTATGTTGAATAATTATCGCACAGCCTCGTGCATTGGTTAAAACTCTGTCCAGAACAGCGAATGCGTAGAATCGTAATGCGAATCTCACTGAGATATTTTTATGGTATGAACGCAAAGGAGATTATAATATCATTGTCTCCTACCCCCGTTTTCTGTGTGTGTTCTTGCTGTAGTTAAATTGTGCTCTGTTATATTCTCAAGTAATTCTTATTTAAATGTTTCTAGTCAGGCACCAGTTACGTGTAGTTAGGATGTGCAGCCAAATACTTAGATACTATAAATAATCTACGTGAAAGATAAATTCTGTGGTGTTGATCTTACCCACTTTCTCCGATTTCCAATCCTGAATTAATCAAGCTGCTTCATGCACGACACGGAGTGCTGTTTTTCTGGCTACTTAAAGAAAATTTGAATACTTGTAATTAAATTATTAAAGTAATTAAACTAATAATTTTCCAGCTCCGTTTTTTTTTTCAAATGGTTAGGAAGGGCTTGGGCTGGTGGCAACCCTGAATTTCTGAATTTTTATCATTATTTGTGTGAGAGAAGCAGCTAGAAATGCGAGATAACGTATATGGGTCGATAAGAAACGACATAACATAGTAATACGTTACAACTTATAAAACAGTTGACGTCGCTACTATTGAAGAACTTAGCTGTATGATGAATGAAACTTATTTATTTACATAAACGTGAAGTTCCGTAGGATCAAATTCAGGAGCAAATATCCAAGGTCAGTGCATGAAATTACAACATAAAAGTAATAAGAGATATAAAGAAATGCTTATGAACTCGAAAAAAGTAAGTCCATAAGTTTAAGTAAACGCAATCAACAATACAATAAGAATCAGCTTAATTTTTCAAGGAACTTCTCGACAGAATAAAGGGAGTGAACCATGAGGAAACCCTTCAGTTTCGATTTGAAAGCGCGTGGATTACTGCTAAGATTTTTGAATTCGAGTGGTAGCTTATTGAAAATGGATGCCGCAGTATACTGCACACCTTTTTGCACAAGACTTAAGGATGCAGGTATGATTTCTGCCGAGTATTAACCGAGTGAAAGCTGCTTATTCTTGGGAATAAGCTAATACTGTTAACAAGAAATGGCAGTAATGAGAGGTCAATGTCTTAAATACCCAGACTCTTGAACAGGGGTCGACAAGAGGTTCGGGAACTTACACCACTTATTGCCCGAACCGCCCTTTTCTGAGCCAAAAATATCCTTTTAGAATGGGAAGAGTTAACCCAAAATATAATGCCATACGACATAAGCAAAAAATGGCAAATAGCTCTGAGCACTCTGGGACATAACATCTGAGGTCATCAGTCCCCCAGACTTAGAACTACTTAAACCTAACTAACAAAAGGACATCACATACATCCATGCCCAAGGCAGGATTCGAATCTGTGACCGTAGTAGTAGCGCGGTTCCCGACTTAAGCGCTTAGAACCGCTCGGTCACAACGGCCGGCAACGGCATAAGCGTATGAAAATAAGGAAGGTAGACTAATTTTCGTGTCGAACGATCACTCACTTCTTATACCGTTCGAACAGTAAAGATGGCAGTATTAAATCTTTGATCAAGATTCTGAACATGGGCATTTCCTATGCGCAGCCTGGTGAGCAGCATTTCCTTGCATCAGTGAGGTTGCCATGAAGTCTGGCACGTGTGTGGTCGATTTGAGTGACTGAAGTTTGTTTTCCACCAACTTCAGCCGTTCAGTTTCCCACTGATGCATAATTCGTCTATCAGATAATGAGATTACGGTATACTAGGGCACGTCACATTGGCGTATATCATTATGAGATGCTTTTTTGGCTGCTTTGTACGCTGTTTAGTTTCCCTATGATACCCTGTGTACAAGTACCCAGAAAAAGACCTTGCCACAGTGTTGGAGCCGCTGAAAGGAGTAATGGATTAGCTGAATCAAGTGATGAACTGGATGCATATGGTGGACCTCTTCTACCTCACTGAGCAAGTCAGAACAGACGAGAAACTTTGTATTGTGAGGCCGGTGAATCCATTACACTGTCGTCATAATGTCGTATCACTCCGCACCGTAATTTATATATTGTTTCAGAAGGCGAACTGCGAAAACCCTCTCAGTTAAAACAATGCCAATTACCTTGCCGCAGTGGTAACACCGGCTCCCGTCATATCACCGAAGTTAGGCGCTATCGTGCTTGGCTAGCACTTGGATGGGTAACTGTCTGGGCATGCTGAGTACTGTTGGCAAGCGGGGTACACTCAGCTCTTCTGAGGTCAGTTGAGGAGCTACTTGGCTGTGGAGTAGCGGCACCGGTCACGAAAAGCGGCAACGGCTGGGAGACAGGGTGTGCTGACCACATGCCCCTCCATATCCGTATCCGGTGAGGCCTAAGGCTCAGGATGACACGGCGGCCAGTCCGTACCGTTGGGCCGTCTAGGGCTCCTCCAATGTTTGTTTTGTTTTCGTTTTTATCAGGCAAGACAGCTGAGCAACCAATGCCATTCTCTTGCTGGGATCCACCTGTATAAACAGCAATAAAACTCTGATACATACTTGTAATTAAAAATGGTTATAGAAACGTACAAGTTTTCTTGTACTGCGTCGAGCTTAAAATAACTTTGGTCATCTGAAGACGAGAAGGTGCAGTTTGTTCCATCTCCGGAAGTATATTCAGAGGCCTGATACATCCAGATCTTTCAGAGAGTCCATAGCACGTATCCCAACCGGCTTGTTCACATGGGGCCTATTCCTGAAAATGCAGTCAAAGATGGAGGTTGACTGCCGCACTAAATGCCAATAACTGAAGCAGTGCTGAGATTCTCAGAGCCTATCGAGCCAGAAGAAGGCGGTGCTGAGTTCAGGGATGTGGTTCACCAGCCTCTTCACACAAACTCCAACGCCTTTCTGCTGAGGCGTTTCAAAATATTAAATGATATGAATCCCTCTGTTTGCAGGTCTTTGAGGAGTGGGAGCCAGGTTAACTTTTTGTCAAAGAATAGGGCCAAAAAGAGTAATTTTTTCTTGATGTGTAAAAATTTATCCCTCTCTGTGAGCTTTGGTTTGTTAAAACTTCGACGAGCACAATTGACATTGCCACACACAGTCTTCTCTGCCGAGAACCTAAAACTAGTTTTGTTGGCTCAAGATTCTAGCCTTCTGATGGTCAGCAGCAGTAGCCTCATTGTGTTGTAAGATCAGAGAAAGAATACAAGATTGAGAAGTCATCCTCAAAAAGAGCATTTATCAGGGTTCCTGACTGTGGAGGAGATGCCATTGATAATGAGTGCAAACAGTGTGACAAAGTACACTGCCTTGTGGAATGCCATTCTCTTGAACGTGGCAATCAGGCAAGTCATCAGCAACTTGGTACCGAAAGCAGTAATCCCCGAGGAAGGATTGGATAGGAAGTGGCAGACATCTACATAGTCCCCATCCATGAAGTTGGCGAAAGATGTTGTACCTCCAAATGGTGTTGTACGCTTTCTCGACGTCATAAAACACAACAATCAAGTGGTTTCGTGGTGAAAACCAATCTTGTATCGCCATCGCCAGTAGAATTAATTTGTCAAGGGCAGAACAGTAGTGCATGAAACGCCATTGGTATTAGGAGAGGTGGCACTGCGATTCACGAAGACAGGCGAGGCGGCTGGTGGCTAGGCGCTCGACAGTCCAACCTATACGAGTGGAGACGGCTACACTCCGGTATATGTTATGGTCGATAGATCCTTCTCTGGTTTCCATAATGGAATCACTATTACTTCGTTCAAAGTAGTGGGGTACTGCCCATCGAAAGAGACCTGATTGAAAAAAGATAGGAGCTTGCCTTTGGCTCCTGGACACAGATAATGGAGCATGGCATAATGAATCTGATGCAGTCCTGGATCATTGTCTTTGGCTGCAGACAGAGCTGATTCCAATTCCTACATGGGGCGTGGAAGATTGTAGACCTCCTCACTACACGTGAAGCAGTGGAGCCTCCTCACCTCCACATCTTATAGAACATAAGGAGTGTAGGAGTTTGTCTCGATGATGCAGTGATAGTAAACAAGTGTTCAACTAAAACCTGAACTATGTCTTTACGAGTGTCCACCAAGACTATTTCTCAACAAAGCTGTAAGGGGAGCTGCACTTCCGTTGCCATAAATCCGCATTATTGAGTCTGAAAGCTGCACAGCGGAAGTGAACCAACTAATGCAAGTCACGAATTCCGTCCAATAGTTCCTGTTCCATTCTTTTACCACTCGCCTCGCTTGTGTTCCCACAGACCTAAAGGCACGAATGTTTTCTGTAGTTGGATGGTGTTTGAATTTCCACAAAGCTGCACGCCTGGCTCTGATTGCCAAGTGACATTCATCATTGAACCAAGTGACAGGTCGTCATCTGAGGTGGTTGCTAGACTGCGGAATGGAATCTGCGGCAGATAGTTGGGCCACACAGGAGACACGATCCACCATCTCCTGGCCTTAATCTGATGTTCAGTTATGGCTTGCTGACTTTATGACAATCAATTTGCCCTTTGAACCATCACTCTCCGCGGTCTCTTGTCGACCATCACCCTAACAAGCAGACGAATCCAAACCAGAAAGTGAACACTGGAATGAAAATCTGTGGCCACTTGCCACTGAACCGAGTCTGCAATAGCTGGGGAGCAAAAACGATGGTCAGTAGCCAAAGAGTGGCCTGTTGGTCTCGAAAAGTGTTTCGTCTGACCAGATTTCAAAAGGCCGATATTCTCTCAATGGACAAGGCGCTCGATAATTCGATCCTTCGAGCAAGTGGTCGCTGAGCCCCACAGTACACTGTGTGCACTGAAGTCACCAACGAGGAGTATCGGGCTAGTAGATGCCCAGAAGAGTTCTATCAGTGCATCTGAATCCAAGAGATTATGAGGTGGAAGATATAAGGAACACAATGGGATTTTAATTGGTGTGACACCTTGGCTACAGTTCCTTGTATGGCCGTCGCCTAAGTCGGACAGAAGATGAGTGGCATCTGCCGTCGACGAAAACAGCTACTCCACCCTTAGCCCTATCTCCAGTAACATCATCGCACCTGTAAAGTTGTAGCCCTTTAACGCAGGTGTGCCGGTGACTTTAAAATGAATTTCTTTTACGTAGAAGGAAAACGGTCTTACTTGGCTGTAACACGTCAAATCATATCTGCGTATTGGCATTCTGTTTTACGAGCACAGAGAATAAATGACGCGCGACGAACGAGTGCGGGCAGAGTTGGTGCCGACGGCTAAGCTGTGGCCTGAAAGCGGCCTGGTTCCACGTAGTTTCTCGCGGGCCGAGCGTGACGGCAGCGTCCGGTAGCTGTGGAGTCGTTCAAACTGCGTTGTCCTTCTTTGTCAATACGCTGCGCGAACTGTGCTGACTATGGAGGAACACAAGGTATCAAATAAAAGAGTTTGATTACGAATTCAGTGGTGTACAGACGTAGTCTGGAAATGTCGTATGAGAGGAGATACAGAGACAAATGTATTTGAACACCAGCAATTCATTAAATAATTTATAACTTTTAAAGTATTTGCTAGACCAAAGAGCTCGAACACTCAGTTTGTAGCTCATGATAAGATGCATCGTCGGAACTACTTACATGTTCATTAAGCTTAATAATTAAGCTGCGAGAGACATTTTACTTGGAAAATTAATTAAAATTAGCGTATCTTTTGAATAACGACAGCTACATGGGCAGCATTACAGTTTACTCTCAACAAGGACCCATGTCCGGAAACGTCATCCAATGTCACTAAATAATGTCAAAGTTACAGGCGCCGACGCCTGTAAGTGGAGGTCTATGTATATACAGGGTAATTCCATGATGCTGTTACAAACTTTCGATGATGATCGAGAAGGATAAATGTATGGATTTGAGCTAAGGGTCCCTGTACCGTAAATGAACAACAAAGTTGTACGCGAAACCCGTTCTGATGCCTCTGACAACGTAATCCATCAGTCATGCACAGAGGCCCCGTCTACAGGCTGCGGCCGCACTGATCTACAGGTCTCAGGACGAAGCGAGTCCGTGACGTCACCGCACGAATCGAACGAGCACCACCTAGAGAGCAGAGACAAGGCCGCGGCGCGAAACTCATAGCAGGTCGTGACGTCACTCCAAGTGGGCCACCATTTTGTGTTTATAAGCGTCTGTGTATCTACACGTTTGTTGGATTCTAGTGCTACATTCGTGCTTAAAACTAGCGATTATAGTGTTTACTTATAGTGAATCTACTGTGAGCAATGTTTACAAATGTTGTGTACCACGGTGTTGTGGGAATTACGGAACTGGACCGAAAGTAATGTTGTTTTCCTTTCAGATGAACAATGTTTACAAATGTTGTGTACCACGGTGTTGTTGGAATTACGGAACTGGACCGAAAGTAATGTTGTTTTCCTTTCAGAAAGATTCGAATCTGCGTCGGAAATGGCTTTCAGCGATTCATCGGGTCAATTTGCAACCCACTCAGCACACGAAGGTATGTAAAAACTGTCTGCCTAGTACAATTTTTATTTTGTTTATGCTAGTGGAATATCTTAAATTTTCGCGACATTTGACTGAAATTGTGAGCAAAAGTTCGCAGTAAATAGTATTCGTTTTCAAGTGGCTTTATTTTGATTTTGATAACGAAATATAAATTTGTTGCTCGTTTACATTTTATTCGTGTTTAAATTTCTCTGCAATTTGTATTTTGTTACACATTACGGATACGTTTTATTCTCTTTTTGTGAGTGGGTGGTGTTTTTCATTCTCATATTAGTAAGCATGAGTGCTAACGAATGTTGAAACTGCTGATTTAATGTTTAAAAAGCGATCTCTCTGTATTAAGCATATCTATGTTGTTTTTGTATGTGTTAGTTTTTCCCGAGATTCGCCAACTCACAACCAAACAATCATCTTTCAACCTAACCTACACTTCAGGTTGCGCTGCAGAATAGGTGTCATCACAACCAGATTTCAGTGGCGTCCTGTATCACTTGAGCCGCCTCGCATAACAATATTCTCATCAATAACGCATCCAGTTACTTAATCTGTCCGGTATCTTAAATTTTCCAGTCGGTTAATTGACACGTCAAGTGTTGTTTAGCTCATACAGCACAGCTTGGTACAGAATTTTTAGTTGATATCTTCTTCACATACTTCTAGTTGGATGGTCATGACTTGTTCAACTTTGCGTTTGGTATGCACTTGCTTTGCAGTTATTCTTCTATCCAAACATGAAATTTGTGCTATATCAAGACCCTCATTCAGCGTTACCTGCAATGACACAGTTTTAATATGTGCTGGCACAATAACACACACAGTGAATTATTATTCTGCAGCTGTTTATATCTGATATACCATGACAATGAAGAAACTCTAAAGTTAAAATTACATAATAATTGCTATGTTAACATGTAGAATCCAACAGATCACTGAAATTTGGTGCCACTTAATCCATGATAGGGACTTCACTCTTATAGTTCCATAAATATCACAGTACTGCTGTAACACGAGCAGTTTACAGGTATATTCATCATATACTGATGCATGTTGAGGCGTGCTCCTAGTGCTTATAGTACCAATTAATAAAAGATGCAACATGCATGTTGTTGCAGATCATGCTACATTACTATTAGGCCTAAATGATTTATGTACTTCCACTAAGGTGTGACCTGCCAAGTAGATATTGGTGGAAAATGAATGAGTGTCCAGTGTTTTTTATTATCACATTCAGACACACCTCTCTAGGTCATGCTGTATACTTTACTGACTCACATTACTTTGTTGTAGGTTTGTGAACTTCACTTCACCGAATCTGACATCTGCCAGCATACGGAATGTTATGAGGAAGTGAAAGGCACAAAGCTTACTGTTAAGCTTTCAAGACCAAGGCTTAGAGAGGGTGCTGTTCCATCAGTGTTACCAGGCTGTCCAACCTATTTGTCTACCCCATCCACCAGCTCTCGAGAAAGTGCAGAGAAAACGCGAGCTAGAATAGACAATAAACGTCTTTCACAAGCAATTAATCGTTGTATAGTAACCAAAACAGAGTACGATTCGAGGAAGTTATTTTCTGCTTTTGGAGCATTTCTGCAGTGCTTAGAAAGGGAAACTATTCCCAGAGAGTGGACCATTGTTAGGAAAAGTGACTGTGTCCTATTTCTATTGCTTACTGTATTACCCACTCCATTTGTGTCTGTATCCGTTGTAGTGACAAATGAGTTGCAGTTGTCCGCTTATCAAAGTAACGCTGAGTTAAGAACGATAGGCAGTAGCAAAATATCAGACAAATTTTCAAACATCAGTGATTTGTTTACAGTATTAGACAAAGTGAAAGAATTAGTCACTGCAAAAGAAAATTCATTAAAAAGCCAGTGCCTTCTTATACAGGAGATTTTAAATGATATGTGCAGTTGTGTAGATGAAGAAAAACAGAAACAGATTGAATTCTTAAGTTGCTATGTAGCAATGACGAAACCTGTAGGTTCATTCCTCACTTTTCTGTATTTTGTTGTATCCTGCATTCTATGTCACCTCATGCCTACAAATTTTTCAGATCTTCTGGCAATCTTATTCCTTCTCATCCAAGAACTTTACAGATAATATCTTCCTCATATGGTAATGGTCCTCATAATAAACAAAATGAAGGTGCTATGCTCCTGAATATTAAGGAAATATTTAAATCTTTGCAGGAAAGTGATTGTACCATTTCTTTAATGATGGATAAAATTCATTTTAAAACTTATTTTTATTACAACGGAGGAAACATTGTGGGGGCAGCATTTGACAGCGGCAAGGCTGCTACTACAGCATATGTCTTTATGATACAATCATTGCTGTCTTCTTTTAAAGAAGTAGTGCATGTCCTTCCAGTGAGAAACATTGTAGCCGAAGAGTTATTTTTGTATGTAAAAAAAAAGTATATGGCCTTCATGACATTGGTTTCAAAGTTATTTGTGTAGTTATTGATAACAATGCTATCAATAGGAAATGTAAAGCACCTTTTAGCTTACCTCCACACTCAGTATAGTTCACCCACATGCAGTTAGTCCAGCTCAGCCACTATTTTTTGTAATTGATTCTGTCCACGTCCTTAAGTGTATGCATAATAATTGAGTTAATCAAAATGAGTCTCAAGTTTTGCTTAAATATCCACAATTTGATATAAGCGGTGAGGATTGTCAGATGTTAATGGCATCTTTTGGAGCATTGCGGCAGCTTCATAAGACTGAGTGTAATGGTCTACTTAAGCCCCTTTTATGGCCTTATTTTTAAGTCTCTTTGTCCATCTTCACTAGAGGAACAGAATGTGGTCCTTGTTTTGCAGGTATTCAAATAATATGCAGCTGAAGCCATCTCAACAACAGGGGAACAGGAAAACTTATTACATTACCAGACAACTGCTGAATTTATTAAAATTATACATACATGGTGGAAAATTGTAAATGTTAAGACAGTTCACAAAGGTGTTCGACTAAATTATCCCTTCCAGTGTCCTCTGTCTTTAAGCAATAATGATGAAAAATTAGTTTTTCTGGAAAAGTTTCTTGTGTGGCTCGATAGGTGGAAGGACTTAGGCCTGGAAAATAATGCCCTTTCAAAGGAAACCCATATAGCTCTGACACACACAACCTATGGTTTGAGTGAGATTTAGATGTTAGGACATTTATCAGATGTCACAGGAAATTTCTACTAAGTGTCACACATTCAGTTAAAACTCTATTTGGTCCAGTGAAAGCAGAGGAAGGTTCTGTAATCCATATTGGTGTAGTACCTTCAACTGAATGCACACAAATTGTCATTCGGTCCATATAGCCTGCATTTTTTGGAAAATTTGCTTCCAACAGTTTCGAATGTCAAAAAGTCATAAGTGTTTCCGTGCAGGCTATTCAGCCTTTGCAGGCTGTCCAGCACTAATGGCTAGTTTCAACCTCATCATTGTCAAATGTTATCAGATTGTGTACACATCCATCTGTGCACTTGACATTGGCCTAAGGTTGAGACTGGGTCAGTTTTTTCTAGTAAAGTATTTATGTTTTCCAGCTATTCTGTGCAAAAATATTTACATGTTCCTTTCAATTTGTTGAACCTATGCTGCCCAGGAAGAAGAAATCTGTTAAAGTAATTCTGTATTACACCTCATAAAGTTCATTATAACTATGTATGTAATTAGAGGCTATTATTTTGGCATGCAGACATATAAAACTTACAGTAGCATATTACAGTACTACATAGGGAAAGCCAAAAATAGATTGCTCCCATTTTCCTGAATCAGAATGACACCAGGATATTTCTTAATGTCGTTACTTCTCATAACAGTTGTTCATCTAAATTTTGATACAGGCTGTCTGTATTGTTGCATATGGGTAACAGTTATTGCTTTGCCTATATTATTTTACTGAGACAGTTATATTCTAGTAGTTGTATACCGTAGAGACAGGCTGGACAGTGAAGGGGGAGGCGTGTTTATAGCGATAAGAAGTGCAATAGTATCGAAGGAAATTGACGGAGATCCGAAATGTGAAATAATTTGGGTGAAAGTCATGGTTAAAGCAGGCTCAGACATGGTAATTGGATGCCTCTATAGGCCCCCTGGCTCAGCAGCTGTTGTGGCTGAGCACCTGAAGGATAATTTGGAAAATATTTCGAGTAGATTTCCCCACCATGTTATAGTTCTGGGTGGAGATTTTAATTTGCCGGATATAGACTGGGAGACAAACGTTCATAACGGGTGGCAGGGACAAAGAATACAGTGAAATTTTTAAAGTGCTTTATCTGAAAACTACCTTGAGCAGTTAAACAGAGAACCGACTCGTGGCGATAACATATTAGACCTTCTGATGACAAACAGACCCGAACTATTTGAAACAGTTAACGCAGAACAGGGAATCAGCGATCATAAAGCGGATACTGCATCGATGATTTCAGCCGTAAATAGAAATATTAAAAAACGTAGGAAGATTTTTCTGTTTAGCAAAAGTGACAAAAAGCAGATTTCACAGTACCTGTCGGCTCAACACAAAAGTTTTGTTTTAAGTACAGATAGTGTTGAGGATCAGTGGACAAAGTTCAAAACCATCGTACAATATGCGTTAGATGAGTATGTGCCAAGCAAGATCGTAAGAGATGGAAAAGAGCCACCGTGGTACAACAACCGAGTTAGAAAACTGCTGCGGAAGCAAAGGGAACTTCACAGCAGACATAAACATAGCCAACGCCTTGCAGACAAAGAAAAACTGCGCGAAGCGAAATGTAATGTGAGGAGGGCCATGCGAGAGGTGTTCAATGAATTCGAAAGTAAAGTTCTATGTACTGACTAGGCAGAAAATCGTAAGAAATTTTGGTCTTATGTCAAAGCGGTAGGTGGAGCAAAACAAAATGTCCAGACACTCTGTGACCAAAACGGTACTGAAACAGAGGATGAGAGACTAAAGGCCGAAATACTAAATGTCTTTTTCCAAAGCTGTTTCGCAGAGGAAGACTGCACTGTAGTTCCTTCTCTAGATTGTCGTACAGATTACAAGATAGATATCGAAATAGATGACGGAGGGATAGAGAAACAATTAAAATCGCTCAAAAGAGGAAAGGCCGCTGGACCTGATGGGATACCAGTTCGATCTTACATAGAGTACGCGAAGGAACTTGCCCCCCCCCCCCGCCCCCCCACCCCCCACCCTTCTTGCAGCGGTGTATCGTATGTCTCTAGAAGAGGGTAGCGTTCCAAAGGATTGGAAAAGGGCATAGGTCATCCCAGTTTTCAAGAAGGGACGTCGAACAGATGGGCAGAACTATAGACCTACATCTCTAACGTCGATCAGTTGTAGAATTTTGGAACACGTATTATGTTCGAGTATAATGACTTTTCTGGAAACTAGAAATCTACTCTGTAGGAATCAGCATGGGTTTCGAAAAAGACGATCGTGTGAAACCCAGCTCGCGCTATTCGTCCACGAGACTCAGAGGGCCATAGACACGGGTTCACAGGTATATGCCGTGTTTCTTTACTTCCGCAAGGCGTTCGATACAGTTCCCCACAGTCGTTTAATGAACTAAGTAAGAGCATATGGACTATCAGACCAATTGTGTGATTGGATTGAAGAGTTCCTAGATAATAGAACGCAGCATGTCATTCTCAATGGAGAGAAGTCATCCGAAGTAAGAGTGATTTCAGGTGTGCCGCAGGGGAGTGTCGTAGGACCGTTGCTGTTCACAATATACATAAATGACCTTGTGGATGACATCGGAAGTTCACTGAGGCTTTTTGCTGATGATGCTGTGGTATATCGAGAGGTTGTAACAATGGAAAATTGTTCTGAAATGCAGGAGGATCTGCAGCGAATTGACGCATGGTGCAGGGAATGGCAATTGAATCTCAATGTAGACAAGTGTAATGTGCTGCGAATACATAGAAAGAAAGATCCCATATCATTTAACTACAATATAGCAGATCAGCAACTGGAAGCAGTTAATTCCATAAATTATCTGGGAGTACGCATTAGGAGTGATTTAAAATGGAATGATCATATGAAGTTGATCGTCGGTAAAGCAGATGCCAGATTCATTGGAAGAATCCAAAGGAAATGCAATCCGAAAACAAAAGAAGTAGGTTACAGTACGCTTGTTCGCCCACTGCTTGAATTGATAGAAGAGATAGAGAAGATCCAACGGAGAGCAGCGCGCTCCGTTACAGAATCATTTAGTAATCGCGAAAGCGTTACGGAGATGATAGATAAACTCCAGTGGAAGACTCTGCAGGAGAGACGCTCAGTAGCTCGGTACGGGCTTTTGTTGAAGTTTCGAGAACATACCTTCACCGAGGAGTCAAGCAGTATATTGATCCCTCCTACGTATATCTCGCGAAGAGACCATGAGGATAAAATTAGAGAGATTAGAGCCCACACAGAGGCGTACCGACAATCCTTCTTTCCACGAACAATACGAGACTGGAATAGAAGGGAGAACCGATAGAGGTACTCAAGGTACCCTCCACCACACACCGTCAGGTGGCTTGCGGCGTATGGATGTAGATGTAGATGTAGTTGCGTATTCCACTCACAGTTTGGAATAGTTTAATATCAGACACAGTAGTAGGTCTCCATTCCCACATTTGCATGTCATCCAGACTGTGACCCTTAATTTGTTACTACTGTTACTGTTTTTTAAACTTTACTCATAGAAACTCTTTGCAGTGTGAGGCTGTGTGCCAGACTTGGAGCGCACATGCGTTTAATGTGCTAGAAAATTTCATAACAGCACACACTTTGGCACTGAGTGAAAAGTTTGTTCTTGAACTATCGTATTAGAGTAAACGGTCACAGCAGTCTCAAGTTAGTCACTGTCTTAGTTTTAAGAGACTCTCTTTTATTATAATTCAAAGTGAATATAGTTTCTGCTAGTAACTGTAGAATGTTGTGTTACAGAAAATCACCTCACAGCATTAAAGTACAGATTAGATGTCCCATACACTCAGTTCAATTGAAACTGTTTATTCTAAGATTTATGCAGCAGTAATAAAGTGAAAGAGTACTACAACTTCTTTTCTTAATGTGGTGTTTATATAGTAATTAAGGTAAAGTTCTTCCCATCTGTTTACATGGAGAGTATTTTTGCAAACATTAAGGAGTGTCGTGTTGCTGCATTTTATTTGAATGTCTAGGACGTTATATCATACACCATTCAGTTTAATTTGGAATCAATGTCAAATCATTACAGTTTTGATTTATGTCGTACATCTTTAGCTAATCCCAGAGTTAGTTCCTCTGATTTGTTTTGTTTACACAGAAGTTCATTACAAGGAGACTGGCCTGCTTCTAGCTTATGGCTGGGTTTTCAACAAATGTTGCGTAGCTGTGCAGTAACGATATAAAAGAATTGTTTCTGTTGTGTATCATGTATTCAACTGTAATGTGAGGTTGCTCTGATATGTCGTCATACTCACTATTACCATTACTTATTAGTTTCCAGTGGCTACCTACATTTTCCCTTTGTTGAATGTCCTTCAGTAGTGCATCATCCCAGTGGCACCTTTATATCATGGTGCATACATTTCAACAAATGTTTGTTGCTCTATTGCTCTGTCTCAGTTACTACATTTGTCAGCAACATAAGTCATCCTTAGTCACAATTATTAAATTTTTTAGACAGTAGGACTGGTAATGTAACCTGTTATATGTGTCTGACATGTTTTGCAACTGTGTCATTTTTCACGAAATGCAATATATCAGATGTGTGCAACGCTTGCTGCCTTTTAAGATGGAAATTGTGATGTATTTCTGTAATGGAACCAGGTTATGCCCTGGATTTTGTAACAGCTTTTTCAGGGAGAACATGTACATGCGTCTGACTTAAATAAATTATTGTTCATTACTTCTAGTGTTTTATACATCCTACATGAATTTAAACTGTTGATAATTTATATTATTTTAAGCATGCTGAGGACTACAGTTCTCATGTTACAATAATTTGTCAACATATTACAAAGAAATAAACTTGCTATAGTTACCAGCAGCCCGCATCTCGTGGTCGTGCGGTAGCGTTCTCGCTTCCCACGCCCGGGTTCCCGGGTTCGATTCCCGGCGGGGTCAGGGATTTTCTCTGCCTCGTGATGGCTGGGTGTTGTGTGCTGTTCTTAGGTTAGTTAGGTTTAAGTAGTTGTAAGTTCTAGGGGACTTATGACCACAGCAGTTGAGTCCCATAGTGCTCAGAGCCAGTTACCAGCAGTGATTTCTGATCTATCACTGGAGTTACTACAGTGCAAATGTAAATTGTAGTGTCTCTTGTCCTGAGGTTTAATACAATTCTTCGTATCATATACAGCATTCCTTTACTTGATAGGTTCCCGGGAATTACGCGGGATACTATTGTAAAAACCGCACAATATTTCAGCGAGACAACTGCCCGCCATTTTCAGGTGCCACTGTCGCGTCGCTGAGAAGCTCGCCAATGTATATGTTGGCTTTCTAGAACAGCGCAGGCGCCAGCGGGGGCATAACGTCATCAAAGACCAATCGTAGACGGCGTCGAATACTAGAGCACTCTGCTGGAGAAACGGGTCGCGGTTTGTGGAAGCGAGCCGCGGCGTGGGAAAATGCAGTCCGGATCGACGGGCCCCGTTCGCGCGCGCGAAGTGTTGGCGCGCGATTTAAACGTCTGAGCTAAGGCTTCCCATCTGCGTTGACTCGGTGCAATTGCTAATCTGCGGCTGACGATTCCTTAGTGCCGCCAACGCTGGCCTTCAGGTTTTGCTCTGGTGAAACCCCGTGTCTCTGTTTATTAGTTCACTGCTTAGACGTATTTCGATCGCCTCTTTGATGATGGAGTCCCAGTATGTGGAAGCATACGGGAGGATCTTGGTTTCTTCATAGTTCATGTCGGGTCCCGTGTCACGGCTGTGTTCAGCAACCGCAGATTTCTCTGGCTGACCCAACCTCGTGTGACGTTTATGTTCGTCGCGTCTGTCTTTAACTGTACGACATGTCTGGCCAATATAAGGCTTCCCACAGTGGCACGGGATTTTATATATTCCTGGTCTTCTCAGACCGAGTTTGTCTTTAACAGAGACCAGCAGTGACTGCACTCGTGCTGGACGCCGTAAAACGCATTTAATCCGGTATTTCTTGAAAATTCTGCCCATCTCAAAAGACACGCCATCGACATACGGTAGAAAAACAAACCCCATGCTGTTCTTGAGGCTTGGAGCGTGCTGGTCGAAATGCATCCCGGATCTACTTCTCGGAGGACCCGTTCTGGGCAAACACAGAGCGGTGACGGCTAAGCTCTGCCGATAAGCTGTTCTGATCTGAGATGGCTCTAGCCCTATGCACTAGCGTCCGTAATACACCGCTGTGCTGTGAGGGATGATGACAGCTTGTAGCTTGTAAATACAAGTCTGTGTGTGTACGGTTCCGGAACACACTGTGGCCCAAAGAACCGTCTCTTTTTTTACGAACCAAAACATCCAGAAACGGGAGCTCACCATCTTTCTCTACCTCCATGGTCGAACAGATGCTTGAATGGAGGGAGTGCAGATGTTCCAGAAAAGAAGTAAGCGTTGCTTTCCCATGCGACCATACCACAAACGTATCATCTATATATCTCCAACAACATCTGGGTTTCAAAACCGCCGTCTGAAGTGCTTTGACCTCGAAATCTTCCACAAAAAGTTAGCTACTATGGGAGACTGGGGGCTATCCATAGCAACACCGTCAGTCTGCTAAAAATACTGGTCGTTGAATAAAAAGTAAGTCGAGGTAATCACGTGTTTGAAAAGGTGTAAGATGTCCTTATCCAGCTTAGCTCCTATGAGTTGTGATGAGTCCATCGGAGGCACTCGTGTCAACATAGAAACCACATCGAAATTCACTAGTAAATCGGTAGATTCAAGGCGCAGATTCTTCAGTCGCCGTATAAAATCTTCTAAGTTTCGAATATGGTGTTCACGTTTCCCCACCATGGGACTCAGAAGAGAAGCCAGATGTTTAGCTAGGTGGATGTCGGGGCACCTGTATTACTGACGACAGGGCGAAGCGGAACATTCTCCTTATGTATCCTTAGCAGGCCATAAAATCGTGGCGGAACTGGTGCTCGTTCTCTTAAACTCTTTTTCAGATGGTCAGGAAGTAGGCTGGATTTGAGGAGAGCGGGTGTCTTCAGTTGTACGGCATCCATCGGATCTTTCTGGAGACGATGATACGCTGTATGCTGTTGTAAGTCCAGCAGCTTGCCAAAATAGAATGTAGCAGGCAGAAGAACATTGGCGTTACCCTTGGCAGCTGGTAAAATTACAACATCACTGTCTTCTTTTAAAGAACGGAGTGCTCTTCTTTGTTCAGTGGCAACATTCTGCTTGGGTGCAGGCATCCTGGATATTGATCTGCAAGCCTCTCACCTTATTTCTTCAGCAGCGTCATTCGGAAGTTTTAAAACACCTTGTTCAACGGCACTGCTGAACTCCTTGATGGGCAAAGCCTTGGGAGTAGGCGCAAAATTAAGTCCCTTTTCTGACACTGACATTGCAGCGTCACTCAGTGGTTTATCTGTGAGATTAAACACAGTCCGTCTGCTAAATATCTCTTCTTGCAGTGACCGGTGTGTAAGGCGTTGGAACTTAGAGGTTTGATGTGCTGTGATTTGCTGCCGCGCCCAGTCCGAAAGCGCCCAAGTGGAGCTGTCCACCCACTCCCAGGAATCCGCTGACAGACACGACGAGATCTTCAGATGAAGTGACAGCAGGCTTCTGGAGACCTGGTCTAATACTCATCTAGTATAACGGATTCTTTCTCTCACCAGTGCCCTGTTTGCTCGTTGTTAAATTCTCCTGGCCGCCACAGAGTCCACATAAAGGGTAAACTTGGCGAAAGTCGGTGCAGTTTGCTGGTGCCGACATGTCAGTAGGAACGCGGAGGGGAGCGCAACAGTCTATCCATTTTGTTGCGAAGTTTATCGAACTCACGTACTGTGTTAACCATCTCCTCCCCGTAGAGGTAACAGATGTGCTGTTTGAGGCTTTCCTGGCGATGCATCTGCTTGATAGGTTCCCGGGAATTACGCCGAACAATATTGTAAAAACCGCACAATATTTCAGCGAGGCAACTGCTCGCCATCTTCAGGTGCTATTGTCGCGTCGCTGAGATGCCCGCCAATTTACATGTTGGCTCTGTAGAACAGCGCGGGCTCCAGCGGGGGCATAACGTCATCGAAGACCAATCGTAGACGGCGTCGAATACTAGAACCCTCTGCTAGAGAAACTGGTCTCGGTTTGTGGAAGCGAGCCGCGGCGTGGGAAAATGCGGCCGGGAGCGACGGGCCCTGTTCGCACGCACGAGCTGTTGGTACCCGATTTAAGTATCTGAGCTAAGGTTTCCCATCTGTGTTGACTCGGTGCAGTTGCTAATCTGCGGCTGACGATTCCTTAGTGCCGCCAACGCTGGCTCCCAGGCTTTGCTCTGGTGAAACCCCGTGCCGCGGCACATCGTAGAAAGTGCTAAGAGCCTAAGAGATAAAATTATGCCTGTGGTAATTACTCGTATACTAAAAGGTGAACGCTCAGCAACCACAGACAAACGGACATGCAGCACAAGAACAAACCATTATCTGGCATGCGTTGTCTCCTATTTTGTTGACTGAACTCTCAGGTCTCGTGTTCTGTTTACAACTTATTTTACAGATGAACCAAATATGGGCGATTACTTACGAAGAGAATTGTTGATAAGATTTATGTCACTTGGTATCCACGACTGTGCTTTGAAAGACATTTATTTCACGACTTACCAAGGTGCCAACACAATCGATTATACGCCTCATAGGGTCAGAGTCGATGTTCCCTCGCCTAAGGAATAACAGAATATATGAATATACTTTGTCACATCGCCTGAATGAATTTGTGAGCGACCTTGGTGGAGCCCTCTGATTGGATTAAATAGTTCAAATACCTTAAACAACTGTCCATTTGGTTTTATTTTCAAGTAAGTTTCATTTTCTGAGTAGGATTCATAATGTCACAGATTTGCAAATCTATGAATTAAAGAGCTTTTGTATTTCGCCAATCAGATAAAAAACATTATGGTAAAAGAGGCATGTACAAGCCATGAAGACGCAATTCCTTCATCAAATTCCACAAAAACGTTTCTGCCACAGAAAGTACAGAAGTTAGCTTTGTGGGCAGGTGTCGATGATAATCTTACTCTAATGGACGAGTCGGAGAGATACTGAAATGGAAGAAAATTTGGCTTCTTACTGGAAAACGAGCGGGCAACATTTCCCAACCCTTCATAACACTGCCCAAAAAATATTGTGTATACAAGCATCTAGCTCTGCTTCTGAAAGAAATATTAGTTCTGCCGGTTTCATTCTCAACGCAAGGCGGTCACTTTTACTCCTGAGCAATGTTGATGTTCTTCTTTTTATTGATAGTAACTCTGAATGAAAAAGTAAGTTCAAACTCTTTTCGGACATTAAGTTTCGTTTTCCGTTTTTTATAGTGGTGTAAAATTTTTGTTTCTTGCTCATTTGTTGGGTCTGTATGATTTACGTACACCGCTTTTTCAAATTAGTTTTGAATTTTTGAAGTGAATTAAAGCTTAGATTATTTCCAAATTATTATTGAGCAGCAGGACCAATATTTGCAGCTGTATTTCATCCTCAACTTCTCAGTTTTAAAATTTAGTATTAGGCGTTTTGACTGTAATGGTTCACCGTCAGAACAAAAAATCCAGTGTCTTGTTACGAAAGTAACGCGCAAAGTCGTCATCACACACTCACTCTGGTCGTTAATCTCACAAATTTGAGCAATATATCTGTGAAAAAAAAAAAACATTTCAGTGAGGGCAGGTGACAGTGCGCAAGCTGCATAGTAACATTAGGCGTGTCGCTAGTCGCGTGCGTCCCCAAGCGCGTCCACCAAGCGCTGCCCACTCTGTCACGCAGTGTGGTGGGCTACGGAGTAGCCGTGAGCTCGGGAACTTGCTCTACTGTGGAATACATGTACTGGTACTGTTGTTGCTCAGATTGTAGGGTAACAAAGTTTGTTTACTGTCATATTAATTATATACATGAGCATACTGAGATCGTTATCTGCTTCTATAGTCAGATGAATTGCTTTATCATCGTTTCAGAAATGAACCACTTTCAGCTGTATATGAACCTTTATTTAAAGGAGCTCGTAACATTGAGAGCCCGATGCTTAATAAAACTCACTTCAAACCAGGAAGTGGTGGACAGCAACCGTCCAACCGCCAGAGCCACACTACTAGTCAACGTGCTCATGTGTGTCACGTTGGGCTTTGAAAGTTACTAGCCGAGAAATTTTACCTTTTTTTGTTCTTTTTATTTTGCTCTTTTCTTTGTAGGTTAGCGCCCATTCAACATGTCAGTTTTTCAGCTGCTGGGTCATCTACGACGTCCTGCTTATTGAAAGTAACAGTATTTTATTTTGAGACAGTTGAGTCCCCCTTCTTCCCATATCAAGGGCTTAATCTTTTACCGATGTGTGAATATTTCATATTGGTAGTCATAGAGCTAGACTCTTAGGGTAGGCATCCGGTTTTTTTATCTCAACATCGATTGTATGTTTCCTACAAGATGTGATCTGACATCACGAATCTAGTCGTGCTCCTGTAAACAAAAGTTCATATAGGGCTAAAATCAGTTTACTTCTCAAATATGGATTACTTCTGCTGCGGTTGCCCTCAACAAAATCTATTTTGCCTTTAGCACTGTTTCGACAAGTGATGATTTACTTATGTCAGATATACAGGACAAATTTAAGATATTTAATGTGGACACTCTTCGTCAGGGCCTTCTGCTGGGGCCTTTCCGGCTTGGTTGAACCTGGCAGTAGCTATGCTACTGCCAGCACAGACCTCAGCGTCATTAAGGCATGAAAATTCTCGCACCTGACACTAAAGGCGCCTACGATAAGACGGACAAGTAATATGAGATAGGAGAGGGGGAAACCAGTGAGACAGTTACCAACGCGGTGGCCATTTTGGAATCCATCGTCTTGGATGCAACTGGAAAGAGGTGTGATGTGACAGATCGAATATATGGAAAATTACACTAGAAAAATAATGGTGCCATTCATTTGAGAGCAGCTTTATTCATTCTCGGGCTATGTCCCATTTTGTAAAGAACAAGGTGAATGCTGGCGATAGCACACAAAGGGTACAGTAGAAGCTGTAGGAGTTGTCAGCACATTGTAAGGTGATTGTTACCTGTTTCGCCTATTCCTCTTGGATTTTAAGCAGCAGATGTAGCACAACGTGAGCGCAAGCGTAAGGAACAATCCACTTGCTGAAATTTTCAACGTGTATGATCTTCGCCATGTACACAACTGCCTTCATATGTCCCAACAGATATAAATCTAATGGACTTAAATCCCGGGAACGTGGTGGCTACTCTACTCAATCTCTACGACCTATCCATTTCAGGTGTTGCGACCGTAGAAAATATTAATTTTTATTCTTGCTTTTGTGACCATAATGAGAGTCCAGGCTCCATAGGCAAACAGCCAGCCGGCATTAAGAAATAGTTCACCAAGACGTAGGGACAAGATAAGTGGCGGAGGCTGCCAAGTATGGCTTGTTCATCCAATAACTTAGTGTTTGACTTCCTGCCAGAGGAAGCAGCATGAATCAAACTTGCACAATGGAAGATACAAACACCAGGGCGATAATACAGCAAGAGAGTGTGTCAGTCACGTGCGGGAAAGACTCGTGTGGAACCAAATTAAGTTGTGTGCAGCTAGAAACGAAAGTGTCGTGTGGAAACGAAGGCATTCTTGCGCAAGCCGATCACTTAGAAATGAAAGGGTCGTGTGAAACTAATTAACTCGTGTGCACTCAAGTACATGAGAAACGAAATAAAAAGCCAGGCAGCGGAGTAGCTAGAGGCAGAGATTCAGATGCAGATTCAGAGCCAGTGCCGGAAGTCTGGAGATGCCGCAGCAAGATCCCAGCGGGGCCGAGCACACCCGTAGCAACCGATACAGCTGATAAAGACTTCAACTACGAGAAGACAGTGATAGAATCTGGTGGACACTCAGGAACTGCAGGTCAAGTAGGATTTTTAGAGTTTCATTGGAATAGTGTCGAACAGAGGCTGTCAGTCTTTGTCTCAATTATTTAGAGAGATTTCAGTGCTAACCAAATAAAAGTGATTGCTTTGTACTTGTTTCTTATATGTAGCGGCAATTAGCTTTGAAGTTAGAAGTCCGAATAAATAGGGTGAATTTTACTAAGGGGTTTATGGCCCAACACCTCACGTAAGTATATGTGAGAATTAACTTGATGGAAACTAACCAATCTCTTCTGCCTATTCCAATTCTGTAACATATTTTCAGGAAATTTATTTGCTTCAAACCAAGGAGATTGTCTCCCTCTCATCTCCGATATAAAGGCTGACCGCAATTAATAACTAACGCATTGTCGTGATCGTCCCGATTGCGCTACGCAGTTCGCACTTACTTCATTCTGGTATAGTGAGGCTGTGCTGGGACGCTACATAAATAAATGGTGCCAGGTGTAGGGTAGTCTCGGAATTACGTGGAGTTTAAGGAAAGTAAGACAACAAAGATTTGCAGTTGTGTCACTGAGTCTCACCACAAGAAGAAGAAGCCGTTACGAGTAGCAGCGCTCAAGATTCACAAGCAGAGCCAAACAGAGCCAAGCAGAGCCAGAGCACCACCGAGCAGCGCAGAACATCGCAGGCAACATCAAGACATCTGAAAAAGGCAAGCCACTTAGACAACTTAAATATAAGGTCCCTTGTGCTTGTATACAATGACTTCCTCCAGTAGTGACAGAACAGGTATAAGTGCTAAAGATGCGTTACTTCTTGTTCCGAAAACATTTAAAGGCAACAAAAGAGAATTTCAAGAGTTCATTGAAAACGTGAATGCTGCATTTGAAGTCGTAAAAACTGAGGATGCAAAATTATTGTTTCAATATGTCAAATCAAAAATAACTTGCGTTGCTAGATCAAAATTATTAGTAAGAGAGAACACAAGTAATTGACCTGAAGTAATAAGCATTTTACAGGAAAATTATGCAGACAAAAGAACTATTGACTTTTACGAGTGCAAAATGTTCCAAGCTAGACAGCATAAAGGGGAATCAATTGCCTGTTGGGGAAATAGAATAGACGAGTTATCTAAATGGTTCAAGGTTGCCGTAGCATGAGTAACAAATAAGGAACAGTTGAAGGGTGCAATAGAATTGGTTTATACTCTAGGCCGTGCATGTTTTATTCAAGAGTTAGCGAATTAAAGAATACAGACGATTGTACGCAGTCGAAGCAAAATCATTAATTTAAGTGAGGCTGTAGAACTCGGGCAACCAGAAGAAAGTGCAATCATGTCAGTGAGAAAAAAGAATCAAAAGTCAATGGAAATAAGCGGGCAGAATTATCAAAGACACCAACCAAAGCAGATGAAATGTTACAATTGTGGTAAAGTGGGGCACATATCCAAGCACTGCAACAGAAATACCAAAGTAAGATGGATGCAGACACCCAGCAGGGCAGAAGAAGCACGGAAATTTCAAAATTATTGTTACCATTGTGATGAACCAGGGCATACGGATGCGAACTGTAATAAAACTATTATATGCGAAAAATGCCAGAGGCGTGGGCATAGGGAGAAAGACTGTCGAACTCCTAAATGTTATCAGTGTAATAAATATGGGCATTTAGCATGGCAGTGTAGAGCGAAAATAGAAAAGTTCCGAGGAAAAGGGACGGGAAACGAAAGCGGTGATACGGGCAGCAGTCAGCCGTAGCCACCGTTATATGGCCCAAGGTGAGGGCAGAAGCTGCGAAGCTGAAATGATGTAATGATGCCTAATTGCAAGGAATTGGGTAAAGAATTGATGCTTTTATAGATACAGGAGCCCACATCAGTTTAATCAAAGAAGAAGTGATAGATAGTGGAATGCTGGTGAATAAGGACGAGGTACGGACGTTAAAAGGAGTAACGCAGGATACGACGAACACGTTGGGTACTGTGACGTTGAATTTACGAGTAGCTGGAAGGGTTTTAGGCGAGCATACTTTCCATGGGTTCAGAAAAGTCACAGATGTCCCGCATAGTGGTTTGGTAAGTAGAGATTTCCTACAAAAACAGAGAGCAGTCATTGATTATGGCGATAGCCGACTAGAAATAAATGGGAGGAGTATTACGTTGATCACAGCACCTGCAGGCGAGTTAGCAAAGGGACAGAGAAAATACGAAAGTTTAATGTACCGACGGGAACACGGCAAGGCCGTCAGAAAGATAAGAGTAAGCTGAACGAGTTACATGAAAGGAAATATTGGAACAGAGAGTTAAAGGGACAGCGCGTTATCAGTAGTAGTAACGGACTGATACCACGGTCAAGTGAGGCAGGGACACACACGTTGTCTCACGGCCAGGCAAGTGAAGGTCGCGACTGCACGGAAACATTGGTCCCAGACAAGAAAAGGTTATGAGAATCCGATTATTAGAGCGTAAGATGATTTCGGAAAGCGAAGAGATTATAGTACAGAAACAAGGAGTAATGAAGGGTGTATACATTCCGGAAGCTCTTGTACGAAATACACAAGGTACGTGTATTATTAGTGTGCTGAATATGAATGAAGTAGAATGTGATGTTAGGTCAGTGTGTTTAGTTAATGAATCCTTACACGAAGAAGCAGTACTAAGAAGAGTAACAGAAACGCCGGAACAGGCACCGGATTCCAAGAATCGTATAGCACAGGTCAGAGATGCTTTGCTGACAGAACACTTAAATGAGGAAGAAAAATATGAGGTAGAGAAATTGTGTAGTGCATATTGAGATATATTTCACTTAAAAGACGATAAATTATCATATACGGAGACAGCAAAGCATGTACTTCCACTATTACCCGAGCATACAGGCAAAGTTGTAAATGTCAGACCATATCGTATACCAGAATGCCAGAAAAAGGTATTACGTGAGCAGACAGAAAAAATGTTGGCAGACGATATCATCATAGAAAGTCAAAGTCCGTGGAATCCTCCAGCATTGTTAGTTGAGTAAAAAGTAGAGCTCAGTGGGAAACGAAAATAGAGGTTGGTGGTTGATTATCGTAAGGTAAATGAGATTTCAGATATTTCCGAATATATCGGAGATCCTAGACAAGTCTGGGAAGGCTAAATATTTTTCCACTCTAGATTTGGCCAGTGGATATCACCAGATTTTAATGAATCCGTAGGACAGGGAGAAAACAGAATTTAGTGCAAATTACCAACACTATGAGTACAAGAGGCTGCCTATGGGATTGAAAGGGGCATCAGGCAAATTTCAAAGACTAATGAATGTTGCATTGTCAGGTTTACAGGGAACAAAATACCTAGTATATTTAGACGATATTATATGCTATGGAAGCTCTTTAAGAGAACACAATAATAAATTGCGAGAGAGTTTTGATCGACTTAGGGAACACCGGCTGAAATTGCAGCCAGACAATTGTGAATTTCTGCGAAAGGCGGTAATATTTGTGGGACATAAAATAACCGATAACGGCGTACAGCCAGAAGAGCGAAATGTAGAAAAAGTAAAGAAATTCCCAGTACCGAAGACAAAGAAAGAATTAAAAGGGTATTTAGGGTTAGCTGGATATTATCGCAAATTCATAAAAGATTTCAGTAGAATAGCAGCTCCTTTGCATAAATTAATAAAAGATAATGAGAAATATGAATTGGGAAGGCCACAACAAGAAGTGTATGAAACACTGAAGGAGAAGTTGATAAATCCTCCAATACTACAGTACCCTAATTTTGAAAAACCTTTTGTGATTACAACAGATGCATCTGGAATAGGAATTAGTGCTGTTATATCTCAAGGCAAAGTTGGGAGCGACATACCAATATCGCACGCATCTAGGTCACTGAATAAAGCAGAAAAAAGTTATTCAGCTACTGAGCTGCAACGTTTATGGGCAACAAAACAGTTTAGACCATATGAGTACGGAAGGAAGTTCACATTAGTCACACATCACAAACCATTGACATGGATTTTTAGTGTAAAAGACCCATCCTCACGTTTTTTAAAATGGATACAAAAACTAAAAGAATATTCATACGACATTATATACAAACCAGGCAGCCTGAATGCTAACGCAGATGCATGAAGTAGAATACCTCGACAAGATGAAGAGGCCCACGTAAAGGAAAAGCCAGTAAGAGTGGTAACATAGACTAACGAGTCAGATAACGAACCAGCAGATCTAAGTGAGGAACAGAAAGCCGAAATATTGAAAGAAGTACACGACAATCCATTGGGTGGACATCAAGGGGGGATACACTGAACGCTAGACAGGTTAGCAAGGTACCGTTCGTGGAAGGGAATGAAAAGAGATGTAGAGGACTGCATCAGGATATGTGGTAAATGTCAGCGAAGTAAATTTACTCAGAGCAAGACCAAAATGCCATTCGTAATTACAGATACAGCGGAAAACACGTTTGACAAATGTTATATGGAGGTAATCGGTCCATTAGATGTAACTGCTCAAGGCAACAGATGTATTTTAACTTTTCAAGATGATCTGAGTAAGTTTATCGTAGCAATTCCATTAGAGAGACAAGACGCAGATACAGTAGCAGAAAAGTTTGTAGAAGAAGTTGTCTTAAGGTATGGTATTACTCCAGTGCTGTTGACAGACAATGGTTCAAATTTTTTAAGTCAAGTATTTAAAAGAATATGTAAATTATTGAGAATACAGACGGTACAGACAACCGATTTCCACCCCCAAACGAACGGAGGTTTAGAGAGGATACATCGGACT
The DNA here is from genome assembly GCF_021461385.2 of Schistocerca piceifrons. NCBI lineage: Eukaryota > Metazoa > Arthropoda > Insecta > Orthoptera > Acrididae > Schistocerca > Schistocerca piceifrons. The sequence continues at coordinate 5,141,000 of NC_060149.1, forward strand.
TTAGTGCAGTATTTGAGACACTTTATAAAGGAAGGTCACAGCAATTGGGATAAGTGGATTTCTTACAGTGTTTTTGTTTTCAATACTACCCCCCATAGCAGTACAGGATATACCCCTTGTAAGGTGTCAGGCAAATTCAACACCTTCCATGAAAACCCTGACATGATAGGCAAATTCAGTAGTATGTCACATAGCTCCGAATAAATCGTGACATTAAATTAACCAAAGTAATACGAGTAACGAGTGAGCAAATGGAATACCACAGACTAACACAAGAATGCCTAAATGCATGTCGTACCTTCCTACCGTGAGACAGACGCAGTTCCGAGGGGAGAAACGAGAACAGAAGCAGAGAGCAGAACCGTGTAAAGTTGGAAGGCCCTACGATAAGGGACGGACGGACACCCACGTCGCCAGCTAACTGCTAGGACCACACCACCCACAAGTTTTTAGCGTGAGACTTTTTCGCGTCTCTGTTACGTTAGGACCACCCCCCAGCTTATGTTAAAAGCTACAGCCCACCAGAAGAACAGTATAGATCTTACGATAACACAAAAAGGACTACACCACCCACAAGTTTTAGCGTGAGACTTTTTCGCGTCTCTGTTACGTTAGGACCACCCCCCAGCCCATGTTAAAAGATAGAGCCCTCCAGAAGAACAGTATAGATCTTATGATAACGCTAAAAGGACCACACCAGCTGCAAGTTTTAGCCTGAGACTTTTTCGCGTCTCTGTTACGTTGCAAACTTTAAAAAACATTGCCCCACCACGAAAAGTATAACGTTTCTCATTGGATAGACAGAATTTTTGTAGGCGGAGCTTAAGGTTAACATTGAGACCCTGATTGGTCAGATGAAAACACAGCCAGATAGTTTTTTTAAAGCAACTTCTGTAAATTGTAGTAAGGAGAACTTAGGAGAGGAGTTGCTTCCGAGAGGGCGAGCTGGACGGAGCTGTGCTGCCCGCCGGCCCCTGACGAACACCGACAAGGTAATGAACGCACGCGATGCCACATTTTTGAGCACACAAGGCTTCACTCAGAACTGCAGAAGTCTCATCTGTTACATCCCCTTTCTGCGTAATACTAGTTTCGATCGCCAATTAAAGCTCATGGTGTTCACATTTGGCACTTGAAGTAAAAATCTGAAATGCGATGATTTTTCTGTTATATAGTTATTCAGAAGCCACATCAGCCACTGTAATTTACGACAAGTTAGATAAGTAATTAAAGATAATTGAGGGTCACTGTAGACCATTTTGATGGATTATTAAGAAATAGTCCACCAGGACGTAGGGGCAAGATAAGCGGCGGAGGCTGCCAAGTATGGCTTGTTCATCAAATAACTTAGTGTTTGACTTCCTGCCGGAGGAAGCAGCATGAATCAAACTTGCGTAATGGAAGACGCAAACACCAGGGCGATAATATAGCAAGAGAGTGTGTCAGTCACGTGCGGAAAAGACTCGTGTGGAACCAAATTAAGTTGTGTGCAGCTAGAAATGAAAGTATCGTGTCTAACCGAAGTCATTCTTGCGCAAGCCGACCAATTAGAAACTAGAGTGTCGTGTGGAACCATAGGCATTCTTGTGCAATCCGATCACTTAGAAATGAAAGGGTCGTGTGAAACAAATTAACTCGTGTGCACCCAAGAACATGAGAAACGAAATAAAAGGCCAGGCAGCGGAGTAGCTAGAGGCAGAGATTCAGATGCAGATTCAGACCCAGTGCCGGAAGTTTGGAGATTCTGCAGCGAGATGCCAGTGGGGCCGAGCAGGCCCATAGCAGCCGATACAGCTGGTAAAGACTTCAACTACGAGAAGACGGTGATAGACTCTGGTAGACACTCAGGAACTGCAGGTCAAGTAGGATTTTTAGAGTTTCATTGGAATAGTGTTGAACAGAGGCTGTCAGTCTTTGTCTCAATTATTTAGAGAGATTTCAGAGCTAACCAAATAAAAGTGATTGCTTTGTACTTGTTTCTTATATGTAGCGGCAATTAGCTTTGAAGTAACAAGTCCGAATAAATACGGTGAATTTTACTAAGGGGTTTATGGTCCAACACCTCACATAAGTATATGTGAGAATACACTTGGTAGAAAGTAACCAATCCCTTCTGCCTATTGCAATTCTTTAACCTATTTTCAGGAAGTTTATTTGCTTCAAATCAAGGAGATTCTCTCCCTCTCATCTCCGATATAAAGGTTGACAGAAATTTATAACTAACGCATTGCCGTGAACGTCCCGATTGCGCTACACAGTTCGCACTTACTTCATTCTGGTATAGTGGGGCTGCGCCAGGATGCGACACAGGGAAACAGGATATCTAAGTATGACTGGATAGCTAGCAGGTAATGAGATGAGACACTATCATGTTAAAAGAAACTTGGAAATGTCTAACAGCTGCAGCTAAGGGACTGATGTTTGAGTAGCCTAAATGCAGAAGGGTCCAACAACACGAAACCTCATATTCCGCATCAAATTACCTTCGATTCGCCAACTGTTTATTGTGCTCTCCGTTCACAAATGGTTCAAATGGCTCTGAGCACTATGGGACTTAACATCTCAGGTCATCAGTCCCCTAGAACTTAGAACTACTTAAACATAACTAACCTAAGGACATCACACCCATCCATGCCCGAAGCAGGATTCGAACCTGCGACCGTAGCAGTCGTGCGGTTCCAGACTGAAGTGCCTAGAACCGCATGGCCACCGTGGCCGGCTCTCTGTTCTCAAAGAAATTAGTTTCACCCATAACAGACCGATGACCTCAGCAGTTTGGTTCCTTCGGATTCAAATATTTCACCCGTAAATAGTATGTCATACGGGAAACAACAGTTTTCGTCAATACCGTATGTCACATGTAGTGCAACTTGTACCTGACTACCTGGATCGTTTTCATTTGGTAAGGGTACAATTTATGTGTGGTCGCTATATTTATAAAGTGATGCACGGCGGTGCCACTTCCCTTAGAGGTGCAACGCGTACGGCGCAAAACGATGCCAGAATAGCGACTGGAGCTGCTTCATTTGTAGCCATTTTGGATTGTACAGCTTTCGGTTTATTTGCGGCAGAGACTGTTTCACGGAATTTCGAGAGAAGTATCATCACCGCACTGTAGATAATGGGTAGTCTATCTGTGTGTTGTATGTTGAAATTTGTTGCGGCAACTCAGGCGTTCCTCGTCCTAGATATTAGGGCGATCTGATATCATTCGTCGTGTTGTAACATCATCAGCTTTCTCGTCACCTGTAGCGAATAAACTACAGTGATGACTAGATGAAGAATAAAGCTCTGTTCAGCCGAAAGGCATCGCCATTTCTCTCGTGCAACTCTCTGTTTAATGCGTCAGATGACCGTCTTTCAATCTGAATGTTACGAATTTCATCCACCAATACGGCTTCCAAAATGGCGGCCATTTCGGTAACACAGCCTCATAGGTTTCGCATTCTCCTATCTTATACCAAATGACTCAAAATTTCCGATTATCTAACTGTTTTTGTTCCACACTAATGGACCATCCTGTACTTCAAAAACATGCTGCAGGAAGAACATGAGGAGAAGTGGCAGGAAAATGTCTCTAATCTGCCTAGATTTGGAGTAGAAATTTTGTGTCACAGGCTGAACGTCCATCCGGGAGCATTAGTTTTACTCAAAAAATGGTTCAAATGGCTCTGAGCACTATGGGACTTAACATCTGAGGACATAAGTTCCCTAGAACTTAGAACTAATTAAACCTAGCTAACCTAAGGACATCACACACATCCATCCATGCCCGAGGCAGGGTTCGAACCTGCGACCACGCGGTTCCAGACTGAAGCGCCTATAACCGCTCGGCCACAGCTGCCGGGTAGTTTTGCTCGTGTATAGTGTTGTTACAAGGGCTGTCAGAGTATATAAGGGGCGTGAACAGCGTGAGATGTCGAGTGATCACTTTGAAGGGTATAGAGATTCCACATAGACAGCGTTATCAGCACCTGGCAGAGATTGAAAAGAGACTAAAAATGGGTCTCCATTATACTACCTTGTTGAATAGTTCATTATGTAGATCTGTGTTGCATTCGAATGTGACAGTGGCCGTCCCACGAGTAGGCTCCTGCTTGTACCACAAGCCAAACTTTTGCATTTGGAGTGTGTCGTAATGAGGAAGCATGGCTGCGCATGAATGGGAGCCATTGTGTTCAAAGACGAATCTTGGTTCTGCACTACCTCGGATGACCATCCAAGGGAAGAATGTCGACGATCTGGTGATAGGCACCACTCTCCTGGTGTTTTGGAGAGAGGCAGCGGGATTACCCCTGCATTACGGGGAGGGGGGGCATCGGGTGACTTCACATCGCGGCTGGTAGTAATTGGCGGTCCTCTAACGGCACAACGGTAGGTCACAAACATCCTGTGTCTTCATGTGTTACCTGTCATATGACAGTATCGTGGTTACAGTTCTTCAAGTGGTTAATACACGTGTCTCTATGAACTGTCTGTGTGGTAAGGTATTCCGGTTGCCAACAAGATCCGACCTATCACCTATAGAACTTGTGTGTTACCAGCTGGGACCTCACCTCCATCCAAGTGCCAGTATCCAGGAAACGAAGGATTAGTTACAGCAGCTGTGGGCCAGCTTGTTTCAGTGGAGGACACAATGGCTGTATGACGCCCTGCGCAAGCGAGTGAATGGCTAGAGCGTGTGCAACGTAGTTATGACACGTTATTGCAAATTTAACTCTCTTTTGTAATAGCAGGTAGACATGTGTATTCTAATATGCTCTGCATTGTTGACAGATGCCCAGTGACGGCATGCACTGTTGCCAGATTTCTGACAAAGGCCAATTGCCCTATGTATGAAATGACAGAGAAATTTAAATTTTGGCGGAAAATTCAAAACGCAACATGATTTTCAAAATAGTCGCGGTTCTGCTACATACCCATGATATCACTGTCGAAATAGGGCATTTATCCTAAGCATAAATTGCTCGGAAATTAAAAAATCCAAGGTACCATGTGGTCATGTTGGTGTAAGTGGGGTTCTTGTGCCAAGTATAGACCTGGAACGCTGGGATGGCTCTATGACATCAGAATCTAAGATCGCTGACGAGAAATAGGTGCACAACCTGCATTGTTGGAAGATTTCCTGTAGGTTTCACCTAAGACAAAAAGGGTTTGTTTCCCATGCAGATCCAAACCTATCTGCTAGGCAGTGGATGACAGTCTGATGACCTACTTAACATATTTACCCAAAGCTGTTCTTCACTCAGATTAGTTGTTCTAGGTATAGAATTCAAGATGGCTATCAGGTTTGCCCCTAAAATTACTCACCACCTGCCCCAAATTAAAGTCCAGCTATCCATGGTTTAAACAATTACCAAGGCCCTCCGGCATTACAGCTTAAACATGAAGTTTGAAGCTAACTTCTCTAATGCTTCATTCCTCCTAGGGTGTCGCTACCGCCTCACAGTCCACTACACCATCAGCAGAGAGTTGCACCAATGTCAGTCAGCAGCATTTGCACTGAGCCCTGCACGGCTAGATCGGGCCAAGAGCATTGAGTCCCACTCAGTCCGAGGTCATCCCACTGCTATCACCCACATGTGATAGCTCCGACCACAGCTACACCACATACATTCTGTATTCAAAGTGGAGGTGGAGGATAGAAGTTTGGTCTCCGGCAGCATATTCGTCCTCGCACAAAAAAATTATGTGTAAGATGGATGGTGGCTATTTCACCAGTAATAACATAGCCAATCACCACAGAGAAATCTTTCTTTTACTTTATTATTAATTCATACCCCTCCCTCCACTCCATTTGGGTGGGGCTGAGCTGGCAGTAGTATAAATAACCCTCTCTTCAGCCAGCAGAACTTAACACTAACTTAGCTGCTAAAAAAAGAAAAATCAAGGAGACATATGCACTATGAATTTTAAATTATCTGAAAAGGTGATGTGTATGGAAGAAAGACAAATAATATAATCGTGGTCTCATGAATTGTTAAAAAGCAGTGCTAAAAATGTGGACAGACAGCACAGTTAAAAACACTTGAGAAACACTTGAAGAACACGAAACACTTAAAAGAAAAAGAACTTGAAAAACATTGAACACAACAGAAGATACACTAATCATTAAAAATGATGTGCCGTGCAATTTTACTACAACTAGAGAAGGACCTGCCCTGGGACAGCAGACTGTAGATGAAAAGAAGGGTAGTTATAGAGGGAGACAGGAGAGTGGTGGTGATGAGAACTAAGGACTGCTAAGAGGTGGTGACGAAACGAAGATGGGTGTGGGGGACAAGGACGAGTGGTAAATGGTATTAGGATCTATAGACTGGAAAGGAAAATAGGGTGGCGGCAACAAGGAAGGGAAAAAGAAAGAGGTGTGATATGGGGAGAGGAGGATGGAGCCCTTGGGGGAGGGAGGGAGGGAGGGTGGAAGTGGATAGGATAGGGTGGATTCAGAGTCGTAACTATGGGCAGATGTTGGGGTGTAGTTCATGGTCCACGAGAGAGGGAGACGGTTGAAATTTCTTTGGCAGAGGACATGGAGAGTGTGCAGATGGTGTGTAGGTAGAGGCGCAGCAGCACACTAGGATTGGGAAGGAGACAGGACACAATAGGACAGTTGGAGTCAAGTTTACAGATGGTGTAAGTTATTGGGAGGTGTTCAATGTGAGTGAGGAGAGGTGAAAATTTTATGAGTTGAAATAGGATTCTTGTGGGGGGATGTAAGCAGATGCAGAGAGCGAGGGGGAGAGCATGGCGTTTGAGGATCTGGAGAGACTTATAGCACTTAGGAGGGGAGGATATCCATGCAACATTTGCATAGCAAGGGATGGAGCTGATCAAGTTTTTTATGTGTGAAGGACAGTGGAGGTGTGGCCAGTTAGTAGCTTTAGTAGTTTTGGTCTATTGAGGGCTCTCTGTTGGATGATTAGTAGGTGAGGTTTCCACATTAGTTGTCGGTCGAAGGTTAGTACAACTACAAGGTACTTTAATGTGTTGGTTAGCTGGATGGTACAGTTATAAATGGTGAGGCAAAAGTCAGGGAGACGGAACTTGTGGATGGTGCATCCTATAGTTATTTCCTGGGTTTTGGAGAGTTTAATCTTAAGGAGCCATTGGCTACACGAGGAGATAGATTGATTGAGATGGATTTAGAGGGATCGTTGGAGTTTATGGAGCTTAGGAAAGAGGGTGAGGGAAGTGGTGTCATCAGTATACTGAAGGTGGTGGATGCGAGGAGGTGGTTTGGGAATATTGGCAGAGTATAAGAGGTAAGGCAGAGGGGATTGTTGGGGGGGGGGGGTGAGAATGGAACATTGGGGCACTGCTACAGTGGAGTGGTTGTTACAGGAACTGGTGTTGTAAGCAGTGACATAGGATGGACGATTGGAGAGGAAAACTGCAATAAAGTGGACGTAGTTGATAGGAAGTGCAAAAGTCTGTAGTTTAAAAAGGAAACCAGAATGCCTTACACAATCATATGCTTTCTTCAGATCAAGGGAGTCGAAGATGGCAGACTTACGGTTGTTGAGCTGTTGGGCCAGGAGATGGGTGAGGCTCAGTAGTTGATCATAAACAGGGAAGGAGGGACAGAAGCCACGCTGGGTAACAGAAAGCAGATGGTGTTGGTGAAGATGGCAGTTGATGCATTAGGAGAGTATGGGTTTCAAGAGTTTGTTAAACGCTGGGGTGCGACATATGGGGCAGAACGAGGAGGTATCAGTATCAGTGGGAAGTTTGTCTGGTTTGAGAAAAAATTGGATTTTGGAGGTTTTGCATAGATCAGGTGAGTATCCTGTGGAGAGGATTGTGGTGTACAAGGATGCAAGGATAATCAGAAAGGGGGCAGGGCATTCTTCGAGGAGGTGATAGGTAATATGGCCGTGGACAGGGGATGTGTTGCGTTATCTGTGAAGTAATTATTTTATGTCCTGTGTCGTAATCTGGGTGTTTAATAATGTTTCTGATCTGTTGATCGAGTACCGGAAGCTGGGAGCCAGGAGTGAGACTGTGGTATCTTGCATTAGTGAACGGGAGGGAATTGGGAGCAGGCAACGTGAGGGTCGTCAGGAACGGAGAAGATGTCAGAGAGATAGGATGCAAAGTGATTGGCTTTACTCAGGTCGTCAGGTAAGAGAGGGATGTTGTGAAGGATCGGGTAATAGGGGGTAGAATGCCTAACAGCAAGTCAGTGGAATTCTTTGCAGTACTTGGACGTGCATGTCTGGCAACAGTCTCGGGAATTTTTTGGCATTTTTTAAAATTTCTAATGAGCCACTCTATCTATCGAAGGTGTGTGGTTGTATGTCGGTCACGAGTCCGCAGGAAGGAGTTATACTAGCGACGGGAATCGCAGAGAAGGAGTACGGCTTGTGGTGAGAGAGCGGGACGATCGGGATATTTTTTTATTGCTTCCTGTTGAAGGAGCGCTGTGGAATGGAGGATATCAACGGATTGTCAGAGACATCTTCTTTTTTCTTTATTGTTATTTCATCCACCCACGACCCATTTGGGCGGGGGGGGGGGGGTGTAGTGGGAGTGGAGGATTGGCCGTCAGCGGTAAGGCAACCCGCTCTTCAGCCAATTGACAGTTAAATTTAATTATATGTGAAGAAAATAAGAAACAGATAGGGGAGATATTTAAATTGAAGTTAACACTTTTCTGAGTGGAAAAATAAAATCGAAATTTCTAGATATACGAGGTGCATGACCTCTTACACCGTTACGTAAAAACAGTAATAATAAAAGGTAAAACGACATACATTAAGCACACGTTTAAAAACACTTATATCTTGATGCCGAGACACTGATATTTAATAGAAGTGCGTGTCGGTGACAAAGAACCGGAAGGACACGCCGAGAGATAGGAAGTCTGTTGTTGAAGTGGGATATGATGGCCGGTGAGGAAGGTGGGAGTGTGCTGGTATAAGGATGCAGGACTGGTGCATAGCAGTGAAGCGTTTAACGAGTGACTGCTGGAACACGAGGCGGTAAAGCAGAGGGAGAAATGATGACACTAACAGTTGGAAAAAGAGGGGGGTGCGGACAAGAGCCATGAAATACACCTACAAACCTTCAAGGAACAACGTTTGAGAATGAAAGACAGTTATACCTATTTACAACTCGAATTGTAGCTATTAAAAACACAGAAAATACATATGTTGAGAAAGCGTGATATCTGATATGAGAGCAGTACACGACTTTTGGAGACAAAAAACTGAGCTGCCATCACCAGCAGAGCCTTGCGCTATCTACTGGAAGTAATACGTATCCAGAAACCTCCAGCAACAGTCATTTAACGAAAATAACGCGAGAAAGTGCTAGCTGGCCGCATAGTGTGCGTACTGTTCATGTGCCGCCCCCACCTCGGCGCTGCACTCCCGAGTTAGCGGGCAGAGAGACGTCAGATCCTCCGTCAGCTACATCGGGCCGTATACGCTGACAACGGCGCTATTATTAGCCGGGTTCAGTTAGTTAGTTATTTAGTTGGCTGCGTGTTCCATTGATCAATCGCACGGTACGGTAGCAGTTATGATGTGGAACGTGTCAAGTTATGATTCGATTTGCGGAATATATTCATCACCGTAGCTGAACGACTAGGGATAATAATTCGAACTATCTAAGTTTCACTTCAATTTCATGCTGAAATCAAGGAATAATGGACCTAAATAAATGATATTTGTGTCTAAAGGAGCCTAAAGTCCCTCTCGAGGTGTAGTCTTATGTCTGTTACACCGAATTTGGTACTGACAATAATGAATCTTGTGCAGAAAACAGCGAATAGAACACGAGATGATCAATTTTACGCCCAAACCAGAGAATTTCCACGTCACGACCCTAGCAGGATGTCTGTGATTACGTTCGAATCTGTTATCATCCACTCCAGAAATAATAATACCAGTGCCTTCCTCAACCGTAGACCTACTAGACATTTACCAAGAAAGTAAGTCCTCCGTACACTACTTCCATTCTTTATGAAGTTAAAGAACGGTTCCAGCTATCGACTATATAGCAAAGAACGATTCCAGTTATCGACTATATAGCAAAGAACGATTCCAGTTACCCACTATACAGCAAAGGAATTGTCGTTATATATAGTTGACGCACCAGTTATAGAACCAATGCTGTCAAAACAAATTACTGTACAGAAATAAACGTGTTAAAGAGAGCAACGTGTGTACGTAGCAGTATGCAACTAATACTGTACTAACACACCGATCTTGGCCTCATAACAACTGTCAAGCACACAGTGTCATTATCCAAGAACCACTCCAACAAATCTGAGTCTTCCATACACTTCTTCTTTGCTTTTCGAAGTCAAAGAACGATTCAAGTCAGCCAATATATGATGTTGTTGTTGTGTTCTTCAGTCCAGAGACTGGTTTGACGCAGCTCTCCATGCTACTCTATCCTGCGCAAGCTTCTTCATTACCCAGTACCTACTGCAATCTACGTCCTTTTGAATCGGCTTAGTGTAGTCATTTCTTGGTCTCCGTCTACGATTTTTACCCCCCGCGCTGCCCTGCAGTACTAAATTTGTGATCCCTTGATGACTCAGAACATGTCCTACCAACCGATCCCTTCTTCTAGTCAAGTTGTGCCACAAACTCCTCTTCTCCCTAATTCTATTCAATACCTCATCATTAGTTATGTGATCTACCCATCTAATCTTCAGCATTCTTCTGTAGCACCGCGTTTCGAAAGCTTCTATTCTCTTCTAGTCAAAACTATATATCGTCCATGTTTCACTTCCATACATGGCTACACTCCATACAAATACTTTCAGAAACGACTTCCTGGCACTTAAATCTATACTGGATGTTAACAAATTTCTCTTCTTCAGAAGCGTTTTCCTTGCCATTGTTAGTCTACATTTTATATCCTCTCTACTTCGACCATTGTCAGTTATTTTGCTCCCCAAGTACCTCAACACATTTACTACTTTAAGTGTCTCACTTCCTAATCGAATTCCCTTAGCATCACCCGATTTAATTCCATTATCCACGTTTTCCTTTTGTTGATGTTCATCTTATATCCTCCATTCAAGACACTGTCCATTCTGTTCAACTGCTCTTCCATGTCCGATGCTGCCTCTGACAGAATTACAATGTCATCGGCGAACCTCAAAGTTTTTATTTCTTCTCCATGGATTTCAATTATTACTCCGAATTTTTCCTTTTTTCCTTTACTGCTTGCTCAATATACAGATTGAATAACATCGGGGATAGGCTACAACCCTGTCTCACTCCCTTCCCAACCACTGCTTCCCTTTCATGCCCCTCGACATTTAAAACTACCATCTAGTTTCTGTACAAATTGTAAATAGCCTTTCGTTCCCTGTATTCTACCTCTGCCACCTTCAGAATTTGAAAGAGATTATTCCAGCCAACATTATCAAAAGGTTTCTCTAAATCTACAAATGTTAGAAACGTAGGTTTGCCTTTCCGTAATCTATCTTCTAAGATAAGTCGTAGGGTCAGTATTGTCTCACGTGTTCCAACATTTTACGGAATCCAAACTGATCTTCCCCGAGGTAGGCTTCTAGCAGTTTTTCCATTCGCCTGTGAAGAATTCATGTTAGTATTTTGCAGCCGTGACTTACGAAACTTATAGTTCGGTAATTTTCACATCTGTCATCACCTGCTTTCTTTGGGATTGGAATTATTATAATCTTGTTGAAGTCTGATGGTATTTCGCCTGTCTCATACATCTTGCTCGCCAGATGTTAGAGTTTTGTGAGGGCTGGCTCGCTCTCCCAAGGCAATCAGTAGTTCTAATGGAAAGTTGTCTAGTCCCGGGGCTTTGTTTCGACTTAGGTCTTTCAGTGCTCTGTCAAGCTCTTCACGCAGTATCATATCTCCCATTTCATCTTCATCTACATCTTCTTCCATTTCCATAATATTGTCCTAAAGTACATCGCCTTTGTATAAACCCTTTGTATACTCCTTCCACCTTTCTGCTTTCCCTTCTTTGCTTAGAACTGGGTTTCCGTTTGAGCTCTTGATATTCATACAAGTGGTTGTCTTTTCTCCAAAGGCCTCTTTAATTTTGCTGTAGGCAGTATCTATCTTACCCCTAGTGATATATGTCTCTACATCCTTACATTTGTCCTCTAGCTATCCCTGCTTAGCCATTTTCCATTTCCTGTCTATCTAATTTTTGAGACGTTTGTATTCCCTATTGCCCGCTTCATTTATTGCATTTTTATATTTTCTCCTTCCATCAATTAAATTCAATATATCTTCTGTTACCCAAGTGTTTCTACTAGCCCTCGTCTTTTTACCTACTTGTTCCTCTGATGCCTTCACTATTTCATCTCTCAAAGCTATCAATCCTTCTTCTATCTGATCTCTTTCCCCCATTCTTGTCGATCGTTCCCTAATGCTCTCCCTGAAACTCTGTACAACCTCTGGTTCTGTCAGTTTATCCAGGTCGTATCGCCTTAAATTCCCACCTTTTTGCAGTTTCCTCGGTTTTTATCTATTGTTCATAACCAATAGATTGTGGTCAGAGTCCACATCTGCCCCTGTAAATATCTTACAATTTAAAGCACGGTTCCTAAATCTCTGTCTTAGTATTATATAATCGGTCAGAAACCTTCCAGTATCTCCAGGCCTTTTCCATGTATACAACCTTCTTTCATGATTCTTGAACCAAGTGTTGGCTACGATTAAGTGACGTTCTCTGAAAAATTCTACCAGGCGGCTTCCTCTTTCATTCCTTATCCCCATTCCATACTCACCTACTACTTTTCCTTCCCTTCCTTTTCCTATTACCGTACTCCTGTCACCCATGACTATTAAATTTTCGTCTCCCTTCACTATCCGAATAATTTATTTTATCTCATCATACATTTCATCAATCTCTTCGTCATCTGCAGAGCTAGTTGGCATATAAACTTGTACTACTGTGGTAGGCGTGGGCTTCGTCTGTATTTTGGCCACAATAGTGCGTTCACTATGCTGCTTGTAGTAGCTTACCCGTATTCCTATCTTGTTATTCATGATTAAATCTACTCCTGCATTGACCTTATTTGATTTTGTATTTCTAACCCTTTATTCACCTGACAAAAAGTCTTTTTCCTCCTGCCACCGAACTTCAGTAATTCCCACTATATCTAACTTTAACCTGTACATTTCCCTTTTTAAATTTTCTAACCTAACTGTCCGATTAAGGGATACGACATTCCATGCTCCGATCCGTAGAATGCCAGTTTTCTTTCTCCTGAAAACGACGTTCTCCTAAGTAGTCCCAGCTCGGAAATCTGAATTGGGGGACTCTTTGACCTCCGGAATATTTTACCCAAGAGGACGCCATCATCATTTAACCATACAGTAAAGCTGCATGTCGTCGGGTAAAATTACAGCTGTAGTTTCCCCTTGCTTTCAACTGTTCGCAGTACCAGCACAGCAAGGCCGTTTTGGTTAGTGTTACAAGACCAGATCAATCAATCATCCAGACTGTTGCACCTTCAGGAAGCACACGTTTGTCTGGCCTCTCAACTAATACCCCTCCGTTGTTGTTGGTACAAGTGGTTCAAATGGCTCTGAGCACTATGGGACTTAACATCTGAGGTAATCAGTCCCCTAGACCTAGAACTACTTAAACCTAAGGACATCACACACATCCATACCCGAGGCAGGATTCAAACCTACGTCTGGAGCAGCAGCGCGGTTCCGGACTGAAGGGCAGACCCGGGGCAAAAAATGGAAACAAATAATTTTTATTTTTTTGTTTCATTAAAATCTACGGAGTCTCCTGAACATTCTGATATATTATTTATTTGGTGGAAATATTTTCTTGTTGGTATTATCGTCCTTTACTGTACATCTGCATTGTCAGTTTTCCTCCTCGCGACTTACATTGATTCATTTGAACGGTCATGTTTCCGAAACTATTTGCTGTAGAAGGCTGTGGTTTTGCTGTTTTGTAGTTGACAGTCTGCTCTACACGATAGATTGTTTCCATAGCTCTTTGTTTGAATGGCGCGAAGTGTTTCGTTAATAACTTACTGTTTAGTGGGTTTTAGTTCACGCAGCAAGCAGATATTGACAGCATTTTGCAGAAGAAAAATGACAAAGCCACGCGGAATATTCAAGAAGCGGAGAAACAAAGGTAACAGGTTTTACCGAAAATGTGTAGCTGATGAAGCTTGTTTGAGTATATCACAAGGAACTACAAGCGACAGCAGTGACAAGAAAAGTGCAGTGCCTACACCCTCTCCCCCCACTGCTTCAAAAAGCAAAATTGACTTCAGAGTTTATGAAGACTCAGAGTAGAAAAAGACATGGATATGAATATAATTGAGGAGTTGGGTATTTTGGCTCGTTTTCTAAGTGAAGCAGTGAGTTGTGGTGGTGCAGTAACACTGTCTGAAGATGAATCAGACAGGAAAGGAATTGTTCGTCATTTACGTATTTCCTGTCACAACTGTGAATTCTCTAAATCGTTTTACACATCAAGCAAGTGCAAAAACAACCTGTATACTAATAACGTAAGATTAGTATATGGACTGAGGTGCATTGGGAAGTGTCGGGCAGCTGTGAAATTATTGTGCAGCATCATGAATTTGCCAGGGCCTCCTACAGAGTATGAACACTACACAAATGTCGTTGGTGATTGTACAAAGGAAGTGGCTACAGATTCCATGATATCTGCAACAAAAGAAGCAGTGGAAGCAAATGATGGTTGCACTGATATCAGTATTGCCTTTGATGGTTCCAGGCAGAGACGAGGACACAAATCTAAGAATGGAGTTGCTACGGCAACAAGTGTTGACACAGGAAAAGTCCTGGATCTTGAGATTTTGACAAAATATTGTCAAAGAAGCACATGTGCTGGCCTTGGATAGAGAGAGAGTAGAAGTCCATAAGCCAAAGTGTGGAGAAATTACGAAAGAATAAGTGGAGGGATGGAAGTGGCTGCTGCCATAAATACTTTTCAACGATCTGAGGAAGAAAGGGGAGTTAGGTACACTCAGTTCCTGGGAGTTGGAGACAGCAAGTCTTTCAAAGCACTAGTGTACAGCAAACCTTACAGTGTGCCCACAACTAAACTAGAGGATGTAGGGCATGTGAAAAAGAGAATGGGTGCACGTCTCAGACAGTTGAAAATAATACTGGGCAAACCAATGCTATCAGATGTTAAAACAATAAAAGGTCCTAGCAGACTGACTGACAGGGTGATAGAACAGTTTCAAGATTATTATGGCAAAGCTATCAGAGATAACACCAATGATTTGCACAAGATGGTGAGAGCTATCATAACATTTCAACTGATAACAACCCCGAACATTGTTTGTGTCCTCCTCCTCCTGAGACATGCTGCAAATATAGAAATTCTGAAGCTGAAGGATCGCTGGCAGATTTTAAGCATAAAAACAGTCTGCCTCAAGGAGTAATGGAGGCTCTGAAGCCTATATTTAGAGATCTGGCCCATCCAGATCTGTTGAAAAGGTGTTTGCATGGATAATCACAAAACGTCAACGAATCTTTCAATAATCTTCTCTGGACTCGCGTACCAAAAAGTGTATTTGTTGAGATGCAGACCCTACACTTACGAACGTATGACACTGTAATCACATTTAATAATGGATGTAGTGGCAGACTGAGAGTACTTGAGAAGCTGGGAGAGATCTTGGGGAAGCATACAGTGGAAGGTCTTCACAACGTTACATCGGAAGAGTGAAAAAAGCTGAGGTTTCAGCAAAACATGTGACCAAAGAGGCAAGGAACAGGAGAAGGCAGCTGCTACTTGATAGAACTGGTGGTGAAGATGACCTAGAATATGGAGCAGGGTGTTTTTAATGCCATCATGTAACAAAAATGGTTCAAATGGCTCTGAAGACTATGCGACTTAACTTCTGACGTCATCAGTCGCCTAGAACTTAGAACTAATTAAACCTAACTAACCTACGGACATCACACACATCCATGCCCGAGGCAGGATTCGAACCTGCGACCGTAGCGGTCGCTCGGCTCCAGACTCTAGCGCCTAGAACTACGCGGCCACTCCGGCCGGCACACATCATGTAACAATAAAGGTAAGAAATTTCTTATGAAAACTTTAAACGTCCTTTTCTCAGTTTATACATTTTTCACTACAAATGCCCAGTTTTCTCATAAACTATTCATCCTTTGCACTGAAACTTTTACAGGGTTTTACAGATCCTACACAACTATCCAGTAAGCCATTGATCTACAACCAAGGATATACGTTCAGCTCAGCTATTTTTACGTATATTTACGTTAACAAATTGTTTGCAAAAGTACAGGCATTGAGTAAATATTTTGTAAGACCTTTTGTTTTGACGCAAAACCCTCCATCGCAGATCAGTAGAATAAAGAGTCAGTAGTTAATATATGACAGAAATTCCAAATCCGTATCTACAACAGTCTCTGAGATAATGGGTCATTAACATTGGTGAATTAACATGGGCGAGATAGGGGCCCGGGTCTCTTCTGAAGCGTTTAGAACCGCTTGGCCACAACGGCCGGCGCTGGCGTTTTGGTTGCACCTACGGTACGGCTATCCGTATCGCTGAGGCACACAAGCCTCCCCACCAACGGCAAGGTCCAAATCTAACGATTTGTTGTTAGATATCGTTATTCCACTAGTTATAAAACCAGTGCAATGAAAGTGAAGTAATTGACAAAAAAAGACGGTTGCAGGGCAACAGCGTTTGCTGTCTGATCTTCAACACTATTCTGGAATAACGTTGTGAACAAGAACACCCAGAAAAACATTTACGTTGAGCTGACAAAACCTCATCAAATGCTGTCAGAGACTTAGAGACGTTACAGCTACGAAACTGATCGACTCGCTATATATCCAAGATGTGACAGAGGAATGATATACTTCTCACCATCATACTTGTGTGTTCGTTTGATGGACTCTAACGCATAGAGCGGATGCCAGTTATTTTTCAGTTTTGCTTCAGGAAGGAGAAATTTTACTTTGAAATTGTTTTTCCAGCAGTTTGTATATAACCTGAAGCAATAGTTGCTTTTCTGACGTTTTAGTTTGTAGCTTAGCAGATGTAGCATGAAAGTCTTGTACTTGAAAGTGCGCAAGTAGGTCTAGATGTGACAGAGTAGCCATTTTGATTTGGACTGCTAGTGTGCTACATCTGAATATGTGTAAGAGACAGATTTATAAATTAAACGTTTCTATAGGATTTCTAAGTCACTTCTTAATAATTTTAAGGGTGCTTGTACTGGCAAATGTGCTGTAATAGTTTATACAGATATGTACGTCGATTTGACTCGATTGGTAGAATAGTTTGTAGTAATAGTTAAACTAAATTAAACTCCGCCGGAACAGGCCATGAAGGCCCAACGGTATTGACCGGCCGCCGTTTCATTCTCAGCCCACAGGTGTCACTAGATGCGAATATGGATGGGCAAGTTGTCAGCACGCCGCTCTCCCGACCGTACGTCAATTTATGAGACCATTGTAATAGCAATAGTCTCAATAAATTCAAACAGTTCGCCCCACGGTGACTTCAGTAATGTAGAGTCATAATATAGACTACAATCGGTCCCCAACTAGCTATAGTACAATATTCATAACCATATCTTCCCAGATAACTGTACCACAGTTCCCGCACAGTCTTCTTGTGGGTCACGTCATTATTTTTTAAGCAACAATGATTTTCGCTGTAGGTGCCCGCAGCTTGGTGAGCGGGAAATTTGATATCGATGTAGACGAGACGCTGAACTACAACTAGCATTCCTACAAACATAATTCAATTTACGGTCCAGATTGGCACTTGATTTTTAAATGTTTTCTAATACAACTCATCTATCATTTCCAGCATATCTCTATACACTACTCATCCTTTGCATCCAGGCTTAATAGCCCCCAAACATATACGCTGAGGTGACAAAAGTCATGGGATTCTTTCTAATACGTTATCGGCCATTCGTTTACCCATGGTAGTGTAGCAACTCGACGTGGTATGTATTCAACAAATTGTTGGAAGTCTCCTGCAGAAATAATGAGGGATGGTGCCTCTAAAGTTGTCCGTAATTAAGAAAGTGTGCAGGATTTTGTGCACGAACAGACCTTCCGATTCTGCTCTATAAATTTTCGATGGGCTTCATGTCGGGCAATCTGGGTGGCCAAATCATTCGTTCAAACTGTCCAGAATATTCTTCAAACCAAACAGTTCAGCTGGACCAGAGGACCCAGTCCATTCCATGTAAACACGCCATACACTTTATAGGAAACCACCACCAGCTTGCACAGTGCCTTCTCTACGCCACACTCGAACCCTACCATCAGCTCTTACCAACTGAAGTCGGAACTCATCTGACTAGGTCACGGTTTTCCTATATGGTCACGAGCCCAGAAGAGGCGCCTCTGTTAGTGTACGCACTCACATCGGTCTTCCGCTTCCATGGCCCATCAACACCAGATTTCACCACACTGTCCCAACGGATACGTTCCTCGAGCGCCCCACATTGATTTCTGCGGTTATTTCACCTAACGTGGCTTGTCTGTTAGCACTGAGAACTCTACGCCAACGCTACTACTCTCAATCGTTAAGTGAAGGCCGTCGGCCACTGCGTTGCCCACGGTGAGAGATAACTCCTGAAATTTGGTGTACTTGGCACACTACCGACACTGTGAATCTCAGAATACTGAATTCCCTAACGATTTCCGAAATGGAATGTCCCGTGCATCTAGCTCCAGCTCCCATTCCGCATTCAAAGTGTGTTAATTCGAATCTTGCGGTCATAACAGCGTCGGACACATTTTCACATGTATCACCTGAGTACAAATAACACCTCCATCAACTCACTGCCTTGTGTACGTGATACTACCACTATATGTGTACGGTACATGTATGTCCATCGACTCTTATCACTTCAGTGTGCTGTAGTAGCATGCGGAACTTTTTCAAGTCGAGCTCCCTGATACTCTGCAGCTGGACAGACTCAGCTGTTTTCAGACTTTGAGTTTCCACCATTTCCAGCGTCTGCACCGTTATCATTGCATAGTGCACCAATGCATGTGGTGCTGCTCTCTGCAACGTTAATTGAGCTTCTGTAGGATTATCATCAGATTAAGAATTATTTGTAGTGTTAATGTATGAAACTCCACGAGGGATAGCCTCCCCCCTCCCACAAACACCTTGTATCATTCTCCGGTTCATATCTTAATTCCAGTCTGTTCGATACGTATAATTCCAGTTATATGAAGTACATGATTATGATTCACAACAGCACATTGTATAAGGTACATATAAGATGGGTATACTGTATGTAGGATCAACCATAAGCCGCAAGAGGTGTTATCAGCTTGGATTTTGGAGTGTATGTAAGAAACCTTCAACCATGAATATACATTTTGCTTCGTTTAATAATAATAAAAAGAAAATGAAGATGAAGTGGCATGGGATTCTGCCTATTGTGCTAACCCGCAGTAGTACATGGGAACAGGCAGCCCATGATCGTAGTTGCTTGTATAAATGTACTGAAGACCATTTCAGAATGTTGTAACCTGAACTGGATGTTCGCCATAGGAGTCATATATGGAGTACGTTTCGTTGAAAACATATCTTATACATACTTCACTGAAGCGCCAAAGAAACTAGTATAGGTATTCGTATTCAAATACAGAGATATGTAAACAGACAGAATACAGTGCTTCGGTCGGCAACGATTATATAAGACGTAAAGTATCTGGCCCAGTTGTTAGATAGGTTACTCCTGCTACAATTGTAGGTTACCAAGATTTAAATGAGACTGAACGTGGTGTTATAGTCGGATCACGAGCGGTGGGACACAGTATCTCCGAAGTAGCGATGAACTGTGGATTTTCTGTACGACCATTTCACGAATGTACCGTGCAGAAGGCAGTAGAGGATCAGACAGTAAAAGTTGGGGCCTAATAGAAATCCTTTTGGTAATATAAAAGATATTGAACTTAATACATGAAAGGAGAAAATTTAAAAATGCAATAAACTTAAACGGCGAAAGGGATTAAAACAGTGTATAAAATGAGATCTACAGGAAGTGCAAAATGGCTAAGCAGGAATGGCTAGAGGACAAATGTAAGGATGCAGAAGCATACATCACTATGGGTAAGGTAGATGCTGCCTACAGGAACATTAAAGGAACCTTTGGAGAATGGAGAACAACCTGCATGAATATCAAGAGTTCAGATGGAAAACCAGTCCTAAGCAAAGAAGGGAAAGCAGAAAGCTGAGAGGAGTATATAGAGAGTCTGTACAAGAGAGATGTACCGCAGGACAGTAGTATAGAAATGGAAGAGGACGTAGATGAAGATGAGAAGGGAGATATGATACTGAGTGAAGAATTTGACACAGCAGACTTAAGTAAAAACAATGCCCTAGGAGTAGTGAACATTCCGTTGAGGCTACTGATAGTCTTCGGAGAGCCAGCCATGACGAAACTCTTACATTTGGCGAGTAAGATGTATGAGACAGGCGAAATACCCTCGGACTTCGGAAGAATATAATAACATCAATTCGAAGGAAAGGAAGTGCTGACAGGTGTGAAATTACCGAAGTATCACTGTAAAGAGTCACGATTGTGAAATACTAACACGAATCGTTTATAGATGAATGGAAAAAGTGGTATAAGCCGACCTCGGGAAAGATCAGTTTGGATTCCGGAGAAATGTAGGAACACACGAGGCAAACTAACTCTACGACTTCTCATAGAAGATGGTTAAGGAAAGGCACACGTACGGTTATAGCATTTGTAGACTTAGAGAAAGTTTTTGACAGTGTTGACTGAAATACTCTCTTCCAAATTCTAAAGGTGCCAGTGGTAAAACACAGGAAGCGAAAGGCTATTTACAGTTTGTACAGAAACCAGATGGCTGCTGTCGAGGGGCACGAAAGGCAAGCAGTGGCTGACAAGGGAGTGAGACAGGGTTGTAGCCAATCCCTGATGTAATTCAATTTGTGTATTGAGCAAGCAGTAAAGGAAACCAAAGAAAAATTTGAAGTAGGAATTAAAGTCCAGACAGAAAAAATAAAAACCTTGAGGTTTGAGGATGCCATTGTAATTCTGTCAGAGACAGTAAAGGACTTGGAAGAGCAGTTGAACGGAATGAATAGTGAGTTAAAAGGAGGATACAAGATGAACAAAAGCAAAACGAGGATAATAGAGCGTAGTCGAATTAAAACAGTTGATGCTGAGGGAATTAGATTACGAAATTGGTCAAGTAATGGTATTTCGGAAGCAAAATAACTGATGATGGTCAAAGTAAGGAGGATATAAAATGTAGATTGGCAATAGCAAGAAAAGCATTTTTGAAGAAGAGAAATTTGTTATTGTTGAGTATAGATTTAAGGGACAGGAAGCCCCTTCTGAGAGCATTTGTATGAAGTGTAGCCATGTAACGAAGTGAAATATGGACGATAAACAGTTTAGACAAGAAGAGAAGAGAAACTTTTGAAATGTGGTGTGTGAGTTAACGATCATTGCGCTCTCATTTAAATATATGGCCGGAAGAGTCGGCCTACAGGAATTTTGTAACGAACCCTTTCATCCAGGACCGCGTGCCATAAAGGGCGCTGATTTATCGCGAGATGGGGAAACTCACAGGCGTCTATTGTCTATTGAGGACTAAGCACTGTAGTGTGCGAGTGAGACAGACGGGAACCTATGTCATCGGTAAACCCAGTAAAAGGCTTTTGTGGCCCAGAAGACATAGCAGTGTGAAATATGGCGGACCTAAGATCGGTTATAATCGGAAATATTTATGGAAACTATTTAATTGTGTTGTAATGCAAAGAATGATGCCACAGTAATTTTAATATGCCATCCACCATGAATTTTCATGGTGGTCCCAATAAAACGTGAATATTGATCATATCTGTAATAGTTTAGGATTTACTGTTGAAGTGAAATTAAGAATTTTTGTAATGAAGACCTGAATGCTAAAATTAGAACACTTTCGTCGATCTTAACTATCAACATTTCAAGTAGTAGCGCATCAATTCAGTGACAAATGTTGTAAATGCCAACTCTGTAACTTTATTTGTTTAAAAGATATAGTAAATTTAGATTACTAGTCTTTACAGTTAAGCATCAGATCGTCATTTCCTCCACACAAAACACATTGAACGATGACAGGATGATACCTTATTGAATCATTAGGTAATATTATATTCGTAGTAAAAATTTGTGCATAATAGTTACCTTTCTTCTGTGTTTATTTATCATAAAGCACATTGGCCGTAGCATTCAAAGCTAAGATTAAAACTGAATTGATTATATATAAAAGAATTTAACGTCTATTATATAATGGATATTATTGTTACTTTATTTAGAACATGAAATTGGTCAAGCTGTGATTATTTAACTATGTTAAAATGTAAAATAATGGAGAATAAGCTGTAGCCAATCATATGGACGGCTTCAGGAAATGGAACTGCCCTAGTCAGTTGAGTGACGATGTTCGGAACGCGGTCGGAGACGGGCAGAGAGGAACAGTTCTGGTCTCTACACCAAAGAGGACAGTTCGGCTGGAGACACCAAAGGGTACAGTGCTTGTGGAGACGCGAAAGTGGATGGTCGGTCTTTAGGCACCTAGGAAGTGAAATGACTTAGAAAATTTCGCGATGTGTGGTATCGGGGGTCTTAGCCTCCGAGCGATGAGCAGCCGCGCGCCTGGTGTGAACTCTTAACCTTTCGCATGGTTCACGAGGTGGAGTATCGAACTTGTAATTGGCGATGAGATTGTGAATGATCGAGCTGTGTCAAATGGTTATGCGCTCGAGTGTGACAGTAACTCTAAATACGACCACTTTCGCTATTAGTTTGCTTTACGGATAAAAATTATTCTAACCAAATCGCAACTTTGTGGCCTACATAATTTATGGGTCGTTAATTTAGTTCCCAATATTATTATTACTGTTATTATATGTTATGTTAACATTGTATTTCGCAAACTTGCCATCAGCCAGACAATTTAACCAAAGGCTCACAAATGTCTAATTTAGGACGTGTAATGCGACACGTGCTCTTCAACCCATAAACGAGATAAGCCAACACATTTCAATGAAGAGGAACCTCATGCGAGCCCGAATATCTTCGGGATGTTAACTCGCAATTGGGGCTCGTCCGGGATAGGAACTTGGAAAGTGTTAGTTGAGGGTGAAATATGTCAATAGAAAATCAACCAGGCCAAAACAGAAATAAATCAAAGTAATAAAGTGATGAAAAATATTTATAAGCTAAGAAATATGTAAATGACAATTATAGTAAGTAAGTAAAATGTTAAGAAAAATGTTTTATAAAATTTATTTAAGTTCTTTGCATATCGATGGTGACAGTGAAGTAACCACACCAAGCTCTTTGTTGGCGGGAGAGCCATCACATTGATACATAGGGAACGTGGCGAGAAGCGCGCAGCATTGTTTATAGAACATTCTTGAGTCAACTTTTGTGCAGTGAAGTTGTGTGTAGAGACAGAGCGGTGTGCGTGTTCGCCACCAGTTATATATTATTTGAAGAATGCTATAATTATATAATTGTTAATTATTTATGAATTATTAAAAATCGGCGTAATGAAGACATCAAAGGTATTTAAACACTAACTGCATACTGTAAGTTCGTTGTTACATTTTTAATCTGTTTATGTAAACGATCAACAAACTACAGTTTTATAAATTGAATCATTATAAAGAGTTAAAATTTACATTCAATCATTTCCAGAATAGATCAGTTTATCTCAGTCAATATCGTATTATTTTTAATTGAACCCAGTAACCACAAGATTTAACTTCTGTTGAGTTTTCTCAATTATTTTATTTAATAATGACATTGAATTTTGCACCAGTAACCTCAATCAAAACAGCAAATGAATAATAAGTACAGTCTTAGCTCACCTATTTGCAATCCTTGTAAATGAATGCCAACCCAGATAATTATCAACAATAGATCAGAGTGAGTATATTCAGACATGCAGTGAGATGACGTTATCCAGAGGCGACCCAGTAAAATAAATGTAAGGAAAATATATATGTATGTTTTCAGGTTCACTTCGTAGACAACCACTACTAAGGGCCACGGCGTAAGCTTATGTGTTAACGTCGAAATAATCTTCTTTTGATCAGTCACATTAATATTGTTACCAATAAAGGCACAAGGTGTACAACATTGTGTACGCTAAAGACTATCATATCAGACACGTTGTCAAAAGCAAGTCCAGACAGGAAAGCTGCAAGGCACAAAAAGTTGAATCATCTTTCTTTCTTTCAGTAGACGGAAAGAAATTACTTTATTCTAGACAGGAAGATTATCGTCTAAACGCATTAAGATCAAGCTTTATTTCTTTTATTTATTCGACGGCAAGCTTTCACTTGGCGATATTCGAACGGTACGAATCCTTAGAGAATCTACTGTGTAAGTGTGGATATACTGACTTTCAAATATTTTTTGCTAAGCTAATATTAAGTGGCGGAACGCGTTTACTAATGTGTGTACATTTATTTACAGCGCATCGGCAATTCTGTTTGCCTTTTTGTTGACTCTGCTTTGTAAAGTGATTTATTGTGGTGCACAGATTTAATTACCGACCATGCCGCGCCGAACCATTACACGTACCTTTCACGACAGGAGCGTAGAAAATACAGACCAAAAATTTTTTCAGCAGCAGTTAATAATCCTGCTCGTAATGACACCAGTAGTGAAATGTCAGACAATCAGACGTCCGGGAGTGCAAATAATTTGCAATCCAGTGACGAACACATGAATATAGCTATGCCATCAGACAATGTGACAACAACGAAAAACGATATACTTTTAAATAGAGTAGAAGGTACACAGCTACAGAATACTCGTAATCGCAATAACGAAGACGCCACAATGCAGTCAAACAACGTGACAACATTGCACGGTGCAACATGTACAAATACAACAGATGGTACACAGCTACTAAATCCGGTTAGCAGACACGGTGGTTACTATAACGAAAATTCCGAAATCAAGGGAGACGTGATGAATGAATCGGATACCAATGTACCAACAGACGGTATCTCAGGAACCAATACACAGTAACATTCATCTGAAAATGTTCAAATGAACACAGATGCACAACTTTCAACAACCAACATAGAAACAAACACAGATCAATCCAAAACGCATCCAATGATGGCAATTTTGCTACAGCTCAAACTACAAATGAACAAACAAGAAAAATAGTCACAAAAACTAGACAAGCAGTCACAAGACATGAATCAAAAACTAGACAAAATGTCACAAGAATCAAAGGACACAAAAAAAAAAAGAAATTAAAGGAGATATTAAAGCAGTCGCTAAAAATGTTCACAGACAAAGGAAGAATTACATGATAAGTTTAAGGAACTCTCAAAAATACAGGATGAACTCGCTCGTAGTCTACGTGAAAACTTTGCCAAACAAAACGCTCAGATTGACGAACGTTTTAATAATCACATAGAAAATGGCTTGATACGTCACTGCAAATTGGTGTTATCACAAGACAAAGAAACGATAGAATTATTACACATAGTCACTAAACAGCGATAGGAAGATAAAAGAAAACTGTTTGCCCAAGGAAAAACGTATGTAGATAATAACACTGCATCAGTTTCGGAAGAAATTGAAAGTGTTAAATAGAGCACTAGTCCAATGTGAGAAACTCTCACTGAGATACAAATGAACACAAAAGAGGCAAAAAAGCCGACAACAAACATAGACACTGAAATACAGAATGTCAAGGACAAACTTTCTGATGGCATTGAAACACTTACAGAATAGAGCAGATACAAATTGTACAAAATCCAGAACCTTTCAAAGCAGACTTAAAGAAAGTGACTAAAAGAAATCGTAAGTTACAAAAAGAACTCACAGAGAAAATGGATGAGCTCACTACGAGAATGGATATGTTAGGCACTACAACGATACCACATGAGATAACACTACACCAAATGATACTCCACCAGTCCCACTTCAACAGATTTCTGAAAGTTAGAGTGTACACAGTCAGAAAGTGCAACAGACAATTTCAGATTTAGAATCACATAACAACTTGTTACACCAAATAACTGATTCATTACAGTAAGTAATAGCTGAAACATATGAAACGGTTCCAAACAATCCGTACCAACAAAACGCACGTTATCATGATATGTCACAGGTGCACAATGCACACAACGTAGGTAGACTACAGAGAGAAAGGCATTTAGATCACGAACAAAGACACACAAACCCATTCACACACCATTGTGATAACAGTTACACATACAGAAATGATGGTTTCGACCACAAACATTTTCTATCAATTAGGAAGTTCAAAACGTTCAAGAATGACAGACTGGATACGTTGCATTCCAATCGTCATGGCCAGTACAACACAAATTGGAATTCATTAGTAGTTTCCTTGAAGGTGAATGAGACCAATTGCAAGGTAATGTCATTCACTAGAAGCATTTCAAGAAGCATTTTTGTCAGCATATTGATCAGACACAACCCAAAGCAGTATTAAAGGTCAGTTAATTAGTCCGCCAAACTTTGAGCATACCAACTTTCACACCAAAACACAAGTCTCTGAATACATGGTAGAGCAAAACCAGTACTTAAATGAACCGTACAGCCAATCTGCACTAATAGAATAGGGAATTTTTAAATTTCTAAGATCATTGAAGGTTTCATTACTAACAAATCAACAGATAGACAACATTTCTGCATTTAGGAAACTATTGCAACTATTAGAAGCACACCAATCTGATTATGCGTTTGTCAATAAAAATTTTTCAAGACAAAACGCAAATCAGCCAAACAAAGATAATTTTGAACAGTCACAGTTTGTGAACAACAATCGTAAGAAACGCTTCCGCAGTGAAGGGGAAAATTTTGTTTCAGATTACACACAGGACTATAGTGAAACGCAATATAGTAACAATGCGAGTTTGAATACACAGCAGCAACGAAGCCAGCAGCATAGCACGGCAGAGATACTGCAGAACCATCCAAAAGGGGTAATTTTCACATGACTCAGCCTCCAAGAAACACACCAGCTGTAACTCATTCTATGGCGCCATAGCAAAGAAACCAGTACGTGCAAAAATTGCAGTCCCAGAAACTTTTTTATATATATGTAAACATGGATACAAATATGTTTACATATAGAACATTTTTTGTTTAAAAGAAAGTAATGTAATCACTAATGTTCAATGAAAACATGTAACAGTATACCTGTATAAGGTACTCGCATACTGATAAACAGTATCTGTAATATTTTTTTTGAAATGAGAATCAATTTTATTCAGAAAATGTCAGACAACGATTATGACTATGCAAGAATGTAACAAGTAGGGACTTTTGAGTCTTATATATAAAATATTTAATATGTGAGATATATTTTGGTCAAGAAATCTTAAATGGGAAACACGTAATTGACTATATTATGACTTTGAATTTTATGTCAAATTCACTCAACGTGATATTTTTTGCAAACATAGAGTGAAGATAATTCAGAACTTGTTTTTTAAACATAGAGTGTGGATAATTTTTTTTTGCTAGTCAAATTACGGTATCAACCATGTTTGTGTAACCTTTCCCAAAATAATTTTACTGGAACCTTGAATGCTGTGCATCCCCATGGTTATGGAGCACAACTAAACTGCAACAAATTCAATTATGGACCAGGCTACTTCTACCTGCAATATTTTTCTCCAATGATTGTGTGTGCATACCAAGATGCACACCACAATTACTGCTTTACTACATTGGGTATATGCATACCTAGATGTTCACCATAACTGTTAATGGACCTATCAAAATGGAACCAATATCTGGTGCAGCGACGAGAACACAGGTTATTCGATGTTATACTTAGTGTCTGAGTACACTACAATTTTTTTAATGAGACGACTGAACTATATTGCTATACCTGGAGTTGTGCTACGTGAGTGAAAGAGGTGGACTTTCGAGTGCAATCACAGACAATCACCAGTGCTATGACCATGTTATTCAATCCATTTACTACCCTCCTTTATAATGGTACTAACTGATGCCAATATGGGCATTAAAAATATTCTCATTAATAATTTGTATATATATATATATATATATATATATATATATATAAAAGAAATAATTTTTGCAACTGTCAGTTTAAAAACGCACATTTTGAATGAGTCGAAGCTATTTTGCAATTTTTCGTAATGCATCTCAAATTCTAGCTAGGTTGACAATTTTTTCACTATATTATTAATTCTCAAATTTTATTTCCACATGTTATTATACGTTTACCCCCAAATTGGTATTATTGATGACTACTTTCCGTAAATTATCATCTTTGCTTAGATATAAGAGATACTTTGAAATTGATTACTACTTTTCATAAATACACATCTTTGTGTAGATGTATGAGATACTTTCAAATGTTACTGTACATACAAATGCTTATAATTGTTTTTATTACTGGTTCATTTGATACTCTTTTTCAATATATCTTAAATAGTTAAATTTTCTTCTCGCTGGAAATGCATATACTCCTATTTACATCTATAGTACTATAAATTTTTTTCCTTGTTTTGTTACCGCAAGATATGACATTTCTGTGTCTTTATATATTGTAATTGCTTTACTATTTGTATATATATATATATATATATATATATATATATATGTCGATGTATAATTGTTTTGTTTTGTAAATATTATTTGTATTTTTACGCTGGGTCTGGCCTAGGGAAAACTATGCTATCGAACGATTAGATCGATAGGTCGTGTGGAGAACCAAAGTGTTTAGGATCTTTGGTAGTGTTAACTCTGTCGCGTGGAGCGCGGGAAGAGGGGGAGTCTGCCTGGAGTAGCGAGTGGAGCAGGTGTGTTGTGTGACGCTCCCGCGAGTTGCCGCGCTTTCGGGGTTTGGCAGCATGTAATTGCGCTCGACTTGCTATGATAGTTTCTGACACGGTGTCACGGACGGGAAGCATTAGCTGGTGCACATCAAGAGCCCGTTTCGCCTGGTGACCGTGTCGAGAAGGAGGCGCGCCAACATCCAGCTTCTGCAACAGCGATGGCCGACAATGAGTGACTGTCGCCACCTTCTCGATCGACGGCTTCAAACCTTCAATCAACCAACAAGGAAGACTGGAAGCACGTAAAGTTTTAAAACTGTATGGCGACCTTAGCCTTTAAAACTGTTCAAATCACAAAATTACAGCAATGTAGCATGAACCTTTGTTGCTCATTGTCCCAATTGCATTACCAAGCAGGGTCCCTTCCTTTTCCGAAATGAGCCCGAGTGTCGTTGAAATTCAAACGCCAGCATCATTCGATTTCACTGCTTTAATTTCAAAGTTCAGTTAAGGTATTCATAGCTGGCTACAATATTTAGGTTACACAAGCACAAATTAAGAGTGTGAGTTTTGTTACCATATTTTAGTTACCTGTGACTGCAGCTCAGCTTGGTATGTACTAAATTTTACTATTGTTAATTGTTCAGAATCATTTAATTCAAGTTCAAAGTTAAATCTCTTATTTCTAAATTGCGTAGATTCAAGTATCTTTTGAAATGATTGTTGAGGTAGTCCAAGACTAACCGTATTTTACTGAATTTCGAGGTGCTTCAGAAAGAAAGCTCACTATTAACTTCAGTCACTAAATTAACTTTCGATTTTCCGGTTTTATTAATTCTTTTGCTAAATTAAGTCAGAGTGTAGCGAAATTTATTACCTCTGACAAACTTTCAGTTTTCACACTACACGTGTCAACCTTCAGTTGCCACGCTTCTAGTGCTAATTATATGTGTAATAACCTTTCTTTTTTCAGTTACTATAGTAATTGTCCTTAGGACTGGCGACCGTAATTTCCCCCAAATCTCAAATATCTAATTACCGCTAGTTAATTGTTAACGTAACGGCCGCACATTTACTTTCTTTATTAGCTTTACCCCTTTTCAAAATTAATTTCCACCAGTTTCATTTGCATTTTTCCTTTCATTTAGATGTAACCCTTTCCTCCCTCTTTACCGACAAATTGACTTCAGTGACGATTGCTTTTTCCCAAATTTCCATTAGGTACACGCGGTTTAATGTTTCACTGTCATTGAGGTCGATAAGTGAGGGGGAGGTTACAATGTCAAGTCCAACTGACTTAATGACGAATTAAAATTTAAAAAAACCCAGTGGCAAGTTATGAAGTATGTCATTAGAAAATCAACCAGACGAAAACACAAATAATTCAAAGTAATAAACTGATGAAAAATATTTATAAGCTAAGAAATATGTAAATAACAAATATAGTGTGTAAGAAAAATGTTAAGAAAAAAGTTTTGTAAAATTTATTTAAGTTCTTTGCATATCGATGGTGACAGTGAAGTATCCACATCAAGCTCTTTGTTGGTAGGAGACCCTGTGCACTGATATATAGGGAGCATGGCGAGAAGCGTGCAGCATTGTAAACTGCATATTGTAAGTTCGTTGTTACATTTTTAATCTGTTTATGTAAACGATCCACAAACTAAAGTTTTATAAATCTAATCATTATAAAGAGTTAAAAATTTATATTGAATCATTTCCAGAATAGATCAGTTTATCTCAGTCAACATCGTATTATTTTTCATTGAACCCAGTAACTACAAGATTTAACTTCTGTTGAGTTTTCTAAAGTTTTTTAATTTAATAATGACATTGAATTTTCCACCAGTAACTTCAATGAGAAAAGCAAATGAATAATAAGCACAGTATTAGATCACATATTTTCAATCCTAATAAATGAATGCCAACCGAAATAATTATCAACAATAGATCAGAGTGAGTATATTCAGACATGCAGTCAGATGACGTTATCCAGAGGCGACCAAGTAAAATAAAAGGTAAGGAAGAAATATATGTATGTTTTCAGGTTCACTTCGTAGGCAACCACTACTAAGGGCCACGGCGTAAGTTTATGCGTTCATGTCGAAATAATCTTTTGATCAGTCACATTAATATTGTTACCAATAAAGGCACAAGGCGTAAAACATTTTGTACACTAAAAATTATCAGATCAGACACGTTGTCAAAAGCAAGTACAGACAGGAAAGCTCCAAGGCACAAAAGTTGAATTCTCTTTCTGTCTTTCATTAGACGGAAAGTAAGTTAAATTATTTTATTCTTGGCGGGAAGGTTATCGTCTAAACGCGTTAAGTTCAAGCATTATTCCCTTTAGTTATTCGACGGGAAGGTTTCAAGGGATAAGAAACTTGTAAAGTGTTGGAACTGGATTGGATTTGCGATAGTGTTAGTTGTGAAATCTAGGTCCCAAGTCTGTGGCAGTTTAGGCCATTTGCGTGAGGGCTCTGGGCTACGAATTTTGGAACAGTTGTGTGCACCGAGTTTTCTGAGTGGTTAGGAGTGATAAAAAAGTGACACGGAAGAAGAGCTGACATCAAAAGCACGGGTATCTAGCTAGCAGTCGCATCTTCCACGGCGATTCATCGTGCAGCGGCGGTTGCAGTACCACATCAGAGGATACGAGATCTTCAGCATCTGCTTCAACTGCAACATCGGGAGCAATGGCAGAAGGATCCAGCACGACAAAGCTAAGTACCTGCGCTGATAGCAAGATTGTGTATGATTGTGTAGTTCAATCGCCAATAATAGACGTCGCTAATGTTAAGCAGTCGGCCAGTTCGTGTGGGTCCGAATATACTAGCGAGCCGCTTAGCCCGAAGTGGGAGTGGGAGAGCGTGATCGGGGTGAATTTAGTAAGGCAAGTAGTCCGGAATCAAGCAAGGGAGATGAATTTGTGGGAGACATGATGTCGCAATTAATGCAAATAAGAGGATTGGGATCCAAAAATGATTCTGTTGAAACTGATATGGTTGACGTAAATTTAAAAGCTGATTCTGTTAAAACCGATATGATTAATGTAAATTTAAAAACTGATACGGTTCTATTCCAAATAGCTTCGGTTGTGAAAGACGAAGTACGTAAAATGGCTAGTGGAGTCGAGGAATTGGTAGACGGAAAATTTGAAACAATTCGGGATGAAATGTGCAAAATTTCCGATGAAAAAAATTGATTCATATGGCTCTGAGCACTATGGGACTTAACGGCTATGGTCATCAGTCCCCTAGAACTTAGAACTACTTAAACCTAACTAACCTAAGGACATCACACAACACACAGTCATCACGAGGCAGAGAAAATCCCTGACCCCGCCGGGAATCGAACCCGGAAACCCGGGCGCGGGAAGCGAGAACGCTACGGCACGACCACGAGCTGCGGACAAATTTCCGATGAAGCTGGGAAAGTTTAGTCTAAGGTAGATCAAGCGGAGAAAAAATTCAGTGATAATGTGGAGAAGTTGCAGGCAGATCTGGGAGGCAACGTAAGAAATTGTATGAGTAGGTTAAGATTCTCTAATGGCTGAGACGACAGAGGGTACCAGCAACTTATCCGTTCGAATAGGTAAAGAGAGAAAGAAGTAGATAAAATAAAGGAAAAAGTAGAATCTGGCACTCAAACTGAAAACTGTGAAGTTAAAAAGCAAATCAATGAAATAAAAATCGAACTGAATTCCTTAGCTGCACATCGAACCTCTGGAGCGATCAGTGTTCCATGGATGAACTCGGGATCGGTCAAATGTTTTGCAGACGACGGGAAATATCACGCAGTAAATTTTCTAGCAGCATGCAGCTATGGTTTTATTAAGGGAATGTCCAACTACGCGGAAATAAAATTCGTGAAAAGACATTTGGAAGGTGAGCCGCAGTCTTGGTCAAATATACACAGTGATACGTTCACTACCTACGAAATATTTGAAAGCAGTTTCCTGGACAAGTTCTGGAGTGAAGCGAAGCAAACGCGACTCCAAAATGAGTTTCTGAACGGGCCAATATTTAAATACGGGAACGGGTCGATGCAAGAATTTTGTTAACGGGAACTTGCAAGATTAATGCATCTGAAACGTCCATTGGGAGTGCTGAAATTACGACGTTTAAAACGCGGTTACCGGAAAATTTGCAGTGAAATCTAGTGCACTGTCTTAGCAACTCAATGGAAAAATTTTTGGACTTTGTACAAAAATCGGCGTTGAAATTTAAACCACAAAGTAAGCAGACAAATAGTTGTCAGAGTGGAAATCATAACTACAGTCCGAGTAACTACTATGAAAGACATCTGGGAAGTTATCAATGGAACGCAAACGGCAGTTTTGATAAGGGAAATGGTAACAGGAACACATCCGATGATAAACAATGATAAATTTCAAAGGGGTAATGGGAATGGATACTTTAATGACAGCTACCAAGAACATAGATTTGAGGGACCGGCACCTGCCGAAATGAACCAGCGTAATGGGAGATCGGGAAACTAAGTTTCGCATCATCTCAGATCCGAGATGGCAAAATAAACCGGCGATGAATAGGACGCGAGTGAACGGAAATGTGATAGATGTTAATAAATCTGCAGAAAGGCCTCAGAATATTGAAATTAAAGTAGTAATAGGTGAGAATCGAGTAAGTAAATTTTCAAATCAGATCGTACTTAAAAGGCGTAATCAAAAGGTAACGAAAGATAACGATAATGGCGATAACGACGATTTGTATGAATGTGAGACGAAAGAGTGTGTGAATGTTAATGCAATGAAAGATTCTATGTGTCAAAAGGAGGCTGAAGTAGAGCTGAATTTGGTGGAGTTAGATGGTACAGAAAATTCTGAAGAGGTACTAACCAGTGGTAACGATTATAACGATCAAGGTGATGATGCTTCAGGTGATACTCAAAGTTGTTGAGGACCTTAATAAGGGCGGCATAGCATTAGTCTCGTCAGCCGTTGATGAATTTGTGTGCGTGTCGCCGGATATTGGAGAATTATTTTTGAAGGAAGGTTATAATGATATTTTATTTTCTGAAGTTACGAAAGTATAAGCTGCTGGCATTGATACTTCAGAGAAAGGAATATATGCGTATTTTTCTACTAATGGAGGTGAACCCGAAATTATGGATGGATCTGTCGATTTCGAATGTTAGTTTGAGAATGAATGTGGATCTGAATTTGATGCGCTATCTGAAATTAATGTGGCGCTGGAGCGTGTAGGAGAGGAAACGCTATTATGTTCAGGTTTCAATCAAAACGCAGGGGAATTTAATGGTACTATCGAGTCTGAAATTGCACAACGATGTAGCTATAATATATGAGATGCAACGGCAGATGATGTTGAAACTATGAACGGTTCTTATATTGGTGATTTGTCGACAGAGGTGAATGAGATTTTATGTAGCTAGTTGTGCGATGTACCAGTGGCTGCTAAAAGTACTGTTTGTGAAGGTGTATGTAATGACTTGGAAGTAAAAAGTAATGCTTTATTTCACGAGAATTAAGTTGTATATACTAATCTCGATAATTTTAAGGGATAACAGAGTGAGTTCGATTTTAATATAGAAACTTATATTTGGACAGAATGGTATCTTAAGGAGGAATGTGATTTTAATGTAACTGATTGGCGATGGTATGGTAGAACATTATGATCGTTATTGCCTAATTTGGGGACTCGAGAAAAGTTTAAGATAGCGAGAGGTGTAGAAGGGGAAAAAATGAAATGGAGGCGAAAGACACATTTAATGAATTATTTTGGGACGAGTGATAAATTGAGAGTTGGATCGAACAGGATATGTGTACTCTAGAGATGAAAGAGAAGGGGAAAGTAGGTTAAGATACAGGGTGTTTCAAAAATGACCGGTATATTTGAAACGGCAATAAAAACTAAACGAGCAGCGAAAGAAATACACCGTTTGCTGCAATATGCTTGGGACAACAGTACATTTTCAGGCAGACAAACTTTCGAAATTACGGTAGTTACAATTTTCAACAACAGATGGCGCTGCAAGTGATGTGAAAGATATAGAAGACAACGCAGTCTGTGGGTGCGCCATTCTGTACGTCGTCTTTCTGCTGTAAGCGTGTGCTCTTCACAACGTGCAAGTGTGCTGTAGACAATATGGTTTATTCCTTAGAACAGAGGATTTTTCCGGTGTTGGAATTCCACCGCCTAGAACACAGTGTTGTTGCAACAAGACGAAGTTTTCAACGGAGGTTTAATGTAACCAAAGGTCCGAAAAGCGATACAATAAAGGATCTGTTTGAAAAATTTCAACGGACTGGGAACGTTGCGGATGAACGTGCTGGAAAGGCAGGGCGACCGCGTACGGCCACCACAGAGGGCAACGCGCAGTTAGTGCAGCAGGTGATCCAACAGCGGCCTCGGGTTTCCGTTCGCCGTGTTGCAGCTGCGGTCCAAATGACGCCAACGTCCACGTATCGTCTCATGCGCCAGAGTTTACACCTCTATCCATACAAAATTCAAACGCGGCAACCCCTCAGCGCCGCTACCATTGCTGCACGAGAGACATTCGCTAACGATATAGTGTACAGGATTGATGACGGCGATATGCATGTGGGCAGCATTTGGTTTACTGACGAAGCTTATTTTTACTTGGACGGCTTCGTCAATAAACAGAACTGGCGCATATGGGGAACCGAAAAACCCCATGTTGCAGTCCCATCGTCCCTGCATCCTCAAAAAGTACTGGTCTGGGCCGCCATTTCTTCCAAAGGAATCATTGGCCCATTTTTCAGATCCGAAACGATTACTGCATCACGCTATCTGGACATTCTTCGTGAATTTGTGGCGGTACAAACTGCCTTAGACGACACTGCGAACACCTCGTGGTTTATGCAAGATGGTGCCCGGACACATCGCACGGCCGACGTCTTTAATTTCCTGAATGAATATTTCGATGATCGTGTGATTGCTTTGGGCTATCCGAAACATACAGGAGGCGGCGTGGATTGGCCTGCCTATTCGCCAGACATGAACCCCTGTGACTTCTTTCTGTGGGGACACTTGAAAGACCAGGTGTACCGCCAGAATCCAGAAACAATTGAACAGCTGAAGCAGTACATCTCATCTGCATGTGAAGCCATTCCGCCAGACACGTTGTCAAAGGTTTCGGGTAATTTCATTCAGAGACTACGCCATATTATTGCTACGCATGGTGGATATGTGGAAGATATCGCACTATAGAGTTTCCCAGACCGCAGCGCCATCTGTTGTTGAAAATTGTAACTTCTGAAATTTCGAAAGTTTGTCTGCCTGAAAATGTACTGTTGTCCCAAGCATATTGCAACAAACGGTGTATTTCTATCGCTGCTCGTTTAGTTTTTATTGCCGTTTCAAATATACCGGTCATTTTTGAAACACCCTGTATAAGTGTAGCTGTGTTTAGATTGTAAGATTATTTGGTGGGGTGATTGTCAACGCTTTACTCCAGTATTTATTGTATCTCGTTTGTTGTTTCGTCGCATAAGCATTTTTTTGTGGCACAAGGTCCGTGCAATTATAAAGAGATAGCTTATACGCACATCTTGGTGTGAGGAGGTCAGATAACTCAATTACTGAGAAGTTTAAGATGGCAAGAGGTTGTTGCGGAGTCGGTGTGTCGCACCCAGATAGCAGAGATGAATCCGGGACCCACAGCGACGTATTTTGTCAAGAGGGCGAGCAAGTTCGAGAACCTCGAGGGGCAGTGCAGAGTGATACAGCGGTATTTGGTGACATTCGTTTATTCAGATAATTTGCAGTACTGGAGGGGTGAAGCGTAGTGTCGGCGTGAGCCCCGCGAGACCAGCCGGCTCCCCAGACGCCGCTGCTGCCGCCCCGCTGCAAGTCGGCCGCGCTCTCCCGGTCGTCGCCCGCCGATGGACTGGCACTTTGGGCTGTACTGCACTGCTGCCCGCGATTGCGGAGACTGCTACATTCCCTGGTCCCTACCGGCCACAGACCCGTTTGGCCTGCTCTGTCCAACCGTGGGATGAAGGTGGGTGTACTGGTCACCCGTGGCATTCGGGCTGCCGCTGCTCCCAGGACTGGATCGGGCTCTGGATACTGTGCCGCAACCTGCCGCTAGCGGTGCTTGCCGGATAGCAAGACGTGCCACCATCTCTGCAGCTGTTGCAGCGCTGCTGCGCCTCCCGCAGCGTACGCTTCGCCCGGACCCCCGTATGTAAGGTGCGAAGCGAACATGGCCCGTAGACTCGAGTGGAACCCAGCCCCTCCTGCACCTGCTGCAGACCGCTGTCACTGTCCTCTTTCAGGCAGACCGTGTCGTCTCCAAATTCCTTTCTGCCATTCCGTCCCGCCCGGTGTTGTGTCCCCGAAGGTGGAATGTAGCCCAAACGAGCACATAGAAAACAGAATACAAGTTTATGCTGAATACTTACATTGCTGCCAGACTGGTCCCTATAAGCGAAGACGAGGACAGGTCCATCCCGTCTCTCGACTGACCTGGCACACTCTAACCCAATATCAGTTTTTCCCTCGCTTCTAACGTAGTGTCAACGAGAGACAGAAACTATGGTATAGATAAATTCCCACACGTCAGCTACTTACAAATGGCCACTCTCGGCTCTGGCGTAGGTCTCTGCCTCATACATCGCAATAACTTAAAGCAACACTGCAGTTTTCTGCCTCGTTGTTGCTCTACTCAAAACAAATTGTGCGTGCAATACTGCCGTCGCAGCTCCGTGTCCGCTAGTGCCATGTTTACCTGGCCTGGCCCGCTGGCTGTTGACTGTATCCACACTCTGCCAGCTGCCCCAGATTTCATCGCCTAACCGTGCCCTCATTGAGTTTTGACAAAATTTCCCTTTCCTTCGACTAGGACTAATACTAGCGCAGCACACCTCTCTCCTTACAACAAGATTCGGTCCGAATCGAGATATAACAGATGTGGTCTGTGGCTGCGTAAACATACCTTGTTCACGAAACTTACATTCTATACACCAAAACTTAACGAGAACATCAAAGCACTAACTGTACAACGGTACATTCTTTACCCTGGTTACCCATGCCATAGGCTACTGATGTGTTTGCACCTCCTCTACTCGAGCACGTTTCCACATTCTCCACAATGCTCTACTGAAGGAAAATAGAAAAACAGCACACCCTGTGGCTGAAATACTCACTGTCATTATTCTGTCGCTCCGATGCTGTTGCAACTTTCGAATGTGTTCCAATACTTTATTAACCGTGATGTATCCTTCCTGTACATTAATAAAGGAATGCAACGTTTCCAAAAACTCTGTGTTTAATCTGGAGTTTGAATATGTCAGATTCTGCACTGGTAATATCTCTAGAACCCCTTCCGGATAAAACAACGTTCCATGTGATAAAGCTAAAGCTTTTTCAGCCGTACGTGTTGCTGGAAGGCGGAAATCCTCCCTCACAATCTCACAAACCATACCATTTATAATTGTTCAATTTTCCCATAGTTGCAACTTCCTTATTTTATCCGCTCTCTTATCGATATAACAAGTGACCATCACCCATATCGCCGTAAATACCGAATATAACCAATGCCTCCCTACCTTCTGGAAGTGGGAATGTGTCGCTAACATCTCTTTCTCACTACCTGAGCCATTCGTAATCCCCAGGAACAATTCAAACTTCGCATGCACTACTATCCGTAAAAACTGGTCGATTAGGGCAAATCATCACTCGTCCCTGCGTACAATTCTCCAACTCTGACAATGGTAGTACTCCGTGAGTTTCTCTGTTCGCTGAAATAAAAAGTACGTCTCGTGTCGTGATCTGAACCCATTGAGAGATCTCCTTCCATTTCACTGGGTATGGATGAATAGTGTAACACTCATAACGTGAGTCAACTCCGACTACCGGACAATTGACATCGATGTAAACTCGCACCGCATCCGTCCTCAGCTGTACCAACGACAAATGAAAGAATATTGACATAGTGGCCTGTTACTTCCACTACATGCTCTATATCTGGTGGGAATTGCTTCTTTGCTAATTGTAATCCTCTAAAAAGATCGTCTGGCGAGATTAACACTGGACTAAGATGCCCGTTTACCACATGATATACTGCTTCCTGTAACATCGTAACTTCTGTACGTGTGTCACTTAATCGGTCGGCTAATGCCCTGAGCAACCTGGCAATAGCCAACTTACCATCCAATATGTTTAATTGTTTCTGCAGCATCTCCAAATCGCTATTTATTACTTCCCGTGTCTCTCCCGCGTATCGAGTCAACTCTTAGGCTAAGGTTCGTACGAGCTTGGGGTTATTCAAGACTCTCGTTTCTAGGCTTGACAAGCATGTTGCGTGCCACTCTACGGTTCCTCTAACCTCACTGGTCACTTGTTCCACCTGCATTACTGATTGATTCAGTGCCCAGACATCATCGTCATCCGCTGTACTGAACACTGTTTTCAATATCTTTCCCCCTCCATTTATCCAACACCTCTTGCGCCTTGTTACCACCTGTGGCGTACTCTCCCCTAAACGAGACAATTGCTCCCTACGTTTACTATAAGCCAACTGTAATTCTTGATACTCCCCTTGTACTTGTATTAATATGTGATTCCTCTCCCCCACGGTATACAATTTCGAGATTCAGTCCTGCAATTTTCGTATTTCATTCCTGATCTTCCATACTTCTATTGCTGTCCTTAGCGACAACTTATGATTTGTTACTAATATATCTTGCTGCCGTGAATACAGTACCCCTGACTGCAAGGTCTGGATCATTAAGTTTCCTTTAATTTACATCTATGGTCACAAACTGTTAACAAAAAGTTTGTGACCATAGACGTAAGTTAAAGGAAGCTTATTATATATACAGGTCACTGTTTTATTCGCGACAGTATCGCAGCTTGTGGAATCTGGATCATTATCCACAGATGTCCGGCTCCACTGCTGTGACCACAGATCATCATCCCCATGGCTATCATTCTGCACGTCCACATATGTTCTGACCCTGCGAAGAAAATTAACGATACATGCCTGTACCACCCCTTTTCCACTACAAATTACTGCAACATCATACGACATCCTCAAAAATTCCCGTTAGTTCACTCTGCCAATAAAAAAAGTCTCTCCATAAAATGACAAAAAACCTAGAAAAACTCAACTATTATCGGACCCACCAAAACGCTAGAAAAAGAGAGAAAAAAAAACCACACACACAAAAAACGCAAATTATCCCTTGATACAAAAACACAAAATGTAAACATGCCATAAATATTACACATACAGTAATTTACTCCCTCCGTGACCGTAATGTGTACGGAATGTTATGCGTCCGCTGTTGTTCTTCCGCCGAGACCGTCTTCCTCCGCTTGCTTTGCCTAGCATCTGCAGTCGGGTCACTTCCTTGTAACTGAGGCAATCCGTCCACCATTCCCTTAAAAGGCTTTACCCTACTCACGTTGATAATGGATGTTTTTGTAGGCAGCTGCACTTGAGCATTCACAGGCGAAGTCATCTTCACGACCTGGTATGGTCCGTGGTACTTCGTAGAATGTTTTCGTCTTTCCCTTAGGTGTATATGGATTCGTGATTAATACCCGTTGACCTACCCTGGACTGTGGTAAAGGTCCCAACCACCTATTCGGTTCTTCCTGTCTCTCTAATGCTTTCGTACTGGCCTTCTGTACCCTCTTCCAGACATCCTGTATTGTCCGTGAAAATTCTCTCACTGCATGCCCTTTCGCTCGCGATTTCGGACATAGAACGTCAAATGGCGATGGCATCTTTCTTCCATAGACCACCTCGAACGGTGACATTCCGACCCTTGAATGTATTTTAGTGTTATAACTCGATACCACATATGTAAGACAAACGTCCCAGTTATCATGGTTTCCATTCAAATAATTACTTACCATTTTCGAAATTGTCCAATGTACTATCTCCATTCTCCCATTCGCCTGCAGATGAAATGTATTGGTCTGTAATTTTTTAATTCTCAATAGACGACACAACTGTGACATTAATTCGGACATGAAGTTCGTTCCCTGATCTATAATTATACATCAGGCACCCCAAACTTCAGTAACCAGTTATTGACTAAAGCTTGTGCTACCATACTTGCCTCTTTGTCTGGTATTGCGACCATGGCGAGAAACCGGGAAAAGTGATCAATTATAGCTGAAATGTAACGATTCCCTGCCGGTGTTTTGTTGAACGACCCGCAAATATCGAGCCCGATAAACTCGAGCGGTTTCGAAGCCTTTGGTAATCATTGGAATGGAATTCTTGCATGCACCACATTCCCTTGCTGTGCACACGGCACGCAATTTGCTATGTATTGTTCCACATCCCTTCTCTGAGTGCGCCACCAAATTCGTTCTGCTACTCGCCTTTCTGTTACTCGACGACCACCATGCCTCAAAAGCACATGAACATGGCCCTGCTTTAAGACTTCCTCTCTCAAACTCTTTGTACCACTACCCGTGGTCCGCACCTGGTAACTCTACACAACAAATTTCTCTCCACAATGAAATGTGGTTGAGTTCTAAACTGTGGCACTCCTCATCCTCTGCTTGTGCCCTTTGCCATTCCGCGACACTCTTACCCAGTACTTCCAATGTATCTAATTTGCGACTTAATTCATCTGCATTCCCGTGTTTCTTCCCTGGATTATGAATTACTTCAAAGTCAAATTCACTTAATTTTAGAACCCATCTGTTAACCGACTAGAAGGATCCTTGAGTCCCAGTAACCATCTCATCGCTGCATGATCCGTCATGGCCTTAAACTTCCTACCATAAAGGGAACAATGAAAATACATTATTACACATCATACAGCCAACACCTCCTTTTCCGTTGTGGAATAATTAAGCTCTGCCCTATTTAACTGTCTAGAAGCATACGCCACCGGATGCTCCTGTCCATTCACCATTTTCCCCAAAACATATCCTACTGCGCCATTTGAAGCGTCACATGGTAAGATGAAGTCTTCTTCAAAATTCGGAAACACCAATACCGGACCAGAAACACACCTCATCTTTAATTTATCGAAAACTTCCTGACATTCCTCCGTCCACTGAAATTTAACCCCTTTCTTTAAAAGCTTTGTTAACGGCTCGGATATTTTCTAACATTCTGCGTGGTGTCTGTGTGTTCTATATCGTGTCTCCCTACCACTTTCGCGCAACGACGCTCTGAGCGTGTTTTTTAGGGAATTGACTAGTTTGAACCTGGGACCTGTTGCAGGTAAGGAGACGTCAGACCACACATGACATGTAGAGTTCAGAAGAGTTCAGTGAGACTAGCGATGATATAACCAAACACTTAATGATTTCAGCGTCAGCTCCACTGCACTCCCTGTAAAAGAATCTTAATACTAACTAAATTTAGTGGAAGGGGTTCAAGGCTTTCCTATTTTTAGTTAGCTGGTAAAATAACGTCGAAAAAGCAGTTAAGTTTACCGTTGGAAATTTTATTCTACTCACAAAACACTGTTTATAAATTGCACTATTGATAAAAGGAAATGTTTTAATACAGGATGGTAAAAACCAACTGCGTTCAACAAAAATGTGAACGAATATTCCCTGAATGGGTTTCCAAGTCCTACAATGGATCGAAGGATGACCTATGCCATATCACATCTATAATCTAGGTTTACATTAAGTTTCATAAAAGAGAAAACTATCAAAACGGTCTACAGTGATCCTCAATTATCTTTAATTACTTATCTAACTTGTCGTAAATTACAGTGGCTGATGTGGCTTCTCAATAATTATATAACAGAAAAATCATCGCGTTTCATATTTTTACTTCAAGTGCCAAATGTGAACACCATGAGCTTTAATTGGCGATCGAAACTAGTATTACGCAGAAAGGGGTGTAACAGATGGGACTTCTGCAGTTCTGAGTGAAGCCTTATGCGCTGTTATGCGGCATCGCGTGCGTTCATTAC
Organism: Schistocerca piceifrons; assembly: GCF_021461385.2. Taxonomy (NCBI): domain Eukaryota; kingdom Metazoa; phylum Arthropoda; class Insecta; order Orthoptera; family Acrididae; genus Schistocerca; species Schistocerca piceifrons. The sequence continues at coordinate 5,183,713 of NC_060149.1, forward strand.
CTTGTCGGTGTTCGTCAGGGGTCGACGGGCAGCACAGCTCCGTCCAGCTCGCCCTCTCGGAAGCAACTCCTCTCCTAACTTCTCCTTACTGCAATTTACCGAAGTTGGTTTAAAAAAAAACTATCTGGCTGTGTTTTCATCTGACCAATCAGGGTCTCAATGTGAACCTTAAGCTCCGCCTACAAAAATCCTGTCTATCCAATGAGAAACTTTATACTTTTCGTGGTGGGGCACTGTTTTTAAAGTTTGCAACGTAACAGAGACGCGAAAAAGTCTCACGCTAAAACTTGCAGCTGGTGTGGTCCTTTAGTGTCATCGTAAGATCTATACTGTTCTTCTGGAGGGCTCTATCTTTTAACATGGGCTGGGGGGTGGTCTTAACGTAACAGAGACGCGAAAAAGTCTCACGCTAAAACTTGCGGGTGGTGTAGCCCTTTTTGTGTTATCGTAAGATCTATACTGTTCTTCTGGAGGGCTCTAGCTTTTAACATTGGCTGGGGGGTGGTCCTGACGTAACAGAGACGTGAAAAAGTCTCACGCTAAAACTTGCGGGTGGTGTGGTCCTAGCGGCTAGCTGGCGACGTGGGTGTCCGTCTGTCCCTTATCGTAGGGCCTTCCAGCTTAACACGGTTCTGCTCTCGGCTTCTGTTCTCGTTTCTCCCCTCGGAACTGCGTCTGTCTCACGTTGGGAAGGTATGACATGGATTTAGGCTTTCTTATGTTAGTTTGTGGTATTCCATTTGCTCACTCGTTACTCGTATTACTTTTGTTAATTTAATGTCACGATTTATACGGAGCTATATGACATACTACTGGATTTGCTTATCATATCAGGTTTTTCATGGAAGGTGTTGGTTTTGCGTGACACCTTACAATTTTAGCAAAATCGTTTACAGATTTACGATAATATAACCCAATATATGATTGTAATGGCTTCGTTGTACGTGGTGTCAGAAAATTTTGAACTGCCTCTGTTAATCGAGGATCTGTTTGAACCCCTTGTTTACTGATTACATGACCTAAATATTTGACTTGCGTCTGCGCAAAATTATATTTTTGTAAACTTAAAGTTAACCGAGCCGACTGCAATCTTCTAAAGACTTCTCTTAAATGCGATACGTGTTATGATATATCCTTCGAAAATACTTCAATGTCATCTAAGTAAACCATACACGGTTTTGGTTTCAATCCCCTTAAAATCCCATCTAATAATCCCTGAAAAGTTGCCGATGCATTCTTCAACCCGAACGGCATACGTTTATAGTGATAGTGTCCCCCAGGAACATTAAAAGATGTCTTTGCCCTATCCTCTGGCGCTACTTCCAACTAATGTTATCCACTCCGTAAATTCATCGTCGTAAAATACTTACATTGTCCCAGATTGTCCAATGTGTCCGTGATATTCGGAATCGGTTATGCGTCTGAAATGGTTTCCTCATTCAGAAGCCTATAATCACAACAAAACCTATATTTCCTTGTACCATCCACCAACTTCTTAGGTACGAGAACTACATTGCTTGGATATGGACTATCGCTACGCTCTATGATTCCATCCCGTAGTTGTTGTTCTATAAACTCCTGTAGTAAGGGTTGCATAGGACGGGCTATCCTATATGGTTTCCTAAACACTGGTATATTATCCCCTTTTCGTATGTGATGCTTCAAAATCGGTGTTGCCAGTAACCCAACCTCTGTTCCTAATAAATCGCTAAATGTCAATAACAATTCCTCCAACACGACCGTGTCGTCTCGCGGAAAATGTAATTTTCCCCTTAATCACACTGCATCGACGTTTTGCATATGGCTCGCCTCTAAATCCTCCGTATAGAGGTCATCTTCATCAAAAAACCCCAACGTGGACAATAACAACGCATTCGAAAGCTAAAGTCCGTTCTGCTGAAATTCTCTCTACTTACAGGAACCCTATTATCTCCTTCCACATAATTTGCGTGAGCTAAACTCCTCCGCACAGAACAGTGCGCATTATCCAACTCCTCGTTACTAGAAAGTGGCTCCACCATGTACAACGTCTCCTTTGATAAGTCTGTATTTATCGAAACCCAAACTACCTTCCCTGTACTTGCCGGTATGTTTTACAACATATACATCCATAGTCCTCAAGCCACCTGACGGTGAGCGGCGGAAGGTACCTTGAGTACCTCTATCGGTTCTCCCTTCTATTCCAGTCTCATATTGTTCGTGGAAAGAAAGATTGTCGGTATGTCTCTGATTTTATTCTCATGGTCTCTTCGCGAGATATACGTAGGAGGGAGTAATATACTGTTTGACTCCTCGGTGAAGGTATGTCCTCGAAACTTCAACAAAAGCCCGTACCGAGCTACTGTGCGTCTCTCTTGGAGAGTCTTCCACTGGAGTTTATCTATCATCTCCGTAACGCTTTCGCGATTACTAAATGATCCTGTAACGAAGCGCGCTGCTCTCCGTTGGATCTTCTCTATCTCTTCTATCAACCCTATCTGGCACGGATCCTACACCGGTGAGCAGTATTCAAGCAGTGGGCGAACAAGCGTACTGTAACCTACTTCTTTTGTTTTCGGATTGCATTTCCTTAGGATTCTTCCAATGAATCTCAGTCTGGCATCTGCTTTAGCGCCGATCAACTTCATATGATCATTCCATTTTAAATCACTCCTAATCCGTACTCCCAGATAATTTATGGAATTAACTGCTTCCAGTTGCTGACCTGCTAAATTGTAGCTAAATGATATGGGAACTTTCTTTCTATGTATTCGCAGCATATTACACTTGTCTACATTGAGATTCAATTGCCATTCCCTGCACCATGCGTCAATTCGCTGCAGATCCTCCTGCATTTCAGTACAATTTTCCACTGTTACAACCTCTCGATATACCACAGAATAATCCACAAAAAACCTCAGTGAACTCCCGATGTTATCCATAAGGTCATTTATATATATTGTGAATAGCAACGGTCCTAAGACACTCCCCTGCGGGACACCTGAAGTCACTCATACTTCGGAAGACTTCTCTCCAGTGAGGATGACATGCTGCGTTGTTATCTAGGAACTCTTCAATTCAATCACACAATTGGTCTGATAGTCCATATGCTCTTACATTGTTCATTAAACGACTGTGGGGAAGTGTATTAAACGCCTTGCGGAAGTCAAGAAACACGGCATCTACCCGGGAACCATTGTCTATGGCCCTCAGAGTCTCGTGGACGAATAGCACGAGCTGTGTTTCACACGATCGTCTTTTTCGAAACCCATGCTGATTCCTACAGAGTAGATTTCCAGTCTCCAGAAAAGTCACTCTACTCGAACATAATACATGTTCGAACTGATCGACGTTAGAGATATAGGTCTATAGTTCTGCACATCTGTTCGACGTCCCTTCTTGAAAACCGGTATGACCCGCGCCCTTCCCCAATCTTTTGTAACGCTATGCTCTTCTAGAGACCTACGGTACACCGCTACAAGAAGGGTGGCAAGTGCCTTCGCGTAGTCGGTGTAAAATCGAACTGGTATCCCATCAGGTCCAGCGGTCTTTTCTCTTTTCAGCGATTTTAATTGTTTTTGTACATTTCGCTTCGTGTAATTTTTGTTTGTCTGCAAGGCTTTGGCTATGTTTATGTTTGCTGTGAAGTTCCCTTTGCTTCCGTAGCAGATTTGTATCTCGGTTCTTGTACAACGGTGGCTCTTTTCCATCTCTTACGATCTTCCTTGGCACGTACTCATCTAATGCATGTTGTACGATGGTTCTGAACTTTGTCCACTGATCCTCAAGTACTCTCAGATCCGCTTTTTGTCAATTTTGCTAAACAGAAAAATCTTCCTACCTTTTTTAATAATTCTATGTACGGCTGAAATCACCGATGCTGTAACTGCTTAATGATAGCTAATTCTCTGTTCTGCGTTAACTGTTTCTAATAGTTCGTTTCAGTTTGTCACCAGTAGGTCTAATATGCTATCGCCACGAGTCGGTTCTCTGTTTAACTGCCCAAAGTTAATGCACTAAAAAAAATTTCATTCGATTTTTTGTCCCTGCCACCCGGAATAAACGTGTGAGTTTCCCAGTCAATATCTGGTAAATTAAAATCTCCACCTAAAACATGGTCAGGAAATCTGCTCGGAATATTTTCCAAATTTTCTTTCAGGTGTTCTGCCACAACAGCTATAGAGACGTCCAATTACCATGTTTGAGCCTGCTTTAACCGTGACCTTAACCGAAATTATTTCACATTTCGGATCTCCGTCAATTTCCGTCAATTTCCTTGCATTTTATATGCCAATAAGCACGCGTCCCCCTTCACTGTCCAGCCTGTCTCAGCGGTATACATTCCAATCTGATTTAAGAACTTCATTACTGTTTACATCTGGTTTCAGCCAACTTTCCATCCCGAGAACTATGTGGCCATTGTGACCATTTATTAATGAGAGCAGACGTTCCTGCAGTTTACTATTACCACATTAATACTGTGTTGTCATTCCCTGTTGCGTTTTGCATACTGCTACCTTGTCGCTTCTCAGGAGGTGTCTTGTCGGGCCTAGGATGGGAATTCTCTAACATAAAAAACCCACATGTGCACTCCACACGTACTCCGCCACTCTTGTAGCCGCTGCCTGCGTGTAGTGCACGCTTGACCTATTCAAGGGTGGGCGGGGGGGGGGGGGGGTGAGGGGTGGCCGTGGTGGCCGAACGGTTCTAGGCGCATCAGTCCAGAACCGCGCGACTGCTATGGTCGCAGGTTCGAATCCTGCCTTGGGCATGGATGTGTGTGATGTCCTTAGGTTAGTTAGGTTTAAGTAGTTCTAAGTTCTAGGGGACTGGTGACCTCCCATAATGCTGAGAGCCATTTGAACCACATTCAGGGGGTCCCTACATTTCACCACCCAATAGCGGAGGTCGAGAAATTCGCATCCCAGTTCTCCGCAGAATCGTCTGACCCTCTGGTTTAAGCCAGTAATGGGACAACATTCGTACGGGCACACTCTGACTGTTGCCAAATTTATTCAAGATGGCGGCGATGCCGGCATCCAAGATGACAGCTTGTAGACTTGGCAACAGTGCATGACGTCATCCAAGGTGGCAGATTTTGGCGGCAAAATAGGCCAATTGCCCTACCTCCACCAACCTAACACCCAGAAAAATGGCGGGAGATTTGAAGTTTGGCGGGTAAATACGTCAATTGGCTTATGTCAAGTAACCTAACCCTCCAGAAGAAATTGGCGCGAAATTCAAATTTCAACAGGATAGTGTGTGCAAAACCATAATTGTCTTTATTATTATTCATTATCATTCATTATCGAGAAAGAAAACTGGCGTTCTACAGATCAGAGTGTGGAATGTCAGATCACTTAATCGGGCAAGTAGGTTAGAAAATTTAAAAATGGAAATGGATAGGTTAAAGTTAGATATAGTGGGAATTAGTGAAGTTCGGTGGCAGGAGGAACAAGACTTCTGGTCAGGTGACTAGAGGGTTATAAACACAAAATCAAATAGGGGTAATGCAGGAGTAGGTTTAATAAAGAATAGGAAAATAGGAATGCGGGTAAGCTACTACAAACAGCATAGTGAACGCATTATTGTGCCTAAGATAGATACGAAGCCCACACCTACTACAGTAGTACAAGTTTATATGCCAACTAGCTCTGCAGATGACGAAGAAATTAAAGAAATGTATGATGAAATAAATGAAATTATTCAGATAGTGAAGGGTGACGAAAATTTAATAGTCATGGGTGACTGGAATTCGGTAGTAGGAAAAGGGAGAGAGGAAACGTAGTAGGTGAATATGAATTGGGGATAAGAAATGAAAGAGGAAGCTGCCTGGTAGAATTTTGCACAGAGCACAACTTAATCGTAGCTAACACTTGTTTTAAGAATCATGAAAGACGGTTGTATACATGGAAGAACCCTGGAGATACTAAAAGTTATCAGATAGATTATATAATGGTAAGACAGAGATTTGGGAACCAGGTTTTAAATTGTAAGACATTTCCAGGGGCAGATGTGGACTCTGATCACCATCTATTGGTTATGACCTGTAGATTAAAACTGAAGAAACTGCAAAAAGGTGGGAATTTAAGGAGATGGGACCTGGATAAACTGAAAGAACCAGAGGTTGTACAAAGTTTCAGGGAGAGCATAAGGGAACAATTGACAGGAATGGGGGAATGAAATACAGTAGAAGAAGAATGGGTAGCTTTGAGGGATGAAGTAGTGAAGGCAGAAGAGGGTCAAGTAGGTAAAAGGACGAGGGCTACTAGAAATCCTTGGGTAACAGAAGAAATATTGAATTTAATTCATGAAAGGAAAAAATATAAAAATGCAGTAAATGAAGCAGGCAAAAAGGAATACAGACGTATCAAAAATGAGATCGACAGCAAATGCAAAATGGCTAAGCAGGGATGGCTAGAGGACAAATGTAAGGATGTAGAGGCTTATCTCACTAGGGGTAAGATAGATACTGCCTATAGGAAAATTAAAGAGACCTTTGGAGATAAGAGAACCACTTGTATGAACATCAAGAGCTCAGATGGAAACCAAGTTCTAAGCAAAGAAGGGAAAGCAGAAAGGTGGAAGGAGTATATAGAGGGTCTATACAAGGGCGATGTACTTGAGGACAATATTATGGATATGGAAGAGGATGTAGATGAAGATGAAACGGGAGATACGATACTGCGTGAAGAGTTTGACAGAGCACTGAAAGACCTGAGTCGAAACAAGGCCCCCGTAGTTGTTAACATTCCATTGGAACTACTGACCGCCTTGGGAGAGCCAGTCCTGACAAAACTCTACCATCTGGTGAGCAAGATGTATGAAACAGGCGAAATACACTCAGACTTCAAGAAGAATACAATAATTCCAATCCCAAAGAAAGCAGGTGTTGACAGATGTGAAATTTACCGAACAATCAGTTTAATAAGCCACAGCTGCAAAATGCTAACACGAATTCTTTACAGACGAATGGAAAAACTAGTAGAAGCCGACCTCGGGGAAGATCAGTTCGGATTCCGTAGAAATATTGGAACACGTGAGGCGATACTGACCTTACGACTTATCTTAGAGGAAAGATTAAGGAAAGGCAAACCTACGTTTATAGCATTTGTAGACTTAGAGAAAGCTTTTGACTATGTTGACTGGAATACTCTCTTTAAAATTCTAGAGACGGCAGGGGTAAAATACAGGGAGCGAAAGGCTATTTTACAATTTGTACAGAAACCAGGTGGCAGTTATAAGAGTCGAGGGACATGCAATGGAAGCAGTTGTTGGGAAGGGAGTGAGACAGGGTTGTAGCCTCTCCCCGATGTTATTCAATCTGAATATTGAGCAAGCAGTAAAGGAAACAACAGAAAAATTCGGAGTAGGTAGTAAAATCCATGGAGAAGATACAAAAACTTTGAGGTTCGACGATGACATTGTAATTCTGTCAGAGACAGCAAAGGACTTGGAAGAGCAGTTGAATGGAATGGATAGCGTCTCGAAAGGAGGATATAAGATGAACATCAACAAAAGCAAAACGACGATAATGGAATGTAGTCGAATTAAGTCGGGTGATGCTGAGGGAATTAAATTAGGAAATGAGACACTTATAGTAGTGAAAGAGTTTTGCTATTTGGAGAGCAAAATAACTGATGATGGTCGAAGTAGAGAGGATATAAAATGTAGACTGGGAATGCCAAGGAAAGCGTTTCTGAAGAAGAGAAATTTGTTAACATCGAGAATAGATTTAAGTGTCAGGAAGTCATTTCTGAATGTATTTGTATGGAGTGTAGCCATGTATGGAAGTCAAATATGGACGATAAATAGTTTGGACAAGAAGAGAATAGAAGTTTTCGAAATGTGGTGCCACAGAAGAATGCCGAAGATTAGATGGGTAGATCACATAACTAAAGATGAGGTACTGAATGGGATTGGGGAGAAGAGAAGTTTGTGGCACAACTTAACGAGAAGAAGGGATCGGTTGGTAGGACATTTTCTGAGGCGTCAAGGGATCACCAAATTAGAATTGGAGGGCAGCGTGGAGGGTAAAAATCGTAGAGGGAGACCAAGAGATGAATACACTAAGCAGATTCAGATGGATGTAGGTTGCAGTAGGTACTGGGAGATCAAGATACTTGCACAGGATAGAGTAGCATGGAGAGCTGCATCAAACCAGTCTCAGGACTGAAGACCACAACAACAACAACATTCATTATCATTTAATATCATTTATTATTATTTATATCATGCACGTGTGTACGCAGTCCAACTGGCTTAGTTCATGTTTCAGCCACCAGGGAGCTCCACCATGACGTCATTCAAGATGGCGGATTTTGGCGGGGAGAAAGCCGATTGGGGCACATCCACTCAACTACTGTTATGACCTTATATGCTCCTGCATATTCAGTCTTCGCCGAGCTGTCATTGTCAAACCATCACCATGCGTTCGATCATCGAGATGGATGTGGGTGATATAGCAGCTATTGTAGGCAGTGGACACTTCTGACACCAGATCTGTAGCAGTGGGACCGACCACTTCTGACACCAAATTTGTAGGCGCCCCGGTGGTCCCGGTGGTTGACTGGATGGCCGAGTGGTGACCTCTCCAGTTATCGGGATGCTAGGAAATGTTAATTAATTCATAACACCTTTATTGCCGCCGAGTACAATGTGGCTTCATGATAACAAGGGCCTTTCCCGAGTCCTCGCTGACTCGTAGCGATGACACCAGATCCGGACCGCACCAGTCTTGCTAGCGCAGCGCCGCGTGCTGTGACGTAGCGGAGGAATGTCCTTACTTCGGCCGCCCGTGGATGGCGACGCCCGGCTGGCCGGCCGGCTCGCGGCGGACAGCAGGCTGCTGCACATAGAGGCTCCGGGTTCGAGTCCCCGGCGCTGTCGGCACCAGAAGCGTTCTCGTAGTGCGGAGTGTACTCTATCCCACCCCGTCTTCTTCCCTGCTCCTCCTGGTGGCTCGTCGGCGGTGGACGGGCGGAACCGGCTGCAGTCCCCAGCGTCGTCGGCTCACCCGGTTGTGACGGCGGATGCACAGGGCCTAGGCCCCGCACGATCTCGACAACGGCTCACTGATGTGGTCAGCATTGGCGGCGAGCGAGTCTGCCGCGATGTCTGCTAATCTTCTGTTGATGATTGACAGCAGCAGCAGAGACGACCAGAGCTGGTACTGTCCCCTCACGTCTGCCGCTGGATGGGCCGCCCTTACTGCAACATCTCCTTAATAAAGATTAACATGTCGATCACCGAGCTGAGCGCTATGCAGGGACCCAGTACACATCTAACTGCAAGTCAAACTGCGAGAGCGAGTGTCTTGTTGCTATCAAAGCTGGCGTATGTAAAGGAAGCACGAGCGACGTCCTGACGTCATGCTCGTTTGTAATGAACGCATTCGTTCCACTTATACCGCTGATTCATCTGTCGTGTTCGCCCCTTAGGTGTTCTTGCGTCAGAGTTACGTGTTGTTGCGGCAGACTTACGCGAAGTTGTGAAATGCAGTACAGCTGACGCTATACCCCTGTCTTGCACTCTACAAAAGTCTCCGTCTAACACAAACCCGTGTGCTAAGCAATCCTCTCTCGCCTGTTGTGTGTAACCAGGCCATTGTCCTGCGTGACGACACATTCCGATATATGTGCAATCCTCTTAGCTCTTGGCTAACCTACTGCCTCTGGCTCTCGGCATAGGCAACGAAACTTTGACAATATTCCACGTTTCCAACTCTTTAGTATTCCACGACACTGCACATCCCCCTCCTCTACTAAAATTCGTCCCGAATTTTACAATTCTAGTCTTATTGGTAGTGCACGCCATACTTCCTTATACTCTACAGGTATCTTACAACTACTCCTTCAACACTGTCGCCGGCCGCGGTGGCCGTGCGGTTCTAGGCGCTCCAGTCCGGAGCCGCGCTGTTGCTACGGTCGCAGGTTCGAATCCTGCCTCAGGCATGGGTGTATGTGATGTCCTTAGGTTATTTAGGTTTAAGTAGTTCTAAGTTCTAGGGGACTGATGACCACAGAAGTTGAGTCCCATAGTGCTCAGAGCCATTTGAACCATTTTTTTCAACACTGTCAAACTTTTCTTATCCCTAATAATCTATTTACACTTAATACTGATTCCAATCTTATCATTGGTTATCTTTTTATATTACGTTCCACTATTCCCGATCCATCCTATAGGTATTTCATGTACGGTTCTTATTTCAGAACGAGACATCTTTTTCCATATACAAAAGGTAGTTGCACAAATAAACACTAGAACTAAGATTATGCTAGTCAATGACACACCAAATATAATTGTGTTTTTACTTACGTTCCTCACGATATTGTTGCACGTGCTGCAGTAGTTGATTAGCTGAGATCTGCTCTTTTTCTGAGATAATCAGGCTATCTAAGGATTGTAGCAATGTGAGATCCAAGGACTTGTTAATAAACGTTAGGTTCTGGCGAGGCAATATGTTGGAGGTTCCTCTGGATAATACAAGATAGACTGTGTCACGTTAATCATTGTTGTACCCGTGAAAGTAGCTGGTAGGTGAAAATGCTTCCGAACTATTTCACATCTAGTGCCATTAATCAATAACCCACTGCCCTGCAATTCAAGCTTTGATATATCTGTCAATCTACCATTTCCGTAACAAGTGGCAACTATAGTCTCTAGTTCGAACACAGAGGAAATCCAATGTTCCCCAATTTTCTGAAATTTCGGTCTTTGAAGTAACACCTTCTTTTCACATTCTAAAGTTGTAAGTAGGCTGTTTAGGTTTCTTATTGGTAATACCACCTCTGTGTGAAAATCACTGGCTGTGCTATGTGCAGTCTGTGTCTAGTTTGCATTGCCATTGTAGTGTTGGGCAGCGGCAGCTGGATGTGAACAGCGCGTAGCGTTGCGCAGTTGGAGGTGAGCCGCCAGCAGTGGTGGATGTGGGGAGAGAGATGGCGGAGTTTTGTAATTTGTCATGAACTGCTATATATATATATTATGACTATTAAGGTAAATACATTGTTTGTTCTCTATTAATATCTTTCATTTGCTAACTATCCCTATCAGTGGTTAGTGCCTTCCGTAGTTTGAATCTTTTATTTAGCTGGCAGTAGTGGCGCTCGCTGTATTGCAGTAGTTCGAGTAATGAAGATTTTTGTGAGGTAAGTGATTTCTGAAAGGTATAGTTTAATGTTAGTCAGGGCCATTCTTTTGTAGGGATTACTGAAAGTCAGATTGCGTTGCGCTAAAAAAATATTGTGTGTCAGTTTAAGCACAGTCTTGTACAAGTTTTCAAAGGGGACGTTTCATATGTCGACCCTTAGCCGAGGATACCTCACTGGAATCTTCTAATTTTTTCTTGTAGTTTGTGTAATTAGTGTAGCTTTTGTTTACTGCTAGCGCGTATTTGTAGAGAGGATCTCCTTTGTAGTTGCAGTCTTTCATTGTTGTTGTGGCATGCATGTTAATGTGCACCAAGTATTTCGCTGCTGCGCTTGCAATTAACGAGATATTATTTTCAGTGCTATGTTAATGTGTTCTCTTATTGTTGCTCTTCAAATTGTGTTTTTCTGTGTTATCGTATGAAATATTGTGATAATAATGGCGTGTGAAAAACGTAATACTAGGCTCCAAAGTAAACTGAGAAATGACAGTGAAGACGAAAGCAGTGTGTTAGCGCCACCGGGTAATGAATTAACTAATGTTCAAAGTAGTAATTTGGTAACTGTGCATAGGGAAATGGAGCGGGCTGCAAACAATGGCGTAGACAGTGAAACAGGTAGTGAACAGGGAAGCATTATCGATCGATCGCTCGGCAACAGCTCGCCTCAGGAATCCGAAATGACAGGACACAATTTTGCAAATACTGTAGATTCAGGTTTTGCGTCCTCACCGTTTTCGCAAATGAGTCAAGACACATTTTCCGCTTGTCAAAATGTGAATGTTGCCGGTGCAAATTTACTGCCGAAAAGCACTGAGGAACATGTTTCAGACACCAGTGCATTGTTATTACAATTAATGCAACAAATGGGCCAAAAGCTTGAAAAGTTAGACACAGTGGAACAACACCAGAGACAAACACAGCAACAGTTAGACACAATGGAACAAAATCAGAGACAAACACAGCAAAAGCTTCAAAAGTTAGACACAATGGAACAAAATCAGAGACAAACACAGCAAAAGCTTCAAAAGTTAGACACAATGGAACAAAATCTTCAAACGTTAGACACCACACTTGAACAAACACGTGAAGATTTAACTACTGAGTTACATAAAATCGAATCGAAATGTCAAAAAGTCTGTAATGACGTAAAAACACAAATTTGTCAGCATTTTCAACCTATTTTTTCGCGGCATGAAAATGCATTACAGAATCACGAAGCAGCCATAATAGAACTGCAAACTATTGTTCATGAAAATCATGAGACCTTGCAAGCTAAATTTGAGTCAGTTGCATCTACCGATTCGGTTACGCAACTTGCAAAAACTCAGGAAAACTTGAAGGACACAGTAGGTTCGATTTCAACACAAATGGACACTCTGAAACTTGGTTCAGAAAAACACACTGAGGAAATGTGTTCACTATCGGAGAAAGTAGCCGAACTTTCGGATCAGGTCACTAACTTATCTACAAAGGTAGATGATGATCTGAATGACACAAGACCTGTAGCCATCACTGACACAGAAGAGTATGAACAAATTAAGAAATTCAAACAAAATCAGAATCATATTAATACGCAATACAAAAGAGAAATCCGGGAAGTACAAGATCAGTTGGCACAAGTAATACAAAAATTTCATATTTCAGAGGACACTCACGCTCCAACACGGGAAGAGGTACATAGAAGTACGGAACACCCACAAAATAATAACTCAGGGCACTTCGGAAATTATGAAAGAAATTGGCAAGGCACACCGAATTTTGGGATGGAACCACCGAAACAACGTAACAATGACCGATATGCGACTCGCCGACACGATGATTTTGATTATAAGCTGTTCATTACTACACGTAAATTCAAAACATTTAAGAATTCTGGCAATGACATTCATCCACAAGCATGGCTCCACCAATTTTCTCATTGTTTTCCTCCCAACTGGTCGTTAGAGCACAGATTAGAATTTATGTGTGGCTACTTAGAGAATGAACCAGCTGAAAGAATGCGATCGGTCATTCACGATTTTCACAGTGAAGGAGATTTTTATCATGCCTTCCTCTCAGCATATTGGTCTCAAGCTACACAAGACCGAGTAAAACATAGCATCATAATGATGAAAGATTTCGAGCAATCTGAATTTTCCAGTCTTGTGAAATATTTTGAAGACATGTTGCACAAGAATCAGTACCTGTCAAACCCATACAGCCCCTCAGAACTCATCCGCATTTGCTTAATCAAACTGCCTGAACATTTGCGACATATTATTTTAGCAGGACGTTGCAAAGACGACATTGAAGCTTTTCAGGGACTGTTACAAGAATTAGAAATTGACACAGACAGTCGCGGGATGCTAAAACAGGAAAACAATCACTACAGGTCACATCCGTCACAATTCCGTGACGACAGAAACAATAACTGGACACGACAAGTCTATTCTTACAACGCAAATCGTGACCAAAACAGACACCACCCGTATGACAACCGTTGGCAGAGTAGTAATAGTTACAGGGAAAGATCACCTCTCCACGGTAATGACTATCACATAGACAATCGGAGAAACAGGCAATATGGGAACCAAAATAATTATTATCAAAGGAGACAGAATAACTTCAGATGCAACGGTCTAGCGCGCAGTTACGATTCAGGGAGAAATTCTCCACCATGTGACCGACAAGAAAGGAACTATGGAATCTACCGACATGACGACAGACGATATGATCGTAACGACAGACCTGAATTGCATCAGAACTGGCGGGATTCAAACAGAGCAGAGCCCTCTCGACAAAGTGAATTTGTAGAAGTTAGGTCTCCAAAGCCCAATAGCGACGCGCGCCAACAAAGACACAATAGGCAATGACTCATACCGCTGGCAGCCACAAAACGTACTTATGAAACTGACGACGCAGTTGCCGTAGCTAGTAATTACGTAAAAATGGAAGACATTAGGGACATCTTACTCCAGGAACACGACATAAAACATAACAACATTGCATATCCTGTGATTCACATTACAGTAAATGACGTAAAATTTACGGCAGTACTTGACTCTGGCAGTCCCATTTCAGTAATTAGTGAAACAGCCTTTAGCAAATGCAACAAATCGAACGATTGTCCCACACTTCCGTTACGTAAGATTAAATTACAAGGTGCAATCTTTGGAAAAAGTGTAGATGTACGCCAACAAACCAACTTAGAATTCTTTTGTCAAAGCTACAGCTTCTCTATGAGCTTTCTTATTGTTCCATTATTGTCGACGGAAATTATATTGGGAGTAGACTTTTTGAATGAATACAAAGCAATCTTAAACATTCACGATGCTGAAATAAGTTTAGAGAAGGAAGGTAAGTCAATAGCTTTGAAATTTGAAGATTGGCTCTCAAACCATGACGAAGAAATTAATCGGCTTTACCTTCTGTTGGACAACAGTTCGGAATTTTCTACGGAACTAGACACTAACAATCACTCTGCAAGTACTGACAGGGATGATATCGACGGCATATTTGAAATTAATGAGTTAATTCAGAATAAAATTCAAACAATTGAGAATTGTAATGACACTGATAGGCAGGACCTTTTTGAGATTTTACAAGCACATTCCACAGTTTTTACTCATAAAACAGGAACAATCAAGGGATTTCAATACCAATTTCGTGTTCGTGAGCATACTAAATTTTGTGTTAGACCATATGTAATTCCAGCACATTATAGGGACCGTGTTAGAACAGAAATACAATCTATGCTTGACGAGGGCATTATTGAGCCTGCAGTAAGCTCATACAACAATCCATTACATGTTGTTGAGAAAAAAAATGGATCGATCAGGCTTGTCTTAGATTCGAGACAAATCAATACTATCATTATTCCTGAAACAGAAAGGCCGCAAACGTTGGAAGAACTTCTTCAAAATTTTAATGGTGTAAAAGTGTTGTCTTCCATTGATCTCAGATCCAGCTTTTATCAGATCGAACTTCATCCAGAATGTAGAAAATACACAGCTTTCCTTTGTTTCGGCGTTTGTTATCAGTTTCGGAAACTTCCTTTTGGTTTGAACATTTCTTCAGCAGCATTCATTCGTGGGCTAAATTCCATATTACCTGAGTTCTTAAAACGTCACATCACCTTATATGTGGACGACATTCTAATAGCAGAAGCTTCATGGGAACAACATAATCGCATCCTCAACAGTTTGTTACGTATTTTTGCAGAATCTGGAATTACAGTTAACTTGGAAAAGTCTGAATTCGGTAGGTCAAAGGTGAGGTTTTTGGGATATATTATTTCTTCTGAAGGCATTCAGCCGGATCCTGAAAAGTTAGAAGCAATCAGAGCCATTCCAGTTCCATCCACAAAATGACAAGTCCGCAGTTTTCTAGGTCTCGTAAATTTTTACCGTCGTTTTCTGAATATGCAAATTCTTGTTACACCAAAACTTTGTTCTCTCACTGGAAAAAATACAATTTGGAACTGGGACGAACAAGCACAGTTGGAATTCAATTCTTTGAAAGAATCGCTACTTAACGCGCCAATACTAGCTCATCCAGATCTGTCACAAGATTTCTGCCTTAGCACGGATTCTTCTAAAGTCGGTCTTGGTGCCCATTTATTTCAAGAAGCCACAGAAAATACCACTACTGTTCAGAAAACCATTGCTTTTGCTAGCCGAGTGCTAACAAAATCTGAAAAAAATTATTCCGTTACTGAATTAGAAGCTTTAGCTATCGTTTGGGCATTTAACAAATTCCGTTTCTTTCTTTCTGGTAAGCACGTAAAAGTATACAGTGATCATCGTGCATTACAATTTCTTATGTCTTCAAAATTAAATCATGACAGGTTAAAACGTTGGGCATTGTTTCTGCAAGAATTCCGCTTCACAATAGTCTACATTCCCGGCAAGGAGAACATTGTTGCGGACGCACTGTCACGCGCACTGGCTGGGCTTGAGAAAAGTAACACAGAAGGCAACCTCGAGAAAAATTTCAGTATTCTTTACATTCAGAAAGTCGCCTTTGAAAACTTCATCACCACATCTTTAAAGGACATTGCTCATCAACAAGATAAAGATCCGATTTGGAAAGACATCAAGAGCAAATGGTATGAAAAGACACACACACAGATTCGGCATTATTACCTGGTTAGAAACAACATACTCTTCAAACGCTGCACTGTTGATGACAAGCTATGGGTACTTTGCATTCCAGACGATTTTGTTAATAAGCTCATTTGGTACATTCATTTCAGCTACGCACATTTTGGCCCATGAAAATGTTACCATATTCTTCGAACGACTTGTTATTTTAACAATATGGAAAAGAGAATTCGAAGAGTCTTGTCTATTTGTAAACTTTGTCAAAAGGCGAAACCATCTACTGTCTCACATCGTGCTCCGTTGTTTCCTATTATTCCTTCTAAATTAAAAGAATTTGCTGCTGTTGATCTCTTGGGACCGCTTGTCAGAACATCTAATGGATTTTCGTACGTTCTAGTCGCTGTTGAACTTACTTCAAAATTTGTTTCTTTCACACCGTCACGTAAAGCCACTGGACGGTCTGTATCCAACGCCTTTGTTACAAATTTCTTACGTGAAGTTCGACACGTTAGTAAAGTCATTTCAGATAACGGACCGCAATTCAGATCTGCTGTTTGGTCACGCATGCTTCGCAACCATAAAATCAAATCCGTTTTTATTTCATTGTACTCACCACATTGTAACCCGTCTGAACGGATTACGAAAGAAATCAATAAACTTTGCAGACTTTATTGTCACAGAAAGCATCAGCATTGGGACAGATATTTACACTTATTTCAGAACGTGCTGAATGAAATGCCTCACGACTCCACTGCTTTACCACCTACTCTTGTACTGAAGAATGAAGAACCACCGATTAGAATCAGAGCGCTTGTACCTTTCCCGAATACACGTAAACTTCGACACAAAGACATAATTGATTTGGCTCTTAAAAATATAAAATCTGCAGCAGACAAAAGGAGAAAACTACACGGTAAAGCAAATGCAAAAAAATTGTATATTGGTCAGAAAGTTCTCATTAAAGCTCATTCATTGTCACATAAGATGAAACACTTGAGTCACAAATTCTTTCTAGTTTACAATGGACCTTAGAGAATCCGACGTATACCACATGATAATTGTGTTGAAGTTGAAACTCTGCGTACTAGGAAGAGTAAAGGTTTACACCACATTTCACATGTAAAACCGTTTATTGAAAGATAATCTGCTTTTTAACTTTGTCTTTGTCATATAACTTTTCACTTTACATTACTAGTATGCTTTGTCAGACTTAGAATCTGTTAATACGCAACAATGTTTGAAGTTAAATATCCAGTCAAGAACCAAGAGAACTTATTTAAACAGAAATTACGAATGCATTGTTATTGTGAACAGACGACACAGTGTTATTGTGTGTGTACATTCTTGGTTGTTAGTTGCACGTTTACGTAATGACTATAAGGCTCACATACTTAGAACATTTACCAGTACTGCTAATGAGATTTTAATGCAACATTTTGGTTTACTTGAAAATACATTCTAAAGTACTTTTTGTGGAATTAATGATGACTTAGCATTTGGTTTCTTTGACAGCTACACGATTATATCACGACGCTACTAATGAGTGACAATTTACAATGTTGTTTTTGCGGTGTATCTGTTTTATATCCGCACAGTTTTTCTGAATTCTTCTGGAAAGCAAAACATGTTTTAGTAGTAAGCTACAATGTGAGAGCCTTTTTCGTAGCACAACAATACTTTACAGTATAGTACTTTCTTGATCACAGTAATGTACGTAATAACTACGATATCTATACACAAAGCATTTCACTTTCGTTTATGATGAGGTAAGTACATTGACTTCTGCAGAACTTAGCTTTCGGAGGACGATAATTACGACACTTCCACAGAATTATCTTACAGCAAGACGCACATTTAGCGCTGCAGGACACGCATTTGAGTGATTAATTTTGTACTTAAAACATTTATTTTTAAAGATATTTGAAGTACAATGATACGAAGTTTTTCTGTGATACATTTCATTCCTTTGCTGTAATCTGTAGCACCTGAGGGTATAATTACATTGATCCTCAGGGGGGTACACGCTTACTTTGTGTACCATGTGTGTGGCAAGCACAAGGAGCCCTAGCTAATATGGTATTTGCTTATACAACTTTACACATCGGTACCATATTTCTCCCACACAGAATTACACAGCTACCTGGTTATTTAACAGCGAAACAAACATTTTTTTACTACATCAGTGACACATGTTTACGGAATTACACAGTTGGGTAACATCACACTTATGAAATTGTATTTTGTCTGTACTTTGTGAACTGTTCATATTTTTTTGGAACCATTGTGATACTATTAGAGCTTAGAATGATATATTTGGTAAGGGAGCATGATTTTTAAAGTATGTTTGAGGTAGATGACACTACTGAAATGAGCAGAGAATTTTTTTTAGGTTTTGAAATTATTGGAGGAAACTACGACGATTTTGAGATTTGGCTGACGTTTTATGATGTTATTATTACGATGATGATGTGTATTATGCTGTTGAGGTATGTTTATGATCAATAAGATGATGATACCGCATATGAGGAGTTTGATTATGCTACGTATTTCTTATGATGAAATACTGAAGAAGTGTCGACGAATAAAGTAAGGAATAATGAGTAGTGATTAGGGACTCTGAATTGTGGAAAAGGTTGTTGGAAACCAAGAATCATACTTTAAGAGTTATGAAATGTGTGTATATGCGTGAATGTATCACAACGCTGGCGAAAATTTTTTGGACACTGTTATATGTACAGGATTTTGTATCTACACATTTGCAACGCAAATTCTCGACCTCTGAAATTTTTTATATGAGACTGCCACTGTAGCGGAAACTGCTGTCGTAAATATTTCCGTAAGAAAATTAAGTGACCACCTGCACGTAATGCGTCGTGGGCACCCAGCTGTGTCAGACGCCTGGAGAAAAAGCCATTAGCGCGTGCCTTTTCAGAGCACAGGAAGGAAAAAAAAAGGGAGGTCATTATCCTCGCTATCGACATTCCTTTGTCAGAAAGCATCGCAAATACGACACGCTCAAACTTGAAAACATATAATTATACTGTGGAGCTCTTAATTTGTGATATTTACTAAAATGCCTAATGAAACGATGAGAAACATTTCACGGCTATTGTCTTGCTTGTTGAGAAAAATGCCATATGGCTTGCTTTATGTATTTATTTACTCATTTTGTTTAATATCTAGTTTCTAGCGGCACTGCAGCATTGGTTAAAATAAAATTTTATAGATGTACTAATATAAATATTTTCTGTCTACAGATCGAGTTAATAATAATTTTTTTCAAAAAAAAAAAATGAGGGAGCACAGAAAGACATTTACCTTCACAGGAACTGCATACATAATTTACTTTTCAAGTACTTGGTAACTTTTTTGGTAGAATAACTTCTTGTGGTGCACCACTTTAATTACTTAGACATTAAGATGTGATTATACATTTCCCTTATCTGCATTGTTATCTTTAGTGTACTGTTTTTTCTGCTTGAGCTATGTCATGTTTAGGTATTTCATTTTCTGCTGCTGCTTGCCAGGCATAGTGCTACTGAATTTTAATTTGTGTTACTCTGCTAAGCCAGTTTACTACTGATTTATTTTTCTTGTTTGCTGCTCATTGCCTTATATTAGTTGTAATTTATGCTGCTTGCTTTGCCTATTTAAATTTTTTGTCATTGCTGTTTGTGTTAATTGTTTTGTGCTGCTGCATTGCCTCGTCCCTTAGTTTAGCATCTGAGCTTAGTAGATTTAAGTTAGCTTAAGAGGGGGTAGAGTATATAAGAAACTGACTATGGAGAATAGGGGAAGAATGCATTGAGAAGTGATAAGAAAAAGATTTGGGCGAAAATGATTATTGTACAATGAGTAATAATTATTTTGAAAGAAATATGAATAGAATACAGGAAGGAGGTATAGATAGGACTTTTTGGGAATAATGATGAATGAAGGGAGATCTCCAAGAAGTAAAGAAAGTTTTGTTTGCAAAATACTGCAGTAAAACAAACCCTGTCCTTTCCTTGTGTTATCCCACTATGTTTTTGTGTACCCTTGCGTATTTGTCTTTTTCCTGTCTTTATGTGTTTAGCTAATGAGATTTATGTTGTAGAATTTTCTGATAATATGTTATTTACTTTGTAAAGACGTTTAGACATTATTTATTCTGTTTTGTTTTAATGCTCGTGTGTGAAATTAATGTTTCGAAACTATTCTCATTATTTTATGTATTTACTTATTTCATAATTCCTGTAACACTGATGTATACGTTTATTTCGATTCTTTTGTAAAGCCCATATTACCACAAATGTTATCTGTACTATTATGTTCTTTAATGATGTATTTTGTACCTTTGTAATTGTATTTTCATGTTGTAAATTTGTAATTGTATAGACACTAGTTCTTCAAATTAAGTTACATTTCACTGCACACATTTCTGTTGGTCATAGTATATGGACAATATGTGAGAAGTAGGGACTGATAATGTTTGCACGTGTGTTAATGATTCAGCAAGGGACTGGATAACAGCATTGCTGGTTCTAAGGACAATTAGAAAAAAAAACTTTCTGAGTGCACTAGTGGTGGTTTATGGACTTGCTATATTCTCTGCAAGACTCTTCGATGGTGATTGTGCACCTGCACAGTCGCAACAGATGGCTGCTGGCCATCTCTACAAGGACTACAGTGGGTCTACACCTTTGATGACTCACCAATACCATTATTTCTACAAGGACTGCAGTGGGTCTGCACCCCTATACTGTAATCTCTACCAGGACTACAGTGGGTCTACTCTGTGATGACCTACCTACCAGTATTCTTCAAAACGTCGAATGACTCTGCTGTGGGTTTCCTCTGTTGTGGCCCATTACCTGTCTGCACGTCGAGAGTCAGCACTCTCTTTCCTATCTGTCTACATCTATACTCCGCGAGCCACCTTACGGTGTGTGGCGGAGGGTACTTATTGTACCACTATCTGATCCCCCCTTCCCTGTTCCATTCACGAATTGTGCGTGGGAAGAACGACTGCTTGTAAGTCTCCGTGTTTGCTCTAATTTCTCGGATCTTTTCGTTGTGATCATTATGCGAGGTATATGTGGGCGGTAGTAATATGTTGCCCATCTCTTCCCGGAATGTGCTCTCTCGTAATTTCGATAATAAACCTCTCCGTATTGCGTAACGCCTTTCTTGAAGTGTCCGCCACTGGAGCTTGTTCAGCATCTCCGTAACGCTCTCGCGCTGACTAAATGTCCCCATGACGAATCGCGCTGCTTTTCGCTGGATCATGTCTATCTCTTCTATTAATCCAACCTGGTAAGGGTCCCATACTGATGAGCAATACTCAAGAATCGGACGAACAAGCGTTTTGTAAGCTACTTCTTTCGTCGATGAGTCACATTTTCTTAGAATTCTTCCTATGAATCTCAACCTGGCGCCTGCTTTTCCCACTATTTGTTTTATGTGATCATTCCACTTCAGATCGCTCCGGATAGTAACTCCTAAGTATTTTACGGTCGTTACCGCTTCCAATGATTTACCACCTATGGCATAATCGTACTGGAATGGATTTCTGCCCCTATGTATGCGCATTATATTACATTTATCTACGTTTAGGGAAAGCTGCCAGCTGTCGCACCATGCATTAATCCTCTGCAGGTCCTCCTGGAGTACGTACGAGTCTTCTGATGTTGCTACTTTCTTGTAGACAACCGTGTCATCTGCAAATAGCCTCACGGAGCTACCGATGTTGTCAACTAAGTCATTTATGTATATTGTAAACAATAAAGGTCCTATCACGCTTCCCTGCGATACTCCAGAAATTACCTCTACATCTGCAGATTTTGAACCGTTAAGAATGACATGTTGTGTTCTTTCTTCTAGGAAATCCTGAATCCAATCACAAATCTGGTCCGATATTCCGTAAGCTCGTATTTTTTTCACTAAACGTAAGTGCGGAACCGTATCAAATGCCTTCCTGAAGTCCAGGAATACGGCATCAATTTGCTCGCCAGTGTCTACGGCACTGTGAATTTCTTGGGCAAATAGGGCGAGCTCTTTCCGTTGGAAGAACAACACTACTTCTTCAAGACTGCATGGAAATCCACTACTTCTGTGTGCATTTCCTTTTACTGCTCAGACTTTGAGAAAAACACTGCAATTTTACTGTGATGAATGATGAGGACTGTCTTTATGGACTGTGAGAAAATGTAAGCTTTTGACCAACATTGTATCAATAAGTGTGTGCCTTTGATTTCTTTGTTATTGTAAGTGTGAAAAAAATTTTAACAAATATGTATTGGCCAGTGCCCAAAAAAATTTGTAAAATTTTTTGTGGGGAGCATGGGGGCTATGTAAGTAGGCTGTTTGGGTTTTTTATTGGTAATGCCACCTCTGTGTGAAAATCACTGGCTGTGCTGTGTGCAGTCTGTGTCTAGTTTGCATTGTTGTGATTTGGTGAAGACTGCCAGTCTCGCTAGCGGGATGAAAGCAGAGCTCACCATCTGCAGCATCGTCGACAGGACTGACTGCGGACCTTTGGTACAGAGCCGAGTTGAGGGTCTGAATCAGAGGCTGAGACGGTTCTGCGACCGTGTGGGCTGCAGATTCCTCGACTTGCGCCATAGGGTGGTGGGGTTTCGGGTTCCGCTGGATAGATCAGGAGTCCACTACACGCAACAAGCGGCTACACGGGTAGCAGGGGTTGTGTGGCGTGGGCTGGGCGGTTTTTTAGGTTAGATGGCCTTGGGCAAGTACAGAAAGGGCAACAGCCTCAACGGGTGCGGGGCAAAGTCAGGACATGCGGGGACCAAGCAGCAATCGGTATTGTAATTGTCAACTGTCGAAGCTGCGTTGGTAAAGTACCGGAACTTCAAGCGCTGATAGAAAGCACCAAAGCTGAAATCGTTATAGGTACAGAAAGCTGGCTTAAGCCAGAGATAAATTCTGCCGAAATTTTTACAAAGGTACAGACGGTGTTTAGAAAGGATAGATTGCATGCAACCGGTGGTGGAGTGTTCGTCGCTGTTAGTAGTAGTTTATCCTGTAGTGAAGTAGAAGTGGATAGTTCCTGTGAATTATTATGGGTGGAGGTTACACTAAACAACTGAACTAGGTTAATAATTGGCTCCTTTTACCGACCTCCCGACTCAGCAGCATTAGTGGCAGAACCACTGAGAGAAAATTTGGAATACATTTCACATAAATTTTCCCAGCATGTTATAGTCTTAGGTGGAGATTTCAATTTACCAGATATAGACTGGGACACTCAGGTGTTTAGGACGGGTGGTAGGGACAGAGCATCGAGTGACATTATACTGAGTGCACTATCCGAAAATTACCTCGAGCAATTAAACAGAGAACCGACTCGTGGAGATAACATCTTGGACCTACTGATAACAAACAGACCCGAACTTTTCGACTCTGTATGTACAGAACAGGGAATCAGTGATCATAAGGCCGTTGCAGCATCCCTGAATATGGAAGTTAATAGGAATATAAAAAAAGGGAGGAAGATTTATCTGTTTAGCAAGAGTAATAGAAGGCAGATTTCAGACTACCTAACAGATCAAAACGAAAATTTCTGTTCCGACACTGACAATGTTGAGTGTTTATGGAAAAAGTTCAAAGCAATCGTAAAATGCGTTTTAGACAGGTACGTGCCGAGTAAAACTGTGAGGGACGGGAAAAACCCACCGTGGTACAACAACAATGTTAGGAAACTACTACGAAAGCAAAGAGAGCTCCACTCCAAGTTTAAACGCAGCCAAAACCTCTCAGACAAACAGAAGCTAAACGATGTCAAAGTTAGCGTAAGGAGGGCTATGCGTGAAGCGTTCATTGAATTCGAAAGTAAAATTCTATGTACCGACTTGACAGAAAATCCTAGGAAGTTCTGGTCTTACGTTAAATCAGTAAGTGGCTCGAAACAGCATATCCAGACACTACGGGATGATGATGGCATTGAAACAGAGGATGACACGCGTAAAGCTGAAATACTAAACACCTTTTTCCAAAGCTGTTTCACAGAGGAAGACCGCACTGCAGTCCCTTCTCTAAATCCTCGTACAAACGAAAAAATGGCAGACATCGAAATAAGTGTCCAAGGAATAGAAAAGCAACTGGAATCACTCAATAGAGGAAAGTCCACTGGACCTGACGGGATACCAATTCGATTCTACACAGAGTACGCGAAAGAACTTGCCCCCCTTCTAACAGCCGTGTACCGCAAGCCTCTAGAGGAACGGAGAGTTCCAAGCGATTGGAAAAGAGCACAGATAGTCCCAGTCTTCAAGAAGGGTCGTCGAGCAGATGCGCAAAACTATAGACCTATATCTCTTACGTCGATCTCTTGTAGAATTTTAGAACATGTTTTTTGCTCGCGTATCATGTCATTTCTGGAAACCCAGAATCTACTATGTAGGAATCAACATGGATTCCGGAAACAGCGATCGTGTGAGACCCAACTCGCCTTATTTGTTCATGAGACCCAGAAAATGTTAGATACAGGCTCCCAGGTAGATGCTATTTTTCTTGACTTCCGGAAGGCGTTCGATACAGTTCCGCACTGTCGCCTGATAAACAAAGTAAGAGCCTACGGAATATCAGACCAGCTGTGTGGCTGGATTGAAGAGTTTTTAGCAAACAGAACACAGCATGTTGTTATCAATGGAGAAACGTCTACAGACGTTAAAGTAACCTCTGGCGTGCCACAGGGGAGTGTTATGGGACCATTGCTTTTCACAATATATATAAATGACTAAGTAGATAGTGTCGGAAGTTCCATGCGGCTTTTCGCGGATGATGCTGTAGTATACAGAGAAGTTGCAGCATTAGAAAATTGTAGCGAAATACAGGAAGATCTGCAGCGGATAGGCACTTGGTGCAGGGAGTGGCAACTGACCCTTAACATAGACAAATGTAATGTATTGCGAATACATAGAAAGAAGGATCCTTTAATGTATGATTATATGATAGCGGAACAAACACTGGTAGCAGTTACTTGTGTAAAATATCTGGGAGTATGCGTGCGGAACGATTTGAAGTGGAATGATCATATAAAATTAATTGTTGGTAAGGCGGGTACCAGGTTGAGATTCATTGGGAGAGTGCTTAGAAAATGTAGTCCATCAACAAAGGAGGTGGCTTACAAAACACTCGTTCGACCTATACTTGAGTATTGCTCATCAGTGTGGGATCCGTACCAGATCGGTCTGACGGAGGAGATAGAGAAGATCCAAAGAAGAGCGGCGCGTTTCGTCACAGGGTTATTTGGTAACCGTGATAGCGTTACGGAGATGTTTAATAAACTCAAGTGGCAGACTCTGCAAGAGAGGCGCTCTGCATCGCGGTGTAACTTGCTCGCCAGGTTTCGAGAGGGTGCGTTTCTGGATGAGGTATCGAATATATTGCTTCCCCCTACTTATACCTCCCGAGGAGATCACGAATGTAAAATTAGAGAGATTAGAGCGCGCACGGAGGCTTTCAGACAGTCGTTCTTCCCGCAAACCATACGCGACTGGAACAGGAAAGGGAGGTAATGACAGTGGCACGTAAAGTGCCCTCCGCCACACACCGTTGGGTGGCTTGCGGAGTATCAATGTAGATGTAGATGTAGATGTTGTCTGCCATTGTAGTGTTGGGCAGCGGCAGCTGGATGTGAACAGCGCGTAGCGTTGCGCAGTTGGAGGTGAGCCGCCAGCAGTGGTGGATGTGGGGAGAGAGATGGCGGAGTTTTGTAATTTGTCATGAACTGCTATATATATATTATGACTATTAAGGTAAATACATTGTTTGTTCTCTATTAATATCTTTAATTTGCTAACTATCCCTATCAGTAGTTAGTGCCTTCCGTAGTTTGAATCTTTTATTTAGCTGGCAGTAGTGGCGCTCGCTGTATTGCAGTAGTTCGAGTAATGAAGATTTTTGTGAGGTAAGTGATTTCTGAAAGGTATAGTTTAATGTTAGTCAGGGCCATTCTTTTGTAGGGATTACTGAAAGTTAGATTGCGTTGCGCTAAAAAAATATTGTGTGTCAGTTTAAGCACAGTCTTGTACAATTTTTCAAAGGGGACGTTTCAAGGTTCCCATATTCCCCAAGAACAACTGCATCTCACACGAATGATTGTGGGTTGCCACCTCCTTTGCTGGACAAATTAAAACACTTCCCCAGAAACAGTCAGCCAAATCGTCGGTAGACATTACCACATGAGCACTCCTCCGTCTTGACACTAACAACACTTCCCGAGTTTGCACTTGCACCCACTTCCCAACTCCTCTGTCACAGTGTAGCAGTACCAGACTGACACAAAATTTCCCGGGCCACGTCCTGGCACGGTACCTGAAGGAAAAGGAAGCCATGTCAATCGCTCCCTTCCTTACCACGTCTAAAACACACAAATGACAGGTAAAAACTACACATACCCTATTACCTAATAACAATAAATACGACATGTTCCTCCTCTAGGACACTTAATCTACTTATCCCTAGACCTAAGTGCGTATGGAACGTTCCTCTGCTGTTGTTTTAACTTCGGTACCCTCACACCCTTTGTTACTGCTGGAGGAATTTGCGGTAACGCATCCACTGCGCCCTTAAACGGCTTAATCCTATTCACATGAACTACTGGCGACTTCGTTGGTAACTGCAATTTTACGTTCACTGGAGACACTATACGGTCCAGAATATTTCGTCAAAAACTTCTTCGATTTACCCTTCGGAACATAAGGATTAGCCAACAATAGCCATTGACCAATTCTGTATTGAGGCAGTTTACCTGTTCTTTGCCCAATACTCTCTTGTTTCTCCCAAGCTTTAGTATTAGCACGCCGTACTCTTTGCCAAATCTCTCTCAATTTCTTGGCGAAATTCTTCACTGACTCATCCTGTGAACCTACCTTAGGTTTGAGCACATCAAATGGTAATGGCATTTTCCCACCATAAATTACCTCATACGGAGAGAGCCTCGTTCCTATATGAACTTTCGGTTTATATGCGCTTGTCAACAGATTTAAATACACGTCCCAATCCGTGTGTTCTGAATTTACGTAATGACTAATCATCTTAACTAACGTCCTATGAACCCGTTCTGTTCGTCCATTCGACTGAGGATGAAATGGGCTTGTCCGCAATTTCTTAACTTCCAATAAACGGCATAACTGCTTCATCAGCTCCGACATAAAGTTACTACCCTGATCTGTAATTATAGTATCAGGCATACCATACTTCAGCAACCAGTTATTTACTAAGGCTTGCGCAACAATGCTTGGCTTCTGCTCTGGAATAGCTACCATTACCAGGTATCGGGAAAAATGATGTAATATTGTTAATACGTATCGATTACCCGCTTGGGTCTTGTTAAATGCTCCTATTACGTCTAATCCAATGAATGCGAACGGACGATCCTCTTCAGGTAGTCTCTGTAACTGATTTTTCTGATGACTTAAATCTGCTCTCTACGCACACGGTATACAATTTTGCACATACTGCTCTACATCATTGCGACGTGTCTTCCACCAAAACCTTTCAGCTACCCGTCTATCAGTCGTTCTTTTACCACCATGACTCGACAATACACGGTCGTGCGCTTGTTTCAACACTTCTTCCCTCAGCGACTCCGATACTACGACTCGTAGTCCGCACTTTGTCTTCCTGCAAAGCAACCCATCCTGCAGTTCAAACTGCGGTTGCGTCCGGAACAATTGACACTCTCTGTCCGTGGCTTGTGCCTTTATCCACTCCTTCTCACTTATGCCCACAACTTGTACAGCTGCTATTTTGCTGCTAAGCGCATCTGCATTCGTATGTTTCACCCCTGGTTTGTGAATTACCTCGTAGTCAAATTCACTTGGTTTCAGTGCCCATCTCGTTAAACGACTCGAAGGATCTTTCAACCCCAACAAGCACTTCAATGCTGCGTGATCTGTAATCATCTTGAACTTACGCCCATATAAATAACAGCGAAAATACGAGATACCGTAAATCACTGCTAACATTTCTTTCTCTACAGTTGAATAATTCTTCTCTGCCTTATTCAGTTGCCTGGAAGCATAAGCCACTGGATGTTCCTGTCTATTAACCCTCTGAGAAAGAATACAACCTACAGCAATATTACTAGCATCAGAAGGTAGTATGAACTCTTGTTCGAAATCAGGAAGTACCAACACTGGGTCTGATGTTAGTATCTCTTTGAGATTCTCGAGTGCCTCCTGACACTGTGCTGTCCATTCAAACTTAACCCCTTTAAATATCGTCTGTAGTAATTACATAAACCGACATACTGCTGAACTTGTTTGGTGCTCTGTGGTACTGGAAAATCATGCACAGCTGACGTTAGACGAGGATCCGTTCTTACCCCATCCTGACTGATAATATGCTCAAGATAAGTCACTTGCGTCTGAGCAAACTGACATTTCTCGACATTAAGCGTAAGATTTGCCGCTCTTAGCCTACTAAATACTTCGTTCAGTCGTTCCACATGCTCTTCCATATTACACGAAAAAGTAACAATATCATCGAGGTATACCATAGCAATCTTCGGTTTCAGTCCCCGAAGCACACCATCTAACAGACGCTGGAAAGTAGCAGGAGCGTTTTTCAACCCAAATGGCATTCTGCTAGACTGAAAGTGACCAAGGCTTGTTGTAAAAGGCCGTCTTCGGTCTATCCTCGGGACTTACTTCTATCTGATGGTACCCACTCTTTAGATCTAGTGTCGAAAATATTTACACCGACCTAGGTTATCCAATGTTTCCGTGATGTTCGGTATTGGATACGCATCTGTTACAGTTCGTGCGTTCAAAAAACGATAGTCACAACAAAACCTATACTTTTTAGTACCGTCCAATGACTTCTTAGGAACTACCACTATGCTGGCAGACCACGGGCTTTCACTGTTCTCTATAATACCGTCCCTTAGCTGTTGATTGATAGATTCTTCCACTAGTGGTTGTAGGTGTTTCGCTACCCTGTATGGTTTTCTGGTTTTCTGTAGACCGGCGGACTATCGCCAGTCGGTATACGGTGCTGTGTAATAGGAGTTGCTGGTAATGAACCTTCTGAATCAAACAAATCTAAATACTCTAATAACAAAGCTTCCATAGCTTTCCGATCACCATTCTCCAAATGCCGAATATTATCATGTAGTACAGATGCCTTGACGGTTTTCTTGACGTTATAATCACCTTGGGATTCACCTATATCCTCATCGTCGAGTATTTCCAAACTTGCTACCACTAAACCCTTTGGGAGATCCACTTCATCTGAACCAAAATTATCTACACTGGCCGGAATCATCAGTTCCCCATTTATATCCGTTACGCGCACAACGCCCCTCCTAATAAAACAGTGTATTTCATCCAATGCTTCATTGCTCTGCAGTGGCTCCACAACACATAGTCTCTCCTGTGGTAAATCGGTACCTACTGCCAACCAAACTAACTTCCCTGTACCCAAAGGCACTTTGACATGCGTAATCATCTTTAATGCCCTTGTACTCGGTTCAATTGGTGACAGCAATGGATGCACCTCGCGACGTAGAAACATTTACAGCTGTTGTACCCATTGAAAACAAGTTTCCACTAAGTTCAACTGTACGCTGTGAAAGATTAATTTTGGCATGGTGTTTATCGAGGAAGTCCAGTTCGAGAATCATAGAATACCCTTGTCCCACAGTTGGCAACACTTCCATTTGCTCTCCGAACTCTACAGTTCCAATCTTAAAAACGAGCTGTGTTGTACCCAATGATTGCAACTCATTATTCCCTACTCCACGTAATCCATACCTAGGAGTACCTAGTCTTCTCCTACCCACGAGGTCTAGACTAGCAACTGATACATGTGCCCCTGTATCAATCAAAAACTTACATCTGTTATTCCTTACAACACCCATCAAGCAACAATCCGTCTCTGTACTAGTTTTCACGGTACTTCTGCTTACCGGGAATGTCTTCCGACGGACGAAACACTCCCGTTCTCGTTTAACGCTTTTTCCTGTTTATTCCCGTTACCATTCTGCTTACTACGACACTCATTCGCCTTGTGACCGTAGCGTTTACAAGCATAGCACTGCGGCTGTCTGCCTTGAGCCTTCACGTGACCTTTCCTCCCAGAACGGTAACAATTCCTCTCCGACGCAAAGATGCGTTTATCATTGCGAACCCTTGTTGCAATGTCTATCTCCTGCAGATGCGTTGCAGTACGCAGTGCTGTAGCTAAATCCCCAGGATTCTCCATCCTAACCCTACGAGAAAATTCTGCAGGAATTCCCCTGGGGAATACATCGATGGCTCTGTTTTCTGCCTCTCGTAGTAATACACGATCCGCATCAGGATTACCCGATAATTCATAGGTCTGTGAATTAATTTTCCGTATCCTATCTGAAAAAGACTCCACTGTCTCATTGACCTTCTGTGTCAAATTAGCTACCTTCTCCCTAAAAAATCTTGCACTATTCTGCTTACGATAACTTTGTCGTAACCCATCTGCCAATTCTTCAAACGTGCTCGCCTTGCTAAGCGTCTCATGGTACATCACGAACGTCTTGGCTTCACCTGCAAGTCGCAAATTTGCCTACGTAACGTAGTTACGTCCGACCAATTGCTCATTGCAGCTGCTGCCAAAACATCGTTAATGAACGCTGTGACATCCTCTGTTGTTTTACCCGAGAAAGGTGTGATCAGGTTAGCTACTGAAGGATATATTGCAAGGTTGGACATTGCAACTGACTTGCACTCACTTGAACCCGTTTGCGACTCTTGCGCCGAACGCCAGGTATCCATGTCCGTCATTAATTCTACATGACGTAACTTATGCTGCGCATTCGCCTCTAATAATTTTGAGACTTGCTCCACCAGAGCAGCTATACTCACTTCAGTACTAGCGGATCTTGTTTCCGGCATGATTTGTGCAAATTACCAAGAACTTACTTTATACTGAATTTACTCCTCAGAACAATAACTACACTAGCTACTCAACTCCTTTGTCACGGTTGAGCACTACACACAAGAAGACAAACAAGACTCACAATGCACAACTAAACAAAATTAGTCCTTCCGCCTTGTTATTGCCCAGCGACACTCTCTACAATTGTGCGCTGCGTGACCAAACAGTCTACAAATTGAACATTCTACTGGTACAAACTTCGTGCATGGCTCCTCATGCCCCGTTAAATTACGCACAGTACATCTGACTGATACCAAGTACGTTTCCCAACTGTTTCCCTTAAATCCAGATAAATCTGCCCTTTCCGCAGGTCTCATAAAGTGCACTCCCAACAAAGAACGTGCATCCATAGTTATTAAGAAAAATCGCCTCGAGCACTTACCACTACACCAAATCTGTAGGCGGTGGGCGCGAGGACTTCTGACACCAAATCACAAGGCGGTGGGCGCGACCACTTCTGACACCAAATTTGTAGGCACCCTGGTGGTCCCGGTCGCCTACGGTTGACTGGATGTCCGAGCGGTGACCTCTCCAGTTGTCAGGATGCTAGGAAATGACTGTAGAAGCGTCAGAAACGCGAAAGAAACATTATTAATTCATAACACCTTTATTCCTGCCGAGTACAATGTGGCTTGGTGATAACAACGACCTTCTCCGAGTCCTCGATGACTCGTAGCGATGACACCAGATCTGGGCCGCACAGTCTTGCTAGCGCAGCGCCGCGTGCTGTGACGTAGCGGAGGAATGTCCTTACTTCGGCCGCCCGTGGATGGCGACGCCCGGCTGGCCGGCTGGCTCGCGGCGGACAGCAGGCTGCTGCACATAGAGGCTCCGGGTTGGAGTCCTCGGCGCTGTCGGCACCAGAAGCGTTCTCGTAGTGCGGAGTGTACTCTATCCCACCCCGTCTTCTTCCCTGCTCCTCCTGGTGGCTCGTCGGCGGTGGACGGGCGGAACCGTCTGCAGTCCCCAGCGTCGTCGGCTCACCCGGTTGTGACGGCGGATGCACAGGGCCTAGGCTCCGCACGATCTCGACGACGGCTCACTGATGTGGTCAGCATTGGCGGCGAGCGAGTCTGCCGCGATGTCTGCTATTCCTGGGTTGATGATTGACAGCGGCAGCAGAGACGACCAGAGCTGGTACTGTCCCTTCACGTCTGCTGCTGGGTGGTCCGCCCTTACTGCAACATCTCCTTAATAAAGATTAACATGTCGATCACCGAGCTGAGCGCTATGCAGCGACCCAGTACACATCTAACTGCAAGTCTAACTGCGAGAGCGAGTGTCTTGCTGCTATCAAAGCTGGTGTATGTAAAGGAAGCACGAGCGACATCCTGACGTCATGCTTGTTTGTAATGACCGCATTTGTTCCACTTATAGTGCTGACTTATCTGTCGTACTCGCCCCTGAGGTGTTCTTGCGACAGAGTTACGTGTTGTTGCGGCAGACTTACGCGAAGTTGTGAAATGCAGTACAGCTGACGCTATACCCCTGTCTTGCACTCTACAAAAGTCTCCGTCTAACACAAACCCGTGTGCTAAGCAATCCTCTCTCGCCTCTTGTGTGTAACCAGGCCATTGCCCCTGTGTGACGACACATTCCGATATATGTGCAATCCTCTTAGCTCTTGGCTAACCTACTGCCTCTGGCTCTCGGCATAGGCAGCGAAACTTTAACAATATTCCACGTTTCCAACTCTTTACTATTCCGCGACACTACACTATCTATAGCTGCATTTCATGTAGACATTCGAGGGAGGACTGTATGAGGTGTGGAAATGTATGATAATGGAGGAGTGTCGGAGGAATAAGTACAAGATTTCTGTTCAGCAGATTTCGGAAATGCAGAGGGATGGAGCCAGGATGCATCCCGTAACCAGCATATGCTCATGCGCATACACAAACTGCAGAGATATTTACCATCAAGCATTCACACTCCCAAATCGCAAGAGACGTCCAGTTGATGTCAATTTGCTTTGGTCTAAACATATTTGTATACTCCGTATATACCACTGAATACCATCCTGCAGAATGTGTTCTATCTCCCAGCCCACAAGAGACGACTGCCTCTCATCCAACAGGGCGAAGAACTAATTTAGCTCATGAGTTCACCGCTAGAGTACACTTCGATAGGTCATGCGGTCACATCATTCAGGCAATAGGTGCACAGCATCCCGATGCCGTAGGTGGCTTGTACATAAGGAGGACTCAGCAGTTCATCGATATCTGTTCCTGTCACTCAGTGAAGATGAAGTGTCACTCGCTGCAGCAGAATAGCAGGCAAAAATGGTTGAAATGGCTCTGAGCACTATGGGACTTAACAGCAGTGGTCATCAGTCCCATAGAACTTAGAACTACTTAAACCTAACTAACCTAAGGACATCACACACATCCATGCCCGAGGCAGGACTCGAACCTGCGACCGTAGCAGTCGCACGGTTCCGGACTGCGCGCCTAGAACCGCGAGACCACCGCGGCCGGCGGAATAGCAGGAAGAAGCAGCAGAAAAGTAAGTCCTAAAATTATTATTATTGTTATATTATTATTGTTTCTGTGCCAACAGCATATTATGCTTATGAATATTCGTCTTTGTCCTGTAGCTGCTCCTGTGATGTCAGCATCAGCAGGTTCCAACCTGCCCCAGTACGCACACCTGAAGACCTCGGACTCGTCCACGCAAGATCCTGTAGTGCAACTCCTCAGCATGCTGGAGCAAGATAGCGAGGTGTTAATGTCGGTGCCGGACGCTACGCTTGATGGAGCGTCACAGTACTGGGCTCATTCGTACGCACCATCCATTGGTCATCGCCGAAGAGACTTGCCACCATCAGTGCTAGAACAGTAGGCTAACCGCACTGGTGGGGATGTTGTCGATGAGAAGTTACTGACCGCCAGTGCACCTCGACCTTTACTATTCGCCTCAAGCTATGTGTTAACAGTTAGTGCTTCAAAATGTCTTCATGTAGGACTTGAAGTTTCACAGTACCATAGCTTGTCAACTGTTTTAGTGCTGGAAAATGTGCTCAAAAATATTAAAGTGAGATTTTACGACTACAAGTGGCATGAACTGTGTTGTGTAGAAACACACATCAAGAAACGTACGACTACCGAATATTATCCATCCCACTCCTACCAGGACATGTACTGTGGCAGTCTAACTGTGAGTATTCTATCAATGTATGATGATGCTACACTAAGAATTAAAAGTGCGGACAGTTATAGTATTTTCATGCAGCACTCGTCTGTTGATAACTTGTTCAATGTAGACATGGCTGTAACTAGTACGATAGAGAGACTAAATAGATGGTGTCCATATGTTCAAGCAGTACACAGTGATATCATTAACTGGCTTCACACATCTAGCATCCACACAGATGATACAGAACATTGTTTTAGTACCTTTATGACACCAGTGCCCAAGTCTTGTTCTCTTCCTCGAATAGGTTTTGAACACGTTGAAGTCAAATTTACTGATGGTATACCAGACTATTGCAATGCACCAATAACATTACGAGATGTACGTGCTGAATTTGAAGCTTACAAAAAGCAGCTATTTTCCAAATACTGTACCTCTGTTCGACCGTTTAAAAAAGAATAAAGTAACTTTTCTCATGCTGATTATATTTGTAAGTATTTTAATAAATAAATATATTTATAATATTAAATTAGTTTTTTTGTTTTTATTTGTCAAGACAAAATGTCATCTACGTTAATCTATATGATGCCCTTCCCTTTAAATATAGCACTTTGAGTTCATTCTATTGTGTAGCCGTTGTAGCTCAGTTGCTAAGGTGACTGCGCTATAGTGGCTACACACACACATATTGTTTATCATATAAAAGCCTACTGCACGCCAGGATCTAGCACAGTAGGCATCATGGCAGGCTGGGTAATACAACCTCGCCGCAGGGACTTTGTTGTAAGTGACTGGTCCTGTGATGATGACCAAGATCAGAAGACTAATAAGAATGGACCACTCCCTCCTGACAGCATACGAGCGATAATTGTAGGCCCTTCCAACTGTGGCAAGACAAATGTCCTCACGCTCTGTTAACGCACATAATGGACACCG
The DNA here is from genome assembly GCF_021461385.2 of Schistocerca piceifrons. Classification (NCBI taxonomy): domain Eukaryota; kingdom Metazoa; phylum Arthropoda; class Insecta; order Orthoptera; family Acrididae; genus Schistocerca; species Schistocerca piceifrons. Next base: position 5,218,912 of record NC_060149.1, read on the forward strand.
CTTCGAGCACCTTGTTGTCTTCCCGAAAACACTGTTTCAGCCTAAGTACCAGTTGCTGAAGAAAATATTAGATGGAGTAGATGGTGTAACGTACAGAGCATTCAGTGAAAGCGACGACATCCCCCCACCTGAAGAGGTAAAGCCCACACTGTGTTCATATTTGACGATGTCGCTGATGAAAAGCAAGATCAAATCCGTAAATATTTCTGCTTTGGCCGTCATATGGGTGTTGATGTATTTTATCTGAGTCAGACGTATTCCAGGATCCCAAAACAGTGGGTTAGGGAAACGCCAACCTCATTATAGCATTCAAACAAGACAATCTCAATATAAGAACATTTACCATGCTCACGTAGGGACCGACATGTCATACAATGAATTTGTAAAGATGTGCGCTGATTGTTGGAACCACTCACAATACGGGTTTCTCGTTATTGATAAAACTCGCAAACCGAATGACGGTAGGTATAGCCGGAACTTCCAAGAATTTCTCCATATATAAACGTGCAAAACAGTTTAGTGCGTAAGTTGACACTACAACATGGACAAATTCGCACGCATGGTGCACGCTCAGTCTGAGAGGTTAGGTGTGCAGAGACAGAATGCTTGCATGTACACCGATATCACATTTAAAAATCCTGAGGCGAGACTCGTTAAGGTTGTAAGGGAATTAAGGGACACTCAGAAACTTCTTGCGATTAACCAAAACCGGATAGAGAACAGAATTAGCACACTTGAGCGGCAGATAGAAGCCGAGGCTGTTGTTATTGAAGAAGGTAGTTCAGGGAACAAGAAAAAGAAGAACAACAAAGTATGTATAAAACCACGTGACATTCAGAGCTCTGATTAACATCCTTCGAGATGTTGACAAAGCATAAAGCCATTCAGGCACGCAAACCCGTTCGACATAAATTACGTTTGCTTAAGTTGGGACATATCGATCGCGAGCAAACACTAAAAGAAACTTTTTAACCTGTTACCGAAACTATCACCAAGATGGCTTCGCGTGATAATGATCCAATAGCAGAATTCACCAACCAGTATCCACCCGTTAAGATAGATAGGGCATTTGGTGTCAGCAGGGAGAGACTGTACATGCTAGGCTCCCAAACTATAAGTTTATCCGATAGCACAATACGGATCGGGGATACAGAGTTTAAAAGAACGCCTGGCTTAATGAACCTAATCTTCCTAAGGCCATCAAAAAACTTAAAATACTCTGCCAGTGATCGCAAAGTGTATTGTGAAATACTTGACTCGACTGATTTGTATAAAAATCCTGACAGAACACTGTGATAGCCGGAAAAATCTAAATACACGACCATTATACAACCTCTACTGAATGAAAAACCTAAAAGCATCTGTGAGGGTGTAGACTTTCAGCATAAAGGAGTGAGCAATCAAGTCCCGCAGTATATATATTACGATGACCCAGATGAACTAATAGACAGATTTTGACTGTTGATGGCTTCGGCTGCTGCGGGCAATACAGCTCATTCGAATGAGGTTGTTTCGATAATCTCTGAGCTTCGAGAGAGAGAGGTATCATCGAATAAGTATGGAGACAGCAGTTCGAGAACTGCACAAGCCAGCACGCAAAAGATACCCCCGCAGGCATGTTATGATTAAAGGCCTGGATGACTTGTGGCAAGCTGATCTTGTATATATGAGTCAATATTCACATGACAATAATGGATTCAAAAACATTTTAATGATTATTGATGCATACTCTAAATTCGCATGGGCATTACCTGCGAAAACTAAAGCTGGTAGAGATGTAGCTTCGGTGTTTGAGCGTTTGCTGCAGACAGGAACCAATCGTCAAACCGATCTTCGTGGCGAGTTTTCCAATGAACATTTCAAGATTGCTATGGAGAAGTACGGGATACATCACTACTCCACATTTACCCACCTGAGAGCCAACATCGTGGAGCGTTTCAACAGAACAGTCAAAGCTCAAATGTGGATGCGGTTTAATCTTCAGGGTTCATACAAGTGGCTAGATATCCTCCCACAGATAATTGCAAGGTATACTCGAACCAAACAAGGTACAATAAAAATGAGACCGATCGATGTTCGCTATAATTCACTGATGGACACAGTATATTTCCGCATTAAAATTCTGGACCCTCGCAAACAGAAGTCCAATGTAGGTGACTTAGTACGTATTTCAAAACAGAAGACAGCGTTCGAGAAATCGTACTTACCAAACTGGTCTGCGGAGATATTCACAGTATCCAAAGAGCACAGGGCGAACCCTAGGACATATATCTTAAAGGAAGGCAAGGGTGAAGAGATTGCAGGATGCTTTTACACGGAGTAATTGCAGAAGAGTTCTGAACCAGATGTATTTGTCAACGAACGTGTGATAAGACGTCGCGGGAATAGAGCGCTAGTTAAATGGTTAGGATTTTCATCATCAGAAAACAGTTGGATTGACGCCGACAAGTTGGTATATAACAGGGAGCCTAGACCCCTATCTCCTCAGTATCATACCATGCACATACGAGGTACATCATAATAAGAGGTGGTGTTCTCGACAGATTGCCTATTGAATTACATCTCCCTGGACATAACTTATGTGGGCCTGGAACAAAGCTTCAGAAACGCCTGGCACGTGGTGATAAAGGTATTAACCTACTAACCGAAGCCTGCCTTGAGAACGACCTCGCATACTCTGCAAATAAGGAGCTCTCAGCACGCCACGTCGCCGGCCGAATATTTGCAGATAAAGCCAAGGAAATAAGCCGAAGAAAAGATCTCGGAATAGGCCAATGCGTTGCTGCATTCGTAGTTGATAAAAAAATGCGTGGAAAAATTACGCTACTGGCCATTAAAATTGCTACACCACGAAGGTGACGTGCTACAGACGCGAAATTTAGCCTACAGGAAGAAGATGCTGTGATATCCAAATGAATTGGAAGCTTGTATTCGTCATCGCCATAATGGCGTATCACTCGGCGTGATGGTATGGGGTGCCATTGGTTACTCGTCTCGGTCACCTCTTGTTCGCATTGACGCCACTTTGAACAGTGGACGTTAAATTTCAGATGTGTTACGACCCGTGGTTCTACCCATCATTCGATCCCTGCGAAACCCTACATTTCAGCAGGAAAATGCACGAGTGGATGTTGCAGGTCCTGTATGGGCCTTTTTGGATACAGAAAATGTGCGACTGCTGCCCTGGCCAGCGCATTCTCCAGATCTCTCACCAATTGAAAACGTCTGGTCAATGGTGGCCGAGCAACTGGCTCGTCACAATACGCCAGTCACTACTCTTGATGAACTGTGGTATCGTGTTAAAGCTGCATGGGCAGCTGTACCTGTACACGCCATTCAAGCTCTGTTTGACTCAATGCCCAGGCGTATCAAGGTCGTTTTTACGCCCAGACGTGGTTGTTCTGGGTACTGATTTCTCAGGATCTATGCACCCAAATTGCATGAAAATGTAATCACATGTCAGTTCTAGTATACCTACTTATCATCTCCATTTCTTCTTGGTGTAGCAATTTTAATGGCCAGTAGTGTAAGTTGGGCTTGGGGTGACGAATTTCAACGAATTATGAATGCAGCGCGAACAGCTTTGAGGCCGAAGAACAATAAGAAGAAACCCGGTTGTTTGAAAAACTGTACTCTCACTTCGATGTGTGCAGCTAAATGTGTGTTGAACGGTGGGACCAAGAAGGAGAACAAGAAGAACAAGACTTCAATTAAACCGCCTAGGGTCCTACCACTACCAAAGACTTCAGGTGGAATTATCCCGTTCCTCGTTCCAGCCCTTGCAGCCGTGTCCGCTGTAGGTTCGCTTACAGGCGGGGCAGCAGCTGTCGCCAAAACGGTGAAAAACGCGCAGAAAGCACAGGCCCAACTAGAGGAAGCCAAAAGACATAATCGCGCTATGGAGGCAGCTGCCATCGGAAAAGGTATCTACTTGAAACCATACAGGAAAGGACTAGGTCTTTTCATAAATAAAAAAAAAGTCCGTTAGTTATCCTACCTGACCGAACACTCACGAATAAAGATCTAGTTAAAATTGTTAAAGAAGAACTTCACATATTCTACAAATACAACCTGATGCCTACAATATTGATGATGTAAACGAAGTCTTAAAACAGTCAGGAAAAGGTATTGAACTATGGGCAAACATTAATACCTTTAAATCTGAAATACGGACAGAGTGTGCTACGATTGACTTTACACAGAAAGATTCACTAGGTCCACTGCTAGGTTTTGCACAGGATCGTGCTTTGGTGAAGGACGCCAGTAAAGTTTACTGATCAGATCAAACTGTAGATATACTTCCAGTGAGCACAATCGACGTTGAGCGTAATATTGCCACAAACTCATACCTGAACGATAAGTCGATTTACTCAATTTCCGGATTCTTTCTTACAGTCAGTATAGGGTATAAAATAGTTCAAGCCCCCACAAACGCTATATATCTCCCGGTCACAGTTCAGACACTGGACTACCTAGAACTGCGTATTGTGGACCAGAACAATCAGCTTGTTAACTTTAGAGGAGAAGAGATCATTGTACGCTTGCATCTAAGGCAGGATGGGAATAAGGTATAAAGCTAGCACACCAAGCTCACAATCCGTCAGTTCATCGCCGAAGGGCAAGGTGATAACACACCTTAATTACGAATTCCTCATTTCAGCAGGTTTAAAACCGCAGAATGACCTCGCTCAGTGTAACTCAGTCAGTAGAGATTGATGACTGAATTATATGTCATGAATACCACTCACACAAACCCTACGCTTCAAGCACATTTAACAAAAGTGATGAAATTAGGATTGTTATCCAGCATGAGGACGCAGTAACACTGCCTAGCAAGAGCTTCCTGTATCTGGACTGCACATTTAAGAAAGCTGACGGGGCTGTGATAGCGTTCTCGAAGCTCACTCGAAATGCTGTAGCATTCCTGTTTCAAGAGATACATTATCAACTCAACAGAATCGAAATCGACCGCACACGCAATGTCAGTATTACGTCAACCCTTAAGACGTACGTTTCAGCCTCACCCTCTGATTCAAAGAGCTTGGAAAATGCTGGGTGGTTCATAGATGCGCCAGATGGTGAAGGGGGACACAGCCAATTTGCCTACCACTAACCTTCTGATCATGGGGGCTTTTTGAATACCCAGTCCTACCTACAGAATCCACACATACTTGGGCTATTAATACATCAGTGCAGTTGGAAGCACCTCGATTCATCATACTCGCTTTCAAACTCAACGGCGTGGTAATGTATCAAAGGACTCAACTGAATTTGACACTGCAAGTTAAGTAATGCCAGAGTCTACTTGAATTCAGAATACTACCCATACGAGAATCTGCATCTACAGTGGGACAGCAATGTATGCAGCCTTGCATTTGACACGTATGAGAGATTCTGAGCATCTTACTATGAATGTGTTCAAAATGAAGGATGCCTACTCAGTCCACAGAGTTTCAAGAAGCTAGCACCAATAATCGTCATTGACTGTTCAAAACAGAATGAGATAATTAAATCAGGGTCTGTAGATGTACGGATTGAATTTGAATCTTCAGCAAACTTCCCTGATCATATTTCGGCGTATGCTCTCATTCCGCATGATCGTCTTGTTAACTACTGCCCGCTCTCGGGTGTAGTGCAACGAGTTGTATAAATTAATAGACACTCTGCTAACTCTAAAGCAGATCACGATGTTACCTGAAGGTGTGAGGATCATAGCTGACGTTCAAGTATTTTACTACGATGAGCGCAGGCAATTCATAATTAAAGACTGTGCATTAATAGCATTCACGCAAAGTGATGGAATAATAGGAACATTTGCATCAGGAGTTGAATCGCCGAAATCATTCAAAGATGTCAAGTGCAATAAGACAGCAAGAAGCGCGCGATTTGGTTAACGAGATTCTATCATGAAATTCACTGGGATTACCCTGGCATCTCTTACAAAGGTTTCGTTCTAGTGCTGCGAGTATTTGATCACAAGGAGACAGTAATCTACGTTAAAGGCAATGAGAAGATTACCTGGCTGCGTCCAATCTTAAAGTATGCAGCTATTTGGAACCTTGAACACTACGATTGTCCACCTCTCCATCAACTTAGATGGCGAACATTTGAAGAAGAAGAAAATAGTGTTGTGTCTGCATGTGAAAATGTAAAATTTAGTTTTAAATTTACTCGTCAATAAATCAATAAATTTATTTGTGCATAAAAATTCTTGCTGTTTTCTTTCTGTGATACCTACATCCGTAGAAGTTAGTTTATTGGTTGTACTGTGCGTGAAGCGCATTTCACTGGAGCTGTCTGAGCCAGTTTACCTTGCCTGCTCGTCAATGCGTCTGCCGTTGAATGTGAGAGTTGTGGGGTGCGCTGTGTCAGATGTCTGTTGTTTAAAGTGACATCCAGTGCACGTTAGGGGGCTGAAAGAGAGTGGCAGTGTCTGTTTGTGACCGGCGGACCAAGTCCAGCACAAGTTATTTAGAATTCATGTGTGTCTTTAAGGTAGTGCACAGTGGCTTTATGCACGTTTTTTGCACACATTTATCATATTTTTTTAATAAAAAAAAAGAGTGATCACGATTGAGGGTGAAATAAGAAGAACATTCGACATTATTTTTCACAATAAAGTGAGTGAATTTATTACTCAATTAAGAATTTTTTACAGAGTTCTGCGAACTATCAGTACAATGATTCACTTCTTAAAATTATACAATTTTACAGAACAATATTATTCCTTTTCATGTAAAAATATGAAATTTCTACAGATAGGTGTTCTTACCTTATTCATAAGCATTGTGCCAAGATAACCATATGAGTATATATATATATATATATATCAACTAAAGTAGAGATATCACAAGCTAATTACTCTATATTACAGTGTAAATAATATCGCTACCGAAGTTCCACCCGAAATACTTTTTTAACTATAGGCAGACATATTTTTAGTTCAAATTAGTGGCTCTAAAACATTTTCCACTTCCACGACCAGTTGAAAATACATGTCATTCAATTAAGTTGGACTAAACATTTTTCCCCCCACTACAACAACGAGGTGAACATATATTTGTCGTTATAAACATTTTTCCAATAGAATGAACATATTTATAATGAATTTAACTGGTAGAACTCACATTTTTAAAACTAGTTCTGACTGGATGGCTAGCGGCCGGTGAAACTTACAAACTAAAATCTATAACAACTACTCAGATCGAAGCAGATATGAACTGCGCAAAATTGTATTTTCTTCTTCTCCATTATAAAAGGTGGAAGTGAAGGTTTAAAATTTTATGGTTTTGCTCATATATACATTAACTAGTAATAGCCGTTGAAAAATATATACAAATATATGAGTAAAGACTTTTTTAATAGTTTTATTTTAGTTTTTTAACTTTTTTGTGTTTTTATGATTTTTCTTTGATAGAATAAATAATATTTATATTTACACACAGACATACTTAACACAGGCTCGCACACATTCACACACTCAGACATACACGGAAGCACGCAAGCAAAACACTCTCATCCAATATTTACACTACGATAAAAGGGTCATACTGCTACCCTGCAGACACTCTCCCTCTCTCTCTCACTATCTCTCTCTCCCTCTCGATCAGGGTCCCCCACCCCTTCTCTCGCCACAAGTGACTAGTGTGTGTACGGGCGAGTTTCAATGCCGTCATCACAGATGACCCTTTTATCGTCATGAGGCGACAGACCGATTTTAAACTGCAGCACAGTGTAGACCTTGTTCGCTATCGACTGAATACTTGTTTGCTGTACCATATGCGGTGGCTGCGGCTCAACACCGCGAACACCACCACGTAGGCAATGCAAATAGTCTTCGATAGATAGGGCTCTCCAGGCCATCCACCGTACCCCCTTAGCCCATCTCTGAGTGGGACCTTCCAATGTGCGATATGCATACATTTTTGACCGAAAACCTACAAACTCCACAATCGGCAATCGATTTGACTTGTCTTTCATGAGGCCGATAACCTTCTTGTTTTGTGGAACAATACCGTAAGGATTATCGGCCACATAAGAAGACGTGTCGAATACATTACTGTGGTACCTAATTGCTTAATATGGATCGCAGTTCTTCACCCAGTAAATGAAGCTATCTCTGTCCATATAAAGTAATTTGTGATCTGCGAAATGAGTTTTCGCGAACTCATAATGAAAGCTGTACATGTGAATTTTGGATAGGCCTAGTATGCACATCCCCACATAGATATGTTCAGTAAACTCTACTGCAGTTTTCGCCATCTCCACAGCAACGAAGTTCTTATTGAAAATGGTGACTCATTTTAAATTTGGTCTGGCAATGCATTTTCTTACGCCATAACGCCCATCCCATTGTGTTCTAATAAAAATTTCACGTCGTTCCCTCAAATTCTCCATAGTTTTACCGAAAATTGAATTATTCATCAATTTATAAAAATCCTTCTCAAAGTCACACTACGCGGAAGTTCTCTGTCTCGTATTCAAATCAATATATTCCTTCAACCAGGGGGACTGCTTGAAGGAGATGGTCTGGATGATTTTAACCATCTTCATACCCAAGCTGAGGCATTGCTGGAGGTTACGATAATGAATAATGTAGTTCTGCCTCCACAACATACCCTGCATCAGAATCGGTAACCATACCCCCCCCCTTGATTTTTCCACTTAATCCCTTGCATTCATCTTCAGGCAGCCACCGAAACTCGTCAATCAGCAGTGATTGCTGCATGGCGTGCCCGTATAAGTTATTGATATCTAGATACATTATGTAACTTGAATCAGGAATGCTTTGAACCTGTCACCCATCCGTGGGTTATTTGCTTTCGCGTGTCTATGAATACATTGGCAAAGCTCCCCACGGATCCCCCGTTCAAAGAAAAGAAGCATGTCAGGGTCAGTCAATAATTCGATACTGCACTTCGTTTTCTTGAGCATCGCGTCCCAAGACAACCCAGGTGCCATGTAATAAAAGGCGGGGTCCAGAGACTATGTGGCTATACATATACTCCGGAACATCACAAAAACGTCCGCAAGCGAGCGCACGTCTGTGTCCATGTAAAACAGTGCGTACTCTCCTAAATTAGAAATACTGAATTCCCGCCAGACATTCACGGCATGCTCATACTCTGCATTCGTTATGGCGTCGCCTGTGAGGTTGCTGGAGCATGCAGTTATGTCGGGTAGCCTGGTTTCGTTGAGTTTCGCCATACTGTTCACATACTCATATGGGAAAACCCCCTTCCTAGTCACAAGTTGAAACTTTTCCTCGTCGGGAAATGCAGCCCAGGGGATATGCATTTCTCCACAAGGTAGAACAGGGCTTAACAACTGGCTGGTTTTGAGCGCGAGTACTCGCGTCTGCTCAGGCACGTGCTCGCGAGCAGCTGCAAGGTCGCGGAGTACGGTGGGAGGGGAGGGAGGGGAAATGCGCGCGCACGTTTGAATAGGGCCGCACGTTTGAATTCGCGCCGACTGTGTAACGTTTAAAGTACTAGATCAGCTCTAACAGTCACTTCGCTGGTTAAGAATCATGTCATGTTGCCATTGTGTAACCCCAACCATGCGTTCGCAGTTCAACCCCCAGTAGGAGGAATTGGATCTGTTTACAGAAAAAGGTGGTGTTGCAAAATGTTTTAGTATGTCACAAAACGCTGAATTCTTGTAGGAAATTTAATTTGCAGCGACATTATATGTCGTACCACGCGAAAGACTACGGAAGTGGAAAATGTGATGGACCAGATCGTGCACAGGAAGTTATTAAACTTGAAAGGAAGCTATCTGAAGAAGATCTGGATGACGAAGAAAAATCAACTGAGGCAGCTCTCAGAGTGAGTTACAAAATTGCTTTGCTTTTAGCAAAGTCCCTGCGCCCCTTCGCTGATGGCGATTTAATAAAAGAATGTTTGGTAGTTGCAGCGGAACATTTGTGTCCATCTTTAAGTTGAACAGTTTCGGATTGTGCCATTATCTAACATGACCATTATGCGTCACATACAGGACATGGCAGACGACGTCCAGAGCCAGCTTGCGAATATCTATGAAGATTTTATGGCGTATTCTCTAGCTCTGGACGAAAGTGTTGATATCACTGGAACAGCGCTGCTTGCCATATTTTTTAGAGGTGTTAATAGAGATCTTCAGGTGAGGGAGGAGCTCCTCGATGTAGTAGCCATGAAGAACACTACAACCGGAGGTGATATTTTAAGTAGTGTTGAAGAAAGTGTTGAAAATATAGGATTGTCGTGGAATTCTTTAGTTTCAGTGTCTGCAGACGGTGCACCAGCGATGACAGGGAAAAAATCAGGTTTCGTTGCGCTGTTGAAGGAGAATATGCAAAAACTGACCGTGCCGAATGAAATAAGGCGCGTTCACTGTGTCATCCACCAGGAAAACTTATGTGCAAAGAGTATCACTCTAAAAAATGTGATGAGTGTTGTCGTTCGTACAACCAATTATATAAGGAAGCATGGGCTACAACACAGGCAATTTAAAAGCTTTCTTGAGGATGTAGAAAGCCAGTATGGTAGCCTGGCTTATTACAGCGAGGTCCTCTGGCTTGGTCGTGGCGAATTATTAAATCGATTTTTTTTGCGTATTAGATGAGATAAATATGTTCATGGAAATAAATAACATGTGTTTTCCTGAATTGAAAGAGTCTTCATGGAAATGTGATCTCGCGTTCTTAGCAGTGTACAGGATGGGCGTGTGGGCAGGCGGTGGGCGTTGTGGAATACTAGGGTAATTTTTAGAGAAAGGCCATTTATTGGCTAAAGCATGTTGTAAGGGGCTACATAGGCCTAGGGAGGTGAGGGTGAGCCAGAGCTTATAATCTGGAGAACATTGTTCGCGAAGCTATGGAAAGTTGTTGTCTGCCAAAACTAAGTCCACAGTGCGGCAGCACCGGGAGAAGCAGGAGATGTTCAATGCTACAGGGCGCGCATCCGACTCGTGGGTGAGCAAGAATACGAGAGCGAGCCCGGCGACGGGCAGCCGGGTATATTCGACGCACCACGCGGCTTCCTCCGCCCTGATTGGTCAGGACCGAGCAAACCGTGCGGGCGGCATGGAACTTTCCAGAGCGTTGCCTGCTGAGCGACGCCTGCCGTGCGGGCGGCATGGAACTTTCCAGAGCGTTGCCTGCTAAGGCCGGTATTACACTATCAAATTTCTTTGTCCAAGATCTTTGTCCAATATCTTTGTCAAAGATATTTGATAGTGTAATAGGGATCTTTGACAAATGTCGTCCAATATTTGATCAAATCTAGGCCGAGGCCGTATATTTGATCAAAGAAATCGCTTGTCTTCTGTTCACTGCAATGCGATATGTTACCACGCCGAGCGCCAGCATCGCTGGAGCGTTCTGTCATCTTTTGTGTTTGTAAACATGGCTGCTAAATACAATTGGTGTGTGGCGTCTACCACAAAATTAATTGAAATGTACGAAGCGGATGAGGCGCTTTACAATGTGAGGCACCCTGAATATAAAAATAGGTTAAGAAGATTGGAGAGTTATAAAAATATTGCAGAGATAATCAGCCGAGACATACGGCCAGGATGTACGGCCGAGGACATAAAAAGGAAGATAAATGGCCTCCGTACTAGCTACTCGTACGAGAAAGCAAAAATACGTATTGACATATTCATTTATATTTATTTATGCAAGTAAAGTTTACATGTCATACAAATGATTAGCATTAATTTGTTCACTGCAGCGACTTGAAGCATACAATAATGTTTACGTAACCTACAAGTAGTTAAATTATTTTCATTATTAATATTGCAGATGAATAAAAGCAAAAGTGGAGCCAGTGCGCAGGCGGCGTATACACCACAAGTGTACTGGTTTCAAATGCTGAAATTTCTAGACCAGTCAACAGAGGCCGACGAGAGTATGTGCAATTTGGAGAGCACGGAAAGTGAAACTGGAAGTGAACGTGCCACACCGACGTTTGAGGAAATGTTAGCGGTATGTACATTTGTTTACATTTTACGTTACTAAATGTGATTATCTTGCCAGGGCACCTTCCCAGCGCCATTGTAAAATGTCTTAAAGTATTCCCTAACTGCTCTCCCGTGTACTGTACGTCCAGAAGCAGCTTGGCAAGCTATTGGTTCCATTTGCTGTAGGTCCTCAGTGGTTTGTGTCTCAAGACAAGTGCAGTCTCCTACTACGGCAGACACAGTTTCCTGCCGTGTGTACAAGTGTTTTCTCCTCTCAGTTGACAAGTTGTGCAATGTGCAGGCAGCCAGTGTTATTGTGGTAACTTTTTCAGGAGGCAGATTAATGGTAGTAAGAAAAGTCCTGAAACGACTTGCAAGAATGCCAAAGCTGCTCTCCACTAATCTTCTCCCTCGTGACAGTCTGTAATTGAAAACCTTTTCTTCTTTTGTGATTCCTTTTAAGGGGTATGGCTCCATAATGTTATAACTCAGAGGAAAAGCGTCATCTGCCAGTACTACCATTGGAGTTGTAATGTTTGTGTTCCCAAGCTTCCTGCCTTCAGGAATGTTGAGCATAGATCGGTCAATGAGACACTCACGTAGTTTTCTTTTTGAAAACACTACAGCATCACCAACACGCCCATTAGTTCCTACATCTACATACAAAAATTTGTAGGAAGCATCTACCATGGCAAATAAAATGATACTGTTGAAGGATTTATAATTGAAAAAGTGCGATCCACTAGCTTGTGGACATTTAATACGAATGTGCTTTCCGTCCATTGCTCCTATTGTGTTATAACAGTTCCACTTCTTCTCGAAATCCTCTGCAATTTGCTCCCACTCTCCTCTGCTTGTGGGTACCTGTAAATAAATAAGATTTATGTATGTGCAAGGAAGTACGTAACTAATGGCTTTTATCTTTTATTTTATAGCATGAGATGCAAGAGCCTGTCGCATGTAGCGAGGCACAGCCACAGCCCCTGCGTCGAGAGTGGCCTCCCACTAAAAGGAGGAAAGTCGCGCCAGACGTGGCAACTAACGTCATGCAGGAGGCCAGCAGGATACTTCAGGCTATGGCTGATGCTGCCAGAACCATGCCTGTCCATGATGACCGCTATAGTACCCTTGGCGCCCACATCGCAGCAGAACTGCGTGAAATGGAAAGAGTGGGCGGCAGGGAATACACCACTGCCACTATGCACAGTCTGCAGCGGACATTAATGGACAGGTGGGATTTGCTGCATGCGACAGCCCGTGCACAACCGTCCACCTCTGGATATATCCAGGTTGCCTTGCAGCAGGCTGGAATACAGGATGAAGATTCCATTCCATAAATATATATGTGTCTATAAATTTGGTGTCTCTCCAATCTTCTTAATCTATTTTTATAATCAGGGTGCCTCACATTGTAAAGTGTCTCATCCGCTTCATACATTTCAATTAATTTTGTGGTATCACACATCTCATTTGCCATGCAAATAAAATTAAATAAATAAAATAATAACAATTCATCTTCATGAACATAAAGTGTATCGAACAGTTATTTACCTTCAGACAATGGTCCTTTAGTGCTTTATAAATTGCTTCACACGTTTCAGGTATTATTTTACTTAATGTGCATTGTGGAATTCGAGTGCTGTACTGTAAGCTAGAGTAACTTTCTCCTGTAGCAAGGAATCGTAGTGTTACAGTGAGCCTGTCTTCTGCAGATATAGCAGTTCGTAGGTGAGTATTGTGTTTTGAGATATGAGGAATCACTTCTCATCCATTCGCAAGAAATCGATGTATGACTTGACGTCTTCCACTATTAACTCACGTAACAAGTTTTGCTGAATGCTTTTTTCGTCTCGTCGTGAAACCCACGGCTTCACCCAGGTACGTTTCCTTTTTTCCCCCCGCTTCTGCATCTCATGTGCACACACAGCAATTGTGGCACAAGCAGCAGCTGCTGCGGTTAATAACAATATGTTTTTGTCAGCCATCTTGAACTTTGACGAAAACTTTGATGACAGTGTAATACCCCTTCTAGCGCTACGTCAAAGATCTTTGTCAAATATATTGGACGGAATATTGGATCACATCTTTGATCAAATCTTTGACAAAGAAATTTGATAGTGTAATACCGGCCTAAGCGACGCCTGGGGCGGCGTTACCTCGTAAGCACATGAGAGAAGCGCGTGATCAAGGTGCCCTTCCTGGGTGCTGACTTCCTGTTACTAGACCGTGGGATGAAAGAATTTACAGGCAGCTAACACTGCCGGCCGTGGCTTGGCCGCAATGGAAAAATGATGTTACCGTTTGGGTGCTCGTATAATAAAGTAAAATCCCCTACTGTCTGGCTCATCATTTACAGCAGATTTAACTAGCCATCTGAATACTTTGAACATTTCACTACAAGGTAAAGATCTGCTAATTACTCATTACATAGGTCGAATACGAGCTTTTAAAATGAAATTGACACTTTGGGTGAGTCAGCTGGAAACAGGAAATCTAGCTCATTTTCCTAAATTATCATCCATGCGAGATGTTCACAAGGACTGTGAACGTCAGTTACGACGACATCCCTGCTGATTGACCTTTGATGAATCCGCTCACAGTTTAGCTGGCGTCACCTTCATATTAAGTGCACCTGGCAACATTCGTCGATTTGAAACCGTTTCCCCCATGTGAAACATTCTTCCAACGAGTTCCACTGTTTGTTGCCCAAGGTCTATCCCCACACGATGTTTGCCGGCCGAGGTGGCCGTGCGGTTCTAGGCGCTCCAGTCCGGAACCACGCGACTGCTACGGTCGCAGGTTCGAATCCTGCCTCAGGCATGGATGTGTGTGATGTCCTTAGGTTAGTTAGGTTTAAGTAGTTCTAAGTTCTAGGGGACTGCTGACCTGAGATGTTAAGTCCCATAGTGCTCAGAGCCATTTGAACCATTTGTGAACGGAGAGGACAATAAACAGTTGGCGAATCGAAGGTAATTTGATGCGGAATATGAGGTTTCGTGTTGTTGGACCCTTCTGCATTTAGGCTACACTAACATCAGTCCCTTAGCTGCTGCTGTTAGACATTTCCAAGTTTCTTTTAACATGATAGTGTCTCATCTCATTACCTGCTAGCTATCCAGTCATACTTAGATATCCTGTTTCCCTGTGTCGCATCCTGGCACAGCCCCACTATACCAGAATGAAGTAAGTGCGAACTGTGTAGCGCAATCGGGACGTTCACGGCAATGCGTTAGTTATAAATTTCTGTCAACCTTTATATCGGAGATGAGAGGGAGAGAATCTCCTTGGTTTGAAGCAAATAAACTTCCTGAAAATAGGTTAAAGAATTGCAATAGGCAGAAGGGATTGGTTAGTTTCTACCAAGTGTATTCTCACATATACTTATGTGAGGTGTTGGACCATAAACCCCTTAGTAAAATTCACCCTATTTATTCGGACTTGTTACTTCAAAGCTAATTGCCGCTACATATAAGAAACAAGTACAAAGCAATCACTTTTATTTGGTTAGCACTGAAATCTCTCTAAATAATTGAGACAAAGACTGACAGCCTCCGTTCAACACTATTCCAATGAAACTCTAAAAATCCTACTTGACCTGCAGTTCCTGAGTGTCTATCAGAGTCTATCACCGTCTTCTCGTAGTTGAAGTCTTTATCAGCTGTATCGGCTGCTATGGGCCTGCTCGACCCCACTGGCATCTCGCTGCAGAATCTCCAAACTTCCGGCACTGGCTCTGAATCTGCATCTGAATCTCTGCCTCTAGCTACTCCGCTGCCTGGCCTTTTATTTCGTTTCTCATGTACTTGGGTGCACACGAGTTAATTTGTTTCACACGACCCTTTCATTTCTAAGTGATCGGATTGCACAAGAATGCCTATGGTTCCACACGACACTCTCGTTTCTAATTGGTCGGCTTGCGCAAGAATGCCTTCGGTTCCACACGACACTTTCGTTTCTAGCTCCACACAACTTAATTTGGTTCAAAAAATGGTTCAAATGGCTTGTGCACTATGGGTCTTAACATCTATGGTCATCAGTCCCCTAGAACTTAGAACTACTTAGACCTAACTAACCTAAGGACAGCACACAACACCCAGCCATCACGAGGCAGAGAAAATCCCTGACCCCGCCGGGAATCGAACCCGGGAACCCGGGCGTGGGAAGCGAGAACGCTACCGCACGAACACGAGATGCGGGCAAATTTGGTTCCACACGAGTCTTTTCCGCACGTGACTGACACTCTCTCTTGCTATATTATCGCCCTGGTGTTTGCGTCTTCCATTACACAAGTTTGATTCATGCTGCTTCCTCCGGCAGGAAGTCAAACACTAAGTTATTTGATGAACAAGCCATACTTGGCAGCCTCCGCCGCTTATCTTGCCCCTACGTCCTGGTGGACTATTTCTTAATGTCGGCTGGCTGTTTGCCTATGGAGCCTGGACTCTCATTATGGTCTCAAAAGCAAGAATAAAAATTAAAATTTTCTATGGTCACAACACCTCCCTCCAAAATTAGATTCATGTGCACTTATCCAAAGTGCCATTAATACCTGTAAAATATAGTTACAAAAACATTTTAACGTCTATTGGTTCTAATTACACTGTCATCCGTGTGTCTCGGATGTCTTTCATGTATGACCATTTCCTCGTCTCTGTTTACTGATCTTGTGCTATTCGATTAAGTTCAGGTGCCTGTACTACTGTCGTCTTTACACAAATATATCGACAGCAGTTCCCATCTCCTGGGCCATCAAAGAATTTTTTGTACAAGTATTTGCAACAATTATATTTGGTACAGCATATAAATACAATGACAAAAATGATTACACTTATACTGATATAAGTAACAACAGAATTGGTTTTGACCTTCTTGTCCTGTTCCAGTTCCATTTGTTCTTTATCTATGAATTTATCAATGTCTTCTAGTCTTTTACCCACTACTCTTAAATCATCTAAATTGGATGTGACGTGCTTCAAAGATAATTCAAGTTCTATTGTTCAAGAATTAATTTTTGTCTCTATTACATCACAACAATCTAAATTCATATCTACAGGTGGTATTTTGTCTCTCCTGGTGTAATTCGTCTGGATTACTTTGTCTGACTGTATATATATATATATATATATACAGGGTGTTACAAAAAGGTACGGCCAAACTTTCAGTAAACATTCCTCACACACAAATAAAGAAAAGATGTCATGTGGCCATGTGTCCGAAAACGCTTAATTTCCATGTTAGAGCTCATTTTAGTTTCGCCAGTATGTACTGTACTTCCTCGACTCTGATGATCAAATTGTAAATTTTCACAATCAACATGTGTGGGCTAACGAGAATCCGCACGCAATTGTGCAATCACGTCATCAACACAGATTTTCTGTGAACGTTTGGGCAGACATTGTTGGTGATGTCTTGATTGGGCCCCATGTTCTTCCACCTACGCTCAATGGAGCACGTTATCATGATTTCATACGGGATACTCTACCTGTGCTGCTAGAACATGTGCCGTTACAAGTACGACACAGCATGTGGTTCATACACGATGTAGCTGCTGCACATTTCAGTAGAAGTTTTCGTACGCTTCTCAACAACAGATTCGGTGACCTATGGATTGGTAGAGGCGGCCCAATTCCATGGCCTCCACGCTCTCCTGACCTCAACCCTCTTGACTTTCATTTATGAGGGCATTTGAAAGCTCTTGTCTACGCAACCCCGGTACCAAATGTAGAGACCCTTCGTGCTCGTATTGTGGACGGCTGTGATACAATACACCATTCTCCAGGGCTGCATCAGCGCATCAGGGATTCCATGCGATGGAGGGTGGATGCATGTATCCACGCTAACGGAGGACATTTTGAACATTTCCTGTATCGAAGTGTTTGACGTCACGCTGGTACCGTCTGTTGCTGTGTGTTTCCATTCCATGATTAGTGTGATTTGAAGAGAAGTAATAAAATGAGCTCTAACATGGAAAGTAAGCGTTTCCGGACACAAGTCCACGTAACATATTTTCTTTCTTTGTGTGTGAGGAATGTTTCCTAAAAGTTTGGCCGTACCTTTTTGTAACACCCTGTATGTGTTAGGCTTACGTTTTTGAGTGGTTTTATGTTAGTTGGAATTTCTAAATTATAAGATATGGTCACGCCAGTTTGGGTGTATGGAGTGTAGTGCTTTGAGAATTTCGGGGTAAGTTGTAGACACACTTGGCTCTCCACCGTCTCAAACACCCGATATTTTAATGAGGAGGGCGACAGAGCCTTTTTACTGCGTCACACATATCTGTGTGTGCAGCAAGACTGCTATCACGAGAAGCCAGGAGCTGCGTCAGACGAGCGGCTCCGACGAGTGGTTACCAGCAGCGCCTTGCAATTTATATAAAAAAGTCAAAGAGTGTTGGTATAATGTTCCGTGGTTTGTGGTGTATTGAGGATTGTTTCAGACACAGGTGAAACATGTATTGCATAGAGACTCTTACTTCATATCTTGGCTCTGCATGAGGCAGCACGTATGTAGTTGTATGGGTGTTTTGTCGATTCTGACATTTATCTTGGAACCAGTTGGCTTGCTGGGGCTTGTACAGAATAATTGTTACTTTGGGGATGAGAGCTGAAAATACATTGTTGTCGAACTAAAAAGATTCTACGAGTACATGATTTATTTGAAGAATAGAGAGTTGTTTAATATTATTCCCTTTAACGTGACACAGTCTTCGGAGAAGAATTAAACGGTGAGAGCGACATAGATGGTGATCCTAAGAAGAGGATCAGCTGCACGCAAAAGATATGAGTCAACTGGTAGAGACATGTGAGTCGTGCAACCCGACACAGCACTGTCTCTTGTCGCCCAAGAAAGCGTTAGAGGAGGTCGGAGAAATTTGGAAAATGAAAAATAATAACGCTTACCTAGGAAGACAGAAATTGTAGAAATGGTACTAAGCACTATGAGACTTAACATCTGAGGTCATCAGTCCCCTAGGCTTAGAACTACTTAAACCTAACTAACATATGGACATCACACACATCCATGCCGGAGGCAGGATTCGTACCTGCGACCGTAGCAGCAGCGCGGTTCCGGACTGAAGTGCCTAGAACCGCTCGGTCACAACGGCCCTAGGAAGGCAAATGTATGTTTATCTACTTATCTGAGAATATTTTAGGGGTTGAATTTATTGTTGTATGGAGTATCGATCTGTGCACGCAGCTTCACTGCATGGAATTAAACGGGGGGTGAGATTTGCTCACATTGTTGTTAGATTTGAGTTATTTAAATTAAGAGAAAATATTAATTTGCCGATAAAGTCGATTGAGTATCTGTCACGAGATGCATTTCTCTAGTGGGACTTGAATAACGAGTCAGAATCAGCGACGAATTTTCGAACATCTTGTAAACGCTATAAATCAATTGTTTACTGTGTAGTTTAGATCTGCTTGTGTCGATTCCACTGGGGGAGGCGTTCATTACAGATCCTGGGTGGTTTCGGAAAGCGTTTTTTTTTCTTGTATCTGCACCCGATTCGAGTTTCAACAGATGTGTTCCCGCAAAACGATGGTGATGGAATGCAGAGCCATACAGAATTTCGGCCGGGTACTCGACTCCGTCGCTGAAGACTTCGTTGTGACGAAAAGGTTCTGTGAAAGTGAGCGCATTGGCGCTCGTATTTCTGCGGAAATTCAATAGAGAGTCGATGTTGATAAATGTATGGTTTTGTTTGGCATTTAATTAATATGCCGCAATTCATAATTTATGTTAAATGTATTTTTTTTTAATTTAAAGCATGCTGCATCAACACCACTACAAATGATTACACTATTGATCGGGCGCTTAGAATATTTATGTTATTGTATTATGAATTTGTGTTTTGTAAATTTGCGTGCTACTTCATAAGATATATGGCACGCCAACATGTTATGAAATGGAGGTTGTAACCTCCCCCTCACTTATCGACCTTAATGACAGTAAAAATTAAACCGCGTGTACCTAATGGAAATTTGGGAAAAGCAATCGTCACCGAAGTTAATCTGTCGGTAAAGAGGGAGGAAAGGGTTACATCTAACTGAAAGGAAAAATGCAAATGAAACCGGTGGAAATGAATTTTGTAAAAGGGTAAAGTTAATAAAGAAAGTAAAAGTGCGGTCGTTACGTTAACGATTAACTGGCGTTAATTAGATATTTGAGATTTGAGGAAAATTGCGGTCGCCAGTCCTTTAGCACTAAAATCGTGGCAACTGAAGGTTGACACATGTTGTGTGAAAACTGAATGTTTGTCAGAAGTAATAAATTTCGCCACACTCTGACTTCATATAGCAAAAGAATTAATAAAACCAGAAAATTGAAAGTTAATTTAGTGACTGAAATTAACAGTAAACTTTGTTTCTGAATCACTACGAAATCCAATAAAATAAGGTTAGTCTTGGGTTACCTCAACAATCATTTCAAAAGCTACTTGAATCTACGCAATTTAGAAATAAGAGATATAACTTTGAACTTGAATTAAATGATTCTGAACAACTAACAATAGTAAAATTTAGTACGTACCAAGCTGAGCTGTAGTCACAGGTAAGCTAAAATATGGTAACACAACTCGTACTCTTAATATGTGCTTGTGTAATCTAAATATTGCAGCCAGCTACGAATACCGTAACTGAACTTTGAAATTAAAGCAGTTAAATCGAATGATATTGCTGTAATGCTGGCGTTTGAATTTCAACGACACTCGGGTTCATTCCAGAAAAGGAAGGGACGCTTCTTGGTAATGCAATTGCGACAATGAGCAACAAAGGTTCAAGCTAAGTTGCTATATTTTTGTGAGGCAAATGGAACAGTTTGAAAAGCTGAGGTCTGCCATACAGTTCTAAAACTTAACGTGCTTATAGTCTTCCTTGTTGGTTGATTGAAGGTTTGAAGTCGCCGATCGAGGAGTGGCGACAGTCACTCACTGTCGGCCGTCGCTGTTGCAGAAGCTGGATGTTGGCGCACCTTCTTCTCGACACGGTCACCAGGCGAAAACGGGCTCTTGATGTGCGCCAGCTAATGCGTCCCGTCCGCGACAGCATGTCAGAAACTATCATAGCAAGTCGAGCGCAATTACATGCTGCCAAACCCCAGAAGCGCGGCAACTCGCGGGAACGTCACTCAACACACCTGCTCCACCACCCTACTCCCGCCAGACTCCCTCTCTGCCCGAGCTCGTAAAACAATTACAATATATAAAGACACAGAAATGTAATATCTTCAGGTAACAAAATAAGGAAAAAATTTATAGTACAATAGATGGAAATAGGAGGATATGCATTTCCAGCGTTACAAGGTGAGAGAGTTAAAGAACATTGCGCTCTCATTTAAACACACGGCCGGAAGAGTCAGCCTACAGAAATTGTGAAATGAACCCTGTCGTCCACGACCGGGTGCCACATAGGACGCAGATCCACCACGAGATGGTGAAACTCACAGGCATCTATTGTCTATTTAGGCCTAAGCGCTGTAGTGTGCGAGTGAGACAGACGAGAAACTACGTCATAGGGAAACTCAGTAGAACGCCGAGAAGAAGTAGCAGTGTCAAATATGGCGAACCTAAGGTCAGCTATAAAGGGAAACATTTATGGACACTATTTAATTCTGTAGTAACGTTGGGAATGAAGTCACAATAATTTTAATATACCATTATCCACAAATTTTCATGGTGGTCCCAATAAAACGTGAATATTGATCATATCCATAATAGTTTAGGATTTGCAGTTAAAGTAAAATTAAAGAGTTTTGAAACAATGACCTGAATGCTAAAATCTGAACGCTTTGGTCGATCTTAATGATCGACATTTCATATAGAAGCGCAACATTAAAATGACAATTGTTGTAAATATCAACTCTGCAACCTTATTTGTTTAATGGATATGGTAAATATAAATTATCTGTATATACAGTTAAGTATCAGATCGTCATTTCCTCCACACAAAACACACTGAAAGATGACAACATGACACCTTTTTGAATCATTAGGTGATATTATATTTGTTGCCAAGATTAGTGCATAACAGTTACTTTTGTTCTTTGTTTATTTATCAGAAAGCAAGTTGTCGCAAGGCTACTGGCCGTGGCATTCAAAGCTAAGAAGGAAACTGAATTGGTTTTATGTAAAGAAATTTAACGTCTATTATGTAATGGATATTACTGTTACTTTATTTAGAATGTAAAAGTGGTCAAGCTGTGATTGTTTAAATATTTTAAAATATAAAATAATGTAGAATAAGCTGTAGCCAATCAGATGGACGGCTTCAGGATAGGGAACTGCCCTAGTCAGTTGGGTGACGATGTTCGGAACACGGGAACACGCGGCTGGAGACGGGCAGAGAGGGACAGTTCTGGTATAGACACCCAAGAGGACAGTTCGGCTGGAGACACCAAAGATTACAGTGCTTGCGGAGACGCGAAAGCGGACGGTCGGTCTTTAGGCAGCTAGGAAGTGAAATGACTTAGAAAATTTCGCGTTTTGTGGTATTGCGGGACTTAGTAACTCTAAATACAACCACTTTCGCTATTAGTTAGCTTTCCGGATAAACATTATTCTAACGCAACTATGCGGCGTACATCATTTATGGGTGATTAATTTAGTTCCCGATATTATTATTACTTTTATTATACGTTACATTAACTTTGCATTTCGCAAACTTGCTATCAACCAGACAATTTAATCAAAGGATCATAAGTGTCTAATTTAGGGCGGTTCAACCTCTAGACGAGTTTGAGCCAAGACATTTCGACGAAGAGGAACCGCATGTGAGCCCGAACGTCTTTGGGATGTTAGCTCGCAGATGCTACAGAAGAATGCTAGAGATCAGGGGAGTAGGTCAAGTAACTAATAAGAAGGTACTGAAAAGAACTGAGAGAAGAGAAATTTGTGGCACAACCTGACTAGAAGAAGGGAGCGGTAGGTAGAACACATTCTGAGGCATCAAGGGATCACCAGTTGAGTACTGGACGGAAGAGTGGATGGCAAAAATCGTAGACGGAGAACAAGAGATGAATACGTTAAGCAGATTCGGAAGGACGAAGCTTGCAGTAGTTACTCGGAGGTGATGAGGCTTGCACAGGATAGAGTAGCATGAAGAAATGCAACAACTCAGTCTTTGGACTGAAAACCACAACAACAACAAAAGCAGTTGATGAGTTTTACTATTTTTGCCACGAAATAAATGAATATGGGCGAGGTGGGTGGTATAAAATGCAGGCTAGCAGTAGCAACCATTTCTGAAAATGTTAAATTCCTTAACGTCGAATATATATGTGTAGGAAGTCTTTTCCTGGGTATTTTTGTTTGGGGTGTAACGTAGTACAGAACTGAATCGTGAATGGTCTCAGTTCGGAGGAAAGAGTAGAAGCTATTGATATATGGAGTTTCAGAAGGATACAGATTAGTAGATGAGTCAATAACGATAAGGTAATGAATCGATTTGGGACAAAAGGAGATCACTACTTCATTAAAAAAAGGGATTAGTTGATGGGGCACAGGGATGGGAAAGATCACTAGATGCATTCAGTGCGTATGCCAGAGTGCCTCATCCTAAATGTTAAAGAAAGTGTCCTGGCATTCAATGAGGAAACAGGAAGCACCCAACTACAGATTACTGCGCACGAGTGAACTAACGATTCCTGTCGGCTGGGAGCCTAGCTCATACTTGAGACAATGCAGAAACTGGTGCAGATGGTAAAAAGGACCTGCCTTTTCACCAATTTTCAGTGAAACTCACAAGCTACAGCATTGTTCCCAGAACTAACCGTGACCCAGTGGTTCCGAATCGCGTAAAATGCTTAAAACAACACTCCATTGTATGACGGTGTGGCTACCAGACTGTACACCAAATCCGCACCTGAGTTATCATCTCTTTTAAACACAATATGCAGCAGATCCTTAGAACAAAAAACCGTGCCCATGTCTGGAAGAAAGTACACATGACACACGTCTACAAGAAGGGTAGCAGTAGTGACCCACAACGCAACTTTCTATCAGTGACATCAGTCGCTTTAAACATTGAACATGTTATGAGCTCAAACGGAAAGAGATATGTCGAGCAGAATCATGATTCCGTAAACATCGATCACGTTGAATCCCGAGCTTTTCACACGTGACATTTGAAATCCATGGATCAAGACAGTCAGGTAGATGCTGTATTTCTTGAGTTGCGAAAAGCAATTTACTCAGTCTCAAAAATACACTTACTATCGAAGGAACGATTGTATTTGTGAGGGTATTGAGGAGTTATTGGTAACGAGGACACAGCCAGGTATCTTGGTTGGACAGTCGTCGTCAGGTGTACAGGTAACTCCAGGTTTTCCCCAGGGAAGTATGTTGAGATCCTTGCTGTTCATCTACACTTACACTTCGCGTGCCACCTTACAGTGTATGAAAAGAGTGTACTTCGTACCAATATCTTTTCCACCCTTCCGTGCCACATAGTGGGAAAAATAATTTATATTGAATAGAGCATGGGGAAAGAAAGGGAAGGGATGGGTGGAAATTCGTGACTTTCAACCACACAGGGCGTTGTGGTAATGCAATAGCAAAAGGTGAAAATATGTATTACAGGACCGGTCCTCGAACGAGGATTTACCACTTCTCTGAGCTGTTCCCTTAACCGCTTTTTTCTAACAATAACTGCAACAAATATGTTATTTATAGTAAACAACTTGGAATTTTGAGGTAATGCTTCTGTTAAATGAATAAGAAAGAACCAGAATCTTTTAAAAAACAAAATGTGAAAGAATTTGCAACGCAGAGGACGCTAACCTGCTGCCTTTCTCTTCACAACTCGAAAGCTGACAAGACGATTTTTTAGGGCCACGTGTCTTCCCCCTTCCCCCCCCCCCCCCTCCCCGCCGCCAACCTCCGCCTGTCACTTGGTATATAGAAATTCCACAACTCTGGGACTCAAAGAAAATAAAATGTTTCTCTGGTAAGAAACACTGAAAGAAAGTTCCTAACCAAGGAGAAGAAAATACAGCTACGCAATTCCTTGACAGCTGAAGACAAGGTGCAAAATATTCGCAAAATAAACACGAAAACTTGGAAGCCCCTGCCACTTCCAATGAGAGCTCACCATATATTGGCGAAAAACACGGAGGCCGGGATTGTCGTTACACCCAACTACATAGTGGACATAGTGTCCGACAAAGAAGAAGTTCAACCGAGAAAGTAGCTTCAGCTGGTAGGGTAACGAAAGCCTGTTGTCGACGAATCCAGTGCCAGTGTTCTCGTCCACAAGAGACAAGTCTGCGTGGTAATGTATCAGATTGGTGACATGTGTCTCAAAGACCAGTCAGACTAAGGTCAATCCGATGCAGGCATTTGTTGGTCGGTGTCGGATTGTCATTGACCCTATACCACAATGAGGTGACTTCCATAGGGAGGATAAGAAGACTAACGTGAAACCACACTGTTTTCCAGGATATCAAAGGCATATCCATTTCAACTGGAGAGGGCGATGACTGTATTCCCCAACGAGAAAGCAAAGTTATTGTGTTAAGGTGTGTCGCCGATAAAATGTCGGCTCCCAGAAAACTTATTATAGTATAAAATTCACGTGCGTGCCGCAATTTAGAGTTTTATCCGGACATCATCTGCAGGGAGAGTCAGACTGGCTGATCGAAGACACGTAATTAAGCGAGATGTAATAGAATGAGTAACTCGAGTACATGTTAAAGCGTTACGCCGTATAAATAATACTGAAGTCTTTACTTTAATATTAGGAAGTCCCAACCCTCCAAGGGGACGGGGCCTCGCAACTACTTCAAACCAAAGTCGAAAAATTTGACTTTTCCAAAGAAACGAGGGGAAAATTGCATGAACTCGGGCGCCATTCTCGCGGGAGCGGGAATCTTTATGCACAACACTGCTGAAAATGTAGAAACCTGAGATCCACATCATGCGAAGAGACTAAGGGAACGGCGACCATGTTCACGAATTGCCCTTTGAATTCGATTCGTCACCTCCCGCCAATTGAGTGCAGCCGTTTTCACCGGGCAGCGATCCGAGGTAGCCTCAAACGATTTGCGGCGAGCAACCACCGTTGCCCGTGGATTGACAACGTGTTGAAAACACTGCAGTGGTAATAGGGTACATTTCCATTCTTTAATACGGATCACAAAGAGAAAACAAAAGGAACCCAATAAGTCCTTCGGCAAGGACTTAGCACTACCATAACATCAACCACGCAGGCTCGTATCGAAAAGTTTTCTGCTAATATCTTTCAGCCACATTATTAATCAGTAGTACAGCGAAGCATAGGTTCTAAGGGCAAGACAAAAAGCGTCATGGAGAGGAGGCTCCCCTGCGGTAAGCACCATCGGACGGTGATTTGGGGAGTAAGTTGTCCGTTCACTACGACAGATCCATGAATATCAGTAAAGAGATTCGATAATACTTGACACTCAGCGTAGTTGACACCTGTCACCTTGAGCACCTGCATAAAGAAACCGTGACTGACCCTATCGAATACCTTATTGAAATCAATAAAAAAAACAATGCTCCAGAGACGGAAATCGCTGTAGCCACAGAGACAGCGTCCCGACATTTGTCTACAGAAGTTAGAATTGTGCGCCCTGGCACACAGCTTTGGTGGACAGCCAGAATTTTCTATAGCAGTATCGACAAACGGCTGTTAACCTCCTGGGCGACTGTCTTGTAATCGAAAGTAAGTAGCGTGAGAGGGTGGAGTTTATCACTGTCTGAACGACCGGTTGTCTTCGGAGTTAGAACGATTTTACCAACCTTGAAGGTATCAGGAATCAAGTACTGCCGCCCCCCCCCACCCCCCACCCCGGATCACCTCATTTACCAGACGCATAATGGTATCACCCATTCAAAACGGTTCAATTGGCTCTGAGAACTATGGGACTTAACATCTGAAGTCATCAGTCCCCTAGAACTTAGAACTACTTAAACCTAACTAACCTAAAGGCATCACACACATCCACGCCCAAGGCAGGATTCGAACCTGCGACCGTATCGGTCGCGCGGTTCCAGACTGAAGCGCCAAGAACCGCTCGGCCACAACTGCTGACTGGTATCACCTGCAGGAGGCCGAACATGTACATGAAATTACTTACGAATACTGTCGAGTAGTGGCGATTTGTGCAATGTTAAATGACCAATGAGGCGATATGCTTTATCGCGAGTAAAGTCACTTAGAAATTCATCTTTTAATGCGGGCGTAACTGCACAATCCAGGAGAGACGTAAATGCGTAAGGGACAATTGTATCAGTAGCGGGGACAGCATAAAGGTCGGTAAAGTAATTATAGGTAGATCGGTCTGGAAATGTCACGTTGGGATGTCAGTACGTGACCATAGGTGTGATTAAGAAACGCGATAGATGCTCGTTTTCGACGCGTCCGCAACCGGATGAGGTAATATAAGGATGTGAGTTCATCCTGTAGGTAGGAGCGGGATTTTGATCGCACCCTACATCCTTCAGGGTGCGTCCGGAGTGGCTGTGCGGTTCTGGGCGCTGCAGCCTGGAACCGAGCGACCGCTACGGTCGCAGGTTCGAATCCTGTCTCGGCCATGGATGTGTGTGATGTCCTTAAATTAGTTAGGTTTAATTAGTTCTAAGTTCTAGGCGACTGATGACCTCAGAAGTTAAGTCGCATAGTGCTCAGAGCCATTTTGACCCTGCGTCCTTCCATTTGTTGTCTCTTTAACTGAAGAAGCTTCGCTTTAATATGGCGCACATCCTTAATCCGTAAGGGAGTGCGTCTGGTCCCCATATAAAGTTTTCGCAAGACGGAATAATAAAATTCCTGGGTCTGACGGAGATTCCTCTCCCTCTCAGCGCCGTAACGCATTAACGCTTGCCAAAGCAAAGGTGTGGCATGCCCTGACCACCGCTCCATAAGAGTAGGACAACAGTCCTGCGAACGCAAGCTACAGGTCCAAATCCTTCGAAAGATAATTTGAGGGAAGCATGCTTTAAGAGGCATGTGTTCAACATCCAGGGGAGCCACTGCAGTCTTACTGGTTGCGGCACATGATTTAAAGTTACATATTCGGCACAGTGATAAGTGAAACAAGTGGGTATCACGTCTATCGCTAACAGCTGTCCACATAAAGAATCAAAAAGATAAAAGGTATCGAGTCTGCTGCTCGAAGTAGCTGTAAAATGCGTAAACCTGACGAGAGTGGGATCGTAACAGACACGCGCAGAGCGCACCAGATCGTGTAGTTCTTTACTGAAATTAAAAACAGGGTGTGATCCACAGGATGCGAAACACAATTAAAATGTCCCCGAAACAAAAGTTTCTGTGGAATTTTACGAAATAAATAAAGTATTCCTCTTTACAAATGCGCGCACGATCTCTGGAACAGACAGATCCTGATGGGGCAAAAAGAAGAATTAAAGTAAGATCAGAATAGGTGCAGCATATTCCTCGGCCGTTATCAATAACATCGAAATGAGTCACCGGTGCTCCCTCTCTGTAAAATAATACAGTACCACTTGATTCTTCAGGAGCCGCATTAAAGAAAGTAGGAAAGCCGAGAATAGAAAAATGGTCAAATAACACTTCTTGCAAAAATATTACTTCTGCACTTGAATCGTAAGTAAACTGTCGCAGCGCCGCAAGTCTTAACTCGGAACTAAATCTGTCATTATTCGAGATGAGAAAGGCATAGGCCTGCATTTATTGATTACCAAAACAATGCATGTGATAAACACGCCCGGCGCGGTCTAACGCGCTGCTTCCCGAGAGGGAAGACGTGCCGTTTCCCGGCACGAATCCGCCCGGCGGATTAGTGTCGAAGTCCGGTGTGCCGGCCAGCCTGTGGATGGTTTTTAAGGCGGTTTTCCATCTACCTCGGCAAATGCGGGCTGGTTCCTCTTAGTCCGCGTCAGTTGCACTGTGTCGACGATTGCTACGCAAACACCACTTCCCATAATTATTCTACCATGCAAACATTTGGGATTTCCGTTTTTCTTTCTTTTTTCGCGATGCCGCGTACTCAGGTTGAAAATGCTTTTTGTTGTGGCTGTACGGGAAGATGACTGCCGCATGGGCCAAAGTGGTGAGGTCCTGTGGAAATTCAGTATCAGGTACAGAGGATACATCACAGTCGTCCACAGATGGGCGGTGCGACTCCTGGGAATCAACGAAAACGAAAACTGATGGTACGTCTTTCACTATCACCTTATATTCTACTGGCACCCATGTGCCTATGTGGTTCTAACCAGCAGCGGCCTGTTGCATGCTTTCCCCATCCGGGAGCGCAGAAGAAGGGTGGGAAGAAGTTACAGACTATTGGATGTCTGGCAAGTCCGTCGATATAGGACGGAGCTCCGGAATAGGTCAATCCTCATGTGATTCCGAAGAGGCACTCTCGGTCTCGGAAGTCACGTCGGAGGGGGTGCTGGACGCTTTAGACTCTTGAACAGCAACCGACGTGTTATCATTAGGATTGAACTCGAGGAGGAGACGCCTCCTCCGACGGAATCTGTTCAATAGAGCGGAGAATTGAAAGGGAATCGTCTGACTCTTCACCATCTTGCGTCCGTCTACGCATGTTTTGAAGGAGAGAGAGTGGCGGCGTGGAAGCTACAGTGGTAAAGTCCCCAGGCAAGATTAACGGTGGATATGCGCTAGGACCAATGGCTCGCGTTGCCTCTCATAATCTATAATTACGCACAATGGCTGTCACTTGAGAAAACTGGTCCGCTCAAGTTAGCCATTAACGTTGTTCATAAGTGGGTTTTAGGTCGTGACACGACGCGGACAATTTGTGCGAAGGTGTCCACTGATTACCTATAAAACAGGTCCCTCCTTGTCTTGTGCATATTATACGTACCCGGTATCCTCACACCTGTTAAGGGGGGAGGGGAGGTATTCCGTTTGGCCACCACGTCCACGGATCGAACACCGCTATAGACTTGTAAAAGTTGTTGAGCGGACCAGTGTTCTTGCCGTGTATTCCGTATGTTCCCAAACGGAAGCAGAACGTTCTGAGGTACCTTGCGTTGCCTCAGTGACTTACGGTAAACTTCTGTAAAATGAGGAGCTCGTTCTTCCACATACTCTCTGTAGAATTTTACACGTATTTCATCTGGTCAAGATGTCTTTCCACTACGATGGAGTTGTTTGACGTATAGGGTCTCCAAATTAAAGTTACATTGTTAAAACACTACAGAAAGACAAATACTGCTCATAAAGAGGTTAAATTTAAACAGAATATTATAGACGCAAGAGGAAACGTCCTGAAAAAAAATTAACAAAAATTTTACCAGTTGATGGCGGTGTAAGCGTCTTAAAGCAGATGGGGACGGTCACATATTACAGATCATTCGCAATACGACGACTATGGTCTATGGTTTGCGTTGCACATTACGCTATTCGTAATGTCCAATGTGCCTAACTGCAAAAGTTCAGCGGTCAACAGTTGTGGCACTGTCAGTTAGGTAAGCACATCCACCACGGCAAGGTCGTACCACATCAGATTGTAAAAGTCGGTTTTTAACCATCCTGAGACCAAAAAATGCATAAAAAGCAAAACGGCATCGGTTTTTAATTGTCCTGGGGCCGAAAAGCACATAAAAAGCAAAATTACCTCGGTTTTTAATTTTCCTGATACCGAGAACCGCATAAAAAGGGTAATGGCATCGTTTTCTAGTTTTCGTGAGACTGGCGCAAGACAAGTTCGGTATGCTTTCCACTGTTTTCTGCCACAAATTGAAATCGAGGAACATAATGTTCCACAACATACCGAAGTGTTTGGGGGGTCCCATTCAGAGTGCACTGCACAATGCGTGCCTTCAATTCAGCTACTTTCGTAATTGGTGCACTAAATACAATATCTTCAAGATAATTCCAAGCCAGAAGTCACACGGATTTAAATCAGATGACGGCTGATAATTCTAGCATTTCCAATATACCTCTAGATCAGCCGCTTCACTGGCTGTGCAATGTACGAAGGAGCACCACCTGCGATAAAAATGATCCTGCCCACACATCCACGCTGGTGAATGGTTGGAATGACACTGGTGAGCCCAAGACTCTCGTAGCGTTTACCTGTGACGGTACAAATAAGAGAACCCACAGGACTCATCTCCTCTAAAAGATACGGCCCTGCGATAAACGATGGCTCAACTCACACCACACAGTCAGCTTTGCCGAGTGAAGCGGTACCGACTGACGTGCGTGCTGATTTTCGGTTGTGCATACTTTATAATTCTCCATATAGACATGTCTTTGGAGATGGAAATGGGCTTCGTCTGCCCACATAGTATTCTATTGCCATTTATTGTCCACTTCCATGCGAGCAAGAAATTCCGGAGCGAACGTTTGCTTGCTGTGAGGTAAGCAGGAAGCATTTCTTGAACATTGTTAATTTTGTATGGGTAGCAATGCGGGATGTTTCAAAGGGTTTTATGCTCCATTCTCCCAAGCATGTCCTACGTGCGGTCAGTTCCCCGTGAACCGCACGGTTGCACAGTATCATTCGAGCCCTCCAGCAGTCACATCGGATTAGCTTCTTTCCTCCTTCTACCACATTGCACTTCAAAAGAACTTCTCTTTACTAATTCTGTAATCATTTTGTCCTGATCCTTAGCAGACACTGGACCAATGTCTTTATCCGTGAGTGTCCCGTACTTCTGCCGTCCGGAACTTCTGGCTGACGGTCACCGGTCTTGTTGCAGAGCTTTATGGGCAACGCGCCATCCTTCATGGAGAAAGTCATGCTGAGCATCTCCGACGCAAGTTGAGGAAGAGCCCAGTGCCGCGCGTCTGTTGGTGTGCATATACTACCGCTAATAGCTCCGACTATCGATCAGATTTTCGTTAAATGTTCTTTATTCCATGACGTTCCTCCCTGTGTCAATAACATGCTGTTCAAATTTGACATAATTCAGAGCAGTGGTTCTCTTCCTACAGCCTTTTAAAGCTGGAACTTTAGTTATGCACACCCTGTATATTTGCAGACTGAAGCGACAAACGAAAACTTGTACCAAGGTCGGGATTGGAATCCATTTCTCCTGCTGACCAGACAGATCCACTAACCACTAAGTTACCTTGTTTCAATACCCGCCACTTTGGCGTCCGTACCATGATTGAAAGGAGGAATCGCATTACTATGTTCCGCGATTAAACATAATCAAAAGGCTGAACCTGTGTTTCGACAATGTAATCTTACCCTCCCACACCACTATTAAATTCATTGTTTTATCATCTTCACTATTTTAAAAATAATAACTTTTTACTTATCTTCATTATCTCGTTGTTGTTGTCGATGATTGAAAGTCTTGTCTACGGGTACATTCTTGCAGATGAAATTTTGATTTAACGGGTTCCTGCAGACGAAATATCTGATGAAGATATACCTGTTGCTACGACTTTCATTTATTTTTATCCCATTCTTCTAAATCACACAGACTTAACAATTTTCACTTGTATCACACCAAAAATTACGTTGTTGTTGAGAAGTTTAGAAAAACATCTATTTCCATCAGAGGCATGCCCACCACTTCCAACATTCTGCGGTACCCACACAATTCCAAACAGTTTATAAAGCAAAAGAGTTTACAAAGCAAAAGATGAATCATCGCTAAATATATATCATTATTCTATTAATTAATCCACAAATAAATTTAATAATTAGCGTTAGAGTGTAAAATTAATAATATAAATTTTAAGTATGCCAGAAATTTTGTAATTTCAATTATTCTTAAAAGAATAATAATTTAACCGTTAGTAAATATTGATTGTAACACATTAGTTTCTCTTTTATACATTTTAGCCTGAAATATAATGCATCACAAACAAAATCATATGAATTCTTTTAGTCAAACAGCTGAGGTAATTTTAAACTATACAAGAATCGATAGTATACATGGTATCGGTTAATCGGTTATCTTTACTAAAAAAAAAAATTCGTTCCAGTATGATGACCGACTTTACTTCTTCGAATTTGTAGACATATCGGTTGGCAAAATTCTACTTTGAAATTCATCGAAAGACTCTCATGTTGCCCTCCTTACGCTAATTTTCGCTTCGTTCAGCTTTTGTTTGTCAGCTAGACTTTGACGTAGCTTAAAACTGTGATGAAGTCTCTTTATTGTCGTAGTAGCTTCCTCTCGTAGAGCTTCCACTCCGTTCGAAACAACAAGGCAACAGTCGGCTCTGTGTTGTGCTACAAACAGCGAGCCGAGTTTACAACACCCATGCGATGCTAATTGCCTCTACGATCTCAGCCAACCGCCTAAGGAACCGAGGGTAGCATCAAAACACGAGCGACAATTGTTATTAGTGCTGACACGAGATACAACCTGCAGTCAGCTGCGCCCAAGGCTAGCAACAGGCGCTCGCAATTGTATGTTAATGACCTTGCAGACAATATTAACGGTAAACTCAGATTTTTCGTGTCTGATGCTGTTACCTACAACGAATCACTGTTCAATAAAGCTGCACAAATATTCAATAAAATCTTGATAAGATTTCAGAGTCGTACAAAGATGGATTACTTGCTCTAAATGTTAGGAATCGTAAAACCCTGCCCTTCACAAAATGAAAAAAAATTGCAATATCCTGTTACTACAATACCAATGAATTGCAAGTGGAATAACTAAACCCATTCAAATATTTGAGGGTAACAAATTTCAGGGATATGTTATACACTGCAGGGCCAAAGAAACTGGTATAAGCATGCGCATTCAAACACAGAGATACGTAAACAGACAGAATAAGGCACTGTGGTCGGCAAAGTTTACGTAAAAATCAATTGTCAGACGCAGTTGTTAGATCTGTTACTGCTGGTATAATGACAGGTTATCAAGATTTAAATGAGTTTGAACGTGGTGTTACAGTTGGCGCACGAGCGATTGGACATAGCATCACCGAGGTAGCGATGAAGCGCGGATTTTCCAGTATGACCATTTCAGAGTGTACCATGAATATCAGTAATACGGTAAAACATTAAGTCTTCGACATCACTGTGGCCGGAAAAAGATAATGCAAGAACGACAACTGAACAGAATCGTTCAACGTGACACAAGTGCATTCGTTCCGCAAACTGCTGCAGGTTTCAATGTTGCTCCATCAACAAGTGTCAACGTTCGAACCATTCAACGAAATATCATTGATATGGGCTTTCGGAGCCGAGGGCCCACTCCTGTACCCTCGATGAGTGCACCACACAAAGCTTTACGCCTCGCCTGTCCGGTCAACACCGACATTGGACTGTTGATGACTGGAAACATGTTGCCTAGTCGGACGAGTCTCGTTTCCAATTGTATCTAGTGGATGGACGTGTACTGGTATCAAGACAACCTCATGAGTCCATGGACCCTGCATGTCAGGCGCGGACTGTTCAAGCTGTTGGAGGCTCTGTAATGGTGTGGGGCGTGTGGAGTTGGAGTGATGTGGGACGTCTGATACGTTCTGGATACGACTATGGCAGGGGAAACGTACGTAAGCATCCTGTCTGATCACCTGCATCCATTAATGCCCACTGGGCATTCTCGTCGACTTTGGCTATTCCAGCAGAACAATACGACACCCCACTCGTTCAGAATTGCTACAGATTGGCTCCAGGGACACTCTTCTGAGTTTAAACACTTTCGCTGGCCACCAAACTCCGCAGACATGAACATTATTGAGCATATATGGGATGCATTGCAGTGTGCTGTTCAGAAGAGATCTCCACCCCCATCATACTCTTACGAATTTATGGACAGCCCTGCAGGATTCATTGTGTAAATTCCCTCCAGCACTACTTCAGACATTATTCGAGTCCATGCCACGTCGTGTTGCTGCACTTCTGCGTGCTCGCAGGGGCCCTACACGATATTAGGCAGGCTTATCAGTTTCTGTGGCTCTTCAGTGTAGAATGATCACAACGCAGGTGAATGCCCTTTATTCATAGGTAGAATACTTTGAAAATGCAATCAGCCTACAAAAGAACATGCCTACAAAACACTCGTGCGTCACATCCTAGACTATCGCTCAAGGGGAGGAACCCGTACCATACATGACTAACATAGGATACA
Source organism: Schistocerca piceifrons (assembly GCF_021461385.2). NCBI lineage: Eukaryota > Metazoa > Arthropoda > Insecta > Orthoptera > Acrididae > Schistocerca > Schistocerca piceifrons. The sequence goes on from NC_060149.1 coordinate 5,253,869, forward strand.
GAACGTTTGCGACGTAGAGCAGCGCGAATGGTCACAAGTTTGTTTCACCCATGGAAAAGTCACATGGAGATCCTTTAAAACCTGATCTAGCATACTGTTGAAGACAGACACGTTATACCGTAAAAGCCCACGTAGAAATGTTCAAGAGCCAGCTATAAGTGATGAATCTCGGAGCGTACTACAACCCCCTACGTATAACTCCTGTCGGGTTCGCGAAGACAAAATTAGACTAACTATAGCGCGCTTTGAGCCTTTTAGGTAGTCATTCTTCTTGTGCTCCTTACTGTACTCTGTGTATCGTTGTAAGTATCGAAGGTCAACCATGAGCATCGTGTCTGTTCCTACAGTGTGAGGAGGTTGGTTGATACCTCAAAAAGAATGGATTTTAGGATTCCCTGTTGTAGATCGATGGAAATCTAGCACCTAAGTTGGAGCATCTGAAGTTAAACAGTTTAAGTGAATTGTAAAAAGGCAATTATTTGATGGTACGTGTACGTGTGTGCCGAGCAAAGTGCATGCGACACACACAGCCCGAAGTTTAATTCCTCTGGCACTTTTATAAACTTACGTTCGATTACGTTTGACACGTAATGTTGACTGAACCAAGCCGACCGTGATAATTCTCCAGTTAAGTGATATACAATGTGATCAAAAGTATCCGGACACCTGGCTGTAAGTGACTTTCAATTTCGTGGCTCCCTCCATTGGTAATGCTGGAATTCAATATTAGCCTTGATGACAGCTTTCCTTGCGCAGGCATACGTTCAATCAGTTGCTGGAAGGTTGCTTGGCAGCCCATTCCTCACGGAGTGCTGCATTGAGGAGAGGTATCGATCTCGATCGGAGAGGCCTGGCACGAAGTCAGCCTTCCAAAACATCCCAAAGTTGTTATATAGGTTTCGGGTCAGGACTCTATGCAGGCCAGTCCCTTACGGTTCAAATGGCTCTGAGCACTATGGAACTCAACTGCTGTGGTCATAAGTCCCCTAGAACTTAGAACTACTTAAACCTAACTAACCTAAGGACATCACACACATCCATGCCCCAGGCAGGATTCGAACCTGCGACCGTAGCAGTCGTACGGTTCCGGACTGCGCGCCTAGAACCGCGAGACCACCGCGGCCGGCAGTCCCTTACGGGGATGTTATTGTCGTGTAACCACTCCGCCACAGACCTTGCGTTATGAACAGGTGCTCGGTCGTGTTAAAAGATGCAACCACCATCCCCGAATCGCTCTTCAACAGTGGGAAGCAAGAAAGTGATTAAAACATCAATGTAGGCCTGTGCTGTGATAGTGCCACGAAAAACAACAAGTGGTGCAAGCCTCCTCCATGAAAAACACGACCACACCATAACACCACCGCCTATGATGTTTACCGGGCATTCGCCATACCTACACCCTGCCATCGGATTGCTACTTTGTGTACCGTAATTCGTCACTTCACACGACGTTTTTCCACTGTTCAATCGTCCAGTGTTTACGCTCCTTACACCAAGTGTAATGCTCTGGATAGATGTATGCCTATTACACATTATGACCATCTGCAAATGTCGGCAGTTTGTGTCGTTCAACAGACGAGGTCAGCCTGTACATTTTTGTGCTGTACGTGTCCCTTCACGTTCCCACTTCACTATCACATCGGGAACAATGGATCTATGGATGTCTAGGTGTGTGGAAATCTCGCGTAAGGGCGTATGACACAAGTGACACCCAATCACCTGACCACGTTCGAAGTCCGTGATTCCGCGAAGAGCCCCACTGATATGGAGTACCTGGCAGCAGGTGGCAGCACAATGCACCTAATACGAAAAACGTATGTTTTGGGGGGGGGGGGAGGGGGGGAGCTTCCGGACACTTTTGATCACATAGTGGACGGACTCTCGTGTGTTTTGCCTGTGAAAGTCATTCAGATTTATATTCGAGAGTAGATTGTGAACACCGCAAGCCTGACAGGGAACAAATTTCAGGGTAGAAAATGGTTCAAATAGCTCTGAGCACTACGGGACTTAACTGCTGAGGTCATCAGTCCCCTAGAACTTAGAACTACTTAAACCTAACTAACTTAAGGACATCACACACATCCATGCCCGAGGCAGCGAGGCAGGATCCGAACCTGCGACCGTAGCGGTCACGTGGTTCCAGACTGTAGCGCGCAGAGCCGCACGGCCATTCCGGCCGGCTTTCAGAGTAGAGATTAAATTTCCAAGAACTCTTCTCGTTTTTCTTGGCCTTATCCCATATCTTCACTGGGTTGGCTCGTTAGCCTTGATTTCTCAGTGTTAGTGGTAGAAGCCCTTTCTTCGCCACCCTCCACTCCCTCCCTCCCAGACTGGAATTTGTGGACTTCGTCTGTTTGCGTCTAGTGTTACGCATGTGAAAGTGTGATAAAGTGTTCGAAATTACTGCGAATCGTATACCTGAGGCCTGACTTGGGTACCGGTCGAGTATTCTTCTAGCTGGGAAACCACCTGAACGCCGCATCGATGCTCGCCGGCACACTGGTGCTTATCATTAATCCGCTGGGAGCATTCTATCTGGGCCTGGCGCGCCTCCCTGAATCCCAGCAGTGGCGCGCTAATGCGTGCGTCTCTTCAGCTGCGTTTGGTATTATCAGAACAGTGTTACATTAATTGCTATAAAAATACTCATTTTCTCCATGTCGAGCTTTTGTATTGTGTTGGAGCATTTCAGCATCTATGCAAACGACAGTGCCATGGGTGAAGGAGGAATCTATGTTGAAGCGACAGGTAGAGAGTATAGGCAACAGTCGCAAAACGAACTTTCCTGTTACCTACAGCAGTGGGTTGTAAAGCCATATTATTGTTAATATTATTATTACGCCTGCCAGGCCACTCGATTCTGGTGTACGGAAGGGGAAGATGCCTTAATCATGGGTACAGTGGGAGTATCCGCTGCCACGTTCTTCGGAATGGTTTTGCAGAATATGTATGTATATGAAGACGTAGACCCATAGGCGTCACGGAATAGTCAGTTTATGAGTGGAGGGAATTGTGGAGCGGAAAATTTGGAAAGGGAGAGTGAGTATTCACTACAGTGAGAAGATTCAAATGGATGCAGAGGCTCGCACATGACAGACTAGCGTGGAGAACTGAATCAAACCAGTCCTCCGTCTGAAGACCACAACAACTTTATCCCATTGTTGATTGGTACCAAAAACATATTGAAATGTTCTTGGAAGCTGAAACACAGATGATGCACATTACCTTTATCGACGAGAATGCATTCGTGTCTACAAAGCATCGTAGGGTGTTAATGTAAATGGAAACGAGTAACACTTTCGAATTGTAGAGTGAAGATTTCACGTCCTGTAACTATTGTCGAAAAATCTTTAAGGTAATACTTTGCCATCAGGCCCTGAGGACAAGAGGGGATGCTTAGGCCGCAAACGGTAAATGAAACTTCCCCAAAAGCCAGACAGAGACAGATTCACTGACCTTCTAGCTTCACTCAGAAAGTATTGCCCCATTTAAAGTCTGATGGACGGCGAGAACGATGCCACATAGTCACAAGTACCTATGGACAAATGAGGAAAGCACAAGCTTTCCCATTAGAAACAAGGAAGATTTTGTTGGGTGGCTTCTTTCTTAACAACTCAGAAATGTCGACAAACACTTGAAGCAATACGATAGGGAGTCAGAGCCCGAGATGTGAAGTACGGCAACGTGGAACACGTGAGAATGGGCCGATAGTTCACAGTTACACGTCAGTCACCGCGAGATCAGAAGGTGTAGTGACATATCGTCGATCAAATTTTTGGGTGAGATTACAAAATGGGCCCACCAAAGACAAAAACGATACAACATAAAATTTAGTGCCGTGGAAGAAAGAGCTTGGGGACCAGTACCAATATTGCCCAATAGGAGCAGCCCAAGGGGTAGATAGTCAGCGGCCAGCCAGATGGAGAGATGCGATGGTGAATTGTCAGAGAGTGAGTAGTCAAGTAGTCAGTGAGCAATGCAGGGGATGGAAAATGCTAACGTACTGACGGCTCAGTCTTCAGACTTTGAGTCAATTTCCTGCATTCATTCCAATCTCTGTCATCACTTCGTGATATACTCATTTATCACTCAGAGTCATATACAAATCTCTTACGGTCTGCTGCTCGAATCTTTAAGTATCCTACTGTAGTTGCTTGTCACTATGCTAACATCACCTATGAGAGATAATCACCACAGACGAGCACGAGCACAGGAACCTCGCATGAGATGGCAAGTACACTACACATTAGTAACTAAGTAGGTCAGTATAGAAGAACGACTGAGTTTAGTAACCCAGCCGGAGAAGATGTAAGATGAAAGCTCCCTGCTGCCAACCCATACCCACACGAACAATGGGGGTGGAGGGTGATTAATGTTTCGCGTAATCTCGTATCTGCCTCACATTCCTTCACGCAAACCTGACTCCGTCTAGAGGTGAGATGAGACACTTCATTTCCGCCCAACTTGCTCAGTTACTAAAGTTGTGTCTATGCCCAGTCAAATCTGCCCTGACATTTACATTTCTAGTGGATGGAGAGGGAGTTTTAGAATGACGTTTTAAAGATTCGGAGACAGGTTCCTTACACCAAAACTAGAAAAAAGTGTCCAGCAAACATGTGCTTTAAAGTGCATATCTGAAGAGCTATGAACACTTGTCAGCAGAAGAGATGTGTTAAACAGTAGAGAAGATGAACGAGAGCTCATATCACTTAAGGCTAGGATTTTAGAGCTCGTGCTTACTGGACATTTTTTATTGTTTTCGTGTAAGAACCTGTCTCCAAATTTTTAAAACGTCATTCTGAAACACACTATATAATATTAAATATCAATGTTTCCATGTTTAATGCTTTAATTCATTTGTTTTCATTGCAACCGCATTTGCCATTTGCATAAGCCTTTTGAATTCACTGCAATAATGAAACATAAATAGACAGTGTTTTTACTTCTTATTTGTATTTTGTTTGGTGTAGACAATAGTAACATATTTCACGGCTTCAATAATATGCTTCAAAACTCTGCCACACATGAAGTATTTTGTATCCGACAATATTTCCGATTCTCTGCTCAGTCTCAGTATCGATATGGAGGAAAGGACAGATATGCTCGGACTTCATTCTAAGGCTGCAGGTTCCTCCTGTATGGAACGCCATCACCTTGGGTTTGTCACGTGGGCCTGTCCACTGATGCTATCGTGTCCGTAAATGCCGTAGCGCTGCACTTGTCCAGCAATTACTCCAGCCTTCGATATGTGCCATCGATAGTAAAGCTATTGACCTTGTCTGTGTTTAGGTTTTTCGATTCGGATTGCTGCCTGTACTGTTAGTTCAGACTCACAATAACATTCGCTACACTGTGGACAGTAACGCTGGCTAATCATTGACTGTGTGATCTGCACCGTCATCGACGACAGGAATCAACTGTTTGTTCCACCGGTCCCTAGGTTACTGTCAATGTAAGTGATCATGAACCGTTTTCTACCTAAGACGAGTGGGATAGCAAAGTGGCGATGCAACCATTCACTGTGAAGCATGGAACCTGAATTTCTACAGTTCTGGGAGCAGCAGTTACAATTGCAACAGCAAAACCTGTAGCAACAGTAACAACAAGAAAACAGTGGAAATTTATGATGGATTGCTGTTACAAATACTGAAAAACCAACAACAGATTGCAGCTACAGCATCGTCACCTCCCACGCAAATATTTGCTTGCTGTAGCGAGGAAAACGAAAATTGAGATCTTTATTTAAGTCGTTTTGTTCTTCACTGCACGTCAGGTAATTGGGCGTTAACGCCAAAGTACACGTTTTACACGAGCGACTTTCTGGTCAAAATCGACTACTTGAAGTGCGTGCGCCTTTCGTGCCTGAGTGTAAATCGATGTCAGTGATCTATAGATTGTTATAAATTTTCGAGTATGCTGAATACTGCGCATGCGCAGAGACAAGGGACCCTGACGGCGTCTGCTAACTTCGGAATTTGTAACCTATTCTGGTCGAGTTCACTTCTATTATGGGAACTGATTTTGTGCTTTCGTGTCTTTCTTAACTTTATTATGTTGTTTGCCTTGTTTTCGTTGCTGACTGAAAAATTACAGAAGGTTCTGTTATTTTTTCCTACTAGTGTTCTCCTACAAGAGAGACGAAGTATCAGAAAGCAACGAGTACTTACGCTTTACAAAGAGAAAACTTATACTACGCAAAGAATGTAGAAAGATATACGAGTTTTTATGAAAATTATTTCAACAGTTAAAAGGTCAGATTTATTGGACGAGAAAAATAATTTTCGTCGTTATTTGGTACTTGGCAAGAAAACAAGATACAAAGGCTAAAGCAAAAAGACACTGTTTACTGCGTTCTACATATTGTCTGATGTGTTTGCAGATACATATTACCTTGGGCAAATACATGCATATGTTCTGAAATGTTTGGATGCCAGTTTTTCTATTCTTTCAGTTCTCAGGAGTGTAGAGAATTTACCACACGACCTTTGACAAGAACTTCCACTATGAATTCTGACTTGGTCATTAATGAACTCTGTTGTCATTGTTTGTTTCTACACTTAGTTAAGATATTTTGACTGTTGTGTAAAAAGGATAGTCGCTGATAACCTCACTTGCACCATTCAGATGGCAAGCTGCAGACTAGAGAGCCCTCATAACACCTGCAATTTTGGCACTGACGCGTAGACAAAAATGACCACTCAAAATAGACGAGACTCAGTACTGGAATGGAACGCAAGGGGCGCTGCAGTTGACGCACTTGTCTCCAACAGTCAACTGAGATAAGAAAGTTGATCGTGTTAAAGGGGCTTTAGCATGCACGCCATTTCTTACGGTCTTTCCCTTCCTGAGGATTAAGCTTCTTGATCTTAGATCTGCGTTCATAGTGGCTAGCCAACGTAATTCAGGTTTTCCACGTTCTCTCTGGCCTTCGATTGTGAGATACCAGACTGAGCTGATGACTGAAGTTCTTGGTACGAGTGTATTATGTCCATAACTCCGAATTCTCCATTCTTGAATGTTTTCGTTGATTGCAACCACTCAAGTTAGTTGTCTGATCGTTGTATTGTTGATGCGACCGAACAGGGAAACGTCTTGTGATCTTCTCAGTGTCCGAAATTCCATGGGATGCAGTGAGCGTTGAGCACTTCTATGTGTGGGTCAACACTCGGTACTATATAACACGACAGGCCTCACCATTGTCTGCCTTACAGCTTGCGCACTCTCCGACCCCAGTAGTTCTCTTGATGTTTGTGCTTTGCGGAGTGGCTACAAAGGTCACCAAGCACACACAGTTGCAGCTAGGCTCAAATTTAATCAATGTGTTAAGCAAAGTAAGCAAAAGTATGCAGCATGGACTGCTGACTTGCAATGCTTAGCACGCAAGTGTGATTCTTCCCGTACATAGTGTGGCACATCGTATGCATAGTCATTGATCTGTGATATTACATGTCTAGCTCCTGATAGAGAAGTTAGTGTGAAGACTTTAGATTCTCCAGCCCTGAGTGATTTCTAAAAAATTTCCAAAGCTCGTGAAGTAACAGCATCACCACAAGCTATGTTCCACTTCAACGGTACTAGTAACAGTAGTAGTGGTTGGCATTGTGTTATCCTATTAACTGATAATAACCAGTCAACTTAATCGCTTGATTTACCAAGCTGATGATCGTCCAGTAGTCCGGATAAGCGGGATACAGATGCAGTAGTAGAGCAGTACTTAGCAGCCAGCCTCATGGTTGGTAGAATGCGCAAACAGCAGAATTTTGTTGTGCCAGAGCGAGCAGAAACTCACCATTTTCTAACATCTTTGAGGAATTGATGTATTATAATCTCCCTTAGCAGCAATAATGCTCTCAAGAATCGCAATTTGGTTTTCAGAAGAGTTTCTCTACCGAGAATGCTATTTACATGTTCACTCCCCAAATTTTAAAGGAATTAAATAATAAAATAGCGCCAATTCATATTTTCTGCAACCTAAGGCATTTGGCTGCGTGAATCATAGTTTATGAGATCGTTGGTATAGCCAACTACGGACAATGTCATATTTAGCCAAAAGAATGCAGGAAGTTGTACTTAGTAATTCAATCAATATAGCTGGAGACGTAATTATGGCTGGGGAGGAATCATGTATAGTGCTCCTTAAGGCTCAATCTTAGTTTCTGTATTGTTCCTCACCACTATTTTCCTCACCCTAAATTTTAAAAAGGCATAACATATTTAGTTCTGCGCATCTAAGGGCACCACACCGATGATGGTGAGGAAATAGTTAAAAGGATGGAAACTTCAAACTTACTAGGTGTCCATACTGATGAGAATTTAAATTGGAAAAAGCATATTTTGAAACTCCTAAAGCAACTTAGTTCATTCATCTTTTGGATTTGCAGCTCTTGTACTTCTTACGTGTTTGCAGTTTAAATTATTGGATATGATTTCAGTCTTTTGTACAAAGCACTGTTTTTCTTGTTATCCAAACATGTTTTAGCACCTCCGTGCCATCATCAGTGGGTTTTGTTTATTGAACAATTATGAAATTGAACATATTTTAGGTTGTAAGTGTGTGTGTGTGTGTGTGTGTGTGTGTGTGTGTGTATGTTTGTGTGTGTGTGTAAGCTCCTTCAGCTATTTGTGTTACCTTCTGTAAAGCCTATATCCCAAAATGACAACAGAAGAAAACTTCCACACACAGAAGGCAATAACGGAAGCCAAACAAGTTTTAAATGAATACACTACACTCTAGGACACGCAATAACATCGAGAACACCGCGTTTTGCGAAGTGAAAAGGCGATTGCAAAACCGAAAACACGCAAAGTACCTTTAATACGACTGTACAGTGCCCTCGGAACGAGAAAGAAGAAGGGTCGTCACAACAAAACGTGAGACTAACAAATATATACACAAAACGTTTTGCCACACCAAAACCACATTTTTAAAAATCAAGGGACGTGTTAACTCGCTGATAAAATTCACATTTACATCATTTGGCTTTTCAGATGACAAGCTATCAGTACAGGATACCATACAGATGGTCCTGCAAAATCGTATAAAGTAAAATCAAGGTAAGAACAAAATCGAACAAAAACTGTCTGTTGGCCTCATTTTGTTATATCAGTTACAACCTAAAATATGTTTAATTTTACAGTTGTTCAATAAACAAAACCCACTGATGATGACAGAGAGGTGCTGAAACATGTTTGGGTAACAAGAAAAAACAGTGTTTTGATTAAAAGACGGAATATATATCCAACAATTTAGTTCAGCGACATTTCGACTTATAATCATTACAAATCTTGAGGAGAGAGGAATCATTAAGTTGATATATTTTGCGTATTTTCATTCTATAATGTTATACGGAATAATGTTTTGAGGGTAACTAATCTCGGAAAAAGAAAGTCTTCATTGCTCAAAAACGTTTTGTAAGAATAATATGTGGTGCTCATCGACGATAAACTTGTATACATCTGTTTAAGGAACTGGGCATTCTGACCACTGCTTCACAGCATTGTTATTCCACCAAGAAGTTTGTAGTAAATAATTCACTACACCCTTCTAAAGGAATAACAATGTACATAATTACAATACCAGAAGGAAAAATGGTATTCATTACTCAACGTTATGGTTGTCTTTAGCACAAAAAGGGGTGCACAGTGCTGCAACTATAATTTTTGATCACTTACCTAGTGATATAGTGTGTCTGCCAGGCAGAAAAGTAAAATTTGAAAATAAATTGAAGAAGTTTCTCCTTGACAAATCAATCCATTCCACAGAATAATTTCTGTTATTGTAATGTGTGAAAGGAGATAGGTAAGAATTACTAACTCTCGTCTGTATATAAAAAAATAATGCAAACTTTTATATATTCAGCATGTATCCATATTTACAATTTAATTTGTGATGTGAATGTAAAATGACTTGTTCCACATCATAACAATCGATTGTGCAAAATGATCCGTGGATCATGAAACTAACTAGCTCCAAAAGCTTCCTCCACGCAGTTGTGAAAGAGTTCCGGGCAAGTCAGTGCAATCAAATCGAGTGCAGATTACGGCCCAAGGCATCAACGACGTCAGTGCCCGTCGGGACCCACGAGAAACACATGCTGCGCAACCAACTTGTGACGTCACACTATCTGACTTGCACAACATACACTGCGAACACTCGGCTCCGTCCGGGGCCTACAGAAAATCGGTACGCCAATGAACAGTTACCCACTTAGGGTCTTCACTTTGACACGTGTTATCGAGAGATTGCACGTATTTAAATGCGCAGTGAGGAATCATTAAGCTCGTTAGGAACAGTAACTCACCTACTTTCAGAGACTGTCGCCGGATCTCGTAAGACCTATAGTGTCACGTGTTGTGACGCACACCACAGAGCCCATATATCAGGTTGCCCGTTCTCTGAGGTCATCTGTTTCTCACGCTGCAAATCGGGTCACCTAGCAAGTGTCCGCCTCGGCCGGTAGCTGACAACAACAGCCTCTAGCGGGCTCCACGCCGCACCTTGTCCTTCCGATGTCAATAACAGCAGCAGACGGGATACAGAAACTCCATATGGAAATTAATGGATCAGCGGACACAGGCGGGACCGTGTCTCTGATTAACGTGGACATGCCCCGGCGCATCAGCTCCCGACAGCGGCGCTATCCTCGGCACAGAATGGTGACGTACAATCGACAGTCAACCCTGTTGCGGGGTCAGATCGTAATCCAAGCTAAATCTGAAAATATCCCTCGGCAACTAATCCTGCTGATAGTAAACTCTTGGACGACAAGTAGCAGTTTTGGGTTAGACCGTTTTGCAGATACTGGTTTCCAAATTCAAGAAGAATTGAACCAAGTTAAAACAGCGATACTAGTAAAAAAACGTAACACATTATGTACGTAATATAATCAACTGTTTGAACCTACATTAATTTGAGCAAAAGGGTTCTAAGCTCCCGTGCCCTCAAAGCAATCAAAAGCAGTGCCTAAGTTTTGTAGAGCATATCCAGTGACTTTCGCCTCTCGCGATCAAGTTAAAGCGGAACTAGATACGTTGCAGAGTATGAGGCTAATATCCCCACTATCGTCTAGCCAGTTGGAAACGCTAATGGTTGTAGTCAGGAAGCCAAATGGATCACTTAGAAACTGTGGCTATTTTAAAAGTCTACCTTTAATGCTCAAGCTAAAGTAGATCCGTATCCAGTTCCTAGGTCAGAGGAATTGGGGAAATTAGCTGGGAGTCATTAGTTATCTAACACAGACTTCGCTGAAATTTATTTTCAATTCCATGTCGATTATCAGACTAACTAATTTTTAATTAATATGCTATTCAACACACGGCATTAAAAGAGCCTGCCAATTGTGGTTGTAAGCGCTCCCACAATATTTCAGAACTACCTTGAGCAACTCGTTCAAAGAATCTCTAATTATGTTACTCATTTAGATGACTTAATAATTACCGGGGCCACGCAGGTTCAACACAACAAAACCTACAGATGTTGTCTGAGTGGTTCCGATGTCATTGTCTGTGATGTTTCCTCGACAAACGCAGTTTCTTTGAGCCAAGTGGAAAGTACCTAGGGTATATGATTCTTCAATTTCTCCAGGCGTATTTTATGACGAAATAAATCTCGGGTGAACAGCCTGGTATGAGTGTCCTTTTGGGCAATCGACCACGTTGCCATCATCAGGTGCGCTGATGTACTGACCGGCGGTGTGCCGGCGCCAGGTATATATATGACAATCCCCCTCCCGCTCCTCCCTCAGGCGCTTCCTATGAGTCGGTGCGGTCCACGTACAGCGTCCGTTCTCCCGCCATAAAGGCGCTGCGACCTAGGTTTTCTCGTTCAGGACGGGCAGCCGGCACCGCTCTCGTTATTCTTGCCCCTTCCCCCGAAGTCGGTACACTCTGGGAAATATCCTTTTTCTTCTTAACCCGGGTGATCACGGGTTCCCACGCCGTGCTAAGGATGTAGCAGCTGTCACGATTTACTTGTGGCTCCCTTACTCTGATCTCTATGGCTTCTTTGATGACACAGTTCCAGTATTTGGAAGTCTGTGTCAGGACTTAGGTTTGGTCATAATCCGTGCTGTGGAGTTCCGACAGGCAATGCTCAGCGATTGCCGACGTACTGGGCTGTTGCATCCTAGTGTGCCGTTGATGTTCTCGGCATCGGTCGTCAGTAGTACGAATGGTCTGCCCTATGTATACACTACTGCCTTGGCAAGGTATCTGATAAACACCTGATTTACGTAGACCAAGGTTGTCCTTGACACAACCAACAAGGCTCTCGGTTTTGCTTGGAGGGCGGAAGATGGTTTTCACTTGGTGTTTACGTAAAATTTTTCCGGACAAGGCCCCACAAAACGGAATAATAGCCAAGGCCTCCTCCTCCTGAGGTGCAGCCGGTGCTGCAGGTGTGGGGTGTAGAGCCTTCCGAATTTGCCCTTCCTTGTAACCGTTCCTCCAATTCTTGTTGGAGACTGTCCCTGTCGGAGATGGTGTGACCTCTGTGTACAAGAGTTCTGAGCACGCCATTCTTTTGTGCCGGGTGGTGGCAGCTATCTGCATGTAGGTACAAATCGGTGTGCGTCTTCTCGTTCAGGACCGTCTGCCGGTACCGCTTTCGTTATTCTTCCCTCCTCCCCCGAAATGGAACAGCCCAAGCAGTTATTTTAAATGGACCTATATTCTTCCGTGGCTGCAGTGTCAATTTTTCTTTGGATGTCGCTACCGGAAATGCTGGTAGTGGTTGGTTTACCCTAGCCATAGTTCGTTGTGAAAATGCTGCATTACCTGGACTGGAATCTTCCGCCGACCGAGATGTCATCGCCTACAAGACGTGGCATTGTGAAATAGATCAAGTCTCAAAGTAGACTTAGTTATGTGTATAGTAATATCCCTTTTACATTGTATACTTGTTCCTGTAGAAAGGGAGCATCTCATCCGTTTCGATCTCCATAGTGAACTCAATATTCTCGTGTCTGGAGTTGAGATGTGTGAGGAAGTCTGCCAGTTTATCTTTTCCATGAGGCTAGGTAACGAAGGTGTCATCTACTTATCTAAGGAAACAGGTGGGTTTTAGATGTGCTGGTTCAAGAGCTTCCTCCTCGAAATGTTCCATGTACATATTTGCGACAACGAGTGAGAGTGGACTACCCACGGCTACTCCTTCTGTCTGCTCGTAGTATTCACCGTCAAATAAGCAGTAAGTTGATGTCAGAGTATGTCTGAAAAGGTTGGTGGTCTCTTCGTCAAACTTATAGCTGATGAGTTCCAAGGATTCCTGTAACGGAACTTGAGTGAATAGAGATACCACGTCGAAGCTCACCAGTATGTCAGATTCCTTAAGTGCAAGGTTGTTGATGCCTCCCAGGAAATCCACGGAGTTACGGATATGGTGTGTACATCTCCCAACGTAAGGGCTAAGCAATTGTTTGAGGTGCTTGGCGAGAAGGTACGTTGGGGCACCAATATTGCTGACAATGGGACGTAACGTAATCGATTCCTTGTACACCTTCGGTAGTCCGTAAAGTCTAGGAGGAACAGCAGCCCTCGGGCGTCGCTTCTTGGTAATCTCGTCAGGGAAGCCGGAATCCTGTACGTGGACCGCACCGACTCATAGGAAGCGACCGAGGGAGGAGCGGGAGGGGGATTGTCCTATATATACCTGCGCCGGCCCACCGCCGGTCACTACATCAGCGCACCTGATGATGGCAACGTGGTCGATTGCCCAAATATTGTGTCCTATGCACACTCATACCAGGCTGTTCACCCGAGATTTATTTCGTTACCTAGGGTATATATTAAATAATGAAGATCTCACGCCCACACATCAATGCACCCAGTAACTCACCTACTCCTAAGAAACTCAAAGAACTAAAGTGTGTTCTGGAAAAAGTTAATTCTCTTGCGAAATTCATTTCCAATGCAGCCCTGATCACCTGCGTACACAGTCAACTGCGTTAAAAAGGGATTTAAACTTGTGTGCTCACAGCGGCGGCATAAAGCTTTCTTGTAACTTAAAAATGGTTTAGGTCATCCGTTTGTTTAGCAACACTCGATCAGGAGAAACGCTGTGTCATTTGCACAATAATGTCCCATAAACACGCCAACGTCACAGAACGGTCCATTGCATTTGCATCTGAAACTTTAAATGAGGAACAGCGAAATTACTCACAAACTGAGATAAAGGAGTTTCCTGTCGTATGTGACGGCAAGACGTTTGATGTATATCCCAGTGGTTCTAAGTTCCACCTGATCACCGAACACAATCCCCGAAATCCGCTATTTTGTTCCTAATCAAAACATCCCGATAAAACTCCACAGCGTGTGCAACGGTAGGCGTTGTACTTTAATAGTTATAACTACGAGATCATTTGTCTTATCGGCCCAACACGCAGCACCCAAACACGGACGCACTTCTTACTTGTCTGTGGTCCAGATGCAGAACTCGAGAATCAGGAAGCGCTGTTTCTGTTTTCTTTTTTGCCTTAGACGTTATTCAGTGACACACCTCCGACGAATTATTAATCATGACGCTTGAAATAGCAACAAAAACAGGCGTGATCCGTTACTGAGCAGGCTGTTGTCTGCTTTACGGCGGCGTTGGCCGGAGCCTCTGCCTAAGCACGCAGACTTAGTATGGCACACATGTTTTTTATTATGAAACCGGCGTAACACGGTTGATGGGGGCTTATTATTAGCTACGGACGAATCCGAATACCAGGTGGTAATTCTTCCCACGCTCCGCCCCAGCTTACTGAAGCTTCTCCACTCTGCTCGTTGAGGAATGTGCAGGACGAAGGAAACAGCGCGGTGTCAAGTGTACTAACCAGGTGCTGACGCAGCCATACAACATATAGTTCAGAACTGCCAGACCTGCAATCACAAACAAACAACCAGCCCCAACGGAGCGTTTCAGCTTTTGACTACACCCCAACCATCCCTCGCAAAAGGGTAAATACTGATTTATCCAGATCCTTCAGAGCAGCAATGTAATTGCTAGTTATCGACGCCCTCTTCGACTGGTACAGATGGCTACATCATTACATCAGCTACCATCCCGAGCACCGTATACTCTCAGGTCACGTTTTAAGCACTTTTGTAAATGCAACGTTACTGAGCACCTCATAACTGACTCTTTCCATCCACCTCCAATTCGGAAGCTGAGCGGATGCTCAGGACATCCAGTATACTGGCGATAGCCGACTCACTCGCTTCGTCGCAACCTGCCGCTGTAGCACCGTAAGTGGACGCAGTGCGGCCAGAATTGAACACGGGAGAAGACTCCACACCATCTTAGACATGCTGTACCCGGCTCCAGCCACGAGCACATTGTTAAGCGGGGCCATTAGCTCCGGTCGCATAAGTCACGAACCGCACTCGGGACAATCCTGCCCAGCAGCCTTCTTTATGCCACTGCTACAATCACTGCCCCCGTTTTAAACGACAACGAGCGCCACGTAAATAATTATATTGGTAATTCAGGCTTTATTCTCAAATTTGTAGACACTGGCTGCTCAACACAAGAAAATCACATGGAGAACTTGCAAGGAAATTATGCTTAAGTGTTCTTCAAATATCTAGGATCTGAACCAAACAGAATACAAGAAAAAAGATCAAAAAAATTCTTCTGATTCACTGAGCTGCTCCCACGTCGTTTTAAAATCGAAGAGGAATGGTAGCGATTACTGGAGTCATTAAGTCAATGCTCCGTACACTGCATGACAGTTTTAAGTGCACAGGACAATTTTTACAAGAACAGTAGTGGGACAGATGTTCGTAAGTACAGTCCTACATTGCTGACGTTAATCTGTCACTGAATAATTTAATATATTATTCTCGCGTACTATGACCTTTTTGGAGAACGCAGATATCCTTTGTAGAATCAATATGGACTCTTCAGGCATATATCATCTGAAACCTAGCTCTATCGTAATAAATAATACATGTACATACATATATGTATACTTCTTTTATTGTAACATCACATCATTATCATCATCATCACTATTACTGCGCTAAGATAACTTTGTAATCAATCAAAACATATAACACCTTCAAAAATTTTGAAAACACAGCGTATTCTATAGGGTGGACTAGAACTCCACCAACAAACTTTCAGAGGTTTTTCATGAGATACCTTTTGAGTATTTCAGGACCCACGGTCTCTGGCGGCTCGTTGCAGAATAATAAAGTAATTATGATTTATTGAGTTTGTTACCACAGTAACCCTTGTTTCTGTGAAAATACCTTCAAAACAGTGAAGAAGCCTGTAATATGCAATAACCAAAACGTACAACGCACAAAATACATCAATGCAAGAACCTTTGGAAGATGTCAGTCAATCCACCTAGCATATATTTTTGTGGTTTTATAATTTCTTGGCTCGATCGATTCGGCACAGCACCTTTTCTCTGTCTGCGTTCTCTCATATTTTAGATGCCAAGAAGGAAGATCACACTGTAAATCGATACTGAGTTAGTTTTATACTTCTTTTTTATGACATTTGACATTCAGCATAGTATATAGCTGCAACCATCTGTTCTAAACATTTATGACGGCTGGATTTAATTTATGTTGGTCTGATTAAAAACGTATGTGACTGGGTGAATTCAGGAGAAAATTCTTGATTTAACTTTGTGGTAGAGGCTTGGGAATGGCGTTGAAATTTAAAAGGTGGTATGAGGTGCCAGTCTGGCGGGCGTGGGTGAGTTGTCAGCGCGGCTTTTCGTGCCGGAGGCTCGAGCGATGGGCTCTTCAAGATCACACGGTGGGGACTCTTCTGTTAGAATTTTGGGCATTAAACCGAGTGGAAAATTTTGAGGCGAATGAAACAGGCGTTGTCTCTCCTGTCTTCAGATTGGAGGAGACGCCTGCTATTACTGGCAAACTCAGCTCGGTGATTGGTCAGTGTACAATCACCAAGCCTGTTCGAACTAAGTGCTCGGAGACAAGGTAGTTTGAATTATAGAGAGAAGTTACCGGTGCGCGTACGGGTCGACTCGCAGCAGAGAAGCGCCGTTCCGTAAATATAAAGTGCTGCTTCTGTGAGCCCCAGAGCGATAGAATCCCTGTGTCTGAGCTCCTCTGAGGCTCCCCGTCGGCAGGTCAAGAGACCACACAAGCAGCTCAAGCGGGCGCTCCCCATCGTGGCGGCTGGTGTATACACCGGCACAGAAGCTGTGTCACACAGACCTCATCCAGTTTCGATTGTGTTCAACTCCAAAGCTACACGGTACAACAGTTGCAAGCACAGAGACTGAGTCAGAAAAAGGTTCGATGAACGGAGACGCAAGCACATGGAACGGACACGAAGCCACAGAGCATTAAATTAAACGACTAAGGAACAACGTTGGAGCTGCAAAACGCGGAATTAGCTAACTAAGGTGAAAGGCTTCAAGAACGGTACACGAAAATTTGTGCCGAAACTGAAGAAAATAAGTGAAGGAGAGATGTATCCCTGCCATCAGTAGCGGAGACGAATGAACGAGGTAGAGCAAACACAAAAGTAATTAGAGAGGCAGAGGCGCCAAATGGCGTAGATCGTGACGTTTCACCAGTAATCTTCGAGTCGTCGGTAGATAATCAGTTCGCGAGTGCAAAGAATGAGTCGGAGAATACCCCACCAACGAGCGTGAGCGTGGCGACGGTGTGTGTGTGTGTGTGTGTGTGTGTGTGTGTCATGAATAACCAGTGGTGCGAAGACGAGGGCAAAGCAGCAATTGATTGCTCTACCACCACTGTCGGACAGGTGGACCGTTATTGCTGAACAGATGGCACACTGAACATCATCGATTGTGATTTAGTCGATAAAAACTGTTCAGCAGGACTTGGTAGGTGTACCTACTGTTCACACAGTATATATTAAATCAGAGCAAATACAGGATTGTGAGTTAGAGCTACATACGGTAAATGTATATGATGTAGTGAAACGGTACAGTAGTTTCCGCTCCATAAGCAGCAGTTTCCGCTGCTCGCTCGCACCAGGAAGTACAAACGGGGGCGGCTCCACCGCTAATTTATTACACGAGTGTGTGAAATCTTATGGGACTTAACTGCTAAGGTCATCAGTCCCTAAGCTTACACACTACTTAACCTAAATTATCCTAAGGACAAACACACACACCCATGCCCGAGGGAGGACTCGAACCTCCGCCGGGACCAGCCGCACAGTCCAGGACTGCAACGCCTTAGAACGCTCGGCTAATGCTGCGCGGCATATTGCACGACGCGGCCGGCAACGGAACCCCATGTGGACGGGCGGAGAATGCGTTAGGCTTCATTATACATATTTATATATGTCTTGTATCATGTATTTCTTGTACTTGACTGTGAATCTGCACGTGAACTTTGATAATCCTCCTTCTACCTTTCCATAAAGCGTGGCCAAATACTAGTTGGGAAACAGCAGAAGTAGTTCTGTAGTGCCAACCTTACTCCTGGGTAGGGGATCAGAGATACAGCACAGGCAGGTCGAAGTCAAAGACGTTCCAGTATTATAAGATTTGGGGTAGAGGGGTTGGTCACGGCCAAGTGGTATGACCATCCCCTCCACCGGGGCCCAGGAAGATCTCCGGGTGTCCACCATATTCTAAGAGTTCTACAGAAGACGGGTAAGTGAGCAGATGTGCCCTCAGTCTGTCTCGATGTTCACAGGAAGAAAGGTATTTGAATATTTGAACTAATTCTTTTATTTTCAGTTTCAGATTATGTAGGGAAATGAATGTACGTAATGCTTGCTTTCTCGTTTATTTCGGAAATTCTGTGTGGAAATACTGAGTAGGTTCCGATCCTTTCTACAAAGCCACGTGGTGTCGCAAGCTGCAATGTCTCATCAATAGTTCCAATGTATAAATTCTATCGCGCAAATCGAATGCAAAGCACTATATTACAACGCGAGTGATTTTTTTGTCGAAAAATTGAACTATAAAATGTTTATTTGTGTGAAGGGTGTCTTGGAACACGTGGTCTGGCCCATGCTAGTAATAGTGCAGGTGGTTGAGCATTGGGTAGCCAAATTATAACATCGAACGGTCACACTAATTCGCCACCTTACGGCATAGTTAAATTAGTTGTCGTTTCCGCTTCCTTTGTAGCTGGGTCTACTGTAGTTCCACGTGGTCGATCGTTCGTTGCCGAAGGGCACGAGTTTGAAGTAGCGGCAAAAGAGACATCACCCCGCTAAACTCCTTCGACCCCCTGTGTTAATGTATCTGGTTCCCAGTTTGCCCGTTATCCTCCTCTCACATAGTGGATGTTCTATATAAAGAAATGGTAGAATTTGGTGGTACACATTTGGCCAAACGCAGTTCCGTCTTGCCCCTAAAACAATAATGTGCGTGCAGATTAGCATACAATATAGCGGAGCTATAAGTTGTCAAAATGTAAACACTGTAAACTGGAATACTTACTGTAATCGCTGTAAAGTCGAATGATTATGTTTAAAATAAATAGGTTATGAATGGTCATAAATCTTTAACATATCCTAGAAATAACAAAGGAGTCAAGTTAAAAGAATTCATTTAAAATAAAAGATATGGAACGCAGGAACCGACACATCAGCGTGTGAACCCTCCAGCCCCTTGCCTAGTAACGTGCAAAATAGGGCGCGCTCTGTTCTCTAGGTAGCACTCTCAAGCTCCACTCCCCAGTTATCCATTGCGCCATTTTCATTCAGGCTAGTTGCAATGACTACCTCTTTTAATAATGCCGATGTCAGGTGTCGGATTTCCCCTGCTTGTGGACCAGTATAGAAACAACAAAATCCACAAAATCACGAGGGCAGCGTAAAGAAAAAATACGAGCGTTGCCAGAGGGTTTTAAGCAAGTACAGGCAAGAGCATAGTTTTCTCCACAACAAAACGGTTAACTTTCATCTGGTGTCCCTATGCCAGGAGTCTTGATTGGAATCTTTCGGTGGGTGTTAATGAAATTATCGAGGATCACGGTGAACCAGATATGAAACCTACAGGTACATGACTCAAAGCAAGATATTGAAAAGTTGGAAATTAGTCGAACAAGCTTAAGAGAGAAGTAAGCTCGCAACATCTTTCGCTCATTGTTTTAATAATGTGCTTGGTTCTGTGAACACTGTGCCAACAAGGAGTAAGGCTTCCAGATGAGGCATGTCGTTACTGGGTATTAATGTGTGTTTACTTCTGAATCGTAATGAGAGTGAGAGAGACCACTGGAATTTCTTTGTGACTGTGACACTAAGAGAAGAGGGTCACTTTGGGTATTAGAAATTAGTGAATTTGTTGTGAAAGGTTTTCAAAAGGTGTCGTAGCATATTTCGGTTCATGTGGTACCACACAAATAGTTTTAGAACCCACTTTTTTTGTTGTTTGTGTTTTTAGTAATGTAATTTTCTTTTACTCAGATTTTATTTTATTTTGCCATGATACTTTCTCATTTAGATTGTCGGTTACGATTTCACCTAAATATTTAAATTTATCAGCAATTGTGATTTCTTGCTCTCCTATTGTAATTTTCTTTACAAGTGGTGAGTCAGCATAAGCTCTGTTTTTTCAAATGATTTTCTAAGGCCAGTTTTCTGTGGTATTTCTTGTAGTAAATTGACTTGCCTGATTTCTTGAACATTGTTGGCTAGGACAGCAGTATCATCAGCGAATCTCAAGCCGTTCGAACTTACATTATTATTAGCACTTCCAGTTCTTTTGTTCTTTGGGTTATCCTTGCATCATTCTCTCATTATGTATTCCAGGGTACTGTTGAGCAAACAGTCTTAAGCCTGTTTTTAAAAGGAATGTTTCAAAGATTTCTATACTTAGCCTTCGATTTGGTGTTGGTCAGAGTAAGTCCTATTAATTTAATTAGTTTTGGATGGAGTCCCAGAACCCTTAAAATTTTTAGTACTGAAGGCGTATGGAGGCAGTCGTACGTCTTCTTAAAATCTAAAAATGTTATTGCAAACTGTATGTTCCGTTTCATGTAGATGCCATGATCAATTTTAAACTAATAATCTGCTCTGCACAGCTCCTCTATGGTCTGTTTCAGTTGTGCTTTGTTTTTACCGTTTAGGATCTTGGATAAAATCTTGTATGTGCAGTCTAGAAGAGAGATTCCTATCTAGTTGTCTGGACCGCTCTTATCCCTCTTCTTGTGTAGTGGGTGTATGATGGCCGTGGTCCAGTGTTCGGGGAATTGTTCTATTATCCAAATTTTTGTTAGAGCCTTGTGTAAGGAGGTCTCTACTGTGTCATATGAATAGATGCAAAATTAAAACATTTTATAGCAGTTACACAACCAGAAACGACGCACGCAGCTGAAAAAATCTTCAAAACAGCTAATGTAACAGAAATTGTCAAAATACTAAAGATAGAAAGAAGAACAATTAGGACATGCATAAACAGACAATATCAAGTAAATGGAGAATAGTTTCGAATGAAATAGTGTACAAGAAAATAGAACCAGTAATGTGCACGGCCGGGAAGAAGCCTGTGTCATTCTTTGGACAACTGATGAGAACACCAGAAACAAAATTAGTAAGGGAATAACAGAAAAATTGTGAAACAACAAGAGAAACATTAAAACGATTACAGAAATTAAGAAAAATATGACTCCAAATTATAGTGTGATGAAGTCCCATACTCCGTGACGGAGCGTAGGGGATGAATGATGATGATGAGGACGACACAACGATACCGAGTCATCTCGAGGCAAGAAAAATCCTTGACCCCGCCGGGAATCGGACCCGGGACGCCGTGCTTTTTTTTTTTTTTTAATCTCATTTTGTTCGTTGTGTCTGCTCGGGGCGGACGTCGAAAGACATCCATTTCAATTCGTTGTTGATCCATTAACTCAGTTTTTTTCATTAACGAGGGCATCTAGCCCTCTGACCAAACACGCTGAGCTACCATGCCGGCAAGGGAAGCGAGAACGCTACCGCGAGACCACGAGTAGCGGACGCCAAATTACAGTACATGACTTAAAATAGGCTGCAGGAATAGTGATCTCATACGAAGAAGGAAAGAAAATACCTGGAAAAACGAAGATGTATTGGGCAGACAGAAGAGCAGGAAACCCTTCACATAATAATAAATAACAGCAATCCCTCTATAACTATTGCACTATTGAATTCCTTAATTCCTTATTTAATTATTATTGAATTGTATTGTACTGTGGAATAACAACAATCTGTATAAGTCTTTGTGTAACTGACTACAGTGGTCCAATGAAGGCCATAAAATTAAAAATATAAAACATGAATATAGTCCTTTTTTTTAATGGCTCTGTGCACTATGGGACTTAACATCTGAGGTCATCAGTCCCCTAGAACATAGAACTACTTAAACCTAGCTAACCTAAGGACATCACACACATCCATGCCCGAGGCAGTATTCGAACCTGCGACCGTAGCGGTCGCGCGGTTCCACAATGAAGCCCCTAGAACGGTCGGCCACGCCGGCCGGTTGTATATAGTGTAAGACTTATCTGTCAAAATTGTTATGAAGTATGGTGCAACACTGGAGACAGTGACGTGGAAGAATGGATCAGCACTGTCAGTAACGTTGGGACGCTGCTGCGATTGCCAGCTGGTCGGCAGGAGCAAGACGGGAGTCATACGGCGACGGCAGCGTCCAACAGCTCGGCTCGCTGCTCCTCGCCAAGTTCGAACAGCCAGCGAAAGCTGAGAGCACGTGTTCAGCTGAAGGCCAGACTGGATCAAAGAGAATGACGCCTCCGCCAGCGCGACAACAAGCTCCTGGCCACCCACGCCCCTGCCAGAGTCTCGCTTCTACAGCCCATCTGATCTCCAATGAGCCTTGAGCCGGGCAGATCCTTTCTTCAGGCTAGCAGCGGCTTTCTTTGCCCCTGTCACTTGCCGCCACGGTGCTCGTGAATGGAGTTCCTTGTCCGAAGGCCAGCGCTACGTCTGCCACCCATCAGGTGGACCTTGGGCACGGTTTGAGACTGCAGTTAGCGTGACAAGAGGCAGCTGCGCCAATAATGAAGACTGAACAATGGAAATTGGATGCTATGGTAACCTTTCGCTTTTTATTTTCTCATGGTATGCCACTGAGTATATAGTAATTGGATCAGAGACTAATGACTGCTTACGATACGATGCAGCTGTGTCCAACGAGAAGTCAGAAGACTGAGAGATGAGACAGGCACTGACTAACTGTCGATATTCTCGCAACATGCTCTGCATTTAGCATATAATGAGAGTAACATTTAAACAGAGCCTGGACGCTTGATAACTGTTAGATGATGGGTGTTGCTATCGTCGTCTATTTAACAAATTATTTTCCTTGTACTACTCGTGGATATGATGTGAAACGTTGCAGCAATATGAAGCACCCTGCCAAAGACAGTTTCTTGAAAAGGTGTGGAGTCGCCCTCTACATACTGCAATAAAGAAATGGTGTTTACGATGGAACAGCGATTTATTGATTGACAGTGCAGGTCTACAACCTTGG
Organism: Schistocerca piceifrons; assembly: GCF_021461385.2. Lineage (NCBI taxonomy): Eukaryota > Metazoa > Arthropoda > Insecta > Orthoptera > Acrididae > Schistocerca > Schistocerca piceifrons. The sequence goes on from NC_060149.1 coordinate 5,277,295, forward strand.
GTGGCTTTGATGTGATATTTTAGTGGGAGTGTAGGTCTACGTAAGGGACGAATTGTGTAGACTCTTCATCTTATTCCCATCATCGCGTCCCTGTCCGAAGGACAGCCCTGCGACAAGAAAGAGTATGACTCTGCCCAGCGTGATTGTCGCGTTCCAAACCACAGGCTACGTCTCCAGAAAGAACGAAGTGACATGCTAAGGCTATGCACTGCATAATAACTTGTGTGGGAAAGTGTTTTGCGCATAGTTTTCTTCGTTACTTTTCGAAGGATGTCATTGTATTAGGAATGATTTTTTTTTCTGTTTCTCCTTTGCTGAAAAAAGAATAGTCATTTATTTATATTTATTCCGTGCGAGGAGCACATTTTTATCTACTATTTGCTACTATTTCTGTATTCTTTATCCTAGATGAAACCATATTAAGATATCGGTCATTCGCCCGCCCCCGGTAGCTGAGTGGTTGCCGGCACGGTAGCTCAGCGTGTTCGGACAGAGAACTGGTTGGCCTCTCTAATAAAAAAAAAAAAAAACTGAGTGGAAGGATCAACAAACGAACTTGACCTGATGTCATATGACGTCCACAACGACCAAACACAACGATCAAGAACGAACAAAATGAAAAAAATAAAGTGGTCAGCGCGACAGACTGCTGAGGGACTGTGTGTTGTGTTGTCTTAATCATTATCATTTCATCCCCATCGATGCGCAAGTCGCCGAAGTGGCGCCAAATCGAAAGACTTGCACCTCACGAACGGTCTACCCGACGACAGTCACACGATATTTGCATTTCTACCGACCATTCATGTGAGATATGCACATACTCACATGTTGGGATATGACTTATTTCGAGGAATATTTCATGCCGGTATACCGAAATCTCATTTGTCTGGAGTACATCAATTACCTGGTGTACGTGTCTGAGAAAGTAGGATTGACCGTGTGTCAATTGGAGGGTGTTTTTGTGCATAACATTTTGATAACAGTTAAATGGCATGTCATGTGTCAATTAAGAAATGTTACTGCAGATAACATTTTAAGAGAAGTAATTAAGAGAATTTTCGTACAGCTCACAAGAGCTTCGGGTTCCCTCTTGTGATTCGCAGTGAGAATTAGACGGGACAAGGAAGTCAATAAATGTGCTAAAAACTCTCTTGGCCTATTACAGCTTTATAGTAATAGGTCTGGCGTCATTTTTCTGACCTGTGAGGGAAACAATGAGATACATCAATCATCCTGTTTTCATAAATTTTGTGGTTTTATAATTCTGTGTCTTGATCAAGTAGGCAGAGCATATTTTCTCTATCTACTTTTCTCATAGTTTACGTGCATGGTGGAAGATCACACTGGGCGCCGAAACTGAGTGTGTTTTATTCTCATTTTTACATCTGATATTCAGCACACTTGTTCTAAACCTGGATGTCCGATGGACTGAATGAATGTTGGTGTGATTAGAAACGTATGCGACTGGGTGAATTCAGGCGAAAATTTTTTGTTTTTCTTTGCAGTAGAAACCTGGGAGTTGAAATTTCAAACCTGGCTACAGATGCTAGTCTGGCGGGCGTAGGAACGTTATCTGCGCGGGCTTTACTCCCGGAGTTTCTCGCGATTGGCTCTTCTTCACACAAAAACTTCACGTTTGCAATGGTGTATCTCTTGCTTACAGCAACCTGTGATCTTGCAGTGTTAATCATTTAAATATATTACATTTACAAATATATTCCCGTAACTTCATTACTCTACATTAATTATTTTTTTAGTGTTGCGAGTTTTTTACATGAGTTCTGGAGTGGGCTCCACTTTTGTGAATAAATGATTTTCGTTAAACTTCTCCACAATGTGTATACCAGTACGCTTTCCCTCCTCCTGTGATTTGTAACGTTGCATAACGTGTAAGAGAGAAATCCTTCGTAATATTCAGTAAAGTGCAAACCCTGATCAATCACTCAAATATTCTGTAGTCGGATTTTCTTTTCCCGTTTTCCCTAGAAACTAGGGTTAAAATTTCACTTAACATTTGTAGAACCTCAGATGATTTGATGCTCAGGGCTGGGTAGACAACGTTAAACAATATAATTACTCAATAAGAAGCTCGCGGCTACTGAAAGTCCGTTGTAGGGTGAAAGGACGACCCATCACAAAATTAAAACGATTTGGGGCGTCTTGTATCCCTAACACTCAAACGTGTTGTGAAGAGGTTGCCATAGGTGCCGGAAAACTTCTGCATAACTTGATTTGTCGCTCTTCCAATGCATTCTGTGAACTCACACAGCAGATGCAGTTGGAAATTTGTGTTAAGTTCTGTGGGACCAAACTGCTGAGATCATCAGTCCCTAAGCTTACACATTACTTAACCTAACTTAAACTAACTTACGCTAAAGACAACACACACACCCATGCCCGAGGGAGGACTAGAATCTGCGACGAGGGGAGCCGAGCGAACCGTGACAAGACGCCACAGACCGCACGGCTACCCCGCGCGGCTAGGAGATGCATATCGGCCATCTCTTCAACAGTAAACTTAACCATACTGCTGTGTGTCAACCCAAAACAGAACCGAGCAGAACTGAATATAATAGTGAGGACGATGCGTGCAGTGGATATTAGTGTTGTTAACAGCAATTACCATGAATGGATGGAACACGATGGATTCGGAACAAGACACACAACGTATACCATCGAGATTTACACTGTTGTGTACTATCTTCATGCAGTATAGGTACAAAGATAACTTGGCCAAGAAACCAACCCAAACGCAGTAACTCTGTGAAGAGCCGCCAAAGACCGTGGGTTTCTGATACCAAAATTTTGAGAAGGTATCTCTGATCAACCTCTGAAAGTTCATCGGTGGAGTTATACTTCACACTGTATAAATAGAGTAGGTCTAAAGGAAACAGTAAAGTAAATCAATAAATCAGTCTGCGGTAGACATCGGTATCAAAAATGGTTCAAATGGCTCTGAGCACTTAGGGACTTAACTTCTGAGGTCATCAGTCCCCTAGACTTAGAACTATTTAAACCTAACTAACCTAAAGACATCACATGCATCCATGCCCGAGGCCGGATTCGAACCTGCGACTGTAGCGGTCGTGCGGTTCCAGAGTGTAACGCCTAGAACCGCTCGGCCACTCCGGCCGGCTAGACATCGGTATCCAGGTTGCTGTCACGTTCCTCAACTTCCAGAATGCTCTCGATGCAGCTCGGTACTGTCTGTTAGAACAAAATATGAGCGCAAAGCGTATCGGTCCAGATTTGTGACTGGGTACAGGACTTCCTAACAGACAGAACATAACACGTCGTCCTTAATGGGAGAAAATCTTTAGACGTAAATGGAGTGTTGTACGACCATTGCTATTAACGATGTGCATAAAAGATCTCATGGATAACGTCGGATGCTCTGTGACGCTGTCCGTTGGCGATGCTATAGTACAAACGAAATTTGTAAAGCCATAAAATTAGAGAAATGAAGTAAGAACCGAATAGTGTCGGTGCTTACTACAAAAAGTGGCGGATGACCCTAACCGTAAATAAACGTAACGTATTGTAAGTAAGTGTTGAAAGAGAGCCATTACCGTTCGATTGCATTGTTGGCGACGAATCATTAATATCAAGAAACCTCAAAGTACTTATCACAAACCGTCGGAGGCTGACAAAAGTGACACCGCCACATAGAAAACTAGTTGTTGCGTACACACAGCATTCTGAGATCCAGTGGAGAAATCCTTAGGAAACGTAATTCAACCACGAATGAAGTGACTTAATCAGCCATCGTTCAAGCTACTTTCGATTACTGCTCGTTCTTCTGGGACTCTTACTAGATGGAATCAATAGAGAGAGAAAAAACGACGAATTTCATTACGGGTTCCAATATTAGGCATTTGAGCACTAGCAATATTAATTTAACGGTGAATGAAAGGCAGTTTAGTGGTACAATTTGTACAGAAACTGTACGGCAGTTACAAGATCATGGGTTATGAATGGGAAGCAGTGGTTGAAAAGGGAGTGTTATTCAATCTATACACTGAGAAAGCAGTAAAAAAAACCTAAGAAAATTTGGAGTAGTAACTAAAGACCAGGGAGAAGAAATAAAAAGTTTGAGGATTGTCGATGACATCGTAGTTCTGTCAGAGACAACAAAGGACTTGGATGAGCAGCTTAACGGAGTGGGCAGTGTCTTGAAAGGAAAATATAAGATGAACATCACCAAAGCAAAACAATCGTAATGGAATGTAATCGAATTATGTAAGTTGATACTGAGGGAATTAGATTACGAAACGAGACACTGTAGGTAGTAGATGGAATTTACTATTTGGGCAGTAAAATAACTGATGATGGCCGAAGTAGAGGGGATACAAAATTTTGACTGTCAATAGAAAGAAAAACTTTTCTGAAGAAGAGAAGTTTGTTAACATCGAATATAGATTTAACTGTCGGGAAGTCTTTTCTGAAGTTATTGGTATTGAGTGTAGCCGTGTATGAAAGTAAACCATCGACGATAGACAGTTTAGACAAGAAGACACTAGAATTTTTTTCAAATTTAGAGCTACAGAAGAATGCTGAAGATTAGACTGGTAGATAAATGTAACTAATGAGGAGACAGTATGTAGAATTAGGGAAGAAAGAAATTTGGCGCACAACATGACTAAAGAAAGGGCTCGGTTTATAGGACACATTCTGAGGTATCAAGGTATCACCAGGTTAATCCTGGAGGGAAGTGAGGGGGTAAAAATCGTAGAGGGAGACCAAGAGATGAATACAGCAATCAGATTCTAAATGGTTCAAAAGGCTCTAAGCACAATGGGACTTAACATCTGAGGTCATCAGTCCCCTAGGCTTAGAACTACTTAAACCTAACTAACCTAAGGACATCACACACATCCATGCCCGGAGCATGAAGTGTTGCATCAAAGCAGTCTTCGGACTGAAGAACACAAGAAAAACAACTGAATGGTCCTAGTAGGCACTCCAAGAGAGGTGCTGTGCATCAAGAAAAGCTTTACTGTTAAAATTCAAAGAGCATACTTTTCAAGAACTGTCAGACAACATACTAGCTCCTTCTGCATACGTCCCCTTAGGGAAAGACAGAACTTGTAGCTTAGCTATACCAAAAGCAGGATGTCAGGCATAGTTCTGGATTTAAAGTGTCTCTTACCTGAAGATAACGGAATATAAAGGGACGCTATTTAGAGGGACAGTAGGTCATCAATGCTGGCATGATCCCCAGACCGGTCGCTACTGGTTTCTTAAGCCCCCACTTCCCTCTCCTCCTCCCATCCCTGGAGAATCAATAGGAATTGTTCAAGGTCATCCAGAAAAGCCCCAAACACCGAAGGCAATTATATGAGTTACATCCAAGGTCATCCTGGTAACCCCTGCCCAAGCTGCACACCTCAGACCAGTGAACACATAACTTGATACACCTCTCTACCAATGGTAGAACATAAAAATGGCAGGACACCCCCTCCCCTCCACCTGGAGCAATAAGATTCGACTTCCCTCCCCCCTCCTTATCATCATCCTTCATAACTAAATAAATTGTGTAGGCCTCTTCATTTGAGGTCTTTGCATCTTGGGGAGAGGGTCAGATGTGTTATACACAACACTTCTATAGTGGTACCGTTTGGACAAAATAATAGTAATATTACAAATTAACAACTGTTTTTATTAACAATTTTGTTTTTGCAGTATATTTGTTGACAATCATTTCTTGTTGTCTATTAACATTATGTTTATTTATAAAGTTATTTATTATTCACACTAAGTGTCTTCTACCGCGCTTATGCCTATTTGTCAACGATTTACAATTTCTTGTTGATGTACAAGGGCAGTTCAATAAGTAATGCAACACATTTTTTTTCTGAAACAGGGGTTGTTTTATTCAGCATTGAAATACACCAGGTTATTCCCCAATCTTGTAGCTACACAACACTATTTTTCAACGTAATCTCCATTCAATGCTACGGCCTTACGCCGCCTTGAAATGAGGGCCTGTATGCCTGCACGGTACCATTCCACTGGTCGATGTCGGAGCCAACGTCGTACTGCATCAATAACTACTTAATCATCCGCGTAGTGCCTCCCACGGCTTGCGTCCTTCATTGGGCCAAACATATGGAAATCCGACGGTGCGAGATCGGGGCTGTAGGGTGCATGAGGAAGAACAGTCCACTGAAGTTTTGTGATCTCCTCTCGGGTGCGAAGACTTGTGTGAGGTCTTGCGTTGTCATGAAGAAGGAGAAGTTCGTTCAAATTTTTGTGCCTACGAACACGCTGAAGTCGTTTCTTCAATTTCTGAGGAGTAGCACAATACACTTCAGAGTTGATCGTTTCACCATGGGGAAGGACATCGAACAGAATAACCCCTTCAGCGTCCCAGAAGACTGTAACCATGACTTTACCGGCTGAGGGTATGGCTTTAAACTTTTTCTTGGTAGGGGAGTGGGTGTGGCGCCACTCCATTGATTGCCGTTTTGTTTCAGGTTCGAAGTGATGAACCCATGTTTCATCGCCGGTAACAGTCTTTGACAAGAAATTGTCACCCTCAGCCACATGATGAGCAAGCAATTCCGCACAGATGGTTCTCCTTTGCTCTTTATGGTGTTCGGTTAGACAACGAGGGACCCAGCGGGAACAAACCTTTGAATATCCCAACTGGTGAACAATTGTGACAGCACTACCAACAGAGATGTCAAGTTGAGCACCGAGTTGTTTGACGGTGATCCGTCGATCATCTCGAACGATTGTGTTCGCACGCTCCGCCATTGCAGGAGTCACAGCTGTGCACGGCCGGCCCGCACGCGGGAGATCAGACAGTCTTGCTTGACCTTGCGGCGATGATGACACACGTTTTGCCCAACGACTCACCGTGCTTTTGTCCACTGCCAGATCACCGTAGACATTCTGCAAGCGCCTATGAATATCTGAGATGCCCTGGTTTTCCGCCAAAAGAAACTCGATCACTGCCCGTTGTTTGCAACGCACATCCGTTACAGACGCCATTTTAACAGCTCCGTACAGCGCTCAATGAAACTATACGAGACGAAGCGGGAATGTTTGAAAATATTCCACAAGAAATTTCCGGTTTTTTCAACCAAAATTGGCTGAGAAGAAAATTGTGTTGCATTACTTATTGAACTGCCCTCGTATTTATATATACTTTTGACTATCAGGTGCACTAAAAATTTAAATACTAAGTTTATACATTATTTTACTACCCACATTTTCTTTCTGTATGTAATGTTTACAGTTTCTTTCTATTCACACAGTATTTACATGCGTTGTCTGATAACTTTTTATGTAAAGGATGCCCATAATTAAAGTTCCAGTTACAAAACGTTGTAGAAAGAAACCACTGCTCCGAATGACGTCAAATTTCAACAACATATTATTGATACAGGCGCAAACGTCATGGAACCAAAACAAAATGTAACGAAGATTTTACCAGTAGATGATGCTGTAAGCGTCTTAACGTAAATGACAATAACACATTACATCATCTGTATAGTTCAATGTGGATGACTGCACAAGTTCGGCAGTCAACAGTTGCGGCACTGTTAGCTGGGTAAGCCCTTCCACCATGACAAGGCCGTAACATATCAAATGCGAAAGATTGATTTTTAACTGTCATGAGGCGAAAAACCTCATAAAAAGCAAAGGGACATCGATTTCTAATTTTCCTGTGAATAAAATCAACATTAAAAGCAAAATGACATCGTTTTTTAATTGTATTGGGGCCAAAAACCGCTTAAAAAGCAAAATGGCTTTGGTTTTTATTTGTCGTAGCGCCAATACCTGCTTAAAAAGAAAAATGACAGCGGTTTCTAACTGTCGTATGACTGGCACAGTACCTGTTCCATATACTTTCCATGGTTGTCTGCCACAAGTTGAAATCAAATAAACAGCATGTTCCAAAACTCTCGGGACTCATGTTCATAGTTGTTGCACACTGCGTGCCTTCAACTTAGCTATGTTGTTAATTGAAGCACTGAACTCAACCTGTTCCAGAAGTCACACGGATTTCGATGAGGTGATATGAACGACCACGCTGTGGGGAAATGACGGCTAATAACTGTAGTATTTTCGAATTTATTCTGCACCAGCTACTTCTCTGGGTGCGCAATGTGTGGAGGAGCGCCGTCTTGCATAAAAATTATCCTACCCACACATCCACACTGTTGAAATATTGGAATGACGTTGGTGCGCAAAAGACTCTCATAGCGTTTACCAGTGACGATATAGGTAACAGAATCCGCAGAATCCGATACAGTACAGCGATACGATGAATGACGTCGTCAACGCGTACCTTTGCAGAATGGAGTGGTACTGGACGAGGTGTGTGCGGATTTTCTGCATAGTGATTTGTCATGGAGATGGAAATGAGCTTGGCCTGTCCACAAAATGTTCCATGGCCATTCATTGCACACTTTTATGCGAGCAAGAAATTCCAGAGCGAACGTTTGGCTTGTTGTCAAATTAGCGGGAAGCACATCCTGAACTTGGGAGATTTTGTAAGGAGAGCAATGCATGATGTTTTGTAGGGTTTTATGCACCGTGATCCCAGGGATGTCTTACTTTCAGGCAATTCCCTGTGCACTGCATGTTTCCACACCACCGCTCGACCCCCCTTCAGTACCATTATGGGGTGTCTTCCCGTGAACCACCATTTAGCTTGATGGGGCTTTGCACTTCAGAGCCTCCTCCGAAGTATAGTACCACCATACCACTTTCCGAAAACCCTTAGCATGCCCGCTACGATATGCATTTTCGTGGAAATCCTTGCTAAATGAAGACCCGATTTATCTACTCAATAGAGAAGAGTTAAATGAGTCCCTGAAGTTGAGAGTAAGTGCTCTACCCTCCCGCTGTAGAGTGGTAAGCGAGACAGAGTGTTCACCCAGACGAACACAAGTTTCGTTATTATTCACCCTACTTCTTACGAAGTAATTAATTGACGAAGTGAGGATGTTACGAGCGAGCACGGAAATTGTCACTGCTACCTTTTGGACACAGTGCCCCACCGTGTGTTTAGGAAATAATAGACACCTGTTTGTTTATTCAAACAAATACACCCATGATGTTACAAGATTTAAGCTCCCGCTGTAATAAGCACTAGTTTGTTTATGTGTAGCACCCATGACGTGACGTCATCGCTCAAACGCAGTATCGCGTTATTTTGCTGAAAATTTAGTTAGCAAGAGACTTCCACCCAAATGAATAAAAGTCTTATTGTACAATATCAAAGTAGTTCACGCCCATCTTTTTTTGTAGCTCACCCTGTTACTTAAGTGTTTTCTGAATTTTGTGTTAGCTGAAAATCAACACTGAAATGTACTCTGTCGTCCAATATCAGTTTAAGAATTAATGCGAGTATTGTACTAATGATCTTAACTGAGCCTCCTTAAATATTTTTTAATGTGCCACCATGCATTTGGTTTTGTCCTTTAACAATTAGGATCTCTTCGTGTACAAATTTGGTGTCGCTTTGAGTGGATCATTACTGGTTTATAATGGTTCAAATGGCTCTGAGCACTATGGGACTTAACATCTGAGGTCATCAGTTCCCTAGAACTTAGAACTACTTAAACCTAACTAACCTAACGACATCACACACATCTATGCCCGAGGCAGGATTCGAACCTGCGAGCGTAGCCGTCACGCGGTTCCAGACGGAAGCACGTAGAACCGCTCGGCCACCACGACCGGCGATCATTACTGGTGTTGGACCATCTGTTAGCCAGCATTGTCTTTCTCTGTTCTTACACGTAATTTACATTACACCGCCGGTACACGCCGCCATCTGTGCCGAGTGCTGAAAGTGCCACTGCCACTTCCCCTCCACCCCTCTCGCCATTCCTTTACCTCTCTGCTCTTTCCCCTCCCGCAAGACGTGTGTTGCCCGCTCCGTCACCCTGATAGAGAAAACGGAATCTGAAGTCTGTCGACGTCACACTTCCCCGCTGGACAAGCCACGGGAGATGTGCTCATCTCCCGTCAGTCGAAGTTCGTTTACGAAAAGTGCGTGCGCTTCTGTCTCGTAGAACCTCGTTATAGCTGTTAATCTTTTCGTCTTTTATGATCCGATTATAAGCTCACTGCATTCTTTCCCTTTCTTTATATGAAGTTTCATGAATAGGACGAGAATATTGTTAGCTCTTTTGTCACTGTGGACACACATTTTAATTATCTTTTGTAGAGTTTTGCCTATGTGTTCTCCATGCCTATAACTTCGTTTTACAAGCTTAGTTTATGCCACATGACAGTCCTCTGATTTCATCCATAATCCCCAAATTCTGCCAGTATAAGAAAAGGCTTTGTACTTTGCATTTTAACATGAGTTAATGTCGTTAAAGATTTTCATATGATTTATGGAACATCATCTCTTCAGCTTGCTAACTGCACCCTCCATTCAACTGGAATGTTTTAATATTTTGTAGCCCACGAAACTTTGTGCAACTATTACAAGTAACTAATATGTGAGGGATATAGCACAATTTTACGTTTGTTATCACTCATTTTAAATGTACTTCACCCAGTTCTTATCCAAGTAAGATGTTAACGTCTGCATTAAGGTGATTTATAATGTTTTTACCCAAATACTTCGATTACCAAACAATTAAATATTTTGTTATGACCGTGGATTTTGCGTTGTATTTTGTTATACTAATGATTTCAGTTATTACATAAGACAAAATTTCAACAATTAATATTTTATTATTTTCTTAACTGATGAAATTTGATAAACTTGACTGCATGTAAGTCTTCTCCCACGTACATACAAAAAATGAATACAACTGCAACACATCCCTCCCATAGTATTAAGGCCTCTACTACTACAAACCATCTTCCCGGGGAGTGACCGACGTTTTTTTGTAAACAATGTGAGTCACCACTTCTCTGGAATGGGGAGGGAATGTACAGGATGGCAGCCAGTCAAAGAATATTTTAGGGAATTTGGTTCAAAGAAATTTATTTCGAGGGCCCAGTAGAATCTTTACAAGTTTCCTCCCAGAATAATTCACACCGTGTCTACGTGACACAAGTCGCTTGTCTTTCAAAACCGAGGCGGTTCTGTGCAGTTGAAGCTGCTGACAGGAGACGCCCTGAGCCCTCTGCTGAAACTGCTAGCGAATTCACGCCATTGATTTTAGCCAATAGCGTGCGCAGGATACCGATCACGTGCGTGGACGCTGGAGCGTCCTGCGGTGCAGAACACACTTGCTTCTCTCTCTTGTAATCCAGACTTGGAGCAGAACAGACGTCTTTGAGGAAGGCAGAGCCTCTGGCTCTGCTTTTCGCGACCGGCCGCCAACGTAAGTCAATATGAACCGCTCCCCTTCCGTTGCCCATTTCAATTAATTGTTCGACCTGCTAGACTGGCCTAAATTTGCTAACTTCCGACCCTAAGCGCGCCCTTAGTACTCGGTACTCTTTATTGTACTTAATTTCCTGTTTTGTCATTTAACGGTCGCTGTGCTTCTCCAGTTTAAGGGGATGCTGTAGAGAATGTCAATGTCTTTTCAGACTGTAACAGAGGCGTTCTTGAAATTATCACGTATCCATAAGGATTTCTCATTACATGTCACATTAACGCTTGAGTTTATATGATCGAAATTTTGAAGTAACATTGCTAGATCTTCTAAAATCATTCTGCCATGTTCCCATTTGATTCCATGATAATACTGGTTCAACCACGACACACCATCACGCATTTTCAGGCAGTTGATGCCTTTCAAAGCTTTGCTTGGATACACGATTGTTGAAAATGTTGTGGTAGCTGGCCCCTCCCTCGTAAAGGCGAAAACTGCAACATCTTTGTGTACAAAATGTTCATATTCATTGACAAAGCCTTGGACATCGAATCCAATATCCGTTTAAGATGACATCATGAAATGGTTAAGTTGTTATGCTACACACACTGTGCACTATTGCAGTAAGTGGGTCTAGTTAATGATCCAATCATGAAGTATTATCTCTTCATTGCTCATGTATATTGCTGATGCAAATGGTTTGAGCGAGAGGTATTCTTGACCAGTCATTCGTTCACCATACACACGTGGAACGCTTCTGCTGAGTGAAAATATTTTTCTTTCGTGGTTTCAAGCCTAACTATTTAAGGGAATAACGGTTCTTTAGTGTTAAAATGTTGTTTCGGTTGTCAAGTGAGGTACTGCCGACTGTGTATTCCAGTTTTATAAAATACATCAATGCAGCTTCAAATGATGGCATATCACGATCTTTTCAACGTGAAAATCGACGAGACGATCGCCCTAGCTCAAAATCCTCCACTCAAGATTGTCTAATGTCTGAACAGTCACTGGGACGTAAGTCACATTACTTGGTTTCTCCACAATTTTATAAGGGAAGAACCTGCAGATGCTATGAGTAGTAAGTGGGCCACTTAAGTGCAGTTGCAGATATTTTTTTAACACATCCATCATTGTCTTATAAACTGCTAGACTGCACACACTAGCTACTAAAATTTTTTGTACATGGATTCAAACCATAAAATTTTTTAAAAATTTTCAACTAAAATTCTATGCTGCGAATAATATGTCAAATTCGTTTTACCTTACATTACCACATAGATAAGCGTATCTTTTGGAATATTTTCATTAAAATTTGCACACAACTTCATTGCAGTTTTCTGTGTAGCTAAGACATTCATTCTTCTAGACATATTTATAACATAGATAGGATAATTTTCAATAGAGCAGAATGGACTCACATTAACATCACCATTCAATTGTGTAGTTCTCTTAAAATCTAAGAAAGCATCATAAGCTTTTAAATAATTATTTGGTGGAATTAGATTCCACATTTCTTGAGTAAAATTCTCGTTTCTGCCATTTTTAATATAGACATTCTGTAATTTAACATGATCGAATAAGGAAGAGTCAATGAGCTGATTATTTTTCCTTTTTGTCTGGAAAACAACGAAGATGAAATAAGGCATATCAAATTCTGCAGAGCTATAGAAATTTGTAACATCTAGCTCAAAATTTCTTTTTTCATCTAATCCAGCAATCTCTACAGTCTGTGGTTCAAAGAAAGATATGGAAATTTTAGGATTTATAAGTCTATCTTGTTCTAATTCAAGCGAATATTCTGGTTCAAATTTAACAACAGGAACACGAATTTCCATTGATTCTACAACAATTTTACCTTCTTTTGGAAGTGTATATTTTATTTCAACACCAGCATCATTTATATCAGACCAACGAAGAATACAATCTCCAGCACTTGATGACCATGCAAAAATAACTGTTACATCTCCTTCCCACATTGTTTCTTTATAATCTTTAAAAAATCCACCGAATAATTCTAATGGATAAAGTACTTCATTTGTCTTACTTTTTATCTTTCCATTAAGAATATGACGTTCCATGGTTAACTCATTGGCTATAGTTGAAGTCAATCGAATAACAGCCAATGAAGAAATAAATGGAAATTCCATTCTAGACCAAATATTGTTACCTTTCTTTATGGTGATAACATCAAACAGTTTTGTTACATAATTATCGATTAATTTTTTATTGGATTACCATCATAAGTTGGATAATCTGTGCCATCAGTTCCAATAATACTGAAATTCATGTACAATTGAGCATGATTTGGATGAACCTAAACATCTCCAATATTTATATTAATCTCCGTGTTCTTGTTGGGGAGATTCAAATTACTTTTAGTCTTTTCTTTCACAGGGAATGAATAAAACTGATAACTTTCGACTTTGTTCATTATTTATTTAAGAATAAAAACTATTAAGAAATTTCTAAAATAGCTGTTACACAAGCACCATTAAAGTCAATTAAATTATAATTTTCATCAGCTACAGTAATTTCCAAGTCCTGAATTGGATCAAAAATAGGAATGTTTACAGGATACTTTGGTTCATGAATTATTGGTCTACCAAATTCTGCATTAGGCTTGAATGAAGCAATAATATTAGTTTCTCTGTGAAAATGATCAGTATGCTTTCCCATACATTCCATCAGCAAGATTGAAATTTATATTTATTAATTCCAATGAAATAATTTTAGGAACATCTTTAGCAATAGCCCTTTCTTTAGTTTGAACAACTTGATTACTATATCCAAGCACACTACCAATACTATCTTTTATATCCATATACAATATCACATCACTTTCAATAACAATTCTGTTTAAAATTTCATCTGCTTTAATATGTATATTTGGCTTCTTTGAATGAATAAATTTTTCCAAGTTTTTCAAACTATACTGACCTACATGAATTTCTATCGTGTCACCATCACAATAAAGTTTAATATTTCTCAATGTAATATTTGGAGTTAATGAAACACTACTAAAACTGTCCCTTATTGGAACAGTTAATCTTTTACTGAGAACAGGTGACTTACCACTTAATTGAAATAGGAGACTCATTTACTATTAAAAAATTTTATTAATAAATGAGCAAAACAGATTGGGAACCAAAAATAAGACATCCAGAAAAGAAGTCGAAAAATAAACATGGTAAACTTTTACCAAATTCTATTAGATGTGTGATAATTGGACCAAGTGATTGTGAAAAAACGGCATTAATGATTGATAATTATATTTTACGTCCAGATGGTTAAACCGAAATAAAATTAATCATTTATACGTTTATTCAAACAACTTACATCAACCAAAATACTTGGCATTTATGAAAGGGTGTGAAAAAATTGAAGAAAAAATAGCTACATTCATTGGAAATAATGAAAAAATTGTCCCATTAGATCAATGCCTAGACAAGTCAGATATTGTAAGAGAATATTTTACTAGAGGCAGACACAAAGGTATAGATTGCTTTTATTTAGTTCAAACTTGTTCGAAAATACCTAAACAGTTAGTTAGAGACAATCGAAATTTTTTAAATGTCTTTAGATAAGATGATACTAATTTAAATCATATTTATCATGAATTTGTTGCTGGATATTTAAAGTTTGATAATTTTAAGGAAATGTGTAGCAAATGTTGGAATGATGAGCTCAGATTTTTCACAATAGACATGACTAGAAAATCAATTGAAGGTAAATTTAGAAACAAAACACAACATTTCTTCCGTAACTAATGTTTTTATTCTTAAATAAATGTTTGCAAAATACGATCCAGAAATCGTTAAAAAACTAAACTGACGGGAGAGTAAAAGAACAGTGAAAAGAAGAGTTTATAAAATGGAAAAAACAATCAAGAACAGAGTATGAAAAATTTAAAAAAGAAGATAAACCAGTTATCGCTGCCATTGAACAAGTCAAACAAGGATTTGAAGGCTTACGTGACAATGTTTTGAAAGCAAATGAAGAAAGTAGAGAAGTTGAAAAACAAATGGTTCCTCATTATTTTGATGAATTTAAGGATGTTCCAGCAATTAAACATTATGAAAGTGATAAAAGAGACTATACATTAAGCGAATCAGAAATAACGAAGTTGTTAGATAATTATGATGAAGAAAGAAAACAGAAATATGTTAAAAAAATAAACATAAGTGCAAGAATGTTAGAATACATTAATCACAGTGAAGATTAAGTTTTTAGATTAACTGCTGTTGGTACATTTAAATTTGTTGGTAGATTGCCTGTAAAATTTGAAGGCGATAAATTGACAATTGGTAATAGAACATATAAAGGAACTGATGGATTAATGAATCTTTTAACTAAAAAACAAATAACTATGAATGAAATGAACACACTATTCACAAATTCTGATCTGTCAAATTATGCAGATATATTGACTGAATCAGGAGCATTATATTCTCACAATAATCCAAATAAAATAAATCAAGTAAAGGTAATAAATATAAAAATTTGATAAAAGAGATTGTAGAACTTTATTTTTCCAAAAAAAAAGCATCATCAGATTAAGATGAAAAAATTGGCGAAGGCTTAGTTAAAAAATATACAGAGAAACCAATTTAATATGTTTGGATGAATGATGTTAGACAATTAATTGATAGATTAGCTGTAACTCATGGTGAAGAACTAGCTGGAAATAAGAAGTATCACAGTGAAGAAGTTGGAATAATCCAAATGTTGACTAATAGATTTAGTTATTTCGTTGTCAACAATCCAAAAGGAATTCCATACTTAATTAGAATTTTGAATACTCTTCCTCACACATTTTGCAAGAGCAAAAAACATGGTGAAGGATTAGTCAATTAGGTTTTAAATAATGTTCCAATGCCTGAGATGCATTTATTAGGATATAATTACTGTGGACCATTTACTAAACCTGAAGAACGATTAGAACATGTTGATCCAGAAACAAATCCATTAGATGAAGCTTGTAAACAGTATGATATCGCATACAGAGGTCATAAAGATGTAAAATCTAGAAATGATGCATATAAACAACTCCAGTTAACTGCAAAAGAAAGAATGCATGCAAGTGATGCTTCTTTAGGAGAAAAAGTCGCAGCAACAGCAGTTAGAGGAATAATGTATGGAAAACGAAAATTAGGAATGGGCTTAGGCGTGGATGACAATGGTTTGGGAGTTTAATCTTTATTAAATTTTTAATCTATATAAATGAACAATTTTACAATTGATCATTCTTTGCTACCTAGTGGCAAAACTAAACCAAAGTCAAATAAATATAAGTTAAATAATGAACAATTAAATGCAATTGAACCATTTTTAAAAGAGGTTCAAAAAAGGAAAAAAGAAAAGGATGTTGGTGGAAATTAACTTATTACATTAGGTATTCCTGTTGTTAAAAAATTATTGAATATTTAACAAAACAGAAAGGTGGTAAACACAGCATGAGGGAGGATTTCTTCCATTATTATTAGCTGCTTTACCATATTTAGCAACAATTGATTCCTTAGCTGGTGGATCTGCAGCAATTGCAAATGCAGTTATAAACAAGAAGAAAGCTGATAAAAAATTAGAAGAACAAGAAAGACATAACTTAGAAATGGAAAAGAAAGCTGGAACTGGAATAAAAAAAATTCCAAAAAGTAATTAATAAATATCCTAATGCATTAAGTAATTTTGATATAGAAAAACTTACTAAGCATTTAAAAATTAAACACTTTCATGGCGTATATATTATTGATGAATTGCCAACTAAGCCATTTAATATTGAATATGGTATAGTAAATTTAAATATATCTTGTAAGCCCCGTACATATTGGATTTGTTATTATAAAAATAAAAATAAAAATTTGTTTTTGATTCATTTGGTGGTAATATACCAAAACAATTAGTTAATTATTTAGGAAAAGATGAATAATATTACAATACAGAAAGAATACAAAATTTTGATGAAGTAATATGTGGTCATTTGTGTCTTTTTGTTTTAAAATTGTTATGTGAAAACTATACTTTTAATGATATTTTAGATTTAATAAATGGGCGTTTTTGGAAATAAGTGAACATGTAGTTAATACACCTTCATTCGATCTAGAAAAAAATTGAAAATATGATCAAACAATTCGATCCAAAGATAGCTAATGCAATTAAACAATTTCAAAAAGAATTTAATACTATTTTTAAAGTAACTAAAGGTTATATTGGTTTTAAAGGTAGAAGACTTGTTAATGTAAATGATCCAGTTGATGCAAAAGATGTAGTTAACAAACTATTAAATTTTGTTACAAAACCAGAATACACAAGTATTTTAACGCAATTTAATAACTACATTAATAAAGAAGAATATAAAAAGTTTCTTTTAGAGTTAAAGAAAAGAAATGGTATTATAGATGGTATTATGCAACATTATAATAAAGAAATAAAAGATTTTAAAAGAAATATCCTTGATACATTAACTATAATTAATTCACTAGAAAGTAAATTTAAAACATTAGAATCACAAATTAATAAAGACTTACGTAAGAAAGAAGGTGAAGATATAGAAGAAATAGAAAATTTAAGATTGTTAGATAATTCCTAATTTTAACTTTATTAAATTTTTTATCTATGTAAATGAACAACCACACATCACATGACTATCACATTTATTGCTTGAAGTGTAAAAAATTTACTGATACACATAATACATACAGATTAACAACAAAAAATGGAAGACAAAGACTTGTAGGTCTTTGCACAGTTTGTAAAAAGAAGAAGAGTAAAATCGTCAAAAAAATTTGGAGGCAAAGGACTATATGATATTCGTGAAGAAATTATTATGAATTACATAAACCAGTGAGAAAAAATTTTACATGAAGAAATGTAATTTCTGTCGGTATAGATGATTTATGACAAGCCGACTTAGTAGAAATGGATTCGGGCAAGTTGAAAAGAATTTCTAAAATAAACAAAGGATATATATACTTACTGACTGTTATCGATGTATTTTCGAAATTTGTCTGGGCTGATCCAGTTAAAGACAAAACAGGTAAGATTGTGGCTGATGCATTCGAAAAAATATTCAGCTCCAGGAGCCCAAAAAGTCTGCAGACAGATAATGGTAAAGAATTTTATAAGAAAGAACTTAAAGAACTGATGAAGAAATATAACATTAATCATTATTCAACTTTTTCAGAATTAAAAGCATCTGTGGTTAAAAGATTCAACAGGACATTAAAAGAAAAAATGTGGAAACAACTTTCTATTCAAGGAAATTACAAGTGGATAGACATTGTCTCAAAATAAGCTGATGAATATAATAGCATAAAACATCGAACTATAAAATTGAAGCCAATAGAAGTTAATGAGAAAAATTATGAACCTAATGCAATGGTTATGTATCCAGCTAAAGCAAAGTATTCTATTGGTGATGAAGTTAGAACAAGCAAACTGAAAGCAATATTTGAAAATGGTTACACTGCTAACTGGTCTACAGAAATTTTTTATATTTAAGATGTGATTCATTCTAATCCAATCACGTATATATTAAAAGATATAAAAGGAAATTTTTATGAACAAGAACTACAGAAAACGAAATATCCAGATGTATACTTAGTTGAAAAAGTTTTAAGAAAGAAAGGAGATAAAGTTTATGTTAAATGGTTGGGCTTTGATAATTCGCACAACAGTTGAGTAAGTAAAGATAAAGTAATAGTCAGTTGATCACAAATCTATTAAAATTTTTTCTATATAAGTGTACCAAATAGTACAATGAGGAAACTCACACTTTCATTCTTTCTATCTGTATGTTATCCTGATGATGATAATATAATTTCTTCATTCATAAATCAATTAACAGATGAAAATGTGAATTATTTATATAATCTCAAAGGAGATGAAATTTGTATTGTTTATGAATACTTTAAAAAACAGTACTGACTTTTTAGATCGATTAATAAGTGATTTTAATTTTAACTTCTTTATGCCTAATCAGTTCTTAACTGCTTTTCCATTTCTTTAGTTTTTTAAAGCAATTCCAAATCTTGGCAATGTTAATGAGATGTTCAACTTTTACTTGATCCAACAATGCTGATCTAGTTAAATTTAAATTATTTTCTTTTACACAAACGTCAACAGCTTGATTTATTGTTTCTTCCAATTCTTCTTCATCAAATAATTCTACTTCTTCAGGCGTTATTGGGTCTAAAGAATACACTTGCTCTAAGTGACTTTTAGGTAAATCATTAACGTAGTCGAAAGGCTTGTTCATGTTTTTAATCGTCAATTTAACAATCTCAAGCAGTGGTATGTAATCTAAAACGAAGATTCCCTTATTCTTTTTATCTCTGAAGTCATCCAATAACTCGTGAATAATCTTTTCTGTTTTATTAACATCATACACTTTATTGTAGAAGCAGGTATAAAATTTATCTTGCTCGAGTTTCGAATAGACAAGTTCTCTGTTTTTCCCACTTTAAAGTTGTTGATTAAAGAACATCTTTTTGAAGTAGCTATATAGATGTAACCATTTTTTGTTTTCTGTTTGACTTCGTCGATAAAAATCTTCATGTTCATGTTGAATTGTTCGAGTCTTTTATTTTCCTCTTTTAATTCTTCTTTCTATTTTGACTTGATTGTGAGTTTGTTTCGAAAGTCGATGGCCAGTTGCTCCTCTTCTTTAATTGTTTGTTGTAGTTTATATTCGCTGGATTTTCGAATCGATGGTAAAACTTTATGAAGAAGAAAAAGTAGTTCAATCTTAAGATGTCTTCACAATTCGATGCCTATCTTCGATTTTATATAGTTGCTTCTGTAATTTTTTGTTGTGTTCTAATGAGATAGTAAGTATAATCACACTCATAATCAAATAACTTCAAAAATTACATAAGCTGGTCTTACATTTCTACTGTTTGTTTGCAGAACAGCATGAGGTAATAGTGTATCTTTTTCTCTGTTTCTTGTATTTATTGCATCAAAGGCCATATTAGCTGTTTCTCTTAAATTTTCGATTTGTTTTTATCTAGTTTACGTATTTCATGTAAAGATTCTATTTGATGTTTATAGGCATCAATAATCTCTTTTCTAACCTTATATTCGCCATGTTCACGAATTGTCGGTAAAACCTCATGTGTAACACACTTTCTGAATGCTTTTGCTTCTTCTTTTTTTTTTGCTTTTAATATTAAGCAATATAATCTTGGTTCATTAATAAATATAGTTTTTAATCTACATTTTGGATTCCATGTTTTATGGCATCTGGAAAATCTTTAAATCTTTGTTTATCTTCATCATCCACATGTTTTTTAATAGCGTCCCAAGATTTTTTTATACTCTAATATTTCAGCAACATGTTTAGCATTAAACCATGGTTCATTATTTTCATCAATAATTACTACAATATTTTGGTTGTTATAAGCGAGTTTATTACTTTTTAGATCAACAAGTGCCTCCATTTATATCGAATTGAAATACATTAGTAAATTACAATTCTACAGCAGACACAGTTAAAATTTCATCATAAATATTTTTCTTTGCCTCTTAAGGTGAACGACTCGTTCACGTTGAAATTTGCAATAACATGATCACGATTTGCTTTTTGAGGATTTGTAAATTCTAATATTTGAGCAACATCTTTAGCATTGAACCATGGATTATTTTCTTGATCAAGAATAACAAAAACTTATTACAAGCTACCTTGTTGCCTTTCTGAATGAGATCAAAAATATTAAGCATAGAATGAAAACACATCAGTAAATTAAAATTTTTTGTGTGTCAGAAAATCTATGTTATTCCATATATCTAAAATTTAGATAGTTGAAAATCTATATTATTCCAAGTGGTTAAAGATTTAATAAAATTTGTTTTAATTTTATTACTTATTTCAGGCCCTCCAACCATAGAACCTGGAATTCCATAGTGAATAAAGCATAAAATATCGTTTGTGATCAAAACATCCTCAAAGGAACCCAAATGTCTTTGCACCATCTTCCTAAACTTAATTCATACTGCCTTACTTGAATGAATTCGAAATTTTAATTCTGAACTGGTGACAATGGCCATTTATATAGAAAGAAAATACATGAGTAAATCGAAATTTTTCATTGCATCTTAAAGTGAATGATTCATTCAGCATTAGAAATTTTCATTTAATATAGAATAAAAACACATTACTAAATTAAAATTTTTCTGGTGTGTGCAACTTCCTTAAGAGTGTGTCATTAAAGATAACAATTTCCTTTTCATGAAATGTGTATTGTACTAAAAACTCGTAAATAAAATAAAAAACAATCAGTAGAAATACTAGTGAGAGAAGGAAAATTATGAGTGTAAATATTTTATCTATACAGCTATCAATCCCACAGCTACAGGAAAGAGGATTCATTTATTAAGGAAATTTTATTAATTCTTAATGAAAATTTATCTCAATAAATGGAAACACACAAGAAGTGTAAAAAATGTGAAGTAGAGAAATCAATTGATAACTTTTATCAACACAAATACTCAAAGGATAAGCTTTCATATATGTGTAAAGAATGTCATAAAACGATTACAAAAAGTACATATAATAATATAAAAGAACGTTTTGAACAGTTTATATCTAATTATAAGAGTTCTTTGGCAATGTTTAAGGATGTGACATTTTTTTTCATTTTTACAAACAACAACAACATCAGTTACAACATTTTAAAAAATGTATTGGTTGTCAAGAAATTAAAGATCTTGGTTGTTTTTACGTAAGTCATACATCTAGGGACAAGCTAGCAAGTAGATGTAGAACTTGTCAACTAGACTATAGACAAAAAAGAAAAATAGTGTATGAGTGGGGAAAGGAAATAGTTAAAAATGATCTCAAAAAACATTTTCAAACAAATAGACACATCAAAATTGAACTACATACTTAGAGTATTAAAAATTTATCTTAAATAAATTAGAACAATCTCTGCAGTTTTTCAAATCTATTAAAAATTTATCTTTAATAAATTAGAAGTCATCTTTGCTGTTGATTTTCAATTTTGCAAGTCTACTAAAATTATCTTAAATAAATTAGAAGTCATCTCTGCTGTTGATCTTCAATTTTTTCAATTCAATTAAACATTTATCTTTAATAAATGGAAGCCTTTCTGAGAAAGTTTCCAGTCACTCAACTTCGTGATTATTGCAGAAGGAGTAATTTACAAGGGTATAGTGCACTTAGAAAGGATGGTCTTATCAAGTTAATTATATCAAATAATACACAAGTTGCTACAAGAACTCTAGAAAATTTGAAAGTAAGTGAACTCAAAGATAAAGCTAAAGATCTTGGTAGTAAAGGATACAATACTTAAAGAAATCAGAGTTAATTAATGCCATTGTATTACAAGAGCTTAATTTTCATCCAGATGTATTTCAAAAAACTAGATTAAGACCAAAATGTGTACCAAATATAAATTACTTTTACAGATTTGATGATGATATGATGATATTATTGAAAAGCCTCGTCCACCAAGAGAGGAAAAAATAGTAAGGCTAGATCAAATTAATCCATTTAGTAGTAAATTATTTGATAAAGAAAAGGAAGCTGAGCCAACTGAAAAGAATTTATTTGAGATAAAAGAAATTAAATCGAAATTTGAGCCAACTGAACAGAATTTATTTGAGATAAAAGAAATTAAATCGAAATTTAATGAAAAATTTAAAGCATGGTCTGTTGACTATAAAATTGTCTTTAACGATGCTAACATTGCCACACTCGATACTGTTAGTGAGAAAACAGATTATATAACAAAAGCACTCAAAATGAGGGATATCTTAACATCAGATGAAACTGTTGATGTAGTAGAAACATCATTTAATATTCAGATGTTAGCAATTACTAGAGGTAGTGGATATATAAAAGTAATAAATCTAGCTGAAGACAAAGAGCCTAAGAGATGCATCACAAGAATTAGAAATAACGTTAATCTGTGTTGTCCTAGAGCTATAATTGTAGCTTTGACATATCACACAAATAATATATTGGGAAGAGAACTATCTACAAGCAAGATTAAGAAAATCAGAGAAGGAGATAAATACAAATTACAGAAAGAGTCAACTAATATATTATGTAATCAGTTACATGAATACAATGAAGAAGGATTTACTTTAGATGATATTAAAAATGTTGAAGAATTGTTAGATATTCAAAAAAATTTTATATGTGCTGAAAATTTCAATACAGTTATCTATAGTGGTTGTGAGAAAGAAATTAAGATTTATCTGTACAAAGATCACAATCACTTTGATGTAATTAACAGTATGACTGCTTTCTCAGAATCACCATATTTCTGTGATAAGTGCAAGAAACCGTATCACAACAAGGAGAAACATAGATGTAAAATAAAGCGAAAAGTGTGTATATTATGCAAAAGACCAGAACATGAACGTGAAGAAAATAAGATTTATTGTGAGAAATTCAATAGATACTGTTATAATGAAGAATGCTTGAACAATGACCAAGAAGTTTGTGATACAGCTTACAGGTGAAAGATGTATAAAAAATTTGTTTAAGATCGAAAGAACATAAATGTGGCTTTGCACTTTGTAGAAATTGTAACCAAGTAGTGGAAATTGGATATCATAAATGCTATATGCAACCTGTATTGCAAAAAGGTGGTGTCTGTGAAAGAAAATTTGGTGGTGAATATATACTGCAAGGTTCCCAAATTGTAATAAAGAAGGTTGCTGTGTTAATGGCGAATTCCAAGACTTTTATATTTACCAGTGCTTCGTGTGTAATAAAATAGTTGGTGGGTCAGAGTTTAAATGTTGTGAAAAAGGCTGCCCAAAGAAAGTGAATTATACTTATAGTGAGAGATACATGTGGTTTGATTATGAAGCTACTCAAGAAACTGGAACACACATTTCAAATCTTATAATCGTTCACAATTTTAAAGGTGATACTGTTTATAAATTTAAGACAAATGATGAAATCTGTAAGTGGATGAAATTTCAAAAGAACAAGTATCCCACATTCATAGCTCACTATGCAAAAGGTTATGATTCTCAATTCATTTTGAAGTATTGTGTTGAAAACACAATAAGGTCATATACCATCTACACAGGAACTAAAGTAATGTTATTGGAGATTAAATAGTTAGGCATAAAAATTATAGACAGCAGTAATCTTGTACAAGGACCACTTAGTAGTTTTTCCAAAACTTTTGATTTGAAAGAATTGAAGAAAGGCTACTTCCCACATTTATTCAATATGCCAGCAAATGGGAACTATATAGGACCGATTCCTGATACTGAATATTATTGTGTTGACAGTACGAAGCCAAAAGACAGAGAAGCATTTTTCAAATGGCACAGCTCTAGAGTTAAAGAAAATTATGTGTTCAATATGAAGAAAGAAATTAACGAGAACTGTAACGCTGATGTAGATATATTAAGATGGGGTTGTTTAGAATAAAGAAAACAGTTTCTGGAAATTGGTGACATTGATCCATTCTGTTATTTAACAATTGCTGGCGTTTGTATGGCAATTTACAGATCGATATACTTACAGAAAAATACAATCGCTGTATTGGATAAAGAACAGAAGGAGAATTACAGTAAACAATCGATATCTTGGTTGAATAGTTTAAATAATAGCAACATCTCACACGCTATTAATGGTGGAGAAGTAAGAATTGCAGGAGCAAAAGAAGATGGATTTGATAAAGCAACTAATACCGTTTATCAATATCATGGTTGCTTCTGGCATGGTTGTAAAAAAGGTTTAAAAGGGAAACAATTAACAACAGAAATAAGGAAACTATGGGTGACCTCTATCAAAAGACTTTAACAAGAAGGGCATAAATATGAAATGCTGGATACAATCTGGTGGATATGTGAGAATGTGATTGGGTGAACTCAGTAGAGTATAAAAATCTTAAACAGTTACCTAAAATTGTTTAACCTTTCAATCCAAGAGATGCATTTTATGGTGGACAAACAAATGCAATAAAATTAAGAGCTAAAGCAGATGGTATTAGCTCAAAAACAAAATATGTTGATGTATGTAGTCTTAATCCAACTGTGTAATATTATGATTATTATCCTCAACAACATCCAAGGAAAATATATAGACCAAGATATTATTCTATAAATTGGTAAGGGTTAATAAAATGTGAAGTATTGGCTCCTAGAAGATTATATCACCCAGTTTTACCTGTAGGCATGCAAATCGATAAAAATGAAAAACTATTGTTTCCTCTTTGTGTCAAATGTGCAGAAGAACAGCTATATAAATGCAATCACTGTGATGAAGAAAGAAGTTTTATCAGAACTTGGTCGACAGATGAAGTAAAGAAAGCTGTAGAAAATAGGATATAAGGTTTTAGAAGTTTATGAAGTATCGGACTTTAAAAATAAAAGCAATACGCCATTTAAAAATTATGTGAAAGACTTTATGAAAATAAAATTAGAAACCAGTTCACATAATTTTGAAAGTGATGAAGAATACATCAAAACAGTTAAAGAGAAGTTGGATATTGACTTGGATTGTGACTGAATAAAAGAAAGTCCTGGAAAGCGAGCTGTTGCTAAGAACTGTCTGAATTCATTATGGGGTAAATTTGGACAAAGACAAAACATGAGTTAAACAGAGTATGTGACAAATTTGCAACGATTTTATGATATACTGTTGGATGATGAATTAGATAACTTAGACGTAAATTTCATTACAATGGAAATGGTCCAGAGGAGGTATAATTTCAAAGATTATGATGTGGAAAACAATGCAGCTACGAATATCACTATAGCTGCATTCACTACATCAAATGCAAGACATAGATTGTATGATATGTTAGATAAATTAGGACAAAATGTCATATATTTCAATACTGATTCTGTAGTATATATGGATGATGATAAAAATACTGTGGAAACAGGTTGTATGTTAGGTGAATGGACAGATGAATTGGGACATAATTGGATTACAGATTGGGCTTCAACAGGTCGAAAAAGTTATTATTATGAGAAAAATGATAAAAAGACAGAAATGAAGGTAAAAGGATTATTTCAATACTGATTCTGTAGTATATATGGATGATGATAAAAATACTGTGGAAACAGGTTGTATGTTAGGTGAATGGACAGATGAATTGGGACATAATTGGATTACAGATTGGGCTTCAACAGGTCGAAAAAGTTATTATTATGAGAAAAATGATAAAAAGACAGAAATGAAGGTAAAAGGATTCACACTAAATTACAAGAATATTCAAATGTTGAATGGCACATCTATGATGAAATTAATTGAGAATGAAGTGAAAGAAAAGATACAATTAGAATACAATCAGATAACTAGAGATGTTGATACTAAAAATCTAGTAAATAAACAGGTTAAGAAAGAATTTTCATTTCAGTATGATAAAAGAATTATTCCAGAAAATTTTGATACAGTGCCTTATGGTAATTAAAAATTATCTATATCTTCTAAAGTAAATAAAAAATTCATACCAGATGCCTTATACAAATAGAATAAATTAGTTAGTTGCATTTTGTTGTATACTAAGATGTCTAACTTTTTAGTTACAGAATGATAAACTTTTAAAAATAAGGAATAAGCTTTAATGTAATTTAGTAATTTTGTTGGTTAATTATTAATTGGTAAATTAGAATATACTATTTGTTTTACTGTCATAGAAAAGAGAGAATTGGAATTTTCTATTTCCTCCCATATTTCTGTATCTGTTTCCTCGTAGTTATCAAAGTACTTTTCGTATTCTTCTTTATAAATTCTCTTTAATGCACTAACATGTTTAGTATGCTTCTGACTTCTCAAGTGTTCTATAATTAATGATGGTTTAAAATATTCTGTGCAAGTATTACAGTCAACTTGTTTCTCTCTTAGATTATTACTTCTCTCTACAAAGATGTCAAATTTAAATTCATCCCATACATTAGTCATATTTATGTAGAATGAAAATTTAAAAGATTATTAAAATTTTATTCTATATAAATGGACAATCAACTGAAGAAGTTCAATAATGCTAGCAATTCTAGTCTGTTTAAAAAGGTTAGTGAGTTTGATATAAATGGGCGTTATTACATTACTGACTGTGAACGTTTAAAAACTAGAAATGGTGATAAAATTTGTCTAGAGCTCGATAATAAGTCTAAAATTGTTTTGCGAGAAAGGTTCAATAAAATAATAGATAACTGGGACTTACAATTTTTAAAGATGGTAAAATTAAACTAAAATGTAAGGGAATGAAGAGAACTAAAAATAATGATAACGAATTTCATGATCTGGGGTTTGTTGTATAGAATTTTTTAAAAATAATCAGCTCATTGACTCTTCCTTATTCGATCATGTTGAATTACAGAATATCTATATTAAAAATGGCAGCAACGCGATTATTTCCTCAAGAAATGTGGAACCTAATTCCACCAAATAATTATTTAAAAGCTTATGATGCTTTCTTAGATTTTAAGAGAACTACACAATTGAATGGTGATGTTAATGTGAGTCCATTCAGCTTTATTGAAAATTATTGTACCTATGTTATAAATATGTCTAGAAGAATGAATGAATTAGCTACACAGAAAACTACAATGAAGTTGTGTGCAAATTTTAATGAAAATATTCCGAAAGATACGCTTATGTATGTGGTAATGTAAGGTAAAAAGAATTTGACATATGATTCGCAGCATAGAATTTTAGTTGAAAATTTTTAAAATTTTTTATGGTTTTAATACGTTTATAAAGAATTTTAGTAGCTAGTGTGCGCAGTCTAGCAGTTTATAAGACAATGACGGATGCGTTAAAAAATATCTGCAACTGTGCTCAAGTGGCCCGCCTACTACTGCTATGAAACAGTTTGTTCTTGAGAAATAAATTCGTTTCAGTATTGCACTCCACTCTAATTATGCTAACCAGTAGTGTTTCTATTGAATGAGTTGCCTCGTACAATTTTTTTGTATCTTTTTGCAGTATTTGATTCTTTGAGAAAAATAGTAATGAGCCGATTGAATTTTCATTTGTAGTCTGTCTTGTGCTTGGTCGTTCTTATTTCGGTTTTAAGTATGTTGAAGATCATGGGTAGCTGGGTACCTCGTACCACCTGTTTCAAATTTACCTTCAAATTATCAGTGTCGTATGTGCTGGGAGGTAGCTGCTAGTTGCACATCTTCACCTCTCCCCAGATGTAGATTGCAGTTTGTTGCATTCATATCTGGAACTATGTTGTGCGTTTCTAAACATGTCAGTGCAATACTCCAACTCCCTTTTCCTTTGTCCGATTGGTGGGAAGTAGTTTGCGCTTAGTACTGATGTCTGACCATTTAAAGTCATAGTGAAATTTTGGTAGTGTACAAACTGGAAAATATATGTTTACCGGCAAAGTAACGTCACAATTCCTCTGATGGCTGCAAATCAAGGAATGAGTCGAAATAATATACGCTAGTTTGGATTATTCTTCTAACATACAAAACCCAGTAAGTTACAGGTACTCTTACAGCATCTAAATTCATAGTTCGGCTTTGGTTAGCTTTCCACATATTCTCAGGTGGTGTATTCTGCGTAAATACTCCACGAAACTTTGGGCTATGGAACATTTGGACGCATTTCAGCAGATTGATATTTGTAAGTGCTCTGTCAGGTAGTATTGCTAATAGCTCTTAGTAACGAATAATCCAAGCCTTTTCCTGTGAATTTTTGAATACAGTCGTTTCTCAGTAGCCACAGATACCACGAATCTGTTACACCTATTTGTTACATCAAGTTGCTGCTCTACGTTTTCCGCATTTTTCACTGTCCGGGCGATAGCTGCAGCATCTCCGACCCGAGAGCCAACCGCTGAAAGATCCGCCAAGGCTGAAATTAACAACAGAAGGAATCCACCTGATGTGGTCGATAGGGCTCTGGACATTTCAATCGGATCTGATTTTGAGGCTCGTTTAGCTGCACTCAGTGATAACTGAATAAACTTTTTTAAACACCCTGATGTAACCTTCTTCTTCTTCTTACTCTGCAGCGGATGATGAAATGCGTTCATTACTTGACTCAGCCTCAGCACCATATCCAATGTAATTTTTGCGCACATTTCTTTATCTACTAATAGTGTGACGAAGAGTTGAGAAATACTTATATCCCTTATTTAACTTAGTTTCTTGGCTTATTTGGCTACTATTCTATCTGCAGTGTGAGAATCTGGGAGGTCCTTATTTGCTGCCTACACTATATTGATTGTGACATCAACCGGCCATATCTGGAAGATGGATCTTCTTATCACCACACACAAATGCCGGCCAGTGTGGCCGAGCGGTTCTAGGCGCTTCAGTCTGGAACGGCGGCGACCGCTACGGTCCCATAGTGCTCAGAGACATTTGAACCATTTTTGAACCACACACAAATCGTTCATCAAGCTTAGTTCCAGGTCCACAGAGTTAAATACCGAAGAGCGAAAGAAACTGGTACACTTGCCTAATGTCGTGTAGTGCCTCCACGAGCACGCAGAAGTGCCGCAATACGACGAGGCATGGACTCGACTAATATCTGAAGTAGTACTGGAGGGAATCGACATCATGAATCCTGCAGGGCCGTACATAAATCCGTAAGAGTACGAGGGGGTGGAGATCACTTCAGACAGCACGTTGCAAGGGATCCCAGATATGCTCGATAATGTTCATGTCTGGGTAGTCTGGTACCCAGCGGAAGTGTTTAAACTCAGAAGAGTGTTCCTGGAGCCACTCTGTAGCGATTCTGGACGTGTGGGGTGTCGCATTGTCCTGTTGGAATTGCCCCAGTTCGTAGGAATGCACAGTGGACATGAATGGGTGCTGGTGATCAGACAGGATGCTTACGTACGTGTCACCTGTCAGAGTCGCATCTAGAAGTATCAGGCGTCCCATATCACTCCAACTGCACACGCCCCACACCATTACAGAGGTTCCACCAGCTTTAACAGTCCCCTAATGACATGCAGGGTCCATGGATTCATGAGGTTGTCTCCATACCCATACATGTCCATCGTCTCTATACAATTTGAAATGAGACTCGTCCGGCCAGCCAACGTGTTTCTAGTCATCAACAGTCCAATGTCGACGTTGATGGGCCTAGGCGAGGCGTAAAGCATTGTATCGTGCGGTCATCAAGGGTACACGAGTGAACCATCAGCTTCCAAAGCCCATATCGATGATGTTTCGTTGAATATTTCACACGTTGACATTTTTTAATGATTCAGCCTTGAAATTTGCAGCAATTTGCGAAGGGTTGTACTTCTGTTACTTTGAACAATTCTCTTCAGTCGTCGGTGATCCAGTTTTCACAAGATGCTTTTTCGGCCGCAGCTATGTCGAAGATTTGATATTTTCCCCGATTCCTGAGATTCACTGTACAGTCGTGAAATGGTCGTACAGGAAAATCCTGAATGAGATTTTCACCCTGCAGCGGAGTGTACGCTGATATGAAACTTCCTGGCAGATTAAAACTGTGTGCCGGACCGAGACTCGAACTCGGGACCGTCGCCATTCGCGGGCAGGTGCTCTACCAACTGAGCTACCCAAGCACGACTCACGCCCCGTCCTCACAGCTTTACTTCTGCCAGTACCTCGTCTCCTACCTTCCAAACTTTACAGAAGCTCTCCTGCGAACCTTGCAGAACTCCGCTATATCCTTTCTTTCAGGAATGCTAGTTCTGCAAGGTTCGCAGGAGAGCTTCTGTAAAGTTTGGAAGGTAGGAGACGAGGTACTGGCAGAAGTAAAGCTGTGAGGACGGGGCGTGAGTCGTGCTTGGGTAGCTCAGTTGGCAGAGCACCTGCCCGCGAAAGGCAAAGGTCCCGAGTTCTAGTCCCGGTCCGACACACAGTTTTAATCTGCCAGGAAGTTTCAGGAAAATCCTTATTTCATCTCTACCTCGGAGATGTGGTGTCCTATCGCTCGTGCGCCAACTATAACACCACGTTCAAACTCACTTAAATCTTGATAACCTGCCATTGTAGCAGCAGTAACCGATCGAACAACTACCCAAGACACTTGTCTTATATAGGCGTTGCCGACCGCAGAGCCGTATTCTACCTGTTTACATATCTTTGTATTTGAATACGCTTGCATATGCCAGTTTCCTTGGCACTTCAGTGAATATAGGGATATGAAGTTGTATTGGCACATTATCGAAGAAACCACTACCCCTGCTGATGTGTTTCCTTTCATGCATGTTATGCTACTTTGCTGGTTGAGGTTTGGGATCCTTTTTACATAGCAAACCTGCGTCATCCATGTGAGTGTTATACGAAGTAGGGAATCTTAACGACTGCCTTATGAGTTGTTCTACAAGGAAGAAGTTTAGTTCAGTGGTCCTCTGTAATTCTTCTGTCTGAAAACTGCCAGCAGTGTCACAACCGCTTTTATCTTAGTGGTGATTTCAACTTGCCAGGAATAGATTGGGAGTGTTATGCCATCTAAACTGGTGCCAGAGGCAGGGAGTCGTTAGCATTGTACAGGATGACTTGTCTGAAAATTACCTTGTACAGAATCAAATTGTCGGGGTAACGTCTGAGACCTCCAGGCAACAAACAGACCTGAACTTAGCGAATCAGTTAACGTAGAGGAAGGTATCAGTGATCATAAGGCTGGGACAGCATCTATGACGACGGGTCCTACAAGGAATGTTAAGAAGTATAGGAAGATATATTTGCTCAGCAAGGGTGACAGGATAAAAATTTCAGAATATCTCAGCAGTCAGCATCAAATATTCGATGATGAGGACGAAGATGAGGAGAACAAATGGAAAAAATTGAAATGCATCGTTCAATATGCCCTAGACAAGTATGTTCCGAGGATGGTTTTAAGGGATGGGAAAGATCCATCGTGGTTTAATAGCCTTGTTAGAAAAGCGCTATGTAAAAAAAGAGCACTTCATCTCAGATTCAAGACAAGTAAAAATCTAGCTGAGAAACAAAAGCTGAACGAAGTGAAAATGAGCGTAAGGAGAGCAATGAGAGAAGCGTTCAATGATTTAGAAAGTAAGACGTTGTAAAACGGCACCGAAATGGAAGATAACAGAGAGAAGGCCGAAATACTGAATTCGGTCTTCCGAAGTTGTTTCACCGAGGAAGATCGTAACGTAGTATTGAGATAACCGATCGCGGAACTGAAAAGCAGCTACAATCGTCTAGTAGTGGAAAGGTTTCAGTAGCAGATGAAATACCTTTAACATTCTACAAAGATTATGCGAAAGAACTTGCTCCCCTTCTAGCATTAATTTAACTTAGATCGCTTGAGCAACGAAAGGTAGCTAACGACTGGAAAAAAGCGCAGGTCTTTCCTGTTTTTAAGAAAGGCCATAAGATAGATCCACACAATTATAGGCCCATATCGTTGACGTCAATCTGTTGTAGATTTATGGAACATGTCTTATGCTCAATAATTATGACGTTCTTGTGAAATGAAGGTCTCCTCTATGAAAAATCAACATGTATTCCACAAACAGAGATCCTGCGAAATTCAGCTCGCTCTGTTCCTCCATGAGACCCACAGCGCAGTGGACAACGGCGCTCAGGTTGATGCCGTGTTCCTCGATTTCAGTAAGGCACTTCACACCACCCCGCATTTTCAAATAATGAAAAAAACTACGAGCTTACGGAGTATCGGAGCAGACCTGCGATTGGATTCAAGACTCAAGGAGATAGAACTCATCACGTCGCTCTTAACGGAACTAAATCGATTGATGTAAAGGTAATATCAAGAGATCCACAGGGAAGCGTGATAGGACCGTTGCTGTTTACAATATATATTAATGATCTAGCAGAAAGCGTCGGATGCTCTTTACGGCTATTCTCAGATGATGTAGTTGTTTATAACAAAGTAGCAACGCCAGAGGGTAGTAAGAATTTGTAGAACAACCTGCAGAAAATTGATGAATGGTGCAGACTCTAGCTCATTCTGTTCAGAACCTCAGCACTTGGATACATCCATCGTGATACTGTACACAGTTGCAGGACATGTCAGAAAATACGATGTGGCGCCACTCCTGTGTCCAGTGCTGTTGTTCGATGCGCGTCTCTCTCTGCCGCCGTGTCAAAGGAAACTTCAACAGCGGTCGTCGTACTGACAGTCCGCGCATCGTCTCATTGTTCGGCAGCTACTTGGCTTGCTTCAAAAAAGCACATTTCCCTACTGAAGGTATATGACGTGACTTATTCCACACGTCCATGTGAACAAAATGTCTGCGCCATTGGCACTGGTTGGGCGAGACTGTTGAGATTCTGCATGGCGTTAAGTATGGCCCTCTCAAACCCATTACTTACATATTCGGATGACAGTCTTGCGACCCCTAACAGGGGGATCTATAACTTCGTGAAATGAGAAATGGAAATCTCGATACGGCACGATCTATCCTCTTTAGAACACCGACACTTCTTGGTAGAATTTTTTTGCACGAGTATAACACAATTTTCTCAAATAAATCCAAAGTTCCAATGCGATTTCTCAGTGAGAACCCCGTTCAGAAATCTTTACTTACATACAGAATATAGATGGTGTAGCACCTGCCTACTTTTCATGCTAGCGCTGGAATGTTAGTCATTTTCATATTTAAGTACGTCGCACACTTAATGCCAATTTGAAACTTCCTGTATGCCGTCAGAATGGGGTTGGGAATTCGATAATCAGTAGTGTAGTTTTGCACCATTGTCTATTAAAGGAACGTCGTGTATATGTAGAATCCATGGAGATATGCAACTGAGTCGAAGACATCCTAGCGATGAGAACTTGTTATGTCGTTCTTAATGACGTTTACATCTACACAAATATTTACTTTGGAGTACCTGAAGGTACAGCTGCTGTTGACAATACCCGAGGATGTGCAGCAAAGTAATGCCTCCGAATCTATTACGTCAAAACTCTTCAAGCCTTTTACATAGAACAAACATTATTAACATTCTACATCTTTATTCCTCATATCAATACAATTTAGGTTCTCTAACGTTAGAGGGCCCCTAACTATAGCGTCTAACATGGTGATGTGTAAAGTAACTATGAGAGATAGCATGCTGTAACCGAGTTTCGTATTCTAAGAGCTCGTCCACACTTGAAGCACACCCTCCATCAGCACGACAATGGCAGACCACAGGCGAGTGCTGCGACATCTGCAACAATCCGATGCCTTGGGTTCACTGTCATCGATCATCCTCCGTACAGTCCAGACTTCGCCCCATCCGATTTTCATCTGTTTCCAAAACTTAAAGAACACCATCGACGTCGTCATTTTCTTTGTAATGAAGCTGTGGGAGCAGATGTGAGGCTATGGCTACGTCAATGAAGTAAGATATTTTGTAGTGGCGGCACCAACAAACTGGCCTCTCGTTAGGAGAAATGTGTTCGTTACCAGGGTGGTTGTGTTCAGAAGTAAATATGTAGATATGAAAAATAAAGATGTTGAACGTTAGTAACGCTTGTTTTATTTAGAAATCTTTAATAGTTTTCACATAAAATGTTCGGAGGCATCACTTTTCAGCACGCCCTCGTATATTGTATATCGGGTGAAACAAAATGATACGAAAATCTACCTGTGTGTTTGACTAAAATTGAGAAAACTGACAAATGTCTAGAAAACTCGTTTAACGACATTACAGAACGTCGAAGCTACAGTGAATATCGCCTGCCTTTGGGTCACGCCTTGAGTACGTAGACTACAACAGCGCCTAGCGGTCTCTGCAGTGTTCTTATGTGGTCAGCAACATCTAACAACCTGAATGTTGGGAGGCTCTTTGCGAAAACTTCCACTTGCGGTCAACCAGCGCACCATTCTCCCTATTACACTGTCAGATATCCCTGGCCAATCTTTCATAAGAGCTAGGGCTACTCTACACATTTTTACGAACGATAGGATAAAAACACCCTAGTACACCCTTAAATATTTTATTAACATGGAAGAGATTATGCTGGAAGTTATCATAGCCTTCGTAGAAGACTAGCCTGAAAATGATTGACCGTAACGTTCACGTAGCCAGCAGATCTCACTGTCTTCCGTTGCCACCACATGTCAAAGGAAAATCGAAATAAATGTTAGCCATAGCATAATACTGTTGCAGCTGGTCTGCGACCGTGACGCAGCTGTTCGGACAGCGTATCCAGATATGACCATTAATCTGGTGATTCATCTAACCAGGTGACACTTTCCCATTATCCACGTCCTAATTTTGACGATCCCGTGCCCACTGCCATCGTGCTCGATAGTTTCGTTGCATCAGCATGGGATCACGTAGACGTTATCTGCTGATGAGCCCCATGTTCAACAATGTGCTCCGAACACTGTGCCCCGAAACACCTATTCCTGCCTCACCATTATATCTGTCGTCAGATTTACCATAGATGGCCGCCTGTGGGCCATTACAGAGCGGGCAAGAATCTGACATGAGCGTTCTGTTACGAGGTATGTACGTACAAAACTTTGTCTCCTACTCGTCCTGCAACCACTTAGGGTAGATGCTCATACGATTAGCCACGTTTTTCCTCAAATGTTCATTGACAGGTGCCGCTCCACAACAATTCGTCGTTCGTGAAAGTCGCTTATGTCAGTGGATTCTTCTATTTACGGCCAATATCATTGTTTGAACGCTTTCCCATTCGTCTCTAAACTAAACTGTACCTCTTCCAAAGATATATCGGAAGGCCCATCTGTATCGACCGACCGCCGTGTCATCCTCAGCTGATAAGCGCTACTGGATGTGGATATGGAGGGGCATGTGCTCAGCACACCGCTCTCCCGGTCGTTGTCAGTTTTTGTGACTGGAGCTGCTATTTCTCAGTCAAGTAGCTCCTCAATTGACTTCACAAGGCCTCAGCGCACTATGCTTGCCAACAGCACTCGGCAGGTCTGGATGGTCACCCATCCAAGTATTAGCCTAGCTCAACAGCACTTAATTTCAGTGATCTGATGGGAACCGATGTTGCCAATGCGACAAGGCCATTGGAACCCTATTCGTCTCGACTCGTCTTACGTACTTTCCATACCAAGTCACTTTTCTGCGACGCTACCAGGCTGCAGTTAGTCTCGAGGTGGGCAGTGGTCATAATTTTTTGGCTCACCAACATATGTGACAAAATTATTTTGCAGTATAAGGGGGGGCCTCAGTCACTTTTGCTGTAGAAGGGGTGGCATTCTGGCTGGTGTTGAACCCTACAATTTGAATGTACTGTAGTGTCCTCGAATGACGTTTACGCATACCGGTTTCGATTCTCAAAACAAGCTCCAAAACTGTACGCCTTTCTCTTTTTTTTTTTACAATAGCCAGTACCTAATGCAAATTTGGACAGTTAGTCCTGAATATACACTGCTTGACAGGAAGAGTGATGCACGCAGAATGGGAGAAGGAAACGATATGAATGTTTACGGGTTGAGATGATACGTGGTGTTTTTTCAGGGATTACAAAATTGAGTCAAATTTACAGAGAACTTGGTAATATGTACCTACCTTTCTGTGTGACACTGCACGTCCTCTGGCGTAAATGCTTGCACTGATTCTAATGGGTAGGGTGTCATAAAGCCGTTGTATAGCCTCCTGACGCAAGCAGTATTCCAACGGTTGTAACTATTCCTTGATATCCCGGGTACTGGTACCGGGACGAAGCTTAAGTCTGAGCCAGCCCAACACATATTTTCTGACGGGGAGAGGTCTGGGGATATTTCTGATCACTGAAGTACCTCGACATACCGAAGACAGTTCACAGCGGCACGTGACATGTGTGGATGAACCTTGTCCTGTTGAAAACGGGTATACGATACTGTAGAATGAGAGGATACATATGAGGGCACAGGATATCATTGACGTACCGTTTTTGAAGTTCTTTCAATCACTACCAGCCGTGACCTAAAATCGTATGACACCAAGAGTGACACCGCAGTGCCCCTCCAAAACATTGGAGTATTGGGACCTCTTTTTATGCCGTCTTTATACTAGCCGACAGCTGTCACACAGGGTAATGCAGAATCGTTATTTATCACTGAACACAATGTGAAGCCACCCTGGTCACGACAGTCTTCCAAACGCAGTCGTTTATGTTTTGGTGTTAACGACAACCTGAGCATTGGGCGGTAATTCATTACTTTGGCTGCAGTTAGTCTCCCAGCAATGGTGCGGGATGACACAACATGCTACAGGGAGTCCGTTACTTGTTCCCGGACAGTAGGTGCAGCTGCGAAAGGTTGAAAACGTGTTTTGCGCACAATACGGCGATCAGACGTGGACTACTGGAACCTTGACGCAGGGTATGAGTCCTCGCGTTCCCGTCAATTTAAACATCTGACCACTATCGCATTAGAATGCCCACGAATCTGTATATCGTACGTTTCAGCTAATTGCTCAAATGGCTATGAAACCATTATAAGGCCCTTTTCAAGCTCTGACATGTGCTGATAACGCTATGTCAGACGCATACGGGGTATCTCCATGTCATTCGCAGTGATTACTCAGCATGTGACGCTGTTCTCGCTCCTTATATACCCTACGAGGCCTAGTAACAACACTAAACAACAACAACGTCGACTCATTCTGGTCGCTACTCTACCTGTCACAAAGAATTGCAATTCTGACTATGTATATACTTACCCATGAAGTGAACATGTACAAAAGTACAATTACTTCAAAGTATGTCTTCTGTGTGCTTCTGGTTTTGAGGCAGTGTAAATAAATGTGCACGTAAATAAATGAAAAGATCAGATATCATTTGATTTACTAATCGTACATCACTGGATCACTCACAACCTTCAGTCACTTAGGTACTTACGTCCAGATTATCACATAAATCTAGCAATGGGGACAGGAGATGGAGATTCAGCTTTATTTCAAGAGTCCTTAGAACCCGTAATTCACACACGAAAGAGTTTGCTTGCAAAACCCTTGTTCGACCAATTCTTTAGTACTGTTCACCTCTCAGGTAAACTTACATAATTGAATTAACGAAGGAGATAGAAAAGATTCAAAGAAGAAGCGAACAATTTGCCATGGATTCTTTTACACCGCGTGAGAGCTTTGCCGAAATGCTGTAGGAGTCCGCTGCTTGCTATAAAAAGCGCGTCAGGTTTGTCACTGACAGAAGAGTGGCAAATCGCATTTTCGTACCACAGAGAAACAGATCGGTAAAACTGGCTGAAGTTCTGCAAAGGAACATAGTAAATACTACGCTTGCAACACCGCAACTACTAGTGGCTACTATAGAACATACAGTTTCATAAAAACAGTGTAGTGTGTAGATTCAATTCACGCTATGGATAGTATTTAGAATTCAAAACGGATGACGGGTTTGGAAAGCTCCAGTGAACAAACAATTCTTCAATGGGTTGGCGTGTGCAGACAGTTCTAGTCAAACCTTTAAGTTTAAATACAGTGTCTCACAGTTTAATATGACTATTCAGTTTGAAACGGAGGTTAGTGACTTGCAGTGGCTGTAGGACTTTTTTCCTATCACACAATGTTTTCAGAGCAAAGGAGAGAACATTCAAAAGACAAGACGGACGCGCTGCATCTATTCATACACGAAATAGGATATTTTCTTTCTGTCAGGTAGTCTGGCAGACACAAGATTCCGATGTGAAGCCCGCACGATCGCAACGGCCGGTGACGTCAAGAGCAGTGGCCGACCCACGGAAATGGCATACCGCGGCCATGAGGGGCAAAACCGTACCTCCAGAAATACGTCACCTCAGATGGAAGTAAATAGCTGCGGCCAGCAGGCGCCCCATGATCGAAGAGCGCCAATTTGGTCTACGGAGGCACAACCACTACGACAGCCTCGACTACCCCCTGCCCTTGCAGGAAGTTCGAGGGACGAACAAACCGGTTTCGTGTGCGCGGTAGACATTCAAATTCTCCTAAGCTGCAAGTGAAGGAAGTAAATAAAAATTGAAGGGCAACAGTATTGTGTAATAAGAAGAAGCGATGACATCTGTGGTTATTATGCTGCCTTCAATTTTATCTTCATTCTTTGATTCTACAGCGTTCATTAATGCGGATATGGTTAATGACCTCTCCATGCAATTACAGACTGCAGAATCCTGTATCAAACCTGTTTGATATATAAGATGAGGTATTTAAGATAAGTCACCTAAAATATATCGACACACATGACCTACGTAAGTGACTTTTAGCGTCTATAGCTAACGACTTGTGACACTTACTTTGTGTCTTCAAATGAAATTGTACACTTTTTACCTTGATGAGGCCAAGCGGTTCTAGGCGCTTCATTCTGGAGCCGCGTGACTGCTACGGTCGCAGGTTCGAGTCCTGCCTCGGGCATGGATGTGTGTGATGTCCTTAGGTTAGTTAGGTTTAAGTAGTTCAAACTTCTAGGGGACTGATGACCTCAGATGCTAAGTCCCATAGTGCTCACAGCCAGTTGAACCATTTTCATACCTTGATGTTGGAATGAGCTTTCGAAGAGGACTTCAGCGAAATATTATGTGTGAGACTATTAAACAGTGAAAGGGTAACAGCAAACCAACGTCCCCCATCTCGAGAACAGGATCTCACAAATGTCAAGTCAAGCAAACACGTAACTCAGGTACGGTTTGCGTGTTTACCCTTGGGTTTAGAGTACGTTATCCTCTGCTGTGCTGTAGTAACCCTCAGATAACTTGGTCGTGAAACTATTGACGTATTCACAGCGTATATGGCAGTCGAAAACGTGGATATCGTTTTCGTGATGAACAGATGATGATGATGATGATGATGATGATGATGTTTGGTTTGTGCGGCGCTCAACTACGCGGTTATCAGCGTCCATACAAATTCCCAAACTTTGCTCAGTCCAGTCTCGCCATTTTCATGAATGATGATGAAATGATGAGGACAACACAAACACCCAGTCATCTCGAGGTAGATGAAAATCCCTGACCGTGCGGGGAATCGAAACCGGGACCCCGTGCTCGGGATGGTGAACAGAGTGCGATCACACATGTAAATAATGATTTCCAGGCAATACAAAAACAAACACGTTACTTCGCACACACAAAACGGAAGTCATTCTCTAATAAATGGCCACAGCAATGTTATTCCATACAAGTATAAAGGACACACAAAATGTAAAGTTCCTGAATACAGAGTCACAAAAATCGTTGTGAGCACTAGATCCCATTGTTGCTACACGAATAGAACTGGTTTGCTAGCAGCCTGGCGGCGTCTTACGTACACGCCTGGCAGACAAATATCTACTTCGTGCTCGGCGGACACGTGATACGAATAGATAAGCTAGTGAAACGAATGGAGCGCTGCTTGTGGCGATGTGAACGACACGGTTGGCGATGTTGACCACACTCGCTTCTGTGGAGCCCATAAAGTATAAATATCTATGGAGTGAGCATAGCCTACTACGCATATTCTCAACATCCAACCGGGTTAGGCACATAGTAGTGAGACGTCGCTACTTGTCTGCAATTTGTGGTAACAGCGA
Organism: Schistocerca piceifrons; assembly: GCF_021461385.2. Lineage (NCBI taxonomy): Eukaryota > Metazoa > Arthropoda > Insecta > Orthoptera > Acrididae > Schistocerca > Schistocerca piceifrons. The sequence continues at coordinate 5,317,978 of NC_060149.1, forward strand.
AACTTTAATATTACACGTATCCACCTGTTTTTACATGCGTTTCTACACGTTTTTGTGGAAATAACAGACATGGTGCAGTATTGTTGTTGCTACGGGTGAAAAGAGCTATGTACAACAAGTCTCTAATAGTGAATATCACATCGATGTGAGGCGCTTTATATGTTTAAAAATATCGAGGCGCGGTATTATGTCTCGTGTTGTAGAGCAAATTTCTGTGATCTTTTTTCCTTTTGCCCATGTGTTTACGAGAGAAATGCTAAGTAAGTTTTCAAGTGCGTTTAAACTGCCAGTCAGTGTTTACGTATTCGTGCTATGTTCATCTGCAGATAAAATTTGTATAAGACAGTGTGATTAATTTCCTCCTGTTTATTCAGGTCCTCAAACCCTTATGTGTATCTAAGAACTTCTGCAGGAGACAGTTTCCTATATTACATAATTTTTGTATTCTAGTTTCGCGAAAGATGAAGAGAGAATCAAAATATGGCTCCACAAAATAAAAATAAAGAATTTCGTCCCTACAAAATCTTAAAAAGTGTGCTCTAAACACTTCTCTGAATAACGCTTTGATAGGGAGACGTAATTAATTAGAACGGAGATTCGACAACACGAATAAGTGCAATAGAAAACCTAAAAAGATTGCTCTTCATAGCTTTAAAACTATTTCAGTTCCAGGTATAAAATTGTTAAGAGGTCTATTAAACGCATATACGAAGTTTCAGCATACTTCTGAAGGTGATCTATCTATTCTAGTGAAGTAATAACATTCAAAATACGCTAAGCGCTATACGGACTAACATGCGCCGTCGCAATACCACGTGACTTGAGCAACAGGAGATGTAGCGGACTGAGTTCTCGTTCTGCTCACTCCACGGGTATCCATACTCTATGGTGGAGCCTGCTGTAGACTAGGTTGTAAGCACGTTGGGTGCTCAGTGTGTGTGCATAGTTGGTTGTCTCTATTTCATTCATCGCACGATGGCCAGTATTTTGACTGAAACTGCGCTTGCCAGCGTTGTAGTGCAGCAACCCGCCAGTCTCGGCTGCATTTCCGTGTAGCTGTAGCCGCAGGCGATAGCCCGGGGATGCAGTAGTTTTCCGCTGTAGCTTTTAGTTATGTGGTGCAGACGCATGTGTGGGACAGTGGTTTCCGGCATATTGATCTTGTTATTACTAAGCCAGCTGCACACATGTTTTTCGAGCCATCTTCGAAGGCTCTTTCCAGTGGCGCCAAAATATACTTACTTCCATTTTCTTTTATATCGGTGTTCTATTTACAGGTATAAACATGAGAAATTACTTGCATATTTCAGAAAATTCACCACGTTTCCGGTCACGTACGATAACACCATACCTGTGTTATTCGGAATTACGACGTAAAGTGCGTGTCAGAAGAAACTTTACATTGTAATTGGGATTAACGCAGGCACTGCCGCATCGTATTTATCCTCCAACACTGGGCAAGGGAATTTCAAGTAAAATATCTCCCTTGTATAGGAATATGGATAATTAGCGTACGGGTGCAGAATGTAGACACATGGCTGATGACATACGGTAGTTTGGGTCTGGTCCTGAGTCGTGTACTAATAACCAAAATGGTAAGGCGACCGTTCGCGATAAGCGGGAAATCCGGGCTCGAGTCACAGGCCAGCACAAACCTTTAGTGTCGTCATTCTGTTTTACAGCTTATCGCAGTAAATATTCGCAAATTAGAATACATTTCAGGTATTTCGTGACGACTGCAGTCGCCGCACCGACGGAACTTTACATCGTAATACAGGATAACACAGGCACTGTATTTGTCTATCGACAGCGAGCAAGCGATGTTCAACTACAAAGTCTGTGCAGTACTAAAACATCGAGTGCACACCTACCAGAAGAGCGCCATAAAACGGCATCGAGATGGCGCTAACTCGGACACCAGTAGAAGGAGCAGGCAGCGACCAGCCGCCCGTCGCTGGTCGGCTCCAGTTCGGTCGACCACTTTGAGACATCGGTACTAATTAATAGGAAGATAATTCTTAGCCTCCGTTATGCGAGTAGTAATAGTGTGTAAAAGTAATTGAATGCAGGAGCCAGAGGAGGCACATCGAGTCACCTCATAATGAGGTTCAGTTATGTTTATTTCCTTTTTAGAAATAAAGTGCTCTGTTAATCTGTAAGTGTTATGTACAGATAATTTTGAATTCCTGCCGAGGGCCATCGTAACTTGCCTCCCCTTCGTTGTTTGGCTTGGCTCTGAGCACTATGGGACTTAACTTCTGAGGTCATCAGTCCCCTAGAACTTAGAACTACCTAAACGTAACTAACCTAAAGACATCACACACATCCATGCCCGAGGCAGGATTCGAACCTGCGACCGTAGCGGTCACGCGGTTCCAGACTGTAGCGCCTAGAACCGCACGGTCACACCGGCCGGCTATTTGGTGGATTCATTCTGTTTGCAATTCCACCGCTCACAGGTCTATCAGTAGTCGCCTCTTTGGCTGGAGGTATGGCTGCCGTAGGTGTAACAGTGAAGAATGCACAAAACGCAGAGGAGTTACTACAGGAGGCTAAAAGGCCATAATACAACAATGGAGGCAGTCACTGTCACTAAACGACTGTATTAGAAATTGCACAGGAAAGAACCTAGATTGTTTATAAAAAATGCTCATACCAATAATACCAGACAAACTGCCTACAAATACAGATCTCCTTAAACTCCTGAGAAAACTCGAAAGCATCTGAGATATCGTGGAGTGTTTATGCAAATTATATTGTCAGACACAATATGGAAATCTGAGGATTGAGGGATTGCTAGAGGATATGGCATTCACTGCGTTGCGTATGTTAGATAAAAGGATATAATATCTACAATTTACACTTGTACTGCAGAACAGCACTGATACTTTACCGACGAGAACCAGGTTTTCTACAAATTTCAATGCTACCAAGACTTTAATTCATGTCTTTATAATCATTTCTGTCTAATGTGTCTCCTGACAACTGCATGGAAACAAGCCGCAGGTCATCACAGCATCAGTTGAGGTTTAGATGTGATGTTTTACACCGTACTTTAAAGAACATTCATCAATTGCAGGAGCGAACTTCTTTTCCCAAATAGATCGAATCACAGGAAAGTGGAGAATTGCATCGATAGGTCTGAAGACATATAACAGCATACCTAATATCACCGAGACAAGCAATAAACTACGTTAAGGAAGTGGTAAAACGGTGGAAATACTTCCCAGCTCATATGATACAGACTACATGTACATAAAAAGATATGTAAAAAGCTTTGAGTTTCACGCAAATGTTAACACACTTAACACAAAGATAAAAACAGTGGAACATTCTGTAGAATTTAGGTATGAAAATTCAATAGGATTTCTACTGCACTACTGGCCATTAAAATTGCTACACCATGAAGATGACGTGCTACAGACGCGAAAGGTAACCGACAGGAAGAAGATGCTGTGATATGCAAATGATTAGCTTTTCAGAGTATTCACACAAGGTTGGCGCCGGTGGCGACACCTGCAACGTGCTGACACGAGGAAAGTTTCCAATCGATTTCTCATACACAAACAGCAGTTGACTGACGTTGCCTGGAGAAAACGTTGTTGTGATGCCTCGTGTGAGGAGGAGAAATGCGTACCATCAGGTTTCCGACTTTGATAAAGGTCGGATTGAAGCCTATCGCGATTGCGGTTTATCGTATCGCGATATTGTTGCTCGCGTTGGTCGAGATCCAATTACTGTTAACAGAACACGGAATCGGTGGGTTCAGGAGGGTAATACGGAACGCCGTGCTGGATCCCAACGGCCTCGTATCACTAGCAGTCGAGATGACAGCCATCTTATCTGCATGGCTGTAGGCGGGGTCAGGGATTTTCTCTGCCTCGTGATGACTGGGTGTTGTGTGATGTCCTTAGGTTAGTTCGGTTTAAGTAGTTCTAAGGTCTAGGGGACTGATGACCGTAGATGTTAAGTCCCATAGTGCTCAGAGCCATTTGAACCATTTTTTTTTTTTTTTTTTTGCATGGTTGTAACGGATCGTGCAGCCACGTCTCGATCCCTGAGTCAACAGATGGGGACATTTACAAGACAACAACCATCTGCACGAACAGTTCGACGACGTTTGGAGCAGCATGGACTATCAGCTCGGAGACCATGGCTGCGGTTACCCTTGACGCTGCATAACAGACACGAGCGCCTGCGATGGTGTACTCAACGAAGAACCTGGGTGCATGAATGGCAAAACGTCATTTTTTCGGATGAATCCAGGTTATGTTTACAGCATCATGATGGTCGCATCCGTGTTTCGCGACATCGCGTTGAACACACATTGGAAGCTTGTATTCGTCATCGCCATACTGGCGTATCACCCAGGGTGATGGTATGGGGTGTCATTGGTTACACGTCTCGGTAACCTCTTGTTCGCATTGACGGCACTTTAAACAGTGGACGTTACATTTCAGATGTGTTACGACCCGTGGCTCTACCCTTCATTCGATCCCTGCGAAACCCTACATTTCAGCACGATAATGCACGACCGCATGTTGCAGGTCCTCTACGGGCCTTCCTGGATACAAGAATATGTTCGATTGGTGCCCTGGACAGCACAGTCTCCAGATCTCTCACCAACTGAAAAGGTCTGGTCAATGTTGACCGAGCAACTGGCTCGTCACAATACGCCAGTCACTACTCTTGATGAACTGTGGTATCGAGTTGAAGCTGCATGGGCAGCTGTACCTGTACACGCCATCCAAGCTCTGTTTGACTCAATGCCCAGGCGTATCAAGGCCGTTATTATGGCCAGAGGTGGTTGTTCTGGGTACTGACTTTCAGGATCTATGCACCCTAATTGTGTGACAGTGTAATCACATGTCAGTTCTAGTATAATATATGTGTCCAATGAATACCCGTTTATCATCTGCATTTCTTCTTGGTGTAGCAATTTCAGTGGCCAGTAGTGTAGATTTTTATAGGAGCGATGTGTCGATGAATAAAACCGATAAAATTTCAAAGTCAAATCAATGGACAGTCTAAATTGTAGCATTATCCATACTGAGTGTAATCGTTTCCTTCATTTCCTTTGGGCCTTTGAACCGCTTTAACGCGGTGTCGGCAGCGTTAATATGGATTTGGCAGTGTTAGTTGCAGACGGTGACCGGATGCTCTTCCTGTCTCCATACCGAACCCCCCTGGACGAAATTAGTGCACCCCTGCTGTCTGCGTCTAGTACAAGCGATGAAATAGTGAGAACGGTTTCACATTTCTGCGAGTCGTGTAACTGAGGCGAAAAGGGGGGATCAGCCCGGTATTCACCTAGCGGGATGTGGAAAAGCACCTAAAATCCACATCCAGGTCGGTCAGCGTACCGGCCCTCGCCGTTAATCTGCTAACCGGATTCGATCTGGCGAGGGCGCGCCTACCCGAGTCCAGGAAGCAGGACACTAGGGCTCTGGGCTACCCTGGCGGGTCCATATTGAGTGTAATACTGTAATTCATTTAAACCTGAACGAAAAATTAACTTACACAATCTACTGATTTATCCCCACAGTGGGTCCAAGCAACCCAGCAACCCCAGTCACCTCCCAGTGAGTGTTCATGCATTGTACCCTCTCGAGTTGAATATCATCGATCAAAATGGAAATCTAGTCATTTTTTACTATAGTACGTCTTCGTCCGAAGAATCATCATGGGACAAAGTATAAACACAGGGCACATAAACATCAGAGGACCACTTCAAGGTAGAACATAGTAACGCGTGAGAATTACGAATTTCTTAAATCACTAGGCGTGAACATTCGCCATGACATCGCTAGATACAGGGTGTCCAGAAAAGGACTCCCTGATTTCAAAATTAAATATCTAGAAAACAAAGGTCGATAGACGAATGCAGTAAACGGTATGTTTATTGTGAAAGGTGTAAGAAGTTTATACAGCAGTTTGAAATAATAGTTACAAAAGCTGCTAACATATGGCACTGTACGCTGTACAGCTCATATCATATGGAAACAATCTTTGCAAACAATCACATCACAATGTTTTCAAAATGTTCACCATTGGCACTACAGCGGTGGCGCAAACGAAGAATGATATTCGCCATCACATTTCGTAGTGTCTCAACTGAAATGGATTCACGTGCCACAGAGATCGCCGATTCAAGCTCGTCCAGCGTGGCGGGATGCTTCGGGTAGACCATGTCTTTCACTGTGCCCCACAAAAAAAAGTCAAATCCGGCGAATATGCAACCTAACGTGCACCAGTGACCGTTTCTCGAATGAAAAAAGGGCCAATAATGCCTCTGCTGCATACTGCAGCCCACACAGTAACTTTAGGAGAATACAGGGGTTTCGCTTCACACCAATATGGCTTTTCGGAACCCCAAAATCGCCAGTTCTGCTTATTCACGTATCCATTCAGGTGGAAGTGTGCTTCATCTGTAAACCAGATGCAGCCAACATCAAATCCTTCACTATCAATCATTGTGAGCATCTGATTAGGAAAGGCAACCCTTTGTTGCACAGCTCGTACGGGTATGGCCTGGTGCGTTTGAATTTTGAATGGAACTATGTGTAGGCTCTTTTTCAGTATTTTATGCGTGCTGGAACGCTTCAAACCAGTCTCAGATGCAATTTTACGGACGGATGACATTGGACTTCGCTGAATAATTCCAGAAACTGTGGCGATATTTTCAGGCGTAACTGCGGTTTGCTTGCGGCCAACATGCCCCACTAGATCATCAGTTACACTGCCTGTTCGTTGAAATTTTGCGAAGAGCATACGAATCGTTTTCGCATTGGGTCCTTTTGGAACATTAAATCGTGCTTGAAAACTTCGCCTTGTTGCCGTAGGACTCTCTTCTAACCTGTGGTACTCTAGCACCAGAAAAACGCGTTGTTCAATGGAGTACATGGTTTTAATCTCTTCCTTCGGTACGCTAACCTCCTTTCACGTTTCAATAGTGGAACTTATCGCTCTGGGCTTCGGATCACTATTTATACTAGGCATTACGTATGGCGATTACAGCACCATCTGTTGGCAGCTTTTGTAACTATTATATCAAACTGCTGTATAAACTTCTTACAGCTTTCACAATAAACATGCCGTTTACTGCATTCCTCTATCGATCTTTGTTTTCGAGATATTTAATTTTGAATTCAGGGAGTCCTTTTCTGTACACCCTGTATAACAACTCTAGTTCAATATGACGATAGGATAACTTGTCACGAACATTTCTCCCACACCTTTTGATTCGATGACCTTTAATAATATCAATGACATAAGAATTCTGATTCCAACACAACTTCCACCGTCTACCCCTCCCGGATGATGAGCTTCGCCCTGAAGTCTACCCTTCCTACCAACTCTAACCCCCTATTCCTGCCTCCTCCTCAGGGCTCTCTCTCCTCCCCCTCCCTCCCTCCTTCTGAGCGGCTTTCCCCTCCTACTCCCCCTCCATCTCTTGTGCCTCCTTTCAGTGTCTCTGCGCTCCCTCCTGCCCTGTCTTCCCTTTTCCTCTCCCGCCCCACGTGTCTCCTGTCTCTTCGTGAATCCACGGTTGCCCCTCCTCTCTTCATCCCGCCGCTTCCCCAGCTGCCCCATGCTCTCCCCTCCTTTCCCATCCTCTCTGGCCTTTCCCTTGGCAGGTCCCACCTGGTAGTTTTATTCTTCGTCGTGTGTGCTCCAAGTGGGTTTTTAGTGTGTTGTTTCAAAGTGTTTTTAATACTGTGACCAACTTTTAAACTGTGCATGCGTATTCAGTGTCTTCTCTGTGTTTTAAGAATCGCCAACTGTGTTTTTTAACTTTCTGGTGACTTTTTTTAACTGTCCCCCATGAACGTCTACATATCAGTGTATTTTTACCTCCATTTTCTCCCCTTACTCAGATTTATGTTCGCCTTTTTTATCTCCTTATGTATGTATCATTTTATTCTTGTTTTAGTTGTCGTGTCACTCGGCTGAAGGACGGCAGGTTGTGCTGCTGACAGCCATCCCCTGCCCATATGGGGCAGGGGAATGAAATCAAAATAAAAAAAAAATCTGATTCAACATCAATATTAGTTACTAATACCAAGCAGTATTTACTTGTATTTGGAACGAAGATTTGTGACCACCGAGGATGATGGAAGCTCTCCAGCACCAACAACAACAACAATATCGTGTCTTATACGTGATGCATTCACCTCTCTGTTTGAAGAAATAAGATAAGAACAAGGGTAGAGAACTCGACCACAAAGGATATATTAGACTCACTTCAACCCTCAAAACATACTTTGGAGCTGAATGCATTACAAGATGTATGACGGTTTATAGATGGATCGATGGATAACCGCCTTAGTGTCTGTATACAGCTCAAAATGCTGATGGCCTTCTTTGAGAATAATAGATGCAGCATTATGAATGCCAAACAGGAACTTATGCTAGTTCAATGTCCCACTGATAATAAGACATAAATTCCAAAAGTGTCAGAAGAAGTGAATGACACTGCCCTGGATACACTGGTGAGGAAACTGCCCCATTCATCGGTATCAGAAGATGAGTGTCTCAAACTTTTACGTGTGCTGAATTCAGGTGCTCACCAACTATTAACTTTCGTTTCATGAAAACTTTACGAGTGTCCAAACGTTCCAGGTACATCCCTACAGACATGGATGATTCTGACATCTGTTCAACTAGAAATGCCTTGATTTATTATTCTACTGCTGTAAAAAGACAGGAAGGTGAGTCTGGAAAAGAATTCTACTGTGTCTGACAACGATAAACTAACCCATACGAGAGTGTACTTAATTTCCAAGTACACACATCGAAAAAAGTATTGCATCACCCCGCTTCCGAGAGTTCCGGAACCTGTACAGAAAATTGGAATAGAGATCAACATAAACGTCATTTGTACCCTTTTTATTGCTTATGGAAACCATACATTGCATGTTGTAGCACCATACAGCGAGACCTTCAGAGGTGGTAGTCCAGATTGCTGTATACACCGGTACCTCTAATACCCCCTCTTGCATTGTTGCATGCCTGTATTCGTCGTGACATACTATCTACAAGTTCATGAAGTCACTATTGACCCAGATTGTTCTACTCCTCAATGGCGATTCGGCGTAGATCCCTCAGAGTGGTTGGTGTGTCACGTCGTCCATAGACACCCCTTTTCAATCTGACCCTGGCATGTTCGATAGGGTTCATGTCTGGAGAACATGCTGGCCCCTCTAGTCGAGCGATGTCGTTTTCCTGAAGGAAGTCATTCACGATATGTGAACGATGTTGCTCGAATTGTCGTCCATGAAGACGAATGCCTCGCCAATATGGTGCCGTTGTAGTTGCACTATCGGTCGGTTGATGGAATTCACGTATCGTACAGCCGTTACGGAACCTCCCATGACCACCAGAGGCGAACGTCGGCCCCACATAATGCCACCCCAAAGCATCAGGGAACCTCCACCTTGCTGCACTCGCTGATCGGTGTGTCTACGGCGTTCAGCCTGATCGAGTTGCCTCCAAACACGTCTCCGACGATTATCTGGTTGAAAGCATATGTGACACTCATCGGTGAAGAGAACGCGATGCCAATTCTGAGCGGTCTATTCGGCATGTTGTTGGGCCCATCTGCATGGTGTCGGGGTTCAATAGATGGACCTCGCCATGGACGTCGGGAGTGAAGTTGCACATCATGCAGCCTATTGCACACAGTTTGAGTCGTAACACTACGTCATGTTGCTGCACGAAAATCATTATTCAACATGGTGGCGTAGCTGTCAGGATTTCTTCGACTCATAATCCGAATATAGTGGTCATCCACTGCAGTAGTAGTCCTTGGGCGGCCTGTGAGAGGCATGTCATCAACAGTTTCTGTCTCTCTGTACCTCCTCCATGTCCGAACAAAATCGCTTTGGTTCACTCCGAGACGTCTGGATACTTCCCTTGTTGAGAGCCCTTCCTGGCACGAAGTAACAATGCGGACGCGATCGAACCGCGTTACTGACCGCCAAGGCATGGTTGAACTACAGACAACAAGAGCCGTGTACCTCCTTCCTGGTGGAATGACTGGAACTGGTCGGCTCTCTGACCCCATCTGTCTAATAGGCGCTGCTCATGCATGGTTGTCTACATCTTTGGGCGGATTTAGTGACATCTCTAAATGGTCAACAACAATATCCACAGTCAATGTTTATCTTCAGGAGTTCTGGGCACCGGGGTGATGCAAAACTTTTTTGATATGTGTATTTTCCATATGATAAGTTACGAATTAACTGGGACAATAACAATGTCAGCCCGCTGAACGAAGTGTATGCAAGGTTTCGCTCTTCTTACTATGAGGGCCATAAATTTTTATGCAGGCTCAATCCTAACAACTTTAAAGAACTGGCACACATAATGGTGATACACTGTTCAAAGCAAAAAACCGTAACTTAGACATGCATATGGAATTGGAATCATTACAAAACTTATCAACAGGCACCAGAGCATATGTGTTAATGCTAAATGGCCGTATCATAAATTACTCATCTCTCACAGATATCGTGCAATGTCTAGAATATATGTAGAGGTATTGCATCCTATGGAACATGTCTCACTATGACGTTTGAGAGAGCAAATATTGTTTTACGACGGGTAAGGACAATTTGTGTGTTTGTGTTTGTGTGTGTGTGTGTGTGTGTGTGTGTGTGTGTGTGTGTGTGTGTGTGCGTGCGTGCGAGCGTGAGTGCATTTTTTTGTTCACGCTTAAATGTGATAGTAATGTCTCCTTGCTTTTTTTCTATAGGTTCTATCGACATTGAGCTGCCACAGGCCCAGATGTGATTTTCCACTTAAGGTTTGGGGGTTACAGCCTGGGTGTGGATGATTAAATACGTGCCCTGACAGTGAGCTACCTCAAATAATGTCCCCATTTTCTAGTCAGATCTCGTGGATTATGAGCACTATCACCCCAGCCCAGACTGCGTGCGTTGCTGTTAGCGATTATATTCCGACGTATGGCGCCACTGCCCCAGCCAGGACTGTTACACTGTCATGGACCATCGACTTCACCACTTCACCCTAGTCACCCATTATGATCCTGTCATCCCCGTCTGGACCATCATGTCTGCCATGTTCACTGTGCAATCGGCCATCATCACCATCACAACATCGACCTGGGTATAGCAGCAGCAATCACCATGCCTGGCCTGTTATGGATCACCAGGTTAATCGAGCAGTGGAGCTAGACTACTTTGTAGTTCCTGGTGCTTTCAAGGACAGGATCTTACAGTCCTGCATTGATAACACTGATATGCACTATCAGGATCCTGGTACTTTCCTTCGCGTTTGCTGAACTGTTCTGGAAAGGGAACTCCCTGAACTCGTCAGTGTCCTTTGGTATCCTGGTATTAGGTGCAAGAAAGTTCTGCATTGTGACCTGAAAACATGATATTATAGGGCAATTCAATTGCAGGAACGTATGGAACATTTATTGAGAGCATCGTACTGAGCCGTTTTTCCGATATGCGGGAAAGATGATCTTTTAAGGCACTCAACCATGTACTTAACTTTGATATTTTCTCACATGTTTTTGTTCCACTTGTGGGGCGGCGAGTAAAAGTTTGTAAAAATATATTTTACTGTATAAATGATTGCATGTTGAATCAGTTTCTAGCTTTTAGAATGTTGTTAATGCTGTCTTTTGCCGTTCTCAACACTGGCTCTCTATTTACTTCGTGACACCCAGAAAGTGATTTAATAAAACTTGGAGCCAGTAAATAGATATCCTAGTGCCCACTTTACCTGAGAATGTTATTATAGCTGCAGCTTATAGCTCTGAGGAATTAGGAGATTGTCCGGGATTTCTAATCAAAAACGGTTTTCCAAAATAGTTGAGTATATTCTGAAATTCACTGATAAAAACCACAAGTATCCCTACAACCTAACTAACAGAGCAGTTCAGAGTCTAATGCGCTGATGCAACTATAAATGTCCGAATTAAATGTTAAAAAAGAATGCTCGCCATAATTTGATGAAAATACTTCATCAAACGCCACGCTAAATATTTGGTAGAATGTCTGTCCCGCGACGGCACGTGAAAATACGACAATACGCAAACTGAAGCTAGATAATAAAAATCATTCCAGAATTAACACTTCACATGAAATGTTTTCATGGTTCCGCGTATCTCTAGTAACTTAATACGGCACCCGAGGCTGTTTGTAGCAGATACACTGATGCGACGCGACTACCGACACAGATGGCGTGTCATTCAGCGTCTGGAGAGAACTGGGGCCTTGCTTCCTCGCGCAGTGTTCTTATATATAAAGCCGCGGTGCGGACGGCGAAGGGAACGCCTGATCTTTCCGGCTCTCTCGACTAGCCGCTGGGCTAGTAACGCACTACTTCAAGTTACATAATAATTTATAGCTTCTTTGGCTGATGGCCGAAGAAGCTCTTAATTTAAACGTGCATTCAGCACGCAGGTAAGTATTGATAATAAAATTTTGACGTGGCTAAGTTAAATATTCTGGGCGAGAGAATTAATTTAATTGCCCTGCACGCACTAGATGAGCTCTGAACTGGCCCTGTTGAGATCCGCTATCGCTATAATTTTATAGGTATTAAAAAGAAACTTTACACATTTTCATAATCATAGCGGACCTCCAACCTATTTAAATCTAAACATCCTAGCCTTATTTACTAACCTACTTAATCTATCTTGCTTCCTTCAGTTTTGAGACGAAAACCAGAAAATCATGAATTTCCACTAAAGTCTTAATTTGTGAAATCCAAAGTACTGTTTTTATTAAATCATTATGAAAGATGAATCTAAATATAAATTTTGAAGTCTCTAGCTCTTTTCTGTTGCGCCAATGATTTTTCCAGAAAAACGTCCAAATCTCGGAAATGGCTGAAGTTATCAAACTGATATTTAACACACATTAATTTAGTATTATTTCTGACATGCTAGAAAAGTTTTAGTTCATGTGCTTGATTTTTAAGGTATTGCGCAACATTTATGACGTCAGAGCTAGTTACAGCAGACTGACTTGCACATAATGGAAACTGATGTGAATTTACTACAACGTGAGTAGGCTGCTTCCCTACATCACCCTCTACTTAAATTTTTTGTTTATGAATGTTAATGAATGAAAAAAAAATTTAATTACAAAAAGGGAAGCAAGAGTACAGTTTAACTCCCTATGAAAATCAAAATTGAAATATAAACCTGTAGAAACATTAAAGAAAACTTATTACCTACATTAATTATTTAAATTGTAGGCATGTTCACTGCCTTTTTAAACAATGTCATTACTCAAAATTTTAAGCAAAGTCAACGAAATATTTTGACATACATATTGCCTTAGACAAACAAACACATACAAATTGAAAAATTATGAAAATCTTAGATCCATTAAATACATTAAATACACTTTTACATACACAAATTCAAAGAAAATAACATGATACATAAACAGATGATTATCTCTTAGCAGTCTTTTCTAAACCTGAAAGAAAATTCCACAAATAATTTTTACACACGTGGTTGTAGCCGCTTTGGCTGGCGTCCTACACTTCCATTCACAAGGGTAGAGAAGGGGAAGTTGCTATGGTGTGCGTCCTTCACGTTCTCTCTAAATTACACGGGGGAAAGGGGAGGGGTCACTGTGAGTTGTGTCCAAGTCACTCCACGCTTTCACGCAGCTACCAGGCTGCCATTATCTGGTTTGTCCTGTAGAACAAACAAAAAGAGTGCCTCAGACTCTGTTCACTTAATATCTAAGGGTGGGTCACAATGAAATGGGGATATATACAGTTTATCCTTCAATATGTTGCTGGAACAAAGTTAACAGAACCTTTCTCAATTTTACTTATTTTTGCGGTTACTTAATTGTCATAATCGATAAACAAATGGCTCAAAACGCCGTTAGTCACGTACTGGAGAAAATTTATGCTCCTAAGGCATACAATCATAAATCATATTTAATCTGAATTTATTATTTCTGGGCCAGAACACTGAACCAATGCTCGGTACATTCCTGATACATTTATATTTTAAGCACTTAACTAACTCATCTTTGATTACCTTATTCTTAGAGATAGTATGAGTATGATTAGTGGTTGTTTTCTCAGCTTCCATGCACATGTGAGTAACTTTTGGTAATAGTACAGTTGTGAGTGTTCAAAACACACTACGTTTAGTTGACTATTAAATCCACTTATTGGTCCTCTGCTTTTGTCAGTTCCACATCTGCAATTACGTACTTACTTACTTTGAAGTGTATTTATGCGGAGCTAAAATAATGTTTTACGTCTGCCATTATGTACTTACTTACTTTGCTAGTGTATGAACTTAAGTAATACTCACTCCATTTAAATTTAAAGCATAGGAAAGCACATTTATTTCATATTCATAGTGTACTGCAGCTGATTAGTTTGCTCACGTGACAATCCATTTCCACTCGATCGGACGCTGAAACCTCAGGTAGTCTCTCTCGGACCTACCACTAAACTGCATCAAATAATTATGGACGAACGTAATGCTAAATTCCTTAAACCTATAGGACACCATGAGCTGCTCTGTCTCATCTAACATAAGGGTACCTATGGTCGCATTCACGCCTCCAACTCATAACCTCAATACGTGTAGGTGTATCCTGTCACACACTACACTAAAATAATCGCCAGCTCCAACCTTATAAATACTTCAGGGACGTGTCCTTCACGTCTCAACCACAAACACTGCTCAATTCCATTACACTGCCTTTCCTTGCTATACCAGGTGAGTTTATCCTTACAACTTATCTGCATATTTTTCATAACACTAAGCAATCTCTTTTATTATTAATTAGTTAGCTCTACAGCATACACTAGGTTTCACTACCACTTCAGATCCTGCTTGTACATGAATTCATATATCTTTTTAAATTATTGTTGGTGGACCATTTCCAATAAAACAACACTTTGTACTTATTATATTACCAGGGTACTATACATACTTGTTACTCAAATACATTTTATATCTTAATTACGTCATACTTCTCTATTGTTTGTCACTATTAGGTTTGTCACATTAGGTATTTTTCTTCACTAATCGGTAGATAGAATGGTTACATAACTCATGGCTTGATAGCCATGACAGAAAATTTTAGTATTTGGAAAGAAAAGGTCGAAATTTTTGAGGACAGGAAAGAGGAAGAATGAGTGAGACCTGAAAGGGAAAGAAGATCTCACACAGCTGGGACTGCACAGCTGCCACACTGTGTAGAGGTTACAGAACAACCTCCTCCCTACAGCATTCATTGGTTTAATGCTGTAAGAAGATGTCGAAATTTTTGTAGATAGGAAAGATAAAGAATGAGTGAGACCTGAAATGGGAAGAAGATCTCACACAGCTGGGACTGCACAGCTGCCACACTGTGTAGAGATTACAGAACAACCTCCTCCCTACAGCATTCATTAGCTTAATGCTGTAAAGAAGAGTTAGAAATTTTAGGTAGATAGGAAAGAGGAAGAATGAGTGAGACCTGAAAAGGAAAGAAGATCTCACACAGCTGGGACTGCACAGCTGCCACACTGTGTAGAGGTTACAGAACAACCTCCTCCCTACAGCATTCATTGGTTTATTGTTGGCTTGGTAACCATAACGGAAAATTTAATGTATGAAAGAAGAGGTCGAAATTTTTGATGACAGGAAAGAGGAAGAATGAGTGAGACCTGAAATGGGAAAGAAGATCTCACCCAGCTGGGACTGCACAGCTGCCACACTGTGTAGAGGTTACAGAACAACCTCCTCCCTACAGCATTCATTCACTACCTATGAATTTCTTTAGGTCGATCACGTTCCTGAGACCTAATAGCTTCTTACTTTTTGGGTACTCCAGCCTATATGCATTGGCATGTGGTTTTCCTATTATCCTGAAAGGTCCTTGGTATACAAACATGAATTTCTTTGTTTCTGCATTTACTTTCTTTGATTTTTCTTTGGTTTTGACAAGGACTAATTGACCTATTTCAAAGCTAGTAGGTACAGCTTTTGCGTCATGACGCTTCTTCCTTTCCAACGCTCTTTTTCTCATATTAGCCCTAGCCTTTAGTTTCTTCTCGTCTGTGGATATTTGCGTTAGAATAGGGAATTCTACCATATCTGCAATCACATTGTGCGGTTCTTGGCCAAACATCAATTCGCAAGGTGCAAAACCAGTTGCATCATGTCTTAGGTTGTTAATTACATCCTCAAAATACTTAATGTGCTCTGCCCAACTTGAGTGTTTCCGAGCACAATAAGTTCTGCAAAGCCTATTCAATTCCCTCATAATACGTTCACTCATATTTCCTTGGGGGAAGTACGCAGATATTTTCAGATGTTTCACGCCGGCCTTATCTAGACATTCCTTAAATCTATCAGAAGTAAATTGAGGTCCATTGTCTGACAGCAAATTCTTCGGAACGCCAACGTTCACGAAGAAATCTTTTTCCAACTTTTCAACCAATGTTTTTGCATTTGCTCTTTTAATTGGGTATAGCTTAACATATTTACTGAATCCATCCACCACAACAAAAACATGGGTGCAACCACCTCTCGAAACAGGAAGAGGGCCAAACAAATCACAAGCCAGTAATTCTAGGGTTTCAGTTGGCTCTACTGAATGCATATCCCCTTGTATTCTGGTGTTGGCAGCACGGACTTTCTGGCACACTACACACGATGCTAGACGCTTGGCCACACGGCGGTACATGTTGTCAAATACAACCTTCTCTTGTAATTTTGCAATGCACTTCTTTGCACCTTAGTGCCCATACCTCAGGTGTACATAGTCGATTAGTAAGTTTACATGTTGTGAGGGAAAGCACAGCTTCCACTCAGAAACACCTACCTTCTTCCTTCTAAACAGAATACCTTTATGCAGACAATAGTATTGCGAAACCTTAGGATAGCTCGCATTTCCTAAATAGCTCTTCACTAATTTCAGTTGGTCATCTGCATTCTGCTCACGTCTCAAGTTCTTAATCACTCTCTTTAATGCACTTTCTTCCTTTACTTCGTGCAATGCAAACATTCGAATTTCATTTGGGTCTGTTGCTGTAATTCCCGCGTCATCACAGAGCTCCGCACTTCTAGATAACCCATCAGCTACCAGATTGTCTTTCCCTTGAATATATCTAACCTCAAGGTCAAACTGCTGGAGATACAATGACCATCTTACCAAACGAGCATTCCTCAATTTACAGGTCTTTAAAAAGGTCAATGCCTTATGGTCACTGTAAACTATTATCTTGTGACCTAATAGATACTGCTCAAACTTCTGTATCCCAAATACAATTGCCAACGCTTCTAGTTCTGAGATGCCATAATTTCTCTCTGCTGCTTGTAAAGATCGACTGGCGAAAGCTATAGTCTTGTGCACTTCTTGTTCGTTCTCTATTTCTACTTGGAATACCTCCACAGCTATACCATAGCCACTAGCATCAACAGACATGCAGAATGGTTTTTCAAAATCAGGATGATGCAAAATTGGACTATTAATTAAAGATTGTTTAAGCACCTCAAATGCCTGTTGACATTCTGCTGTCCAAACCCAAGGGGTATTCTTTTTCAGCAGGAGGTGAAGACAGGGAGCATTAAAAGCCTGATCACTAACAAAACGCCTATAGAAGCCGAAAAGACCGAACATTGATCTCAACTGCTTCTTGTTTCTGGGAGCCTCAAATTTTTCAATGACTGCTAGCTTGCCTGGGTCAGGCAGAATACCTTTTCCACTTATCCTATATCCCAAGAAACCTATTTCCTCTTTAACGCACTCAGTCTTTTCAATCTTTAGTTTCATGCCACCTCTCTCAATAGCCTCTAACACTTCCTCTAATAAATCTATGTGTTCTTCCCAGGTAGGAGTTGCTATTAACAGATCATCTACGTAAACTGTTATTTTATTGCTTAAAGCTGGTCCTAAAACATGGCACATCACACGTACGAAGGCACAAACAGAGATATTAAGTCCGAAAGGTACCACACGGTATTGGTAACAAACTCCTTCGTACAAGAAAGCTGTGTACTTCCTTGAACTTTCCGCCAGTGGCAAATTCCAATACCCACACGTGATGTCCATAGAAGTTAAGAATTTTACTCCCCGGAATTTTTGCAGTAACTCGTCCATGTTCTGCGGTCTATCACTTTCCCTAACCACTATTTCATTCAACCAACGAGCGTCCAAGACCAATCTGACACTCCCGTCTCTTTTTGGTACAACAACAAGAGGATTATTGTATTCACTGACCGCTTTCTCAATCACACCCCACTCCAGCATTCTCTGTATCTCCTTTCGAACCGCGTCCTTCCTTGCTACATGTATTTGGTATGGCTTCCTGAAAAACACTTGGCCGGGTTTCACTTGTAATTGACATTCATAACCCTTGACTATGCCAGGTCGATCCGAAAATACTTTGTGATGCCTTTTTAGAACCTGTCTCAGTTCTTCCTTTTGATTGGCTGAAATCCTATCGATTTCCTGCAATTTAGTTTCTATTTTGTCTAAAATAATTGCTTCTTCTTCTTCTTCTTCTTCTGTATTCAGCTTATTGTTATTAAGATTAACACCTTCGTCCCAATACCTCCTATTTTTCAGAACTCGTATAGGCAGCTCCCAAGTTTCATGATCAGTTACTACATGTTTATCACTAAAAGGTACTATAATTACTCCGGTTATTGGCAAGACCATTTTTAACTGGCTTCTTTCAAAGTCAACAACACTCTGATATTTTGACAAGAAATCTATGCCAATTAAAACCTCAATACTGAGATTATTTACAATTAAACATGGATGATCAATTAAATTACCATTAATATTAAAGGGCAGTAAAGCTTCTTGCTTTACCGTTTTTGACACTTTGCCAGTAGCACCAATTATTCTTAGTCCTGATACCCCCATTACTGTAAGCTTGTCCTTACCAGGTAATGCATCAAAGAAGGACTGAGATATTGCACTCACCTCACTTCCACTGTCTAAGAGACAACGTACATTGATACCCAACATATTCACTATTATTATGGGGTGGCTTATTCTAGGTTGTACAGGTGGTTCCTCACATTCATCTAGTAGTTCCTTTTGGATTTGTCTCCAACTAAAGTGATCGACATCTGTCTTCATTACATTTAGGTCACAGTGTGTAGGGGTTTCCTGAATTACATTTTCAGCTGCCTTTTCCAGTCGGTCTATTAATTTTAAATCGAAACACCGCACGACTTCATTACATTTAGTTTGCTGAACATAACCCAAATTACTGTAGTCTGAGCGATTCTGCGTCTCCAGACCGGGCATAACACTAGTTACAGCTAAACAACTTTCACCATTATCGTCGGTTTCCTTCTCAAGTGACAACTGGTCACAGCTACTGGGTTCATCGACCCTCAACAGCCTACCCTCTACATTTTCACTTATCTCCTGTCCTAAATCTATTAGTACATTATCAACATCCTGCACAGGCACTTTAGATAAGAGCACATCATCTTCATCGTAAATATAAGCATGAATTTCTTCTGCTTCTTCACCTGTCAATTCAGTATTTTGTAGCTCATCCCTACTGTTACACTGCTGCGCCTTCTCTTTCTCTTCCCACTTAGAAAGCGTTTCTAACACGGTATCTATCAAATACTGTGAGTGATCTAATATTTCTGTTGTATCCTTAGGTGCTATCGACTCTTCATCCACATGTTCAGTTTGAGTATTCTGATCTGTCTTACCAATTCCCTTAACTACTGGCTTAGGAAAAGTAACCGCCTGGTGAGCGCCAGTGTCCTCATAGACGGGAACTAGTTTTCCTGCCTCGTCCTACTACTGTTTCCTTTATTTTCATTATAGTTAACTGGCATAGCATTGCTTTCGGTACTGTTGTTTACATGCATATTTTTGTTTGGCACAAAATTATTATCCCTTGGACGCCATTGTTGGTTCTGATAATTATTTCCCCAATTCCTACCTCTCTTAGGATTACGAACACCTACTGTTCTGATGTTTACATTGCCATTTTGCTCGTTCCTAAAATCACTACTATTATTGTTATTGGCATTTCTGTTATTACGTGCTTGCTCCTCATTGGCAGCAACACGTTCTACACGTTCCAAATACTCAATGAAACGATCCAGATTGTCTCTAGGGGCTGATATAATTCGAGTTTGCCAGTACCATGGCAGTTTAGCTTCCAGACCTAGTATAATCATTTCTGGTTTTAGCTTTTCCGCCAAATGTGACAAACGTGAAATCCATGACCTAGCAAACTCTTTAATTGATTCCTTGCCTGCATTGAAGCGTTTTCCACTCCAAAATTCTCTCAACACTTCATTTTGCTTATTGCTAGACCAATACTCATTAATGAAAGCTGTTTTAAACTCCGCTAATGTTTTACACTTCAACATAACATCAGCTGACCAACGCATGGCGTCACCTGCTAAATGGCTTCTAATAAACGAGATTTTCTCTCGTTCAGACCAAGTTCGTGGAATCACATCTTCAAAATCGTTCCAGAAATCTAGCGGATGGATATTTTTATCTGGATCGAACCGCAAGAACTGCCGACACCCGATAAAAGCGGCGTTTGCAGCTACAACTTGTTGTATACTACCATTACCAGAAGTTACTGAAGCTACTTTACTTTCAATGTTAGCAATGTTAGTACTGATATTTTCTACTTTCATTTCAACATTATCTACTCTTTGTACAATATGAGTAGTGTCAGTTTTGATTGCTTCTACTTCTGCTTGACATATGTTTACTTTTATACTGACGTCTTTAAATCTATCTGAGCACAGTTCAGATTCCGCCTCGATTTTTTCTGTTAACTTGTGCTCCAGCTTCGCATCTTCCATTTGGAAGTCTTTGCGAACCTCAGCAACTTCGGATTTTATTGTTTTATACATTTCAGAAAACTGTTGAGCAACCTTTTTCTTAATATCCTCATGATTGCAATCAATTTTATAATTCAAACTGTCTAGATCCTCTTTCAACTTATTGCAACCAGCCTTGAAGGTATCGTCCATTACCTCCAATCGTTTATTAAAATTAGTTTGGCTGGCCATAATCTCATACTTTAATTCAGCATTATTGGATTCTAATTTATTGTCCATTGCCTCAAACCGTTTATTAAAATTTGTTTGACTGGCCACCATTTCAGACTTTAATTCAGCTGTCATTTGTGCATTACTGGCAGCTATTGCTTGTAATATAACATTTAAGTCAACAGCCCCAGCATCTTTGGGTTGCTCACTAGCTGGCTTTTTATCACACTCAGGTGACGAAAAACTAGCTCCAATACCAGAATCATCAAAACTACATGAAACTTCTGATTGATTAGTCATATCCAACTGCTCCTTCTTAAACTCTACCATCTCCGATGACTGTTTCATTTTTAATTCATCAGAGAAACTATCATCCAATAAATTTACAATTTCTACTTTCCGCTTTACTACAGGGGTCTCTATTATTGTATCATTGCCCCTTCCCACACTACTGTCAGGAGACAATACTTCATGTTTCACTTTAACATTACTACTTTCCTGCTTATTTACACTTGAACCGTTGTCTGGATTTACAGTTCCCTCAACCGACATATGTTCTGATTTAGGTTTAAACTCAGCTTCTTTTGACGGTTCCATCGCCGACAGTCTTTTAGTGCAGGTTAGTAAAATTTTTAACAGCTTTTCACTTAACTTAGTTCCTTCTGCACGACGTATGGCGTTGCCGGCGCGGCGTACCAGGATTCCTGATGCGACGTGGCACGTTGAACTGCAGACGGCTCTCCGACGGCTGTTGTGTGTTTGCGTGGCCCGCAATTGCAGGCTCTGCGTCGGCTGCTCCAGCGGACGACTGCGGTACGGCGAAACTGGCTTCTCGCGATGCTGGCAGCACCGCTAGACTCAGTGCCAGCTCCGTCAATCCAGATGCGTTGTTAATCCAATTGCGTCGTCCACATGCACACGTAACACTTTCACTGTTTTATACTCAGTTGCGTGTCGCATTCCACTCGCGAATCCGAATAGTTAAAAATCACTTTCACTTAGTTGATTTCCCGGCCGATGCACCATATGTGGGGCGGCGAGTAAAAGTTTGTAAAAATATATTTTACTGTATAAATGATTGCATGTTGAATCAGTTTCTAGCTTTTAGAATGTTGTTAATGCTGTCTTTTGCCGTTCTCAACACTGGCTCTCTATTTACTTCGTGACACCCAGAAAGTGATTTAATAAAACTTGGAGCCAGTAAATAGATATCCTAGTGCCCACTTTACCTGAGAATGTTATTATAGCTGCAGCTTATAGCTCTGAGGAATTAGGAGATTGTCCGGGATTTCTAATCAAAAACGGTTTTCCAAAATAGTTGAGTATATTCTGAAATTCACTGATAAAAACCACAAGTATCCCTACAACCTAACTAACAGAGCAGTTCAGAGTCTAATGCGCTGATGCAACTATAAATGTCCGAATTAAATGTTAAAAAAGAATGCTCGCCATAATTTGATGAAAATACTTCATCAAACGCCACGCTAAATATTTGGTAGAATGTCTGTCCCGCGACGGCACGTGAAAATACGACAATACGCAAACTGAAGCTAGATAATAAAAATCATTCCAGAATTAACACTTCACATGAAATGTTTTCATGGTTCCGCGTATCTCTAGTAACTTAATACGGCACCCGAGGCTGTTTGTAGCAGATACACTGATGCGACGCGACTACCGACACAGATGGCGTGTCATTCAGCGTCTGGAGAGAACTGGGGCCTTGCTTCCTCGCGCAGTGTTCTTATATATAAAGCCGCGGTGCGGACGGCGAAGGGAACGCCTGATCTTTCCGGCTCTCTCGACTAGCCGCTGGGCTAGTAACGCACTACTTCAAGTTACATAATAATTTATAGCTTCTTTGGCTGATGGCCGAAGAAGCTCTTAATTTAAACGTGCATTCAGCACGCAGGTAAGTATTGATAATAAAATTTTGACGTGGCTAAGTTAAATATTCTGGGCGAGAGAATTAATTTAATTGCCCTGCACGCACTAGATGAGCTCTGAACTGGCCCTGTTGAGATCCGCTATCGCTATAATTTTATAGGTATTAAAAAGAAACTTTACACATTTTCATAATCATAGCGGACCTCCAACCTATTTAAATCTAAACATCCTAGCCTTATTTACTAACCTACTTAATCTATCTTGCTTCCTTCAGTTTTGAGACGAAAACCAGAAAATCATGAATTTCCACTAAAGTCTTAATTTGTGAAATCCAAAGTACTGTTTTTATTAAATCATTATGAAAGATGAATCTAAATATAAATTTTGAAGTCTCTAGCTCTTTTCTGTTGCGCCAATGATTTTTCCAGAAAAACGTCCAAATCTCGGAAATGGCTGAAGTTATCAAACTGATATTTAACACACATTAATTTAGTATTATTTCTGACATGCTAGAAAAGTTTTAGTTCATGTGCTTGATTTTTAAGGTATTGCGCAACATTTATGACGTCAGAGCTAGTTACAGCAGACTGACTTGCACATAATGGAAACTGATGTGAATTTACTACAACGTGAGTAGGCTGCTTCCCTACACACTTAATGAGGAATAAAGTTTCATTCCTCTTTTGAAAGATACTGTAACTAAAAAACCATGTATTAATGCCCAGAATACTGATGAGGGGGATGAATATTGCTTTGAATGATTGCTTCTGGCTTGTGATAGAATTGTGCAGTTTTTACGAATACATACAAAACAACTCATTTCTGTGGACAATGTGACTGCAGTGGCATTCCATTCTCCACTAAAATCCGAAACCTGCCAAAGTGATAGGAGTAGAACCTGATTATACTTGATTATTCAGTTTCTATGTGTGGTCAACAAGAAGACAAAAAACACGCACTTCCTTCTGTTGTCCAAGAGTGAGAAGCATCATTACGTCTGAATCAAAAACATCTCGCAGGCAGTTTCCTCTCAATTGAGTGAAAATAAAGGTGCAAGGCCGCTTTGCTACAGGTGTCTCAACTCTTCCACTATGAATGAGTATTTAGAAAGACACCTAAGTGACTGGTGGATCCAGGAACTGGTACATGTGAAATGCTCACTGAGGATAAATACTTGTTACAGTTTAAGAACGCTCACCGCGAGGATGCCGCCCCTTCATTGTATGCGCTGACACTGAGTGCTTATTAGTCCTTGGGGCACGTTGTGAAGATGATTGCAATGCCTCCCACGGCCCTCTTGCAGAACTACATGCACTATATGCAGCATCTTATCAATTTGGATGCTCTTATGGTTCCAATCTCAATCATTTCTAATCATACGTCAGGGATAATCCTATTACATGTTTACTCTGTGAGATAGAAGAAGTTGCACTGAGTACTGACGAGATCTATCGCAACACAATTCCTATGACCAACTCTCTGGAGACTGATGCTTTGTATGAGCAAGCAGCTGATTATGATGTAAGAAACTGAGTCCGACGCCTGGTATAGATCAGCAGGTGCGTGATCTGCAGGGAAACAACGGTATTTTATACATCTCTGAAGGCCGTTTCTTCTATCTTTCAACAATCTGTATTAATTCGGACTCTTAAGAGGAGAGATGACAGAGAATCCAGCCATAGTTACAGCTACATAACTAAAAAACAAATTACAAATTCACAAGACACGTGCGTACACGCCACTCTACTGCACAACCACTGACTCTCTCTGTTCGAATGCAACTAGTGATAGTACTCTCACATCGCGCATTTAGTTTTACATGGAGCATTTAACAAAAGCATTACAAAGAAGAACAAAACAACTTTTGCTTGCTCAACTAACAGGAGAATTAAGTATCAACATAAAGAAAGTAAAACACAGTTATATTTACTACTTTAGACCAAACCAAAAGTATTCTAGACGTTTTGTAACGACATTATATGTTTAGTAAACCAAAATGCTGCTGTATTCAAAGACTTTTTATTGCAAGGTTATTTTTTCGAGCTGTAAGCTTATTTCGGATCCATGGACATTATCGAGCTATTTGCAATTATTAGGGCATATATCTGTTTCATGGTGTGGTTCATGGTGTGGGTTCCTGTAGTCATGTCCTAGTTCATGAACCACGGGCAACGTATGAGAGGCCAAGTAAGTGGTCCCGACAGTCGGGATACCAGTTACTTTGGAATAAGGCTGGACATCTCGGACATATTCTGAGTCGCGGTCACCTTTGTGCTCATACGGCAAAGACTACCAAATCCACCGGTTAGTCCCTCAACCGTTAGGGGTAAAACCCAATGGGACTCGGGGCAAGTAAGGCTAGCAACCTGCTTCCCTGGTACTTCAAATATGATGCTGGCAACAATCAGAGCAAAATGCCTCGGACCTTTGGAGGTGACGGAGTCCCGCCTCTAACTGAAAAACCAGGGACTCCTAAGACACGACCTGGCAAACAAATAGTAATGAGATGGGGAGCTAATAATATCAATGGGGGCTACTCTGGGAAGAAGGTAGAGCTGGCAGAGGCTGCAAGTAAGATGAGGCTGGACGTTTTAGCTGTTAGTGACATACGGGTAAGGGGTGAGAAAGAAGAGGAAGTGGGAGAATACATGGTCTACCTGTCAGGAGTCAAAGCAGGAATAGCACTATGGGGTGTAGTGCTTTACATCAGGAAAGAAATGGAACCCAGCGTAGTTGCAATAAGGTATGTAAACGAACGACTGATGTGGATAGATTTGACAGTGTCTAGCAAGAAAATTAGGATTGTGTCAGTATATTCGCATTGTGAAGGGACAGATCAAGATAAGATGGATAGTTTTTATGAGACACTCAGTGATGTAGTTGTTAGAGTAAAGGACAAGGACAGTGTTCTGCTCATGGGTGATTTTAACGCCAGGATTGGAAATCGAACATAAGGGTATGAAAAGGTTATGGGTAAATTTGGAGAAGATATGGAGGCCAACAGGAACGGGAAACAACTCTTGAATTTCTGTGCCAGTATGGGCTTAGTAATCACAAACTCCTTTTTTAAACATAAGAACATTCACCGGTATACTTGGGAAGGCAGGGGAACCAGATCTGTCACTGACTATATAATAACAGATCAGGAATTCAGGAAGGCTGTGGGGGACACACGTGTTTTCAGGGGATTCTTTGATGACACTGATCATTATTTAATCTGCAGTGAAATTGGCATTGTGAGGCCGAAAGTGCAGGAGGTCAGGTCCATATGTAGGAGGATAAGAGTGGAGAAACTTCAGGATAAGGAAATCAGGCACAATTACATAACAGCGATCTCAGAAAGGTACCAGTTAGTTGAATGTAGTCAATTACAGTCATTGGAAAAGGAATGGGCAAGGTACAGGGACACAGTACTAGAAGTGGCTGAAGAATGTCTTGGAACAGTAGTGTGTAAAAGTAGGACGAAGCAAACAGCTTGGTGGAATGACACAGTCAAGGCAGCCTGTAAAAGGAAAAAGAAGGCGTATCAAAAATGGCTACATACTAGAACTCAGGTAGACAGAGAAAGTTATGTTGAAGAAAGAAACGAAGCCAAACAGATAATTGCTGCATCGAAGAAGAAATCTTGGGAAGACTTTGGAAACAGGTTGGAGACTATGGGTCAAGCTGCTGGAAAACCATTCTGGAGTGTAATTAGCAGTCTTCGAAAGGGAGGTAAGAAGGAAATGACAAGTATTTTGGACAGGTCAGGAAAACTGCTGGTGAATCCTGTGGATGCCTTGGGCAGATGAAGGGAATATTTTGAAGAGTTGCTCAATGTATGTGAAAATACGATCAGTAATGTTTCATATTTCGAGGTAGAATGGGATAGGAATGATGATGGAAATAGGATCACATTTGAAGAAGTGGAGAAAGTGGTCAATAGATTGCAGTGCAATAAAGCAGCTGGGGTGGATGAAATTAAGTCGGAACTCATCAAATACAGTGGAATATCAGGTCTTAAATGGCTACACAGGATAATTGAAATGGCCTGGGAGTCGGGACAGGTTCCATCAGACTGGACAAAAGCAGTAACGACGCCAATCTTTAAACATGGAAACAGAAAAGATTGTAACAACTACAGAGGTATCTCTTTAATCAGCGTTGTGGGTAAAATCTTCTCAGGTATTGTTGAAAGGAAAGTGCGAGTATTAGTTGAGGACCAATTGGATGAAAATCAGTGTGGGATTAGGCCTCTTAGAGGTTGTCAGGACCAGATCTTTAGCTTACGGCAAATAATGGAGATGTGTTATGAGTGGAACAGGGAATTGTATCTATGCTTTATAGATCTAGAAAAGGCATATGACCGGGTTCCTAGGAGGAAGTTATTGCCTGTTCTACGAGATTATGGAATAGGAGGCAAACTTTTGCAAGGAATTAAAGGTCTTTACATGGATATTCAGGCAGCAGTTAGAGTTGACGGTAAATTGAGTTCATGGTTCAGAGTAGTTTCAGGGGTAAGACAAGGCTGCAACCTGTCTCCACTGTTGTTCATATTATTTATGGATCATATGTTGAAAACAATAGACTGGCTGGGTGAGATTAAGATATGTGAACACAAAATAAGCAGTCTTGCATATGCGGATGACTTAGTTGTGATGGAAGATTCGATTGAAAGTTTGCAAAGTAATATTTCAGAGCTAGATCAGAAATGTGAGGACTATGGTATGAATATTAGTATCTCCAAAACGAAAGTAATGTCAGTGGGAAAGAAATATAAACGGATTGAGTGCCAAATAGGAGGAACAAAGTTAGAACAGGTGGACGGTTTCAAGTACTTAGGATGCATATTCTCACAGGATGGCAACATAGTGAAAGAACTGGAAGCGAGGTGTAGCAAAACTAATGCAGTGAGCGCTCAGCTACGATCTACTCTCTTCTGCAAGAAGGAAGTCAGTACCAAGACTAAGTTATCCGTTCACCGTTCAATCTTTCGGCCAACTTTGTTGTATGGGAGCGTAAGCTGGGTGGATTCAGGTTACCTTATCAACAAGGTTGAAGTTACGGATATGAAAGTATCTAGAATGATTGCAGGTACTAGTAGACGGGAACAATGGCAGGAGGGTGTCCACAATGAGGAAATCAAAGAAAAACTGGGAATGAACTCTATAGATGTAGCAGTCAGGGCGAACAGGCTTAGATGGTGGGGTCATGTTACACGCATGGGAGAAGCAAGGTTACCCAAGAGACTCATGGGTTCAGCAGTAGAGGGTAGGAGGAGTCGGGGCAGACCAAGGAGAAGGTACCTGGATTCGGTTAAGAATGATTTTGAAGTAATAGGTTTAACATTAGAAGAGGCACCGATGTTAGCACTGAATAGGGGATCATGGAGGAATTTTATAAGGGGGCTATGCTCCAGACTGAACGCTGAAAGGCATAATCAGTCTTAAATGATGATGATGATGATGGTCTGTTTCAGCCAGTTTGTCGCGATCTTTACTTCCATAAAATATCGTTAACGCCATCGCTGTCCGATACCTTGTACTGCATATCATAGGCGTAGCGCAGAGAAAATTGTAGACATGTAATATCTCAGCAGTGGAATTTGTTGCTGATCAATATTTGTTAAAACCCATTTAATACACTCCTGGAAATGGAAAAAAGAACACATTGACACCGGTGTGTCAGACCCACCATACTTGCTCCGGACACTGCGAGAGGGCTGTACAAGCAATGATCACACGCACGGCACAGCGGACACACCAGGAACCGCGGTGTTGGCCGTCGAATGGCGCTAGCTGCGCAGCATTTGTGCACCGCCGCCGTCAGTGTCAGCCAGTTTGCCGTGGCATACGGAGCTCCATCGCAGTCTTTAACACTGGTAGCATTCCGCGACAGCGTGGACGTGAACCGTATGTGCAGTTGACGGACTTTGAGCGAGGGCGTATAGTGGGCATGCGGGAGGCCGGGTGGACGTACCGCCGAATTGCTCAACACGTGGGGCGTGAGGTCTCCACAGTACATCGATGTTGTCGCCAGTGGTCGGCGGAAGGTGCACGTGCCCGTCGACCTGGGACCGGACCGCAGCGACGCACGGATGCACGCCAAGACCGTAGGATCCTACGCAGTGCCGTAGGGGACCGCACCGCCACTTCCCAGCAAATTAGGGACACTGTTGCTCCTGGGGTATCGGCGAGGACCATTCGCAACCGTCTCCATGAAGCTGGGCTACGGTC
The DNA here is from genome assembly GCF_021461385.2 of Schistocerca piceifrons. Lineage (NCBI taxonomy): Eukaryota > Metazoa > Arthropoda > Insecta > Orthoptera > Acrididae > Schistocerca > Schistocerca piceifrons. The sequence goes on from NC_060149.1 coordinate 5,347,084, forward strand.
CCGCACACCGTTAGGCCGTCTTCCGCTCACGCCCCAACATCGTGCAGCCCGCCTCCAGTGGTGTCGCGACAGGCGTGAATGGAGGGACGAATGGAGACGTGTCGTCTTCAGCGATGAGAGTCGCTTCTGCCTTGGTGCCAATGATGTACGTATGCGTGTTTGGCGCCGTGCAGGTGAGCGCCACAATCAGGACTGCATACGACCGAGGCACACAGGGCCAACACCCGGCATCATGGTGTGGGGAGCGATCTCCTACACTGGCCGTACACCACTGGTGATCGTCGAGGGGACACTGAATAGTGCACGGTACATCCAAACCGTCATCGAACCCATCGTTCTACCATTCCTAGACCGGCAAGGGAACTTGCTGTTCCAACAGGACAATGCACGTCCGCATGTATCCCGTGCCACCCAACGTGCTCTAGAAGGTGTAAGTCAACTACCCTGGCCAGCAAGATCTCCGGATCTGTCCCCCATTGAGCATGTTTGGGACTGGATGAAGCGTCGTCTCACGCGGTCTGCACGTCCAGCACGAACGCTGGTCCAACTGAGGCGCCAGGTGGAAATGGCATGGCAAGCCGTTCCACAGGACTACATCCAGCATCTCTACGATCGTCTCCATGGGAGAATAGCAGCCTGCATTGCTGCGAAAGGTGGATATACACTGTACTAGTGCCGACATTGTGCATGCTCTGTTGCCTGTGTCTCTGTGCCTGTGGTTCTGTCAGTGTGATCATGTGATGTATCTGACCCCAGGAATGTGTCAATAAAGTTTCCCCTTCCTGGGACAATGAATTCACGGTGTTCTTATTTCAATTTCCAGGAGTGTATTTTTCATAAATCGGACATCTTCAGTTAACAGCTCAGTCAACGATTTTCTACATAACTGGCTGATTCGTCTATGGAGTTGTTTGTGGTAGTATTAAATCCTTTGCTCATGTTTTCTGGTGTTGTCTTTGCCTGTAGATATCTTTCATCTGTTAATGTGTGCTATAATTTCAATAAGGTTGTCAAAATATTTTTTATTTCTCAAGTCGGTTTGTTTTGTCTTGAATCTCCGTGTGTGTATGGGAGTCTTTCGGCAAAAGTTTGACGGTTAAATTAGACGACTTTTGAGCATGTTTTACTCATGCTCAAACATAGCTAAGGCTTTATTGCCACACGATTTTATGGTTCTCATTTTATGCCCGCAACACAAAAATATATTCGCTCTGTTTAATGTCTTTGTAGAACGATATCTGCCCGAGTCCCGAATTTTATTTGACATGTTCATTGTACGATCATGAAGAGAGACATTCGTATTTAAATGTAAGATTGATATTTATTTGGCGATTATTATATTGTGGTTTTAATTTCGTATCTGTCACTCAAAAATGTAATTGCACTCTTTGGCGTCGCTGTCACTTTTTGTTTTTCCTTTATTGTTATTTCCTCCCACTCGCACCATATGGGTGGGGCTCGATGTCAGTGGATATATTCCGTTGCTATTCAAGTAAACGACTATAAAAGCTTTAAAACATACTGACAATTGTACAGAATGGTAGAAAAAAGGATGTTTTACACAATAGAAACGCAGATGGTCAGTTGCATAAGCTAAGACACAATAAGCTTTAATGTTGAGTGATTAAAATATGTACCCTGATGGGTGAAAGGATGAGTGTATGTAGACTGCCAGGGACAAGGCTATCAAGAAAGTGTAGTAAGCGTAGCATTTGGTGTAGTGCATAGGAGGGGTTTAGTTTGAGTGGATTTGGGAGAGTGAAGAAGAATGCAGTTCCAAACCAATCCTTAGATGTGACTGGAAGGGAGTGTTAAGGAAGGGAGCCCTCACAATGGGAGGAGGGTTGGGTTCTTCAAAATCAGCGAGGACCGGTATACATAGGAGCAGATTTCGTATTTAGGTAAAGGGAGGTGATTAAAGTTTCGTTGATAGAATACGTGGAGAGGGTAGAGGTGTAGTGTTGAGGAACGTGGCAGTAGAGGCTCAGCAGTGCACCACAATCAGAGGGCAGGGGGAAAACTAGTGAGTGGTTAGTGTTGTCTTTGCAGGTAACGTAGGGTGTACAGAAGTGTTAATGATGACATAGTAGGGTGGGGTAGAGGCAGATGGCCATGGTAGAGGATTTGGGTAGGGGAGTTTAAGTGGATACAAACAGCTAAATGGAAACCCACACCACATTTCCATAGCAGAGGATGGGTCAGATCAGGGAGGATAGGTGTGGAGGATCATGCAGTGGTGTAATCCCAATGTTCAGCTGGTTGGTAGTTTTGGTAATTTAGTGCATTGCGGGCTTTCTGTTGAATGGTTAGTAAAATGGTTCAAATGGCTCTGACCACTATGGGACTTAACATCTATGGTCATCAGTCCCCCAAACCTTAGAACTACTTAAACCTAACTAACCTAAGGACATCACACAACACCCAGTCATCACGAGGCAGAGAAAATCCCTGACCCCGCCGGGAATGAATGGTTAGTAGATGGGGCTTCCATGTTAGTTGACGTTAAAGTGTTTGTGCAATTTTAGTGTGTTAGTTAACTAGATAAGACAATTGTTGATGGTAAGGAAAAAGTTGTGGGGGCGGAAGCTGTGAGCGGTTTGGCCTATAATTATTTACTCAGTGTTGGTGAGATTGAGTCTGAGAAGCAACTGGCTGGAACAGGAGGTGGAAAAACTGAGATGGTTCTAGGAGAGATTCTTGTTATTTCTGCAGGGTAGGACACATGGCTAGAAAGACGGTGTCATTGACATATTGGAGAAGAAGTGGCTTTGACAGATCAGCAATATGTAGGACATAAGAAAAGGAAAGGCGCAGATCCTTGGGGCACATCTGCATTGGGACAGAAGATATGGATGTTGTTGGTGTTGCTGGTGACATAAGATGGGCTGTTAGACGGAAAGAACACTATAAGCACGACATAGTTTATAGGAAGTGCATAGGCCTGCGGCTTGACGAGAAGGTCATAAGGACATACAAGGCCATACGTTTTGAGATGTCAAGGGAGACATAATGGCGAGTTTGAGGTTGTTGATTTGGTGATATGGCCGATGAGCAAGATTCAGAAGTTGATCATTAGAGGAGAACCTGGGATGGAAAAGTCACTGATGGACCAGAATGGGTGGATGTTGGTGTAGGTGTTCATGGATGTGTCAGGATCACGGGTTTGTTAGGCTGGAAGAAGAGGAGGATTCGTCAGGTTTATCCATGGCACATGATAGAAACCCATGAGAAGGATTCCACGGTAAAATTTGACTAGCATTTCCAGGAAGGATAGGTAGCATACTGTCAGTATCTGTAGATTATGCAGTCACGACCAGAAGTAGTTTTGAGGTTTTCTTGGTGTATCTTCTTATTATCTTGTTATGTTATTGGTTTATTGAGTTCTGACGGTGGGATGGTGTCGAAGCACTAGAAGCCGGGAGCTGCAGTGTATGTCATTGTATACAATGGTAATGAGGAGTGGGCTACAGAGTGGTGCAGCAACTGTTTTTGTAGATAGGCTGGACAAGAGCAGAAACGATTAGTAAACAAGTTAAAACAACAATCACAAAATTTACTTAACTTGTACTTCTTCAATTGTACGAACACACGTTGCAAAAAATGCAACAACAGTTAGACTCCATCTTGTACAATGGTAACTAGGATGAGACTCACTGTCCTAAGTACTAAGCACGAACGTTGGTGTCAAATGACGAGGCTCCAACCACAAGCTGGCTGGGTGGCGGCCGTCAGGTATTCTATATTGTCGTGGCAGAAGGCGCTCATAGCCCAGGGTCACTGGAGGCATGGCTTAGCAGGCGCGCACCATTCGGTCTGGCGATCCTATGGAACTGATGTCGGTGTCACATGGAAACATGTAATTCCATTGACAACTGTGACATGCTGGAGATAAACAAAACCCTTGTTTCGATTCGTTATTTATTTTAAAGGATTTAAAGATGATGCATCTTGTCCTTATTTTTCCGTGCACGTCTATATATATATATATATATATATATATATATATATATATATATATATATATATATATGTCATATGCACTTCTTATATATACGTTCAATGGCATATAGTTTAATTGTGTCAAACAGCTTGGTTAGTAGAGCGTTGTCATAAGCTTTTTCTAGATCGATCAAGACTAAACGTGCTTTAAAATTTCTTTCAGATCTTTTTTTTTCTATCATTTGGCTTAGGGAGAATGAATTATCAATACACTCTTGTCTTCGATGTTTACAATTTGTACTTTAATTATGTTTCTCAAAATCAGACCATACAATCTTTCTATCAACCAGGTTACATTGATACCTCTATCATTATTACAAGAGTGTCAGTTTCCTTACCTGTAAATGGAACTTGTTACAGAAATATTAAAATACTCTGGTAGCTCTTTACCATTAAACTTCGGTTTATTAAAGAAGCATACAAATATTTCGCGCAAAATACTCCGTCTATATTTCACAAAATCAACAGGAATGTCGACTGGTCCAACGAATTTCTTATGTTTCATCCTTTCGATAGTATTTTTTACTTCATTCTGCGTCTGCATTCAAATTATCTGCCTCTTCTAGACGATAAACTTCTTGTTTGAATTCGGTTTCTTTCTCGGTCAACAGCTTTTTGTATTTTTATTCCCATCCAAGTACACGAATTATTGGGGCAATAGCGTTTTCTATTCTATCTGCTCTGAGACGTTTTACTGTTTTCCAGGCATCTCTTACTTTGGTATCTCCTATATACTTAATGTTCTCCTTGTACATTATGTCCACGTCACACGTGGTGATTTCGGACACCGGGCCGAATTCTGACAATATGGCTTATTTGCTCTTTGCCACTGTATAGAAACAAAGAGTTACTTATTTAAACGTCCGTGCGCCAGTTATTTTAAGCGCAAGATTGCATTTATTGCCCTCCACAACTTTTATTTGGCGTCAATTGTTTCTCTAGGTGAATAACTGACGAACATCCTCAGTGTTAAAAATCCATGCATTATCGTAAAGTGGAAATTTTCTATTGTTGCGCCGAGCGGGAAGTTATTGTAACCGTAATTGTCGACGCGCTCAGTAGTTAACAGCACTGAGACAATTTCTGTACAAGTTTGTCAAGTTTCTCGTGCATGGTTATAAAATAACGATGGTTTTTCTAAAACTGTGTGCTGTGTGGGGTGATTTTGGACAATGCCAAGAATGTATAAGGGCAGGGGAGGTGCTACAGTACGGTGTAATTATGACCCGGAACTGTTAGATATAACTGTTCGTGATATTCAGAGTAGTAAATTATCGTACAGAAAAGCATGTGATTTGTACAGTATACCTAAATCAACCCTACAAAATAAAGTGCAGGAAGCACATCCGAAAAAATGGGAGGACAGCCAGTGCTAAATAAAGAAGAAGAAGAAATGTTAAAGCAAGGTATCTTGAGGACTACACATTGGGGATTTCCTTTCACTAAATTGGATATTAGATATTTAGTTAAGGGCGACCTTGATAAATCTGGCCGAAAAGAGAAGAAATTTCGTAATAATTTACCAGGAGAAGAATGGGTGCTTTAATTCCTCAAACGACAGTCAGAAGATCTTTCCGTTCGCTTAAGAGAAAATATTAAACGAGCTCGTGCAGAAGTGAACAATGAGACTGTTAAGACGTTTTTCTCTAATATCAAGGCAAAGCAGGAAAATCTCCCACCTAGCAACATGATGAATGTGTAAAATGTCACCAAATAAAAAGCATGTAGAATTTTAAAAAAAGGCAGTAAATATCCGAATTCGCCCGCTATATACTGTAACTTCGGACAGAGATTTAAGAAACACATGTGTCCGAAATCACCCCAATCCATGGGGTGACTTTGGACACTTTATTTAACTTCCTCAGATAAATATACCTACACATACACTTTATGGTTCTGGGATATTTTATTCGTTACACACATGAGTTACAATCAAAATAACGACACAACCGTCCGAAATCACCCAGTTTGACGGCACCTGCTTTCCTCATGCAATTTTATTTTTAACCTCTCCGCCGCACTTTGGATAGCACTATTTATTTTCACTGTGTTGTGTACCTAACAACTGCTGGCATAGTTGTTCTTTTCCGTCACAAATTCCTCAATACCCTTTGTCTTTCATTCTGTATTCATATTGTTAGAAATAAGGCCGGTCGTGCTGCGCTATCGATACATTTTTTCATCTCATTGTACAATGTTGCTGCATTGGATTTATTGATGCCCCTAATATTATTTAATTTGTAAGCAAAGCTCGTCCTATAGAGGAACGTCACAGAATCTTGTTGTAAAATTTCTACATCTACATCCATACTCCGCAAGCCACCTGACGGTGTGTGGCGGAAGGTACCTCGAGTACCTCTATCGGTACTCCCACCTATTCCAGTCTCGTGTTGTTCGTGGAAAGGTTTGTCGGTATGCCTCTGTGTGGGCTCTAATCTCTCTGATTTTATCCTCATGGTCTCATCGCGAGATATACGTATGAGGGAGCAATATACTGCTCGACTCCTCTGTGGAGGTATGTTCTCGAAACTTCAACAAAAGCCCGTACCGAGCTACTGAGCGTCTCTCCTGCAGAGTCTTTCACTGGAGTTTATCTATCATCTCCGTATCGCTTTTGCGTTTACTAAATGATCCTGTAACGAAGCGCGCTGCTCTCCGTTGGATCTTCTCTATCTCTTCTATCAACTCTATCTGGTACGGATCCCACACTGCTGAGCAGTATTCAAGCAGTGGGCGAACAAGCGTACTGTAACCTACTTCCTTTGTTTTCGGATTGCATTTCCTTAGGATTCTTCCAATGAATCTCACTCTGGCATCTGCTTTACCGACGATCAACTTTATATGATCATTCCATTTAAATCACTCCTAATGCGTACTCCCAGATAATTTATGGAATTAACTGCTTCCAGTTGCTGACCTGCTATATTGTAGTTAAATGATATGGGATCTTTCTTTCTATGTATTCGCAGCACATTACACTTGTCTGCATTGAGATTCAATTGCCATTCCCTGCACCATGCGTCAATTCGCTGCAGATCCTCCTGCATTTCAGTACAATTTTCCGTTGTTACAACCTCTTGATATACCACAGCATCATCCGCAAAAAGCCTCAGTGAACTTCCGATGTCATCCACAAGGTCATTTATGTATATTGTGAATAGCAACGCTCCTATTACACTCCGCTGCGGCACACCTGAAATCACTCTTACTTCGGAAGACTTCTCTCGATTGAGAATGACATGTTACGTTCTGTTATCTAGGAACTCTTCAATCTAATCACACAATTGGTCTGATGGTCCATATGCTCTTACTTTGTTCATTAAACGATTGTGGGGAACTGTATCGAACGCCTTGCGGAAGTAAAGAAACACGGCATCTACCTGTGAACCCGTGTCTATGGCCCTCTGAGTCTCGTGGACGAATAGTGCGAACTGGGTTGCACACGATCGTCTTTTTCGAAACCCATGCTGATTCTTACAGAGTAGATTTCTAGTCTCCAGAAAATTTATTATACTCGAACATAATACGTGTTCCAAAATTCTACAACTGATCGACGTTAGAGATATAGGTCTATAGTTCTGCGCATCTGTTCTACGTCCCTTCCTGAAAACGGGGATGACCTGTGCCCTTTTCCAATCCTTTGGAACGCTACGCTCTTCTAGAGACCTACGGTACACCGCTGCAAGAAGGTGGGCAAGTTCCTTCGAGTACTCTGTGTAAAATCGAACTGGTATCCCATCAGGTCCAGCGGCCTTTCCTCTTTGGAGCGATTTTAATTGTTTCTCTATCCCTCTGTCGTCTACTTCGATATCTACCATTTTGCCATCTGTGCGACAATCTAGAGAAGGAACTACAGTGCAGTATTCCTCTGTGAAACAGCTTTGGAAAAGACGTTTAGTACTTCGGCCTTTAGTCTGTTATCCTCTGTTTCGGTACCATTTTGGTCACAGAGTGTCTGGACATTTGGTTTTGATCCACCTACCGCTTTGACATAAGACCAAAATTTCTTAGGATTTTCTGCCAAGTTAGTACATAGAACTTTACTTTCGAATTCATTGAACGCCTCTCGCACAGCCCTCCTCACACTACATTTCGCTTCGCGTAATTTTTGTTTGTCTGCAAGGCTTTGGCTATGTTTATGTTTGCTGTGGAGTGCCCTTTGCTTCCGCAGCAGTTTTCTAATTCGGTTGTTGTACCACGGTGGCTCTTTTCCATCTCTTACGATCTTGCTTGGCACATACTCATATAACGCATATTGTACGATGGTTTTGAACTTTGTCCACTGATGCTCAACACTATCTGCACTTGAGACAAAACTTTTGTGTTGAGCCGTCAGGTACTCTGAAATCTGCTCTTTGTCACTTTTGCTAAACAGAAAAATCTTCCTACCTTTTTTAATATTTCTATTTACAGCGGATCATCGATGCAGTAACCGCTTTATGATAGGTGATTCCCTGTTCTGCGTTGACTGTTTCAAATAGTTCGGGCCTGTTTGTCACCAGAAAGTCTAATATGTTATCGCCACGAGTCGGTTCTCTGTTTAACTGCTCAAGGTAGTTTTCAGATAATAAAAAAATCACTGGATTCTTTGTCCCTGCCACTCGTTATTAACGTTTGAATCTCCCAGTCTATATCTGGCAAATGAAAGTCTCCACCCAGAACTATAAAATGGTGGGGAAATCTACTCGAAATATTTTCCAAATTATCCTTCGTGACTACATCTGGGTGCTTCAGCTGTTTTACTGTTCTCTTCATTCTTACTATGCAATCGATTTTCTTGTAACTAACTGGAACATATGGTTTGACTATTAAATGATCTGTCCACATTCTGCAGTCACTCCAATCTTGCATTTTCAATTCGAAATTTTGCGGTTCTAACACAAGCTGTGTTATGAATCTAAATTCCTTTGCCGTTGCACCCAGGTATATTTATGTACGTCCTTCTTAGCAAAGTAGTCGTCCTGTATTCTCGATTAATACACTCCATAAAAGTCAAACGATTTTTTCCCACTTTCATTCTCTGTTTTTCCCAATATCCTACGATCTCGCTACTTTTAGTCTTTCCTGTCCAGGCATTAAGGTACCACATAAGGTCAATCTCTTTCCGTGGATTAATATCACTTACAACATCCGTCTAATCTTTATAACAGGCATCTGTGATTATGTCATCGCCGTTATCAGTCGGTGCACATACACCGACTATTGTTATCTTTCCCACTACCAGTCACAATTTTTTTATACACAAATAAATAAAACAAAATTGTGACTGGTAACAGAAAAGTTACTTCATAAGCAAAACCCACTTAATCAGATTTACTGAAATGATCTGAAAGGATATTTGAGAAAGAAATCAATGAAGATACGACACGAAATGGTATCAGTGAAAATTTGACAGGCATATTGGAATTGCAGTTCAATGAATCAGTACAGAATAATGTCTAATGAACGCAAGAAAACTTCCACATCCAGAAAGCCATAGCAGAAAACAAATATGTGATAAATGAACAAACACACATCAGCACAGGCTCCCTACTACACTTAATAAAGGAAATAATAACATAAAACAAAAAATAGCCTCTTCCCCACACCATCTGGACACACACACACACACACACACACACACACACAGCCAACCAAAAAAATTATACCACACCAAAATACACGCACACACATACACACACACACACACACACACACACACACACACACGCACACACACACACACACATACACACATATACACAAATGCATATACGAACAGATCACAGATACTTCAATAATTACACTCGAAAGTTTGGCAATAACATTCGATCTTTGGCAAAAACATTTGTCAGTCGGCAACAGAAACTAAAACATTGCATTGAAACAAGCGTTCAGTCCATAGTGCTGTGGAATGTGGGAAAAAGCCGCAAATTGGCATTCCTAAGAAGAAGAACAACACCAAAAATGCAACAGGAGCGTAATATGTAAGAAATTGTCCACGCAACCTGTAAGTAAAGTTCAAAACATTACTACTTAATAGGAAATATCAACCACCAGAACTGTTTATAACCTATATTCACAGTGACAAAAATGTAAATTAAATAGGTGACAGGCCCCTAATGATGCATTGCAGAAAATAAAGGTGAAATGCGTATTTGTGTTTTATTCAGTTGCTGTCTGACGGTCCATAAGTAAAAATTATCAGTATACCGTAATATGACACGCAACTGAGGAAGACAGGACCACAAAAGTTGATGATAATGTCTAATGAAAATTTGTGTCAGACTGCGACTCATTACACTAACAAAGCACGTCTCCGGTCATGACGAAAACGTTCGTGGTCACTGATATTTCCACCTAAACTTTCTGAACAACTGCATTGAGAACGTGACGTGCCATGTAAAAACGAGCTACATTTATTGAATGAAGTGAAATGAGCGAAAATTAAAAATTTAAGGTAGACCGACAAGCCAAATGATTAAATACTCAAAAAATTAAAAAAATTAGTTAAAGCGTTTGTTCACGACTTGGAATAAATTTTCATTAGTCATGTTATATTGTAAATACTTACTGCCATTTGAAATAATTTTGTGTTACAATTTATTTATATAGTTGGCAGCATGCACTGAACCACACAGGAGTCTTCTAGAATACATATAAATACGATGATTGCCTCCATATTCCCGTTTACAGCACACTAGACGTGACGCACCATTTCTGAATGAATACGCAGTTCAAGAAAGTGCTATATTCACATAGATGTGTCTATCTCAAACGATGCGAGATTTTCGAAAGTGGTCAGAAATAACAAGATGCGTTTATGGGTTATTCATCTGTGCCGTTTTCCACGGGATATTAAACTGTAGCCTCTCCAGAAACAAGCAACTCGTACTGAGTGCGGACCTGTTGCGCCACCTCCAGGACAAGGGCCGCCCCTGCAAACAACCGACACCACCAAAACTCAATAAGCCCAAGAGCGTTACAGCTGCGTACATACCTCGGCCGGGGTGGCCGAGCGGTTCTAGGCGCTACGGTCGCAGGTTCGAATCCTGCCTCGGGCATGGACGTGTGTGATGTCCTTAGGTTAGTTAGGTTTAAGTAGTTCTAGGGGACTGATGACCTCAGAAGTTAAGTCCCATAGTGCTCAGAGCCATTTGAGACATTTTGGTACCCTCGTACTTGGCTGTCTGAAACTGCGTTCTTAAATCCCAACAGAATAATTCTTACTCATTTGTGAAGTTTGTTGTCAACAATCAATCGTAATTTAAAAACAACAGCTACATTCGTAGATGGATACTACAAAGAGGAAAGTGCTACTCAGCCCCACTGTGGCGCAGAAATACGTTAAGTGGTAAGCTGTAACAATGTCTGACAACTTACGCAATGATGTGAAGAATCTAATAGCAGTAAAATTTACTTCAAATACAAATTATAATCATATGTGTCGACTGAATACCTTGGCTCCACGCATGAATTTCTGAATACGTATGTCTATAAAGTCCATATATATATATATATATATATATATATATATATATATATATATATATGTGTGTGTGTGTGTGTGTGTGTGTGTGTGTGTGTACATGCAGCGAGTAGTAAAAATCATGTGTAAAAGAGGAAATAAAAGCTGAAGGTTAACGTAAATGGGGGTATGTAAATGGTCACCATGTTGCAATACTTTTTGTGAGAAAGGATATTATAATTGTAAGCTACACAAAACGTTCCACGTAACAGGCAGAGTTCGAAATTATGATTCAGGGAATAAGTAAATAAATAACGATGCAACGAAATAACTAAAAGTGCTACAGCCTCAACATCCTAACTGCTTTTAAACTGGTTTTAACAGAGAGATGACAATCGTTAGAGAGTTATACAGATATTAAAGGTAAGGCAATCAACAGTGGTGAGGAAGATGTAGCTGATTGTCGTGTTTCTTAGGAGTGATCTGAGGCAGCATTGTTTAGGAAGACGTGGGTGAGTTACTTGTTTCTTAAAATTCATTGTTAAATCTAAACTAAGACTTCCTCAGGCCGTCATAACTCGCTAGTCAAGTCGGTGTGATACTAATCTGAGTAAAAACCAACAAGGACGTTCATCACTTGTCATTAGATTCTTCTGTGGTGGCAGAATCTTCTCGGCGACATTGGGTTCCGTTTGACAGTCTGTAGTGCTCCTGTGCTCGTCGTACTGTCTTCGTGTATGGTGTATTCGGAAACACGGATCTTTGGGCCTTAGACCTGGATTGGGAGACGACTCATTGTGTTAACAAAATCGTGCTCTTCAGATGTATGTACTTGATGTATATTTTTTTTTCAGGTTTAGCTGCTCTGTTCGGTACGGTCGCGCATTGTCATCCACCGTAACCTTAACGACGCACATGCGGAAGGAATACAGTGTCACTACACGGTGACCGACGAGTGTACCGTGTCCCAGGACTGGGGGGTCACTGCACCCGTGCCAAGACCACCAAAATGATCACGTTCGACAAAACTGAACGTGCCCTAATATGGCGGTTGGTGGTAATATCTAACGCCCTCAGGAACATTGTCGAACACGATAGTTTTCATGGTCCAGGTGCTATGGTGTGGGGAGGCACAACGCTGCATTGGCGTACGGCCTCCAAGTCTTGGAACACGCTACACTCACAATTCAACGTTATTGTGACGCTGTTCTCCTTCCCCATTTGCGTCTTTTCGGTGGTTGTAATCGTCCCTGACTTCTGTTTTGTGCATAACAATGCGCGACCCCATCGAATCGTGCAGTTGGGAGAGCTCTTAGAACGAAAGAATGTTTGGAGTATGGAATGGCCACCACATTCCCCCAACTTGAATCCCATGAGCAACGTGTTGGATAGGCTGAGGACACATTTTGCAGCACCTCCAAGTGCACCAACGGCTGTCAACTGCGTTGGTAGAGGAATGGAACTCCCTACAAAAAGAACTCTGCACCAACCACGTGGCCAGCATCGGAACACGTCGCAGAGCATCCATTACCGTCTGTAGTGATAACACATCCCTTTAAGAACCACGTCCCCCAGTTTGTAATATCCAGGGGTCCATCATGAATTGCTGTGACTTGAGTATGATTATTATCTTTGAGTAAAAGTGTCTTTTTTTCGTCACACTAAGTATTTCTCTCAGTTACATTTTATGGTATACTGTAGGAGTTCATTCTATGATACATCCAAGTTTCATTGAGCTACGTTATTTGGAAGTGACACATCACGCGAGGATTAATTTCGTTCTTAAGGTTTGCACGCCTGTTCACATTGACACAATTCAGAATTTGAGTGGTCTTTGATCTGATACAGTATTATTGGAAGGTTTTCTTTTCGCTTTAAGTTTTAGATGAGCTAAAGGAGATAGTGAGCTAGCGTTGGTACTATGGTCCACTTGTTGCATCACACCACCAGAGCACACATTTGTAATTGGCTCATAACTGCCGATGAAAGAGGAATGTAATAGTTTTTCTCGACACAATCTCTTTTCCCCTGTGGTGCTTAAATACGCACAGACGGAAAAAATGCAACAGCAAACAATAATTAATGTATAATAATGAAATTTCAGAAATACACTTGTCTAAGTAACATATTTATGTAATTAACATTTTAAGATTACAGGTTAATGTAAGTGCGAGGTAATCCATAGCAAATTTGAAATGCTGCTGCATTAATAACCGGTGTAACCGCCAGAATGTTGAATGCAAGCGTACAGACGTGCATGCTTTGTGTTGTAAATGTGCTGGATGTCACTTTGTGGGATGGAGTTTCATGCCCGTTGCACATGGTCGGTCAATACAGGAACGGTTAATACTGTTTATGGATGGCACTGGAGTTGTTGGCCGGTGATGTTCCGTATGTACTCGTATGGAGACACATCCGCTGATCAAATAGTTCAGGGCAACATGTCGACAGTCTGTAGAGCATATTGGATTGCAGCAGTGGTATGTGGGCGAGCGTTATCCTCTTAGACAACACACCTGGGATGCTGTTCATGAATGACAGCGCAACTAATCGAGTCATCAGAGTCACGTACAAATCGGCGATCAGGATGCGTAGGATAAACACGAGATTGCTCCTGTTGTCATACGAAATTGCACCCCAGACCGTAACTCCCTTAACACCAGGTATAGGTAAAGTGAGATCTAACACGCAGGCATGTTAGGTGCAGGTCATCAACTGATTAGATTAGCTTAGATTAGTTTTTCGTTCCACAGATACGTGCTGAGGAGATCCTCGTGGATGTCGAACATGTCAATTTCTTTTTTAAACTCAAATAACGGTACTAATAGTATGAATATATACAATACGTCATTTGTTTCTATTAAAAAATTCGTCAATGGAGTAGAGGGAGTTGGCCACTAGTAAGTCTTCCAGGGTCCTTTTAAACTGATCTTTGTTTGTAGCTAAATTTGTTATGTTTGCAGGAAAATTATTGAAGATGAGTGTTCCTGAGTAGTGGACCTCTTTTTGAACTAAAGTAAGTGCTTTTAAGTCCTTGTGCAGATCATTTTTGTTCCTGGTATTGTACGTATGAGCCGAGCTGTTTGTTGGAAGAAAGAGATATATTATTTAGGACAAATTTCATTAAGGAGTAAATATACTGAGAGGCAGTAGTTAGTATACCCAGTTCTTTGAAGAGGTTTCTACAGGACGTCCGTGAATTTACTCCACAAATCATACGTATTACACGCTTTTGGAGTCTGAATACTTTTGTTTGACTTGAAGAGTTACCCCAAAATATTATACCATATGAAATTATGGAATGAAAGTAGGCAAAGTATGCAAGATTTTTTATTTTTATGTCGCCTATGTCTGCTAACACTTGAATTGCTAATGCAGATTTGTTAAGGCGTTTCTGCAGTTCTGTGGTGTGCTCCTCCAACTGAATTTATTATCAAGTTGTAATCCCAGGATTTTAAGACTGTCAACCTCTTCTATCTGCTCTTTATACTTTATGCATATGCTGGGTGGAAACCTCTTACAGGTTCTGAATTGCATATAGCGAGTCTTTTCGAAGTTTAATGTCAATGAGTTGACTTTAAACGATTTATTAATATCCATGAAAATATCATTAGCAGATCTTTCTAGAACTACACTCGACATACTATTTATTGCAATACTCGTGTGTTCCACAAACAGAACGAACTCTGCTTCTGGCAGTGTAACTGATGAGAGATCATTAATGTACATAAGAACAGCGCGGGTTTAGCCGAGTAGTCTAAGGTGCTGCAGTCATGGACAGTAAGGCTGGTCCCGGCGGAGGTTCGAGTCCTCCCTCGGGTATGGGTGTGTGTGTTTGTCCTTAGGATAATTTAAGTTAAGTAGTGTGTAAGCTTAGGGGCTGATGACCTTAGCAGTTACGTCCCATAAGATTTTACACACATTTGAACATTTTTGTACACAAGAAAAAGCAATGGCCCTAAGATGGATCCTTGTGGGACACCACATGTAATTTCTTCCCATTATGATGATGACTGATGACTTAATTCACTAGCCCCTTGCACTGACACCCTTCGTTTCCTGTTAGCGAGGTATTACTTGAACAATTTCGCAGCACTGCCCGTGACACCATAGAATTCTAATTTATTTAAAAGGATGTTGTGGTTCACACAAATCACAGAAAATACCTGCTGCTTGTAATCTGTTATTTAATGAATTAAGTACATTTTCACTGTACATGTAAATAGCCTTCTCGATATCAGAACCCTTCAGAAATCCAAACTGTGTTCTTGATAATATGTAATTTGTGGTCAGATGGTTGAGAAGCTGCCTGTACATTACATTTTCTAAAATATTTGAGAATGCTGGCAAAAGTAAAATCGATCTGTAGTTTGATGGTATCTCTTTATTCCCTTTCTTGAATAGAAGCTTAACATCTGCATATTTTAGCCAGTCAGGAAATGTCCCAGTTATAATTGACTGGTTACACAAGTAACTTAGAGCTGTACTAAGCTCAGAAGAACACGCCTTAATTAACTTTGTTGACGTTTCATTGCAACCACTAGAATGCTTTGTTTTTAAAGATTTTATTATGGAAGTTATTTCTTTTGGTGAAGCTACTTTTAAAGGCTAGTTTCAGATATTCAAGGGCATTATTTGCTGATCCTGACCATCCCATTCTATCAGTAACAGATATAAAGTACTTGTTAAATAGATTTGCCACACTATGCCCATCGGTTACTAATGTGTCATCTACCCTTAATGCTATTTGCTCCTGTTCCTTTCTGGTTCTACCAGTCTCCTCTTTCACTATATCCCGTATTGTTTTTATTTTGTTCCCTGACATTGCTATCTTCTTCTCGTAGTGCATTTGCTTAGATGTCTGAATTACTTTTTTAATATTTTACAGTATTCCTTATATTTAGCTAAATCATCAGCATTTTATTCCTTGTGTAATCCATGGTTTTATTATATACTTCTGTTTAATTTGAGTAAGTTTTAGAGGGAAACAGTTTTCAAACATGGTACTGACATTGTTCATGAATGTTTTATATTTTTCATTCACGTCATGAGCACTAGAACATCTTTCAAGTTCATATCTTTGAGCTGTTTTCTAAAACACTCAATTTTTGGTTGATTGACTACTCTCCTGTACTCAGATTTAGCAGTCTTCATAATCTGCTTAGAATTTACATCTAAAACAAAGAGCTGCATGTCATGATCGGATAGTCCATTTATTACAGGTTTTATGATACGATTTTGTTCCTTTGATTTGTCTATAAAAATGTTATCAATTGCTGTCCTTGAGGATGTAGTGATCCTAGTTGGAAAGTTTACAGTGTGAGTTAGATTGAAAGACAACATTACTAACTGCAGTAAATGTTTACTGGAAGACTGCATTAGAAAATCTGTATTAAAGTCATCAGCAATCTAAAATTCTTTTTATTCCTGTTAAACAACCCAAAAGAGCCTCTAGTCGATTTATGAACAGATTATAATTTCCTGCAGGTGCTCTGTAAATAGTTACTATTATACAGGATCTGTTATGGAACTCTACTTCTGTTGCACATACTTCTAGATGATGCTCTGAACAGAATTTATTAATGTCAATGTTCTTGAATTTATGGCAGTTTTTAATAAATGTGCCAACTCCTCCTCCATCCACATCTACTCTGCAGAAGTAGGAAGCTAGCTTAGATCCTGAAATGTCTAACACATCTATACCAGTGGTCACTTGATGTTCAGAGAGGCAGATTTGTCAATTTGGTTAGATGAATTCATTTCATCAGTACAAATGAGTAGTTTATCAACTTTATTTCTGAGTCCCAGAATGTTCTGGTGTAATAAAGATAACTGATACTGCATACTAATGGGATTATAACTGCTTTGGCGAATATGAACTGGCAGTTTCTGATTACTTTCTGTTAAACATTGTTTAAATGGAGACTGTATGCTAAAATCTGACTCCTGTTCATCTGTTTTCTCAAACTGAATGTGTTTGCCAATCTCTCTTAAAACTCGTTTTCTTTCCCCCTTCATTATCCTAGAAAAGGCATCCCTCTGACACCTATGACCACTGGTATTTTACCACTTGTGACAGTGTCCCCCCTTAAGTTTTCTGCAATCGACCCAAATAGTTTTCCCTTCCCTTTCCTATTGAGGTGAAGTCCATGCCTAGTGTAGTCCCACCTATCAATAGCATCCACAGGAATCAAACCAATAAGGGACCCTATATCCGTCCTAAGCAGCCACTCCAAGTTCACCCTCCCGACGGAAGAGTTCAAATGTGACCGATCATGGCGTCTCAACACAGACACAATTCACACATTCGTATGCTTCGTTGCTGATGCTATCTTCACCAGGTCACTCTCTATGGAATATTCAGAGTCTCTGTCAATGCTATATCCCGGACCACGCACTATAAACACGGCATCCTCCTTTGATAAATCCTTGCATAAAGAACCTACACCGTCTGTTATCTGACCCAGATCTGCACTAGGCTTGAAAAAGTTTGTGACCTAGTACTCTGTGCCTAGACTTTCGTGCAGTAGTTGGCCAATGCCTCTACCATGGGAGCTACCTAACAACAGAACTTTCTTTCTCTTTACAAATTTCCCTACCTTTTTCAAGTCCTTGAAAGCTTGTAGTGCCCTTTCTACAGCTTCAGCTACATGAGGCTCATCCGATTCTGACTGAGGTAACAGGTCAAATCTATTTTCAAGATTTATGACAAAGCTGTCCGATGTTCTCCTTTGCCTGTTCCCCCTATTACCTGTTGCCACTTCCTACCTCTGTTCACCCTTCTCCCACTTTAACCTGTCCAGATCCTCCCTTGCCTTGTCTAGGTCAGCTTGAAGAGCTGCAATTTTCCCTTCCTGTTCCAGTATTTTCCTATCTCTACTGGAGATCCTACAATACCACTGGTGAGCCTCATTTATGTCCCCATTTCCCACTCCACTACATTCGCCCCAATGAAAGAAACTACAGCACCCATCACACCATACTCCGGAACTAACGATCCTATGGCATGTCACACACTTCTCACTCATGGAAAAAACAGAAATCGTATAAACTGATTTATGTACTGACTAAAACGTAAACAAAGTACCCTAGAAACTATTCAGGCAGATATAAATAAATTGAAAGAGTACTGAAAAAAAACTGATGATTACATATAAGTTTAAGTCACTGTTTACTTACGATATGCGCGCGTGAAATTAAGCCTAAAACCCGTGCTACAGGCGAGAGAAGGAAAATAATCTTCTTACCCCGTTTAATCATATTTTATACTACACTAACACTTCCAGTAATTTAACAACACTTAGATTATATTTATAACAACTGTAAACGTTTAAAAGCAGCTTAACAACAACGCTTTTTATAATTATTTATTGCAGCAGATACTCGAAGAATTCGCGTCGGCCCAGTGCTCTGCATCTAACCAATTATATACCCAAAAGTTATCGGATTTCTTTTAGTACCCTTGGGGATGACCTCGCACTTTTCTTTGTTTAGTGCCAATTGCCACTTTTTGCACCATACAGAAATTCTCTCTAGACCATTTTGTAATTGGACTTAATCGTCTGATGATTTTACTAGACTGT
Source organism: Schistocerca piceifrons (assembly GCF_021461385.2). Taxonomy (NCBI): domain Eukaryota; kingdom Metazoa; phylum Arthropoda; class Insecta; order Orthoptera; family Acrididae; genus Schistocerca; species Schistocerca piceifrons. The sequence continues at coordinate 5,366,113 of NC_060149.1, forward strand.
AAATTACAGCGTCATCTGCAAACTTCTGTTCTGTGAGTAGGCTGTTTATGTTTTCTTATTGGCAACGTGACGTAGCGCTCTGTATGAAAATCACTGGCTGTGCTGTGTGCAGTCTGTGGCTAGTTTGCATTGCTGTCTGCCATTGTAGTGTTGGGCAGCTGGATGTTAACAGCGCGTCGCGTTGCGCAGTTGGAGGTGAGCCGCCAGCAGTGGTGGACGTGGGGAGAGAGTTTTGAAATTTGTAAGACTGGATGTCATGAACTGCTATATATATTATGACTATTAAGGTAAATACATTGTTTGTTCTCTATCAAAATCTCTCATTTGCTAACTATGCCTATCAGTAGCTAGTGCCTTCAGTAGTCTGAATCTTTTATTTAGCTGGCAGTAGTGGCGCTCGCTGTATTGCAGTAGTTCGAGTAACGAAGATTTTTGGTGAGATAAGTGATTTGTGAAAGGTATAGGTTAATGTTAGTCAGGGCCATTCTTTTGTAGAGATTTTTGAAAGTCAGATTGCGTTGCGCTAAAAAATATTGTGTGTCAGTTTAAGCACTGTCTTGTATAATTGTTCAAAGGGGACGTTTCAGTTCTACTCGATGATTTACCATCTATCACTACGAACTGTGATTTCTCTGAGAGGAAATCGCGAATCCAGCCACAAAACTGAGGCGATACTTCATATGCACGCAATTTGATCAATAGTCGCTTGTGAGAAACGGCATCAAAAGCCTTCCGGAAATCTAAGAATATGGAATCGATCTGAGATCCCTTGTCGACAGCACTCATTACTTCATGGGAATAACGATATTTTCTGAATCCGTGTTGGTTGTGTATCAATAACTCATTTTCTTCAAGGTAATTCTTAATGTAAGAGCACAGTATATGATCCCAAATCCTACTGCAAATTGAGGTCAGTGACATGGGTCTGTAATTCAATGGGTTAGTCCTACTTCATTTTTTGAATATTGGTGTCAACTGTGCTGCTTTCCAGTCTTTGCCGGCCGCGGTGGTCTCGCGGTTCTAGGCGCGCAGTCCGGAACCGTGCGACTGCTACGGTCGCAGTTCGAATCCTGCCTCAGGCATGGATGTGTGTGATGTCCTTAGGTTAGTTCGGTTTAAGTAGTTCTAAGTTCAAGGGGACTGATGACCACAGCAGTTGAGTCCCATAGTGCTCAGAGCCATTTTTTCCAGTCTTTAGGAACAGACCTTTCGTCAAGTGAGCGGTTGTATATGATTGCTAAGAAAGGCGCTATAGTGTCTGCATACTCTGAAAGGAACCAGATTGTTATACCATCTGGACCGGAAGACTTGCCTTTCTTAAGTGATTTGAGTTGTTTCGCAACACCTAAGATATCTACTTTTATGTCACTCATGCTAACAGCTGTTCTGGTTTCGAATTCTGGGATATTTACTTCGTCTTCCTTCGTGAAGGAATTACGGAAAACTGTATTTAGTTACTCCGCTTTAATCACACCATCATCGATAACATTTCCATCGCTGTCGCGGAGTGACGGTATTGACTGTTTTTTGCCACTGGTGTACTTTACTGAAAGGTGGGAAGGATATATGTGGGACGCCTATACAAATGAAAGCAACGTTAAGACAGAATTATGGAAATGGAGGAGTAAGTAGATGAACATGAGATGGGACAAATGATATTGCGAGAAGAACTTGACTGAACACTAAGAGCCAAAGTCGAAAGAACTTAGAGTACTGTAGATGACATACTATCTGTGCTATATATCCAGACAGGCAACCTCCGTAAGGGCCTGTTGACGCGGACAGGGGTGCGGGTCGGGGGGGGGGGGGGGTTACAGCAGTTCTGTCAGATGACACGGGATGGCGCTGGGGTGCGAAACTGCTCGGACAGCGGGCAGCAGGTAACTGCACACGAGGCCGTGGCAGTGGAAATCCCCACCAGCACTTCCCCTCAAATGCCGGCACAGGGCACCATCCAGTTCTGAGACATTTAGTCGCTATGGAAGGTTACGTTATCGCTGCCGAGTATTTTCTGGAAGTGTTTTTGGGAATCTGTGGTGCGTCATGTCAGGAAGAAATTGTGCTTATAAGGGGTGCGGATCCAACCGGAAAGACACGGCGATGAAATTCTTTTCTTTCCCTGTGAAAGATGAGAAAAGGTACCTTTAAACAAATTGTATTACTTTAGCTGTTGTTCCTTTGAGAATGAGTATCTGTCTTGTGCTAGAACTCCCTGGCAGATTAAAACTGTGTGCCATACCAACACTCTACACTACTAGGAAGTTTCGTTATCAGCTGCGGAGTGAGAATGCATTCTGTCTTGCACTACTCCAACAGATACACAACATTTACAATCTTAATACTAAATCGGTAGAAACGGAACCTTTGTAGTCTCACTTTATCGTCTGTCCGACCCTTAAAACGCGTTTTCTTGAGAATGGGTAGAGATAATTATTGGAAATTTATGTCACATAATACGGTATAAGGTCACTTCGTTACGTAAAAAAATTGAGCTTCTGCGTCAACGCAAGCAACAGATACGGCAATTTATGTAAAAGAAATTTATACGTCAAAGGTCACTCGTCACAACTTATAGGGTACCTCCTGTAGACCCAGAATCATTAAATTTGGTATGAAGCAAGGTTTCATAGAACAAGCAAAAGAAAAAGTTCGAAAATTGTGAAATTATGTCACACGAAAAAAATATTTGTCATTTCTTGTCTGTCTGGCAGTCTCCAGTCTCCGTTTTCTAAAGATCGCGATAAGATATCGAGTCGATATTTATGTACCGTGCGAAGGCGGTGCAAAATATTTGAACATCTAAGTCAACGCAATCAAAAGATACGGCTATTTATGTCACAAATTCTGTTACTCGCAAACTCACTCTTGAAAATCTATAACATACTTCCAGTTGACCTAGAATCGTGAACTCTGACAACAAGCAATGTTCCACACTTCAAGTGAAATGTAGTTACAAACGTGCTGATGAGTAACCACATATCTAGACACCGTAATTTCCAAGCACTTTCATCTGTTAATGTCTCAGTCTCATATAGTTAGCAAGATCCGATTTCGCCTTACTTATTCACCCTTACATTACAGGTGTCAAGAGTGGATTCTTCGCAGTGGAAACTTTTCATTGTTTGACTTGCAGCAGAGTCATCTGCGTAATAAATTCCTTTGTGCTCTTCACTTCACTGACAATTCTTTTATGAATGAGTTGACAACAAAACTAGTATTTAACGCTGTGCCAAATCCAGAGCCTCTGGAAGAGCCTGCAGACGTAGAAAACGAAGACAACAGTAGACAACACAGCGATTACGAAATGCACCAACAAGGAAGCTGTTCGCCACCTAGTCGCCGGATACGTCGCTGCCAACAGATTTAACACCAAGAAAACGAAAGTTGACACAAAGAATTAATGAGCAAAAGTTAAAATTGGCAAAGCAGAGGAAAAAACTGTGGAGAATGCGTCATCTTGCCACGAAGAAGCCTGATGTAAAAGCTGTGGCAACAGAGGCTGTTAAGCATATGTCTCCAAAATGTGGAACATTATTTGGTATGCAGCTTCTACACAAGTAAGTAACGTCCTCCGATGACTATCGTCAACTTTCTTAATAACTGAATTAAACAGTCGCATTTATTGTTTTCAGGCCTTTCACTCTTTGGACAGAAGCGGAGAGACGGCTGTCGCTGAGTTTATTTTATAAAAGTCCTGCTGCATATGACCACTTAAGAAGAGAAGTTGGAATGAAACTACCTTCGAAAAAACTTATTCAGAAGTGGGTCAGTGAAATGGATATTATAACGGGCACAGAAACTAAACTATTTGAACATCTTGTAGACAAAGTGAGGACAATGGATGATAGTTGCCGAGATTGTGTATTGGTGTTCGACGAAATGAGTGTGAGGAAGTGTCTCAGCTACTGCGCTAAGTATGATGTCGTTGACGGCTATGAAGATTTTGGTAGCCTCGGACGTACGTCTAAGGTGGCAACACAGGCTCTCATATTCCTTGTTCGTGGGCTGCGTCAAAAATGGAAATTACCTGTTGCCTATTTTACGTCTTATAAACAGACCAAATCTGATGTAATGAAACAGTTGCTGTTCGTTGTATTAGAGAAACTTTTTACTGTTAGTTTAAAGGTTTGTTGCATTGTTTGTGACCAAGGGTCCAATAACCGTTCATTAGTGCGTGATCTCAGTGTTACAACTGAAAAACCTTTCTTTCATTATCTAAACAATGTTTTATACGTCATGTACGATGTGTGTCATCTCCTGAAAAGCATTCGAAACCGTTTGCTGGAGAGAGATATACAAACTGATTCGAATGATGTTGTGTCTTGGCAAGACATTGTCAAAATGTATCAACTAAATAGGAAGGGCGGCAAGGCAAGAATGTGCTGCTCTCTCAGTCACAAGCACATCAATCCGAATAATTTTGAAAAAATGAGTGTTCGACTTGCAACACAAGTATTCAGTCATTCCGTCTCGGCCGCTATTCTATCAGCGTATTCCACGTCGGAGCTTCAGAGCAAAACAGCGCTGAATACAGCTTCCTTTCTGGCAAGACTGAACTATTTGTTCGACGCAATGAATAGCAAGACACTCTATGATTCGAAACCATTCTCCTGTGCTCTAAGCACTCAAAAAAGTTGGTTAGAGGATTATCTACAGGACTCCCTGGATTGGTTAAAAACGTGGAGGGTCGTTAACCCTCCCCAAAAAAACTGGGAGATTCCTCCATGTATTACAGGTCTTCAGCACACAATTCGTGCTTTGTTAACGCTGTGGAATGACTTGAAAAGCGATGGCTACGAGTTCTTCTTAACATCGCGGGTGAACCAAGATCCCATAGAAAATGTATTTTCAGTAATCCGGCAACGATCAGGTTTCAACAGGAATCCCAGCTGCCAGGAATTTCGCAGAAACTTGCAGCACATAGTGGTAGCGTCACTAATGAAACCTGGTGATTCGGCGAACTGTGAACCCGATGAGGACCGTTCTGTGCTGGAAGGGAACGATTGTGTGACCTCATCGGCAATTATCGTTAGCATGAATGGAGACAGCGGAAAACATGTTCCGAAAGAAGCTGCACATGAAGCACCTGAGCTCGTGCACAGTGCTGAATTAGAGTTACAGAGTCAGCCAGCGTCTGTGGAGGACTGTGCAGTGCGCTACTTAGCAGGCTACCTGGCAAATAAATGCATCAAAAAATTTAATTGTGACGTTTGTGTATCGGAACTGCTTAAAGGCAACAAGACTCCGGAAAGTGCGGATGAACTCTATATATTTTATAAAGCTTATGAAACGTCCGCGGAAGACTTGGGCGAATTAAGAGCCCCTTCAGAAAATCTGACTGCCGTAGTTAGATCTAATTTAAAAGTGTTCAACGACGTGTTCAAAACTGTCCATTACCAGTTTGGCGTAAACTGCAGCCTTGTGAACTCAATGTTGAAGGACACTGAACGTTTGTATCCTCAATGGCTTCAGCTTGATCCATGCTCAATGTATCGAAAGTATATCCTAGAAATGCTCTGTAAAGTACGGCTACAGAAGGAGCTACTTTGGATTTCAAACGAAATGTATCCAGCAAAAGACTCAAAAGCATCCAAACTTCCCGGGGTAAATAAATAAATTCAGACCATAACTTTGTTATTGCAAAGCTAAAGTTTAATTTTATCTTGTTATGTATTATATTTTACTGTGTTTATTTTCTATCAGCGGTTTGCTTATTTGTGAACTGCTGTGTCTGTCCAACACGTCTGTTACCTTTCTTAATTTCCTTTATTTCATGAGAACAGTTATACTTAATACCATATCTACCATATGATTTTGTTTAGATCTGATGTGTTTTTCGTGGAAGCTCCGATTTTTTCTAACATGATCTTTTGGGCGCAAAAGAATTTAATATCTATGGATAACATATTATAAATCGATGTCAGTTTCTATGTGATGTGATGAAATAGATCTTCCTCTTAATCACAATGTAACGTTTTTCTGATTTGCACGTCCATGTACCCATCCCTCCACAAGTAACTTACTCTATTCAAATTTTCCAATTTTTCGAACAATCCGCCCTCAAAGGAAAAGAAAACGATGTTTCTTTATAGCACTTGCCCCTGCTACCTCTTGTATAGCTTTTCTTTTAGGGGACATAGTTGCTTCGTAGAGACAGTTTTACTAAGCCATCCTGGCATTTTAGTCATAGTCGGCAAAAACTGGTCTGTCATCTCTATCTTTACTGTGTAGAAACGAGTAGTTAATTTAAACGGAAAACTTCTGTAATATTACCGTTAGGACTTATATTACAGTGAAGAACCTCGTTATGTCTTCCGTAATATATGGGATAAACGCATTTTGTGACCTGACAGCACTACAAGGAAAAAGCAAATCAAGCTGTTATCAGCGTATTACTGTTGGCAGACAACAAAATTGGTATTCCATTCAACAATACTAATGTTCTCTTCATTGTAGTAGGTTGGAATTATTTCACAAACGGTCGATCAAAACTGCACACTGTCTCTGTTAGAGGCTAGAGCAACATAAAAGCGAGCATTAGCCAATGTACAAGACTCGGAAAACGAATTAGTTGAATGCCCAGACACCTAACTCAGTCATTAGCAACGATAAACACACTCTTCGTAACAAACCGAACTTAAAATCATTCTATGAATCGGCATGAGATGACTAAAGGAGCGATTATTTGTGTAATCGTATTCAAGCAGATTATTGATCCTTACGTGACTGGTCGGCGTTTTTATTCATTTCCTATGTCCTATGAAATAAGTAGATATCATTAATTGCAACGCATGTTACTGCCGCCAGTTGCAGCTGTATGCAGAATTATGCAACAGAATTGTCTTGTGACACTATGTTGTAACGTCTGTTATAGAAGGCCAGTTTTCAGCATAAAACCTAGTTATGAATATTGGCTCATCACGGTCCCCTATTAGAGAATCAGCCAGCTGCTACAGGCAAAATTGCGCACAGCGGAGAAGCGCAAAATTTTGTTGCGGCGCTCCTTTCCATTATTTGTTAGAAGTATTTTCCAACATTGCTTATTTCAAAAGGTCTGTCATCACGTACTCTGAAGAACTTGTCTCAGGCTTTGCTGCCTCAGGTAGGGCCCATAGTGTCTGCGCAGAACTGCTCCGATCTGCGCAATACGTCACCGTCGAGAAGTTCGGGACAGTTCGCGCACACTGTTACGTGTTGAAGCGATTAAGTTTCATGTTGTTGCTGTTTATTTTTGTCTTCTTTCGAGTTTGTTCGTTATGTTTGACAATAATACTGAATTGTCCTACGGCTGTGTGTGAAAACTGTAATCAGAAGACTAAAAGGCAGTAGTATTACTTGTCATAAGTTCCCTCGAATTCCTGAAAGATTTGCTCAGTGGGTTCAGCTCTGTAGCAGTAGTGACAGCATTAACATTAAAAATGTTACTGCCTGTGGCAAAAACTTTAGAGATGACGTTTGTTTACAGTATCTACAAGCTGAATTAAAGAAATTTCAACCAAAACAGGTTTTAAAGCCGACTGCAAATTCTATAAGCTCGTGAAACTCGTAAACGTGCACTTAACATGATAGAAAAAGTAGATCAAAGCATAGAATCAGAGAAAGGTATTATCGAGGATGAAATGAAAAAAACTTATTGAAGAATTATCACCATTGAGAGAAAACAATTCAGCGTTTAATTTGCTTTTCGTTCTCAGTATATTGTTATCCGCTATTGCTGTTTCACACGTTAAGTAAAGAGAGGAAGTAATGCAAAGCATTAAGTGTCTACACAGTGCTGACGACTAAAGTACACAAAAGTTTTGCTAAAAGCACTTCACGAGTAAGCAAAAAACAAGCTTAAGTGAAGCAGAAAATTTGCGTGTGTTGAGCATTTGATGAAATGATTGGCATATGCTACGACTAAGAAAGTGACGCCATATACGGACCACAGTCAGGTACAGGTTGTGAGACCTGAGTTTCTCCTGGCGTATACAACTTTCAAATAACTTCCGGGAATTCAGCCAGGTAACACTTTCAGCAGTTTGTCTTGAAAATGGCGGGGTGTTCTGAAAGTGTTACCTGGCTGAATTCCCGGAAGTTATTTGAAAGGTACAGGTTGTTATTGCATGTGGTTTATATGGAGCCTCGAAGCAGTCTGTATACTGCTGGTCAGTAAAGAGACGCAAAAATACATCACTGGATGTATTTCTTCCAGATCCGACTCCATACAGCAATCACTTGGACATCATAGTGACAAGATAATAGTAATATCAAAAGGTCCTATAAACTCTGCGGCAACTGAGGAACTATCTCGTCCTAGCTTAATCGTCTCTTCAAACGCAGCTCTCTGTGTAAAGAAGCAGATGTGAATAAAAACCTGCCAAAACTTTTAATCGGAAGCTTCAAACTATTTCTCAAGAGATCTCCGCAATTTACACTAAGATCATTACTGTACCTACATCCGGATAAGGCACCTAACACGTCGGCAAAGACAATGAGGGCTAAACAGCTGCAGAAAGGAGCACACACATGGAGAGCTTCCTCAGTTCATTTCAGATGGGATAAAGGTATTTAATTTGTTGTTGTTGAATTGCTGAAGTACGGCGATCAATACTGAAGCTTCAGAATCATCAAACGCAGAAATGACAAGTAAATGGAATTATATCGTTTCCTTTCTACTTAATATCTGCACGAAAAAAAAAAGTTATACACTATTGCTGATTGTGACGAAAAAACTGCGTTTAGAAACTGAAAGCTCTTATGATTGTTGCGTTTCCTGTACTATTAAAAATGTGTAATACTTAATAACGACTGAAGGATGCCAAGTTATAACTCATCTCATAGAAAATGTTAAGGAATAGTATGTATATGTCAAGGTGATCCATAATATGTAGTTATACATCTGTCATTACTAGAAAGACAATATGATAATTTCGTTGCCGTAGGAAGCAGTAAGTCCCTGTGTAGGTAAGCTTCAATCGAACTCATATCTTACATCTCCCTTCAGCTTAGTAAATTAACGGTGGCTTAAGCGGAATACGGCCATGCGCGAACGTGAAAAATCGTCTCTTCTCAACAGTGACGTCACGCGGAAGCGCTCGCTGCCGACAGCGTTGGGCCAAATTTTCTATGTAAGTATTGCTTGTTGCTGCCTACACAGATGCGGCTACGCTCTCTCGGTCTCACCCCTCTGTCAGCCCACCTTGCTACCCTTGACGTCGGGGAGGCCGTTGCCGAAGTGCCTCTAGCGTGATCTCCCGAAACTAAGCAGGCGACACGCCTGACATCTACTGTCGTCTAACGGAACTACGAGCACACCCCCGGGACAGTGGTTTAGGGGGGGCTTCCTCTCTGTATATGTAACTCTGTGGCTATATGTAGGGCTGTCCCCTGCGTAGCTCGACCACCACACTTCCATCTACGTTTACCGGGTCAGGCACCGCCCCTGCTTCACCTACACTGTCTCTCTCCAGCCTACCAGGCCTCGAAAGGCCCAATGGTACCTGCCAACCGCCCTTTAATCAAATGGTTCAAATGGTTGTAAGCACTATGGGACTTAACATCGGAGGTCATCAGTCCCCTAGACTTAGAACTACGTAAACCTAAGTAACCTAAAGACATCACACACATCCATGTCCGAGGCAGGATTCGAACCTGCGACCGTAGCAGCCACGTGGTTCCAGACTGAAGCGCCTAGAACCGCTCGGCCACCGCGGCCAGCGCTGTATAATCCTCAGCCGATAAGCGTGACCGGATGTGGGTATGGAGCGGCACGTGGTCACCTCACCGCTCTGCCGACCGTTGTCAGTTTTCGTGACCAGAGCTGCTACGTCTCAATCAAGTAGCTCCTCAATTGGCCTCACAAGGGCTGAAGGCACTCCGCTTGCCAACAATGCTCGGCAGACTCGGACGGTCACCCATCCAAGTGCTAGCAAAGCCAGACGGCATTTAACTTCGATGAACAGACGGGTACCGGTATTACCAATGCGGCAAGGCCGTTGGCTGCCTCATCTTCCGTGGTTGTTACTAAATACACGAGCCAAGACATGGAAAAAAATTGAGGATCTGTAAGATGCCGATTAGTTTGGCTTTAGGACAGTTACAGGCACCAGAGAGTTCTGATGTTGCAGTTGATAACGGAAGCAAGACTGAAGAAAAGTCTAAACACGTTCATAGGATTTGTCAACCCGGAGAAAGCGTTCGACAATGTCAAATGGAGCAAGATGTTTAAAACTCTGAGAAAAAGAGGGGTAAGCTTTAGGGAAAGACGGGTACAATATGTAGAAGAACCAGCAGGGTACAATAAGACTGGAAGACCAGGAACGAAGTGCTCCGATTGAAAAGGGTGTCAGACAGGGATGTAGTCTTTGACCCCTAATATTCAATCTCTATCTCGAAGAAGCAATCACTGAAATAACACACTTGTTCAGGAGTGGGTTTCAAATTTGAGGTGAAAGAATGTCAATGAAAAAATTCGCTGATGACATTGCCATCCTCAGTGAAAATTAAGAATAGTTAGATGGCCTGTTGATGTGGATATTCAATCTTATGAGTGCAGTATATGGCCCGAGTGTACATTGAAGAAAGTCGAAAGTAATGAGAAGCGTGAGGAATGAGAACAACGAGAAACTTCACATTAGAATAGGGGTTACAGAAATAGACGACGTTAAGGAATTCTACTACCTAAGCAGCAAAATAACCCATAACGAGTGGAGCAAGGACGATGTAAAGAAGCAGGCTAGCATTGACGAAAAGGGAATTTCTGGCCAAGAGAAGCCTGCTGGTGTCAGACATTGGTTTTAATTTGAGGAAGAAATTTCTGAGGATGTACGCTTGGAGCACAGAGTTGTATAGTAGTGTAACGTAGATGGTGGGAAAACCAGAAAAGAAGAGAATCAAAGCATTTGATATGTGATGCTACAGAATAATGTTGAAAATTAGGTAGACAGGATGATTGGATATGTGTTAAGACATCAGCAAATAACATCCATGCTGTTATTAGACGCTGTAGATGGACAAGACTGTAGAGGAACAGATAGATTGGAATACATTCAGCAAATAATTCAAAAATGGCTCTGAGCACTATGGGACTCAACTGCTGTGGTCATAAGTCCCCTAGAACTTAGAACTACTTAAACCTAACTAACCTAAGGACATCACACACATCCATGCCCGAGGCAGGATTCGAACCTGCGACCGTAGCGGTCGTGCGGTTCCAGACTGTAGCGTCTTTAACCGCTCGGCCACTCCGGCCGGCAGCAAATAATTGAGGCCATAGGTTGTAAGTGCTACTCTGAGATGGAAAGGTTGGCACGAGAGAGGAATTCGTGGCGGACCGCATCAATGTAGCCCGAAGACTGGTGACTTTGAGTTGAGCCGCCAGTAGCTGCCACAGGGTCTGGGGGCCGAATTATAGTGCCGTCTACGCTTGGAGCAACATCGTAGCTGCGCTTGCACCAGACACTCACGAAGTACCGTTCCGCCGTGGTTACCAGTGGTAGCCTACGAGCTTACTTGCCTCGTAGGAACGAGCCGTATTCTCTTTACAGCTCCTCGAAATATTGTCCAGTATAGACAGTTTTCATTTATCAAGTTATGTAGCATTCTCACTCGGAAATGTAGTTTAGTTATTGTAAAAACAGTTGTGTTGTGAAAGTGTATTCCATCACTCTTCAGCAGAAGATAAAACGTTCACAGAATCATCCCTTGGAGAACCAAGCTTGAAAATCTTATTACACCTGGTGTTCAAGATATATGAAACAAGCGGAAGACCTTCAGACATAAGGACGATGCAATATTCTCAGTCCCAAGGAAGAGATATGTGAATGTTACGGAACCATCAGTTTAGATCGAAGAAACGTGGATCTACATTAATAGCATTTCTGCATTTATACAAAGCTTTTGATAACGAAGAGAGTATTCCATACTCTCTTTGAAATTCTGGAGGTAGGAGGGATAAGATATTGGTTGCAAAAATTTTCTACACTTATATATAAAAAACAGACTGCAGAGAATTTTAGAATGTAACGAGACAGGTTTTCAACCTATCCCTTACGTTATCCTATCTGTACACTAAGCAAGAAATAGAGAAACAAATCAGATATTCGGAAAAAGAATTAATGTTCAGGGACTAGAAAAAAATAACTCTCAGGATTCCAGTAACGCTTTAAATCTGTCAGACACGAAAAATTACTAGGAAGATCAGTTGAATGGAATGGATAGTGTCTTTAAAAGAGGTTACAATATGAATATCTACAAAAATAAAACAATTCTAAAGAAATATAGTCGAATTAAATGAGGCAATGCTTAGGTAATTAGTTCGGGAAATGAGGCATTAAATGAAGTAGATGAGTTTAACTATTTGGTCAGCAACGTAACTAACGATGGTCGATGTAGAAAGGAAATAAAATTGAGACTGGTAGGAGCAAAGTGAAAGTTTCTGAAAAGACAAATACTTTTACTTCTAATATACAGGGTGATTATAATTAAAGTTAAACTTGCAAACCGCTTTAGAAATAACACCATTGGTCAGAATGACGGCAAATTACAGCGGAATATTATCAGAGAAGTGGGAAAACGAAAGGCAGAAGAAAAATTAGTTACAAGATGTAGCAATAGATTGCGCTGTAAGCATCATAATTTAATAGTGGTCGACAAATGAATGATACAAGAATGCCTGAAGTGTACGTCTGACGTTGAAAAAACTGTACCAGTCGGTGTGAATGGGTATACAGGTGAGATACTGCTAGTTACGTAAGCCCATCTACCACGGCAAGGTCATATCACATCGGACGGCAAAAATCGGTTTTTGATTGTTCTGAGGCCAAAAACCGCATAGAAACAATCACTCATATAGGTTTTTATTGTCCTCAGGCGAAAAACCGCATAAAAAGCATCAATGAAATCGGATTTTAATTTTCCTGGGGCCAAAAACCGCATAAAAACCATCAATCAAAATCAAATCGGATTATTAATTTCCGTGTGACAGGCTAAAACTTGCTCAATATGCTGTCCACCACTTTCTGCGAAAAGTTGAAATCGAGGAACACCATGTTCCACAGCTGCTAGAAGTATCCGGGGGTCATGTGCAGAATGTGTTGCGCAATGCATGCCTTCAACGCAGCTAAGTTTGCAATCGGAACACTGAACACAACATCTTTCAGATAGCCGCACAGCCAAAATCACATGGATTAAGATCAGGTGATGGAGACTTCCAAGCTGTAGGGAAATAGCGGCTGATAATTCTGGCATTTCCGAAATGGCGCTTCAGCAGCTGCTTAAGTGGATTTGGAATGTGCGGAGGTGCACATCCACAGATCCACGTTGTTGGAGAGCTGGAAGGACGTGGTTGCGCAAAAGACACTCATAGCGCTTACCAGTGACGGTACAGGTAACACGACTGGAAGCACCTGTCTCTTGGAAAAGATCTATGTCTCTGATGGCTGATATCATCTTTGACTTGTTCCTAAACTTGAGAAACCAGAATTCACTGTCTGCTAGAAAGCAGTCGTTAGTAACTGTGCCAACTTCAAAAGATTTTGCATGTCTCGTCAGTACCACTTATACATGAAATGATGCTGTATTTGACGGAAGATCTTTTTGCAGAGCCTTTACAGAAAGCGACTGCTGGGATCGTTATTTACTTTTCAGATCAGAAAGTTTCTTTCTCCTCATCTCACTACCAATAGCTGCTTCCAGTTCGAAATCTTTGTAAAGTGTTCTAAAATGGCGTTCGGTAGTACCCTTTTTAGGTGTGGCTGAAGTAACTTTACATATCAAACATGTATATTTTTCTTTACCCACTGTCACAAAAACCTATTCCCCACTCAATGTGGAAGTGGTATGTTTTCCTATGTTTAGCTGTACACATTCTGCATAAACACATGAGAACTATAACTTGGTGTGCCGACTCCTCGAGGTGATCGATGACACTCGGCATCGATGTGGACACTTGGCACCATAGTGATCTGGAAATGATCGTTGGCAGTTGTACAGCATATGAAGCACTGTTGACGACAGTACTGTCTCTGAGCTGTACTGTCTTTGCAGAGTACATTGCTGCGCTATTTTGATTACGACTGTTTCGAAAATGAATGATGAGGCTGTTATTTGACATATCTACATCTACATCTACGTGATTACTCTGCTATTCACAATAAAGTGCCTGGCAGAGGGTTCAATGAACGGCTTGCGGGAAAAACGTGCACTTAAATTTTTCCTGTGCGAGCCCTGATTTCTCTTATTTTATCGTGATGATCATTTCTCCCTACGTAGGTAGGTGTCAACAGAATGTTTTCGCAATCGGAGGAGAAAACTGGTGATTGAAATTTCACGAGAAGATCCCGTAGCAACGAAAAACGCCTTTGTTTTAATGATTGCTACTCCAGTTCACGTATCATGTCTGTGACACTATCTCCCCTATTTCGCGATAATATAAAACGAGCGACCCTTCTTTGTACTTTTTGGATATCGTCCGTCAGTCCCACCTGATGTGGATCCCTCACCGCACAGCAGTACTCCAGAATAGGGCGGACAAGCGTAGTGTAAACAGTCTCTGTGGTAGGCCTGTTGCACCTTCTAAGTGTTCTGCAATGAATCACAGTCTTTGATTTGCTCTACCCACTCTATTATCTATGTAATCTTTCCAATTTTCGTTATTTGTAATTGTAATCCCTAAGTATTTGGTTGAATTTACAGCCCCCATATTTGTGTGTCTTATCGCGTAATCGAAATTTAGCTGATTTCTTTTAGTACTCATGTGAATAACTTCGCACTTTTCTTTATTGAGGGTCAAGTGCCACTTTTCGCACCATACATATATCTTATCTAAATCATTTTGCAAGTCGTTTTGATCATCTGATGACGATACAAGACGGTAAACGACAGCATCATCTGCAAACAATCTAAGACGGCTACTCAGATTGTCTCCTATTTCGTTAATATAGATCAGGAACAACAGAGGGCCTATAACACTTCCTTGGGGAACGCTGGATATTACTTCTGTTTTACTCGATGACTTACCACGAACTGTGACCTTTCTGACAGGAAATCACGAATCCAGTCGCACAACTGAGGCGATACTCCGTAGGCACGCAGTTTGATTAGAAGACGCTTGTGAGGAACGGTGTCGAAAGCCTTCTGGAAATCTAAAAATATGGAATCCATTTGAAATCCCCTGTCGATAGCACTTATTACTTCATGAGTATAAAGAGCTAGTTGTGTTTCACTAGAACGATATTTTCTGAATCCGTGCTGACTATATGTCAATAAATCGTTTTCTTCGAGTTACTTCATAATGTTCGAGTACAGTATATGTTCTAAAACCCTACTGCAAATTGACGTTAGTCATATAGACCTGTAATTCAGCGGTTTACTCCTACTTCCCTTTCTGGGTAATGGTGTTACTTGAGCAACTTTCCAGTCTTTAGGAACGTATCATTATGTGAGCGAGTGGTTGTTCAAAATGGTTCGAATGGATCTGAGCACTATGGGGCTTAACTTCTGAGGTCATCAGTCCCCTATAACTTAGAACTAACCTAAAGACATCACACACATCCATGCCAGAGGCAGGATTCGAACCTACGACCGTAGTGGTCACGCGGTTCGAGTGGTTGTATATCATTGCTAAATATGGAGCTATTTTATCAGCATACCCTGAGAGGAACCTGACTGGTATAGAATCTGGATTGGACGCCTTGTCTTTATTAAGAGATTTAAGCTGCTTTGTCACACCGAGGATATCTACTTCTACGTTTCTCATTTGGCAGTTGTTCTTGATTGGAATTCAGGAATATTTACTTCGTATTCTTTGATGAAGGAGTTTCGGAAAACCGTGTTTAATACCTCTGCTTTAGTGGCACTGTCATCAGTGACTTCACCGTTGTTATCGCGCAGTGACGGTATTGATTGTGTCTTGCCACTGGTGTGCTTTATGTATGACCAGAATCTCTTTGGGTTTTCTGCCAGAGTTCGAGACAGAATTTCGTTGTGGAATTTATTAAAAGCATCTCGCATTGAAGTACGCACTTTATTTCGAACTTCTGCAAGACTTTGCCAATATTGGGGATTTTGCCTTCTTTTAAATTTGGCATGCTTTTTTCGTTGCATCGGCAACAACGATCTGACCCGTTTTGTGTACTATGGGGGATCAGTACCATCAATTATTAAATTATGTGGTACATATCTCTCAATTGCTGTTGATACTATCTCCTTGAAAACATTCCATATCTTTCCTACACTTAGATGATCAGATCGGAAGGAGTAAATACTGTCTCTTAAAAAGGCGTTAAGTGCATTTTTATCAGCTTTTTTTAAATAGATATACTTTGCGTTTCTTTTTTATGGTTGTAGGTGTTACGGTATTCAGCCTAGCAGCAACTGCCTTGTGGTCGCTAATCCCTGTATTCGCCACAACACTCACTATTTGTCCAGGATTATTTGTTGCTATAAGGTCAAGTATGCTTTCGCAACCATTTACGCTTCGAGTGGGCTCATGAACTAATTGTTCAAAATAATTTTCTGAGAAAGCATTCAGTAAAATTTCGGATGATGTTTTATGCCTGCCACCGGCTTTAAACGTACAATTTTTCCAGCATATCGAGGGTAGACGTCACCACCGACTATAATTGTATGAGCGGGGTACTTATTGGAAATGAGACTCAAGTTTTCATTGAACTGCTCAGCAACTATGTCTTCTGAGTCGGGGGTTCGGTAAAACGATCCAATTAATAGTTTAGTCCGATTGTCAGGTATAACCTTTACCCATATACTATTTCAGCCGAACTATCTACTGCAATTTCGCTACAAGGCAAACTACCTCTGACAACAATAAATAATCCACCACCAACTGTATTTAATCTATCCTTTCTGATTACTGTTAGATCATTTGAAAAAATTTCGGCTGAACTTATTTCCGGCTTTAGCCAGCTCTCTCTACCTACAACTATTTGAGCTTCAGTGCTTTCTATTACGGCTTGGAGCTCTGGTTCTTTTCCAACATGGCTACGACAATTTACAACTACAATACAAATCGTTTCTACAACTATCTTACTGTGTTTTACTTTCTGACGAACGCCACTTCTGTGGTTCCCTGAGACTCTCTAACCTAAAAAACCGCCCAATCCCTTCCACACAGCCCCCGCTACCCGTTCAGCAGCCTTCTGCGTGTAGTGGACTCCTGACCCATTAAGCGGAACCCGGAAACCCACCACCCGATGGCGCAAGTCTAGGAATCTGCAGCCTACACGGTCACAGAACCGCCTGAGCCTCTTATTCAGACCCTCCATTCGGCTCTGCACCAAAGGACCACAGTCGGTTCTATCAACGATGCTGCAGATGGTGAGCTCCGCCTTAATCTCGGAAGCAAGACTGGCAGTCTTTACCATTTCCGCTAGCCGCCCGAAACCAGACAGAATCTGCTCCGATCCAAAGCGACACACTTCATTGGTACCGACATGAGCCACCACCTGCAGTTGGCTGAACCCTGTGCTCTTCATGGCATCTGGAAACAGCCATTCCACATCCAGAATGACTCCCCCTGGTATGCACACATAGTGCACACTGTCTTCCTTCCCCTCCTTGGCAGCCATGTTCCTAAGGGGCCCCATTACGCGCCTAACGTTGGAGCTCCCAATTAGCAGCAAACCAACCCTCTGTGAAGGCCCAGACCTTGCGGGCCGAGAAACTTCCTCTGGAACGGGGTGGACGACTGCATCCGGCTCAGAGACATCGTCAGCAACAGATAACGTCCGAAACCTGTTCGTCAAACTAACCGGGGAGGCCCTACGATCGGCCCCACGGAAAGTTTTTCGCTGCCTGCCAGGCTTTGGAATGATCGCCCACTCGACCACGGGCGAGGGGTCAACCTCAGTGCAGGCAGTACCCGGGGGGGCCGGCCGGAGTGACCGTGCAGTTCTAGGTGCTACAGTCTGGAACCGAGCGACCGCTACGGTCGCAGGTTCGAATCCTGCCTCGGGCATGGATGTGTGTGATGTCTTTAGGTTAGTTACGTTTAATTAGTTCTAAGTTCTAGGCGACTGATGACCTCAGAAGTTAAGTCGCATAGTGCTCAGAGCCCTTTGAACCAGTACCCGGGGAGGTCGCAGCAGTGGACCGATCAGAGTACACGTGGGACGTGCTCGACGTCCCTCGCATCACCGCATCCCATCCCCCACAGCGACGCCCCTTGGCAACAGCCTCAAGCTGTGTGACGGAAGCCAACGCAGCCTGAAGCTGTGAGCGAAGGGTCACCACCTCAGCTCGCATCTGTACACAACAATCACACTTCCTATCCATTACTGCATTCCTCCTGCTCCAAGCTCGTAAAAATATGTAAGAAGCGAACAGTGTTCTCGCCTTAGTAGTAGCAGGAACTAGCGGTGCGCTGTAGCTGGCGGTCTAACTGGCACTGAGCTGTTCTAACCAAACAAACGAAAGCCTGCACAATACGAGAGTCGATACAACGGTCGATAGCAACGGCGGTAGTGTACACTACACTGTTATTGAAATAAAAGGTTGTGTCTAGTAAGCACTCGAAAACGCAAGAAATTACAAAAATAAACTAGTAACTACACAGATAACTGAAATTAAGTCGCTCCTGTTTGAAGCTCGTAAAAATATGTAAAAAGCGAACGGTGTACTCGCCTTAGTAGTAGCAGGAACCAGTGATGCTCTCTCAGAACAAACAGAAATCTCAGTTTTTATAAAACAAAGTATTACATTGATAATTACCTCTGCTATTCACTAAAGGTCTTCAGATTAGACTCGATCATACTCGCTCGACCCGTCCGCGCTCGGCACGGCTTACCTGAGTGCGATTTCTTGAAGCAAGCAGGCTGTGGTACAACGGGGCAGAGGCCGGCCGCTGTGTCCCGTTTTAATGGCGGCTTTGTGTGTGTGCAGCTGGTGTCGCTCGTGGCATACTCCTCCCACGTGGTGGAACTGGGTGTTGGTGTCATCACTCTGCTCCATGAGAGAAAGCAGCTCGCTTTATGCAATAACAGGTTTTCAAATGGTTTGGAGCTTCTCAATCATAAGTACACCATCTCCTACATTGATTCAAATGTACATATGTGCACTTGGCCACCTAAAAAATTAGAAATCTGCCAGGAACGAAATCGACTCTTTTCGGGATGAAGTCAGCTTAATGCGTCCACGAAAATCTCTTTCCCTAGTCACGTTTGAGGCCGAAACACAGAACATTATTCTCGCTAAATTACTTGTAGGTAGCTTGGGAAGGATAATACTGCCACCCTTCACCTTACAAGCGGATAAACGTCGTCATCACTATTCACTCGGGCTGAATACAAGTCAACGTCATGGGTAGATTGAGTATGATATCTCCTACAGTCCAGTCACTCCGAAAACAGGAAATTCATTTTCCTGGCTGCTGAATGTGGATGACATTATCTGAGAGGTCCTAAATAAATATTTACAGAAAAAAAAAACAAAGTAAAATATTACTGCCATGTCATAATTTCTTTCTGATATCCAGAAACTGACATTTCATCACATATTTGACGCACAGTACTCATCTCTATCAGAAAGGAACACCACTTTCAATACTTGTAAGGGCACCACAGAAATATTACAGTTTTGTGCAACGATGGAATTTCAACTTTGTGTTCTATGAGGCGCAGACTGCACTCTTTCAGTGCTCGTAGTATCTACAGTTAATTACACGTCAGCTGCACAGTACTGTCAAAATAACGATAACACTGAAACTGGCGTTTTGCACTTAAGGGGAGTTTCCAGTATTTTGTTGGGCACGTAGCGTGTGTTAAAGAAGAAAACTGGGTCCACAGTGATGTAAAGGTATCTCGGCATTCTCGGGCCCCCTGTTACAGTTTGTTTTCAAGTTTGTGCACCTATAATAAAACAAACTGAACTGTTGGAAACTAAACGCCATCCAGCTTTCTTATTGCATCTTTGAATGGCTCTAAAATGTGACGACTCCTTTTGCAGTGTTGTCGTAACCAGTTAGTTTTTCAGAGATACTTCTCCCTTATTTCACCGCACTGCCTAATTCACACTGTAGCACTCTAAACAAATTGTTCTACCAACAATCCCTTTCGTGGATCAAGCTCGTCTGCATCAAATTCACACCACAAGTTTTCTATTGTCTTTGACAGCGTAAGTCATGGAATAAACCTCTGCAGCCTCATTCTTAACTAACAAAAATGTGTTTCAGGTCTGTTTTAAAACATGTGTAATGCACGCATAATGCTGAAATTATTGCAGTCCCTTGTATATATTAGCGCCTTGGCAAGAGATAAATGAAATCTTATTAAAATGATGGGGCATTCGTCCAAACAATTTGAGTAATGTTTCCTAGATATAGTTCTTAACACAGTCAGCAGATTTTTTACTCTCATAAAAGTGAGTTATTAGCAATAACAATTTCGCAGTGCCCAAACATGATAAATAAAGTACGCAGTAATAGATAAGTAGCACGTTTTCCGAAATGTAACGGTCCATATATCCACCGTACATCCATATGCATTCACGGCTATGCCCTGGATAATACTGCGCGTCTTACTCTCCCGTAATTCACCGATATGTCTTTCGATCTTTAAAGTCAGTACCGCCATTTGACTGTTGTTTATTTACAGTGTTACATTTACACTTACACAATCATGATTCCGGCTTCAAAGTGCCATTATCAGGTGTTTTAAGTGTTACACTGTGCCTAAGATGACATACTGTCTTATTTAAAATACACTACTAGACACATTGTCTATGGGTCGACATTTCTGGCAAAGCCTACTGCTTTGTTTCATCACTGAGTATACTATCTTGAGTGAATGACAGTTGGCTAACTGAGTATACCATCTTGAGTGAATGACAGTTGGCTAACTGTCATTCAGTCAAGATGGTATACTCAGTGATGAAACAAAGCAGTAAGCTTTGTCAGACATATCGACCCTTAGACAATGTGTCTAATAGTGTATTTTAAATACGACAGTATGTCATCTTAGGTGCTGAATAACAATTAAAACACCTGATGATGGATGGTACTTTGAAGCGGAAATCATGATTGTGTAAGTGTAAATATAACACTGCAAAGAAACAACAGTTTAATGGCAGTACTCAATTTAAAGAAATATATTATGACTGTGGCCCCACGTTATGAAAAAAATTATTAAATGTCTTTCGGTGTTTCGTGTTACAGTCGCAAGATAAGGCTAAATGTTGGATACGCCTAGAGTCCGGATTCTGAACCGACGTTGACAAGCTCCTGACAGAAGGCGCTATATCCTACATCTAATTCTAATGTAAATGGAAAAAAATTGGAAATTTTTGGTAAGATGATATGGGACCGAAGTGCTGTGTTCATCAGTCCCTAAGCTTACGCACTACTTAATCTAACTTAAACTAACTTAATACGCTAAGGACAACATACACACCCATGCCCGAGGAAGGAACCAAGAATCAGAAGGGGGGGAGCCACACTGACTGTGACAAGATGCTTCAGACCGCGCGGCTACCCTGTGCGGCAATGTAAATGGACAAAAATGTCTGGCACACATTTATGCACACCTTTCTACTGCCACTGAATTTAGTAATGCTTCAGAACATACACTCTGTGATGTTCTGCAGATGTGTGCCTTCATTTGTATGGTGACGGATGCGTAAGACAGTACACTTAGCCCACATCCCTATTAGTCACTAATGAAATTCTCTCCTAACCATTGTTACATTCACTGTCCTCCGCATTTAGGATACATTCTTTGCAAGGGTGTTCCGCTTTCACACTGTCCTTGGTCTCATATTAGCAAACCCTTACCCTACAGTGGGTGACTCAACAGTGCTCGGATAGCTATGGAAGGCAGTTGGGCAATTCAGGCTTGGAGTGCTCAAATGAGCGTGAAGGAAGTTGAATACTGTTGCTCCCTGTGTCCAAAGCAGCTGGTAAGGTGCAATATTTTGTGCTTTACTTATTCTGGGATTGATGACAACTGTGTAAGTTAAAATGGAATGTTTAATGTCGCAATATTAGCACAAAAATACACGCTTTTACACATTTTTCAATGTGACAACAAAAAACAGTTGTCAGGATAATGGATCTCGTCAACATCAAAAAGTTAAATAATCCTAAACACAACAATATTAATTATTAACTCTCAGAAGGTTAAATTTTAACTAGAAGTTTGTTTACAAAATTGTTCCTACACATACTTTATGGTGTTGGTCAGTACTACGAAAATCATCCGATTCCGGTTCAAAGTTCGGTACTATTTTTAGGATGACAATCAAGTCTACAGTGGATGGTTAGCTATGTGAGAAACTGAGCAAAAAATTACCCAAGGTCGCTCGAGGTTACAGTGGACGCAGTTGGTGAACCAAGAAGTTTATGCCTCTGCACGCAGTATTTTCCTTCAGCGGTGATGAGCTGTCTGCTAGGCCACTCTCATCCGCTGAAATTCCTATAAGACTAATTTCACCTTTGTTGAATTTTCCAGCAGAAACTTTCCCTATGTTTCACGTGATGCAAGAGAACATGTACTCATCCCTAGCCTTAGAAAGTGGCTATATATACACACATGACTCGAGCAGCGTGCATCTTACAATGCCCTCTCAGTTCTTGCAAGAACAATTAACTAATTGGCTGGTTCATTTCTCCACAGTTGTAGCTAAACGATGCTACAGCTGCTAATTTCTAGCTGTATGTCAGCTGCTGTGAACGCAGTGTTCACACAGATTACTCCTCTGCATCGTACAGAGCATTATGCGCTCCGTTCTGCACCTGGCACCAGTTCAGAGAAGAGTCCCATGAAATTTCTGTCTTGTCTTACTCATAGCCGAACTGTCTCTTCACCTGGGTTCTTTCGTTCTTCACGTCACAGCTTTTTTCGACCAATAGGAGAGTTCCTCTTATTTTGTGGAAACTCTCTCTGCCAGTCGCAAGGTCCCTACCATTAAATTGCGTCAAAACTTCGGCTCTTTTCTCCTTCCTAGCGCGTTTCCGCCAATCGGACGTTTTGTGCCCGTTCCAGACGCCTAAATGTGTACATTGACTCTCTCACGTGTGTAGCACTCGCTCGACACATGATCGAAAATGCGTCACTGGTCTTGTCTCATGTCCCTTTGGAATTCCGAAACGCAGTTTTCTAGAAGCTTTCTTTCCTGTCCTCCCTCAGATGGGCCATTATACTCGCTCTCCCCGTCTGAGTGACCTGGTCGATCGTTGACTTTGCGCCTGGGACTGCCATTTAAGTGGTTTCCGTGGTACCCCCTGTAGCGCGGCCTTGCCTCTGTTCACCCCTCTGAAATTGCAAACTAAAACGCCTCTCACTGCTTGCTGCACCTTCTGCTCATAGACATGCATTATATAGGAACGGTGTGTTAACTACCGTCGACTGAGTGTCATCCCTGTTTTGCATTACACACTGATAGGCCAATTTGCTCATAACCGCCGAATTAAGACAGGTATCATATTCACCTTCCTGTTGCGATGTATAAAGCCCACATGTACGGTGAAAATCTGACATTCATTTAGTATGACACCTTACAAACTGCATTCACATCTGTCAGACTTCCATGGAACTACATGCAGCGAGCAATTCGAACAAGCGAAAAAGTCGGATGCAGGCCTCGATCATGAATGTTGTTGTTTAGTGGAACCTCGAAAACAGACGTTTGTGTTGCCTACTGGAGGCGGTGGTTGTTGATCGAAACCCCGCTTAGCCGGCCGGAGTGGCCGAGCGGTTCTAGGTGCTACAGTCTGAAACCGCGCGACCGCTACGGTCGCAGGTTCGAATCCTGCCTCGGGCATGGATGTGTGTGATTGCTGCCTTACTGACGGCGATACAACAAATTCTGGCTGTACATCCTGCGTCGGCGGTACAACCGAATTACCGACAAGCCCGAAAAGTGCCGCCGACCACCATACATACGTTCCTGAAATTTAACGACACAGAAGGGGAATGGTTCGAATACCTGATTTAGTTCCAAGCACATTGTCAAGTTCATCGTGTTGACGGTATTATATTGTATTGTATGTTAACCGGAGACCCAGAAACGACGGAGAGGCTCCGCCCCCGCCGCAGCCGCAGTGCTCCAAACCCCACGACGACTACCGCAGTCCACTTCACCCCTCCGTCGCCCCACACCGAACCCAGGGTTATTGTGCGGTTCAGCCCCCGGTTGATCCCCCAGGGAACGTCTCACACCAGACGAGTGTAACCCCTACGTTTGCGTGGTAGAGTAATGGTGGTGTACGCGTACGTGGAGAACTTGTTTGCGCAGCAATCGCCGACATAGTTTAACTGAGGGGGAATAAGGGGTACCAGCCCGCATTCGCCGAGGCAGATGGAAAACCGCCTAAAAACCATCCACAGACTGGCCGGTTCACCGGACCTCGACACAAATTCGCAGGGCGAATTCGTGCCGGGGACCAGGCGCTTCTTCCCTCCCGGAAAGTCGCGATTTAGACCGCACGGCCAACCGGGCGGGCGTGTTGACGGTACTGTAAAGTTACAATACTTCCTTTGGATTGCGGGGTCCCCAGTGTTCAGGTTAATACAGAAACAATTCCCAACCGCGTCTCCCAACGAACTCATC
Organism: Schistocerca piceifrons; assembly: GCF_021461385.2. Classification (NCBI taxonomy): domain Eukaryota; kingdom Metazoa; phylum Arthropoda; class Insecta; order Orthoptera; family Acrididae; genus Schistocerca; species Schistocerca piceifrons. The sequence goes on from NC_060149.1 coordinate 5,390,653, forward strand.
AAAAAAAAAAAAAAATGTCTCTGAGCACTATGGGACTTAACATCTATGGTCATCAGTCCCCTAGAACTTAGAACTACTTAAACCTAACTAACATAAGGACATCGCACAACACCCAGTCATCACGCACAAATTCAAAAATGTTTTGCTTAATGACAGATGTTTAGTACATTTTGACCCTGCCAAGCTGGTAGTTTTACAAGTCGAGCCTTCTTCCTGTGGAATCGGCACTGTGCTTTCGCACAGAATTGATACACAAGGCAGAGCTGTTGCTTTTGCCTCATGGTTGTTAAATCAAACACAGCGTAATTATTCTCAAATTGAAAAAGAAGCTCCCGCTTCTGTGTATGGTGTGGCAAAATCCCATCACCATCTGTATGGTCGCAAGCTCTATTTAGTAACAGATCACAAGCCTTTGCACTCCTCGTTTCATCCGTCAAAGCCGGTTCCTACACGCACTGCTCAAAAACTGCAACGAGGACTTTGTTTCTTTCGCAGTATCAGTATGAAATTTGTGCAGACTTACGGCAAAGCATGGCAATGCCGACCCTATATCGCCTTCCGACTGGCCCTGATTTTGATTTTGATGCATCTGCCGCATCTTGGTGCAAATCTGTGCGCAGGACTGTGAATTGTTGGAATATTTTCCCTTGCACTACAGAAAAATAGCACAGACCACGGAAGCAGACCCAGATCTCAGGATTTTGTTGCATTACATTAGCAGGTCTTGGCCTCGTTCATTGGACAGTATGCATAAGTCACTTGTGCGCCGATATTTGGCACGTCGGCATAACCTTCTAGTTCAAGAGGGCGTGATTCTAGTTCAAAATGACATTAAACAGTCGCGTATGGTTATTCCCAAAGTGTTGCAAAACGATATGTTGCGACTGTTCTATCAAGGACATTTGGGAGTGTTCGCATTAAACAGTTAGTGCGTTGGCACTATACTTGGCAGGGCATGGACGCCCATATTGAACTGATGACGTCACAGTGTTGCGCATACGCGGAAAACCAATCTGCTCCGCCACAGATTTTCTCAACTTGGCCTAAGACTCAATCACCTTGGCAACATGTGCACATTGACTTTGGAGGACCATTTTGGAACACTCGTTGGCTCATAGTGGTACACTCTTTTAGCAAGTTTCCATTTGCAGAGCCTATGAACTCTACCACATGACGTAGCACCATTCAAGCGTTGTCCTCCATATTTTGCATACAAGGTTTGTCAGGAATACTGGTGTCGGACAGTGGACCACAGTTCACTTCACGTGATTTTGAACAGTTTTGTGAACCAAATGGCATTTCGTCATCTAACAAGTGCTCCGTTTCACCCACTAGATCTGTTATGTACTTTGTTGCAGGTCCCGATGGTTTGCAGCACCGCCAACCAGAAGCACACTCGTTCATGTCATTTGCCCAGAGATTCTTCTGCTTTTAATCCCCCAGATTCACGGCCTTCGCAGCCCCCCGCTGGTGCCACTAGGGCACCCCAGGAGCGCACGGACGCTGCACCCTCGCCCCGCTCGCAGGCCCAATGGACCAGGACACTCCAACACCAGCGGCGTCATCGCCCCAGGACACGCCCTCACGCCTGGACGTGTGCCCTGCCAGCAGTTTTCCAGAGGATGTTCCTGTTCCCTCGTCGTCCTCCACAGTCACAGCTCCCTGCTCATCTCAGCTTCCAGCGTCCTGCCTCCCTCCCGTTGGCGTTAGCATCCTCCATACACGACAACGGTGCGGCATCTCGTGGGGGTGCGGGGGGAGTAATTTGCTGGTGTAAGCTGTCACCAGCACACTGGTCGACAAGGATGTAGCAAGAAGAACGATAGTAGGCGCCGGATCAAGGGCGTCTGTCAGGAGAGAGGCCAAAGAGACACTCGCAAGCGACACGTCGTCAACACCCTTTCGACCGCAAATATTTACATCGCCACCGTGGACCGAGGGGCTCAGTCTCAGTCACTAGCTCCGTCGCAGTCACTAGCACAGCCGCTCAGTCACTGGCGCACCAACTCACACTCCAAGCTGACGTCTGTCAGTACATTGCGACCACATTAGCGTATGTAGTGGGACTTGTACTTCATCCATAGCGATATTAAAGTTTGTAATAGCTAGAATACCGATATTGTCTACGAGAGGACTATTATGGGAGAGCTTGTACCACAACACACGGACTCTCTTAAGGATAAGTAGCTTCCTGTGTATGTAAATAAAGAACCCTGTTAATACATGTGTGCAGTTATGTTGTAAGAAGAGGATACCGGCCACCAAGCAACATCGTCTCCCTTGATCTCTATGGTAAAAGGCTCTACAGTGTCGATGAGGACACTACAGTGGCAACGAGGATACTACACTTTACGTGTCCATTTCCTGATATAATTCTCTCAGCATAACCTGATTTAATTCGACTGCATTCCGTTATTCTTGTTCTACTTTTTTTGACTATCATCTTATATCATCCATTCAAGACACTGTCCAATCCGTTCACTTGTTCTTCCATGTCATTTGCTGTCGCTGACAGGATTACAGATGTCATCACCGAACCCCAAAGTCTTTATTTCTTCTCCCAGAACTTTTATTCATATTCCAAATTTGTCTTTGGTTTCCTTTACTGTTTGCTCAATGTACAGATTGAGTAATATCGTTGATAGGTTACAACCCGGTCTTACTCCCTTATCAACCACTGATTAATTTTTTGCACCTTAACTCTTGTAAATACCGTCTCATATCTGTAAAGTTATAGACAGTCTTTCACTCCCTCTATTTTACCCCTGCTACCTTCAGAACTTCTAGACGAGTATGCTAATCAACAGTGTCAAAAGATTTCTCTAAGTCTGCAAATGCTATAAATCTACGTTTACCGATCCTTAACCTATCTTCTAAAGTAAGTTGCTGGGTCAGTATCTTCTCATTCCTTCACACATTTCTACAGAATCCAAACTGATCTTCCCCAACGTTGAATTCAACCAATTTTTCCATTCTTCTGTAAGAAATTCATGTTAGCATTTTGAAACTGTGACTAATTAAACTGTGAGTTCGGTAATTTACACACCTGAGAGAAACTCACATTTTCCACACGAGCGAGGATCGTCTCATTTTTTGGGTATAGGGACCGAAAACTGAATCTAATCTAATCTAATCTTGGAAAAATAAATACTACATTCTTCTTGTAGTATGAGAGTATTGCGCCAGTCTCATACACCTTGCACACCAGATCAGCGAATTTTTTAATGCCTGTCTCTCTGACAGAATGTTATCTACTCCCAGGGCCTGTTTCCCACTTAGATCTTTCAGAGATTTCTTAAATCCTTCTCACAGAATCGTATGTCTCACCTCATCTTCATGTATGTCAAGTTCCCTTTGTATAACATTATTTTCAAGTTCATCTCTGTTGTATAGACTGTCTATATAATCATTCAACTTTTCAGCTTTCCCTTTGTTGTTTAGACGTGGTTTACCTTTTGAGCTCTTGATACTTACACAGCTGCGTTGCTTTTCCCCAAAGGTCTCTTTGATTTTCCTGTAGGTGCTATCTATTTTTTTCCTAGTGAAATATACTTCCACATTCTTATATTTGTCCTCCAGCCATTCCTGCTTAGAAAAATTTGTACTTCCTGTCAATTAAATTTTCAGACATTTGTATTTCCTTTCACGTCCTTCATTTGCTGTATTTTTAAATATTCTCCTTTCACCAATCAAATTCAATATTTCTTGTGTTATACAGGGATTTTTACTAGGCATTGTCTTTTTACATATTTGCTGCCTTCTCTTAAAGCTACCAAGTCGTCTTCTACTGTACCCCTTTCTTTTGTTCTAGTCAACTGTTTCCTAATGCTTGCTCTGAAACTCTCAACAACCTCTGGTGCTTTCAGCTTATCCAGGTCCCACATCATAAATTTCCTACCTTGTTCCACAGCTTGAAAAAAGATTTGTTAAATTTATTGTGGATACAGAATGGAGTCAAATAATAAAGTTATGGCAAATGGGCATAAAATTAAAAGCTATAAAATTACTAGAGAAAAAGTTGTATCTACAAGACTGAAAAAAGTAATATAAAATATTTTAACACAAATTTCTAATTTCCAAATATTGGATCAGGAAGGATGTTACACTGAATTACAGGAATGCAGTGAGCAATTAACAGGTATTTTCCATTAAGACTTTCATCTTATATTGAGTTACCAGAAAAAATAAAGAAAAAGAAGCTTGTATTAATATAAAATAATATTTTCTATGATCTTTTGCTTCAGAATTAAATCTAGTACATCGACAGAAAAGTAAAAATTTAAAATGGAACACGTAATCATAAAAGATTTGCTACTGAGCTTGAATGAGAAATATTTTGTTTCATGTTCCAGTTGATGAAAATCTAGTATATAATTAGTATATCTACTAATACTCATTCCTTTCATAAGAAATATAATGTACATCTATCAAAATAATAAAACCTAAAAACGGAAACATGTTAATTTATTATATTTCAAAGAAGAAATTAATTCAGACTACTACTGGATAAAAGATTTATCTAGAATTATTTCAATGCAGATGTGATATCAAAGTATCAAGAATAAAAATTTATTTGTGATTAATGTTAGCTACATTTCAATAACAAAGAAAAATTGGATGGTCACTGCAAATTTTTTAAATTAATAATTTATTAAAAGTAGAACAACAAGAAAAAGGTGAGGAGATGAAATTTAAAAATCGTTATTATACACAAAAGTTTTTCTTTTATTAATAGAAATTTTTGAAGTTTGTTATTAAAATAATATAAAAATATCTTAAATTAACAGCAGATGCCATTATTAATGATTTCTATAGACAAAAATTAAAATATATATATATATATATATATATATATATATACCTATTGTTAAATTAATATATATATATATATATATATATATATATATATATATATATATATATATATATATATATATATATATAAATTTAACAATGAATGAATAACTCAGACTGAAATAATATTTAAATTAAATGACCAATCTTATGCTATAAAATATCAAAAACAGGAACAAAGCAATTGCTGTTATTAAATTAAATATATAAATTGACAATATACGGATTATGTAGTTTATAGAGTGTCAACCCATAAAAAGTTTATAGAATGTATGAAAAAAGGAGTTGGAGGAATAGGAAATATTTACTCTCAAGAAGAAGAAATCAAAACTTTAACTTCTGAAGGATAATCAAGTTGCAATAAATCTAAAATTTGTTCTCCATGTAGAAAACACTATGCAAAAGATAATAAAATACTTTGTCATAGAGTCATTCACCAGAATAATATATTAACCCATTATTTAATAATTGTAATCCAAAACTTAAAAATCCAAGTTTCGTACAAATATATTTACATAATTTATCTGGCTATGATTATCATTTATTTGGTAAAAGAAATGGGTTCTGATGAAAAAGAAAAAGTTTTAATTCCAAATAATGGAAAAAGTTGGTAAAAAGAACTGAAAATTTTAAAAGGGGATTTATTGGTACATTTTAATTTATAGCTTCAATCCTTGATTAACTTTCTTTGAATTAAAAAAAAGAGAAATATTTAAAAAGTTCAGAGTGTATAATGAATTTAGTTTCTAAGATAAGAGTTTATTGTAATGATATTATAGATAATTGGGGAAATTCCAAAGAAAAAGAACTTCCACTAAAAGAAGAGTTTTATAATAAAATAAATAAATGTGATAACAGTGAAGAAGATAAGAAACATACTAAGTTAATTTGGGAGAAAACTAATATAAAAATTTGGGGAATATCATGATTTACATTTAAAAACTAATGTTTTTGAAAATTTTAGAGAAACTTTTGTTATGGGTTATGATTTAGACTTTTTTGTATTTTACAACTCCAGTTTAATTGTAGATAACATGTTAAAGGTGTAGAGCAATTTGATTATTTTTGTTATAGTGTAGAATACACTTTTTAAATTTACATGAATATTTGTCCTTAGATATCAGATTCGTATTGTTACTTAGTTACTTTCTTCCTCAATGGATCATTTTGCATGAGAAATCGTCATGATGTGGTATGAGTCACTTCACATTCATAATGCAAATTAATTTGTATATGTATTTGAACTCTAAACATCACCATATAAGTATTTTTTTTCTTCACCCCGCCCCTGCCCCCCAAAATGAAAACAAGAAATACAGATTGACTTAGCAATTCCTACCCACCACCTCTTACACATTACACATGACAAACATAGAAATTCTCGTACAGAATAGAAGGAGTTGTCAAGGGGAAACTTTCCAATTTATTTTCAAATTTTACCTGCCTCTCTGTTAGACATTTTACATCACTGAGTAAGTTCTCAAATATTTTTGTTGCAGAATTCTGCACCCCTTTCTGTGCTAAACACATGTTAATGTTGAGTAATGAATGTCATCTTTTCTTCTAGTATTGTAATTATGTACCTCATGCTACAGTTCATGTAGTGGATTATTTACAGCAAACTTCATGAGGGAACAATATACTGTGTAGCAGTGGTCAAAATGCCCAACTCCTTAAACAGATGCCTACAAGATGATCAAGGTTGAGCACCACATATTATTCTTACAGCACACTTTTGGGCAATGAAGACTTTCTTTCTTAAAGATGAGTTACCCCAGAACATTATCCCACATTCCTGAATGAAAATAAGCAAAGTATGTCAACTTACTGATTTCTCTCTCCCAATAATTTGCTATGATTATAAGCGCCAAGGTAAAATTCTCATCAATATGGACACCTAAGAATTTTGAAATTTCCACCCTATATTTGATGTCATCTCCTTTTGTGTTACACTAATCACTGGTGCAGTACTGCTAAAGGTGCAGAACTGAATATGATGTGTCTTTGCAGAAAACCAGTCAATGATACTCTTGAGAACTCCATTCACCATTTCTGTATCTATACTGAGAGTGAGTGCAATACTGGTGTCATATGCAAAAAGAACTAATTCTACTTGTTGTACATTAGATGGTAGATAGTTTACATATATAAGAAACAGTAGTGGACCTAAGATTGAGTGTTGGGGAACCCCATAGGTGATTTCTCGCCAGTCAGAACTATGTCTCTGGGTTCTGTTGATTGAATTACTACTAAGTACAACTTTCTGCGTTCTGTTGGTGAGATATGACACGATCCATTTGTTGGCTATACCATCACTCCAGCAACACTTCAATTTATCTAGGAGTATACTATGATTCATTCAATCAAATGCCTTTGGTAAGTCACAGAAAATACCTCCCCATGTTATTTTGTTATTTAATGCTTGTAATAGCTGGTATGAACATGTAAATTGCATTCCCAGTAGAGCAATCCTTTCGATACCCAAATGGCGATTTGCTGATTCTAGAATACATCAACTTCTCAAAAATTTCGGAAAATGATGTCAGCAGTGAAATAGGTCGGTAGTTACTGACGTCTCTCTTATCACCTTTCTTAAAGAGGGGTTTAACTTTAGTCTCTCTGGAAAAATGCCTTGAGTTACTGATGCATCACATATTTCAGACAACAAAAGAAAACTGTGTTTTGCTAAAGGCGTCCCCCACACAAAAACATATGTTATTGTTAAAGCAAACACAGACAAAACAGCTTCAACCACAAGATGGTTAAAAGTGAACTGCTTTTCAGCATTAATTCACAAGCACACACTTTATGTACTGATCACTACAAAATCTACTTGCGTCAATGCTTTGGAACTTATGTTCTGTCTTAATATATGTAACAATCCTTCTTTTCCGACATTAGTTCTGCAAGAGTAAGCAGCTAGATTGTAATCATTTACTTATCAAACCCTGTGGTTATGTAGTTTTCAGACAGGCACAGAATGTCTATTTTTCCCTCTAAATTTTGCAAGCAGGCAAGAAGCTCTTCTACCTTATTACTCAGTCCTATAATATTTTGTGGAATAAGCTAACCTTACTTTCCTGTGCATTCTTGTGGGGCTCTTCTGTTACAGTGACGTCTTTCAAACAGGGTGCTTGCAACTTGATTCTAACCGAAAAAAAGGTGCCCCTCTGATACTAGTACCTACAAGGATCTTGCATTGTTTGATGGTAGTCCCCTGTACATTTTCCACAAGAAGTTCAGCCAACCTATCATTCCCTATCCTATTCAGGTGCAGGTCATATCTAGTATGACCCTATATCCCAATTGTAGCAACAGGCACTACACTTATATGAGAATTTATTTCAGTCAGCAGTAACCAGCTCAACTCAGAGTTAACACAGCTCATAGTGGTATTAACCTAGCGCTGGTCATGGCGCTGCAGGACCTCCATGAAATTCACATTTGTGTGTGTATTTGCTAGTCCTATTTTACCCAGGTTCAAATTTAAATGTTTAATTTCCTTAAATCTTTAATTTCTTGGCAGTTTATACATTTCTATAAATTTATTATGTTTTCTTCAATTTCTGAAATTATGTTTTCACCATTTTTAGTCCTTAGTAATACACTACTGGCCATTAAAATTGTTACACCAAGAAGAAATGCTGATGATAAATGGGTATTCATTGGACAAATATTACTAGAACGTTTGAGTGATCTTTAGTCGCAATTAGTTTCAAATTTTCTTCATAATGATATTTAGGAACATATATTACACAAACACAATGAATAGGAATTTTATTATATAGTTTTTAAGATATTCATTTAAACAATGTCTACACTTTGTTCTGTAACCATCTTTTGTATTTTTCTGAGAAGTAGAATTATCAATTGATTTCTCAGCCCCACAATTTTTACAAACCTTAACATCAATTTACTTAGAAAAAAATTGATAGATAAAATAAATATTAAAAATAAATAATTCAATAGATTGAAATAAAAACAAAAGTAAAAAATTACATTCTTAAAAATCCAATAAAAAAGACTTTGTTTCTAAAGTCTATGATTTTTAAAAGAAATTTGGGTTTATATTTTCACAGTTTGTTTTTCTAATTTTTTCCATGCGCAATATTTTATTGTCCTTTATTCAGTACAATGTTTATAGTTAACTGTTTTTCAGTCATTTTCATATTAAGTTAAAATTTATTATTAACTGATTTTCAAACTTTCATGTTTGGTCAAACTTATAATTTATTTAATTTTAATTAATGGGATTCGCTTGAATTTTTTTTAGTAGTAGATGATATTTGGGCAACACTACTCATTATAAACCGTTAAAATCATAGATTTTTGACGATTATAACAAAAAGTGGGGCAGTAGCCAGAGATGTCATCTACTGTGGAACAATCGCCTGCAGCTGGAACATGGGCTATTGACGGGAAATCACAAAGCCTTCCTATTGGACCTCTAACAAACTAATGTTGTGGAAGTCATTTTCAATATGTTTTATATCAGCATATGTAGGGTAAACTGCCTGTTGGCTTTTGTCTCGAGTTCTTCGGCCGAAGTTTATCTAACGATTTTACTGACGTTTCGCCAGCACGAGTGACTGGCATTGTCAAAACTTCACCCTCCATTGCCGGTGGTAAACTGGAGCCAAGCTCGCTGCCGCAGACTAATATGTATCTGGCGCGCTAACGTCCGAGAGTTTCTCCGCGGTCATTTCCTGTTTCCGGTGCGGTTCTCCTCTTGCTACCTGCGACGGTCGTTCGCTGCAGTACGGGAGCTAGGATCCGTTTACCTTAAGGCTTTCCTCTTTCTTGTTGAAGCTGTTCGCGTGTTTTTGTATTTCTTCAGCTTCTCTGAACAAGCGTGTGCGATAGAGATTCTCTACAGCCAGAACTTCCGTGTCGGCAAATTTTATTACGTGGTCGGTATCACTCAGTGCGTGCTCTACCACGGCCGATTTCTTCACCTGCCCCAACCTTTAATGTCGCTTATGGTCTTTGATCCTGGTATTGACTGATCGTCCAGTCATTCCGACATAAACTTTTCCGCATGCGCATGGTATACGGTATATTCCCGTCATTGCAAGTGGGTCTCTTTTCTCCTTTGCCGATCTAAGCCACTCTTTGATCTTCCTTGTTGGTTTGAAGATCGTCTTCACGCCATGTTTGCGCAATATACGGCCGATTCTGTCCGTCACTCTCGGAATGTATGGCAGAAAGGCCGTACCCGACATTTCTTTTTCTGATTCTTTACTTCGCCGAGTGTTTGTCTCTGTTACACTTCTAATATAATTTGTGGAGTACTCAATTCTCCAGAGAACACTTCCCTGGTGTTGCATTTCGCGTCTGTGGTGCTGCGGCTCACATATTCGTCCTGCTCGCGCTACGAGCGTATTAACCATGCCTCTTTTCTAGCTTGGGTGGTGGTTTGATAGTTTGTGCAGGTATCGGTCCGTGTGTGTCGGTTATCGGTACACGCTGTGTCCCAGGTTTTCGCCATCCCTTGAGACCAGCACATTTGGAGATGGCAGTTTTTTGTCCTTTTCTACTTCTACGGTAAATTGTATGTAGGCATGGAGACTGTTCAGGTGTCTTAGGAAGTCACCAAACTGTTCATCACCATGACACCACACAGAGAAAGTATCATCTACGTATCTGTACCACACCTTAGTTACAAGCCATTAAGAATTCACCACCGACAATGAAGGGTGAAGCTTTGACAATGCCAGCCACTCGTGCTGGCAAAACGTCAGTTAAATCATTATATGAACGTCGGTCGAAGAACCCGAGACGGAAGCCAATAGGCCGTTTGTCAACAAGTAGCCACGAAAGCCTTAACAGTTTCGTATTACGCCTCTACGGGGAGGAGATTTGCAGATTGTACAGAAGCCGTGATCAACGACGGAAGAAGAAAGCGCGATTGATGTCCTCTCTCGACTTCCTGTCACGGTGCCGAGAAGAAGGTTCTACACCGAAGTTCTTGAAATGTAAGCGCCTATTCACCACCGCCCACGCACATCGTATGTACGACAGAATGGAACGAGCTTTTCGTCTTGAGAGAATTCATAGAACACGGAGAGACTTTGCAATAACGGATCAGGAACTTTTGGACATTTTCTATCAACTAAGTAGCAGAATGCATCGATACGACTGGGACAAGATCGACAGCATCACTCACAGGAGCATGCAGAACGAACTCGAGCGCTGCACCGAGCGACAGAAGAAAAAGTTTGAAAGATGTCGGAAGCAGACCGACAAGGCGATTCCCGACATGTCACACACAGTGATGTTACCCTTTTTGGAAGTCGTAACGTCCTGATTTCAACATAGTAAACGTTCTCACCGCTAAAAGCCTTCATCATGTCTGTGCATGCTTACGAAAACACCATTAACAGTAAAAGCATTGTTTTTATTTTGCAGAGAGATGATGATGGCCTCAAGGCCTTCCAGGAACTAGTGGCGTTTCATAAAGGCTTCTCATGGGCTGTCCATTCGAATGAAGCTCTATCACTGGTCTATATATACAGCCACAACCAACCTCCATTGTTCTCAGTCCGCTGCTTTCCGTCTTATTGTATGTACTTATTTCTGTGTGTGTGTTTTCTTCTCTGCAAGATGAAGAGAGGTAGCAACAGCCACGATTCAGAGTTTGGCGTCAAGAGGCATAGAGTTCTGGATCCAGGATTATCAAGTCAGCAAATAATTCGTTCTTTGAGTGTAAATTTTCCTGTGTCTGTCAAATTGGCCTTATTAATTCCGTCTCCTTCTTATAGTACAACTCCAGGATATTATCGTGGAGTGTGAGGCTAGTTGGGAGGGGCTGGACCGTGGCAGACTCTCAAAGTCCAGCCTCCTGTGGTGGGTTCACAGCTAGGATTGCCTTGTGAGTATAATTTTCACTGTAATTTCTTCCTGTATAGTAGCGATTCCAAGTTTTCTTGTTTCATACTTGTTTTTTCGGTTTATATATCTTGTTTATTGTTGTTGTTGGCGAGACAGATCAATTGCTAAATGCCGATTCTGACGAGCGCAAGGACGGACCTGAATGGATCAGACAATGGGCCTTGAACTAGGGGAGGAAAGACGCCGTGATCTGATCCTGTTAGATGATGATGATAATGATGATGATGATGACTTCTTTGAGGGTGTGGTGGAGCTACCGGATGAAATGTTACTGAGTTGAAGCCAGTGCGAGAAAAATAATTACTCACTCTGCTTATAAACTTGTGATCGTTAGTATTCTTTCTTTCACTGCGCAAGCAACTTTAAGCAACGTACTTAAATACAATTTTTTCATCTCTTCTTCTGCAGCAGTCGCGTCTCTGCAGCTGCAACACAGTTTGGAGCGCATACCTTGTTCTTCGCCAAAGCGGAGCCCCGTAGGCACTCGCGTCGCTAGTCGCTGCGCGGGAAGCTGCTGCCGCCACCGTCGCTCTAGCTTCTGTGGCTCGAGCAACGAGCCACTAGATCTCAGGTTACTGCAGCAGCAGCAACAACAGCATCGGGAACCATAACCGCAGCCTGGCTGTTCCCAATGGTCTGCAGCACCCTCCTCTGTCATCATCATCATTATCATACCAGCCTTGTGAGAATCATCGTAAACCAGGGCTTAACAACTGGCTGGTTTTGAGCGCGAGTACTCGCGTCTGCTCAGGCACGTGCTCGCGAGCAGGTGCAAGGTCGCGGAGTAGGGGGGGGAGGGGAGGGAGGGGAAATGCGCGCGCACGTTTGAATAGGGCCGCAGCGTGCCTACTGAATTCGCGCCGACTGTGTAACGTTTAAAGTACTAAGATCAGCTCCAACAGTCACTTCGCTGGTTAAGAATCATGTGAAGTCGCCGTTGTGTAACCCCAACCATGCTTTCGCAGTTCAACTCCCACTGGGAGGAAATGTATCTGTTTACAGAAAAAGATGGTGTTGAAAATTTTAGTATGTCACAAAACGATGAATTCTTTTAGGAAATTTAATTTGCAGCGACATTATATGTCGTACCACGCGGAAGACTACGGAAGTGGAAAATATGATGGACCAGATCGTGCACAGGAAGTTATTAAACTTAAAAGGAAGCATCCGAAGAAGATCTGGATGGTGAAGAAAAATCAACTGAGGCAGCTCTCAGAGTGAGTTACAAAATTGCTTTGCTTTTAGCAAACTCCCTGCGCCCCTTCACTGATGGCGATTTAATAAAAGAATGTTTGGTAGTTGCAGCGGAACATTTGTGTCCATCTCAAGTTGAACAGTTTCGAATTGTGCCATTATCTAACATGACCATTATGTGTCGCATACAGGACATGGCAGACGACGTCCAGAGCCAGCTTGCAAATATCTGTAAAGATTTTATGGTGTATTCTCTAGCTCTGGTCGAAAGTGTTGATATCACTGGAACAGTGCTGCTTGCCATTATTATTAGAGATGTTAATAGAGATCTTCAGGTGAGGGAGGAGCTCCTTGATGTAGTAGCCATGAAGCACACTACAACCTGAGGTGATATTTTAAGTAGTGATGAAGAAAGTGTTGAAAATATAGGATTGTCGTGGAATTCTTTAGTTTCAGTGTCTACAGACGGTGCACCAGCGATGACAGGCAAAAAATCAGGTTTTGTAGCGCTGTTGAAGGAGAAAATGCAAAAACTGACCGTGCCTAATGAAATAAGGGGTGTTCACTGTGTGATCCACCAGGAAAACTTATGTGCAAAGAGTATCACTCCAGAAAATGTGATGAGTGTTGTTGTTCGTACAACCAATTATATAAGGAAGCATGGGCTAGAACACAGACAATTTAAAAGCTTTCTTGAGGATGTAGAAAGCCAGTATGGTAGCCTGCCTTATTACAGCGACGTCCACTGGCTTAGTTGTGGCGAATTATTAAATCGATTTTTTTGCCTATTAGATGAGATAAATATGTTCATGGAAATAAATAACATTTGTGTTCCTTAATTGAAAGAGCCTTCATGGAAATGTGATCTCGCGTTCGTAGCAGATTTAACTAGCCATCTGAATGCTTTGAACATTTCACTACAAGCTAAAGATCTGCTAATTATTCTTTTCATAGATCGAATACGAGCTTTTAAAATGAAATTGACACTTTGGGTGTGTATGCTGAAAACAGGATATCTAGCTCATTTTCCTAAATTATCATCCATGCAAGAAGTTCACAAAGACTGTGAACGTTATTCACATAGTTTAGTTGCCCTTAAGGAAGAATTTGATCAATGCTTTCGAGATCTAACAGCACTAGACAGTGATTTTGATCTGTTCTCCTCTCCATATTCAGCGAATATTGAAGAGATTCGTCCTGAGCTGCAACTAGAAATTATTGACCAGCAGTGTGACAGAGAATACAGAGACAAATTTCAGAACAAGAAAAACATTTGGGAATTCTACAGACACTTCCCTCAGGATAGATTTCCTCGTTTGCACAAACTGGCGGCTACAATAATATCAATGTTCGGTTCCATGTATGTTTGTGAACAACTGCTCTCTGGAATGAAATGTAACAAGACGCGCCTGAGAAACGCATTGTCTGATCCAAGTTTAAACTGCACGCTGTGCTTACAATGCACAAGAACAATTACTCCGAACATAGACGCAGTTGTAAAGGGCAAAAAGTACAAGATAACCGAGAATCTCACACTTCAGTGACACCTTTTATTGTGTAACAGTTCACAAATTAATACGAATGTAGAGGCATACACTAAGCTAATAAAATTATGTGGCACGTGTAGAATCTCCTTTATTTGTTTCATTTGTCGCAGTAATAACTCGTGAGTGATATCCCTGCAGGTGGCCGCGGATTTACATTGACTGGCAGCAGCTGTTGTGTGCCCCACGCGACTCTCCCCACTCTCCACTCTGGTCCGGTAGTGGGGGTAGCGTGATCGCGTTGCTCCGTGCTCGCGCCTTGCTCCTCACAGCTTGCTCCGCTAGCACGTATGTTGTTGTGAAGCCCTGGCGTAAACGCAAGGTATGTGTGTCTCAATGCATACCGATTTGCCCCCCCCCCCCCCACCTCCAGGACCATCATAAATGGAGTGGAAGCAGAATAGCATTAATAGTAATAGAGAAGAGCCCATTACTAGTGGCAGTTCTCTCTCACATTCATTTAATTAAGGACATCAGGTCAGTGGTACCATACCACAGTTAGAGTACTCTGTGATTACAGACGCCTTTGAGGAGCGAATCTCGTTCACGAGGATCGAGAAGCCAGCAGGAGGGTATTGCGACCCTGTTGGTTTTATAAGGGCGGCCATTCAGTCGTTGAAATGGAGCTTCCAAAAGTAGTCAATGATCCGCGGTATCCCGCCGTTATACGCAATGCGATGATCTGCATCGAACTATCGTACCCCCACCCCTCCTCCCTCCCAAAGTTGATTCTGGTGTTGAGCAGACAACTCTTCGTTATCTTTCGGGGAAAATGGAGTGAAGACAATCGCCGAGTGGTTTTGTAAATTCACATTGAGTACTATACTGGCCAGGTTTCAGAGATGGAAGTCTGAGGGTCAGGTAAAGCACTCAGCCGAATACTACACGTGGACAACAATACACATGTCTGTGATCCTATAAATGTAGGTTCAAGCATTTTAAAGCTCCCCAGGGATATAGCCAATAAGCAGGCAAGCATTAATGTCGAAAACAGAAAGGATCGTGCTTCTTTTGCACAGTCAACTCTGGCTTGAGAGAGAAATTACAAGTACAGAGATTATCCTGAGCGTCCCAGTACATATCATGTAGGTGATAACATTCGCGAGTGGTATAACTTTGGTAGCATCGAGTTCTCCATCAAGATCCAGGACATACCTAAGCTTGAGGCGCCGATTACCGGAATATCGGTTCTTGTTTATGGCGTGGAGAAGAAAAGCAAGTCAGATAATCAAGACAAGCATACTGTCGTCGGCCCCTCTATTTCTCAAAATTTGCCGGTGAGCATGAGTTGCATGTAAACGTGCTTCTCTTCTCTGTATGTGATAATTATCACTACGTTTGGATCAAAGACATGTCGCGACTCCTATTCTCTCAACGACAGATCTAAAAATCATATTTGCTTAAGGTGCTTCAATTATTTCTCCTCAGACAAGCTATTTGCGGTGCACCTAGTAGATTGCGCTTCCAAGGACCCGGTATATGTTACTATGCCTCCTGAGGAAAACAAATTCATAAAGTTTAAAAATGTTCACCACCAGGAGCGTTGCCCATTTGTAGTGTATGCCGACTCTGACTGCCTCCTCGCTACTGTGACCCACTGTGAAGGTGACCCTACAGCCTCACATACCATCTTTACAGGAAAACATGTTATATATGCGTCAGTGTACGAAATTGTATCGTCCTACTATTCCAGTCTTAATCACTACAAAACTTGTATCAGAGATAATCCTGCGGTTTGGGTGCTCAGTGAGCTCGAAAAAATTTCATGGGAGGTTGATAGGCTTTACATCGACGACGTTACCATGACAAAATCGAAGAAGACTGCAGATTTGTATAAAAACGCGGCTGGTTGTCATATTTGTGGGTTGCCACTAGACAGAAAAGCGGAAACTCCTTGTAGGGACCACCGTCATCTTACGGAGAAGTTCCATGGCGCAACTCACAATACGTGCAATTTGAAATACCAACATATATCCGTTTTCTTCCATAATTTAAGCGGGTATGACGCTCACTTTGTAGTTGACCACTTGGCTGATTTCGGCATGGAGAAAGATCAAGTCACTGTCCTACTTGAGAGTGTCGAGAAATGCATTTCATTCTCGAAACGAATGACGCAAAGAATTACGCTCTGCTTCCTTGATACGCTACGTTTTATGCAGTAGCCACTCCAGAAACTCGTTGAAGCTCTACCTCGGGAGGATATGCATGTCACTTGAGCTGCATTCCTCGATGAGGAAAAGTTTCAACTTGTGACTAGGAAGGGTGTTTTCCCGTACGAGTATGTGGATAGCATTGCTAATCTCAATGGAACCAGCTACCTGACGTAACTGCATTCTCCAGAAACTTTACACGCGATGCCATAACGGATGCAGAGACGGGTATTCCGTGAATGTCCGGTGGGAATTAAACACCTCCACTTTTAGAGAGTACACATCGTTTTACATGGACACCGCCATGTGCTTGCTTTCGGTCGTTTTCGATAATTCCTAGAGTCCATGTGTGACCACATATTCTCTGGATCCCGCCCTTTATTACACGGCACCTGGGTTGTCTTGGGACACAATGCTCAAGGAAACGAAGTGCAGCATTGAATTATTGACCGATGCTGACATGCTTCTTTTCTTTGAGCGAGGGATCCATGGGGGTCTTTGCTAATGTGTCCACAGACACGCAAAGGCAAATAGCCTGCAGATGGATGACAGGTTCAACGCATCCCTTGATTCGAGTTAGATAATGTATCTGGATGTAAATAGTTTATATGGGTACACCATGCAGCATTCACTGCCGATTGGTGAGTTTTGATGGGTGCCCAAAGACGAATACAAGGGATTAGGTGGAAGAATCATGGGGGAAGGGGGAGGGCTGGTATGGCAGCTGATTCTGATGTAAGGTATGTGATGGAGATAGAGCTCACATACCCTGTTACTTGGCATGATACGCACGCTCATTTGCCACTGTATCCAGAGCAAATAGTTCCGTGAGGAGGCTCGTCAGCAGAACTGATGACAACACTGGGGAATAAGCACAGATATTTACTACCGTAATCTCCAGCAGTGTCTCAGCTTGGGGATGGAGCTGGTTAGAAACTCCCAGGCTACCTCCTTGTTAGGATTATATTGATTTGAATACGAGACAGAGAGCTTCCGCGATGTGTGACTTTGAGAAAGATTTTAGGAAATTAATGAATAACTCAATTTTCTGTAAAACAATGGAGCACTTGAAGGAACGACTTGAAATTTTGATTATAACCGAATGGGATGGGCGTTATGGCGTAAGAAAATGGATTGCCAGACCAAATTTTAAGTGGGGCACCATATTCAGTTAGAACTTTGTTGCTGTGCGGATGACGAGGACTGCAGTAGAGTTTACGAAACCTATTGTGAGGATGTGCACACTAGACCTATCCAAACTCCACATGTACTACTTTCATTATGAGTTTGCGAAAACTCATTTCGCAGATCCTAAATTACTTTATACTGATACAGAGAGCTTCATCTATTGTGTGAAGAACTGCAACCTACATGAAGAAATGAGGTACCATGGTAATTAATTTTACACGTCCTCATCCTAATGGTATTATTTCACAGAACAAGAAGGCTATTGGTCTTACGAAGAACGAGGCGAATGGATTGCCGATTGTGGAGTTTGTAGGTCTGCAATCAAAAATGTATGCGTATCGCACATAGGAAGGTGACACCGAGAGGAGGGCTAAGGGTGTGCGTCGAATGGCATTGCAAACCCTCTCTTTCGAAGACTATTTTTGGTGCCTGTACAGCGGTGTTTGCGATGCTGCACTGCAGCCACCACATATGGTACGGCACACCAGTATTCAATCGAGAGGACACGAGGTGTACACAGTGCTGCAGTCTAAATTCGGTCTCTCGCCTAATGACGATAAAACGGACATTTGTGATGAGGAGATGGAAACTCCCCCATAATCACACTACTCACTTGTAGCGAAGGAAGGGGTGGGGGTCTCCGATTGAGTGGGAATGAGAGGAAGAGAGGGAGAGAGGGAGAGTGTGTCTGCAGAGTAGTAGTATGAACCTTTTATCATAGTGATAACTAATTGTGTGTGTGTGTATGTATGTGTGTGTGTGTGTGTGTGTGTGTGTGTGTGTGGTGTATATATTTGTGTGTACTATACAGGGTGAGTCACCTAACGTTACCGCAGGACATATTTCGTAAACCACACCAAATACAGACGAACCGATTCCACAGACCGAACTTGACGAGATTGGCTAATGTAATTGTTTAATACAAACCATACAAAAATGCACGGAAGTATGTTTTTTTAACACAAACCTACGTTTTTTTAAATGGAACCGTGTTAGTTTTGTCAGCACATCTGAACCTATAAACAAATACGTAATCAGTGCCGTTTGTTGCATTGTAAAATTTTAATTACATCCGGAGATATTGTAACCTAACGTTGACGCTTCAAACCTCCGACGTTCAGTTGCGTGTTGTATCAAACACGGGCCACGGTCGGCGAGCAGCATCTGCAGGGACATGTTTACGATGACGACCGTGTTTACGAGTGTGGCTGTAGTGCACTGTTGTGGTTTGGTCTAGCTGTCGCAGTGTCCGCATGTAGCGCTTGCTGCTATTGTTATTCTGCATTTGTCTCCGCACGCAGACCAACTGTAGTACACCGTGTTACCAGACGTCTGTGATAGTGTAGTGTTGTAGGAACTGTGACCATGGTGTATTCGAACTCTGAAAAGGCGGAGATGATACTCATCTATGGCGAGTGTCGACGAAATGCAGCTGACGCCTGCAGGGTGTATGCAGAACGGTACCCGGACAGAGAGCATCCAACGTGCCGCACATTGCAAAACATCCATAGCCAACTGTATGCAACAGGTATGGTCGTAGCACGCAAACGGGTTCCGTAACAGGCCCGTCACAGGAGAAGCGGGTACAGTTGGTGATTAGCTGCTGTTGCCATGAATCCACACATGAGTACACGGGACATTGCGAGAGCCGGTGGACTGAGTCGAAGTAGTGTCATGCGCATACTGCATCGTCACCGCTTTCACCCGTTTCATGCGTCGCTACATCAGCAATTACATGGTGATGACTTTAATCATCGAGTGCAATTCTGTCAATGGGCATTAACAGAGAATGCGTTGCAGTTCTACTTGTTTACCGATGAATCGGGTTTCACAAACTACGGGGCAGTTAATCTACGGAACATGCATTACTGGTCCGTGGACAATCCTCGCTGGCTCAGACAGGTAGAGCGACAGCGACCGTGGGCTGTAAATGTATGGTGCGGAATCATTGGCGACCACCTCATTGGTCCTCACTTCATTGCAGGGGCCCAAACAGCTGCAACATACATCGCGTTTCTACAGAATGATCTGCCGACGTTGCTCGAAAATGTCCCACTGGAAACGCGTCGACGTATGTGGTATCAGCATGATGGTGCACCTGCTCATTCAGCAATTAACACTAGGCTGACCCTTGACAAAATGTTCGACGGGCGTTTCATAGGACGTGGAGGATGCGTAAATTGGCCAGCCCGTTCTCCTGATCTTACACCTCGGGACTTCTTTCTGTGGGGTACGTTAAAGGAGAATGTGTACCGTGATGTGCCTACAACCCCAGAGGATATGAAACAACGTATTGTGGCAGCCTGCGGCGACATTACACCAGATGTACTGCGGCGTGTACGACATTCATTACGCCAGAGATTGCAATTGTGTGCAGCAAATGATGGCCACCACATTGAACATCTATTGGCCTGACATATCGGGACACACTCTATTCCACTCCATAACTGAAAACGGAAACCACGTGTGTACGTGTACCTCACCCCTCATGGAATTTGTACATGTGCGTCAGTGAAAAAGACCAATAAAAAGGTGTTAGCATGTGGACGTAATGTGCTGTTCCAGTCTCTTCTGTACCTAAGGTCCATCACCGTTCCCTTTGGATCCCTACATAATTCGGTGCTCTCCGATACACACAATCGAACAGCGGAGGAGTGGTACTCAAGCGTCAAGTTTAGGTTACAATATCTCCGGATGTAATTAACATTTTACAATGCAACAATCGGCACTGATTACGTATTTATTTATATGTTCAGATGTGCTAACAAAACTAACGGGGCTCCGTTTAAAAAACGTAGGTTTGTGTTAAAAAACCCACTTTCGTGCATTTTTTTATGTTTTCTATTAACCAATTGGACTAGCCCCTCTCCTCACGTTCGGTCTGTGGAATCGATTCGTCAGTATTTGATGTGGTTTACGAAATATATCCAGCGGTAATGTTAGGTGACTCACCCTGTATACATAGTGTTGAGTGGTACTTAAGTAAATAAATTAGTGAAATCAAAGTGAAGTAGAAATTAGAAAATAAATGAAAAACTTAGTTTATTTTAGAGAGTTACATACTGGCAAACAGCGGTCAGAACAGCAGAGCAGAAGAGACAATGACCGTGAAATCAGCAAGTTCCACATAAGCGGACGCTGTCGATTCAGCCGTCGGGGCATCGCCTGATCGGCTCACGTGTTTCTCAGTTGTCACATGTGAGCAAAGGCCCTCGCCTACATTCCAAGAGCCAATGACCGACATTAAGAAGATTCTTCGAGAAGCTTTTCAACGTGACAGAAGAGGCAATGACTGTGAAGTCGTTCACCTCCAGTAATCTGAAGTGAATAAATACGCGAGATCCAGTGGGCCCGACAAGACGAAGGAAGAAGAGAAGAGTAGCAGTTGTTTTCGGTCAGTTTCGGTGCTGAAGACCGTCATGCAAGAAGAGACTACACAGACGCACCAAGTCCGCCGCTGTAATGGAATAGTAAGCAGCAGCCTCGGCGCCAGAAGACAGAAGTTAAAAGGTATTTGAAGTCTGATTTTTACATACCTGGCTGACTCGTGAGGACGGGAAGGAGACGGCCTCACATCAGCAGTCGCCTGTGAGCTGGGATGAAGATCTGACAGCCGAAGACCAGCAAGCGGGAGTCCGTTGTTCGAGTCTGGGACAATGGCCTTCCCCCGCCGCGCCGCTCCGCTGGCCGACGCACAACACACGCGACCACTTAGAGAAGAGAAACACTGGGACGCCACACCCAAGGTATCACCATCCGATGCACGACTTCGCTCTCAATAATTAAATGGGCCACCGCACGAGGCGCGTCTCCAGTCAACTGCGCAAGACGGCGACACGAGATACACACTGCTATGCGTAATGAGACCCCGCCACCGCCACTGCCGCAGCAGAAGGCTTCGCAAACGACACAGCTGCCGCTCTCCAAGCCAGAACATCCAGTAAGAAACAGTTGTACAAAACTTTCAATAAAAGTTATCTGATGTAAAAATACTGTTCCATTCTACCTCATACCCGAGCCAAGGAAGAACCCACCCTGCTCACATGTTGTTAAGAGGGAAAAATTAATTTATTTAGTATTTTCACCCTGACATAATGCTTTAGAATCAAATGCCCTTTTCAGTAATGCTCATCCTGACAATTGACTAGCATCAAAAGAGAAAACCCCGTTACAGTTCGTGACAGAACTGTTACATTTAGTGTCAGAAGTGTTACATTTAGTATCACAAATGTTACATTTGGTGTCAGAGAAAAAACCCTTGGCTCAATATGTGGCGTGAATGACAGTCACTAAAGGTCCACAGTTAGTATCGTTTAATGTGTGAAAGAATAGGGGTTTGCATAGCACTCGTAATATTTTCTTTATTTAGAAGTTTGTTCTCTCTCATAATTTTAAGAGTTTGTCGAAAATATTTAAACATCTTTTCCATTCAGTGTAGTAAGATTGTGTAACTAATAGTTTGTAAAATGATGACACGAAATCGTACGAAGTCAGAGTCAGCACCACAAGCGGTTTCTACTGAGGAAGCTATTCAGAGCTTAGTTAATCAAATAGCACAGCTTAAAAATGATAATAATGCATTATTTAAACAGTTGTGTGAGGTTAGGCACACCAGTTCAATCCCTCCCACTCTAGATTCCTCAGCACCAACCTTAGTAATTCCTTTTTCAAGTAAACCTGGCGAAGACATAACAGCCTTTTTTGATGATTTAGTAGCAGCTACAAAGTAAGGATCATGGTCAGATGAACAGCTCTTACAAATGACAAAGTTAAGATTGATAGGAGAGGCTAAAGCACACGTATTATACCATGAAGAATTATAGAATGCTCCAACATTTGAGGAATTGAAGAAAGGATTGCTTAAACGTTTTCAAAAACAAAACAGCTGTAGATTTATAGGGAACAGTTAAACACTATCACTCAGAGGCAAAACGAGTCGTTAGAAAGCTTTGTGGGTAGGATTAGAAAAGTTAATATTATCATCTATCAGATGACAACAAGTGATGAAGCAAATAAAGTTATTTTAAAAGAGGCAGAAGATAGAGCTCTGGATACATTTTTACGTGGGTTACCTCCTGAAACGTCCCGTCGTGTCAGGGCAGAGTTCCATAAAAATTTAGCAGAAGCTGTATCTATGGCGACAGCTTTCGAAAAAAATAGACATTGCCACCAGATACAAGGAGAAACGAAATGTATTTTCAGCAGGAGTACGATGTTTTAGGTGCGATCGTCAGGGCCATATAGCAAAAAATTGCAGACAACCTAAATGCACTAATTGTCAAAGAATAGGTCACACATTCAAGGAATGCAGGTCTAAGAAAGTTTTTGGAAATAAAAATCAGTTAAACTCAAACGGGAATGTCGGAGCCGCCGCCGGGCGTTCCCAATAAAATTTCATGCCATTAAGGCGAATGTGAAGGCGGAAAGCTGGTTATCTGCTACCATACAGGATAAAGAGGCAAGGATACTGGTGGATACAGGCGCAAACGTATCAATAGTGAGTAATGAATGTATTGGAGAAAAGAAATACGACCCTCCAAGATATAGATTGAGTGGGATAGGAGTAGGTACAGTGAAGTCATTAGGATTGATTTTCTGTATTCATGGTGTACAATTTCAAGAAGATGTAGAAGTGGTAACAAAGGTAACTGACGGGTACGACGCGATCCTAGGGTTGGATTTCCTGAATAAACACCCCGCTAAAATCGACCTCAGACAGCAAACTGTAGAACTTAGCGGAATAGTGTTTCAGCTAGGTGACACCGCTGCAAAGGGCCCGCTGCCGCAAGATTTCCCCAACCGGAAGGAGAAATCAACCACAGTGCGTGCAGTGTCCTTGAAGGTAGATTCACGGGATAAGATACCATCTGGCTCAGGAAAACTTTTCTGGATGACCGTTGACCGCGAGGTACCTACAGATACAATATGTCTAATAGAGCCATTAGAGGAAAATGAGGAATTAGATGTATAACATTGTTTTGTACGTAGAAATGTTGTACAGGTTGAAGACGTTGAGGGAGAAAGAAAAGTACCGGTACATATTGACAATTTCGGAGTGGAGGACAAAGAGTTGCATAAGGGAATATTAGTAGCTACAGTCAGTACTTTTCAAGAAGAAGATTTCATTTGGTCAGATATTGCTGATGGTCAGAAACCAGACCCCTATAAAGCCGCATTACGCCAGAAGATTGAGCATTTGAAAGGAAATGATAGAGACACCATAGAAGCAGTTATAGTTGAGTTCCAAGATTTATTTAATGCAGAAGGTCCACTGCCAGCAACAGATATCACACAGCATAGGATCCCAACAGGAAATAGCCCTCCAGTTTATAAGAAGCAGTATAGAGTTCCGCATCCCTTACAGACAGTACTGGACGAATTTTTAGAACGGCATCTAAAAGATGGAATTATAGAATATTCTGATTCGCCTTATAATTCAAATATTGTAATTATTCCAAAGAAGTCTCCCGACGGTACGAAACGATATAGAATTTGTTGTGACTACAGACACCTTAACAAACAAACTATCTCAGATGTTTATCCTCTTCCAAACATTACAGATATCGTTGACAGTTTGGGTAACAGTAAATACTTTTCAACAATCGATTTACGTAGCGGATATCATCAATTGGAAGTTGCACCTGAAGATAGGCATAAAACAGCATTTTCTACCCCTGGAGGCCACTGGCAATTTAAAAGAATGCCTTTCGGTTTGATAAATGCACCAGCAACTTTTCAAAGACTACTCGAGGGAGTGTTGCGAGGACTCAAAACTCAGCAATGTTGTGTATATCTAGACGATATCATTATATTTTCCAAAGACATTAATGAACATGCTGTGCGTCTGCGTAACGTTTTTCAGTGACTTAAAAAAGCTAAATTAACATTAAATTTGGAAAAATGTAGTTTTGCATTGACAGAGTTTACATACCTAGGGCATGTCATTGGTGAAAAAGGAATTAAAACAGATCCTCGATTAATTTCGGCAGTTAAGGACTTCCCAACACCACAACGCGTTAAGGAAGTACAAAGTTTCATTGGTCTCGCATCGTATTACCGAAAATATGTTCAAAATTTTGCTGAAATTGCCCGACCCTTAACCCAATTATTGAAAAAGGGTGCAAAATTTCATTGGTCTGAAGATTGTGAATCAGCATTTCAAACCCTTAAAGATAAGTTAACACACAGTCCAGTATTAGCCTACCCAGATTATAATAAAGAATTTATTTTATCCCATGACGCAAGTGGTCATTCAGTAGGAGTTGTTTTGAGTCAGAATATTAATGGCGCGGAACACCCCATGACCTACACTTCGAGACAACTAACAACGGCAGAAAGAAATTATTCCACAACGGAGAAAGAATTGTTAAGTGTTATTTATGGCATCAAATACTTTAAATGCTACTTGTATGGTAGGAAATTCAGGGTCGTTACAGACCACGCAGCTTTAAAATGGTTGCTTGGGTTAAAGGATCCATCTAGTCGTCTCACCCGTTGGGCCCTTTGTCTTTCCGAAATGGATTTCGAAGTTATCCATAAACCAGGCAAAAAACACACAAATGCAGATTGTCTAAGTCGGAAAATAGCACTTTTGGAAGCAACAGGCCGAGATACTGAGGACTGGAGAAAGGCACAAGATGAGGATACAGAATGCAAAAAATACGCAACTCAAAAACAATTTTGCTTTGAAGATGGTGTATTATGCCGTAAAACAAAACTTGGACCGTGAATTGTTGTTCCCCAACACCTTACACAAGAAATAATGGCAGAGGCCCACGATCATAACCTTGCAGGACACAGTGGACAGCGGACAACCGAAAGACGTGTAGCAGAGCGATTTTGGTGGCAAACCAGAATGCAAGATGTTTCGCAGTACGTTCGTAATTGCATTGCGTGCGCACAATGAGCTGAACTTTCTCGTTCAAAAATACCGTTACAGAGGCTCCCCGAGGCTTCATGTCCATTTCAAATCTGTGGACTGGATCTCTACGGGCCATTTCATAAAACACCTTCTGGTAATAAGTATGTTCTTACAATTATAGATCACTTTTCATGCTATCTAGCTATGGTGAGTCTTCCAGATCAGCAAGCAAATACAGTTGGCCAAGCTTTAGTTAACAACTGGATACTTAAATTTGGCGTACTTGAAGCTATTATCACAGATCAGGGATCTAATTTTATGTCTGAATTAATGAAACAGCTCTGCCACTTACTAAAAATACGTAAATTACGCACAACTCCGTTACACCCTCAGTGCAACGGACGCACAGAAAGAGTTCATCGGACAATTGGCAAGATGCTTAGTTATTATATTAACGAACATCATTCTAATTGGAATACGTATTTACCAATAATCGTGTCGGTATACAACTCCAAAACGCATGAAGCAACTGGAATGTCACCTTATGAAGTGGTCTATGGGAGAAAAATGCCGTCCCCTTTTGATGTAATCAGGCAGAAAAACGGAAAAGTCGGAGAAACAGTAAGAGATTTCAGTCGAATGATGAAGGATGTATGGAAAAAGGTTCAAAAATCTAATACAAAGGCTTTGGAACGACAGGAAAGGTTAGGTAATGCCCAAGCTAAATATCCAAATTACAATATCGGTCAGTGCGTGATGCTGTCAACCCCATACATTGCGAAAGGAAAAACGAAGAAATTTGTAACAAACTACAGAGGTCCTTACCAAATTATTAAGGTCACGTCACCAGTCAACGTTAAACTGCAACTGCCCACCCGAACTACTATTGTCCATGCAAGTCGTTTAAAACCTCTTAAGGGCGTTCCAGATGTAATTCCTTCAACAGTAGTGTCTGCTTTTCCGAAGGGTGGAGGAAATGACCGAAAAGGAAAAAGAGTGGCCACGCCAGCACAACATACAGACATGGCACCATACAATCTTCGACCAAGAGTGCGAATGTCCTAGCTGAATCATAGTAGACTGTGGATGGTATACAAATGTAAATAATTAATACATGATAATGGTTAATTTTTTTAAGAAAGAAAAGTTGAACGTAGAAACATGTAGATCTTGTAGTTAACAATGTATTCCTTCCTTTCCTATCCTACCTCAATGACTCCCTTGACAGTTCCTTTCTGAAGTCATTAGATATGTTCATAAACTCACAGTAAGGCAGAATTGATGCCATTGTTATAATGCAACATGTCTTAAAATTAAAAAGTGAACACAAAACTAAAATTATAATGCTAGGAACGGGTATATCTGGAACCTTTGTGTTGATGTTTCTGCTTTGTACAGTTTCCTTTTATTTCAGACGAAAAAATAAGCCAAATAATCGCATACCACATCATCAAGTCACTGTTAACTGGATACCACACTCTTAACTGGTGTACTTCAGTGGTTACTTGTGAGCATTAGTTTATGAATTTTGTTTATTGTACTTCAGTCTTTATTAAACAGTCTCATGTTAAAATAAACAGTACTGTAGAACAGATATTCTTGCATTAGTATAGGGTAGATTAGACAGGTGTTGCTATGTAATTTTCTAAGTGAAACATCTATTCTTGTTTATTCATTGTCATCAAGATTTGTTACACTTATTACAACCATTTATGTGTGAACTATGTGATTTTTGAGTGTACAGTGCTTTAGTAAAGTGATAACGTATTTTCAACATACTTGATGTAAAGTGTGTGTAATCGTCTAAGTCGAGAGTTTTCATTGCTTCTGTTAGTGCTTTTGCCGTATGAAGAGTGGAGGAATGTTGAGTGGTAAATTCGAGGGCGAATTCCTCCAAAGGGTGGAGGAATGTTGAGTGGTACTTAAGTAAATAAATTAGTGAATTCAAAGTGAAGTAGAAATTAGAAAATAAATGAAAAACTTAGTTTATTTTAAAGAGTTACATACTGGCAAACAGCGGGCAGAACAGCAGAGCAGAAGAGACAATGACCGTGAAGTCAGGAAGTTCCACATAAGTGGACGCTGTCGATTCAGCCGTCAGGGCATCGCCCGACCGGCTCACGTGTTTCTCAGTTGTCACATGTGAGCAAAGGCCCTCGCCTACATTCCAAGAGCCAATGACCGACGTTAAGAAGATTCTTCGAGAAGCTTTTCAACGTGACAGAAGAGGCAATGACTGGCTCATGTGTTTCTCAGTTGTCACATGTGAGCAAAGGCCCTCGCCTACATTCCAAGAGCCAATGACCGACGTTGAGAAGATTCTTCGAGAAGCTTTTCAACGTGACAGAAGAGGCAATGACAGTGAAGTCGTTCACCTCCATTAAACTGAAGTGAATAAATACGCGAGATCCAGTGGGCCCGACAAGAAGAAGGAAGAAGAGAAGAGTAGCAGTTGTTTTCAGTCAGTTTCGGTGCTGAAGACCGTCATGCAAGAAGAGACTACACAGACGCACCAAGTCCGCCGCTGTAATGGAATAGCAAGCAGCAGCCTCGGCGCCAGAAGACAGAAGTTAAAAGGTATTTGAAGTCTGATTTTTACATACCCGGCTGACTTGTGAGGACAGGAAGGAGACGGCCTCACATCAGCAGTCACCTGTGAACTGGGATGAAGATCTGACAGCCGAAGACCGGCAAGCGGGAGTCCGTTGTTCGAGTCCGGGACACTGGCCTTCCCCCGCCGCGCCGCTCCGCTGGCCGACGCACAACACACGCGGCCGCTTAGAGAAGAGAAACACTGGGACGCCACATTCGAGGTATCACCATCCGATGCACGACTTCGCTCTCAGTAATTAAACGGGCCACCGCGCGAGGCGCATCTCCAGTCAACTGGGCGAGACGGCGACACGAGATACACACCGCTACGCGTAATGAGACGCCGCCGCCGCCGCTGCCGCAGCAGAAGGCTTCGCAAACGACACAGCTGCCACTCTCCGAGCCAGAACATCCAGTAAGAAACAGTTGTACAAAACTTTCAATAAAAGTTATCTGATGTAAAAATACTGTTTCATTCTACCTCATACCCGAGCCAAGAAAGAACCCACCCTGCCCACATGTTGTTAAGAGAGAAAAATTAATTTATGTAGTATTTTCACCTTGACATAATGCTTTAGAATCAAATGCCCTTTTCAGTAATGCTCATCCTGACAATTGACTAGAATTGAAAGGGAAAACCCAGTCACATTTAGTGTCAGAACTGTTACAATAGACTAGGTGGATAAAAGATAAAAAAAAGAAAAAGGTAAAAGTGTGTGTCTATATATATGCATACCATGTGTGTTAAAAAAAGTTAAAAAAAGAGAAACAAAAATTTTTAGAAAAGCATGAACAGAAAAAATATCTGTATATTTATTTTTTTCTTCATACACACCACATGCATATATCCACGCACCATGTGCGTCTTGTAAATAGAATAGTTTTTAAGTTTTCATTTGGCACTAGCCTTTCAAGAAAGAATAGTTATTAAGTGTATATATATCTACATAGCTCCACTCCATCAGAAATATTATTGTAAAAAGCTTTCCTATTGGGGCTATTGAAAATTAGATTATAAGCATGGACAGTCCATCAGAATTATGTTAAAATCTATGCTTCTGGTACTGTGGAAGTCAGTTGTAGTAAAGAAAGTATCTCCACATTAGTTTTTAGCTTAGATTTATAAAAAAAAGGTTCCAGTGCGACTTGGAAAAAAAAGTAAAAAAAAAAAAGATAGATATTCTCGACCAATGTTACTTGTGTAGTGTGCAAGTAAAATGTATCTCTACATTGGAATTGCAGAGTGAATTTTTACCTCAAGGATACTATATTGTACCTCAAAAACTACATTGTACCTCAATAATTATATTTTACATCACGAACTATATTGTATTTGTGTGAACCGAATAAACGAAGAAAAAAAAATCGTAATCATAAGTCTTCATTGTTATTTACAAAAAATCTATCCCCTATTTCATTATGTATGTATGTATAAATATAAAGGCTGTGTAGGTCACCAATAACCTTAGTTTTGCTGAAGTTGGGAGATATTAAGGAGACGAAGTTTAAGATGGAAGATAACAAAACATATAGAATGGTTGAATGGAATTACGCCTATCGTGCAGCACGAATTGGGTTATGGGAGCAGGAGGCATTTGACTGTGTCCGCTTCGGAAGATATATAGCAGACATGACTAAAATTATACTTCTTGTGCTTGACATAGCATCCGGTAAAACTGTACACTGTGAGAGTGGGAACAGGATTGGAAAAACAAAAAAAAATAAGTAAAAGATCACGGAGATTGTAAGGTAAAATTTTATTTATTTTACATCCAACTTAAAAGTAATTTTACATTTTCATAAGCTGACACAGCAACTCTGTTTTCCACATCTTCTTCTTCTCCTTGATTCAATGGAGAGCGGGACACCTGTAGAATTCCACGTCTTCAATAGCAGCAAACTTTAAGATTCGACGCATCCATAGGATCTTCTCCTTCCCCATCAAGTAGATGATGGTATCCGTGTGGTCTAGTAACTGAAGCGACGTCACCATATCTTTATAGGGTATGCCAGGATCATCCGACTAAATTCCATGGTAGAAATGCGTTAACCACTTTCCACTCTTCCGTGTCTTACCACACTTCACACACTTGAAAGACCCCGATGCTGCAGTGTTTGCTGAGAATGTCTTTATTATTCCTGCATCTTCTGTGAACGCTACGAATGCAACATCTTTACGTATGAACTGTCTACGCTCACCATCATTGAAACCCTGAGCGTCTCCAATAATATTCACACCTCGAGACGCCATTGCGGAATGCTCTAGGTATGGCGCTGCACTTATTCATTTATACAGCTTGTGCACAACACTGGTGAGCGGGCAGTAGTTGATCACACGTTCACGTAGAAAAAAATGGTTCAAATGGCTCTGAGCACTATGGGACTCAACTGCTGAGGTCATTAGTCCCCTAGAACTTAGAGCTAGTTAAACCTAACTAACCTAAGGACATCACAAACATCCATGCCCGAAGCAAGATTCGAACCTGCGACCGTAGCAGTCTTGCGGTTCCAGACTGCAGCGCCTTTAACCGCACGGCCACTTCGGCCGGCCGTTCACGTAGAACTAGGGCCTACACAGCAGAGAGTTCTGGTAAATTTGTAGAAGATTCAATTCAGTTCGCACATCCAGGTCCAGACTTAATTATCTCGTTCTGTTTCGAGCAGTCTATTGAGATGATCGGTGAAAGCTCCTTGAACTTCCATGGACTGAGTAGACGTCCTCCTCCTTCTTCTTCAACACTTGCATAGTAAGAAGCACGAAACCTCGCATACATGTCATAAGCTAGACTGTATACATTTTCATACCATTGCAGGTGTAAATTGTCGTAGGGGTAGAATTCTGAGTTCAGGTAGACTTTGGCATTAGTTAACTTGCAGTTGTCGAACACAGTGGAATAATTTACTATATTCCCTCTTTTACCAGTGTGAAACGCAGTGTCTCTAGCTGCGAAGAGGTTCTAATAGCCCATGTTTGTCTGCTAGCAGTCGATAGCACGTGGTACTCGAAAACCTCCCACGAGCTAAATGTTAATGATAGAAATGTACTGGAACTCAGGACTTATAAAAGCTTCAAACACACCTCGTCTGATACACTGATGTGAGGCATTCTCCATATTATCTTGTTGATTCTGATCACATTCTCCTCTTGAGTTCTTTGAAAATGTGAGTTATTAACAGTCGCACTCTGTACCAGAATGAGTTCCTGTTTATTGCAATTTTGTCATACGGTGACATGATGAAGACCGTGGCAGTTGTTTGAAAACAGATTTTGATGGTGTTAGGACAGCAACCAGACAGAAATTTACTTTCAGTTCCTTTATTCAAAGGGTACCGTTACCGGTTTCGAATCGTTGTGATTCATCCTCAGACGGTTTACACGCTTTCTTTATGACATGTGGTGTATTTGTGACAGATTAATTGTCCTAAAATATAAATAATACATAATTATAAACACGCCACACACAGATGGTTGCGTTACAGATTTTCGTTGCATGTGACTTACGTGACACGTCGGTTTGGAGTGTTTGTTTTCATAACATTCGTCCAACAGATGTGAATACGTTCCCACTGCATTGTTATTGTTGCCCACGTAAATTTTTCTCACTGAACACTTTAGATTTGTCACTGAGAAGATTTCTACCACGTACCACATGAATTGATACATACAGAAAGCTTACAAACATACGAGTATCAAAGATGCTATGATATATCGTAACATTTGACGTGATGTCCTATGTTTGGAAAGGATCATATATTCATTTACGCAACTGTAATGCCTTTTACACTAGTACAGAGACATTGAACTTTTGAGTTGATATTGTTACATTAATTATAAAGTTTCTTTTTTTAATATATATATATATATATATATATATATATATATATATATATATATATATATATATAATGTTTAGCATTCATAATAATCTGCCTCATATCCTCAAAGTAGCCCATAAGCATTTTTAGAGGTATGCATGCAGTAAGTCGCTTGTACTCTGCAACTGTTGTATCCTCCGGATCGTCTACGAACCAACCCGCATTTTCTAAACCATTCAAAACCGTGTGTGGTTCAGAGACGTGACGACATTGCGTGTACGGTCAATCTCAGGCCCTTTGAGATCATTGCATATCTCTAGGAACAGGAATGCTAAAGCGTTATGTGTAAGCTTGGATTCCACTGTATCGCTACCGTCGGTTTTCTTGAATGACCCCTCCAAATATCTGAATCTCTTACATGAAAGCGTCAGCGCGTCTAGGTGCTGGATGACAATCCTAATTTAATCATTCTTGTTAAATGTGGTTGAAGCGTAAGGTTTGTGCGAGAAGTATTCCTGACACATAATTCGCTCATCATACTCTACTGGACTGGTTATATTGAGTGAGGACGTCATTTCGAGGCTTCAAGCCAACTGATTTAGGGAACTCGTAGTTCGCACGTGTTATCACTTTGCGGCTCAACAGCGAAGTGGCGTGCTTTGGGTTGCGTGGACTGGTTTTAAATCGCACGCCCATCCTGCCTTAGATGCAATCGTACAATGACTTCTTCACCACGAATGTCGACAAGTTGATTATTCTGGTCCACAATAGGCAGCTCCAAATGCTCCAGTGTCTGAAAAGTCACTGGAAGGTATATTGCATTGGTAGGCGTCTGAACAAACTTATACCCTGTTGCAACTGAGGGGAAGAGTCCGTAAATAGTATGACTCAGACTGTCGTTAAGATAGGAGTTCGTTGTAAGGTTACACTCGACTCGGATTGTGCTGACGGGCAGGATGTCCACAGTCTGATCTGACCTCTAAAATTTACTTGTATTTTTCTTCAAAATCTGCCCTTTTGTGAAACCCAGTAGGTGCCCTACTGAACCTTTCTGGTTAAAGTCATTCGCTGCATTTATAGTCCTTATTTCAAATTTATTTGTATTAATGATAGTACATAAGTCAATACCTTTGCCAGACTGTTTTAAGACTTCGTTTAAATCGTCGATATCGTATACCCACTTCTATTTCCACAATGTCTTTTTCACCATGAATAACCAGATGTAGTTTGTTGTTAGTCTTGGTAATATTTGGGATTATGTTGTATGTCTCCAGTCCAATCAGTGCAATACTCCATTCACCAACGCTCCAATCAAATGGTGGGAAGTAATTTGCACACAATACAGATGATCATTCCTTTAACATCAAAGTGTACGACATTACATCTGAACCTCAACCGATGAAGGAATGTTTAAAGCTCCCCCTTGTATATTGTGCTTCTTCTTCTTCTTCCTCTTTGCAAACGTCTCGAGAAACATAATGCATAGATGTCCGCATAGGTGAGTGTTAAAGCCCTGGTTGCGCCGAAAATTCTAGAAAACATGTCTTCTGTGAGTTAAATATCTTTGTAAGGCTTCTGGCGATTGCAGATCACTAAATGAGTCGAAATAGTAGACGGTATCCGCATTTTTCATAACATAAGACACCCTGTGGGTGCCCAGGCCTCCAGCAACATCCAAATTCACAATACCACACTCACCAGTTTTCTACATAGTCTTCTGTAATGTATCCGTCGTAAACACACAACGGAATCTTGGAATGTTGAATTTTTTTCTAACGGACTTAAGATCAGTATTTGTGAGTGTGTCGACGTAGTAGAACCGTTAATGGGCTTTTATTATTTGTGAATAGACCAAACCCTTTCCTGTATGGTTTCAAGTATAGTCATCTGCCGATGGCTGCAGCCTCCATCGCGCGGTTATGTCTCCTTGCCCCTTCTAACTGCGCTTGAGAGTTCTTGACTGCCGGCCGCGGTGGTCTCGCGGTTCTAGGGACCGTGCGACTGCTACGGTCGCAAGTTCGAATCCTGCCTCGGGCATGGATGTGTGTGATGTCCTTAGGTTAGTTATGTTTAAGTAGTTCTAAGATCTAGGGGACTGATGACCACAGCAGTTGAGTCCCATAGTGCTCAGAGCCATTTGAACCATTTTTGAGTTCTTGACTGTTCGAGCAATAATAGCTGCAGCACTATCAGCAAGGGACCCTACCACCGAGAATGCAGAGGAATGGGAAACTCCGTTGATGCTTCATGTCGTTCGAGAACGCCAACACCGGCCATAGGACTTTGATCAGGCAGGTAAACGCTCAAAATAGACAGCGCTGCGTGATACAGCACGACATTGTGTGAGTTTTCACAGACCACTTTTGTTAGTTTCATGGTAGCGAAATAGTGGACCTCAGATAGTGCACGAGGCACTCTCAGAATTTCTGGAGGGAGGCCAGATGCTGGAGGTGGAACCTTTCGTCACAGTGATCGTGCTGTACCAACTAACGGGGAACACCGAGCAAATCGTCAGGGCATGACGGTTTATCGATGGAATTTTATCGTACCTTCGTTTATCTCACGGGCTGCACGTAGACTGCGATATATAATGAACATCCGTCGCCGGCGTTCGCGATAACTACTGAACTTAAGAAGTGTATCATCATACCCACCAGGTCAGAGGACTAAAGACTGTTAACGCTCTTGAACTTCGACTACGTAGTCCTCATACGTATTCTCCAGGCCTGTATGAAGTCATTATTTTCAGATCGCCTGCTGACGGATCACACTTGTTTCCGGCGGTACAAATAGTATTTATACAGCGCTGCGCGATTACCAGGACGTCGCCGTCTTGTTGTTCAACCGACTACAGGGGGCGTGGAGCTCAGTCGATTTTTATAGGGGGGATCACATGTTCTTCGGTGCAGTTACGGACGGATTGGGAATCAAGCATGCATTTGTCACGATGACCATGCGCCTCTAACACGACGTGCGTTCAAAAGTGGTGGTAAGTGCGAGGTGCGCAGTCTACTGTGCTGTACCACGGGGTGCCCCCTGTCGGTCCTGTTACATGCGATATGCCTCTATGGTCTCCGCAGGGGGCTGGTAGGAGTGTCAATGCGACATTTGACCTTTCAGTGGCGCGCCGATGCTGATGATGTGGTGTTATTAGTGTGGACATGACGTATGGTGCTAGCTCGGTTACAGCGATATAGAATGACAGCGGGAAGCGTCCTCAACCTCCGGAAGTTACGCTGCATGAATGTTGGTCGACGGTTGCGACAGGAAAGGAAGGTCAACTCACGCTGGTGTCAACCATTAAATGCTTAGATGTCACATTCCAAGCAGATGTACAGCGAACGGAGGCAGACAGGTACCATCGTATCTCGGACTGTCGTCCATTTGCGACGTTTACGAACAGACTTGGTAAAGAACGTCACCTATGTAAATGTGTATTTGGCACCAAGATCCACTCACCAAGATTCACACATGCAGCTGACGTTTTACTCTCAATGAGCACAATGGTGACGAGACTCAAGCGACGTAGGGTGCCTGTGTGATTGTGGGGCACCTACTTAAAATTCAGTTCGCAACACTCACGCTACTACCACGCGAGGGTGGCCTCGGACTGGGGAACGTGCATGACAAGGCTCGAGCTTTATACGTTTACATGACGTTCCGTCTGTGTCGCAGGTATTACCACGGTCTTACTAGACTGGTGACTGTAACTCTGGCGCCCACACCAATGGTACAACCTACTACCGTGCGTCATATACCCCGGACGACATCTCACTGTAAGATGTTCTATTTGAAGCTGAGTTATGTTAGGGAGGACTTCCCAGCGACTCGACCACTGACACCGCGCCACGTATACCGCATCCTGCATCGCCGCCGCTCAAGGAATATCATGGAAAGCAAATATCCTGACAAGAATTGGAGGAAGATGTGGTGTGTATTACAAAACAAATATATCCAGTCCGTCGTGGTCGTACGTTATGACTAATCAACTCCCTTTTACGCTCCAGCTGCATGACAGTCGACACAGACGAATGTCGGTTACAAGGAGACCATAACACGATTTCCCTAAAACTACGATCAGTGCAAGAGGGATCAAGATAAATGAACATATGTCACGCCTCACCTGTCAACATTCAACCATTTCTAAGAAAACCACACTCGAAGTTTAAGAGTTAATTTGTGTTCCTTTTATTCCAAACGAAGTGGTGGCACAGTGGCTATCGTGCGGCGTCAAATTTTCACGTCACGTGTTCGAAATCAGATTATTATTGGTATTATTCTTTTTTATTTCTCTACCTATGCCTGTAGAAGACAACTAAACGAATGTTTTCCACTGTATATTGAAATAACACTGTGCTTATTTTTCTAATAAATGTATGTCTGGCGAATGAATTAAAAGGAGAAAAAGAACAAGGAAAAATAAACAATAAATGAGTGGAAAAATTATTTCAAATTGTTACCTGTGAAATTCCGCAAGTGCATCTTGTTTCATAAACAGTCGTAAGCGCCAGTTTTCGGAAAAGTTATCCGTTATGCGTGGTTTGCCGCGAAATTATTGCCAGCAATGTTAACGACGAAGAAATGTCGCTGTGGCAAGCCTGCCTATGTGCGATGCAGCTGGTATTCGGAATTACCCTGTTTCGAATGTTTCTACGATCGGTGTTATCCATGGGAATGCACCAGTTCTTCCTGAAGAATAAACGTAAGAACAAAATGCTGATATAAGAACAAAATATAAGAATATAAGAACTGAAAAAGCCTGCAACCCCTAAATACCTGACACAATGTATTACATAATACATGTATAACTCTTATTGTGAAACCTAGTTTTAGTTTTTCAGTTATTATAACACCCTTGTATCCAATAACTTTATAAGTAACATTAATGTAGTAGCCTTCTATGGATGTGGGTAGATGAATGACAAAAAAATAAATAAAATAAAATCAATAAGAACAATAATCGGGTTTCGAAGACGGGACGAAAAATTTAAATGCCGCGATGCTAGTAGCACTGTGCCAGCAGTTGAGCCGATCTAAGCACCCGCTAAAAAAAATCTAAATTATGAGCAAAACTTCGATGATCGTATTCTCAAAAACGATTGCGTATCCACGGATAAGGCGAGACACGCTTTCGCTTCATAAAATTTCGGGTGTACTGCCGCATAAATCTGACTTCTTCTTCTAATATTTCGGCTGAATACCGTCCAGCCATCTTCAGAATGAGCCGAGGTGACTGACGCTCCAGTTTTCTTTCTTTATTGTTATTTTCACACCTGATACAGGTAGGCCAGCAGCGGCATACTACGCCGCTCTTCGGCCACTGATAAGACTAGTGATACAAAAGGAGACAGTCGCAGAACAGACATGGTGGATATACAAACGTAGACCCACAAAATTAAAACACATGGAGCCGTTCACGGGCGCAGTATCCAAAATAAAAACGTTCAGAAACGTGGACACGCACAGAGATGGCAGAGACGGCACACGCGAACATTGTAGCACAAACGCCAAAACAATGGAACACTGTAACACGAACACGACGGCACACACAAACACTAGGCGATGATCTCCGGCACTTGAAAGTTCGCTACACATGTATGAGTCTGGGGACCTGCCAAAAAGGGGAAAAGGTGGGGAGGAGGGAGAGGGGAGGCTGTAGGTGCCAGCAGCAGGAGAGATGGGAGGGGGAGGAAAGAAGGTAAGGAGGTTAGGGGTGGCTAGGGGGACAGGAGGGAGGGAGGAAGGGAGGAGGGAGAGAAGGGAGAGAGGGTGCCCTTGGGAAAAACACATAGGGGGTGGATGGGGGGGATCAAAGTTGGTAGGAGGGGTAGATGGAGGGGATGAGGGCATCATCAGGGAGGGTGACTTGGCGGAAGCTACCTTGGATGAGGGTATGGAGGGTGGAGAGATGGAGATCAGGTGAGATATGAGACAAGTGGATGAGGGGGATCAAGTTTGCAGGAGGTGTAGAGGAGCCGTATCCATTCGAGAAAAATGACTAGGTGCAGGAATGGGATGAGGTCGTAGAGGATCCGCGTGGGGGACGGGAGGCAGATGCGATAGGCGAAGCGGAGCGCATGGCATTCTAGGATTTGAATGGATTTGTAAAAGGTATGAGGGGCGGAAATCCATGCAGGGTGGGTGTAGCAGAGGATAGGGCGGATGATGGGTTTATAGGTGTGGAGAATGGTGGAGGGGTCCAGACCCCACGTACGGTCAGAAAGGAGGTTGAGGAGACAGAGGCAGGAGTGTGCCTTGGCTTCTATTGTCTGGAGATGGGGGATCCAGGAGAGGCGACGGTCAAGGGTGATCCCAAGATACATGAGGGTGGGAGTGAGAGTGATAGGATGGCCATAAATGGTGATATAGAAGTCGAGGGGTGGTTTTGCCTATGATGATCGCCTGGGTCTTGGAAGGATTGACCTTGAGCAACCACTGGTTACAGCAAGTGGTGAACCGGTCAAGATAGGATTGAAGAAGGTGTTCGGAGCGTTGCAGGGTGGGGGCAAGGGCAAGGAAGATGGTGTCATCAGCGTATTGGAGAAGGTGGACATGGGGTGAAGGCGGCGGCATGCCCGGCGCACACAAAAGGTACAGAAGAGGGCAGAGGACAGAACCTTGGGGCACACCGGCAGAGGGGTAGAAGGTGTAGGAATCTGTGTTATGGATGGTGACATAGGAAGGACGTTGGGAAAGAAACGACCTGATCAGATGGACGTAGTTGATAGGAAGGGCGAAGGTTTGGAGCCCGAAGAGGAGACCAGAATGCCATACACGGTCGTAAGCGCGTTCAAGGTCGAGGGAGAGTAAGATGGCGGAGTGACGGGAGTTGAGCTGTTGGGAGAGGATGTGAGCGAGGTGAAGGAGAAGGTCATCAGTAGAGTAGGGTGGTCGAAAGCCACACTTGGTACCGGGAAGGAGGCGATGCTGGCGGAGATGCTGGTGGATGCGTCAGGTAGGATGGATTCCAGGACCTTGCTGAAGACCGAGGTAAGGCTGATGGGATGGTAGGAGGAGACAGCACATGGTGGTTTATCGGGTTTGAGGAACATCAGGATGTAGGAGGTATTCCACAGGTCGGGGACATTAAAGAGTCAGGCCAGGGTGGAGAGGCAGGAGGCGGGAGCTCCATGGAGA
This sequence comes from Schistocerca piceifrons, assembly GCF_021461385.2. NCBI lineage: Eukaryota > Metazoa > Arthropoda > Insecta > Orthoptera > Acrididae > Schistocerca > Schistocerca piceifrons. Next base: position 5,429,880 of record NC_060149.1, read on the forward strand.
TGGCGATAGGTAACACATTCGTGACAGGGGGGCAGTGCTGCATTTCATGCGGAGTGTAACGATGATATCCTGAGTTGTGATGGGGATACTGAGTTCGGTGTGTGTAATGTTGTCCAAGTACTGTAAACCAGGAGCGAGTGGATGGACAGAGGTGTCAGTTTGATCGCGGACATCAGGGAAGAGGGAGTAGTCGAACTGGGGATCGTCAGGAAGGTTGAAGATATCAGAGAGGTAGGAGGGAAAGTGATTGGCCTTACTAAGGTTATCAGGGAAGGGGCGGTCATCATGATGAAGAGGGTAGTAGAGGGGGGGGAGGGTTTAGATCTGGTAAGGCGGCAGAAGGCTGACTAGTCCTTGGATGAGTTGATAGGTAGGGAAGCATTAAGATGGGTGCATGTCTGTCGCCAGTTCCGGCGTTTCTTAGACAAGAGCAAGATTCTGACGTGTCGTTGCAGTTGTCGATGGCTTCATAGTGTATCCCGGTCGCGCATGTGGAGGAAGGCACGGTACAGACGGCGAGATTCACAGAGGAGGAGGATGACCTGTGGGGTTAGAGTGGGACGGTGCAGGTGGATGGCGACGGTGGGGACGTGGGCCTCCATGGCCTCAGACAAGGTCTGCTGGAGAAAGGAGGCAGCGTGGGTAACATCATCAGGGTGGTGGTAGGCGGGGGGTTGCTATTGACCTGGATAGAGAGGATATCCTGATAGGCAGTCCAGTTGACATGGGAATAATCATGGACATACTTCAGGGGAGGGTCGATCCAGGGTTCGGGAAGGGGGTGTCGACCATCTGAAATGGTGAGGAGAATGGGGAGATGGTCACTTCCAATAGGATCAAGGACGTCCACCACTTTGCGGTCAAGGACGTTAGGGTAGGAGAGGATGACATCGGGAGTGGCATTGGACTCAGGGTGGGTGTGCTGGGAAATGGGAACGAGGTCACCTTGGAGGGTGGAGAGGAACTGATGCCACTGCCATAACTGGGCATCAGAACAAATATGGATGTTGAGGTCATGGCAATCACTCACAATGGAGGAGAAGGTACGGTCGATTTGGGAAAGGAAGTCGGAAGGAACAGGTGCAGTGGGGTGGACATAGATGGTGACGCAGGTAATGGTAAGGCTGGGGAAGAAGAGATAAAGGATCAGGTGTTCTGTGGGGTCAGGAAGGAGGGGTTGAAGACGAACAGGTTCACATAGCTACTCCACCATGCGCTATCGGGAGAGGATTATCAGAGTGGTGGAGGAGTTAGGGTGATGCGTGTACAGTATGCTGGGGCTACAGAAAGGTTTCGTTCAAGAGGAAGGCATCCACATGGTGGGTTGTGAGTGTGTGCATGAGGAGGTTCTTGTTGGTGGGTAGGGAGCGGATGTTGTTAAATAATATACGGTGCTGTCATGCCATGACAGGAATTTAGACAAGGGTGTCGAGATGGGAGAAGGTGAAGTGTACTTGGTTGTGGGAATAGGTGGCACAAGTGTCAAGCTGTATCGGGTGGCGAGGGATACCTGCTGGAGGGTGTGGGGGCGCTGGAATGGTGGACATTCTGGAGAACGATGGTGATAAACCTGATGATATATAGGAAGAGAGTAACTTGTTCTCGAAAAAACAGTTATTGTTGATGACCATGCAGCTTTTCCCTGGAATAAACGATGATTAACTGAAAACCTCAGCTGCCGACAGGTGTTGTTGATATACCTCGATGTGGACAGCTGAAAATGTGTGCATATGTAGAATTGTGGACAGTTGGGAATGTGAGTCCAACGGGAAGTGTGCAAGGGATAAGTCCCTGCAGTCGCGCTATTCATCTGTGTCCTCAGTGGCTCAGATGGATAGAGCATCTGCCATGTAAGCAGGAGATACCGGGTTCGGGTCCCGGTCGGGGCACACATTTTCAGCTGTCCACATCAAGGTATATCAAAAACACCTGTCGGCAGCTGAGGTTTTCGGTTAGTCATCATTTAAACCTGATGGTGTCCTCGGCAGCGGGGGGGGGGGGGGGGCGGGGCGAAGAGGGAATTGCCTGGAGGGGTGGGGACGTCCAGAGGGCAGATGGGGATGGTGACTTCAGGAGTTGCAAGGGGGGCGGGGGTCGGCCTCGCATTTCTGGGAGTATGTGGGATGCGGGAGGTTGCAGGTGTTGCAGGATGGAGGAGACTAGAGGTTGGGACACTGCCTGAGGAAGTGCCTCGTGGCATTCTGATGTTGGGTGTGCTTTGTAACGCATGCACCTCTGGCAGTGGGTGGACTGAGGAGGGGAATGGGAGGGGTCGACCTTGTACCATCAATGGAACAGAAGGGCACCCTCCTTCAGGAGAAGGTCGATGGAAGGTGTGTGCTCAGAATACACCTGCATGAGGCAGGTGGGGCCAGCAGGATTGAAAATCTGGCACACCGCATGGACGTCTAGGTAGAGATGCGCCTTAAACTCCGCCAGCACCTACTCCTCCATGATCGTTGGACTAAGGCGAGTGATCACGGCGGTGATGAACAGTGGGCAATGCAGGGCTTGGGGTTGGTGGGAGGGGGAAGGGGAAGGAGCAGGGTAGAGGGAGGCATTGGGGCCAAAGTGAGTGATGGGGATTCGGGAGAAGATGTCGGAGTGAAGGGTGGGGCTAGGGGAGGTCATGAGAATGGAGTCCTGATGGGTAGTGAGGAGGGAGATGGGAGCTCCGGGATAGTGTTGCCATCGGAGCAGCATCAGGTTATGGGCTTCGAGGAGTGAGGGATCAGGATGGAACAGGAGGTATTTTTTGTAGGAGGAGGGGGAGGGGAAGAGGGAGGAGGAGGAGGAGGTGGCAGAAGGGACAGGCGGATGGACATCCATGGCACCTGGGGGGGGGGGGGCGAGGACTGTGTTGGGACTTTTTGGGAGTGGAGGGGGCAGGGGTGCTGCTGGGGCGCGTAACAGCGACTGATGGGTGAGAAAATGCGTGTGGGACAGGAACAACTGGGAGATGGCAGGAGGTGGCAGGACCCGGTGTGGGTGCTGGTGCTGGTGCCGAAGATGGGGATGGTGACAGTGATGGCGATGACAATGGCGAAGACGATGACGTTGGTGATGGTGAGAGAGGGGTGTGGGTCGAGGCCCTCTGGGCCACCACCTGGGGGAGGCTGCAGAGACGGTGGAAACAGGGTGAGGGAGAGGAGGGAAGGGATCAGAGGAGGAGGCTAAGGAGGAAGGAGCAGAGGACGGGCTACAAAGAGTGAAGGAGAAGGGAAGGTGAGAAGCGAGGGTATGGAATAAGGGGAGGGTGATTGCACACACCACGTAATTGTGGTGGTGACGGCGGTGGGAGAGGTATATACGATGGCGGTGGTGGAGGTAGTGGTGATTGGGGTTGTCATGGCTACAATGGAGGAGAAGAACAGGACAGGACTGGACAAAGCTAAAGAAGACAAAAGGAACTCACGAAGACGGACGAAGAAGGACGACTGGGGCCGAAGCCCCATTACACTGCATTAGGCTGCCACTGGTTGGAGGTGACTGCAGAGGCTGTTGGGCTGCTGGGCTGCTGGATCGCTCTTGGCTGAATCGCTGGCTGGCTGGATCGATGGCTGGATCGCTGGCTGGCTGGATTGCTGTTTGGCTGGTCTTGGAACATGTAGCACTTCGATAAGTGGCTATGCCGTTATCGAAGGGCGGGACTCTTTCGAGGTACCGCCGGAGATGGACGCTCCAGCACTTACTCCGTCCTTTTAAAGCCGTAGACCGCACCACTGCGCATGCGGCCACAGATACACAAGGCGCTAGAGACGATAATCGGCGGCGAAGACGTATGGTACATACATGGAAACAGATGTATGACTGCGCAGTCGAACCACACGGCGAAAGCGATGTAGCACAGCGAGCTGCACCGTCGCGACGTCTTTGTGATTTTATTACAGAAATTGCCGGATTCCAAGAAGAGGAGAAGGCGCTGGAATCTGCAAGCTTCAAGCCCACACTGTTTTGGAGGGATGTTGACGACACATTTTTAGTGTGGTCCCATGGTGAAGACAAGTTAAAAGGATTTTTAGATCATCTGAACTCCATCCACAGACAAATTCAGTTCACGACGGAAATCGAAAAAGATTGATGCCTTCCATTTTTGGATGTGCTGGTACGGCGTAAAGATGATGGCACCTTGGGACACGAGGTTTATCGAAAACCGACCCATACGGATTTATATTTACGCGCAAATAGCTGCCACCATGCTTCAGAGAAGATGAGTGTACTCAGAACTCTAGTACATAGAGCACATGTAATTACTGACGAGCAGTCTCGAGGACGAGCTTTTACACGTGAGACGAGTTTTTGAAGCCAACGGGAACTCACAAAAGCAGATACATGAGGCGCTACAAATGAAACCGACTGGGGGTATAAGTAAATCAGAAGAAGACAAGGAAAGTTTTAAATCGATGGCTTTTCTGCCATACGTGGGAAGCCTATCGTCAAAAGTAGGACGGATCCTCAGTATGCAGGAAGTGAAAGTGATTTTTCGCCGTCCACCAAAGACAGCAACACTTCTCTTTTCCGTTAAGGATGATTTGGTGCTTCGGAAGGCTGGGGTTTACAAGATCCTCTGAGTGCGGCCGTTCATACATCGCACAGACGAGATGCACTATCCAGGAGAGATGCACAGAGCACCGCGGGTACACCCGGCTCTTACAACCTAATAAATCTGTGGTGGCCGAGCACTGTATTGACACTGGGCACTCTATGGTCTACGATAACGTCGAAATTTTACCCTCGACTTCAACCTTCTGGGACTCAGTACTGAGGGAAGCAATTGAAATTCGCTTGGCGGCCAATTTAATTAATAGAGATAGCGAGTTCAGCTTGGACAGATCTTGGAATCCGGCAAATTCTGTAATAAATTCACAAAGACGTCGCGACGGTGCAGCTCGCTGTGATACGTCGATATCGCCGTGTGGTTCGACTGCGCAGCCATACATCTGTTTCCACGTATGTGCCATATGTCTTCGCCGCCGATTATCATCTCTAGCGCCTTGTGTATCAGTGGCCGCATGCGCAGTGGTACGGTCTACGGCTTTAAAAGGACGGAGCAAGTGCTGGACCGTCAGTCACCTCGGCTCACTCTGAAGATGGGTGGACGGTATTCAGCCGAAATATTAGAAGAATTAGTCAAATTTATGTGGCTGCACGCCCGTAATTTTATGGATCATTATTTGCGCCGCGAAAATATGAAGATAAACACGCTTTCGCTTATTTTGCCTCCACTTCCACTGAGAAAAGTTTGTGGGAAATCGGGTTATAGCACTTGGCGTGATCTCCTCGTTGGTGTGCGGTGAGGCGGGTGAGGTGTGGCCCCAGGCACGGCACATATTGGCTTTCCTGTTACGTACCCCCCCCCCCCCCCCCCCCGCACGATATCGCCGGATACTCTCTACTTCCTTCGAGAAACGTACTTTCCTATGCCTTGGATAAGGAGGATGGTAGTCAGTTACCTATATACCTACACGTCCCAGAATAAGTTGGCGTTTGGGAATTTTCTGCAGGAGGAACTTGCACAGCTGCAGAAACGTCGACGATACAGGCAAGAGATTGCTTAATTACCTGCCACTGATATTTCCTAACACGCCGGACAGATGTGTGCACAGGGTGTGAGATGACCAAGTAGTGAAGCTAAACTATGCTTCTTTTTAGGTCCCAGGCACAGAACTCGAGTTTTTCATAGCGTGAAGGTAATCCCGTCACGCGCTCCATCAGACGAAAGGGTCCGGAACCCTATCGCTTTCTCGCGATAGGGTGCCGGAGGGGACTGCCACATCCGCTATGAGTTTAGCTTGCTGCAAGTGCACATTCCTTGTATTGCTCTCGGTCCATAGCTCTTCTGTTTACTTTTCTCTTCCCTATCAGGAATTTTCTGGAAAGTTACGCACCATTTGATGTTGGGGCTACACTTACGAGTACGCAACAAGAACTGTTTCATTTAGTGTAAGTTCGAAATACATTGCTACATTCTGCCAAATAATTACGCTCTCGGATTTAGTTCCCCTTCGTATTTCGCTTCTGTCATTTCAATCGAGTTAAAAAAAGTGTAACGTAAAAGAGGCAACTGTCGCAAAATAGACACGATGTCACCAGTTAGAGTCGGCACGCTCCCTTATTTTTTAAACTGCATTTCGGCTGTCAGATAAAGGTATCAGTGTGATGGAACTTCAAAGATAATTCGCTTCACATTTTAACCCATCAGCAATAGGAAAAAAAATGTGCGCAACAACAGCTGGTGGCTCGTCGAGATCACAAGAGTATACATTCTACCGCAGCCACCGGCCACACGCCGCCTCCTGCCTTCTACCAAGTGACGAGGCGAGGCGTGGCTCGGGGCTGTAAGACTTTTTACCAGCTGTCATTTTCTTGTTTGAAGTTGCAGTACCTAATACTGGATTTTGCATTTTTGAAATTAATGAACGTTGTGTAAACGTTGTAAATAGATTCGCAAGGGAAAAAGTCTAACATTTGTGACATATAGTTCGCTTTGGGTTTAATAGAGAGGAGAAGGCAGTGGTGGCAGCTCGATATCTTTGCACAAAACATGTCAGGAAAGGATTTTCTTGTTTCAAGAAATATCGTTCTGGCATGAACGATTCTCAACATTCAGGAAATCTCGATAACTGATATACATCATGAATGCCGACCATTTAACCGTCGTGCGACATTTGGATTCAATAGGAAGTGTTCATAAGTCGGAGTTAGGAGTACTACATGCTCCGATTCACAGCAACAAAAACTAAACAGGTGAATGATCTTACTGCGTTTTTGCTTGATCGTCATCAGTTCGCTCAGTGAGTGTTCCAATGCAATATTGTTACTGGTGATGAGTTATGATGCGTTTACGCGTTAAACTTCTTAAGATGAAATTAGCAGTTGACCCCTAACGAAAGACATATACTCGAGCAAAGGACAGAGTCATCATAACATATTTCTCCTGGTCGCTCAAAAAGGGTGTTGTGCTCTACGAACTCCACCACAGGGATGGGTCCAGAGCAGCTAGTCTTAGTTGGCAACGTCTGGGACATCATTCGGTCGGAGTGTAGGAAAAACGACCAACATAACTGCATCACACGTTGCTCCTACGCGATAACAAAATCTGCTAACGTCACGAACAAAACTGTCCAGGAGGTTGTGTGGGAGTCATCCCTCACGCACTTATTCTTCTGATCTTATGGCCTCAAATGTTTACCTTTCCCGCTCCTTATCGAACAGTCATCAAGAAAATTCCTTTCGGGATGAAATTAAAGCTTAAACCTAGTTTAACGACATCTTTAACTCAGATCCAGTAGGTTTGTGCAGGCGTGAAATCGATAAAATACCTGAACAGTGTCAGACTGTTTTAGGTAATGTGAAAGGGAACACAGGATGTTCCATGAGGAATGGTCAGTTTTCAGGGATAGGACAGGAACGATCATTCGAGCAAAACAGGCTAGTAATCATTGGCTGCGAGGTGCATTCCTTAAGAGCTATGAGCACTACTACATTCTTGATATCGTAAGACAAATTTCTTCTACTACAAGCTCATATGTTTCCATATATTTGGAGGAGGTACAGTGGACCAGAACAAGATCAAATAGTCTGGTAGACATGGACCCTAAAATGCATACCTTAAGAAAATGGTTCAAATGGCTCTGAGCACTATTGGACTTAACAGCTGTGGTCATCAGTCCCCTAGAACTTAGAACTACTTAAACCTAACTAACCTAAGGACATCACACACATCCATGCCCGAGGCAGAATTCGAACCTGCGACCGTAGCAGTCGCGCGATTCCGGACTGCGCGCCTAGATCCGCGAGACCACCGCGGCCGGCGCATACCTTAAGAGCAATGAGAATTTGTTCAGTAGAAAGGATGCGCTCCGCTGCAGCAAAGATGAACAAGTGCTCATACCGCTTAAAGTAACCACTCTAGAGGCCATGGTTACTGGACATTTTTTCTTGTTTTGGTTCACACCACCACCTCCCAAAATATGGAAAGCAAACAGCTTAGAGTACAAGAGATTTGTTTCGCAGTATCAAAGATGAAGAAGTGCTCATAGCTCCTAAGGTATGTACTATAGAGAACATCATAACTAGACAAATGTTTGCTTCGAATGATCGTTCATGTCATATCCCTGAATAATGACCACTCCTGTTGTAAAATCCAGTATGTGGCTGCTTGCTTCTCTCTGATGATTACTCTCATGCTGAATAAACTAATGGAAAACGTTATTAAAATATGTACTTTGCTAATACACACGAAACACAACTTACTGCAATATCGTTAGGACGAAAATCTATTTTAGAAACTCAAAGTGAGCAGGCCTATAGATGGACGAATTAGTAAGATATTACTCACGTTGGACTTCCGAACGGTCTATGTTCACTTGTCATGTGTCATACGCAAGTAAACTGGAAATGTGGTAGTTCACAAATAAAACTGCGTATTCACACTTACTAAAAATTACGTAGGCAGAAGCGGGAGGTGGACAAACCAAACGTGCAGTTTCATATGTTTTCCGCCCTTACGCTATGGGGTACTGGAAGTAGCGACAGCAGTTTTGATAGAGAATATTTCTTATGGTTTTCATATTGATTTTAGATTTGACTGCTTTCTAGGTTCGTCGCAAGGATAAAAGTCTAGCGTCCAGCGAGACTCGAACCACAAGCCAAAGCAGCTTTCACTTTACAGGCTACCATGTTATCTCAGATCTAGCAAAGAGCTGCTGCGTGTGTCTTTGTATTACTCTCCTAATTGTGGCTAGAACAGATAAAGCGAAATGTAAAAGACGAGCTTAGTCGGAGTTTCCGTGTGGCACGACTTTCTTGGAGTCAATATCATAAATTAATAACTGTATGTCACATCTTAAGTGAAAATCATTGCAGTTATTCAATGGAAATGTCATGAAAAATCAAATTAATTTAGCTCAACATTTCTGTGCTGATCAGGAATTAACTCGCAGTCACCAGAGTTGCCAAATATATTTTACGTTTTTGCCAAGATTTTGTTATACTACTAGTAGGAAGAATACCAGCTTATGAGTTCCTTCAGGGGGCTGAAAAGTGAAGAAGTGACCAAACCTTACCTCTCAATGCTGCGGCTGTCAAGAGCAGGAACACACAATGTGTAAAATTATATCAGTGAGTCTCTCTCGCATTTCCGTAAGTAGGTTTAGGAACTAGAGTTTTGTTACTGATAATACTCAGATGCACTGACTGCAAAACAAACAGAAGTCAGTGGCTGTCACAGTTATTAGTGTTTCCCTACCTTAAGCATAATGAAAACTAAAAAGATAATTCACCAGACGGGATTCATATTTTGGAGCATTCTGATGGTTATACTGCAAACATTACCACGTCTTTTGATCATTATTGACTTCGAAAATATTTTTCTCAAGTACGCAGCCATTGGCACTATCACCAAAAGATAGAAACACAAATCAATAGACAACAACACACCACTGATTGTAAAACGTGACTATGCACTAAAACCATACGCCACGACAGATAAAATACCCTCAAAATAGAGTGAAAAAAGACAAACCAGCTAACATGAAGGAGAAGCAGTTGTCACCAGAACGTGAAACAAAGAACAGAGAACGCCGCCTAGAGTACGTCATCGTTAAGCAAAACTTTCATCCAATCTATAAATACTGAAAACATGACAAAAATCATCTACTCGTAAGTATTGCAATATTATCACATACGATGCGTAGTCAACAAAAGCGAAAAGCGTCTAAGTTAAAGAGCTTGTCAACTTGCAGTAAGCTTAAGACAAAGGAAGCCAAGCTGAGCGTGGTTCCAAATTTCTATGCTGCACTGCACAGTCGGCGCAGAGCATTATTAATTTTATTTCCTGATGGTTTCATATGAACTTCGCCTGTACACTAGAACAATATTCATATGAGCGTTATCGGGGAGTAGAGCGACGGCTGTAATAGTAGGTGGTTCCCTCTCACGAACCGGTGGGAGCAGAATCGTATCATGGAGTTACATCCATACCCTGTACGATCACTTGTTCTTCCTCACCTGCATATGCTGTGGGAAACATGCCCTAATACTCTTATCCATTCAAATCCCTGTTAACTTCTATACAACACTCCATCCCCTCTCAACCCACATTGGACCAGCAGAAGATATGGTCCAGGCCTTCCCTGAACGAAACTCTCGAACATTAAAACAAACACACCGCAGGCAAGTAGTGCTGGAGAATCGGAATCTAACACAGAAATGTCAGTCTGGCACATCAGTTCTGGAGCAGGCCGGGCGTAGGTAGCAAAAAGTAGACTAATCAAACTAAACAACAAAATAAACACAAAGTAATTGGGATCCACTTGAAGAAACTTTCCTACGCTACTGCGTATAATATTCACAACATGAAACTTTAAGAACATCACTGCTGTTTTGAACATAGGTGGAAGAACATCAAACGGGACATGCTCGGAGTCAGTGAAACGTATTTCAGAAACGAAGCGACTACTGTCCTCATGTCTAGGCGCTTGTTATTTCAGAATGACTCAGATATATAAATTCACATAATGTTGGCATAGCTCTGCTAATTCACAACAGAAGGAAACACTTTATCAGCAAGACCATATCCATTTCAGACAGGGTGATCTATATGATCCTTGAGGCGAATACTAAGACTGTCATCCAAATTACTTGTGTCTACGCTCCTACTTCCACCTCAACCGATGAAGGACTCTGACAGTTCTATGAAGATTTGACAACAGAAAAAAAAATCGCGAAATCGTGGGGGGGGGGGGGGGGGGGGAATGATGATATTTTGATATTTTCCTAACGACCAACAGAAAAGTTAAGAGAAATTGAACAGAACGAGCTCTCGACAGAGATTAAAAGCAATATTAGAACAGCGGCAAAGAAAGTCAGTACATTCCAAAAACAGAAAAATTCGAGATTCAGCCTCGAAACAGAACCGCTCATAGAAGAAAGGCAGAAACACTGACAGAAATGCACCCAATTACAGAGTCCTCAAGAAAAACGTGAAGAAGGCTCTCAGAAGACATCAGTGGGCTCAGAACACAAGATTGATCTTCGAGGTCACAGAAGTCAATGTGAACATAAGTCCTTCGCTCTAGTCAATCAAAAAGCAAGTTTATACACACAACAGTCGGAACGGCTGAGGAGAAGTAGTTACTGAAAGGGAAAAAAATTAAAAAATTATGGAGGACTTTCACTGGAAGCACTACAGTGAATGACCGTCAAGCCAAAGACGGCATGATGAACCACGAAAATTTGTTATGACTGTGGGATCAGAAGAACTGGAAACTATGAAAGTGAAATGGAAACAGCTCTTAAACAGTTCAAGAATTGTAAGACGCCAAGAGAAGATCATATACGTGCGACATTCTTAAAATTGAGGGTGAAATGAAAGCAGGTAGTTGGGCCCAAAATATTTACTCGTGGAGTCGATTGATTGAGTAAACAATACAAGGCCAGATTTAATGATAAAATTACACAATAGTGACACCAAGTGTAAACAGCATAACTGGTACAACACTATGACAGCAGGTTGAGAACCACTAACTTCAATAATACAGTGTCTGATAAACAAAGACTTTACTCTTTAAACAACAGCTACAGAATCCAAAATTATAACCTTTATAAATCCATAACGCAGTCATCTTGATTTATCGCCTTTATCGAACAAACAGTAACCATGGAACCCACTGGTTTCTCGATCCAGGTTAGAACCCTTTAGATGAACACTTTTATGGCATCATTCAAGAAATACAGAAATATGTAATGAATAGTAATAGTATGTAATGAATAGTAAATAATGTTTCCCTTCTGTTACAGCACGCCTCAGCCGCTATCACTACCCTGTCAGCAGCATAGCACGTGTATGTGGTGTGTTTTCCTATCACATAAACAACATTACATGGGTTTCACCGGCACAGACTGTGCCTTCATAAACGTGGAACGTAGACACTGGTTTCATTAACCTGCAACAGACTGGAATCGACAACGTTTCATCAGCTTAATAAATAATATGCCAGCACCCGAATCGAGGTCAGAAGCGTCAGACGGCTACAAAAACTAAAAGAGATACACCGGTCTATTACTCTTCGCCTTATAAGGATACCTTTAATGTTCCTTCTAAAATACAATTGACACATTGCAAAGGAATGAGTACTATTAAACTCAGCGCCTTGTCTGCGAACCACTCATAGTAGAAGGTATAGATATAGCGTTACAACAACTGTGAGCAGATCCAACAGGCTTCTTCAGTAAACTCTCAGCAGAGCCACAATATAATCACACGTCAGCTTCGTCATGTTTACATAGCCAGAAATGTAGTCATCACATCCACTGATGAAGCACTGATACTTCTGCAATCACAAAGGCACACAGCGCACCACTTGTTCCTGGCCGCCGGCCGCGGTGGCCGATCGGTTCTAGGCGTTCAATCCGGAACCGCACGACTGCTACGGTCACTGGTTCGAATCCTGCCTCGGACATGGATGTGTGTGGTGTCCTTAGGTTAGTTAGGTTTAAGTAGTTCTAAGTTTTAGGGGACTGATGACCTAAGATGTTAAGTCCCATAGTTCTCAGAGCCATTTGAACCATTTTTTTGTTCCTGGCCAGTTCTGTCGCTCCAACAGCCACACCTCGCCTCCGGCTTACCCCACTCCAGTAAACAACGACTTCACACTTTCCGACACTGACCATATTGAGTGTTTATGGAAAAGGTTCAAGGCAATCGTAAAATGCGTTTTAGACAGGTACTTGCCGAGTAAAACTGTGACGGGAAACTGGACGGGAAAAACCCACCGTGGTTCAAAAACAAAGTTAGGAAGCTGCTGCGAAAGCAAAGAGAGCTTCACTGCAAGTTTAAACGCAGCCAAAACCTCTCAGACAAACAGAAGCTAAATGATGTCAAAGTTAGCGTAAGGAGGGCTATGCGTGAAGCGTTAAGTGAATTCGATAGTAAAATGCTATGTACCGAGTGGAGAGAAAATCCTAGGAAGTTCTGGTCTTATGTGGCTCTAAACAGCATATCCAGACACTCCGGGATGATGATGGCATTGAAACACCTTCTTCCAAAGCTGTTTCACAGAGGAAGACCGCATTGCAGTTCCTTCTGTAAATTGTCGCACAAACGAAAAAATGGCTGACAATAATAAGTGTCCAAGAAATAGAAAAGCAACTGGAATCACTCAACAGAGGAAAGTCCACTGGACCTGACGGGATACCAATTTGATTCTACACAGAGTACGCGAAAGAACTTGCCCCCTTCTAACTCCCGTGTACCGCAAGTGTCTAGAGGAACGGAAGGTTCCAAATGATTGGAAAAGAGCACAGGTAGTCCCAATCTTCAAGAAGGGTCGTCGAGCAGATACGCAAAACTATAGACCTATATCTCTGACGTCGATCTGTTGTAGAATTTTAGAACATGTTTCTTTGCTCGCGTATCATGTCTTTTCTGGAAACCCAGAATGTACTCTGTAGGAATCAACATGGATTCCAGAAACAGCGATCGTGTGAGACCCAACTCCTTTATTTGTTCATGAGGCGCCGGCCGCGGTGGCTGTGCGGTTCTAGGCGCTCCAGTCCGGAGCCGCGCTGTTACTACGGTCGCAGGTTCGAATCCTGCCTCGGGCATGGGTGTATGTGATGTCCTTAGGTTAGTTAGGTTTAAGTAGTTCTAAGTTCTAGGGGACTGATGACCACAGCAGTTGAGTCCCATAGTGCTCAGAGCCATTTGAACCATTCTTTTGTTCATGAGGCCCAGAAAATATTAGATAGAGGCTCCCAGGTAGATGCTGTTTTCCTTGACTTCCGGAAGGCGTTCGATACATTTCCTCACTGTCGCCTGATAAACAAAGTAAGAGCCTACGGAATATCAGACCAGCTGTGTGGCTGGATTGAAGAGTTTTTAGCAAACAGAACACAGCATGTTGTTCTCAATGGAGAGACGTCTATAGACGTTAAGGTAACCTCTGGCGTGCCACAGGGGAGTGTTATGGGACTATTGCTTTTCACAATATACACTCCTGGAAATTGAAATAAGAACACCGTGAATTCATTGTCCCAGGAAGGGGAAACTTTATTGACACATTCCTGGGGTCAGATACATCACATGATCACACTGACAGAACCACAGGCACATAGACACAGGCAACAGAGCATGCACAATGTCGGCACTAGTACAGTGTATATCCACCTTTCGCAGCAATGCAGGCTGCTATTCTCCCATGGAGACGATCGTAGAGATGCTGGATGTAGTCCTGTGGAACGGCTTGCCATGCCATTTCCACCTGGCGCCTCAGTTGGGCCAGCGTTCGTGCTGGACGTGCAGACCGCGTGAGACGACGCTTCATCCAGGCCCAAACATGCTCAATGGGGGACAGATCCGGAGATCTTGCTGGCCAGGGTGGTTGACTTACACCTCCTAGAGCACGTTGGGTGGCACGGGGGACATGCGGACGTGCATTGTCCTGTTGGAACAGCAAGTTCCCTTGCCGGTCTAGGAATGGTAGAACGATGGGTTCGATGACGGTTTGGATGTACCGTGCACTATTCAGTGTCCCCTCGACGATCACCAGTGGTGTACGGCCAGTGTAGGAGATCGCTCCCCACACCATGATGCTGGGTGTTGGCCCTGTGTGCCTCGGTCGTATGCAGTCCTGATTGTGGCGCTCACCTGCACGGCGCCAAACACGCATACGACCATCATTGGCACCAAGGCAGAAGCGGCTCTCATCGCTGAAGACGACACGTCTCCATTCGTCCCTCCATTCACGCCTGTCGCGACACCACTGGAGGCGGGCTGCACGATGTTGGGGCGTGAGCGGAAGACGGCCTAACGGTGTGCGGGACCGTAGCCCAGCTTCATGGAGACGGTTGCGAATGGTCCTCGCCGATACCCCAGGAGCAACAGTGTCCCTAATTTGCTCGGAAGTGGCGGTGCGGTCCCCTACGGCACTGCGTAGGATCCTACGGTCTTGGCGTGCATCCGTGCGTCGCTGCGGTCCGGTCCCAGGTCGACGGGCACGTGCACCTTCCGCCGACCACTGGCGACAACATCGATGTACTGTGGAGACCTCACGCCCCACGTGTTGAGCAATTCGGCGGTACGTCCACCCGGCCTCCCGCATGCCCACTATACGCCCTCGCTCAAAGTCCGTCAACTGCACATACGGTTCACGTCCACGCTGTCGCGGCATGCTACCAGTGTTAAAGACTGCGATGGAGCTCCGTATGCCACGGCAAACTGGCTGACACTGACGGCGGCGGTGCACAAATGCTGCGCAGCTAGCGCCATTCGACGGCCAACACCGCGGTTCCTGGTGTGTCCGCTGTGCCGTGCGTGTGATCATTGCTTGTACAGCCCTCTCGCAGTGTCTGGAGCAAGTATGGTGGGTCTGACACACCGGTGTCAATGTGTTCTTTTTTCCATTTCTAGGAGTGTATATTAATGACCTAGTAGATAGTGTCGGAAGTTCGATGCGGCTTCTCGTGGATGACGCTGTAGTATACAGAGAAGTTGCAGCATTAGAAAATTGTAGCGAAATGCAGGAAGATCTGCAGCGGATAGGCACTTGGTGCAGGGAGTGGCAATGACCCTTAACATAGACAAATGTAATGTATTGCGAATACATAGAAAGAAGGATCCTTTATTGTATGATTATATGATAGCGGAACAAGCATTGGTAGCAGTTACTTCTGTAAAATATCTGGGAGTATGCGTGCGGAAGGATTGGAAGTGGAATGATCATATAAAATTAATTGTTGGTAAGGCGGGTACCAGGTTGAGATTCATAGGGAGTTGGCTTACAAAACACTCGTTCGACCTATACTTGAGTATTGCTCATCAGTGTGGGATCCGTACCAGATCGGGTTGACGGAGGAGATAGAGAAGATCCAAAGAAGAGCGGCGCGTTTCGTCACAGGGTTGTTTGGTAAGCGTGATAGCGTTACGGAGATGTTTAGCAAACTCAAGTGGCAGACTCTGCAAGAGAGGCGCTCTGTATCGCGGTGTAGCTTGCTCGCCAGGTTTCGAGAGGGTGGGTTTCTGGATGAGGTATCGAATGTATTGCTTCCCCCTACTTATACCTCCCGAGGAGATCGCGAATGTAAAATTAGAGAGATTCGAGCGCGCACGGAGGCTTTCCGGCAGTCGTTCTTCCCGCGAACCATACGCGATTGGAATAGAAAATGGAGGTAATGACAGTGGCACGTAAAGTGCCCTCCGCCACACACCGTTGGGTGGCTTGCGGAGTATAAATGTGGATGTAGATGTAGATGTAGCTGATCCCTGCGTCATAGAACCTCCAGCACTTCCCAGCCCTGAGAGAAGGCATTGCCATTCGATCGACTGTCGGTAAGTGCTGACACGGGACAGGGGAAAGATGAACAAGCACTCCTAATTCTATTAAATATATGTCACTAGGAAAAGAATATCACAGAGGTATCGGAAAATGCAGAAGTCATTCTCTTCTTCAAAAATTTTAACAACACAAACGTCCATTAGTCTTTTATGCATATTTCACAAGCTGCTAACAAAAATCATTACGAAGCGCCTGAGTCAGATTGCTGACTTTTACTATCACCTGGAACAGGCTGAATTCAGAAAACGATCAGAACTGTTGACCATATCCAAAAGTACGCACTCTGATAGAAAAATGTACTGGGTGTAGCATTGTGCCTTAGATGCCTTCAGAGACACGAGATGGCACTCCACATGATCGAAAAATAGGCAGTACTGAGGCCGGTGAACAGAGCGAGCACGCAATAGATCAGTGTTGTGCGTGGCGCGCAGGAGTGCTGATGTTACTCACGAATTGTTCAGTAATTCTTTCACACACGTGGAAACGGCTGACATACCTGCATTATGTGTTGCTACTACGACATAAAACACCCTGATGATGTCAGAAACAAAACTATTCGAAAGTTTGCTTTAGAAATCATCCCTCACGCACTTATTTTTCTGATCTTACTCTCTCAAATGTTTACCTTTATGACACCTTATCGAATAAGCTCCAAGAAAATTCCTTCCAAAACGAAATTGTACGAGGGTCAGTCAAAAAGTAATGCCTCCTACTTTTTTTTCTACGTTTAATTGTCAGGAAATTTAAATGCAATTACATAGGTTGAAAACCACAACATTGAGGATCATTTTGTCATTTTTCAATGTAATCTCCGCCCATCTCTACAGTTTTGGTCCATCTTTGAACAAGGGCATGTATCCCAGCACGGTAAAAATCACAGCTCTGCTTCCTAAACCATTGACGCACGGATGTTTTGACGGCCTCCTCATCTTCAAAATGAATCCCACGATGAGCTTCTTTTAGTGGCCCGAACAGATGGAAGTCTGATGGTGCCAGGTCAGGGCTGTATGGGGGATGAGGCAAAACTTCCCATCCAATTTTGACAATCTCGTCAGAGGTGTGACGACTGGTGTGTGGTCTTGCATTGTCATGCAAAAGAAGAACATCTGCCATTGATTTTGTTGGGCGAACTCGCTGAAGACGTGCTTTAAGTTTGTTGAGGGTTGTGACGTATTGAACAGAATTTATTGTGCATCCCTGCTCCAAAAAATCAACCAGAATCACACCCTCTGTATCCCAGAAAACTGTTGCCATAACTTTCCCTGCCGATCGCACAGTTTTGAATTTTTTCTTCCTCGGCGAGCTTGTGTGACGACACTCCATTGACTGCCTCTTTGATTCGGGTTCAAAAAAATGCACCCATGTTTCGTCCCCGGTCACAATTTTTTTCAGAAACTCATCTCCCTCCAAACGGAAGCGCTGCAAGTGTTGGGAGGCTATTGTTTACCTTGCCTCTTTATTCTGATCGGTTAACATTCTTGGAACCCACCGTGCACAAACTTTTGAGTACCCCAATTGTTTAGTAATCGTGATCACACTGCCTTTACTAAGAGAAATAATGCGACACACTTCATCTGCAGTCACCCGACGGTCACCACGAATGATGTCATCAACTTGCTGAATGTTGTGTGGAGTCACTGCACTAACCGGCCTGCCGCTCCGCTTTTCGTCAGTCAACGGTGTTTGCCCTTCAGCTTCCTTACAACGACGAACCCATCGTCTAACAGTGCTGACATCTACTGTCACAACACCATACACCTTCTTCAGTCTTTCATGAATGCGTATGGGCGTTTCACCTTCTGCATTCAAGAATTCAATCACACAACGCTGTCTCAAACGAACATCGATGTCGGCCATCTTACAAACTTCTGCTGTGCTGCCACCTGTTGACACAGAAAGTTACTACTGCAGTGCATTGCAGAAGAAGGTTTGAGGAATGGCGCCAAATTCAAATTTTTCACTTAACTTAATTTCTTTAAGTTGAAAAAAAATGGGAGGCATTACTTTTTGACCGACCCTCGTATTTTAAATATTTAACTCAGAATCAGTGGGTCTATACAGGCGTGGAACAGGTAAACTACCTGAACATTAGTAGACTGTTGTAGATAATGTGAAAGAAAATACAATGTGTCTCATAAAGAAAGGTCAGTATTCAGTGACATGACAGGAGAGAACATTCGAAGCAAGGAAGACTAGTAATCGTGAGCTCTATACGCTGAGGCGGCAAACGTCATGGGGTACTTCCCAATATCCCACATTTATTTATGGAGTTACTTCAGGCAGACTTGCTTGTCTGTTAGCACTGACAACTCTGAGCAAACGCCGCTGCACTCAGTCGTTAAGTGAAGGCCTAAGGCCATTGTGTTGTCCGTGGTGAGATATAATGCCTGAAATTTGTTATTCTCGGCACACTCTTGACACTATGTATCTCGGAATATTAAATTCCCTAACGATTTCCGGAATGGAATGTCGCATGCATCTATATCCAACTGCCAATCCGCGTTAAAAGTCTCTTAATTCGCGTCGTGCTCCCAGTACCACGTCGGATACTTTTTCATATGAATCACCTGAGCACAAGTGACACCTTCGCCAATGCACTGCCTTGTACATCCTGTGTACACGATACTACTGCCATATAAATTCGTGCATATCGCTATCCCACGACTATGGTCACCTCAGTGTAATGCACAGCTTAAGTGCTATAGGCACTTGTTCATCTTTGATACCGTGAAATGAATCTCTGCCGTTGAAAGCTCTTTGCTTTACATCTTTGTAGAGGTGGTAGTATGGGCCAAAGCAAGAAAAAAAGTACATTAAGCATGAGCTCTAGAGTGGATACCTTAAGGGCTACGGGCACTTGTTCATCTTCGCTACTGTGGGACACATCTCTTTTACTGAATAAGAGCTCATAGCTCTTAAAGTATGTAGGCTGTTTCAGAGTCCCTGTCTGCTTGACCTTATTT
The DNA here is from genome assembly GCF_021461385.2 of Schistocerca piceifrons. Lineage (NCBI taxonomy): Eukaryota > Metazoa > Arthropoda > Insecta > Orthoptera > Acrididae > Schistocerca > Schistocerca piceifrons. Next base: position 5,449,180 of record NC_060149.1, read on the forward strand.
TCCGTTTTTTATCCTTACTACTTCTTCCCTATATATGGAAAGCAAAGTGCTTGCAGTAGAAGACATTTGTTTTTCACTGTCGAAGATGAAGTGCTCACAGCTCTTAAGCTATCCACTTTAGTGCCCACTATTACTAGTACTATTGCTTCGAATAATCGTTCTTGTCATATCCCTGTATACTGACCATTCCTCATGCGACGTGCCGTATTTTCTTTCATATTATCTAAAACAGTCTGATAATGTTCAGATATGATACTTGAAATTTTATGAGAGTAAAGAGTATTCATGAAGTTTCGGGACTACATCCGACTGCAATCCCGAAACTTCGTGGAATGTTAAGGTAGCTTACCGAGTCCACACCTTTGGAAACCTGGTTTGAACTGCATTTTCGTTCCGAAAGAAATTTTCTGGGCGGTCGTTGGAGAAGGACCACGAAAGGTTAATATTTGAGGGCGTAAGAACAGAATAAGTGCGCGAGGAATGGCTTCACAAACAATCTCCTGGATAGTTTTGTTTGTGGGGTAGCAGAATGTGTGCGGCTTTGTTGGTCGTGTTTCTCGTTATGCGACCGGAAAGGTGCCTCAGTTATCGGCAACTAATACCAACTGCGATGGACACAGCAGTCGGGTGGCTTTCGTAGAACACAACACGCTCTTCCAGCCACCAGATGAAATATACTATGGCTGATCACGTTCAAGCAAATATTGAGTAATAGTCGCCTGTTTAGGTTTTGTTGCTTTGAATCAGAGCATGCAGTACTACTAAATTCGACTTCTGAACGATTCCTGTTGTATGTAAGTGTCACACGACGATTAAATGTTGCCAGTTCATCACATACATCATTTATCAAGACCTCCAATATTGAAAACCCCTCATTCCAGGACGATCTTCCTTGAAACAAGCAAATCCTCTTCTGGCGTGTTTTGCCTGAAAGCACTCGCCCCACACACAATTCAAAGGATTCGAACTGCCCCCACTGCCTTCAGCTCTCTACTAAACGCAAAGCGAAAAATATTTTGCAAATGATGGAAGATTTCCTCTTGCGACTCTATTTTACAACGCTTACACCACGTTCATAAGTTTCAAGTACTCAAAATCCAATATGGAACTGCCGCCTAAATAATGCGATCCGTCTGGCGGCGCAGCGCCCCGTCACAAGGAGGAGTATTTGCACTCAAAAGCCGATCACAATAATGTTATGATTTTTATTCGCAGTGGGATGAAATGAAATACTTTGTTACAAATTAATTATAGGTTTATTTACAGAATATACAAACTTGACATGCAATCTCTTGCAATATATCTGTATTTAATGTCAAATTGTTGGTCATCGTCCTCTTCTTTATGTTCCTCATTCCTCTGTAGTTTCGTCGCTATCATTTTCACCTGGAGGTAAAGACGACCATTAGACTAATTGCATCTTGCGACAACGCATTGGTGTGCTACAACTTATGTATCGGTCTGAACTTAATAATATTGAGCCGTGGCGCTCGTTACTGGCGCACCAGTCTCTTGGACGTCCATTATCGATCCTTCGATGTTTCCTGTCTTTGCTTGCTTTGTTTTCCGCATTCGCGGGGCGAGTGGCAGTAGACGTTTTCTGGGGCTAGCTGCTGAGGCGCCGCGAGGCACGAGGTGGAAGCAACCACGTATATGTGGAGTTGGTTGTACGCGGTCTGCCGGTTCAGCATTGAGGATATGTGTTGGCTGCCTGCCTGTCTGCTCTCCTGATTTTACTCGCAGTGCCTTGCGACCGCCTAGCTAGGGTTGCTGCCTGGTGTATCCTACACGAGCCATACCGGACGTCCAGCAGAAGTTAAGGTGCCTTGTGTTTCTTTACAGAAAAGGAGCAGATGTATAAGACCTTTTGTAACCAATTTTGGTGGCCCCTTAAGTGTGGCCTTCGCGTTTACACTGCCTCTGGGGAGAGCTAATTCCTTTAAATTTAAATAGTTGGGGTTCCCTGTCCTTTATACTCTTTTGGGGGTTTTATTTGAATTTTCTCTTTGGGGTTCCTTCCTTGTGCTTGGTTAAATGTTTACTTGTATAACGGGAAGTGACTCCTGGTTAAAACTCGGAGAAGGTGTTTGATGTTACTGCCACTTTCGGCATTTGTCTTTTCAATTAAGTGATGTCATCCCTTCGAGCGACCTGGTGTCACTCCTCGTTAATTAATGCTTGTTTATGTGTACTTAATTTTGAATTGGCCATGTGAATTAATATTTTGGAGCGCAGTATAGCACTAAGGCAAGCTCATTGAATACCACCTTGTCCCCTGGTCTAGTACCTTAATTTTCAGTGGCACGAGTTAGCTCCACTACCGGTTTTACTGATGTGCTCCCTTCAAAATCTTGTTTTGTATAAGTTTGCCCCATGTGTGTCTGGGAACACAGAGATGAGCTTTAGTGTGACTTCAGTGCTAGTCAGTTATTGGAATCTTCATTTTGGCTTGGCTTCCACTGAAAAGTTTGAGTGGAGCGTAGTTATTCATTTAATTACTGTAAGTTTGTTTATTTAATGGGGAGCAAGACTGTTGGTATTAACTCCCCTAGTTGCGGGCTGTTGCTAATTCGTTCCAAATAGCCTACTACTTATTCAATGGCAAGGCTGTTGATTACTTGGTTACTGGGAGTACAAATTCAATCTATTTATTTGTTACCGAAATTGTTGAAGTGTCTGTGTCGTGATTCAATCACTAGCTACGTGTTTGAGCTAAATTGATATAAACCTTACATTGTCTCCTTAAAATTTGTTGCCAGCAGAAACCCTTAAGACAACTAAGTTTTGTCACTGCTTATGTTAACCTTTACTGGGAGCAATATTTCATGTAGTTAAATTTTGTCTTAAAATGTGTATTTCTCTGATGTAATTAACGAGTGATAAAAGAAAAAAGCAAAGGGGGCTGGTCCTTCCCATTGTCTCCGGTTACTAAAACGTATGAAATATATAGTATATTTTTGTTACAATCCACACTTTAAAATTTACGAGTAAAATTTATTCTGTATTGCGTGCATGCTAAATGCGAGCCACAGCTGCTTCCTCCAGCAATTCTCCTCTAGGTAGAATTGCTTTTTATATATCTTTAGCACCATTCATTAAAACTTCGTGTAGAGTTGGCGACACAGGATACCAACAATGCAAATATGTCTACATTTTTGCAGTTTCACGAGCAGAGACATCAAATTTCTGAGTATAAAAGTTGTTGCCACTCGAAATCTCTTCCAGATCACTTTGAATTGTTTGATTAAATATACATTGAGGAGAAGAGCAATTCCTCAATAGATACCTGAGTAGTAGGACAAAGTATGTGCTACCTCACATCCATTGTTACCAGATGTATCCAAGATGGCGGCAGTGTCGTCATCCAAGATGGCGTCATGTAGACTTGGCAACAGTGCATGATGTGATCAAAGACGGCGCATTTTGGCAGGAAGTTTGAATTTTGGTGGGAAGATGGTCAATTGGGCTCCCTCCACTAACTTAACCCTCCAGAAAAAAATTTGCAGGAAATTCAAACACCAGCAGGATAATGCATCACTCCACGGAAATGGCTGGAAAAAAGACAAATTGGGCTATGTCCACCGACGTAACCCCAAACCCCCTAGAAAATGGCAGCAAGTTCAAATTCCAACAGGATAATGTGTCACTCCTAAGAAAATCGCTGGAAGATAACTCACTTGAAATTTCGCTGCTAATCTAAGAAAATCGTGGGAAGAAGGTCAATTCAGCTACATCCAATAACCTGAGTCACCAGACCACCACCTCTTCCTACAAAATGGCACCAAATTTTAATTTTGGAGGCAAACAAAATTCAATTCCCATACCTTTACTAGGCTAACAAAATGGCGCGAAAGAAAAGAGACTTGTGCTAACCTAAGTCACGAGACAGCCACCACCTCCTAAGGATTCGTGGGAAAAGGACTTGGACATAACACTTTATTTAAGCAATTCCATGCAGGTGTGTTCACCACAAAGTCAGGACTCCAACTGACTTAGTACACATCGCCACCACCAGAGGGCGCTCTCATCTGTGATATAATCCAATATGGCGACACCCAGTGTATTCACCACTAGGTCTGGACTCCAACTGACATAGTACACAGCGCCACCGATAGAGTACGCCACCGTGACGTCAGATCATGACGCAAGTACTGTTATTCAAGATGGCAGCATGCAGTGTGTCCACCACCAAGAGGTCCAGAGTCTACTTCACATTGATGACACCAGAGTACCACCATCACGTCAGAACATGACGAATGTACCATTATTCAAGATGGCTGCATCCAGTGTATCCACCAGATTGTACACTTGGCCTACCTCCACTAACCTAACCCCATCCCCAATAAAAATTGCGTGAAGTTCAAATTCCAACATGATAATGCGTCACACCTAAGCAAATCGCAGGATGATAGGTCACTTGCGATTTCGCTACCAACCTAAGAAAATTTTCGCATAGAAAGTATACCTGTACTAACCTTAAGTATTGTAACAAGGCCGGTCCCATTCCAAAATACCGTTATCCATGATGGCGGCCATGACGTCAGAGTCATTATGAAATGTTTTCATAACACCGTCACCATTCCAAAGCATCGTTAGTCGACAACAACAAGGTCACACACAGTGTATCCGGCACGTGTTGACTCTCTAGTCTTTATTACCGTAGTGGGTTGTGACATAGAGAGAGAGTTAGCGCCATCTTTCTCTATGTCGCAACCCTGCGCATACATACACGCGCTAGGCAGGACCTATATAAATCAATGCATGACCTACCTCACTCTCACACTGCTCGTATACTTCATTTATCCAATACTTGTCACGTCTTCGTAATTAAACGTGTAAAAATGAAACGATCACGAACCGCCAGTGACAGCAGCAGCAGCAAACGTGCTCATGTGGACGAAGTTCCATTCCCTGGTAAGTACATTTTCAGTATTCTGATATCTACACCCTTTAACTCTGTGTATGAGTGCTACATATCTTTTATAATGCTCTCTATAAAGATCGCTCCTCCACTTGTTCTGTGTGTGTTCCGGCTTACGTTTTTTACCCTTTTGAATCTCTCTCTCTATAAAAATTGCTTATCCACGCCTTTTTTTTTACGTCTAACTTGGGTGTCTGAATCTTTTATTTTAACTGTTACATTTGTTTTGTACTGCTCTCTATAAATATTGTTCATCCACGTGTTGTATGTTACGTGTTATACCCGTTTTCGATCTCTCTCTGTAAAGTTTACTAAGTCTTTTAACGGATTCTATGTTTGTGTATGTGTTAAGTCTTATATCCGTTTTGGACATCTCTATGTAAAGAATGACTTTCCACATGTTGTATGTGTTATAATTAATTTACTGTATCCGCTATAAAGATAGAGCTTCCACGTGTTGTGTATCTGTTATATTCGTTGTGCAGTGCTCTTTGTAAATATTTCATTTCGTTCCTTTTTTTTTTAAATTTGCTGGTCCGCTTATTTCTCTATCACTTAACTGAAAACACACTTCCCTTTCCATATGCGATATTATATTCAGTCTTCTCCATCTTTCTAGATTTCTTCCAGCAAATCACGGCTGATCTAGACAATCAGATCGAGATGGAAAGGGCTCAAGCGCAGCTCGAATGTAATTACATTTATAATACAATCATACTTCTTAAACTTAAATAATTTCATCTAATATATACCCGTATCCTGATTGTATACATTTAGTCCTCATAAGCCGGTCTTTTCTGTGTAGATGCGCCTAATTCAGCATTCGGTTCAACCACCCAAAACGTTCAAGGAGGCGGCGGTAGCGTTCAAACGGCGCCCGCAACACAGGACACTCAGTCTTTAGAGGAGGAGGAGACCAACCTGCCTGACCCGTTTGAGGAGGAGATCAACCTACCTGAGTGGTTTGAGGATCTACTTGATTTTGGCAATGAGTTGCTCAAACCATGGAGTCAGAGCGGAGAAGGTGAATAATTTTGAACATTAACATTCCTTCACATAACCACCATTATCTACTCTTATTGTTATTATTTATCGCTCTTTTAAATATAAATCACTAAATTAATTTTTTTCCTTATTTATCTTACAGGTATATCACAGGGCGTAGGCCGTGTTCCTAGAGCGGTGGTTGCGGGGGCGGGACTCGGGCGCACCGAACCGCAAAGACACGCCGCGCCTTGCGTAGCCCCTATAAGGGCTTCGCGGGAGACGGATGCAGAACACGCGCCAGCTCCTCCCCCAGCGCTGTCGCAACCGTTTGGCTGCGCAGCCCGTCCGCCGTCGCCACAGCCTGGCCCTTCAAACCGGCTGTCACCCCCCCCCGCCCCTCCTCTAGAAGCAGCAGCTCGCCGCCGCCGCCCACGCAAGGTATGCGTTCCGAGACGTATACCTCTCCCCGCAAATGATGATGATTACGATCACCCATCACCAGCCCATTCATCTATCGGGTGGACTCCTAGTTGTAGCAACAGTAATAATAGTAATTTCCTTATGGCTAGCGGTAGTTCTCTCCCCCGTCCTATCGATAACGAATTCGATCATAATAACGGCGTAATGACTCCCTTAGAATACTCAGCAGTTGCTAGAGCGTTTGAGGGGCGAATCTCTTTCACCAGAATTGAGAATCCTGGCGGGAGGTATCGCGATCCTGTAAGGTTTTTGGAGGCGTGCCTCCCCGCCTTGGAGACCGAGCTCCTCAAACTCTTAGAAGATCCGGAATTTAACGCCTTTAAATGCAGTGCTGTGTTATGCTGTGAACTGAGTCACCCCCCTAAACATCAAGGTGACGCGGAGACGGCTACTCTGCATTATATATGGGGTGACAATGGCGTTATTTCTTGGAGCACATCGATTGCTGAGTGGTATCGAGAATCCACCTTGAGCGCTATTATGGCCCGATTTTCCGAGATGGAAGTACGTGAATCCGCTAAAGCGCTCAGCAGTATACCACACCTCGACATCCAGATACATGTCTATGATCCAATGAATGGAGGGTCCAGTTATACACTCCTGGAAATGGAAAAAAGAACACATTGACACCGGTGTGTCAGACCCACCATACTTGCTCCGGACACTCCGAGAGGGATGTACAAGCAATGATCACACGCACGGCACAGCGGACACACCAGGAACCGCGGTGTTGGCCGTCGAATGGCGCTAGCTGCGCAGCATTTGTGCACCGCCGCCGTCAGTGTCAGCCAGTTTGCCGTGGCATACGGAGCTCCATCGCAGTCTTTAACACTGGTAGCATGCCGCGATAGCGTGGACGTGAACCGTATGTGCAGTTGACGGACTTTGAGCGAGGGCGTATGGTGGGCATGCGGGAGGCCGGGTGGACGTACCGCCGAATTGCTCAACACGTGGGGCGTGAGGTCTCCACAGTACATCGATGTTGTCGCCAGTGGTCGGCGGCAGGTGCACGTGCCCGTCGACCTGGGACCGGACCGCAGCGACGCACGGATGCACGCCAAGACCGTAGGATCCTACGCAGTGCCGTAGGGGACCGCACCGCCACTTCCCAGCAAATTAGGGACACTGTTGCTCCTGGGGTATCGGCGAGGACTATTCGCAACCGTCTCCATGAAGCTGGGCTACGGTCCCGCACACCGTTAGGCCGTCTTCCGCTCACGCCCCAACATCGTGCAGCCCGTCTCAAGTGGTGTCGCGACAGGCGTGAATGGAGGGACGAATGGAGACGTGTCGTCTTCAGAGATGAGAGTCGCTTCTGCCTTGGTGCCAATGATGGTCGTATGCGTGTTTGGCGCCGTGCAGGTGAGCGCCACAATCAGGACTGCATACGACCGAGGCACACAGGGCCAACACCCGGCATCATGGTGTGGGGAGCGATCTCCTACACTGGCCGTACACCACTGGTGATCGTCGAGGGGACACTGAATAGTGCACGGTACATCCAAACCGTCATCGAACCCATCGTTCTACCATTCCTAGACCGGCAAGGGAACTTGCTGTTCCAACAGGACAATGCACGTCCGCATGTATCCCGTGCCACCCAACGTGCTCTAGAAGGTGTAAGTCAACTACCCTGGCCAGCAAGATCTCCGGATCTGTCCCCCATTGAGCATGTTTGGGACTGGATGAAGCGTCGTCTCACGCGGTCTGCACGTCCAGCACGAACGCTGGTCCAACTGAGGCGCCAGGTGGAAATGGCATGGCAAGCCGTTCCACAGGACTACATCCAGCATCTCTACGATCGTCTCCATGGGAGAATAGCAGCCTGCATTGCTGCGAAAGGTGGATATACACTGTACTAGTGCCGACATTGTGCATGCTCTGTTTCCTGTGACTATGTGCCTGTGGTTCTGTCAGTGTGATCATGTGATGTATCTGACCCCAGGAATGTGTCAATAAAGTTTCCCCTTCCTGGGACAATGAATTCACGGTGTTCTTATTTCAATTTCCAGGAGTGTATTAAACTCCCTATAGATATTGAAAAAAAGCAAGCATTCATTAATGTTCAAAATAAGTATGATAATGCGTGTTTTGCATGGTCAGTCCTGGCTTGCGAGAGAAATTACAATTACAAACATCATCCCGAACGTCCCAGCAGTTACAAAGTCAAAGATATTAAGAGACAGTATAACTTTGACGGAATAGAGTTCCCTTTAAGAATCCAGGACATACCTAAGTTTGAGGCTCAGAATACCGCAATATCGGTCCACGTTTATGGCCTGGAGAAGAAAAGCAAGTCAGATGAGCAGAACAAGCATACAGTAGTAGGCCCCCTCCATTTCTCAAAATTTGCAGGTGAGCGAGAGTTGCATGTCAACATGCTGCTCTTCTCCGAACGTGATAATTATCACTACGTCTGGATCAAAGACATGTCCCGACTCATTTCCTCCCATTTAAGTTAAAATGATCATAAACAACATATTTGTATAAGGTGTTTGAATTATTTTCCATCTCAAGAGTTATTAGCAACACATCTATTAGATTGTGCATGCAAGGACCCGGTACGTGTTGTTATGCCCACTGAGGAAACTAACTTCATTAAATTTAAAAATGCTCACCACCAGCAGCGTTGTGCTTTTGTTGTGTACGCCGATTTTGAATGCTTGCTGGCTCCTATTACTCGTTGTGAAGGGAACCCCTTAGCCTCACACACAACCTTCACACAAAAACACGTACCTTATGCGGCGGCGTTCCAAGTTGTATGCGCATATGATTGTAAACTTAAGAGCTATCAGTCTTATGTAGGGAACGACCCGACGGTTTGGCTTCTCACAGAGCTTGAAAAACTTTCTTGGCAAGTTCACAAGCTCTACAGCATCAATATTCCCATGACCAAATCAAAGGAAAATGATGACTTGTATGAAAAGGCTGTTAATTGTCATATTTGCGGGCTGGTCTTAGATAGAAAAGCGGAGACTCCTCGTAGAGACCATTGGCATCTTACGGGTAAGTTCCGCGGTGCAGCCCACAATGCATGCAACTTGAAGTATCAGTTACCTGCACACATACCCGTCTTTTTTCATAATCTGAGCGGGTATGACGCTCATTTTCTCGTTGAGCGCTTGGCTAAGTTCGGTATGAAGAATGATCAGGTCAATATCCTGCCTGAAAGTGTTGAAAAGTACATTTCTTTTTCAAAACGAATGACGCCGAAAATTACGCTCCGCTTCCTTGACTCTCTACGATTTATGCAAACTTCGCTTCAGAAACTGGTTGAGACTTTACCTCGGAATGATATGCATATCACTCGATCTGCATTTACCGATGAGGAAAAGTTTCAACTTGCGACGAGGAAAGGAGTTTTCCCGTACGAGTATCTTGATAGTATGGCAAAACTCAATGAAACCAGGCTTCCCGACATAACTTCTTTTACCAGTACTCTCACTGGCGATACCATAACTATCACAAATTATGAGCATGCCGTTAATGTCTGGCAGGAATTCAATATCCCCAATTTGGGAGAATATGCAAGGTTATACATGGACACGGACGTTCGTTTGCTTGCAGATGTTTTCGAAAAGTTCCGGAGTGTATGTATGACCACGTATTCTCTGGACCCTGCCTTTTATTACACGGCACCTGGGTTGTCCTGGGACGCTATGTTCAAACAAACGGATTGCAACATTGAACTTTTGACTGATGCTTCAATGCTTCTATTTTTTGAGCGAGGGATCCGCGGTGGAATTTGTCAATGTGTTCACAGACACGCCAGGGCAAATAATCCGGGGATGGGTGTCGAGTACAACGCATCCCTTGATTCTAGTTACATTTTGTACTTAGATGTTAACAATTTATGTGGGCATGCTATGAAGCAACCGCTGCCTGTTGCCGGGTTCCAATGGGTGCCTGAAGACGAATTGAAGGGATTAGGTGGACAGATAATGGGTCTTGCGGCCGATTCTGATGTAGGGTATGTGCTTGAGGCAGACATCGCGTACCTTAATAATTTGCATGGAGAGACAAGCGACTTGCCGTTATGTCCAGAGCAACAAATTCCACGAGGAAGCACCATCCCTAAACTGATGGCCACTGTTGGGGATAAGCAGAGGTATATTATTCATTATCGTAACCTCCAGCAGTGTCTCAGATTAGGAATGGAGCTCATTAAAATCACCCGGGCAATCTCCTTCAAGCAATCCCCCTGGTTGAAGGAGTATATTGAACTAAATACCGAAAAGAGGGCGGTCGCGAGTAATGATTTTGAAAAAGACTTTTATAAATTAATGAATAATTCCATTTTCGGGAAAACTATGCAAAATGTAAGAAATGAACGCGATATTGTTATTAGAACCGCATGGGAAGGGCGTTACGGCGTGAGAAAATGTATAGCCAGGCCAAATTTTAAGCGTGCCACCATCTTCAATGAAAACTTTGTTGCTGTGGAGATGTCGAAGACTGCAGAAGAGTTTATGAAACCCATCTATTTGGGGATGTGTATACTCGATATCTCCAAATTCTACATGTACCGATTCCACTATGAGTTTGCGAAACCTCATTTCGTAGATCCAAAATTACTTTATATGGATACAGACAGCTTTATCTACTGGATCAAGAACTGTGATCCATATGAAGTAATTAGGCGCAATGGTAAAGAATTCGACACCTCTTCTTATGAGGTCAATAATCCTTATGGCATTGTTCCACAGAACAAGAAGGTTATTGGTCTCATGAAAGACGAGTCGAATGGTTTACCAATTGTAGAGTTTGTGGGACTGAGATCGAAAATGTATGCATATCGCACAGTAAGCGGGAGCACTCTGAGACGGGCAAAGGGTGTTAGACGGATCGCGTCTCGTGCGCTTACGGTCGAGGACTATTTGCAGTGCCTGTACGGTCGTAGCGTTGAAGGCGCTCATCCACACATGGTTCAACAAACTAGCATTCGATCACGAGCTCACGAGGTGTACACTGTGCTGCAGTCTAAAGTCGGACTGTCTCCTCATGACGATAAAAGAGTCATTTGTGAGGAAGGGGTGGGAACCCTCCCATTCTCACACTATTTACTTGAAACGAAAGTAGGGGTGGGGTACTCTGGTTGAGTGATAGAGAGGGAATGAGCGTGTGAATGTTACGAATGTGGGCTATGCGTGGAAATAGTATGGCTCTTTTATCATAGTGTAAATAGTTGATGAGAGTGTTTTGTTGCGTGTATCAGTTTGCGTGCTTCCATGCATGTCTGAGTGTGCGAATGAGCGCGAACTTGTGTTAAGTGTGTGTGTATGTAAATATAATCATTATTTTTTCAAAGAAAATCATAATAAATAAAATAGTATTTATATCTACATATTGCTGACCATTATTAATATATATATATATATATATATATATATATATATATATATATATATATATATACACTTACTTATCGCGAATGGACCCAGAAGGATCACGCAAAGCTTTCTGACGTCGTTTCTTCCATACTTCTTTCATTCGTTCTCCATGTTTTCTTTTTCTTTCTTCTGTCCATTTTGTTCCTGGTCTCTTTAGTGCTTCCTTCTCCGACAATACAATCCACTTTTCCACCTTATTTCTAAAAGTTTTTCTATCTTTGACATCTTTAAGGTCAATATTTGCTTTTTGTAAATCTAATTTTACTTGGCTAATCCATGGTGTTGTTGATTTGACTTTTTCTATGTAAGTGAGAATTCTGTTGGTGAGTCGTGTGGGGGGAAGTCTAGTGACATGTCCATAAAATTTTAATCTTCGCCTTCTTATGTCTGCTGCCAGGTTTGATATAGTTTCTGTGGTTCTTCTTGATTGTATCCGGTATCCTTCTTCTGTTAATTTTGGACCTAAAATCTTTCTCATAATTTTGCGTTCTTCTTTTAGTATTTTTTCTAAATCACATTTTGTGTGGAGTGTGAGCGTTTCACTAGCATATAGTGCTGCTGGCTTAATTACTGCGCAGTAGTGTCTGATTTTTGTGTTCGAGGAGATGCATTTTTTATTGTATATTTCATGTGTCATACCATATGCTCTCTTCATTTTCTGTTGTCTGATCTTCTGTGCAACTTTCTCTCCTCCGGTTGGCTCCAAAATTTCACCTAGGTATTTAAAATGTTTTACTCTATTTATTTTTCCATATTTTGTGTTCAAACTGTTTATATGGAATTTCGTACAGAAAAATTCTGTCTTTTGAAACGAAATTTGTAAACCTACTTTGTCCGCGCATTCCTTAAGGATCTCTATTTGTTTGGTGGCGATTTCTTCATCATCTGCAAGTATGGCCAAGTCGTCCGCGAATGCTAAACAAGATATCTCCACGTTGTCTTTCGTTCTACCAAGGTGGATTGGTTTCCAGTAGGATTGATTTTTTAATTCTTTTTCCCATTCCTTAATGACTTTATCCAGGACTATATTAAACAGAAGTGGAGATAGCCCGTCACCTTGACGTACTCCAGTTTTTATGAGAAAAGGTTCAGAGATTTCTCCCCTGAATTTAACTTTAGATACAGTGTCTGTCAGTGATTCTTTGATAAGCCTTAGTGTTTTGGAGTCAAGTCCAAGTTCCTCTAAAATGTTAAACAAAGATTGCCGGTCAATTGAGTCATAGGCTTTCTTAAAATCTACAAATGTACAAATTATGGGGGCATTTCTAATTGCTTTGTGTTTTAATATTGTCTTTAAATTAAATATTTGTTCTATGGATGAGCGACCGGGGCGGAAGCCTGCTTGATAATCACCAATTTGGCGTTCCAGCTGCTCTTGTGTTCTTTTCAGCAGGCATGTTGAGAGAATTTTGTAGGTGACTTGTAAAAGTGAGATTCCCCTGTAGTTATTGACATTTGTTCTGTCTCCTTTTTTATGTAACGGGTGAATAAGGGCACATTTCCAATCCTCTGGTAATTTTTCTGTTTCCCATATTTTTGTTATTATTTTTGTGAGCTCTTGCAACGTCTTTGGTCCTAGGTTTTTTAATAGCTCTGCAACAATGCCATCTTCGCCAGATGTTCTATTATTTTTTAAGTTTTTAATGTGACATTTGATTTCTTCCTGTGTTGGTGGTAATGAATCCGGTTGAGCGTTGGCACTGATTTCTTTGGGAAACCTTAAACTAGGTTCTGGACAATTTAGTGGGTTAGAAAAATATTGAGCCAATACTTGACAGTTTTCCTGGTTTGTTAGGGCTAATTTACCATCTGGTTTTCTGAAACATAAATTTTGAGGGATATATCCTCGTATTTTATCTGCGAAAGTTCTGTAGAAGTCTCTTGTATTATAGTTTTGGAAATTTTCTTCTATGGCATCCAGTTGTGCCTTTGTGTACTTCCTTTTTGCTTGCCTAATAGATTTTGAAACCTGTTTTCTAACCTCGTTAAATAAATGTAGACTTTCTTGTGATTTTTTACTGTTATATTCTTGAAATGCCTTTTTTCTCCTTTCCAATGCATTTTCACAGTCTGAATCCCACCAAGGGTGTTTGAATATCTTTTTCAAGGGAATAGTTTCCTTAGCTATTCGCGTGATTTTAGAATGAAATTCTTCCCATGTGTTTGCCTTTTCCTTCTCCCATTCTTCTTTTACTTTAGATTCTTTAATCTTCTTGGTGTCATATTTTTGTATTTCTGTTTTCTTCTGATGACTTCTTCATGCTGTAAACTTGATTTTAATTCTAGTTAGGTAATGGTCTGAATCAATGTTTGCTCCTCTGCGTACTTGGACGTCGTAAATTTCTTTTTGTACTGGGTATGAAATCGCCACATGATCTATTTGAAACTCGCCAATTTGTTGTATAGGAGATCTCCATGTCTTTTGTTTTCTTGGACATTTTCTTAGAGATGTTGACATTATCTTCAGGTTATTCTGCTTACATAGTTCAACGAGCCTTGTACCATTTTTATTGGTAAATTTATGTGCAGGATATTTGCCTACGGTTTTTTGGTGGATTTTCTCTCTACCAATTTGGGCATTAAAGTCGCCGAGTAGAACTTTTGTATATATATATATATATATATATATATATATATATATATATATATATATATATATATGAAAAGGCTATAAATTTAGCCAATTAACTTCTGTATGAACAAAAAAAAAATAATAAAATTTTCTCACGTAATACACTCCTGGAAATTGAAACAAGAACACCGTGAATTCATTGTCCCAGGAAAGGGAAACTTTATTGACACATTCCTGGGGTCAGATACATCACATGATCACACTGACAGAACCACAGGCACATAGACACAGGCAACAGAGCATGCACAATGTCGGCACTAGTACAGTGTATATCCACCTTTTGCAGCAATGCAGGCTGCTATTCTCCCATGGAGACGATCATAGAGATGCTGGATGTAGTCCTGTGGAACGGCTTGCCATGCCATTTCCACCTGGCGCCTCAGTTGGACCAGCGTTCGTGCTGGACGTGCAGACCGCGTGAGACGACGCTTCATCCAGTCCCAAACATGCTCAATGGGGGACAGATCCAGAGATCTTGCTGGCCAGGGTAGTTGACTTACACCTTCTAGAGCACGTTGGGTGGCACGGGATACATGCGGACGTGCATTGTCCTGTTGGAACAGCAAGTTCCCTTGCCGGTCTAGGAATGGTAGAACGATGGGTACGATGACGGTTTGGATGTACCGTGCACTATTCAGTGTCCCCTCGACGATCACCAGTGGTGTACGGCCAGTGTAGGAGATCGCTCCCCACACCATGATGCTGGGTGTTGGCCCTGTGTGCCTCGGTCGTATGCAGTCCTGATTGTGGCGCTCACCTGCACGGCGCCAAACACGCATACGACCATCATTGGCACCAAGGCAGAAGCGACTCTCATCGCTGAAGACGACACGTCTCCATTCGTCCCTCCATTCACGCCTGTCGCGACACCACTGGAGGCGGGCTGCACGATGTTGGGGCGTGAGCGGAAGACGGCCTAACGGTGTGCGGGACCGTAGCCCAGCTTCATGGAGACGGTTGCGGATGGTCCTCGCCGATACCCCAGGAGCAACAGTGTCCCTAATTTGCTCGGAAGTGGCGGTGCGGTCCCCTACGGCACTGCGTAGGATCCTACGGTCTTGGCGTGCATCCGTGCGTCGCTGCGGTCCGGTCCCAGGTCGACGGGCACGTGCACCTGCCGCCGACCACTGGCGACAACATCGATGTACTGTGGAGACCTCACGCCCCCCGTGTTGAGCAATTCGGCGGTACGTCCACCCGGCCTCCCGCATGCCCACTATACGCCCTCGCTCAAAGTCAGTCAACTGCACATACGGTTCACGTCCACGCTGTCGCGGCATGCTACCAGTGTTAAAGACTGCGATGGAGCTCCGTATGCCACGGCAAACTGGCTGACACTGACGGCGGCGGTGCACAAATGCTGCGCAGCTAGCGCCATTCGACGGCCAACACCGCGGTTCCTGGTGTGTCCGCTGTGCCGTGCGTGTGATCATTGCTTGTACAGCCCTTTCGCAGTGTCCGGAGCAAGTATGGTGGGTCTGACACACCGGTGTCAATGTGTTCTTTTTTCCATTTCCAGGAGTGTATATGCATCGCTTCTAGTCATTATAGAGCTTAGATTTTAGTTTGTAAGTTTCACCTACCGCTAGCCACCCAGTCAGAACTAGTTTTTAAGTGTATGAGTTCCACTAATTAAATTCTTTCTATATGTTCAATTGCTTGTTCTAGCGGAAAATGTTTCTAGACGTCCACTTTAAAGAAAAATATATATGTTCACCTTGTTCTTGTAGTTGAAAATCTTTTAATCGACTTACTTGGAAAAAAAAACATATATTCAATTTGTCGTTGTTCTTTTCGAAAATGTTTAGAGCCATTGACTTGAAGCAAATAGGTTTGGTATTAATTAAAAGTGCTTTGTTTTTCTGGTGGAACTTCATTAGCGATATTAGTTACTTTGTAAGATAGGGTAGTACCCCTGCATTAGCTTTAAAATAATATATATCATTTATCTGAAGAGAATGCTTATATATATTTCTTAATTATCTAAAATTGTTAAAAAAAATTATCTAAAAAGATGTGGAATTTCAGATTTTTGGTTAAAAACCAATCTTATATCTGTAAACTCATATATATATAATGTGAAAAATGTTAAATTCTGAATTCAATAATAAACTCAGTTATTTCCTTCTAAAAAAATGTTATTATTATTTGATACCCTAATAATGATTATTCTTTTTATTAAAAATATTATAAATTTATTTATGTGTGTATGCAGAATACGTACATACAGGCACATCGCAATGCATAAAGTTATAAGGTTTCCTGCTTTTAATCACAAGTGCCGGACTTCTGCTAGTTGTCACGAACACACACAGCCCACTGCAGCGCTATCTCTTACAGTCCTACGTCAACAGATACTTTAGAGATCGTAATCTGACGCATCGCTTTCCACAGCGGCCGCGAGGCCGGCAACTGGTGCAACCC
Source organism: Schistocerca piceifrons (assembly GCF_021461385.2). Lineage (NCBI taxonomy): Eukaryota > Metazoa > Arthropoda > Insecta > Orthoptera > Acrididae > Schistocerca > Schistocerca piceifrons. The sequence continues at coordinate 5,466,014 of NC_060149.1, forward strand.
CCTACCAAGCGTCAGCGGCTGTGCGTGTCTGTCGATTTCGACGGAGGCCGCGAGATCGGCATCTGACGCATCCGCGCCTAACTATGACAGTAGGCTCATTCCACGTCAAAGGCCGGGGTATGTGTCTCTCTCGGACAGTTCCCCTCATATACAATATAAAAAGAATAAACTTACAATACTAGGGACGTTGGATGTCATAGAAGGAAAAAACACTCAATCTTATAAATTATTATTTATTTCTAATAAAAGTGAAAAGTAATTTTACATTCTCATATGCAGATACAAAAGCACTTTTTTGGTAATCGTTCTTCAGTCGATGGATGGATGGACATCCGTACCATTCAAGGTCTTGAATAGATGCAAATTTAAATATTTGACGCATCCAGGAGGTTTTGTCCTTTCCCTTCACGTAAACGATGGTGTCCTTGTGATCGAATAATTTAAGTGCGATCACCACATCTTTATAGGGTATGCCGGGATCATCCCAGTGAATTCCATGATAAAAATTAGTTAACCACAATGCACCGGTCCGTGTTTTACAAGATTTCACTTGTGTGAACGGTCTTGGTGATCGAATATTTGCGGAGAAGGTTTCAATTATTCCTGCGTCTTGTGTGTAGGCCACAAAAGCAACTTGCTTAAATACGAACTGTCTTCGCTCTCCATCATGGAATCCTTGAACATCTGCAATGATCTTCACAGGCTGAGTTGCCATCGTCAAATGATCAATGCACAGGACAGCATATTTTCATTTATACAGCTCGTTGCACAACACCTGTGAGCGGTGAGTAATTTATTATTCTGTCGTGTAGGACTAATGCATATGCAGCCGTGTGTTCTGGGAAATTTGTCGATGATTCAAATTCAATTCGAACTTCTATAGGTCCAGACTTAATTATCTCATTCTGCTTAGAGCAGTCTATTACAATGATCGGTGAAAGCTCTTTGAACTTACGAGGACTCAGTAGACACCCCCCTCCCTCTCCTTCAGCAATTTCATAGTAAGAAGGACGAAACCTTGCATACATGTCATACGCGAGGCTGTATACATTTTCATTCCATTGCAGATGTAGATTGTCATATGGGTAGAATTCTGAATTGAGGTAGACTTTGGCGTTAGTTAACTTGCAGCTATCGAACACGGTGGAATCGTTTGATGTATTTGCTCTTCTATCAGTCTGAAACGCAAGTATAATGAATCTGGGTGTCTCGATATGACCGGAGGTCTGCTCGCGGTCGGTAACACTGGATACTCAAAGATCTCCCATGAGCGGAAGGTCAGTGACAGAAATGTACCTGAATTCAACACTTTCAAAAGCTTCAATCGTTCCTCGTCGGATACACTGACGTGAGGCATTTTCCATATTAATTTGTTGATTGTGATCCTATTCTCTTCTTGAGCTCCTTGAATGTACGAGTTATTGTCTGTCGCACTCCGCACGAGAATAAGTTCCTGTTTAGCGTTCATAATAATCTGTCTCATATCCTCAAAATATCCCATAAGTATTTTTAGAGGTATGCATGCAGTAAATCGCTTGTACTCCTGGGGTGTTCTACCCTCCGCATCGTCTATGAACAAACCAGCATTTTCTAAACTGTGCAGATCTGCTGGTGATGCCGAGACGTATGTTTTAAGGGTCGATGTTAGACCAACATTGCGTGTACGATCAATCTCAGAACCATTCAGTTCATAGCGAATCTCTTGGAAGAGGAATGCCAATGCGTTGCGTGTCAGCTTGGACCCCACTGTATCGGTGCCATCAGTTTTCTTGAATGACCCTTCGAGATATATGAAACTCTTGCACGGAAGAGTGAGTGTGTCCTGGTGCTGTATGACAATCCTGATTTCATCATTCTTGTTAAACGTGGTTGAAGCGTAAGATTTATGAGAGAAGTATTCTTGACGTACAATTCTGTCATCATACTCTACTGGATTGGTTATATTGAGTGATGACGTCATTGCAGGCTTTGAGACCAACAGATTTAAGAAATTCGTAGTTCACAGGTGTTATCAGTTTGCTGTTCAGTAGCGAAGTGGCGCGCTGTGTATTGCGTGCACTTGTTTTATACCGCAAGCCCATCTTGTTTTAGATGTAATCGTATAATGATTTCCTCACCGCGAAAGTCGACAAGTTTATTATTCTGATCCACAATACGCAGCTCCAAATAGCCCAATGTCTGAGCAGTCACTGGAAGGTATATTGCATTGGCAGGTGTCTCAACAATCTTATACCCCGCTGCAACTGAGGGGAAGAATCCGTAAATAGTGTAAATGAGAGTATCGTTGACATAGGAATTCGTAGCAATGTTACACTCGACACGTATTGTGCTGACTGGGAGTATATCCACAGACTGATTGGACTTGTAAATTTTAGTTGGATCTTTCTTCAAAATCTGCCCTTTTGTGAATCCAAGCAGGGGTCCTATTGAATGTTTCTGGCTAAAGTCAATCGTTGCATTTAGAGTCCTTATTTCAGATTTAAGTGTATTGATGTTTGCACGTAGTTCAATACCTTTTCCAGACTGTTTTGAGAGTTCGTTTAAATCGTCAATATCGTATGCACCAGATTCTATTTCAAGAATATCTTTTTCACCATTAATATCGAGATGCAGTTTATTGTTAGTGTTGGTGATATTCGGGATGCTGTTTTACGTCTCCAGTCCAATCAATGCAACACTCCATTGACCTGCACTCAAATCAATTGGTGGGAAGTAATTTGCACGCAATACAGATGACCGTCCTTTCAACGTCAAAGTGTACGACATTGCATCTGAAGGTCAACTGATGAATGAAGGTTTAAACATCCTGCTTATATACGTTAGTTCCTGTTCTTATTCTTCTTCTTTGTGAACGTCAAGAGAAAGATGATGCAAAGATGCCCGCAGAGGTATGTATTAAAGTCCTGATACCGTTGATAATTGTATAGCACATGTCTTCTGTGAGTGAAGTATTGCTGTAATTCTTCGGGTGGTTGCAGGTCCCCAAAGGAGTCGAAATAGTAGACTACCCCAGGGTCTTTCATAACGTACGCCACTCAGTGGGTGCCAGGACCTCCGACAACATCTAAATTCACAATACCGCATTCACCAGTTTTCCACATAGTCTAAGGTAATGTATCCCTCATAAACACACCACGGAATCTTGGTATCTTGAATTTATGTCTAACAAACTTAAGATGGTCTGTATTTGTGAGTGGTCGATCTGGTAGGACCGCTATTGGGCTTTTTTTTTATTTATGAATAGACCAAGACCCTTATTGTACGGTTTAAAGTATAGGCCTTTTCCAATGACTGCTGCTTCCATCATGCAGTTATGTCTTCTCGCCTCTTCTAACTGGGTTTGCGTGTTTTGCGCATTCTTGACTGTTCGAGCGATAGCTGCAGCCCCACCGGCGAGCGAACCTACCGCTGAGAGCGCGGAGAGGGCTGGGATGAGAAAAGGAATAAAACCTCCGGATGTCTTGGGTATTGGTAGAATGCGAGGTGCTTTAACGGATCTTCTCGTTGGTGATTCTTTGTCCTTCATTGCGTTTTTAGCTGCATACATCGCTGTCAGGATACATTTCTTCAAACAACCCTTCTTGTTCTTCATGTTTAGTGCGCGACGTGCAGCGTTCATAACGCGCTTGAAATTCATCACTCCTAATCCTAACTTGATTTTTCCGCGCATGGTTTTATCAACTGCGAATGCCGCGATGCGTTGACCTATACCAATATCTCTTCTTTTCCGTATCGCCTTAGCTTTACCAGCTAAAATCCTATCTGCAGTGTGACGACTTGGTAGATCTTTATTTGCTTCGTATGCAATGTCGTGTTCCATGCACGCTTCGTCAAGCAGATTCACTCCCTTATCACCTCGCGCCAAGCGTTTCTGAAGCTTTGTCCCAGGTCCGCAGTAGTCATACCCCGGGATGTGTAATTCCAAAGGTAGATTGTCCAGAACACCACCGCCTCCTCTAATGTGGCCTCGATCGCGCATGTCAGGCTACTGTGGTGGTTGTGGACGATGAATGTTCATTATATAGCAAATCCCTGGCATCAATCCAACTGTTTTGTGTAGCAGGAAAACCAAGCCATTTGACTAGGGCTTTATTTCCAAGTCGTCTTATGACTCTCTCCACGAGAAAAAGATCTGGTTGTGAGCTCTTCTGCATCTCCTCAGTGTAGAAGGAGCCTGCAATTTCTTCTCCTTTACTGTCTTTCAATAAATAAGTTCTAGGATTCGTTCGCTGCACATTTGAAACCGTAAATATCTCAGTTGACCAGTCCGGTAGGTATGATTTCTCAAATGCGGTCTTGTGTTTTGAGATACGCACCAAATCACCTACATTAAATTTCTGTTTGCGTGGATCCAGTATCTTAATGTGAAAGTATACCGTATCCATGAGTGTGTTATCACGAACATCAATTGGCCGCATTTTTATTGTGCTATGTTTGGTTGTATTATATTGAGCAATTATTTCTGGGAGGATATCTGTCCATTTGTATGAGCCACAAAGGTTAAACCGCATCCACATTCTGCCTTTTATTGTTCTGTTCAAGCGCTCTACGATACTTGCCTTCAGGTGAGTGAATGTCGAGTAGTGATGTATTCCATACCGCTGCATCACTGTCTTGAAGTACCTATTGTAGAACTCACCACCATGATCGGTTTGGAGATTCTCCGGGCATCGATTGGTTCCTATCTGTAGCAAGCGTTCAAAAGCATCAGCGACATTTGGTCCGGTTTTTGTCTTGACTGGTACTGCCCATGCAAATTTGGAGTATGTATCAATAACAATTAAAATGTATTTGAAGCCATTATTCTCATGTGAATATTGTCGCATATCTACAAGATCAGCTTGCCACAAGTCATCCATCCCTTTAATCATGACATGCCTGCGCGGGTATGTTTTGCGTGCTGGTTTGTGTAGTTCTCGAACTACGGTCTCCATACTTATTCGATGATACCTCTCTCTCGAAGCTCAGAGATTATGGAGATAACTTCATTCGAATGAGCTGTATTACCTGCAGCAGCTGATGCCATGAGCAGACGTAGTCGATCTATTAGTTCGTTGGGGTCGTCATAATATATATACTGAGGGACTCAATTGTTCACTGTCTTAAGACCAATGTCAATACCATCTCCGCTGCTGGCACCGTTGTTGTTGTTTTGGTCTTCAAGTATTGGTTTTATAATGGTTTTATACTTCCTGTTGGTTAGGCTTTTGGTGATCTTGTGTACACCAGTCATGTGTAGTATTTGACGGTACGTGTCCTTATCACTAACTGAATAATTTATAGGTTTTTTAGTTGGTCTTAGGAAAATAAGATTCATTAAGCCTGGTGTTCGGTCAAACTGTCTATCAGCTATTTGTATTTTGTCTTCTGTTACAGTTATGGGATGCGTGCCCAACATGTATGGTCTTCCCGGGCTAACGCCGAATGTTCTATCTATCTGGCCTGGTGCGTGACTAATAATGAATTCATCAATGGCTTGACTGTCGTTTTGGGTCGTTTTTGTTTTTGGTGAGAGCTGTCGGAGAGACTCAGTAACGGGCTTAAAGGTCTCTCTTAGTGTTAGCTGACGATCAATATACCCTAACCTAAGCAACCGTAATTTCTCTCGGACTGCTTTACGGGCTTGAATGACTTTCTGTTTGGTCGTCGACATCTCAACGTATACTAATCAGACGTCTCTGCGACATGAGGCTTTATACATGCATTCATTTTCTTCAGCTTCTTAGTATGATCACGATCACCCTTATCGACAACAAGAAGGCCTACATCTATTTTTCTCTGAATATGATCGACCTTTTCAGTTAAGTCGGTTACTTTCTTACTGACTTGATTAACTAGCTCATTTAACTCATTCACCATTCTCAGAAGGGTTTGGTAATAGGTCTCTAGCCCGCATCTCGTGGTCGTACGGTAGCGTTCTCGCTTCCCACGCCCGGGTTCCCGGGTTCGATTCCCGGCGGGGTCAGGGATTTTCTCTGCCTCGTGATGGCTGGGTGTTGTGTGCTGTCCTTAGGTTAGTTAGGTTTAAGTAGTTCTAAGTTGTAGGGGACTGATGACCATAGCTGTTAAGTCCCATAGTGCTCAGAGCCATTTGAACCATTTTTTCAGGTCTCTAGTTCCCTGCGCATACTTGCAACTTTAAGAGCCATAGCTTGAATTTTCGCATCCATGTACAAGCGAATGTTCTGTCTGTGTACACCAATCATCTCAGGTTGAGAGGTGGACATACGCGAGAATTTGTCCATGGTATGACGTAGACTGATGTGTTAACGTCTATTACCTTGTTATATATGCAAAAATTCTTGAAAGTTTCGTCTGTATCTACCATCATACAGTTTTCTTGTTTTATCAATAACGAGAAACCCATACTGTGAATGGTTCCAACAGTCTGCACATATCTTTAAGAAAACATTGAACGACATATCCGTCCCCACATGTGCTTGGTTAATGTGTCTTAAATTAAGATTGTCTTGCTTGAAGGCTATAATGAGATTTGCATTATCCCTAACAAGTTGTTTGGGGATTCTGGAATATGTCTGACTTAGATAAAATACGTCAGCACCCATATGGCGACCGAAAGAGAAATATTTGCGAATTTGGTCTTGGTTTTCTACTGCAACATCGTCAAATGTGAATACTGTGTTTGGTTTTGTTTCTTCAGGTGGAGGGATATCAGTGCTTTCACTGAATGTTGTGTATGTAACGCCATCTACACCTCGAAATATCTCATGCAATAGCTGATACTTGGGTTGAAAGAGTGTTTTTGAGAATAGACAGACATGTTCAAATCGGACACCTTGCACATGAGTTAGCAGAGTCATGAGGACATTAGTCTTGCCGCAGTTGGATGGGCCTACAATAATTGCTCTTATATTATCGGGAAGGAGAATTCCGTTTTTCTTGTTCTTCTTCTTCTTCTGCTCTTCGCTTGAATCTTCACATGACCAGTCACCGACAACAAAGTCCTTGTGGTGAGGGTGCTTCACCCAGCCAGCCATGATAGTAAATGAGCCATGTACAAACAAGTACTTGACATATATAGAAAATGTAACTGAGAGGATAATAATAATATTTGTGTGTAGCCAGTATAGTTCGATCAATTAACCGATTGAGCTATACTGCCTACACGAGGAACACATGTATGAAGAGTAAGATGGTCATAATTTGAGTAGAATTAAAAAATTATTGGATCAATTTGATTATAATAGGAGTGGTGGTCTGAAATAAAAGAGAAACAGGAGATAAGATTAAATATAAATTATTTATTTAAAAATCATACATTGGATGTACTATTTCTGAGGTGTTATCATAATCTGCACGTTCCTTCTTAGAACCTGTACAATATATACCAAATAATTCTCTTTGGTTGGCAATAAATTCTGCACGTATCTCACGCAATCCGATAGGTGACTCTGAGTACTCTGGTTTTTGACACACGCATTTCAATTGGATGTCTGTAGTTTTAATGGCCATATGCGAACGAAGATGCTGCTCAAAATCGTCAATATGTATATTTTTAACACGTAGAGAGTTTTTAACATCACTATATGCTGCCTCTATGCTAGGAACCCAACGATTCAGTCTCTCGAGAGCAAACCGTATAGAGGAGTCTAGGTTGAATAATTTGATAACTGATGGATTCCTTAGATAGACGCTGTCGACACCTGATTTAATGCATAAGGCGCAGTCATCATATACAGTAGTAATGGAAAGTGTGACATCGGCAAGACGAATTTCTGGTGGGGGATGGTCATTTGTTGATTGATGTAGCGCCCTGCATGACAGATCCCGGCCCAGTCGAACTCGGAAATCGGGACTTTAACACTTTTGGAAATATTTTCAATCTCCATTATAGCTTGGATCCCCCAGACATGATGGACGTCTATAGCAATGTTCACACGTTTGGAACCACTGGAGGTTAAATAATATGTCGTGGTGAATAGCGTAGCCGCACTAGACGTATTCTTTTTATTTACAGTATCTAAACTCGGTGGTTGCACTATCACGGGAGTGTTCGATTGTGATGAGTTATATGTAGGCATCCAGTACTGACCACCATTTAGTTGATCTTTAACACCACCAGTGGTTGAATTCGTTGTGTGGTGAGCAGATCGAGCGTCTTCATCACACAAGTTGCTGAGTGGGACGGAGAGCAGCAACTCCTTGTCCTGCTCCAACATGTGAGCTACTGGATCAAATGAGTATGCTGTCGCTGGTGTAGGTCCGGATGAGATGGTTAACGAAGCTAATGATGATGCAGGTTCGGACGCGTCTGTGGAGCTAAGCATGGTTGCGTTTGACTCTGTTGAAAAAAGAAGATGAATGATTAGATATTAGCGAATAAGTGAAAACATTGAATAATAAGGATAATGAACGAGATAGAATAATGTGAAATATGATACTTACTTTTCCGTTTGATCCTGTTCTGAATGACTGCACTGGAGGTCGACTGGTGCTTCATGATTGTTCTTCTTAGTCTCCCGCTGACTGAGTGACCAAGACTGAGGCCCCGGAACTTAACCTATATATGTCCTACAATGAGGTCATAGGATAGTTGAATCCTATTGGTAGAAGTCGAACATGTGACTCAATTAAGGGATCGTATTGGATACAGCCATTTCCACCACCCCACAAAACCGTCAGCTGACTTGATGACAGATTACTCTGGTGGCGGTAATAAAGACTAGAGAGGCAACACGTGCCGGATACACTGCGTGCGACCTTGTTGTTGTCGACTAACGATGCTTTGGAATGGACTCTCTCTATGTCACAACCCGCTACGTTAATAAAGACTAGAGAGTCAATACGTGCCGGATACACTGCGTGCGACCTTGTTGTTGTCGACTAACGATGCTTTGGAATGGTGACGGTGTTATGAAAACATTTCATAATGACTCTGACGTCATGGCAGTCATCATGGATAACGGTATTTTGGAATGGGACCGGCCTTGTTACAATACTACCTTATCCACCTCACTGCTACCTCCTCCTAGAAACCAGCGTCAAGTTTGAATTCGGGCAGTAAACAAAGGTCACTTCTGCTTTCGCTACCAACGTAAGAAAACAGCTGCAAACGAAGCTCTCCACCACCACTAATCTAAGTCAGCATTAATGATTCAAATGGCTCTGAGCACTATGGGACTTAACAGCTGTGGTCATCAGTCCCCTAGAACTTAGAACTACTTAAACCAAACTAACCTAAGGACATCACACACACCCATGCCCGAGGCAGGATTCGAACCTGCGACCGTAGCAGCAGCGCGGCTCCGGACTGGAGCGCCTAGAACCGCACGGCCATGTCCAACAGCATACAGACCTGCAAACTACTCCTACATAACTCATGCATAAGGCTCTACACACACGCTTGCTAATTGTAAACCGTCAAATGCACAGCCTACAGACATGCGAACCACTCCTAAATAATCCAATACATTTACGTCGAGATAGCCAAACAAATCTTAAATAGTAATAATAATAATAATAATACATCAAAAACACTTTGCTTGGTAATCGTCAGCTCTCGAAATCATACACCATTCATTATTTAAACAATTGAAGGCAGTACGACAACCAAGTGTATTCGCCACTGAGTCCATAGCCTAACTGACTTAGTTCATATCGATGCCACTAGAGGACACTGTAGCGACCTAAGTACCTTAATCTAAGATGGCGCCACCTGGTGTGTTCATCACGAGCCCCAGATCCCAAATGTCTTAGTACATTTCGTCGCCGCCAGAGGGCGCCACCGTGACACCAGCTGATCGCGCAAGTACAGTTATCTATGATGGCGGCAAACAGTGTGTTCTCCACGAGGTCTAGTACTCAGTACCACCAGCAAAGAACGCTGTCGTCTTTTTTGTGATGTAAACCAAGATGGTGAGGGAGACCCAGCCTGTTCTATGCTACTGGGGAGAGTAAGGATGGAGTGAGGTGGCGGCACCTCCCATTCGTACGTCACACCTGAGAAATTCCTATCCAAATACGTGTTCACCTACACACACGTGCTGATGTGACTGGGCGGGAGCGCAACCGTGAGCTTCCGTGAGCTTCCGCCGAACGCAGGCCAAAGTTGTATATAGCCACCGTTAACGTCTGGCCGTTTATTTACAGAGCGCGCACTCCAAACAGAGCCGCGCACGTTCGGCGTTCCTCTATAGCGTCTCTCTGCGGTCCGTCGAAGACCCTGCAGAATTCCGTTCCACAATGACAGAACCTGCTTTCTCCTTAGCGATTCTAAAGCCGTCGGTACACGGACCGTGCACCGTGCACCGTTGAGCGTTGAGCGTGCCGAGTTTCTGACGTCATAGCGTGGAATAGCACACTCGGCAGTCTTTCCGAACGTGCTGAGCAATAGCTAGCATGTCAGATATTCTGAGCGTGCGTCTCAGCGTTGACCAATGAGAGGGCACAATACCACCGACGTCACAAGCCCGCCGTCTCCCTTCAGTACAGAGTTGTGAGGCGCCATATTGGCATACATTTCAAGCCTATATGTATACACCGTATGCCGTTTCTGAGCATCAGCAAATTGAGAATCACTGCAAAACCCATTGTTAACTGTGGGATTCGTTACAATAAAATAATGAGAAACATCATATTCGTGGCAAAAGAATTATTTTAACTTGCGTGTCATGAGAGTAGGCAATTTGAAGGCAGCGACACACTGAAGATCCACCCAAAACGCATTGTTCTTGATACAAATTGTTATAATTAAATTTCAATTAGTAACATATCTACGATTAAGGTTTTCAGCAAGGGGTAACAAAATATGATTAGTGACAGAACCTGTGATGTTGGTTTAGCGTAATGAGTAGCGTTTCTATCGTGAAATTAGTTGATGGTGGGAGCGGTGGTTCGCGTTTTAACACTACCAAATTTTTTTCCTAACATTTGCGTTTTTATTAGGTTCTAATACTTTATTATTATTTTAATATAAGTATATACTATAATATTTGATGTTATGTAAATATAAGTTCACCTTTTCTTGAGGGATGACATTGTTCGATTGGCTTAATCTACAGGACAGCTTGCGCTACCTGTATAAAGATATTTTGCTCCTTTTTCTTTTACACTTCGTAATTCACATGTTGCAAAGATTCTGCTACTGGACAGGAAAAATGATCAAGTAAGACTGACCTTGGGGTTTTACTAAAATGTGGAAACGATGAAATAATGTTAATCTTATGCGGAGAAGTATTCCAATTTGTAACGCACTGTTTGTAATGGAGCTTATATAAGCCTGTGTCTTTATTGATTGGACATGGTACTTTCCTTTACGTGGACGATGGAGGAAATGTGCGTTTAAATAAAACGTGTGTATTTTACGCAAGCCCATTGAGTGAACAGTGTGATTTACGAACTAGAAGCATACCTCAACTGCAGCTGCAGTGCATTGCGTTCGCGTATACCACGTTGGGGCCCACGTACAGTATGCACAAGTCGCATCGTTCCTGAGCGTTCAGCAGCACGTTGAGCTTCGCACGCTCAACGTTACCGTTCGACAGCACGGTCCGTGTGCCGACGGCTTAATGGGCCCTGCGTCGCGTTTGACTCACGCTTGACCGCGCCTAGCTACATATTCCCGCGAAGTGAGGCAGCCGCATCTCTGCTCCCGTGCGCATTGTCCAACACCGGTGAAAGTTGCATTTTTGCATCGCTCACCCCAGTCTCATTTGCCAGGCATCTCCAGGTGCCACTTGTTTCTACCACTGAAGGCAGGGCATGTTGACACTCACACACCTTTAACCATACTTAACCAACCAGCAAGGCTCTCGCTCGCCGCAAAATGTCTACCTGAAGACTCGCCATCTAGAACATTCTCAACATTATTCTTACCTCACACCGCTCACTCAAAAAGTAACTCACAAGTCAACCTCTCGGAAATTGTATAATGCCCCGTAAATAATTAACGCACGCTTTCTAGTTGTCTCAGGTTGTGTGTACGGAAATTCTTCCCACAACAGAAAGTGTTTACGAAAATAACATCGAATCCCCTCATCCCAACGCTCCCAACGTTGTACCATTCTAGTTCTCAACATACGCAAATGCTCCCGCCTATGTCCCACCACAATCAATCGAGTATTCTGATTCGCTCACGTCGCATTTACCTGGCCATTTTGTGATGCAGCCGGTATCGTAGCACGATCCACTTTTTCTTTCCGAGGCTTTCTATGCTTATTTTGCACAAATCGGTAACATGTCGGTCATCAAAGGACTTCCATCTCACGTGTGAAGAAACTTGACACACTCCTCTAAACGAGCTTCTATTTATGCGATCGCCCCTCTCGCATCTTGGTTGTAAAATCGAGACTTCAGCGTCATAACTAACTTAGCAGTAAGAGCTTGTGATGTGCTGCAATCCCTATGTACACATTTGCCCGAGTAATGCGCTGGTTACAGAGTTAGTGACAGAATCACTTGTAATTTTCATATGTCGGACGCTGCTGCTACGCGTTTATCTGTTTCCTTGTAGGATGTATCCGCATCTAGTAACAATCATTTTATGTAGGGCTTATGCACGCATGGTATAATTTCTGAACGGTGATCGGATGTGAACAGTGGACGCTATATATCTCGGCAAAGTTACATTGCCCTCGTATCATGCAAAGCAAATGTTTTACTATTCGATAAGCTAGTTCAGTGTAGAGAATCTGTGAAGAAGGATGTATGTCTGATAGGCTGGAAAGGTATTCGATCTAACATTATAGCTCGTTTATAAGTGCAGAACGTTGTAGTCTTAGGAGTGTGTGTGTGTGTTTACGTTCTCTATCTTACCAATACCTTCCAGGCACAGGTCCTAGACTCTAAAACTATAATTTAGAATTGATAGCGTCGTTGGTTTGGGTAAAACTGTGCCCAGCTCAGTTCGTCTCGAACTCCATTGCGTATAAAAACAAGTCTTTCCTTGTTCTTCTTAACTGTATGGTATTACATTACGGCACTTTTAAATCTGTTACTATATATCAATAAGGAGTGCTACCCTCCTCGACACGGTCATATCTCGGGAAATCTTATGCACTTGGATAAATTAGGACTTGGAAAGCTATATTCATTCACGAGACATGGAGTGTAGCGCTCTTCTTATGATCGCTTGGAGATTAATACTCTAATAGTGGTGCAGGGTGAGTTGGTCAATGACTATGTGGTCTTTTATCCTAAGATGGGGAGAATACTCTGTGAATCCCATACGCTGAGCGATAGATTGTAAATTTAACACTATGCTCGAAGTGTTACAAATATGTAGAGTGTTGTCTCGTATACTTTGATCACGTATGTAATCGAGAATTAACAATGAATGGACGCATTACTCAGTAATCTATCCACATTCGCAATCATACTCGCAAATTGATGTAATAGGGGCGGTTTAGCTGTGAAACTGTAATTGGGAGCCATGCTGTCACATCAGTGGTCAGTGTTGAAATTAGTGTAAAATTCTCCGCACTATCAAGTTTAGTAGGGGGAAGCAATATATTCCAGAAACGCATCCTCTCGAAACCTGGCGATCAAGCTACACCGCGATGCAGAGCGCCTCTCTTGCAGAGTCTGCCACTTGAGTTTATTAAACATCTCCGTAACACTATCACGGTTACCAAATAACCCTGTGACGAAACGCGCCGCTCTTCTTTGGATCTTCTCTATCTCCTCCGTCAGACCGATCTGGCACGGATCCCACACTGATGAGCAATACTCAAGTATAGGTCGAACGAGTGTTTTGTAAGCCACCTCCTTTGTTGATGGACTACATTTTCTAAGCACTCTCCCAATGAATCTCAACCTGGTACCCGCCTTACCAACGATTAATTTTATATGATCATTCCACTTCAAATCGTTCCGCACGCATACTCCCAGATATTTTACAGAAGTAACTGCTACCAGTGTTTGTTCCGCTATCATATAATCATACAATAAAGGATCCTTCTTTCTATGTATTCGCAATACATTACATTTGTCTATGTTAAGGGTCAGTTGCCACTCCCTGCACCAAGTGCCTATCCGCTGCAGATCTTCCTGCATTTCGCTACAATTTTCTAATGCTGCAACTTCTCTGTATACTACAGCATCATCCGCGAAAAGCCGCATGGAACTTCCGACACTATCTACTAGGTCATTTATATATATTGTGAAAAGCAATGGTCCCATAACACTCCCCTGTGGCACGCCAGAGGTTACTTTAACGTCTGTATATGTCTCTCCATTGATAACAACATGCTGTGTTCTGTTTGCTAAAAACTCTTCAATCCAGCCACACAGCTGGTCTGATATTCCGTAGGCTCTTACTTTGTTTATCAGGCGACAGTGCGGAACTGTATCGAACGCCTTCCGGAAGTCAAGAAAAATAGCATCTACCTGGGAGCCTGTATCTAATATTTTCTGGGTCTCATGAACAAATAAAGCGAGTTGGGTCTCACACGATCGCTGTTTCCGGAATCCATGTTGATTCCTACATAGTAGATTCTGGGTTTCCAAAAACGACATGATACTCGAGCAAAGAACATGTTCTAAAATTGTACAAACAGGTTCTGTTATGGGAAGAATTTCCGTGCACAAAACCTGAGACATCTAGAAAGCGAGCGTTAACTATTTATGGGGCATTATACAATTTCCGAGAGGTTGACTTGTGAGTTACTTTTTGAGTGAGCGGTGTGAGGTAAGAATAATGTTGAGAATGTTATAGATGGCGAGTCGTCAGGTAGACATTTTGCGGCGTGTGAGAGCCTTGCTTGGTGGTTAAGTATGGTTAAAGGTGTGTGTGTGTCCACACGCCGTGCCTTCAATGGTAGAGACAAGTGGTACCTGGAAATGCCTGGCACATGAGACTAACGTGGTCGATGCTTGGAATGCAACTTTCACCGGTGTTCGACGACGCGCACGGGAGCTGAGATGCGGCTGCCTCACTTCGCGGTAGTATGTAGCTAAGCGCGGTAAAGCGTGAGTCAAACATGACGTAGCGCCTGTTACAATAGCTAAGGAGAAAGCAGGCTCTGCTATTGTGGAACGGAATTCTGTAGCGTCTTCGCCGTACCTTAGGTAGAGAGACGGTATAGAAGTACACGGATCGCGCGTGGCTCTGCTTGGAGTGTGCGCTCTGTAAATAAACAGCTTGCACTTGCGCTCCCGCCCAATCACATCAGCACGTATGTGTAGGTGAACACGTATTTGGATAGGTAATTCTCAGGTGTTACGTATGAATGTGAGGTGCCGCCACCTCATGCTTGCGGAAGCCGAGCAGGGGTGTGTGCGGTTTGACGTCCGAGGATACGTCACTTTTCGCTACCTGCTGTGTACTCAATGCACAGGGGTTCTGTGGACAGTGCTTGCGTGCGTTACTTGCAGTATTTTGGGGGCGGGTCTGTAGGCCTTGACATGCGCTATTTGAACAGTTTACGAGCACTTAGCGTGTCTACACATCATTGTGGCGTATTATCTGAGAGCAGTTTGGAGTTCTGCACCGAAATTATTTCTTAAAATTAGGAGATGTTTGCATGTCTGCTGACTGTGTATTGTGACGCCAAGCACATTAGGGTGGATGTTTTGTATCAGTGTGATGAATATACTCTATGATTAAATAAGCTGTTTGAAAATAAATAGAGCGCACTCCATCCTTACTCACCCCACTTAAGTAAGTTGTTTGAAAATAAATATGCATTCCAGCCTTACTATCCCCAGCATCCCAGAACAGGCTGGGTCATTTTCCCTCACCATCTTGGTTTGCATCACATAAAGGACGACAGCGTTCTCTGCTCGTGGTACTGAATATTAGACCTCGTGGAGAACACACTGTTTGCCACCATCATAGATAACTGTACTTGCGTGATCAGCTGGTGTCACGGTGGCGCCCTCTGGCGGCGACGAAATGTACTAAGACATTTGGGATCTGGGGCTCGTGATGAACACACTAGGTGGCCCCATCTTGGATTAAGGTACTTGCGTCACTACAGTGTCCTCTAGTGGCACGGATATGAACTAAGTCACAATTAGTATTATTATTATTATTATTATTATTATTATTATTACTATTACTATTATTTAAGATTTGTTTGGCTATCTCGACGTAAATGTATTGCATTATTTAGGAGTGGTTTGCATGCTTGTAGGCTGTGTAATTATTTTTGATGGTTTACAATTAGCAAGCCTGTGTGTAGAACCTTATACATGAGTTATGTAGGAGTATGGGGAGGGAGGCGGGAGTATTGGGGATGGGGTTAGGTTAGTGGAGGTAGGACAAGTGTGCAATCTGGTGGACACACTGGGTGCAGCCATTGTGAATAATGGTACATTCGTCATGTTCTGACGTGAAGGTGGTGCTCTCTGGTATCATTGATGTGAAGTAGACTCTGGATCTCTTTGTGGTGGACACACTGGGTGCTGCCATCTTGAATAACGGTACTTACATCATGATCTGACGTCATGGTGGCGTCCTCTATCGTTGGCGCTGTGTACTAAGCCAGTTGGAGTCCAGACCTAGCGGCGAATACCCTGGGTGTCGGCATATTGGGTTACGTCAGAGATGAGAGCGCCCTCTGGTGGTGGCGATGTGTTCTAAGTCATTTGGAGTCCTGACTTTGTGGTGAACACTCCTGCATGGAATTGCTTAAACAAAGTGTTACATCCAAGTCCTTTTCCCATGAGTCCTTAGGAGGTGGTGGCTCTCTGGTGACTGAGGTTAGTACAAGTGCCTTTTCTTTCGCGCCATTTTGTTAGTTCAGTAGAGATATGGGAACTGAATTTTGTTTACTGCCAAAATTAAAAGTTGGTGCCAGTTGGTAGGAACAGGTGGCGGTCGGGTGACTTCGGTTAGTTGAGGTAGGCCAAGTGAGCTATTTTCATGCGTTTTTCTTTGCTTAGTAGAGATACGAGCTGTGTGATGCATTATCCTGTTGGAATTCAAACTTGATGCCAGTTTGTAGGGGGAAGTGGCGGTCGGGTGATTTCGGTTATTGGAGGTATCCCAATTTACCTTCCCCCTGTGATTTTCTTAGATTAGCAGCGAAACATCAAGGGACTTATCTTCCAGCAATTTTCTTAGGAGTGACACATTGTCCTGTTGGAATTTCAAGTTCCGCCATTTTCTAGCGGGTTGGGGGTTAGTTTAGTGGATGTAGCCCCTAGTGGTCTATTTTTCCACCATTTTCGTGGTGTGACGCATTATCCTGCTGGAATTTGAATTTCCCACCAATTTTTTTCTAGAGGGTTAGTTTATTGGAGGTAGCCCAATTGTCCTGTCTTCTCGCCAAAATTCAAACGTCCCACCAAAATCCGCCATCTTGGATGATGCCATGCACTGTTGCCAAGTCTACATGACGCCATCTTGGATGACGTCATCGCCACCATCTTGGATATTTCTGGCAACAGTGGAATGTGGGGTAGCACATACTTTTTCCTACTACTTACCTGCTGTGGTAATTGCTGAGTTTTTGTCGCTTGCTGCAGTGATTTACTTCTTAGAATGTTTTAAGAGGTCATCCCATGTTAGGTGTATGTGCCGCAGACCAGTAAGGCAGTTCAATCGAAGACCTAAGCTATTGTTCATTTATTTGCAGGAGACGTTGGAGTTTGCAAATAGCGGTTGTTCACTTTGTCATTAATTCACTTTTGAAATATCTCAAAGCATGACTTAAAGCAGCTGTTTGATCAGCTGGACAGTTTAACATTTGTGCAACTTTTTCTTTCATGAACGAAAACGCCTTATCCATTTTCTTCCCTTTAAATTGCTTCAGAATATCGTATGAAGCTCTTCTGGTAAATTTCTTGACTGTTCTCAAAGAATCTACAACAGAATAAACGTAAAATTGGTATACAGCAGTAGTTTAGCTTATGTAATATCTCACTTTGTATGGACAAAAGCAAAATGGTGGTTGGGGACAGACAATGTTATTGTGTTAAGCAATTATCGTCGGTCTAAATTTCATGCCTGTAAAGGAAATGCAGCTCGACAACTTAGCAAAATACATTGAAATATCAAGATTTTGAGGTAAAACGAATACCCACCGAAATACTGTCCAGAAACTTACAATTTAAACAATAATGATGTAAGATTCGAGAAGATTCTGGAAATGGCCACCCTTGACATCGGTGCACTAGGTTTAGCATTGCAGACTTTGCTGGAGGTTTCGACAAAGCACTTCCAATCTTAAGCTCTTGTGGAAACAGTTCTGCACACTTTTTCCACAAATTGTACTTTGGATAACACACGACAATTAACACTTGGTACTTTATCATGAACATCATTTTATGTTTGCCTACAATTTGGCACTAAACTTCACTACTACTCTCAGTCAATCAAGCGTAATAACTGAGAAGTGTTTGGTGCAGAGCACTCTGGAGATGTGCATGCTTAGTCATTTGACAACAACCGAATGCTGCATCGAAATCAGACTTTCCGGTATTTACTACGGTGGAAAGTTTTTTTCATCAAACGAGTTGTTTCCGCGGTGGTCTTATAAACATTTTATGAGCCACTTTTGTTTTCTCTATCGAGTATAATACAATTTGTTACCACAAGGTGTACAGTTCTACCTCCAGCTCAGCAAAGCTGTATGTGCTCTACCAACAAGACCGCAACGTCACTCCAGTTTAATTAACCGTTTTGTAATGATCCTTCTTAAACTTTAAGCATCATACGTTTCTTTCAGTGTATCCAGGTACCATTCCCTAAAGTTTCGGTTCATAAGCAATAAAATATTCCACTGTACCAACATCTATGTCTTGCAGTTTAAAATCTGGTTTTCAGATCTCTATCTTACAATTATAAATTATTTCTCAAGCCTTTCGGTTTCCTCAGGTCTCTTTACACCAAAACTTTCTGTTAATGTTCTTAAACCTAGTGTTACCAATGTTTAAATGGCGTTCTATACATAATTCTACAAGGCGGCTTCTTTCCGCAGTCTACATGCTCCTACTATTTTCACTTTTCTTCCATCCCCTACTGTCGAATTCCAGTCATCCATGATATTGAATATTCATCTCAGTTAACTGTGTGAATAATTTCCTCTAAGGAAGAAGGAGGGTCAGTCTTTAAAGTCCCGTCGATAACGGGAACATTAGAGGTGAGGAACACGCTTGGATTATAGAACCACCCTGGCAGTTTCTTTTATCTCATATATTGTTTTACATCGTCCATTGTTCCAATCACTTCGTAGTATTGAATATAATAAAGCGCTCAGTATGATGTTCATAGTAAATTACCAGCATCCCTATTTTTCATTTATTATTAGGCATACTCCTGCATTACCCCTGTTTTATTAACACTTTCTTATTAAAATGAGCAGATAAATGAAAACGAGGCTGATGGATGGAAAGTAAGTAAACTATTTATTATTTCAAAGGAATTACCATACTGTTAAAACATTTATTCCACTATGAGACAAGACGGTCTTTGCCCTCACGGAAAAATGTTTGTGCTGCTTACAGAACCATGGCTGTACCCAGACGTGCACCCCTTCATCCGAAGGAAATTGATGGCCATGAATCTCATTTCGGATATCTAAAAATATGGAGACTGTATGGAGAGAGATCGGGACTGTGTGGTGGATATATAAGGGCTTCCCAGCGTAACTTATGCAACGGAGTCAAAACAATCAGGCCACCACGTGTGTGGGCATTATCCTGCAACAAAATGATACCATCAACAACATTCCTGAGCTTTTTTACTTGATGGTGTGCTTAAATCTTTGCGAAGGGTCAACTTACTGCTGTGCACTAATTGTAATTGTGGCCGGATGTTCCAGGAAGTAAAAGAAAAAAATGGTAACCATTTCCTTCCTGGAGCTGGCATGCCTGATGTATCGACTACGCTGCAGAAGTTACACTGGGAATCCAGTACACATCCACGACACAGTCCCGATCCCTCCCCACGCGATTTCCTTATTTTTAGAGCCTGGAAGAAAGACATTCATGGCCGTCGATTTGATTCGGAGATCAGGTGTACGCCTGGGTACAATCACAGTTCCATAGGCAAGCATAAACATTTTTGCATGAAGGCATTGAGTGTCTTGTCTCACAGTGGGATAAACGTATCAGCAATTATGGCGATCACTTTTGAAATATATAGTTTACTTACTTTTCGTCCCTCTGTCTCGTTTTTATTTGATTTTCCCTTAAACACCACTTTCTAGTCTGTCTGTTTGGTACCTATTTTGCTATTGATTTTCAACTAATTTGCCCACAAATTAAAGATTTGAAACTTTAAACATTGTTCACAACTGGATACCATTGCAATATTAACTCATTTTCCTATCGGTATGTTCAATAGGGGTGAGAGTTGGGGTGAAAAAATAAGTTGGTAATGCCTGACAGCTCAGCTACCAAACAGGACCGGCCTGTTGTATGAGTCAATTGGAATGTATTCCTAACGATAAGCCAGCGGACCGGCGTGGCTGAAGGGAGAAAGTGAGGAAGAGGAGATTTAAAAAGAGAGGGGGAGTAGGAGATGTGTGCAATATACGTGCATACATGGGTGAGGCCGTGCGTAAAATTATAGCATTTATATAAAAAACTATATAAATAAAAGATACAATCTCATCAAAGTATTTTGAAACCGTTGAGAAACTTCACACATGACTAAAAGGAACAAAATAATTGTTAAAATAAAAATAAAGTTGCAGTAGAGCACACGAAAAAGTATAAAATAATTTCTCCTAACCCTGTACAGATTCCTAACCTGAAACAGAAGCTACTGAAAATTTCTGCTTTTGAACTCTGTAAAGCTGTTAAAATGCTTGTAACATTGATGAGAAAACTTAGGGTACATGCAACAGACTATAGTTAGGAGGTTAACAACTCACACCTCAGCTGTGTATTGTTACTCATTACAATTGTTACAAGTATTGTCACAGCTATTAAAAATTAATAGACACAAATTTTGACTACTGTCTGTATGGTTTACGAATCTGTATAGGGCTAGGAAATATTATTTTATACTTATTTGTCTGATTTAAGAACTTGGTATACTAAAAATTTATTTTAATTTAAATGACTATTCTGTACTTATCACCCCTTACGTACCTGACCAGACGTCCTGTTCTTCTTGCCATCTCACTTTACTAATTCCGACTAGTACATTTAGCTAAAATTTATCCATTTCCCTTTCTGTCCAGATTTTATTTGGTCATCTTCTTGTTCTTCTGTCAGATCGGTACAAATGTTGCATTTTATTTTAAGCTAACTTCCAAAGAAGTTAGAAACTTAAACTTTAAAGATAGCTCAGAACTGGCTGGCAATGGACGATCTGGGTCTGTTGAAGGCCGGGATCTATAAAATTCCTTGCCAGTGTGGCAAACCTTACATCGGTCAGACGACACACACAGTACATGAAAGGTGCGTTGAACACGAACACCACACTCGCCTTTCGCAGCCCAGTAAGCCGGCCGTAGCTGAGCACTGTATTACCACAGGACACGCTATGGATTTTTCTGCCACGAATATCTTGGCCCCAGCGAAAACTTTCTGGGATTCAGTAATTAAAGAATCTGTGGAGATACGCCTAGCGCAAAATCTTGTAAATCGTGATGGCGGTTTTCAACTGGACAAGGCTTGGGACCCGCTGATCTCTCTAATTTCCTCTGAGAGAAGACATTTTATTCATAATGACACGTCTGGAGACATCTGACGTCTATTTTCAGCGACGCGGGCGCGCATTCCGACAGAGGGCGGACATGTAGTTTTCACCTTACGCATGCACCTGTGCGCCACAGATGGAACAGTAGCTCCAGAGGGCGCGGATTTCGAGAGAGGACGCTCCTGTGACGGAGGCCAATGCGCATGCGTTTTCGCGCCAGTTTTTTGCTATAAAGTTGACTTTGGGAACTTGCAGTCTCCAGTGACGGACACTCACCTGAAGATGGCTCGACGATTGCCAGCCGAAATATCGTGGCAAGAAGTCAACAAGATCCGGCTGCAATCCCGAAATCTCATCGAACATTCAATACGCCGGGAAAACTTCAATCGCCAAACAGCCGTATGTTCTGAGAAGTTATTTTATTTAGACAACTAGCTTCGGCACCTCGATAATGCCATATCATATCCCCTGCATATTAGAAACGTGTATACACGTAGTGCGTATCAAGGTATACCATAGCTGACTTTACAGAAAATGAAGCTCGATAATAAAAGTCCTTAAAATCACCAAAATGAAATCTGCAGTGTTTAGTCAAGTACCTGTGCGCAGAAGCAGAATACGTGCACTTACTTGTTAGCATTGAAACACTTTTGATATTGCAGAGATATAACTGAAAATGCCAGACTTTACAAGAAACCAAAAATAGACAGTATGCAATCAGAAGCACCAACGAACAAAGCTTGTATAATTTTATTCCCACCACTTTGTATCCGCTGTTTCTAACTTCTCGGAACATGTGGGTGTTTGGTGATTTTCCTTGGTACATACACACACCAGCCAGGTCGCTGGGCGGAGGTGGCAACACATCTGCACACACGAGTCACCTAATTCCAGGGAGGGGGGCGATGAGCTCTGACTTCACGTTCAATCACATCCCAGATGTGTTCGATTTGGTTCTGATGTGGCGAGATGGGGGGCAGCACACCAATTGAAACTCGACAGTGTGTTCCTCGAACTACTCCATCACACTTCCGGCCTTGCGAAATGGCGCATTACCTTGTTCAAAAGTGCGACTACCGTCGGGAAGCATGATCGTTATGAAAGGGTGTACGTGGTCTGCAACCAGTGTACGATAGTCCTTGTCCATCATGGTACCTTGCACGAGCTCCACTGGACCTATGCATGGCCACGTGAACGTTCCCCAAAGTATAATGGAGCCACCGCCAGCTTGTGTCCGTCCCACAGTACAGGTATCAAGAAGGTATTCCACTGGAAGACGACGGATTCGAGAACACCCCCCCCCCCCATCTGCATGATGAAGTAGGTATCGGGATACATCAGACCATGCAATGCTCTGTCACTGCGCCAACGTCCAGTGCCGATGGTCGGTTGCGCATTTCAGTCGTAGTTTCCGATGTCGTGGTTGAACATTGGCACATGCATGGGTCGTCGGCAGCGGAGGCCCATCGTTAGAAGTGTTCGGTGCACTGTGTGTTCAGACACACTTGTGGTCTGCCCAACATTAAAGTCTGATGTTAGTTCCGCCACAGTTTACTGACTGTTCTGCTTCACCAGTCCGCCCAGCCTGCGACATTCGACATCTGTAATGAGGGGTGGCCGCCCAACCCCACGACATCTCGACGTGGTTTCTCCTTGGTTTCGCCACTACTGCAGCGAGACTATTCCTCACTACTAGCAGGGGACTGTTGGATGGCGACTCCATGGAGTGCTGTGTGCACAACGACCATATATGTTAAGTTAAAAGGAAGGTCAGCGTTGGCAGTAATATTGATGTTTTATTGATGTTGTTGTTGTTGTCGTCTTCAGTCCTGAGACTGCTTTGATGCAGCTCTCCATGCTACTCTATCCTGTGCAAGCTTTTTCATCTCCCAGTACCTACTGCAACCTACATCCTTCTGAATCTGCTTAGTGTATTCATCTCTTGGTCTCCCTCTACGATTTTTACCCTCCACGCTGCCCTCCAATACTAAATTGGTGATACCTTGATGCCTCAGAACATGTCCTACGAACCGATCCCTTCTTCTGGTCAAGTTGTGCCACAAACTTCTCTTCTCCCCAATCCTATTCAATACTTCCTCATTAGTTATGTGATCTACCCATCTAATCTTCAGCATTCTTCTGTAGCACCACATTTCGAAAGCTTCTATTCTCTTCTTGTCCAAACTGTTTATCGTCCATGTTTCACTTCCGTACATGGCTACACTCCATACAAATACTTTCAGAAATGACTTCCTGACACTTAAATCAATACTGGATGTTAACAAATTTCTCTTCTTCAGAAACGCTTTCCTTGCCATTGCCAGCCTACATTTTATATCCTCTCTACTTCGACCATCATCAGTTATTTTGCTCCCCAAATAGCAAAACTCCTTTACTACTTTAAGGGCCTCATTTCCTAATCTAATTCCCTCAGCATCACCCGACTTAATTAGACTACATTCCATTATCCTTGTTTTGCTTTTGTTGATGTTCATCTTATATCCTCCTTTCAAGACACTGTCCATTCCATTCAACTGCTCTTCCAAGTCCTTTGCTGTCTCTGACAGAATTACAATGTCATCGGCGAACCTCAAAGTTTTTATTTCTTCTCCATGAATTTTAATACCTACTCCGAATTTTTCTTTTGTTTCCTTTACTGCTTGCTCAATATACAGATTGAACAACATCGGGGAGAGGCTACAACCCTGTCTTACTCCCTTCCCGACCACTGTTTCCCTTTCATGTTCCTCGACTCTTATAACTGCCATCTGGTTTATGTACAAATTGTAAATAGTCTTTCGCTCCCTGTATTTAACCCCTGCCACCTTTAGAATCTGAAAGAGAGTATTCCAGTCAACATTGTCAAAAGCTTTCACTATGTCTACAAATGCTAGAAACGTAGGTTTGCTTTTTCTTAATCTATTTTCTAAGATAAGTCGTAAGGTCAGTATTGCCTCACGTTTTCCAACATTTCTACGGAATCCAAACTGATCTTCCCCGAGGTCGGCTTCTACCTGTTTTTCCATTCGTCTGTAAAGAATTCGTGTTAGTATTTTGCAGCTGTGACTTATTAAACTAATTGAACTAATTTTCACATCTGTCAACACCTGCTTTCTTTGGGATTGGAATTATTATATTCTTCTTGAAGTCTGAGGGTACTTCGCCTGTTTCGTACATCTTGCTCACCAGATGGTAGAGTTTTGTCAGGACTGGCTTTCCCACGGCCGTCAGTAGTTCCAATGGAATATTGTCTACTCCGGGGGCCTTGTTTCGACTCAGGTCTTTCAGTGCTCTGTCAAATTCTTCACGCAGTATCTTATCTCCCATTTCATCTTCATCTACATCCTCTTCCATTTCCATAATATTGTCCTCAAGTACATCGCCCTTGTATAGACCCTCTATATCCTCCTTCCACCTTTCTGCTTTCCCTTCTTTGCTTAGAACTGGGTTTCCATCTGAGCTCTTGATATTCATGCAAGTCGTTCTCTTATCTCCAAAGGTCTCTTTAATTTTCCTGTAGGCGGTATCTATCTTACCCCTCGTGAGATAGGCCTCTACATCCTTACATTTGTCCTCTAGCCATCCCTGCTTAGCCATTTTGCACTTCCTGTCGATCTCATTTTTGAGACGTTTGTATTCCTTTTTGCCTGTTTCACTTACTGCATTTTTATATTTTCTCCTTTCATCAATTAAATTCAATATTTCTTCTGTTACCCAAGGATTTCTACTAGCCCTCGTCTTTGTACCTACTTGATCCTCTGCTGCCTTCACTGCTTCATCCCTCAAAGCTACCCATTCTTCTTCTACTGCATTTATTTCCCCCATTCTTGTCAATTGCTCCCTTATGCTCTCCCTGAATCTCTGTACAACCTCTGGTTCTTTTAGTTTATCCAGGTCCCATCTCCTTAAATTCCCACCTTTTTGCAGTTTCTTCAGTTTTAATCTACAGGTCATAACCAATAGATTGTGGTCAGAGTCCACATCTGCCCCTGGAAATGTCTTACAATTTAAAACCTGGTTCCTAAATCTCTGTCTTACCATTATATAATCTATCTGATACCTTTTAGTATCTCCAGGGTTCTTCCATGTATACAACCTTCTTTCATGATTCTTAAACCAAGTGTTAGTTATGATTATGTTGTGCTCTGTGCAAAATTCTACCAGGCGGCTTCCTCTTTCATTTCTTAGCCCCAATCCATATTCACCTACTATGTTTCCTTCTCTCCCTTTTCCTAGACTCGAATTCCTGTCACCCATGACTATTAAATTTTCGTCTCCCTTCACAATCTAAATAATTTCTTTTATTTCATCATACATTTCTTCAATTTCTTCGTCATCTGCAGAGCTAGTTGGCATATAAACTTGTACTACTGTAGTAGATGTGGGCTTCATATCTATCTTGGCCACAATAATGCGTTCACTATGCTGTTTGTAGTAGCTTACCCGCATTCCTATTTTCCTATTCATTATTAAACCTACTCCTGCATTACCCCTATTTGATTTTGTGTTTATAACCCTGTAGTCACCTGACCAGAAGTCTTGATCCTCCTGCCACCGAATTTCACTAATTCCCACTATATCTAACTTGAACCTATCCATTTCCCTTTTTAAATTTTCTAACCTACCTGCCCGATTAAGGGATCTGACATTCCACGCTCCGATCCGTAGAACGCCAGTTTTCTTTCTCCTGATAACGACATCCTCTTGAGTATTCCCCGCCCGGAGATCCGAATGGGGGACTATTTTACCTCCGGAATATTTTACCCAAGAGGACGCCATCATCTTGTAATCATACGGTAAAGCTGCATGCCCTCGGGAAAAATTACGGCTGTAGTTTCCCCTTGCTTTCAGCCGTTCGCAGTACCAGCACAGCAAGGCCGTTTTGGTTATTGTTACAAGGCCAGATCAGTCAATCATCCAGACTGTTGCCCCTGCAACTACTGAAAAGGCTGCTGCCCCTCTTCAGGAACCACACGTTTTTCTGGCCTCTCAACAGATACCCCTCCGTTGTGGTTGCACCTACGGTACGGCTATCAGTATCGCTGAGGCACGCAAGCCTCCCCACCAACAGCAAGGTCCATGGTTCATGGGGGGGGCAAGTTTTATTGATAGCATAATCGATTTTCGATCACATGGTCATCATCTTCAGTGCTGTACAAATTAAACTTAGACACAGGTATCAAGTTTTCAATAACCAAAACTGAGAAGCGATCACAATAACTTCGCTCGATCAAATAGTATCAAGATAACAGCGTCGCAGACCACTGTCCCGCCGTCTGGAGGAGAGGTTCCAAACGCGTCTGCCATATTATACCAAATGTAAGCAAACACATCGATTGATTTACCTAATTTAGCTGCTTTGAATGCATGTTGACGTGGGCTAAGGCCATAAAGTTCTCTTTGTGGCTGTAGGCGGCAGCAGGGGAACTATTTTTCGGTTTTGATAGGTCTTAAGTGGCTGTTTTTTTAATTAGTATAGTGCTGACTGTCTTCCACGACTTGGACGGAAATAGCAAGACAACTGAATCGCATATGGACTCTGGACGCCCACGAGACAGACCTACGACCTTCCAGTGAGATTCGTTCCGGGAAACTTTGTCTGGATTTGTACACTTGTGCAAAAAGTGTGATTACCGGAAAAATTACTGAAGTGCTACTTTGGATCATATCGTATCCTTCGTCGATTGTTGGGCGTGGTATAGTACCAGCCTAGTGCGTTACCGTGTCGATCCGTGGGACAGATTCTTGCTCTTCACAGAGACGTTATGTCGATGGCACGGCATCTGAATACTTCCTTGTTATTAGATTTTAAAAATGACTATGGTCCCATCGGACATTACTACTTAAAACAGTGCCTATAGACTCAGGCTTTGAGCTGAACTCCGTTCAGGCTATAATGGGACGCATCTTGCACACCGAAACCAGGATTAGGGTCAATCAGTTCCTCACATCTCGTGTAACTTTCCATCGAGTTGTGAGACAAGGATTCCCGCTATCGATGACATGACATGCGTTAGGCATTGAACCTGAGGGCTTCGTGCTACTCCGTTAGGCACATGAAGTTCAGGTATATGCTGACGATATCAGCGTCGTCCCTAGTAGACAGGCACAACTTCTTCTTACGCAACAACTCATACGGGAATATGAAGGAGACAGCAGCGCCATCCTAAATAGGAAAAAATTAGCCCAGTTACAGATGGCCCATGAACAAGATGTGCACCAATCGAGCCGGCCGAAGTGGCCGTGTGGTTCTAGGCGCTGCAGTCTGGAACAGCGAGACTGCTACGGTCGCAGGTTAGAATCCTGCCTCGGGCATGGATGTGTGTGATGTCCTTAGGTTAGTTAGGTTTAACTAGTTCTAAGTTCTAGGGGACTAATGACCTCAGAAATTGAGTCCCATAGTGCTCAGAGCCATTTGAATCATTTTGCACCAATCAAACTGGCTCTCCAATATCACACTCCCTAAGCAACTGGGTTGTAGGTCTCAGACACCTCCAAGGATACGTAATGCAAAAACTTGATGAACAAATTTCAATCCTTCTGGACAACCTTATGGAAGCACCGACTACAGCGTTTTCACATATGGTCCATTTCATTAACACCTTTCCTTTGCCCAAGCTCCACTAAGAAGCACGAGCTTACTCCATCCCGATGAAAACAGTGAAACAAACGTTGGCAACCGCTATTTTGGCAATATAGTCGTCTAACATATTTAAGTTATCCTGCCCAACGACAGTCACACCCATTCGCGACGGATGTTTGGATTTTCGCAGTCTTCTAGCCAATTTCAGTAGAATCCCCGTCGCATTATGTGCAGTCGTATTTCATTATGGCACGCTACGTGGGAGAGGAATCTTTCAACAGTTGCACAGGTTTTATGTACCAACAAGCATTTCAACCTCCACCAATACATGCACATTACATGACTTACCCACAACAAACTGGAACAGAGCTCGATGGAATATTCAGGAAAAATTCCTACTGACAGAAGTCAGGTGAAAGAAGTCAGGGGATACCTCCTAATACCGTGTACGGCCACTTTTGCCCAACGTAGTGCAACAACGCAACGTGGCGTTGACTCAACAAGTTGTTGGGAGTCCCCTGCAGAAATATTGAAACCGTGCTGCCTCTACAGCCGCCCGTTATTGCGAAAGTGTTGTGGGTGTAGGACTTTGTGCACGAGCTGACCTTTCGATTATGCCCCACAAATATTCAGTGGGATTTATGTCGGGCATTCTTGGTGGCCAAATCACTCGCTCGAACCGTCCAGAATGTTCTTGAAATCAATCGCGAACGATTGTGACCAGGTGGCATGATATCGTTGCTTCAGATCACGAAGTCCATGAATCGCTGCAAATGGTCTCCAAGTAGCCGAACATAACCTTTTCCGGTCAATGAACGGTTCAGTTGGAAGAGAAGAACCAGTCCATGCCATGTAAACACAGCCTGCAGCATACGGAGCCACCACCAGCTTGCTCAGTGCCTTAAGACAACTTGGATCCGTTGCTTCGGGGGGTCTGCGCATTCTCGAACCCTACCGTCAGCTCTTACCAAATGAAATCTGGACTCATCGGACTATGCCACGGTTTTCCAGCCCTCTAGTGTCCAACACATATTGTTACGAGCCCAAGAGAGGCACTGCAGGCGACGTCGTGCTGCTCGCTAAGGCACTCGCGTCGGTCTTCTGCTGCCACAGTCCATTATCGCCAAATTTCACTGCACAGTACTAACGGACACGTTCGTCAAACGTCCCACATTGATTTTAGCGTTTACTTCACGCAGTGATGCTTGTCTGTTAGCACTGACATCTGTACGCAAACGCCATTGCTCTCACTGGTTAAGTGAGACCGTCGGAAAATGCGTTGACCGTGGTGAGAGGTAATGCATGAAATTTGGTGTTTTCGGCACACGCTTACATCTCGAAATATTAAGTTCCCTAATGATTTCCAAAATGGAATGTCCGATGCGTATAGCTCCGATTACTATTCCGCATTCAAAGTCTGTTCATTCCCATGGTGCGGATATAATCACGTAGGAAACCTTTTCACATAAATCACCTGAGTACAAATGACAGCTCTTCCAAAGCACTGCCCTTTTCTGCCTTGTGTACGCGATAATACCACCATTTGTTCAAAATGATTCAAATGACTCTAAGCACTATGGGACTTAACTTCTGAGGTCATCAGTCCCCTAGAACTTACAACTACTTAAACCTAACTAACCTAAGGACACCACTCACATCCATGGTCGAGGCAGGATTCGATCCTGCGACCGCGTGGTTCCAGACTGAAGCGCCTAGAACCGCTCGGCCACACCGGCCGGGGATCAGTGTATGTAATCTATGGGAAGGTTCCAACTAGAGGCAACTTACACAACATCGTTTTAACACCAAGTCCGCTCTGCAGAAATGTCAGATTCGTTTGTCCAGATAAAAATGCAGTTTTGTTGTGGATAAGGATGAATTAGCCTGTAATTCGCAGAACGAGCCCTACCACCGTCAACTTGAACGTCATGTTCCAATTGGACTGGTACCTGTTACCATGGCCGAAACACCGGCCGTATATTTGGTACTTGACTCATTTCACTCACTACTCGATAACCGCTGCTACTCCGGAGAGATTGTATTTTCAGTCTTATCTGCAACAGCAACACTGAAATAATAATAATTATAACAATAATAATACCAATAATAGCGTGACAAAGCAGTTAGCATCTCTGGCTGTCTTTCAGCGGGTCACCAGTTCCCGACAACCATCAATTATTTGTTATTTAGTATTTATCGTTCTGGAAGGTTCTCAGATTTTGTTTGTTTGTAATTTTGGTATATTTTTGTATAATTGTATGTGTGTATAAAAACAGTACCCTCCGTCCAAGGCTTCAGTGCCGTCCTGGGTGTACGCTGGAGTTAGTAATAAACGTGCTTTCAGTGGTAAGTGTGGTAATTCACTGACGACCTTGCTTTCGGATTTGTATATGAATATGGTTACGACGTGGTGGTATGTTGCGAGCTATCCCAAGATTTCTGTCAATAGGATGTCAGTGGGTATTGCCTATTTGAATATCTCCTGTCTCCACTATTTCGTTTCTCGAAGTTATCTACTCGTCCTCTCTTGTACACTCTTCCTTCTCTTTGAGTGAATCGTAAGCTAGTCCTCAATTCGATACTGTCAACAATCGTCTTTGAATTTATCCAGGTCCTGTCCTGTTAATTTTCGGTCTTTCTGAAGTTTCTTCAGTTTTAATCTACAGTTCATAACCACATCTGACCGTGGAAATGTTTTGCAGCTTAAAATCATGTTCCGAAATCTCTACCTTATCATTATGTAATCTATCTAAAAGCTTCCCGCTTATACAGATATTTTCCAGGTGTACTGAATTATTAACTATTATTGTAATACAAAAAATTTCGTCTAAATAAGTACAGAAAGAAGGTGGGCTGGCTCAGATTCATGTAACATCACAGTGGGAAATTCCGGGATCTCGTGTACTCAGTAACAGCACCATTGGCCTGATGTGATCAGAACTGTGGAAAACGTAGGCTGATATAACTCAGTACGTATTCAGTCTTCATCATAACAAACTGATAATGCAGTTCAGTGTTTAAGACAATGGACTCATATTCGGGAGGAATGGTGTTCAGTTTGTAGCTCTGATAGCCTAAATGTCGAAGAAACATTAAGATCTAACCTTCCGTATTCTCTGCATGAAATATATGTATTTCCTGCGAAGATGACCTGCTCCTCTTCTTCTGTGGCCCCTCGTCAACCCTGCATGTGGTAGTATGGCTCAACAATGAAATATAAGTTTCTTCCAAGCGGCACACTAAGGCTACCTAATTTAAATAACCTTTATTCTGTAGTCGTACTATTACCTAGACGGCTAATATAAGGGATTAAAATGACCAATGCGGTACGCCCCTATGACTACCAAAATGATACTTCAACAACTGTTCGTTCAAACTCAATCGTAGATTACTTGTAGGAAATAATTTTTTGCTTTCTAGTTAAATACGTGTACTCTCAAGGTATATGGACAGTGGAGCAATGTTACCACACAACAGGAAATGATATGTAATTTTGACAATAATGAAGGCTGCAATATTTGGTACAAATGTTAATCATGATCAGTATGAACCAAGGTACATTTAGGTTTTATGGCAGTGTCCATATATTATGAAAAAGATAACCCGTTAGGTCATTCTGTAGTAGTTCTGGGTGACCATACCGATACTTATCTAATATATAAATCTTTGAAATTAGGTCCGATATACGACCAGAGTGCAAAATTTTAACATTGAGCGAGGATTTACTGCTCCTTCTAAACAATTTGCACTACCACACATAAAATGACTGCCACAGATCCCATATCCCAGGCTGCGTGAATGAGAAGAGCTTGCCCCAGCTAGCGATATAAGGTTTCTTTCACTTCTGTAATTATTTTGACCCTCTAATTCGTGGCTGAACACTTATATAAATCTAAACAAAATTGATACACAAACTTTGGATAGAACAGCGGTTTATTCCTCATCAAAAAGTCCCAAATCTGTCGCCCGATTTCAAATTCATTCGTTACTTCTCGGCTTACTCTTTGCTTCTGGCCTTGCGTGGCCGCCCACGCGCACGTCACGGCACATGGCGTTCTTGGGAGGGTTCGTAACACGATACGCAAAGTCGGGGGTTGTTTTCCACAGTTGACAGCGTGTGTGATGTTTCTGTAGTCTAGTGCATACAGATATCTAGCACACATACAAAATTATATTGCATACTCGACTTTTATTCATGTGGAGCTGCATGTTTTCCAGTAAATTCTTACTTGTTGTCTCCATGGTGATTACTTTTCTATATTGTTATTTCATTAACTTTCGTCCCATAAGGGAGGGCATGTGTTGCTAGTGCTACAGTCGTGCTCAAAAGTATCCGAAAGACCTGAAATGCATTTCGCCTGATTCGCATACAACCCTCATAACGCAGCTGTCCAGCAGGTCCGCTAGTCGCTCCTCGTTACAGTCGTTTGACTATTCAAAACGGTTCCAACAAATCACCACTAGATAACACTGCTCTGTATCGCAATAACTCAAGATGTAAAGTAATACCACGATACTACAAATATCAGGGAACACCTTATCACAGATAAGACTGTCCTTAAGGCTTGTACCCTCACATTTATTACAATAAATGACATAACTGAAATGTTACCACTCTCATTATTAGGTCAGATAGGTAATGCACGTAGTTAGTGCGTCGCATTCATGAGTTCCTCTATCAAAGTAGCATACCGTATTTGTTACTTAACACAAAATGACATTAAAAATTTAATTTATTCACGAGCTACTAGTTGAGAATATGTATGAACTTCAAATGACACGAGGAAACCGCCTCGTTCTGCATATGGATTCAAACCCAGGTCAGGCAGACTAAGTAAAGATTTCGTGACTAACGGAAACTAACAGTCATTCTTGACTAGGCATACATACAGTGATATATTTCGATTTTAGACACAATCAGTTAGGAAATATAAACTTTAAATTACATAACGTAAACATTTTTAGCGGGCGAATATTCCTACCCATCATCTATTTTCCCTGTTAGCGAACGACGAGAGTTGTTAAATATTGCTTCTTCACAAGTACCTTACTTGAACTTCCGTGAGGTAAATCTTTGTGTTGGAGAGGGATTCGAACCCGGAACCTAATCGAATTGTTATCGAAGATCAATCAACTGTGACATATCGGATTTTCTCGGCAGTAGCAAGATGCTTTAACTGAAATGACGA
The DNA here is from genome assembly GCF_021461385.2 of Schistocerca piceifrons. NCBI lineage: Eukaryota > Metazoa > Arthropoda > Insecta > Orthoptera > Acrididae > Schistocerca > Schistocerca piceifrons. The sequence continues at coordinate 5,499,342 of NC_060149.1, forward strand.
GACGAAACATTAATTTTTTGCTTCCCGTGACTCCAACCCGGCACCTATCGCTGTTATATTCTAGAGAAAACGAACGTTAAATATGGGTTTGTTACCTCAGCAACGACATGTGAGCTTGTTTGAAATAGAAATCATATGACGAAGAGTTCAGTGGTGACTGGTAATCGAATCCCCCACACATGTCGTTGTTGACAACACACAATGAGACGTCAGCTACCAAATTTTTCTCCACCAGCAGCTCGGAATCCTTGAACTTACAGTGATCTCGCAAATAGTTCTGTGTCTTACTAGATGTCAAAAATGTCAGATATCGTTAGTGTCGACAACGAATGAAAATACACTTAAAATCAAAATTATTATCCACTAGCAGATAGGTGTTATCATGCTAGAGCTTGATAACACATAATAAAAAAATTAGTGGTGGGCTGGATTCGAACCCATTCAAGCGCAATATGTGAAGATGTTGAGGAATCTGTAGTTTTGAACAAACAACAAATTGTAGTCAAGCTGTATTGTCACGAAGGGATCAATTTCCGCGTCAAGGGCGGTCTGAGTTGCATTCCCAGTTCAGAACCATTTTTATCGACACACAGGAACTCAAATAAAAGATGGAATAAGTGTCCTGCGACCCTACATACCGTTTGTTTCGTCACTAGAAATAAATAACTAGTATAAGAAAGGTTAGTGGTGGTAGAGTTTCTACCTGTCGCCACTCCTGACTTTATTGTGGTTCAACATAATATCTACTTGGTAAAGAAGGAATATCTGTTTAATGTGAATTTCAGATCTCAATGTCATTATACCTTCTTCACTTGGCGTAGCCAGAAGAGAATAGAATCAGTCTCTCCCTATCAAAAATCATCGGTAGTAGTCGGAATCGAACCCACACCACGAGTATATGAATTTTTCGGCAATCCAACAGACCACCAAATCCTCTTCTCTGGGGCACATTTTTCTATTGTAACACTGTTCCGCCCCACTGGATGAGAATTGTGACATACAGGCTCCCTACAAAGGTTTGCAGCATGTTCAGTATATTCATTTACTTGGTTGACCGGATCGACATGAACTAGCTGCCTCGGCTACCCGAATAAATCACGTAACTGCCACCTACACAGAACTGACAGCAGGGTAGGATGCAGAAAGTTAAATAAGAAGTCTTCCTTTCCACTTGAGCTACTCTATTGCGCCCGCGAAAGGTAAAGGTCCCGAGTTCGAGTCACGGTCCGTTACACGGTTTTAATCCGCCAGAAAGTTTCAAGTAGCATGTGCATTGTCGGATTGTTATAGATAACATCAGAAAATTCGCATATATCGTTGATGATTAATTTCTCTTTCATGTATACTATTGCTTAAACAACACTAAAAGAAACCCTACGAAATTTGTGTACTGTATTATGAGAAATGAAATAAAACTACCCATGATAACCTTACGGCGAAAGTCTGTTTTAATAAAGCTCAGTATCTGTACACATGCGTGCCTCTATCGATCCGAATTAGTAAAATACTACTCAGATTTCGATTGGGTCTGTGTTTAGTTGGTATGCTGTGTTATACTCAAGCAGTATGCAAATGTGGCATATCATAAATAAAGTTATGTATTCCTAGAAACCCAAAATTTGCTTGTCAGAAACGGAAGGAGACATTACCCACTGTGCACCATTGGAAGTTTTTCACCATTGCACTATGAGCCGAAAGTATTTTCTTGCGTTTTCCTTATCTGTGTTTGATCTGACTGCATGTAGCACTTTCACAGAAGGGATACAAATGTTACACTCAGCGAGACTGGAACTGCGCACCATTACAGACGCATTTTCACAAGTCAGCATGTTACCACAGCGCCAGCGAAGCAGTATGTGTCTTGTGTTCCTATTACTACGCCAATAGCGACTAGAACTCGCAAACCGCTATTTAAAGGACAAGATTAGTTGCGATTTCCACGTGCAACGAATTTCCTGGGCTGAAAACCGTAAATTTACAATCTTTTGTTACACTTCAAGCGATAACAACTCAGATTATTCAATGGAAATGTCAGGAAAAACCAAGTGAACTTTGAGGCTTAATTCTGTGCACACCAGGAAGTAACTCATCGATCACAGAGTTCTCAAACATACCTCGCCTTGTTGCCAAATCTCAGTTACCATGCCAGCAGGAAGAAGACGAACCGAAGTGTTCCTACAGAGGTCTGGGAAGTGACCATAGACGCGGGGGGGGGGGGGGGGGGAGGCACGGCCTGGAATACGTGATGCGTCTGATTCGCATTTCTGTAAATAGGTGTAGGGACTGGAGCGTAGTTACTAATAATACTCAGACATGACTGCAAACTAAGGATCATAAATCAGAAGCTCTCATAGTTGTTTTTACATTTCTATCGTAAGTGTACTCAAAACAAAGAAAATCATTCAAGGACGTTTACGTGCCTGGCCCATAGTCGAGCACAACAAACAAATAAAAATGAAAAGCAATGTGTGTGTGTGTGAGAGAGAGAGAGAGAGAGAGAGAGAGAGAGAGAGAAGAGAGAGAGGGAAAGAAAGAGAGGGAAAGAAAGAAATAGTAAGATATAGAGATAAATATAAAAAAGAATGAGAGAGACAGTAAATAATTGTTGTAAAGAAATTGCATCATTGTATGTAAAGAAATCTTACATTAAAATGACACGTTCCGCATCATTACGAAATGTCGTATTCATGAGCTATGGAACAAATATTAATCGAATCAAATCAAATCAAATATAATCTAATCATATTGCTGACTAGCCATGAAGAGTCATGAATTACCGACATTTTCGCCAATATCAGTAACCAAATCTAAACTTGAAATTAAAAGACCACAGTTTTTTTAATAAACCGGGAATCCTATCAAGAACCTTTCATTTCTGTTAACTAACCACGAAGGATGTCAGATATACTTCCATTGAGAAGTAACAAAGTGTGCATGCATGTAAAGATGAAGCGCATGATGTGAAGTTCTGTGACGGAGATATGAACCCAATAAGTTATCGGATTGTTAACTAAGTAAAGTCAAATGTTATGTATCGGTTTTTCTTACCAGCTGCTAGGTGTTTGAATCTAAAATAAGGATAAAAATTTTTGTGCCTGAGTGACAATCGAACCGCACACCTGCCGTCCTTCTTTATTATCCACGAATATAGCTTAAGTATCAATTGGTTACTCACCAACAGTAACATGTGTGCGTGTTTGAACAGAAATAACGACACCTATTGCGAATGTTGGCGACACATGAACAGACGTTAAAATGCATGTTAATTTTCACTAGCACGCCGGTGGGCACGTGATAGGGTTTTAAATGAAATTATGAATATTTTTGTACTGGATAAGTACTCGGACCTACATACTTACCTTTGGTCGAGAACTAGAGAAGATTGCAGTCTTGGGAAAAGGAACGAAATGGCTGAACTATACTGTTCCGAGAGATACATATCCTCGAGAGAGGACATACGAATTCAAATCTCAGTACAGCACCAAATTTTTCGACGTGTGTAGTTCAATCAAGTACAAGTAAAATAAGAGCCCTGTTCCTTTAAATGGCTATCGGTTCATCAAATAAACTAAAACTTTCTAATGTAAGTACGTTTGCGCTGGCGACAGTATTTCTCTTTGCCATGTCTTCCGCCTATGACATTTCCCAACGTAAACCGGCTCTGCCCAGTTGGTAATCAAGGAACGTGAAGTTTAATGCGGACTCTGAATTATAAAGTCTTTCTCTTGAGGTTAACAGAGGTAAAGTAAATCTGTTTGTGCCTCTTAAAAGTAAATGCCTGAACCCACGCATTGCACCTGTGATAGTTCGTTCCACCAGACCATTGTGGCCACATTTCCCAGCCGCTTGAGAGTGCTGTAACAGATCATATGCTTAGCTTACAAAATTAGTCACGGTGGAAAAAATACGAGTCTATTAAATGGTTAAGTAGAAGCAAGATTCTGACGTGGAGATTATGCTGTTCTCATGTCAGCAGGATGTAAAGACTCTTTTAGACATCATGTCCTCGATTTGAAACCATTTGAAATTTTCACAAATTCAGCAACTTTCTTAGTTCGAGAAAAAACACTGTGAAGTGTGAAGTTATCTGATAATTCGATTATTACCGTCATTATTACTATCATTTTCTTCATACCGCTGCTGGAACACATGTGCTTGAACATCATTTAACGCCTTTTGGTCATTATAGAAGTATTTTCCCAAGAACAGGTTCTTTCCCTGTCAACGGAATTCTTTTCGTGTTAATATCAAACATCAGCGATTACTCGTAGATTACATTTAAACTGAAGTAACTGATGAAGACGTCACTTGATAACAAAAACGCGCTGTTTTTTTCATTCACTTGTGGCTAGAAATGGCTGTCGAATATTACCAAACCTAAAGCCAAGGGATCTTACTGCCTTCCGATATACATCGCTGTCAGTTCTTCCATATGATTTGGTCGACGTGACCTGTTTCATGTTGAGTATGACGGAGAATCTTTTAGAAAATCAATTGTTTTCCTTTACAATAAACAGAAAGATTTTCATACTAAGCTATCCAAGTTCAAAAATTTCTCAATATTAGTTCAAATTTAATATTCGCTCCAGTAATGTGGGAAAGTATTTCACAGTTCCAAAACCTACGTCCGACTCATTGACCTATCAGTTAGTCTGATGTGAATTTTATACGGCGTGAGTAGGCTGCTTCCCTACATCACCCTCTATTTAATTTTTTTTTAATGTAAATGGAAAAGAAAAAGACTTACTTACAAAAAGGGAAGCAGGAGTACAGCTTAACTCCCTATGAAAATTAAAATTGAAATGTAAACGTATACAAATATTAAAAGAAAACTTATTATCTACTTCAATTATTTAAATTGCTGGGATGTTCACTGCTTAATAAGCCACATTATGACTCAAAATTTAAGCAAAATCAATGAAACACTCTGGCATAGATATTGCCTTAGACAGACAAACACATAAAATATGTAAAATTATGAAAATCTTAAATCCATTAAATACATTTTTACATACACAAATTCAAAGAAAATAACACAGTTATTCATGATACATAAACAGATAATTATATCTTAGTAGTCTTTTCTAAACCAGAAAGAAAATTTCAGAAATCATGACAATTTCATTTTTACACACGTGGTTGTAGCCGCTTTGGCTGGCGTTCTACACTTCCATTCACAAGGGTAGAGGAGGGGAAGTTTCTATGGGGTGCGTCCTTCACGTTCAGTCTAAATTACATGGTGAAAGGGGAGGGGTCACTGTGAGTTGTGTTCAAGTCACTCCACGCTTTCACGCAGCTACCAGGCTGCCATTATCTGGTTTGTCCTGTAGAACAAACAAAAAGAGTGCCTCAGACTCTGTTCACTTAATATCTAAGGGTGGGTCACAATGAAATGGGGATATATACATTTTATCTTTCGATATGTTACTGGAACAAAGTTTACAGAACTTTTTCAATTTTACTCTCGCGGTTACTTAACTGTCATAAAATCGATAAACAAATGGCTCAAAACGCCGTTAGTCACGTACTAGAGAAAATTTATGCTCAAGGCATACAATCATAAATCCTTTTTAATTTCAATTTATTATTTCTGGGCCGGAACACTGAACCAGTGCTCGGTACATTCCTGACAAATCTGTACTTTATTTACTTAGCTGACTCATCTTCGATTACTTTATTCTTAGAGATAGTATGAGTATATTTGATTAGTAGTTGTCTTCTCAGCTACTTTGTACATGTGAGTAACTTGTGGTAATAGTAAAGTTCAGAGTGTTCAAAACACACTACGTTTAGTTGACTACTAAATCTACTTATTGGTCCTCTGCTGCTGTGTCAGTTCCACATCTGCAATTATGTACTTACTTCATCGAAGTGTATTTATGCTGAGCTATAAACAATGTTTCATGTCTGCCATTATGTTACTCAATTATGTTGCTACTGTATGTACTTATTTAACACTCACTCTATTAACATTTAACTCATAGGATAGCACATTTATTTCATATCTATAGTGTATTGCAGCTGATCAGTTTCCTCACGTGGCAATCCATTTCCACTCGATCGGACGCTGAAACCACAGGTAGTCTCTCTCGACCTACCACTAAAGTGCATTAAATAATTATGGGCGAGCGTAATGCTAAATTCCTTAAACCTATAGGACACCATGAGCTGCTCTGTCTCATCTAACATAAAGGTACCTATGGTCGCATTCACGCCTCCAACTCATAACCTCAATACATGCAGGCGTGTCACCGCACACCCAACACCAAGATAATGGCCAGCTCCAACCCTATAAATACTTCAGGGACGTGTCCTTCACGTCTCAAACACAAACACTACTCAATTGCATTACACTGCCATTCGTTGCTGCATAAGGTGAGTTCATTTTTCCACTTATCTGCATATTTTTCATAACACTAAGCAAGCTCTTTTACTATTAATTAGTTAGCTCTACAGCATACAATAGGTTTCACTGCCACTTCAGATCCTGCTTGTACACGACTTTGTATATCTTTTTAAATTACTGTTGGTGGACCATTTCCAATAAAACAACAACTTTTTACTTATAATATTACTAGGGTTCTATACATACTTGTTACTCAAATACCTTTGTATCTTAATTACATCATACTTCTCTATTGTTTATGTCACTGCTAGGTTTGTCACATTAGGTATTTTCTTCACTAATCGGTGGATAGAATGGTTACAGAACTCGTGGTTGATAGCCATGACGGAAAATTTTTGTATTGCAAAGAAGGAGTCGAAACTTTGGTGGATAGCAAAGTTGAAGAATGAGTGAGACCTGAAAAGGAAAGAAGATATCACACAGCTGGGACTGCACAGCTGCCACACTGTGTAGAGGTTACAGAACACCCTCCACCCTATAGAATTCGTAAGTTTATTATTTGCTTGATAACCATGACGGAAAATTTGATGTATTGGAAAGAAGGGGTCGAAATTTTAGGTGGATAGAAAAGATGAAGAGTGAGTGAGACCTGAAAAGGAAAGAAGATCTCACACAGCTGGGACTGCACAGCTGCCACACTGTGTAGAGGTTACAGAACAACCTCCTCCCTACAGAATTCATTAACTACCTATGAACTTCTTTAGGTCGATCACGTTCCTGAGACCTAATAGCTTTTTACTCTTAGGGTACTCTAGCCTATATGCATTGGCATGTGGTTTTCCTATGATCGTGAAAGGTCCTTGGTATACGAACATGAATTTCTTTGTTTCTGTATTTATTTTCTTTGATTTTTCCTTGGTTTTGACAAGGACTAACTGACATATTTCAAAACTGGTGGGTACAGCTTTTGCGTCATGACGCTTCTTCCTTTCCAATGCTCTTTTTCTTATATTTGCCCTAGCCTTTATCTTCTTCTCGTCTGTGGATATTTACGTTAGAATAGGGAATTCTACCATATCTGCAGTCACATTGTGCGGTTCTTGGCCAAACATCAATTCGCAAGGCGCAAAAGCAGTTGCATCATGCCTTAAGTTGTTACTTACATTCTCAAAATACTTCATGTGCTCTGCGCAACTTGAGTGTTTCCGAGCACAATAAGTCCTGCAAAGCCTATTCATTTCTCTCATAATACGTTCACTCATATTTCCTTGGGGGAAATACGCAGAAATTTTCAGATTTTTCACTCCGGCCTTATCCAGACATTCTTTAAATCTATCAGAAGTAAATTGAGGCCCATTGTCTGACAGCAAATTCTTCGGAACGCCAACGTTCACGAAGAAATCTTTTTCCAACTTTTCTACCAACGATTTGCATTTGCTCTTTTAATTGGGCACAGCTTAACATACACTCCTGGAAATGGAAAATAGAACACATTGACACCGGTGTGTCAGACCCACCATACTTGCTCTGGACACTGCGAGAGGGCTGTACAAGCAATGATCACACGCACGGCACAGCGGACACACCAGGAACCGCGGTGTTGGCCGTCGAATGGCGCTAGCTGCGCAGCCTTTGTGCACCGCCGCCGTCAGTGTCAGCCAGTTTGCCGTGGCATACGGAGCTCCATCGCAGTCTTTAACACTGGTAGCATGCCGCGACAGCGTGGACGTGAACCGTATGTGCAGTTGACGGACTTTGTGCGAGGGCGTATAGTGGGCATGCGGGAGGCCGGGTGGACGTACCGCCGAATTGCTCAACACGTGGGGCGTGAGGTCTCCACAGTACATCGATGTTGTCGCCAGTGGTCGGCGGAAGGTGCACGTGCCCGTCGACCTGGGACCGGACCGCAGCGACGCACGGATGCACGCCAAGACCGTAGGATCCTACGCAGTGCCGTAGGGGACCGCACCGCCACTTCGCAGCAAATTAGGGACACTGTTGCTCCTGGGGTATCGGCGAGGACCATTCGCAACCGTCTCCATGAAGCTGGGCTACGGTCCCGCACACCGTTAGGCCGTCTTCCGCTCACGCCCCAACATCGTGCAGCCCGCCTCCAGTGGTGTCGCGACAGGCGTGAATGGAGGGACGAATGGAGACGTGTCGTCTTCAGCGATGAGAGTCGCTTCTGCCTTGGTGCCAATGATGGTCGTATGCGTGTTTGGCGCCGTGCAGGTGAGCGCCACAATCAGGACTGCATACGACCGAGGCACACAGGGCCAACACCCGGCATCATGGTGTGGGGAGCGATCTCCTACACTGGCCGTACACCACTGGTGATCGTCGAGGGGACACTGAATAGTGCACGGTACATCCAAACCGTCATCGAACCCATCGTTCTACCATTCCTAGACCGGCAAGGGAACTTGCTGTTCCAACAGGACAATGCACGTCCGCATGTATCCCGTGCCACCCAACGTGCTCTAGAAGGTGTAAGTCAACTACCCTGGCCAGCAAGATCTCCGGATCTGTCCCCCATTGAGCATGTTTGGGACTGGATGAAGCGTCGTCTCACGCGGTCTGCACGTCCAGCACGAACGCTGGTCCAACTGAGGCGCCAGGTGGAAATGGCATGGCAAGCCGTTCCACAGGACTACATCCAGCATCTCTACGATCGTCTCCATGGGAGAATAGCAGCCTGCATTGCTGCGAAAGGTGGATATACACTGTACTAGTGCCGACATTGTGCATGCTCTGTTGCCTGTGTCTATGTGCCTGTGGTTCTGTCAGTGTGATCATGTGATGTATCTGACCCCAGGAATGTGTCAATAAAGTTTCCCCTTCCTGGGACAATGAATTCACGGTGTTCTTATTTCAATTTCCAGGAGTGTATTTACTAAATCCATCCATAACAACAAAAACATGGATGCACCCACCTCTCGAAGCAGTAAGAGGGCCAAACAAATCACAAGCCAGTAATTATAGAGTTCAGTTCGCTCTACTGAATGCATATCCCCTTGTATTCTGGTGTTAGCAGCACGGACTTTCTGGCACACTACACAAGATGCTAGACGCTTGGCAACACGGTGGTACATGTTGTCAGACACAACTTTCTCTTTTAATTTTGCAATGCACTTCTTTGCACCATAGTGCCCATACCTCAGGTGTACATAGTCGATTAGTAAGTCTACATGTTGTGAGGGAAAGCACAGCTTCCAGTCAGAAACACCCACCTTTTTCCTCCTAAACAGAATACCTTTATGTAGACAGTTGTATTGCGAAACCTTATGTTAGTTTGCATCTCCCAAATAGCTCTTTACTAATTTCAGCTGGTCATCTGCATTCTGCTCACGTCTCAATTTCTTAATCTTTAATGCACTTTCTTCCTTTACTTCGTGCAACGCAAACATTCGTACTTCACTTAGGTCTGTTGCTGTAATTCCCGCGTCGTCACAGAGTTCCGCACTTCTAGATAACCCATCAGCTACCTAATTATCTTTCCCTTGAATATATCTAACCTCAAGGTCAAACTGCTGGAGATACAATGACCATCTTACCAAACGAGCATTCCTCAACTTACAGGTCTTTAAAAAGGTCAACGCCTTATGGTCACTGTAAACTATTATCTTGTGACCTAATAGATACTGCTCAAATTTCTGTACCCCAAATACAATTGCCAATGCTTCCAGTTCTGAGATGCCATAATTTCTCTCTGCTGCCTGTAAAGATCAACTTGCAAAAGCTATAGTCTTGTGCACTTCTTGTTCGTTCTCTATTTCTACTTGGAATATCTCCACAGCTATACCATAGCCACTAGCATCAACAGACATACAGAATGGTTTTTCAAAATCAGGATGATGTAAAATAGGACTATTAATTAAAGATTGTTTAAGCACCTCGAACGCCTGTTGACATTCTGCTGTCCAAACCCAAGGGGTATTCTTTTTCAGCAGGAGGTGAAGACAGGGCGCATTAAAAGCCTGATCACTAACAAAACGCCTATAGAAGCCAAAAAGACCGAACATCGATCTCAACTGCTTCTTGTTTCTGGGAGCTTCAAATTTTTCAATGACTGCTAGCTTGCCTGGGTCAGGCAGAATACCTTTTCCACTTATCCTATATCCCAAGAAACCTATTTCCTCTTTAACCCACTCTGTCTTTTCAATCTTTAGTTTCATGCCACCTCTCTCAATAGCCTCTAACACTTCCTCTAATAAATCTATGTGTTCTTCCCAGGTAGGAGTTGCTATTAACAGATCATCTACGTAGTCTGTTATTTTACTACTTAAGGCTGGTCCTAAGATACGGCACATCACACATACGAAGGCATAAACAGAGATATTAAGTCCGAAAGGTACCACACGGTATTGGTAACAAACTCCTTCGTACAAGAAAGCTGTGTACTTCCTTGAACTTTCCACCAGTGGCAAATTCCAATATCCACACGTGATGTCCATAGAAGTTAAGAATTTTACTCCCCGGAACTTTTGCAACAACTCGTCCATGTTCTGCGGTCTATCACTTTCCCTAAACACTATTTCACTCAACCAACGAGCGTCCAAGACCAATCTGACACTCCCGTCTCTTTTTGGTACAACAACAAGAGGATTATTGTAGTCACTGACCGCTTTTTCAATCACACCCCACTCTAGCATTCTCTGTATCTCCTTTCGAACCGCCTCCTTCCTAGCTACATGCATTTGGTATGGCTTCCTAAAAAACACTTGGCCAGGTTTCAGCTTTAATTGACATTCATAACATTTGACCACGCCAGGTCAATTTGAAAATACCTTATGATGCCTTTTTAAAACCTGTCTCAGTTCTTCCTTCTGATTAGCTGAAATTTTATCGATTTCCTGCAATTTAGCTTCTATTTTGTCCAAAATAATTGCTTCTTCTTCTTCTCTGTATCTCCTTTCGAACCGCCTCCTTCCTAGCTACATGTATTTGGTATGACTTCCTGAAAAACACTTGGCCAGGTTTCAGCTTTAATTGACATTCATAACCTTTGACCACGCCAGGTCAATTTGAAAATACCTTATGATGCCTTTTTAAAACCTGTCTCAGTTCTTCCTTCTGATTAGCTGAAATTTTATCGATTTCCTGCAATTTAGCTTCTATTTTGTCCAAAATAATTGCTTCTTCTTCTTCTCTGTATCTCCTTTCGAACCGCCTCCTTCCTAGCTACATGTATTTGGTATGGCTTCCTGAAAAACACTTGGCCAGGTTTCACCTTTAATTGACATCCATAACCTTTGACCACGCCAGGTCGATTTGAAAATACCTTATGATGCCTTTTTAAAACCTGTCTCAGTTCTTCCTTCTGATTAGCTGAAATTTTATCGATTTCCTGCAATTTAGCTTCTATTTTGTCCAAAACAATTGCTTCTTCTTCTTCTGTGTTTAGCTTACTTTTACTAAGATTAACACCTTCGTCCCAATATCTCCTATTTTTCAGAACTCGTATAGGCAGCTCCCAAGTTTCATCATTAGTTACTACATGTTTATCAATAAAAGGTACCGTAATTACTCCGGTTATCGGCAAGACCTACTTTAACTGGCTTCTTTCAAAGTCAACAACACTCTGATATTTCGACAAGTAATCTATGCCAATTAAAACCTCAATAGTGAGATGATTTACAATTAAGCATGGATGATCAATTAAATTACCATAATGTTAAAGGGCAGCAAAGCTTCTTGTTTTACCGTTTTTGACACCTTGCCAGTAGCACCAATTATTCTTAGTCCTGATACTCTCATTACTGTAAGCTTGTCTTTACCAGTTAATGCATCAAAGAAGGACTGAGATATCGCACTCACCTCACTTCCACTGTCTAAGAGACGACATACATTGATACCCAACATATTGACTATTATTATAGGGTGGCTTATTCTAGTTTGTACAGGTGGTTCCTCAAACTCATCCAGTAGTTCCTTTTGGAGTTGTCTCCAACTAAACTGATCGACATCTGTCGTCATTACATTTAGGTCAAAGTGTGTAGGGGTTTCCTGGATTACATTTTCAGCTGCCTTTTCCAGTCGGTCTATTAATTTCAAATCGAAACACCGCACGACTTCATTATATTTAGTTTGCTGAACATGACCCAAATTACTGTAGTCTGAGCGATTCTGCGCCTCCAGACCGGGCATAACACTAGTTACAGCTAAACCACTTTCGCTATAATCTTCGGGCTCCTTCTCAAGTGACAACTGGTCACAGCTACTGGGTTCATCGACCCCCAACAGGCTATCCTCTACATTCTCACTTACCTCCTGTCCTAAATCTATTAGTACAGTATCAACATCCTGCTCAGGCACTTTAGATAAGAGCACATCATCCTCATCGTAAATATAAGCATGAATTTCTTCTGCTTCTTCACCTGACAATTCAGTACTTTGTAGCTCTTCTCTACCGTTACACTGCTGCGCCTTCTCTTTCTCTTCCCACTTAGGAAGCGTCTCTAACACGGTATCTGTCAAATACTGTGAGTGATCTAATATTTCTGCTGTATCCTTAGATGCTACCGACCCCTCATCCACATGTTCAGTCTGAGTATTCTGATCTGTCTTACCAATTACTGTAATTACTGGCTTAGGAAAAGTAGCCGCCTGGTGAGCGCCAGTGTCCTGCCTCTCCCTACTACTGTTTCCTTTATTTCCATTATAGTTAAATGGCACATCATTGCTTTCCGCACTGTTGTTTACCTGATTAATTTTGTTCGGAACAAAATTACCATCATTTGGATGCCATTGTTGGTTCTAATAATTATTTCTCCAATTCCTACCTCTCTTAGGATGGCGAACACCTACTGTTCTGATGTTTACATTGCCATTCTGCTCGTTCTTAAAATTACTACTAGTGTTATTACCATTTCTGTTATTACGTGCTTGCTCCTCATTGGCAGCAACACGCTCTACACGTTCCAAGTATTCAGTGAAACGATCCAGATTGTCTCCAGGGGCAGATATAATTCTAGTTTGCCAAGACCTAGTATTATCATTTCAGGTTTTAGCTTTTCGGCCAAATGTGACAACCATGAAATCCATGACCTAGAAAACTCTTTAATAGGTTCCTTGCCTACATTGAAGCGTTTTCCACTCCAAAATTCTCTCAACACTTCATTTTGCTTATTACTAGACCAATACTCATTAATGAAAGCTGTTTTAAATTCCGCTAATGTTTTACACTTCAACATAACATCAGCTGACTAACGCATGGCGTCACCTGCTAAATGGCTTCTAATAAATGAGATTTTCTCTCGTTCAGACCAAGTTGGTGGAATCACATCTTCAGAATCGTTCCAGAAATCTAGCAGGTGGATATTTTTATCTGGATCGAACAGCAAGAACTGCCGACACCCGATAAAAGCGGCGTTTGCAGCTACAACTTGTTGTATACTACCATTACCAGAAGTTACTGAAGCTACTTTACTCTCAATGTTAGCAATGTTAGTACTAATATTTTCTACTCTCATTTCAACATTATCTACTCTTTGCACAATATGAGTAGTATCAGTTTTGATTGCGTCTACTTCTGCTTGACATATGTTTACTTTTATATTAACATCTTTAAACCTATCTGAGCACAGTTCAGATTCCGCCGCGATCTTTTCTGTTAACTTGTGCTCCAGCCTCGCATCTTCGATTTGGAAGTCTTTGCGAACCTCAGCAACTTCGGATTTTACTGTTTTATACATTTCAGAAAATTGTTGAACAACCTTTTTCTTAATATCCTCATGATTGTAATCAATTTTATAATTCAAACTGTCCAGATCCTCTTTCAAATTATTGCAACCAGCCTTGAAGGTATTGTCCATTACCTCCAATCGTTTATTAAAATTAGTTTGGCTGGCCACAATCTCATACTTTTTAATTCAGCTGTCATTTTAGCATTACTGGCTGACATTTTTGCATTACTGACAGCTATTGCTTATAATATTACATTTAAATCAGTAGCCTCAGTATCTTTGGGTTGCTCACTAGCTGGCCTTTTATCACACTCAGGTGACGAAAAACTAACTCCAATACCAGAATCATCAAAACTAAATGAAACTTCTGATTGATCAGTCATATCTAACTTATCCTTTTTAAACTCTACCACCTCTGATGACTGTTTCGTTTTTAACTCATCAGATAAACTATCATCCAATAAATTAACAATTTCTAATTTCTGCTTTACTCCAGGGGTCTCTATTATTGAATCATTGCCCCTTTTCACACTACTGTCAGGAGACAATACTTCATATTTCAATTTAACATTACTATTTTCATGCATATTTACACTTGAACCGTTGTCTGGATTTACAGTTCCCTCAACAGACATAGGTTCTGATTTAAGTTTAACCTCGGTTTCTTCTGGCAGTTCCATCGCCGACAGTCCTTTAGTGCAGGTTAGTAAAATTTTTAACAGCTTTTCACTTAACTTAGTTCCTTCTGCATGACGTATGGCGTTGCCGGCGCGGCGTACCAGGATTACTGATGCGACGCACCACGTTGAACTGCAGACGGCACTTCGATGGCTGCTGTGTGTTTGCGTGGCCCGCAACTGCAGGCGCGGCTCCGATTGCTGCGGTGAGGCGAAACTGGCTTCTCGCAATGCCGGCAGCGCCGCTAGACTCTGTGCCAGCTCCGTCAATCCAGATGCGTTGTTAATCCAATTGCGACGTCCACATGCACACGTAACACTATCACTGTTCTATTACTCAGTTGCGTGTCGCATTTCACTCCCGAATCCGAATATTTAAAAATCACTTTCACTTTTACTCAGTTTCTTTCCCGGCCGATGCACCATATGTGGGGCGGCGGGTGGAATTATTGGTATATAAATGTTTTGTATTTATGCTGTTTGCCGTTCTCAACACTGGCTCTCTAACTACAATATTGGCAACCAGAAAGTGATTAGCAAAACGTGAAGCCTGTAATTAGAATTCCTAGTGCCCACTTCATCTGGGAAATACAATTATAGCTACAGCTTATAGCTCTGAGGAATTAGGAGATTGTCTGGGATTCATAATTAAAACCATCCTCTCTAAAATATTCACTGTATTCTGAAAGTCACAGACCAAAAAGAATCCACACAATCCAACTACCAGAGCAGTTCAGAGTCTAATGCGCTGATGCAACTATAACTGTTCAAATTAAATGTTTGAGTGAATGCTCGCCATAATTTGATGATAATGTTCATCAAACGCCACGCTAAATAATGGTAGAATGTCTGTCCCGCGGCGGCACGTGAAAATACGACATACGCAAACTGAAGATAGATCATTAAAGTCATCCCAGAATTAACACTTTACTCGAAAACGATTTCATGGTTACGCGTATCCAGAGTAACTTATTACGGCATCCGAGGCTGTTTATAGCAATGATACCGACGCGACGCGACTCCCGGCACAGGTGGTGCGCTAATCAGCGTCTGGAGAGAATTGGGGCCTTCTTCTCTCGCGCAGCGTTCTTACATATAAAGCCGCGGTGCAGACGGCTAAGGGAACGCCTGATCAAGTCCGCTCTCCCGACTAGCCGCTGGGATAGTAATGCACCACTTTAAGTTATCGAATAAATCATTGCTTCCTTTGCTGATGGCCGATGAAGCTCTCAATTTAAATGTGCAATCAGCACACAGGTAAGTAATCATAATAAAAGTCTGACGTGGCTAAGTCAAATATTTTGGGCGAGAGAGTTAATTTAATTACACTACACGCAGTAGACGAGCTCTGAACTTGCCCTTTGGAGATACGCTATCACTATAGTTTTATAGTCATTCAGTTGAATCTTGTCACATCTTTATGATTATAGCGGATCTCCCTTCTATTTAAATTGAAACATCCTAGCCTTATTTATTCGCCTACTTAATCTATCTTGCTTCCTTAATTTTCAAGACAAAAACCAGAAAATCATGAATTTCAACTAAAATTTTAATTTGTGAGATCCAGAATACTATTTCTACTAAATTATTATGCAAAAGGAATCTAAATATAAATTTTTAAGTTTGTGGCTCATTTCTGTTGCGCCAATGTTTTTTACAGAAAAACGTCCAAATTTCGAAAATGGTTAAAATTATTGAACTGATATTCAACACATATTGATACTGCTGACATCCTACAAACGTTTCAGGTTATTTACTTTATTCTTAAAGTATTGCGCAACATTTATGACGTGAGAGCTAGTTACAGCGAACTGGCTGGCACACAATGGAAAGACTGATGTGAATTTTACACGGCGTGAGTAGGCTGCTTCCCTACAGTTCATAACTGCAACTGTGGAAATTTAGCATAGAGTCCCTATAGTAATCAAGAGGTTCATTTCCTTCATACTCATTACCCTGACATGTGAGTCTTAAGTGAAGAACAATATTGAGATTCGTATCAGTGATGGTCGATTCGAATTTCTTCTGAGACACTTGTATTGTGAAGCAGCTTGGCAGTCAAAAAGCTGAGATCTATGACCATTAACACAACTTGTGGTGTTGAGCTACCAAGAGGACCTGATGTGTAAGGGTTTTCTTCCGATTTTGTTACAGGATTTTTTATGGAAATTCGCAGCTCCATAAAATAAATCAGAAAAAAAGCTCGCACATGCTGATCCGTGCCACGGTTAGAACTGACAACTCATTGAGCTGGTGCGGAACAAGATACGGGCGGGGGCACGGGGCTATGGACACACTGCTGCCAGCACGCCACTCTCATCATGGTATTGGTTGCCCAGCCTCATAACGCATCGTGAACGATAATAGAAGTTGTCACTTATGTGAAGAATATCATTTCTTTAGCCAAAAAATTCAATTTTCTGTCTCGGTGTCTAGGGGTTATATAGCATGAGTCATTCAAATGGAAAGGGAATATCAAGTGAATTTACTGAGTCAGTTCAGTACCATACGTGGAAGTGATTGCACTGTCACAGTGATGCCAAATTCTTGTGACGATGTTGCCAATTCTCAGTTGTGCTAGGAACAGCTCTGTAGCAGTATGCGAGGAGAATCCTGTGTTCGTGTCATCGGAGGATACGGAGAGGAGACGTGGGGCTTGGTTGAAATGCAGCGTTTTCTCCTACCAATTGTGTCAAACATTCAGGTGTAGAAACTGCCATCACCATTGTAGTTTCCCACAAAATATATATGAATAAAACACTTACCCTGTTACTTTGTGACAAATGTTTTTTCTCTACAACAAAAAATCTTTGGAAATCAACTTTGCCCACCTATCACGAAAAGTAAGATAACAAACACTTTTTACCTCGAAATCGATTGCATCTATGTGCATTCTTGTGATCGTACAAGTAAAATATCATTAATTGCACGAGAATGTAGAAAAACGTTGGTGGTAATGGAAGCTATAAGAAACACAGTTAACTAATTATTCTGTGCCACGTAATAATCAATACATTTGAAAATTCGAAAGAGAAGAAACTAAAAATTACGCCCATTAAGACAGAAACTAAAGTGCAGATGCGGGCACTGTGCAGATCTGCCCTTTTTCATCTTCAGATCTATACAAATAATGTATACTAACCAGCGTATTCATTGCTTTCGTAATGTTTCCCTCTTGTTTAGTCTTCTAATGATGAACTGGATCCACGCCCATGAGTCTGATTGTTTCTTTGTATCCTTCCATCTACTATCTTTGTGTGTTATTGCTCGGTGTTCAAAAATCAAATTGTTATGCCTGCTTCCACGAGGTATTAGAACGAGGTCGCAAGAAGGCTAACGAAGTGTAATCAAAATACCTTGAGACGCCAGTTTGTCTGTCCTCATGGTGTTAAGTCGACGGAAATAGTTGGATATTATTGCCTGCATCACCAGGATACCATTGTTGTCTTCGCTTACTGAGATTTTCATATTACCCCGAACACAAGTCGCCGAGATAAATGTGTATGTTTTCCGTGGCG
This sequence comes from Schistocerca piceifrons, assembly GCF_021461385.2. NCBI lineage: Eukaryota > Metazoa > Arthropoda > Insecta > Orthoptera > Acrididae > Schistocerca > Schistocerca piceifrons. Next base: position 5,517,568 of record NC_060149.1, read on the forward strand.
AAACATCCCACATTCCATTCATCGTGATCCATTCGTTACGTGCATCGGCAGCAATGAGTGATAGGAAAGTTGTTGTGAGGTGACGAATAACAATAGCAAAAGTAGTAGTAACAAATCAGTAATCAAGCATTTTTACTGCATTAAGGAAAATTGTTAACGATTAACAAAATAAACAAAAAAGGCTGAGTGTTTAACTGGCGCATTGCATAGGTGTTCTTACCAATTTGTTACTGAATTCTGTTCTGGTTGTTTGCAGCCATACATATCGCTAGTACAACGAGATATTACCTATCAACTGTTCTTGCTTTATATCACGAGACGAAGATGACGTCACCGAGCTGATATTTGACATACATATCTCTCTTTCTCTCTTTTTATTTTTATTTTTCTTTTAATTTTTTGAGGATAGCTTCAAGAAGCGAGAGTAATAAGCAAGTAGGCATATAATCGATTTAAAGTTATTTTCATCGGGTTACATAACGCAAAAATACACCTTTGGAGCGTATTATTGCGTAATTCCAATTATTGATAGTCTATTCGTGAGCTTGCGTGCATTCAGTGGGGTGAAACCTATCACATAAGCAAGTGAAACACAAATATTTCTTGCAACACGCGGAACACACAAACGAAATCTCGCTGCACTGACGTATTGTCTGATGTATTGCTTGGATAACATATCTGATTCATGTTGCTAAATACAGCTGTATCAGATATCAATGTGGATGCCTACCAAGTGTATAAAAGTATATCTTGAAATGCACAGAAAGGCACAAAGGGGTATTCGACTGAAACATAGCCATTAACAAGATTCCAACTGGGGTCGACAGAATCGTCGTCAACCACCTTGACAACTCGAACGGTGACAGTGCTCGGCCGGTTACTTACGTTTACTGGTATCAAAGCTACGGCATGAAAACACAAAAATGTTAATAACCTGAAGCTCATTAACTTGGGAACCCATAATAAAGTAAAGCAGTCATCAGTTAGAAGATTGGTTGGAACACCACAGTGCTGTAATAGGCACAGTCCTGTTGGAGGTGGTAAGCTGTTGCTTTCCTCCTACCTTTGAGTTGACTTGCCTGGACAGTTAATAGGGGAACCTACAGCTTAACGTGGCTTTCGGACCACAGTGCAACTCGGCATTTTTCACATCAACAAACACTGCCGAGGGCATCTAAGTGTAAAATGGGAGATAAAATTTGCTGGACTGATCAGGGATCGAACCCGAGACCTTCGTATTTGTAGTCTTGCTGTTTATCACTTTGCCGCCATATAGTAACCACTGTTGTTTCTACTTGATATTAAAATTAAGGATCTCTTGTTTGTGCCTGCGTTGGCACTTGCGCGTCCCTGCACCAAACTAAAGAGAACTGAATTGAATGTAGTGCCTTCAAGTTGGCATAAATAGAAAAGGAGAAAAATTAAACAACATAAATGGTCTCTCTTTGATGCCCCATTCTTCATTGCCATTATGCGTCTTATGAGAAAAATCGTACACTGGAAGGTCATGTTTTATTTAAATGATTACAAAATCAGGTAAAACGAACAATGAGGTTGTCAGTATAAGCACATTACTGTTGTAAGTATGATGTTGCACTCCCCAGGGCCTGTAATGGTAAAAGGCCCGCTTAGATCAGACATAATGTACACAGAAGTGGAAGAGAGAGCACCACTAAATTCTACAATCCGTATGCATTGCATACACACAGGAATCACTGTTACAGTGTACTTATGGAGCCTAATGGGTTAGTTGCGTATTTTCCGGTGAGAAAGAGCACTGGCAAACAGTCTTCGCTACATTAGGTTACTTAAACTGGTGTCACTCTGAGCTAAAATTTATGGTCAGCGACTAACTGAAAGGTCAATGGGTCGGACCTGGGTTTTGCAACTGTGTAATACTTTCCCACATTACAGAAGCGGATATTAAATTTGAACTAATATTGAGAAATTTTTTACTTGGATAGCTTAGAATGAAAATCTTTCTGTTTATTGCTAATGAAACAATTGATTTTCTAAAACATTCTCCGTCATATACACCATGAAACAGGTCACGTCGACCAAATTATATGGAAGAACTAACAGCGACGAATATCGGAAGGCAGTAAGATCCCGGGCTTCAAGTTTGACAGTATTCGACAGCCATTTCTAGGCGCAAGTAAATGAAGAAACGCAGCGCGTTTTTGTTATCAAGTGACGCCTTTATCAGTTACTTCACTTTTAATGTAATCTACGAGTAATTGTTGATGTTTGATATTAACATGAAAAGAATTCCGTAGACAGGGAAAGAACCTGTTCTTGGGCAAATACTTCTATAATGACCAAAAGACGTAAATGATTTTCAAGCACATGTGTTCCAGCAGCGGTATGAAGAAAATGATAGTAATAATGACGGTAATAATCAAATTATCAGGTAACTTCAGACTTCACAGTGGATTTTCTCGAACTAAGAAATTTGCTCAATTAGTGAAAATTACAAATGGTTTCACATCGAGGATATGATGCCTAAAAGAGTCTTTACATCCTGCTGACATGAGAACAGCATAATCTCCGCGTCAGAATCTTGCTTCTACTTAACCATTTAATAGACTCGTATTTTTTCCACCGTGACTAATTTTGTAAGCTAAGCATGTAGTGTTGGCAGAAGAGCCAACACCGTGTTACTAGACGAGGCCGAAAAGGCACGCGTTTTAGCTCACGCCGGCTGGCGTGAGGATGGAAGAACTATACTGACGTGAGGTCTGGAACATGACAAGGAATTAGCATGCAGAAAGCGAACGTCATTAGTTTGATACTTAACTTCAATCCATTAATGTTGAACGTCGCTCTTGACGGTACATGAGTCACAGTATTATCTGTTCAGGAGACACAGTAACTGAACATGGCGCCTTGCTAGGTCGTAGCAAATGACGTAGCTGAAGGCTATACTACACTGTCTCAGCAAATGAGAGCGTATGCAGACAGTGAACCATCGCTAGCAAAGTCGGCTGTAAAACTGGGGCGAGTGCTAGGGAGTCTCTCTAGACTAGAACTGCCGTGTGGCGGCGCTCGGTCTGCAATCACTGGTAGTGGCGACACGCGGGTCCGACGTATACTAACGGACCGCGGCCGATTTGAAGTCTACCACCTAGCAAGTGTGGTGTCTGGCGGTAACACCACAATGCATATGATCTGTTACAGATTTCACGCGGCTGGGAAATGTGGCCCCAATGGTCTGGCCGAACGAACTATCTCAGGAGCAATGCGTGGGTTCAGGCATTTACTTTTTTAGAGGCACAAACAGATTTACTTTACTTCTGTTAACCTCAAGAGAAAGACTTTATAATTCAGAATCCGCATTAAACATCAAGTTCCTTGATTACCAACTGGGCAGAGCCGGTTTACGTTGGGAAATGACATAGGCGGAAGTCGTGGTAAACAGAAATACTGTCGCCAGCGCAAACTTACTTACATTAGAAAGATTTATTTTGTTTGATGAACCGATAGCCATTTAAAGGAACTGGGCTCTTATTTTACTTGTACTTGATTGAACTACACACGTCGAAAAATTTGGTGCTGGACTATGATTTGAATTCATATGTCCTCTCTCGAGGATCTGAATCTCTCGGAACAGTATAGTTCAGCCATTTCGTTCCTTTTCCCAAGACTGCAATCTTCTCTAGGTCTCAAATGGTTCAAATGGCTCTGAGCACTATGGGACTTAACATCTATGGTCATTTATGAAATGCTACATTTCCGTACCTCTTGAGTATGACACAGCATACCAATTAAACACCGACCCAATCGAAATCTAAGTGAGCAGTATTTTACTAATTCGGTCCGATAGAGGCACGCTTGTGTACAGATACTGAGCTTTATTCAAACAGACTTTCGCCGTAAGGTTATCATGGGTAGTTTCATTTCATTTCTTATGATACAGTGCACAATTTTCGAATGGTTTCTTTTACTGTTGTTTAAACAATAGTATACATGAGAGAGAAATTAATCATCAACGATATATGGGAATTTTCTGATGTTATCTGTAACAGTCCGACAATGCACATGCAACTTGAAACTTCCAGGCAGATTAAAACCATGTGCCGGACCGTGACTCGAACTCGGGAACTTTGCCTTTCGCGGGCAAGTGCTCTACCATTTGAACTACCCAAGCACGACTCACCCGCCGTCCTCACAGCTTTACTTCTGCCAGTATCTCGCCTCCTACCTTCCAAACTTTACAGAAGCTCTCCTGCGAACACAGTTTTAATCTGCCAGGAAGTTTCATATCAGCGCACACTACGCTGTAGAGTGAAAATCTCGTTCTGGAAACATCCCTCAGACTGTGGTTAAGCTACACTCCTGGAAATTGAAATAAGAACACGGTGAATTCATTGTCCCCGGAAGGGGAAACTTTATTGACACATTCCTGGGGTCAGATACATCACATGATCACACTGACAGAACCACAGGCACATAGACACAGGCAACAGAGCATGCACAATGTCGGCACTAGTACAGTGTATATCCACCTTTCGCAGCAATGCAGGCTGCTATTCTCCCATGGAGACGATCGTAGAGATGCTGGATGTAGTCCTGTGGAACGGCTTGCCATACCATTTCCACCTGGCGCCTCAGTTGGACCAGCGTTCGTGCTGGACGTGCAGACCGCGTGAGACGACGCTTCATCCAGTCCCAAACATGCTCAATGGGGGACAGATCCGGAGATCTTGCTGGCCAGGGTAGTTGACTTACACCTTCTAGAGCACGTTGGGTGGCACGGGATACATGCGGACGTGCATTGTCCTGTTGGAACAGCAAGTTCCCTTGCCGGTCTAGGAATGGTAGAACGATGGGTTTGATGACGGTTTGGATGTACCGTGCACTATTCAGTGTCCCCTCGACGATCACCAGTGGTGTACGGCCAGTGTAGGAGATCGCTCCCCACACCATGATGCCGGGTGTTGGCCCTGTGTGCCTCGGTCGTATGCAGTCCTGATTGTGGCGTTCACCTGCACGGTGCCAAACACGCATACGACCATCATTGGCACCAAGGCAGAAGCGACTCTCATCGCTGAAGACGACACGTCTCCATTCGTCCCTCCATTCACGCCTGTCGCGACACCACTGGAGGCGGGCTGCACGATGTTGGGGCGTGAGCGGAAGACGGCCTAACGGTGTGCGGGACCGTAGCCCAGCTTCATGGAGACGGCTGCGAATGGTCCTCGCCAATACCCCAGGAGCAACAGTGTCCCTAATTTGCTGCGAAGTGGCGGTGCGGTCCCCTACGGCACTGCGTAGGATCCTACGGTCTTGGCGTGCATCCGTGCGTCGCTGCGGTCCGGTCCCAGGTCGACGGGCACGTGCACCTTCCGCCGACCACTGGCGACAACATCGATGTACTGTGGAGACCTCACGCCCCACGTGTTGAGCAATTCGGCGGTACGTCCACCCGGCCTCCCGCATGCCCACTATACGCCCTCGCTCAAAGTCCGTCAACTGCACATACGGTTCACGTCCACGCTGTCGCGGCATGCTACCAGTGTTAAAGACTGCGATGGAGCTCCGTATGCCACGGCAAACTGGCTGACACTGACGGCGGCGGTGCACAAATGCTGCGCAGCTAGCGCCATTCGACGGCCAACACCGCGGTTCCTGGTGTGTCCGCTGTGCCGTGCGTGTGATCATTGCTTGTACAGCCCTCTCGCAGTGTCCGGAGCAAGTATGGTGGGTCTGACACACCGGTGTCAATGTGTTCTTTTTTCCATTTCCAGGAGTGTATGTCTCCGCAATATCGTTTCTTTCAGGAGTGCTATTTCTGCAAGGTTAACAGGAGAGTTTCTGTAAAGTTTGGAATGTAGGAGACGAGATAATGGCAGAAGTAAGGCTGTGAGGACGGGGCGTGAGTCGTGCTTGGGTAGCTGAGATGCAGTCGGCTTTTGGCGGCCGTGGTGTGCGGACCTCCGGCGTGTGCTGTGCGCTGCGGTCTGCTGCGCTCAGCCTGTTGCAGTAGTCAGCTGCGTTATTTCAGACTCTCGATGGATTCATACTAGAAAGAGAGATGGATCAGCCTAGTAGAAGATACATACTGAAATTGGTTTTTTGATCAGAAAGGGCAGAGACCGAATTCGTTCGAAAGTGAGACATGGCTAGAGGAAGTTGTGAAAATTTCGTTTGAGGATATTATAGGTATTCACCTTTCAACTGTGTGTAACATCGTGTATGTTAAACTTAAAAACACGGATTTGTGTAACAATATTGTTGAATATAGTGGTGGAACATTTAAGTTCAAACATCGCGATGGCAGTATTAGTGAAGTTCGTGTTTCGCATGATGGCTTTGGATTAAGGACTTTCCGTATCTTTGAGCTACCATTTGAAATCACCGCTCAGCAGATCAATCCGTTGATAGCTCCTTATGGGAGAATTATTAGCAATTTTGCAGAAAAGTGGTCTCCTGCTCACAAGTTCCCCGTCTCGAATGGTATCAGGCCAGTTGATTTACACAAACAAATACCTTTGTACATAAATGTTTGTGGTTATCGGGCTATAGTAATATACGATGGGCAGTCAAGAACCTGCGGGTCTTGCGGCGGTACGGGCCATGTCCGCTCGCAGTGTATACAACGCCGAGTGGCCCAGCTAAGCAGTGAGACCCCCAGCCGTGTCAACGTTGCCTTTCACTTACCTAGCGGCAGCCGCTGGACAACTCCATACGAGTCACGCTCCTGACGCTACTCAGGATGATGCTGCTCGCGACAATGAAGTGATAATAGAAGTTAGTGACTCGACGGTGACAACACAACCAAAGAGTCAAGAAAAAGAACCAAATATCTCTGTTCCAATAGAACAAGCCCCTGAACTGATTATAGTCATTCAGAATGAGCAGCCTCCAGAAAACAACAAGGAAGCCGAACCATCACTTGCCAGCGAACAGGACCGAGCGCAAGAAACCCGAGAGGCAATGCAAAACGTTGAAATCTCCCCAAGAGTCAGTCCTCCGAGGAAACATAAAAAGAGGAGACTAGCTCATAAGGGAGCTGAACAACTGGCACCGCCTTTGCGAGAAAAAGCAAAGCAGATTAACAACAAACTGCATGAAGAACAACATAGTAATCCGGTTCTGAGTATGCAGGCACCTGACCCTTTGCAAGCCAAATCAAATACACCATGCCCCACGTCAACGGACGATTCGTCACACGAGAGATTGAAGCTGCTAGCAAATTTCGATACAGACAAGGTTTTCCCTCAGACCAGAAATGCAGAAAAAGAGACATCGAAAGCTAATCAACACAAAAACTGTGCTGATGAATCGGACGAAATGAACCAAGATGAAAAATTGAATGAAACTGGAGGAACGGGACAGACTCCTGCCCCATGAGATCAACTGAACACGGCGGATACATCATAGCCGGAACATACATGTGAGAAAGGATTTTCGTCCTACAGCACTTCGTATGACGAATATTGACTTTGGTAATGAACAGGACAATATGAACGCAGCACAAGCCTACAAAATCGCCACGTTGAACATTAATAAGATACGCTCCTCCCTGCATTTCCAGCATCTGCTAGACTTTCTATATGCAGCTGACGTTGATGTACTACTGTTACAGGAAGTAACAGATATTCAGTTAGAAATGATACGTGGGTACAACGCCGTAATAAACCGCGGTATCGGTGTAGAGCTGGGAACCGCCATTCTCACGAAAGAAGGCATCCGTGTGACACAAATAGCAAAACTTGAAAACAGTAGAGGAACTGCAGTGGCTGTTAATAACGCCCGCATCATCAACGTTTATGCACCGTCAGGTAACAAAAACAGGCGTGCTAGAGCGGATTTTTTTAAAAAGTGGAATCGTTCATCTATTCGGTACACATCAAGATTATATATTCCTAGCCAGCGATTTTAATTCTGTACTTAGCCCGAAAAACCAGACAACGAATTTCAACAAGTCCTTACAACTGGAAAGAATAGTCCACCAACTGCAGTTAACCGATACCTGGTAACGTACCCACGGCGCACAGCCCGGTTTCACATATTTTACCAGTCACTCTTCAAACAGGCTAGACAGAATTTACGTCTCGTCCGACCTTAAGAACCATGTACTCCAGTCTGAGGTCTGGCCCACTATGTTTTCTGACCACGCCGCGTACATCGCCACAGTAAATTTGGAAAAACAAGAGACTTACCGAGCGAGGGGCATATGGAAACTCAACATTACACATTTACTAGATGAGGAATGTCGCGTGGCATTTACTAATGTCTGGAAAGAATGCGAGAAACGTTTCCCGCTATACAATTCGGCCATAGATTGGTGGCTGCAATGTGTTAAGCTTGAAAGAAGAAGAATGCTGATCGATTACTCACGACAGAAAAGCTTCTGCCTTAGAGACCTGTACACCCTGGACACACGATTCATGTAGAACTTTAGCAGGATTCAGAAAATTAAAGTAAAACTTTTAGCACTGAAGCGGCGACAGTCAGAAGGTTTTAAAGTCAGAGTAAGAATACAAAACATTGTAGAAGGGGAAGAAACAGCTATGTATCATGTAATGCGTGAGAATAAGAGAGGAAACAGAAAAATACTGACAGAAGTTAAGTTACCTGATGCGACCAGTCACACAAAATAGAATGAAATTCAAAACGCTGTTCATAAATATATCTCAGATATGATGTCCAACAAACCTACTGTCGACGAGGCTTGCGAGATCTTGTTAGAAACGTATCAGGACGAATTAGTACAGAGCAAGTAGAAAATCTCACCGCTGAAATAGAAGAGGACGAACTGAAAGACGCAATAGCACAGAGTCCTAAAAATAAGTCACCAGGACCTGATGGTATTCCCGTGGAATTCCACCAAATGTACTGGCCACAAATGAAAAGCAAGTTGCTATGCATGTACAACGAACTCATGAATGGAAATGTTGACGTTCCCAAAGAGTTTCCAGAAGGAATCATAGTTCTAATTCCTAAAAACTCAGTTAGCAAAGCAATTGAAAACCTCCGCCCAGTAACATTACTCAACAGTGGTTACAAAATTATGGCCCGCGTATTAGCAAGAAGAATAAAAATTGTTATTATCTCTGTAACTGGCCCGTACCAAACATGTGAAGGCAAAGATAGAAATATCTATCAGAATATATGCGAATATAGGTATCTAATTTCAACCGCAAATGTATGCCGCATAAAATGTGCGTTAGTGTAATTAAACTTCAAGAATGCGTTTGACAGAGTAGATCATAAGTATCTCCCCGGAATCATGGAAGTAATGGGATTCCCACCATGATTCGTGAGGATTATTCAACAAATTTTGAAAAACAGTGTAGCACGAACAATGATAAACGGCCAACTAAGTAAAGAGATTGAGTTGACTGGATCCGTACGACAAGGTAGCCCAATGTCAATGGCCCTTTTCGCAATTGCAATAGAACCTCTCCTCGCGACACTCACGCATCACCTGCAAGGATTGCGTATAAATGGCAAGAAAATAGTGTGCAACGCCTAAGCAGATAATGTGGGCGTCCTGGTTATAAATGAAGATGAAATGGCGAAAGATGTTCAGATTGTACACACATATGAACTTCCTTCTGGTGCCAAACTAAATAAAAGGAAGTCAGGCATCATGAACGTAGGCAGAGGAATACACATGCAAAATCGGGGACAACTGATGGAAGTATCCACATTGAAATGTTTGGGTATTGAATTTAGGAGCAACATCCAACACACCATTGCCGTCAATTATAAAAAAACTACTTGCAAGCATACGAGCATCTGTATAAGGAAACAGTAAGAGGCAACTGGACGAGATACAGAAAACCACTCTAGTAAATTTGTATATAACATCCAGACTTAACTATGTTGTACAAGCTTTTCCAATGCCATTAGAAACAGTCAGAAGAATTGCGAGGTGCCGGGCCTAGCAGTGTATTTAACACTAAATTCTTCTAGGATCTTCATATGGAAATGATGCTCTAAGCCCTCCCTTTCCTTACACCGACTTTTTCTGTTGCACCTGGACTAAGAAGAAACGCGAACTGACTGTAAACGACCCTGCAAGTGGAGTAGAAAGGAGTTTGGCACCTGCAATAATTTAATTTGATAGAAATTAATTTGGTAAAGGAAAGTTTCATTAACGTAGTGAGAAATGAAGGGATTGCTCTACCGATCAACAGAATCAAAGTTCTGTCAAAAATAACAATTTGATTTATTATGACTAAACTCAAAATAATTAACAAAACACATGAAACATTTACAATGCGTCAAACTGGATACTCGAATAAATACTGTGAAGGTGAGGTTGTCCATAAACTAGATTGTGAGATTTATGACCAAGTGATATGTGGAGGCAATTCCTTGCAACTCAAAACTTAAAAGAAACACCCAGCCAACCCAACATTAATTGCTGCTACAGTAGTGAGGGTCCGACAATCAACATCCAAGGCAGAACCACGTTACAAAAGACGGGAACAGGCGCGCTCTGCTGAGCTCTGATTGTCACGTAGCAAAATTCCCTAATCTGCCGGTGCTGTGGACATACATTACCAAACTCTCTTCTTAACTGCAAGGACACGATCTGGCTGGCATACCGGAGGCGATGGCTGGTTGCTTCGACATCCCGTCGTGATGATGATAATGTCGCGAGTATAGCCCAGAACAAATTATCCTGGTCTGGTTATTCCAGTCTAAAGATTTCCTAGCAACACAAATGCGCCTCTGAGGCAGATGAAGAAGGCTCGCTTCACAATCACTGATGGTACAGTGATTGATTTTAACAAGCGAAGTCACACTGTAACTCCGATACAGTCAATTTTCGCCAAAACTGCTCAATACGGACAACATAGGCCACTTTTACACAGAACGCTCAATTGCCAACTGTACTCGGAAAGTTACGTTGAAGCAGAAACTTCAGCAACTTCATCAAACAGTTACAAGTAAATGAAAGTATATTAGCCAGCCAATGGAAGGAAGGCTTTCCAGAGCAGCATGAGCTATCTTGTAACCTACCCTGACCAAAAGGCGAGAGCTGACTCTCTCAAGCGCACCCGTACAAGCTGAACACAGAACATTCCTGCTCCCATGACAGTGACCGTGGTTAAAACGTGCCAATCGTTAACTTGAAAACCGGCGGAAAATTCCACTCTATTGCAGAAGCTCTACTATTCCACCAATGGAGATACTCGACGCCAATTTCTGCGCCGATTTTGCTACGCCACGGAGCTATGCCCTGAGCAAGCCAATCACGGTTATCATTTTGCAGGGAACGCGGGAATTTGCCTGCCAAGACTGCCTGGCAACACAAGTCATTCCCAGGCCTCGCTGGTAGCCTGTCAGAAAGCGTTTTCACTACGTTTCAGCAAAGTAACGGAATCTCTACCCCAGCCACTCCTTCAGGCCCCTGTGGGCGTGTTGGCCCCGCTCTTATGACAATGTCGGCGTCTGGACAGCATCCAGTCGACTCCCTCAGTCCCGTCAGCATAACCCTTTCAAGATCAGCAGAACCCGCCTGACACCGGACCAACCGGGTGACGAGAGACGCTGCTTGGGAAGTCCACGTGTGAAGCAATAGCAACTTTTCACCGCATGCTATTATAGTGGAAAATATTCATATCTTCTGAGTTCTCAATACTAGCCTTGTAATGACAATAATCGGCCATACTTCCCCCAAATCGAATTACTCAGAGTAAGATATAAATATGAGAGGGGGCAAGTCACTGTGTGCATCTAAAGGCATGCCACCTCTGAGAATTTTGTCCGTGATAGGAAGCTTTGTAAGCCAAGGCAACATTTTCAAAGTGAAGTTCAATACACTAACACTCCCAACAAGGAAAGGAGGTTTAAACCTCATTGATGTCAGTTACAAGTCACGAATGTTATATGTGTATCGAATGTACAAGCAATGGAGACAGTTACCGGACAGCTTAACAGCCCACTTGCTGTATGAAATTGCTCCTGCAAGCATGCAGCCGCCAATAGATGTGTGGCATAGACCAGCTGGTTTTTGTCACCTAAAAACTTTTCTCGTTGAGTACAGTTATATCTCATTGAGGCTCTCAGAACAGCAGGTGACGAAAGTAAAGGACATCTATACATATTTGATGGAAGCTAAGGAAGGAAATATTATTCAAAGAAAATACCCCAACAACGACTGGTCTGCAATTTGGAAAAATATCCACGATCGGAACTTACCCTCTAAGGTGAAAACAACTTGGTACAATGCAGTCAACAGGTAAATATCAACTAATTCCAAATTGCATGCTATACATCTCACAAATTTGCCCTTGTGCGCGTCATGCAACCTCATTGACACTGAAGAACACCTATTCGTGTGTGAAAGAGTAAGAGACATATGGCATATAGTTAAGCAGAAATTAGCGACAGTTAACAGAACATCTCCAACCGTTTTCACCGCCGCAGATTTTCTGACTCCAGACGCAGTGCCATATCCTAATATGAAAAGAAATGCTGTTAACTGGCTAAAAGGGCACAGGCTGCGCTATATCTTGAAGGCAGAAAATAAAAGCAAAGTAGATTACTGGGTGTATCTAACGACTCAGCACCATCATCTCATGCGGACAAAAGACTACAAAAAAATTACGCATGCTTCCTAAATAGGATCATGGAATAAAGTTATACAGAGAACAATAATAGATTAAGATTGGTACGGAATTCAGAGATGTCAACCTTGCACGATTACAGATAACTGGAACCGGAATGTCTTCGATCCTTTCCCGAGACACTACAGAAAAGAAATCAAGTCCGTGGCAAGACGCACCAGACTACATCCTCATGAAGAAATTAGACATCAAATTTTATGTATTTAATTTTTTTAATCATCTTATGCCATAAGCTGAGAAGTTTTAAGTTCTAAAAAACGTTTTTCAGGGGGATACAGGATTTTATGTTTTCCTTATGAAGATGAGAGACTTCACGTTTCATTTTATTTTAATATACTTACTTGTCTTTCCGCCCGCATCTCGTGGTCGTGTGGTAGCGTTCTCGCTTCCCACGCCCGGGTTCCCGGGTTTGATTCCCGGCGGGGTCAGGGATTTTCTCTGCCTCGTGATGGCTGGGTGTTGTGTGATGTCCTTAGGTTAGTTAGGTTTAAGTAGTTCTAAGTTCTAGGGGACTGATGACCATAGATGTTAAGTCCCATAGTGCTCAGAGCCATTTGAACCATTTGAACTTGTCTTTCCATTATCAAGAGGAAGATTCAATTCCTTTAATTACTACTAAGAAAAAATATTTCTTCTCGTTTATGTTGTTGTTGTTGTGGTCTTCAGTCCTGAGATTGGTTTGATGCAGCTCTCCATGCTACTCTATCCTGTGCAAGCTTTTTCATCTCCCAGTACCTACTGCAACCTACATCCTTCTGAATCTGCTTAGTGTATTCATCTCTTGGTCTCCCTCTTCGATTTTTACCCTCCACGCTGCCCACCAATACTAAATTGGTGATCCCTTGATGCCTCAGAACATGTCCTACGAACCGATCCCTTCTTCTGGTCAAGTGGTGCCACAAACTTCTCTTCTCCCCAATCCTATTCAATACTTCCTCATTAGTTATGTGATCTACCCATCTAATCTTCAGCATTCTTCTGTAGCACCACATTTCGAAAGCTTCTATTCTCTTCTTGTCCAAACTGTTTATCGTCCATGTTTCACTTCCGTACATGGCTACACTCCATACAAATACTTTCAGAAATGACTTCCTGACACTTAAATCAATACTGGATGTTAAAAAATTTCTCTTCTTCAGAAACGCTTTCCTTGCCATTGCCAGCCTACATTTTATATCCTCTCTACTTCGACCATCATCAGTTATTTTGCTCCCCAAATAGCAAAACTCCTTTACTACTTTAAGTGCCTCATTTCCTAATCTAATTCCCTCAGCATCACCCGACTTAATTAGACTACATTCCATTATCCTTGTTTTGCTTTTGTTGATGTTCATCTTATATCCTCCTTTCAAGACACTGTCCATTCCATTCAACTGCTCTTCCAAGTCCTTTGCTGTCTCTGACAGAATTACAATGTCATCGGCGAACCTCAAAGTTTTTATTTCTTCTCCATGAATTTTAATACCTACTCCGAATTTTTCTTTTGTTTCCTTTACTGCTTGCTCAATATACAGATTGAACAACATCGGGGAGAGGCTACAACCCTGTCTTACTCCCTTCCCAACCACTGCTTCCCTTTCATGTCCCTCGACTCTTATAACTGCCATCTGGTTTCTGTACAAATTGTAAATAGCCTTTCGCTCCCTGTATTTTACCCCTGCCACCTTTAGAATTTGAAAGAGAATATTCCAGTCAACATTGTCAAAAGCTTTCTCTAAGTCTACAAATGCTAGAAACGTAGGTTTGCCTTTCCTTAATCTTTCTTCTGAGATAAGTCGTTGGGTCAGTATTGCCTCACGTGTTCCAGTGTTTCTACGGAATCCAAACAGATCTTCCCCGAGGTTGGCTTCTACTAGTTTTTCCATTTGTCTGTAAAGAATTCGTGTGAGTATTTTGCAGCTGTGACTTATTAAACTAATTAAACTAATTTTCACATCTGTCAACACCTGCTTTCTTTGGGATTGGAATTATTATATTCTTCTTGAAGTCTGAGGGCACTTCGCCTGTTTCATACATCTTGCTCACCAGATGGTAGAGTTTTGTCAGGACTGGCTTTCCCACGGCCGTCAGTAGTTCCAATGGAATATTGTCTACTCCGGGGGCCGTGATTCGACTCAGGTCTTTCAGTGCTCTGTCAAACTCTTCACGCAGTATCATATCTCCCATTTCATCTTCATCTACATCCTCTTCCATTTCCATAATATTGTCCTCAAGTACATTGCCCTTGTATAGACCCTCTATATACTCCTTCCACCTTTCTGCTTTCCCTTCTTTGCTTAGAACTGGGTTTCCATCTGAGCTCTTGATATTCATACAAGTCGTTCTCTTATCTCCAAAGGTCTCTTTAATTTTCCTGTAGGCGGTATCTATCTTACCCCTAGTGAGATAGGCCTCTACATCCTTACATTTGTCCTCTAGCCATCCCTGCTTAGCCATTTTGCACTTCCTGTCGATCTCATTTTTGAGACGTTTGTATTCCTTTTTGCCTGTTTCACTTACTGCATTTTTATATTTTCTCCTTTCATCAATTAAATTCAATATTTCTTCTGTTACCCAAGGATTTCTACTAGCCCTCGTCTTTTTACCTACTTGATCCTCTGCTGCCTTCACTACTTCATCCCTCAAAGCTACCCATTCTTCTTCTTCTGTATTTATTTCCCCCATTCCTGTCAATTGCTCCCTTATGCTCTCCCTGAGTCTCTGTACAACCTCTGGTTCTTTTAGTTTATCCAGGTCCCAACTCCTTAAATTCCCACCTTTTTGCAGTTTCTTCAGTTTTAATCTACAGGCCATAACCAATAGATTGTGGTCAGAGTCCTCATCTGCCCCTGGAAATGTCTTACAATTTAAAACCTGGTTCCTAAATCTCTGTCTTACCATTATATAATCTATCTGATACCTTTTAGTATCTCCAGGGTTCTTCCATGTATACAACCTTCTTTCATGATTCTTGAACCAAGTGTTAGTTATCTCGTTTATGTTAGCAAAGGCAATTTAGGCATCTGGCTACAGAAAAAAACAGGAAGCCGACAAAAAAAAGTGGCCGAACACTCGCAAAAAAGTAAGAAAAATGAGGATTTCGCTTCAAAAACATAAAAAAGTACATCAAATTTTATGTATTTTATTTTTTTATCATCTTATTCCATAAGTAGAGAAGTTTTAAGTTCTAAAAAACGTTTTTCAAGAGGATACAAGTTTTTCATGTCTTCCTTATGAAGATGAGAGACATCACGTTCAGTATATTTTAATATACTTGTCTTTCCCTTATCAAGAGAGAAGAGGATTTGGTGGTCTGTTGGATTGCTGATAGATTCATATACTCGCGGAGTGGGTTCGATTCCGACTACTACCGATGACTTTTGATAGGGAGAGACTGATTCTATTCTCTTCTGGCTACGCCAAGTGAAGAAGGTATAATGGCATAGAGATCCGAAATTCACATTAAACATGATATTCCTTCTCTACCAAGTAGATATTATGTTGAACCACAATAAAGTCAGGAGTGGCGACAGGTAGAAACTCTATCACCACTAACCTTTCTTATACTAGTTATTTATTTCTAGTGACGAAACAAACGGTATGTAGGGTCACAGGACACTTAATCCATCTTTTATTTGAGTTTCTGTATGTCGATAAAAATGGTTCTGAACTGGGAATGCAACTCAGACCGCCCTTAACGCGGAAATTGATCTCTTCGTGACAATACAGCTTGACTACAATTTGTTGTTTGTTCAAAACTGCAGATTCCTCAACATCTTCACATATTGCGCGTGAATGGGTTCGAATCCTGGCCTGCCAGTAAAGTTTTCATTATGTATTATCAAGCTCTAACATGAGAACACCTATCTGCTGGTGGACAATAATTTTGATTTTTAATGTATTTTCATTCGTTGTCGACACTAACGACATCTGATGTTTTTGACTCCCAGTGAGACACAGAACTATTTGCTAGATCACTGTAAGTTCAAGGATGTTATTCCGAGGTGCTGGTGGAGAAAAATTCGGTAGCTGACGTCTCTTTGTTTGTAGTCAACAACGATATGTGTGGGGTTCGATTACCAGTCAGCTCTGAACTCTTCGTCATATTATTTCTAGTTCAAACATGCTCACATGTCGCTGCAGGTGTAACAAACCCATATTTAACGTTCGTTTTCTCTAGAATATAACAGCGATAGATGCCGGGTTGGAGTTCTGGGAAGGAAAAAAATTAATGTTTCGTCTCATCATTTCAGTTAAAACATCTTGCTACTGCCGAGAAAATCCGATCTGTTACAGTTGATTGTTGTTCGATAACAATCCGATTAGATTCTGGGTTCGAAACCCTGCCCAACACAAAGCTTTACCTCACGGAATTTCAAGTAAGGTACTTGTGAAGAAGCAATATTTAACATCTCTCATCGTTCGCTAACAGGGAAAATAGATATTCGTCCGTTAAAAATGTTTACGTTATGTAATTTAATGTTGATATTTCCTAACTGATACTGTCTAAAATCGAGGTATATCACTGTATGTATGCCTAGTCAGGAATGACTGTTAGTTTCCGTCAGTCACGAAATCTTTGCTTAGTCTGCCTGAGTTGGGTTTGAATCCATATGCAGAACGAGATGGTTCGTCATGTCATTTGAAGTTCATACATACTCTCAACTAGCAGCTCCAGAATAAATTAAATTTGCAATGTCATTTTGTGTTAAATAATATGTACGGCATGTTACTTTGAAGAGGAACTCATGAATACGACGAACTTACTAAGTGTATTACCAATCTGACGTAATAATGAGAGTGGTAACATTTCAGGTATGTTCAAATGGCTCTGAGCACTATCGGACTCAGCATCTATGGTCATCAGTCCCCTAGAACTTAGAACTACTTAAACCTAACTAACCTAAGGACAGCACACAACACCCAGCCATCACGAGGCAGAGAAAATCCCTGACCCCGCCGGGAATCGAACCCGGGTACCCGGGCGTGGGAAGCGAGAACGCTACCGCACGACCACGAGATGCGGGCTTTTCAGGTATGTCATTTATTGTAATAAATGTGAGCGTACCAGCCTTAAGGACAGTCTTATCTGTGACAAGGTATTCCCTGATGTTTGTAGTATCGTGGTATTACTTTACATCTTCAGTTATTGCGATACAGAGCAGTGTTTTCTAGTGGTGATTTGTTGGAACCATTTTCAATAGTCAAACGACTGTACCGAGGAGCGATTAGAGGACCTGCTAGACAGCTGCGTTATGAGGGTTGTATGCGAATCAGGCGAAATGCAATTCAGGTCGTTCGGATACTGTGGAGCACGACTGTACATAACCCATTCTTTTAGCCTAGAGCTTCTACAAAATATGAATTTACATATTACAAATAATATTTGTGGATGAAAAATTTTAAAATGTTTTTTTAAAATCTAACAATGGAATTCCAGGATTGAAGAACGACCATACAGAAGGGACACTGAGTCGTAGAGAGGTACGACGGCGAGAGACAAGTACCTTGCGTGTGTGAGTTGTGCTTTTGAAAACGTGTGTGTGTTTTCTGCTTCGGAAGTAGACTTTTCGGTCGAAAGTTTATGTGTATAGCAGTCTTTCCGTTGTGCCTGTCTGTGACTCAACACCTCCTACATCTTGTATCAATCTATTCTTTTAATAATATTGTTTTAGAAATGTGATGAAGAGATGATTTCAAACATAAAGCGTTGTTTTTTCGTATAAAATTTAAAAGATGAAATAAAAAATCTGAAAGATAAAAAGACAAGAGAGACATTTAAAAAGATTAAAAAGGTGGCGAAGTTCATTAAAAAGAAGCGCAGCACTTTCGCTTAAGACGTGAAGGACCTGAGCAGGGAACAAAGTTTTCAGGAGATTAAACGTTGTGTGTTCTGTAGGGAGGATGATTGTGTGCGTAAATCTGTTAGTTGTTGGGTGGTATATATGGAAAGAGAGTAGGTGGTGCGTGGATATTGGATAGATGTAAAGAAAGAACAAGTTTGGTGCATGGGCAGGGCCGAGATATCCAAGAGAGGAAGGGATGGGGTGAAAAGGAGAGGGTGGGGGGAGAGGGAGCCATACTGTGGTGAAAGCTATGGCTCCTAGGACGGATAAATACTGGAGCGGTTTACATTGTCTGGGAGAAGGAGTAATGTTGGAGTGCGTGTGGTGGTAGGGAAGCTCCGACGTATTTGTAAAGGTGCCACAAAATACCATGCTTGGTGATCAGGGGGGAGACACTGTGCCACTCTCCATTCTGCAGTATGGCCACTGTGTCGCTTACTGCCCGCCGCTGCTTGTCTAACAAAGGAAGCATACACCCACCAGTCACGGATTTTGCTCATCTTTCCGATGACTGTAGTACATGCTAAGGTATAATCTCTGCTGCTCTAGTACGACGCGTTTTCGTGAAATCGAGGTGCAACGTTTGATGACGTCGTTAAAGTATACAGGGCCGCCACCTGTCAGGCAGCGCTGTCAGCGCAGTCGGACCAGGTCATTTAGAAACCCACCTGCACTACTTTCGGGTCTACTGATTTTTTCTTCTAATCTTCCACTAAAAATTTGCATCACAATAACGAATCATGTCACATCGGAAAGAAATAACAGTAATAATAATAATAATAATAATAATAATTTCATTGTGAAGAAACATGATTTGCTGTAGCGATACAACTGTTTGGTGGAAGATTGGGGGAAAAATTACTTGACCCGAACGCAGTACATGTGAACTTCTAGCCTGCCGGTTACGCTAACGCCAGATCTCGGAAGCTGGCACTCTACGATGATATTCAACACGTTCGTAAAATTTTTAATACTCCATTTCTCTTAAACCCTTAGCAACACATCGTACTAGTGCAGCATTTCTAGCACGTAACTACCACAGTCGTGCGAATGATGAACAAACTGACACGAAGGTGCATGCTTCCATTTTAAGTTGACTTCATTACTTCCTTCTTACAAGGATCCTTTACAATCTTGAACGTATGCTAGAATACAATGTAAGAAAATTATTTAAACGAGAAAGTGGAGATTAGAAATAATTCATTTCACTAGAAGCCGTAGTTCTTGAAAGTTAGTAGAGGCCGAAATCAACGTATTTAACACTCGTCGCCCGCACTCTGTAGGGCCAACACAATAATGAGACGTATTCGTAACATGTCGAAGATATAGTCACTCATATTTCAGTTTCTTTCGAAATTGTCAGTCAGCGACAGGGGTCTCTGTGCAACTCTGGGAATCCCATCTCAGATTCATTTAGAGTTTGAATTCCAAGGATGGAAATGTCGAGTAATTACTGAAGTAACAATATGTCAGTAATTGCAAGTACAAGGAATTCAACGTCGAATGCTCTCGTTTCGCGTTAATCCCTATAATGAATGATATCAGCCTGGTCTCCCTGTCTAAAGCAGTCTGTCTTTATTATCTTAATAGGTTTCTTAATAGTTGTGAAACAAGTAGTAAATAAATATTTTTTTCGACAAATATTTTTACATTTTGATACGTCGTTCGATGCTGAATTTTTGTCCTATTGTGTTGGCATACTTCCAGCGAAGATTCTGCAGACTGATGAAACACATCTGCGATAGTGTGATCAGTATTAGCCTACAACTAATTCCTTATTGATTCCAAATTTTAATTTGCCCGTAAAAATATGCACATTTTTTCAAGAGACATAAGCACAATTAAGATAGGAAATTACTCAGCAATCATGGTTTTTCATATGCAGTGCACAGGTATCCATTGAACTGCATTGTGAAACACGCCTAAGGCTATTCTGTTCGGTGGGCTTAAGTATGCTACAGTCGTATCGTGTAGCCGAATATATGATTGAGTGGAGAGATTCTTTCCTGACAGAGCGCACTGTATCATTGCATACGTGAAATGTTTACTCGACTTGAAGATTCCGTGGAGTATCATGTAGGGTTCTCTAACTTTGACGTCGTTCATCTGTGCATGCATAATAGACATGCAAACGACGAACAGTGAAGTTAAATCAATATGCAAATCTCCCTAGCAACGTCACATCTATCGTCGATACTGTTGCCTTTATGAAGAAAGTGAATTTCGGAAGACTTAAATTAAAAGAAATGTTGATTACAAACAATCTCGGGATTCTAGGATGCCTATAACGCCCATGAATTGAAATTTTAAAAAAGAGTATATATTTAATTCATCTTCTGTCGTTCCTAATTACGTAACTAGATAATTTATATTTTCTTAGTGTACAAGGTATAGATATGTTGAATAAAAATCTACACAAAAAACGTCATTTCTTTGTCACGAACAACTCATTTCTTTTATTTTTTTGGAACATTAAATTGCTTATTATACATGGTTTGCATCTTTCTATACTTATTACCACATGAGCAACGAAATAGTTTCGATGCCGCACGTATATCAGTTTCTGGACTTTAGCCACCTACAGTTAGTGCAATGGTCAGCAAACTCCAAAGTGAACAAAGCCAGATATCAACAGCACAAAGACGAAAATTTCTTTTGAGGCCCACTTTTACGCTTCAACTATATAGGTACTGTAGATACATTGTTTTAAGTTTGTCGGGTACAGCTAAACTGGTGGCTGTCCGACCTTTGCTTAACGTGATTCGGGAAAATGAAGACCTTCAGTTGAGTAACAATAACTTTATTGCGAGCGCGTATCTTGCGACGCCCGGCATGAATGGACAGATCGGAGCTATAAAATTTGCTTCCGGCCTATACAGAGTATCCTTAATCCTCGGAAAACTTCCGTAATTAGGAGAGGAAACAGTACTCGTCCACACAAATCAGGAGGCAAGGAAATACTCATCACTCAAAAAAACAAGGAATAATAACAATAAACCGAACGTATATAAAAGATAGAAAACACAGCGCCTCTAGAGGCTGGGCGCGGAACTACACCAACGTCGCGTAAAGTAATTGCGACCGCACACCACTGCACTGACACACGCGCACAGCACACACACACACACGGCGAGCTTGAATTAGCGCGCTGCAGCGTCGCTACATCAGCCCCCCGGGCGGAAGCGGAGCGTCGGCGTCGAGATACCGCGCCGGAAAGTGCACCCGACGTCCAGAACGGGTCGTCCTCGTCGGAGGAGAAGGAACAACGTCAGGAGGTGGATGTTGTGCTGCGTTGGGCGGCGGATGTTGAAGAGCCGGCGCTGGAGATGTGACGTCAGTGTCTGGAACAGCGGTAGGTGAATGCCTGCGACGAGGTGCCGCTAGTGGGGTGTCAGGAAAAACATACGCAGGTTTAACCCAATTCAACGCGACATTCGTAGTTTTGCCGTTCACTAGGATATCCATGGTGTGGGCACCGCGCCGTAGCACTTCATATGGACCAGAATAAGGAGCTTGTAGAGGCGGTTTAACGCCCTCAGTGCGGAGCATGACGTGACGACATTGTTCCAGGTCCTGGTGCACGAAAGTGGGCGGCTTGCCATGAAGTGTGGCTTTCGGAGGGCGAATCTTTGATACATGGTCCCTCAATCGTCGCAAGAAATCCGGCTGGCCAGTAGACACTGTCACTGTGGCATCAGCGTCTACAAAGTCACCAGGAAGGCGCAGTGTTTCTCCATAAACCAGTTCTGCCGCTGACGACCCCAGGTCTGGTTTGAAAGTCGTCCGTAAGCCTAACAAGACCACCGGTAGTGCGGTTGTCCAGGTTTCTTCGTGGCACATCAGCGCGGCCTTCAAACAACGGTGCCAGCGTTCGATCATTCCGTTGCTTGCTGGGTGATAACTTGTGGTCTTATGGTGGGTGTAACCACAAAACTTGGCCATCTGTGAGAACAGGTCTGATTCAAATTGCCGTCCGCGGTCAGTGGTAATATGTAGTGGGCATCCAAATCTTGCCAACCAAGTCATTGCAAAAGCGGAAGCTAATGTGTCTGCTGTGATATTATCCACCGGCACTGCCTCCGGCCAACGTGTAAAACGGTCGATCATTGTAAACAGATATCTTTGCCCGTTCGAAGGTGGAAGTGGTCCGACTACATCTAAATGAACGTGGGCAAAGCGGGCGGTGGTATCCGGAAAATCGCCGATCGGTGCGTGTACATGGCGGTTAATCTTGCAGCGTTGGCACTGAAGACAAGATTGGACCCACTCGCGGCAGTCTTTTTGCATGCCTGGCCACACGAAACGTTGCGATACTAGGCGGAATGTCGGGCGTACCCCGGGATGGCACAATCCATGTACTATATCAAAGGCTTGTCTTCTAAAAGCCGGCGTCAGAAAGGGACGAGGTCGGCCGCGAGAAACGTCGCAGTATAGCTGTGTATCTTCCCCCGGAACATCAACGAGTTTCAGTTGCAATGCGGAAGCCGTGTCTTTGACATAGGCAAGGAGTTCTTCGTCGTCTCTCTGTGCCTGTGCCAGTGCAGGAAAGTCTATGGTACTGGAAACACTGCTGATCCGTGAAAGGCAATCCGCAGCAATGTTGTCGATCCCAGAAATATGTCTAATGTCGGTAGTAAACTGGGCCACGAACTCAA
Source organism: Schistocerca piceifrons (assembly GCF_021461385.2). Classification (NCBI taxonomy): domain Eukaryota; kingdom Metazoa; phylum Arthropoda; class Insecta; order Orthoptera; family Acrididae; genus Schistocerca; species Schistocerca piceifrons. The sequence continues at coordinate 5,540,638 of NC_060149.1, forward strand.
GGTGATGAAATTGACGGGGAGAGCAGTTGACACTATTCCGACGGAAGGCGAACGTGAGTGGCTTGTGGTCTGTATATATCGTGAAAGTTCGCGCTTCCACTTGGGGGCGACAATATTTCACTGCCTGGTATACTGCCAGGAGCTCACGGTCATATGTGCTCCATTTTCTCTGTGCAGGCGAAAGCTTGTGGGAATAATACGCCAGTGGCTGCCATGCGTTGTCGGACCATTGTTGTAACGCGGCACCGATCGCCGTCTGGCTCGCATCTACGACAATTGCTAATGGCGCGTCGAGCCGTGGGTGTGCGAGAAGCGCCGCGTCGGCCATGCTCCTCTTTGTTGCCTCGAACGCAGAACACATGTCCTCTGTCCACTGTATCAGAGACTTGCTATTTACTTTAGGGCCCGATAATGCCGCCGTCAAAGGTTCCTGCAGCTCCGCAGCGTGATGAAGGTGTCGTCGATAAAAATTGAGCATCCCCAAAAAACGACGTAATTCTTTGATCGTAGTTGGTCGGGGTAGCTGCAAGATAGCGTCCACCTTCTCGGACAGAGGAAGAGAGCCTTCAGCAGAAATCTTATGGCCAAGAAATGTCACCTCTGACTGCCCAAAAACACACTTGTCCACACTTGTCGGGGTCACCACTTGTCGGGTACAGCTAAACTGGTGGCTGTCCGACCTTTGCTTAACGTGATTCGGGAAAATGAAGACCTTCAGTTGAGTAACAATAACTTTATTGCGAGCGCGTATCTTGCGACGCCCGGCATGAATGGACAGATCGGAGCTATAAAATTTGCTTCCGGCCTATACAGAGTATCCTTAATCCTCGGAAAACTTCCGTAATTAGGAGAGGAAACAGTACTCGTCCACACAAGTCAGGAGGCAAGGAACTACTCATCACTCAAAAAAACAAGGAATAATAACAATAAACCGAACGTATATAAAAGATAGAAAACACAGCGCCTCTAGAGGCTGGGCGCGGAACTACACCAACGTCGCGTAAAGTAATTGCGACCGCACACCACTGCACTGACACACGCGCACAGCACACACACACACGGCGAGCTTGAATTAGCGCGCTGCAGCGTCGCTACAAGTTCATTGCAGAACTTATAAGCTAGCCTTTGCTAAAAACGTTCGCAGTATGACTGAGGTAGATTAGCTGGGGTCAACCCCTCCAACTCTTCCAGGCACACCTTCACACTCCTCTCGTATACCGTACTTGATTCATCTGTCTCCATTCGTTCTTCCTCTCTGTACGTCCAAACTATCACAACACATTTTTCTCAGTACTCGACACTACATCATCTTTCACTATACAACATTGCCTAAAATCAACTTAAAAAATTCTGAGTGAAGATGTAGGTCTTAATCAAACTATACATATGTTGAATGAAACTGGATATCATCATCGAAACTATATCATGTATTTAAAAAAGTTATAAGGCCCAAAAAACAGGTAGCGACAGGATGGGCATCCGGCCAACTCTTAAATTAACCGTGCCAAATCCAAAAAAATCCCTACGAGACTGGGCCAATGCGGGAAAAATGCACAAGAAAAAGAAGATGACGTACTGATAAAATTAAATCATGATAGTGAGTGACAAATGTTCTGGCGAACAATAGCCATGCCTCCTCGCTGTATTGGTAAGTCAAATTTGTATACTGTTGATATTAATTTTTGGCGCAATGACAGGTTCTCTCCTCCCATGGGACACTGACTTATCGTAGGCACCTTCAGATCCTGGCGAGAGGGTTTGCACGTGTCAGTGATGCTGAGGGCTCCACCTGCAGTAGCAGAGCTATTGGCAGGGCCAGCCAATTCGGACAGACCTCAAGGGAGTGTCCTGACGAGGAGTGTCTCGCAACATGTGGGAGGGAAGAGGGCGCGCCGTCAGCGGCTGATAAGTATGGCCACAGCTACCCTCAGCTTCCCGTCCTGGCGCCTGCCCAGCCCCGTCACACTTCTTTTGCCATAAACTCAGGGAGTACTCGTACTTCAGGGGCTGTCGCTATATATTGTTGTGGAACCGTGTCGTTTGGCACGGTTCCTGTTTTTCCCTCGGTTTACTCCTGTTTGAAGTTTCCGCGCTTTCCTAGAGGGCGTTGTGGAGCCTCCGCGAGCGCTGCTTGCGCACCCGCCCAGGGCGCACAGCCACTTGACACGACTGTTCTGCAGCGGGACTCTCGGTCCCTCTATGCTCAGTCTGGATGGGACCAAAAATCCGGGGCGTGAGGACACAAGAGGCCGTAAATCTGTGGACAACGTTTGCTTTCCGTTCGTGGGCAGGGGAAGCTATGAAGTCCGTCTGCGGCTGCCAATAACCTCCAGAAGGTGGTGTCGTCATGAAAGTAAGATTTTTCATCTAGTTAGTGCAGCGGTCGTCGTCTGGTGGGGAAAATCTCCCGGTGTTGTGGGAGCTATTAATAACTGTGTGCCGGCCGGTGTGGCCGTGCGGTTCTAGGCGCTTCAGTGTGGAACCGCGTGACCGCTACGGTCGCGGGTTCGCATCCTGCATCGGACGTGGATGTGTGTGATGTCGTTACGTTAGTTAGGTTTAATTAGTTCTAAGTCCTAGTCGACTGATGACCTCAGAAGTTAAGTCGCATAGTGCTCAGAGCCATTTGAACCAATAACTGTGTGGCAACGTTTCTCTCCTTTGAATTTGTGATCGGACATAGCCTTGCGTGTGTGTTACTCCCCCTTGCATGATCATCCATTTTAACGCCATGCTGACTTAAGGCACGCGTCGTAAAGAAACAAAAAACGAAAAAAGTTTTTTGGCTGTGGACCTTCTGCAAGCCGTTGTTTTCCCATGGACGGCGTAGGGCCCTGTTTGGATAAGCACGTTGTAAAATGTTAGATAACCTTGTACTGTCTGGCGGAGAGATAGAGCCAATTAATTTTACGGATGTCTGATATACGAGGTTATATTAATGTTCGCCAATATATGTTGTGTTTTAGTATGTAGGCATATTAAACTTTAGTCGTTGTTATTGTGGATATATTCTTGTGTTAAGGAATTTAGTCCCTGTGGCATTTAAGTGCTCTATTTAATTAGATTTAAGCTAGTGCTAGAGTTTCTATTTGCTAATCCGCCTAGCCACGACTGATGTCGGTTGTTCGGTCTGTCTGAAATGTTGGGCCTGTTGCGTAGAGACCGTTGTTGAATTGCTCTCCTCGGCTCCGAAGTCCCGTATTGATACTACGGCGGTAGTTCTGCCGGAATCTCATTTGCAGAAGTTATCAAATCGTGTGAGTGCAAATAAAGCTACCTTTGCCTCTGTAATTTTCGTCCGCTGGCCAGCAAGCTTTGGTTTATGACTAAAAATCGCCAACAGGTCTCCGTCCAACGTAGTGGCTCGTGTTAGACGAGTTCCCATTCCAGTTCGGGTAAATGTTTCCTCCTCCTGGTAGAGCCATCATCTTTCCCGAGCCACGCTAGGGAAAGAGTTTCCCGAGTGTCTATTGCTGCACAAGTTCCAGGAAAATGAAATAAGACGTTAATTATCTATTCCACCGCTATGCCCAAGAAAGACGCATTAGAGTAGTTCTGGATAACCTAAGTATTGTACACTATTAAGATAGTTCTAAGTTTGGAGAAATTGATGTATGGTAAATTTTAGCCTTCTGTGACGGTAATCCGGCGTATTCCACGATTCAACATAGTTATAGAACTGAAAGATTTGGTGTTAATACATTTGCTGAGAAGTGACTTCATTATTTCTATTGATGGTAATTGCTTTAAATGAATCTTATTCAATTTGTGGTTATAATTCTTAATGAGTGATCGTCTTTAATGGTGTAACATTTAATGTACGTCTGATTGTCCCCTATGTCACCTACTGACTTCATTCACAGACTGAAAAGGTGATCCTTGCTCAAGTTTATGGGTCTTTATTAACTGTTGATCTTTATTGTTTACGATTTTAAAAATATGTTTGTTAAAAAGGAATAATTTTAGATTCCTATTGTTTATTAAGTAATTCTTCAGTTATATAGCAAATATTACGAGTGCAAATATTATCTCATTGTTACACTTGCTTGTTCTGTGGTTTACACTGAAGGGTGTGACAATAAATGCAAAATCTAAAGTGAAGCGTTGGGGCGAATTAATCCTATCCCTTATCATTACCGTTAAAGATAGCTGATTGTTTGTCGCTTGTTACTGAAATTGGTTTGGAGAACAGTTTATTGATTGACCCCGTAGAAAGAGTACATCAGTGGTGAAACGCTGGGTGTTTCGGAGAACTGGAGCCTTGGCTTTATTACCTTGACTGCGAGGAAAGTGCATGTCTCCCATAAAGAAAGCCTCAACCTCAATATGTGCTACTTGCTGGTTGGGTGAATGGCTGCTGCCTCGTTACTACGATTCTGAGAGTTATTCTCGGACGGGCTGGTCAAGGGAGATCTCTTTCCTGACGGTACATCCGTCCCATCATGGGTATACGTGCGCCATGGGTATCTGAGAAGCCAGTAGGGAAGAGAACAGTAACCCAAACAGGACCCCACATGCCTTGAAAAGCATTATACGACGGAGAAGAGGGGGCACTGCAGGGAGAATTCCCACTGAATACTGTTTCAACTCAGCCATTCATCCGATCGGCGCGTAGCACAGCACACCTCGAGGCTGAGGTTCTTTTAAATTGAGGTTTGTACCTTCTTCCCGGTCCACGTAGTGAAGCCAAGGCCCCAGTTCTCCGAAACACACGTTTCACCACTATATCTAGCTGTTGTTCCTGAAGTGCGAGTACACCCGAAGTTTATAGCAACGGCACTGGCCCGGTCCCAGGTACTCAGACCCTCCCTCCCCTATGTTGTGGGACACTCTTCGACAGGACTCTCCGCTGAGGCCGGTCCGAATTGGGCGGTCCTGCCAGTAGCTGTGCTACTTCTGGCAGAGACCTCAGCATCACTGACTCGAGCAAACCCTCTCGCAAGGCTCTGAAGGTGCCTGCGATAAGGCAGTGTCCCGTGAGAGGAGAGAACCTGTAATTGCGCCTAAAATTAATATCAATAGCATACCAATTTGAATTACACATTCTAAGGAGAGGCTATTCCGTCTTTTACCTTAACGTTTGTCATCAACCATCATAATGATTTATATTGATGAATACCTTATTTGCGTGTACTTGTACCTTTGTCCCACACTTTTGTAGCGTCGACATGGCTATTTTCGGGTTTTGAATTGTTCATTGAAGGGTTAGCCAGATGCCTTTCCAATCACCAACGATTTTTTTTAGAATACTTTATAATCTAATTTCATCAGTAAATATTACATTTATCAATAAATATAGAATTAAGTTTTATTCAACATATCCATAATTTGGTTAAGACTTATACTTCACAGCCCGCATCTCGTGGTCGTGCGGTAGCGTTCTCGCTTCCCACGCCCGGGTTCCCAGGTTCGATTCCCGGCGGGGTCAGGGATTTTCTCTGCCTCGTGCTGGCTGGGTGTTGTGTGATGTCCTTAGGTTAGTTAGGTTTAAGTAGTTCTAAGTTCTAGGGGACTGATGACCATAGATGTTAAGGCCCATAGTGCTCAGAGCCATTTGAACCATATACTTCACTTATAGTTGATTAAGTAAATCTTAGGGAGCGTTGGGTAGTGAAAGATGACGTAATGTCGAGTGCTGAGGAAGATTTGTTGCAATAATTTGGACATACAGGGAGGAAGAACGAGAGGAGATAAACGATTCAAGTATACAAGAGGAGTGTGGAGGTGTAGGAGGAAGAGTTGGAAGAGCCTGATATCGGCGAATGTTTCTCAGTGAGACTGAGGACGTTTCCAGCGAAGACTAGCTTACGAGTACCCCAACTAAGTTAAAAACAATGTACCTACCTATGTAGTTTAAATTTAAGAAAAATGGGTTTGAAAATAAATTTTACTTGTTGTACTCTTGAGTTTTCCAACCACTGGAACATAGCCATTACGGTGCAGAGGACGACTGGAAGACATCGTAGGAATTAGTAATACTGCTGACCATAAACGTATGATTGGGGAACAATGCTAACCAAAATCTGAAATGAATATAAGGAAATGTGCACACAAACTCCATAGTAGGACATTCCATACCGTTCAGTGTAGCTAAATACAGTTCCATCTGTGGAGAGATGTGAAGACAAGGATCAAAACTTCGTTAAAACTCTGAATAACTTGTGCACCAGAAGACCTTTTTTCGTCTTAGCAGTAATAATAATAATAATACTATAATACTTATTATTATTATTGTTATTGTTATTATTATACAACTATTTTTCGGGTATCTATTATGCATACGCTATAACAAACAAAATATGTGTTACAGATCTTGGAAGGGTGCTTAGAAGGTAAGACAAAAATTCGCATACGACAGAGTTTCAAATTGCCTTTACAAAATACTTTGCTGATCACATTTATAGTTGGAATTGCAGTGGTAATTGGGATCCGTCGCAGGGAAAAAATCTGTACGAAACATATTATGCAACAAAGATTAAAATCCAGCAAGATGTATTCAGCTTGTTTCGCTCGTGTCAAGGGATTTAGCACCGTGTCTCTAGAGTAGATATATACTAGAAGGACACGCAACTGTCGTGTACGGCTGCAGTTCGTCAGGACTTTCGAGAAGAAGCGACAGCTACGGAATTGAGCAGCGCTACAGGAAGAAGAAACTGTGTTACTTTCTAGATTTCATTTCAAAGATAACCCGATGAAAAACGTCGAAATGCAGTCGTTCTGTCGAAAATTTTGGACTTTCAAATATAATTCTTAGTTTACGCTTGTTACTGGCACTGTCAGAGGTAAATAAACCATACGTCATTCGACGAAGAGCAGCAGTGTTTTCGAATATCGTACTGATTTTCGATGTAAAAAATCCACTTATCTGATTAACGATGGATTATGTAGCGACATCGGTCAAACTACCTGTAGCACTTCAGATGTTTCCACTTTCAAATTTAGTTTGATTCTGAGATTTTTCCATTTCCCTCAATGGCAGAATGTAAAGGCAATTAAGCGTGAAGAACACGTGTAGCCTATAAGCAGTAAATCTTCCAGAATCATTTCTTGACATACGGCCAGCAGGTTTTTGGCGTTTCATTAGAACGCGTGTCCGACATTCTCAAGAGCTGCCAGAGGCCCTTTGCGAGATCATTACCGTCGTGTATTAGCACTTGCTACGTGTTATCGTCGATAGCTTATAGGCAGATGCGCAACATCCGTTTTCCTGGCGGTTTCCTCTGCCGTGTTTAGTTGCTACTAAGCCGTCGTTTCTGCAATGCAGTTCCATGGTGATGGACAGAGCCCACCATACATTCCGTAAACACGGTCTGTAGGCAGTATACACATCGCCGAAGGAAATCAGTGGGTGCCCCAGATCGGTCAAAGACAAAACTCACAACATCTGTGGATTCACGAATACCATGCACATTCGAAAAAGGTTATATCGGACAGACGGGACGATCCGTTGATACCAGGATAGAAGAACATAAGCTAATCGAAGGCTGGAACAGAAGGAGAAATCGATCGCGACGAAGCAGGAGAGATTCGGATACTAGCATAAAATTCACCAAAGCTGTAGTTGTATCGGTGAAAAGGAATTACGAAACCCATTTAATCGTATCAGAAATTGAACTATACAAGCACGGTAACAATTAAACGAGGAGGATGAAAACCTCATGGTAATCGGATGATGGATTACTTTTGTACATTATTTATTTGTCTTTATTGTTGGCCCATCACCTAAATACCCAAAAGGACCGCGTTTTATATTACACTTTTTAAACAAGCTGAACCAAACAAATATATATTTTTACTTTTTTTTGGAGGATCTTATATATACTTGTAATCTCATTCGCTGCCGCTATACGACCGTTCTGGTAATGTGCCTTCCTCTGTACTTATCTCTCCTAAAAGTTAGATACAAGACAACTATTATTAATATATTTAATAACACTTCCCACTAAAATCACCCAATGTAATATCACAAAAAATCATATTACTAGTAATACTGTTAGTACCAATGATAATGATGATGAACATGACGATGATGATGATGACGGTGATGATGATAGTACTGATGTCATTAAAAATGAGAGAGAGGAAAAATGGAAATAAGACTAAAGAGGAAAAGCCAAGCAGTAAGAAAGAAATTTGTCGACATGTTGAGGCAGCGACAAGCAACATACTCGCTTTTTAGTGACCTAATGTAATCACAGTGGCTTGGGTTCTTTACGTTGTTATGTTTCCTTTGCGCACTAGCGCTAGGAACCTCGTGGATCTACTGCGTGCGGAATGGTAAGTTAGGTACTAAAAATCCATTCGCCCTTTCAAACTTTATTTTGGACCCAAACATAACTCGACTGTGAAATCGAAAACACCCTGACAGTTACTGGTCTATTTCCCTTCATTCCATTCCTGATATCGAACCGTCATCTTTCTCCACGGAACGTCATATCGTTCTAGTCTGGGCATGTATCAGTTATTCAGCATGCTCTCCTTTGGGTGTATGTGAGAAAACTGAAACCATTTCATTCAAGAGGCCAAGCTTCGGCTTATTACGCACTGCCTCGCAGCAGTGGCGGATACATAGCGAGTTATCGAGTAGTTGTACTTTCCTATGTAGCACGCGCGTCCGCGTCATCGTATTTTATGTGTTTCTGTCTGGCACATACATAGCTAACACTTACCTACGAGAAAAGTAGCGGACGTGGTATTGTGATCTCGATACGTTATCTTGTCTGGCAGTTGTTCGAGAAAAGTCTCCAATATTCTACAACTTTCTTGTACAGAGAACCTTCGATACGTAGCGTTATAAATACGGACTATTCGCAGTGTAAGAAGCTAGTTTACATTCAGAAGCAGAAATATGGAGACTGAAGAATGAATAGCTAAAAAGTCCTAGTTGCAGCAAGGGCAAGGTGAAGATTAGTCAAGAGTAAGAGTGATCAGTTGATTGTGAAGTATTAATAGTAGTAATTCATAGTAATTTCTAGTTTCCCATACCTAACTCGTAATTCGACTTAGGTATGGGAAACTATTGATGCGTATATCTGTAGTAATACTGATTTTCGAGAAGATTCCTAAAAACACATTATTACTATATAGGCCCTGTATCAAATGCACCAGAAAGGAACGGAATCGACGATGAAAGTTCCACACATATAAATTGCCGAATGACGTCATCATTGGAAACTGACCTCGTATTATACGTCGAAAGGTACATATTGGCTTATCGGTTTCACAGTAGGTATTTGTACACACTCCATAAAAGTCTGGAAGTGAACATTGCGGCAGCCTATGTTTTCGTAACAACCGAGCCATATATATAAGGAAAGCATAGCCACTGCCAGGTAGTCAGTTGAAAAGCTACAATCGTCGGGATAACTTGGGAGTGATAAAAAGTGAACAACTGCGATTATTGGCTGTTACCACGGACTTCAGTCAGTGTTGTGCTTATTGATATTAGAAATACGCGGAGTGTGACCGTGTGTGTTTTAATGCTAAGTGAACTAGTGTTGCGTTTTTCAGTGCGAATAAAGTGTTTGTTCGAGGAAATTGGGATCTAATGTACTTATGTCGTAACAATATAATAAAATTGATAATTATGTAATAAGAAAAAGAAAAGTAGAAACATCTGAAAACTCCGGTCACCATTCAGCCGCAGAAACACCACCACATGTACAAGCAGAGCCCAACACTTCGTCGAAACTTTCACAACATATTTCATCGATGACTCCTTTAATCCCACGGGTGTTGGCAATTATTTGGATGTATTAACGTCAGGGAATTTTGGGGATGATATAAAACACAAGCTTCCCACAGCTCCAAGGAAACCTGAAAAAGGCTATATCTTTGCTACTTACGAGCACAACAAGAGGGGACTGGTTGAGCGCAGACAAGTGCACGATAATCCCTTTGAACAGTATCCGTGTCTTGGTGTTCTCATAAGCTAAAAAGGGACTTCTCTGGATTAACTGTTCAATTTTTGAGAATAATAAAATGGTTGTAGGAAAGAAATCCATTATCGCCAAGAAACTTGTGAGTGAACCACTAACAAAGGTTGCCAACCTTATTGGTAAAGATCGTGACCTTGGGACCCACTATCAGCTCAGGTACCACGTTGAAGTGTCTACAGATGCTTGAGTTCATAAATCAAGTGCCAAGACAGAGAATGGAAAGCATGAGGGAAAACAGAGACCGTCTTGTGCCTACGATAAAAACAATCATATTCATGGAAAACAAAATATTCCCCTGCGGGCGCTTAGAGATGATGGGAGTCTATTAGAAAACGAAAATGATCGTGAAAGTATAGTGAGTAACGAGGGAAACCTTAGACCTCTTCTAAGATTTAGAATTGACGCTGGAGACTTGCAACTAAAACATCACCTTGAGACCACTAAAGCGAACGCTACTTACATAAGTAAAACAACGCGTAATGAACATATTTCATGCTGTGAAACAGTGATGCTATCGGGAATACTGGAGGAATTCAAAGATTCTCATTATTGCAGTATAATTTTCGATGAGACTACGGACATAGCACACATCGCCCAACTGAGTTTAGCTGCAAGATATGTTGATGGTGACGGCAAATTACACGAAACATTTTTGTGTTTCGTTGACATACGTAAAGACAATGAGACGAAGAACCTCAAGAGAGTCAAGATGACGAGCACAGCGCTACTGGTGAGGTATTAGTTACTACAATTCTAAAGAGAATGAAAAGCCTTTCTCTGTCACTGGAGAACTGTATGCGTATAGGCTGTGATGGTTGCTCAGTTAATATTGCAGAATTTAAAGGAGCTGTGGCTAAGTAAGAAAGAAAGCTATCAATGCTCAAGTAGCACAGTGTCGAAGTCTTCAGCTCAACCTCGCTTGTCTAAGTTATAAGTGTGAGAAGCTCACTTGGTACTATTGAAGAAGTAGTATCGTTCTTTACAGCGTCTAGCAAGCGGTTCGCAACCTAAAACACTCGCTGCAGACACGTTGTCAAACGAGATGGGTTGAGCGACATGAAACTGTTATTCAATTCACAGCTGATCTCGGAACAGTTTGAAAAGTTCCTAAAGAAATACGGTGTTGGACGGTTAGAACAACGGCTGCCAAAGCCAATATTCTCCTTCGAGCTATCTCTAATTGCGAGTTTATTATCATTCTGTTTACACTGAGTGACATATGAGCATAACATATCCAGTCAGCAAAATCTTACAAGACTGAGGTCGACAAAGGAGGAGGATCGACTTAATGGCTTAGCTCTGCTGAACACTAACCTTGCCATTGATTGTCCTATTGACGATGTATTTAAGCAAATTGCCAAGAAGAATAGGCCCAGAGAATTCATCATTTAAAGAAGGGAACCACAACTGTAACTTTTTTATATCATGGGATTGTCTTGTGTATGTATATAATCAATTTAAATAAAACTCTTAAGCTTTGAATGTGACTTGATTATTGTTTATTACGGTAAAAGTAAAGGTAGCTGAAAATATCTTTAGCGCCCCCTCCTTGAGGTTTTTCCATATCCGCCACTGCGTCGTAGAGAGGAGTGCTCTAATGACGCTCTCTCGCTTCTGCCAAGGACGAATCATTAGCTGATTATTTCAGTAGGACGTGCTCAGTGTACTCAACCAAAAGTGGTCTGCTATTTTCTCTGTAAAGATAATCCGGGTATGGACCATCTCCTGCCAGCTCTACGGTTGGTTTAGCTTGAAACATTTGGAGTCTCTTCCTGATATTTGGGAAAAAGCAATGTGTCTGCCGTCGAGTGGCCGGGGAGTCCCCTCTGTTTTACTCTGTCTGATGCAGGTGCAGTTACCTTGGCAACCGCAACAAAATAACAATTGGATCCTTTTACCGACCCCCCAATTCAGATGTTACGGTTGCTGAAAGGTTCAAAGAAAACTTGAGTTAGATTTCGAACACGTATCCGAGTCATACAATTATAGTTGGTAGTGACTTTAATTTATAGTCGATATGTTGGCAAAAATACATGTTTAATTCCGGAGGTACACATAAAACATCATCAGAAAGTCTGCTAAAGCATTCTCTGAAAAATATTTCGAGCAGTTAGTTTATGAGCCCACGTGATTAGTAAACTGTTGTGAAACAAATAATCCTGTGTTAATAACGAGCATCAAAACGGATACAGGGATCAGTGAACACAGGGTTTTCGTAGTGAGACTGAACATTTTAATCCCGAAAACCTCCAAAAATAAACGAAAAATATACCTATTCAAAAAACCAAATAAAAATTCACTTCACGCCTTCCTAAGAGACAATCTCCACTCCTTTCAAATTAACAATGTAAGTGTAGACCAGATGTGGCTTGAATTCAAAGAAATAGTATAGGCAGAAATTCGGAGATTTATACCAAATAAATTAACAAACGATGAAGCTGATCCTCCTTGGTACACAAAACGGGTCAGGACACTGCTACAGAAACAATGAAAAAAAATGCCAAATTTAAGCAGACTCAAAATCTCCAAGATTGGCAATCTTTTACAGGAGCTCGAAATTTAGCTTAGACTTCAATGAGATATGCTTATGATAGTTTCCACAACCAAATTTTGTCTCGAAACCTGGGAGAAAATGCAAAGAGATTCTGGTCGTATGTGAAGTATGCTAGCAGCAAGACACAATGCCTTCTTTGCGCGATAGCAATGGAGATACTACCGAAGACAATGCTGCCGAAGCAGAGTTACTAAACAAAGCCTTCCGATATGCCTTCACAAAAGAAGACGAAGTAAATATTCCAGAATTCGAATCAAGAACAGCTGCCAACATGAGTAACGTAGAAGTACATATACTCGGAGTAGTGAAGCAACTTAAATCACTTATTAAAAGCAAGTCTTCTGGTCAAGATTGTATACCAATTTGGTTAATTTCAGAGTATGCTGATACAATAGCTCCATACTTAACAATCATATAAAATAGTTCTCCCGACGAAAGATCCGTACCCAAAGAATGGAAAGTTACACAGACCACACCAATGTTCAAGAAACATAGTAAGAGTAATCCACTAAATTACAGGCCAATAGCCGCGAGGGCTTAGCCGAGCGGTCTTGGGCACCGCAGTGATGGACTGTGCGGCTGATCCCGGCGGAGGTTCGAGTCCTCCCTCGGGCATGGGTGTGTGTGTTTGTCCTTAGGATAATTTAGGTTAAGTAGTGTGTAAGTTTAGGGACTGATGACCATAGCAGTTAAGTCCCATAAGATTTCGCACACATCTGAACATTTTTGAACAGGCCAATATCATTAACGTCGATATCTAGAAGGATTTTGGTACATATATTCTGTTCGAACATTACGAATTACCTCGAAGAAATCGGTCTATTGACACACAGGCAACACGGATTTAGAACACATCGTCCTTGCGAAACACAACTAGCTCTTTACTGGCACGAAGCGGTGAGTGCTATTGACAAGGGACTTCAAATTCATACCGTTTTCCTGGATTTCTGGAATGCTTTTGACACTGTAACACACAAGCGGCTTGTAGTGAAATTGCGTGCTTACGGAATATCGTCTCAGTTACGTGACTGGATTCGTGATTTCCTGTCAGAGAGGTTACAGTTCGTAGTAACTGACGGAAGTCATCGAGTAAAACAGAAGTGATTTCTGGCGTTCCCCAAGGTAGTGTTATAGGCCGTTTGCTGTTCCTTATCTATATAAATGACTCGGTGGACAAACTGAGCAGCAGTCTTAGATTGTTTGTAGATGACGCTGTCATTTATCGACTAGTAACGTCATTAGAAAATCTAAACAAATTACAAAACGACGTAGAAAAGATACCTGCACGGTGCGAAAATTGGCAGTTGAACCTAAAAAACGAACAGTGTGAGGTCATCCACATGAGTAGTAATAGAAATGCGTTAAGCTTCGGTTACACGACAAATCAGTCGAATCTAAAGGCCGCAAGCTCAACCAGATACCTAGGAATTACAATTACGAACAACTTAAATCGGAAAGAACACACAGAAAATGTTGTGGGGAAGGCAGGACACTTAGAAAATGTAACAGATCTACTAAGTAGACTACATACACTATGCTTGTCCGTCCTCTTTTAGAATACTGCTCCGTAGTGTGGGAGAATTACCAGATAGGATCGACAGAATTCGTCTAAAAAGTTCAAAGATGGGCAGCTCACACTTTTTGTATTATCGCAAAGTTGGGGAGAGAGTGCCACTGAAATGATTCAGGATTTGAGGTGGACATCATTAAAACAAACGCGTGTTTCGTTGCGGAGGAACCTTCTCACGAAATTCCAATCAGCAACTTTCTCCTCTGACAGCGAAAATAATCTGTTGAGGCCGAGCTACGTAGGAAGAAACGACCACCACCATAAAATAATGGAAATCAGAACTGTTACGGAAAGATATATGTGTTCCTTCCTTCCGCTTGCTATACGAGATTGAAATAATAGAGAATCGTGAAGGTGGTTCAAAAAAATGGCTCTGAGCACTATGGGACTTAACATCTGTGGTCATCAGTCCCCTAGAACTTAGAACTACTTAAATCTAGCTAACCTAAGGACATCACACACATCCATGCCCGAGGCAGGATTCGAACCTGCGACCGTAGCGGTCACGCGGTTCCAAACTGAAGCGCTTAGAACCGCACGGCCACACCGGCCGGCGAAGGTGGTTCGATGAACCCTCTGCGAAGCACTTAAATGTGACTCGCAGAGTATCCACGTAGATGTAGATAGATGGAGATCTTCACCAATTCCAAGCCTTTCATATTTTCTGTGACTTACATTTCTTCATCCAGTAGATGACTGTTCTTCCTCTTATCCACAGATCAAACTGTTGGACCCCAAACACCTCTTGTATTGCGTCAGATGATGTTTTTTCCAAATGCGTCCGAGCAACATGATAAGGGGGTAGGCTGCACCCGCACCACTAGTAGTTTCTATGTCACAATCTCAGTCTGTGCGCCCATATGGCTAGTACTGCAAAACACAATGACTTCTAGTATCGCTTGTGGGATTTATGTCTTAGAGGATGACGACTGCAGGTAGAAAATGGCAAGGCACACCAGCAATAACCGCGAAAATGCCCTTGTACAATGCCACCGCTAGTACTTACAAGATATGACCGCTAATTTGACTTGAGTCCATAGCGAGCAGTGGAGGATAATGTTTTGAGAATGTGATCTACTCGTCCTGGCGAAGCGTCCGATTATCAACCAAGTAGATATATAAAGAAGAATCGGAAACTGGTGCCTCTGGTTAATATGACAAAAGACACACACCGCATCCAAAGATGGTACACACACCCTCCCTCTTCCCGATAGTCAGTCCAGTCACTACCTATGTATGAGTTTCTAGGTCCCGATAAATTACTTCTATATTACGCCAAACATAATACGATGCCTAAGATGAACAACAAAATTGTTGTGTTGAACTGCTTCATCGTGTATGTGAGGCTGCTCCGATGACAGGAGAGGACCCGAACGCTCTCTCGGAGCTGCGGTCGCGAGGAGAGCTGGCACAAGTAGTGTGCGGACACAAGTAAATACGTGCGTCTCCGCTCGTTTATTTCTCGTGGATGCATAGTTCTGCCAACAACAAAAATGTCTACAGGCAGGAGCCAACTACCTCCTTCATCTGAAGAAACATACCACTTCAGCGACAGAGACTAACATCAACTGTGCCTTATGCGTCACAAAAAGCTTACTTCTGCAAACAAATTCGATTTTGAACAGTTCTCGGGTATCCGACAGGGTAGCGTCGTCATTTCTCCACAATATTTCGGCAGACGTACACACGGACATCTTCAGGTGGTTCCTGACGAATGCTGTGCTGATTTCTTTTTGTAATTTTTTTTCTTTTTTTTGCCACGGTGGAAGCCCTTCCACGCTCGCACAAGCATGGTGACCAACTCAAAAGGTCTACTGTCACCTCTGCATTGTTAGTAATTAGAATCGAGGAGATCGCAGGAGCGAGGAACTGCGATGTTATCCGTACATCTAGGTAAGGTTACCCATTAACAAGGCGTATGTGGGTGATAGAAGTGGGCGAGAAAGCTTGACAGAATCGAGCTTGAAAGAAGAGGGGTTTTTAAGGGCAGAGGGAAAAAAGTGCAAAGGCAAGTGCCAAGAGAAACAAACCTCTGCGACAGTGTCAGGTTGGGTAGTAAGAGCAGTAGCAGTGTCTTGCTATCTGCGACAGATCGTGCAAGGTAAAGTTATGTGAGTGGTTGGGTATCGTGCATCAGTACCATAGAAGCAATGCCAGATTGTCATAGAATGACGAGACCTGTCGAGGAGTTGAACGCTGCTGCTGCTGGGCCAGCTGCTGCTGCTGCTCCTCCTATGTCGCTGCGTGTTCCGGTTGCTGCAGCTGAGCTCGTACGGATTCTCCTGGGCCTGCTGCAGTGGCTTCGTCCCTATAACAAGGAATTTAGTGCGGCAACGCGCGCGTTGCCATACGCCCTCTGCTGCGGCTGGTGCTGAACAGCAGGAGCCCGCCGCCATTCGGCGTCGTCGTCCTCTACTGCACGGCGCAGCTCTACCGCATCTGAGTCTCGAAGACCTCCGCTCGTCCGGTGAGCTGCGCCGCTTGAGCTTCGGAGACGTGCACGCCGCTCGCTCGCGCAGTCGCGATAAGGGCTGCCTTTTTGGCTTCTCGGCCCGTCGCGGGGGCCGCCCCCGCGGCGGTCGGCGTCGCCGCCGATGCTGCCGGGGCGGCGGTTGTCCTCTTTGTACCCCTCACCTGGGGCAGCCAGGCACGCGAACGTCCTTCTGCGAGGTCACAAGTTTGCCAGCACAGAGGCCTCGGGCGAAGACTGCACGCACTTGCCTCGAGGCTTCTTCCACCTCTGCAGCCACGGCGGCTGCGGAGGCAGCCCTCTCTGCCGCCGTGACGGCTTTGAGGGCTGCTGTGGCCTCCTTCACGGCGGTGCCGAGTTCAGGCCACAGTTCTTCTTGGGGGCGCGAGCTGCATCCCGACTGCCCGTTTCCGGGCGGTCTTCCCTGCCCCTGGCAGGTGGAGCTGCCACTGCGCCGTCCCTCAGCTGCACCGGGCTCATCTGCGCCCTACGTCGTTTCCGGCGTCGTCTTCTCTTCTTATGCTGCGTCGGTGCGGCCGCGGCCGGCTCACCGCCTTCGGCACGGCTGCTGCTCGAGAAAGGCGGGCAGCCGCGCCAGCTGGCGACGTGCGGGCCGCCACACGGGACGCAAGTCGGCAGAACGTTACTGCCGCGGTCGCAGGCGCGGCTGTCGTGCTCGCCTGAGCACTCGACGCACCGCGCCGCGTTGCGGCAATACTTCGCAACATGGCCCTCGCCCTGGCACCTGAAGCACTGGGGCTGGGTGTCCGTGGCGGTGGGAGAGCTTCCCTCCTAACCGGGAAGCCCAGCAACGTCGGCAACTCGAAGATGTCGCTCCCTCCGTCGGCCGTTTGCACGGTCACGGCGTAGAGCGGCGCTCTCTTCTCGTCGGTCCGGTTGTGCAACCTTGCGGTTGCATTACCGAACCCGGCTCGCAGCAGCCCTTCCCGGACCGCTGCCTCGTAACCCCCTGAGGAGTGCCTCGGTCGTCTTCATCCTTCCTACGGAAGGTGCCTTCTCACGCACCGGCGGCGCGTCGACAGTGCGGTCCGCCGCTGCTCCTCGATCGCCCTGTGGTCTACACGTTTGCAGCCAGAACGCAGATTGGCGAGTCTGTATCGACAGACTCGTAGACCACCTCGTTCCGAGCGCAATTCGTCATGGTGTCGAACAGCGCCGTCCACCCGCCTTTGCACTTGACGTACAGAGGGGGGACCGGCCGCGACTCGTCTTCTCGGGAATTCAATGCTCGGTCGGCAGACTCGGTGAGCTGCACGACCGAAGGACCCTTCGTAGCGGCAGGTTTCCTCTGCGCACCCTTCTTTCCCGTGCTGTGGGGCGCGGAACACGACAGTCTGCAGGCGTTGTGAAAACAACACGCGACAATTTCCTTCCCGCGCCGCCCACAGCACAGAAACCTCTTCACAGGCTCTCGACGGCCGAGTAAGCGTAGCGCGCAACACCAGCTATGCGCTCGCCTCGCTAGCTCAGGCCGAAGTCACGCTGTGCTGTGCTTTTTTATCCTTATTGTTATTTAACACCTTACTAACACCTTACATAAGTCGGGCTGACAGCAGCACAGTAAGCTGCTCTTCAGCCACAGGTTTTACAAAAGAAAAACAACGCTGACACAGAATATACAGAACACAGTGGGGGACAAAAAACAGTAGACACAATAACGAAAAAACAAGAAGCCGCTCACAAGCGAACACAACCACAGAAACTGTTAGCACTGAACACGGACACTGACGATAGAGACGACACGTGAACGATGGAGCGTGGGCGGCGGAAACGCAGAGGCACAAACACGACGGCACACACACTAAACCGATGGCAATAATCTCTGGCACTCGAATGTCCACTTACGTGTGCGATTCCGGGAACCTCCCAAGAGGGGAAGAGGGTGGTGTGGGAGGGAGAGGGGAGAGCAGAGATGCCAATGGCAGAGGAGACGGTGGCAGGAATGAAGGTATGCGGGAAGCCTGGGAGAGGAGGTGGCAGGAAGGGAGGAGGGAGGGAAGGGAGAGAGGGTGCTCATAGGAAAAAGCACAGCAAGGGGGGGGGGGGGAGCATCAAAGTTTATAGTAGGAGTAAATGGAGGCGAGGAGGGCACCATCAGGGAAGGGGAGCTGGCGGAAGCCACCTTGGGAGAGGGTAAAGAGAGTGGAGAGATGGAGAGCAGGTGGGATGTGGAAATACAGGCGCGGCAGCGGACGGGGGTGGGAGAGGATGTGAGAGAAGAGTGGGTCAGGGGGATCTAGTGTACGGGAGGTGTAGAGGATCCGTATCCGTATCCGTTCGAGGAAAAGGAGGAGGTGGGGGAACTGGATAAGGTCGTACAGGATCCGTGTGGCGGAGGGGAGACGGATATGATAGGCGAGGCGAAGAGCATGGCGTTCGAGGATCTGAAGGGATTTGTAAAAGGTAGGAGGGGCGGAGATCCAGGCAGGGTGGGCTGTGCTATTCCTCTCGACGCCCTATATATACTAGCCGTTACCCCCTCCACCGTTCCTTTCCTGGTGTCTTCGGTGCTGCCGGCGCGGCGGCTACTGGAGG
This sequence comes from Schistocerca piceifrons, assembly GCF_021461385.2. NCBI lineage: Eukaryota > Metazoa > Arthropoda > Insecta > Orthoptera > Acrididae > Schistocerca > Schistocerca piceifrons. The sequence goes on from NC_060149.1 coordinate 5,559,726, forward strand.
TGATGGGGGAAGTGGCGCCTGGGTCAGAACTGGTGTCTGCAGTCTCCCTGTTGCCGCCGTCGGGGCCGTCCTCGATCTCTGGGACCGCATCTTTCTCTCCAGCCTGAGTGCAGGTTTCCAAGCCTGACTAAGTTGAAGGCCGCTGTCTTTATTAATTACATCGTCCTGTAGTCCGATTTCGATGGCTTCTTTAGTAACGCAGTCCCAGAAGTAGGAGGATTGACAGAGTATTTTTGTTTTTTCAAAGACAGCGGCCTTCAACTTAGTCAGGCTTGGAACCCTGCACTCAGCCTGGAGAGAAAGATGCGGCCCCAGAGATCGAGGACCGCCCCCGGCAGCGGCACCAGGGAGACTGCACGTGCCCTTAGCGCTAGGATTTCACCCGGAACGAGTCCCGCCCATTCACCCCCCTCCATGCCTATCCGTATTGTAAGGCCCTCCCCTAAACAGCAGCCGGTTCCGCGAACTGAAAGCTACATCAAAATTGCTATCGTGACAGTCCACCACATGTTAGACTGCGATGAAATTCAGTAATGATAAGAAATTTAACTTTTCTGGATAGTAATATAATATGAATGTGTATAATTAAAGAAATGAAAATATTTATAGAGAACTGGAAGCATCGCCAGCAAGAGAAAACAAAAAAATAACGAGATGTTATTTAAGGGCAATAACGACAAATTTTCATTATCTAATTCACTTATTATAGTACGTTCATTTGAGGGAAACAGCAGAGCAAACATACAATGCGAAAACAATGGTCTTGAATCTGTTATGTCGGTAGTAAAGCCACGGAAGCAATCGAATAACTCTACTGTCTAAAATCAACGTTATGCAGAAAGAAGTCAAAGTCGTTTTGTTTATGTAGGCCCTCATAGTACCTGACGAAAATTAAAGAATATAAGAATGCCGTAAAGTAGATAGAAGCCTAAGGAAAGCAGTAAGATATTTGCTTAAATGACATATTTCGTTAGTATTTGCATGCGTAATGGGTGAATGTTAACTTGTAAATTCTCTCAGTGCCATCCCTGTGCGTTATAAACGACGTTATAAAGAATTGTAGCTGTTTCTGCGTTATTAGTGACCTATATGCTGTTGCAAACGTTTCAGGAAAATGATCTGTCGTTATTTTCTGCCCTGTCTGTTTTTAACCAACAGATTTATTAATTTCGTAAATGTCATTCAAACCATTTTTAAAAATAATAATGACGATGTGTATGTTTTTCACAGAGCAGTTATGGAGGAAATAAATGCTGCAGTGTTTCATGGCTGTAAAACGTCCTTCATGCTGTGTTAGCTTTTCTTTCACCCCTAAAACTTTTCAGCAAAACTATTCAGTGAATAACACGCAAAAACAGCTTGGATCGATCTGGCAAGAACAAAGTAATGTTGATGCCCATTGGAAGTATAGTGAACATTGGTGCTTGTTTCACATATATTGTCTGAGTTCTGAAACTGAAGTGTCAAGTATACTGTGGTTCCACTTTCTCCAAGCAAATTGTTCTTTGGGGCTAGGTTTTTCCAGTTTTAGTTTTGGGTTCTTTTTTTCGCATAGAAGCATGTTTCTTCATAGGCTGTTCATCTGAATACTGATTTTTCGTATTTAAAGAATTCAGTGCTAACTTGTTTTCTCTTATGTTTGCTGTGGAAGTACCAGGCACAGATGAGACCAATTGTACACGTCTTTGTAACAAGTCTTCTAACTATCTGGCAAAATTTAACACGTAACAAGATATTAATTTAACATTCACTCCAAATAGTCTGAAAATTATGTCTGTTTACATAAGCTTTAAATCTGTTGTAATTTCACAATTGTGCCTTGAAATCAGTTTTTAATGTGCTGGAAAAACTTTTGAACTGTACATGTATACTTCACCACAATATGAGTAAAGAAGAACTTCCGTTTTTTAATTGTTTGTTATTATATGTTAACCAGTATCAGCGTCATTGTATATTCTAAAGCTTAAATTAATTTCACTGACAAAGTGCTGATAATAAGGAGTGAGGGAGAGATAGGTGGCATACTAAAAATTTGTAGACAGTTCCATCCTTATGGACATAACATTTGTACAACTGAAAGTGAAGCAATAACATGAAAATAAAATCCATAAGCTACTTAGTATTGTTTGGAGATACGTTAATATGAACAACACAGAACCAAGATCTTACGAAGCACTCCGTTCACATTTTCTCCTAAAAAAATTTAAAGTTAGTGTTAATATAGAATGAAGCAATTAATGAATACTACTGGCTCTGGTTTGGGCTCGTGGGGCTCAGTATATGAAATGTTGCACATGTAACATGTTTAGTATAACTTATTGCAAAAGACTGGATTGTATACTTGAAATGCTAAAATAATTGTGCAGTTTCATGTTTATGGCCAAATGAAGAGCATTAAGATAACAGATTTAATGTGAAAGATTTAATTTCGGTAATGAAAAATTTGATCTTTCCCAATATGCGGTGATAGGTTCTTGTCAGCTTGTATCATCCTCTTTTGGCCATACAAATTTATTCCCCTTTCTGTCAAGCGATTTAACTACATTTTTTTCACGTTGTCCCCTGGCATGTTGTCCAACAAATTAGGGCTAATGTCTTCATTCAGCCTCTGGTTTAATAATAACCCACTGCACATTAAACAATGAAAATGTTTCACTAATGCAACAGGCAATGAAAGAATTGGTGATTGTTTCTTCTTGAACACTCTGGTTACCATTAGGTATGAACTGGAAGTGTGTGCCATTTCCAAACAACAATCTCATTTGCTGTATATTTCCTGATGGTTCAGAGACTGTACACTTGAGTGTTTGGGAGAGACCTGGTATTATTCCAGTGCAACTGTACCTGGTCAGCTTAGGTTTTCACCTTCACCACTGGAACTTACGTTAGTAGAACTTTTATTTTGGGAGTCTGCACATTGTACAGAAGACGTGCAGTCAGTAATGAGAGTTTGTCTAGCTTTCACACAAAGCCAAATCTGATGCTCTGTTTCCATCACAGAATATTTCCATCACTTTAAGATCATAAGTTTTTTCATGAAGTACTCTTTTCTGATTAATAGCATGAACACCTAGCTTATCATCTTACAGATAATCAGGTACAATGGGAAGTGAAACTGAACTGATAACTGTGTAAGCCACTTCTGTGTAAACAGTGATTTGTTCATTACTTCAGCGTGTACACCTTGCCTCATTCTGATGAACAATATGATCTCACTTAAATCAGTCTGGAGAGCACAATAATGTTGCCTTCAAACACACTGAATGCTGTATTCACAGTGATGAGTGTTTCATCACAATGCTGGCAAGCATACAGCATCAGGCTCTGTTGCGGGAACCTGCAGCCATAGTGGTAAATATAAAATCATGGCAGGTAACGAGTTAGATGAACTACTTTATTGTATTATTTGTAAAATATAAAAAAGTGTTTCCAAATATTGTATGAAATTTTTTGGTGGTCTCTAAATGATTTACTAAAACAATGAAATAGCAAAGTAACATTTTATACCAAATGTAATGTATCAAAGGTCATGGTTTTTTATCCATTTTCAGTAAATCATCATCTGTCCATTTTCTGTAAAAATATAAATTATTCCTCATTATAGTGTTAAGTATTGTATAATTTCAGAAATTGTGCACTATGACTTTTGAACTGATGCACAGGACGACAAAATCTATTTCATTTCAAAATTCAGCTATTTTATTTGACTTTTTGTGGAATTACAAAACACATGAATGGATTGCTATATCATTTATGCATTTATGAAAATAAACTGATAAAAAGACGATTATTTACTTTCAAATGGTTGAAATGGCTCTGAGCACTATGGGACTTAACATCCGATGTCATCAGTCCCCTATAACGTAGATCTACTTAAACCTAACTAACCTAAGGACATCACACACATGCCCGAGGCAAGATTTGAGCCTGTGACCGTAGAGGTTGCGCGGTTCCAGACTGAAGCTCCTAGAACCCCTCAGCCACACCAGCCAGCTATTTATTTTACTGATGAAAATGTAAGTTGAAGATATCATACGCTGCTGCATGTTATTCTATTAAAGGAAACCACAGAAGAACAAACTGAAATTAAGAGAGGTTGCACTGCACCCCTGGCCATTTTTATTCTTAGCCAATAAAATTCTGTAGTAGGGAGGGACACAGTGAGGGGTAACTGGAGTAAGTGAATCCATGTATAGAACCCTGCAAATTTATTTTTCAGTAATAGAAGTTCCATTGCTGCACATGGGTTAGAATAATAATTATAGCCATTTATCTTGAGATATGTTACTTTGTTTTCAAACTTGTAACTGTCCACAGAGTTGCCATATACATCTACAGATTGTTAGTTTTTCATCACTAACCATGACCATTGAATGCAGTAAGTGTGAAAGAAATCACATATTTTAGTTGAAAATATTTACCTTTTGTGTTGTTTTCATTGAGTGAAACATTAATGAATGTGTTGATTACATTTGTCAGGCAAGTGACAAAATACACAGTTCCAACCCATCTGATATAAAATGATCCTCTGGAAGTGAAATATGTTGTCAATATTTGCTCTCATAGAAGCTGCCACTATTGGAATAGCTGCAGTCAAGGTATTAATGAATTATTGGAAGATGCTCTAGGGTAATATATATATATATATATATATATATATATATATATATATATATATATATCAGTAAATGAACAAGTAGGTACATTCAAAAGAAATTTACTCTTCCTCTGGTATGTACATAGTAACTCAGGATTAACATAGTCTTCCACAGAGCGATAACTTTAAATAGTGGTTACCAAGTTATGCAGTTAGCTCGGTTTTAAATTTATGTTGGTTCAAAACCCTAACTTTCACCTGTCTTGAAAGTTTGTTGTGACACAACAAAAGCACTTCCCTAGAATTTGAATATGGGTGGAAAGTCTATGTGTATTGCATATTGTAACTTGTAATGATTATATATTTCATGATTTATCTGAAATTTATTGTAACTAACAGAGACAAACATCACAAGTATTTCCACTTCTCTTCAAAGGCCTTCTGCATAATGCTCCAAGTGCCAAAAAATTGTTTCTTGTTCGTGCCAAAGTAAAAGGTTTGGATATTGTAGTACATATTAAAGTATTTTCAGCTAGTAAAATATTTTGAGAATATGAAAATGTTTGGTATTCTAGATTACATCCAGTCCCACCTAGACCATATAAACAAGCTTTTGTGTAGCACTTTCATGTATCTGTAGCTAATGAGACTACTTGCTATACTTTAGTTGCACAAGAGCAAACTTGTTACAAAGATCATGTGAAAAAGTCCACTAGTAAGAAATGGTTATGAAATTACTTGTCATCCAAAATAACAATACTGATTCAAATGAAAGGGTCTGCAACTAGTGTCTTTTATGCAGAAAAAAATCAAACAGCAGTTACATTACTGTGAAGTTTCAGCAGCACCATTTCACATCTCCCACACAATTACTAGCTTGGAACTATGTGAAATGAACAAGGAAAAAAAACACAAATTCTAATATGACATACATTTATTGACTCAGTAAAATTTGTATAACAACTTAACAAATCAGAATCAAACAAATGTGGGAACAAATTGTAAGTGAAATACAAGTGGACATCTGATAGGTCAAATAGTCAGTTGGCTTTGGTAGTGTGATATGCACAACAGTAATGGTGAAGTTCAACAGTCAGAAATAATTTTGGTGTGTTAATTCTATTGTAAATGATTAAAAGATTTTCAGTGCTTACTACAATGAAACAACTCTGAACATTTTCAAAGGGACAGAAGCATCTGTCCCAGCTTCACCCAAAATAATAAACTTTCTTGAGTGTTTTGAAATACCTCAGAATTCCAATTAAGTTATGATTATTGTTGACTGAGGGACCCAAACATCATTACTGGCTCACTTCCCATTTCCCAAAAATAATCTGAGACTTAAGCAATGAAGACAAGTCTTAAACATAGTGGAGTAAAATTGTATAAAAGGACAAATAACTCCCAAAGGTCATTTTAAAAAAAGTAGCAGACACAAATACAAATAAATTAGTCTATACATTAAATTATACCCTACAGTGCGCCAAATTGTAGTAAATTACGACTGGTCCTTATATGGACATAACAATCAAACAAAAATGCTGGGCACTAATAACATAGCAAATCTAGAATGAGATTTGCAAATTACACTGATCAAAATGTGAGAAATGAGACACGACATAATATTTTTTTCATTTACACAGAAACACACATACACATAAGCTCACAGTGAGATCATACATGATACATCTATTTACAAAAGAATAAATATGCTAACACGTCATCCACAGATTCTATGTGCAGCGGTTTTCATGGATGTGAAGTAAATAAAGAAGTCTTAAACATATCTTCATTTAAGAAGTAATAATAAACTTTAAATACAATATGTAAATCCATAATATACTGTATTAAAAAACATTCTTAACCTTTTGTAGCCATGCACCATCAAACAGAAAATCAGTTTACTACACTTACTTACACAGAACATATTACTCATTCGAACATGCACAGAGGTAAAATTTTCCATAAAATTTATTTGGTAGACTTGGCACATCAGTTAGTTCTACAAACAAGTTTGTGAATGGAGTAGAGGAAGTTGGCCACCAGTTAGCCATTTAAACTTCTCTTAAATTGAATGTATTACTAGTTACACATTTTGAAGAGACAAGTTCTGGTGTGTTCTTGAACAATGAACACCTTCTACACCAAAGTAACTACATTTACAACTTTATTGTAGATTAGTCTTATTTCTAGTATTGAACCATGAACTAAGGTGTTGATTTAGAGATACTGTACATTGTGGCTGTTTTTACCACTTGTAGCTGTATGTTGTAATAGTGTTTTAAATGACAGCTTTTAAATGCGAAGTTTGCAGAAACGAGTACAGCTACTGCAAGACTCTGAAGAAGCATATATCCACAGTCCACCTACAGAAACTGAACGAAATGACGCCTCCTGTTACAAATAACGAATGTTCGTGTACCTACCACTGCTATTTATGCGACAAGGATTTAACTTGTAAAGGTAGTTTAAAATGCCATCAACAAAATATTCATGGCGAACCATAACAGAAAAGGTTTAAGTGTACGATGTGTGCATTTGAAACCGACTCTAAAAAGTGCTGGATGCATCATCTCCAGTCTGCACATGCATTTGTGTGAAACCAGAAGCCCTAGAATTCTCCAGTGAAGAAGAATTTTTAAAATGGAAAGAAGAAATGGAATGTGCTACAAATTCCAAATTCATTAAAAGCTGTGGCACTAAATTTTACGATGATGGCCCCACATGTTATTACGTTTGCCATCACTCAGGTTAGTTTACCTCCAAAGGTAATGGGAGACGATATCTAAAACTGACAGGAAGCAACAAAAAGAATGGAAAGTGCCCTGCAGAGATTAAAGTCCAATACAAAGAAGGAAAATGCCATGTTACTTTTGTGTCCACTCACGTTGGTCACGATCTGGACCTAAGTCATCTCAACCTGACGGAAAAAGAACGGATGAGGATAAATGAAGACATTGCTGCAGGAATCCCATTTCCTACAGTCTTCCATAAAATTCAAGAAACAGTGCAGAATTCAAATTTCGAGAGAGTGCACCTTACAATGATGCAGGATTTACATAACATTGTATCTGCATAAAACCTGTCTTCTAAGTCAGTCAGACATACAAATGATGCGATCAGCTGGTAAGAAACGTTGCTGTATTTCAGGAATCGTTGATAAAAGCACTGCAAAAACTCAACAGTGATTTAGAGAATTCAGAATTTGGTCACTATTTCAAGAAATATTATGAAAAAAAGTGAAGTGTTGGAATATTGCCATACGATGTGAGCCGGACTCAACACAAACATTCACCAGGAGAGTACACGTAAGACACTGAAATACATACATGGTAGTGCAAATCAGGTGAAACATTTGGATAAAAGTCTATCTGCATTGATGTTGCTTGTAACTGCAAAGCTGTTTGACGGGCTCATTGTCGATGTGAAAGGAAAACTAACAAGTAAAATGATAAGCATTCACTGTAAGCACAAATGCAGTATTTTTTTGATGAATAAGGACTTAAGTAGGAATGTAGGCAGGGGTTGGAAAGTACCAGCCACAAAGTCACATAAAGTTTATCTCGTAGAAGAAAATATTATCCGCTGCAACTGTAACTGTAAATCAGTGTGCACTGACTGTAAAGTGTGCATTCATAGGTATTGATTATAGCATTAAGTTAAATACAGGGTGGCGCAAGAAACGTGTTACCATTTTGTTTTTGAATATAAACTTTATTGTCAATACAATCTGAAAGAAACATATACTACAATGAAGAGCCGTCCATGGAGATTTGTTCTAATACAGCGCATGCTCAATATATCCACCATTTCGTTTCCTAACTTCCTTCAAACGAACACTGAAGTTAGTGATTACCCTAGGGCACATGTATTCCGTAATTTCACTGCAAGCTTGAAGAATGTCTCTTTCATTAATGAGAGAGAAGTGATTCCGACTCATGTCAGTTCCTATGCCTCAGAAGCATTGGCAGAAGACAAGAGAAAAATTATTTCTATTGTTTCTGGTATGTCAGCTACTAAGGTTCGGCTAGCTAACAAAATGATGACTTCATTGAAGGCTGTTCTCTCCAGTAGTGGAATCTCTTTCATAAGTTCACAAAGGAGTCACAAGTGAAAACTTGCACTGCAGAGGAGTCTGTTTTCATTGAAGAAAACAAATTCCTCAAGCCGCATACCCATGGCAGTTCCTGATACAGAAGCAATCAACAAGTTACAGAGGACGCTTCTGGATGAAGGTTTGTTTCTCTACTGTGTCCTGCCATCCAGATTTGGGTTTTTCATTATTTCCCTAAGTCACTCAAGCCAAATGCTGGGATGGTGTGTGGCGGCGAGTAAGTTACTTCACTGGTTTAAAGTTTTGATGCCGTCTTTAATCATGTCAGCCTGGCAACTAATTTGGTGGTCAGCCAGAAAGCGACCTTCGTTTCCAGTCTGCACGGCCACATTCCGGTCCAGCCCACTGAAAGAAAAGTGTATATTTTCCTTTTCTTTGCGGGATCAGGGCTATGACTTCCGTAGAAATTTAAAGTTCCAATCAAGATTTAATTTAATTAAAGTTTCTAACAAACAACACTTAAAATTGCGTTATGTTCAATTGATAACAAGTCTTTCTAATCTAACAGAACCTTTAGCAGTTCAGAGGCGACTTTTACGGTAACTTCCTACGAGATTGTTTTTCGCCCTGACTAACATCAGTCAATTGAAAGTGCGCAATAAATGTTCAAAAATTAATGCTCCCCATAAAAGTGGAAATAAATTCGCCACTTGCCATGTGGAATTGAATTTCACACGGACCGCACACTAGCAGTTATTTTCCCGAATTCTAAACGATCCAGGACGGTGTACAGTCCTCGCGAGTTCACTATCCGTTTTCACTGCCAAATACGCGCTTGTCACAGTTCGGCTCCGACGACATCCGAGGCAGAGCGCGACCAGACGTTTAACTGGCGTGGACCTCACAGTGTCTGAGAGCGAAGTGAACCTTCCTACTGCTTCAGGGGCTGTATTTATAAGGTGCCGGTGCGGACTGCCGAGAAAACATCTGTTGTCTTTCTATTTGCATACGGTGGCAGTCTACAAACGACCGCTATCTCGGGCTCATAATATTCAATAATATAGTTACCAATTACTTCAGAAACTTCTTAATTTTTGCTGGTATGCAGGTAAGCAGTTTGGAAGCACGTAGAATGTTTCAGCTTTTTACAGACCTTATTTTTATCTATTTATCTTATCCATATTTTTTACCTCTTATTGATACTCAAATTTATTTTTGCCATTCACTAGGAAGATTACTTACTAAGAAGACTTTATAACCTAATAGAAAATATACAACATGAAGACATATGTGATTCTTACTTGCTATGATAGAACACAAGAAGGGAATGAAACTTGAAACGGAAATAAAGTTTCATCCAGGTGGGACCGCACTGGACGCCAAACCGTGTATCCGCCAAAGAGTGGCAGACTCCCTACAATGACCAGTTACTGTTAATTTTAAACTCCTTTAGATCTACAATATTTTGTAGACCTAGTTCCCTTTTACTCTTTGGGTATTCCAAGCGGTATGCGTTTGCATGAGGTTTACTTACTATCCTAAATGGTCCATGATAGATATGCATAAACGTTTTAGTTTCTGCAGAAATTTTCTTTGATTTTTCCTTTGTTTTGACCAGTACTAGCTGACCAATCTTAAAACTAGTGGGGGAAGCTTTTGCGTCATGCCTCTGTTTTCTATCTAACGCTCTTTTGCGTATATTTGCCCTGGACTGTGCTATCTTCTCATTCAATGAACTCTGAATTAGAACTGGAAAGTCAGTCATACTTGAAATGGTGTTATGAGGTTCCTGATTAAACATCAGTTCACACCTACATCTACATCTACAAACATACTCCGCAATCCACTATACGGTGCGTGGCGGAGGGTACCTCGTACTACAACTTGCATCTTCTTTCCCTGTTCCACTCCCAAACAGAACGAGAGAAAAATGACTCCCTATATGCCTCTGAACGAACCCTAATCTCTCTTATCTTATCTTTGTGGTCTTTCCGCGAAATGTAAGTTATCGGCAGTAAAACTGTACTGCAGTCAGCCTCAAATACTGGTTCTCTAAATTTCCTCAGTAGTGATTCACGAAAAGAACGCCTCCTTTCTTCTAGAGACTCATACCCGAGTTCGTGAAGCATTTCCTTAAACCTGTGGCATCGTGTTTAAGATTATTAATTATCTCTTCAAAATTTCTAATATGATCAGCCCAAGTTGAATGCTTCCTGGCACAGTAAGTTCTACACAGTCTATTCAGCTCCCGCATAACTCTTTCACTCATAGTCCCCTGCGGAAAATATGCTGAGATCTTAATATGGCGAGTACCGTTCCTTTCAAGACACACCTTAAATTTTTCAGACACAAATTGAGGACCATTATTTGACAAAAGATTAATTGGCTTGTCAGTTTTCACGAAATAATCCTTCTCCAGCTTGTCTACAAGCGTTTTGGCATTAGCCCTTTTAATTGGATACAGTTTGACATATTTGCTAAACCCATCAATTACCACAAAAACATGGGTACATCCTCCTTAAGAAGTCGGGAGGGGTCCAAAAAGATCGACTGCACATAACTGTAGGGGTTCACTTGGGTCTACGTGGCGCATATCGCATAGCACTATTCTATTTACTGCCTTACCTTTTGACAAATAACACAGGATGCCAGCCTTTTTGTTACTCTACGATGCACGTTATCGAAGATGACTTTCTCACTTAGTTTAGCAATGCACTTCTTAGCCCCATAATGACCATATCTTAGATTTACATAATCTATTAGCAGATGTACATGCTGTGAAGGAAAACACACTTTCCATTCTGCTAAATTTAGCTTCCTTCTACGGAACAAAATTCCTTTATGTAAGCACTCATATTGTGCTACCTTTCGATAATTGGGGTCCCCTAAATAGCTTTTGACTAGCTTCAGTTAATCATCATCATGCTGCTTCCGTCTTAAGTTTTTAAATACTTTCTTTAGGGCACTCTCCTCTCTGGGCTCACGTATAGCCAATATACTTACCTCATTCCTATCCGCCAAGGAAAGCTCTGATTCGTTCCATAATTCAGCACTTCTCGATTGCCCATCTGCTACTAGATTGTTCTTTCCCTGTATGCAATTAATTTCAAGGTCGAACTTCTGAAGGTACATAGCCCACCTAGTCAGTCTTGGGTGCCTCAATTTACATGTCTTAAAAAATGTAAGTGCCTTGTGATCACTATAGATAATCACCTTATGTCCTAACAAATAGTGCTCAAACTTCCGCAGGCCAAACACGATGGCTAGTGCCTCTAATTCTGAAATTCCATAATTTCGCTCAGCAGATTGCAGTGAACGACTCGCAAAAGCGATGGTTTTATAAACCTCCTGGTCGCCTTCTGTTTCCATGTGAAACAATTCTACTGCAATCCCACAACCACTCGCATCCACTGACATGCAAAAGGGTTTCGTAAAATCTGGATGGTGCATTCTTGAGTCCAAACCCAGGGGGTATTCTTATTTAATAAGTTGAGTAAACGTGGAGCATTAAACAAATGATCTCTAACAAAACGTCGGTAGAATCCAAACAAACCGAACAATGACCTGACTAGCTTTTAATTTCGGGGTGCTTCAAACTTTTCAAAAGCTGATAATTTGGATGGGTCCGGCAATATACCATCCCTGCTAATTTCATGGCCCAGTAATTTTGTTCTGTCCTTTACACATTCAGTCTTTTCTAATTTCAATTTCATACCACCATTTTCAAGAGCTTCTAGTACCCTTTCCAAAGGACTGATATGTTCTCCCCATGTGGGAGTTGCCGAGAGAATATCATCTACGTAAACAGTTACCTGATCTAATAATTTCTGTCCTAAAACATGAGCCATAACTCTTACAAAGGCACACACAGAAATATTCAATCCGAATGGGACTACTTTGTACTGGTAGCACACTCCTTCATACAAAAAGGCTGTATATTTTCGTGATTCTTTTGCCAGGCGCAAATTCAACTACCCACATGTTATGTCCATTGAAGTGAGGTACCTTACACCACGAAATTATTGAATCAGCTCGTCCATTTTCTGAGGACGGTGACTTTCTCTGATAACAATTTTATTTAACCAGCGTGCCTCCAGTGCTAATCTGACACTTCCATCACGCTTAGGCACAACAACAAGAGGACTATTATATTCACTAACTGCTTGCTCTATGACACTCCAGGCCAACATACGTTGAATTCCCTTTAGAACTGCTTGTTTCCTTGAAACATGTATCGGATAAGGTTTCTTGAAACATACTTTCCCAGGCTTGATATCCAAATCGTATCTATAGCCTCTAACTTCACCAGGTGCGTTAGAGAATACATTACTATGCTTAGTTAACACACTCTTTAATTTTGATCTTTGTTCATCAGAAATTTGCTTTGTTGACTGTACCTTTCCCTCTATTTCTTCTAGGATATATCTCTCCTCAGCATTAGCATTTGCATATTATTACATAATTCAGTATTTTCCTGTAGGTACCCTTTATTCCTTATTACTGTGATAGGCAGTTCCCAGGTTTCATTATTACCGCCTATATGACTTCCTATAAAAGGCTCTCTTATCACTTAAGTGTCAGGTAAAGTTAAAATTAAGTTGTTCTGGTCAAAATCGATCTTTCCCTGATACTTTGATAAGAAATCGGTACCAATCAACATATCAACACTTAGGCCTAGTACTATTAAACAAGGATGATCTATTACTACGTTACTTATACCAATGGCTATCAAAGCTTCGTGCTGAATTGGTCTAGAAACTTTTCCAGTAGCACCTATAATCTTTAAACCACTTACTTTCATGACCTTTAACTCCTTTTTATTGGGAATAGTTTCAAAAAATGCTTGGGACAAGGCACTTGCTTAACTGCCACTGTCTAGAAGAAAGCGCACAGTTACTCCTGATACGTTTGTTTTGATAACAGGGTGAGTTATTTTAGATTGAACAGGTTGCTCATACACTTCTTCTAATAAATCCTTTTCAATTTGCTTCCAGCTTAAGTAGTTTTGATCAGTTGCAAGTACATTTACATTTAAATTTTGAGGTTCATTAATCTCTACACTTTTAGCTGCCTTTTCCAACCTATCCAATAATTTTAAATCGAATCATTTGACGACTCCTTCTACTTCTGTTTGCTGCACATCAGCCAAACTATCCTCTGTGAGCAACTGCCTCCCTGCGCAGCATTGCTATTCATAATAATGTCGTCAGCTTCTACCATTTGTGGCACGTTAATACAGCTACTAGGTTCCTTCACCTCGTTACTATTTCTACCCCCTTCATTCATCAATTGATCCTCTCTAAAGTTTTGCAAGACTGATTCTACTTCTGCTACTTCAACTCTAGCTTTTAGATTGCCATTATTATCGAAGATGTAAGCGTGTACCTCATCATCATCCACACCAGATTCAAACCCATTCATTATTTCTTCCCTATTATCTACAGTGCGTTCCTGTTCTTCTTTGACCCATTTCTCCAGCGTATCCAAAATACTGTCCACTACTTTGTGAGAGTGGTTTAACACATCACTGGTACTGTCTGTTCTTGTTTCATCATCCCTGTTTTCTGTCTGTGTATGTTGGCTGACTGTTATTTGTGTTTTTGTTACTGGCTGTGTTACTGTTACCGCCTGGTGAGCGCCAGTTTCCTCATAGACGGGATTTAGTTTCCCACACGCGGCCTGTTGTGTTCATTTGCTACAGCACTAGATATGGTCGCATTTTGTTCCCATTCTGGTCTCAATGGCATTGTGTTTACTTCTTTGCTTTCGTCATAATAATTGTGACGAAAGCGTGGTGAGTGTCTACCCCCTCTTGCTCTGCCACGGCTTTGATTTCGATAATTTGTTTTTGTGTGCCTAACTTCCATATGTCTAACATTCACGTTCCCATTGTCTTGATTTCTGTTTTGTACGTGATTGTTAGATGATCTATTTGTATGCTGCATCTGTTCCTCTGCAGCAGCTACTCCTTCAACTCTCTCTAGATATTCAATAAATTTATCTACATTCTCTCTAGGGGCGGAAATGATCCTTTTTTGCCAGTACCACGGCAGCTTACCTTCTAAACCCATAATTATCATATCCGGTTTCACCTTTTCTGTCAAATGTGACAGTCTTGAAACCCACTTCCTAGAGAAACATTTTACTGATCCAAGTCCTGCGGAAAACTTTTTACCACTCCAACATTCCCTTAAAACATCATTTTGCTTGTTATGTGACCAGTATTCGTTAAGAAATGCAGATTTAAATTCAGCCAAAGTTTTACATTTTACCATTATATCAGCTGACCATCGCAAAGCATCTCCTGACAAATGACTTCTTATAAATGACATTTTCTCCCTTTCTGACCAGGCATTAGGCATTACGTCTTCAAAATCATTCCAAAATTCAAGGGGGTGAATGTACTTATCAGGATCAAAGCGTAAGAATTGCCGAGATCTAATAAAAGCGGCGTCAACTGAAGCCACACGCTGTACAGTAGTACTACTAGAACTAACAGAGGTTACTCTATTTTCTAGGTTAGCAATGTTAGTATTCAGTTCTTCTACTTGTACTCTACTGCTTCTATCCTGTTAGAACATCTTTTGTCCACCTCTTCAATATTTTGCTGACAGGTTTCTACCTTAATTTTTACCTCATCTATCCTTCTTGAGCAAAGTTTGGATTCGTTGCCTAATCTTTCTGACAACCTCCCTTCCAAGAGTTCATCTGCATCTTGAAAATCTTTGCGAACTTCGTCAATTTCGCATTTAAAAGTACTATGCATTTTAGTTCATTGTTGCCGTACTTTTACTTGAATATAATGATGGATAGCATCCATCTTGTGATTTAAGCTCTTCATTTTAGATTTCATTTCCTCTTTCAGTTCCTCATCACTAACCTCAGTCTTATTTTCCAACTCATTATTACTGTTTTTAGTTCTTTTTGATTTGCCTCTAGTTTAGCAAACAACAATTGCATCCAATTCGGAGCCTCTACTTTGCCACTTGGCATTTCCTGACCTGGCTGAACCTGAGAGATATTGAGCTCAGTTTCACTACCTGATAAAGTATTCAACTCTATCGGCTCCCTTTTGACTTCTATCTCACTCACTGGTTGTAATCCGGCACTCTTATTTAAATTCAAATCAGATTCTACTGATGACAAATTACCCTCTGATTTAATATTTATGGGCTTTGCGGAACCATCCTCATTAAATTCAGTTTCTGATCCTGACAGCGTTGAGCGCTCGCCACAGCTTGCAGCTGTGTCGCAAAGCCGCACAGCTCCGCGATGTCGCACCGTCTTCTTTCGATCTCAGCGCCGTCGGCAGCCGCGATCCAGCATCGTCGCCTTTCTTCCTTCCGTCACCATTCAAGTTACTGCGGTTCACTATTATTGTTAATTCACCACACTTGCGATTAATTCTAACACTGTTCCCACACTAATTCCAGTCTATGCCAGTTCGGTATCCTGTTAGTGCCTACCGAGTTCACTGATTTCTACCAAACGCTTTCATTATTCAAACACATTGATTTGCTTTCATTTCCCGGCCGATGTACCACATGTGCGGTGGCGAGTAAGTTACTTCCCTGGTTTAAAGTTTTGATGCCGTCTTTAATCACGTCAGCCTGGCAACTAATTTGGTGGTCAGCCAGAAAGCGACCTTCGTTTCCAGTCTGCATGGCCACATTCCGGTCCAGCCCACTGAAAGAAAAGTGTCTATTTCCCATTTCTTTGCGAGATCAGGGCTATGACTTCCGTAGAAATTTAAAGTTCCAATCAAGATTTAATTTAATTAAAGTTTCTAACAAACAACACTTAAAATTGCGTTATGTTCAATTGATAACAAGTCTTTCTAATCTAACAGAACCTTTAGCAGTTCAGAGGCGACTTTTACGGTAACTTCCTACGAGATTGTTTTTCGCCCTGACTAACATCAGTCAATTGAAAGTGCGCAATAAATGTTCAAAAATTAATGCTCCCCATAAAAGTGGAAATAAATTCGCCACTTGCCATGTGGAATTGAATTTCACACGGACCGCACACTAGCAGTTATTTTCCCGAATTCTAAACGATCCAGGACGGTGTACAGTCCTCGCGAGTTCACTAACCGTTTTCACTGCCAAATACGCGCTTGCCACTGCTCGGCTCTGACGTCATCCGAGGCAGAGCGCGACCAGACGTTTAACTGGCGTGGACCTCACAGTGTCTGAGAGCGAAGTGAACCTTCCTACTGCTTCAGGGGCTGTATTTATAAGGTGCCGGTGCGGACTGCCGAGAAAACATCTGTTGTCTCTGTCTATTTGCATACGGCGGCAGTCTACAAACGACCGCTATCTCGGGCACATAATCTTTAATAATATAGTTACCAATTACTTAAGAAACTTCTTAATTTTTGCTGGTATGCAGGTAAGCAGTTTGAAAGCACGTATAATGTTTCAGCTCGGTAGAATGAAAATTTGGCTTAATAGAATTTATTTAGTGGAACTAACGGTAGATTGTTACCCCTGAACCGTAACTTTGCTAAGACTTATATCAGTTGCTATTTATGTTACAAGTCTTAAACTTGGTGCAGCTCTATTGTTTGATGTATTTGATCATCTGGTTTAACCAGAATCTTCTATCATTAAAATTTCAAGTACTTAATCTACAACACTTAGGTATATTTTAGTTACAAAATTAGTTTTTATTTAATTACTCAAAAACTATAAGAGGTAGATCAACGTGGACTCTCTGTTATTATTTTTGGGATGTACTGAAGCATAAAACAAATTTTCAAGTTTCTGAGTCCATTATTTAGCGCTTCTGATTTTTCCGAGAAACGTGGATTCTAGCGTTAATTTTTGTTTTATGTTTTTGGAAACCCGCATCACTTATTTATAACTTCCAACTGCACCTTCTGACCAAATTCTGGCTTCCTAGCGTCATTATTTAACGCCTCTGGTTTTTCTCTTAAGACTGCATTTTTCCGTAAACTATTAAGTTTAGAATATCAAGACTTTGTATTTAGAACATTATTACACTAAACCATATTTTAACAAAGTTTTAAACATAAATTTTGATTTTTAATTTCATACTATATTGTGGTATAATACTTGTGCGCTACATGCAGTCGCGTTAAGGTGACGTGGCGCTACTAGCAGTGAGCTGAGGTAAGTCCCGGCGCACTCGCTCGTCTCTGTATCTCAGACATGATACAGCGCTTGGTTTGCTTCAATGGTTCCTTTGAAAGGCTAAGGCAGATTTTCTTCTCTGTCCTTGAAAGTACCAGAGCTTTGTTCTGTCTCTGATGACTTCACTGTTGACAGGATCTCAAACGTCGATCTACCTTCCTTCTTCACCAGCCTCTGGTATGGCAGTTCTGCTGACATGTGGGATATTATGCATTGCCAGCAACTGACTCTGCTTTTGCCACCAGCCTAGAATGCTAGCATTGCTAGGTCAATCTGCTCACAAGCCGAGCTGGGCAGTGATGACTGATTGAGGCTCAGTGCAATGCTGGTGATGACCATGAATTTCTCACCCATCCCTAAATTAAAACAGAGTTAGTTGCAATCATCAACTTGTAATATATATTTATTTTTGATCCAGCTAGATCAGTAACACACATACAACTGCTAAAGAGATAAAATATTTTCTTGTTCTAGCTGGAATATATCTACATCTGATTATTCACAATCAATTTTCCTGATAATGTAACTCATTTACCTAAAAATAAATTTCATAAATAAATATTATTTCAGGATCAGTGTAAACACATGGAGGTGGAATGCGGAATGAATGGATAAGTAATTCTGAATGTAGCAACATAACCGAGCTGAAAGTCCTTTTGGTTCCACTTCGCAGTATATATTTTACTTTTTTTAAATGCCCCTATTTCAAAAGTTATCTGTAACCAAATTTCTCATATTCCAGATTTTTTTGTTTTTAACTGGTTGTCATTTGCATAATACAGGCACATAGTTCTGTATCCCTAATTTATCAAGGAACAAAAATGCCTTTTGTATTTGGAAACAAGTAATAATTTCAAACTTGTCATTAATCCAAGTAACACCCTGACACAGATGCTAACAGAGCAGATACTAAGTCTCACTGCTTGCCTGCTGGATACAGATATTGATTGATTGTTTGAATGTGGAGAGGGACCAAACGGTGACGTCATCAGTCCCAAGATCCAAAACAGCAGAGGTTGTGGGAGCAACAAACCAACAGCACAGTCTAGTCGATGGCGAAAGAAAACAGGCAAACAAAGATGCAGAAGGAACACTGGGGTGGCAGGAAGAGTAAAGAACAGGAGAGGGAGGAGATCATAATGTGCCTCAATTATGCTATGTGCAACAGTGTGCTGGAATCACTGATCACTGCAAATCCACCCCGGTCCCCACATCATACCATGACTGTGACACAATCGGGACAACACCAGGGGAAAATGACACAAGAAGAGGGGGCTGGGGAGGAAACAGCACAAAATACCAAACAAAATGGAGAGAAAAGGGGAGGGAAACCTGGCCGGCATGAAGGCAATGATGAAGGCCTCCAATTATGGAAGAAAATTCAGTTACTTGTATATAGGGGAAAAAACCACTTTTATGATGATAACGGAAGACAGATGTAACTAGGCAAGGTAGTCTGCTAACATTTGTAACAATGGAGAGTGGAAGAGCATATTTAATACGAAACGCCAAAAGATGGTTAGTAAAATATGGATGACAGGGAGAGGGTGGGGCAGATCATTATAGATTAAGAGGCTTGAGTCAACCCGGTATGACCAATATGAAGATAGCAGAGGATGGTCGATCCGCTGTGGGCCATGCGGCGAGAGTCCCCTTATTCCAAGAAGTTTATTGGGCAGGGGGGTGGACTCCAAGAGTCAGTCAAGGACTGAGCAAAAAGGAATTTGACGCGAAACTGCAAATCTAGCACCAGAGAGGTCACAAAAAAGGGCTACACCCCCAAGCCACACAATCAGCAGCTCATTACCTGGAATACTAGATGAGTGGGAACCCAAAGAAAGTCAACTGAACAACTGGCACGGTCAAGATCAGTGAGGAGGCTGTAGATGACAGAGACCAAGAGTTGCAGGGAAAATCAGTGTCTGATAGCCTCAAGGGCACTCATCGAGTCTGCACATAACACAACATGGGTGAGAGAGGACTGTTTAATAAACTAAAGAGCCTGGTAAACGGCCATTAGTTATGCAGGACACACCCAACATGTGGCAGGTAAGAGATGGTGTTCCTTGCCAGCAGAAGACATAAAGGCACATCCCTTGTGATCAGCAGATTTACAGCCTAGAGCCACTGCAGTAAAACACAACATCAATCTGCATCTCCCATAAACAATGAAACTTAGAGCCCCAGGACAGATCCATCTGAATCCGAGGTCAAGGAACTACCTTGGGGGGGGGGGGGGGGGGAGAGGTGTTTGGAGAGACTGTGGGGAACAGGACAAAGAGGGAACATAAAAATCATGGCAAAGAGCAGCAAGGCAGAACACAACCGGTAAACTCACCTGAAGGGTGGACAGAGGGTGGACAACACCGCAGAGCTGCTAAAATATAAAATAGGAGGGTTGTGTGGGGAAAGAGAAGATGGTGATGGCATAGGAAACAAGAAGTTTAGACTGTTGAACCAAAAGCGTTTTAGAACCCCAGCTTCAACCAGGAAACAACAGGGCTAGTGCAAAAGGCGCTGATGGCTAAACAGATACCACAATGGTGGACCTCGTCTAAGAGGATCAGTGTGGAAGGAGCAGCTGAGCCATAAATTTGACAACCATGGACCAGAGGGTACAAAACTAAGGCCCAACAAAGATGGAGAGGAGTCAAACTATCTGCACCCCCAGAGGCATGGGCAAGGAAGTGGAGGGCATTGAGCTTATGGAGATAGCCAATCTCCAGAAGGCGAATATGGGGAAACCTAGTAAACTTGGTGTCAGAAAGAAGACCCAAGAAATGGAACTGAGGGACGATGGTTAGAGATTGTGTCTCGAGACAGAGAGCTCCAGTTGGTATCGAACACAATATGGTGACAGAAATGCACTACCCACAATTTAAGGGGAGAGAAATGAAAACTGTGTGAGAAGGTCCATGCAGAAGCACGCTACATGGCACCCTGGAGCTGTCTCTCCATAGAGGCCGCCAAGTGGGAACTAACTGAGACACAGAAATCATTCTTATGCAGAGCAGGGGTGACCAACAGTTTGACAGAGGTCACAAGTCCTTTAATAGTGATGAGGATAAGGATATTTAACACTGAACCATGTGGAACACCATTCTTCTGGGCAATGGAGGGGCCTCATCCGAGGGCTTATGTTCCTTCTTCTTTTTCCTAGGTAGAGGAGGACAGAGCCCAGAGAGGCAGGGGGAGGGGAGAGAGAGAGAGAGAGAAAGAGAGAGAGAGAATGCTTCTGTGAGCTCTAGATCTCAGATAGACTGGGCGACCTTGGGCCCTCAGAGCTGACGATTCCACGACCAATGTGTACCAGCAGACTCGTGGACTGAGAAGGACCCCTATCACTAGCAGACACCAGAGAAGGGGCACTTCTCTGGCCAGATGAAGGGAGCAACAATCAGAGAGGAGGAAGTTTTAACTTCAGGAGAAAGGAAGAGAAGAGAGAGGCATCACTGGGATAAGGAGGAGGAGGTGGAAAGGATGTAAAAGAGGCAATGGTAGATCTCATAGACACAAGGCAAAGTTGATCATCTTTCTGATGAGCCTCAGTGTATGATAAACAGGCAATGGAGTTATATCCCAGTATCTCCTTTCCTTCTTATAATCCAGAGAGTCCAGTGAGCATGAAGAGTAATAGTCATGACAATGAATGCACACGGGAAGTGGAACAAAGGCACTCCCATTCATTGCATCCAGGGCCTGCTGTACAGCAGGAATACATGTGTACAAATCATTAATACCAAAAGCACTTTACCAGTGGCAGGACATACGGTTTCACATCACACTGTAAACCATAACCTTGACATTTTATAGGAGGGTATCCCCTTCAAAGACCAGAATAAAGTGATCATTATCAATGTGGTTGTCCTTAGGGCCTTTCTGAACATGCTGAACAAAATGAATGCCTTGCCATTCCAGACTGGCCTGCAGTTCACCAGTTTGGAAGATGAGGTCCCTATGAAAAATGACACCCTGAAACATATTCAAAGGCTATTGAGGAGTAGAGGACATCAGAATGTTGCGAATATGGTCACAGGCATAAAGGGCCACAGACTGTTCATCAGCAGAAAATATGATCAATAGAGTAGCCAAACTTGTCCTCGACAGTTTCCACCAAAAATAATGGACTGGTAGTGGGAAGATGTCCTTGTCAGTCATGATGCTGACCAGGTAATGGGAAAAGATGTCATCCCAAACCAGTGAGTCTGACCCTCCTCCCGTCAAGGGATATCCAGGGAGGGGAAAGTTATAGGGTCAAAAGAGGTACCGTAAAAAGAATCATTCCCGACTAAAGGATAGCCATCGAACGGCCGGTTTTTTAAAGTTTGAAGTGTTTGATACGCGAAGTGTTCACCCTGATATCACCGAAACCAATCAGGGGCTTTCCCCCTACTTAGCCACACCAAGAGCCACCTGGAATAGGGGCTGTTGCTGGGAGTTCCAATGCTCCAGAATGACAAGCCACTACTCCTAGGCATACACGGGGAGGTAACAGCTCAAGTATCAGAACTGTGATCCCTGTGTTGTCAGAGGACTCAACCAAAAGAGTACATAACATCCCAAGCACATGAAATGGGTACTGTGTTAGCTGTAGAGCACGAAAAGGACAATGGCTTCAGGTAAAAAGTGGAAGAGCTGGTAAGGCCACAAGCAAAAGACTTTATGTATGGTGATGTTCCCCATTTGGCTCACACCGTGGAGACCAAATTTAGAGGAGTTCAAACTCCAAAGAGGAACCAAAAACTCCAAATATGAAAGTGAAAAGCAAGAAGAACAAAACTGTAAGATATAACGAAAAACCAGAATAGCGAAGCCATTGTAAGCAAGGAAACAAAGTAAGAGCATATGGACTATCAGACCAATTGTGTGATTGGATTGAAGAGTTCCTAGATAACAGAACGCACCATGTCATTCTCAATCGAGAGAAGTCTTCCGAAGTAAGAGTGATTTCAGGTGTGCCGCAGCGGAGTGTCGTAGCACCGTTGCTATTCACAATATCCATAAATGACCTTGTGGATGACATCGGAAGTTCACTGAGGCTTTTTGCGGATGATGCTGTGGTATATCGAGAGATTGTAACAACGGAAAATTGTACTGAAATGCAGGAGGATCTGCAGCGAATTGACGCATGGTGCAGGGAATGGCAATTGAATCTCAAGGCAGACAAGTGTAATGTGCTGCGAATACATAGAAAGAAAGAACCCTTATCATTTAGCTACAATATAGCAGGTCAGCAACTGGAAGCTGTTAATTCCATAAATTATCTGGGAGTACGCATTAGGAGTGATTTAAAATGGAATGATCATATAAAGTTGATCGTCGGTAAAGCAGATACCAGACTGAGATTCATTGGAAGAATCCTAAGGAAATGCAATCCGAAAACAAAGGAAGTAGGTTAAAGTACGCTTGTTCGCCCACTGCTTGAATACTGCTCAACAGTGTGGGATCCGTACCAGATAGGATTGATAGAAGAGATAGAGAAGATCCAACGGAGAGCAGGGTGCTTCGTTACAGGATCATTTAATAATCGCGAAAGCGTTACGGAGATGATAGATAAACTCCAGTGGAAGACTCTGCAGGAGAGACGCTCAGTAGCTCGGTACGTGCTTTTGTTAAAGTTTCGAGAACATACCTTCACCGAAGAGTCAAGCAGTATATTGCTCCCTCCTACGTATATCTCGCGAAGATACCATGAGGATAAAATCAGAGAGATTAGAACCCACACAGAAGCATACCGACAATCCTTCTTTCCACGAACAATACGAGACTGGAAAAGAAGGGAGAACCGATAGAGGTACTCAGGGTACCCTCCGCCACACACCGTCAGGTGGCTTGCGGAGTATGGGTGTAGATGTAGAGAGTAATAGTGGATAACAGTGTTTCATTCCGACAGTGTGTTAATTCTGTAAATATTAGCTGTCCCAGTTTACTGCATTGTATTAGCTTATTATCGACTATCTCCTGACAAATGATCAGGATAGTAAGTATTATATTCAAATGTTTTACGTTTTTATGTCATAATTTCTGAGATGTTCCACACCCACGAGAATCATCTCAGTTTTTGGGTCTATGGAACGAAAATTGAATCTAATCTAATCTAATCTTCGGCATCAGGAACTGCCATGGATATGCGGTCTGAGGAACTTGTCTTCTTTGTTGAAAACAGCATGTTCTGGGGCGAAAGTTTCCTCTTGAGACTTCTTTGGGGGCTAATGTAAGAGATACCACTACTGGTGCGAACAGCACCTACATTAACCTTCAATGGAGTCACCAATTTGTTAACCACCTGAACTTCAGTGGCTGACATACCAGAAACATTTTCTGAAAACCTAGAAATAATTCTGCTCTTCTCTTCTGCCAATGCATCTGGGGGTGAAGGAATTAGCATTTCCACTTACTTGCTTCAGGATCACTTCTCTCTCATTAATGAAAGACATATCTCCAACATTTGTAGCTACTGCTTCCTGTAATTCAGAAGTTTCAAAAGGATTTTGTTCTGTATTCTCTTGTTGGCTAAAATTATGTATATGCTTGCACACAGTTAACTTAATACTGTAATCAATACACTTTCAGGAATACCTATGAATGCACACTTTACAGTCAGTGCACACTAATTTACAGTTACAGAAGATATTATTTTCTTCTACAAGGTAAACTTCATTTGATTTTGTGGCTGGTACTTCCCAACCTCTGCCTACCTTCCTAATTGAGTCCTTATTCATCAGAATACTGGATTTGTGCTTACGGCTAATGTTTTTCATTTTACTTGGCTCTGAGCACTATGCGACTTAACTTCTGAGGTCATCAGTCGCCTCGAACTTAGAACTAATTAAACGTAACCAACCTAATGACATCACACACATCCATGCCTGAGGCAGGATTCGAACCAGCGACCGTAGCGGTCGCTCGGTTCCAGACTGTAGCGCCTAGAACCCACGGCCACTCCGGCCGGCTTTCATTTCACTTGTTAGCTTTTATTACACGTTGACAATGAGCATGTAAAACAGCTTTGCTGTTACAAGCGACATCAAAGCGGATATTAGATTTATATGTTTCAATGCCTTGTGCATGCTTTCCAGGTGCACGTTTGTGTTGAGTCTAGATCGCATCCTATGACAATATGCCCAACACTTCACATCTTTCTTCATAATACGTCTTGAAATAGTGACCAAATTCTGAAGTCTCTGAATCGCTGTTGAGTTTCTGCAATGCTTTTACCAACGATTCTTGAAACACTGCAACGTCTCTTACCTGCATTAACGACTTAACAAGTTTGTACACCTCGTTTCTCTTGCTCAAATTTATAATTTTGCTCTTAATATTGTCCCTCCAGGCTCTATCGACATGCCAGGTACATAAAAGTCTCAATTTAGAAGGTCCCAGTGTTTTGTTCCAAGTGATACTATACGATTCTGCCAGATCTGTCATGAATACTTTTGGGGAAATCTGTCCAACCTGAGACTTAACACAATTGAAAAATATACTCAAAACATCTGAGCCATTCTTGTTTATTTATTTATTTAATCGTATGGTGATTTTATACAATATACAGTCGATATAAGGCAAATGATATTATGCAATAGTCATTCCTGTTAGATATGAGGAAAGCACATGGAAATCCTTGCCTCGTATCATCCAGTACAAGTCATGTTGTAACTTCAAAATCATAGCCATTTAGGCCATGAGTTCCATCGTCACAAATACAATCACGTCCATATTTAGTTAATATTTCGCATTGTGCGTTGTTCATTATAATTAATACAAAGTCTTCAGTTCTCAGTTATTTATTTATTTATTTATTGTTCCGTGGGGCCACATTTAGGAGAAGTCTTCATGGTCATGGAACGAGTCAATACATGAAATTATAACACGATTGTAGAAACAGATAAAATGAAATATAAGAAACACATTCAGGCGACAAGTCGTTAGTTTAAATAAAGAAAATCAAGAATGTAACACTGGAATTTGCTTAATTTTTTAGCTCTTCCAGGAGCTCCTCAACAAAATAGAAGGAGTGAGTCATGAGGAAGCTCTTCAGTTTAGACTTAAAAGTGTTTGGGCTACTGCTAAGATTTTTGAGTTCTTGTGGTAGCTTATTGAAAATGGATGCAGCAGAATACTGCACTCCTTTCTGCACAAGAGTCAAGGAAGTGCATTCCACATGCAGATTTGATTTCTGCCTAGTATTAACTGAGTGAAAGCGGCTAACTCTTGGGAATAAGCTAATATTGCTAACAACAAACGACATTAAAGAAAACACATACTGTGAGGGCAGTGTCAAAATTCCCAGACTATTGAATAGGGGTCGACAAGAGGTTTTCGAACTTACACCATACATAGCTCGAACAGCCCGTTTTTGAGCCAAAAATACCCTTTTTGAATCAGAAGAATTACCCCAAAAAATAATACCATATGACATAAGCGTATGAAAATATGCGAAGTATACTGCTTTTCGTGTTGAAATGTCACTTATTTCAGATACTGTTCTAATGGTAAATAAAGCGGCATTTAGTTTCTGAACAAGATCCTGAACATGGGCTTTCCACAACAGCTTACTATCTATCCGTACGCCTAGGAACTTGAACTGTTCCGTCTCGCTTATAACATGCCCATTCTGTTTGATTAAAATGTCAGTTCTTGTTGAATTGTGGGTTAGAAACTGTAAAAACTGAGTCTTACTGTGATTTAGCATCAAATTACACTCCTGGAAAATGAAATAAGAACACCGTGAATTCATTGTCCCAGGAAGGGGAAACTTTATTGACACATTCCTGGGGTCAGATACATCACATGATTACACTGACAGAACCACAGGCACATAGACACAGGCAACAGAGCATGCACAATGTCGGCACTAGTACAGTGTATATCCACCTTTCGCAGCAATGCAGGCTGCTATTCTCCCATGGAGACGATCGTAGAGATGCTGGATGTAGTCCTGTGGAACGGCTTGCCATGCCATTTACACCTGGCGCCCCAGTTGGACCAGCATTCGTGCTGGACGTGCAGACCGCGTGAGACGACGCTTCATCCAGTCCCAAACATGCTCAATGGGGGACAGATCCGGAGATCTTGCTGGCCAGGGTAGTTGACTTACACCTTCTAGAGCACGTTGGGTGGCACGGGATACATGCGGACGTGCATTGTCCTGTTGGAACAGCAAGTTCCCTTGCCGGTCTAGGAATGGTAGAACGATGGGTTCGATGACGGTTTGGATGTACCGTGCACTATTCAGTGTCCCCTCGACGATCACCAGTGGTGTACGGCCAGTGTAGGAGATCGCTCCCCACATCATGATGCCGGGTGTTGGCCCTGTGTGCCTCGGTCGTATGCAGTCCTGATTGTGGCGCTCACCTGCACGGCGCCAAACACGCATACGACCATCATTGGCACCAAGGCAGAAGCGACTCTCATCGCTGAAGACGACACGTCTCCATTCGTCCCTCCATTCACGCCTGTCGCGACACCACTGGAGGCGGGCTGCACGATGTTGGGGCGTGAGCGGAAGACGGCCTAACGGTGTGCGGAACCGTAGCCCAGCTTCATGGAGACGGTTGCGAATGGTCCTCGCCGATACCCCAGGAGCAACAGTGTCCCTAATTTGCTGGGAAGTGGCGGTGCGGTCCCCTACGGCACTGCGTAGGATCCTACGGTCTTGGCGTGCATCCGTGCGTCGCTGCGGTCCGGTCCCAGGTCGACGGTCACGTGCACCTTCCGCCGACCACTGGCGACAACATCGATGTACTGTGGACACCTCACGCCCCACGTGTTGAGCAATTCGGCGGTACGTCCACCCGGCCTCCCGCATGGCCACTATACGCCCTCGCTCAAAGTCCGTCAACTGCACATACGGTTCACGTCCACGCTGTCGCGGCATGCTACCAGTGTTAAAGACTGCGATGGAGCTCCGTATGCCACGGCAAACAGGCTGACACTGACGGCGGCGGTGCACAAATGCTGCGCAGCTAGCGCCATTCGACGGCCAACACCGCGGTTCCTGGTGTGTCCGCTGTGCCGTGCGTATGATCATTGCTTGTACAGCCCTCTCGCAGTGTCCGGAGCAAGTATGGTGGGTCTGACACACCGGTGTCAATGTGTTCTTTTTTCCATTTCCAGGAGTGTATTTTCCACAAGCCACGAACTTATAACATGAACTACATTATTTGATAATGTTTCAATATTACACACAAGATCCTTCACTACCAAGGTGGTGTCATCAGCTAACAGAAATATTTTTGAATCACCTGTAATACTAGAAGGCATATCATTCACATAAATAAGAAACAGCAGTGGCCCCAGCACCGACCCTTGGGGAACGCCCCATTTAACAGTGCCCCATTGGGACTGAACATCATTACCACTCTCAATATTGCGGAGGATTGCCTTCTGCTTTCTGTTCTTAAAGTAGGAGGCGAACCAATTGTAAGCTACTCCCCTTACTCCATAATGTTCCAACTTCTTCAGTAATATTTTGTGGTCAACACAGTCAAAAGACTTCGTTAAATCAAAGAAAACACCTAACGTTCGCAACCTTCTATTTAATCCGTCCAAAACTTCACAGAGAAAAGAGACTATAGCATTTTCAGTTGTTAAGCCATTTCTAAAACCAAACTGTACATTTGACAGCAAATTATGTGAATTTAAATGCTGCAGGAACCTTGTATATACAACCCTCTCGATAACTTTAGCAAACACCGATGGCATAGAAATAGGTCTATAATTGTCAACATTATCCCTGTCTCCCTTTTTATAAAGTGGCTTCACTACCGAGTACTTTAATCGGTCAGGAAACCGACCACTCCTAAAGGAAAAGTTACAGATATGGCTAAGTACTGAGCTAACATACGTGGAACAATACTTCAGTATTCTGCTAGATACCCCGTCATATCCATGAGAGGTCTTGGTCTTTAGAGATTTAATTATTAACTCAATCTCCCTCTTGTCAGTATCATGGAGGAACATTTCAGGTAACAGTCTCGGGATACTTTTTTCTAAGAGCGCTATATGATTCCCTGTTGGGACTAGGTTTCTATTTAGTTCACCTGCTATATTCAGAAAGCGATTATTAAGTACTGTACATATATGCGACTTATCAGTAACACGGACATCCCCACTACGCACTGATTCTATATTCTCGACCTGTCTCTGCAGACCAGCCACTTCCTTTACGACTGACCATATGGTTTTAATTTTATCCTGAGACTTAGCTATTCTATCTGCATACCACATACATGGATTTCACATTGCTGCACTTCTTACACCCAAGCTTCAACGCGGATCGCATCATTTGGACGTCTAACCGAGTTTGAAGACAGGTTACACGCAACTGCAATATTATGCAAATTCTGCATCGTTGTACGATACACTCTCTCCAAATTAGAACTCTGCACTGTTTCTTGAATTTTTTGGAACATAGTAGGAAATGGGATTCCTGCATCAATGTCTTTAGCTATCTTCATCCGTTCTTTTTCCGTCAGGTTGAGATGACGTAGGTCCAGACAGTGACCAACGTGAGTGGACACAAAAGTAACGTGGCTTTTGCCTTCTTTGTATTGGACTTTAATCTCTGCAGGGCACTTGCCATTCATTTTGTTGCTTCCTGTCAGTTTTAGATATCGTCTCCCATTACCTTTGGAGGTAAACTAACCTGAGTGGTGGCCAACGTAATAACATGTATTGCCATCATCGTAAAATTTAGTGCCACAGCTTTTAATGAATTTGGAATGTGTAGCACATTCCATTTCTCCTTTCCATTTTAGAAATTCTCTTCACTGGAGAATTCCAGGGCTTTTGGTTTCACGCATAATGCATGTGAAGACTCGAAATGATCTATCCAGCACTTTTTTTGAATCGGTTTCAAATGCACACACCGTACATTTAAACCTTTTCTGTTGTGGTTCACCATGAATATTTTGTTGGTGGCGTTATAAACTACCTTTACAAGTAAATTCCTTGTCGCATAAGTAGCATTGGTATGTACACGAACGATCCTCATCTGTAACAGGAAGCATCATTTCGCTCAGCTTCCGTGGATGGGCTGTGGACATATGCCTCTTCAGAGTCTTGCGGTAACTGGACTGGACTCGTTTCCGCAAACTTCACATTTAAAAGAACTAATTATAAAACACTATTAAAACACACGAAACGCTTTTCACACGCGAATAGTTCCACGCACAAATTGTACACAACAAAACACTTTTCACACGCAAAACACGACAAAACACTTTTCACACGCAAATAGTTCACGCACAAATGGTACTAAAATGTATTAAATCGTACGGGTAAAAAGACAATGCTAAACCGCAACGTGCAGCCAAACGCGGAAACCACGTGGGTCAACTGAAACGATGCCCAGGCGACGAACAAAGACCGGGAAAACCGGGGGTGAATGGGTAGGACTTGTTCCAGAGGGGGTTAGTGGGCGGGACTTGTTCCGGGTGAAATCCTAGCGCTAACGATGCCTGGAGACTGCAGACCCCAGTTCAGACCCAGGCGCCGCTTCCCCCACCACCTCCAGTAGACGCCACCCCGGCCGCACCGAATATATCAGGAGAGGAACGGTGGAGGGGGTAACGGCTAGTATATATAGGGCGCCGAGAATAACAGCACAGCATTCGTCAGGAACCACCTGAAGATGTCCGTGTGTACGTCTGCCGAAATATTGTGGAGAAATTACGACGCTACCCAGTCGGATACCCGAGAACTATTCAAATTGGAAATACGCCGGGAAAACTTCAGATCGCAAATACGATTTTACAGCGTCATTGTGGTCACGTTCAGGCAGTAGATTACAGTCGAACAGAAGGGGATGCTTGCAAGTACTGGTTACATACAAGTTTGAAGGGAAACATACAGGAAGATGTAAGGTAAAAAATATTTTTACTGTGGAATACCCAGAACTATAAAAAAGTTCTTTCACTACTACAGTATTTATACTAATTTCAGCCGGATGCTGCTCAAGGAAGCCTAAATCAAGCTGTAATACACGCAAGGCACAAAGTAACTCACATCATCCCCTATGTGATCAAAAGTATCCGGACAATCCGAAAAACATAAGTTTTTCACATTAGGTGCATCGTGGTGCCACCTACTGCCAGGTACTCCATATCAGCGTCCTCAGTAGTCATTAGACATCGTGAGAGAGCAGAATGGGGCGCTCCGCGGAACTCACGGACTTCGAACGTGGTCAGGTGACTTAGTGTCACTTGTGTCATACGACTGTACGTAAGTTTTCCACACTCCTAAACATCACTAGGTCAATTGTTTCCGATGTGATACTGAAGTGGACACGTGAAAGGACACGTACAGCAAAAAAGTGTACAGGCCTCCCTCGTCTGCTGTCTAACAGACACTGCCGACTGTTGAAGAGTATAGTAATGTGTAATAAGCAGACATCTATCCAGACCATCACACAGGAACTCCCAATTGCATCAGGATCCACTTCAAGTACTATGTCAGTTACGCGGGAGGTGAGAAAACTTGGATATCATGATCGAGCGGCTGCTCATACACACATCACGCCGGTAAATGCCAAACGACGCCTAGCTTGGTGCACGGAGCGTAAACATTGGATGATTTAACAATGGAAAAACGTTGTGTGGTGTAACGAATCACGGTACACAATGTGGCGATCCGACAGCAGGGTGTGGGTGTGACGAATACCCGGTGAACGTCATCTGCCAACGTGTGTAGTGCCAACAGTAAAATTCAGAGGCGGTGGTGTTATGGCGTGGTCGTGTTTTTCATGGAGAGGGCTTGCACCTGTTGTTTTGCGTGGCACTATCTCAGCACAGGCTTACACTGTTGATTTAAGCAGCTTCTTGTTCCCACTGTTGAAGAGCAATTCGGATATGGCGATTGCATCTTTCAACACGATCGAACACCTGTTCATAATGCACGGTCTGTGGCGGAGTGGTTATACGACAATAACATCCCTGTAATGGACTGGTTTGCACAGCGTCCTGACCTGAATCCTATAGAAAACCATTGGGATGTTTGGGAACGCCGACATCGATACCTCCCCAGTGTAGCACTCCGTGAAGAATGGGTTGCCATTCCCCAAGAAACCTTCCAGCACCTGAGTGAACATATGCCTGCGAGAGTGGAAGCTGTCATCATGGCTAAGGGTGGGCCAACAACATACTGGTACCGAGCGAGGTGGCGCAGTGGTTAGCACACTGGACTCGCATTCGGGAGGACGACGGTTCAATCCCGTCTCCAGCCATCCTGATTTAGGTTTTCTGTGATTTCCCTAAATCGTTTCAGGCAAATGCCGGGATGGTTCCTTTGAAAGGGCACGGCCGATTTCCTTCCCAATCCTTCCCTAACCCGAGCTTGCGCTCCGTCTCTAATGACCTCGTTGTCGACGGGACGTTAAACACTAACCACCACCACCACCACCACCAACATACTGAATTCCGGAATTACCGATGGAGGTCGCCACGTAGTTGTAAGTCATTTTCAGCCAAGTGTCCGAATCCTTTTGGTCACATAGTGTTGCACTAACTGGGGAACCTCCCGTTAAATGATGTTTGTTAGCAGTAGCAGACTGCATAGCTCCAAGGGAATTAGCACCTTCTGAAGACGTCTCGCTCTCAAAGCAAACAGTGGCCCGTTAAAGCGTCGACATAGGAGCTGATTCGGAGGCAAAACTCAGGAAGAAAGTCCAGGGTTTCACAGCTTTTTCTCTCGTTCTTGATAGAAGCACATATTTATCAGATTTTGCGCAATGTATTGGTTTTGTACGAGGTGTGGACATGTAACTGCCTATTACGGAGGAGCTGCTAGATATGGTACCACTTGATTACACAACAGAGCTGGACATTTTTGGATAGGTATGTGAGTCTGTGGACAACATGAGTTTGTCGTGGGGAAACCTTCATTCCGTGGTCACAAGCGGTATGCCACAAGTGGTTGGGCGTCAACAAGGTTTTGTCTCTCGTTTACAAAATAAACTTAACCTTTCTGCTACAAGGTAGATACATTTTTGTGAGGAAATTGCTTTGCTTCTAAACATGAAAGGCGAAGAAATCTCTTGTCTCTGAAAACCAAAGGGGATGTCAGACTCTGCTTTTTCAGCTGATATAATGCCGCATCTAAATACACTGAATTTGTCACTGTAGGGTGGGGAAATCTGTTGAGGGTACATTACAGCTACATTTACATACCTAGTCCACAAGCCAGTGTATAGTGCGTGGCGGACGGCACGTTTTACCACTACCAGTCATTTCTTTTCCCGTTCCACTCCAAACACGGTGGGGTAAAAACGACTGTCTGTATGCGTGACTTACTCAGAGCGTTCAGACAAGAGCTCCATTTATTAGAGATAAATGGGGAGCGGAAATCGGACGTTCTTCACTCGCCCTAGTTCTCTAAATTTACCGGCGGACATCTCTGTTACCCAGCAACGTATAATTAATCAGATAGTAAATATAAAGGTTTAGGTTCGCAATTCAAAGAACTGAACTTTTTAGAGAAGGAAATGCTATTTTCAGGATTCCCTTTTCGGTTGTACCTGATGAAGTGCCACCTGTAATGGTTCAAATGGCTCTGAGCACTATGGGACTTAACATCTATGGTCATCAGTCCCCTAGAACTTAGAACTACTTAAACCCAACTAACCTAAGGACATCACACAACACCCAGCCATCACGAGGCAGAGAAAATCCCTCACCCCCGCCACCTGTAATAAAATTAGAACTAAATTACTTACAAAATTCAACGTTGTTACAGGACAGGTACAACAATTCTTTGAATTTGTCTCAGTGGCATAAACATGAAAAGAGAAAACACATTACCAAGGGTATATAGTGTGAGGTAACGGGTGAATTGTGGCGCCCTGGAAATATTCTAAGTCGGCGTGGCCGCACGGTTTGTTCGGCCAGCCGGGGCCCGGCAGCAAAAACGTGGTGGCGAACGCTAGCCGTACGAGAGGGGTAGCCCCAGCGCACGGTCCAGCCGCGTGGCTGGCAATTCCTTGGTGACGCTGTGTCAATGAAAGAGACTTGTATGCCGAGAGTGCCAAAGATGGCTGACTTTGTGAAACCATCATGGCAGACATTTCACAGTTCGTATAGAAATTAATAGTAGCCAGATGAATCACGATACCACAAAAAGAAACATGTACATTACTATTATTTGCACGACGATTCTGATGGTGTAATCATATTTTCAATATCTTTATTAGTTTAAGGTTTAGTATCTGACGGTAAATTATACAAGTAACACCAAGCAACGTATTTCCAAAATTTAAATGCGTCATCCGATTTTGTCGATCGACGTGTCTTTAGGAAGCCATTAGTATAAACCTAAATTGGTATGAATTACAGGCATGTAACTTGAATAGTACATGAGTTATTGAAGGTCAAAGTGGCCGATTACTATAGATCGCGTCAGGCCATAAGTACTCCACAGCTACACGAAAAAACGGTAGCAGCATGCTTATAAATATATTTATTCATCTACGTATTTGTTTATATCTGATATATACTATTCGTAAAGAAATTGGTTAAATATTTACTGCCCGCATCTCGTGGTCGTGCGGTAGCGTTCTCGCTTCCCACGCCCGGGTTCCCGTGTTCGATTCCCGTCGGGGTCAGGGATTTTCTCTGCCTCGTGATGGCTGGGTGTTGTGTGATGTCCTTAGGTTAGTTAGGTTTAAGTAGTTCTAAGTTCTAGGGGACTGATGACCATAGATGTTAAGTCCCATAGTGCTCAGAGCCATTTGAACCATTTGAAATATTTACTGTGTTTAGCAAGCACAGAGACATTAGGCTACTGGCCTACCTTTTGTTCTATTCCTTTGACATATGTTTATTTTATTTGTTTATGTATCTAATAATGTGTTTATGGTCCAGCCGTAGGAATATTTATTTAATTTCAAGTATTTAAATGTAAATCTAGTATTTCGTACGTGCTTAAATATGTGTGTGGGTGGGTTGGTTTGAAGACATGGCGCGAGCGCTCTATCCAATCACAGCGCTCGTGAATGGGGAGACTGGATGGGAGCATCGCTTCCGGAGAGGACACGAGGTAGTTGTGAGCAGGGCGGCAGTTCTGGAGTACGACACAGGACGCGGGCAGTTTGGCGCGAGGCACAGGACAGGAAGGCGCGGCGCACGCACGGTCGCGAGAGACACTTGCAGTGTGGAGCAGTTTGCGCGTGGTCCTGGCAGGTAGAAATACTTCGGAGTGCCAACTTGTGTAGTTGTGAGAGTTCCGTGGCTTCTACAATGAAGATCTAGTGAGCGTTCAGAAGTGAATTTCTTGCGAGCTGTGTTGTTGTTCATAACTAATTACGTGCTGTAGGTATGTATTGTTTCCCTGTTATTCAAACTATACTTTATTTAATTGCTGGACCATCGACACCAATAAGTGTTTTGCAAAAATATACCGCATTCTGAAAAGTACTTCTACTATCGTAATCATATTTAAAGTCGTTAAGATAATACCTGCAGATTTTACTTAACTGCAATTTTTCATTTGTAAATTTATGTGTTACATTCATAATTCGCAATTGCCGAGTGATAGAAACCTTCGATCATTCGATTCGTATGTGTATTCTTATCGTATACTGCAGACTCAGCAGTATTTGGCCTGTGATGCCGCAACTACGCATCCCAGCCACTAGACAACGAAACCAGCCAAAACTTTTAATATTGCAACTCTGAGCCGGAGGGTACGTAGTTGAGGGCCACTCACTTCATTTTTATGTATTTGAAAGCCTGCAATTGGGGGCTCGTCCGGGATTTGTGCTCTGCAAAGTGGTAATTTCTTTGCTCTCTGTTAGTCAGCGTACTATGTGAAGTGTAAGAACCTTTGTAAAACCAGTAGAGATTTGTGTAGAGTGAACCTCTCACAAAATACAGTAAGAGTTCGGTTTCTTTTCGCAAGGAGGTTTCTGGAAGTAGTGAAATTACGCAGTAAATTTCACAACTGACACATGCTATTCGTAGAGGTCCTAATCTATCACGTTAAAGGCAATTTGCTTGGGAGCTCAGAGTCTAAATAAGTTGAGTGCAGTGAAGAGTAACGGTTAGCGCATCTAATGGACAGCGGAATCGCAGAGGGTGGGAACACGCGCTAACTGGCGGCAGCTACAATTAGTTCAGGTGACTTCTCCAGTGGCGGACGCAGTTCAACAGCAGTACCACGGCAGCGTCTTCGAGTACTCCAGAGCAGTCTTCAGTGTCGACTCCCACTACAACTGACGGCATCACCATGGCAGAGGGAAGCATCTCAGATCAGATAAGTGCCTGCGCAAATAGATAGTGTCTGTTTCTGAAATTCAAGCTCCACTTATATATCTCGCGAATATAAAACAATCACCTAGTATGTGTAAGTCTGAAAATGGAAGTGAGCCACTTAGTCCGAAATCAGAGTGCGAAAGTATAACTAGTAGGAATTCAGACAAGGGGAATGATTGTGGGGGAAATGTTATGTCTCACCTAATGCCAATGATTCAGGGACTGGCAAATAATATCAGTGCAGTTCCAACCGATATGGGTACATTGCAGACAGGTATTGGCACACTGCAAACAGTCAAAGATACAATTCGAACTGATATGGGTACAATGCGAACTGAAATAGGATCCGCTGTGAAAGAGAAAGTTGAAAAAATTATGGGTAACCTTGAAAAAGCAATTGATGATAAATTAAAATGTGTCTGAGTGGATATCGGGAGAATTACAGATGAAGTTGTAATAGTAAAATCTAAAATCGAATCAGTGGAAATAGATCTTGGGGAAAAATGGTTAAGATACAGACAAGAACTTGGGGACAAGGTAAGCGATTGTATAAAAGCGCAAGATGCTCATTAAAGCGATGTAAATTTAGCAATTAGTGACATTGCCAATCGTGTAGGTGAGGGGGAGAAAGAAGTGGGCAAAATTAAAGATAAAATAGAGTCCAGTATCACAAGGGAAAATGAATTTAAAAAACAAATGCAACAGATAAAAAGTGATTTAAATTTGATAGCCTCCCAACAGGCCACAGCGGATATAAATACCCCTTGGGAAAATACCGGATCTGTGAAATATTACACAGATTTCGAAAGAAATCACCCAGTAAATTTCTTGGCCACGTGTAGGGACGCTTTTGTTCACGGTATGTCAAGCGAAGCGAAAATAAAATTCGTTAAACGGCATTTGGAAGGAGACCCACAGTCTTGGGCAAATGTTAAATGTAGTTCAGACGAATCATACGAAGAGTTCGAAAAGTGGTCTCGCCAGCAGTTAAAGTTAAAAATGTATGGGAGGAGATAGATGATTTCTGTTTAAAGGAACAGAGTAGTGGTAATTTATGTAATGATGTAAACGCTACTGATATTGATACATCGGACGAAGGAATTTACGCGTTTCTCGTCACAAATGAAGCAAAACGAAACTAACTGATGAATGTGTGGATCTAAAACGTTTGTCAGAGTGTGAATGTGAGATTGTATGTAAAGTAGGATCGGGGGTTAATCTGGATGAAAAGTGTGTAGAAATGGCAGTGTGTGCTGATTTTTGTCGGATCACAGCGGAATGTAGCAAGTCTGGAAGTTCCAAAATTGTACGACAAGGTAGAAGCAATTTGTGTAATGTAGCGGCGAAGGATAAAGTTGTGTACGATTGACGTGAAGTTAATTTGTCGACGGGGGAAAGTAAGGTGTCTGATGTGATTTTATGTAGTAATTTAAATGGTGTATAAGCAGATAAGGTTTCTGAGATGAATATTTATCGTAATGATGGCTTAGGCATCGATGTATTATTTCAGGAAGATAAAGTATTTAACAGTGAACTGATGTGTAATTTTGTTGAAGCTGCAAGTGTCGAAACTTTGGAGGGGAGAAACAGTAAAGTTGTGCATACTGTGCGTAGTGATGCGGCGAAAGGTGTGGAAGACCTAAGAGAAAATTTAGAGAGAAAAGAAGTATATAGAATGAGATTTTCGCTCTGCAGCGGAGTGTGCGCTGATATGAAACATCCTCGCAGATTAAAACTGTGTGCCAGGCCAAGACTCGAACACGGGACCTTTGCCTTTCGCGGGGAAGTGCTCTGCCAACAGAGCTACCCAAGCACGACTCACGCCCCGTCCTCACAGCTTTACTTCTGCCAGTACCTCGTCTCCTACTTTCCCAACTTTACAGAAGCTCTCCAGCGAACCTTGCAGAACTAGCACTCCTGAAAGAAAGGATATTGCGGAGACATGGCTTAGCCACAGCCTGAAGCTACCCAAGCACGACTCACGCCCCGTCCTCACAGCTTTACTTCTGCCAGTACCTCGTCTCCTACTTTCCCAACTTTACAGAAGCTCTCCAGCGAACCTTGCAGAACTAGCACTCCTGAAAGAAAGGATATTGTGGAGACATGGCTTAGCCACAGCCTGGGGGATGTTTCCAGAATGAGATTGGCACTCTGCAGCGGAGTGTGCGCTGATATGAAACTTCCTGGCAGATTAAAACTGTGTGCCAGGCCAAAACTCGAACACGGGACCTTTGCCTTTCGTGGGCAAGTGCTCTACCAACTGAGCTACCCCAGCACGACTCACGCCCCGTCCTCACAGCTTTACTTCTGCCAGTACCTCGTCTCCTACCTTCCCAACTTTACAGAAGCTCTCCTGCGAACCTTGCAGAACTAGCACTCCTGAAAGAAAGGATATTGCAGAGACATGGCTTAGCCACAGCCTGGGGGATGTTTCCTGAATGAGATTTTCACTCTACAGCGGAGTGTGCGCTGATATGAAACTTCCTGGCAGATTAAAACTGTGTGCCAGGCCGAGAATCGAACACGGGACCTTTGCTTTCGCGGGCAAGTGCTCTACCAACTGAGCTACCCAAACACGACTCAGAGCATAGACAAGTTACTTTGTGCCTGTGGCCATGTGAGCACCACCTAGCTCACGACGATCGCTCGAGCTGGTGCAGATTGGTGTATGTAGTATTTCGATTGCACTGCCAGTATTTGCATATGTATGTGTGGGAGGGGGAGGGAGGGGTGATGGGGGAGAGGGAAAAAAAGGACAGTATCTTGCTAGATACAAAAGACTATTCTTCGTAACTAATGGCTTTGTTTGGCGCTGGGAAACTGTGATCTGATGTATAACATCGCTGTTTCTGTTCCTAATCAAATATACATTTTTCCTCCGCAATTAATCTTTCATTGGGTGGTTGTTGTTGCTCCCTATCCCTGTTCAGTTCAATGACTATGTGCGGGAAGAACAAGTGTTGGTAACCATCCGTGCAAGGACTGATTTCTGCGGTATTCCCGCCCATGTCATTTCGTGATATTAATGAAACGGAAGTAATGTGCTGCCTGTCTTCGTATGAGATGTAAGCTTTCGAAATTTTAACAGTAAAGCTCTCCGTGACGCACACCGCCTCCCTTGCGCAGCCTGCCACTAAACATTGATGTGCATCTCGAAAACGCTTTCGCTTATAATAAATGCGCTAGTGACGAAAAGTGCCCCTCTTCTTTGGATCTTTTATCACCTCTGTTAACTCTACCTTGCTGGACTCAGTGTCCGACGAGCAATACTCAAGAATCAACAGTAGCACTTATTAGTGTATGCGTTACATCTCTTTGGGATACTTCCAATTAATCTCAGCCTGGCATATGGTTTTCCTAGAACTATTTGAGTGTTGCCATTCCATAGATCTCTGTCTGAATCTAATTAATAATCTATTTCACATGAAATACTCCAAGCGACTGTGCTTGTATGACAATATGAAATAAATCTACGATACATGGTCATCAGATTACTGTAACTCAACGATTCCTCAGCAAGAGCTTACATTAATAAAAATATTACTTTCTGGCATGGTATGGATCAAGGGCATCTGGTGATCGCTGATCAGCAGTGTTGTGAGTGATGATAGATTCCAGAGCTGTACTATGGATGAGGGTAGCAATCACGTTCTTCTGCTTGGCATGGTATGCCTCGAGAACATGATCCTTCTAGTTAGCGATGAGTGGGCATCCGACGGAGTTATCTGGAGCCTTGTCCTCTAGAGGTCCTTTCTTTGAGACCTGTAGCTGATGCGTCGGTTTTTCCTGTCTGTGTAAAATGCGCTACAGGAGTTGCACAGTACATGCTGAAATTGTGGCCAGAGAGTACTAGATTCATTTACAAGTTGGAATATAGTCTTTGAATTTCCTTTGGCTTAAGAAATTCTGCCAGAACTGTCAATAATATTGTGGGGAATCTTGGCAACAGACAGCATTTTCAGCACATGAGGCTGATTGCCTGAAAGGCCTGAGTGTTTAAAGATACAGGATGTAAACGATAAATGTTAGCGAAGTACAACAGTGGTCTTGGAAAGGCGAGATGAACCATTTGCTGTGAGATTTTTTTGTCTATAGAGCAGAGAAGCAACCGCATAGTGGCCAACAAGGGACTCGTAAGTTTAGAGATGGGTATAACAGTTTTTTTCAGAGATCTGATTAGAGCTGCTCACTCCCTGGAATGAACCACCTCTTTTTCGTGACTCGCCATTTCTCTTCACTCACAAAAATAAATTTTAATTCAGGTCATCACAATTGAATTTTCATTTGATTTAGTCCTATTTTGATAGATCAAAGAAAGCTAAAAAAAAAAGTTTATATTACGTCTCTGTAGTTTTTAGATTGAAATGTTCTACATTTCATATGCTGAAAAAATTAAAAATATTACTACATAAGCCTGAATATTTTTTTCCAAATTGGAGCATTTTAAAATTAAGGATCACTCTTATGATGTTTTCACACTTTATTGTAAACAAAATACAATATAAGAAATGTAGCCTAACTGTAACTAATTTAAATGTATACAGACATAATTTACAATTGGGATGACATCAAACGTACCCAAGAAGGGAAAATTAATCTAAGTTAAGATTTATAATAAAAATCTGATCTACTTTTCTCTAAGTGAGTCAGTTTCTTTTCTTAGCGCATATTTGGTCTGCTTTTACATCTACATCTACATACATACTCCGCAATCCTCCATACGGTGCGTGGCGGAGCGTACCTCGTACCTCAACTAGCATCTTCTCCCCCTGTAAAACTCCCAAACAGAACGAGGGAAAAATGACTGCGTATATGCCTCTATACGACCCCTAATCTCTCTTATCTTATCTTTGTGGTCTTTCCGCGAAATGTAAGTTGGCGGCAGTAAAATTGTACTGCAGTCAGCTTTTGACAAGATACACTCACAGGGCATTGACGTTGATGGGATACATAAAATTTTCAGAATCAGTTTGTACAGATTTGGGTACAGCTATTTTCCGGTTTACCACTAGTTTAAGGGATCGCTGTTTCCAGGCAAATATGTCTCAGATAAATATTTGTCTTATTCGACAATCATCACACATCCCAAGTCATGACCTGAGAACACATTTCAGGCTGCTGCTAAAATTTTGTTCCATAACCGATAATGGATATGGTCTGTTTATATCTCCAAAAGAAATGGAAGTTACAGTTTTCAGTACTAGGAATCAATTCCCAGTGAGTTAATATTAAATAACCAGAAAATAGGAAGAGTGAACTCATTCACTGTTTTAGGAAATATTATCTCATTCATTAACTGATTTCCTGGAGACATTCATGCGATTAGATAAAATAAAAATCAAAACAAAATACACATGTACTATCATTTATGTAAAAATAATTATGTAAATACATACTGTAACTACGGTAAAGAACAATATCCAGTAAATCCCAACTCAGGTGGAGAGGCATTTAGCCAAAGAAGAGAGCTGCAAGCTAAGTCAGTTGGTGAGCCAAAAGTGTTAAGGGCAGCATGTTGTATTGCAATGCTGTGTATGAGACAAGCCAGCGATCAGGATTGGCCAGCAATCAGGATCAGCCAGAGATCGAGATTGGCCGTCGATCAGGATTAGCTGGCAATCAGCATCCGCTAGCGATAGGCTTCAGCTGTGCGGCAGGCGACTGCGATCAGCCGGCGATTAGCATGGTCTGGTGAGTGGGTTCAGATGGCGATTGGGATCAGCCGCCGAACCACGGGGAGAGGTCGCTTTGCTATCCACGTGATTTGAGTGGTGGCTCAAGACAGCTGCTCGCATGACTTACATTACGACCAACAAAATACTCCAACTTCGATGCGACATCAAAGCACAAGAAGTTACAACTCATTCAATAGTATGTAAACGTTTATAGGACTTCTGGCTTTTAAAGCAAGAGCGGAAATACAGGATATAAACGATAACTGTTTTCTACATATCACAGTAGTGTGGAGGAAATAAAAATGGACAATTTGATGTAGCAGAGATGGGGCCCATCAAGTTGGCTATCTACAACAAACTGACCAAGAAACTACCTAACCTAAGGTGCGTACACAAGATTTCCTAGTCCTAGTAATAGAGAAAAAATTAAAATACTTTTTTCACAGGAAATTTGATGTTGTTTAATTTTGTGCTGGGACAGGTCTTTGCTAGCGTGTTTTTCGAATTGTTTAGGAAAAGTTGCAAAAGTGACTTCAAACCCATCCCACACTCGTCTTCCACCAGTCAGGATTTCTAGTATGTAGTTCATGGTACTCTCACCTACCACTGTACAAAAACGTGTGAGTACACTTCAGTACTGGAATATATATGGTCTTCACTGACTGGACTATTAAGTCATGTGCATAGTCAGCTGTTTCATTAACATTAATTTGAAATTTCCAGTGAGAGTAATGAAAGATAAAGGACGTTTGCCGACGACATTATAAATAAATTAATTACGTTTACAGTTCAATATAAACTTAACCGTTGCAAGCACGGTAGTCTTGTAGTAAGGATGACAGACAAACAAAACGATTTAAGTATTAATTTTATACTGCCAAAAATCCCAAAAATGGTGAGGTAAAGTTTGCGCAAAAATCCACGTTATTATTTGAAAGTACGCAAGTAAATTGCGCGAGCTAACAGCCCATAGATGTTCGGGCTCACATGAGGTTCCTCTTCGTCGAAATGTTTTGGCTCAAACTCGTCTAGGGGTTGAACCGCACGTGTCGCATGACACGCCCTAAATTAGACACTTGTGACCCTTTGGTTAAATTGTCTGGCTGATGGTAGGTTTGCGAAATACAAAGTTCATATAACATATAATAACACTAATAATAATATCACGAACTAAATTAATGACCCATAAATGATATAGGCCACACAGTTGCGATTTGGTTAAAATAATGTTTATTCAGAAAGAAAACCAATAGCGAAAGTAGTCGTATTTAGGGTTACTGTTACGCTCGAGCCCATATCCATTTGACACAGCTCGAACTTTCACAATCTCATCGCGAATTACAAGTTCGATACTCCACCTCGTTACCTATGCGAAAAGTTAGCGTTCACACCAGGCGCGCGGCTGCTTACCGCTCAGAGTCCCGCAGTACCACACAACGCGAAATTTTCTAAGTCGTTTCACTTTCTAGCTGTCTACAGACCGACCGTCCGCTTTCGCGTCTGTATCCGAACTGTATCCTTTGGTGTCTCCAGCCGAACTGTTCGTATTCGCGTCTCCATCCGAACTACCCCCTTTGGTGTCGCGACCAGAAGTGTCCGCTTTCGCGTCTGCACCAGCATTGCTCTCTGCCCGTCCCAGGCGGCGTTTCCCGCGCGCCGAATGTCCTCGCTCAACTGACTAGAGCAGTTCCCTTTCCTGAAGCCGTCCATCTGATTGGCTACAGCTTATTCTACATTATTTTACATTTTAACGTATTTAAATAATCAAACCTTGACCACTTTCACGATCTAAATAAAGTAACAATAATGTTGTTGTTGTGGTCTTCTGTTCTGAGACTGGTTTGATGCAGCTCTCCATGCTACTCTATCCTGTGCAAGCTCCTTCATCTCCCAGTACCTACTGCACCCTTCATCCTTCTGAATCTGCTTAGTGTATTCATCTCTTGGTCTCCCTCTACGATTTTTACCCTCCACGCTGCCCTCCAATGCTAAATTTGTGATGCCTTGATGCCTCAGGACATGTCCTACCAACCGATCCCTTCTTCTAGTCAAGTTGTGCCACAAACCTCTCTTCTCCCCAATCCTATTCAATACCTTCTCATTAGTTACATGATCTACCCATCTAATCTTCAGCATTCTTCTGTAGCACCACATTTCGAAAGCTTCTATTATCTTCTTGTCCAAACTATTTATTGTCCATGTTTCACTTCCATACATGGTTACACTCCATACAAATACTTTCAGAAACGACTTCCTGACTCTTAAATCTATACTCGATGTTAACAAATTTCGCTTCTTCAGAAACGCTTTCCTTGCCATAGCCAGTCTACATTTTATATCCTCTCTACTTCGACCATCATCAGTTATTTTGCTCCCCAAATAGCAAAACTCCTTTACTACTTCAAGTGTCTCATTTCCTGATCTAATTCCCTCAGCATCACCCGACTTAATTAGACTACATTCCATTATCCTTGTTTTGCTTTTGTTGATGTTCATCTTATATCCTCCTTTCAAGAC
Organism: Schistocerca piceifrons; assembly: GCF_021461385.2. Taxonomy (NCBI): domain Eukaryota; kingdom Metazoa; phylum Arthropoda; class Insecta; order Orthoptera; family Acrididae; genus Schistocerca; species Schistocerca piceifrons. The sequence continues at coordinate 5,603,969 of NC_060149.1, forward strand.
ACTGTCCATTCCATTCAACTGCTCTTCCAAGTCCTTTGCTGTCTCTGACAGAATTACAATGTCATCGGCGAACCTCAAAGTTTTTATTTCGTCTCCCTGGATTTTAATACCTACTCCAAATTTTTCTTTTGTTTCCTTTACTGCTTGCTCAATATACAGATTGAATAACATCGGGGAGAGGCTACAACCCTGTCTCACTCCATTCCCAACCACTGCTTCCCTTTCATGCCCCTCGACTCTTATAACTGCCATCTGGTTTCTGTACAAATTGTAAATAGCCTTTCGCTCCATGTATTTTACTCCTGCCACCTTCAGAATTTGAAAGAGAGTATTCCAGTCAACATTGTCAAAAGCTTTCACTATGTCTACAAATGCTAGAAACGTAGGTTTGCTTTTCCTTAATCTATTTTCTAAGATAAGTCGTAAGGTCAGTATTGCCTCACGTTTTCCAACATTTCTACGGAATCCAAACTGATCTTCCCCGAGGTCGGCTTCCACCAGTTTTTCCATTCGTCTGTAAATAATTTGTGTTAGTATTTTGCAGCTGTGACTTATTAAACTGATAGTTCGGTAATTTTCACATCTGTCAACACCTGCTTTCTTTGGAACTGGAGTTATTATATTCTTCTTGAAGTCTGAGGGTATTTCGCCTGTCTCGTACATCTTGCTCACCAGATGCTAGAGTTTTGTCAGGACTGGCTCTCCTAAGGCCGTCAGTAGTTCTAATGGAATGTTGTCTACTCCCGGGGCCTTGTTTGAGTCAGGTCTTTCAGTGCTCTGTCAAACTCTTCACGCAGCATAGTATCTCCAATTTCATCTTCATCTACATCCTCTTCCATTTCCCTAATATTGTCCTCAAGTACATCGCCCTGTATGGACCCTCTGTATACTCCTTCCACCTTTCTGCTTTCCCCTCTTTGCTTAGAACTGGGTTTACATCTGAGATCTTGATATTCATACAAGTGGCTCTCTTTTCTCCAAGGGTCTCTTTAATTTTCCTGTAGGCTGTATCTATCTTACCCCTAGTGAGATAAGCCTCTACATCCTTACATTTGTCCTCTAGCCATGCCTGCTTAGCCATTTTGCACTTCCTGTCGATCTCATTTTTGAGACGTTTGTATTCCTTTTTGCCTGTTTCACTTACTGCATTTTTATATTTTCTCCTTTCATCAATTAAATTCAATATTTCTTCTGTTACCCAAGGATTTCTACTAGCCCTCGTCTTTGTACCTACTTGATCCTCTGCTGCCTTCACTACTTCATCCCTCAGAGCTACCCATTCGTCTTTTACTGTATTTCTTTCCCCCATTCCTGTCAATTGTTCCCTTATGCTCTCCCTGAAACTCTCTACAACCTCTGGTTTAGTCAGTTTATCCAGGTCCCATCTCCTTAAATTCCCACCTTTTTGCAATTTCTTCAGTTTTAATCTACAGTTCATAACCAATAGATTGTGGTCAGAGTCAACATCTGCCCCTGGAAATGTCCTACAATTTAAAACCTGGTTCCTAAATCTCTGTCTTACCATTATATAATCTATCTGATACCTTTTAGTGTCTCCAGGACTCTTCCATCTATACAACCTTCTTTTATGATTCTTGAACCAAGTGTTAGCTATGATTAAGTTATGCTCTGGTCAAAATTCTAACAGACGGCTTCCTCTTTCATTTCTTAGCCCCAATCCATATTCACCTACTATGTTTCCTTCTCTCCCTTTTCCTACTGTCGAATTCCAGTCACTCATGACTATTAAATTTTCGTCTCCTTTCACTACCTGAATAATTTCTTTTATCTCATCATACATTTCTTCAATTTCTTCGTCATCTGCAGAGCTAGTTGGCATATAAACTTGTACTACTGTAGTTGGCATAGGCTTCGTGTCTATCTTTGCCACTATAATACGTTCACTATGCTGTTTGTAGTAGCTTACCAGCACTCCTATTTTTTTTATTCATTATTAAACCTACCCCTGCATTACCCCTTTTTGATTCTGTATTTATAACCCTGTATTAACCTGACCAGAAGTCTTGTTCCTCCTGCCACCGAACTTCACTAATTTCCACTATATCTAACTTTAACCTATCCATTTCCCTCTTTAAATTTTCTAACCTACCTGCCCGATTAAGGGATCTGACATTCCACGCTCCGATCCGTAGAATGCCAGCTTTCTTTCTCCTGATAACGGCGTCCTCTTGAGTAGTCCCCGCCCGGAGATCCGAATGGGGGACTATTTTACCTCCGGAATATTTTACCCAAGAGGACGCCATCATCATTTAACCATACAGTAAAGCTGCTTGCCCTCGGGAAAAATTACGGCTGTAGTTTCGCCTTGCTATCAGCCGTTCGCAGTACCACAACAGCAAGGCCGTTTTGGTTAATGTTACAAGGCCAGATCAGTCACTCATCCAGACTGTTGCCCCTGCAACTACTGAAAAGGCTGCTGTCCTCTTCAGGAACCAAACGTTTGTCTGGCCTCTCAACAGATACCCCTCCGTTGTGGTTGCACCTACGGTACGGCTATCTGTATCGTTGAGGCACGCAAGCCTCCCCACCAACGGCAAGGTCCATGGTTCATTGGGGGGAGGGTAACAATAATATATATTACATAATAAACGTTAAATTCTTTCACATAAAACCAATACAATTTCCTTCTTAGCTTTGAATGCCACGGCCAGTAGCCTTGCCCCAATGTCATTTCTGATAAATAAATAGTGATCAAAACTAACTATTATGCACTAAACTTTACAACAAATATTCAATTATTTAATTAATCAATAAGGTGTCATGCTGTCATCGTTCATTGTGTTTTGTGTGGAGGAAATGAAGATCTGGTGATCTATCAGGCCAAGGCAATATGTCAACACTCGGTAGTGCATTTTGGGTTGCAACAGCGGTACGTGGACGAGCGTTACGCTGTTGGAACCCCCCCCCCCCCACCCGAAATGCTGTTCATGAATGGCAGTACAGCAAATCGAATCACTAGACTGACACACAAAATTTGCAGACAGGGTTCGTGGGATAACCACGAGAGCGCTTCTGTTCAAATGGCTCTGAGCAGCATGGGACTTAACATCTGTGGTCTTCAGTCCCCTAGACTGAGAACTACTTAAACCTAACTAACCTAAGGACATCACACACATCCATGCCCGAGGCAGGATTCGAACCTGCGACCGTAGCAGCAGCGCGGTTCCGGTCTGAAGCGCCTACAGCCGCTCGACCACAGCGGCCGGCACACACACACACACACACACACACACACACACACACACACACACACACACACACACACACACACCGTCTCTTACCTCTTAAAAGGCAATCATACTTAGGAAAAGAGGATATTCAAAAATTCCATGAAACCTCGGAGTGAGTCAAATGCGGAGTGGTTCAGAACTTTTACCATGGGTCATTTTTCCCAAAATGCAGGAAAGAGGCTCTCAGCTGCGTACACAACCAAAATTTCTACTTCCATGTTTTTGACCTAGTTAACAATAGATGGAACACGTGGATTACATGTGTAGCCCAGCGTATAAAATCGATGTAGCAAGTGGTGGTATAGGAAAACCTGAAATCGTCACGTTTTATAGTCACACAAATTATGACATCGAAATTATGCATAAAACGTGCAGACAATAAGACATTTACAGAACGAAGTTTTCACTCTGCAGTGGAGTGTGCATTGATATGAAACTTGCTTGCAAATTAAAGGTGTATTCTAGACTGAGACTCAAATTCAGGACCATTGACTTTCATAGCAAAGTGTCCTAGCAGCTGAGCTACCCATGCATGAATTCATCATCACAGCCCTCCTTCCACCAATACCTCAGTTAATACCTTTCAAACTTCCTACCTTTCAAACGAATCGTGAGTTGTTCTTGAGTAGCTCATTTGGGAGAGTACTTGCCTTCGAAAGGTAAAGGTCCCGAGCTCGAATCTCGGTGCATCACACACTTTTAAACTCCCACAGAGTTTTAATACGACAATACTCGAAACAGTCGCTGATGATCCCTCACACTGTTCTACAATTTTGTCAGTATGCTGTTCATAGATGTTCTTGTGATACAAGGTGACAATTATTGAACTACACTCCTGGAAATGGAAAAAAGAACACATTGACACCGGTGTGTCAGACCCACCATACTTGCTCCGGACACTGCGAGAGGGCTGTACAAGCAATGATCACACGCACGGCACAGCGGACACACCAGGAACCGCGGTGTTGGCCGTCGAATGGCGCTAGCTGCGCAGCATTTGTGCACCGCCGCCGTCAGTGTCAGCCAGTTTGCCGTGGCATACGGAGCTCCATCGCAGTCTTTAACGTTGGTAGCATGCCGCGACAGCGTGGACGTGAACCGTATGTGCAGTTGACGGACTTTGAGCGAGGGCGTATAGTGAGCATGCGGGAGGCCGGGTGGACGTACCGCCGAATTGCTCAACACGTGGGGCGTGAGGTCTCCACAGTACATCGATGTTGTCGCCAGTGGTCGGCGGAAGGTGCACGTGCCCGTCGACCTGGAACCGGACCGCAGCGACGCACGGATGCACGCCAAGACCGTAGGATCCTACGCAGTGCCGTAGGGGACCGCACCGCCACTTCCCATCAAATTAGGGACACTGTTGCTCCTGGGGTATCGGCGAGGACCATTCGCAAACGTCTCCATGAAGCTGGGCTACGGTCCCACACACCGTTAGGCCGTCTTCCGCTCACGCCCCAACATCGTGCAGCCCGCCTCCAGTGGTGTCGCGACAGGCGTGAATGGAGGGACGAATGGAGACGTGTCGTCTTCAGCAATGAGAGTCGCTTCTGCCTTGGTGCCAATGATGGTCGTATGCGTGTTTGGCGCCGTGCAGGTGAGCGCCACAATCAGGACTGCATACGACCGAGGCACACAGGGCCTACACCCGGCATCATGGTGTGGGGAGCGATTTCCTACACTGGCGGTACACCACTTGTGATCGTCGAGGGGACAGTGAATAGTGCACGGTACATCCAAACCGTCATCGAACCCATCGTTCTACCATTCCTAGACCGGCAAGGGAACTTGCTGTTCCAACAGGACAATGCACGTCCGCATGTATCCCGTGCCACCCAACGTGCTCTAGAAGGTATAAGTCAACTACCCTGGCCAGCAAGATCTCCGGATCTGTCCCCCATTGAGCATGTTTGGGACTGGATGAAGCGTCGTCTCACGCGGTCTGCACGTCCAGCACGAACGCTGGTCCAACTGAGGCGCCAGGTGGAAATGGCATGGCAAGCCGTTCCACAGGACTACATCCAGCATCTCTACGATCGTCTCCATGGGAGAATAGCAGCCTGCATTGCTGCGAAAGGTGAATATACACTACACTAATGCCGACATTGTGCATGCTCTGTTGCCTGTGTCTATGTGCCTGTGGTTCTGTCAGTGTGATCGTGTGATGTATCTGACCCCAGGAATGAGTCAATAAAGTTTCCCCTTCCTGGGACAATGAATTCACGGTGTTCTTATTTCAATTTCCAGGAGTGTATATGAAATAAAGTCGTCATAACCTCTGAACGGCTTGCGTTAGGACGTTCAAACTGCACGGTTGACCGCGGGGCATGTTAGGAATTAGTATGCGTATGCATGGTCTGGTTTAGCTACCAAGCCCTCTTTCATTTGGATATGTTCGTCAATAAGCAAAACTGGCGCATCTGGGGGATTGAGAATCGCATTTCGCGATCGAAATGTCTCTTCACACTCATCTGGTGACTTAGTGGTGTGCAGTGTCCAGTGACGGAATAATGTGTGCTATATTCCTTGATAGCACGGTGACTACTGAACTGTACGTAAAGGTTTTGGAAGATGATATCATCCCCCTTATCCAAAATGACCCTGATTACAACAAGATGTGGTTCATGCAAGACGGAGCTTGAGCCCATCGAATCACAAGAGTGTTTGGTGTCCTGGAGGAGCACTTGGGTCACCACATTCTGGCTCTGGAGTACCCAGAGGTTACTGGCATGGGCCTCAATTGGCCGCCATATTCTCCAGATGTGAAAGCATTCGACTCCTTTTCGTGGGGCTGTATTAAAGACAAGGTGTACAGCAATAACTCCAAAAGCGTTGCTCAGCTGAAAACAGCCATTCAGGAGGTCATCGAGAGCATCGATGTTCCGACAGTTCAACGGGTCATACAGAATTTCGCTATTCGTCTGCGTCACATCTTCGGCAATGATGGCAGGCATATCGAACATATCATCACCTAAATCCGGATATCTGTAGCGGTTTTTGCATGTTGAATAAAGTGTATGCACGTTGTAGTTTGCAGCTAATTTACGCTTTTTTACATATAGCTCGATAATTGTCACTCTGTGTATGAGATGAATAACCCTAAAACGAAAATCATCCGCCGTCATTATCTGCTAGAAGCCGTATTTGCGCTAGAAAGACCTTCTATTGAGCGTCTCATATCGCTGCACAATATGACCAGAGTTATCATACTAAAAAGCATACATTTTCTTGGGCTTCTCGAACAACCCCTACCACTTACTATGCGTAATTGTGAAGGAGTTTGCCGCTGGTCTCTTGGTAGCACGCCCCACGATCGCAGCACGCGTAAACAACGCAGGAAATGTATGAGATGCGTTGGTAGCAATCATCGGGCGGTCGTGTGTCCTGAAAAAAAGCAGTAGAGTGAAGATGAATATGAAAAATTTGATTATTGGTTCAATTACATGATCATAAACCAGGAAATTGATAAGTATTACTTTCGAAATTAAGAACATGCGAACATAATCTAAACTCGCATATGAACGTTGATGTTTTAAAGAGATTTTTGTTTGTTTCTTAAAAACAATATATAACCGAAACTACCGCTAAAATCTTACTATACTGGTCGTGTGGATTCGAAACTACAAATTTTTCTTAGTACAGACTGAACTTCCAAATTACGAAACGGATGAGTTTGAGCTGATTTGAGTTGCTTGCTTCTTCTAGCAGCAGTGTTTAAATATTGTACAGAATGAAATTGTTAACGTCTGGAAACCACAGTCCAGCTTACTGGCGGCTGCTTGCAGAATCGGCCACTCGTTCGTCAGTTTCAGTGCCGGGACGGCCGGTATCTCGTTTGCACTTGCCCTATCACAGGACACGCCATTCGTGACATACGGAGTCTCCAGCACCGCTAACACTTCGACTTACCCAGTCGAGTACGAGCGTCTGTTCCTCGCTTTAAAACATTTTACTGAATGTTTTTCAAATGATCGTAATTAATATTGACCGTATGGAACCTAAATGGAATTTCTTGATACAATAGTTTACCAACAGCCGTATGTATTGTAGAAATTTATTTTATGAACTTCTTATGTGCTACCAGTTTAGGCATTACATTGATGCCCTATTCAGGCCCCTGTACAATGAGTAGAACAATGTACTATTACAAAAAATATAGAACATACGTTAACAATTGACAGGTATCATGTTAACTATGTAAGTGGCTCAAGAAGACATATTGTATATCATTAAAACTACACGTAACATTAGCGCAAATATGCTTCTGCCTATGTCATGCTGTTGTTAATAGTTTTCACTGTTTTACTTGAATATAACATGATAGATGAACATATGTATACGCTATTATTCATAAATCTGTACCACACATTTGTAATAGGCCATGCAATACAGCTATCAAATGTACTGCATACAATCATCTGTCCAGTGGAATGATTTCTTTAAATAATTAACTAATATAAATAAATAATAAAATAAATTAAAATACAAGAAAATGTGACATAACCATGTCAGAATACTTAAGTTACATATGTGTAGCCTAGGCCGTATTATGTGTGGTACGACAAATAGCTGCAGCAGTATTAACGATATAAAGCATAAAAGAGTTTGTCTTCAAACCCAATTGTATTCACCACTTAAACCAATGCAATCGTACTATGAAAATCATCAAACACGTGGTCACCTTTGGCACTTCATTAGAACCCCTACGTAAGACCAACCGGCACTGTGCTGAGTGGATTAATGCAACGACAGTAGCTGCCTCACATAGTCAGAAATACAAAGAAGATTCTCAATCTCTGTATATCAAAAAAATATAGGAGGCCTCCTATAAGTCCGAACCTGAAAATCCCTAAGGTAAGGGTACCACCTCCAGATTGTGGACTATACGGAACTAAGCTCTATGTATGTATGTATGTATGTATGTACGTACGTATGCCATTCTGTCTTTCGATCGCTAACTGAAAACTTGCCACGTTATGTATGAAAAGAGTTCATCTGTGAGGATGGGACTGACCCCCTTCTGCCGGCCGTTGTGGCCGAACGGTTCTAGGCGCTTCAGTCCGGAACCGAGCTGCTGCTACGGTCGCCGGTTCGAATCCTGCCTCAGGCATGGATGTGTGTGGTGACCTTAGGTTAGTTAGGTTTAAGTAGTTCTAAGTCTAGGGGACTGATGACCTCAGATGTTAAGTCCCATAGCGCTTAGATCACATTATCCACGTCAGTCATTGAGTGTGTGGATTGCTATTATGTGTATGCAGAATATGTGTATGCGATGAACTGTTAGCCATAGGTGTGTGTGTGTGTGTGTGTGTGTGTGTGTGTGTGTGTGAAAGCATGACTGATTTCACAAACTTTAGGGACAAGTGGATTACATCAGAACAAGAAAAGAAGTCTAGTAAACAAGGGCTGCCGAGATAAGAGATATGAGCACTTGGTCATCTTCGATGCTATGAAATACGTTTCTCCTACTGCAGGCTCTTTGCTTCTCATATGTTGGAAGGAGGTAGTAAGGACCAGTGTGCATACTGTAGGTGCTATGAGCACTTGTTCAGAAGAAGAAATGTGTTTCACACTAGCGAAGATGAATAAGCGCACATAGTCTTAAAGTATGCGTTTCAGACCCCATGTTTAACACACTTTTTTGTGCATTCAATACATTCTTCTCTCAAAACATGGAAATCAAAGACCTTGCAGTAGAAGAGATCTGTTTCATAGTATCGGAGATGAACAAGTGCTGCTACCTCTTGAAACATCCTCTTATAAAAATTAATGAATTACTGTGCTGATAAAACTCTTATGTTATTTGATTTTCAAACAGCTGAGCAAAACTGAACCTACTCAGACGTTACTCTCTTTACTTATTCTGATCAACACTAAACTGGCACACAATATTTTTAGCGCAACGCAATCTGACTTTCAAAAATGCCTAAAAAAGAATGGCCCTGACTAGCAATAACCTATACCTTTCATGAATCACTTACCTCACAAAAATCTTCGTTACTCGAACTACTGCAATACATCGAGCGCCACTACTGCCAGCTAAATAAAAGATTCTAACTACTGAAGTCACTAACTACTGATAGACATGGTTAGTAAATGAAAGATTTTGATAGAGAACAAACAATGTATTTACCTTAATAGTGTTCAAAAGTCATTATATATATATATATATATATATATATATATATATATATATATATATATATATATATCAAATTCTACAACATAACTCTTATCAGCTATCCACATAAAGACAGGAAAAACACAAATACACAAGGGTACACAAACACATATTGGAATTACACAAAAGGAAAGGACAGGGTTTGTTTTCAGTGTAACATTTGGTACTGCAGTCCAACCCCAAACTTCATTCTACAGATCTTTCCTCTTATTTCAACATTTGCTCCCACCAAAAAAATCCTATCCAAGCATGCTTTCTGTATTTATATGTTCACTTATATCCTGCCTCATTATTTATTTTCCATTATCTTACCTCATCATTTATTTCCAAGAAAATCCTACCTAAACCTGTCGTCCATAAACCGTACTGTTTGGTTCATATCCTCTTTCAAAATAATTATTTCTGATTGCACAATACTCATTTTGGCCCAAATCTATTTCATATAAGTTGTCAATGTATTCCTTCCCTATTATCCATAGTTAGTTTCTTGTATAGTATCCCCCCTCTTAAGTTAACTTAAATCTACTGAGCTCAGATATATATACTAAGGGAAGAGGCAATGCAGCAGCACAAAACAATTGACACAAGCAGCAATGACAAAAAAAATGGAAATTGGCAAAGCCAGCAGCAATAAATATAAATTAGCAAAGCAAAGGCAACATTAAAGCTAATATGAGCCAATGTGCAGCAAAAAGAAAAATTAATCAGTAGTAAAACTGGCTTGACAGGGTAATACAAAGTGAAATTCAGTAGCACTATGCCTGGAAAACAGCAGCAGCAAATGCTATAACTTATATCTAAATATGACACCGTGTCGTCTGTTCACTATAGCAATGCATTTGAAAATACTGTCTAAATAAGTTCCCTAGGTTCTTGACTGGATAATTAACTTTAAAATATATTTGCATGTTAAGAGTTCCTAAGTGTGACAAAGAGTACTAGTAACGTCAATTTTATGGTAAAGACTAAGTTAAAAAACAGCTTATCTCCCAATAAACGGTTTAACATGTGAAATGTGGTGCAATCCTTTACTCTTCCTAGTGCGCAGAGTTTCAACTTCAACGCAATTCTCATGAGGTATACGTCGGATTCTGTAAGGTCCATTGTAAATCAGAAAGAACTTGTGACTCAAATGTTTCTTCTTATGTGACAATGAATGACCTTTAATGAGAACTTTCTGACCAATATATAATTTCTATGCATTTGCTTTGCCGTGTAGTTTTTTCCCTTTGTCTGCTGCAGTCAGTCTTCAGTATAAGAATAGGTGGTAAAGCGGTGGAGTCATGAGGCATTTCATTCAGCACGTTTTGAAATAAGTGTAAATATCTGTCCCAATACTGATGCTTTCTGTGACAATAAAGTCTGCAAAACCTATTGATTTCTTTCATAATCTGTTCAGACAGGTTACAATGTGGCGAGTACAACGCAATAAAAGCAGGTTTGATTTTATGGTTCTGAAGCATGCGTGACCAAAGAGCAGATCTGAATTGCGGTCCACTATCTGAAATGACTTTACTAACGTGTCCAACTTCACTTAAGAAATTTTTTACAAAGGCTTTGGATACAGACCGTCCAGTGGCTTTACGTAACGGAGTGAAAGAAACAAATTTTGAAGTAAGTTCAATAGCTACTAGAACGTACGACAATCCATTCGATGTTCTGACAATGGGTCCCAAGAGATCAACAGCAGCAAATTCTTTTAATTTACAGGAAAGGATACGAAACAATCGAGCACGATGTGAGATAGTAGATGGTTTAGCCCTATGACAAAGTTTACAAATAGACAAGACTCTTCGAATTCTCTTTTCCAAATTGTTAAAATAACAAGTCGTTCGAAGAATATGATAACATTTTCGTGGACCAAAATGTGCCCAGCTGAAATGAATGTACCAAATGAGCTTATTAACAAAATCTTCTGGAATGCAAAGTACCCATAGCTTGTCATCAACAGTGCAACGTTTGAAGAGTATGTTGTTTCTAACCAGATAATAATGACGAATCTGTGTGTGTGTCTATTCATGCCATTTACTTTTGATGTCTTTCCAAATCGGATCTTTATCTTGTTCATGAGCAATGCCCTTTAAAGATGTGGTGACGAAGTTTTCAAAGGCAACTTTCTGAATGTAATGAATACTGACATTTTTCTCGAGGTTGCCTTCTGTGTTACTTTTCTCAAGCCCAGCCGGTGCGCGTGACAGTGCGTCCGCAACAATGTTCTCCTTGCCGGGAATGTAGACTATTGTGAAGTGGAATTCTTGCAGAAACAATGCCCAACGTTTTAACCTATCATGATTTAACTTTGAAGACATAAGGAATTGTAATGCACGATGATCACTGTATACCTTTACGTACTTACCAGAAAGAAAGAAACGGAATTTGTTAAATACCCAAACGATAGCTAAAGTTTCTAATTCAGTAACGAAATAATTTTTTTCAGATTTTGTTAGCACTCGGCTAGCAAAAGCAATGGTTTTCTGAACAGTAGCGTCATTTTCTATGGCACCAAGGCCGACTTTAGAAGAATCCGTGCTAAGGAAGAAATCTTGTGACAGATCTGGATGAGCTAGTATTGGCGCATTAAGTAGCGATTCTTTCAAAGAATTGAATTCCAACTGTGCCTGTTCGTCCCAGTTCCAAATAGTATTTTTTCCAGTGAGAGAACAAAGTTTCGGTATGTTCAGAAAACGACGGTAAAAATTTACGAGACGTAGAAAACGGCGGACTTGTTTTTTTTGTGGATGGAAATGGAATGGCTCTGATTGCTTCTAACTTTTCAGGATCCGGCTGAATGCCTTCGGAAGAAATAATATGTCCCAAAAACCTCACCTTTGACCTACCGAATTCAGACTTTTCCAAGTTAACTGTAATTCCAGATTCTGCAAAAATACATAACAAACTGTTGAGGATGCGATTATGTTGTTCCCATGAGGCTTCTGCTATCAGAATATCGTCCACATATAAGGTGATGTGACGTTTTAAGAACTCAGGTAATATGGAATTTAGCCCACGAATGAATGCTGCCGAAGAAATGTTGAAACCAAAAGGAAGTTTCCAAAATTGATAACAAACGCCGAAACAAAGAAAAGCTGGATCTGAGATCAATAGAAGACAACACTTATACACCATTAAATATCTGAAGAAGTTCTTCCATCGTTTGCGGCCTGTCTATTTCAGGAATGATGATTGTATTGATTTGTCTCGAATCTAAGACAAGCCTGATCAATCCATTTTTCTTCTCAACAACATGTAACGGATTGTTGTATGAGCTTACTGCACGCTCAATAATGCCCTCGTCAAGCATAGATTGTATTTCTGTTCTAACACGGTCCCTATAATGTGCTGGAATTACGTATGGTCTAACACAAAATTTAGTGTGCTCACGAACACGAAATTTGTATTGAAATCCCTTGATTGTTCTTGTTTTGTGAGCAAAAACTGTGGAATGTGCTTGTAAAATCTCAAAAAGGTCCTGCCTATCAGTGTCATTAGAATTCTCAATTGTTCTAGTTTTATTCTGAATTAACTCATTAGTATCAAATATGCCATCGATATCATCCCTGTCAGTACTTGCAGAGTGATTGTTAGTGTCTAGTTCCGTCGAAAATTCCAAACTGTTATCTAACAGAAGGTAAGGATGATTAATTTCCTCGTCATAGTTTGAGAGCCAATCTTCAAATTTCAAAGCTACTGACTTACCTTCTTTCTCTAAACTTATTTCAGCATTGTGCAAGTTTAAGATTGCTTTGTATTCATTCAAAGAGCCTACTCCCAATATAATTTCCGTCGACAATAATGGAACAATAAGAAAGTTCATAGAGAAACTGTGCCTTTGACAAAAGAATTCTAAGTTGGTTTGTTGGCATACATCTACACTTTTTCCAAAAATAGCACATTGTAATTTAATCTTACGTAAAGGAAGTGTGGGGCAATCGTTCACTTTGTAACATTTGCTAAAAGCTGTTTCACAAATTACTGAAATGGGACAGCCAGAGTCAAGTACTGCCATAAATTTTATGTCACTTGCTGTAATGTGAATTACAGGATAAGCAATGTTCTTATGTTTTACGTCGTGTTCCTGGAGTAGCATGTCCCCAATGTCTTCCATTTTTACGTAATTACTAGCCACGGCAGCTACGTCGTCACCTTCATAAGTACGTTTTGTGGCTGCCAGCGGTGTGAGTCATTGCCTACTGTCTCTTTGTTGGCGCGGTCGTTATTGGGATTTGGAGATCTAACTTCTACAAATTCACCTTGTCGAGAGGGCCCTGCCCTGTTTCAATCCCGCCAGTTCTGATGACATTCAGGTCTGTCGTTATGTCAGTAGTTTCCATAGTTTCTTTTTTGTCGGTCATGTGATGCAGAATTTCTCCCGGAATCGTAACTGCGGGGTGGACCGTTGTGTCTGAAGTTATTCTGTCTCCCTTGATAATAATTATTTTGGTTCCCATATTGTCTGTTTTTCTGATTGTGTCTGTGATAGTCATTACTGCGGAGATGTGATCTTCCCCTGTAATTATTACTACTCTGCCAACGGTTGTCATACAGATGGTGTCTGTTTTGGTCGCGTTTTACGTTGTAAGAATAGCCTTGTCGTGTCAAGTTATTATTTCTTTCATCGCGGAATTGTGACGGATATGACCTGTAATTGTTGTGCTCCTGTTTTCGCGTCCCGCGATTGTCAGTGTCAATTTCTAATTCTTGTAACAGTCCCTGAAAAGCTTCAGTGTTGTCTTTGCAACGTCCTGCCAAACTAGTATGTCGTAAATGTTCAAGCAATTTGATTAAGCAAATGCGGATGATATCTGAGGGGCTGCACAGGTTTGACAGGTACTGATTGTTGTGCAACGTGTCTCCAAAATATTTCTGGATAAATCAGATTGTTCGAAATGTTTCATCATTATGATGCTATATTTTACTCGGTCTTGTGTAGCTTGAGACCAATATGCTGAGAGGAAAGCATGATAACATTCTCCTTAACTGCGACAATCGTGAATGACCTATCGCATTCTTACAGCTGGTTCATTCTCTAAATAGCCGCACATAAATTCTAATCTGTTGGGAGGAAATCAATGGAGAATTGATGAAGCCATGCTTGTGGATGAATGTCATTGCCGGAATTCTTAAATGTTTTGAATTTACGTGTAGTAATGAACAGCTTATAGTCAAAATCATCATGTCGGCGAGTTGCTTGTCGGTCATTGTTACGTCGTTCGGCGATTCCATCTCAAAATTCGGTGTACCTTGCCAATTTCTTTCATAATTTCCGAAGTACCCTGTGTTATTATTTTGTGGATTTTCCTTATTTCTAAGTCCGTCTTCCCGTGTTGGAGCGCGAATGTCCTCTGAAATATGTAATTCTTGTATTACTTGTGCCAGCTGATCTTGTACTTCCCAGATTTCTCTTTGGTGTTGCGTATTAATTTGATTCTGATTTTGTTTTAATTTCCTAATTTGTTCGTACTCTTCTGTGTTATTAAAGACTACCGGTCTTGTGTAATCCAGATTGTCATCTACCTTCGTAGATAAATTATTTAGCTGATCCGAAAGTTCGACTACTTTCTCTGATAATGAACTGATTTCCTCCATGTGTTTTTCTGAACCAAGGTTCAGAGTGTCCATTTGTGTTGAAAACGTATCTACTATGTCCTTTAAGTTTCCCTGAGTTTTTTCAGTTTGCGTAACCGAATCGGTAGATGCAATTGAGTCAATTTTAGCTTGCAAGGTGTCGTGATTTTCATGAACAATAGTTTGCAGTTCCTTTATGGCTGCTTCGTGATTCTGTAATGCATTTTCATGACGCGAAAAAATAGGTTGAAAATGCTCACAAATTTGTGTTTTTACGCCATTACAGGCTTTTTTACATTTCGATTCGATTTTAAGTAACTCATCAGTTTAACCTTCACGTGTTCGTTCAAGCGTGGTGTCTAACTTTTGAAGATTTTGTTCCATTGTGTCTAACGTTTGAAGCTTTTGTCCCATCTGTTTCTGATTTTGTTCAAGCGTGGCATCTAACTTTTGAAGTCTTTGTGCCATTTGTTGTATTAATTGTAATGACAAAGCACTGGTGTCTGAAACATGTTTCTCAGTGCTATTCGGCAGTGCATTTGAACCGGCAATATTCGCATTTTGAAAAGCAGAAAATGTGTTCTTGACTTATTTGAGAAAACTGTGAGGACACAAAACCTGTATCTACAGTATTTGCAACATTGTGTCCTGTCATTTCGGATTCCTGAGGCGAGCTGTTGCCGACCGATCGAACGATAATGCTTCCCTGTTCACTAATTGTTTCACTGTACACCATTATTTGCCGCCCGCTCGATTTCCCTCTGCACAATTACCAAATTACTACGTTGAATGTCTGTTAATTCATTACACGGTGGTGCTGATAAGCTGCGCTCGTCGTCACTACCATTTCTCAATTTACTTTGGAGCCTAGTGCTACGTTTTTCACACGCCATATTATCACGTATTTCACACGATAACAAGAAAAGCACAGTTTGAAGAGCAAAAATAAGAAAACACTTTAACATAATACTGAAAGTAATATCTAATTAATTGCAAGCGCAGCTGCGAAATACATAGTGCAAATCTGCATGCATGCCACAACTGTTTTACTGTACAACAATGAAAAACTACAACTACAAAGGAAATAGTCTCTATAATTACGCTCTGGCAATAAACAATAACTGCACCAATTACTCAACCTACAAGAAAAAATCAGAAATTTCCAGTGAGGTATCCTCGGCTAGGGGTCGACATATGAAACATCCCCTTAGAAAAATTAATGAATTACTGTGCTGATAAAACTCTTACATCATTTGATTTTCAAACAGCTGAGCAAAACTGAACCTACTCAGACATTACTCTCTTTACTTATTCTGATCAACACTAAACTGACACACAATATCTTTCGCGCAATGCAGTCTGACTTTCAAACATCCCTAAAAAGGAATGGCCAAGACTAACAATAACTTATACCTTTCATGAATCACCTACCTCACAAAAATCTTCGTTTCTCGAACTACTGCAATACAGCGAGCGCCACTACTGTCAGCTAAATAAAAGATTCTAACTACTGAAGTCACTAACTACTGATAGACATAGTTAGTAAATGAAAGATTTTGATAGAGAACAAACAATGTATTTACCTTAATAGTGTTCAAAAGTCATAATATATATATATCAGTTTATGACATCCAGTCTTACAAATTTACTGTTTCTGATGGACACACGTCCAGATCGTCCGCTCTTAAAATTCTCTCATCTCTCTCCCCACATCCACCACTGCTGGCGGCTCACCTCCAACTGCTCAACGCAACGCGCTGTTCACATCCAACTGCCCAACACTACAATAGCGAATATTGCAACAATGCCAACCAGCCACAGACTGCACATAGCACAGTCAGTGATTTTCATGCAGAGCGCTACGTGGCGTTACCAACATAAGAACCTAAACAGCCTACTTACACCCTTAAGGTATTCATTTTAGATCCAATGATTACTAGACTATTTTACTTATTTCTGTATAAGGAACCTGCCCTTGAAGTTTATCGATTTTTGGGGATATCCTGTGTATTAATATGTGTTTGAGGTTTTCCTCAACTCCTTGTGCTAGTCCGCCCGTTTTTCACGTACTGTACATATTGCATTGGCTGTGAAGTCCCATAGGAGTCTACAGGCCGCAGTGTCATCCTCTCTCTTGCAGAGTCATACGGATGCGGTATGGAGGGACATGTGGTCAACACACCTCTCCCAGCCGTATTTGCAGACTTCCCAGACTACTTGGACAAGTAGCT
This sequence comes from Schistocerca piceifrons, assembly GCF_021461385.2. Lineage (NCBI taxonomy): Eukaryota > Metazoa > Arthropoda > Insecta > Orthoptera > Acrididae > Schistocerca > Schistocerca piceifrons. The sequence goes on from NC_060149.1 coordinate 5,621,197, forward strand.
CCTAAGTTGGCATCACGAGGCTGAGTGCACCCCGAACGAGTCCTCAAACCAAAGAGAACTTTCTTGACAGTACGAGGAATGGAACTCAGGTGCTTCACATGGCAGCCACCGACGCTGACAACTCACATACGGAGGTGGAATATGTATTGTATACAAGAGTGTAAGCCGTTTACAAAGCGAAAAATTGGGATTGTGTAAAAATGCAATGATCCGTCGTAAACATTATGAATACAGATTCTTTACTAGTTTTAATGTTTTTTCAAGCTCATAAAGTAAGGATAATGCTGATACATGGTGAAACAACGGTGTCGTGGGCGGTTTGCGGATTTAAATCACCTCAGGTATGACCGTGCGGTGCATTTGACCTGCGGTCGTCGAACGGTGGCGCTGGCAGCAGTCCACGAACGCAGAGGTGTGTTGATGCATGTCAGAGTACGGTGCAGCGAGTAAGTGTGCAAACGTTTTCAGATGTGCTGATGGTGACTGTGTGTTGAAAATGGCTCAAATATTGAGGATGTTATGGGTGGTAGAGTGCTAGGGCGACTGGTCGATGGTCAAACACAGCAGGTCGTAGCACGAGCCCTCCGTGTGCCACGAAGTGTGATCTCAGGGTTATGAAAACGATACTAGCAGACAGGAAACGTGTCCAGGCGCTACAGTACGGGACGTCCGAAGTGAACAACACCACAAGAAAACCGATATCTCACCATCAGTGCCTGAAGACGGCCACAGAGTACTGCAGGTAGCCTTGCTCGGGACATTACCGCAGCCACTGGAACACTTGTTGCCAGACACACAGTCTACAGATGACTGAACAGACAGATTTATTCACCCAGAGGCCTGCAAGGGGCATTCCACTGACCCCTGGTCACAGGAGAGCCCGTAAAGCCTGGTGTCAAGAACACAATACATGGTTATTGGAACAGTGGTCCCAGGTTATCTTCACAGATGAGTCCAGGTATAGTCTGAACAGTGATTCTCGCAGGGTTTAAATCTGGCGTGAACCAGGAACCAGATACCAACCCCTTAATGTCCTTGAAAGGGACCTGTATGGAGGTCGTGGTCTGATGGTGTGGGGTGAGATTATGATTGATGCATATACATCCCTGCATGTCTTTGACAGAAGAACTGTAACAGGTAAGGTGTGTCGGGACGTCATTTTGCACCAGTATGTCCGCCTTTTCAGGGGTTCAGTGGGTCCCACCTTCCTCCTGATTGATGATAACGCACGGCCCCACCGAGCTGCCATCGTGGAGGAGTACCTTGAAACGGAAGATATCAGGCGAATGGAGTGGTCTGCCTATTCTCCAGACCTAAACCCCACCGAGCCCGTCTGGGATGCTCTCGGTCGACGTATCACTGCACGTCGTCAAACCCGTAGTATATTTCAGGAGCTCCGACAGGCACTGGTGCAAGAATGGGAGGCTGTACCCCAGCAGCTGCTCGACCACCAGATCCAGAGTATGCCAACCCGTTGTGCGGCCTGTCTACGCGTGAATGGTGATCATATCCTATATTAATGTCAGGGTAAATGCGCAAGAAACAGTGGCGTTGTGTAGCACATGTGTTTCGGGACGGTTTTCTCAACTTATCACCAATACAGTGGACTTACAGATCTGCGTCGTGTGTGTTCCCTATGTGCCTATGCTATTAGCGCCAGTTTTGTAAGGTGCCACGTAGTGTGGCACGACATTATGCAATTATCGTTAATTTATGAGCATGAGTGTATATAGGGTGTCTCACCTAATTCTGCCACCTTAAATATCTCTGGAATAACAATAGATATTCAAAAACGGTTTCCAATAGCAAGAACGTACGGCAGGGGCTTAGGAAACCAAATACTATGCGAAATTTTAAAACGTAAACAATTACTATTTCCAACACAAACTTGAGTATTTTTAAACTGTCAGCCCCTGTTATTTCGTATGCAATCAACAGCATGAAAAATCACAAAAATAATGGCGTTGGTTGCATCGCAAAACGTCAATTACATCCCGAGAAATTGCGAAGTGAAGTTGACTCTTGAAAAAAATGAAGCGTACTGCTAGCGCACATCCTGAGACTCTGGCGTGCTCCTCACGATGCCGGTAATCAAAAGTGGTTCAAATGTCTCTGAGCACTATGGGACTTAACTGCTGAGGTCATCAGTTCCCAAGACTTAGAACTACTTAAACCTACCTAGCCTAAGGACATCACGTACATCCATGCCCAAGGCAGGATTCGAACCCGCGACCGTAGCAGCAACGCGGTTCCGGACTGGAGCGCCTAGAACCTCTCGGCCACAACAGCCGGCTGAGATTGTTCTAGTTTAGGTTATTTGTGATTGTAATCCCCAAATATTTAGCTGAATTTACAGCCTTCAGATTTGTGTGACTTATCGCATAATAGAAATTTAGCTGATTTCTTTTAGTATACATATGAATAACTTAACACTTTTCTTTATTCAGGGTCAACTGCCACTTTTCGCACCATGCAAATATCTTATCTAAATCATGTTGCAAGTCGTTTTGATCATCTGATGACTTTACAAGACAGTAAATGACACCATCATCCGCAAACAACTTAAGATGGCTACTCAGATTGTCTGCTATGGCGTTAATATAGATCAGGAACAGTAGAGGGCCTATAACACTTCCTTGGGTAACGACGCATATTACTTCTGTTTTACTCGACGACTTTGGGTCTGTTACTACGAACTGTGACCTTTCTGACAGGAAATCACGAATCCAGTGGCACAACTGAGGCGATACTCCGTTGGCACACAATTTGGTTAGAAGATGCTTGTGAGGAACGGTGCCGAAAGCCTACTGGAGATCTAAAAATATGGAATCAATTTGACATCCCCTGTCGATAGCACTTATTACTTCATGAGTATAGCCAGCCGGTGTGGCCGAGCCGTTCTAGGCGCTTCAGACTGGAATCGCACGACCGCTACGGTCCAGGTTAGAATCCTGCCTGGCGCATGGATGTGTGTGATGTCCTTAGGTTATTTAGGTTTAAGTAGTTCTAAGTTCTAGGGGACTGATGACCTCAGCTGGTAAGTCCCATAGTACTCAGAGCCATTTGAACCATTTTTCATGAGTATAAAGAGCTAGTTGTGTATCACAAGAACGATATTTTCTGAATCGCTACTGACTACGTGTCAATAAATCGTTTTCTTCGAGGTACTTCATAATGTTCGAATATAGTGTATGTTCCAAAACCCTACTGCAAATTGACGTCAGTGATATTGGCCTGTAATTCAGCGGATTACTCCTACTTCCTTCTTTGGGTATTGGTGTGACTTGAATAATTTTCCAGTCTTTAGGTACGGATCTTTCTGTGAGCGAGTGGTTGTATATAATTGCTAAATATGGAGCTATTTTATGAGCATACTCCGAGAGGAACTTAACTGGTGTACAGTCTGGACCGGAGGCCTTCCCTTTATTTAGTGATTTAAGCTGCTTTGTTATACCGAGGATATTTACTTCTAAGTTTCTCATCTTGGCAGTTGTTCTTGATTGGAATTCAATACTATTTACTTCGTCTTCTTTGGTGAAGGAGTTTCGGAAAGCCGTGTTTAATAACTCTGCTATAGTGGCACTGACATCAGTGACTTCGCCGTTGTTATCGCGCAATGATGGTATTGATTGCGTCTTGCCACTGGTGTGCTTTACGTGTGACCAGAATCTCTTTGGGTTTTCTGCCAGATTTCGAGTCAGAATTTCGTTGTGGAAATTATTAAAAGTATCTCGCATTGAAGTACGCACTATATTTCGAACTTCTGTAAGACTTTGCCAATCTTGAGGATTTCGTCTTCTTTTAAATTTGGCATGCTTTTTTCGTTGCATCGGCAACAACGATCTCACCCGTTTTGTGTACCATAGGGCATCAGTACCATCTCTTATTAATTTATGTGGCATATCTCTCTCAATTGCTGTCGATACTATCTCTTTGAAAACATTCCACAACTTTTCTACACTTACATGATCAGCCGGCCGGGCTGGCCGAGCGGTTATAGGCGCTTCAGTCTGGAACCACGCGACCGCTGCGTCGCAGGCTCGAATCCTGCCTCGGGCATGGATGTGTTGTAACACCCCACCAGTTGCTTCTCCGATTTTTGCGTGTGTTCGCCCCCTGATAAACAACTTATAGAGAAATTGGGAGTGGAACTGTACGCAAAAATGGATAACCCCTAACTAATCTGCTGTGGTAGTGTTGACGATAAATCACACCTATTTTTACTTCCAATGATGAACGATCACAAACACTTAGGATGTTCAAAGACGTCAAACATATACACAAAAATAAAATAAAGCAAAAGGCTGAGTTCAGAATTAACTACTGAAAGGGAAAGCTCTACTGAATCACAATAATTTTATTATAACCTTCAGATCAATGCTGAATAAATCACAATGAACAAATTACAAATTATCCTCCTTGGCATTAACTGTGGTAAAATCGGTGCAAAACGCTATCTCTTATAACATATATACGAAGAACCACTACACTCCAAAGTAATGTGAAACCTCTGCGGAAACAGCAATTGCAATTGATACAACTATTTAACATTACTCTTAACACAGGCCGAAGCGGGAGCGATCTCACCATAATATTCCGGTTGTAGTGGCGGTCTCCGACGGCTTGTGGCGTCTCGGAAAGTACAATCCTACAGTATTCGAACACCAGACTGCTGTCCTTAAACTTCTCTAATTGCGACAATATTTCCATCAGCAATGAGCTGGCGCGGCTAGCGTCCTATCAGAACGAAAGACCAAGAGGGGAGACGACTTGACTAACGTCCTCTCAGTATGAGAGCCTTGAACGGAAGACCTCTACCGAGAGTCCAACAAGATCGCTCTTCACCTTTCTTTTCTCACCTCAGCTCTTACCGAGCGAATCACATCAGTAGAAGCTCTCAAAATACCCAGTTTGCCAGTGCCGACCAATGTACGGCCTGGGAATAGAACTCATTTCCACAATTCTTTAATTTCTACAAAATTTCACAAGTAAACTCCGCCCTCGCCGGCTGGGAAGAACCACATCTGTGGGTAATAACACGTTTACTGGAAGTTTTCTCCCAAGAGACCACTCGAGATGTTCCCGGCAAGATTCCCCGTCGTAGCGAACACACATTCTTGCATTGAAAGTTTGTTATTCGGAACTCCTGGCCTGCCCCACTTGAGTTACTCGAAGGCGTAAAATTAGTGGGACATAGTCGAGAGCACGCACAGGAAATCCCGTCCAGCTATCCACTGCTCTGATTTGGTAAACACTCGAACACCTGCAGCCGCGCGTCCCTCTGAGGTTGGCGGCCGCTGTGGCCTCTCTAAACGGATTACAGAAATCCCCCAGTTCACCATTCATACCATCAGGCTGTGGCCTTCGGTGGTTAGGCGGGGACGTAGCCGAGCTCTGTCTCGCGTACTGCCTTTCCGTGATATCTTATAATTACAAAATCGCGGAATTCTCGCGTGCTGATGCGTTTCCACATAGATTTCCTAACCGTAATTTAGAGTATTACTCCAACAAAACCTAAAGTGTCACGTTAAATGGACTCATGTAAGGTGCAAGGCCGTTGCCACCTTACATAACCCTTTCCTTCAACACAATTTTGGAGTATTGGTGATGACTCATTTTGTGTCATCTCCTGTATTACAAATTTAGTATGTCGATCATTTTAATGATTCAAAACCGTTTCGAGAGTGTTATTCACGGACGATTGATTGGCAGCTGCCCTTTCAATATCATTCTTCCACTTATCCCTGTGATAATGCCTTCGTTTATGGAATTTAGATTTATTGACGTGGTCATTAATTTTGTTGTTGACTGTAATTTCTCAGCCAATTATGGACAATTCATGGCCAAAGTAAAAAAGGAAATGTAAAATACAAGGACTCACGTCGCAAAATCAATCTACACAGGTACGCACTATTGTGCTTTTCATCCGAATGGCAAACCCATGATTTTGACTGCAGATCCATTGAAAACTCAAACATCCGTCCCTATACAATTTGAAATAAGTAAAAACATTTTATAACCTAAACGTAAATCAGAGTGTCAGTAATGTCATGGTCGTTCTTTTTACAATTAAGGTGAGGCAAATAGCCATTAGTACAGTCTGTAAACACACTATGTGTCACTGTTGCTGGACATTTATTTGTTTGTGGTGTAAATGTCCCAATGATAAACCCTAGCAATGTCTGCCCAGGTCCAGTGCTTGGCTGGTGTACTGTTGTGTAAATCCACATAGTAGCAAAATTGAGAAGTTCTCTCAATATTTATGTAATATAGAACGACCACATAAGTACTTTGTGTATTAACCTAACATAAGCATTCAAAACATGACAATATGGATAAAATGTACAAGTGAAATAAAATGATAATTAAAATCACACTGAAGACATAATATATAGATTGTCTCAGATTATCAAACATCAAAGTCTAAAAAAAAGTATAATTCATTTCAGGATTGTCTGACTGTCGGGGTTAATTTTATTTTATTTTTTTATCATATTTACGAGGGACAACTTCACCGCATTGGTGTCCAATTGTTTCTAGCGACACACACACCATTACTTGTAATGTTTATGTGGCAGGAACGGGAGGAGCGATGAAACTGGTTAGCACGATCAGGAGCCAGTGAGAGCCCAGTGAGACCAACAATGGTAGCAAGATGTCGCCTTATCTTCTTGATGCAGAGGCAACAGTACCGACAGTGCTGCTGCGTGTGGTGAGGTACTTTCTGGACCCCGGTGATCCTCTGATTTGTCCTCATCTGCAGAGACCTGATGCAGACAGGCAGCAACACGGAACTCCTTCTTTGGCTAGTGGTGGGTAGGGCGGATATACCATAAGACGTTAGCTGTTGCCTGGCTCAGGTCCTAAGTGATCGTGCCGTAACACACATAGAGGTTCTGCGGTAATTTTGCACTGCCAGATACGGCGAGAGATAAATAGAAGTTATCGATGATGCTTCTTTGAACTTGCCTCCCATCCACCGCGTGCATACAGGGACCAGGTGTATCCCAGCTGCACGTCATGGACCTCTGCATGTGAGCTTTCACTGAGTAGCCGGTGTACCACAGCCTCCGTCATTGCAGGAGTTGTTCTGCATTCCATCTGCCAGCTGTTCTCTCATCTCCCGATTGCCACCGTCCTCGTTCCCGTGCCATCTAAAGTATGGTGAACCAATTTCCATGTCGCCTCACTTTGCCCCCTCTGAATTCTCTGCTGACACATTTATATAATGACATTACATAAGGAACTTATTTTTCTACAATAAGGGATGACCACAATTTCCATATTCGTCATGTGCAAAATTTTACATACATTATTATTTTTCACTGTACATAAATTCATTTCGTCAAACATATAAACGGAAAGCGTAACATTAGAACAAAATGAAATGAAGTCGCGTCTTAGTATCAATTTTTTTTTTTTTATCAGACTTGGGTGGAAAGGGAATCTCTGGATTCAGGGGATCGGGATTCCATCACCTTTCTAACTACCACAGAGATGGCCATCTCTACAAGCTACTTAATTTTAAAAATGTTTTATATACCACGCAGTATTAGTCGATGCATTCCGGGGTTTTACACCAGGTCTGATGTCCCTGCAGCAGTCGCTGTGAATCAAGCAGATACAACAAATTTCTTACCTTACCCAATGATCCAGGCTTGTTCGGTATAGTTACGCCTTTCGAATTCTCTTGCTTTTCTCCTGTTAGCCCTTGCCCATATTATGGTCTCTTTATACCTGTTGACAGGAATTTTATTAGTGTAATGCAACCACATAAAGAAAACAAATGCTACACACTGCTTACACACGCAGTTGTCCAGAAAACTAAATTTCTCGACAAGTATTCTTAAACACCGTTATTAATGTCCGCTGTTTCTGCGACTTCGACACGCTATTCTCACATGAATCTGTGTAATAAGGTGCGCTACGTACGCCAGTGCGCATTGCTGTCAACCTCAAAACCACTTGTACACTTTGTCATAAGTAAATGCAACGGCGCGTCCTCACAACGGCATGCGGGACAGGCCACCTCAAGTTTTAGCTGTCTGCTTTCACGGGGATATCAATTCTGTGATCTCTCAATAGAGAGCCACCTACTGGAGCAGCCTCCTCAGAACGCATATCTACCTCTCATCTAAACAGTGTTTGTCAGGAATACTTGTCCATTACTTACTTCTAAAACACGACACATCACAATTAATTTTAATCTAAATATCTTCTTCTAATTCTAAGTTTACTATTTGCAATTATTTACATGTCGACCGTTCCACGTCCTAGTCAATCATGTTCCTGTTCAGTAATGTGAGATGGCTCCGGTTTTGGTGGTCGAGTTTCTACATCTTCAGTCATTGTTTCGAAAACCACCTTGCCAGCCTTGATGACCACTTCCCCACGACCTATTCGACTTCTTACCGGGAGAGTGCCTACCATCGTTAGTGTAATTATTCCCAGGCTTACTGTTACTCTTATCCTGACCAAATCCGTTGTGCTTATGCAACTGTTTGTTTTCCCACTGTGAGCCGTTATTTCGTCGACCGTTTTGCCAATCCCGCTGTCGGCGTTTCTCACGGGCTTGCTCCTCATTAATTGCGAACTCGAGTTCCGTCAATATTCCTTTGCATAATTCTGTGTCCCTTCCACACCTTCCGGCAAGTGTTTCCTGGTAGGCAATCGGTAGCTTCGTATAACACAGGCGTATAATTTCAGCTGCGCTACACGGATTGTCGAGATACGGGTTCCTCTTTGTCATATTCTCGAAGAATTTTACGGGACTTCGGTAACCTGCGCCTTCCATGTCTCTAGACATCATTAATTCTTGCTTAATGCGTTCCTGTGTTTCTCTTGACCAGAATTTGCCCAAGAAGGCATTCCGGAACGCATCATACGAGTTGCAAGTCCTGCCAAAGTTCCTCATATATTCTGCTGTGGCTCCTTCCATATGTGAGCACTCGAAATCGAGCTTATACATGAGTGGCCAGTGAGGAGGCAGAGAGAAGTCAAATTGGCCCATAAATGTTTTGGGACGAAGATTATTGCCTTCATCTCTGTAATGTAGAAACTTCCTCACCGAGATGAAGCGTTTAAAATCAAATCTATCTTCGCCATGATAGTTTTGATTTCTTGCAACATTTTGTTGAATCGGTATCTCCGGGTGCAAACTTCCCTGTTCAGAAACTCTGTCTTCCTCTCTGTCAATGTTGGTACTCGACAAATGTTGCGTACTACGTACTAGGCGACAGCAATTGTGCCCCGTCGACGTATGCGTGCCCACCGAGTTTTCTACGGGCGTCGGCGCGGCGTTACGGTATGCTCCGCTACCACCGGCTTCCGTCGTGTTACTCGAGCCGTCCAAATTACCGTACAGAGAAGTCGGTTTACGCGCTGATAGAACTATTTGTTCAGCACTCACTACCTCCCTGTTGCTATCATTGCCAGCTATTTCGCCAGGATCGCTACCTTGAGTTGGTATTGTGGTTTTCCCGAAAATGCGTATAACTTCATTCTCCAGGTTTCGTTTCAATTCGGAGACTTCATATCTTAGTGCATCCCTCGGCGCCACGTCCGGTTGTTGCTGTTGCTTATCCTCAATTCGCTTAATGCGACTCTGCAATTTGGATAAGACAGCCTTCCCTACTTTCGCGGTACTCTGTGTAGAGTAGCGAGTTTCCTTCGCAATTTTCTTTGCCCCCTTTGCTATCAGTTTCGCTTCATTGGCTGTTCTTTTAATTATAGCTACCTACTTTTCTAATTTTACACCTAGGTTCTTTACCTCCTCTTTCATTTCACCCATCATTTTTGCGCTGGCCTTCTCAGCGTTCGATAATTCTGAACTGAGATCTGAGTTAGATTTCTCAACGTTCGATAATTTTGTATTAAAATCGGAGTTATATTTTTCGACGTTGGATATTTTTGTACTGAGATCGGCGTGAAGCGCGGTGTTGTCTTTTATTATTTCTGTCTGAATTCCTTTCAAAATTTCTATAATGTTCACTAGACCTGGCCCATTTTGAATTTCTGCCGCCTGTGTCCTACAATGAGCACAGTTTCCCGTGTTCCTGTTAGCCTTTTTGCGTCTAGAAACGTAATGTTTACCGGCACCAGTCGGGTCGCTCCGGACTGAACCGCTCGACTCGGGTCGGAAATAATTCTTTTCAGCGACACTATGGCTCCGTGGGCTGTATCCTCCATAATTATGGATTACGACATCAGACTCCACGTGCCTCGGTTCCTCAGCGTCGTTGTCGAACTCGTAGATTATACTACCCACTAGGCTGAACCTATTTTTATCATCACCTTCCGGCATCTGCATTTCACACTCGCCACTTTCGCTTGCAGTACCCCCGCGACTGTCACCAATTTTATCACTATTACAGACGAGATTCTGCTCTGCTTTGGCTATGGCTTTCGCTCTCGTCAACATGCGTAATTTAATGTGAATCGTACACTCGACAACAACATATATTTTAGCCTCAACAATAAAAAGGAACAAAATACCAATCACAAAACAAAATGCTCTAAACTGGGTGTGAGCAGTGAACAGAAATGCCACCAACTTATACTTGCTAATAGGATTGCCCCACAAATGGTTGTGCACTTACTGTTCAGCATTTGCTGAGTACAAGTAACATTAGCAAGCACAACAAAAAGAACAACGCGCTTGCAGCATAGAAGCAAAAAACACAACAACAAAAAACACACAACTTATGCTACTTATTTTTATCCGTGATACTACTATCGAAATGATCAGACAAGTTGGATCACAAAGAAAAACAAAACTGAGGTTTCTCCTATCTGCATCTCCGGCAGATCCCAAAATTGCTAATCCTATGCATGGGTCAGCCATATGAAACACCCCACCCGGTGCTTGTCCAATTTATGGGTGTGTTCGCCCCTGACAAACAACTTACAGAGAAAATGGGAGTGGAACTGTACGCAAAAATGGATAACGCTAGATTTAAATGTGGCCCTGTCACCCCTAATTAATCTGCGGTGGTAGTGTAGACGATAAATCACACCCATTTTTACTTCCAAACATGAACGACCACGAACACTTAGGGTGTTCAATGACATCAAACACATACACAAAAATAATATGAAGCAAAAGGGTGAATTCAGGATCAACTACTGAAAGGAAAGGCTCTACTGAATCACAATAATTTTATTATAACCTTCAGATCAATGCTGAATAAAACACAATGAACAATTTACAAAAATTCTCTTTGGCAGTAACTGTGTTAAAATCGGTCCAAAACGCGATCTCTTATAACATATATACGAAGAACCACTCCACTCCAAAGTACTGTGAAACCTCTGTGGAAACAGCAATTGCAATTGATCCAACTATTTGACGTCATTGCTAACACAGGCAGATGCGGGAGCAATCTCACCGTAATATTCCTGTTGTAGCGGCGGTCTCCGACGGCAGACGGCGCGGTCGTGCGATCGGCTTGTGGCGTCTCGGAAAGTACAATCCTACAGTATTCGAACACCAGAGTGCCGTCCATAAACTTCTCTAATTGCGATAACGTTTCTATCAGCAATGAGCTGGCGCGGCTAACGTCCTCTCAGAATGAAAGACCAAAAGGGGAGACGACTTGGCTAACGTCCTCTCAGTACGAGGGCCCAGAACGGAAGACCTCTACCGAGAGTCCAACAAGATCGCTCTTCACCTTTCTTTTCTCACCTCAACTTTTAACCAGCGAATCACGTGAGTAAAAGCTCACAAAATACCCAGTTTGCCAGTGCCGACCAATGTACGGCCTGGGAATAGAACTCATTTCCACAGTTCTTTTATTTCTACAAAATTTCACAAGTAAACTCCGCCCTCGCCGGCTGGGAAGAACCACATCTGTGGGTAATAACACGTTTACTGGAAGTTTTCTCCCAAGAGACCACTCGAGATGTTCCCGGCAAGATTCCCCGTCGTAGCGGACACAGGTTCTTGCATTGAAAGTTTGTTATTCGGAACTCCTGGCCTGCCCCACTTGAGTTACTCGAAGGCGTAAAATTAGTGGGACATAGGCGAGAGCACGCACATGAAAGCCCGTCCAGCTATCCACTGCTCTGTTTTGGTAAACACTTGAACACCTGCAGCTGCACGTCCTTCAGAGGTTGGCGACCGCTGTGGCCTCTCTAAACGGATTACAGAAATCCCCCAGTTCACCATTCATACCATCAGGCTGTAGCCTTCGGTGGTTAGGCGGGGACGTAGCCGAGCTCTGTCTCGCGTACTGCCTTTCCGCGACATCTTATAATTACAAAATCGCGGAATTCTCGCGTGCCGATGCGTTTTCACATAGATTTCCTACACTGTAATTTAGAGTATTTCTCCAACATAGCGTAAAGTGTCGCGTTAAATGGACTCATGTAAGGTGCAAGGCCGTTGCCACCTTACAGTGTGTGATGTCTTTAGGTTAGTTAGGTTGAAGTAGTTCTAAGTTATAGGGAACTGATGACCTCAGAAGTTAAGTCGTATAGTGCTCAGAGCTATTTTTTGAACTTACATGATCAGATCGAATGGAGTGAAGACTGTCTCTTAAAAAGGCGTTAAGAGCAGTTTTATCTGCTTTTTTAAGTAGATATACTTTGCGTTTCTTTTTGATGGTTGTAGGTGTTACGGTATTCAGCCTAGCAGCAACTGCCTTGTGGTCGCTAATCCCTGTATTCGTCACAATACTCACTATTTGTCCAGGATTATTTGTTGCTAAAATGTCAAGTATGCTTTCGCAACCAATTGTTCAAAATAATTTTCTGAGAAAGCATTCAGTACAATTTCGGACGACGTTTTATGCCTGCCGCCAGCTTTAAACGTATAATTTTTCGAGCGTATTGAGGGTAGATTGAAGCCACCAACGACTATAATTGTATGAGCGGGGTACTTGTTTGAAATGAGAGTCAATTTTTCTTTGAACTGTTGAGCAACTATATCTTCTGAGTCGGGGGTTCGGTAAAACAATCCATTAATAGCTTAGTCCAATTGTCAGATATAACCATTACCCGTACTATTTGACACGAACTATCTACTTCCGTTTCGCTACAAGGCAAACTACCTCTGACAGCAATAAATACTCCACCACCAACCGTATTTAATCTATCCTTTCTAAACACTGTTAGGTCGTTTGAAAAAATGTCGGCTGAACATATTTCCGGCTTTAGCCAGCTCTCTGTACCTACAACCATTTGAGCTTCAGTGCTTTCTATTACGGCTAGGAGCTCTGGTTCTTTCCCAACGCAGCTACGACAAATTACAACTACAATACCAATCGTTTCTACAACTACCTTATTTTATTTTACCTTCCCACTTTTAGACGGATGCCTCTTCCGTGGTTTCCTGAGAACCTCTAAACTAAAAAACCACCCAGTCCCTTCCCACACAGCCCCCGCTACCCGTGTAGCGCCCTCCTGTGTGTAGTGGACTCCTGACCTATTAAGTGGAACCCAGAATCCCACCACCAGATATCGCAAGTCAAGGAATCTGCAGCCTACACGGTCAAAGAACCGCCTGAGCCTCTGACTCAGACTCTCCACTCGGCTCCATACCAAAAGACCACAGTCGGTTCTATCGACGATGCTGCAGATGGTGAGCTCTGCCTCGGAAGAAAGACTGGCAGTCTTTACTATTTCCGCAAGCCGCCCGAAACCAGACAGAATCTGCTCCGATCCACAGAGACACACGTCATTGGTACCGACATCAGCCACCACCTGCAGTTGGCTGCACCCTGTACTCTTCATGGTATGCGGAAGCACCCTTTCCACATCCAGAATGACTCCCTCCGGAAAGCACACAGAATGCGCACTGGCTTCCTTACCCTCCTTGGCAGCCATGTTCTTAAGGGGCCCCATTACGCGCCTAACGTTGGAGCTCCCAGCAAACCCACCCTATGAGAATGCCCAGACCTAGCGGGCCGACAAGCTTCCTATGGAACAGGGCGGACGACTGCATCCGGGTTAGAGACATCGTCAGCCACAGATAACGTCAAACGAACCTGGGAAACCCTACTATCGGCCCCTCAGAAAGTTTTTTGCTGCCTGCCAGACTTTGGAATGATCTCCCCTCGACCACGGGTGAGATGTCAACCTCAGTGCAGGCGGTACCCTGGGCGGTCACAGCAGTGCACCGATCAGAGGACACGTCTGACGTGCTCGACGTCCCTCGCATCCCCGCGTCCGATCCCCCACAGTGACGCCCTTTGGCAGCAGCCTCAAGATGTGTGACGGAAGCCAACCAAGCCTGGAGCTCTCAGCGAAGGGTGGCCAACTCAGCTCGCATCTGTACACAACAATTACAATTCCTATCCATTACTGCAGTCGCTCCTGTTTGAAGCTCCTAAAAATATGCAACAAACGAACGGTTTACTCGCCTTATTAGCAGCGGAAATCGAAGTGCTCTCTCAAAATGGTTCAAATGGCTCTGAGCACTATGAGGCGTAACATCTGAGGTCATCAGTCCCCTAGAACTTAGAACTATTTAAACCTAACGTGACACACATCCATGCCCAAGGTAGGATTTGAACCAGCGACCATAGCGTTCGCGCGGTTCCAGGCTGAAGCGCTTAGAACCGCTCTGCCACACCGGAGGGCGTTCTCTCTCACTGACGGTTTAACCGACACTGAGCTACTCTAAACAAACAGTCAAAAGTCTGTACGATACGAGAATCCATAGCAACGGTGGTAGTGTACACTACACTGTTATTGAAATAAAAGGCTGTACCTAGTAAGCACTCAAACACGCAAGAAATTACAAAAATATACTAGTAATTACACAGGTAACTGAAAATGAGTCGCTTGAGTTTGAAACTCGTAAAAATATATAATAAGCGAACGGTGTACTCTCCTTATTAGCAGCAGGAACTCACGGTGCGCTCTCGTTGACAGTGTAACCGACACATCTGTAAAACACTCACGGAAACAGGAAGCTAGGCTCCCACAAAACGTTGACGTATAACGCCAGCGACTGGCAATGGAATCGAAATTGCTGTTCTGGCGGCTGTAGCACACAATCCTCAGGTGGGTGTACGAGAAATTGCAAGAGGTGAAGGAATAAGCCACAGTAGTGTGTGCAGAATCTTGCATTGGCATCGGTTTCATCCTTTCCATATCTCACTGCACCAAGTACTGCACAGAATGAAAGTGAATCCTGCATTGCATTCTGCCGTTTTGCACTTCAGTAGTTCCGAGGTAATCTAGTATTCCTAAGCAATACGTTGTTTACGGATGAGGTTTCATTTACAGATCATCGTAATGTGAATCTGCGGAACAGGCACTACTTGTCCGTGCAGAATCCCCACAGGATTCGCCAAGTTCCTCATCAACGACAGTGGAGCGTCTGTGTTTGGTGCGGTGTTATTGCTAACTGTATTGTTTGTCCCTGTTTCTACCGTGGAACACTGAATGGACAGCGACATGCTCCATTTCTTCAACACACACTAGCGCTCCTCATGGAGGATCTAGGATTGGAAACTCGTCTATCAATGTGGTTCCAACATGATGGATGTCCCGCACACAATGCAACAGATACCAGAGACTTTCTAGATGCGACATTCCCAAATAGGGGGGTGTGACAGGGAGGTGCTGTGCGATGGCCGGCACGGTCCCCCAACTCGACGCCATAAGACTTCATTCTCTGGGGCACTGTGAGAGACAGTGTGTACCAAGCATCCCGAACGACAGTAGAGAATATGCAACATCGTATTACTGCGGCGTGTGCACTTCATTTATTTCAAGCGTCAACTTCACTTCGCAAGTACTCGGGAAATAATTGACTTATTGCGATGCAACCAACAACATGATTTTTATGAATTTTCATGCTGTTGCTTGCATACGAAATAACGGGGGGTAGTAGGATTTTGTATGTTCTGGGACACTAGGACAATTTTATAAAAAATAAAAAAGTCGCTCGTGACTGCATCACTCTCGTTTTTTTTATGTTTCACAAAATTGTCCTAATCTCCCAGAACATACAAAATCCCACTACTATCCCTTTTACCCAATAATATAATATAATAATACAATAACAGCTATAATAAAAAATCATTTATTTTATATTCATTTCCCATAGGTGAATGTAATGAGATTAAATAAATTAGAGAATTAACTAATATTTTTAAAAAACGATTTTTAAAAAAGCGTTTTTATAACTTTTCTTAACCTCAAAAAATGTTCTATTTTTGACTTCTGTGAAAACGTGTTTTTTAAAATTATTTTCGAATCAAATTTTTGGAAAGGCATTTCTTAGATCATTTTCTTAGTCCCAAAAATTATCCTATTTTCGACTTTAGTGAAAAACGCGTTTAAGAAAATTATTTTCGAAACAAATTTTAAAAAAGCGTTTTTCATAACTTTTTCTTGGCCCCAAAAATGGCCCATTTTTTACTTTTGTGAGAAAATGTTTTTTAAAATTATATTACAGAATAAGTATATGTAATTATTTATCTTCTGCTTCAGCAGCCATAAGGTTATTATGAGTTGTTGTTTGTAAATGTTTTTTGAGATAACACTTATTTACAGTTTTACCACATTTACAAGTTACTTTAATTATGTTATGTGCCCTACAACATTCTTTACATACATATTTATATCCATCTGTTCGATATTTATCTTTATAAAATTCGTTAATACTTTTTTCAATCATACATTCACTACACTGTTTTAATTGTGGCTTGGCACAGCCTAAAGACTGCTTTAGCTGTCGCTTAGTGTTGTCCATTTAAATAAAATAATTTTTTTTCACTATCTGAAAATTGCAAAACATCCAACACAATGTCCTACACATTTTTGGTGTTTCAGACTTCTCTGACCCTATGTACACAGCGCTACACGAAGACTAAGTTCTGAATTAACAGAACTGCTTCTTTTACTCGGGCTGTTTTTAAGTACATATGCGAGCGTGTTGGATATTTTAGCCAAATGGCTAGCACTTTCCATACAAATACGTTATAATGACCTTTGATATGCATACTCTCATTGGTCAACGATTGTGTGAAGTTTGGCTGAAGTAAAGGATCTTGAAGAATGTATGTATAGTTGGAGCTCTACTGACAAAGTATCTTCTAAAATTCAACTTCTACATCGATTTATTTAAGGCTCAAATTCATTATTTTCTTAAAATTATTTCATTTTAAAATTGGAGAACAAGCCTGAACAAATCATTAATGTGATTTGAACAACAAAATTAGAAACAAAAAATAGAGAAAATTACATCTAAAGTGAAGTATGTTCCCAAGTTATTTTCAACTGAACATAAACCAGTGCCATCTCTTGACAGAAGTTGGAATTTAGTTAGTTCAAAATACTTTTCACAGATGTCTCTACAGGTCTCAAAGTACAGCTCAAAACACATAAAATGCAACAAGTGGATAGCTGGAAACATATAAAATGGAACAAACCAAATTTTTCGTTTTAAAATGCAACAAACTGATTTTTTCTTCAAATACATTCATCCCATACTCACAGTGGGCCATATACCGAATTTCATCAAAATAACGTAATTAACAAAAAAGTTGATTTTCATGACTCAACTCTTTTTGACTTTACATTAAGTGATGATTTCTCAGTCAAATATTAACCGATTTTAAAAATTCAAAGTGCTAACATAATCTACATAAAAAGAGCTATCTGAAAAAAATATAATAAAATAAATAGGAAATCATTTAATGAGTAAGGTACTAAAATTTTCACTTTTTATTTTTTATATCTTTCTTAAAATGTTTCAGAAACGTATATAAGCGAGAAGTTAACACTTTTATAAATTTTTTAAGTTTCTCGTTCATTTATATAGAAGCAAATATTAATTATTAAAAATTTCTCTAAGTAATCTATGTTGTGTATCATATGTAAGATTCTTTTTACCATACTTAATTACATAAGCAAGTGTATCGTTTGGAATTTTATCATTAAAAGTTGCACAAAGTTTCATAGTAGTTTTCTGTGTGGCTACAACATTCTTTCTGCATGTCATATTGATTACATATATTGGATAATTGTTTATAAAACTAAATTTACTAATATCAATATCTGATGTTAGTAAAGTAATTCTTTTAAAATCAAGAAATGCATAATATGCTTTCAGAAAATTATTTGGCGGATTAGTATTCCACAATTCTTGAGGAAAAACATGATTTCCACCATTTTTAAAATAAATATCCTGTACTTTAACATGAGCAAATAATGACAAATCAAGTAATTGATTATTTTTATGATATGTTTGAAATGTAACAAATACGAAGGTGGGCATATCAAATTCTGTAGAGTTATAGTAATTTGTAATATCTAGTTCAAAACTGTGTTTTCCCAATAAACCAGCAACTTCTTGTGTTTGAAGTTCATAAAAAGAAATTGGAATATTGGGGTTTTTTAAGAATAATTTCACTTTGTTTACATTCATAATTTGGTTCATATTTAACAACTGGTACACGAATTTCCATAGATTCTATAATAATTTTACCTTCTTTAGGAAGAGTATCCTTTATTTCAACACCAGCATCACTTTTATCAGCCCAACAAAGAATTATGTCTCCACAAGATGAACTACATGAAAAAATTACAGTTAAATCTCCTTCCCACATAATTTCTTTACAATCATTAAAAAATCCACCAAGTAATGATAATGGAATAAAGTACTTCATTTCTTTTACAATTTTTTTCCTGTGTTAATTGTATGTCCTTCTAAACTTATTTTGTCGGTAACAGATGAAGTTAGATGAAGTTAAACAGATGAAAAAATAAAAGGATGTTCAATTGTAGATAAAATATAATTTCCTTTCCTTATCATTATAAAATCTAACAGTTTGCTACATAATTATCAATTAATTTTGAATTGATTTTCCATCATAAGTTGAATAATCTGTGCCATCATTTCCTATAATACTAAAATTCATGTATAATTGTGCATGATTGCGATGAAGCCAACCATCACTAATATTTATTTCAATTTCTGTATCTTTGTTAGGAACATTTAAATTATTTTTAGTTTTCTCATTCACAGGGAATGAATAGAATTGATACTTTCAATTTTATTCATGTCGCAGTATAAGATTGTTTTAGCAGTTACTTATTAATAAGGAAAAAATTTATTAAGATATTTCTAAAGAAGCTGTTATAGTAGCACCATTAAAGTCAATTAAATTAACATTTTGATCAGTTATAGTACCTTCTAAATGTTGAACTGCATCAAAAATAGGAACATTTACAGGATATTTTGGTTCATAAATTATTGGTCCACCCAATTCTGCATTATGTTTAAATGAAGCAATAATATTAGTTTCTTTATGAAAATGATCATTATGTTTTATATACATTCCATCAGCTAGATTAAAATTTATATTTATTGAATGAAAAGGAATTACTTTAGGAACATCTTTAGCTATAACTTTTTAATTAGGTAAAATAATTTGATTACTAAAACCATGTAAACTTCCAATGCTATCTTCTATATTCATATATAATTTTATATCACTTTCAATAACAATTCTGTTCAAAATTTCATCTGCTTTAACATGTATATTAGGCTTTTTCGAACGAATAAATTTTTCTAAACTTTTAAAACTATATTGACTTATAGGAATTTCTATCGTTTCTCTATCACAATGAAGTTTATTATTTTTTGTTGTAATATTTGGTGTTAAGAAAGTATCTATCATGTATTGGAACAGTTAATCTTTTTCTAAGCATTGAAGATTTATCACTAAGTTGAAATAATCTACTCATTTACTACTGAAAAAAATTATTAAATAAATGAATGAAACAGATTGGGAACCTAAAGTAAGAATTTCAGAAAATAAGTTAAAAAACAAACATGGTAAACTTTTACGAAATGCTATTAGATGTGTGATAATCGGACCAAGTGGTTGTGGGAAAACAACATTAATGATTGATAATTATATTTTATCTCCTGGATGATTACATTGGAATAAAATTAATCATTTGTATCATTATTCAAAAAGCTTAGATCATCCAAAGCATCATGAATTTATAAAACAATGAAAAATTGAAGATAAAATTAATGAAAATATTGTTAGTTTTAGTGAAAATAACGAAGAAATTATTCCTTAAGATGAATGTGAAGATAATTCAGTTGTGGTATTCGATGATTTCATTTTAGAAAATCAAGATATTGTAAGAGAATATTTTACTAGAGGCAGACACAAACGTATAGATTGTTTTTATTTAGCTTAAACTTATTCAAAAATACCAAAACAGTTAGTTAGAGGCAATTTAAATTTTTTAAATATCTTTAGACAAGATGATACAAATTTAAATGACATTTATTATGAATTTGTTGGTGGATATTTAAAGTTTGATAATTTTATAGAAATGTGTAGTATATGTTGGCAAGATGAGTTTGGATTTTTCACAATAGATATGTCTAGAAAACCAAATGAAGGTAAGTTTAGACATAAAATACAACATTTCATAAATCTTTAATAATTTGTATCCATAATAAATGGACACTTAAAAAATGAGATTACATATCTATTAGACAATGATGAAGGAGTTTTACCTGACCATATAAATGAATTTAAAGAAGCTCTTGATTACTTAAAAAAATATGAAAAATCACAAAAAGTAGAATAAATTTATGGTCAACATTATACAAATTGTTCATGGTCTAACAATAATGCTACATGTGGACCAGACTCTTGTGGTTGATATTATTATAATAAATGTATAAGTAAAATGCAAATAAACATGAACATTAAACATAAACGTTAAACATAAACATAAATGTAAACATAAACGTTAACATAAATGTAAACATAAACATAAACGTTAAACATAAACATAATTAATGTTTTTTCTTCCTTAATAAATGTTTGCAAAGTACAATGAAAACGTTATTAAACAAGCTAAACAAATTAAAAAGAAGGCTGAAGAATTAAAGGAACAATTTAAGCTTTGGAAAAAGCAACCAAGAACAGAATATAAGAAACATAAAAAGGAACATCAACCTGTTACTGATGCTATTGAAAAAGTAAAACAAGGTATTGAAGGATTAGGAGATAGAGAAGTTGAATAAACAATGAATTCCATATCGTCATCATATAGAAGATTTTGGATACTTATCACCAATTAAACATTTAAAAGATTGGTCAGATGATATTTCTGGAAAATATGATTATACATTAAGAGAATCAGAAATTCAAGATGTATTAAATAAACATCAAGAAGGAAAATAATCAAATAAAAAGATAAATGAAAGTAAAAAGACAAATGAAACTAAAAAAATAAATGGTAATGAAAGAATGATAAAGTACATTAATCATAGTGAAGATAAAGTTTAAAACATGTTGGCATGTTTAAATATGTTGGTATTTTACCTGTTGAATTCAGTGGAGATAAATCAAAAATTGGTGAAAAAACATATGAAGGTACAGATGGATAATGAGACTTCTAACTGAAAAACAAATTACTATAGTTGAGATGAATGAAAAAATCGATAATGTAGATTTATCAAATTATGCAGATGTATTACATAATTCAGGTGCATCATATTCTGATAATAATCCAAATAACATAAGATCAAGTAAAGGTAATAAATTTAAATACATAATAAAAGAAATTGTTAATGATTATTTTCCAAACTTAAGAAGAAATTCAACTATAGATTATTCAGATTTTAGTTCTCCAGAACGAAAAGAGAAAGGTTTAATTAAAAAATATACAGATAAATCAATTGAATATGTTTGGATGAATGATGTTAGACAATTAATTGATAGATTAGCAATTATTCATGGTGAAGAAGTAGCTGGAAATAAGAATTATCATGATGAAAAAGTGAGTATTGAACAAATGTTAACAAATAAATTTAGTGATTTTATAATCGATAATCAAAAGGAATTCCATATTTAATTAGATTTCTAAATAATCTTCCACATACAATTTGCAAAAGTGATAAATATGGAAAAGGATTAGTAAATACTTTAATTAACAAATTGCCATTCAAAATGCATCTTCCTGGTTACAGTCACTGTGGTCTAGGTACATAATTAGAGGAAAGAATAATTAAAGGTGATAAAGGTATAAATGAAGCTTGTTAAAAACATGATATTGCTTATAGAGATAACAAAGAACTAGAAAAAAGGCATATAGCTGATAAAGAACTTCAATTAGCTGCAAAAGAAAGAATGTATGCAAATGATGCTTCATTTGGTGAAAAAGCAACAGCAGTTTGAGGAATAATGTATGGATAACGAAAATTACGTTTGGGAATTAATCTTGATGAAAATGGATGGGATTATAAATTTTTAAACTATAAAAGAAATCCTTATTAAATTTTTTAACCATATAAATGGATAACTTTGCAACTGATTTTACTTTCCTACCTAGTCAAATAAATTAAATTTAAATAATGGACAATTAAATGCAATTGAACCATTTTTAACAAATCTTCGAAAAAGGAAAAAGAAAAGAAAGTTGGTGAAAAATTTGCACATTAGCTATTCCTGTTGTTAAATAAATTATTGTATGTCTAAGAAAAAAGAAAGATGGTAAAGGATTAACACAACATGAAGGTGGATTTTTATCATTATTATTAGCTGCATTACCATATTTAGCAACAATTGGTTCTTTAGCTGGTGGATCTGCAGCAACTGCAAATGCAGTTATAAACAAGAAGAAAGCTGATAAAGAATTAGAAGATCAAAAAAGACATAACTTAGAAATGGAAAAGAAAGCTGGAACAGGAAAAATTAATTAAAAATATCCTAATGTATTAAGTAATTATGATTAGAAGAACTTACTAAACAATTAAAAATTAAACAATTTCGCCATGTATATATGATTGAAGAATTAGTAAATAAACAATTTAAAACTGAATGTGGTGTAGTAAATTTAGATATACCTGATAATCCTGGTACAAATTGTATTTGTTATTATACAAGTAAAAATAAAATAAATTGTTTTTGATTAATTTGGTGCTAATATACAGAAACAATTAGTTAACTATTTAGGAAAAAATGAACTATATTACAATACAGAAAGAATACAAAATTTTTATGATGTAATATATGGCTATTTATGTTTATTCATTTTAAAATCGTTATGTGAAAATTATAATTTTAATGATATTTCAGATTTAATAAATGGACATTTTTGGAAATAAGATCAAAACTGATGAGGAATCATCGTATGATATAATCTCATTTGAATCAAAAATTGAAAATTATTTGGAAGCAAAAATAGATAATTTAATGAAACAATTCCAGAAACAATTACGAGGCATTTTTAAAATAAGTAAAACTTTAGTTGATTTTAAAGAAAGTAGATGTAAAAGATCCAGTAAATGGTTATGATCTTGACATCTTGGGTTGTCAGGTGTTCTGCCGGATATCAGCGTCGTACTTGCACGACATCTCGGTCACGTAGCTCGTAACCTTCATGAGATGCGACCTGAGACTGCTCCTCGAGTGGACCTGGTCCAGTATTTATGCCGATAGCTTTCCCCCTCCACCAACTTCTGCAGGCGCTTCCTCTGTGGACCGCGTCCATTCCCTGCGACCTGCTGGAGCGTTAATGCTCCGTTTTCCGTCCGTTGCGGTTCTAGGTGTTCCCTCTATGGTCCGCACCCATCAAACCCGCTCTTGGGGGTTTCATCTACGGTCTGGGGTACCAAGCGTTCCCCCTGCGGTCCACGCCCGCTCACCACGACCTGTTGGAGCGTTGCTGCTCCGTTTTTCGTCCGCTGCGGCTCTGCATGTTCCCTCTGCGGTCCGCGCCCACCAGTCCCACTTCTGGGTTTTCCATCTTCGGTCTGGTGCGCCTGGCAGTCCGTCAGGGGCTCGTTTTCCATCTCCCAGTCTCTGGTTCTTCTGTTTGTGTAGTGTTGCAGCTGGCCCCTTTGCTCCTTTAACAATTCTGGAGCCGGATCCAAGGCTCTGCTTAGCTGGTACCCTGTGTCACGGTTCATAAGATCGTCAGCCATTTTAATTTCTATCGATTCTCTTATAACACTGTCCCAAAATCTGGGTCGTTTGTACTAGAATCTTGGTATCCTCATACTTCATGGCATGATCTAGTTCTAGACAGTGTTCAGCAATGGCTGACTTAGTCACCCATCTTAATCTAGTGTGCCTCTGATGTTCTTTGCACCTGATCTCCACAGTTCTTGTCGTCTGGACAATGTAGGACAAGCCACATTGACAAGGTATATTGTAAATCCCTGGTTTTAGTAACCCCAGGTCGTCTTTGACACTCCCCAGCAGTCCCCCGATCTTGTTGGATGGACAGAAAACCTACTTGATATTGTGTTTACAGAGGATCCTACTGATTCTGGCAGAAATAGAGCCAGCATAGGGCAGATATGCCACCTTCTTTGTTTCATCTTGGTCTTCTTCAGGAACCTGTGGAATAGTGGCTGGTTGGAGTGCCCTCTCAATTTGTCTTTCCGTGTATCCATTCTTGGAGAAAACTGTTTTGAGGCGTTCTATCTCTATAGGTAGATTCTCTTGGTCTGACAGGGCACGTGCTCTGTGGACCAAAGTCTTCAGAACCCCATTCTTCTGTGCAGGGTGGTGACAGCTGCTGGCCTGCAGATATAAATCAATGTGTGTTGGTTTTCGGTACACACAGTGGCCAATTGATCCATCTGCTTTCCTCTGGACTAGTAGATCCAGAAATGGCAGCTGGCCATTCTTTTCCAGTTCCATGGTGAACTTGATATTTGGGTGGCATGAGTTAAGATGTTCAAGAAACTCATTGAGCCTCTCCATCCCATGTGGCCAGATCACGAAGGTGTCATCCACATACCTAAAGAAGCATGTGGGTTTAAATGTGGCTGTCTCCAATGCCCTCTCCTCAAAACTCTCCATAAACATGTTGGCAACCACAGGGGACAGTGGGCTGCCCATAGCTACACCTTCGGTTTGCTCGTAATATTCGTTTCTGTACAGGAAATATGCGGATGTCAGTATATGACTCCACAGGTCCAACAGAGCACCGTCAAATTTCTGTGCAATCAGTTCTAGTGAGTCCTTCAGTGGGACCCTGGTGAACAGCGATACCACATCAAAACTAACCATGATGTCCGAATCTGTGATGTGCAGTTGCTTGAGGCGTTGCAGGAAATCTTTTGAGTTGCGGATGTGGTGAATACATTTGCCTACATATGGACACAGGAGACCTTTCAAGTACTTGGCTGTTGTGTACGTAGGTGCCTCAATATTACTGACAATTGGACGTAGTTGCACACCCTCCTTGTGTATTTTAGGCAGACCATACAGTCTAGGTGGCACTGGCGCTTTTTCCTGTAGTTGTCTGATGATCTTATCGGGCATCCCTGTTTCCTTCAAGAGAGCACTAGTCTTCTTGGCCACCTTGTCCGTGGGGTCACACCCCAGAATTCTGTATGCAGGGTCCTCCAGACGTTGGCATACTTTCTCATCATAATCCACCCACTGCAAGACGACAGTGGAGTTCCCTTTGTCTGCTGGCAGTACCACAATGATGTTGTCTTCCCAGAGTTTCTTGAGTGCAAGCCTCTCCTCGGTTGTGATGTTCCATTTTGGCGGCCTGGCCCTGGTGAGGGCCTTGCAGCATTTCACTTTAGAAAAGTGTACAAAAGATGGTTATAGAACTATATGTAGGCCATGTTAAAATAAATATCATGTAGAAAATTACACTAAAATTCGAATTCCTTGTGTATGTGGAAAAAGTGTTGCTAAATATTATTTTAAAGAACATGTAAGACAAAATCCAAGTGAAGAACATACGAAAATGGAAAATGAATCTACAAGGAATAATGAAGTAGTTATAATTGAAGAAAAAAAGAAATGTAAAATCTGTCAAGAAACTAAAGATTTATATTGTTTATATATAAATCCATCACATATAGATAAACATAATAATAAATGTAAGAAATGTACCTCAGAATTTATTAAGAATAAGAAAGTTTTAACTTTAAATAATAATCCTTTATGATTAATTAATTATCCAAATATTAAATAATTACCATATTTATTTAATAGAAATAATATTTACAAAGCTAATGAATGTTTTTGTAATAAATAGAAGAGCAAACTGATTGTTAAACTAATTGTTAAAAAAGTAATTGATTGTTAAACTAAATAATAAACAAATTATTTAAATACTAATTGACTGTTAAATTAAATAATTAACTAATTATCTTTTTGATTAATCATTCATTAAAAATACTTGGCCATCTAGTAAATAATTATCATTTTATTAATAAAAATAATTTTGACAAGCCTAATAAATTTCTTTGTAATAAATATAAGAGCAAAATTGAAAGTAACATTGCTGCTCAACTACAACACCTTGCTAATCAACTACAACAATTACCTGTTGTAAGACTTCGTGTATTTTGTAGAATAAATAATCCACGAGGATATTCAAGTTTACATAAAGCTGATTAATTAGATTTATTATTAGTAATCATTCAATTATTAATAGTAATTATCCTAATATAGTTAGAAGTAATACACCTATAGTAAGTGAAAATAATACAAATATTGTTAACAATAAAATGTCTAAAATAAGTAAAAATAATAAAAATTATTTAGCTGAAGTAAATAGGAAATATAAAAATATCGTTAATATTTATGTACCTGAACACAGTTCTAAGACTTCGACAGCTGTCACAGAAGAAGTAAGTGATAATGAAGTAAATATTGTTAAAAATAATAAAGATGAACCTAGTGAAAATCTTTGGAAAAGTTACCATTTTATGATATTAATGATGTTTTTCTAACTAAAAAAATAAACCATTAAAAGGAATATTTCCATTTTCTACGAATGTATTTGTGAAGTCAAAAGATAGAAAAATAATTAATGATTACTTAGTTGAAAATGCATTTGGAAACAGATTACAAACTATAAATTTAGGAAATAATAGGGATATACTTGATCCTAATCATTTCTCAAATCCAGTAAAAAAAATTTTTCAGACTGTTAAAAACTATTTGAAAGTACATCATGGTGTAAAGATAGATCTTAATTTATATTGTGAATATAAACCACAAACAGATGAAACAAATGAAAAAGTTCAAGAATTTGGACAACAGACACCAAACTATACTATTTTAACAGAAAAAGATTGTAATGAAAAATTCAAATATGGTAAAAGACATTTTTTTCGAAAAAAATATCTAATTTTCAAGCACAGGGATCTGGATGTCATTAAATAAAATTATTGATTTACAATTAGCAATTAATAAATATGTTCCACTAAGAGGATCTAAAAGCAGCTTTGTTCCCTGTAGATGAACATCCAGAAAGAATTACAAAATATAAAAAAGTTGGTCTTGATCTTGATAAAAAAAACTTGAAAATATTGAATTTCCTTTACTAGTTGGTCACACTCGAAAAGCAGAAAATATAATTAATTTAACTCTTAATGTTTATTATTTTCATGATGAAGATGAAAAATATCAAGTGTATCCATTAAAAATAACAAATTCAATAAAAGAAAAACATGTAAATCTACTTTATTTTAAGAAAGATAATAATTCAGATTATTGTTATATAAATATTTTTCAATATTTGTATCAAGTCAAATGATTTAACATACTGAAGTAAAATCTATTTGTAATTTATGTTTACTACATTTTAAATAAAGAAGAGTTAGATGAAAACACAAAAAATTGTTTAACTAATAAACCACTAAAACTTGAAATGCCAGGTGAAGGAGAATGTACATATTTTAAAAATTATGAACTTAAACAAAAATTTCCATTTGTTATTTTTGCTGATTTTGAAATTTCACCTTTAAAAATGGATAATTGTGAACCAATTCCTGAAAGACCATATACAATGAAATATCAAAAACATGAACCAAGTGGAAATTGTTAATATATTAAATATATATATGGAAATTATAAAGATCCTGTTGTTAATAAGGGACCAAATAGTCATAGAAATGTTTAGAATGTATAAAACAAGAAGCTGAAGAAATTGGAAGAATTTAATCTGATATTGAAGAAATGAAACCACTTGATCTTGATGAATATAAAATGTATCAAAAATCTACAATTGTACACTATGTAGATGTCCTTATACAAAAAAGAATAAAAAAGTACATCATCATGATCATTTAACTGGGAAATATATTATTCCATTATGTAATACACGTAATTTAAAACTATGACAACCCGATTTTTACCTATTTATTAACATAATTTATCTGGTTATGATTCACATTTCTTTGTAAAGGAACTTGGTTATGATAATAAAGAAATAGAATTAATACTGAATAATGAAAATAAATGTATTACTTTTAGTAAACACCAAAAACATTAAAAATGAGATTTGTTGATACATTTAGATTTACGGCTTCTTAATATGATAAACTTTCATCAAACGTAAAGAAAATCAGTTAAAAAATATTAAAAAGTATGTTTCTCCAGTATTATTTCACTTAGTAATTGGAAAAGGTTTTATCCATATGATTACAAGGATTCTTGGAAAAAAAGTGAAGAAACACAATTACCAGCAAAAGATAAATTTTATAATGAATTAAATGATTGTGACATAAGTGATGAAGATTATGAAAATGCAAAATTAGTTTGGAAAAAATTGAATTCTAAAAATCTTGGTGAATGTCTTGATTTACATCTTAAAACTGATGTATTATTGTTAAGTGATGTGTTTGATAATTTTTGAAAAACATATATATATATATATATATATATATATATATATATATATATATATATATATATATATATATATATATATATATAATTTAGATCCATCTTGGTATTTTACAGCACCAGTTTTATCTTGGGATGCAATGTTAAAAATTACTAATCGAAAACTTGAATTATTATATTCTATAATATGCTTCTAATGGTTGAAAAAGGAATGAAAGGTGGAATTTCACAATGTTGTAAAAGATATGTAAAAGCAAATAATAAATATTTATAAGATTATAATAATAAAGTAATATCAAATTATGTAATGAATCTAGATGAAAATAGTTCATATGGTTATGGTTTGAACCAACATTTACCATATGGCAGATTTAAATGAAATGAACCAAATAATTTTAATTCTACAAGAATGAGTGAAATGTCAAACAATAGTCAAGATGGATATAAATTTGAAGTAGGTCTAGAATATCAAAAAGAATTACATGATATACCACTAGCTTGTAAATCAAAACATGTTCGAGGTACAAATGAAAGTAAACTACTTTAGATAGAAACAAAATTATGTAGTACATTATAGAAATCTTACACAATATCTATCTTTAGGAATGAAACTTACTAATATACATAAAATTTTAAAATTTAAACATTCTAATTGGTTAAAGAAGTATATAAATCTAAGCACACAGTTAAGAACAAAAGCCAGAAATGATTTTGAAAAAAATTCTATAAATTAATGAATAATTC
Source organism: Schistocerca piceifrons (assembly GCF_021461385.2). Classification (NCBI taxonomy): domain Eukaryota; kingdom Metazoa; phylum Arthropoda; class Insecta; order Orthoptera; family Acrididae; genus Schistocerca; species Schistocerca piceifrons. The sequence goes on from NC_060149.1 coordinate 5,650,542, forward strand.
AGTATTTGGTAAAGAAAAGGAAAGTATAAGAAATAGACGAGTTGTTAAATTAGTTTCAGATAGTAAAGTATGTGATAAACTTGTAGCTAAGCCAAACTTTAAACATAGAACTATATTTACTGAAAATCTAGCTGCTGTTCATATGAATAAAACTAAAGTAATATTTAATAAACCTATTTATGTCGGAATAAGTATCCTTGATTTATCTAAAGAATTAATGTACGATTTGCACTACAGAGTTATGAAACCTAAATATGGAGAAAATATTGAATTATGTTATCATGGTACATGTAGTTATATTTACAGTATTAAAACCCAAGATTTCTATGAAGATATGAAATCAATGATTGATTATTTGATACAAGTGATTATCCAATAGATTATATATATAATATTTCACTAGTAAACAAGAAATTTGTTGGTAAAATAAAAGATGAATGTAATGGAAAATAATGGAAGAATTTATCTAAAGGAATTAAAAAATTTGTTGTTAAAAACAGAATAAGTTTAGAAGATTATAAAGATCGTTTGTTTAACAATATAGAACAATACAGAAAATTTAAATTAATTAAAAGTGAAAAACATGAAATACATACAATTAAAGTGAACAAATTGAAAATAGAATAGATACATTATCATATGGTCATTACTCATTATTGAAAATCTAATACAAATTATTATATATAAATCTGATACAATTTATTCTATTTAAATGGAGACAACTTTAATCAAGAAGCTAAATAATTTCAGTATTTCTAAAGAAATTAGAAAAGTAAATGAGAAGAGACAAATGTATTGTATAATATTACAGACTGTGAATATTTAAATACTAGATTTGGAGAACACCTTTGTCTATAACTTAATAATGATTTATTTTACCAAATAGATTTTCTAAATTAATTGAGAATTTTGATATTGATGTAATAAAAAGAGGACAAATGAAATTAAAATATAAAAGAATGAAGAAACTTAAAAATAGAAATAATGAATTTCATGACATAGAGTTTACAATGTGAAAAATTTACTTCTGTTAACTAATACATTTACTTTGTTCAAAATGTAAAATTATTTTTCTCATTAATTTTATTTTATTTAAATGAACAACATTAAGCCACAGTTAAGACAGTGTAGTGAATGTATGATTAAAAAAAGTATTGAAGAATTTCGTAAAGATAAATATCGAATAGGTGGATATAAATATGTATGTAAAGAATGTTGCAAAGGACATAGTAAAATTAAAGTTACCTGTAAATGTAGTAAAACTGTAAATAAGTGTTATTTCAAAAAACATTTACAAACAACAACTCGTAATAATCTTATGGCTGTTAAAGCAGAAAATAAATAATTTTATATACTTATTCTTTAATATAATTTTAAAAAAACATGTTTTTCACAAAAGTAAAAAATAGGACATTTTTGGGGCTAAGAAACAGTTATATAAAATACATTTTTTAAAATTTGTTTCGAAAATAATTTTAAAAATCACGTTTTTCACAGAAGTCAGAAACAGAAAATTTTTTGGGGTGAAGAAGTTATATAAAATGCTATTTTAAAAATCGTTTTTTAAAATATTAGTTAACTCTCTATTTTATTTAATTACATCATATTCACCTATGGGAAATGGCAGAGTTAGGTGAGACTCCATATATATTCGCCTGACAGTAGGAGGGCTATACATTGTTAAGGTATGATCCTTCATGAAATGCAAATCACAGAGTTAATCCAATGATGTTCTGCACAGATGTGTTTTGGAGTGTCTCTAGTATGTCTGTCGATTGTGTCACATCACTTTTTTCAATTCTCGGCGCACAGTGACCACATGAAGATGTCTAGAAAATAATGAGTCCCACCACATATCAGCGCCAGCTGAGAGATTTTGCTGATTTCAAGCAACCCAACATAACGTATCTGTCATGCATTTTCTTCATAATGGCAAATCTCAGCCGTACACTGCAGAGGCAATGAAGACGCTCCTGCAGCGTTTTCGAGTCGGACGTGCTCGATCACCCACCATACAGCCCGTAATCTTTGCTCACATGAACCGCTGGTAATGAAGACAGCATTTTGGCCGTGACAATGAACTGCTGACAAGCGTAGACAACTGGTGGAAATCACAGGCGGGTGTCCTCTAAGACAAGGATATTGGACAGTTGGTGTAACGCTATGATGAAAGTCTAAGTTGGAGCAGAGACTATGTGGAGAACTAATTGGAAGGTTTAGCAAACTGTTGCGAATAAAACATGTTTGGTTTAGGCTATTGTTACCACTACACGACCGACTTTACCTTAGTTAATGGCTAGCCCTCGTTTCATTTTAAAAAGGGGTAGATATAATCCTTAAAGTACAAAAAATATTGTAAATATTCTTGACAACAATTGCTCCAAAAAAGGTGCTATTTCACTGTTGTATATGTGTTCAAAAATCATTTTTAAAGTGCAAAGGAGATTGCTGAAAATTATTGTTCACAGATAATTTTATTGTTAATAAAACCATAAGTTATGTTGTTATATCATTATTATTACTTACGTAACAACTCAGCCCATTCGCTACAGAATACAAATGAGTAGCAATTGCTTAGCTGGAGGACTTGGAATTAATTTGTTACTGCAAATTGGACGTCCTGAAATGTGATGAGCTACATATACTATCAGGCAGCTAATTATTTACAATGCACAGCTAGATCTGAATTGCACACATCTTTTTCTGCAATTACGGACGCATTTATGCTTCAGCCTGGTATATCTACATTTTGGCGTATCCTATAGCCTGTCCTGCAAAGTTTGCGAGGATTTTACCAGCTTCCGGATTTTTTGCCAAATTAATTATGGTCCTTTCACAACAGAGCACTGATCTAGACTGGAGAGAAAACTGCCCGAGAGCAGCAGAGAGACACGGCTATTGGCTGAGTATAGCAGTACGTGATCACATGAGTGATATGTAATTCAGATAATGTGAGTACTTTAGAGCACACTCCAGATGGGGCTACATTCTCATTGGCTTCTTGCCCAAGAGTAGTTGCCCCCTTGCCCCCCCCCCCCCCCCCACACTCAAGCAATTGGCCGAAAGCATGATGATTTCAGAGGCGAACAAAGTGGTGGAGAGGAGGGGAAGTAAGTGACAGAATATAAGAAGGAAAAGATGGCTCAGCACTGAAAGCGCAGTTCCTGGAATGCCAACACAGGAATGTGCTGAGATGAGCGATTTTTTTAGTGGGAAAGTACAGATATCCGAAATATTTGAGCCTGAACCCGCCGTTTTCTGCTTCTCTCCGTGATGATTTCTGTTACTACAGCATATTTAACGAGTCAAATGATAGGACTGTAAGAACTTTGGAGAAGATTGGTCATGTCAGATAAATGAGTGTTTAAATAGCTCGTCCACATCAGTGACACTACTCTTTTCTTTTTACTGCGTCCTTTGTCTAGAGTCCACCTCCGTAGGCGAGTGGTCAACACGGCAGATTGTCATATAGGAGACATGGGTTCTATTGCTGGTAATGGAAGGGATTTTTCCTTGGTGAGAGGACTGGACCGGGGTACTCCCAGCCTCTGGCAATCTGATTTAGAGGTAGCGGCTCCAAGACCGAAACGTCGACAACCGCTGGGAGTGCGGTGTGCTGGCCCAATGTCCCTCCATTCCTCATCCTATAATGAATGCTGTGGATGACAGGGAGGCGGTCGACTATCGTATGCTCTTCAGGGCCTGATCGCGTGGTTTTCTATACGTTCTTTAGTTCCTTTGGCTGAGTTTAAACACTATGGGAGGTTAACCTTATAAAACTCTTCCCCCAGTACCAGATAGGTTAAGAAGACTGTACTGACAGGTAGATTGGGAGAGAGTGGAGTTAATGCGTTATCTCTTTCATATTTTCAGCGACGCAGTATTAGTCTTCCATGTGCCCATGGCTTACCAGAGATCTGTGATCGGGCAAGTAAGTCACACGTTCCTGTTTCTACGTGGATATTTTCACCATTAACAAGTCAAAATATAATGGAATCTTATTGTGGACTCTCCCATAGGAAGCTAATGAAATGTTAATGATTTCTTTTTCTGATCTGTAAAGACGATGGTTCTTTCGTTCTAATTATTGGGATTGACATCTTCCCTTTTCAGAATACGACACTTGTCTATGGATAGAATTATGTATCCTAAAAAACCAGTTGTACACGCATCACTTATTCTGCTACCTGAGTAGTTGATGCCTGTAAATAACACACGTCAAGCATGTTACGGGCGCTTTACTTTTCCCCCAGATAGTAGTGGTCAAGAAATTCGCATTTAAGATCGCTGCAGAATCGTCTGAGCCCTTTGTTTAATCCGATAAACAGAGGATCGTTATCACTTTTGAGTACTGCTCTGCAAATTGGGAGCTGAACTTCCACCGCGAGATTGAGACTAGCTGTCTTCACGAAGACAGCTGCCTGTAGAGACCGAGAATAGCCTCTGAACCGAGGTGGCATACACTTTGCTCTCGGCTACATCTTCTATGCTTTCCAGCGACTGCTTGAACCTCCCTCTCATCTCGGACGAGAAGCCCCACTAAACCTAACGAATGAATACTGGCCTTCATTCCTGACCTTCCAGCTATTTCACCCGTCTAACGGTTGAGCTCCTAGTGACCAACACACCCATATTTGTAACTTGTAGCAAACCTATAAGCATCGGCGTCAATCCGAAAAGATAGTGTCTCTTCTTGGCTCCGACTTCCCTTCAGCAGTAACGACCTGGAACGTAGGCTGTTGCACGTCTGGTACCTCTGGTGTCGTCTGGAAAGAACATTTAGTAACTGTCGTTGTCCCATTGTTTTAGCCAAGTTGCACCATAAATTTCATTTTTCCCCATTTGGATTCAATACCATTTCTACAGTTACTTGCTCTACACATATAACCTTTAGCATTTTGCTTAAGCACGCCGTTTTAGAAGCTACTATGCTCTTCATCTCCGAACTGCTTGTAGTCCACGTTTTACTTCCGTACACTTTTACACACAACAAATAATTGAGGACGCAGTGTGCAAAAGATAGTCTTAGATGAAGAGATGGGCAAAAAAGAGGAAATCTAGATGATCCACATCAATTGAGTCAGAAGTCTGATGACACAGAAACCAAGGCTACACTCCTGAAGAGAATTCCCAACACTTAAATTTGTATTAGTTGTTAACGAATTCCTCTGTTTAGAAACGCTTTTCTTCCTACTACCAGTCCGAATTTTATATCATTTGTAGCAAAATTCATCTACTACTTTCTATGTTTCATTTCCTAATGATTCCCACAGTATCACGCGATTTAATTTGACTGTTCAATGACGATTATCTTAGACACTACCCATTCCGTTCAACTGCTCTTCCAGATCCTCTGAAGAATGTGAGAGAATTACAATGTCTTCGACAAAAATCAGTGTTTTTATTTATTATCCCTCAAATTTAATTCCAGTTCCAGTTTCTCCTTAGTTTCCATTACCGCTTGGTCACCTTAATACTTAAATGGTACAAGAAACAGAGCCCTCAGCGACATCTTCACAGTGATTCGCAGAATATTAGTTGAATGTACATCGTCAAGTTGGTTCACAGAAATATGTTTCGGCCACTGTTGGAAATATCCTTTATCAGTGTGGTGTATTTGCTACTGGACCGGTGCCCATCATGATACTGAGTAGCTGAAATCGCCTCGCTCCCAAGAATTCGTCAGAGAGTATGAAACAGTACACAGTGATGAGATCGGGTTTCCTATTCGCACACACTTAAACGAACACAGAAGGCAAATACGGTTCAGATAACACATCAGGTCAGAAGTGGCCTAATATTACACACAGTGTCTGAATTATGCAGTTTTGGAAAGCCTCTGTATTAACTCGGCAACCACAAACCCTCATTAGATAAAGTAAGAGGCGACTGAAACTGTCAAGTAGCCTGCCAACATGAACCGGCTCACATATTCGCTTCCAGCATCAGCCGGCCTACACGTCGACTGCGCTAGCGCGGCTACCAGCAATCGCAGTGGCCGAAAGCATCACAGCAGACAAATACTATGGTACTGTTCTACTTTGATCTTCGTTTGTTGATACCAGCCAATAGGAATCAAAATAAAAATTATTATTTCTAAAATACGTAATCCCCACAGTCATTTAGTCAAAACAGAGTTTCATGACGTTCTTGACATAGTTATTCAAGGAGCTGAATGAAGTTTATATAATATGTGGACGCAGCAGTTGCGTATCCAAACGCCATTCCCACTCTGCGTTCCTGCTCCAAGTCATAACAATCCAGATTACTTACATTGCCTCATAGCCCCTCACTCTCTCATCCGCACTTACGACAGTCACATAATTCATTAGAGATATCCTCGAAGTACGTATCACACGCAGCATAGTCATCGTCGTTGCACCAGCTGCACCATCGCGATCTGTCTACGAAGACGTGCTAAAAACTAATGCCTCCATTTTTTTATTTTGTTCTCAGTATCGATTTCGGTATTACACGCCATGCATTTTACTCGGTTGGCTTTTCTGCTTCGATGACGGAAGTTGCAACCCTCTGTCGCTAAAGGGCTTCGAACTGTAGTGTGTAACATGGATGTATGTCGGTGCGCGAGAAACAGCGTGCTGCAATCGAGTTTCTAACCACAGAAAACGTACTTTCAATTGAATGAAAGCTGCGCACGGTGATGACCGTATCGACATCAGTAATGTGCGACGGTGGGTTATTCGTGGTCGTAGTAAACGAAGCGGTGGTGTTAAGCTCACGGTGTGACGGAGCTCGGAGTGGACGATGGCGTACGGCAACCCACGAGACATATCGAAATTAGGTTGAAGATATCGTCAGAGAAAAATCGTCAGATAACACAAGCACAGCTCTCAAGCAAGTGTGGCATATCACAAGCCCACGCACCGGCTATCATTGCAGAACTACGGTGCATTAAACTGCGGACAGTGGTTGCCTCGAATGCTCACTCCTGACATGAAACAGAGGATGTGGGACATATATCAACAAAATCTTTGGCGCTTTGAACGTAAGGATGATGTATTCCTTAACAATACTGTGCAGGTGACGAAAGCTGGGTCCATCATACTGAACCCTAAGACAAATGGAGTTCCGTCACAGAAGGTCTCCAACGCCAAAAATGTTCAAGATCATGCCATGAGCAAGCAAACTCATGCTCACTGTGTTCTGGGATGTTCATGGTGAGGTACATTTGGAATTCACGCCTTAACATACCACCATAAAATAAACTCTGCAAGGTACTTCGAGACTCTCAGAAAACTGGAAGCACGAATTTAAAGAAATGGCCCACACACGGAGCACCCTCTACCTTGGCATGACACGGCCAGTGCCTCGACCTGTGCAGTAATCTGATGCTTAGGGTTCAGTGTCATCGATCGTTCTCCATAAGGTACAGACTTGGCCCCATCCTATTTTCATCCGTTTACAAAAATTAAAGAACACCTTCGAGGACTCCACTTTGAAACTGATGAAGCGGTCCCAGCTGAGATGAGTCTGTGTCTCCGTCAACCAAGTCAAAACATCCTGCAGTGACGGTATCAACAAACCAGTCTCTCGTAGAGAGAAATGTATTAGTTGCCATTGTGACTATGTTCAGAAATAAATGTGTAGACAAAATAACCAAGATGTATAGTCTTAGTAAAGTTGGTTTTATTTAAGAAGTTTTAGGAGGTTTCACATAAAAAATTCAGAGGCATTTCTTGTCACCACGCCCTGATATTTGCAGTACTTCTTAAAAGTAAATAATTTATTGCATTTTAATCGATGTAACTGTGAATAACCTGGTGTATACAATTTTGATATCAGTCACCTGACGAACATCAATACGCCTTCTTCCAGTGGGAAATTGAAATAATAAGGAAAGAAATAACAAGTGACCCAGCAGTAAACACAGCAAACTGATGAAGGTCACCATCTAATATTGTCCAAACGTGCTCATCCAAACGTGACGACGCGGTCGCATAACTTAGAAAGTTTTACTGAGCATCGTTATTAATGTTGTCAATGAAATGTTGCAATTTCTCCCTGTTAAGAGCTCATTTCTTACTTTTGCCACCCACTTAACGACGTAAAGGTGGGCGGACATAAGCGTAGATATGCATATGTTATTTGGTGTTCCAGATAAAACGAGATTTTTTTTACTACAGAGGATCGTACTTAAACACACGGCCTGACACCCAGAAGATATGGCCGTAGGTTATGTAAATGATTCGAATTGCAAATCGGTATGACAGAAGGGCCACCACAGCGATCACTCTGAAGGACACGGAGACGCTGCTCACTCGTGTGTGATAGAGTTATCAGCAACTGGCAGCCTGAAAAGCGCGTCTACCAGTTGATCTCCGTTTGGTAGGCTGGTCGTATCTTGCAATATCCATACTTGTGAGGCATTCGGACGTTGCAGTGACCCGATGTTTCACTGCGTTGGAAGATGATGGCAGGCACACGCGTCCTCCAGGCTTCGATCGACCAACACAAGGGATGATCACCGTATTGTGCACGAGCCACATCGTAAACCTTTTGCATCTGCAACTGCCATCGGAGAAGGCCGAGGTAGGCCAATATGGGTCTAGGAAATACAGATCTAATTTGTTAGCTTCATTTGTTTTTATCAGTCGTGTACTGTCACTTTAAAGCCCAGTCATTCAATACAGAATTTTTCCCTAACCTTTTTATGTAAGTAGACCATCCAGAGAAAAGTGTACGTAAATAAGTGAAAAGGCTCAATAAATTCCATTGGATTAACGATGTTAACTAATCCAGAGGGTTCTACTTTACATCAGGTAAATGTATACGACATAATCCTCTCACAGATGTGAATAGGAACGTCACATAAATTGCAGATCTATTAAATAAAAAAAACGATTAAACAATAATCAATGTACGTAGTGCGAGCAGAGCATCAAATGCAGAAACACGTGCGACATCATTTAACTGCACATTAAATCACGAAAATCAATAGCAAACACTCAAAGCACGAAAATGCAGTTTCCCAATATCAGTCGCGCCGTTAAACAGAATTTGATATCCTGAATACACACGAATACAAATATCGTCTGCAGCAAACAGTTATACCGGTCTGCTATAGTTAAAGTGAAGCTACACACGGAGGTCCCGTGGGGGCTGTTATTGTCGTATGGCAGCGCAACGTCGTAGATATGCTAATGCGGTAATGCAGAACCAATTTACGCTGGAAAAAAATTAGTTCTAATTTTGGCCATCAGATCATATATGGCGCTGTGAATGCGAGAAAGACGTATCGAAATGTATCTACATATATTGGATTAGGAACGCGACGTGGGCAGAAAAGAGAAATGAAGTTTAGGTTTAACGTCCCGTCGCCATCGAGGACATTAGAGACGGAGCACAGGCTTGGACTGAATCAAGGATGGAGAAGGAAATCGGCCATGCCATTTCATAGAAACCATCCTGGCATTTGCGTGGACCAATTTAGGAAAATCGCGGAAACCAAATCTGGATCATGTGGCGCGGATTTCAACCGTCTTCCTCCCGACTCACTGGATATGGGCAAAAAGACGAAAAAAGCGATAAAAACATAATGTTGATTTTATTACTAACTGTTGCTTTCACAGTTTGTTCAATATGAGCACCGGAGACGTCGACGAGATGCTGTATTCACAAAACGACGTGGTCAGCAGCGATTCCAGTGGAATCTGAGCAAGGCGTTCATGCATACTCGCCTTTAGATCACATAGAGACCCTACGTGTCCCTAGTAAACGCTTTTTTTAGATACACCCAGAGCCAAAAGTAACATGTATCCAGATAAGGTGAGCTCGCAGTTCACGCATCTGGAAAACCTCTGGAAGTAACACTTTCGTGGAACGTTGCATTAAGCAGATCTTTCACCTAGCGAGTGACATGGGGTGTTGACCCATCTTGCAAGAAAACTGCGGTTTCCACGCAACTACGCAATTCCAAAGCAGGTATCACATGCTGTTCCGAGGAGGTCACGGTGTACTTGACAGGTCATCTGGGTGTAGTCTCCTCAAAAAGGGTGGACCGATAATTAAGATGCTTGTGAACCCTGACTGTATCTTGCACGCGTAGCAGTGTAAAACAAACAGCATAACTTTCCATGCTGGTGATCATGGGACACGTGGCACTGCCTGAGCACCGGCACTACGCGGGGCACGTACTGCACGGTCGGTTACAGCAACAGCAACCTCAGCAGTAGCTTCCACCGGTAAAGGACACTTTCCTCTCCCAGATGACACACTAAGTGTACCCGTGTTTTCGAATTTCATTATCATCGCCTTTCAACTATTTAAAGACAACGGGCCTCTCCTCAGACCTGCCAGTCGGCTATTCTCTTTCAATGGAGCACAGGGCACGGGCCGTCTTATCGATAGCCATACTCTTCACTCTCATTATGACGAAAGGGTGGATGTCATACCGTCATACAAGCTGTATACAGTGCCAGATTTACAACTGGTGACCAAAATTGGAACAAACTATTTTCCAGCGTAAATCGGTTCCGCATTAACGAATTAGCATATCTGCCAAGTACCGCTAACATACGATAGCTACAGCCGACTCTGCATCTCCGTCAGTAGCTGTACTTTAATTAAAGTTTGTAAGAGGTCCACGACTTAGGAATTTGTTTCTAGCGCACTCGAGCAGATGTAACTTCGATGGATTGCTCACGCTCTGCCTGCGATATGTAAGCTACAATAGAATCGCAGACCAGAGAGGAGTGTCGACAGCAGTAGTAGTTGTAGCTCGCAGTCGGGCGGTTCGGTCAGGTCGCTCTTAGAGAGCAGTTGTCTAGTTGTATAGCTCACAGAGAGTACTTGTGTCCTGCATGGAATTGCCAAGGCCGGTCGTGGAGAACGATGGCGGTGCCTGAGCGATGTAGTATAAGCAAAAATAAAAAATTAAAAAAAATTAAAATTTTGTTAAAAAAATATTAATATTTATTGCCGCGAGAATATGTAATTTGCAACAAGTCATTTTGTACTATTGTTATATCAAAGTTACACGTAAATAATTTTTCAATAATAATCTTTCTTATAAATATAACTTTTGACAGTCACTCATCTGAATTTAAAGTTTTTCAAATGGTTCAAATGGCTCTGAGCACTATGGAACCCAACATGTGAGGTCATCAGTAGCAGCAACGCGGTTCCGGACTGAAGCACCTAGAACCGCTCGGCCACAACAGCCGGCTGAGATCGTTCCAGTTTAGGCTATTTGTAATTGTAATCCCTAAGTATTTAGCTGGCTCAACGCATTTACTAATTTGTGACTCCTTCTTTCACAGATCATTGTCAATTTATTGCTCTTTGTTGTTATTGTATTTATTCCATTCTTGCTTTGTCTTTGATTGATTTTGTGCCCACTTTTGACTTGTGAAAATGCCGCGAAAAACTGCTAACACTGCATCGCGATGCGTAAAGAGTGAAAAAGCTGACTTGAATAATTTGACTGATAATACTAGCGACACTCAGTATCATAATGATAATCCTCCAATTACAGATAATCAGTGCGTGCCGACCACTAGTAATGACTAATCTGAATGATGAGCAGACAAATTCAATTATGTCCACAGTAAATTTAACGACAATTGTTGACGTAGCACGTTCAGCTACAATGAACGTTGCCCAGTTTGACACACCCGATTTGCAAAACTTACACAGTGAACAGATAAATGTTTCTAACGAAGATGAACAATGTACTCAAAATACGTCAGATTTATTTGATTCTGATATAGTGATATAGTGACCAACATCCAATTAGTAAACCGTTTCGTGAATCACACAATCACCAAATGGTTACAAAAAAAGTGACACATGCAGATACGCCATCACACAGCAGAGAGAACAGAGTCGCTAATTTTGGCATGGATCAAGTTGTGGCACTATTGCTACAACTTAATGAAAAACACGACAACCTTAATTAATCGAACAAATAACTTAATGAAAATTTCAAAAAGTCGAATGAAAAACAAGACAACAATTACAAACAGCTTACTGAACAGATTACAGCCGTTGCCGAGCAATGTAATGAAACTAAATAACAATTATGTGAGGAGATTAAGGTCTGTGCCAGGAATAGTAGCGAAGAGAAATGGTTCAAATGGCTCTGAGCACTATGGGACTTAACATCTATGGTCATCAGTCCCCTAGAACTTAGAACTACTTAAACCTAACTAACCTAAGGACAGCACACAACACCCAGCCATCACGAGGCAGAGAAAATCCCTGACCCCGCCGGGAATCGAACCCGGGAACCCGGGCGTGGGAAGCGAGAACGCTACCGCACGACCACGAGATGCGGGCAGTAGCGAAGAGATACGTAATTCACATGCAGCTACAACAAAATTACTTCGAGATGAAATCAGTGCAGTTGCTAGACAATTTTGAGAAAACGCAACACAGTTTAAATTAATGTCAGCAGAACTTTCACGCACTCTGGATGCGAAAGTCGTCAAGAAATTTGAACAACACAACAGACAAATTGACGAACGTTTTAATTATCACCTACCAAGACAGTGAAGCGCGTTACCGTAGATTCATACAGGAACAGAATATAGTAAAGAAACAAGTCATGGAAACAATTACTGCACAGAGACAGGAAGACAAGCGTAAGTTGTTTACGAAAGCAAAAACATACGTAGACACCAACATTGCGACATTATCAGACGAAATCAGTACTATCAAACAGTTGAACACTGAATTGCATGGTGAAATATCCGATCTAAAAACAAAAACAGACACTAATATTCAGACTTTGGGAAATAAATACACAGTAAACTTTCAGACAGTGACGAGCAGATTTGAACAACTGGAATTTATACAGGATCCTGATGTCATTAAAGCAAACGTTAAGAAATTAAACAAAACCACACGTAAAATGCAAAAACAAATTAATTCTTGTGACACTAAAAATGACAACCAGGTAAAAGCACTGACTGAAAAATTTGATGAATTGGTCGGTCGTATTGACGCTATCGAAAGTAACAATGGCACCAAATCAGACGATACTTCACCAGTTTCGTTCAATCAAACACCCGAATTCCAAAATATACAGCAGACAATCAGTGAGACAGGTACGTCCAACAATACATTACGTAGAAAACTGTCATCTTTATAGCAAGAAGTGACAGAAATGTAAAATGTTTCAGCCTCTAACACGTCACAGCATATGCCACATTCTGAACATTTCTCACACTCACCCAGCCAGTATAAATTAGGTAATGACAGAACGCAAATACACTCTTTGGACTGGATACAACAATTTAGTTTTACTTTTTCACCACCTTGGTCCGTAACACACAAATTTGAATATATTTGCAGTTTTTTGGAAGGCGAACCGGCAACTCGTATGAGACCGACCGTGAGACAATGTTACTCGGTTGAAGAATTTCAGAATGCTTTTCTATCAGCGTATTGGTCGAAGACAACATTGCGAGGAATCAAGGATCAGTTAATTAGCTTACCGAATTACGAGAACTCATATTTTCCACTGTAACGCAATTTTTTGAACACATGGTACAGCAAAACCAATATTTATGTGAGCCATACAGTGAGTCAGCACTAATCCAATTGTTGTTGTTGTGGTCTTCAGTCCTGAGACTGGTTTGATGCAGCTCTCCATGCTACTCTATCCTGTGCAAGCTTCTTCATCTCCCAGTACCTATTGCAACCTACATCCTTCTGAATCTGTTAGTGTATTCATCTCTTGGTCTCCCTCTACGATTTTTACCCTCCTCGCTGCCCTCCAGTACTAAATTGGTGATCCTTTGATGCCTCAGAATATGCCCTACCAACCGATCCCTTCTTCTAGTCAAGTTTTGCCACAAATTTCCCTTCTCTCGAATTCTATTCAATACCTCCTCGTTAGTTATGTGATCTACCCATTTAATCTTCAGCATTCTTCTGTAGCACCACATTTCGAAAGCTTCTATTCTCTTCTTGTCCAAACTATTTATCGTCCATGTTTCACTTCCATACATGACTACACTCCATACAAATACTTTCAGAAACGACTTCCTAACACTTAAATATATACTCACCGTTAACACATTTCTCTTCTTCAGAAACGCTTCCCTTGCCATTGCCAGTCTACATTTTATATCCTCTCTACTTCGAGCATCATCAGTTACTTTGCTCCCCAAATAGCAAAACTCATTTTCTACTTTAAGCGTCTCATAATCCAATTATGTATTCCAAAATTACCACGATCGTTAAGTGTCACTTTTAACAGGACAGCAGAAAGAAAATATTTTGGCATTTAGAGATCTGCTACAGCTTTTGGAAGTTCAGCAATCAGATTATTCCTTCATAAACAAAAATATTTCACAACATAACCAAGGCCAACAAGCATACAGTAATTACGATCAGCCATGCTACTTTAATTACAAAGGTGATAGACGCTCCAGGAATGACAACCACCAGAACTTTAATAACAGACAAAATTTTAATTATCAGTATCGTCAAAATTATCAGCAACAGCAAACACATTTTGGCAACAACAGAGGTTTTTCCCCACAACAGCAACAAAACCAGCCGGTTAGTATACCTAATCAACAATATAATATGCAAGGTCGACCAAGCTTTAATGTTTCGCCGCCTACACATATAGCGTCGGCTCCGCCAAATAGTAACGCACAGCAACAAGGAAATCACTACGTACAGAAGACAGATCATTTGAAATCCTATCGCAACGCGCTACGTAGCAATGATTATCATGACAGACGTAAAATAATGTGCACAGTTTTCAGCATACATTTAATAACAGTAGGTCTTATCGGTAGCACAATCATCCACAACAACAGATTATCATGAATGAACCAGACAGTTGATATCATCCCCAACCTAATACGACAGGACGAAATAACAGAACAGTACAAATAGTCGAAATTGCACAGCGTCCTCGTGCAAATAACAGCACGTCAGAAAGAATTTGACTAGATACAGTACAGGTTGCATCTTCCAGCAACGTAAGCAATACTTTTGATACACAGAATCTTGTTCACGAAAATGTTATTACTTTTGACGACATCCGAGACACACTTTTACATGAAAAACCAGATATACAAAAAACCATTTCCCACCCTGTTATTGAAGTAAAGATTGGATCATCTACATTTCCAGCAGTAATCAATTCTGGATCACCTATGTCAGTTATAAATGAAGAAACTTTCAACGAATGTAACAAAGAGATCACCTATCCTACGTTACCATTAGGCAAAATTAAAGTAAAAGGAGTAGTATCTGGTAAAGGAGTAGATGTAAAATTAGAGACACACTTATTATTTTGTATCGTAGGTCATACGATCCACTCAAATTTTTGGATTGTTCCCTTATTGACAACAGACGTTATTTTAGGTACGAATTTTTTGGTTCAACACGACGCAATTACTGACTTTCAAAATTCCTATTTCTTGTTAAACGATGAAACGGTACAACTGGCATTAGAATTTCAACACGTTTTGTCTGCAGAAGAACAGGCAATTAATCGAACAGAGGTCATTTCTACATAGCGTAACATAGACTGTCATTCCACATTGTTCACAGATACGTATGTACACAACTACAATACACCAGACGAATCCGACTATGACGTTATGCAAATGATTTCTGATAAAGTAAAACCAGAGCAACGCAAATACAGATGACGAACGTACTCAACTATGCAATATTCTTTTACAGCAAGCTTCAGTTCTCGACAACATCCCTGGTAGTATGTCCGGTTTTATATATTAATTTCAAGTTAAACAGCATGACACATTTAAAGCCAAACATTATCCTATTTCATATATCCACAGAGAACAAGTCAAGAAAGAATTTCAAGCTATGCTTGACCAAGGTATTATTGAACCGGCAGTTAGCTTGTACATAAACCCGCTCTATATTGTTAAAAAAATGGACGGCTCACTTTGCCTCGTACTTGATTCCCGTCATGTCAACGACATTATTATTAATGAAATAGATCTCCCCTTCTACAGAAATTTCATAGTACTGCTATTCATACCATGTTAGATTTAAATTCGGGATTTTGGCAAATTCAGCTCCATCCGAGCTGCAGAAAGTACATAGCATATCTCTGTTTTGGTGGTTGTTATCAGTTTTGCAAATTACCGTTCGGTCTAAGAATTTCTTCAGCAGCATTTTTTCGCGGTTTAGATACCATACTTCCGACAGAACTTAAAGACAGAATCACAACGTATGTAGACGACATCCTTATCGCAGAAGCTAACTGGTCTGAACACAATTTGATTCTTTAACAACTGTTGCTAACTTTTCGTGCACAAGGACTCACAGTTAATCTTAGCAAATCGCACTTTGGCAAAACTTCCATAAAATTTCTTGGACATGTAATTTCAGCAGAAGGCATTGCGCCTGACCCGGAAACACTTCAAGCTTTACGTGACATTACTGTTCCAACGAGCAAGAAACGAGTACGCAGCTTTCTGGGTTAAATTAACTTTTTCCGTAAATTTATTCAGTACTCTGCTTTAGACACCCCTAGATTATGCCACTTGACTGGTAAAAACGCTATTTGGTCGTGGGATAGCCAAGCACAGCCTGAGTTTGTTAATATGAAACATGCCTTGTTGAACACACTACTTTTATCGCACCCATATCTTACCAGAGATTTCTCCATTGCCACCGACAGTACTAACACAGCTGTAGGTGTACACATTTTTCAGGAAATTGAAGAAAACGGCACTACAGTAATTAAAAATATCGCCTTTGCAAGTCGCATTCTGTCACATGCTGAACGCAATTATTCCGTTACAGAGCTTGAAACATTATGTGTTGTATGTGCATTTACCAGATTTAGGCATTTTCTTTATGGAAGACATACTACCGTTTATACAGATCATAGATATATACAATTTTTACTTTCCGCTAAATTTACACATGACAGGTTAAGCAGGTGGAAGCTTTATTTACAGGAATTTAATTTCACAGTTGCTCACATTCCCGGTAATTTGTTGACACTCATCCACTAAGAAGATTAGGAAAGCATCTGCGAAACTCATGTTGGCTTCATACTACTTGTGGAGGATTTAGAGTATTGGCACACTTACATGTAAGATACTATCGACCCGCTCCGGCTTCGCATATATGTTGAAATGAATTAAACCGTTATCTAATTCCGAACCATACCAGTAGACTCGAAAGAGTTACCGTGTTATAGTCACGTGTCCCAAAACAAAAGTGTCTGACCGTCTGTGAACTTCTGTCGTCAGCGTCCTCCCGAGTGAGTGGGTGGCGCACAGTACCGTTAGGCAGCACCAACCACCGCTCAGAGGCGCGGCGAGGGAGACGGTATATCTCTCGTTTGCCTTGGTTTCGCTGCTCACCCCAACTACCAGAATACGGTTGCGACGGTAAAGCTTAGGCATGCAGTGGTTAGCTCTTTGATTTACCCCTGAATTTTTAAAATAGATTCATCTATTCATTCACATAGGAATTGATGTGGATCGAGTAGGTACCATTACACAAGAAATAAACATTTTTACCCGCACATACTTCGTCCAGAGGTTACATCAGTAAAAGAGCGATATATATTCAGTGTGACTAGCGCGTTAATAACACGCTCGGAAATTCTAAGTGACAGATCATAAGAAACGGAAATCTCAGTGCCATCTCAGTTGTAAATCGGTCAATCTATTAGTGAAAGTCAGATCAAAATCTCTGCAGTAGCTCCTGAGATTAGCCTTCACATTCAGACAGAAAAAAAGCAGCCGGAGACTTTAATTTATGATATGTATAGATGAACATTAGGGACAGTGAATGCTTATAGAAAAAGAAATTCCAAATGTTTCTTAAGTAGAAAGTCTATAGCCAGTATATAATGATGCCAGTACTAACATATAAAAGTGAAAGATGAACGTTAAATGTGTAAACCGTTAAAAAATTTAGGGCTGCCCAACGAACAAAAGAAAGCTGCATATTGGGAATAACTAACAGCCCAAAAGTAAATTGATAAATAAATAAATGAATAAAAATAAAAATAACATCAGTAAAAAAAAAAAGTACGAAGTTGAGAAGATTAATGAGGCTGTTACGAAACTGAACTGGAAATGGGAAGGTCATATAGCAGGACGAAATGAAGTGAGATGAACGAGGGAATTCTGAGTTCAATTCTTAGTGCTAGAAAAGACCAGAGTACTACCTGCTGGAAGATAGAATGAAAACATAAGGAAACAAGCACACCAAACTTGAAACTTCCTGGCAGATTAAAACTGTGTGCCCGACCGAGACTCGAACTCGGGACCTTTGCCTTTCGCGGATAAGTGCTCTACCATCTGAGCTACCGAAGCACGACTCACGTCCGGTACTCACAGCTTTACTTCTGCCAGTACCTCGTCTCCTACCTTCCAAACTTTACAGCAGCTCTCCTGCGAACCTGCAGAACTAGCACTCCTGAAAGAAAGGATATTGCGGAGACATGGCTTAGCCACAGCCTGGGGGATATTTCCAGAATGAGATTTTCACTCTGCAGCGGAGTGTGCGCTGATATGAAACTTCCTGGCAGATTAAAACTGTGTGTCCGACCGAGACTCGAACTCGGGACGTTTGCCTTTCGCGGACAAGTGCTCTACCATCTTTTTTTTTTTTTTTTTTTTTTTTTAAGAATGTTCAGATATGGGTAGGTGGAGACAAGGCGGGCAGGGGTCGAAACCCGAGGCCTGGCCGCGATGTCTCCCCCCTCCCGTCCCTGAATCACTCACTCAAAGTAGCTTTTTGATTTTTTTTTTATTTATATATTTTTGTTTTTCACCAGGAAAAGGGTAAATGGAAAAAAAAGATCTTTATTGGTACAAACTTAAATACAACAGAAATGCCATCCTTCCGGCGAAAATAACACATGACAATATACTCGTACAAGGCGAGGATTTTTTTTTTATGAACATGGTGTAGGGAAAAAAAGAATAATAGGTCTGAAGTAATCTAATAGGTGTGAAGCAATATACAGTGGAGTGAGGGAAGGACCAGTGTTGTCTGGGGTAGTGCATTAAAGAAAGGAGGCGCGTGTCCATGCGCCTATTCCACTGTGGGTTGCAATGTAGAAAGTAGCGCGGGGAGTCTCAGATGTCAGCAGGGGGGGCGGGAGTGCTGTCGGCGTGTGGCACCATCCAACTGAGCAGGGGTGAAGTAAAGATCGCGTGTAGGTAATTGGCGAAGAAGGCGCGGTAGCGCGGTCGCTGTTCGACTTCACTGTGGGCGGTTTGTAAGTACTGCCAGAAATCAAGGCGTGATTTGTCGCCACCATTATACATGTAGGTGATCGTCCATCCCTTGACCCAGACAATCGCATGATTTTTGGAGGCGGGGAAATAAGTATTCTCAGGATGGATAAAAGTCCATGGGTCAATCGAGTCCGGCGGAACGCGGAGGTAACAGGCTACGAACTGTCGGGCAAGTTTCCAGACGTCACTGGTGGCAGTACAAGTCAGTTGATGGACATCGTCATCCACGAGGTGGCAAATGGAACAAAGTGGAGAGTCCTGTAGTCCGATGGCGTGAAGGCGATGGTTTGTGGCGAATTTTTCATTTGCGACTTGGTACCATGTTGCCCGGACGTTGGAGGGAAGAAAAGGCTGGTGGATGTGACGCCAAACCGTTGGTCACCGCGTGGACGGATGTCTCAGTTCGATATTGTTGCTGGATATGGAACGAAGGAGAGGGGTGTAAAAATCTTTAGGTCGAGGAGAACGCGTGGTCGGTAAGTGTGTGTGAGCATAACTGAAGTCGACGATGAAATCAGAAATGTGCGTCAAATGGTGCTTGATGTGTCCGACTGGTACTGGTGGTGTTATGGTCGCGGGCACAAGAATTTCCAGCAAGCTGCGCGTAAGGGAGGTGCCCCCGTGCCACTGCTTGTGCATGGTGGACATGTACAAGGACGCCGCTCGGAGTCGCACATTGACAAGGCCGAGGCCTCCTGCTCGCGGGGGAAGGGTGAGCGTGTCGCAGCGGACCTTAAAGATCGTACCGGCTGTAAGGAAGTATCCGAGGGCAGCCTGAAGGCTGCGTCCAATAGTTGATGGCAGCGGGAGGACCTGTGCGATGTGGACCATTCTGGCCGCCACATGTTGATTGAGGTATTGGACACGTTGTAAAGAATCGAGTCGTCGGAGAAGATTTTGTCGCACCGTCGTGCGGATAGTTTGGAGTGCACGCCGAAAATTGATGGCAGCGGAGCGGCGCACGGTGGAGGTGAAAATGATACCAAGATATCGTAGTTGTTGTACACACGGGAGAGGTGCTAAGTCTTCGTGTGAGAGGCCGCGTCCAATGGGCATCGCCGCGGATTTCGCCACATTCATGTTACTGCCCGCTGCAGTGCCGTACGTTGATATCAAATCAAGTACCGTGTGTGTTTCACTCCGTGAGCGGATCAAGAGGAGGAGGTCGTCCGCATACGCACGACATCGAAAACTGTGCTGTCGCAAAGTGAGACCAGAAAGGTGGCTCGTCAGACTCCCGATGAGTGGCTCCAGGCTTATGGCATATAGTAGGGTCGAAAGTGGGCAGCCTTGCCGTACGGAACGCCGGATCGCCACTGGTCCCGCCACACGGCCGTTAACCTGAATCAGAGATTTGGCGGTGCCGTACAGGCGCCGGATCACGTCGATAAAGGCTGGTGGAAAACCCATGCGGTTCATCACTGAGAACAGAAAAAGATGCCGCAATTTGTCGAATGCGCTGTCAAAATCAATGGCAACCACTGCGGCGCGGAGTCTGCACGCCGCTGCCAGTGCAATTAAATCGCGACATTCTCCTGTGGCCGTTTGTATATTAACTGAGCCGCCCGGAGTTGTCTGTTCCGGGGATAGAATGCTAGCCAGGATCTTGCGGCATCGCGTTGCCAGTAGGCGTGTAAAAATTTTACAGTCTGCGTTAAGCAGAGTCAGGGGACGGTAATGTGCTGTCGTCACACCTGGTGTCGGCTTGTGGATGGGTATAATAATTCCCGTGACGAAGGACGGCGGTACGGCGTTCCCTATCGTCAGCAGTTCATTAAACATCGTTGTCCACCGTGATGCCATTAGTGTGAAGAAAGCGCGATAAAATTCTATCGGCAATCCGTCGACACCAGGTGACTTATTCAGAGCACCTTTTTTGATTGCATCGTGGATTTCGTCACGCGTAATGGGCTCCAGCAGCTCGTCCGCTTCGTCGCTGGTGAGGGTGCGAGTTACGTGTGGTAACACAGACTCCTCAGCGTGGTTGTTGGTAGTCTCCTCCTGGTACATTGTGCGGTAGTGGTCGACAAAGGCACTGACGATTTCGGCCTGGCAAGTGACGTGCTGGCCGCGACAGGTGGTGATCTCGGTGATGAGTTGTCGTCGTCGATGTTTCCTATCGGAGGCGATATGATGCATGCTCGGATGTTCTTGTTCCGCCGAATCTTGACGTCGGGTTCGCACCATAGCCCCCTGCAGTCTACGGTGTGTCAACGTTACAATTTGCGCCTTAATCCTGCTGCGCTCCCTCTGGGTGTCGGGGTTGGGCGACTGGGCGTCCAGGTCGCGGAGAACGGCGTAGAAATAGTCGGTAGTGTGGCGGCGCCACGTAGCAACTTCCTTTCCATACTGAATCAAAGTACGTCGAATGGCAGGTTTGGCACATTCTAGCCACCAGGTCAAGGTCGTGCAGTATTTAGGTAAGCGACGTTCACAGGTGGCCCATGTCTCGGTAACACGTTGAAGACATTCGGGATCATGAAGATGGGAGGTGTTTAGCTTCCACGGTGCACGACTACGCCAGACCACTTGCTTGGGGAAGAGAATGTTGCAGATGTAGGCACAGTGGTCCGAAAAGGCCAGGGGCCAAAGTTCTGCACCTTGGACTGCAGGTGTGAGTTCCCGAGAGACGTAAATTCTATCAAGGCGGCTCGCGGAGTGACTCGTCTGGTAAGTATGTCCAGGCGCGTCGCCGTGCCGAACTTCCCAAGTGTCGCGGAGCAACAGATCTCGGACGACAAGACGCAGTTCTTGACAGGTGTTGTAGTGGGGCACTTGATCTTTAGGGTGCAAGACACAATTAAAATCACCCCCAAGCAAGTAATGGTCGCAGCGTCCAAGAAACAAAGGAGCGATTTCTTCTGAATAGAAGAGGGCCCTGTCGCGTCTGCGGGTGGAGCCTGACGGAGCGTAAATGTTGATGATACGCGTCCCCATGACGGTGACAGCCATGCCTCTGGCAGATGGAAGGTATGTGATATCGGCCACTGGAATGCCTTCTCTGGCGTAGATGGCTACCCCGCGTCCCAGGTGGTCACCAGGAGAAGGATAAGTGTTATATCCCGCGACGTCTGGTAGTGTGGCGAGGTGTACTTCCTGTAGTAGTGCGATATCGACGTCCGACACCCATATCATCTCTCGCAGCAGTTGAAGTTTCACGGGTGAGCTAATAGTGTTAGTGTTGATCGTCGCTATTCGGTAGGTTTGGAGCTGTAACCCGCCGTGGAGGGGAACTCCACCGGCGGAGGATGAAGAGGGTCGAGGCAACGGTGAGTCGTGCCGTACGCCACCTGACGGCATTATCAGCGGCGTAACGATGCTTCCGTCTGGGGTAACTCTGTCCCCAGCGTGTGGTCCGGCTCCTCATCGACGTCCTCACTCCACACCATTGAAGGCGTTGTCGTTGTGATGGTCGTACGTTCAACTTCGGTCGTAGGGGCAGAGGACGTCTCGGCGGCAGTCGCATCTGTGGAGTCCATTGGTTCAGGAGCACCTGAGCGAGCCAGTAGAGTAGGCATCGACGTATCCACAGTCGGCGTCATGTTGCCGTCATTCGTATCGTCGTGTAGGTTCTCCGAGGCCTCGTCGGGTCGGACGGCCTCTGGAGCATCGGGGGGAGGTGATCCGTCTCGTTCCGAGACCGTACGGCGCCTCCTCTTGCGCCTCTTAGGTGAACGTTGTTTGCGGGTTCGTACCTCCGTGTCGGAAGACGGGAGGGAGTCGCGTCGCTCTGAGAGGAAGGCCGTCGCGGGAACGTCAAATGAAGGGGCTTCCATATGTTCAGGCGGGTGGGTGTCGGAAGTCGTCGCTGTTGGTAGTGGCGCCGGAGTAGCGTCAGGCTTTGAGCGCGACGCGTCGGCCCCAGCGGTATCCGTAGCAGCTGGAAGGGTCACCGGTGCATGGTCCGATGGGCGGCGGCCGGTGGGAGGAGAACAGAGCGCCGATGCGTAGGTGATCGGTAAAACCGTAGTCGGAGCCGGAGGTGCCACGGTAGCGGCTGGCAATTGGGTGATTCGTCGCTGAAGACACTCAGATCTGAGGTGGCCTTCTTTGCCGCACCCGGAACAGGTCTTGGGTTGGCCGTCGTATATGACAACCGCGCGGCACCCGCTAATTTGCAGGTAAGATGGCACGTAGCGATGGAGGTCGATGGTGATCTGCCGTACACCGTTAAGAACAGGGTACGTTTGGAATTGCGCCCAGCGTTCGGCAGTGTGGCCGTGTACAGTGCCATAGGGGCGGAAAGCCGCGATAACGTCTTCCGCTGGAAGCTCGAACGGGAGTTCGAAAACTCGTATGGTGCGCATTCCTAAGCCGGCATGGTCGACAGTGACCGCTCCGACATTGCCGTCGGCGTGGCAAAAGCGTAATCCATGGTTGGTGTCACGAAGTATTCTTTCACATACCGCGTCATTGACGACTTTGACGTACACAGTACTGCTTAATATGGACAAATGGATGCCCAAGATGTCAGAAGCTGGGATCTTAGCAACGTCGCGTAGGAAGCGTTCCACTTCCAAGGCCTTTGGTCGTGCGTAGTCGTTGCAGAAGTTGAAACGTAAAGTTGATTTTCGAAAACGGTTGGCCATGATTCTAGTGCACGTAAGCGACACGTAAGTGACGGCCGCTGAAATGTAAACAACAGCGAGCGCGCGCGCTCCGCAGGCGGAAATAACAACACGTGCGCACTGCACGGCTGCGAAAGCCGGACTGTCCATCTGAGCTACCGGTAGCTCAGATGGTAGAGCACTTGTCCGCGAAAGGCAAAGGTCCCGAGTTCGAGTCTCGGTCGGGCACACAGTTTTAATCTGCCAGGAAGTTTCATATCAGCGCACACTCCGCTGCAGAGTGAAAATCTCATTCTGGATACCAAACTTGCATGCTAAAAGCTGAAGATCCAAACGC
This sequence comes from Schistocerca piceifrons, assembly GCF_021461385.2. Lineage (NCBI taxonomy): Eukaryota > Metazoa > Arthropoda > Insecta > Orthoptera > Acrididae > Schistocerca > Schistocerca piceifrons. The sequence continues at coordinate 5,674,673 of NC_060149.1, forward strand.
ATTGAGATGTATGGAAGAGGCCTATAAGCAACAGTGAATGATAAGTAAACGAATGATGGTATCATGTTGATGATGATGATGGTGATGATGATGATGATGGTGATGATGATGATGGTCATCTTAGCTGTTTATAAGAATGGATGCGAAGGTAGTTTTCTAGATGAAATAACTGAAAGAAACTATGTTTAGCACAGTTAAGACTCGTACAGTGGATACAAATTTTCTCGAAGCAAACTAAGGCCTACATAGGGCCATTAACAGGGTGGGACTCGGTCGGAAGTACTTACCCGTAACATCCGTCTGAAAGTAGTTACTTCCACTGCGCAGTACGTGTCACATCTGACTAAAGTTTACGGCAGACATAAACAGTGGTACTTAACGCGATAGTTGTGTACAGTGGCAGGTGATTAGAGTGGTCGAAAGAAATAGCTTGTGATGTCGACTGCTGTGTTTCTCCTGTCACACCTCGTCCTCTGTGGCTTCCAAACTACAAAGCCCTCGTTCTTCACAGCTGTAACATTCCACGTAACTTTCATGCCACGCTCTTCTGAAGGAGGCAAGGGCCGGGGTTGAGGTGGGAATTCTTAGTTTTGGTCCTCTAATCCCACCGCCTTACTCAGTGGCATCTTACAAACTTTCTGCGTGTGTTCCACACTTGCTGACCACGCAGGATTCTCCAGTGCTAAACAACCAAACTCGAGACAACGTGAGCGCCTTACTTAATTGCGGTGCCCTCGGTGTCCGGCAAGGTGATTGAAGACAGCTACACTACATTCTCTGTACACTCTCGGACATCACACATACAAATAAAGCGCTCACCGCAACTTACTAATATAGGAATCCTTCAAGTGATGGAGTTTCTGTATTATCGTACAGCTAGTCTTAATAAAGTATGTATGACGTCCATTTTCATTCTATCATTACGTCCAGATGTGCCTTAATAGTCATTGTAGCTTAAGGCGTATAGACATTACGTTAAAAAAATTTACTGTGGTAACAACAGTAGGCGAAACCTATTGTTTCTACTTAGAAGACTTTAATTACAATACCTTAAAACAATAAACAAATTTTGTATAATGCTAGACGTATCACTACTTTTCGTGAACCGAACCCTTTGGATAGGATTGTATTTCTGTGATTGAAGTAGAGATTGATACGTTCTGTTCACACGAGATTGGCGAGAAAATTAAAGTACGAGGAGCGTTCGATAAATAATGCAACACTTTTTCTCTCGGCCGATCGCGGTTGAAAATATGCATACTTTCAGCACTTACGGTTACATGAAGTTCCGAACGGTGGTGGCGGTTTAAGTAGCCTTCAAAGTGGCTTCTGTTAAGAATGTGTGTTTCGAGTAGACAGCTTTCACTGAGCTTTGGCAGAAAACCGGACCATCGCAGATATTCATATGTGCCTGCAGAATATCTACGGAGACCTGGAAGTGATCAAAAGCAATGTAGGCCGTTGGGCGATGCGTCTGTCTTCATCGAAACAATGTCACGCAAACCTGTTCGATTTCCCGCGTGCCGTTTGGCCTTACACAGCTGTGACTCTCACAATGTTCGAACGTGAAGAATGTGATAGGCAGATCACAACCAAACACGTAGCTATACAACTGAATGTCTCTGACCCACTCGCACATCCCTTGGTGTGTGCCCGCTGGGGTTCTGGCCGCCTAACAGAAGACAAGAAGGAGCAACGAAGCATCACGTGTGTCGAGTTACGAGGGCTATACTGACCAACAATGGCGATGAAATAAGAGTTCATCGTTCGAACTGGAAACGAAAAGGTAATTCATGGAGTGCCACCACACCACCTCTCTTCCGAAGACAATCTTCAAAGCCGGTAAAGTCATGGCGACGGGCTTCTGGGACTGTGAAGGGGCTATTCTGTTTGATGTCCTCCCTCAGGGTGCAACGATTAGCTCTGAAGTGTATCGCGCCACCCTCAGGAAATTGAAGAAACAACTTCACGTGTTCATCGCCGAAAAATGCAAACCAATTTCTCACTTTCCAAGAAATCGCAAGGTGAAACTTCCTGTCAGATTACAACTGTGTGCCGGACCGAGACTCGAACTCGGGACATTTGCCTTTCGCGGGCAACTGCTCTACCAACTGAGCTACCCGGGCACGACTTATGCCCCGTCCTCATAGCTGAACTTCTGCCAGTACCTCGTCTCCTATTTTCCAAACTTTACAGAAGCTCTTCTGCGAACCTTGCGGAACTAGCACTCCTGAAAGCTAGGATATTGCGGAGACATGGCTTAGCCACAGCCTGGGGGGTGTTTCCAGAATGAGATTTTCACTCTACAGCGGAGTGTGCGCTGATATGAAACTTTCTGGGAGACTAAAACTGTGTGCCGGACAGAAACTCGAACTCAGGACCTTTGCCTTTCGCGGGCAAGTGCTCCTGCCCGGGAAAGACAAAGGTCCCGAGTTCGAGTCTGGGAACGGCACACAGTTTTAAACTGCCAGGAAGTTTCATATCAGCGCACACTCCGCTGCAGAGTGAAAATCTCATTCTGAAATCGCCAGGTCTCAAACAAGCCTGCAAACCCAAGAAAAGCTCAAAAAACTTCATTAGACTGTTCTTCCTAATCTGCCGTACAGCCATGATCTCTCACCATCCTCCTTCCATTTGTCGATACAACGAAGGATGTACTCCACGGCAAGCAGTACATGGATGATGGGTAGGTTATTGATGCAGGAAGACGTTTGCTCCGACATCGACGAGTACAGTGGAACAATGCGGGCATACATGCCCTCGCAGTAAGGTGGCGTACGGACCTCACACTGAATGGAGATCGTGCTGAAAAACTGGCTTTTTAGCCGAAAGTGTGGGGAATTATATGATGTATTGGAATCCCGAATAAAACCAACCTACCTGCTTTCAGAAAATAAATGTGTTGCATTACTTTTTGAACAACCTTAGTGCTTTGGAAGAACATTATCTGTCGTTGTTCTTCCTTTTAAACTGCGAATACAGCCTAGTGACTTACCCACATGAGTCGTCCGTGATGAAACGAGCGAATGGCGGTGCACTATGTGACTGGAGGACGGCGGCTCAAATTCCCGTCTGGTAATCCAGTCTTCGGCTTCCTCTGGTTTCCGGGAATCACTTAATGCAAATTTCAGTATGATTCCTTTTAACGGGTACGTCCAACATTCTTCTCCATACGTCTACAATTCCAGATTGTGCTCCGTCTCTAATGCCATAGATGTCGACGAGAAGTTAAACCCTAATATTCATTCCTTCCTCCGTCTCGGTATTTGAGTCCTTCCCATCAGCCGAGTGGTAGCGCGTCTGACTATCATTCAGCGTGTCCTGTTCGATTGCCAGTCGGTTCGGAGATTTTCTCCGCTTGGGAACTGTATGCTGTGGTGCCCTCATCATCATTTCACTATCTTCGACAGACAAGTCGCCCATTGTGGGGTCATCTGAAAAGACTTGAAACTCGGCGGCCCAACTTCCGCAGGTGGGGACTCCCTGTCGGAAATACCATACGATCATGTCATTTTTATCGTCACTAACTACCACACACTGAGCATTAAACTGTAGCTTCTTTGTTGATCGCTATGGAGTATTTGTGCTAGATCGTTTTGAGGCTTCAAGCAATTCCCATTAGCAAATATAACGTACTCCATTTGTGTGTCCCACATTTTTCTCTTGGTTTTGTGGCACATATTTTTGCCTCAGCAAAGTTGAAGTATTTCTTAGCAGAAACGGTATCCTCCTTTACAAACATATCATATTGAATTATTCTCATTATTCTAGTTGTTTTCTTCATTTAAAAGACTATTTTAATGCAGGCCCCAACGAGAATGGTATAGGAAATGGGAAAACGACAGTGGTACCAGATGTACTGTCTACCACACCCCGAAAGCTGTCTTGCGCAGTGTAGGCATCCTCCCTGCACAAGTCTATTCATCTACTCTCCTCTCTTACGAGATAAGCTATTCCATGAAACTTATCCGTTATTTCAATCAAGTTGTGCTGTATACAGCTTTTCTCCTCAATTTTTTGCAGAACTCCTTCGTTAGTCACTCGATCTATCTACGTAATTTTCGGTAATTGTCTGTAGCTCCCACATTCCAAAGGTTTTATTCTCATCGTTCCTGCACTGTTTATCTTCCGCGTTTCATTTCCATACAACACTACACTCTAGTTAAAGACTTCCTGACAGTTATAGTTACCTTACATTCGAACATATTTACCTTTTTCAAAACTGACGTTCTTGACAATGGCTATCTGCAATTTATATACCCTTCTTACTTCTGCTCTTGTCAGTTATTTTACTGCAGAAATAGCAAAACTTGTCCTGAACGTTTATGGTCTCATTAAAAAGAGAGAAATCAAACTCCTGGCCAGGCAGTAAAGGCCAAGCGAATGTCTACGGGTCGCCGTGTCATCCTCTGCCTTGCGGCGTCATGAAAATGTGGTATGTAGGTCATGTGGTCAGCACACCAGTCTCTGGGCGTTTTGTAGACGTTCCAGACAGTGGAGCCACTATTACTCCGTCTTCTAGCTCTTCAGTTGCCATTCTTCGGCTGAACACAACCCTTCCACCAATAAAAAAAAGCCTTGTCAATACCGGGAAACGAATCCAGGACATCTACTCTGACCACTTAACTACAGAGGCGGACTTACAGTCTCATTGCCTGACATAATTTGATCACACATTATTACGACTGTACTACTTTTATCGATTTTCATCTTATGCACACTGCTGGTCGTTAAAACTGTAACACCATGAAGGTGGCATGCTAAACACGTCAAACTGCCATGCAGCCATTAGCATTTCACCACAACAGCGCAAAATATGTAGGAGTAACGCCGTCTACACTCCGGATATAAAGAAAGATTATTCAATGGATTTGTCATTAGAAATAAGATCTGAAAACCGTTTCTTTATGAGAAGAACATGTTATGACTCTTGTATGAACGACGTAAGATACCAGCTCGACAGTGGTCGGATGGCAACGTAGCGACGCTGTAATTTATCATTCTGCGATTTTGCTGCTCACATCGGTCAGAATCCAGCAACAGGTATACTAAAATAGTGTCGATGGGCTCGCGAGGGCCATTCTCAACGCCATGCAAGATCTCAAGAGGAGCAACTGGCACCTGAGAGGACAGATAAATTGTTTGCTCAGCTGTGAACGATCGTACAGCCACATCACGTTTCTTGAGTCAGGAAATGAGTTAGTTTGAATCAAGACAAGCATACACATGGAAAATTCAACTGCATCTGGTGCACCACGGACTATTAACACGACGACGACTGTCGCGATTTGCATGACACCATATCGGAGAGTGGAACACTGATAGTGGTGTGCCCTGTGACAACACAGGACACAGACGAGTCCAACTTGTGCGTATAACATAAACATTGGTCTTATTTGCCTGTGGTGGCCCCGAGTAGAACGAATAACTCCAGATCAAATTCGTCATTGCCATACGGGCCTTAACTTTCGACAAGACCGAATGCTGTCCGTGCTGTCCCGACGTATTCTGATACAGAGGGTTTTATTGTCGCCCTGAGATCTGTTGTCCAGTGGGTAACTCTGGTGATGGGATGCAGACGGATGGCCACCCCACCACTTGCCAGCCACTACGGCTGATAAACTCTGACGTAGTGTTTAAGCAGCATCAATTGACTTATTTGTATCTTTCATCGAAGGTCAGTGCGACTCGACGCCCAATCGAGTTAAATTCCACTGATAACGATAGAGCTCGCAGCTGTATGTACTACGCATCGCATACTGTATATTCTCTAATCGCCTACAAATATAATTTTGTTTCGAAGCAGTGGTTGAGAATGTCTTCCCCTATGTTATTCAGTCAGTATATTGAGCAAGCTATGAAGGAAACAGAGGAGAAATTTGGAATGGGAATTAAAGTTCAGGGGAATGAATTAAAAACGCTGAGGTTTCGCGACTGTTCGTCTCCTTTGCTGAGTGGTCAGCGCGGCTGAGTGCCATGCAGAAGACTCGGGCTCGATTCCCGGTACTTCCATGGATTCTTTTTAGCCGGAGGACTGGAACTTCAAATTACGATAACTGACAACCGACGGGAGAGCGGTATGCTGACCCCACGGCCTTCCAAACCGTATCAAATGATGTCACTGGCTGAGGATGACACGGCGGCTGATCACCTCGTAATTCTGCAGCAGACGGCAAAGGACTTTGAAAAGGAGCTCAACAGAACTGATAATACCTTGATAAGAATGAACATCAAGAAAAGGGGTAATGGAATGCAAGCTGCTGAACTCGTGCATTCCTGAGTGTATTAGATTAGGAAGTAAGTAGATAAAAGTAATTAAGGAGTTTTGTAATTTGGGCAGCTAAGTAAGTAACGATGGTAAATGCAGAGAGGATATAAAATACTACCCGGTAATAAATTGAAAATTATTTATGAAAAAGAGAAATGAGTTGACACTGAATAAGGATTTACATGTCAGACATGTCAGAAAGTGAAATGTGGCCGATAGACAAGTGAGACAAGAAGAGGACCGAAGCTTTCGAGATGTGGTGATATAGAAATATGCAGAAGATACGATGGGTTAATCGGAACGAGGAGGTACTAAATCGAATTTAGAACAAATTAATCTATGACAGAACTCTATTAAAAACAGAGGCTCGATTAATAAAAGCCACCCTAAATCTTCAAGGAATAGTCAGTTTGGTAATGGAGAGGAGGGAAGTACGGGAGAGCAAAAATTGTAGAAGTAGACCAAGACGTGAAGGTTTTAAATTGATGTCGACTGCAGAAATTATAAAGGGTTTTCTAAAGTTACTCTTACAAACTTCAGGACTTGTAGAGGGGACTGAGTAGACAATATTTTGAGTTGGAACCCATGCCTGCAAACGTATCGTTTCCGACCTACAATCATTTGAAAACAAGTTAGTGACGCGATCACTTTTGCAAGTAGTTTATTAGGCCTGACTCAGTACATCACTTTTTTTACAATTACACTCATATATGCTGCAGAACCTCATACATTTCTGGGCCGTGCAGGGTAGCCGCGCGATCTGAGGCACCCCGCCGCGGTTCGCGAGTCTCCCCCGCCCCCCGTCAGAGGTTCAAGTCACCCCTCGGTCATGGGCGTGTGTGTTTCCCTAGTTTAAGTAGTGTGTAAGCCTAGGGTCTGTTTGGTCCTATAGGAATTTACCACAAACTTCCAATTGTTTTTTGGGATGTGCGGCATCTCCTTAGCCCACCACAGTGACGACTTTTTGAAGTCGTTGCGTTATTGTGGCGGAAAGGGTATGCCGAGGAGTCAGACGTCGTGGATAACGATTTTGATAAAGGCGATGAGCATTCTTCCACTATTGTGAGCTTGGCCATTATCGCGTAATGACTAATTAAATTTTTTAATTGAATACTTCATACAATGATAATTGTGCCTTTTGAGAAATAGAATTAATGAATCTATTCTCTTTTATGTTTGTTAAAAGCCACGACTATTTTTTCTCAAAGCGCTATCACCAACAATAACATGCATATCCCAACGTGAAGACATCAGTCGTACTCACGGTGGATTAAAGATCCTTTTTTAATATTACGCGATAATACATTTAAGCAATGCTCAGTTATTTTTTTCTGTGGGGCTGGATGCTCCAAGATAGCTGCCTATGTGCAAAGACAGAGTAAGCATTCATTGATATCGTTATTAATAAATAACTGTACCTCTGGCCTAATAGGCCGGCCGCGGTGGCCAAGCGGTTCTAGGAGCTTCAGTCCGGAACCGCGCGACTGCTACGGTCGCAGGTTCGAATCCTGCCTCGAGCATGGATGTGTGTGATGTCCTTAGGTTAGTTAGGTTTAAATAGTTCTAAGTTCTAGTGGACTGATGACCTCAGATGTTGGGTCCCATAGTGCTCAGAGCCATTTGAACCATTCTTTTTTGGCCTAACATGAATCGAAAACTACTACAAGACGCCGTTTTCAGATTATTAAGATTATTCTTTTTATACTTTTAGTATTATATGACTGTTGGAAGAACTTATATAATTTTTGTCATTAATGGCGTCGCTACAATAATCAGCCTACACAAAAATGGCCAGGGAATCATTTAATTACTACGCTCTGAATCATATACAGGATAGGTACTCGCTACTGACAAAAACACGTACTACAATTATTAATCTCATATTTATATTCAGCACAATTATATTTGTACTACAAATAATTGTATGAGTTACAGACCGTGAACAATTAACGTCCGTCAGCGAGAACGGCAGACTCGATAAGACAATGAAACAAGAAAACGCTTATTCTTCCTCTACAAAAGAACACAGGTAATAATGTTTCTAATTCTCATAGCGCAGATAACGCTTCTCCATTCTTAAGTATCTGGAATTTTTTTGTATTATTTTTTCTACCGGAAGCAATGCTATACCAAGAAGGTTCACGTCTACAAACGTGTACCCAACCGTGTCGCTCTAGCGCTCACAGACACGTGAATGAAGGTGTAACCAGGTTAGAGAGTTAGGATAAGCATCAAATGCTGTCAGCCGATACGACTTGTGCGGCTCCCACCACGACTATGCTGTTACATTCCTATCTAAAAAACATGTTTGCAAAAAATATGGTTCAAATGGCTCTGAGCACTATGGGACTTAACAGCTGTGGTCATCAGCCCCCTAGAACTTAGAACTACTTAAACCTAACTAACCTAAGGACATCACACACATCCATGCCCGAGGCAGGATTCGAACCTGCGACCGTAGCAGTCGCACGGGTCCGGACTGCGCGCCTAGAACCGCGAGACCACCGCGGCCGGCAACATGTTTTCAAACGGCTTTATTTTAGGGCCATTGAAACTGCAATACTAGAAAGACTAGCAGTTAATTGAATTTTATTTAGATTGAATACAAAGCACTAGTTGTAACGTTTCCGGACATAGGTTCCGATTCCAAATATTGTCTACTCAGTGCCCTTTACAAGTTCTGGAAGTTCTTAAGGGTGATTTTAGAACACCTGGTACAGATGCGAAGAGGGTTGCTCAGGATAGTATAGCGTGAAGAAGTGCGAGAGAAAGAAGTTTCCGGATTGAAGATGACAATAACAACAACAAGAACGTTACAACTAGTGCTTTGTATTCAATCTAAATAAAATTCAATTAACTGCTAGTCTTTCTAGTATTGCAGTTTCAATGGCCATAAAATATGACTTGCTAAAGATGTTCTCCACTAATCCTGTCATCGGGGACGAGTTGATTCTTTTTCTTTGTTGTGGACATTATATCGCATCTACTATTCGTTACACGAACTGAAAATCTTGTCCAACTCTTTCCTCATTTCCTACGATATTTTCCTGATTTCGAGCAGAGGACGGGTGACAAGTCTGAGGCCGTTTATCAGAGAAGTGGGAGGTGTCAGCCAGACACTGTGACACGCGATACGTCAGATACTTCCCTGACTTGTAGCAGAGGAGGGAGGTGACAGCGGGAGACTGTGACACCGGCATGTAAAAAGGAAGGCGGAGACATTAGCCGCAGGGTGCGACAGAGGAGGGCTTACCGTCTGAGCCTCCTCCGGTTCGACAGAAAGAAGGAAATTGCGCGCGGCCGTGCGCGGCGCGGCGCGGCGGGCAGTGCGTCTGCGTGCTATCGACTGGACGGCGCGCTGGACTCCGCGGCGCGCGCCAGCTCCGCCAGTCCGCGCGCCGCCGCCGACACTGCCTGCCGCCTCCGCCTCCGCCGCCCCCGCAGCAGCCGCCGCCGCCGGCTCCGCTCTCGCGCTCCCGCCCGGCGCGGACACCGCCGGCCACTAGCGTCCCGCGCTCACGCCTATCGACGGGCCACTCAGTAGTTTATTTACGAACCGCCTCACGCATTTGAGATCCCGATTTGCGACGGCTGACTCACGCTGAACAGATTCACGCGCTCCGAGCGGTTACCGGTCGCGACGCCGAAGTAAATATTTTTTTCGGGCTAACTTCTCTATAAATAATACACTACACACTTCTAGTATTGCACGAGAACTCAATATATAAAAATCATTCGTGAAAAACATCATTGTTGTATAGTAACAGCTGGATCTCCACTCGATTATCTCGTCATTAATTTGTCTTAACAAATTACTGCTTTTTTTTTTACAAAATACAGTTTATTTCTTATATCGATCTGCCGACAGGTGGTAACACAGCGGATTCGTTTACGGCGGGAATTTCCATTATCTTCATCTGCCGTTTCGGTGTCGTGAAAATTCGAGACGGTCCCTGATAATTTTGATCGCAGTAGCAAAGAAAAGCTAATATCACTAAATAGAGGATAAGGGGGCGCGTCTGAATGTGATGCAAAGCGACAGCTGACGAGAGATCGCTAGGCCAGCCTGTTGCTCTTGCTTACTGAAAGCGCGCCAGATCGTAGCGCCGTCGGAAGTACTCGGGACCGTTCTCACCGCGTGTTTACAAAAGACGAGCTGCGGACGCGATGAGCGACGAGGAGCCTTCACAGTCGCACACCAGGTAAGCCGCAAGTACATTTCTCCATTACACGCATATTCTAGTCAAATGCGCGCGCCGGCCTCTGTTCGTATTCAATGTGCCGTCCGGCATTCCGTAACTATATTTTTGCTGTAGAAAAAAAGTTTATGTTCTACGCTCTGGAGAATACTATACACGTTTGGTCTGGAGCTTTAGAGCAATCATCTAAGCATGTTACTTACTGTAGAAGAAACTAAATATCTATCAAAAGTATTTAGCAAAATTACTTCGTTTTGTGAATAGAAACTACATCTTTCCCTTTTTTAATTAACTCGATGTATTGTTTTTTTCAAAGAAATACTTTTTCTTCTGTGCCCGAATATATCGTAACATTTTATAATTCGTAGTGAGAGTAACTCTTCGTTAAAACTACTGTAGCTAATTTCCATTCCTGCACAATATATATTTTACTTGTACTACAGTCTGCAGGGATAAAGCACAACGATAAATTTGTCATTTTCTCTTCCAGTGATACATGAGAGTGCAATGTATGTGTGAGAATCTGTCTATTACAAAGCTCACCAATAACCGTATCTCTGCATCTTTCTTGTTTTACAGGATGAGAATGATACTCGGCTGCCTAATTTCTATGATTGGCACACTCACTGTTAAACATTTCTAAGACAAAAAGTTAATCAGGTACATATGAACAGTAACGAAGTTTTTGAAATGTTTACATTTTCAGCCGGTTCAGAATGTCTATTCCTAAAAAATCTCGTTTTTAACATTTTTGCAAATTTCGTTTAATATAAAGATCGTCATCCTTACTAGACATTTGTATTGAATTCTGCAGCATGTAGCTCTTCCTTAGTACCTTAGCATCCAGAAAAATAACAGTGCCTCCTGAAAACAAATACTTCTCCCCAATAAAAATGGGGTGCTGCTATAATATGGAGACAGAACGTGTAATTGTTAACCCTAGAACACTAAAGGGGAAAAAATTACATTGTTACGAAACCATCGTAAATTTTATACCGCCAAATTTTATTCAAAGGAAATCTTAATTTACAGTGTATGCATTAGTTAATTACAGTTATACTTTCGCCAGTGGTACGTCACATACAAAATAAGTACAAAATGTTCTGTTTAACACCATCAATTAGTAGATTGGTGGAAAACGCGAATTAGTACCAACTGCAGTTGTAAATTTTACGATGGTTTGGTAATCTCGAGCTACGAATGGACTTTAAATATTCGTTCGGCTATTCCGATTTAGCTTTCCTTTGCGTTCCCTAAACCACTGGAGGTTCGTTAATGAAACAAACATCTATCAATTTCGTACCCCATCCTTTTCTGTCCACGCGACTGGTCCATTGCCTAATTACGACGACTTGAACTGGTCATTTAACAGCATTCAATCTTCCTTGCCTTTGTTATCTTCTTTTAGCAGATCTTCCTTGCAGTCAAAACTCGCAATTTAGAAATGCATTCTTACAAATTCCACTAGCGGTCAGGATTCAGATTTTTACGAAGCGTTGTCGGAACTAGGGTCTTCAAAAGCAAAAACCAGTTAGTGTGATGGGATCAGACCACTCGAAATTTTCTTAAAATCAGTTATTAAAAACCACAATTCTAGTTTAGAACACTGACGTATTCAGAGTTTATCTCGAATTTTAAGTCTAATGAGAAGCTTGACGATCACTGTTTGCCCAAGCCCGAATTCTGTTAGCGAGACGCACGGCAACAAGTGGCTGCGAGGACTAAAGATCCGTATCAATCAGGAATACAGTTCACCACATTGGAAAGCCATTGTTTGTAGAGAAACAAACAATCTCAAAGCTACAAAATTTTCCCAGTGGTCATTAAAGCAAATAATAGATTCCAATTTAACAGTGTTTTACCAAAATGTATGTCGAATGTAGTCATCATATTTTTTTACTGAAACAGTTAATTCGTAAGTTCTCTATGAACTTTATTGACTTGTATGGCAGAAGGCTTTTAGAGTCCTTACTTTTCGTCATGTAACACCACTCTTTCTTCGTAGAATTTGATGTCTCCTTCAAACTGCCATGAAGGAGTATGTTGCCTAATCCATATGATAAGATTTGTTTCATGCCATCGCAGAGCACAATTATCGGGACTGGAGACCTTAAACAACGTATCTGTAGTTTTGTTGTAATGTGTAAATTGAAATTAACTGAGAAACAAATGGTTGCGAATGTACAAGATTACACGCTGTTGCAAATCACTTGATTAACACTGTATGCATTGTTCTTCGCTTGCCCAAGGATCGTAATAAAACCTACAATCTGTTACGCACAAACAGCAGTAATTTTTCATTTATCGTTCATTACTACAATACACTTGTAAACGAATGAAATCTGCCAGAATAATCATGAAACTACTGCTTGTGAATGAGAGAATACAAACTTCAAAATGTCTACTGTCACCATTTTGAACACGATCAGGGTGGCACTCGATTTTGGAACCGGTGATTATGAATGTTTTCGATAAAATAGCAAACAGATTACACAACAGACTTTAGACCTAATAGTACACCCTTGAAATTGTGTTACGTATTTTTTAAGTAAAATACTTGCACCCAGGGGACACTACAAGACATCAACGAGCGAAATTCTCGGAGTGCGGGGGCGCTTGTTGGGAGCTGAGAAGGCCACAATTGGCATAAAATTTGAAAACCTGCTTTCAAATTGATGATACTGTCAACTTACTAAGTAGCGATATTGTGAAAGAAATGTTCTTTTTTACAAAATGTCGTTACTCCGTACGAAAAATCGATTTTTCAACATAAAAGTCGTTATGAAACGTGCGACAATAATTGAAATTAAAATATGTCACAAGAATCCTATGTATTACAGTAGAAAAAACGCCGACTCACAAGTTACAAAAAGTTATAATGCAACAGTATGTGTAGTACATGAGTTATAGCTTCCTGCAACTTGAAAAATGTTGTTTAAAATAAAAAAATGGGCGTTTAAAGTTTAAACCTGTCTTTTTCAGTACTGAAACTAAACAAAACTCTAATCGGCAATGCCAACACCGTACAGTCGTCTTTGTTCCGCCGATGTCGAAACACACTCATTTTGACAAAATTATATCGATTAATTGGCTTCAGCTTACCACTCTAAGGATTTTCAGCTCGACTGTAATGCTTTGTGAACATTTTCTATCCACAAAAATACGTTTGTCTGTCACTTGCAAGTACTTAACGTTTACTTCGCATAAAGAACCAGCGAAATGACGAGTTAACGCATATGCGAGACGAGGACGTATTTTCACACTGTTTACCATAAGCGAATCGTGTTACGATGAGAAATCTTGTTGAAAATAGTATATTAGTTGATACTACTGCTCTCTGTGATACTATCCGAAACTAACAGGACCCCTATTCCGTTGGTAACTGTTGTAGTGTTACTTTGGTTGCACTCGAGCGCTCCGATGTGCCAGACTCCCATGCACTAAATCGCGATTTTAAAGTATTTCAAAATTTATGGTACACTTTATATTAATGAATTTTAGAAATAGTCTCTAAGGAACATTTTAAGCAAATAAATAATAGACAACAGTTTCTAACACATAATTCAACAAAACCTGACGTTTTAATCTCACAGAAATGGCATATGATTAGTGAAACTGAACAGTTCAAATTCCTAGGTGTTCAGATAGATAGTAAGCTGTCGTGGAAAGCCCATGTTCAGGATCTTGTTCAAAGACTTAATACTGCCATTTTCACTATTCGAACGGTATCGAAAGTGAGTGATACTTCGACGCGTAAATTAGTCTACTTCGCTTATTTTCATTCACTTATGTCGTATGGTATTATGTTTAGGGGTAACTCTTCCCATTCTAGAAGGATATTTTTGGCTCATAAACGGGCGGTTCGGGCAATAAGTGGTGTGAGTTCACGAACCTCTTGTCGACCTCTGTTCACGAGTCTGGGTATTTTGACATTGGCCTCTCAATATGTATATTCCTTATTGTCATTTCTTGTTACCAGTATTAGTTTATTTCCAACAATAAGCAGCTTTCACTCGCTTAATACTCGGCAGAAATCAAACCTCCATTTGGATCGGACTTCCTTAACTCTTGTGCAAAAAGGTGTACAATATACTGCTGCATCCATTTTCAATAAGCTGCCACTCGAATTCAAAAATCTTAGCAGTAATCCACGTGCTTTCAAATCGAAACTGAAGAGTTTTCTCATGGGTCATTCCTTCTATTCTGTCAAGGAGTTCCTTGAAAAATTAAGCTGATTCTCATTGTATTGCTGATAGCGTTTGCTTAAACTTATGAACTGATTTTCTTTCAGGTTCATGAACATTTATTTTTATCTGTTATTACTTTTATGTTGTAAGTTCATGTACTGACACGTTCCATGACCTTGGAGATTTGCTCCTAAATTTGGTCCTACGGAACTTGACATGTAAATAAATAAAATAAATAAACAAAAAAATTTCCATGCTGGGCTACCTCTTAATTACCTAGAACCGTAACAGGTTTAGCGTCGTTCACAAAATAGGGTGAAAATGGTTAAAAAGGCCCTAAACACTATGGGACTTAACATGTGAGGTCGTCGGTCCCCTAGACGTGGAACTACTTAAACCTAACTAACCTAAGGACATCACACACATCCATGCCCGAGGCAGGATTCGAACCTGCGACCGTAGCAGCAGCGCGGTTGCGGACCGAAGCGCCTAGAACCGCTGGGCCACAGCGGCTGGCAAAACAGGGTGATCTGATATAACTTACAGATGGAATACTTACAATAAACCAACACGTATTAAATCAAACGTTAGCATTTGAAGACTGATTTCATTGTGAATTGGTACCAAGTCTCGCTTGCAAAGGTTCTACACTGCAGTAGCCCGAGCTGTTAAGAGTTTTGATCATGGGAGCTGGTAAATTGCAGAAAAAGTTTGCAGACTGAGAATGGCGGAGAATCTGAATGAATAAAGCGTACACTACGGATTCGAAAGGCACTGCCACGGGTGCCGCGAAGAATACGTATTTGTCAATACGCTCATAAGCTGATATCAACTACTCCATAATTCTAGAGTACTTGGCTTGAATAAAGCGGCAGAATTCTACCATAAGAATTTCTGAACCAGCTACAACTCCTGTATGTATCACTGATTTGTCTGATGAACCTAATATCGTGCAGCTCATTATTATTATCATAAAATGTATAAGCCTTCATTATTAATGTTAAATCCCTATGCAAAGCCGACCTCGAATCTGTGATTAGTTTGAACATCACATTGTTTTACTAGGCATGATTGTATTGGGGATGCTATGCTCTTGCGATCATCCGAACTACGAATTAACTTACCAGACCAGCTATAAGGAGAAAGGGGGCTACAGTTCTTGCGTGGACTCTAAACCACGATACAACCAGGCATTTTCCGCGTTGACAGCTCATTGTTAGTGGTGGAAGGAGCGATAAATGCTAGAAAACTCATGGGGTTGGAAAATTTTTATTTGAAGCCCAACACATACCCATTGAGCCAAAAATTCTAAAACCGTATTTTCATCAATATATCGACGGATGAAGTTATGTTAACCTAACAGATAAAACCTCTTGTAGTATTAGCACTCACTGAAAATCTTGCATTTATTTGTAATACCAGGGGTGTCTATTACGTGCGACGCCTTGAATACGAGCTGTTGTGTTAACTACTCACGTCAGAGCTTCTAGAACGTTACTGTAAACGGTGTTAGTTAAGCCCGCTAAGCACCATCAGCTCCGCACGGCAGCTCAGTCGACAGTTTCTCGGCACCAACTTGAGCCAGGTGACGTTTACGCTATCACTTTCAGAACCTCCACAACTTCCGCCAAGTTCCTGCCAGCCAATAAACAGGGCCACAAAGTTGTCACCGTGTCACCGTGTCACTGTTATGTTACTCTAGCACTGTGACATATCTTTTGACGCAAATTATGTGTTACTTTGCGCCGTTGCCCTATATTACAATAATTTACAATTCAGATTTTTTTTCTCCGATCGTCTCCGGTGACTGTATGTAGCGTCTGCCATCCCAAAGAAGAAAGGAAGGGAGGGAGATTCGGTTTAACGTCCTGTCGACATCGACATCATTTGAGACGGAACATAAGCTGGGAATATTTCAAGGATCGAGAAAGAAACTGGCCGTGCCTTCTCAAAGAAACCATCCCGACGTCTCTTTGGAGCGACTGAGGGAAAACACGGAAAACCAGAATCACGATGGTAGGGCGCGGATTCAAAATCTCATCCACCCGAATACGAGCCACGTCAAGAAGAAGGAATGGATTTATCTAAAAAGTTCCTTAACTGATTTAAGGTTCACAGCTAGAGTACGGCTTGAAATTAAAAAATTAAACCACGTTCTAAAACGATTTTACTTTATAAGCATAAAAAATGAAGTTAAACGGGAAGACATTATAAAAGCACAAACAAAATTTTTGTTTGCAATATCAGTTTCTTAGCTTGCAACCAGAATACCTTTCTAGTACATTATCTATCAAAATTGTGAGGCAAAGCTTTACACAGTACAAATATTCCAAATTTATCTTGCTCATTATGCACTGATTTACATATGATAATACCCAAGACAAACATCTAAGTTAAAATCTGTGGGATGTGATAAATGGTTGGATAAAGTGTTTCATTCTATTTGAGACCTGGGTATCTCTATACTGTACCTTCATTTCTTCAACATCAAGTATGTCTATCTGAGTTCTAATAATAGAAGAGCAAATTTTCCTTCTTGTATAGTCCTACGAACAAAAAGAAGTCTCAGAATATTGTCACGTAGAAGAATGTGTTACTAAGTGAATGACAAACACTAACTTCACTTAACGAAGGTCTGTTCAGCACATACAAGAGCGCGGAGCGAACTGCGTCCGGCCAGAACACATACAGTATATATACAGCTACAGAACATTCCAGTACAATGCTTCCTGACATTTGTGGATATTTCTTGAATGTACTTGATCCGAATATAGAAATTAAAATTGTACAACCCAGAACTCACAAACCTCCATGTAACAGTTTAGTACCATATCCACCACACAACGGTGTTAACTCAGCTACTTCTGCGAGGTTGCTCCCTCCTTAAGAGAACAGCGTCCCGGTGTTACGTCGTGCTAGTCCGGGAACGAGTCATCGGTCCTGCATACCCATGACTGACGCTCTCCCTGGCGATGATATTCTTAGAACTTCTTTTGCTGCTACGCTCTTCCTCATCTTTCCGCTTGTTGCCTGTCGTTCGAGCTTCGATTTTACTCTGGTCCTTATTGGGCTTTATTCGTAGGACGTGGACCGTATCTCTGATCTTTCGTCGTCTTGTGTCGGAGTCGAAATCTTCAACTTCATAAGTAAGATCAGACAACTGTCTTACAACCTTATAAGGTCCAAAGTAGCCCTTGAGGAGCTTCTCAGAGAGACCAACCTTCCGAACTGGACTAAAGATCCAGACGAGGTCACCAGGCTGGTAGACAACAGGGAAGTGGCTCGCGTCATACCTTCGGCGATCGTTTTCTTGAGACTGCAGCGTGAGGAGTCGAGCTAACTGCCGAGCTTCCTCAGCTCTGGTAAACACCTGGCCGATGTAGTAATCGTCCATGTTATCAGGATTGAACGGAAACAGTGTCCATCGTCGTAGTCGCCTCACGCCCATGCAGCAGGAAAAATGGCGTAAATCCTGTGGTGTCTTGTTTGGCGGAGTTGTAGGGAAACGTCACGAAAGGTAGCACCCCATCCCAGTTGTTCTACTCAACATCGAAGAACATTGGTAGCATGCCGGCCAAGGTTTTATTAAGGCGTTTAGTAAGCCCGTTAGTTTGCGGATGGTAGGAGTAATGTTGCACAGATGGTTTATCTCTGTCACAAGACTCGATTGAAAAAGTTTCCCTCGATCCGTAATTAAAGACCTTGGGGCACCGTGTTATAATACAATGTGTTCCACGATGAATTTGGCTACCTCGAATGCTTCGGCTGTTTTTACGGCTTTTGTAAAGGCATAGCGTGTCAGATAATCAGTGCAAACAATAATCCATCTATTGCCACTAGCAGACGAAAATCGTCCGAGGAGGTCAATCCCAACACGCTGGAAAGGCGTTTCGGCTGGTGGAATTGGTATGAGTCGGGCAGGTGGTCTCTGAGGAACTGCGTTTCACCTCTGGCACTCTCGACAGTGCGACACATAGTGACGGACACTCCTAAATAAACTAGGCCAGAAAAATCTCTTGCGGATCTATCGTATGTCTTAATGAATCCTAAATGTCCGGCCTCAGATGTGTCATGGAATTTCTGTAGAACATCTACGTGCATGTGTTTAGGAATCACTGGTAGCCACCTCTTTCCAAAAGAATCAAAGTTTTTCTTACAAAGTAATCCATTAACTACCTTAAATTGTCCTTTCACATCCTCTGACCGATTTAAGGTATGCTTAATTTGAGACATCTTGGCGTCGTTCTTCTGCTCAGCAAAGAAATCCTGGAGTGCAGCGAGACAGATACTATCTAAATCAAAGCCTTGATGGTCTTGCACAGGGTTTCTTGAGAGACAGTCGGTTTTCTTCCACTTTTGTGCACTATGTTAATGCCACACTCTTGAAGACGTAGTGCCCACCTGGCGAGTCGTCCTGTTGGATCCTTAAGACCTGTCAACCAACGAAGTTAATGATGGTCTGTAACAACTGTGAATTGTCTCCCATAGAGATACTGTCGAAATTTGCACATGGCCCAGATCACAGCAAGACATTCTCCTTCTGTAGTTGAGTAGTTACTCTCGGCTTTTGTAAGTGTCCTAGAAGCATAGGCTATAACCTTCTCTTTTCCATCCGAAATTTTCACCAGAACAGCACCGATCCCATACCTGCTGGCATCTGTTGTAGTTCTGTAGGTGCTCTCTCATTATACAGTCCAAGTACAGGGTCAGTCGTCAGAGCTTTTCGCAGAAAATCGAAAGAATCTTGTTGAGCACCACCCCAGATAAATTTAGTATCAGATTTTGATACCTTTTGGAGTGGCCTGGCTTTGACACAAAAGTCTTTGATAAAACGACGGTAATAAGAACATAATCCGAGAAAGGTTCCCACATCTCTAATACTTTCAGGAATAGGAAATTCCGTTATAGATCTCACCTTTCCTGGGTCTGGCTGCACACCTTCGTTTGACACAACGTGTCCAAGTATTTTGATTTCTTTAGCTCTAGAGAGACACTTTCTTGGATTAGGTTTCAGTCCGCCTTGTTGGGGACACTTAAGAACGGCCTCAGTCTTTTTACGTGTTCATCAAATGTCCCTGAGAACACTATAATGCCATCTAAATAACAAAGACACATCGTCCGCTTCAGGTGAAGTAGAAAATTATCCATCATCCGTTCAAAAGTTGCTGGTGCATTACACAAACCAAACGGCATTACCTTGAACTCATACAGGCCCTCAGGGCTAATGAATGTAGTTTTCCCACGACCAGCCTCAGCTTCTTCGAATTGGCAGTATCCCGAGTACATGTCCATGGTTGAGAAAAGCTTAGCCCCCTTCAGACAATCTAGTATATAGTCAATTCGTGGAAGAGGGTAAACGACCTTCTTAGTTATGTTAATAAGCTTCCTGTAATCAACACAAAAGCGCCAACTGCCATCCTCCTTCCTGGCGAGGACCACTGTTCACGACCATGGGCTTTGCGAAGGCTGAATGATGTCCTTCTTCATCATTTTCTCTACCTCGTCGCGAATTATTCGATGTTCCGTTGCTGACACACGGTATGCTCTGTGGATTATTGGCTGATGGTCTCTAATCCTAATCCGGTGCTTCACCGTCGATTTGTCTAATTTGTTCCTCACCTGTGGATTGAAGCATTCAGAGAACTCTTGAAGAATGTCAAGTAGCTTCATCTTTTGTTCCTTAGTGAGATCTGGTGATAGTCGAGCTAGGAGATCTTGTCTCATAGTGGTAACGCTAATTTCGCCCACAGACTCGGGATGGGATGTTTCTTGACGCTCAGCTGTTCTTCAATTAACGGCTCAGCGTTTGCTACTCACATGCGTCTTGGAAGGATCTGCCGTTTTCGGCGACAGTTAACTATCCACAATTCACCGAATCCGTTCTTAAATGAGACGACAGAGGCTGGGATGACCAAGTTATGCTTCAGTGGTATGCTTCTCTTATATTCCGCTATAATATCCATGGGTTGATGCATGGCTTGACACGGCTGACTGCAGGAATGATCTCGTCATCCAGCACAGATAGTCTCCACACACTCGGATGCGCATCTTCCTGTCCACAGTATCTCATCTCGTCTAGAATAATCTTCGAGCCACCACAATCTATAATTGCCTGAGAAGCTTTCAAAAAGTCCCATCCGAGAACAACGTCATGACTACACTCTTGTAAGACGATTAAATGTAAGGGCTGTGTATGGCCACTTACACCCACACGAATGGTTCATCTTCCTGTAGGTTTTACATACACTACAGGCCATTAAAATTGCTACACCAAGAAGAAATGCAGATGATAAACGGGTATTCATTGGACAAATATATTATCCTAGAACTGACATGTGATTACATTTTCACGCAATTTGGGTGCATAGATCCTGAGAAATCACTACCCAGAACAACTACCTCTGGCCGTAATAACGGCCTTGATACGCCTGGGCATTGAGTCAAACAGAGCTTGGATGGCGTGTACAGGTACAGCTGCCCATGCAGCTTCAACACGATACCACAGTTCATCAAGCGTAGTGACTGGCGTATTGTGATGAGCCAGTTGCTCGGCCACCATTCACCAGACGTTTTCAATTGGTGAGAGATCTGGAGAATGTGCTGGCCAGGGCAGCATTCGAACATTTTCTTGTATCCAGAAGCCCGTACAGGACCTGCAACATGCGGTCGTGCTTTATCCTGCTGAAATGTAGGGTTTCTCATGGACTGAATGGAGGTAGAGCCACGGGTCGTAACACATGCGAAATGTAACGTCCACTGTTCAAAGTGCCGTCAATGCGAACAAGAGGTGACCGACACGTGTAACCAGTGGCACCCCATACCATCACGCCAGTATGGTGATGAGGAATACACGCTTGCAATGTGCGTTCACCGCGATGTCGCCAAACACGGATGCGACCATCATGATTCTGTAAACAGAACCTGGATTCATCCGAAAAAATGACGTTTTGCCATTCGTGCACCCAGGTTCGTCGTTGAGTACGCCATCGCAGGAGCTCCTGTCTGTGATGCAGCGTCAAGAGTAACCGCAGCTATGGTCTCCGAGCTGATAGTCCATGCTGCTGCAAACTTCGTCGAACTGTTCGTGCAGATGGTTGTTGTCTTGCAAACGTCCCCATCTGTTGACTCAGGGATCGAGACGTGGCTGCACGATCCGTTACAGCCATGCGGATAAGATGCCTGTCATCTCGACTGCTAGTGATACGAGGCCATTGGGATCCAGCACGGCGTTCCGTATTACGCTTCTGAACCCACCGATTCCATATTCTGCTAACAGTCATTGGATCTCGACCAACGCGAGCAGCAATGTCGCGATACGATAAACCGCAATTGCGATATGTTACAATCCGACCTTTATCAAAGTCGGAAACGTGATGGTACGCATTTCTCCTCTTTACACGAGGCATCACAACAACGTTTCACCAGGCAGCGCCGGTCAACTGCTGTTTGTGTATGAGAAATCGGTTGGAAGCTTTCCTCATGTCAGCACGTTGTAGGTGTCGCCAACCTTGTGTGAATGCTCTGAAAAGCTAATCATTTGCATATCACAGCATCTTCTTCCTGTCGGTTAAATTTCACGTCTGTAGCACGTAATCTTCGTGGTGTAGCAATTTTAATGGCCAGTAGTGTATTTCCTATTACCCACCTTCAGCAGAGATGTTTTGTTGTTGACGAATACGGTTTTATGCAACTGGCGACGGTACTTCTCCGAAATGACTGAATATAATGCTGCAGACTCCACAAGAGCTTGGGCTGCTCGGCCATCCATGAGGACTTTGACGTAGTTTCCTATCAGTTTTGTAGTGATCGACGGCGGAGTATTTTTCTCTTCGGCGGCCTCGCCTTCAAGGAAGGTCGCACCCTTTAGTTTTCCAGGTTGCGGCGGCTAGGTGATCGGCTGGAGCTTCTCAACGGCGATGGAGACATTGATCGGCGTGTTGGGGAGCGTCCTCTCCAGTGGCTAGCTTGCGGCGATGGTGACCTACGTTGTCCTGCACCCATATCTTCTTGTTTATCTTCGTCGTCCCGGAGTTGGAGTCGGCTAAGATCGGTCTGCTGTCTTCTGGCGCGGGCGTCATCAAATATCCGCCGCCTTTCTCGACAATAGCGCACCACATGTCCCGGTCGTCCACAGTGGAAACATACTGGTTGGTTCTCCTGGGTCCTCCAGACGTCAGTCTTCCTTGGTGCCCAAACAGGTTCCTGACGCGGCATTGTAGGATCGTAACTCCGTCTTTGTCTCGACTTTTTCGCCGTTCTAAAGGGAAATGAAGGACGAGAGATTGGGTTCCATGTCTGTTCCTCTTCCTCCCTTATGACCTCTTGGCGCGTCTCAGTTTTTTGCTCGCCGTACAATCCAACTGCCTTCTGAACTTCCTCTCTCATTATCTGACGAAGAACAGTTGTGAAATCAGTTGTTTCGTTCATTACAGATATCGATACGACGTTAGAAAGCCGTTCAAACTTCTTGCGTGCAATTCTTTTTTGATGCATTGTCTCGACATTCTGGCACCATTTTATGAAGTCGTCTGCTGTCGAAACCTCCTTCAGGATTAGGGCTTGATACATGTCCTCAGCAACACCCTTCATGAGATGTGTAACCTTATCTTCGTCCTTCATTCTAGGATCCACTATTTTCCACAGCTCCAAGACGTCTTGAATGTAGGATGCTGTAGTTTCTCCTGGACGCTGTGCCCTGCACTTTAATTTATCTTCAGCCTTGCACTTATCGTTGTGTGTCGCCGAAATACTTGCGCAGTTCGCCTGCTATACTTCCCAGCTTGTGAACTTCTCCTCGTTGTTCTCATACCATTGTTTGGCAGCGCCCTCCAAGTATAAAAATGCGTTAGCTATGAACACGGTGTCATCCCATTTGTTGATGTTGGCTACACGCTCATATACTTTAGTCACTTATTTTAATATTGGCCATCGTCACCAGAGAACCCGGAAGAATGTCTCATGTGGTGGCACACCGTTGCTGTAATCGTAACGTCCTCTTCCTCTACTGTCTTCGATAGACTGCGATCTGTTGAATATGCCTCCAACTCGGGCTTCTCGCGACGTAAACGTCGGCTCTGTTGTGGTCTGATGGGAGCCACGGTGTCGTCGATAATGTGCGCTATCACAAGTTCCAATACCCAGCGCCTCCACCAGAATAATGACACGTAGAAGAAAGTGTAACTAGATGAATGACGAACGCTAACTTCACTTAACGAAGGTTTATTCAGCACTTGCACATACAAGAGCGCAGGGAGAACAGCCTCCGGCCAAGACACATACTGTATATATAAAACTACAGAACATTCAGTACAGTGATTCGTGACATTTGTGGATACTTCTACAATGTACTCGAACCGAATATAGAAATTAAAACTGTATAGTGCAGGTGGGTTCTGAACTCAGACCCTCCTTACAACAGTTTAGTATCATAACCACTTCACCACCGTGTTACGCAGCTTCTTTTGCGAGAATATCAGTAGAATTAGTCCTTGCTACATTACTGATTATAAATTTTGTACTACTGATTAATGTATTCTTCAGTGCTGTATTAGGCAGTTTTATTCGTGGTAAATTAACATTTTACTTTTTTGGTAAGTCCTTAAAGAAAACTTTTCAAATCACTAGACTGCCACCCTATACTCATTCGTAAGAGTTCCTCCATTAAATAAATAGCATTCGTAAATGCCATTCTCTAACATAATGATACTGGAACAATACCTCTTAAAAAGTCAGTTACGCTTAAGTGATGATTGACATCTTTGCTGTTTATGTACACTAAGATAAAAAATGTAATCAAGTACATAGCGGATCGCAAACTTGAAGTAGGGATATATGTTGTATTGAAACCTTCTGTCCGAAGACTGCTCTGATGAACCCTTACTCTCTCTCTCTCTCTCTCTCTCTCTCTCTCACACACACACACACACACACACACACACACACACACACACACACACACACACACACACACATACACACACACCAGCTCCCTCCATTGTCAAAGCAACTATGCCTTGAATAACAGAAGGAGTACATTGATTGGACACATCCTGAGGCAAAAACCTGTGCCATGAAGCTATTTTCTCCTCATTTAGATTCGGCACCTCTTCATTGGCTATCTGATATTCTCATTTAATTCGAATAGTTTTCCTCTTCTTCTTGTCTGTATCATTTATTGCCCACATATCACTTCCACACAACGTTACGCACCAAGCAAATATGTGAAAAATAAATCTTATAACACTTATATTTATGTGGTGGTAATATCTTTAAAGAGAAATTTTATTTGTTATTGATAGACTACGTTTTATATCCTATATCCTTCCCCCTTTTCAGCTTGTTTGCAGTCCAAAACAGCAAAACTTGTTTACTGCTTTTAGTGTTTAATGTCATAGTCGCATTTCCCCAACATGCCATTACTTAATTCGGCTAAAGCCCACTTAAGTTAAAAATTGAGGGTGCGTTGTTAACACTGCTGTTTTGGCTGAGACAAAAGTAAATAAGGAAAAGCACCGAACGATGCGTAGTGCAAACGAAATCAAAACTACTTATCAAGACTAGCTGTCACGTAGGAGGAGGAAGTAAGGATCTGCGCCATTTACAAAAAAAATGGTTCAAATGGTTCTGAGCACTATGGGACTTAACTTCTAAGGTCATCAGTCCCCTATACTTAGAACTACTTAAACCTAACTAACCTAAGGACATCACACACACCCATGCCCGAGGCAGGATTCGAACCTGCGAGCCGGCCGAAGTGGCCGTGCGGTTAAAGGCGCTGCAGTCTGGAACCGCAAGACCGCTACGGTCGCAGGTTCGAATCCTGCCTCGGGCATGGATGTTTGTGATGTCCTTAGGTTAGTTAGGTTTAACTAGTTCTAAGTTCTAGGGGACTAATGACCTCAGCAGTTGAGTCCCATAGTGCTCAGAGCCATTCGAACCTGCGACCGTAGCGGTCGCGCGGTTCCGCCATTTACAAAGGAGAGCCACACGAAATGCTGAAAGAAGATACTACTAATTTAAAATGTTTGCTAGAGCACCGAACGCCAGCTAGTGTAACACACCGACACTGATGCAACTAGTTTTATGAGCACTGGGAATATATTGTACATAGATGAACACTCGAAAATATACTATTAATAAATGTTGGTAGAAATTAAGGAGGAATATAAAATGAGAAAAAGAAATTATTATTTCGTTAGAGAAGAAAGAGAGATGCTGTAAAATCCTAATCAGTGGGAGATTTTTTTCAGTCGTACTTCAAATCACCAAGTATTTGCATAATCGGTAATATTGGTGCTACTGCAGAAAGTAATAAACCTGCCAAAGACCGAAGTAATCACTGGGCGCCTACTTAAAACCAAGGGACCAGCAGTAGGGTAAAACAGATCAACTATGTAAAAGATAAAAATTCATAAAAGAGTCGCAGATGAGATATGCAGAAGTGGCGTATGGAGCAACTTCCATTATCTCGTGGGCACTAGTTCCAGAGAGTCACCTGAAAGTCTCTGCGTCGGAGACGTACCTAGAATGATTATGGAAGAGGTAGCACGCCATCAGATGGCGAACAATTGATCACTTAGCCTTATAGGAGGGCGTAGAGAAGACTAGAACGCGTTACCCTCTTCTCTCTCTCTCTCTCTCTCTCTCTCTCTCTCTCTCTCCCCTCCACCTTCGTTCTCTCTCTCTCTAACGTGTACCAAACCTGTAGGAAATGTTCTGACAGATGCAGTGCTTTTGGTGCTTTTGGTACTACAGTCCAAGAATACTCCCCTGTAATGAGTGCATGCGAGAAATATACGCCTGCCGGAGTGGCCGAGCGGTTCTAGGCGCTACATTCTGGAGCTGCGCGACCGCTACGGTCGCAGGTTCGAATCCTGCCTCGGCCTGGATGAGTGTGATGTCCTTAGGCTAGTTAGGTTTAAGTAGTTCTAAGTTCTAGTGGATTGATGACCTCAGAAGTTACGTCCCATAGTGCTCAGAGCCATTTTTGAGAAATATACCTCACAAGCGCCAATCTGGAGCTTCGAAAATGAACGTAGTTGAATAAATGAGCCAGGAAAGTACTCAGCCATGTGCACGAGGTTTCGTTTGTCATTTTCATGCACTCCTTATTACACTGTGTGCAGTACTGGTTGCGGTGAACGCAGAAAATGCAGCCGAGAATGTATAATAAAACTGCGCCAGAGGTGGCGAAACAAATTTAGCACCCGCTTCTAAAATTAGAACCTCCAAGAACCTCTGGCGAAGCAACACAGCAGCATGGAAACGTCAGGTTCTCCAGATTCAAATGTGAAGCGGTTAGGGTGCGCTGTTTACTACTTCCTCTCTCGATGGTGTTTATAGTTCTATCAGAAGTGACGTCATTACACACTGAGTGCATCGTCCGGTGCTGACAAGCGTCACAGCAAATCAGCGTCGATTTGCTGATGGTGTCGACCAAGTGATCGACTGCAGTTATAACAGCTGCGGTGAAATCGTAGTGAATCCGAGCACGTACAGATCGCAAAGTTATTCAGATATTACTCTCAATACCAACTGGTCTCGTGTTGATCTATTGTAAAATTTTATTTGCATTAACAGCTACAGTACAACCGATACCGGGCGTCGCAGGAACGAATTTCCAGTAGCTACTAAGGAATACTGTTACATCTCTAATGGAAGTACAGGTTATTTGATTAAGTAAACTCAAAGGTCGCACGCACTGATCCTTAGAAATTTGCTGGTAACAAGTCTGGTCAAATGGCTGACATATTTATTGAAATTCTGTAGCAGATGTCATGACGGTTAACGGAAGTCATAGAATGATGCGGAAAGCGTGGAGTTCTGATAACTGAAGCTCACATATCGTTTCAATTCAATGCAAGGAGAGGCACAAACTTGAAAGTGCGGCTATCATAATATGTGTCACTATATCAAACATCCGACACTTCGTCTTCTACAACGTACACCTTATCAACAAACTGTACTGAAATTCGTATACATTTCAGTCTTTTTTCTTTTTTCTCGTTTAGCAAATTTATAGTCTCTGAATGTTGTTATGATCAAAACCAGCATTTCTCGAGAATGTTATAATGCATATGTGCATTAGATCTCTGTACATTACATCGACATTTCTAAGTTACTGAAGTATGTGCGCTATCTTTTGGAATTATTCTCACTCTCTGTCCATCAGTACGAGTATAGAACATGTTTGTGCTAAGTTTCACAGGATTCGTGCTTACATGTTTACTGATTAGGTGGTCACTGTTTCATGATTTTACTTGCACATGATACTGTGTAGGAACCATTAGCTTATTATTTCACATTGACAATATATTGTACTCGCACTAGTAATGATTATGTCGTGTGCTAATAGACAGATACGTCCCACGATTGGAGATCTTGTTGTTTTATATCATATGACACGTATACACGGATTTGTAAAACAACTCAATTTCTTGTAATAATTAAATTGTTAATAACTACAAGCTTTCTAAAAACCGAATACATGACAAATGTGATTTCATTTTAAGCCCACTTTGAAATAGCTTTACAGCTTAAATTGCCAAACGGTGGTTTAAGTAAACGATGTTCTATTCAAATATACAAATTTGGTGGCAATAATGTTGTCTTTCAAGAAACAAGAATTATTAGGACTGTGAACAGTTAATGACTGGTTCCGATTACATCTGCAAAACAGAGTACAATGTGGACACCCATGTCTAAAATCTATCAAATGCAAAACATTTGACTTAGAAAATTGTCTTAACCAGTACCATATGTACATAATTGCAGAATCTGTACAATGAAATGACAGTGAGTGTAAAGAGACAACTAAAGGCAACAAGTTTCAAGAGCCAGAAAGCATATGCTTTTCAAGTAACACACCATTCAGTCACGGACTACATGTGTAAGCACAGCAGAGATTGTGGGAAAGGGGACTTATGACCACAGCAGTTGCGTCCCATAGTGCTCAGAGCCATTTGAACCATTGAGGGAAACGTAACAACGATTAATAATACACTGAAGGCCAAAGAAACTGGTACGCCTGCCTGATATCGCAAAAGTGCCATAACACATCGTGGCATGGACTCGGCTAATGTCTGAAGTAGTACTGGAGGGAAATGACACCATAAATCCAGCAGGGATGTCCATAAATCTGTAAGAGTACGAGGGGTTGGAGATCTCTTCTGAACAGCACGTTGCAAGGTATCCGAGATATGCTCAATAATATTCATGTCTGGAGATTTTGGTGGGCAACGGAAGTATTTAAACTCAGAAGAGTGTTCCTGGAGCCGCTCTGTAGCAATTATGAACTTGTGGGCTGTCGCACTGTCCTGCTAGAATTGTCCAAGTCCGTCGGAATGCACAGTGGACATGAATGGATGCAGGTGATCAAACAGGATGCTTACGTATTTCTCACCTGCCGGAGTCGCATCTAGAGCTATCAGGTGGCCCATACCACTCCAGCTGCACACGCCCCACACCTACCAGCTCGAACAGTCCCCTGCTGACATGCTGGGTCCATGAATTCATGAAGTTGTCTCCATACCAGCAAACGTCCATCTGCTCGATACAATTTGAAACGAGACTCGTCCGACCAGGGAACACGTTTCCTGTTATCAATGGTCCAATGTTGGTGTTCACGGGACCAGGTGAGGCGCAAAGCTTTTTTGTCGTGCACTCAAGGGTATGCGAGTGGTCCTTTGGCTCCGAAAGCTCACATCGATGGTGTTCCATTGAATGGTTCGCATGCTGACACTTTTTGATGGACCAGCATTGAGATCTGCAGCAATCTGCGGAAGGGTAGCTTTTCTGTCACGGTGAACGATTCTCTTCAGTCTTCGTTAGTCCCGTTCTTGCAGGATCTTCTTCCGGCCGAAGCGATGTCGGAAATTTGATACTTTACCGGATCACTGATATTCACGGAATAATCGTGAAATGGTCGTACGGGAAAATCCCCACTTCATCGCTACCTCGGAGATACTGTGTCCCATCGCTATTGCGCCGACTGTAACACCACGTTCAAACTCACTTAAATCTTGATAACCTACTATTATAGCATCAGTACTGATCCAACGACTGTGCCAGACTCTTGTTATCTTACATAGTCGTTGCCCACCGCAGCGTCGTATTCTGCCGGTTTAAATGTCTCTGTATTTGAATACGAATGCGTATACCAGTTTGTTTGGTGCTTCAGTGTAAAACGCCTATGTCGTTCTAGAACGTGCTTTTACAGTATTATGTATCCTTCTGCCAAATATGCGCACATATCTGGCAGACATGATAATCTCCTTTTTAGTTTCCTTAGCACAACAAGGCAAAAATGTATGTAAATGAAGTCACTCAGACGTGGAGAGTGACGGAAATAATTCGTATAGCTGATATGGCCGCAGAGATTAATTTCATACGGTTGTTTCATTCGACTGAAAAATCTGACTGCACGAAAAAACAGTCAACTGGTCAATTTGTAGTTAAAAGAAGTCGATTGTCCCATCACTACCGTAGGCACATTTGCGACCTATGGTTAAGTGGCAAATTTTGCTCCATTGCACAATCCTTATGCTCATTCTCAGATGTTTCTAATTCTGTACAACAAAAACAAAATGTAAAGGTTTAGAATTTACGTACCGCTAAAGAAAATACTTTTGCAGGAAATGTGTTATAATTCCTTATTAACACCCCATGAATTAGTTAGTCGCACTACCGAATCAACCACGGATTCACCTTAACGTGAATTTCACAACTCCTATCCCAATAAGTACAAAATATACAGAACTGATTATCTCGGTGCAGAGGAGAAACAGATTTCACATTCATGACGAATTCCATACCGAAAGTGGCTGGGAAGGAATTAGACACCTGTAGCAGTGAAGGTAATGAGCTGATAATGAAATGAATTCCTGACGAGCGTTTAAACACACACACACACACACACACACACACACACACACACACACACACACACACTCTCTCTCTCTCTTCTCTCTCTCTCTTCCCCCCTCCCCCCTCTCCAATCACCTATCCCTGTTCCACCCCTATATACACCCAGGACCATTTTCTTACAATCACATGCGTTGGTCTATTCTGACTTACGTCAGTCATTGGGTATATGTAGTACTGTAATCCCATGCATATCCCTACATTACCAAATTAACCATTCTTGTTACTTTAGAATATATTAGGTCTACCTATCTTTTTTTACATCTGTTGTTCCATAAAGCTCTTTACTCAGCAATTCAAAGCAGTGGCTGCGATTCAGTTACCTGACTTGCCCATCTAATCTTCAGTAATGTTCTATAGTACCACACTTCTGAAGCTTCTATTCTTGTCTTGTCTGTACTGCTGATTGTTCATTTTTCATTACTATAAGGGGCAGTCAACTGAAAGCGAGTGTGAGTGAACTGTTTATTACTTCAAAAGTAATCGCCATAACCGCTACTACAGGGCCTGCCACCATACCCCAAACATGGCGCGTGCAGCGTGTGCGGGCCGCGGCCAGGCCAATCCCGACCTGTCACTAGCCTTTGCTCGGTCCTTCTAGGAAGCGCCGGCAACAGAGCGACATTTCATTTACCATTGTCATACGACATTTTTCGGTCGTCACAACTCTCTGAATTCGTCAAAATCGTGCCGTAAGAGGCGTTTAACCACCGCTACTTGTTCGTGGTATGAAGTACATTCACAGGTTCAGTGGCTGCAGGAAAAAAGGTAGTGTAGCAATCTATATTCGCAATCCTTTAAAATGAATGGGAGTGACTGAAGAGAGGAATGAGAATTCTCAACTCGCATCAGCGGCAGGCACTGCTTATTTGCTCTGAAACGATATTACAGTACCGTGTATAAAGAATTTAAGGATTTAAGTTAATGAAAGAGCAATAAATTACATTGTTCAACAGAAAGTAGTCATTGTATTGTACATTATAAAGAACTTTGTGCTAAATATGCAGGCATAGAGCACGTGAAGAAATTGGTAGTATGAATAAGAAAATTTCAGAAGTGGCAAGCATTATTCCATTGACAGTTGCAACAATTTTTAGTGGAACTGAAATAAGAGTATGGCGACTTCATTTACATTAGTGCACTGTACGTTGGGTGAATCAAGACGAACAATTTTTTAATTTAATACTCGCTATTGCCGAATTTATGAAAGATAAAGGAGCCTAAGAACGAGAAATAGAATATCCAGAATTGAGCCCAGATTTCACATTTTGAGTGGATTTGACAGCACGCTGCCCTCAGGAAGATACTGCAAGGTAACTTCTTTTTGATTTGATGGGAATGCATTTTAAAACGAAATCACATTGTAGAAGGCACACATTCTGACAAAGACAGTCCAGGTCCCTAAGCTCACTGGGTTTAAAAAAAGTGAGATTCGAAGAATTCATTGTGGCGTTGTAAGAATTACGGTGATATTGTTATAAAGGTTCTGGGGTCACCGTCAACCTTTCATTTGTTTCCGCGACTGTTTGCTGTTTCAGTTCAGAGCTCTCCTGTGCATGTGCAGATGTAACTGACTGACCTGCAAGGAAATTCCAGTTTCAATTACAAATCTTTTTCCGTTAACATTGCCTAAGACATCTACAATGATTTTTCTCAGGTAGAGTTTCCTAGGGACATACGGCCGGGAGTGCGGTGTGCAGACCACATGCCCCTCAATATCCTCATCGAGTGACGCCCGTGGTCTGAGGATGACACGGCGGCTGGTCGGTACCGTTGGTCCTTCATTGCCCGTTCGGGAGGAGTTTCAGTTTTTAGAGTTTCCTAGGCAATACAATGAAGTTTCAAAGGTGATAAAATATTACGATCGACATATTTGAGAGAAAGACATTTTTCCGATTATGAAACTAAACATGTCAAGATTATATGGCAACTTGAGTGCAGAACTCCGTCCGTATGCTGACAGTTTACACCAGATTAAAATTATATTGTATTCAGAGCGCCAAAAATAATGGAAGAACACTGAAAATTTGTTTTGTTCGTGACCTGTGTTGTTGAGAAATGTGAAATATAAAGCCAAGTACTAAGCAGTATGACTGAACTGCCATTTAAATGAGGCTCGTTGGCAGTCTTCCCCTCTTTCCCCACCGCGCGTTGATACAGCGTGACATGGCTGTGGGGGAGGCTGAGCGCTTTGCCACTTGTGCCTGCACGTGGCTCACGAGCCGAAATCTTGGAGACACTTTGTTAATAAATTTATCCCATTGTGAGACAAGACGGTCAGGACCATCATAGGAAGATGTCACCTGTTGCATGACGGTAGCCAGGTGTGCACATCTCGACAGACGTGAATGCCTATCTCCAGAGCTCCCAAAATATGGAAATTGCATGAGGAAAGATCGGGACTGAGTGGAGGATGTGTAAGAGCTTCTCAGTGAAACTTCTACAAAGTGTTCGAAACAACTTGCGTAAAACATTCCTTTCCACACGTTGCTAATGTGCTTTCGACAATGCTCCAGAAATTTCACTGGGAAGCCCTTACGCTTCTTCAGCACAATCTCATTCACCCCACATGCAATATCCATGTTTTTATAACACTGAAGGAAGACATTCCTGGCTGTAGATTTGCTTTTACAAAGAGGTGCATTCCTGGGTACGATCTTAGTTATGTAAAAAAAAAGGAAAAAAATGGTTCAAATGGCTCTGAGCACTATGGGATTTAACATCTGAGGTCATCGGTCACCTAGGCTTAGAACTACTTAAACATAACTAACCTAAGGACATCACACACAGCCATGCACGAGGCAGGATTCGAACCTGCGACAGTAGCAGCAGCGCGGTTCCGGACTGAATGGCCTAGAGCCGCTCGGTCACCGCGGTGGGCCATGGTTCTGTAGGCCACACAAAAGATTTCTTCATAATGAGACTGACTGGTTTGTCTCAGAATGGGATAAGCGTATTAACAAATATGGTAATTACTTTTGAAATAACAAACAGTTTACTCACTTTTTTTTCCCACGTGTCTCGTTTTCATTTGACTGCCTCTTATGTATAAATCTACACCCAAGGAATAGATTTTCAGAAAATACTTCCTAATACCGAAATATGTGTTGAAAATTTAAATATTTATCTATTTTAGAAACTCTCTTCTTACTTTTCGTATCGTCTTCACTCCACAATCATCTGTTATTTTGCTGCCCAAAATGCGAAACTCGTCTCCCACTTTCAAAGTCTTCTTTCCTAATCTAATCATTTCTGCATCACGTGACTTAGTTCAACTACACTCCATCACCTTATTTTCCTTTCCTATAATAACTTTTAAACCCACTATGTATTCTGTTCAAATGATTTCGAAGTGTTGTGTCTCCTCTGACAGAATTACAATGTCGCAGGCAAACTTCAAAGTGTTTATTTCTTCTCCCAGAACATGAATTCCTTTGCCAAATTGCCCCACGATCCTATTTTCTGCTTGCTCAGTTTACAGATTTCAGACATGGAGGTTCGCTACTCAGTAGTCTAAATGTTTTCTTAACTACTGCATCCCTCACATTTCCTTCGATTCTTATAACTACAGTCTGGTTTCTGTACAAGTTGTAGATAATCTTGCACTTCCTGAATTTAATTGTTGATAGTATCGATTAATGAATTTATGAAAGACTTATTTTTCGTTCAATTTGCGGGTGGGCTGCTGGAAGAACGACTGCTTGAACGGCACGGTGCAAACCATTTGCCTAATTTTATTTGTACGATAGCTAGGCTAGATGCGGATGGGGCTGAAGAAAATTTATAGCTTCAGCTCTTAAAGTCAGTTATTGTAATTCTCTAAGCAGTTTCTCCAGAAATGTAACGCGGAAGAAAGCATGAATACAGGAATGTTTACAATCCTGTTTTCAGAATTACGAAGTTACTGGATGTTATGCCATGAATATACAGAAACACTGAGAGTTTTATACCCGTATAATGCGTAATAACATGTTGCCAACGCTAACTATTGAGAAAAATGATATACATCTTAACAATTGCCATCTCCGTCTGGAGCCATTTGTTTTAAAGACAGGTTTATAAAACTCGTGAGTGAAAACTCATACCGAGTAACACTATCTGTGTAATTTTTACTGAAGATTAAAATCAAAGTTAAATTTGAGTAAAACTTCGAAAGGCGTATCTTGCACAATGCTACCCTATTAGTTTGAAATCGCGATTTATGATGATTTGATTGAAATCAGTAGACAAGGATGCAGTACAGGGGGCACTTAACAGTAAAAATTACTACTTTTTACGCAAAATATAAAACTACAGAAATAATTTTCTGGATAGTGTGATTCATATTGTGCATAAAGATTGTTTCTGTCATCAAAATTTTCCTTTGCTTTATGTTTGAGGTAATTAACAACTTTATATACACTCCTGGAAATGGAAAAAAGAAGACATTGACACCGGTCCGTCAGACCCACCATACTTGCTCCGGACACTGCGAGAGGGCAGTACAAGCAATGATCACACGCACGGCACAGCGGACACACCAGGAACCGCGGTGTTGGCCGTCGAATGGCGCTAGCTGCGCAGCATTTGTGCACCGCCGCCGTCAGTGTCAGCCAGTTTGCCGCGGCATACGGAGCTCCATCGCAGTCTTTAACACTGGTAGCATGCCGCGACAGCGTGGACGTGAACCGTATGTGCAGTTGACGGACTTTGAGCGAGGGCGTATAGTGGGCATGCGGGAGGCCGGGTGGACGTACCGCCGAATTGCTCAACACGTGGGGCGTGAGGTCTCCACAGTACATCGATGTTGTCGCCAGTGGTCGGCGGAAGGTGCACGTGCCCGTCGACCTGGGACCGGACGGCAGCGACGCACGGATGCACGCCAAGACCGTAGGATGCTACGCAGTGCCGTAGGGGACCGCACCGCCACTTCCCAGCAAATTAGGGACGCTGTTGCTCCTGGGGTATCGGCGAGGACCATTCGCAACCGTCTCCATGAAGCTGGGCTACGGTCCCGCACACCGTTAGGCCGTCTTCCGCTCACGCCCCAACATCGTGCAGCCCGCCTCCAGTGGTGTCGCGACAGGCGTGAATGGAGGGACGAATGGAGACGTGTCGTCTTCAGCGATGAGAGTCGCTTCTGCCTTGGTGCCAATGATGGTCGTATGCGTGTTTGGCGCCATGCAGGTGAGCGCCACAATCAGGACTGCATACGACCGAGGCACACAGGGCCAACACCCGGCATCATGGTGTGGGGAGCGATCTCCTACACTGGCCGTACACCACTGGTGATCGCCGAGGGGACACTGAATAGTGCACGGTACATCCAAACCGTCATCGAACCCATCGTTCTACCATTCCTAGACCGGCAAGGGAACTTGCTGTTCCAACAGGACAATGCACGTCCGCATGTATCCCGTGCCACCCAACGTGCTCTAGAAGGTGTAAGTCAACTACCCTGGCCAGCAAGATCTCCGGATCTGTCCCCCATTGAGCATGTTTGGGACTGGATGAAGCGTCGTCTCACGCGGTCTGCACGTCCAGCACGAACGCTGGTCCAACTGAGGCGCCAGGTGGAAATGGCATGGCAAGCCGTTCCAAAGGACTACATCCAGCATCTCTACGATCGTCTCCATGGGAGAATAGCAGCCTGCATTGCTGCGAAAGGTGGATATACACTGTACTAGTGCCGACATTGTGCATGCTCTGTTGCCTGTGTCTATGTGCCTGTGGTTCTGTCAGTGTGATCATGTGATGTATCTGACCCCAGGAATGTGTCAATGAAGTTTCACCTTCCTGGGACAATGAATTCACGGTGTTCTTATTTCAATTTCCAGGAGTGTATTAATTAATTTATAATTAACTGATGTATAGCTGTTTTCTTACTTTCGATTGCCTGTACCGAGGTAGTTGAACAATGTGTCGTCTACACTGTGCGAATCCCTCTGGTAACTAATGAAATTTGAACGATACTGTACGTCATACGCAAAACATCACAGAAGAGGTACAGGAAAGTTAGTTCAAATAAGCAAGTATTTTCTTAAAAGACTCATTATATCAATATAATTTGTTTTCTAGCTTCCAATTAATGTTAATGTTATCTGGCGTGTGCATAAAACCGATAACTAGACTTGAATGTTTGATTAACCGCGTAGAGTGACTGCTCGGTTTGAGGCGCCATGTCACGGATTGCGTGGCCGTTCCCGCCGGAGGTTCGGGTCCTCCCTCTGGCATGGGTGTGTGTGTTGTTCTTAGCATAAGTTACTTTAAGTTAGTTTAAGTAGTATGTAAGTCTAGGGACCGATGACCTCAGCAGTTTGGTCCTTCAGGAATTCACACACATTCATTGAATGTTTGATTCACTCGTAGGTAGTCATACGAGTATATGTATTTAGTCTATAGTGTCCGATATCAAACAAATCAGAAATTTATGAGCCAAATTACTATTTTATTGGAATTACGTTGTGTGTGTTTGAAATACAGTTACATATATGTCGTCTGAATAGGCCCCCCCGTCGGGTAGACCGTTCGCCGGGTGCAAGTCTTTCGATTTGACGCCACTTCGGCGACTTGCGCGTTGATGGGGATGAACAACACAACACCCAGTCCCTTAGCGGAGAAAGTCTCCGACCCAGCCGGGAATCGAACCCAGGCCCTTAGGATTGACATTCTGTCACGCTGACCACTCAGCTACCGGGGTCGGGCTGAAATACAATTGAAATATTACTTTAATATGTCTCGTCAGCGGAAAATATTCCAGTTTGCAGAAGTCACCCTGTTATCAAAAATGGTTCAAATGGCTCTGAGCACTATGGGACTTAACAGCTGAGGTCATCAGTCCCCTAGAACTTAGAACTACTTAAACCTAACTAACCTAAGGACATCGCACACATCCATGCCCAAGGCAGGATTCGAACCTGGGACCGTAGCGGTCGCGCGGTTCCAGACTGAAGCGCCTAGAACCGCTCGGCCACTCCTGCCGGCTTCACTCTTGTTATCGAACTTGTACAAACAGTCTGTCTGTTAACAATGAACGGTAGCGTATGATCGTAATAATGTAACGAATATTATGGAAATTGAGAAACAGTGCAGTACTCTTCTCCACGAGTGTGAAACAGTGACCGTAACCGACGTCACTGAGGTCAAGAGGTGGGTAGATAACGAATAAAATAGCACTAGCACAATGATATTTTGACATAAAAATCACTCCCCTACACAAGAAGTTGATATGTTAGCACAAGATTTTGAGCATAAAACAAGATGAAAACATCCAGGAATCAAAAACTTTTTGATCTTAAATGAGCGAAAAAAATTTTATCTTCAAAACTCACGGGTTTCTTGAGAGCAGGACAAAAAGAAAGGAAGCTGTCGTAACAGTCTCAGTTAGCGCGAATGGGTCTTACAACGTCTCGCACTAGGTGAAACGTCCCTTGAGTGTTACTCGTTTGCACACACAGGTCATCGGCCTTTGAAATCAGTACTCCAGATATACCACTGTGTATTATTGTCATCAGTGCCCTTCACGCTACCAGCTTTTACGTGTACACTACTTACCATGTTCACATCTGCATCTACACACCACGAGCCATCGTACGCACATTGACAGAGACTAATTCTGGTGCCACTGTGAAACCCTTTTTTCCTGTTACATTCGCGAAAGGTGCGCGTGAATACGACTGTAGGTAAGCCAGAATATGAATAAAAAGATTGTAATAAGGCTTAAAAAATGCATTTTTGTTCAAACATACACTTT
Source organism: Schistocerca piceifrons (assembly GCF_021461385.2). NCBI lineage: Eukaryota > Metazoa > Arthropoda > Insecta > Orthoptera > Acrididae > Schistocerca > Schistocerca piceifrons. Next base: position 5,712,980 of record NC_060149.1, read on the forward strand.
TTTAAATGGAACAATGCTTATTGACCTTAACGAGCTAAAAGTAGGGTAAATTAGAATATCAGTGTTCTGGTACACATTCATAAAAGTTGGTGTTAAAATAAGTTTTGTACACACACATTCATTTTGTATATAAAATGCATTTTAACACCAACTTTTATGAATGTGTACCACATGTACTCTTTTTATCATTTGATGTATAACGCGACACTAAACCGTCTGCTGCAGTGAGGTATGTTTACCTCTGTTACGTTGGGTGTTCCATAATAATTTTTATTTTTATTTATACTAAAGTTAAGCTCCTTTTTATACAGTACTAGATGACGGTACACATCATACAGTGGCATTAAATTGATGTATATTACGGGGATGTAACGCATATATGCTGAAAAATGTCGTTCTAAATGTACTTTGACTATTAAAATGTAAAAATTCGTTGGAAATGTTATTTCAAATACCCAAAATAATCTTTCAGATTTTTTATGTTTCTGAGCAACAGTCATACAATAATTTTTCAGTGAACACACCACCATTTTACTGTACTGTTCTTTATTTAATTACGGCCCAGGTTTCAGCCTTTTATGCCAATTTAAAATGAATGAGTTTATGTCATTAACAATAGGTTATGTCATTAACATCTTTCGGATTTGTAATATATATTGTAATTTCGTAAAATCTTCTACCTCTAGAACCCTGTAAGCCTGCCAGTCCTTTTGAAATTGTACCTCAGTGCTCATACCAGGTTATTATTCCGGTTTCTGCGCAGAAATATATTCCCAGAAAATGAATATGGCCCAATAATAACGTAACCTGATTTCAAACTTAAAGTTTCGGAGAGGGCAAAGCTCTCGCATAGGGGAACGAAAAGAGGGCTTATTCAGAAATAAACAAGGGAGTTTTGAACTAGAACACTGATGTGAACCTCACAGTATTCTGAATCAAACTCTGATAAAACAGGGCCTTATAGGTTCAATGTGTGCAGGAGCAACGTTTTTTCATGTGTTGCCTACACTACACGATAACCTGAAAATGAAGAGATCGTGTGGTGGAAACAATAGTTTATGATGCCTAAGCTGGATTACGGGAAAGCTATTACTGAAGATAAATGCAAGGTCTGTAAGCATAGGTAGCGGTGCTCCTGAAGAAATTAGAATGAGTTAACGAATTACTTTTTGTATGAAACAAATATCAAATATTCAAAAACGGAAGTAGGGTACACGTGGTGGAATTTCTAGAACAAATAAAATATCTATGGTAACGAATTCGCGAAATCCAAACGTATGGAAACAACAGTATAATGTGCGAACAAGTCTCATGTACAAAGTGAACCGTTATGGAAATGACAGTCATAGGAGTGGAACATTTAATAACACATTGAAATCTCATGGCACACAATTACGTAAAAGTTAATTTACAAATAGTTGAAAAATAGCCTTGAGAGTGACAGAAACTGTTAGTCACTTAAATGTACAGATGGTTAACTCAAAATCAGTTATCAATCACCTGATAACATTAAAAGCGATAACTATGGCACAACATTTACCATAGGAAGCCCGAATACAACATGAAACGCGAAAAGAACACGTCTTTAAATAACTTCAACACTGTCGACGTTTCCAGTCATGTGAATACAACCCGAATGTTCGTAGATTGCTGCAGTATCACCATTATACTGAAACTTGGTTTTCGATTACTCTTACGTCAAAAACACAAAACAAGAGTCTGAACCACTTTGTTCTGCTGTCCTGCCAAGGGCGAGAGAGACGAGAGAATGCTTTGACCTTAAAACTGCACGGCGTCTGCCACTAGACTCTGGAAGCTGACGTGCCCACCAGTCTGGCTGGCCCCGGTCAAAGCTCTGGCGTTGCGACAAGAGATGTCTGCCATTCACTGCTTGTAAGGATGTACCACTCCTTCAGACAGTTGGCTGGTGGCTGATCTTGGTGGGTCTTCAGGTGACGTACGCATGGTGCATGGGTGTACAATTTATAAAAAGCACTCGCAACAAAACAGCGACCTATCAAACTGTAAAGCTCTCGCTCTTACCAACCAAACCCTTGAGGAAACACAACGCTCTTCTTCGGACCTTCTGTGTCTCCTCCACTAATACTACGTACTAAAGATCTCAGACCGACAAGCAGTACTCGAGAATTCTCAGTTTGGCATCTGATTTCTCTTTTTGTCGTGTGCCGACTGACGTGATGCTATCGTGTTCCCTTTCCTGCCTTGCACTGATCTTTAAGACTTTTCGTGACTACTACACCCACCATCAACTACTACAGCCACCATCTGTCTTGTGTATTCTGATTTTGGTCCGTTCCCACTATTTTCCTCTTCTAAAGCTCCTTAGATAATCTTTTCATATTTCTAGGCCTCAGCCATGTAATAATGTTTGAATGATGTTTCTTTCTTTTATATTTCTGTTCTTTTATATTTCGGCCTTAAAGTCATTATCAAGTAAAACAATGTTGGGTATAATTAAACTTTGTTAAGTGAAGTAATCGTCAAGATCTATTGAATTGTGCGTCGCAGGCAAGTACAAAATCAACAAAATGTGTGGCAGACAGTTATCGAACAGGTTTTCTAGCCAAAACAATTCTTTTATGGCTGAGAAACGTTTTTACTACCTGTCTGCAATACATTTGGTTGACTTTGTGTTTATCTGCAAGGTGTGACATTTAAATCTTGAAGACGACTACACTGAACTAAGTCTAATTATACACAGCATGGTTGTACTTGATAATGACTTAAGGAATAAATCATGACAGTTATATAAACTAAAGAAGCTGTGCAGTCAAATGGCGGATATATCATTTAAACAATAATCTGTTCTTATTTTAGGAAAGGTCTTCCAAAGACATCTTTCCTTTCCTGTTCCTTTTTCAGAACTTCTTCATTTCGTTCTTAACCTATCCAATTAATTTTTAAGGTTCATCGGTAGCAGCACATTTCAAATGCTTCTAGTTTCATTTTCTCCTGATTTCTGGTGGTCCGTGGTTCACTACTGTACAATACCGTGCTCTAGACGTACAATCCTAGAAGTTTCTTCCTCAGTCCCATACTAATATCAGTAACATTAGAGCCATTTTACTGCAGAAAGCCTTCTTCGTCAGTGTCATTAAACTTCCGATTTTTCCCTTGCTCCGGCCATCCTGTGTAATCATGCTTTATAGATAAAATTGTATTAGTTATTCCACTATTACGTTATTCCCAGTTTCTATGTTTAGCGAGTAAATATTCTGCTTTTCATAGAACTAGTTTTATGTGGTCATATCCACTGACAGCATTCCTAACATAGATTCAGTCGCATGCAAACTCTGGATGATACCAATGCCTGGGATACTCGCTAATATTGATTGCCCATTTTCATAATCATCATCATCATCATCAACAACAACAACAACAACAACAACAGCAGCAGAAAACAATCTAAATCTGAGCTAAGGTAGTGTACGGATGTTAAGGTGAACCACGAATTAATGGGTGAATTCTGGAGCCATAGCAGCACATTATTTGTACTGGATTCCTCAGATGTGCAAAGATCTGCTACATCTGCTTCTGCAACTACGCTCTGCTAACCACCGTGAAATGCGTGGCAGGAGGTACGTTCTATCGTTATTCGGGAGGACAGCGTTTCAATCACTATTGGACCTCCCTGATTCAGATGTTTCACGATTTTCCCAGCCCGCTCAAGGCAAATGACGGGATTGCCTCTTTCTTTCACAGTCAGATCTTGTGCTCCATCTGTAATGACCTCGGCGCACCATATATCTATGTTTCTTACAGTTCTATTGACGGATGGATTTGGAAAGAAAGACCTTACATCACCGTGAGAGCGGTTTTTTGCCTGACTCTACTTACACAATCTCTGTCGGATCATTACTTAGGGCACTCAAGAATATTCGTTGTTTTCACAGTGAAAGACGGTTCTTATACGTTGCTGAGGACGTTCTTCTCGCGAAATGAATGACTTATTTCTTCGTGTGGTTGCCAGTTAAACTTTTCAACACTTCGTTGTAATCTCTTGCCAGCTAACAGAGCGGGCAATCATTCATATGATCATTTTCTTATGCGCTGGATGTTCCTAGTGGATCCAACATTATATGCGTCCCATGAAGTCGAGCATTGTTCAGCTGTGCCGGTACAAACGGGCGTGCAATCTCTTTTGGAGACAAGTTGCAGTTTCCCAGTTTGCTACCAAAGAATATTAGCGTGTCATTTGCTTTACCCACGAGTAAGCCTAATGTAGTCGTTCCAGTACGTCCCTCGTCACGTTATTACTACCCAGACGACTCTTTGTCCAGGATAATAAGCAGCGTCCTGCCTGTGACGTAAATTTCGATCCAGTCGCTACCCTAGTTAAATTTTCTTTAGTGGGTGTAGATGTTACATTGAATAAAAAGCATTTATTAAGTCTAGGGACGCTGAATGAAACCTGTAACCGTTATCTACGGCATTGAGATTATAACGTGTCAAGAGAGTGGTTGAGTTTCTCGCGATGAGTGATTTCGGAACCTGCGCTATGTGGTACTCGCGTTTCCTTAGCTACTCCTAAGAACTAAATCATTTCTTCCAGTCAATTTTAAACTTACATTGGGTTAGACTGATAAAATGTAAGTCTTCACAGTGTCCGCGACGGGTGACAATTTAGATAAATATCATGATGTAATAGCCGGCCGCGGTGGTCTAGCGGTTCTAGGCGCTCAGTCCGGAACCGCGCGACTGCTACGTCGCAGGTTCGAATCCTGCCTCGGGCATGGATGTGTGTGATGTCCTTATGTTAGTTAGGTTTAAGTAGTTCTATGTTCTAGGGGACTGATGACCACAGATGTTTAGTCCCATAGTGCTCAGAGCCATTTGAATCATTTTTGAACCATGACGTAATAGGAAACAGAATAGAATGTAATGATAAGTATTCAGAAAATGTGTTCTAGAAAATTACGAGCGAGAAAAGCTTTTCAGATATCTCTTGCATTCAGAAGGTAAGAGCCTATAGACTACATCTATAAATATTAACTCCCTCCTCTATCCATAGGGACAGAACATTATTGGCGTTAGTTTGTTGTGGAATTATGTTAGACAGTCAATTCACATATTGTCGCAGAAGAAGCGCAGTAGCACCGAGGTGTTGTGGTTACGATATTAAACTGGAGGGTCGCAAGTTCAAAATTCACCTGGACTGTACAGTTTTAATTTCTATATTCGGTTCGAGTACACTCTAGAAGTATCCACAAATGTCAAGAATCATTGTACTGGAATGTGCTGTAGCTGTATATACATTGTATGTTGTTCCAGCCGGAGACAGTTCGCTCCACGCTCTTGTACGTGCAAGTGCTGAATAAACCTTCGTTAAGTGAATTTGGTGTTCGTCATTCATCTAATTACACCTTCTTCTACGTGACAATATTATGACTTCCTCGTAGACGGAAGAATCCCTGTGTAAGAATCAATATGGGTTTCCCAACCACCAATTGGCTGAAACTGATTATCCAGAAGTCTCCTGAAGGCATTCCTTATTTCCTTCTTGTTTTTCAACCTTAGAAAAAACCCTTGATACATTTCTACCCTGCTGCATACTCAATAAAATACGTGCTCACAGTATGTGAGTCCAGGTATGTTTATGTAGAAGTTTTAACAAACAGAATTAGGTACGTAACTTGAAATCCTTTTGATTTAATTGGTAACTCAAGCTTTCGACAACTTCTTCTGTCGCCATCGTGATCAACTCACTGCTGCAAGAGATGCAGACACTAGGCGATGAGGGTCCAGAGGAGCGGTCTGAGTCTACAATGAAGCAAGCGGCTTGGAAGGCGAGATGACCGAAAACCTGCATGTTGTTACTTGGCCCGTACTACCCGAAACTTCTATTAAATCCTCGAACAGGAAATCTTATAAGATTTCTTCCTGATGCGTGTAATTTTGGTTAGAAATCTTTTTTCTTCACCGTTTACACAAAGACGAATATTCGGCATACGCAGTTATGACTCATTTCGAAACATGAACAATTTTGGGAGAAGTGAGTCATACTGGCCGTCGCTCACCTAATAGTGGGGCAAGTTGCGTTGTGGTGGCGTGACTCGAAGGACAAAGAATTTATGTGTGCAATTAGGCATTTTGTGCCCACTCACGTGTCAAATAATTTAAAAATCTTCTGGCATACATAGACAATTTGTACCGGTGTCTCACACTATTCAAGAAGCTCTGGTACTAATTGTTAAAAGCAGTTCCAGTTGTCGGCACAGCACACTGGGTGCAGTGGCAACAGAACGGCGTGGCCACTTGAAAGCCTATAGAATCGATAAAATATCGATCTACCATTTACGAAAGACCACAATGCTGGGATCTGCATGTTTTATTTGTTGATACATCTCACGTACCACAGCACGTGCTAAGTCTACGACTGGTTATTAAATATGAAATGACTCATTGTGATCTTCTTCGCCATGTTTAACGTGATCCTTTATGTGAATACATGTTAATAACACACAGAGGGTAAATAAGATACATAAAGTTTTATTCATCTACCTCTTTACATATAGTTTTATTTGTCCTACTCTCCTTTTCTTACAGATAGTAGTAAGTTTGAATGAGATACTGCTTTTACTGAACATAACATTTTAATATTTAGATAGATGTTGATGACCCTTATATAACTTAATATCCCGGAAGATTGTCAGCAGTTAGTGAAATGTGTTGGCTTTATTGCTGTGTAGCTCTTGTCCCACGATCCAGGACGGTGTTAATGTATAAGTCCAACGATCACGTAAGAATGGTTTCGAAAGTTAATAAAAATAAAAAAATTTAGTGCTTCATCGCATAACTTCCATATGACTTCTATGTACTGATGACAAGCGCTAATTCCATGTGTCGGGTTTATGGATCTGCATACAGAATAAATAACGCAGAAACATTCTTCAAAAGTCGCATACAAAATGCGTAAAAAGACACTGAATGCGCGTCTGCCGCACGTGGACACCACTTAGAACGGAGAGCCGATAATGGATCACCTAACCGACGTTCTCTCCTTGCCGCAAAAACGTCTGGAGGCGCCCCATAAATCCTCATTTAGGTCCCTTAACGACTTACTGGGCCGCAGTATCCTAAACAACGTTCACTCTCGTTCTCGACTAAAAGGCTTTCCTCTTGTGTAATTTGCCTTCGGTAGCTTTTGGGTTTACTTGCCTCGGCATCAGACTGAGGTACCAGAATTTACAGACTGCCGAGAAAATCTAAGATACCATGAAAGAACTCACCTACCGGTGTACCTGTGATTCACAGACTGACGCTGTAGCTGCCGCAGCCTAGTACAAACCGTGTCAGTATACTATCCATACTGCAGCGTTTGACTGTGCGATAGCTTCTATTTCTGCAAGCCACTGTATAATGCGTAGTGGAGGATGCTTCGTATCACCGTTACCGATTTTCTACCCTACTCCGTTCGCGTCCTGATTAACGGGAAAATATCTCTATGAAACTGTACGCATCCTAATCTTGGTCATCTTATTCTCATGGTTGCTCTGGAATTTGCGACACGATGGTAGCTAACTTGTCCCACATTGAATAGCTTTCTATATTTACCCAACTGAGATTCGCCACAACTACACTGCCTTTATTCCATGTTAATTTCCCCTACCAATCCTGTCACACTTCGGTGAGAGCTATACCGACCCATTACAGTTGCAGAAGTATGTCTTTGAATTCGTTGATGTGTGTGTTGTGCCTACTTGAAAAGTATAAAAAAGCAAGCTGGTAGTTTCCTATTCGTTCTTACTCGTTCCTGATACCAATACTGGATTCTTTTTTCTCTGACCTTTCTTCTATTAAGAGCACATATACGATACACACATGAAATAACCAATTTCTTTTTCAAGGAGTATTTAACTGAATTTCATTATTCACTGTAGAGTTTAATGATTACTGGCGACAATACTACATTTGTTTCATATGAAAATATTTTGTTTAAAGAAATAAATGTGACACCTGCAAACTAGTTGAACACAAAAAAACTGTTTCTTTCCAAAACCAGTTTCATGGGTTTGTTACCTTGTTGTTCTGTTTCCAAAAACATATACTTTCACAGAATTAATGTATGAGCTTTTTTAATGATTCAAATTATAAGAATGAGATTTTCACTCTGCAGTGGAGTGTGCGCTGATATGAAACTTCCTGGCAGATTAAAACTGTCTGCCAGACCGAGACTCGAACTCGGGGCCTTTGGCTTTCGCAGGCAAGTGCTCTAACCAACTGAGCTACCCAAGCACGACTCATGCCTCCTCTTCACATCTTCAATTCTGCCATTACCTCGTCTCCTACCTTCCAAACTTCACAGAAGCTCTTCTGCAAACCTTGCAGAACTTGCACTCCTGAAGGAAAGAATATTGCGGAGACATGGCTTAGCCACAGCCTGGGGGATGTTTCCAGAATGAGATTTTCACTCTGCAGCGGAGTGCGCGCTGATATGAAACTTCCTGACAAATTAAAACTGTGTACCGAACCGAGATTCGAACTCGGGATCTTTGCCTTTCGCGTGCAAGCACTTGCCCGCGATAGGCAAAGGTCCCGAGTTCGAGTCTCGGTCCGGCACACAGATTTAATCTGCCAGGAAGTTTCAAATTACAAGAATTTACTCTTACAAACTCTTTGGTGAATTTGGGAGTCCCCGCGGACATTGAACTGCCCTCCCATAAAACAGTACAATTTTGATTTTTCTAAGTATATAGCTAGTAGTTAAAAACTTACTTCACTGTTTATTGTATCATTTCCTTCTTAATCCTCGTGTGTTATATATCCATATCTAAAATTGAGTAGCTTACTGACTTAAAACTTAAGAAAAAGTTAAGGACATAACTTAAGGACGAAGTAGATGAAGTAACATATTAACAAGTCTGTGGAAATGTATGAAAGTGCAATAGCATGCTGCCAGAGGTTTTAACTTGTGCACAGAAAGCTCGACGTCACCTGTAGTGAAATCAGAATGACTACAGTGCCATTTGCGGCTGGATCCACAACACAAGCAGTTAAAGGAACTGGAAAAGACAGTGTGTCAACCAGTGAGCAGTCACAGTGCGCAGTGATGGTGTTCTTCATTAATACACGGCGAGGAGAAAACATTTGGATGGCTTAACAGGGGGAAAAATCATCGAGAACCAGAAATAAGGATGAAGTGTGAAGAGTGCAGCCCAGTAGTTTGGTACTTGTCACAGCACTGTTTCACGTGTACAGGCACCGTTCAGAACCTCAGGCACTGCTGAGGTGGTCAACCATGGTCAGCTACAGCAGCAGTTGACGCCTACATCGCGCAGCTGGGAGCCACGTCAAAAAGCGGCTGCAAATGCAACCACACAAGGCACGCTCTCTCACACTCCGCAGTGGCACGGCGACTGCATGGAAGTGGGCTATTTGCACGACGACCAGTACGGTATCTTCTGTTGGTATCCACACTTCGGCAGCATTGTATGCGATGGTGCCAAAAGCATATGGACTGGATCCTCGAGGAGCGGGGTCGCATGCTCTTCTCGGGTAAGAGTAGGTTCAGTCAGAACAACGCTTTTGGAAGTACCCTCACATGGCGAGAGGTGGGAACACGCAATGAACCCATGAACATCTACATGTACATCTACGTCTACATGTACACATGGATACTCTGGAAGTCACACTGAAGTGCCTGGCAGAAGGTTCACCGAACCACCTCACAATTCTCTGTTCTTCCAAGCAGCGTGGCGTGGCAGCGCGGTTGGAGGCGTCATGTCACGGATTGCGCGGCCCCTCCCGCCGGAGGTTCTAGTCCCCATTGAAAATGGATATGTGTGTTTTTCTTAGCATAAGTTAGTTTAAATAGTTTGTAAGTCCAGGGATCGATGAGCTCAGCAGTTTGGTCCCTTAGGAATTCACAAACATCTTGTTATTCAAATCTCGTACTGTGCGCGGAAAAAACGAACATGTATATCTTTCTGTGCGAACTGTGATTTCTCTTATTTTATTACGATGATCGTTTATCCACATATAGCTTGGCGTCAACAAAATATTTTCACATTCAGACGAGGTAGAAATTTTGTGACATGATCCCTCCACAACGATAAACGCCTTTGTTTCTACTGATGTTCACCACAAATCATGTATCATGTACGTGACACTCTCTCCCCTATTTCTCGGTAATACAAAACATGCTGCTGTTCTTCCAACGTTCGCGATATTCTCCGTTAATCGTATCTCCAAAAGTGGACGGACAAGTGTAGTGTAGGGAGCCTCCTTAGTAGATCTGTTGAATCTTCTAAGTGTTCTGCCAATAAATCACAGTCTTTGGTTCGCCTTTCCTACAGCATTTTCTGTGTGTTATTTTTCCAATTTAAGTTGTTCCTAATTGTAATTCCCTGGTTTTTACTTGAATTTACGGTCTTTATATTTGATTGCTTTATCGTGTAACCGATGTTTAACGGATTCCTTTTACGACTCATGTGGATGACCTTACACTATCCATTATTTGTGGTCAGTTGCCAATTTTCACACCACACAAATATCTTTTCTAAATCATTTTGCAATTTGTTTTGACCTTACGGTGACTTTACTAGACGATAAACAACAGCAATATCCGCAAACACCAGAGATAGGTGCTCAGATTGTCTCCTAAATCGTTTATATGGATAAGGAACAGCGGAGGATCTGCAACTGGGGAAGGCCACAAATCACTTTTGCTTTACTCGATGACTTTCCGAGTCATTATCGAAAATGATCCTTTTGGTTCACATGGCTCTGAGTACTATGCGACTTAATTTCTGAGGTCATCAGTCGCCTAGAACTTAGAACTAATTAAACCTGAGGACATCACACACATCCATGGCCGAGGCAGGTTGCTCGGTTCCAGACTGTAGCGCCTAGAACCGCTCTGCCACTCCGGCCGGCGATCCTTTTGGTGGCCCAGGTATTATGGTGTGGGGAGAGATAATATTGGATACGTGAAACGTGTTCACGGTTGCGAATATGCACAACCATCAGCTGTATAATGAAATGACGACAATGAAAATTTGCGCCTGGTTGGCACTCGAACCGGATTTCCGCGTATCTCCAGCTGTCGCCTTACTGGCTCTGAGCACTATGGGACTCAACATCTTAGGTCATAAGTCCCCTAGAACTTAGAACTACTTAAACCTAACTAACCTAAGGACATCACACACACCCATGCCCGAGGCAGGATTCGAACCTGCGACCGTAGCAGCCTCGCGGTTCCGGACTGCAGCGCCAGAACCGCACGGCCACCGCGGCCGGCGACTGTCGCCTTACTATTAGGCTATCCGATTACGATTCACGGCCTAATTTCCACGTGTCGTCAACCGCGTGTCAAATTTCGAAATAGCACAGGCACTGCAATATCATATTTGTCTGCCGACACCGGACAAGCAACTTTCAAGTAAAATGTTTCCCCTGTATGGCAACATACATCACGGATATGCGAGTACAGGTTGTAGATATATGGTTGACGACATACGGAAATTTGGGTCTGACCGTGAGTTATGCTCACGTACTCTAATGGTAAGGCGACCGCTTGCAATAAGAGGGAAATCCGGATTCTAGTCCTACTCCGCCACAAATCTGCATAGCCGTCATTCCATTCTAAGGCTCACGGTTGTCGATATTCGCAACTGCGAATACATTTCATGTATTTCATGACGGCTGTGTTCGCCGCAGTGCCTGCATGCAAATCCGAAGAAACATTGTATCGTAATTCGGAATAACACTGGCATTGCTACATCGTAGAAAACTGTATGGACGTACCGACTTGCAAAGCTTTGAACACAGCACACTCTGTGGTAAGCGTTGTTGTGAGACTGTACTCCTTTCCAGTATTGCTCTTTCCACATTTGAATTCGGCCCTGCTGACAATGCACGACCGCATCAAACTGCGCAGGTGGACTAATGGACTGGCCTGCCTGTTTGAGACGTATTTTAGCACGTTCACATTCACCAGCGCTGTTGGAGGAAGGGAGCGCCCTACCACAACAATTTCTTGTGTCCAGGCACAAACAACCAACACATCTGATACACATCAAGACTGCACAAACGAAACACACACAAAAAACAAACGAATCATCGCAGCCTTTAGGAAACTAAAACCGCATAGGAAACCCAATCAGCCTAAGAGAGTCCCGAAAGTGAAAGCGTGTGACGACCAATCGCGGCAATCGCAGGCTACCTCAAAACCTAGTGATACGAAAGTGCATACCCCTGATGATACCAACACCTTCGCAGCCTCCCAACCAACAACCTCAATGCCGACGCCCAAGGAAACCCCCACAACAACCAACGAGGAAGTCAATCCAGCGCCCCCCGCAGAGGTGCACAACGACGCCACTACACCATCACGACACGTCACGGCTGCAGAGACGCCAACACACGCCATCGACACCGATAGTTTTAGTTACGACAAGCTAGATATAAATGTAAAATTAAGTAGGCTAGAAAAAAGAGACATCTTAGAGACGGCACAGCGGATGCTCATCCGCACCCTACACCCGTACGGCCAATCTGTTTGTTTCCGTACATCAGAGCAAACCGATAGACTGATTCTCAAAACGGAGAATATTCCAACAGATCCAGACAGCCTACTAGACCTGCTCATGCAGGTGTGCGCCCGCAGGGAGGAACCATTCGATATGGACAAGCTTTACAAGGATCACGTAAGGGCTCATGGGAGAACATACTTCGATTACAGTCAAACTGGCAGCAAGTGCTACGCCACAGTTAAACACCCAAATTGCTAATAGCACAGCTTAATGCTATGCGGAGTATACTTGTAAATTCGGAGCTCCCACGGGTCCTACGTGAACTAAAAAGTGACATTCTGTGCATACAGGAGCCCTACACTAGACAAGGGCATATCCCCAACTTTCCTCCAAGTGCGGTGACAGTTGCGGAGGGGACAGGCTGCATGGCATCTGTCATAATCCTAAACAAAGAAATACATCCAGTCAAAATTACAGAACTCTGTTCCGAGCACCTAGTTACAGTTGAAGTCACACACAAGGGGGATACTTGGATCATCGCGTCGCTGTACGCCCAATTCTGTCATTGCATCAAACCATACGCAGACCTCATCAGAGATGTTGCGCAATACGCTGGCAACAAAAAACTTCTCATCTGTGCAGACATAAATGCCAGATCAACCCTGTGGCATTCAGACAGAACTGACGACAGAGGTAGAATAATAAATGACATCATCCAAGAAAACAGACTACACGTACTCAACAAGGAAGGACATCACCCGACTCACATCGGACACAACGGTCATTCATCAAACATAGACATCACCCTCGTTAATAATGCCGCCATCAACCACGTACGAGACTGGACCGTACATGACCAGATCACTGCTAGCGACCACAACATCATCACACTAACCTTAAGTGGCACACCAAACGTCAACACAGAAACACTACCAAAAAGACTATTATTTGACAAAACAGACTGGGACAGGGTCAGACAAAAAATACATGAGCACATACCGCAAGACATCACCGGCAGTGTTGATTACAGAGCACACATGCTGACAGATATCATTATACACACACAGAACACCTGCATACCCACGCAAAGAATGACAAAACACCAAAATATTCCCTGGACTACACAATTAACACGACTCAAACAAGACTCAAAACGTAAACGTAAGCTTTACCAACGAGCAATTTCAGATAGAGAAAGACAATTACGACTACACGACTACCGGCTTGCCAAGGATAAATATAAACTTGAGCTGAATAAGACCAGGAAAGACCATTGGAACAGCCATGTAGCAGCACAAACACAACTAAACATTTGGGGGGAACCATACAAAATCGTGACAGAGAAAATTAAGAGCCCACTGGTTCTGGGAACGCTGCGACAGGAGGATGGTGAGATGACTAAGGGCTGGAGACGCACAGCGGAGTTCCTGCTGAGCAAACTCCTGCCCGACGACATCGCAGACACAGACACACCACAACACGCAGCACTGAGACGCGAAGTAGACACAGTATACACCACACCAACCGTCACCTGTCCATTTGCGCAGGAAGAAGTGGCGACAGCGATCTCAGAACTCAAAAACAAAAAGGCGCCTGGACCGGATGGTATCCACTCTGAGGTACTGAAACAAATTGCACCGCAGATCACCCCGTTTCTCACAACGTTGTTAAACGATGCATTAAGGCTGGGCCGTGTGCCTGCAGTGTGGAAGACCTCGAAGGCGGTTATCATCAAAAAGGCTCCAGACAAAGACCCATCAGACCCCAAGTCATACAGACCAATTTGCCTTATCAATACACTCGGTAAAGTACAAGAAAAACTACTCTGCAAAAGACTACAAGCACACCGAACACTACGGGGACTGACACCACACCAATACGGCTTCAGGGAAGGGAAATCTATAGACGACGCAATTAACAGAGCACTCCAAATAGTACACGACACACCCTCCAAATACACACTTGCAATTATGATAGACATCTCAGGTGCCTTCGACAACCTCTGGTGGCCGGCCTTGTTCAAGAGGCTCAGACACCTGCAGGTACCGGAGTCTCTGTATAATAGTTTCATGGACTACTGCAGAGACAGAACGGTCGTTTGGCAAATGGACAACCAGAAAGTGATTAAACGAATTACAAAAGGCTGTCCACAAGGGTCGATCTGCGGCCCCATCTTCTGGGACATAGTTATAGAACCGCTCCTACAGTTACTAGAGGAGCACATCTTGACAGATGGAGCTGTCGCTTATGCTGATGATCTACTCGTCGTAGTTTCAGCAAATAACCGTGCCCAGCTAGAAGAAAGAGCCAATGGAACACTTAGGACAATAACCCAATGGTGCACAGATAATAAATTAAAGATAGCAGGAAACAAAACAACTTATACATTGCTAAAGGGTATCCTGCGCAGGAACCCAATAGTCAAAATTGGGGACACAAACATAAAAAGACTAGCAGTCACACGCTATCTAGGAGTATACATTGATGAACGATTGAACTTCCACGAACACATGCGAATATGCACAAACAAAGCAGAAAAGATACTACACAAACTGGCTAGGCTAAATTCGGAGCAATTCAGACTACCCCTGTCAGTGACACGAACATACCATTGCGCTCTCTTCGAGTCAGTACTATGCTTTGCTGCCAGTACGTGGGCCCACAGGTTAAATCTCTCAACCAACAGAACCATTGTACGTCGAGGCCAAAGAAGTGTTCTACTTCGACTAACAGGGGCATTCAATACAACATCAAATGACGCACTATGTGTCGTCATGGGAATTTTCCCCATAGATATCACCATCAGGTACCGCGCAGCAATGTACTGGCTTAGGATGGGGAGAATAGACCAGGTTCGGCAGATCACTGGTGTACCGATTGAGACAACACGCCAACTCAGAGCATGGCGAGTGGATACCTGGCAGAGCGAGTGGGCCAACAGCGATAAGGGCCGCCGTGTCTACAACTTCTTCCCTGACATCCGGGAAAGACTAAAACTAAAACATATTGATCCCAGCCGCGGTATGGTACATTTCATCACAGGACATGGCCCTTATCCCACGCACCTGTACCGCGTGAGTCTGCAGCAGACTAATAGATGCACATGCGGGGAAGAAGGTTCCCCTGAACATACTGTCTTCTTCTGCGGACAACGCACGAACACAAGACACACAGTACACATAAATCGCCTGAACACACAGAACGAACTACATGCCATAATACGCGACCCGGAAAGGTGGACTGAACTCAACAAACTAACGGACGAAATCTCGAAGATCCAACAAATAGAATACTTGCGCAACAGACCCTACCGAAGGCAAGTCGGTCCAAACAGACGTCACGATGCCCAGGGGGATACAGATATGATTAGCACCACGAGTGATGAAGAAGAAACAGATACAGAGCAGGGCACCAACACAGATATTGAAGCGTCCAGCGCGGATGATCCATAGTGTCAACCAAGTCAAATTCAAAGAACAGAGTGGAACAACCGACAAGAGGTGCACAAGTCACACACAATCCTAAAAACAGATTGCACCGTATATATAAATAGTTTACAGCATCTCCATGTCCAATAAGAGCTTAAAGCTAGGTACCTCTTCAAGGGACCTACACCTTCCGTTAAGAGGCAGCGCACAGTCTGTATGGAAGGATCTTAATTGTGGTCCCTCTCTTTTGAGCCCAACCCGACGGATACCTATGGTAGATCGGGGAAAACCACCGCTCAGGCTGTGTTGCTGGCGGGGCCGGAAGGTGCTAACTGCCACACCACGTATCATTGTAAGTCTCATTGGCTCAGTGTGAACTGTTTGTACAACCAACCTACACAGCCTATACCTCAACCTCCACTATACTAAGAACCTCTCATCTGAAGCTTAAAGTTGGGCACCTCTTCAAGGGACCTACGCCCCCCTGGTAAGAGGCGGCGCACGTCCTGGATGGAAGGATCTTAATTGTGGTTCCTCTCTTTTGAGCCCAACCCGACGGATACCTATGGTAGATCGGGGAAAACCACCGTTCAGGTCGTGTTGTCGACGGGGCCGGGAGGTGCTTGCGCCTGATGTACTCTACTAGGAGCCTTGCAGGCTCAACACAAACCGTTAGCGTCATTACCTTATTACTTTTACCACGAGTACCCTTTCATTAGCAACTTTGAGCCAAGCACAAAATCAGTTACCTCTCTATTGTATATCGTAAATAGTTTAGCAGGCTGGACATGGAGGTCTTAGTCTTAGTTTCTAGCTTTAACGTACCCTAATCTCTTCTAGTTAAGGTAGTTTTTAGGATGGTAGATGTTAAAGGCATGGTGAGCAACGGCCAGCGTCTTGATGGTCATTCCAAGACCCGGGCCGCAGCTCACAACCAGGTGACGGGCCATATTATACATATAACTTCTCTATTCAGTTCTCTTCCTTCCTTCTTTCTAAATATTTAATTTCGTTTTGTTTATTAATATCTTACTTGATTTTGTATTAGTTATAAGTTTTTCTAATGCTGCACAAAAAAAAGATAACAAATGGATCTAAACAGAGCCCGCCTCCACGTGGCGGGACACGGGCAACGGTGTGAGTGGGGACGGGAGCCGGTGTGGTGTTACTTTAAGTCACTGCGGACCCCGGACCCAGTCACAGCGGCTAAGTGGCAATATACGACCCACCATAAGAAATTAGACGGTGGGTCATAAAATATAAGCAGCTAGTGAAAAAAAAAAAAAAAAAAAAAAAAAAAGTGTCCAGCATGGCAGCTCCTTGCAGACCATGCACTGCCGTCCGTGGTGATCACACAGCCCATTAAAGACCATGTCCCGTCGTCTTTTTTAACGTTAAAGGGACCGTCATGAATTGCGGGCCGTCATTGTAATTATTGTCTTTGAACAAAAGTATCATTTCTTTCGTCTCATTGCGTATTGGTTTCACACACCTTCTGTACTATATTGTTGCAGTTCTTTGTGTTTATGGTCCAGTTTCATCGCGACATGATCCTTGGCAGTGATACATATGGCGAAAGTTACTTTAGTCCTTAAGTTTTGCACACTATTGTATTTTATTACATACATGGGAAAGCATTTCGCTGTGAGGGTCATACTCCTAACATTAGCCACAGTGATAACCGAGCACCTACAGATACGATGGTACTCGTTAGCATCATTCTAAAGGAAGGAAGGAAGGTAAGAATACTGAAGTGTACCGCTGCATCGACAACGAAGTCATTAGAGGACGGAGTACAAGTTCGAAGATAGGGAGGTATATCGGACGAACCCCGACACTCATATTAAGCTAAACATCAATCTACAGTCTTAGAAACAGGAGTGAAACGGAGATTTGTTTGTTATTAATTTAAGATCCATTATGTGAGGTGCTGAGACCGTTGACATTCATATCCAACCCTGTTTCGTACTAATTTTACGAAAAATTCCATTGTAAAATAAAATAAAAATTACCACTGGTATTCTCTTTCTAATAGTTCGTTAACTTTTTCAAACACGTTGCTTTGGCTTATTTGCAGATTGTTATTTCCAAAGTACGTTCCATATTTAGGTTTCCCATGAGTTTCTAAAGTGATGTAGTCTTTACCCGGGGTCAAGGGCAATTTATTCCTGTGTCTTTCTACCACAGAGATAGAGTTTTGCCTGTAACGATCTTCTACATAATAACCTTTACTGCAGGCAATTAATTGAAGGCGGTTACTCGTGTTTCTTTTAGTGAGCTAAAATGACACTGAAATTATTTTTAGGGTTGAGAGGCAGTGTAAAATTATATAATATACATAAACGCAAAAAACTTCAATTTACAGAGGTACATTTCTCAATGAATTATTAGAACTTGTGTATTAACGCAAGGTGAACCAAAATCCTCGCTCTCGGACGCCACGGCGAGATTGTTTTGCATACTAACGGTATGAAAACTTCAGATGTAAAATTTCGCACAATGCATAGTTTCGGAAGAAAATGGACGTTAAAAGATGGCAATTTCGCAGCACTGTAATGCCATTTACGTATCTATATTCAGAACTGAATTTCAATATTGCCCATTTAGTACTATATTACCCTTTTCCATTATAATACTCGAGTTCGCGAGCTCTAGTCCCGAACTATGTATTTTAGACTGTGTAATATGGTATCTGGCTTCTTAATTATTATATACAAACCGCAGCAGGTCTTATACAAAACACTTGCAATTATTTAGTGCTAACATGAGAATGAAAACACAGTTGTTTTCATTATTCCACTTTTAATGGGTTACTATGGCTCTTCCACACAAAAAACTCCTCAATTGGTTTCCGTCCATTAACATCATTACTTCCGTTTTCATCCGTTATGTCCCTTCTACTAAAATAAAAAGATGAAAAAAGAGCACTAAGGTAGGTAGTTCCCCTGCAACCGTGCAACTCTCAAATCCACCTTGTACGGTGTCACTCTCTACTTTATCAGCTACATTCGAAATCAGATTCCGGTACAAACTCTGTCACTGGTTCTATCGATTAGTGACAACTATCATGCTTACCAATTTCATGTCTTTCACATTTCTTTAGGAAATTACGTTACAAGTAGGGCGACCAATCCGCTTCATGAGGCATGCCGATCACTCTTACTATTTTCATCACGATCATGATATTATTAGTTATGTTTCCACGTTTCAACGTATTACTATTATTTCTATTATTTTCATTATTATTGTTATTATTATTATTATTATTATTATTATTATTATTATTGACTATATCGATGGATAAATGGAAAACTCTTGTCTGTTACCGCTAGGGAAACGGCGCAATCCAAAGCTCAGAGTTTTCACGAATGGTGGTGTTGGGTTGAATGACGTAGACCAAATGCTGTGCTTCTACATGTCATGAATCACACGTACACACAGCTGACACCAGACTATCATCACGGCTAAGAACATAGAATGCTTCACCACCAATTTCGCAAATTACTATTATTGACCATCATTCTGTTTCAGCAAATGCACTCCTAAATTAGTTGCTTTCTACAACTGCGTAATTAAAAACACCACAAAAAATCTGTAATAGGATATACGTGTGTTATGGACAATGGTGCACTTCCACCAATGAAGTGGTTACATATAATTTTACACATATAAAGAATGCGGTACAACTGATAGCGCACTTCCACGTCTCTCTCGTAACTGTGCATGCAGCTATGTTGTCAAGAGTTCAGAGAAGCATGAGCCAGAAAATCGCTAAATTGATGCGTGGGAGGTCGCTTTGAAGATCTTCTCTGGAGAAACCGTATGTTTTGCTCAAGACATTCTGTCAGAAATGGTATATTTAAAGTATAGCAACAGGCCGCTCTAGCTGAATGTAGAAAGCATGTTTCACATCTCGACATTGAATAG
Source organism: Schistocerca piceifrons (assembly GCF_021461385.2). NCBI lineage: Eukaryota > Metazoa > Arthropoda > Insecta > Orthoptera > Acrididae > Schistocerca > Schistocerca piceifrons. Next base: position 5,732,829 of record NC_060149.1, read on the forward strand.
TTTTGCGGCTTTTTCAGTCATATGACAGATAATTTCTTTTTAACTGTTATTTATGACGTATCTTACCAATAAGTGTTAAAACAATTATATTTTTAGACTATGTATCGGTCAAAAACAGTACATATTACATCATTACTTGGCAGATGCAAATTAGAAAATTTAAAAAAATTCACATGCACTCGGAACCGAATTTCCGAACTCGAGGATTCAGACGCACAACTTTACCCACTGCGCTAGCAGGGCACCACGCTCATATACACACATCAAAAAAAGTTTTGCATCACCTCGGTTCCGAGAGTTCCGGAACCTGTACAGAAAATTGGAATAGCGATCAACATAAACATCATTTCTTCCCTTTTTACTGCTCATGAAAATCTCACATTGCATGCTGTAGCACCATACAGCGAGACCTTCAGAGGTGGTGGTCCAGATTGCTGTACACACCGGTACCTCTAATACCCAGTAGCACGTCCTCTTGCACTGATGCATGCCTGTATTCGTCGTGACATACTGTCCACAAGTTCATCAAAGCACTGTTGGTTCAGCTTGTCCCACTCTGCAACGGCGATTCGGCGTAGATCCCTCAGAGTGGTTGATGGATCACGTCGTCCATAAATAGCCCTTTCCAATCTATCCCAGGCATGTTCGATAGGGTTCACGTCTGGAGAACATGCCGGCCACTCTAGTCGAGCGTTGTCGTTATCCTGAAGGAAGTCATCCACAAGATGCGCACGATGGGGGTGTGAATTGTCGTCCATGAAGAAGAATGCCTCGCCAATATGGTGCCGTTATAGTTGCACTATCGGTCGGTGGATGGAACCTCCCATGACCACCAGAGGCGAACGTCGGCCCCACATAATGCCACCCCAAAGCATCAGGGAACCTCCACCTTCCTGCATTCGCTGGACGGTGTGTCTAAGGCGTTTAGCCTGACTGGGTTGCCTCCAAACACATCTCCGATGATTGTCTGTTTGAAGGCATATGCGACACTCATCGGTGAAGAGAACGTGATGCCAATCCTGAGCGGTCCATTCGGCTTGTTGTTGGGCCCATCTGTACCGCACTGCATGGAGTCGTGGTTGCGAAGATGGACCTCGTCATGGATGTCGGTAGTGAAGTCGCAGATCATGCAGCCTATTGCGTACAGATTGAGTCGTAACACGACGTCCTGTGACTGCACGAAAAGCATTATTCAACATAGTGCCGTTGCTCTCAGGGTCCCTACGAGCCACAATCCTTAGATAGCGGTCATCCACTGCAGTAGTAGCTCGTGTCCGAACAACAACGCTTTGGTTCCCTCCGAGATGCCCGGATGGACTCTTCCCTTGTTAAGAGTCCTTCCTGGCACATAGTAACAATACGGACGTGATCGAACCGCGGTACTGACCGTCTAGGCATCGCTGTTCATGCATGGTTGTTATCTGTGGGGGAGGGGGGGGGGGCGTTAGCGACATCTCTGAAAAGTCAAAGGGACTGTGTCTTTGATACAATATCCACAGTCAACTCTATCTTCAGGCGCTCTGGGAACCGGGGTGGTGCAAAACTTTTCTAGATGTGTGTAGTAATGAATGGATATACATGTTTCCAGAACAAGATTTTCACTCTGCAGCAGAATGTGCACTGATATGAAACTTCCTGGCGGATTAAATTGGACCGAGGCACGAACTCTGGAGGTACGATATGAGGTACTGGCCGAAGTAAAGTTGTGAGGACGGGCCGCAAGTTGTGCATGGGTAGCTCTGTCGGTAGAGCACTCCGAAAGGCAAAGGTCCCGAGTTCGGGTCTCAGTCCGGCACGTAGTTTTAATCTGCCAAGAAGTTTCAAGATAAATGTTCTACAGGTGACTACAAAGTGACCAAATTGCCATTCATTGACATCCGTTTTCTACTGAAAATGTGCACCGGACGATATGTTGTAAAAGTCGTAGTCCTACTGTTAGTATGCGAGGAATCGCGCTGTAACGTCACAGTGCCTATATTCTCGTTCATCCTGTATACATTCCAGCATATCTCTGGGTACGCCTGAGGGAACGTTCAGAAAATCTGGTGCAAATATGACTTTTTATATGATAACAATGGACGCGAGGGTAGTACACTACTAGTATTCCTGTTTGTGGGGGTTGTAAGAAAATGGCTCTGAGCACAATGGGACTTAACATCTGGAGGCATCAGTCCCCTAGAACTTAGAACTACTTAAACCTAATTAACCTAAGGACATCACACACATCCATGCCCCAGGCAGGATTCGAACCAGCGACCGTAGCGGTCACGCAGTTCCAGACTGTAGCGCCTAGAAGCGCTCGGCCACTCCGGCCGGCGAGGTTGTAAGAGGATGTGATTTTAGTGATTTGTATGCATAACTCCAGGTCACCTGCAGCAACTTTAACGAGACTTATTATATATTTACTTAGTACCTGGAAAAGGAAGGAGTTAGGAGTATTGCGCCCCAACACCCTTACATGGTGTACGTATGAATGTGAAAGCGCTGAAATGTAAAAATAATCGAGAAGCATATTGATATCGAATCTATAGTTTCCTAGGTTGTTGGGCTGACTGGTGCAATTCTGGATAACATTTCATCCATAGTATTCTCTAAGCGTAACTCTCGAACCCTTCAAATAATTTCATCATGACTTAACACACTTACAACACTTACTAGGAAAAATAGTGTGGAAGCAGGGTTGCTCTACTATTCCTAGGGATGGGGTAGTGGTAGAGGAGACAAGGGTGTGACATGTCAGCATAAATCCAGAGAAATTCCAATCAAATTGGTACAAATATGGCATACAATACGGGAAAAAAGTCCTTGGGACAACGCCCGAGCACTAAGACTTCTACAGTACTTTCCACTAAAGCTGAAATACCACGAACGCAGCATGATAAAGGTCAAATGGAAATTATGTGTACTACGTGCTTCGATATGCAAGAGATCACCATTTCAGTGCAACAGCACAACGTAGATGGGAATTACGCCATCCACTTTCTGCATATACAGAAAACTATGCAGCACATTTCTCATTCAGAAATCCCATTTGAACGTTGGTTGTTTTTGAGAAGATAGTGTTGTGCCTCGTGTAAGAAGGAAAAACGTCTGTTGGTACGTGTCGGAATTCGACAATGGTGGGATATGGCCCACTGAGTTTGCGTTTCATTGTTAGGCTATATTGCTGCTAACGCTGATCGCCATCGCACGACTGCCATGCGAATATAAAACAGGTGGGTTCAGAAGGGACATACTCCATAACAAGCAGGATCTAATCTGCTGCACTCAACGTGCACCCGTTTTCAAGAAGGGACGTCGAACAGATGTGCAGAACTACAGACCTATATCTCTAACGTCGATCAGTTGTAGAATTTTGGAACACGTATTATGTTCGAGTATTATGACTTTTCTGGAGACTAGAAATCTACTCTGTAGGAATCAGCATGGGTTTCGAAAAATACGGTCGTGTAAAACCCAGCTCGCGCTATTCGTCCACGAGACTCAGAGCGCCATAGACACGGGTTCACAGGTAGATGCCGTGTTTCTTGACTTCCGCAAAGCGTTCGATACAGTTCCCCACAGTCATTTAATGAACAAAGTAAGAGCATATGGACTATCAGAACAATTGTGTGATTGGATTGAAGAGTTCCTATATAACAAAACGCAGCATGTCATTCTCAATGGAGAGAAGTCTTCCGAAGTAAGAGTGATTTCAGATGTGCCGCAGGGGAGTGTTCAAAAAAATGGCTCTGAGCACTATACGACTTAACTTCTGAGGTCATCAGTCGCCTAGAACTTCGAACTAATTAAACCTAACTAACCTAAGGACATCACATACATCCATGCCCGAGGCAGGATTCGAACCGGCGACCGTCGCGGACGCCCGGCTCCAGACTGCAGCGCCTAGAACCGCAGGGGAGTGTCATAGGACCGTTGCTATTCACAGTATACATAAATGACCTTTTGGATGACATCGGAAGTTCACTGAGGCTTTTTGCAGATGATGCTGTGGTGTATCGAGAGGTTGTAACAATGGAAAATTGTACTGAAATGCAGGAGGATCTGCAGCGAATTGACGCATGGTGCAGGGAATGGCAATTGAATCTCGATGTAGACAAGTGTAATGTGCTGCGAATACATAGAAAGAAAGATCCCTTATCATTTAGCTACAAAAAAGCAGGTCAGCAACTGGAAGCAGTTAATTCCAAAAATTATCTGGGAATACGCATTAGGAGTGATTTAAAATGGAATGATCATATAAAGTTGATCGTCGGTATAGCAGATGCCAGACTGAGATTAATTGGAAGAATCCTAAGGAAATGCAATCCGAAAACAAAGGAAGTAGGTTACAGTACGCTTGTTCGCCCACTGCTCGAATACTGCTCAGCAGTGTGGGATCAGTACCAGATAGGGTTGATAGAAGAGATAGAGAAGATCCAACGGAGAGCAGCGCGCTTCGTTACAGGAACATTTAGTAATCGCGAAAGCGTTACGGAGATGGCAGATGAACTCCAGTGGAAGACTCTGCAGGAGAGACGCTCAGTAGCTCGGTACGGGCTTTTGTTAAAGTTTCGAGAACATATCTTCACCGAAGAGTCAAGCAGTATATTGCTCCCTCCTATGTATATCTCGCGAAGAGACCATGAGGATAAAATGAGAGAGATTAGAGCCCACACAGAGGCATACCGACAATCCTTCTTTCCACGAGCAATACGAGATTGGAATAGAAGGGAGAACCGATAGAGGTACTCAAGATACCCTCCGCCACACACCGTCAGGTGGCTTGCAGAGTATGGATGTAGATGTACAGACATATTGCTCGCTTCACCGTCCGTGATCGGGCAGTTGCGCCATGTACCTTTAGTCAGGAAATGAGCTTGTTTGCAGCAAGGCAGGTATTCACACGGAAGATGTGAAGATATCAAGAGCCGAGGTGTGACGAGTAGTCATGCAAGAGGTAGGCATTCATTCGATGTTGAAGAATGCTGATATTGGCGCTGGTTAGGTATTTCATTGTCACTAGATATAAGACAATTGCTTAACTGACGCTTTTCGAATACACTAATCTTAAGAATATCTGGGAAAAGTTACAAAAATAAAGAGTAGCACAGTCATGATTACTGTAACACAAACAAGAAAATACAATGAAGAGCGTATAAAGAGCACGTAGCAAGACAGGAAGAAGAACTACATACAAGTAGCATGGGATCATGTGAATATGACACATTCCAAAAAACGTAACTAAGCATACGAAGCTTGACATAACGTCTAAGGTAACAGCACGACCAATACCACGCTGGTGGTATCATATCGTAGCACTGAGCGCACCAGAAAATTATAATTTAAAATACAGAGAATACGTAAATGAATGGTTGTACGTACGATAAACCACAGCAAAACAAATAAAACGTAAGAAATATGCCGGACAGGATATTGCCAATATAATGATGCTAAAAAAGTATAGTATATATGGGGGAGGGGGAGAGGAGGGGAGGGTGACGAAACATAGTGAACGATAAATTTATTTAATTACTGAGCTGATAACAACAAACTAAAAGGATAAAACATATAAAAAACAAAATAATACATAGCGAGACTAAAAATGTGCTATCATCAAAATCACAAGATATGAACAGTGTGTGTTTTGCATAAGTTTCTATAAAGAGGTAGAGACTAAGAAAAATACAATTTTTTACTTCTCACTGCAGCCCAAGTAGCAAGGCATAAGGTTCAAGTGGCTCTGAGCGCTGTGGGACTTAACATCTGTGGTCATCAGTCCCCTAGAACTTAGAACTACTTAAACCTAACTAACCTAAGGACATCACACACATCTATGCCCGAGGCAGGATTCGAACCTGCGACCTTAGCGTTCACGCGGTTCCAGACTGAAGCGCCTAGAACCGCACGGCCACACCGGCCGGCAAGGCATAAGGAGCAAGGGCTCAAATAAGCCATTAATCACCTAATGTGGCGCGGAAAGAAGTACATAGAAAAATCTTGCATATTACATAGTGCGAAAACATGGAAAAGTAGACACGCCATGTACGCTAGCCTCCGAATAACAGCGAAACAACTGCTATGGTGACGTTGTACCGTATAGTGTATGATGAACACAGACAAACATATTATAAAAATGATGAGACAGGAACAAACGAAACAGCATAATAAATTGTAAAGTCACTGGTTCCGCACAATTAATAAACATCAAACTTAAGCGAAGGATAAGGGCCAACAATAAAACATCGCTAAAATATCAAGCCCCCATCGCGGAAAATTAAATACAGGAGGTAGGTGAATAGTATCATTGTCAAAATCAAAGCTTACTGCACAACCTAAATAAGAGATTTGAGAGACTTGTTCTAAAACCGGACAAACAAAATAACATAAAAAACTATAAATAACTGTAAACATATTCATAATTTGACAAACGAAATAGCATAACAAATTGTAAAATCACTGGTTACGCACAATTAATAAACATCAAACTTAAGCAGAAGATACGTGTCACAATAAAACATCTCCAAAACATCGAGCCCTCATGGCTGAGGCTCGATGGGGCGGTGGAGGGGGGGGGGGGGGGCGGGGAGAGGGCCGAGGAATGGGAGGTGAAAAGAATAGGAATCTCACGCAGAAGTACGCTTGGAAAACATGTGGGCGAATATTGGTAGAGACCAAGAGTTAGCTAGTGTTAATCTAAGCAACCAACCTATGGCGGGCCGCCCTTATTTGCTCGTTAACCATTTTAGACAAACTTTTAGATCGATGTATATGGATTTCCAGTTCTTCGAAGATGTCCACATTGCGCTCTTTAGGTTCGATGTGCAAAATTTCCATAGTCTTACTTATGGCACCTCGAACCTGAGGGGAGCAATCTGGAAATACTTGAAGTACAGGAAATCCTTTTACATCGATTTAAAAATCCGTCTAAAATGTCTAAAGAGCAAAAAGAGGCGGCCCGCTATAACGACCTGCTGATTGTATAGATTAACATTCGCAAGCTCTTGGTCTCTACCAATGTTCAGTCACATGTTTGCCAAGTATAATTCCGCATGAGATTCTTATCCTTGTATTTAGACGCCAACCTCTGTTAACAAAAAAAATGGTTCAAATGGCTCTGAGCACTATGGGACTCAACTGCTGAGGTCATTAGTCCCCTAGAACTTAGAACTAGTTAAACCTAACTAACCTAAGGACATCACAAACATCCATGCCCGAGGCAGGATTCGAACCTGCGACCGTAGCGGTCTTGCGGTTCCAGACTGCAGCGCCTTTAACCGCACGGCCACTTCGGCCGGCCTCTGTTAACAAAGAGAGAAGAAGCAATGGTTAGGAGAATATGTAAACAAGACGAAGAAATACAGTAAGAAAATTGCACACCAACTTTATAAACAAAATGCTACTTTTAGTCCAAAACGACCAAAAATTTACAAACCTATGTATCCAATTTTAAGAATAACCGCAGAAGATGCTGTACAAGTAAAAGTGAGATGCGCTTGATGTAAAATCCTCATTAATTAAATTGCAGTAAACTTAAGAAGGAGAAACCAATAATAACTGATTTTAACAGCTGCTGCGGAAGATGGCCATGCAAATAAACATAAACTGAAGATCCAAAGAAACTGGTACATCCGCTTTATATCGTACAGAGCCCCCGCGTACATGCAGAAGTGCCGCAACACGACATGTCATGGACTCGACTAAAGAATGAAGTAGTGCCGGACGGAATTGACACCATGAATCCTGTAGGGCTGTCCATAAATCCGTAAGAGTACGAGGGGGTGGAGATCTCATCTGAACAGCACGTTGCAAGGAATACCAGATATGCTCAATAATGTTCATATCGGGAGAGTTTGGTGGCCAGTGGGAGTGTTTAAATTCAGAAGTGTGTTCCTGGAGGCACTCTGTAGCAGTTCTTGACGGGTGGGATGTCGCATTGTCCTGCTGGAATTGCACAAGCCCGTCGGAATGTGCAATGGACATGAACGCATGCAGGTGATCAGACAAGATGCTTACGTACTTGTAGCCTGTCAGAGTCATATCTAGACGTATCACGGGTCTCATGCCAGTCCAACTGCACAAGCAACACACCATTACAGAGCCTCCACCAGCTTGAACAGTCCCTTGCTGGCATGCAGGATCCATGGATTCATAAGGTTGTCTCCGTACCAGTACACGTCCATCGGCTCGATATAATTTGAAAGGAGACTCGTCCGACCAGGCAACATGTTTCTCGTCATCAACAATCCAATGTCGATGTTGACGGGTCCAGGCGAGGCGTAAGGCTTTGTGTCGTGCAGTCATCAAGGGCACACAAGTAGTCCTTCGGCTCCGAAAGCACCTATCGCTTATGTTTCGTTGAATGGTTCGCAAGCTTACACTTGTTGATGGCCCAGCTTTGATATCTGCAGCAGCTTGAGGAAGGGCTGCACTTCTGTCACGTTGAAGGATTCTCTTTAGTCATCGTTGGTCCCGTTCTTACAAGAACTTTTCCGGCCGCGATGAAGTCCGAGATCTGATGTTTTAACGGATTGTTGATATTCACCGTACACTTGTGAAATGGTCGTACAGGAAAATCCCCACTTCATCGCTACCTCGGAGATGCAGTGTCCCATCGCTCATGTGCCGAGCATAACACCACGTTCAGACTCGCTTAAATCTTGATAACTTGCCAATGTATCAGCAGTAACCGATCTAAGAACTGTGCCAGACTCTTGTCTTATATAGGCGTTGCCGACCGCAGCGTCGTATTCTGCCTGCTTAATTGAATACGGAGGCCTATGCCAGTTTCTTTCGCGCTGTATTGTATTATGTTTCGTTCTTATTCTGAGGCTAACGTATGTGGCTTGTCTACTTTCTCGCGTTTTTGCACAATGTAACATGCAAGCTTTTTTTACGTACTTATTTCCACGACTCATTAGATGATTAATGGAATGTCTGAGCCGTTACTCCTTCACACGGTACTTACGTTACAATAAAAAACAAAGAACTATTGTATTTGTCTGTATGCCTGCTACCTCTTTACAGGCACCTATGCCAAATATATACTGCCATTTCCTGTAATTTTAAGACGCAACATTTTTAGCCTTATTATTATCTCATATTTTATATATAACATTATTTTGGTTTTAATATATTTTGTACCTTTTTACTTTGTTGTTATCAATCCTCTAATTAAATGAATTTATCCCTCACTAATGTTTCGTCTCCCTCCCTTACTTCCCACTCCCCTCTACTTTCAGTTACGTAGTTGTTTCAGAAACGTTGTGAGACTGATGTCCTTTTTGGTATGTTTTTTACATTTTATTTGTGTTACTGTGGTTTATCATAAGTGCAACCATTCCTTTAAAGGCTTCTGTATATTTTAAATTATGCTTTTCTCGTGCATTCAACGCTACTACAAGTCACTATTAGCACCACCTATTGGCTATGTTGTTGTCTTAGACGTTATCTTATGCCTTATGTATTCAGTTACTTTTTGGAATGTGTCACACTCACACTGTGGCGGAGCAATGCTAAAAAAATTAGCTAGCACTGAGTGAAGTAAGCTGCAAGTGAATGTACACCTACCTCAGTACAGCGTTCGTTCACCATCCGTTGCCCTGCATTCGTAGGCACTACGTAGAGTGTAGACGATGTTAAAAGCAGCGTTGAAGAAAAGCATCGTCCATACTTACGATTGCATAGTCCGCGTAACTCAGGTAACAAAGTAAACCTTTAAATCTCTAGTAATAATGGGCAAAAGTGGATACTTCCTTCCTTCATTGAAAATGTCCGCTTCCCGATACTAATGTTTTTTATTGTCTTTATTATGGTGTCAACAAGCCCACATTTACGTCGATAGCACATCTACTACTAGTTCATGCAGCTTATATCACATGCAAGACAGTCAGGAACGTACTAGGTCAAACCCGAAATATTACGAGATTAATACTGTCAATACTCTGCTACGAAATGAGTTTCACACTCGGTCCTTTGCAGTGGATTCTTCAAAGGAAGATGCTCGCCAAAAAATGATCTGTAAATGCATACTGAACACGCCACGCAGAATTCTTCACTAAGGCCGATAGTTTTACAAGCGGTTTTATCTACAACAAACACTCCAAAATCTCCCAAACTTCACAGAACTGTCAGTAAATGCATCTGCTTGCACTGCGATACAAACCGAACGCGAGATAAGTCACTTCTTCATTTTACAGATAACTTTTTCGGACACAGCTAACATATACTTCTCGTCTGGCAGCTAGTCCACGACTGTCTGAATGCCGTTGCTTTCACGGCATATAACTCATTCCAATGCGCGGGAAAGACTTCACTCTGATCGGTTGATCAAAACGAACAGCCAATCAGATCAATCTTTCAAGATCATATTCGCCCTTAAACTGTTTTACTCCGATCAACATTCGCAGATACATTTACTTCATTTCATACTGCAAATATTAACAAAATGTTCCATGAAACCAAACCAAACGAAAACTAAGAGAAAACTATGCTTGAAATATACTTTAGAACTGATTATCCTCTTATTACCTTTCTGGCTGCCTTATTACAAAATCCAACACTCGTAGACATAGATCTGTTATGTCCTAGCCAGTAATGCCACCCAAGCCCGCTGCCAAAAGGTTGGCAGTATCAAAGTCCGGACGCCGTCCGCATAAGCAGCGCCAGCGAGACAGCAAATCGCCGCAAGTCTGCGCGCGCCACCGCTGGCTTCTGGCTTCTTAAGCGCTGGAGTCGCGAGCGCTAGGACAGTTCTGTATTCGCCGCTCAGTTGGATACTCGCCACCGAATTGTGTACTTGCTAGTCAGTTGTGTGTTCATTGCAGCAGAGTTGTTGTTTGTCGTCAGCCGACGCTGACCTAGCCGCTCCGACTCGAACTAGACAGATTTCTGTAGACACGGAGTTCACTATTGTGTTTCTGTATCTTCAACAATAAAGATAAGTACCGACTTTTATTTAATCAGAGTGTTTGGGTTTTCATCTTTCTGTTCACTGTTCCAGCGGACCGGTCGGCCCGCTATTAAAGGTGTGGCGGTGACTTCGTAAGCCATTTCTACAGCCAAGTGTTTGTCGCTACGAACTCCGCCACAAAAAGATCATCCGCCAGTTAGTGGGATTTACAGTTTTCATGACACCCTGGTGGCTTAACACTTGCTAGTTACGTAAAGTGTAATGCAATATAGAGTTTAAATTTGACGTATGTCCCTCATACACACTCAAATTCACTCTCATTTACTATCACCCTAACACAAAATATAAATATTAACTTTTAAACTGTTATTTTCAATATGAAAGGAAAATTATCGAGAGTTTAGAATTGAAAATCTTTATAAAATAAATCGGCACACTGAGAGTGCTATTACCGTTTCCAGATAACTAGAGAAACATAAACTGTTATTGTTCGTATCTGAATTTACTTTCTTGAGTGTTAGTTAAGTACTTTTTTGATGAGTTTTTTATATCTCCGAAACTATTACAGGTAGCGGTATAAAATTTTGACACAAAGATTGTCTGAATAACAAAAGGTCATGCACAAAATTACGAATAAAACAGATAATATTTAACATAGTTATTTAGTTTCTTAAGTGAGGTGAATAAATGATTTTAGTACGTGCCACTGCGAGCATTCTCGCCGCCGAATGCTACTATACAGCATGCTTCCAAAACAGCTTCTTACTGCAAAAATCTGCAGTCGCGTGATAGCTGCGATGCTACAACGTGACCCATAGGGCCTACATGAAGTTCTTGTTCTTGACTTGTATGTGTCTTCAAGCGCTCTTAATTGTATTTTCTTGCTACTCCTACATCTACCATTACTGTGCTACTCTTGCTTTTTGTAATATTTTCCAGTTATTCTGAAGATGAGTGTATTCAAAACACGTGAATAAAGCTGTTGTATTATATCTATCGATTATTAAATATTTTTCCACCGTCCATATCAGCACTTTTCAACGTTCTAGATATCTAGAGCACAATGAACTGTGAGCACAGCGATCATTGTTGCAGCTCCCTCGATGCGGCGGTGGGAAGAGGCATGCCGACCGGCATCACTGGACACACTACTTATACCACACGGTGGGAAGAGGCACGCCGACCGACATCACTGGACACACTACTTATACCACACGGTGGGAAGAGGCACACCGACCGGCATCACTGGACACACTACTTATACCACACGGTGGGAAGAGGCACGCCGACCGACATCACTGGACACACGACTTATACCACGCGGTGGGAAGAGGCATGCCGACCGACATCACTGGACACACGACTTATACCACGTTGTCGTTTCAGATGAGTGTCGGGTCTGCACACAGCATTACGACAGACGTATAACTGTATGGCAGCTGTGATTATAACTAACGTTTCCACATAACATTGGTCATTGTCACAGGGGCCCTGTTGGCCGTTGGGCACACAATCTGATCACCTCTAGTTTGCGTAGTCGGTAATGCGAACAGTAGCATTTACATTTCTGATGAGTTAAGGCCACTGCCTGTAACCGTATTTTGTTATCTACAACGTTACCTTTCAACAAGAGAACACCATACCGCATGTCGCCCGTGCTGGCCTGACGTTCCTCGATAGGGCGGACGTTTGACTGGGGTCCCGATCAGCATGTTCTCCAACTCTCTCTCATTGAAAACATCTGGTCATGTACTGCACACACACTGGTACACCACCACTCACCAGCCACTAGACTGATGAGCACTGGCGGAGAGCTGAAGCAGACTGGCATGACGTACCCTTATCTTCCATCCAATCTCTGTACACTCGATACCGAGCCACGTTAGACCCGTTGTTGCTGCCTGAGGAGGTAGCTCTGTGTCTACCAGGTTTCACAGACTGAATATCCCCAAGTGACTCACAAAATTTAATCAGTTCATTTCTCTATATTATATAGGCACAATAAGCAAAATTCCGTTTCTTCCTGTTCTTCTTAGTGTTACAGTTTTATTGGCCAGCAGGTATCAGTTGAGCCAGGGGTGGAGGTAGGAATGTGGTGACAGGTAAAAATTATCGGAAGTATCCGATATTATTGTAGAATCCATATATTTCACAGGTGCAAGAGAGATTAGAGAGAGTCGTAGTGGATTTTCACTGCCAGGAGAACGAATAATGGAATAAAAATAATCGAAAAGAAATTATATTAGTGTGAAACCGGCAGTTTTCGGGGGCACATTCCACTAGTAGTTATATTTTTACAGTACAGTCAGATTTCATTCCTTTTCGTCTAGAGTAAAACTGGACAACGCAGGGCAATCAGCTGGTATTTAATAAAGAATTACAAATCCTCTAGAACAGTTTACGCAGGTGCCTGGATGTAAATTACAGTAGGGATTAGCTATAGTGTGGCCTGACAGGCGCACTTGGTGGAACTTAGTACAGGGCTGTTGGGCATTACCGCAACCGGTGCAGATGCACCAGATTGTCAGAACGGCTACTTGAGAAGAGCGCCGCTGGCAGGTCTCAGAGCCGCCATCTCCGGCAGTCAGGAACTTCAGACACTGAGGCATGCTCCCTCTCTCTCTCTCTCTCTCTCTCTCTCTCTCTCTCTCTCTCTCTCTCTGCCTACCTCCACCTCTTTCCGGGAGGCGAATGCCAATGACGTAGTTTCTGAAGGAAAACCGTACTGTCTGCGAATATCAGATGTTCGTTTCTTCGGTGTAGATTTGCAGACGTTCACTTCCTCCATGCGGCATTTCACTAACAGGGACAGCCTTTACCTTCACGTCGGAACGACTTCGAACTATCATCGCTTGCGTCCGTTAAGTGAAATGAATTCCTATCTATTTTGAAGTCAAGCATACTGCCTAGGAAGCTAATTCGGATTCCTCCTAATTATGTCATTTCCGCAAAACCCAACCATCACTCTACTGTCTGTTAACAAGGCATAAATTAAGTCTATGCGTGTTATATTACCGCTTGAAGAAAGTTTTCATTTTTGCTCTACGTAGTAAAAAAGAGTTTAAAGTCAGATAACCAACCAACATTTAAAAATATATTAATATACTTTCTAAATGACATCTTCTTCTATTCAATAGATGAATTTTTAGATATAAATTATTACTCTTACTACTTTTGAAAAACCTGTAATTATGGGATGTAAAGAAATATTTAGTTAAACTGACACGTTCCATATCATTACGAAGAGTCGGATTCATGATCTACGGAACAAGTATTAATCTGATCTAACCTTTGAGCTTCGTACCCATATGGGCGAGGATATCCAGTCAGTGTTCCACTATCCGTTCTCGTATTATTCTTATATAGACTCTTTCGGCTTGAAGGAAATCAGCTTTTTCCCGATTATTATCTGTGAGGGCTGTGTTATCTTTTTAGGCTTCTGTACCTCAGTCGGTGAAAACGGAACCCTTATAGGATCACTCTGTTGGCCATCTGTCTGTGCATGTGTTAGAAACAGGTAGAGATATCAAGTTGAAAATGATCAAATACTGATGTCTACGGTTTCTTGACGAAATAAAAAGTTCAAGCTTATAAATCAGTGCAATCAAATTATACTGCCATTTATGTCACACATTTTGACACAATCAATCTCACTCATCAAAACCTAAAGATGAACCATCTATATACGTAGTTAAGTTTGTACAGGACCCTCAGAGACCAAGTCCTAATGGCACATGTCCAGTTTTTATTTTATGGTAATGAAGCTGAGGTGTATAAATAGGTGGTACAATTATACCTTTCCTCTTGTTCTGATGTTTCGTGAATTATCTACGCTTTATTGATTAACTATAATATTACTTACCGATTCCTCCTTGTATGTCAGTCTCATTTGAAAAGTGTTGCTCACGAAATAGATGTGCACTATATCACTTTACCTAAATGTACTTTCCTGTCCAAATGTCTTGCGCATGTAGCTGCGTAACTAATTATTTTGATCATTTGTAATTTTCAGTGGCACAAGGTAAATCAACGAGCAACGCATCCAGGGACCATGTTCCGAACACTTACCTGAATTAGATTCAAATCACCTCTCAAAAAATGCGGAATCAGTGTGCTTATCATGCAGTCAGTGACGTCTTCTGTTACATTTGCTTTTCTACATCTACATCTACATCCATACTCCACAAGCCACCTGACGGTGTGTGGCGGAGGGTATCTTGAGTACCTCTATCTGTTCTCCCTTCTATTCCAATCTCGTATTGCTCGTGGAAAGAAGGATTGTCGGTATGCCTCTGTGTGGGCTCTAATCTCTCTGATTTTATCCTCATGGTCTCCTCGCGAGATATACGTAGGAGGGAGCAATATACTGCTTGACTCTACGGTGAAGGTATGTTCTCGAAACTTTAACAAAAGCCCGTACCGAGCTACTAAGCGTCTCTCCTGAGTCTTCCACTGGAGTTTATCTATCATCTCCATAACGCTTTAGCGGTTACTAATAGATCCTGTAACGAAGCGCGCTGCTCTCCGTTGGATCTTCTCTACCTCTTCTATCAACCCTATCTGGTACGGATCCCACACTGCTGAGCAGTATTCAAGCAGTGGGCGAACAAGCGTACTGTAACCTACTTCCTTTGTTTTCAGATTGCATTTCCTTAGGATTCTTCCAATGAATCTGGCATCTGCTTTACCGACGATCAACTTCATATGGTCATTCCATTTTAAATCACTCCTAATGCGTAATCCCAGATAATTTATGGAATTAACTGCTTCCAGTTGCTGACCTGCTGTTTTGTAGCTAAATGATAAGGAAACTATCTTTCTATATATTCGCAGCACGTTACACTTGTCTACATTGAGATTCAATTGCCATTCCCTGCACCATGCGTCAATTCGCTGCAGATCCTCCTGCATTTCAGTACAATTTTCCATTGTTACAACCTCTCGATACACCACAGCATCATCTGCCTTGCCTTGCGGAAGTCAAGAAACACGGCATCTACCTGTGAACCCGTGTCTATGGCGCTCTGAGTCTCGTGGACGAATAGCGCGAGTTGGGTTCCACACGACCGTATTTTTCGAAACCCATGCTGATTCCTACAGAGTAGATTTCTAGTGTCCAGAAATAATACTCGAACATAATACGTGTTCCAAAATTCTACAACTTTTCAGTATATTCATATGAGTTTTCATGTTTTACAGATGCATCAACATGTGTACTTTATGGATGATTCCTGTAAGGGGGAACCCAGTTTCACTGAAGTGTTCCGCAACATATTGTACATTATTAGGGGGAAATGATCCACAATTCAAAATCACTATTTAGTGGCCTGTACCAGTATAATTAGTTACAGAATCATACAGAGATATGACCAGTGGACTCTGTTGCTTCCTAGATTTTCATCAGATCCTGCTGCAGTGCGGTAGCAATAAAAGGGCGATTGCAATGGGAGTACATGCAGAGCCCCTCGTCGTCATATTAACTGCGTTGCTTCGGAGTGATCATTATTGAAAGATACTTTTTCTGAAACCTTTCTTCGTAGCTATATTCACAGGGTTCAAATGGCTCTGAGCACTATGAGACTTAACATCTGTGGTCATCAGTCCCCTAGAACTTAGAACTACTTAAACCTAACTAACCTAAGGACATCACACACATCCATGCCCGAGGCAGGATTCGAACCTGCGACCGTAGCGGTCACACGGTTCCAGACTGAAGCGCCTTGAACCGCACGGCCACACGGGCCGGCAATTCACAGGGTAACCTATTTATGCATCATCAGGGGTTCTTCTTAGGCTGTCATAATTATGCTGATGGATGGAGAGTACTGTTCGTTGGACAAAAATTTCTTTTCGTCGTATTGAGCTTTTAATAGCTATGGAAACGTATAGAGAATCTTTGACTTTGCTGCTCCACAGACATTCCAGGGATCATATCATATGCCTTGTAAGTGTTAGTATTGAGTTTTGGCTGCTAAACGTTTTATTGATTATAGTCTTTGCCTGTATCTTCATGAAAATAAATCAGTAACAGTGTATATATGTAAACATGTATACACATTCTGTAGTTAAAAATGCTTTAATATCTGTGAAATTATTTCACTAGCCATGTACACTTACATAAATTGTTCAGAAATTTTAATATCTTTACAACCTTCTATTCTTTTGATCATTTTAAGTATCAAACAGTTCATTCAGTCACTGCTCATAGTAAAGTTCTTCTGAAACTTTTTTCTGTGTTCTCAACAAATAATAAAAATCAATATAAAATAACTTTCTGCCATAATAAGACTATAGATATAGTTAATATTACCACAGATAAACACAGGTTTTACATGGTAGAAATATTACGGTTCGGCAAATGAACACAGACCAACTGATTTCAGATCTCATAACTTTTCAGCTATCTATTACCAGCAATTAATCAAAAGCGACATAAACTATTAGAGCGGCGTCTTCATCTGCAGGCTGACTGTCGGATGGTATGTTTTCCGCGGCGGACTCTGATCAGATCCTTTACAGAGGAAACACGGGACGCGACGCTCGTCTCCTCTGCTTACTCTCGGTAACATGCAACAGACAAAAAGAACAATGTAATTTAATTTACTCATTTCGCTGTAATAAATAAAATCTATTATTTAGGCTTAAATACGAACGCATGTAAAATCACTCAGTTCTCTAGGAAGGTATTACTCGATATGGCACATTGCACTTCAAACAAGCATGCATTGTTACTTTGAGTGCGAGAGTGAAAACTGACAGAGGAAAATATTTTCTTTTGCAGCAGCAACATACCAAGTAATTTTATTTTTATTTTACTGGCTGGTGGGGGGCAACATGAATTATGCAAATATGTAAGAGAGGTATGAGTAAGTAAGGAACGATCGGTTGTGAAATCGAAACTGGTTTATTTGCTACATTTCGCTACACCTTCCAGCTACTTCTCTACATAGTCGCCGCTCCGACTTCGACATTAGTCGCAGCGTTGGACCAACTTTCCGATAGCTTCGTCTAGAAGGCAGCCTCCTGCGCTTTCCGACAGTTTTCTATGCTGGACTGCAGCTCATTATCTGTGATAAAATGTCGTCTTCATAGCCAGCAATTCATCTGAGCAGAGATAAACATCAGAGGAAGCCACGTCCGGGTTGTACTGTGGATGATCAAACACTTCCGCTCCAGGAGCGACCTCATTGTCCCTGCAGTGTACGGCCGAGAACTGTCACGCAAAATGAAATTCATTACGTTGGGTTGCATGAAATCAGACTCAGCATCCCCCCCAATACTAGGCGGGAGATACTATTTTATAGCCATCTTTTTGCGCTCACTATGCGCTCAAAGCTTAGAAGAGCAACATGACGCAGTCTGCGGACATGCTACAGACACTGCCCAATATATCTGTGTAAACCTTTATCAGAATTTCCCTTCGGTTTCCGTTTCGCGACCGACCAATCCTTATTTTCCGAATAGCTCTCGTATATATAGGGAGATATGTTTGGATAGGTATTATTCAGTCAGTGCTATGTTCTTCTATAAAGAGAAACAATCCATTAACATTGAACATCGTAAATATGGGCCCAATTTTATAGGTTCTGTTTCTTGGAAAGAATAGTTCATTTAATTTTGAAATATACACCACGTACCTGAGAAGATTTCAATTCTTGCTGCATTGTAATATGAGTAGCTGGGTGAGTCTCGACTACGTCGTTGTTTATCTGAGACAAGTTTTACATCGTCACAGGTCACTGAATGACCTCTCCAAGAACGTTTACGATAGTCAGAACGATCAGGTGACTAGCTTTCTGAAGCAGTCCTTTAATCTTACCGTGTTCATGAAGAAGCAGTCTTCCAATAGAGCGTGCGTTACATGGTTGTACACCAGGCGTAATGTTTCGTAGAATTGCGGGCTGAGCATGAACCCTCACTGCTTACAGTCCGCTGTGTGTGTTTTCCAAGCAACTGTTCCAACCGTCGTGTAGGTAGAGATTTGTTTAGGAGTACGTAACAAGTATCTCTTCACGATAGGATACTACTTAAGATCCTCTTCGTTGAATATTCTATCAAACCCATTTAGAGAGAAAGAGATAGGGGATTTGAAACACACCTTCCTTAAATCTTCGGTCATTAGGCAGTTCTTCAGAAGCAGACGATATTTCGGAATGTTTCAAACTCACTAGTATTTTTCTTGACCGTGAGGTATTTGTATCTTTTAGCTTTAGATTAGTGAAATGATCTTTGGCTTTCTCTAATGGCATATCAAACGCTTACGCATTTGCAGTAGCTACGATTAGAACATCTCCAATAGGTTTTATTTCGTCTGCATTAAAATTAGCATTTTTAGAAATCTGGCCAGTTCTTCAAATAGTTCAAACATTTTAATAACGGCTTTCATATGGAAATAGGCTCAAACTTTTCCAACTGCTAACCCTAATTCCTGCAGAATTTACTTTCTTTCGTCTTTAATTGAGCTCTGTGCATTCAATACTTCAGTTAGTGGCTCAAATGGCTCTGAGCACTATGGGACTTAACATCTGAGGTCATCAGTCCCCTAGACTTACAACTACTTAAACCTAACTAACCTAAGGACATCACACACATCCATGCCCGAGGCAGGATTCGAACCTGCGACCGTATCGGTCACGCAGTTCCAGACTGAAGCGCCTAGAGCTTCTCGGCCACACCGGCCGGCCTTCAGTTAGTGTTTCCTGGGTTCTGCCATAGTTTTTCCTGGAATGTTTGAGAGCTTTTACCCAAACAGGTCGTATACTTTCGTATTCACCGTTGAACATTCGAATTTGCATCTGTCTAGTCTACACCAGATGTTAATACATATTCTGCTTAAACGCTTTTTCTTTTCAAGCATTCCAGAATTATATTTGAGACTTTTTACACAGTTACCAACACTTCGAAAATGCATCATACGTTCTTGAAAAATCCTGTAGTGCAATATCCAAAGAATGATTACTACAGTGGATGTCACAGCGCTTTCACTGGTGTTAAAGAATAATTTCCAGCACGCCGTTGTTGCGTCTAGACATATTACCATAAACATCGAAACAATGGGCGCGTAGAAACCCAATTCCTTCTTGGAAGGATGCCTTTGTTATGAGCGTTTATGACTTTGTCTGTGTCGGATTACTGCAGTTGTGGTCTTCAGTCTGGAGACTGTTTCGATGCAGCACTCCGCGCCACTCTATCCCGTGCAAACTTCTTCATCTCCAAATAATTACTGCAGTCGACACCCATTGGAACCTGCTTACTGTACTCGTCTCTTGGTCTCCGTCGCAATTTATATCCTCCAGTACTAACCTGATAATTCAAGTATGTCTCAGAATGCGTCCTATCAACTGATATCTTCTTTCCGCCAAGTTATGACACAAACTTCTTTTCTATCCAATCGTATTCAATGTCTCCCTATTAGTTACGTGATATACACGTCTAATCTCCAGCTTTCTCTTGCAGCAGCACCTTTCAGAAGCTTCTATATTATTCTTGTGCGATCTGTTTATCGTCCATGTTTCACTTCCATAAAAGTCTACACCCCAGACGAATACTTCCAGTAAAGGCTGCGTAACACCTAAATCTAAATTTGAGGTTAACAAATACCTCTCCTTCAGAAATGCTTTTCTTCCCATTATCAGTCTACATTTTGTATCCTTCCTACTTATGCTGTCATCATTTATTTTGCTGCCCAAAGAACGATGCTCATCTACTACTTTTAGTGTCTCATTTCGTAATCTAATTCTCTCACGTTCGCCTGATTTAATTTGATTACATTCCATTACTTCTGTTTTGCTTTTGTTAATGTTGGTCTTATATCCTCCTTTTAAGACACTGTCTATTCCATTTGAACGCGCTTCCAAGTTCTTTGCTGTTCCTGATGTCTGTCGATAGTCGGTTTTTTTTCTTCAATGTACAGATTGAATAACATAGGGGATAGGCTACTACTACGCCTCACTCCATTCTCAAACACTGCTTGCCTTCTATGCCCCTCGACTAGTCTAGTTTATACAGGGTGTTACAAAAAGGTACGGCCAAACTTTCAGGAAACATTCCTCAGACACAAATAAAGAAAAGATGTTATGTGGACATGTGTCCGGAAACGCTTAATTTCCATGTTAGGGCGCATTTTAGTTTCGTCAGTATGTACTGTACTTCCTCGATTCACCGCCATGAATTTATACGGGATACTCTACCTGTGCTGCTAGAACATGTGCCTTTAAAAGTACGACACAACATGTGGTTCATGCACGATGGAGCTCCTGCACATTTCAGTCGAAGTCTTCGTACGCTTCTCAACAACAGATTCGGTGACCGATGGATTGGTAGAGGCGGACCAACTCCATGGCCTCCACGCTCTCCTGACCTCAACCCTCTTGACTTTCATTTATGGGGGCATTTGAAAGCTCTTGTCTACGAAACCCCGGTACCAAATGTAGAGACTCTTCGTGCTCGTATTGTGGACGGCTGTGATACAATACGCCATTCTCCAGGGCTGCATCAGCGCATCAGGGACTCCATGCGACGGCGGGTGGATGCATGTATCCTCGCTAACAGAAGACATTTGAACATTTCCTGTAACAAAGTATTTGAAGTCACGCTGGTACGATCTGTTGCTGAGTGTTCCATTCCATGATTAATGTGATTTGAAGAGAAGTAATAAAATGAGCTCTAACATGGAAAGTAAGCGTTTCCGGGCACATGTCCACATAACATATTTTCTTTCTTTGTGTGTGAGGAATGTTTCCTGAAAGTTTGGCCGTACCTGTTTGTAACACCCTGTATACGTAGCATTAAAAGGAGGATTCCACCGGCGATCAGCAAAAGTTTTGGTATTGCCTTTGGTGTCAATGGTGATAAACTCCAAAACCGAAATATTTTCATCCAGACATATCTATATTAAGATCTCATTTCGTCGACTGTCACCAAACAGTTACTTTAAGGTTCTAGCCTCTAAAAAGAAATTTAAGGTATCATCAGATATATTTGGTATAAATTAGTAGTGACTGATACGTGTAAAGCCAAATATCACAGAAGAATTGGACGTAAAGGAAATGCACACATGAAGCAATCTTTCAGGGTAAGGCACAGTTTAGGGTCATATTCAAGAATCACAAAGTTACTGAGAAGTTCCCTAGACATTCTACAGGATGCACAGAAGAACGGAAGAAGGAAAAAAAAGGGAAGGGGCCAAGACATTTTGCAAGTGCTAGTACAAGTTCAAGAGCGCTACTCAATTACCGACAGACAGATAAAATAATACAAAAGGAATGCATAGGTTTCGGGCTTAAAATTATTATTAAAGTATGAACATGAACTGTAACTTACGATAGTTACCGTTTATGGAGTGCTTGGAAGAGAATAAAATCCTAGCTCAAGCGACAACTGAGCGATAGGACTGGCGTTGGCGGCGTTCTTCTTGCTCTTGTCTCCTCCTTTCGAGCTGTCTCTGAAACTCCATTTGTTCTGCTTATTTCCTTCGCTAGACCTCGAGCCAATTGCGATGATACGCATCTCTAGATCCTCCACCCATGGGGCTGTTTTGTCTAGCACCTCAGCATTGACTAAGTTGTCATGCCATCTGATGAGCTAAGAAGTTTGTACCTCTTGGTTTGCGGTCGTCTGTACAGCACGGTTTGTCACCATCCTCTTCTCTGTTGAGGTGTGCTTTTGCAAGTTTCTGTTAAGGGAGCCACACCGACGCCCGTTTGCACGGTCAACTGTGGCTCCACTAGCAGTCAGGGATGGAAGGACTCCCCCAGCATGAGGCAGGCTGCTTCCATCTCCGTGTGGAGCACCATCCGGAAGCGGGATGTCGCTTCTTCCAGGGTGGCGTCGATATCCGTTCGTGGTGCATGTTGGCTGCTTGATGGTGCGCCGTCTTCTGCCACTGCGGCAAATTGGTCAGCGCGGCGGTCTCGGACCGTCTGCTGCCATCCGTCCGTAGGGCCGGCGGGTGTTGCCGAGCGGTTCTAGGCGCTTCAGTCTGGAACCGCGCGACCACTACAGTCGCAGGTTCGAATCCCGGCTCAGGCATGGATGTGTGTGATGTCCTTAGGTTAGTTAGGTTTAAGTAGTTATAAGTTCTAGGGGACTGATGACCTCAGATGTTAAGTCCCGCCGGCCGAAGTGGCCGTGCGGTTAAAGGCGCTGCAGTCTGGAACCGCAAGACTGCTACGGTCGCAGGTTCGAATCCTGCTTCGGGCATGGATGTTTGTGATGTCCTTAGGATAGTTAGGTTTAACTAGTTCTAAGTTCTAGGGGGACTAATGACCTCAGCAGTTGAGTCCCATAGTGCTCAGAGCCATTTGAACCATTTTGTTAAGTCCCATAGTGCTCAGAGCCATTTGAACCGTCCGAAGGCCACCCCCCCCCCCCCCCCGCTTACAACCACCACTGACACTGGCCGGTGGGGCGGGGGGATCGAGTCCAGTATTTATGCCTGTAAGGTGCTCGGCGCTCCCCAGTCGGTCCGCGCCGCGTCGGGTGTTCCCTCCAGGGTCCGCGCCCGGCAGACCCCCATCGTCCCCTCTGGTGGCTGGTGTTCCGGCCGCGACCGTTGCGGACGTCCTCTGGGGTCGTGGTCGTCATCTGAGTTCTGTCAAAACTTGTCTGTCATGTCTGGTGTTCTGTCTCATTGCTGTTTCCTCGGTTTCCACTTCTGTCTCTTACTGGGCGCTCTGTAGTCAGTCTGCGCCCCGTCGAGTGTTCCGTATGTGGTCCACACCCATCAGGCGCGGCTTCAAAGGTTTCCTCTGAGCGTTCGTGTTCCGACCGACGTCCGCGCCCGACTTGGACGTCCTCTAGGGCTGTGGTCGTTATATCGGGAGTATCAGGACAAATCCGTAGCGTCTGGTGATCTGTCTCGTGGCTGTTTTCTTGGTCTCTGCTACGGTTTCTTGTGAAATCTCGATGTGTTTTGAGAAGTTCAAGAGCCAGATCCCAGGCCGTGCTGAGCTGGTATTCAGTGTCACGGTTGGTGAGATGCTCCGTGATCTTGATCTCGATGGTTTCTTTTATGACACTGTTCCAATATCTAGGGGTCTGTGTGACAATCTAGGTGTCACTGTAGTTCATGGAGTGACCGAGCTCTTGACAGTGTTCTGCTGTGGCTGATTTGGTTGCCTGTCTGAGTCTGATGTGTCTCTGGTATTCTTTACACCTGATGTCCACAGCACTGGTGGTATGGACGATGTATGAGTTCCCACACTCGAATGTTGTAAATGCCTGGCTTCCATAAGCTCAGGTCACCCTTTACATTCCCCAACATTGGCCCAGTCTTAGTGGGTGGGCAAAATACGCTCTTGATGTCATGTTTCATGATAATTCTGTTGATCTTAGCAGTGATCAGTCCAGCATATGGCAAGTATGCCGCCCTCTTCACCTCTTCTGGTTCTTCTACTGGATCTTGTGGTTGACTGGCAGGCTGAAGTGCCTTCTGTATGTCTCTACATGAGGATCCACTCTTGCTGAACAACGACTGTAAGTGTTCTATTTCCATCGCCAAACCGCCAGAGTCTGACAGAGTACGTGCTATGTGGACTAGAGTTTTGAGCACTCCATTCTTCTGTGCCAGATGGTAGCAGCTGTTGGCTTCGAGGTATAAGTCGGTGTGTGTCCGTTTGCGGTACACACTGTGCCCAAATGTGCCATTAGCCTTCCTCTTGACTAATACATCCAGGAATGGGAGTTGCCCATACTTCTCCAGTTCTATTCGGATGGCGTGTTCAAGAAAATCCTCTAGCTTCTCCCCGCCATGGGGCCAGATGACAAAGGCATCATCCACATATCTAAAAAGTACTTAGGTTGATATGTGGGCGATGTAAGTGCCTCCTCTTCAAATCTTTCCATGAATAGGTAGGCAACCACTGGTGTTAGAGGACTGCTCATTGTCACCCGTTCCTTTTGCTCGTAAAATTGACCCCCATGTAGGAGGCACATGGAGGTTGATACATGCCTGAAGTCGAGGAGAGCTCCATCCAACCTTTCTTCAGTAAGATTGAGTGAGTCATTCAGTGGTACTTTTGTGAAGGGAGACACCACATCGAAACTGATCATTATGTCAGAGTCCACAATGTATAGTTGCCTCAGCCGTTGTAGAAAGTCCTCTGAATTCCGAATGTGGTACACACATTTGCCCATATGTGTTTACAGCATCTTCTTTAGGTATTTTGAAGTAGGATAGGTGACAGCGCCGATATTGCTAACAATAGGTCGAAGAGGAACCACGCATGGGCGTTATTAGTAAAAGATGGATGACATCATTCACAGCATGCCCCATCGTTGTCAGGCCTGTATTGCTGACAGAGGTGGTCACATCCCATACCAAGCACGTTAACCAGTTGTCGGAACGAGTGTTCAAATCTGCTAAGTTGGGAAAAACGAACAACACTTTTGTCTACCGTTATGCATGTTACATTTGTTTACGTTGTTTGTTCTTTACATTGTCTCTACTTTAGTATTACCTGTCCATACTGTTTTGTGGCAGCCTAGCAAAACTTCCATTTCTTACTTCAATTTTGGACACCAGTGTCTATATATATAATCTTCCGAAATTTTTCCTATATATTCCAAAATTTTATGCTCCATCATCCGAAAAAGAAAATTAGGACCTGCTACACTGATGTACTACGTGGTCGTTAAGTAGCAGCAAGGACTCTATTACTGAACATGAGCGAGCTGTGTGAATCGTGCGCACCGTTATTAGAAACAATCTTAGTGATAGACTTCTGTTGGGTAGTTGCCGTTTCTTTATGGTGCTACTTGGACGAAAAGACTCTGAAGGTGTGACAGAGTGATGACAGTTTGCATTTTCCTGACGCACGCGAGGAAATATGCTTACCCTCGTAGACAGACGACAAGTACACGTGCCTAGGAGAACTCTCGTACCTTAATCCCTCCATGCTTTGTTTTCCCCGACGGCAGTGGCATCTTCCAACAGGATATCTGTCGGTGTCACGAAGCCAGAATCGTGCTACAGTGGTTTGAGGACCATGATAGTGAGCTAACATAGATGTTCTGGCCTGCTCTGAAGCCGATTGAACGTATCTGGGATATTATCGGATGCTACTCAGGGCTCAAAAACAATAGGGATCGTAAAAGTATGTACTCCGAATGTTTGCCGTCTATTTGTTTTGATAGCGGTATTTCATTTTTACCTCTTTTGGCGTTTCACCAGTGAAAAATACTGAACTGAAGTGCCAACAGTGAAGCATGTGCGTGCTAAGATCCGACCGTCTGTCTTTCGTGTAATGCTCTTTGGCTTTCGCGTGGTAGCCCATTGAAGGCCAGTCCGCATGAAATATTTGTGGTAACGATCAGCGGGCTAGCTGGATGCTCTCTGAAGCTCTCAGTAATAGTGTAGGGGTTCCAGAAACTAAGGTAAAAAGTGATTATTTTCTGATAACGCTGCAGTGAATCTCGACATGAACTTTGGATTTAAGCCCGCAGATTTTTTTAGATAAAATAATGCACATTCCTGTTTTGGGTTCAGCTAATGCTACGTCATTCAGCGATCGAATATCAGCGAAGCGATCCACTGAAATAGTGAATAATTATTTTCACTTGCTAAACAATCTAGAGAAGAAATGTAGCTTCTTATAGTGCAGAAATACATGTATATTGTTAATGTGTATATATGCTGTCATATTTAAGCTGTGTAAATTAGTTGGGAACAGGATTAGCTGTAAGGTTTTGGGTGTCCAGGTAGGGCTTGAATGGTTAAATGAAAACTGTTACTCTTTTGCCTTTCGAAACCAGGCGTTGCACGCAATACACACATTTACCGAATCATTTTTCTCTATGGACGCAAAATATGGCCAATAAACAGTACAAAAACACGAGAATACAAAACTTTTGAAGTGTGGTGTTGCTGAATAAAACTGAAGATTAGTTGAATAGTTTGGGTAACTAATGAATTGGCACTGAATATCTTCGCGGGCAAAAGAGTTATACAGCGTGTAAATTATAAATTGACAAACCAGACTAACTCGAAAAATAAGTTTCACAAGAAAAGATGTGTAGAATCCAAAGTTGATTATATTCGAGGAAGACATCTGCGGATGCTAAAATTAGCCTGCCACCCCAGCCCCCTGGAGGTGGGACGGAAGGCAACTTACAAATTTCAAACAGGAACCTCCATTTTTTATTGCAGAATCAGATTCTACATAAAAAACTACGTACATTTTGCTTAAACATTTGTTTTGATTCTTGGTAGTTGACACATTTGGGTCAACATTTGTAAAACTCTAATTCCTCTCTCTCAAACCCCACCCTATGGGGAGAGAGGGAGAGTATTAGTTTCAGCGAATCAAAATTTACGAAGTAAATAAGTATTTTTTGTTTATAGGTAACAATTTTCCACGCAAAAATAAGAACATGGATGTTCTTGAATTACACTGCCAACCACCAAGAATCAAAATGTACGTAGTTTTTTTTTATGTAGAATCTGATTCTGAAATAAAAAGTGGGGGTTAACATTTGAAATTTTAAAGTTGCCTCCCGCCCCACCCCCAGGGGGCTGCGGTGGCTGGCTAATTTTAGCACCAGCAGCTGTCCCCCTCGAAAATAATCAACTTTGGCTACTACACATTTTTTTGTGCGAAGCTTATTTTTCGAGTTATTCTGGATTGTCAACTTAAAATTTACACCCTGTGTATCACAGCCTATGTCTACCTTTAGTCGAGCTAACAGGGCACACCGTGAGGCATCAAGGAATTGGTAATGTGACTTAAAAAATTACCTTTTAGTTATAAGGTGCCCACGCTTGTCTGGAAACGTAAGTACTATTTGTTGCTCACGTACGTTTATATTCAGAAAAGAATGTGGACAAGTAAATGGAAAGTATTCACAAATCGTTATTCATTTGTATTGTTGATACGGCATTGTTCCGAAACCTGTCCAGTGTATGAATAACAAATCAAAGGTTACAGCTAAAAAGGTAATAAATATGTCACCTTCAAAAAAGTTGATTTGATAATGTAGCGATGTACGTTGGGGTGAGGGGAGTGGGAGAGTAAAACTTGTAGGAAGATAGCAAGGCTTGAATAAGAAGCAACTTGAAAATGGACGTAGGTTGCACCAGTTGTACAGAGACGTGCACGGGATAGACTAGCAATATAAACACATCGAACCAGTCTTCGAACTGAAAACTTGAACAACAAATGTGACAACACAGACACGAAAACAAAACATACTGCGTGAAATGATAGTTTGGATTTCAGTTTCGTGAATCGTTTGTGTCAAGTAATTTCGTCCTGCGTATTGGTTGAATAGCGCCATTTTAGTGGTATGAGTACCTGATGACCAAAGACCAAGAAATATTACGCAGTTATGGCATTAAACTTGTATCCAGAAAGATCGGAGCGTTAATCTCGATTCTCCTAACCTGATTTAAATCATCCCCTGATTCGCTGAAAATAATTTACGGTGATTCACGTGAAACCACTTGCCTCCCTCCACTGTTCCACAATGGAGCCCATGTTCAGTCTTCTGTGACCGTAGTGTCGACGAGAAAGAAATGTTTAACCTACCTGCGTTCCAATGCTCCCAGTTAACGTGATCTCTCTGATTGGAACTGAGTATTAAAAATGTAAATCGCCACGCTATAATGCAATGTAAGAAAAATATGCAGGTAGAATAGAGAAATAGTGGAATACTAGTAAATACACAGTCCCTTTTCACAGAATCTTGCCGCTCCCATCGTCCTCATAGGGAATATTCACAAGTGAAGGACCTCTCGATCACTTTATCGTTTTCAGGAAATGTCATTTACAAATTATCAGACTGGTGGTTGGACCAGCAAATAGGCATAACTAGATCGTGATTCCCCTAGACTTACGATTTAATGAGTCACAATTAGAGCGTGATTCCTCTATATTACTGAATTAATGACTCACAACGAGAGCTATGAGTGGCATAAAAATAATTCACAACAACAACGTGTAATGGTATGAACAGAAGTGGCTACGAAGAATCTGTCACAGAGAGCTATGCGTAATTGGTAGGATACTGGGATAATGCTGTTTGCCTACAAAAGTGATTGCATACAAAGCCCGTGTGCATTTTCGTAATATTGATGGGACTTAAATCCGGGAGGAATGACAAGAAACACGAAACATTCTAAGATGGGCGTTGAGCATGGTTGTCGGTCGGTGTGGCCGAGCGGTTCTAGGCGCTACAGTCTGGAACCGCGCGACCGCTACGGTCGCAGGTTCGAATCCTGCTTCGGGCATGGATGTGTGTGATGTCCTTAGGTTAGTTAGGTTTAAGTAGTTCTAAGTTCTAGGGGACTGATGACCTCAGAAGTTAAGTCCCAGAGTGCTCAGAGCCATTTGAATTTTAGCATGGCTGCAGACATTTTTGCTTCGCAACGCAAATACTGAAAATATTAGCAAGCAGATACTTAAAGACATCGTAAATCTCGCAAGAATCCCCATAGAAAACTTAAAAGTGAATATGTTCCAGGTTGCAGAGTATCTATCCCAGATCATGCAGATACAAGTAGGTAATTGTCATCTCTCACAGAGGTGTGCGAGAGTGCCGCGCTCCATTCACGAACAGAACGAGAAGAGACTTTATATATGGTGCCCTCTGCCACCCCCTTCTGTAAATCGCAGAGAACAGATGTGGATGCAGATCACAAACACGATTTGAAAAAGCTCCAATGCTGCTAATATCTCAGTGAAGCTATGACTTCCCATTGGCATTTTGTTGATAAAGAATTGGAAAATCTGCTTAAACAGTGCAGCAAGCAAATGCTTTCTAATATTCAAGTGAATGGGAAAGAAAACTATACGAGAGTAATCTTAAAACTAATAGGGTACTGCTGATATTTATGCTTCCATTCTTCTGTTCATGCGTTTGGTTTCTGGGAATTCATACTCGGGTAAGTAGAAGCATCAATTTTAGTTGCTTTTTTTTCTAAAAAAAAAAAAGCCACTTCGCCATAATGTTTTCAGGTTTGATTGACACGTGCTTAAATGGGAAAACGTCCATCAAACCTGGTGCATTTAATGCATAACCGCGAGAGGCCATTCAAGCATAGTTCACCACGCAATTAATTGCTTCTTGCGGGCTATTAATTTTTCTTCTTTAACGACTCGCGCCTCTGTCCCAGCTGTAGTGCGACATGTCTAACACATTAAATTTCCGTGCCCGACGAGCTCGAGAGACCAGCGAAATAGTATGCTAGTAAAGAGGCTGTTATCCGCAGGCAATTACTCGCAGCACTTAAATGAAGCCGGCGCTATGGAGCCTCGCGTAAAGTGATTACCGAGCAATTTGACTGAAAGTGATGACTGGTGAAGCGTTGTAGGTTCACGGCTGCCTACCACATGTTAGTCTTAATCACACCTACTGCAGTAAGCGCTGTCAATGAAATGTGAAATTATGAAATTACGATTGCAAATTTTGCGATGTTAGGCGCGGACCTCGCTCGCAAACCAAGTTCGTCTATTCCGTACTGTATTTGAATCACAGCTGTCTAACGGACGCGTTATTCGTGTTGCTCTAAGCCTGTTATATGTACACGTTGCGTTAGGACGCCCTCTCTCTTCTTCCTTCAAAGCAAGAACTTTTTTGGAGCTTCTACTGTCCATTCGCTTGGCGATGTGTCCTTCCGCCACAGCCTCCCCCCCCCCCCTCCCCCTTTTCACCCCGGCCCGTGTCTCCACCGTTCTCTCATTTCATTTTCGTGACAGCTATAAATGTCTGCCATTCCTGTCAGCGACTTTCTTGTTTTACAGTATTCCAAAACATGGGTAGAAACGTGATGTAAGAATGATATCTGTTGTCCATCCTCGAACCACTACTATCAGGCACTATTTGAAAACAATTCGTAACTGTGACACAGTCTTTACAAATAAATTGATATAATTTCTATTTCACAATTCGTTCTACTCCATAGACGAGTTTCTGGGTAGATAATGTGTGTGTTGTTAGCTTATATTAATCAAATGGTGTTGCAGGTTAATATCAAAACAAAATATCCAGTTTTGTCAATGGCTGGCATGTAACCATATTTTCACAGACAAAGTTATGTTATTCCTGAATCTACTCACACGTTTCACAACATAGCCAGTTATGGCGAATATGGCCCACGGAACATGCAAACAGACCTAACCTCTTAGTATTGCTCGCAAAGGAAGTGAGTACTATCGATGGCTTTCGCACGAATAGTTCTTGTCTCAGTACCGCAAGGCAAAATTGATAGTAAGGACAGAGATGTTTCCGGACACATCACCAACTTAGTGTTGAAATCTCTCTTTAGTTTACAGATGTACTCGATGCCTTTTTTATTCTTCTGGTAATTTCTTTCCCTGTCCATCCAGAACCTGTTTCCAACTATAAGCGTGCTTAATATAAAACTCATCCATTGGTTCTGTGACGTCGCTGTGAATTCGTGCTTTTTCCTTTTCAATGCGTTGGTTGTGAAGACTTATTGTAATATCTTTTCATTCCACCTTCCAGACTTGCTCTATTAAGTTGATTCATTCACTGTCAACGTGCATCTGTACTTGAGACGAACTGTACCACATTCCATTAACACTCAAAACAAAAAGTTATGAAACAGTAAGTCTGAATTTTCCCACAAGACACTTGGTCAGCACTTAAACAACCAAATCAGTCTACAGAGGACCTGCGCCGTTTATGGATGGTTTACACTATTTCCGAGGAGGACACAACGTACTGTTGAGAGAGCCTATCAACAATGCACAAAACAATTAAAGGGTCAGCCAGGCGAGGAACTGATGAAGTTAAGGGGGGAGGAGGGGGAAGACAGGTGGGAAGTGGTAGCAAGGCACAGGGGCCACAGAAAGAGAACAGTATCAGACAGTTTCGTAATTGGCACAAACAATAGATTTGCCTTGTTACCTCAGTCAGCTAAGGAAGAGGCTCAAGTAGATGTAAGTGTAGTCAGCACTCAACAGACTTTCACTAGCAAATCAAGTGTTGCAAAGAAGTAGAAAGTAAAAGGAAAGTTCTGTTGTTAGGTGGTAGCCAAGGAAGAGGTGTGGGCCAGATTTTGCAGGAAAAACAGGTGACAGGTACCAGGTCATAAGCATTTTCAAGCCCAGTACATGTCTCAGCCAAGTGATAGAGGATGCTGGATCATTGTGCAAAGGTTTTACAAAGCAGGATTATGTTGTGGTAGTGGATGGAGCGGGAAACAGTATTGATAGGGACCAGGGCTACAATATTGAGTGTGACCTGGTGAAAATAGCATCTTCAACGAACCATACAAATCTTGGCTTGGTTCCTGCTTTCATGCCGTATGACTGGCCCCAATTGAACAGCTCTTTTAGGAGGGTCAATATGGAGCTAGATCAGCTGCTTCTGGCGGCTACTTCGTCAAGCATAGGTTTGCTTCCTGTTGATGATATTGGTAGGTGGGACTTCACAAGACATGGCTTGCATCTCAATAGGAAAGGGAAGGGTAAACTGGCTGGGATGATAGCACAATCTTTAAGGGGGGACTCTGAAACTCTTGGGAGTACTTTTTTAGGCTAAGATCGGTATCCAGTCATCCTACATTGATTGAAATTAAGCTTAATGAAAAGTTCAGACAGGCAGGTACTAGAGATGTGAAAATATCACATGACTCTCATAACAGTACAGTGAAAAATAATGTTAGTATGTCACAAGATTCACATAAAAGCACAGTAAAAAATAATATTAATATATTGCATCAGAATATCAGGGTATTAAAAAACAAAGTAGATGAGCTTCTTGTTTGTATAGAAGATTTAGAAACTGAGGGTGGAATAGATGTACTATGCCGGTCTGAACATCATATAGTCACAGGTAGGGAAATGGTAAATGTAGGTTGATATAAGCTTTCAGCGAATGTAAGTAGGGACACTATGGAGAGAGGAGGAGTTGTCATATATGTTAAAATCAGTCATAGTGTGAAAAATTTGGAAACTAGAATTTTTTACGTAGAGCAACACATAGAAGCATGTGCATATGAGCTTAAACTAAATAAAGGCACTTTTATAGTTGTAACCATGTATAGGACCCCATAGGGAAATTTTCAGCTATTTTTGAAAAACTTGGATTCTTTGTTGTGCTACCTGTCAGACAAAGGAAAGCAAATTATTGTTCGTGGGGATTTCAACGTAGATTTTCTGAAAGAGTCAGATAGAAAGCTTGACCTTGAAATATTACTTGGTTCTTTCAATTTGACGTCAGTTATTGATTTTCCTACTCGGGTGGTACAGGATAGCGGCACACTGACAGATAACGTTTTCATATGCCAAGATAAATTTAATCAAATAAAAACTTTTACTGTTAAGAATGGTCTGTCTGATCATGATGCACAGCTAGTTACGGTATATGATATAGCTCCATACAGTTATGCAAAACAGTCCTCCAAAATAGTGCATTCCATTAATTAATGATTTAACACTTCAAAATTTTAGGGAGAGCTTGCAACAGTTAGAGTGGGATGAGCTGCACAGGGAACATAATGCTAATTTAAAATTTAACCTATTTCATGATACCTTTGTGAGTATATTTGAAAATAGTTTCCCTAATAAAACAGTGAAATATAATTGTAAGAAACCATGTAAAAAGCCATGGCTTACTAAAGGGATAAAAATATCTTATAAACAGAAAAGAGAAATGTATCTTATAGCTAGGAGGAGTAATGATCCTGAAACAATGAAACATTATAAAAACTACTGCACTGTATTAAGAAATGTTATTAAAAAGTCCAGACGTATGTGCATTATGTTTGAGGTTAGCACATCTGATAATAAAATTAAAACAATTTGGAACACTGTGAAAAGGGAAACAGGGCAACCAAGACCACAGGAAGACTGTATTTCAATCAAACACAATGAAAAGCTTGATAACACGAAGTCAGAAGTAGAAAACATTTTTAATAATAATTTTTAAAGTGTTGTAGAGAAAATAGGTTCCAGCTGTTCATTAGAAAATGCAAGGCAGTATATGGAAGAGGCAGTACCTACGCAATTTTATAAAATTGAAATTCAACCCACCTCTCCCACTGAAATTTGGAAAACAATAAATTCACGCAAAAGTAAAAGCTCACTTGGAATTTATGGCATTTCTAACAGAGTACTAAAAGCTTGTTCCCAACAAATAAGTAGGATTCTCAGCCACATATGTAGTAACTCACTGAAGCAGGGAATTTTTCCAGGTAGATGAAATATGCTATTGCTAAACCATTTCATAAAAGAGGGGACAGATCTGACGCTAACAACTAACGCCCAATCTCACTTCTGATAGCTTTATCCAAAATTCTGGAAAAAGTAATGTATTCAATAGTAGCATCACATATTTGTAAAAATGAAATACTAACAAAATGTCAGTTTGGCCTCCAGAAAGGCTTTTCAACAGAAAATGCTATATATGCTTTCACTGATCAAATATTAAATGCAATGAATAACCGAACATCACCATTTGAGATATTTTCTGATCTCTAAAAGGCTTTTGACTGTGTGAATCATGAAATTCTTCTAGATAAGCTTAAGTATTGTGGTATGAGTGGGACAGTGCACAAATGGTTTAATTCATACTTAACTGGAAGAATGCAGAAGGTTGAAATTCACAGTACAGATAGTCTACAAAAACCAGCAGAGTCCTCTAACTGGTGAGGTATCAAGAATGGTGTCCCACAGGTTTCAGCCTTGGGTTCCTTATTGTTCTTCATATATATTAACGACTTGCCACTCTGTATTCATGAAGATGCAAAGTTATTTCTTTTTGCTGATGATACAAGTATAGGAATGACACCCAAGAAGCAAGAATCAGCTGAGGAAATTGCAAATAATGTCTTTCAGATAATTATTAAGTGGTTCT
Organism: Schistocerca piceifrons; assembly: GCF_021461385.2. Lineage (NCBI taxonomy): Eukaryota > Metazoa > Arthropoda > Insecta > Orthoptera > Acrididae > Schistocerca > Schistocerca piceifrons. The sequence goes on from NC_060149.1 coordinate 5,767,540, forward strand.
CTGCAAATGTCAGACGCAGTTTATACATTTCTGTACAGTAAATGGCATAACACCATCGATAAATATAGACTACGAACGGAAGTATGTTGCTAAGGTAGTATATTCAAAATTTCTGGGTGTGTGCATTGATGAGAAATTGAATTGGAAGAAACACATCGATGATCTGCTGAAACAGTTAGGTTCAGATACTTATGCTCTTAGGGTTATTGCAAATTTTGGTGATAAACATATCAGTAAGTAAGCCTACTGTGACTATTTTCATTCACTGCTTTCATATGGCATCATATTTTGGGGCATTTCGTCATTAAGAGAGAAAGTATTCATTGCACAAATGCGTGTAATCAGAATAATAGCTGGAGCCCACCCAAGATCACCTTGCAGACATTTATTTAAGGAACTCGGGATATTCACCGTACCTGCGCAATACATATATTCACTTACGAAATTTGTCATTAATAATCCATCCAAATTCAAAAATAACATCGAAGTGCATAGCTACAACACTAGGATGATATTCGCTATTCTGCATCAAATATCACTTTGGCACAGAATGTGGTGAATTATGCTGCCACAAAAATCTTCGGTCATTTGCCAAATATTATTAAAAGTCTGACAGATAGCCAACCAACATTTAAAAGCAAATTAAAAGAATTTCTCAGTGACAGCTCCATCTACTCAATAGATGAATTATTAGATATGAAGTAGTAACTGCAAAAAAAATTGATTGATTGATTAATTATTTTGTGTAAAGAAAACGTATGTTAAAGTGGCACGTTCCACATCATTACGAAATGTCGTATTCAAGATCTATGGGACAAGGATTAATGTATGTATGTATGTACAAAGTTTGCGAGTTACTGAAGTGTGTCGCTGACAGTGTTTCTTATAATTCCATATATTAAGTTTTTCTCCCGTTCCATTAAAGCGTGGGACATGGGATGAATGACTGCTCGTATACCTATGTGCGATCCGTTACTTGTCTAATTTTTCTTTGCGATATCTTTGGGATATGTACTGTGAAGGAGGTTTGTTGAAGTTTTCTAAGCAGGTTGTTGTTAAATGAACGCGTCTCTTTCGATTATCTACCGGCTAAGAATTTAAACATTTCTTTTACACTTTCTCGGCAGTCAAACAAAGCTGGGACATTTTGCATAAACGTAGACCCTACTTTGCATACAATATATTATGGGAATAGGTGCAGATATTTCTATTTGTGACTGAGGACAGTGTATTTAACAACGTTACACCAGTATTTACCTCATTTGCCGAGCACTAATTATAGATATTAGGATTAGTACGTTTTTGGGTTGGTTAGTACCTCCAAGTACGTGTGGTAAGAGCAAACCATTAATGCTTATTTTACCCTGTGTAGCAGGTCAGTCACTGCAGTCTGGACCCAAAACGGTTAGTCTATTGACAGACATAGTCCAGTTACTGATGCAGTTACGACCGTACAGGAACATCAGGTAGGAAGTCATATGAGTTGTTTGCGGGAAGATTGTTAGATACACAGAAAAACCACTAACAAATTTAAGTTAGTATATATTAAAATACCAATGATCACAGTATCTACATTTATGTCCCTAAACCCGGTATCTATAATGTCTGGCCATCCGACCAGATGTTCGTCCCATACCCATGAGCGGTATTCATGCATAGTCCGCACAAGTGTTTTGTATGAAACATCAGATTTAACTGCTTCACAGATAATAGCATAATCTGCGTAAATCCGGATGTCACATCTAAAAGAACCTGCTAAGTCATGTATACATAACACGAACAGCAACAGTCCCACACAATCCCCTGTTGCACAGCATATAATACGCCATTATCTGTAAAGGTCTCTCCATCCAAGATAACAGCGTCCTCGCTGTTGGTAAATTTTCGATCCAGTTACTGATGTAGTCAGATATTCCATATGTAGCAGTGTGGTGTGCAGTTACCACTGTGGAAGGGTGGAAAAGCTGTTCTTCTAGTTATCACGATGGTGTTCAAATCATCCACCCAGGCGTTGTGGTACGACCAGTTGACGAGGGCAGCAGGAGTCCATCGGAGTAGTAGTATGGTTTCAGCTAGATAGCTAGTGTTCATGAAGGTCTTTTATTGTTTTAATCATATAAATGCAAGTACAGGTGAGCGCCGTCGTCATGTAGAGCAGCCTGACGTCGATCAAAGGCGTCGGTCCTCGGCGGGGAAGCATTGTGAAGAAGACTGTAGAGGGGCGAAGCTACACAGTCCCCAGTGTCGCCGCCTAAGATGCTGATGCGGCCGACATGTATTCTTGCGCTGCCAGCGAGGCTTCCAAATCATCCAAATCCCGCTCAGCCGATGCCAGTGTCAGTAGGTAGAGACTAGCGCTGGTGGGAGCCCAGCGCCTCGAAGGCTGGGAGGGCCTTATTTCGAGCCCCTGCCCTTTTCAGGTGGCCACTGGATCACTCTGGCAGGCGGTTCTTTCAAGATGACAGCAGAGCGGTGGCGGCCTCGTCGCGAAGCCCGGAATGACAACCGTTGACAGTACGATGATTTACCGACTCGATTTGTCGACGCCCCGATGGTCTGCCTAGCCAGACGGTCAGTATTACTCCATGCCAAAACAATCTGTTATGGTTTTACGGCTGCTAAAGACACATATGCCATATGTCAAAGTGCCTACTGGTTTCTATAATCGACCCCACAGATTGATGGCGGCCGTCGGCGAATGCCGTGGTGCGATGCTAGGTCAGCTTATTGCCGCAAGTTGCCATGACATTTGGCCCATTTTCATTGGCTTGTGTCTTTACACATGGAAGTGTGTTTTGTTTAGAAGGTGTTTGAGTGGGTAGCTAGAGACGTAGCGAGGTGGTGCTGTGCTTAACGCACTGGCTTCACATTTCGAGGAGTGGAGTTCAAATCTCCGTCAGGTCATCCAGATCTAGACCTTCTGTGATTTCCCACAATCCGATTAAGACGAATGTCGGGATGACCAATTGCATTGCTGCTCTTTGTCCACCGATGTCTTGTGCTCCCTCCCCAATGACCTAGTAGTCGACAGAACGTCTACACCTGTATTCCTTCCTCCATGTGTTAGCTTTCGAGACACGGTGTGAGCCAGACACGGCTCAGCTCTATGCCCCAGTCTGGTATGCCTACGAGGTTTTTAGAATGTTTACAACCGTAGCTTATAAACGCCTATACTGTTTCCCCATCTCCACCTACACAAACAGTGACTGTACGAGAACACACACAAGTTCATTCGACTCTCTATAGGATGACTGACTATTGTGGCTACACGAAGGACGTCTTGCGGAGAATCAACAGAATTACTAACCGTGGTTACGCGATTACCCATCTTCTTCGTACCTTAGCACATGCTGAGGTAAACACTGAAGAAAAAACATAAAGACAAATGTGTGTTCGAGGTATGACAACTGACTCCTCAGCCATTAATAGTGAAGCTTTATTACATTCAAAAATGTGTATGAAATCTTATGGGACTTAACTGCTAAGGTCATCAGTCCCTAAGCTTACACACTACTTAACCTAAATTATCCTAAGGACAAATACACACACCCATGCACGAGGGAGGACTCGAACCTCCGCCGGGACCAGCCGCACAGTCCATGACTGCAGCGCCCTTCACAGCTCGGCTAACCCCGCGCGGCTATATTATATTACGCAATGCATTTCAGCTCTGTGAGACCATCGTTACATGTAACTTGGTTCTTATATTAATTTCCTTCTACTGAGAGAGATGACGCCGTAGAAATGTCCGTTCCCGCTAAGAAAAGGAAGTGTGAAATATAAGGAAGCACGAGTGTTTGTGACGTAAGTCCTTGGCTGTTACTTTTACTGTTCACTCAATAGTCAAGCATTTTAAAGATTTTCTTTAGTATTTTAACTGAGTACCATAATTTTAACGCTGCATACAGTATACCTGGAAGAATCCTGGAGATAGTAAAAGGTATCAGATAGATTATATAATGGTAAGACAGAGATTTAGGAACCAGGTTTTAAACTGTAAGACATTTCCAGGGGTAGATGTGGATTCTGACCACAATATATTGGTTATGAACTGCAGAATGAAACTGAAGAAACTGCAAAAAGGTGGGAATTTAAGGAGATGGGACCTGGATAAACTGAAAGAACCAGAGGTTGTAGAGAGTTTCAGGGAGAGCATAAGGGAACAATTGACAGGAATGGGGGAAAGAAACACAGTAGAAGAAGAATGGGAAGGTCTGAGGGATGAAGTAGTGAAGGCAGCAGAGGATCAAGTAGGTAAAAAGACGAGGGCTAATAGAAATCCTTGGGTAACAGAAGAAATATTGAATTTAATTGATGAAAGGAGAAAATATAAAAATGCAGTAAATGAAACAGGCAAAAAGGAATACAAACGTCTCAAAAATGAGATCGACAGGAAGTGCAAAATGGCTAAGCAGGGATGGCTAGAGGACAAATGTAAGGATGTAGAGGCTTGTCTCACTAGAGGTAAGATAGATACTGCCTACAGGAAAATTAAAGAGACCTTTGGAGAGATGAGAACCACTTGTATGAATATCAAGAGCTCAGATGGCAACCCAGTTCTAAGCAAAGAAGGGAAGGCAGAAAGGTGGAAGGAGTATATAGAGGGTTTATACAAGGGCGATGTACTTGAGGACAATATTATGGAAATGGAAGAGGATGTAGATGAAGATGAAATGGGAGATAAGATACTGCGTGAAGAATTTGACAGAGCACTGAAAGACCTGAGTCGAAACAAGGCGCCGGGAGTAGACAACATTCCATTAGAACTACTGATGGCCTTGGGAGAGCCAGTCATGACAAAACTCTACCATCTGGAGAGCAAGATGTATGAGACAGGCGAAATACCCACAAACTTCAAGAAGAATATAATAATTCCAATCCCAAAGAAAGCAGGTGTTGACAGATGTGAAAATTACCGAACTATCAGTTTAATAAGTCACAGCTGCAAAATACTAACGCGAATTCTTTACAGACGAATGGAAAAACTAGTAGAAGCGGACCTCGGGGAAGATCAGTTTGGATTCCGTAGAAATGTTGGAACACGTGAGGCAATACTGACCTTACGACTTATCTTTGAAGAAAGATTAAGAAAAGGCAAACCTACGTTTCTAGCATTTGTAGACTCAGAGAAAGCTTTTGACAACGTTAACTGGAATACTCTGTTTCAAATCCTGAAGGTTGCAGGGGTAAAATACAGGGAGCGAAAGGCTATTTACAATTTGTACAGAAAACAGATGGCAGTTATAAGAGTCGAGGGGCATGAAAGGGAAGCAGTGGTTGGGAAAGGAGTGAGACAGGGTTGTAGCCTCTCCCCGATGTTATTCAATCTGTATATTGAGCAAGCAGTAAAGGAAACAAAAGAAAAATTCGGAGTAGGTATTAAAATTCATGGAGAAGAAGTAAAAACTTTGAGGTTCACCGATGACATTGTAATTCTGTCAGAGACAGCAAAGGACTTGGAAGAGCAGTTGAACGGAATGGACAGTGTCTTGAAAGGAGGATATAAGATGAACATCAACAAAAGCAAAACGAGGATAATGGAATGTAGTCAAATTAAATCGGGTGATGCTGAGGGGATTAGATTAGGTAATGAGACACTTAAAGTAGTAAAGGAGTTTTGCTATTTAGGGAGTAAAATAACTGATGGTGGTCGATGTAGAGAGGATATAAAATGTAGACTAGCAATGGCAAGGAAATCGTTTCTGAAGAAGAGAAATTTGTTAACATCGAGTATAGATTTAATTGTCAGGAAGTCGTTTCTGAAAGTATTTGTATGGAGTGTAGCCATGTATGGAAGTGAAACATGGACGATAACCAATTTGGAGAAGAAGAGAATAGAAGCTTTCGAAATGTGGTGCTACAGAAGAATGCTGAAGATAAGGTGGGTAGATCACGTAACTAATGAGGAGGTATTGAATAGGATTGGGGAGAAGAGAAGTTTGTGGCACTACTTGACTAGAAGAAGGGATCGGTTGGTAGGACATGTTCTGAGGCATCAAGGGATCACAAATTTAGCATTGGAGGGCAGCGTGGAGGGTAAAAATCGTAGAGGGAGACCAAGAGATCAATACACTAAGCAGATTCAGAAGGATGTAGGTTGCAGTAGGTACTGGGAGATGAAGAAGCTTGCACAGGATAGAGTAGCATGGAGAGCTGCATCAAACCAATCTCAGGACTGAAGACCACAACAACAGTGATTTATCCAAACAGAAACACGCTACTGCCTGTTCTAACGTGTCTCCCACCCGTGTCCTCAGAATCCGTCTGTCCTGTGAGTCTATCGTATTTTTTGCTCTGACCTCTAAGCGATTCGTATTCAGATTAGGATCAGAGGCAATTTGATGGTTAGGAAGGAATCATCTACTCTGATTCACTCAGTGCCCTGCGGACCACCCAGCATACGTACGCAGCAGGTAGAACCGTTCAGAAAATACGGAACGTCCTTCTCCTGTTGCAGAAAGGTAGGGAATGGAGTCATCATCCCACTGGATATCTGGACACGTGGAGACTCGTGGAATGAGTTCCGCGATACCGCAGCGAAGAAGGCGTGTACCCTCCGAAGGTAATTCATTGACCTATCCCTGTGCGTGCCATGATGTCGTTGCTGATAAGGTCCGTAATGCGTCTTTAGGTGGAAGAATGGCTGGGCCTGTTAGATAACAAGCTGCAATCAATAAAACGGACTATATGGCCGTGGAGCACCTCCCTCCGGCGTGTTAGAAGTGATGAAGTTTGCTTAACTGTTCTTCGACTAGGACACAGCCTCCTGAGGCATGCCATCCTTCTCAGACGTGACGAACAACCCATTTGTGATGTCTGTGGCGTGCTGATTACAGTTGGGCACATTTTAATTGAGTGTAGTTTGATAATGACGAGAGTGTAGAAGCTGGTTTATTAGCAGAACTGTGATCAATTTTATATGGTGACGAAGTGAATGTGGCACTTGTTCTACGATTTTGTGTTTTGTCTTACGTTCTACCTGAGCCGTTAGGCATAAGATTTTAATGTGTGTCGTGGATAGTTGGTTCATTCACTTCTTATATTAATGATCAGCCAAATATCATTTCCGAACTAGCTGTTCCGTGGCGAATGTGATCTTATGTAGCTTTTTTAGCACGGTTGCATTTCGTACGTGTTAACCCTATTCGTCTCGTACAGTAATAACCGAGATATTTAGTGCGATAAGCAACAACACCAACAGCAACACAGCTATCTCTGGAACTGCGGATCATAGAGAATCTTAGACTTGTACGTTGGGTAAAGGTGGTGGTAACTTGAGGATGTATACGGAACAACAGTTCATTGATTTTCCGTCAGACAACGTGAATGAGAAAATGATAAAGTGGTAAAAAGTGGACTGTAAGATCACGAAGATTGGTGTTCGGTAATAGTAGAACAGGTTACGAACGTCAGCCGGGGTATCAGTTCAAATAGCCTTTCCGTTATCAGTGGAAGAAGGAAGTTTCCATTATATAACCATTTACAGATAACTATTGCTGCTAACTGTGGACTTCGTTTGTTAGCGGCGGGCTACTCCTTTCTGATCAAGAGGTTTCCTTTTTCTGTATTTTTTTATTATTTTTGTTTTACATTTGTGTGTGTGGGGGCGGAGGGGTGGTGCGTTGGTGGTGTGTGTGTGGGGGGGGGGGCAAGGGTGGAGTGATAGTGGGTAAGGGGTGGTGGTGGTGGTGGTGGTGGTGATGGACAGTAGATTCGGGGAAGGGGCTGACGAAACAACACAGTTTTCCATGTAGGACTGCTTCCGCGAAAGGCATAAGTAAGTCTGGCGTCCCATCTACATTCTTAAATATCAGACTAGAACTGATTAATTCTCTGAGAAACGAAAAAAAAGTTACTGGTGTGCTGTATTAAAAAGAAATTGTTGTAAAACATATCACAGAAGGTATAAATTTATGTGTGTTGCGCCACCACTTTTATCGAGAATATTGACGAGGTTAAGTAACCAATGCGTCCCATATGCGTCCCGTATGGACGACATAGAAATAAACATACCTGGCGTAGAGAAGCAACTGAGAGATTCGAAAACAAATAAATCAACAGGTCCGGATGGAATCCCAGTTCGATTTTACAAAGAGCACTCTACGGCTTTGACCCCTTAGCTAGCTCGCTTTTATCGTAAATCTCCCGCCCAGCACAAAGACACAAGCGACTGGAAAAAAGCGCAGGTGACTTCAGCATTAGAAAAGGAAAACTGCGGACTAGCGAAATTACAGATCAATATTCCTAACTTCTGTGTGCTGCAGAATCCTTGAACATACACTTTCTTAAGACTAAGAGGCTTATGTCCACGAATTAGCATAATTTTAGAAAGCATCGCTCGTGCGGAACTCAACTTTCCCATTTCTCAAATGATATACTGAGAACTATCGATGGAGGGCAACAGGCAGATTCAATATTTCTACATTTCCAGAAAGGATTTCAAACGGTGTCCCATTGCAGGCTGTTAACAAAGGTACGGGCATATGGAATAAGTTCACAGATGTGTGAGTGGCTTGAAGCCTTTTAAATAATAGAACCCAGTATATTGTCCTCGACGGCGAGTGTTCATCAGAAATAAGGAAAAAGTTCGGAGTGACCGAGGAAAGTGCGGTAGGACCGCTGCTGTTCTCTATATACATATATGGTATGGCGGACAGGGTGGGCAGCAGTCTGTAGTTGTTTGCTGATGATGCCGTGGTGTATGGTAAGGTGTCGAACTTGAGTGACTGTAGGAAGATACAAGACGACTTAGACAAAATTTTAGGTTGGTGTGAGGATGACAGCTAGCCCTAAATGTGGAAAAATGTAAGTTAATTCCGATGAGTAGGAAGAACAAATCTTTAATGTTCCGATATAGTATTATTAGTTTCGTGCTTGACACAGTCAAGTCGTTTAAGTATCTCGGTGTAACGTTGCAAAGCGGTATGAGGTGGAACGATCATGTGAAAACTGTGGTAGGGAATGCAAATGGTCGACCTCGGTTTATTGGGAGAATTTTAGGAAGGTGTGGTTCATCTGTAAAGGAGATCACATATAGGACGCTGGAGCGACCAATTTTTGAGTACTGTTAGAGTGTTTGGGACCCGTATCAAATGTTCAAATGTGTGTGAAATCTTATGGGACTTAACTGCTAAGGTTATCAGTCCCTAGGCTTACACACTACTTAGCCTAAATTATCCTAAGGACAAACACACATACCCATGCCCGAGGGAGGACTCGAACCTCCGCCGGGACCAGCCGCACTGTCCATGACTGCAGCGCCTTAGAACGCTCGGCTAATCCCGCGCGGCGGACCCGTATCAGAAGCAATTCAGAGTCGGGCTGCTAGATTTGTTATCGGTAGGTTCGAACTACGCGTAAGCGTTATGGAGATGCTTCGGGAACTTCAATGGGAATCCCTGAAGTAATGGCGACGTTCATTTCGAGAAACACCATTGTGAAAATTTAGAGAACCGTCATTTGAAGCTGCCTATCGAACGATTCAACTGCCGCCAACATACATTGCACGTAAGAACCACGAAGTTAGAATACGAAACATAAGGGCTCGTAAGGACGCATACAGACAGTTGTTTTATCCTCGCTCTATTTGTGACTGCAACAGGAGGGAAAATGACAAGTAGTTGTACAGGGTACCCTCTGCCACGCACCGTACGGTGGCTTGCAAAGTATCTGTGTTGATGTAGATGTAGAATGCGTTACATAAAGCTGCCGTTTATCATCAGTATTGTTCATTTTCAACATTTATGATATGATCTTATTAAAACCCTTCTTTGTGTTTCCCGCTAAATGCTAAAATCTTAAAACATCAGACATTTCGGCAATACCTTGGATTTAATGTCACGTACATGTTGAAACTTAAAGAATGAATGATAGCGTGATGGATGTAGGTATAAGAAATAGTTTCGATCGCATTTTTATGTGATCCAGTATTATGGAAATTACTGTGACTGTGGCAGTTCAGATGAACGTATAGGTATCAGTAACTTAAGCATTTAGTTACAAAAAAAAAACTTTATTTCAAATATACACGATTACATTTCTGACCCTTCGAGTGTACTGCATGTGACGTTAACAAAAACGATATTATATAGAGTGCACAGAAAAATGTGCAGGTCGCCCACCCTGTCTAGGGGGTATTATAATCTCCTATTGTTATTTCTAAATATTTTCTCACGTATAATTTCCTCTGTAACGTCCTGCTTCAGTTCGTTAGGGTCTTTGTGTCGAACAGGATCGTCGCTTCTGCAGGGCTTTTTGCTAACGGGGAACGAGTTGACAAAGTCACTATACGCCACTTTGAACAGCCAGTAACGAGCGAGGGAGTGTAATCACGTGTTGGCTCCCGGCCGCTGCTGGAGCTTCGGACCGAGACAGGACACCCTCCCTGGCTCCATCTTACATCTAGCTATGACGTCAACCATCTCCTCTACTGCGGGGTGTGTTCCGAACACACAAACTAAATCTTCCCACGGCCAACTTGACTGGGTAATGCCCTCGCAGGGTGACTCGGACGCGTCCAAATATATTCAGTTTCAGCTAATAAATTTATCTGGTTCCAAATTAAATCTTTTTTAACTCTTTTCTAGTTTATTCTGGGCAGGACTCATTCTGAATGGCATAAAGAATATTACGATGAAAACAAAATATAGAAAATACTCTGAGTTGACGAAAGTCAGGGCATAGAGATATGCACGTACACAGATGGCAGTAGTTTGAAGTACACAAGGTATAAAAGGACAGTGGTTTGGCTGAGCTGTCGTTCTTATTCAGGTGATTCATGTGAATAGATGTTCGACGTGATTATCATTTCGGAAATCATTAGGGAATTTAGTATTCCAAAATCCACAGTGTCAAGAGTGTGCCGAGAATACCAAATTTTGGGCGTAACCTCTCACTACGGACAACGCTGTGACCAACGGCTTTCACTTATTATTTTAGGCGACAACCTACAGCACGAAGATATTTTAAGAAAGGCATGTTCAATTTGCTGTATAGAATTTTACACATATATTCTGATCACTTTAGGTTTTCAGCCATCATCTAGTGACTATCCCAAATACAAGGAAGGGAACAAAGATATTACTGACGAAAAACACACAATCCATAGCTGTTGAGTACTGAAACATCATACCTGAAGATAATCGAAAAAAAGTACTTACAACGCAAAAAAAATACTACTTGTACATTCTATATACGAGGGTTGGAACTTTAATAATGCCAACTATATATTTGCAGCTCGTACAATATAGATACGTGTTCCAAAGTTTTACTGACCTTCAGTAACCCGTTGCAATCGATGTGGAAGCAGTAGGATACTCTTACCAGTGCCAGTTGTGTAGACAGTTTGAGCGGCACGGTCAATTTCAGGACGAATTTGTAGCAGTTCTTAAGCGAATGCCGTGAAGTGTTTCCTTCAGTTTAGAAATAGAGTTGAACTCACGAGGGCTGAAGGTAGGGGAGTGCAGTAGGTGGTATAGCACTTAGCAGCCCCATCATTCAAACAAATAAGTAACATCTGGCACTGTACGTGCATGGGAAGTCTCCTGTAAAATGATGGTCAGGTCCTGAAGAAAGTGTCATCACTTCTGTCTCTATGATGTTCATTTTGGAAACACAATCTACATTCGAGCATTATGAATATATACAGTGTATAATAAAACTTTTTATGCCACAATATATTCACAAATTCACATCTACGTACTATCAGGATGTCAAAATAACATCAGTAGCGTGAGACTGAAATAAGCACCTACTAGCCGAGGAATTACCTCATTATATTCAGTACAACATGAAGTAAAACTCTTAAGATTACAATATTAGATATAAGAACAAAGTACTTTAGTTTGGCATGAGATCAAAATTGTTTTTTTTTTTTGTATATGGTGTACTGTCTAAAAACAGTGAAGTCACACGAATAAAAGTGTTATTGAGAAATAAAAAGTCAAAGAAAATTACATACCACATAAAATGTATACACGTGTATGTGGCAAGATATCAGCACTTGATGAACCAGTAAAGTAATTGGTCTTCACTTAACGACCGAGATCAGCGGCGTATGCGTAGAGTTGTCAGTGCTAAAGATAAGCAAGAGTGCGTGAAATAACTGCAAAAATCAATGTGGAACGTACGACGAAGGTATCCGTAAATACTGTGCGGCGAAATTTGGAGTTAATAGGCTATAGCAGCAGACGACGGACGTGAGTGACTTTGCTAATTGCACGGCATTGTCTGCAGCACATCTCTTCATATCAGTTGGACCCTAGACGACTGGAAAATCATGATCTAGTCGGATGAATCTCGATTGCAGTTGGTAAGGGGTCTAGGAGGCCGGCACAGTAGCTTAGCGTGTTTGGTCAGAGAGTTAACTACCTTCTGTAACAACAAAGCTGAGTGTATGGATCAACAATGAACTTCCACGAATGTCAGGGGACGTCCACCCTCAACAAATGCAACGAACAATCACGAACAAAATGAGATTTAAAATAAAGGGGGTAGCGTCTCTGATTCATAATCAAAACGTCTTCGGTTCCGGGTCGAATCCCGCCTTTGACGAAATTTTGATTAATAATCAGCATTGGCGGCCAAAGACTTCCGGCATAAGAAGTCACCCTCATTCTGCCAACGGCCTTGTCAAAGAGGGTGGAGGAGCGGGCAAAGGTTCAGGGCGCTCTCTTGTTGTAGGGGTGGCAAATTGCCCCTAAAGGCGGAAGAATCAGCAATGAGCAACGGCATGAGGTTGCAGAAGGCAATGGAAACCACTGCATTAAAGACACGTAACGTGTATCCACAGGGAATGTGGGCTGTAATTGAAGATGTGTCATGATGATCTCTCCATTGGCAAAAGATTCCGGAACAGTTCCCCCTTCGGATCTACGGAAGGGGACTGCCAAGGGGGTGGTTCCCATTAGAAAAAGACTGAATAATCAACGGAAGAATATCGTTCTACGAGTCGGGGCGTGGAATGTCAGAAGCTTGAACGTGGTAGGGAAACTAGAAAATCTGAAAAGGGAAATGCAAAGGCTCAATCTAGGTACAGTATGGGACAGTGAAGTGAAGTGGAAGAAGACAAGGATTTTTGGTCAGATGAGTGTAGGTTAATATCAACAACAGGAGAAAATGGTGTAACCGGAGTACGATTCGTTATGAATAGGAAGGTAGGGCAGAGGGTGTGTTACTGTGAACAGTTCAGTGACCGGGTTGTTCTAATCAGAATCGACAGCAGACCAACACCGACAACGATAGTTCAGGTATACATGCCGACGTCGCAAGCTGAAGATGAACAGATAGAGAAAGTGTATGAGGATATTGAAAGGGTAATGCAGTATGTAAAGGGGGACGAAAATCTAATAGTCATGGGCAACTGGAATGCAGTTGTAGGGGAAGGAGTAGAATAAAAATTTGCAGGAGAATATGGGCTACGGACAAGGAATGAGAGATGAGAAAGACTAATTGAGCTCTGTAACAAGTTTCAGGTAGTAATAGCGAATACCCTGTTCAAGAATCACAAGAGGAGGACGCATACTTGGAAAATGCCGGGTGATACGGGAAAATTTATGTTACATTCCATCATGGTCAGACAGAGATTCCGAAATGAGATACTGAATTGTAAGGCGTGCCCAGGAGCAGATATAGACTCAGATCCCAATATAGTAGAGATAGAGAGTAGGCTGAAGTTTAAGACATTAGTCAGGAAGAATCAATACGACGCAAAGAAGTGGGATACGGAAGTACTAAGAAATGACGAGATACGCTTGAAGTTCTTCAAGTCTATAGATACAGTAATGAGGAAGAGCTCAGTAGGCAGTACAGTTGAAGAGGAATGGATATCTCTAAAAAGGCCATCACAGAAGTTGGGAAGGAAAATGCAAGTAAAAAAGGTGACTACGAAGAAACCATGGGTAACACAAGAAATACGTAAGTTGATTGATGAAAGGAGGAAGTACAAAAATATTCCAGGAAACTCAGAAATACAGAAATACAAGTCGCTGAGGAATGAAATAAATAGGAAGTGCAGGGAAATGAAGACTAAATGGTTGCATGAAAAAGGTGAAGACATCGAAAAAGAAATGATTGTCGGAAGGACAGACTCAGCATACAGGAAAGTCAAGACAACCTCCGGTGACATTAAAAGCAAGGATGGTAACATTAAGAGTGCAACGGGAATTCCATTGTTAAATGCAGAGGAGAGAGCGGATAGGTGGAAAGAATACATTGAGAGCCTCTGTGAGGGGGAGGATTTGTCTGGTGAGATAGAAGAAGAAACAGGAGTCGATTTAGAAGAGATGGGGGATCCAGTATTAGAATCAGAATTTAATAGAGCTTTGGAGGACTTAGGGTCAATTAAGGCAGAAGAAATAGGCAAAATTCCATCAGAATTTCTAAACTCATTGGGGGAAGTGGCAACAAAACGACTATTCACATTGGTGTGTAGACTGTATGAGTCTGGCGATATACCATCTGACTTTCGGAAAAGCATCATCCACACAGTTCCGAAGAGGGCAAGAGCTGACAAGTGCGAGAATTATCTCACAATCAGCTTAACAGCTCACAAGAATAGTATACAGAAGAATGGAAAAGAAAATTGAGGACGCCCTAGATGTCGATCAATTTGGCTTTAGGAAAAGTAGAGGCACGAGAGAGGCAATTCTGACGTTGCAGTTAATAATGGAAGCAGGACTAAGAAAAATCGACACGTTCATAGGATCTGTCGACCTGGAAAAAGCGTTCGACAATGTAAAATGGTGCAGGATGTTCGAAATTCTGAAAAAAAGTTGGGGTAAACTGTAGGGAGAGACGGGTCATATACAATATGTACAACAGCCAAGAGGGAATAATAAGAGTGGACGACCAAGAACGAAGTTCTCGTATTAAAAGGGGTGTAAGAAAAGGATGTAGCCTTTCGCTTCTACTGTTCAATCTGTACATCGAGGAAGCATTGATGGAAATAAAAGAAAGGTAAAGGAGTGGAATTAAAATTCAAGGTGAAAGGATATCAATGATACGATTCGCTGATGACATTGCTATCCTGAGTGAAAGTGAAAAAGAATTACAAGATCTACTGAACGGAATGAACAGTCTTATTAGTATGCAGTATGGACTGAGAGTAAATCGAAGAAAGACGAGGGTAAGGAGAAGTAATAGAAATGAGAACACCGAGAAACTTAACATCAGGATTGATGGTCACGAAGTAGATGAAGTTACGGAATTCTGCTACCTCGGCAGTAAAATAACCAATGACGGACGGAGCGAGGAGGACATCAAAAGCAGACTAGCTATGGCAAAAAAGGCATTCCTGGCCAACAGAAGTCTACTAATATCAAATAGCGACCTTAATTTGAGGAAGAAATTTCTGAGAATGTACGTCTGGAGTACAGCATTGTATGGTAGTGAAACATGGACTGTGGGAAAACCGGAACAGAAGAGAATCTAACCATTTGAGATGTGGTGCTACAGACGAATGTTTAAAATTAGGTGGACTGATAAGGTTAGGAATGAGGAGGTTCCGCGCAGAACCGGAGAGGAAAGGAATATGTGGAAAACACTGATACGGATAAGGGGCAGGATGATAGGACATCTGTTAAGTCATAAGGGAATGACTTCCATGGTACTAGAGGGAGCTGTAGAGGGCAAAAACTGTAGAGGAAGGCAGATACTGGAATACATGCGGGAAATAACTGAGGACGTAGGGTGCAAGTGCTACTCTGAGATGAAGAGGTTAGCACAGGAGAGGAATTCGAGGCGGGCCGCATCAAACCATTCGGAGGACTGAGTACAAAGAAAAAAGAGCTGATGGCAGTGTTCGAGTGTGGCAGAGACTGCACAAAGCCATGTACCCAAGTTGTCAACAAGCCACTGTGCAAGCTGGTGCTGTGGGCTGTGACTCCATGGAAAAGAATGGGTCCTCTGGTCCAATTGAACCGATCATTAACTGGAAATGGTTATATTTGACTACCTGGAGACAACCTGCAGCCACTTATCCATTTATGGACTTCGTGTTCCCCGACAACGATGGAATTTTTATGGATGACAATGCGCCATGTCAACGGGGCACAATTGTTCGCGAGTGGTTTGAAGAACATTCTGAACAGTTTGAGCGAATGATTTGGCCACGCAGACTGCCTTACATGAATCCCATTGAATATTTATGGGACATAGTCGAGAGGTCAGTTCGTGCACAACTCCTGCACTCACAACACATTCGGCTGTAGAGGCAGCATGGCTCAATATTTCTGCAGGGAACTTCCAGCGGCTTGTTGTGTCCATTTCACGTCCTTTTGCTGTATTGAACTGGGCAAAAGGAAGTCCGACACAATGTTAAGAGTTATGCTGTGACTTTTGTCACTTCGGTATAGACCACTGTAACATCAAGACGCTTAAGAACCCTACACAATATAAATTTGAGGGAGGATCAGAATGTAATGCTTTATGTATCATAAAAAATTTAGTACTGAACATGTAACAGCAGCAGAGTGCAGACCATAGCGAGAACTGTTCCCCTCAGCACAGTAGCGTTTAATTTAGTCACAGTGAATTTGTACCATCGTTCAACACAAGGTTCAGGATTTTGAGTCTTGACCCATTTTTCTCAGAATTATTTTCTATCTGTTGATTGTGAACTGTAACATGTCTCTCTCCTCGAATAACTTGAGCAGAATGTCCTAGACTGGCTTCTGTAAGAGATGTCGTGCGGCCGCCACGCGGTTTCTCTGCAATGTCCT
Source organism: Schistocerca piceifrons (assembly GCF_021461385.2). Classification (NCBI taxonomy): domain Eukaryota; kingdom Metazoa; phylum Arthropoda; class Insecta; order Orthoptera; family Acrididae; genus Schistocerca; species Schistocerca piceifrons. The sequence goes on from NC_060149.1 coordinate 5,784,258, forward strand.
TTCTTCCGTTAACAAACTACTTCACCGAGCGAAGCACGTTACTGATATCCATTACAGCATTCTCATATACTTTTTTCTGGATGAGGTTACAACAGTTTTAAAATTGTGGCTGAAGTATAAAAACTCCGAATCTTTTCAAACTAGTTTCGATGCCTGGGTTAAAAGATAGCGCAAATCTGTACAAACGCTTGAACGGTAGTATTGTGTAGAGGACACTTCAGATTATGATCTGCACTAATTCTGCTGTTACATGCCCATTAATAACTTTTTTATGACTCAGGATGCATTACTTTTCGATCCATCTTCGTATTACATGTCGACGAATCTAATATGGGAGTTCGTGTACGAAGATGTTAGGATAAACCCGTACACTGAACTTTTACATGCACGGGTGTCCAAAATTAAAGCAACAAACTGCTCTCTCCCCGTCCTGTGTCTAATTCACGATATAATCATGCAAACTGTCAACAGATGTCGCTACGATCGTGTTCTGCAAGGAAGATGGCATTCCCATCAACGGACAACCACGACAGTAATGACATCAGGACACCGATCAGGCGGGATAGTGTTTGCCGGGAAGGGGGGGGGGGGAGAAGTAGGAAGAATGAAAGCAGGAGGGTCCCAAACTGAGGTGGCCCGATGGCTTCATGTGAATCGTTCTATTGTTTCTCGGATGAGGCGACAGTTTACAGAAAGAGAAACTGTGTCCCGGAGACCAGGACCGAGCCGACCACGTATGACATCAGAAAGGTAGGACAGTTTGGCTGTAAGGGCACGGCGGTACCGCATTAGTACTGCACTGCAACTGGCAACTGATATCGCAGCATCCATTGGACGTGTTGTATCGAGGCAAACCATGTACAGAAGGCTTCGGCAGAGTGGCCTTTATTGTTGGAGATCTGCTGTCTGTTTACCTCTGGCATGTCTTCTAGAGTCGAGTCGTCAACATGCCGCCTGGACGTTCAAATAGTAGGCCAATTTTCTTTTCACAGATGGGTCCCGATTCGGCCAGGAGAGCGATTCCAGACGGGATCGCATGTGGAGGGTACGTGGAACGCAATTTCGGTTCAAAAAATGGTTCAAATGGCTCTGAGCACTATGGGACTTAACATCTATGGTCATCAGTCCCCTAGAAATTAGAACTACTTAAACCTAACTAACCTAAGGACATCACACAACACCCAGTCATCACGAGGCAGAGAAAATCCATGACCCCGCCGGGAATCAAACCCGAGAACGCTACCACACAACCACGAGCTGCGGACCGCAATTTCGGGATCCAAACAGTATGGAAAGAAACCGATATCGTGGAGGATGTCTTATGGTGTCGGCAGGGATTATGTTGGCCACTCGAACACTTCTTCGTGAAATTGTATGGATGAATCAGCAAGATTTAACAGTTGTCAGGTACTGTGGGGAGATCTTGGAATCTCATGCGCGGTTGTTGCGCGGTGCTGTGGGCCCAGACTTCGAACTGATGCTTGACCTCATGGAGCACGGATCGTTAATGTTTCTTTGGAAACGGAGGATATTGCTCACATGGCCTGGCATGCTCGCTCTCCCTATTTCAATACTATAGAGCGTGTCTGGCGTGCACTAGGGGGACGGGTTGTATCAGGTCAGCATTCACCAACCACTCTCCAAGACTTGTGAGCAGCTCTGCAGAAGAATGGGCGTTATTGCCACAACATGACATTGATGACATCATTTACAGCATGTTCCGTCGTTTTCAGTCCTGTATTGGTGACAGAGGTGGTTACACCCCATACTGAACGCATTAACTAGTTGTCAAACTGTGTGTGCAAATCCGTTAACCTGGAAAAAAATGGAGAACATTTATGTGTACCGTTATGTACGTTGCAGCTGATTACGTTCTGCATCCTTTACATTGTTCGTACTTTACTATCACCTGTTTACATTGTTTTGTGGCAAAATAAACCCAACCTTGCTAACTTTTCGTTTGTCGCTTTAATTTTGGACGCCAGTGTATTGGGGTGCGTAAATACTTGTTAATTACAGAGATTAGATACGTTATTTTATCCACATAAATTTATATGTCTTGCTCATTATCTAAAATGGTTAAGTATTATCAGAAATGCATCATCATATGTTCTGAAACATCTTGGCACTAGAATACAATTTTCTCATTCAGAAAAGTTACAGACGGCTTAAATTTAAATACTTTAATTTCCACCTCCTCCAGTAAATCGAGCTATAAGCGTCCAGTCTCAGATCCCTACTGACATCGAGATCGTGGCGAGGAGGGATGCGGTGGAGGAGACGTTCTTCACAGCATAATGATTTAGCGGCGTTGTCCGCGTTTGGGCATTCAAATGTGCCGGACCGTGACTCGAGCCCAGATTTGCCGCTTTTACCCACGAATCCCTTACTCGCAGTCCCTGAGACCCAGAAGAGATTGGGCATGGAGTGCATCCACACTGAAAGAGATGATCATTGCACGTCGCCACGGTGACGACAATCAACGATCCTTCCTTTCAGTGTAGGTGCTCTCTGTGCCACTGCTATGACGGCATCTGTGTGTTGCCATGATGTTACTGTGCTTCGTTTGCGGGCTCGAGCTATCGGGCGGTGTCGCTTATCGCAGCCACTTCCGCGTTCACTTCGTCCCGCTCGGCATTTCCACCTAGCTAGCAATAAGCCAGTCATTCACTCAGGCGGCTTGGCATCTAGCTTCGCAAGTGAAAAACCTTAACTAATTTTTAGAGCTCGCCTGCGATAGTGTTCTGGGGACCAAGAGAACATTTACTCGTAGCTGTTGTGTGAGGATATTTAGTATAATGTCTATTTCATGAGTTGCGTTTCCCATGTGTGTATCTGTAGCTATAAAGTTTATATGTTTTTTCACCTACATAGCAACTCCGCAGGCGGAGAGTACATAGTGCCAATGTTATCGATGGTCTGTCGTAATCCACTTTCAGATTAAACAAGTGGGAATGACTGTCTTTATGCCTTTGCAGGTGCATAATTTCTCTATCTCACTCTCATACGCACTACGCGTGATGTACGGTGATGGCAACATACTGATAATACAATCTCCTTCTGATACATATTTCTTAAATTTACCCAAGAGGGTTTTGGGAGAAGTACACCTACGTTTTACCAAGGCAATCCCACTTAAGTTCCCTGAGGAAATCCGCTGCACCATCGTATGGGCTATACCGAAATGCGTGCTCCTCAACTCGTTCGCTGTCTGTCGTTATGCCCACTTAATACGGTTTCAGGACAGTGGAGAAATACTAGCAAATTCCTTTACATAGGGTGAGTCGCCTAAAACCAGCCCCGCAAGTATTGCGAAAATGGAAAACAATATTGATGTGAGGTTTTCACAGAATAGTTTAGCAGTCAGGGTGCCGTACTGTTAGCCAATCAACAGATTGTGGTAGAACTTAGTAAGTGCATTTCTGTCGAAATATACACCTTTCTAAATGGCGGCACAAGCCTATTGACACAAACAAACTAAAAGTAGCGTAAATTAGAATGTCGGTGATGTTTGTCGCAGGGTGCTAGTGCGAGTCGTTTCCGAGATGTATTTTGAAAAGTTCCCACATCGACACTTGTGCAATACCTGTGGTAGCACACAAGTGCATACACTAGTTATGTGGATTCTGACCAGTAACGAGACAATTGACCACCACAGGCTGTGTCCAAAATGACCACTGGCAGCGGCAGCCTTGTATGGAAAGAATGCTGCACACATCCTAGCATTTCAGCGGAGACGTCCGAGCAGGATGCAGTAACGCTCCGTTGCATATCATCGGGTGTAGTTGGTATGCCCTTGTAGATAGCGTCTTTTAGCTTTCCCCATAGAAAAAAACCTTCGCCCGTCAAATCTGTGGAACGGGCCGGCTGAGGTGAAGACACACCGCGGTACTTCGTGGACTACGGGCTGGACAGCCATCATGCTGGTATCACAGGTTCCACGTAGTCTGCAGACGAACGTCTTCTGACTTCCGTGGATGATAATCTGTTGGAAGGCTGCCACACTTGTGCGCCTTCACTGTTCCGCCTATGAAAAAAGGGCGTATGAGCTGATGGTTCGCTATCCCGCACGATACGTTTACACGCCATGGACGCTGACATTCAGAATGAAGAAGCCAACGGGAATTGTCAGTAGACAAGTGGTGCATGGTTCGGCTCTTTACCTGGCCATGATTGGTAAATGTGGCTTCATCATTAAACAAGATACATGATACTTCTAGAGTATCTTGTCTTAACGCCCGTGTACAGAAGTTAGCACGATTCTCGTTATCTTTTCCACGATAGAGATGGAACCTATTACGATGGAGAATGCGTGGGATATTTACCCGACTCATGACACTTCTTCGTACAAATGCGCGGGAGCTAACGAGGTGAGCAACTGCAGTAGCAGCAAAAACATTAATTTCCCCCTCTTCTGTCGCCACTTGTTTCCATCTTATACTTTATCTAGGTGTTACACAACAAATTTCACGTAACTGGTTGAATACGTTGATAAATCATTGTCGAGATGGTTGACGTCTATTGAAGTCTTGCTGCATGCACCGTACAAGAATGAACTGCATTCTTCCTACAATCTCCATACAACATGAGCATGTTGGCTTTTTCTGCACTCGTAAATCCCCACGCACGACTAACTGCTTAGACTGTGCAATCTACCACACCCAAAGATGTTCGGTCTCACATACGGTTCCTCTTCGTCGAAATGGCTTGGCTCAAAATCGTCTAGGGGTTGAACCGCACGTGTCGCATTACAAGCACTAAATTAGACACTTGTGACCCTTTGGTTAAATTGTCTGGCTGATGGCAAGTTTGCGAAATACAAAGTTAATATAACATATAATAACACTAATAATAACATCTGGAACTAAGTTAACGGCCCATAAATGATGTAGGCCACACAGTTGCGATTATGTTAGAATAATGTTTATTCAGAAGGCAAACTAATAGCGTAAGTGGTTGTATTTAAAATCAAATGGCTCTGTGCACTATGGGACTTAACATCTGAGGTCATCAGTCCCCTAGAACTTAGAACTACTTAAACCTAACTAACCTAAGGACATCACACACACCCATGCCCGAGGCAGGATTCGAACCTGCGACCGTAGCGGTCACGCGGTTCCAGACTGAAGCTCCTAGAACCGCTCGGCCACACCGGCCGGCGGTCGTATTTAGAATTATTGTTACACTCGAGCGCATATCCATATGACACAGTTCGATCATTCACAATCTCATCGCGAATTACAGGTTCGATACTCCACCTCGTTAACTATGGGAAAAGTTAGAGTTCACACCAGGCCCGCGGCTGCTCACCGCTCTGAGACAAAGTCCCGCGATACCACACAATGCGAAATTTTCTAAGTCATTTCACTTCCAAGCTGCCTGAAGACCGACTGTCCGCTACCGCGTCTCAATCCGAACTGTACCCTTTGGTGTCTCGTGCCGAACTGTACACATTGGTGTCTAGACCAGAACTGCCCTTTGCCCGTCCTCGACCGTGTTTCCCGCACGCCGAACATATTCGCTCAACTGACTAGCGCAGTTCCCTTTCCTGAAGCCGTCCATCTGATTGGCTACAGCTTATTCTACATTACTTCACATTTTAACATATTTTAAAAATCAAAGCTAGACCACTTTCACGTTCTAAATAAAGTAATAATAATTTTCATTGCGTAATAAAGATTTAATTGTTTTACATAAAAGCAATAAAATTTCCTTCCTTACTTTGAATGTCACGGCCAGTAGCTTCGTACCAATGTGCTTTCTGATAAATAAAGAACAAAAGTAACTATTATACACTAAATTTTACAACAAATATTCTTTTACCTAATGATCCGATAAGGTGTCATGCGGTCATCTTTCAATGTGTGGTTTGTGGAGGAAATGATCATTTGATGCTTAACTGAAAATACTGATAATTCAAATTTACTATATCTTTTAAACAAATAAAGTCACAGATTTATATTTACAACGTTTGTCATTTTAATGATGCACTTTTATATGAAATGTCGATCCTTAAGATCGACCAAAGCATGCAGATTTTAGCATTCAGGTCTTTGTTACAAAACTTGTTAATCTCACTTTAACAGTAAATCTTAAATTATTATAGATATGATCAATATTCAAGTTTTATTGGGACCACCATGAAAATTTATGGAGGATGGCAGACTAAAATTACTGTGACTTGATTCCCTGCATTACTACAGAATTAAATAGTTTTCATGAATGTTTCCCTTTATGGCCGATCTTAGGTCCGTCATATTTAACACTGCTACGTCTCCTTGGTCGCAAAAGCCTTCTACTAGGTTTCCCTATGACGCAGGTTCTCGTCTGTCTCACTCGCACACTACAGAGCTTAGGCCTCAACAGGCAATAGACGCCTGTGAGTTTCCCCATCTCGTAGTGAATCTGCACCCTTTGTGGGATCCGGTCCTGGACGACAGGGTTCGTATCACAATTCCTGAGGGCTGACTCTTTCGGCCATATACTTGAATGAGAGCGCAGTGCTCGTTAACTCACAACTTTTACACACTAACTGACTAGCAAGTCGCTATGTATTCAAGGAACACAAAAGCACATTGTAAGCATACATAATAATATCGACCAAGCAACTACGCACGTTCAATGGCACGAACATGAGTAGGTGTGAAAACTTTTCCGAATACGCTATCTTGTAAATGAGTCGTACTAGAGGGGACTGATGACCTCAGATGTTGAGTCCCATAGTGCACAGAGCCATTTGAACAACCTGTACTTGTATTAGAATCCTGCAACGAACACCACTGACGTAATTTGCTCTGCTAGTAGTCTGTTAAAGTCAATAGGCATTGTTTCATTTAAAATAACAAATATTGCCACAGAAATACACTTTCTAAGTGTTGTTACGATCTGTTTAGTGCCCAACAATACGAGCCCCTGACAACCAGTTCATTCCGTGAAAATCGTACATTAATAGCACTTTCCATTTGCGGTGCAAGTTTTAGGTTCAAAAATGGCTGTAAGCACTATGAGACTTAACATCTGAGGTCGTCAGTCCCCTAGACTTAGAACTACTTAAGTCTATCTAACCTAAGAACATCACACACATCCATGCCCGAGGCAGGATTCGAACCTGCGACCGTAGTAGCAGCGCGGTTCCGGACTGAAGCTCCTAGAGCCGCCCGGCCACACCGGCCGTATTGAATCGCTTACGTATAAAAAGAAAGTTAAAGACCCCGTTACACTTACGCACTACAGTTTCCCAAAATCCATCCAAAAATTCTAAATTCAATTCTGGTTTTGTAATCGGGTACTAACGGGTTCTTTCCATTAGTTATAGGCATTATTTTGCATTTCTTCACATTCAAAAAGAGCTGTCATTCGTTACATCAAGTGGAAAATATGTCAGTTTTTCTACATTTCCTTACGATCGTTCAACAGAGATGCTTTACTGTATGCAACGGCCTCGTCAGTGAACAATCTCATAGTGGTACTGATCCTATCTACTGAATCGCTTACGTATAATGAGAAGATTTTATGTCATGTTACGCGTCTTGTGGCACACCTCATGTTACTTAAATCCCATGTTTCACAAAATAAAAATACTCTCTTTCTTACAATGCAAAATCACTGTCATTGAACCTCCTCCTTGTGGGAGTTATTAATATTTTTCTTTGCTTTTAAAATACTTCTAGTAACAGAGTTTCTCGGTAAAATTAATCACAGTTTATACCTTTCTTCCTACTTTGATTTGAACTTTTAGTTTTCTTAATGTTCGAAATGATTACATGGAGCGTACTTCAATAGTTACCTAATGACGAGTAGGAATTTATTTTGTTTTCACTTTACCGCAGATCGGGTGTTATTCACCAACAATGTCAGTTACACGTTGGCTATAATCGAGTCCTGTGTAAATAGTACGAAGGGCTACTTTTTTTTTTTTCAAACACGCAAAATGGAACCGTAGCAAAAAAATGGGAAACATTTTATTTGTAACATTTAGCTACACCTTCCAACAACTTGCTTGTATACCGTTGTCGACTGAGTGTGAAGCCATCTGGACGCGAAAAGCAGATCTAAGGGAGTTCAAGTTAATTATCGGATATTTTTGCCGGCCACCTGATTCCGCTGTTACAGCTGAAGAATCATTGAGGGGAAGTGTACGCTCAGTATTGCCGAACTAGTCAGATCATGAAGTGTTGGCTGGAGGTGGCTTTAATCTGCCGAGTATAGTGTGGCAAGCCTACGAATTCACTGCAGGTCATACGGTTAGACAGTCTTCTGAGGTACTTTCCCACGCATTTTCAGAAAACTACCTTCAACAACTAAATCGACAGCCCACACGCAATGAAAATATTTTAGACCTTGTAGCCACAAACAGGCCTGACTTTTCGACAGTGTCATTATAGAGACAGGGATGTCATCATTACGACAAAGGCTACCAAAATTAATAAAGCCTTCAGAATGGCTTGGAGAGTATTTATGCTAGAAGAAGCAGATAAGCCGTTGTCAGCATCCCACTTAGATAATGGATGGAAATCTATTAGTTCCGGTAGGAAGGACGTACAGGGAATTATGGGCAAAGGTGAAACTGATTGTTAATCGCACTCTAGAGACGCTTGTGCCAAGTTAAGTGGTCTAAAAATGGAGAGAATCGTCCGCGGTTTAATAACGAAATTCAGAAAATGCTGAAGATACAGAGATTGATGCTCTCTCGGTTCAAAAAAGAGCGTGAAAACGTCGACAAACGAAAATTAGTAGAAATTAGTGCGTCGGTAAGAAGGTCAATGCGCGAAGCATATAACAACTTCCGCAGTCATATCTTAGTGAAAGATCATGCCGAGAACCCGAGAAAATTCTGTTCATAGGTGAAACTTACTAAGTGGACCGAAAACTTCTATCCTGTCACTACTCGATTTGTTTGGTGTGGAAATAGATGGTAGCAAAAGGAAAGCTAAACGTTTGAATTTCGCTTTTAAGAAATCATCCACACAGGAGGATAGTAAAAACGTACTGTCGCACAGTGTCCCGCGTGCAGGACATTGAAAAAGGCATCCCTGGCGCTGAGAAGCAACTGAAATATTGAAAACAAGTAAGTCACCGCGTCCAGATGGAATCCCAATCCAGTTTTACAGAGCTTACTTTGCTGCATTGGCCCCTTACTGAATTTGCATTTATCGCGAATCTCTCGCCCAGCGCAAAGTCCCAAGCGCAGGTGACTCCTGTGTCTAAGAAAGGGAAAAGAGCGGACCTGCAGAGTTATAAGCTAATATCCTTAACATCGGTTTTGCTGCACAATTCTTGAACACATTCTGAGTTCGAATATAACACACTTCCTAGAGGCAGAAAAGTTGTTGTCCACAAATCAACAAGGATTTAGAAAGCATCGCTCGTGCGAAATTCAGCTTGTCGTTTTCTCAGATGATCCTACAAACCATGGATGGAGGGCAACAGTAGATTCCTTATTTCTAGATTTTCGGAAAGCGTTTGACACGGTGGCCTACTGCAGGCTGTTGACAAAAGTCCTAGCATACGGATTAAGGTCCCACAGAAATTTGAGTGGCTCGAAGACTTTTCAAGTAATAGAACACAGTATGTTGTCCTTGACGTGCAGGTAAGCATAGAAACTTAAAATTGGGAGTGGATGTTGATTTTACTCTGTAGGCATCGTTTAAAAGAGATTTTCGAAATTCGGCCCATAATGGGATTATATAGGGGATGGAAGGGTTTTTTCTGAAAATACGTCTCTATTAAGACAATTTTGAATAAAAAACAAAAACTGGTATTTGGTTTTGCAGTGTTGGCACAGTGTGTTGATTTACAGGTGAGCAACGGGCGAAACAAAATACAGTTCGGTTAAGTAACAACAAAAGAAAAAAATGTGCAGACCATACAGCCAACGCGAGCGAATAAGCGGGCGCTAACCTAGCTCTATAAACACATAAATGAACTGATGGACAGGGCGAACAGCAATTTAAGGCTATTTGCTGATGACGCTGTGGAGTACGGGAGTTCTCGTCGTTGGTGACTGAAGCAGGATACAAGATGATTTTGATAAAATTTCTAGTTGGTGTGAAGAATGGGAGCTAGCTCTAGACGTTAAAAAACGTTAGTTAATGCGGGAGAATAGGGAAATCAGTCCTGTAACGTTCCAATATAGCACAGTAATGTGGTGGTTGGCACGGTCACATCGACAAAATATCTAAGCGTAAAGCTGCGAAGTGATACGGAGTGGAATGAGCACGTCAGGTTGGTACTCGGGAAGGCGAAAGCTCGTCTTCGTTTTATAAGGAGAGTTTTGGGAAAGTATAGATCATCTGGAAAGACGCTAGTGCGACAGATTCCTGAGTACTGCTCGAGTGTTTGGGATCTTCACCGGTTTGGATTAAAGGAAGGCATCCAAGGAATTCAGAGGCGTGCTGCTAGATTTGTTACCGGTAGGTTCCATCAACAAGCAAGTATTACTGAAATACTTCTTGAATTCAAAGGAGAATCCCTGAATGGAAGACGTCGCTCATTTCGCAAGGTACTATTTCGGATATTTAGAAAGGCGACCGACTGCAGAACGATTCTTCTGCCGCCAACGTACATTTCGCGTAAGGACCACGAAGATATGAGAAACTTCTGCTCGTACGGTGGCTTATAGAAAGTCGATGTTCCCTCGCCCTGTTTGCGCGTGGAACCGGAAAGAAAATGTCTAGTAGTGGTAAGTGGTATCTTCCACCAAGCGCCGTACGGTGGCGTGAGGAGTTTTTAAGTGGACGTAGACGTACTTCTTTACACAGCCGCCGCTCCGATTTAAACATTTGTCGTAGCATGGTACCAACTATCCAAAATCCGCATCATCAAAGGCAACCGCCTGTGCTTTCCTCCAATTCCCCTCGCTTGTATGAAGCTCGCTGACTGTACCAAAATGCTGTCTCCATAACCAAAGAATCATGTGAGTGATGAGATGAAAACCAAGTTCGGGCTGTGTGACGGGTTATCAAACACTATCCATCGAAAAGGTTGTTGGAGCGTCGATGTTACACCTGCAGTGTGCGTTAGAGCACTGTCATTAAGAAGGTAATTCATACAATTACTTTATGCGGGGTACATGAAATCAGGAAGAACCACTCAGTATGCACAGCACACTTGGTGAAAAAAATTTATTATTCCAAGGATCTTTACATAATCGCTGTACGGTCAGAACTGAAATGTGCGATCGACAGGGATATAGAGACACTGCACACCACATCAACGCAAAGCTTCATTGGACTTTCATTGTTTAATTTCGTGATCGACAGAATGTTGAAAAAAAAACAGCATTCCGAATCGTACAGACTTGCGTACAACAATAAAAAGTTTATTGTCAACGCCCCATTTTCCCTGACACTTAATCATCCAAACAAAGCTTTTCATCTTCAGACGTTGGCAGATAAGCACCTACAGGGGTTGGACATAAATATGAAAACGCTGTGGGTAATGCATAATGAACGTAAATTCAGTTGGCGCTGTTCTCTTTGACCACGACCGGCCCCTGTGTCGCATCATCCATACAATCTACGTGTCATTCGTGCTCAGAAGAGTGCATTATGTCGGAGCTAAGCGAATTCGGCCACGGGCAAATTGTTGGTGTTCGTTTGCTGGGTGCTTCCGTAGCCAAGGGAGCCGAAGTGTTTGGTGTTCCATGAGCCACCTATCGAAGATTTATACCGCGTACAGGGAAAGCGGAAAAACGCCACCTAGAAGTCACAACGCGGACGAAAGTGTGTGTAGATTGATCGTGACCGGCGGTCATTTAAGAGAATTGTGAACACAAGGATAAACTGTAAGATCTGTCCTGACCACCCTGAACCTCTGCTGTCTACTTTGGAGAGAAGTATACGTGATCGCTACCCGCATCCATCATCATTACCCGAACTTCCCACTATTTTGGAGGAAGAATGGTGTAAGATTCCCTTAGAAACCATACACTACCAGTACTCGTACATTCCAAGACTAATGGAATCTGTTGTGAAAGCCTCTGGGTTTCCTACACCGTATTAGGCATGGTAATGTGTTGTGTTCTTAGTCCCGCCAGAGGTTCGAGTCCTCCCTCGGGCATGGGTGTGTGTGTTGTTCTTAGCATAAGTTAAAGTAGTGTGTAAGTCTAGGGACCTATGACCTCCGCAGTTTGGCCCCTTAGGAATTCACACACATTTGAACATTTTGTGTTCTTGGTGTTTCCATATTTCTGTCCACCCCCTGTATATCCCCACCAAGTTCTACAGCATTTATTGAGTACTTGATACAGCTTCCACAGAAGTGTATAGTAATATTAGATGCCTTACAAATTAATGGCTCATTATGGAAAATTAGGAAAGCCAGAATTCGAATGGATTTTATTTTGTCACATCGCGGCAAATAGGACTTGCTAATAAATCTCCAGTTCCGGTAAAATTTGCGTAGTGCGCGTTAACACAACATTAAGCTCCCGAGTCGCACCCACAAACTCAAATAAATTCAGCCTCCAACACCCAACACTCAATCAGTAGCCGCTCTTCTGCGAGTACCGAGCGAGGTGACGCAGTGGTTAGCACACTGGACTCGCATTCGGGAGGACGACGGTTCAAACACGCGTCCGGCCATTCACATTTAGGTTTCCGTGATTTCCCTACATCGTTCGAAGCAAATGTCGGAATAGTTCCTTTGAAAGGGCACGGCCGATTTCCTTGACACCATCCGAGCTAGTTTTCCGTCTCTAATAACCTCGATATCAACCGGACGTTAAGCCCCATCTTCCACGTCTCTTTGTTCTACGAGTGGGTTCCGTACACGAACACTTCTACAGATCGGACAAAATCGGAACTTTTACCGATTCCAAGTAATACTCATACACAAATCAAAGTACTACCAGCGATTTGTTAGCGTCCAATAATCTGGTTAAAATCCCTTTCTAATACATCGTAAACTTATTTAGTCCCGTTAAGTATTCTTGGATTGACCAGGAACTCGATTCCAATTCAACTAGGAATATTAGTTTCATTGTATCTTCAAACTTCTTTGGGGATCCTTCTCGATTTATAAACTAATCAGCTAAAGCAGTCCATTAAACTACCTCATTCTCTGATAGTCAAGCTCCCAAGCTGACTTCACCAAACTCGTAACGTTAAAACGCCTGTGCCTGTATGAAATGAACATTCGCGATCGGACAACTCTCCAACGTCCCGACTAAAATCAAACTGCCGTTAAGATCGTATTGAATCATCAGAAACCATTAATCGTGGACAAACGAGTAGCGCTACCACCACTTTTCAACCATTGAATATTGCGGTTTATGGTCAACGGCGAATCTCTCAGTGACTTCGGTGTAGACTCGCCAATATTTCTACTCTTTTCCCATCTACAGCAGTTTTTTCGCAACAACTTACATAAACAAATCACAGACGTACATAACAACAACCATGTTTACTTACATGTTGCGCACAGTTTATGCAGAAGTAAGTTAGGGCGGCAACACTTTACCCTGACGTCAACCACTATATACACAGACCAAGAGGAGGAGGAGTAATGCGACATTAACTAAAGTTGGTAGGCGTGTTTCTACATCTAACATTTCGCGTCAGTCGTGTAAGAGTGGCGCTAGCAGCGCCACTATGAGACTGGAAGTCAGATTTACTTCGTGACCGTTAGTTACCTTTGAGAACAGACGTGGTGAGTTGACGTTAGTCAAGAATGCCATTAAGGCGACAATGACAACGCTATCAACACCTCATTGAGTTTCAACGGGGTCATGTAATAGGACTACTAGAAACTGAATGTTCCTTCTGCGATCCTGCAAAAGGGCTTGGCAGGAATGTAGCCACTGCACACGGTTGTCGGCAGCGGTGGCCAAAGAGAACGTACAGCCGCAAGGAGACCGGCCACCAGCCACTGCAGAGAGGGAACACCGTCGTGTTCGGCGTATACGCATTGTACTTCTAACAACCCTACCACAACAAAGGTCAGCATTTAATAACGATTGTGGTGTTGCTCACGCTGCTAAATACTGCATTTTCGGGCAACAAGTCGTGTTATGTGGCAGGTGTCATTAGAGCACAGTTAATAAAGTCATTGCATGTGATAATCAAAAAAACTAGGCACTCATCTTTTTGTGTTTCCCACGCTGGTCTCGTTGTATTATCATGGCTCAATCGTTGAAAATCTAGGTGGTTATGATTCCAAGCTCGGATGCAAATAGGCCTAGGTTTTATTCTGCTATATTCAAAAGTTTTGTAGATGCGCTTCACAAATCATTCTTGAAGATTACACTTTTGCAGGACAATGGTGATGTAAAAAAAAAAAAAAAAAAAAAAAAAAAAGCAATCAGCACTCCGAATTTAAGTTGCACTTCCTTTTAATTGCAACATCACGTAAACACAAAACATCACTTCACAATACAAAACATGCTTGAAAACATCTTCCTCACAGTCACTGTTAAAGTTCACCTTTTATAAGCTGACTACGTTAAGCGTCTTTCCAACATGACGTCCAACACTTGACTTGCTCAAGGGCCGACTCTCTAACAACTCAACAACTAACTAACTACTCATCGCTTACGCGCCCAAAAATCAGAGTTACGAGTACGTCAAAGATCATAGTGACAAAAGAAAGAATACACATAAGAATAATATCATTGCAATATAAACATATCGATGTATCACAAATGAAATCAATTCTGAATGTTGTCTCAGAAATATGTTAAGTAGTTAACAAAAATACAGTAGAATATTACTGGTATCGAGAGGTTCAGGTGAGGTACCATAATGTTTACGTAATTCTAGTACCATTACATTCTGCATCTGCAGCAGCAATTTGACACAACGAACTGTTACAGATCTGGTACATCAGGGACAGCTCTGAGCTAGACACCCTGTAGCGTACACACCACTGAAACAAAAGCACTGCCATTTGCGACTTCAGTGGTGTCAAACTAGAGCCCATTGGAGGGCTGGGTGGAGGTCTATTGTGTTTCCTATTGAAATCTGGTTCTGCCCGGGAGCCAGAGATGGTTAGAAGGAGGTCAGTTGAGGGCCTGCAGTCAACCTGCCTGCCTGCTGGACATACTGGAGTTATGGTCAGGGCTCCTGTGGGTATTCCACGCAGCCTGACTACAAATATATACGTCAATCTGGTGATTCGACCTGTTGTGCTACCATTCATGAACAGCATTCCAGGGGGTGTTTTCTCACAGGATAACCCTAGCCGTCATACTGCTTTTGTAACCCACAATGCTCTGCAGAGTATAGACTTGTTGCCTTGGCCTGTTCGATCACCAGATCAGTGTCAGTCGAGCACATGTGGCACATCATTGGACGACAACTGCAGCTTCATCCACAACCGTCATTAACCATCCATGTACTGAACGACCAAGTGCGACAGTCACAGAACTCCATCCCACAAACTGACATCCGGCACCTGTACAACACAACGTATGCACGTTCACATGCTAGCATTCGACACTCTGGCGGCTACACCAGCATTTCGCATTTGGTATGGCATTTCTTGCACTTACATTTACGTGTGATATTGCTGTGTTAATCACTTACGTAAACTGGTGGCCAAAATTAAAGCAAGAAACCGACATTTTGCAAGGTAGCGTTTATTTTTCCACAAAACATTATAAACATGTGACAGTGAAGAAGAAACTGTGTAAAGAAAACAGATTGTAAACAACTGCAACATGCGTAACGGTAGACAAAAGTGACCGTCGTTTCTTCCAACTTAACGATCAGAACACACATTCTGACAACTGCCGAATGTGCTCAGTATGGCTTGTGACCATCTCGCATTAGTACAGGCATGACAACAACGGGACTTGCTGTGAATGATGTCATCAATCTCACGTCGGGGCAATAACGCCCATTCTTCCTGCAGAGCTGCTCACAAGTCTTGGAGAGTGGTTGGTTGATGCTTACGTGGCTGATGTTTTGTTAATGCATATGATCGCACTTCTGGTCACCAATGTTAACGTATACGGTCAGGGAAGGGGGGAGAAGTTTGTTACATATGCCTCGTGACGACAGTGTGCACGAGGTCGAGCAGTCAGGATTCGAGAGTGGGCATCCAGGACTGCATTTAATTGACAAAACGGGAAAATAGGTACAATAAGGAGGAATAAGGAGGTTATATTTTAATGTACAGTGTACAAGGGGCGCTCCTAGGGTCGAAAGTTACAAGTTTTACACCAGTCTAGGAGGTGGAATAATTTATTGAAATGGGCAACGGAAGGGGAAGCGGTTCGTGTTAACTTACTTTGGTGGCCGGTCGTGAGAAGCCGAGCCAGAGCCTCTGTCTTCCGAGAAGACGTCTGTTCCGCTCGAGGTCTAGATTACAAGAGAGAGAGGCAACTGTGTTCTGCACAGCAGAACACTCCAGGTCCACACACGTGACCTGTATCCCACGCACACTATTGGCTAAAACCAATGGCGTGAATTCGCTAGCATTTTCAGCAGAGGTCTCAGGGCGTCTCTTGTCAGCAGCTTTAACTGGACAGAACTGCCTCGGTTTTGCAAGACAGGCGACTTGGGTCACGTTGGTACAGCGTAAGATACTCAGGGAGAAAGCTTGTAAAGGTTTCACTGGGACTTACAAATAAATTTTTGAAACCAATTCCCTAAAATATTCCTTGACTGGCTGCCACCATGTACATTCCTTCCCTCTTCCAGAGAAGTGGTGACAAACATTGATTACAAAACGGCTTCAGTCACTCTCCGGAAAGACGGTTTGCCCTAGTAGGGGCCTTAATACTATGGGAGGGATCTGTTACAATATTTCATGTAGTGTAAATGGAAGGGGCTAACATATAGTCAAGTTTATCAAATTTCATGAGTTAAGAAAATAGTGAAATATTGATTATTCAGATTACAAAACAATATCTTCTGTAACGGTTGAAATCGTCACTGTCCGTATAATCAGATCTTAAAACATACGATGTTAAAATGATACCTGAAAGTTTCACACAAGAGGAATAAACTATTTTGGTTTCTGTTAGGTTCAGGAAAAAAAATCTGTTATTAATGGGAGATGCTTTTAATAGTCTCCACAACGAAAGAGATTGTGGTCATACATAAAGCACACCAGTGGAAAGACGCAATCAATACCTTCACTGCGCGATAACAGTGAAGTCACTGATGACAGTGCCACTAAAGCAAAGTTATTAAACACGGTATTCGCAACTCCTTCACCAAAGAAGGATTCCAATCAAGAACAACTGACAAGATGAGGTGCATAGAAGTAGATAATCTCGGAGTAACGAAGCAGCTTAAATCACTTAATAAAGGCAAGGCCTTCGGTCCAGATTGTATACCAGTCACGTTCCTCTGAGTATGCCGATAAAATAGCTCCATATTTTGCAATTATATACAACCACTCGCTCACAGAAAGATCCGTACCTAACGACTGGAAAATTGCTCAAGTCACACCAATACCCCAAAAGGGAAGTAGGAGTAATCCGCTGAATTACAGGCCTATATCACTAACATCGATTTGCAGTAGGGTTTTGGAACATATACTGTGTTCGAACATTATGAAGTACTTCTAAGAAAACGATTTATTGACATATAGTCAGCACGGATTCAGAAAATATCGTTCTTGTGAAACACAACTAGCTCTTTATACTCATGAAGTAATAAGTGCTATCGACAGGGGATGTCAAATTGATTCCATATTTTTAGATTTCCAGAAGGCTTTCGACACCGTTCCTCACAAGCGTCTTCTAATCAAACTGCGTGCCTACGGAGTATCGCCTCAGTTGTGCGACTGGATTCGTGATTTCCTGTCAGAAAGGTCACAGTAATAGGCGTAATCTCATCGAGTAAAACAGAAGTAATATCCGGCGTTCCACAAGGAAGTGTGATAGACCCTCTATTGTTCCTGATCTATATTAACGACATAGGAGACAATCTGAGTAGCCGTCTTAGATTGTTTGCAGATGATGCTGTCATTTACCGTCTTGTAAAGTCATCAGATGATCAAAACGACCTGCAAAATCATTTAGATAAGATATCTTATGGTGCGAAAAGTGTCAATTGACGCTGAATAAGGAAAAGTGTGAAGTTATTCACATGAGTACTAAAATAAATCAGCTAAATTTCAATTATGCGATCAGTCACACAAATCTGAAGGCTGCAAATTCAACTAAATACTTAGGGATTACAATTACAAATAACCTAAATTGGAACGATCACAAAGATAATATTGTGGGTAGAGCAAACCAAAGGCTGCGATTCAATGGCAAAACACTCAGAAGGTGCAACAGGTCTACTAAAGAGATTGCTTACACCACGATTGTCCGCCCTATTCTGGAGTATTGCTGTGCGGTGTGGGATCCGCATCAGGTGGGACTGGCGGATGACATCGAAAAACTACAAAGAAGGGCAGCTCGTTTTGTATAATCGCGAAATAGGGGAGATAGTGTCACAGACATGATATGTGAATTGGCGTGGCAATTATTAAAACAAAGACGTTTTTCGTTGCGATGGGATCTTCTCATAAAATTTCAATCACCAGTTTTCTCCTCCGATTGCGAAAACATTCTGTTGGTACCCACCTACATAGGGAGAAATGATCATCACGATAAAATAAGAGAAATCAGGGCTCGCACAGAAAAATTTAAGTGCTAGTTTTTCCCGCGTGCCGTTCGAGAGTGGAACGGTAGAGAGAGAGCTTGAAGATGGTTCATGGAACCCTCTGCCAGGCACTTTATTGTGAATAGCAGAGTAATCACGTAGGTGTAGATGTAGATGTAGATGTAAATGCTGTTGCAGTGCAAACGCATTGGCATATACCTAAGCAGTTAAGTCCCATAAGATTTCACACACATTTTTGAACATTGTCATAGGAAGTAGATGGTGGCCGAACTGAATCAGCATCGATCTTTTAATGATTTGAAGGCGTTGTTTGTATTATTTGGCAAATATTAATCTCATTGCTAGATAGTGCAACTCATACCAAAAATGAAATGCATATGACAGAATATTGAGTTCTAGCATAATCAAAGTATTTTGGGAAAAAACATAATAAATCAGCTTAATCCAATCGGTAACATCTGACTTGGATAAGAACTGGGTGAAGTACATTTAAAAAGAGTGATAACGAACGTAAAATTGTGCTATATCCTCCACATATTAGTTACGGGTAATAGTTGCACAAGGTTTCACAGGCTACAGAATATTAACACATTTCAGTAGAATGGAGGATATAGTTAGCAAGCTGAAGAAATGATGTTCCATAAATCACATGAAAATCTTCAACCACATTAACTCATGTTAAAATACAAGGTCTTCTTGTGAAATACTGGAGTTATGGATGTACACCGTTTGCTTCGATGCAACACACCATTGGATGCTGAGAGGTTAGATGCCAGTTGATATGCCGTACTAAGGCAGTACAGTCGCCCCCTTACAGCCAAATAAGGGTCACATGAAGACATAGGACCACATCAGTTTGCGACTGTCCTGCATCCATTCTTCCTGTGACCCTCCAACACAGAGAGTCTGGCAGGCGCCTTCTGTGTGCCATTCTGTACCATCTTTGTGTGCACAGCAGTTGTTGAGAAGAGCTACATGGCAAACACTATCCCGTTCGATAGGTGCTCTGACATCATCGTTGGCGTGGTTGTCCGGTGACCGGCATGCCACCTTCCATGCCCCCCCCTGCGGGTCCGGGGTAAGAATAGGCCCGAGGTATTCCTGCCTGTCGTACAAGGCGACTAAAAGGAGTTTCAACCGTTTCGGCCTTCCATGTGATGGTCCCCCTTGGGGTTTGACCTCCATTTTTCAAAATTCTACAGAAGTACGAGCCTTCTGGGGAAGGACACCTTACGTGGTGTACCACTGGTCCTAAGTGCACTAAGACCTTGGCACTCAGTATTGTACCGGCGTGGTAACCATACCCACTATTCCTCAAATTGGGCCTAAACGCCTGATGGGTTGTCCAAGTTACGCCCATAGTGCATCTCCATCTGCCCCAGCGATCATGATGGACTTTCCATGGCACCAGAAATCCAGCACGGTAGCCAGCCCATTGTGATGGGGTCGTCATGTACCCTCTAGGTTGTAGCCCCCTGACAACACAGGGATCGTACTGCCGATACCTGAGCTGCACCCTCCCCACGTCGGGCAAGGAGTAGATGCCCGTCTCCTTGGGGCATCAGGACTCCCGGCAATGGTCATCCTGCCAGGTGGCCCTTGCTGCGGCTGGGTGGCGCCCGTGGGGAGAGCCCCTGATCGGAGTGGGTGGTATTGGGGCGGACGTTTCGCAGATGAAACGTCAACACGTATCAGGTCGCTCTGCGGCCGAGTCTTTCAAAAGAAAAGGTACCGTTTCTAGTCCTGGTTCTCCTGCCCTTTCCCCCTTGGCCACTCCATGGGAGGAGGGACAGGCCCGCCCGCTTGGGGCGAAGTACTTCCCCCACTATTTGGTCTGTTCTCGAACCGATGGGGGGACATTCGCCACCTCCAAGCCCATGTTCTTTGTTCAGCACATTGAGGACATCTTCGGGGAAATCGAGGCTCTCAGCAAGATGCGTTCAGGGTCCGTACTTATCACGACCACCTCCGCCACACAGTCGGCGGCGCTCCAGGCGTGCGACCGCCTAGGGGACATCCCAGTATCCATTGTCCCACATCTGGCACTAAATAGGACGCAGGGGGTTATTTTTCATTGTGACCTCCTGCTACAATCTGATGAGGAGCTCAGGGTCAACCTGGAGCGCCGAGGCGTGCATTTCGTCCGGTGAGTACAGCGCGGCCCCAAAGACCGTCGCATCGACACCGGGGCCTTCATCCTCGCCTTCGAAGGGGACGTTCTTCCGGAGAAGGTAAAGGTGATGTGCTACCGGTGTGACGTGCGACCGTACGTCCCGCCTCCTATGCGCTGTTTTAGGTGTTTGCGCTTTGGGCACATGTCGTCACGGTGTGAGGCTGAGCCCCTTTGTGGCGATTGTGGCCGTCCTCTTCGTGAGGAACATACATGCACCCCACCACCTCGGTGCATTAATTGTCCTGGCGTCCACTCGCCTAGATCCTCAGACTGCCCCGCCTATCAGAAGGACAAGAAGATACAAGAAATCAGAACTTTGGATCGGCTCTCTTATTCTGAGGACAGGAAGAAGTATGACCGCCTTCATCCCGTGCCATTGACCACTTCGTTTGCCTCAGTTGTTTCCACTCCTTCCGTGGTATCCTCGCCCCTATCCTGTCCCCCCTCCGCCTCCTCCGCCCATCAGGGGGCTCTGCCCCCGCCTCCCAAATCCCTCCCTTCCAAATCCTCCTCCCCTGTGGCCCCCACCCCCTCTGCCCCAGAGGCCACCCTTCCTCCTCCTCCTCCTCCCCCCCCCACGCCACCTGAGAAGCGATCCTCTTCTCAGGCGTCCATCAGGGAAACGTTCCGGACCCCAATTTCCGAGGTCCGGCGTTCCAAAACGGACCCCGCGCATGAGGACCTTCTTCGGGTCCAGCCCACCATCCCTGTGCCTCCTCGGCCTTCCAAGAAGGCCTCCAAGAAGTAGTCTCTATCCCCCTCTCCACCCCGGCGCGTTTCGTCTGACGGTTCATCCGTGAGTCGCTGCTCCCGGCCGTCCTCAGTTTCGCCGGGACGCTCTGCTGCCAGGCACTCCGCCGGCCTTTCGTCGGCGAATGATGCGGCCCCTTCTACACAACCAGGGACAGTGGCCGCAGCTGGCGACGAGTCGATGGAACCGGATCCGCCTCCCGTCGGTTGCAGCGTTGTTCCCTCGCAACCTGGCCCTCCGCGGCTGTCGAGGTGATCAGCTCTTCCCCCGTCTCATTCCCCCAACTTTTTGACTAGCGATGGCGTTGTTTCATTGGAACATAAGAGGTATTCGATCTAATCGGGAGGAATTACGACTGCTCCTCCGCCTGCACTGTCCACTCGTCCTTGGTCTCCAGGAAACCAAGTTGCGCCCGACTGACCGTATTGCCTTTACCCACTATACCTCGGAGCGGTATGACCTCACCCCTGTGGACGGTATCCCAGCTCATGGTGGGGTCATGTTGCTCGTTCAGGACGATGTCTATTACCGTCCCATCCCATTGACCACCCCACTCCAAGAAATACCTGTCCGCATTACTCTTTCTGCTTTTACTTTTTCAGTTTGTACCATCTACACTCCACCGTCATCTGCTGTTAGTCAGGCTGACATGATGCACCTGATCGTTCAGCTTCCCCCGCCGTTCTTATTGTTTGGCGACTTCAATGCCCATCATCCCCTTTGGGGCTCTCCTGCATCCTGTCAAAGAGGCTCACTCTTGGCGGATGTCTTCAACCATCTCAATCTTGTCTGCCTCAATACCGGCGCCCCGACTTTCCTCTCGGACTCTACTCATACCTACTCCCACTTGGACCTCTCGATCTGTTCTACCACTCTTGCCCGTCGGTTCGAGTGGTTTGTCCTTTCTGACACCTATTCGAGCGACCACTTCCCCTGTGTCGTTCGTCTCCTGCACCACACCCCATCCCCACGTCCTTCGAGCTGGAACATACTGAAAGCTGACTGTGGACTTTACTCCTCCCTGGCGACCTTTCTGGACCACGATTTTCCCAGTTGTGACAGTCAGGTCGAATACCTCACGGCTGTTATCATCAATGCTGCCGAACGTTCCATTCCTCGTACTACTTCTTCTTCACGTCGCGTTTCCGTCCCCTGGTGGAACGAGGCTTGTAGGGACGCTATCCGTGCTCGACGACGTGCTTTACGCACCTTTCGCCGCCATCCTACATTGGCGAATGGTAGTATTGAATACAAACGACTCCGAGCGCAATGCCGTAGAATCATCAAAGACAGCAAAAAAGCTTGTTGGGCCTCTTTCACCAGCTCCTTTAACAGTTTTACTCCCTCTTCCGTCGTTTGGGGTAGCCTGCGCCGGCTGTCGGGCATTAAGGCCCACTCCTCGGTACCTGGCCTGACCTCAGGTAATGAGGTCCTTGTTGATCCTGTGGCTGTCTCCAACGCCTTTGGCCGCTTTTTCGCGGAGGTTTCAAGCTCCGCCCATTACCACCCTGCCTTCCTTCCCAGGAAAGAGGCAGAAGAGGCTCGGCGACCTTCCTTCCACTCGCTGAATCTGGAAACTTATAATGCCCCCTTTACTATGCGGGAACTCGAACGTGCGCTTGCACTGTCCCGATCCTCTGCTCCGGGGCCAGATGCCATTCACGTTCAGATGCTGGCACACCTTTCTCCGGCGGGCAAAAGCTTCCTTCTTCGTACCTACAATCGCGTCTGGACCGAAGGTCAAGTCCCCAGGCGTTGGCGTGACGCCGTTGTTGTTCCTATACCCAAACCCGGGAAGGATAGACACCTTCCTTCTAGTTACCGCCCCATTTCTCTTACAAGCTGTGTCTGTAAGGTGATGGAGCGCATGGTTAATGCTCGGTTCATCTACATTTACATCTACATTGATACTGCGCAAGCCACCCAACGGTGTGTGGCGGAGGGCACTTTACGTGCCACTGTCATTACCTCCCTTTCCTGTTCCAGTCGCGTATGGTTCGCGGGAAGAACGACTGTCTGAAAGCCTCCGTGCGCGCTCTAATCTCTCTAATTTTACATTCGTGATCTCCTCGGGAAGTATAAGTAGGGGGAAGCAATATATTCGATACCTCATCCAGAAACGCACCCTCTCGAAACCTGGCGAGCAAGCTACACTGCGATGCAGAGCGCCTCTCTTGCAGAGTCTGCCACTTGAGTTTATTAAACATCTCCGTAACGCTATCACGGTTACCAAATAACCCAGTGACGAAACGCGCCGCTCTTCTTTGGATCTTCTCTATCTCCTCCGTCAACCCGACCTGGTACGGATCCCACACTGATGAGCAATACTCAAGTATAGGTCGAACGAGTGTTTTGTAAGCCGCCTCCTTTGTTGATGGACTACATTTTCTAAGCACTCTCCCAATGAATCTCAACCTGGTACCCGCCTTACCAACAATTAGTTTTATATGATCATTCCACTTCAAATCGTTCCGTACGCATACTCCCAGATATTTTACAGAAGTAACTGCTACCAGTGTTTGTTCCGCTATCATATAATCATACAATAAAGGATCCTTCTTTCTATGTATTCGAAATACATTACATTTGTCTATGTTAAGGGTCAGTTGCCACTCCCTGCACCAAGTGCCTATCCGCTGCAGATCTTCCTGTATTTCGCTACAATTTTCTAATGCAGCAACTTCTCTGTATACTACAGCATCATCCGCGAAAAGCCGCATGGAACTTCCGACACTATCTACTAAGTCATTTATATATATTGTGAAAAGCAATGGTCCCATAACACTCCCCTGTGGCACGCCAGAGGTTACTTTAACGTCTGTAGACGTCTCTCCATTGATAACAACATGCTGTGTTCTGTTTGCTAAAAACTCTTCAATCCAGCCACACAGCTGGTCTGATATTCCGTAGGCTCTTACTTTGTTTATCAGGCGACAGTGCGGAACTGTATCGAACGCCTTCCGGAAGTCAAGAAAAATAGCATCTACCTGGGAGCCTGTATCTAATATTTTCTGGGTCTCATGAACAAATAACGCGAGTTGGGTCTCACACGATCGCTGTTTCCGGAATCCATGTTGATTCCTACATAGTAGATTCTGGGTTTCCAGAAATGACATGATACGCGAGCAAAAAACATGTTCTAAAATTCTACAAGAGATCGACGTAAGAGATATAGGTCTATAGTTTTCCGCATCTGCTCGACGACCCTTCTTGAAGACTGGGACTATCTGTGCTCTTTTCCAATCATTTGGAACCCTCCGTTCCTCTAGAGACTTGCGGTACACGGCTGTTAGAAGGGGGGCTAGTTCTTTCGCGTACTCTGTGTAGAATCGAATTGGTATCCCGTCAGGTCCAGTGGACTTTCCTCTATTGAGTGATTCCAGTTGCTTTTCTATTCCTTGGACACTTATTTCGATGTCAGCCATTTTTTCGTTTGTGCGAGGATTTAGAGAAGGAACTGCAGTGCGGTCTTCCTCTGTGAAACAGCTTTGGAAAAAGGTGTTTAGTATTTCAGCTTTACGCGTGTCATCCTCTGTTTCAATGCCATCATCATCCCGGAGTGTCTGGATATGCTGTTTCGAGCCTCTTACTGATTTAACGTAAGACCAGAACTTCCTAGGATTTTCTGTCAAGTCGGTACATAGAATTTTACTTTCGAATTCAATGAACGCTTCACGCATAGCCCTCCTTACGCTAACTTTGACATCGTTTAGCTTCTGTTTGTCTGAGAGGTTTTGGCTGCGTTTAAACTTGGAGTGGAGCTCTCTTTGCTTTCGCAGTAGTTTCCTAACTTTGTTGTTGTACCACGGTGGGTTTTTCCCGTCCCTCACAGTTTTACTCGGCACGTACCTGTCTAAAACGCATTTTACGATTGCCTTGAACTTTTTCCATAAACACTCAACATTGTCAGTGTCGGAGCAGAAATTTTCGTTTTGATCTGTTAGGTAGTCTGAAATCTGCCTTCTATTACTCTTGCTAAACAGATAAACCTTCCTCCCTTTTTTTATATTCCTATTAACTTCCATATTCAGGGATGCTGCAACGGCCTTATGATCACTGATTCCCTGCTCTGTACATACAGATTCGAAAAGTTCGGGTCTGTTTGTTATCAGTAGGTCCAATATGTTATCTCCACGAGTCGGTTCTCTGTTTAATTGCTCGAGGTAATTTTCGGATAGTGCACTCAGTATAATGTCACTCGATGCTCTGTCCCTACCACCCGTCCTAAACATCTGAGTGTCCCAGTCTATATCTGGTAAATTGAAATCTCCACCTAAGACTATAACATGCTGAGAAAATTTATGTGAAATGTATTCCAAATTTTCTCTCAGTTGTTCTGCCACTAATGCTGCTGAGTCGGGAGGTCGGTAAAAGGAGCCAATTATTAACCTAGTTCGGTTGTTTAGTGTAACCTCCACCCATAATAATTCACAGGAACTATCCACTTCTACTTCACTACAGGATAAACTAGTCTGGATTCTTGAATCTCGACGACTACTTACTAATGTCCAATGCGGCTTTCGTCGCCGCCGCTCCGCTGTTGACCACCTTGTGACCTTGTCGACATTCATCATGAACAACTTTTTGCGAAAGCGCCAAACGGTGGCCGTGTTCTTCGACTTGGAGAAGGCTTATGATACCTGTTGGAGAGGAGGTATCCTCCGCACTATGCACAGGTGGGGCCTACGCGGTCGCCTGCCCCTTTTTATTGATTCCTTTTTAACGGATCGAAAGTTTAGGGTACGTGTGGGTTCCGTATTGTCCGACGTCTTCCTCCAGGAGAACGGAGTGCCTCAGGGCTCCGTCTTGAGCGTAGCCCTTTTTGCCATCGCGCTCAATCCAATTATGGATTGCATTCCACCTAATGTCTCAGGCTCTCTCTTTGTCGATGACTTCGCGATCTACTGCAGTGCCCAGCGAACATGCCTCCTGGAGCGCTGCCTTCAGCGTTGTCTAGACAGCCTCTACTCATGCAGCGTGGCAAATGGCTTCCGGTTCTCTGAAGAGAAGACGGTTTGTATCAACTTTTGGCGATATAAAGCGTTCCTTCCGCCATCCTTACATCTCGGTCCCGTTGTTCTCCCATTCGTGGACACAACTAAGTTTCTAGGGCTCACGTTGGACAGGAAACTGTGTTGGTCTCCACATGTCTCTTATTTGGCGGCCCATTGTGCACGTTCCCTTAATGTCCTCAGAGTCCTTAGCGGTTCATCTTGGGGAGCGGATCGCACTGTCCTGCTTCGCTTGTATCGGTCCATAGTCCGATCGAAGCTGGATTATGGGAGCTTCGTCTACTCGTCCGCTCGGCCATCCCTCTTACGCCGGCTCAACTCCATCCACCATCGGGGGATACGTCTTGCGACCGGAGCCTTCTACACTAGTCCTGTCGAGAGTCTTTATGCTGAAGCTGCAGAGTTACCATTGACCTACCGGCGCGACGTACTGCTGTGTCGGTATGCCTGCCGGCTGTTGTCTATGCCCGACCACCCCTCTTACCAGTCCTTCTTCGCCGATTCTCTCGACCGTCAGTACGGGTTGTATGTGTCTGCCCTGCTGCCCCCCGGAGTCCGCTTCCGTCGCCTGCTTCGACAATTGGATTTTGCCCTCCCTACCACCTTCAGAGAGGGTGAGAGCCCGACGCCACCTTGGCTCCAGGCTCCGGTTCATATTTATCTCGACCTCAGCTCGCTCCCGAAGGAGGGTACTCCGGCTGCAGTGTATTGCTCACGGTTTGTCGAACTTCGTGCTCGCCTTGCCGGTCACACCTTTATTTACACCGATGGCTCCAAAACTGACGATGGTGTCGGCTGTGCCTTTGTCGTCGGGGCCGCCACCTTTAAATACCGGCTCCTCGACCAATGTTCCAGCTTTGCGGCCGAGCTTTTTGCTCTCCATCAGGCCGTTCAGTATGCCCGCCGCCACCGCCATTCATCGTACGTACTCTGCTCTGACTCACTCAGTGCTCTTCAGAGCCTTGGAGCTCCCTATCCGGTCCATCCCTTGATTCAACGGATACAGTAGTCCCTCCATTCTTTCGCTGATAATGGTGGTTCTGTCAGCTTTTTGTGGGTTCCCGGACATGTAGGAGTGCCTGGGAATGAGGCTGCGGATGCTGCAGCCAAGGCTGCAGTTCTCCTGCCTCGGCCAGCCTCCCATTGTGTCCCGTCATCTGACGTTCGTGGGGATGTATGTAAGAGGCTTGTGTCGTTGTGGTGGGATGCTTGGTCATCCCTCCAAGGAAACAAGCTCCGGGCAGTAAAACCGCTTCCAACTGTATGGCCAACATCCTCCCGACCATCTCGGCGCGAGGAGGTCCTTCTGACCAGGTTGCGGATTGGGCATTGCCGGTTTAGCCACCGCTACCTGCTCTCCGGTGACCCAGCCCCGCAGTGCCCTTGTGGTCAGGCATTAACAGTGCGCCATGTTTTATTGTCGTGTCCCCGTTTTAGTCAATTTCGTGTTGTCCTGTCCCTGTCATCTACTTTACCGGATGTTTTAGCTGATGACGCTCGAGCAGCTGCTCGTATTCTGCGTTTTATAACTTTAACTGGCTTGTCCAAAGACATTTAACCTTTTTACTTATTTTATCTGCATCTTTGTCAGGTCCTTCTGGTGTCCCCCCATCCCCTTGAGTTGTAACAGATTCCATGTGCTCTAACAACAGTGACTGGGCGCTAATGACCTCAGCAGTTGAGCGCCCTTAAACCCAACCAAAAAAAAAAAAAAAAAAAAAAAAAAAAACCTTCCATGCAGAACACGATCGTGAAGTCAGTATGTATGATTATATCGTGAATTAGACACACAACTGGGAAACAGCGGTTTGTTGCTTTAGTTTTGGACACCAGTGTTACCATGACAAGTGTGTTCCCAAAATTTCATTGCTTTCCCTTAATTAATTTAGATGTTGCAATTCCTTATCCATCACTATTCTTTGGTCCGTCACATTGATAGCAGTGTTAGCAACCAACGAAGCGGTACAGTGTCACAACCCTTTGGAAATCTAGGGAGACAGACTCTACCAATTGACCTACACCTACTGTTTTCGAGAAGTTATGGGTCAACAGAGCAGATTGTATTTTCCACTGATACCAAGACCTGCCACTTGGGTAGCGTCGTTAGGATTTATTGAGCTGTTTTATGCTGCCAAGCTGGTACGAAATGCCTCTACCCATAGAAATAACACATTTCTTTGTTAACGCCAGAAGCAAGAAACAACAAAGGCTAGGAAGAGGTTTGTGGACGCCATAAGAACCAAAGTCGTGCTATATATTTAACTAAGTTCCGTGTCCGACGTTGCGTGGGATGTTTAATATCAACAAGACACAGTGATTGGCGCTTTGCCTTATTGACACAGCTATTGCAAGCTTCACGAAACTGCAGTCATTTTGAATCTAAGAACGTATTTGAATCACTGGGTGTCAACCGAAAGCGACGAATGAATACGTCTTGAAGTGTATGAAAAGATGGTTAGTTCCTCGTCTTTTGTTACATTTTGCGATGGTTTTCTCATTGAGTTATAGGAGAATTCGTCTTCTATTGATTTAGCTCAGTTTTCACTCTTTGATGTAGGGCTATGTTTGAGCACGACTCCAACAGCTCACGTTACAGTTTGGGAAATGTCGGCTTCTGCTCGGTCTTTTGATCGGAACGAGATCTAGTGACTTCTGTTGATAATATATCCCCGACCTGCCTTAGCGTTACTTGGAGTTTGATAATAAACATAACTGTGAAACACGGAGTTAAATATATTCTAGAGTATATGTCGTGTGTAACAACGGTCACTGACCAATAAATAAGAGTCTGCGATCATGTTTCTGTCAAATTCTTCATCTTTCGCTCATTCAGCGACGAAGTGACGTCTGATGGTACTGCCGCTGTAATTTATACTAGCTATACGATTTGCAGTCAGTTTACAACGATACATTTCGCTTTTAGGTACGTAACTTATTAATTTTTATACTCTGTTCCATGAGAGGCAGGAACTTGAAGTACATCGGCCAAGTGAAGTAGATCGGTAAAGTACTTTTCGAGATATTTGGTAACAACGTTCCTCGTATATATACAGAGTGTTCATTTTAACTGAAGACATTGAAATATCTCGAAAACCACAAACTGGATAGCAAAACTATCGAGAGTGTTATCATTGGATGTTCGGAGGGGGGCATCCAATGATAGCACACTCGATGCCCCACTCCAACTTGTGCGTGGGTGGCGGGGGGAAAATTTGAAATCTTCAGTGGTAACCACTTTTTGTTTCAGATTTATAGTCTAATGAAACATCTATATACCTTTTGTCTGAAGCATTTTCTTCGTTTCGTCATAGATGACGTTGTAATCGCACCTCCATCCTGCGAAGATAGGACAGGCCAGCATTTCCTAACTTCTAATTGGAAACTCAATTCACAACGTTGTACTCTTCCGACATATCGAACAGGGGACTACTCGAAGCGCCACTGTCGCAATGGCTCGAGGCGAAAGCTACTCTACTTTTCCAATTACAGTAAGTGTTCAAACGTAGCACCGACATCTTCAATACACTTAGTGATCCGCTTTTCCAATGACCGTACACGGATCAGAAGCATATCTGCGGGGATGTCAGCACAGGCGTTTCTGATGCGGTCGACAATGTCATCGCGGCCCGTTGGCACTTGCTGGTACGCCATATCATGTAAACATCCCCACCGAAAGAAATCTGGTGACGTCATATCCGGCGACCTAGCGGGCTAATTAAGAGGACCACCTTTGCCGATCCTCCGATCAGTGGGAACACAGTCTAATACCTCACTTGCTTCAAGTGCGTAATGCCCTAGGCAAACGTCATGCTGCCACATACGTTGTCGAATGTTCAGGGCAACATCATGCAGTAGTGTCAGTAGTTCCTGTTCTAAAAACGGTCGATATTTGCATCCATTCAACGTGCAGTCGATAAAATACGGATCAATGAGTTTTTGTTCCCCATGAAGCCACACCACACGTTATCCGACCAAGGACGTTGATGGTCAATCTGCCGTAAACAATTAGGATTGTCTACACTTCAGTAATGCATGTTATACCGGTTAATCCAACCATGGTTTGTGAAAGTAGACTCATCGGAAAATTGCACCTAGGCAAAGATCATGGGAGTCGTTTGCATTTGTTCACGTGCCCATTCACAAAACACTACCCGGTTATGGGAATCTGCGCCATGAAGTTCTTTATGCAGTAGCACGTGGAATGGATGATACTTACGAAGACGCAACATTGTTATAATACTACCTACCGACATACTGGAATTGCGGTGTAATTGCCTGGCGCTTACCCGTGCGTGGTGATGCACTGTCTCTAGTACAGCTATTTCAGTAGCTTCTCCTGTATCACGGTTGCTTCGTTTCCTTTTGCCGGTCTGTACGCTGCCTTTAGGCATAAAGGCGTTCACAACTTCGTAAAAGTACGAAAGAGAGCAAGCTTTCTCTTAAAAACACTCAACAACAGCCTCAACGTTTCTCCGACATTCTCCGTAAATCAGCTTCAATTCAATTTTTTCTTCAGTGGTTGCAACATTCATCGTTGACTTGCATGTCTGTTCTCCACGCGATAGGTAGGTGTGCAGGCAATAAACACTGCATTAGCGTCGTAATGTTTACAGCAGTTATCTGCTCTACGTCTGCACGATACGTGAACTTAGGTCGCAGTATACAGCCTGTTACGATACACCGTAGTTCGCTACACGACCGTGGTGGTGCATCCAGTAATCTCTTGTCCGATATGTCGGAGGAATACAGCGTTGAGAATGGTGTTTCCAATTATAAGTTTGAAATACTGGCCTGTCCTACCCTCGCAGCATGGAAAAAAATGGTTCCAAGCACTATGGGACTTAACATCTGAGGTCATCAGTCCCCTAGACTTAGGACATCACGAACATCCATGCCCGAGGCAGGATTCGAAACTGCGACCGTAGCAGCCGCGTGGTTCCGGACTGAAGCGGATAGAACCGCTCGGCCACAGCGGCCGGCAGCAGCATGGACGTGGGGTCCCATGTGGCATTGGATATTCAATGGCCTTTCAGTATCAAGTCGTAAATTACAAGTGCGTGCCCATTTCTATTCCGGCGCCACCTGTGGCGAAGCGAAATAAGACAAAACATAAGTAGATCAGCAATAGAAAATGGGGTTTCCACTGCAGATTTCAAAGCTGCCCCCGCCATCCACGCACGGGTTGAAGTGGCGGGTCGGTTGTGGTATCGTTACGTGTCCCACTCAGAGACAAACAAGTTGGAATTATAACTCTTTTTGATCCTATGTGTAGTTACAGAGACACTTCAAGCTCTTCAGTTAAAATGAACAGTGTGTGTGCGCTCGCGCGCGTTTGTGTGTGTGTGTGTGTGTGTGTGTGTGTGTGTGTGTATGTGCATTACAAAAAACTGTATAATCTACGTCCGTCCAAATGTTCATTAGGGGACCGTGTAGAAATCTGAAGTAAATCGCCGAAGAAGTTTCAGAGATTTTTGGTAACAGCTTTCCGCTTTATATATTACATACATAGTCCTAAATGTTACAATTCAGATTAAGAAATTTTATGTAGACAGTGACCTTCTTTTCTTGAAGATAAAATGTGCAAAATTTTATCAAGATCTGAATAAAACTGACGATTTATATGAATTACAAACAAATAAACTGGCACTCTTCTTTTATAGGAAATTTCTACTTTTACAGATATTCAGTGGGCTTAGTTTTCTAATTAAAACGGTTTCATTATCTCACAAATGAACCCCATCTCGCTGTTGAACAAGAAGAAACAGTTATTCCTATTGCACGTGTAATACAGAAAGCTAAGTCCTCGTGGCGCTAACACGTAACAGTTTCCCAGGATTTTGAGCAGGAAGGGATTACTGCTTCAGTGCCCGCCACCGGCGGTGTTAAACAATGATGGAAATGCGAGTCAGCTCCCAGGTTAATTGTCTCCAGCCGTCGTGACGTCACAAGCAGATTCAGTTTTCAGCTCCGCTGGCTGCGTTCTGGACGAGGTATTAACTGCTGCTGCGGAGTTTGTTCCTAGCACGGAAGCTTAGTGGAATGCTATTCCCCATTTAATTTTGTTTTTGTGACCACTCAGCCACTCAGCAGCGCGATAAGCACACGTGAGCGCACAGGCTGGATTAGGGGTGTGCTAATCGTAAAAAGCGCCAGGTAATCAGCAAACTTTTGCCGCCTGTTTCCGCTCGCGTTTTTGAGTTATTGTGTGTACTTGCAGTGGTCGTGCAGTTTGATATTCTCTTTCCATTAAGGTAGCAAATAGTGATAAGAGAAGATTGCTGAAGCAAGCAAACGTCAGCGGCTTGGATTGCACTCAGCAGCTAATAAATTGCCTGCGTATAACATCGTCACCTTTTAAACACACAAAATGAATTCTCAGTTGCGAATAAGGACTATCAGCAGATGTAGAACGGAAGACGGCAATGAAAGTTCGTACCGGATTGGGAAACGTACCCGGATATCCCCCTTATCGCGAGCGGTCGCCTTACCATTTTATTTTTTCTTACTTATCTTCATTATGTTCGGTATTGTTCGTTGCGTTTGGTTTGAGCGGGCTCACCTGACATCTGTTCAAGTTGATCGTTGAATCCTTTACTCAGCTTTTTTATTACACAGGGATACGACTCACGGCCAGGCCCAAACTTGTCGTCAACTATGCGTCTACGACCTGTATTCGCACATCCATTGTGTATATTCCCGTTCAGGTCAGACGTTGTCCTTTAAAGCCGCATGCCCTGTATCAGTAGGTAAATACGATATTGCATGCATGTGCAATGGAACTTAGCATCGTAATCAGAACAGCACAGGCATTGCAACATCGTTTCGGTGCCTCATAGTCCGTTCGTGGTCTAGTGGCTCGTAGTTGCCTCGGATCTCAGGTACCGGATTCGATTCCCGACCGGGTCGGCTATTTTTTCTACCTGGGGACTGGGTGTTTGTGTCGTCCTCATCACATTTCTGGAAATGACGAGACTGAAAATGGAAAGATTGGGTGCTGATAACAACGATGTTGAGCGTCAGACAAGCCAATCATCATCAACGTCACCATTCAGTTGAGCAGAGACGTAGTTGAAATATACTTTAATTCAGTCCAAAGGCGTATTTTCGATAATGATGATCAATTTCGTTAAATTAACGTACATCTTCTGATACTTCGAAAAATAAACGGTTGCTAAGTGCGATTATACCTAACCAACACATACACATGGTAAAAAGAAGTATAAATGAGGGCGGTCAGAAACGTTCCCGGCCTGACAATATAAATGGGAATGAATGATTCCAAGAATATTTTATTTTTCAAAATAATGTCCTTTAACCTTAATACACTTAATCCAGTTGTCGTTCCAGAGTAATTATTCCATCTCTATAGTGTTCGTCCTGTGAAAACCTCGTCTACAGCTGGAATCGATCCTAGCTGACCAACAAGGAAGCCTTCGAGTTCTGGGAGGATTTGGAAGCTTGACGGAGCCAAGTATAGAGAATGGGGTGGATGTTCCAAATCCTTTTAGTTCTAATTCTTAAATTTTCTCAATGGTAAGAAACCTTCATGTGCAAGTGCATTGTCTTGATAAAATCTTATCTTTTGCTTTGGAAAGCAGGTTCCTTTTCTCGAATTTTAGCATCCAAATTCGTTTAGCTTCTTAGACTAATATTTCACAATTATTGTTCTGAAGATAGACAATTAACGGAATTCCTTTCGCAACCGAAAAGACCGATACCAAAGCACTAAGCGCTCATAACACTACCCACGCCATCTTTGGAGCTGAAGATCCGGTCTCCTTACACTGATGTTGTGGTGTCACCGCCAGACACCACACTTGCTAGGTAGTTGACTTTAAATCGGCCGCGGTCCGGTAGTATACGTCGGACCCGAGTGTCGCCACTATCAGTGATTGCAGACCGAGCGCCGCCACACGGCAGGTCTAGAGAGACTTCCTAGCACTCGCCCCAGTTGTACAGCCGACTTTGCTAGCGATGGTTCACTGACAAATTACGCTCTCATTTGCCGAGACGATAGTTAGCATAGCCTTCAGCTACGTCATTTGCTACGACCTAGCAAGGCGGCATTATCAATTGCTATTTATCTTGTGATGCATGTACCGTCAGACCGATGTTCACCAATTATGGATTAAAGTTAAGTATTCCAGAAGCTACGTACTATTTTTGCTACCATAAAGACCTTGTTCTGTTCCAGACCTCACGCCATCCTGCGTGAGCTTAAACGCATGCCTTTCGGCTACCTGTCATAGTGGATTGGCTGTCTTGCCAGTCCACAACAGATGTGATTGTTGTCCTGATTGTACTGTGTAGTGTTAAGTCTATGTTTCATACATTGTTACATATTGATGCACATATTGATGCAATACCGATCAGAAATTGCCGTGCAAATTCGTTTCTAGTACGCCGTGCGACACCCATCTTGTACAAAGCTTTTCCCTGTGCAGTTCTCCAGGCAAAATGTAGGGGTCACATTTTTGTTTTCCTTTTGAAATCCGTATAGTCTTGGAAATTTCACATACATTCGTATGTCGATCTAGAAATTTAAGTTCTCCGTAACTGTAATTCTTGGGTATTTAGTTGAATTTACTGCCTTTGGATTTGACTGATTTATCGTGTAACCGAAGTTTGACGGATTCCTTTTAGCACTCATGTGGACGACGTCATACTTCTCGTTATTTAGGGTCAACTGCCAATTTTCGCACCATTTACATATCTTTTTTAAATCGTTTCGCAATTTGTTTTGATCTTCTGATGATTGTATTAGTTGATAAACGACAGTGTCATCTGCAAAAAAAACTAAGACGGCTGTTGAGATAATCTCCCAAATCGTTTGTGTAGACACGGAACAGCAAAGGGCCTATAACACTACCTTGCGGAACGCTAGAATTCACTCGAAGACTTTCCGTCAGTTACTAAGAAATCTGACCTCTCTGACAGGAAATCAGAAATCCAGTCACATAACTGTGACGATATTCCAAATGCACGCAATATCACTACAAGCCGCTTGTGTGGTACATTGTTAAAATCCTTCCTTAAATCCAGAAACACGGAATCAATCTGAAATCCGTTGTCAATAGCACTCAATACTTCATGCGAATAAAGATCTAGTTGTGTTTCACAAGAACGATGTTTTGTAAACCAATGTTGACTGTGTGTCAAGCGACAGTTTACTTCGAGGTAATTCATAATGTTCGAACACATTATATGTTCCAAAATCCTGCTGCGTATAGACGTTAATAATAAGTGCCTGTAATTTAGCGGATTACTTCTACTACCTTTCTTGAATATTGGTGTGACCTGTGCAACTTTCCAGTCCTTGGGTACGCATCTTTCGTCGAGCGAACGGTTGTATAAGATTGTTAAGTATGGAGCTAGTGCATCAAAAAAAAAAAAAAAAAATGGTTCAAATGGCTCTGAGCACTATGGGACTCAACTGCTGAGGTCATTAGTCCCCTATAACTTAGAACTAGTTAAACATAACTAACCTAAGGACATCACAAACATCCATGCCCGAGGCAGGATTCGAACCTGCGACCGTAGCGGGCTAGTGCATCAACATACTCTGAAAGTAACCTAATTTGTATAGAGTCTGGACCAGAAGACTTGCTTTTATTAAGTGATTTAAGTTGCTTCACTATTTCGAGAATATTTACTTCTACGTTACTGTTCTTGTTGTGAATTCTGGAATACTTACCTCGTCTTCTTTTGTGAAGGCATTTCCGAAGGCTGTGTTTAGTAACTCTGCTTTGGCAGCACTGTCTTCGGTAGTATCTCCATGGCTATCGCACAGAGAAGGCATTGATTGTATCTTGCCGCTAACATACTTCACATACGATAGGATTCTCTTTGGATTTTTTGCCAGGTTTCCAGACAAAGTTTCGTTGTGGAAACTATTATAAACATCTCGCATTGAAGACTGTGCAAAGTTTCGACCTTCTGTAAAACATCGCCAGTCCTGGGGATTTTGCGTCTGTTTAAATTTGGCATGTTTCTCTCGTTGTTTCTGCAACAGTGTTCTGACCCGCTATGTGTACCAAGGACGATCAGCTCCGTTGTTTGTTAATTTATTTAGTATACATCTCTCAATTGCTGCCGATACTATTTCTCTGAATTCAAGGCACATCTGGTCTGCACTTATGTTCTTAGTTAGGAAGGAGTGGAAATTGTCTCTCAGGAAGGCGTGAAGTGAATTTTTATCTGCATTTTTTAACAGGTACATTTTTCGTTTATTTTTGGTGGATTTAGGGGTTACAATATTCAGTCTCGCTACCACGACCCTTTGTTCACTAATCCCTGCATCCCTTTTGATACTAGTTATTAACTCAGGATTATTTGTTGGTAAGAGGTCAAGTGTGTTTTCACAACCGCTTATTATTCGCGTGGGCTCATGAACTACCTGCTCGAAGTAATTTTCAGAGAATGCGTTTAGCACAATTTCGGGTGATGTTTTATGCATACCTCCTGAATTAAACATGTATTTTCGCCAACATATCGTGGGTAAATTAAAGTCACCACTATCGTATGAGTCGGGTACGTGTTTGAAATCAAACTCAAGTTTTCTTTGAATCTTTCAACAACTGTATCACCTGAATAAAACGATGTAGTAAAATACTTATTTTCATGTCAGCAACTATTTGTCAGTATTAATGTTACGTAGACATATGAACAAAGTATGATTTACATAACACAACGTAAAATCATAAACGCACTATTTACGAGTGGAGCAGGGTTGGAGGGATCAGATAGTGGTACCGAAAGTACCCTCCGCCACACACCATTAGGTGGCTTGAGGAGTATGATGTAGATGTAGATTGCTTTGACTACAAGAGTGGCAGCATAATTTTATCATAGAAATATGAATTGAATTTAAATCATTTTTAGTTTGAACTGATTGTCTGCGGTAGTAGTACAACATTCTATGAACAACTAAAGTTACTTCGTCTTTCTATTTTAATAATTACTTGACTGAAAATCAATTATAAAATTCACTGAATCTGTTTTCTTTCGACGATTTCTTTCATTCATGACTTTCTCGGAAGGTATGGTGAGGAGAATACGATCCTGCCGATTGTTTACCACTTGGGTCAATAAAGTTTCCCTGTTTATGCTTTAAATAAACACACTCTAACATTCGAAAAAAGTTACTGTTACACTGGCATGCCTACAAAATTACTGGCTGGTTCTTAATTTGTAATGAGGTGTTTGCTGTGCGATTACTGGCAATAGGATCTTCTTGACTACCGAACACCTTCAACAAATTCGGGCCACTCAGTATTATTCCAAAATGTTATTGCAACTACATGCTATGCCCATACACGTGCTCGATAGCTTATATTTCGCCTTTCCATATGTTATAAGACTGTTTCCAGCACAATTTTCATTAGGCATTTGCGAGCCAACACACACGTCTGAACTGCACCACAGACGCTTGAAAACTCTCTTTGCCCTCACCTCTAGGACTGCGCGCTCTCGCGCCAACAACGTAACTGTTACATTTAATAAATTCTTTGTGACTCCATAAATTTCTCTGACATATCCAACAAGTTTACTTCAGCGATTTCACATAATTATTTCTTAATTATTCTTTTGGAATACATTACATGTTCAATAACACTAGTTACTGACAAAATTCGTAAATACATATAGTTACAAAAAATGGCTTTAAACTCATGAAATCAAGTAACTGGAAAATACGTAGGGCACTGGGTTGTAGTGTTACAAGGAAAGTGTTATATCCTAGCCAGTAATGCCACCCGAGCCCGCTGACAAAAGGTTGGCAGCATCAAAGTGCGGACGCCGTCCGCATAAGCAGCGCCAGCGAGACAGGAAATCGCCGCAAGTCTGCGCGCGCCACCGCTGGCTTCTGGCCTCTTAAGCGCTGGAGTCGCGAGCGCTAGGACAGTTCTGTATTCGCCGCTCAGTTGTATACTCGCCACCGAATTGTGTACTTGCTAGTCAGTTGTGTGTTCATCGTAGCAGAGTTGTTGTTTGTCGTCAGCCGACGCTGACCTAGCCGCTCCGACTCGAACTAGACAGATTTCTGTAGACACGGAGTTCATCACTGTGTTTCTGTATCTTCGTTAATAAAGATAAGTACCGACTCTTATTTAATCGGAGTGTTTGGGTTTTCATCTTTCTGTTCACTGTTCCAGCGGACCGGTCGGCCCGCTATTAAAAGTGTGGCGGTGACTTCGTAAGCAGTTTCTACAGCGAATTGTTTGTCGCTACGAACGCCGCCACAAAAGAATGTAAACCGGATACATCCTCTTGCAAAGAAACCGTCCCAGAGTTGAGCTTCAAATATTTTGCGGAACCAAAGCAAACTTTATTCTGGAGTGTGGGGCAGGGATTTGAGACACTGTCCCACCGAATGCGACTCTAGTGGCTCACCACTGCGCCATCTAGCCCCGTAGGACACCTAGTGTATACAAAGAACCCCACTGTATGATTTTCAGACATACGTCACCATCGAGTATAAATCTTACCTGGTAGTGACTGGAAGAAGGAAAACCTCTTGTGGGGCCGACGTTGTGGCCGAGCGGTTCTAGGCGCTTCACTCTGGAATCGAGAGACCGCTATGGTCGCAGGTTCGAATCCTGCCTCGGGCTTGGATGTGCGTGATGTCCTTACGTTAGTTAGGTTTAAGTAGTTCTAAGTTGTAGGGGACTGATGACCTCAGATGTTAAATCCCATAGCGCTCAGAGCCATTTGAACCATTTTGAACCACATCTTGTGGAATTCTCGGGTGTCCGCCCAAGTCACATCGTAAATTCCCAACGTTAGTTTGGCAGACATGCTTGTTTCCGTCTTCAGGTGGTTCCTGAAGGTCTGCTCTTGTTGGCGTCCTATACGGAGTGAGGCACCTAGGACAGACCGCCCCAAATATATTTAGAATGAATAAATTTATCGAGGTGAGGTTTTCCCCAAATTATACGGGACAATACGGATAATTTCCTGGCGTTCGCAAGTAGTTTTTATCGTTTATAGTCTTTAATTACGACACCAACTTTTTTCCGATCGAACTATAAGCTCTTGAAAGAAGTTTAGAGGAGAACTTCAGTGGCATAGCAAGTATGGGGCTTCATCAGTTAGTACAAAGACAGCAGCGCCGTCTTGCTGCACCAAATGTGTGCAAGAGTGTAAGTCAGGCAAAGTTCATGTGTTAATTATCGCGGCTGCCATGACCAGTGCACCAAATGTTGGCGTTGAGCATTGCCACATGCTAATAACTGATTCTGTAGAAATAATAAACCACGTTGAATTTCATCTGGAGGTAACGGTAACACAGGACCGCTTTTTAAAGCATTTCATGCCTTCGACAGTCGTCGATGTTTCATAATAGATCTTTTTTTTAATTTTCGTCACGCATAAATATACATATGTCTAAAGTTTAATGAGTGAGCAGACCATGTGGCGCTTCCTGAACGACCGTTCCTGTTCACCAAATGTTCCCTTAGGAGGGTTTAACATTACATGTTTGGAATCGGAGGGGCATACTTCATGTCTCATATTTCCGAGATGCCTTTTAGTGAAATTTTCATTGTGCGCTACTGCTGCTAAAATATTACATTCATTTCTTTCATCAGTTGCTATTCGTCTTCGGTGGCGTATTTTACTTACCACATTTCGTGTTTTCAGAACTTCTTTTGTCCACTATTGGCCATTAAAATTGCTACACCACGAAGACGACGTGCTACAGACCCGGAATTTAACCGACAGCAACAAGATGCTGTGATATGCAAATGATTAGCTTTTCAGAGAATTCTCACAAGGTTGGCGCCGGTGGCGACACCTATAACGTGCTGACATGAGGAAAGTTTCCAACCGATTTCTCATAAACAAAAAGCAGTTGACCGGCGTTGCCTGGTGAAACGTTGTTGTGATGCCGCGTGTAAGGAGGTGAAATGCGTACCATCACGTTTCCGACTTTGATAAAGGTCGGACTATACCCTATCACGATTGCGGTTTATCGTATCGCGACATTGCTGCTCGCGTTGGTCGAGATCCAATGACTGTTAGCAGAATATGGAATCGGTGGGTTCAGGAGGGCATTACGGAACGCCGTGTTGGATCCCAATGGCCTCGTAGCTCTAGCAGTCGAGATGACAGGCAACGTATCCGCATGGCTGTAACAGATCGTGCAGCCACGTGTCGATCCCTGAGTCAACAGATAAGGACGTTTGCAAGACAACAACCATCTGCACGAGCTGTTCGACGACGTTTGCAGCAGCATGAACTATCAGCTCGGAGACCATGGTTGCGGTTACCCTTGACGCTGCATTACGGAGAGGAGCGCCTGCAATGGTGTACTCAATGACGAACCTGGGTGCACGAAAGGCAGAACGTCATCTTTTCGTATGAATCCAGGTTCTGTTTACAGCATCATGATCCGTGTTTGGGGATATCGCGATGAACGCACATTTGAAGCGTGTATTCGTCATCGCCATACTGGCATATCACCCGGCGTGATAGTATGGGGTGCCATTGGTTACACGTCTCGGTCACCTCTTGTTCGCATTGACGGCACTTTTAATAGTGGACGTTACATTTCACATGTGTTACGACCCGTGGCTCTACCCTTCATTCGATCCCTTCGAAACCCTACATTTCAGCAGGATAATGCACGACCGCATGTTGCAGGTCCTATACGGGCCTTTCTGGATACAGAAAATTTTCGACTGCTACCCTGGACAGCACATTCTCCAGATCTCTCACCAATTGAAAACGTCTAGTCAATGGTGGCCAAGAAACTGGCTCATCACAATACGCCAGTCACTAATCTTGATGAACTGTGGTATCGTGATGAAGCTGCATGGGCAGCTGCACCTGTACACCTGTACACGCCATCCAAGCCCTGTTTGACTCAATGCCCAGGCGTAGCAAGGCCGTTATTACGGCCAGAGGTGGTTGTTATGGGTACTGATTTCTCAGGATCTATGCACCCAAATTGCGTGAAAATGTAATCACCTCTCAGTTGTAGTATGATATATTTGTCCAATGAATACCCGTTTGTCATCTGCATTTCATCTTGGTGTAACAATTTTAATGGCCAGTAGTGTAATGTTTGAGAAGTCAGATCGTGAGAGCTTATTATGATCTGGATGCTCTTCAGCATACAACGGCCGCTCTGCTCTAATAGTTTAGCGAAATTCACCAGGAACGATGTTCATTTTAAATTCTAATTCGCGATATTTAAATTATTTAAACGGAATGCATCAGTGTGCTCTCTGAATCGAATTTCAAAATTTCTTCCTGTCGGCCCTACGTAGTAGCAGGAACAGCTGCCACAAGTTAATTTGTATATACATGATTTGTGATGTCGTGGGCTGGTTGTTGTATTGTTGCGAATTATTTTGCTTTGTATTTTGTTGTTTGTGTGGAAACTGATTTTGACTTTGTGCGGTTTGAATAGTCTTGCAAGTTGATATGATACATTACCAAGGAAAGACACATAGACATATTTAGTTTCTTCTGGTGCTGAGGAAAGGTTTGTTAATGGTTTTTGCTAACTTTTAATTTTTACATCTAGTTTGTCAACTATGGTTGGGTCATAATCATTGTTGTGGGCTATTTTTTTAAAATGTTCAGTTACTTGGTTTTTACAGCAGGTTCAGCATCAATTTTGTTTACATGGTCGAGTGCTGATCTGAAAAATTCTAAAACAACTAGCCCACGATATCACAAACCAGGTATATGCAAATTAACTAGTGACAGCTGTTCTTGCTACTACACAAGACAGAATGGGAGAAATTTTAAAATCCGATACAAAGAGTCCACTGATGCACTCCGTTTAAATAATTTAAGTGAATCTACTTTTGCAACCCATCTAACCCAAAATAGTCATTCAATCACAGATATAAAAACAAACCTCCACATACTACATTGTAGACAATGAAATAAAAATGGACCTCTTGGAACAAATAGAAATTTTCATGTTGTTGTTGTGGTCTTCAGTCCTGAGACTGGTTTGATGCAGATCTCCTTGCTAATCTATCCTGTGCAAGCTCCTTCATCTCCCAGTACCTACTGCAACCTACATCATTCTGAATCTGCTTAGTGTATTCATCTCTTGGTCTCCCTCTACGATTTTTACCCTCCAAACTGCCCTCCAATGCTGAATTTGTGATCCCTTGATGCCTCAGGACATGTCCTACCAACCGATCCCTTCTTCTAGTCAAGTAGTGCCACAAACTTCTCTTCTCCCCAATCCTATTCAATACCTCCTCATTAGTTACGCGATCTACCCACCTAATCTTCAACATTCTTCTGTAGCACCACATTTCGAAAGCTTCTATTCTCTTCTTGTCCAAACTATTTATTGTCCATGTTTCACTTCCATACATAGCTACACTCCATGCAAATGCTTTCAGAAACGACTTCCTGACACTTAAATCTGTACTCGAAGTTTACAAATTTCTCTTCTTCAGAAACGCTTTCCTTGCCATTGCCAGTCTACATTTTATATCCTCTCTACTTCCACCATCATCAGTTATTTTGCTCCCCAAATAGCAAAACTCCTTTACTACATTTTCATTCTTAACAATAAAACACCCCACATCATGTTACATGAACAAATTGATTTAACACATAACCCATTCGTCCAAAATTTTTAAAAGACGTTAAATTGGAAAAACTAATAAATACTGTACTTATCCACTCCCATACCCGTTCCCCACCTCGCTCATACCACACCTAAACACCATCCCCTCTACATCTCTTTTTTACGCACACACACACACACACACACACAAACAAACAAACAATCTTTTCTCTCTCCCTCTCCCCCCCCCCCCTCTCTCTTTCTCTCTCTCTCTCTCTCTCTCTCTCTCTCTCTCTCTCTCCCTCTCCCTCCCACCTCCGCTCCCCACATGTATACTATCCTCTTTATTGAGTAATGAGAAACATGCCAAACATAACTTCATTACCAGAAGTATTGTCATAAACACTGTGTTGTAAATTTTGTAAATAGCATAAGAAAATTTTGCAATGTAAGAACATAATACTATTTTTATAAAGGAACTAATGTAATAAATATATATTTTACTACGAATACCGCACAAAACGAAAGATTAACGAAGAAAATCTCTGCCTCCACAAAACTCTTTGGAGACAACAATAGCCACACTCTTTGGTTTGTTTATATTTTGTAAAGTATGTGGGAGTCGCCATCGGTGGAAAAGCGCCTGTTTCACTTGACACTGAGTGATACTGGAAAGCATACGTTTTCCAGAGTAATGCCTGCCACAAGAATAAAAACGGTGAGTAATACCATCAAATTAATTTTACAATCTGAATATGCTTCCCACATACAGACCTAACTTTTCGTTTATATATTTGCCACAGAAGCACGACACTCACAATACTCCAAACTAAATTGTACCATCTGGTAATGAATCGCCAGCCAATTCGAAACCGGTATGAATAAATAAAAATTGAAGGAAAAACGGTGATTGACCGCAGTAATTCCTGAAACCTTTAACAAGACAGTCGCAGTGTTCCAAATCCAGAATGGATAAAAGTGGTATTCACTTTTTCGACAGTCATACACATATTGAATGGCTCAATAGCTCCTCTAGCAAGTTATTTCATTCCTACAACAGCAGAACATAGACTGATGGGCTTCAAGCCAACCGGTAAACAGAAGAACTATACCTGAGCTGCGAGTTTCGTTACATTTGGTATAACAGGACAGACGTTTGTGGACCGACCGTAACAGTAGGCAGCGGTTTGCGGCAGTGTTGTCTTTACACTATTTGACCAAGTTGTATTCATGTTAAGTCGTTAAAGTACTCTTAAAAC
The DNA here is from genome assembly GCF_021461385.2 of Schistocerca piceifrons. Taxonomy (NCBI): domain Eukaryota; kingdom Metazoa; phylum Arthropoda; class Insecta; order Orthoptera; family Acrididae; genus Schistocerca; species Schistocerca piceifrons. Next base: position 5,828,559 of record NC_060149.1, read on the forward strand.
GCCATTCAAATGTCACAGGATAAAAAATATAGTTAAATTAGAAAATAATTTGGTGTACTTATTCGGCGACTATGAACGATGAAAGGTACTTGCGAACATCAAGAGATTGGCCATTTTGTCAGTTATAACTTGGTGAAACCCACACCTCAATACATTAGTTTATTCTGGATATATTTGGTGTGACCTGTACTTACTGCCTCATCTTGTATGCAAGGTGGTTAGAAACAGTCTGAAATGCTTGTAACGGGTTTGCAGGATATGTTGATCTGAGAAATAATTGTTAGGAAAAAATATTTGACATGTTGTGCAGTTTCCGAGTTAATTAGTATTGTAGTTAGTTGATCAGGGCGCTGCATACAAAAATCCGAGAAGCCCATCAAAACTAGACATGATTGTCTCAATGGGAATTCCACGATCGTTCATTAAATAAAATATGGCGTTTCAGTCTTCGATCGCTATTCTTTATTTTCAATTACCGTTTTCGGGTTAGCTGCCCATCTTCCATTTGGTGTGTTCTGTACGGACAAGTTACTCTGTAACTACAACATATGATCTGAAGATGGGCAGCTAGCCCAAAACCGGTAACTGAAAATAAAGAATAGCGATCGAAGACTGAAACGCCATATTTTATCCGAGAAGCCCGCCAGAGACGGAATCGCCAGAGGTATTCATCGTTTGGCTGCCTAAAACCAAAATTGGACATGAGATGTTAGCAAGGATCGAACCTAAACCAAAAGGTTGAACAGTCTTGTGAGTATTGGAACAAGGCAATTCTACCCCAAAGTACCGTTATCCAAGATGGCGGCCATGACCCCATCTGATGACGTCAACCAAGATGGATGTAAGACTTTATTATTTTGTATGTACTATTTTATTTAATCAATTGGAGGTACTACCACCATCCAGTGTAGTCGCCAAGGAGTCTGGACACTAACTGACCTATTACATAGTACTACCACTACAGGGTCCTGTCATCCTTCCTGTGGCATAATCCTAGATGGTGGGGAGAAATGGCAGGAAACAGTGTGGTCACCACAGGGTCTAGACTCCAATTGACCTAGTACACAGTACCACCGCCAGAGGGTGCTCTCATAAGTGATGTAATCCAAGATGGCTGAAATGACATCAGTTGATGACATGTGTACCGTTATCCAAGATGGCGGGAAACAGTGCGTTCGCCACGAGGTCTCATTCTAGTACACAGTACCACCACCAGAGAGCGCTGTCATCAAATCCATGACATAATCCAAGATGGCGGTCCAGGGTGGGGTAAAATCCTGGGAAAAGGACTCTGCCTGTGCTGGACATAAGTCTTTATTTTGCAGGCAGTGTCTCCACCACGAGATATAGAGTACAACTGATGCAGTACACAATGCTGCCACCAGAAGGTGATGTCATCCCTCCTGTGACATCATCCAGTGTGGTGGTATGGAGGGCGAAAATGGCACAAAAATGACTTAAGCTGCGCTGGGCTGCTGGAGAGAGTAAGGTACTTTATTTATTATGGAACAATTTATTTAGGGATGGAGTATATTTATCACAATGATTCACAACACACGCTCTGACAGTGTTAGGCTCACATCACATGGCCCATAGACCTGTAAACTACTCCTAAATAACACTCTGCAGACATGTAAACAAATCCTAAACTACCGAAATAATTTCAGAACAGACATGCAATTGCCTCCTAAATAACTTAGTGCTCAGATGTGCAGACACGAAATCAATTCGTAAACCGTCCAAATAGTGCACAGCACAGCCTACAGACCTGCTCGCAAAATAATGCAACAGACAAGCATTCAACATGCACAAGCACCACCCGGCAACCCTTGTCCTGTAGGCCACACAGGAGGCTATGTGCAGCCTAACGAAGTCAAACCATGCACAGGTGCCCGTTCGGGTCATGCAAGCATAAGGTGGTGACATCTCTTTCATACTTGGTACCTGAGAAATTCCTCTCGAAATACGTGTTCACCTAGACACTGTTGCTGAGATGACCAGGCAGGAGTGAAGATGTATTTGAAGAGAGCGCCGACACAGCTGTGAGCCATCACTGGACACAAGCCAGCATGACCAGTTGCTCTCACACCGCTCCTGCCTACAGCGACTGCGTGAAAGTTGTTTCGATTTTCGAGTATACAGTTAGAGTCCACCAAGTGTTACACTAACGTTACAGATTTCCAACGTGCGCTCACGCCGGTCCTATATTCAAGACACCTCTGGGCAGCATGTGTGTTTTACCACTGCTGATGCGATACCTATGGATACTGATGTCACGGAATAGCACAGCGCGCATTGTCCCTAGTGCAACATGAGAGATGCGTATAACCATGCTTAACTGCCCAGCGTGACTGACACAACGTCACGAAGTGCGTGCGTGTGGCTACAAACCGTCGGAAACGCATCTAACAAGGTTCTCAATCTTATACTGATGTCACATGGATGTGTAAAAAATAAGAACCGAGTCGACCTCTTGGAAATTGTATAGTGTCCCAGAAATAGTTAACGCTCACTTTCTTGACGTCTCAGCTTGTATGCACGGAAATTCTTGCCCTAACAGAACTTGTTTACGAAAATAGCGCAGAATAACTTCGAGTGCAGTTTTCCTTGCAGGCCTAATGTGGCACCCCGTCCATCACTTCTTACCCTTACTGCTTTCAACACACATAAACGTTCTCACCAGTGTGTAGAGACTCATATATCTCAGCACAAAGGATGTGAATGGATCGAGCGTTATGATTAGCTCTTATCGAATTTACCCTCTGAGTTACTGATACTGCAGGTGTTGTAGCCCCATCCTTCTTTTTTTTATTTGTGCAGACCACACTTTCAGCTGTTATTTTACACAGATATGCATATTGCATCGACAATTAAACCCTGCAAAGTGCCCCTACATATCGTAAAATACGGAAAGACTCTTACTCAATTACACTGTTCTCTCACCAAGGACAGGAACTTGAATATTAGAGCGTGAAACTGAACTCCAACCTAGCAATATATCACCACATGCTGTCTCGATGTACTAAACATACAAAATCGCCCCTTTTACATCATATGTACACATACCAAGAAAAGAAACAGCACCGTATGTACTACTCATAGCACTAGATATCCCTCTGTGAGGTTGGCAGTCATCAACCCCCCGCAGGGTGACCACAGGGCACTCAGTGTATTGAAGTCACTCTCAGAACTGTTATACAAATTTGGGCTAGTTCCTCTCGACACAAACGTGTTACTGTTTCCAGTCCACACCTGCTTGCTTGCTGCCTTTCATCTGCACTCATCTCGAGACTCTGGGATTACACGAACACATGTATTTTTGCATGGTCTGCACATAGCAGTAGCCTACTCATCGCTTGCACAACATAATTCCGAAGCTATGCAACAGAGATTACTTCTCTACAAACCCGAAACTTTAGTGCTTATTCTGTCTGTGAAGACCTTTATATGAGAATCTAAACAAATAGAGGAAAATGATATTTCCACTCGCAAATACCGATGTCGCTGATGTGACAGATTCCGAATCATCCTTATAATTTACAAAGCCAACTAAGATGCTTCTCATGTCTAGAAAACATGCCAATGTCTCTTTCATCTGCTAGATGCACACACCACAATCGATGTTTCCTCAACTAAATAAAGGTGCAAAATGTACAGAAGCAGTCAACCAAACAATTTACATGGGAGGGAATAGCGGTCCAGCACAAACATACCTCCATGTTCAATCTTCTCAAAATCCCACGCAATCACAAAAGCTGCCACACACATACCAAGTATAAGTTCCGCCCTCTAGAGGACAGCAAAGTTAACTTAGATATATCCCTGCATTCCAAAGCAGGAAAATATTTTTAGACTACAGAAGCGTATAATAAGAATAATGTGTAGTGTAAATCCAAGAAAATCATGTCGAAACCTATTCAAGGAATTGGTCATACTAACCCCAGCTTCTCAATATATTTATTCCTTAATGAAGTTTATTGTAAGTAATATATATCTTTTTCCAAATAACTACTTAGCACACAGTATCAATACTAGGAATAAGAATAATATACATAAAGATACAAAATCACTTACTCTTGCCTACAAAGGAGTCCAGTATTCAGTAATGCATATTTTCAATACGTTAGCAGCAACCACTAAGAGTTTAATTACAGACAAGGCACAATTTAAACGTAAGCTAAAAGAATTTTTGGTCCCCAACTCCTTCCATTCCATCCATGAACTTCTCAACAAGAGCTGTAACCTATTTTAATGAAAATTTATTATACTTTAATTTTTGACAGTACTTGGTGTAATAGCCAAGTAACTAGCTACTGTGTGAATGATGGATTTAATGAGAGTAGATGTAAGTATTAAGGCTGTAAATATTAGAAGCTTAGTTTTAATTATTCTACATAATTTTACTGTTTATTGACTGACAATGATTAAAATTAATGAAAATAAGTTTTTCTAATTTCATTTTTGTAATGTGTGTTTCTGAAATGTTCCACACCCAGGAGGATCACCTGTTTTGTGGGTGTATGGAACGAATAATTAATCTAATCTAAACTAATCAACAGTCCTTTGCATTCTTACGGATGCTGCCATTAATGGGAAATGCGAATCATCTCCTCACAGGTCACCAGCGCTGCAGGCCAAGCACACATAGACTGATTGATCCTATGAAATCGTTCACATATATATTTTACCCCTGTGGTTACAACTAAATGTTTTCATTGTGGTCTCAGTTGCATGACACTCGTCAGTAAGCGAAGTATCAGAAATACACCCTACTGATGGCTATGGCTCTGGAAATAGAAATATCAGTACCCATTGTTATGACTTAACATACTCTTTCCATGTTATCACAGCACTCCACGTCAAATCCCTACCTTCCTTACGACTGGACATAGTCGTTTCCTTTGCCCACGTTGGAACACAAACACATTGATTATAAGGCTGATGCTGAAATGCGAACATATCACGCACCCCGTACTACTAAGTATAATAATCTGTTAATAATTGATCACTGGCGATACGAAATAATACTGAGCGAAAATCAACCATGGGTGGACATGTCTCATGAGTTGTTCTTGTGAGTGCTACCACCGTGTCCTGGAAAGGGAGGTTTAACCGAGAGATGTTAAAAAACAACCGAACTGAGCAACTACTGCATGTTACTGTCACAAGCGGTCTCGGTTCTACAGGTGCATACAAGTATCAATGTTAAAAGCTATAGCAACTTTACAAATCGAAGAACGACATTACCTCTGAATGAGGTGATTTTTTACCCAGACAAGTACCGTGACAATTATCGCAGGAGTATATAGTATCAGACCACATCGCCAATGGTGTATAACACTTCAAAAACCTCTAAAAACTAGTCATCTTATAGCATTCTTTTCATATTATTTTCATTATTCTTCCAAACATATTCTGCTTTCATCATTTGTCATCCTGTTACCTCCTTTTCTACTGTACCCACTTTTCTTACTCATGCCTATCTTTTCTAACAGGGAAGAACGAAGGATGATATATTTAGTTCAGAGTGACAATAGAGGAAGATTGACAGTATGAAAAGAAAAGGAAGTAGTATTCTCAATAACTCGACCACTTGGTGTTCGTCAGACACCTAGCATTGCATAGATTACAATGCCCTCTGAGACTTTGGGATCATTCACTTCTATTGACATATAGTTTTAAGTCTACAGTATTGTGCATCCCTAACACTTTCTTCGAGTTTTGGTACACTAGGGAGTGAGCATTGGCATGTGGAGTTCCCTGCACTTCGAATGAGCCATTGTAAATGTATTTAAATTTACAAACTTCATTACTTATCTCACTGCATTTTTCGTGTTTCTGCACTAAAACTAAGCCACTAATTTTGAATTTAGTTTTCTTAAGTCCCTAATGATGTATTTTAGATCTTTTGTTCGCCTTTCCTTTCATTCTTTTTACAACCAACTCTTTTTTTTTCATTTAGGTCAGTCCCTACAATAGATGGAAACTGCAAAGTTTCTTCAACACATTTACTTTTGCAATTTAACAGAATTTCTTCAGGTGTAAAACCTGTGGTTTCCTGATAAAGTGTATTCATGGTTTTCTCAAAATCTGTTATAAACCTGCCCCAGGCCTTGTAATTATGATGGCAGTAGGTTCTAAACAAGCTGCTTAACTCACACATGTATCATTCTACAGGGTTACTTGCTGAGTATGGGTTGAAATATATTTTACTTGTACATCATTGTGTTCCATGGCCTCTTTACATATTTTAGATATAAATTGAAGTCAATTTTCGGATAGCACTGCTTTTGGTTTACCAATCGTATTAAAATATTCAGTCATTTTGCTGAAAACTGCTTTTGCAATAGCTTTTCTGATAAAGTACAGTTTAACAAATTTGGAAAATACTTCTAAGACCACTACAAAGTATCGAAAATTTCCGAAAGTTCTTGGGAAAGGTCCATACAAATCTAATGGCAACAGGTCAAAATTATCTTCCGGGACAGTGTTCTGCATATAACCTTGGTTAGTTTGGTTGGCAACTTTTGCTCTTTGACAAACATCACATGACTTAATCCTATGTGTTATTTTCTTACTGGCACCCACATTTATTATTATTACGTCAGTCAGTTTATCTGTACATATCTTAGGACCACAATGTCACAAAGTGAGATGGATGTAGTCTATAATTTCGGTTTCAAATTGTAATGGTCAACAAACTTTCCACTCCTCTGTACTTGTATTTCTTCTCCTGTATAATACTAAATTAAAAATTTTATAAAATTTATCAATGTGGGGAAATTTGGGATTATTGGAATTTATTTTTATAGATTTCCATACTATGTCTTCATTCTGATGGAAACGCATGCACCTGCAAAAATTGTTCAATTTTCCTCCTACCCTGAGTTTCTTTAATATACATCATGTGAAATTTACCATATTCATTGCTTTCTTCTGGTAAATTATTGATGCCATCAGGCAATCGTGACAAAGCATCTGCTATGTAGTTATCACGGCCTTTAATATACGAAATTTTATAGTCAAATTGCTGTAAATATAGGGCCCATCGACTTAATCTGCCGGTATATGAAGGACAGTCTTTCTAAAAGTTAATGCTCTATGATCAGTATGGATAATGATTTTGTGCCCCCATAAATAATTCTGGAATACCTTTAATCCCCATATAATAGCTTGTGCTTCTTTCTCTGAAAGAGTGTAATTCTCTTCATACTTGAAGTGCTACTTGCCAAAACTATCGTCTTGTGTTCTTGATTAATTAATTCTACATTTCCCTGGAAAATTTCAACTCCGATTCCATACGCACTACTATCTGTGATCGTATGGAATGGTTCACTCAAAACTGGGTGATGTAATATATACTTACTAATTCATTTTTTAACTCTTCAAAATCCTTTTGACATTCATTTGTCCAGATATATTAACTGTTTTTCTTAAGTAAACCATTTAAATGTGGACTATTAGACGCTTGCCCCTTCGCAAATTTACGGTAAAACCCACAAAGACCAAGAAATTCTTACATTTCCTTTCGGTTCTTTGGTGGTGGGCATTTTTCAATTGCTTTCAATTTCTCTGGGTCCTTTCCATTCCCAGACGTAGTTATGAAATGTCCTAAAAACTTTATTTCCAGTTTAACCAATTCACATTTCTTCAACTTCAGTCATCCCTCCTGCTTGAAGAGCAACGAAACTTTTATTCAACAGTTCGCAATGTTCTTCCCAACTCTTAGTGGCAGTTCACAAGTCATCAACGAAGACAGTTAGTCTAGCACAAAGTTCCCAACCAACATGGAATCCAATGCTCTAATAAAAACAGAGACGGAAGTATTTAAACGAAAAGGCACAACTTTATATTGGTAGCATTTCCCAGCAAGTAAGAATGCAGTATATTTCTGGTATTCTTCATGCAGAAGGATCTGCCAATATCCTGCAGTGAGGTCAGGGATAGTTAAATACTTTACATTATGAAATTTTTGTAATAAATCGTCTAAATTCTCCGGTCAGTCTACATCTCGCTTGACAATTTTATTCAGTGTCCGTGCATCAATAACAACTCGCACGCCACCGTGTCTTTTTATTTACCATTATAAGTGGACTATTATATTCACTGTTGCTTCTTTCAGTCACCCCCCATTCTAACATTCTGTCATTTTCTACCTATTCTGCTTCTTTCTTTGCTAGCTTTACTAGATAGGGTCTTACAAAAATTTTCGTGTTTAAGTGCATCGATACGGTATTCAGAGTTCTTAACCATACCAGGTTTATCTGAGAACACTTTCTGATTAATATTTAAAATGGTAAATAAATCATCTTTTTGTTCAGATGAAAGTTCTTGGATTTCGACAACAATTTCCCTAAAACTGTCAGTCTTCATTTCACTAGACATTACGTTTTTCAGATAGTAAATTTCATAGAAGCTGGACAATCCATCGTTTCTGGGTTCCAATTCTAGCAGTATTGACTCTACGTTAGTGTCATGTACAGTTTCATTTTCTGCAAATTATTTCTAAAGTATTAAATTCCCTGTTCATTTTAACAGTTCCGGTCCCACAATCTAAAAATATCCTTTCTTTGTAAGGCCAGTCAATACATAGGATCATTTCTGCTCTTAATTCAGGTACAACTAAGAAGTCATGTTCAAATTTTTGCCCTTGTATCTCAAATTCAGTCAATACCTGCATACGAATGGTCTTACTGGATTTGCCAGTTGCTCCTATTATCGTTACTCCATTCACAGACATTATGACTAATCCTGGTTTACTCGAGATATGCTCAAAAACCGACTCTGAAATGGCACTAATTTGAGATCCACTATCCAACAGTACTTTTAAAACTATCGCACAAATTTTTATTGAGATAATGATTTGTTTAGTAACCCTATGTTCTGTTTCTTCCTGTTCTTCCCACAACAAATCCTGTTCGACCATTATGTCATTCCTGGAAATGTTACCCATGGACCTTTCCTGTATGTCTCGTGGCTTTTTTGGTGTCTTGATCTCTATGTCTTTAGAGATCTGTAGCAGTTTTTGTCCTTCTATAATGTTATCAGGCGGTTCTTTTGGTTTCGGAATTTCAAATTCCTTCATAACTGTAAGTAAAGCTTGCCGCAGTATAGTATCATCTGGAGGTTTTTGCAAGTCATGCCCCAACACCATATTATCTGGTGGTTTTTTCGGTTTCAGTTCAATTACGCCTTCTGGATTTTGTTTCCAAAAAATTTCATCTCTTTTTTCATACTTATTTTCGGTGAAAGTGTATTCATTCCTATCTGTTTCTATGTATTCTTCCCCACTTGAACTGTCGCTGAGTTGTTCTTCATTATCAGATTCGAGTAAGAATGCAACTTTTAAGCAATGAGGTAAATCATCAAGAAATGTTTTAATAGCTTCGGTTTTCTGATTACCTCCTACATATAGCGTTTGATTTATGTTCTCAGGCACTTCTTCGGTATCACTTTGAATGACATCGGCTTTTATTTCATATTATCTATAATTGTCATGTACTTCAGTAATTCGCAATCCATCTTCCTCCCTATCATTATTTGTAAATGATTGTGCAAGATTCATATCCACTTTTACTTCATCTGTAGCACTAATTTTATTTATACTGGCCCTGACACTTTTTTCCTGTTACTCCCTTTAATAATGGTCGCTCGCTTCACCTTTCGCGGCCCCTTCGTTTCTTTCATTTTTCTCTTCTACTAATACTGTACACGTACTTTGCGCACACTTCCTATATTCCCTTAATTTCTACTTACTAAATTCTCCTCTACTCCTACGCCATTACCGTTGAGAGCATCAACTTCAAATTTAAGGTCCGTAATAGCATTACTCACCACGCCTACTTTTGTGTCCACCTTTTCGATTTGTTTACTGATTTTTATTCCTTGCGTTTCGATCTGTTTACTCTGTGTTTGTTCCAGTGTCCTAGTTTGGTTATTAATTTCACTGCTCTGTGCTGCAATCTGTTTATTAATGTCAGTACTATAAGCTGCTATTTTCTGATCCTGTGCTGTAATCTGTGTAGACAATATTTTAACAAATGTGTCTTAATTGTTGACTTTTCGCTTTACGATTCTGCTGCACCTTCGTATTCAAATGCTACTTTTCGCTGGTCAGTTACTTCCCCTTTGATTTTCGGTGAATCAGACATTTCCGTTGACTCGTTTGCATATCCACTATCTTCAATTGGACCGTCTTTCTTATCTTGTCTTACGTGTGCTACATTCATGGTTTGAATTTGGTCGTTTATATGTATGTGGTCTTTCACATGATCTTGTTGCCGTTGTATGGCGTCATCTATAAGTGTACCTGTCGAACTACTACCCGCTAGCACATTTTGCACGCTCCCATGCAGCTTTCTTGTTTTATTTTCAGGTTTTCATCCATCTTAGTTCTTGTTATATTTTTATACCTTAAACTTTCAAACTTAGGTAACTTTCTGTTATTTATTTTTTTGTTTGTGTTACAGGTTCGTGCCACTGGACGTTTTGTGCTTGATTTACTTTTGTATTTCTCGTAATATTTACGACTTTTACAGTCTCTAACAGTAAAATTAAATGACATCCTGTCACGTCACACCAAATATAGCACATACGGCCCAAAAGCCAAATACAGCACTATACTATGCTGTTTGTTATACGGGAATAATGCGTATTACCAAAAATGGTATTTCAATGCAGCAAATGTTACCCTCTGGAGGGATTTGAGTAAATTGACCATGAGTTGAGTAATGGGTTTGGATTATGGAACCTGATTATAATATAACAATTGAAACCAGAAACCTACAGATTGGATTTTGGAAAATATCTGAAGTAACAAAGTTTACTTAAATGAAATAAAATACGGTCGACAGCATAATTAGGCATAGTAACACGAACATTACTTGTAATGAATATGTATTGAATTTTGGTAAAGGAAAGCTACAATTACTTCTCTCCCAGGTTTGTCTATGAAAGTCTACTATAATCAGATAAGTGTTGCAGTAAATACCAGCAGTTACACATAATATGTCCAAGCTCTCACAGGAACAATTGACACTTTATCTCTTCTCAACAGTAATACTTTGTCATATATTAGTTATCTCAACATCAAATCTTGTGAAAGACACTACTATGCCAAAATTGGACATGGACATAGTCCTGTTTCAGTAGTTACTTTTCATATAGTACAAAGATAATTATAAGTCACTTGCAATAGGGTTTTTACGCTCTCTATGAGACAATCTTATTTCTATTTTTTTGTAATAAATGCAATTACAGTAACTTTATCTTTCATAGCCAAAGACTTAGACAGTGGTCCTCAAACTGTCTTTCCAGTTTTTATTACACAAAGCACACAAAACTCTAGAATTACTTCATAATGCAATTAGTAAAGTCATTGTTCAAGAAAGTTTCTTCATATTAAGCACACCAAAGTGGGGATTCTCAGCTGACCATTGCACTAAAATAAACTAAACACACAATTCTGAAACAATTTGTAAGATGTAAATTTAGGTATTACTCTTTCACAGATTTCACTCACCTAGCAGAACTTTTAAAACAGTTAATGCCGGTGATCATTTATACAGGTTCTTAAGTATGACTTTAAATGCAGTTTATTCTAACTAACCTCAAAATATGGTATTTCCTTTCGTCATTAGCGCTACTAGTAATTTTCACTGACAGAATTAAATGCAGTTAATCTTTGAATCATAAATACTTTGACTTCAAACAAATTAAACATTAAGGAGGTTTTCATAAATGCAATTCTATGTACCTCCCTCGATTTCAATGAAACCCACAGTATTTCTATATATATTGTTCCATTCAGTGTTAAGCAACACCAACAATCATTAATTTTCAATCGTTTTTCACATACAGGATATTCGGATATTAGGAATTATGTGGAATGGATCCTAAGAGGTGTGATGAGAGGAACCAATCCAAGGTTCGGACACACAGTTTAATATAATTTGCCTTATTATTTAAAATTAAGCAACACTTAAATGTACTGGCTCATACTTTGACATAAATATGGCTTCCTAGATTTGCTGAAGTGACGGCGCAATATTGGTGGGGAGTACATGGTGGCTACCTGATCTTTTCTCTGGATGTAATTTGCTCTATTACTTTCTTGTTAGCGACGACATTACCAACACAAGAGCCTTTTCCAATTGTACAGCACCATTTTCGAGTCGTACACACATCCGAGACTTTCCATATTAAACCAGGTACAGGATGCCTCACTCGGCACTTGCGCTGTTCACTCACTTGCTGCTGAGACTAAACTGTCCAGTAGCTAGTTGCTGACTGACTGTGGTCTCTCACTTGGCGCCCAGACTCAGCGCCACACCCACCTTTTAGCCCGCGCCAACCACTTTTTTGGCGCACACCAACTCAATTCCATTGCAAATGGGAAATACCGTTGCTTCTCATGTTTTACAATGCAAGTCCCTAGGTATGAACCAGCCTTGTACATAGTTGTGAACAAACATCTTTTAAAAATCTTAATATTTAAATGCATTAACATGTTACCACAAAAGCCACATATTTATATAACATCTTCCTCCAATTAATACAAAGAATTTAAATAGTAAAGAGAGAACATTTAACACAACTTTCCACTTCATTACAGTAGGTCACTGACATTACATAGTGAAAATTACATTCTTGACACTGAACAGAATTAATTAGTACAGAATATTTACAGTATTAATTACGGTGTTACAGGTGCAACCTCGTAACGAAATTACACAATTTAAGAAGTGGATAAGGAAAGTGGTATGAAACCGGTATCTGCCAAAACAGTCATCGCATACATGAGTGCAATATTAGGAATCAGTCGAAAGGGAACACAGAGCCATCATTTATTCTGTCACTAACCGGTCGGTGTGGCCGTGCGCTTCTAGGCGCTTCAGTCTGGAACCGCGTGACCGCTACGGTCGCAGGTTCGAATCCTGCCTTGGGCATGGATGTGTGCGATGTCCTTAGGTTAGTTAGGTTTAAGTAGTTCTAAGTTCTAGGGAACTGATGACATCAGATGTTGTCCCATAGTGCTCCGAGCCATTTGAACCATATGATATTCTGTCACAGTGACAGATGAGTTTAAATGTAGAGGTCGTCATTCACTTTAGGACATCAGTTTGGAAACTCTCCACAACGCAGGCAAACTCTTGTAGTTTCCTTACGTTGTAACTGTTTTTTATTTAAAATCATCCACCGTGTGTAGCGTGTTATGGTAGCCAGCTGTAACAAAATGTTTTACACCATGCGATGTCTAGTTTTCTGCGGGAGGAGGTGTATCAGAGTGAGGAGGTGTATCAGAGTGTCTTAATGTCAGTTTAGGTCCTGACACAGACCTCGAAGTTGTGGCAGAAGATCAAAATGTATGGCAGTGTACAAAGCGTGTTAGGAAACAATGTTTCAAAGAATGACACAGGGTCAGAGGGAGCGTCTTTTTGCAACTTACAGTGTAGCGTGTGGGATATAGCCATCACCCTGCAGTACGGGTGATGAAACCTTAAACTGCCCTCTGCAATGGCTCAAAAGCTGTATATTTAATAGAATCGTCCCGCACAGGCAGCAGCAGCGGATTGACAAGTATATTCGATGATGGATGGGGTGTCCCATTAGGATTGCTATTCTGGAGAGCATCGCAACAACTCTCTCTTTGCCCCACATCAGCATCGCAGCTATGTGTCATCGCACCTGCTACGGTGCCTAGGTTAGTTCCATATCGTATGAAGTTAGTGAAGCTTTTATAGTTTGCAATTTTTCTGTGTTGGATGGTACAGAATAGCGATGATAGCATGTTGGACTGACAGATGTGAATGGATGCGGATCTGCTTCGGCTGTAGTATCTGTATCTAGTTTGGAGATGTACCACATTGCGCGCATTTCCAGTGAATGTCAAAACACCGTCCTGTTGCACTAACTCAGGTTGTTCTGTTTCTCCATGGGTTGCAGAAGGTGGTGGATATGTCTGTCTCCGACTTATGCTCAGTTCCGACTTAAATTGGAACGATCACATGCGCAAAGCTGTACAAATGGGAGCAGTTGCAAGATGCATAGGGGGTGACTAAAACCACAATGGAATTTTACTGTAGCAGCCAGGTTCGGAAAGGTGACTCGTTTCGAGATATGGGAGTGCCATAAATATGACTGAGTAGTGCTTGTAATCATTAAAGGTATTATCAATAGGATCCAAAGCAGGTATGTGCTTGAATGGAAAGACGTGATTGCAAATCATAGACATCATTTCTAGCGGATAGCATAACACAAGAGATCTGAAAAGCTGGTGTACATTTTCTTACGACCTCAATCAGCACACTATTACTACTGTTTGTGATCCTCTTCAATCAACCATCGCCTATAGCTCAGTGGATGTATCACCAAACCTCTGACATGGGATGAAGACAGAATGCGCTACAAATACTGTAGAAATATCTAGCTGCGGTGGCGTGAGGACTTTGCAGATAACGGTTTCATACCACGTTCCTTAGCCGAATCGCTTTCTAAATTGGGTAAGTTCGTTAGAAGGTTGCACCATCAACTTCGTGTTAGCGCGCTGTTGCTATGACAATATATACTCCTGCGATTGCCGTCACAGTATTTGTCTGGACAAAAAACTAACTCATTCAGAGGTAATGTCGTACCTCGATTTATAAAGCCAGTATAGCTTTTAACATGGATGCTTGCGTGCACCTGCAGAACCAAGATCGCTCGTGACAGTAACATACAATAGTTGTTGAGATCGAGTTTTTTTTTTACATCTGGCGGTTAAACCCCTCTTTGTAGGACACTGTGGTAGCACTCACAAGAAAAACTTATGAGATATGTCCACCCATGGTTGATTTTCTTTCAGTGGTATTTCGTATCGGCTGCCAAGAATTCTTCGGGGTTGTATTGTAGGGAAGCAACCTACTCACGCCATATATAATTCGTACGCTTTCTAATGTGTGCCAGCCTAGTCCGCTCAAACTAGCTATGATGTCACGAATGTTGCGCAATACCTTAAAAGTAAACTAAATAATCTGAAGAGATGATAGCATGTCAGGAGTGATGCTAAAATAATAATGTGTTAAGTTTCAGTTTAATAACTTTAACAGTTTTCGAATCGTTTGCCTTCTTGTGGGCCGGGAGGCATTTGAGCGTCCGGTCGCCGGATTTGTGTAGACTTTTCGCCGTTGCATTTTACTGCTGCTTGAAGCTCTGTTATTAAGGTGCATTATGGAACTGGTCGTTTCATTTGCATCCCAACCCCAACAAAACGACCAGTACCATAATGCACCTTAATAACAGAGCTTCAAGCAGGAAACTACAGCTTTCCCTGAATGACCGGCATATCAGACATAAAGATAAGCCCAAATATCTGGGAGTAAAATTAGACCGCACACTAACGTTTAGCTCCCATCTGGAAGAAACCAAACAGAAATTAAAATCTCGAAATGCCATTATGTCTAAACTGGCCGGAACATCATGGGGGTGTGGAGCTAATACACTAAGGACATCAGCATTCGCCCTCGTGTACAGCGTGGCTGAATATTGTTCACCAGTCTGGGCGAAAAGTGCGCATGTTAATAAAGCAGACACCCAATTGAAAGAGACGATGAGAATTATCTCGGGCACACTTAGAGCTACCCCATGTGACTGGCTCCCAGTCCTTGCCAACATAGAACCCCCTGATATAAGACTTATCACCCATCAACAGGCTAAAATCTAGGTCCCCCTTTTGGAAGATTGGCAGGGAATTACAGGACTTCGACCCAAAGCTAGCCTGGGGGGAATCATGGCGCAAAGGGACACACAAGAACCAAAAGCTTATCGATGACCCCAGCAAGAAGATAAATGGTTTTGGTCTCCCTCGGAGGTTCTGGGTTGCCTTAAATCGCCTTAGAACAAGCGTGGGAAGATGCAAACATCTAATGAATAAGTGGGGACTTGCGGAGAGTCCCGTGCGTGAATGCGGTGAAATCCAGACAGTGGACCACCTACTGGTGTGTGAAGTGGTAGGATATAGTGGTGAACTGAAGGACATACATTACCTGCCTGATCTAGCCATAGATTGGCTCAAAACTATAAGTAGCATTGTGTAGTGTTGTAATTTCCTGGTGGATTGTAATGACACTGTAATATTTGCCTTGTATATGCCGAACGAATAAATAAAAAACAGTTTTCGAAATTTTGACATTCTACATAAAAAATCATCGGTGCAACAGGAAGGAGCTAGAAACTTCAAAATTTATATTCGGATGCCTTTTTCATTGCAATGTAATGGAAACAGCATGCTCGATCTCAGAAAGTAATAATTTGGTTGAAATTCATGATTTTTTGTTTTTGTGTCCTAAGAGTACGGAAAGAAGATAGATTAAGTAAGTGATTGGATAAAGCTAGGATGTTTGGATTTAGGTAGAATGGCGATACGCTATAATAACAAAGATGTGAGAAGTTTCAAAAAGGTAGCTATAAAACTATAGCTCTAGCGTCTCTCCAAAGGGCAAGTTCAGAGCTCATCTATTGCGTGAAGTACAACTAAAATAATTCTCTCGCCAAAAGTATTTAACCTAGCCATATTAGAATGTTGTTATAGATACCTACCAGAGTGCTGCTTGCACAATTAAATCGAGAGCTTCATTGGCCTTCAGTGAATGAAGCAATTAATTATTTAGTAACTTGAAGAGGTGTTTTACTAGCCCGAGTGGCTGGTCAAGAAGGCAAATCCAGTCGGCTGCGCCTTTGGCGGTCCGCACCGCGGCTATATAAATAAGAGCGTGCGAGCTAGAGTAGGGCCCCAGTTCTCTTCTAGATTTGTATCAGCGCGCACTCCGTGTCGGAAGCCGCATCGTGTTTGTGCAGTTGCCAGGAACAGCATTGGATGACGTATTATGTAACTCGGTATGCACGTAACAATGAATTTGCATTGGGGTAAAGAGTTAATAATGGAACGACTTCAGTGATTTATTCTCACTTTGCGTGTGTCGTATTTTCACGTATCGCCACAGGACAGACCACCTACCATTACTAGTGTGGCGTTTGATGAGTTTTAACATAAAATTTTGGCGAGCATTCAATTTGAACACTGAGATCGATAACGATTATTGAACAGTTTCGTTATCTAGGGATAATAGGATCCGTGCAATAGACTGTGAACAGCTCTGATAGTACGATAGCTGGTTATGGGTAATCATTTGTGTGGAATTTTAGGCTTTATCATTTTCAGAATATAGTGAAAGTTGTTATAGTAAACTGCATTTTCTATGAATCCAAGGCATCATCCTAAATCCTCAAAGAAATGAAAATCAATAATCAACAACTTTTATTCTCCATCAGAGTGGGCACAGTGAACTCTAATTACAGGTATCCCGTTTTTGCTAATTACTTTCTGGTTGCCAACATTGTAGTTAGATAGCCTGTGTAGAGAACAGCAACATATTTAACATAATAATAACTTAAATTTTCCACTCACTGCCCTACAGTATGACTGTGGTCCATGGACCTGTTCTATCCCTGACGTTTCGTCCAAAGCCACGTTGGACATCTTCAGATGTGCTCCTGGTTCTGCTGAGTCTTGCCCAGCTGACGAGTCGGACGTCGAAGAACGGCCTAAATACTGTGGAAAGTGGGTGTGGTCTAGATTTCACGTGAGAGCAGAAATAAACCTTGTCAAGGATAAAATATAACTATCATCATAGTACGTCAAAGATAAAAACTTCTCATCGACTCTGTAGCGCCTCTGTCCATATATCACTGAGTTTCATAGCTTCTGTAGGCGTCCCGGTGGTCCCGGTCGCCTACGGTGGACTGGATGACCGAGTGGTGACCTCTCCAGTTGTCAGGATGCTAGGAAATGGCTGTAGAAGCGCCAGAAACGCCAAAGAAACATTATTAATTCAAAACACCTTTATTCCTGCCGAGTACAATGTGGCTTGGTGATATCAACGACCTTCCCCGAGTCCTCGCTGACTCGTAGCGATGACACCAGATCCGGACCGCACCAGTCTTGCTAGCGCAGCGCCGCGTGCTGTGACGTAGCGGAGGAATGTCCTTACTTCGGCCGCGCGTGGATGGCGGCGCCCGGCTGGCCGGCCGGCTCGCGGCGGACAGCAGGCTGCTGCGCGTAGAGGCTCCGGGTTGGAGTCCCCAGCGCTGTCGGCACCAGAAGCGTTCTCGTGGTGCGGAGTGTACTCTATCCCACCCCGTCTTCTTCCCTGCTCCTCCTGGTGGCTAGTCCGCGGTGGACGGGCTGAACCGGCTGCAGTCCCCAGCGTCGTCGGCTCACCCGTTTGTGATGGCGGATGCACAGGGCCTAGGCTCCTCACGATCTCGACGACGGCTCACTGATGTGGTCAGCATTGGTGGCGAGCGAGTCTGCCGCGATGTCTGCTAATCCTGGGTTGATGATTGACAGCGGCAGCAGAGACGACCAGAGCTGGTACTGTCCCTTCACGTCTGCTGCTGGATGGGCTGCCCTTGCTGCAACATCTCCTTAATAAAGATTAACATGTCGATCACCGAGCTGAGCGCTACGCAACGACCCAGTACACATCTAACTGCAAGTCTAGCTGTGAGTGCGAGTGCCTTGCTGCTATCAAAGCTGGCGTATTTAAAGGAAGCACGAGCGACGTCCTGACGTCATGCTCGTTTGTAATGAATGCATTCGTTCCACTTACACTGCTGATTCATCTGTCGTGTTCGCCCCTTAGGTGTTCTTGCGACAGAGTTACGTGCTGTTGCGGCAGACTGACGCGAAGTTGCGAAATGCAGTACAGCTGACGCTATACCCCAGTCTTGCACTCTACAAAAGTCTCCATCTATCACAAACCCGCGTGCTAAGCGATTCTCTCTCGCCTGTAGTCTGTAACCAGGCCATTGCCCCTGCGTGACGACACATTCCGATATATGCCCAGTCCTCTTAGCTCTTGGCTAACCTATTGCCTCTGGCTCTCGACATAGGCAACGAAACTTTGACAATATTCCGCGTTTCCAACTCTTTACTATTCCGCAACACTACGCCTCTTCTTTTCTGTTAAAATTATCCCCATGTTTATATATTTTGCTGGCTTTTCTATATAGCCGTGGATAATAGTTCGTCACAGTACATAAAACTTAAGTTTCCGAAACTTTCACTACGTGATCACCCAACTGATGAGCATGTTCCATCACGGCTGACTAGTCTGTTATCCCTATTCGGCATAGACTTTTATGTTCCTTCAACTATGTATTCACACTTCTCTTGTAGTTCCAATGTAGACCCTACCACATGTACACGGAATCTTGCGTACACCATTAGAAGACAGAGGGGGACTTTTATCCTTAACAGAACTAAGAGCTGGGCCTGTTTTCTTAGTTGGTCTGAAAATCGGTCGAACGTTATGTTTCCTTAAAATCTTGCAGATATCATCCGTTACCTTTTTGATGGAGCCTAAAGAAACCGTGTTCTTCCATGGCTGTGTCCTATCGTTGTCCTTAGTCCTCTTGTTATTCGGTCGCGAAACTCTATTTATGTCGTTACTAGAGTACCCATTCTTCCCAAAAGCCTGCTTTAGATGTTTTAACTCTGCGTCCATGTATTCCGGCGCACAAATCGCTTTAGCTCTGTCCATTAGACTGTTAATTACACCTGTTTTCTGTTGTGGATTTGAATCTCTATGCAAGTATCTGTCGGTATGTGTAACCTTCCGAAAGACTTTATGTCTCAAGGTACCATCAGTCTGTCTCATAAGGAAGACATCCAAGAAGGATATTGCATTGTCTTTCTCCATTTCCATGGTAAACTGGATTTTAGGATTTATACTATTTAAATAACAAAAGAATTCCTCTAAAGCTTTTTTGCCATGTGACCAAACCACAAATGTATCATCCACGTATCGATACCATCGACATGGTTTCTTATTCGGTTTTTCCAGTGCTAATTGTTCGAATTTTTCCATGTAAAAATCGGCGATCGTAGGACTCAATGGGTTACCCATGCCCACACCATCAACCTGCACATAAAACTCGTCCTCCCACTGAAACTGACTAGAGGAGAGACAGTGTCTGAAAAGCGACTCTTCTGCTCTTTTCAGTAGGCAAGACTCAGCACAAACGGGAGCACCTCCGAAGATGTCCAACGTAGCTTTGGACGAAACGTCAGGGTTAGAACAGTTCCATGGACCATGGCCATACAACCCTGGAGAGTTGTCTGCAGCTGAAACATCCAATCGTGAAAGCCTTCATTGTAGGATTATTTCGTATCGCCAGTGATCAGTTATTGACAAAGTATTATACCTAGTAGTAGGGGGGGGGGGGGGGATATTTTCGCATTTGAGCATCAGCCTTATAATGTACGTGTGTGTTCCAACGTCTGCAAAGGAAACGACTATGTCCAGTCGTAAGGAAGGTAGGGATTTGACGCGGAGTGCTGTGATAACATGGGAAAAGTATGTTAAGTCATAAGAATGGGTACTGATATTTCTATTTTAAGAGCCACAGCTATCAGCGGGGTGTATTTCCGATTCTTTGCTCATTGACGAGTGTCTTTCAAATGAGACCGCAATGGTAACATTTAGTTGTAAGTACAGGGCTAAAATATATATGTGAACGATTTCGTAAGATCAACCTCTCTATGCGTGTTTGGCCTGCAGCGCCAGTGACTTGTGCGGGAATGATTCACATTTACCACTAATGGCAGCAGCCGTCCGAATGGAAAGGCCTGTTCGAATGCAGGAATGTATCTGAGTTAACATTGGCGTCCTCTAGAGGGCAGAATAGTGAACTAATACTTAGTATGTGTGTGGCAGCTTTCGTCATCGCGTGGGAATTTCAAAAGATTGAATATGGAGGTGTGTTTGTGCTGGACTGTTGTTCCCTCCCTTGTAAATTGTTCGGTTGACTGCTTCTCCACATTTCGCGCCGTTATTTAGTTGAGGAAACATCGATTGTGGTGTGTGCATCTAGCAGGTGAAAGAGATGTTTTCTAGTTCTCTAGATATGAGAAACACCTTAGTTCACTTCGCAAACTATAGGGATGATTTGAAAGCTGTTACATCATCGACATCGGTTCTCGCGAGTGGAAATATCATTTTCCTCTATTTGTTTCGAGTTCTCATGCAAAATTCTTCACAGACAGGATAAGCGCTAAAGTTCTGGGTTTGTAGAGAAATAATTTCCGGTCTATATCTTCGGAATTATGTTGCGATAGCGATCACGGGGGCTACTATTGTGTGCAGACCATTCGAAAACACATGTAATTTTGTAATCCCAGGGCAAGCAAGCAGGACCAGACCGGAAACAGTAACGCGTGTGGTCTGGAGAAAGAAAAAAAAAAAAAAAAAGATGGATGGGGCTTCCACATCTGTGGCATTAGTAAATCAGAGGGTACATTCGATAAGAGCCAATCATAACGCTCAATTCATTCACATCCTTTGTGCTGCGATATAGGAGTCGCTACATAGTTGTGAGAACGCTTGAGTGTGTTGAAAGCAGGAAGGGTAAGACGTGGTGGACGGGGTGCCACGTTAGGCCTGCAAGGAAGACTGCATTCGAAGTTATTCTGCGCTATTTTCGTAAACAAGTTCTGTTAGGGCAAGAATTTCCGCGCATACAAGCTGAGACATCAAAAAAGCGAGCGTTAACTATTTCTGGGACACTATACAATTTCCAAGAGGTCGACCCGGTTCTTATTTTTTACATAGTCATATGACATCAGTATAAGATTGAGAATCTTGTAGGACGCACTTGCAATGGTTTGTAGCTACACGTGGCACTTCGCGGTATTGCGTCAGTTACGCTGGGCAGTTAAGAACAGTTAGACGTGTCTCTCATGTCACACTACGAACAACGCGCGCTGTGTTATTCGGTGAAGTCAGTATGCCCAGCAATGGTAAAACACACATGCTGCCCAGAAGTATCTCACATATGGGACCGGCGTGAGCGCACGTTGAAGTTCTGTGACGTTAGTGCAACACTCGCTGAACTCTAACTGTATACTCGAAAATCGAAACAACTTTCACGCAGTCACTGTAGGCAGCAGAGGTATGAGAGCGATGGGTCACGCTGGCTTGTGTCCAGTGGGGGCTCACGGCTGTGTCGGCGCTCTCTTCAAATATGTCTTTACTCCCGCCTGGTCGTGTCAGCAACGGTGCTCGAGAGGGATTTCTCAGGTACCAAGTGAGAAAGGGATGTCGCCGCCTTATGCTTGCGCGAACCTGTGCATGGTTTGACAGTTGACTGCCACGTCACTTCGTTAGGCCGCCCCCTGTGAAGGTCTACTGGACAGGGGGTTGTGGACAATGCTCGTGGATGTTGATTGTATGTTGTGTGTCTGTAGCAATATTTTGCGAGAAGGTCTGTAGGCTGTGCTGTGCACTATTTTGACAGTTTATGAGTTGATGTCATGTCTGCACATCTGTGTTCTGCATTATTTGGGTATAGATTGCATGTCTGTACGGAAATTATTTCGCCAATTTAGGATTTGTTTGCATGTCTGCTAAGTGTTGTTTAGGAGTAGTTTACAGGTCTGTGAGCTGTGTGGTGTGAGCCCAAGCATGCCAGAGTGTGTGTTTTATATCAGTGTGATAAATATAATCCATCCCTAAATAAATTGTTCCAAATTAAATAAAGTTTACTCCAGACCACCATCTTGGGTTACATCACAGTTGGGATGACAACACCCTCTGATGGAAGTAATGTGTACTAGGTCAGTTGGACTCTATATCTCGTGGTGGAGCCACTGCCTGTAAATTAAAGACTTATGTCATCTTCCAACCATATACCCCCACCCTGGACCGCCATCTAGGATTATGTCACGGAACTGATGATAGTGCTCTCAGGTGGTGGTGCTGTGTACCAGTTTCAGACCTTGTCGCAAACACACTGTTTTCCGCCATCTTGGATAATGGTACCTGTGTCATCAGCTGACGTCATGACAGTCATCTTGGGTTATGTCATGGATGAGAGCACCCTCTGGCAGTGGTACTGTGTACTAGGTCAGTTGGAGTCTGGATCCCATGGCGAGCACACTGTTTCCCGCCTTTTTCCCCCAACACCTTGGATTAATCACACGAGGGACGAAAGCGCCCTCTGGCAGTGGTATTGTGTACTAGGTCAGTTGGAGTCCAGACCCTGTGGTGACTACACTGTTTCCCACCATTTCCCCCTACCATCTTGGTTTATGTCACAGGAGGGATGACAACACCCTTTGGTGGCAGTACTGTCTACTAGGTCAGTTGGAGTCCAGACCCCTTGGAAAACACAGTGGATGGTTGTAGTGCTTCTAACTGTTAAAGTGAAATAGTGCATGCAAAATAATAAAGACTTATGTCCAACACAGGTTGAGTCCAATGCCCGCCAATTAATAGGAGGAGGTGGTGGTCGGGTGACTTAGGTTAGTTGAGGTAGCCCAACTGCCCTTATCCTCCTGCCATTTTCTTAGGTTATTGGATGTAGTGCAAGTGACCTATCTTTCTGCGATTTTCATAGGTTAGTAGAGGTAACTGTGGTGTGATGCATTATCATGTTGGAATTTGAACTTCCCGCCATTTTTCTGGGGAAGGGGAGCAGAGGGGATTAGGTTAGTGGAGGTAACCGAATTGACCAATCTTATCGCCAAAATTCAAACTTCCCACCAATATCCGTCATCTTGGATGACATTATCAGATGAGGTCACAACCACCATCTTAAATGACGTCATCTCCGCCATCTTGGATAACGGTACTTTTGGGTAGAACCCACCTTGCCCCAATACTCTTGTGCAACCTCATCAGCACTATGAGAACAAGTGGCACTAATTGTATCTGGTAGGACACTTGAATTCGTCTGAGCAATGTCCTGATTGGTTAACTTCACTGCTAATTAACTCATAAAAGGCGCAATGTATCGAATTTTTCTTAAGAATTATTGCTCAGCTCAACCTATCGTGAAACATACTTATGAGCTTTACAGGCGGTTTCTGACCACCCAATATGTTTGCCGTTAATCATTACAACACTTCACCCCTTTGCTGGCCGTGCATCCTCTGTGGTGGGTGGTGGACATGGTGGCACCCAGCTGCAAACTGTGGATCTCCAGTGTCTGTGCTGTCGCCGTCAGGTGTAAACACTGGAGGCTACAGTTGGCACCTGGGTAGCGCCACGCCCGACGCCTACCCTAGTGGCTCTACGGACAGTGAAAGGAGTGCAGTGATGGAACCGGTGACGGCCAACTGTAGGACGGCGACAACAGCAAAGCAGCAGTCATCAGGAACCATCTGCAGGTGGAAATGTGCCTCTTCGCTAAAATAATGTGGAGAACTTAGGGCGTGAACTAGATGTACACCCGAGTATTCTACGTGTCAGATAATATCCTGTGAAAACATCGGATCTCGTAAGAAAATAGCTCGCGAAACATTGCTCAGAAAAATTGTAGGTTCGACTTTCAGGGGGAAACTACGAGTATTCCGGGGATCCCCTACGTACAAGTGGTGGATAAAATGTGGAAACACCAAAACACAACACATTCCCATGCCTGATAAGGTGAAGATAAATCTCTGCCATTCAAAACAGCTTCCAGTCGTTTCGGAGTGGATAAATATAGGTCCTGCATGATTTGCATGGAAATATTAAGCCATACTTCCTGCAAAATAGTGCCAGGTTCAGGTAACGACGATGGAGGTGGAAAGCAACCACGCATCCCTCTCTCCAAAGTACTCGTTGGCCACAAAGTCTAAATAAAATTGATATCTGATGACTGTGGTGGCGAAGCTCACAAAACCAGTACCAGGCGATGCGAGCTGTGTGACCAAGGGCTCTGTTGTGATGTAACGCAGCATTACCATTCGGGAGCAAACGTTATACCACGGTATGGACCTGATCAGCCAAAATAATCATACAATCGTTGGCAATAACGCGACCTTAACGAGTAACCATGAGTCTCATGGGATACATACATTGTGCTCCAACGTTATGAATTAACTCGAATATAACGAGCTACTGGCGCACAGTCAACACTGATTTAGAAAACATCTTTCTTGCAAAACACAAGTAACTCTTTTCTCGCACGAAGTGTTGAGTGTTGACAAGGGAGTTCAAATTGATTCCGTATTTCTGGGTTTCCGGAAGGCTTTTGACACTGTACTACACAGGGGAGTTCTAACGAAATTACGTGCTTATGGAATATCGTCTCAGATGTATGACTGGATGTGTGATTCCATGTCAGAAAGGTCACAATTCGTAGTAACTGACAGGAAGTCATCGAGTAAAACAGAAGTGATTTCTGGTGTTCACCAAGGTATTGTTATATGCCCTCTGCTGTTCCTTATCTATACAAACGATTTGGGAGACTATCTGAGCAGCCGTCTTACGTTGTTTGCAGATGAAGCTGTCGTTTATCGCCTAGTAAAGTCATTAGGGCATCAAAACAAATTGCAAAACGATTTAGAAAAGATGTCTTTATGGTGCGAAAACTGGCAGTTGACCCTAAATAACGAAAAGTGTGAGGTCATCCACATGAGTGCTAAAAGTAATCCGTTAAACTTCGGTTAAACGATAAATCAGTCAAATCTAAAGGCCGCAAATTCAACTAAATACCTAGGAACTGTAATTACGAACAACCTAAATTGGAAGGAACACACAGAAATTGTTGTGGGGAAGGCTAAACAAAGACTGCGTTTTATTGGCAAGAAACAGAAAATGTAACAGATCTACTAAGGAGACTGCCTACACTACGCCTGTCAGTCCTCTTTGAGAATACTGCTCCGCGGTGTGAGATACTTATCAGATAGGATTGTCGGAGAACATCGAAAAAGTTCAAAGAAGAGCAGCACGTTTTGTATTATAGCAAAAAAGGGGAGAGCATGTCACTGAAATGATACAGGATTTGGGATGGACATCATTAAAACAAAGACATTTTTCACTGCGGTGGAATCTTTTCACGGAATTTCAATCACCAACTTTCTCCTTCGAATGCGAAAATATTTTGTTGATACCGACCTACATATTGAGAAACGATCACCATAGTAACATAAGGAATATCACAGCTCGCCCGGAAAGATATAGGTGTTCGTTTCTTCTGCGCACTATAGTTGATTGGAATAATAGAGACTTGTGAAGGTGGTTCGCTGAACTCTCAGCCAGTCACATAAATGTGATTTGCGGAGTATACATGTAGATTTAGACGTACATACCACAATATGGATCCCCAAATCATGTCCGAACCGCAGCCACGTTTCACTTTTGGGTGTGAACTCGGCCAGAGGTTGAACCAGTGTGCAACAAGTGCCATACGACCAAATTACTTTCTTCCATTGAGCCATACTTATCGTTTTATGGGTTCCTCAGCAAGTTTTCCTGTTACGGGCATTTGAATCACTGTTTGTGGTTTTGGAATTACAGCTTATCCTGTAATTCTCTTCCCACAGAGGCCGCCTCGTAATAGCTTTTTTTTATGCTGACAGGGTTCGCAGTGCGACATTCAGGTCTGCAGTGACTGTTACAGCTGTCATCCCTTATTTTATCGTCAAAATCCCTCTCAATAACCGTCCATCACTATCGCTCAACATACACTTTCGTCCAAAAATGGTTCAAATGGTTCTGAGTACTACGGGACTTAACATCTGAGGTCATCAGTCCTCTAGAACTTAGAACTACCTAAACCTAACTAACCTAAGTACATCACACATATCCATGCCCGAGGCAGGATTCGAACCTGCGACCGTAGCGGTCGCGCGGTTCCAAACTGAAGCGCCTAGAGCCGCTTGGCCACAACGGCCGGCCACTTTCGTCCGTGTTGTAGCTTGGTGTGTGATGTTTCTCCGTTTTACCATGCCGTACAAATCTTTGATAGGTGCCTTTCGAAACACCAAACACTTCGGCTATCTTCGTTACGGAATCAGCCACAATATGAGGACCAACAGTTTGCTCACGTTCGAATTCCCTTAGGCCCGACATAATGCACTCACAAACACAGAACGCATCCTGACCACGACTGAC
The DNA here is from genome assembly GCF_021461385.2 of Schistocerca piceifrons. NCBI lineage: Eukaryota > Metazoa > Arthropoda > Insecta > Orthoptera > Acrididae > Schistocerca > Schistocerca piceifrons. Next base: position 5,855,480 of record NC_060149.1, read on the forward strand.
ACTTGCCAGGTATTGAGTGATATTACTCAGACGCCGTTAGTGGTTAAATACATCATCACAACCAACATACTTGGCTGACATCTGTATGTATGTTCAACCAGGCATTTCTCAGAATGCTTACATATTTTCGTCCAACCCGTGCATATATTTCGTAGAGATCGTACACATAAAATCTGGCAAATACCAACTCTAACAGATGTGCACAAACGTTCATTCTTCTCACACTTCATCCGGCAGTGGAACGGGAAATACAATATGGCATACAACAAATTGCTCCCTGCACGACGCATTTCATAATCCTCTGAGTACTAGTACACATCAATTAGAAAGTCTCCCTGCTAGTGGATGGTTTTCTGCAGAAGGATGGAAATACGCAATAACTCTTGAAGAAACACGTGTGTGTGTGTATGTGTGTGTGTGTGTGTGTGTGTGTGTGTGTGTGTGTGTGTAAGAGATAAGAGGGAGTGAGAGAGTGAGAGATAGAAAGAGAGAGAGAGTTGTCCTTAATGGTGGTCATAAACATGGCGTTTTTATGTAGTTATTCTCAGCATGTACCGTCTCGTATGGCAGCTAGTCGAGCGTAGGATTTAGGGGAACTCAACGCAACCGTTAAGCGCGCCAGATAAATGCATGTTGTGGTATGTTAGCTTCGTGTTCCATGGACCATTTACATGATGAATCACAACGACGTGGGACAACTCATTTTAATTCACATCACAAATTATTTGGTAAACATGATTGAATGTGATCAATAACAAGGCTATTTTTATTTAGTGTTTTTAACGTACAGATGTGAGAGAGTAATTTCTACCCAACACATTTTACGCATTACAATAATATAAATTCTTCTAGGGAACAGAGAGAAGTGTCAAGTGTCAAGGAGAAACTATTTAGTTTTCAAATTTTACTTTGGTGTTTGTCAGAATTTTTATATCAGTTGTTAAGAGAGAAATAATTTTGTTGACACACCTTTCTGTGCTAAATGTAAACTTAATGTGGTGTAATGAATGTCATTTTTTCTTCTGTTATTGTACTTATGTACATTATTGTTCCTTTTGAATTGCAGTGGATTATTGACAACAAACTTCATGAGAGAATAAATAGACTGTGAAACAGTAGTCAAAATGTTAAACTTCTTAAATCGTTGCCTGCAAGATAATCGCGCGTGCACACCACATATTATTCCAGGTAAATGTATAATGCAAGTACCAAATGACAGAAGTGAAAGGTGAACGTTAAAAAGCAAACAGTTCAAAATTTGAGGGTTACCCAATACTCAAGGGCGAGCTGCATGTTAAGCATAAATGGAAGGCACAAAAAACTAATTAGTAACACAGAACAGAGAAGTTTAGATCATTACAGTAACTACAAAATGTAGCTTTCACCGCCGAAACTGTCCCGATTAATAAAATATGCAGTGGTTGAATGGATTTCACATTAAAACCCAACGTTACGTCCCTATGTGCGGAAACATTTTCAAAGGTGATCTAGCTTCTTTGAGGGCCCAATTCACATCCCGGCTCGCTACTGACAACATCAAAATTCCTTTCACGCATCCTCCCACGCAATGGCGTTTCGTCACATTCCTTGAATATCTGAGCACAATTGGCCGTTGTCTGTTGTTGTCGTCCGCTGTTGCTGACATCCCATGTTGGATGACTGGTAAACATCTTCTTTTTCACAGTGATTCAGATGTCATTCAGTTTCACGCCCTCTTCCCTCCTATTGAAATTCCTGTAATGTTTAACAATATCTATGGCGACTCTGTATAGCCTTTCGTGGAACCCATTTGTGGCTGACAGCACGTGCGTCCTATCGTAACGAATGAGGCGGTCTCCTGGCTGCAACTCATGTTCCGTAACAGCTCGTCTGTCAGTCTGCCCCCTTCTACAGTTGCCGTTGTGCTCTTCTACTTATCGTTTGACCGTTCTTTTTGTAGTAATCAGGTACGCCCTCTCACAGCAACATGGAATTCTATTACTTCCTGCTTTCTCTAGCGGCTCGTGAGCATCCTTGGCCAATAATTTTGTTCCATTTTTTCGAATATTTTCCTATGCAGCCAGTAACGTCTTCTGAAATTCAGGAAAATTTTCAGTTCCACAGGCGCTTGTGCGTCGCTACGATTTTTGCACGGCTGTCTTAACGCTCTCCTTACCTCAGCTGACGAACAACCTTTACTGAGCAATGCATTGGTGAGGTGTTTTAATTCTGCGTCGAACACCTCTGGTTCGCAGATGTTCCTTTCTCTATTCGCCATCGTTTTTATAACACCTCCCTTTTCTTGTGGGACTATAGTAAATACCGAAACCACAACAAAACTAACTAACATGTCCTCCGGTTAGACCACTATGCAATTTAATTTAATGATCAAATGTGCCGAATTCTTTATATAGGAATCCGATTGGCCAACGTAGAATTCAGTGAGGTGTTGCTACAGCTGGACCGGATTTTTCATCCCAGTATTGCAGAATTGTTTAGATACTGACTCACGACAACGTCTTGCAAATGTAACGATGAGTCCTGAGAGCAGACGCATGGCGTAATTATGGGGAGCCCCTTAACTGCAGTTATAGTCAATTTCTTTATGGAAACATTCGAGGAGCAGCACTGTAAACTGAAAACAAGAAATCGAATAATTGTTTTCGCTGCGTGGATGATGCATTTGTTTTGTGGAGGCATGGTAGAGAGGAACTAGGTTGTTTTCACAAACATTTCAAAGTAATTAATCTGAAGATTCAGATTACCACGGAGCAGGAGACAGGTGGAGGATTAAATTTTCTCGATGTGCTAGTTAAAAAAATGGTAGCCTAAGCCACACAGTTTACCGAAAACCGACGCACGCAAACCGTTACCTACACTGGGATTCGAGCCACCGACCACAACAAAAGCGAGACATCGTAGAAACGACGGCAGATAGAGCAAGTAACATTTGTGAACCAGAGCCGCCTTATGCAGAATTAAAATACATCACCAGTACATTTCTCAAGAATGGTTACTCGTTCGCTGACGTAAAAAGCGATGCACAAGCGCCAGTGAGATTGGAAGTTTCCCTACCTTTCATTACGGACCTTACTGATCGCATAGGAAAAATCTCGAAATAACGTAACATCGGGGCGATATAAGCCCCCCCCCCCCCCATCCTCCCCTGGTAGATACATTACACCTACAATTGGCCAAGGATGCTCGGAAGCCACTGTGAAAGGTAGGAATTTATAGTATTCCATGTATTTGTGGGACGGTGTACGTAACACAAAGAGAAAGATCAAAAATCGATTAGAAGAGCATAACTACATCGGCAGAAGAGGGGAGATTGACAGATCAGTTGTTATGAAACATGCTTTGCAGCCAGGACACAACAACATTCATTCTGACTGGACGCACGTACTGGCAGCCGCAAGTGGATACCATGTAAGGGCGTACAGAAACAACACAGATTGTTAATTCCCCGAAAATTTCAATAGGATGGAGGAGGGCGTGAAACTGAATGGCATCTGTATCCCTGTGGTGAAGAAGGTTCGTACAAGTGTTGTACAGTCGGGTTGTAGCAACAGCGAACGACGGGATCAGACAACGGCCCGTTGTGCTCGGGTATTCAAAGCATGTGACGTGACGCCACTGCTCGGGACCTCGCGCAAACCGATTTTTGCTGCAGTCAATAGCGAGCCGGCGTGTGAATCGGACACCCAAATAAGTTACGATCCCTCTTGGAAATATCCTCTGCAGATGGGGACGGGACGTTGGCTTTCAATGTGAAATCCATTTGACCACGGCATAATAGCCAGGAATATTTTATTAATTATTATAGTGACTGTCAAAAAATGAAAGTGGGCAGAGGATACAGCGAGACCAAATGTTGCAAGATGAACTAAAGAGATTCTGTTTTGCATTCCTCGTCATTAGAAAAGACCTACAAGAAAACCTATTGGAAAAAGGAATGACGACATAAGGAAAAAAAATAGGACGTATCTGGATGCGAGAAACTTAAGAACATAGTGTATGAAGATGTGTGAAGAAGCCTATATGCAACAATACATGACATGTAAACGGATGATGACGAAGATATCTGTCTATATGTATGGATGGGAAGGCACATTTCTGTGTGTAATATTAAAGGCAACCGTGTTTATTACAGGTAAAAAACTTTCACAGTGGATGCAAATTTTCTTGCAGAAAATTGAGTCTCGTATAGGCCCACTAACAGATTGGGATCTAATCTTTATCGTTCGTGTTGACGCACGCATCTCAATTGCTACCTACTTGTAATATATGACCAAACCTCGCGGCAGACGCAAACAGTGATACTTTACGGGTGACCCGTGTATAGCAGTAGGCGATTACAGTGGTCAGAAGAAACATCTCGCATGTCGGCTGCTCTATCCCTTCTGTCACACCCAGCGCCCTGCGGTTTCCGAGCCAGGAAATCCTCGTTACTCATAACTGCCACTTTCCCCTAACTTTTTTGCCACGCTCCCCTGAGACAGCAGGGGACGGGGGTGAGTCGGGAATTCTTTGTTTTGGTCCTCTAATCCACAGTCCTTACTCAGTGGGATCTCGCAAACTTTCCGTCCATCTTCCATACTGGTTGACCTGGAGGGATTCTCCAGTGCTAAGCAGCCAAACTTGAGACGATGTGAGCACGTTACGAAATTGCGGTCCAGTTGGTTTTCGCTAAGGTGACAGACGCCAACTACATACATTGTACACACCCAGAAATCGTATCTACAAACAAAGTGCGTGTCGTAACAAACAAAGTTATGATTCCAGCAAGTTACGCTAGTCCTGTTAAACCTCTGTATTCCCGTCCAGTTGAAGTTCATGAAATACGTATAACATGAAGTTTCACAGTCCAGATATTTCTTACTGGACAATAAAGCTTTAGACGTATAGCCATTACTTAAAAATCAATTGACTATGTATACAGTAATAAGTAAAACTCTGCAGTCCCTAGTTAAGAGATTTACTTAGAAGATATTAGTCGCAGTACCTTCCACAAATAAACAAATCTGGTATAATTCTTGTTGCGTCACTATGATCAATCGTAAATGATTTAAATTTATATAGCTCCATACCTACTGGCCACGTGAGGACAGTTCGGAAATCAAAGTAATATGCACATGCATCAGCTGTCGTTCTTTTTCCCCTGTAAACTGCGAAAACTAACTGGTGGCTGACCGACATCAGTTGCTATATGTTGAGTCGAGCGAGTGGCGGTGCGCTATGTCACTGGACTCGCGCTATGGAGGATGGTGATTCAGATCTCTATCTGCTCATCCTGACTGAAGTTTGTGGGGCGGCGAGTAAGTTAATTCACTGGTTTAAAGTTTTGATGCCGTCTTTAATCTCGTGAGCCTGGCAACTAATTTGGTGGTCAGTCAGGAAGCGAAGGGAAACATACCGACCTTAGTTTCCAGTCTGCACGGCCACATGCTGGTCCAGCCACTGAAAGAAAAGTGTCTATTTCCCATTTCTTTGCGGGATCAGGACTATGACTTCAGTAAAAGTTTAAAGTTCCAATCAAGATTTAATTTAATTAAGGTTTCTCACAAACAACACTTAAAATTGCGTTATGTTCAATTGAAAACAAGTCTTTTTAATCTAACAGCACCTTTAGCAGTTCAGAGGCGACCTCTACGGTAACTTCCTACCAGATAGTTTTTCGCCCTGACTAACATCACCCAATTGAAAGTTCGTAATAAATGTTCAAAAATTAATGCTCGGCATAAAAGAGGAAATAAATTCACCACTTGCCACGCGGAATTGAATTTCACAAGCACGGCACACTAACAGTTATTTTACCGAATTCGATACAGGACGGTGTACAGTCCTCGCGAGTTCACTATCCGTTTTCACTGCCAAATACGCGCTTGTCACAGCTTGGCTCTGACGTCATCCGAGGCAGAGCGCGACCACACGTTTAACTGGCGTGGACCTCACAGTGTCTGAGAGCGGAGTGAACCTTCCTACTGCTTCAGGGGCTGTATTTATAAGGTGCCGGTGCGGACTGCGATAAAACATCTGTTGTCTCTATTTGCATACGGCGGCAGTCTACAAACGATCGCTATCTCGGGCACATAATCGTTAATAATATAGTTACCAATTACTTCAGAATCTTCTTAATTTTTGCTGGTATGCAGATAAGCAGTTTGAAAGCACGTAGAGAGTTTCAGCTCGCTAGACTGAAAAGTTTGCTTAATAGAATTTATTTACTGGAACTAACGGTAGATTGTTACCTCTGAACCATACCTTTGCTAAGGCTTATATCAGTTGATATTTTTGTTACAAGTCTTAAACTTGGTGTAGCTCTATTATTTGATATATTTGATCATCAAGTTTAACCAAAATCCTCTATCATTAAAATTTCAAGTACTTAATCTACAACACTTAGGTACATTTCAGTTACAAAATTAGTTTTTATTTAATTACTCAAAAACTATTAGAGGTAGATTAACGTGGACTCTCTGTTATTATTTTTGGGGTGTACTGAAGCATAAAACAAATTTTAAAGTTTCTAAGTCCATTATTTAGCGCTTCTGATTTTTCCGAAAAACGTGGATTCTGGCGTTAATTTTTGTTTTGCGGTTTTGGAAACCAGCATTACTTATTTATAACTTCTAACTGCACCTTCTGACCAAATTCTGGCTTCCTAGCGTCATTATTTAGCGCCTCTGATTTTTCTCTTAAAACGGCATTTTTCCGTAAACTATTAAGTTTAGAACATCAAGACTTGGTATTTGCAACATCATCTACATTTATCTACATCTACATGATTACTCTGAAATTCACACTTAAGTGCTTGGCAGAGGTTTCATCGAACCACAATCACACTATCTCTCTACCATTCCCTCCCGAATAGCGCGCGGGAAAAACGAACACCTAAACCTTTCTGTTCGAGCTCTGATTTCTCTTATTTTATTTTGATGATGGTTCGTACCTATGTAGACTGGGCTCAACAAAATATTTTCGCATTCGGAAGAGAAAGTTGGTGACTGAAATTTCGTAAATAGATCTCGCCGCGACGAAAAACGTCTTTGCTTTAATGACTTCCATCCCAACTCGCGTATCATATCTGCCACGCTCTCTCCCCTATTACGTGGTAATACAAAACGAGCTGCGCTTTTTTGCACCCTTTCGATGTCCTCCGTCAATCCCACCTGGTAAGGATCCCACACCGCGCAGCAATATTCTAACAGAGGACGAACATGTGTAGAGTAAGCTGTCTCTTTAGTGGACTTGTTGCATCTTCTAAGTGTCCTGCCAATGAAAGCAACCTTTGGATCGCCTTCCCCACAATATTATCTATGTGGTCTTTCCAACTGAAGTTGTTCGTAATTTTAACACCCAGGTACTTAGTTGAATAGACAGCCTTGAGAATTGTACTATTTATCGAGTAATCGAATTCCAACGGATTTCTTTTGGAACTCATGTGGATCACCTCACACTTTTCGTTATTTAGCGTCTACTGCCACCTGCCACACCATGGAGCAATCTTTTCTAAATCGCTTTGGAACTGATACTGGTCTTCGGTTGACCTTACTAGACGGTAAATTACAGCATCATCTGCGAACAACCTAAGAGAACTGCTCAGATTGTCACCCAGGTCATTTATATAGATCAGGAACAGCAGAGGTCCCAGGACGCTTCCCTGGGGAACACATGATATCACTTTAGTTTTACTCGATGATTTGTCGTCTATTACTACGAACTGCGACCTTCCTGGCAGGAAATAACGAATCCAGTCGCACAACTGAGACGATACCCCATAGGCCCGCAGCTTGATTAGAAGTCGCTTGTGAGGAACGGTGTCAAAATCTTTCCGGAAATCTAGAAATACGGAATCAACTTGAGATCCCGTGTCGATAACGGCCATTACTTCGTGCGAATAAAGAGCTAGCTGCGTTGCAAAAGAACGATATTTTCTGAAACCATGCTGATTACGTATCAGTAGATCGTTCCCTTCGAGGTGATTCATAATGTTTGAATACAGTATGTGCTCCAAAACTCTACTGCAAACCGACGTCAATGATATAGGTCTGTAGTTCGATGTTTTAAGCATAAATTTTGATTTTCAATTTCATACTATATTGTGGTGCAATACTTGTGCGCTGCATGCAGACGCGTTAAGATGACGCGGCGCTACTAGCAGTGAACTGGGGTAAGTCCCGGCGCACTCGCTCGTCTCTGAATCTCAGACATGATACAGCGCTTGGTTTGCTTCAAGTTTTCTGCGGATTCCCTGAATCACCTAATGCCAATTCGGAAGCGATTCTTTTTCGATTCTTTTAAAGGATGCGGCCGATATTCTTTATGTCCCTCTCCAGTCCCAACTCGTGCTCCATCAACAGTGTCATTGTTGCTGACGAGATGTGAAACCCAGATCTTCCTTTCTTCGAAAGTATTGGTAATAAGAACACATTGAACATTAAACTGTAGATCCTTCGTAAGTCACAGTGCAGTATCTTTGCTGGTTAGTTTTGAGGCTACAATCAGTTGCTGTTAGCAAATAGAATACCCACCATAATTGGGTCGGTCAGTTTTCTCCTAGTTTCTTACATTATCTCCGTGTTCGTTTTATACTGCGAAGTTTAAGAATTTTCTTTTATACACTAAAGTTAACCTATTTTTATTAAATATGACGTACTCTCACTTTTATTTACTGATCTGTTTACAGGATGATGATTTTACATATGGCATTTCGTGGGGATCCAATATTTTCCATAATTAAGAAAAAGGGGGTTCAAATGGCTCTGAGCACTATGGGACGAAACATCTGAGGTCATCAGCCCCCTAGAACTTAGAACTACTTAAACCTAACTAACCTAAGAACATCACACACATCCATGCCCGAGGCAGGATTCGAACCTGCGACCGTAGCAGTCGCGCGGTTCCGGTCTGAAGCGCCTAGAACCGCTCGACCACCGCGGTCGGCGTTATATAATTTATCGCCCGTTTTGAGCCTGATGTCTTGCCATACATGTTAATGACATAACCTCAGTCACTTGAAAATGGCATAAAAGACCGAAACCTGGGTCGTGATTAAATAAACAACAGTGTATCAAATGGCGGTGTGATCATTTAAAAATTATTGCATGAGCGTTGCTCAGCAACATCAAAAACTGTTTGCAGCTACAATTCTGGCAATTAATTCCATCTCTATATCCACTGGGGCCTCATACACAATTGACTTTAGATATCTCCATAGGAAATAATCAAGGGGATTCAGGTCAGGTGACCTCACAGGCCATGGAATAGTACCTCCCCTTCATATCCAGCGACCAGGAAATATAGCATTGAGACGGTTGCGGATATCCACACACAAGGGAGGCGGTGCAACGTCAAGTCACATCCGCAGACTCTCACGAACAGCCAGAGCTACGTTCTCCAACAACTCAGGTAGAACTCTTTGCACTAACCTCAATTATATGTTGCCATTCAGGCGGCCAGTCAAAAGATATGGTTCGTCCTCCTCGTTTCCTTGCCGCGCGGGATTAGCCGTGCGGTCATGGACTGTGCGGCTGGTCCCGGCGGAGGTTCGAGACCTCCCTCGGGCATGGGTGTGTGTGTTTGTCCTTAGGATAATTTAGGTTATGTAATGTGTAAGCTTAGGGACTGATGACCTTAGAGTTAAGTCCCATAAGATTTCACACCCATTTGAACAATTTGAACCTTATTTCCTTGCAGGAAATAAAGAACGTACATGTAAATAAACAGCACAGTAAGTGTAAACTTGTACGTACGTTAGTTGTAAATAAGCAGGAAAACAGTAATGCTTGACAAAGCGGTAGACAAGTTTACTTCCATATCTTCTTAAGCTGGCTTCTCCGACCCCAGGTTCCCTACTTCAAATTGTTCAGTGGAGCATCCTCTAAACGCTGTTTAATTTTTGCACGTCCATACGGAACCACCCTGTGTATCTGCACTTAGCTTGTAGATGGCTCACCACTTCCGGTTTCTTGGTGAATCCAGTAAGACACTGACCACATCAAAAAACAAATCGATCGAAGTAAGTAACACCCGATGGTTATCCGACACACGTAACGTACAGGTAACGCGGTCACGATCTTAACTGACCAAAGCCATTAGAAAAACTATCGTACTCTACACTTACTTACGATAGTCTACGTACCTTTCTGTAGTTTTGAAACTCTATGTTCGTCAGACCTGTCCCTTGCTTTAATCAAGTTGTGCCACAAAGATATTTTCCTCCCGGTTCGATACAGAATGTCTTTATTGGTCTCTCGACACACCAATCTAATTCAAGCATTGGTCTGTTGCACTATATTCCAGGGGTTCTATTCTCATATTGTCCGTACTGTTTACTATCACAGTTTTATTTCCATATAAAGCTACACTTCAGATAAATACTTCCAGGAAACACTTCCTTTTTTAGAAAATATGTTCTTGCTATTGCCTGCCTGCACTTAACGTTCCTCTTTACTCTTGCCTTCGACAGCTATTTTGCTGTACAAATAGTAAATATCGTCTACTAAGTTTAGAAACTCATTTGCTAATTTTGTGTCTACCTCTGCATCCACATACATACTCCGGAAGCCACAGTACAGTTCATGGTAGAGGATACTGCGTTCACCACTAGTCGCTTCCTTTCCTGTTCCGCTCGAAAATACAGCGAGGGAAAAACGACTGTCAATAAGCTTCTTTACGAGCCCTCATTTCTCTCAGGTTACCTTCGTCGTCCTTACTCTAAACGTACGTTGTCGGCAGTTGAATCGATCGGCAGTCGACCTCAAATACCAGTTCTCTAAATTTTCGTAATAGTGCCTCTCGAAAATAGTGTCGTTTTCCCTCCAGGGATGCCCATTTGCGTTCACGAAGCATATCAGTAACACATCTACATACATTCATACTCTGCGAACCACCGTACGGTGCGTTGCGGAGGGTACCCAGTACCACTAATAGTCATTTCCTTTCCTGTTTCAATCGCACACAGAGTTTACTTGAATACTAATCGAACCTACCGGAAACAAATCTAGTAGCTCAGCTCAGAATTGCTTCGGTGTCTTCCTTTAATCAGACTTTGTGGGGGATCCCAAACACTCGAACAGTACTCAATAATGAGTCCCACTAGCGTTCTATACGCCGTCTCCTTTATAGATAAGCCACACTTTCCAAAAATTCTCTAAATAAAACGAAGTGGAGCATACGGCTTTCCAGCTACCAACCTGACGCTCTCGTTCCACTGCCTGCCTCATTGCAGTGTTACGCCTAGATATTATATCAATGTGACGGTGTCAAGCAGCACATTGCAAATGACTATTCGAACGTTACAATAATGTTTTTCCTACTCATCAATATTAAATGACATTTTTTATACATTAAGAGCAAACTGCCATTCATGACATCGACTAGAAATTCTGTCTAAGTCATCTTGTATTCCTTTACACTCACATCAAGGACGACTCTTACCCGTACACCACAGCCTCATGATAAATGCATATCAGCGTAAAAGCGCAAAGTAAGGAGGAGTACACCAGGAAAGATTAATCAATGAGTACCGATATAAGTACTCACGGTACCCTCCGCCACACACCGTCGGGTGGTTTGTGGAGTATGGATGTAGATGTAGATGTAATTCAGAAATCTCATGTGAAGAACTGGTTGTTTGTGGGAAGAATGTGTTATACCTCGTGTAAGAAGTATAAATATCTACCTGCGTGCGTTGTAATTCGACAGCTGCAGAAATGTGTCGTTACTGCTGTTTATCGTTCCGTGATATTACTACTCCCGCTTGTGGCGATTCCACGCCTCTCATGCAAATACTGAATCGATGGGTACAGTAGGGACTTATCCAATGCAATGGAGGTTCACAGCGGTCCCACGCTACTAATGAAGACTCTTCCTGTTACACACTGAGGTGACAAATGTACGGATGGGGGCAGTATCGCGTACACAAAGTCCAAAAGAGCAGTGCATTGCTGAGCTGTCATTCGTACTCCGGTGAAAACGTTTACACGTTATGGCCACACGCCGGGATAAACAGACTTTGAACGCGGATTGGTACTTGGAGCTAGCTGCATGGGACATCGCATTTCGTAAATCACTAGTATTCCGAGATCCACTGTGTCCGAGTATGCCGAGAATAACTTTTCGTAGAGTTGTCAGAGCTAACAGACAAGAAACACTACGTGAAATAGCCGCACAAATTAATATACGATATACGTTTCCGTTAGGACACTGTAGCGAAATGTGTCGTCAATGGGCTATGACAGCAGACAACAGAACGACATTGCCTTTGCTAACAGAACGACATTGCCTGCAGTGCCTCACCTGGGCTCATGACTAGGGACCCTAGACGACTGGAAAAAAGCGGCATGGTCACATGAGTTCCAATTTCAGTTGGTAAGAACTGATGGTAGGGTTCGAGTGTGGAGCAGAACTCACGAAGCCGTGGACCCAACCAATATGTTAACAAGGCACTGCGCAAGATAGTGTTGGGTCCTCAATTGTGTGGGCTGTTTTTACATTGAACGGACTGGATCCTCTGGTTAAAATGAGCTGATCATTGACTGAAAACGGTTATGTTCTGCTACTTTGAGGCCATTTATAGCCATTCGTGGAGTTAGTTCCCAAACAACGATGGAATTTTTACGGATGACAATGCGCCCTGTCACCATTCCACAGCTGTTGCCCAGTAGTTTGAAGAACATTCTGGACAATTCGAGCGAATGATTTCGCTACCCAGATCGCCTGATATGAATCCCATCGAACCTTTAAACGGTATAATTGAGAGGTCAGTTCGTGTACAAAATCTTGTACCGGCAACACTTCCGAAACTATGGGAGGCTAAGAGGCAGCATGGCACAATATTTCTGCAGGGGACTTCCAACGACTTCTTGAGTGCATGCTACGTCGAGCTGCTGCACAACGCCTGACAAAAATACGTCCGACACGATATTAGGAGGTATCCCGTGACTTTTGTGAAGTAACTGTTTTACTTATTTACAGTCGTGAAAAATTTGCAATGGAACTATCTTCATGAACAGTGTGGTGACATATGAAGTGCCACGGGCTATCAGCACGGCTACCATTGTTGTGGCTGCCCTTGACGTGGAAGCAGAGGGAGACACTCTGACAGTGGAGAGGCCAACGACAGTACTTGGTACAGGTGAAAGCCGGTTGTGCATATTATTTAACAGTAGGGTGCAAGGCGTTTTGTGGCACATATTGTTAGTGCGTGTTGCCTACATCAGAGGCAGGTATGCACTCAAGGGCAAACCTATTGTCCTCCTTTGACTGACTGGTATTCAACCTATTGATCTCCTTTGATTGACAGCCACTTAACCTATTGTTCTGTTAAGTGGTTTTTCCATGTCACCCCCAATTCCTTAAACTATCGTACAGCCTTTGAAGCCAAATTAAGTAATTAGTTATGTCCTCCCACAATTTTCTGGTACTATTTTCTAATTTCACATATTTTTAACGCCATTTCGGGCGCATTCTTCTTTGTCACCCACCACATCAAACTAATATACGGCATTTTCCATAAAAATTATGCAAATAAACCTATTGTTATGCTCTTAACCTGCTTTCTGCTCAATGTCAACCACTCACGAACCCCACACCACCCCACCTCCATTAACAATTGTACAGTTAACACCATGTTGATGTAAAAATTTATGTAAATTAATTAAATCGATATTTTTCATATGAATGTTTTTTTAAATTTGGAGCATCATATTCGTCGGTAAAACCCATGGCATACATTTTAAAAAAAGATCGGTAGCAAAAAACACATCCCCCTCACTCGACGCCAAACGCCTCCACTGCCCCGCAGCGTCAGCTGCCAAATGACTTGTAGGTGTCACTTCGGGTCTTACAAGGATGAGGCGGTGACATCTCTTTCATACATGACAACCGAGAAATTCCTGTCGAAACACGAGTTCACCTAGGTACCGTTGCTAGTGCAATGACGCATAGCTGCGGTGCCAGTCTAGCACTGAGATAGATGCCCCAATGCTTCCCAGAATAGAACAGGGTGCAAAACTTCAAATGGCTCTGAGCACTATGGGACTTGACGTCTGAGGTCATCAGTCCCCTAGAACTTAGAACTACTTAAACCTAACTAACCTAAGGACAACACACACATCCATGCCCGAGGCAGGATTCGAACCTGCGACCGTAGCGGTCGCGCAGTTCCAGACTGTAGCGCCTAGAACCGCTCGGCCACTCCAGCCGGCACACAGGGTGCCTTCTTCCTAGCAATCGTCACTGAATTTAACTGTCAAATTGATGCTACTGCTGGTGTAGGAGCACCATCTCAAATGACATTAGTTTTTGCTGAAGATGAGTGCTATTGAGGAAGTGAAGTTTAAGATGGAAGATAACCAAATATATACAGCGCTTCCATGGAATTATGCTTATCATGCAGCACGAATTGTGTTATGGGAACAGGAGGCAAGTGACCCTGTCCGCTTCCAAAGATATATAGCAGACATGTCTACAATTATTTCTCCTGTACTTGAAGAAAACCACAGACATAGCATGTGGTTAAAAAACTGTACACTGTCACAGCGCGAGCAGGGTTAAAAAAAAAGAACAAAGAGGTTGCGAGGTAAAAATTAATTTATTTCTTATCCAACTTAAAAGTACTTTTACATTTTCATAAGAAGACACAGCAACACTTATTTCATTCGTGTTCATGAGTCGATGGAGAGAAGAACACCTGTAGTATTCCAGAATAGCAGCAAACTTAAATATTCGATGCATCCATGGTATCTTCTCCTACCCTTTCACGTAGACGATGGTATCCGTGTGATCGAATAATTTAAGCGCCGTCACCATATCTTTATTGGGTATGCTAGGATCATCCCTGTGAATTCCATGGTAGGAACGTGTTAGCGACTTCGCACTGGCCGGCCGGAGTGGCCGAGCGATTAAGGGCGCTACTGTCTGGAACCGCACGACCGCTACGGTCGCAGGATCGAATCCTGCCTCGGGCATGGATGTGTGTGATGTCCTTAGGTTAGTTAGGTTTAAGTAGTTCTAAGTTCTAGGGGACTTATGACCACAGCAGTTGAGTCCCATAGTGCTCAGAGCCATTTGAACCATTTGAACTTCGCACTCTTCTGTGTCTTAGTACACTTCACGTACTTGAAAGACTTTGGTGATGTAATGTTTGCTAAGGGTGTCTTTATTATTCCACCATCTTGTGTGTACGCTACAAACGCAACATCCTTAAATATGAACTGTCCACACTAACCATCATACAAACGCTGAGCATCTGCAATTATGTTCACACCTTGAGGCGCCAATGTTAAACGCTCTAGGTATCGTGTAGCACCTATTCATTTATACAGCTCGTTGCCCAGCACCGGTGAGCGGGCAGTAGTTGATCACTTGGTCATGTAGAAAATGGTTCAAATGGCTCTGAGCACTATGGGACTTAACATCTATGGTCATCAGTCCCCCAGAACTTAGAACTACTTAAACCTAACTAACCTAAGGACATCACACAACACCCAGTCATCACGAGGCAGAGAAAATCCCTGACCCCGCCGGGAATCGAACCCGGGAACCCAGGCGTGGGAAGCGAGAACGCTACCGCGGTCATGTAGAACTAGAGCATGCGTGGCAGTGTGTTCTGGGAAATTTGTCGAATATTCAAATTCATTTCACACATTTACAGGTCCACACTTAATTATCTCGTTTCTTTTCGAGCAGTCTATTACGATGATCGGTGAAAGCTCCTTGAACTTACGTGGACTTAGTAGATACCCTCGTACCTCTCCTTTGGCAATTTCGTAGTAAGAAGCACGAAACCTTGCATACATGTCATAAGCTAGACTGTATACATCTTGATTTCACTGCAGATGTAAACTGTCATATGGGTAGAATTCTGAATTGAGGTGGACTTTGGCATTAGTTAACTTGCAGTTGTCGAACACAGTGAATTCATTTGCTATATTATCTCTTCTGTCAGTCGGAAACGCAAGTATGATGAATCTAGGTGTCTTTAGCTGCGAAGAGGTTTTAATAGCCCATGTTTGTCTGCTCGCAGTCGATAACACTTGGTACTCGACAACCTCCCACGAGCGAAACGTCAGTGACAGAAATGTACCGGAAATCAGTACATGTAAAAGCTTCTCGTTATTGATAAAACAAGATAACTGAGTGATGGTAGGTACAGGCGAAACTTTCAAGAGTTTCTGCATATATTGCACGGTAAGAGAGTATACTAGATCAGTCTGCGCTGCACCATGGACAAATTCGCGCGTATGCCTAGCTCTTAACCCGAGAGAATGTGTTTACACAGACAAAACATTCGCCTGCACATGGATAGGAAAATTCAGGCTGTTGTGCATAAAGTTGGAGGTATGCGCCGGGAACTAGAAATGTATTACCAGACTCTTCTGAGAATGGTGAATGTGTTAAATGTGTAAGTTAATGAAGTCGGTAAGAAAGTAGCCGACTTAACTGAAAAGGTCAAGGCTATTGAGGGGGAAATAGATGTAGAGTTCCTTCTTGTTGAGAAGGGGGAACAGGTACATACTAATATGATGAAGAAAATTAGTATACACCGAGGTGTCAATGAAGCAGAAAGTGATTCAAGCGCGAAAAGCAATTCGTGGGAAATTACGGTTGCTGAGGTTAGGGCATACGGATCGACAGCAAACTTTAATCCGGTTATTGAATCACTCCGACAGCTCTGAGCAAAAACAAAAACACACGATAACGATGGTGTTGCCATTGACGAAATCATTATTCGTCTCTCCCCTGGTCAGACAGATAGAATATTCGGCCTCGGCAGGGGAAGACCGTACATGTGCGGTACGCATCATATAACTGTAGCTGATGACACAATACAGATTGGTGATAGGCGGTTTGAGAGAACACCTGACTTATTGAATCTTATTTTCCGAAGACCTATCAAAAACCCTAAAAATTATTCAGTTAATGATAGGGAAACGTACCGGGAAATACTGCACCTGACTGATGTACGTAAGATCGCTTAACGCCTGAGCAACAAGAAAAATAAAACCATTATAAAACCAATACTTGAAGGCGAAAACGTCAACAACAACAACAACAACAACAGCAGCAGCAGCAGCAGCAGCGGTGATGGTATTGACATTGAGCATAAAGCAGTGCACAATCGAATCCCGCAGTATATATATTATGACGAACCCAACGAGTTAATAGATCGACTACGGCTGCTCATGGCATCAGCTGCTGTAGGTAATACAGCTCATTCGAATGAGGTTGTTTCAGTAATGGTTCAAATGGCTCTGAGCACTATGGGACTCAACTGCTGAGGTCATTAGTCCCCTAGAATTTAGAACTAGTTAAACCTAACTAACCTAAGGACATCACAAACATCCATGCCCGAGGCAGGATTCGAACCTGCGACCGTAGTGGTCAAGCGGTTCCAGACTGCAGCGCCTTTAACCGCACGGCCACTTCGGCCGGCTGTTTCAGTAATCTCTGAGTTTAGAGAGAGAGGTATCATCGAATAAGTACTGAGACAGTAGTTCGAGAACTGCACAAAACAGCATGCAAAACATAAACATACCCTCTTGGGTATGTTATGATTAGAGGTTTGGATGTGTTATGGCAAGCTGATCTTGTAGATATGGGGGAATATTCACATGAGAATAATGGATTCAGATGTATTTTAATGGTTATTGACACATACTATAAGTTTGCTTGGGCATTACCCGTTAAAACAAAAACGAGTAGAATTGTCTCGGGTGTTTTTGGGCGTTTGCTACAGACAAGGACGAATCGATGCCTAGACAACGTGCAAACCGATCACGGTGGAGAGTTTCACAATAAGCATTTCAAGACCGTGATGCAGTGGTATGGAATACAGCACTACTCAGCATTCACTCACCTGAAGGCAAGTATCGTGGAGCGTCTAAACAGAACAATAAAAGGTCGAATGTGGGTGCGCTTTAACCTCCGCGGCTCATATAAATGGACAGATATCTTCCCAGAAATAATTGCTCAGTATAATCGAACCAAACATACTACAATAAAAGTAAGACCAATCGATGTTCGTGATAATGGACTCATGGATACGGTGTATTATCGCATTAAAATGCTGGATCCTCACAGACAGTAATTTAATGTAGTTGATTTGGTACGTATCTCAAAACACAAGACGGAATTTCCGAATTCATACCTACCGAACTGGTCAACAGAGATGTTTACAATTTCAAAAGTGCAAATAATAAATCCTAGAACTTATATATAGAAGGATATTAAAGGTGAAGGAATTGCAGGCTGCTTTTACACAGAGGAGTTACAGAAAAGCTCAGAACAGGATTTTTTTCTCGTGGAGAGAGTCGTAAGACGTCGTGGAAACTAAGCAGTAGTCAAATGGCTTGGTTTTCCTGCTACACAAAACAGTTGGATTGATGCCGACGATTTCATATACAATGAGAGCGCATAGTTCACAACCACCCCAGTAGCATAACACGCGTGCTAGGAGACGCATTAGAGGAGATGGTGGTATTCTAGACAAACTGCCAGTGGAATTACACATCCCTGGGTATAGCTACTGTGGACCTGGAACAAAGCTTCACAAACGCTAGGCACGAGGTGATAAGGGGGTTAATCTGCTCGACGAAGCGTGTATGGAACATGACATTGCGTACGCTGCAAATAAAGATCTATCAAGTCGTCACATTGCATATAGGATTTTAGCTGATACGGCTAAGGCGATTCGGAGAAGAAAGGATACTGGTATAGGTCAACGCATCGCAGCATTTGCAGTTGATAAAATCATGCGTGGAAAAATTAAGTTGTGTTTAGGAGTAATGAATTTCAAGTGATTTATGAATGCACTGAAGCAGAAAGATGCGGGAAGAAGAAGAGAATCAGTTAAAACACCTCGGGTTCTACCAATACCCAAGACATCTGGCGGGTTCCTTCCATTTCTCATCCCAGCCCTCTCCACGCTCTCGGTGGTAGGGTCACTCGCTGATGATTCTGCAGCTATCGCTCGAACAGTCAAGAACGCGCAAAACTCCCAAGCGTAGCTAGAAGAGGCATGAAGACATAACCTCATGATGGAAGACGCAGCCATCGGAAAAGGAGTATACTTGAAACCGTACAGGAAAAGGCGTGGTCTATTCATAAATAAAAAAGAAACCATTAGCGGTCCTACCAGATCGACCACTCACAAATACTGATCTTCTTAAGTTTGTTAGAAAGAAATTCAACATACGAAGATTCCGTGGCGTGTTTATACGGAATACATTACCGAAGACTACGTGGAAAACTGGTGAATGTGGCATTGTGAATTTAGATGTTGCAGGAGGCCCCAGCACCCATTGGGTATCATATGTTATGAAAAATGCGGATATCGTCTACTATTTCTCATTTGGTGACCTGCAACCGCCAGAAGAGTTACAACGGTAATTCACTCACAGAAGATGTGGGTTCTACAATTTTCTACGCTCTCAGGACTTTAATATATACCCCTGTGGACATCTATGCATCATGTTTCTCTTAACGTTTGGAAAGAAGAAGCATGCTATATAAGGAGGAACCTTAAACATTTCTTCATCAGTTGAGGTTCGGTTGCAATATCGTACACTTTGACGTTAGAAGAACGTTCATCTATATTGCGTGCAAATTACTTACCGCCAATTGATTTGAGCGTTGGTGAATGGAGCATTGCTTTGATTGGACTGGAGGCGTACAACGGCGTAGCAAATATCACTGAGACTAACAATAAACTGCATCTGGATATTAATGGTGAAAAAGATAATGTGGAAATGCAACCGGGTGCATATGATATCGACGATTTAAACGAAGTCTTAAAACAGTCCGGAAAAGGTACTGAACTACGTGCGAACATCAATACACTTAAATCTGAAATATGGGCTGTAAATGCAACGATTGATTTTAACCTGCAAGGTTCAATAGGCCGTTTGCTGTGTTTCACAAAAGGGCAGGTTTTGAACAAGGATCCAAGTAAATTATACAAGTCAAATCACACTGTGGACATACTTCCCGTCAGCACAATCCGAGTCGAGTGTAACACTGCAACGAACTCCTATCTCGACGATAGTCAGATTCATACTATTTCCGGACTGTTCCCTCAGTTGCAAAGAGGTATAAGATTGTTGATACCCCTGCCAATGCAATATACCTTACAGTGACACCTCAGACAGTGGATTATTTGGATCTCCGTATTGTGGAACAGATTAACCAACTTGTTGACTTTTGTGGTGAGGAGTTCATTGTACGAATACATCTACGGCGGGATAAAACAAGTGCACGCAATCCACAGCAAGTCACTTCGCTACCGAACAGCAAAGTGATAACAGATGCGAACTACGAGTTTCTTAAATCAGTTGGCTTGAAACCGCGTAATGACGGCTTCACTCAATATAACCAGTCCGGTAGAGTATGTTGAGAGAATTATATGCCAGGAATACTTCTCTCATAAACCTTACGCTTCAACCAAATTTAAGAGGAACATTGAAATTATAATTGTCATCCAGCACCAAGATGCACTCACGCTTACATGCAAGAGTTTCATATATCTAGAGGGTTCATTCAAGAAAACCTACGGCAGCGATACAGTGAGATACAAGCTTACACGTAACGCTTTAGCATTCCTGTTTCAAGAGATACACTATCAACTCAGTTTGCATAGTTTAGAAAATGCGGGATGGTTCATAGATGATTCAGAGGATAGAACATTTGCAGAGTACAAGCGATTTACTGCATGCATACCTCTAAAAATACGTAAAGGGCACTTTGAGAATACGAGACAGATTACTATGAACGCTAAACAGGAGCTCATTCTTGTGCGGAGTGAGACGCACAATAACTTGTACATTCATGGAGCTCAAGAGGAGAATATGATCACTATCAGCAACATAATATGGAAAATGCCACACATCAGTGTATCCGACGAGAAGCGTTTGAAGCTTCTAAAAGTGCTGAATTCTGGTACATTTCTGTCACTGACATTTCACTCGTGGGAGGTTTTTGAGAACCCGGTGTTACCGACTGCATACAGACAAACATGGGCTATTAAAACCTCTTCGCAGCTAGAGACACATAGATTCATCATACTTGCATTTCAGACTGATAGAAGAGGTAATATAGCAATTGATTCCACCATGTTCTACAACTGGAAGTTAACTAATGCCAAAGTCTACCCCAATTCAAAATTTTACCCATACGACAATTTACAACTGCAGTGGAATTAAAATGTATACAGCCTAACTTGCATTATGGGCAAGATTTCTTGTTTATTACAATGAAATTAGCCGGCCGAAGTGGCCGTGCGGTTAAAGGCGCTGCAGTCTGGAACCGCAAGACCGCTACGGTCGCAGATTCGAATCCTGCCTCGGGCATGGGTGTTTGTGATGTCCTTAGGTTAGTTAGGTTTAACTAGTTCTAAGTTCTAGGGGACTAATCACCTCAGCAGTTGAGTCCCATAGTGCTCAGAGCCATTTGAACCATTTGAACAATGAAATTGCCGAAGGAGAGGGAGGAGGATGTCTACTCAGTCCACGTAAGTTCAAGGAGCTTTCACCAATCGTCATAATAGACTGCTCGAAATGAAACGAGATAATTAGATCTGGACGTATAGATGTACGAATTGAATTTGAATCTTCGACAAATTTCCCAGAACACACTGCTACGCATGCTCCAGTTCTACATGACCATGTGATCAACTACTGCCCGTCCACTGGTCTTGTCCAACGAGCTGTATCAATGAATAAGTGCTGCACGATACCTAGAGCATTTCACAATGGCACCTCAAGGTGTGAACATCGTTGCAGACGCTCCGGTTTTCTATGATGGTGAGCGTAGACAGTTCATATTTAAAGATGTTGCGTCTGTAGCGTACACACAAGATGGTGGAATAATAGAGAGATTATCAGTAAACATTGCATTACCGAGGTCTTTCAAGTACGTGAATTGTGCTAAGACAGAAGAGTGCGAAGTCTACTATGGAATTCACAGGGATACCCTATTAAGATATGGTGACGGCGCTTAAATTATTCGATCACAGGGATGCCATCGTCTACGTGAATGGGAAGGAGAAGAGCTCATTGATGCGTCGAATCATTAAGTTTGCTGCTATTCAAGACCTGCAATTCTACAGGTGACGTTCTTTCCATCGACTGAAGAACACCTACGAAAAAAGTGTTGCTGTGTCTGCTTATGAAAATGTAAAAGCACTTTTAAGTTGGATAAGAAATAAATTAATTTTTACCTCACAATCTCTTTGTTTTTTTTCTCACCCCCGCTCCCACTGTGACAGTCTACCATTCTTAACCACATGCCATGTCTGTAGTTTTCTCCAAGTACAGGAGAAATAATTTTAGACATGTCTGCTATACATCTTAGGAAGCAGGCATCGTCACCTGCCTCCTCTTCCCATAACACAATTCGTGTTGCATAAAATTCATAATTCCATGGAACAATTATATATATTTGGTTATCTTCCATCTTAAATTTCACCTCCTTAATAGCACTCATATTCATCAAAAACTAATGTCATTTGAGATGGTGCTCCTACACCAGCAGCAGCAGCAGATTGACGGGTAAATTCAGTGACAATCGCTAGGAAGAATGCACCCTTTGCTATTCTGGGAAGCACTGGGGCATCTATCTCGGAACTAGACCCGCACCGCAGCTACGCGTCATCGCGCCAGCAACGGTCCCTAGGTGAACACGTGTTTCGACAGGAATTTTTTGGGTGTCATGTATGAAAGAGATGTCGCCCCCATCATCCTTGAAGCGCACCTGGCTCGAGAAGACTGGGAGTTTGGTTCAAATGGCTCTGAGCACTATGCGAATTAACTTCTGAGGTCATCAGTCGCCTAGAACTTAGAATTAATTAAACCTAATTAACCTAAGGACGTCACACACATCCATGCCCGAGGCAGGATTCGAACCTGCGAGCGGAGTGGTCGCTCGGCTCCAGACTGTAGCGCCTAGAACCGCACGGCCACTCCTGCCGGTGACTGGGAGTTTGTGGTGTCATTATTTCATCCTCATTCATAAAGAGATTGGACTGAACAAAGGTTGCGAATTTTTACGGGCGCTGATATCTGCGCTGTTGAGCAACCCACAAACCAAATACGAGGGTCATTCGAAAGGAAATGCACACTATTTTTTTTAAATGTATCTTTTATTCTTTGTGTTTGAGAGTTTTACAGTGTGTAGATACATCCTTTAGGAACACTATTTTCATTTCTCCACATAATTTCCATCCCTCTCAACTGCCTTACGCCATCTTGGAACCAGCGCCTGTATACCCGCGCGGTAAAATTCTGGACCAAGCTGTTAGAGCCACTGTTTGTCAAGCGTGCACAAGGGAGTCATCATCTTCAAACCTTGTTCCACGAAGAGACTCTTTCCGTTTCCCAAAGAGATGGTAGTCACATGGAGCCAAGTCAGGACTGTAAAGCGGGTGTTTCAGTGTTGTCCATCCGAGTTTTGTGAGCGCTTCCATGGTTTTTTGACTGAAATGTGGCTGTGCATTGTCGTGCAACAGCAAAACATCCTGCTATTACTGATGTGGTCGAACACGACTCAGTTGAGCTTGAAGTTTCTTCAGTGTCGTCACATATGCATCAGAATTTATGGTGGTTCCACTTGACGTGATGTCCACAAGCAAGAGTCCTTCGGAATCGAAAAACACCGTAGCCATAACTTTTCCAGCAGAAGGTGTGGTTTTGAATTTTTTTCTTGGGTGAATTTGCATGATGCCACTCCTTCGCCTCTCGTGAAAAATGATGGAGCCATGTTTCGTCACCTGTCACAATTCTTCCTAGAAATTCATCTCCACCATTCTCGTATTGTTCCAAAAGTTCGCTGCATACCGTTTTTCTTGTTTCTTTGTGAGCCACTGTCAACATCCTGGGAACCCACCTGGCACAAACCTTTTTTAACGCCAACACTTTCAGTATTCTGCAAACATTTCCTTCCCCTATCCCAACGTAGTGTGACAATTCGTTCACTGTGATGCGTCTGTCAGCAGTCACCAATTCGTTAACTCTCTGCACGTTGTCTGAGTGTGTGCAGTACGAGGCCTGCCGCTGCGAGGACAATCCTCAATACTGCCGTGCCCGCTTCCATCTCGTAACCTGCTTACCCTCCAACTAACTGTACTGCAATCGACTGCAGCAACGCCATACACCTTTTTCAACCTCTTGTGGATGTTTCCCACTGTCTCGTTTTCACAGCACAGGAATTATATGACAACACGTTGCTTCTGATGAACGTCAAGTGTAGCAGCCATCTTGAAGACATACTGTGACGGCGCCACTTACGGGAACAGGTTGAACTAAGTTTGAAAACAAGCGGGAAGGATGTATCTACACACTGTAATACTTTCGCACATGCTGAATGGAAACTGTATTTTTACAAAATGAGTGTGCATTTCTTTTGGAGTAACCCTCGTATCATCATCATCATCCTTGCAGGACCCGAACTGACACCTATGCGTAGCTTGGCAGCTGACGGCGGCAGTGGCAGCAGCGGCATTTGGCGTCGAGTGGGGGAATGTGTTTTTTACTAGCGATCTTTTGTTTAACCTGTATTCCATCGATTTCAGTGACCAATAGGATGCTGCAAATTAAAAAAAAGCTACCCCATTCATGTGAAATATATTGATTTAATTAATTTGCATACATTTTTATATCAGTGTAGTTTTAGCTGTACTATAGTTAATGGGTGGGGTGTAGGGGTGTGTGTAAGTGGGTGAACAGCAGGTTAAGTGCATAACACTAGGTAAATTTGCATTATTTATATTTAAAATGCAGTACAATAGTTTAAGGGGGTGGGTGACAACGAAGAATGACCAAGAAATGGCGTTCAAAAACAGGTGAAATCGGAACGTGTACAGAAAATGATGGGGGGACATAACTAATTACTTAATTTGGCATCAAAGACGGTACAGTAGTTCAAGGAAATGGGGGTGACGTGCAAAACCACTTAACACAACAATAGGCTAAGTAAGACTTACGTCTGTCCTATCCAGCACAGGCCGAGTCCCTTTCCAGCCAATTCCTAAGAAGAGGCTGCAGTGCGATGACTTACGTTAGTGGAGGAAGCTGAAGTGCCTATCATGCATTGTCCTGATGGAACTTGAACTTCGTACGATTTTCTGGGGGAAGAGGGGGGGAGGGAGGGGATTTACCAGTGGGTGAGAGATAAATTAATTAATCAATTTGGTTAAGTAGTCAATCAAATTGATAAGAGTGAGAGGAGATTTCCCATAACTCAGACCTGAAAGTCTACCTGTAGCAGTGAGGGGGGAGGGGGGTTGGGGGAGGGGGAGGGGTTTGGGGA
Organism: Schistocerca piceifrons; assembly: GCF_021461385.2. NCBI lineage: Eukaryota > Metazoa > Arthropoda > Insecta > Orthoptera > Acrididae > Schistocerca > Schistocerca piceifrons. The sequence goes on from NC_060149.1 coordinate 5,880,767, forward strand.
GAAAAAGATAAGTGCCTGTCAATCAAAACGAAATGGGGGTGACATGGAAAACCACTCAACAGAACAATAGGTTAAGTACCTGTCAGTGAAAGGAGAACAATAGGTTAAGTATCTGCCAATCAAAGGAACACAATAGGTTTGCTCCAAAGTGCATACCTGCCCCTGATGTAGGCACCTGCACTAACAAAATGCGCCACAAATCGCCTTGCCCCCTACTTAAAGCATCACAATGGACATATCCTTGTGTGTGGTTTAGGACTCCACTGGGTAGGCAACAGGAATGCCTCTGTTTAGCAAAGCTAAATTACACTTTTGAAGGGTCAAGACTGGTGGCTGTTCTTTATATTCGAGCTCTCTTTGTGTCATAGATTGCCAATACACCTGCACAACATCAGTCAGTAACCATTAATTGTAGCACAGGGCTGTCTGACGTACTCATATGTCATCCAAAAACATTATCACTCCATTTCCAGCCAAGTTGGAGTCGCCGTTTGCTGCCAGTGGTTGCTGCTCTGTGTAATAAATTTTTCAGCCGCCATATACTCTAATCCCCTACTAATTTAGTCAGCTCTTATCCCCTACAAATTTAATCATGTGTTTCATTACTATGTTGTTTGTAATTGTTGTCTTCTGTCCGTGGTTTGATGCAGCTTTTCATGCATCGTATACATGTCTCTTCATCTTTGCATGATTATTGCATCTTGCATCCAATTAAGTTTGCTTACTGTATTGAAGCCTTGATCTTCCTCTACGATGTTAACCCCCACACTTCCTTCCATGACCAAAAGTGTCCAGTCAACAGATCCAAACAGACCCATTCTTTTAGTCAAGTTATGCCACAAATTTCTTTTCTGACAAATTCTGTTCAGCACCTCCCCACTAGTTGCGTGATCTACCAATCCAATCTTCGGCATTCTTCTGTAGCACCACATATCAAAAGCTTCTATTCTCTTCTTGTCTGAACTACTTATCGTCCACGTTTCATTTCGGTACAAGGCTACACTCAAGAGAAACCCGTTCAGAAAAGAATTCCTAACACTTAAATCTGTATTCGTAGTCAACAAATTTCTCTTCTCCAGAAACGCTTTTATGACCAGTGTCTATCTACATTTCAATTTTTCTCTACTTCGGCCCTCATATTTGATTCACTGCCCGAATAGCGAAACTTGTCTATTACTTTTAGTGTCTCTTTTCCTAATCTAATTTTCTTTGCATCTCCTAATTTAATGTGATTGCACTCCATTACCCTTCTTATATCCCGCCTCTCGAAACAATGTCTATTCCGTCCAACTGTACTTCCAAGGCATTTGCTGTCTCTGGCTTAATTATAGTGTGATTGGCAACCTCCGGGATTTTATTTCTTCTACCTGAACCTTAATTCCTTCTCTAAATTTTTCTTTGGCTTCCTCTACTGCTTGCCAAATGTACTGATTGAATAACTTTAGGGAAAGGGTACAGCCCTATCTCACTCCTTTCTCAACTGCTTTTTCCCATTCATACCTCTCGACTCTTATAACTGCAGAGTGGCTTCTTTGCAAATCGTAGTTAAATATTTGCTCCTTGTATTTCATCCTTGGAACTGTGAAAATATCAAAGATTTTATTGCAGTCAATATTTTCAATTTTTTCTCCTAAATCTACAACAGTTCGAAATGTATTTTTCCCTTCGTTCAATCTATCTTCTCCGATAAGTCTTAGTGTCAGTAATGCCTTTGGAAACCGAAGTGATGTTCCCTGAGGTCGCCTTCTAGCAGTTTCTTCCGTTCTACTGTAAATGATCCGTAAAAATATTTTGGATACATGACTCATTAAATTGATAGTTCGGTAATATTCACACCTGTCAGCTTCCTTTGGATTTGGAATTATTACAGTCTGAAGGTATTTCACCTGTCTCAATTAACGTGCTTATTAAGTGGAATGATGTGTTCACCCAAGGATCTAAATTATTCTGAGAGAATATCGTCTGCAGCAGACACATTGTTTCTACTTAGATGTTACAGAGCCCTGTCAAATTCATCTCCCTGTAATGTATCTCTTATTTACTTCATCTTCTTCGAATGCCTCTTCTCTTTCTACAATATTATCATCATTTTGGTTTCCGTCGTGTAGACCCTGCTACTTTAATGAGCAATAGTGTAGGTTTGAGAGACACTGACCACTCCATCCAATTGAAATTCCAACTGTTTCGTCCTCTCTATGCCATCGGCAAACTTATTCCAAAAGTCTTCTTCATTTCCTTTGCTTCTTGCTGCATTCACAGATTCAGTAACATAAGAGGTTATAACTTTATACCACTCCTTTCACGACTAGTGCTTTCCTTTCGTGCCCCTCGACAACTGCAGTCGAGCGAGGTTATACAGTGCATAAGACATTGTGTTCTTATTCGAAAAGACGTTTCTTCAGACTGATATCCGCTAAGATGTAACTTTTCAGTGATTGGCCAAAATGCTTAAAGTGAATCTAGAGGAGGTTCCGTTGAAAGGAGACGGCGTATTTTCTTCCCCATCCTTCCCCAGTCCAGTCCATACTTGTGCTTCATGTATAATGATCAGTTCGTGTACAAAACGTGAAACCCTAATTACTCTCTCGCTCTGTTTAGCTGAAGCTCTGTTTAGTTGATTTCTGTGTAAGGAGAAATTAGCCTTCCACTGCCTGTAATTTAATCCTGAAAACCTAGTCCAAAGAGTCTGTTCGAGTGAACATTACCGAAAGCTTTTTGTAAATCTACAGATCTTATCAGTTAGGTTTGCCTTTCTTCAGTCTATAATCTGAGACACGTTGTCGGGTCTATGTGGCCTCACATGTTCCCACATATCTCTGAAATCCCACCAGTAGGCTTCTACCAGTCGTTCTATTCCTCTGAATATAATTCGTGTTCGTGTTTTGCATTCATGAAAATTAAAATAGCTCCGTAATGAAATGAAAATAGATCCGTAACTCTACCACCTGTCAGAAAATACCTTCTTCAATTCTGGAACTAAGTCACATCCGTCTCTAAGTAAGAGGGTACCTCACCTGTCTAATGTATACCGGGTTCTACACATTGTAGTACTTGTTTCCCCAAAGACTTTACTTATTCTGATGGAATAGTACTTCGGATATCTTGTTTCGACCTAGGTCTTTCAGTACCTTATAAAATTTTCTTCTAATCGCATCCACAATCTGTATTTCCCTTTCCATTTCGCTGATTCAAGTTTATACCTCATGCTACTCTGTTATTTATTTATTCCACTCAACAGCCTTCCTTTCTCTGCTAGTTCTGGCTTGCTACTTGACCTTTTCATAGTCGTACAGCTGTTTCTTTTTTCTCTAAATCTTCCTTTGATTTTTGGATCAGCAGGATCTATCTTTCCACAAGCCATGCGTGCTTCTAAGCATTAGCATGCCTTTCTAGCCATTTCGTAATTTCTGTAAATCTTATTTTTAGACGTATGTGTTTTCTTTTCATTGCCTCATTTTCTGCATTTTTTTCTTTCGCCAGTTATATTCAATCTATCTTACGTTAACTAAGAATTTTTATTACGCCTTGTCCTTTCGCTTATTTAATACTCTGCTACCTTTACTATTCTACTTTCAGACCAGCCATTCGTCTTCTGTTGCATTTCTCTCCCACTGTTTTACTTAATTATTGCCTAATGCACCCTCTGAAACTCTTCAGAACCTCTGGTTCTTTTAATGTATCGGATCCCGTCTCTTTAGGTTCCTATGTTTCTGTATTTTTTTCATTTTAATCTGCACTTCACAAAAAATCTAAATTACGTCAGAATTCACATTTGCCTCCGGAAATGTTTTGAAATTTAAAATCTGGCTTCAGAGCGACAAGCTGCGATGTTTCTAATTATCCCTGACACCAGCATGCTTGCATCTCGTCTGCCGGTCGTTTAGAAGATGCACTGAGTTGTGCATCCAGGAAAATGGCCATTCGTTTCAACACTTCACTTAAATGAACATTCCGCCACCAGAATATCCAATTGAAACCACCCAATTACGTACAGAAAGTTGCAGCCACCACTAAAGATTTGAAAATTTCTAGCTCCTTAATTAGAATTGATAATAATTAGATTTAAGTTCATTACTATATAGCTCGTTTAAATTCATCAGCTATATGATACAAAAAATGTTCTACTTGAAAATTGTAACTCCTTGCTGTAACTGTCTAGAAAATAGATAAATAAATAATGTCTGTAAATCCGCAGGAAGAGTAAGGCTTCTTACATTTACCAATCTAAATAAATATTCCTTTAATTTATTATTTTCTAAGTGCCAGACAGAAATACCTTATCTGAAACACGCTGTATAAGACCCGAGAATTTAAGTACAGGAAATAGTCGGCAGTGAAACTACGCTGAGTTCAAGTCGCTCGATTCTCTGGTCGAGGAAGCTTATACAAGATGATTCCGTGATGATGGTACAAAATTTGAAGGATGATGGAGAAGGACAAATGTATCAATATGAGATAAGGGACACTGTTCCTGAAAAGACCGAGTCGAAAGCTATAGGTAAGTCGATCTGATTCCTCCGACAGTGGAATACTTTTACCGGCAATGTTGTTGGTAAGACTGTAGGGTAGGCAACTATCAGAAATGGTAACACTGACGAGCATAAGAAATAACGTCTAGTAAAAGTGGGCTCTAAAATGCACATCTTAAGGGCTGTGGGAGCACTTGTTCATCTTTGCTGCTGTGAAACGCTTTTCTACTCAAGCTCTTTGGTTTCTGTATTTCTAGAGAAGGCAGTAAGGAACAAAACAAGAAGAAAAATCAAGTGAATATTGGCTGTGAAATGCGTACCTTACGACCTATGGGCATTTGTTCGGTAGAAGAAAATGGCTCTGAGCACTATGAAACTTAACTTCTGAGGTCATCAGTCGCCTAGAACTTAGAACTAATTAAACCTAACTGACCTAAGGACATCAGACACATCCATGCCCGAGGCAGGATTCGAACCTGCGACCGTAGCGGTGTTCGGTAGAAGAGGTGTGTTTTATGGCAACGAAGGTTAACAAGCGCACATAGCTCTTAAAGAATGCGTTTTGGAGCCCATGTTTAGTAGACAATTTTTTCTTGCATTGGACTACACTACCAGCTCTAAAGGTCTCAACCCTAAAATCCTAGCAGCGACAGTACCGGTACATGTACTCCACTGTTAGAGGTATCAGAACTATTTTCGCTTGTAACTTTCGACTCGGTCGTTTCCGAACCAGGACCCCTGACCTCAAAACTGACGCATTTGCTCTTCTCAATCGTCCCCGAAAGTCTGAAACATCATCACGGAAGCGCCATGTATAGTTTCTGGCACAGAATGTTTTCTGCCAGGCAGAAACGTGTTGTGAAAGTACTTCGAAAATTTTTCGACGAGTTTCGGATTTTGTTTCTGGAGATTTGCACTTCGTGGAGACTTAGAGCTATTGTGTTTGGCGAACTATGCGAGCGACCTTTAGTTTTCACATGTGTGCTGAATGCTGATTTTGAACAGTTATATCGGGACATGATCCCTGTCAATTTAGATTATATGCTTTCAAGTGAGTCACTCTGAACATTTTCGTATACATTCCGTTCCGTGCTATAAATACCGCGTGCCAGAACAAACGCGGTGATTTGTGAGCGTTTTAAGGCGGGCAAATATTTAAAATATTTTATAATTTTTGATTCTTTCAACAAATGGGATGTTAGAATTTTGATAAATTATTATGATAGTTTCTTTAGAATAGGAATTGATGCATTTTATAAGAAAATATGAGAACTATTAGATCAAAACCTATGTTTAGTATTACAAACCTACGTCATTATTCTCATCCTGTTGAATACATTTTAGTGCAAACGTGGCAGTTCGTGCTACGTGTATAAGTTTTCCGTTCATTCCTATGCGCTTATTGTCAAGTTAGACAGCATACATCGGACCCCTACGCGCAGTTGAAAATTACCTGAAAGCTCGGGAACAGTGCAGAGCTGCATCCCACGTAATGGTAATCACAGTTTCCTCCATATGAATATAAGCTTCTAACATGTGCTCGAGGGGGTTTTCGTCGCATAGGAAGCATATAGCTGTTGTTGCCTTCCAGGAAGCGGCTAGCAATGTTCATGCCGGCTGGGCGCGTGCGGTCCCTGTATCCGTTTTAGTGGACTGCGGGAGAGGAACTTCCGTCCCCTTTTGGAAGGCGTCGGTGAACTACACACTTACTGGCTCGTAGCTTATAGCGACGTCAAAGACCTCTTGGGGTCGCTGACTTCCGCGCGGTCTGCATAGTACTGTTTCGCGTGTAATAGTTAAGCTCTTGTAATTGACCTGCTATCGCTAAGTGACTTCCACTCTCGGACCGTTTTTAGGTGACACTAGTATAACTGCCAAAGCCGAACAAAGAGTAATCGGCAGATATTATACTAAATGATGTTATTGTTAAAGTTATTAACTGTTGAGGCACAAATATGCTTGCTTTGACCTGAAACAGAGCTCACTCAGTTTTTGCCATTAAAAATACCACTATCAGTTTAAAGTAGTGTACCGACAAAAATGATAAACATGGTACAAATTCAAAGCTCGATGTAAATACTGATGAACATTTTAAATGCAAAAACCATATATTAGAGCTGCCAAAACATTCAGATTCAGCTTCTTTTGCCATAAAAATAATTGCTATTTGAGCATACTTACAAATTAGTTGGTTAACGTATTCTGTATATTTTCTTTTAATGACATCTACACGACAACATTCTTACGTAATTCCTCACTTAGCCAAAGAGCATTTACAGCACAAAAGAAAGTAGACAGAAATTTGTGTGGTATTCACACATGTATACCTTCCAGGCGTATGCTTAAGTAATCGTAAACATTAAATGCAGCCTCACAGTTCAGTCATTTGCTGCAGGAATTTACTGTCAAAAACTCATTTCTGTTGGAGGGTAACAGACACATTCACAAATACGATACCAGAAGAAAAACTATCTGCACGTACCTCTAGTGAACCTATCTTTGGCTCAGAAATGGAGTGAAACACACCGCTTTAAAACTCTTAGTCAACATGCCCATAGAAATAAAATATCTGACAAGTAGCAGATGTGTTTCCAAATGTAGATGAAAGCTGTTTCTCTTAAACAACTCGTCAAATACCACACAGGTATTTTAATGGAATAGAATTACAGGCCGTTAACTAGCCAGTATATTGCCATATAACTCTGTTTTGATTGTCTGTGAAACCTTTTGTTGAAATGACACGTTGCTCAACATTACATTTATAGTGAATATATGATGCATGGAACATGCAACTAAGTTCTACGTGCGTTTTGGTGCCTTCAATCTAGAATACGATAAAACGTAGTTCGATTAGATTATGATCTGTAGGTGTAATGTATTCTTGCATTCTTCAGTCGGAGTATAGTTTCGTTATATTTAGTTAGGTGAGAACTAGACTACCTCCAGATGCTCGTGGCCCTCTTGTTAATCAGTAAACGAACTCGACACAAACATTTTTCATAACTGAAAATAGTGTAGTCGGTTCACAAGGATGTAAAAGCTGGAGAAGTAACGTTACGGTACGTCGAACGTACAACCGGTGCAGTGAGGAAATATACATTCTGAGCCACGTGAACATTTGTACGTGTCAGTGTCCGTAGCAATGAAAAAAGAGTAATAGAATTACGACTACAAGTTCATAGACTTAATATATGACACAAGTATATCAGAAATGTTACAAAATGATAAAAATAAAGTATGAATGTCTGGTACCTTGGACGCAAGGTGACACATGACGGTGCAAGCAAAGATGACATAAAAAGTCCAACTAATACAGGCAAAGAGGGTGTTTCTGATCAAAAGAAGTGTGCTCGTGTCAAACGTTGACCATACTTTAGGGAAGAAATTTCTGAGAATGTACGTCTGTGGTACAGCATTGTATGGAACCGAATCGTGGTCTGTGGGAAAGCCTGAAAAAAGAGAATCGAAGCGTGTGAGTTTTGGTAGTAAATAAAGATGTTGAAAAATAGATAGATTGATAAGGAATGAGGAATTCCTCCGCCTAATTGTCGAAAAAAATAAATACGTGGAAAGCAGTGACGAGAAGGAACAGAATGCTAGGACTTATGTTAAGACAGCAAGGAACAACTTCTATGGTATTAGTATGAGCCGTAGATTGTAAACACTGCAGGGAAAGACAGAGATTTGAACATGTAAAACAAATAATAAAGGACATTGGAACTAAGTGCTCAGCTGAGATGAAAATGTTGGCACTGGAATATGGTGTCTTGGCGTTCCGTATCAAACCAGTCAAGAGACTGATGGACGACATCCCCCCCCTCCTCCTCTTGCAACAATAAAAAGAAATATCAACAAGCCCTCCCGTAAATTGAAAATGTCACTTCTCCTGGATTCCTGATTCATCCGACGAAGGTGCACCTGTTGGGCTTCTGGATTAAGCAAGGAAACGTGGAGGAATGTATTGTCTACAAAACCGGGGGTGCAGGATTGTCGCCAGTAGAAGTTAAAAAGCGTGGTATAGAACAAAGGCTGTCTGATTGAGATATAATAATCCGTTGCATCGTCTGTCATTCGGTTTATAACTATTACACTGTCCAGTCAGATTAATACGACCACCCGTGAAAAGCCTGAATAACCAGCAGACCGCTGTGAGACGTGGAGGAAGAGAGTCAGTGAGTTTCTGGACGGTAACGACAAGATTGTGGAGCCAATCCGACTCCAGCGCTATGGCCAGCTGCGCTATATTTCGCAGTTGAGGGTCCGTGACTTGAACAGTCCTGTCGAGGTGGTCCCACAGATTCCGGACTGGGTTTAAATCCGGGGAGCCCGATGGCCAGGGGACTACCGTCAACTCACCTGGCGCACTTCGAACGACGCACGTACACTGCGAACTGTGCGACACTTTGCACTGTCCAGCTGTTAGATGCCATCGTGCTGAGGAAAAGCAAACTGCTTGTAGGGGTGGACACGGTCCTTACGGATAGTGCATACTTGTGTTGATTTATTGTGCCTTAACGAATGACGAGAGTACACAGGGAATAGCACGAAAACAGTGCCCAGACCATAACGCTCCATCATCCGGCCTGGATTCCTTTAGACGCCGAAAAGGCCACCTGTCGCCACTCTGTTGCCGTACTGGCTTGCAAATTCCGGCCTTCGTTGCCGATGAGCAGCAATCTGCATGCATGCAAAAAACCAGGTGCATGCTGCGGAGGACCATACGCCCAGCAGTCCTTGAGAAGACACAGGTGTTAGCACCTCGGTTCATCTGGATGGTCAGTTCCTCAAAATTTGCACGTCTGTTCGCCCGTACGCATCTCCGCAAACGTGTTTCGGCCCGGTCGTCTATGGGCTGTTTGCACCACAGTTGCCTCGGTGCCGATTTGGATAGCGCATTTCTGTCATGCGTGGTAACTTTAACCACGGCGACACGCGAACCGTTTATAGACTTAGATATTTCGGAAATGCTTCCACCCTTGGCCCGAAATACAATGGTGGTGCCCTTTTCGACATCAGAAAAATCCGCGTTACGACGACTGCATTATTTTACCGCGTCCCCATCCGACACGCTTTGTATACACTCCACTGCTAGTGCTGCCACCTGCCATCGATGTGTGTTTCTCACACGTTGACGTTGAAATAGGTGGTGGTCGCATTAATGTCACTCGATTATGTATAAATCGAGAAGTGTTCGAAAGTATTGTTAGGGCAGTGTGTGCATTACGTTTACCACTTTCGCTGTTAAAAATACTGTCCTGTTTTTGCAGAAGATACGTCATAGCTCTGAGCCACGTAGGCACACTGCACACGGAGGCGACACGCTGGACGTTGAACTAAAATGCGTGCAGGAAAAAGATACAAAAGTTACATTCTTTTATACGAACTTTGAATGGCTGGACGGACGTCACGAGCTTCAATGTGGCCAACTACATCACGTTCAGTAGTTTTCAACATCATTTCTCATCGAGAGTATAGAGAAACTGTTTAATTCTGTGCGGTTTCAGTAACCGAAAGTTTAGACGATATAGGCAATGAAAAGTTCGCTGTAGTTCTGACAGAGTAGGGGCCTATGTCCTAAACATGTTGACCAGAGGGAGAAATTTACACTAGCAATACTCGCATACAGACAGTATAAGTGCGTCAGCTCATAACATCAATTACTTTGACTCTCTCAGGTACCACAGTGGTACAGAATTTGTGAAATAACATTTTCCACCTTAGACCGTAATTTCACCGCCAGTCCAAAAAGTTCCGAGACTGATTTTATTCCCGGCGTATAAGCGACGTCATCGCAGTAACTACGGTGGCAGTTTGAACTAACAGATGTAAACAACAGATGTGAATTCCAACAGTCAGATGTGAGCAAGCATTGTTAAGTAATGGACCGACGAACGTTAGTGTGCCGACGTTGTTGTGTGAAACATCGCAATGGAGCAAGATCCCTAAATCGAGTGTTTAAGACATTCTCCAGAATGTTTTGAAGAAGAGCCAAGATAGCGCTAAGCTCGTCCCACACACTTTGACTCATGAACCAAATGAACGACTCACTGCCACCCACCGTGACTCGAATGAAACGCAGAACGCGGACAATTCTTTCCTGGAAAACTTTATCACGACACTTGGTGTCATCAACACTAAGCTATCTCTAAATGACGAAGTGCAGAAATTCACAAGAAACGCGAACGTTTTGACGGCATAATAGACATTGGAACCAATGTGACGTATCAGTCGAACAACATCACAAAGAAAGTTATGTCTGACAGTTTCTCAAGGTAGTATGAACGTTCTGAGTGTTGTACTGAAGTGAGAGAACACTACTTAGAACATCCGAAGCATTAAAACCAGCATCTTAATATTTATCTATTTTTTTAAGTAACCCAGTCTCGAAACGTTTTTGATTGGCTGGGAACTGTTTATTTTCCGATGTTGAGCAATGACAAGTCGTCATGTGTAGGACTTATTTGCAGTGTTATGTCTACCGGCCAAATGCTGGTTGTTTTACACCTTATATTCCAAAGTAATTCATTGTTTCTGACACATCCTTTTAAGCACAGATAGTAGTTGTTACGTCTTGGAGGAACCGTAGAAATGAGAAATATGACAATTTCCACATATGTTTACGATAGGTATTATGAGGTTGGCGGTATTTTTCACGTGAGTAAGTGTGGAGAGAAGAGGGAAGAATGAGACCCATTAGCAATCAAAAGATTAAGTAACGATGTTCGTAACCAGGGTTGCACCATGCTAGGAAATTCACCCGTATTCCCATTGTATCCGAAGGCAAACGTGGTTGCGGACGTGGACGTAGTTTCCAACGTAGTGACGAGCACTCGGAAACGCTCACACAGGACGTGTTCACCAACGCTATACGCGACCGCAAACGCTCCAACGGCACTGATTTTACTCCCAAAACTAAGGTATACCTTAACGTCATTAGATATATCAGTGGATTCAGAGGGACTTAACGCGTGGAAATTTAAAAATATTATATTTCCTCCTACACACAATAGACTGGTATGCAAAACTTATGGCCGAAAATAACATTGGCATGACTCATCACTGCCAAGTAATGTAGCTCGATGAAACTTGGACCGTACGTAGAAAGATCTGTTACAATATAGCATAGAAGGTAACTGAAAAACAGTATGCTATGAGACGAACAGACATGGCCCAATATTCAAAGACAGTAATTGCACTGTTATGACGTTCCCTTCCACGTGACGTGATTGGTAAGAGGCTGTATGATGAGCGCGGACGGCAACGCACGCTCAAAACGTGCTCCCATGCCGACCACACCGTTGGTAAGAAGTGCTTGTTCCATTCCTCCACCAGCGCGGTTCACAACTGATCGATGGTCGTTGGTACACTATGTGATCAAAAGTTTTCGGACACCCCAAAAACATATGTTTTTCATATTAGGTGCATTGTGCTACCACCTATTGCCAGGTACTCCATATCAGCGACCTCAGTAATCATTAGACATCGTGAGACAGCAGAATGGGGCTCTCCGCAGAACTCACGGACTTCGAACGTGGTCAGATAACCGTGTGTCACTTGTGTCATAAGTCTGTACACGAGACTTCCATGCTCCTGAACAGTCCTGTTTCCACTGTTAGCGATGTGATAGTGAAGTGGAAACGTGAGGGGACACGTACAGCACAAACGCGTATAGGCCGACCTCGTCTCTTGACTGACAGATACTGTCGACAGCTGAAGGGGGTCGTAATGTGTAATAGGCAGACATCTATCCACACCATCACACAGGAATTGCAAACTGCATCAGGATCCACTGCAAGTACTATGACAGTTAGGCGGGAGGTCAGAAAACTTGGATTTCATGGTCGAGCGGCTGCTCATAAGCCACACATCACGCCGGTAAACGCCAAACGACGCCTCGCTTGGTATAAGGAGCGTAAACATTGTACAAGTGAGCAGTGGAAAGACGTTGTGTACAGTGACGAATCACGGTACACACTGTGGCGATCCGATGGCAGGGTGTGAGTATGACGAATGCCCGGTGAGCATCATTTACCAGCGTGTGTAGTGCCAACAGTAAAATTCGGAGGCGGTGGTGTTATGGTGTCGTCGTGTTTTTTATGTAGGAACCTTGCACCCCTTGTTGTTTTGCGTGGCACTATCGCAGCACAGGCCTACATTGATGCTTTAAGCACCTTCTTGCTTCCCGCTGTTGAAGAGCAATTCGGGGATGGCGATTGCGCCTTTCAACATGATCGAACACCTGTTCACAATGGACGGCCTGTGGTGGAGTGGTTACACGACAACAACATCCCTCTAATGGAATGACCTGCACAGAGTCCTGATCTGAATCCTATAGAGCACATTTGGGATGTTTTGGAACGCCGACTTCGTGCCAGGCCTCACCGAACGACATCGATACGTCTCAGTGCAGCACTCCGTGGAGAATGAGCCTCCATTCCTCAAGAAACCTTCCAGCACCCGATTGAGCGTATACCTGCGAGAGTGGAAGCTGTCATCAAGGCTAAGGGTGTGCCAACACCATATTCAATTCCAGTATTGCCGACGGAGGGCGCCACGAACTTGTAAGTCATTTTCAGCCAGGTGTCCGGATACTTTTGATCACATAGTGTACATGTGAATGTGCTGTAGCACGTCTCCCCAACAAATATCACATGTGCTCGTTGGGACTTAAGTCGCGGGAACGGCCAGGCTAATCCCTTCGCCGAGTGTCGTCTCGTTGCAAGAGATCCTCCAACAGCGCAGTTCGACGCTGTCGCGCATAGTCATCCAAAAGAAATGGAAAAGACGCAGATGAGGAAGGAATACGGTGTCACAATCACATTGACCTACGAGTATATGGTTTTCAAAGACTTGAAGGTCAGTACCGAATACAACATTATGTCTCCCCACACCATAACACCTAAACCACCAAAACGATGACGTTCGACAGTGTTCCTGGGTCCATAACGTGATCCCACCTCTCACCGTATGAGCGTACGTATTGCTCTAGGAAGGAGAGGATACTCGCCGAATGAACTGACCTGCCCGTTTCATCGATTTAAATCCCATCGAATACGTGATGAATGTTTTGGGGAGATGTATTGCAATACGTCCACGTACACCATCTAGCATCCAACCGTTGTGAAAAGCACTGGTGAAGGAATGGAACGTTCTACTACAAGAACTCCTTTCAAACCTTGTTGCCAGTATGGTAGAACCGCAACACAGCCTCCATTCAGGAATCTTGTCATGTGTTCCACCTTCTGTAATGTCCAAGGAACCATCGTAGACTGCGGTGACTTGAACTGCAATTATAGTTTTTGAACGAAAGCGTCATTTCTGTTCGTCTCATTGGGTATTTATATCAATTACCTACTTTGCTGTAATAGTTCTTTATGTGTATGTCCTAAGTTTCACCGAACTATATTACACGGCAGTGACACAGAATGCGAAAGTTGCTTTCGTCCTTAAGTTTTGCACACCAGTGCATCATTAATAATATGCAACGTGTTCCAGGCACGACGCAAGCGCTGTGTCTGGCTTTCCACATACCGGCTTTGTTGGCATACCGGCTTTGGACACGTACCAAAACAGAGGGCGCAGGCTCCAATGTCAGAATACGCTCTGTCACGTTTCCTGGAGCTCGCCAGGCGGCAGTCGTAGTCAAAATTGGCGAGATAGGATAAGTCTTCCGCTGTTGTGTTTAGTGAAACTACTATTTCACACTTTTGGCTATAACCTTTTTTTTACAGGGAGACTAATCCATAAATACAGTGTTACATATACAACGCATGCAGTGGTTCCCGGGGTTGCACAAAAACCAGTCTTACAGCAATCACCGTTCGCCGCCATATGCTCCCGTCCGTTGCGCTGAAAATGTCGCAGGTCGGTTGTTGGCTTTACCGACAACAAATGGGACAAGTTAGGAGCGGTTATGGAAAGAACTACAAGAAAATCATTGCACCATTCAGCACTTGGGAATATTGTCCAATTATTGTGTGAAACCTTACAAAGTAACGGCAATGCATCTACATATACGTGATTACTCTGCTATTCACAAGTGCCTGGCAGAGGTTTCAATGAACCACCTTCAAGCTGTCTCTCTACCGTTCCACTCTCGAACGGCACGCGGGAAAAACGAGCACTTCAAGTTTTCTGTGTGAGCCCTGATTTCTCTTATTTTATCGTGATGATCATTTCTCCCTATGTAGGTGGGAACTAACAGAATGTTTTCGCAATCGGAGGAGAAAACTGGTGCTGAAATTTTATGAGAAGATCCCGTCGCAACGAAAAACGCCTTTGTTTTATCTCCCCTATTTCGCGATAATACAAAACGAGTTGCCCTTCTTTGTACTTTTTTGATGTCATCCGTCAGTTCCACCTGATGCGGATCCCACACCGCACAGCAATACTCCAGAATAGGGTGGACAATCGTGGTGTAAGGAATCTCTTTAGTAGACCTGTTGCACCTTCTAAGTGTTCTGCCAATGAATCGCAGTCTTTGGTTTGCTCTACCCATAATATTATCTCTGTGATCGTTCCAATTTAGGTTATTTGTAACTGTAATCCTTAAGTATTTAGCCTTCAGATTTGTGTGACTTATCTAAATGATTTTGCACGTCGTTTTGATCATCTGATGACTTTACAAGACGGTAAATGACAGCTTCATCTGCAAATAATCTAGGACGGCTACTCAGATTGTCTCCTATGTCGTTAATATAGATGAGGAACAATAGAGGGCCTATAACACTTCCTTGGGGAACGCCGGATATTACTTCTGTTTTACTCGATGAGTTTCCGTCTATTACTACGAACTTTGACATTTCTGACATGAAATCACGAATCTAGTCGCACAACTGAGGCGATACCCCGTAGGCACGCAGTTTGGTTAGAAGAAGCTTGTGAAGAACAGTGTCGAAAGCCATCCGGAAATCTAAAAATATGGAATCAATTTGATATCCCCTGTCGATAGCACTGATTACTTCATGAGTATAAAGAGCTAGTTGTGTTTAACAAGAACGATATTTTCTGAATCCGTGTTGACTGTGTCAATAAATCGTTTTCTTCCAGGTACTTCATAATGTTCGAATACAGTATATGTTCCAAAACCCTACTGCAAATCGACGTTAGTGATACAGGCCTGTAATTCAGCGGATTACTCCTACTTCCCTTTTTTGGTATTGGTGTGACTTGAGCAATTTTCCAGTCTTTAGGTACGGATCTTTCTGTGAGAGGGTGGTTTTATATAATTGCTAAATATGGAGCTATTTTATCAGCATACTCTGACAAGGATCTGACTGGTATACAATCTGGACCGGAGGCCTTGCCTTTATTAAGTGAGTTAAGCTGCTTTGTTGTACGGAGGATATCTACTTCTATGTTTGTCATCGAGAGCACAACTGGATATTGAAAGCTGTGAAAGACGTAGAAACTGATATTGAAATTCTCCCTATTTTCTGATGAAGCACAGCACGTTTCTCGTGGTACATGATGAAATATATTTTTATGGAGCGAAAACTGGCAATTGGCTCTAAATAATGAAATGTGTGAGATGATCCACGTGAGTACTAAAAGAAATCAGTTAAATTTCGGTTACACATTAAATGACACAAATCTAACGGCTGTCAGTTCAATTCAATACGTAGGAATAACAATCAAGAGCAACTTAAATTGGAACCATTACATAGATAATGTTGTGAGGAAGGCAAACCAAAGACAGCATTTTATAAGCAGAACATTTATAAGGTGCAATAGGTCTACTGAAGAGACTGCCTACACTACGCTTGTCCCACCTTTGCTAGAGTACTGCTGTGCGACATGAGATCCTTACCACATATGTTTGACACAAAATGTCCAGAGAAGGGCAGCTCCTTTTTGTATTATCGCTAAACAGGATAGAGAGTATCACAAATTTTAAACGCGTGTGGGGATGGCAGTGGTTAAAACACTCGCTTTTTTCGCTGCGGTGAGATCTTTTGAAGCCAGCCGGTGTGGCCGAGCGGTTCTAGGCGCTACAGTTCGGAACCACGCGACTGCTGCGGTCGCAGGTTCGAATCCTGCCTCGGGCATGGATGCATGTGATGTCCTTCGGTTAGCTAGGTTTAAGTAGTTCTAAGTTCTAGGGGACCGATGACCTCAGAAGTTAAGTCCCATAGTGCTCAGAGCCGTTTGAACCATTTGTTAAGTCCCATGGTGCTCAGAGCCATTTGAACCAGATCTTTTGAAGAGATTTCAGTCACGAAGTTTCTCCTCTAAATGAGAAAATATTTTGTTGACGCCAATCTACATAGGGAGAAATGATTATCGCAACAAAATGAAATAAATCGCAGCTTAGACGGAAAGATTTAATTATTGGTTTTTCTGCATGTTGTTCGAGAGTAGAACGACAAAGAAACAGTCTGAACGATATATATATATATGCGGTGTCTCTTCTTTCGGAAATGAGCGAACTCCTACGGGAATCGTCTATATGCCGCGAGTAAAGAGGATAATGGGGAAGGCGCTCTGCATTATTAGTGCCCGGGTATGCAGAGAATTTGGGTCTGACGGGAGGGGTGCTAGCATAGTCCACGCACCAGCAATGACCTGTGCGTCCGGATGGCTCAGTCGTCAGAGGATCTGCCTAGTAAGCAGGAGACCCGCATTCGAATCCCAGTCCGAGACAAATTTTCAACTTTCCCCATTTATTTCAATCAATGACCGGTTGCAGCCAGTGTCTGTAATTCCTTATTATCTTAGTCTGAACGTTCTTTGATAAAACGTCTGCCAGGAACTTAAGCATGAAATGCGGAGTAGTCATGTAGATGTAGAGGTACGTGAATTCGCGAAACGATTGATGCTGGAATTCTGAAAATCTTCATCGGCTCCATTAATATCCTCTGTATGATATGAGCTGAGGCAACGGCCTTGCCGCGGTGCATACGCCGGTTCCCGTCAGATCACCGAAGTTAAGCGCTGTCGGGCGCGGTCGGCACTTGGATGGGTGACCTTCCAGGACGCCATGCGCTGTTGCCATTTTTCGGGGTGCACCCAGCCTCGTGATGCCAATTGAGGAGCTACTCGACCGATTAGTAGCGGCTTAGGTCAAGAATACCATCATAACAGCCGGGAGAGCGGTGTGCTGCCCCACGCCCCTCCTATCCGCGTCCTCAACTGAGGATGACACGGCGGTCGGATGGTCCCGGTAGGCCACTCGTTGCCTGACGACGGAGTGCTTGTATCATATGACATGAGTTACTGGACCGATATTTTTTCCACCAAGCCATAACTTCTGATAGATACGTGAATAATATACTACTTCCTGTTTTCCGAGAACTGAAAACTAACGAAAAGACCTACGGTTTTTGGCGGCGTATGCCCTTGCATTGTCCTGCAGGAAATAACCGTTGGTCTTTCAGTCAGTTGTGTTACTCTGTAAAAAGGTTGCAGGGTATTGTGTGAACTGATGTACGTTGTAGCAAAAAAAGTTAAAGTCATTCAGGAAAAGGTATTTACGGCCCTTGCAAAAAGGGCATGTAGTGGTGACTTTGTCATCAGCGAGGAAGTCCTTTAGAACACCGCTGTTCTTTAGTAGGAGTGGCCGTGTTGGAGTGGTGTGTCTTTGCGTTCTTTAGTCCTTCAAATGGGCTTAATCACCCAGTTACAGGTAGACCTAAAGTTATATATGGACTCCGAATCATACGGCATCTCCATGATACACAAAGGCTGTCGTGTAGGGTCTGCAACTGGAAGCAGATGAGCCTCCGTAGGGCACGCTAAACGAACCGATGACGAAAGTAACTGCTCTTCTTCGGATCTTCTCTCTCATTGCTACCTGCAAAAGAGCCAAGGCAATTTATTTCCAGTGTTTATACAGAAATACGTACTCCACCGTTTCCATGATAACAGCAAATTTATTATAACTTACTGGCCGGATGGCGTGTCCGTCATCACAGCTGCCAATCTACAAGAGGAAGGGACGTCAGCTGCACCATTACCCCGTGAATCGTATTCTGTGTGTTGTCATATTTTAACGGTTTGCATAACGCATTTCCTGAGGCAAAAATCGGGACTCGCCAGCATTTACCTAAACGAGAGCTGAATATTGTTAATGTGTCAGGATTGACGAGGAAGGGAAAGCAGTAGGCACCCGCTGAGATGATGAAGTTAAACATTTTATGATTGACATAATGGTCTATTTCAGTAAAAAGTGGTTGAAGGCAGGCCTAGAGAAGCAGCCGAAACTGAGTGGGCTGCTGCCCACGAGAGCAGGAGAGGAGAGGAAGAGAACGGACGACGTGTCCGCTTCCGGCAGCTGGCCGCGGCTCCACCACCTCCAAACTTCCCTATTGGACAGCCAAATTGTAGACGCGTAGTTCGGTAGCGTTACTTCGTCGGCTACACGTGAATTAAGGTGCTAATGGTTCAACACGTGGGTTTTGAAGTGGTTCTGTCCGGTATAATGCAACGTGACTTACGAGCTGAAACTAGCAGAAGGAACTGGCGAACATCAATAGATATAAAAAATTAAATTTTTATAATATTACATCCATTCAGTAACGGCCCCCACTGTACAACTTCGCACACGCTTGCTGGGCGGCGCACCAGACCAACGGTCATTAATTCGCCACGTTGATTGCATCCTGATCTGATTTCCTCTCTGTCTGGAAAAGTAGCGTGCTACGAGTTGAGCCACACTTGCCAGACTGAAGGCTGACTGAAGGCTGACAATAAAGAATCGTCCAGAAGATGGTTTCATTACCTACTGGCAGATAAATTAAGTTTCTTCACGATTGTTTCATTGAATATCAGCATGGCATATCTCTTCTTACAATTATACTGCCTGACAAAAAAGCGAAAAGGAGATGGAAATTTCACGGGCTGAGAGGCTATGTGACGTTATTGCAGTGATTACAAAATGGAGTCCACTTAAAAATGTACTTGGCGGTATCATCCCACTTGTCACTTCGACATGACATCCCCTCTGGCCTGGATGCACACTCTGATTCGTTAGGGAAGGGCGTCACTAAAGCCTCTGATTCCCTCCTAATGCAAGTTGGCCGACCGCTGCTGTAACAGTCTATGACATCACGGATACTGGCAAAGGGATGGACTGGGACGTCAAATTCGGTCCCATCTGCTCGTATAATGGCGCAGAAGGGAAACGTGGCTAATTCTTGTTTTTCAGGATGTGCGCTAGTCTTCTTGGTGCATTGTATGGATTCGTAGGTGGTTTAGAGAGAGAAATGCCGTGTGGGGCATCTGCTAGCAAAACCAGCAGGAATCACACAACAGTTCTTCATCAATTATTTCATCTGAGATGGTCTTCTGAATACACCGTGATTTCTACCCGGTCCGGTGTTCCCTTGTAATATTGCATCGCCTTTGCTGCAGGCGAGGTTGCACCGCGTACGGTGAATACGCGCTGACGAGAGGCAGACCGCTGTACTGGCGGCTCCGACACGCGAGGCGAATTGAGGCGGCAGAGCGCGGCCACCCACGTCTTCTGCGGTAACGTTGCCGGGAGTTGACGTCTGGACCAACCTCTACCGTTTACTGACACTACAGCTGCCAATGAGTCATCGACAAGTAATAGATATTTTCGCCCACTTACGTGCAGTACGGTACATTTATTTATGTTAAAGGTTAAGTGCCTATCCCTGTAACCATCCTAAACCCTCTGCAAATCTTTCTACGAGTGTATATTGAGATGAAATGTCTCAGAAATTTTTTTATGTGGAAACTCTTAATGTTTTTAAATGAAACAAATATTGGCATTCTTCATCTTTATTTTTCGTTTCTACATATTTTTTCTCAACAAAGTCACCCCGGCGACGAACACGTTTCTCCCAACGGGAGAACAGTTCGTTGATACCGTCACGGTAGAATATTTGCTTTTCACGAAATGTGTTTGTGGTATTTACGAACAACAATCAGATGTCTAAGGGAATAACCAAAATGAAAATTTGTGTTGTAAAGTCACTCGAACCTGGACTTCAATTCTTACGCGAGTGGTAGCTTTAACAGCTTTGGCTATCCGTGCACGAAAAACGAATTGGCTTAAACTTGCATATCTCGTCGTTCCTGCATCACAACCTGTACTCGTACATACGTTATGTAATCTTGTACAGGAGAGGATCTTTTAATTAAAAGTCGCTCCTAGCAACATTGGATAAATTCGATATTGCAGTGCCTATGTTGTTAAGAACGATGAGATGTTCCTTCGAACATGCTTGCATGTCCAAAGGAGCATTACATCGTTCCTCTTCAAAACACAGGCACTGCAATATCGTATGTTTGATGCTGTTGACGTGTTGACGTGGGAACATATGTTTCCAATGAGTCCTACGTTTAAGCCATTGTAACACTGTTTCCGTTACTTTCACGAGGCAGGTAACACAGCAGTCAGAGCTGTCCGTACGTATTGAGAAGACGAAATGAAATTAAAATTAGCATCAGCAAGTGAGTCCCTTTCAGGGACATTTAGAATATTACTATCTGTTCGAACAGCTTCACCTTGATAAAATCTCAAACGAATATTCTAATAGCCTAGAGGCTTTGTGAGCATGGCTCAAAATAGCTCAAATGGCTCTGAGTACTATGAGACTTAACATCTATGGTCATCAGTCCCCTAGAACATAGAATTACTTAAACCTAACTAACCTAAGGACATCACACAACACCCAGTCATCACGAGGCAGAGAAAATCCCTTACCCCGCCGGGAATCGAACCCGGGTTGTGAGCATGAAGCCAATAGCAATTGAATTACCAGAAATTACTGCCAACTGCTAACCGTTAGGCAGAACTTTATACACAGCTTTGTGAACCTCTCATTATTATTTTGGTTTCTCTGTGTCGTAAATCCTGCAGACTGACAAGCCCATTCAACTAACTCCGATAATATCTGTCCTAAGAGAAACTAATTTCAAGTTTATAACGATCAAAAATCAAAGTGCTTTTCCCCCTAATGTTTCTACTAAAACCACTGATGATGCTGGAAATAAGTAACCTAACAGCATATAGCATATGAGATTTACTGCTAGCAGCATGCTTAAAACAGAAGAACCACACAAGTGCGAGTAGGATTCGCACTCTTAGTGTTCCGTGAAAACTTTATTACCTATGCAGATAATATTAAATATTAACTTCGTGTGGCTCAATGGTGCGGTGCAAGTCTCGCTATTGAATCCCATTTCGGCCACTTGCATGTTTAATCTACCACACTTATCCAAGCAGGGAAAGGGGTCCTACAGTTTAACGTGGAATCCGCACCACTTGCTATTTCTGGCCATAAGCATTTGACGTAAATTTCAACCTCATGTCTCAACCAATTACTGAGAAAAAGGGCTGGACTAGAGAAAAAGGGCAGAAATGCAGAAACGGAACGATTTATCTGATGACCAGAAGGGCATAAAGACCTACTTTCGGATCAAAGGTGAAAGCATTTCCGAAAAGACTAATTCTGAAAAAAGTACGCGTGCCGCCGTGGTTAAGGTACATCGCGCATAGCACAATGCCGCTATCCAAGAACAGCGCCGAGGCAACTGTGGTGCAAGACGAGCCGTAGATGACAGGACTGAACGACGACGTGTACGGCCGAAATGAGCGACTGACCATCCAGATGAATGGAGGTGCTAACAACTGTGTCTCCCCAACGACCGTCGGCGAACCTTACTGCATATGCTCCTCCGCAGCAGGCACCTTGTTCATGCACCCAAGCTGACTGCTGTTCATCGGTCATAAAGGCCGGTATTTGCACGCCAGTACAGCAACTGGAGTGGCGACAGATGGCATTTTCAGATGAATGACGTTTTAACCTCCATCGGACTGAACTCAAACACCCTGGAACATTCGACGAAGGAGTCCAAGTCGGAGGATGGAGCGCTCTGGTGTGGGAAATGTTTTTGTGTTATTTCCTGGGTAATCTCGTCATTCTGGAAGGCCGAGTAGGTCAACACAAGAGTGCCTGTGTCGTTAGGGACCATTTCCACTCCTATACAAAGTTTGATTTTTCTCGGCACTGTGGCATCTACCAGCAGGGCACTGCAACGTGTCACACAGCTTGCAGTGTACGTGCATGGTCCGAAGAGCACCAAGATGAGTTTGCCATACTCCTGTGACCAAACTCCCAGAATTGAAACCCAATCGAGATTCTATGAGACCACCTCGACCGGGCTATCCGCGCAATGAATACTCAACCGAGAAATCTATGGCAGCTGACCACGATAGTAAAGTTGTTATGGCTCCACATTCCTGTCAATACTTTTCAGAACCTCACTGACTTTCTCCCTGCACGTCTCGCAGCAGTCCACGCTGCAAAATCTGTTTATTCAAGTTTTTGAAAGATGGTCACATTAACACGACTGGTCGATTTACTTCCGTTGTACGGTTATGATGATGAACTGTAATTCACTTGAATTAGAAGTGAATCATCTACAAATCACTTTATCGCGGTATCATTAACACTCTTACACTGCTCAGATCTTTTTTTCGATTTCAGACGTATAGAACCCATTAATATCTTTTCACGAAGTTAACATATAGACAGATTACAAGTAGTCACCAGTAAAGATATTCAATAGGTATGCTTCATGACGTAGAAAAAACGATGCACACATGGGCACCCATTTAATTTCGTTTCTTTGAAATACGCCAGGTATTTGGTTTGGGAAAACTATGTTTAAAGTCCCCATTTAATTATCTTAATTTAGAATTTTTATCATCTTCCTAAATGATTTAACATCGTTTTGGCTCTTGGTTTATCTGACGAATGTATCGTGTTCTATTCTCGACTGAGGGAAGAATTTTAACAAGCATCAAAAATCGTCCATCACCTCTGGCAATGACAAATAAAGAACGCTAGGCTCCACCGATATTTGGAATTTACGTTAAAGTTTATGACCCTTCGCTACCGATTGTATTAATGTTAGTTGTATTACACTATGAGAGAGGCAAATGTCGTGTAAAACGAAAACACTATATGCTGATTGTTCGCGGAATTCAGTATCTGTGTCATTATTGAGAAACACAATTAAAAAGTTCATTATGGATTTGTAAATGATGGCTTCGAGAAAGCAACGCGGTTCCCCGATGCTCATATTTCTTTCTAATGTCCAGATTTTTCATTTTTACGTAACAGATCTGTAAATAAGCAGATTCATTTCAGCTTCATATTTGCATCCTTCGGTGTTACTGTAATTAGACTACAAACTTGTTTTTGTTTATTATGACAAAAATATAGTTCGAAGTACATTGAAATACAAGAAAAACATGAAAAAGGCGGGGAACAAGCCATCGACATCTGTTTTCGTTCACCAAGGGTTTGTCGCTCTGTTTGACTTAATAAATAAGCTTAGCTTTTTACCAAAACTCTGTATTCTGAGATTTCGTGTCAGATAACTCTTTCTGTTAGGATTAGGCTGCAATTCGTTGCCATATGATTATCTATAACTGTTTGAAGAAAAAGTGAGGTTAAGTATACTATTCATATTTCAGAAATTACAAAACTCCAGTCCCCATTTTATGTGCTATTTCCATGCACGTTAATAGAACAAATAACTACTCTGCCCTGTCCCGGACGATGCGTGTTAAAGCACCATTTCCGTGACGAGGAGTAGCGCGGGCCCTATAGCGAATCCTCCTGGCGAATTAACGTTGAGGTCGATCTGCTAGCCAGCCTTGATTGGCTTTTAGACGGTCCTCCACATCCCACTAGGTGAATACCAGACTGGTACCCAAGTCCCACACCAGTTATGCGATTCGCAAACATTGAAAAACGTTCACCCATTTTCACAAGACTGACACAGCAGGCAGACAGTTGGAGTGCGCACGCTCTGCCTCGGTGAGCAAGGTGGTGCAGACAGGAAGGGCATCTGTCTACCTCGTAAATTAACCACGGCGGACAAAGCACCAGAGGAAAAAGAAGAAGAATCACTTTACCCGGAGTACAGCTGGAACACTGCAGGTGTTAAAACTGATGAACATGAGAATTAGAATGAAATCTTCATTTTGGAGAAAACCTCTAGCAACTTCCACGCCAAACTCCTTTTGCCTTACAATAGCCTGACACGGCCAGTGGTCGAAAACTATTGTACGGCATGCTCGAATGTTGTGGGGTTCTGTGCCTACGAGTTATTCAAACGAAGGGTATAAAATAAGGATCCATTTTGTGCCTTTGTACGTGTCCAGCAATAGGTTTATATCCGGGAATTTGGTGGTCAAGGAATACGGTAAATCATCCTGGTGCTCTTCGAACCATCCACGTACTCTCATCTGTATTCATTGTGCCTTCCAGAAAGACAAGCTCACCCAGGGAATGCCCTCTGGCCTGGACTCTTCCGACGATTATTGCAGGGTGTTTGCTTTCAGACGTTTCACGCCTGTACGCGCCATGTCCAATGGAGCATTATACGCGACTCACCTGAAGTAGGCACCTGGCGCCACAGGACGTCCAGTTGCTGTACTCGCTTTCAAATTCCGAACTTCGTCGCCGATGAACTGCAATCAGCTTGGGTACATGAAGCAGATGCCATCTGCGGAGGGCCGGCCGGTGTGGCCGAGCGGTTCTAGGCGCTTCAGTGTGGAACCGCGCGACCGCTACGCTCACAGATCCGAATCCTGCCTCGGGCGTGGATGTGTGTGATGTACTTAGTTAGGTTCTAGGGGACTGATGACCTCAGATGTTAAGTCCCATAGTGCTCAGAGCCATTTGAACCAGCTGCGGAGGACCATACGCAGGAATCGCCCAGTAGTCGTTGACGAGCCACAGTTGTTAGCACCTCGGTTCATCTGGACGATCAGTTCCTCAACATTTGCACGTCTATTCGCCCATACGAATCTCCGCAGCCGTCGTTCACAGCTGTCATCTACGGCCCATAGTGCACCACAGTTCTCCAGGCGTCGAATTATGATAGCGACATGTTGCCACGGTATACATTAACCACGGCGGAACGAGAACAGTTTACAGACTTAGCCACGCCCAAAATCCATTGATCATGTTCTTTATGACGAGAGATAAAACGCTTCGTTTTCGCATTACGCTAACGACTGCATTGTTCACCGGGTGTCCCAAAACACCTCATACACATTCGACTGTTAGTGCTGTTAACTGCTGCCTACGGGTGGATTCAGCACATTGATGTCGAACATAGACGGTAGTCACATTAATATTAGTAGCACGTGTATATTCCACCAAAATAAAAGGTGAATCATCCAAAACTTGCACCGCAAATGTTAAGTAAATGGAACATGCTATCAATGTGTGTTTTTCACAGATTAGATTAGATTAGAATGGATTGGTAGTCAGGAGCTCGCATTGTTAGCCAGTCAACAGATACTTAAAAAGTGTATTTTTCTTGCAAACAAATTTTTTTTAAATGGAACGATGCCTATTGATATTAACAAACTAAAAGTGGGAGAAATTAGAATGTCAGTGGTGTTTGTTGCAGGATTGTAGCGCAGCACTAGCAGTGGAGAGTGCATAAAGTTTGTTGGGGACACGTAGAAACGAACCATTTTATCTGGCGTCCTAAAGGACACGATCATCCACTTATTGGCTAACAATACGAGCCCCTGACTACAAATCCATTTTGTGAAAACCGGATATCAATAGCACTTTCCTATTCCGCAGTATTTGCGGTGCACGTTTTAGGTGATTCACACTGTATACTTTATAGGTTCTGTCTTTATAAGCTAATTTAAAAGCTTGGTATTGGTATTCTATAGAGGTGTCGGTATGTGTACAAATGTATATAAATATGATCTCAGAGATAACGAGAGACTTGTAATATTGACTCTTTGGTCTGTCCACTATCTCAGCGTTTTCATTCTCTGATAGTAGTGTCCATTGGCACCATGAAGTATGGCCATTTAGTAGTTGACTATTGTGGTATGTTTGAATGACTTGTTTGCTGTGAGGTGGGAGAGATGTAGGATTCTATCATGATGAGATTGACAGGGTTTCAACGAGATTTTACACATTCTCGGGCTTATAAGTTTTGTAGATCCACGACGATTCTGACAATGCGAAGGTATCGTAGTTGACACACACTTCGTTTGATATGGACGTGCATAATATGTAAGCAATCTTATTTTTCTACTGTTAAGTATACAAATGTCAGTATGTTGCAGGTACCGATATGCATACAGTATTTGCCCTCTGTATCAGATGCAACTGATGACGGCCCAAAGCCAGTCTGACTATTAAATTATTGAAGCTTATGACATACAGCATCATGTGTGTTAACAATTGATCATTCAGTATTCGGATTACAAACTCTGACAAGAATTACTTCGTCGTCAGTGTGTGGGGTAACGGGCGAGATGTGGTGCCATGAAAATATTCCGAGTTTGGAGTTGGCGTGGACACACGGGCCGCTCGGCAGGCCGGGGCTCGTTTCAAATCACGTGGTGCTGAACATTAACCGGAGCAAAAGGGGTAGCCCCAGCGCGTGGTACAGGCCAACTGTGTAACTGCGAATTCCATGTTGATGCTGTGTTGAGGACTGTGGTTTGTGTCGATGAAGAAGATTTGTCTGCCAGAAGTGCCAAAGATGGCGGACTTTGTGAAACCATAATGGCAGACATTTCACAGTTTATGTAGAAATTAACAATAGCCACAGGAACCATGACACCTTAAAAAGAAACATGTATATTACCATTATTTCAAGACTATTCTGATAGTGTAATCGGATTTTCAAAATCTTTATTAGTATAAAGTTTAGTATCTGACTGTAAATTATACAAGTAACAGCCAGCAAAGTATTTCGAAAATCGAAACGGTTCATCCGATTTTATCTATCGACATGTCTTTATTAAGCTATTAGCATAAAACTAAATTGGTATAAATTACAGGCATGTAACTTAAATAGTACATGAGTTATTGGAGGTCAAAGTGGCCAATGAATAGTGATCGCATCAAGCCATAAGTACTCCACAGTTATGCGAAGAAACGGTAGCAGCCTGCTTATAAATATATTTATTCGTCTATGTCTTTCTGTATATCTGATATATACTATTCATTAAGAAAATGGTCAAATATTTACTGTGTTTTAGAAAGCACAGAGGAATTACTCTACTAGCCTACTTTTGCTTCTATTCCTTTCATATATGTTTATTACTCTTTTTATGTATTTCATAATGTGTGTCAGAGCGTGTTTATGGTCCATCCCCAGGAATTCTTATTGAAACTGTGTGGTAGTAGTGGGACTACCATCGTATGGGGCCACTCTGCATTGTTGCCAAAATTATGCAAGATGGCGGTGATGATGTGATCCAAGATGGCGGTGCGTATACGTGCCAACAGCGCATGACGTCATCCAAGATGGCGGATTTGGCGGGAAAAGAGGTCAATTGGGCTATATCCACTAACCTGACCCTCCAGAAAAATGGCGGTAAATTTGAATTTTGGTGGGAAAATAAGCCACTTAGGCTACCACCACTAACTTAACACAACCTGCTCTTCTCCCTCCACCCCCCATAAAATTTACGAGTAATTCAAATTCCAGCACAATAATGCCTGCAAAACTGTACTTGTCTTTGTTATTATTTTTATTACTCATGATCATTTATTACTATATGTAATTGTTTATTAATATTTATTATCATTCATTAGTGTTTGTTATTATTTATTACTATTTATTTTTATTGGCCTACATCCACTAGAAATTCACGCTAAATTAAATTTCAACATGATAATATCCTGAAAACCCTACTTGTGTTTATTATTACTTATTATTATTCATTATAATTTATTATTATCTACTTTCATTTATTATTATTTATTATTATCATTGGCCTACCACCACTAACATAGAAATCGCGCAATGTTCATATTCACACGCCATAATGTCCTTCTATTTATTATTATTATAATTTACTATTATTTAGTAACATTTATTACCAGTTATTACTATTTATTATTATTTATTCAAGACTCCCGATATTTGCGGCAAGAGAGCCAATTCACTTATATCCATAACAAAAAATCTGTCACAAAGTCAATTTCAAATACGATAATCTGTCATACCTATGAAAAAAAAAGGACCAGTTGAGACAGGTGCACTAACCTAAGTCCACCTCATCCTACGAGGTTTGAATTTGTCGCGGTCACTTATTGTTTCATTCCTAAGCTATGAAAATCGCGTCAAATATTAATTAAGTGCACTTTTACTAATGTAAGTCACCTCCCGTGAATTCGTGGGAAAAGGACTGAAGTCTTTACTTGAAACAGTACCGTCATCACTTGTTCTGCAACAGAGTTAGTACACATCTTAGAGATCGCAGTCCAGTCGCCAAGTCCAACTGAATTAGTTGATACGGTCGCCGCCGACCCGCGCCGGTCCACGCGCCACTGGCAAGCGAGCGGTCGGCCGATGCGATGGCCGTCGGCTCCGATCCGCGCCCGCTGCCGGCCCAGCGGCCACCCACGTCACAGCCTACTGGCGCCGACTCGCTTCGCAGGCCCGCGCTGGTCCGGCGATGTAAACGTGTTTTCGTGGGCAGTGGACGCTGCCCCCAGCGAAGAGTTAGCGCCAGAGCTGTTCGAGGGCAGGTTGGAACCTGCCGATGCCGACTTCACAATGGTTGGTCGGTTGATCCAGCACGTGGTTGACAACGCCCTGCCCCAAGTTTGGCGCCAAAGTTTGCTTAACAGTGGAATCCACCATGACGTCAGAACAGGTGGTCCAGCACATGTGCTCGCCACGACTCTCATTATTCAATCCACATTCTGCCCTTACCTAATCCAAGATAGTCGCGAAAACACGCGCCCGTACATGTGAGCCATCGCTCGCGCCTAGTTTAGTGCCTCCTAGCAAGTGTGGTGTCTGCCGGTGACACCACACAAACCACAGGGCCTAGGACATGGCCGGAGCACACCCCCAGCACCTAAGCCAAGAACATCGCATCGCCCCACCTGTAGTTAACCGCTGAGAGACTGAGATATGCTGCAATTCCATCCCTCGCGCACTCGTAGCTACTTGCCTCCGCAATTCGATCTAACAAAATCTCCAAGTAGAAAAAATAAGAACAAACGCGAACTCTCTCACATTTTATATCGTCCCACAAATACATAACGTACATTTTATTTAGGCAGCGAGTATATCTATCACTCTCATACAAAAAACACTTGCCCTCATGTACCTGAGGTCATGTTGCACGGACAGCAGACACGCAAACAGCTCCTAAATAATGCAGTACACATAACTATTAACACCCTCAGTACTCGTAATGTATCCAAGTAATGCATAACAAAATAACTCAACAGGTGCGAGCAGTCAACCTGTCCCACACTGAGTAACACAACTGACAGCTCTCAATTCGCTCAATGGTCTCTGTCGACCCTCCAAACATGACTTGATGACAGCCGCATTCACACCTAACACCGGAGGAATTCATATCACGTAGACGCCGAACATGACTATCCAAGCCAGGCCGCGC
Organism: Schistocerca piceifrons; assembly: GCF_021461385.2. NCBI lineage: Eukaryota > Metazoa > Arthropoda > Insecta > Orthoptera > Acrididae > Schistocerca > Schistocerca piceifrons. Next base: position 5,910,632 of record NC_060149.1, read on the forward strand.
GCGTCGTCTGTCACCGTCCTAACTCAGTGCTGCCCAACACACATGTTAAGGCCGCATTCCATTGCTCGCCGGCCTATTTCCGACACATCTCCACCTTGACGCCTGTTGTCAGAAAAGCGGAGAGCGAGTTCACACACACCGTCCGCACACATTCCAGCGCTGCCCTCCTCTCACAATCTAAAACGATCATCTGACTATGTAAAAAAATAAGAGTCCAGTCAACCTCTCCGAAATTGTATAGTGTCCCCAGAAATAGTTAACGCTCGCTTTTGTGTTTTCTCAGCTTATGTGTAAATTCAGAATTTCTTCACGTAAATAATACCGAATGCGTTCCTAACCTCCTACCCTTCCACCTGTCAACATACGCAAATGTTCACAACCCTCTTATATCCCAGCACAAGCAATTAATCATTCTTATTCCTTCTTATCGAATTTACAGGCCTAATTTTCTGAGGGCCATTATCGAAGTACGGTCCTGCTTTTCTTTCTGAGGCTCTCTGTGTTTGCTTTTACAGAGTCGCTAAATTACCTCCACAGCCCCCTCGGCACACACACACACACACACACACACACACACACACACAGTCATCCTCTCTACTCATCCCATAACATGAGGAGTAGTAATTTAACAATTCAATATATACAAAGCCTACACAATGTAAGCCACAGTAACTTTACAATGCCAAGTATATGCCCCAATGCTCTCCATCCCTAAGGAAGCACTGTGAACCTGCTCTTTCTTTCTACATACGCGACACTCACCGGTAATTAGCCCTTCTACATCAGTGGACAGAAGTCCCTCTCAGAACTGTTCCACAAATTCGGCGATCGCTTTCCTGCAACACAAATGCGTTACTGTCATTATAGTTAAATGTAACGATCCCGGTCTCAATTGATTGGCATTCGACAATGAGCTAAGTATCGGAAATACACTCTCTTGACCGCTGTTACTCTGGAAATATATCTACCATCCTTACGACTGCGTTCTACCCATCACATAACTTAAACAATAGTAACTTTTCAATGCAATATATACAAACGCTACACAATGTAATCCACAGTAACTTTACAATACAGTATATACACATCTGCAGTATATACACATCTGCACTTATCCACACTAGGAAAGCTCTATTCTATCAAGAGAGGTGGAGTGTAGCTGTATTCGTCTGCCCGGTAGAGGGTTAACTGGTTAGCGATGTTGCAGGGTAGGTTGGTCAATGCCCAGGTGAGGATGGTCTTTTAACATAAGACGGCGAGATTGCTCTGTGACCGTCATACGCAGAGAAATTGATCGAGTACTATGCGCGAGGTCTTAGAAATATGTATAGCGTTGTCTCGTATACTTTCATCGTTTTTGTGTGTTCGAGAATTAAGTGTGAATGGACATACTGAGCAGTCATCTATCAATGCTCGCAATGATACTTGCGAAGTAGAGGAGGTATGGCTTAGCTATGATACTGAAATTAGGAAAACTTGCTGTCACATGATTGGCCAGTGTTGGGCTTACTGTAAAATTTCTCGCGATATCAGCTGTGATGGATAATATTACAGCAGATCTGTGGTGTCTTCTCCATCCCATCTGTGCATTGGTTACCTCATAATGATTGCGTGACAATGCTTGTTTGAGTTGGGGAACAAATTTTGGTTGATGGGTCACAACTTCTGGGGTTGCTAGCACCGAAAACGGTTATCCCGTACTTGTGTCCAATATGAAGAATCATTAGAAATGGAACGCAGAGTTATCAACTATTCGGTCACTGTGACATATGAGTTTAAATGTAGAGGTCGTCAATCACTTTGCATCTCCAGGCTCTTCTAGTTTCCTTGTGTTATAGCTATCCTTTATTTAAAATCATTCAGTGTTATGCTATCGACCGTAAGAATATAATTTACAAGGTTCAAAGTATAGTTTTCTGTAAGATGCCGTGCATCCGTCCGTGTTAATGTCGGTTTAGAATCAGACACAGACTTCGAAGTTGGGTCAGAAAGACGAAATGTTCGTCAGTGTGCAAAAGCGTGTTAGAAAACAGTGTTTGAACAAGGGTCAGAGATAGCTTCTCATTCGCTTAGAGTATGGGTGATCAAACTTTAAAGTGGTCTCTGCAGCGTCTGTATACTTAATATGATCTTGTCCACATAGGCAGCTGCAGTTTTAGGTGTCGGACTTCGTAAACTGTTAGGAATTCTTGGATGGCCACACTCTGAGTTTTTCCGGGAGAGTATTTGGAATTCCGTTTGTCCGCACTGGAGGTGGATCGCATTGGTGCCTTTGTGACTTGTAAATAGGATGAGTTTTTATAGTTGCTAATTTTTTTTTTACTGTTTGGTGGTTGAGAATAAGGATGATAGGATGTTGAGGATCTGTTGTACTTCTATCTAGTTCGGGGCGTACAACACTGCGCGCATTTCCGGCGAATGGTCAAAACAAGGTCCTGTTGCAGTAACTGAGGTCGTTCTGTTCCTAGACAGGTTGCAGAAGGTAATGGATATGTCTTTCTCCGACTTAAATTGCAGAGATCAGATGTGCAAAGATCTGGAAATGGGATCAGTTGAACGATCTGTAGGGTGTGACTAAAGCCAAGTTGGAATTTTACTGTAGCATGCAAGTTTGGGAAAGGTGACATGTTTTGCAGTTCGTGCAGCCATCTTGAATAACGGTAATTGCGTAATCAACTGACGTAATGACAGAGCGCTCTGGTGGTTGTGACAGGAGCTAAACACAGTTGAACTTGGAGCCATTTTTGTTAGGTAAAAAAATTGTATGATCTTCCGCCAAAATTCAAACTTCCCACCAAAATCGGACATCTTGAATGACACCCTCTGCTGGTGGCGATGTGTACTAACCCAGTTGGACTCCGGACCTCGTGGAGAACACACGCGCATGATATAAATAATAATTAATAATTAATGGTAATAAATAATAATATATGCTCATAAATGATAATAAATGATAATAAATAATGATAAATGAGCAGCTGTCCGAATGCAGAGGCTTGTTGGAGTGTAGCGATCTGTAAGAGTTAACTTTGCTATCCTCTAGACAACCGAATAGCAAAGTAATTGTGTGTGTTGGGCTGCTTTGGTGATCAAGTCAGAAATTGAGAAGATCATCGATTTGGTTTGGAGTGTTATTCGATGGGATGTAGATTGTTTGGTTGACTACTTCTACACATTTGCTGCCTTTATTTAGTTGAGCGAAGATCGATTGTGGTGTGTTGGATGCACGCTTGTCTGTTCTCTAGACCGGGAAAGACATTAGTTGACGTGTAAATTATAGCGAAGAATGATTCAAATGGCTCTGAGCACTATGGGACTTAACTTCTGAGGGCATCAGTCCCCTAGAACTTAGAACTACGTAAACCTAACTAACCTAAGGACATCACACACATCCATGCCCGAGGCAGGATTCGAACCTGCGACCGCAGCGATCGCGCGGTTCCTGACTGTAGCGCCTAGAACGCTCGGCCACTCGGGCCGGATATAGCGAAGATCTCGAATATGTTACATGACTGAGAGCGGTATTCGAGAGTGCAAATATCATTTTCCGTATGTTTCTTTCTATTTAGTGAGTGGTTTACAGCATGCTGCATATAAATAAAGTTCGGGGTTTGTAGAGAATTAATTTGAAGTCTATATCTTGGGAATAATGATGAACTAGTGATCGGTAGGGTGTATCCTAGTGCATGATATTGAGAAGTACAGCTAAAATGGTGTAATATTATGGAGAAAGCACATGTGTTCTTGCGGTCTATGAGTTCGGGGTGTCTGCAGAAAAGTGAATAGACAAGGAAGGAGAGACAGTAAGGCATTTGTGCTGAGGGGGGGATGATACTGAATTTGTAAAAAGAGTTCTGAGGGTGACTTAGGTCCGTTGATATAAGAGGGAAGATTACCTCTGAGTGTCGGGTCTGTAGAGAGAAAGAGCAGGTTGACGGTGCTTTCCTAGGATTGGAGAACTGCAGTATACAGGGTGGTCCATTGATAGTGACCGGGCCAAATATCTCATGAAATAACCCCACTTTTCGTTACATATCCGTGTATTATGTAAGGACATATGAATGTTTTCGTTGGACAACTTTTTTCGCTTTGTGATAGATGGCGCTATAATAGTCACAAACGTGTAAGTATGTGGTATCACTTAACATTCCACAGTGCGGACGGTGTTTGCTTCGTGATACATTACCCGTGTTAAAATGGACCGTTTACCAATGGCGGAAAAGGTCGATATCGTGTTGATGGATGGCTATTGTGATCAAAATGCCCAACGGGCGTGTGCTATGTATGCTGCTCGGTATCCTGGACGACATCATCTAAGTGTCCAGACCGTTCGCCAGACAGTTATGTTATTTAAGGAAACAGGTAGTGTTCAGCCACGTGTGAAAAGTCAACCACGACCTGCAGCAAATGATGATGTCCAAGTAGGTCTTTTAACTGCTGTCGCGGTTAATGCGCACAACGATAGCAGACAAATTGCACGAGAATCGGGAATCTCAAAAACTTCGGTATTGAGAATGCTACATCAACATCGATTGCACCCGTACCATATTTCTGTGCACCAGGAATTGCATGGCGACGACTTTGAACGTCGTGTACAGTTCTGCAACTGGGCACAAGAGAAATTATAGAACGATGACAGATTTTTTGCACGCGTTCTGTTTAGCGACGAAGCGTCATTCACCAACAGCGGTAACGTAAACCGGCATAATATGCACTATTAAGCAACGGAAAATCCACGATGGCTGCGACCATTGGAACATCAGCGATGTTGGCGAGTTAATGTATGGTGCGGCATTATCGGAGGAAGGATAATTGCCCCCCCTCCCCATTTTATCGATGACAATCTAAATGGTGCAATGCACGCTGATTTCCTACGTAATGTTCTACCGATGTTACTACAAAATGTTTCACTGCATGACAGAATGGCGATGTACTTCCAACATGATGGATGTCCGGCACAGGGGTTACGTGCGGTTGAAGCGGTATTGAATAGCATATTTCAAGACAGGTGGATTGGTCGTCGAAGCACCATGGCTCGCACGTTCACCGGATCTGACGACTACGGATTTCTTTCTGTGGGGAAAGTAGAAGGATATTTCCTATCGTGATCGACCCTGAACGCCTGACAACATGCGTCAGCACATTGTCAATGCATGTGCGAACATTACGGAAGGCGACCTACTCGCTGTTAAGAGGAATGTCGTTATACATATTGCCAAATGCATTGAGGCTCACGGACATCATTTTGAGCATTTATTGCATTAATGTGGTAATTACAGGTAATCACGCTGTAACAGCATGCGTTGTGAGAAATGATAAGTTCACAAAGTTACATGTATCACATTGGAACAACCGAAATAAAATGTTCAAACGTACCTACGTTCTGTATTTTAATTTAAAAAACTTGCCTGTTACCAACTGTTCGTCTAGAATTGTGACCCATATGTTTGTGATTATTGCAGCGCCATCTATCACAAAACGAAAAAAGTGGTCCAACTAAAACATTCATATTTCCTTACGTAATACACGGATATGTAATAAAAAATGGGGGTTCCTGTTTTAATAAACGCAGTTGATATCCGTTTGACCTATGGCAGCACCATCTAGCGGGCCAACCATAGCGCCATCTGGTTTCCCCCTTCAAGCAAGATAATTTTAGTTCTTTGTAGTTTTTTCGTGTGACGCTTATTTCGTAAGATATTTGGCCCCGTCACGAATAGTGGACCACCCTGTATAGACGCTGTAGGAATAGGATATTTTTTCCGCATGCTGTAGAGATATAATGGATAAGTGCACTGTACTGTGTCAGATGTATATATACTGTTACTGAGGTTTACATTGTGTAGCGTTTGTATATATTACATTGAAAAGTTACTATTGTTTATGTTATGTGATGAGTAGAAAAGAAGTCGTAAGGACGGTAGATATACTTCCAGAGTAACAGCGGTCAAGACGGTGTATTTCCGATACTTAGCTCATTGTCGAATGCCAATCAATTGAGACGCGATCGTAACATTTAACTGTAAGTATAATGACATTAACGACTTCAGTATTCGAGTGTGCGAATATCGTTTTCTTTGGTATGTTTCTTTCTAGTCACTCAGTGGTTAACAGGATGCTGTTCTTCGAAAAATTTTGGTGTGTTCTTGTAGTCTGTAAGTCAGGAGATGTTTGTAGAAAAAGCGATCAGGCAAAGAAGAAGAGACAGTAACGCATTTGTGTTGAGGGGAAGCGATCGCCGAATTTGTTGAAGAGTTCTGAGAGGGACTTCTGTCCGTTGATGTAGAAGGGCTGATTACCGCTGAGTGTCGTGTGTGTAGAAAGAAAGAGCAGGTTCACAGTGATTTCTTAGGAATGAAGAGCATTGAGGCATATCGTCGGCTTTGTAAAGTTACTGTGGCTTACATTGTGTAGGCTTTGTATATATAGGATTGTTGGATTGTAAAGTTACTATTCCTCATGTTATGGGATGAGTAGAGAGGATGACCGTGTGTGTGTGTGTGTGTGTGTGTGTGTGTGTGTGTGTGTGTGTGTGTGTGTGTGTGTAGATTGAGGGGGCTGGGAAGGTAATTTAGTGAGCTCTGTAAAAGTAAGCACAGAAAGCCTCAGAAAGAAAAAAAAGTTTCGTACTTCGATAATTGGGCCTTAGGAAATTAGGCCTGTAAATTCGATGAGAAGGAATAAGAATGATTAATTGCTTGTGCTGGGATATAGGAGGGTAGAGAACATTTGCGTATGTTGACAGGTGGAGGGGTAGGAGGGTAGGAACGCATTCAGCATCATTTTCGTGAAGAACTTTTGTTAAGGTAAGAATTTGAATTTACACTTAAGCTGAGAAAACACGAATGCGAGCGTTAACTATTTCTGGGGACACTATACAATTTCAGAGAGGTTGACTGGGCTCTTATTTTTTTGCATAGTCAGATGATTGTTTTAGATAGTGAGAGGAGGGCATCGCTGGAATGTGTGCGGACGGTGTGTGTGCACTCGCTCTCCGCTTTTCTGACAACAGACGTCAAAGTGGAGATGTGTCACCAATAAGCCGAGGAGCAATGGAAAGCGGCCTTAACCTGCGTGTTGGACCGCACTGACTTAGGACGATGACAGGCGACGCGCGCGTCCTAGCTTGGATAGTAATTTTCGACGTCTAGGTGATATGAATTTCTCCGGTGTTAGGTGTGAATGCGGTTGTCATCAAGTCATGTTTGAGGGGTCGAACAGAGACCATTGAGCGAATTGAGAGCTGTCAGGTGTGTTACTCAGTGTGGGACAGGTTGACTGCTCGCCACTGTTGAGTTATTTTGTTATGCATTTCTCGGATACATGACGAATACTGAGGGTGTTTATAGTTATGTGTAGGGCATTATTTAGGAGCAGTTTGATATTGTGCACTGAAATTAGGAGCTGTTTGCGTGTCTGCTGTCTGTGCAACATGACCTCAGGTACATCAGGGCGAGTGTTTTTTGTATGAGAGAGATAGATGTCCTCAATTCCTAGATAAAACGTACGTTAAGTATTTGTGGGACGATATAGAATATGCGAGAGTTCGCGTTGGTTCTTATTTTTCGACTTGGAGGTTTTGTTAGATCGAATTGCGGAGGCAAGTAGCTACGAGTGCGCGAGGGATGGAATTGCAGTATATCTCCGTCTCTCAGCGGTTAACTACAGGTGGGGCGAGCGATGTTCTTAGCTTAGGTGCTGGGGGTGTGCTCCGGCCATGTCCTAGGCCCTGTGGTTTGGACAACACTATTCCGGTCATAGTTTGGTTAGATGTTTACAGAGGAGTATGAACGACGTGAGTAGAAAGGTCCAGGCTGTGATGTGGGCGGTATTGTGCTCGTGGTGCGTGAGAGGCAAACCGACGATTTTGAGTCATCACAGGTGACTTAGGATAGTGGCTTTGTTTGCCACAATTTTCCTGTGTTGGTAGTGAAACATGAACTAACCATCAGATATCAAACTTGGCTTATTTGTACAGACAAAATGTGATACAGGTTCATGTAGGTTAGTACACAGTAATGCACGTTAGTAAACCGCAGTACACATTAGTACGTGTTAGTCAAAGAACGTGGGTCGGTAAGGGGACGTGATGGTCGGTATGGACTTTAACTATTTCATTCCAAGTTCGGGTGGGCGTGGTACTGGCGAAAATTGTTTCCAAGTCTAGGTGGACGTGGCACTTTTCCGCATCAGAGAGGTTAATTAATTGATCAATTTAATTAAGTAGTCATGCGAACTGTGTTACATTCACTTGCGCAGGCACTAAGCTAGGCGCGAGCGATGGCTCACGAGTACGGGCGCGTGTTTTCGCGACTATATTGGATTAGGTAAGGACAGAATGTGGGTTGAATAATGAGAGTCGGGTGATCAATTAACTTAGCGAGGGACTTCGTGGCGAGCACATGTGCTGGACCACTTTTTCTGACGTCATGGTGGATTCCACTGTTAAGCAAACTTTGGCGCCAAACTTGGGGCAGGGCGTTGTCAACCACGTGCTGGATCAACCGACCAACCATTGTGAAGTCGGCATCGGCAGGTTCCAACCTGCCCTCGAACAGCTCTGGCGCTAACTCTTCGCTGGGGGCAGCGTCCACTGCCCACGAAAACACGTTTACATCGCCGGACCAGCGCGGGCCTGCGAAGCGAGTCGGCGCCAGTAGGCTGTGACGTGGGTGGCCGCTGGGCCGGCAGCGGGCGCGGATCGGAGCCGACGGCCATCGCATCGGCCGACCGCTCGCTTGCCAGTGGCGCGTGGACCGGCGCGGGTCGGCGGCGACCGTATCAACTAATTCAGTTGGACTTGGCGACTGGACTGCGATCTCTAAGATGTGTACTAACTCTGTTGCAGAACAAGTGATGACGGTACTGTTTCAAGTAAAGACTTCAGTCCTTTTCCCACGAATTCACGGGAGGCGACCTACGTTAGTAAAAGTGCACTTTATTATTATCTGACGCTATTTTCGTAGCTTATGAGTGAATCAATAAGTGACCACGTAAAATTCGAACTTCGTAGGATGGGGTGGATTTAGGTAAGTGCACATGGCCCAATTGGTCTTTTTTTTCCCGTAGGTGTGACAGATTATCGTGTTTGAAATTGATTTTGTGACAGATTCTTTGTTACGGATGTAAGGGAATCGGCTTTCTTGCCGCGAAAATCGGTCGTCTTGAATAAACAATAATAAATAATAACAAATGATAGTAAATGCTTCTAAATAATAGTAAATGATAATAATAATATGGTGTGTGAATTTGAACATGGCGCGATTTTCTATGTTAGTTGGGGTAGGTCAACAATAATAATAAATTATAATAAATAATAGTATTAATAAATGATGATTAATAATAAATGATAATAATAATAATTAACTCAAATATGGTTTGTAGGGATTATCATGTTGGGGTTAGAATTTAGCGCGATTTTCTATTGGAGGTAGGCCAATAATAATGTATAATAATAAACGATAATGAATGATAATAAATAATAATAAATGATAAAAATATTAATAAATAATAATAAAGACAAGTACGATTTAGCAGGGATTATCATGTAGAAATTGGATTTTCGTGCAAATTTTATGCAGGGTTTCGCGGAGGAGTGGGGGTTAGGTTAGGTTAGTGGAGGTACCCCAATTGGCCTGTTTTCCCACTAAAATTCAAATTTCCCGACATTTTTCTGGATGGTTAGGTTAGTGGATGTTGACCAATTGACCTATTTTACCGCCAAAATCTGCCATCTTCGATGAAGTCATCTCCGCCATCTTGAATAAATTTAGTAACAGTGCAGAGCGGCCCTGTACGAAGCTAGTTCCATTACTTCTGTTGGCATGGAGACATGGCGGGAGAGCTCTAGCCAATCATAGCGCTGGTTACCATGGTTTGCGACTACCAAAGTCAATGGAGTGACTGTATGGAAGTGGGGGAGGGGCATCGTGTCACACTGACACGTGAGAGTGCTGGAAGGGAAGGCGTGATGGACGGTCGCAGGAAAGACTCGGAGAGAGTTGAGCAGTTTGCTCGTGGTCGCACTTGTGATATTTCTGTGGCTTCTGCGGTGAAGACGTGGTATGAGTTTAGAAGTGAATATCTCGTAAGCTATGTTGTTGTTCATAACTAATTACGTGAAGTAGGAATCTATTGTTTCCCTGTTATTCAACTTACATTTTATGTAATTGCTAGACCATCGACACCAATAAGTGTATTGCAGGAACAAGCGGCATTCATAAAGGTACTTCTGCTACCGTTCTCATCATTTAAAGTCGTTAAAAATGGTACCTACAGGTTTTATTTAATTGCAATCTTTCATGTATACATTTCTATGTTACATTCAAAATTCGACCATTCGATTCATGTGTATATTCATATTGTATACTGTAGACTCCGCAATATTTTTCTTGTAATGCGACAACTACGTATCCCATCCCATAGGCAACGAAACCAGCCAGAACTTTTAATATTTAAACTCTGATTCTGATGGTTCGTCGTTCTGGGTCATATATATATACATATATATATATACTGCTGGCCACCGTAAATGCAACACCCTGAAGGAAGCATCCGAATCAAGTGAAATTTACACCATGGGTTTGCAGCGATGAGATATGCAACTGATTAAAATTTCAGCGCAGACTCACATCACGCGCGCCTGTGGCGCCACCTCATAGCGCCATTTAAGGCTTGGCGATTTCGACGAGTGTACGTTCGGCACGTGTGTTTACCTTGTGGTTGTTTCACAAGACGATCAGTTATGCCTCGTAGACAACAGCGAACATCGTTTGATCAAGTATCAGAGTTCGGCAGAGGAAGGATAGTGGCATACCGAGATTGTGGATTATCATACAGAGAAATCACTAGTCGTGTTGGACGAAACCAAACAACTGTAATGCGGATATGTGACCGTTGGATGCAGGAGGGTACGACGGACCGACGTGGTCGATCGCATTCACCTCGGTGCACCACTGCACGTGCTGATAGGCAAATTGTGCGCATGGCAGTGACGGATCGCTCAGTGACATCCCGAACCATAGCACAGCACATTGCGTCTGTAACGCATCATCCAGTGTCTGCGCGTACCATTCGACGCCGTTTACAGCAGAGTGGTCTGTCCGCAAGACGTCCATTGCTTCGTCTACCATTGACGCAGAGCCACAGACGTCTCCGTCGCCAATGGTGTGATGACAGACGGATGTGGACGGCAGAATGGAATGACGTTGTCTTTACTGACGAGGCACGCTTCTGTCTGCAGCACCACGATGGTCGGATTCGAGTGTGGAGACACCGTGGAGAGAGGATGCTGGACAGCTGCATTATGCACCGCCACACTGGTCTTGCACCGGGTATTATGGTATGGGGCGGTATTGGATATTACTCTCGCACGCCTCTAGTACGCATTGCCGGTACTTTAAATAGCCGGCGCTACATATCCGAGGTGCTGGAGCCAGTTGTCCTTCCTTACCTTCAGGGCTCGGCCACAGCCATATTTCAGCAGGATAATGCGCGACCACACGTAGCACGCATTGTCCAAAGGTTCTTCGTCAATAACCAGATTGAATTGCTTCCCTGGCCGGCTCGCTCTCCGGATCTTTCGCCGATAGAAAACATGTGGTCCATGGTTGCTCAACGAGTGACCCAGATTACTTCCCCAGCTGCCACACCAGATGATCTTTGGCAACGTGTGGAAGCTGCTTGGGCTGCTGTACCCCAGGAACACATCCAACGTCTCTTTTACTCAATGCCGAGACGTGTGGCAGCGGTGATCTCCAACAATGGCGGCTACTCTGGCTACTGGTTCTGGCAGGAACCACATGTCACAGACGTCTGTAAACGGAATAATTTGATACTTAGTCAACATGTTATCTACAAAATAAATTTTGTTGTGCTACCTCTTGTCTTTCTTGGTGTTGCATTTACGGTGGTCAGCAGTGTATATATAATATTGAGAGCCCGCAATTGGAGGTTTCTCGTCTGGGATTTGTGTCCTGTAAAGAGGTAATTCCTTTGCTCTCGGTCATTCAGCGTACTATCCGAAGTGTAAGAACCTTTGCAAAACCAGTAGAGATTTCTGTAGTGAACCTCTCATAAAATCGTTTTTTTCTTCAAGTAGGCTTTTGGGAATAGTGAAATTACGCAGTAATTTTCACAACTAACACATGCTATCGATAAAGGTCCTAATCTATAACGTTAAAGGCAATCTGCGTGGGGCCTCAGAGTTTAAATAAGTTGAGTGCAGGGAACGGTAGATGGTTGGAACAAGCGGTAACTGGCAGCAGCTACAGTTACATCAGGGGACTTCTCCAGTGGCAGACACAGATCAACAGCAGTACGATGGCAGCGTCTTCGAGTACTCCAGGGCAGTCTTTAACGTCGACTCCCACTACAACCAACGGCGTCACGACGTCAGAGGGAACCATCTCAGTTCAGATAAGTGCCAGCGCACATAGTGAGATAGTGTTTAACTCTGAAGTTCAAGACCCACTTATAGATCTCGTGAATATATAACAGTCATCTAGTAGACTATGTGTAATTCTGAAAACAGAAGTGAGTCGGTTAGTCTGATATCAGAGCCCTAAGGTATAATTAGTAGGAATTCAGGCAAGGGGAATGAATGTGAGGGAATATGATGTCTCAGCTAATGCAAATGATCCAGGGATTGAGAAATAATATGGATACAATGGCAAATAATATCATTACAATTCAAACATATATGGGTACATTGCGAATACATATAGGCAAATTGCAAACAGTTACGGATACAATTCGGACTGATATTGGTACAATGCAAACTGAAATAGGTTCCGCTATGAAAGAGGAAGTTGACAAAATTATGAGTAAACTTGAAAAGCAATTGATGATAAATTAAAATGTGTCTGAGTGGAAAAGGGGGAAATTACAGACGAAGTTGTAATAGTAAAACATAAAGTCGAATCAGTGGAAAAAGATCTAGGGGAAAAAATGGATAAGATACAGACGGAACTTGAGAGCAAGGTAAGTCACTGTATAAAAGCGCAAAATGCTCATAAAAACGATATAAATTCAGCAAACAAGTGACTTTGCCAATCGTGTAGGTGAGGGGGAGAAAGAAGAGGACTAAATTAAAGATAAAATTGAGTCCAGTATCGCTAGTGAAAATGAATTAAAAAAACAAATGCAACAGATAAAAAGTATTTAAATTCGTTAGCCTCCCAACAGGCCAGACAGGTTATATTTATCCCTTTGGCAAATTACACAGAAGACGGAAGATACCACCCAGTAAATTTCTTGGCTGCATGTAGGGACGCTTTTGCTCATGGCATGTCGGACAAAACGAAGATGAAATACGTTAAACGGCACTTGGACGGAGATCCACAGTCTTGTTAAATGTTAAATGTAGTTCCTGCGAATCATACAAAGGGTTAAAAAAGTGTTTTTTGAATGAATTTTGGAGCGAGGCAAAACGGACGCGGATCCAAAATGAGTTTTTGAACAGGCGGAGTTACAGGTACGGTAATGGGACGATGACAGATTTTTGAGAGCGCGAACTTGGCAAAGTTATGCATGTGAAACATCCGTTGGGGGTTTTTAACGGAAATCACGCCCTTAAAAATGTGATTATCCGAAAATTTGGAGTGGGATCTTGTCCATAGTCCATATGCTTTCATGGACGAATTTCTAGAATCTGCAGAAAAATTTGAGAGGGCTTTGAAGTTCAAACCTCGGAGTAAACCGGGTGGTTGTTATCAAAATGGGAATCCACATAATCATCAACAAAATAATAATTGTGAGAGAAATCAAAGGAATTCTCACGGAGATAGTATCTGGAATGAGCTGAATGGTCGGAGAACGAACGGGAGTGGTGACTTCCATGAACAGGTCCCAAGTAAAGAACACAGATTTGATTCGCGCGAAGTGCAATCGCGTGACAACCGTTCGGGAAACTGTGTTCGCTACATCTCAGGTCCGTGGTGGCAATCTGGATAGGCGATGAAAAGGACTGGAAATAGTGGTAGTGGTAGAAATGTTAATAGGCTTGGAGAAAAGCAACAAATATGTAAAATGGAGTATGTTAAAGCGGAAGGCTTTATAGGTGGCTCTTTCAATAAAAACAGACGCGAACGGCGGAAGCATAGATATCTGAGAGACATAAGTAAAAGTAATGGGAATAAATTTGCGGGGAATTATGTAAGTTATGAATGTGTAATGCGTGAGTCTGGGAATGGTGATGAATGGAAAGATTCAGTGGTTCAAAAAGAAGATAAAGAGGAGATGAATTTTGTGAAAGGAAATTGTGTGGAGAGTTCTGAATAGGTATTAGTAAATAGTAGCACTTGCAAGGCGTTGTAGTAGCAAGTATTTGTATTTCGGCGGAAAGTGTCAATGTTACTAAGGCAGGCTTAGCATTAGTCCCGCCAGCAGTTGAAGTTAAAAATGTATCTGCGGAGGTAGATGATTTCTGTTTAAAGGAACGGATAATGGTAATTTATGTAATGAGGTAAAAGCTACTGGTATTGATATTTCGGAGGCAGGAATCTATGCGTTGCTAGTCATGAATGAAGGCGAAATGAAACTTATTGATGAATGTGTAGATCAAAAACGTTTGTCAGAGTATAAATGTGAGAATGTATGTGAAGAATGATCGGGGGTTAATCTGGATGGAAAGTGTGTAGAAATGGCAGTGTGTGCTAATTTTTGTCCGATCACAGCGGAATGTAGCAAGTCTGGAAGTCCCAGAGTTCTACGATGAGGTAGTACCAATTTGTGTAACGTAGCGGCGGAGGATAAGGTTGTGTACGATTCACGTAAAGTTAATTTGTCGACGTAGGAAAGTAAGATTTCTGATGTGAATTTATGTAGTGATTTAAATGGTGTATAAGCAGATAAAGTTGCTGAGATGAATATTTCTGGTGATGATGGCTTAGGCATCGATGAATTATTTCAGGAAGATTAAGTGTTTAACAGTGAATTGATGTGTAATTTTGTTGAAGCTGCAAGTGTCGATATTTCAGAGGGGAAAATAGTAAAGTTGTGCATGTGTGGGTAGTGAATCGGCGAAAGGTATGGAAGAACTAACAGAAAATTTAGAGAGGGTTGAAGTAAATAGTGTGGATGGGGGTTGTTTGTAAAATGAAGTTCGTACAAATTGGTATGTGAAGGAGGAGTGTAATCTAAATGTGATTGATTGACGTTGGTACGGTATAACGTTACGGTCGTTACTGTCGCATATGTGGAAACGAAAGAAGTTTAAAACTGCTAGAGGTTTAGAAAAGGGAAGGAATGAATTTACGGTGAAGGAAAACCTTTGGGTCTAAGAATCGTGACGGAGTTGAGGCTGTATGTAGAGAAATGGGAGAAATGAAAAGCTGTTATAATTTGTAATTAGCGGTAGTAACTTTGGAGGGATAATTAAGTTTTATTTGGGGATTCATTAGTAATTTGTTAGTTTATGGTGACACTGTACGTGTCCAAGAGGGGGAAGTTTAGGCACTGAGGGTGTGTGGAGGTCAGTGACCTCATGGATTTAAGTAAAATATGTTTTGATTTATGCTTTGTATAAGAGAGTGGCGAAGAATGTAGTGGTCAATTTGAAGGGTATTAAAATTGTAGTTGTATGTGTACGCATTTTTTGTTGCGTGGAGGTAGGGAGGTTCTATTAAAGTCAATTAAATAGAACTTGTGGGAATTTGAGCTTACTGTGATTCAGTCGTTTGCCTTGTGACTTTGTTCCTAAAGTATCGTTCTGCGCTGGAGGGAATCTTTAGCGAGGATCCTCGTTGGGTTTGGGAAATTGTTTATTTTTTTAATAAAATTGCAGCGAAATAGCCATATACAGTTACTTTGCTTAACATTTTACATTTACATTTTACATTTTTGCATATTCATTTACCGATTTCACTCTTTTACTGCACAGTTGTATGTGATATCGTCCACAGGCTTTGTTACACACTTCACATACACATGTTGTGGTTGGGTCATGATAAGTTTTGTTTTTGCAGATTAGATGATGAATGCCGTGAATAGAAAGTCTAGTTACGACATGTCGCTATTCGAAGTTTGGTGCTGTCCATGAGCGGTTCGTCATTGCTTCGATGCCATAGAACTCCGGCCATATTTTTTCTCGTTTGTCCTCCATGATCCTCATTTGCTTTCTGGAAGCCCTCGTGTCTGATGTCTTCAAATAGGAATGTCTCTCTCGCTAGCAGATACACTAGTCTAGATCTTGTTGTCTTTGAGAGAAATTGTTTGTTGATGGGTGTCTACTTTTGGTTTTAGTTGTAGACAGATTTGTCACGATAAACGGTGGAGCTCGGAATTCAAAGGCAGATACGATTTCTGGGAGGCACTTGGTCAAAAGACTGATGTGAGTTGATCAATACATCATGATAAAACCCGTGTGAGCATGTGTAGTGCGACGGAAAAATTAGTGCAAGAAGGCGCCTTAGCGCTGAGTGCGTGGCACAAGAACTGCTTACTGAGTCGCACATAAGTAAAAGTGCATTTAAAAAATTTTGTTTCTTGTCCAAAAAATTGTTTATGCATAACTGAAATGCAGACCTTTATTTAATATGCTGTTTTGTTCATAATTTGTGTTAGTTTAAGTTTATTTCGAAATACACGCTGCTCCCACACCACTACAAAAATTTTGTAAACACTGTTGGCCCAGCGTTTTAATCATTTAATTCTATTCTTTGTAATTTCTTTTATATGTACTTGTATAACTGAAGAGTGCAACTTCTGAACATTCTGGCAAGCCACAATGTTTATAAGTGGAGGCGTGTGAGGTAACGTGCGACTAGTGGAGCCCTGAAAATATTCTAAGTTCGGAGTTGGCGTGGCCGCACAGGCCGCTCGGCAAGCCGGATCTAGTCAGCAACCGCGTGGTGCCGAACATTAGCTGCAGCAAGAGGGACCCAGTAACGAATTTCCAAAATCTAAATGGTTCACCCGATTTTGTTGATCGACATGTCTTTAGAAAGCTATTAGTGTAAACATAAATTGGTGTAAATTACAGGCATGTAACTTGAATAGTACATGAGTTATTGGAGGTCAAAGAGTGGCCGATTACTATTTATCGCGTCAGGCCATAAGTACTCCACAGTTACGCGAAAAAACGGTAGTAGCATGCTTATAAATATATTTATTCGTCCATGTCTTTCTTTATATCCGATATATACTATTCATGATGAAAATGGTCAAATACTTACTGTGTTTTAGAAAGCACAGAGGTATTACGCTACTGGCCTACTTTTGCTTCTATTCCTTTGATATATGTTTATTACTCTGTTTATGCATTTCATAATGTGTGTTAGAGCGTGTTTATGGTCCAACCATAGGAATATGTACTTAATTTCAAGTTTTTTTAATGTAAATCCAGTATTTCGTATGTGTTTCAGTATGTTTGTGAGTGTGCGTTGGCTTGGAGACATGGCGGGAGAGCTCTAGCCAATCATAGTGCTAGTTAATACGGTAGGCTGCTACCGAAGTCAATGGAGGGACTGTATGGATGTGGGGAAGGAGCATCGGGTCGCACAGGACACGGGGGAGTGCTGGACGGCAAGGCGCGACGGATGGTTGCAGGAAAGCCTTGGAGATTGTTGAGCAGTTTGCGCGTGGTCGCGGGAGATACAAATATTTCGTAGTGCTGACTAGTGCACTTGTGATATTTCCGTGGCTTCTGCAGTGAAGATGTGGTATGCGTTTAGAAGTGAATATCCTGCGAGCTATGTTGTTGCTCATAACTAATTATGTGAAATAGGAATCTATTGTTTCCCTGTTACTCAACTTGTAATTTATTTAATTGCCGGACCATCGACACCAATAAGTGTTTTGCAGGAATGAACGGCATTTTAAAACTACTTCTGCTATAGTACTCATAATTTAAAGTCGTTAAAAATAGTACCCTTAGGTTTTACTTAATTTCAACCTTTGATTTATAATTTTGTACGTTACATTCAAAATTCGCAATTGCCGAGTGATAGGAACTTTTTACCATTCGATTCATGTGTATATTCATATTGTATACTGTAGACGCAGCAGTATTTGGCTTGTAATGCGGCAACTACGTTTCCCAGCCCCTAGACAACGAAACCAGCCAAAAATTTTAATATTTCAACTCTGAGTCCGAGGGTACGTAGTTGGCGGCCACCATTAATTTTTTTTTAAAGCCCACAACAGTGATAAATCATCAGAAACGGTTATAGATTTGTGCATGCACTACCAGCATCAAGGATTCAGAAGCATTATTAAGGTGGAAGTTCTTATGTAAAACTTTTATAAAGAGCCATTTCGATGATGAGGGGGTTTAGACATTAGTCTAGTACGATAAATCATTGAGTAGATGCAAGTCATTATCAAATGTCAGTTTTATTCTTTGTATGATAGAAACTAAACGCCCTGCGGTCCCCAATAAGATGTGATGGCGCTAATCCATGCAAAATACGTGTTAGTAAGAGCGCAGCTCCAATATATTCAAATAACTAACGCAGAGTACAATTCAGAACAGTAAAAGATGAGCTGCAATGAGCTGGTCTTTAACTAATTGTACATACAGCTCATGTGAAGTGAACGCAATTTCAGCCGCATAACAGACGCTAAGATTAGTTACTCAAAATTATTTGTAGAAGTAATAAGTTACGCAAATTATTTATAGAAGTAATATAATTACCACAAAAATAGCATTTCTATACAGTTCAGTATGATTTGGCACCCGATAAGTTAGACACACATTTTTTTAACTCAGATTACTTAACCGATACTACGCGGGCGAGCTGAGAAGTAATGCTTCAGTACTTCTATGTGAAAATTCTTAATTTTTTTATGCAAAGAAGACGTTGTTATGGTTCTATGTTTTTAATCTTCGTGTCTACATATTTGCAGCCCTCAACCGCGAGAGCGTATAAAAATGGTGGTGTGTAACGTGAATACGTGAGAAGCTTCGTGCAGTAATCGCGTGCCGACTCGTTTACACGTGAAGCATCCTCTCCTTCAGCATGACGATGCCAGGCCACACACGAGTGTTGCAACAATCAGACACCTCTGGTTCACTGTCACCTGTCATCCTCCATACAGTCCCTATATCGCCCCATCAGATTTTCATCTGTTTCAAAATCATATAGTAAACTTTCGAGAACTTCATTTTGACAAAGTTAAAGCGGCGCAGGCAGATTTGAGGGTATGGCTCCGTCAACACAGTCGAACATTCCACACTGACGGTATCAACAAACTAGTCTCTCGTTGGGAGAAATGTGTTTGTTTTCAGGGTGACTAAGTTAAGAAATAAATAGGTAGACAGGAATAGTAAAGATGTAGAATGTTAATAATGGTGGTCTCGCGGTTCTAGGCGCGCAGTCCGGAACCGCGCGATTGCTACGGTCGCAGGTTCGAATCCTGCCTCGGGCATGGGTGTGTGTGATGTCCTTAGGTTAGTTAGGTTTAAGTAGTTCTAAGTTCTAGGGGACTTATGACCTAAGATGTTGAGTCTCATAGTGCTCAGAGCCATTTGAACCATTTTGTTAATAATGTTTGTTTTATTTAAAAAGCTTTAAGAATTTTCACACAAAAAGTATGGACACGCTATTTTTCAGCACGCCTTCATATTTAGAAGGGATCTTTCATCCAAGTTCACTCTGAGTGATATTTTGGAAACAGCACTGCAACACTCACCTTTACATAACTACACAGTTAAATAATTCTCACACAGCAGGCATCACTTGCGACACGATGTGCGTAACGGAGTAATTGTGTGTACAAAAACCATAATTGATAACATAAATATTGTCTTAAAACAGTTGTTTCATTTACTTATTTCATGCAGAATTGCATTCTACCAAAACGCACTGCTGTTAAAAACTTGTTACAGTTTAGCATCTTGGTTGAGGTGCGTCTGGATACTGTCTGCCCATTCCAGGACAATCTGCCCTTTTGTGCCACCGCACTCGTTTACTGCACACAGTTGTGTGTAGCAGCTGCTTAAAGCTCTTAAATTCTTTATCTTTCCATTTAAAACCTTGCCGTGATTGAGCCCTTCGTCAGAATGAGATCTAAAATGTTTTACGAATTACTATAATAAGCAACACGCTGCTAAGAAGAGATCATCCCTTCAAACATTGAAGTGCTTAACATGTATCTGGAAACAGTTCTGCCTCTGTGACTTTCACGAGGCAGGCAACACAACCATGAAAGAAGTTCGGAACTCATTCTGCATGTTGCCAGCAGATGGAACGAAATTAAAACTACCATCAGCAGCTGTGAACCATTCAGCCCCAAGTACAATAATATTTAACGTAGCAGTCTATTCGAACAGTCACACTTTGCTAACTCTCAAATGAATATTTTGATAAGCCTACAGACTTCGATTGAAACTGAAGTTGACACAAGGTATTGTATTCCAAAATAAGTCCTTCTGTTTCCTACATCGATGAATTAATTTCATAAATGGGCATAGAAATGCTGTCTACTGAAATAACAGGTGGAATTCAAAGCAAAGGCCGATTTATTACCGAAAACATGAGTCACACTGGATGCTAACTGGCATAAAATAGCTCTGATTACATTCAAGCTCTTGTTGAATAAAATGAAGTATGTAGTGATGTACGGTTCACAAAGCTAGTGAGAGGGTGGAAAATTAACTTTAACTCCAACTTGAATGATGGTTAACGTGATCTGACTGTACAGTGATTGTGAACTACAGAGTTGAGAGGTGTCACAGTATGCTCAAACCAGACAACGACTGCTGCTGTCAGGAGGAGCGCTCTCGGGAGCTGAAAATTCACCTTAGTTACCTAACGCACCGGAGCTGCGAAATGCTAAACATAGTTCTATAAGTGTCTGCAAGTTGAGGATCAGTGCGCCCCTGCGTCGACTCAAATGATGGACGTCCTCCTCCTCTAATGAAGTCTCTCTAAAGAATAACTCGTGGTATGTTCACATTTGCCTCATGATCAAGGCCTGAATCCTCCATTCCGTCCACGACTTGCAGCTGCAGCACGAATCCTGTACTCCATTCTTTATTTATTTATTTATTTAAATATATATATTTTTCATTTACGCATCAACTTCCGTAGGACCAAATTGAGAAGCAAATCTCAAAGCTCATGGAACGTGTCTGTACATGAAATTACAACTTAAAAGTAATAAAAGATAAAAATAAAATGTTTGTGAACCCGATAAAAGTCGAGCCATAAGTTTAACTAAACGCAATCAACAATACAACTAGAATCAGTGTAATTTTTCAAAGACCTCCTCGACAGAATAGAAGGAGTAACCCATGAGGAAACTTTTCAGTTTCGATTTGAAAGGGCGTGGATTACTGCTAAGATTTTTGAATTCTAGTGGTACCTTATTGAAAATGGGTGCAGCAGTTAAAGAGTTAAAGAAGTTCGATCCAAATGCAGGTTTCACTTCTGCCGAGTATTAACTGAACGAAAGCTGCTTATTCTTGGGAATAAGCTAATATTGTTAACAACAGATGACAGTAAGGAATATACATATTGAGACTCGTGAACAGGGGTCGACTAGAGGTTCGTGAATTTACACCACTTATTGCCCGAAACGCCCGCTTCTGAGCCAAAAATGTCCTTTTACAATGGGAAGAATTACCCCAAAATATAATATCATACGACATAAGCGAATGAAAATAATCCAAGTAGACTAATTTTCACTTCAGATACCGTTCGAATAGTAAAAATGGCAGTATTAAGTCTTTGAAAAAGATCCTGAACGTGGGCTTTCCAAGACAGTTTACCGTCTATCTCAAAACCTACAAATTTGAACTGTTCAGTTTCACTAATCATATGCCCCTTCTGTGAAACTAAAACGCCACATTGTGTTGAATTGTGTGTTAGAAAGTGTGAAAACTGAGTCTTACTGTGATTTAACGTTAGTTCATTTTCTACATGCCATGAATTTATTTCATGAAGTGCACTATTTCAAACCGAGCCAATGTCGCACACTACATCCTTTACTACCAAACTAGTGTCATCAGCAAACAGAAACGTTTTACAATTACCCGTAATACTAGGGGGCGTATCATTTACATAAATAAGGGACAGGACACTGACCTCCGCGGCACCCCCCACTTGACCGTACCCCACTCAGACACCACATCACCCCATTCTCAACACTGTCAATAATGACCTTTTGCTGTCTGTTGCTAAATAAGAGGTGAACCAGTTGTGAGCTACTCCTCGTATTCCGTAATGGTCCAACCTATAGAGCGAAATTTGTAATCAACACAATCAAACGCCTCAGTTATATCAAAAAATATGTCTAGCGTTCGAAACCTTTTGCTTAACCCATCCAGTACCTCACGGAGAAAAGAGAATATAACATTTTCAGTTGTTAAACAAGTTCTAAAGCCGAACTGTACATTTGAGAGCAAATCATGTGATATCAAATGATCAGTTATCCTTACATACACAACCTTTTCAATAACTTTAGGAAACACTGATGGCATAGAAATAGGTCTGAAATTGTCTACATTATCCCTTTCTCCCTTTTTATAAAGTGGCCTTACTACTGAGTACTTTAATCGTTCAGGAAACAGACCATACCTAAAGGAAAAATTACAAAAATGACTAAGTACAGGGCTGACATGTGCAACACGGAATTCTGCTAGGCACTCCATCATATCCACGAGAGTCTTTGGTCTTCAGTGATTCAATTATTGACTCAATCTCCCCTTTGTCTCTATCACAGGGGAGTGTTTCAGACACCAATCTCAGAAAGGCATTTGCCAAGAGAGTTATATGATTCCCTATAGAATCCAAATTATCATTTAATTCACCACTAATGCTCCGAAAATGATTCTTAAATACTGTACAAACAGGGGGAGCACAAAGTCTTGCTCTGAATATAAAAATTCGTAACAGAATAACCGTTTGACATAATAAGTTACATTTGATGTCGTTACATAGGTTAGAGTTACTAGTTTTTTTAAGACCACTTACGTTAGTAAACCTCACCGTGTGCTCCCTTGGTAGCTCGGAGAATGTCGAGGCGGAATTACAGTTCCCGCCAGGTGTTTCGTAACATGTGTTCTGTCACAGCACCCACAGCAACTTGTATCCCAGCCTTCAGTTCGTCGACGTCAGCAACTGGTGTGACGAAGACTCTGTCCTTGATAGAGCCCCAGAAAAAAAGTCAAGGGTCGTAATGTCTGGAGACCGCCGTGGCCAGTGTGTTGGACCGTTCTTTTCAGTCCACCGATCCGGACATTGCTCCCCTCTCCAGACATTACGCCTCTTGACTTTTTTTTTCTCGGGCTATATCAAGGAAAGACTCTTCGCCACACCAGTTGCTGACGTCTATGAACTGAAGGCTAGGATACAAGCTGCTGTGGGTACTCTGACAGAACACATGTTACGAAACACATGGCGGGAACTGGAATACCGCCTCGATATTCTCCGAGCTATCAAGGGAGCACACGTTGCGATTTACTAACGTAAGTGGTCTTAAGGAAAACTAGTGACACTAACCTATGTAACGGCATCAAATGTAAATTATTATGTCAAACGGTTATTCTGTAATAAATTGTTATAATTAGGGCAAGACTTTGTGCTCACCATGTATTTCTGATTTATCACGAACAGAAATATGTTTACTACGAACTAACTTTATACATTCGACCTTGTGCTGCTGACCAGACACTTCCTTCACAACTTCAGTTTTATCCTGTGAATTAGCTATTCTATTTGCATACCACATACTACTTGCCTCGCTAATAACATTTTTAAGCACATTACAGTACTGTTTGTAATGGGCTACTTTAGCTTGTTTGTAACTACTTCTAACATTTTAATATAATTCCCACTTTGTTCTACATGACATCCTTATCCCACAAGTGAGCCACCCGGGTTGCCTTCTACTTCTAGTACTCCGTTTAGAACGTTCTAACGGAAAGCAACTCTCAAAAAGCATGAGAACTGTGTTAAGGAAACCATTATATTTGTGATCTATGTTATCGCCACTATAAACATCCTGCCACACTCTTTCCTTAACGAGGTTTAAAATACTCTCTATTGCTGTTGCTTTAACTTTCCTACGTACTTTCCAATTATATGTGACATTTGATCGAGTACAAAAGCCTTTTAGTGTTAAAATTTGTGCATCATGGCCTGAAAGACAGTTGACCCTTTTACTAACAGAATTCCCATCTAATAATGTAGATCAAAAATAATGGCTGTGGCTGTGCTACTGTTCCCCTGCACCCTAGTTGGAAAAAACACAATCTGCCTCACATAATATCAATTTAGGAGATATACCAACATCCTTTTTCTTTCACCATCATATACAAAATGTTATTGAAGTCACCACATATAACTAATTTATGGTACTTGCTATAAAGTGAACCAAGAACCCTCTCTAGATTGAGCAGAAATGCTCTGAAGTCAGAGTTATGGGACCTATAAACAACAACAATTAGAGGTTTAGTTTCACGAAATTCAACTTCCCCTGCACAACATTCAAATATCCGTTCAGTGCAGTGCTCTGATACGTCTATGGACTCAAATGGAATACTGTTTTTTTTCATACATGGCCATTCCCCCACCCTGCAAGGAACTCCTTGAAAATAGCCAGCTAGTCTGTATCCTGGTATAGGCAGGCTCTGAATTGTCAAATTATTTAAGTGGTGCTCCGACATACCAATAATTTCAGAGTCAACATCTATAAGCAATTCACTAACTTTATCTCTAATACCTCTTATATTTTGATGATATGTGCTAATACCTTCTCTATTTTCAAACATGACGTCCTCTGAAGGTGAGCCCTTAGTTAAAAGGACTTCCTTTAAGCAGGTAGACCTATCACCTGACTTCAGCCTAAAAAAGGTGCAGCTCTAACACCAACCAGTACAGGAATTTTTCCATGAGTAATCGCGCCACCACCCACTATAGTGTCACCTATAGGCTTTGCCAGCCTGCCCTTCCCATACCTATGGAGGTGCAGACCACGCCTAATGAAACCCGATCTAAATATTTCTACTATTATTTCCAAAAACACTGGATGTGGAATCACCAATCGCATAATTCTCTGCATACAGTACAGCGTCCCTTTAAAGACAGGCAAAATTTCCTCGTCCAATCCTATCACGTTTTTGTGACGTAGAAGAGGCACGCACTAGCACATTTGCTGATGTCAGTGCCGGCATCTCAATCAAGACACTGTTTTGTCGCAAATGCCGCGACTCAGCTAAAAACGTGATAAGAAGTTCTGCCCCAAGCTCTTGGGACAGTGTGTTGCGGCTCTCCTCTGCCCATGGCTAGGGGACCCCTGTGGCTCAGGCCGTGTAAGCAACCTTACTTTTCTCTGCGTGAAAGTGACGACCCGAGGCTCCCCGATCCCAGATGATATTCCTACTCCTTACTTGTTCTTCGAGCTGGCACCAATAAAGTGGCCATTTTGTCATCGACATCCGACGAGCTTCTCGTCACCCATCAGCAGCCATAACTGTCCAGCAATACGTAAGCTCAACCCAGTCAGCTCAAAATACTCAATGCAATTAGTTATCAATGTATTCAGTACCCAGATGCTGCCAACCCTCTTTAATAAACATATTGATCACAATGCCTTCCTACCTCCACGTAAGTGCCCTGATTGTAGGTGTCCACATGATTGAATAAATAAAGTGAAAGACAGGCGAGCTGATAATACTTGCCATCTTTCAAGTTTAATAACATATCAAATGCCCATCTCCTCTCTCTGGTGTGACAACAGTTTGCTTCCCACCATATAATTCACAGAACTGTTTGTGAGATAAACACCATTTTATTTTAACACGCGTGGAATGTCTGACTAATATGTACGAAGTATGGCATCACAAGACACATTGGAATATTCGTTCACTGAAACTATTATAACAGGAATACAGAAAAGAATATGTCAGTCATGAAGAGGGTGAAACGTTATGAGAAAAATAAAATTTAAGCAGTTTGAAAATCTGTTTGAGTTCTTCATCGTGTGGAAATGAGAGTGCATTAGAAAGAAAGTTTATCTCACTAGATGTGATGCTCATAGATGACTGTTTTCCTTCCACGTCTTTCGCCTTAAAAAATTATGTTATTGTCAAATTGTTTTTGCTTGAAATTGGTGTTTTGTTTAGTCTTAACACTGGTTCAGTTGGTATCACACTTTGTTTCTTCAACGTTGCATATGTGATTTGGCTGTATGTTGGTAGCACTGTGTCTCATTGCCTGGTATTCCGTGTAAGAAACAGTGAAGCTCTACAGTTCAGCAGGACGGAGTGTCAAGGGTCTCCCTAATTTTGTCTCTGACTGTAAGTTTGCTTCTGACAAGTTGGTCTCGTTGCTAGCAACATGTTGGTGGTACAAGCTTATATCATGTTGACATCACCTTGAAAGTCATTCGTGAGCCTACTGTAGCCCCTAAGCTGAAGCTGTGCATCAAAATGTGTATTAACGATCAATATACTCTGTTAAAAATATAGCAGATGGGCTTTACTGTTAATATTTACTTTAACTGTAGTAGTCTCATTATTTCGTCATACATACTGTGTTGAACGTGTGTACAGAGATAAAGTTATTGCAGTTTCTATTTTACATTCAGCGTAATTAAGCATTCTTAATATTTGAGATCTGAGTGTGAAAGGAGTGAGTTTTTACGTCCTCTCATCGCTAATTTTGGTAATTTTCTTAGCTCGTAAATAACTACATAAAGATTTTTTTGTTTACAGGTAAGCATCTACATAATCGGCTACATCTGTAGGAAGTAAAAAAACATGATGACTGAACAGCTCCAGGGTACGTATTACAATGCACTATATCTGCTTCTGGTTCACTTTACAGCTGGTTCTTAACACAAGTAACGAGGATGTACTTAATTAAATTGACAGCCAATTTCAGGTTACTGAAACGTTAAGACATCAGATTCATTTGACTGAATAAATCACAAAAATGTTTGTATGTAAATCAGTGTGTTAATATTATTCATGAGATGTATCTCGCACTTACACACAGGTTGTGAACAGTCTTATACTTAGTTACTATTCCTCATCTGAATAGGAAAAAAGTTAGTTATGGGATCCTTCAAGGTTCCCTTTTAAGGTCCTTAATCGTCTTGTGTACATTAATGACCTTCCAACAAGTTTAAAACAACTGCACGGAGTAGGATGGCAACAATTCATATTTTTTAAACAAACAAATACCAGGCCGGAGAGAAGTTCCATGTTCGAGATCGCGAAGTTCGTGATCAAGAAGTCTGCCCGTGGCCACTAAGATCTGTGTCACCACACACCACTGCCAACGTCGGAGGACAAGGCTGCACGGCTCACTGTACTGAATAAGCCATGAGGGTTCCAAAGCAAAATGATTACAAACATGTAATCCAAGTAACAGGTAAGGGATAACAGAAATGGGAATGCTGAGACTGAGAAGCACTAGAAAGTTGCCCCACCCAAGTCTACTCGGTAGGAAATGTGCTGGGATTCTTACAGTCAACAAACGCCGGAGAGTTGCTCCAGCTAATCTACTCAATAGGGAACGAGACAGTCATGCTAGGACAGTTATTGAGAAGCACCAAAAATCTGTAACGCACACATACATACATCCTGGATGGAAATTGAACATCAAGAGATGTACATCCGTCTTCCTGATGACGAACACTAGGGCACGGACTCTGGAGAAAACAAAGAATATTGGTATACTATGCTTGTAAAATTCACAACGAAAATAAAGTGTGTGTGGAGAGGACTGTGATATTTAACAGCATTAACGTAAGCGATATCACAGAGCAGTCAGCCACTTGGAATTATATGAGGAAACAATGTCGCATCGACATTTCAGAATGATACACGTGTGTAATTATTTACAACTCGAATCGTACCCGTTGAAAAGTGAGATATATAGAAGGTGATAAACAGTGACCTCTGTACCCTTGCTACCCGCGGCATTTTAACACGAAAAACTGTCACAGTATCAGACGCTAGACCACAGCTCATCCGGTCAATACGGACCGGAGACTACAAGCGAATGGAGCTTCCACTGATTCGTGTAACAGGGAAGTATGACGGTGCCGGCACGAATCACGCGGCTCAGCACAGGTGGTTTGCGGCCCACGCTGCCGGATGCCGGGACCGCGCCTGCTACCCACCTGCCGTTTACAATATGCTCCTTATGCACTCCACAAAGAGTATAATCACATCAGACGTCTCACTGAGTTACGAAGTCAAGCGAAGAAATACCGCGAGCTGAGCGGTATAATTTCTACAGAAGTCAGAAACAATTCACTGGAATTTCACATCTATTTTGCGGTGAAATCAATGAACGATGTATCGAATGATATACCGTGCCAGAAGATGGGTAGTTTGACACCTCCCAAAACGTCGCGATATATCAACGCTACCACCCTGCTGGAGACCAGAGAAACCTTCGTCAGCAGTATACGTCGGGAAAGCCTAGTCACATCCTGTATTTTGCTCATGTTTTAATATCGTGGAACTGAACACTAAATTTCGCTATTTGGTCAACCTCTTTTCAGTGTCGCGATTTTGTGTTACATGGATTAAACAAGCTCTGGACAGGCTGAAACGGAAAGAATACATTTTGTCGTTATTCTGTTTCCAGGAGTACAACAAGGTGTTTTCAAAAAATGAACAACTGACTTGCACTACCAGCATTGACATTTGTTTGTATGAATCAACTCGATGATACATATGAGAAAAAGTACCACCACAGCTGTACCTTGGGAATTATCGCCATCCTGCCGAAAGAGTATTAGATTTCCTTGGCGCATTTATTGTGGAGTCCTTCTTACTAATACGCTAGTTACTAGTGTCGTCCATGTGTTGGAGACAATACGGTGTCGAGATGAGACTCCTTAGGAAAGCTAGCCCACGTGTAGTAGTTGTAAGGACACCACTATAAATGCGCCAAGAAAATCTAATGCTTTTTTGGCAGTGGCAGGTCCTGAGGATTGCGGTAATGTGTCGCCAACAGTAGTCGTGGAGACATTCTCAAGGTAGAACTATGTTGGTACTTTTTCTCATACATATCATCAGCTGAAGCCTCTCTCCACACAATAGGATGGACATATATAAACTCAACGATACTTCGCACACGAAATTTTACGTTTATACCGGAGCTTCTAACTCGCAAAAACAAGTGTAGTTCTTACATACAGTAGTGCTATCCACTGAATTACCACTTTAAGGTATTCACATTCCTACTGCAGATCCGAAGCCATCACAAGTTTTAAGCTGAATGTTCCATACACAGTTATGACAAGCGGTACAATTTTTGTACTGGTAGACCATTTTTGTCTTTCTTGAGAATCAGACATATTCATACAAGGTGGGAGTGCAGCACACACACACACACAAAACGCGATAAATGTGATGGTGATTTAATGCCATCCAATAGCCCATAAACATACATCCCGCTAGCAAATTACATACACTATGGTCGCAAACTTTGATAGATTTCTGAGTGTGTTAACAGCAACTGTTTACGAAAATCATATCCAATTACAGTTTAGAAATTGCGATATGTCCACATCATCGCCTATAAAAGGATCGTAAGCAATTGTAGACTTATGGTACGAAACAGCGACGTCTTAGGAGAGTAATAGTCTGTTCCTTTCTTATCCCTGACATTCCAACATGAAAAATGGTTACCAGTGCTAGATTACAGCAAATGTCAAAACAAAAAACAGTCACCAGACTGCGGAGCACCATGTCTTTAACACTGATCAGAAGCCAGGAATGCTAACTTCACGTTGCAGCAAATATTTGACATTATAGTCTAAGAGCAGTTTTAAAATATGTCCACCATAGACCGAGTCTCTCCATTGCAATCCATATTGCAGAGTACAAATCCTACAGGTTCACAATTGAGCGCTTAAAGTCATATCTCAGAGGCATATTTTCGTTCTCCAACTCCTCTGTATGCAAGTGGAATAGAAAGAGGGACCGACAACAAGTAATATATGATATTCCCAACAGTGTGTTGTATGAAGGCTTACTGTCCCTGAAGAATAAACTGGAGCAAGACAACATCAAAGTATTTAATACCACACATCACACATCAGAAGCTGTGCATCACACCTCTCATTTCCGATGAATTGTAAGGGCTTTTGTACACTCCCTGGGTGGGTGGCAGAATAACTTTTTCACTAACTTCGATTTTCACTGTTGACATACCATTGTCTAATGGATGTTTGATATCGATTCAGACAGAATGTTACGTCCCAACTAACCTTACTATAAACACAATGTGCTCGAATGTCTGCGTTGGCACTGGATTTTTAAGTTATTAGACAAATTATAAGTATTTTACATTGTAAATAGAACAACTAATATTTCTAGCATATTTGTATCTGTTACTTACCTGCAGCATCCAGGATTACTACCTATCAAGAACAAAGTTTCTGCTATTAATTTCTAACATGTTATTTCCATTTGACATTTCAACACAGTAAACCTTTGAGCAGGGTACTGGTATTTCCATGACATCATTGTGCAAGTACTAACCTGCATGGTTCTAAGTTTAGAATGCATAAAATCCTTGATGAGATCAGAATGCAAGATGGCTGATCTGGAGATGTGAATGCATTGTTCCAATTCCTGTAGTGCTGCAATCGTCTACCTCTCACCACTCGCTCATCATCATCATGTAGCGATATCAGAGTTCTACCACCTCCAGGCAGAAGAAACTGACTCATACGCTGTCAAAGTATTAAACCATTCACTTCTCTCAAATTTTATTATTCGCTATTTGTATTATGTGTATGTGTATATGTTTACGTGTGCGTTTTCTCAGTTTCATTTAATTTCTTCTCCAGTTCAACTGCTCCATGATGTACACAATGCAATGTCTTCTACATTTGGGCAGAAGCAGCAAATCTCAAGCAGCAGAAATGAAGTCAATACGCGAACCAGATCCTTGATACAGCTTCTGATACTCTAGAGTGGAAATGAAGTCAGCATGGAGAACTGTTTCTAGACTTGAAATTTCCACTATATCCATCACTGGCAACTCTGAGTCAGCATGCCAGAAACATGCTCCTTGTTGCAACACCTGATGTACCAGGGCAGGACACGGAATTGTTTGCAGTCTTCGTCTTTCCACTCTATCCAACGTCTCCACCACTCGTAGAGCCTCAGCTAAGCCATTACGGAGTGGTGTTGTTCAACATTACTTATCAGCTGACTGTCAGTGGTTGAAGTGTGTTAATGGTGGTTTAGCATCTGACGTAAGATTCAAAGCTATAGTGGAAACAGAGAATGTCCCGAGGGGGCAAGGATCCAATTCTATGATATAGAGTGGGCTCAACTTTGCAGCAAGCTGAAACACATTCTCTCAAGCATCGATACCTTCGGCAGGAGGTGACACGATGAAGTTCACATCTTAAGACCTAGTGCAATCTGTATATTTAAAGCGTCCAAGCGTCCCGAACCTATATGGTCTGTAATCTGCAATATGGATTGCGATGGAGCCACCCAGTCTGGTGAATGTGTATCAAGCCCCTCTTGGATGATACTGTCAAATATATACCGGAAGATGAGGAGATAAATGTGTGAATGGTTGTGTGTATGTGTGCTGTAACGAAGTCTGCTAGTGTTACTCATATAAAAAGAAATTCCATAAAAATGGAGTTTACAGAAGACATTCCTAAGTCTATTACTACTCCAACTCGATTGCAAGAAATAAATGGCGAATTTA
This sequence comes from Schistocerca piceifrons, assembly GCF_021461385.2. Taxonomy (NCBI): domain Eukaryota; kingdom Metazoa; phylum Arthropoda; class Insecta; order Orthoptera; family Acrididae; genus Schistocerca; species Schistocerca piceifrons. Next base: position 5,942,275 of record NC_060149.1, read on the forward strand.
AAGCATATAAAAAAAAGGTGCTTGGGAAGTATTGCAGGGCTATGAATAGGGTTGATGTAGAAGAAAGAGAATGACAATGTTCTTTTAAAGATGGCGATTTACATCCCATTGTTCACAAAGTGTCAAAAGTATATTATCAAAGAGCTTTAGTAGTTCATAGAATTGCAATGTTGGAGAGACTTCACAGTTCACTTGTTGCTCTATGAGAGAGACATAGCACATTTATAGCCTTCACAGTCATATACGTACTGCTCACATGACAATATATATGAAGCTTTAGTTGTAGCAACAATTATAAATTCCTCAAGTTTAATATTACCTGTATCTCTTGCTGTAACTAACATGCCTTTGCTCTGACAAATAGCATGTATGAAAAACCTTCCTCATGAATGTTACTCCATGTGTGATTCTGTGGTATTCATCTAATGTAGGTGACAAATTTTTGGACAAGTCTTTGATACATCTGTGGAAGCGAGTAAGATCATGGACTGCCCATTATCATCGAGCAATAGATATATGATACGGAAAACGTTAAGGAATCAATGTGTAAACTGTCTCCCATCCCTTTGCTTCTGTAAATTGCACTTCCTGCTTCTCCTTGTTAGACAAAGCGAAATGTGTATTCACGATTTAAGGCTTCTTACATGTACTTCAAAATCAAAGATGACAGCATCCCCTGTGGTAGATGGTTGATCTTATAAATACCCATCTGTTGTATGCCCTATACCATCTGATGTGATGATTTACAATCATGTATAACAGAAATTATGTGTATCGAACAGGTAAACCATACACAATGTGTTTGTGGCAAGGAGGGATGGTGAGTCTGTTCAAATGGTTCAAATGGCTCTGAGCTCTATGGGACTCAACTGCTGAGGTCATTAGTCCCCTAGAACTTAGAACTAGTTACACCTAACTAACCTAAGGACATCACAAACAACCATGCCCGAGGCAGGATTCGAACCTGCGACCGTAGCGGTCTTGCGGTTCCAGACTGCAGCGCCTTTAACCGCACGGCCACTTCGGCCGGCTGGTGAGTCTGTCCCCGTGAGCATTACCCTTCCTTATGTGTGGCATAACGGACAGTGTAATAAGGCGCTATACTCAGACATGGTTTTGGACAGGTTGGTACAGTGCAATAGCCTGACAGTGTACTGTAGTGCTGAAGTCAAACAAGGTTGTGGGACTATGTGGTCCAGGGTAGGGTGATTCTCCTGGGAGCACTCTCTCCCTCCCTCTCTGCCACAAGCACCTTGTGCGTGGTTCACCTGTTTGATACATTCAATTTCATTTATGTATGATTGTAAATCATCACAACACATGATACAGGGCATACAACAGATGTGTGTATGTACGATCTGCCACCTACCACAGTAGGTTCTGTGATCATGGCATTTGAAGTGTATATGAGAAGCCTTAAATTATAAATGCATATTTTTCTTTGCCTAATAAGAAGAAGCAGAAGGTACAGTTTGCAGAAGGAGGAGGAGATGTATCAAAGACTGTCCAGAATTTTGTCACCTACATTCGATGAATGCCATAGAAGACATATATGGAGTAAATACCATGAATAAGATTTTCATAGATGCTATATGTTGGAAGAAAGACGTATTAATTACTGCAAAGGTGCAACGTGCATTATACTTTAGGAATATGTAATGCTTGCTATCCCTAAAGCTTCATGTGTATTGTTATCTGAACAGTATGTGACTGAAGACTATAAATGTGTTGTCTCTCTCTGATATAGCAACATCTGAACTGTGGAGTGTCTCCAACATGGAAAATCTATGAACTACTAAAGCTCTCTCTCCAACATCTGAACTGTTGATCCTTGTGGCAAAGGAGTATGATGGAAGAAAAGATATTACAACTTGTAAAAGAAAATATTATTTATTATTATACATATTTTTGGTACAACTTCTATACATTGCTAATTTGCTTCCGATACTTTGTGAACTTTGGGAGGTAAAATCACCATCTTTAAAAAAATGTTACTCTATTTCCTTTACATCAATCCTATTTATCACCCTGCAATACTTCCCAAATAACTGTTCAGTGTATGCATTAAATTCAGCAGGTACTGATCGTAATTCAACTGGAGTAGTGATATTCTTAGGAATCTCTTATGTAAACTCCACTTGTACAGAATTTGTGTTTATAGGAGTAATACAAGCTTACTGATGTACAGCACACATATACACATCAGTTCACACATTTAACTCCTCACCCACACTCTGAACTTACTGTTCCGATAGATACTTGATGACATCATGGAAGAGTGGTTTAACATACCTTCGCCGTACGCTTGAGTCCCTCCATGGCGATCTGTATTGCATTGTACCAACCATGCAGGTTCGTGACCCTTTAAATATATACACTGCGTTTGGTCTTGGAACGTTAACTTCATCGTATCACCTCCAAAAATGTCGCGGTGGATACACTGTTGGTGCTGAAGATATTAATGTCTCAGTGTGATGGATTGTTCTGGGGTGTCATGCAATCCTACGCACACCCCTTCAGCTTGCTGCACAGTTGATACCACTCCATATCACAGAACTCAAACATTGCACCACGCTGAACACTCTCTATTTCCATTATAACTTTCAAGTCTATCTCAAATGCTAAAGCCACATTAACACTCTTTGACTCTTGGGAGTTTACTGATAAGGAGTGCTGAACAATAGTTCCCTGTGATGTCTTATCTGAGGCTCGACGAGTGGTTTATGCTTTAGACATAGTGGAAAGTTGAAGGCGGCCAACAGTTCCGTATCCCGCTCTTATATATTAGTTGTTGCATCAGGGAGTTTCTCTGCATGCAGGCATGATTTCTGCTGCTCAAATAAATTTTTAGTCCATCGTGTTGGTGGCTTCGTTAGCGAGTGTGTTCGCATGCTGGCTCAATATCTGGTGCTCCTTCTCAAATGTATCAGGCGCTTCTTCGTCTACATTATGGAGCTGTTGAGCTAAGGAAGAGACAAAAGAAATATATATATATATATAATTAGTCACGGCGAATACTGAACTACTGAACATTGAGTGAAGTAAATGCTTTGATACTTACAAGCCAGTGTGTGAGTAAACTTCTTCTGCCTGAAGGTGTTTCACCTTCGATGGTGATGATGGTGATGATGATGATCATAATGATGATCAATCCTTCAGTATGGACTACAGAGTGCTATTGGTGTGTTCGGTTGATAATTCGTAAGCCTGCGCTGTGGATGAGTGGTGTGGGAGTAGATGATCCCAGTGACACAGTAACGATAATAATTATGTTGGACTACGTTCATGCTCCACGTCAACCATCTTGGAGTCTGTCATCGAATACGTTATCGGTTATAAACTTAAAACTATGCACGTTAGTTCCTGCTGGGTGACGTCATGGAAAAACAGTTACCATGCTCAGTGGGTTACTATGCTGGAGTGTAAAATGAGAATAATGTGTTAGACATTCATGGCAGAGACTTCATTCTTGATGGGTAGAAATCGTGGATGCTGCAGGTGTGTAACAGATACATATCAGCTGTAAACGTTAGATGGTCTATGTACAACGTAAAATACCGATAACTTAATTGAGGAATCACTTAAAATGCAGTTCCAGCCAGGACCTAAGACCACGTTCTGTATATAGGAAGGAAGGTTGGAGCTTAACATTCCGTCTGCATCGATATCAAATTTCCATCACGCCATTCCATGTACACAGCGAAAATCGAAGTTAGTGAAAACGCCTCTCTGCTACCCACTCAGAGGATGTGTGGATCGCTTTGTACAGCTGGCTGAGAATGCCACAGTTAGTTGGGAACCTACTACAAGCTGAATTCGTCATGGGGCTGCTGTTTCAATCTACTGCTACAAATGCTAATATGGTAATATACCAACTCAACCAAAGTGACCTACACATTTTTATAAACTATTATAGTCCATTTTCCTGTTCAGACATTCTTACAATTCATCAGAAATGAAAGGTGGCATGAGCAGTTTCTGGTGTGTGTTGTGTGTGGTGTTAAAGACTTTGATGTTATCTTCCTCCACTATATTCTGTTATGCCACTGGTACTCGTTCCCTTTTTCTATTCCGCTTGCATATAGAGCAATGGGAGAATGCCAAGTAACGTCAAGCCTTCAGGTGTTGTAAAACTGTGCGACATGTACTCTGCAGTGAGGATCACTATGGAGAGACTGAATCTACAGTGATAATACCTTACATAATCTTAGATTATTTTTTCAAGTATCCGTTGAACTCGAAGGTAGTGCTCCTGAGTTTTGATCGTTGTTAAATACAGGACGGTGTTAAATACAGCAATCCCCACGGTCTGCTGAAATGCGCTGTGGTCTAGTACTGGCGAGTGTTTTTTCATGTCGGAATGTCATCGATAAGAAGGAAAAAGACTATTACTGGCGTAAGACATCGCTGTCTCGTCACATACGTTTACCATCGCTGACAATCATTTTATAGGGGATGATGTGAATATGCCACAATTTATGAACTGTAATCGGATATGAATATCGTTAACAGTTGTTGTTAACACCTACAGGAATCTATAAATTCGTTGTGTTAGGCGGAATCAATGTTCCATTTGGCGTCCAAGGTAGTAACTTCACGCTATTAACGTTGCGACTGTAGCGCCTGGAACTTGCTAGATGGATGTATGTTTAAGGACAGTTGGATGACATTAAATCGCCATCACATTTATCGCGTTCTGTGTGTTCTACACTCCCGCCTCGTGTGCCTGCATCTGCTAATCAAGAAAGATGAAAAACTGGGCTACCGATATACTGCTCGTCAGAACTCTGTATGGGACGTTCAGCTTCCAAGTTGTGACGATCGTGGGTCTGCAGTAGTACTATATGTCACGGAATGTTTGTGCGGGAATTAATAATGAATTGATGAGTTCCTATCAAATACCATGTTTTTCATAAAGGTGGGGGACTGACTGTTTATAGACGACCCTGCTAGCATAGCTTTCGATACATTATTCGTTGGTTTCACCATTAAATTACGCGAATATTAAATGACTCTTTTCTGACTTCTGTAGAAAAGATAACGCTTATCCTGGAGAAATGAGCGAGGGCTATATTCCCTGTAATGTCTTTACCCCGTCGACAGGATGTGTCGTGGTATAGTGTTTGATACTGGTGACAGTTCTTCGTGTTGAAATGCCACGGGTAAGAAGCGTAAAAGCTCTTACTCTCGTAAGATGTCACGATTTTTCACCGTCTGTATTTGTCACGTTTCGATTGGTACGATTCGAATTCAAAGTAATTATACAAATATTTCATTCTTAAATGGCTCCACATATAAGTTCACGTGTTTGACGCCTCTGTGGTGTTTCTTATGTTATTGTCAATAAAAAGTTACAGTCGGCTCCACACACAATTAATTCTTGCGGTGAATTTTACAAGAATAGTATCCGAATATGGTTTATTTTCTTCGGTTTCAGAGTCTGCGCAAAAGCGTCCGCCGTCAGGGTGATGAATGTGCATCCCTTGATTTTCAATTTCGACCGACAATGTATGTATGTATGTATGTATATTCGTGTGCGGTATAGATTACTAGCGCTTCTCTCTGTCTATCCCCGCATTACTTTCTTATTCCCTAATGAGTAGACTCGACTGTAGCCGCTCTCTTGTGCTTCTCAGTCTCAACACTCCTCTCTCATTTCCACTGATGCTACTCCTTAGCTGTCTCTTGGGTTAAACTACAAGTGCTTCCATGTTTCCCATCGTTTCAAGTCCGGACCCACATGTCTTACGTGGCACAGCGAGCCCTGTGCCCCTGGCTTCCGATGTCTGCAGTGATGCGTAGTGACACAAATGTTACCAGCCGTGGGTGGACTACTCGATCACGTACTTCGCGATCACGGAACGGAGGAAATATTGCCTTGAGTCGTATTTATTTGTTTGAACAAAGATGAATTGTTACTATCCCATCCCCTGCAGTCGTTTTTAACATAGCACAAGCCGAGTTAAACATAGGACAAGAAGTGTGGCTTTAGCAATAGCCTCCTCTTTGCATTAGGTGGTTGAACCAACAGTATGTATGTGACGTCTCTGTACATGTATCTGTCACCACTGCGATCCCAGGGCGAGATAGAGGAATTTTTAATTAAGAGAAACAGTATGCAGGAATTCTGCAAGCAGCCGTGCAGCACTGAGTGAGAGCCTTTCGTTCACGGTGTGATGATAAAGATATTAAGTGGAAAGAATCAAACTTAGAGTTAGGAGAAGCAGTGACCACACACCTTTGAACGGAAGCCGAGGAAAATAGGTTCGGTAGGTAAGCAGGTATGGGTGGACCTGCACAAGCGTCCTTTGTTTTAGACGTCTTACTCCCATTATTCCAGAATTTGTATTCTGGCTTCATAAAATCTGTCCCAGTATTCAAAGTGTTGAATTTCCTCCGCTAGCAATGCAGGTCGGCCGTCTTGCATCGCCATCTTGTATGCTCACGTCATAGCAAGACTGTGCCAGTACTGTGACGTCATATTAAGACTATGCTTGAATTCCAGGTCGGCCATCTTGTGTCAGCCAACATTCGTTCATGCATTTTAACAATTCTACTACATTCTCCACCCAACTGAATTTATCGTCAAGTTTTTATCTTGAAAATTTAACAATTACACATCTCAGCTCTTGTTGTCCCCATATTCTTTTCATACACTATCTGATCAAAAGTATACAGGCACCTCGACGTAATGACGCACTGACCAGTGGATATCACGGAGGTACATCAGATGGTATTATAGGAGACGGGTTGTATTCTGTTATGGAGCAAAGAAGCAGTAACAGCACATTTTGGACTAGTCGCAGGTCACATGATAAACAAATCTATCAGGAACATTTCAATCTAAGCACGCATGGAGGACCTGCACAAACGTCCTTTGTCTTAGACGTTTTACTCCCATTATTCCAGAATTTGTATTCTGGCTTCATAAAACCTGTCCCAGTATTCGAAGTGTTGAATTTCCTCTGCTAGTACTGCAGGTCGGCCATCTTATATCGCCATCTTGTATTCTCATGTCGTAGCAAGACTGTGCCAGTATTGTAACGTCATATTAAGACTATGCCTGAATTCCAGGTCGGCCATCTCGTGTCAGCCATATTTTATCCCGGTTGGTCATCTTACGTGTCCATCTTGTATTCTGACGTCACAAATCCTGTCTTAGTATTCCAACTCTCTGGTTCTGTGTCCCATATTTCTAGGTCAGCCAGCATCACAATGCACCATTGTGAATTTCTCGCCAATTTATACTTAAAACTACAGCCGTACTTCCACATTAGCGCAACAAGGCTATTTTCTGAAATTCCCCCTAAAATTTTGAATTCCCATCATGTTATGTTAGGGGCAGTGTGCCTTTATCATATATGTGGAGGTGATGATGGGGATGGGAATTCCCACGACTCATCAAAGATATCATTTATGGCGTCATCTGTAACACTGATTGTAGTTGAAAGGCACAGTATATGCACACACAAAATGCTGTAAAATGTGTTCATATCCTCCTACATTTAGCAGTTTCTTACGCGCAAGTAGAGTACCACACCTTAATTATGGAAAACACTGCCATTCCGTAACACCACCACCTCCATACTTCGCTGTTGGCACTGTAGATGGTGGCAGGTAAAGCTCTCAAGACATTGGTCAAATCCAAACCCTTTCATGGGAGTGCCACAGAGTATATTCTGATTCATAACTCTAAATTCCTCATTTCAAGTCAGGAGCTGCTCGACAATTGTACCTCACTGTTAGATTTACTTTCATTCCAATTGATCCATAGTGAAGAGGTCCTCCGAGCTGTAGAACATGTCAGAAAAACAATAATACATGAAAAATATTTACAAAACAAATAAATAAGCTAATGTACCATTCCACAGGTCCCAAGTGGAATGACAGTCATTTTTTAAAATGAACACTATATGAAAGACTCATTTTACAAACATTAATGCACAGAATTTAAAATAAAATGTTTTCTTTATTTATAAGGTAATAAACGCGTAACAGAACTACTATAATATTTACTTACAATGAGCACATTACAGCACTGAAATGGTGCAGCAGTTAGATTGTACTTACATATACACACACTTATTTACAATGAACAGAACACATTACTGCACAGAAATTGTGCAGAAGTATGTATATATATATATATATATATATATATAAAAAATCAGTAGAACCAACTGATTTGTGTGTATATATATCAGTTGGTTCTACTGAGAAATTCATCAATGAAGTCGAGGAGTTGGCCACCAATAAATCCTTTAGGCTTCTCTTAAACTGAGCTTCATTGGTTGTTAAGATTTTTAGGGCTGCGGGCAAGTTTTTGAAAATGTGTGTTCCTGAATAGTGCACACCTTTTTGTACAAGAGTAAGTGACTTTGAATCCTTGTGAAGATAATTTTTATTTCTAGTATTGATGCCATGAGTTGAGCTGTTGGTTTGAAAAAGTGATACATTTTTAATGACAAATTTCATTAAGGAATAAATATATTGGGAAGCAGCAGTTAGTGTCTCTAGTTTCCTACACAGGCTTCTGCAGGATGTTGTTGAGTACACACCACATATAACTCTTACTGCACGTTTTTGTGCCTGGAAAACTTTAGCTTGGCTTGGTGAATTACCCCAAAATATAATCCCATATGACATTATGAAATGAAAGTAAGCATAGTATGCCGGCTTTTTTATTTTTATATCCCCTATGTCTGACACAATTTGCATTGCAAATAGAGATTTCTTAACACGCTTCAGAAGTTCTGTGGTGTGCTCCTTCCAGTTGAATTTATTATCAAACTGTAATCCCAAGAATTTAACACTGTCCACTTCTTCTATCTGCTTGTCATTGTATGTTAGGCATATACTTGTGGGACATAAAAGTTCTGAATTGCATGTAGTGTGTTTTATCAAAGTTTAATGACAAAGATTTGGCTACAAACCAGTGATTAATGTCCACAAATATTTTAATAGCCGATCTTTCTAAGACTACACTTGATTTGCTATTTATTGCAATGTTTGTATCATCGGCAAACAAAACAAACTTGGCATCTGGTAATGTTACTGATGAAAGGTCATTGATATACACAAGAAAAAGTAAGGGCCCTAAAATGGAACCTTGTGGGACCCCACATGTAATTAGTCACCAGTTGGTTGATGCCTCATAGCTTAATAAATGTCTCTTTCCTAATAACACCTTTTGTTTCCTGCCAGAGACATAAGATTTGAACCATTTAGCAGCATTTCCTGTTACTCCATAATAATCTAATTTACTCAAAAGGATATTGTGATTTACACAGTCAAATGCGTCTAACAGACCGCAAAATATACCAGTTGCCTGCAATTTTTTGTCTAATGAATGAAGCACATTTTCATTGTAAGTGTAGGTAGCCTTCTCAATATCAGAACCCTTTAGATATCCGAACTGCGACTTTGACAGTATGTTATTTGAGCCGATTGTACATTCCTTTTTCTAAAATTTTTGAGAATGCTGGCAAAAGTGAAATTGGACGGAAATTTGATGCTATTTCTTTATCTCCCTTCTTAAACAGTGGCTTAACTTCAGCATATTTCAACCATTCAGGAAATATTCCACTGATAAATGACTGGTTACACAGATAGCATAATATGTTACTTAACTCAGAATTACATTCTTTAGTTAACTTTGTTGATATTTCATCATAACCACTAGATGTTTTAGATTTTAAGGATTTTATGATGAACGTAAGTTTTGGTTGTGGTTGTTCTTAACGTACCATTTTACACTCACAATACCAGAACTCGACTTGGTCAGCCTTAGAAGATTTTAAATATTCCAGATAGATTTGTTAATCATGTGATCTTCCGCAAATAGCCCAAAATGTGCTGTTACTGCTTCTTTGCTCCATAACAGAATACATCCCATCTCCTATAATCCCGTCAGGTGTACCTCCATGACATCCACTGGTCAGTGCCTCATTACGTCGAGGTGCCTGTATACTTTTGATCAGATAGTGTATGAAAATAATATGGGGACAAAAAGATTTGAGATGTGCATGTGTTAGATTTTCAGGATAAAAACTTGATGGTGAATTCAGATGGGTGGAGAATGTAGTAGAATTGTTAAAATGCATGAACAAATGTTTGTTTGCAGTGTCAATGTTGTTAGAAATAGGCGATACAAAAATAAAGAAGGTGGACATACTTAACTTCCTTTCATTCTATGTTGATAAATTAAATAATTTTTTGGATCAAATCATCAAGGAAACTTTAAATTTTCTGGCTCCAAAATGTGTAGTATAATTTATTAATGGTGTGATTTTAAGAAGTCCTGCAGAAGCCTAATCAGTGAACTGGATGTCCTAACCTCTTCTTTCCACTGTACTAGTTCATTAATGATGTATGTCGTAAGTAATACACCTCGGTTCCAGAGCAACATGTTATATTCGTAGAACGAACACCCGGAATGATAATAATTTTCACAGATTTAAAGACATCCACTTTAGTTCGGAGAAGCGTCCATTGTTCAGGAAAGCCCACTTTCAATAGCGTTCCAGCAACCATAGAAATTTCAGCTCGTTCTAATTAAGTGCAGTTTAAGTTTGGCCTAAAGATTTTATTGATGACCAATTCATCCTACTGCGCTGATAAATTCATTAGCCCAACTAATTGATTATATTACGTAACATGAGCACTGTGTAATACTTGCCTGTAGCAGTGCTTTAGTGCTGTTACACAGTCTTTGGAAGCAACCTTTGAAGACTGTTTTCCTTTACTATGCTTGGCTCTAACAGTCTAGGAATCTCTTTATGCGCATTAATACAAATATATTTAAATGGTAATTTTCCATTTATTTTCAACTTTTTCTGCATCGTGTAGTACCATCTCCTTTAGTATCTGTGGAAAGAACATTGGTATATATTACTGTTTCTCTGTCATCATCCGCATCTGCATGAATAATCACCGCACCGGTCTCTGGAACGAACAATGTTTCTAATCTGATATTTTTCCTGATGGTACGTCATAGAGTGCTTATCCACTTTTAAACGTACGTTACAAATACCCTCGTATCAACGTCTTTGCTGCAGTCTGGTAATGTCAAAACAGAAGATTTATGCATATGGAGTATCCTAGTACGTCTGTCATTTCAGATGGGTGGCACGGGAGTTCAACCTTTTAGGCCCTCATGATCTGTATTTATTACGGGTAATAAAAATGTTTAGGTAATCTACCAAATGTTAATGAAATGTAGAGACCCTAGTATATGGAGGGCGACTATGAGCCAGGATGGTGCCTCCATGGTGGATGCGAGGTGGGAGCCAAGGAGGTTCCGGTGAATGATGTCTCCAAAATTCATAAATTCATCTGCACTCTGTAGTACAACAGGTCAGTGGTAAGCGAGCTTCTTAGTACTGCTGACCGTCCCACGATGCTAACACGGAGACTCCGCCATGTGCTGGCGGTCTTGTTATGTAAGCCTACAACGAGGCTTCGACACCAGCGGTGTGCCGTATCTGTTGCAGCGGTGACAGAAGATGGCTGGTGTGCACTGGGAGCAAATACTATGTACGTGAAGGACTTTCACGGACGCACTTTTTGTGCATAGGCGCCAGTGCTAGTCGTGTATCTTAAAACATCACTGCCATTGCCTGTGGGGAAATCTGCCTTGCATGTGTTGCACTAGTTTGCCCAGTACCTCTGCGTCTCCTGTTGCAGCAAGTTAACCTATCTTGCAACATTGTGTCAACCTTTTTGAATTATTATAGTGACGGCATCCCGCATACACAAGCTGTCAGCGCAGCTGTAATACACCTCTCTGGTTCACACTAACGTGTCCATACACAGTCAGTGTGCTACAGAAAGAAAGACATCCAGATCTTAAATATAGACAAGAAACTTCCGATCACTCAAGTAAGTTTTGGAATGCTTCCTTAGTAACAAACCAATTAAGTTCTTTTTAAATTTATAGGAGATATGCCGCTGAGATGAGATTTTTAAGGTAACCCTTAGAACAGTGCAGGACGGAGGGGGATGCTTGTACTACAATCAGCATTTTGTGTCATGGATGATGATTCCCATTAAGGGGCCCCGGAAAGCCCTATCTTTCTAATATCAAAACAGCGCTTTTAAATTACATGTTTTCTCAGAAAGTATTTGAGCTAGGAATTAGAAATTTTTACAAGCTATAATTTAACACAGGCGTTTTAAAAGAATTAGAATTCAGTTGTTGGAGATTAATCTTTTCTCTTATAATGAACATTCACCACCTTTTGTGCCATTTTTTATTTATAAATTCAACAGTATGCAGATTTCTAAAAAAAACTGTCAAGTTACGCAGAAAAGACTGTGTAACATTCTCTGAAAATCTGAAGCAAATTGCTTTGGTAGATCCTGAGAAAACATGTAATTTGTATGAAAAAATAAAACTTTTCGGAATCGAGCGACAAAGTTAGGATTACCTTTTTAGTGCATTCAGGTCCATAGGATGGGTTATCTTCATCTTCTTCAAACTTCCTCTTTGTCCTTCTCCTGTTTCTAGGCTATTTACAGCCCTGTTACCAGCCTGAAGACGTTTCATGCCTAAAGCGAGCATTGTTCGTACCATGTTGAAACCTATCTTCGTTCCCATATTTCAAAATACTTTGCACTCTACAATGTTGCCATCATTAAAAGTAGCAACAGTATCATACACACCAAAGTGAAGTGTTTCTGTTCCAACAGCCACAGTCTTGAAGATTCTTGAACATATGACACTATTTACGCTTTCATTGGGGCTCTGAGTTTTTCCATGAACACACTTTTTCAACAGTTCAGATGCTGCTAAGTCTCTGAAAATAGGTTTTATCTTCCATTACGTCTTCAGGCAGACTTTGTTTAGGAGTGTACGCTTCACCAATTAGCAATCTCTTGTTGTACTTACACCGACTGTTTTCTCCTTTGGGACACCAGTAATGATGGGGACTAAAATCAGTTGAAAAAGTTTGAAAAAAAAAAAAGAGTCGAAACAGCCTTCTTCAATTCATAGACACTGTATGTGTTTTGCCTAATAGCCATTCCACAACATTTTTGTATTTTGTCAATTATACTGTCAGTTAACTTTCCCTTCCCATCCAACTCTTCACCATCACTGAGATTTTGTATTTGTACGAAAACTTCAGTCGCCGAAGTCTTGATCCGATTCGTTTCTGTACGTGTCCAGTACACTCAAATTTCTGCATTACAACATCACCATAGGACCTCAGTTCTTGAATATATTTGAAACTTTTAGTATTCACATATCGCGCTTTATCACACGCAACAAAGCGTTGAAATATACTAGCAAAACCAGGCATTTCCATTCCTCCACTGTTGCCACTACAGTCAGCTGTGCTATTATTTTCATACACTTCAGTTACATTTCACTGAAAAGTCTTACGTGATGTTTATAGATAGTTCCAGACCGACTTCACTATACTGAATACATCTCACAGTTTGCAAAAATTCCGTTGAGAACTGACATATCAGATATTTCAGTCACGTTAGATTCGCCCATGAAACACTCATACATTTCACTAACCGAACCAAGATTCCTCTGCAAAGTACTTTCTTTCTCACTTTCATTGCAATGGGCAGGTGTACCAGCAGTGTTAGGTTCACACACACTTGGTTACCGTCTTTATTGTTTTCAGTAATGAAACCTACCGTTGGCTTTCCAAAATTTCTCCTTTACTTAGAAGCCTGCAGAGGATTTCTAGTCACGTTACGTTTACCCTTGATTATCCTTCAATAAAACAGAGAATTTAATTAATGCAATTCACTACGAATATTTTCAGGATTAAAGAAGAGTAAATAAACATGAAACACACACCAATCAATCCAGCAATATATATCGAACTATCACAGGTTAACCACTACACTTATTTTGTGACACATCCCTAAAATAGACATGATGAGCGTGTAGATTCATGAGTACAGCAGTTTAACAGCGCCACAGTGAGTCACACCCATTCAGAACATATTTCAAAATTTTTTTAAAAATAGTTGTAGTCTTCTCAGCTGAATAAATTATATAACAACTGAAAGGGGAAAGCTTGTAGATTTTTAAAATGCAAAAAAGTTAGGATTGAACGTTTCATGATTGTCAACCTTTCTGGAGACCCTTAAAAATGTTTCTAGGTAACACTAAGGAACAGGGCTTTGGCCATTTATATGCCCTGAATACTTACGAGTGACTATAGTATCTTTAAAATTACTTGGTATTCGATACTGCAAGGATTGGAACACAGGTCTGTTATTTCATCCATTTTGGTTACAGAATACCGCAGCTGTTTTCGTAAATCACACTGTAGGATATATTGTAACCAAACACAAGTTGGCGGATTGCAGAATTTCCTAAAGCCTAATTTACAATGGAACAAAGTTCCTCCAATCAGAGCTTTCAACATCATACATGAATTGTCTGCCATTCCCAATGCGGCACGCCAGTTCACTTGCAGTATGACAGTAGCGCGATATCTACACATAATGCGTTATTGGGCCCTACCAGAAGTCCATTTAACTGTACCTGGCGGCAGAATGTAAACTTGCCGGTGCTGTTCGAGCGTCAAGTAAGCGCATCTCGTAACTGATGTGGCAACACTGTAGCACCAGGTAACACACGTCAAATAGGAACTTGCGTTATTAACCGTGTAGCAATTTTCAACAAAAGCCTGAGGCAATGGTGCTTACGGTAAGTATAAGCTATTAAAAATGGCACAATATAATTCACGATAGATGCTCACTAACTGCAAATCTTGAAGTATCCACATGAACCGAGTGTAGAAACATGCCCTTCTAAGCATTGACTTATGGCAGCACTGTTTTAATGTTGATTTCATTTCACAAGTCAGAACACTTAGACCTTGAAACAGAAAATGAGGTAAAATTACAATTTCCCATAAACGACAGATTTTAACACAGCTTAAAATTATGGTGTATAAATATTAGTTTCCAATTAAAGATTGTATTTAGTATCCGGGTGTCGTACAGAAAATTGCGAAGCGTTCCCAATTTGAAAATTTGGATTCGTCTGCATAAATTTGTAGGTAAATAATAACGACATTTCTCCTCGATGTAATTCATGACACTTGTATATTGCGAGTGAACGAAGATTTTGTCACTTGAAATATTGCAAGATGAAACGCAGTAATGTGCCACTGCTAAACATCGGTGCAGCGATGTACATGTATATTATTCACTTCCTTTCTTTCATACAGCTTCAGCCAAGATTCAGAAACGCGAAGCAAAATTAAAAAGTAGTTACTTTTATAAAAATTAAAATCGTGATTTTTTATTAACATTTGTACTCTCTCATCAGTATAAGGACACTGAACACGAGAGGTCACAATTTGATCTGTTTATAAACTAGCAAATTAAGGTAGAAATCAGATGTTTATTTATACATTTAGAGGCTTCGTAGTTAAAGGAGCTCTGATTAATCGGAGTGAGAAGTAATCAACAATTCTGAGTTATTCATACATTGTTTTCTCCCTTTTCCTTTTTTGTGTATTACATTCCTATTGAAAATGCTGTATTTCACCGTCAACTTCACAGGAATATTGAGAAGTGTAACTATAAGTGTTGTGTGACAGCCTATGTTGTCAGCTTTCCCCTCCCATTGCCGCTCTCCCACCCCACTCCTTCACCCCTATGGCGTCAAAAATGACGCCAGATTTCAACATTCCCCAATCCCTCTGACACAGGCCCATTATTCCATACGTAAGATGGTAGGAATTAAAAAAATGTAGGAAGTTAAAAAGTCCAGGATTTCCCCTGACTCCTATGATGTCACTGTAGAAGTAAGGCAATTGTATTAAGTTTAAAATGGATGGAAATTAAAACAGTACAAGTTGGATAGTCCCTGTTGGTGTGATTAAAAAATACAACGTAGCAATCCAATATGGCGGACCTGTGGATGGCATCAGAAAACAAAATGGCGATCCAAGATGGTGACCTGGGTATACTAGGACAGACTACATGGTAGCCAAGCTATTGAAATACAACATGGTTTACCTCGGGAGTCTATAAATGCCTCATGGTGGTCACATTTCATATGTTCTAAGTATAGAAAACAATCCTAAGTTTATAATGGACGAAAACACAAAAATCATTGGTTTCCCGACTCCCATGACATTACAGTTCACCTACCCTAAGTTTAAAATGCTGCCAGTCCAGCTGTCCAAAATTTAAACAACTGTCCCTATGAATTACAGATTAACAGTTTTCCCCACGCCTCTGACGTCACAGTCACCTTAAGCTGAAGCTGACTTTCCCTACGTTAAAAATGACGAGAAATGCACTTCATTTAAAATGGTGGAAGTAGAACACTCGTCCTAATTATAAAACGGTATAGCTCTGTGTTGAAACATATGTGGTCGTCAAACATTCGTCACTGTCGCTTTTAGTAGAGTAAGAACTGGTGAGGTGTGAAATTGCATTTTATTTGTTCAAACACATCGCACCAATCGACTAACAGATCTTGTATTGTTTCTGCTGCCGTGTCGCGGAAAGCTCGTAGGCGACACTCCTGATCAAGAGAAGCCAACTTGAGGCTGCACCCTAATCCACACGAGCATAGGCTGCTGCGTCCAGCTGTTGACTTAGTACTACGGTGACCCATCAGCCAGCACAATTCCGTATGATGTCACATGGTGCCTATGTGGAAGCGTTTATACCTGCAGCTCGGAATCGAGATTGAGGGCTGTGAATCAGTTATTGTACTAGAAAGCGATACCCCCTCTACAGCTACATTATTTTACACTTAAACTTGCTCTGAGCTTAAAACTGTACGGCTTCTTGCCTCTTACCCACCTGGTATGCGTCGCTGCCTCGATGGGTAGCTGGTCACTGTGAGCCTGCATCCAGCCTCGCCAATGAATCAGAGGACACTCTCTAGCTATAGGACACCCTAACAGTGCTGCTTGACATACCGACAAGAGTCCAAGGTTACTCATTTATGACAGGTTCTCATGCTCGTAATCAATTGGTTTGGAGTGGTACTTCTATTTGCTAGCAATGTGTGGCATACACCGTATAGTGAAAATAAAACGAATCATTGTAGTTATCCCCTGAAATAACTGAATATTGCACCTAAATTAATAAATTTCATGTCAGACCTGCTCATCACCATCACACTTTCGGCTGTACTTGATCGTAGCACGATGTCTCAATTCCTTGGTATCTGTTGTCATTCATACTCCGTAAGCACACCGAGCAAACTTCTAAAAGTGTTCTAGCAGCGAGGTGTGTTTATAACGAGCTTACACGTTTCCACAAGATATTTAAATCAATTTGACAAATACTGGAAACTGCATACGACTAATAACGTCCCAAATGTGTTCGGATCAAACGATTTTGACGGTTAGATCGATGTGCCTCCTTCAACAAGACCACTACAGCTTCATACCATCGTGAGCTTGAGGCAGCGTTTTGTCTCTAATGACAACGATGTAGACGATATATTAAACTGCAGTATTCCTTCCTATAGACAGAAATTGATCAAGTATTCGAGCTAATATTGTTTCTGTTTAAATGATTCCGCACATATATTGTAAGTCGTTTACGTTGTACATAGGACATATAACATCTCCAGCAGACATCTAATGGTGCTGCCGACTGACGCTGAACGTCAGCGGGACCTTTGAGTAATTGGGCTTAATGTCATTGTAAGGAAGATGAAAGTAGATACGTTACGAATAGACCTCGTGAAGGAGGATCTGTGGTATTGTCTAGCTTAGGAGAGTTGGAATTACTGAGATGTAGATGTGCTGATAGTGGTTTCGGTCACTCGATATTTCTAAGATTTCAGTTCATAGTCATTAAGTGCCGAAAATTGGTCTGAACTGGGTACAGTATCTCATCGATCGATGAAAGTCTGGTCTAAGTGTTTACTTTACTTTATGTTTTATTTTTTTACGTCTTGTGAACATTGTTCTTTTATTTATGACGTTTTGCGATAGATGTTTGATGGGCGGGGGTTTGGGTTTGTTTGGGGGAGGAGACCAGACAAAGAGGTGGCTGGTTCAAATGGCTCTGAGCACTATGGGACTTAACATCTGTGGTCATCAGTCCCCTAGAACTTAGAACTACTTAAACCTAACTAACCTAAGGACATCACACACATCCATGCCCGAGGCAGGATTCGAACCTGCGACCGTAGCAGTCGCACGGTTCCGGACTGAGCGCCTAGAACCGCGAGACCACCGCGGCCGGCAGACAAAGAGGTCATCGGTCTCATAGGATTAGGAAAGGACGGGTAAGGAAGTTGGTCGTGCCCTTTCAAAGGAACCATCCCGGCATTTGACAGGAGCGATTTAGGGAAATCACAGAAAACCTAAATCAAGATGGCCGGACGCGGGATTGAACCGTCGCCCTCCCGAGTGCGAGTCCAGTGTGCTGGCTACTGCGCCACCTCGCTCGGTGCAATATATGTCGAACATCGTTAGTACAGAAATAATTTTCAAGACAAGAAAATAAATGTAAACATCCGAAGATGGGGTGCTATGCATCTTGAAATATCATCAGGGAAAAATGAAGGCCTAGAGAAGCGTCCACAACGGAGAAGAACTATTTACTAACGGTAATACGAGAAAGTATAGAAAAACAAAACATGGCACTGAGTCAGTCAGTACCAGTCGACAAGCAGTTAGGAGTAATTCTGCGATTTTTTGTCAAATGCAGGACATTAGAGTGTTCGAACTTTAGTATGTTAATGTCGACAAACCTTATTAACAAGCACTTTTAAAACATTGATTCAAAAACACTTTTGACGGCTGACTGCATAGACGAGGGTTGCTTCTGTTAAACTAAATATATTAGGCTATCATCTATGTGTTGATTTTAAAAAGTTTAAAAATCTCAAGCACTTGATCTTAACATATATCGACTGCACTCTACAGAGACCAAATTAGAAAAATTCAAACAACAGAATTTTGAATTTCCGAAATTGCGTTATGGATAGAGTACAAGGTGATGACGAAGCTTTCCCACGAATTTCTTTTGAAGCGGATTGAAAGTAATGACGGGCCGGGCCGATGCCGATGCCGCCCAGAGGTACCTTGAACGAGAGCGACAGTACTTGTGTGACGCCACCGGAAACTTCATCCTGCGGATCAACGGAGTTGTTCAGTGTTCAAGTGTGCCGTTCAGCCAAGCTGTTAAGGGTGAAAAGAATCAGCATTTGCATGGTGTGTGCCGTTGTTGACACACAAATGTTGAAGTTTGGCTGTCTTTAATAACGGTACATCGTCTGAGACAAGGACTTTAGCAAGACGTTCAAGATAAATAATAGAGGAGTAAGTCGATACAGTACTGGCATTAGTGGTGAATGTCATGTCATGGGGACTACAAACCGAAATGTACTGTATGTGTCTACCACCAACAACCATCTTGAGTTCCTAAATTGACCCACGAAATCAAAGTGTACCCGTTACCATGGCCTAGACGGACGTGGTCACTGAAAAAAGCGTTTCGGTAGAGCGGAGTGATGCTCCACACACATGATGCAACGAGAAGTCATTTGCTGGATCTGGGCGTCTATGCCCTAATTACAGTGACATTGAGCGAATTTCTTTGTACGAACTACGCCCAGTGACCTTGATTGAACAAAGACAGAACTTCCCACTGTAGGGGGTAGAGAATCACATCGAATCCAGCGTCATTCTCTGTATGCACCTGACGGCTTGGATAGCGCGTGACGATGCGAAAAGAGGCGACTCGCCACTGGGCAGAGCACATGGCCACCCAAGATGCAAGTATTGCAAAACAACCCGAAGACCTGGCTTGGATGTAGCTGGTCCAGCAATACGCCTAAAATCGTGAGGAAAATTTTGAAGAGTATGAAATCGTGAGTATAACTTTGATAATACGATTCTTAAGACGATTCAAACGCTGTGTCGATAGCGACCGGTAACCGAAATAGCAAGTCAGCATTCGAAATTTGTACAGTGGGTCTGTACAGCTCTTATCAATAATTATACAACAATAGAGGCCAACGCCCTAATTTTTGTGCTGTCAACGTTGGGACAGGCTTGGAATGATTGTACAAAGCTGTTAAACGCTAGTGATTTGTAATCAAACAGAACTTCCGATCGTACAAATATTTGAGGGACTTGGCGACACGATGTTTAATAACGAGTGTCTCTTGACAGTAATTACGTTACACTTTGTTGACAGTAATAGAGGCAAAAGCAATAGATCGATTAGATGAACCAATTCTATGGGAGAGCACAGCTCGAATTCTGTAAGACGATTCATCCACACCTAACACAACAGGCTTCGATAGATAAAAAGGAGTAAGACAACGACGAATTAACAGTGTGTCATTTAACTGCTGCAATACGTCCTGACATTCTTGAGACCACACAAAAGAAACAGTGGAACAACAACTTGTGTAGTGTCTGCATTAAAGTTATTGTAATATGTGAGTTTGCCCCTGACAGCCAGTCCCTCCTTCATGTTGTCGGGGGCCGGTAGGTCTTTAATCACAGACAAGTGTGAATAAGTAGGATGTATACCCTGTGGATTTATGATATGTCCTAAATATTCGTTCCTCATGGAAGAATGAGCACGTTTCATTGTTACACTTTAGGCCCGCCGCAGTAAGTACTTTAAAGTAACATTCTGCATTTGCGAAATGTTCTGTAGACGTAGGATCCGTGACAACAATATTGTCCAGCTAGTTTGTACATGAAGGGATCTGTGCTGTTAATTGCTCCTGCAACGTTTAAAAATAGCAGGCGCTGAAGCGCTGCCGTAGTTTAGTCTTGTAAACTGGGACTAACTCAGGTAAGTGTTGATCATAAAATATTGCTTCGGCTGTTCGTCCAGCAGTAACTGTAAGTATGCCTCGCATAAATCAGTATTGGAAAAGAAGCTACCCTGTCCCAAACTGTCCATTAATTCCTCCGGTCATGGGAGAAGAATTGAATCCACGGCAGTTCGTGGGTTAGCTGTGGCTTCGAAATCAAAACACAAATGTAAACCTTCTGAGGGCTTTTTGAGAAAGACCAAGGCGGATGCGTGCTGTCCTGCAGAAATGAGTTGCATCCCCCCATTGGGTTCCTGAGCAACCTGCTCACGTATCTAATGAGGTTCAGGCTTAGTTCGGTAAAATCATGCTTTTGCTTTGTATGCTCAAGCTGAAGAAATAAAACAAGCCAAAACCGAAAATGTTTGCACTGTTCCTAAAACGTAGTACCTGACATGAACCATTGTTTGCAACGCCACAGAAAGTTGATAGCAATCTGTATATGCCAAGTACTGGTAGTACAAGTACCTTATATGAAGACAAAACAGAATCAGCTTAGGTAGCCATGGGTTACCAACCGCTTCGTACGTGTCTCCACTGATGAGAAAAACAGATACATTTGTCTGTAAAGCAGCACTCCGTCTTCAGCCCACAAATGGCCCATCGGGACCATCCGACCGCCGTGTCATCCTCAGTGGAGGATGCGGATAGGAGGGACATGTGGTCAGCACACCGCTCTTCCGGTCGTTATGATGGTTTTCTTTGATCGGAGCTGCTACTATTCGGTCGAGTAGCTTCTCAGTTGGCATCACGAGGCTGAGTGCACCCCGAAAAATGGCAGCAGCCCTGGTTACCACATGTGAAACACTTTGCATCACGACAAGGACAAACTTGTCTATACTGTTGTGATTTGGGAAACACTGAGAACAAGACTTCGCCTTATTCTGAAATAGATACTGTCTACCACTTGACTGAAATATTTTACCTTTAGTTTCACATTTAATATGAGCCCTGTTTTTATTCACTTTAACATCAACTATAAACTGAGACTGAGTGCGTTGTGTAGTATGAACAAGAGAAGTAGACAAAGCCTAAAAATCAACTTCAGTTGTCTCCACTATAGTTATTCTACAATACACAAAACTTTTATCAGATCTAGATCTGGAAATTTTAGTATAGCATCGTCAATATGTGCATCTGACATATTTTGCCCGATTGCATCCCATAGCAGAATTTCACTGTAACCTAATCCACAGGAACAATTGAACCTGCATTGTCCCGTTTACTTTTTCAGTTCGGTAATCCACTGTTTTAGACAGTGTTTGACTGTAACATGGGAAAGGAATACAGTAGAAGACGAATGGGTAGCATTGAGAGGTGGAACAGTGAAAGCAGCAGAACATTAAATACGTCAAAAGATAAGGCCTAGTTAAAATCCTTGAGTACAAAAGAAGGTACTGAATTTAACTGATGAGAGAAGAAAACATAAAACTGCAGCAAGTGAAGTAGGCGAATGGGAATTCAGATGTCTGAAAATGAGATTGCCAGAATGTGCTAAATGGTTGAACAGGAATACCTAGAGGACAAATGCAAGAGTATAAAAGTATATATAAATAGGGGAAAGTATAACCTCTAAAAAATTAAAGAGGTTTTGGAGAGATGAGAAGCTATTGCACAAATATCAAGTGCTCTAATATAAAACCAATATTAAGCAAAGAAGGGAAAGCTGAAAGGCTGAAGGTGTATGTAGAGGAGGTGCCAAGGAAAATCAAGTTGAAGACAGTATTATAGAAAGGGAGGAGGAGGTAGATGAGGATTTGGTGGGAAATTGACACCGTGAGAAGAATCTTAAAGAGTATAGAAAGACCTAAGTTAAAACAACGCTCCTGGAGCAGATGACATTCCCTCAGAATTTCTGAGGTCCTTGAAAGAGCCAGTCATGACAAACTGTTTCAGCTGGGGTGCAAGATGTATCAGACAGCCATATACCTTCAGGCTTCAAGAACGATGTAATAATTCTAGATGAAAAGACAGCAGGTGCTGACAGGTGTTAATATTACTGAACTATCTGGAAAAACTGATAGAAGCCGACCTCAGGGAAGATCAGTTTGGGCCCAGAGAAGTGTAGAAACATGCGAGGCAATGATCACCTATAAGACTTACCTTAGAAGGTAAGTTAAAGAAAGGCAAACTAACTTTTATCGCATTAGAAGACTTAGAGAAAGGTTTTGACGGTGTTGACTGGAAGATACCCCTTAAAATTCTAAAGGTAGCCAGGGTAAAATAAAGGGAGCGAAAGGTTATTTACAACTTGTACAGAAACCAGATGGCAGCTGTAATAGCTGAGGGGCCCAAAGGGGTAGCTCCCCGTGGAATTGTGCCAGCCGATGGTTCGGTGCGACAATGAGTCGTTAGTCAGATGCGGTAGCGTACAGTCATGTCATGTGGGTTCAATATGTGAATCGGCCTCTGTTGACGCAAGATTGGCGACCACTGATTTTAGGGGATTAGGTGGCGGCAGCACGAGATTTGTGGCGTCTTTAAGCAAATAAAACACACGTTTTACTGCTGCAACACTTCCAACATAAACACAAGGTTTACTTACTAATGCACATGAGCGTAACAAGTGTTCTGACAACCACATCATGTTGCACCAGGGAAGTACGACGTTTTAAAGATAGGGCAAATTTTCTAATTTTGACAACCGTAGGGCTTCCCATAATTTTAAATAAAGACATTTTTTCGCTATTTTTAACTTAGAGCAAGGCATTTCCAAGTTCAAGATGAAAATTGTTTAAACTGTGATAGAGTGGTGGGGAAACTGTTAATCTGTAATGTCAGAGGGGAAATTGTTTAAACTTTTCAGAGTTGGACTAGCAACAGTTTAAAGTTAGGGCAAAGGAGCTACCTCATAGTAATGAGGAAAATCAATGGTTTTAGAATTTTCCTCCATTTTAAACTCAGGACTTTCATATACATAGAACAAATGAAATCTGAAAACCATGCAGGCTGACCAAGTATCCCCAGGTGCACCAGCTTGGATTTATGTGACCTTACAGTCCTGTAGACTGCCCTAGAATGTCTAGGTCGTTATATTTGATTCTGACATTATACAGAGTCTCCTGGTATCCTCATGTCCATGTCTTGGATCACCATCTTTGATTTATGAATTTCACAACAGGAAAATGCTCCGTTCTCGATCTTTAATTTCTCTCCAATTTACACTTAGGACAACAGCCTTACTTCCAAAGTGATATCGTCAGAGTAGAAGTAAAACCTGTATTTTTTAAAATTCAGTATCATTTTCTTAAAATTTCCGCCATTTTATACATAAGGCAGGATCTTGAAAATCATTTTGATCGTATCACGTTTCACCAGCAAGTACGAAATCGACAACGGAGTTGCAAGAAACATGTAGTTCGGTGTTGATAACATCTACATATACACTTCGCATGCCACCTTGCAGTGTGTGGATAGTGGTATCATAGCATTTTCCCTCTATCACGTTCCATTCATGAATGGCACTTGGAAAGCCTAATTATAAGTGAGGCTCTGTATAACATCTAATCTCTGTAATTTTCTTGCCATTATTTCGCGAGACGTATTTGGAAGGAAGCACTCTATCCCCGAATCTTCTTGGCAAGTATGCTCACGAAATTTCAACAGGAAACCTATCCATAAGACACACACAGTTCCTCTCTTGTAGCGTCTGCCACTGGAGATCGTTGAGCATCTCTGTAACGCTCTCGCGCCGAGTGTACGTTCCTGTGACAAAATGCGCTGCTCTTCGTTGGATCTTCCCAATCTATTCTATTAATCCTGCTTGTTAAAGGTTCGAGACTGATGGACGATAGTCAGGAATCTGTCGAACGTGAGTTTTGTAAGCCACTTCTGTCGCGGATAAATTGCACCTCATTATGATTGTCTGTAGGAATCTATCTGGAATCTGTTTGCCTATTGTTCGTCTTTTGTTGGTGTTCTAATTTAGGTCCTCCAGAATGATTGATCCTATTTATTTTACGGTAGTTACTCTTCCCAGTGATTCCTCGTCTGAGTAGCAGTGAATATCTTCTCCTATTTGTGCACAGAACGTTTCGTACATTTATGTTCAGCGTCAACTTCCAGTCCCTGCAATAATCCTGTATGCCCTGCAGGTTTTCCTGAATTTTGCTAAGTCCTCTGACGAAACAACATTTCTGTAGAATACAACAATGTCCGCTTTGGGCTTCCAATGTTATTCACTAAATCACTAATGTTGATTGTAAATAGTAGCCGTCGTATAACACTCCCTCTGGGTACTCCCGAAATTCCCTTACGAACGCCGAGTTGAGCTCTGTGTGCAAGGAAATTCTGCTTCCAGTCGCTTTTCGAGTGTACTGTCAGCCCCTCCTGCATCCAGTGACAAACCCAGTCTGATAACCGGTAAGCTCTAAATTTTTTCGTTAAACGCCTGTGCGGAAGCGTCTCGAATGGCTTCCGGAAGTCAAGTAACGCGGCATTAATCTGAAAGGATTTGTATACGATGCTCTGGATCTCGTGGCCGAACAGAACAAGCTGAGTTTCGCAAGATCTGTCTTGTGGAATCCATGTTGATTTTTATGAAGAAAATTGTTGTTCTCCAAAATCACCATAATGCGTGGGCATAGAAATGGTTTACGTTTCTTCAAGCAAAAGGATTTACATTATGTCATTATCCTTCGCTATAAGCTGCAAGTGAAACTTCACTAAATCATTCGCTGTTTTAGCACCGCCAGAAATTAATGTGATCACTGTGGCTTATTGCTTTACGCGCGCGTGTGTGTGTGTGTGTGTGTGTGTGTGTGTGTGTGTGTGTGTGTGTGTGTGTGTGTGTGTGTGTTTTACAGCTGAATCACTTGTTTCGAAAAGGTAGTATATGATGGTTTTGCGTTTGTATAGCCAGACATCTTTTCCTCTGTTCCTATATCTCATTTCGTTGGAGAACATAGCATATGTCACATATTTCATGTACAACAGCAGCTGAGGATTAAGTCGTTGGTATGCAAAACATCACATGTTCGTCATATGTTACCATTTAGAACTAAACCCAACTCCGGTCTTCATGTGGAAGTACATAAAATTTAATGCGCAGACGCGGACAAACGAGTAATACTCCTGCCAACCAGCGGTATGTATCAAACCACAATATTTAGGACGTTGGCACTGCACAGCCTATTGTTTTCTTGTCATTTATTGCTAAAGTGTGAAGTGTCATGGAGTAGTGAGGAGGAATTTGAAACTGTGCGAAAAGAAGAAAAAGAGTTGTGAATCGAGAAAAGTATAAAAATAATATCATGCGGCAAGCCATAGTGAAAGAATTGACCCATAAAAACCATGAAGGCAGAGATGTTTCTCAAAGGAAAACTGGACGAAATTGGACATACTGAGAGAGCGGACAATTCTGCGCTTATAGGTTAGACTGCAATGAGCTTAAGCTTTCATCTCTGAATTTATGCTAAACGGAGAAGTGATGAGCCGTAATTGTGCCTAGAAACAGGCGTTTTAGCAACAGTTTTCCATATTTTAATACTAATAATAATAATGTAACGTTAGTAATAAACATTGGCTTCAATACTAGTTTCGATGCACCTTTCATATCTAAGATGCAAACTAAACAATTACCAAGGAGTCTGAACCGAAACAAAAGCAAAAACCAGTTTGCGAACAAGAATGAGCAAGATGTACGTCTATCAAAACCTGCGCAAAATGCTGCAAACCGAAAAGCCCCTGTAGGTTCCCGCAAGCATAAATCCCGTTCTTACACTTACTATGTAAATATTAAATCTGAGAGCTAAGAAGTGTGCAACAAAGCGTTCATTAGACTGCATGGTATAACACTAAGAAGAACCTACCGTTCCTACAAACTTCAGTCAGAAAATGCCATACCCCGTAATTTAAGAGAAACAGCACCTATTTCTAAAGATAATGTTACCAGTGGAGAATACGTACAACGAATTCATGTACTTATCGAATCATTTCCATTAAAAGAGGTTCATTACTCAAAAAAATATTAACGAAAAGTAGTTTTCTTCTTCTTTTAAAGTTAAAAAATTTACATAACGTGTTTCTACAGAAGGACACTGATATCAGTACTGAAGTAACAAAGTACATGTTTTTCTTCAGTTACTTTAAGAAGAATTTCAATATTTAATTTGAGAGGCCTCAGGTTGATGTCTGTTTTGAATGTGAATGACTGAAAATAAGAATTTCTGGTCCCCATTTGAATGAAAAAGCAAAACGCGCTGCGGTAGCTGAACTTACGATACATAAAAGGAGAACAAAGAAATATTTTGTGGAAATCGAGGAAATAAAACAAATATGTACGGAGAAAATTGCTATAACATTCGACTATATGCACAACCTACCTTTGCCTCATGTTCCTGTACAGAATATATCCTACTACAGGCAACGATGGACTAATGAATTTTGTATCCATGACATGAAAAACAATAAAGCATTCTTCTACACATATCAATAGGGAGAAACCTTGAAATAAAATACATTTCACTAACACATAAATGTTGTGTTGGCAGAAGAGCCAACACCGTGTTACTATTGGAGGCCGAAATGCACGCGTTTTAGCTCACGCAGGCTGGCGTGAGGAGGGAAGGACTATACTGACGTGAGGTCTGGAACATGACAAGGAATTAGAATTCAGAAAGCGGACGTAATTAGTTGGATACTTAACTTTAATCCATTAATGATGATCGTCGTTCTTGACGGTACATGATTCACAATATTATCAGTTCAGAATACATTCTTGAAGAATATGGCGCCTTGCTAGGTTGTAGCAAATGACGTAGCTGAAGGCTATGCTAAACTGTCGTCTCTGCAAATGATAGCGTATGTAGTCAGTGAACCATCGCTAGCAAAGTCGGCTGTACAACTGGGGCGAGTACTAGGGAGTCTCTCCAGACTGGACCTGCCGTGTGGCGGCGCTCGGTCTGCAATCACTGATAGTGGCGACACGCGGATCCGACGTATACTAACGGACCGCGGCCGATTTAAAGGCTACCACCCAGCAAGTGTGGTGTCTGGCGGTGACACCACAATAAGTACCTTCAATAATAACAGAATTGATTATTTTCTCAGATAGCTGCTCTGGGCAGAATAAGAACCACACCAGTTTTCGTTTTTTGTTGACACTAGTATCCAGTGGACGATTCCAAAATTTCATTCACCCACTTCCCCTATGTGGTCATTCTTCTAATGACTGTGACAGAGACTTCGGTACTGTGAAGCGAAAATTATGCGCAGAAGATCGAGTATATACTGAAGACGAGTATGTGAATCTAATAAAGGGTTCGTTTAAAACTGCAAAGTTTTCCGTTCA
Organism: Schistocerca piceifrons; assembly: GCF_021461385.2. Lineage (NCBI taxonomy): Eukaryota > Metazoa > Arthropoda > Insecta > Orthoptera > Acrididae > Schistocerca > Schistocerca piceifrons. Next base: position 5,970,360 of record NC_060149.1, read on the forward strand.
CAAAGTTGATGGCAAGAAAATCATCGACTTCCAAAACTGTTCGCCACTGCACTACGAGAACCATGTTTCGTCAGGCAGGTAAAATAATGGAAATGAGCGTACAGCATCGTTGGCCGGGAGGCCCCATTGGGGGAAGTTCGGCCGCCAAGTGCAAGTCTTATTTCATTCGACGCCACGTGGGGCAACTCAGGCACCGGTGATCCGGATGAAATTATGAGGAGGAGAACACAATAGCCAGTCCACGAACGCTGGAAATCTCCAACCTGGCCGGGAATCGAACCCCGGCCCGTTAGCATAGGAGGCAAGCACGTTCCACCTAGCTAAGCAGATGAACGTCACACAGGTGTTATGAGTAGATAGCACGAAAGAACACAAACGTAATTTTCCATATCAGCAACCACAATGAGATCAGGTATATCACAAAGAGCCCAGGTAAAGTAACAGTACTCTCTTTCATAGATGCATGCACTTGTTAAGAGTTCTCATTAGTACGTAAAGCAGGGCAAAAGCTGTTTTTGAAAAATGTATCTTTTCCTGCATATTCTTCCAAACTTTCTTTGACTCAGAAAAAGTTAAATGACGTGAGGAATCTGATGGACTATATACCAGCAGAGTGAAAATAGTGTTGGTCCCAAACAATTAACTGGCCATCCACAAGTCGAGATGAAGTACCAAAAGAGAAACGCCTACCTTTTGAGCTATGAGTAATTCTTGGTCTTCGATAGTGTGAAACAAATCTCTTCTACTGCAAGCTCTTTGCTTTCCATATTTTGAGAAGTGATAGTGTGGAACGAAGCAAGAAAGAAATGTCCAGTAAACTTGTGCTCTAAAATACACACCCTAAGAGCTAAGAGCACTTGTTCGTCTTCGCTAATTCTAAACACCGCTATTCTAATGAACAAGTGCTCATAACGTTTAAGGTACGCATTTTAGAGCACATGTTTACTGGACATTTTTTCTTGTTTTGGTCCATACTACTACTTCCCAAAATATGGAAAGAAAAGAGCTTGCAGTAGAAGAAGTTCCTTTCACTGCATCGAGGATCAAGAATTGGTCATAGCTTTTAAGGTATGCGTTTTAGAGGCCACACTTACTTAACTTTTTTGTTTAGAATGGTCATTCTGTCATATTCTTGAATTTCATGATCACTTCTGAAACATCCTGTATTTTGTTCTACAATTCTGTCAGTTTAATTTGATAACGTAACATGTATCCCATTTCAACATTTTTTATGTTAATCACATAGAGACGTACCGAAATACAGATCCAGTACGTCTAGTCATTAAAACTTATATTTTTACATTATATAAGTAAAACTACGAAGATTATGATCTTTAATGGAATAAATAGTTTTTGTACATATTGTAAGATTTTTATTTTCGTACATATTACCCTTTCGAAATAAGTGATTCAGTTGTGATAATAGTGCTATTTCTCCAGCTTAGATCAGGCAAGCATGCCGATCTAAGTGCAATGTTACACTTCGATTGAAATAACTTTGCGACTGACATTTCAATGAGTCGTTTGATAGGGGCTAGCAACCACCAAATTGTTATTCTTTCTCGTGCGCCACGTGCTCGTTGTGTTCACATGAAGACCCTTGTCAATAACTACACGCCACCATCAGTGCCCTCCTCCTCTGGAATCTGTCAATTACAATGCTATTTTATTCATGCTGTTATTACAGTGATTGATCGGCTACCCAGAACACTGTTGATGGTATTCGGCACATTATGCAGAGCGTGTTGCCTGTTTTCTCTCAATATTCCATGCATACACACAGACACGCACACCCACGCACGCACGCGCGCACACACACAATCAATCAATCTGCATATTACAATACTTTTTCCACTGGGATCGCTGTATACAAACAGCACTCAACTCAAAATAACCCACTGTGGAAATCTTTAATTCACGTGATCCCAAGACAGAGTTATCTGTTCAAAGGAAGTACATTTCGTACAATTTCGGAGTGTTTGTAGGGACCACAGACAATAATCCGTTGGTAGTTGCAAGGTTAGAGCTGCTTGACCCGAAGGCAGCAGGTTGGATTTCTGTGGGAGGATCAAATGTTTGTCACCACTCTAAAATTGGTTCAAATGGCTCTGAGCACTATGGGACTTAACAGTTGAGGTCATCAGTCCCCTAGAACTTAGAACTACTTAAACCTAACTAACCTACGGACATCACACACATCCATGCTCGAGGCAGGTCGTAGCGGTCTCGTGATTCCAGACTGAAGCACCTAGAACCGATCGGCCACCACGGCCGGCACCATTACATTATTGATAAGATGAATAGGGACGATGGAATTAAGATCCTGGTCACGAAACTCTGCACTAGTTTCGTAGGATGACTGCCAATTCGTCTCCCAGAGTATCTATTCAACAAGATGGGGAAATTTTGTTTGGAAAAATTCCATAGCGCTATTCATGTGAAGAACGCTACGTGTCAGCAGCGGATTTCACATTCATTATTATTATCGCTCTCGACAGTTCAGAGACGGTCGGACACTCTACACGTTCATGAACATTTCACTTAAACAGTGAACTGACATCACTTAGTTCCAGTAAGATGGATGTAGAGGATTTATGGGCAAAGTTTAAGCAGATTGTAAATCGTGGTCTGATGAGTTATGTGCCTAGTAAGCGGTTAAAGGATGGAGAAAAACCACCATTGTTTAATAACGAAATTTGGCGGATACTGAGAAAGCAGAGGCTTTTGCACTCTAGCCTCAAAACGGGACGCACAAATGACGACAAGCGAAGGTTAATAGAGATTTAATAGAGATTCGTGCGTCTGTGAAAAGACGCGAAGCATACAACTATTACCACCGTCACACCTTAACAAAGAATCTGGCAGAAAACCCGAGAAAGTTCTGGTCGTGTGTAAAATCGTTGAGACTTTCAGTCCCTTATTGAGCAGTCTGGAGTGGCAGTTGAAGACAGCAAAATGAAAGCCGAAGTTTTAAATATAACGTTCAAGAAATCGTTCACACGGAAGAACCGTACGAACATACCGTCATTTGACCATCGGGCAGACTCCCGTATGGACGACGTACAAATGAGCATTCCTGGCATAGAGAAACAACTGGAAGATTTAAAAACAAATACACTCCTGGAAATGGAAAAAAGAACACATTGACACCGGTGTGTCAGACCCACCATACTTGCTCCGGACACTGCGAGAGGGCTGTACAAGCAATGATCACACGCACGGCACAGCGGTCACACCAGGAACCGCGGTGTTGGCCGTCGAATGGCGCTAGCTGCGCAGCATTTGTGCACCGCCGCCGTCAGTGTCAGCCAGTTTGCCGTGGCATACGGAGCTCCATCGCAGTCTTTAACACTGGTAGCATGCCGCGACAGCGTGGACGTGAACCGTATGTGCAGTTGACGGACTTTGAGCGAGGGCGTATAGCGGGCATGCGGGAGGCCGGGTGGACGTACCGCCGAATTGCTCAACACGTGGGGCGTGAGGTCTCCACAGTACATCGATGTTGTCGCCAGTGGTCGGCGGAAGGTGCACGTGCCTGTCGACCTGGGACCGGACCGCAGCGACGCACGGATGCACGCCAAGACCGTAGGATCCTACGCAGTGCCGTAGGGGACCGCACCGCCACTTCGCAGCACATTAGGGACACTGTTGCTCCTGGGGTATCGGCGAGGACCATTCGCAACCGTCTCCATGAAGCTGGGCTACGGTCCCGCATACCGTTAGGCCGTCTTCCGCTCACGCCCCAACATCGTGCAGCCCGCCTCCAGTGGTGTCGCGACAGGCGTGAATGGAGGGACGAATGGAGACGTGTCGTCTTCAGCGATGAGAGTCGCTTCTGCCTTGGTGCCAATGATGGTCGTATGCGTGTTTGGCGCCGTGCAGGTGAGCTCCACAATCAGGACTGCATACGACCGAGGCACACAGGGCCAACAACCGGCATCATGGTGTGGGGAGCGATCTCCTACGCTGGCCGTACACCACTGGTGATCGTCGAGGGGACGCTGAATAGTGCACGGTACATCCAAACCGTCATCGAACCCATCGTTCTACCATTCCTAGACCGGCAAGGGAACTTGCTGTTCCAACAGGACAATGCACGTCCGCATGTATCCCGTGCCACCCAACGTGCTCTAGAAGGAGTAAGTCAACTACCCTGGCCAGCAAGATCTCCGGATCTGTCCCCCATTGAGCATGTTTGGGACTGGATGAAGCGTCGTCTCACGCGGTCTGCGCGTCCAGCACGAACGCTGGTCCAACTGAGGCGCCAGGTGGAAATGGCATGGCAAGCCGTTCCACAGGACTAAATCCAGCATCTCTACGATCGTCTCCATGGGAGAATAGCAGCCTGCATTGCTGCGAAAGGTGGATATACACTGTACTAGTGGCGACATTGTGCATGCTCTGTTGCCTGTGTCTATGTGCCTGTGGTTCTGTCAGTGTGATCATGTGATGTATCTGACCCCAGGAATGTGTCAATAGTGTTTCCCCTTCCTGGGACAATGAATTCACGGTGTTCTTATTTCAATTTCCAGGAGTGTAAATCACGAGGGCTGGATGGAATCCCAGTTCCATTTTACAAAGAGTACTCTACGGCATTTGCTCCTTACCTATCTTGCATTTGTCGTGAATCTCTCTCTCAGCACAAAGTTCCAAGCGACTGGAAAGAAGCACAGGTGACTCCAGTGTATAAGGAAGGTAAAAGAGCGGAGCAGCTAAATTACAGACCAATATCCCTAACTTCTGTTTGCTGCAGAATCTTTGAACATGTTCTCAGTTCGAATATAATAAACTTTCTTGAGACTAAGAAGCTTATGTCCACGAATTATCATGGTTTTAGAAAGCACCGCTAGTGCGAAAATCACCTTGCCCTTTTCGCACAAGATACACTCAGAACTATGGACGAAAGGGAACAGGCAGATTTCATATCTCTAGATCTCCGGAAGGCATTTGACACGGTGCCTCATTGCAGGCTGTTAGCGAAGGTACGGGCGTATGGAATAGGTTCACAGATAAGTGAGGGTGTCGTCAGGAGTGCCACAGAGAAGTGTGATAGGACCGCTGGTCTTCTCTGAATACATAAATGATTTGACTGACAGGATGGGCAGCAATCTGCGGTTGTTTGCTGATGATGCCGTAGTGCACAGTAAGGTGTCGAAGTTGAGTGACTGTAGGAAGATACTAGGTTACTTAGACAGAATTTCTAGTTGGTCTGATAAATGGCAGCTAGCCCTAAATGTGGAAAAATTTATGTTTATGTGGATAGGTAGGAAGAACGAAACTGTAATGTTCTGATACAGTATTAATAATGACCTGCTTGACACAGTGAATTTGTTTAAATACATGTGCGTACCGTTGCAAAGCGATATGAAATGCAAATAACATGTGAAAACTGTGGGAGGCAAGGCAAATGGTCGACTACCCTTTATTGGGAGAATTTTAGAAAACAGCGGTTCACCTTTAAAAGAGACCGCATACAGAACGCTTGTGCGACCAATGCTTGAGAACTGCTCGAGTGTTTGGGATCCGTACCAGGTCGGACTGAAGGAAGACATCGAGGCAATTCAGAGTCCGGCTGCTAGATTTGTTACCCATAGGTTACAGTGATGCATGGGGAACTCCAATGGAAATCCCTGGATGGAAGGCGACGTTCTTTACAAGAAAGAGTGTTGAGAAAATTTAGAGAACAGGCACATGAAGTTCAATGCCGAACGATTCTATTGTCGCCAACATAAATTGCGAGTAAGGACCATGCAGATAAGATAGGAAAAATTTGGGCTCATACGGAGGCGTACAGACAGTCGTTTTCCCTACAGGAGGGCAAATGACAAGTAGTGGTGCAGAGTACGTTCACCCGCGCACCGTACGGTGACTTGTAGATGCAGATAAATTGCCGCTACTCAAAACAGCTACGAGGGTGCGCCTCCGAATTCTTTATACTGTTCTCAATATCAGTTAAAGGGTTCCATGTCATGCATATTACTCGGTCGACTTTACCGCTTCCCTCACGCAAGTTGTAACGCTCTACCGCTAGAGGGCTTCGATCTGTAGCGTGTAACATGGGGCTGTTTAACGTATCTATGTCTTCATGCATTAAAAAGCGTGTTTTAATCGAGCTTCTAACCGCAATAAACATGCCTTCAATTGAAATCCGTGAAGAATGAAAGCCGTGTATGGTGTTCATTATATAGATATTAGTAATTTGCGACACTGGGCTGTTCGTGCTCTTAATGGGGGAAAAGGTAGTTCTAACCTCAACGTGTGTGCCGGAGCTCGTAGTGGACGACCGCGTACGGCACCCGACAAAACTCATCGGAATCATGTTGATGAACTCATCAGAAAAAAATTGTCGGATAACACAGAAACAGCTATCAGGTAAATGTGGCACATCACGAGATCATGTTCAGGCCATCAGTGCAGAACTGCGGCACAGAAAACTGCGTGCAGTGAGTGTCCCGAATGCTCACTTCTGATAACAAATTCCTGAGAATGGACTTCCGTCAACAATTTCTTTTGCGTTTTGAGCGCGAGGGTGATGGGCTTCTTCCAACATTATGCCATATGAAGAAAGCTGGGTTGACAATTTAGATCTCGAAAACAAGAGACCATCATTGGAGTTCCGCTGCTAAGGATCACCGGCTCTAAAGAAGTTCAAGATTATGCCAGCAGCGGGCAAACTCATGTCCATAGTGCTCTAGGATGTTCAAGGCGTGGTGCATTTGGAATTTGTGCCTTAAGGCACCATTATGTACTCTGCAAAGAACTGTGAGACACTCAGAAAACTGAAAGCATGACTTCGAAGAGTTTGTCCACACATGGAGCACCTTCTCCATCAGCACGGCAATGCCAGACCACACACGAGCGGTGCGGCATCTGCAACAATCCGATGTCTTGGCTTCACTGTCGTCGATCATCCTCCATGAAGACCTTACTTGGCCCCACCCTATTTTCATCTGTTTACAAAACATAAAGAACATCATCGGGGACTTCACTTTGATAGTGACGAAGCGGTGCAAGCAGACGTGAGATCTTGGCCTCGTCAACGAAGTCAAAATTCTACACTGACGTATGAACAATCTGGTTTCTCGTTGGGTGAAATGTGTTCGTCGCCAGGATGACTATTCTGAGAAACAAATAAGTAGACACGAAGAATAAAAGCGTAGATTATTAATAAAGTGTGTTTTATTTAAAAATATCTTAAGAGTTTTCACATAAAAAATTCGGATGCATTACCTTCCAGCGCACCCGCGTATAAACTGAGCGAAGTAGAGTAGTAGTAATAGAGAGTGTAATTGCACTCCTTGCTAAATCTTTATGCACCACAACTTATGATCTTCATCAGGTGATTTAGTGTCGCGTGAAGAAGTAGCAGCTGAGAAAGAAACTTCTAGGTCCTCTTTATTGAGTTGTTGCACAATCAGTGAACGAGAAACAGATAGATAGATGGCTTTGGCTACTGCAGCAGCAAACTGTCATTCGAAAGACGTACCGTAAATTGATTAGTGAAAATTACTTTTATTCGCCCTTGTGTCCTGTGCGAGTTTCTGCTAAGTTCAAATAGAGGGGCTAACATTCTGCGCGCAACACACGAGCTTCAAAGTTATTGTTAATGAGCAGTACAGTGAGACTTGACATTGATATTTGACATGAGCATTTATCATTAGTTAAACAATTAATAATAATACAAATCTCTAGCAACCACAAATGAGTTGTCAAAGCCGTACCTGAACGACTGCCCAGTTTGGCTGACCTTGTCACTACTTCATACATTGAAAAATAGGTCCTGCATTATATATGGAGTTAGCCGTTTCACGTTGCTAATGTCAGCTCTTTTCTGTGTCTTTAACAGTTACAGGCTTATGTTATAATTAATAGCAAGTCATGGCATTGTGACACCTACTTCGTTAATGCTTTCTCGCATTACCACTGCCAATAAATAAATAAACAAATAAATGTTCAAATGTGTGTCAGTTCCTAAGGGACCAAACTGATTATGTCATCGGTCCCTAGACTTACACACTAGTTAAACTAACTTAAACTAGCCTATGCTGAGAGCAACACACACACACAACCATGTCCGAGGGAGGACTCGAACCTCCTCAGGAGAGGCCGCGCAGTCCGTGACATCACGCCTCAAACCACACGGCCACTCCGTGCGACCACTGTCAACTTTCGTTCTCATACCTTCTTCTACATCCTATTGTGAGTCCTTGAAAGACAGACAGATCCCGCGTGTGAAAGAGAAATGGGACCAGGACCTTGCTGCTAACGAGCCACCATACTCGCATGTTCTATTCATTGTGCTTGAGGACAGGAGTTCAGTCACCGACGCGGCTATCCAAAGTTAGCTTCTCGACTATTTCTCTGACACGCTTAAGGAAAATGTCGGGCGATTTGTTTGAAAAGGGACCACGCAAGCTCGCGGCTCGTCTTTAACGAAACGTCGTCGACACAACGTTAAACAGTAACGTTCCTTCCTGTTTGATTCTAAAATTAGAATCATAACAACATTACTATCCACTTCTCTCCTTCCTAAATTATCAATCTGTGTTTGACACATTTCACTGTTGTCCGCCTCCGCAGCTAAGTGGTCAACACGGTTGGCTGCTGTGTGGGAGATCCGGCTTCGATTCCCGGTACTGCCAGGGATTTTTCCTTGGTTGAAGAACTGGAACGAGGTGCACCTAGCCTCGTGAGGCCAAATGAGGAGATAGTGGAAGGAGTAGTAGGCGCTCCAAGGTCAACGATCAGGAGAGCGGTTTACTGACCACACAACCCTCCTTATCGCATCCAATGACTCGACTGGTGGAGGATAACACGGCGGTCGGTCGAGTCACACCGGCCCGTCTAGGGACGGAACACGGAACTTACTTATTTATATTTAACTAATGATTTGGTCTGAAACCGACATACTCGATTTCAAATAGGCAAATAATAAGATACGGAACTTACGGGAACATTAGATACCACAAATTTCTGTTTTCAGATGAAATTAGTGTAATACAACATACTCATTTCATTATCTGTACTAACAATACCGCGAAAAGGAGATCGCCATCGACACGGAAAGCCCTATTTTTCACAGGGTCATTCAGGTGTTGGTATCGATGCCCGAAGAACGTAGATCCGTTATTATCACTTAGGTGAAAACAGGTGCTAAAGTTGTTGACTGTTCAGGCAAAGATGGGCTCATAGCTTGTGAAAATCACAAGCACGAGCTACGGAAATGTACTATTTAGCGTAAAAAAAATCTCTGCTGGAATCTACGTATCGTAACATTACACAATTGTTGCTCAACACACTAAGGGATCTTCTTCATGGTTTATGTCCGTTTTCTGTAGGTTCATACTCCAGGATAGGCTGAAGCAAGCCTCCTTCGAAGGAATGAAAAACTCAGGCTCCAGGCTGTGCAATACTATCTCATTCGAAAATCACCAGCAGTGCTGAATAAGTGCGGCTTTATCTGGAACCTTCACCCCATACACTATAGGAAGTCTGTAATGCTAAGGATGCAAATCCTTTCTGATAATGTTTTAAAACGACCACCTTCATTCCCGTTAGAATAAATATTTGGTGCCGTGATTCTGTCAGACTTCTCTGCTGGCTACCCTTCACCTGAGCAGTAGTTTCTTATTTGGGGTAGTTCATTAATATAATGCATGACTTGTGTGTGATACCTGTTAAGTAACAAGACAGCTATAAATCCTCCCTATTGATCGTCCAAGAGGTTTGTCATAAAGCCTTCGTCCCCCATCAGGATCAACATTCCTCGATGTCTGCTCAATCACACGACCTTCTTGAGCCAAGGGCAAAAATATATGCTGCATTCCTTGTTCCCTTGCTACTGCCTTTCGTGTACGTAGACCTCAGGACACAATACGATCAGGAGTGCATTGAAACCCCAGCCTGCTGTTTAGTCTCAGATATACCCCTGCTATGTTCTGTTACCAGAAACTATATTCGTTTGAGCTTATCTTCACTGTATGATAAGATATACGATATCTGGGAGATGACGTCCCTCTTCACTCAATTTCTCAATTAACATTCATAATGGATACAAGCATTTTCATTCAGGACCACACATGAAACAGTTAACGCCTGTTTAATTTACCAGTGAGAAAAATACTGTCAGAGTACTACATAATTATTTAAGTTCCTGTATTTTTATTCGTAATAAACGTCTAGGCACGATAAATCAACAATGTAACTGCTTCGTTGATTTCATCTGCAGTTTCCTTTAAGCTCGCACTTATATCGTTTTCTCTCTCTCTTTTTTGTTTTTGTTTTTCAGGCTTCTTCATTAAATTTTTTCCTCTTTTCGAGCTCTCGCTTCTTAGTCATTTTGATAATTTCCAATCCGTAGAGTATTACCGGTCTCACCACTGTTTCGCAGTGTTTCAGTTTTGTGTTCTTGAATGTAGATTTTTCTTGTTACTTGAAAGCCTCTCTTCATTTTATGAACTATATTTTTTGTATTGTTTGGTATCAGTTCTCCTAGTTATTGAAAATAATGTGCTTTAGATATTGTGTTGTTATTTATTTTGCTGTATATCCATAGTATTTACGGCCTCCTTCCATTCTCCAAGCACTTCCTCCAAATCAAGGTTAAATATAGGGGAGACATGCCATCTCCCTGTCTTACTCTTAATTTTATTTCAAAATTTTCAGATAGTTCTCCCATAAATTTTACTCTTGATGTGGTGTTGGTTAAAGTTGCTTTAATTATATCTGTTGTTTCGTTGTATAGGCCAAACTCTCTTAAACTGTTGAGTGACGTATTTCTATCAACAGAATCGTATGCCTCTTTAAATTCTACAAGGCTTATCACATATTTCAAAATTCTGAATTTCCTAGTTTCCAAGACGTGATTTAACTTTGTAACTTGTCCTACACATGATCTGCTCTTCGTGGGCCATCCTTGATCTCCCCTAGCAGCGTATCAAATATTTTTTAAGCTTTGCTTAGAGGTACCTTCGACAGGATCTTACGGGGCACTGGTATAAGGTTGATGTTCAAATGTTCAAGTGTGTGTGAATACCTAAGCGACCAAACTGCTGTGGTCATCAGTCCCTAGACTTACACACTACTTAAACTAACTTAAAGCTAAGGACAACACACACACACCCATGCCCTATGAGGTTGAATCCTTTTATAATTGTTAAGATCTTGAGCACGGAAAGAAAGAAGCGCGTCAACCTCCGTAAGATGATTGTTGGTGCCTGTTTTATGTCCCTTTATATTTAAGGTGGACATTAATGCAAATGTCCATCTATTTGGTAGGGTTTTTGTTTCCCATATTTCTTGAATTGTTTTTGCTAGGCACGCTATCATACTCTCCCTAGAGTGCTTAATCAGCTCTGCAGTCATTTTCTTCGAATTTCGGTAGCTTTCGTTCTGAAATTTTATTGTGGCAGGTCGCAGTTATGTAATTGTTTGAATTACAGTTTTTACAGATTTCACCGTTGTTGTATGCAATATCGAGCGTTTTTGGATTTTTAAACTGTTAGCTCGGTTGTGCATATTTTCTTAAGCTGGTTTTGAAGGCCATTTGCAAGTCCCTTTATGCTGTCCTGTTTAAACTCAGATTCTGTTTATGTTGTTTAATTTTTCAGATATTTTAGTTTGACCTTACTGAGACCTTTCATGGTGCTTTCCTGTCTTCTATAAATCTCTCTCTCTCTCTCTATCTATCTATCTATCTATCTATCTATATCTCTCTCTCTCTCTCTCTCTCTCTCTCTCTCTCTCTCTCTCTCTCTCTCTTCTTTTTTTTCACATAGTCCTTTCAGCCACTTCCAGTAGGATCACTTACGAGGAAGCTTGTTAAAGGATGTGGATTTTTATCTTTAGTAATACTCACTGTTCCTCACATAGTCAGGTAAATCATCCTCCATTTGAATTAGTTCCTTTTTGTGTGGGGGGTACCTGCATAATAATTTAACTGAAAGTACAAATTAATAATACATTTGAGTATTTTGCTGTAATTTTCGTTTATTAACCATTAAATTTAATCTATCTCCATTTATGCAGATTTGATCATGTTTGGTTTACCTCACGAGGCATGGTGTTCAGCAAAAATTAAAACGGCTGGTAAGAGAGGAGAGTCACCACGTAACTGGTGACCAGAGTAGGACTTGCAAAGGTAATCACTACACAAATTATGTGTTTGCCGTTTAGCTCACACTATTAAGAAATGCTGAAAATATATGTGAACAAGAATGGGAGCATAGAAGAGGAAAGAGCTGTACAATGAACTGACGCTGCCGTTCCTCAGCCCCCTTCTACATCGCTCCCTGGGACTCTCAAAGCTATACTCTAATCTAACCACCTTTCGTTTCCGAAAATGTCTGCACGGGCTCCTCAGTGTAAAAATTCTTCTGTTATTATGAATAATAAAGTAGGCCATTCTTTTCATGGCGTTACAAACAACGTGCACTTACTGTAGTCTTACGCGATCCTGTGCAGCTTGGTCAACCGTCGACAATCTGTGTGACGGCACTGTTAGCAACGCAAGATCGCAGAACACTGGTTTCGTTCTTTAGATATACAGCGGCTGTAGGCATGGACAGCTAATACCTGTACAATGTATCCCACAAATGTAAAAACATAGCTGTAACAACAATGTTGTTATAAAGGGTCAAATTTGTATATTGCCTGTACGAACAGTATGGTGTAATATGAAGGCAATAAATTATAAATATAAAAAATTCGAAAAATGATTACTTTCTATATTTTTAACAATCAGTGTATGGAACAGAGCCGCTGTGAATGACGACTGACACTCGCCACATTTGACTACTGCTGGTGGCTGTTTCGTTCGTTTCATGAAATGTCAGAGTCCGAGCGTAATCAAACGCGCATCGCATTTTGCTTTGCCTGCTACACACATGTGAGTAGCAGTCCGTCATCGAGCCACTCACCACGCGTTGCTTTGCGCTGCCCCTTTCAATTATAGCTTCTTTGTGTGAACAATGTACAAGCACGCAGTTTTTTCCATCACTTTTGTGTGTTATTGCCGATATCCCCTGCTTGTTCCGATAGCGACTTACAATAGCAATCGCCGTTACTTTTCAACGAGACTTCGCTGAACGAAAACCATCCTCCACTCGCTATGTTTCGTCATTACGTTCATTTTTCTCTTTGGAAATTAGTAAACTATAGTTAATAGTAAATTTGTTAGACACCTAAAAATAATATCATTTTCCTTGAGACAAAGAAAAATTATTAATTTCATAGTTTTCCTTCGCTCGTTCTAATAATTTTACATAAAGAGTTTTTAGGTTTTCTTCCACTGTCTGTTAATATTTTTTCAGAGTAAATTTATTTATTCCTTGACTGTATATCTCTGTTCATTTAAACCACTGATACTCAGTTTCAACGAAAAACCAATTTCAAAATGGACAAGTCAATCAACATATCTCATATATCATCAGAACGAGGGCATCCAATTGTCCGATCTATCACACAATTAGTATATATGCTAGCAAGAGTCTTCAAAAGTGGGCGCAGTAAATGTGCCAATGGACACACAGTCGTTACCACGTTACCACATCGCGGAAACCAACAATTTGATAGACCACGTGATAAGATTCTCTGCTTGTTGTTCGGATATCATTTATTTTATTTAATCGAATGGCTAGGGCCACCAGTCGGGTAGACCGTTCGCCGGCTGCCGGTATTTCAATTTGACGCCACTTCGGCGACCTGCAGTCGATGAGGATGATAGGATGATGATGAGGACAGCACAACACCCAGTCCCTGGGCGGAGAAAATTCCCCGACCCAGCCGGGAATCGAACCCGGACCCAGAGGATTGCCAATCTGCCACGCTGACCAATCACCTTTTCTTTCTTCTCGTTTTTTTAAAAAATATATCATTTTGTTCGTTTTCGTTCGTTGCATCTGCTCGTGGCGGATGTTTCAAGACACCCGTTTCAGTTCGTCGTTGATCCATTAACACAGTTATTTTTTTTTTTATTTATTGCAGAGGGCAGCTAAACCTCTGACCGAACACGCTGAGTTACTGTGCCGGCACCCCGGGGTCGGACATTCGGATGTCATATGACAAATATCTATGGACTTGTCTACTTCAAATTGATTATATAGCCGAAACTGGATAACTGTGGTTTCACTCAACATACAGGTGTTGGACAAAAATATGGAATCACTGCGGGAAACGTGTGCATGAACATAACTTTCGGTTGTGCTGTTGTATTTGGCCAGGAGCGGCAGCTGTACAGTTTCGTCAATAGCTGGCAAGTGTCATTCGTGGTCGTCAGAAGATTATCCTCTATATTTGTGAGCGGTTCATTATGTCGGAATTAAGTGAGTTCAAATGTTGGCAAATTGTGGGTGCTTCCGTAATCACGGAAGCCGAAGTATTTGGTGTTTGAAGAAGCAACGTGTCGAAGATTTATACCACATACAGTGAAAGTGGAGGAACATTATCCGTTAAGTCACAGCGTAGTTGAAAGTTTGTCCTGAATGACGGTAACATGTGGCTATTAAAGAGGATTGTGACGAAACATAAGAGGACGACAGCTGTAAAAGTCACTGCAGGACTGAATGTCGCACTCACGAACTCTATAAGCATCCAACACAACACAAACAGAAAAACACGGTGCCGTAGCCATGTTTCCTTCGAAGCATACACTCCACAAAAATTCACGGAATCCAGATACTGATGGCTCGTTTATTGCATTGATGTATCTGATTCTCTATACGCGGAGTGCCTAGGAGACTGAAGATGGAATTAATGAGATGCCGAAACTGGTCATGTAAATAAAATAACTTCGAAGAGCATACGGTAGTTTAGTGATTTTCTTCGCTAAATATCTTAGCGGCCGCTGTCGATCAACAGAGAACCCTCGGGCACGTTAACGCGCTTCATCTGGTCCGCTGTATCTCAGCCAGTAGAAAATTTCTGTATTCCCAACAGCGGGTGAAACGTAGCATTCAAAAGCTCCGTAATCTGATAGCTGTACAGAATTTTGAACACGAATAATTGGCTTAGCTGAATACGCCATACCTGAAGAGACTTTTGGTTCCTTTTACTCGCCAAATTCAGGAAATTATCAAAGCTAGAGGCGGTGTTTTACAGTATTAATGTCATGCCTCCTGGGGGCTATTAATTTTTTGTCCGTAGTGTTACGTTTCCCATTTTATTCCAATTGAAAATAGTGGCATTGCTGTTATTGGAGCACCGTTATATCCGAACAAGTGTTTTGAACCGTGCAACAGTTTTTTTTGTAGTTACAAATTCTTCTCAACTGTATCTGAACCCCATGTTTTGCTCGCTTACGCTTCACAAACAAATTCTGCATATATTTCAGGTTTTAAATTTTAAGCTGTCCATTTGAAAAGGACCACCTCGATCACTCTAGGACTCTTCACATCAACGCGTAACACAAAGAAGTTGTGTGGAATAGGTGCAGATGAACATGCGCAATGTTTCGCTGTAACGGAGAGAGGAACGCTGGAGACTTGGGCTGGCTATACAATCCGCGTTCAAATTGGCTGCCAGTGGCGCCAATTAGCGCAGCGTGCCGCGAGCGCGGCTTCCTGTGACGCCTCGGGCGGCTGCTGAGCCGGCGGATTTTCTGACAAGGCCGCCCACACACCTGCTGCCGTACACCACGTTCGACATTCAACTTCTCCCACATTTCTTTTTCTCGAGAGTTAAGGTTCTAGAACTTTTAAGTCCGAATAATATTGTTTTACACGTTTGGTGTTAAATAATAAATACAAATTGCACGTTTTCTATCTTAAAGAGTAAATATCTGTATCTGTAAATAATAATAAATTTCGTTGTCGATATGCAATGGCTACCTAAGAAGCTCCTTTAACCTTAGTTTTAAGTCCCATAAGGTTTCATAAACATTTGAACATTTGACCATCGTTGTTACCTTTGCAATTAATTAGTGTATTAAGCCACATTTATACGTAATGTTCTCTGGCAGCACACGTCCAAGCTTCTGATCTGCTGTATGTCAGAATAATAATAATACGAAACAGCCATCAGAAATTATGAATCTGACTGATTTTCCATTCTATTTTTCTATTGGTGTACGGCGGCTTGAGGTTTATTTCCTCACCTGTCTATTCGTCGTTGTCACTGTGCAAGCTGCAAATTAAAATTCATCTACCTCAGAACGGTGTCTGCTCAATGTCCTTTCACTCAGCAACGTAGATACTTACAAGATGAGAGTTGATAAAAAAACACCAACTAATATCTACAATTACTGAGAACGCACAACTCTAGTTATGAAAGAACGTTCTGTAGAAATACTGTCATCCAATTTCATCGGGCAGTAAGACAATGAATTGGCTTCTGAAAAATAATTTCCAAAATTTCCAAACAATAAGATTTATTTTGTCCTTCATAACAAAAGAAAAGGTACTGTTCAGTTCACATTCAAACTATAGGCTATTTCCTTCCAGTTCACGATTCATCCCACATTTAACACGCACAGCAACCAGAAATCTGTCCGAACCCGACCCAAATTAAACAACGTTTTCTCAGTCCTCATCTCTAATATGAGTTATTACATTCGGTCCTTCTTGCGGATTTCTAAAAAAGAAACTGCTCGCCAAAAAAATGCTTAGTAGTTGAATACTGAAACATGCCACACGGATTCTATGAAGGCCAATATTTCACACGTGAATATCTGTCCAACACATTTAGTAAGAACCTCTGAAATTTCGCCAAGCAGTCCTCAATAACAACTGCTATCGATTTAGCTCACCAATAACTGAAACACTAAGTAATTTTTCATCTTACACATTATTTTTACTGGCACTACTAACATGACTGTCTGCTTTCATAGCTAGCGAGCGACTCCCTTCTTCCAGTCTCACTCCGAGTATAACTAGCAGGTAACGAGTGGATACCGTCTCAGTTCAGATTGGCTGACCATACTGATGGCCAATCAGAATACTCGCTCATGATCATACTCTCGCCCAAACTGGCCTGCGTCAATCGTTATTCACAGTCGCATTTGCGTCAATGTGACATACATATAATAAAGTAATGTTTAATTAACGAAAACGAAAAGACAGTAATTCTGGAAATATTCTTTAGATACAGATTTTACTCCAACTGACTTTCTGGCTGCTCTGTTACAATAGCAATCACACCTAGACATACGCCATCATCAAAGTGGGTAAATCCCCTAGGATCATTTTCCCTCGATAGGCTTCTGTAACTCTTGCACGTTACTTAAGACGGTATATAATGCAATATTGAAATTTGACTAATGTCCCACATGTCATTTACTTACAGGCTCACACAACACATAATAAAATAAATATTGATTTTAATAGTTCTTTCTCAAATTATTCTAGATTTCATAGCATGAAAATTGTAAGGTATTTGAAATTTTTAAATTAAATTTCAATTACATATTTCTATACCCTGATACTTCTGGTGAGTATTTCAACTGACAATCAAAAACAACTCATAAATGTTCCCAGGTGAATTTCCTTTCTTAATTGTAGTTTCCCTAAGTTTAGACTAAATCTCCGAAAATATCCCCGCTGGGAAGCAGAGATTTTCACACCACCTTTCTGTTAATAACAAAGTGCATTATATAGATTTTGAAAGCGATTACACAAAAACTACTATCCTTTATTTAGATTCTTAGGTGGTGAATGTACGCGTTTAGTGTAAGAGACATTGAATAGCTTTCCTACGGCAGGCAGTGAGAGATGCACGTGGGTCTCCCGGGTAGGCCGCTGGATGTCAGCCCCCAAAGTTACATGCAGAAAGCTATCCTAAAACAATCGTTCGCTCGGAACAACTTGCGACGCTACACGTCCCCTAAGAACCTAAAATTTCTTTTAATTACATTTTATGGTTCTTACTGCGTCCAAAAGTTGAATCTTTAACTACCACAACAGTGTTAATCAAACTTTGTTTTCCGCAAGTAACCAAACATCTAAACTACATGATAGTACCATATAGAAATGCATCGAATATCAAAAGCTAGGACTGAATAGCATACATAATTATTATACAAAACTATTTTACAAAAGATTTCCATCTTTTTCTAAAATCACCTTTTTGTCACCAAATTATACTGTTGAATATTTTTCTCAAAACTGAAGTAGCAAAATATTTACATTGAACTTTCCTTTCAAAATTGAAATTAAATATTTAATGATTTTACAAATTAGTTAATTAGTAAATTAAAATTTATGCACTGTGGGGAATGTCCATGAAATTTTACTATACTATGATTTCGACACTATGGAGCGTGATAAAATATATAATACTCACTATGAATGTCGTTTATAAACTCAAACACTTTTTTTCACTAAACTTTAGGGTTCAGATAACTTCATCACATACATTAGGGTTGCATTATGTTCTCGTCGCTGGGGTAGATAATCCAGCTCTCAGTGACAGACTGGGGTGCTCTTTCAGTCTTGTATCGCGTTCTGTACAGTTTATCGTACCTGCAAAATACACTCCTGGAAATTGAAATAAGAACACCGTGAATTCATTGTCCCAGGAAGGGGAAACTTTATTGACACATTCCTGGGGTCAGATACATCACATGATCACACTGACAGAACCACAGGCACATTGACACAGGCAACAGAGCATGCACAATGTCGCCACTAGTACAGTGTATATCCACCTTTCGCAGCAATGCAGGCTGCTATTCTCCCATGGAGACGATCGTAGAGATGCTGGATGTAGTCCTGTGGAACGGCTTGCCATGCCATTTCCACCTGGCGCTTCAGTTGGACCAGCGTTCGTGCTGGACGTGCAGACCGCGTGAGACGACGCTTCATCCAGTCCCAAACATGCTCAATGGGGGACAGATCCGGAGATCTTGCTGGCCAGGGTAGTTGACTTACTCCTTCTAGAGCACGTTGGGTGGCACGGGATACATGCGGACGTGCATTGTCCTGTTGGAACAGCAAGTTCCCTTGTCGGTCTAGGAATGGTAGAACGATGGGTTCGATGACGGTTTGGATGTACCATGCACTATTCAGTGTCCCCTCGACGATCACCAGTGGTGTACGGCCAGTGTAGGAGATCGCTCCCCACACCATGATGCCGGGTGTTGGCCCTGTGTGCCTCGGTCGTATGCAGTCCTGATTGTGGCGCTCACCTGCATGGCGCCAAACACGCATACGACCATCATTGGCACCAAGGCAGAAGCGACTCTCATCGCTGAAGACGACACGTCTCCATTCGTCCTTCCATTCACGCCTGTCGCGACACCACTGGAGGCGGGCTGCACGATGTTGGGGCGTGAGCGGAAGATGGCCTAACGGTGTGCGGGACCGTAGCCCAGCTTCATGGAGACGGTTGCGAATGGTCCTCGCCGATACCCCAGGAGCAACAGTGTCCCTAATTTGCTGCGAAGTGGCGGTGCGTAGGATCCTACGGTCTTGGCGTGCATCCGTGCGTCGCTGCGGTCCGGTCCCAGGTCGACAGGCACGTGCACCTTCCGCCGACCACTGGCGACAACATCGATGTACTGTGGAGACCTCACGCCCCACGTGTTGAGCAATTCGGCGGTACGTCCACCCGGCCTCCCGCATGCCCACTACACGCCCTCGCTCAAAGTCCGTCAACTGCACATACGGTTCACGTCCACGCTGTCGCGGCATGCTACCAGTGTTAAAGACTGCGATGGAACTCCGTATGCCACGGCAAACTGGCTGACACTGACGGCGGCGGTGCACAAATGCTGCGCAGCTAGCGCCATTCGACGGCCAACACCGCGGTTCCTGGTGTGTCCGCTGTGCCGTGCGTGTGATCATTGCTTGTACAGCCCTCTCGCAGTGTCCGGAGCAAGTATGGTGGGTCTGACACACCGGTGTCAATGTGTTCTTTTTTCCATTTCCAGGAGTGTAGAATACGTCTAAGTGTCCATGCTCAATATCTACATCCTAACCTAACACACATGTATATTTTAGTCAGCAATTGCTGCTCTCAATTCAAAAGCAAAGAACTCCATGAAAAATTTTTCGAAAACTTTACTGTTCTTTTTAAATTTACTTCTCTCATTTACTAAAGGCTTTTTTCTCAGAAAAAGTCATTTTCTGAAAAAATCTATCATCTTGTGTACAATAGTTAAATTTAATACTCATCCTCTCAGTAAAAAGTGAATTAACTGTTACCCTAAAAAAATCAACAGTCCCCAAAATTGGCACCATCACTGAATTCTTTTTCCAAAATCTGTTTTCATCAATAAGGAAGTTGCTGTTACAAATATTGCTGATTCAAAAATCCACAAATATTTATCTCTAGGAATTTTTCCTTTAGCAATTTTTTACAGTTACTAATTAAGCTCCATAACTTTATATACAATGAACTATCATACCTCAAGAAAAACACAACATCATTAAATATACTGAGTATTATTTCTGCCACCATCTGCGGCTCTGGAAAACATCATTATACGTTACATAAAGAATGTAAATTTATTGAATATACTCTGCACTTCTGCAACACCTCCTAAATACATTATACAAAAGGAGAAAGCAATTTTATAAAATTACTGAAAATTACTCATGCCCCCTTTAATAGTTCCGAAAGAACATCTCACCCACATATTATACATAGAGAATACCAAACTAATGAAGAGTCCTTACAAAATTACTGAAAATTATTCTCACCAGCTTCTGTGACTTTCGACACATATTAAACAAGGAACACATTATTATTGGCAAAGAATACCAAAAGTCCGTGTAGGAAATTTGAACATAACTCATACCACCTCTGTGGCTCGCATTCGGGAGGACGACGGTTCAATCCCGCGTCCGGCCATCCTGATTTAGGTTTTCCGTGATTTCCCTAAATCGCTCCAGGCAAATGCCGGGATGGTTCCTTTCAAAGGGCACGGCCGACTTCCTTCCCCGTCCTTCCCAAATCCGATGAGACCGTTGACCTCGCTGTCTGGTCTCCTTCCCCAAAACAACCACCTCTGTGGCTCTGTATCTTTCGTATACAGTATTCCAGAAAAATATAGAAAGTCCTTATAGTAAAGTACTGAAACCACTAGCCAATTACTGTGGCTCTTCATCACACTTTACTGATACTAACTCCAGGCAACTTCTGTGGCCATCAAAACACCTCTAACACCATTCACTTACTGTGGTATGTATACAGTTCATACAAAAAAGGTCCCTATCGATAAGCATTAAGCACGACTCATGCCAACTTCTGTGGCTCTAAAACCCATATGGTCCACTACAATCCAGTAAACATACATTATTGACAATATACACTTAAGTCCACCTCTCTGTGGCTTTCATCTACATCTACATACATACTCAGCAATCCACCATATGGTGCGTGGCGGAGGGTACCTCGTACCACAACTAGCATCTTCTCTCCCTGGTCCACTCCCAAACAGAACGAGGGAAAAATGACTGCCCATATGCCTCTGTACGAGCCCTTATCTCTCTTATCTTATCTTTGTGGTCTTTCCGCGAAATATAAGTTGGCAGCAGTAAAATTGTACTGCAGTCAGCCTCAAATGCTGGTTCTCTAAATTTCCTCAGTAGCGATTCACGAAAAGAACGCCTCCTTTCCTCCAGAGACTCCCACCCGAGTTCCTGAAGCATTTCCGTAACACTCGCGTGATGATCAAACCTACCAGTAACAAATCTAGCAGCCTGTCTCTGAATTTCTTCAATGTCCTCCCTCATTCCGACCTGATAGAGATCCCAAATGCTCGAGCAGTACTCAAGAATAGGTCGTATTAGTGTTTTATAAGCGGTCTCCTTTACAGAAGAACCACATCTTCCCAAAATTCTACCAGTGAACTGAAGACGACTTCATGTGCTCTCATTTATATTTATGTTAGGTTTGGTCAGTATGTTAGTTCACTATTAGAAAAAATGTGTCAATGTAAGTTTGTACTGTTTGGTTGACAAACCGCTCTGCTAGTGACCCACGCCAAGGATAGGAGGGAGGAGCATTATTGCCTCAGTCGTCTCTTCACTCAACAAGTCTGTAATGAGATGGTAGCGTTATGAATCCATACAAGAGCCTGCACAAGAATGAGAAGACCATCTAAGGACGCTGTCAATGGTTTAACCAAGAAACAGTGCTGGAAAGCGGTTCTGCTTCTTCCTCTCGCCAGGGAAGAAAAAAGGGAAGCATTGTTGCCGCAGTGTTCACATCACTCAACAGGTCCATAACCCGTTAGTAGTGCTGAGTGGCAATTCAAGGAATTACGATGGGTAGATAGAAAAGTGTTCCTTCCCCAGTCTCAAAGGAGGGGAAGCAAGGACGCATAGATTAAGGAGACAGGTAGGCGACTGGCTTACGAAAACGAAAATTGAAGGAATAAACCGATCAGCTGGGCACTCTACGGGCGCTAACCGCAACGTGCAAGACACACAGCCCTGGAGGAATAAGACAGGATGGAGAATAGGGTAGTAATCCAGTGTAGTTACTACCGTTTTAGACTTCTTTCTGAACGTATCCCTTTAAACGAATAATGTTTCTTAATCCAAATAGTTTATGTGACTTAACATACTCCAGTCAATAGGTATTTGCATGCGGTTTCTCTACAAATCTAATAGCTCCTACATACTCGTCTGTAAATTTCTTAGCTTCAGCTGTAAGTTTCTTAGATTTTTGCTTAGTCTTTACTAGCACTAGATAACCAATCTGAAAGCTCGTTGGACTAGCTCTCGCATCATGTCTCCTTTTTCTTTCCAACGCCTTTTTTTTCTAATACTGGCACGAGCTACCTTCTTTTCTTCCATAGCCAATTCTGTAATTGTAGGGAATTCTACTAAATCAAATAGGATGTTAATAGGTATAATCCCTTCCATTAATTCTACTGGAGCAAAACTTGTGGCTTCGGGTTTTATACTATTAATTACTTCCTCAAAGTACCCCAAGTAATTAGCCCATGCTGAGTGCATCTTACGACAGTATGTCCTACAGAGACGGCTAAGTTCTTGTATGATTCTTTCACACTTGTTTCCCTGTGGAAAATAGGCCGAAATTTTTATGTGTTCTATGTTTTTCTCACTTAGACATTCTAAAAACGCTTAGATGCAAACTGTGGACCATTATCTGACAAATTAGCTTTTGGAGGAGGAAGGAGGAGGAAATTAGTGTTTAACGTCCCGTCGACAACGAGGTCATTAGAGACGGAGCACAAGCTCGGATTAGGGAAGGATGGGGAAGGAAATCGGCCGTGCCCTTTCAAAGGAACCATCCCGGCATTTGCCTGAAGTGATATAGGAAAATCACGGAAAACCCAAATCAGGATGGCCGGACGTGGGATTGAACCGTCGTCCTCCCGAATGCGAGTCCAGTGTGCTAACCACTGCGCCACCTCGCTCGGTTTAGCTTTTGGCACACCAATGTTTACAAAATATTTTTTCTCTAATTTACTTACAATTACCTTAGAGTTAGCCTTCTTAAGCGGATAAAATTTCACATATTTAGTAAATCCATCTACCAGTACGAACACATACTCACAACCTCCTCTTGAAACTGGTAGTGGACCGAAAAGATCTATTGCTACTAAATCTAGTTTGTTTTGGGGTTCCACAGAGTACAACTGTCCCTGTATAATACTGTTACTAGCTCGTACCTTTTGACACCTGTCACAATATTCCAGCCTCTTCTGCACTCTGCGCCACATGATGTCAAATATTACAACTTAACTTAGCTTGGCAATGCATTTTTGTGCTCCATAATGCCCATATTTATTATGTAGAAAATCAATTAACAGATTCACATGTTTTTCAGGGAAACAAATACGCCAATCCTCGTTAGTGTTCTGTCTACTCCTAAAAAGAATGTCTTTGTAAACTTGGAAATAGTCTGCTAGCTTTGGAAAATCGGGGTGACCTGTTCTATTGTCACCAATTTAAGATTATCATCTTTTGTTCTCGTCTAAGGTTCTTACAGATGCGTTAAATCGGTCCCTGTTCCTGTAGTTGAAAGACTGCGATCAGTATCTCATCACAATCCTTGTTCGTTACAGGAATCACCCCCTGCTCTTTATTTTCTACACTTCAGGATAGCACATCTGCCACCACGTTTTCAGCACCCTTTATATACGGCATCTCATAGTTAAATTGTTGCAAATGCACAGAACACCTCCTGAGTCTACTATGTTTGAGCTGAAACGTATTTAAATAAGTTAGAGCACTATGATCCGTAAAATCAACACTTTGTGTCCTAACAGTTATTGCTCAAACTTTTGCAAACCGAAAATAACCGCTAAAGCTTCCAGTTCAGAGATGCTGTAATTTTTCTCAGCTTGTTGTAACGATCGACTTGCAAATGCAATCGTTTTATGGACCTGTTCCTCACCACCAATCTCAGTGTGGAACAGTTCTACCCCCAGACCGTAACCACAGGCATCTGATCCTAAACAAAAAGGTTTTGAAAAGTCAGGATGATTCGAAATCTGGCTGTTCACTATGGCTTCCTTAAGTTTTTCAAAAGCGGTTTGTCATTCCGGGGTCTACTTAGAGGGAACATCTTTCTTCAACAATTCCCTTACACAAGGATCATTAAATAATTGCCCTGCCACAAATTGGCGATAAAATCCAAAGAAACCGAACATTCCTTTTAGTTCTTTACGTGCGGTCGGTGCTGCAAAGTCCCTAATAACATTTATTTTACTTGGATCGGGCATAGTTCCTTCCCCGCTTACTATATATCCCAGGAATTTATTCTCTTTTTTGACAAATTCTGTCTTATCTAACTTCAATTTCTTCCCTTCCGTTTCAATAGCATTTAACACATTGTCTAACAACAAACAGTGCTCTTTCCAAGTGGGCGTCGAAATCAATACATCGTCCACGTAAACAGTAATTCGCCTCAATAACTGATCGCCTAAAACCTGAGACATTAGCGTGACAAATTCACAAACACTGATATTCAACCCAAAAGGCACAACATTATACTGGTAACATCGTCCTTCCAACAGGAACGCTGTATACTTTCTGGATTACTTAGCCAGAGGTAGATTCCAGTATCCACACGTAACATCCATAGAAGTAAAAAATTTAGCCCCTTTAAACTTCTGTAATAATTCTTCAATGCTTTCTGGCCTGTCACTCTCTGATAAAACAATCTTATTCAACGCCCTTGCGTCTAAAACCAGCCTAATTGAGCCGTCCTTCTTAGGTACTACAACCAGTGGGTTATTGTATACACTAACAGCCGTTCCAGTTATCCCCCAATCGAGCATTTTCTTTATTAAATCTCGAACGGCTTCCCTATGCACTTCTGGAACGGCAAATGTTTTTTTGAAAAAATGTGCATCTTCTTTCACGGTTAAATAGCATTCGTAATTTCGAACTAATCCAGGCTGATCGGTAAATACCTCACAATGCTTTTTTTTTCAAAATGTGTCTTACATCGTCCTTTTGTATATCAATTCAGTAAGTTCCTATAGTTTTTTATCTATCCTGGTTCTGACATTTTCTAATTCAGAAGGACCTACTTCCTCCCTTTCACCATACTCATTATAACCCTCGATCAATGTAGCCGCCCTGCAGTATAGTATTGGAATGTCGCTTTGTTCTTCGTTTACACTCTGTCTTTCTCCAATGAAAGGAATAACTACAGGTTTTCTACTAATTTTTATGGTTACATCATTGGACCCAAAATTTACCCATCCTTCATATTTATGCAAGAAGTCGGCACCTACCAACATTTCCACACTGAGTCCATTTATAACTAGAAAATTCTGTTTTATGTGTACCCCACTTACAGTTATGGGCAACAGAACTTCTTGTTTAACCACTTTCTTAGATTTTCCAGTAGCTACAATAATGTGTAGACCACTCACTGGCATTACAACTACTTGTTTTTTCTTTGGGAGAGCAGTTACAAAATTCTGTGGTACAGAAGACACTTTCGAACCGGTATCAATTAGACAAGGAACTTTTCCTTCAAACACCATTACTTCAGTAATCGGTTGTCCTAAATACTCTCTCTTGATTACAGTCTCAGGATCCTCTAACAAATCCTGCACCACTTCTCGTCTGACGAATCATACCTCCGTTGTGGAAATCATACTTACATTTACTGGGTCCTCCTTTTGCTTATTATTAGTAGTGGCAGCTTCCACAAGTCTGTCCACTACTGAAAACTTAAAATACTCCTCCAACTTCTCACCATAATTTTCCTCTGATCCTGCAACTCCTTCCAAGGTACTGTCAGAAATTTTTGCACCACTTTCTTCTTCCCCTTCCTCAGATTCTCCATTCTCACTTTCACAAATTACTTCAATTAATTTACTCAAAACTTCCACTACCCTTGCTCCCGCATTACTTCCACAATTCATTAGCAGCCTCTCATCTGTTTTGCAGTGCTGATTCACCCCCATTTCCTGATCTGATGCTTCAAATGGCTCTGAGCACTATGCGACTTAACTTCTGAGGTCATCAGTCGCCTAGAACTTAGAACTAATTAAACCTAACTAACCTAAGGACATCACATACATCCATGCCCGAGGCAGGATTCGAACCTGCGACCGTAGCGGTCGCTCGGTTCCAGACTGTAGCGCCTAGAACCGCACGGCCACTCCGGCTGGCTCCTGATCTGAATCTTCACTTAAACTAACTTGTTCCTTAACATTATGGTCCTTATGACCTTTATTTGCACTGTCTCTGTCATATAATTCTATGTTATTTACTGGATAGACCTTTAGTTTCTCCGTGTCACTCTCCTCTGCTCTCTTAGAGGCTAAAATATTATTACCAATACGTTGTTTTGTAGGCGCCTTCCTTACAAAGGGTGTCACTAGCGGGTTTAACCTGTAATGTTTCCATCTGCAAGCACCAGCTTCATAGTAGACCTGCCGGGTGTTGTTATTATGCCTAAGATGCCTGTCATCGGGCGGGCACCGCCTCTCTCTTACGTCATCAGCCGACAGCTGACGGCGGTCGTAATACTGCACCCGTTCGTTGAACCTATTCCCACTAGTACCTCCTCGTCCTCTAAAACTACCCCCGTATCCATTACCTCTTTGGACGCTGATTCTGTTTACATTGACTTCAGCTCTATTATCATTGTCTGACAGGAGGCCTATATTCTCTCCTGGCATTTTCTTCTTGCTTTAGAATACTTTCTATCTTTTCAAGATAGTGAATAAATGTGTCAAGATTATCTCTAGGAGCTCTAATTATTTTGTTTCCCTAGTACAATGGCAGCTTATTTTCCATCCCCATAATTATTTGCTCAGTTTCTATTTTTGCATTTAAATATGACAAAGTAGTTACCCATTTCTGTACAAATCTTTTAATGCCCTCTCCCTTTGGATCATAATTCTCCCCTGACGAAAATTTGTTTAAAACCACCATTTGTTTTCTTTTTCCCCAATACTCATCGAAAAAAGCCTGTTTGAACTCAACTAATTGGTCATGTTAATCTGAGGCTACGTTTCCCCAAACTCTTGCCTCTCCCAAAAAATTTGAAGTAATGAATCCTATCTTTTGTTTATCATTCCGAAATTTAGGCAAAACATCCTCAAAATCACTTCAAAATTCCTATGGATGAACATTTTTACTAGGATCAAATCTCAAAAATTGGTGATGTGTTACATAGGCAATTTCAGATGATTCTACTTCGCCATTAGTTACTATACAGCCAATAGGGTTGTTAACATTTTGCTCTGCTGAGGTTGGTCTACCCTCATGCTCACACAATTGCTTATTCACACTAGTACTGAAATGCTGGATATTAGTTTCTATGTTAGTAATTTTACTAGCCACTTCCATACCCAACTTAGCACACACATCTTTTCCATGTTTAACTCGACTTTGTAATGCAACATGGCTATCCTTGCAGTGTTTTTCTATATTTTGATCCTGTACATGAACTTTATTTAGTTCTGAATTTACTTGCTCTTCCAATTGTTTGCTATCCTCAGCAGCTTGCTTGATCTGAACAGTCAATTCATCTTTTACTGTTACACCAACCTGATTACATTCTCGTTTTATCTGATTAAGTTCACATTTCACATTATTACTGAACAAGGTCATATCATTTTTCCAAGTATCCCTCAAATTCGAAATTTTATCTCCCATCCTAGCTACCATTTGCATTGACAAGTTAGTAAACCCCTGATCAACTTCAGTATGTAACTCATTTATTTCAGAACTTAAGGAAGTTGTATGTCACTACCCATTTTATTCATTTTAATGTCGATATTAGACCTCATTTTATTAATTTTGTTGTCAATATCAGAACATAATGAAGATTTTATATCTGAACCCATCACCCTCATGTGGTTGGGAATATTCGCAAACGTATCTGAAACACTATCTTTTGGTTCACAAGCCAATGACATTGGTTCCTGCTTTATTTCTTTCACAGATACAGGTATATTTTCAACTTCGTCTCCCATCATGGTTTGTTCACTATCAATCCCACAATTAATGTACAGTGAATCTGGCAAACTACTACTAACATTTGCTTGTGACACATCAAAACAGAAATTAACAATCATGGAATCATTTTCATATTTTAAATTCCCCAGATCGACCCGCAGTCTCTCCTTTACTATCTCCTGATTATTTTCAGCCATTTTGCAAAGTTTCTTGGCGCGCGCGCGCGCACACACACACACACACACACACACACACACACACACACACACACAAAAAAAAACTCTAAGTGGGACACTACTTACCTTTTTCTTCGTGTTGCTGACACGGCAAGGTGGTACCGTGTGTCCGTACACCACACTCTGCCCACGTCGGTCCAGAATACGGGTCACCACTTCCGCCACAACTACCAACTGCTCCAACTCATCTGGCTTGTTTACTCCAGTAGCGCGGCGCTTGTCGATCGTCAATTGTTAGCACGTCGCCTGCTGCAATGCACCGTGTGTTCTCGCTGCATGGTACACTTCACTAGTAACTTTGCACTAGACGTCTTTGCTGCTGCACTCCAACTACAATTCATTAGTACACGTGGCTATTGTCCTCCAATAATTGTTTCTTTTCGTGTGCGAACACTTTACGAGACCATTTAAACACTGCTGTTTTTTTATACAGTTCCTACACACCCGAACTTTAATATTGTTTTGCACTAATTGCGGCGGCTCGGGGTTTAATTTCTTGCCTGTCTATTCGTCGTTGTCACTGTGTAGGCTGCAAAATAAAATTCACCTACCTCAGAACGGCGTCTGCGCAATGTCCCTTCACTCGGCAACGTAGATACTTACAAGATGATGTAAAAGCAGCGTTGATGAAAAACACCACCTAATATCTACAATTACTGAGAACGCGCAACTCTAGTTATGAAAGAAAGTTCTGTAGAAATACTGTCAGTAAGACAATGGATTGGCTTCTGAAAAATAATGTCCGAAATTTCCACAGAAGAAGGTTTATTTTGTCTCTGATAAGCAAAGAAAAGGTACTATTCAGTCCACATTCAAATTATTGGCTATTTCCTTCCAGTTCACGTTTCATACGCACATATCACATGCACAGCAACCAGAAATCTCTCCAAACCCGACCCAAACTAAACAACGTTTTCTCAGTCCTTAATTTCATCACTAATATGAGTTACTACATTCAGTCCTCCTTGTGGATTTCTATAACAGAAACTGCTCGCCAAACAAATGCTCAGTGGTTGAATACTGAAACATGCCACGCGTATTCTATGAAGGCCAATATTTCACACGCGAATATCTGTCTAACAGAGTTAGTCAAAACCTCTGAAATTTCGACAAGCAGTCCTCAACAACAACAGGTACCGACTTAGCTCACCAATAACTGAAACACTAAGTAATTCTTCATCTTACACACAATTTTTTCTGGTACTAGTGAAATGACCGTCCGCGTTCAAAGAGAGTGAGTGACTCCCTTCTTCCAGCCTCAATCTCAGGTAACGAGCAGGAACCGTCCTGATTCTGATTGGCTGACAATACTGACAGCCAGTCACAATACTCGCTCATGATCACACTCGCTCCAAAACTGGTCTGCAATAACCCTTATTCACAGCCGCATTTGCGTCAATCTGATATGCATATATTAAATTAACGTTTAATAAACGAAGACGAAAAGACAGTAGTTCTGGAAATATTCTTTAGATACAGATTTTACTCCAGCTGACTTTCCGGCTGCTCTGTTACAATAGCAATCACACCAAGATATACGTCATCAGCAAAGTGGGTAAATCCCCTGGGATCATTTTCCCTCGATAGGCTTGTGGAACTCTTGCACGTTACTTAAGACGGTATATAATGCAATATTGAAATTTGCCTCCCCCCATGAACCATGGACCTTGCCGTTGGAGGGGAGGCTTGCGTGCCTCAGCGATACAGATAGCCGTACCGTAGATGCAACCGCAACGGAGGGGTATCTGTTGAGAGGCCAGACAAACGTGTGGTTCCTAAAGGGGCAGCAGCCTTTTCAGTAGTTGCAGGGACAACAGTCTGGACGATTCACTGATCTGGCCTTGTAACACTAACCAAAACGGCCTTGCTGTGCTGGTACTGCGAACGGCTGAAAGCAAGGGGAAACTACAGCCGTACTTTTTCCAGAGGGCATGCAGCTTTACTGTATGGTTAAATGATGATGGCGTCCTCTTGGGTAAAATATTCCGGAGGTAAAATAGGCCCCCATTCGGATCTCCGGGCGGGGACTACTCAGAAGGACGTCGTTATCAGGAGAAAGAAAACTGGCGTTCTACGGATCGGAGCGTGGAGAGTCAGATCCCTTAATCGCACAGGTAGGTTAGAAAATTTAAAAAGGGAAATGGATAGGTTAAAGTTAGATATAGTGGGAATTAGCGAAGTTCGGTGGCAGAAGGAATAAGACTTTTGGTCAGGTGAATACAGGGTTATAAATACAAAATCCAATAGGGGTGATGCAGGAGTAGGTTTAATAATGAATAAAAATAGGAGTGCGGGTAAGCTACTAAAAACAGCATAGTGAACGCCTTATTGTGGCCAAGATAGACACGAAGCCCACGCCTACTACAGTAGTAGAAGTTTATGTGCCAACTAGCTCTGCAGATGACGAAGATATTGAAGAAATGTATGATGAGTTAAAATAAATTATTCAGATAGTGAAGAGAGAAGAAAATTTAATAGTCATGGGTGACTGGAATTCGGTAGTAGGAAAAGGGAGAGAAGGAAACGTAGTAGGTGAATATGGACTGGGGGGGAAGAAATGAAAGAGGAAGCCGCCTGGTAGAATTTTGCACAGAACATAACATAATCATAGCTAACACTTGGTTGAAGAATCATAAAAGAAGGTTGTATCCATGGAAGAAGCCTGGAGATACTGACATGTTTCAGATAATCATGGTAAGACAGAGATTTAGGAACCAGGTTTTAAATTGTAAGACATTTCCAGGGGCAGATGTGTACTCTGACTACAATCTATTGGTTATGAACTGTAGATTAAAACTGAATAAACTGCAAAAAGGTGGGAATTTAAGGAGATGGGACCTGGATAAACTGACTATACCAGAGGTTGTAGAGAGTTTCAGGGAGAGAATAAGGGAACAATTGACAGGAATGGGGGAAAGAAATACAGTAGAAGAAGAATGGGTAGCTTTGAGGGACGGAGTAAAGAAGGCAGCAGAGGATCAAATAGGTAAAAAGACGAGGGCTAGTAGAAATCCTTGGGTAACAGAAGAAATATTCAATTTAATTTATGAAAGGAGAAAATATAAAAATGCAGTAAATGAAGCAGGCAAAAAGAAATACAAACGTCTCAAAAATGAGATCGACAGGAAGTGCAGAATGGCTAAGCAGGGATGGCTAGAGGACAAATGTAAGGATGTAGAGCCTTGTCTCACTAGGGGTAAGATAGATATTGCCTACAGAAAAATTAAAGAGACCTTTGGAGAAAAGAGAACCACTTGCATTGATATCAAGAGCTCGGATGGAAACCCAGTTCTAAGTAAAGAAGGGAAAGCAGAAAGGTGGAGGGAGTATATAGAGGGCCTAGACAAGGGCGATGTATTTGAGGACATTACTATGGCAATGGAAGAGGATGTAGATGATGATGAAATGAGA
The DNA here is from genome assembly GCF_021461385.2 of Schistocerca piceifrons. Classification (NCBI taxonomy): domain Eukaryota; kingdom Metazoa; phylum Arthropoda; class Insecta; order Orthoptera; family Acrididae; genus Schistocerca; species Schistocerca piceifrons. The sequence continues at coordinate 6,002,347 of NC_060149.1, forward strand.
GATATGATACTGCGTGAAGAGTTTGACAGAGCACTGAAAGATCTGAGTCGAGACAAGGCCCCTGGACTAGACAACATTCCATTAGAACTACTGACAGCCTGGGAGAGCCAGTCCTGACAAAATTCTGCCATCTGGTGAGCAAGATGTATGAAACAGGCGAAATACCCTCAGACTTCAAGAAGAATATAATAATTCCAATCCGAAAGAAAGCGGGTGTTGACAGACGTGAAAATTACCGAACTATCAGTTTAATAAGTCACAGCTGCAAAATACTAACGCGAATTCTTTACAGACGAATGGAAAAACTGGTAGAAGCCGACCTCGGGGAAGATCAGTTTGGATTCCGTAGATATATTGGAACACGTGAGGCAATACTAACGCTACGACTTAGAAACTAGATTAAGGAAAGGCAAACCTACGTTTCTAACGTCTGTAGCCCTACAGAAAGCTTTTGACAATGTTGACTGGAATACTCTCTTTCAAATTCTGAAGGTGGCAGGGGTAAAATACAGGGAGCGAAAGGCTATTTACAATTTGTACAGAAACCAGATGGCAGTTATAAGAGTCGAGGGACATGAAAGGGAAGCAGTGGTTGGGAAGGGAGTAAGACAGGGTTGTAGCCTATCCCCGATGTTATTCAATATGTATATTGAGCAAGCAGTGGAGGAAACAAAAGAAAAATTCGGAGATGGTATTAAAATCCATGGAGAAGGAATAAAAACTTTAAGGTTCGCCGATGACATTTTAATTCTGTCAGAGACAGCAAAGGACTTCGAAGAGCAGTTGAACGGAATGGATAGTGTCTTGAAAGGAGGATATAAGATGAACATCAACAAAAGCAAAACGAGGATAATGGAATGTAGTCGGATTAAATCGGGTGATGCTGAGGGAATTAGATTAGGAAATGAAACACTTAAAGTAGTAAAGGAGTTTTGCTATTTGGGGAGAAAAGTAACTGATGATGGTCGATGTAGAGATGATATAAAATGTAGACTGGCAATGGCAAGGAATGTGTTTCTGAAGAAGAGAAATTTGTTAACATAGAATATAGATTTAAGTATCAGGAAGTCGTTTCTGAAAGTATTTGTATGGAGTGTAGCCATGTATGGAAGTGAAACATGGACAATAAGTAATCTGGACAAGAAGAGAATAGAAGCTTTCGAAATGTGGTGCTACAGAAGAATGCTGAAGATTAGATGGGTATATCGCATGACTAATGAGGAGGTATTGAATAGGATTGGGGAGAAGAGGAGTGTGTGGCACAACGTGACTAGAAGAAGTGATCGGTTGGTAGGACATGTTCTGAGGCATCAAGGGATCACCAATTTAGTATTGGAGGGCAGCGTGGAGGGTAAAAATCGTAGAGGGAGACCAAGAGATGACTATACTAAACAGATTCAGAAGGATGTAGGTTGCAGTAGGTATTGGGAGATGAAGAAGCTTGCACAGGGTAGAGTAGCATGGAGAGCTGCATCAAACCAGTCTCAGTACTGAAGACCACAACAACAACAACAACAACAACAACAACAACTACTACCTTTCTGTTAATAAGGAAGTGCAGTACACAAATTTTGAAAGCGATTGCACAAAAACTACTATCCTTTATTTAGATTCTTATAGGTGGTGAATGTACGCGTTCAGTAAGAGTCATTGAATAGCTTTCCCACAGCATGCAGTAACAGATGCACGTGATTCTTCTGGGTAGGCCGCTATATGTCAGCCTCCGAAGTTACATACAGCAAGCTATCCTAAAACAAAAGTTCGGCCGGAAACCTTGCGACGCTACAGTTGTATCTGTAAACCATTTCACATACACACGTTTATTTTACCTAATAACCCTGTTTTGCTACACTTATCTACACGTTTATGAGAAATGGTCACATGCGAATAAATTGAATTCGGATCGATAAAAATGGAAATGTCGTGTGGCTAGGGCCTCCCGTCGGGTAGACCGTTCGCCTGATGCGGGTCTTTCGATTTGACGCCACTTCGGCGACCTGCGCGTCGATGGGGATGAAATGATGATGATTAGGACAACACAACACCCAGTCCCTGAGCGGAGAAAATTTCCGACCCAGCCGGGAATCGAACCCGGGCCCTTAGGATTGACAGTCTGTCACGCTGACCACTCAGCTACCGGGGCGGACATTCGGATCGATGGTCAGCCGGGAAATAATCTGTGAAAAGATTCGTTCCTTGTGACTTTCTGTGCAATTACTCTTCTGAAAAGGTCACTGGCCGAGTTACCACTACACTAAGATAATTTGGTTTGGTTATCTTTTATCTTAGTAAGTATAAAATGAATAGTATCTTTTAATAATATAGTATGAGTAGATTCGTTTGGAGTTTCATATCCTCTGTAAACGACGGAAAAGGAGAAAGAAATAAATATATGAACAGATAATTGAAATACAGTATTTTCTGTCGCATTGGAATAAGTTGAACTAAGGGCTACCTTTACCTCATAATCAGAAATAAACAAGCAGTTACAGTAGCTTCCCAAAATGATTACCTCCGAATTGAGCGCCATCGCACAGGCGCGCGTTAGCGAGCCCGGCTGCAGAGGCGGGTACTAAATACTAGGTTTCATTACTCGTCACATGAACTTCGTAGACTTCCTTTAAGCACAGTCGGTGATAAAAAATTTACTAAAATAAACACTGTACTTTACAATAACGGATAAGTTAGTACCAGGTGGCTATAATTAAACTTTCCTTATTTAACAAGTTATAATACGGAAACTAATTACCGTACGAGTACCAAACTTGGTAGCATTTACGCCCAGAGAATGGGGTGCATAATTTCCGCGTGTCACAGCGCCACTGTCCAGTTCCAACTGTGGTCACCAAGACCCGTGATCAGTCATTGTGATTCATAGTCTCACACACATGACCAGTGGCAGTGCCTTGTTGACGTGTCAACATGAGCTTGGACAGAAGGAGCAGGGCATTATTGGTGAAGCTCTATTATCAAAACAACAGTAATGCTGCGGATTCACTTCGAGAATATCGCCGGCTGAAAGGATTACGGAAGTATCATCTTTCTCCACCTGATGTGTGGAGCATCATGAAATTCGAATCAACCGGAGAACTGGGCGTCGCTCCGGGAAGAGGCCGACGACCGGTTGCACCAAGGTGATAGATAAATTCGCTGTTGGTATGGCAGACAACGCTGCGCACAATTCCCGATCTTCGCGCAGTGCGCGTGCTGTGTCACGACAGTTGAACAACCCGTGGTCCACTGTACGGAAAGTGCTTCGAACCGTTCTCAAATGGTATCCGTACAATATCCATATCGTACAGAAGCTTGCACCACAGGACGCACAACAACGTGTTGACTTCGCTCTCCACTTTCTCACAAGGACTGAAGTGACTTGCCCTGCACCATCCTACTGACAAGGAAGCTTATTGTTCTCTGACAGGTGAGCTGAACATACAGAATTACCGAATGTAGGGATCTTCACCTCCAGTCACTGTGCATGAAGTTCCTTTATATGGCGAACGTGTCACCGTATGGTGTGGCTTCATGGCTACGTTCATTATTCGCTCATTCTTTTATGAACGGACTGGCGCTCAAGAACCAAAGACGTGCAGTGTGACTGGCCAGCGTTACTTAAGTATGCTTCGTCAGCATGTCATACCCGCTTTACGGGAGAGAGACGGATTGAACAGAGCAGTTTTCATGCCAGACGACGTTGGTGAAATGCACGTGGTGGTTCCGCTGAGCAGGAGAATTTGATAGAATTATCTACTGACGGAGCTGTGAGACGTTCGAGGAGGAAAATGTCGCTAATTTTGAGATTCTTTACTTGTTGGTAATCCTAACTTAACTAAAAAAGCGTTTAAAATTCTGGTATCAGTATCACTACATAACTGCAGAAGAAAGCGTTCTCTTCACCAGTTCAAATAAAAACAGGAATAGTCTCAAGTGTCGTGTACGATCTCATGTTATTCAAATATCGGCATCTGAATCTGATTTTAATAAGCTTGTCAATGAGCTGAAACTTGGAGGTTCCCATCGCTTTATAAAAATGGTTTTTCTTCCTGGTGCTGCTCCTTTCTTTTCAATTAAAACGTTTTTTACTGTACAAATAAAACTGAGACTATCGATTCCATTTTTTCGTAAAATCCTGAAAATTGTGAAAACTGTCCTTACTATCTCATCTCATCCTTCTGTACTTTTACATAATATTTAATGCTGTCCTCAATAGCATAGCCACTTGTATTTACACACTGGGAGCGAAACTGATTACTTTACGTTTATGTTTCGGGATGTTCGGCACTCCGAAAATTAAATCATGTGTGTCTGCAAAACAGGTTAAGAAGTACAATATGCTGAGAATTGTTGAAGATAATAATGAGTAGGGAATTAGAAAATTTGTGGTATAAAAAGTAAAGGGGACATGTGTGTGTTCAGGGCTCGTAATTATTGTGCATTTTGAGACATTAAGTACTATGTTATTCAAGTGAAGCTATGTGGTATTAAGCGGCGCTTTAGATATAGCTTGAAACAGGCATATCCTGTCACTATGTCACTCATCCGTTGCAGTGAAGGCTTCCCCAAATATGCTGGGGATGTGTTAAATATTGGCGCTAAGGGTTCCGGCTCAGTGTAGGTTCCTTCCCTTTACCCGAAGCTTACTTGGTGAAATGAGCTGTACGTACATCCTAGCTATTCTACCCTCGAGTCTTCAATCATAACTTGGTATGCATAATTTATATTATAATTAAAATTTCTCTATTTAACACACTATAACTCGGAAAATAACCACCGTACGAGGATCAAACTTGGTAGCATTAATGTCAAGGACACGGGGAAGAGAAATAATGCAGAATCAATTCAGTGGAAACACTTTTAATATGCTGCTACCTTACATCATATCATTACATACTGGTACCATTACTGCTACAAAAGGGGCTCAATATGGGGCCCATCGGTCTCCAGAAGAGTCTGAGAGCGCAGGATTGCATTCTGCACAGCAGAACGAAGGATGTCCGTAGGTATGCTGGCTACCGTTCTTGATATTATGCGCTTCAGGTCTGCACAAGTCTGAATGTTCCCCTGAGAAACCCTCTCTTTCAGGTAGCCCCTCCACCAGAAATCACAGGGAGCGAGATCAGGTGATCGTGTGGGCCAAGCATTTGGAAACGACAGGCTGATAATTCGATCGTTTCCAAATGTGTTTCGGAGAAGCAGCTCAACTTCACGAGCGATGTGCCGTGGTGCCACGCTTTCTTCTGCAGTTATGTAGTGATACTGATACCAGAATTTTAAACGCTTTTTTAGTTAAGTTAGGATTACCAACAAGTAAAGAATCTCAAAATTAGCGACATTTTCCTCCTCGAACGTCTCACAGCTCCGTCAGTAGATAATTCTATCAAATTCTCCTGCTCAGCGGAACCACCACGTGCATTTCACCAACGTCGTTAGAAAACAGACCCATAATAAAACCTTTAGAGCTGTCAGGATCTACAGAATCCTTACACGAATTTCCCTCAAAACATGGAAAGACGATCTGCAGTTGTCGTGGAATCAGAACCATGTGTCGTACCTGGAGATTTTATCTTTACCTGACTGTGAGGTGAAATCTATGTTAAGGGCAGACGCAAGCCTGTAGTTCGACCCCACGAGTTTCGATTTTCGGGCACGCCCTTTATCGTAAGACCCTAGACTTTTATCTCTACAGGACACATACATACGTCACTGAAGAATATTCACAGTTCATGCCATGAAAGACAGTTGTTGAAATTTTCTAAGCCCCTTCTCACCAGAAAACTGGCTTCTACCTTCAAATATAAGAGTAATAAATATTCCGTATGCAATATCTTCTGTAGACAAAACTACAATTTTCCGCGATCCTGCAAATGGAACTAATACTGCTATTTATAGTATCAACAATTGATTCTAAGTGGCTGTTCCACTCCATATCGCTACACATTGCTGACGTGCTTGGCTAGTAGTGACTCATTAAATCTATAGTCAAAGGACACCACAGTCTTAGGTCTCGTGGATTTATCAAATTTCTTGTTCTCTGCATTAAGAATTAGCTGCCTATCTCTTCACAGGTCGATATTTTATCGACATCTGAGTGCTACTGTAACTTTAACTGAATAGATCAGTGCCTTAAATACTTGAATCACTTGCGAAAAAAATGATACTGTAGGTAATACTATCCACAGCTCACACATACCATTAAGAGCAGCTGTCCTATTAGACTCCCCTGGGGTACGTTGAAAGTTACTTCCGTGTCTGTATATGACTACACATCGCGGACAATATGCTGCGTTCTGCCTATCAGTAAGTTTCCGAGCCAGCCATAAACATGGTTAGATATCCAGGAAACCTATATAATTTTGAAAACACTGAAGTGATACTGATTCAAAAGCTTTTCTTGTGCCTCGACACACCGATTCAGCTTGGTGTCCTTTATCCATGACACTGAGTATGCTGAGTATATCGTGTGTGAAGGGCGCAAGATGAGTTTCATGTTACCATCAAAGTTTCGGGAAATCATGCTAATTTCCATGAATATAATACCGGCCATATATAAATTACTTTAATTTTCGTGCACGAGATAATTGTTAGATGTTTACAATAATATTCCTCTTTTAGTTAATGATCCTACGCCTATTGTTATCCGTTAACGTCTGAAATAGGAGATGTAAAGCACTACCTTGGAATCAGTCGAGTGGTGGATGTGTACAGAAGAGAAAAACGGAAAACTACTTGTCGCTTGATAACAATTCAATAGCGGACCAGGAACTGAAGTAATTAACGATGTAAGTCTAATAGCGGGCCTGAATATCAGTCACAGCAACATTAAAGTTATGTATATACAAAACATCGAAAACATGGTATGAATTAACAATGACGTTATAGAATCAGTGGATGAAATTTTATATTCAATATGCCGCCACAGCAGCTGCTACTGGGAGATGTTAAGCCTGAGTCCATCGATATGGTATCGCCTCCACACACTGCCATACAATGCAATGGACTAATGCACTCCTGTAGAAGCCTATCTATCAATATTCCATTTGTCTCTCTCTCATAAATCACAACCAGGGAAGAAACCTCGAGAATATTATTAATGCAAGAGGAGAAAATGATTTTAGAAGCGAATCAGAAACTACAGTTATGCTTGGCTTGTGTCCTTACGGATGACTCGACTATTGGAAACAGACACTGCATATTCATGCAGCGGAGTATTTAGCCCTGCCACTTCTCAAGAGCATAAACAATGACACTAGGTGCCTACCGTCGCAGGGAATTTTTTTTTCCTTTATTGAGTTTCGATTCCCCCAGAAGGGGGCGGGTTGGCAGCAGCTTAATATGCCGCTTTTCAGCCTACAGACTTTGTTGGAAAAAGAGGAAGATATTAAATAATAAGAACGGGCGATAAAATCGGAGACTTAAAGGAGTAACATGGCGTAAAAGCGTGGAACTTAAAACACAGAACAAAGGGTGATGATGCTAATAAAATACATATGAAGCAGAGAGGTAAAATAATAGACAGACAATTAAAAAACACGGCGACAGTTTGGTTTCTGTTCGCAAAAGACATAAAATTCACATCCGGCGACCGAATGGTGTCTGTTCGCAACACTTTGGAAAGACGAACAACACTGAACATTCACTTGATAACTGCACTAAAAAATTATCACAAATATGATATAACACAGCTGAGGGCTGATGGGGGGGAACCTGGACAGATGACGGGAAAGGAGAGGGGGAAGGAGAGGAAAAAAATAGAAGTGGGGGATGGGGGGAAAGGAGCCAATGGATGATGGGTACCCATTAGAAGGGGGGCAGGTGCTGGGCAGACGCGACAGGGAGTGGGGAAGGCAGAGGAGAGGAAATACAAAAGGACTCCAAGGGGGGGGGGGTGAGAAGGGAGGTAGGGAGAATTTAGGTGGGGAGAAAAGAGGAGGGAAGGGGGTGGAAGAGGGAGCCTAGGGAAAAGGACGGAGGAAAGGAGGGGGTGTGAGGATCAGAGTTGATACGAGGGATAAATGGAGGGAGAGGGGGCATCATCCTGGAGGGGGAGTTGATGGAAGCCACCTTGGGAAAGGAGATGGTGTAGAGATGCAAGGTAGGGGGGACACAACAGTGAAGGCGTGGCAGGGGGCTGGGACGGGAGAGGAGAGGAGCAACCAGGGGATGAGGGGGATAAAGGTGGCGAGAGGTGTAGAGTATGTGGACATGTTCGAAGAATAGGAAAAGATGGGGGAAAGGAATGAGGTCATAGAGGATCCACGAGGGGGACGGGAGGCGTATATGGAAGGCGAGGTGGAGTGCATGATGCTCAAGGATCCGGGGACTTATAGAATTTGGGGGCAGCAGATATCCAGGTGGGACTGGCATAATAGAGGATGGAACGGATTAAGGATTTGTAGGTGTGGAGGATGGTAGATGGATGCAACCCCCACGTCCGGCCACAGAGGAGTTTGAGGAGTCGGAGGCAGTTGTGGGCTTTGGATTGGATGGAGCGGAGATGAGAGATCTGGGTGAGGTGATGGTCAATGGTGCGGCCAAGGTAGGTGACGGTAGGGGAGAAGCGGACAGGATGGGCGCAGACGGTAAGGGAGAAATCCAGGAGCTGGAAGGAGCGAGTGGTACAACCTACGATGATTGCCTGGGTTTTAGAAGGATTGATTTTCAGGAGCCACTGGTTGCCCTATGCGACATAAATGTCAACGTGATTCTGGAGAAGGTGTTGGGAGCGTTGGAGGGTAGGACCGAGGGTGAGGAATGCGGTGTCATCGGCATACTGCAAGTGGTGTACTGGAGTTGGGGTTGGGGCATATATGCCGTGTACAGGAGGTAGAGGAGAGGGGAGAGGATAGAGCCCTGGGGCACACCTGCAGAGGGGTAGAAGGTGTAGGAATTGGCATTATGGATGTTAACATAGGAAGGGCGGTGGGAGAGGAAGGAGGCCATCAGACGGATGTAGTTGACAGGAAGGGCGTGGGTTTGGAGTTTAAACAGGAGACTGGGATGTCAGACATGGTCATAGTCCTTTTCGAGGTCGAGGGAGGCAAAAATGGCAGAGTGATGGGAGTTGAGCTGGAGGGAGAGGAGATGAGTGAGGCGTAGGAGTTACTCATCGGCAGAGAAGGAAGGTCAAAAGCCACATTGGGTGTCGGGGAGGAGGTGGTTTCGGTGGAGGTGGTATTGGATGCACCTGATAAGGATGGATTCCAAGAGCTTGTTGAACACTGATGTGATAGGACGATATGAAGAGGCATCAGATGGAGGCTTTTTGGGTTTGGAGAACATCAGGATATGGGAGGTTTCCCACAGGTCGGGGTGGAAGCCGGTGGCAAGGATGACATTGTAGAGGGTGGCAAGGACTGAAGGGTAGGAGGGAGGGCAGTGTTTGAGGTGTTGGTAGGTAACACAGTCGCGGCCGGGAGCAGTGTTGCGTTTAGTGCGGAGTGTGAGGCTGATGTCCTGTATAGTGACGGGAGTGTTAAGTTCAGATGGTGGTGTGTGGCCCAAGTACTAGAAGCTAGGAGCAAGGGGAGGAACAGAGGTATTCGTACAGTCGATGACATCAGGGAAGAGGGAATAATCAAACTGGGGATGATCTGGTATGGAAAAAACTTCAGAGAGGTGAGAGGCAAAATGGTTGGCCTTACTGAGGTTGTCAGGAAAGGGACAGTCATCAAGGAGGAGAGGGTACTGGGGGGTGGAGCGGCTCCCAATAAGGTGGTGGAAAGCAGACCAATACTTGGAAGAGTTTATTGGGAGCGTGGTGTTGAGATGTGTACATGTCTGGCGCCAGGCGCGGTGTTTCTTCACAGTAAGCAGGTTGCGGATGTGTCGTTGTAATTGCCGGTGGCGGGTAAGTGTGTCCTGGTTACGAGTGCGGAGAAAAGAGCGGTAGAGGCTGCGGGACTCTCGAAGGAGAAGGTTGGCCTGTGGAGACAGGGCGGGGCAGTGAGGGTATATGGCTTTGGTGGGGATATGGGTGGCGACGGCGTCAGACAAGGTCTGGTGCAGGAAGGCAACAGTGCGAGAGATGTCATCAGAAGACTGGAGGGTAAGGTCGTGGCCTTCCACCTGGGTGTGAATGGAGTCCCGGTAGGCATCCCAGTTCGTGCGGGAGTAATCATGGACAAGTTTAGGAGGGATGTCGGGGTGAGGAGTGGGGCGGGAATGGCGAACATTAGAGATATTTAGGAGAACAGGAGCATGGTCACAGCCAATGAGGTCAAGGACATCTGTGGTGATGCGCCCAAGGAGGGTGGGAGAGGCTAGGACCTCATCGGGAGTGGTGTTGGATTCGGGTTTGGTGTGCTGGGGGAGGGGTACCAGATCTCCCTGGTGGGTGGTGATAAACCGATGCCACCTTAGGAGGTCGGCAGGATAACGGCTGTGGATATTGAGGTCGGTGGCAATCACGTAGGTGGAGAAGATGTGGTCAATGTGGGCCGGGAAATCATATGGGATGGGGGTGCGAGGGCAGACATAAATGGTGGTACAGGTGACGGTAGGGGTGGGGAAGAAGAGGCTGAGGGTGAGATGCTCGTCAGGATTGTTAATGAGAGGTTGGGGCCAGACAGGTAGGTGCTTGAGGTGGCCTATAGCAGCTCTGCCACACGCCAGAGTGTACGGATTATCGGTGCGGTGAAAGGTGTAAGGAGCTGTGGAGATGGAGATACGGGGTTGAAGGAAGGTTTCATTTAGGACGAAGGTATCCACGTGGTGCTGCTGGAGGGTGTGGAGGAAGAGGAGTTTGTGGGTGGGCAGGGAGCGAATATTGTGGTACAGGATACTGTAGTGTTGTTGTACCATGGGAGGGGAGAGTTAGACGAGGGTGGTGAGGGTGGTGAAGGTGAAGTGGGCCTGGTTGTGGGAGTAGGTGGCATAGGTGGTAAGATGGAAGATGGAACGTGCAGCGAGGGCGAATTGGAAAAGGGTGTGGGACCGCTGGAACGGGTGGATGTTTAGGAGCACAATGGTGATAAAACGGATGATGTCTTCTGCAGTAGGCGGATAGGATGATCAACAGGACGGACAGGGATGGTGAGCTCAGGGGTGACTGGAGGAGGTTTTGCTTTACACTTCGAGGAGTAGGTAGGATGTGGTTCATTATAGGTGTTGCAGGAGGGGGGAGAGGTGAGTTTCATCTACATCTACATCCATACTCCGCAAGCCACCTGACGGTGTGTGGTGGAGGGTACCTTGAGTACCTCTATCGGTTCTCCCTTCTATTCTAGTCTCGTATTGTCCATGGAAAGAAGGATTCCCGGTATGCCTCTGTGTGGGCTCTAATCTCTTTGATTTTATCCTCATGGTCTCTTCGCGAGATGTACGTAGGAGGGAGCAATATACTGCTTGACTCCTTGGTGAAGGTATGTTCTCGAAACTTCAACAAAAGCCCGAATGAGCTACTGAGCGTCTCTACTGCAGAGTCTTCCACTGGAGTTTACCTATCATCTCAATAACGCTTTCGCAATTACTAAATGATCCTGTAACGAAGCGCGCTGCTCTCTGTTGGATCTTCTCTATCTCTTCTATCAACCCTATCTGGTACGTATCCCACACTGGTGAGCCGTATTCAAGCAGTGGGCGAACAAGCGTACTGTAACCTACTTCCTTTGTTTTCGGATTACATTTCCTTGGGATTCTTCCAATGAATCTCAGTCTGGCATCTACTTTACCGACGATCAACTTTATTTGATCATTCCATTTTAAATCACTCCTAATGCGTATTCCCAGACAATTTATGGAATTAACTGCTTCCAGTTGCTGACCTACTATATTGTAGCAAAATGATAAGGGATCTTTCTTTCTGTGTATTCGCAGCGCATTACACTTGTCTACATTGAGATTTAATTGCCATTCCCTGCACCATGTGTCAATTCGCTGCAGATCCTTCTGCATTTCAGTACAATTTTCCATTGTTACAACCTCTCGATATACCACAGCATCATCTGCAAAAAGCCTCAGTGAACTTCCGATGTCATCCACAAGGTCATTTATGTATATTGTGAATAGCAACGGTCCTGCGACACTCCCCTGCGGCACACCTGAAATCACTCTTACTTCGGAAGACCTCTCTCCATTGAGAATGACATGCTGCATTCTGTTATCTAGGAACTCTTCAATCCAATCACACAATTGGTCTGATAGTCCTTATGCTCTTACTTTGTTCATTAAACGACTGTGGGGAAATGTATCGAACGCCTTGCGGAAGTCAAGAAACACGGCATCTACCTGGGAACCCGTGTCTATGGCCCTCTGAGTCTCGTGGACGAATAGCGCGAGCTGGGTTTCACACGACCGTCTTTTTTGAAACCCTTGCTGATTCCTACAGAGTAGATTTCTAGTCTCCAGAAAAGTCATTATACTCGAACATAATACGTGTTCCAAAATTCTACAACTGATAGACGTTAGAGATATAGGTCTATAGTTCTGCACGTCTGTTCGACGTCCCTTGTTGAAAACGGGGATGACCTGTGCCCTTTTCCAATCCTTTGGAACGCTACGCTCTTCTAGATACCTACGGTACACCGCTGTAAGGAGGAGGGCAGGTTCCTTCATGTACTCTGTGTAAAATCGAACTGGTATCCCATCAGGTCCAGTGGCCTTTCCTCTTTTGAGCGATTTTAATTGTTTCTCTATCCGTCTGTCGTGTATTTCGATATATACCATTTTGTCATCTGCGCGACAATCTAGAGAACGAACTACAGTGCAGTCTTCCTCTGTGAAACAGCTTTGGAAAAAGACATTTAGTATTTCGTCCTTTAGTCTGTCATTCTCTGTTTCAGTACCATTTTGGTCACAGAGTGTCTGGACATTTTGTTTTGATCCACCTACATCTTTGACATAAGACCAAAATTTCTTAGGATTTTATGCCAAGTCAGTACATAGAACTTTACTTTCGAATTCATTGAACGCCTCTCGCATAGCCCTCCTCACACTTCATTTCACTTCGCGTAATTTTTGTTTGTCTGCAAGGCTTTGGCTATATTTACGTTTGCTGTGAAGTTCCCTTTGCTTCCGCATCAATTTTCTAACTGGCAGTTCTCGAGGAAGTGGGAAGCTTTGCAGTGGGGACAGGTAGGGAGGGGGTTCTTGCAGGCAGAGGTAACATGGTCACTGTACACGAGGCAGCGTTGGCAGCGGTAGGATTGGACTTGGGAATGGGAGGGGTCCACCTTATGACGGCGATTGTTAGATGAGGGCTCCCTCGATGAGGAGGCGGTCAATGGAGGAGGAGAATTCGGTGAATATCGGCATTAGATATGTCGGCCCGGCATCACTAAAGATGCGACGGGCCGAGCGGATTTCGATGTCGGGCCGGGAGTCGAGTTCCGCCAACACCTCAGCCTCCGTGACCACGGATGACGTAGACGGAGGGGGCGTGGGTGGCACAGAGACTGTGGAACGGCGAGCCGAAATCCGTGCCGGCTCGGAGCATGTCGGAGGTGGTGCAGGGAGTGGCGAAAAATCTGCAGATGTCGATGACAGGGGAGGGAGAGTTGGGGGTAGTTACAGCCGAAAATGGCGCAGGAGTGGGGTGGACAGGGAGGGAAGGAAGGACGGGAATGGGGGTGGAGGATGAGCTCCATGTGCTGGTGGTTGGAGCAGCGAAGGGAGAGGTGAAAATGATAGTGGTGGTGGGTTGGGACATGGTGGCGGCGCGCGAGAGGAGGGTGAAGACGGCGGCGGCGAGCACCGGCAGGCGGCGAGGACCAGACGGCTGGCAGTAGTGACGGCGTGCAGTGAGGGAATCCAACCCTCGAACGGGTCGCAGGGAACCGTCAGCGAACATTTTGTCTCAAACGGAAGTTCTTCCCATGACGAGATCTACCATCCCCAAATGTTAGATGCAAAAATTGTAGAACACCTTCGTGTGTTATATACAGGGTGGTCCATTGATAGTGACCGGGCCAAATATCTCACGAAATAAGCATCAAACGAAAAACTACAAAGAACGAAACTCCCTAGCTTGAAGGGGAAAGCCAGATGGCGCTATGGTTGGCCCGCTAGATGACGCTGCCATAGGTCAAACGGATATCAACTGCGTTTTTTAAAATAGGAACCCCTATTTTTAATTACATATTCGTGTAGTGCGTAAAGAATATGAATGTTTGAGTTAGACCATTTTTTTCGCTTTGTGGTAGATGGCACTGTAATAGTCACAAACGTATAAGTACGTGGTATCACGTAACATTCTCCCAGTGCGGAAGGTATTTGCTTCGTGATACATTACCCGTGTTAAAATTGAACGTTTACTAATTGCGGATAAGGTCGATATCGTGTTGATGGATGGCTATTGTGATCAAAATGCCCAACGGGCGTGTGCTGTGTGTGCTGCTCGGTATCCTGGGTGACATCATCCAAGTGTCGGGACAGTTCGCCGGATAGTTACGCCATTTAAGGAAACAGGAAGTGTTCAGCCACATGTGAAACGTCAACCACGACCTGCAACAAATGATGACGCCCAATTAGGTGTTTTAGCTGCTGTCGCGGCTAATCCGCACATCAGTAGCAGACAGATTGTGCGAGAATTGGGAATCTCAAAAACGTCGGTGTTGAGAATGCTACATCAACATCGATTACACCCGTACCATATTTCTATGCACCAGGAATTGCATGGCGACGACTTTGAACGTCGTGTACAGTTCTGCCACTGGACACAAGAGAAATTTTGGGGCGATGACAGATTTTATGCACGCGTTCTATTTAGCGACGAAGTGTCATTCACCAACAGCGGTAACGTAAACCGGCATAATATGCACTATTGGGCAACGGAAAATCCACGATGGCTGCGACAAGTGGAACATCAGCGACCTTGGCGGGTTAATGTATGGTGCGGCATTATGGGAGGAAGGATAATTGGCCCCCATTTTATCGATGGCAATCTAAATGGTGCAATGTATGCTGATTTCCTACGTAATGTTCTACCGATGTCACTACAAGATGTTTCACTGCATGACAGAATGGCGATGTACTTCCAGCATGATGGATGTCCGGCACATAGCTCACGTGCGGTTGAAGCGGTATTGAATAGCATATTTCATGACAGGTGGATTGGTCGTGGAAGCACCATACCATGGCCCGCACGTTCACCGGATTTCTTTTTGTGGGGAAAGTTGAAGGATATTTGCTATCGTGATCCACCGAAAATGCCTGACAACATGCGTCAGCGCATTGTCAATGCATGTGCTAACGTTACGGAAGGCGAACTACTCGCTGTTGAGAGGGATGTCGTTACACCTACTGCAAAATGAATTGAGGTTGGCGGACATCATTTTGAGCATTTATTGCATTAATGTGGTATTTACAGATAATCACGCTGTGACAGCATGTGTTATCAGAAATGATAAGTTCACCAAGGTACATGTATCACATTGGAACAACCGAAATAAAATGTTCAAACGTACCTACGTTCTGTATTTTAATTTAAAAAACTTGCCTGTTACCAACTGTTCGTCTAAAATTATGAGCCATATGTTTGAGACTATTACAGCGCCATCTATCACAAAGCGAGAAAAGTGGTCCAACTAAAACATTCATATTTCTTTACGTACTACACGAATGCGTAATAAAAAATGGGCGTTCCTATTTTAAAAAAGCGCAGTTGATATCCGTTTGACCTATGGCAGCGCCATCTAACAGGCCAACCATAGCGCCATCTGGTTTCCCCCTTCAAGCTAGACAAGTTTCGTTGTTTGTAGTTTTTTCGTTTGACGCTTATTTCCTGAGATATTTGGCCCAGTCACGGTCAATGGACCGCCCTGTATACACACACACACACACACACACACACACACACACACACACACACACACACACACAGAGAGAGAGAGAGAGAGAGAGAGAGAGAGAGAGAGAGAGAGAGAGAGAGAGAGATGTGAGGGAGGGGGGGATAGTATAAAGTATACAGAAATTCTTCTAGGGAGTAGAGCTGTTAAGCAGATACTGTTTCAGATTTTGTTTGAAGTTAAATCTTGCATACGTTACATTACTGCAGTCATCACATGTAAGTTTAAGTGGTCAAAGACTTTACAGATTTGTGCCTTACGTGTTTCTGTGCTGTACTGAGGCTAAGTGATGGATGGTGAGGGTCATTTGCCCTAGTATTATATTTATGAAGCTTACTCCTGTTTTGTTAGTAACGAATTTCCTTAGAGAGTAAACTGTCGGACTGTGAATCTGTTGTCAGTTTGACAAACAGTTTAAATAGCCGCCTACAGAAACTTCCAGACTGGACACATGATATGCGGGTCCTTCGGTAAAGGTGGGAACTATGCTAAACGCTCCAAGGGCAGGAAGTTGGATCCAACTCATATGGGAACAACACCGAAGTAAAGATTTTTGTGAATTAAAATAGATCGTCGTCTTTAATTTCCTATTCAGAATATCACTCGTCACTATCGACTTGGTCTTTGTAAGGGATGCAACTCTTTGTGTTTACCACTGTATGATGAATAGAAGACAGCCAGTTGTGGTTATCTGCTCATTTACGCTCCGGCAGAGGCGGCAGCTGCGAGACTGCGCTATCAGTCCGCTATTGTGACGAGGCGGCAAGCTGCCACAACAGCCTCTCTGCTGCCAGTCTTGGAGCCGCGAGGTGCATCTACTTGCGTACTCGGAAAGCCATTGTACAGTGCACGACGGAGAGTGCTTCATTCCATTGTCAGTCAACTCCTTTACAGTTCCAATCACCAATGAGCAGGTGACAAGCAAAGACAAACATGAGAAAAATAAAACAAAAAATAGAAGAGATATGCAATGGAACTGAACGTATAGGATAAGCAGAATCTAAATACATCACGCAAATTGAGTGAAGTCGACATGTTCCATGATTCGACCCTGTGAAAATACACGGATAAGAGCTAACACTAACATGTCGACATACACACTTCGTGCAAAGAAGAACTAGTCCGTTACAGCCAATAGAAGACGCTGATTCCAGTCACTTGATTTCCATCCCAGTCACTGCCGACGTTCGCGCGCAGAGCAGCTATCATTTGTTTGTGCTTCTTTACTCCCTAGTAATAATTTTGGGTGGTACTAATATTGATAGCCAGCCTCTGTGGCCGAGCGGTTCTAGACACTTCAGTCCGGAACCGCCCTGTTGTCACGGTCGCAGGTTCGAACCCTGCCTCGGGCATGGATGTGCGTGATGTCTTTAGGTTAGTTAAGTTTAAGTATTTCTAAGTCTAGGGGACTGATGACCTCAGATGTTAACTCCCATAGTGCTTAGAGCCATTTCAACCATTTCTTAATAATATTAATAAGTATTATTTGGGGGCGTAGTCACTTATCTGCTGAATGCATTTTCGATAGCATAGAGAGACTTCTACGAAAAAAGCATGTAATTGTAACAAGAAGAATATATCGAGATCTACCAGTCAGTGAGTGAAACAAAAACCTTGATGAAGATTGGAGAATGATAGAAATACAATCCCTCCGAAAGACCTTCGAAATTTAGCTCAAATAAAAGAACTGAAACAAATTTTCATATACAAGTACGAAGCTGTGGGAAATACTCATATTGATATAGAAGCAGCTGCATTATAAAGCTGCCAGCTGCCAGCAAGATGTAAAAGAGCGGCAGTCTCTTTAGAAATGCTGATGCACCGTTACGAGTCTCTTTCCTTGACGAAGAGCTGAAGTACTCCTCAGCCACCTAATCTCAGATGACAAGACGAAATATGTTGATGGTTTGCTGTAAACTATTTTCGGTGAACACTGCCAAAATCAAGAGGACTTTAATTGGTATACATCCATCATTGACGATATGCCCATGTTGTTAAACACAGAGGTAGAGAAAATTGCTTGTGCCTTTTTAGAAGGTGTTTCTGATTTACAGTCCTCAGTGTAAATTTCCTCAAAGAACCGTTCTATTAATAGGTAACTCTAATGTTACATCATTATATTTTGTTATGCAGATTTGAAATATTTTAAATAATTTTGAAACAGCAATCAAGTCAGAACTTTCGGTGAAACACTGAATACCGATGTTACAATTGCAAATTCATAATTTTTTTTGCGTTATATCACATACTAAATTTTTACGAATATGTAATATGATAAGGTACGGCAAACATGATATAATAAGATGTAAGTTATTTTTTAAAAAAAAAAACAAGATATTTGCTATTGAAAATCACTGAAAACCGACCATGTCCAAATGGTTCATGCAAATTAGACCATGACCATTTTTAAATGTACTTTTTAAAGGAATATTTTCGTCGTAAATTTTATTTACATCTATGAACTGCCTTTTGGCCCAAGAGTAAAGGCGTTTGCATTTTCGTATGTTTTTTTGTTCATATGCATGCTTAAAATAAGTTTTATGTGGATTGTGAAAAATTGCTTTTGTTGGACATGTTCGACTTTGCATGTC
This sequence comes from Schistocerca piceifrons, assembly GCF_021461385.2. Lineage (NCBI taxonomy): Eukaryota > Metazoa > Arthropoda > Insecta > Orthoptera > Acrididae > Schistocerca > Schistocerca piceifrons. The sequence continues at coordinate 6,020,720 of NC_060149.1, forward strand.
ATCTTCTCAAATTGACAGAGGGATAAATGACTATCTGTATACCTCTGGCACAAGAACGAATCGCCCTGCTTTTGGCGTTAGACTTTTTATGCAAAATGAACACTGGCGTCAATAGAATAGTTCCACAGTCTGTCAACAGTGGTTTTGTTCGTTATAAAATAACATTTGCTACTGCCAGTTACGATTTTCTTTTACTCATTTCCTGCGTGACACGTTTCGGGAAATAATTACCATATGCAGGTGCATTTTTCGTGTGGTATAGCGTTTATACGTGATGTTTGTGATATGTGAGCTGCTGCTTATTTCCGGCTCTTTTACTGTAATATACAAGTAGAAACGTACACAAATCAGTAATTAATCACCCATACTTCTCTGTAGATATGGCGAATTTTGAAATAAAGTTTACGTACGAAAATCCGCAAGTAAAATTTATTTCCATAATCACCATTATCTATAGAGTAAGTCTGTTGTTAGTTAGAAAATTACCTATAAATGCCTTAATACAAGATAAACACACTTTTGAATGGGAATCATTTGCGAGTTGTGCAGGAGATTAATAAGCAAAATTATGTTATTTGTTTAAGGTGATCTGTTTACAGTCTCAGGTATCCACCAATAATTTTGTTAAAATAAAATTCCTAAACAGTATTTCGCGACAAGACCGTCTTCTTCACTGAAAGAATTCACGTTTAATCTAATGGAACATTTCCGTAACACTCATTCCTGTCCAATGTCTTTCTTTCATTCGACCTTGTGGGGAACCAAACATTCGAGCAGTCCTCAAGCCTTATGTACACGGTCTCTCTTATCCGTGGGCTGCACTTCACTGTACGGGCCATTCGCCTCACCTACAACTGACCTTTTACGCTCGTTCCATTTCATGTCATTTCGCTACGCTACACATTGATATTTATTCAACTGAGTCAAGCAGCATACCATTACTGTTTTACTAAAACATATCATGAGTTTTTCTTATCCATTTACTTACATTTATCTGTATTTATCCCTTTATCGGTGTCGATAGTCGCACGATGTGGCGTCACGTTATACAGAATCGTCCGTACAAGGTAGTTCCACTCTACAAGGAATTAATGTGCCAGCAAATGGACGCACTATTGTTTGTATCCAGACTTTGGACTGACAGTGGGTAAGTTCTAAGTAAATATTTCTGTAATTTTTAATTTATAAGCCAATGCCTACAATCACTTTTCATATGAAACACAGAATTAATGTTACCTAACAAAGACGATTACATGTTACTACATCTCCGTTATGAAAAAGAACATCCAGCTATGCCCAATAATGTTTTTTAACATTGTTTTATGGGTGGTTGTGTAGCTAGTTTTTCTGCTTTACTAGTGCTACTGAGTTTTATTTTAGATAAACGACATTACGCTTTGGCATTGTATGATCTATTGTAGGCATAATGTTTTTACTTCATTGGGTTACTAATCTACACAGAAATAGAAGAAAAATTACCAAAAATATGGTTGGAGTGATCGCGTATATAAAAGTAAGTGTTTGCATATTTCTTGACACATAAATCATCCTGAGAAAATGAAGAAATGAAAATAAGAATGAATTCAAACATTGATTGGATGGGTTATACTCTCTAAGATAAAAAAACCGCAGCATCACGAAGCAATCATCCGAATGAGACGGATAACGGTAGACATGATGTACATGTGCAGACAACCAAACGATCAAAATTTTTAAAAAATTGGATGATTTATTGAGGAGAAAGAGCTTCACAAATTGAGAAAGTCAATAACGCGTTTGTCCACTTCTGGTCGTTATGCAAAAGTTATTCGGCTTACCATTGCTTGATAGACTTGTTGAATGTCCTCCTAAGGGATATCGTGTCAAATTCTGTCCAGTTATAGCGTTAGGGCGTCAAACTCGCGAGCTAGTTGGAGGATTCTGTCCATAAAGCTCCAAACGTTCTCCAATGGGGAGAGATCCGGTGACTTCGCTGGCCAAGGCAAATCTTGCTGAAACGTAAGCACTCTGTACAACTTATATCGATTGGAAGTAGGTTTATATTATGTAACTGTGTATCTGTAATTACGAAGTGTGTATTCTTTGTTGATTTCGGTCATTGATTTGTGACAGGAAATTTAAAGTATTGTAATGTATATGTGGAAAAAGCTAAATGATGTTTAAAATAATGAAATCTTATTATATATGTATATTTAGAAGAAAGACATTGTATATTGGAAGCTGGTTCATGCTTAGGGCACTTGTATTGCAAAATGTAAAGGATGTAGGGAAGTTTCTCCGCAACGGAAGTGGCTCGGCGCAATGCAAAAGGTGGTTTTGGCGGTCGAACTGGGCGGCTACTTGGTGGGAACGGTACGCAGTCAGTGGCTAGCCGTTGCATGGTACACATCGAAAGTGCCAATTGAGGCAATCGGAAAGCGCTTTGCAAGGAATTTTACCTCGGATGTGGATTTGGCTGTTGGATGTTACTCTCGGCAATAAGGAATGGCTCTAACACATTAAAAAATCCGTCGCCAAGAAGAAATTGCATAGAGCATTCAAATATCAAGAGCCGTGAGTATAATTAGCCGCCACGTCGGTTGCCACCACAACTTCGTCACTGTTCCACCAACTTCAGCCATACAGATTTTTATCAGAGCATGGACCAGTTAATTTTTGTGTGTGATTTTAATAATAATCCAAGTGCTAATAACCTGTGTTTAGAACCATATCTTCCATCCAACCCTCAGTGTTTATAAAACAGAGTATCATGTTTCAAATGAACTAGTAGTTTATTCATGTTTTCAAATGTGCAAAGATTAGCAAGTTGAAGTTCGTTAGAATTTTGCTAAAGTACTATCAATTTATTGTAAAGTATTGTTTTGCAAAAATTCAGTGCCAGACTGTGTAAATGTTACTGTCTAAAATACCAACTTCACAGGTGATGAAAGAGGCACATAAGTTAAACTTATTTGAAACATAATTTAGCCTCGATTACTATCATGAACGATTTATTAGAAGTTAACTGAGTTCAGTGTTGAACAATTTGCCTTGAAAAGTAAAAACGTAAACTAATCCAAGTGAAGCTAAAAATTAACTTTAGTAGAATTAAATTTTGCTACTGAAATAATCATAGAGCTTTGAATAGTTATACTATACCAGTTTATGGGTCCCCGCTATATTCTTCTCATATTAGAAAGATAACTGGAATACTATTGCTACTAAGGAAATCTGATATATTTCTTTAAATGGGAGTATAAACAGTGTAACTGTAATATTAATTGTTTTTCTTTTTTATTACTGGTTGTTACATGTCAGTTAAGTTAGAAGCCCCTCCATGTCTAACTTTAGTTCGGTGCTTTCAGCAGTAACATCTCAGTATTGAGTCACGTTATGATAGTGATTGTAGCTGTTCTTATTATGAGTTGGGTAAAATTTTGCTTTCTGTGCTTACCGGTTTGTGCATTAATGGTAACTACTGCATACCCACAGCTTAGATTACCCTGTGTCAGTGTGCTGTTCAAAGGGAATCTTAATGAAAGTCACCTCAACAACTAATATTCAGTTTTCTTAAACATATATTTTCAAATTAATGTGCCTAATTGGGCTGGCGACCATTCGATTTTTCATTCGTATATGAATTTTTGTACTTTCATTAACCCCATAGTTAAAGCCTGTTTAGTTTTTCTGTTAAATTCACTATATTCCAATTTACTGTCCGGTACCTTTATCCCTTAGACATACACGCAAGGTCAAAATTATTAGTCCTCTCAGAGGATAACATTAGTTTGTCTGACGATAGGCTCGTGTTATACGTGGCTTTTGTCGTGACAGCACTTAATGTTCGGTAGTTGGGGAAGAGTGACGTATAACAAGGGAAGTATTATAACTGGATGGCAACAAAGCAGGGCGTACAACATCGTCGACGTAAGGGTGCCGCGGATCACAACCAGACCATCGCTCCTCGTAGGGAAGGCGGCAGTCAGGTTCGTATCCCATCAGTGTTCGTGGCGCCTCGAATCTCCTTCACTAGTGTAGAATTGCCTTTAGTGAAGAATCGCGCTTCGGAGTGAGCCCTGACGACCAGGGAAGACGTGTCGAAAGACGCCCGGTGTTTTCTTGTCTTAGAGTGTGTTTTATAACTCTGTGTTGGTAATAACGGATACATTAAAAATTTTCTTTTGTCTCTTAGTGAGGTCACGCCATTGTAATTAGAGGCCGCTCTCTTTGGCCCGTCATAGGATGGCCTCGTGCTTGAAAGAGTAAAAGCAAGCTGTTAATCATGAACTGGCATTCGTAACACCAAATATAAATTCAGTCCAGATCATTCTGAATCCACTTACAGTCAATAGTCGACACTTTCTCGATCACGGCAGCATCAGTAGCAATACCAGATTGCTGCCCACCCCATCGGACACATTGCTTATGTACATTGAGAACAGGAATGTACCTATCACATATCCCGAGCCACTCGTGACGTGATGAATACTCATCTCACAGGACGACTTACTCGTTTCGATAAGGCAAAGTCTTCGAGCCAGTTACACATTTGTGAACTTATTCTGTATTCTCGTACCTTTTGTTAACATTTTGCAGTGAGACATATAGTCGCACGCTTTCCGGAAATCTAGGAATATATACCTGCCTGTTACTCTTGAAAATCGAGAGTAAACACGGCACGCATCATGTGTAAAATGTATATCTTGTTTACTCGTATATGACGTATATGATACTTAGATTAAAATTAACCAAAACGTGTTGTTAGCCCTTAGTCTAACTTTTCTGAGTAATTCTGAGCTAAATTTATCAGGCTATACATATGTATTTGCATACATTTTTGAGTTCTTACACTGTTTTCCACAATAATGAATGCACAGTAATATACCACTGCTGATTCTGTTCTCAGTACTAAAAGGATATGTTTATTCACTAGTACCATGGTAACTAAGATAAATGAAAGAAAGGACTGATGACCTCAGAAGTTTAGTCCCATAGTGCCCAGAGCCATTTTTGAAATGAAAGAAGTCTCTGACAGAACATTTCCCAAACCAAACAACATTTTAAAATAGAAAGTACCAGTAGAGTCCAGCGGGAAATTTGAAAACAAAAGGATGGAAAAGTAACCATGTAACAAAACAAGTATCTCTAACCAAGAAAAACACGCACATACACACACACACACACACACACACACACACACACACACACACACACACACACACACACCATTTTAAGCCCTCTATCCATTTCCTACAAGTTACCTAGATATTAGTTAAGACCCTGTACCGACATTAATTGAATTTAGGTAACAGCTACAAATTAAGTTTTGCAAAAAAAAAAAAAAAAATTATTTTCGTTTCATACGAGTCATATAACGTCTCTCAAAACACTGTAGGATTGTCCTTGGCTTGCTCCCAGTGATTTTCGTTCTCGTTACAAATTTTCGAACCATACGAAGTTAAACGCTTCTGATCGTATCCTACTGTATGGCTGTTAAACAAATGCATGTTAATTTCTGTTACTAAAGACGCAATGCTTCGTTTCCGTACTGAGTGAACAGGCAGTAATGGCCTAGAATGTGCGAGACGGATATCTCGGTTATCCATAAAATTTCGGGCGTGCAGCCGCATAAGTTTGACTTCTTCTGCTTCTAATATTTTGGCTGAATACCGTGCGGCCATCTTCAGAGTGAGCCGAGGTGACTTGGTGTTTCCTTAATGAAGCCGACTCACTGTCGCCTTTAACGGTCGGCCGGCAGATTGCTCCGTCTGTAATAGCCACGCTATCGACGGGCCGTTAAGCCAAGACCGGCGCGGCACGCGACGCATTCAAGGCGAGCTGCGCCAGCGCCGTGCTCCCCCGCAACTGCCCTACGGTAAAGCGACGAAGTGTGCCCCCGGTGACTCCGCTCAAGCTGCCCACAAATTAAGCCCTAGTGCTGACCGTCATCTAACTACTGCAGATTACACATCATTGGCTTGTGCAAATGGTAACATTCTTTTGGAGAATATTAAAATTTGTTGCTTTCAGGGTACAATGGTTCAATCGTTTTCTTCATATTTAATTGATAACAAGAAAATACAGAGTAGAATGTAATGAGGTGACAAAAGTCATCGGATGCAGATATGCACATATACAGACGGCGGTACTATCACGTATAAAATGGCAACGCATTGTTGAAGATGTCATTTGTACTCAGGTGATTTATGTGAAAAGATTTCCGACGTGATTATGACAACACGACGGGAATTAAGACTGGCAATTGGAGCTAGACGCATGAGACATTCCATTTCAGAAGTCGTTAGGGAATTCAGTATTCCAAGATCCACAGTGTCAAGGGAGTTCAGAGAATACAGTAATTCAGTCATTACCTCTCACCATGTACAACGAACTTTCCGATGGCCTTCACTGAATGACCGAGACAAGCGGTGTGTGACATGTCGGTGGTAACATACAAGCAACACTATGTGAAGCAGCCGCAGAAATCAGTGTGGGACGTACGACAAACGTATCCGTTAGGACAGTGTGACGAAATTTAGCGTTAACGTGCTGTGGCAGAAGACGACTGACGCGAGAGACTTCGCTAATAGCATGACATCGACTACAGCGCCTCTCCCGATATCGTGACCACATCGGTTGGATCCTAGACGACTGAAACACCGTGGCCTGGTCAGATGAGTCCAGATTTCAGTTGGTAAGAGACGATGTTAGGGGTTGGAGTGTGGCGCAGACCCGTCGAAGCCGTGGACGCAAGTTGTCAACAAGGCCCTGTGGTGGCTCCTCAGTAGTGTGGGTTGCGTTCACATGGAATCGAATGGGTGCTCTGGTCTAACTGAATCGATCAGTGACTGGAAATGATTATGTTTGGCTACATGAAGACCATTTAAAGCCACTCATCATTTTCCCAAACGTGTCACTGGCCCGCAATTGTTCGCTGTTGGTTTAAAGAACATTCTAGACAAGTAGAGCAAATGATTTGTCCACCCAGATCGCCCGACACGAATCCCATCGGACACTTACGTGGCATAATCGAGAAGACAGTTCGTTGACAAAACCCAGCACTGGCAACACTTTCGCAATAACGGGTAACTTACAGAGGCAGTATGGGTCACTATGTCTACCAACGCCTCGCTGAGGCCGTGACTTGTCGGGTTGACGCACTACACCTGGCAAAAGGAGGTCCGACACGATGTTAGGAGGTACCCCATCACTTCTGTAAGCTCAATGTAGGTGATGCAGTTTACATGAAGAATCTTCTTTTGAGTGGGAACAAACCACTACAGTGTTTGATATGGGATCGGACCTGTTTTCGCTACACAGGTGCAATAAAACTACGACCAAACGTTCACGACAATTTCTTCAAATATGCAAGAAAATAAATTACTTGCACACAGCTGCAGACATGTTACATTTCCATATTAAAACAGGTTTTGTACGACTGTTCATAGTATTGTAGATTATACAGGGTGAGTCACCTAACATTACTGCTGGATATATTTCGTAAGCCACATCAAATACTAACGAATCGATTCCACAGACCGAACGTGAGAAGAGGGGCTAGTGTAATTGGTTAATACAAACCATACAAAAATGCACGGAAGTGTGTTTTTTAACACAAACCTACGTTTTTTTTTAATGGAACCCCGTTAGTTTTGTTAGCACATCTGAACATACAAACTAATACGTAATCAGTGCCGTTTGTTGCATTGTAGAATGTTAATTACATCCGGAGATATTGTAACCTAAAGTTGACGTTTGAGTACCACTCCTCCGCTGTTCGATCGTGTGTATCGGAGAGCACCGAATTACGTAGGGATCCAAGGGGAACGGTGATGGACCTTAGGTACAGAAGAGACTGGAACAGCACATTACGTCCACATGCTAACACCTTTTTATTGGTCTTTTTTACTGACGCACATGTACATTACCATGAGGGGTGAGGTACACGTACACACATGGTTTCCGTTTTCAATTACGGAGTGGAATAGAGTGTGTCCCGACATGTCAGGCCAATAGATGTTCAATGTGGTGGCCATCATTTGCTGCACACAATTGCAATCTCTGGCATAATGAATGTCGTACACGCCGCAGTGCATCTGGTGTAATGTCGCCGCAGGCTGCCACAATACGTTGTTTCATATCCTCTGGGGTTGTAGGCACATCACGGTACACATTCTCCTTTAACATAACCCACAGAGTCCAGAGGTGTAAGATCAGGAGAACGGGCTGGCCAATTTATGCGTCCTCCACGTCCTACGAAACGCCCGTCGAACATCCTGTCAAGGGTCAGCCTAGTGTTAATTGCGGAATGTGCAGGTGCACCATCATGCTGATACCACATACGTCGACGCGTTTCCAGTGGGACATTTTCGAGCAACGTTGGCAGATCATTCTGCAGAGACGCGATGTATGTTGCAGCTGTTTGGGCCCCTGCCATGAAGTGAGGACCAATGAGGTGGTCGTCAATGATTCCGCACCGTACATTTACAGTCCACGGTCGCTGTCGCTCTACCTGTCTGAGCCAGCGAGGATTGTCCACGGACCAGTAATGCATGTTCCGTAGATTCACTGCCCCTTGGTTTGTGAAACCCGCTTCATCGGTAAACAGGTAGAACTGCAACGCATTCTCTTTTAATGCCCATTGACAGAATTGCACTCGATGATTAAAGTCATCACCATGTAATTGCTGATGTAGCGACACATGAAACGGGTGAAAGGGGTGACGATGCAGTATGCGCATGACACTACTTTGGCTCAGTCCACCGGCTCTCGCAATGTCCCGTGTACTCACGTGTGGGTTCATGGCAACAGAAGCTAACACACCAACTGCACCCGCTTCCCCTGTGAGGGCCTGTTACGGACCCGTTTGCGTGCAACGACCATACCTGTTGCATACAGTTGGCGGTAGATGTTTTGCAATGTGCGGCACGTTGGATGCTCTCTGTCCGGGTACCGTTCTGCATACACCCTGCAGGCTACAGCTGCATTTCGTCGACACTCGCCATAGATGAGTATGATCTCCGCCTTTTCAGAGTTCGAATACACCATGGTCACAGTTCCTACAACACTACACTACCACAGACGTCTGGTAACACGGTGTACTACAGTTAGTTTGCGTGCGGAGACGAATGCAGAATAACAATAGCAGCAAGCGCTACATGCGAACACTGCGACAGCTAGACCAAACCACAACAGTGCACTACAGCCACACTCGTAAACACGGTCGTCATCGTAAACATGTCCCTGCAGATGATGCTCGCCGACCATGGCCCGTGTTTGTTACAACACGCAACTGAACGTTGGAGGTTTCAAGCGTCAACTTTAGGTTACAATATCTCCGGATGTAATTAACATTCTACAATGCAACAAACGGCACTGATTACGTATTTGTTTATATGTTCAGATGTGCTAACAAAACTAACGGGGTTCCATTTAAAAAAACGTAGGTTTGTGTTAAAAAACATATTTCCGTGCATTTTTGTATGGTTTGTATTAAACAATTACTCTAGCCCCTCTCCTCACGTTCGGTCTGTGGAATCGGTTCGTCAGTATTTGATGTGGTTTACGAAATATATCCAGCGGTAACGTTAGGTGACTCACCCTGGATACCGGTTTGAACAAGTTGCCAACAGACAGCTAGGGGCCCCGACTCCCCTACCAATTGGACGCACATATTGTCGGCTCGTACTGTATCGCAAAGCAGTGTGCCTACCAGTTTTCAGTCACGAAACCTTTCCTAACGCAAAAATTACACCTATTATAAGAAAACAAATTCATCTCCGGCGTTAATTAAAATTGCGAAAATGTTTAGACATACGTAGAGATAATACGCAGACTTATAACACACGTGAATATCAGAATTATGTATCTCCATAGACGACAATAGAACACGGTAGAAAAGAAATATGTGCCTGGGTGTACACATTAATCAGAACTGTGACTAGAAATCACATATTACCTTCTCAAACGTTAAATTCCAGCAACACTTCTTCTGCAGATACTTGTTAAGTTTGGTGGTGAACGCGCCATAAATTGGGATTACTTTGCGTATCTATTATTATTATTATGTGCGATTAGACCCTGTTGGATCACGCAAAGCTTTTTGATTCTTTTCCATTTTTTTCCGAACTGCTCTCATTTCTTCTGCATGGGCTCTCTTCGTCTCCTCTGTCCAATTTGTTCCTGCTTTCTTCGGAGCTTCGTTCTCTGACTTAACTTTCCATCTACCAACTTTCTGCTTAAATACCTTTGCGTCCAAATATTTGAATAATTTACCTGAGCGTTTTATATGTGCTTTTTGACCTCTTGTATCTAGGGTATAGTTTTAAGTCTTTCTTTGTATTTAAGAATTTTGTGCCCACATCTTGTTTGAGGAAGCCTAGAGATGTGCCCACAAAATTTTAATCCCCTTTATCTAATGGTTGGACAATTTCTCAGCCATGGACCTTGCCGTTGGTGGGGAGGCTTGCGTGCCTCAGCGATACAGATAGCCGTACCGTAGGTGCAACCACAACGGAGGGGTATCTGTTGAGAGGCCAGACAAACGTGTGGTTCCTGAAGAGGGGCAGCTGCCTTTTCAGTAGTTGCAGGGGCAACAGTCTGGATGATTGACTGATCTGCCCTTGTAACACTAACCAAAACAGCCTTGCTGTGCTGGTACTGCGAACGGCTGAAAGCAAGGGGAAACTGCAACCGTAGTTTTTCCCGAGGGCATGCAGCTTTACTGTATGGTTAAATGATGATGGCGTCCTCTTGGGTAAAATCTTCCGGAGGTAAAATAATCCCCCATTCGGATCTCCGGGCGGGGACTACTCAGGAGGACGTCGTTATCAGGAGAAAGAAAACTGGCGTTCTACGGATCGGAGCGTGGAATGTCAGATTCCTTAATCGGGCAGGTAGGTTAGAAAATTTAAAAAGGGAAATGGATAGGTTAAAGCTAGATATACTGGGAATTAGTGAAGTTCGGTGGCAGGAGGAACAAGACTTTTGGTCAGCTGAATACAGGGTTATAAATACAAAATCAAATACGGGTAATGCAGGAGTAGGTTTAATAATGAACAAAAACAATAGGAGTGCAGGTAAGCTACTACAAACAGCATAGTAAACGCATTATTGTGAACAAGATAGACACAAAGCCCACGCCTACTACAATAGTACAAGTTTATATGCCAACTAGCTCTGCAGATGATGAAGAAATTGATGAAATGTATGATGAGATAAAAGAAATTATTCAGGTAGTGAAGGGAGACGAAAATTTAATAGTCATGGGTGACTGGAATTCGTTAGTAGGAAAAGGGAGAGAAGGAAACATAGTAGGTGAATATGAATTGGGGGGAAGAAATAAAAGATGAAGGCGTCTGGTAGAATTTTGCACAGAGCATAACTTAATCATAGTTAACACTTGGTTCAAGAATCGTAAAAGAAGGTTGTATACATGGAAGAATCCTGGAGATATTAAAAGGTATCAGATATATTATATAATGGTAAGACAGAGATATAGGAACCAGGTCTTAAATTGTAAGACATTTCCAGGGGCAGATGTGTGCTCTGACCACAATCTATTGGTTATGAACTGTAGATTAAAACTGAAGAAACTAAAAAAAGGTGCTTATTTAAGGAGATGGGACCTGGATAAAGTGACTAAACGAGAGGTTGTAGAGAGTTTCAGGGAGAGCATGAGGAAACAATTGACAGGCATGGGGGAAAGAAATACAGTAGAAGAAGAATGGGCAACTTTGAGGGACGGAGTAGTGAAGGCAGCAGAGGATCAAGTAGGTAAAAAGACGAGGGCTTGTAGTATTCCTTGGGTAACAGAAGAAAAATTGAATTTAATTGATGAAAGGAGAAAATATAAATATGCAGTAAATGAAGCAGGCAAAAAGAAATACAAACGTCTCAAAAATGAGATCGACAGGAAGTGCAAAATGGCTAAGCAGGGATGCCTAGAGGACAAATGTAAGGATGTAGAGGCTTATCTCACTAGGGCTAAGATAGATACTGCCTGCAGGAAAATTAAAGATACCTTTGGAGAAAACACAACCACTTGTATGAATATCAAGAGCTCAGATGGGACCGAGCGAGGTGGCGCAGTGGCTAGCACACTGGACTCTCATTCGGGAGGACGACGGTTCAATCCCGCGTCCGGCTGTCATGATTTAGGTTTTATGTGATTTCCCAAAATCGCTCCAGGCAAATGCCGGGATGGTTCCTTTGAAAGGGCACGGCCGACTTCCTTACGCGTCCTTTCCTAATCCGATGAGACCGATGACCTCGCTGTCTGGTCTCCTCCCCCGAACAACCAACCAACAATCAGGTCATATGGAAACCCAGTTCTAAGCAAAGAAAGGAAAGCAGAAATGTGGAGGGAGTATATAGAGGGTCTATACAAGGGCGATGTACGTGAAGACAATATTATGGAAATGGAAAAGGATGTAGAGGAAGATGGAATGGGAGATATGATACTGCGTGAAGAGTTTGACAGAGCACTGAAAGACCTGAGTCGAAACAAGGCCCCAGGAGTAGACAACATTCCATTAGAACTAATGACAGCTTTGGGAGAGCCAGTCCTGACAAAACTCTACCATCTGGTGAGCAAGATGTTTGAGACAGGCGAAATACCGTCAGACTTCAAGAAGAATATAATAATTCCAATCCCAAAGAAAGCAGGTGCTGGCAGATGTGAAAATTACTGAACAATCAGTTTAGTAAGTCACGGATGCGAATTACTAACGTGAATTCTTTACAGGCGAATGGAAAAACTGGTAGAAGCCGACGTCGGGGAAGATCAGTTTGGATTCCGTAGAAATATTGGAACACGTGAGGCAGTACTGGTTCTACGACTTATCTTAGAAGCTAGATTAAGGAAAGGCAAACCTACATGTCTAGCATTTGTAGACTTAGAGAAAGCTTTTGACAATGTTGACTGGAATACTCTCTTTCAAATTCTGAAGGTAGCAGGGGTAAAATACAGGGAGCGGAAGGCTATTTACAATTTGTACAGAAACCAGATGGCAGTTATAAGAGTCGAGGGACATGAAAGGGAAGAAGTGGCTGGGAAGGGAGTGAGACAGGGTTGCAGCCTATCCCCGATGTTATTCAATCTGTATATTGAGCAAGCAGTGAAGGAAACAAAAGAAAAATTCGGAGTAGGAATTAAAATCCATGGAGAAGAAATAAAAACTTTAAGGTTCGCAGAGACAGCAAAGGACTTCGAAGAGCAGGTGAACGGAATGAACAGTGTCTTGAAAGGAGGATATAAGATGAACATCAACAAAAGCAAAACGAGGATAATGGAATTTAGTCGGATTAAGTCGGGCGATGCTGAGGGAATTAGATTAGGAAATGAGACACTTAAAGTAGTAAAGTAGTTTTGCTATTTGGGGACCAAAATAACTGATGATGGTCGAAGTAGAGAGGATATAAAATGTAGACTGGCAATGGCAAAGAAAGCGTTTCTGAAGAAGAGAAATTTGTTAACATCACATTTAAGTGTCAGGAAGTCGTTTCTGAAAGTCTCTGTACGGAGCGTCGCCATTTATGGAAGTGAAACATGGACGATAACTAGTTTGGACAAGAAGAGAATAGAAGCTTTCGAAATGTGGTGCTACAGAAAAATGTTGAAGATTAGATGGGTAGATCATATAACTAATGAGGAGGTATTGAATAGGATTGGGGAGAAGAGAAGTTTGTGGCACAACTAGAGTAGAAGAAGGCATCGATTGGTAGGACACGTTCTGAGGCATCAAGGGCTCACCAATTTAGTACTGGAGGGCAGCGTGGAGGGTAAAAATCGTAGAGGGAGACCAAGAGATGAATACGCTAAACAGATTCAGAAGGATGTAGGCTGCATTAGGTACTGGGAGATGAAGAAGCCTGCACAGGATAGAGTGGCTTGGAGAGCTGCATCAAACCAGTCTCAGGACTGAAGACCACAACAACAACAGCGCTCTTCTGGTTTCATTGGCCATAGTATCTTTCTGATGATTTATGTATTTCTTTTAATAAGTTTTCTAGGTCACGTTTTATGTGGAATGTCAGGGTTTCACTGGCATACAGGGCTTCAGGTTTAGATACTGTATTATTGTGCCCAATTTTAGTGTTTTTGGACAAGCGTTTTTTATTGTGCACCTTGTAGGTTCTTCCGTAGGATCTCTTTAGCTTATGGAGGCGAATGTTTTGTGCTATTTTCTGTCGCCCCGTAGGTTCCACGATTTCTCCTAAGTACTCAGTTGACTCAATTCATATACTTCGTGTATTTACTATATATTAAAACCTCTTTAGGTTCCATTCATGGAGAGAGCGTGCGAGGAAATTATCTGATTTTTCGCTACCTGATCTCTGTGGGACAGATATATAGGACGCTGAATAATTCACGGAGATTTTGCGTTGGTAGACGGCTCTTGAAGTTCACCAAATGTACGGTGACTTTCTTCGGCACCTGTCAGTTACGGTTGTTCAACATTTCTATTACACACTCCAGCCAGGAAAACAAGCCTATGTTCAGTCGCACCGCACTTGTTTGTATATGATCGGTTTTCCCCGTTATCAGACATGATAATGACCCCATACTTTCAAGCACTGTACACGTATGAGCTGCACGAAAGCACTGTATGCTATCCGTTTTGTAGGAAAACTGAAGTTAGCCATTCTCCTGCCGTTGAAGCTTCCTATGGTTTTCCGTAAATCATGTAATGCAAAAGGTTTGGGGATTTTCTCTTCCCAGGGACTAGGTGTTATCCTATCATTTCATCGTCACTATCATCATCACCTTCGTAATCATCATCGTCATCATCATCAACATCATCATTCGTGACAGTGGCTAGATTGGGCTGTGTAAAAACTTGGACTGTGTAAAAATTGGGACTTTGTACGGGCGCTGATGACCGCGCAGTTGAGCGCCCCACAAACCAAACCTCGTCATCACATTATGCAATATTTCAGGATAGTTTGTGTTGTCTGTATTCCAAGGCTTTAATAAATCGTAGAAATGACACACAGGGTGTCGGAGCTACAGGTATCTGTAAACATTTGTTTTATTTCGGTGCCTTTGTTTGCCCAACATTCTGCACGAGAGCTCAGACATTTATGTGCATGTTGGTACACTTCAGTATGGACACCGTTGGTAACTCGACAGACATCGAAACGATACTCCTGACCTAGTTGGGGATGTTTAAGGGGGACTAAACAACTAAGGTCATCAGTTCCCTGACCTAGTAGATAGTGTGGGAAGTTACATGCGGCTTTTCGCGGATTGTGCTGTAGTATACAGAGAAGTTGCAGCACTAGAAAATTGTAGCGAAATGCAGGAAGATCTGCTGCGGATAGGCACTTGGTGCAGGGAGTGGCAACTGACCCTTAACATAGACAAATGTTACGTATTGCGAATACATAGAAAGAAGGATCCTTTATTGTATGATTATATGATAGCGGAACAAACACTGGTAGTAGTTACTTCTGTAAAATATCTGGGAGTATGCGTGCGAAACGATTTGAAGTGGAATGATCATATGAAATTAATTGTTGGTAAGGCGGGTGCCAGGTTGAGATTCATTGGGAGAGTCTTTAGAAAATGTAGTCCATCAACAAGGGAGGTGGCTTACAAAACACTCGTTCGACCTACACTTGAGTATTGTTCATCAGTGTGGGATCCATACCAGGTCGGGCTGACGGAGGAGATAGAGAAGATCCAAAGAAGAGCGGTGCGTTTCGTCACAAGGTTATCTGTTAAGCGTGATAGCGTTACGGAGATGTTTAGCAAACTCCAGTGGCAGACTCTGCAAGAGAGGCGCTCTGCATCCCGGTGTAGCTTGCTGTCCAGGTTTCGAGAGGGTGCGTTTCTGGATGAGGTATCGAATTTATTGCTTCCTTCTACTTATACCTCCCGAGGAGATCACGAATGTAAAATTAGAGATTCGAGCGCGCACGGAGGCTTTCCGTCATTCGTTCTTTCCGCGAACCATACTGGAACAGGAAAGGGAGGTAATTACAGTGGCACGTAAAGTGCCCTCCGCCACACACCGTTGGGTGGCTTGCGGAGTGTAAATGGAGATGTAGATGTATATGTACTCCACTTGTCGCCTCATGTTCATAAGCGCGACAGCTGTGAGCTGTTATAGTCTCTACTGCGCCCTAGATCCGTTGTCTCAAATCTTTGAATTCCTGAAGGCTTCTTCTGTAAACAATGTCCTTGATAAGACGCCAAGCAAAGAAAAATTCCAGCGAAATCAGATTGGGAGACTGAAAAGGCCAGGCAACGGGACCCCCTTCCGATCCAACGTTCAGGAAACGTCTCGTTGCGAAATGTGATAACATCCCCATTAACATGGTGGGGGGGGGGGGGTGGGGGGAAGCTACATTACCCTGGAAAACGACATCAAGCGGCATCTGTGGAACAGAATAGTTCGCTATCATGTCGAGATAAGTGTGCGGTGTCACCGGTGAACAGGCACCATGCGACTCTCAGCAGTGTTCAAGAATTGGTGAGGATCACATCTTGGAGAGTATCTCTATCGATTGCATATTTACCCAACAATATAAAATGTCGAGTTATTTCGTTATTAGTCTTTGTTTGTATATACCTCTAGCTTAACACCCTCCACTGTTACACGTTAAGCTGCAGAATAACTTATTTTTAATTAATCTAGTTCCTTTAAAAAGAGCCGTGTAAATTTTCTTTTCCACTCTTTTGAGACATGACTGACATGCCCGGCTACACGCGCCTTTGTTTCATAAATAACGCGGCGAGAGCGCGTCCCGACCCGACACAGGCCAGCGAGGATGTAGCTAGTGGAGCTGTCTGCTGCTCTACCACGTGACTTCAGCTTCTGCAATTGAGAGTGGCCATGGGATGGGCAGCAGGTAGCCTGGAGAGATACTGCGAGTGGCCTTTTCCTCGGTGCTTGACCGTTGCAGTCGTTTTGAGTGAGGTGCTTTCATGGCCCAGAACCAGAGGCCGCAAAATCATTTCACAGCCACAAAATATGTAAGATCCAAATTAATTAAGTCACATAACAGGCAATGACACCGGACGAAACATAAAAAAGACGATAAAGTGCGAATAAATACCCACTCAGTACACGGGATATTACTCAAGAAACTGTCGATGATGAAATGACTGTTTCGATTAAGTCTAAGAATTAGCAACTTCTAACAGCCTAAGGCAATTTTAAATAGCCAGTGTCCACAGATAGCCCTTGAAGAACTCAGTCGAAATACAGTTTTATTAATGTGCAATATATTTAGTTGAGTGTCAGAATGTTAATTCTGAGGATACGAAGAAATATTCTCATGTAGAATATAATACAAATCAATAAATATTTCAGCGATATATGTGAATAAACGACCATAGCTATTTGTAAACATGTACGTTTCATTCTGTGTGATAATAGGTAATCTCTCTATAGGATGTTCGGAAGTTCCCGTTACGAAGTTGTAGCACTTGTAGAGTGAAGTGAGTACATAACGTTTCTGACAGAAACCCGTGTCCACCATCTTACTGTTTTCGTGCTACAGCCGTTTGTAAACATGTTTGTAGGTATTTATGCAACAGGGTATTCATGGCTTGGAGGGGTGTGGGATTGGGGTTACGCTCTCTGACTTGTTCTGAACATCATTCACGTGTCTCTGAGGGTTAGAACAACATGGTTGACTACATGTCTGCAGAATATACTGACATGATCCTTCTGAACGGCGAAGTTCATGGTAATGGAAGGGGCGCTCGTCGCCGTTGTCAAGATCGTTCTCCACAATATCCGACTCCATCTCATACCCTTTTCGGCATAATTACGCCACGGCTTTGTGAAAGTGTACCTTGACTGTCAGCAGGCGTGACTGTGGAGTTCTAAGGTGACGCTGCAGATCCGAATAGGAGGAACCCGTACTACATCTCGTAGAAGAGAAGCCACCAAATTGTTCACGAGCGATTTCTTTGGCTATTAATGAATGGAACTGTAAAATAGTGATGTACCGGGTCACAGCTAATCAATTACTTGTGAACTTGGTCGTGTTACCAACATGTTATAAAGTGGTTGTAGCACGCAGACAGTACGTTTCCGCACATGGGTTCCAATTCAAAATATTACCTACTCATTCTCCTCTACCTGTCCTAGAGGTTTCCTGCAATTTCCGAAGATCCTTTATCCGATAAAAATTAATGAATGTATGTATGTATGTTCAGCATCTTCTATGCTACTGACGGAGCGCCGTGGTTAGCACGCTGGGTTCGCATCTGGGATGACAACTGTTCAAACACGCCACCTGCCATCCAGATTTATGTCTTCCATGATTTTCCTGTATCGTTCCACACAAATGCCGAGATGGTAGCTTCGAAAGGGTATGACCAATTTCCTTCCCCATCCTTAACATATTTCAAGCTTGTGCTCAATGATCTCGATCTCAACGGAACTTAAACCCAATCTTCCTTCCTTCCTTCCTTCCTTTGATCAATTTCCACCAAACTCTGTATTCAATTTACTTAGTACATCGAAAGATATACAGCCTCGTATTGAGGTGAGAATGGAGATAACGGAATAACGGACAGCGAAAGGTTGGCGGGAAGGAGAAGGTGGTCGTGGGGAGAGGGCGATGACGAGAAGGTCAGAGGGAGGGACGATGTCTAAATGGACAGAAGTAGAGAGAAGAGCAGACAACAGAGTGAGGGAGTGTTGGATAGGAAGATGGCGAGGAGGTGGCGTATAGCGATATGGGGGAAGCGGAAATGGACAGAGAGAGGCTGATGGTAGAGATGGACAAAGGGGGGAGGAGATGGATAAATAGAAAACATTAATACGTAAGTACCATTTCTCAGCTAGTAAAATACAAATGTAAGTTAACAGTCTCATTGTTTAAGTTGTAAATAAAGAGAGAACCGACAAAACAGCAAAAAAACTAATATCACTACTGTAAAACTGGTGAAATTCTAGACCTACAGAGGATAGACGAAAACCACAACACATTACCAAACCTTAAACAAGTAGGAAACCCGTTGAAATTCAAAAAAGTTCCCAGTTGACTAGGAATGGATAAATACTTGTCGTGTATCGTACTCAAGGGAGTCTTACAACATTCTTCCTGTAAAATAATGCGAAGTTCACCTAGAGACGAAAGAGGTGCTGACAGGATTTGCGACTGCGACATTCAGTTATGCAGTGATGTCTTCAGCTTATTTCTCATTCCAAGCGTCCGTCACGTTCACTCAACAAACATTTTCTTTTGCGTTGTGACTTATCGGATGATATATTTTCGTTACCCGTATAAATCTTCGATACGGTGGTTGTTGAAACATCAAACACTCCGGCTAGCTTGGTTACGGAAGCACCCTCCGTAAGTGCACCAACTTGCCCACGTGTACTGAATTCCAGCACAACTACGCAGAACGAGACAGCATTCCTGTCTTACGTCATTTTTAATACGACTACTACGTTCTTGGACTTTGTCTTATTGTTCCGCCATGGCTCATATACATATTGTACATTACGTATCCTTACATACAACTTACACCAGTCAGTCTGAAAATCACGAACATCCCGCATCATTTTACATTATCGAACGCTTTTTACAGATTCACAGATAGTATTAACGTGTCTCGATTTTTCTGGAGTTGTGCTTACGTGGTCAAGTGAAATGTCAGAACTGCCTTTCTGACGCATTTACTTTTCCGAAACCCATGCTGATCGTTATCTATCAGTTCCTGAATTTTGTTTACCATTCTTCTCTGTCTTATTCTTGTTAGCAGCTTGGATACATACGCTGTTATAAGTTGATTGTACGATAGTTCTCATATTTATTTCTCTTTGGTGTCTTCGGGATAGTTTCGATGACACTTTTTTTCGAAAGTATCATGATATTTTTCAGGTCTCAAAGATTCTAGATACAAATTTGAATAGTCGTTTGGTTATCACTTCCTCCAATTTCTTCAGAAAGTCTGAAGGAATATTATTTATCCCTCCTGGTTTATTTGTTTGCAAGCCGTCTGTGATAAATTCTCACTCTGATACTGTATCCACTATGTCTTCGATATGGATTCTCATTCCTCCTTCTATCAGGTCATCAGAATATTTTTCCCCCTTGTATTCTTTCCACTTTTTTCTTCTTCGTTATACACATCTCTGTTATACAAAACATAATACAGTACACCTTTCAACATATTATTTAGCCTAGAATAACACTTGGAAATAATTATAATGCATCCGTCTTCGGTGTTGTCGAGGCTACATATAAAAACAAGTTTGGCAGGGTTGGAATAGGAAGGGGTTGAAGGGAAATTAACTCTGATAGCAGAAGAACCAGACACTTCACATCGTAAAGCGGTTTACGGAGTATACAAAGTTAATCGTATAACATTTAAGGCCCTATTATTTCATCAAAGCGAATTTTTAGTCAAATGAGAGAACGTAGAGGAGTAAGTTTTTCTTTTTGATTGTTGAATCGTCTTAACTGAAGTCAGCTGAGTTAGTGAAGCAAGTATGTTTTTTTTAAACTGAACGAAATTCTCTCTCGCTCTCCCTCTCCCTCTCTCACTTTTATTTATTTGTTTATTATTATTTTTTTAAATACGGACACACTGTCTGTGTTAGCGTGGTAGCTGGAGCTAGACGCACGAGACATTCCGTTTGGTAAGTCGTTAGGGAATTCAGTATCCGAGATCGACAGTGTCAAGAGAGTGGCGAGAATACCATATTTCAGGCATTACCTCTCACCATGTACAAGGCACTGGCCAACGGCCTTCACGTAACGACCGAGAGCGGCGATGTGCGAAATGTTGTCGGTGCTAACAAACAAGCAACTCTGGGTCAAAAAACCGCAGAAATCTATGTGGAACGTACAACTTACGCATCCGATAGGGCAGTCTGACGCAATTTAGCGTTAATGGGCTACGGCAGTAGATGACTGACGCGAGTGCCTCTGCTAACATCACATCTACTACAGCGCCTCTGCCGGCCGCTGTGGCCGAGCAGTTCTAGTCGCTTCAGTCCTGAACCGCGCTGTTGCTACGGTCGCAGGTTCGAATCCAGCCTCGGGCACGGATGTGTGTTAGGTTAGTTACCCTTAAGTAGTTCTAAGTGTAGCGGACTGACGACCTCAGATGTTAAGTCCCATAGTGCTTAGAGCCATTTGAACCATTTGAACAGCGCCTCTTCTGATGTCGTGACCATAGCGGGTCTACACTAGACGACTGAAACACCGTGGCCTGGTCAGATGAGTCCCGACTTCAGTTTGTAAGAACTGACGGTAGGGTTAGTGTGTGGCGCAGACCCTGCGAAGTAATGACTCCATGTTGTCAACAAGGCACTGTACAAGTTTGTGGTGCCTCCTTAGTTGTGGGGGTTATGTTTACGTGGAAACGAGTGGGTCCTCTGGTCTAACTCAACCGATCAGTGACTGTAAATGGTTATGTTGGCCATATGAACACCATTTGCAGCCAGACATCATGTTCCCAAACATGTCACTGGGCCGCAATTGTTCGCAATTGGTTTGAAGAACATTCTGGACAAGTTGAGCGAATGATTTGTCAACCCATATCGCCCGACATGAATCCCATCGGATATTTATGTGACATAATCGAGAGATTAGTTCGTTGACAAAATCCAGCACCGACAACAGTTTCGCGATTGTGGGTGGCTGTAGAGGCAGCATGGCTCACTATATCTGCGGGGACCTCCAACGAGTCCTTGAGTCGACGACATGCCGACTTGCTGCACTACAGCTGGCAGAAGGATGTCCGACACGATATTAGGAGGTATCCCATGACTTTTTTAAGCTCAGTATAGATGATGGAGTTTACATGACGAATGTTCTTTTGAGTGGGGAGAAATCACTACAGAGTTCGTTATGGGATCGCACCCGTTCTCAATACACAGGGGCAATAAAGTAACGACCAAACGTTCAGGACAATTTCTTCAAACATGCAAGAAAATATGTTACTTGTACACACATGTAGACCCCCATTTCCTGCAACTGTTCATAATATTGTAGATTATAGTCCGGTTTGAATAAGTTGCCAACACGCAGCTACTTGACCCGACTCCTCTAGCAATGGAAGAACACTCTGACGGCTCGTGGAAAGCAGTGTGCCTACCAGTTTTCAATCACGAAATCTTTCACCTGCTTCAAGAAAAAGTGTAGCTCTGTCGTTAATTAAGATCGTGAACAAAGTTTTCTCGTATGTAGAGACAATACACAGACCTATACCCTATATGAATATGAGAATATCTGGCCGTTGCTATTTGTAACACACCGTGAGTAAACGCACCTCCATTTTACACAGATAATGTGGAAATAATACTATTGCATAGGATGTTCCCAAGCAACTCCATTATAAGTGCGATACGAGGAACAACAGCAATTAACATATCCATAAGAAATTTTATACTGATATATACACTACAGTTGCTGAAAGTTACAGGAATGAACAAATGAATATTGTTTTGATTCACGGAGAACTTAAAAAACACACTTCATACAATTCTATATAAGGTTATGTAACTACGTAAATGACAGTAGGACATCGAAGAAAAGAAATATGTCCCTGGGTGTGCACACTGATCAGAATTTTGACTAGAAATCATATATTAACTTCTCAAACGCTAGATTACAGCAACAGCTCTTCTGCAGCTCTTTGCTAAGTTGGGTGGTGAAATGTACATAAATTGGGCTTACTATGAGTATTTGCTATACCTTAAGTCCTGTTTACGTTTCGTTCACGGAGAGAGCGTGTGAAGAAATAATTTGATTTTTCTCTGTCCTATCTCTGTGGGACAGATTTATAAGTACCAGAATAAGACTCGGAGATTTTAAGCTGGTGGACGGTTCTTGAAGTTCGCGATGTATACGGTGTCATTCTTCGGCGCCTGCCAGTTACTGTGGTATAATATTCCTGTTACATACTCTGCGGCCGCGCCGGATTAGCCGAGCGGTCTGCGGCGCTGCAGTCACGGACTGTGCGGCGGGTCCTGGAGGAGGTTCGAGTCCTCCCTCGGGCATGGGTGTGTGTGTTTGTCCTTAGGATAATTTAGGTTAGGCAGTGTGTAATCTTAGGGACTGATGACCTTAGCAGTTAAGTCCCATAATATTTCATACACATCTGAACATTTTTGAACATACTCTGCCAGATAAACAAGCCTATGACTAGTCGCATCGCCCTTCATTGTATATGCCCGGTTTTCCCCGGTATGAGACGTTGTAATGACCGCCTACTTTCAAGCATTATGCACGTATGAGCCACAAAAAAAAAAAGTTCAAATATGTGTGAATTTCTAAGGGACCAGACTGCTGTGGTCATCGGTCCCTAGACTTGCACACTACTTAAACTAACTTATCCTAAGAACAACACACACAACCATGCCCGAGGGAGGACTCGAACCTCCGGCGGGAGGGGCCGTGCAGTCAGGCATGGCGCCTATTACCGCGCGGCCATTCCGCGCGGCTATAAGCCGCACAAAAGCTTTGTATACTGTCTGTTTCGTAGGAAAACTGAAGTTACCCATTATCTTGTCATTGAAGTTTCCCACGGTTTTCTGTAAAACGCAGAATTGCAAATATTACAATATTTCAAAATAGCTTGTGTTGTGTGTGTTCCACAGCTTTTATAAATCGTAGAAATGACGTACGAGGGGTATGGCCTAGAGGTAGTCCAAAACATTTATTTGTATTCCAGTACCTTTGTTTGTCCAGCATACTGCACAAGAGCGCTAACATTTATATGCATATTGGTACAGATCAGTATGGACACCGTTTGTAGCTCGGCAGATATCCAAACAGTACTCCATTCTGGCCACATATTCATAAGCGTGACAGGTGGTCTGGCCTCTACTGCGCCGTAGACCCGTTGCCTGAAATCTGTGAGTTCCTGGACCCTTCTTCTATAAACAATGTCCTTGATAAGGCCCCAAGCAAAGAAAAAATCCAGCGGAATAGCATTGGGGAACCGAGGAGGCCAGACAATTGACCCAACGCTCAGGAAACGTCTCACGGCGCAGTGTGGTAACATCCCTATTAACAAGTTGGGTGGGGGGGGGGGGGGGCGGGGGAAGCTACATTACGCTCGAAAATGACGTCTGGAGGCATCTGCGGAACTACATAGTTCGCCAACATGTCGATTACGTAAGCGTGCCCTGCCACTGGTGCACAGGCACCATGCGACTCAGCAATGTCAAGAATTGGTGAGGATCACATCTTGGTGAGTGTGTCTATCGATTGTGTATTTGCCCAACAACATAAAACGTCGAGTTCCTTCGTTATTGTATCTTCGTTATTGTTTGTGTATCTCTCTAGCTGGACACTCTGTACTGTAACACGGTAAGCTCTAGAATAAGTTACTTTTAATTAATTTACTTCCTCTAAAAAGTACACGTCAAAGTTCGTTTCCCACTCTTTTGAGACATAACTGACATGCGCGACTAGACGCGCTCTTGGTTGGTAAGTGAGGCGGCGAGGGCGTGTCTCGACCCGATACAGCCGAGCGCGGAGGTAGGCAGTGGAGCTGTCTGCTGCTGTACAACATGGCACTTCAGCTCCTCCCAAGAGAAGGGCAGCAGGTAGCCTGGAGAGATGCTGCGAGTGGCTTTACCTCGGCGCTCGGCTGTTGCTGGCGTCTTGTGTGAGGTGCTTTCATGGTGCAGAACCAGGGGCTGCAAAATCGTATCACGGACGCATAATATGTAAGATTCAAATTAATTAAATTGAAAACGGGCAGTGACACCGAACGATAGATAAAAAAGACGATAAAGAGCGTCTAAATACTCACACCTTACACAGAATATTACTCAAGTAATTGACGATAAAAGACTTAAATATTTCTATTAAATCTAAGAATTAGCAACTTCTAACAGCCTTGGATGATTTTAAATAACCACCTGTCCCCAGTTAGTCCTTGAAGAACACTGTCGAAATACAGTTTTGTTAATGTGATGAATACTCAGTTAAGAACCAGAGTGTTAACTCCAAGGACGGAAAAATGTACTGTCGTGTACTATAAATACAAATCAATAAATATTTCGGCTGTATGAGACAGTAAACAACAATGTACGATTCATTCTGCGTGATTGTAGGTAATCCCTATACAGGGTGTTCGGAAATTCCCGTTTTAAGCTTGTAGCACTTGTAGAGTAAAGTGAATACATAACAATTATAATAGGAACTCATGTCCAGAAACGTTTCGCCTCCATGCTACAGCCGTTTGGAAACATATTCCTAAGGTATTTACGCAACCGAGTGTTCATGGATAGGGGTGGGGGGTTTCAGTGTGGTTACGACGTGTCCGCTTGAGTCATTTGACGTCTGTCCTACCTCTCTGACCTGATTTGAACATCCTCCACGTGTCTCTGAGAGTTAGAACAACATGATTGAGTACATGTTTGCAGAATATTCCGACATGATCCTTCTGAAAGGCGAAGCTCATGGTAATGGAAGAGGCGCTCGTCGCCTTTATCGCTATCGTTCTCCACAACGTCCGACTCCATCGCATACCCTTTTCGGCACAATTACGTCAGCAAGCGTGACTGTGGTGCTCCAAGGTGACGCCGCAGACCCGAACAGTAGGAAGCCGTACTACATCTAGTTGAAGAGAACCAGCCAAAGAGTTCACGAGCAATTTATTTTGCTATTGATAAGTGGAATTGTAAAACAGTGATGTACTGGGTCACACCTAATGAATTACTTGTAGCGTGGTAGCGTTACCAACATGTTTTCAAATGGTTGTAGCTCGCAAACGGTGCGTTTCCGGACATGGGCTCCAACTCAAAATATTATCAACCCATTCCCCTCTATATGTCCTAGAAGTTTCTAACGGTAGTTTCCGAACACCCTTTATCTGATAAAAGTATATGAATGTATCCCTCCACGTAAATGCCGAGATGGCTCCTATGAAAGCGCACGGCGGATTTCATTCCCCATCCTTAACATATTCCGAACGTGTGCTCTGTCTTTAATGACCTCGATGTCGACCGGAAGTTAAATCAAATTTCCTTCCTTTTATACTACGCTGCTGGATCAGTCTCAACCAAACTTAAAACTGAGGTTAAATACTACCTGGAGAGAGAGAGAGAGGTACAACTTCCCATTGACATGGGAATGGCGACGATAGCTGGAAGAAGACGCACAGAAGGATTCGGTGGAAAGAGAGGGGCAATCACGAAATGGAAAGAGGCAAAGGTAGGATCAGACGGGCACAGAATCGGACGGTTGGAGGAGATGGATAGCCACAGGCGTGGTGGATAGAAAGCGCGGTGGAGGAGATGGACAGAGAGGAGATGATAAAACATTAGTAAATAAATATCCAGCCAACACTGTTTTTCTCAGCTAGTAACAAATAAACGTAAGTTAACTACCTCACTGATTAAATTGTAAATAACGAGAAAACCAACAACCCCAGCAGAAAGCTAATGTCACCACGAAAAAATTGGTGAAATTCTAGACCCACAAGGGGTGGACGAAACCCACAACACATCACCAAACGTAATACAGTGTAGGAAACCCGTTGGCGTTCAAAAAAGCTTCCAGTCCTCTAGAGATGGATAAATATGTATCCTGTATAGTTCTCAAGGGAGTCTTACACCGTTCTTCCTGTAAAATAGTGGAAGGTTCACGTGAAGATGAAAGACGAGCTAAAAGGTTTATGAGTGAGACATTCAGTTATGCAATGACTCTTCAGTTATCGTGCTCTTTATTTCTCGTCCTAGTGCTGTTCAATGCGCGTCCGTCACGATCACTCAACACACACTTTCTTTTGCGTTGTGACTCATCAGATGATGTTTCTTCGTTATCACTGATTCCGGTATAAATCATCGGTGCGGTGCCTGTTGACACATCATACACTCCGGCTAGATTGGTTACGGAAGCACCCACCGTACTTTGCCCATGTGCACTGAGCTCAACATAATGCATTCATAACTATACAGAACACAGTTATGACCACAACTGACACTTGCGACGTATCGAGAACATTGCACTGGAGCCGTTCGTGGTCTAATGCTACAGTTCAACATGCAGCGTGTTTCTCACTGTCTTTCCATTTTTTTCTCCAACCCATTCAGTTCATACATTATACATCTAGTAGTCATGGGTTCTGTGTAAAGTTGTGATTTTCGCAGCGACACATCGTATCTATTCAAGGGTGGCGGTCATATTTTCTCAGCGCAGTTTGCCTTCAGATATCAACGAGGAGCGGCGTGTCGATAGTGACTAAGTGACAAATTTTTCGGGCAACCTCTTAAGATACTCTGTAAAGTTCTCGTGATCTGTGACTTCAAACGGCATCGTAGTGTGCCGGACTCAGAAATTTCGTAATCCAACTAGTAACTCTTGTTGTTTCTCTCACGACATTAAACACAGACTAATGTTGTTGTTGTCGTGGTCTTCAGTCCTGAGAATGGTTTGATGCAGCCCTCCATGTAACTTTATCCTGTACAAGCTTCTTCGTCACCCAGTACTTACTGCAACCTGCATCCTTCTGAATCTGTTTAGCGCATTCATCTCTTGGTCTCCCTCTACGATTTTTACCCTCCACGCTGCCCTCCAATGCTAAGTTTGTGATCCCTTGATGCCTCAAAACATGCCCTACCAGCCAGTCCCTTCTTTTTGTCAAGTTGTGCAACAAACTCCTCTTCTCCCGAATTCTATTCAATACCTCCTCATTAGTTACGTGATCTACCCATCTAATCTTCAGCATTCTTCTGTAGCACCACATTTCGAAAGCTTCTATTCTCTTCTTGTCCAAACTGTTTATCGTCCATGTTTCACTTCCATACATGGCTACACTCCATACAAATACTTTCAGAAACGACTTCCTGACACTTAAATCTATACTCGATGTTAACAAATTTCTCTTCTTCGGAAACGATTTCCTTACCATTGCCAGTCTACATTTTATATCATCTCTACTTCGACCATCATCAGTTATTTTACTCCCTAAATAGCAAAACTCCTTTA
Source organism: Schistocerca piceifrons (assembly GCF_021461385.2). Taxonomy (NCBI): domain Eukaryota; kingdom Metazoa; phylum Arthropoda; class Insecta; order Orthoptera; family Acrididae; genus Schistocerca; species Schistocerca piceifrons. The sequence goes on from NC_060149.1 coordinate 6,048,623, forward strand.
CTACTTTAAGTGTCTCATTTCCTAATCTAATTCCCTCGGCATCACCAGACTTAATTAGACTACATTCCATTATCCTCGTTTTGCTTTTGTTGATGTTCATCTCATATCCTCCTTTCAAGACACTGTCCATTCCGTTTAACTGCTCTTCCAAGTCCTTTGCTGTCTCTGACAGAATTAAAATGTCATCGGCGAACCTCAAAGTTTTTATTTCTTCTCCTTGAATTTTAATACCTACTCCGAATTTTTCTTTTGTTTCCTTTACTGCTTGCTCAATATACAGATTGAATACCATTGGGGAGAGGCTACAACCCTGTCTCACTCCCTTCCCAACCACTGCTTCCATTTCATGCCCCTCGACTCTTATAACTGCCGTCTGGTTTCTGTACAAATTGTAAATAGCCTTTCGCTCCCTGTATTTTACCCCTGCCACCTTCAGAATTTGAAAGAGAGTATTCCAGTTAGCATTGTCAAAAGCTTTCTCTAAGTCTACAAATGTTAGAAACGTAGGTTTGCCTTTTCTTAATCTTTCTTCTAAGATAGGTCGTAAGGTTAGTATTGCCTCACGTGTTCCAACATATCTACGGAATGCAAACTGATCTTCCCCGAGGTCGGCTTCTACCTGTTTTTCCATTCGTCTGTAAAGAATTCGCGTTAGTATTTTGCAGCTGTGACTTATTAAACTGATAGTTCGGCAATTTTCACATCTGTCAACACCTGCTTTCTTTGGGATTGGAATTATTATATTCTTCTTGAAGGCAGAGGGTGTTGCGCCTGTCTCATACATCTTGCTCACCAGATGGTACAGTTTTGTCATGACTGGCTCTCCCAAAGCTGTCATTAGTTCTAATTGAATGTTGTATACTCCCGCGGCCTTGTTCCGACTCAGGTCTTTCAGTGATCTGTCAAACTCTTCACGCAGTATCGTATCTCCCATTTCGTCTTCATCTACATCCTCTTCTATTTCTATAATATTGTCCTCAAGTACATCGCCCTTGTATAAACCCTCTACATACTCCTTCCACCTTTCTGCCTTCCTTTCTTTGCTTAGAACTGAGTTTACATCTGAGCTCTTGATATTCATACAAGTGGTTCTCTTCTTTCCAAAGGTCTCTTTAATTTTACTGTAGGCAGTATCTATCTTACCCCTAGTGAGATAAGCCTCTACATCCTTACATTTGTCCTCCAGCCATCCCTGCCTAGCCATTTTGCACTTCCTGTCGATCTCATTTTCGAGACGTTTGTATTCCTTTTTGCCTGCTTCATTTACTCCATTTTTATATTTTCTCCTTTCATCAATTAAACTCAATATTTCTTCTGTTACCCAGGGATTTCTATTAGCCCTCGTCTTTTTACCTACTTGATCGTCTGCTGCCTTCACTACTTCATCCCTCAGAGCTTGCAATTCTTCATCTGCTGTATTTATTTCCCCCATTCCTGTCAATTGTTCCCTCATGCTCTCCCTGAAGCTCTCTACAACCTCTGGTTTAGTCAGTTTATCCAGGTCCCATCTCCTTAAATTAGCACCTTTTTATAGTTTCTTCAGTTTTAATCTACAGTTCATAACCAATAGATTGTGGCCAGAGTCCACATCTGCCCCTGGAAATGTCTTACAATTTAAGACCTGGTTCCTAAATCTCTGTCTTACCATTATATAATCTATCTGATAACTTTTAGTATCTCCAGGATTATTCCATGTATACAACCTTCTTTAATGATTCTTGAACCAAGTGTTAGCTATGATTAAGTTATGCTCTGTGCAAAATTCCACCAGACGGCTTCCTCTTTCATTTCTTCCCCCCAATCCATATTCACCTACTATGTTTCCTTCTCTCCCTTTTCCTACTGACGAATTCCAGTCACCCATGACTATTAAATTTTCGTCTCCCTTCACTACCTGAATAATTTCTTTTATCTCATCATACATTTCATCAATTTCTTCATCATCTGCAGAGCTAGTTGGCATATAAACTTGTACTACTGTAGTGGGCGGGGGGTTTGTGTCTATCGTGGCCACAATAATGCGTTTAATATGCTGTTTGTAGTAGCTTACCCGCACTCCTATTTTTTATTCATTATTAAACCTACTCCTGCATTACCCGTATTTGATTTTGTATTTATAACCCCGTATTCAGCTGACCAAATGTCTTGTTCCTCCTGCCACCGAACTTCACTAATTGCCACTATATCTAACCTTAACCTATCCATTTCCCTTTTTAAATTTTCTATCCTACCTGCCCGATTAAGGAATCTGACATTCCACGCTCCGATCCGTAGAACGCCAGTTTTCTTTCTCCTGATAACGACGACCTCCTGAGTAGTCCACGCCCGGAGATCCGAATGGGGGCCCATATTTTACCCAAGAGGACGCCATCATCATTTAATCATACAGTAAAGCTGCATGCCCTCGGGTAAAATTACGGCTATAGTTTCCCCTTGCTTTCAGTCAGGCCGTTTTGGTTAATGTTACAGGGCCAGATCAGTCAATCATCCAGACTGTTGCCCCTGCAACTACTGAAAAGGCTGCTGCCCCTCTTCAGGAACCACACGTTTGTCTGGCCTCTCAACAGATACCCCTCCGTTGTGGTTGCACCTACGGTACGGCCATCTGTATCGCTGAGGCACGCAAGCCTCACCCCACCAACGGCAAGGTCCATGGTTCTGGGGCGGGGGGGACAGACTAATAAACATATTTATTTCGTAATGATAATCAGCTGGATTTTAGAACATTATTGACACCGCTGATCATACTCTTCCCAGCAACTAACAGTTATTAGAAGTTAACAGAACAAATGTTCAAATGCGTGAAATCATATGGGACTTAACTTCTAAGGTCATCAGTCCCTAAGCTTACACACTACTTAACCTAAATTATCCTAAGGACAAACACACACACCCATGCCCGAGGGAGGATTCGAACCTCCGCCGGGAAGAGCCGCACTGTTCATGACTGCAGCGCTGAAGACCGCTCGGCTAATCCCGCGCGGCTTGACAGAACAATTTACATATTAATGTGATAGGTTTGTCGCTGTCCCCTAGACGGATACGTAGCCGACGAACACTAAATAAGTTACACACTTAATAAAGTTTTTGATTTGCCAGAATTCAAAGGAGTGGGTGTAGGCATGTCGCACTTTCCAACGGAGCTAGTTCTCAGTCTCTAATGACCTAGAGCTGGGTGGTGACGAGAAATCGTTTCTAATTGTAGGTTCTACTCATTTTACATAATACTGTTTACCGTCTGTTTTTATTATATTAACATATTACGTAACTAACTTGGCGGGTAAGAGGTAGCTGTCATACTACATATCCAACGGTCCTCAGGGCCGATTTATTTCCTTCTGTCATTTGTCGTTTCTCTCATGTTCATGAATAGATGTTTGGTATGAATAGTGCCAAGCAGCACTGTAGTCTGGTGCCTACATTAAACTGTAGGCCTCTTAATAACTTGTGGGGTAAGTCAGTAACCTTCATTAGGACTATTTCCGTTAAACCACTACATTATTCAAATCAACCTAGAAGTCGAGGACAGCTTGCCTTTAATGTCAACATATTTTGTGCCCATATTTGTGGTAATGTTTCTTTGCAGAGCTGCTTGATCTGCTCACCCAACCATTCTCCATTCAATTCGTTGCCTTTATCCACGACTCAGTGTCATAACATTTCTGGAGTTTCCATTGTCAGCTTCATACACTATCTCATCGTCTGTAATCCATCATTTTGTTGAGTTCTGTGTCAGTGGTTAAGATGACAATTTGTTTCAGGATATATTTGACATAAGTTATTTTCTTTTCCTGAAGAAACTATTCTTTCCAGATTTTTTATCAGTCTTGGTGAGTGCGGTGTAGTAATATTTATTTACTTTGAGGGCAACTCGGCAGACTGGCAGAAAGATTCATTACTGTTAGATTACGCTATTGGCGAAATACATCTGGAAGTAGTAATAACCGCAAAATAGTTGTAAGTATACATCCGGAGCGACAAAATGGAACGACCACAAAACTCGTTTTCAGGAAGAGCAGAGGCCAGTCTGACATTAACTGGAAGAATACTACGGAAGTTTAGTTCACCCACAATGACAGCAATGTCTTCAGCAAAACGTAACACTGATATCCTTTCACCATGAATTTTAATCTCACTCTCGAATCTTAAATTTATTTCCGTCATTGCTATTTCAATACAGAGGTTGAAAACTAAGTGACAAGACTGCGTTCCTGTCTTACATCTTTTGTAATACGACCTCTTCGTTCTTTGACTTTCAGTCTTGTTGTTCCCTTATGGTTCTTATACGTATTGTACATTACGCGTCCTTCCATACAGCTTACATCAGTTATTCTGAGAACTACGAACACCTCGCATCATTTTACATTGGGCTCAAATGGCTCTGAGCACTATGGGACTTAACATCTACGGTCATCAGTCCCCTAGAACTTAGAACTACTTAAACCTAACTAACCTAAGGACATCACACACATCCATGCCCGAGGCAGGATTCGAACCTGCGACCGTTGCGGTCACGCGGTTCCAGACTGAAGCGCCTAGAACCGCACGGCCACACCGGCCGGCCAATTGTCATTATCGAACGCTTTTTGTACGTCGACAGATCCTATGAACTTCTCTCGATTTTTCTGAAATCGTACTTCCCTCATCGAGTAGTTTATCATAATTGCCTTTTTGATGCATTTACCTTTCTGAAACCCATACTGATCGATATCTATCAAATCCTGAATTTGGTTTTCCATTCTCCTCTGTCTTATTCTTGGTAGCAGCTTGGATACATGAGCTGTTAAGTTGATTGTATGATAGTTCTCGTATCTATTACCCTTTGGTGTCTTCCGGATTGTATGGATGTCATTTTTCCGGAAGTATCACGATATTTTTCTAGTCTCAAACATTCTAGATACAAACTTGAATAGTACATTAAATAGTCCTTTGATTGTCATTGCGCCCAATGTCTTCAGAATGCCTGAAGGAATGTTATCTATCCCTCCTTCCTTATTTGTTTGCAAATCTTCTAAATCTCTGATAAATTCTAACTGTAATATTGGATCCCCTATGTCTTCGATATGGATTCCCATTCCTTCTTCTTTCAGGTCATTAGAAAATTCTTTTCGCCTTGTACTCTTTCCACTTTTTTTTTGTTATACTCCTCTCTTTTATACTAAACATAATACAATACACCTCTGAACATACTATTCAGCGTAGCATAACATTTCAGAAATACTTACAATGCATCCGTCTGGGATAATGTCGCCAACACATGAAAACAAGTTTGGCACGGTTTGAACAGGAAGAGGCTGAAGGGAAATTTACACTGGTAGCAGAGGTACTCACACTTCACAACGTGAGGCGGCTTGCGGAGTACAGAATGTGAATCGCGCCAAGTGTAAGATCTCTCTATTTCATGTTTTTTTTGTTTTTTTTTTTGTAAATAGGAACACACTGTCTATGTTAGCGTTGTAGACTTTCGGAAAAGTATACGAAAAATCGAGAAATATGCTAAAATTGGAAATAAGGTGTCCGAAATCGGCTACTGAGGTGTAAGCACCGCGCAGTGGGTCGCTACATATTGTCATTTGCCAGAAATACAGAAAAGTTCACGAAATAAAAGGAGCTCTACGTCTTACGAATAGGGCCGAAAACTAAAGCATAAATTCGACGTCAGTAATTTCCTTTATCCTGGACTATTTGTGAAATAATACAGGATTAAATGTTCAAATCAGAGACCTAGGCGTATGGAAAATTCCTCCGTTGTAAAAGAACCCATATTTATCCTTTTAAGGATTAGAGATCTTTGTCTCAATTTAAGGTCTTCAGAAGAACGTACAGCAGAAGGTGGTTGAGCGGCAGACATACAGGACTTACTTGAGCACTTGAGTCAATACCGCACCTTCGCTCACTTCAATTAGGGTATCAAGTGAAATTTGGTGGAGCGTCATGAAGTATCATCAAGCGTACACTAATGAAGTGTGCTGTGACTCTTACCGTGCATATTGTACAGGCTTGCTATTAACTGTCCGCCTCCGTAGCGTAGCGGTAGCGTTCCCGCCTGCCACGCAGGGGGCCCGCGTTCGATTCACGGCAGGGGACTGGGTGTCGTATGTCCTTCATCGCCGGCCGGTGTTGCCGAGCGGTTCCAGACGCTTCAGTCTGGAACCGCGCGACCACTACGGTCTCAGGTTCGAATCCTACCTCGGGCATGGATGTGTGTGTGATGTCCTTAGGTTATTTAGGTTTAAGCAGTTCTACGTTCTAGGGGCTGACGACCTCAGATGTTACGTCCCATAGTGCTCAGAGCCATTTGAACCACTTTTTTTTTGTCCGTCATCATCATTTCATCCTCATTGACTCGCAAGTCGCCGATGTGGCGTCACCTAAAAAGGACTTGCAATACGGCGGCCGAGCTTCCCTTTCCTTTCGGGGGCCTCCCGGCCAACAATGCCATACGATCATTTCATAAATAAACTTTCGCTACTTGAGAGGGCTCCCAAGGAAAACGGTTTCATCGTAGAGCAATGAACTTTGTGGAAACATTTGTAAGGACATGCTGAAGAGAAATAAGGAATAAACCATTGAAAGAAACACATTTTAATTTCCAGGTGACAGGGTTCAAATCTGGTGACCTCGGTCGTTATGCAGTTTGGAGCGGTCAGCCAACGATACCGTTTGCTCCTGGGATATGCCGACGGCGAATTGCGCCACAAATTGTTGAAGAAGTTACTGTTAAAACAGCTGAGAATTCTGGACGCTATGTGTGATATTCAGGCTGGGCACGATCTTTGTCACAAATGAACAGTCCCGGGTCCGCCGTTCTAAAAGTGTTCCGAAAAATTGTAAAATGGTATCACTAAAAACTTTGAATTACTCACCAACTTTTGCTACGTGACTCAGACATTTGAGTAGACTTTGCACTAACGTTACGCTCACTGGGGTAGTGAACACTCAAAATTGTGGCATTTGGGTATCGTCACAGCCAATAAACGTTCACGAAGTTGCGCTGCATAGTGGACGCATCACCTCTGCTTGCAGTGCTTCATCACAATCGAAGTGAAGTTCTCGAAAATGTTCTTTAAGGTTAGGAAGGATGAACGATGGCAGTGAATCCTACGCGTCGGATTTTGCAGGTGTCGCAGCGCTCGTGTGTGATTTGGCATCGTGGGACTGAAGGAAGGGCTGTTCCACGAGTGGACGAACTCTTCGAATTCCATACTCGATTATAGCATGCTTTTCCTTATGCACCGACATATTTTCGTTACACGCTGCCATTTTAAACGTTAGAATTCGGAGCCGTCTAGCGGCAGAGGGTTACAAATATGTAGACGTGAAGAACCCACTCCGGTGAGAAAAGTGACGGGACAGCGATATGCCTATACGGAGATGGCGCGTGTAAAAGGGCAATGCGTTGGCTCAGCTGTCATTTGTACTCAGGTGATTCGTGTGAAAAGGTTTCCGTGACGATTATGGCCGCACTATGGCAATCGAGACTCTGACGTCGGAATGGTAGTTGGAGCTAAACGCGTGGAACAATCCTCTTCGAAAGTCGTTATGTAAAACAGTATTCCAAAATCCACAGTGTCAAGAGTGTGGCGAGAATACCGAATTTCAGGCATTATCTCTCACCACAGACAACGCGGTGGTCGACGACCTTCGCTTAACGGCTGTGAGCAGGGAGTTGTCATTGTTAACAGACACGCAACACTGCGTGAAATAACCGCAGAAACCAATGTGGTACGTACAACGAACGTATTCGTTAGAGCAGTGCGACGGAATGTGGCGTTAAAGGGCTATGGCAACGGACGGGCGACGCGAGTGCCATTGCTAACAGCTCAGCGCCTCTCCTGGGCTGGTGGGCCCTGGACGACTGGAAAACCGTTGCCTCGTCATTTGAGTGTCCATTTCAGTTGGTGAGAGCTAATGTTAGCGTTCGAGTGTGACGCACACCTCACGAGGCCACGGGCCCAGGTTGTCAGCGTGGTACTGTGGAGGCTTCATAATGGCGTGGGCTGTGTTTACGTTGGAATGGGCTGGGTACCTTTGTCCAACTGAACCAATCATAGACTGCAAATGAGTATATTCGGCTACTTGGAAACCATTTGCAGCCACTCAAGGACTTCGTGTTCCTAGACACCGATGGAGTTTTGTATGGCTGACGATGCGTCATGTCACTGGGGCACAATTTTTCACGATTGGTTTGAAGAACATTCTGGACAGTTCGAGCAAATGATTTGCCTACTTAGATCGCCCTTGAATGTGAAGCACAGTGAAGTACGACTGCGCGCTACATAGCCTGTCTTTTTGTCGTCTTTCCTTCGATGTGTTTCCTTGTTGTTGTTTCGTCTGTCGTCCTATGTGGATATCAACTAACATGGGCCAAATCCCATAATTGAGAATTGCACTCAGTTTTTTTTTTTTTATTACAGAGAGTGATCAGTCCCCTGATCGAACTCGTTAAGCTCACGTGCCAGCTGCCTGTACGTCGTAACATCTCGTCGTGTTCTGCAGACGGAGGCTGGCAGTTGTCCATGAGGCCCTCTGTGATGGACACGACGCAGTGTGTTGAATGCTCCAGGACACCGATAAACAACAAAAGTAAAGTTGAATGACCCTGCTGGGTCCTATTTAAAAACTCGGTTCCAGCAAGAGAACAGCACACTGTCAGGATAGCCACTACTTTCTATTGCCACCTTAAATGGTCATTTCTCCAAGAAGCTATTCCTGTCTTCGTCGAGTTCAAAGGAAACTCGGCATATCTCTTATGCTGGCACTGTCTTGCTAGTCACATATACCGGATACCTCCAAGGAATGTGGTCCGGCGCTCCAAGCGTCATTCTTCAAACCGAGGTGCTCCTCTATCGGCCACCACAATCACAGTACCACGAAAAATAATACAGTTTGGAAGGAGTTGTCTAAACCTGCTGTACAGGGTGTCCCATTTATCTTGACCATCTTAAATAACTGTTTGTCCAGATGCAAATTACAAAATGTTTCAAGTAAATGTTCTTTAGCCATCAGGGGAACATCAAACAGTGTGATTGCCTTCGTTGTAGCTTTGTTTTTTACAGAGATATGAACAGCGGTGTGACTTTTTTAAATGGCACCCTGTATTTTTTATTCGGTAATTAATTTCCTCTCCTAAAGAGCTATTCATAAATGTATCACAGTGCACTATTCACTGAAACACGTTAGTAATTACATAACACAACATTGACTTTGATCCCGACATCACAAACACGTCCATTTGCTGGAGTTGTCAGAAAACAAATGGAAACCAAGTAAAAACATAACACAAAATTGATTTTGACTCTCGTGGACCATTGCCCAGGAGTAGAACATTCAAAGGTGCTCAGAGTGGTGACCCTGGACACCGATACACTGGTGCACTCGTTGAATGGAAGAATTATTTACTGCTTCCAGTGTTGCCTGCTGAAGAGAATTACAAGGAAGCACGATACGTTCCTGCATGTCCTCTGGAGTTGTTGGAATACCGTGCTAGACAACGTCTTTAATGTATCCCCAAAGAAAAAAGACCAGAGGACGTAAATCACGAGACCTAGCAAGCCAAGTAACTGCTCCTCCTCTACCAATCCATCTGGCAGGATACCTTCGGTTCAGAACTCGACGTGCACGCAAGGCATTATGTGCTGAGCATTCGTCGTGTTGATACCACATAAGCATTCTCCTTCTTAGCGGCACTTCATCCAGAAGAGGAGAAAGAATTCGTCTGAGGAAGTTGGCATACGCTGTGTCGTATAGACTACCACCGATGAAATAAGGGCCAATAATTGTAGTACCAAGCATCCCACACCAGACGTCAACTCTCCATTGAGGCTGATGTTCCACTTGTCTAAGCCATCGTGGGTTGTCGTTGGACCAATAATGCATATTCTTTGTATTTACTTGTCCTTTGTTTGAGAAGGAACACGGTAAATAGAACATTGGAGAAGAAGTTCGGGTTGGCGAGGATTTGCTGGTGGGCCCACTGACGGAACAGTACACGATTCTGGAAATTATTCCCATGCAATTCTTGATGTAGGTATACATGGTAGGGATGGAACCGGTGATTTGTTTTAGGAATGCCAATCTCGTCTTCAAGCTGTCGTGTGGTCACATGTGGATTCATAGCAACGGAAGCTTCGTTTGTGCGCGTGCTACGACGATTGCGTTGTCGTGGCTTGAAACTTCCCGTTTCCTGAAATGTCGCAACAAGACGAGAAAACATCAGTCGGGAAGGTGGTTTCTTGTCAGGATATCGCTCTCTGTACAGTTCCGCGGCCTGCGTAGCATTTCGCCTAACTTCAGCAACAACAATAAAAGAAACGTTATGTCGATACAGTTTATAGGAAGGACGGACTCTACTGTATGCCTACTCTACACAACAGTATTTAAAAGGACGACTGTAACATGTATCCGCTGTCAACGTAAGCACGTGGATGTGTTCCATTACCCTGAGTACCTGCACTAAAACCTGGGAGCGTCAACGTCAGTGTTGTGTTATGTAATTAATAACGTTGTATTTCAGTGAATGGTGCACTGTGTTATATTTTTGAATAGGTCTATAGTAGAAGAAATGAAGTATGGAATAAAAAATACATGCTGCCATTTAAAAAATACATACCGCTTTTCATATCTTTGTAAAAAGCAAAGCTAAAACTAAGGTAATTATGCTGATTGATGTTCCCCTGACGGCTAAAGAACATTGTCTTGAAAAAATTTGTAATTTGCATCTGGACAAAGAGTTATTTAGCGTGGTCAAGATAAATGGGACACCCTGTATAGAGGGAACGATGTTAAATAATTCCCGCCCCACTCCCGTTTCGGGAGGTTTTTTTATTTTGCATCAATTCCGTAATAAAATAAATTTGGTCCATACGCTGTTTACTCAGATGATCGTCGTTTACGGGTTGGACATGTAGCAGAAGATGCCTATTTTATAGTGGAAGGATATGTATCTATCACGGAAACGCCCTCTGTCACCTCGACACAGTAGGAATTACGCTCCCCAATGTATTCGTGCAATTAAATATCAGAAGATGATTTAAATAATACTCGTATACTTTTTTGATGTAAGAGGCACACCGAAAGAGTTGAAGCAAACTTACTGTTTTCCCCATAAGTATACAACTCTACTCACATCAGAAATCGAAGATACTGTATATAAACTGCGCAAATAACTGTATACTCACGGGTTGCTCACACTGATGATTCAAAATATTACGACCACTGCGCACCGAAGAAATGAATATCGCATGGTGGTGTTTGGGGCACGTGATGCCGTGAGACATGTACATAAGTAGAGCAGGGGCGAGACAGAAATCGCAAAAATCCACTAACATAAACGACTTCGACGATGGACAGGTTGTCATGGCCTGGTACCTGCGAACGACCGTCTTGGAAACGATGAAGGTGGTCGGCTGTTTTCGTACTACTGTCGTGAGCATCTACGGAAGGTGATTAAAGGACGATGAAACCGCAAGTAGGTGACAATGTGGTGGCCGTCCACGTTACATCACAAAAGTTAGAAGTCGGAGCCTCCCTTCTCTGTACAGCTGGAAAATCGGCTCTCTGCAGCCGATCTGACGTAAGAGTACAGTGCCGGTGCAGGAACAATTGCTTCGGACCCCAATTTCAGCTCACATTGTTGAACATGAGGCTCCGCAGCAGACGTTTCCGTGGTGGCCTAGCAGCATTGTCAGTTACAATTACATTGGGCGTGGGATCATCAAGACTGTATCGTGGATCAATGGTAACGTGTGGCTTGGGCACAAAACTCATGTTTCTTCACGTCACGTCGATTGCCTTGTACAGATGCATCGTCATCTAGTCAAATGGTTGTCCAGAATATGCTAAACGCGACGGGCGAGAGTAATATTGTGCTGGCATTGGCCACAATCGTGCTATCGTTTTGTTGAGGAGCATAATTGTGAACTCGCACTATTGCCCACGAAAGTTGCCATATCTGAACACGATGGAACACATCTGGGACACCACTGGGCGCCAACTGCACGCCAAGTAGCCAACTGCCCGCAGTTTACAGAAATTGCGCGCCCTCTGCACGTACATTTGGAAAGCCTGCTACGGACTCTATGAATCCATGCCATACAGAGCCACATCTGTAATGTGTTTTACGGCTGTTTCAATACGCTATGAAGCAGATTGTCATTAATTGTTGGCTCATCAGTGTGTTTACCATAATACAAACTGTCAGTCAGTGATAGTGCCATAACAACTTACTGGTTAATCTTTACATTTTGGAACTAGATAAAGGTGCAATATAACTCCAGTGAAATTTAGGGTATCTGTATTATTTTTATTACTACTGTGAGGGTAAAGCTGAGCCTACGATAAACCCCTTGGATGTCAGAACGATCCACATCAGTTGGATTGGCTGAAAGCTAGATCTCTCGCCATGGGCTCACATACATCTAATAAATAGGATGTCGAACAAGCGGTAACTAACAGAGCAGAAGTGGCCCTATCTAGGATCTTGTTCAGAAACTAAATGGTGCTTTACTTACCATTAGAACAGTATCTGAAATAAGTGACACTTCAACACGAAAAGTAGTCTACTTCGCATATTTTCATACGCTTATGTCGTATGGTATTAATTTCTGGGGTAATTCTTCTGATTCAAAAAGGGTATTTTTGGCTCAAAAACGGGCTGTTCGAGCTATATGTGGTGTAAGTTCGAGAATCTCTTGTCGACTCCTATTCAATAGTCTGGGAATTCTGACATTGCCCTCACAGTATATATTTTCTTTAATGTCGTTTGTTGTTAGCAATAGTAGCCTATTCCCAAGAGTTAGCAACTTTCACTCAGTTAATACTAGGCAGAAATCCAATCTGCATGTGGAATGCACTTCCTTGACTCTTGTGCAGAAAGGAGTGGACTATTCTGCTGTATCCATTTTCAATAAGCTACCACAAGAACTAAAAAATCTTAGAAGTAGCCCAAACTCTTTTAAGTCTAAACTGAAGACTTTCCTCACGGCTCACTCCTTCTATTCTGTCGAGGAGCTCCTGGAAGAGCTAAAAATTTAAGCAAATTCCAGTGTTACATTGTTGATTTTCTTTATTTAAATTTACGACTTGTCACCTGAATATGTTTTTTTTTATATTTCATTTTATCTGTTTCTAATATCGTGTTATAATTTCATGTATTGACTCGTTCCATGACCATGGAGACTTCTCCTTAATATGGTCCCACGGAACAATAAATAAATAAATAAATAAATAAATATGAATGTTCTACCTCACAAAAGAATAACAAACACGGTGATCATCTAACGAAGAAATTAAGCAGTATTCCTCTTTACTCTCTGTTTACTAGAATGTTCCCTGTTGGGATACATGTGATCCCGGCGGAGGTTCGAGTCCTCCCTCGGGCGTGGGTGTGTGTGATTGTCCTTAGGATAATTTACGTTAAGTAGTGTGCAAGCTTAGGGACTGATGACCTTAGCAGTTAAGTCCCATAAGATTTCACATACATTTGAACATTTTTTTTGATACATGAATAACAAATTATTACAGGGTCTATTCGATCCCAACAAATGCAGAGATTAAAAAACTTACCAGTTGTTAACAAGGCACAGTGCTAATCTAAAATTTGAATGTCCTGGCGAGGGCAAGTTGAGTTAGGTGAATGGGACAAGACTAATTTGCATGTGAATTATAGAAATATAAACCCACGGTGGTCGTGCAGTGATTGCCTGAATTCGCCAGAAGAATGAAAAACTACGCATGCAACTAACATTGCTAACTGCGTCATGAATGGGCCTTGAGTCAAGAGAGAAACACTGTGGATTCGTCAAATGCGGCAAATCCTATCAATACGCCTACAAACGTATGGTAATTCTCATATACTGTACTCAGAGCTGTGGTTCCTCAAAATACTCAGCACTCCGTTGTGTGGAGTGTAGCGAGAGCCATGCACTGCGGCAGACTCGGTCACATCAGATCTCCAAAGGGTCTCCGGACGATATCTGTACACCAAGTGCTCTTTTCATAGACCCCAGACTATGTCTTCTCCACCATGTCCTGAGTCAAAGTGCATTCACCTCTGATACAGAGTTGTTTTTTCTCTCTACAAGTGCACACAATTCCCATGCATCAGCAAAGAAGGCTCTGTAAAATGTTGGCCAACGAAATTTTTGTTAACAGGACAACTACCTCCCTTCCTAGCTAAGTTTTACATTAAACAATCGTTAAACATCCATACATGCAATTCTTAAGCAATTCTGAGTTAAGCTCCCATTCCTCAGCTAAGTTTGCTACTTCAGCCAAGAGGCTCATCTTCACAATGATACGTTTCTTGTACTTACCTTTTTCTATAAAAGGTTTATAAAAGTGATGACTACCACGTGAAATTTGTGTCGGTTCAATGGGAAGAATATTGCGTCGACATGGGATGAGTCAGGGCAGTAAGGACCTCAAGGTCATATAGTTGAGCATGTCAAATGATGCTTTATGGACTGGTTTGGGCGTACACGTATTGCTAGAAGTTTAAAATGACAGAGAAGTGATCCGGCGCGGAACTGCATTCATTGGCCATCTCATGAGCAAGGCAGAATGAAATTATTCAGTGACTGAGGTTGAGGCTTTGTGAGTCGCTTTAAGAAATTTCGATATTTATTGATGCATAGGCTCACGAATGTCTGCAGTGATCACAGTAATTTATGAGTCCTTCAAATGTACAGACTTTCCACTTCGTTCTCAGCACAAAGAAACTTCAGACCATATCAAGGTTCTGGCTGGATGATGTCAGAATATGTAAGGTGTCCTAAGAACCCTTCCTCATTGCAACTGAACTCTTGAGTTCGTTGGCTGGCTATAACACCATGCTCCTCAAAAGCACTAAGTACCAGATCTAAATCTGCATTATGTTCCCCCTCACGTGTTTTCCGCAACGATGTACAGCATCCCTTTGTTCCTCAATGCTTCCAGGATCATGGAAAAATTCCTCTTAATGAAAGTAGTGGATGACATGTTGAGAACGAATGGCTACTTTCAAAATCGATAGCACTTCTGTAGAATAAAAACACTGTGTATTACTAGAATGCAGGATGTTGCTCCACTTGCCAATAACTGCTGCACAGATCCACAGACGTGAGGATACATACGTATCTTAGTAGCTCTCCTAACGTCTGAGGCTTGCAACTTTCCAGCTCAATGACAATATTGATTTGGCGAGAAGTGGGCACAAATATGATAGATCTGTGCATTTTCATGACACAGAAAATAGGGCTGTATTAGCAGTCCAACTATTCAATTACTCCGTTCTTCAGCATCGCCTTTTTTTCGCATTTGATTTACTTTCTACTTGTAAGTGAGGGGTGTATGACAGGGTCGAACAAAAAATTGATTGTGTTCCTCAGCTCTGAAATGACATGCGAAGGTACGTATCGTCACTGGTGCATCCTAAACCAGTCCTCAATTGTTCCATAGCGCCATCTGACTAAATGTGCTGGGGCATCATCTCTATTTCACAATCGATGATACAAGCATCTTCACTATTCTCACTAACTAGTCTCAAGGAAGCTAACGCTTGTTCACTATCTCTCACAGCACAGTCATCGAAACTCAGTCTCACATCCTTCTTTGCAAACTTTACGAACACAAATCTTTGGGGTAAACGCATACTCACTTCGACTGTATTCAGAAAATCAAGCCCTAAAATCATTTTGCCTATGAGACCTCAAACGATTATAAAGTTTGCTCAGAACATGTGTGGTTGGCGTTCGAAACCAATCCTGTCGTAATCTTTCGCTTAAGCACTTTTGCCACTCACAGCACTACACACTCTTATTCGATACATTTTAAATACCAGCTATCACTTTTATTTGTTGCTTGCCTCATGTACACATTTGTCAGTTGCAAAAAGATGACTCCCTGTATCCAGAAAACATTGCACCAAGTTACTATCAGCATGTAAATTAATTGTGGGATAAACATGACTCCCTTCTTTACTCTCCTCTCCTAGTAATTAGTAAATTTATGGAAATAAGTGTACAGTTTTACGGGCACCTTCGTACACTCATCAAGGCTCAGCAGAGATGCTGTTACTAGTCAGTTTCTCGGTCCGTCATTCTGCTCACCATTGTGCCTGTTGCACTGGGAATTTGCAAATCTCTAATACCTCTGCTCTCTCTTCAAATCCACGTTCTTCCCTTCCTTTTTTGTACCGCTACTCATCTGGCACATAATACGGGGACCAGTGGACTCGCTGCGTGAGCCTATTGCGTTCCATCTTGGTGGGTGTCTGGCTTTCTAGTTGTTGTCAGCTTCTCGTCTATCTCGCGGATAATGATTTTTGATCAAAGTGCATGGGTTTCCATGCTTCTGCACTTCAACTGTAAACCAATTCTTGTAGCAGATTGTGAAATACTGTCATAGCCTGCATGTTTCTCCTCACTATAGTAATTTCGCACTGGAGTCGATGTGGTAACCTCGTCAGACTAATTCCTATCAGCTTGGATGGATAATATGGCACGTCTGAGAACTGATTGAGAGGGACCATATCCTTGAAATCTTTTATATTCTGATACCTTGAGTTGCTGTATGTTTCTGTGATAAGTATTTCGAGTTTCACTCGATCCTGGTTCACCTCCAATCAGTATTCACCCAGACATGCATACCCGAATCTGCCGTAAGTTCTGCCAACTCCCAAAGTCAAATGTATGTTTGCTATGGCTTCTTGACACTGGTGTCCGCATAGCAAATTACAATTCTACGCGTGATAGCAAGACATTGGCAGTGCATCCTGGAACTGATCGATTGACATCTTTGGGGTCAGATCGTGGAATGGGTGGCTGATGAGTGAGATGATTGGACTGACGCGAAGTGTCTGTGTCTCTCATCTTCACTGCAGTTATGGTAATGTATTCCAGCATGAGCAGATGGCTGAATTGGTGTGTCCTGGATGAGTTAAAGTCTATGTGGTGTCACCGCCAGACACCACACTTGCTAGGTGGTAGCCTTTAAATCGGCCGCGGTCCGTTAGTATACGTCGGTCCCGCGTGTCGCCACTGTCAGTGATTGCAGACCGAGCGCCGCCACACGGCAGGTCTAGAGAGACTTCCTAGCACTCGCCCCAGTTGTACAGCCGACTTTGCTAGCGATGGTTCACTGACAAATTACGCTCTCATTTGCCGAGACGATAGTTAGCATAGCCTTCAGCTACGTCATTTGCTACGACCTAGCAAGGCGCCATTATCATTTGCTAATTATCTTGTGATGCATGTACCGTCAGACCGATGTTCACCAATTATGGATTAAAGTTAAGTATTCCAGAAGCTACGTACCTTTTTTGCTAGCCTCTATTCCTTTAACTGTTCCAGACCTCACGCCAGCCTGCGTGAGCTTAAACGCGTGCCTTTCGGCTTCCTCTCATAGTGGCTTGGCTGTCTTGCCAAGTCACAACAGTCTATCAGTCAGATAACAAAATTCCTCCTCCTCTCGTTTCTCCTCTGCTTCATTCTTAGCCGGTTCTTCCTCTTTCACATTGCCATCGAAGTATTACTACGATTCTTATCTCACTTCTCGATAACTTCAATTAAAGTACACCTGAGTTTCTTTCAACTGGACTTTCACCTGGAGTAGTTCTTCCTTCTCGTCATTTTCTCTTACACTGAGTGTAATGTGTCGGTCGGGTGATGATGATATGATGTTGGTTTGTGGGGTGCTCAACATCGTGGTCATCAGCATCCGTACAAATTCCAAATCTTTCCATTTCCAGTCTCGGCACTTCCCGAATGATGATGAGGACAACACAAGCACTCAGTCCCAGGGTGGAGAAAATTCCCGAACGGCGGGGAATCGAACCCAGGACCCCATTATCCAGAGGCAGCAACGCCAGCCACTTCACCTCCAGCTGCGGACAACACATCGTAGATCGATCAGTCTGTTCATCACATCGTAATTCAAGCAATTCCAACGCAACTGTTACTTCTCCGAAATGCTCTGCCCTTCCTTAGCCTTACCAGGACGTATTGTGGCCCTCTCTTCTAGTAAAGACCCTCGAAGTCCAAGTTGTTCACTTAATGTGCCTTGTTCATCTGTGATTATTTTTACTTGTCCTGCAACTGCATCGTGCCATGTACCAGCCGATTCAAGTTTCGTTCACACATCTACAGTTTCTTTCCTTAATTCGTCTGTGGTCCGTCGAGGCCCTTGCACAAACGATTCTAACTTAAATTCTCGCTCCTGTTCATCACACTTTCTTGCTAAATTATCCTAGAATTGTTTGCGTTGTGCACCAATCTTCGTATGTATACTTGCAAACTGTTCTTTATTTTCTTTGCTTATTTGTGTGACGGTTCATCATTCTTTTTTCTCGCTCATCATTCATTTTGCTTAGTTAATCGAGTGCTTGTAGGGCAGAGAGCATGTATGAATCAGTTGCGGAGCAAGTCGGCTGACGATCCGTGATGCTGGGCGCCATTTCCTCATGCATGATAGCGGCAGTATCCGACGTTGCCAGTGAGACCTCTTCTCCGTCCTGTTAACGACTACACTGTGCCCGTAACTATCCCAAGTACTTTGCATTATTAATGTACCAGCCTCCTCACTATAACTTACGCCAATTATTTTCCTGTAACTCGCAAAAGTTCCTTTGCTAATCAACGTCCTGTTGAATTTTCATATTAACTCTACTATCTGCAGTCTCAAGATCACAATTTTCCTGTTCCCCTACACTTACTCTAGCTGAATTACTTGCATGTCCCCATGTCAACTTACGCATTACCTAACCAGTTAACAAATTTTTATCCAGCAAAAGCACCTAAGACTTGGACACAAAAATCGACGGATAAAGGGTACCACTAATTCCTTACCCTCATATACAAAATCACGTTAGTAATCCCTACAACATTACTGAAAGTGTTACCCGTCCAAAATTACAAGTCAGATTGCAATGCCATTTACAATATCAAGACAGACCAATACAATCCACCACAGAATCAGAAGAACGCTGTAAGAAATCTACGTTAATTAATTATTTGTGCAAGCCACTCAATTTAAATTTTTCTTGAATTTCTACTAGTTACCAAAGCTGTTATTAGAATTCATTAAAAATTTCATCGCAATGTGACTAAATGTTCAACGAGATCCAAAGTCTCAGCCAGTGAATCTCACAGGATTATTAAATTTATGCTCTAAGTTCTAACAGTGCATCATAATGTCAAAGGCAACAGAGAAGGTGTGCAGGAAGGGCCTATTCCAAAGATTTCGATGTACCAGAAGGGCGTCACAGTGATCCGCATCAGTTGGACTGGCTGATGAGCAGGTCGCTCCCTATTTCCTCATATGCATTTAATAGAAAGGGTTCACGTAATGAATAAATAAAAGGAAAGGTTGTCCTTGAAAATATTAGATATGAGTGTTCTACATCACAAAAGGTAACAAATTTGGTGGTCATCTAACTATGAAATGAAACAGTGGTCCACACGAATCCCCGTTTATTACAAAGTTCCCCGCTAGCATACGTGAGTAACAAATTGATGCAGGGTCTGTTCGAAATGCAGAGAAATTCAGAGAACAAGAAACTTAACCGCTGTTCACATGGGACAGTTCTAACCTAATATTTGAATGTCCTGGGAATTACTAGATGAGTTAGCTGAATGGGAAAAGATTAACTGGCATGTGAATTATGGGGAGATAAATCCATGGTGGTCATGCAGTGATTGCCTGAATTCGACAGAAGAATGAAAATCTGCACACACAACTAACATTTCTAACTGGCTCATGAATGAGCCTTCAGCCACGTGAGAAAAATAGTGGACTCCTGAAATGCGCCAAATCCTAACGATGCCCATACAAACGTTTGGTAATTCTCATATACTGTTGCCAAAGCTGTGTTTTCTCAAAATATTCAGCACCCAGTTGTGTGTAGTGTAGCGAGGGCCACCATCTGCCGCAGACTCCCAACACATCAGTCCTCTATCGAATCTGCAGACGATGTCTTCTCCACCATGTCCTGAGAAGAAGTGCCTACTCCTTTGCCAAAGATTATTTTCTCCTCTTTACAAATCCATGTAATTCCCATGAGCCAATGGAAAACCCTTTGCGAATTGCGGATCAATGATATTTTTGTTAACAGTGCAACTGTCACCCCTTCTAGTAAAATTTTTACATTAACCAGTTCTTCAACAATTCTGGGTTACTCTCCCACTCCTCAGCCAAGCTTGCTACTTGAGCTGATACGCTCACTTCGTGTCCGCATTACTTGCAAAGTGGCGTCCTGACTGCTACCACTCTGCTACTTTTTTCATATTAGCCAGTGAGAAGCGCTCTTTCAACTTTCTACGCCCGAGGTTATTCACCCCACTAAAAACAGCGCCGAGAAGTCGGCTAGGAGCATTACAAAGAGAAAAGAATCCCTGTCCACAGTGCCGGTTTCTCGCTTTCAGCGGAACGCCGAGGTCTTTGTCTTTGACTGCCCCGCACGCAGTGATCTTTAAAGCTGACTCTTCGGCGCAAAACAACGTCCCTTTGAAGTGAGCGTTGGCCGGATGGCACTGCTTGTGAGAACTGAAACTTTCGCCACGTGCAGGTGTTAGTCACACTATGTTAAACGACCTTCGCACCTCATATTTTGCAGGGTACATTATGCAAAAAACTGCAAGGAAAGCTCATCGTAGACCTGAGCACGGAAAATGGTCGGTTCGCTGGCCGCTACCTGCCCTCAGCGGAGAGTTCATCTCATTCCCTCCGAAAGGCAGCTCGCATCTCATAGGGGGTAGACTGGCTCATCAGTACCCAACTAAACGACAGAGAAAATTACTTGCAAAACAGCCACCAACTTGAAGAACGAATTAACACACTGTAGGAGTAGACGTATTAATCCTGGTAATCTCTGACGTTAGTAATTACAAGTGTTACATATTTTGTCATTTGTCATAACGGAATTCAGCTAGTTATGACTTGAAATGTATTATAAATAACACGAGACATGGTAGACTGGCAATGGACTCTGACACGTATCGCTATTTACTCGTACATTATATAATTGTGGCTGCGTAGTATGTACACCAGCGCCAATAAAATTAAAATGAAGTTAAAAGTACTACCGGAAACAAGGAGCACTGCCAGTCAGCACTACTGAATATTAAATTTCTCTTTACTTATACAATAATTTTGTCAAACCGAGTGTGATATCGCTGAGGTTAACACAGCGAGCTCGTGCTAATCTTCTATGATGTACAGGGTGATTATAATTAAAGTTAAACTTTCAAACCGCTATAGAAATAACACCACTGGTCAGAATGGCGTCAAATTGCAATGGGATATTATCGGAGAAGGGGGGAAACGTATGGCAGAAGAAAAATAAATAGATACAAAATGTAGCAATATATGGCGCTGTAAGCATCATAATTTAATAGTGGTCGACTACAAATGACAAATTAATCATACAACAATACCTAAGGTGTACGTCTGACGTTAAAAAAACTGTACTACTCAGTATGCATCGGTGTACATGTGTGATATTGTTAGTTACGTAAGCCCATCCACCACGGCAAAATCATATCACATCGGATGGGAAAAATCGGTTTCTTTATAATCCTGGGGCCAAAAACAGCATAAAAAGCATCAATCAAAATCAGATCGGATTATTAATTTCCGTGTGATTGGCGCAAAACATGTTCGCTATGCTGTCCACCGTTTTCTGCAACAAGTTCAAATCGAGAAACAGCATGTTCCACAACTCATCGAAGTGTTTCCGGGGTCACGTTCAGAATGTGTTGTGCAATGCGTGCCTTCAGTGCAGCCAGGTTTTCAATCGGAACACTGAACACAACATCTTTCAGATAGCCCGGCAGCCAAAAGTCACACGGATTAAGATCAGGTGATCGGGACGGTCAGGCTGTACGGAAATGGCGGCTGATAATTCTAGCATTTCCGAAATGGCGCTTCAGCAGCTGCTTAACAGGATTTGCAATGTGCGGAGGTGCGCCATCTTGCACAAAAATGACCCCAGCCACACATCCACGCTGTTGGGAAGCTGGAATGACGTGGTTGCCCAAAAGACACTCGCAGCGCTTACCAGTGACGATACAGGTGACAGGACCTGTAGCACCTGTCTCTTCGAAAAAATATGGCCCTGTGATAAATGATGCCGTAAACACGCACCACACAGTGACCTTTTCAGGATGATTTGCGTGTGGATTTTCCGTTGCCCAAATTCGACAGTTCTGTGTACTGACATATCCTGTCAGATGGAAGTGGGCTTCGCCTGTCCACAAAATCTTCCACGGCCAATCATTGTCCACTTCCATGCAAGCAAGGAATTCTAAAGCAAAGTTCATTCTTGCTGGCTGGTCAACAGGAAGCAACTCGTGCACATAGGTAATTTTGAATCGATAGCAAAGAAGGATGTTTCGTAGGATTTTATGCACCGTGCTCACGGGTATTTCCAGTGTCCAGACAATTCTCTATGCACTACAAGTTTGCACACCACCACTCGTGTCCTCCTGCATTGCTGTGGCCACTACTTCCACTGACGTACTATTAATTAATTTCCTCCCTCTACCAGGTTGCACACCGAAAGAACCCATCTTTTCGAACTTCCGAATCGTTATCTTCAGGCCTAGGGCAGACACCGAACAAAAGCCTTTCTTGAAACCCTTCAGTGTCTGGAACTTGTGCAGTGCCACATGTGCACACTCATCATTCTTGTAATACAGCTTTTCAAGCAGAGCACGAGCCGACATTGAGACAGACATGGCGAACGTCGCAGATGCGAAAGGAGGAAAAGCCGTGTACCCGGCTTCTTTATAAAAACTTTGAAACGTCCCCTTTGAACAATTGTACATGACTGTCCTTAAACTGACACACAATATTTTTAGCGCAACGCAATCTGACTTTCAATAATCCCTACAAAAGAATGGCCCTGACTAACATTAACCTATACCTTTCATAAACCACTTACCTCTCAAAAATCTTCGTTACTCGCACTACTGCAATACAGCGAGCGCCACTACTGCCAGCTAAATAAAAGATTCAAACTACTGAAGGCACTAACTACTGATAGGCATAGTTAGCAAATGAAAGATTTTGATAGAGAACAAATGATGTGAAACTTCCTGGCAGATTAAAACTGTGTGCCCGACCGAGACTCGAACTCGGGACCTTTGCCTTTCGCGGGGAAGTGCTCTACCATCTGAGCTACCGAAGCACGACTCACGCCCGGTACTCACAGCTTTACTTCTGCCAGTATCTCGTCTCCTACCTTCCAAACTTTCTCATTCTGGGAACAAATGATGTATTTACCTTAATAGTCATAATATATACAGCAGTTCATGACATCCAGTCTTACAAATTTCAAAACTCCGCCATCTCTCTCCCCACATCCACCACTGCTGGCGGCTCACCTCCAACTGCGCAACGCTACGCGCTGTTCGCATCCAGCTGCCCAACACTACAATGGCAGACAACAGTGCAAACTAGCCACAGACTGCACACAGCACAGCCAGTGATTTTCTTACAGAGCGCTACGTAGCGTTACCAATATAAAAATCTAAACAGCCTACTTACATAGCCGGCCGACCGAAGTGGCCGTGCGGTTAAAGGCGCTGCAGTCTGGAACCGCAAGACCGCTACGGTCGCAGGTTCGAATCCTGCCTCGGGCATGGATGTTTGTGATGTCCTTAGGTTAGTTAGGTTTAAGTAGTTCTAAGTTCTAGGGGACTAATGACCTCAGCAGTTGAGTCCCATAGTGCTCAGAGCCATTTGGACTTACATAGCCCCCATGCTCCCCACAAAAAATTTTACAAATTGTTTTGGGCAGTGGCCAATAATTATTTGATAAAAATTTTCATAATTACAATAACAAAGATATCAAATGCACACACTTATTGATACAATGTTGGTCAAAAGCTAAAATTTTCTCTCAGTCCATAAAGACAGTCCTGATCATTCATCACAGTAAAATTGCAGTGTTAGTCTCAAAGTCTGAGCAGTAAAAGAAAATGCACACGGAAGTAGTGGATTTTCATGCAGTCTTCAAGAAGTAGTGCTGTCCTTCCAAAGGAAAGACAGTGCTGACTCTCGTCATGCAGACAGGTAATGGGCCACAACAGAGCAAACCCACAGCAGAGTCACTCGAATTTTTGAAGAATATTAGTAGGTAGGTCATCACACAGTAGACCCACTGTAGTCCTGGTAGAGATTGTGGTATTGGTGGGTCACCAGAGGTGCAGACCCCCTGCAGTCCTTGTAGAAATAATGGTATTGGTGGGTCATCAAAGATGCAGACCCACTGTAGTCCTTGTAGAGATAGCCAGCAGCCATCTGTTGTGACCGTGCAGGTGCACAATCACCATTGAAGAGTCTTGCGGATAATATAGCAAGTCCATAACCACCACTTGTGAACTCACAAAGTTTCTGGAATTGTCCTTAGAACCAACAATGCTGTTATCCAGTCCCTTGCTGAATTATTAACACACGTGCAAACGCTATCAGTCCCTACTTCTCACATATTGTCCATATACTATGACCAACAGAAACGTGTGCAGTGAAATGTAACTTACAACTTACTTAATCTGATGAACTGGTGTCCATTACAATTTTATAACATAAGAATACAATTACAAAGATACAGAATACATCATTAAAGAACATAACAATACAGATAACATTTGTAGTAACAGGTGCTTTACAAAAGAATAGAAATAAACATATACATCAGTGTTACAGGAATTATGACAAAAGTAAATACATAAAAGATCAGAATAACTTTTGAAACATCAACTTCGCACATGAGCTTTAAAACAAAACAGAATAAATAATGATTAACATCTTTACAAAGTAAATAACATATTATTAATGCAGATTATATTTGAGGATAACAGTATTCCTCATCATAGTTCATGTAGCTAAGTATTAGAAAAATTCTACAACATAAGTCTTATCAGATAAACATATAAAGACAGGAAGAACATAAATACACAAGAGTATACAAACACATAGCAGAATAACACAGGAGGAAAGGACAGGGTTTGTTTTCAGTGTAAAATTTGATACTGCAATCCAACCCAAAACTTCATTCTATAGATCTTTCGTCTTATTTCAACATTTGTTTCCACCAAAAAAATCCTATCCAAGCATGCTTTCTATATTTATATTTTCACATATTTCTTACCTCATTATTTATTTTCCAATATCTTACCTCATCATTTATTTCCAAGAAAATCCTACCTAAACCTGTTGTCACTAAACCCTACTTTTTTGTTCATATCCTCTTTCAAACATAGTTTTTCTCCACTGTACACTACTTTTTCGGCCAAACCATTTTCTTACAGCTTCTCAATGCATTTCATCCAATTCATCATAACTCATTCTCTTATATAGTCTACCCCCTCTTAAGCTAAATTAAATCTACTGAGCTCAGATGCTAAACTAAGGGGCGAGGCAATGCAGCAGCACAAAACAATTAACACAAATATCAATGACAAAAAATTCAAATTGGCAAAGCAATTGCAATATTACAACTAATATAAGGTACTGTGCAGCAAACAAGAAAAATAAATCCGTAGTAAAACTGGCTTAACAGCGTAATACAAAATCAAATTCAGTAACATTACGCCCGGCAAACAGCAGCAGAAAATGTAATAACTTATATCTAAACGTGACATAGCTCAAGCAGAAAAAATATTACAGTAAAAATGGCCATGTTTAATACCTATGTCACATCTTAAAACTAGGGTGATGCATCACGAGAACTTACTCTAGCAGACAAGTTACCAAATTGTAAAAAAAATTATTTATGCAGTTTCTGTGAAGAGAAATGTCTATTTATGTTCCCTCGTTTTCTTGGAAGTAGACCATAATTTTTATTTTTACTGGATCTGTAGGCATAAAATAACTATATTAGTACATATATTAAATTTTATTTTAACAAATGCTGCAGTGCAGCTAGAAACTAGATATTAAACAAAATGAGTAAATAAATACATAAAGCAAGCCATATGGCATTTCTCTCAACTAGCAAGACAATAGCCGTGAAATGTTTCTCGTCGTTTCATTAGGCATTTTAGTAAATATCATAAATTAAGAGCTCCACAGTGTAATCATATGTTTTCAAGATTCGGCATGTCGTATTTGCGATGCTTTCTACAAAGAAATTTCAATAGCGAGGATAATGGCCTCCCTTTTTTTTCTCCACCTGTGCCTCTGAAAGGTACACAGTAATGGCTTTTTTCCAAGCGACTGTCGCCCAGCTGGGTGCCTACGACGCATTATGTGCAGGTGGTCACTTAACTTTCTTACCGAAATATTTACAACACCAGTTTGCACTACAGTGACAGTCTCATATACAAAATTTCACGGGTCGAGAATTTGCGTTGCAAATGTGTAGATACAAAATCTTATGAATATAACAGTGTCCAAACATTCACGCATTTACACACATTTCATAACTCTTAAAGTACGATTCTTGGTTTCCAACATCCTTTTTCACAAGTCAGAGTCCCTAACCACTATTCATTCCTCCTTACCTTATTACACATATAAATATTCATCGACACTTCTTCAATATTTCATCATAACAGATATGTAGCATAATCAAATTCCTCATATAGCATCAGCTTATTGACCATAAACATACCTCAGGAGCATAATACACATCGTCATCGTAATAATATCATAACACCTCAGTCAACTCTCAAAATCGCCGTAGCTTCCTCCAATAATTTCAAAACCTAAAAAAAAAATTCTCTGCTCATTTCAGTAGTGTCATCTACATCAAACGTACTTTAAAATCATGATCCCATACCAAATACATCATTCAAAGCTCTCATAGTATCACAATGGTTCTGAAAAAATATGAAGAGTTCACAAAGTACAGACAAAATACAATTTCGTAAGTGTGAAGTTATCCAACTGTGTATTTACATAAACATCTGTCACTGACGTAGTAAAAAAAAAATGTTTCTCTCTCTGTTAAATGATCTGATAGCTGTGTAATTTATGTGTTAGAGAAATGTGGAACCTATGTGTAAAGTTGTATAAGCAAATACCATATTAGCTAGGGCTCCTTGTGCTTGCCAAACACATGGTACACAAAGTAAGCGTGCACCCCCCTGAGGATTAATGTAATTATACCCTCAGGCGTTACAGATTATAGCAATGGACCGAAATGTATGACGGAAAACCCTTGTATCATTGTACTTCAAATATTTTAAAAAAATAAATGTTTTGAGTGCGAAATTAATCACTCAAATATGTGTACTGTAGCGCTAAACTGTGGGTCATGTTGTAAGATAATCTGTGTGGAAGTCTTATAGTTATCGTCCTCTGAAAGCTAAGTTCTGCAGAAGTCAATGTACTTACCTCATGATGAACAACAGTGAAATGCTTTGTGTATAGATATCGTAGTTATTACGCTTATTGTTGTGATGAAGAAAGTACTGTCCTGTAACATATTGTTGTGCTACGGAAAAGGCTGTCTCATTGTAGCTGTACCACAAAAATTACTACTAAAACATGTTTTACTTTCCAGGATAAAACAGAAAACTGTGCAGATATAAAACATAAACACTGCAAAAGCAACATTGTAAATTGTCACTCATTCGTAGCGTCGTGATAAAATCGTGTAGCTGTCACATAATCTAACCACTATGTCATCTGGTATCTCACTGAAAGTACTTTAAATCCAGAATGTATTTTCAAGTAAACCAAAGTGTTGCATTAAAATCTCATTAGCAGTACCAGTATGTGTTCTAAGTTTGTAAGCCTTATAGTCGTTACGTAATCGTGCAACTAACAAGCAAGAATGTACACACACAATAACACTGTGTCCTCTGTTCACTATCACAATGCAGTGGTAATTTCTGTTTAAATAAGTTCTCTTGGTTCTTGACTGGATATTTAACTTCAGACATTGTTGCATGTTAACAGATTCTAAGTCTCACAAAGCATACTAGTAATGTAAAGTGAAAAATTTTATAGCTAATACTAAGTTAAAAAAACAGATTACTTCTCAATAAACGGTTTTACATGTGAAATGTGGTGTAAACCTTTACTCTTCCTAGTACGCAGAGGTTCAACTTGAACGGAATTATCATGCGGTATACGTCGGTGAGGAATGCTAAAATTTTTCTCAAGGTTAGCGTCTATGTTATTTTTCTCTGAGCCAGCCGGCGCACGCGACTGCCTGCTGTGCGAGTCATTGTCTGTTCCTTTGTTGGCGCGCGTCGTTATTGGGATTAGGAGACGTAACTTCCACAAATTCACCTTGTCGAGAGTGCCCTGCTCTGTTTGAATCTCGCCAGTTCTGATGCAATTCAGGTCTGTCGTTACGATCATATCGTCTGTCGTCTTGTCGGTAGATTCCATAGTTTCTTTCTTGTCGGTCACGTGGTGGAGAATTTCTCTCTGAATCGTAACTGCGCGCTGGACCGTTGCGTTTAAAGTTATTCTGTCTGCCTTGATAATAATTGTTTTGGTTCCAATACTGTCTGTTTCTATGTTTATCTCTGTCATATTCGTTACTACGGAAATGCGATCTTTCTCTGTAACTAGTATTACTCTGCCAGTGGTTGTCATATGGGTGGTGTCTGTTTTGGTCACGATTTGTGTTGTGAGAATAGCCTTGTCGTGTCCAGTTATTATTTCTTTCATCGCAGAATTGCGACGGATGTGACCTGTAGTGATTGTTTTCCTGTTTTGGCATCCCGCGACTGTCTGAGTCAATTTCTAGTTCTTATAAGAGTCCCTGAAAAGCTTCAATGTCGTCTTTGCAACGTCCTGCCAAAATAATGTGTCGTAAATGTTCAGGTAATTTGATTAAGCAAATGCGGATGAGTTCTGAGGGGCTGTATGGGTTTGAAAGATACTGATTCTTGTGCAACATGTCTTCAAAATATTTCACAAGACTGGAAAATTCAGATTGTTCGAAATGTTTCATCATTATGATGCTATGTTTTACTCGGTCTTGTGTAGTTTGAGACCAATATGCTGAGAGGAAGCCATGGTAAAATTCTCCTTCACTGTGATAATCGTGAAAGACCGATCGCATTCTTACAGCTGGTTCATTCTCTAAGTAGCCACACACAAATTCTAATCTGTGCTCTAATGACCAGTTGAGAGGAAAACAGTGAGAGAATTGATGGAGCCATGCTTGTGGATGAATGTCGTTGCCAGAATTCTTAAATGTTATGAATTTACGTGTAGTAACGAACAGCTTGTAGTCAAAATCATCATGTCGGCGAGTCGCATGTCGGTCATTGTTACGTCGTTTCGGCGGTTCCATCTCAAAATTCGGTGTACCTTGCCAATTTCTTTCATAATTTCCGAAGTGCCCTGAGTTATTATTTTGTGGCTGTTCCGTATTTCTATGTCCCTCTTCCCGTATTGGAGCGTGAGTGGGCTCTGAAATATGTAATTCTTGTATTACCTGTGTCAGCTGATCTTGTACTTCCCGGGTTTCTCTTTGGTGTTGCGTATTAATTTGTTTCTGATTTTGTTTGAATTTCCTAATTTGTTCGCACTCTTCTGTGTCATTAAAGACTACCGGTTTTGTGTCATTCAGATTATCATCTACCTTCGTAGATAAATTATTTAGCTGATCCGAAAGTTCAACTACTTTCTCTGATAATGAACTAATTTCCTCCATGTGTCTTTCTACTGTGTCCTTTAAGTTTTCCTGAGTTTTTGCAAGTTGCGTAACCGAATCGGTAGATGCAACTGAGTCAATTTTAGCTTGCAAGGTCTCATGATTTTTATGAACAATAATTTGCAGTTCTTTTATGGCTGCTTCGTGATTCTGTAATGCATTTTCATGCCGCGAAAAAATAAGTTGAAAATGCTCACAAATTTGTGTTTTTACGTCGTTACAGACTTTTTGACATTTCGATTCGATTTTATGTAACTCAGTAGTTAAATCTTCGCGTGTTTGTTCAAGCGTGGTGTGAAGATTTTGTTCCATTGCGTCTAAGTGTTGCTGTGTTTTTCTCTGGTGTTGTTCCATTGTGTCTAACTTTCGAAGATTTTGTTCCATTGTGTCTAACTTTTGAAGCTTTTGTCCCATTTGTTGCATTAATTGTAATAACAATGCACTTGTGTCTGAAACATATTCCTCAGTGCTTTTCGGCAGTGAATTTGCACCGGCAACATTCACATTTTGACAAGCGGAAAATGCGTCTTGACTCATTTGAGAAAACGGTGAGAACCCAAAACCTGAGTCTACAGTATTTGCAATACTGTGTTCTGTCATTCCCGATTCCTGAGGCGAGCTGTTGCCGACCGATCGATCGATAATGATTCGCTGTTCACTAATTGTTTCACTGCCTACACCATTGTTTGCAGCCCGCTCCATTTCCCTATGCACAATTACCAAATTACTACTTTGAACATTAGTTAATTCATTACTCGGTGGCGCTAACATACTGCTTTCGTCTTCACTGTCATTTCTCAGTTTACTTTGGAGCCTAGTATTACGTTTTTCACACGCCGTTATTGTCACAATATTTCACACGACAACACAGAAAAGCACAATTTGAAGAGCAAAACTAAGAGAACACATTAACATACCACTGAAAAAAGTATCTAGTTAATTGCAAGCGCAGCTGCGAAATACTTGGTGCAAATTTACATGCATGCCACAACTGTTTTACTGTACAACAATGAAATACTGCAAATAAAAAGGAAATTCTCTCTATAATTACGCGCTAGCAATAAACAATAGCTACACTAATTTCACAAACTACAAGAAAAAAATCAGAAGATTCCAGTGAGGTATCCTCGGCTAAGGGTCGACATATGAAAAGTCCCCTTTGAACAATTGTACATGACTGTCCTTAAACTGACACACAATATTTTTAGCGCAACGCAATCTGACTTTCAATAATCCCTACAAAAGAATGGCCCTGACTAACATTAACCTATACCTTTCACAAACCACTTACCTCACCAAAAATCTTCGTTACTCGCACTACTGCAATACAGCGAGCGCCACTACTGCCAGTTAAATAAAAGATTCAAACTACTGAAGACACTAACTACTGATAGGCATAGTTAGCAAATGAAAGATTTTGATAGAGAACAAATGATGTATTTACCTTAATAGACATAATGTATACAGCAGTTCATGACATCCAGTCTTACAAATTTCAAAACTCCGCCATCTCTCTCCCCACATCCAGCACTGCTGGCGGCTCACCTCCAACTGCACAACGCTACGCGCTGTTCGCATCCAGCTGCCCAACACTACAATGGCAGACAACAATGCAAACTAGCCACAGACTGCACACAGCACAACCAGTGATTTTCTTACAGAGCGCTACGTAGTGTCACCAATATAAAAATCTAAACAGCCTACTTACAACTTCAATGGGTCGTGCGCATGACAGGTGTTTTCATTTACGTATTCTGTCACTTACAACGCCACCCATTGACCAATTTCCACACTATTTTTTTCTGCCATACTTTTTCCCCCCCTTCTCCGATAATATTCCGTTGCAATTTCACGTCATTCTGACTATATCTCGTTAGTTCAACCTTCTACATTTATATCTATACTCTGAAAACCACTCGAGAGTGCATAACAGATGGCACTTCTCATTGTACCACATGTTAGAGTTTGTATGGAGTGCGTATACAGTGACCGCTGAAAGGCCACTGCGCATAGTTAATCTAATTTTGTCCCCGCCGCCCCCGCCCCCTCTCCTCCTTGTGTTTTAGGTAGCAGTGTACTTCTAGATTCCTCACTTAACACTGGTTTTTCAGTCTTTGTAAGTAGACTTTCGCTGTGTACCACAAACTGAACTGTAAAAGGTACTAGTGTAAAGTAATTAATTGGCACTTGTCGATACATCATAATCAAGCACAAAAACAAACCACACCAAAGCGGGAACGTAAGGGACTGAAAGTATAGCTCTGATATATATATATATATATATGGAACTAGGTGAGTTCCGATTCAGGCTTTTTCAGTGTGTCCGTGGCACTCTCCCGGGTATCAGACAAGTTTGTCAACATGCTTATTGCCCTTCTTTGTACGCGTACAGTACCGCCTGTTAATTCTATTTAGTATGGCTTCTACACACTTTGGCAATATTTTGGGATGCGTCGCGCGAGTGCTTTGCAAGCAATCTCGTTTGTAGATTGCTTGTATTTTCCCAATGTTAGTTCAATGAACTGAAGTCTGCCACCTGCTTTACCTACGATTGCTGCTCAATAATCATTCTATCCCATAGTCTCACAAGTTAGTACATTACGTATTCAGATCAGTTGGATGAATCTAGTTCTGAGTCATTGCTGTTATAATTTTTATGTTTTGTGATGTGCCTATTTTTACATTTCTCAACAGTTACAACAAGTTCCCAGCCTTTGCGCCACTTTGAAATCTTACCAACCTACTGTATGTGTCAAACGCACGGTCAACTGTTATTCTGAACCTGAACCATAGATACTCTAAATGCTCATTCCCAGAGCTAAAGGCTTTGAGTTCTTCCTTGAGATATGATACTACTACCTCTTTACTTAATATGTAAACCTTCTTGCTTGTTTCACCTGACTTTTCTACTTTGGTAGTCACACTCGGTATGGTCGCTGAAGGTTCTTTTAATGTGGACTTATTCAGAACAGTCAGGTCTATTTTTGCCATCAAATCTAATGTACTTCCGTGATGAATCAGGAAGTAGTATCCCAGTTAAGCGAACTGCACATCTGTGAATGGCTTCCTAATGCTTGGATCGGTGTCTTGTGTGCAGAGTGCAATCATTCGTACAGTGCAACACTTTTCTGTTACGGGTCATGCAATTT
Organism: Schistocerca piceifrons; assembly: GCF_021461385.2. Lineage (NCBI taxonomy): Eukaryota > Metazoa > Arthropoda > Insecta > Orthoptera > Acrididae > Schistocerca > Schistocerca piceifrons. The sequence continues at coordinate 6,081,374 of NC_060149.1, forward strand.
AGTGGCGATTAACGAAAACCGGTAATTGTTCTCGGTACCATAACATGGAAATTGAACTGTCGCATATACGAATGAAAGACAATTTGATAATTACATTCCTATGGCATTTCAGTAGTGAACTCCAATGCATTATTGACATAATCTGATTTACCGCCCACAGGGCATTCACCAACTGTGATTCCGAGTGCTCCTTACAAAGCTAGCATACGGTTACCGGGTCGAAAGGCGCACGCACGATGGCTATAAATTTGCGGCATGTGTGTTATTCTGAGCAGACAAAACAATTACTGACTACTACATTCTGAAGTATACAGAAATATTTTTATTGCAGATAAAGTTAGAAATATTTACAATCATGTCTTACCCATACTAACTTGCGTAACTTCGCAGTACTAGCGCCGGCCGCTGTGGCCGAGCGGTTCTAGGTGCTTCAGTCCGGAAACGCACTGCTGCTACAGTCTCAGGTTCGAATCCTGCCTCGGGCATGGATGTGTGTGATGTCCTTATGTTAGTTAGGTTTAGGTAGTTCTAAGTTTAGGGTACTGATGACCTCAGAAGTCAACTCCCATAGTGTCTAGAGCCATTTGAACCATTTGCAATATTAGCAATACGGGACATATTTACCAATTTGATTTTGCACTGAAACAGTCTGCATCAGATAAGTATCGATATACTTCATATAGAACTGACTTTTAAGTATAATTGGGAACTGGAATGAGAGACAGGAATGGATTAAAGATATCCCAGCACAACCAAGTTTTGATAAATAACAGCATAAGCAGAAAAATGCCACATTTGTTTAGTAAGTATATGCCTGTGATACCCTCAGTGAAAATCTAATTGTAATTCCGTTCACAGCCTGCGTTTTCTGTGGTGATGGTCAGTAGGTCATGGCTGATACAGCAACTTACTATTTTGTGCTATTTGTAACTGTTTGGGAGTTCTGCATATAATGCCCCTAACAGACACCTGGGCTAATTTTTATCTTATTGGCTCTGAGCACTATGGGACTTAACACCTGTGGTCATCAGTCCCCTAGAACTTAGAACTACTTAAACCTAACTAACCTAAAGACATCACACACAACCATGCCCGAGGCAGGATTCGAACCTGCGACCGTAGCACTCGCGCGGCTCCGGACTGTGCGCCTAGAACCGCTAGACCACCGCGGCCGGCCTTTTATCTTATTAATTCATTATATATAGACAGTAAATTTTATAATTTTATCACCTGTTGTTGTGGTCCAAGTTGCCTGTTGCTTCTTTTTTTTTTTTTTAATCCGCTTTGGAATCTGTAAGTGCAGTCTATGTAGTGTAGACAATCAAGCTACCAGACAGCGTAGACATTACTACTTTCCCAGCTTCACTATAGGGAGGAAACAAGTAGTTTACGTATGTTACGTCTCGCCCTCACGTACTGTGTGTGCATTGCTGGCCTGTCGGTACAATTTGTAAGGAACTCTGATCAAGCGCAACGTTACGTTCCCTGTGATGTCATGGTACATGGCGACGTGGTGTGCAACACATACACCATTACCTCCATTAAGTGTCACACTGGTTGTGATATTCCTCCTCTATCTTTTGAGGGGAAAAATTACAGGAAAGGGAAGCGTCCGATGAAGTGGAATGCTTAGAAAACTGTTATCACTGATATTATCAATTTATTTTTGTGGTTCATATAACACATAAAATATATTAATTAACATCGAGTAATCAGTGAAATTATAGTCCCTTACTGATACAATGATTATGTTTCGAACAAAGATTGCAAGTGAAAGCAACATAATGAAGATGAAGTTGAGGACAAGAAAAAACTGGAAAATGTATAAAAGGAAGACAATGTTGCATCGATGTTTAAACCTGACTACATATTACTCAAGAAGTGAAGGAAATAGTTGATCCCACTGCAACTAAATATACACAGATGAGAGGCTTTAAAGTGGAAGTCACTTTCAATATGCAGGCTTTCGAAAAACTACGCACCGTCCGACTCAGAGTTACAATATTAAAAGGTTTGGCTGGTTTCGTTGTCTATGGGCTGGGATACGTAGTTGCCGCTTTACAGGCCAAATACTGCTGAGTATTTGATAAGAATACACACATGAATCGAATGGTCGAAGGTTTCTATCACTCAGCAATTGCGAATTATTAATGTAACACATAAATTTATAAATGAAAGGTTGCAATTAAATAAAATCTGCAGGTACTATCGTAACGATTTTAAATGATCAGTGCGTTAGTGGAAATACTTCTGATAATGCGGTATATTTCTGTAAAACTCATATTGGTTTCGATGGTCCAGCAATTAAATAACAGGGAAACAATAGATTCCTACTGCACGTAATTAGTTATGACCGACAACATAGCTCGCAAGATATTATCTTCTGAACGCACACTACATCTTCACTGTAGAAGCCACGGAAATCTCACACGTGCACAAGTCGACACTCCGAAGTATTTCTATCTGACGCGTCCACGCGCAAATTGCTCCACTGCGCGTGTCCTTCCGCCGCCTGCGCGTGCGTCGCGCAGTGCTGTCCCGTCACTTACCTGTCCAGAAGTCCTCTCCTCTCTCTCGTACTGTTCTCCCACTTCCATCCAGTCTCTCCAGTCACGAGCGCTGTGATTGGCTAGAGCGCTCCCGCCCTGTCTTCAAGCCAACGCACACTCACAATAATAATGAAAGACATACGAAATACTGTATTTACATTTACATAACTTGAAAGTAAATAAATATTCCTACGGCTGGACCATAAACACATTCTAACACACATTATTAGATACATAAACAAATTAAATAAACATAAAGCAAAGGAACAGAGCAAACGGTAGGTCAGTAGCCTACTGTCTGTGTGCTTTCTAAAACACAGTAAATATTTAATCAGTTTCTTCATGAATAGTATATATCGGATATAAACAAAGACATGAATGGATCAACATATTTATAAGCACACTGCTACCATTTTTTCGTGTAACTGTGGAGTACTTATGACCTGACGCGATCGATAGTTATGAGCCCCTTTGACCTCCAATAACTCTTGTACTTTTCAAGTTACATGGCTGTAATTTATAGTAATTTAGGTTTACACTAATAGCTTTCTAAAGACACGTCGGTCGACGAAATCGGATGAAGCGTTTACATTTTGGAAATTCGTTGCTGGGTGTTACTTGTCTAATTTACAGTCAGATATTAAACTTTAAACTAATAAAGATGTTGAAAATCTAATGAAGATATGGAAAATCTGATTATACCATCAGAATCGTCGTGAAAATAATGGTAATGTACATGCTTCTTTTTGAGGTATCACGATTCCTCTGGCTGTTATTAATTTCTTTATGAACTGCGAAATGTGTGCCGTTACGGTTTCACGAAGTCCGCCATCTTTGGCGCTCTCGGCAGACAGCGTCACCAGCCACGCGGCTGGACCGGCACCACGCGGCTGCTGAGCTGACGCCCGGGACCACGTGGTCGCTGCCGAGCGGCGGCTTCGACGAGCGTCCTGTGCGGTCGACAACTCTCAACTCAGAATATTTGCAGGGCACCACGACTCGCCCGTTACCTCACAACTAAAAATGATACATTCCACAATCGTCGTTCCATTCGGGAAATATTATTCAAATTGGGAGGACGATCGGTGTAGGACTAATTTACACAATGGTATATCCTACACTCGCAGTACCGATTCTTCATTCACACGTGGTGGTGAAGTTATATCTTAGAAATGGAAAAAGAAATCCCCAGTTCTGTGACTTGATTCAAATCATTATATAGCAAGAATACGAGTGTCTGCTGAAGACATAACTTAAATAATTTAGGTACAAGCTAAATACAACTCTTTACACGTGGTTCGTCACACGGAAATCTTTATCGTGTTAAATTGATTTAAATCAGTGACAGTATTCTCACAAATTTAAAAGATATATTATTATTAAGACTAACATGGGCGATATTCAGTCGAAGAGAGACAAAGATTGATCGTACATGAACACATTTGTGTGAACAAAGAGTGCCATTTCGTGAAAATTAACTGAACTGCATCGAAGCAAAATAAAAAAGCACACCCGAACCTTCTATGAAATAAATGAAATGATTCCATCATAACTGACTAAAAAATCTAGATGTAATAAAAGAAGTGCTGGAACACTGGGTCGTACCTGGTCACCGGCAGGATCCAGACAGTCAAAAAATGCAGCCGAGGCAACTGCTTCGGCTGTTCGTTTGATTTTTTTATGTTCGTGGGAGAGGGACACGTCCTAGTATTTGGTGAGGAAAGGCTGGAAGCAATGTGATTTGCACAGAATCAAACCTTACAACCGCTCAAAAAGAGTCAGCCTATGTCAGATTGCCGTGATGACCAGCCTTTCTACTAAGTTACCAGTGTTGAGGAAAGAACCAGCGCACTGCTTTGACTCACAAATAAACGCTTTGGTAGATCTCTCTGGAGGTGATCAGCAACTTTGGTGCTGCACTCTAAGAATCTACTACAACCCAACAGTGTCTGTGTGCCTTAACGGTAGATCTGTACACTTGCGTAGATTGATAATTTGTAGAGATTAGGCAGGGAAACGGGGGAAGGGGGGGGGGCGATTTGATGGAGAGGATGCTAGTTGACACACAACATATATGCAATAACGACCGGTATATCCCCTTACCAAGGGAAGAGAAACATAGAAAAATCGTCTGTGCAACGTATGCAGGTTTATTGAGCAGTATCATTACGGTAAAGTTGAATGTTGACTTGTACAACCGCCTTTCAGTGAACACGCAGTTCTTGCTTTAATTGTTATATTCCTTCAAATTCTTCTGGACTATAGTAAATTGACGCAGATTGTGGAGACCTTGTTCAGAAATATCTAGAATCCCTTATGGCCACTGCCGACAGACTTGAAACTCCACATCGGGGCACCTCTAGTGAAATATGTGGCATCTATGGTGCCTTTGGAGTGTCCAGGAAACCCCAGTGTTATTGCGCTTTGCATGATCTGACCAGTTTGTCTACTAAAAGGAAGCATAGCGGACTGTGATGATGAATGGTTCGCTATTGGTAGCATCGTACCCAAAAATGACCATGTTCCTGTGATCTGGAATATGCGAAGGGCATAAAATAGAGGCTCAGACGGTTCTGCGGAGATACAATGAAGGCTTTCACGACCGGATGGTACTGTTGTTGATAATTATTCCGGGTTATATGGCCGTGGTCCATGGAATACTTCTATTCCTAACGTTTCGTCCAATACTACGTTGGACATCCTCAGAGGTCGGCAGAACTCAACAGGACCAGCCAGACCTCTGAGGATATACAACGTAGTATTGGACGAAACGTTAGGAATAGAAGTATTGCATGGACCACGGCCATATAACCCGGAAGAATTATTAGCAACGGTTCTGCGGAGAATTAGAATGTGTAAATCTTGACTTCCGCCATCGAGTGGGTGACTGTAGGACTGACGTCAATAGGTGATGCATGCACTATGCAAATTAAACGGCTGCTTCGACAGCGGAGTAGTATGACATGCAGGTAGCTTTTTCCTAAACTATAAAAACCCCTCCATAGACTCGATGTGAATTATGGACCGTAATAGGAGAAGGGAACAGACCAGCAACGTCACTCACATAAGAGAACATTCATCTTTATAGATAAGAGAGAATGTTAATACGGTATATAACGAAATAGTAACTCCGACATTAGTTACACTCAAGCATCGAAATAAATCCAGCGATTAAAAAAGAAGATTTGTGCCGGGCCAGGATTCAAACTCAGGTTACCTCCTCATTGCGAGCGGTCGCCCTAATCACTTCGGCTATACAAGCACGCTTCCCGTCCAACATAAATTCCCATACGTCGCACACTACATACGAAGTGCCCCCTGTCCATTACCCTTATTGCTCACAGTCTCACCCGATCCCCGCAAGGGGTCGAACGAAGGAATTGTTAATTGTTGTTAACTCTTTTATGTTTATATGTGTGGTGTCTGTTATATCTGGAATGCCTAGAACACCTTGGGATTATTTACTTGCAGATGTGTCTATGGTAAGATATCAGAACTAATCTAGTTCATTAAACGTAATAAATCCCACGTTGTACGAGGAAAAGAAAGCAATCAAACAGAAAGCAATGAATTTATATTCTGAGTGGCGTAGAGACTGTTACAGAACGCCTTTCTAATGAGATATGATGGCAGAGTGCTACGGAGAAAACCTAGAGGATATCACGGATGAATTTCCTCAACACGCTGTTGTAATAGAGGGTGAATTCAACCTGTTACCTTCAAAATGGGGGAACAAAGCCATTAAATTAAAACTACTACAGTATTATAAAGCTCTGACTGTCTTTTCTGAAAATTAATTCGAATAGTTAGAGAATCGACCAATGGAGGCAAGGTGATACTGTCGCATCGAAACCACAATCGTGTCGAGATCCGAAGGCAGGGTGATCAACGAAGTACAGCACTTAGAATTGGAAATACGTTTGTTACTGACACCAACTAACCACCAAAACAGAACTGATTCCCTGTACGGAGAATACAGCTGTTTAAGCAAAACTTGGAATATTTCAGGCTGCTGATATTTACACACACATCGAATATCCCAGGATATACGAACATGAGATATTTCAAGAACAAGTAATTGCTGGTGGTCAGGGTCAAACCACCGACCCGCAGTATGCCAGCAAGCGACGCTGAGAAGTATGCCATAGTGCGCGCACCACTGACTGTGGGAATATATCTCCCGCTAACTAACAGATGCTAATTTTTCGATTCAGTTAAGGTAGAGGAGGAAATAAGTGTCCATGAGAAAATTATAGCATCTGTGGCTACACGTGTTGCAAGGAATGCGAGGGAAATAATTTTCCTTGGCAACTACAACAGAAAACACTGCACATTGTTTAAGTAATCAGTATGAAACATTCATCTGTGGCGGTGGGACTTGACGTCCTGGACCATCCTCCGACGGTGGGAGTTGATTGCTGTAGGTAAGAAATGACAAAAATACATAGGTAGTTATAGTGGTGGACGTACCAAGCAGTTAACGTAATGAGTGGCCGTATCAAACCTGTCGCATTATGAGTGGGCATACCAGTGCTTTCATTAGTCGTGGTCCGACTCCGAGTGCTCGACGATGTTAAGAGGTGACGGTGCCAGTGCCAGGGAGTTGTCTTGCAAGCCACTGACCGTGTCGCGGAGGGCGTCCACTTTGTCCTATACTCGTCTCGTCTTCTTTCGAATGGTCATCTTTAGAGGGACGATGTTTGTCTCCTCGTGCAGGCTAACAATCCTCGTGACTGGAAGGGCACGCACGCTCTACCGAAGCACCTTATTCTGTAGGCGCTGGAGGGTCTGCATCCTGGAGGCACCAATCGTGGCCCTGCGCAGTTGATCCGTAGGTGAAGCGAGGGTAGACAACGGTAAGGTGCCGTCGGAGCTTGGTATCTAGTAAGGGGAGGCCACAACGTTTGGATCACACATTTACTTCAGAGTTTTTACACATTTAGTAGGCCATTAAAACAATATAATGTGCAAGCCGTAAGGTGCACTACTCCGACAATTTGGAGAAAATCGCAGGAGAAGATTTAAGCGTCTATTACATCCTATGTAAGTGTGCGTAGGTGCCGGCCGTTAGAATTCATGGTGGTCAGGTGGATAGGGTTCGAGCTTGGTGAAGCGATCGTGTGTGAGGTGACGGTTCGACTTCCGCTAAGTTTTAATTTTTAATGTTTCTTTCTCTTCATCACATCCGATGAGTAATTGTACATGACACTGGTGGTCTGGCAATTGTGACTTATTATATTATTGAACAACCTCATTCGCATCATTATTTGTCGAGTTTTGACTAGGGCTTTCTAAGCCTGTCCCTCGTCCTTGAAAATGTAATTGAAAATAGTAAATAGTCAAATAACATATGAAATTCACTACAACTTCATGAAAATGCGTGAGGTGTTTTCATTATATTATCTCCCAAATTTCATAAACTAAATAATGTGACCAGTGATGAAAAAGTCCGCAGCTCGTGGTCTAGCGGCTAGCGTTGCTGCCTCTGGATCAAGGGTCCCAAGTTCGATTCTCGGCCTGGTTGGTGATTTTCTCTGCCCAGAGACAAGGTGTTGGTGTCGTCCTCATCATTTCATCATCATCATTCTTGATAGTGGCTAGATAGGATTGTGAAATAATTGGACTGTGTACAAATTGGGACTTTGTACAGGCGCCGATGACCGCGAAGTTGAGCGCCTCACAAACCAAACCTCATCAGTGGTGAAGAAAGTATTGATTAAAAAAAATAGTGTTAGCGGGACTCGAACCGGCGTCTCCTCCACGACCTTCCTTCAAGACGCGAACGCTAACCGTTTTTCAGTTTTTCAGGAACATTCCTGGCGTCCAAAGGGAGGGGTGGTTCAATGGTTCAAATGGCTCTGAGAACTATGGGACTTAACATCTGTGGTCATCAGTCCTCTAGAACTTAGAACTACTTAAACCTAACTAACCTAAGGACATCGCACACATCTATGCCCGAGGCAGGATTCGAAGCTGCGACCGTAGCGGTCGCTTGGTTCCAGACTGAAGCACCTAGAACTGCTCGGCCATAGCGGCCGGCAGAAAGCTTAGGGAACGTAGAGTAGTGGAGTAGAGGTAGAATGAACATCTATGGTTTACCTAGCTTTTTTCCTTTTTTTTTAAATTAGCGGGTATCGCGAGGAGAGGGAGCAGCAAGACATCAGACTCACTGAGGCAATCCATTTATAGTTTCTCCGGGATCAACATTCCTATGACCCAGAGAATATATCACTTGTATGGAAGAGGCGGGGTGAACTCTTCATGACAGGAACACCCCAGCTCTGGGGGTGGGTTAAGGAAGACACTGCGAAGGAAACTGGAGAAAAATTGCCTGCATGTTGGGTTGCGGGCAACTGCACAATGGCGTTCATTAAGGAACTGCCAAAAATCAAGGATACTTTTCTCGCCTTCAGCAAACGAGTAGTGAGCTGCATGTCCACAAATCCACTTCACAGAGTTCTTCACTTGCGGGAGTACCCCGTGTCCGGGAATAGGAGCAGTTGAGTAGGAGTTGTACGGGTAATTAGGGACAACATCTGTAACACCAATAAAAAGGCACCTCCTGCCGATTTGCACACCAGGCGATATTTGTCTGTGTCCAAAACATCACAGGCGACACACAACGGGGTGTCTGTGAGGTGATTCTAGTGAAGGCGTGAAAGGCATACTTGCTTGAGATTGACAGGAATGTACCATGCAGACTGGACGTCAGTGACAAGATAAGGAGCGCACACCGATCGCCAAACGGCACGCCACTCAACGTGCGGATGCTTCCCCTCAAACACATTCGGTGACCTGTGCCAATGAAGAAAGCTACAGATCGCCTCCGTGGATGGCCAGTGCGCTGTCATTATCGTAGTACGGACGTAACTGAGGTGGAGGAAAAATGAGCGGATGTAGAAAGAGGCCGGCGGGAACGTCCGAAAGCGGGATAGGTACCGAGAGAGAGCGTGGTGCAAGGGCATCCAACAACAGGCTGGTAGCGCACGTAGGACAACGGTGCCGCACCGCCGTGTGAGAGCCAATGCAAAGGGCTATCGCTCTAACAGGAACATGGTACAGACCTAAACCGCCCCTGCACTGTGGGAGAGTGAGGGTCTCGTACCATATCTCGAATAGCAAGCCGTGGCAAACAAATGAACCCAATGTCGCCAGCATGCGGGGGGCCATGGATGGCGGAATAGGAAATGTCTGTGCCATGTGAGTGATACGTGACACCAAATACAAATTTACCTATTGAGCCCGCTGCAGAAGATCGAATACTGGGAAACGGTGATCTAAAAGCCCAGCTCGTAGTTGGGAAAGTAGGCTCCGACAGTTGAGGGCAATCGTGCGTCGCAGATCACTTGCGAAATCGAGTCCTAAGCATCGGATAGTATCGGCTACACAAAGCCCCGCACCTAGCGATGGCGCTCGACTTGTTGACGTCAAGGCAGCTATAAGATGCTTCGCCGCAGGTGGAAACCCACGCCAGTGAATCCCTGACCCCAGCACCTCTACGAAGGACGATGACGAGATCTTGTGCATAAGAAGTGAAGCTGGTCACTGAGAGACATCGCAGAGAGCCGTTGACGGAGGCCGCAGAGCAACGGTTCCATTGCGAGAGCATACAATAGTGCAGAGAGCAGGCAGCCTTGACGCACTGAACGACGTATCGAATGGGAGGAGTGAGACGGCAATTGTAGAGTACCCGAGACGTATTTCCAAGAAGACACATTACAACGTCGACGGTAGTATCAGGGTATTCCATATTGCGGAGAACCCTTCCCAGGTAGTTGTGATCGACCCGATCGAAGGCCTGGCTGAAATCAAGAGCTGACAAAAGTTCGGGCATACGTGGAGCGTGAGCAAGAGCGATTATGTACAGATAGCGACAGAGGGCAGCACGTATGTTTTTGGCACCTCCCAAAGAAGACTGATTCGGGGAAACCGCGTCCCGAACTGTCCGTTTCAGCAGCGCAGCCAACAGTCGAGTAAAGATCTTTGTGTCGCTGTTGAGTAACGTCAAGGGGCTGTAATCACATATCTGTGAGGTACCCCGAGGATTGTGGATAGGAATAAGGAAACCATCGGTGGGAAAGGTGACATAAAGTCCTGACAAATTTCCGTCCACACTGGCGCCCAGAAGGCGACGAAATCTCATATAAAACTATAGTGGGAGGCCGTCGGGACCAGGCGACCTGTTCGTAGAACCTGCCTGGATAGCGTCATTGACTTCGTCCTCTGTCACATTAGGAAGCAGATCCATCGTCGCACCCACGGGAACCAATCCAAAGAAGAGTTTGGAGACCGCCGTAATGTTGGCAGGGTGGTGACGTTGTTCTGAGTACAGCATAACATAATATGCATGGACGGCAGACCCTATATCCCGTTGGGTATCAAAATGCCGCCCATCATCGCTAGTAAGATCGTTAATCAAAGTCCCCCGACGGTGACGTCTTTCCGCTATGACATGATACACAGATGGACGGTCCTGCACTAACCCATCTTGTGTGTGCGTTCTGACCATAGCTCCTACAAGGTGGCGGCGAGAAAGGGATGTGAGCTTTGCCTTGGCACGATTCGCCATCGCCTGGCGCCCTGGCGAATACGGCATCATACTACATTGCCGGAGAATGGTGAAATAGAATTCCTGAGTCCGAAACCGCCACGTCGCAACCTCCCTTCCATAACATATCAAGACATTGCATGGTCCACCGTCGCGCCACACCCTCTGGCAGCAGAGATTGATGGTGCAGATATATACGTCATGGTCAGAGAACGCAATGGGTCAGACTTCAGCAGCCAGCACCCCAAAGACAATATCACGGGAGATGTAATCACGATCGAGATGGCTGGAAGAGTGGCTTGTGTAATGCGTAAACCCCAGACGATTGCCACGAACATGCTCCCAAGAATCCACAAGCCTGAGGTGCTGAAGAACTGTCGCAAGCTCTGAGCACGGAGAGTGACGTGGTGGTTGGTCTTTGGATGCCTGGGTGCAGTTGAAATCGCCTCCCACGATCAAGACATCCTGCCGAACCAGGAAAAGAGACATGACTGTCTCTGAGAAGAAGGTGGATCAATTACGGAGACGACCCGAACCAGATGGCGTATATACATTTACGACCATGACGCTGAGGGTCATACCTCTGGGATGAGGGAGATAGCCAACTGCATCAGCGATGGTACCGTCACGTAAGAGAATCGCCACTTGACTACCAGTAGGGAAAGCATGAGAGGTATGTGCTCTTGAAGGAGAGCAACGTCATCGGCCGCAGCATACAGCATGTCACGGAGTAAAACCAGTTTGTGGCGTACGGGAATAACATTGACAATGAGCGTGGCTATGCGATAAGTCTGCAAATCTGACATCGCTAGGACGACAGGCGATTCAGAGACGGGGGAAGCGCGGGGAACTCACTGTTAGGCCCCGGTGGAAGAGCACATCACTGCGATGGGGTGGGAGCCGACCCCACCGAGGAGGGTTCATCGCTCTGTACATCTCCACAACATCCATCCTCACGATCGGCGTCGTCCGTCCAGAAGACAGACGTGTCACTGGGCTATTTCAATGGAACACTGTCAGAGGTGAGCCCACGTGTAGCGTCAGACACAGAAAGGGTGGCAGCCGGGTCACACCCAGGCGGGGGAAGGTCGTCGTCCGGAGGTGGAGACGGGGGAGGCGAAGGACGTCAAGTCAGGTGTCAGGGCGTCAGAGGACAGCAGCAGTAGTGAAACTTCCCCTTTGTGTGTGAAGAAAGACTGTGCTGGTAAACTTCTACGTTGATACTGAAACGGCTGAGTAAAACTGAACGTATACAGACAGTTTTCTCTTTACTTATTCTGATCGTTTCTAAACTGACACACAATATTTTAGCGCAACGCAATCTGACTTTTAATAATCACTACAAAAGAATAGCCCTGACTAACAATAACCTATCCTTCGTGAATCACTTACTTCACTAAAATCTTCGTTACTCGAACTACTGGAATACAGCGAGCGCCAATACTGACAGCTAAATAAAAGATTCTAACTACTGAACGCAGTAACTACTGGTAGGCATACAGTTAGCAAACGAAAGATTTTGATAGAGAACAAACAATGTTTTTACCCTAATAGTGTTCAAAAGTCATAACCTATGGCAGCGCCATCTAGCGGGCCAACCATAGCGCCATCTGGCTTCCCCCTTCAAGCTAGAGAGTTTCGTTCTTTGTAGTTTTTTCGTTTGATTCTTATTTCATGATATATTTGGCCCGCTGACTATCAATGGACCACCTTGTATACTCCGTAAGCGACCGTATGGTGCATGGCGGAGGGCAGCTAGCACCACTACTAGTTATTTTCTTTCCTGTTCCGCTGGCAAATAGGACAAGGTGAAGACGAGGGACTCTAATGCTGTTCGATTAATGGAAGGCAGGGACGACTGAAAGAAGAGCTGCACCTTTCGTCACGGGTTCGCTTAGTTAACACTAGAGCAGTAAGGTAATGTTCAGCAACCTGTTCATTGAGACTTTCTAAGAGGGGTTGTGTATCGAGTGAAACCTTCCTCACATAACTCCGATAGGCAAATTTAAAAACGAGTCAGGAAACATATAGGTTCCACCAGCAAACGTCTCCGTTTCATACCGAGGAGTACCAACAATCTTCTTTTCCGAATATCGCCCGCGAGTGGAACAGGAAAGGGGTAGATCATACCCTGCTATATATGTAGTAAATAGGGCGCGAGAAACCTGTGTTGTCCTGCGGTTTTAAATTACCTCTTGATTGGCTCAAATGGTTCAAGTGGTTCTGAGCACTATGGGACTTAACATCTGAGGTCATCAGTCCCCTAGAACTTAGAACTACTTAAACCTAACTAACCTAAGGACATCACACACATCCGTGCCCGAGGCAGGATTCGAACCTGCAACCGTAGCAGTCGTGGGGTTCCGGACTGAAGCGCCTAGAACCGCTCGGCCACCGCGGCCGGCTACCTCTTGATTTCGATCACAAATTCGTCGTCCTTTATCATAAAAAACAGGTTGAAGATAAATCCTCTATAAATTATTGAAGACAATGAGTTTCTAGACGACTTGTCTCAAATCTGATTGATATAATCGTTCTAAAAATACGCTGTATTTTCTACTGTATTTCTCTGTCATTCCTGGTATCACATAGGAAGACAATTGCTACACAGTAAGACTAGTAGCTTACATTGATCTGTACTTATAAATCGTAAGGAGAAGGATGCAGCGCTTCTTCTTGGAGTAAAATTTAACGTTTTGTACCGTTGGCGCTTTATACACAAACTTGCGCTGCTGTTGTGATTGATGCTGTTTTACATTTCTTCAACTTAACACACCAGAAAAATTTGCATGTTTCTGGTAAGTGTGCGTTAATTTCCTTCTACGACGGTTGACCTCATGTAATTATCCGTTAATTTGTACAAATCAGCGCAACTAACCAGCAATATGAATTAATTATATTGTATAACTACATGTATATGCAAATAAAGCGTAAGTTAAATCACAAAGTTTTGGATCGTTCAGCAAACAAGAAAAGTTATTTAGGCACGACGCAATGGAAGTAGAATAATCTATGGTATTACAGCCATAGTAGTACTGTCCGCGTAAAAGTTCGTCGTAACTAAGAAATTGCATTAATTTACGTAAGACTACATGTTTCTCACACATGTTATTCAAACGCAATAGCGGTTTTCTCAGTTAAAAGGAAGTATTATAACAGTTACATCAGTTACAGATGCAAAAGAAGTCTGCAGTTCTAACACAGCTGGCAGACTAGATGTCTGACTTGTTGTACTTCCACTCTGGATAACAGTCCAAGCAATTGTAGCTAATACCGCCTTCATGGAAAGACGTTCTTGCTGCAATTTTTTCGGAGCCCAAGTGGATTCAAATGATGATGTTTTGCATGTGACACAGGCATCACTTCTTGATCAAATAAAACTTCAAGATAAACACTAAAAACGAAAATACATTGAGTAACTATAATCTGCAATTTATCCTTTCACACATTTGAATCAAAAGGATAAAATTCTGCAATTATCATCATCGTCATCATCATCATAATCGTCTTACCTACTTTAGTCGCTGAATTAAAGCCTCCTCTCTAGACTTTTTCAAGTCTTATTGATTCCAATTACATGTGTCCTTGATCATGTATATTATCGAATTGCAACTGTCCACCTTCCATTAATGCCGTCGTCTCTTACTTCCCTTACGTTTCAGAATTAAAAGAGTACTTCCTTTATCGATCTGTCACTTATTTACCCGCCTATCTGAATTTCATTTTCATTGCAGTAGTAAATTGTTTCTGACATTCCAGTTTGTTGACTGCTCTATTTCATAGTTTTCCTGTATCGCTTACAATTTCCCTCACGCAACTCTCAATTTCTCGTTGAGAAATCTCCAGCTTTTCACTGATTAAAACCTATATCGTAGGGAAGTACGTGCCTTCTTTCTACGCTTTCCGTTTTGCGCCCATCGAAAATTTCGTTTTGAAAACCCTGACATTAACGAATAATATTGCAGGGCTTTATATACTTGGTATAACTCCCCGATCTTACTGGTGATTCTCCTGCTTGCTAGATTCGTATCTATTATTATTACCCGTCTTACGGATCTACGATAATTTGCAGCTTGAAAGAGGCTTAGGATCGTCACATCCTGTACAATTTTCTTATCGTTCGACTAAACTTCAGTTCCATTAGGTCGTTGTGAAATAAATTTTGTTATTTTCTTCTGCGAGAATATCTTAAGCAAAAAGTAATGATTTTTTTTTCCTTAGTACATTCAACTAACGTATGATATGTCATTACAGTCGTCATATAGGAAGAGAATTACTACATAGCATGCGTAATTCAGGTTTTGGTTTTCGTAGGAACCTTTAAAGGATTAGAAGCTTACACTGGTACATTCACCGCTGCTTCATATAACAATTAGATTTCCATTAACAGACAGTATACCGTGATTAGGAAAGTTCACACTGCAAAATCTGAAAAGTTATTGCACTTTTAAAACCAACCGGTGGCGCTGTGCGTATACTTACGCCCGATGCTCATGTGACCACTGAAAATAAAACATTGTAACGTAATCTGCAAGTAAACAGAAGAAAATACGAAAAAGAATTTGAAAGAATTAATTGTTTACGAAACATCCTATTACGTGACTGCATCACGTTTTGAGAGGAAGATCTTTCTAGCTCTATAGTCCAAAAATTATAGCAACCTTTGTAGATAATGATACCAACAGATTTTTTCTGTGAAATGGAAATGTATGGATAGAAACTTCTTTTGGTTAATGGAAGTAATCGACTTAGTGTGTGGATACGTGGCTTAAGAATTTTTTCTTTCCTTCGATAAGAAATTTGGGCTGGACTAAGTGGTTTGTCATTTGGAATGTTGTTATAAATTATGATTTTTGCTTTCTTACCTGGTGGTGACATTTTATAATAGTTTCTGTCTTTGTCCTTAAGAATGATGATGAATGCCGTAAATTTTTTATAAATAGCTTCAGTGATGATTTTTGGACATAAAGGGTAAATTTAATATAACGCAGTTAGCTGAATTCGTGTTAGAAACCATCGACGGACAACCTCTTGCAGTAATCGTACAGTTGCAATAACTTCTGATCTATGGATCCCAGCCGATTCTTGTATGGAAAAACAGGGCTTTCCGTCTGATCAGCAGTCACAAATGTGGCTCCAGTATTGCGATACCCTTAGCGTATATGTGTGCTGATACTCTATTGTTGAGTGTCTGCTTGAATATCTCTCTCTCTCTCTCCCCCTCCCCCCACCTCTCTCTCTCTCTCCCTCTATTACACACACACACACACACACACACACACACACACACACACACACAGACAAAGATATCCACAGACAGGTTACGTTTTTTAACACTGTCAGTTTCCTGCACTCTCTTTGTTTAGGATGTGTGGCCAGATGAGAGGTGGGAGTCAACCGTGGTTTTGCTGACTACGCTTCCATGAAACGGGCTGGCCATTGGCGGTCGCTAATACAGCGGAAGCACTCTGGCACTGCATGCAGAAAGTGGAACGCGCGTTGTCCCGGCGATAACGCTGGCGGGAGAGGCGTGTAACAAAAGCAGTCGCAACCGATTACCACGCAGCTGCTAAATCGTCTGTGAAGAACGCTACAGGGCTTCAGCTGTTATAGAGAATGGCTTCGAGAACTGAGCCCCCCTCCATAATCGGTATCCGACATTGCATGCGTATCTTCCATTCTCTTCACAATTTTATCCATGCGAGCACGTGATTACTTTCGCTTCCTGTCGAATAATTACATTCATCACTAACAGTTACTCGAAGCTTTCAACACTCTAGTGTTATTGGCTTCGGAACGACAAGCTAGCCGACAGCTACAAATTTCTATCACTTTAATTACACGGCATACGATATTTATACCAGTTTGAATCTCTACCTACCTTCAGTGACTTATCATGCCATCTGACACAAAATTTATTCTTGTTTGTCACACTTACAAAAAAAAAAATGGCTCTGAGCACTATGGGACTTAACATCTTAGGTCATCAGTCCCCTAGAACTTAGAACTACTTAAACCTAACTAACCTAAGGACATCACACACATCCATGCCCGAGGCAGGATTCGAACCTGCGACCGTAACAGTCCCGCGGTTCCGGACTGCAGCGCCTAGAACCGCACGGCCACCGAGGCCGGCTGTCACACTTACAGTTATCCTATATGGATTTATCACTGATATTACCCGCCGGAAACAAAGTAAAATATCTATAATCAAATAGAAACGCCGTGCGGGGTAGCCGCGTGGTCACAGGCTGCTGATCACAGATCGCGCGGTTCCCCCCGCCGGAGGTTCGATTCCTCCCTCCAGCATGGGTGTGTGTTTTGTCCTTAGCGTAAGTTAGTTTAAGTTAGATTAAGTAGTGTGTAAGCTTAGGGACTGATGACATCAGCATTGTGGTCCCATGGGATCTTACCATATCTTTTTTTTAATAGCAACAAAGAAGCAAGTCATCTAAATTCTGCAACGGTAAACCAATCGGTTTGAATGGAAAATTTTATAGTGTAGTGGTTACTTAAGAGGGCCGTACGTAGTTAAATAAGTAAGTGACGACCTTCCTGTCCCATCAGTACTTTTAATTATCCTTGGCCGTCAGAACACTGAAAGTGAACCAAGAATCAAGTATACAGAGTTGCAAAAATATTACATGAAGGGAAAGCAGATAACAGGTAACAACATGGATCAACACGAACGAATATATTCCTTATTATTAATTTCTTCGAAACAATTAAACGGTTGTCTGGTCCAGGTTAGAGTTGCCTGGCATGGGTAGGAGATGAATGGAGTTGTATGTTGCATTATAAATGTCCGTGCGCCTGCACACTTGCATTGTCTTCCCTGGTGAAGAGCGAGAGCTCTTGGGTCGTGGTACCGACGGGTAGTCTTTACTGTCCACTGTCTCGATAGATTTGACCTGAATGTCGTAAACCATAGCGACAGGTTAGTGGGCCATGCGTATGCAGCCGTTTCAGATGAGTGTGTAGAGCAGCAATGAGTGACCTGAGATAGCTCGTGGCCTCTCTTCCTGTGTGCGCAGCCATTTCTAATTGTTTGAAGGAAGGAAGGAAGATTAGGTTAGAATGTCCCGTCGATGATGAGGTCGCTAGAGACGGAGCACAGACTCGGACTCAAGAAGGATAGCGACGGAGGTCAATTGTGCCATTTCGAAACGACCATTCAGGCATTCACCTTCAACGATTTAGTAAAAATACGGAAAACCCAAATCAGGATGGTTGGACGCGAATATGAAATACCGCCATTACGAATTTGGACCCAGTGCACTGTAACTGTACCACCTCTCCCTGTCTTGTAATTGTTTAGTAACCCCTCTCCTGTACATTCTGGGACGCCAATTTTCTGCTACTTCACACTACTCTTTTGCCTCTTATGTGCCTCTTCCTATATCTCCCTGTGGGTCCTGGGGTTAGAATAGGCCCGAGGTATCCCTGCCTCTCGTAAGAGGCGACTAAAAGGAGTCACATTTTTCGGCTCTACAAGTTCAGATCCCATTTTATGGTTTGACCTGCCACTTTCCAAATTCTACATAAGTGCTGGCCGTATGAGGAAGGACGCCTTACGTGGTGCATGAGTTATCCATAGTGATCTTAAATTCGATCTCCTGAACCTCTTGTCATGCCTTTGCATCTCCACCTGTAGTTCAAATATTTCGGCGAGGACACTTTCTAGGGTGTCATCTTCTTCCGTTGACTCCTCAGTATTGGATTTCACTGTGCCCAGTATCCTGCATCGTAGCCAGTCTGTTGTGGTGGAGCCATCACGTACTCATTTGGTGGTAGCCCCTTGACCACACAGCGATCACACTGCTGATGCCTGAGCTGTAAACTTCCCACGTATACCAAGGAGTTGATGCCTGTCTTCCTGGGGCATCAGGACTCCCAACAACGGCCATCATGCCAGGTGGCCTTTGCTGTGACTGGGTGGCGCCCGTGGGGAGAGCCCCTGATCGGAATGGGTGGCATCAGGGCAGATGACCTACAATGAAGCAGACTGTCATCTGTTGCTGCTGACCGTATGGAGCCAGCAGTCTCTAAGAAGGGGAGGATCGAGTACAGTGCTGACAGATATGACTCTAAATCGTTTCCCTCCCTCGCTACACCATGGGAAGAACGCAGGTCTAGAGAAAGAAGAGAGCCATATTCGCCTCGGTATTTAGTCTATAGCAGAATGGACAGGGACCCCTTTCTGATTGCAAAGCCTCAATTTTTTGTTGAACATCACGAGGATAAATATGGGGCAGCGACAGCGCTGTTCAAGATACGGTACAGTCATGATTCAGACAGTATCCCCAGCCCAGTCCCATGCGTTAATCGCTTGTAACCAGCTGGGTGATATTCCTGTTCGCGTCACTCCCCATAAAAGCCTCAGCATGGTCCAGAGGATTATTTTCCATCGCGACCTCCTCTTGCGGTCTGATAACGAGTTCCGCGCCACTCTAGAAGGGCGGGGTGCTCATTTCACCCAGCGCATTTGCAGGGGACCCAAACACAACAGGGTTGCCACCGGTCCCTTCGTCTTGGCCTTTGAAGGTGATTCATTGCCTGAAAAAGTCAAGGTGATGATTTACCGCTGTGACGTTAACCCATACGTCCCTCCCCCTAAGCAGTGCTTTAAGTGCTAGAAATTCGGGCACATGTCTACCCGCTACACTTCCAACGCCACATGTCGAGACTGCGGACGTCCACTGCACCCAGATACTCACTGTGCGCCTTCTCCCACTTCTATCACCTGCGGAGAACAGCACTCCCCCTGTTCGCCAGATTTCCCAGTACTCCAAAAGGAGCAGAAAATCATGGAGTTCAAGACCTTGGATTGGTTGACTTACAAAGAGGCTAAACATAAATAAGAACGATTACACCCCATTCGGTTGACGTTCACATACACTGCAGCTGCATTACCACCGCCATTACAAGTACCAGTCGTACCACATACAGTGCCACGAACAGTGGGCCCTCCAGGCCTCCAGAATACATCTGCACCCTTGATGGTACGGGAAACATCTCCTTTCGTTGCTCCCAAATTGCCTACTTCGGGAGCAAGCAACAGGCTTCTCCAGCTCTTCTCATGTGGTAGGGGACGCTTGGGTGGAAATCTCAGCGTCCCCTGAGAACCTGGATCTCACTGATGCCACATTCACAATAGGAATGGATACAAATACTCAGCCGGCCGAAGTGGCCGTGCGGTTAAAGGCGCTGCAGTCTGGAACCGCAAGACCGCTACGGTCGCAGGTTCGAATCCTGCCTCGGGCGTGGATGTTTGTGATGTCCTTAGGTTAGTTAGGTTTAACTAGTTCTAAGTTCTAGGGGACTAATGACCTCAGCAGTTGAGTCCCATAGTGCTCAGAGCCATTTGAACCATTTTTGAACAAATACTCAATCGGTGGCAGCAGGTGACCTTGAGGCGGAACCTGTCTCCTTGCATGCTTTGTGTCTTCCCAGCCTCATGATAACGCCATCGTCCACAGGAATTGCAACGGTTTTTTTCCACCACCTGGCTGAGCTACAGCAACTGTTAAGCTTTACACCTGCTTTCTGCATTGCCCTCCAGGACAGCTGGTTATTGACACAGCGTCTATAATAAAGTGTCAGGTGGAATTTGTGTCTATGTCCTGAACTGAGTATGCAGTGAACCTGTGCCCCTTCAAACACCGCTTGAAGCTGTGGCTGTCAGGATAAGGAAGACGCAGGAAATAACTATCTGCAACGTATATCCTCCTCCCAGATGGTGCATTACCCCTCAACCCAATGGCTGCACTGATTCGTGAACTCCCTAAACCTTTCCTACATTCGGGAGATTTTAACGCCCATAACCTCTTGTGGGGTGGCACTGTGCTTACTGGCCGAGGTAGAGACGTCGAAATTTTCCTCTCTCAACTCGACCTCTGCCTCTTAAATACTGGGGCCCCCACACATTTCAGTGTGGCTCAGGGCACTTACTCTGAGAGGTGGCATGAGCCTACTCTCATATTTCTATCTTACGATTCTCCTCTCTAATTGCATGCGGTGGAAAGTTGCTATTCCTTCACACGCGGACTTCCCACGCAGCGTCTCTCGTCACCCGGGTGGTCCAGTGACAGGCGGGCTCGGTCTGACTCTGAAAGGATAAGCCGACAGGTGTGAGGGGGTCGAGTGAATGCTTTCCAGACGCCGACATTGTCAAGAGGCACACCCACAGGGCCAGAAGTAGCGGCTGGGCTAGAGGTTCCGTTACTTCGCAGAAACGTAGCGAAAACACTTTCTGGCGGGCTACCAGCGAGGCGTGGGAATGACTTGTGTACCCAGGCAGCTGTGGCGGGAAAATTCCCGCGCTTTCTGCAAAATAGTAACTGTGATTGGCTTGCTCAGGGCATAGCTCTGTGACGTAGCAAGATCGGCGCAGAAATTGGCGCCAAGAATCTCCATTGGTGGAATGGTAGCGTTCCGGCAATGGAGTGGAATTTTCCGCCGGTTTTCGAGTTGCTGATTGGAACGTTTAACCACGGCCACTGTCGTGGGGCGGGAATGTTCTGTGTTCGGTTTTGTACGGGTGCTCTGGTGGGTAGTTGGCTCTCGCCTTTCGGTCGAGGACGTCGAAGCAACCAGCCAACGGCTCCGGTACGGCAGATCGTGTCCTGGGAGTCAAGAAGTCGGTTTGGTAATGTATGTCCGCAGCACCGGCAGATAGGGATTCTCCTAGGTGACAATCAGAGCTCAGCAGAGCGCGCCTGTTCGTCTTTTTCTAACTTTGTTCTGTCTTGGGTAGCAGCAATTAATGTTGGGTTGGCTATGTGTTTTCTCAAAGAATTGAGTTGCTAGGAATTGGCTGCACATATCACTTCGTCATAATCCTCACAATCTAGTTTAGGGACAACTTCACATTCACAGCGTTTGTTTAAGTATCCAATTAGAACCAATTTGATGTATTGTTAATGTTTCATGTGTTGTTGTTTATTATTTTGCGTTTAGTCTTAATAAATCATATTGTTATTTTGGACAGAACTTTCATTCTGTTAATAGGTAGAGCAACCACATCATTCCTCACTATGTTAATGAAACCTTCGCTTAATTAACTTATTTATCAAATTAAATTATTGCAGGTGCCAAACTCTCTTCTACTCCACTGGCAGGGTTGATTAGAGTCAGTTCGCGTATTTTTTTTATCCTTGTGCAACAGCAAAAGCTGGAGTTAGAATAGGGGGGGCTTAGAGCATCATGTACATATGTAGATTCTAGAAGAATTGAGTGTTAAATACACTGCTAGCCCCGGCACCTCGCAACTCAGCCACTGATTCATCCCTCTGCAGCCCATGACTTCTCCCATATGTTCACTGGAAGGCCCACAATGACTTGTGTGGTAGTGACCACTTTCCCAAAAATGGTTCAAATGGCTCTGAGCACTATGGGACTTAACTTCTGAGGTCATCACTCCCCTAGAAATTAGAACTACTTAAACCTAACTCACCTAAGGACATCACACACACCCATGCCCGAGGCAGGATTCGAACCTGCGACCGTAGCGGTCGCGCGGTTCCAGACTGTAGCGCCTAGAACCGCTCGGCTACCCCAGCCAACGACCACTTTCCAATCTTCCTGTCACTCACCCAGCGCCATTCCCCCCGACGTCTACCAAGATGGGCATTAAAAAAAGGCAGACTGGGAAGCTTTTAACTCTTCTGTCACCGTTGAATCTCCTCCACATGGTACCACCGATGTGGTAGTTAAGCAGGTCACAAGAACGGTCGTTTCTGCGGCGGAAAACACTATGCCTTGTTCATTAGGGTGGCCCCGGTGAAAGCCAGTACCTTGGTGGTCGCCGGAAATCGCCGAGGGCATTAAAGAGGGTCGGCGAGCTTTACAGCGACATAAGCGCACCTTTCCCTAGTGCACCTAATTTCTTTTAAACGACTCCATGCCCGGGTTCTCCAGCTTATAAAAAGACAAAAACAGGCGTGGTACGTCTTGACCATTGGGTGCCATACTTCACCTTCCCAAGTCTGGACTAAGATCAGACGTGTTGGTGGGTACCAGACACCAACAGCTGCTACTGGCATTAACATCAATGACGTATTATCTACCGACGCAAACGCAATTGCCGAGCACTTTTCTGAGCACTGTGATCGATCCTCCACTTCAGAGAATTATCCCCCAGCATTTCGCACCCTCAAACGACGGATGGAAAGGAAAGCCCTCTCGTTCACTGAACGTCACAGTGAACCCTATAATGCTCCATTTACAGAGTGGGAGTTCCTCAGCGTCCTTGCACATTGCCCTGACGCAGCTCCTGGCCCAGATCGGATCCACAGTCAGATGATCAAACATCTCTCGTCCGACTACAAGCGACATCTCCACGTCATCTTCAACCGGATCTGGTGTGATGGCACATTTCCACCGCAATGGCGGGAGAGCACCATCATTCCAGTGATCAAACCCCGTAAAAACCCGTTTGATGTAGAGAGCTCTTGGCCCATCAGCCTCACCAATCTTCTTTTTAAGCTATTAGAAAGTATGGTAAGTCGGCGGTT
The DNA here is from genome assembly GCF_021461385.2 of Schistocerca piceifrons. Lineage (NCBI taxonomy): Eukaryota > Metazoa > Arthropoda > Insecta > Orthoptera > Acrididae > Schistocerca > Schistocerca piceifrons. The sequence continues at coordinate 6,104,986 of NC_060149.1, forward strand.
GTGTTGGGTCCTGGAGTCACGTGGCCTACAGGCTCCATGCAAGTGCGGTTTCCGCAAGGGTCACTCTACCAATGATAATCTAGTTTCCCTCAAGTCTGCCACCCAAACAGCCTTTTCCAGACGCAAACACCTGGTTTTTGATTTATGAAAAGCTTACGACACGACCTGGCGACATCATTCCTTGGCAAATTATATGAGTGGAGTCTCCAGAGCCAGCTCCCGATTTTTATACAAAATTTCCTATCGCTCCATATTTTCCATGTCCAAGTTGGTGCCTCCCATAGTTCCCCCTATATCCGAGAGAATCGTGTCCCGCATGGCTCTGTATTGACTGCATCTCTATTTTTAGTGGCCATTAACGGTCTAATAGCAGCTATCAAGCCGCTGCAGGGCCGTCGGTCTCACCTTCTCTGTATGCAGACGACTTCTGCATTTCGTACTGCTCCTGCAATACTGGTGTTGCCAAACGGCGCCTACAGGGAGCCATCCACAAGTCGCAGTCATGAGTTCTAGTCCTTGGTTTTCAGCCACGACGTCGTGTGTCATGCATTTCTGTCGGCGTCACACTGTTCATCCAGAAGCAGAACTTTACCTTAATGACGATCCACTCACTGTAGTGGAGACATATCGATTCTTGGGTCTGGTTTTCGATGCCCAGTTGACTTGACTATCTCACCTTCGTCAGCTTAAGCAGAATTGCTGGAAGCACCTCAATACCTTCCGCTGCCTGAGCAACACCAACTGTGGAGCAGATCGCTCTACGCTGCTGCAGCTCTACAGAGCCCTTGTTCAATCCCACCTTGACTATAGGGGTCTGGTCTACGGTTTGGCGGCGCCCTCAACATTGCATTTACATGACGCAGTGCGCTACTGTAGTGTTTGCCCAGCGACGGGAGCTTTTAGCACGAGCCCTCGACGAGTGTCCTGGTGGAGGCTGGAGTCCCTCCATTGAAGGTTAGGCGTGCACAACTGCTCGCCAGTTACGTTGCACACGTTCGTAGTTCTCTTGCGCATCCGAATTACCGTCTGTTTTTCCCAACCACGGCGGTTCATCTCCCGCATCGGCGGTCCACGTCAAGGATTACGACTGCGGTTCATGTCCGGTCCTTTCTATCTGAAGTGGAGTCCTTGCCTTTGCCACCTATACTCGAGGTCCATTCACATACACCTCCATCGTGTACAACTAGGCATGACGCTTCACCTGGACCTTTCACATGGTCCTAAGAACTCAGTGAACCCCACAGCTCTCTGCTGTCACTTCCTCTAGATTCTTGGCATGTACCGGGACCATGAAGTGGTATACACTGACGAGTCGATGGCTGATGGTCGCGTTGGCTTCGCGTATGTTCGTGGAGGACCTATTGAACAGTACTCCTTGCCAAATGGCTGCAGTGTTTTCACTGCAGAGCTGGCGACCATTTTTCATGCTCTTGAGCGCATCCGCTCATGCCCTGGGGAGTTGTTTCTTCTCTGTACTGACTCCTTGAGCAACCTACAAGCTATCCACCAGTGCTACCCCTGCCATCCTTTGGTAGCGACCATCCAGGAGTCCATCTATGGCCTGGAACGCTCCAGTCGTTCCGTGGTGTTTATGTTGGCCCCAGGCCACGTCGGAATGCCAGGAAATGAACTTCCCGACAGGTTGGCCAAACAGGTTACACGGAAACCGCTTCTGGAGATCGGCATCCCTACAACTGAACTGCGGTTATTATTACGCCGCAAGGCTTTTCAGCTTTGGGAGACGGAATGGCATAATCTCAGTACGCACAACAAAGTGCGTGCCCTGAAGAAGACTATGAATGTGTAAAAGACTTCCATGCTGGCCTCTCGCAGGGACTCTATGGTTCTCATCTTGCTCCACATTAGTCATATATGGCTAACACATGGCTACCTCCTCCATCGCGAGGACGCACCTCGGTGTCACTGTGGCTCACATATGACTGTCGTCCACATCTTGCTGGATTGCCCCCTTTTAGCCGCTCTGTGGCGGACTTTTAACCTTCCGAGCACGCTACCCTCGGTGTTCGGCGACAATGTCTCAACAGCAGATTTAGTTTTACGTTTTATTCGTGAGGGATTTTTATCGTACCATCTAAGGGTGGGCATTTAGCCTTCTCTCTGAGATCGCTACCCTCCCTCCATTTTATCTGTCACCTTCTTTGCATATGTTTGCCTTGGTGGTCGTCTTTTCCCTACATGTACTTATCTCGCCTTGAATTTTTGGGTGGACACTTCATGGTGTTGCAGAGTGGCTGGCTCATCCTCTTTTATTATTGTGATCAGCCAGTCCAGACCATATGCTCTATGGTTTTAATACCTTCTCCTACTCTTCCTTGTGAATGTTTTCCCCATTTTTTGTTGGATCCACTCGTTTTCTTCTTAGGCATGGTGTTTGCTGTTTTTGTACCTTGATCCTTGCTTGCATCAGGAAAAAGTGAATGATGACCCTGTAGTTTGGTCACTTTATACCCCAAACAAACCAACCAGCCTCATCCTATAAGAACAATGGCGATTAGTAGCATTATTTGTTGTTTGGCCTTAGTTTTTCTGAACAGCGATTCGGTGCTCAGTGCAAACCACTCTATTTATTTAGCGAGGATCTTCTATGTCCTGGGTCGCATCTGCCATCAGTATTTCCTTGAAGTATTAGTTCCAACAGGTGGTGACTGTTGTTGTGTATTGTATAGCCAGAAGTAATATCTTATTCCGACAGTGGTGGAACATATAACTGGTTGTTCAAACTTCTTGCTTTGCCCCAGTGATGTTTCTGTGTCCCTTCCAGGGTTAATCAGATTTCACATGGACGTCAGAAGAAACCACCCCAGTTGCATCCCGTCAGTTGTCATATGCTTACTTTTTGGAGAAAACATGGACTACCTACCGGAATGGGCTTGAACTGCCTCCCACAACGTCTGGTGTCCTCACATCTGCTGCCACCAAAAGAACTATAATAGGAAAACGAGTAAATCATTTGTTTGCTCCTCTCTTTAGTGCATGAAGTCATGGAATCATGATTTTATGCCAGCCTTGTCAGACAATTTATGGAATTGCATTCGTGGTTTGATAAAAACACGGCTCACATCACACGGCAGGCATAAACGTTAGGAATTTATCTCTCCATTCTTTTGTTGTTCTGCTTCACCATACGTGTTGCTGTGAACAGACATTATTGCATAGAAGTACGACACTTTTATTGATTGTGAGGATCAGGTTGGTATTATCAATAAATTTATTTTTATTGTTCTGATTAAATGACAGTTGCGACTCAATTTGGACGTTGTCCCGGCGAATAACGTGTAATTTTAATTCTTTGGCAGTCTGTTTAATGTGATTGCTTACATCTCAAGATGTGATCTGAGTTGCTATATTGCTGACGTTAAATTTCTGATGTTCGGAGCCCATTACTTCAGGGACTTGTAAAGACAAGGTGAACCCCACCTTTGGTATCCAAGCCATTTTCTTCAACGAGCTCCTTATGAACGTCGATGTCTACTTTATTTTTCGAAGCAGTGGGTATCACACTGCCTTTACAGTCACCATTAGGTGTTTCATATGTTATACTCAATTATACTTTGTTAATATCAATTACACTTTCGATTTAAAACCGATAACAATAGTTTGCACGCTTAATAAACATTGCTTTGAATTTTCTGATTATTCTTCTTAAAAATAATGAAAATGCCACATCTACTTGCTGGACTAATCGAGAGAGTAAAAGAGAACACGTCGCACCAGTTAAGCGAAGATCTTCGAGAGTAAAACGTTATACAGAGCGGGCTGTTCAGTACAAAATCACGAAAACACAATACCTTTCTATAGTAACTAGTTCCGAAAATCAAGTGATCAGCCAGAACATTATGACCACAGATCTTAACAGTTAACCCAGCATGGGACGCCACAATGAAAGTTAACCCGTGGTGCTGACTATACAAAATTATTGATAATGTAGTATTTACTAACAACCTTCATTTTTTAAAAGAAAAACAGACATAAATTATAGTTATTGACTGAATACAGTAAGCAACTAAAGTTGGGTTAAGAGAACAATGGACAAGAATCCTGGGTAGCAGAAGTGAGTCAAGTACTTTGGCCCTAAAAATATGGATAACGCAATTTGAATTCATCTGATGAGAGCAAGTGGCGATTGAGATCTGTACGCCCTGACAAGGCCGGTGCAGCAGTACGTTACCCTTTTTCCTTCGTGCAACGATGTAGCTTGCAGCTGGCGAGATGTGTGCGGCAGAGGCAAGGCGTAAGGTGGCACTTGTGAATCGATCGTGGCCACAAAAGAAGTGCAAAGTCTCAGTCTATCGACCAGGCAGACAGATCACAATTTACTGTCCACCAGACCCCTGAAATGACGGTAGATTTCAGTGTGTGACACACCCTTTCGCTGGTCGCACCAAGGACCAATTTGACTCACCTATACGACAGAGCACACAAGGATAACAAACGTCAAGACTGTTCAACCAAAAACGGATAAGTGTGCCCTCGGCAAACTAGTAGTCTGAGGCGTTCGAAGTCACACTGTCGGTAAAGTAAGAACTTCACCACAGGCTCTCCAGTCTAACTACTTGCAAGTGAAGTCAGTCTCAGGACAGGTCCCAAGCACCAACCACACATGCCAGAGCTTCGACCAGAAGATCCCTTCCAGACCGCGGTCCAGAACGCGAGTGCCTCACACTTCTTCAGATAAAAAAATTCGTTTTTCCGCCAAGCGCACGAACGACACCACTTTCACCCCATCTTGACCCAATCTTAGGGCTCTATATTCGCTAAATCTCCCCTCCTACACGATAGCACAAACTCATGTCGAACCAGCGCAAGAGGTAAGAAACCTGCATCTCTGGAAAAGGGAAGAATCTGCCAATTACTGGCTTTTTTTTACGTTCTTGCGGAGGGAGAAGATGTTTTTCGATGATGATGTGTCGCTTCCTGCAGAAACAAGTGAACAGATACAATCTTAAAGATCATTATCTAAATCGCCTGTGCCTTGGAGCATGTTAGTCCTAGCTATGAGGTGTAATAAAGATTCTATCTCTAAACATTTCTCAGACGCCGGAATTTCTTACACAACCGAGGCGGCCGATGGAAGTGAGTCACAGGCCTATTTTCAGTATCGGCGAACACGAAAGCTTGTAAATTTTCATTACACATGGCACTGGACACAATGCCTGGCATACGACTCCACTGTGTAGATGCATCCCTTCAGTCCACCACCTCCAGCCCAGCCTTCAGCTGGCGCCAATGCAGGTATAGCAGCATTGTCCTCCTGGAGACCTTTCTCGACTAGCAGCTGTTCTGTCTGCCCTGTATTGCTGTGGGCCTGTCCGGCAAGATTTACTGAGGGATGGGCTGGCCACAATTGCCTTCAGCTTCCTACATGCCATTTCAATGAACTGAAAACCATAAAAATACTTCATGCCTTTAGCGTCCTACCAGCTCAATCAACGTTTGCTCAGGCCATTAACTTTCTAGAGTCTTGCTCAATTTGGGTAAGGTTGTAACAAAATCTTTAATAATTTTCTGTACCCGAAAAATAGGGTGAGAGAGTAACTTGTCCTCTTTCAACCTACTGTCGATATAGACCTGTCGAGGCGATAGAAGCATCACCTGTCGAGGAATGACTTCCATCAGACACACGCATGGTGCACGTTGTGCCAGTGAGCATGCTATCTGTGTGTAGAATGGGAAAGGCACGCAGTCTTTATGAGTCTGACAGAGTCAAGATTGTGATGTCCCGGAGGATCGGCAAGAGTATTTTGGAAACTGCAGGACTTGTCAGGTGTTCGTGGAATGTTGCGGCAGTGACTTCAACACGTGGTTAAATCAATGTGAAACCACGTTCAGACTTCGTGTGGTCAGGTGGCCACCCCTCATAATGGATGTCTGACGTGGTAGGCTGTGCAGACTGGTAAAATAGGACAGGTGGAGAAATACGGTAACATCGGCAACTATGACTGAAATGGACACGTGACCATCGGCACTGGACCTTGGTGCAGTGGGAGAACGTTGCACGGTCTGATGAATCCCGATACCTTCTTCATCACGCCGATGGGGATGCGCGAATCCGTCTTCTTCTACGGGAACAGCTCCGTTACATCTGTACGGCGGGACGGAGACAAGCTGGCGGCGGCTCCATTATGCTCTGGGGAACGTTCACATGGGCATCCATGGGCCGAGCGGAGCTCGTGAAAGGAACCGTGATGGCCAAGGAGTATCGTACACTCGCTGGAGACCACATACACCCATTTCATCATGATCATGTTTCCATACAGTGGAGGCATTTTTCAACAAGATAATGCGCCGTGTCACAAAGACAGGAGTGTGATGCAGCATTTCGAGGAACAAAGCGGAGAGTTCCAATTGATGTGCTGGCCCCCTGTTCGCACCCCCTCCCCCAACTCACCAGATCTGAACCCGACTGAACACATCTGGGATGTGATTCAACGTGACGTCAGAGCCCATCACCTCCCTCCCAGAATTTATGGGAATTAGATTACTTGTGTGTACAGATTTGGTGCCAAATCCCTCCAGCGACCCACGAATTCCTCATTGCTTTCATGCCACAATGCGTCTCCACTGTTATCCTTGCCAAAGGTGGACATAACTACCATTAGTTAGGTGGTCATAATGTTGTGGAAGATCAGTGTACATATACATATCTGAATGGTCAATGACTGTATTTCATTGTGATATTAATTTGCTACTCTCGTTAAGCTAGAAGTAACCTGTTGGGTTCCGTGTTATTTGACTTGCGCGGAAGTTTTCATTCAGTATCACAAGGACACCCTTATATTATTATTCTTCCATTCGGCTCTTTCTATTGTTATAATTTATTTGCGTTCGATTTCTAGCCAACAACAGCTTCATCTTCAGTCGATTTAGCACTGTTATTAATGTCATACACCACTGCAAGTACACCCCGCAAATGTACCCAGGATCCTCTAGTGTGCTACATTTCACGTCCTCTAATGGTGTCAGGCTTGTTTCTCTGGCTTGGGAATGTGGTATAAACAATGTCAAATCTAAACTGGCTGGTTAGTGAAGAAACATGCGTACAACTCGCATTTCATAGTAGAAACTGAGAATATTCGTCAAACCCATACATACCAGTTCTCCAGTGACAATGCAGATAAACGAGGCAAATAGTTGTGCAGAAGTGTATAAGCAGTCATCTTTCCCAGGTGTAGGCAATGGCAAAAATATTAAGATAAGGCAAAGTAAGAAGCATCATCCCTTACATTGTTTACAGTGGTTCACGATACGATTGTACAACGGTATTTCAAACAGTAAATTACACATTATTATGGCAGGTCAGGTAACTTTCAGTGAGTGCTGCTCTACACTTCACCGTGACATACAGTAGCTACGTGACTAGTCTTCAACATAGTCAGTAAATCTCTTTGAACATTGCTCAGAACGTTCTACCAATCGTTAAGTTCCCAGACGATAGAAATCCGCTCCTTGATTAGGTAGCCATTAGATAACAGCTGTGTGACTGTCCTCATCGTAAAATTTCTTTCCCCTTAGAGGTTCTTGCAGCTTCCCGAAGAGATCGAAATCGTTGGTGCCAGATCTGGATTTCAGCCGAGTGTACGCGGCCTTGGTTGAATTGTAGGCACCATTCCATCATGACTGTCCGCGACATTGCATTTAATCCATACTCTGCCAGAATATCACGAGGCATCTGTGTGAAATCTAGACGTTTTGCCAACAAAGATAGTACTGTTCCAGGTATTTAACCTTTGACCAGTTACCACATCATTTCACTCCCACTCTGTGCCTGCGAAAACGTGGAACATGCATTGTCTTGTGATAGTATGCCATTGCTGTTGCGCAATTGTCTTAGCATACGGCAACATGTGTTACTTTCTGTAGTCCCTACGTAGATGTAAATTCACTGGCTTTAATTTGCTAATGCTTCATGCCTTACAAAGCTAATGATGTTAAACAGATAAATAAACAACGGGCATCCAAAATACAAGAGAATGCGGCATGAGATGTAAGATACAGTAACTACATGATGTCACGCGCTAAAACAGTTCAGTGGTGGTATGTTGGTGAATTCACCTTTTCATGATAACATGTCGTGCATATTTCCATGATTCGCAGTTATGTCTTCATTTTCAGAGACAATAGTAATTCTTGATTTTGTTACCGATTGCGAATGAACTGTGAACTGATCAATAAAGGCACGACTGTAACTATGTGTGATGGAAAAAGAACTTCAGAGTGGGGTACGAATTTTGCGTCCCGACTCAGTTATGTATTGTGCTTATCCATTACGTATATTTTAGAACCGTGACTGTATACTGAATGTAAATAAGTTATACAAAACTGCAACCAGTAACTTTTTTGAATAATTGTGTTTTATTCCATTTACCGGTTTCCGAACATTTTCAGGTTCATCTTCAGATGGTTTCAGGAAGTTTCACCATTATTGCTAGCACCCAGCATTATGCTAGCAATAATGATGTAACTTCCTCAAACCATCTGAAGATGAACCTGAAAAGTTCGAAAATCGGTTCATGCAATAAAACATAATTATTCAAAAACGTGACTGGTTGCAGTTTTGTATAACTTATTTACATTCAGTTATTATGTTTCCTGTCATTTCTCAAATCCGATTAGACCTACTTCTACAGAAGGTATGAAAGCTAACTACTGCATTCGCGACATAACCATTCAAGCCAAAATCTGATTTATTTGCAATTTTTATAGTCTTTTTTTTGGCAAGCGTATGTAAAGACGCATCTGACACACCATGTGGCAATGACTGTTAACCTTCACAAGCGCAACGGAAAACAGATAGGTTCAAATGGTTCAAATGGCTCTGAGCACTGTGCGACTTAACTTCTGAGGTCATCAGTAGCTTAGAACTTAGAACTAATTAAACCTAACTAACCTAAGGACATCACACACATCCATGCCCGAGGCAGGATTCGAACCTGTGACCGTAGCGGTCGCTTGGCTTCAGACTGTAGCGCCCAGAACAGCACGGCCACTCCGGCCGGCGAAAACAGATTCTTAATTGCCAGAAGGAAATAAAGGTCACGATGAGGGGTTCCTGGTTAAAAAAAAAAAAAAAAAGTGAAGTAGGAAAGGCTTAGTATAAGAATTTTAATTGTAAGAGCTACCTCCTTACTGTGTACATGTTTGTGCAGTTTGTATAATTTGTTGCAACTCAGGGCCTTACTTAAGAGCAGCCACTAATCTCCGAAAACAAATCGAACTTTTATCTGAGCATCTGGCGAGTGCAGATCTATGACGTTTTCCTCCTGTCTCTTGTATGATTGCTTATCTGAAAATGCTGAAAGTTTCGCAATACAGTAGTGATACTCATAGAATATGGAGAGGTGCCAAATATTTGTATAGTGACGCAGATGAACAAAGCAGGCAGTCATCGTATGTCTTGTTCCCAACCGTGATCTTACATAAGCACGTGGTTACGCAAAGAACAGGTAGTACAAAGGAAACAAATAAGTACAAGGGAAATATATCACTTTATAGGATACATAAAGTAAGAGTGTCAAAGAATCGAACCGACGTAACTGAATGAGTGGTCGCTTGGGGCTAGTATGATCATGGATGACAATAAAATGCATGGCTTTCCCAATTCACGCGGGGACACGACTAAAAACCATCTGCAAGAAAACTAAGTTCCGTTTTCAATCACAATGCCAAATAAATGATTTATTGCTTGTAACTGCAAAATCAGAAAAATAAGTTTTTCCTATAGGAACGCAGCTGAATAAATTTTCAATGCATTGCTTAATGAAGAAGAATGTAGTCATCTCACTAAACAGATATGCAGCAACATGAAGTGAAAAAGCAACGTCAACCGTGTGGCCGAGCAGAACCAAGGCAGACACCATGAGTAACTGGGCGGCATTTCCAAACGAATTCTCACGAAAAGTGTGTGATTTATTCTCGCAAACCATGGAGTCTCCCTGACATATGTCACGGGTCCCAGCTATCTGCAGGACGAAAGAGTTACGCAAGACTATGGGCCATCGCTAACAGCCTCTTTGGTTAAGATGGACAGCGTCAAGTTAATGTATCAGAGCGTCGAGCCGAGGCGAATATCGGATGCATTTATGTATTACCATAATGACATACCTTCTGCAGGGATCAGTGCTGATTATCAGCAGCAAAATTGATGAAGCTGGACTCAGCACAAGTGAAGGGATTCATACAGGATGGAAGATTTCCTAGCTTACGTTCCTAGAACGTTTCGTGCGTGTTCGCCTTGTAGCCTGTGGATACCTCACCACCTGTTATTGCCGTGTGTAGCACCTAAAAGTATCATATATATCACATTATCCCGGTAGGGAGATGGTAGATCTTTCAACTGGTCACTGCCCATTCTCACAACACCTTCAAACAATTCGAAAGTGCCCTACAGATAAGCGAATGTTGTGAAATAGGTTCTCCCGAACATCTAGTATTACACTGCGACAACACTCTGGATGTAGGAAATGGAGCTTCGTGAAATGACTGTATTGTACTTTATACAAGGTGCAGAAACAACCTGAGAATGTATCAAGCTAGTAGGTGTCGAATCGAGCATAATTTGCGAGATAATCATAGCTCTTAAATGAACCGATGCGGAGTAAACTTGCATAAAGCGCCATCCCATCCAATCAGCGACGAACGCGCGAAACTTCGGGCGTTTAACCTAACTTCCTCCAGCTAGTAGCTTGCTAAAGAGCACAGTTGGTGGTTTAATTCGCTCAAGGTAATTGCTTGAGATGAAGCATCGAAGTCAGCCCAACCATAAATTCATATCCACGGCTGGTTACAATAGGCGCAATTTTCCTGAAATATTATATTATTATTAAATCAACTGCGCGAGCAGCAAGGTCACACCATTAATTTACTAAGCTAATTACCCGTCGTACAGAAACAACACCGCTACAAAGCAGTCAACATGTGGTCCTCTATGGTGCAATGATTTTTTAATAAAATTTAAAAGCCACTAGTTTTACGGAGAGTCTGAATGTACTTTTTTTCCAAGAAGTTATTTAGGAATTATAAACTAAGTCACTGATGAGAATGAAAACACTCTTGTTTTTAAATTATTTTTACAGTAAATGCTCGATCTGTCGGCATCTAATATCGTTACAACTTTGAAATTCTCGATGAAATGATCGGTGCATGCCTTCGAAAATTCCTAGAGTTTTGTCAATGATTGTTGCGACCGGAGAAAATTCAAGTGTGTTGACTACCGCGCAATCGTCACTGACTGCGGTACGTTTCCTACCGATGGCTATCTTACGTTCTCCATACTCGATGTCCACTACCCAGATCTGACTTCATCATCAGATTTTTCCCCTCACAACCTGTGTAAAGACCACCGAGAAATGGCCTGAAAATGATTAAGTGCTATATCCCTTAAGCGGTTGCATTGCCGTCCGTGGTGATCAGACACCACATTAAGGATCGTTTCCCGCCATTTGTTATGTGCAGAGGACCATCACACATTGCCGTGACTTCGGTGTAGATGTTATCTTTGAATAATACTGTCATTTCTGTTCGCATCATTGCATATTTCGTTCAGTTACCTTCACAATGGACTCGCATCCGGGAGGACAACCGTTCAAATCCGTGTCTGGCCATTCTGATTTAGGTTTTCCGTGATTCCCCTAAATCGCTTAGGGCAAATGCCCCGGGATGGTTCCTTCGAAAGACTCCATCCTTCCCTAATCCGAGCTTGTGCTCCGTCCCTAATGACTTCGTTGTGGAAGGGACGTTAAACACTAACCTCCCCCCTACTTCAGTTACCTTCTGTACTATCCTGTAGCAGTACTTTCTATCTAGGCTTCAAGTTTCATCGAGTTATGTTAGTGTACACAAACAGCTTTTATCGTGTGGTGTACTAAACGTAAAACATTGGTGGACGAACTAAATCAGACAGTCCTCAGGGAGTTACATTTAGAAATGAAATTTTCACAGAAGTAGATGGTTTTGCATGTTAAGCAGCGAAACACCTGACTACACAACAAGGATAGAGAATGTAAAATGTACACTGTAAATTGCAAGAAATGATTTGCTGCAAAACGAACTGCGATCACATGGAATATAAATTTAAATACCAAGAGAGTTTTCTGAATGCGTTCTTTGGACTGTGGCCTTATATGGAAGTGAGGTTTGGACGGCAAACCTTATAGACTCGAAGAGATTGGAAGTTTTTGAAATGTGGAGCTACAGATGAGCTCTGAAAATTGATTTATAGATCGGATAACTAATGATCAAGTACTAAATCGAATAACAAAAAATTAATTTGTGTCATATTTCAACGAAAATAAGCGAAAGGCGTTTGCTGTGGCACGAAACACCTTTCATTCGACGTATTAGTGCTCACGATGATTGGCGCTCATGTGCCTGAAAGATTTGTAGTTACCTGTCTGTCTGCTGGTGTAGTACATCTCTGAGTGGAAACTACGAAGTTTATCGCGATAAGCTATGCAGGCTGTTACGAGAGAAAGCAAACAGGAAAACTAAGCGGCGTAATTCTTTTCACGACGAGTCGTGGCCGGCACACAAAGAGATCCCTTTGTTCCTCTCGCTGCAACGACTAGACTTACCTGTCTGTTCTCGTAGTACAGACACTCTGTGTTGTGATGGCGAGACGGGTACATTCACCCGACTTCATTCTGAATTATGGTGAAAGAGTTCCTGGCTTTGCACATTTGAGTTGTATTTAGGTGACGACGGTACATTGCGTAGCTTTTCAGATCACGGATAAGTAGATTTTTGTGCGTGATAGATTTTGCAGTCTTGTTTAACGTGCGAAATGTTAGGTCTTTGTCTACGCTTTCAACATCTTTAGAACGTGTGGGGATTTTCAATCAGTCTTCCAAGTTTTCAAGTGGCTTACCTCGTTTCCCTTCCACTCGTAAAATAATGTTTCAGGCATTAATACTAATATGTGGTTATTTTCATTTGTCTTTAGTATCTGGTGGTAACGTAAAGGCACACGCTCCGTTGAGTTGTATTTCCACGTGAAATATGTTTTTTGTTCTCAAATACTACGTTTAACAATAATTGGGGTTTTTACGAGCTTTTTATCACCCTGCCTGCTCTGGCATTTCATTTAATTAATCATACATACTCATTCTTACACATGTGATCACTCGAGATCACTACACAGGTAAGTATAATTGGCTGTTGAAGTTCGAGAAACGTGCCACTGGAGACGGTGACGTAAAGATAATTTCCGCTACACACAAGCTGAGAGTTTTTTAGATTACTATTAGGAGATATTCGGCAGAGATAGCAAAAACATTTCGATTGCACGTATTGTGCCTATAAATATAGTTGCAATTTCTTTACTTACGAGGGCGTGCTGCATCGTATTGCCTCCAAGTTTTTTATGTAAAACTCTCAAAATTTCTTAAATAAATGAAACGTTATTAACATTCTATATTTTCATTCTTCATGTCTACGTAATTGTAGCCCTCTGCCGTTAGAGGATCCCGAATTGTAGCACGGGACATAGCGGAGTGTAACGTAACTATGTCGATGTGTGAGAATCAGCGTGCTGTAATCGAGTTTGGAATTGGAAGAGTTGGTCCACACGTGGAGCAGCCTCTCCTTCAGCATGACAACGCCAGACCACACACGAGCGCTGCGACAATCGGACACCCGGCTTCACTGTCATTCATTATCCTCCGTACAGTCCCGAGTTGGCGCATCCGATTTTCATCTCTTTCCATAACCTGAAGAACACCTTCAAGGGCTACACTTTGCGTCACGGAGCAAGGCAGCTGTGCGAAAGGCCGCGGTATCACAGCGGTAGGTGCCGGCGTTGCTGAGAGGCAGCCCCAGATCTATGTATGTTCTAGAACATGGAAGATATCTTAAGTGTGTCAAAGTGCCTCTTCACACAGCACACTGCTATCGCACGTCGCTGTATTTAGCTCTGTGGAATTCAAACGTGTATATTTTGTAATGGAAGCCATCAAACCTATATTCGGGACAGTGGAAATTAAAATCTCCTGCGGTGTCTCTCCTGGTCGTAGTCGGCAGGTTTGACATCCTACCACGCTTAAAAAGGAACTCACAATTAATACTTGGTAGGGTTATTTGTGACCATGGAGAATAAGACGTCTTCAGAAATTTCCATTCTTTATTACCTATTAGTTAGCAACTACCTCTTTTGTGTGACATAAAATTAAATATAGGAAACATAAAACCAGTAAATACAAGAGAAAAGCAAGACAGTATACATTTCATCAATCCTTCGGCCCTGCATTTTTTTCTCTCTAATCTTGCTACAGCTTTATACGGCGTACTTTCCTTTCTGCGAAAGAATCTGTTACATCAAAGTTCGTCAAACTTTTTTCTATACTAAAAATCAAAATATCGTTGTCTGTTACTGAAAAAGCTTTTAATACGAATACTACCCATCACTGTTGTGGTTTTTCAATTTTATTACGTCTATTTCGTCACCGTCTGCTAGATAATACGAAATAGGCCCTTCCAATATTGCTACAGTTGTAACACATGCCAGATAAACGAGACCGTTTTGGCACAAATGGTCACTTTTATGAACCTCATTTACATAAATAACACTACAGAAAACATTCACAAAATACCAATATCAAACGCCTGTTAGGCCTACTACAACCTTTATCAAAGGATAGGATTTCACATTTCATTCGTATGCTCCAATTTCTCAAGCATGAGATCGAAAAGTAGTAGTATGAAATTTTTATATAAATTTGGAATTGTCATATTCTTCCATATAGTTTGCGTGATGCCCCTGTTTCTTCTTTTTCCTCGTTCTAACAAACAATCTTGTCATCACTAATTCTGTAAATATTCCTGCCATTATCAAAACTTATTCTCCGATTAACTTCACTACCCGTGCCAGAAATCCGGTTCAGTTATCCCGCGTTTATTCTCCGTTTAGGCGTTATTACGTGCTAGTACGACGCGTTTTCCGCGCTGTTCCTGCAATAGAACTTACAGCGGCTGCTAACCGACGACTGTACGACTGGTAGAGTAGCGATCTGGCGCAAATTTTCTACCAGAATTTCATATTCTTGGATACACCGAGAATTTTACATGTTATACCGGTTAGTCGTTAATTTCCACTCTGGTAATCTAGATCCGAGGATTCCGCCAATAATTAGAACAAAGCTGATCGTCCTCTCATCCGATCAACCACATAAACAAACAGCAATTGACATTCTCCCATTCGGGTTTATCCGGCTCAGCTCGTGTAACCCCGTCCACTTTTGTCAGCGAGGAAGTTCTTTATTTCTAGATGCTACGGGGATTCCCCTGGCCGAGACAGCACGTACACTATCCACGCATCAAAAAATCAACTTATGATTCGTTCATAAATCAACTTAGAATGTGTTCAAAAATGTTCGAAAACCAATTGGGATGCGTGTCAAAATCATATGAATAATCGATAGACCAACGTGCGCTGGATGCTATGCGCTTTGTGAAACAAGGATTTTTTTTTTTTTTTCTCTTCAAGAATATAAATTTCGCGCCCCCTGAAATTGCCGTCCGGGGCAGTTCTCCCGGGGCGGCCGAGCGACAGTCTGGAACCGCGCAACCGTTACGGTCGCAGGTTCGAATCCTGCCTCGTGCATGGATGTGTGTGACGTCCTTAGGTTAGTTAGGTTTAAGTAGTTCTCGGTTCTAGGGGACTGATGACCACAGCAGTTAAGTCCCATAGTGCTCAGAGCCATTTGAATAATTGAACCTGCTCAGAGTCAAACCCTGCACCGATGGTTGACGAGCAGCGACAGGCACCTGGCGGACGCGGAGCTGAGTGGATGCCAGCTCGCGCCTCAGCCACGATACAGCAGCAGGTACGTCGGCAAGTAGTCTCTTTGAGACGGCGGCGTGGTGTTGGCTGGCAGAGGACTCGGACGTCGGGCAGTGGTCCATGGTTCGCATCCCAGAAAAAGCAGAGGCGGCGACTACGTAGTTAGGTCATTAATTCCAAGATGGGTTCAGTAGAACTTGTTTAGACGACTGACATACGGCACTGACCGCTGCGGAAAAAGGCGTGTTTCTGGGTCACGTCGAAATGCCTCGAACGGTGGCGGTGTTGAAGGCGCGCGAGTCGCAGGTGCTCGCGTCGTCATGCGGGAGCTGGACGGCGCAGAAGCAGGCGCATGGTGGAGGGTCGCAGGATCAGCAGGTCTCTGATCGCAGCTGCTGGCTTCGGCGAGGGCCTCGTCACGGCCCTCGCCTCTGGCGTAGTTTTACATTTAACATTTAACTCTGGTTAATATTCCTTTGTTTCTTACCAATGGGCTTTTCGAAAGTCGTTGCTACTTCGGAACTTACATATTTTCAGTCAGGTCAGACTATATTTATTCATATATGAGTCAGATTTGTTACAAAAATTGTAATTTGCCTTAAGCGATTTATGTAAATCACGGAAAACCTAGATCTGGATCCTCGGATGGTAATTCAAAACACCCTACTTCACAACGGGAGTGCAATGTCTTACCACTGCCCTATCTTAATCGATGGCTTCAGTTCAGTTACACAGTTCAGATGGATGTAGGCTGTAAAGAATGGCTTAAAATAGGCTACCGTGGGTAGCTGCATCAAGCCATGCTTTCGACTGAAAACAGCAACAACGACAACAACATGATTCTGGATGAAGGTAGGTAGCAGGGATTGGGTTGTTTTGGGGGAAGAGACCAACCAGGGAGGTCATCGGTCTCATCGGATTAGGGAAGGATGGGAAAGGGAGTCGGCCGTGCCCTTTCGAAGGAACCATCCCGGCATTTGCCTGGAGCTATTCAGGGAAATCACAGAAATCTAAATCAGGATGGCCAGACGCAGGATTGAACCGTCGTCCTCCCGAATGCGAGTCCAGTGTGCTAACCACTGAGCCACCTCGCTCGGTGTAGGTAGTAGGAGGCTAAAAGTAGAATAGATTGTTTATACAGGGTGAAGCAGCTAAAACAGGGTACCCGAAATGTATTCAGAACTAGTAAATACATCAAGGTGCCTTTTGCGCAGAATAATAGAGAGAACTGTGGCGTAATTTCTCATATACGCATGTAATTTTTATAACGTTAAAAGCAAACGAATTATAATATCACATTTCTACAAAATAAAAGTCTATACTTTTTGTGTAACACTGGAAGGAGCCTTCGAAGTGGAATTCAACGACGTAATGTGTCTGGAACTTCATAACGGAAAAGAGTTTCAACAAACCGCTGACCTATTGTAGCAAATGAAAGCAGACACCTAACTGAAGTTTTCTTCTCTATTGTAGCAAATATAAGCAAACATCTAACTACGATACGTTTGGGGTGTTTATTATTATGAATATCACGTAAAGTGTGCAAGATGTTGACCTTGAGAAACTGCACTTGCTATAAAGAAATTTTGGGAAGACAGTAATGGCCGTTCAATTTAAATTGGCTCTTATCGTAGCATATGCCTGTGTCATACGGCGTTTCATGTTTCTGCGTGTCATCAGCGTTTCGTTGTAGAATTGTTATTTAACTTTTCCCGGACATGAAAGTCCAGAGGTGTACAGTCCGGAGAGAATGCAGGTCATTTTGTGTGTCCCTAACAACCGATCCAACGATCAGCAAATATTCGTTTATGAAGGTCTGTAATTATCTGTGTGGAATGAGGGGGACATGAATCATTTTTTTACTCCACTAATTATCTTATGTCCACTGAATGTTTTTCAATAACTGCGGCAGCGTATCTGTTACGAAATCTGTTGTGGGGATTTAGAGTTCACTCAATGAAGCAGGGACATTGATGCAATTCCTGAAAAGAGCGCATCACATGCTGACAAATCGAGGCCTTTGTTTATCTACTTCTCATGGATAATCAACTGACCAGTAGTGCATATTGCGAAGATTTATTTGCCCTCGGTTTGGCTCTGAGCCCTATGGGACTTAACATCTATGGTCAACAGTCCCCTAGAACTTAGAACTACTTAAACCTAACTAACCTAAGGACAGCACACACATCCATGCCCGAGGCGGGATTCGAACCTGCGACCGTAGCGGTCACGCGGTTCCAGACTGAAGCGCCAGAACCGCACGGCCAGCCCTCCGTTTGTAAATGATACTTCAACAGGAAGCAAACTCTTGCATACAAACGCCGCATCCCGCTGCCATTGTCGTAAATGCCATTCGGAAAACTGCAACTAGTTATGAAACTTACTTGCAGTAAGATGTTGACAAAGAGAGTTGGTGCGACGTGCCGTCTACTTCTGGTACAATTTTCACCAATCACGCGTGGAACACGCTTCCCAATCGGGTATTCCGGCACATTTCTCACGGCTAGTACACTATCTGATCAAAAATACTCAGACACCTATTAGGGGACATTAATTTGTGGCGTTTCTACCCGTCGCCTTTGTGACGGGTCGTGGACGCTTTCAGTGAAGTGCCCGAATGTCTGCTGAGGAATGGCAGTCCATTCTTCCTCGAGAGCTGAAACCAGACAGCGTAGTGACGTTGGTCTGGAGCCAAGTCCACGTTGCAGCTCATGTCACAAGTGTTCCATTGGGTTCAGGTCTGTATCCTGGGCGGGCCAGTCCGTTTCAGGAATGTTTTTGTCCACGAAGCACTGTCTCACAGACGCTGCCTTGTGACATTGTGCACTGTCATGCGTGTACTAATACTCATCGTCTCTCAACTGCTACTACGCTGTACGCATTACACAATCCTGTAAAATGCGTTTATATCTTTCCCCATTCAGCGTTTTCTTAAGCGCACTAGGGGGACCGCACCTTTACCATGAAAAAAGCCCTTCTTTACTTGACTTTTGGTACTACGTACACATGATCGCAAGTAATGTTCTCCAGGCATTCGCCAAACCCAAACACTTCCATCGATTTGCCGCAGGGTATAGCGTGATTTGTCACTCCACCTGAAGCGTCGCTTGTCATTGACTACACAACTATTTCGCTGATCTACCATTGTACCCCATTCTTTTTAACTCCCGACACACAGTCATTGTGCTAGCTATCTGTTGGTAACTCTTCGTAGCTCACGAGTGATTCCTTCTCCCGATTTCATGCAATGGTTTTGTTACTCAGGTTACAGCCAATGACTGGTCCACATTCGGGGTCACTGTGCTGACCGACACATTTTCCTATCACTGCTTCTCTCAGCATGTAGCTAAGCTCTTAGGCTCAGTACTAGTATACAGTATAGTACTTACAGTATTTCAGAACAAAAACTAGATTGTTCTTAAATCGTCGAAAAATTTAGCTTACTGATATTGCATAAATAAAATATCGGGCGAAGTATGGTTGTAAAATCGACCAGCCACATGTCTTGTTATTGAAACCTCATTCTTAAAACACCTGCACGATCTATTATGTTATACAACGAACATTTGTTCTTTTTGTCGCAAGTATTGAAACATATAAGGTAAAACTATGACATATTAACACGGACGTTGGTAAGATACATTCCGGTTCATATTGTACATATTTTACACAATATAGTGTCGATATTATTAGCAGGAGAACATGTTAGCAGTGTTACAAGCGAGCATTACATAATATATCTTCCAAGAGTAATTAAGTGATCAGTTCTATGGCACACGATCCCTGGTAGTACTGACTGTAATTAATTCATTAGGCACGGTCCCTAGAAACCACAAATACTCGCCATGCGCAACGTACAAAATAAGTTCATTGAAAATGTACCCATAAGGATATCGTATTGATATTAGCTGTAATACTCTGATGAACCAAAACATTATAACTTGCTTAATAGCTTGTTTGTTCTTTGGGACGAAATACATTATTGATTCTGCGTATCACAGATCCGACAGTATGTTGGTAGGTTTTCGGAGGTATACTGTGGCATTAGATGTTTACTCACAGGTCATGTAAATCGCGTAAAAAATGGCCCTCTGATTTGCGTACGCGGTGATGGCGCCCGATTGCGCCCCAGATGTGTTCCACAGGATTTACATGAAGCGAATTTGGTCACCGAGACGTCGACGTGCGTTCACTACAACGCTGCTCAAACCACTGTAGCATCGTCCTCTGGGTAGACATCACGTGGGTGATTCGCAGATGTTAGCGTTTCTTCGATTACTGCCACAGGTCCCATGGAATATCTCCCGTAGCATAACAGTGCTCCGCCCGTGGCGAGCTGCGCGTTTCGAGACGCCCTTTACCTTGTGACGGAGTTTGTGGAGACGCCCATCGACCTCGTGTAGCAAACATGTGATTCTCCGAAGAAACGACACTTTTCCATTGATAGACGACCGATCCGTGATGGTCCCGTGCCCACTGCAATCGTAATTGACGATGTCATTGGGTCAACAGGTGAACACGTAGAGGTGCTCTGCTGCGGAGCAACAGTGTACGGTGAACGGTGTGCTCCGGAACACTTGGGAGTGCACCAGCTCTGTGCTCTTCCGTAGAGATGCCACAGGTCACTTTCTGTCCTACTATACAGAGCAGACAAGCTTCCGAACTCCACGTTATGGGAAGAGTCACGGATGTCGTCCAACCATTTAGCGCTTAGAGGTAGTTTCACTGCCCTAACTCTTTCCGTAGATGCTCAAGAGAGTAGCACGTGAACATTCGACCAGTTTTGTCGTTTTTGAGATACTCGTTCACAAGCACCACGGCAACCTAACACTTTGTCGCTGTTATTTTTATTACCCATAACATAAAAGCACAAAATACCTGGATTGTAACAGAATAAGTGCGAAAATTAGATGCTAATGTTACTTACTATAGCACATTATTTCTTACGTACATTGCATTTACAGCTACTCCCACAGTTTTAAATAGATGTTCTACGCACATTCACATTATGAACAGGTGGTTTACACCACTTCAAGCCATGTAAATAAGCATTAGATGATGGACGGCGCACACACGACAGTTTGTGGGAGGAGGGGGGGGGGGGGGGCGGGGGCAAGACCAGGGGGCATGGTGTATTTTTAATATCTGGGAAGACGAATAGCAACTTGTAACTAGCCATTAAAAAATCCGAGTGCCAACCTTGTTAAATACCTGCGTGATATCGGCTTTCCAGTCACTTTCTTGACAGGAAAACAGGTGTCTGCACTACATGTTTTCCGTTCTGTGAGAGCTAGGGAGGTGCCGTGGGGTAAGGGCGTCCTCGGATGTGATCCATACTTCTTCACTACTATATGAAGACAAATTGTTGTTTAACATTGTTATCAAAAATCACGAAAGGTACTTAACCTATTTACTTCAATTTTTACACAATTCTCCAATCAACATTTGGACAGCCATAGGATATATATATATATAAATTTAGTAATGCATGTATAATACAGAAAGGAGAAATGTTGTTAGGAAAGAGCTCGGAAAGTTTTTCACCGATTTAAATCAAATTTTTAAATGATAGACTAATAACCTTTTATACAGGCATAGATTATATATTTTTGTAAACGATAGTATACACGTTTTCTATTAAAATCGACTGCGAGAAATAAAATTATGGTTTCGGTTTATTTATCTCAGTCACTACGAATTTCGATAGCAGAACACGTAAACAATCAGACGATGTGTTTCTCCCGGAAATATTCTTTCTGCTCACACATAAATTCAAACTAAAAATGTGTAGAAAACAATGTGCTGTTATGATTTCTTCTTCACCGTCGGTTCTACGGAAACAGGAAAGTTGTATTCATGACTTATCACCTTATCATTAGAATACTACTACTTAATGTGGATAGTCCGAAATTTTGTAATCCTACCCATTGGCTGACAAGAGCTTGGGAATTACTGTCAATGAAGCTACTATTATCACAGATGCAACAGCTGGAGAGGTCTCTCTCATACACCATATGCGAATGATTCTAATCGACTTACTCATTCATTTTAAGCGACTTCAATATCCAACCGAACTTTCGTTTGTAATAAACAAGACTCAACGTCAGAGAAATGAAAATGAGAAGAGGTCGAAGTGGGGGGGAGGGGGGGGAGAGGGAGGGGGAGGAAATGAACATAGAGAGGGGAGAGGAGGAGATGGATAGAAATAGGTGGGAGAGGGTGACGCACAGCCGATTGAGGAAAAAGGAGGAGATTGACAGCAAGATGAGGGAGGACGATACGGCAGAAAAAGGGAGCGAAGGAGTTTAAGATGTACGACGATGTGCTGAAAAATAACGCCTCCGAATTCTTTATGTGAATACTCCTAAAACTTTTTAAATAAAACAAACGTTGTTAACATTCAACATCTTCATTCTTCATGTCCACTTATTTATTTGTCGACTTAGTCTCCCTGACGACGAACGCATTTCTCCCGATGAGAGACCAGTTTGTTGATGCAGTCCAATTTGTTGACACCATCACCGTATAATATTTGATTTTGTTGACGGAACCACAACCTCACCTCTGCTTGCACTGCTTCATTACTATCAAAGTGAAATCCTCAAAGGAGATCTTTCAGTTCTGGAAACAGATGAAAATGGGATGGGCCAAGTCGGGACTATACGAAGGACTATCGATGACGGTGAACGCTAGGCGTAAATGAGGGGCAAATGTCGTAGCGCTCGTGTGTGGTCCGGCGTTATCACTCTGAAGCAGAGGGTGCTCCATGTGTGGACGAACTCTTCGAATTCAAATCTTGATTCCATCACGCTGTTTCTCATACACCAACATGGTTACGTTACACCCCTTCTTTCAGATGAAACTGTATGCTCTTGTAATGTGATATGTCCAGGTTTGCCAGATGATGACAGAGTTGTTAAAGCTTGTTGCACAAGAACGCACAATTTAATAGAGGCTTTTTGCGGTGTACCAATATATTTATCGAAGCTGTGGAGTACAGGTTAAAGATTTTAAAGATGATTCCACTGCAACAATTCTAAGGGAAACATGTTTCATCCAAGAGAGTGGCTTACAAAATACTCTTTCGCCAGGTTCTTGAGTCAGTCTGGAACTATTAACATGACGGATTAATAGTGGAGGTGGAGAAAACACGAGAAAAAGTTTAGAAAATGTTTGAAATTATGTTTAAAGCTTGTGGAGGTCGCAAAATGCTCTCATTATCAAATATTGGATGAATATGGCCTGAGTATTTGCACGCCGTGAGTTACGCTACCTTGGCACATATACGTAGTTTCTAATTATAAGTTTTGTTCTATTGTTGTAAACATTTAAGGTAAGATTATGTATCTTAAAGAATAGATTATGACAGAAGTTTAAAATTTTAAATTCGGCAATAATTACATGAAATACTGAAAATCAAATTTCTGTTTCCAATGGAAGCCGTTAGATAGGCATCTGCAACTAGAAATGTGCTCCATAAACCACGAATCGGGTTAGTCGTTTAGGAATATAGATCGAGACTGTGGAACGGTAAACATGAGAACTTAACGGGAGAATCAGGTTGTGATAGCCCATACTGCGAGAGCAGCAGCTTTCAGCCTTGCCGCAGGAGAGGCCCAGGCACTACTGCGTTATGTGTACTCCGCGTCGTGTGTAAGCGTCCGTTTATTTCTAGCGAGGAAGAATGATGGAGCCCACCTTCCTCGCAAGTTGCAATAAGCAGGCGTGCACGCCATCCGCGCCGCGGGCTGTGCGTGGAGGCCGAGCCACAATCTTGCTACACGCTTCGCATCGCGTCACATTCTGAGAGTCTAAATCAATCAGTTTACCATATCCATGTTCATTCCTTAGACACTCTCTTAAAATAGAACGTTGGTCGCTTTCGAGCGCAGCAGAAGCGCTACTAGGTGGTCGAGTGACCTTCTACTACTGCTTAAAACATGAAATGGTGAGTACGTGCCGGTCAGTTGTATCGAATCACTGCAGTGAAAATCAGATGATCGTATGCATTGTCGGCCGGGAGGTCCCATTCGGGTTCGGCCGCCAAGTGCAAGTCTTATTTCAGTCGGCCCGCACTGAGCGATGATGAGGATGAAATGATCATGAGAACAACACAACACCCAGTCCACGAGCGGAGAAAATCTCCAACCCGTCCGGGAATCGAATTTGGGCCCAGTGCATGCGAGTCAAGCTTATTACCACCCAGCTAAGCAGGCGGACATCACTAGTAACACCAGAGCTCCGTAGATCTATTGACATAAATTCTTATGCTTTGTCTGTTCTACCTTCTATCATTAAGATATTGTAAATATTGTTTGATTGCATCGATAACACAAAACTGTTCACTCCTTCCTTTGTAAAAACTTTTGTGTCTTTTAGAGTGTAGGAAGTGTAATCTCTGTAATATGTACAATATGAGCAAATTATATGTTTTGTCTTTGTCATATAATCTCTTTGGTTATCTTTAAAATTAAATAATTTTATTTAAATAACTTTGTGTAGAACTACCAATATATGCAAATGTTCTGTTTTATTTAAAAGGTTTGTTTGCTGTTATGTAAACTTCTGACCTTAACTTAAGGTTCTTAGTTATTTTGTATGTAAAAGGCGTTGTGGTTCCCCTCGGGAACGGAACTGTGTAGCGCGCGCAAATCGTGGTTGGCCTAGGTAGAAAAGGTGGAAGCGAGAGTCAGTCGGGGACGAGCTACCAAACTATCAATTGCTCATGTAAAAGTTGTGTATTGTGCTGGTTCCGAGAGAGGCTTTTCCTGACGCTTTCCAATGCCTCGGATGGATGGATAAAGAGGTGGAACTATTCTGGGATTGGTATCTATCATCGCCACCAAGAAATGACAGAGTCCAGAAATTCTACCTTCAAATCCACCTACCAACATGCAATGGCCACCACATTGCGCAGTAACTGTAATGGAACGCTATAGTAATGTACAGTGAAGGATCAGCTTATAGGATGTTATAGTGTACCCAAATATAAGGTAAAATTTGACTGAACTCTTCTACCTACCGTGATTTATCCTCAGTCACATATCCACTGAGGGTCCCTCCCACGCTAAAGTGTTTACCGAGTGTCCTTTATTGAAGGCATATTAAAATTAACATGGCAATAGTGTGTGCTAAGGTTAATATTGTTTGTTGAAAGGATCTTACAAATATCTCAGATTTGTGTTTCACTGCGGTAAAAGTTCAGAACTGCAATTGCTGAGAGTTATATGTTCATGATTGCTAAGTACTTGTTTCTCTAGTTGTCTGTAAGTGTGTTTAGTTCGCTCTGCTACAGTGAAAGTAGTTCAAATGCACAAAGTTACTTAATTATAGAAAGTTTTAATTACTCTTGATATTCAGATAAAATTCTGTACAATATTGGGTTTCTCTTGTGTATTAAAAGTGCATATTAATAGTGTATGAGGATCCACAGTGTATCCTTTATGCTCATGATAAATAACAATTAATAGAAAGACCACTATCTATGAAAACAGTAACCTTTTTTATTCAAAATTTAGTGAGAAATTGTTTGTTAGTGAAATACATTTAACTTTCACTCTAAATAGATAACTATTTAGCTGAGAGAGACTTAACCTATGACCAGTTCATAATTTTTCAGTGAACTACATTTACAATTTTTTGTCAGATAGGAAAATGTTTGAAAACTAATACTGAACCTATGTCCAATTTATGATCCTACAGTGAACATTAATAGTAATGTTATAAAGACCATTCAGTTTGAATAAGCCGTGAAAGTAATAGTGTGTACTGTTATCTATTATATTTATGCAAATAGTTTGTTCTGCTCTGTCAGTTCCAACCTTACCGAGAACATATGCATGTGTCAGAATTCATTGCACTCTCGAGTGACAAAAGTATAGACTGTGTTTGCCCATTGAAGTTACTTATTTTCAGTTGTTGAATAAGAATGGTACTCATTCTCATGCCTAATAAGGCTGGCGACCGTTTTTATTATCATTTGGACAGTGAGGATAAGCAAATTATTGTTTGTTACTGTTTGAATATTTACGTAATTTTGACTTTAACTTCCGATAAGCCACCTCCGTTGAGTACAACATAACAAAATTCCTCTCAGAGGGTAACACTGCCCTGCTTCTTTATACTATAATTGCTTGAATAAACATAATTTCATTATAAAAACTGCCTCCAGCTTTGAGGTTATAGTATAGCAGAAGCGGACAGAAGCATTATACACTACAGTAAGATGGTAAAATATAACTGCTACGCTAAAACAAAAATTAATTAATTAATTAATTAATTGATTAAGTTGATCTTCGACGAAGATAAGACAGACACTGCATTAAAAAAACTCTCTTTTGAATTTTTTGCCTAGATGCATATATTATAAAATTTTTACCTTTGTAATACAATCTGTGAAAAAAATTTACTATAGATGAATGTGTTTTCCCTCGTGACTGCTGTAAGATGAGAACGGGTTAGGTACAGGATTAGTTGGATTCTCCGGTTCTCAGAGAACGCCAGGCAAAGTCGGAGAAAACTGGTAAAACTCGCGATGAAGACACCGTCTCCCTTAGGAGCTACAATATTCACAGTCACCGTAAGATTTTCTTTCCTAGAAACACTTTAGAATGATAAAGCTGAACAACAGTAACAGTATGATATCTTCTGACTAACAAACTGGTCGCTTAGGTAACGTCTTGAACATACAAGCTGACGGCGAAATATTGCGCGTCGTTCGGACCGTGACAGTAGCAGATTCGCCCAGTATTGTCAATTTGCGAAGAAATCACTATGCACTGTATTGCTAAACACACTAATAGTTTTTATGAAGGCCCGAGGATCCAACATTGAATAAAGTTACATAAATATATTTATCTTCTCGTTTTTCTCACAAATTCAATTTTTATTCTTGATAATCGCAGTTACATGTTGACCTCTGCACTTCAAAATTACTTCTGTATGGAAACTTATCTCCAACAAAACAAAACAATGTCCAATCGGCACTACGTATTTCCAACAATTACAAGAAAGCACTGATGCTCCGCTTTTTTTCAGCAAAGAGCTTTGTCGTCAGAACAAAGAGCGTTTTCGTATCAAAGTCCGGTAGCGCATCATCGCTGGTAGTCACAGCCGGAACATTACAGTCATATTACATTACGTAGGGACATTACAATGGGTCGATGTGAAGACGTGGCAGAAAGCAGCTATCTTGTTCGGACGTGCCCGTTACCACAAGGAGAATGAAGTTTATTGGTTTACCAACGCAAACTGCCTTACGTGGCTGGAAGAAATGGTTTACCATTCGCATGTAACACTGCGTAAGAACAGTGTCGTGCAAATATCTTCACCGGCGGGGCCCGGAGACATGTGTAACGCTTAGTCAATGACAGCCGGGTTGATATCCGACAGGAATTGCTGCTGTCAGTGAATGCAGGCCCTCTCAACCAACGAACGCTACGAAGAGAACGGAATGCTATGTACATTTGAGGTAGGGTACTCCGATAATGGCCATTTCTCACAGCAGCACATAAAGATACTCAATGCGCCAAACAACATGGGGGTGTGCAGTGTGGGCCGATGGGTCGCAGCTTTACCTCTTTCCAAACTACGTAAGATGTCGGGCGAACCCATTGCCTGATGAGGAGTGTAACCCACAGAGCGTGGAGGATGTACTTCAGGCTACAGATGGTTCTGTGATGGTTTGTTGTTGCTTTCTGTACCATAGCTTCGGCCCACTCTTTCAGGTTACCTTGAACACGAACGAGGATGTTTATTTCAGCATTTTCGGTGACAGACAATTGCCCTTTCTTCTACAACTACATGACGAGTAAGCTGTCGACACACTCGTGTACCAAGATGTCAACAGCCTTGTCCATAGCGCTGCACGCTGTTTTTACGAACACTCAGTCACCCAGTGACACCTCGACCAGCTCTTTCAACCACCAGTTACTGACTGCCATAGAAAATGTCTGGGAGCGTTTAGATCAACGGTTGGAACTAAAAGTCAACGACGCCTAAAACTGGTAGCTGTACGCAACACAATCTGCAAACATTGGCTTCATATGGATACGGCAGACCTTGAATAAACTTCGTTGCCCAAAACTGAGGTCGTTATCAATGCTTGAGACGGTGTTACACGGGATTAGTATGACGTATACGGAGGGTAAGTAACATTTGTCTAGCTTGCTTATGCTTAAAATAGTTAAAAATGATTTTTAAGAAAACTGAATGTTTTACTTCGTAGGTGTTACTTGGGTTTTTGCATAGAAAACACTTTATTTGATTGAGATACGGTGTGGAAGTCAAAAATATCTGTTATGAATCTTCGTCAGATTAGAAACATGCGGTGGCTCGAGAGTCCAAACCGTAACATTGCCTTTCACAGGAAATTACGAAATCGACAGCGCTACCTTTCTTTCTGCTTTTATGATTTATGTTCTACTTTTGCCATTTCTGTTTTTCTTTTAATCGGCACCTGCTCTCACTCCTTCAGCTCCTAGCGCTCGCAAGAAGCGCTCTCTTTGGCGTTAATCGAAAGTAAAGGAAAATTCTTCTCCAGGATTTATTCCCATTGATTGATAAAAGTGATCAAAGGTCTTAATGCTAAGGACTTCCTTGACGACTTAATGTTTGTAAAATTAAACTTTGCTTGTGCAGCATGAGTACCTCAATGAATGTATATAGAATTACCTTGGAAGTTCCGGAGAATTCATAATGCCATCTACGATACCGATAATTGAAATGTAGGTATGTCAGTCTGTAGTGGCGATGGTAATAAGAGGATTAGAAACACATGAGGATATGTGTGACTCTGGTAGAGACACGACAGGTTGCTGACGCAACTACACACACCTGAAGATGATCCAGGAAGATCGAAATTAGTTACACTGTAAAAAAAAGTGCAACTGGATCTGAAAAACAAGCGATATACACTGAGATGACAAAAGTCATGGAGATTACAGAAGGTCTTGCATTGGTAGAGCTATCATTCCTACTCAGGTGATACATGTGAAAAGGTGACTATTGCCATACTACGGTAATTAACAGAACGGTAGTTGGTGCTAGACACATGCGACATTCCATTTCAGAAACAGTTAGTGAATTCAATATTTCCGGATCCACAGCGTCGAGAGTGTGCCGAGAATACCAAATTTCAGGCATTACCTCTTATCGTGGATAACGCAGTGGCCGACGGCCTTCACTTAATGACCGAGATCAACGGCATTTGTGTAGAGTTGTCAGTGTTAACAGACAAGCAATACTGTGTGAAATACCCGCAGAAATCAGTGTGGGACATACGACGAACATACCAGTTGGTATAATGCAAGAAAATTTGGCGTTAATGAGCTATGGTAGCAGACGACTGACGCGAATACCTTTGCTAACAGCACGACGTCGCCTGCAGCGCTTCCCCTTGGTTCGTGATCAAATCGATTGTATCTTGGGCAACTGTAAAACTGTGGCCTCATGAGATGAGTTCGAACTTCAGTTTGTATGAGTTCGAGTGTGGCGCAGACCCGACGAAGCCACACACACAAATTGCTAAACAAAACACTGTGCACTGTACAAGCTGGTGAAATCTCCGTAATGAAGTGGGCAGTGTTCTCATGGATAATTGGCTGGAAATGGTTATGTTCGGCTACTTTGAGACCATTTTCAGCCATTCATGGAATTCATGTTCCCAAACGACGTGGGAATTTTTGTGGATGACAATGCAACCTGTCACCGAGACACAACTGTTTGTGATTGGTTTAAAAAACATTCTGGACAATTCGTGCGAATGCATGGGCACCCAGACCGCCTGACATGAATTCCATCGAACATTTATGTGAGATAATCCAGAGCTCAATTCTTGCTCAAGATCCTGCACCTGCATCACTTTCGCAAATATGGGCGGCTACAGAGGCAGCAGGGCTGAATATTTATGGAGGGGAGCTCAACGATTTTTTGTGTCCATATCACGTCGAGTTCCTGCACTACGCCAGGCAAAAATAGGTCATACACAATATTAGTTGGTATGCCATGACTTCTCTCACCTAAGTGTATTAAAATTGTTTTAAATTCTGCAGTCTGTTTAAACAGGCATATACTGAACCATGTACACTCTGTGATTCATGGTGGCAGAATGACTGAAATAATCCTTCAGTGTAGAGCATCCCACGTGTGTTCCATAGCCTTTATGTGTTGTGGCAGGTCAACCGGACATGTCCTCGTGTTACAGGTACTCGTGAACCTCATATGGTATCCTTACGTTGCAGGTACTCGTGATCCTTGTATAGTCGGACACTGTTATCCCTCAGAGGGAGCACACACTCACTTGTATCAAATGAAAGACACATATAGCGTCCCAGGATTTCGCTATAGATATCAGCTTCAGAGAAACCCTAGGAAACACATGCAGTGGCGCATATTCCCTTTACACGATGCTTCCAAGATGAAGCAATACTGATTTCTATCAACGAAGTTGCCAAGAAAGCATCGTGTCATAGTGACATTACAGATCAACAGACACTACGGGATTAATAGCCACTCGTCCACAATCAAGACAGTATTCTACTCCAACACAGCCTGGTGCGTTTATCTGAGACGAATGTATGGTAAAACACGTTGAGAAAATTCCAAAAGTAGAAGTTATAAAAGTGTGAGGACTATTCTGTGACTCAGAGGCCAATCAGTCAAGGAGATTAGTTTCACAGCCTAAGATGAATGTGTTTGTCTCTGCCACAGTTTCATTACACACTCGGTGCTGCATCGATGGCCAGAAACACAACTAGAGTAAACGTTATGACTGCAAGTCACATGAGCCCACCGGTGTGTAATTTAAAAGAATCTCACGAAATTTTAATTATGCACATACTCACAAGGGAGTGTCTCAGCGAGAACACGAATTCAGTGTTCCAGATGCATTTAGAAGCCTTAAGTACTACTGTAATTGGGATGATGAAAGCATTCGATTTGTAGTGGCACCACAGTTTAGGATAGGCTAAGTTAGTTTTGTGCAATATTCTGAGTACAAGTTACAGCCAGGTGCGACCCAGATTGCAATGAGTTACGCATAGCAACAGTTGTGAAGTAGAATAGAGGCCACAGGGCTGTCAAATTGCTGATAGAGTATACATAGCTGTGTTTTGCATGTCGCAAATCACAAGCAGAAGGGGCCCACTGGCCAACTTAGAGTGTTACGAGTACGTAACGCGAAGTGGCACATACGGCAAAACAGAGGCCCACAGCCATGTGTAAATAGGTGCAGGTTTCTAACGAGATTCATTCAAGTGTGGCAGCTCTCCTGGACGACAGTGCATGTCACACCACTAGCTACACGCAGCAGCAGGTGGGGCGCCAGCGTTCCAGTCCACAGTGGGTCGCTAGTTCGACCCTCTGAGGCTGACGTGGAGTCTGTAACCAGCCAGCGGTGGGCCACTCCATGGCTCGCTACCGCGGGCAGTTGTCCTGGCTTCCGACACACGCCGGAGGCATCTTGAGGCGAGGGTCACAGATTCAGACTCTGGATCGCGGGCGCTTGTTGTCGCCGCGATCGCAGCCATGCCGGCGGTAATCACGCAGCTTGCCACCTGCGGCTCACACCGGGCGGTGCTGAGTCGTCAGGGACGCAGACCGCTGAGTCGACTGCCGGCATCCTGATGACGCCGCTACTCCGCCGACACACAGCAGGGCGTGCACGGGTCGCTGGGGCAGCCATTCCGCGCCAAGCTATTTTGCAGACAGCGAAGTGGTGGCCTCAGCATTGCGGGACCCAGTGACACAGATCGAGAGGAACAGGGCACTGTAGTCGGAAACAATAAATCACTTGGAAAGCTCGGAGGAGTCTCAATACGGTGCCTTCTACCTCTTCCTGCTTCATTTGGTGTTGCTACTATATTCAGTGGCAGAAGTTGCCACTAGAGATTTAGGAGTCGAAACCGTGGTCAATTCGAATATAAAATCCATTGCAACCAGTGGGCTGTCTTTATTATAAAAAATATTTTTACGGTTGCTGCACACAGCTATGTTTAAAGTTGCTGTTTCCTAATCTAGTGTCGAAGCCACTGCTGAGAGTTCTTATAAAGTCTGTTACTCTCCTTGCATATATTTTATATTGCAAAAAGAAATTTATATCCAAAAGCCATACCGATTTCATTGTTTTTGGCGGAATGATCATGCAGTTAGTGTCCTTACCCGGAAATAAATCGTGTACTATTATTGTGTGCTTGTGAACACTCCCAGAATCTCAAAGTAGTATGCACTTTTGTTCATTTGCGACACTGTCATTAATAACATTCACAAAAAAGGATATTAACTGGTCTGTTGACATTTTTCCAAATATATGTTTGCTGGAAGATTATCCTTAAATAAAGTCTTTAACTTTCGAGCCGAAAGGTTCTTCCCAAAGCAAATATACAGCTTTTTGTAGGTGTCCACTCACCGAAAGTACAAAATCTATTGTATAACTACGAGTTGTATTGTGTGCAGTCTGGACCAAGGCAGCTTTTGATATTTCCCCTTTTTTAGTGTCGCACCAGAAGTTAGTTCATAATTAAATCCACTTTGACCAGTGTTCCAAATCAAATGTGGTCGCATCAGGGCTCTTGCAGTTTTCAGGTTTACTTCTTCGACAAACGGGCCCCAGAGTGGAGAATATCTTGGTCTTTCTGTATATTTCTGGCTGTCATGACAGCAACGGTGTGTCTACGGCACATTCTGTATCCTTCCTTGAGACATGGTATGAAAGCAGCAGAACATTTAAACTTTGTGTGCCTGATTTCCCTTCCTTTTCGCATAGTCCGAAACTTCAGGTGCTCGTAATGGACACATATTCCTTCATTCCCTGCTATGTCAAACAGGGATAGAATGTCTCCTTTTATCTCTAGATCTTTGACTGCCTTGTTTCCTTGAAATGGCTGTTAGTGCGTCTTTTTTTCCCACATAATCAAATATTACATTGATGTTCGATGTCCTTTTTGTATACGGATATCTCTTCAATAACGAGCTGTAGATCGCAACTGTAGATGGAGGTTCATGATAATTATCATAAATACTTTCAAGACGTTTTTCTATAAAAATTGTTAACATACTAACAGTTTTACATTTCTTTTTTGGTGAAGGTTCTGTCACCAGAACTGTTAACTTCTCACTGAGGTGTGCTATTTCCACCACCGCCACTAGCGCTGCAGTCTTCAATCGCGTTATCGTCTCATAAGTCCTTTTCCTCATTCACCATCCTACACAGTGTAGCTTCGGTTAACCAAGCAACTAAATGTACGTGTTTCTGAATAAACAGATCCATCAAAAACATTGCAAAAGTTTCTACATCCTGTTCTGTATTCCACTGAACAACGCCTTCTCAGCTTGGGTGCCACAATATTTAAAATGTTCGAGGCATTAACGGTTTCGTTCATGTTTGCTGTATATGTGTGATAATGCTGACACAGGATCAATAAACACGTCAACTTCTCGCAGAGGTAACTAATTGACTAGTGTGTTATAGCCCCCCGTCTTTCTCCAAGACTGAATTTGCTGTTGTGTACAAACCAAGAGCAACACAGTCACAAGCCGTTGCAGTCCTGGTCAGAAATATGAGATGGGCGTGTGTACAAATGTTTAAATACAAATTCCTTTTCGAGTCCAGAGACGTCCCTTGTCAGTATAGTGAGAACAACACGTGATTAATATAGTGCGTGATTTTGGGGGATGCAAGATGCTATATTTAGTAGACACAGTGGTGTCACCGCCAGACACCACACTTGCTAAGTGGTAGCCTTTAAATCGGCCGCGGTCCGTTAGTATACGTCGGACCCGCGTGTCGCCACTATCAGTGATTGCAGACAAAGCGCCGCCACACGGCAGGTCTAGTCTAGAGAGATTCCCTAGCACTCGCCCCAGTTGTACAGCCGACTTAGCTAGCGATGGTTCACTGTCTACATACGCTCTCATTTGCAGAGACGACAGTTAAGCATAGCCTTCAGCTACGTCATTTGCTACGACCTAGCAAGGCGCCATGTTCTTCAGGAATGTATTCTGAACAGATATTGTGGATTATGTACCGTCAAGAGCGACGTTCATCATTAATGGATTAAAGTTAAGTATCAAACTAATTCCGTCCGCTTTCTGAATTCTAATTCCTTGTCATGTTCCAGACCTCACGTCGGTATAGTCCTTCCCTCCTCGCGCCAGCCTGCGTGAGCTAAAACGCGTGCATTTCA
This sequence comes from Schistocerca piceifrons, assembly GCF_021461385.2. Lineage (NCBI taxonomy): Eukaryota > Metazoa > Arthropoda > Insecta > Orthoptera > Acrididae > Schistocerca > Schistocerca piceifrons. The sequence continues at coordinate 6,138,961 of NC_060149.1, forward strand.
GCCTCCTCTAGTAACACGGTGTTGGCTCTTCAGCCAACCCAAGAGACATATCTGCCATCTCTCGCAGCAAAAGTTACTTTAACTAGCTTGTGTTTCTGAATTCCATAATGGTGTGTGGGTGTTAATTCCCAGACCGTTGGGTGACTTGCGAAGTATAAATGTAAATGTAAATTCTATACAGTGTATATTATATCTTCAAGGATTTGGAATGTATTTAGATATGTCAGAAGCCTCAAGCTGAATAAGTCCTACACGCCAGTATAAATTTTTTTCTTGATTCAGTGTCGTTGAGCTGTACGAAGTTTAATGACGGGGTATTTCATCACATCTGGCTAATCTACAAAGGGGGACAAACTGGTACACAAATTGGAACCACTATTTCCTGCACCTACATCATTTTCAGGCAAGAGAACGAGGTAATGTGGAGGAAGAATAGTCCTCTGGAAGATGTTGCTATGCTGTGAAGTTATTCCGCATGCAACGGTAATAAATATCATTTACCTTTTGCGCAAGCCATTCGGACCTCTTTGCTACTTTCAGAAGGGTTACGTGTCCTCCACTTTGACTGTTACTTGCATGGGATGGGTTATCTCCTTCGTTTTGCAGTTACTCAACACAAAAATCCATATTTATAAAAGCATAATAAATAAAAGGAGTTTATTGATACCTTCAGTAGTGAGAGCATCGTTTATAAATTGGCGTTCCAGAACCGTGTTTATTATATTGCAGATAGTTCCCAGCTGTGGACAAAGGATGCCTTACAGTCCCACAGCCAGTCACTCCAAAAAATAATTTATAAATTGCCTAAACAGAGTTAAATGGACGGAGTATTCTGCAAAGAAAGATAATGAGGAGACGAGCTCTCCTCGTGCGGAGAGACTGTTAACCCGTTCGTGCAGATCACCAACTTCTACTTTTCATACGCCTAAAGTCGCTTTCTCGCACTCAGATTTGGGTAAGAGGTTTCGGTGCCATAGTTTGTCGCACTTAGGGGGACGAAAGTGAAAGTGGGGAACAACTTATTTACGTTACTAGCTGTCTTGTGAGTTTAGCGTCATTACTAATCAGTCGACTAAATTTCGGTAGTACAAGGATAAGCTGTTTTTAATAAATTGTCGCACGCATGTTGCACCTGGTCGGTATACAGTAACGGCTAATGCTATTTGATGACTCTGGAGTTGTCGTTCGATGATGTCCCACGTGTGCTCGATTGCAGGCAGATCTGGTGATCGAGCATGCAAGCCAACATGTCAACACTTTGTGGAGCGTGTCGGTTTACAACACAGGTATTTGGACGAGCGTTTTCTGCTCGAAAACACCCCTAGAATGTTTTTCACGAACGGCAGCACAACAGGTGGAATCACCAGACTGCCATACAGTTTTGCAGGCACCCCAGACCACAACCCCTCCTGGCCTCCTTCTGACCAACACACGGCCACCACTGGCATCGATGCAGATCAGAAACCGTAACACGCCTCCAACCTGCGTTCCAGCGAGCCATCGCTTGACACCAGTCGAGTCGCAAATGGCGGTGGTTTGTAATCAGTGGAATGGACGCTACAGGGTATCAGGCTCGGGGCTGTCCTCGAAGTAACTTACTTGTATCAGTTCTTTGTGCCGCACTGGTGCCAACAGATGCTCAAATTGCTGCTGCAGATGCAGCGTGATGTGCCAGAGACATGCGCCGAATACGATGTTCTTCCGTCCTCGTAGTACCACGCGGCCTTCCTGAGTCCGGTCTACATACTCGTGACCGCAGCTGCCATCTGTCACATGTAGCGGCTAAATACCTCCCAAGTGTTTGTGTAATATCACAGAAGGCATATCCACACCCTCGTAGCCCTATTACACGACATCGTTCGAGCTCAATGGGATGCTGACAAAGGCGTCTCTGTCACCTTAAACGCATTCTTAACTAACATCAACTCACCACGTCCAATCTCAAACGTAACTAACTCTCGTGACCATTACAGCGTGTATTTAAAGCAACCAGATTTTTATTGTCATAGTGGCGTTACTAGCATCATGCTAACGCTTCTGGCTCGAAATTTTAGTAGATATCACCTATCAGACGTAGAAACACACCTACCAAGTTTCGTTTACGTAGCGCAATTCCTTCTTGGAGATGGTTTTTTTTCTGTAAGTGTATACAGGGTGAGCATCAATAAAACCGACGGATTGCTGACAGGAAATGGAGGGAAAAAGGTTGTGAGAAGATGTGTCTGGAAATGGAAGGTGTGCGTGGAACGACAAAAACCGTCCTGGAACACAGTACGGACCTGCACGGTATCCACGTCACAACAGATGTTCAAAGTGGGCCCCATGCGATTGAAGGTGACAGGAATAGCATCGGTTATCATGCAGGATACACGTAATCCTACATTGTCTTGCACTATTTTGGCGGGCCAGTTGCCTGGAGCTTGTACAAGGCTTCGTTTCAATATCCTGTAGAATTCGGCCTTCAAATCTGGTGCACTCACAGACCACCGTCTCCCTGTACGTTCGTCTGCCTGAAAGGACCCGTGATCAAACAAACGCCCTAAAAGGGGTTGAAATTTTCTGTAATGTGGTTGGTGTCTGTGAGGGTACTCGTTTTGGTACAGCCGTGCTGCCTCTCGATCGTTTCCATCTCTTTGGCCGTACACAAACACCATCTTGGATTGTTCCCGGCATGAATACTGGCTATTTTGCTGCTTACTGTACACTGCATTAATCACACAGCGCGCAACACACAAGGAACACACGGAACTTGGTCAGAGGAACTGTCATTCGCGAGCGGGATGTATCGTGACGACGATTCATTTCCGGACACATGTTCGTACGACATTTTTTCCTCCGTTTCCAGTCAGGAATCTCACCCAGCAGATTGTTGGTTTTATTAATGTTCACCCTGTATACATCAATAGATAACAGCGTGCTTAACAGCTATACTCACCGTTTTCTGACTGGAACGTACTCGGTTCGTCGGAGTTTATTTCATAGCGGTACGAACACATGTTACGACGCCTACTTTAACCTGCGATCGATAAATCTGTGTATTTCCGTGACATATCCTTATCCTATTTCTACTGAACAAATCTACAGTACTATAGTCGTTAACAAGGTTTTCTGAATCAATCAGAAGTCTTATTGTAATTGTTGCCGTTATTAGATAAGTTTTTCAATTTTTTTTGTCATCTGTTCCTGACAGGTGAACATCATCAGTTATCTGCTGTGTGGGCACGTCCATATTGTCTGCGATGTTTGCAACATATCATTTCATTATTCAGGTCGTCATATTTCCAGCCACGGATCAAGGATCTGATTTCTCTTCCTATCTGAACTGCACCACTCAATTTTATTCGATCTCAGTACGTCACACGACCTGCGACCACCAAGATAGAGGCGACACAATTACTCCCAGCCTACAACGTACTGATGGAAGTGATTTCTCGCCAAATATATAAAACCCTGGTGAGAGCGAAACCATGGCTCTCAGTCAGTAGTCGTGCAGGGGCCCAGTCTCCATCTAAAGATCAAATTTAGCAGTAAGCCCATTGTGACGACAATAACAGAAACAGATATTATTAGTAAAACTGCTACACAAAGAACAGAGCCATCTGTTACACTTCAGCGATACATCTGACCCTTTCCAAACAAATATTGAGATTAATATACTACTCAATCTTGATCGCAATGATTTGTTAAAAACTAAAAATCATGCGTCAGATGGTAACTGGTTTAGATTTTCTCAGAAGTCGTCTTCAGACCGTGTCTAATCATCTGGTGAGCAGAGATGACGGTGGAGCGTTGGTTTGCGTCGGAGGACACCAGCCTGCTAAAGGATGCCCTTTCCTATAAGATGTCGAGACACACTACAATTGCAAATATATGCAAAACGCAGCATGGCCTCCTGGACGAAGAGTCACAGCAAGGAAATACACTCAGCAGCACTGTTAAGGGATCACTTTTTGAAAACGTCGTAATGAGCTCAGTTCATGTGAAGTGTAAGGTGGGTTAGCTACAAATTTCACCACAGCTCTGCTCAGTGCCTTCGTGGACGTGTCTCACGATAGGAAGATCGTCACACACCCTCTTACCCACATTCACCCCTGCTTTCACGCTACAGTGGAGAAGACCGCCACCGATTCATCTAAGTAGCGCTCTGCTGCTGCTCTAGCGCCTAATGGCAGGCACACGAAATCTAATGCTTGTCGAAGGGGTCGGCTGCCCTCATGCGCTACAGCAGCAGTGCAGCGCCATTCAGGTGAATGGGTGTCCAAGTCTCGGTACAAATATGTTTTTAAAGTGCACTACAAAGGTTAGCGGGTGGCAACGCTTGTGTTGCCGAATTATGGTCTTAGAGGGTCCCTTTGGCGTTCCATTCATATATGAGTCAATATTGCACCCACTCCTGTGATCACGCCTCGGGAAAGCGCGGAAAGGATGGGATGTTAAAGCATAAACAACTTTTTATCCTTCAGATCATGTTTAAATTCCGTCGTACGGTTTTCACCGGTCACTTTTGCCCCACCCTTTATACCAGACCTAAAATTGCTGTCGCACTGCACTCCAAAGTGGCCAGGTCGCGTTCACTGTGGTTGCAGCCCACAATACACTTACAGGAAGGCTGAAACTTCTGGAGGGTGTCAGCAGTTTTGAAAGTTGTCAAAAACATACTCCTCTTGCTCAACACTCTGCAAACTGTCAGTTTCGACTGCAAAATGAGGGAGACTCAACTCCCGAAAAGAAGGGGTGGTTTCATTGACGCACTTTACGCCACCTCCTGATGCCTTTTCATGTATATTCTCAGGGGTGGTGTGCCTGAAATGTTTTCATCGGCCACCCCTACGAAAACCACGGATTTTCAATAGTGAGTGCCGCAGTTATGACCTCCAGCGAGGAGGCGTCAAAAGAGGGGGTGAAATGTTATTAGGAGTGAGTGTGATGACCTTTTCATCGTGTGACTCGTTCACGATGGCGTTGGGAAAAATGGTGGTGAAATTTGTTGCCACTGTGACATAATGAAGCCACCCTACAGCCCACATGAGCTTCTGAGCTCTGACCTTTTCTCGCTTGCGTCGACACTGCTGTGCAAACCGTCGCAGGTCGCCATGCTTCTGGAACGTTACACGAGAAGGTTGTAGGTACGGCTAACAGACCAGCTTAAAATGCTTTCTTACAGAACATTATAGCTCATCTGAAAGAAGTTATGTCTTTATCAGCGCCACAAAGCACTTACGTCATCAACACCGGAGTTGATCTTCTTTTCAGTGTTAATACTTACAGAATTCGAAATAACATATTACGTGGAAGGTGGATTGGTAGAGGTGGAGCAGTTATCTCGCCTCTACGTTCTAAGTCCAACGGCAGTCTGTAGGGAAGCAGCCTACTCACGCTGTAGTAAATTCACATCAGTTTCCATTGTGTGTCAGCCAGTCTGCTGTAACTAGCTCTGACGTCATAAATGTTGCGCAATACCTTAAAAATCAAGCAAATGAACTAAAACTTTTCTAGCATGTCAGAAATAATACTAAATTAATGTGTGTTAAATATCAGTTCGATAACTTCAACCATTTCCGAGATTTGGACGTTTTTCTGGAAAAATCATTGGCGCAACAGAAAAGAGCTAGAGACTTCAAAATTTATATTTAGATTCATCTTTCATAATGATTTAATAAAAACAGTACTTTGGATTTCACAAATTAAGACTTTAGTGGAAATTCATGATTTTCTGGTTTTCGTCTCAAAACTGAAGGAAGCAAGATAGATTAAGTAGGCTAGTAAATAAGGCTAGGCTGTTTAGATTTAAATAGGTTGGAGGTCCGCTATGATTATGAAGATGTGTAAAGTTTCCTTTTAATACCTATAAAATTATAACGATAGTGGATCTCAAAAGGGACAGTTCAGAGCTCATCTGCTGCGTGCAGGGCAATTAAATTAATTCTCTCGCCTAAAGTATTTAACTTAGCCACGTCAAAATTTTATTATCAATACTTACCTGCGTGCTGAATGCACGTTTAAATTAAGAGCTTCTCCGGCCATCAGCCAAAGAAGCTATAAATTATTATGTAACTTGAAGTGGTGCGTTACTAGCCCAGCGGCTAGTCGGGATAGCGGATTTGATCAGGCGTTCCCTCAGCCGTCCGCACCGCGGCTTTATATATAAGAACACTGCGCGAGGAAGGAACGCCCCAGTTCTCTCCAGACGCTGAATGACACGCCATCTGTGTCGGTAGTCGCGTCGCATCAGTGTATCTGCTACAAACAGCCTCGGGTGCCGTATTAAGTTACTAGAGATATGCGGAACCATGAAAACATTTTATGTGAAGTGTTAATTCTGGAATGATTTTCATTATCTAGCTTCAGTTTGCGTTTTGTCGTATTTTCACGTGCCGTCGCGGGACAGTCATTCTACCAAATATTTAGCGTGGCGTTTGATGAAATATTTTCATCAAATTTTGGCGAGCATTCTTTTTAACATTTGATTCGGACATTTATAGTTGCATCAGCGCATTAGACTCTGAACTGTTCTGTTAGTTAGGTTGTAGGGATACTTGTGGTTTTTATTAGTGAATTTCAGAATATACTCAACTATTTTGGAAAACCGTTTTTGATTAGAAATCCCGGACAATCTCCTAATTCCTCAGAGCTATAAGCTGCAGCTATAAGAACATTCTCAGGTAAAGTGGGCACTAGGATATCTATTTACTGGCTCCAAGTTTTATTAAATCACTTTCTGGGGGTCACGGAGTAAATAGAGAGCCAGTGTTGAGAACGGCAAAAGACAGCAATAACATTCTAAAAGCTAGAAACTGATTCAACACGCAAGCGTTCATACAGCAATAAATTAGATTTTTTTTTTTTACAAACTTTAACTCGCCGCCCCACATATGGTGCATCGGCCGGGAAATGTTTCCAACACATCCGCCGCCCCACATATGGTGCATCGGCCGGGAAACTCAACTAAGTGAAAGTGATTTTTAACTTTTCGGATTCGCGAGTGAAATGCGACATGCAACTGAGTATAGAACAGTGAATGTGTTACGTGAGCATATGGACGACGCAATTGGATTAACAACGCATCTGGATTGACGGAGCTGGCACTGAGTCTAGCGGTGCTGCCGGCATCGCGAGAAGCCAGTCTCGCCGCACCGCAGTCGTCCCCTGGAGCAGCCGGCGCAGAGCCTGCAATTGCGGGCCACGCAAACACACAACAGCCGTCGGAGAGCCGTCCGCAGCTCAACGTGCCACGTCGCATCAGGAATCCTGGTACGCCGCGCCGGCAACGCCATACGTCGTGCAGAAGGAACTAAGTTAAGTGAAAGGCTGTTAAAAATTTTACTAACCTGCAGTAAAAGACTGTTGGCGATGGAACCGCCAAAAGAAACTGAGGTTAAACTTAAATTAGAACCTATGTCTGTTGAGGGAACTGTAAATACAGACAACGGTTCGAGTGTAAATATGCATGAAAGTAGTAATGTTAAAGTGAAATATGAAGTATTGTCTCCTGACAGTAGTGTGCGAAGGGGCAATGATTCAATAATAGAGACCCCTGTAGTAAAGCGGAAAGTAGAAATTGTAAATTTATTGGATGATAGTTTCTCTGATGAATTAAAAATGAAACAGTCATCGGAGATGGTAGAGTTTAAGAAGGAGCAGTTGGATATGACTAATCAATCAGAAGTTTCATGTAGTTTTGATGATTCTGGTATTGGAGCTAGTTTTTCGTCACCTGAGTGTGATAAAAAGCCAGCTAGTGAGCAACCCAAAGATGCTGGGGCTGTTGACTTAAATGTTATATTACAAGCAATAGCTGCCAGTAATGCACAAGTGACAGCTGAATTAAAGTCTGAAATGGTGGCCAGTCAAACAAATTTTAATAAACGGTTTGAGGCAATGGACAATAAATTAGAATCCAATAATGCTGAATTAAAGTCTGAAATAAGTGAACAGGTCAAAAGCAGTAATGCTGAATTAAAGTCTGAGATTGTGGCCAGCCAAACAAATTTTAATAAACGATTGGAGGTAATGGACGATACTTTCAAGGCTGGTTGCAATAAGTTGAAAGAGGATCTAGACAGTTTGAATTATAAAATTGATTGCAATCATGAGGATATTAAGAAAAAGGTTGCTCAACAATTTTCTGAAATGTATAAGACAATAAAATCCGAAGTCGCTGAGGTTCGCAAAGACTTCCAAATGGAAGATGTGAAGCTGGAGCACAAGTTAACAGAAAAGATCGAGGCGGAGTCTGAACTGTGCTCAGATAGATTTAAAGATGTTAATATAAAAGTAAACATATGTCAAGCAGAAGTAGAAGCAATTAAAACTGACACTACTCATATTGTGCAAAGAGTAGATAATGTTGAAATGAAAGTAGAAAATATAAGTACTAACATTGCTAACATTGAGAGTAAAGTAACTTCAGTAACTTCTGGTAATGGTAATATACAACAAGTTGTAGCTGCAAACGCCGCTTTTATCGGGTGTCGGCAGTTCTTGCGGTTCGATCCAGATAAAAATATCCACCCGCTAGATTTCTGGAACGATTTTGAAGATGTGATTCCACCAACTTGGTCTGAACGAGAGAAAATCTCGTTTATTAGAAGCCATTTAGCAGTTGACGCCATGCGTTGGTCAGCTGATGTTATGTTAAAGTGTAAAACATTAGCGGAGTTTAAAATAGCTTTCATTAATGAGTATTGGTCTAGCAATAAGCAAAATGAAGTGTTGAGAGAATTTTGGAGTGGAAAACGCTTCAATGCAGGCAAGGAATCAATAAAAGAGTTTGCTAGGTCATGGATTTCACGTTTGTCACATTTGGCGGAAAAGCTAAAACCAGAAATGATTATACTAGGTCTTGAAGCCAAACTACCATGGTATTGGCAAACTAGAATTATATCAGCCCCTAGAGACAATCTGGATCGTTTCATTGAATATTTGGAACGTGTAGAACGTGTTGCTGCCAATGAGGAGCAAGCACGTAATAACAGAAATTCTAATAATAATTGTAGTAATTTTAGGAACGAGCAAAATGGCAATGTAAATATCAGAACAGTAGGTGTTCGTAATCCTAAGAGAGGTAGGAATTGGGGAAATAATTATCAGAACCAACAATGGCGTCCAAGGGATAATAATTTTGTTCCAACCAGAAATATGCATGTAAACAACAGTACGGAAAGTAATGCTATGCCAGCTAACTATAATGAAACTAAAGGAAACAGCAGTAGGCCGAGGCAGGAAAACTAGTTCCCGTCTATGAGGACACTGGCGCTCACCAGGCGGTTACTTTTCCTACGCCAGTAGTTAAGGAAATTGGTAAGACAGATCAGAATACTCAGACTGAACATGTGGATGAAGAGTCGGTAGCATCTAAGGATACAACAGAAATATTAGATCACTCACAGTATTTGATAGATACCGTGTTAGAGACGCTTTCTAAGTGGGAAGAGAATGAGAAGGTGCAGCTGTGTAACGATAGGGACGAGCTACAAAATACTGAATTGTCAGGTGAAGAAGCAGAAGAAATTTATGCTTATATTTACGATGGGAATGATGTGCTCTTATCTAAAGTGCCTGTGCAGGATGTTGATAATGTACTAATAGATTTAGGACAGGAGGTAAGTGAGAATGTAGAGGGTAGGTTGTTGAGGGTCAATGAACCCAGTAGCTGTGACCAGTTGTCACTTGAGAAGGAAACCGACGATAATGGTGAAAGTTGTTTAGCTGTAACTAATGTTATGACCGGTCTGGAGGCGCAGAATCGCTCAGACTACAGTAATTTGGGTCATGTTCAGCAAACTAAATGTAATGAAGTCGTGCGGTGTTTCGATTTAAAATTAATAGACCGACTGGAAAAGGCAGCTGAAAATGTAATTCAGGAAACCCCTACACACTGTGACCTAAATGTAATGAAGACAGATGTCGATCACTTTAGTTGGAGACAAATCCAAAAGGAACTACTAGATGAATTTGAGGAACCACCTGTACAACCTAGAATAAGCCACCCTATAATAATAGTGAATATGTTGGGCATCAATGTACGATGTCTCTTAGATAGTGGAAGTGAGGTGAGTGCAATATCTCAATCCTTCTTTGATGCATTACCTGGTAAAGACAAGCTTACAGTAATGAGGGTATCAGGACTAAGAATAATTGGTGCTACTGGCAAGGTGTCAAAAACGGTAAAGCAAGAAGCTTTACTGCCCTTTAACATTAATGGTAATTTAATTGATCATCCATGTTTAATTGTAAACAATCTCAGTATTGAGGTTTTAATTGGCATAGATTTCTTGTCAAAATATCAGAGTGTTGTTGACTTTGAAGGAAGCCAGTTGAAAATGGTCTTGCCAATAACCGGAGTAATTATAGTACCTTTTAGTAATAAGCATGTAGTGACTGATGATGGAACTTGGGAGCTGCCTATACGAGTTCTGAAAAACAGGAGATATTGGGACGAAGGTGTTAATCTTAATAACAATAAGCTGAATACAGAAGAAGAAGAAGAAGCAATTATTTTAGACAAAATAGAAACTAAATTGCAGGAAATCGATAGGATTTCAGGCAATCAAAAGGAAGAACTGAGACAGGTTCTAAAAAGGCATCATAAAGTATTTTCAGATCGACCTGGCAGATTCATAGGTAGCCACTGAATGCTGTAGGGAGGAGGTTGTTCTTTAACCTCTACACAGTGTGGCAGCTGTGCAGTCCCAGCTGTGTGAGACCTTCTTTCCCATTTCAGGTCTCACTCAATCTTCATCTTTCCTATCCCCAAAAATTTCGACCTCTACTTTCCAACACAAAATTTTCCGTTATGGCTATCAAGCCAGCACTAAGCTAATGAATGCTGTAGGGAGGAGGTTGTTCTGTAACCTCTACACAGTGTGGCAGCTGTGCAGTCCCAGCTGTGTGAGATCTTCTTTCCTTTTCAGGTCTCACTCACTCTTCGTCTTTTCTATCCACCTAAAATTTCTAACTCTTCTTTACAGCATTAAACTAATGAATGCTGTAGGGAGGAGGTTGTTCTTTAACCTCTGCACAGTGTGGCAGCTGTGCAGTCCCAGCTGTGTGAGATCTTCTTTCCCTTTCAGGTCTCACTCATTCTTCCTCTTTCCTGTCCACTAAAATTTTCGACCTTTTCTTTCATACATTAAATTTTCCGGTATAGTTATCAATACAGCATTAAACCAATGAATGCTGTAGGGAGGAGGTTGTTCTGTAACCTCTACACAGTGTGGCAGCTGTGCAGTCCCAGCTGTGTGAGATCTTCTTTCTCTTTCAGGTCTCACTCACTCTTCATCTTTCCTATCCACAAAAATTTCGACCTCTTCCTTCATACATTAAAAATTTCTGTCATGGCTATCAAGCCATGAGTTATGTAACCATTCTATCTACCAATTAGTGAAAAAAAATACCTAATGTGACAAACCTAATAGTGACAAACAATAGAGAAGTATGACGTAATTAAGACACTAATGTATTTGAGTAACAATTATGTATAGTACCCTGGTAATATAGTGAGTACAAAGTGTTGTTTTATTGGAAATGGTCCACCAACAGTAATTTAAAAAGATATAAGAATTCATGTACAAGCAGGATCTGAAGTGGTAGTGAAACCTAGTGTATGCTATAGAGCTAACTAATTAATAATAAAAGGGATTGCTTAGTGATGAAAAATATGCAGATAAGTTGTAAGATTAAACTCACCTGGTGTAGCAAGGAAAAGCAGTGTAATGGAATTGGGCAGTGTTTGTGGTTGAGACGTGAAGGACACGTCCCTGAAGTATTTATAAGGTTGGAGCTGGCCATTATTTTAGTGTAGTGTGTGACAGGATACACCTACACGTATTGAGGTTATGAGTTGGAGGCGTGAATGCGACCATAGGTACCCTTATGTTAAATGAGACAGAGCAGCTCATGGTGTCCTATAGGTTTAAGGAATTTAGCATTACGCTCGTCCATATTTACTTGATACACTTTAGTGGTAGGTCCGAGAGAGACTACCTGAGGTTTCAGCGTCCGATCGAGTGGAAAGGGATTGCCACGTGAGCAAACTAATCAGCTGCAATACACTATGAATATGAGATAAATGTGCTTTCCTATGCTTTAAATTTAAATGGAGTGAGTATTACTTAAGTTCATACACTAGCAAAGTAAGTAAGTACATAATGACAGACGTGAAACATTATTTTAGCTCAGCATAAATACACTTCAAAGTAAGTAAGTACGTAATTGCAGATGTGGAACTGACAACAGCAGAGGACCAATAAGTGGATTTAGTAGTCAACTAAACGTAGTGTGTTTTGAACACTCAAAACTGTACTATTACCAAAAGTTACTCACCTGTACAAGAAGCTGAGAAAACAACCACTAATCATACTCATACTATCTCTAAGTATAAGGTAATCAAAGATGAGTCAGTTAAGTGCTTAAAATACAAATGTATCAAGAATGTACCGAGCATTGGTTCAGTGTTCCGGCCCAGAAATAATAAATTCAGATTAAATATGATTCATGATTATATGCCTTGGGCACAAAAATTTTCTCTTGTAAGTGACTAATGGCGTTTTGAGCCATTTGTTTATCGATTATGACAATTAAGTAACCACAAGAATAAGTAAAATTGAGAAAGGTTCTGTTAACTTTGTTCCAGCAACATATTGAAGGATAAAATGTATATATCCCCATTTCTTTGGGACCCACCCTTAGATATTAAGTGAACAGAGTCTGAGGCACTCTTTTTGTTTGTTCTACAGGACAAACCAGATAATGGCAGCCTGGTAGCTGCGTGAAAGCGTGGAGTGACTTGGACACAACTCACAGTGACCCCTCCCCTTTCCCCCATGTAATTTAGAGAGAACGTGAAGGACGCACACCATAGCAACTTTCCCTTCTCTACCCTTGTGAATGGAAGTGTAGGACGCCAGCCGAAGCGGCTACAACCACGTGTGTAAAAAAAAATTATTTGTGAACTTTTCTTTCAGGTTTAGAAAAGACTGCTAAGAGATAATCATCTGTTTATGTGTCATGTTATTTTCTTTGAATTTGTGTATGTAAAAATGTATTTAATGTAGTTAAGATTTTTATAATTTTTCAATTTCTATGTGTTTGTTTGTCTAAGGCAATATATATGCCAAAATATTTCATGACTTTGCTTTAAAAATTTGAGTAATGACATTGTTTAAAAAGGCAGTGAACATGCCTACAATTTAAATAATTAATTTAGGTAATCAGTTTTCTTTAATGTTTCTACGGTTTATATTTCAATTTTGATGTTTCATAGGAAGTTAAACTGTACTCTTGCTTCCCTTTTTGTAATTAAATTTTTTTTTCATTCATTAACATTCATAAACAAAAAATTTAAGTAGAGGGTGATGTAGGGAAGCAGCCTACTCACGCTGTAGTAAATTCACATCAGTTTCCATTGTGTGTCAGCCAGTCTGCTGTAACTAGCTCTGACGTCATAAATGTTGCGCAATACCTTAAAAATCAAGCAAATGAACTAAAACTTTTCTAGCATGTCAGAAATAATACTAAATTAATGTGTGTTAAATATCAGTTCGATAACTTCAACCATTTCCGAGATTTGGACGTTTTTCTGGAAAAATCATTGGCGCAACAGAAAAGAGCTAGAGACTTCAAAATTTATATTTAGATTCATCTTTCATAATGATTTAATAAAAACAGTACTTTGGATTTCACAAATTAAGACTTTAGTGGAAATTCATGATTTTCTGGTTTTCGTCTCAAAACTGAAGGAAGCAAGAAAGATTAAGTAGGCTAGTAAATAAGGCTAGGCTGTTTAGATTTAAATAGGTTGGAGGTCCGCTATGATTATGAAGATGTGTAAAGTTTCCTTTTAATACCTATAAAATTATAACGATAGCGGATCTCAAAAGGGACAGTTCAGAGCTCATCTGCTGCGTGCAGGGCAATTAAATTAATTCTCTCGCCTAAAGTATTTAACTTAGCCACGTCAAAATTTTATTATCAATACTTACCTGCGTGCTGAATGCACGTTTAAATTAAGAGCTTCTCCGGCCATCAGCCAAAGAAGCTATAAATTATTATGTAACTTGAAGTGGTGCGTTACTAGCCCAGCGGCTAGTCGGGATAGCGGATTTGATCAGGCGTTCCCTCAGCCGTCCGCACCGCGGCTTTATATATAAGAACACTGCGCGAGGAAGGAACGCCCCAGTTCTCTCCAGACGCTGAATGACACGCCATCTGTGTCGGTAGTCGCGTCGCATCAGTGTATCTGCTACAAACAGCCTCGGGTGCCGTATTAAGTTACTAGAGATATGCGGAACCATGAAAACATTTTATGTGAAGTGTTAATTCTGGAATGATTTTCATTATCTAGCTTCAGTTTGCGTTTTGTCGTATTTTCACGTGCCGTCGCGGGACAGTCATTCTACCAAATATTTAGCGTGGCGTTTGATGAAATATTTTCATCAAATTTTGGCGAGCATTCTTTTTAACATTTGATTCGGACATTTATAGTTGCATCAGCGCATTAGACTCTGAACTGTTCTGTTAGTTAGGTTGTAGGGATACTTGTGGTTTTTATTAGTGAATTTCAGAATATACTCAACTATTTTGGAAAACCGTTTTTGATTAGAAATCCCGGACAATCTCCTAATTCCTCAGAGCTATAAGCTGCAGCTATAAGAACATTCTCAGGTAAAGTGGGCACTAGGATATCTATTTACTGGCTCCAAGTTTTATTAAATCACTTTCTGGGGGTCACGGAGTAAATAGAGAGCCAGTGTTGAGAACGGCAAAAGACAGCAATAACAACATTCTAAAAGCTAGAAACTGATTCAACACGCAAGCGTTCATACAGCAATAAATTAGATTTTTTTTTTTTTTTTTACAAACTTAAACATCCGCCGCCCCACAAGTCTGATTACCGAAACATTCGAAAGGTTTTATGTATCGAATACACTGCAAGCCCATAATCAATACTCCTTAGATATACTTGCGTATATTGAATCCAGACGGCATTTTGAACATACCATGTAAGTTTCACGTACAATGCTGTTACGTTCTGTTCCTGTGTGTTTCTCATGAGAAATATACTAGGAAAAGATGCAGAAGGTAAGTGGCATACGTCCATATAGCCTATTTTTGTTCTCCCATATGTGCAGAACGTGTCCTCTAACCTTGTTTAAACAGAAATAGGGGACGCAGTGCTGAAAACGGAATAACGGCAAGCGAAGCATTTTGCGCATTTCATGGTCCTGGAGGTAAATCTCTCTTCAGGAGATACTGGTATTACATATTGACTATACAGACCGGTGCTGTTCGCCCAGTGCATGAAAATATAACGTAGGATACGTTCCATATTTCAAATGGGTAAGTGTCAAATGGTTGCTTTGTTTCCTAGAGAAATGCCTGTACCTTTTTTCAGACGTAAGTGCACCTGCGGGTCCAACAAAAGCAAACACGTGGCGTTGCAGGAGGCACGTCGTGTGCGGCCCTTGCAGCTTGCGAAGTTCAGTGAAATGTGGGCGGCATTTGCAGGGCGTTGGTATTGGCAGCCCCGAGACTAATGCTTGCCATTTGGAAGCAGATGCGGGAACTGAAAGACTGAGCTAGAATGCGAAATCAACGAACCGAGCAGTCAAGTTACGAGACGCTGCGCCTATGGAAGTGTTTGCGGGTACTGTCAGTGTTCACTACTTGCCTTTCCCTCTCTATCTTCTGAATAATACTAAAAAATGTAGCGTGATTCTGTACTCAGTACAGTGGAAGTACAATACCAACGCTTATTAACGAAAGCTGGACCATATGTGCCTCAAACGAAATTCGTGTCTGGACTGAGGATTTCCTAGTATTTAGGTTCCAGCACGTTATCTTGGATGCAGAGTCAGTGATAGGCGTACAAGCAGCTTCAGGAGTGCCACAGGGAAGAATGTCGAAACCTGGGAGTTCATACTTTACATTGCAGATGATACAATTATCTTAAGTGAAATACTATCCGAGAAAAGCTGTATAAATACTCGTATGTAGGCAGATCTTGACAATATTTCAAAATGGCATGAAGTGTGGCAACTTGCTTTAAACGTACAGAAATGTTTAATTGTGCCCACTCTCAAGTGAAATCAATAACTCATACAGGTTCCTGAGTGCAACAATTTGTGGGGACTGGAAATGGAATCGACATACAGTCTCAGTCGTAGGTAGAGCAAATGGTAGACTTTAGTACGTTAATGAGATACTGGGAAAATACAATCAGTTTACAAAGGAGCTGGCTTACAAAATTCTCGTGCAACCAACCTGGGAATGCAGCTGAAGCATGTTGGACCCATACTACATAGGGCAAGTAGGAAACCTTGAATTTACAGAAAGACGGGTAGCAGTAACAACTACCGGTTTCCAAGTCGCGCAGCGAGCGTAAACCATAAAATTACCAAATATGCAGCAACCAGCCGCAAAGTCATCTTTTATTTATTCACTTTTGCAAATCGATTTCAACTGATTAACAGCCATCATCGGTGCTTACAACCAATATGTGCCCTGAGCAGTAATACTGTCTTAAGCAGAGGTCAAACTTTATGTTTGCTTTCACCACATCGGCGTACTAGCAATACGGCGGATGTATGCACATCATTTTAAATTTAATTTACATCGGTTTGGTGCAGCTGGTGTCTACCGAATCCTGTAATATGTCCTGCAGGGTACTATCAGGCCTATCTCATTCAGCAGTCATGGTTCACACACTTTTGACAAACACTTTTTAGGTGTAATCAATTTTATTATTATTTATTATTTACTTGACTCTGAACGCGGATAACTTCCCCAGTGCTAGGACTCCTTAACTGTCCATCTAGACTACGGAAATATAAACCATTATAAAACCTTAAGATGGGTCTGTACTGACGTGAAACCGGTAGTTGTGAGTAAAGCACCCCCATGCGGCTCTTTGAAACACATCATCATTCATTACTTTTTTAATTCTTATAACTGTTATGATAATTTAAATGATTACTGAGAGCTGAGTGTTTTTTATCGTTTTTGACAATGTCCCCTAGCTGTGGTTGTCCTTCCCAGAAAGTTGTTTGTAAAGTACGAAGGAGTTTTAACAACAGTTGTAGAAGAAATGTGGTGGACAGCTGAAAACTGACGGTGCTGACACGCGAGGAATAGACGATGAAGAAAATACTCCAGTAAATACGGCAACAATTACGATAAGACTTCTGACTGACTCAGAATACTATGTTCCCGTGAGCGGTACCGTGTATTTGTTCAATAAGGGTAAGATAAAGATATGTGAAGGACATATACAGACATATCGCTCGGAGGCTTAAAAAGACGAAGTAATATGTATTCATAACGGTTAGAAATGAACAGCGACATATGGAGCTAGTTTCGGTCATAAAAGACGAGAATAGCACTTAAGTAAATCATTGATGTATATATTATTACTGTGTCACATAACATGAATGTAATGTAATACCTGCCTTCGGCGCAACTGCAGTGCCATAATACGATCTGTGTAAGGAAGATTAGCAAAGTGGTTTTGTTTTTGACAAAGCTTCGGCGTCATTTCCTAGGAATCGCATTATGAATTTCTCTATGCATACAATAAACTGTTCGTGGCGAGCTTTTGAATTAATCTCTTAGTGGAATTTTTTTTTTCTTTGTCCGAGCCGGCCGATGTGGCCGAGCGGTTGTAGGCGCTTCAGTCTGGAACCGCGCGACCGCTACGGTCACAGGTTCCAATCCTGCCTCGGGCATGGATGTGTGTGATGTCCTTAGGTTAGTTAGGTTTAAGTAGTTCAAGGTTCTAGGGGACTGATGACCTCAGATGTTAAGTCCCATAGTGCTCGGAGCTATCTGAAGCATTGTTTTGTTAAGTCCCATAGTGCTCGGAGCCATTTGAACCCGTTTTTTTGTTCAGTCCCATAGTAATCAGAGCCATTTTCGTTGTCCGAATCCATAATGACCATATCACTTAGGATCAATGATTGGTCACTACATATAAGCTCTTTTCTGAATATTTATTACGTTTTTTTTTTTCTTCCATACTCTACGTCTTCTAGAATCCCCCCACCATGGGTCTACAGGACTAATATAGTATCTTATGGTATCCTATCTTACCTTATGTTTGCTCCTGTACTAACTGCAGTAAACATGATTAAATGCAACTCTTCCTGAAAACTCAAAGAGTGGAACCGTATACCTGAGTTGAATGATAATTTATGCCATCATATTTTGTACCATTAAGCAGACGACAGCGTAACTTGTTTCAATACATTATGTGGAGTCCGTGCGACAATCTCAATTACCCGCAGGCCACAGACGTCCACAAGAACTGGAGGGGGGGGGGGATAGGGACAAGAGGGGGACGCACATACCCCCTCCTGGAGTCTGGAGTGTTAGACTGCAGTTTGCAAACATGTAACTATCAGTTGAACGCAGCCTCAGGGATAGCGCAGTGTAGTTCTACCACGGGGGGCACCACCACGAAACGTCAGCAGTAGCCTCGGCATACGCCAGCAGCCACGCCTCACGCGGCCTGAGACAAATAGCGCAGCCCTGGCGGAGGCCGGTTGTTCTGTTCGCTCGCGACTACCCTTATAGGCGGATTCTTGACGACAGTTTGTCTTCTCTTTAGGACTACGACGAGGATACCTAGATTCGTTCTGCATTTCGGTTTTGCGTTGACTGGTATTGCATGTCCAATCAGTATTTGTTAAGTGGCTATCAGAGAAGGAATTGTGAACGTGGGACTCTTTTCTATGAAGTTCCAATTGTTGAAATACAACATTTCATTCACTGCAAATACTGTTACGCAGTTCCTGAAATGATTGTCCGCTATTATTCTTAAGTGCATATCTAGCATTAGATGAGACGGGAGATACTGTGGCTTCAACAACTACTGTACAGCTTACGTTTGTTTGGTTGTCACGATGTTCATGGAAAATTATGCCTCTTTATTAGTCTGGAGGCGGTTTATGTGCTTTCTAGCAGATAAGGCGGATATTAATTTTTACGTACAGATGGAGTACCCAAACTTTCTCCCTCATTTGCAGGTACCCACCTATATCGAGCTGCAGAAGGAAAGACCAGTTCAACACGCTGTCGCTCGCTTACTGCAGCTATATCCGTAGCATTCTCTCTTCCTTAGTCAGTTCATCACAATTACGGCTATAGTATACCCGGCTGACGTCTGCCCTAATGTTGTGTGCTTTCCGACTGTCGGCTATGCGACCCGTGACGTCAACGTGATGTTAGTCTTCGATTTACAGACCGTGAAAGGAAGCCGAAGTAGTGGGCGAGTCCCTGCTGACAATTTTGTAGCAACACCTCTTCATATTTTATCCAGGCTAGGTGTAGGCTATGCACGTAGTACATAGACGTCTTTAAATGATTTTTTGTTTGCTTGCTTTTTGTTTTAACCTGTATTATTATTTTTATTTTTACCGTTTTCTTTCTACAACACTACTGCAGCAAATGATTAAATTTCGTGTCCTGTTTTATGAATTTGAATTTCTCACAGGATCCTGGTGTATTGTAATAGCTTCCCTTCTTGCTTTATATCATGCAGTCTTGGTGTCCTCATAATATGGTATGTTTGCGAGGAAATCTAAACCTCTTTCTTTCAAATCTGGAAACACCAGTTTAAAAATTTCGAAAGTAGCTACTAACTTTTCTTAGTGGACTATTCTCCTGCAGTTAAGCATCAGTTACTTAAAATGCGCGTCAGCTTCGTCAGGAGGACAAGAATGATGCTGTTCACCCACGATTCTGCCATTTGCACTTTTTAAACTGTCTATGCGCTTGCTGCGATAGGGAATCGCGTACAACCAGTTCGTATACTACTCACATTTTCTGTGTACTCTCTAGCGACGACCATCCTTCAGAAGACGCAGCTTCCCTTTCGTTGTTGAAATTATATCCATTATTCAGAAAGCATAGCACTCAAATAATTGAAACCTAAGAATCTATACGGAACAGACGCTGTCGATGACGGCATTGCCTGACTGACAGTAATCTATCCGCTGCTGGTGAACGACTGGAATATGTCAGCAGTGGAGGAGGTTCTGGTCGGAAAGGCTATGGTGCAAAGCTGGTTGGCCCGAAGCCCGACGGTCCTGCGTTAGCTACGAAAAGGTCTGAAACACCACGATCGAAAGGCCCACTTAGGTCTAATTCCCACAAAGATTCAAGAAGCTCCACTCCTTCTGCTGCACGACCGCAAGAATAGTTTTCATTTTTCAGTTGCACGTGTTGTGTCTTGAGAATACTACATCCATTTTCACAATGCAGAGCTATAGTAGTAGACACCAAAAGAAAAATGCGTGTTACACTGCACGTATGTCCATCTGTGATTCATATGGGGACACAACGATATCGGAGGAAACACCACTTCTACCTTAGAGCAGAGAAAAAAATTCGAAATGGGAAGATCCAAAATGTGTCCTCTCCACATGTTGGCAACGTCTCGTTTTCTACGGCGTGGGACAGAGAGTGTATATAGTGACAGAGTTACAAATCGTGCAACTCAGTCGTTATTGCTACACAATGACGACAGAGATCAGGGCCATTTCGGTTCACACTAGACAGTTAATAGTTGGTTCTATCTCCCAATGTCAGTGACGCTTTGACTTTTTTCCACAATCATGAAGTCAAATGCTGAGCCTAGATATCACAATGCACAAATAACCAAAAAAGTAACTTTCAAAACACATTTGTTTAACTTAAGTCGTTTCAGCCGACATTAAAAAAACCAGAAGGGCTGAATATAATGGAACACATCCATCGACATCATTAGCTGACGTGAAATTTTGTAAGCAACCGAAGTTTGGTAGCAAAATAGAATTAGCGTTTTCTGGAGATTAGTTTTTATCACTATCTGAACAAAATTATCCTGTCACCCCTGTGTAATGTCAGCAGTAGTATAAAAGGAGGCGGGGAGTATTCTGTTTCAGTAGAGAAGCACTAACACCAGGAGAGCTCAGTGACTAGTCACAGATTCATCGGAGACATTTCAGTTGTTATAAAGCCGCCGAGGTGGACTGTTGGTGATGTCGAAACACGTAGGAACAGCCACTACTAAATCAAGACCAGGCATACCTCATGTACGGACAGAGACCGCTGCGAGCCGAAAGCATCACTCGTCAACTCCAAAGTGAGGCCAGCAGTCCCGCTCCCACAATGACTATGTGTAGGGGGTACAATGGCGAAGAAGCTCCTCATAAGCGACAGATTTCTAAAAGTCAACGCGAAGCGATAGTTGAGGCGGCCTAAAGAGCGATGCCACTGCACGCTGGATGATTGGAAACGAGTGATCTGGAGCGACGAAGCACACAATAACCTGTGGCAATCCGAATGATGTGTCTGGGTTTGACAAATGCACGGAGGACTTTACCTGACATCATGTTTGGTGCCAACAGTGGAGTACAGAGGAAGTGATGTTACGATATTGGGGTGTTTCCATGGCTAGAATGTAGTCCACTGCACTTAAGCCAACTCTACATCCGGATGGATATTTTACAGCATTGTGTACTGCCTAAAGTAGAGAAAATGTTTTAAGACAGTGATGGTTAGCATCAGCATGACAATGTTGACTTAATCGGAACCACTGCAACACTGTTGGGATGGATTAGAAAGTCGACTTCGCTGCAGACCATAACGTCCTTATCACTACCTTGCCTAGTTTCGGTGCTTGAGGAAGAATAGGATGCCACTTCTCCACAGGCGTTGGAACCTCATTAAAAGAGGCTCCACTTGAGTTCGAGCGGTCATAAAAGTGATAGTGATGCGTGGACAAACCCCATATTACATTATTGCCACAAATACATGTTCACAAACATTTGATCAGATAGTGTACCTACCGAGCGAGGTGGCGCAGTGGTAGCACACTGGACTCGCATTCGGGAGGACGACGGTTCAATCCCGCGTCCGGCCATCCTGATTTAGGTTTTCCGTGATTTCCCTCAATCGGTCCAGGCAAATGCTGGCATGGTTCCTTTGAAAGGGCACGGCCGACTTCCTTCCCCATCCTTCCCTTATCCGATGAGACCGATGACCTCGCTGTTTGGTCTCTTCCCCCAAACAACCAAACCCCCCCCCCCCCCCAACCCAGATAGTGTACTTCACCGACTTTGAAAAGTAACAAAATGTGTACCTTTTGCTAGTCATTTTTGTCGATATGCAACATGATTTCCTCAGCCGTACATATTGTTTTCGATTTCCAACAAAATTATTGGTATGTGAGTGAAAATAACTTTATGAATATTTTCAACGTTATTTCCTAACTCGTTCGGTCAATTAGATTTAATAATATAAGGATACGGTTTCAGATCCTTTACTTAAAACAGAGGTGTCCAAAATCGTGCCTGTGATATAAACAAATATAAGCTTATGAAGTATACATATCTCTGTCTGTCCTCAGGAAGTCAACAGCCGGCCGGTGTGGTCGTGCGGTTCTAGGCGCTTCAGTCTGGAACCGCCTGACCACTACGGTAGCAGGTTCGAATCCTGCCTCGGGCATGGATGTGTGTGATGTCCTTAGGTTAGTTAGGTTTAAGTAGTTCTAAGTTCTAGGGGACTGATGACCCCAGATGTTAAGTCCCATAGGGCTCAGAGCCATTTGAACCATTTTTTCTTTTTTTTAGTCAACAGAAGCTACGAAATAAACGTGTGTGTTTCGCGATTTCCAAATTGTTTAACTCAGTTTTTCAAAAAATAACGAACACAGAAAGCTCTACAGAGTATGAAACTACAGCGTGGGCAAAACGGAACTGGCCTGCAAAATATTTACAGTAAGATTGACGCGGGATCGACCCTAGCTAATGAATATCACATAAGATGCTGGAAATGGCCCCTGGTGACGTCGATGCAGAGCTGAGCCCGCGTTTTCAGCGTGCTGCTACAGTTTTGCCAGCGTCTGACGATTATTTCAGTGCACCTGACTCTTTAGTTTGCCCCACAGGTAGAAATCTCAGGGAGAGAAGTCACGCTACCGAGGTGGCGCTGCCTCTGTTCATTGTCCTCTCCTCACAGAACACGCCATGAGGCTAGGACAAGACTGACAAAATGCCGTGAGCTGTTGGTTCGTCTTGCTGAAAATATCCATACAGTTGTTCATCTTCTGTTAGTTGATGCACATATGGATTAAAATGTTTCTGGACATACCGGTTAGTACTATCAATTTGAGGAAAGAATCGTGTTACGACGCAAACGCCAGACAATGCACACCACACACCAATCTTGTGGTTGTACAACGCCTGTTAAAGTACTAACGGCGATTTTATGATGCATAATGGAGCAGGTTCTCTGAGTTCACACACGTTGACGTGGTGAATCACCCCTCACTTGAAGAAATTAAAAACTGGAGATCCAAAAGTCCTGATCCCACTTTCGTCAGACACCAACAGTAGAACTCAAGACGCCAAAGTTCGTCTGTACGATTTAACTCATGCATAAAAGAAAATTTGTGAGGCTACATATGAAGGTCTTTTTTAAAAATGTTTTGACTCTGTGATTTTACAGTTCCCATTTGCACAGGTAAATGGCGTTGAGATTTCGTCGGACTTAGTTCCAGGCTGGGTATTAATGATTGTTTCTTTGCATCATATCTTTAATTACACTCTTAATTTACCATTTATGCACAGTTATTTTCCTACGTTATACACTAATTTATAAAACTGTTTGTTCTCAATACAATATTTTAACCCGAAAAACTGTTGAGTTTAATAAAGTCATCAGTTTATATGATTAAAAGTAATGAAGTGTTTTTGCTCAGTCTCTTGTAGTAACGTACCTCTGCACTTAAGAACGGCATAATGTAAGAAAGCCAGCCCGTGCGGCCGAGCGGTTCTAGGGGCTTCAGTCTGGAACCGCGCGACCGCTACCGTCGTAGGTTCGAATCCTGCCTTTGGCATGGATGTGTGTGGTGTCCTTAGGTTAGTTAGGTTTACGTAGTTCTAAGTTCTAGGGGACTGATGACCTCCGATGTTATGTCCCATAGTGCTCAGAGCCATTTGAACCATTTTTGAATGTAAGAAAAACAAATTTCGTAATGAACGTTGTGCATCTTTATCCTTTTCCATGGCTTCTTTAAATCGCCTAAGGTGTATGTGGAGGTAAATCCTTTGAAACGTATTTGGCTGCTTTCATTTCTTGCTGTCCTTCGCCAATAATCTTGTTGTTAACTGTACGTTAAACTTATATCTTTCTTTCTGTTCGCATAGTTGAGTCTAATTTGATTTTGATTGAAATACTGAATTATTTAGACGTATGACTTCTTACTTACTTTTTATCGTTCAGTAACTGGAATGACTACATTTCTACCTCGGAAAAAAATGTCTGCGCTTACATTAAAATAGCTCCACAAAGTTACTTTTTCTTGAGCAGCGCGCAAACTTTGCGAAGAGAATAAATTTAGTACAGCAGAGACGTCCACCGAATACATTTCGATCCAGAAGACGGCACTGATATTTAAATATTGTGTCATACACTTCCTATGTGTAACAAAAATCTCCCGTGCCTCGGATTTCCTATCAGTAGCGCTTTCCACAACCCATCGTGTAATAATGTCAGTAATTCCGATTACGGAGTGACGTCAAATATTTTCTGACTTCAAATCGTGTGGCAAACGAGACAGACACCAAGAAACTATACAGACGCACATAATAGTCTCTAGAGACTCAGCTAAGCTCTCAGGAGTCACAAAAGAACTGACAAGCTCAACACTTAAAGTACATTGTACATGAGAGCTGTGGTAAAATGTGCGCTCGGGACTGCAACCGCAGTAAACAGTTTGAGGGACAAAACCATTCTGTCACCTTCAACAAGATAAAATTTTAAATTAACCATCCTTTATTCCATCACTCACTTGTCGACAACCAGCTGATTCTAGTATTACTAAATGCTTGTAACAATCAAAGCTCAGTCTACTGGTAGCTGCAATTGAAGTAACTTGGCAATCTAAACGAAATTCTCCACCACCTGTGCTTTTTCTTCTTTATTATTGTTATTTCTCTTGTTCTATATGCGAGGATGAAGCCGAAGAGATTTAAAATACGTACACTATCTCATTAAAAGTATCCGGACACCGTTTTGTGGACATTGACGTACTGTGTATCTACCCTTCCCCTCTATGACGGCTTGCAATCTGCTGAGGACTCTTACAATTAAGTGCCTGAATGTCTGTGGCAGCCCATTATTCCACAAGAGTCAAAACCAGACAAGGTAGTAACCTTGGACGTTGGAGCCTGCAGCGAAGTCGACGCTATAACTCATACCAGAGGTCTTCCATTGGGTTGAGGTAGGTGCTCCGGACAGGCCAATCCACATACCATTGCCTCATGGTTGTATTTTCATGCTGAGAAAACAGTTCATCTGCTGTCGTAGTACACAATGCTGTGAAGTGTGTTCACATCCTTCCGAACTTAACATTTTCTTAAGCGCAATAAGGGTACCACACCCTAACCACGAAAATCACCTCCTTATTGTAACACTACTTCATCCGGACTTCACTGTTGGCTCTAAAATGATGGCAGGTAACGTTGTCTATGATTACGCCGCTCCTAAATCGGTCCTTAGGATTTATTTATCTATTTATTTATTTAGCTTATGGCATATAACACATCATATAGAAAAGACATAAAAATCATAAGACACAGAAATAAAGAGTAGTCACAGTGTGTAACATATAGTTGTAGATATAAAAGTGTTTAAAAATAGTGTATGTAACAAACAAAAGTTCACAAACAAACATCCAGATTTGTGACATAGTCAATTGCACTTTCAGTCGCGGTCAGAAACTCATTGGGGTCTCCTGCAAAACGTCTCAGAGGGCAATCTTCCACGATGTGACGAATCGTCTGCCGGTCCGCACCGCAGTCACATCTCGGGGTGGTGATTTTACCCCACCTGTAGAGGCTGTCTGCACATCTACCGTTATTTGTCCGAATTCGATTCAGGGTCGTCCAAGTTTTCCTTGGCAAATTGAATCCTGGTGGTTGGACATTGATGCATGGCATATTCTGCAGGTTTTGGGGCACA
Source organism: Schistocerca piceifrons (assembly GCF_021461385.2). Classification (NCBI taxonomy): domain Eukaryota; kingdom Metazoa; phylum Arthropoda; class Insecta; order Orthoptera; family Acrididae; genus Schistocerca; species Schistocerca piceifrons. The sequence goes on from NC_060149.1 coordinate 6,164,965, forward strand.
GATTCTCTCCACCGCATTTTCCAGAGGTTGCCATAATCCGGGTTGAGAGGATGCGTATTTTTTGCCTTTTTTAAAGAGGGGTGTCTTGAGCGCAATCTGTTCATCTCCAGGGCAGGAACATCCTTATGGATTGGCAGTTTCTCGTTGTTCAGCACTTTTCCATACTGGCGTAAGAGAGCGTTCTCTCTGCGCAGGTCCGGTGGGGGAATGTTGCTCAGTATAGGTAGCCAGTGTGAAGGCGTTGGCTTTATTGTTCCTGATATCATCCTCATTGTGTAGTTTAGTTCAGCATCGATCAAGCCTGTGTGTTTACTGTTTAGCCATACCGGTGCGGCATATTCTGCTGTTGTGTAGACAAGTCCCAGAGCAGAAGATCTCAGTACAGCCGCGGAAGAGCCCCACGTGGTCCCACATAGCTTCTGTATGATATTATTTCGAGTTTTAAGTTTTGCGGCTGTGTTACGTAGGTGTTCCTTGAATGTTAGGGTTCTTTCAAAGGTGACGCCTAGATATCTGTGGTAATTATTGTGGTTTAGCTGCCTGTTTTCGAAATGAACGTTGAGCTTTCTTTTTGCTTGCGCATTGTCGAGGTGAAAGCATGTCACCTCCGTTTTTGTCGCGTTTGGCCGTAATCTCCACCTTCGGAAGTAATCTCCCAGCTTTGTTAGATCCGCAGTTAATGTGTTTTCCGTTGCCTCCATTGATCTGCCTCTTGCAGCTATTGCCCAGTCGTCGGCATATCCGAAGTTTTGAGAAGTGGTTTCAGGTAAGTCAGATATGTAGAGGTTAAACATCAATGGCGCCAGAACGGAGCCTTGTGGTAAACCATTGTTGAGCTTAATTTGGTCACTTTTTAAGTCGCCCATTATGACTCTGAAACTTCTATCTGTGAGCATGTTATCAGTGAGGTTGGCCAGCTTATTACATGGTATGACCCGCAGCAACTTAAATATCAGGCCTTGTCGCCAAACGGTATCATAAGCGGCTGATAGGTCAATAAAGGCTACTGATGTTTTGAGTTTTTTCTGAAAGCTCGCCTCTATATGAGTTGCTAGGGAGAGGATCTGGTCGGTGCAACTGCGGTTGGGTCGAAAACCTGCCTGTTCAATCGGTACCACTTCAAGAATTTTTCCGCTTATTCTATTGTAGATGATACGTTCCAACAGCTTATAGACACAGTTCAGCAGAGCGATAGGGCGGTAGTTTTGGGGCATGTCATTAGGTTTGCCTGGCTTTAGTATCGCTATAATCTTTGCTCGTTTAAGCTGGTGTGGGATATTACCCAATTCTAAAATATCTGTTAAGAAGTTTGCGAGCCATGTTCTAGTATATTTTCCTCAGTGAAGTAGGAATTTCGGGTGGATGCCATCGAAGCCGGGAGCCTTGCCACTTTTGATTTTTGACAAGGCTGCTGCAACTTCTTCCACTGTGATAGGCTGGGAAAATTCGGAGGTAGGCGATGCCCTTTGTTTTAAGGATCTTAATTCACGTTTGACGGTCGTGGTGTGTGTTCTGTCCCTTGGTGCTCTTGAGGTTCTGAATATGTGTGCGGCCACATTGTTAGGGGTTATCGGGTGGGTGTCTTTTATTTTACGTTTACTGCCTCCCAGGTTACGGAGTAGGGTCCATGCCTGCCTACTGGATTTAGTGAAATCTAGATTCTCCACGGTGTCCATCCATTTATCCCGTCGAGCTGCGTCTAAGCTGTGCAACAGTTCGTCCGCGATTTCTTGGTTATTGGTTTCGGTAAATTCCTGGTACAGGTCTTCGCATCTCTCATTCCAGCCAGGGATGTACTCTTTCCGGTAGCCTCTGGGTACATTCCTCTTAGCCGTGGCGATGACTGCTCCCACAAATCTGTCATAGTTGTCCCTAGTCGGGGGTATCCAACCTAGACACTTGTCAAGGTTTTCTGCAAAGGTGGCCCAGTCTGCCTTCTGGAAATTCCATCGTGGGCGAGGAAAGGATTTTATGATTGGGATGTTAATTCCGACTTTTAAGATAAAAGGGCGATGCTGGCTATGTGGGAAATCAGACAGGACTTCACGAGTTACGGCTAGCGGTTGGTTGTTTTTGTTTTTAGTGACAAAACATAAATCAGGGTTATAATCTCGTCTCCATGCTGCTGATCGAAATGTTCCGCGGTCCTTGGCGTCGAAAATCAGGTGGGTGTTAGTCTCCTCACTCCAGCTCATCAGGGATTCACCGTTCTGGTCGTTTCGTGCTTACTTCCAGTTCTCATGGTGACTATTAAAGTCTCCTACGTAGATAGCAGGGTGGGGATATTCTTGGAGTACTTCTGGAGGCCATGGACAGCCGGGAGGCTTATAGATGTTAAGTATAGTGGTCTCGCCAATTTTGACAGCAACTTCATGTATGTTGTTGTCTGCAGATATCTTACACAGGGAAGCATTTTCTATCTTATTTCGTATGTAGGTTGCCACGCCGTAATTGCGGTGATAGGTGGCTCCCAGTATCTCGAATCCAGGGATTTTTCCTCTAGAGGCCAGCTGATCTATGTTTTCCGCATGAGTCTCTTGTATCGCGACTACGTCGATTTTGTTCTGAGTGAGAACTCTCTGGAGAAATTCACATTTGCTCCTACATATGCCTTCAATGTTTAGGTGGCAGACTCGGAGGCACGATCCGAGTGCTCTAGTCAATTCTTCATCGTTCATTTGGTCGGTATCATTCATGATGTGTTTACCAGGAGATCCAGCACGGGATTATCTGGATTACCTGGTTGCCTTTAGTGCTAGTTCATTTAGCGTTACCCAGGGTGCACGTGTAGTATTCTACTACGGACGCGAACTAGCCTTACACCCCCGTCCTTAGGATTGTCACGGGGCTTAACGTGATACATCCCTCCAAATCACTCGCTTCGCCTTCAATTGAGCAGTGGCGTCCTTCTTTACATCTCGCTTAGCATTGACTACAGATATACGTGGCTTATGAGGAGCCTCCAGGCCTCTCAATCTTGTGCTAGCTGGACTGCTGATAGCACTTTGGAACTTCCGCTGATTTCATGCGATTTTTTAATCCCCGCCCCACAATGCTCTGCAGTCCCTGTCCGTCAGCTCAGCCTCGATTTTGCTGTTGCTGTTCCTTCGCGGTTCCACTTCATTCAAATCACCAACAGCCGACTTGCGCAGATTTGACAAATGTAATGTATTGCGAATACATAGAGAGAAGGATCCTTTATTGTATGATTATATGATAGCGGAACAAACACTAGTAGCAGTTAGTTCTGTAAAATATCTGGGAGCATGCGTGCGGAACGATTTGAAGTGGAATGATCATATAATATTAATTGTTGGTAAGGCGGGTACCAGGTTGAGATTCATTGGGAGAGTCCTTAGAAAATGTAGTCCATCAACGAAGGAGGTGGCTTACAAAACACTCGTTCGACCTATACTTGAGTATTGCTCATCAGTGTGGGATCCGTACCAGATCGTATTGACGGAGGAGATAAAGAAGATCCAAAGAAGAGCGGCGCGTTTCGTCACAGGGTTATTTGGTAACCGTGATAGCGTTACGGAGATGTTTAACAAACTCAAGTGGCAGACTCTGCAAGAGAGGCGCTCTGCATCGCGGTGTAGCTTGCTCGCCAGGTTTCGAGAGGGTGCGTTTCTGGATGAGGTATCGAGTATATAGCTTCCCCATACTTATACCTCCCGAGGAGATCACGAATTTAAAATTAGAGAGATTAGAGCGCGCACGGAGGCTTTCAGACAGTCGTTCTTCCCGCGAACCATACGCGACTGGAACAGGAAAGGGAGGTAATGACAGTGGCACGTAAAGTGCCCTCCGCCACACACCGTTGGGTGGCTTGCGGAGTATAAATGTAGATGTAGATGTTTGGAAGAGTAAAATGTCAGTGATGCGTTTGTTCCTCCAGTGACATCCAACGACTAGTCCACATCCGAACTCATTGAGCTCTCTTGACAGATCCATTCTCTTGTTGCTGCTTCTGTACTGACAACACAACATTCGCAGTCTCCTTATATACTGGCGGTTTCACCTCTCGTGACATCTAGTGATCAATTACACATTACATCTGGGTGTCCGGATACTTTCGATGAGATAGTGTATACTTGTATTTATACTACATAACTGAAAGACTGAAACGTTTATTTTTGTTTTATGGGATTAGTAAGGTGACTTCCGTTGACAGTATTAAAATGTAAGTTTTTATCTTCAAATCGTTTTAGATGAAAAAATGAAAGACTGCGCGGAAAGCGATAACAGCGGTACGTATTCATTAAAGTTGGAGGGACTTGCTCTAGGAAAGCGTGCAATTAGGAGAGGTAAGATTACAAGTTCTATAGGACCAACAGGTGTGCAAATAAAGAAGGGAGTCAATCTGGCTGTAATGTGGAAATGTAATGTGGAAATGGAGATAGTCTGTGAAGCTCGTGGGTGGGGAAAAATATGGACTACGTGAATGGAATTTGCCTGGGCCGGGGTCTAAGGAAAGACAGAATAGCAAACGATGGAGAGGGATTGGTGTGGCGGGCCCAATCGCTGGCTAAGAAGGGTACGGGAAGAGTTTGAGTTGATGTAATGGATAAATATCGGGTGGGATATTATTTTGTAACTGAGGGAGTTGGTAGAAGTCTCGTTGGGAGACAGATTAGAATGTGTGTAGGTGTAGGATTCGTGGGTGAGTCGGTACAGGCGCGGTAGCATTCCACGAATGTTCAAATGTGTGTGAAACCTTATGGGACTTAACTGCTAAGGTCATCAGTCCCTAAGCTTACACACTACTTAACCTAAATTATCCTAAGGACAAACACTCACACCCATGCCCGGGGGAGGACTCGAACCTCCGGGACCAGCCGCACAGTCCTTGACTGCAGCGCCTCAGACCGCTCGGCTAATCCCGCGCGGCAGCAGCAGTCCACGACTTGATATTAGAGGGGTAACAATGGGTTGGTGCAATCGAGTTTGTGAGCAGTGTAGCGTATATTGCGGTGTTCAATGTTGCTAAGATGTGATAGAAATTTGGTCAGATGGTAAAACATGCATTTTTAGAAACGTAACCAGATGCGGAAAGCATAAAGATATGCATGTTGTTCTAGTTTACCGGAAAAGCAGCTTACCGATAGATGGTAATTGCGGTGTGCAAGATCTGAACTTCCCGATCAGCATGACCCCCACCTGTGCGACCTTGGTGTAATTGTTGGCACTATTTCACAAGGACCGAAGGCGACATATCATTTGGTTTTTGTACGAGCGCCAGAATTTCGCGGTGAATGTAGTGGTGGCTGCTATTGTTGAAACAACTGCTTTACGGTCAAGTCTTTTTTTTTTTCAATGCCAATTTAACGTGACTGTTAAACCGCTCGAAATAACCTGTTTCTGAAATAACCGATTTTCTTTCGTTCCTATTATGACCTTTAAGAAACATAGAAATCTAGCAAAGATTGAGAAATTTACACTCAGTTTCAAGATACACAGAAACAAAATAATAAATGAAATAGGCAAATAAAAGAAAACTTAATTCGTCCACCGTTCGCTGCTTTTATCGAAAACTAATAACTGGCTGAATACTACAAAAATTTCAGTATTCTCCTATTGATTATAATTTTTAGAAACTCTGCTCAAAAATCATGTTGTAATCTGGGATCGGACCACTATTTGGGCATTACGAATAGTCAGTGCTAAAGAGTGAAAACTGAAGTTGAAGAATTCTATTTTTCGTGTCAATTTGTCCATTTTCAAGGTCTACAGGCAAATAAAGACGTTTTATATGAACACAGCCAGTAGATCAGCTATTTTATATTTTTATTCTGCTACGAATGAATTGTTGTTGAGTTTTTAATTTATCACTGTTACCATAATTTCGTTCCTCTTTTATTATTTCACGTATATGGCCAACAAATCTTTATCGTCTTAAATCAAGTGAAGCATTGCTACTTAGCTCCGTAAATATATTACCAGTCAGTAGTTGGTGACATTTTTCGATACAACGGATGTCTGGCGACGACACCGAGAAATTATCGTACAGACCAAGTGCAGGCAAATCTTGCACACTGCACATACATGCGTACCTTAAGCCACGGTACACGGTAACATGGACTTTACGGTCTCAGAAATGTTGTGCCAATTCTTATTCAATGCGGCTGTTGCTCGTTTCTGTCAGCATTGTTATTAAAAACGGAATTGATCGCTTTCCCCAGTTTATATAGTAACGCAATATTTAAAACCGATGCAAACAGTACGAATCAAAATTATTCTCTTCTTAAAAAAACATTTATTGAAAGACGAAAACTTTTAGTACTGCTTCTGTGGCAAACTGATATTTCGGATTTTTACTCGGTTATTAGTGAAAAATAAAAAAAAACGAGTCGAAACAAATACCGAAAAACAACGCTCATTCAGAGCTAAAATACTGGTATTGGTTTTAACCCGTCGGGTTTTCCCTTCCCCAGGTGAATCTGCGTACAATTTAGACATTTTGCCCTCATGAATAGTAGTGTCTCGCGTACTTCCACTCTGGAGTACGTTTCCACTTCACTCGCACGCTGTGACGCACCTGTGGCTCAGCACAACTCTGCGTGTAGGAAACCTGGTACATGTTCTTTCTTCTGACAATGCACCACTCTTGTTCAACGGTAGTCTTAGCTTGGGACGACATGTGTAACTTACTTTCTGAAGTCCTTACGTTGATGAATGTGACTTCCACGCTTTTTCTGTCACTGACCACAGATCTATGCTCACGCGCTGTACGATAAATTAATAAAAGCGAAGTAACTCACTCGAAAATTCAGTACAAAATTTGTAGGAACTCTATCGGGGCCCAACTGAGGTTTAGCAATTTAAGCCGTGTGATGAATCACTGTTTGTACTTTCCTAGCACTAAACCTGCCTTCGGCGTCAGCACATTACGCATCTTGCGTTAGTAAATTTTCTTTCCGTGACTGAATGTCATGCCGCTGTTTCATGCTGAGTAAGGGTTTAAGGAGACCGAACAGCTGAGGTCATCTGTCTCCTACTCGTCACCGAGAACAGAAGCAGCGAACACAGTCTGTCTGTGTACAAGTGTGACAAAGTGTTCGAAACGTTAGCGTAGCTTGTATTCGAGGCAGAATATGGGAACCCGGCCGGCATACACGCAGTGGGCTGTTAGAAACCACATCCAGGCTGGCCGGCACACCGAATCCTCGTCGTTAGCCCGCCAGGCGGTTTCGATCCGGAGCCGGCATACGACCTCGTCCCGGAAGCGATCGCTTTAACACGCGCGAATGTCATTCCTGTTGCTGTTTAATTACTGTAATTTGGGAGGAAACGTGGTAAACGCCGTATGTGCACGAATCGTGTATACCTTGTCAGGTGGGTTTGCGAGTTTTAGTTGGTTGTGTATTTGCTGTACCAGCGATGGGTCTTGCTAAACAATCCACCTCATAAGTCAGCGGCTGTGCCGTAAATTTTTAACAACAGGTCGATCTGCGGAAATGTATTTTCCTGTTGAAATACGTCACCAAATGCACGCTTTCTTCATTATGTTGAAATTTCCACAAATTATTCCGTGCCTCTTATACGTACGAGCGAGACAAACTTAACGTAGTCGCTAGAACGTAATCTTGCAACAACCACTTTAAGAATCTGCACCTTCGTAAGTGTTCCAAGACACATAAGTACGGAGATAACGTTATAATTTTTCATAATAACTGAGTAACAATCAAAACCAAAATGGTCAGCATGAAAATCTATTCGACAATGAGACATGGTGATAATGGTAGAATGACTAACGATTCTTGATATACTGTGTTACGCAAGTTTGCAAAGGAATGCGTCTGAAGTAATTTTAAAGAACATTAATTTAGGCTCAGCATGTGGCAGTTTTTTTTTTTTTTTTGGTTACTTCAGTCAAATAACTACACACACACACACACACACACACACACACACACACACACACACACACACACAAATACTTTCAAGCACATTTTCCCAAAACAAAGTCTTTTAAGAAGACTCATCCGAATTCACAGCCGGCCGCTGTGACCGAGCGGTTCTAGCACTTCAGTCCGGAACCGCGCTGCTGCTACGGTCGCAGGTTCGAATCCTGCTTCGGGCATGGATGTGTGTGATGTCCTTAGGTTAGTTAGGTTTAAGCAGTTCTAAGTCTAGGGGACTGATAACCTCAGATGTTAAATTCCATAGTGCTCAGAGCCATTTGAACCGATTTCAGAAGAGTTTGTTGTACATTGCAACTCACGCAAAAGGCAACGAAGTTTTAATTTTCAAAAGACTCATCCGATTTAACAAAGATATACCTTTTACGAACCCTTTTTTGCTGTTTCTGGGGGGAAACTTGACTCGGCGCACGCTTTAGTGGGTAATGAACAAGTAAACAAGCGACCTAGCTGAGCCAGGCAGACTCTACAGACAACTTACATGTGGCACCTGGGTAAACTTTTAGTACTGGTACTTAAATTAACATTCACAAAAAGTTTTCATTTTATTGCTATCTGAAATTATCAGGTAGGGAGACAAGTATTATATTATCTTAAAATGTATGGATTAAAAATCCTTGGTGAAGATTGCAAAAATATCTTTCTGACAGCCGTAGTACAGGTCAGTAGCTAGCGTTTCGAGTAGAGTTGTGAAACTACCGTAAGTAAGTATAGACTACGATAGTTTTGGTCAGCTAACATCGTAACCGCGGTACACGTATCTTATGTGTTTTGTATACCTATCGGGTGTTAGGTAATTTCTATCTCTTTGTTTGCATATTTGATCAGTGTTTTAATAGATTTGCCTAAAAACTGGTACCAGTGAACCATTTAGAAAGTGAATGAGGATATATTACGCTGGTGCATAAATTCGCAGCGTTTTCATTTTGCATGTTGGTATTCCGGTTGCTATCGGTTTATTTATCGATTGCAATTTTTTGTTTGTGGTTCACTGTTACTATCTGAGTTTACATGTTGTCAGTTTTTCATTTGCAGACAGTAACTGGAGCTGCGTATGCTAGAAAATGAAGTTTCAAGTGGAGAAATCGGAACATTTGCGACATATTCCTCTATTTGGGTTCAATAGAGGGGTGACGGCAACGGAGGCAGCAAGAAACATTTGCGCCGTGTATGGGGACAATGCCGCTGCACAGAGCAGGACAAGAAAATTGTGAACTTAGTTTAAGGAGGTTCATTTTGACATTAGTGAATCTCCACGTTCAGGAAGACATTTGGGGTTTGATGAAGATCGTTTAAACGCATTATTCCACAATGATCCATGTCAGTTTACTCGAGAACTGGCAAATGTGGTGAACTGTGATCATTCTACCATCGTGCAACATTTTCATGCAATGGGGAACGTTCAAGAATCGGGTGTATGGGTATAACATGCTCTAAGCCCACAAAAACCAGCGGGTGACCATATTTGGATCACTTCTTGCTCGTCGTCGATTGTCTCCAGAACAAAACCGACCACTCCTACCCTGTATCGTTACCGGTGACGAGAAATGGAGTTTTTATGCTAGCATACGGAAAAGAAAGGAATGCTTGAGCCGAACCAGAGGAGCAACTCCCCGTACAAAGAAATGTGCGTATCCACAAAAGATAATGTTATGTACAGGGACGCTGTGGTGTACTACGAAATGTAACCATCAATGCTGACATTTATTGTAAACAACTGAGACGTCTCGCAGACGCTGTCGGAGAACGACGACCAAGAAGAGTGCGTGAAGTGATGTTATTCCACAATAACGTCCGCCCGCATTCTGCTAGACTCACAAGAAACTCTATACACGATTTGCGCTGGGAAGTCATTCCACAGCCACCTTATTCATCTGATCTTGCGGCCTCCTATTTTCACCTTTTCCTCTATCTAACAAGCAATCTTCAAGGAATTTCCTTTGCACATTAAAATGCGCTCCAAACATGGCTCGCCGAGTTCTTCGCCTCAAAATCACATGATTTCTACAGTCGTGGAATCGAAAAGTTACCCCAGCGTTGGCAGACTGTTGGAAATAGTGAATGAGAATGTATTGTTGATGAATAAGTCTCTTATGTGTATATGTTGTGTTCATTAAACTTACGCAACAACCAATTATAAAGGGCAACATAACCAACGGAACATTGTTATCCTCCTGTCTGCTACACAAAAATAAACAGAATTTATAGAAAAATTGAAATTGTCAATGTTTAATTCAGGGTTTACTCGAAAATTGTTCACTTGTGACGTGAAAGAGAGAGTTGTTCTAGTAAGTATCTAAAAAAAAAAATACATATTTACGGCATTGTGCTAGGAAATACAGTTACTTCAAAAAGGGGTTATGACGACATGTAACGAAATTATAATCTTATATTGATCTGAAGATGGCTCGTCAATGAGGTGAAATTAGTTATCAATAAAGATATCTTTGCGGTTTTTAATCCATACATTTCAAACTTTTTATGTTCACTCATGTACGAATTATACTGTAACGAAATCGGATGAATCATTTTAATATACCCTGTATTTATAGGCATAGAACAATTGGAATACCACATTCATTTTTGAGTAAAGACTGTATAACGACGTAAGATGGCCCTGTTGTAGTTTTCACAATGTTCCACTCCTCTTGTCAAAGCAGCTCCTCACTACGGTAGGGGTAGTGAGGCGTGCGGGTTGTGGAGGACGATTAACGGCTTCTGAGGCGACAGCCTTGATCTCCTAAGCTCCTTAGCTTACGATGGGGTATGTATAAGCCACTTGCACGCAGCTAGCGTCTGGTCACTGACCTACGCCAACGATTAACGGCTGCACTTAACTCCCACTGCTGGCTCGTGGTTATTAGCATCGAGGCTGAGCGCTCGGCACTGCAATTTGACTACCTAATCCGAGACTGGTCAATCGCCAGGCCATTGCAGAACACGGAGCACTTAGGAATGCGTCTATTATGGATGCTCTTCGGCCTGCTGCATTATGTCGAAGCTTCTCGTCGTACTCTAACGGCGTTTGTTAGTTCGAAAATAACCCATCTGTTTTCCACATCTGAGTAGGATTGTCAGTCACTGCCAGCAGATTGAGAAAGGGCGGCTGTAGCACTCACAGTCTCATAAGCAAAAAGGTAAATCAGTACATTGCGACTTACAACAAAGCAAGTCAACTGTATATGAATGAGATGTAATATTGCAAAGGAACATGAATTCCATAGCGGTTGATTTTCATTAAGCTGTGTGACGGTGCAAAAATTCTTTGGCCGTACTCATCCCGATACGGCTGTCTCCTTGTTAGTATTCTGAGAATTCATCCCGGGGGTTAGACGTCTGGAGCCGAGAAGTACTTCAGCCTGGCACAAAATGGAGGATGTTCTGTGACGGCAATCCAGGGTACTGTGAGGCCAAATTTACGCGAGGAAACTGCCCTACCAAACCAACCATCTTATAGGAATTGATGTAATGGCGAACGAATTATAACTAACAACAACAATGAATAGTAGCAGTTACTTAAGAGAGAGAAAAGGCTGAATAATTTATGATTCTGGGAAACTTATTATCTAATCAGTAAGAAAAGAATATGAAAAGTAAGTAGTGTGACAGAACAATCGCCTTTTGATTGAAGTGAGTAAAAAGACAATAGGCATTCTCGACCAAATATGAACACTGGCTGTTCCTCAGACTGTATCAGCTGGAGACTCGGAAGGCCACACCCATCTGATGTCACAATCCATGACGGCGGAGCCCACCCTCATTATCAATGACGTCACCATCATCACATGACATTCCACATCCGTCCGCTCACCCTCAGCTCCCATTCCTCTTCCCTCTCCTCCAATAGCCAATCACGGCCTAGTATTTTTTTGCCAATAAAATGAAACAACCAATCAGAACATAGCAACAGGCATTAAAATAAAACAACAAGTAAAAATCCAAGGTGGAAGAAATACCCCACTTGTGCTAACAGTAAATTAGAAAAAGGATTCAAGGAAAGTCGAAAAGAGTCCAAGGTGGCAGAACTAGGCGTGCTGTTCTTTGTGTTCCGTCCCCTCCCCTCCCTCGTAGTATTAAAATGACGCAGTCAACTAGTTGAACTGAGTGAAAATGGCGCTCAGTTTGAAGATAGTTAGTATTTCTGAAAAACTATATGTAAGCGTCACTTGAATTGGTGTATTTTTTTTTCAAAGATATTTGTCTCTGATCTACACGCATGCGTACACATACTCAGTTGATGTTTTACAGCCACCGTAAACTTCCAGCAATAACCAATGCATCTTGAAGTTCTCCTTCGGTAGATATTACTTCATTATCATGTGATCTATTAGGTACAACTTTTGAAGCTAAGAAGAAAAATAATTTCTCTAACAATTTATTTTGGTTATGCCAGTGGTCATGGTCAGTATGTACTGGTGATACGCTAGAGCCAATCCTCCAGCCTTGAACATCATCTTACTCTCTGTAATCATCCTCTTCTGCATCTTCTTCTTCTTTTTCATACTTGTCCTCCTCTTCTTCATGTAGGTATGAAATGAGTGTTGCGCTTCTGACTATCTAGTTTTCGCTACTTCAAAAGTTCTTCCAAGTACCTACATTTGGCTACTATGCAAGACCACACTCAAAAAGGCTAGTGGGTCTGTATAAATAGGACTTCCTTTAGAATTCTTGGCCTGGCAATGAATAAGGAAAATAAGTATTCTCATACGAAACCTTTATTAATTTTAGCGTATACATTTACACACAGAAAGCAACCCCTGTATTTTTATTTGGAAATTTTTAGTAAAATATAACTTAAAATTTAATTTTAATCGACATCCAAATTATCTAATAGCTTTCCATGAACAATATCGTTTACAGTTTGGACAATTATCTCTGTTCCTTTATACAATGCTTCTAGCCAGTAGCACTAGTAGGCTTTAATTTTATTTGCTGCATTACAGTTTCTTAACGCATTCCACATCTTCTAGGATTTACACTGTTAACTCTTCTCCATCAAATTATCGTAGAATTCCCGTATAAAACTTTAAGTTCAAAATGTTTAGCAAGTTTAGCATACAAATGCACATTAAATGTAATTATTCAACTGGTTTCAAATTGTGCAAATGACTTTTCTGTTGCCAGATGCAGAATTTTTGCTGATACAATTTCGTAACAGGTTGCAAGCTGCCTTAGCATCTCATCCGGTATGACCCCTAATAACAGTTTCAGGGGCTATACAGGCAGATATGCTGAGTCAGCTTCTAACTTAATATGCAGTTAGATCTGCAAAAATTTTGCCTTGTTAGTAAAAATTATTTCTCATTTGTGAAGTCTGCTACATGAGCAAAAATTCTGGCTTTTCAGAAAAAAAAAAATTCTGCCTCGTGAATAACAGTGTTCCTCACAAGAGATTATACTTTGTCAACAAATATACTGCCTCGTCAGCAGGTCTTCTGCCTCGTAAACAAAGATGTGGCCTTATTTAAAAATTCTGCCTTGCCGGCAACAATGTCCACCAACTTCGATCTTTAGAGTATATATAAAGATCTTTGATACCCATAAGTGATCAGTGTTCAGTAGCAGCAGTAAGCGTCAAGATGGCTTCCTTCGAAGGGCTTACAAACACTCAGCCATCAGTAAGGAAGACGTGACCAGCCGATGAAATTTTTGATGTGTGGTCATTATCGTGTTAATGGCACTGGTAACATTAATCACACCAAAAATGGCACGCTCCCTAGCAAGAAGAATTTAAATGTTTTCAGAACCCGTTTTGTGACAAAGTTATGGTGGTTAAAATCCGCCATCAAGTGGACTGTCAAGAACAATTAGGCCTCGAGTCTCATTGACAGGAGTAGAACTGTCTTCAGAGATGAGTGTCGCTTCGAACTGAGCACCGATGACCGGCGAAGAGGTGTCAATAGACGTTCCGGACAGCGCTGGGATACCAACCTGACAGTCGCCGCCATACTGTCCGACAACCAGGAGTGTCGTTTCATTTCACAGCTGTCATCCGTGCCACCCTTACAGTACAGCTGTACCTAGACGATATTCTACGCTCCGTTCTGTTGCCATCCTGGGCTTACATTTCAGCAAGATTACGCCCACCCGCACATGGCGAGAGTTTCTGCTGCTTGTCTTCTTGCTTGCCAAACGCTACCTTGGCCAACAGTGTCTCCAGATTTCAGGAAGCCTGGAGCATTATGGGCAGGGCTCCCACAGCACTTCATGACTTTTGCCATCTATCGCGCCAGTTGGACAGAATTTGGCACGATGTCTCTCAGGAGGACATCCTACACCTACATGAACTAATGCCAAGCCGAATAACTGCTTACGTAAGGTATACCAACGCGTTATAGACTTGTTCAATTTGTGGTGCTTTTCCTCTTGAGTATATCATCAAACTTTTCCGAAACTGTCACGATTTATTTTCCTACACTCGCACGTAACATCTGCCGATTTCCGTTCTATTTGGATAATTCCTTCGTGGTGCGGCATTTCGTTTTTGTCTTAGAGTATTTTATTCAGTACATTCGTACAATACTTGTACAGACGTATAACAGTTCGTGGACATTATAACATGCTGTTTACAAAGTATCAGTTGAAAATCGATACTTCTCTCTGATACATCATCCGCGTTATGGAGCAAGTTTCATGGAAGCAAGACATCCAGAACAGAGATTGAAAGCAACGACGTAAGTTAGACCACAGAAAAACGTCGAAGAGCCTGGGTGGGTGAGAGATACTGGCGCACCACTAGCCTAAAAACAAATTTTTCGTTAAACGTGTTCTGTCTCGGAAACCATTCGGAATAAGGCATATCTCCGTACGATTTTTTTTTACTTTAAATGAGCATTCCTCTCATATTCTCGAATACTTGGGATTCCTTTTGGCACACCCTGTATGTGTGTTCCTTGGGAGCTAGTTGAACGTGGTCGCTGAGATCCTGCATGCTGTAGGGTATAACCCTCCTCATGCCATTGATTCCAATTTGCCACAACATTACCAATCCGAGTAGCAATATCGTAGATGTTAAACCGCAATCTGGAAAGCTTACGATCCTGTCACTCTCAAATGTAGTGCTGACAGACATTTTTCCTTTTTACACGAAACCTAACACGATCATTTTTAAAACCATCAACATTCAAACGCGATTTCTCAACGAGAAATCCACTGCGTAATCTTTCCTTATAAAACGAATGTAAATGGCGTTACTGTTAACTGCTTTCTTGCGGTTGTGATGGAAATACTAATCGCTTGCTTATCCAAGCATTTGGTACAGTTCATACCCGTGTGACGTGTGTTGCATGCCACCTTTATGATGTTACAGTTTTAATGCCTAGCAGCGTAAGTGGCTGTCATCAACAGTTGCTATGTAAGGAAGCGTGGTACCATGACTAAGATAGCAAAAGTGTTGTGAGCAGTGTCCTGCACTGAAGCAGAGAGTGATCTTAGTTGAGTTAATAGAGACATTTACTTAATCTAGAGCGATTACTAGCACGCTGTGATCCTCTTATTAACATGTGTGTCGGTAATGCAGTTGTATTTTCAGTCCTATACATCTCGCTGTGTGGCAACCCGTTGAGAACAGAGTCCAAAAAATTAGTAATGATAGAAGACAACACTTACTTTACATGCATCTGGCATCTGGCGAGATTAAAAAAATGCTTTTACAAACATCTGTATAGATTTATTGAAACTGATAAATGACAACTCTACAGCTAAGACTTATATAAATTAAAAGGAAGGTCAGCGTTGGCCGTTATCTTGATATTTTATTGACAGCAGAATCGATTTTCGATCACATAGTGATCATCTTCAGTGCTGGAAGCTGTGGTGTACAAATTAAACTCAGACACTGGTATCAAGTTACCAATAACCAAAACTGAGAAGCGATCGCAATAATGAGAGATATTGCAAAAACGTAGGAGATTATGAGGATGGACCTGGATAAGCTCAAATAGCCAGAGGTTGTAGAGAGTTTCAGAGGGAGCATTAGGCAACGGTTGATTTGAACATGGGAAAGGAATATCGTAGAAGACGAATGGGTAGCTTTAGAGATGAAATAGTGAAGGCAGTAGAGGATCAAGTAGGTAAAAAGACGAGGGCTAGTAGAAATCCTTGGGTAACACAAGAGATAATGACCTGATGAAAGGAGAAATATATAAATGCCGCAAATGAAGCAGGCGAAAGGGAATACAAGCGTCTAAAAAGTGAGATTTACAGGCAAAACTGAAGTGGCTATAGAAGAAATGTAAACATTTAGAAGCATATTTCACTAAGGGGAAGATAGATACCGCGTACAGCAAAATTAAAGATGCCTTTGGAGAAAAGAGAAGCAGCTGTATGAATATCAAGAGCTCAGGTGGAAAACCAGTCCTAAGCAAAGAAGGGAAAGCTGAAAGGTGGAAGGGAGTATATAGAGGGTCTGTACATAGGAGATGAACTTGAAGACAATATTATAGAAAAGGAAGAGACCGTAGTTGAAGAGGAGACGGGAGATGTGATATTGCAAGAGGAATTTGACAGAGAACTGAATGACCTAAGTTGAAACAAGATCCTGGGACTAGGCGACGTTTCGTCGAACACGAATTATTTACGCAAGAATAGAAGAACTGGTAGAAACCTACCTCGTGAGGGAATACTTTGGTTATCAGAGAAACGCAGGAACACGCGAGGCAACACTGACCTTACGACTTATCTTAGAAGATAGGTTAAGGAAAGATCAACGTATGTTTATAGTATTTCTAGGCTTGGGGAAAGCTTTTCACAATGTTGATTGGAATACACTATTTGAAATTCTGTGGGTAGAAAGGGGAAAATACACGGAGCGAAACGCTGTTTACAAGTTTTACAGTCACCAGACGTCAGTTATAAGACCAGAGCCATGAGACAGAAGCAGTGGTTCAGAAGGGAGTGTCACAGGGTTATAGCCTATCATTGATGTTATTGAATCAGTACACTGAGCAACATTGAAGGAAACAGAAGAAAAATTTTGAGTATGAATTAAAGTTCAAGAAGAATAAATAAAAACTTGGAGGTTTGCCAATGACGTTGTAATTCTGTCAGACCCAGCAAAGGACTTGGAAGATCCGTTGAACAGAACAGACAGTGTATGCTGAAGGAATTAGATTAGAAAACGGGACTCTGAAAGTAGTAGATGAGTTTTGCTATATGGGAGCAAAAAACTGATGTGCGCCGAAGTAGAGAGGATATAAAATGGATATAGGCAATTGCAAGGGAACGTTTCTGAAGAAGATAAATTTGTTAACATTGATTACAGACTTAAGGATTAGGAAGACTTCTCTGAAGGTAGATTTCTGGAGGGTAGCCATGTATAGAAGTGAAACATGGACGATAAACAGTTTAGGCAAAAAGAGAATAGAAGCTTTTGAAATATGGTGCTGCAAAATAATTTTGAAGATGAGATGGTTGGAACATGTAACTAATGAGGAGGTACTGAACAGAACTGGGGAGACAAGAAGTCTGTGGCACAACCTGACTAAAAAAAGGGATCAGTTGATACGATACATTCTTAGGCATCAAGGGACCACGACTTTTGTATTGGAGAGAAGGATAGGGGGTAAATGTCGTAGAGGGAGACCAAGAGACGAATACAGTAAGCAGATTCAGAAGGATGTGGTTTTGTAATAATTATCGGAGATGAAGCAGCTTGCACAGAGTAGAGTAGCTCTTCTATTTTAGAGTTTGTTAGATTTTTCACTATAATGATAAAGCCAGAATAAGCAATGCACGAATTAAATTCTTCCATTCCCATAGTGGCACAACGCTTTAAGACAGACTGGGAAGTGATAATATAATAAAGATTGGCATGTAAAGGAAACGGCATTTGATGCACAGACGTACCGATCTAGATGACATCGGCATAAATCCCAAGCAAGAAGAAATTCAGGAAGACCACAGCGTTTGTAGACCGAACAATTTCTAATTGTGAAACGACTGGAGCATAACCAAAGCAACGAACGATGTTGTTGATGATGATGATGATGATGATGATGATGATGATGATGATGACGATATTGTGAAAGAACCGTAATATAGAAAAGTATATTTATCACGTATTTATTAGATATAGTAAAAAGCAAAATTTTTTCTTCGAAACGAAAGAAAGCGAAACGTATGTGGCAAAAAAGTAGCTTTTTATTAGGATTTGTATTATGGATGTTGTGGGACAACGTGACTTCATATTTTGTCAAATATAACTAAGACATCTGCAACCAATCAATCACCAAATATCACTTTGTTTTCATAAACTACACTACTGGCCATTAACATTGCTACACCAAGAAGAAATGCAGATGTTAACGGGTATTCATTGGACAAATATATTATACTACAACTGACATGTGATTACATTTTCACGCAATTTGGGTGCATAGATCCTGAGAAATCAGTACCCAGAACAACCACCTCTGGCCGTAATAACGGCCTTCATACGCCTGGGCATTGAGTCGAACAGAGCTTGGATGACGTGTACAGGTACAGCTGCTCATGCAGCTTCAACACGATACCACAGTTCATCAAGAGTAGTGACTGGCATATTGTGATAAGCCAGTGGCTCGGCCACCATTCACCAGACGTTTTCAATTAGTGAGAGATCTGGAGAATGTGCTGGCCAGGGCAGCAGTCGAACATTTTCTGTACTAAGAAAGGCCCGTACAGGACCTGCAACATGCGGTCGTGCATCATCCTGCTGAAGTGTGGGGTTTCGAAGGGATCGAATGAAGGGTAGAACTACGGATCGTAACACATCTGAAATGTAACGTCCACTGTTCAAAGTGCCGTCAATGCGAACAAGAAGTGACCGAGACGTGTAACCAATGGCACCCCATACCATCACGCCGGGTGATACGCCAGTATGGCGATGACGAACGCACGCTTCCAATGTGCGTTCACCGCGATGTCGCCAAACACAGATGCGACCATCATGATGCTGTAAACAGAACCTGGATTCATCCGAAATAATGACGTTTTGCCATTCGTGCACCCAGGTTCGTCGTTGAGTACGCCATCGCAGGCGCTCCTGTCTGTGAAGCCGCGTCAAGGGTAACCGTAGCCGTGGTCTCCCAGCTGATAGTCCGTGCTGCTGCAAACGTCGTCGAACTGTTCGTGCAAATGATTGTTATCTTGCTAACGGTCGCATCTGTTCACTCAGGGATCGAGACGTGGCTGCACGATCCGTTACAGCCATGCGGATAAGATGGCTGCCATCTCGACTGCTAGTGATACGAGGCCGTTGGGATCCAGCACTGCGTTCCGCATTACCCTCCTCAGCCAACCGATTCCATATTCTGCTAACAGTCATTGGATCTCGACCAACGCGAGCAGCAATGTTGCGATACAATAAACCGCAATCGCGATAGGCTACAATCAGACCTTTATCATAGTCGGCAACCTGATGGCACGCATTTCTCCTCCTTACACGAGGCATCACAACAACGTTTCACCAGGCAACGCCGGTCAACTGCTGTTTGTGTATGAGAAATCGGTTGGAAACTTTCCTCATGTCAGCACGTTGTAGGTGTCGCCACCGGCGCCAGCCTTGTGTGAATGCTCTGAAAAGCAAATCATTTGCATATCACAGCATCTTCTTCCTGTCGGTTAAATTTCGCGTCTGTAACACGTCATCTTCGTGGTGTAGCAATTTTAACGGCCAGTAGTGTACTTGTCGACCGATTCCTGGCTCATCTTGAGAGGAGGCATGCATAAGATTAGACATCGGTACTTGGAATATGATGCAAGTACCTCACAGTTGCTTCCCTGTAACAATCAGATAGAATATACTGGCCAAACACAGAGATTGCACAAAAATATGAAAACAATGTGAGAAATGCATGCTTGAACACAAATGCAGGTGCTAGCCAAGCCTGCAGGTTGTATTTAACGACGAACGGCATCTGTGCAGTGTGTTCATTTCGTCACGGCTAGCACAGTGTTATGTGCAGCTGTGAGTGCAGTATCTCGGCGCCAACTGGATTCGGACGCGGACGAATTGTTGGTGCTCGTGTAGTGGTTGCTTCCTTCAGTAAGGTAGGAGAAGTGTTTGGTGTTTCAAAAGACACCGGAGCTATGATTTATACTGTATGCAGCGAAAGCGGAAAATCTTTATGCGCTAAGTCACAGTCCAGACGAAACTGAGTGTTGTGTGATCGTGACATGCGGTCACTGAAGAGGATTATGACGAAACATAGGAGGTCGACAGTTACTAAGGTCACTGCAGAACTGAATGTCGCAGTCGCGAATTCTGTCAGCATCTCCAAAACAACACGAAGGGGGCTCAAGAGGCGGGGTGAGCTGGAGTTCCGAGACCCGACGTCAGTGATGAAAATCCCCATAACACGAAAACGTGGTGCCGAAGCCATAAAACCTCGACAGTGGAGCAATGGAAGAATTTCATTTGGTCGCACGAGTCTTCATTTCACACTATTTGCAACTTCTGACCGAGTTTACATCCGAAAAGTTATTAAACGTGGTGTGGGTTCAGTGATAATTTGGTTAGTCGTATCGTGGTATTCCGTGGTCCCCACGGTCACTCTGCGAGTATTATCTAACCATTTAGGCTGACGGGGTCTATTCCGTTTTAGAGTGTTTGTTTCCTTGTTCACACAGCTCTCATCACCCAGGACTGGTTTTGTGAGCCAAAGGTGAATTGTCGCGTCTCTCCTGGACACCACAGTCGCCAGATCTCCATATTTCGAGCCTTTGTAGTCTTCTGTGGAGAGAAGGCTGCGTGATAGCTCTCCACATCCATCATCGTTGCCTAAACGTGCCACTGTTCTGCAGGAGGAGTGGTGTAAGATTCCACACAGGACCTTTACTTATCAATTACGCGATGACTGGAAACTGTCCTGAATGCAAACGGGTTTCCTGAACTGTTTGAGACACGGCAATGTGTTATGTTGTTGGGGTTTCCTTATATAACTATCACACGAGGTGATACATTGAGGTGTGTCCTATCTTTTTCTTGTAGTGAAGCAACCTGCAGCGCCCACCATCACACTAAGTGTGAATGTCTAAACTTCCGCTTACCTTATCGCGAGATAAGCCAGAAATCACTCGAAAACTAGTTCTTGACAATTCATTAGTGACTGGTCGCAGCTGTGTGTCGTTATATATCATTCAGGTAGATTTTCATTCTTTTAAAAGTTATTTGAAATCCATCTTTGCGACTACAAATAAAGGCTTTTCAGTAGTTCCTAAGACATATTTCAAATATAATTACTAATTCTAAAGTAACTACGTACATTATTGCATCACAAATGAAGGATTTGAATATGTTCGTACCTACGGCGTTTACTTTTTTATGCTCAATATTCTGCTGAATAAAAGTCATTTGTGTTTTGTCAGGCGCGTTTAACTTTAATTTATTGAAGCATCTTCAGTGGGCATACACATTTTCACTTAAATCAACACTTTTTACTTATAAGAGGCGATCAAAAATTTCAGTTATTGGGCCATACAGTCCAGAATTGGTATATTATCAGGCAAAATCGACGAGAGCATTGGGGGCAATCATCCCACTGACGCGCGGGTTAAAAACTCCCATTTGGTAAAACATCGTGTCCTGCTTTATGAAGAAGTTCGCAACTGCCTGCTACACATTCTCGTCCCAATGGAATCTTCGACCCTTTCGAGACCTTTTTTAAGCGAGTGATAACCGCTTGGAGAGAGATCAGGACTATAGGGCAGGTGCTCGAGTATATCCTACTTCAGTTGGTGTAACTACTGCGTTACGATATTTGAGAAATGGGGACGTGCGTTATGAGCACGGAACTTGGCGCACAATTCCACAACAGTGGTTTTCGACAGACATGCTGCTTCGTGCACATTCTTCATTCTCCGAAGGATGCCTGACCTTACTTGTCCGTTAGCAGCCGAGAAGAGAATAGTGGCACGTTGGTCCTGTTTGGACGCAACTGGCAATAACGTCGCCATGGTTCACGTTGCCACATTTACCGTACGCACTTTCGAAAGATAAGACTACTACATTAATCCCTTGCCTACACGTCGGTGCTTATATACCCACATCGGTGTCATGCTACACTGCATATACACTGCAGCAACACCCTCAAACAAAAACGTTTTGATCGCTCCTCACACATAGCCTGCCATTGTACTAGGGGAGTTCGACGACTGACGGAACACATTTATTTTTCTGGAAGCGGGTTGGTTTTATTCCACATTCCAATATATTATTCTTCTTCACTCTTTTGGCTGCAAAACCCTATTTTCCAACGTAATTTTTGTTCAATACGACGTTCTTATGCCACCAGTCTCGAAGGGCCGATATACCTGCAATGTACCTCTCTACTGGTCTACGTCGAAGCCAGTGTCTTTGGTGCATCAGTAACCTCCCCATCAACCACACACTGCTTCCTGCGGAGTGCATCCTTCATTGGGCCAAACAGATGTAAGCAGGAAGAAGCGAGATCCGGGCTGCAGGGTGAATGAGGAAGAACAGTCCAATGAAGTTTTGTGAGCTTCTGGCGTGTGCGTAGACTTTTGTGAGGCCAGTTGTGCAGTGAGGTGTTCGATTGTGATTCGTCGAATGAGAGTGTTCACTCGCTCCAACACTGTAGGAGTTACAGGCATCTGCGGCCGTCGGGCACGCAGGAGATCGGACTTGATTGCGACATCTCGTTGTGATGGTGAAAGACGCCTCACCCAAGGACTCATCGTGCATTTGTTCACTGCCAGGTCTCCGTAGAAACTCCACAAACGCCTATGCTTTGGTTATCTGCCGAAAGAGAGAGTACAACGGCTCTCTGCTTGGCACGCTCCTCCGTTACAGGCGCCATTTTGAGGGCTACGCATCGCGCGGCCACTTTTCGGAACTTCATGAAACTAAAGGGGCTAAAGCGGGAATATTTCTCAATGACCCACAACAAATTTCGCATTTTTTCAACCGAAATTGGCCGAAAAAATATGTTGCATTACTTATAGAACGCTGCTCACACAACCTACGAACAGTTCTGATACGGTCCTCTTCCTCTATACATGTTTTTATAAGTTCGTGTTGATGCCGTTTTACACGTGTGCTCGGTGTTCTGCTGGTTAAGCTATTCTCCTGCTTATTCCAATAGTTCCACTATCCTTTTATTTAGTCGTGGACGTGGACCTTATGCACTAGTAATCAAATTAGCCCCTAAGGAACGAAAGCAGATATATAAAATAATGAACTTTTTTCTGAAATCTCATATTAAACCTCGCATTAAGTTTTCGTTCTGCGTTAGGAAGAAGTGCTCTGGGTGCATCCCTTCCAGTGAGAAGTCTTTGTTACGAGACACATTGCGAGGCGGCAGACATTCTCGCGGGATATGAAGCAGCGCAGTAGCCGCGCTCCCATTTTAATGAAGCCCTCCCGCTGGCTGCAGCGCGCCCGCCATTTACTTTTAATGAGGAGCATTAAAGTAGCCGTTTATGTACAACGCCTGTCCAGGCCCGGATAGCGGCTGCTGCGCAGGCGATAACGCCGACCTAACTGCGCTAGTTAACAGAGATGCCAGCAGCCGTCTCGACGAGATTCTCATCAGCTATAGAAGAATGACAGCCCGTCCGCCTCTCGCGTAACATCAACGGTATCAACTCTTTTATGCCGAAATCAGTGCAGGAAGAAGGAAGGAATATTAGGGTTTAATGTCCCGTGGAAATCAGTTCACACACACACACACACACACACACACACAATGCGTAGAGACCTTTTATACCACAGTACAACTATGTAGTTTTAGTACCTCTTGTTATGGGTTGTTGTGATCGGCTTCCAGAATCTTCCGGTTACCGGAAAGAGGAGGAGGCTGAACTGAGACTTTACTTGTAGAGAAGATAAAAGGCAAGCACCGAGAACAACCTCGTTGAAAGAGATACAGTGACCCGAGGATCGGCAAACTTAGCGGTCTCCCAGCGCAATTTCTCGTAGCATTCAGATATTTAGAAGATAGCAATTTCCCAGTTTATTGTTTCTTTTATGTCCGAAGGCAATGCTGGGAAATAAGAATACCATTCACTACCTATCATAAATATACAATTCAAACAGAGGTTCTATCTAGAGGCAGACACCGCTGTAAGGTACTAAGAAATGTTGACAAAAGGAACTGAATCACAAATTGTTGATACAGGCATGCGTATTCAACTACAGAGATATGTAAACAGGCAGAATAAGACAACGAGTGTCTGGCCCATTGATAGATTGGTTACTGCTGCTACAATGGCAGGTTATCAAGATTTAAGAGAGTTTGAACTTGGTGCCGCACGAGCGATGGGACACGACATCTCCGAGGCAGCAATGAAGTGGGGATTTTCCCGTACGACCATTTCACGAGTGTACTGTGAATATCAGGAATCCGGTAAAACATCAGATCCCCGACATTGTTGCAGCTACGGAAAGATCCTGCAAGAACGGGACCAACAACGACTGAAGAGAATCATTCAGACAGAAGCGCAACAGTTCCGACAATTGCTGCAGATTTCAGTGCTGGGCCATCAGCAAGTGACAGTGTGCGAAAAATTCAATGAAACATCATCGATATGGGCTTTCGGAGCCAAAGGCCCACTCATATACCCTTGATGACTGCACGACACATAAAAAGTCAGCCACTTCCCGATTGTTCTGAGTACCCGTTCTGTCCTCAACTTTTTTACGTTCAACAATTTACACAGTCCCTTCATTAAATCTGACATGAAGTTGGTCCCTTGGTCAGTAATTATTGTCTTCGGTACACCAAACTTCAAAATCCAGTTGTTTACTGACGCTTGCACGACCTATGCTGCCTGTTGATTGGGTATAGCCACCATCTCCATATTCCTTGAAAAATGGTCTATTATTGTCAGAACGAATCTGTTCCCCGATGGTGTTCACCTAAAATGTCCTAAGACCTCAACCCAGTGCATAGAGAATAGACATGTCGCTTTCGGTAATCGTTGTAGCTGTATCTGTTTCCGGCTGAAATCTGCTCTCTGCGCACATGGTATACAATTATTGACATACTGCTCCACATCTCCTTTCCTACCTCTCCACCAATACCTCTCCGCCACTCCCCTATTCGTCGCTCTACACCCTCCGTGACCAGATAACACGTGATCATGTGCTTCCTTTAAAACCTCATCCCTCAACTTCGCTGGCACTACTACCCTTGGCCTCAACTTCGTTTCCCTGCACAGAAGACCGTCTTATATATTAAACTGTTGTTGTGTCCGATACAATTTACAATCGTTGTCCACGTCCTGTAATTTTTGCCTTACTGCTGGGTCATAACATATGACTTCTACTTTCATCACTTTCCTACTTAGTGCTTCTTCCCAGGCTTGTGCAGCAGCTCGTAGTCGAATTCACTAAGTCTCACAGCCCATCGAGCGAAATCTAGTGGACGGATTCTTCAACCCCAACAACCAGTTCAATGCAGCATGATCTGTCACCACCCGAAATATTCTCCCGTATATTTCACATTTAAAATTTGTGATTCCATAGATTACGCCCAGTATCTCCCTCTCAGTTGTTGAGTAATTCTTCTCAGCTGCATTCAACTGCCTAGACGCAAAGGCTACAGGATGCTCTTTCCCATCAACTTCCTGACTAAGAACACACCATAATGCTTGATTCGATGCATCACATGCTAGTACAAACTCCTTTTCATAATCTGGAAACACCAGAACCGGACTTGATGTTAACACTTCTTTCAGTTTGTCAAACGTTTTCTGGCACTCTTCTGTCCATTCAGATTTCACACACTTCCGTAAGAATCACGTCAACGGCTGTGCTAAATCTGCAAAAAGCTCCACGGAATTTCGATAGATATTGCAAATTCCGATGAATGAGTACACTCCCTTAATTGTTTTCGGTTCCCGAAAATTAGTTACATCCTCTACCGACCTCGGATCTGTTCGCACTCCGTCCTTACTGACAATATGACCCGAATATTTTACTTCTTCCAATGCTAAATGACACTTGTTCAGGCTCAACGTCAAACGAGCTGCTCTTAACCTCATAAAGACTTCCCTTAACCGCTGTCTATGTTGCTCCATACTACTTGAAAACACTATAATGTCATCCAAATAGACCAGACACTGCCGTGGTTTCAAACCCCTAAAGACACTGTCTAGCAGCCTCTGAAACGTTGCCGGAGCGATTTTCAAACCGAATGGCATTCTCATGTACTGGTAATGGCCTCCAGGTACAGTATAAGCACTTTCTGGGGGATCCTCTGGAGCCACCTCTAACTGATGATAACCACTTGTCAAATACATTGTAGAAGAGTACTGGCACTTTCCTAAGTGATCCAAACTCTCCGATATGTTTGGAATGGGGTACGCGTCAGTTACTGTCTTATTATTGAGGTATCGGTCGACACAACAGAGCCCATATTTCTTAGTTCTATCAGCAGATTTTTTAGGCACAACGACAATGCCCGTTCCCCAGCAACTATTACGATGCTGTATAATACCGTCCGCAAGCGGCTGATAAATGAACTCCTCCACATTCTGCGGCAAATACCTCGGCATTCTGTATGGTTTGCGGTAAACAGGTGCTTCATTCCCTGTTGGTATCGTATGTTGAACTAATGGAGTTGCTGGTAATGGCCCTTGTGGGAAAAAAACAAGTCCTTAAATTCCAACAACAATTGTTGGAAGTGCTCTCTTTGTCCTCCTTTCAATTGCTTAATTTTGTCACTCAATGGAGTTCTATCGGCAGTCAGTGGTTGATCGCTTCTCCTACCTCTAGAGCATTAGTCTTGGTCATATGGCACATCCAGATTTGCTACTTAAACTCCTTTCCTCAAATTCGCTCCTACAGTGCTAAAATTATTCACATTCACGGGAGCTACTCTCCCGTCGTTCCCCTCCTTTACGCGCAGAACACTACGTTTCACAAAACAACCCAATCAACCCAAATCTTCATTATCCTCCAATGGTTCAATAACACACACTGAACCCGCAGGTAGGTTCGACTCCACAATTACCCAAAGCGACTTCCCGGTGCCACTAGACACACATTCATGACAGTTAAGCCTTAATGCTAATGTACGCGGTTCAATTGGTTTGTTCATTACTTTAAACGCCACTCCCGACAGCTCTGCATTGACAACAGTTTCCCCTAGCTGAAATAACATTCCACTAAGTTCCACAGTTCGTTGTCCAAGGCCAATTTTGGCATGATGTTTATGCAAGAAACCTACTCGTAGGGTCATGTCATAGCCCTCACTTACCCATGATACCACTTCCATGCATGCATTAAATTGGACTTTCGCTATGCGAAAGTCATCTGTCACCGACCCCAAAGTCGTGACCTCATTATCCCCCACTCCACGCAACCTATAACGTGGTGTTCTAACTTCCTTCGTCCCATTATATTCCTAGTAGCCCTGACTCTTGCGGCCCTGTGTCCAACAAAATCTTAAACTTTTCAGTTCCTATGGATCCTACCACTGAACGTTCCACCTCTGCATACGTATTCGTAGCATTTCAATTAATCAGGAGTTCAATTAGGTGGGTTTTGGGCCCCCTCTGCCGTTTAACGCTTGTCAACCTTTCCTATCTCCACTTCTCCATCCTCCACGCTGCTGATTTCCACCCCTTCCTCCATTCCTTGGCGACTGGGTACACTGCCTCTGCACGTGTCCTGTACGACTACACTTATAACATTTTATACCTGCTGTAAACACTGTCTGCCTCTCGCGTACCACTGTTATCATGTCTACTTCCTCGCATTGAATCGCCAGCTGAATGACCGAATACAAATCCTTTGGAGTTCCTTCACGCACCTTCCGTGACATATGCGCCGGTAACCCTCTCAAAAATACATCAAGTGCCCTTTGCTCGGCCTCCTGCAACAGAACACTATTCGCTTCATCGCTCTGACCTAACTCATAAGTCTACTTATTAATTTCTCTTATACTGTCCGCAAATTTTTCCACCGTCTCCCCCTGTCTCTTTGTCATTGTACTTAACCTCTCCCTAAAGTACCAAGCGCTATTCTGTTTTTGTACCTTTGTAAGAGCGCTTCCTTTAACAGTTTAAACTGTCCTGCCTTCCTTAAGGCAGCTGTTAATCTAATCTTAGCTATATGTAACAACTGCTCATCACACCAACCATTCATCACCGCTGAGTCTCCAAGTAGTCCACAGACGAACGCACATCCTCAGATGCCTTAGCAGAAAATGGAATAATGAAACTCGTGGCAGCTGGATCAATCTCCTGCACCCTAGGCAACAACGACTGATGAGATGCGGTTTCCCGCTCACTTCTAGATTTAATTCACTTCTCAACTGCGTACTGTCTGCTGTCAATTGTGCTACTTTTTCCCACAAGATCCGCACCGCTCCCAGTTCCAACGCACCTTGCGTCCTTGACTCTGCCATTGTGTTGCTTTCGTTCTCAGTTAGTCGTTTTGTTTCGGGGCTAAGTACAAGAATAACCTGACTTCCTACAGCTCTGTATTGTCATAATCAGTATCATCATAAACCAATACAAATGTAATCAAATGTCACTAAAAAAATTAATCTTACTGCCCCAAATACACTAACACTTACTCTGACAACAAAAAATACTATGCCCATGCAAAACATCTACCATGTGGATTTTGACACTTCATACTCGTAACACAAAGAAGAAAGGAAACGTCCAACACTTAAAAAGGACGATTTTGTCAGCACTCAGCACATCTTGTGACTATACTACAGGCAGTGGGCTCGAACATCGTCCTGTACAGACGAGGTCCACTATTCTGACACCAAATCTTGTGGTATTAGATGCCAGATGTGGCGTATTGAAACTCGGCGAGATCTTTCCAAATAATTTATTTGTTTCCACTACAGTGCTCCGTTCACCTCGGTCTGTGTCACAGGGCTCCGCAATGCTGAGGAAGCACCCCAGCGACCTGTGCTACGCAACACTCTGTCGTGCCGGCCTTGTACACCAGCTGCACAGTTCTGATTACGTCAGGATGGCTCCACCAGCAGCCGACTCAGCGGCCACCATCCCCGTTGACTCCGCACTGCTCTGCCGGGAGCCGTAGGCTGGCCCTGCTGCTGCTTTTTTCCTCACTGGCGTCGCTGAGAATGTGACAGCAACGACCGTCTGCGATAGGGCATCCGAATCTGCGGCCCTCGCCTCTCAAGTCTCTGGCGTGTGGTCGGAGCTGAGACGCTTGCCCGCGGTAGCAAGCCGAAGAGTGGCCCCCCACTGGCTGGCTGCAGACCCTGCATCACCCTCAGAGTGTCGAACCAACGACCTGCCGTGGACTGGGACGCTGTCGCCCCATCTGTTGCTGGGAGTAGCCTGGTGGTGTGACATGCCTCGCTGTCCAGGAGAGCTGCCACACTTGAATGACTCTCGTTAGAAAACGGCACCTATTTATACTTGGCTCTGCACCTCTGTTTTGTCAAGCGAGCCGCTTGGCGTCATGTATGCATAATACTTAGGTTGGCCAGTGGCCCTCTTCTGTCTGTGACTTGCACCCTCTCCCTCAGTTCAACGCCCCCGTGGCCTCTATTTGCCTTCGCAACTGCTGGTATGCGTAAATTACTGGAACCTGGCCCACACCTGGCTTTAACTCGTGCTCTGAATATCGCACAAAACTAACTTTCCCTATCCTAAGTGCTGGTGCCACTACAGCTGGTTGGACGAGTCTCGTTTCAAATTGTATCGAGCCAATGGACGTATACAGGTATGGAGACAACCTTATGAATCCATGCATGTCAGCAGCGGACTGTTCAAGATGGTGGAGGCTCTATAATGGAGTGAGGCATGAGCAGTTGGAGTGATAAGGGACACCTGATACGTCTTGATATGATTGATTGGTGAGACGTACTGCCGGCCGGAGTGGCCGTGCGGTTATAGGCGCTACAGTCTGGAACCGCGTGACCGCTACGGTCGCAGGTTCGAATCCTACCTCGGGCATGGATGTGTGTGATGTCCTTAGGTTAGTTAGGTTTAAGTAGTTCTAAGTTCTAGAGGACTGATGACCACAGTAGTTAAGTCCCATAGTACTCAAAGCCATTTGCACCATTTGAGACGTACTTTAGCATACTGTCTGATTATCTGCATCCATTAATGTCCATTGCGTATTCCGATTAACTTGGCCAATTCCAGCAGGACAATGTGACACCCCACACGTCCAGGAGTGCTACAGAGTGGCTGCAGGAACACTCTTCTCAGTTTAAACACTTCTGCTGTGGACTAAACTCCCTAGACATAAACGTTATTGAGCATATCTGGAATACCTTGCCACGTGCTGTTGAGAAGAGATCTCCACCTCCTTGTACACTTACGGATTTATGGACAGCCCTGCAGGATTCATGGTATTAGTTCCCTCTATCACTACCTCAGACATTAGTCGAGGCCAGGACACGGCATGTTGCGGCACTGTGCGTGCTTGTGGGAGCCCTACACGATATTAGGCAGTAGCAGTTTCTGTGGCTCATCAGTGTAATTTTGACGTATGACTGTACATTGTTCAATCACGACCTTCTTACAATTCATCTGACTAAAAATAGAGTTATTGTGTACACATCAGTTCAAAAAGGATCCAACAAGACTTTACCTTGTTCTGTGAATTGTAGCTCGTGTATAGAACAATAAAATTTTCCATTTTCGACAGAAGCATGTGACTTTATAAGGGTACATGTTTTACATGGATGCATATGGGATTCAAATTCCCAATTACCTTTCACAAATCTACAGTATACCCTCCATCGGACGTATGACAAACATCCAGACATTTTCACAGATCCGATGATGGCACCTTTAGTGTCTTGAAACCGGTAATCTAGTAAACAGTGTTTAAGCGATCTTGGCTTTTGAATTATTTATACAACAGAGTGATCGCCTCACAACACACTATGTGTTCACTGCACTCTTCGTTTTTATGACTACTTGAACTCTCTGTTGGGAACACTTTTAAAGATATTTCTGAATGTCTGTTAAGGAATGGCAGCCCAGTCTTCCTCAAGATCCAAACCGAGATGTTGGATGCTGGGTTCTAGAGCGACTCCCAAGGGGATACACTGCCAATGGGTCCATGACGGAAGTACGACGTGTTTCTGAGGATGGGATAGCTGACTGATCTCGTTTCCCAAATATCAGTTAACTTTATTTTTATCTTTCAGAGATGTTAAAGATGAGTGCAAACCATGTACAGGAGGAGTTGTAAGACATCACTCAGTTTACGATTTCAAGAATTTCGGGATCCGTAATTCGAGTATTTGACAGTATATTCAGAAGTTGCCTTGCAGCAGACCGATTTCAGTTTCAGCACTTGCTGTAAACAGAGCTTAAGCGATTGCAGTTTTGTTTTACTTTCTGTTCAACTCACAAGGATGCATCACCAACAATGAATCCCATGCAAAATCTTGAGTCATAATTCTGACAGTACCCATTTATGATCTTCTGAAAGTACGGCCCTTAAATTTTCGTGTGCGCCGGTTGTTTGTCGCTCGCTCCGTCCCCTTGCAGTCAAAAATGGCTCTGAGCACTATGGGACTCAACTGCTGTGGTCATAAGTCCCCTAGAACTTAGAACTACTTAAACCTAACTAACCTAAGGACATCACAAACATCCATGCCCGAGGCAGGATTCGAACCTGCGACGTAGCGGTCGCGCGGTTCCCGACTGTAGCGCCTTTAACCGCTCGGCCACTCCGGCCGGCTCCCTTGCAGTCGCATAACGCCTGAACGCTAAGTACTATGCAAGGGACTCAAAACTAGAGATCTTCTGCTGGCGGGATTTTGAAGGCGACGGAAGATTAGAAAGGACAGAGGGTCACGTCTGCTGATCATGTTGTGGAATGTTGTTCTCCAACACTGATTTGCGCGAGAAGAGTACGCAATATGTCAACCACACGCACAAATACGTTCAATGTTGTTTTATATATGCCTCAAGTTCAAAGTAACTGAACAGTTGTTATCAAATGGAGTCAATCATTTGTTGTTGCAGTTTAATCATGCCAGTCTAGTCGACAAATAGCTGAACTTCGGCAAACGTACTTCACTTTAACAATGACAGCTATTCAGTCCAAAGATAATAACGCACAACAGCGATGTCATAATTAAACAGCGCTATGCTACTCCTTTACTGACAAATTTATTCATTTCGTTAATTTACACTGCATTTGTGAGTAGAAACATAAAACTGTTCAAAGCAAAAGTACCAGCCACAGTTTAGAAACTGCGCATTTCGATCAAATGAATAAAGTACTATCGCTAGTTGTTTCACCAGCATTATGAAGACGAACCTCTTACTCCACTGTACAGAACTCTCATTTGCGTGTTAGGGGGCTGCAGTGAGGCAGAAAGAGTGAGGAAAATCCAGAGCGCGCGAAAAAAAATAATTAATAAACGGGCAACGGTGGTGCAGCGTTTTTTTTTAATTTTATATCTTTAGGAAAACGAATAGGACTACGTTGTTCTCTCTCATTTTTAGGTTGTAACGGTGTAACAAGTTTTGCTGCATCACACTATTTCCGTAGGTGCTGTTTGACTTGATATTTAGCAATAAAACACGTGTAAACAGCTGTGTTTTTATAAAGTTAGAGGACACGCTCCTGCGAAGAAAGGACGCGCGACATTTATCTATCGAGGGAAGTGCCGCGTATCGCCATGCATTTTCAGTGGTAAAGTGCATCAAAGGATAGCTGATTGCATATAAATCTGGTCACTCAAACATGAAAGTACATTCACAACTGAAGTAAAATTTTAAGGCCATTCTGACATATGAATCATTGACCCTAGATTTAATTTAAAAATAAATCAAAGTTGATCCTGTGATCAGATTGTATCATTATTAATGGCGAAAACTGACATGGGTTAAAGGATACTAAAATACAAGGAAAAACGTTCCGGTAAACATGGATCCTGGAACGAGCCTATTGCAAGGTGTTCAAATAACCGGCTGCATTTCCGCAAGTTGACCCCTTCGACAACAATCGGAATTTCTACAGGTGAACACCCCGTCATTTGCAAGGCAGAAATACAACGAGAAAATACTATTTTTCGATATTTAAACCATCGTTAGGTGGGCTATGCCGACTGAGAAGCATGATACAACATATGCAGAACTACGATACCAACACAAACACACACACACACACACACACACACACACACACGCACACACACACACACACACACACACACCATAAACGACTAGCGGCTCCACACAACCAACATCAGAAGTTATCGATGGTGAATATTAGTTATCAACGAGTGAGAAAGCAGCATTAATTCCTTCCCTTTGTTGTCTGACCAAAGAGAGAGCAGGATTCCCACAGAATATAACCAAACATTTCCGTCTCTGTTTATAAGGTTGCTTTCTAATTGAATCTCAGTCTCTACCTTAATAACACTACCACAACAGCTGGAACTGCACGGCCGAATGTTTGTGTTATTCTATTCCAGAGGATAACTTGTAGACAGGCAATAGCAGACTTTCTAGGTTGTTGTAGGTGTGCGTGTGACATTATGCTTTATGCATTGATCCGCCATGGTTTCGACGGTGTGAGCAATGTTGACATCACATCCGCCTTACGTAATTCAAAATCATTCTTTCGGGACACTAAAAGGGATCTAATTTTAGGTGGTGACCGAAAAACACTCTTCTCGTACCGTTTCTGCTGAATACCACCCACCAGGTAGAACATGTTACCAGCTATAAGCCAAAAAGGCCGTACACTTCGGTGCGACTTTATCATTTTCATCAGTCACCAGATCATCGGGTCCACGTTTGGTCGACAACACGATGCGCGTTAGATCAATATTTCACCACAAATATCTTAGTTATTTCGAGGTAGCTTAACTCAGCTGACCAACTGTCAGGGTCTGAGATGACGTGGGCTCTGGTTACACCATCGGGGTCTTAGAAGATCAGTGTACAGAACGTAAGCGTAACACAGACCTACAACAGCCAAGCAAATCTGCTACTGCAGAACACGGCCTTGTGGAATATAACAACACGGAGATTCTAGCATGCACTTCCAGCCGTTCCGATACTGTTATTAAGGAAGCAGTTGAGATTAACAAGGGCGTGTTGAAAAGTAATGTGAAAACTCTTAATGCTTCTTAAATAAAATGAACGTCATTAACAATCTATATCTTCGTTCTTCATATCTACATATTTGAAGCCCTCTGCAGCTATAGGGCTCCGAATTGCCGCGTGTAAGTTGGTGGTGTAGTTACGTTAACTATGTCGGTGTGTGAGAAACAGCGTGCTGTGATCCAGTTTCAAGCTCGAAGAGTTGGTCCACACGTGGAGCAGCCTCTCCTTCAGCATGACCACCACAAGAGCGCTGCGGTATCTGCAGCGATCCAACAGCTTGGGTCCATCGTCATCGATCATCCTCCACGCTGTCCGTACTTGGCCCCATCCTGTTTTCTTCTGTCTGCAAATCCTAAGGAACACATTCGAGGACTTCACTTTGATAGTGAGGAGGTGGAACTGTGGATCCGTGGACAACGTCAAACGTTGTAAGTGACGAAACTGGTCTGTCGTCGGGAGAAATGTGTTCGTCGCCAAGGTTACTATGTTGAGAAATAAATGTGTAGATAAGAAGAATAAGATGCAAAATGTTAATAACGTTTGTTTTATTTAAAAAGCCGTAAGAGTTTTCACATAAATAATTCGGGGGCATTACTTTGCAGCACGCCCTCGTAAATAGCAAGTGATATAAATAGAGGCACGCGTTTCTGTTTAAATTCCGCTTGGGATCTTGCTCTCTCCCTGGTCAAACAACATACTGACAGAGTTAATGCTACGTCCCGTTCGTCACTAATACTCCCCATAGATGTTTACGATGCGCAATTTTG
Organism: Schistocerca piceifrons; assembly: GCF_021461385.2. Lineage (NCBI taxonomy): Eukaryota > Metazoa > Arthropoda > Insecta > Orthoptera > Acrididae > Schistocerca > Schistocerca piceifrons. The sequence goes on from NC_060149.1 coordinate 6,199,679, forward strand.
TCCTAGTTACTGAAAATGCGTTTTAAATACAAAATTTTCACTTAAGCTCCCTGTAATTGGGCTCAAATTTCATCAATGGCCCACGGTTTGGGATGTAGTACATACAGTATGGGGCACAAGTGCATCTGCTGCTGACGTAAGACGTCATCGAACGCGACAGTATGGCCCAGGATAGACAGGTCGAGTAAGATCACCTGAAGCCAATCGTCTGCAGTTTTCTGTGTGGGGTCATTTCAAAAGTGAAGCGTGGAGCTCTTTCGTTGGTACGGTTGAAGAACTCGAAGAACTAGTCGCACAATCTTCTGAAGATTTACGAGATAATCCGGGGGTATTTGGGAGAATTCATCCAGAAACGAGTGCAATGTTGCATTCAAATGCGAGGACGACACGTGGAACATCTCATACACCAGGTACGAGTGTACAATGAATTGTAACATCTAACATGCTGAAGCAGTATTGTATTTCTTGTTAAGATAGAACATCGGCGAAATTTGAGTCGAGTCAAGTGTGGAATTAATAGAAATTTTTTATTCCAAATACGTTTGTTCTAACTGGGACAAATGATCATACATTTCGTTTGCTGTCCCCTGTTTACTAGAACTCTTTTTGGTGTTTCGTTTCATTTTTCAGACGTCCAAATTTTAACTGTTGATTATGGCACACGCTGTATACTACAGGTTCGACAAAGACAAATGCGTTGTAGGTTTGTAGTCTTGGCCTAAAACATCAAGCGTAAAAATATTATCTTCTAACACACTGTCCACATTAATGTAACCACCTGTAAAAAGCCTGAATAACCACCTTTTGCAGCGCGGATCGTTGCGGGACGTGCAGGAAGAGAGTCAATGATGTACTGGTAGGTATCGACACGGATGTGGAGCCATGCTGACTCCAGGGCTGTGGCCAGCTGCGTTAGTTTTCTCGGTTGAGGATCCGTCGTTCGAGCAACCAGATCCAGGTGATCCCTCAGATTCTCGACTTGGCTTAAATCCGGAGGGTTTGGTGGCCAGGGAAGTACGTTAAACTCATTCTGGTTCTCTTCGAACCACAAAGTACAGTACGAGCTGTGTGATACGTTGCATTTTGCTGCTGGTAGATGCCAGGGTGCCGAGGAATAACACACTACGTGTAGGAGGTGGACATGGTTCCCAAGGATAGATGCATGCTGGCGTTGATCCACTGTGTCTCCCACAATGACGAGATCACCCAGGAAATGCCTCCGGCCTGGACCCTTCCGACGATTGTTGCAGGGTGTCCGTTTTCAGACGTTTCACGCCGTGCGCACCAACGGCCCCCAGTCCGAGGGAGCATAAAACGTGATTCATCTGAATCACCCCTTACTGGATGTCCAGTTGCGGCATGGCGTGCCAATTGCAGCCTTCGTCACCGACGAACAGCAGTCAGCTGGGTGCACGAACCAGGCGCCTACTGCGGAGGCCCGTACATAGCAACGATCACTGAACTGTCGTTGAGAAGCTATAGTTGGTATCTCCTTGGTTCACCTGGTCGGCCAATTACACAAACGTTTCACGTCTATTCGCCCGTACGTATCTCCTCGGCCATTATTTACCCCTGTCATCAATGGCCCGTGGTGCTCACAGTTGCCTTAGCACCGATTTTGGAGAGCAACGTTTTACCATCTAGGGCATACTTTAACTACGGCGGCACTAGAACAGTTCACAAACTTCGTCGTTTCGGAAATGCTTCCAGCCTTGGCCTGAAAGCCATCGATCATTCCCTTTAGGACGTCAGATAAATCGCTCCGTTTCCGCATTACGACAACGACTGCACCGTATCCAGCGTCCGCCGTACACGCTTTAGTTGCCGTCCACTGGCAGTGCCGCCACCTACAGTCTGTGAGTGGTTCTTGTACTTCGCCAACGAACATAAGCGGTGGTCACGTTAATGAATAGAGCAAGAGGAGTGGCCCTACATTGTACTCGTATGTTGCCAGATTTCGAACAATTTATGCAGCAGTTATTATTGTAATAAGTCCTTTGACATGAAGACTCGTTACAAAATATTCACCGTGGTCCAACAGGTCGAATTTATAATGGTGAGGTATTAGTCATTTCAAATACCTCTCGTTTTAATCTACTGGGGCTAATACTTTCGTTTCTCCCTCCCATTTCCCGAGTCATCGTACTACACGCTTATAAATTAGGAAGGTTTCAAAAATAAAGCCTACAGAGAGCAAAGAAGATGACAAAGCAATCCGTAGTTCCCGCTACGAATGTTGCTACTAGCCAACTTAAAGAGTTTTATAAACAGAAAATTGTATTCAGGCTCATAGTGAGTAAAATATGGTTCAAATGGCTCTGAGCACTATGGGACTTAACATCTGTGGTCATCAGTCCCCTAGAACTTAGAACTACGTAAACCTTTCTAACCTAAGGACATCACACACATCCATGCCCGAGGCAGGATTCGAACATGCGACCGTAGCGGTCACGCGGTTCCAGACTGACGCGCCTAGAACCGCACGGCCACACCGGCCGGCCCATGGTGAGTACTTTGAAGGCTTCACTGAAGGTACTGGATAATTGTAACGTTTATTTCACAGTTAACATATCAACAGCTGTGAAGACGCACATATTTGAGACTGGAAACGCGTTTTATGTACGTATACACTCGAAGCTCTACGTATTACAGCGGTCTCATCGGGTATTTGATGTTCTTAATCACACGCCACGTAGGCGGAAATCGCTGTTAATTCTAGTGAACAAGTATTCCTCAGCTTCTGGGGAGAGAATTAGAAAAGTCACAGAGGCAATCAGATTATCGACGCGCGCTCACGAAGTTTGTCTAATGGATTCTGTCTTAGACGTCGCTGACGGGAAGAACTTACCTTCCGTTCTTACTTAATCGCTCACTCTTATTTTATGCGTGAGCAGTGCTGCATACTAGCCACAATACGAACGCACGATCTAGAGAATGTATGGCTCAAATATTGTTCCAGACCACTCGATTTGTATTTTCGGCGCTATCCTTAAATCAGTTCTGCTGAGGGTTGATATAATTCTTTCATAACTGCCATGGTTGGTATCTTCCTCGTCTTCAGCCAGCTGATAAAACTATGTAATTGTAATAACTTCAAAGTCGAGAGAACACTGACCTCATATTTAGCTTCCTACATCACCTCCATCATGTTTGACAACGAGGGTCACGCTAAACACTGGCTCTTGTACTACGCAGTTTCCCTCATATTGGAGTCCTCTATGTAGTAAGCCATTTGTTAATCCACTTTTGAGTGCTAACTGAATGCCGATGGTTTATTATTTTTCAAAAAAATTCCTCTGGGTATTTAATGCGTCATATGTGATCAAACTACCGACGTTTCGGGTAGTATTGCAGGGAACCTTCATCAAGGTGAGTAACGGTAGTTTGTGGTTACTGTTCATATACGTTATTTGAAAATGGCTTGGCACCCTGGCACCCTTACTTTCGGTTAGGTGACGAGATCAAGGGAAGGGATGATTATTGCTAGGAATATTTCATATTAATTGTTGCTGGATGTCATCGACCAATCCGGAGCAAGCTGTCAAGGTTGCATAGTTCTGCTTAGGGAGTGGCCTGTGGCTTGGCGCTGTGGTGCTTGCGGTGGGCGATGGGTCACTTTCTTGCCTTGACTACTTTTCTAATCTTTCGGTTAGTGGCAAGTCGCAGACTAGCTAAAGTGGGTCTGTTTCATTTGCCCGCCACACTAGTGTTGCTGTTGTGCCACCGCCAATTTAGTATACTTATCAAGATTAATTAGATTCAGAAGGATGTAGGTTGCAGTAGGTACTGGGAGATGAAAAAGCTTGCACAGGATAGAGTAGCATGTAGAGCTGCATCAAACCAGTCTCAGGACTTAAGACCACAACAACAACATCAAGATTAATACCAGTATATCGTTCGAGCTCCGCAATGTTGATGGGATGTCCTGTTTCACCAATACTGACTAGTCTACACCTGCAGCTAATCTCAAATAGTTCTGATGTCCACGACGGATTAGAAGAAAGCAGGAAGTCTCTTAGTTTGTCGTTGCTATAGTAGATGCATTTAATTCCCCTTTGGCGTAGAACTCTGCCTAGCCTGTCACTACGACCTCGAATGTCTGGCTACCAGGCAATTACACGTGGCAGTTCTTCCCAGCTGATCTTGATTTTTCCCTTGTTGCCATAGCTTTCTTTATGGTAATCTTGGTGGAGACACTTGTCCTGAATGTAGTTAGTAGGTGGTGAGGTTCTTCCTCCAGGTTCCTGGTAGCGCTGATACGATGTGAACCTGTATTTAATGTACGAACTGCCGAGTTGTTCTCTACTTGATGGTTACGAAACATCGAGTTCAAGTATTTGTCCCTGATTCTTGACTTTCTAAATAATACTGTGTGTATAATTTTTATTTTCCACCATGAACTACATTCCGTCATGTTGTTGGTCCGGATGCAGATTGAATCTGCAGAGCTCATTACTTCCCTGTGAACAACTGACGATAGCATCATTCGGGTACAGAAACCAGAAAATAGGTAGTATGGTTACGAAGAAAAACGTTGTTTTTTTCTCACGATTGAGGTGAGAAGAACTGCATTGAAATAGACTTTGACCGTAAAAGCCTATATTCTGACTTATTACATTGTTATACACGAGAAGCTAATTTATGTCAAAAATATTTATTAATTTCAAACAGCTGCAGTTGAGCGCGTAATATATATATACAAGGTGTTTCAAAAATGACCGGTATATTTGAAACGGCAATAAAAACTAAACGAGCAGCGATAGAAATACACCGTTTGTTGCAATATGCTTGGGACAACAGTATATTTTCAGGCAGACAAACTTTCGAAATTACAGTAGTTACAATTTTCAACAACAGATGGCGCTGCGATCTGGGAAACTCTATACTACGATATTTTCCACATATCCACCATGCGTAGCAATAATACGGCGTAGGCTCTGAATGAAATTACCCGAAACCTTTGACAACGTGTCTGGCGGAATGGCTTCACATGCAGATGAGATGTACTGCTTCAGCTGATCAATTGTTTCTGGATTCTGGCGGTATACCTGGTCTTTCAAGTGTCCCCACAGAAAGAAGTCGCTGGGGTTCATGTCTGGCGAATAGGGAGGCCAATCCACGCCGCCTCCTGTATGTTTCGGATAGCCCAAAGCAATCACACGATCATCGAAATATTCATTCAGGAAATTAAAGACGTCGGCCGTGCGATGTGGCCGGGCACCATCTTGCATAAACCACGAGGTGTTCGCAGTGTCGTCTAAGGCAGTTTGTACCGCCACAAATTCACGAAGAATGTCCAGATAGCGTGATGCAGTAATCGTTTCGGATCTGAAAAATGGGCCAATGATTCCTTTGGAAGAAATGGCGGCCCAGACCAGTACTTTTTGAGGATGCAGGGACGATGGGACTGCAACATGGGGCTTTTCGGTTCCCCATATGCGCCAGTTCTGTTTATTGACGAAGCCGTCCAGGTAAAAATAAGCTTCGTCAGTAAACCAAATGCTGCCCACATGCATATCGCCGTCATCAATCCTGTGCACTATATCGTTAGCGAATGTCTCTCGTGCAGCAATGGTAGCGGCACTGAGGGGTTGCCGCGTTTGAATTTTGTATGGATAGAGATGTAAACTCTGGTGCATGAGACGATACGTGGACGTTGGCGTCATTTGGACCGCAGCTGCAACACGGCGAACGGAAACCTGAGGCCGCTGTTGGATCACCTGCTGCACTAGCTGCGCGTGGCCCTCTGTGGTTGCCGTACGCGGTCGCCCTACCTTTCCAGCACGTTCATCCGTCACGTTCCCAGTCCGTTGAAATTTTTCAAACAGATCCTTTATTGTATCGCTTTTCGGTCCTTTGGTTACATTAAACCTCCGTTGAAAACTTCGTCTTGTTGCAACAAGACTGTGTTCTAGGCAGTGGAATTCCAACACCAGAAAAATCCTCTGTTCTAAGGAATAAACCATGTTGTCTACAGCACACTTGCACGTTGTGAACAGCACACGCTTACAGCAGAAAGACGACGTACAGAATGGCGCACCCACAGACTGCGTTGTCTTCTATATCTTTCACATCACTTGCAGCGCCATCTGTTGTGGAAAATTGTAACTACTGTAATTTCGAAAGTTTGTCCGCCTGAAAATGTACTGTTGTCCCAAGCATATTGCAACACACACACACACACACACACACACACACACACACACATATATATATATATATATATATATATATATATATATATATATATATATATATATATATGAGAGAGAGAGTCACGTGGAACAAGGTGTAATTAGATGATTGACGAACACTAACTTCACTTAAGGAAGGTTTATTCAGCACCTGCACATACAAGAGTGCGGAGCGGACTGCCACCGGCCAGAACACATACAGTATTGATACAGCCACAGAACATTCAAATACAGTGAATCTTAACATTTGTAGATACTTCTCGAATTTACTCGAACCGAATATAGAAATTAAAACAGTACAGTCCTTGTGAATTTGGAACCCACGATACTCCACGCAACAGTTTAGGATCATATCCACTACACCACGGTGCTACTCAGCTTCTGCTGCGACGTTGCCTGCTCCTTAAGAGAACAGCGTCTCGATGTTACGTCGTCCTAGTCCGGGAACGAGTCATCGGTCCTGCATACTCCGGCTCCTGATGACTAATTCTCGCCCTGGCGATGATCTTCTTAGAACTCCTTTTGCCACTACCCTCTTCGTCACCTTTCCGCTTGTTGCCTGTTGCTGGAGCTTCATATCTACCCCGAGTTGCAGGATCCTTGTAGGGCTTCATTCGCAGGACGTGGACCGTATCTCTGATCTTTCGTCGTCTTGTGTCGGGGACGAAATCCAACTTCATAAGTAACGTCAGACAACTGTCTTACAACCTTATAAGTTCCAAAGTAGCGCCTGAGGAGCTTCTCAGAGAAACCAACATGTGGAGCACGTCCATATCTCACCACTGACTTCTGGTATCAGCAGCACGCAGTTGACGTCAACAACTATATGGGCCTGAAGGTGACGTCGTTACAACGTTGAAACTAGTTGCCAAAATAAAATCGACACATTAGATACAGCTGGAAGAATTTCTTCATTTTTAATATAAAAACATATAATATTGCAACTCTGAGTCAGTGGGTGTGTAGTTGAGGGCCAACATTACTTCATTCATTATTGTAGGAAAGCACGCATCAGGCATGTCCTGACCTCCACATATTTTCTGTTTAATGGATGATATTGTGAACAGACTTAAAGACTCACAATGGGCACGTCAGTCTTGCCTGTGGTTGCAAATTTGTGTATAGAGTACTTCGATGAGGAAGTCCTGACGTCATCCAAATAGAACCCCACGAGTTTTTTGTTATGTAAATGACACGTTCCTTATCTGGGCACAAGGAAAGGACAAATTCTTTAACTTCCTTACACATCTGCATTCCACACATCCCAAAATCAAATTCCCTACGGAGAACGAAGAAGAAGGAAGATTACGATTCCTGCACATCACGGTCAAGAGAAGAGCTGATGGCACTCTGGACCACGGTGTGTATAAGGAGAAAACGCACACACTGACTTGTATTTTTATGGAGACAGTTGATGCAGAGGAATGAGGCTCTAAAGACACTAGTACACAGGGCGCGCACCATTTCAGACGCCGAGTGTTTGCCCCAGGAGCTGGAATGCATCAGAGCTGTATTCCGAAAAAACGGGTACCAAGAATGGCACATTAGGCGCGCTATTCGCCCCACCAAAATACAGCCTGTGGAGACGGAAGAAGTGTCGGAGGAAGAGGCCGCCACTGTCTTTATACCGTACACTGGCGCACTATCGGGAAAAGTCGGTGACATATTGAAGAAGCAGCAAGTAAGAACTGTGTTTTGCCAGCCCGATTTAAAATGAGCCCTATCGAGAAGTTGATATCGGTTTGCGGAAGGCGGGCGTATACCAGATTCCATGTCAATATGGGAAGACATATATTGGACAGACAGTTCGCACTGTCGAAGATAGTTGCCGAGAACACCCGAGGCACACTTAACTGATTTATCCCAAGTCAGCGGTAGCAGAACACCGTTTGTCCGGGAATAGCGTGATGGTGTAACAACGTACCAGGATTTTGGCATCGATTTCAAAACGCTGGGACAGCGTCGTTAGAGAGCCCATAGAAATTTGCACCAGGTACGATTTCGTCAACCGAGATTGCAGCTATAACCTTTGCATAGCTTGGTAACCAGCACTGAGTTTAATTAAGAAGACTCTCAGGAAGCAAAACGATCTGGCGACCAGGGCGGACAGAGAACTTCCATCAATGCTGTCACGAACAGTTGAGGCGCGGCTGCCGTGGACTGAGCGGCTCGCACGGAGGCGGATATTAGTGAGCCCCGCGCCTTCAGGAGCTCAGCTCGTCAACGCATCTGACGATGGCGACATGTCTGAAATATTGTGCCCGTTGGACGCTGAACCGGCAATACCCGCGTGGAACGTTCGATCAACTGACAAATAGGTCGTTAATAAAACAACAAAACTGTAATAAAAGTCAGTACATTTTGTTGATCATTTTGCTGTAAGACTTTGTTCATTTTCTTTATTTTGTCGCTATTACTGCCAGGTGCGTCTCTGTACAAGTTAGTTTTACTATGGCGCTGTTGGGGAAAGATGAGGTCCACTTGTGTGCCGGCCTACAACAGCGTCGACGCCAGTATGAAAGACATGCCGTAGGGCATACGTCACCCGCTGACCATCACGTGACCAAGAATGGCCGAGATAGAGTGCCGCGCCTAAGCTACAAGACCTACGAATCATCTAAAAGACAAACGGCATTTCTTAGTGCCTCAACATTTTTAAATCATGAATTAGTAGAGCTTTAAGAACTGGGTCTTATACTAGAATGTGTACATTACTATCAAAGTAAATTTTGAAATGAATCATAGTTTAAAATAACATATAATTATACTGGAATTAAGGTTGAACGATCGAAATAATCGGATAAGCTCACATGTTACGTAGGAGAAAAGAAAGAAATTTTCTGCTACACAGCCTTTATTTCATACAAGATGCCCAATGGGGGACGATTTTCGTTGTTTTTATGTTTCTCTACCTCATTTAAGATATTTATTCCCTTAATTAATGCATTACTTTTATTGGAGTGTCACTTTTTTAAAATTATTACTCTGGTCAATAAAAACATTACAGTTTCCTCTTTACTCCACAAAAATAATCTGTTCCAATCAATTTGAGGTAGAAGAACAAGAGTATGACGTCAGAAACTTTTAGCTATATCTTGGTGTGTATGTGTGTGTGTGTGTGTGTGTGTGTGTGTGTGTGTGTGTGTGTGTTTACCAGCAACAGTCTGAAAGAAAGATGAGTTCCACCTGCTCCGATACCTTCTTTCTATTGCTGAAATATCGCGATAGAAGCGCTCTCCGTGGTCGTCACTCACAGCAACACAACTGCTCAGGAAGAAGTCCAGAAGTGGTTCTTAAGAGACACATTAGAAATATGGATCATATTTTTGAAGGCTTCCCAATGCTGCATTCTTTTTCACTTCAACGACGTCATTAAAGGTTCTAGTCTTCAACAGATCTCGAATTTCCTCTTTGGTGTTAGCATCACTGAGGTATTGGAATTTTGTCATTAAATACTTCAAAGTTTCTCCTTCATCATTAACCTCATTCATTGATTCTTGCTAAATCCTAGCCTTATGTGTAAAGCTGGCTAGAAGATTTTACTATAGGAAAATGAAGGATTACTGAATATTCTTTTTCACAATCATGATATTCCTTTCGGGCCGGATTTTTCGTATGTAGTGTGATTTCCTGTCGCGACTCTCCCACATGCAAGGAATGGAGCAATAGTTGATATATCCTAAATTTATTCGTAGTATGATAGGAAAAACCTTCAGATCACCACATATCTGCCATAGATAGACTTTATAATATAATTAGCAGTTTTACATTTCCATAGCTCTCCCTCATATGTACAGGATGACCTACAGGAACAGGCAGCAGTGCGTTTCCGTTGTGGGCTAAAACAGCTTTCAAGCCTTAGAGGAGTCGATGAAAAGTCTCCAGTCTTCGGCGGGATTGTGCTTCATTCTCAAAAATGCTATCAGACTATTTACATCATCATTGCACGCAACAAGGTTGTTTTCCATTTCAAAGAATGGTGTTAAATCTGTTTCTAGGTGTCTGTATACAAACAGTTTCACATTCTTCCCAGAAGATTCCACTGCTTAAGTCTGGAGCAAGAAGATTCGCCTTGTTTTTTGGTAACTCCAAATTACGAATTAAATCATTAAGATCATCAGAAATTTTATGTGGCCTAGTGGGCAAGATCGATTCTGGTGTGTAATCTGTATCTTGCCATTCAAACTCACGCTGTTATTTACATTAACCCTCCATCTCTCTCCATGTGGCTTTAAGCTATCGTTCGAGTTATGAATACAAAATACGGTATTTAAATGAATATGCCTGTTCTGATTTAATAGAGAATTCACAGAATTTATAAAATTTTCTTGTTCGCTAAATAAAATTCTCGTGTACAGAGCTTTTATGTGGCTCCACATAACATGACGCTCCGGCCGGCCAGCTCGCTCCCATCCAGTTGCACTGCACAGCATAGCAGCTATGTATGTAATCTGCCTAAAACTAACCGTCAAGAATTATAATCATTCAGCAATTAATTGCACGCTCCTAGGAAAATTACAAGGCGGGTGCTAAAAAAATTGTTATGTACAGAAAAATATTTTTAAAATAAGTTGAGTATGTAATGTATACTTTGAAAATATTTTTGGCGGGATAGTTTTTGACGTGTCGTGTTCCGAACCTGGCCCGCGGTCCGCTGCCCTAGATTTACTTGAGAGAACTGGTCTGCGCCACGCCAATCAACGATGTGCAGACACTACTGGGTCGCGTCTTCAACGCTTGCCAGCTGGTTATATTTTAGAGGGTGCGTCATTCCGTACGCCAGAGGGAAGAAGGGTGCATTGTCACGAATGGACGCCAAGTTGAACGCCTCCTAAGTATAAGGGTTTATCGCAGAAAGTATGCATTTCCAGACCACGTTTACTGGATTTATCTCAGAAGTTATGCATTTCCGGAACCGTGTTTACTGACTTATTTTTCTTGTTTCGAAGAGTACTATTGCCTCTCAAAGTATTCGACATATTTTTTCTGAACATCCTGCGTATGTTAGAGGTGATTATCGTGCGATGTCACTTACGTGCAGCCCAAGCGACGTACGCTTACAACGTTCCAACGGTTATCCGTAGAGAGCAGAGGGAAACCAGTAGGGTAGAGCGACTGCGGCCGTCGGAAGCTCTGGCTGCGCCTATGGCGCTGCTATATGACAGAAGGGCGGCCGCACATGGCTCGCGCTCGTGGCTGTTTATTTACCTGAGACTCCCGCGACGGCCGCATCATCGATCCGTCCAACCGCCCACCAGGCACTCGGCCCTGCTAATTCTTTCCACTTCTCCGGATATAACCGCATAATCCATAATCGTCGAGAAGAATTTGCAGCAGCCCTTACTGCGTGTACCGGGCCCGTGTCGATCACTTAGCCCAGGTACTCAGAATTTCAGACAATCACACACGGTGCTCGACAGGTCTCTATTATGGGACCTCTGTTGTTACTGATATACGTAAATGATCTTCCGCGTGCAGTGTCAGAACATTGTACAAACTAATACCAGTTCCATAACTGAAAGGCAGCTCACGAAACATCTTAAGACACCAACAGATGGATTAAGGCAACTGTATTGCGATGAAATTTTAAGAAGGCCACTGCATACAATGTAATCCTTCTCGTGGAGATCCAAAAGCAATAGAAACAGCTACTCCAACAATGAAACACAATAAGTAGTTTGTGATGCCCGCATCTCGTGGTCGTGCGGTTGCGTTCTCGCTTCCCACGCCCGGGTTCCCGGGTTCGATTCCCGGAGGGGTCAGGGATTTTCTCTGCCTCGTGATGGCTGGGTGTTGTGTGCTGTCCTTAGGTTAGTTAGGTTTAAGTAGTTCTAAGTTCTAGGGGACTGATGACCATTGATGTTAAGTCCCATAGTGCTCAGAGCCATTTGAACCATTTTGTGACAACCTTTTGGGACTACACACAGAGGACAACGTTAATTGGAGAACTGAGACCTTGAAATTAATGAACCACCTTACTTGAGATATATTTGCAGTACACTATAATTTTTGTTATAGTTAATTTAAAAATGAAGAAATAAATTTATTTTGAGTGTCTGCATTCAGTAATGAGTTACAAAATATTTTTTTTTAAATTCAGCTTACAGGTATAGTACTTTTATAATACAGAAGCAAGTTTTTAATAATTATATTTGGTTCTAAAGCATCCTGCTGAGATCTCTTCGAAATACTTGGTATAAGAACTGCATCACAATATGCACTGCTCTACAACGCTTAAGGAGTGGCTAGATAAAGCAACACTACGTATTCTTTACCTTGGGGAATTGAATAAATGTGTGAGAGCATGTTGCCAATCGTCTTCAAGTCGTGAACAGGAAGTAGGACATCGTGTGGAGTGAGGTCAGCGTGGCTGTAGCGCCATATGTGGGTGGCCCCGCAACATGTATCTGAAGGAACGCGAAAAGAGTGTGTGCTTTAATCAGCGAGCCTTTACGGTGCAATGTGGTGGTGTTCTTCATTACAAAACACCCCGTGGACAGCAACTGGATGGCTTCACACCGGGAGGAATCATCAGGAACTGGAAGAAGCACTAAATGTGATGAGTGTAGTCCAGGAGATGGGTACTGCATGAACGGGACCAACGACGACTGAGGAGAATGGTTCACCGTGACAGAAGTGCAACCATAAGGGTTGCACTTCTGTCAAATTTTCAGAAAATTGTTGCAGATTTCAGTGCTAGGCCATCAAAAAGTATCAGCTTGCGAAACATTCAACGAAACATAATCGAAATGGGCTTTCGGAGCCGAAGGCGAACTCGTGTACCCTTGATGACTGCACGACACAAAGCTTTACGCCTCGCTTGGGCCCGTCAACACCACCATTCGGCTGTTGATGACTGGAAGCATGTTGCCTGTTCGGACGAGTCTCGTTTCAAATTACACCGAGCAGATGGACGTGTACGGGTACGGAGACAACCTAATGAATCCATGAATCCTGCATGTCAGGAGGAGACTGTTGAAGCTTGTTGAGGCTCTGTAATGGTGTGGGGCGTGTACAATTGGAGTGATATGGGACCCCTGATACGTCTAGATACGACTCTGTAAGGTGACACGTACGTAAGCATCCTGGCTAGTCATCTACATCCATTCATGTCCATTGCGCATTCCGACGGACTTGGGCAATTCGAGCAGGACAATGCGACACCTAAAACGTCCATGATTGCTACAGAGCGGCTCCATGAACACTCTTCTGAGTTTAAACACTTCCACTGACCACCAAACGCTACAGACATGAACAATACTGAGCATATCTGGGAAGCCTTGCAACGTGCTGTTCAGAAGAGATCTCCACCTCCTTTATGGACAGCAATGCAGGATACATGGTGTCAGTTACTTCAGACATTTGTCGAGTCCATGTCACGTCATGTTGCGGCAGTTCTGCGTGTTCGCTGGTGCCCTACACGATATTAGGCAGGTTTACCAGTTTGTTTCGCTCTTCAGTGTATAATGTACACATAGTTATGTCATTGTCCTTCTTGACGAAAAACGGAGCTTTTTAAGATATACCACAGCATTTGGTTTGACGACTCTACAAGTTAGGTAGAAAAATTCAGTACCATCTGCAGGCGTATAGCGGTTAACAATATCTATGTGTTTAGGACATTAAGATGAGCTGCTGCTTTGACAGCAATTTCCAGCTTCGCATCAAGTGTATAGAGCTCAGAATTAGTAAGTGACCATGTTGCAGTCAAATTGCTCTACTTTCAGAGAAGAACGCTGTTAACATTAACAGGCGCTTTCAGCATGGCGCCTGTCACGGCCTCCTAGACCTATTACGCATTTGCCCTCTCGTACGATATCGTAGAGCTTGTCACTGAACGTGCAGAGGCAATGTAGCAAAAGATAATCACTTTACTCACCTGGACACCACTGACAGTGATCATCTGATGGAATGGTTCCCTGCTACACTGAAACGCAACTGTTACAGGAGAAGCACATAACGCTGAATACAAACCTGTGAAAGGCTGCAGCTAAGCAGTGTAATTCTTTGGAACGGGATGATACACTTCTTGTCAGGACATAGCCCATATTATGTGTATTTATGTAGAATTAGTAAGATTGGGACACATAAGTGGAACTTGTATTTTTAGCCCGCATCTCGTGGTCGTGCGGTAGCGTCCTCGCTCCCCACGCCCGGGTTCCCGGGTTCGATTCCCGGCGGGGTCAGGGATATTCTCTGCCACGTGATGGCTGGGTGTTGTGTGCTGTCCTTAGGTTAGTTAGGTTTAAATAGTTCTAAGTTCTAGGGGACTGATGACCATAGATGTTAAGTCCCATAGTGCTCAGAGCCATTTGAACCATTTTTTTTGTATTTTTAGGTAGAACTGAACAAACTTTGTTAGAAATACACTGAATTTGGGGACGGAGTTGACATAAGAGCCGTATGTATGTATTCTGTAATGAAAATCGTGGCAGCGTCCTGTTATTCTATCATACCATGTACTCAAGCCCCAATTAGAATGAGCACCAGGACATAAGAAACCTCCAGTTAAAAACTGATATTAGCTGCAGTGAAACTCTTCTTTATATCCGAGAGAACGGACATCGCGTGGAATCCGCGGCAGTGGTATATTATATGTAAATTGGTGGTGGAAGGAGGGAGAAAGTAAAGTAAAGGGAAGGAATTAGTGATAGCTGCATCGGGGTATTACTCGCAATCAGCAACGACTAGTGAAAATGTGTACTGCACCAAGTTTCGAACCCAGTATCTCCTAATCAAAATATCCATGGGTATGCTGCCGGTCTATAGTGTCCAACGGGCACAATATTTCGGCGATCATACATGTCGCCATCATCAGGTGAACTGACGGACTGAGCTCCTGTGAACGTGCCCGCACGGAGATCCGTACGCTATGAGTGCTCAGAGGGAACTGGGTTCGGTCGCGGCGGCGGCCGATTTAAATACCCTCCGCCCGCGGCGCGCTCCCTCCGCCGTCCGCGCCCCGCGCCACGGTCGCGCGGTGGAACAGATTGCGACGGCGTCTGAGATGACGTCGGTGTGATGGCTCTGTCTGCCGTGGCCGTCACAACTATACGTTTGCTCGATTTACTCTTGATTAACCCGATCGCTGGTTCCCAAGCCTTGCTAAGATTATAGCCACAGTCACGGTTTATGAGGTCGTCATTGGTGCGAATTTCGATGGCCTGTCTAACAACACTGTCCCAGTATCTCGACGTCTGTACCAGAATCCTCGTGCGGTCATACTCCATGGCGTGATTTTCCGACAAACAATGTTCAGCGACCGCCGACTTGCTCGGATACATCAGTCGAGTGTGCCTCTGGTGTTCACGGCATCGATCCTCGACGGTACGCATCGTCTGACCAATATCTCCTGCTTACTAGGCAGGTGCGATGATGACTGCGCCGTTTGGGACACAGTATTATGGCAGCTGCGCGGACGACCCACCACTTATCCGCAGTCCCTGTCCATTTCCTCCATGCTCGATACTCTGAGATTCCCGAAAGAACAGACACCACGCATTCGTACCTGATATTTAATTTTAAATGGGGTTAGGTGGTGGGCTCTTAAGACAGATTAGTTGCTATGCAGAAATTGTTATGGTTTTAAATACGTAGTTTCAATTAGTGTTTTGGTTGCAAATTATACCATGCCACTTGTATTAAGTGACAAAACTATAGGTACTACTATTAAGAGCAACACATAATGATCATACTTCTTACGTCATTCCCAATCAGTGAAATTCTACATCAAGATTCCTGCCAATCGTCTCAGCTGAGGCTTAGTCTGTAAAATTCGACATTGTTGAAATGTCCTGTGTTGGGGTGTGTTCACTGCTGAAAGGGAGATTTATGACGGCACAGAACGCGATCTCCCTATTTTATCGTCTAGAACGACACCTGCAGTCCGAGTTGAACATAAACCTATATGACAGGATAACTGAGGCAAGAAACAATATTTCTGAACCCTCCGATCTTTTATGGTCATACCACACACAAACAGTACACGCTCCTGCAGTCTTCATTATAATTTATGGGTACATAAAACCTGACCATCTCAATGTAAGACTATTCTCACTCTTCCTTCCGGCGGCCACCAACCTTAATTTTGCACTTTATCTCTCCTTACTGCTAGCCATTCGTCGTTCTCTTTATAATAAAATTGCCGTTAGAGATCATGTCATGTTTATTCAATGGAACTGTTAAATTGAAGCCAACGTTTAAATATTTTTAAACGCAGCTGTTTATGCTTTTTCTGGCTGTTTTAATACTTCAACAGTTATCTGTTTCGTGGTGGTCAATTCTGAATTAATAACTTCACGATTTCAAAATGGTTCAATTTGCTCTGAGCACTATGGGACTTAAGATTTATGATCATCAGTCCCCTAGGACTTAGAACTACTAAAACCTAACTAACCTAAGGATATCACACAACATCCAGTCATCACGAGGCAGAGAAAATCCCTGACCCTGCCGGGAATCGAACCCGGGAACCCAGGCACAGGAAGCGAGAACGCTACCACACGACCACGAGCTGCGGACTGACACACATGGAGCACCCTCTTCTTCAGCATGACAGTGTCAGACCATACACATCTGCAACAATCCGAAGCCTCGGTTTCACTCTCATCGATCATACCCGTGCAGTCCCGATTTGGTCCCCATCAGATTCTGTTCTGTTTCTAAAACTCACGGAGCACCTTCGACGATTTCACTTTGATAATGATGAAGTGGTGAAAGCAGAGATGCGGTTGGGGCCCCATCAACAAAGTAAAACATTCTACAATGGTGGGATCAACAATCTGGTCTATTGTTGGGAGAAATGTATCATCACTGGGGTGACTGTGTTGCGAAATAAGTATGTAGACATGAAGAATAAAAATGTAGAATATTAATATAGTTTGTTTTTATTTTAGAAGTTTTAAGAGTTTTCATATAAAAAATTCAGAGCCATTAATTTTCAGCATGCCCTGTTATGTTTCCTAGAAGTCACAGTACGCAAAGGACAAGAATGGTAGTGCTCGTAAAAACTTCATGAACTATTTTGAACTGTTGCAGAGAGGTAGGTACTTTTTGATGTCAGAGGAGTGCAGTGGTATCTGTAACAGGATGACCGGAGCGGGTGACATGGTCGGGGTTGTAGGGCATGGTTGGGTAGAAGAAGGTAGCTGTTTTTAGCAATCTTCCTCTTTATAGTTGGTTCTCCCAATACATTTTCCGTAGCTGAGACCCACCACTCGTGTCGTGGTGGAGACGTGCTGATGCATGCAGCCCAGGGAACACGATGCCGTGCTCAGTCAGCGGCTGTGCTGGCGGTAGGAGGTACGCGGCACGAGGCCCGGCCCAGCCCGCCTCCTGCAGACGCCGCGGCTCGTGACGACGCCGGGAGTCGCCGGTGCAGCAACGGGCAACGCTCTCCGCCGGCCGGTCCTCAGGGACAGCGTCACTGATGACGACGACGTGGCAGCGACCGAACGCCCAATAGGTCGAACCGAATGCCGACGCCCACCTCTGATGCCCTTAAATAGTGCAGACCATTGCTGAATGCGCCTGTTACGTGGCGGCGTGTTTATTAGCAGGTTCTCGATGAGTTGGCTAATGCAACCGCGGCACACGCGGCCCGCGCCTGCGTAATTCTGCTAATGCTGCGTTCTGGCTGTTGATGGCTGCCACGCACGTACACACATACCGACGCTCGTTGCAAAACTGTGTTACCTGCATAACGCGCCGGCCAGCTTTCGTCCGCCTTCTGCCGTGAGGCTGGCGCATCGCGCATTGAAACACACTAAATCACAATTTCGCACCATATTTCCTAAAAAGAACCCCTTGTCCTCTACATATCATACTTGCTACTCTGTACTACAGTTTTCTACAGGAATAAATGTGAGGTGTATCAGAAACAATAATAATAATTTTTGTTGATTTTATACCATAGCTTTTATATACACTCCTGGAAATTGAAATAAGAACACCGTGAATTCAATGTCCCTGGAAGGGGAAACTTTATTGACACATTCCTGGGGTCAGATACATCACATGATCACACTGACAGAACCACAGGCACATAGACACAGGCAACAGAGCATGTAGAATGTCGGCACTAGTACAGTGTATATCCACCTTTCGCAGCAATGCAGGCTGCTATTCTCCCATGGAGACGATCGTAGAGATGCTGGATGTAGTCCTGTGGAACGGCTTGCCATGCCATTTCCACCTGGCGCCTCAGTTGGACCAGCGTTCGTGCTGGACGTGCAGACCGCGTGAGACGACGCTTCATCCAGTCCCAAACATGCTCAATGGGGGACAGATCCGGAGATCTTGCTGGCCAGGGTAGTTGACTTACACCTTCTAGAGCACATTGGGTGGCACGGGATACATGCGGACATGCATTGTCCTGTTGGAACAGCAAGTTCCCTTGCCGGTCTAGGAATGGTAGAAGATGGGTTCGATGACGGTTTGGATGTACCGTGCACTATTCAGTGTCCCCTCGACGATCACCAGTGGTGTACGGCCAGTGTAGGAGATCGCTCCCTACACCATGATGCCGGGTGTTGGCCCTGTGTGCCTCGGTCGTATGCAGTCCTGATTATGGCGCTCACCACCTGTCGCGACACCACTGGAGGCGGGCTGCACGATGTTGGGGCGTGAGCGGAAGACGACCTAACGGTGTGCGGGACCGTAGCCCAGCTTCATGGAGACGGTTGCGAATGGTCCTCGCCGATACCCCAGGAGCAACAGTGTCCCTAATTTGCTGGGAAGTGGCGGTGCGGTCCCCTACGGCACTGCGTAGGATCCTACGGTCTTGGCGTGCATCCGTGCGTCGCTGCGGTCCGGTCCCAGGTCGACAGGCACGTGCACCTTCCGCCGACCACTGGCGACAACATCGATGTACTGTGGAGACCTCACGCCCCACGTGTTGAGCAATTCGGCGGTACGTCCACCCGGCCTCCCGCATGCCCACTACACGCCCTCGCTCAAAGTCCGTCAACTGCACATACGGTTCACGTCCACGCTGTCGCGGCATGCTACCAGTGTTAAAGACTGCGATGGAGCTCCGTATGCCACGGCAAACTGGCTGACACTGACGGCGGCGGTGCACAAATGCTGTGCAGCTAGCGCCATTCGACGGCCAACACCGCGGTTCCTGGTGTGTCCGCTGTGCCGTGCGTGTGATCATTGCTTGTACAGCCCTCTCGCAGTGTCCGGAGCAAGTATGGTGGGTCTGACACACCGGTATCAATGTGTTCTTTTTTCCATTTCCAGGAGTGTATTTTAGAAATGACATGGCATAATGTCTTAAGCTGCTTTTGAATTTATTATTCGCTGTGCGACCGGTTTCAGTTAGAGACCATCATCTATGGAAACTTTCCAGTATCTTTGAGCTGCGTACAACAAGTGCTGAATAATAGTATACAACCGAAACTCATTGTATAGTAAAAAACATAACCTGGACACCTGTTTAACGTGTTACATGTTGTCATTTCTAAAAGATAAATAGTAATAATAATAGTCATCGTCGTCATTGTGTAAATCTATATTCCACACATCACCTTACGGTGTTCGGATTAGGGTACTTCCTGTACCACCGACCATGGTGGCACAGTGATTGGCACACTCGATTCGATTTTGGTAGGACGAGGGTTCAGACCCGGCCATCCTGATTTATTTTTTACATGGTCCCTCAAAATCGCTCAATGCAAACGTTGAGATTGTTCCTTTAAAAGAGGGCCGGCCGAAGTGGCCGCGCGGTTAAAGGCGCTGCAGTCTGGAACCGCAGGACCGCTACGGTCGCAGGTTCGAATCTTGCCTCGGGCATGGCTGTTTGTGATGTCCTTAGGTTAGTTAGGTTTAACTAGTTCTAAGTTCTAGGGGACTAATGACCTCAGCAGTTGAGTCCCATAGTGCTCAGAGCCATTTGAACCATTTTTAAAAGAGGCAGGACTGATTTCCTACGCTGTGCTTTCGTAATCAGAGCTGGTGCTCCGTCTCTAACGACCGAACTCTCAACAGGACAGTATACTCTAATCATCCATCTATCCCACTCTCTGTACCACAGTTGCTTTCCTCCCTTTCTGTTCTAGCCGCAAATATTGCATATGAGGAAAAAAGTTTCGTAAGACCCCGTGTAAGCTCATTTGTCTAACTTTACTTTCATTGTCTTGTTACCAGATACTTATAGGAGACGGCAATATATTGGTCAGTTCTTCTAGGAACATAAAGTCTCCGAATTTTACATCACACTACGCCATGAGGCACAGCGCCACTCTAGTAGCACATACCAGTGGAGTTGACTGAGTGTCGGTTAGACCGTCAGCGAGAGCAGAACCGTTAGTTCCTGCTACTAATAAGGCGAGTACACTGTTAGCTTGTTACATGTTTTTACGAGCCTCAAAAAAGAGCAACTTATTTTCAGTTATCTGGGTAGCTACTAGTTTATTTTTGTAATTTCTTGCGTGTTTGAGTGCTTACTAGGCACAACCTTTTATTTCAATAACAGTGTAACATACAGTACCGCCATTGTTTATTGACGCTTGTATCGCCACTTGTATCGTAAAGGCTTTTGTTTGTTTGGTTAGAACAGCTCAGTGTCGGTTAGACCGTCAGTGAGAGCAGCACCGCTAGTTCCTGCCACTAATAAGGCGAATACACCATTCACTTGTTACATATTTTTACGAGCTTCAAACAGGAGCGACTGCAGTAATGGATAGGAACTGTGATTGTTGTGTACAGATGCGAGCTGAGTTGGCAACCCTTCACTCACAGCTACAGGCTGCTTTGGTTTCTGTCACACAGCTTAAGGCTGCTGCCAAGGGGCGTCACTTTGTTGGGTCGGACGCGGTGATGCGAGGGACGTCGAGCACGTCCCAGTGTCCACTGCTGTGGCTGCCCCGGGTACTGCCTGCACTGAGGTTGACCGCTCACCAGTTGACGGGTGGGAGATCATTCCAAAGTCTGGCAGGCACCGAAAAACTTTCCGAGGGGCTGATCGTAGGGCATTTGACTGGATGCAGTCGTCCACCTTGTTCCAGTGGAAACTTCTCGGCCCGCCATGTTTGGGCATTCACAGAGGGTGGGTTTGCTAGTAGTTGGGAGCTCCAACGTTAGGCGCATAATGGAACCCCTTAGTAACATGGCTGCCAAGAAGAGGAAGGAAGCCAGTGTGCACTCCGTGTGCATTCCGTGGGGAGTCATTCTGGATGTGAAAAGATGCTTCCGCATACCATGAAGAGTACTGGGTGCAGCCAACTGCAGGTGGAGGCTCATGTTGGTACCGATGACGTGTGTCGCTTTGGACTGGAGCAGATTCTGTCTGGTTTCAGGTGGCTAGCGGAAAAGGTAAAGACTGAAAGTCTTACTTGAGGCGGAGCTCACCATCTGCAGCATCTTCGATAGAACCGACTGTGGTCCTTTGGTGCAGAGCCGAGTGAAGGGTCTGAATCAGAGGCTCAGGCGGTTGTGTCACCGTCTAGGCTGCAGATTCCTTGACTTGCGCCATCGGGTGGTGGGTTTTCGGATTCCGTTTAATAGGTCAGGAGTCCACTAGACACAGGATGTGGCTACACGGGTAGCGGGGACTGTGTGGAAGGGACTGGGCGGTTTTTTGGGTTAGAGGGTCTCAGGGAGCCACAGAAGGGACGTCCGTCTAAAAATGGGCAGGTAAAAGACATGAAGGTTGTTGTAGAAACGATTGGTATTGTAGTTGTAAATTATCATAGCTGTGTTGGGAAAGAACCAGAGCTCCATGCCTCAATAGAAAGCACTGAAGCTCAGATAGTTGTAGGTACAGAGAGCTGGCTGAAGCCGGAAATAATTTTAGGCGAATTTTTTTATAACGATCGAACAGTGTTTAGAAACGATAGATTAAATACAGTTGGTGGTGAAGTATTTATTGCTGTCAGAAGTAGCTTCCCTTGTAGCGAAATTGAAGTACATAGTTCGTGTGAAATACACTCCTGGAAATGGAAAAAAGAACACATTGACACCGGTGTGTCAGACCCACCATACTTGCTCCGGACACTGCGAGAGGGCTGTACAAGCAATGAACACACGCACGGCACAGCGGACACACCAGGAACCGCGGTGTTGGCCGTTGAATGGCGCTAGCTGCGCAGCATTTGTGCACCGCCGCCGTCAGTGTCAGCCAGTTTGCCGTGGCATACGGAGCTCCATCGCAGTCTTTAACACTGGTAGCATGCCGCGACAGCGTGGACGTGAACCGTATGTGCAGTTGACGGACTTTGAGCGAGGGTGTATAGTGGGCATGCGGGAGGCCGGGTGGACGTACCGCCGAATTGCTCAACACGTGGGGCGTGAGGTCTCCACAGTACATCGATGTTGTCGCCAGTGGTCGGCGGAAGGTGCACGTGCCCGTCGACCTGGGACCGGACCGCAGCGACGCACGGATGCGCGCCAAGACCGTAGGATCCTACGCAGTGCCGTAGGGGACCGCACCGCCACTTCCCAGCAAATTAGGGACACTGTTGCTCCTGGGGTATCGGCGAGGACCATTCGCAACCGTCTCCATGATGCTGGGCTACGGTCCCGCACACCGTTAGGCCGTCTTCCGCTCACGCCCCAACATCGTGCAGCCCGCCTCCAGTGGTGTCGCGACAGGCGTGAATGGAGGGACGAATGGAGACGTGTCGTCTTCAGCGATGAGAGTCGCTTGTGCCTTAATGCCAATGACGGTCGTATGCGTGTTTGGCGCCGTGCAGGTGAGCGCCACAATCAGGACTGCATACGACCGAGGCACACAGGGCCAACACCCGGCATCATGGTGTGGGGAGCGATCTCCTACACTGGCCGTACACCACTGGTGATCGTCGAGGGGACACTGAATAGTGCACGGTACATCCAAACCGTCATCGAACCCATCTTCTACCATTCCTAGACCGGCAAGGGAACTTGCTGTTCCAACAGGACAATGCACGTCTGCATGTATCCCGTGCCACCCAACGTGCTCTAGAAGGTGTAAGTCAACTACCCTGGCCAGCAAGATCTCCGGATCTGTCCCCCATTGAGCATGTTTGAGACTGGATGAAGCGTCGTCTCACGCGGTCTGCACGTCCAGCACGAACGCTGGTCCAACTGAGGCGCCAGGTGGAAATGGCATGGCAAGCCGTTCCACAGGACTACATCCAGCATCTCTACGATCGTCTCCATGGGAGAATAGCAGCCTGCATTGCTGCGAAAGGTGGATATACACTGTACTAGTGCCGACACTGTGCATGCTCTGTTGCCTGTGTCTATGTGCCTGTGGTTCTGTCAGTGTGATCATGTGATGTATCTGACCCTAGGAATGTGTCAATAAAGTTTCCCCTTCCTGGGACAATGAATTCACGGTGTTCCTATTTCAATTTCCAGGAGTGTAGTATGGGTAGAAGTTATACCTGACAATCGGACTAAACTATTAATGGGATCGTTTTACCGACCCCCGACTCAGAAGACATAGTTGCTGAACAGTTCGAAGAAAACTTGAGTCTTATTTCAAATAAGTACCCCGCTCATACAACTATAGTCGGCCGTTGACTTCAATCTAAGCTCGATGTGCTGGAAAAATTATACATTTAAAGGCGGCGGCAGGCATAAAACATCATCCGAAATTTTACTGCATGCTTTCTCAGAAAATTATTTTGAACAATTAGTTCATGAGCCCACTCGAAGCGTAAATGGTTGCGAAAGCATACTTTGACCCTGAATAAGGGAAAGTGTGAAGATATTCACATGAGTACTAAAAGAAATCAGCTAAATTTCGATTAACCGATAAGTCACACAAATCTGAAGGCGGTAAATTCAACTAAACACTTAGGGATTGCAATTACAAATAACCTAAACTGCAACGATCACGTAGGTAATATTGTGGGTAGAGCACCCAAAGACTGCGATTCATTGGCAGAACAGTTGGAAGGTGCAACAGGTCTAGTAAAGAGACTGCTTACACCACGATTGCCCGCCCTATTCTGGGGTATTGCTCAGCGGTGTGGGATCCGCATCCGGTGGGACTGACGGATGACATCGAAAAAGTGCAAAGAAGGACAGCTCGTTTTGTATTATCGCGAAATGGGGGAGATAGTGTCACAGCATGATACGTGAATTGGAGTGGCAATCATTAAAACAAAGGCGTTTTTCGTTGCGACGGGATCTTCTCATGAAATTTCAGTCGCCAGTTTTCTCCTCCGATTGTGAAAACATTATGTTGGCACCCACCTACATAGGGAGAGATGATCATCACGATAAAATAAGAGAAATCAGGGCTCGCACAGAAAAATTTAAGTGCTCGTTTTTCCCGCTGTAGAGAGACAGCTTGAAGGTGGTTCATTTAACCCTCTTGCAGGCACTTTATTGTGAATAGAAGAGTAATCACGTAGATTTAGATGAGTATCTCCGTCACACTTTAGAGACTAATAAACGAACCTATTACGAAGCTCGCTGTTCTTCTCTGGATCTGCTCTGTTTCCTCAGACAGCCCTATCTCTTATGGGAAACAAACTAACGAGTAAAAGTCAAATATCGGTCGTAGGAGAGTTTTTTAAGCTACGTTCTACGCATGGACTGCACTTCCCGAGGGTTCCTTTCATACGATTTGTTTCATGTGTGTAGAAATGTTAAAGGAGTTTATGTCCGTCAATTATGGAGAATTACGTAGGAATAATATTTACGGGGGCTCAAATACTATCGCCTTCGGTGCTTTATATTTGTGGTTGCGTGAGGGTTCTACCGTACCTACTGTGGTGAGTTGTGGTATACTGTCGCGTATCATGTCCAACTTCCGAAATAAGTTTCATGCCTTCTCCTTGACCTTGTCTGAGAGGTAAGA
Organism: Schistocerca piceifrons; assembly: GCF_021461385.2. NCBI lineage: Eukaryota > Metazoa > Arthropoda > Insecta > Orthoptera > Acrididae > Schistocerca > Schistocerca piceifrons. Next base: position 6,224,669 of record NC_060149.1, read on the forward strand.
TTCGCTTAAGGTTCGATGAATATAATGATTCCGGATCCACCATTCGGCTCCAGTGATCCATCGTAGGCATCTTCTTTGTATAACCTGTAACTTCTTGTAGTTAGTGGCACACGTAGTACCCCAAGAGCTCGATCCATACAAAATAGATGGTTCGACTGTGGCGTGGTACAGCTGGAGTTTCGTGCGTTGGCTGAGGTACGAGCTCTTCAGAAATGGGAGGAGAGCATCCAGCACTTTGAGGCCAGACGTCTTCTTCTCCATAATGTGATTACTATACAGCAGTTTGGCGTCCAGATGCACTCCAAGGTATTTTACAGTTGTTACCCAGGGGAGTGGCTGGTCTGATATCCGTAGGCGTTCATTGACGATGGGTCTCCGACGCGTGAAGACAATAGCTCTGGTTTTCTCTGCATTGACCGTTATTTTGTTCCTGTGGGTCCAGTACTCCACTAAATGTAGTTGGCGCTGCATCCGTGTGACGAGGTGGTCCATTCTAGTTCCTGCAGTCAGGAGCGCTGTGTCGTCAGCATTGAAACTGGCAGTAACATGTAACACCGTCCGGAGGTCGTTAATGTGTAAACTAAACAGCAATGGAGATATAGCCGATCCTTGTGGACGTTCTTCAAGGACAGGCCGTGTTGTTGAATTCATGTCATCAATGCGAACATGTAATCTGCGATCCTGGAGAAAATTGCGGAGATGTTTTAAATAGCAGTCTGGCAGGGGAGTGGTACGTCGGAGCATGACGATCAAGTTACGTCGCCATACTTTATCGTAAACCTTCTCTATTTCGAGAATGACTCCAATGGTATGTTTTTTCTTATTGAAATTGTCTTGGATAGATTCCGTGATGCATAGTAGATGTAACTCAGCCGATAGCCTCGCCTGGAAGCCAAACTGCTCGTAGGATGATGTTTTGTGCCACAAGGATGTCCAGCATGCGTTTCATTAGACACGTTCCAGTACCTTTCCCAGCGTCGGCAGTAAGCTTATGTGTCCGTAGCTGTCAGGATGTGAGAGATCCTTGCCCGGTTTTGGTACTGGCACTATTCTGGCAATCTTCCGTGCCTCGGGGAAGTATCCAGTCCTGAGACAGCTGTTCACTATCCGGGTGAGAAGCACGATAGGCTTTCTCAGTAGGTGTTTCAATTCCGTATTCCCGGTTCTATCTGTTCCGGGTGAGGTGTGTTTGCTATACTTGATAAGCCTCCGAATTTCCTCCGGCGTTGTCAGCTGGGGCATAGTATTAGTCGGGGAGTCCCGAATAGCTTCCCATTCCGCCGCTGTGTCCTCTTCTGCACGGTGGAGTGCATCATCTCCATCCTCCGTGGGGGGCGTAGTCATCTGTTGTTGGTATGTACCCGCATACAGCTCCGCCTGCGCCAATGAGTCGTACAAGAGGCCACGGGGTCCTCGAATTGCCTTTTCGGGGGGCTGTTGCTGTCTGAGACTTTTAACTATTCGCCATTCATCTTTGGTGCGTAATAGAAAGTTGTCCATTCGGAGTTCCCACGTGTGTTGCTTCCAGTCCTGAACCTTCCGCTGGAGTTCTCGGGTTAGTCTGTGTTTCTTCCGTCTTTCATCTTAAGTCCCTACAGTGGTGGTGGAAACTCGTCATAATTGACTTCTGATTGCAGGCGCTGCGTGAGTGCTCGTTGTTTCGCACTGTTCATCTTCTTCGTGAATACTTCGACTGCCACATCAATCGCTTCTCTGGTAGTAACAACCTGGGTTGGTCGCACATTGTTCTTGAGGTACGTTTGGAACTGCTGCCAGTCGTAAGTTCTTGTCGTCGGCGGTGGGAGTTGCAAATAGGCCTTCTCTATGAGTCCTAACACCGATCTGTGGTCCGACGAAAGATCATCCAGCGTCCGCAGATGGAGATTCGGGTTGATGTTCTTGATTATTGCGATGTCCAGAACATCGGGGTCTCGTGTCTGGAAGTAAGGTATCCTCGTCGGTTCCCGTGGGCCGTGGACGGAAACATGTAAATCCTCAACCAGTGCAAACCACATATGTCCTTTTTGGTTAGTCTTACGGGAATTCCAGGCAACATGTTTATTATTAAGATACCCTCCAAGGAGGATCTTGTCACAACCCTCTGTAGCGGCGTAAAGATCTTCTGGGTGGAGAGGCTTATTTGGGCTATGGTAAGCTGCAATACAGGTGATGTTTCCAAGCGTCGTGTGGATTGTTACTGCCGTGGCCTCTGGAGTTGGGGTAAATGTTCTTGGTGGTGACGAATGCATTTTCTGGTCAGAACTGCGATCCCTCCACCCCGTTGGTCCCACCTGTCCGTCCGGTAGATGTGCATGTTCCTCAAGTGGAGGTCGGTTGACTCGCGGAGATGTGTTTCGGAAGACAAATGCTACGTCTATCCTGTGGCGATATAAGGAGTCCGTGAATTCTGTTTTCTTCAGTTTCAGGCCGTTGACATTCCAGACGCAGAAGTTGAGATTCCTCGTGTGATACCGTCTATCCATTTAGGGTGTTTGGGAAGCTGTCAGTATGCTTTCAACAAGCGAGAGGATTGACGTCGGCTAGAGGACGGGGAGTAGTTGAACAATATCTGTTAACGCTGGTGTAAAGGTGGTCGACCAGGCAGATGATGTCTCCACTGGTGTTGACGTCAGTGTGTTGGCATATATTGCTTCGGAGTAAGAGAGCTGTTGTCTTGTCTGTAGTGGAGTCACTCTGCGTGCCGGTTGTGGTCGAGCGTCGATTGTTTCCGCAGGGAGAGGTGCCGCTTGTTGCTGGGTGGCCTGAATCGCCGCTATGGCCGAGTTCTTAACAATTATTGGCCGTTGTGGGGTCGACTTCTTTGGTATCCTTCAAGTATATTTCCGTAGGAGTTCTTGAAATTTGGGGCAGCCACGGTAGGTCGCTGGATGTTCTTGTTCACAATTGGCGCAATTTGGGGGCCCCGTTATAGGATAGGCACAATTCGATGATTTGTGGGAACCACCGCAGCGGACGCAGCGGGCTGGCATGCTGCAGTAGTTCGTTGTATCCTCGAAACGTTGACAATGTCGACACTGCACTGGTCTTTCTTCACTATTATAGGTTTCTATTATCACTTGTGTGTAGAGCAGATACTTGACATCATATATGTTGTCACTGTCTTTTCCGGATGGGAGGGTGACTCGCCCGCATCTCGTGGTCGTGCGGTAGCGTTCTCACTTCCCACGCCCGGGTTCCCGGGTTCGATTCCCGGCGGGGTCAGGGATTTTCTCTGCCTCGTGATGGCTAGGTTTTGTGTGCTGTCCTTAGGTTAGTTAGGTTTAAGTAGTTCTAAGTTCTAGTGGACTGATGACCATAGATGTTAAGTCCCATAGTGTTCAGAGCCATTTGAGCCATCTTGAGGGTGACTCGGTACACAGGTTGCGGTATCAGTAGTTTCGTCTTCTCGTCGCGTTCCTTAAATTGGTAGACATGTAGCACTTTGAAGCTTTTTTCCTTGAGGGCATAGTAAAGTTGTTCCTCAGTAACTTCACCTGGAAGGTATTTGACAACTACTTCTCTGTCGTCTGGTGCTTGGTGCGTAAAATATGAGAAGCTGTGGTTCGTGAAGAATTTTATTGCACATCTTTGGTCTTCGAAGTTTTAAGGTTGCCCTCTAGAAGTACGTCGAGAGTTTCATTGAGGTGAACGTAATCCTTCGTGTAATAAATAGTGAGTGGGGACATTTTGCGAAGCACATTCTTGTATCTGTCCACGGCTTCTGCGGCAATAGAAGTTTGTGCCAGAGGCTTGTTGGTGGGTGATGGAGGCGCAGCTTGAGGTGTCAGTGGGGCGAATCGGTTCGTTGTGGGGATGGTCTCTTGTTCGTCTCTTAGCCGGGTTGGCTAAGTCCTTGGCTAACGCGTTGCTTTTGCGCCGTTTGTTGTGTACGAGCGTTAAGTCCCCCTGTGCGTGTGGGGAGTCGTTGTCGTTTTCTGCTGGAACGGCCGCTGCCATGTCCGCGTCTTCCTCCGTTTGGTGGGAGTGCTGTGATTCGACATCTGAGTCCATAGCTGGCGATGCCAGACAGGAGTCGTTATCCTGATCTTGCGTGTCCTATGAAAAGCGGATAGGGCATTGTATGTCCTTCAGCGTTTCTTTGTTCTCCTCCCGACATATATCGAGTCTTCTGGCGTAGTCCTGGCGGTCGTCTTCATTACTGCGTCCGTCGTGGTGTGACGTATGACCGACGTCCGAAACCGGTTTCGTCGTGTGCTGTGTAGTCTGCTTTCGAATAGGTCCTGTCCATCGTCGTTCTTGACGTTCTATCCTGTCACGAACCGGTGCCGTAGCCTGGCTCGTCAACCTGGGATCCGTCCTGTGTGGAGCGGCCGCTGGGGCGTCCGGCGGGCCAGGCCCAACCGACCGACCCGCTGCCGACTCCGGCGCGTTCGAGGCAGCTGCCCGGCCCTGCGCGCATCGTCCTCGCTCGTCGGCATCGCGCACTCACCTGTGTGTGCACGTAAGGTGGCACCACGTAACTGCGGGTATGGTGGCACCATCTATTAGTAGAGAGGCTGACTCGTGCACACCGTTTGACGTTGCACGGCGCCAGTCTGGTTTCACGCCGAAGAGAAGGCGTTCACGAAGTTATCGTCCACTACCGAATATGCAGGTGAGTAAGCAGGAACAATGAGGAATGCTTCGATTTTTTTGGGCGGAGGGGGCCGTTAAATGTATCGACGGAAGAAGGCTGTGTACGGTGAGTACAGTCTGAGTCGTTCAAGTGTCGTGGGATGGCGCAAACAGTTCCTCGAGGGACGCGAGTCACTGGAAGACGATGCTCGTCGTGTGTCATTACACCGGAAATGGTTGCGGAAGTGATCGCTTTAGTCTTGGACAAACGCAGAATCGCCGTGGACGAGATCAATTGGTTGCTGGGTATTAGCGTGGGCACCGCCCACACCATCGTGCATCGACACTTGAACTGTCGAAAAATCTGTGCGCAGTCGGTTCCCCACGAACTGACCGCCGAACAGCGCAGTATTCGAATGGCGCTGTCTTTGAGTCATCTGTAACGTTATCGTGAGGAGGAATACGGCCTTCTGTCGCGTATTGTTACAGGTGACGAAACATGGCGTCACCATTTTCAACCGGAAAGCAAGAATCAGAACAAGCAGTGGAAACATGTGACTTCACCACCTTCGAAGAAATCAAAGGCCGTGCACACCAGTTCTTGCAAGCTTATGATGTCCTCCTTTTTTGACCACAAGGGTCCACACCTTGTCGAGTCCCTGGAACTGGGAACCACCATAAATGCCCAGCGTTATCAAGCCGCTTTACAAAATCTTAGAAGAGCCATCAAGTCGAAACGCCGAGGCATGTTGTCCAATGGCGTCGTCCTCCTGCATGATAATGCCCGCTCACACGTGGCCAATGCGGTGAAGACGACATTGCGGCAGTTTAGGTGGGAAACGCTGGAACGTTCACCGGACAGTCTCGAACATTCAGCGTGTGACTTTCATGTGCTTGGACCTTTGATACAAGCTATTCGACCACAGACGACGAAGTTTGTGACTGGGTCCAGGCCTGGATCCGACAGCAGCCTACTAGCTTCTTCAAGGATGGAATCGACCGGCTAGTGTCGCAATGGGATAAATGTGCCAACAGTTTTGGCGACTATTTTTGAGTATGTGTACTGTGTATAGCTACATTTTTGAGTTAATAAAATCGTTACCGCTACTTTACACTAGTGACCGGATTTCATTTGAATGCCCCTTATACGTTATATACTTAATATTTTTGTTGAAGGTGAGTATTAAATACCAATCCCTGCACAAAGCGTCGTCCTTCATTTCGCAACAATTTTCTAGCTTTGCGACTTCTCAGTATGCAACAGCACCACCCAGGAAGAGTCTGCCCATGTCTGACTAACTATGAGGCTATTTATATGTATTGTGAACAATGGTCCCATAACACACTCTCTGTGTATCCTGGAAGTTAACTTTACGTCTGAAGGCTCCTCTGCGTCTAGATGTCATGTCTTTGTTAGGGATTCTTCAATTCAATCACAGAACTGATCCGATATTCCGTTAGCGAATAATTTTTTAATTAGGTGACAGCACGATAACTTATAGAATGTCTCTAGGGAATCGAGAATCATGGTTTCAACCTGTGCGCCTGTGCCTTCCGAGTTTCCTCTGCGAACAGAAGTAGGTGTAAGGAACTTCATGGAAGATACAGGTTGCCGATAATTAAAGTTCCAGTTCCAAAATGGTGTAGAATGAGAACCATCGCTCAGAATGACGTCAAAGATAAACAACATATTATTGACGCAGGAGGAAACAATATGGAACAAAAAGAAAGTTACCAATCGATGGCGCTGTAAGCGACATGACGTAAGGGTTCGGCTACAAATTACACATGAAAAATGAATCACAATACGACGGCTATGGCTTGAGTTGCATATTACACCATCCGAACTTTTCAATGAGCATGACTGCAGAAGTTCGTCAGTCAACGCTTGTGGCACTGTTACTTAAGGAAGTCCATCCACCACGACAAGGGTGTACCACATCGGATGGGAAAAATCGATGTTCAATTTCGTGAGGCCGAAAATAGCATAAAAACAAAATGACATTGGTTTTTAATTACCCGCATAAAACGCAAAATAAGATCGGTTTCTAATGGTCATGAGACTGGTGCCAGGTATGTTCAATATGGTGTCAACCTTTTTCTGCCACGGGTTGAAATCGAGAAACAGCATGTTCCACAAAAGAGCGGAGTGTGTCGGAGGTCACGTTCAAAACGCGTAACGCAATGCGTGCCTTAAACTCAGCTACGTTCGTTACTAGAGCACTGAACACAACATCTTTCAGATAACCCCACAGCGTTTACCAGTGACGGAACAAGTAACAGAACTCGCAGCACTCATCACCTCGAAAAAATGCGGCCTTACGCTAAACGATGGCGACAACACGCGCCGCATACTCGTCTTTGCAGAACGGAGTGGCACAGGTTAATGTGCGTTCTGATTTTCTGTTGCCCATATTCGGCACTTGTGCGTACCGAGATGTCCATTGAGATGAAAATGGCCTTCGTCTGCCGATATAGTGTTCCGTGGTCAATCCTTGGCCACTTCCAGGGCGAACGTTTGTCAACTCCAGAACATGGTTGGTTTTGTAGTGACAGCAACGCAGGAGGTTTCGTAGGATTTTATGCACCGTACTTGGAGGCACGTCAAACGTTCGGGCTGTTCCTCGTGCACTGCACGGTTGCACACCACCGCCCAACCCGTCCTGCAGAACTGTAGCCACAACTTCGACATCTCGGATCAGCTACTTTCCTCTCTCTGCCACATTGCATTTCAAAAGAACCCGCCTTTTCGAATTTTGTAATACGTTTTTCTAGCCCCTACCTGACATCGGACTGATGCATTTTTTCATACCCTCCAGTGTCCAAAACTTCTGCAGGGCTACTGGCTCACAGCCACGGTTCTATTGGTCTATTTTTTTTTCGCATGACGTTTCTCCCTGCGTCAATAATACCCCATTCTGCGCTTCGGTTCTCTTTCTACAGAGTTTTGAAACTGGAACTTTAATTACGAACACCCTGTACTTGGTATCGATACTACTGATTTTCTATTCTACTCCATTCGCTTACTGAACTAGTAAAATAACTGTCTATATGGCTCACTCTTTTTATTCCCATTAAACCTACAAAATGTACTGCCCGACAAAAGTGCGAAGCATCCACACAGTGCGCAGGAAACAAAACGAAACTTAATGAGTTGAGAGGTTATGTGATGTTATTTCAGTGATTACAAAATCGAGTCAAGTTTACAAAAAAGTAGCAGTATGAGCCAACTTATCAGGATGATGTTGCACGCCTCTGGTCTGGATGTATGCACTGATATGGTTCGCCGGCCGGAGTGACCGAACGGCTCTAGGCGCTTCAGTCCGGAACCGCGCTGCTGCTACGGTCGCAGATTCGAATCCTGCCTCGGGCATGGATGTGTGTGATGTCCTTAGGTTAGTTAGGTTTAATTAGTTCTAAGTTCTAGGGGACCGATAACTTAAGAAGTGAAGTCCCATAGTGCTCAGAGCCATTTTTTTGATTTAGTTCAGAAGATTTTTGGAAAGGTGTTGTATCCTCAACTGTAACACGCTGGGCCATAACTACTTTAAATGGTCCTTGATGTACTGGATACTGGCAACGGGACAGAGCTAGTGCCCGAGCTGGTCCCTCTCATGTGCTGTCGGGGACAGAGCGGCGTATCCCGCCGGCAGCGGAAGTACCTAAACATCACACAGCCAGTTCACAGGCACATGGGCCATGTGTGGACGAGCACTGTCCTGTAGAAAAATGGTACCACGATACTGTTGCGTGAGAATTAATAAACTAGGGCGCAGGATATTTGTGTCGCACTGTTGCCCCTCAATCACTACCAGCTGTGGCCCAAAGTCATACCCTATGGCCTCCTATACCATGACGCCAAAAGTAACACCATTGTACCTCTCCAAAACATTGGAAGAGTGGGACTTCTACCCGTGTCGCAGCAATGGTCATGTGGGATAGTGCAGAACTGCGATTAATTGCTCAATGCAGTGGGTTCAAAATGGTTCAAATTGCTCTGAGCACTATGGGACTCAACTGCTGAGGTCATTAGTCCCCTAGAACTTAGAACTAGTTAAACCTAACAAACTTAAGGACATCACAAACATCCATGCCCGATGCTGGATTCGAACCTGCGATCGTAGCGGTCTTGCGGTTCCAGACTGCAGCGCCTTTAACGGCACGGCCACTTCGGCCGGCAACGCAGTGGGAACCAGTTCGTCAGTTGCCTGTGCTTACCAGTCATGGCACCACTCGCAACGCACCCGTTTGTGTCCATCCATTGCCCTATTTCCTAAATACAGGAAAACTCCAAAATTCGCGGCAGATTCGAAGCAGTCCACTTTCCCTACATATATAACGGCGGAAAACTCAAAACTTGTCGAGAAATTAAAAAATCAATAGTATTCCCCACTTCTGTGATGTCACATTTCAGAGTGCAGTGTAAATGGATGGTAAATTCAAAAATGGGCGATTAGCCTAGTGACGAGAAATCCAAGATGACTGACCTGAGGATATTAATGCAGCCTACATGGATGTCAGATCCTGACATCGCCGTGCGGAGAGGCAGGGCGGTTAGAGGCGCCATGTACCGGATTGCGCGGCCCGTCCCACCGTAGGTTCGAGTCTTTCCTCGGCCATAGGTGTGTGTGTTCTTCTTAGCATAAGTTAGCGTAAGTGTAGGTCTAGGGACCGATGACCTCAGCAGTTTGATCCTTAAGGGATTCACACACATTTGAACGTTCTCACATCACAGACTAATGACCCATTATTCAGATATGGTGAAAAATTTTAAAAAATTCAACATGGTCCCTTGCGCTAAGGATAGCTTCTGGTCCTAAGTTCCAAATGGCAGGAGATTCAAAAACCGTTGGTTTTCACGACATCTAAGACATTATAGTTCACTTGCCTAAAGTTTTAAATCGGTGCAGACTGCATGTTAAAACAACTTATCCCAGCGTAGTAACCTTAACTTTAGAACCCAAAAGCTGACATGTCCCAAGTTTAAGCATTAACAGTAGGGGTGTCGGAAATATTTGATAGTCTAGCAGAAGTCGAACATCTTTCAATGTCAAAACGAGCAAACTTGTAGAATTTCACGAATTCCACACGTACAGCTGTTTGACAGCTCATTCCCTGACACATGCAGCATTCACCAGCAGAATACTTCGAGCACAAGTGCCCTCGTTGAAGGAATCGCACAGGCATTCATCAGAAAAGCATTTAGAAGTCCTATGGAAACGTGGAAATCTGTCAAGAAGCACCCTGCCAGGAAACAGAAGTTCCACTCCACCACCATTCGATAGCGTCCACTAACACGTTTTGCAAATGGGTTACACCTTCAGATTCACCAGTTGTCTCCATTTAAAAACACATTAGAAACTTCCAATGTCCTGTGTACATCGTAAAACACCTTCCATTTACATACGCAATCGATTAAAATCGATTCCAGGGTGAACACTATTTCACCATCTATTTATTGGAAGAATTGTTGGAATTTAAAGTATCACCCACATAGATATCAGATTTCTATCACACTATATCCTATCTTAAACGAAAGTCAGTCCTAGTTAAAGAATAATACTAGCACCTATCAAAGAAGTATGTAGTCTTTGTGGTATATCTATGTGGTCTTTGTGGTATATCTGGTCGAGAATGTAAGGCATGAATCTACTACTACTAGTGCTAATGCTACTGCTACTACTAGTTGGGAACCTATTGGAATCTGTGCTATGACTCTGCTGTTACTAACTTACTGAAATCGCCATGGGACGTAGTGTTTGAATCTAGGCAATGACTGTATTACTACTATTACTCTACCAACAGCACCACAATGACCACATATCTGTATGTTCATGTTTGCACGGCGTTTCCACGACCAACATCATTATAACTGAAGGTGGTATAAGGCTGAAGTCGTCCTACAGTGGTTTGAGGTGCACTCACGTTAATGGCTTAGCCATCAAATTCGTCTTATCCGAACGTCCCTGTGGCGCCATAGAACATAATTTATGCATCCGCTATTTAGGAAATTATGTAAACATGTTATGTCAGATCCCTCTGTAATCCCCAAAGAATATGCTGCAGCACTGCTTCACTAGCATGTTTGATCTGCACACAATCCTAACCTGTGATGTGGAGTGCAGTGTAACACGAAACAACAGATTCCTTGCTTCTGTGAGCGTTCCCAGCCTTGCTGAGGAACAGACTCTCCGCAGTCCTTAGTGAGATGTACGTTCATGGCAGTAAATCGCGTATTTTCTCACCCCTTCTAGCACATTCTAGGTCTGACATCGCTGTGTCGCAAGACTTTGCACAAAACAAAATAAACCGCCAAATAATGATACTCCAGCTAGGGACGAGGAGTGTGTTCTTCTGTATGAGTCTTAATTTTTCTCGTCTTCGAGATTCCTATGTGGGACGTGCGTTCATGTCTGTAAAACGTTTTGCTATCTGTCAGAATGTTCTCTAAACTTTCACAGTAAAATTTCGTAAAAGACCATCCGAATGCCTCTCAATTGCTTCGATGTCTTCCTTTTGGCCTAGTGTCTCACTAGAAAGCCTAATGCGTTATATTTACTTGACGGTAGATTTAGAAGCTGATGTCTTGGACGTTACTTTTAGTCATTTGTAGTCCTTTATCGTAAACATTTGATGTCACATACATCGAGAAACACATAAAGCGATTATGTCGCATAGAGTCGGCGATTTATTGGGTGTAAACAGTACACCGACACACTATGAAGCATATGTTAATAATGTTTTGGATCATCTGCATTAAAACTATGAAGTGCACACTTTGATCATGTTCATCGAGCACGCCTTTATATTCTCTATCTGCCTCCAAATTCGCTTAACTGTGGTTCAAAGTTAGATTTTATGCGACTATTTATAGGAAATATTTCTGTAAGAGATGTAGAATTTGTGATACATTTATTGGCTATGCCTTCTGAGTCAGCAAAGTTCCCATATCGTCGTTTTTGCGTGGCACTGGATGTAGAAAACTACGGTCTGCACCGTCGTATTTTGTCATTTTCTATATTTATTTTCGAGAACTTATATTGCAGAAACATTAAAACACTACTGTATCACTTCAAGTGTGTAAGAATATATTTTAGAGAATATACGAGTATGCGGACGTTGTGTTGCACCATCAAGTAGCTATACTTTATTTCATTCGCAGCAAAATCCTACCAGAAATGAATGAATTATCAGCAGTCTGAAGAAAAGTTTTGGCCTGGTATAAATACCGCAACTTTCCCAGATTCCTGATGAAACGACTAATAGCTAGTTGGAGTCGATTTGGTGGTGTGTATTTCTATATACAGCTGTGCTGTGTCTCGTCATAAATTTACTGGAATAGCTATAATCCTTCTCGTCTGAGTGGATCGCTAGAAAGAAGAATGTTTTTGCGTTCTTAGGGTGGCATGGGGTTGCGTATTGCTGGAAATAGCTTCTGCGGGCATTACGCAGATAGTGCATTTCTCTGTTCTGCATTCCTGAAGACTGAGAGCAGCTTCATATTAGTAAGATCGGTATGTGATAGACTTCATAGCCGAGGGCGATGGATGCTTTCGAAAAATTTTGGTGTTTGTGAATTATATGATGTCGCTGTTGTCCGGTTCTAAAACAGGAGTGTGGTTAAGCCTTGAGAAATGTCTATGTAGTGATTGTGAAAGGTATGAGCCGACATCTGAAGAAAGCGATCGCTGTGACGTTCGTCGAGTGCAGTGACGTCCAGCGAAACTGCTCCCTTCACATACCGCCTGACACTCGTGCCGAGTCGGCTACACGTTGAGGACGCAGTTGTAGCCGGCCGCTGTGGACGAGCGGTTCTCGTTTCTTCAGTTCGGAACCGCGCGACTGCTACGGTCGCAGGTTCGAATCCTGCCTCGGGCATTGATGTGTGTGATGTCCTTAGGTTAGGTAGGTTTCAGTAGTTCTACGTTCTAGGGGACTGATGACCTCAGATGTTGAGTCCCATAGTGCTCAGAGCCATTTGAACCATTTTGACGCCGTCGTCGGTTGGCACGGTGTGGTGTGGAGCCGAGAGTTGGCTTCTGTTAGCTAGTTTGGTTGTGGCCGGTCCTGTGCCATGCAACGGCGGGTGGGACATGATCGTCTGCCGGTGCAGTGTACACTGCTCGAGGACGTGTCCTGTGTTTGTTTAAACATAGACATGCTGTGGCAAGATATGGTTAGCCTTCCCAGCCGGCGGGGGACAGCAACATCAACTAGCCTAGCTATCTCTCAGCGCAAGGCTTGGGGGCAGGAGAGGTGGCGCTGAAGTGACTCTTCCGAATTTTATTTGTTTAAATAATGGTGCAGTTGTCTCTTTCCTCTTCCTCCTATAGGTGGTTAAACACAGGACGAGGCAGCACTTAGGTTTAGAACTTAGGTAACTGGAGCGAGGTAAACTGTTTAAACATGTAGCCTGCACGGTTTTATAACTTCGAGTGAACTGTAGCATCATAGGCGTCAGGAAACCCAATTACTTTGGAATTTACTGTTATTTTTAACTGAGGATTGGAATCTCTACGTAGCACAAGTGACCATTTCTTACTGTTTTTCAATTTCTTGCCATTTTAAATTTAGGGCAAATGGTCTGTGATATCATGATATGACGAACATGCAGGTTGCAACAGTCTCCTCAGTTCAGCCATCTTGGATTCTGTATGTAGCACAAGTGACCTACTTCAACCATCTTAGAGTTCCCTCCAATAGGATAACTGACCTTTTTTTTTTTTTTAATTTTCCGCAAATCGACACTGAACTCTGAGCTATGATGTGATAGGAGTGGGTAGAACTCTGGATTTTTTAATTTCCCGGTAAGTTTTTAGTTTCCCTTCATTTTACATGTACGACAACTGACTTGTTTTGAGGTTTTCTCCAGTTTTTGAATTTCCCCCCGTTTTATACTTAGTGGGACTGGCCTATGATATCAGACGCGTGGGAGGACGCGAGATATACTCTAGCGAAATCATGACTCATCGATGCGTGATTAGAAATCTGGCAACAATGCAGACTGCAGCCGTACCGTACACTACTCATTACTTGTTCTCGAATGGCAGCCGCGGATGTGAGGAGCCTACAGTTTAATAAATGAAAAGCACCAGTTTGCTTTTGTTCTACAATAACAAGACTGGACTGAAGCAGGAACATACAGTAAGTAACATCTTTGACAGTGTGGTGGCAATACAATGAAAAAGCAAAAAATTGAACAGTAAGTAAATAAAAATGGAGTGGACAGTTTATTGTATGTTTCTGCTTCAGTTTAGACACGTTACTGCTCTCCCAATGTTGTTTGCAAACATCGTAACTTCTTTGGTAACAATACGCAGTATATACCTGAAGATGGCCTTCTAAGCCGAAAACCGGTTAACAAAATAAAATTAATATTCCAGAATGAGATTTTCACTCTGCAGCGGAGTGTGCGCTGATATGAAACTTCCTGGCAGATTAAAACTGTGTGCCCGACCGAGACTCGAACTCGGGACCTTTGCCTTTCGCGGGCAAGGAGACGAGGTACTGGCAGAAGTAAAGCTGTGAGTACCGGCCGTGAGTCGTGTTTCGGTAGCTCAGTTGGTAGAGCACTTGCCCGCGAAAGACAAAGGTCCTGAGTTCGAGTCTCGGTCGGGCACACAGTTTTAATCTGCCAGAGAGTTTCAAAATTAATATTGTTGAACAAAAGCAAACTGGTGCTTTTCATTTATTATAATGTTGTTCTACCAAGAACCGACTGAAGATTCTGTTAGCCTACAATGTGCTTGGTGCCCAATACAACGAGCCTCCGTTGTGGTGGTCAAACCAATCACAAGAGACCTTGACGACGAATATGGCTGCCCTCACGCTCTGAGGTGCAGTACATCGGGCCACTGTCATATCTGAATGCCGCACAAATCTGGATATGGTACGCTTCGACTAGCCAGCCAAATGGAAATCCCCAATGAGACCCCTTATAAATTCTGTCAGGTGCTGATAACTCTGTCTCATACGCGTACACAGTACCTCCATGTTCTTCATAGGGATCTCTCAATGTCTGACGTTGTCCACGGTCTGGTAACATCACCACGCTCCAAGAGAACTGCTACTCTAATCACTGTCATGGCTGACTCTGGTGTGTACGTGCATGAAGGTACAGTGACATCGGACAATGTCTTATGGATGCTTCACTTATTTGCTCAGACAGTGTATATACTAAGGTAGCAGCAGAGTTACAGCACAGCCTCGAAGACAGCTTCTCTAAATTTAAGCTACAGAGTTTCGCGAGAACGACGTAGTCTTCCTTCTAAGAACTCCCATTTCTCTTGCACTATCGTATGATTTATACCGTCCTCTTACGATCCCAGCAGCACGTCTCAAAAATTTCCCAGAATCCCTCTAACAAACAAAGTTAAAAACAGCTGGCAGTTCACAGTGCAGCATCTGATAACGGGAGGAACGACTGCTTGCACTTCTTGCTCCACACCTTTTCCTTCGGCGCATTCTCTGCAGAATCCAACAAGTCTTATTACATTGAGGGCTCTTCTTTCCGGCGGTTTTGGAAAACGTACACTGATGGATAGCATGCTAACTCCCAAATTAACTCTATAATGCAGTAGCGTATTTTTCTAATCTAAAATATATACTTAAAAGCACAGCGCCATCTTCTGGCCTTGATCTGCCAATATCGATTTGAAACATTTTACTCATGAACATGAGGCTCCTTACTTGCCTATGACATTGCAATGTACGTTGTTTATCATATTATTTCAAATCTCCACGCTACACACTTACTACTTATTACTTATTTCTTGGTACATGACTTTTACAAAACAACAACTTTGCAGTGTGCCGTATGCCGAATTTCCAGAGAAGTTAGTGGAGCTCATATTTCTGTTCTTATCTTTTTCAGAGAGAAGTCTGATTCAGAGCTGTATCTTATGCCTTATTGGCTTAATCTTTAGAGTTATTATAAACTATCTGCAAAACGGAAGAATGGGAAAAATAAAGTTGTCGTAGCGGTCTTCAGTCTGATGGTCGACTTCACAGAAACTCCTCTCCAGTGTTGTGACCAGCGTGGCAGCTCGTTGCAGTGCATCCATTGTCGTCCGTGTTGTTCACTCATCCGGCCCTTTTTAATGTTCAAAAATTGGTGTGGTCAGTGTAGTTATTCTGTTTCAATGAAAGTGTCATTTCTGTTAGTATTATTGCATGTGTCTTTCAGTTTTCTTCCGTGCTATACTCTAACAGCTCTTCCTTTGCATGGTTCAAGTTTCATAGAGCTATGTTACCTGGTAGATACACATCATGGAAAAGTTGCCTTTGCTCTTAAATATTACAGACAAATGTATAATTAGGTGTGGACCAGGAGTTCTAGCGGATAGAGTGCTGGACTCCGATCCTGGACGCCACATGTTCGGTCCCTCCTAGGAAAGGGGAATTTTCCTCGTTCCAGTAACTACTGCAGAGTCCTAGTTGCACTCACACTGGTACCAAATTGAGTACCAGGACAGTTTACTGGGTATTAAAAGCAGCCGGGGCTATAGGCTCGCCACCCTCGCTTCGTAGAGGCGTGACGAATAAAAGTCTGCACTCTACCTACATCTACATCTACATTGAAACTCCGCAAGCCACCCAACGGTGTGTGGCGGAGGGCACTTTACGTGCCACTGTCATTACCTCCCTTTCCTGTTCCAGTCGCGTATCGTTCGCGGGAAGAACGACTGTCTGAAAGTCTCCGTGCGCGCTCTAATCTCTCTGATTTTACATTCGTGATCTCCTCGGGAGGTATAAGTAGGGGGAAGCAATATATTCGATACCTCATCCAGAAACGCACCCTCACGAAACCTGGCGAGCAAGCTACACCGCGATGCAGAGCGCCTCTCTTGCAGAGTCTGCCACTTGAGTTTATTAAACATCTCCGTAACGCTATCACGGTTACCAAATAACCCTGTGACGAAACGCGCCGCTCTTCTTTGGTTCTTCTCTATCTCCTCCGTCAGACCGATCTGGTACGGATCCCACACTGATGAGCAATACTCAAGTATAGGTCGAACGAGTGTTTTGTAAGCCACCTCCTTTGTTGATGGACTACATTTTCTAAGCACTCTCCCAATGAATCTCAACCTGGTACCCGCCTTACCAACAATTAATTTTATATGATCATTCCACTTCAAATCGTTCCGCACGCATACTCCCAGATATTTTACAGAAGTAACTGCTAACAGTGTTTGTTCCGCTATCATATAATCATACAATAAAGGATCCTTCTTTCTATGTATTCGCAATACATTACATTTGTCTATGTTAAGGGTCAGTTGCCACTCCCTGCACCAAGTGCCTATCCGCTGCAGATCTTCCTGCATTTCGCTACAATTTTCTAATGCTGCAACTACAGTCAGGCCAGAAGCCCATTCACTGGAAGTAAGAGTAAGTTTTGTCCTTACTTCCTCCGTAAGTTACTCTCATAGTAGCGTACTTTTTTATGGTGCTCTCCACCAGTTTTGGAGCAAATAAATTTACTTTGGCACTAAATTAAAAGTTTACTTCTGTAGTAATTTACTCCTCCAGTTCAGGACTTTCGACTGTTAGTCGCTGATTTTCTTCTCTTTTACAATGGAACATTCCCAAGTGACAATAAACGATCTTTGTGAAACTTGGTGGGTTTGTAGAGGGGGCAAAATTGTGCAGTACGTATTTTTTTGTTTGTGCCCAATTTCACTTTTAAGCACTAAAACACATCTTGAAAAGTAATTTGTCATTTTAGATTTCTAGGCACTATCTTAGAAAAGATTGTGTATTAAAAAGTTTTGCATAAAAAACTGATAAGTGACTAATGTTCTTGAAAACTGTATAATCAACTTTTGTAATAATTTGAGATTTTGCAAAATACTCCCACAACATTAACTAATTTTGAAAAATGCAAACATTTTGATACAACAACATATTAAAACACCTTTCAAGCTACATACGTTCCTGTGTAATAAAGAAGAACTGTCACGGTTCTTGCAACATCTCAATGCAATCCACAAGACCATACAGTTTACGATGGAAATAGAGAAGGATGGTTGCTTGCCGTTTCCGGACGTCTTGGTTACTAAGAGAGTGGATGGGTCATTAGGGCATTCTGTCTACCGTAAGCCAACACATACGGGCCTTTACCTGCAAGCGTCGAGTTGTCAACATCCTGCACAAACTTCCGGCGTCCTTAGAACGTTGGTGCACCGGGTTTATGTTGTTACTGATGGAGACAGCCTTACAAAGGAGCTGGAACATATAGAGTCGGTGTTCAGAGGTAATGGTTACTCTCCGCATCAGATTAGAACAGCGCTAAGAAGGACGAAACGTGACCACCCACAAAATCGAGAAGATAAGGAGCTATTCAAGTCCAGGGCGTTCGTTCCATACGTCGGCAACCTTTCATCTAAAATAGGCACGATTCTAAGGAAACATCAAGTTAAAATAATCTTCCAGCCACCAGCGAAGGTTAGTGCCCTTCTCGGTTCAGTAAAGGACGATCTGGGTCTGCGGAAGGCCGGGATCTATAAAATTCCTTGCCAGTGTGGCAAAGCTTACATCGGTCAGACGACACACACAGTACATGACAGGTGCGTTGAACACGAACGCCACACTCACCTTTCGCAGCCCAGTAAGTCGGCCGTAGCTGAGCACTGTATTACCACAGGACACGCTATGGATTTTTCTTGGCCCCAGAGAAAACGTTCTGGGATTCAGTAATTAAAGAATCTGTGGAGACGCCTAGCGCAAAATCTTATAAATCGAGATGGCGGTTTTCCACTGGACAAGGATTGGGACCCGGTGACCTCTGTAATTTCCTCTGACAGAAGACAATTT
This sequence comes from Schistocerca piceifrons, assembly GCF_021461385.2. Taxonomy (NCBI): domain Eukaryota; kingdom Metazoa; phylum Arthropoda; class Insecta; order Orthoptera; family Acrididae; genus Schistocerca; species Schistocerca piceifrons. Next base: position 6,243,059 of record NC_060149.1, read on the forward strand.
ACTCATAATGGCACGTCTGGCGACATCTGACGTCTGTTTTTAGCGACGCGGGCGCGCATTCCGACAGAGGGCGGACATGTAGTTTTCACCTTACGCAAGCGCCTGTGCGCCACAGATACAACAGTAGCTCCAGAGGGCGCGGATTTCGATAGAGGACGCTCCTGTGACAGATGCCTATGCGCATGCGTTTTCGCTCCAGTTTTTTGCTATAAAGTTGACTCCGGGAATTTGCAGTCTCCGTGCAGTTACAACTCAACTGTTCACATGTGCCGTCGCCGTTCTTCGTGTTTTGTGCGCCGTGTCTCCAAGTGTTAGTGTTTTTTTCGTCCAACGTGAACGGCTTCTTGTTTTTTTTTTTGTATCTCCATTTTTTGCCCGCCGTTTTTTGTATTGTATATATCACCTCTCTGTCATGTTTATTGTTCCACTTAAGACTGAAGAGCAGCGTACTATGCTGCTGACAGCCCGCCTGTATAGGTGTTTAAAATTACAATAAAGGAAAAAAAAAACTTGCAGTCTCCAGTGACGGACACTTACCTGAAGATGGCTGGACGATTGCCAGCCGAAATATCGTGGCAAGAAGTCAACATGATCCGGCTGCAATCCCGAAATCTCAGCGAACGTTCAATACACCGCGAAAACTTCAAGAATCATATATGTTCTCTGCTTTTTTCATGGACGCATCTGCTGATACGATACTGCAGTACTTACGTTATTCTGATAACGATGAAAAGTTCCTTTGGACATGCATCCATGTCCAAAGGAACAGGCACTGCGGTGACTAAAGCCGTCATGAAATACGTAAAATGTGTTCGTAGTTGCGAAAAAGGACAACCATCAGCTGTAGAATGGAATGACGACAGTGAAAATTTGTAGCAGACGTGGACTCGAACCCGGTATAGCCGTTAAGAAATACATTAAAGGAACTTCTCATCGTCTTCAGAATAACACAGGCACTGCAGTATCCTCCGATACCGGGCAAGACACTTTCAAGTACAACGTCTGACCTGTACAGGAATATACGTAATAGATGTACGAGTACAGGTCGTAGATGACATTTGGAAGTTTGGGTCTGGCCGTGAGTCGTGTACGGATAGTCAAATGCCAAGGCAACAGCTCGCGTCAAGCGGGAAATCCGGGTTCGAGTTCCGGTCTTGCACAAGTTTTCATTGTAGTCATTCCATTCTACAGCTGATGGTTGTCCTTATTCGCAATTGCGAATTCATTTAATGCATCTGCTGATAAGTTCCCACCAGAGAATACAAGCGGACTTTCGTGATTATGGGATAAAGTTTCACATTCATCAATATCATTGCCATCTTCAGAATAGCTAACATCGTAGATCTTGCTTCAGAGGAGCGGATTATTTTCAGTTGTGACGATGTTGTTAACTCCAGTTATGCCCTATAGAAATTGAGGCCATTTCAACAACCATTTGGCTTATGTCGTCCTTCTCATTCTCAGTACCACCCAACTGGAATTGTTCTCGACTGCATTTATCTTTCGTTTTCTTTGTTTCCCCTTTCATGTCCTTCCAAATTATTTTAAGCTGCTCTTATGATGTTTGCGTAACAGCCTCAGCGTTGTATTTAACGTGTATTCTTTCCCAGGTACAATTTTTCCTTTTCACCGTGTTGATATCGTGCTTTTTAGACTCAGTATTGGCTACACAGTTTTTTGTTATTTCAGCAAACCTTTCTTTTACACCTCCTGCTACGCCCTTTGGACGTTTCTTAACAATTAAATTGTCGTTGGATGAAACGATGTTGCTGTTAACACGTATCTCAATCTGCAAAAAATGGTATACGATGCCGCTTAAATTGAAACGTGGCGCCCACCAATAATGGACGGTGATAGCTGTAGAAGACGGGGTTAAGAATTGAACAATACAGCCATCCACTAATAGCACGTTTGTTCTTCATTATACCCCGATATTATCATTAATAAGACGGCATCCAGCTTCCTTGAATTTTAGTAATCCTTCATAACTTAAATTACGCTAAAACGATATTATTGTCAAAAGGTGATTTAATAATGTCTGCGGCGGCCGTAGTGGCCGAGCGGTTCTAGGCGCTTCAGTCCGGACCGCGCGACCGCTACGGTCGCAGGTTAGAATCCTGCCTCGGGCATGGATGTGTGTGCTGTCCTTAGGTTAGTTAGGTTTAAGTAGGTCTAAGTTCTAGGGGACTGTTGACCTCAGCTGTTAAGTCCCATAGTGCTCTGAGCCATTTGAACCAATAATGTCCGCCGAAAATCAATAATTTTCGCGAGGAAACGATTTGCACGTGCTAGAAGTGTGCAAAAAAGTCTTACTTAGTGGAAAAGATGTTGCTACTTTAGTAACAACTAAAGAAGTAAACAGAAATTGATCTCTCCAACATTAACTAAGAGTTTAGTAACCTGCTTCCATAGTAATATAAAGTAGTCTAGAGTAAATAAGTAATAGTTATTACAAGAATAATTTATACTTGTTTGGTGCTCGCCTCATAATAATTTGAGGAGATTGTGTCGAATCGTATGGGAGAATGTTCGTCAATACTGTGTGGAAAGTATTGTTGGAGCTGTGACTGCCCACCTGTCGTAAACAGCGTGTGCAAATGGCAATGGATTATCCAGCATAGTACTGCAGTGATTCTTCTTGAAGGAAATAGAAATTTTGGGAAGAAGGTGGTTGGTCAAACTCTGCACAGAATGTATCAGAACAGGTACACTACCAGAGATCCGGAAGTAAGTAAAATTCATTGCGATGCTGAAACCCGGAAAGTCTGGAAATAACCCGAAGAGTTTTAGGCCAATATCCCTCCTAAGTAGCTTCTACAAACTCTTCGAGAGAATATTACTGACAAGACTAACTTCATACATCGAAGCCAGTCTTCTTATACATACCAAGCAGGTTTTAGAGCTGGAAGATACTTTTGTGATCAAGAGCTGTCCCTCACAACCCATTCTGCGAAAGGCTACCAGAACAAGATGAAAGCCGATCTGGTTCTCATGGATCTTACATCAGGGTACAATACAGTATGGATTGAGGGGCTATTGCTTAAGCTAAGAAGTATCATTAAATGCAAACAGATTCACACTTTTCTCAAAAACATGTAAACACAGAGGAAAATCAAGGCTTCACTTCATGTCATGAACAGTAAGAGCATGGTTCTGAGTAATGGCCTGCCACAGGGATCGGCACTAGTAACCATTCTGTTAGTCTATATATTGCCGACATACCAGACACAAACTCACGTAAATTTACGTACGCGAACGACTTAGTCATCGCATATCGAAGCAAAAATAATAACGACAGTGACAAAATACTAAACGCATACCTGGAAGCACTGAACACCTACTACTCCAAGTGGCATCTACACCCAAACCCGAACGAAACGACCAGCACCATAAAGCACATTAACAACAGAGATACAAATAAAAACTACAACTCTATATGAAAGGCCAAAGCATCAGGCATGAGGATAAGCTTAAATATTTTGGAGTGAAATTAAATTGCAGTCTAATATATAGCTCACATGTGGAAGATACAGAACAGAGCTAAAATCCTGTAATGCTCTTCCGTGGAATCTATCTGGAACGACGTGGGGTTCTGGAGGGAGCACACTGAGGACCTCAGCAGCAATCCTTGTCTACGGGATGGCTGAACACTATTCGCCAATCCGGATGAGAAGTGCACACCTAGCTAATGTGGACGTCCAACTGAAGGAGACAATGCGGATAAGGACAGAAACACTCATATGCCTCACACCCAGTCATAGCAAAGACAGAGCCCCTGAAATTTTCGATTACAGGTATCCGTAAGATCACACAAAAAAATCCTAGACGGTACAGAATTCCCTATACATCGAGACTTAGTAGCTCTAAAGAAACTTAAATCTTGGTCAGTTTTGTGGAAAATAGGCCAAGAACAACAACGCTTCGACGCAAAGAAAACTTGTAAAGAACTATGGGCAGATGGACATAAGAACCGAAAGTTGGTGGACGATGCCAAAAAGGAGATCGATGGATTCAATCTCCAGTGGAAATTGTGGACAGCTTTGAACCGTGTCAGGACGAGTGGTGGTAGGTGTAAGTAACTAATGAACAAATGGGGCCTACCAGAAATTTCTGAATGTGAGATTAGGGAAATCCAATCGATGGACCATTTACTTTTGTGTGAAGCTCATGATTATCGGAAGTTCGAGTCCTCCCTCGGGCATGGGTGTGTGTGTCGTCTATGGCGTAAGTTAGTTTAAGCTTGATTAAGTAGTGAGTAAGCTTAGGGACCGATGACCTCAGCAGCTTCGTCCCATTAGAACTTACCACAAATTTCCAATTTCCGTATGATTATGAGGGTGATCTGAAGCACACACACACACACACACACACACTCCGACTCAGCCACAGAGCGGCTCAAGAATATTTTTAGTGTTGCATAGTATTATAACAACACGTGGAAAGAATATTTTAACTCAGTATAGAGATATCAAAATATTTTAGACAATACGTAATGAGATGAATGCCTTCGTAAATGTCGAACGAGTAAATAAATAACGTATGAAGTCTCTTCCAACGCTCATGCAGTTCTCAACAGCCGAAACAGCGACATCTAGAGCGATGGTGTGTGTGTTCTACAAGCACATCCGTGAGATGGAGAATGCACATGGTGCACGAGACTGGTAATTGCTAGATCGAGTCTCGTTTAGATCATTACTTTCTCCTTTTTTTTCATTCCTTCGAATACCTGGATTATTTAAATACAAAATTGTTCTGATGTATGCTTATTAACTCTCATAAGTCTCTTTTATGAAAAATACATGTCTCATTATTTCTTGGTATGAACTGCAACACAAGAATTCCGCTTTCATTGCAGCGAAACATTCTTAATCACTGATCCTGTCTAAAAGGCTGTTAATCGTGATTGTATTATTTACAAATTTGCAGATTAATTTTTCTTTTTTATTCTGGTTTGCCCCTAACGTAAATTCTCATAAAACATGCACCTTTTTTGAAAAGTTTGATTCTGCCAGCACCTTATTTTAGCATATTAAACGTGCTTGGAGAACTTTAAAGTCGATTTTCTCGATAATTTTTGAGAGTTGCATTAAACTGCCTTGAGAGAGGTACACTGAGGTGGCCTAAATCATGGGATAGAATGCACATATACAGATGGCGGAAGTATAGCGTACGCATGTGCACTGGCAGTGTCATTTATACTCTGGTGATTCGTGTGAAAAGCTTTCCGACGTGATTATGGCCGCACGACGAGAATTAAGACTTCAAACGCGGAATGGTAGTTGGAGCAAGACGCATGAGACATTACATTTCTGAAATCCTTAGGGAATTCCATATTCCGTGGTCCACAATGTCAAGAGTGTGCCAAGAATACCACATTTCAGGCATTACTTCTCAGCACGGTCAACGCACTGACCAACAGCCTTCACTTAACGACCGAGAGCATTCACGATTCTGCAGAGTTGTCAGTGCTAACAGACAGGTATCACTGCATGAAGTAACCGCCTAGATCAGAATTGGACGTACCACTAATTTATCCGTTAGAGCAGTGTATAGGAATCTGGCGTTAATGCACTATGGCAGCAGACGACCGACGCGAGTGTCTTTGCTAACAGCACGACTTCGCTTGCAGCTCTCTCCTGTGCCCGTAACCATACCGGTTGGGCCCTATACGGCTATAAAACTGTGCCATGGTCAGATGAACCCCAATTTCAGTTGGTAAGTGCTGACGGCAGAATTCGAGTGTGTTTCAAGGCCCACGAAGTCATGGACACAAGTTGTCAACAAGGCACTGTGCAAGCTGGAGGTAGCTCCATAATGGGGTGGACTGTGTTTATATGGAATGGACTGTGTCCTCTGGATGTTCGGCTTCTTGGAGACCATTTACAGCCTTTCATGAACGTCATGTTTCCAAATAACAATGGTATTTTTATTGATAACAGTGCCACATGTCACCAGGCCACAATTGTTCGTGACTGGTTTGAAGATCATTCTAGGCAGTCCGAGCGAATGGTTTGGCCACCCAGATCGCCCATTGTGAATCCCATCGAACATTCATGTGACATAAAAGACAGATCAGTTCACGCACAGAACCCTGCCCGGCACTTTCGCTATTAAGGCTTAGTATTTCTGCAGGGGACTTCCTATTGCCACGCGACGTCGAATTGTTACACTGTGTCGCGGAAAAGGGGGTGCGACACTGTATTAGGAAGTATCCCATAACTTTTGTCACCTCAGTGTATATTTTTGTTCTGAGCTTCAAGTACAATAAATATAAAAAAAATAACAAGAAATCCAATTACCGTGTGGTCGCCTTGTTAGCTGTAACCCAAATGTTGCTCTAAGCCGATGCACTTGACAAGCAGTTTCGAAAAATCGAGGTTCAAAGAATTAAGAGCCCATTGAATGCCATGCGAAAGCGACGACATCTCGATCGGATAATGCGACAGGATAGAAGTCTGCACGTATTGCATTAAAGTCCCGTAATTCTTAATTCTTAATTTTTCACCAACCACTTGTGTCTCTAAAGCGAATTATGTTTTTATATAAATACTACTACAACTACTACTACCACCACTGCTACAACTACTACTACTACTAATAATAATAATAATAATAATAGTGGTGATCAGAGCTTGGCCAGAGGAACTGAAAGTACAAAATATACCGAGCGGTATTTACCTGGCACACAAAAGGAAGGGACTAGTGGTAGACTGTTTAGCTTTCGCTGAGGATCTGGCACTTACAGCAAGCTCAGTGGGAGTAGCAGTAAAGCAGCTCAATATACTCAATCTCCAGGCTGCCAAGGTAGGACTTCAATTGTCAGTAGAAAAGACAAATATCTCACCAACATCAATGATACTCCCAGTGAACTACAGTTGGAACAGGGTCAAATTGAGGAAGTTGACAGATTCAGGCAAATAGGAGAATGGTTGGAACCCAACCTATCAAACGGAACAGCCCTAATTACAATTAGCATATCGATTAACTAAGATAATCTATAACAAGAAATGCCTATCTCGCAATTCCAGAATAAAACACTACCAAACAGTTATCCGCACTGAAGCCCTATATGCCTCAGAATCCTTGAATCTGAACAGGAACGGCTTGACAGATGAACTAGAGATTCGGGAGAGGAAGATTCTGGGAAAAATTCTGGTACCGGACTAAACAGATGGTGAGTACAGAAGACAATCGAACCAGGAGCTATACAATCATACCGAGAAAATCACAGATGTAGCCAGGAAGAGACGTCTCGCTTTCTATGGACATATCACAAGGATGGACCAAACAAGACTAACCAACCGACTTCTCAACTATTGGAAGAGCAGGAAGACCGTGACACCATGGCTGATAGAAGTCAAGAAAGATATCCAGCAAGTGAACGTAACTGAAAATGAAATTAGAAACCCAGCATTTCTCAGAAGAATACTAAAAGAAAAGAGGTTTCAGGGTAGATCACCCCGTAAAAAGACCGGCGCCCTGTGGACAATGGAGAGAAAGGAGAAACATAGCCAGGGAATGCAGGATTACTGGGCAAACATCAAGTACCTCTCCAGGCTGAAAAGTTGAATATCGTGGTCCTTAGCAGGCCCATTCGAAAGAAGAAGAAAAGTAATAATAATAATCATAATAATAATAATATAGTAAGGATTTGTGATGAAATTAACATTTATTTATTGATACATTCTTATCCCTTTCACTAATACAGTGTAGAGTGTTCAAAGTAGTTGTAGCCCATTACGTCTTCTCTGTGATGCTCATATGAATGTATCGATATATAAAAATTCATATAATCACAAAGCCTTACTGCATCTCAATTATGCCTGAACACAAACGTACGACAATGATTACCGTTACCAACGGAAAGAAGTTACTATAGACCGTCATAATTTGACTTGTTACCGTAATTTATTGTCTCAATTGATATGGAAAACAATGACGTTCAAGCATAGCTTAAGATGTTAGGGTTTTAAATGAATATTATTATTATTTTTGTTATTATTAATATTATTATTTTACTAGCAATAATTCTCTGTCGACTTGTAGGTTGAACTGAACAAGATAAAATAGTAGGATTCATGTGCTACTTTAATGTTTGAATGCTACATATTAGATAGTGTTCTTACGAGTAGTGCGCCCATGATTTATTGAAACTGTTCCTCTTATTATTAATCAGAAGGTGTTGTTTCAACAGGATGGTCCACGACCCCTCTTCGACTATGAGCATCTGAACAACCGGTAAACTGTTTGTTGGGTTCGAAGGCAAGGTCCTATGTTGATTTTTTTCTTTTTTCATATAAAGCTGTTACCGAAAACAGGCACCCTCCGTCTACTGTCTTCTGTTTTCTTTCTAAAAAAACATAATTTTTTGTTATAAAATACATACAACATTAACAGAAAAGATGATTTCTTTCATTACCTCCAAGAGAAAAGTTTTTTTAAAAGTAGCGAATGTAGTAAAAATGTTTTTTTTATACTTTTTAGGTACAACTAGACCTTACCCGAAGTTTCTCTAGTTCTTTCTTCTTTAGCTGATAAAAGATTTTTATGAACTGTTGTTTTTACATGGTTTTTAGTGCACACTTGGCTACACATCTACCACAGTAATATGTAACATTTTCTTATTCTAATAATTTTCACATTCTTTACATACGCTACGATACCCATCTGCCCGATATTTATCCTTTTAAAAATCTTCAAAATTTTTTTTATTCAGACAATCAGCACAATGTTTTCGCCAAAGTTGGTTGTCCATTTAAAGATTGTAATTTGTAATAGGAAAAGAATTAAAAATCACATAATCAGTTCCAGATCATGACATTCATTATGACTCTTTTTTAAAAGTTTTTCACTAAATTTTAATAGGATGAAATACAAATTCATTCTCAAAAAGACACACACCATTCGTGCCTTCTGAAGGACACCCAGAGGTTTTTCTGATGATGCACTCTTTATTTCATTTCACCCTTTGGGTTCTTTCTGCTAACCTTCATCTAACCAATTTCTTCCTGAATCTAGCAACGTCCGTCATGGGCTGCAGCAGTGGATGACAGTCGCAAATTACAATAGGGTTTGGCCGACTGAACCAATCATACAGCAATTCAGCATACCCTGCAGGGCAATGCAATAGCGTTCACAAATCGTATACATTTTTGATATTTGAGTCATAAACTACATTCTAAATGTGTCATTTTTCATAAATTTATTTTGAGTAAAATTGAATTACTTTCTTCAAAATATAGTATTTATTTGAAGAGACTAGATGTTAACTACACGTAAGTGTGAATATGAGCACGCAAAATGGTATTAATAATTTACATGAAAAAGAAAGCATGAACCCATAGTAATTCAAATGGAATGTGCATCAGCGCCGTCTGTTGAAAGATTTTCTATGTAACTTAGTTTACAGATGTACAATTTTGCACATATGAAGTGCATCATCCATACAGTTAGCATATATGAAATGGATTGGTCCTAGAGATTGACACTTACAAGATGCATCACGTGTACTGTTTGACACATGAAAGGGGCATCAAATATTTTTGTCATAACTTTTTTATTTTTAGAGATAATCGAATTCTGATAGTATTTTTGGACAGAGCAAATGCCACTGAGAAACCGCTACCCACAAAACACGGAAGTTAGTTGGGTTCTATGGCTCACAGGGGCAAGGGGCGAAAATGTTTTTCCTAATCTCTCAGCCAAACTTTAAATGATCTTCAAAATTGAAAATTCTGACATAATCCACATAAAAAGAGCTATTCAGAAAAATTTTAACAAATAAAATCGGATATCATAAAAGATTCTCAGTTAGTATTCTGTGTTGTGAATCGAATGTGAGATTCTTTCTGTCGTACACAATAACATAAGCCAGAGTGTCTGCAGGTATTTTATAATTAAATGTACCACAAAATTTCATAGTCATGTTTTGACTTGTCACAATATTTTTTCTGTGAGTCATATTTATTACGTATACAGGATGGATTGATATATAATTATATGAGCTTTGTACCTCATTTCTCAATTTTGTAACCCTTTCAAAATAGTCATACATCTGCAGGAAATTATTTGGTAGTTCTAGAATCCAAATCTCCTCTGCAAAGACTTCGGCTCTACCTTTTTTTCAAATATAGTGTGCGTAGATTAACATGCCCAAATAATGAAGAAACTACCAACAGGCTATTATTTAGATTTATTTCAAAGGCAACAAATACGAAACGTGGCACATCAAATTCTGCTGTGTTGTAGAATGTAATCATATCTAACAAAAAAATTCTTCTTGGCACTCAAGCAACTTCTGAGGTTTGTAGTTCGTAAAAAAGTAACGGAACTTTGGATTTTTCAGTATCTTTCCTCATTGTTCTGTCTTGTAACTTGGCTCCTTAACAATATGTACAAGAATTTCCATACATTGTACTACAATTTTACCTTCTTTTGGAAGTGTTTATTTTACTTCAACTCCAACATTATTGTAGGTAGGCAATCTAAGACCATCATCTCCAGCACTTGAACTCCAAGTAACAATTACTGTTAAATATCCTTCACATATTATCTCTTTATAATCTTTAAAAAATCCGCCAAGCATTCCTAGTGGATAAAGCACCTCATATTTCCAGGTCGTTATTTTCTCATTATTAAGTTTATGTCCTTCTGTACGTATTTCATTATTAAGAAACTAAGTCAAATACAACAAAACTGGCGATGAAATAAACGTATGCTCTATTCTAGACATAACACTATTTCCTTTCTTATGGCTATGAAATCAAATAGCTTTGCCACATAGTTATCAATTAATTATTTATTAGATTTTCTATCATAATTTGTTTAATCTGTACTGTCAGCTACAATAATACTGAAGCTCACATACAACTGTGCATGATTTGGATGCAGACATCCGTCAACAATATTAATATTAATCTCTGTTTCCCTGTTGGGTACATTTAAATCACCTTTAGTCTTCTCACTTAGAGGGATTATGGAGAACTGATAGCTCTCTATTTTGTACATTATTTATTAAAGAATACATTTTATTAAGCCATATCTAAAATAACTGTTACAGTAGCACCAGTAAAGTCAATTAAGTTATCATTTTCATCAGTTATAGGTATTACTAAATCCTGAATAGGATCAAACATAGGAATTATACAGGCTAATGTGGGTCATGGATTAGGGTCCACCAAATTCAGCTCTAGCTTGAATGAAGGAATAATATTTGTTTATCGACGAAAGTGGTCCGTATACTTCACAAACATTCCGTCAGCTAGACTGAGATTTGTGTTGGATAATTAGTATGGAATAGGTTTCGGATCATCGATAACAACGGTTTTATTTTGTTAGTTTCACTCATTTAGTTACTAAATCCAAGTTAACTTACAATACTATTCTTTCTATCAATATGCAGTGAATAGCCAAAGAACCTGGTACACCTGACTAATATCGTGTAGGGCTCCCGCCACACCCTAAAGTGCCGCAATACGACGTGTCATGGACTCGACTAATGTCTGAAGTAGTGCTGGAGGGAAGTGACACCATGAATCTTGCAGGGCTGTTCATAAATCCGTAAGAGCACGAGGGAGTGGAGGTGTCTTCTGAACAGCACGTTGCAAGGAGCCCCAGATTTTCTTAGTAATGTTAATGTCTGGGGAGTCTGGTGGACAACGGAAGTGTTTATGCTCAGAAGATCGTTTCTGGAGACACTTTGTAGTAATTTGAACGTGTGGGGTGCCATATCGTCCTGCTCAAATTGCCAAAGTCCGTCAGAATGCACAATGGACATGAATGGATGCTGGTGATCTGTCAGGATGCTTACGTACGTGTCAACTGTCAGAGTCGTACCTAGACGTATCGGAGGTCCCATGTCACTCCCACTGCACACCCGCCACACCATTACATAGCCTCCACCAGCTGGAAAAGCCCCCGGCTGAAATGCAGGGTTCAGGGGTCCATGGATCCCGTACACGTCCATCCGCTCGATACGAGACTCGTCCGATCAGGCAACATATTTCCAGCCAACAACAGTCCAGCGCTCAGGCGAGGCGTATAACTTTGCGTCGCGCAGTCATCAAGGGTACACAAGTGGGCCTTCGGCTCCGAAAGCCCAAATCTATAATGTTTCGTTGAGTGGTTCGCACACTAGCAATTGTTGATGGCCTATTGAAATCTGCAGAAATTTGCGGAAGGGTTGCACTTCTGTCACGCCGAACGATTCTCTTCAGTCGTCGTTGGTCCCGTTCTTGCAGTATATATCTCTAATATATGATCTGCATCTCCAAAACTGTCTGAAAATCTGGTGATGGGAATTGGTTCACATTGCCTTGTAGTCATGTCGTGATTGGGTTGACAGGACAAATTTGCTGAGCCTACACGAAAAAGCGATGTTAGTCCCATGAAATCAGACGTTTTTACGAAACTCGAAATGAGATGTTTTTACGAAACTCGTAGAGCGTCACCATATTGCGTGAGGAAATTGTTTTCGAAGTTCTTTTATGACTTTCGCTGATCAGTTGGCTCTTAGGCAGGGCATTCAACATCGTATACGACGGACATCTGTCCTAGGAACAGCGTTTCATGCCCTCTGGTACATCTTCCTCACAAAGGAAACGTTATTGAATTAACTTATTGAAACCACGTTCTGCTTTGCATTTTTAAGACGAGAAAATGTTCCACAGGCCTTGACGCTTGTCAAGCATCCCTAGTGGTTTTAATACGTATTTTGCCTCTTAAAGTAATTTCGTATGGCATGGTTGGCCGGGTGACCTTCCATCAGAAGTTAGTTCGAGCGCCTAACTGAAAATGTTTGTTGTCTAGTATTAGCACACACATCAATTAGTCTACAATGTGATGAGGTAAAATTTGTAACACCAAATACACTACTGGCCATTAAAATTGCTACACCACGCCGACCACGGTGGCCACGCGGTTCTAGGCGCTGCAGTCCGGAACCGCACGACTGCTACGGTCGCAGGTTCGAATCCTACCTCGAGCATCGATGTGTGTGATGTCCTTAGGTTAGTTAAGTTTAAGTAGTTGTACGTTCTAGGGGACTGATGGCCTCAGATGTTAACTCCCATAGTGCTCAGAGCCATTTGAACCATTTTTTTGGCTACACCACGAAGATGACGTTCTACAGAAGTGAAATTTAGCCGTTAGCTTTTCAGAGCACTTACACAATCGATTTCCAATCGATTTCTCATACACAAACAGCAATTGACCGGCGTTGCCTAGTGAAACGTTGTTGTAATGCCTCGTGTAAGGAGGAGAAATGCGTACCATCGCGTTGCTGACTTTGATAGAGGTAGGATTGTAGCCTATCGCGATTGCGGTTTATCGTATCGCGACATTGCTGCTCGCGTTGGTCGAGATCCAATGACTGTTAGCAGAATATGCAATCGGTGGGGTGCGGTTCTAGGCGCTACAGTCTGGAGCCGAGCGACCGCTACGGTCGCAGGTTCGAATCCTGCCTCGGGCATGGATGTGTGTGATGTCCTTAGGTTAGTTAGGTTGAATTAGTTCTAAGTTCTAGGCGACTAATGACCTTAGAAGTTAAGTCGCATGGTGCTTAGAGCCATTTGAATCGGTGGGTTCAGGAGGGTAATACGGAACGCCGTGCTGGATCCCAACGGCCTCGTATCACTAGCAGTCGAGATGACAGGCATCTTATCCTCATGGCTGTAATGGATCGTGCAGCCACGTCTCGATCTCTGTGTCAACAGATGGGGACGTTTGCAAGACATCAACCATCTGCATGAACAGTTCGACGGCGTTTGCAGCAGCTTGGACTATCAGCTCGGAGACCATGGCTGCGGTTACCCTTGACGCTACATCACAGACAGGAGCGCCTGTGATGGTGTACTCAACGACGAACCTGGGTGCACGAATGGCAAAACGTCATTTTTCCGGATGAATCCTGGTTCTGTTTATAGCACCATGATGGTCGCATCCGTGTTTGGCGACATCGCGGTGAACGCACATTGGAAGCGTGTATTCCTCATCGCCATACTGGCGTATCACCTGGCGTGATGATAAGGGGTGCCATTGGTTGCACGTCTCGGTCACCTCTTGTTCGCACTTTGAACAGTGGACGTTACATATGAGATGTGTTAAGACCTGTGGCTCTACCCTTCATTCGATCCCGGCGAAACCCTACATTTCAGCAGGACAATGCACGACCGCGTGTTTCATATCCTGTACGGGCTTTTCTGGATACAGAAAATGTTCGACTGCTGCCCTGGCCAACACATTCTCCAGGTCTCTCACCAACTGAAAACGTCTGGTGAATGGTAGCCGAGCAACTGGCACGTCACAATACGCTAGTCACTACTCGTGATGAACTGTGGTAACGTGTTGAAGCTGCATGGGCAGCTCTACCTTACACGCCATCCACGTTCTGTTTGACTCGATGCCCAGGCGTACCACGGCCGTTATTACGGCCAGAGGTGGTTGGTCTGGGTACTGATTTCTCAGGATCTATGCACCAAACTGCATGAAAATGTAATCACATGTCAGTTGTTGTATAATATATTTGTTCGATTTATACCCGTTTATCATCTTCATTTCTTCTTAGTGTCGCAATTTTAATGGCCTGTAGTGAATATTCTGCCTCACCAGTAATGCCTGTTATCCCGTATCGAACCAAAACTTACACAGTCTTCCTTATATATAGCCAGTTAGACAAATTGCCGCCCCTGATTCTACATGCGTTGCTACCTCTGGATCACGATCACGGGTCCCCGGGTTCGGTTCCCGGCCGGGTTGGGATTTTCTCTGCTTAGGGCTGGGTGTTTGTGTTGTTTGGTTGTTTGGGGGACGAGACCAGACAGCGAGAACATAGGAGTCGCCGGATTAGGGGAGTACAGGGATGGAAGTCGGCCGTGCCCTTTCAAAGGAACCGTCCCAGCATTTGCCTGGAGCGTGTACAGGATGGCAGTCAGTCAAGGAATATTTTAGGGAATTGGTTTAAGACATTTATTTCAAAGGCCGAGTGGAATCTTTACAAGGTTGCTCCCAGAGTAATTCACGCCGTGCCTACGTGACACAAGTCGCTTGCCTTTCAAATCCGAGGCGGGTCTCTCCAGTTAGACCTGCTGACAGGAGACGCCCTGAACCCTCTGCCGCAACTGCTAGCGAATTCACGCCATTGATTTTAGCCAATAGCGTGCGCGGGATACTGATTACGTATGTGGACGCCGGAGCGTCCTGCGGAGCGGAACGCACTTGCTTCTCTCTCTTATAATCCAGACCTCGAGCAGAACAGACGTCTTTTTGGAAGGTGGAGCCTCCGGCTCTCTTTCGCGACCGGCCACCACCGTAAGTTAAAATGAACCACTTCCCCTTCCGTTGCCCATTTTAATTAATTATTCGACCTCCTAGACTGGCCTAAAGCCGCTAACTTCCGAACCTAGGCGCGCCCTTTGTACTCCGTATATTGAAATATACCCTGTTCATTGTACTTAATTTCATGTTTTGTCATTTAACGGCAGCCCTGGATGCCCACTATCAAATCCTGCCCTCTCGACCTCCTGCACACTGCCGCCACGAGTTATATTTAACAGCCTCATTCCCCCTTCCCTGCCAAGCTATACATTAACATCGGTTGCAGGAGTCCCTCGTAAACTTCCCCTAACTTTACAACTGGTGTCAGGAGTGGAATGTAACAATTATAACCCCCCTTCGTGGCACGTTAGCGTCTGTATAACTTTACAAGCGATTTTGGGAAATCACGGAAAACCTAAATCAGGATGGCAGGATGCGGGATTGAGCCGTCGTCCTCCCGAATGCGAGTCCCGTGTGCTAGTGTTTGTGTTGTCCTCATCATTGTATCATCATTCATTAAAGTGGCTAGATCGGACTGTACACACTGGGAATTTGTACGGGCGCTGGAGATCGCGCAGTTGAGCACCCCACAAACCATACATCATCATCATCATCATCATGATTCTGCACACGGATGTTCCGTGGTCACACGCACAAGGAGCGTTGTTCAGTGGTCACACCGACCGCTGTAGCCTTTGACTTCGAGCGCATGTGTTACCCTGATCCCACACTCCACGCGGCTATGGACATTTTCGAACGAAATGGTTTCACCTTCGACACTATTGCTTCCTACAAAATCGCTGCTTGTTGGCCGGAGAGCAACATCTGTAGCATATTATCTCTGTAATAAATGTTACTAGCTTTTCTCTCGGTATAGTTAGTAGTCAGTTTCAGCCCGCAGTTTTCGATAGTTCCATGCGCAATTTTCGCGACATTTAAGCCTCAGTCACTCCAAAACGCGTCCAGCGATACCCTTCATTACAGATGTCGGACGTCGTATGCTGGGTATACTGGTAAAACCGGACAGGCGGCGAACTGTGGCGGAACTAACATCAGACTTTGATGCTGGGCAGAATGCAAGTGTGTCTGAACACACAGTGCACCGAACACTCATAACGATGGGCTTCCGCTGCCGATGATCCATGTATGTCCAAGTATTAACACCACGGCATCGGCAACTACGACTGAAATGGGCCCGTGACCTTCGGCACTGGACGTTGGTGCAGTGGCAGAGCGTTCCATGGCCTGATGAATCCCGATATCATCGTCATCATGAAGATGGGTGGGCGCAAAACTGTCGTCTTCCAGCTGCGGGATAGAGACAAGCTGGCGGCGGTTCTATTATGCTCTGGGCAACATATATGTAGGCATCCATGGGTTCAGTGGATCTCCTGCAAGGCAACTTGACGGTCAACGAGCATTTTACATTGGTTGCTGACCACATACACACCTTCATGATATTATGTTACCCGATAGGAGTGGCATTTTTCAGCAAGATAATGCGCCATGTCACAAGGCCACGAGTGTGATGTAGTGGTTCGAGGATCACAGTGGCTAGTTGCAATTGATTTTCTGTCCTCCTAATTCAGCAGATCTGAACCTGTTCCACGGGACTGGAAGAAGGCCCAAGTCATGGCAATCTATAAAAAGAGTAGAAAATCCGATACACATAATTGCCAGCCAATTTCATTGACATCGATTTGTTGTAGAAACATGGAACATACTTTCTGTTCAGACGTAATGACCTTTCTAGACTCTGAGAAGCTCATCTGCAGAAACCAGCACGGTTTTAGGAAACAGCGGTCATGCGCGACGCAGCTGGCCCTCTTTGTGCATGATATACCACAGACTCTAGATACCGGCTCCTAGGTTGATGCCATATTTCTCGACATTTGGAAGGCGTTCAACTCATTTCCGCACTGTCGCTTGCTCCAAAAAGTGCGCTTACGGTCTATACGATGACATATGCGGTTGGATAGAAAGTTTTCTAACAGACGGGGAACAGTATGTCGTCCTAAATGGGGTGACTTAAAACAGAAACAAGCGTAACTTCGTGTGGGTCACAGGGCAGCGTAATAGGTCAGCTGCTTTTTACGATTTACATAAACGATCTGGTTGATGGTATTGACAGCGGCATTAGACTGTTTGCCGAGATGGTGTAGTCTACAGGAAAGTAGTATTACACGAAAATTGTGAACAAATCAATGAGGATTTGCAGAAAATAAATGCGTGGTGTAGTGACTGGCAGTTATCTCTCAATATTAGTAAGTGTAACCTACGGCGTATAACAAGGCGAAAATCCCCATTAATGTACGAGTACTAAATAAATGCCCAGTCCTCAAAAATCTGGGTGTGACTATTCTAAATAATCTCAAATGGAATGATCTGATTACACAAGTAACACGCAAGGCGAACTCTAGACTGTGGTTTATTGGTAGAATCCTGAAGCGATGCAGTCCTTCAACAAAGGAAATAGCTTACTATACGTTAGTTCGTTCAATCTTAGAGTATTGTTCGTCTGTATGGGATCCTTACCAATTGTGTCTGATTCTAGAGATTGAGAGGATCGAAAGAAGAGCGGCAGATGGTTCAAATGGCTCTGAGCACTATGGGACTTAACTTCTGAGGTCATCAGTCCCCTAGAACTTAGAACTACTTAAACCTAACTAACTGTAGCGCCTAGAACCTCTCGGCCACCCCTACCGGCGAGTGGCAAATCTCATAGAAAGTTTGAAGTGGGACACGCTTGCAGATAGACGACGCGCTAAACGGAAAGGGCTGCTCACTAAATCCCGAAATCCGATCTTCACCGAGGATGTAGAGCCTTTATTATTACAACCAGGAGGCCGCTGTGGGCGAGCGGTTCTAGGCACTTCAGTCCGCTACGGTCACAGGTTCGAATCCTGCTTGGGGCATGGATGTGTGTGATCTCCTTAGGTTAGTTAGGTTTAAGTAGTTGCAATTTCAACAACAGAAGCACAAACCACACCGAAACAAGTTGTGTCCTTGTCGACTACATAACCAAAACAGAGAAAGGAAACACAAGACAAGCCACGCTACTACCCAATATCTAAGACAGCACAGGAAAAAACAGTTAGACTACAACATTATTTCGACGCAAAACAACGACACAAAACAGAACTCAAAAAGATCACACAAAACCACTGGGACAAATTTGTAAAGATCAAAACACTAAACAACATCTGGAGGACACCTTTTAAGATACAAACTGATCGTTAAAGGCCCCAACAGTACTGTCAAAGCTTATGAGACAGGATGGCACGTTCACAAAAGGTTGGAAATGCTCTGCTCAACATCTTTTGCGTAAACTCCTTCCCGCTGACCACTATACACAAGGCCACCGACAACATACAAACTTTCGCAGACAACTTACTGAACCGTATGGGAATAACGGAGTCACTACCCCTTTTGCACTTGAATAGGTTGCCTTGGCAACTGGAAAATTAAAAGATAGGAAAGCCCCTGGCCCATATGGCAGTCACCCGGAAGCGGTCAGAACTGCTGCTCCACAAACTGGAAATTATGTAACAGACTTATTAAACGACGCATTACTAGAGAGATGAATACCAACATTATGGAAAACTGCCAACGCAGAAATAATTAAAGAGTGAGACGACTGAGACCCGACTGACCCAGAGACCTATAGACCCATATGCCTTATCAACAACATAGCGAAAATACAAGAAAGATACTGAGTGACAGACTACAGTCGCACAGACAGCTAGTCGGACTAAATCCCCATCAGTACAGCTTCAGACAACACAAATCTACAGACGACGCAGTAAAGAGAGTAACAGGAATAATACAGTCAACTGACGGCAAATATGCTGCTGCTGTATTGTTAGACATTTCTGGAGATTTTGACAACCTCAGGAAGCCAGCTTTCGTCGGAAGACTAAAAGATATACGGCCTCCATAAGCTTTGTATAATAGTCTGGTATACTACTGCAAGCACAAAACAGTGGAATGGAAGTCTGGCCACCGAAAGGTTATCAAAAAGATCACTGAAGTATGCCTACAATGATCCATTTGCAGGCCACTATTCTAGGACATTGCCATCGAACTTCTATTACATAAAATCAATGAGGATAACAAAGCGAAAGGGGTGGTGGCATACGCTGACGATTTGCTGGTCGTAGTGTCAGCTAATTCAACACTAGAATTAGAAACAAAGACCACACAACTCCTGGAAAGTGTCAACAACTGGTCTACAAATAATAAACTGTCTATAGCAACTAAAAAAAGAGTGTACGTGTAATTAAACAGTACTCTTAAAACGAAGCCTATAATAAAGCTAATCAACATAGCAATTAAGAATATGGAAGTAACTACATATCGCGGAATACATATGAACTATAAAATAAATTTCAATGAAAGCTCAAGACTAATTATTGACTAAGAGATGACAATAATGCCTAAATTAGCTAGACTTAACAAAACCCAATTTAGACTTCCATTATAGATTATGCGGATCTATCACATGTCACTCTTTGAGTCAGTAGTTTATATTGCTGCGAGCACCTGGGAACACCGCCTCCGACTGACCACGTATAAAAACATTTTAAGACGCGGGCAAAGGAGCGTACATATCAGAATATTTGGAGTTTTTAGAACAACATCAATAGAGGCACTGTTTGTGGTCATGGGTTTTTGCCCTGTTGATATCACTATTCGTCACCGAGTAGCGACATACTGGATAAAGAAAGGTACACCAGACAAAATACCAGACGTAACTGGACCCAACATAACAGACCGAAGAATACTGCGGACTGAGACGTGGCAGGAGGAATGGGACCAGACAGACAAGGAACGACGTGCCTACTCTTTTTTTCCCTAACATACAAGAATGCATAAGACTAACATACATGGACCCCGCAAGAGGAATGACCCATATGCTGCCCATCTCCATTGTGTAGGTCGAAAAGAAACTGACATTTGTGAATGTGTTGAATATGGCACCGCTGAACATGTTGTTCTCCACTGCAAGACATTAACACACCGAAGACCGAATGTATAATTACAAGACCTAGGAAAGACAATAAGAGATCAGAACAAGTGGACTTTCCTGAACAGACTAGCAGATGACGTATCTCAAACCTTATGGAGCTTACAGAAGAAACAGACCATACTTAAGAACACTACAAAATGCAGCACAAGCATGACAACAAAACACATGGCTCGAAACAGACAATGACATTGAATCGAATGAAACAATAGATACAGAAAGTGAACGTGACATTCAAATATCAATGTAATTATCCATACAAGGTCAAAAAAAAAATGTGATACAACAGAACCTAAAAATAGAAAAAATAAAATAGTATAAAAACTGTGTAATTAACATTAGACTTGGATTAATTCATAACACAGTTAATGAAATTATTATATGAAGCCAAAGTTATCAGTTCTAAGCACAAATATTTGTAAAGCTGTTTCAGTGACGACAGGCCCGGTTTTTTTCCGAGCTGTCGTCACTGAAACAGCCACTATTACAGGGCCAAACTTTCTCTTTCACTAACTTCCCTCAGGCCTTTCTTTACTATTGGTATTCTCTTTAATCATTGTTTATTTATGTTCTCCAATTTTGTATTTTATTTTTTTATCCTTTATTTATATTAAGGAAGAGCTAAAAAGAAATTCCGATTGTTAACACACTGAGACAGTAATAATTTTACCATTAGTACAATTGTACTAGTAATAGTACTGCCCACAAACTGTTATATATATAGGGGGCTAGTTGCAGAAAATAAATAAATAAATAAATGCCCTGCTGTTCGATGGTGATGGGCAGGTAATGGGAGGTTCAAAAATATCGCTGTCCGGCGCTGATCGTTGCTGAAGAAGCCATGCTTCTGTGTCGACTCGAAACTTCTCGAGCGTAGCCAGTGTTCTAGGTGCTGATGTCGTCAGTTCAAGGGGGTCGATGCAAAAGTGGTCAGCAGCAAAGGGCCGCTGCGCCTACAAATCTTCATCTGCATCTGCTGGCGGCGACAGCGGTGTGATTACATCTCTAGGACGTGGCCGAGTTTTATGCCTTAACAATAGGAAGAATGCACGATATAATTTCTAGGCGATTATAGAGTATACTAGGTGTGAAACTTTGTACATGGCTACCTCTACCAGCAACAGTACCTCTAGCCCCGCTGGGTATCGAATAGAACTGAGCATGGATGATAGATACGGGTGCGTCATGACACGCATCTCCAAGTCTATGCAACAGTTCATCGATCGTAGAAGCTGGCATCTGCTGGCCTGTCAATCTTTCGGCAGCCCATGACCAGTTGTCACCTGTTTCCAGTGGCTGAGAGAATGGAGAACGATGAGCCTTTAGTGCCGCCCGGAGTTGCGAGCGGTTCTAGGCGCGTCAGTCTGGAACCGAGCGACCGCTACGGTCGCAGGTTCGAATCCTGCCTCGGGCATGGATGTTTCTGATGTCCTTAGGTTAGTTACGTTTGACTAGTTCTAAGTTTTAGGGGACTGATGACCACAGATGTTAAGTCCCATAGTGCTCAGAGCCATTTGAACCATTTTTTGAGCCTTTAGAGGCAAACATACACTCTCAACGATATTAACTGTAGATAACAGAAATACTGAAAGTGTGTCTCAGTTCCAATTCATTGGCAATGACAAAACTTACAGCAGTGATCATGATACAGATCAAAAGTTGGATAAGTAACAGGCCATAACTGGAACAACCCAAAAACCATTATTTAGGAAAAATAACAAAGAAACTAGAATAAATTTCATAAAGCGTTTAGTGTCAAATACAAGACTACAACACAGAGTCCCCAGAGAACGAGTGCGAACATTTCCTTGTCAGCTTTTGGATGTTGGGAAAGGTCGAATCATTGCAATGAGTAGCATGGCAACATCATACCGACGGATGCACAGACATTGGCTGTAGTAAAATTACTGCAGAACAAGTGGTGACGAGATGGACTAAGGGTGACAGTGTGACAAGAGTAGTAGGCACGAGTTCTCCCAGAAGCATATCGAAAGTTTGATCGACTGGCTCTGACGAATGACATCAACTGAAATTTGGGCCCAGGAATCGTCTGCCACATCCCACTGCAAGCTCGGTTGAGATCTCATGTTGCTATCATTCTTCAGCACTGAAACTGTACCACAAATTTCTGAGAATTGCACTGCGTAGAGGCAGAGGCGCCAAAGTCAAATGGGCCACTGAGTTGAATTCTGTGTTTTTCAGCGATCTACATCAACATCTACATCCATACTCCGCAAGCCACCTGACGGTGTGTGGCGGAGGGTACCTTGAGTACCTCTATCGGTTCTCCCTTCTATTGCAGTCTCGTATTGTTCGTGGAAAGAAGGATTGTCGGTATGCCTCTGTGTGGGCTCTAATCTCTCTGATTTTATCCTCATGGTCTCATCGCGAGATATACGTAGGAGGGAGCAATATACTGCTTGATTCCTCGGTGAAGGTATGTCCTCGAAACTTTAACAAAAGCCCGTGCCTAGCCACTGAGCGTCTCTCCTGCAGAGTCTTCCACTGGAGTTTATCTATCATCTCCGTAACGCTTTCGCGATTACTAAATGAACCTGTAACGAAGCGCTCTGATCTTCATTGGATCTACTCTGTCTCTTCTATCAACCCTATCTGGTACGGATCCCACACTGGTGAGCAATACAGGTATTCAAGCAGTGGGCGAACAAGCGTACTGTAACCTACTTCCTCTGTTTTCGGATTGCATTTCCTTAGGATTCTTCCAATGAATCTGTCTGGCATCTGCTTTGCCGACGATCAACTTTATATGATCATTCCTTATTAAATCACTCCTAATGCGTACTCCCAGATAATTTATGGAATTAACTGCTTCCAGTTGCTGACCTGCTATATTGTAGCTAAATGATAAGGAATCTTCCATTCTTTGTATTCGCAGCACATTACACTTGTCTACATTGAGATTCAATTTCCATTCCCTGCATCATGCGTCAATTCGCTGCAGGTCCTCCTGCATTTCAGTACAATTTTCCATTGATACAACCTTTCGATATACCGCAGTGTCATCCGCAAAAAGCCTCAGTAAACTTCCGATGTCATCCACAAGGTCATTTATGTATATTGTAATAGCAACGGTCCTACGACACTCCCCTGCGGCACACCTGAAATCACTCTTACTTCGGAAGACTTCTCTCCATTGACAATGACATGCTGCGTTCTGTTATCTAGGAACTCTTCAGTCCAATCACACAATTGGTCTGATAGTCCATATGCTCTTAGCGATGTGTCTCGCACTTGTCTGTGGTGGTCGGATCGACGTCACCGCGCCCGTTGACGGCCTGGTGTGACATCAGAGGAAGCTACGATTCTAGAGACCGATTCCTCTCGAAATCTGGAAATCATGGTGTAGAGAGTTACGGATTGAGAAGTTGAGGCTGACAGATCGCCAGTATGTGGCGAGAATGGTAAACCATGTCGTGATACCCTCCATGACCACGGCACCAAATCGCACATTCCAGGACGACAGTGAAAGTTACCACACTGTAGTTCCACCACAAACGCCGTCAGGAAAATACGGATCCATGTCTGGCTTTCCCATGATACACTCCTGGAAATGGAAAAAAAAACACATTGACACCGGTGTGTCAGACCCACCATACTTGCTCCGGACACTGCGAGAGGGCTGTACAAGCAATGAACACACGCAAGGCACAGCGGACACACCAGGAACCGCGGTGTTGGCCGTCGAATGGCGCTAGCTGCGCAGCATTTGTGCACCGCCGCCGTCAGTGTCAGCCAGTTTGCCGTGGCATACGGAGCTCCATCGCAGTCTTTAACACTGGTAGCATGCCGCGACAGCGTGGACGTGAACCGTATGTGCAGTTGACGGACTTTGAGCGAGGGTGTATAGTGGGCATGCGGGAGGCCGGGTGGACGTACCGCCGAATTGCTCAACACGTGGGGCGTGAGGTCTCCACAGTACATCGATGTTGTCGCCAGTGGTCGGCGGAAGGTGCACGTGCCCGTCGACCTGGGACCGGACCGCAGCGACGCACGGATGCGCGCCAAGATCGTAGGATCCTACGCAGTGCCGTAGGGGACCGCACCGCCACTTCCCAGCAAATTAGGGACACTGTTGCTCCTGGGGTATCGGCGAGGACCATTCGCAACCGTCTCCATGAAGCTGGGCTACGGTCCCGCACACCGTTAGGCCGTCTTCCGCTCACGCCCCAACATCGTGCAGCCCGCCTCCAGTGGTGTCGCGACAGGCGTGAATGGAGGGACGAATGGAGACGTGTCGTCTTCAGCGATGAGAGTCGCTTCTGCCTTGGTGCCAATGATGGTCGTATGCGTGTTTGGCGCCGTGCAGGTGAGCGCCACAATCAGGACTGCATACGACCGAGGCACACAGGGCCAACACCCGGCATCATGGTGTGGGGAGCGATCTCCTACACTGGCCGTACACCACTGGTGATCGTCGAGGGGACACTGAATAGTGCACGGTACATCCAAATCGTCATCGCACCCCTCGTTCTACCATTCCTAGACCGGCAAGGGAACTTGCTGTTCCAACAGGACAATGCACGTCCGCATGTATCCCGTGCCACCCAACGTGCTCTAGAAGGTGTAAGTCAACTACCCTGGCCAGCAAGATCTCCGGCTCTGTCCCCCATTGAGCATGTTTGGGACTGGATGAAGCATCGTCTCACGCGGTCTGCACGTCCAGCACGAACGCTGGTCCAACTGAGGCGCCAGGTGGAAATGGCATGGCAAGCCGTTCCACAGGACTACATCCAGCATCTCTACGATCGTCTCCATGGGAGAATAGCAGCCTGCATTGCTGCGAAAGGTGGATATACACTGTACTAGTGCCGACATTGTGCATGCTCTGTTGCCTGTGTCTATGTGCCTGTGGTTCTGTCAGTGTGATCATGTGATGTATCTGACCCCAGGAATGTGTCAATAAAGTTTCCCCTTCCTGGGACAATGAATTCACGGTGTTCTTATTTCAATTTCCAGGAGTGTATATCAGCCAAACAGCAGGCCTGTGATTCGATGATGATGATGATGATGATGTTTGGTTTGTGGGGCGCTCAACTGCGTGGCTATCAGCGCCCGTACAGGTATCCAATCTTTGCTCAGTCCAATTTCGCCACTTTCCTGGATGATGATGAAATGATGAGGACAACACAAACACCCAGTCATCTCGAGGCAGGTGAAAATCCCTGACCCCGCCGGGAATCGAACCCGGGACCCCGTGCTCGGGAAGCGAGAACGCTACCGCGAGACCACGAGTGGCGGACTGTGATTCGATGGAAAACCACCCTACAGTCAGCAGTCCTCATGAATGTACACAGCATTTGTTTCTGGCATGACAACGCATTCATTATGGCGGCATTCGGAGGTTGTCTACTTTCATGTCACAACGAATAAAAGAGTACATTTGGGCACGTGGAGGACTCAACTCGCACTGATGACGTGGGCATCAATTCCGAATAGGTTAAAAATTTAATCGCTCACTACCAGTTATATGATAACCATCTCCATAAAATCTGATAATAATAGGACAAAAGCTTCATGGAGTACCTCTTCTAATTTCTGTCTGCGTATCTGTGTCAACTATAGAATCAAAAATAAACACGTAAATAAATAAGAAAAGAGGGCTCCGATACCTGAACAGATTGGGAAAAGGAAAAATACTATTCATAATGTTATCATATAGACGGGACGGCAGTAGAGAGTTAACAAGAAAACGCCGGCCGATGTGGCCGTGCGGTTCTAGGCGCTGCAGTCTGGAACCGCGGGACCAGTACGGTCGCAGGTTCGAATCCTGCCTCGGGCGTGGATGTGTGTGATGTCCTTAGGTTAGTTAGGTTTAACTAGTTCTACGTTCTAGGGGACTAATGACCTCAGAAGTTGAGTCCCATAGTGCTCAGAGCCATTTGAACAACAAGAAAACTTTGATAACCAATTCTTCTGTGACAGGAACAGGTCAGATGTAGTGTCACTACGAACCGTCGGCAACATCCGTCTGGAAGCCGTGTTGAGATTTCGAGTGGTCAAGCGTTGTTCATTACTGACACCGTACCAGAAACAATACAGAATTACATGGTGTAGTGCCAAAAGAAAATTAAAGGCATCACTTCTGCGCTGTTATACTGATGGAATATGTGTTGCAAACGGGGACTTCTGTCAAGTTTTCTTAGGATTTCTTCCATGGGAGCCCAGACTCACAGAAAGGGACTGCGCTATTCTGACCCACTAAAATGGAGAAATTCTCTGTTCCTGGCCCCAGTGTCCATCTCTTATTCGTGGTCGATATTTCTCACCGGTTTATAGCCACTGGATCTGATAAGCATTCTGAAGCAAAAGCTGACAAAAGACAGCATTTCTGCACCGTACCTAGCCATTTTCAGGTGAAATATGGAGAACTAGCGTCATTATAAAGGTGACGCGAAACAGAAAATGCAATAGCAGTTGTCTCAAGGCTACTTTTACGTAGCTTCTTAACCGACAGTAGTATAAACAGTTTGTTACCCAGAGACTTTTAGAAGACGTTTAGAGCTCGTGGCAAACTATCCGGATCTGTCCTATCAGGTCTCATTACAGAGAGAAAGGGTAAGATATATTTGTGATCGCGTTTCCAATCACAGATTAGGACTGCTTAGCGATTACGGGTTAAGTGGTAGGATCCACGGAGCTGGACATCAAGTACTTAGCAGTCAACGAATTTAATCTTCTTATTTATATATTAAAATTAATGTTCCGAATCCAACTCAAGCCACCGATAGCTTGCCTAAGTGGACGATCATCTGATAGTGGGGGCAGAGCATGTCACCTATCATTTAATTCATAAAATACTCAAGATGGAGTAACTGCTTTCGGCCTCTGTTCGTTGCTGTTCTTGGTAGGCTCACTTCGCGACTTGCACTAGTGTGTCTGTTACCCCCTTTTCGCGATGCATGTGTTCGTTTCCACCGCCGTCGAAGCAATCATAGACAGTGTCGTTCAGCTGTAACCAAGACTTACGTGGTAGAACATTTGTGACACATCCGTCCGTAATGAAACTGAAAATTTGCGACTTGCATCGCGAGAAAATGGCTTCACGGTACTACAGTCCTAGAGCGGTAATCTTTGTCACTGTTTCATTGTCTGCGATCTTGCGGTTCGTCATTGATCTTGGTTTATTACCATCGTTCTTGATTCTAAATTCTCAAGTGAATTGATCTGACTAAACTACAATCGTCCAGTCATAACTGTGGGTTCTTTGATAGCTGTGGGATATGGCTGGTCAGAACTACTACATGTGAAATATAAGTTCAATTTATTAAAATAATGATAAAAAGATTGACTTAACTTTATTCAATCAATACATTGCCCCAGAAGTGTGTCGAATATTTACAGATGTCTCTGAACAGTAAAGCATCATTTGATGTACACAATTATAGACTCTTCTCTTGAAGTACAAGTTCAGTATTTATAAAAGTACAGTTCAGTCTGAGACCTGAATAGCGCTGGTATCCTAATTAGACGATGCTGCCTGTATCATCGGAACGAGTCAGTGCTGGGCTCTATATCGACCTCCATACGATGACACTTCGGTGCGGAGCCTCCCATTCGTCGTTGCGGACATCGCAGTCGACTTCAGCGTGGCACAGCGATCTTTGAACGATACAACATTAAGGTCCTTCTCAGATTTTTTGGTCAATAATCTCTCTAGGGACTGCACATAGGATTATACAGCCAACCTGTTGTACATAGCTGGTAGGTACATTGACCTAGGTTTCGACATCTACTAGGGGTATCTCCATTAGAATTAAATTTTGCTAAATCCTATAGAATAGTACATACAAAACTAGGTATGAAAAAAAAAAGATTAAGGAATATGACAATTTTCGTGGCACGTACGTAAAGTTACATTGCTAAAAAGCAATGGTCAGAATTTAAAACAGCTATGCTCAAGTAAAAAGTGAAATAAAACGTTCTAGTCTTTGCCACGTGTGACCAGCTGGGAACATCAGACTGATCGGTCCAGTGGCTTACATTGCTGCCACGAAAACCATACGAGATGCCCAGCCTATCAGGCGCGGACAGTAACATGCGCCCATTTGAAACATTATAACAGAAATATTTGAAGAAAGTTACTTAATTATAAAAACAAAGTATGGAGAAAGACAGCTTCATGTCTTTTTGAAAATATACAGTAGTCAAGCAGATTAAATATAATAGAGACATCTGTTGGGCCTTACAGAAACTACTATTACTTCAAGGATAGAATATTACTGAAAAATACCTTACGAGCAGCTGTACAATCCTAAATATATTGCATGAAGGTAACTTCAACAGCACATATCAATGAGATTAGAAGAAAATGATGTTTCGGAACCAGAAGCAGGGAAAATATATTAAAAAATAGAAGAATCAAAATTCAGCGAACAGTGGACTGAAACCATTGAAAACATTTTTGTCGCATAGTTGTAACTATTCGTTGAGGATGAGGCCATCGTTCTTAGAAATATGCTTTAAAATCTGCAGCTCTTCGAGTACATCAAGTCTAGACCTTTCTTTTCTCTATGTAAAATGGAAATTTCTTCAGCGCGTTTCGGTTTGTCTCCGGAAATCAGCAGATGATCAGCAAAAGTCGAATTGTGTACATTAGTGCCTCTTTTTCCCAACAAATGTTTCTTGTACCTAACACTAGAAGACCTTCCAGTTTGTCCTATATAATAAACAGGACGCGTATCACAAGTGATTTTATACACTCCTGAATTAAGTATCGGAGCAACTGTGGACTAATGAGATTTATTGCAAGTTATTGTTCGTGGAAAAGGCAACTTTGAAGCTATATTTTTTAATCAGAACACCAC
Organism: Schistocerca piceifrons; assembly: GCF_021461385.2. Classification (NCBI taxonomy): domain Eukaryota; kingdom Metazoa; phylum Arthropoda; class Insecta; order Orthoptera; family Acrididae; genus Schistocerca; species Schistocerca piceifrons. Next base: position 6,272,222 of record NC_060149.1, read on the forward strand.
GAATTTGATACTAAATAGGGCTTAAAAATTTAATAGGTGTTGTTGATATCCCTCGGTGGCGACAGCTGAAATGTTGCTCTCAAGGGAAGCGTGCAAGGGATAAGTGAATGCAGTCGCGCTATTAATCTGTGTTCTCGGTGGCTCAGATAGATAGAGCGTCTGCCATGTAAGCAGGAGATCCCGGGTTCGAGTCCTGGTCGAGGCACACATTTTCAGCTGTCCCCATCGAGGTATATCAACAACACTTGTCGGCAGCTGAGGTTTTCAATTAATTATCATTTACCCTTTATTTCTTGCAATTCAAACGCCAAGTTTTTAAATGATCTACGAGTTGGAAGCTCTGGATCACCTAACGTTTTACGCCAACGCGATATCTTGAATTGGAAGAGCTATCGGATTAAGTTTGCCGCCTTGTGGTTTGGGAAAGGACAGAGTGAAGAATTCCGACAGTAGCTTAGACATACTTTAGGTTCTGTTGCCCACGTGCAACGAGCTTTCGGTTTCCTAACCTTTTTGGCAGTTCTGAGACATCTGCTGAGACCGGAAACTCTCTTCTTTCTTCTTGAAATAGCGGTCGGATACACGAACCCGATTAACTGTAGCCTGGATGTGTTGCTTTAAAAACGATACGGTCCATTTCCTTTCCCATATTTCTGCTAACCGAGCTTGTGATCCATCGATACCAACATCGTCGTCGAAGGACTTCCGAATGACTGTAACAGTAACTTAGCAAAATAAGAAAGGAAAAGAAAGAGTCGTATGACATTGTTATATATCAGACGCCGAGCCTAAGGTTCAGCCATCATATCGGAAAGACTTTTCTTCCCCTGCACACAATTTCCAATTCCCTCTAGGTTTCTGCAATGAATTTATTCGAGTTCAGACATCAAACTACTAAAAACAAAAGAAAAGAAAGCTACAAAAACGATGAAAAACGAAAATTATAAGACGTACGACCTATTTTAAAACATCAGGTACCAGGTCTATAATATGGCCATAAATAAATAAATGAAATGAGTTACCCATATACCATCTACTGCCAGTCCTTGTTGCCGTCAGTGGTGTAGAATTATATATTCGGAGTGAGTAATTGTCACTAAAAACAGAGGGAGGGGGGGGGGGGGGAAGTCATCTCTGGCGTCGTTTTGAAATGATTGCCACAAGTGCACTTTTTGCTACCAACGACAATGTAAAGAGATTTGTTAGTTCCTCTGATTATTATTTAATATCTCTCTGTGCAAACAGTATTGTTCTGACTTCTTTTTATTATTATAGGTGACTGTATCTTATTAAGTATTACCGACAGCCAGAGACAGTTGAAAATAAGGCGGAAGAGTTTGTAATGTGAAGTATCCGCTTCTTCGTTTCAACGGAGGCCTTTTAAGAAGTGGCATAAATTCTGAAAGGGGAATTTCTAACGGGGGGGAAGGCGCGTGGCCTTTCATCATGGCCACTTCACAGCGCTCGATTTAAGAACTGTGACAGCAGACGGAGTGAGAGGCTGCGCCACAGCGTCAGAACGACAACTCGCACTGGCCCAGTGCAGCCTTAAAAACTGCGCGCAACAGGTTATAAAAATCACGACATTAAGCGAGAGGAAGTTTGCGAAGCCTCAACAACCATAGAAGGAACTTGAGAAATACAAATGTCGTGCGCACCCTGTGTCCTTCGATTTATCGCCGCAGTACGACGTGAATTCAATAAAATTTGAACAGTACGTCTCTCTCTCTCTCTCTCTCTCTCTCTGTCTCTCTGTCTCTGTGTGTGTGTGTGTGTGTGTGTGTGTGTGTGTTAAATTCTTTGAGAGAACAAACGGATGGCAGTATTACATGCTTTTGGGGTATATTTCACTGAGAAATGAGAAACGAATACCAAAATGTCTTATAACAACCGCAGTCTAGTCTCCTTTCGAATTTTATGCAGATACAGATGCAGAGGCATGCATCGAAATATTGGTAGCTAAACGACGTTTACATGCAGACGGATACAGATGTTTCTTTGTAAGTTGCACATACTGCTAGGAGCGATACGATATTTGGTAAATAAGATTATTTGGTTGTCAAGATCGAGTTGTATATTTTTATTTTATTTTCTCGGTGGCCGGTTTTGACAGAGTCTGTCATCTTCGGATCTCGTGGAAATAGTATTACTGTGCACAAATCGCACAAACATAACGAGAGCACACTTCTCTTGTATGTATTTGACAAGCCAACGTGGCACATTTGTTTTACAAGTGGAGCGTACTCTTGTTATGTTTGTGCGATTTATCCACAGCAACATCGTTTCCAGGAGGTCAGAAGATGGCAGTTAAACTCTGTCGAAACGAATCATTGAGGAAACAAATAAAAATTAAAATATTACAGCACGCGATCTTGGCCGCCAGATATTTTCATTTCAAGTGGCTCTGAGCACTAGGGGATTTAAAATCTGAGGTCATCAGTCCCCTTGAACTTAGAACTACTTAAACCTATCCAACCTAAGTACATCACACACATCCATGCCCGAGGCAGGATTCGAACCTGCGACCGTAGTGGTCGCGCGGTTCCTGACTAAAGAGCCTAGTACCGCTCGGTCACACCGGCCGGCTATTGTCATTTATCAAAGACGTTCCTCTATATGAGAATACTGAGGGAAGTTAGTTTTCTGCTTCCTCCTGAGTTTCAAAACTATGCAGGATGTGTGGAAGACAAAGAAACTCCCTTTAGATTGCAACAAGCGTTCCCATATTTGAGAAATGGTATAATCGTGAGTGCGGTAACCATTATTTTACTGCTCTCGGTACCTAGAAAGATTTAATAAAGGATAATAGAAACGAAACTGAGGGAGGAGATCGAAGACAAATTAAAAGGAGTGTGGTGTACTGCTTCCTAAGAACTAATCCTCACACTTACGATGCCCAGCCAAAAAGTTTTAGATTCATACAAGGCCATTTGTGCTGTATTTTGGGACATAAAGCAGATATTTGACAGTGTCTCAACCGCTGAACTCCGGTTTTTTGTTCAAAAATGTTCGAATGTGCGTGAAATCTTATGGGACTCAACGGCTAAGGTCATCAGTACCTAAGCTTACACACTACGTAACCGAAATTATCCTAAGGACAAACACACACACCCACCCCCGAGGGAGGACTCGAACCTCCGGTTTTTCGTAACGGGAAACCGAGACAGATACGTTATCTGAAGATGCAGCACAATTATTTACCTGAATTGCAGGAAATACATGAGAAAAGAAATTTCGAGATTATGGAATTTATTGCGAGGCATTTCTGTAGTCTCAGTTGCCTGCTTTTCGAGAACGTTACCAGTGTATAGATCTACCTGCATCCTGACAACGACAGGACCTGCGTATCTTGGATGGCAAGTGAACACGAAATTGCATCCAAGCACTAGAAATAAAATACCTACAGAAAATAGCAAACGGAAATACTTGGGAACGGATGCGAAACGCAAATTTAGATGATAAACCTCTGGAGAAAACTATCTACGAACAACAGCTAAACTAATATAGGCATTTTCGGCCAATGCCAAAACATACTTGCGAAGCTTAATAAATGAGGTTAAAGTCAGAATAGGACGAGGACGGCCAAGAAAGAAGTGGGAGAATGGAACAGAACAAGACAACCCCCGCAGACCCTACAACGTGAGATGTATGAGGACACGTAAGTAAATAAGCAAGTTTTACCTTAGTCATCGTCATCACTTCCTCCGAAAAAATACAGAGTGTTCTACTATTCCTATTACGGGCTACTAGGGTTTGTAGAGTGGACTCAGGAGATCAACTTTGGATGATTTAACCATACTTGGAAATGTACCGTTTGGTTCTCAAATAAGTTTGAAGATCGGATCTCTTTCAAGTCTCTCGCTTCACGGTACATACACAACCTGAGAAGACGGTACCGTCGTCAGTCGGTGTTGCAATTATGACATCACAAAGGCGTCTCCGTCCGAGTGCAACAACGGCTGCGAGAAACCGACTACGAGAGTTGGCCGCGGTGCTCCACGTCTGACCTTAAACAGGGCGTTCTTCGTCACGTAGCAGAGAACAAGACGACGAGCACTCGAAACGCTGCCCTTGCTATGGGCTCCTGTAGAGCACACAAGTCACAGTTTTTGTCCCCGTTGTGTGCGTACGGTGAAGCGGGAGATTTGAAAGTGATCCGATCTCCAAACGAATTTTACATTCAAACAGTATATTTTCAACTATCTGTTCCTTATCAAATATTATCTACTAAGTATCCTCTACAACACGTAGTAACCTGTAACAGAACTTATGAAACTCTGTGTGAAACATAATTACCTCAGTATGAACACTTACCGCCTCGGTAGTGAAGGTAGAACACTAATGTTCTGGATTAAATTCCAAAATACTCCCCGTCGTTCGAGTGGAGTTAAACTATGTAAGAGTGCCGGCTTTCACCTTCTCCCTTTTCTCACAACACAAGCATGACACCACATTGTGCCCGCATCCTTTATGCACAGTCCAGTCATATCCTACGATCGACGCCAGCGCCGAATACCCATTCATAGAAGGCACGTGGCAGCACTAGTAGTGGTGAGCATGTCTGGGGGATGCGGAACATAGAGCAGTCGTTGTCGTAATGAGGAAATGGAGCGAGTTACCTCACGTCACAACGGGCACCATGGTTGGCTTTCGAACCGAGGTCGAAGCGTTTCCGAAACGGGTAGGTTTGTCGACTGTTGGGGTGCCACCGTGGTTAAAGTACATCGTACATGCCAAAATGGCGCTATCTAATACCGGCGCCAACGTGACTGTGATGCATGACGACAGGAGTGAACGACGTCTTCAGAGATGTGTACGGGGGTACAGACGTGCAACCGTTGAGCAACTGACAACTCAGATGAACAAAGGGGCTACCAACAGTTTCTCCTCAACGACCGTTCAGCGGATGTTGCTGCATATGTACGAACCGACGCTGACTGGTGTTCATAGGCGACGAAGGCTGCAGTTTGCACGCCAGTACAGCAACTGAGTGGCGACAGGTGGCCTTTTCATATGAAGTACGTTTTCTGCCCCAATGGACAGATGGCCGTTGACGTGTACGGCGTCAAGCGTCCGAAAGCAAACGCCTCGAACGCCTGCAAGCGTTATGGCCTGGGGAATGTTTCCGTGGCACTCCCTGAGTGATCTCGACATTCTGGAAGGCACAGTGGATGAACACAAATGTGCGTCTATTAGTTTGGACTACGTCCACCTATAATGCAGTTTCTTTTTCCTCGTCACTATGGCATCTACCAGCAGGGCAATGCAACGTGTCAAATTGCTCGCAGTGTGCGTGCGCGATTTGAAGAGCACCGGGATGAGTACTCGCCTGGCTACACAATACTAAATAGCACAGTGACCAGAAACAGGGACATGCTGTTTAACTACGGGTTTGGTTCTATATTGACAACTTTCATATGACATGAATACTGTCGAGTGTTTACCTATTTTTCTAGATCTACGTGCACATATAGAAAGTCACTTGATGGTATCTATAGGTGGGTACTTTTTGTATATCTGTCACTTCCCCCATTTCCTGTTCCATTAGCCAATAGTAAGACGGAAATACGATTTCAGTTAAACCTTGGTGTGAAGTCGAATCTCTCTTCATTCACCTTCATCGATTTTCTCAAGACATACCTGGTAGAGAGCAGAGTATTGGTTGACTCTTTAAGGAAAATGCGTGCTCGAAATTTTGCAGGAAACCTTATTTGATGTCCAACGCTTCTCTTCCAGGGACTTTCACTGGGGTTAGCTGAGTATATCCGTCACGCTTTCGCACTTACTAAACGAACCTGCTACTCTTTGGATGTTTCCTATTTCATATATTATTGCTTTCTGGTACGGATCCAAGAGTGACAAGTGATATGCACGGTTCCTGTCTCTCCCTATGAGAACACTAGGTCGGCTGACTTGCAAGGGGGCCAATACGACTTTAGAGGTCTTAAAGCGGGAATCAGTTTTGAAACAAACTGTTTATTTAATTTGAGGAAAAGTGTTGGCAACAGTCAATGGAATTTGACAAATCTCAATATAAGAATGCAGTTTTTAACACGGCTCTCTTTAGGCAACCGTATATAAGTTTCGACGGAGAAATAACACAGCTAACCGGTTGTCAATAATTTTCTAATACATTGACCAAGGGTTTCGACACCTCAATGGACGCCTTCATCAGAATGAAATTTTAACAACCGTAAAGTAACTTTGCGAGAAAGCAATAGTCAAAGTTTCGAGCAGACAAGCTCAGGTCAAAACTTAAAAATGTTACATCCTTTGGTACCTTGCAATGAACAAAATCAGTTTGATGTCGTTTCATTCTAATGAAGACGTCCTTAGAGGCGTCGAAACCTACGTCAATGTATTAGAAAATTATTGGCAACCGGTAGGCTGTGTTATTTCTCCGTTGAAAATCATAATGGGTAACAGTTCTATAATGAATTGGATAGTGAGTATTATTTGTACACTGTAAGCAGAAAAGAACTGAAAGAAATCATTAATACTGTGACAAACAGTGAGGAAACGCAAACAAAATCCCATTTGTTATATGAGATTCAGTTTTACGTGATAATTCATGAAATTTAATGTTCCTGTTTGTTTCTTATTCTGAATAATAATTTACATACTATCTAATTTGCTGTGGTTGTCTTTTTCTAGTCCAAGTTAACATGTGCAAACGGCGATGATTCAGGACTTCCCGTTATTATTTTATGTAAATTGTACATCGCTACCAGTTCCGATGCCAAAATGCAAACAACTTTTAATTGTTTTTGACAACGTCAGGAGGCAACAGTAACGCCGAGCTCTGAGACTCGATTGAACTTGAACCACCAAATACATAACCTAGGCGACTGTAAAACGTTTCTAAAACAATGAAATGTTATAAGCTGATATCGTGATTGATCCGTGTCTGCAGATAAATGATCACAGAACAAAATCAGTATAGTTTCAATAATAAACTCTGTTAGAAATGGCAAAGCTAACTGGATAAAATATTTCTCATCCCCTCAAGAGACCACACTTTTCGCTTCGTAACTCTGTAAATCGGACAGAGGTAACACGAAGTGGTCAGCGGAACCTCCACCGTTGACGTAAGTCGTGGTATGTATGTGCCATTCGGTCGTATAAAACTGCAGTAAGATGGATCGGCGTGGAGCATGACAGAATGGCCTTGTAGATGTCGGGACGTGACCCCTACAGTGACAGATGAAACGGCTGATGGTAACTAAGGATGGAATGCCATCTTCCCGCCAGGACGTACTACATGTAACAGGCACTGACAGAGCACACGGCAACTTGTGGTTTAGGAAGTTTGAAACCTCCCCTAACAAACATTCATGAATTACTGTGCTTGGATACCCCTTACGTTATTTGATTTTCAAACACCTGAGCAGAACTGAACGTACTCAGACATTTCGCTCTTTACTTATCCTGATCAACACTAAACTGACACACAATATTTTTAGCACAACGCAATCTGACTTTCAATAATCCCTACAAAAGAATGGCCCTGACTAACAATAACCTATGCCTTTCATGAATCACTTACCTCACAAAAATCTTCGTTACTCGAACTACTGCAATACAGCGAGCGCGAATACTGCCAGCTAAATAAAAGATTCAAACTACTGAAGGCACTAACTACTGATAGGCATACTTAGCAAATGAAAGATTTTGATAGACAACAAACAATGTATTTACCTTAATAGTGTTCCAAAGTCATAATATACAGGGTGTTACAAAAAGGTACGGCCAATCTTACAGGAAACATTCCTCACACACAAATAAAGAAAAGGTGTAGACATGTGTCCATGTTAGAGCTCATTTTAGTTTCGTCAGTGTGTACTGTACTTCCTCGATTCACAATAAACCTGTGTGGGCTGACGAGAATCCGCACGCAATTGTGCAATCACGTCATCAACACAGATTTTCTGTGAACGTTTGGGCAGGCATTGTTGGTGATGTCTTGATTGGGCCCCATGTTCTTCCACCTCCGCTCAATGGAGCACGTCATCATGATAGCATATGGGATACTCTACCTGTGCTGCTAGAACATGTGCCTTTACAAGTACGACACAACATGTGGTTCATGCACGATGGAGCTCCTGCACATTTCAGTCGAAGTGTTCGTACGCTTCTCAACAACAGATTCGGTGACCGATGGATTGGTAGAGGCGGACCAATTCCATGGCCTCCACGCTCTCCTGACCTCAACCCTCTTGACTTTTATTTATGGGCGCATTTGAAAGCTCTTGTCTACACAACCCCGGTACCAAATGTAGAGACTCTTCGTGCTCGTACTGTGGACGGCTGTGATACAATACGCCATTCTCCAGGGTTCCAGCAGCGCATCAGGGATTCCATGCGACGGAGGGTGGATGCATGTATCCTCGCTAACGGAGGACATTTTGAACATTTCCTGTAACAAAGTGTTTGAAGTTACGCTGGTACGTTCTGTTGCTGTGTGTTTCCATTCCATGATTAATGTGATTTGAAGAGATGTAATAAAATGAGCTCTAACATGGAAAGTAAGCGTTTCCGGACACATGTCCACATAACATATTTTCTTTCTTTGTCTGTGAGGAATGTTTCCTGAAAGTTTGGCCGTACCTTTTTGTAACATCCTATATATATATATATATATATATATATATATATATATATATATATATATATATAATCAGTTAATGACATCCAGTCTTACAAATTTACTGTCTCTGATGGACACACGTCCAGATCATCCGCTCTCAAAACTCCGCCATCTCTCTCCCCACATCCACCACTGCTGGCGGCACACCTCCAACTGCGCAACGCTACTCGCTGTTCACATCCAGTTGCCCAACACTACAATAGCGAATATTCCAACAATGCCAACCAGCCACAGACTGCACACAGCACAGCCAGTGATTTTCATACAGAGCGCTACGTGGCGTTACCAACATAAAAACCTAAACAGTCTACTTACAAGTTATACTGCTCACATCTTACTGGGCCTAAATTTTCTCCCCTAGTGTTATCATTGAACGGAGACGCACCAGCAAGTCCTGTTGCTTTCACAAATCGCACATGCGGATTTCTATGTCAAACGATTCTCCATACCATGTTCGTACACGAAACAGAAGAAGGTAGAAAAGAAACAAGTTTAGTCGACACACTCGTACTGTCGAAACTGCGAAATCGAGAAGCAATTTTCCTGCGTGGGCGAGAGCTGCGGGTGTGGTACTGAATGTACTCCTACGGCGAACCGTCAGTAAGACATCCCTGGTTATATTTGTACCTTATTAATGCCAATTACAAGGTTGAGGTCGTTGCCGGAGGGTAGATTAGTGGCCTCGGTGAGGTGGGAGGCAACGAGTGCACGCCGTGTCGGCGTCAGATTTTCGTCTGGCTGGTGGGCAATGCTTGCACAAGCCAAGCCACCGCTTCTGCCCTGAGGTCCTGCTGCAAGTGCCGTCCCACTGCTGAGGGAAGGGTGTGGCGCTCCGAAGCCACAACGAAACCACACCGGAAGAGACCGTAACAACCTGCATGCCCGACCAGCTCAGGCGGACGCCTGGAACTACTGGAGTCGAAGGCTGTGGGTTATAACTGGCTGAATTTACCTGGTAGTGCAGTGATCTTCGTCTCGAAGTTAACTGATGTCGTAAACAGTGGCGTACATCATCGCGTACACACTTGGATACTGCCTGATAGCAACTGGGAGTGCAGGTCTCATTTGGGAGGGCATTGCAGGGATTGGGGTAAGTGGTAGGGTCTAGGGCCCCTAGTGGGAACACTGTTCACAGTTAAGAATGAGTCTTATTGACTTCGGTACATGGGGAAATGTGGCAAACACGCCTCTCTTTTTTTCTCCCCGTCTGGTGCTGATGAACAGGTGATGGCTTCCGCCACGGTTGCAGAGCCGGTGCTCTGGGTTGCTGACTCAGCTAGCACCCTTTAGAGGTCGTGGCCGTTGACGTCAGCGGCGCGCTACTTTCCTCGGTGTCGTTGAGTCCGAGCAGCTCTTTGCGCCATTTACATTACCGTGACGGTGCACGAAGACGGCTGTGCACAAGATGCGTCTACTGCCCTTATGCGGAAGTCGGACGGTGGCTGGTGGTGTGGCACCCAGTCCCACGGAGAACTCAGTGAAGGCGGCAGCAGTTGTGGTCGGCAGGTCGGTGGGGCTGTCGCACCGATCCCCCTGAAGGACTTACGAGAACACTGCAATTGCCATCACCCGATTTCCCAGGAACTTCGCCCAGTGCAAGAGGAGTCAAAATAAAAGAACAACTGTCTCGGCTTACCCGTAGATACTCGACTGTTTTTGAAATAACGACGATCAAAGTTTTCGAGGTAATTTATGTGCCTTTCACCTCACAATATCGTCAGACGAAATTGTGGCTTGGCTGTTAGCTTCTTAATTTTGCGCCCCGAGTTCGAAACCCGATTATGGTTTTTATTTATATATTTTATTTTATTTTCTTGTTTTCGTTTATCTGTCCTTGCCGCAAAAGATTACTACACGAATATTTCTTATCAAGTTAGGGGTACAAAGACGTTATATTAATTGTAAAATTACAACAAGATTTCACAGTAAGTGTCATACAAATAATACGTGTAAGTGAAATTTTGGGGGGTTACAATTTCTTTAAAATTTCGCATTCTAACATTTCATTCTTGTATCAATTCTTACATTTTATTCATATGTTTATTTATCAGGAATATTTGGGCTTGCTCTTGGAAGATACGAATCTTAGAAACATTCGAAACATAGAAATTCCGAAGGCTACAAGCATCGAGCGAAGGCAGGCTTGCCACAGTGACATTTCTTCGTATAAATCTCACTCGGGAAAGAAACATCGTTAACAGTGCTGAAAATTTCGTGCGTTGGCAATAATTTCGCAACAAACCATGCGTCATGGATAACTTTTCCGAAAATTGGCGCCTGCAGCTGATTATGAATAGAGATACATTACTGGAAGTTCACCGAAAACCATTTCAGATAATTTTCTCATATTTTAATTCATTAATGTGACATACAGTTAATACACGAATAAGGACAGGTTTCATCAATATGCATGCGAAAAACAATCGTGTGGTACTCTTCTTGACACATAGGTACATGATTGAAAACCAAAAATAAAAGTAATAATCTGGTTTTGAACACAGGGCGCATAATTAAGAAGCCACGACTCTAAACACTGCGTCATCATTTCGTCTGTGGATATCAATCGGGAAGAGGCACGTAAAGTGCCTCGAAAACTTTGATCGTCTTTTTTTCTGATATATATTAATAAATTAAATAAAAATAATACAGATTAAAAAATTAAAAAGTTGTTGATGTGCTTTGTACTTATACACTACGTTCTCTACGCTTTCCTTGGTTGCTGGGGGAGAGAGATAAGGCGAGATACGTGTTCGCTTATTTTGGTTCCTCATCCACTGAGCGAAGTTTCTAAGAAATCGTGTTATGGCACCTGCCGTGTTGTCCTCGATAGCGCCGGCAGCAGGCACAGCGCGCTCTGTAACCCGTGGCCGTTGCAGGGGATGCTCAGCCGTAGCTCTGGCGTCGTTCTCGTCCAGCTCGTTTCCAGTGACGAGAACTGTCTGTTTCGTAATTCAGATTTATTTATGTGCCTCTGGGACGTATTTGTTTCACTGAAACCTGGCACCTAGTCGCGTCGCCCATGACAAGAGCGTTTCCCTGGTGTGGTGACATCGCCCCGCTGGCTACACGGTTACCGCTGCGCGGCACAGTTTACTGCTGCGCTCGGCTATCCTAGCTTCGCGATACGCTTTTGTGTCTATTAACTGTGACCCACATGTCGCCACACTGACGGCTAACGACTCACGGCTGTTATCGTAGTGCTCCACAGTGGCTTCCACACCACTTCTCATTACGTTTGCTAAATACTTATAATGTTTGCTAAAAAAATTGGTAGCGGCACTACAGAAAGTATATGAGCTGATTAGTGAGCGTTTCCCTACAGTTGCGCTTCCAGTCCGGAACTTGTTGCGGGATGGCGCGAAGACTTCGCCAGTGGGCGTCGACGACTTCATTTGCTCTGGTTTATTGGTTGGTCAGCTCCTCCAGAATACTGCACGATTTCGAAAGAGCGCCCTACAGAGGTACTGGTTGGCGCATTCCAAGTTTTCACCGTCCTGAATGAATGCTCTCCTTCTGCTTCCTCCTCTGTGACATCGTTCAGCTGAATGTGGCAGGACCCGTGGCGATGCCATGGTGCAAGGCTGGAAAGGGCTACTGTGTTTGGAAGTGCCCATGACCACACCGTGAATGAATGGCTCTGAGCACTATGGGACTTAACATCTGAGGTCATCAGTCTCCTATAACTTAGAACTGCTTAAACCTAACTAACCTACGGACGACACACACATCCACGCCCGAGGCAGGATTTTTGCGACCGTAGCGGTCGCGCGGTTCCAGACTAAAGTGCCTAGAACCGATCGACCACACCGGCCGGCCCGTGAATGAAGTTGGGCGATTTATTGAAACATAAACGCAGATTGTGTCTACGAGGAATGGTGTGTCACTAACAGCCACATACCAAGAAGTAATAAGGCGTAAGAGCAGTGGCCGTAAAAAGATAAAAATCGACAGGGACCAGAGGAGAGTGTCACGCTTTGTCGGTGACAATCACTTTCAAATCCGACGGGATCTCTGCTGGTAATATATGAAGGTCCAGGACGTTTAAAAGCAAACATTGCGAAGGAAACCGCATGAAACGGACACCTGGAGTCGAATACCTCGCGAAAGCAATTGATCATGGTGGCACGTAAAGTCACACGTTTTAAATTGGCGAACAAACTCATAAGCTGGACAACACCTGACTGGAGGCGTATAGTGTAGCCCAAAGACTCTCGGTTTTCCTCTTTTGCAATGACGCAAAGCGTCATATGTACTGACGGCCCAATGAGGCCATCCAACAACACACAAAAATGTTACCTTTACTCTGGTACTTAACTGGTTCAATAACAAAAATTAATTAAAGAAGTACAACTGAGAACGAAAACAAAGCAGAAATCACAAAGAAGCTCATGTATAGAATAAAAATAAACACACACAAACGCATTCAAACAATCACCGAAACACACGAGAATCATATTTCGATCACCCCAAAATGTTAACTTGTAGTTGACCCTGCTGCTGGAGGTTGGTGTTACAGGCAAGCTATAGCACGCACGGAGAGCCACAGACTACACTCAGCCGGTGTCAGCTGCGACCACTGCATTAGTTTCTATTTTAGTTCTACCCGCTGAGAGTAAACTCCGAGAGGCATCGCTTTAACTCTCGTTGTAAACAATCTGAAAGTTGCGAGGCAATCTCTGCAAAAATACTTGCATTCAAGCTATGCTACCGATGCACTTGCCAGCAGTGATTTCCAAGGTTTCTGCTAAGATGAAGCATATGAAACTAGTAAAATATTTCAGTACTTATATTTTGTCGTAATTTTATTTTAGCTTCACGAAAGAAACGTAAAGGGAAAAGGCAATTTATTTCTTTGTGTTCATGACCTGCAGGAAGCTGCTAACTGTTTCAAGCCTTACCCTCTATCTACAATATTACATTTCTCCCGACACGCCCCCCCCCCCCCCCCAACGCCTCTCCCAGCCTAACCTGTACTCACAAAAACACTTCCCTGCATTACCAAGTTAAGCTATTCTTCGATATCCCACTATATTTCCTCCTTCATCGAAGTTGTGCCAATTTTTCTTTCCGTAGTTCGGTTCAGTATTTCCTCATTGAGTTATTCGATTTTACTCCCTCATCTTCAGCACTCCTCAACGATTTTATTGCCTCTATAGGGAGTTACTCATTTAATTAAAAAGTTTTTACATGTATAACCACCACAATTTCTGCATCACACGACGGTTCTGCTTGACTTGTATAGTCTGGAATCTGTATTAATGCAAGCGGACGGTCCAGTTATCGGTGTACTTCAAAGGGCCCTATAGACGCGCCAACTGACCAACCGACAGACTGGACGGGTGTAGGCGTTTCGGCCAAGTAACTGTCCGACTTTTCTTGTTTGACAGTCAGTGAAAAGTTTAAACACTGCAGATATCTGTCAGACACATCGTGTGAGAATCATACCAAAAAATAAAGCGATTGTTTCATTTTTATAACGAATCCATAATGGTTTCATGTGGCACACAGAGAGAGCGAAAGATATATATTTCAAGAAGAAAAATCTTTCAACTGATCTATTTCTGTTTTTGCGTTTTATTTCCCGTACTTACCGGAAATAAAATCTAAGAACCGAAATAGAGACAGATTAGATTTTAGATGTCATTTGCGATTCGCAGTGGAAATAAAACTTAAAAACCGACTGATTGCTTACTTTATTGTTAGAAGTGTTAAAAAAACAGCCAATAGCCACGCTTTCTGCTGTGAAGAGCTTCTTACAGTTCAAACATTTGCTACATGCTTTATCTCATATATACACTCCTGGAAATTGAAATAAGAACACCGTGAATTCATTGTCCCAGGAAGGGGAAACTTTATTGACACATTCCTGGGGTCAGATACATCACATGATCACACTGACAGAACCACAGGCACATAGACACAGGCAGCAGAGCATGCACAATGTCGGCACTAGTACAGTGTATATCCACCTTTCGCAGCAATGCAGGCTGCTATTCTCCCATGGAGACGATCGTAGAGATGTTGGATGTAGTCCTGTGGAACAGCTTGCCATGCCATTTCCACCTGGCGCCTCAGTTGGACCAGCGTTCATGCTGGACGTGCAGACCGCGTGAGACGACGCTTCATCCAGTCCCAAACATGCTCAATGGGGGACAGATCCGGAGATCTTCCTGGCCAGGGTAGTTGACTTACACCTTCTAGAGCACGTTGGGTGGCACGGGATACATGCGGACGTGCATTGTCCTGTTGGAACAGCAAGTTCCCTCTCCAGTCTAGGAATGGTAGAACGATGGGTTCGATGACGGTTTGGATGTACCGTGCACTATTCAGTGTCCCCTCGACGATCACCAGTGGTGTACGGCCAGTGTAGGAGATCGCTCCCCACACCATGATGCCGGGTGTTGGCCCTGTGTGCCTCGGTCGTATGCAGTCCTGATTGTGGCGCTCACCTGCACGGCGCCAAACACGCATACGACCATCATTGGCACCAAGGCAGAAGCGACTCTCATCGCTGAAGACGACACGTCTCCATTCGTCCCTCCATTCACGCCTGTCGCGACACCACTGGAGGCGGGCTGCACGATGTTGGGGCGTGAGCGGAAGACGGCCTAACGGTGTGCGGGATCGTAGCCCAGCTTCATGGAGACGGTTGCGAATGGTCCTCGCCGATACCCCAGGAGCAACAGTGTCCCTAATTTGCTGGGAAGTAGCGGTGCGGTCCCCTACGGCACTGCGTAGGATCCTACGGTCTTGGCGTGCATCCGTGCGTCGCTGCGGTCTGGTCCCAGGTCGACGGGCACGTGCACCTTCCGCCGACCACTGGCGACAACATCGATGTACTGTGGAGACCTCACGCCCCACGTGTTGAGCAATTCGGCGGTACGTCCACCCGGCCTCCCGCATGCCCACTATACGCCCTCGCTCAAAGTCCGTCAACTGCACATACGGTTCACGTCCACGCTGTCGCGGCATGTTACCAGTGTTAAAGACTGCGATGGAGCTCCGTATGCCACGGCAAACTGGCTGACACTGACGGCGGCGGTGCACAAATGCTGCGCAGCTAGCGCCATTCGACGGCCAACACCGCGGTTCCTGGTGGGTCCGCTGTGCCGTGCGTGTGATCATTGCTTGTACAGCCCTCTCGCAGTGTCCGGAGCAAGTATGGTGGGTCTGACACATCGGTGTCAATGTGTTCTTTTTTCCATTTCCAGGAGTGTATCTTTTGTACCAGGAGTGTATCTTTTGCTGTACTTATTGTATTATGCGCACCATCACCATTTCTAGTCTTTCTTCTTTTAATTTGAAATGAACTTCGTGTCCTTACAAGGGACTTCTTTTACGCTATATACGTAAATAAATTCGTAAAGTTTACTTGAACCTAATTTATGTGGCTTGCTTTGTTCATGCAGCTATGAATCACCCTCAAGTTTCAGGAATAGTTTTGATAATAATTGTGGGGAAACAGCTTCTGTCCGGTTCTAGGCGCTACAGTATGGAATTGCACGACCGCTACGTTCGCAGGTTCGAATCCTGCCTCTGGCATGGCTGTGTGTGATGTCCTTAGGTTAGTTAGGTTTAAGTAGTTCTAAGTTATAGGGGAGAGATGACCTCAGAAGTTAAGTCCCATAGCGCTCGGAGCCATTTTGAGCCAGCTTCTGTCAGTGGCAAGAAACCATAGTGTAACTAAAACTTGTCCTTGCAGCTTGCAGCTTGTATCATGGTTGTATTCTTACTTGTCGTCCGCTTGCTTAGCTGAGCGGTAACGTGCTTGCCTACCATGCAGCGGGCCCGGGGTCGATTCGTAGCCAGTTTGGAGCTTTTCTGCGCTCGTGGACTGGGTGTTGTGTTGTCCTTATCATTTCGTCGTCATCACCGAGACGCAGGTCGCCCCATGTACCATCGCCTGAAATAAGACTTGCACTCTGCGGGCGAACTTTCCATGATGGGGACTCTCGGCCAACAATGCCGCACGATCATTTTTTTTCCTTCTTCGTCAAATAAGGTTTTATGAAGTTCAGATCCGACAAGCATGTTTCAGTCATTCTTCAATAATTAAAAAAAATCATTGAGTCCCAGCTCCTTATGTAACAGTGTGTGAGTGAGCTTCTTCCTTTGCATTAGGCGTTTCTTTGACCACAACTTTCTTCCGGCTTTCTTTGGCCTTGTTAGCTATAAAACAGCAATAACAAAACACAGCTTTGCGTGTCTGTATAATACCAAGCAGAATCTCGTAGAAGGTAACCATAATAAACGTAAGGTAAACAAATCGAAACCAGCGATAAGAAAAGGGCGCTGCTGTAATTGCTGGCTGGTCTAGGTGACCGAGCGGTTCTAGGCGCTACAGTCTGGAACCGCGCGACCGCTTCGGTCTGCAGGTTCGAATCCTGCCTCGAGCATGGATGTTTGTGATGTCCTTAGGTTAGTTAGGTTTAAGTAGTTCTAAGTTCTAGAGGACGGATGACCTCAGAAGTTATGTGCAACAGTGCTCAGAGCCATTTGAACCATTTGAACGTCCCGTAGTGCTCAGAGCCATGTTTTTTTTTGTAATCGCTGAGTTCAGTCGGCCGGATCGCGTGTAGGCTGCGACGATATTGGTCGGTCGGTCGTCGGCCGGCCGATAAATTGGTGCGTGTGTACGGCCTTGTGTAATTACCGCGAATTTATTTTCCATATCGAGTCGCACATGTTCATGTAGCGGACGCCTGTGTCGCCACGCCCCATCTGTTAGGCCAAATAATCTGCACCATTTAGTTTCCTGTGTGTGGGCCAGGCAGTCTAGTCCGGCGCGTAATGGCACTTCATATCCCTTTCTAGAGTGTTGCATTTTTAGTTCAGAGTTTAATGTCACATATGCGCGAGTTACATGCTTTGCGATTAACTGGCTCGGCCGTCCCACATCCGTGACTTCACAAACCATATCTCACGCCGACAAGAACAGTGACGCATCTAATAAATGCAATACCTGAGAAATATCTACTTAAAGACTTCTGTGAAACCTGTACGCTGCAATGCACCGCATTGCAGAGATGTTCAGTTGTTTTCTACTAGTATTGTTGGCGATGATCTCTCTGCCCATAGGCAGTTTTTCACAAAAGAAAATGCCTGGGTCACTCTTCTGCACTTTGAGTGCATTTATGTCACGTTCTTCATACCATTTGCGATTCCCGCACAGAGAGAGAGAAACGTTTTGTTATTATCGTCATTACAGCCTATAGAGACATCTTACCACCGATCAATAGGATGTCTGTTTTTATACAGTCTCTATATCTTACCCTACACTTTTTGTGAATATTACAACAGTATATTTACCGCCGGCCGGGGTGGCCGAGCGGTTGTAGGCGCTACAGTCTGGAACCGCGCGACCGCTACGGTCGCAGGTTCGAATCCTGCCTCGGGCATGAATGTGTGTGATGTCCTTAGGTTAGTTAGATTTAAGTAGTTCTAAGTTCTAGGGGACTGATGACCTAAGAAGTTAAGTCCCATAGTGCTCAGAGCCAGCCAGTATATTTACAAAAATTGTAATCCTCAAAACAATGTCTATTCAGACATGTATGCATGTCTGAAAGGCATTGCAATGTAAGGTACAGACACTTTTTAAACACAGACTCAGTAATACTCGATGGTATTAAAAATTACATTCAGCTTATCTTGTACATGAAAAGTGTCACAGTTCAGAATGTGCCGCTCTTCTTGAATAACAACAGCAGTGCAGAAGCGACACTACTCTTACCGTGACGGATCACGCAGTACCCTACAAGAAAACTCAAACAACTGCTCTCAAGAGGACACATTGCGAGATGGAGATGTGATATTTTTCTTGCATGTTGGACACAACACGTGTTTTTCAGTTACATAAATAAAAAATTCCTGCTTTTCGACTTTTGTTATTTTTCTTGCTGGGGTGCAATATATTTTCATTGCCCTCACAGTATATATTTTCTTTAATGTCGTTTGTTGTTAGCAATATTAGCCTATTCCCAAGAGTTAGCAGCTTTCACTCACTTAATACTAGGCAGAAATCCAATCTGCATGTGGAATGCACTTCCTTGACTCTTGTGCAGAAAGGAGTGCAGTATTCTGCTGCATCCATTTTCAATAAGTTCCCACAAGAACTCAGAAATCTTAGCAGTACCCCAAACTCTTTTGTTTCCTCATGGCTCACTCCTTCTATTCGGTCGAGGAGCTCCTGGAACAGCTAAAAAATTAAGCAAATTCCAGTGTTACAGTGTTGATTTTCTTTTTTTAAACTTACGACTTGTCACCTGAATATGTTTTTTTATATTTCATTTTATCTGTTTCTAATATCGTGTTATAATTTCATATATTGACTCGTTCCATGACCATGGAGACTTCTCCTTAATTTGGTCCCACGGAACAATAAATAAATAAATAAATAAGTTAGTAGCCCTTAACCGAGGCTGTACGTTTTGACTTCTAATGTTAACACTATATCAACATCATGCCCTCTCCATCTTATTGCAGAATTTTGCACCGGACGATGGAGCACTAGTCTCCAAAACCAGTCGTGCTAATAAAATGTCATTTACAACTGAAGCGAATTTTTCAGTCCTATCTTCAGCAAAAAATGGTTCAAATGGCTCTGAGCACTATGGGACTTAATATCTGAGTTCATCAGTCCCCTAGAACTTAGAACTACTTAAACCTAACTAACCTAAGGAAATCACACACATCTGTGCCCGGGTCAGGATTCGAACCTGCGACCGTTGCAATCGCGTGGTTCCGGATTGCAGAGCCTAGAACCGCTAGGCCACCGCTGCAGGCTTATCTTTAGCATTCTCTGTAGCACAACATATCGAAAGATCTTTCCTTCTTCTTGTCTGTGCTGTTGTTCTTCCACATTTCACTCCAGTATGAGGCTTCGTTACAGGCAAATATTTTTATGACCTCAACAATTTTGAAATATTTTTATCACTAAACTTTTTATTCACTGTTGACAAACTTCTCTTTCTCAGAAACGCTTTCCTTGCTATTTCCAGTCTGCATTTCATATCGTTGTTATTTATGCCGTATTTAGATATTTTACTTCTCAAATAGCAAAATTCGTGTACTACTTTCACTGTCTCATAATGTAATCTAATTCCCTCTGTTTCACATTATTTAATTAGTCTATACTAAATAATTTTTCCCTTTCCCTTCATCTGAACTTCCAAGTTCTTTGGTCGATGTTAGAACTACAGTGTCAAGGACACGAACTTCAAGTTATTATATCTTCTCCCTGAACTTTAATTTCATCTGAAAATTTCTCTTCGACACCCTTATCTGCTTGTTGAATGTACAGATTGAAGACCGTGTGGAAAGGCTACAACCTTCTCTCACATCCTTCTCAACTATTGTCTCCCTTTCGTATCATTGGCACTGGGTATCCTCTAGTCATGTGATAAAAATGTTCAGTTTGGTTGTGACAAATTGTCTTGCTAAAAGACATTGAATGTGATGCAGATAGAGTGATTGATAACGTTAGCTTCTGACACATAGCTGCAATAAAACACAGTACATACAGTTAGTGACACGGAACTCTTCCAGAAGCTAAATTTCACTATTGCAGGATGATCAGATAATCAGTAAACTCGAACATTTTATTTCCTTAGGACTGACAGCAGATGTTAAACTCCCTTGGAAATATCACATTCTGGGTAATACGCATTAATTGAATGCTGTTTCTTGAAATGCAATTTTTTTGTGTTGGGACTGACTCTGACCGTTATGAATTTCAACCGAAACTACAGATCAATGTAACAAGATACAGTTATTATATTACACGTTACACTACTCGTTCCGGAGAACTAAACTTTCACCATCATGTGTATTTATGTCAATGGAAGTATTATGGTGCGACTTTTGGGTTACTTGTGCCACTGCCGCCGGCCGCGGTGGCCGTGCGGTTCTAGGCGCTCCAGTCAGGAGCCACGCTGCTGCTACGGCATGCCTCGGGCATGGATGTGTGTGATGCCCTTAGGTTAGTTAGGTTTAAGTAGTTCTAAGTTCTAGGCGACTGATGACCACAGCAGTTGAGTCCCATAGTGCTCAGAGCTCAGAGCCTCGCGGTCTGAGGCGTCTTGTGACGACCCGAACGGCTCCGCCCGTCGCAGGTTCGAGTTCTCCCTCGGGAATGGGTGTGTGTGGCATCCTTAGCGTAAGTTAAAGTTAGGTTAAGTAGTGTGTAAGCTTAGGGACCGATGACCTCAATAGTTTAGTCCCGTAAGACCTCACCACAAATTTAAAAAAAAAAAAAAAATGTAAGTACAGGCTGCTTTTACAGTCGTAGTAACATCGCACTCTTTCATTAAACTGCAGAAGTATAATAAAATAAATATGACTGGTTACATTTATTTGTAATTTAGTTGATAAATGCTGCTAGTTTGACTGTAAGGAAAATTATCACCGTCTCTGACACTGAAGCGCATTAACTTGTTTATTTTACATAGTTTCATTTAGTTACATCCTATGGTATTATGTTTTGGGCCACACGAGTCAATTCACAAAGAATATTGTTAGTCATAAAACAACAGTGTTACCATTAGTTCGCCAATTTCGTGCATGCCGTTGTTAGGGCGCCTCGGAATTAGCTCTGCCGCCCATGTTCGTATGCCTGTTTCCATCATGAGATTCGTTGTATACAATTTTAACTCATTAAAAAGGACCTATGAGATTATTCAATGAGCACTACAAACAAAAAAATATTTAAAATTCAGTAAACAATTTACAGCAAGGCCTTCAGTGATTTAATAATTTTTTCATAATGCAGGGCCACAGTCATAACATATTTCTTTAAAGTCAGTACCGCCATTAGACTATTGTTTATTTACAGTGTTACATTTATACTTACACAATCATGATATCGGCTTCAAAGTGCCATTATCAAGTGTTTTAAGTGTCATAAATTGCCTAAGATGGCAAGTCTTTCTGTCAAATTGTTTTCAACTGAGAAACTTTAATCCTAAACCCAAGAGTTTCAAATCTAACCTGTAAAGCTTATTTGTGGCATATTACCTTATTCTACGCCAGACCACTTTCCTGTGTTAGGAGCTTTGCAATAAATAACGCCTTTCATTGCTTATTCCACAGTGAGCACTGTTTTGTTGGTTATAGTATTCTTTTTTAATTTTTAATTTTGTTAACGACTTTCTGTGGCTAGTTTGTTCCAGAGTGGAACGACAGAGAAACAGGTTGACGGTGATTCGATGGACCCTCTGCCAGGCAGATGTAGATATAGTTTCCTTTTATTTTCATGACGAGGTAGCTTTGATTTAAGTAGTTTAATTGTGATGATTAATGTAACTAATTAAATTAAAATTCAACGTATGTATACTAGAAAGCATACTTGACTACTCGCTTCATAGATATTCTCATACTACAGAAGTACGCTGCTGCTAGTTCCGTACGTTTCCGTATTAAATATTATATATCTCTACCACTAATAGACACCAGCATGGGCCATCGTTTCAGATTTTATGCAAACGGATGTTACAGGATTTGGTACAGACATGGTATAGTATTTGATAGAGAATGGGATCCGGTTTTCGACAAACATATTTCTGTTTGCTGTGCGGCAGTGGGAGATTCACGGAAACTGTTTGTGTTTACGTCAGCGCCCCGAAGCACAGTGGCTAACTCAGCTGCTGTACACCTGGGTGCTTTAGCCTGAAACTATCCTCTGTCAAAATATTGCCTCCTTTTCTGTACTTCCACTGAATGTGAGATCCTCTGGACATGAATATCAGTTTCCTTCGGTAGCACACGCACCGAGCTGGACTCTGTGTGCCTTACCCACAGACCTCATTATTATCCGGTTTTTGAATTTCAAACTCTGTTTTATGTGTGTTTAACTCCAATGCTCCAGTAAATTCTCATTAACAGCGTGCTCTCGTGTACCAATACGAACTTTACCATAGGTATAAGCAACGCGGGTAGACAAAGTGGTTAAGGAGCTGGAAATGAATTAAAAGGCACACTGCAAAGATCGTAAGTAATCGAAGTATCACAGTGATGCACAGTTAACTTAAATGAAAATTTCTGGAAGAAGCGACGTTTTTCCCAAAAATCCTGTTGAGTAACTTAAAACAGTCGGTATTCTAAGAGGACCGCAGGACAATTACGCTCACACAATCGTGTATGACAGTAGGGCAGCGTCTGTATTTCACAGTGCCTGTTTAGGGCGATGCAATGTTTCTTCGGGCTTGCAAGTATGTGAGGTGCTGGAGGCGTGCTCAGATAGCCGATTCGGTTAGGGTGACCACCCGCGCAAAGTGAGTCCCGGTCCGGCACCAATTTTCTTGTTACCAGTAAATCGTATAACCGTTGTACAGTTGTATTCACAGTTTCACGATCGTTTATCTGGTATAGGGATCGTGATGACAAGGGAGGCATATTTACAGTTACTGTCGTTCAGTACGAGACTGGGATAGGCCTCTGTCACTGATGGCTAGCATAGTATCATCAAGTCCACATCCGTAGCTTAGTGATCAGCGTGTATGGCTGCTGTGCGGAGGACTTGGGTTCGATTCCCGTCAGTCTTAGGGATTTTTCCTTGAAGGGAGGACTGTAATTGGATTTCCGACAACAGCAGGAAGAGTAGTGTGCTGACGCCAGGCCTACCGCATCGCTTCAAATGACGTTATTGGCAGAGGATGACACGGCGATTGGTCAGTCCCGAATAGATAATCAGAGCTAGAACGCCGAGCTTTTCTTTGGTACTGTCTCTGAAAACCTTGCGTTATACTATTGTGACTACATTAGCAGGGTGTCTCTTGCATTAAATAACGGTAGGTCTTTTAGTCACCAGTTCTCTGAAGAAAGGTCGTAACGCATAATCCAAATATCGATCACAATTTACGGTGGCGAGTAAAAGAAATCAATTCAGTAGTTCGTGTTGCACTAAAAACTACTGTTTTCATATTATGCGGTAGCTCTTGATGTAACCTATGGCTTTTCAGATGTCCAACATACATTTTCTGTGAGTTCGCGTACCGGTATACTAATATACACTGATCAGCCAAAGCATTGTGACCACTGCCACCGCGACGTCGGTTGCCGCCTGGTAGCGTTGCGGGCAACAAATGTGTGTAAGCGGCGCAGACACGAACAAGGAATCTTCTCAGTTGCCAATGGGGAAATCTACTGAGATAAACGACTTTGTCCAGGCTAAGATTATTATTACGCAAAGTTTGTGAACGAGTACCTCGTAAACGGCGAAGCTGGTCGAACGTTCACGTTCTGCTGTTGTCAGCATCTACGGAAAGAGTAGGAAGTACAATGGTACTACCACTAGGCGCTAGATGGTCGGACGTCCTAGACTGTTTACGGAACGTGGGGTTATGGAAGTTGTCTGCTCTGCGAAGTAAGATAAGTGGTGATCTGTGGCATTTCTGCCGAAAGAACACAACGCTGGTTCACGCATATATGTTTCGGAGCACACTTTTCATCGTACATTGTTGAACATGGAGCTCCGCAGCAGACTACCCCTACGTGTTCACACGTTGCCCAAACGGCAGCCGTCAATTACGATTGCTGTGGGCACGGGACTATCGGGATTCGACTGTCAATCAATGGAAACGTGTCAGCCCTTTAGATGAATCACATTTTTGTTACACAAGGTCGATGGTCGTCTCCACAAACGCCGTCATGGAGGTGAACGGCGGTTCGAAACGTGCAGTGTATCACTGACGCAGACAGGTGTGAGCAGTATTATACTGTGGGAGACATTCTTCTGCGCTTGCATGGGACCTGTGGTAGTAATCGAAGACACGCTGATAGCTGAGAAGCCCCTGCATCCCTTCATGCTTGATGTTTGCACGTTATCGATGTCATCTTTCAGCAGAATAATCGTCCGTGTCTCAGAGCCACAACTGTGCTGCAGTAGTTTGAGGAGCACTATAGTGAACTCACGTTGATGTCTCGGTGACCACACTCGTCTGATCTAAATCCTCTCGAACCCATGAGGCTCGCTATTGGGCGCCACCGCCGCGTATGCTGCCCGTTGTTTATGCGAATTACGTGACCTGTGTGTGGACATCTAATGCCACATACCTCCACAAACCTACCAACGAACTGTCGAATCCCTAAAACGCAGAATCACTGGTATATTTCGTTCCAAAGAGGGACAAATAAGCTATTAAGCATGTCGTCATAATGTTTTCCCTCATCAGTCTATACTGCCATGTTGCACCGGAAAATATGGCATTTCCAGATCGATCTTCCCCTCGTGCACATGCTGCAGTAGCCAGCTGTAGTTATGACATTCAGCGAATGCATGCACTACTTTAGCTTTGTGAAGTTTCAGTTTTGTGTGTAACTAAGTAAGCTGAAGCTTGTGACATAGCTGGCTGAAGTGCTAAATAGTACAAAGATTTTCTTCGATTTCACTTTAGGGCCGAGGAATGGAACGGAGCGTATGTGGCTATCGTAGCCTGCATCCCAAATTTTGTACCTGCGCGATGTCTGACATAGCCCTCGGGTCGTTCGCAAAATAACTTGTCCTTTCATTTGTGACGTCGCCAACAGCACTTCTCACTGCAATCAGACCAGTGCGAGTTTTCTCACCTGGTGAGCAGTCCCATACCTACAGCACATGAAATGACGACGTTATCTGCAAAAAACTTAAATTGGTAAACCAAAGGTGCTCTTTTTGAGTAATCTGCACATTTTAAGTCACACATATAGGTGAAGATTAATGAAACATATTTTACAGACCATTACGAATATGCAGTAAATTTCTAAATTCACGTCGCCTTCAGTCATAAAATACCTATCGTGACAGAATGACGGCAATATGGTGTCAAGTTTATGAGCAGTAACAGTTGTTTGAACAATATCTAAGAAAATTCAGCTAGATTTCGCTCAACTTTACGCAGGAGATTTCTTCAAATTGTACAGCCTCCCACAGTTGGTAAGGTAAGCTTTAGCTTCTAAAGCGCAAAGCACCATGGTGCTGTTGCAGTGGTATTTGGTAGCCTGACCCCTAAGTTTGACCCGTGTCACTGCAGCGCGCACACATGCAGGCCGTCCGATCGTATCGCCAGCCAGCACTCGTCTCAATCTTTTCTCGTCAGCTCTGTCTGCTACCAAGACAATGTGCCACTGGCTGAGCCGCCCGCCATTTCATAGTGGCTTTTGGATATAATAGACTCTCCGTGATTCAGCCTGCCAGTAAAGTTCGCAAACTGTTAACAAATTCATTGTTTGTTCCCTATTTTCTAATAAACGAATAACGATTGAAACTTTTGAGAAGGTCTCGATGTGGTTTCCACCTAACAACTACAGTAATTTTGTATTTTCGTATCTCCCACGGCCAGTGACGAGGGACTGAAGACGCTGACAGTCACAGTAATTACTTACCAGTCGACACGTGCCACCAGCGGCTTGCGCTCTGCCCGTCGAGATGGCTGTACGCCGGAGCCACGCCGTGTGAGGTGGGCTGTAGTTCTCAACACGACACTAGCCACTGCAACGGAATCTGCTAGGCTGTTCGTTTCATTGAGTTTATTGTGTGCTGTATAGACTTTGATATTCTATATACAGTTCTATCTTGGTCGTTGTTTTGGACTATTCGCACTAGCTCACGATGTCTTGGCTGTTCTCATACTACTCAGAAGTACGAGAGTCATACATCGGTTTCATTAAGCTTTCTGTTGAAGTAGGATAGTCAGTCGACGATGAATTACGAGATTCCGAAGTTGGTTTCCTTTTCACTTCCTGTAAAAGTACGAGATTGTGAGCTTAGCGGCAGTTTAATTGCACTTGTGTGTGTCGCACGTTCGTACAGTGTCTGTGTACGTCTGTAGAGGTAAGAAATATATTGTGGCTAACACGCAGATATTCTAGTGGCGCTGAGTAGTTCGGCCGGCTGGCTAGCCGTTGGACGGCGACTGGCCATGGTAAAGCAGGGAGGTCGCTAGAAAATGCAGGAAGCGACCGTTCCGAGGTGTAGCTGCTGGCACACCAGAATGGAGCGGCTCTATTGCTGGGGCAAGCAGTAAGTTAGTGAATCTAGTTGGAATACGAAAATAAAATTAAGATTTCTTCGGAAAACACGTAAAGTGCGTTAGAGTCATGAAACGAGAAAATTAAATACAGCATATGAATCACGGGTGTGATCGGGTGGTTATAATTAAACTTTCCCTATACAACACGTTATAACAAGGAAATTAAGTACCGTCGATGTACCAAACAGGGTAGCATTAATGTGAAGAACATTGGACAAAATCAGTTCAATTGAAACACTTTTATTATTTTGCTACGGTTCATCATACCATTACATACCGGTACCATTACAGCAACAAAAGGGGCTCAATATGGCGTCCTTCAGTGTACAGGAGAGTCGGAAAGCGCACGATTGCATTCTGCAAGGGAGAACGAAGCTTAGCCGTAGGTATGCTGGTTACCTCTCTTGATATACTGCCCTTCAGGTCAGCAGTTGTGTTACTGATCGCGTGGTAAACCATGTCCTTCAGGTAGCCCCAAATCCAGAAATCATAGGTAGTGAGATCAGGTGATCGTACCGGCCAAGCATTTGGAAATGATTGGCTAATAATTCCATCTTTTTCAATATGTTTCGGAGAAGCGGGTGAACTTCAGGAGCGATGTGCGGTTGGGCCCAACCTTCTATGAAATCTGTTGAGTTCAATGTTTCTCTCTCCTTTAGGGAGGGTATGACATGCTGGCGAAGCATATCGCATTAACGCTGGCCAGTCACACTGCACGTCGTTGATCCTTGAGAGCCAACTTGTTCCAAAAAAGAATGAGCCTACCATGAACGTAACCATGAAGCTGCACCATATGGTGACATGTTCACCATACAGAAGAATTTCATGCACAGTGACTTGAGATGAAGATCCCCACACTTGACAATTCTGCGAGTTAACCTCACCCTTCAGAGGAAAATTCAATCTGTGAGAGAAAGTGGAGAACGAAGTCACACGACGTTGTGCGTCCTGTTGTGTTAGTAGCTGTACGATATGGATCTTGTACGGATACCATTTGAGAACGGTTCGAAACACTTTCCGTACAGTGGACCACGGGTTGTTCAACTGTCGTGACACAGCACGCACACTGCCTGACGATCGGGAATTGAACGCAACATTGTCTGCCACAGCAATAGCGATTCCATCAACCATCTGTTGTGCAACTGGTCGCCGGCCTCTTCCCAGAGCGACGCCCAATTCTGTAGTTGATTATAACTACTTCGTGCTCCGCACAGCAGGTGGAGAAAGAGGACCCTTCCGTAATCCGTTCAAAAAACTGGTGCAAATGGCTCTGAGCACTATGGGACTTAACATCTGAGGTCATCAGTCCCCTAGAACTTAGAACTACGTGAACATAACTAACATAAGGACATCACATACATCCATGCTTGAGGCAGGATTGGAACCTGCGACCGTAGCTGTGGTACGGTTCCGGACTGAAGCGCCTAGAACCGCTCGGCCACCACGGCCAGCAATCCCTTCAGCTGGCGATATTCTCGAAGTGCAGTTGCAGCATTACTGTTGTTATGATAATAGAGGTCCACCAGTAACGCCCTACTGCTTTTGTCCAAGCTCATGTTGACGCGCCAACAAGTGCACTGCGACTGGTCAGGGGTGAATCACGAAGACTGATCACGGCACCTGGTGGCCGTAGTTGGAACTGAAAGGTGGCGCGGTGACGCATGGAAATCGTGCACCCCATACTCTGGACATTAATCCTACCAAGTTTGGTACTTGTACGGTAATTAGTTTCCGTGTTATGAAGTGTTAAATAGGGAAAGTTTAATTGTAACCACCCGATGTATATATATTCACTCTGTAAGGAGCACTTGGACCAATTACTTAACTCTGGCTTTCTTGTTCTTATGATCCCAAAATTCGGGCCTGTCTTCTTTCTTACATCATACATTTTTAAGTTCTAAATTCTTTCCTTTTGGGTTCTTGAGAGTGAATTTTGTGTATTGATTTTTTGCCTGTATGTAGCACCCTACAAAAAAGTTTGTCAAATTATTAATTATTGTGAAACGTCATATGAAAGTTTATTTCTCCAACAATTACAACAATATGTTACTATTCAATAAATAAAAATTATAATAATTATGCAGTTTAATTGGTTATATCCATAAAGTGCCATAACTTCGAATACCTCCTCGTAGATACATATTGTAAGATCAGCATGACTATCCCACTCCATGGTCCGACTAATTCTTATGTTTACTGAAGTGTAATTAGATGCTTAAAATGTATCTGAATTTTCTAATTTGACTAGGAACACGTTGCAGCGACAGATGGATTGAGATACCCGTAAGTGCAAATTTAATATCGGATTACTTTTAATTATTACGCTGCAAAGTGACCGCGTGCATTTACTATGTATTCTAATATGTAGGCCCTATATACATGAAATACGTAAAAAAAGAAAATCAAACAAACCTTGAATGGTGGCCATTAATGACAGATCTTGGCCTCCGCAGTGGTCACGTGACTGAGTGCACAAAGAGGTACGTAGAAGGGAGTTAGTGGGCTCATGGTGGTAGCAGTTGTAAGGTCGGTGGCTTTTGGGAGGCGAGAGTGCCACTGAGTTTAAGGCAACTTTATGGTCGGAAACTTGATCATTTGGAAATATATGAAGATAGTATATGTTTCCGAAGGAACCGATACCATTGATGACTGTGCAGCTTCTCTAGAATGAAATGATAATTAAATTGACACCCAAGCTGCAAACAGACGTTGATATAGATCATTGGGGACATGTTGAAAACGTCTGTGTCCTCGGTGGCTGAGATGGATAGAGTGTCTGCCATGTGAGCAGGAGATCCCGGGTTCGAGACGTGGTGGGAGCAGACATTTTCAACATGTTCCCAATGATCTATATCAACGTCTATTTGCAGCTATGGTGTTGATTAAATTATCATTTCATTTGGAAATACTCTGAACAATTTCGTGTAATGAGATGCTGATTTTGAGTTCTGACGAGACTTTGTTATCAAATCGCTTTCAGTGATGGTTTATTTTGTAACTCTATGAAAATTATTTTACTATTTTTTGCAGTTACAGCTGTGAACTTTAATAACGTCGCTAGATATTTGCTGTTTCAATTTTTGTAACGAATGTTGTGGGTTTTCGTCCCTATAGCATTAATGATTAATAAACTCCAGATTTCAATGCGATCGTTGGTACGACTTTGCGCTGTCGAACATTAGGATGAGCTACTGCTTTCGTAAAACGATCCTCGGATTTATATACTCATTTTGCATTGGCTACTGCCTGTAAATGCTCTTCCTGCGCTAAATTAATACATAATGCCCTCCTGTTTTAAATATTGCCTAACCGATTTATTTATTTTATGTAAGGCCATCATTTACCATTTGTGTGCTTATTTGAAATAAACATTTGGCTTGAATCCTAAGCAACCTGGATTAGGCAGCGTCATTATCCTGTAAGTTCTTAATTATATTTTTTTCATTTTTTATTTACTTGATACATGCCTTATTTAACGTTCGATAATTTTGTCTCTTTGCAAATAAAGGGTTTCAGGATTAACAATGTGTTAGGATTTAGGCTTAACAGCCACGGTGCATACCCACCCCACACAGATTTTAAGGCTATGTATTGCCCATACTATTACATTTTGTATCGTCAAAGTTGATCTTGTCTCATTCAGGGATTGAGTAACAGAGATAGCGAGTGTGATTACAATATTAACTCATATGGCGTCGAGCCTGGAGACTGATGGTCGCTTGTGAGACAGATATCAATCTTACACAGTTATACGATCGATTTAAAAACATAAAAAATGAGTTATAGAAGAGTCGTTAGTGTCCTTACCCTGCGGTGAGGAGATAGTTTAGGATAATATGGTTGCTAAACGGTTGTTGCCGTTCAGTAATGTGTAGGGAAGTGATTTGATGAGCTGTGGCCCATCTGTCGACCTGCTACTATTCACGACAGTCGATGGCGAGGAAGAGCTCAGCACGCTGACGGCCCAAGGAACGGAGCGCCACACGTGTTGGTCACCCATGATCTGTCCACGATCACTGCTCTAACTTCGCACGCACAACTCACGTAAATATGCTTATGTTTGTAGCCCACATGTGCAGAGCCACGGATTCATACACTGAAGAGCCAAAGAAACTGGTACACCCGCCTAATATCCTGTAGGGCTCCCGCGAACAGGCAGAATTGCCGAAACGCGACGTGGCATGGACTCGATTAATATCTGAAGCAGTGCTGGACGGAACTGACACCATGAATCCTTAAGGGCTGTCCATAAATCCGTAAGAGTACCAGGGGGTTGAAACATCTTCTGAACAGCACTTTGCAAGACACCCCAGATATGCTCATTATTTATTTTTTATTTATTTATGCATTTATTTTACCTGGCAAGATTAGGGCCTTCAGGCCCTCTCTTACACCTAACCAGGCATACTCAGATTGAGCAAATTTCAGTTTCTACAGAACATTAAGGACATATAACATGTTATACAGTATTAATGTTAAAGAAAAAAAATATTATGACAGTAGTACAATGATAATTATAACAATCAAAAACTAATTATAACAATCACGAATAATAATAATAATAATAATAATAATAATAATAATAATAGTAATGACAATGTATATGAAAGTAAACATATTTTTCTTTTATGAATGTCGGTCCTATTGCTAGTTGGGAATATTCTCGTTATATTCTCGCAGCTTGTGAATTATTCTCATCAAGCAGAAAGAGATATAGAAGAGATAGGTTAGAGGAAGAGAAATATAATGGTAAAATTCGAAGCTATGATGGAGAGGAGAAAGAAAGAAAGAGATGAGAGGGGCACAACAGTGGTGGCTATACCGTCCCTAATATGTAAGTTTTGAGTTCCCTCTTGAATTTTGAGTGGTTCTGGATAAGACACAGATCACAGGGGAGCGCGTTCCATAGTCGTATGGCTGAGATGGAGAATGACACGGAGAAAGATTTTGTGTTATGTAAAGGTACAGCCAGGATGCTAGACGTATCCGATCTGGTATTGCGGTTGTGGAATGATGATAGGTGTTTAATGTGAGAAGATAAGTATTGGGGGCACCAGTGGCTAAGAAATCGATGAAGTAAGCACATCGTGTGGAGATCGCGTGCCTTATGTGGGCGTATCCAACCTAACTGGGACTATGAAGGACTGATATGATTATACAACCGTATATTGCACACGTACCTAACGCAAGCATTCATCACTAGCTCGAATTTTCACTATTTGTGCCGTGTTGAACTACATCATAGTAGTAAAGATTAGGCAAGACTAGTGTTTGAACTAATTTTTGTTTAACATGGGTTGGAAATGTTTTTCTAAATTTTTGAATTGCATGTGGGGAGGACAGCGATTTCTGGCAAGCTGTGACTGTTTGTTCTTCCCAGTTTAGGTGTTCATCCAAGATTTTTCCAAGGTCTTTTACTGTTTTTTGGTATGGTAATTGGGTACCATTGAGGAGTATTTGAGGGACTGTTTCGCGAAAGTACCGGCTGATTAACTTTGGATGAGATATAAGTATGACCTGGGATATCTTGGGGTTTAGTTTCAGACCTAGGTTCTGTGCCCATCGAGAAACAGAGCAAATATCAGCGTTCATACTCACTACTGCGTCAGCAATGTTCTTGGGGCTTGCACTTACGTACAGTTGGATGTCGTCGGCATATACATGGTAGTTGCAGGAGTGAATCACTTAAGAAATATCATTAATGTACAGTGAGAAGAGTAATGGACCAAGGACGGAGCCTTGGGGAACTCCAGAGCGCACGTTTTTCCATGATGACTTTTCCGACCCACAAATGACTTGTTGAGTTCTGTTTTTGAGGTAGCTGTCGAACCAGTGTATTGCGCTGTTTGAGAAATTCAGCTGCTTCATTTTAATTAGTAATATATCAAAGTCAACTGTATGAAAAGCCTTGCTAAAGTCAAGCAGTGTTAGGATGGTAGCTTCACGTCAGTCCATAGCATGTTCAATGTCGTCAGTTAGTTTGATTAATGCAGTTGCTGTACTATGGTGCTTTCGAAAGC
Source organism: Schistocerca piceifrons (assembly GCF_021461385.2). Lineage (NCBI taxonomy): Eukaryota > Metazoa > Arthropoda > Insecta > Orthoptera > Acrididae > Schistocerca > Schistocerca piceifrons. The sequence goes on from NC_060149.1 coordinate 6,304,891, forward strand.
CTGACTGATATTTGCCGTGGATGTTATGAGTTTTGAGGTAATCCGCCAGCTGTTCATGGACGATGTATTCTAGGGCTTTAGATATTGCAGGTAGTATGCTGATCGGCCTGTAGTCACCTGGCGACTTAGGGTTTTCAGTCTTGGGTATAGGTTGAATTAAACTTGGCTTCCACTCAGTAGGATATGTACTACTGACAAGAGACAGGTTGAAGATGTCTGTGATAACTGGAGTAATAATGTCTACGACGTTCTTAATCATGCGAATGCTCACGCCATCATTTCCTACTGCCTCGGAATAGATTCTCATAATTGCCTTGTGTACTGTGCCGGTAGTGACATGTTTTAGGAAGAACTTGTCTCTCGAGAGATTGATATCTTGGGGCTCGTAATTTGTCGCTGCGTGGCAGTTTACAGCTGTTGAGAAGAAATCGTTTAATTCTTCTGCAGACGCTTGATAAACAGCGTCAGATCTTCGCTTCCCTATACCGAAACTGCGCAGCTTTTTCCACAGTGCAGCAGCTTTTGATATGCCGCGTACAACAGAGCGGGCATGTCTGATTTTGGCATTCCTCACGCTTTGCTTGGTTCTGTTTTGGAGTTTCCTATAAGCTTCGTACGCCTCGGGAGTTGGGTTACGCTTGAAGGCCCTATGTGCAGCATCACGTTTACTCATTAACTGGCGTAATGCAGTGGTGAGCCACGGAGCGGGAGCTCTCTTTACCTTGACAGTGCGTTGAGGAGCATGTTTATCATACAGTGCAGTAATTTTGCGACATAATTCCCGCATTTTGCCGTCTAAAGTCGGTTCATTGCTTATATCATGCTAAGGGATGTCTGAGCAATCCTTTTGAAGAGCGTCATGGCTAACATTTTTTAGGTTTCTGTAGGTTACCAGGTGAGATTTTTCTTTGGAAGTATGCACTGAGTAATTTAAGAATATCACGTCATGAGCAGAGAGTCCCGGAGCGGATGTCTCATTGGCGCGAATTGTTTTATCTGATCGCTTTGTTGCTATTATATCTATGAGTGTATGGCTGTGTGGCGTGTGATGAGTTGGGTCCAGCGGTGTTAAACTCATATCATTGGAGTGGAACAGTCTCCTTAGTTTTTCTGCAGAGGGAGATTTTAACTGTAAGTCGATGTTTGTGTCACCCATAATGATTATGTGTTCATACAGTGTCACGAGTGAGGACAGGGCAGACTGGAAGGAGGACATGGCACCGCCGTTTGGAGGTTTATAGATTACTTCAATTAGCAGTTTCTGATTTGATGTATTTATTTCGAAAAACAAGAACTCTGCTTATGCTTAGCCCTTTGCATCCGATGTGCATAGTACAGTAGGTCTCAGATCAGAGCGAACATAGGCACCCACACCACCCCGCGTCGTGTTTCACGATCTGCCCTTGGGAGAGAGTAACCAGTGATTCGGATAGCGTCGGAAGAAATGTTTGGTTTCAACCAAGTTTCAGAGACGAGGATAATATGGAACAGCGATTGGCAGAACAGGTCACAGAACTCGTCGAAGTGAGCCGTTAGCGACTGCGCGTTCGCGTGGGCCACAAAGAGCCCGCCGCCGGAACCGGTCCGTCCCATTGTGGCCGCCTGTAGGACCGAGCGCGCTCCGCTTACCTGCTGGCCGGAAGAGGGACAAAAGCTGGATTTCGCTGGGGAAGACATATTTACAGGTGTGCCCAAGGTCGTGACTGACTCAAGCGTCTGTGGGCTAAAGGTGAAAGACAGGCTGGAGGAATCGGAGAAGGGAGCGAAAAGAAAGATGGAAAGTGGCAGTAGTGGTTACGAAAAAGATAATAGTAGTAGTAGTGGTAGAGACGAGGATGAACATAACAGATATAGAAAGGCGGTTTTAAGGAGATTCCTGTTAATGGAGAATGTTAATTCCCGTTTGACTGACAATATGAATATACATTAGCACTTATGATAGACAAATAAAGAAGCAATATTTATGTGAAACAATTGACTGATTTTAAATAGAGTACTTATGGTACTTATAGAAATAACGAAGCAATATTTACGTTAAAAAATGAAAAGAAAGGATAAAAATTAACTTATATTAGACAGGGTACAAGACGAGACTTTGTGTCTCGCGAGATTTCGCTCAGTCTTTCAGTTCGGACATGTTCGTCACCGTTTTCCTCCCTCCTTCCGTCTTGACTACGATCTTTCCATCCTGGGTCCACACATTTTGAAGGCCGAACTGTGTGATAGCAGCGTTAAAAACTTTTAGTCTTTCGCGCGTCAGATCTTCCCTCAGGGTAACCACACTCTTGGCAAATTTTCTTTTCTGAGCAAACACTTCAGCTCTTTTCCGGTATGACACAAATTTAAATATTATGGGCCTGGGTTTCATGGCACCTGGTATCCTGCGCCCAACACGGTGGCTTCTGTCTATATCGGCCACGTCGATCTGCACGCCAAGTTTTTCACGCACGAGGCTAATGGCCAGGTCGTCGGTGTTTTCACGATCGTTTTCAGCTACCCCGAACAAGCGCAAGCTGTTCCTTCGCTGATACTGCTCAATTTCATCGGTGGCCGCGGACAGTTTAGCTTCTAGGTCGGCGGCTTTTTTCTCTTGTGCGGCCAGGGACTTTCTAAGAGGCTGGATTTCGGTGCTGTTGCGCCCAACAGACTCTTGCAGTTTGTCCGTGACCGCGGCCGTCACTGAGTCCGTGATGGATTGCACGATTACGTCTAGCGTGTCTTTACTGTGCAGCGCCGCACTCACCTGGGACCGGACGAGCTCCCTGATGTCGGGAAGCGAGGCCTCACCTGCCGCCGGAGAACGGGCGCCCGCGCTGCCTGCGCCCCTGTAGCCTCGCCTGCTGCCACTTACTCGTGCTCTTCCCATTTTTCACTCACTTATCACTTATCACTTGTGGTAATCAACGAAGAACAATACATCACGGCAAGTAACACTTGATTAGTCGGATGCACACGTTGTGAACTGCTGCACTTCTCATGTCCGGGGAGTTTGTGGCCAGCGGAGGTGTTTAAACTCATAATAGTGTTCCTGGAGCCACTCTGTAGCAATCCTGGAAATGTGGGGTGTCGCATTGTCCTGCTGGAATTTTCAAAGTCCTTCGGAATACACAATGGACATGAATGGATGCAGATGATCAGATAGGATGCTTACGTACGTGTCACCTGTCATAGTTGTATCTAGACGTATCAGTGGTCACTCCCACTGCACACGCCCCACACCATTACAGATCCTTCACAAGCTTGAACAATCTCCTCTGGCATGCATAGTCCTTGGAATCATAAGGTTGTCTCCATACCCGTACACGTCCATCCGCTCGATACAATTTGAAACGAGACTCGTCCGACCAGACAACATGTTTACAGTCATCAGGGCGTAAAGCCTTTTGTAGTGCAGTCATCGACGGTACACAAGTGAGTCTTTGGCTCCGAAAGCCCATGTTGATGATGGTTCTATGAATGGTTCGCACGCTGACATTTGTTGATGGCCCAGCACTGAATTCTGCAGCGATCTGCGGAATGGTGGCACTTCTGTCACATTCAACGATTCTCTTCAGACAATTCACTGTATCGAAAGGAGATTTGGGATCCTTCACAAATTGCCTGTTCTGGTGGCATACAAATTGTATTTATAATGTTCTTATTGAATCGATACAACAATCATTGAAAGCAGTTAGTTCCGTAAAATATTTTGGAGTATGTGTACGGAGCCCTTTGGAATGAAATGACTACATACAACTAAGTGCAGGTAACGCAGAAGATTATCTACGATTCATTGGAAGAATCCTAAGGAAATGCTGTCCACAAACAAAGGAAGTTGATTACAAAACACTCGTTCGACAAATAGTTTAATATTTCTCTTCTTCGTGGGATCCACACCAAATTGGCCTTCAGAGGAAATAGAGAAGATCTAAAGAAGAGCAACGCGTTTCGCTGCTGGTTAATTTGGCAATCACAAAAGGATCCCTACGATTATCAATCAACTCCAGTGGGAGACATTAAAAGAAAGGCGTACTGCATCAGTGTGTGGTTTGTTGTTAAAATTTCAATGCGTACGTTCTTAGAAGAGTCAAGAAATATATTGCTTTCTACTACGTATATCCCACGAAAAGACCACAAAGATAAAATCAGAGAAACTCGAGACCACACAGAGGCTTACCACCAATAGTTCTTTTGGCTAAATATTCGCGACTGGGATAGGAAAACTGGAGGGGAACGATAGTGTTACACGAAGTACCCTCATAGCTTGCGGCTTATACTCTCATGTTCAGAAAAAAAAGAAAACAGAACACCTGGAACGACTATAGATGTTCATATTCACAGGACGTGTACGTTAGTATGTTCTGCAGAAAAGACTGGGATTTCAGTCGCCTCAGTCCAACTAGTGTACTGTTGCCTAGTAGGCACAGGGTCCGCCATGGGCCCTGATAGCTAGTTCCATGTGTGATACGCCTAAAAGGCACGAATGGCGTCTTGTGGTGCAGCCATCTATGCTGCAGCCTCATGTTTCCATAGTTCATCTTTGGTAGTTGGCATTGGGTCACAACACTGCTGCTGTCATTTCACCATATCCCACACATTTTCGATTGGCGACAAGTCTAGTGATCTGGTGAGCCAGGGCAAACTGCAGACATCCTGTGACACCACGAAGGCACGTGTTCATGCAGCAACATGTGGTTGTGAATTGTCTTTCTGGGGAGTTGCGCAGAAAGGGTATAGCTATGAGTCCCAGGATTGCATTCCCATAGGTCACGCTGGTCACAGTGCCCTGGACACGCACCAACTGTGATTTTGGTAGTACCCAACAGCACCCCACACCATAAAGTCTTGAGTTAGCCCAGTATGTTTTGTGCGAATACCGTCATAGTAATGCCGCCTCCCTGCCCCGGGCGAATTCTGCCATAATTTTAAACAAACAGAACCTGAATTCATTCGTAAACACCATCTGGTGGCATTACTGTCCCCAGTGACGTCATACCATACGCCTTTGCTATCTAGCATTTTTGTCCTCATTCGTCAGATATAGTTGGACAATGCGCACACAGTCCATGCAGTAATAAACGGAGACGGACTGTCACCCCTGATAAGAGTATGACGTGTTACACCATACCACTGTGGCGCCAGATCCGAGGAGGATGCAGATCTGTCCTGCAGTGACAATCGAACGAGGTGTCAATCTTCTCGAGGGGTGGCCTGGTTGTTGCGATCTGACCCATCTCGTCACTTTCTGTGGCCTTCCGTGAACCATTCTGCACACGCCTGCTGCACTGCCAGAACACTTCGTCCCACACGAGCAACAACTTCCCAGATGGACGCATCACATACTTCTATACCAATAATGCACTCTCTTTCACCCCCAGTGGGTCTGGGGTTTAGAATAGACCCAAAGTATTCCTGCCTGACGTAATAAGCCATTGTCCCCTTTTAGGGTTTGATCATCACATCTTCCAAAATTTTCCGAAGTGTGGGTCATTACGTGTGCTATTAGACCTTACGCACCTCTTATTATCATAGCTCTGCAACTTCACCTACAATCCACCAGTTTGAGCAAGCACACCTTACAGGATACATCTTCTACTTCTGTAGTCTGCTGTCCTCCTTTGACCCTATGATAAAACTGGATTTCTCCACACCCAATATCCAGCACAGTATCCAGTCTGTCATGGAGAGTTTGTCGTGCACCCTCTTAGTCGTAGCCCCTGACTACACAGGGATCACACTACTGATGCTTGTGCTGAAACCTCCCCACATATGCCAAGGTCTAGGTGCTCATCTTCTTGAGAGGACTCCTGACAATGGCCATTGCGCCAGGTGGCCTTTGCTGTGCTTAGTATCGCCTATGTGGGGAACCCATGATTGGTGTGGGTGGCGTCAGGACGGATGAACTTCAACAAAGCGGACGAACTTACCTGATGATTATCTAAAGCTGTCTGGTGGTCAAACGGCCCCATCGCTCTCTAAGTGTGGTAAGGAGCACTATAATGCTGAGAGATGCGACTCCAAGTCATTCCCTTCCCTGGCTTCACCATGGGAGGAAAGTAGGGCTAAGTTCATGGACAGACGTCTTCTCCTCGATACTTAGCTTGCACCAGGTCTGATGAGGAATCATTTTTACCAACAAAGTCTCTGTTTTTCGTTGAGCACTTGGAAGACATGTTTGGGGAGGTGGTGGGAATATCGAAAATAAGGAACAGGTCAGTCTTGAGATAAGTGTGCATTGCTCACTGTTGCAAGGTCGGTGATTTCTCGGTCTCCAGCACATCATAAGAGGTTAAATATGGTCCTAGGCATTACATTCCATAGAGATCTCCTACTCCAGTCTGATGACGAGCTGCGCGCCAAGCTATAGTGATGACACATCATCCACTTCCTACGCCTACCCTACCCCTTGTTGGTTGGGGACATTCCTCCTCCCATTCCTCCCCTAACATCAACTTCAAGAGCATCATCCCACCCAGCCATCTGGGACATCTGTCCCCACCCCTTGGCCAGAGAAGCAAACAGCCTCCTCTGTCTCCTCTCTCAAGGAAACACCAGCTGGTGGCTGAAGGAGCTATCACTGCTGATTGTAGGGCTTACTGACCATCAGCGGTTAATGAGACAAACTCAGAAACGCGCTCTCAGCCAGAGAAACTGAAGGAACAGGAGGAGGACTGAAATAAGAAGCCTAACAAGAAGAAGGAGATCCTGGTGGCTCCCAAGCCACCGTTTCTGGCAGGCTCCTATTCTGAGGATGAGATGGAGATCATAGTGTCCTCCAATATCCTCCCCAGAACCTCAGAACCAATGGACACAGATACCAAAAGCCCTCAGCGTGTGGTAAAAGGTGCCCCTGACGCGTAAGCGGACTCTTAGGTGGTACCCCCCCCCCCCCCCACCTCGCAGAGCTATGACAACTGTTAGGAGCTACACCTGCTTTTTTTGTTGCCCTTCAGGAAATTCGATTTTCAGGAGTGTGGACCCATGTCTTTTGTGGCTATTGGGGGTATTAGAAAAATCGTACTTACTGTCACAGGATGTCAGGTGGAATCTATATCTATGTCCTTACCTCTGTATATAGTGCACCTGTGCCCCTTCAAACACCTTTGGATGCTGTGGCTGTCAGGGTGAGGACAACGCAGGAAATTATCATCTGCAACATCTATCTCCCTCCAAATGATAAAGCTGCACTAATTTCCCAAGTCCCTCCATCTTTTCTACTTCTGGGTGACTTTAACACCTGTGACCCTTTGTGGGTGGTACCAAGATTACTGGCTGTTGTTAAGATGTTAAACATCTTCTAACTCTACTCCACCTTTGCATCTTAAATACTGGTGCCCCACTGTATTCCGTGTGGCATGTGGCACATACGTGGCCATTGTTTTCTCCCTTTGCACTCCTATCCTTCTACCATCTATCGAGAGTTCACGACGACTTGTGTGGTGGCTGAAGGAGCTATCACTGCTGATTGTAGGGCTTACTGACCATCAGATGTAGACCACTTCCTGCTCTTCTTGTCTCTCCCCCAGCGTTACTCACCAGGACACTTGACCAGATGGGCTCTTGGCAAGGCTGACTGGGGGGATGCTTTCACCTCCACTGCCACCATTTGATCTATGTTGCATGACACAGGGTTATTTGGTAAGTGTGATAGCGTTACGGAGATGTTTAGCAAACTCAAGTGGCAGACTCTGCAATAGATGCGCTCTGCATCGCGGTGTAGCTTGCTGTCCTTGTTTCGAGATGGTGCGTTTCTGGATGAGGTACGAATATATTGCTTCCCCCTACTTATACCTCCCGAGGAGATTACGAATGTAAAATTAGAGACATTCGAGCGCGCACGGAGGCTTTCCGGCAGTCTTTCTTCCCGCGAACAATACGCGACTGGAACAGGAAAGGGAGGTAATGACAGAGGCAGATAAAGTGCCCTCCGGTACACACCGTTGGTGGCCTGCGGAGTATAAATGTAGATGTAGATGTAGACAACACTGACACAGGGATCCAGAACATTACTACTACCATTGTTGCTGCAGCTGAATCGTCAACTCCTGTTTCCTCAGGTTGTCCCCAGTGGGAGACAGTGCCTTGGTGGTCTCCAGAAATCGCAGTTGCCATTAGAGACCCTAGGTTGGCCCTGCAACGTCATAAGCGGCATCCATCCCTTGAGCACCTCATTGTGTTCAAATGACCCCGTGCACAGGTCCGTAGAAGCATCAAACGATGGAAGCAGGGGTGTTGTGAACAAAACGTCTCCTTCACTGGAACATGAACCTCACCCTCCCAGGTTTGGACTAAGCTCAAACACCGTTATATATGAAACTGGCAGATTAAAACTGTGTGCCGGACCGAGACTCGAACTCGGGACCGTTGCCTTTCACGGGCAAGTGCTCTACCAACTGAGCTACCCAAGCACGACTCACGCCCCGTCCTCACAGCTTTACTTCTGCCAGTACCTCGTCTCCTACCTTCCAAACTTTACAGAAGCCCTTCACACAGTTCCTCCCCCCCCCCCCCCCCCCACTCCCACACCATATCGAAGAGAACGAGGACCCACAGGGCTCTGTACTGAGTGGCCCACTCCTTTTAGTGGCCGTTAACACTTTTGATATGATGACGAATTTTGTATTTCCTTTTGCTCCTCTACTGATAGTGTGGCTGAACATCAGCTTCAGGGAGCCATACGAAAGGTGCAGTTATGGGCCCTTACTCAAGAATTTGTTTTCAACCGCCAAGACTTGCGTCATGCTCTTCTGTCGTCATCGTACTGTCTGTTTACATCCAGAACTTTACCTCGATGACCAACTACTTGTCATGGAGACTTACCGCTTTTCAGGACTGGTTTTCGACGTCCACTTAACTTGGCTTCCCCATCTCATCAGCTCAAGGAAAAGTGCTGGCATCATCTAAACATTCTTTGATGCCTGAGCTACATCAGCTGGGGTGCATATTAGAGCTGCAACGCCCAATGCTTGACCGCTCACGGCTCGCCTGTTGACGAGGGGACCGAGCCGCTCGTCGGCCCCACACGACTCGGCTCGGTCACGTACTCGCCCCATGTCTGATGTCCGGATTCCGTACACGCGGATAACCGAGTATGACCGTCACCGCTGACGTCTCACCTAGCCTCGCCCCGGCTCGCTGCACTGTACTGTGCAAATCCAACGCCTCTCTCTCTCTCTCTCTCTCTCTCACACACACACACACACACACACACACACACACACACAATGTATTTATCTCTGTCTCTCTCTCGTTTAACACAAAAGTAACGTCTACTAGAACAGGTACGTGACACAGCTAAATTCATAAATCACGTGGAAAGTAATATGATATACAATCGTGGATAGAAGACGAGTGTCATTTCCAAACAGAAGATATATTTTTCCTTTCATTAACAGGAAACACTGAATAAGTGTTGTCCCTGTAATCTAGAAGACAACCATCTTCACAAAGAAAGCATACAAAGAACATTCAATATTTACAGACGTAGCTTGTCACACTTTTCACTTGTTGGCAACAGAAACAAGTTTATAGTTATTGCTGATCAGTAAATCACTGGCGCGTTCCGGATTTAACAGGCTGACATCTGCCACGTTATCTTCTCCATAATGCGCACGTGGATGTATTAATTCTTTGCCTAGTTCTCTAAAACCTTCACCGGAATCAGCATTAAAAGGTCTCATATCGTTAGCACACATTGCAACACACTTTGCTGTAATACTATTTTTTTTACTGCCGGTATCCCTGAAGGAGCTGCATCTTTGTGAGGTTTCTTGCAACTATGTTTCTTTAAATGAGTGGTTTCCGACTGGAAACACACTAATGTGGAGCAGTTTATGCACGATACGTACCCAGTATACGCACTGTTTTCGTCCACAACTAACAGAAATGTAGTCCATACTTGGCTTTTTAGACCTTCCCGTTTCTTCAATGTGTAAACATTGGTTTCAATCACAGGCTTCCTCGCGCTGCATGATTACAGACACACACACACACACACACACACACACACACACACACACCACAAATGAGAAGCCCGTACTGGCTGCAGTCTCACACGGATAATGACACGCGTAATGTGTTTGAAGTTAGGTGCTACGTATTCGGTCACGGCTTCTATGCTCGGTCACAAGAACTAGTGCGGGCAGCCTATCCAGTTAGGGTGTGCTCGCCCCATCTCGTACTTTGTGGTCGCTTACTCGGTCATGCAGGACTCTAGTGCATATCACGGTACACTGCTGCAGCTGTACAAAGCCTTTGTGCAGTCCCATCTTGGCTATGGGAGCCTGGCATATGGTTCAACATCACCATCAACGCTGCAGCTGCTGGACCCTATACCACTGCGGAGTTCGACTTGTGACAGGAGCTTTCCAAAGGAATGCAGTGAACAGCCTCCTTGAGGAAGCTGGGGTTCCTCCATTGCAGATCTGGTGACTACAACTGCTTGTAAATTATACTGCATACATTCAAATTTCATCTCAACATCCCAGTTACCATATTCTTTTCCATAACTCCCTGACCCATCTCCCACAACGATGGCTTCGATCAGGGATTCCAATTGCAGCCTGGATCCAGTCCCTTCTCACTGAACTCGAGACTTCTCCTCTGCCACTTCTCCCTGGGTCCATTCACCTACACCTCCATGGTCCATGCCTCTGCCACTGCTTTGTCTGGATCTGTCACAAGGTCCAAAAGGGTCAGTTCCACCTGAGGCCCTCAGCCGCCAATTTTTCTCTATTATCGGCAAGTTCCAGAGCTCAGAAATAGTCTACACAGACTGCTCGATGGTCACATTGGCTTTACTTACATTCAGGCTGGACATACTGAACAGCACACCTTGCCAGATGGCTGCAGTGTTTTCACTGCAGAGTTGGTAGCCATCTCTCGCGTTTTTGAGCATGTCTGCTCCTGCACAGCTGAGTCCTTCGTCATCGGTAGTAACTCCTTAAGCAGCCTACAAGCTCTCGACCAGTGCTTCTCTCGCCATCCGTTGGTAATGACTATCCAGGAGCCTCTTTATGCCCTAGAAAACAATTGACGTTCAGGGTCCTTCATTTGAGCAGCAGGACATGTCGGGATCCTGGGCAATAAACCTGCTGACAGGTTGGCCAAAAAAGCTACCGGTAAACCGACTGTACAGTTCGGCACACTCGAGACTGATCTCCGATCGGTCTTACGACGTAAAGTTTTTGGGATCTGGGATACTGAATGGTGCACCCTCAGTACTTCAAATAAACTACGCATTGTCAAGGATACAACGGATGTGTCACCGTCGTCCATGCGAGCCACTCGCAGGGACTCAGTTGTCCTTTGCTGGCTCTGCATCGTCCATACTTGGCTGACTCACGGGCATCTCCTTCGTCATGAGGACCCCTCCCCCCCTAGTGTTGCTGTGGTTCCCACTTCACTGTGGTCCACATCTTGTTGGAATGGTCAATTTTAGCCACCCTGATGCGGACTTCTAACCTCCATGCCATAGTGCCTTTGGTGTCACGAGACAATGCCTCACGCTTTGTTCGAGAGGAAGGTTTCTACCACTCAACCTAAGGGAGGGAGTCTGGCTTTCTCTCCCTGGCCTCCACCATTTTTAACTCTTCTTCGCTGTTTCTTTGCTGTTTCTTCTCCTTGATGTTCGTCTTCTCTGTATTTGTGTATTTCTAGTCTTGTGTTTTTTGGCTGGAGATTTTAGTGTGTTGCAGAGTGGCTGGCTCCTTCTCTTTTGTTCTTGCGATCAGTTAGCCGAGGCCATCTGCTATATTATTTTAATACCTTCCACCGCCTTTTTTCCTTTTAGTGCAGGTTTCCCACTTCTGGTTTGCCTCTTTCGTTTTCTCTTTCAGTACGGTTCTCAGTTAGTTTTACGCCTTTTTACTTTCTCTGAGTCCATTTGGGAATTGTTTTAAACCGAGACCTGTTTGCATGAGGAAAAAAGGGACTGATGACCCTGACCCTGTAGTTTCGTCCCTTTCCTTCCAGACCAACCATCCGCTCTCTTTCAAACTCACTGATTTCACTTTCTAGTTCGCGCGTACTTCTGCGAGGCGTCCTGCACGTCTGCTCAAGTCACATTGACCCATTACCTTCGGTTTGTAGCGACAACGAGCGTCGCAGACATATTTTACCTGTAGATGATGTTGCTCTGCGATATCGATGTTGACCTTGGATCCGCGGGCTGACATGGTTCAAATGCAAATCTTTTCTGTAGAACATACCAACCTGCATGTCCAGTCGATATGAAAGTCCTATCTTTAATCGTTCGCAGTGCTCTGTTTCTTTCTTAACATGAGTGTAGATGTAAATGTAGGCTGAAAGGGCTAAAAACACACAAAAAAATCACTACAGAAATGCTAAAACCTAACATTTTCCCCATGATGTATAACAAACCTTTCCGTTTGATCGGTTAAAAAAATGTAATTGAGTTTCATCTAGGTAAAGTATTATCAAAATAATTGATATATCTCAATTCATGGCTTAATTAATAAATATTAATTCAAATTTCATCTTTTAAGCTAAACTAGTTGTGAGAAGCGAGGTATTTTGACCTCCTGCTTATTTCGAATACATCAGTTGGTTCAAAAGGCTTTTCTAAGGAAAGGTAAAGTGTTGTGAATCAGGGTTTGCAGGATAGGTTGATGGAAGTCATCGCTCCTAAAAGCCATTGTCATGGAACGAAAAACGGTGGTTCTGACTTCCAATACATGTTAGCAAGGATGTGCGTAAGTTTTAAAAGAGAAACCAAATACGAGGACTTAAATTACTCGAATAAAGCTGATAAAATAAATATAAGTAAAAGTGTCAGTATGAAAATGGACGGAAGTGTCCAGTATCCAGTAGCCGTGTCCAATGGCTGAGATCCTGGATCCTCCGCGAAGACGGCATGGGCACAGTATGAGCGGCTGGCAAGACTGGCAGCAGCTGAGGATCAAGCCGTCTGGAGCGAGTCTGCAAAGACCAAAAATATTAAGAGACACTCAGCATGCGGACTACTAACAGTGGTGCGTTATCACCATGGCAACGATATGGTGTCCTGCCAAGGGGTCATAGATGCATGTGGATCCACTATGGGCGTGAAATGATTGTGCCTGGACCACATAGATGGATGGGGAGAACCTGAGAAGGAATGTTGTGCCTAGAGCGCATAGATGAACGCAGGAATATGTGAGAGGGAGGGAGACAGGTGTATGTATTAGGCGTAGGAACGACAGTCATAGCACATGTGCTTAGACTAGCCAAAGGAAAATGGAGCGGAAATTGTCTGCGTGGATTAGGCACAGGCTGAATATCTGGAACCTGTGCATTTGTATAAGGCCTGGTAAAATGGAACAGAATTTGTGTGCGTGCATCAGACAGAAATTGGATGATCGGAATGTGTGTGCATGAATTGTGCATAGGAAAATTGAAATTAATTTGCATGGATTAGGCACAGGCTCATGGGCTCGTGTAGATGGAATCGAATAGGCGCAACTGCCGAGGTGTATTTATGCGAGTTACCATGAAGGCCATTTATGAGGAAAGATTTGGTCAAAGGATCTGGGGTTCTGCCAGAAGGAGGATGGAGCTGTCGTAATGCTGCCCGAAGGTGGTTGACCCTGGAGGCTAGTGGGGGATGGTGTGTGGGTACCCCTAAAGATGTACTGACATCGGGCAGCTCCCTAAAATAACTTTCTGCGTCTGCTGCATGTGGTGCAGGAGAGATATAAATTCAGGAGTCGCCTCTACGTCGGGATGAACATAATCGTCGTCGGTTGATAGTACGAAACGATATGAGTTGGCACTGGAGCCAATGATGGTGGTGCAGCCGAATGGTGGTGCTGGGGTCGACATTGAAACTGTGTACGACGTCGCCAAATGGTGGGACGAAATGTCGAACGACGGAGTTGAAGCCAAAAAAGAATCCTAGCCCTTGTCGCTAAATGGTGGGAAGAGGCGTGGAAGATGTCACCAATAGTGGGAAGAAATTGCTGAAGCCGTCGCCAGTGGCAGATGGAAAACGTAGAGCCCTGAAGTCAAAAGAAGACATCGTCGAAGTGGAATGGATGACATCAGAAGAAAATAGCAATGGCCCTAATGGAAAATGTCACCGAATCGTGGAACGGAACTTGGAGAGATGCGGCACTGCAACTGGTGAAAACGGTTGCTTGTCACCAAGTCGTAGAGTGTAAACTGTGACGGGGAATCGGGTGGTGGATGGGGGAGGGGGGGCCTTAAGGCCGCAAAATCCTTGCCATGGGAGTTAAAGCGGAGGAAACGCGAACAATGTGCGCTGTGGGCTAAGAGAATCCTAGTCACTGAAGTTAAGGTATGGTGCGCTGCACTGAAGCTTCATTTCTTTTTCTCCTCCCCTTCGGGGTGCTTCACTGCTTCTGTCAGGTGGTGTAAATTATGTGTTACTGGAAACCATAAACATAGCCATCTTTTAAAAGCGACTAACTACATTCAAACAATGTACTTGACTGACAGGTTCTGTCCCAAAAATAATTCACCTTTTGCATTTATGATACCCGAATAAATGTTATAAACTGTATCCAGTTACAAGTCCTCAAGAGTGCGGTGCTTTAAGTGCTGGAAGTTTGGCCATATGTCTTCCTGCTGTACTTACAGCATCACATGTCGAGATTGTGGACGGCCATCCCATCCCAATACTCCAGTGATCCGCCTCCCACTTGTGTCAACTGAGGAGAGCATAATTCCCCCTTCCACACCAGATTGCAGGATTTTACAGCGAGAAAGGAAAACCGTGAAATACAAGACACTGGACCAACTGACCTACACTGAGATCAAGTGAAAATTATGGATCCTACATCCTGTGGTTGTGACCTCCTCTTATGCTGCTGCTACGAGAACAGTTGTAGCCCCATCAGTTCCAGGAGTTCCAGTTGGCTCTCAGAGGTGGAAATCTACACCTGCCCCCTTGATGCTGGAGGGCACTTCCTTCACCGCTGCTCCAGCACCATCTACCTCGGGAGTGCTGGTCGCCCCAACCATCGTGGTCACCAGTCCCCACTTCTCAGCTGGAGAAGCATATGTCTTTTTCGACTCCTCTTGCAAGGAAGGGGTCCCTTGGGTCACTCCCATCCCACGTTTCTGCTTGTGGGAAAGATGACACCCACCAGTGGCTGAAATGCCCAAAAGCAGCTGGTCATAGGGCTTTAAGATCATCCTCAGTCCCAGAGATTGAATCAGTGAAGCCCTCCCAGTCAGAGAAACCCAAGGATCAGCGAGAGAAATCCAGAAAGAAGACCCCCAAGACCAAGGGAATTGCGGTGGCACCCACACCATTGTGCCTACAAGCTCTGAGTCTGAGGATGAGGTGAAGATCCTGGCATCTGTTGAGGATCTAGATTTCGCCAAACCATTACACACAATTGGTATAGCCTGTTCAGGAAATAAGTCGGTGGCAGTAGGTGACCCTGAGGCATAGACTACCTCATTGAGTGTTTCATGCCTTCCCAGTCCCACCAGCACGTCACCCTCCAGTGGAATTGCGGCGGTTTTCTCCACTACCTGTCTGAGCTACGGCAACTGTTAAGCTTTACACCTGCTTTCTGCATTGGCATCCAGGAAACCTGGTTCCTGACAATGCGAAACCCTGCCCTTCGCGGATACAGCGGATATTACAAGAACCATAGCGAATATAATAGTGTCAGGTGGAGTTTGCGTTTATGTCATGAACTCGTTATATAGTGAACATGTGCCCCTGCAATCTCCTCTTGAAGCTGTGGCTGTCAGGATATGGACAATGCAGGAAATAAGTGTCTGCAACGGATATCTCTCTCCAGATGGTGCAGTACCCCTGAACATACTGGCTGCACTGATTGATCAACTCCCTAAACCGTTCCTACCTTAGGGAGATTTTAATGCCCATGACCCCTTGGGGGGTAGCACCATGCTCACTGGTCATGGCAGAGATATCGACAATTTACTGTCACAACTCGACCTCTGCCTCCAAATACTGGGGCTGCCACACATTTCAGTATGGCTCATGCTAGCTACTCGGAATGAATGAGGCTTGCCGAGTCCTCACCCACCCAAGTGCAGAAGATGTCCCCAGATGCACCCACGTTGAGGAGGTTAGCACCCCTTATCGGTGTATAGTAACAGTTTTGAAAGTGTTGTGATGAAATAGAACAGGGTTAAGAAGAACAAGATATGGGTGATTTTTATGCACGACGGAGCTCCAGACGGATGGAGTTCGAAGCATTTTATGTAAATCAACTACGCTATCAACTCTAAAGTATGGTTCTTGAGTCCAGGATCAGTACCGGGAAGATAAGAGAGAACATAAACGCCTGCATCCTGATGGAATATGAGGAAAAAAAATGGTCAAATGACCTGTAGCAACTTACCTCTCTCTCTCTCTCTCTCTAGAATACATCATCAGCCTACCATTAAATCGCCCCTCATTACAACCCCATCTCAACCGACCAATCCATCCAATCTATGTCGTCCTTTAACGCAAATGCAGGTGAGTTTAGAGGCAAATGGTTCTCTGTCTTCCTGAAAAGCATCAAATACAGTAGTCAATAAGTGGAGTGGTATGGCAGTATGCATAACAAACGCCGTGTCATTAAGAAGACTGGTTATGTGTGGAAGTCTTCCCTACGGGCTTCTTGCAGGGAATCAGTTGTCCTTTGTCGGCTCTGCATTGGCCATACTTGGCTCACACATGGTTACCTCCTCCGTCGCGAGGACCCACCTTAGTGTCGCTGTGGCTGCCAAATGACAGTCGTCCACCTCTTGCTGGACTGCCCACTTTCAGCCGCTCTGCAGCGGACTTTTAACTTTCCCAAGACCCTACCTTCGGTTTTGGGCGACAATGCCTCAGCACCAGCTTTAGTTTTACGTTTTATTCGTGAGGGTGGGTTTTATCATTTGATCTGAGTTTTAGCGCATCTCCTTTGTTCCTCCGTCTCCTCCGCCCTAGGGCTCTTAGAGTTGAGGTTTTAATGTGTTGCAGAGTGGCTGGCTTCTCCTTTTTTATTCTCATTGTCAGCCAGCCATGGTAATCTGCTTTCTTGTTTTTAATCTCCTCCCTCTGTTTCTTGCGTCTCTCTGTGGTTTTCTTGTCCTGTTTTGTCCATTGTAGTGTTGACTTTCTGTCGTTCTTCTGGTTCTTCCTTGCTCCTGTTATTGTGCCATACGTCTTCTTTGTTTTCTTCTTTCTCTTGTGTAATTGTTCTACGGGGAACAAGGGTCCGATGACCTCGCAGTTTGGTCTCTTCCCCACCTACCCCTTTTAAACCAATCCCCCTGTGGTCAAATAAGTTTTACTAACGTCTTGTCAGAGATCTTTTACAGTTTAATAAGGGCCTTACAAAGTGTAGGTGTGTCAATTACAGCGTTCAAAAATGGTTCAAATGGCTCTGAGCACTATGGGACTTAACATCTGAGGTCATCAACTTAGAACTACTAAAGCCACACTAACCTAAGGACATAACATACATCCACGCCCGAGGCAGGATTCGAACCTGCGACCGTGGCGTTCGCGCGGTTCCAGACTGAAACGCCTAGAACCGTTCGGCCACACCGGCCGGCCATACAGCGTCATTCCCAAATTTTCCTATCGATAACTTTTAATCCGTTTAAATTTAACGTTTGAAAGTAGCTGTCATTTTATGTAGTGTACGTCTATTTGACTATATGTATGTAAATGGAATTGAATTTTTATTCATTAGTGTAGTGGTTTATTTAGTTTATATGCTTCACTTTTGCTAAGTTTATCGAACAAAGTATTTGAACTGTTGATGAGCTTATTTCATAGTTACGAACAAAAATGAGCTTACATTTCTCTTGGTGCTAGTGGCCCTACATAACTTGACGCTTGCTGAATATAATGGCCATTCATTTCACAAGCTGCAGCCATCAACGGCCGAAGCTACCCATAGTTTTCATCCGAGAACTTAAGAACAAAACTCCGCCGCCTCCTCCCAGAAAGCCAGTCCTGGCACGCAAATGTATGTCAGTCTCTGACTCACGCAACCGCCTTCGTTTACACTACGCCCCGCCTTTTAGCCCACTGCGCAGTCTAGCTGTCAGCCCATTCATTCACCACGCTCTTCCTCCTGGCACCACGTGTTCGGCGCTAGTGTTATGACAGCGAGTTCAGGCAGTAGCTTTGAGTGCCACCTCTCGGCCTCACCTCACATGCTGTTTAATCACTCAAATTGTGAATGTTTATGGGTTCGTATGAGATTGATTGTAGACTATTTTTCTGTTCAGTCGGTTGGTGGAATCAGTTTTGTTGTATGTTCATTGTATCAGAAGTAACCAGCTAATCACCTCAATTATATTTACAATACTATTACATCAGAAAAACCAATGATAAGAGGAACAACTGAAAACAGTAAGAATGTGAAGATAATCAGACGCCACCTTACCTCGGGTTGACACAGCAGTTCATGAGAGAAGGTGGAGGCTGGCACAGTAACTAATATCAGAGACAAAATTGTGCAGGCATAACAAGGTGTACTTAGATGTTTTATGGTACATTAGACAAATTAGAAACAAATAGTGTTAAGAATGGAAATAACAAAATTCAAGAATAAACGTTAGATTAGATTTATGAAGGCCTTCATGGTATGAATGAAGAAGAGGCTCGTGAATAGTATTTCAATTGCAGTGGTTAAATATGGGGATTACATAATACAAAAGGAGC
The DNA here is from genome assembly GCF_021461385.2 of Schistocerca piceifrons. Classification (NCBI taxonomy): domain Eukaryota; kingdom Metazoa; phylum Arthropoda; class Insecta; order Orthoptera; family Acrididae; genus Schistocerca; species Schistocerca piceifrons. The sequence continues at coordinate 6,323,522 of NC_060149.1, forward strand.
CTGAAAATTTATTTGTGGAACGTCTGTAGAGACAGGCGAATCTTCAAACTGGAAACATATTGTAAATATTCTACTTTACAAGAAATTAGACATACGTCATAAAATATGAGATCTATCAGCTTTCTGTTCATAATGAACAAGATATTAAATAGAATTAACACTAATCGCATATCGGAAAAAACATTGGATTTCAATCAGGAAAAGTCACAAATTGCTTCAGAGGTGAATATTACACAAGACAGCATTTGAGAGTCATGAATGAAATCACAAAATGGAGCAATGAGTATGAATAGCTCTTTCTTTTGGGAGTCATAGACTTCGAAAAAGCATTTGACTCATTTTCAAGGAAATCTCTTGTATCGTCCGTTGAGAAAGAGGGCATTGATTCAACAGAGAAATGTGTTTAATAATGCCAAAACTTTACTTAGACACCATCAGCATAGTGAAATGTTAAAAACTGAAAAAAGTTAGTCAAGGATACTACGCCTTAAACGAAATTACAATCAGACCAAAATAATGAAAAATTAACACACCGAAAAAATAGTGAAAAGTAACAAAGAAGTCGATAGCAACATGTGTCACTTTTGTCTTCATCTAATGAACTCATTTCATCAAATACATATAATCATTATTTGGCTACTGATGAACTCATTCCATCAAATGCACATAATTCTAGTGTGGCTGCTCTGGCTCCTTCTGGGCTACATCGTGTTACCTTACTATCAAACACAGTCGCGCTAAAATCTTTGAGCGGCAGCAGCCACTCTACAGCAATGCGATCTTTGTGCCGTTCCGCCGACTAAGGTAGGGCACCGCGGTAGTCTGGAGGAAGGTATTCTACTTAGTTTCCTGTTTACAGCGACATATGTTAGGAATTAACAGGAGATACAAGAAGAACAACATATGATATCTGTGCGGCCTGCGTCTACCAAAATGAGGGTCACCATCTGCATACCTAAAATAGTATACAGTTTGTTGAAGAGTAGGCCAACTTGAGTTAAAGATCCCTAAAATATCCGACAAACTCCCAGCAATCTACTCTCTAAAATTAACTTCACAAGGGAAATGGAAAAACGAAATGCTCTCAACTATCTAGATCTCGCGATTGGCAAAACTAATGATTACCACACATCTGATATCTATAGACAGAATACCTCTTCTGAAAACATTATACATGCCAATCACCTTCATCCAATGTCGCATAAACTAACATTTTTCCATTCCGTGATTAATCGATTGTGTAACGTACCTTAGAAAAACCACCGATTCAGAAAGAATTCAACACGCTTCGATATGTAGCCTATATAAATTACTTTCACCCCAACATAATCGCAAAATTATGCTCCAAATGTAAAACACCCAAACAGAACACAGTACATAACGAGATACGCCTAACTCGAGAAACATCACACAAACAAAAAATAAGACACATGCAAACAGTCCGCTCTGGTAAAATCTCCAACAAAATTATTGTACTTTTCAAAGCCACAAATAGTTAACTACCCTTCAGAACCAGTAACAACCCTTCAATAAAGTTGTTTTCCTCCACCACATGAACATTCGAATATGATGACCCAAGCATACATAAAATCACATGTAGCACATGTAACAGCTTTTACATTGACCAAACAGGAAAAAAATTTACATCAGGTGTAAAGAACACATTAGAAACAGCAAGAATAATCAGTTGAGCTTTTTTCTACGTTTGAATAATCAAAAGCACTCTGCTGATACAATCGAAAATACACTCCAAATATTGCACAGAATACCAAAAGGCCTTTCAGTGAACATTGTTCAAAAATTGTAAATCTATATACACACGGGAAAATATCCACAAGAAATATCAAACGAGCGTTCTGAATTTAGACGCAAATACTACCTCAGATACTTTACTGAACTTTTAGAACTCGAAATATAATAAATCGGAAATAATGTATAAAACAACCGAAGATAATCTTGACAAAATTTAGTTACTAAAATAATTTCGCTGTTTGTTTGTGTAATTTTTGTAAATGTATAATATCGTAAGAGTCGAGCTGTCAAACTACTGTCAGACCGTAATTAACGTATTATTTTCGATACATTTACGCCATTTACCATCTAATCAAAACATTGAGAGTTATAAGACAGTTTACTAACGACGTAAAACGGACGTCACAACATTTTAGACGTGAGTACAACACAAATACAGCCACTTTAATACGAATGACATTCACATGTACACACGGTCTCAGGTGCTGTCGTTAATAAAGATTAATTATTATAAGCAACTATTCTGGTGCATCTTCCTAATAAATAATTACAATTGTAATGAAAAAGAGGTGGAAGTGATGGGGACATATAGTCAAGCAATTAGAGAAATTGCATACTTACACTAATACATTTACACTCATTGTGTCGTTGTAAAACACTTTGAGACACTGTGATATTACTAAAATAAATTATCAAGTCGTGTTATTTCAACTACCATTTGAATTCATTTTCACAGAAACCCTCTAAAAGGGTAAAGTGACTAGGTGCTCCTGCCAGTAACGTGTCTGTTCACTTCCTTCGCACTTCCAGTTACCACTTCGTACCGCCCATCTTCCAAAGAAAAAATGTGAGGCACACAGCCCACCGTCACTTCTTTGAGAGCCGGACACTCGCACAGTTGTGTGCTGCAAGAAGTTTGCTCCATGCTGGGGCATGTTGTCTGCTGTAGTAGACAGTTTGGCTTATAAAGTTGTAATCAGGTAGGCTGAGTACCTGCAAGCCAAGAAAACGATGAAAGCGACACGTGTGTAAATGAGATTGCTTCTATCACTGACAGATGACCAAGTAAAACGGTATATCCTCAGCTTGTATTAACAATAATTCTAGTTATCTGTGGCTGGAAGTAGTCTTTCCATGCTCAACTTTGTTTCAGTGATCAAGTTTTGTCATGATAAGAAAAAAGTCTCTGCTCTCCTAAATGAATATATTCCTATATTTATGAAGTCTGTGTACGAAAATTAGTGCTCAGATAATAACTTATATTAATATCAGAGCTCAAATTGTATTTCATAAAGATATTTTTCTGTTTACAGGTAAGCACCTGCCATACTGTGGAAGACACCGCTTCGAAGAACTTACAAGTCATCAGCTCCAGGCGACGTATTAAAATCACAGCTTCAACAGGTTCACTTTTAATTTGCGTTTGAGTGAATTACGTTTGTACTGAGAAGAATGTATTATAAACACCACATAAATTTCATATCTAGAGCAAATACTAATGCTACTGAAATACATGCACATGTTTAGTAGGAGATAGTGGTCTTTCTTGCATTCAGAGAAGCTGGCATTGAGTTGTATACTGCAGTGGATATAAAGGGTGTATCATGATTAATGGCGTTAACGCATAGTGTTGAAAGTACATGGTAATAGAAGCAAAAACGTCTAACAGGGGAGTTGGCTCTAAAAGCATATTTTCGCCTCTAATTATAATACGAACTGTACACTGGTGTGTAAAACTTCAAGATGAACGTATCTTTCGCGTGATTTGACACTGCCAACGAACTTTTCATCATACTTAGAAAAAACCGCTACATTATGGTACAGAGGACAAGTTAAGGTGCCATGAGATGAAAAAACCGCTACAGTATAGTACAGAGGGGAACTGAAAGAAATGTGCCATGAGACGAACAGAAATGACACCTTTATTCAAAGACAATAATTGCTCTGAAGTCAAGGCGAGACATGCTGGTCCCCTGGCCTTTACAAAAGGCAAGACATGGTTCTTCATAGAGTGTGTGACCACCATGGCCGGCAATGCATGCTCTGTAACGTGTTCCCATGTCGGTCACAAGGTTGATAAGGAGTTATTGTGCTAGTTCGTTGCATTCTTCCACTAGGGCGGTTGGCAACTGCTGGATGATCATTGATGTATTTCTGTGAAGCCTGAAAGATAGGTACTGCCCGGAGCAAAGATGTGAGGATGATTCGTGTGTCATGCTCGAATATCTCAGTTGCTACAGCAGTTGCTTACAAGAGACAAAAGTACCAGCTTCGAATCTCGATCGAGCACAATGTTTTAATCTGTTAGGAAAATTCAAGCCAACGCACACTCCACTAAAGATTCAAAATTCATTCTGAGTGGTAGCATATGGACTGGATTAGATTTGTTGCAAAACAGAAACACGCTTTAATTTTAAATAGAAGATAATTAATAGATACGTTTGTGCCTGTGAGAGCTTGCTTTGCAAGTGAGTCTGTCACACAAGGATTCATGCATTTTAAACGTGTATCTGGATTCCAAAGTTGTGCATCGGCAACAGATGCTGGTGCTGATATTCTACGATCTTGGTTTTAAAGTTCATAAATCTAGGTTGTTTATTCGCCTGTATCAAGTGATGTTCCTGTTGTCCCCTTGTTCTTATTACTATCGAAATCTTACTATCAAAGCATTCTATTCTCCAGATGGTTACGATGTTAACATACGCAAATAGTCGATCACTGAGTATAATTGAGCCCGCATTTCCACAGTCCGAATTGATCATGAAACAGTAACCGTTTAATTGGCTATACTCGTATAACACTGTTGACAGCATATTCACACTCATTCCCTCTTCACGTTGTTCAGGTTATTGTCGCGTAAGCATTGTTTCAGCTAAAGGAAGCACTTGCAGTCTATAAGATTTGCGAAACCTTTAGCTATTCCTTTAAGCGGCACGCTGCACCGAAAGTTTATCATTCGTCACTATTATCCAGATATCCATGTACGTTTAGCTGTCACGGCAGTTTCCACATTTTTGCCGGACCACGACACATGGAAAGACCTCGCGCCGTTTCACCACGCAAGCTACTCGTCATGACCGCGCCAGGGGTGTCCAACCCGCAGCCCCGCAAAATCAAGCAAGTAGCAACGTGGCCCAAGAAGTGATCATCTCTGACACTCATGCAAGAATTTTAAAATAGATTTCAGGACTTTCGAAAAAATAATTAAAATCTTTGTATTTATACGACACAAACAATATAGACACGTTGCCAGAAGATTTTCAGCTGGAATGGGTAACGCCACAGTCTCATATCCAACTAGAAGAAGAATTTTATCATGTATCTTCGCTGGACGTCCACAGATCGTACCAGCCCAGAGACAATAACCTTTGCTGCACAGTCAAGCGCTATGAATGTCATTGTTGTTTGGAATCGAGTACATTTATGAACAGTTATTTTCAAGAGTGAAGCACACAAAGAGTAAAAATGGAGCTAAACTCGCAGGTGAACACCTTGATAACACCCTGAGAATTGCAACCACTTCGATCGGACCTGGTACTTATACATTAGTTTCTTAATAATTCTGACTTTTAATTGCTTGTATGTAAAATTATTAATGAAATACCATATATATAATATCAAATTAATTCCAATTTTTTTTTCAGCTGCTATTATAAGTGTTAAGAATATGATGCGCGACGCAAAAATACTGTCTTCTGAAAATGTGGCCCAGGTAAGCTGAAAGAATGGGCATTCCTGCTCTGGGGCAAACCTCATACGCTCAGTATTACTGTAAACAGATTGCGCGGAAGTCTAAGGCCAACAACGGTACTATAATACTGCGAAATATATATGTCCGCGAAGGGAACATGTCGGCACTCGACGATGTGAAACTCGCATGTATTGCCATTGAGTTGCTCCCCCTGTAAAATACAAGCAGAATTTAGTCAGGACGGGCGAAACAGATCTGGAAAGCTTCCAGTGAACATTTCGGTGGATCAAGGGCTCATTCGCAGTGGCGTAGGTTCGTAAATCTCAACCAACTAATAAATGCAAATAACAACAGAAGAAGTGAATTTATCACATACATTTGCTGGTTTCTGTTTTCCTCTACGGCAACAACAGTTGGAAGAGAAATAAAACAATTATTTGCTGATTTGAGACTTAAAGTCTACATTATCTTAGGTTTGTGCTGTGAAAACTGTTGCAAGGAAAAGAATGCTCACTTGGCAGACGATCTGATCTTATTTGTTAATTCTGAGAACTGCTGGAAGTAAAATAAAGATTCGTGCTTACTGTCATGACACGACGATCTTCAGTTTGGTCTACCACTGAGGCTGCTGGCTTTCCCTGATCAATCTGTGCGTCGCGGGGTAGCCGTGCCGTCTAGGGCACAGTCCGCGCGGCTGTCCCCCTTTGGAGGCTTGAGTCCTCCCTCGGGCATGGGTGTGTGCGTTGTCCTTAGCGTAAGTTTCAGCTACATTAAGTAGTGGGTAAGTTTAGGGACCGATGACCTCAGCAGTTTGGTCCGATAAGATCTTGCCACAAATTTACAAATCTGATCAATCTGGAAATTCTTTTATCAAAGTACCTTAAGTTACTTTCATATATATCTTCCAGCCTACTTCCTGACCTTTTGTCTTCCACTTTTTAAGTCTTTATGGGTATTCGTTCGGAGATACTTTCATTTCTCTCCAACTCGACAGGAACTGCCATGTAATGCGCTATACCAGCCTTGCACCGTACAGTAAAGGATGAGATTTTCACCCTGCAACGGAGTGTGCACTGATACGAAACTTCCGGCAGATTAAAACTGTGTCCACAGTTTTAATCTACCAGGAAGTACCGTACAATATAATCCACAATACAGTGAGCGAGCGTCAACATTCTTAAAGCTGTGCGGTCCTCTTCAGTATATTGCAGATATGTGAGATGGTCAACATTACTGAGTAGTAATCAGTATTGCGCAATAAATAATGTGGTTGGTTGTTTGGGGAAGGAGACCAGACAGCGTGGTCATCGGTCTCATTGGATTAGGGAAGGATGTCGGCCGTGCCCTTTCAGAGGAACCATCCCGGCATTTGCCTGGAGTGATTTAGGGAAATCACGGAAAACGTAAATCAGGATGGCCGGACGCGGGATTGAACCGTCGTCCTCCCGAATGCGAGTCCAGTGTCTAACCACTGCGCCACCTCGCTCGGTCTACTAAATATTGTGCATAAAAGACACAACTCTCTCCTATCGATCGTGCATCTTGAATTAACACAATTTCTCGTTCCAACGACTACCCATTCTTATCTACATACCTAAATTCTACGGTCTAAGCGTATATTAGCAACTGATAATAAACTGTTTTACTGTTAATTTAACATTTTAAAATAAAATAAGAAATATAGCGTTCCCATAGATGTATCAAAGCAAGTTACCTAAACAAGTTACTTTGATTTTTAATTTACTTTCCTTGTATTTTTCTATTCCTCTTTTTCTGTTTAATCAAGTCACCTGACGTAATTACTGAAGTTTTCCTGGCGTAATGAGTATTTCACGATTCCACGAGTTTCGGGATTGCAGTCGGATGACGTCGACGTCTCGTCACGATATTTCGACTGACTGCCATTCAGACATCTGACGCTCAACGCACCTGGGGGTGGTCGAATGGTTAGCAGCCGGAATATCGGGGGATTTTACGAAACCTCGTGTAACAGATCATCTGGTGCCTAAGACACACAAAAAAAAACGAACAAAAGATTAGTAACCACTACCGATATGGGATCTACTCAGCCTGAAATGTGTGTGTGTGTGTGTGTGTGGGTGAGTGGGGAAGGCGCGGCCCTTATTGGCGTTCGCTTTTGTGTTGTCCTCGGCGGCAGCTCGGCGACGTCCCAGCGGCGCAATTACTGCGGTGTTGCAGGACGCAGCACTAATAGCGGCTTCCGCCGGCTGCAGTGCCGGAAACCGTGCGGTGTGCACCTCACCACGCGGCCAACTCCGGCAAACTTCGTTACGACCTGCCTCGCTGCTACAACAACAGCTACCGTCTCCCCTTTCGACGGCGCTTTAGAAGCCACGCCGTGAGCGAAAAGTCCGACAACTGTGAAATACGGCAAACGGCAACACTGAGAGCAAAGCTTTTTTTGACACGTAAACAGTTTGGCTGCAGACCTCCCGGGAGATGAATCACTGTGCTAACAAACACGCGAAATCGACATATCTCACAGTATGCTCTATACCTTTAACGTGATGCAGAAATTATGAAATAGACAACGTTCATAGTGAGACCTCTAGAGCAAGCGTGGATAAGGACCATTTCTGACGCCTCCGCAAAAAACAGTATTCGACCACACGGTTTACCGAGGCTTCATTACAATAGGGAGATTAAAATGTATGCAGCTTGCAGTAGCTATGCAGAGATGATGACACTTGTACAGGGCTAATGTGAAGGGCTGCTCGAAACAGCCTTCGGACTGAAGAATATAACAGTAACAAAAACAACAATGATTTATGGTTACCTGACATGATCATTCAATGAAGGTGGCAGTCTGTAAATCTGTGCTGTTGTCTTCTTGTGGCTACAAATTTATTTTCCAAGATCGCTGTAGTAACTTAGCTACTGGATTACTAGTTTCGGCAGATCCATAAAGGAGGGCAGTGATACATCTTACAAAATCTGGCATATCATTGTAATGCCTCGACTTCAGTATGTCTACTGTATAGTCGTAGTGTGACAGTGATTTAAGCATTGTGTGATGTAACTACCACTGCCCGGTTTTACGACCCTGACGATGGTGATATATGTTGCCGAAACTCATTGTACTGTAGTGTTCTTGTGAAAACGATAGCATTGTGTGATGTAAGTACCACTGCCCTGTTTTATGACTCTGAAGATGGTGATACATGTTGCCGAAAGTTATTGTTGTACTGTAGTGTTCTTGTGAAAACGACTTTATAAAGATCGCTATGTTAACACAATTACTGCATCATTGAAATGATCTTCCCAGCATGAGCTGTGTGTGTGTGTGTGTGTGTGTGTGTGTGTGTGTGTGTGTGTGAGGTAAATAAATTAATTTTTTTAAGAACACTCCAGTTCAACAAAGACTTATTTGACTTTCGTGGTTGTCACGGACTAATCCTTAAATTTTTGAACTATCGGGAAAGAGAAAATACATAGGAAGCTTTGTTTCACATTTTGCTGTAGGGCGATGTTCAGTGATACCATAAATACGCATGAAACGGTCCTAAAATCGCGTTCTGTCCTGTGTTTTTCACAAGTTAATCAAGAAGTACATTAAGTTCTGTAGTCAGTGCTATGTTTAAAGACACTCGTTATTCGTTAGGTCTGCCGTTATTGATTGGTTGGTTGGTTTGGGGAGGGGACCAAACGGCGGCTCATCGGTCCCATTGGATTAGGGAATGAAGGGGAAGGAAGTCAGCCATGCCCTTTCAAAGGCACCAACCCGACAGTTTCCTGAAGCAACTTAGAGAAATCACGGAAAATATAAATCAGGATGGCCGGACGCGGGTTTGAACTATCGTCCTCCCGAATGCGAGTCCAGTGTGCTTACTACTACGCCACCTCGCTCAGTCCTACCTTTATTGTGTAAGAGGAGAATATGAGAAAAAATTAATATCCATTACCTTCTGCAAATTATTTTATTAGTACTGTACGTCGTATTCCGTAAATTAAACTCGATTTCTCTGTTATAATTGTTAACATCGAGTATTGATTTAAGTGTCAGGAAGTCGTTTCTGAAAGTATTTGTATGGAGTGTAGCCATGTATGGAAGTGAAACATGGACAATAAATAGTTTAGACAAGAAGAGAATAGAAGCTGTCGATATGTGGTGCTACAGAAGAATGTTGAAGATTAGGTGGGTAGATCACGTAACTAATGAGGAGGTATTGAATAGGATTGGGGAGAAGAGAAGTTTGTGGCACTACTTGACTAGAAGAAGGGATCGGTTGGTAGGACATGTCCTGAGGCATCAAGGGATCACAAATTTAGCATCGGAGGGCAGTGTGGAGGGTAAAAATCGTAGAGGGAGACCAAGAGATGAATACACTAAGCAGATTCAGAAGGATGTAGGTTGCAGTAGGTACTGGGAGATGAAGGAGCTAGCACAGGATAGATTAGCATGGAGAACTGCATCAAACTAGTCTCAGGACTGAAGACCACAACAAACAACAGATGTGATCAATAGCCGTCTGTGGTGACACATCGATCTGTACATCTGTACTTAAAGAGCTATCTACTAGGTGTGGCGCAGAGTTCATACTAGCCTCATCTGTACCTTTCGCGGAATGTTAACTGGTGTGGGCTGTACCTGTCGACAATGAGTGGCGAGTTTGACCAGTGACGTAATGACGTATCTGAAAGAGAGAGAGACAACAGAACAATGACATTATTTATTTTTGTTTTTATATCTTTTGGAATGTTGGTGATGGTGACAGATACGCATGTAGCATAGACTGAGATCTAGATTTGGTTAGAATGTTGTGAGAAGACGAAGTCAAGGAATGTGGTGACATACTGATAGACAGGTTGGCCCGAGGGATAGGTTTGGTTGGAAAGTAACAGTCTGGTTCTGAGTTGATGCCAGCGGTTGTGTTGCCACGCTACTAAACGCAATTCTCGTGATGGCTCATATATTATACATATTGAGTTTCGTTGAGTCCTTTATGTCTGCTATTTTGAAGACGGTATAGGCAAAAACAGACGAGTGACATCACCAGGTTCAATAATTGAGTATGAGAAACGGAAGATTGATATTATATCTCTGTATGACCACGACTTTCTCTTGTTTCATCGTGCTCATTACGTGATATATGTATTGAAAAAGGTAATATTTTTCTTGACTCATTTTGGAGAACACTTCATAGAATTGTCTCAGAAAGCTCTCCAAAATTCACGAGTCTTCATTTTAACGTCTCCCACTGTAACTTGTTTAGTATTTCACCTTTTAATCTTTCTGCCTCTTCCGTTAGCCCAAATTTTGTGTGTCATAGACGGTCTGTGCTACAGAACTGGCTGAACGCAGGTTTTGCAAGCAATTTTTGTTATGTGTGAGTAAGTTTCCTTAGGATACTATCAACTTTATTAGAGAAATTGAGTCCTCAACCGCAGTGGAGCACTGAAATAAATCCAGTGGCGGCAAGTGAAAATTTGTGACTGATTGGGACTCGAACCCTGGTTTACTGCCTTAAGTGAGCGGTCGCCTTACCCGCTTCGGCTACCTGGCCACGCTTTCCGTCCGGCCCAAATTCTCAACTAGTTCCACAGTTCATGTGTAGCGTCCACTGTCCACAATCCTCACTGCTCGCAGTACTACTTGATTCCTGCAATATTTGGGACGTTGCTTGCATCCGCACTGAAGATATCATTATTCGTTGTCAGGTGTACATGCACATAAGTATGTGTGTAAAGTATCTGTTCTTTCGGACGTGCCAGGTGCATGTGCTGAGTGAATAAAGTTCTTTTGTTCTTGTCCAATTCCAATCTGATAGTACGAATGTGCTTCTATACAAGAACGCAAAAACTTTGCTCACTTACGACCGGTAATTGGCTTCCAGTTTCGAAGCCTAAACCAGGGAGTAGATGGATGGCAACACTTACTCAAGCAGTGAGCTATAACAGAAAAGCCACCAAGTAACAGAGCGACCAGTTTCTTCAACTGCCAGCGGATCGACAACAAGAAGACAAAATCAGCAATGCTAAGACCATCATTAACCTGACAGAGAGAGAACTGTATGAGCCGACAATTTCCGTGTGGTCGACAGGCCTAAACTTTCTTCTACTTCCAAGAACGATACCGAAACGTGACATCAGCAGCAGCGCCAACCCCACTGCTGAGTGCTCAGCACGTGACTGCCGTGCAGTGGGCAAAGCAGAATCGAAAATTTTTCTCCGCTAGTGTACTGGGTGTTGCGTTGTTCTCGTCATCATTTCATCATCATCGACAAGGAAGTCTCCGAATGTGATGTCAACTGAAAAGATTTGCCACTCGGTGACCGAACCTCTCCAAGCATGGACGCCTGGCCAATAATGCCATAAAATACACTCCTGGAAATTGAAATAAGAACACCGTCAATTCAATGTCCCAGGAAGGGGAAACTTTATTGACACATTCCTGGGGTCAGATACATCACATGATCACACTGACAGAACCACAGGCACATAGACACAGGCAACAGAGCATGCACAATGTCGGCACTAGTACAGTGTATATCCACCTTTCGCAGCAATGCAGGCTGCTATTCTCCCATGGAGACGATCGTAGAGATGCTGGATGTAGTCCTGTGGAACGGCTTGCCATGCCATTTCCACCTGGCGCCTCAGTTGGACCAGCGTTCGTGCTGGACGTGCAGACCGCGTGAGACGACGCTTCATCCAGTCCCAAACATGCTCAATGGGGGACAGATCCGGAGATCTTGCTGGCCAGGGTAGTTGACTTACACCTTCTAGAGCACGTTGGGTGGCACGGGATACATGCGGACGTGCATTGTCCTGTTGGAACAGCAAGTTCCCTTGCCGGTCCAGGAATGGTAGAACGATGGGTTCGATGACGGTTTGGATGTACCGTGCACTATTCAGTGTCCCCTCGACGATCACCAGTGGTGTACGGCCAGTGTAGGAGATCGCTCCCCACACCATGATGCCGGGTGTTGGCCCTGTGTGCCTCGGTCGTATGCAGTCCTGATTGTGGCGCTCACCTGCACGGTGCCAAACACGCATACGACCATCATTGGCACCAAGGCAGAAGCGACTCTCATCGCTGAAGACGACACGTCTCCATTCGTCCCTCCATTCACACCTGTCGCGACACCACTGGAGGCGGGCTGCACGATGTTGGGGCGTGAGCGGAAGACGGCCTAACGGTGTGCGGGACCGTAGCCCAGCTTCATGGAGACGGTTGCGAATGGTCCTCGCCGATACCCCAGGAGCAACAGTGTCCCTAATTTGCTGGGAAGTGGCGGTGCGGTCCCCTACGGCACTGCGTAGGATCCTACGGTCTTGGCGTGCATCCGTGCGTCGCTGCGGTCCGGTCCCAGGTCGACGGGCACGTGCACCTTCCGCCGACCACTGGCGACAACATCGATGTACTGTGGAGACCTCACGCCCCACGTGTTGAGCAATTCGGCGGTACGTCCACCCGGCCTCCCGCATCCCCACTATACGCCCTCGCTCAAAGTCCGTCAACTGCACATAAGGTTCACGTCCACGCTGTCGGGGCATGCTACCAGTGTTAAAGACTGCGCTGGAGCTCCGTATGCCACGGAAAACTGGCTGACACTGACGGCGGCGGTGCACAAATGCTGCGCAGCTAGCGCCATTCGACGGCCAACACCGCGGTTACTGGTGTGTCCGCTGTGCCGTGCGTGTGATCATTGCTTGTACAGCCCTCTCGCAGTGTCCGGAGCAAGTATGGTGGGTCTGACACACCGGTGTCAATGTGTTCTTTTTTCCATTTCCAGGAGTGTATATTTTTTTTTCAACAGCAGCTTCAAGCAAACCAGATGTGCACCTCCTTCAGAGGCTGCTGAAGATGTGAGAAGAGAGACGTGAAGGATCCTCGTGAAGGCAAGAATGCCGAAGAACAACATTTCGGCAACAGAACAGGGCGCTGCTGACCCTACGTGGTGAAAAGGGTACAGTGGTCTTAGCAGAAGATACAGGGAAGGTGACGGAGCTATAGAAGTCACAAGATTACTGAGAAGAACGGCAGTTTACTGCAACACCCTGCCTACAAACAAGTGGGAAATCTGTGGCACGGAAGACCGTCGGTCTACGCAGCAGCTTAGAGCCGGACAGGAAGATCATCAGAAGGCTTTACCTCAGGGCAATAGGGCCACCATAATTGTATGGCTAGAAAATACATAAGAATCGAGTTCCACTGCGACCTGTATTGAACACCATAAACTCGCCAATATACGAGACACCCAGACATCTAGCACAGGTTCTGAAACCTCTCATGGGTCACCGTCCACATGACGTCAGGAACGCCTCATACAGGTAATTTGTGAAGGAACTCCGAAGAATACGCTTGGACCATAAGGACTTCCACTGATAAGCCAGGACGTTATGGCAACCTACCTAAAAGCCGGTCACCTTTGGCAACGATGTGTCGTACTATGGAAGCAATGAGGCCTTTGTAGGTCACTGGAGGGAGTTGGCACAACATCTGCGAACACAGGTCACCTAAATCCCGAAAATTCCTGATAGTAGGCAATCAGCTTAAATGCCATGTTCAACTACATCCCTGATGCGTTAGATCAGGTTCAGATCTGGCAAGCTGAGGGTCAGCACATCTTTTGGAACTCGCCAATGTGTCCCTCGAACCACTACATCACGCTCCTGGCATTGTGACATAGCGCACCATCTTGTTGCAAAGAGCCACTGCCACCTGGAAACATAATCCTCGTGAAGGGATTACGTGGTCTGCAACTTGGCCGTCATGCTGCTTTGAACAAGCAATACTGGATCCATGGATACCCACGTAAATGTTCCCTAGAGTGTACTGGAGCCGCTGCCAGCCTGCAGTACAGGTGTCAAGGAGCTGTTCCCCTGGAAGACGACCATTTCACATCCTACCATCGGCATGATGAAGAAGGTATCGGGATTCATCAGAACATGCAACACTCTGACACTGCTCCGACGTCCAGTGCCAATCTTCACGTGCCCTTTTCAGCTGTAGTTGCCGATGCCGTGGTGTTAATATTCGCACATACATCGGTCGTCAGTTGCGGAGGTCCATGATTAGAAGTGTTCGGAGCATTGTGAGTTCAGACGCACCTGTACTCTGTGTAGCATTAAAGTTTGTGGTGCGTTTCGCCATACTCCGCTGCCTGTCCCTTTTACCAGTCTGCCCAGCCTAGACGTCCGACATCTGTATTGAGGGGTGGCCGTTCATCCCCACGATGTCTGGACGTGGTGTCACCTTGGCATCGCAACGTGTTGAAGACATTCATCACAGCTCTCCTCGGACACCCGACGAGTCGTACAGTTTCCGAAATGCTCGAGCCAAGCCTCCGGGCTCTCACAATCTGCTCTCAGTCAAACTGAGAAAGATCGCGCGCCTGGCCCCTTTTACACAGGGGCAGCACGCTCACTGATACTGCATGTGGCTCACCAGCACTCATTCCTCAGGTGACGCTGCTATCTCCTGGAAGGGCTTCATATCGATGGTAGGTCGGTGGTCATAATGTTCTCGTCAGCTTTGATGTTACCTCCCTATTCCCCGTGGTGCCACTGCAAGATTCCTCAGCTCTAGTCGAGAGTCACCTCGATGAGGACACAGTGAAACTCTTGCGACATGTAGTAATCAATACTTATTTGAAACGTGGTAGGAATTTCTATGATCAAACAGATGGATTTGCTATGGGTTACCCCTTAGTTCCTGGGATGGCTAATCTATTCATGGAGCACTTAGAGGATGTAGCACTTAATACCACCCTCCCCCCCCCCCCCGAAAAAAAACAACAGCGTTCTACATATACCCAGACAAGACCTCTGTAGTGTGAACACATGGCAGAGATAATCTACAGGAGTTTCCACGTCATCTATGTGGCATACACGACGGCATGAGGTTCACCGTGGGGATAGATTGGAAACCTACCCTCCTTCGACATCTTGATCAAGTCTGGATGGCACTGTGGGATACGGGATCTATAGGAAGAAAACGCACGCAAGCCTTTACCTTAATAGTCAGAATTGTCACCCTCCAATGCAACGCATGTCGGTACTAACCTCATGACTATGCGACTGGAAGAGCTCACTGAATGAGTTACAGCATCTGTGCGAAACCTTTCACAAAAACGTTTACAAGGAGACGCAAATACCATGCACCTTACAGACTGACAAGAGGGAGGAGCACAAACCAGAAGGAAAAGAAGCAAAATGTGTGGACCACCTGCGCTATGCCGGACACCTGACAGCCAAAATCGTGAGAGTAATGGAGAAAAATCAAACAAAGGCTGTGTTGTGGCTTGGCAAGACAGCCAAGCCACTAGGAGGTAGCCGAAAGGCACGCGTTTAAGCTCACGCAGGCTGGCGTGAGGGCTGGAACAGGAATAGGTCTTGAGACTAGCAAAAAAGGTCGTAGCTTCTGGAATACTTAACTTTAATCCATAATTGGTAAACATCGGTCTGACGGTACATGCTTCACAAGATAAATAGCAAATGATAATGGCGCCTTGCCAGGTCGTAGCAAATGACGTAGCTGAAGGCTATGCTAACTATCGTCTCGGCAAATGAGAGCGTAATTTGTCAGTGAACCATCGCTAGCAAAGTCGGCTGTACAACTGGGGCGAGTGCTAGGACGTTTCTCTAGACTTGCCGTGTGACGGCGCTCGGTCTGCAATCACTGACAGCGGCGACACGCGGGTCCGACGTATACTAACGGACCGCGGGCGATTTAAAGGCTACCACCTAGCAAGTGTGGTGTCTAGCGGTGACACCACAGGCTGTTTTTCACGCCACTAGGAAAAGTAAGGCCATCCTTGGCTCGAGCAAGACCGGCTATTGCTGCAAGACGCTGGAAGTTTATTGTTTTTCAAAAAATGGCTCTGAGCACTATGGGACATCCGAGGTCATCAGTCCCCTAGAACGTAGAACTACTTAAACCTAACCAACCTAAGGACATCAGACATGTCCATGCCCGAGGTAGGATTCGAACCTGCGACCGTAGCAGCCTCGCGGTTCCGGACTGAACCTCCTAGAACCACTCGACCACAGCAGCCAGCTTATAATGTTTATTGCGAACGTGGGATGTACTACATCAGGCAGACACAGCGAAGTATCTTACAACACCTTACCGAACACATGAGAAACGTTCGACTATAGCATCAGACAGACAAGTCCGCGGTGGGAGAGCGATAGCATCGACGAGGAACACATCTTAGATTTTGAGCAAACGAAGAAGCTGTGCCTTGCCATCGGGTTCTGGGGCTCGATTGTCAAAGAGCTATTAGAAATACCTCTGCACAATAAACGAATAAACTGGGATAGCAGATTTCAATTCAGGATGGTGTGGGATTCTGCAGTTGCAAGGATACGACAGAAACGCTTCCTTTTGATGACGGTGGCGGCTGTGGACAGAATGGAAAAACATCGGGCCTCGATGCCCGCACCAGTACCGCTCCAGCACAGGCCGCGCAGCGCTCCGCCACGGTCCCACACAGCCGGCGCGGCTCCCTCTTCTGGACGCTCTTGGTTGGCCCACCCACAGAAGAGCTCAGCTCTCAAGTGGCTATGTAGGTACGCAGAACACACCATCCTAACACGCAGCTGTGGAGTGGGGAAAGCCCGCAGATTCACTCACTGCAACGCTGCAGTGGATCCAGGACCGAGCTCTGAAAGCATACTGTGGGAATACTCCACTCGTCTGCTGCACGAAGACACAGGCATCCCCCTATGACAGGACACATTCAGGATCATCTAGCTGTCCTTCTACGAGAAGGCTGGGCTATCACGCAACTGGCTCGTTCGTGAACTGGGCGAACAAACACACTAGAAGCCCACCACACGTTGGCCTGACCTGCTGAGAGAATAATTTTCTAGTAGAAAACACAAGATATTATCGCCAGATCACCCATTGACAATTCGTATAGATTAAGTTTTTCTTTTCTTCCCTACAGAAACAGGAGGAACAGCATTTTCATGCTTGCACTGCTCAATGTGCCGAGGAAGCAAAGGTCTCCAACGAGGTGTTAGCATCCCTACACTCACCTCGCAGCAGCCAGCGGACGGCATCGCAGCGACAAAGAACAGCGTTGTAGCCGCCGGAACGGACCCCATCGAACTCAGTACGCACCTGCGGCCTGCGGGCACTGAACCAGCTTATGTGTGAATCTCTAGCTTGTCCTTGCAGCAACGGCGGCCCTCGAGGCCAATGCCATCAAAATCCAGGGACATAATGGATGATGCCCAAATCCGTGGCCTGACGATACACACGTTCAATGCGAATGGGCCATGTCCCCAGCACGGCTAGTTTCACCAATTCCGACGGGACGAAGGTGTCGACATTTGTCTGGTGCTGGAAAGATTCACCAACCCAGGGTGAACTTGTGGCCAAGGAACTACTGTCACTACCGAAAGGACAGAGCCACCCAAGAGGGCGCCACTGCCATCTACGTCAAGAGGTTGCTGTGACATCTCTGAGTCAACCTGCTGAACGTCGCCATGTTGGAGGTCACAGGTGTGGTCGTCAATACCACTGCCGGAAGACTCTCTTTACGACGGTATATCGGCGGCTCCATGGACTGATCTACGAACAGATTTCAGTGATCTGCTATCACTGGAGGGGAGGCATTTCATTGCAGGAGACTTCAATGCGAAAAACCCTGAATTAAACTGTCACCTCGCCACCATCAACAGGCGCCGACTCTTCCGCGTCGTTCACCGAAACGGTGCAGTCTACCTCATGCTGTTTGGGCCCACGCACTTCCCCACACGAGGCCGACCGGACATTATCGACTTCGCTCTCCTGAAGGGTATCGGACAATTCACGTATGTCGAAATGCGGAACGTTCTATCATCCGACCGTGTCCCAGTTATCTACGAGACGGACGCGATCGGCGCCTTCCTTCCAATCCAGCGTCCATGTTAAATAAACTTGGACTGCGAGCGTTTCTACGCGAAAATACTAGAGTCACTAGAAGATGTGGTAAAGCCCGAAGTAGCCGGCCAGAGTGGCCGAGCGGTTCTAGGCGCTACAGTCTGGAACCGCGTGACCGCTACGGTCGCAGGTTCGAATCCTGCCTCGGGCATGGATGTGTGTGATGTCCTTAGGTTAGTTAGGTTTAAGTAGTTCTAAATTCTAGGGGACTGATGACCAATGCAGTTAAGTCCCATAGTGCTCAGAGCCAAAGCCCGAAGTAGTCGGGGCATTTGCGGTCCTAGTCTTTCTCAACAGAAGAATACTACAAGCAGCAAACGCAGCCATCCCGAGGCGACTGCAGCAACCACGAGACATCTCGCTTGAGTTACCACCACACGTCCTGGTAGCTATCACCGAGAAGAACCGACTGTTCCTTGAATGGCAGTTTACTCGCCAACGCGGCGCCAAACACCTTGTCAGCTAAATTCCATGGAAGATAAAGGCAGCAGTCGAAGAACTTAGGAACAGAGACTGAGCAGACGATGGCAGCGCCTACAAAATCGTGAACAACCTCCTGCGGTGCCGACAGCGCGCAGGACCGCTACTAGTCGGAACGAATACTTCAGCGAACCAGATGCAAAAGCCAACATGCTGGCTGACGTATTCGCCGCAATCTTCACGCCAGTGGTCGACGTCGTGCACGAGGCACACAGCCGTTGGGTCGCCGAGCAACTCCCTATCTTCCTAGCAGCCGAGAATGAAGAAGACATAACCGAGCCCTCTACGCCGAAGACACAGTGCTTTATACCGGCAGTATGAACGCACACACAATGCAACGCCGTCTCCAAAACGGATGCGATACTCAGGGATCATGGCCAACGAAATGATGGCTGAAATTCAACGGAGGAAGAACCAGCAGCGATCTTCAGCCAAAGAGTACTGCCGCCAGATCTCCATCCGTCGAAATCCTGGTTAGAGCCTATCCCACGGAGCAGACGGCGAAATACCTAAGTGTCATCCTAGACCAAAGACTCTCTGGCGCGCCTCATATCGGAGACGTTAAGAGCAGAGCCTTAGGGCACCTTCGCGGTCTATAGCCGGTGCTGAACTTGTAGTCGACACTACCGCCACAACAGTCATCGCGCTGTACCTAACACTGGCCCCGCCAGTGCTGGAATACGCAGCTGTGGTGTGGGGAAATGCCTCAGAATTTCTCACTGCAACGCTGCGAAGGATCCAGAACTGAGCTCTGAAAACAGCCCTACGTCTTCCGAGGGAATACTCCAAGCGTCTACTGCACCAAGAAATAAAGCATCCCGCTCCTTCATGATAGATTTAGGTTCATCGCAATATCCTTCTACGAGAAGGCGGGACAATCCCATAACCGGCTCGGCCGTGAACTGGGTCACCGACCACACCACAGGCCGACCACACGTTGGCCTGACCTGCTGCGAGAATAATTTTCTGGAAGAAGACAGAGCGTAACATTACCACTTTACTCAAGGACAATTTCATATACGTACCATTTTCCTTTTCTTCCCCACAGGAGCAGCAGGAACACTATTTTCAAGCTTACACTGCCCAACTTATCAAGTAAGAAAAGCTCGAAAATGAAATGTCAGTGCGGCATTCCATCACTTCGATTAAGAATGATGGGTACGAAACTCATTGAAACAACAAGATGACGCTACCTCCACTCGGCTGATCTCCCAAGAAAACATTATAGAGAATACCGATGTTCTTAATGTTCAGTTTTTTAAATGTATTATTAAAAACGAGAAAAAAAGTTAAATTTCTGACTATATCCCAGAATCTCCCAATTTCATTCATTATTGTCAAAATCACCAATTTACGCAAAACCTCATGTGTTTGTGGGTGAAGTTAACTGAAATGCAACTAATCACGATGAAGACACACTCTCAATACCCGATACTGGAATAAATGTATGCAATGGAACGATTAACACTACGAAAATCACTATTGTGGCTCTAGCAGTGAATCTTAAGGTGGGAAATATGCATTTGATCACTGAACACTGTTGGAGATGATCAATTAGGAAATATTACAGAGAGTCTGAGCGAAGACCCCTCTGCATAAAGTCAAGATAGCAGTTGGGTACCTGTGAAGCGTCTTTGACGCTAGTAAAATATTGTCAGAGTTCTATTATTTATCAGTCATCTTGTTCCACACCGGCCTTGTAGCCGATGCCTCATTCAGCCGAGTGTTGGATTCCCGCTGATGGCTGCCTAGTCAGTTCCACATCTGCAGGCTCAGGCAAAGAGTGAGTGACCTCGCACTGCAGCGCGCTACCGCCGCGGCTATTGTCCAACGTGAAGGGTCTCGTAATAGCTGCTGGAGTGTGCTCGATCACATTCCGAATTCTGTGTTGACCTTTGATAACCCATCCCCATATGGTGTTGTAGGAAGTCGTGTGGTCGGTGGATCACCTTCATACTGGCCAGGTGGGTTTCGGCACCCAGAGGTGACTAAGCGTTGAATAGGAACGTAGATACCAGGAGACCCTGCTGCTGTTTCCGCACTGAAGTTCCGTGCTGTCACCACTCCACGATGTGGTGTTGCCGGAAGACAGTATGCTTCTCCATCAGCAATGGTAGGTTGCCAACAATATGAAGTTCATCGTGTGAAGACTGGCATCTCAGGTGTATCTTCATCCGGTTCATAAACTGTTTTGGACTATGTAGGACATAAAAATGCTACAGTATCGTAATCATGGAATCGAGCCCTTTTACTGTGAAGGATATCGATCCCAATGATCAGGTTCTTGAGGGCTGGAGAGCTCGCGTATTTATAGGGAGGTAACGTGAGGCTATGACGTGTCGCAATGACCACATGTGTTCTTATTATTTGCTATATTTACTTAACAGGCTCTGAACAGCTGTGTAGGTTCCCTGAAACTGGTTCTTTTTAAATAGGTACAGTTCCTTTCGACATCTCTCACGAGTTAACGAATGTGCGTGTCACGTTTCCGTTGGTTTTCTGTCCCGTGCTATTTTCTGCTGCGTTCCTCTCTCTCTCTCTCTCTCTCTCACTCTCTCTCTCTCTCTACGGTCTACGTGCTGAGTATTAACCCACTTGCGACATCTCGCTTATTTCCTGGTTCTGTCCCTACCTCTGGAGACTGGTTGATAATATTTTCTAATTTTCAACCTCTTACTATAATGTGCAGTTACAATATGTACTCAAATCAAGGACATGGTTTATTACAAAAATTCGTGAGAATAAACAAACACCTAAATCTATCACAAAATCACGAGAATTAAATCATTTAAAATATGTTCTACATAAACTATTACATAGGTATAGTTCAGAGTTTTCATCAGAACTTGATTTGTGATTGCACACGGCGTGAAAATCGAAATACGAAATTGAGTCTGCATCTACATACACATCTACGTGCATACTCCGTTAGCCACAGTACTGTGTGAAGAGGAGGGTACTCTGTGATACTACTAGTCATTTCCTTTCCTGTTCCGCTCGCAAATGGAGCGAGGGTAAAACGATTGTCTAAATGCCTTCATAAGAGCCCTAATCTTCGCAGTCTTATATCCATGAAGTCCTGTTATTTAGCGTGAGAAATTCCTAGAGATGGTTTAGCGAACGTTAATCGACAGGCCTATCTCGTGTACGCTGTACGATATACTGAATGACGTTTTACAGTCGAAAAAAAATTCAGCGGGTTATTTCTTTGACCTTGCAAATACGCGATCATTCGCAACACGGATAAGGGATCGCAACAGAGCTCGCCCAGTTCACACGGCGGATGAAACCATCAGACTATCCTAAAACAAGCGTGCAAAGACTTGGTCAATTCTATACTACCGATTACATTATTCGTATCACTTGCGGCGTGTACAAGCTCTTAGGCCACAAGAGCACCATGCCAAATTCCATTTCTGCCAATAGATTCCAAGGACGGCGCTGAAGATCTGCTGTTTACAGCTTACATCAGTGCTTAAAAAGTCGCTGATTTTGAGCAATCGCGCCTGCTGACGCTCTTTCCCGCTAACAGACCAATACACCAATCGCGGCGTGGTAGAGAGAGAGAGAGAGAGAGAGAGAGAGAGAGAGAGAGAGAGAGATGCGCACCCAGTCGGTGATCGCGGTAGCACGGAAGAAGCGCCAACTGTGAAATAGGGGAGCGTCAGTTATGACAGCAGTGCCAGTCTAATAGCAGCAGTGACGAGTCGGATGTGCATAACACCGACAATGCCTTCAATCCGCAGGGTGAACAGTCTTATCTTATTACAAAAAAAGTAGGCACCCTCATGCCAAATTTTTGGTGTGTCGAAGGACACTGAACACTGCCAGCAAATTTAATTTTCTACGTCACTACATGCGCTACCACTTCAATGAATACAGAAACGAAAAGTGTGAAATACCCGACTGAGTACAAGAGGCTCTAAAATTCAAAAGGAAGCTTCTTCAAGGAAGAAAAATAAAGTGAGTGTGCTGCTCGGATGAGCTACGAATTTGCACTACTTTAAGCAGTCTTTGCGCCCCTTCACGGTTCGCGATTTAATAACTTTACTTGGTAGCAGCGGTTGAAAATTTACGTCAGTTTCTGCGGTTCTAGGCGCTTCAGTCTGGAACCGCGTGACCGCTACGGTCGCAGGTTCGAATCCTGCCTTGGGCATGGATGTGTGTGATGTCCTTAGGTTAGTTACTTTTAAGTAGTTCT
Organism: Schistocerca piceifrons; assembly: GCF_021461385.2. Lineage (NCBI taxonomy): Eukaryota > Metazoa > Arthropoda > Insecta > Orthoptera > Acrididae > Schistocerca > Schistocerca piceifrons. The sequence goes on from NC_060149.1 coordinate 6,346,544, forward strand.
AAGTTCTAGCGGACTGATGACCACAGATGTTAAGTTCCATAGTGCTCAGAGCCATTTGAACCATTACGTCAGTTTCAGGTAGGACACTTTCGCTTCTGTCGTTATCAAACATGGCAGTCACACGTCTTACACATCTTATGGCAGACGATGTTAGGAGTCAGGTTTAGAAATTTTTTAAAAAGTTTCTTGCATATTCTTTAACGCACTATGAAACTTCACGTATCAAAATCAAGCGTCTGAATGTCATATTCTTAGCAGAGTTGAAGGAGGTGTAGAAAATGTAGGGTTGTCACCTAATTTATTAGTTTACGTGTCTACAGGAAGAGCGTCGGTCTTGTTTGGAAATAAGTAAGGATTCGTAGCGGAACTGAAAGGGAAAATGAAAAAGCCTCCAGTACCCGATACTCTCTGATCTGCAGCTTGAAGTAATTGATCTGCAGTGGGACAGGAATAACTCTAAAGTTTTCAACTATTTCATTCAAGATCGATTTCCTCGTTTATCCAAGTTTTCCAGTGACTGCCACTCAGTTCCCTGTGACAACGGAGGGTGTAGAGTACTCAGTGCTCGCAGGCCTGCGGTCACCGCCTGCTCGCGGAGTACGTTCTGTGTGAAGCCCTGTCATACATTTTATTTACATATCACACGGAATGCAAATAGGGTGGAATAATAAATTACTACAATAAACGCCAGAAGAAAAGAATCAACTTCGCCTCAGAATCGATGTCTGGACAGGAATTGTGGGCCACAGAGTCATAGGTAAAAGCCTCCCCTCTTTCACCGAACTGAACTGTGTATGTCAAAACTGTGGCTTCAGCAAAATTCCATGAAATTATGTCGCTTTTATAAAAGATATTGACCGAAGATCTTCCTAGCGATGTTGCCCATGGCTTAATACAAATATTTAAGAGCAGGAGATGTTTTCATTGTGGAAGGGGAAAAAATCAGGGCATGAACAAACATGGGAATGACTAAGACCACGATTATACATGATACTGACCGAGCATGACTGAGAAGGGTAGATCTGATCTACATATAGACAAACCTTGTGTAATTAGGATGACCAACCTCACACTGTAAGCCTAACGTCTAACCACAAAAACCACTAAATATAACAGTCACATTGAAGATAATCTTGAACATTATCAAGTCTCGTATTCTCGGCAGTGCTGATTTACCTTAAAAGTTGTAAAGGCAATGGAAGAAACCATAAATTACTGCCAATAGCAGCTGCTTTCCCTTCGATAAATAATTCCGCTGAAATCTGAATCACTTTCAAGTTCGTGCTCAAATGGAATACAGCAGCAAGAATGAATATGGGAACACTTGTGCCATCAATATATTGTGCTGATTTCATAAATAAATAAAGAAGGGAAATAAATCAAAAATCCGTTTGGGAAATTTCTCTTATTAACGATGGACTTCGAACAATGAGTTCCATGTGGTACAAAAGTCAATGATATATGATGATCAGAATAAAAGGAAACCTCATTTACGACAGAATACGATACTGCGGTGTCCCTGTTGTTCAGACGTGTAGGTTGTAGACACATGGTTGATGACATATGAAAGTTTTGGTCTGGCCGTGAAGCGTGCTCAGATAGCCTAATGATAACGTGACCGCTCGCGATAAGCAGCATATTCCGGTTCGAGCACCGGTCCGACTCGCATTTTCACTGTCATCATTCCGTTATACAGTTGATGGTTGTCCATATCCGTAAGTGAAAATACATTTCACGTATTTCAGAACGGCTTTAGTCGCCACAGTTCCTGTTCCTTTGGACATGCATGCATATCCAAAGAAACACTGCATCACACTCTTGAACAACCCAAGCGCTGAATTATCGTATTTATCCGCCGACATCGGGCAAGTGACTTGGAATTAAAATTACTCCCCTGTCCGTAAATGTACATAATGGATGTAGCAGTCCAGGTTGCAGATACGTGGTAGATGTCAGGTGGAAGTATGGGTTTGGTCGTGAAGTGTGGTCGGATAGTCCAACAGTAAGGCGATCGCCTGAGATAAGCGGAAAATCTGGGTTCGAATCGCGGTCCGGCAGACATTTTCACTGGCATCATTCCATTATACAGCTGCTCGTTGTCCATATTCGCTACAACAGCATACTTTTGAGTGATATTAAATCAACAAGAGTGTCACGAAACCAGTGCGCTTACCTCACAGAGTGACAAGTGAAATACAGATGCTTTACCACGAGCATGGATCATGATCTATAACGGGATTTAAGTGTGGACACAGCTGGAAGTATGTCTGCAGACTTGACAGAGGTGAAAACGAAATATTACGCCAGGCACCTGGAGCGTGCTGCGGTGCCACAGAAATCCTTGTAGATTGTTGCATGGCAATGGTCGTCGGAACACGGTTTCCACTCAAATACATACTAGCCATAAGTCAGCTTCAACAAGCACTGAGAAGCAGAAAACACCAGTTGCCCATAGCAGGGCGGAACCAAAAACGGAATGAACGAAGCTTGTCTCCCATTGAACATGATACACTAAGACGCAACTCTGCCCTTGCAAAGTCTCCTATCGATCATTTGGCACCAAAGTATCGCCCCCTAGAGACATACCTCACTTCACCAGCCAGAGAGTGGTACGCTTAGCCCCTGTACAGGCTGTCTTTGCAACAGCTTAGCTTCTCAGAACTCGCGTAAAATGAGTGATTTGAAAGGTGACTATTTAATGAACGTCTTTCGTAAGGCCATAAACCTTACCAGAAAAATTAACAGGTACTGTTACCACCATTTTCTCAGTGACAAATTGCCCTCCGTATTGGAGAACGTTATAACTGCAGAAAGGCAACGGATGTTGTTTCTGCACGACGGGCCGACCACGTTTTCTATGCTTCATATGACAATATGACATAACATTAAGGTTTAGCACTTTGAGTACCATGCCATTAATATTACATTCTCTTCAAGTTTGTACAGAAAGCCATGCCCGTAATATACCCATGACGTTACGAGCACGGCAGTCTTTCCTAATATTACGGGTATGGCACTCAAAGTACGGCCTGCCCGTTCACGTGATCTCAACCCCTTTGATTTCTGAATCTGGACACATTTAAAGGCACTGGTTTATTCTATACCAATCAAAAACGTGCACACGTTACAGGAGTGTGTGTCCCACGATCCTGACCAAATCTGAGCATAGCTAAGTGTGATTCTACCAGAAGAAGTGCTGAAGGCTGTGTAAAAATAAGTGAGAATGACACTGGGAATCTCCTATAGTGTCAGCAACAGATGGCTGTCGCGAGACAGCACAGACAATAGCTCGACAAGTATTTGCTTCGGAACGTATATTTATTGGACTTGTTTCCTATCTGCTGTAGGAAGACGGAACACTTTTCCTTAACTCTGTATAGACCAAGGCACGTCAGCTGTTAATTCTGCGAGAGGCCGCTCTCGAAGCACCAGCGCAGCAGTGCATGCCGGTTCCCACGGCTCCTTTTTCTGAGGAGCTGCCAGAGTTGGACATAATCCGATACTCGCAATCGGATTAGAAAGGGGCTGCTGGCAGAGAGTTAGCTTGCCGTCTTCCCCAAGATAGTAACCTGACGAAATTCCGAGGTAATATGTAAACGCAAGCCCCACTTCGAGGAAGTCAGTTCCATTACCTCTTCTAAAAAATGGTTCAAATGGCTCTGAGCACTATGGGACTCAACTGCTGTGGTCATAAGTCCCCTAGAACTAAGAACTACTTAAACCTAACTAACCTAAGGACATCACACACATCCATGCCCGAGGCAGGATTCGAACCTGCGACCGTAGCGGTCGTGCGGTTCCAGACTGTAGCGCCTTTAACCTCTTCTAACTCAAGCAACTTCAGTTGTAGCAGCAGTCAGAACAAGTGTGACTTTTTCTTTGTTTTTACTTCAGATTGCCTAGCTGCAGCGAACTCAACTAATTTTCATGCGGTGGATGAATAATTTGTTGTATGATCTGCTGCACATAGGTAAATGAACTCCCCGGCACGAATCCGCCCGGCCGATTAGTGTCGAAGTCCGGTGTGCCGGCCAGCCTGTGGATGGTTTTTAGGCGGTTTTCCATCTGCATCGGCGAATGCGGACTGGTTCCCCTTATTCCGCCTCAGTTACACTATGTCGGCGATTGCTGCGCAAACACCGTCTCCACGTACGCGTACACCATAATTACTGTACCACGCAAAATAACATTTGAGGCTACACTCGTCTCGTGTGAGTTGTTCCCAGGGGGGTCAACTGGGGGCCGAACCGCACAATAACCCTGGGCTCGGTGTTGGGCGGCGGTGGGGTGAGTGGACTGAAGCGGCCTGTTGTGAACTACTGAGGGCTGCGGCGGGGATAACGCCTCTCCGTCGTTTCTAGGTCCGCACTTCAATACAGTACAATACAATACAACACAATACAATACAATTCTTGTAATAGATTTTAGGCCTTATGTCGTCCGTTTTCGAAAAATTGATATCCGTTTGGAACACGCTACAAAATCAGATTTTTTTTAGTTCACGTCAGATCCATAATCAAATATCTTCCCAGAAATCGGATAATTACTGGTTTTCTTCCTTTCAGATACACTTCAGGAGGAAAGAGCTAGCAAACTAGGACGGTGGAAAATTGGTAGAAGACCTGCGTTCACTGTGAACATGGACATATTAAAACGATTATCAGCGTACTCTCCTATCAACAATCAGCACACTTGTGGAGTCTGATGTGTTTTTATGTTTTTCTCAATTTTTCTTGCTCGCTAAATGTATAACTCTTTTTTTAGGGAAAGTGAAGACTGAAAGCTGCCAATAGTGTTCAGATATTAATTTGCTCCCCATCCCCGTTCTCTCTCTCTCTCTCTCTCTCTCTCTCTCTCTGTCTGTCTGTCTGTCTCTCTCTCCCTTCCGCTCTCAAATAACCGTATTTCCTTCCATTCGAGGTGAATCTTCCCTGTGCATCGGATCACAGAAGCAGAGGAAGCCATATAATTCTCTGCTTCAAACACGCCCGATGAAGTTTATTTTCCTATACTCGCCTATTTCTTTCCTAAACTGCGGTGGAAAGTAAACGAGATTGGGAAGACACGCAACTATGAGGGTGGGTCGTGTGTCTAACTTGGATGCCACAGTCGACAGATAACTTCCCCTCGAAGGGAAAAGGTTTGCGTTTCGAGTCCCTTCTGTCACACAGTTTTAATCTACTACACTGCCGAATAGAATTAAAGAATCACTTTTTCGAGTGCCGGTAACTGTCTCACATTGCGGCGCATAAGTTTGAAGTTGAGCTCAAAGTTTCCTACTACCTTCATTTGCAATAGTGCAAAAGCATGGTGCCCTGCGACCTTAACCCCGGGCTCGACGACGCTTCAAGCAACAAGGTGTCGACACATGCGAAGAAAGCCACATCTCAGCAGTTAAAGTGGGGTATTGATATCACATCGGCGCAGATGTGCTCAACGCCACCGTGGACGTGTCACACGATGAGGAGGTCGTCAGAGCCCCTCTTATCCACATTTTGCCCCCTCTTTCGACACTTCTGCGATACAGGTCAGAATTGCGACGCCCAGCGTTGAAATCGCGCGGATTCCTTACGAGTTGCCGAAGAAAACAATTCAGAGACACCGCCACTCGTAACAGAAACAAAACTGCCTCAGGAGAAGGCACAAATTGAGTCAATGAAACAACATCTTTCCGTGGGACGTCGATTCACACACTCTTTGCGGTAGAAAACGACAGTTAGCAGGAACAGGATGACATTGTTGACAACGTCTCACACTGTTGACACCTCCTAGGCAATTGAACCTGCAACCCCACTGATCGTGATCTCACCTCTTTGAAGTGCAGTTTTTCCCCTGGCGCACCACTTAGGACCGTACAAAACCGTTCGACAGAATTTGAACGGAATCCGAGCCAGCGAAGGCTACTTACGAATTTTCTGTGGTCCTGTTTCACGCCCTCCTGTAGCGTAACGGTGGAGATGAAACATTGACACGTACGTGACTAAAATGGCAAATGGTCCCTCTAGGCCCCTAAGTTCGGCAATCCCTCTGTGGCACCCACCCACATTCACAGAGAATTGTAGAAATGTGTATTAACAGAGAAAACCTGCGAAGTATTTCTAGGCACCTGCAGGAAGCAGCTCACATCGGAGGTGTTTCAAACGAGCCATTTGCGGCATCGGCGTGGGAGTTCTGGCGTTCGTTGCCGATGAACAGCAGTCAGCACGCTGCACGAAGCAGGCGCTTGCTGCGCAGGCCCCTAACCAACTGTGTTCGCTGAACGGTAGTTCAGAAGACACGGTCGGTAGCCCCTTCGTTCATCTGGCCGGCCAAATGCTCAACTGTTACACGTCTATTCGGCCTGTCATCTATGGCCTGTGCTGCATTGTAGCTGCCTGGGCGAAGGTTTTCATAGTGCCATTTTGTCTTTCACGGTATGTTTTAACCACTGCGTCACGCGAACAGTTTACAAAGTTAGCCGTTTTGGAAATGCTTCAACCCTTCGACTGAAAGCCAATGTTCATACCGTTTCGGTTGTCAGATATATATCCCCGTTTCCGCATTACAACAACGACTGCACTGTTTTCCGCGACCCTACAGATAATTTTTATATACCCTCAACTGCTAGTGCTGCCACGTTCCGTCTTTGTGTAGTTCTTGCACGTTGAACAGAGATGGTGATCACATTACTGTGACCGGAGCACGCAGTAATGTATTATAGAGCTACTACCCATTACAAAAAGCTAAAACGTTGATTTTGAGAGCTTCGTTGAGATGATCTTCAGTGGAGTAGAAGAATATCATTTCTTTCATACTTAACTTCCACTACATCACCTGGGTGAAATTTAATATTTTCAGCTGGTTTCTTGAATACGTATGTACACAAGAATCTGATTATCTACTACTGTTAAGCCCTATAATCTTTGTTGTGCTTTCTCGGTCCTAGTGTTGTAGGCATGCTCTGTATAACTTGTTGAAGAAGGAGAAATATTGATAATATTGAAGTCTTTACACTAGTATTAGAGCGCAAGAACATTTTTGTGGTGTATTTTCATCAGAGCGTATCGTCTTCGGATCAGTCCAAAACACAAAAGGGACTGTGCTTATTAAGTAACCGAAAACATATAACCGTATCTAGAACTGATTAGCAATAACATCTAAGTACAACGTGTAAAGACTACAACAGATGAATATAGTTGTAGAGCAACGAACCTGTGTTTATGGAAAGGTGTAAAATGTCACACAATTTGTGCCAAAGTTGGCAGATTTAGAAAATAAACTACACGATTAAACTAAAGGAAAAACGTGGAGCTTAATCTGTATGATGGGACCAGTGTGAATACTATGCTTGCACCTATAGCGTTAGCACATGAGAAGCATTCACCGTTTGGTGTCGCTCGCTGCATACACAACCATAATTGGTAAACATATCACTTATTATCTGGAGAGAAGTACTGCGATGTTAAAGAACACGCTACATCCCATATTGGTGGGGATGAAAAGGGGGTAACATTGACGAATTACTCATAAACATCTGGAGCAATTTCAGTCAAATTTCTTGGCTATATGACCTATTACTTGTAAAAGAATACTGTGGGAGTATGATTCCCCACTACCACTAGGAGTGGGGTATTGATCAGTAGGGATGACGTAAAAATATTAGAAAACAATGTGTTGCACTTATTTCCTATATTTGCTTGACTCGGAATACTTTTAAAAGTATGAAGTGAAGATTGACTGCCGCGCGGGATTAGCCGAGCGGTCAAAGGCGCTGCAGTCACGGACTGTGCGGCTGATCCCGGCGGAGGTTCGAGTCCTCCCTCGGGCATGGGTGTGTGTGTTTGTCCTTAGGATAATTTAGGTTAAGTAGTGTGTAAGCTTAGGGACTGATGATGATAGCAGTTAAGTCCCATAAGATTTCACACACATTTGAACATTTTTTAAAATTGACTCTTATTTGTGCTGTTTAGTGTCAACTGGGCCACGAGAATGAGCACTGCAATGAGACAGCAATTTTGTCAACGTGTTTCGTGTCTTTAGATTGATCCACGTGACTGAATACCTCAGATAAATTTTAAATCGTCTCTGGAGTCTTAATATGTAAAACAGAAGAGAGTTAGATTCATATATGTCACATACTCATATTGTGAACATCCCCTATGCCCATGGGTCGATTTCAGCCAAACTTGGTGCACGTATTACTTACTATTTGGAAGGAAATACTGTGAGGATAAAAACCAACAGCTTCCCAGTGGGGTCAGGGTGGGGTGGTAACGGCGTGAAGGACAGAGAAGGGGTGGATGAGGAGGTGCACGTGGAGAGGGGTGGATGAGGAGATGGACAGTCAGAGGTGAGGGAGGAGACGAACAGATAGCGGTGTGGTGAGGAGGAGATGGACAGACAGAGGAGGGAGGAATAGAAGACTGGAATACACACATATCTGGGAAACATCGAGTTTCTCAGATAGTGATTTATATAATTACAGAAATAAACGTACGCACACATACACTCTGAAGGAAAAATAATCGGTAATCCAAGAAGTAGTTCTGCGACGTAAACGAAAGTTGGTAAGTGTTTTTCTACATCTGAAAGATTACGTCTCTTCAAATTTCGCGCCAGTCACGTAAGAGTAGCGCTAGTAGTGCCACTATGAGAAGGCAAATCAGGTTTCATTTAAATAGTTCCAGCAACTGTCGTGATCGTTAGTTACCTTTGAGAATGGACGTGGTCAGTTAATGTTAGTCGAGAATGCCTTTAATGGGACAAAGACGCCATTGGCACACCTCACTGACATTGAACGAGGTCATGTAATAGGCATATGAGAGGCTGGATATTCCTTCTGCGATATTGCAGAAAGACATGAGAGGACTGTAGCCACTGTCCATGGCTGCTGGCAGTGTTGGTCAGCAGAACGTACGCTCGCGATGAGACTCGGCTCCGGACGGCAACTTGGCACTTCTCAGAGGGAAGACGTATGGTTCTGGCTCGCGGTACTGCATCTCAGCAGCAATATGAGCTGCAGTTGGTCCACAGTGACACAACGAGCCCTTAGAAGTCGATTGTTTCGAGGCCACTCCGAGCCAGATGCTCTGTAGCGTGCATTCCACTGGCCCCAAACCATCGCCATTTCCGAATTCATTGGTATCAAGCGAGAGTTCATTAAGGGCATGGTGGAGGTTTGTTGTGTTTTTTGATGAAAGCTGGCACTGCCTCCGTGCCAATGATGGCCGTGTGTTAGTTGGAGGCCAGTTGAGAGGCTGCAACCAACCTATCTGCTTGTTAGACGCACTACAGCTACACTTAGAGTTATGGTCTGGGATGAGATTTCGTATGACAGCATCAGCACTCTCGTGGTTATCCCGTGCACCTTGACTGCCAATTTGTACGTCAGTTTGGTGATTCGACCTGTTGTAACGCATTCAGCAACAGCATTCCTCTGGGTGTTTTCGAGCAGGATGGCGCTCGCCCACATACCGCTGTTAACGAAGATACTCCACCGAGTGTTGAAATGTTAGCTTCACGTACTCGATCGTAAGATATGTCTCCAATCGAACACATATGCCACGTCATAGGACGAGAAATCCACCGTCATCCACAAACATCATTAACCGTCCCGGTATTGACCGACAGGCAGGCATTAACTCCAGCCCACAAACTGACATCCGTCACCTCTGCAACTCAGTGCATGCACCATTGCATGCTTGCGTTCAACATTCGGACGGTTACACCGATTATTAATGTAACAGCATTTCACATTTGCAATGGCTTATTTCGCGTTTACATTAACATGTGATCCTGCGATGTTAATCCCCTCAATATGTTAACTAGACAAATGTATTTCCGAAATTTCATTACTCGGCATTAATTACTTTTTGGTGTCACGTTTTTTTTTCATAAGTGTATAAGTAGCATGTTAAATGCAGTGTTAAAGCATCGAAAGGAGCGTACTAGGACACCGATAACAACCGTAGGTCCAGCGAGTGCACTGGGCACATAAGAATAAGGTATAGATCGACAATTTATAAGTACTGCGATCTGTTAGGATGACATTTAGGCTTCAGCGTCACTCACATCAGGCGGCAGTTCTCACTCGGGTGTCTGCGTGATGTGTTTCTGGATACAGATTCACAAACAGCAAGAATTATCGAGTCAAAAAGAAAGCAAAATGTGTCAGGACAACTATCATGTAATTAAAATTAGTTATTTTGCGTGAATTCGTTCTTTTCGCTTAAAATTTTGAGTGTGTTTTCCTCGTTCCTATAAACCTCAATTTCTTTTGAGGGATTTGGTTACAGCCCTTTAAGTACGACGTCTAAAACATGCATGCTGTTTTCTATTAGCGTCTGTTCCACTAAGTGTAATCTAGTCACGGAATCTTCTGAGGTTGGGTATGTTCTTGTACTCTAACGTCAAAAATTAATTTCGTCTGCCCAATGTAAAAATTTTAGCTAATTGCAAGTTCCTTTACAAACTGCTGATTTCGCAAGTCCTTACACTTAGTCTCATCTACTTTACAATGGTTTTGCAGAGTATATAGTTGAAAAGTTACTGTTCGTCAATTATTTAGCCTGAGCGAGATTCGAGAGATATAATTATCTGTTTGTCAACCAATTTTATTACTCACTGTCTGCCGGTGTGCGTTAAAGTTTCTGTCATTGCTCACATTCTCGCTACCTCCTTTAATTCAGTGCTTGTCGATATATAATTGTGGATCGGCCAGAACTTTTATTTAATCAGTTAGTTACTCTAATCTTGAATTAAACAACGTATCACAACGGATAACACAAAGGGGTAACAAGCCACAAAGGGGAATAACTGAATGCATGCATCTGTACCACAGTGTGACATAATAATTATCCATATAGAATTTTAATGTACATCTACATCTACATCTACATACATTCTCCGCAATCCACCATACGGTTCATGGCGGAGGGTACCTCATACCACAACTAGTATCTTCTCTCCCTGTTCCACTCCGAAACAGAACGAGGGAAAAATGACTGCCTATATGCCTCTGCACGAGCCCTAATCTCTCTTATCTTATCTTTGTGATCTTTCCGCGAAATATAAGTTGGCGGCAGTAAAATTGTACCGCAGTCAGCCTCAAATGCTGGTTCTCCAAAATTCCTCAGTAGCGATTCACGAAAAGAACGCCTCCTTTCCTCCAGAGACTCCCACCCGAGCTCCTGGAGCATTTCCGTAACACTCGCGTGATGATCAAACCTACCAGTAACAAATCTAGCAGCCCGCCTCTGAATTGCTTCTATGTCCTCCCTCAATCCGTTCTGATAGGGATCCCAAACGCTCGAGCAGTACTCAAGAATAGGTCGTATTAGAGTTTTATAAGCGGTCTCCTTTACAGATGAACCACATCTTCCCAAAATTCTACCAATGAACCGAAGACGACTATCCGCCTTCCCAACAACTGCCATTACATGCTTGTCCCACTTCATATCGCTCTGCAATATTACGCCCGAATACTTAATCGACGTGACTGTGTCAAGCGCTACACTACTAATGGAGTATTCAAACATTACGGGATTCTTTTTCCTATTCATCTTCAATAATTTACATTTATCTGTATTTAGAGTTAGGTGCCACTCTTTACACCAATCACAAATCCTGTCCAAGTCATCTTGTATCCTCCTATAGTCACTCAACGACGACACCTTCCCATACACCACAGCGTCATCAGCAAACAGCCGCACATTGCTATCCACCCTGTCCAAAAGATCATTTATATAGATAGAAGACATCTGCTGACCTACCACACTTCCCTGGGGCACTCGATGATACCCTAACCTACGATGAACACTCACCATCGAGGACAACGTACTGGGTGCTGTTACATAAGAAGTCTCCGAGACACTCACATATTTGGGAACCAATCCCATATGCTCGTACCTTAGTTAGGAGTCTGCAGTGGGGCACCGAGTCAAACGCTTTCCGGAAGTCTAAGAATATGGCATCCGTCTCATACCCTTCATCCATGGTTCGCAAGATATCATGTGAAAAAAGGGCGAGTTGCGTTTCGCAGGAGCGATGCTTTCTAAAGCCGTGCTGATGCATGGACAGCAACTTATCTGTCTCAAGGAAATTCATTATATTCGAACTGAGAATATGTTCGAGAATCCTGCAACAAACCGATGTTAAGGATATTGGTCTAATTTTAAGGCTCCGTCCTTCTACCCTTCTTATATACAGGCGTCACCTGCGCTATTTTCCAGTCGCTCGGGACTTTACGTTGGGCAAGAGATTCGCGATAAATGCAAGCTAAGTAAGGAGCGAATGCAGTAGAGTACTCTCTGTAAAACCGAATTAGAATCCCATCAGGACCAGGCGATATATTTATTTACAACCCATTCAACTGCTTCTCAACCCTACTGATGTCTATGTCCTCCATACGGGAATCTGTACGAGACTCGAACGGCGGTATGTTTGTACGATCCTCCTGCGTGAAAGATTTCTCAAATGCTAAATTTAAAATTTCAGCTTTCGTTTTGCTGTCTTCCGTTGCCAGGCCAGATTGGTTAGTGAGTGACTGGATGGAGGCCTTCGACCCGCTTACCGATTTTACGTAAGACCAGAATTTCCTTGGGTTTTCAGCAAGTTCTTTTGCTAAGGTATGACGGTGGTAGTGGTTGTATGCTTCGCACATCGCTCTTTTTACAGCAGCACGAATCTCTACTAACTTTTGCCTGTCCTCATTCTCCAGATCTTTCTTGTACCGCGAGTGCAACTGTCTTTGCTTCCTGAGCATTGTCCGAATTGCGTTGTTAAACCACGGTGGGTCTTTTCCGTCCGTAACCCACTTTTTCGGCACATACTTGTCCAATGCATGGTTTACAATGTGTTTAAAAGTTGCCCATAATTCTTCCACGTCCATCGTAGCGGAAGTAAATGAAGCCGATTCATTTACTAAGTGGGATGCTAACAACTGCTTATCTGCTCTTTCTAGTAAGAATACTCTCCTAGCCTTTTTGACCGACTTTTTAACTTTCGTAACCATAGTCGTAATGACAACATCATGATCACTAATCCCTGTCTCAACACTGACACCGTCGATGAGGTCTGGTCTGTTCGTGGCTACCAGATCCAAAATATTTCCATTACGCATTGGCTGTCGATTTAGCTGCTCAAGACAGTTTTCGGATAGTGTGTTCAAAATGTAACTACTAAATCAACCAATATTACTTTAGGGGGTAAATATGTTCAGAAATAAGCTGTTATGTGGGGTTATGTGAGTGAAATTAGTAGCCTGAACATTGTGATGGTATATCTCGTTTGAGGATACAATTTATTACGGGACTCTGCCAAAATCTCAGGGCAGAATCAGCATATATAACATATTTCGTGCGCTGGGGACACTAAGTATCTTATCTAAGTTGTCTCGTAAGTTATTGTGCATAGGACTGGTAGGAGAACATGCTGCTAGCGGAATTGACGTACTTGCCATATGTAACTTTCACACTTATGCCACCCATTCACTGGTTAATGGTTACCGTTTCTAATAATTATGCACACAAGATGGCTTCTAGGGATCTGAATAGATTTGGCGGAACCAGGGAGTACGAAATCATAAGTTATCATAGGGGTCAAGTCAGGCTCAGCAGACAAATATACACTACGCAGAACACGTATAAATCAACACTTCCTCCTAACAAATCTACACAAGACCACACACTAGGCCTGTCACGAAACTCTTCATTAACGATCAGCACTTATTGACTGTGCAGATAAAGCCATGTGCGTGACTGGAAGTCAATGGCAAAATGACCATGTAGGATAGCTATTGGAGTTTTGTCAAAACTGCACACAAAACACAAACAATATATAATATGATATTCTGCAAGAAGACCCTCACTCATTGATGGTGCTGACAACACCATGTGGGTTATGGAAAATCAGTGAGATAATTGTGTAATTCCCATGTTGAATAGTTCTTGGATTATTTTCAGAATTGCACAAGCAACACATGAAAATCCGGTCCTTAACAAACTTAGGGAGCAGATGGTCCGTTCTATCCCCAGGTATGCATTCCTGGGAGCATGGAGACAAAGGCCAAGCAAGATAAAAGGTGGTCACAACGTAACCCTAATTATGACGAGTCTCAAAAACAAAAGAGTAATGAGCGTGGAGGTGGCTTTAGCAACTCCGAAGACTCCACCACAACAGGTCAAACTTTCAACGTTCATCTAAATTGTTACATTGGCAGCAAAGCTCAAGTAAAATATGTATCTATGCGCTATAGCTGCTCTACTCACAACCAGATCACTGAGTCATTACTGATAGCAACATATCAAGAATAATTTATTAAATAAATTTTCTTAAGTAAAAATCTTTTAATGAGCGTACCACAGTTTTCCAGTTACAATTAAACTAGTTTCGGTTGCTTTCTACAATCATCTTCAGATCGTTCAAAATCTGAATAATCTGGTGAATATGCATTGCAAAGCATCATTAGCTGTGGTAATGCAATGACACATATTCATAAATGCTAAGACAATGACAGTATGTAGTTTAAAACCATCGTTGTGAGCAAGCCACGTTGCAGACCATAATCTAATAATAATGACGGTAATAATGAAGGAAAACTGCAATGGCAATTTTCCTTCATTATTACCATCATTCTGCGAGGTTACGATATGCGTGTAGAGCAAATTCCATGTGCATGTGGGGAAAGCGTTATAAATGTTTGGGTAACGTGGATTTGAGGCAGAATATCGGAACCGAACCGTTATTCGCCTGGTAGGGTGTGGAAAACATAAAAACCATATCCTGGCAGGCACACCGAGTCCTCGTCGTTAATCCACAGGGCGCATTCCACCCAGGGCATTATACCTACCCATTCCGGAAGCTATTGCGTTAACACGAACTGCTACGTGAGCGGGTCGTCACACACTATACATTTCTGTAGGCAGTGCTAAGCGACGCTTGAGGTGGCGTAAAGAGCGATTCCACTAGGCAGTGGATGTCTGGAAACGAGTGATTTGGACTGATGGGTGGGTCTATACCCTGTGGCAATACGATGGGAGCATTTTTGTTAGGCGAATGCCTCGAGGTGGTTACCTACCATCACGTGTAGTGCCAACAGAGAAGCGCGATGGTGTTACAATGTGTGTGGGTGTTTTTCGTGAAAGATGGTGTTGCGGTATGGGGGTGTTTCTCGTTTTTACGTTGTGGACCCCTTATTACGCTCAGGAAAACGCTGAATGTGGAAGGATATGAACACGTTTTACAGCGCTGTATTCTGAGCTCTATGCAGGGACACTTAGGGTACGATGATTGTCTGCATCAGTATGACAATGAACCTTCCCTTAAGACAGCAGATGTTAAGCAATGGTTTATTCGCTGTAACTTTCCTGGAATGGACTAGCCTGCTCAGACTCCTGACCGTAACCCAATGGAACAGCTTAAGGATGGGCTACAACGTTGACTTCGCTCCAGACTCTAATGTCAAACAGAACTACCTTTTTGGTTTTGGATCTTGAGTAAGAATGATCTGCCATTTCTCCAAACCCATTCTGACATCGCAATGGCCGAGAGAGGTGGAGCGGTGGTCAGCATACTGAGCTCGCATTCGGGAGGACGACGGTTCAAACCCGCGTCCGGCCATCCTGATTTAGGTTTTCCGTGATTTCCCTAAATCGCTTCATGCAAATGCCGGCATGGTTCATTTGAAAGCGCACGACCGCCTTCCTTCCCCAGCCTTCCCTAATCCAATGGGACCGCCGGTCATTGTGGCCGAGCAGTCCGGAACCGCGCTGCTGCTACGGTCGCAGGTTCGAATCCTGCCTCGGGCATGGATGTGTGTGATGTCCTTAGGTTAGTTAGGTTTAAGTAGTTCTAAGTCTAGGGGACTGATGACCTCAGATGTTAAGTCCCATAGTGCTGAGAGCCAATGTGACCGATGACCTCGCTCCTTGTTCCACTCCCTCAAATCAATCAACCAACACATCATTGAAAGTGTCCCCAACAGAGCTTAAGCCGTCATAAAGGCGAAGGATGGACACAGCTCATGTTAATGTCCACTAATAGGAGTTTGGATACTTTCGTCAGGTGCTATACAACAAGAATTATGTGGTCTTGAGTGACCAATGTATATGATGTATGTGTTCACAAACTACTTCTTTTCATGAAAATAAACTACATACCGAGTCTACGATAGTGGCGCTACCGAGTAAAACAGTACTTAGTCGTTTGTGATGCGTTCATTGTGCAATGTTCCTTTATTTGTAGATGTTGACTAGTTGTCGGAGAAGGAGCATCACTTGTTGCATGTACATGCAGACTTGCATTTAACATTTTGCGTGGTAGTATGTACACCGAAAAAAATGAAGAGAGAACAGGTCCTCGAAGAACAATTATTTGCAACGAAGAATTTTTAGGAGACTTCTTAATAAGCACATCTCTACTCTCACATGGAATGCACACTTCGAAGGAATTTGCATTAGTGTACTGTTTTGCTACTCTTACGATACGAAATGTGTAAAACCAATGGCGGTTGGTAGTCTTCGGATTGAACAACTGCTATGAACAGAAGTTGTTTCAGTAATAAGTGAGGTATTTACGCCTATAAAAAAAAAAAAATTATTTACGACCACTAGTTCTACAACCAAAGTTCTCTATCATCTGCATAAGTTTTACCGCAAGGACATGAGACAATCTGTATCTTAGGGGACATTCGTATTGTTATATTTTAAAGTCCTTTGTTTCTTTATTACGAAACAGAGGAACAGTACTGCGTTTTTCTTGAAAACCAAATGACTGGCTGAGTATGAATTTTTGAACTTAAATAACTCTGGGAGCACTTTTGAAATGAGTCTTCCGAAGTCTCTCCCAAAAGCAACTCGAAAGAGCAACTGGTATACAACTTTTCAGAAGTAATTGATTTTTACCTTGGTTTGGTAGTGTGTTGACTTTAGCCAGCCGCTTCGGATTTGGGAAATATATTTTATGGAGGCATATGTTGTAAATACTTGGAAAAAAATAGTGGCAGATAACTAATACGCAACTGATTGATGCGTCGGACACGTATTGCCGAATGTTGTATATGCTCACAGAGTGCTAGGTTTGAAGCGTTGGAAAGAGAACATAGGAAGCACCTTGAGTGCTGGCTCTAACCTCTTGATTATCAGTTCCTTTTTCACATTATTGTCTTCGTCATTTATGTTTGAAGTGGTAAATTTCAGTTCGAAGAATCTGCCACTGTCATAGACCTGTTCAAATGGTTCAAATGGCTCTGAGCACTATGGGACTTAACTTCTGAGGTCTTCAGTCCCCTAGACTTAGAACTACTTAAACCTGACTAACCTAAGGACATCACACACATCCATGGCCGAGGCAGGATTCGAACCTGCGACCGTAGCGGTTCCAGACTGTAGCGCCTAGAAGAGCTCGGCCACCACGATCGGCCCGTAGACCTGTATTTTGAATCATAAAGAGGTCCATTTTGCCCATGTAGCAGCTACAGCCGCTTTGTTGTCTCAGTCGTCAGCCTTAAGCTTGACTTAACGCGTATATCCATTCCTGTCGCCTGTCATCTACCCTCATCTTGTCAACATAATTGCTGTACTCTACATCAATGACGATTTGGCTTACGTGTTCATATCTAGCCATTCGACTACTGTTTTAAGCAATGAATCCTGTCGTAATATGTTTTTGACAATTATATGTCTCTGTTGTTTTTTTCTGGCCGACTCGTTAAAGTACGCCTTCATTCGTTACAAGACAATGTATCTGAACTCCAACCATCTCCTGTACATTTGAAAGTTATGTAATCACTTCATTTTTGTCTTCCAAATCGTCCTTTTTTCGAACTCACAGAGGGCTGAGCTCAAAACATAGCTTTCGACCAATATTTTTCTGGTACCAACGGCAATGTTTTTGGAACTTCTCAAGTGTTTCTTTCTAAATAAAGCTCTTTTACCTTGTGCAAAACTTACTAGCATGTCTTTCTTGCGGCTTCCTTTTTTGCTACCTGAAATGCAGAACAGGTAAATGTCGTTTAGCTCTTCTAGAAGCTCTTGTATAATTCAATAGTTAGCTCTCCAGCATACACTCCAGTCGCGCACACCACTGAAAACGTCTTTTTACATACAGTAGCCATCAGCTAGCATTCACTCCATTTCATAGGATACTGAGAAACTACAGTGTGACTACCATAGAACTTGCATAAAAAACGCTTTTGTGGTCTATACACGAATACTGCTCAAGTACGTGGGACCCACATTAGGTGGCACGAAAAGGTGACACAGGACCAATTCCGAGTAGGGCAGTGCATATTTTCCCAGGCCTCTGTTTCTGATGAGAGGATGTAAGAGAATTTAGGAACACCTTAATTGGCAAATGCTCGAAGACAACGCACATCTCGCTAGAAGCTACTTAGAAAACGTAAGGAACTGCTCTTCACCGCAAATACTGCGTATATTGTTCAGTCGTCCACTTATCCCGTAGAGGTCCCGCTGACAAAATTTGGTCAATACGAGATCTTAGAGAGGCGGAGCAGTCCTCCTTCAAACATTTAGTCCGTGTCTGGACTGGAAAGGAACTTTAATAGACAGCAACGTAAAAAGGATCCTCCATCAACCAGTGAATCACGGCGTGTGGAGATATGCAGAGGTTCGAACATTTTCTGTATTTAAAACTGTTGTCGTTAGAGACACGTGTGGAGTCTTGTAAACGAGGTTGTCGGACTGCATGCGGCTGCAGGTTGAAGGGAGCGCTAGCTAACACGATTCCCATAACGTTTTCCGCTGCGGATGCGGCTGCCGTAATAACATTGTCTGCAGCCGACTGCTCTCGTGACCTGGTTAGCTCAGACTCTGTCCTTCCCGAAGCAGGGAGACTTCGATTCACTAAACGTGATTCTGTCGCTGACCTGACGCAATCCTCGGCACCAGGTAGATTCCTATCTCTGGTAGTAATAGCAAAACATATTTATAACTTGGTACTCACCCCGTATGCAAATCAGAGCCTCCTCTAAAACTACGTTTATTATTTATATCGTACACCATTTAGGTAGCATCTTTCCACAGCTGTTTCAATATTGACATGTGCTTCATACTTTGCACGCTATATCCCAGTACCCCGAGAGTTGAGCAGTTCACATCTAAAGCCTTATCACACGCACTCATATGTTTTATGTTTTATCGTAGACGTCTGTTACTGATGGAATGCTAAACCAGAGGTGAACAGAACCGTTGTCTTCAAGCTGTTTCCTATTCTTGGTAGTCTAAATATCCCATACTGCAACGGAAGGGACCTTAAATTTCACTTTCCCAAATTGGTTATTAAGTTCACAGTTCAGGTGAAGTACAGTATTAACCATTTTTAATTACTGAACAAGTACGATGAACACCGCTGGTATAGTTGATACAAAACCATGTTCAAATGTGTGTGAAATCTTATGGGAATCACTGCTAAGGTCATCAGCGCCTAAGCTTACACACTACTTAACCTAAATTATCCTAAGGACAAACACAAACACCCATGCCCAAGGGAGGACACGAACCTCCGCCGGGACCAGCCGCACAGTCCATGAATAGTTGACACAATAGGAGTACAGTTTAAGCAGGGCGTTCTGAGAAGGGGCTAAGGAAAACTTCTATATCAAATCGACTAGGTGTGCTGATCACAGGGTATCTTTCGGTCAGTTATTCAGACTCTTTTCTACGAGTCTTCGTTTTTTCCCAAAGTTTCACTATCCTTAAGGAACTCTTATATACTGACGGAAATGGAAAGTGTCACGTCATGATCAACAGTGCGGTTCCAAACCAACACTCATGCCTGTGAAAAGCTCTGATCAAAATTGTGTTCTTATTTCTGCTTATTTTTAGTATGTGAGTACTGAAAAAGTGTAGCCTATAGATGAAAAATGTTGTGAGTACATTACGGCTATTGAATATGATTAACGTTACAGATAAATTTCACGCACAGATCGCAAACACAGAATGCCCAAAGGACGTGCACGTGCAGCTTGTCGCTCTCAGACCTCAAGAAATTATAAATCATTGGCATCACGGAGGTGAGAGCATCATACCGACAGACCACACAGACATCTGGCTGTAGTGAAATGCCTGTAAAATGTGATGAAGCAACTGGCTCAACGCAACAATATGGCAACAAGAGTCCGTCCAGAAGAATTAAACCACCAACAGATTGTATAAGTGTTCGATTGACTCTGACGAAAAGACGGATAACATCGGCTGAAATCTGGCAAACGTTACAGACAGTGTATCACACGAAACGTAGCGAATGGATTACTGGAAGCTGGGTTGACATAACGAATTGTCGTGCGCCATTCACCGCTGACACCACATCACAGACATCAGAGATAGAAACAACAGGGACACTGACTACAGTTGTAAGATTACCGTAAATTACCTTAAGTAAATGCAAAGTTCGA
Source organism: Schistocerca piceifrons (assembly GCF_021461385.2). Classification (NCBI taxonomy): domain Eukaryota; kingdom Metazoa; phylum Arthropoda; class Insecta; order Orthoptera; family Acrididae; genus Schistocerca; species Schistocerca piceifrons. The sequence goes on from NC_060149.1 coordinate 6,366,933, forward strand.
TAGCTTTCCTAGTAGCTGTGGCCAGTTAAGGTCCTACCCGCGTTACCTGTAAGTTGGGTTTATTGCGTACCTTTCGGACATGGCATCATAACGAGCGCTTTGTTTGCGTGTGTTCAGTAACTTACTAGGTTTCCCTAAAAACCGGACGTGGAAAAACCGTCTAGAAACTGCGTTAGAGTATGTAAAGAGCCGGTAACCTACGGAACAGTTTTGTTCTACATAGCCATCTTACTGTTGTGAATAAACAGTATTTACAGCAAAAATGAAATTCCTAATGTTTAATTCAGGTTTTATTCTAAAATAGTTGAATTATAACGTGAAACAGAGGGATGTTGAAGCAAAAATAAATAAAACATGACAGATATCTAATATAGCGCCAGAAAACACAATTTTCTCAAAAAAAAAAAGATGAAATTAAAAGAAAACGCAAAACAAAAATATAGCAAACATTGAAACTTCCTGGCAGATTAAAACTGTGTGCCCGACCGAGACTCGAACTCAGGACCTTTGCCTTTCGCGGGCAAGTGCTCTACCAACTGAGCTACCGAAGCACGACTCACGCCCGGTACTCACAGCTTTACTTCTGCCAGTACCTCGTCTCCTACCTTCCAAACTTTACAGAAGCTCTTCGCAGAAGAGCTTCTGTAAAGTTTGGAAGGTAGGAGACGAGGTACTGGCAGAAGTAAAGCTGTGAGTACCGGGCGTGAGTCGTGCTTCGGTAGCTCAGTTGGTAGAGCACTTGCCCGCGAAAGGCAAAGGTCCTGAGTTCGAGTCTCGGTCGGGCACACAGTTTTAATCTGCCAGGAAGTTTCATATCAGCGCACACTCCGCTGTAGAGTGAAAATCTCATTCTGGATAGCAAACATTGCTTCAAGACTTCTTAGAACCTATATAAACATGTTTCTGTTTTACATAAGCAACTTTCACACTTATCAATATTAACGGGAAACGCTTGCCGTTGATCATGATGAAGAATGTTCTATTGAGTACAAAATAACAAAATTAATTATATGTATACTTTTATGTTTATGTATGTGAACTGAAATTGCATTAAAATAATTGATTTGATTATATAATACAATGAATAAGTTTTACGTTTGCATTCTGCCTGCATGTGGTTGGACAGTGTGGTGGCCTGTCCCCACACAAGAGTACTAACTAAGCCGCCGTAGCCAGTATTGAATAGTAAACAATAATTACAGGTTGTAAGAGAAATGTGATATGAGAAATTTCGTACGACTGTAGTACGTGCCCAAAGGAAAGTAATAATGGCCAACACTGTTAACATACCCTTCATCGCAAGGGCACCAAATGATATGTTTCAGTAGGACAACGCAAGACTCTACACGGCAATTCACACCAAAAATGCTCAGAGGAGTTTACGGATCATAGATTGGTCTGACTGGTCTCCTGAACAACTGTATCCGGCTTGATGTGGAAAGATGTATGCTTTCATGTTAGCGTCCATCCAGACCTGATCTGACGCTGTATGTGTTTCAAACATGGCAAGAAATTCCTTAACATGACGTTCGGTGGCTCTTTGCTACAGTGCCACAACCAAGGCAAGAGTGAATCTGCACCTGTGGGGATCACATCTGATACTGATGTTGATGATGGACATCAGTTCCAAAAAGGAGTGAAAGTTTAATATCCTTTATGTGATACCACCTAGAAAAAGTGTGACAAATGTACGAGAAGATCTTCACGACGAATACTTTCCGTTTCTGTCAGTATATGTTACATTGGATGGACCCCTTTAACCATTGTTACATTTGGCAGTCAGCCACCCTTTCTTCTGAGTCCAAGATTCCTTCACTCTTTGTGAGTCCGTTTGTCTACGCTTCTCTGTCTAGCGAGCACCACGTCCTGTTTTGAACTCTTCGCTTTTATTTATCCCATTTGTCACTATCCTATTTTCGGAGGAGACTTCAGCCGAAAGCGCCCTTGGGCTTTAATTCTAATATCTCCAGGAATGTTCTGGTGTTTGTAAACGAGGGCATTGCGATTTGAGGTTTCGTATCGAAAAACTCTAATGTCTTTTAGTCGGACTGTTTCCGTCCTTTCAGTTGAGTTGAGCGTAGAGTCTTACCCGTCTCTTGTAGAATGTTTGTGTAAGTTTTTTACTTCACAGTAATCTTAGTTGTTGGATTCCTTTTATAAATACTACTCTTGTGTTTTTATCACAATATTTTTGTGTTGGTTTAGCGCTCTTTCTTCTCCCGGACCTTGAGATGCCTTGGTTGTCACTAAGTAACGGTATTTCGGCTGGATACAAAAAGACCAGTTTTAGAACTATTCCAGTGCACTGAGAAAGTTTTTGTTTTGTTTTTGACTATACGTGATGTGTGGTAGGCTATGTTGCTTTTGTGTCCCTGATGTACAGTAGGTGACAAAATTCGCGAGACCACTCCCCTTATCGTTAGGCTGCACTGCACAGCTTTATTGTCTCTGGTACAACATACTGTGCAATGACATGAAGTGCTACGAACATACTGCCTACAGGCGTTAAGTCGAAAAATTATACTAGCATTGTAACAACGTTTCAGATAATGTGGCAGACTATACTGCTTCTGATCAATTTAACTCTTACGTTTAACTGTGTTCGTTGAGTAACGAAAAAAGCAATTTAGTATCAGTTGCACTAATACAAATTAATTACGGCTTAACATAACGACGTTATAAAAGAAGTCTTTTGTAATAAAACAAATTAGCCCAAACCGTTACAAATTAGCTGCACAATACGCACTTTCACTGTGTGCACATTCGGTCCACAGTCATATTATATTAGTCTTACAGAAAATACTACCACGAAAGTAAACAAATGTAGTGGTAGGGGTAGAGACATAACGAAACCCAGTTGACAAATCCTTCAGTACCACAATTAACTCACTATAATTGATAGAAGAAGATAATAAAGTTATTAACAAGTGGGAAGTTCTGTAAGTTTTGCACCTTCAGATCTACAGGGTACAGAATTAAGGTAAGTAGTAGGACAAGGGTGACATCACACCACTCTGCATTGTTACCAGATTTATCCAAGATGGCGGCGATGACGTCATCCAAGATGCCATTGTGTAGACTTGGCAATAGCGCGTGACATCATTCAAGATGCGCATTTTGGCGGGAAGATAGGTCAGCTGGGTTACCTCCACTAACCGAGCCCTCCAGAATAAATGGAAGGAAGTTCAAATTCCAACAGGATAATGCGCCCCTATTAAGAAAATCGCTGGAAGATAAGTCACTTGAGGTTTCGCTGCTAATCTAAGAAAATCGAGGGAAGGAGGTCAATTGGGCTACCTCCAATAACCTAAGTCACCCGACCGCCACTTCCTCCTACAAACTGGCGCCAAGTATGAATTTAGGCAGTAAACGAAGCTCACTTGCAGTTTCGCTATCAATCTAAGAAAATTGTTGCCAACGAAGTTCACCTCCACATGGACTTTGTTGTCGGTGACTGGTCATGTGAAGATTCAAGTGAAGACCTGAAGAAGAAAAACAAGAAGAACGGAACTCTCCTTCCCAATAATAAACAAGCAATTATTGTAGGTTCATCCCATTGCGGAAAGACTAATGTCCTCATGACTCTGCTAACGCATGTTGATGGTGTCTGATTCGAACATGTCTATGTATTCTCAAAAGCACTCTTTCAATCAAAGTATCAGCTATTGCAAGAGATATTGCGAGGTGTAGATGGTGTTACACACACAACATTCAGTGAAACCGGTGATATCCCCCACTTGAAAAAGCAAAACCAAACACAGTCTTCATATTTGATGATGTTGCCATGAAAAAACCAAGACCAAATTCGAAAATATTTCTGTTTTGGTCGTCATAAGGGTGATGATGTACTTCATCTAAGTCAAACCTATTCAAGAATCCCCAAACAGCTTGTTAGGGATAACACAAACTTCATTATAGCCTTCAAGTAATACAATCTGAATTTAAAGCACATTTACCAAGCACATGTGGGAACAGACATGTCGTTCAATGATTTTGTAAACATATGTGCAGATTGCTGGAACCATTCACAGTATGGGTTTCTCGTTATTGACAAAACAAGAAAACTTAATAATGGTAAGTACAGGAGAAACTTTCAAGAGTTTTAGCATATATAGCACGATAAGAGAGGTTAGTACATTAGTCTACGCCACACCAGGGACAAATTCGCGCGTATGTCCACCTCTCAACCCAAGAGGGTGGGTGTACACAGCAGAACATTTGCTTGTACTTGGATGCGAAAATTCAGGCAATGGCGCATAAAGTTGCAGGTACGTACAAGGAACTAGAGACGTATTTCCAGAATCTTCTGAGAATGGTGAATCCGTTAAATGAGTTAGTTTATCAAGTCAGTAAGAAAGTAACCGACTTAACTGAAAAGGTTGATGCTATTCAAGGAAAAATAGATGTAGACTTCCAGAATGAGATTTTCACTCTGCAGCGGAGTGTGCGCTGATATGAAACTTCCTGGCAGATTAAAACTGTGTGCCCGACCGAGACTCGAACTCGGGACCTTTGCATTTCGCGGGCAAGTGCTCTACCATCTGAGCTACCGAAGCACGACTCACGCCCGGCCCTCACAGCTTTACTTCTGCCAGTATCTCGTCTCCTACCTTCCAAACTTTACAGAAGCTTTCCTGCGAACCTTGCAGAACTAGCACTCCTGAAAGAAAGGATACTGCGGAGACATGGCTTAGCCACAGCCTGGGAGATGTTTCCAGAATGAGATTTTCACTCTGCAGCGGAGTGTGCACTGATATGAAACTTCCTGGCAGATTAAAACTGTGTCCCCGACCGAGACTCGAACTCGGGACCTTTGCATTTCGCGGGCAAGTGCTCTACCATCTGAGCTACCAAAGCACGACTCACGCCCGGCCCTCACAGCTTTACTTCTGCCTGTATCTCGTCTCCTACCTTCCAAACTTTACAGAAGCTCTCCTGCGAACCTTGCAGAACTAGCACTCTTGAAAGAAAGGACACTGCGGAGACATGGCTTAGCCACAGCCTGGGGGATGTTTCCAGAATGAGATTTTCACTCTGCAACGGAGTGTGCGCTGATATGAAACTTCCTGGCAGATTAAAACTGTGTGCCCGACCGAGACTCGAACTCGGGACCTTTGCATTTCGCGGGCAAGTGCTCTACCATCTGAGCTACCGAAGCACGACTCACGCCCGGCCCTCACAGCTTTACTTCTGCCAGTATCTCGTCTCCTACCTTCCAAACTTTACAGAAGCCCTCCTGCGAACCTTGCAGAATTAGCACTCCTGAAAGAAAGGATACTGCGGAGACATGGCTTAGCCACAGCCTGGGGGATGTTTCCAGAATGAGATTTTCACTCTGCAGCGGAGTGTGTGCTGATATGAAACTTCACCATTCAACTTTTTAATATTCTTGTAATATAATGTGAAGCCCTTTACCTCCATATCTGTCTTTTTATCATTTTTCTGATAATAATAACATTCTGGGACCTGTTGAAGCCCAACCTGTAATCCAATTATTTCCTAATTCATTAGTCCATTCACCTAACATACAACCTGTTTCCACAGTATTTTTACCATCATCAACATATGCTACAGAATCAGTATCAAAATACGCAACAGATTCTCCTAGTTTAGCTAACATATCATAAAATCTAAGTCTTGCATTAGATGTAGTGAATGCAGCTATGAAAATATTTGTAGCTACATTATTTTCCACGTAATAATCCTTGAAATTTTTCCTCATCTGAACCATATGCTCTGTAATAAAATTTACATCTAAGTTATCTAAGTGATCATCCAGTAATATCTCATAAAATCGTTGCAAGTCTGTCACATATTCTGTTTGACTCATATTTTGCTTTTGTCCAAATTTGCCCCATAATGAATTAAGATATCTTAGCAACAGCCCGTTTTCCTGGATTTTCCTTTGTTCTATAACGATCTATGTCAATCTCCATCTTCTCTTTAACTGTTTTGATATATTCTTGATCACTTTCAAAGATATGTGAAGTAGTTCTAATTTTATTTTCATAAAGTCTTTCACGTAATTTTTAAACAGCATATTGCTTTTATGTTTAAAATTCCATACTTTTCCATTGTTGTAGAATCAATGGAAATTCGTGTTCCTGTTGTTGAATTTGAACCAGAATATTATCTTGATTTAGAAAAAGATGACTTAAAAATCCAAAAATTCCCATATCTTTCTTTGAGCCACAGACTGTTGACATTGCAGGATTAGATGAAAAAAGAAATTCTGAGTTAGGTATTACAAATTTCTATAATTCTGCAGAATTTGATGTGCCTTATTTCATCTTTGTTATTTTCCAGACAAAAAGGAAAAATAATCAGTTAGATGACTCTTCATTATTCGATCATGTTAAATTACAGTATATATACATTAAAAATGGATACAAACGACATTTTTCCTCAAGAAATTTGGAATCTAGATCTGTCAAATAATTATTTAAAAGTTTACGGTGTGTTCTTAGATTTTAAGAGGACTTCACAATTGAATGGTGATTTTAATGTGAGTTCATTCAGCTTGATTGAAAATTATCCTGTCTATATTATAAATATGTCTAGAAGAATAAATGTGTTAGCTTCACAGAAAACTACAATGAATTTGTGTGCAAATTTTAATGATAAAATTCCATAAGATACGCTTATGTATGTGGTAATGTATGGTAAAAAGAATTTGACATATGATTCACAACATAGAATTTTAGTTGAAAATTTTTAAATTTTTTAATTTTTTTATGGCTTGCATCCATTTATAAAAAAATTGTAGTAAGTAAATGATTTGTGTGTGCAGCCTAGCTGTTTATATGAAAATAACTGTTTATAAAAAATAACTGTTTATAAGAAAAGGAAGAACATCACTAAATCATCTGCAACTGCGTCCAACGTACCCACTTACTACTGATATTGGTATAGGTCAACACATTGCAGCAATTGCTGTTGATAAAACAATGCACAGAAAAATCAAGTTGGGTTTGGTGTGATGAATTTCAAGCGAGTTATGAACACAGTATGTTGCGCACTAAACAAGAAAAAGAACAACAACAATAAGGGTTGTTTGAAGAATTGCATCCTGACAGCGATGTACGCAGCTAAAATCGCAATGAAGTACAAAGTTTCCCGAACAAGAAGAACAAGTGGATCGGTTAAAACACCTTTTGTTCTACCAATACCTAAGACGGCCGGCGGTTTTATTCCTTTTCTCATCCCAGCCCTCTCCGCGCTCTCAGCTGTAGGGTCCCTCGCCGGTGGTGCCGCAGCAATTGCTCGAACGGTCAAGAATGCGCAAAACTCCCAAGCGCAGTTAGAAGAGACGAGAAGACACAACAACATGATGGAAGCCGCAGCCATTGGTAAATGACTATACTTGAAACCGTACAGGAAGAGCCTTTGTCCATTCATAAATTTAAAAAAAAGCCCATTAGCTGTCCTACCAGTTTGGCCACTAGCAAATACAGACCTTCTTAAATTTGTTGGACATAACTTCAAGATAACAAAATTCTGTGGTTTTATGCGCAACATATTACCAAAGACTATGTGGAAAATTAGTGAATGTGGTATTGTGAATTTAGATGTTGCTGGAGGTTCCGGCACCCACTGGGTGGCATACGTTATGAAAGACGCTGGGATAGTGTACTACGTCGACTCATTTGGCGACTTGCATCCACCCAAAGAATTACAGCAGTACTTCTCTCACAGAAGACATGTACTCCACAATTATCGACTCTATCAGGACTTTAATACTCACCTCTGCGGACATCTATGCATCATGTTTGTCTTGTCGTTCACAAAGAAGAAGAAGCATGCTATATAAGGAGTATATTTAAACATTCATTCATGATTTGAGGTTAAGATGCAATGTTGTACACTTTGACATTGATAGGACGTTCTTGTGGATTGCGAGGAAATTACTTCCCGCCGATTGATTTGAGCACTGGTCTATGGAGTGTTGCATTGATTGGACTGGAGACGTACAACAACATCCTGATTATCACCGAGACTAACAACAAACTGCATCTCAATATTAATGGTGAAAAAGATATTCTGGAAATAGAACCCGGTGCATATGATATTGATGATTTAGACGACGTCTCAAAATAGCCCGGAAAAGGTATTGAACTACATGCAAACATCAATACACTTGAATCTGAAATAAGAACTGTAAACCCAACGATTTACTTTAACCAGAAAGGTTGAATAGGACGCCTGCTTGGATTCACAAAAGGACAGGTTTCGAAGACGGATCCAACTAAATTTTACAAGTCGAATCAGACAGTAGATATACTCCCAGTCAGTACTATTCATGTCGAGTGTAACATTGCAACGAATGCCTGTCTCAACGATACTCGAATTCACACTATTTACGTATTCTCCCCTCAGTTGCAACGGGGTATGAGATTTCTGAGACCCCAGCCAATGCAATATACATTCCAGTGACAGTTCAGACATTGGACTATTTGGAGCTGTGTATTGTGGATCAGAATAATCAACTTGTTAACATTCGCGGTGAGGAAATCATTGTACGATAACATCTAAGACAAGATGGGCGTTCGGTATATAACAGCGCGGCACTTCGCTACCATACAGCAAAGCGGTAACACCTGCAAACTACAAGTTTCTTAAATCAGTTGAACTCAAACCTCACAACGACGTCGTCACTCAATATAACCAGTCCAGTAAAGTATGATGAAATAATTACACGTCAGGAATACTTCGCTCATAAACCTTGCGCCTCAACCATGTTTAACAAGAATGATGAAATCAGAACTGTCATACAGCATAAAGACGCACTCATGCTTCAGTGCAAGAGTTTCATGTATGTGAAGAGGTCATTCAAGAAAACTGACGGCAGCGATACAGTGGGATCCAAGCTGACACGCGACGCATTGGCATTCCTCTTCCAAGAAATTCGCTATGAACTGAACGTTTCTGAAATCGATCGTACACACAGTGTTGGCATAACATCAACCCTTAAAACATACGTCTCAGCATCACCAGCAGATCTGCATAGTTTAGAAAATGCAGGATGGTTTTCAGACGAGCCGGCCGATAGAGCAGCTCAAGAGTACAAGCGATTTACTGCATGCCTACCTCTAAAATGCTTATGGGGCACTTTCAGGATATGAGACAGATTATTATGAACGCTAAACAGGAACTCATTCTGGTGCAGATTGCGACGGACAAAAACTCATACATTCAAGGAGCTTAAGAAGAGAATATGATCACGATCAACAAGATAATAAGGAAAATGCCTCTCATCAGTTTATCCGACGAGGAGCATTTGAAGCTTTAAAAAGTCCTGAATTAAGGTACATTTCTCTCACTGACTCCGCTCATGGGAGATCTTCGAGTACCCAGTGTTACTGACTGCGAGCAGACAAACATGGGCTATTAAGACCTCAAGCCATCTAGAGACACCCAGATTTATCACACTTGCGTTTCAGAATGATAGAAGAGCAAATACAGCAAATGATTCCACTGTGTTCGATTACTGCCAGTTAGCTAATGCTGAAATCTACCTGAATTCAGAATTCTACCCATATGACAGTCTACATCTGCAATGGAATCAAGATGTATACAGCCTGGTGTATGACACGTGTGCAAGGTTTCGTCCTTCTTACTATGAAATTGCTGAAGGAGAGGGAGGCGGGTGTCTACTACGTCCGCGTAAGTTCAAAGAGCTTTCAACGATCATTGTAATAGATTGCTCTAAACACAATGAGATAATTAAGTCTTGACCTATAGACGTGCAAATTGAGTATGAATCATCCACAAATTTCCCAGAACACACTGCTGTGTACACTTTAATTCTACATGACTGTGTAATCAACTTCTGTCCGCTCACAGGTGTTGTGCAGCGAGCTATATAAATAAATAGGTACTGCCCTGTGCATTGATCATTTGACGATGGCATGAAGATCATTGTAGACGTTCAGGGATTCTATGACAGAGAGTGTAAGCAGTTCGTATTTATTGATGTTGCTTTTGTAGCCTACAAACAAGACACAAGAATAATTCAAACTTTCTCTGCAAGTATTGGATCACCAGGACCGTTCAAGCAAGTGAATTGCGGTAAAACACGGAACAGTGCAAAGTGATTAACTAATTTTTGTCATGGAATTCACATTGATGATCTTGGCATACCCTATAAAGTTATAGTGACGGCACTTAAATTATTCGATCACATGGATACCATCGTTTATGTGAAGGGAAAGTATAAAATCTCATGGATGTGTCGAATATTTAAATTTGCTTCTATTCAAGACCTTGAATGGTACGGATGTACATCTATCCATCGACTCAAGAACATTTACCAAGAAAGTGCTTTTCTATCTGCATATGACAATGTAAAATTACTTTTGTTTCATTACAAATAAATAACAATAATATAACATTGACTGTGTTTCTTTCTTTCGTTCTAAGACACCCAACGTCTGTAGAGTGTAAGTTTCTTGGTGGATATTGTATATGAAGAGAATTCGACTGCAACTGTCTGAGCCACATACCTTGGCCTTTGACGTGCTGAGTAGAGTTACCTGAGTCAGTAACCAGCTTTCACCTCACCTGCGTGCAATGCACCGACTGTTCGGTAGCGATGCGTCAGATGCCAGCCTCGTGGTTGCCGTCTAAAGTGACAGCTGGCGCGAGGGCTGAAAGAGAGTGCTCAGTCGTGCTGTGTGTTCGCGACCGCCGGACCAAGTCCAGCACTTGTAATTCAAAATTCATGTTTTTTTAAAGCAGCAAACCTTATAAGTCTGCGCATTGTAATGTGGATGTATCCACGTTTTGTATACACACAAAAATACATTTATCACGTTTTTTTTAAATAAAAAGAATGATGATGGTTGAGGGGTGAAATAACAACCACATTCGACATTTTCATCATGCAAACTAATAGGGTATGTGAATTCTGCCTCTACCACATACCCTACATCAGAATCAGCTGCCATACCCCCCACGATTTTTCCACCTAATCCCTTACATTCCTCTTCAGACAGCCATCGAAACTCACCAATCGGTAGTGATTGCTGCATGTCATACCTGTATAAGTTATTCGAGTCGATGTACATTACATAACTTCAATCAAGGGATGTGCAGAACCCATCCATGGGTTATCTGCTTTCGCGTGCCTATGGACACACTGGCAATGTCCCCCATGGGTCCCTCGCTAAAAGAAAAGAAGCATGTCAGGATCAGTCAATAATTCGTTGCTGCACTTCGTTTTTTTGAGCATTGCGTCCCAAGACAACCGAGGTGTCCCAAGACAACCCAGGCGCCATGTAATAAAAGGCAGGATTCAGAGAATATGTGATTGAGTTTGGCCATACTATCCACATACCCATAAGGGGAAACCCCCTTCCTAGTCGCATGTTGAAACTTTTCCTGGTCAGGAAATGCAGCTCGAGTTATATGCATATGCCACAGAGGTAGAGTCTCAACAAGTTTCTGTAGTGGTGCCTGCATAAAACGTAGCATATCAAGGAAGCAGGGTGCAATTCTTGGCGTCATTCGTATGGAGAATGAAATATACCTCTCAACGCTCTCAGGTAGAACACTGACCTGATATCTCTTCCAACCGAAATCGGCCAAGTGCTCAACTAAAAAGCGAGCGTCATACCCACCTTAATTGTGGAAGAAAACGGGTATGTGTCTAGGTAACTGGTACTTCAAATTGGATGTGTTGTGAGCTGCGCCACGGAATTTCCCCTTAAAAGTAATGTTTCTGTGTACTGACTTGGCAGAAAATCGTAAGAAATTTTGGTCTTATGTCAAAGCGGTAGGTGGATCAAAACAACATGTCCAGACACTCTGTGACCAAAATGGTACTGAAACTGAGGATGACAGACTAAAGGCCGAAATACTAAATGTCTTTCTCCAAAGCTGTTTCACAGAGGAAGACTGCACTGTAGTTCCTTCTGTAGATTGTCACACATATGACAAAATGATAGATATCGAAATAGACGACAGAGTGATAGAGAAACAATCAAAATCGCTCAAAAGACGAAAGGCCGCTGGACGTGATGGGATACCAGTTCGATTTTACACAGAGTACGCGAAGGAACTTCCCCCCTTCTTGTAGCGGTGTACTGTAGGTCTCTAGAAGAGCGTAGCGTGCCAAAGGATTGGAAAAGGGCACAGGTCATCCCCGTTTTCAAGAAGGGACGTCGAACAGATGTGCAAAACTATAGACCTATATCTCTAACGTCGGTCAGTTGTAGAATTTTGGAACACGTATTATGTTCGAGTATGATGACTTTTCTGGAGACTAGAAGTCTACTCTATAGGAATCAGCATGGGTTTCGAAAAAGACGATCATGTGAAACCCAGCTCGCGCTATTCGTCCACGAGACTCAGAGGGCCATAGACACTGGTTCCCAGATAGATGCCGTGTTTCTTGACTTCCGCAAGGCGTTCGATACAGTTCTTCACAGTCGTTTAATGAACAAAGTAAGAGCATATGGACTATCAGACCAATTGTGTTATTGGATTGAAGAGTTCCTAGACAACAGAACGCAGCATGTCATTCTCAATGGAGAGAAGTCTTCCGAAGTAAGAGTGATTTCAGGTGCGCCGCAGGGGAGTGTCGTAGGACCGTTGCTAATCACAATATACATAAATGACCTTGTGGATGACATCGGAAGTTCACTGAGGCTTTTTGCGGATGATGCTGTGGTATATCGAGAGGTTGTAAAAATGGAAAAGTGTACTGAAATGCAGGAGGATCTGCAGCGAATTGACGCATGGTGCAGGGAATGGCAATTGGATCTCAATGTAGACAAGTGTAATGTGCTGCGAATACATAGAAAGAAAGATCCCTTATAATTTAGCTACAATATAGCAGGTCAGCAACTGGAAGCAGTTAATTCCATAAATTATCTGGGAGTACGCATTAGGAGTGATTTAAAATGGAATGATCATATATAGTTGATCGTCGGTAAAGCAGATGCCAGACTGAGATTCTTTGGAACATTCCTAAGGAAATGCAATCCGAAAACAAAGGAAGTAGGTTGCAGTACAATGCTTGAATACTGCTCAGCAGTGTGGTATCCGTACCAGATATGGTTGATAGAAGAGATAGAGAAGACCAAAAGGAGAGCAGGGCGCTTCGTTACAGGATCATTCAGTAATCGCGAAAGCGTTACGGATATGATAGGTAAACTCCAGTGGAAGACTGTAGGAGAGACGCTCATTAGCTCGGTACGGGCTTTTGTTGAAGTTTCGAGAACATACCTTCACCAAGGAGTCAGACAGTATATTGCTCCCTCCTACGTATATCTGGCGAAGAGACCATGAGGATAAAATCAGTGAGATTAGAGCCCACACAGAGGCATACCGACAATCCTTCTTTCCACGAACAATACGAGACTGGAATAGAAGGGGGAACCGATAGAGGTACTCAAGGTACCCTCCGCCACACACCGTCAGGTGGCTTGCGGAGTATGGATGTAGATGTACATGTAGAAAATAACAGTAGTCCCTGCGAGGAGTTTCCGCTTTTCTGTCTACAACCAGCCCACAAATATGACAATCAGTGGCGTTATTATACAAATCTTCATTCTCCTTCGATTTGGTCATGGGACCGTTGCCGCTGTACAACTTATCAACGTCCTGTGAAAATTTTTCAAGCTCAGAGACCAACCAAACCGAGGTATTATCCCTGACATAAGATTTGTATCGGTTAAGGCTGGAATCATATGACGATACAATTTGGTGTGCTGCCGCATATGGTACGTGTTTCTCTGTAAAGGCGGTGCGTGAGGATGTAGGGTCGCCTTCACAACGGGTCACCAGAGCGAAGAGGCACTGAAACTCGGTGTTCACGACAAACGTGCATCGCTCCTGGTGGTGAGCATTGTTAAACTTTAAGAATTTGTTTTCCTCACTAGGCATAATAACACGTACCGGATCCTTGGGTGCACAGTCTACTAGATCTGTAGCTAATAACTCTTCTGAGGAGAAATAATTGAGGTACCTTAAACAAATATGCTTTTTACACCGTTTGTCACTTAACTGGGAACAAAGGAGGTTGGACATGTCCTTGATCCAAACATAGTGATAATTATCACCTTCAGAGAAGAGCAGCATATTTACATGCAGCTCATGCTCACCGGCAAATTTTGAAAAATGGAGGGGGCCGACGACGATATGCTTGTCTTGTTCATCTGAATTGCTTTTCTTCTTCTCCAGGCCATAAACGTGAACCGACATGCTGGTATTCTGCGCCTCAAATTTAGGTATGTCCTGGAGCTTCACGGGGAACTCTATACGATCAAAGTTATAACATGTCTTAATATCACCGACTTTGTAACTTGTCGGACGATGAGGATGATCTTTGTAATTGTACTTTCTCTCACAAGCCAGGATTGACCATGAAAAACAAGCTTGATCGTTTCTATTTTCGACATTAATGCGTGATCGCTTCTTCTTAATATCCTCAGGGAACTTGATATATCTAGACCCTCGATTTACCGGAACGTAGACATATATATGGATGTCCAGGTGTAGAATTCTGCTGAGTGCTTTAGCTGAGCCGTTCACTTCCATTCGGAAAACCGGCCCAATATAGCACTCAAGGTGGATTTACGAAACCAGTCTGTGATTGATATGCTCCGCGTTATCACGCCATTTCCCCTCCCAAGGATAATGAATACTCGTCTCCACAACGCCAGGCTGAACATTGGGAGAGGGGGGGGGGGCATATTTCAATGCAGAGCACTGCAACGTATTTAATGGCTGGATACTGCGGATTATGGACTACCTTGAGGAGCTCTGTTTACATGACAGGAAGGCATATGCTTAGAAATCCAACAGGATCGCGGTACCTCCCTGCAGGGTTTTCGATCCTGGCGAAGGAGATTCACTCCTCAAAGGCGTCAGCAATCGCCAAGTAGTGTAACTGCAGTATGGTATCACTGACCTGATGTCTTTCACTAAAGGGACGGGGGGGGGGGGGGGGAGGAGAACTACCACTAGAAAAAGGATCATCACTAATAGTACTACTACAACTAATTCTTACACCCTGTACCTCGCACAACGGCGCAGGAGGAGATGCCTGCGAACGGGCAGCGGCCTGCAGACGCCTGGGCTTGAAGGGGGAAACCAGATGGCGCTATGGCTGGCCCGCTAGATGGCGCTGCCATAGGTCAAACGGATATCAACTGCGTTTTTTAAAATAGGAACCCCTATTTTTATTACATATTCGTGTAGTACGTAAAGAAACATGAATGTAATGTATGGTGCGGCATTATGGCAGGAAGGATAATTGGCCCCCATTTTATCAATGGCAATCTAAATGGTGCAATGTATGCTGATTTCCTACGTAATGCTCTACCGATGTTACTACTAGACATTTCACTGCATGACAGAATGGCGATACACTCCCAACATGATGGATGTCCGGCACATAGCTCGCATGCGTGAAGCGGTCCTAAATAGCACATTTCATGACAGGTGGATTGGTCGTCGAAGCACCATACCATGGCCCGCACGTTCACCGGATCTGACGTCCCCGGATTTCTTTCTGTGGGGAAAGTTGAAGGACATTTGCTATCGCGACCCACCGACAACGCCTGAGTACATGAGTCAGCACATTGTCAATGCATGTGCGAACGTTATGGAAGGCGAACTACTCGCTGTTGAGAGGAATGTCGTTACACATATTGCCAAATGGACTGAGGTTGACGGACATCATTTTGAGCATTTATTGCATTATTGTGGTACTTACAGGTAATCACGGTGTAACAGCATGCGTTCTCAGAAATGATAAGTTCACAGAGGTACATGTATCACATTGGAACAACCGAAATAAAATGTTCAAACGTGCCTACGATCTGTATTTTAATTTAAAAAACCTACCTGTTACCAACTGTTCGTCTAAAATTGTGAGCCCTATGTTTGTGACTATTACAGCGCTATCTATCACGAAGCTAAAAAATTGGTCGAACTAAAACATTCATATTTCATTACATACGACATCTACATGTAATAAGAAATGGGGGTTCCTATTTTAAAAAACGCAGTTGATATCCGTTTGACCTATGGCAGCGCCATCTAGTGGGCCAACCATAGCGCCATTTGATGTCCCCCTTCAAGCTAGACGAGTTTCGTTCTTTGTAGTTTTTTCGTTCGACACTTATTTAATTTCGTGAGATATTTGGCCCAGTAACGATAAATTGAACAGTGAGTAATTACCTTTTTGGCTCTGGCTCCAGGACGTAAACAATTCATCAGGCGATTCGAACGCGCCGTCAAAAAAGTCTTCAGAACCAGGTGAGGATCGAGGAGATCTCTCTCTCCTCGATCCCCGCCTGGAACAAACAAGATATATATAAATCGATTTGTTAGAGAAAAAGATATATTGGTAGCGACCATCTCCCTGTCCTCACCGTTTCAGACGGTCGTCGCCCCCGCCCCGACCCTCGTAATGACCCTTCCCCTAAGTACGTCCATGACTATTCCCGTGCCAACTGGAATGCCTACCGGGATACCCTCTCCACCCAGGTCGATAGCCACCCCTTCATTTACCACCTCCCTGACGATGTCACCCATGCCGCCTCCTTTCTCCAGCAGACCTTGTCTGAGGCCGTGGAGGCCCACGTCCCTACTGTCGCCATCCACCCCCACCGTCCTACCTTACCCCCACAGGCCGTCCTCCTCCTCCGTGAATCCCGCCGTCTCTACCGTGCCTTCCTCCGCACGCGTGACCTGGACACACTACGGCGCCACCGGCAACTCCAGCGACGCATTCGTAATTTGCTCGCGGCTAAGAAACGCCGGGACTGGCGACAGACATGCACCCGTTTAAATGCTACCCTACCTATCAACTCGTCCAAGTTCTGGTCAGCCTTCCGTCGCCTTACCGGTACTAAGCCCTCCCCCTACTATCCTCTTCTCCATGATGATCACCCCTTCCCTGACACCCTTAGTAAGGCCAATCACTTTGCCTCCTCCCTCTCCGATGTATTTTCCATCCCAGATGATCCCCAGTTCGATTACTCCATCTTCCCGGACGTCCGCGATCGAACTGACACCTCTGTCCCTCCCCTCGCACCTGGTTTCCAGTACTTGGACAACATTGCGCACACGGAACTCAATGCCCCTATCACTACACAGGATCTCATTGCTACACTCCGCACAAAACGCAACACCGCTCCTGGTCACGATCGTGTCACCTACCGTCACCTTCGTGAAGCTCCTGTCTCTTTCCTCTCCACCCTGGCCAGGCTCTACAATGTAGTTCTGTCCACCGGTTACTACCCCGACCTGTGGGAAACCTTCCATATGCTGATGTTCCTTAAACCTGACAAACCGCCGTCCACCGTCTCCTCCTACCATCCCATCAGCCTTACCTCGGTCTTCAGCAAGGTCCTGGAATCTATCCTCACCCGATGCATCCACCAGCATCTCCGCCAGCACCGCTTCCTTCCAGTTACCCAGTGTGGCTTTCGGCCGTCCTTCTCTTCCGACGATCTTCTCCTTCACCTCACTCATCTCCTTTCCGACCAGCTTAATTCCCGTCGCTCCGCAATCTTCCTCTCCCTGGACCTCGAACGATCTTGTGACAGCGTATGGCATTCCGATCTCCTCTTCGAGCTCCAAACCTTCGCCCTTCCCATTAACTACGTCCGTCTGATCGGCTCCTTTCTCTCCCGCCGTCCTTCATATGTCACAATCCATAACACAGATTCCTACATGTTTTTCCCCTCCGCCGGTGTGCCCCAAGACTCCGTCCTCTCCCCCCTTCTGTACCTTTTGTATACGGCGGACATGCGCCGCCGTCACCCCCCCGTCCACCTTCTCCAGTTTGCCGATGACACCACCTTCCTTGCCCTTGGCGTTACCCTGCAGCGCTCCCAACACCTTCTCCAATCCCATCTTGACCAGTTCACCGCTTGGTGCAACCAGTGGTTGCTCCAAACCCCAGGAAATCATTGTAGGCAAAACCACCCCTTCCTTCCGCCTCCTTGATTTCTATCGCACCATCTATGGCCGTCCTATCGCCCTCACTCCCACCCTTAAGTACCTTGGCATCACCCTCGACCGTCGCCTCTCCTGGACTCCCTATCTCCGGACAACCCAAGCCAAGGCACGCTCTCGACTCCGTAAACTCGATCCTCCTCACCCGCTTGTCTCACCCATCCTCTCCCACCCCTGCCCGCTGCCGCGCCTGTATTCCCACGTCCCACCCATTCTCCATCTCTCCACCATCCTTAACCTCTCCCAAGGTGGCTTCCGCCAGCTCCCCCTCCCTGATGATGTCCTCCTCCCCTCCGTCTACCCCTCCTATCAACTTTGATCCACTCCCCCCCGCTTCCTGTGTCCTTTCCTTTAGGCACCCTCCCTCCCTTCTATTTCCTTTTCCCCTGTCCCCTCCCTCCACCCCTCTTCCCCTGGGCTTCCCCTCCCCCTTCCTCCCTTCCCCCTACCTCCTCTGCCCATGGCATCTGCTCTCCCCTCTCCCTCTCCCACCCCCCTCCTCCTCTCTTCGCAGGTCCCCGGACTCATACACGGTTAGTGAACATTCGGAGATCAACGCCTCATGTTCTGTGTGTGCCGTCGTTTTGTGCTTAAGTGGTTCAGTGTTATTCATTTTGTGCACCTACGTTCATGTGTGACAATTTTCGTCTCTGTATGTGTCCAAGTGTCTGAACAATTTTATCTTGGACTCTACGCCCGTGAACGGCAACTTGTATTTTAAAAAGTGTTTGTCTCCGTTTATATGTCCACCATCTTTTATTTCTCTAATTGTCTTCATTTGTATCTTTGTGTTTCTCTGAGCCCAAAGAGCGGCGTAGTATGCTGCTGCAGGCCTGCCTGTAAACAGGTTTCAAAATAACAATAAAGAAAAAAAAAGAAAAAGATATGAAGTATGAAATAAGATAAAAATTTTGTAAGACTAACATAACAGAAAAAGAAGTACAAATTAGAATGAAAATTATACTCACGAGGCAATTCCGACTGTGCATCGAGCACAGGACGCTGGACCTCCAGAGCCTTCTGCTGCAGTCCAGCCTGCTCCTGACACTTGAGGATGGAGTCTACGAGTTGCACTATAACAACGAGATATGATAAGGGGAATGTGACATAAACATGAAAATTCACACTCAAAATAGAAATTATTTACTCACTTGGTAATCCCATAAGTCTCTTCCCGGTGGACTCTGAGATGTTGTTCTTAGCTCGCTTCATGTCCACAGGGTTAGAAAAAATAACTACCACTAACACGAACAAACGCATGAACGAGCAACGGGCGAGTGAGAAAGCCTGTTGGGGAGAGGTTCCTTATATAGATGTGATGACATAGTATCATGTGATCTCAGTATGAACCAATGGCTGTTGAGGATTTTAGGGGTGGTGGTTGAGCTCACTAGCACCCCTGGTGACTGAAAGCTGAACTAGTCAGATGCTTCCTGTTGTGTTGGCTGAAGGGCCAACACCGTGTTACTGGAGGAGGCCGAAAAGGCACGCGTTTAGCTCACGCAGGCTGGCGTGAGGAGGGAAGAACCATATTAATGTAAGGTCTGGAACATGACAAGGAATTAGAATTCAGACAGCGGACATAATTAGTTTGATACTTAACTTTAATCCATTAATGATGAACGTCGCTCTTGACGGTACATGATTCACAATATTTTCTGTTCTGAATAGTAACTGAATATGGCGCCTTGCTAGGTCGTAGCAAATGACGTAGCAGAATGCCATGCTAAACTGTTGTCTCGGCAAATGAGAGCGTATGTAGACAGTGAACCATCGCTAGGAAAGTCGGCTGTCCAACTGGGCGAGTGCTAGGGAGTTTCTCTAGATAGACCTGCCGTGTGGCGGCGCTCGGTCTGCAATCACTGATAGGGACGACACGCGGGTCCGACGTATACTAACGGACCGCGGCCGATTAAAGGTTACCACCTAGCAAGTGAGGTGTCTGGCGGTTGTACCACACTTCCACCACTTCGAGGAGAGTTGAGCCTATGATAATTTATCAAATTAGAGCCAAATAATTCAAACTGTGAGTGAAGATGCTATTTGGAATACACACTGCATGCTATTGAATTTAGCCTTTGAATCTGAAGTCATTACCAACTCATGTGAGGAGAATTAAATCAGATATACACTCCTGGAAATGCAAAAAAGAACACATTGACACCGGTGTGTCAGACCCACCATACTTGCTCCGGACACTGCGAGAGGGCTGTACAAGCAATGATCACACGCACGGCACAGCGGACACACCAGGAACCGCGGTGTTGGCCGTCGAATGGCGCTAGCTGCGCAGCATTTGTGCACCGCCGCCGTCAGTGTCAGCCAGTTTGCCATGGCATACGGAGCTCCATCGCAGTCTTTAACACTGGTAGCATGCCGCGACAGCGTGGACGTGAACCGTATGTGCAGTTGACGGACTATGAGCGAGGGCGTATAGTGGGCATGCGGGAGGCCGGGTGGACGTACCGCCGAATTGCTCAACACGTGGGGCGTGAGGTCTCCACAGTACATCGATGTTGTCGCCAGTGGTCGGTGGAAGGTGCACGTGCCCGTCGACCTGGGACCGGACCGCAGCGACGCACGGATGCACGCCAAGACCGTAGGATCCTACGCAGTGCCATAGGGGACCGCACCGCCACTTCCCAGCAAATTAGGGACACTGTTGCACCTGGGGTATCGGCGAGGACCATTCGCAACCGTCTCCATGAAGCTGGGCTACGGTCCCGCACACCGTTAGGCCGTCTTCCGCTCACGCCCCAACATCGTGCAGCCCGCCTCCAGTGCTGTCGCGACAGGCGTGAATGGAGGGACGAATGGAAACGTGTCGTCTTCAGCGATGAGAGTCGCTTCTGCCTTGGTGCCAATGATGGTCGTATGCGTGTTTGGTGCCGTGCAGGTGAGCGCCACAATCAGGACTGCATACGACCGAGGCACACAGGGCCAACACCCGGCATCATGGTGTGGGGAGCGATCTCCTACACTGGCCGTACACCACTGGTGATCGTCGAGGGGACACTGAATAGTGCACGGTACATCCAAACCGTCATCGAACCCATCGTACTACCATTCCTAGACCGGCAAGGGAACTTGCTGTTCCAACAGGACAATGCACGTCCGCATGTATCCCGTGCCACCCAACGTGCTCTAGAAGGTGTAAGTCAACTACCCTGGCCAGCAAGATCTCCGGATCTGTCCCCCATGGAGCATGTTTGGGACTGGATGAAGCGTCGTCTCACGCGGTCTGCACGTCCAGCACGAACGCTGGTCCAACTGAGGCGCCAGGTGGAAATGGCATGGCAAGCCGTTCCACAGGACTACATCCAGCATCTCTACGATCGTCTCCATGGGAGAATAGCAGCCTGCATTGCTGCGAAAGGTGGATATACACTGTACTAGTGCTGACATTGTGCATGCTCTGTTGCCTGTGTCTATGTGCCTGTGGTTCTGTCAGTGTGATCATGTGATGTATCTGACCCCAGGAATGTGTCAATAAAGTTTCCCCTTCCTGGGACAATGAATTCACGGTGTTCTTATTTCAATTTCCAGGAGTGTATTCTAGATCAGGGATTTATTGGAGGTCGCTCAAAGTCAGTGAGCTTAGTGATCTTTTCGAATGTGAATGCTATAGAGATGTTATTCTCGGTTGCTGGGATTAAAATAGTGTGTTTGTTAGATTTAGAAAGTGTTGAGATGATAAAATAGAGGATTTTTTAAGTATTGAGGCATGTTGTACGGCAAAGAAGATGAAACTGTGGTCTATTTATAGGTAAAGAGTTTATTTTAGGATATGAACTTTTTCTATGAGGGGATCAATAAGGGAATGTTAAGTATTTGCGACGGCCGGAGTGGCCGAGCGGTTCTAGGCACTACAGTCTGGAACCGCGCGACCTCTGCGGTCGCAGGTTCGAATCCTGCCTCGGGCATGGATGTGTGTGATGTTCTTCGGATGTTTCGGTTTAAGTAGTTCTAAGTTCTAGGGGACTGATGACCTCTGAAGTTGTCCCATAGTGCTCAGAGCCATTTGAACCATTTTTAAGTATTTTTGGAACACTGTAGATTTTCGGAGAGTTGGACTTGGTTCTTATTTTTTCTACATAGTGATGTGACTTGGGATTTTGTTAGATAGACTTGCAGCAGTAAGTAGCTATGAGCGTGCGAAAGAAGGCATTGGAACATATCTCCCTCTCTCAGCGCTTAACATACAGGTGGGGCGAGCGATGTTCTCGGCTCCCGCAATGCAAGCGTGCTCTAGATGTGTCCTAGACCATGCGGATTGAATAACAGTACTCACGTCGTAGTTTAGTTAGAATATTTACAGAAGACTATGGCCGGCGCGAATATAAGGCACAGGATGTGTCATCAGCGGTGCAAGAGAGAAAGCTGACGATCTTGAGTCATCACCCGACGTCGCAGAGCTGATAGGAACTAGGTCAACACCATGTAGTGGGCACAATGTGTGCCGCCATCTTGAATAACGGTACATGCGTCATGATCTGACGTGAAGGTGGCACTCTCTGGTGATGGTGATATGAACTAAACCACTTGTGCTCCGGAACTCGTGGCGGATTCACGGTACTTGCAACATCACATGACGTCACAACAGCGTCATCTGACTGCGACGAAATGTAGTAAGTCAATTGGTCTCTGGACTCAGTGGCGAAAACGCTGGGTGGTGGTGGTGCTGCCTCTGATTGTTTAATTAAAGACTGGTGTATGATTTAGACAGTTGATGAGTAGCAAGCTGAGTCTTTTAGAAGGATTATTATTAATATTATTATTTAGACAATTTACGAGTTGTTAGGTTCTATGAACGTAAATGTATTGCATTATTTACGAGTGGTTTGCGTGTCTGTAGGCTGTGCAATGGGTTATTCTTTTACTGTTTACAATTAGCAAGCGTGTGTGTGCGCGCGCGCGCGCGTGCGTGTGTGTGTGTGTGTGTGTGTGTGTGTGTGTGTGTGTGTAGAGTGCTATACACGAGTTAAGTAGGAGTAGTATGCAGGTCTCTATGCTGTGGAACATGTCAGAGCGTGTGTTCTGTGATAAATATGCTCCATCCCTAAATAAATTGCTCCAAAATAAATAAAGTACATTCCTTCGCCTATCCATCGGCCTAGTGCAGGCTGAGTCCCTTTTCCACCAACCCCTAGGACGAGGTGGCGGTCTGGTGACTTAGGTTAGTGGAGGGGAGCTTCGTTGGCAACAATTTTCTTAAGTTAGTTGCGAAACCCCAAGTGAGCTTTGTTTACTGCCTAAATTCAAACTTGGCGCCAGTTCATTGGAGGAAGTGGTGGTCGGGTTACTTAGGTTAGTGGAGGTAACCCAATTGACTTCCTTCCCGCGATTTTCTTAGAGTAGCAGTGAAACCTCAAGTGACTTATCTTCCAGCGATTTTCTTAGGAGTGATGCATTATCCTGTTGGAATTTGAGCTTCCCACCATTTTTTCTGGAGGGTTAGGTTAGTGGAGGTAGCCCAATTGACCTATCTTCCCGCCAATATCCACCATCTTGAATGATGTCATGCACTGTTGCCAAATCTACACAACGCCATCTTGGATGACGTCTTTGCCGCCATCTTGGATACACCTGTCAACAATACAGAGTGGCATGATGTCACCCTTGTCCTACTACTATTGGGAGAAGTTGTCTTAAGATTTCTTTACTGAGTTTCGATCTGCCAACTAGTGGCTCTTTCATAGAAGACGTAAAAATCTTGTCTCCAGTAAGATTAGAAACGAAAACTAACGCCGTTTTCTCCTTGAAGGGCGAATACTTCACCGTTGAGGTAGCATACACTTGCAACAGAGATATCTCCCTTGTTATCCCAGTTATGGCTAAGACAAAAAAATTCGCAAGACACATGGCGAAGTACGGCGCAGTATCTGTTGTAACGAGCTTTCTGGACTCGAAAATTTGCTGCCTCTATGACATCCGTTAAGTGAGAATAATTCAGCATATTTGTCAACGGCTACAGAAAGTAAATCAGTATTTTACAATGTTCCCAATTCTCCATTAGACAAGCGACAGAGAGAATTCACTTACAAGGAGAAGACGCCTACTTGTCATCGTCGAATTCGTCCAGATTCATAGTACATGTAGGGCATGGTGAGACATGAATTTGCACCAAGTGAGAACTTCATATGGCCAAGAGTTTACGAAATGAAAGTGATTTTGGTACGGATCTATCACCTTATGCTTTTATCAATTGTCCCTGTGACAGCGTTTTTAGGAAGCGGTGTTTGCCTCAGCGGTAAAAGAACGAATACGTATTGGAAGGTTCGCGGGTTCGACTCCGCCGGGCAACTGATATTTTGGTGCTCCTTAGCAATGCGTACACTACTGATATCACAATTAACCGCAACATCATATAGGTTATTTTATTACCTTATATAAGCACAAGAAACATAAGCACGGGATGAAATGTGGGACTGCAGACATTCAAAAAGGGATTGTAGTTAACGCGTACACGGGAATGTCGTGTATGTAAATCGATACTTCCATTGTTTTGCAATTGATCAATTACATGTACCGGGGTGACATTCATCAAAGAAACAGGGGAAGCAATAATCAGACTGCATCCTCCACGCGTTATAAACGTCTTTTTGCAGTGATATGGTTTTTTTAACGTCTCCATAGAAAAACAAACTTGATTGACACTCTGGAAACAGCTTTTTTCACCGCACAGTCCAGCAGCGAACCACACTTAACGCACCATGTCGCTGAATACGCGCGAGGATAGCCTGTAATGTGTAATGGAATGTAGTTCGATGCAAACTTCTCGGGAAGTGATTCCTTCTTCTTTCTCGATGAGGAAAGCGTAGTTTTGACATTTTTGCGGTTAATTATGATGTCAGTAGTGTACGCATAGCCAAGGAGCACAAAAATATTTACCACTGGGTGAGGTCGGACCTGCGACCATTATAGTGCGAATCCGATCTCTTACCGATGAGCCACACAACGCCTCGTTCTTACAGGGACAACTGATAAGGTGCACATGCTCACAGATCCGTAACAAAGTTTCTTTCATTTCCTAAAAGCTTGGCCATCTGGAGTTTCCACTTGGGGCACTTTCTTGTCTCAGCACGCCCTACATGTATCACAAACTTGGACGAATTCGGCGATGGCGAGTAGGCGTCCTCTGCGTGTGAGTCAGTTACCTGGTTAGCACTGGGGTAGCTCACGCTTCATTTTAATATTACATACTTGAAAACAGATTTCCGTGGCTATACTTTCCTTGGCACACCCTCTAACACATAACAACACAAATGAGGAGACAACGTAACAGTCATGACAAAGGGTTGTCGAAGGAAATCTTTCGAAATGACCGGTAAATGGACTCATGAGCAGTCAAGAAAATTAAACAAGTTAATAATTTCAATTCAAGTTCTTTCGCAACTTTAATCCATCATAATTCAGTAATGCATGTTTCAAGTTCAGCACTGTCAATTTGGAAGTTACATGAGGCTAATTCGACTGATATAGAGATGACGGTGGTTAGCACTGATGACTTCTTTATCCTCACCTCATGGCTCAAGACGAAACCTTACCTAAACTATTTCGTTAGCACCAAGGTGAAGAATGTTAATCCGGGTTCAAATACATATTTTTACAGTAATGGTATGGTTGTGTCACATAGTGAGGTGTCATGCTGCATCACACTGGAAGTGCAATGACGATAGTATCAGGGGACGGACACACCACTGCGTTCTCAAGTTATCAAAATAAGTGTCTAAACCGACTATAAGAGATCTTCAATAACATATATGTAGCATTTGATAGCAGTGTAGGGACGATTTCGGAACACGAATACTTAAGGTAGTGATTCAGACAGTTTTACTTGACCAGCTGTCAGAGTTGAGTGCACAGGAGACTCGTGTAGCTGCAGATATAGGGAACATGCAGCAGTCCTCAACAATTAGGAGGCCTAGGTTAGTCGCAAAGTCTAGGGAAAAAAAAGAAAAAAAACACCAAGGTTCTGCTGCTATGCTGCTAGGTAGTTCTCACGGTAGAGGTGTGGGCCAGCAGTTGCAGGAAATGTTAGGGACTCAGGACACCAGCATTGTGAAGTCTAGTGCAGGGTTGGCTCAGGTGACTGACAGCATAGGGGAGTCATGTAGGAATTTTACGAAGGTGGATCAGGTAGTGATAGTGGGTGGAGCAGGTAACAGTCTCGATAGGGACGGGGAATATGATGTAGGTGGTGACCTGGTAAAGATAGCTACTCAAACTGGTGGCACTAATG
The DNA here is from genome assembly GCF_021461385.2 of Schistocerca piceifrons. NCBI lineage: Eukaryota > Metazoa > Arthropoda > Insecta > Orthoptera > Acrididae > Schistocerca > Schistocerca piceifrons. The sequence continues at coordinate 6,393,148 of NC_060149.1, forward strand.
TGCATTTCGTGCAACTGTTTCAGCATCATGATCGACCTCACCTTAATGCTCCTTGAAAGTTGCTTTCCGTTAGAACGTTCAAAACAGGGTACTAGCACAAACAGGCAGCCTGGGTGGCTGACTGGAGGGATAAGAATATCTTGTAGAACAAAGTGGCAATTATATCAAAATGTTAGAAACAGTCAAAATCTAAATGCTGTAGCCCGTTACAAACAGTATTGTAAGGTGCTTAAAAAAGTTATTATGAAGGCAAAAAGTATGTGGTATGAAGATAGAATAGCGAAGTCTCAGGATAAAATTAAAACCATATGGTCAGTCGTAAAGGAAGTGGCTGGTCTGCAGAGACAGGTCGAGGACATAGAATCAGTGCGTAGTGGGAATGTCCGTGTTACAGAAAAGTCGCATATATGTACAGTATTTAATAATCACCTTCTGAATATAGCAGGTGAACTAAATAGAAACCTAGTCCCAACAGGGAATCATATAGCGCTCGTAGAAAAAAGTGTTCCGAGACTGTTACCTGAAATGCTCCTCCATGATACTGACAAGAGGGAGATTGAGTTAATAATTTAATCACTAAAGACCAAGAACTCTCATGGATATGACGGGGTATCTAGCAGAATACTGAAGTATTGTTCTATGTATGTTAGCCCAGTACTTAGCCAGATCTGTAGCTTTTCCCTTAGGAGTGGTCGGTTTCCTGACCGATTAAAGTACTCCGTAGTGAAGCCACTTTATAAAAAGGGAGACAGGGATAATGTTTCTATGCCATCGGTGTTTGCTAAAGTTATCTAGAAGGTTGTACATACAAGATTACTGGAGCATTTAAATTCACATAATTTGCTGTCAAATGTACAGTTTGGTTTTAGAAATGGTTTAACAACTGAAAATGCTATATTCTCTTATCTCTGTGAGGTTTTGGACGGATTAAATAAAAGGCGGCGAACGCTAGGTGTTTTCTTTGATTTAACGAAGGCTTTTGACTGTGTTGACCACAAAATATTACTGCAGAAATTGGACCATTATGGAGTAAGGGGAGTAGCTTACAATTGGTTCGCCTCTTACTTTAAGAACGGAAAACAGAAGGTAATTCTCCGCAATATTGAGAGTGGTAGTGATGTTCAGTCCCAATGGGGCACTGTTAAGCGGGGTGTTCCTTATTTATATAAATGACATGCCTTCAGTATTACAGGTGATTCAAAAATATTTCTGTTTGCTGATGACACCAGCTTGGTAGTGAAGGATCTTATGTGTGATATTCAAACATCGTCAAATAATGTAGTTCATGAAATAACTTCATGGATTGTGGAAAATAATTTGATGCTAAATCACAGTAAGACTCAGTTTTTACAGTTTCTAACTCACAATTCAACAAGAACTGATATTTTGATCAGACAGAATGGGAATATTATAAGCGAGACGGAACAGTTCAAGTTCCTAGGCGTTCGGATAGATAGTAAGCTGTTGTGGAAAGCCCATGTTGAGGATCTTGTTCAGAAACTAAATGATGCTTTATAGTCCATTAGAACAGTATCTGAAATAAGTGACAGTTCAACACGAAAAGTAGTCTACTTGGCATATTTTCATACGCTTATGTCATATGGTATTATTTTTTGGGGCAATTCTTCTGATTCAAAAAGGGTATTTTTGGCTCAAAAACGGGCTGTTCGAGCTATATGTGGTGTAAGTTCGAGAACCTCTTGTCGACCCCTATTCAATAGTCTGGGAATTCTGACATTGCCGTCACAGTATAAATTTTCTTTAATGTCGTTTGTTGTTAGCAATGTTACCTTATTCCCAAGAGTTAGCAGCTTTCACTCAGTTAATACTTGGCAGAAATCAAATCTGCATGTGTAATGCACTTCCTTTACTCTTGTGCAGAAAGGAGTGCACTATTCTGCTGCATCCATTTTCAATAAGCCACCACAAGAACTCAAAAATCTTAGCAGTACCCCAAACGCTTTTAAGTTTAAACTGAAGAGTTTCCTCATGGCTCACTACTCCTATTCTGTCGAGGAACTCCTGGAAGAGTTGAAAAATTAAGCAAATTCCAGTGTTACATTGTTGATTTTCTTTATTTAAACTTACGAATTGTCGCCTGAATACGTTTCTTGTATTTCACTTTATCTGTTTCTACTATCGTGTTATAATTTCATGTATTGGCTCGTTCCATGACCATGAAGACTTCTCCTTAATTTGATCCCACGGAACAATAAATAAATAAAAATAAAAAATAAATGCTGCTGTTAGGCGAGTTATCGTGGGGTTGGAGAGGGCGCTGATGGCGGAAGGCATGGGTCACATCTCAGTGGTGAAGGCTCAGATAATGGAACGGAGCAAATAGTCTTAAGTAAAAATAACAAATTTGCATTGTGACTTAATAAACTGTTCTGCGTTGAACAGCTCGAGTTTGTTAACGATAGCCACTGAAGCGGAAGCTGATGTCGCTGACTTATTACATTATCAAAAATGGTGAATAGTTGTCAAACGTTCCACTCCTGCAGATTACGAGCAGACTCTCGTTCGTTTTCGCAGCACGGACGTGCTCCAATGTCGTCTGGGAAGTCGCCTACGGCCAGCAGGGAAACTCCAATCCACCCTTCGCCGCCCCTTACCGCACAGCAAAAAAGCGCAGGCACTAGCGCGGGCCCCTTCGGTGGTCTCCAGGCGCGCATTTCCTCTCAGAGGGCAGCTGGGTTCCGTCTCTCTCCCTGTTTGGCATTGCCCTCTGCCTTCGCAAGGCTCAGTCCTTTGTTTGACCAGCTTAAGTCTACTCTTTCCACCCACTTGTCACTACATGCCACAGCCTGTTACGGACGCAGTCGGAAAGGAGCTATAATGTCACAATGCCTCTGTATTTTATACGCAGTTTTGGTGGGTTACAATTGATTTCGATCTCTACTTCTGTTTTCTTGAAAGCTAATTAAAGCCATTTCGTTCGGCGATTTCTTTTAGCGTACTGATTTTTACCTGAGAGGTTTCTATCTTTTGATATTATGATGAAGCAATCGGAAAATGCTTAACAGCTTACCAATGTCAGTTGCAATTTGGTACCCAATCTGCTGTTAGTTTTTTTTTCCACAGAATCGACCTTTACGAAAATGTATAACACTACCGTCCGCTACTGCTATGCCATAACCTTAAAATTGGAAGCATGTCGTGAAATAAAACTATCTTGTTAAAGCAATTATGGTATAAAGCAACAGAGCAGTGTTACCCTCTGAGAGGAATTTTGTTATGTTGACCGTGTTGTACCTAACGGAGGTGGCTTATCGGAAATGAAAGTCAGAATTACGTAAATATTTGAACAGTAACAAACAAAATTTTGCCTATCTGCACTGTTTAACTGATAAAGAAAACGGTCACCAGCCTAACTAGGCAAGAGAATGATTAACATTCTCGTTCAAGAAAATAGTTATTAGTAACTTTAATGGATAAACACAACCTATACTTGGCGACACGCGAGTGCAATGAACTCTGACACGTACATATGTTTACGTTAAGATTGAGGCTAACAACTGGAGCAGCACAAACAATTCGCAAAAATATAACAGATACCGAAACACACTATTACCTTCAGGGCTTGTTCAAACTGAACGGTCTTTATAACATTACTATTAACATTCACTGCAGGATCATAAATTGGACATAGGTTAAGTCTCTCTCAGTTAAATACTTTACTATTTAAAAATGAAAGTTAATTGGAATCCACTAACAGGTTGCTTCTCACTATCATTTGAATAAAGAAATTACGGTTTCCATAATTGGTGGTCTTTCCGTTACTTGTTACCGAACATTAACACAATAGACAAACTGTGGTTTCTGTTATACTGTTAATATGCACTTCTAATACACAAGAGAGACAAACACTTAGTAGACATGAGTATATAACGTATCACAACTGCAGTTTTCCACTTTTACTACAGTGAGACACAGAATTAACATATATGTAAGATACTGACTCACCTTCTGCGATTTACAACAGCCAGTAATGTGATCATTTACTAAGCAAAACTTTATAAGCCTCAATCTTAAGAACGTTTACTTTTGAAGTTGGGAACAACATATTAATAAGCAGTTTGAACAGAAAAATTATTTTCTGCAAGCATCAATTACTTTATTTCACTTTCTTGCCACATTAACTTTAACTTTCTTTTTTACTATGTTCAAGAGGCATTAATTAGCAAAAACACTAGTCTTTAATGTTCTTTCAGTAGGGGCACTCGGTAATCACTTTAGTTCAAACGGAGAGGAACCTGAGAGGAGTTATGAAAAGGAAAAAATCAAGGTAGGTACATAAATTCAGTTATAAGTTACCTTATATTTGTGCACACTAAAACATCCGATGAGCTGATCCTTCACTGTACATTATTATAGCATTCCGATACAGTGATTGATCAATGTGGTGGCAACTGCATGTTGGTAGGTGGATTTGCAGGCAGAATTGCTGGACTCTGTCCCTTCTTGGTGGCTATGATGTATACCAATTCCAGAATCGTTCCAGCTATTTATCCATCCATCCGAGGCATTGGAAAGTAACAGAAAAAGCCTCTCTCGGAACCAGCACAATATGCAACTATTACCTGACAGTGCACAGTTTGGTAGCTCGTCCCCGACTCGTAGCTCGTCCCCGATTGACTCTTGTTCCACCTTTTCTACCTAGGCCAACCACAATTTGCGCGCGCTACACAGTTCCGTTCCCGAGGGGAACCACAACAACTTTTACATGCAGAATAACTAAGGACCCTAAGTGAGGATCAGCAGTTTACATAACAGTAACAAAATACATAAAATAAAACAGAACATTTGCACATATTGACATTTCTACAAAAAATTATTCGTTCAGAAATTACAATTATATATAGTAAGTTTTGCTCCCTCCAAATGGGACAAAGAATTTAAATGGCAGATATACTACATTGCATAGAATCAAATCAAGACATCAAAGTTCTTACAAAGAATGGAGTATACAATTTTATGTTATCGATTCAAACAAACACATTTACAGAAGCTCAACGATGTAATATTAAATAAAACAAAAGCAAAATAAATCAGTAGAGTATTAGAGCTATGGTGTTACAAATGGAGCTCCAAAGAAACGAAGATAGATCGGAAATTTGGCGCACTCGGTTATTGATCTCAAAGGAATACGAGAGACAACCTGGGATCTTCACCTTGTGCTGCGTGTGCGTGTTACTCCAGTCATTCCTTGCAATGTCCGCCCATCACTGCATCCGTAAAGGATGTTTAATACCACTTCATAGTCTACGGAGTAGTACGCTACCTTTATGTCAACAAAGATTGTCATATACTGTTTAGACGTAAATGCAGAGCACCTGAGTATTGTTTTGAGGCAACGTACTGAATCTTTTCTGCTGTCTAGCGAGTCTTACTGTAATTATATAACTTCGATAAAGACTGCCCAATTCATTAACAGATGCTGTGTGCCATACCCTATTCTGAACAACATGCGATGGTGCAAATTGTGTGCTGTTACATCTCTCTCCTAAGCTTCACTGTTGACGGGAAGCAAAAACGGTGTATTTTAGTTTTTGGGACATTTCATACTGCACGACTTCTTTATTTAAACGTTCTCGCTGTCTGCGACCGGCATTACTTTAGTGATGTGTTCAGAGCACCTGCAGATACTAGAAAAGTACAACACATGCGAGGGGTGGCGATACAGTTTTCCCACCGTCAGTGTCGCGAGTTATCTCGTGCTGCGCTGGAGTGAGAAGTGTTTCGGTGAAAAAGTATGCTTGCTTCTAGAGACCACAGTACGGTACTGCGGAAGTGTGTCCACAGCGGCTAATCAGCCTTTTGTCTATTTCCCCGTCGATCGGCGACGTGCTTCTCTCTCCTTCAAACAGACAACGTACTGAAATACGACGGCAACGGCTAATGTATGTCTGAGTCGGAGATACCAACCGTTGGACTGCTGTTAATAACACATACATGAAATGAGACCTAGATGGATGAAAATGTTGATTGGCTGGTTTATTTGGAGAAGGGGACCAAACATCGAATTAGGGAACGATGGGGAAGGAAGTCGGCCGTGCCCTTTCAAAAACACATCCTGGAATTTTGCCTGAAGCGACTTAGGGAAATCACAGGAAACGTAAATCAGGATGGCCGGACACGTGTTTGAACCGTCGGTCTCCCGAATGCAAGTCCGGTATGCTAGCCACTGCGCCACCTCGCTCGGTGATGAAAATGCAATCTTCGCATCTCTCAATGGCCGTTATAAGATGGTAGCCTGTATAACACTGAATAAAACCTTGTCTTGAGAACTAAATGTAAGGAATGACAAGATGGGGTGCTATGGCCGTTGATTGGCCAATTTTAACTCCTTTTATGTGATTCAGAGAGAGAGAGAGAGAGAGAGAGAGAGAGAGAGTGAGTTCTGGTTCTCTTTCTGCTACTTGGTTGCGTGCTCTGGAGGGTAATGTCGTGTTCTCTATGCATTTCGGAAATGTGAAGGTTTGGTCTCAAAGTTACTTTTATAATTATGCTGTTAATGTTTCATGAAGAAAGTGATATTCTCATTGGCATTCGAGCAATTCGCATTGGATGATTCCCGGTCTAAATGATGGTTTATATTGTTCTTGATAGTACTGAGGTATCTCGAAAATTTGCGTTTCATACGCTGGTGGTTTACGTGTTCAATAAACATTCCCGATTTAAATTTCTATTCAGCTTGCCGTAATTCTGGGTGTAGTCAATAGGTGACTTTGTATTCTAATATTAATTCACTTCAAAAAGTAATATTTCGCTACGTTGTTTCCGTCAGCAGCAACGCAATTGTGAACCCAGCATTAGGCATCACCTTCACAAATGGGCCGAGTGAATCAAAAACGTAACCATTCGATAATATTTTCACCGTTTTTACTCGTGAAATGCACTGGAACAGTTACCAAACATAGGAAGAAAGATAATGATACACTGAAGATTCAAGCATAACCATTACGCGTGGCCAGATGAACGGAATACTTCCGGGTTAGTTCAGTGTCACGACAGGAGCATTACACAGGGTGGTCAGAAACAGTCTGAAAAGCTTGTACGGGTACTGCAGAGTAGGGTGTGCTGAAAAATCACTGTTAAGAGAAAAATTCGATACGTTGCGCCGTTTTGGAGTTAATTAACACTAAAATGAGCCAATCAGGCCGTTGCGAGCCTGACATGTTGAAAAAGATTCAGTTTGTATCCATATATGTACCAATAATTACACCAAACAGCTATGAGAACATTTTCCAACTGATTCTTTAATTACGAAAGTAGCTTTCAAGTTTTGTTTTTACATAAACACACTAACATATTCAGAACCTATCTTTAATCATCACTGATGTGTTTTAAAGCAAGACAGTCCACATTTTTAAGTTACACCAGAACACCTAATCTCAAAACATCTATAACTATTTGAACAATATTCCATATATATTTGATAATAACTTTTCACTGACTTCAGTAAGAATAGTTAGTCTATAACACATTGGTCAAAAAACCTAACTTACTTCACTGCTTGCCTCAGCATAAGCAGTCCATGTTACTCATTCTGCCCATTATTGGTTTGGCAGCCTTTATATGTAAACATTTAGGCACAAAAACACAGTTTCGATTAAGAACACCAAAGAACACCTTTTTAAGTTGACACACTGCCCCATCCTCTAGGTTTGGCAGTTCGTGACCACTTATCAACTCCTGGCCCCCACAGTGACAAGTCCTTTGGCTACTGTTCACATAGCGTATTTGGTTGTCCTCAACTTCAGGACCACAGCATTCTTATTCTTTTGTCTTGTTTTGCTGCCCAACAACATATTTTTGAGCAGTCTATTGTCATCATCTTTAAGTTTTTGATCATTATGTCACATCTTTGGTACAAATTGCATTACTGGTATAAAACAGAAAACCTGCAACTTTGAAGCAGTGATTACACACTGGTAATAATAAACCTTTCTTTACACTATGACAACATCAGGTAACATACACATCATTTGTCAAGAAAAATTTAATTGACTTTTCGGTATAATGACAATGTTAAGTTGGTATTTGAAAGTCCCAGATTTGTGGATTTTCTCCCCACTTTATTACTAGTAATATTTATTTTAAAGTCAATATTCAGTTTAATTACACATTTAGATTATCAAATATGTAAAGATCAGAACAATAACTTTAAATCCTATTGCAAGTGCTTTCTGCCAACCCTTTGTGGCACTAGACACATAGATCTCACATCTACTTTACACACATACTCAGGTTTCTCTCCTCCATTTTGAACACACATACAGTTTCTCAATGCCATATTTATTCCTGTTTTCAAGAAATATTCTTACATTTAGTCATACTGCAGCATTCATTTACCTTGTTTTCAGTATTCTTACCTTTTCTCATCCATATTTTTTCCAATTGCTTTTCTGTTACATTCTCTCTTTACAATAGCCACTATACTTACATTATTCTTGGTCATTTTATAGTGTACCCAATTTAATTATTCATTTGCTTGTCCACAGACAATACACAGTATCTTACATTATTTCCACCTTTATAGTTTACTTTGATAGAGAAGAAGGAAAGAAGATAGCAAAAGTTCTGAATGATGAAGAGAAAGGTTGACAACACGAAAAGAAACAGAAGTAGTGCTGTCAATGACTGAGGTACCTAGTGTTCGTCAGACACTGGACAATGCAAAGAGTGCATGTCCCCTGAGGGTACAACATTTCATTCATCATTGGTTTCCGTGGACATACAACTTTAAGTCAACTACATTTCTAACTCCTAAAGGCTTCCTTGACCTAGGGTACACAAGAAAATAAGCATTTGCATGTGGAGTTCCTTGCACTTCAAAAGGCCCATTGTAAATGTATTTGAATTTAGAAATTTAGTTATTAATTTCACTAGATTTTTCATGGGTCTTCTCTAAAACATAATCTACAAGCTTAAATTTAGTTGTTTTGAGGTTATTATCATGCCTTTTACATCTAGTGGCCGCTTTCTCTTTCATTCTCTTCTTAACTAACTCTTTTTTCTCATGCAGGTTAATTCCTACAATAGGTGGGAATTGTAAGATCTCTTCTATAATACTTTTACTATTACGGTCCAACAGAATTTCTTCAGGGGTGAAACCGGTGGTTTCATGGTATAAGTTGTTCATGGTCATTTCAAAGTCACTTACAAATCTGCCCCAGGCCTTATGGTTATGGTGACAGTAGGTTCTACCTAACCTTCCTAACTCACGTATATATCTTTTGACAGGGTTACTAACTGGGTGGTAGGCCAAAATATATTTAACTTGAATATCATGTTGCTTCATGCCTTCTTTCCAGATTTTTGAAATAAATTGTGGTCCATTATCAGACAAGACTGCTTTACGTTTGCCAATGGTGTTAAAATACTCAGTCATCTTGCTAAAGACTCCTTTAGCAGTGGCTTTCCTGATTGGATATAATTTAATAAATTTGGAAAACACTTACAACACTACGACAATGTAAGAGCAATTCCCTGAGGTTTTAGGTAAAGGACCATACAAATCCACTGACAGTAATTCTGATGTCGCCTCTGGTGTACTGTACTCTGCATGAAACCTTAATTTACTCTATTTGTTACTTTTGCCCTCTGACATACATCACAAGATCTTATTCTATCAGTAATTTTCTTAGTAGCACCTACATTAATCATGACCACATCAGTTAACTTTTCAATACTCTTTTTGGGACCACAATGCCCTAAGGCAAGATGAAAATAATCAATCACTTCAGTCTCAAATTGCCTAGGCCAACGCACCTTTCAATCCTCAGTACTGGTATTCTTTCTCATGTATAAAACTCCATTAAATATCTTGTAAAATCTACTGATTTGTGGGAAGTTAGGCTTACTAAAATTAACTTTCACTGAATTCTATATTTCATCTTCATTCTGGTGGAACCTCATGCTTTTACAAATTTGCTCGATTCTTTTCCTACCAGGAACCTCCTTAATATATCTTATATGAAATTTGCCATCTTCATTACATTCCCTCGATAAGTTGTTCATACCCTCAGGCAATCGTGATAAAGCGTCAGCTTCCTAATTGTCACTACATTTAATATACAATATCTCATAATGAAACTGTTGTAAGTACAGAGACCATTGACTCAACCTGCCAGTAAACAGTCGACAGTTTGCAAAAAGGTTGTGCCTTGTGGTCTGTATGAATTATAGTTTTATGTCCCCATAAATAATTCCTAAATTTCTTTAATCCCCAAATGATTGCTAAAGCCTCTTTCTCTGAAATAGTATAGTTTTCCTCATATTTAGTTAAAGTCCTACTAGCAAAAGCAATGGTCCTATGTTCTGTTTCCCCAGATTCTGTGTTTTCCTGAAATATTTCAACACCAATACCATAAGCACTACTGTCTGTAATCATGTGGAATGGCTCACTTAAAACCGGATTATGTAAAATGTTTTCCCTTACTAACTAAGTTTTCAAATTTTCAAAATCTTTCTGACATTCAGATGTCCAAACATATACACTATTTTTCTTCAACAAGCTGTTCAAATTTGGGCTGTTAAAAGCTTGCCCCATTGCAAATTTTCGGTAAAACCCACAAAGACCCAAAAACGCTTTTAATTGCTTCCTATTCTTTGGAGGAAGGCACTTTTTAATAGCATTAAGCTTTTCTGGGTCCTTGCCAATCCCAGATGTGGTTTATTTTGTGTCCTAAAAACTTAATTTCTTGTCTCACAAATTCACACTTTTTAACTTCAAAGTCATGCCCCCTGCTTGAAGAGCAATAAGGGTTTTGTTTAACAGGTCAGAATGTTCTTCCCAGTGATCAGTAGCAATCAATAGGTCACCTACATATACAGTCAACCTGGCACAAAGTTCTTTTAATACAACAGAATCCAAAGCCCTAATAAAAACAGAAACAGAGGTATTAAAACCAAATGGTACAACTTTGCGTTGGTAACATTTTCCTGCTAACAAAAAAGCTGTATATTTCCTAGAATCTTTGTGTAATGGGACTTGCCAATATCTGGAAGTGAGGTCTAAACTGGTTAGATATTTCACATTATGCAACTTTTCTAATAAATCATCTAAATTTTCAGGTCTGCCTACTTCTCTCCTGACAATTTTATTCAGTTTCCGTGTATCAATGACTACTCTTACGCCTCCATCCTTCTTATTGACTATAATAAGTGCACTATTGTATTCACTGTTACTTCTCTCTATTACCCCCATTCCAACATTTTATCAATTTCAGCTTATACTGCTTCTTTCTTAGCTATAGGTACTGGATATGGTCTGGCAAAGAATGGTTCATGTTCCAGGACATCCATATGGTATTCGAAGTTATTTATGACACCTGGTTCATCAGAGAACACTTTCTTATTATTATTGAAGATATTAAATAAATCCTCTTTCTGTTCACATGAGATCTCTTGGATAACATCAACAATCTCCCTAAAACTGTCAATTTTTTGATCATCTTGTAATAATTCTTTCACATGGTATATTTCATATAGTTGGGATAAACCATCATTCCCAGATTCTATTTTTAACAATATGGGTTCTACATTAACATCTTGAACCTGGCTGTAACCTTCAAATTTAATTTCTATTGTTTTAGTTTACCTATTAATCTTAACAGTTACACTACCACTATCTACAATTATTTTTTCCTTGTCTAGCCACTCAATACCTAGAATCATTTCAGCACTTAGTTCAGGGACCACTAAAAAATCGTGTTCAAATTTTTTACTTCCTATTTCAAAGTCCATCAATACTTAATTTTGAATGGGCTTGCTGGACATACCAGTAGCTCCAATAATTTTTACTCCACTCACAGACATTATTACTAGCCCTGGTTTACATGAAATATGATCAAAGAATGATTCTGATATGGCACTGATTTGGGATCCTGTGTCTAAAAGCACTTGCAGCTCAGAGTTATAAACATTTACAGGTATTGTAGTTTGTTTAATAATTCTGTGTTTCTTTTCCTCCCGTTCTTCCCATAGCAGATCCTGCTCAACCATAATGTCTTTCCATGAAATATTACCTAGTGATTCCTGTTGTATATCAGGTGGCTTTTTGGGTTTGTTGAGCTCTACATCTTTACAGCTTTTCAGAAGTTCATGTTCTACTATATTTACATCAGGACGTTCTTTAGGTTTTTTGTAAATTTCTTTCTTTCATTACATTAAGTAAAGCTTGAACTAATATAGTGTCATCTGGTGGATCTTTTGGTTTGGTTTCAGGTGTGCATTCCGGATTTTGTTTCGAAAAGATTTCGTGTTTGTTCTGAATACAGTCCAGAGACAGTTAGTGCTTATTTTCATTGTTTCCAATAAGAAGTGTCTAGTAACCACAGTTTAGTCAGCTATCAGCCGCCTTTAGTCAATTAGCAGTCTAGCTGAAAGTTGATTACTTACCTCTATGCAGTAAATGGTTGATTTCTTAGGATGGATAGGATGTGTGACTGCTGTGTATGTACGTACTGTTCGCGGTCAGCCATCTTCAGGCTGCTGCCTCGGAGTGTAGCGGCAGTGGGGAGTCCGGTGCGTCGCATGGTACACCCCAGGTGTTACATGCTTCACCCACGGTCCCTGCTGTCGAGACATCTTCGCGGGTACCGAGCGCGGTTGGGCCCAAGGGGAGTGACGGATTCAACGGCGTTCGCGTCGCACGAGGCGGAGGGTCAATGTGGCGGCTGACCGTGTGGCATCACTCGCTCTGCCTGTGAGTGGACATGTGGCCGCTCCTTCAGCAAGGACCGAGCAGGCACACGGGGGGAGGGGTTTATTAGTGATTGGGAGCTCCAATGTTAGGCGGGTGATGGAGCCCCTTAGCGAAATGGCGAAAAGATCATGGAAGAAGGCCAGTGTTCAGTCTGTCTGCTGGCCAGGGTGTCTCATCCGAGATGTGGAGGAGGCCCTGCCGGCGCCGATAGAGAGCACTGGGTGCACCCGACTGCAAATTGTTGCTCATGTTGGCACCAATGGCTCCTGCCGTCTGGGTTCAGAGGTCATCCTCAGTTCATACAGGCGGTTGGCGGAGTTGGTAAGGGTGGAAAGCCTCGCTCGTGGGGTGGAATCTGAGCTAACTATTTGTAGTGTCGATCCCAGAACCGATAGCGGTCCTCTGGTTGGAGCCGATTGGAAGGCTTAGACCAGAGGCTCAGACGATGCTGCGGAGAGCTGGGGTGCAAAATTTCTCTACCTCCGCTATCGGGTGGAGATATGTAGGGTCCCCCGGAATAGGTAAGACGTGCACTACACGCAGGAAGAGGCTACAAGGGTAGCGGAGTACGTGTGGAGTGCACATGTGGGTTTTGTAGGTTAGAGAATTCCCTCCCTAGACCCGTCAAGACGCCTCCTGACACGCGACAAGGTAGCAGTAGGCAAAACGCAACAGGGAATGACAATGTTAATGTGGTAATAGTAAACTGCAGGAGCGTCTATAGAAAGGTCCTATAACTGCTCTCAGTAATAAACGGTCACAATGCCCACATAGTACTAGGGACAGAAAGTTGGCTGAAACCAGATGTAAACAGTAATGAAATTTTAAACTCAGATTGGAATGTATACCGCAGAGACAGTCTGGACAATGAAGGGGGAGGCGGTTTATAAAAACAAGAAGTGCAATAGTATCGAACGAAATTGACGGAGACCCGAAACGTGAAATAATTTGGGTGAAGGTCACGGTTAAGGGAGGCTCAAACATGGTAATTGGATGTCTCTATAGGCCCCCTGGCTCAGCAGCTGTTGTGGCAGAACACCTGAAGGAAAATTTGGAAAATATTTCTAGTAAATTTTGCCGACCATGTTATAGTTTTGGGTGGAGATTTTAATTTACCAGATATAGACTGGGAGACTCAAACCTTTATAACGGGTGGCAGGGACAAAGAACCCAGTGAAATTTTTTTAAGTGCATTATCTGAAAACTACCTTGAGCAGTTAAACAGAGAACAGACTCGTGGTGATAACATGTTAGACCTTCTGGTGACAAACAGACCCGAACTATTTGAAACAGTTAACGCAGAACAGGCAGTCAGCAATCATATAGCGGTTACAGCATCGGTGATTTCAGCCGTAAATAGAAATATTAAAAAAAAGGTAGGAAGATTTTTCTATTTAGCAAAAGTGACAAAAAGCAGATTTCAGAGTACATGACTGCTCAACACAAAAGTTTTATCTCAAACACATGTGCAGAACTATAGACCTATATACCTAACGTCGATCAGTTGTAGAATTTTGGGACACGTATTATGTTGGAGTGTAATGACTTTTCTGGAGACTAGAAATCTACTCTGTAGGAATGAGCATCGGTTTCGAAAAAGACGATAGTGTGAAATTCAGCTGGCGCTATTCGTCCACGAGACTCAGAGGGCCATAGACACGGGTTCCCAGGTAGATGCCGTGTTTCTTGGCTTCCGCAAGGCGTTTGATACAGTTCCCCACAGTCGTTTAATGAACAGAGTTAGAGCATATGGACTATCAGACCAATTGTGTGATTGGATTGAAGAGTTCCTAGATAACTGAAAGCAGCAAGTCATTCTCAATGGAGAGAAGTCATCCGAAGTAAGAGTGATTTCAGGTGTGCCCCAGGGGAGTGTATTAGGACCGTTGCTATTCACAGTATACACTACTGGCCATTAAAATTGCTACACCACGAAGGTGACGTGCTACAGACGTGAAATTTAACCGACAGGAAGAAGATGCTGTGATATGTAAATGATTAGCTTTTCAGAGCATTCACACAAGGTTGGCGCCGGTGGCGACACCTACAGCGTACTGACATGAGGAAAGTTTCCAACCCATTTCTCATACACAAACAGCAGTTGACCGGCGTTGCCCGGTGAAACATTGTTGTGATGCCTCGTGTAAGAAGGAGAAATGCGTACCATCACGTTTCCGACTTTGATAAAGGCCGGATTGTAGCCTATCGCGATTGCGGATTATCGTGTCGCTACACTGCTGCCCGCGTTGGTCGAGATCCTATGACTGTTAGCAGAATATGGAATCGGTGGTTTCAGGAGGGTAATACGCAACGCCGTGCTGGATCCCAACGGCCTCGTATCACTAGCAGTCGAGATGACAGGCATCTTATCCGCATGGCTGTAAAGGATCGTGCAGTCACGTCTCGGTCCCAGAGTCAACAGATGGGGACGTTTGCAAGACAACAACCATCTGCACGAACAGTTCGACGACGTTTGCAGCAGCATGGACTATCAGCTGGGAGACCATGGATGCGGTTACCCTTGATGCTGCATTACAGACAGGAGCGCCTGCGATGCTGTACTCAACGACGAACCTGGGTGCACGAGTGGTAAAACGTCATTCTTTCGGATGAATCTAGGTTCTGTTAACAGCATCATCATGGTCGCATCCGTGTTTGGCGACATCGCGGTGAACGCACATTGAAAGCGTGCATTCGTCATCGCCATACTGGCGTACCACCTGCCATGATGGTATGGATAGCCATTGGTTTCACTTCCCGGTCACCTCTTGTTCGCATTGACGGCACTTTGAACAGTGGACGTTACATTTCAGATGTGTTACGACTCTTGGCTCTACCCTTCATTCGATCCCTGCGAAACCCTCAATTTCAGCAGGATAATGCACGACCGCATGTTGCAGGTCCTATACAGGCCTTTCTGGGTACAGAAAATGTTCGACTGCTGCCCTGGCCAGCACGTTCTCCAGATCTCTCACCAACTGAAAACGTCTGGTCAATGGTGCCCGAACAACTGGCTCATCACAATACGCCAGTCACTACTCTTGATAGACTGTGGTATCGTGTTGAAGCTGCGTGGGCAGGTGTTCCTGTACACGCCATCCGAGCTCTGTTTCACTCAATGCCCAGGCGTATCAAGGCCGTCATTACGGCCAGAGGTGGTTGTTCTGGGTACTGATTTCTCAGGATCTATGCACCCAAATTGCGTGAAAATGTATTCACATGTCAGTTGTAGTATAATATATTTGTCCATGAATACCCGTTTATCATCTGCATTTCATCTTGGTGTAGCAATTTTAAGGGCCAGTAGTGTATATAAATGACCTTGTGGATAACACTGGAAGTTCACTGAGGCTTTTTGCCGATGATGCTGTAGTATATCGAGAGGCTGTAAGAATGGAAAATTGTACTGAAATGCAGGAGGATCTGCAACGAATTGACGCATGGTGCAGGGAATGGGAATTGAATCTCAATGTAGACAAGTGTAATGTGCTACGAATACATAGAAAGAAAGATCCTTTATCATTTAGCTACAATGTTGCAGGTCAGCAACTGGAAGCAGTTAATTCCATAAATTATCTGGGAGTAGGCATTAGGAGTGATTTAAAATGGAATGGCCACATAAAATTAATCGTCAGTAAAGCAGAGGCCAGACTGAGATTCATTGGAAGAACTCCAAGGGAATGCAGTCCGAAAACAAAGGCTGTAGGTTACAGTACACTTGTTCGCCCACTGTTTAAATACTGCTCACCGCTGTGGGATCCGTACCAGATAGGGTTGATAGAAGAGATAGAGAAGATCCAACGGAGAGCAGCGCGCTTCGTTACAGGATCATTTAGTAATCACGAAAGCGTTACGGAGATGGTAGATAAACACCAATGGATGACTCTGCAAGAGAGACGCTCAGTAGCTCGGTACGGGCTTTTGTTGAAGTTTCGAGAACATACTTTCACCGAGGAGTCAAGCAGTATATTGCTCCCTCCTACGTATATCTCGCGAAGAGACCATTAGGATAAATTCAGAGAGATTAGAGCCCACACATATTCATACCGACAATCTTTCTTTCTACAAACAATATGAGACTGGAATAGAAGGTAGAACCGATAAAGGTACTCAATGTACCCTCCGCCACAAACCGTCTGGTGGCTTGCGGAGTATGAATGAAGATGTAGATATAGATGTGTCTTCCAAAATTTATATTACTGTGCAGCACATACTTCAGAAAATACGTCATTAACTAAGAGTTGTGTGAAAATGAAACTGCAGTTCGAAATCCGCTAGAGAGACAGGTGAAATACGTATAAGAAGAGTGTAAAATATGTCAAATATATGTGCGATATATGTGGGCAATGATACGGGTGCAAACCGCTCCTGAACCCTTGGAAAGATTTCAATAAAATTTGATACACACATTAGTTATAATCTGGAAAGATACTGTTAGGGTAAGAACCACAAGCTTCCTATCGGAGTGAGCGTGATAACGTGGAAAGAGATGAGGAAGGAGAGACATTGACGAACGGTGAGGGGGAAGGAGGAGATGGTCGCAGATAGGGGTAGGACGTCATGGAAAGAGAGAAGAGGGAGGGATGTGGACAGAGAGAGGGGAGAGAAGGAGATTGGCAGAGTGAGGGAGGAGGGGGAGATGAAATTAGAAGAAGAAAGAGGACATGGACAGAAGGAAAGAGGCCAATGGACAGGAAGAGAGGGGAGGCAGTGATGAACTTTACGGGAAGAGTTGAACGATATATATCTTCCTTCCATCTACATCTCGCGTACTGACCGCAATGAGAAAATTCGAGTAATTCGAGCCAATACCGAGGCTTACCGACAGTCATTCTTCCCACACGCCATTTGCGAATGGAACAGCAGATAGTGGTAACAGAAGTACCCTCCGCCATATGCTATTAAGTGGCTTGAGGATTATGATGTAGGTGTTGATGTAAATGGACAGAGAGAGGGTCAAGAGCAGACGGACAGGGCCCGGTAGGGAGGGGGAAGGGGGGAGGGGCAGGTGGGCAAGTAGAGGATATAGAGGAATAGGGGAGATGGACGAGGTGGACAGAGATAGGTGATGGAGGCGTTGGTCAGAGAGACTAGGAAGGAGCAGATCCACTGATAGAAAATTGGAAGAAATAAATATCCCAGTAAATCTGGGTACTCAGCTGGTATATAAATAAATAGAACGTTAGAGCGAAAGTTTTGAACTACTACAGAAAACTTTGACGAATACTGGGAATGTGCCACAAGGCGCCCTTTCCACTTCGATTAGAAAACTTAGGGTCAGTCATCCCAATTTCTCATATCTGCTGTAAACCTACTGAGAATGGAACGTGCAAGATAGTGCACAGCTTTCTGCACCAGGAATAAGAAAAATTTACCCTTGCGCAAACCGTTTTTCCGTCGAGTATTCACGGATCGAATGCTGCAGTTCCCTTTGAATAAATCCATACATTTAAATGTAATCCTAGTGAGGGAGTTTATCTTCACGAGTGGCAGAGATATTCCATTGATTCTAAATGCGTCTAAGGTTCATACAAATTAAAAAAAAGTACGGCAAAGACGTAATATGTATTTTAAACTTCGTTCGTTATGTATCATTTTCACAGAAGTTATGTGCTATAAAACTGGTAACGAACATTCTCGTCAAAGGCACAAAGTAATTGATAGTATTTAAAGAAGGAATTCTCGAAGTTTGAATAATTTCCTTTTACAACAAAATAAAAAGTAACATTACACGTCTGTAGGTTAACGTTGTGAGGTAACGGGCGAGTTGTGGAGCCCTGGACATATTCTAAGTTTGGAGTTGGCAGAGGGCACGTGGTGGGGGAACAGCGTGCGGTCCAGGGATTCCATGTTGACGCTGTGATGAGGACGGTGATTTGTGTCCAAGAAGGAGATGCCTATGCCGGGAGCGCCAAAGGTGGCAGACATTTCACTGTTCATATAGAAATTAATAGTAGCCAGATGAATCATGATACTTCAAAAAGAAACATATAAATTACAATTATTTGCACGACGATTCTAATGGCGTAATAAGATTTTCAATATCTTTATCTGACGATAAATTATACAAGTAACACCCAGCAACGAAATTTCCAAAATTTAAACGGTTCATCCGATTTTGTCGATCGGCGTGTCTTTAGAAAGCCATTAGTGTAAACTAAATTGGCATAAATTACAGGCATGTAACTTGAATAGTACATGAGTTATTGGAGGTCGAAGTGGCCGATTACTATTGATTGAGTCAGGCCATAAGTACTCCACAGTTACACGAAAAAACGGTAGCAGCATACTTATAAAAATATTTATTCATCTACGTCTTTGTTTATATCCGATATATACTATTCGTGAAGAGACTGGTTAAATATTTACTGTGTTTTAGAATCCACAGAGACATTAGGCTACTGGCCTACCTTCTGTTCTATCCCTTTGATATATGTGTATGTAATTTGTTTATGTATTTAATAATGTGTGTTGGGGCGTGTTTATGGTCCAGCCGTAGGAATAATTATTTAATTTCAAGTTATTTAAATATAAATCCAGTATTTCGAATGTGTTTCAAAATGTTTGTGAGTGTGCGTTGGCTTGGAGACATGACGGAAGCGCTATCGCCAATCACAGCGCTCGTTACTGAGGGAGGCGACTATCGAAGTGAATGGAGACGGAGGTCTGAACAGTGCGGCGCGAGGGACGGTCGCACAGGACACGGGGAGTCCGGGACAGTACGGCGCGGCGGACGCACGGTTGCGAGGGAGACTTGGAGAGTGTGGAACGGGTTGCGTGTGGTTGCGAGAGATAGAAGTACTTCAGAGTGCCGACTTGTGAGATTTCCGAGGTTTCTACAGTGAAGACGTAGTATGCGTTTGGAAGTGAATATAAAATTACGTGCAGTAGGAATCTATTGTTTCCTTGTTATTCAACTTATATTTTATTTAATTGCTGGACAACGACATATCCGAAAGAAAAGACACTACGAATCCGGGTTAGAATCTAGTCAAGCACAAATTTTCATCTGACGCCGTTGTTCTATTTTAACGCCCATGACAGTCTGGACATCTGTCCTTCGATATTTAATTGATTAACAAGGCTGTCTATTTCGATTCGTAGTGTCTGTTATTTCGGAAGTGTCCGAAATTACAGACACATACACGGACACACACACACACACACACACACACACACACACACACACACACACACATTTTTATCTTAAGTGCTACCGGTAAATGTTTGGCAACTCAGTGATAGTGCCGGACTGGAGCTGCATTAACCTACTCATTTCACGAGATATAGTTGTAATTTTCTGAACAATTCCTGTATAATAAGTGACAGCGACAGTGTCTCTCATCGTTTACTTTGTCGGAAAATGCTTCTTTCTGCCCTAGCCTATACTACAGCAATGAGTGATTGCTCACATTCTTGACACCTTACTGGACGTGCTACTGCAACTGTAGCAAAAGATTCAAATTCCGCTGGAAAAGTATGTTTCAAGTCAGATGGTTTTGCTCCTCCCCTACTGTCATTGAAAACGATCAGAACGATACTAAGTATAGGAATCCTACGAAACCCTTGAGTTCATACTGCGGTGCCGTGCAGATGAAAAAAGTAGTTTTCACAACTATCAGATTACAGATGGAATTTGTCAGATTCCACTAATTGTGACTGTATTATTAATTGTAGCTTCACAGGCACTTTTCTGCCGCTTATTATAACTGTTTTTGAATGTTAGAGCTGGAAGAATAGAAACATCAAAGTTTCGCCATGTGGAATGTTCGAATTCACCTTAAGTCTTCACGTTTCGAGCAAACGCAGACTATCCGTCAGAAAAGCTGACACCAATAAGCCAGACCATGCCTGTCTTCTTCCGCAAGTGCCAGTGACAGTGATCTCAATAACAATGTTGTACAGGAAAGATACATTTCCAACTCAACCACTGGAGAAGCAGCAAAATTGTGAATTGTGTCTGGTGAATACGCTTTCAAGGTTTTGGTCCTATTAAGACAGTAAAACACAAATAATTGTCGCAGTTATTAATTTATGACATTTAGTTTGCATTCAGTGCATCGATGTATTACAAGTAATTTCACTCTATCCCCTAAACCTTGTTACAGAAATGCGAATAAGACTCATTGACATATAATGAGGATCTTGCGGCCCTTGCCACCCGCAACTTTGAGACGATGCTATAGTCATTTCCGAAGTCACTCACTGAACACATCAGCTGGTTTCCTTCCTGGCAGTATAACTGAAACTTGGCAACAGCGCAGAATATGTTTGGCAACTCTGTGACCGACGAGTTACTTCCTTGATGGCACAGAACTATCCTGCTACATTCACTTGATATTATCATGTCATTTCGGTTGAATACTGTGAGTGATTTTCTCTTGAGATGTGACATAAGGATGTCAGTTAACGCTTTTGAGTCAATGAAAATCGTTCCACACGGGAAAAGCTACTACTCTCGTCTCTTATGTTGCGATTTATCTGCCATCGTGGCTACTCAGCCAATAAGTACGTTAAAGACACCAAACCTTTTCACTAGCTTATAGGTAACGCGCTTGCCTTTCAGCTGCACGCTGCCTTTGTTCGCCTTTGGAGACTCGCTAAAAGCCAGATTTTTAATTCTTTTGTAGCAGAGCTACAAGCAGGCAGATACAAACTCAATAAAGGAATCGTAAGATAACGCTTGAGCAAAATCCGTCTTGCTACTTTTAGTAACCCTTAGTGTCAGAGCGAAAACCTTGTGGTACTGCCAAATTCGTAATGCCACTTTTTTTGCCGACATATTTTTCGTTGTTGTGAATACGTAATTTTATCTATGAACTACCATATTTTCATATTACTTGCGAATGATACAGGAAATGAAGTAAATACAGACCTTTTCGAAGTCAAAAGTTGGTAATATCCTACTAATTCGTGTTAAAATAGGCTCAATCGTGTTACAGATACTTAATGCTTTATTAAGATAGACTGCCGTCGTGATGCTTCTGCAGTAAGCTGAATTTAATTTGTATTAGTACAGTGAATATTTTAATTACCTTTTCCATTAGTTTACTGAACGCAACAGTAATCGTCAAAGAGAAATTAATCATCAGCAGAATTTTGTTTCACGGTATTTAAAACAATCTGACAATGGCAAAGTAGTTTACAAATTCTACACTCGTAGAAACTTACTGATTCTAACGATGTCATTAAAAAAGTATAGTTTGAAGAGTATTTTCTTCTAGAAATGAATTGCCTTGACGGCTGATCGATCAAGAGCTGGAAAGGGAAAATTTTACGAGAGTATGACGAGAGGGACAAGCGCTTAGGAGAGGACTTCCCTATCAATACACGTTCTTGAGAGACGCCTTTCCTATCAATCTCCTGAATAGATTTGTTTCTCAAATCAACAGAGTGCGTCATCATCTACGACGACGAACTATTACCTACGGTTTTGTAGAGAAACAATTGAAGTATACAAACATAGGGATAATTTTAATCGGAAAGAAGAGACCATGAAACTTAGTGATATTTGGACAGTAGCACTACAGAATTGCTAGACAGTTTTATCCGTGACGAGATTACGATCGATAGTTAAGTTTTATCTCTGACAAAGGTTATCTCTGCATATCACGTGTAACTCTGGCCACGCCCACTTTCTACGATACATAAGTCGCTCTCAGACGTCCGACACGTCAGTCGGCAAGACTCACCGGGGGAGAAACACCCCTCTGAAGATGTCCAGCGCAGCTCTGGACGAAACTTTAGGAGCTGAAGAGTTTCATGGACCATGACCTTACATCCCGGAAGGTTTACCAGAAGATATGTCATCCGGTCGTGAAAGCTTTCATACTATGAATAGTCACTCCGTTGATTTTTGTTGTTTCGAATTAGACCATGCAGTACTCCTACACCAGACTTGTGAACTTTGGCTGTTGAATGCAAATGTCGCATGATGGTTAAGTGATAGTCCATCACATATCAGTAATCGAGGCTTCCTTAATGTGGAAAATCATTCATGCTAGAACGATCTGTGTTGAAACAAGAATATCTTTTTCTGGCGTATTTTTCCCAAAAGGACTCGCTCCACACACAGTTCAAATCTTTCTAGTGACCACCTCTGCATTCACCCCTCTGTTATACCAAAAGTAAATACTGTGTTGCTGATGTTTTACCTTTTTCCACTTGCGACTCAATTTTACAATGCTTAACCGCAGTTCATGATTTTCAAGTATGCAAAATCCAATGCTTAACTGCAAGATGATAACTAGTACTTCAGATTCGAAAATGACAGTTGATACATACACTGACAGCGTCGCGCCGCGTACACATGAGGATTTCAGGCGGCGGGTGGCGTCTGGCCGGTGGTCGGTAGGCGCTGCAGCGCGAGGAAACGCTCTAGCGTAAGCTGTTCTTATCGCGACGCAGCCACGAGCTGTCCTGCGGAATTGTTTCTGGAAGTACTTGCTATTGATGGTGGGTAGAATGTGAAGCGAATTATCTTCGAAGTTCAATCAGACTGATAACTTTAGACGAGGGCTGAGATGTGGTAAAAAAAAAAGGGAAAAAATTTGCAGTCGTAGGCGAGCAGTCGACTATAAGTTTAGAATGGACAACGATTACCATTAGACCACAGGGCCACCCAATCCAACAATATCTGGGAAGTAGACAACACGTCCTCCTGACACTTCCGCATCTTACAGTGTTGCCAGGCAGTGCAGATGGCCACACTTAAGAGTTGTCAGAGGCGGTCAGTTTTATCGGCCACCTTTAAGTGAACGGCTCGGACTTAGTCTCTGTGGCGGACAGTGGCGGTCAGTTTTTATGTCTAAGACTGTACACTTGACAGCACTG
Organism: Schistocerca piceifrons; assembly: GCF_021461385.2. Classification (NCBI taxonomy): domain Eukaryota; kingdom Metazoa; phylum Arthropoda; class Insecta; order Orthoptera; family Acrididae; genus Schistocerca; species Schistocerca piceifrons. The sequence continues at coordinate 6,416,696 of NC_060149.1, forward strand.
CCGAATATAACCAACATAACATACCTGTGTTGCAGGTCCTCTGAACACCAAAACCCCGTGGGGTACAGTCGTTTGACTACACACAATGGATACCGCAAGAGACTACTAGAGTCCGAAGGTCTTTATGGCAGTCAGTCTAAGCGTCAACTAATATCGTCATACAAAACATATTAGAAAACACGTTCTTAGCGATGAGACACCCTATAACACTCATAAACTAACATTAATTACAACAAGTGACATTCCAAAAGTTCTGAGAAAACAGATTACTTTACATATATCCTACAGTAATGCTTAGTCAAAATTAAGACTTGAGACAATATATGGAGTTACAAAGCTGTACGGCAATTGGAAAAAAGTTTTTCGCTGTCGAAAAGGTTTTCCATCCACGTGCTGAAAGTCGCTCAACGGCGAGGGCTCTGGAAACTGGATATTGGACGAACCAGTAAAAAAACACGATTAACGGCAACGGCAACATTAACAGCGAATCACCAGTAATATCATTGTTCTCGTAACACATCAACAGCTACGCGTACACAAAGTTGAACTTTAAATGACATGACCAACATCGTCGTTCTGGACCTAGATTCAAACCCAGCACCTATAGCCATTGCTAACTAAGCTAAGCTTTGTTTGTGCCTTATTGAGACCCGATCACTAGGCATAAAGGGGCATGAAGTATAGGCGTTTGCACCAGTGTCAGTTATCAATTCAGATCCTGAAAATAAATGACGAAATTGTTTGTACTGAACTGGGAATCCTGTCATAACTGTTACCTTCCTGGGAACTACCCCCAACGACGCTTAATATGGTGTCATTCACAAGGAAGAAGGTACGCTCATGTTTAAAATTGAAATGCCATCATGTAATGCTTGTGACAGGGATGCGAACCCAGCATCCAATCGGATTATTAACGAAGTACGTAAAATCAGAAGTTAAGTAACAAATGTTTTCACCGATAGCGAGATTTTGGAACCTTAAATGACGATAGAATTGTTTTTTGCCTGACTGGGATTCGAACCCAGCATCTAGCGCCGTCGTTTTCTAGCCAGGAACAGACTATAAATAGCTATTGTTGGTTCACCAGTGGCGAGATGTGCGCATGTTTAGCTAGACATCAGGCGACGAAAAGTTCTGTGTTGAATGGAATTCAAACCCCACACACGTGGTCATCAAATTCTTTTCCAATAATATCTCTGAGTGGCATGTTTGTACTTTCAATGATGTGACGGAAAATACTCTGCTGGCTATAAGTTGAATCCACAACATATCGTCGTTGGTGATCACACCCAAATCCGTTTTCGACAGTAGAATGGAGAGGAATCTTTGATCTTCAAAAGATGTAAGGAAACGTTTGATCTTGTAATGTTGTGATAGAAAGGTCATCATGTGGCTGTGAGTTCAAACGAACACGTTACAGCTGACAATGCACGAAGAGACGTTGAAAATGCAACTATGTTTCACTATTAGTTAGGAGAGCACATGCTAGGGCTTGAAATGAAATAATGAATATTTTGTGCTGATCAGGATTCGAAACCAGATAGGTGCCTTTCGAGGAGGCCTAGAAGAGTTTGCAATCTTGGGGAACACAGTGAAATCGAATTCGAATCCCAGTCCAGTACCACAATTTTCAACGTCTCAGTTTCAAATAAAGTAAGAGCCTTGTGAACTCACATGGCCATTGGTTCATTAAATGAAATACGTTTTCCAGTTTACGACGGCTTGCTGGTGACAGAGTCTCTGCCTTCCGGGGTTTCTCCATCTGTCACAGCTCAAACGAATGCCGCTCTGCCCCAGTCGGGGGATGTTAACTTTACTGCGGATATTGAACTACGGAGCTTACTGGCGTTCTGCACTTGGCGTTAAGAGGGGCGAAGGAGAGTTACTTGTGTGTGTTAAAAATCTGCTCCCGACGTGAGATGTGAACCTACACCTTTTACACATCAATACAAGATTAATCCACAAGACCGCAGAACCCCCTGCGAAGCGCATAATTATGAATTGCAGAGTATTCATTTAGATATAGATGCAGATGTCAAGGACGGGTAACAGGAGGGAGGGCGGGATCTGGGAATGGATAGAAGTGCAGGAGTGCAAAATATAAGCGTGAAATGCTTGCAAAGTATTGCTTACTTAGATGTGTGCCACAGTTCGTTTTATCTTAGGACCGAGCGATAAGGAAGGACTGTTTTCAGAACGAAGAATGGGTTATAGGGAAGCGGAGATCAAAGAATACTGTTTCATAGGTGTTGAGTGGAATGATAGAGAGTAAAGACAGCAGCAATTAAAAGAGAAAATGTAGCGTCAATGGAAACCGCTAGATTTGTTTATAAACTTTTGGGGGAATGGAATAGAGGGGCACTTGTAGCGATAGTGTCAGAGAGAGAGTGTGAGAGAGAATAGAAGAGATATTAACAACGAGTAAATGTAATATGAAATCGTTTGCGTATTGTGTGGAGGACGGAGGGTGATTTCATGGATTGAGGGGAAGAGAGAGATGTATTTGAAATAACAACAGCTGGTTCAAATGGCTCTGAGCACTATGTGACTTAACTTCTGAGGTCATCAGTCGCCTAGAACTTAGAACTAATTAAACCTAACTAACCTAAGGACATCACACACATCCATACCCGTGGCAGGATTCGAACCTGCGACCGTAGCGGTCGCTCGGCTCTAGACTGTAGTGCCTAGAACCGCACGGCCACTCCGGTCGGCTAACAGAAATTACGCTGACAGAGTCCATCCACACTGATTACTTTGTAAATATCTAGACAGGGTTTAAATGAAATCAAAATAGAATATTTGACAAACTGTATATTCGAAAGAAACCCACTTGAATCAAGAATGCAATTCAAAGGAAAACTAACCCATATTGTATCTTTTCTCTTGCCACGCGATCTTCCACTGGCTCCCAATGAGGAAAAATGACGGAAAAGAAGACATAACATAACATTTTAAGGACTTTAATATTTTATCCAGCCACCTTCATTATTTTGAACTTCTGTCATGCGTCTTGGCATGGAATGTATAAGCCATCGGACGTAACAGCCAGAAGAAGAAGCAACTTCCTCCCAGGCTTCCAGGACGCAGTCCAAAAGAGCGTCCGCAGTAGTTGGTTGGTTTCGCGGCCAGTTCTCTGTTAATGTTCTGGCGACCTCAGCCCACATGTTTTCAATGGGGTTCATATCAGCTCCCCGTCGCGGCCAGTCCATGACGTTGACGCCAATCGTGGAGAGCCGCTGCTGAACAAATGCAGACTTGTGAATGGGGGAATGATCCTCTTGCGATGTGACGTCGCCTTCTGCGTACAGCATTCGCACTGACGGAAGCATCACATTTTCCAATATGTGGGCATACTGCACGCTGTCCAGAGTTCCTTCTATCCTGTGAAGAATTCCCGCCCCTCTCGCAGAAATGCAACCGCAGCAGGTAACATAGCCGGCCACTTCTTCTCGTTGTATTTACATATTCGCGTCGATGGCGAGTCCCTTGCGGCCTGTAAACGATTCGTGGACCGTCGTTACTGGTGGAAAACACATTATCATCAGTAAAAATCACGTTGTCCCACGACGCCCTCAGATAAAGCTACGCAAATGCTAGCCGGTATAAAACGTTGTCTTCGCTGAGCTCTTGTTTCACGGCGGATCGTCGTGCATGCAGTCCAGCGTCCCTCAGTCTTCGGCGAATCGTGTCACTGGAGCCGGGGAAGTTGGTCTCCCGCCGCAACTGCTTCGCGTTCAGAAAGGGATTTTCTCTGCTCCTAGGCACTAGGTCCCTGATTTGTTGCTGTGAGCTCACTCTCTTCCTGCCTCAGCCAGGAGCCCTGTTGGTGGTGTCTCTTTCAAGGCAAATCCTCCACGATCTCGTTGCAGAGGTATGTGATAGGCCAGCTTCTCTGATGGAACATCCTCCTTCAATGAGAGCGACGATTCCATCCCTTATAGACCTCTCCCAGTGAGCCATTACGGCAGACAGCCTGATGTGTATTTCCGCTTGCCACTCTTATACTGACGCCAGGAGAGGAGGTAAACACATTTACGTCAAACGGAGGGGCAGAGGCAGAGGCATGCGGCGCAGCCGTGCTGGCTCGTCCCAGGCTGTTGGTCGACCAACGCCACCGCCAGCTCGCTCACTTCCTTCTCGCCTTGGCCAGCCTGGCTGTACCGTAGCTCGCGAGCCGCGGCTAGTACAGACCCGGGCCGCAAGACCACGATCACCCCTTAAGGGGTCAAAAGTTACAAAAATGGCTCTGAGCACTATGGGACTCAAATGCTGAGGTCATTAGTCCCCTAGAACTTAGAACTAGTTAAACCTAACTAACCTAAGGACATCACAAACATCCATGCCCGAGGCAGGATTCGAACCTGCGACCGTAGCGGTCTTGTGGTTCCAGACAGCAGCGCCTTTAACCGCACGGCCACTTCGGCCGGCAAAAGTTACACCTAACCTACCCAAGTCTGTAGTGTAAACTTACGCAGCTACAGCTATTATGCTGTAACATGTGCAGGCACACCTACAGTTGACGACTCATTCAAATATTTGACGAACAATACGTTCAAAAATACATTCATTTTAAACATAGCTACCACAAAATATTTCACCTAGCTAGCAATAGCATGACGCGGGAAACTATTCTTTCTTGTAAGCGCTCTGCATTAGATGTAGCCTTAAGAAAACGTGTATTCAACCACGACAACTAAGCGGAATGTGAAAGTAAACAGGTTTGGCGGCAACTTCTCCAAATTACAGTACATACGTAGTATATAATGCACGTTTTGTGCACTTATAACATGTACTCAGTGTCTCTGAAACAATACGTGTTGCACGACGGGAATTACTTTCTGCTGAGGCACTTAATTTGTATCTCAATGATACACGACTAGTAGAAAACATTGCTCTTACGGCAGTCAAAAATGGTTCAAATGGCTCTGAGCACTATGGGACTCAACTGCTGAGGTCATTAGTCCCCTAGAACGTAGAACTAGTTAAACCTAACTAACCTAAGTACATCACAAACATCCATGCCCGAGGCAGAATTCGAACCTGGGACCGTAGCGGTCCTGAGGTTCCAGACTGCAGCGTACGGCAGTCAATCCATTTGTAAATTAACACCATGAACGCAGATATTAGGCAACACGTTACTAGGGATGAGAAAGGCCTTAAGGTTTGCAGCTAAACATGCTACTCCCAGCTACTACTGAATTTGAATTTGATTATGAACGTGTCTTCATAACCATGTGTGCGGCGTTCGACTCTCAGTCAGCATAGACGTTTTCGTCGCCTTATTTCTAGTTAAACGAACGCGTATCTCGCTAATGGTTTCCAACATTGGACATTTCTCGTCTGTTCCTGGTTAGACAACAACGGCGGTAGGCACCGGGTTCGAGTCCCGGTCAGGCAATACAACTTTAGTCGTCATTTAAGGCTCCAACCTCACTACTGGTCACAAGGTGTGATATCCACATTCTGATTTTACGTACTTATTCAACAATCCGATTAGGTGTTGGGTTCGCATCCTTGTCACCAGCATTACATGATAGCATTTCAATTTTAAACATGTGCGTCCTTTGTTCCTTGACAATGCAACAATATACAACGTCTTTCGAGGTTAATTACCAAGAAGGTAATTGTCATGTTAGGGTTCCTGCTTTCGTACAAACGTTATCGTCATTTACGTTCAAGTTGAGAATTGATAACTGATACTTGTGCAAACGTCAATATTTGACGTCTCTTTATGCCTAGTGATCGAGTCTCGATAAGGCACAAAGCTTTGCTTGGTTAACAATGGCTTTACGTTCTGGGTTTGTATCCGGATCCAGAACGAAGACGTTGGTCATGTCATTTAAAGTACAACTTTGTGTACAAGTAACTGTTGATGAGTAATGTGAACAATGATATTACTTGTGATTCGCTGTTAATGTTGGGATTTCCGTAGAGTGCTTGCCGCCGTTCATCACGTTTTCATTTAACTGCTTAATATTACATAAAGTTGATGCGAAACCACTCCAGGTTGAACGTTGAACGACGTTCAGCGTGTGTTGGGTAAACCTTTTAGACAGCAAAGAACATTTTTCCAATTGCCATACAACTTTATAAATCCTTATACTGTCTCAAATATTTAATTGTGCCTATGGATTACTCAACGATTTATGTGACGAAATTAGTTGCCCCATAACGTTTGAAATATCACTTATTGTAATTAGTTTACAAACGTTAAGGACTGTCTGATCTCTTCTGTACTTTCGTGGTGTTACTTTACATCTGTACGGACTGTCACAAAGACCGGGGTATCTAGTAGTCTCTAGCGGTACCCATTGTGTATCTTACAACGACTGTACTGTGGAGGGTTACGACGATGTGCAACACAGATATGCATATATTCAGGTGCAGCCTACTGGTTGGAATTCAGGCGTGACCCACCCTTTTTTTGCTGTCGAGTGTACAACAAACGTTCCCTCCACAAAAATAAGGACACCAGTAGTAATTAAACTTCTCCTACATTGTAATCAGTTATTTTTATGAGATGTTTTCGAATACAGAGTGTAGTCTGTATCATAATTCTAAACGATAACCATTTAGCAGGCAGTAATGTTTTTTCAGCCTTGTACGTCGATGTCAGTTTCAGCTGCTCATTTGAAAAAGAAAATGGTTCAAATTGCTCTGAGCACTATGGGACTTAACATTTATGGTCATCAGTCCCCTAGAACTTAGAACTACTTAAACCTAACTAACCTAAGGACATCACACAACACCCAGTCATCACGAGGCAGAGAAAATCCCTGACCCCGCTGGGAATCGAACCCGGGAACCCGGGCGTGGGAAGCTAGAACGCTACCGCACGACCACGAGCTGCGGACTGCTCATTTGACGTAATGACTTTTGTCTAATAATTATGTAAGCATAATAAAGCAGAAATAACGTCACTTCATAATTAGTTCAAGCCTTGCCTACGTTTGAAGAAATTGTTATCGTTATATGTTTCCCATTAATTAAGATGTTTAGAGCTTAAACGAAACAGATAGGTATAAAATAATCGACTTTAGGCTCTAATAAGAGACGTTTAAATTACAGAGAGCCTCATCAGTATACAGAAGTGTAGCAGACCGTACACAAGAAAGTGAATAAAAACTATATATTTAAACTGTATGCATTACATACTATGACCTCCTAATTATTACGACCAAAGTAGCTGAGAGCTACGTTCGGGAGATAAGTGCCTCTTCTGTTGCTCTTTGCACTGATGAACAGGTGAATCACGAACAAAGTCACGGACAACGTAACAAGTGCTCAAAATGTCGATCTTGAGCATTGCCACACACTATAAAGTGATTCTGGAGAAACAATACTGTACGTTGAATCTGGATTTAACGATAACACAGGCCTTAGTTGTAAGGCATTTCGAGGCTTAATGCGTCGTGGGTGATTCATAATAGACAATTTGTTTTAATGTTCGCCTCAGATAAAAGTAGAGAAGTGTTAAATTTAGTGTCAAGACCGTTTTGTGATTTTTGAATGACTGTTACAATGTTATCCAAAAGTTCTGTCTGCGATTACAAGCGCGGAGTGAGAGGGACATCCGTCCTGTTGGCACCACACAAATTGTCTTATGCCCTCTGGGATGTATCACAATAACTGCGGAAGCTGCATACCTTAGAACCTCGAGCTACTTGAGTGTATTTAAATTACTATCAATAAAACAGGGACCAGTGACGCGGGTCTTAAAAAACACGCACCAAATGTTGACAGACAAACAGCGTTGTTTTTATACACTTATTTGAACAGTATGGACTTTCAGCTGACAATTAGAGCAAGTGGTGTCTCTTCAGCATACAAGCGAGCCGCTGCTCTAATACTTTGACGACACTAGCCGTAAACTTGCGACTGTCCTACAGGTTGTGATTGTCTCACTACCTGTGCGAGGAAGTTATCCGATTTCTACAACAGCAGAACAAAGACTGATGGCCTTCAAGCGGACATATAAAGACAAGAACCATCCCTGAGTGATGAGTTTGCTTACATCTGGATATAACAGGACAGACGTTTGTGGAACCTCTTCTCCTGACGGCGGGACAATGGTTTTGCGGCACTGTTATGCTGCTACAGTTTAATTGAATCCCAAACATATTATGTCGTTGAAGTTCTCTTAGAACCTTCTTTGAAAGGCCGCAGAAAAAAGTATATATGTTGTCATTTGAAGAAAATAACAATGTTGGTGTCGTAATTCGGGACCATAAACGATAAAATTACTTGCGAACGTCAGAAAATTCACCATTTTTCCCACAACAACGTAATGAAAACTGTACTCGATATGTTTATTCGTTCTGGATATATTTCTGGTGGCCTATTTTATCTGCCTCACCTTGTATGTTCCCTAATTCTGCAAGGTACTGACGTCAGTGAGAAAGGTCGATAGTTACATACTTCAGTTTACTGATTCTCCTTATGGAATGGAACATCCTGAAGCTATTTCCATTCAGTAAAGCCGGCCGGAGTGGCCGAGCGGTTAAAGGCGCTACAGTCTGGAACCGCACTACCGCTACGGTCGCAGGTTCGAATCCTGCCTCGGGCATGAATGTGTGTGATGTCCTTAGGTTAGTTAGATTTACGTAGTTCTAAGTTCTAGGGGACTTACGACCACAGCAGTTGAGTCCCATAGTGCTCAGAGCCATTTGAACCATTCAGGAAACACGCTCCGTTGATGATGCGACTGAGGATCCAGGTTGGAAGAACAGACGGTGCTGCTACGCTTCTCTCTCTTCATGGGTAAATAATAGCTCTCACCTTAAAAGTAGCTCTGAAGAATTTCGTGATCTTAAAGGCAAATAAGTGGTGCACTCCTTCGTTAAATCTGCTGTGTTATGTCGAAACACGCTATAGTTTCTATGATAGTACTGATTGCCTAATAAACACTTCTTCTAGTGTAATTTGCAAGTAACAGGTAATCTTTCCTTTGTTAAACAACTCTTACCCCATTATTAAGATCCTCTGTGCAACGAACCTACCTACAAACGTTCCTTTAGGGTTCGGGCAAGTCGAAAGGTTTCTTATGTGCGTGGCTGAGCCAATGTTCGTTGGTGTCTAGAAGCTGGTCACTCAGCTGACGCATGACCCTGTAAACTACTCTGTTAACTTTTAATAATGTTATCATTTCTAGGCAGTATTATCGGTGGTGTAAATAAAAATGATCTAATACCTACTGCTTAACATTTAGAATCAAAAATGTTGATTTAGCTTTCGTTAAGAAGAATGCAATGAGGAACCAGCATCTAAAATGTTCTTGATCATGGTCACCGATCACGAAAATATCACGTGTCCGTACTTTCCCCCCACTCATAACGTCATCATGCCCCTTCTTGTAGCGTTCCCCACGCCTCTCCTCCAATCACAGCCGAGTATTTTATCTGCTATTGAAAAGAAACAGTCAATTCCAGTGAGGTAATCCCATGGCTATTAAACTAAAACAGCCAACCACAACATAGCCCTAGAGTAGCGATCTTGGTGGTACTCAAAAATATTCAAATTATCTGGATGTTGTACTCTGCTAAAAAGATACATCTACAGTACATAAAATTCGTCAGCGTCACACTCACGCGCGGGGGCGCGCGCACGCGCTCACACACACACACACACACACACACACACACAGAATGTTTATGTCAAGTGTTAGACTGACATCTCCACGGTTAAATCACGTATCAAAATCCCCAAGAAGGGTGTTGGCATTTTGATCTCAGGTTATGTTACTGATGGTCCAGGCACGAAGTGTCATCACCTGACGTTTCTGCAAGTTTATCGGTAATGCTTCGCCTTACCAGGCACCATTTCCTGTAACAGAAAAAAATAATCGATATTACTGGCAAGCTATAATTGCTTTTTATTACATTTGTTTCAGTCCTACTTGACGTATTATAGCATAAAAATGAACTTTCGAGAAAGTCTGCCACATTTATCAGTAGGATTATAGTTTCATGGTTCTCTAGAATTTTTAGACACTATATGTTCATTGGGCAAATTGTTACAAATTTTGCTTTCATGTGGGAAAATTGGTACATCATTTGTTGAAAGTCCGCGGCTCGTGGTCTTGCGGTAGCGATCTCGCTTCCCGCGCACGGGGTACCGGGTACGATTCCCGGCGGGGTCAGGGATTTTCTCTGCCTCGAGATGACTGGCTGTTGTGTGTCTTTCATCATAATTTCATCCTCATTCACTCGCAAGTCGCCGTAGCGGCGTTAAAGAACTTGTGGAGCGGCGGCCGAACCGCCCCGCGAGGGGTCCCCCGGCCACCAATGCTCATTATTATTATTATTATTATTGTTATTTGTTGAAAAATACTTTGCAATATCTTTGCTGACCTGTAAATTGACCATCACTGTCCTGCGATTGTTCCAACCATGTGTTTAGGGTAATTGGAATCACCCTTTGGAAATACACACTACCAGCTACTGATACTGCAATATTACAACATCTCCATCCCCTAGCAATTACGGCAACTGAAAAGCATCACAGAGCAATGTAGACGTGGAAAATATTTAATTTGAGTTTCCATTGGAACCTCCCATATTTTATGTGCAGACACACTGCAAGTCACACACTAAATGTAAATTTTTTGTGAAATGCTTTTTAAGATAGGAACAAAATTCAGATCGTTCGAATACTTCTGATCATGGCCACGATGGGTGATCTGTGGCTGCACTATGACTGGCTGTTTCATGTTGATAGCCACAACAATGCTACGGTGTAATTGCCTATTTCACTTTCATGTTCAGTAAAATACTAGACATTAATGGGTGGACAGGGCAAGGGTGGGGAGGATGTGAGAGGGAGGAGAGGAGGAAGGGTATGATGACACCATAGAAAGGAAGCATGGTGTGTCACATGATGATGATGATGATGATGATGATGATGATACAGATGAGGGAGTCATGGTGTGGGTGATGTCAAGATTTGGGGGTGGGTTATGTCATGGAGTCGGTGACCACTTTCAAGGTCGTTTTTCATCTTCGATCTTCATTGCATTTCTACTTTCGATATATATCGAGAAAACGACAACGACAGTACTCACTACTTATGTTCGGTCCTGCTAAGTGAGGCAATTCACAGTTGTATGTGGAAAAATTTGCATGTCCGCCAGACACGTTTCAGCTCAGAGTTACAGTTTACAAAGCTAGTTATCGAAAAATACGTAAGACTAAATTCAATTCTGGTTAGATTTAGCGTTCAGGAAGCTGCCTATTAAATATTTTATAAATTCTCAGAATTCCCGCGGAAAACTTTACAATTACACGATATTGTATCCTGAAAAGTTTCAGTGCCTTTGAACCGTAAACTGTAGGCTCTTTCTCTGTCAACTCTCAAAGCAAACCGCCCACTTCCAACGTGGGCGTCGCCATAATGAAAACGATCTGTCGTTGCAAAACTCTCGAGTTTACACTTAGCTTATTCCTGCCACACAACTGCACATGAATTTAGATTAGAATTTCAGCAGATTTGTTCTGCTGCTATTAGACTTTTGCTTGGGTCTTCAGTGTCCTCATTATTTACATTTTAAGCAGTGAGATAGTGAACTTAATCTTACTTGCCATTACTTATTAAATTTACGTGACTGCAGATAACTATGATAGCCTACTGTTTCGTACTGCCGCTACATTCTAACATTTTTAGTTTATTTTGCTCTAAAGCAAGTTTGTCAGTTCTTAGAATTAACTTACCGGCTCTTAATTCTAAATGTTTTAAATTAATGAAAATTCTGGAACTGTATTTCGATAGTGCTGTTCAATCGATTACTGTAGACACATGGTTCTTTGAAATCGCTTATGGCATTTAGAACTCATTAATTTCAGCTGTATATCTTAAGTACTGTTCTGTGTACCAAGAGGGCGTTTAGTCACGCTCCTGGCCTGATTTTCATCTTCTATTTGGTGTCCTTTACCATTTTGTAACTGTATTTGTTTGGATTTTATGTAATTTTTGGTAATGAAATGATTTTTCTCACTCCAGTCCGCGTTATTTCGCCACCTCAACACACAAGCTTACAGTAACGGCGAAGCGAACACGAATTTCCCATTCAGAGTAACTCTTAAGGCTACCTGTTGCCCTTCTGTTGGCCAGGTTACTTCGTGTTTTCTCATTCCGCCCATTGCATAGACTGCTAGTTTAGCAGACAACTTTAGTCGCTACCTCCTATCGGCTCTGTCAGGACTTCCTCATGCCGCATCATCTGAAAAACCAGCACGTTCATCCGCCCCTGTCCTGAATGTCTCATCTGTCACTCAAAATCTATAATTATCAGATACGATTTCAGAAAGTTTCATAGCTGCACTGCTGCCGGGTTACTAATTCCTGGGTACTGATCTTTGTTTACGATTTCAGTAAGGTAATCCGAAGTTGACAAACTGAATTAGTTTGGAAGTGATGGGTTTCAAACGGAGGACATCTGATTGGAGAGTATAAAATTGGACCCGCGAGTCACGACCAGTGCCGCTACCACCGCTCCGCGGCTTGTATCGAGTTTCTCTCGTCCACTCTTGCTCGGGACGTGAAGTAGTAAAGTAGCATAGCCTTCAGCTGATAGGAAGCAACCTCTAACAAGGCGCTTAATAGCGAATGGCCTAAGTAAGGCCCCAATAGCTTTCTGTTTATACTTATATGTATGCAACCAAAAAGAACCCTGTACAACCAGTTAAGTGCAACATATGTTATTTTCTACCAACGAATTCTAATTATTCTAGTCGTTTCAGATCCAGACCATACAGCCAGCACCTTATCGAAGTTATTGACAAACCAGCCGTGATTTATATGTTTCTATTTAGCATTGGCCACCAGTCAACATTGGCTACGACTCGTTCGTCGTCATCATAATATATTCAATGGCGCCGGCAGAGCAGACGGCTCTGGAGACCGCGCATGCATCCAGAGTACGGTCAGATTTTAGTCTTAAGCCACTGGTGTGATTCTTGCTCTATTCCAGCAGCCACTGAGCGCGTACATCCAGAGTGAGGGGAAATCACGAGGTACAAGTAGGACTTGCGGTCGGAGGACAACTTACATGGATCGAAGAGTGCAGTGGAATGTTATCCAGGAAAAACAACTATGAGCACTTCTAGATGTGACGCAGCAAGCGCGAAACTCTAGAGGGTACTTATACTGGGCGTTGCAGCTACCCAAGCAGTGGTACAAAGCTGACACTACTACAGATCAGTCTGTTTGTCGCTTCGTATGATGACGTAGGAGGAGGTGATAGATGCAATTTAGTAGGGTGTCTCTGATGGTCTTTCTGTGATAAGTCACCTTCTCCACTCATTTTACTTTCACCCTTGCTTGTACTCTGCCGAGTTCTTTAAGTTGCAAGACCCATTAGTAGTTCCTTGTCGTCCTCCTTGTTCGAGCGTTAAGCAGCTGCTGGCGGATCCACGCAGATCCTCAGTAGCCGGCAATTGTTTTCACCTCCCTATCCAGGATGCGACAAAGCTGAAGATAAGGACATAAGAAATTCAGTTGAGACTATAGATTCTACAATATGATTTACGCTATCTTTCGCTCAAGTCAACTCTAATGCTCACCATGCAGAGTAAAAATTAAAATGAAAGAAGTTCGATTAATCTGATAGGACAGCAAAAGTTATAAAAAGCATAACTAGTGATTAGGGACAACAAGGACAAACTTAATCTCGATGTTTTAACGGGGATCTAAATCCCCGTCTTCAAAACTACGACTTAATTGCGACGTCAACTTTCTCGGTAATATACAGGTTGACAGCAACTATTTTCTTTAATGATGTATTTTGTACCTTTGTTATTGTGTTCTTATGTTACAAAATTGTAATTGACACCAGTTCATCAAAGTAAGTAACTTGTAAGTTACATTTCACTGCACACGTTTCTGTTGGTCATAGTATATGGACAATATGTGAGAAGTAGGGACTGTTAGTGTTTGCACGTGTGTTAATAATTCAGCAAGGGACTGGATAACAGCATTGCTGGTTCTAAGGACATTTCAAAAAAAATTTTTATGAGTGTACAAGTGGTGGTTTAAGGACTTGCTATATTGTCCGCAAGACTCTTCGATGGTGATTGTGCACCTGCACAGTCGCAACAGATGGTTGCTGGCCATCTCTACAAGGACTACAGTGGGTCTGCATCTTTGATGACCCACCAATACCATTATTTCTACAAGGACTGCAGTGGGTCTGCACTTCTGGTGGCCCACCAATACCACAATCCCTACCAGGACTACAGTGGGTCTGCACCTCTGGTGGCCCACCAATACCGTTATTTCTACAAGGACTGCAGTGAGTCTGCTCTGTGATGACCTACCTACCAATACTCTTCAAAATTTCGACTTACTCTTCTGTGGGTTTGCTCTGTTGTGGCCCATTACCTGTCAGCATGTCAAGAGTCAGCACTGTCTTTCCATTGGAAGGACAACACTACTTCTTCAAGACTGCATGGAAATCCACTACTTCTGTGTGCAATTTCTTTTACTAATGAGACTTTGTAAAAAAAAACTGTAATTACTATTATGATGAATGATCAGGACTGTCTTTATGGACTGTGACAAAATTTTAGCTTTTGGCCAACATTGTATCAATAAGTGTGTGCAATTGATTTCCTTGTTATTGTAATTATGAAAAATTTTTTCAAATCATTAGTGGCCACTGCCCAAAACAATTTGTAAAATTTTTGTGGGGAGCATGGGGTCAGCACATTGCACTCCAGGCCGTTTCACACACTTCACAGGTCTTGGAGCCGCCACTATTTGGTCAAGTAGCTCCTCAGTTGGCATCAAGAGGCTGAGCACACTGCGTACAAGTCTTCAGACCAAGCAAAAATCCTTGGTAGTACGGGGAATCAAACCTGTGTCCTCAGCATGGCAGACATGTACATTGGCTTGTCATCTACGGAGGCATTCTGTTTGCTTATACGCTGTTCTAAAACTGTATTTACCCTAATAGCTACTAACTTCACCTGCTACAGATGAGTATGTAGAATCCACTATCATACTTTATGACTTGTCGTACATACAATTACATAAACAGAGAAATGATGATGAACAATGTACAACATCGCCGTACATGCTTTTCAGATTTGTATGTGTCAGACACGAGTAACTAGAAGCACTTCGTTGTGTACTGTTAGTTGACATGGCGATCGTAACTGTAACATAGATTATGATCAGCTGTACTTCCTACATGCAAAGGATATTGATCTACCGATGTATATTAGCCATGCTTCCTGAAAGTGGTACCTAAAGAAAACTGTAATTGTACTTTATAACAACCATTATGTCTAAAAGGCTGTTACAAACATCTATCAAAAACGAACATTCCTCTATAGCAGTGGTTTTCAACCTTTCTGAGACAATTAACCCCTGAGTGAAATCAGACAGTTGCTAGAAAACCCCTCCCCGCACCAACGGTCAAGTCATCAATGACAGGACGAATATAAACTTTATAATGAAACACAATTTTCTTTGAATACTGTTACTTTAAAAATCATGAAATATAGACAATATTGTTGTAGGTTTTTTGTTAAATACCGAGCTAAAGAGTCAGAGAGGTAATCGGTACCTACTGCTTGGTTTTAACGACATATTTTTATAGAATAATGAAGCATTTCTCAGTGCTTCGCAAGTGCTAACTAAAACTCCTTCCCAGAAAAGAAAATTAACCTTCCACATTCAGTGTAGCAATTGTTACAAAACATGTATCACTCCTCTCCTTAACGACACTTGCTCCACCCACACCCTCCACCCCCATTTAAAACCAACCAGCTTAAAATGTGTGCACTATATGTATTGTTTGTAGATCACCTGACTGCAGGACTCCTTACTTCTGAAATGGCGGAAATTGGAAGCTTAAGGCTGCCAACGCTTTGTATATGACTACTGCCAATGATAATAATAATATATAGATCCTGCATCAGCTTACTAGCTGTTACACAGTTCCTGTTTATTGTCAACTAGTTCCTTTATTGTTGCGAAGTAAAGAATGAAGCAGTTGCTGGTCTATTTAAGGAACCACTTGTAACTCTAAGAAGTCATTTTCAAGAGATATTTAAGCATTTGTTATATATATGTATCAATTTTATTGTCATAGATGCATGGTACAATGCACAAAATATGTCTGTTGCGAGTGGGCTATATGAGAAAGACGTTCATACAGCAGTTTCACAAGCTGCAACCCCCACCATGTTCTCACGCTTTAATACCAGTAATTGAAGAAAGAAATGTAATTATCGTCAACTTACATAATCAGTATTACAGTCTTACGAAATAGTTCCATATGTGAGATACAACTGAAGTCTTTTGTTTTTACCCCTCAGAAAATTTTATTTAAATCCTCAAGGGATAGTTGACCCTACTTTGGAAACCACTGCTCTCCAGAAAACAAATGTGTGCTGTTGATAAAAGTGCAGTGATGATTTATAAAGCATCTTTCGCTTCTTATGTAGGAGACAGTTGGAAACGGTCGCGAAACTTGAAACATGTCCTGTACATTCATGAAAATAAATTAATTGTAGCGGAGGGGCAAAGATAATATAACTGTTTCAGCTACTGATGTCCTAGATCAGAGGAAATAGCTGGGACGGTCGACGTGGCTGGGCAGAGAACTAAGTGGCCGGACGTTGCCCGTGGCAGCGGCAGCGGCAGTGGCCTAGCTGACCTCCAGCCGCCTCAGCCGCCAAGTAACGGCCGTTAAATGGACTTGTCCGGAACAATGAAATCGAGTTTCCAGTTTAGAACGGACGCAATTAGATAATGAAATTTCCGGTGCTGCGGCGAAATCTGCCGGCGGCACTAGACCACAGGCAATCGTCTACGAAAAGACGAGGACCCGGAGCTGCTCGCGCAGACACCCAACCACTTGGCTGGGCTTTTAGCAGCCGTTGGGTGGTTATTGTCAGCACCAGCATAGCAGTTACAGGCCACTGTGCATGCCCACTGCCTAGTGTTACAGCATTTGTAATTGAATTTTATACAGGGTAATAAGTCCGGCGTTGTCTATGCAATGGAGAAATCCTTAAACCATATCATGTGATTAACCGTTATGTGTTCTTGTTCGTCCTAAACAATAATGTAGGAAAACATCTATGGTAATTTCTGTCGGCACTTGTAGCAACACACCTTGTTAAAAATTGAAATACATAATATTAGTGTTCCACAATAATTACTTAATTTCATATTTCGTTGTGAGGTGGCTTTCTACGCCATTATCACACAACGTAAGACTGAACAGACACTCCATACAACTGAGACTGCTTCCATCTGCATGGAGCTTGTTCGTTTTAAGGATATGTGACCAGTGACAAATATGTATGGGGCATTCTAATGAAAATATACTCATATCTTCCGAGATTAAAACATTGAATACTTCACTACAAAGCATTTATGCTTTTACCTATTTAACGTTGGATCCTTGAAATTTGTGTCTTTCGTTTATGTAAGAGGCATTCAGATGAAAGCTAAAGGTAGAAAAGAAGTAAGTAAACCTTTTGTTGTTCAGAAGCAATCACTGTAAATGTTAACACATTTATCCCACTGTGAGACGAGACAGTGCCTTGATAGAACAATGTCTGTGGTTGCCTGTGGAAACACGACTGTATCAACTTGTGCACCACTTCATCTGAAGCAAATATACGCAACGAATTCTTTCTTCAGTGTCACAAAAGTATGGAAATCGCATGGGTAGAGGTCGGGACTGCATATAGGACTACCTTTGCTGCCCTGAGAAATTTCTGGAGCGAAACAACCTTCCTGGGATTAAACATGGTCCATATCTTCGAACTTCCGTTCGAAATGCCGACAGAGCACGTGATACTGGCATTGCACCATTATGGAACAGTGCATGGGAATGCAGTAGGGAACTCGGCACTGTTCACTACATACCCTTTTCTAAATCTTGTGTGGCAAGTTCACATTGTGCTAAAGAATCATGTCCCGTTCTACCTAAGTAGGATGTTTTCGTATCTTCTAGGCCAATAGATGAATAGACCAATATTATAAAAAATAAAAATATTCTAGTTAACACTCACATTGTTTATTTTCTAGAAAATTGATCTAATGATCCATAACATACAGAAAAATCCTACTTTCCCTTTTACCTAATAATAATGTGCTATAATAAAGTAATATAATAATAGCTATATTAAAGAATCATTTATTTTATATACATTTCCCACAGGTGAACGTAATTAAATAAATAAAGTGAATAAGTTAACAAAGGTAAATTATTATAAAAATTTTACATTGTGAACATAAGTAAATGTATTAGTTAAAAAAATTAAATTTTACATTGTGAACTCTATATCATGAAATTCACTATTTCTATTTTCAACTTTCTTCATTCCTTTATATTTCCATTTCATTTGCCCTTTTCTAATTATTTCATGTTCCCAATGATCAATTAATTTGTAATATCTATTTGGTAAAATAACTTTAAAATCATTATTAAGCTACATACAAATTTTTTCTCCATATCTAGTATTTAAATTTTCGGAGTCAGTAATATTATATGAAACATTTCTCTCTAGTTCAGTTCTTTTTTAATCTCTTTCGAGACACTAACAATATTGACATTTTTGATTAGTCTCCACTTATATAGAAAAATTTTTGTTATATTTATATATAATAATTATTTATTAGATTTTCAATAACAAGTGAAAAACATATGTTAATGTATCTATTCTATTTTCTAAAACATATCTTTTATCATCAAGAGGACTTGGTGCTTTTTTGTTTACTTGAATTGTATATATTTCGTGTGTTACACTTTTAATTAAATTAAATTTTCTATATTGTTCTAAATTGTTAAACAAACAGTCTTTATAATCTTCTAAATTTATTTTGTTTTTAATGACACATTTTTAATTCCTTTGGATTTTTTCTCTATTTTATCACCAACTTTATAAGCACACATCTTTGCTCTTAAACCACAAATTTCCTTCATCATTTTTCCACTGCATTCATCTTTCATCTTATCAACAAATTTTTTGTTTACATGTGGAATATATTAGCTGTTGGATAATCACTTGTATCAAAGTAATCAATCTTTGATTTCATATTTTCATAGATATCTTCAGTTTTAGTATTGTA
The DNA here is from genome assembly GCF_021461385.2 of Schistocerca piceifrons. Taxonomy (NCBI): domain Eukaryota; kingdom Metazoa; phylum Arthropoda; class Insecta; order Orthoptera; family Acrididae; genus Schistocerca; species Schistocerca piceifrons. The sequence goes on from NC_060149.1 coordinate 6,435,785, forward strand.
AATATAACTATCTGTATGTTCAAAACATAATTCAATATTTACACCATATTTTGGTTTCATAACACTATAGTGAAAATCATACATTAATTCTTTCGATATATCAAGTATTTTTAATCCAATATAACCAGGTTTATTAAATATAATTTTAGTTTTATTCATATGGCTAGCAGCAAGATTTTCATTGAATATAGTTTTATGTTTCAAGTTTGGTTTAGCTACAAGTTTATCACATATTTTAGTATTTGAAACTAATTTAGTATTTTGTCTCATTCTTATATTTTCCATTGTTTTTCCACATACAAAATTATTCATTACTTTATAAAAAGCATTTTAAAAATCAATTGTAGCTTTAGTTCTTAACTGTGTGTTTGGATCTATATCCTTCTTTAACCAATTAGATTGTAAGATGCATTCCTAGAGATAGATATTGTTTAAGATTTCTATAATGTACTACATAATTACACATTTTATCTAAAGTAGTTATTAATTTACTTTCATTTGTTCCTGGAACAAATTTTGAATCAGGAGCTAATGGTAAATCTGTAGGTAAATCATTTAATTCTTTTGTATATTGTACATGTACATCAAATATACATCCATCTTGTCTATTGTTCGAAATTTCATTTACTTTTGTACAATTAAAATTATTTGGTTCTTCCCATTTGAATCCACCATATGGTAAATATTGGTTCATAGCTTAACCATAAAAATTATTTGCATCTAGATACATTATATAATTTGATAATTCTTTATTATTAAACTGTTTTAAATATTAGCTTTTTCATGCCTTTTAGAACGTTGTGAAATTCCTCCTCTTATTCTTTTTGAACCTTTAGAAGCATATCATAATCATATAATAATTCAGGTACGTGCTGTAAAATACCAAGAAGGAACTAGATTATATGTTTGTATACACGTTTTCCTAAAATTTTCAAAAACATCACTTAACAATAATACAAAGTTTTAAGATTTCAATCATGATATTCACCAAGATTTTTAATACTGAATTTTTCGTAAACTAATTTTGCATGTACGTAATCTTCATCACTTCTGACATAATCATTTAATTCACTATAAAATTCATCTTTTGTTCGTAATTGTGTATCTTCAATCCACGAAATCATATGAATAAACACCTTTTATAATTACTAGATTCAAAAATTCTGGAGAAAAATACGTTTAATATATTTTAGTTGGTTTTTCTTAAAATTGATTTAAGTTTTTCCAGTGAAGAAGTTATAAATCTAAATATATCAAGAAATCTCATTTTTAGAGTTTTTGTATGTTTATCAAAACTAATATATTTATTTTCATTGTTTGGTATTAATTCTAATTCTTTATTATCAATAGCAAGTTCTCTTACAAAAAGATGTGAATCATAACCAGATAAATTATGTAAATAAATAGGTACAAAACCAGGATGATGTAGTTTTAACTTACAAGTATTGCATAATGGAGCAATATATTTTCCAGTTAAATGAACATGATGACGAACTTTTTATTAATTTTTGTATATTGACAATTTTATAATGTACAATATTTAGAATTAATATGAATTTTATTTTCTTCATTTGTAAGTGGTTTCATTTCTTCAGTTACAGAATATATTCTTCCAAATTTTTCAACTTCTTGTTTCATACATTCTACAATTTTTTGTGACAATTTGGTCCTCTATGAACAACAGGATCCTTATAATTTCCATATATATATATATATATATATATATATATATATATATATATATATATATATATATATTTAATACAAGAACAAAATCCACTTGTTTCATTTTTTGATATTTCATTGCATACGTTGTTTCTGGATTTGGTTTACAATTATCCATTTTTAAAAGTAAACTTTCAAAATCAGCATAACTAACAAATGGAACTATTTCTGTAAACTGATAATTTTTAAAATAATCAGATTCTCCTGCACCTGGCATTTCAACTTTTAATGGTTTATTAGTTAAACTGGTTGTTGTATGATTATCTAATTATTCTTTACCACTAAAATGTAGAAAACGTAAATCACAAATAAATTTTACTTCAATATGTTTAGTCATTAGACTTGATGCAAGTCTAGATAAATTTTTTATAAAACAATAAAATGAAATTCCTTCTTTTTTAAAATGAAGTAGATTTAAATGCTTTTCTTTTTTACATTTTGTAATTTTTGATGGATACACTTGATAATTTTCATGTTATTCATTAAATAAACAAACATTAATTGATACAATATTATATTTTCTACTTTTGGAATATGATCAACTAGTACTGAAAATTCATTATTTTCAAGTTTTTTAACATGATCAAGACCAACATTTTTATATGTTTAGTTATTCTATCAGAATGATCATCTACAGGAAACAAAGCAAATTTTATAGCCCACAGAAATGACATTTGATCATTATTTTTTAGATTAACACATGCTTTCTTATTTTTAAGTTTATCTGGTAATTCAATGCAAGATTAACCTCTTAGTGGAACATATTGATTAATTGCTAGCTGTAAACCAATAATTCTATTTAATGTCCATCCTGATCCTTATGCTTGAAAATTAGATATTTTCTAAAATATATCTTATACCATATTTAATTTTTTTAATAAAATATTTTTCTTTTAAAATAGTATACTCTGGTGTTTGTTGTCCAAATTCTTGAACTTTTTCATTTATTTCATCTCTTTGTAGTTTATATTCACAATATAAATTAAAATTTATGTTTACACCATGATGTATTTTCAAATAGTCTTAAACAATTTAAAAAATTTTGTTTTACTGCATTTAAGAAATGTTTAGGATCGAGTAAGTCAATACTATTTTCTAAATTTATAGTTTGTAATCTGTCTGCAAATGCTTTTTCAATCAAGTACTCTTTAATTGTTTTTCTATATCTTGGTTTTACAAATATATTTGTTGAAAATGGAAATAATCCTGTAATGGTTTATCTTCTTTAGTTAGAAAAACGTCATAAATATCATAAAATGGTAATTTTCCAAAGATTTTCACTATGATCAGGTTCATAATTTTTAACAATATTTGTATTATCTTGTTCAGGTATACAAATTTTAACAATATTTTTATAATTTTTATTTACTTCAGTTATATAATTTTTATGGTTTTCACTTATCTTAGGCATTATTTTTAACAAAACCTGTATTATTTTCAAATTTATTATTTTCACTTACTAAACGTGTATTATTTCTAACAATTTTGGATGATTACTAATAATAATTGAATGATTACTAATAATAAATGTAATAAAATCAGCTTTACTAAACTTTAATATCCTCGTAAATTATTTATTCTACAAAATTCACACTGCGGCTCATGGCGACGCTGGGGGTCGACGGTGTAGCAGTGGGCAATGCCCTCTGGTGACTGCTGCTGAATCTGCCGGTTATGCGACGTAATTTCTTGTAGAATGTTCTCGATGAGTTGGCTAACGCACTGCGCCACACGTGGTGTTCTGCTAATGCTGCATTCTGGCTGTCGATGGCTGCTGTGCACATACACACAGACCGACACTTGTTGCAAAACTGTGTCACCTGCATAACGCTCTGGCCAGCCTTCATCCACCATCTGCCGTGAGGTTGGCGCATTGCACACTTAAACATACTAAATCACAATTTCGCACAATATTTCCTAAAAATAACCCCTTGTCCTCTACAATTCCACCCTTGTACGAAAAGAATTCGTCCCTGAATTCAACCAAAAAGTCACAACTACAGTTCACTTCTCAAACACCACAAAATGCAATTGATCCATTATTTACGTTGTGTTCATTCACTTCTATCCTCAGTGCAAAGTTTGTTCATAAACATTACTCAGTGTTCTGCTGAAGTGCCTCACAACTGTTCAGTGATTTTGTCTGGACCCTTAGGTTAATGGTTGGAATGGGTGGGATTTGGGCTACCTTCATCTTGAGCCGATAGTACACTAATCCTATGACAAAGATAAAATTACAGGTGGTGATGGTTGCTGATCCAATAACTAATAAGCATTGCTTTTGCTCATTATGGTAGTCATGCACTCGTTGAAACAGATGTTCCATAGTTATACGTCAATTTTGAGCTGCTAGCATCAGGTCCAAAGAGGCGAGCAAAGTCGGGTCTAATGCACTATTCAGAAGATTGAGATTTTCTTTAGTGACGAATTGCACCAGTTGGTCGGGTACACAGATCAATGTGTGTGTTATATTAATGGTTCCACCTCCAGTAATTACAGCTGGTGTTCAGAATGTTGGCCCTGAAATGTAACACTGTGTGCCGTTAATTAACAGTCGCTGCCCCTGCAATTCTATTCATTGCATACTCCCTTGCTTACCCTGCTCATAACCAACACAAGTAACGATTGTGTTTTCCAATACTGAAAATATCCATATGGACCCACTTGCCAAAAGAACTGCACTGTGCCTGCTATAATTTTCTTAGGGCACTCTGCAGCTAGTTCTTGAAAGCGGAATAGAGAATACTCACAAGATTTCGGAACAGTGTGTAACAATTTACAGGGGCAGATGGTAACTGGACCTGTTCAACACCGCAGCAAATCTTGTGCAGTGAGAATTGCATGAGATTGTCTGTTACATGCCTCTAACAATATTTCCCATACGGTTAATTGTACGAATTTCTGCTAAATTTCCCACTTCACTGGATACCTATGCAAGGTGTAACATTCAAATTTACAATCCTTACATGTTAATGGTATTATGATATGAATCCTCAGCAGGGTACCCATCTGCGTACTGGTAACAGTGGCCATTTTGTAGTACAGGGATAAGTGTTCATTGGTTAAAGTCGTCAGTAGCTCCAGGGATGTGGGCAATTCCAAATGAACTTTTGGTAATCCTTCCCGAAGTTGTTCCGAAGGTAACAGTACCGGGGTTAGGTGCCCATGCATTTCGTGCAACAAGGTCTCCTGTAGTTCCATGGCTTCAATGCATGCTTCTGTACTACTATCAGCAAGAAAACAGAGCAGCTTAGCGATTATCAGCTGAGAATCGATGTTATCCAACCAGTACTTGATCATGACCAGGTCGTGATTGGTTGTGCCGGCTGTGGCTTTAATGTGGGACATCAAGGTCGAAGCCAAAGCTCGCAATTGGCGCGTATTATTAACTACATCTTTCTCCAAACTCTCTAATTGGGTTGTGTGAAGATCTAGCATTCACTAGTTGCTATTCTCATTATCCTGTACCTGTCGTACTTAGTTCTCTTGTTTATTTACTCCTTTCTTATTCTTTTTCTTAGGTTCGTTTTTCTCTTCACTAGAAGTTACTGCAGACAAAGAAGGAAATTCCCCAAAATTCCCCTTGAAAGGCCTAATTTGGCTCACATGCACAATAGTAGCGCGAGTTGAAAGCTGTAGTTTTACATTCACTGGCGATGTCATCTCGATCACCTTGAAAGCACCTTGATAATGGGATACAAATTTTTTCGTTTTGCCTTTTGGCACATACAGATTAATCATCATCACCAATTGTCCTACATGATATTTGGATAAAGTTGCCTTTATATTGTGAACTTTGTCCTGTCTCTCTAACGCTTTAGTGTTCATTTTTTTCACCTGCTGCCAGATTGTTTTCAACTTTGTGGATAAATCCTTAACAGCCAAAATATTGGTTCCTGCTGGGGTCTTCAGCAATTCAAATGGAGATAGCATCTTCCAACCGAACAGTACTTCATATGGAGACAATCCTGTACTTTCATGCACTTTTGAGTTATGTGCCATGGTTACAAACTCCAATGACATATCCCAATTGTTGTGTTGTGAATTTACATAATAACTTAACGTATTAGCTATTTTATGATGAACTCTCTCGGTCTGACCATTAGCCTGCAGGTGTAACTTCTACCTTCACCTGGAAGTTCCTCATTTCCACTCGGAAGTTTAACACTGCTGATCCGAGTGACTTCACCTGCCCCCCACCCACGCCACTTAACGCCCAGTGTGGTGGTTTTAATTCTACGTTAACGAGTACGTTTCAACTCGCCACAGAAACCTGAGACCCGGTGTCCAATAAAAATTTGCACGGTCAGCCCCTCACCAAGCTGGCCAGAAAAAGTCTGCCATTGATTCTGCACTAGCATTAATCCTTATCAGGGGTGTTGCACAGTGGACACATCACTCCCTGCCCTGTTTAACTGAGGGATGAGGTCCACCTTGTGGGTCCCTATCATGTTTATGCCAGGACCCATTGCAATTACACTCCCAATGACCCCAACGTCTGCATTTCCTGCACTTCATTTCCTTCCAATCACGTCTAATGTGCCCCATCTGACCACATCTGAAACTTTTTATTTCTGCATTAAACACTGCTTTCCTGTCCCGCATCTTTGTTGCTGTTTCAACTTCCTCTAACGCCACAGCGATTTCGACTGCCTCATTGAGAGTCTTAGGGAATTCCATCCTAAACTTTTGGGGAGGTTTTGGGTTGTATTCCCCACAAAAATAAGTCTACTGCCCTCTGCTCAGCTTCCTGCAGAATGGCTTCATTAACCCTGTCGGAATCTGTTAGCTCATTGGTGTTAACATAAAATTTTCGAATTCGATCTACAAAAGCTTCAATTGATTCCCCATTTCTTTGATACATTCTCTTCAATTGTTCCCAGTAATATCTAGATGTATTTTTCCTGCGATACCTTTCCAGCAACCCTTTTTTGATTACTTCAAACGTCCGAGCATCCCTTAATTCTTCATGGCATATAAGTTATAACGTACACTCTGGCATCCCCAGTTACTTTCAACTTAGGTAAATGCAAAAGTGTTTCTGCATCCCAATTCCCCAATTCGGCAGCCGTGTTAAGGTTCTCAAAAAAAATCATAACATCCTCTCCAGCTTTTCCCGAGAAAGGAATGACCAAAGATGCAGAGATAGTGTAAAGAATTACTGCAATAACAGGAAACCATTCCTTGCTCGTTTCTTTAGACCGCGCAAGCTCTATCCCTAAATCACTACCAGCTATCAAATCAAGACTGCTGTAAACCCAGAAGGAAGAACAGGAAGGGAAGACGGACTATGATACAGGTTCAGAAAACCTCCAAACGAAAAATCGGCACTTACTTGTCATGTTGCAGGAGTTGTTGATCCATTGTTGCACGTTCTCAGGTGCCACATATCCTCGTCGATTACCATCCACAGTTTCCTCCAAATCCAGGGAAAAGACCACTACTGTCACCACTTGTAACAGGAGTGTGTGATATGCAGATTGCCTGACTGACACCACTTGTAATAGGATGACCAGAGCTTTTGACATGGTCAGGGTTCTAGGGTGTGGCTGGGTAGAAGGAGGTGGCTGCTTTAGCAATCTTCCTCTTTAGTCTTGGTTCTTCCAATACACTTTCTGGTAGCTCAGCCCCACCACTCGCGTCATGGTGGAGATGTGCTGATGCACGCAGCCTGGGGAATGCAATGCCATGCTTGGTCAGCAGCTGTGCAGGTGGTAGGATGTTAGCAGCATGAGTCCCGACCCAGCTCGCCTCCTGCAGACGCTGCGGTTCGTGACGACGCCGGGAGTCACCGGTGCAGCAGCGGGCAATGCCCTGCACCAGTTAGTCCTTGGGGACAGCGTCACTGATGACGTTGACGTAACAGCGACTGAACACCCAATCGGTCGAACCAATGCTGACACCCAACTCTGAAGCCCTTAAATAGTGCAGACCGCTGCTGAATCCGTCAGTTATGGGGCGCCATGTTTATTAGAATGTTTTCGATGAGTTTGCTAACACAACCACGCCACAGGTCGCCCGCGCCTGCATAATTCTGCTAATGCTGCGTTCTGGCTGCAGCGCACGTACACACATACTGACACTCATTGCAAATCAGTGTCACCTGCATAAAGCTCCGGCCAGCCTTCGTCTGCCACAAGGCAGGAGCATCGCGTACTGAAACACACTAAATCACAATTTCCCACCATATTTCCTAAAAATAACCCATTGGCCTCTACAAATTTAATTTAATCTTAAATGCAAACTACATATTTCAGCTACTCTTTATTTTTTGCAAAACTATTAAAAATATTTCTCTTAGATGGAACCAGTTTTAGATATCATCAACAGTAAGCTTACTTACAACAATAAGTAAGTTTTCATGATTATAGATGAAGAAAATAATCCATGTTTAACAGCTAAAGATGTTGCTCAGATTTTAGAATACAAAAACACAAATAATGCAATAATTAGACATGTTGATCCTGAAGATAAAGCAAATTTTGCTAATATTTTGAGCATCACGTTTTGTGAGCCCACATCAAGAATTAATAAACAAACTATTTTTATCAATGAATCTGGATTGGATTCTTTAATCTTAAAATCAGAAAAGAAGTAGCTAAACAACTTGAAAGATGGCTTATTCATGAAGTCTTACCATCAATTAGAGGACATGGAGAATATAAAATTAAAACTTTTTACAAAGATCGAATAAAACACAAAGATTATTGTATACAACAATTCCAAGAATTGAATAAATTAAACACAGAAGTAATTCACTTAAGAGATGATAGAACTAAAATGAAAGATGATCATATTCAAAATTAGAGAGAATCAGTTAATACTGCTTCAGAAATAATAGGTAAAAGAAATGAAGGGATAAACAGTTAATAACCACATGTAGTTCCTAAAACAATTAATGTTAAATTAAGACCAACATTCATTCATTTAAATTTATTTGATGATTGATGTGAATATACCTATTATGTCATTAGAACACAATGAAAAAATTACAGAAACAACGACATAAGATCGAAAAAAAACATCCAAATTGTGAAAAAATGTTAAGATTGAATGTAATCCTAATTCAACTGTATCAATGAATGAAAGAAAATTTTAGGATTGTTGGTTATCTGTACTATTTCAATATGTTGAATAACTAAACACAAGAATAATTGATTAATGATATAATCAGTCTTCGTCAAACTGAACTACTAAAAATCTATTTATCTTTATTTACCCAACTATTGTGTGAATTATAAAAACCTACCTACTTAACATAAACTTTGTTATCTTTCTTTTTTAAAACTTTCATAACGAAGTATACATCTGAATATTTTAATTTCTGTAGTTCTTGTTTATAAAAATTTCCTTTTATATCTTTCAATTCATATGTAATAGGATTAGAACAAATAACACCTTCAGTTTCAAATACTTCTGTTGACCAATTAGTTGTATATCATTTTTCAAAAAGACCTTTAAGTTGACTAATTCTAACTTTATCTCCTTTTTTAAATTTAGCCTGCTCATTAGATACAATATTAATCATTTTTAAATTTTTTCATTTGGTTCTATTGGTTTCATCTTTATTGTAAAAGTTTTGTATTATTATATTAATCAATTAGGTCCTTAACTAGGTCGATCGATTTGTAATATAATTGTACAGCAAATTTCTTCCACATCTTTTCTGTAAGTGTTCTGTTTGTTCAACAACAGATGTTTTTAATTCTGAAAAAGTTGAATAATGATTAATGTTACATATCTTCATTGATTCTTTAAATGTTTTGTTATAGAATTCTTTACCATTATCCGTTTATAAATTATTTAGTTTCCTATCTATAAATTTTTTTTAAAAGCATCAAGTACATTCCTACTTGTTTTATCTTTAATAGGAACAGCCCAAGCAAATTTTGAGAAATCGTCACTAACTGTTAATACAAATTTATAACCTTTATTTATTTTTGAAATTCCTTTTAATTTACTAAAATCCATTTCTACTAGATCAGCTTGCCATAAATAATCTATATTAAAAAAAATTTCTTCTTTTAAAATTCTTTCTAATTGTTTTATGTAGTTCATTAATTGTATTTTCAATAATTTTATTATTATTTAGACCTTCACCTTTTACAAAAATTTTTAAACAAATTTAATCTTTTCACTTTTACATATTGTACAGAGACCTTCAATTCCTGTCTTCCATATTTAGTTGTCACTCTATGTGGAGCGTGTATCAGTAAACTGTTTACACTTTAAACAATAAATGAGGTACTGAAGGAAGATTTTCCATTTATGAAGATAAAAAATGTATTAAATTTTAAATTATATCACCAAATATAATCAACTTTACATCAACTGGAAAAGTTTTAAGAGAATCTTTTAATTGTAAAAAAACCGCTTGATGTGTGTACTGCAAATTATTATTATTTGTTGATATGATCACTACCAGCACTTACAGATATATCAAAATCGTAACGTTTAACTATGCATTTGTATGTTTTCCAACAACAATAATCATTTTAAGTATGAAAATATATTCAAAATTGAACATTTTTAGTTTATCAGCTGTTGAAAAAGGAAATTCAATTATTTGATTATCATATACTTTTTCTTTAAGGTAACATAACTGTTCTAAGTATGGTATTATATTTGTTATTGAAAAATAATCTAAAAAGCTTTTTCTATTTCTTTTTTGGTAACATAGATATTGAATTGAGTTAAAATGCTTGTGTATTCTGGTTTTGTAACATTCTTCTTCTAAGTATAATTTCTTAACTACATCCATTCATCAACTGGATCATTTGCATTAGATTCTCTTCTACCTTTAAAACCAATATAATATTTAGTTGCTTTAAAAATAGTATTAAATTCCTTTTGCAATTGTTTAATTGCATTAGTTATCTTTGGATCATATTGTTTAATCAGATTTTCTATGTTTTCTAGATCGAATGTAGATGTACTAACTACTAGTCCATTTGGTTTAAATAAATGCATCTTATTTCCAAAAATGTCAATTTATTAAATCTAAAATATCATTAAAATTATAATTTTCACAAAGCAGTTTTAAAACAAATAAACATAAATGGCCACATATTACTTCATTAAAATTTTGTATTCTTTCTGTATTATAACCTGAAAGATGCATTTCAAATGGTAATTTGTTATTTAAAGTATTTACTAATCGTTTTCCATAATTATCAGTTTCCGAAAATGTATGTGGAACATTATTTAAAAATCTAATTAAACAGGGAATTTATTTTGGATTATCAATTAGCGAACTGCTAAATTTATTTGTTACATTTGTGCAATACTAACTTTTTCATTATGTTAATTTTTATTTCCTTCTATTTCTTCACCATGAATTACTGCTAATCTATCAATTAATTGTTTAACATCATTCATCCAAACATATTCAATTGATTTTTTAACTAACTGTTGACCCATTTTCCTAGGATTCGATTTTAAATTTTCTCCCATATTGGTTTGATTAATGTATATTTCTCACTTCAACTTGATTTGGGTTTGTTAGAACTTGGTCATTAATTTGATATATAGCATTTGTTAATATTAAGATGTCTTCATAGTTGTTTAATGCAACTTCTTCATATTCATTTTAACATAACTGTCAGCCAAGAGTTTCATTAAGTCATTAGTTGCTTTATAATTTTTCCATTGATTAAGATGTTGTCATTGTTAAATTTAACATCAGAATCTCCTATATTGTGTTTGCTTTTTTCAAACTGTAATCAAAAAACTTTATGATTTGTAAGGAAATGTACTTTTTTATTGTTGGACCAATATATGTTATTTGAGGTAAAATCTGTTTTGATTCATTTTAATTTCTCCTTTTCTTCTACATTTTTCAGTATGTCTTCAAGTTTTTATTGTATTTATGGTGATGGACATTTAACAACTTCTTCATCATACTTTGCAAACATTTATTAAGGAAGAAAATACATTAATTATGTTTTATGTTTATGAGTCTAGTTAACGTTTATGTATACATTTACATTTCTGTTTATGTATAATGTTTCACATTTACGTTTTTGCTTATGTTTTTAAGAAATGTTGTATTTTACTTCTAAACCTACCTTTGTTTGATTTTATAGACATATCTGTTGTCAAAAATCCAAACTCATCATTCCAACATTTACTACACATTTGTTTAAAATTAACAAACTTTAAATATCCACCAACAAACTCATGGTAAAAATGATTTAAATTTGTATCATGTTGTCTAAAAATATTTAAGAAATGTAAATTGTTTCTGACTATCTGTTTTAGTATTTTTGAATGAGTTTGTGCTAAGTTAAAACAATCTATTCCTTTATGTCCTTCTCTAGTAAAATATTCTCTTAAAATATCTTGATTTTCATTAAATGGAACAATTTATTCAATATTTTCAATGAAACTAACAATATTTTCACTAACTTTGTCTTCAATTTTTTACATTGTTTTATAAATTCTTGATAATTTGGTTATTCTAAACTTTTTGAATTAATATATATAAATGTTTAACTTTATTCCAATTTGACCATTATGGAGCTAAAATATAAATATAAATCATTAATGTTGTTTTACCACAACCACTTGGTCCAATTATTGCACATATAATATAATTTAGTAAATACTTACCATGTTTCTTTTTAAACTTATTTCCTGGAATTCTTACTTTCGGTTCCCAATCTGTTTTGTTCAATTATTTAATAATTTTTTTCAGAAGTAAATAAGTTGATTAGTTCAACTTAGTGATAAGTCATCAGTTCTCAAAAAAGGATTAACTGTTCCAATACATGACAGTTATACTAATGTTTCATTAGTTGGTTTTTATTCAACTTGTTTAACTCCAAATATTACTACAAAAAATAATAAACTTTATTGTGATGGAGAAATGATAGAAATTCCTGGAGGTCAATGTAGTTTTAAAAATTTAAAAACTTTTATTCATTGAAAAAGCCTAATATACATATTAAAGCAGATGAAATTTTAAACAGAATTGCTATTGCAAGTGATGTAAAATTATATATGGATATAAAAGATAGTATTGGAAATTTACTTGGTTTTAGTAATCAAGTTGTTGAAGCTAATGGAAAAGCTATAGCTAAAAATGTTCCTTAAATAATTCCTTCTGAATTAATAAATATAAATTTTAATCTTGCTGATGGATTGCATGTAAAACATAATGATGATTCTCATAAGGAAACTAATATTATTGCTTCATTTAAACATAATGCAGAGTTTGGTGGACCAATGATTTATGACCCAAAATATCCTGTAAATGTTCCTATTTTTGATACAATTCAAGATTTATAAGTTACTATAACTGATGAAAATGATAATTTAATTGACTTTAATTGTGCTGCTGTAACAGTTCTTTTAGAAATATGTTAATAAAATTGTTCGTTAATAAATAACTAATTGCTAAAACAATCGTGAATAAAATTGATAGTTATCAGTTTTACTCATTCCCTGTGAATGAGAAAACTAAAATTAATTTAAATATTCCCAAGAAAGATACAGAAATTGAAATAAATATTGGTGATGAATGGCTTCATCCAAAGCATGCACAATTATACATGAACTGTAGTATTATTGGAAATGATGGTACCAATTATCCAATTGATAATTATGTAGCAAAACTGATAGATTTTATAACCATAAAGAATGGAAATAACATTTTATCTAGAATTGAGCATCCTTTTATTTCTTCATCTGTTTTATTACATCTAACTTTATCTGTAACTGATAAAATAACTTTAGAAGCACATATTCTTAATACAGGAAAAATAAATAGTAAAAGAAATGAAGTACTTTATCCACTGTCAATGCTTGGTGGATTTTTTACGGATTATAAAGAAACTCGGTTTGTAGGAGACTTAACTGTAATTTTTACATCTAGTTCATCTTCGGGAGAAGCCTTTCAACGTTGGTCTGATACAAATGATGCTGGTGTTAAAATAAAAGATACACTTCCAAAAGAAGGTAAAATAGTTATTGAATCCATGGAAATTCGTGTTCCTATTGTTAAATATGAATCAAATTATGAAACTAAACAAAGTGAAAATATTCGTAAAAATCCGAAAATACCTATTTCTTTTATGAACTTCAAACAGAAGAAGTTGCCGGTTTATCTGGTAAAAACAGTTTTGAACTACGTATAACAAATTACTATAACTCTACAGAATTTGATATACCATACTTCATATTTGTTTCATTTCAAACAAATCCTACAAATTATCAGTCAGTTGATACGTCATTATTTGATCATGTTAAACTACAGAATATTTATTTCAAAATGGTAGAAATGAAGTTTTTCCTCAAGAAATGTGGAATATTAATCCAGCAAATAATTTTCTTAAAGTATATGATGTATTTCTCTATTTTAAAAGAATTAATTTACTAAAATCAGATATTGATATTAATCCATTTACTTTTATAACTAATTATCCAATTTATGTGATCAATATGACATGTAGAAAGAATGTTGTAACTACACAGAAACCTACTATGAAACTTTGTACAACTTTTAACGATAAAATTCCCAATTATACAATTGCTTATGTGATTATGTATGGTAAAAAGAATCTTACATATGGTGCACAACATAGATTACTTACTGAAAATTTTCGATTATTAATATTTAATTCACTATAAATGAATGAAAAACTAAAAAAAACTTCATGCTTATACACATTTCTGAAACATTTTAAGAAAGATAGATAAAATAAAAACTGAATATTTTACTATCTTACTTCTTATTTAATTCATTATATTTTTTCTGGACAGCTCCTTTAATGTAGATTATGTTGCATTTTGAATTTTTAGAATGGGCTAATATTTGGCTGAGAAATCGTCACTTAATCTAAAGTCAAAATGTGCTGAGTCGTGAAAATCGACTTTTTTTTATTATTTTGATGAAATTCGGTATAAGGCCTACTGTAGTTTCCTGACGAACGTATTTGAAGAAAAAAATTCGGTTTTTTGCATTTTATAACAAAAAGTTGGATTTGTCGCATTTTATATGTTTCAAGCTGTACTTTCAGAACAGTATAGACATGCATGATTGCTAGTGTGAACTAACTAGATTCTAACTTCTGTCAACAGATGGCACTGAAGTAAGTTCCACTTACTTTAATGTGGGAACATACTTTAGATATAATTTTCTCTATCCTTGTTTTTAATTTTGATCAAAATCGCATTCATCAGTTGTTCACCTTTGTTCTCCAGTTTTAAAATGGAATAATGTAAATAAAATAATGAATTCGAGCCTGAAATAAGCTGATGAAAAAGTTGATTTTTAGAAGATACTTTGTCAGTAGAACTCCAACTATATATACATTCTTCAAGCTCCTTTACTTCAGCCAAACTTTACACAATCGTTGACCAATGAGAGTGCGCATATCAAAGATCATTAAAACGTATTCCGGTGCCAGTTAAAGGTATCGACAGACATGAAGGTGATATGGTTCTCGATGTTATGGTTTTGCTGCAGCCGCCTTCGTTCCTGAACGTCGCGACTCCATTCCGTCGTCTGACTCGAAAGCACAGCCCCATAAACAGAGGTCACCAGGATGAATCTGTCACACGCCCACCAGAGTGACTCTGGAACACAGCAATGTGCTGAAGACCTCGACAGCGATGTTTCTCGTGCCACCAGCGTGGACACCCTGACGACAGTGACTCTTCCTGCATCATCATGGATCGGATCTGACTGCTCAATTTCGTGAGCAGAAACACTATTGTCAGAACCCGACAATATTCACTCTCGTCGATATAAGCGTGACAGGAACGCGCTGCCGATGCACGCAAACAGATTTTTCACAGTCAGTTTAAATATGATTGGTTCCTATGTTAAACTTCAGTATTTACGTGAGACATTATGAGCAGCGGAAGTTGACATTGCCTTATTACAAGAGATACGGATGGATACTTGCCCTGATTTTTATGATTATACTGGATATGTCACCCCAGCCGCCGACGGAGTAGTAGAGCATCGTTTATCGTGCGTGATGTCATTGCAATTGAAGACGTCACTTACTTGCAGTCAGCACAAGGGCTATCACTAGCGGTACACGTGATGAGACAAGTGAATCTCTAAGAGCCATCCATCATGGACCAACGATGACAGTGCTCACAGTTCCGAATCAATCACGCCCCTTTTCCTGGGATAATATGAGCACATCATTGTCGGTGGAGATTTCCACTACGTTCTTGCGATGACGGACCAGTATCCTAATTTCACCATCTGTCCATAGCCACATTACAGAGTACAATGACACAGTCTTGTAGACACTTGCGAAGTGGTGCATGGCGATTGTCGGCGATCGTCACGAGCCCCTCTTCCAGGCGATTGGATCGCATGTATTTGACTTCCCTCTCTCTTTGGACGTCGTAAACGCAGAAAGCTGGCATTCGGTCTTCCCAGACCACAGTGTTTATATATGCAAGATCAGCATCCAATGTCTAACAACGTGTAGCAGTCAAGGTCAGTGGAAACTTAACGTTGACTATTTACAGGAAGTGGATGGTGACGAATGGTCACAAACACATGAGAATCCTCTGAAAAATACATCACGCAATACTCGTTCATACTTCCGTGGTGGGTACAATTTGTAAAGCCATTCTTACGCCACAAACTGGTCCAGTATGGCACTGACACGCCGACTGTAATGCATAGTTTTCTTGATGCAACATGTCGTCGCAGATCTCAGATACCATCAACAAGTGGTGATTCGTTCTTTACATTTACCTGACGACCGACGGCTCGTATCACAGGGGAACATCACAACAGCCTATGAAGCTCGCTATCATCATTACTAGTGTGAGCAAGACTCTAACATTGCGGCACTTACTGACATACCACAGATTATCCATTGTATCCTTGATGGACAGAGGATGGACTCTCTTTTAGTAAACATCTCCACTGAAGGCATTACTAATGCGCTCGCCAAGGGGGCTCTTAACCAATAGCTAGAGCCAGACAGACTGCCATTAGAATTGTATACCACCTTTAAGGATTTCATGCTGCTGCAATGAAGAGAAATGTACCAGGAGCTACTGTCCTTTGTGTGGTAAAGGATGAGTTGTAGCGCCCTGAAAATATTCTAAGGTCGAATTTGGCGTGGCCGCACAGGTCGCTTAGCCCCAGCACGTGGTCCTGGCCGCCCGCGTGGCTGGGAATTCCCTGTTGACGCTCTGTCAAGGAATGGGTTTTGTGTCTATGAAGGATATTTGTATGCCGGGAGTGCCAAAGATGGCGGACTTTGTGAAACCGTCATGGCAGACATTTCACAGTTCATGTAGAAAATAATAGTAGCCAGACGAATTATGATACCTCAAAAGGAAACATGTACATTACCATTGTTTGAACGAGACTTCTGATGGTGTAATCAGATTTTCAATATCTTTATCAGTTTGAAGATTAGTATCTGACTGTAAATTATACAAGCAGCACACAACAACGAATTTCCAAAATCTAAACGATTCATCCGATTTTGTCGATCGACGTGTCTTTACAAATCTATTACTCTAAACGTAAATTGGTATGAATTACAGACATGTAACTTGAATAGTACATGAGTTATTGGAGGTCAAAGTGGCCAATTACCACTGATCACGTCACAGTTACACGAAAAAATCGGTAGCAGCATGCTTTTAAATATATATTTATTCGTCTACGTCTTTGTTTATATCCGATATATACTATTCATCAATAAATTGGTCAAATATTTACTGTGTTTTAGAAAGCACAGAGACATTAGGCTACTGGCCTACGTTTGCTTCTATTCCTTTGATACATGTTTATTTAATTTGTTTATGTATTTAATAATGTGTGCTGGAGCGTGTCTATGGTCCAGCCTTAGGAATACTTATTTAATTTCAAGTTTTTTAAATGTAAATTCAGTGTTACCTATGTGTTTCAATATGTTTGTGAGTGTGCGTTGTCTTGGAGACATGGCGGGAGCACTCCAGCCAATCACAGCCCTCGTTACTTTGGTAGGCGACTACCGAAGTCAATGGAGACAAAGACTCGGAGAGTGTTGAGCAGTTTTCGTGTGGTCGCAGGAGATAGAAATATTTCGTTGTACCGACTTGTGAACTTGTGAGATTTCCTCAGGGAAGACGTAGTATTCGTTTAGAAGTGAATATCTTGCGAGGTATGTTGTTGTTCATAACTAATTACGTGAAGCAGGAATCTATAGTTTCCCTGTTATTAAACTTATATTTTATTTAATTGCTGGACCATCGACACCAATAAGTGTTGTACAGTAATAAATGGTATTCTTAAAGGTACTTCTGCTATCGTACTTATCATTTAACGTCGTAAATATAGTACCTGCAGTTTTTATTTAATTTCAATCTTTCATTTATAAATTTGTATGTTACATTCAATATTTGCAATTGCCGAGTGATAGGTACCTTCGACCATTCTATTCATGTGTATATTCATTTTGTATACTTTTGACTCAGCAGTATTTGGCTTGTAATGTGGCAACTACGTATCCCAGCTCCCAGGCAACGAAACCAGCCAAAACTTTTAATATTTTAACTCTGAATCTGAGGGTACTTAGTTGAGGGTCACATTTACATTCGAAAGCCCGCACCCTTAGGACGCATCCACCACCGAATATCTGGAAGGTCTAATTATTCCGATGCCCAAACCATGTGGAGCCATGCAGCTTGAGATATCGGCCAGTTACCTTACTCATCCCAGATTTTATGATTTTTACTCGCCTACTCGCAATGCGTCTCAGACGAGTCCTATCCAAGTCCTGTCCCTCGCACAGATATCTCTGGATGGAGAAACTAATATACAATCAGCGTTACATAATTACAGTGACGTCATCGCCTATGGAACTGTCTGTAGACTCCAGGGAGCCACAAGTTTCGTCGTCATTCGATCGTGTGAACCATACCTTCCTCACGAAGGCGGTGGAACGGATGATTTTTCCACTCGCCTTTGTTCTCGTAATCAAACGCCTATTACGTGATGCTTCGTTAAGTGTGTTGGTCAATGGACGGAGGAAGAAACCAATATCGATCACCCGTTCAGTCAGGATTGTCCCCTTTCAGTCATCATGTACACCATAGCACTAGAACTACTTCTCTGCAGCCTGCATCGTCCTTTATCAGTGACTAAACTGTGGGGCCACACATTCAAGTGTTATTCCTATACAGACGACGTACGTCTTCATAGTATGCACCAGCGAGAAAGTTCAAGAGGCAACAAGGGGGATGGAGCAATACGGGAGACGCGTGGGCGGCCATATGAAAGACGCCAAATCCTGCACAATAAGCACTGGAATACAGGTGAAAGTGTGGCTTCGTTCAGGGCGCCGGAGACTTTACGCTGTGTAGGTATAGCTGTTGCTCGAGACATCCATCGCACTGCGGCGATCAGCTTTCGGCGTCTCCTCCAGAACATGAGGACGGGCGTTCGAGGTCAGTTGTTGCGAGCAATGGACGAGTTGCAAAAGGTGCAGTTCATTAACATTCAAATAGCATCGTGTGTAACACTCTTTGCACGAAGTTTACCTCTCTCTACAATGATGGCATGTCAGATCCAAGCAGCCTTCAGTTATTTTGTCAGTACTGGTCACACATATAAGGTCAAGTATGACATCCTTACACTCTCAAAGCGTAGAGGGGATCTATCTCAATGTCTATGTGCGCACTACGGCTCCTTAAGTACATACAATCTTGAAGTTGTGAAATTTCAACCTAAACGGTATCACTGGACTTGGTCGATGAACTTGCACCTAGTTCATGTCAACTGCCAGTCGCCCAGACCCACAGTGCACCAGCGCTGTCACATATCAAGCTTTTTCTTCGTGAATACAGTTATGTTCTCGCACTAGGGCTCAAAGTATGTGGGATGTTTGTCGCCTCTTAATGCGGACCCACCCCCACATCGCAGCCGAAGGACGTCACCCAGACGTTAGGTGGCTGGCGACACAGCTCCTTGCCATCGTCCTGGCCGACACACACCCTCTCCCGGAAGTGCATTGTGGACGACACGGACGAACACCTCCTGATCTGCGGCATGGCGGTGGACGTTTTCCATCCGGTGTCTATCAGGACGCAACGTATTTTCCACCACCAGAGATGCATACGGTCATGTGGATAAAATGGTATGGCCGTCCTTTATCTGTTCAGAAACCACCCAAAAATGTGATCGTTTTTTAAACGTTTTGCTAACATGACATTACATAATATGGGACACGTCAAATTCCGGTCCCCTGTTGCTAACTACTTAGGGAGTATCTTTTACAACCCACCCCACAGTTGGAATCTTCTCGGCTACCGGAGTTGAAAGGTGCAGTTCTCTTCTTCTTAAAATCGAAGGCTTGGCATTGCATCCAGATCGCCAGTCCCCTACTGGTCTCTGGAGTCTTCGAAACGAGCGGTCGCCGATTTGTTTTTGCAGATAACGAGCACCTTCGAGTTATTTCTTCCCTGTTTCCCGTGTTAATTACATATAAAAACACAATTTCCGTGTTATTTAACATGAAAACTGATAATTCTGTAATTTCAGTGAAACATGTGTATGTAAAAGAAGAAAAAATTGTGTTTGCTCAAGGTGGAAACATTTATTTGTGACCCTCAGGTGACATCCAGTTACTAGTCCATGTTCGATATATAAAAAACTGAAGACAGGTAACTGAAATTTCACATATTTCAAGTTGATCAAACTATATTTTAAAGTATACTTCAGACTCAAATTATGTAAATATAGGTGCCCCTCAGGGTAGTGTCCTTGGCCCAATACTATTCCTCACTTACATAAATGACTTCCCACAGAGCATCAAGCCTGGACAAAAAGTATTATTTGCAATGACTCAAATGTTCTAATCAGTGACTAATCACCAGATGCACTGAAAAAAAGCTGAACAAACACTATACAGTGTACGTGAGTGGGCATCCAACAATAAGCTAACACTAAATTAAAAAAAAAATGCTGTTAACTTCTATGTCTGCAAA
Source organism: Schistocerca piceifrons (assembly GCF_021461385.2). Lineage (NCBI taxonomy): Eukaryota > Metazoa > Arthropoda > Insecta > Orthoptera > Acrididae > Schistocerca > Schistocerca piceifrons. The sequence continues at coordinate 6,456,467 of NC_060149.1, forward strand.
AAACCACACTATAACAACTTTAAGTTAAACGATGAAACTATAGAATGTGTAGACTACACAAAATTTCTCGGTATGCATGTTGACTGTCAGTTAAAGTGGGAAGAACATATTAAAATACTTAGTAACAGAATCGCTACAGCATGCTATGCTCTTAGAATTCTGACTGCAGTGTGTGATACTACATGTGTCAGATCTGTATATTTTTCTTATATCCACTCTGTTATTACCTATTGAATAATATTTTGGGGAGTCAACAGTAAAAATATTCAAATAGTTTTCAAATTACAGAAAAGAGCAATTCGATTACAACCAAGAGTGGCAGTAGGCCTCACTGCCTTGAACATTTCCAGAAGCTGGAAATCCTAACTGTCCCCTGTGAATACATTTTTCAAAGTATTATGTATGTAAAAAAAGAAAATATTGACTGCTATGTTAAAAAATTTTTAGCACAGAGCAATGAAACTAGAAACCAATACAGTCTGCATCTGGAGAGGAAAAATAAAGTTAAAACTCAGGAGGAGGAGGAGGAGAATAGTGTTTAACGTCCCGTCGACAACGAGGTCATTAGAGACGGAGCGCAAGCTCGGCTGAGGGAAGAATGGGGAAGGAAATCGGCCGTGCCCTTTCAAAGGAACCATCCCGGCATTTGCCTGAAGCGATTTAGGGAAATCACGGAAAACCTAAATCAGGATAGCCGGAGACGGGATTGAACCGTCGTCCTCCCGAATGTGAGTCCAGTGTGCTAACCACTGCACTAAAACTCAGCAGAGCTTGTTGTACAATGCCGTTAAATTATATAATAAATCACCCCAAAATATAAAAGATACTGACACAATTGGACAGTTCAAAACAAAACTAAAAATTATTTTGTTAATTAAAAGTTATAATGCAGTAACGGACTATCTGAATTAAAACATGTAGTTTAATTAAAGTAGCCTGCCTTGTAATACATGAGGAATTAATTATAATACGTAATCCAGAATTGTACAGTACTATAAGAAAATTACATAAGGATATAAAACTAATGTAAGATACTTTAAAAATGTGTGTAAATATTAAATTTGTGTGTACAAATTGTAGATATACTGTATTGTATATGATTTTGCTGACGAAATCCACACAATGTAAATTGTTACTTGGATGAATGAAGAAATCAATCAATCAATCAAAATGTCACTGAGTTCTTCTGACTGACACTTTCTGCTCTCAGTGCTTCCGGACTGGACTCCTTGCCTCCTTTTATATTTACGGTTATACCTTTCGTGACATCTAATAGGCAATTTCACATTGCATTGGGTGTCTGGACATATTTGATCTGATAGTGTATTGTACTCTCCTTTCTTCACATGCCTTTGTCCCGCATCAGCGCAGATTTAGCATGGTTATGAATGGGTTTGGCATGGTTAATTAAAGGGGTCGCCGCCCTGTTACCTCCCAGTTAGGAATATGTGTAACCTAAATGTCTGCGTGTAGTGCTAATCAAGGAAAACTGAGCGAAACTTCTCTAAATATTTTGCGAATCGTGTAACTGAGGCAGGCATGGGGTACCAGTCCGGTATTCATGTAGTAGTATGTGAGAAAACGCCTAAAGCCACATCCTGGCTGACCAGCATACTGACCGTTATCGTTAATCTACCGGCCGGATTAGATCTGGGGCCGGCGCACCTCCAAGTTCCGGAAGGAGCCCTTTCTGTATTGTACCGAAAAAGTTATACACGTATTGCTTACGGTGTCTGTATCACATAAAAACTGATACACTGGCATTAAGCGTACTGATAAGCTTAATGCGCACACTGCTTGACATTTTCTGAGGAACAACTGACATTTAGTAAGGAACAATTGCCAGTCGCTAGGGGGCAACCGACAATTGATATGAAACACCAGACCAATGATTGTTAAAGGAAATACACAGGGCGATACGTGTTAACTACAGCGAAGCCCTAGCACGAACGCTCTTTATGTAAACTACAGTTCATGCAGTACGGCGTTTGACGAAGGTTCTTGCGGAACCGATTAGTGCGACATTCCGTGCGGTGCGGCATCATGTCTGCAGAACGACATTTGAGTGCTTACAAGCTGTTGGACAGCTCGAAAGCGGTGAAAGTATCACAACTGTGGCTACAGTAATGAGTGTGTCCAAAAGTGTCACCTCACGACTAAAAGAGACTGCTGAAGCTGGAAATGCTATGTGGAAGGATGCCGGTGTCCGTTGAAGGATCACCACTCCGCAAGAGGGTCGATACGTACCCCTAGTGGCGAAAAGGAACAGACAGATCTCTCCTAGGCAGATAGCTGCAGACCTTGCAAGTCTACTGGTACACTTGTTTCTGATAGAACTATTTCGTGGCGATTAAATCAGGCTGGTTTGTACCCTCAGAATCCTGTTAATTGCATCCCACTTCAACCACGACATCGCCGAGAAAGAGTTCGTTGGTGTAGGGGCCATGTTGGCTGGGATCAGCAGCAGAGGCCCATAATGATATTCTCCGAGGAATCTCGCTTCCCTGTGGCAAGTGATTCTGGTCACCAGTTGGTGTGCAGAGAAAGGGGAACACGTTACACATCCAAAAATGATCATGAAGGTCGTCGGTATGGCCTAGGCGTTATAGTGTGCGCCGGCATTAGGCACACTGGCCGAACAGCGCTCATTTGTAAGGGAACCCTTACAGTACAGCAGTATTGCAGGGAGATTATCCTGGATCATGTCCGGCTGTTTAGGTTTGCGGTACGTCCCGACTTCTCGTATATGGACCATGTCCACCCATACGGGACCGCTGAGGTGTCGGGCACACTGCAGAGTGAAAATAGTGAGTGTGTGCAATGGCCTGCCTACGCCCTGGACCTAAGCCCTGTAGAGGATGCCAGGATGCTCTTGGTAGACGTTTTTCTCACCTAACAGCCACTCTCCGAAACGTGCAAGAACTGAAAACCGCCTTGAGAGAGGAATGGGGCAATATCCCCTAAGAACTCCTTAGCAGTTTGGTAGCGAGCATGAGTAATAGTTGCTAAATGTGCATTAGTGTCCGAGGAGGGCATATTCCTTACTGGGAGACCGATATCGACCTTTATGTTGGGAGTCTGACCTTTTTCAAACATGCAAGTTATTTATGTATGTTGTCCTGTTTATCATGTGGTGAAATCTGTACCTCCTTTCGTTGTAAATATATCACTCCACCTCTGTTACGTATGTACTGTATTTCATGCCGTCTATCACTGCCTGTGGTTATTCCGTGATATCTCTGTTCCTTAGCAGTTGTCAAGAAGTGAAGATATGAAGAAGGTATGAACAAATAAATCTTAAATTCAAAGATTAAAAATATAAGAATATAAGGCTAAAACAGTAGGCCATGTGAGTACTGGAACAGCTACTATATTAGCCTATATCGACAAAATTACTGGTGAAAGTGATGAAGAGGAAAAGGGGAAGTGGCAGAAGCGAAGAAGGATTCAGTCCATCTGGGGAATGAAGAACAAAAAGCATGCTGTCTGATAGTGAGAAAAAATGTCATTCTCATGACACTAAATGTGATGTTGGATATAGAACAAGCAGAGGTAAAAAACTAATACAATTTCAAATTATGCCTATTAATAAACAACAGTCGCAGAATACCGTCTTAATGCTTAAGGAGCAAATAAAATTCCACTATCAGCACTTGCTAAATGAGCAGTAGCCACTTAACAGTTTTGAATTTCTGTTGGCTGTTTTACTGATTAGTAGAGCCAAGAAACAATCCCTACAGCAGAGCGCAGCGTGTCCCGTTCACATGGAATCCAAATAGTGAGCGGCGAAATCTGCGCTTGACACATGGAAAACGAAACTTAGGAAGCTGTAGAAGTATCAAATAAACATAAAATGGCAACTCGGCTACATTCACAAAAATTTCTAAATTATTAATACACTCCTGGAAATAGAAATAAGAACACCGTGAATTCATTGTCCCAGGAAGGGGAAACTTTATTGACACATTCCTGGGGTCAGATACATCACATGATCACACTGACAGAACCACAGGCACATAGACACAGGCAACAGAGCATGCACAATGTCGGCACTAGTACAGTGTATATCCACCTTTCGCAGCAATGCAGGCTGCTATTCTCCCATGGAGACGATCGTAGAGATGCTGGATGTAGTCCTGTGCAACGGCTTGCCATGCCATTTCCACCTGGCGCCTCAGTTGGACCAGCGTTCGTGCTGGACGTGCAGACCGCGTGAGACGACGCTTCATCCAGTCCCAAACATGCTCAATGGGGGACAGATCCGGAGATCTTGCTGGGCAGGGTAGTTGACTTACACCTTCTAGAGCACGTTGGGTGGCACGGGATACATGCGGACGTTCATTGTCCTGTTGGAACAGCAAGTTCCCTTGCCGGTCTAGGAATGGTAGAACGATGGGTTCGATGACGGTTTGGATGTACCGTGCACTATTCAGTGTCCCCTCGACGATCACCAGTGGCGTACGGCCAGTGTAGGAGATCGCTCCCCACACCATGATGCCGGGTGTTGGCCCTGTGTGCCTCGGTCGTATGCAGTCCTGATTGTGGCGCTCACCTGCACGGCGCCAAACACGCATACGACCATCATTGGCACCAAAGCAGAAGCGACTCTCATCGCTGAAGACGACACGTCTCCATTCGTCCCTCCATTCACGCCTGTCGCGACACCACTGGAGGCGGGCTGCACGATGTTGGGGCGTGAGTGGAAGACGGCCTAACGGTGTGCGGGACCGTAGCCCAGCTTCATGGAGACGGTTGCGAATGGTCCTCGCCGATACCCCAGGAGCAACAGTGTCCCTAATTTGCTGGGAAGTGGCGGTGCGGTCCCCTACGGCACTGCGTAGGATCCTACGGTCTTGGCGTGCATCCGTTCGTCGCTGCGGTCCGGTCACAGGTCGACGGGCACGTGCACCTTCCGCCGACCACTGGCGACAACATCGATGTGCTGTGGAGACCTCACGCCCCACGTGTTGAGCAATTCGGCGGTACGTCCACCCGGCCTCCCGCATGCCCACTATACGCCCTCGCTCAAAGTCCGTCAACTGCACATACGGTTCACGTCCACGCTGTCGCGGCATGCTACCAACGTTAAAGACTGCGATGGAGCTCCGTATGCCACGGCAAACTGGCTGACACTGACGGCGGCGGTGCACAAATGCTGCGCAGCTAGCGCCATTCGACGGCCAACACCGCGGTTCCTGGTGTGTCCGCTGTGCCGTGCGTGTGATCATTGCTTGTACAGCCCTCTCGCAGTGTCCGGAGCAAGTATGGTGGGTCTGACACACCGGTGTCAATGTGTTCTTTTTTCCATTTCCAGGAGTGTAGTTTATTCCGTCTTGCTAGATAATCTTACAGCAAGAGAGTAATCACCCCAGTGTGCACGCCCAGATGAGATGTTAAGCGTTTACAGATAATGTAGCGATCGAGTCATGTGCTAAACTGATCCCGCACTGCTTCTACGTGAGCCTAAGGCAGGAGCAATCAGTGAGACATTTAGGTTTCAAGTGGATACGATATGTAAACATGGGTAAATGTAAGGGCGTGAAAGAGTGGGAAAAAGGGGCAATCATGGTCGGCTTTGCCCGTGGCTATACGATATGTAAGGTGCTGCATTGGTTGGTGTTTCACGGTGGACTGCTCAGCGTCCCCACAGGCAGTAGTGCAACACACCTGGCCACGAAACACGACGTCAGAATTTTGATCGGAGGGATCGGAGACGCGTTTCACGGCTTGTAAATCAAAATCACTTCCAAACCTGACAGGGATTGCTACTTGGCAGTGAATGAGGGTCCATCGCCAACTGTTAGGGAGAGAACATTACGACTGGAACAGCATGCAATGATAATCTAGAGCCGATCACGGAGCAAGAGGCCCTTGCTCACACATGCACATAAAGAAGACAATAGCAAAGTTCATCCAGCAAGAAGAATATGTGAATCATTTTCTGAAAACTCCTCCACCCTGTTTTATCTCGAATGGCCGGCGAAATCATGTGACATAAAACCCATAAAAAATCTGTGGAACGTGTTGGAACAACGGGTGAAACGCTAACATCGGCATCCCCGCATTTGGTGGTATTGCGCGATCAAATTCTCGTATGGTGGATTAACATGGATGTGACGTACCAGTACAACCTTCTGAACTCACTCACTAATAGAATCCATGAGGCTATCAAATCCAGGGTGGAATTACACGGTATTAAATGCTATATACTGCAGAAATGCGTTCTCCATTTTTCGTTAAATTTACAGAAGGGGCCTTTCTCCGTCTTCACCAACACTTGTATCTTTACAGGTGTAGATTTTCAAAAGCTCTCGATTTACAAAATAAACTTAATTAAGTGGAAAAAAGGGAATGAAAATTATCTGACTGTCACATAAGGTCAATCGTTTCGAATTAGGGATCATGTGTCTAGAATTGTACATCCAACAAGAAAGCGGGAGGGCACTATCCACTTCGTAGCACACAGCGCTGTTAGCGGTGATACACAGCTAACATTATTGTATTACCGGTGAAATATAAGCTAACGTTATTGTTTTTATTGCTGCAAGAATTGTTACCTGCACACTCATGTTCTACAAGAAATTTTTATTAATTCGGTACTAAACAATGCTGCTCGACGTCGGTACAGCACCTAAGTTATCAGCACGAATACACACAGAGCGCCAGTTGAATGCCAAATCGGATGTTTCGCCAACGACCTGTGAAGTGTTTGTTTATATGTAAATACTAGTAGGTCAAAGGAACAGAGTGTTTCTACATTACATTACTATACGTATTACGCTATTGCATGGTAGTCCTGTAGGGTATTTTTTCAATTAATCGTGTGTAACAGTATCAAACCGAAGTTAGACTTCCATTACTGACCTGTATGGTTTAAATACCTACAAGTAGAGCTTTATTCTGCGTTTATTTTGAATCTGTGTTGTAGAACGCAATTACAGGGCAATAGAGTCCTTTGTACTATTTTTGAATGCGTGTTCGTTTTCACTGGTTTCGATATATTCAGTAGTTGGTGAAACATTGTATTCCGTTAACGAACTAATTGTACTTAATTTGTAGAGCGAGTAAGGTGTCTACCTACCATTGCTCTGTCAATCTCTTTAGAATTATTTGCTGGATATGGGTTTAGGGATGATTGAAATCCACTTCAGATTTGAACAGCTTGAAAGGGCCGACGTAGCGTACTTCCGAGAATTTGTAAATTTTCTTGTGGATAGATATTACCTCTTACTTCGCAGGATATCTGTCTGATCTGTAGCAAGGCCCTAGTTTTTCAACACATTGGCTTTGCAAAATAATTTTGTCGAAATAAAATAAAGTATAGCTTAGACAAAAGGGCAACGGATTTCCAAATGACCAAAAAACATGCAAAATGACCAAACAAAGACTTGTTCTCTCAACTCGAAAGAAATGTGGACTGTCCCAAGCTTTTACTGTTGAAATTTTACAAATGGTAGAGTTTCCTAAACTGAATACTAGTGATCCGATGGAAATACTCAGTTCATTACCGACTTAAAGAACTTACGTACTATATCAGCATCTCAAGGTGATAGGAACTGTTTATAGTGGCAATTACTAGCCTCCATGCATGCATTGTACACTGATGAGCCAAAACATTGTGATTACCTACTTAAAAGCATGCTGGTCCATTTCTGGAACGTAACTTAACAGCAATTCTGCGAGTCGTGAATTCGACAAATACTTGATAGGTTGCCAGAGGTTGGTAGTACCAGATGCCTAAGCACTTGTCACACACTTCCGGTAAATTACGGGTGGTTGGTACGTGGGTGTGGAGTTGGCGCACGATAGCGTTCCAAATGGGTTTCATCGGATACAGATAAGTGGAATCTGATAGCCAACACATGAACGTGAGCTCAATATCATGCACCTCAAATCATTTCATCAAGATTCTGGCCTTGTGACGCGGACGGTTATCCTGCTGGAAGATGCCATGGCTATTGAGGAAGACATCAAGGACAAGGGGTTACAGGTGGTCCCTAATATGGGTCACATAGTCCACAGCTGTCACGGTGCCTCCAATTACTACACAGGTCTTACGGAAACCCAGGTGAATGCCCCCATAATATAATACTGCCCCCACTGGCCTGCATTCTGGAGTGCTGGATGTTCCGAGCAGCCATTAGTTGTGGGACAAAGTTCATGCCACCACACTCTACATTGTTGCCAAATTTATTCAAGATGGTGGATCCAAGATGGCAGCAATAGATATGGCAATGTCGCAATGACATCGTGGACTGTGCGGCCGGTCCTGGCGGAGGTTCGAGTCCTCCCTCGGGCATGGGTGTTTGTGTTTGTCCTTAGGATAATTTAGGTTAAGTAGTGTGTAAGATTAGGGACTGATGACCGTAGCAGTTAAGTCCCATAAGATTTCACACACATTTGAACATTTTGTCACAGTGACATAATGGCAGGAAGTTAACATTTTGCTTGGAAAATAGGTCAATTGGGCTACCACCACTAACCTAATATCCTCCACTCTCCTCCCCCCCTCCCTTCACCCAGAAAATGGCGGGAAGTTCAAATTTTGGCGGGAAAAGTTCACTTGGGCTACCTCCACTAACCTAAGAAACTGACAGGCAAAATAGGTCACTTGGCCTACTTCCAATAACGGAAGTCGTCCGATCATCACATCTTCCTTGAAAATGTTGGGAAACGAATCAGCCTGTGCTGGGCTGCTGTGTAGGATGGTTGTAAGACTTTATTTGGCAGGCAGGCTTTATTTAAACAATCTGAGGCAGTGGCTCCATCCAGTTTGTTCACCATGAGGTCCAGAGTCCAACTGACCTAGTACACAGTACTGCTACAAGAGGGCACTCTCGTGCCCCCTATGATCTACATCTACATCTACATCTACATCCATAATCAGCAGCCACCTGACGGAATGTGGCGGAGGGTACCCAGAGTACCTCTATCGGTTATCCCTTCTATTCCAGTCTCGTATTGTTCGAGGAAAGAAGGATTGTCGGTATGCTTCTGTGTGGGCTCTAATCTCTCTGATTTTATCCTCATGATCTCTTCGCGAGATATACGTAGGAGGGAGCAGTATACTGCTTGACACCTCGTTGAAGGTATGTTCTCGAAACGAAGCGCGATGCTCTTCGTTGGATCTTCTCTATCTCTTCTAACAACCCTATCTGGTACGGATCCCACACTGGTGAGCAATATTCAAGCAGTGGCCGAATAAGTGTACTGTAACCTACTTACTTTGTTTTCGGATTGTATTTCCTTAGGATTCTTCCAATGAATCTCAGTCTGGCATCCGCATTACCGACGATCAACGTTATATGATCATTCAATTTTAAATCACTCCTAATACCTACTCACAGGTAATTCACAGAATTAACTGCTTCCAGTTGCTGACCTGCTATATTGTAGCTAAATGACAAAGGATCTTTCATTCTATGCATTCGCAGCACATTACACTTGTCTACATTGAGAATCAATTCCCATTCCCTGCACCATGCGTCAATTCGCTGCAGATCCTCCTGCACTTCAGTACAATTTTCCATTGTTACTTTTGTGGACTGGCAAGACAGCCAATCCACTACGACGGAAGGCCGAAGGGCACGCGTTTAAGCTCACGCAGGATGGCGTGAGGTCTGGAACAGGACAAGGTCTTTATAGTAACAAAAATAGTACGTAGCTTCTGGAATACTTAACTTTAATCCATAATTGGTGAACATCGGTCTGACGGTACATGCATCACAAGATAAATAGCAATTGATAATGGCGCCTTGCTAGGTCGTAGCAAATGACGTAGCTGAAAGCTATGCTAACTATCGTCTCGGCAAATGAGAGCGTAATTTGTCAGTGAACCATCGCTAGCAAAGTCGGCTGTACAACTGGGGCGAGTGCTAGGACGTCTCTCTAGACCTGCCGTGTGACGGCGCTCGGTCTGCAATCACTGATAGTGGCGACACGCGGGTCCGACGTATACTAACGGACCGCGGCCGATTTAAAGGCTACCACCTAGCAAGTGTGGTGTCTGGCGGTGACACCACAGTTACAACCTCTCGATACACCAGAGCATCGTCCGCAAAAAGCCTCAGTGAACATTCGATGTCATCCACAAGGTCATTTATGTATATTGTGAATAGCAACTGTCCTATGACACTCCCCTGTGGCACAGCTGAAATCACTCTTACTTCGGAAGACTTCTCTCCATTGAGAATGACATGTTGCGTTCTGTTATCTAGGAACTCTTCAATCCAATCACACAATTGGGCTGATAGACCATATGCTTTTATTATGTTCATTAAATGACTGTGGGGAACTGTATCGAACGTCTTGCGGATGTTAAGAAACACGGCATCTACCTGTGAACCCGTGTCTATGGCCCTCTGAGTCTCGTGGACGAATAGCGCGAGCTGTGTTTCACACGATCGTCTTTTTCGAAACCCATGCTGATTCCTACAGAGTAGATTCCTAGTCTCCAGAAAAGTCAATATACTCGAACATAATACGTGTTCCAAAATTCTGCAACTGATCGACGTTAGAGATATAGGTCTATAAATCTGCACATCTGTTCGACGTCCCTTCTTGAGAACGGGGATGACCTGTGCCCTTTTCCAATCCTTTGGAACGCTACGCTCTTATAGAGACCTACGGTACACCGCTGCAAGAAGGGGGGCAAGTTCCTTCACGTACTCTGTGTAAAATCGAACTGGTATCCCATCAGGTCCTGCGGCCTTTCCTTTTTTGAGCGATTTTAATTGTTTCACTATCCCTCTGTCGTCTGTTTCGATATCTACCATTTTGTCACCTGTGCGACAATCTAGAGAAGGAGCTACAGTGAAGTCTTCCTCTGTGAAACAGCTTTGGAAAAAGACATTTAGTATTTCGGCCTTTAGCCTGTCATCCTCTGTTTCAGTACCATTTTGGTCACTGAGTGTCTGGACATTTTGTTTTGATCCACCTACCGCTTTGACATAAGACCAAAATTTCTTTGGATTTTCTGCCAAGTCAGTACATATATCTTTACTTTCGAATTCAATGAACGCCTCTCGCATAGCCCTCCTCACACTACATTTCGCTTCGCGTAATTTTTGTTTGTCTGCAGGGCTTTGGCTATGTTTATGTTTGCTGTGAAGTTCCCTTTGCTTCCGCAGCACTTTCCTAACTTGGTTGTTGTACCACGGTGGCTCTTTTCCATCTCTTACGATCTTGCTTGGCACATACTCATCTAACGCATATTGTACGATGGTTTTGATCTTTGTCCACTGATCCTCAACACTATCTGAACTTGAGACAAAACTTTTGTGTTGATCCGTCAGGTACTCTGTAATTTGCTTTTTGTCACTTTTGCTAAACAGAAAACTCTTCCTACCTTTTTTAATATTTCTATTTACGGCTGAAATCATCAATGCAGTAACCGCTTTATGATCGCTGATTCCCTGTTCTGCGTTAACTGTTTGAAATAGTTCGGGTCTGTTTGTAACCTGAAGGTCTAATATGATATCGCCACGAGTCGGTTCTCTGTTTAACTGCTCAAGGTAGTTTTCAGATAAAGCACTTAAAAAATTTTCACTGGGTTCTTTGTCCCTGCCACCCGTTATGAAGGTTTGAGTCTCCCAGTCTATATCCGGCAAATTAAAATCTCCACCCAGAACTATAACATGGTGGGGAAATGTACTTGAAATATTTTCCAAATTATCCTTCAGGTGCTCAGCCACAACAGCTGATGAGCCAGGGGGCCTATAGAGACGTCCAATTACCATGTCTGAACCTGCTTTAACCGTGACCTTCACCCAAATTATTTCACATTTCGGATCTCCGTCAATTTCCTTCGATACTATTGCACTTCTTATCGCTATAAACACGCCTCCCCCTTCACTTTCCAGCCTGTCTCTGCGGTATACATTCCAATCTGAGTTTAGGATTTCATTACTGTTTACGTATGGTTTCAGCCAACTTTCTGTCCCTTGTACTATGTCGGCGTTGTGACCGTTTATTAATGAGAGCAGTTCTGGGACCTTTCTATAGATGCTCCTGCAGTTTACTATTAGCACATTAATATTGTTATTCTCTGTTGCATTTTGCCTACTCCTACTTTGCCGCCCAAGCTAGCGGCCTGGAGGGTGGGGGAATGGCAGGAAAAGGGGTCAGCCTGTGCTGGGCTGCTGGAGAGAGGAAGAAGTGTACTTCACTTATTTTGGAACAATTTATTTAAGGATGGACTGTACATAGTTCATTTATTACACTGATACAAAAGACTCCACCTGACGTGTTTGGGGTCACGCTACATAGCCTACAGACCTGAAACCACTCGTAAATTATCGAAATAATGCGGTTCACTGATTTACAGACACGCAAAAAACTCGTAAATTACCGGATTAATGTATTTCACACCCTGCAGATCTGCAAACTACTCGTAGATCGGAATAATGCATGTAAAACGCTCTGTAGACACGCTCACTGTAGAAATAATGTGTTGCACAGTCTACAGACACGAAAACAACTCGAAAATTGTCAAAATGACACATGTGAAACGCTCTGCAGACACGCTTACTAATTGCAAACAGTCGAAATAACGCAGTACATAGCCTACAGATGTGCAAACTACTTGTAAATTACCGAAATAATGCAGTACACTGATGTAAATACATGCAAACAATTCGTAAATTGTCAAAATGTTCAAAATGGTTCAAAAATGGCTCTGAGCACCATGGGACTTAACAGCTATGGTCATCAGTCCCCTAGAACTTAGAACTACTTAAACCTAACTAACCTAAGGACACCACTCACATCAATGCCCGAGGCAGGATTTGAACCTGCGACCGTAGCGGTCACGCGGTTCCAAACTGAAGCGCCTAGAACCGCACGGCCACACCGGCCGGCCTCAAAATGTTCAAATGTGTGTGAATTCCTGAGGTACCAAACTGCTGAGGTCATCGGTCCCTAGACTTACACATTATTTAAACTAACTTAAACTAACTTATACTAAGAACAACACACACACATCCATGCCTGATCGAGGAATCGAACCACTGGCGGGAAGGACTACGCAATCCATGACCTAGAACCTGAAACTGCGTGACCACTTCACGTGGCAATCGTCAAAAAATAATGCATGTAAGAGGCTCCACAAATATGCTCACAAGGCTTAAACAGCCGAAAATAATGCACTGCACAAATACTCATTGCATGTAACAAACGCTTTCGAACTATCGTCTACCACAATGTGTCAGAGGCTCCAACACAAGCACGCTCTGAAGCAGCCGCAAGCCACTGCCGGACAGACGAATGCAAGGCCGCGAGCTATTCCTCTCAGGCTACTACCGCATTCAGCCAGTAGGAGAAAGTCGCGTCTATTTTCAGGTATACAGTTAGAATTCTTCGAGTGTTATATAGACGTAACATGTCTACGTAAGTAAGAGCCAAGTCACCCTCTGCACGTGTTTACTGTTGCTGGCGTGATGCCTCTGTACCTGCAGTCCAGCGAAGACTTAATTGCCTAGCGACTCATGCTCGCAGACGCAGCTAAAGGGTTCTCAATGCTATACTGACGTCACAGGTCGCGCTAAAGGAATCTGTTGCAATGCTTCCTAGTACAGCACAGGGTGCATTGTTCCTATCGATCCTAACAGGATATGTGAGATGCCTCTGGCCACACACGTGTTTACTGTGACTGACGTGACCTGTAATTCCAGCATCAAGCGAGAGATGTCTGCATAACGACTCACTTGCGCAGACGCAGCTAAAAGGTTTTCAGTGTTATACTGACGTCACATGTCTGCGTAAATAAAATCCAAGTCTACCTCTCAGAAATAGTAAAGTGCTGCAGAAATAGTTAGCGGTTGCTTTTGTAGGAGCTCTCGTGATGTCTCAGCTTGTCTGTATGGAAATTCTTGTCTTACCAGGAGCTGTTTACGAAAATAACCCAGAATAACACCGATTGCATTCTTCCTGTTGGTCCTAACGAGTCACCCCATCCGTCACATGTAACCCTTCCTGGAAATCGCAACAGTGATTGGAAGCACTGAACAGTCATCTATCTACTTTCGCTATTATACTCTAAAAGTAGAGAATGGGTGGTTTAGCGATGATATTGAAATTGGGAAACATTCTGTCGCACCATTGGTGAGTGTTGAAATTACTGTAATATTGACAAAATTCTTCACACTATCAACTGTGATGTTCAATTATTCCTGTAAATCAATGGTGTCTTTTCCATCCCATCTGTCCACAGGTACGCTGTTGGTTATCACATAATGATTGACTGACATCGTTTGTTTCAGATGGGGAAAGAGTTTTGGTGGAGGGGCAACATATTCTGGGGATGGCTAACACCAAAACAGTGATCGTGTATATGACTACAATATGAGAAATCAGTCGAAATGGAACGCAGAGCCATCAGCTATTCCATCACTCGGACAGATGAGTTTCAGTGTAAAGGTCGTCAGTCACCTTTGGATAGCAGTTTGGAAACGGTCCACAACACCGCAAAACTCTTCCAGTTTCCTTATGATGTAACTGTCTTTTATTTCAAATCATCCAGTGTGTGTGGTGTGTTATGGTAGCAGCAGTAACAACATGATTTACACCGTGTGATGTCTGGTTTTCTACTAGAGGCACTGGGTCAGAACGTGTTATTGTCAGTTTAGAATCTGACACAGACCTTGAAGTCGTGGCACAAAAACAAAATGTATGGCAGTGTACAAAGCATGTTACAATAGAAACAAAAAAAGCAATGTTTCAAACAACGACACGGGGTCACAGGGAGCGTCTCTTGCGACTTACAGTATAGTCTGTGGGATACGGTCATTCTCCTACAGTACAGGTGATGAAAATTTACAGTGGTCTGTACAGTGGATCAATACCTGTATATTTAATAGGATCGCCACATTTTCTCGGTGCCAGCATGCATACGGTATTTGTTTTCGATATATGGGAGTAGAGTTCTCTATCGGATGAAGTTATTGGAGCTTTCATAATCGTAACTTTTCACTGCTGGATGGTACAGAATAACGATGATAGAATGTTGGGGTGATAGACGCCAATGGGTCCTGAGGGACGCCAATCTGCTTCAGAGTGCTGCACCACAATGCAGTAGCAAAATCCCCATAGTATGTATTATACTACCTTGTGTAGCAGGAGAGGGCTTTATTTGGAGGTGACCTTACGCATTATGCACAGTTAGTGGAGCTATGACAACATGTTCACATTCCCATTGAATGGTCGATACATAGATCCGTCGTAGTAAGTCAGCTTAGCCTGTTTCTACATGGGTTGCAGAAAGTGGTAGATATAGCTTTCTCTGACTTCTACTCAGTTCTGACTTAAATTGGAACGATCACATGCGCAAAGCTACAGGGATGGTAGTGCAGAGTCTGAGGGGTAGTTGCAAAATGCATAGGGACTACCTAAAACCACGTCGGAATTTTACTGTAGCAGATAGGTTCGAGAAAGGTGACTCATTTAGAGATATGAGAGCTCCTGAAATATGATTCACTAGTGGCTGTAATCATTAAAGGACTTCTCCATAGGATCCGACACAGGCATGTGGTTGGATGGAAAGACTTGATTCCAAATCCCAGACAGCATTTCTACTGGATAACATAACACTAGGGATCTGAAAAAAGCCTGTGTACATTCATTACAACCTCAATCAGCACACCATCTACCATTGGTGATCCTTCTCAATCAACCTTCACCTAAACCCAGTGGATATATCGCAGAACCTCTGACATGGCATTGAGAGAGAATGCGTCACAAATACTGGAGAAACATCTAGCGACGGCGTGGGGGAGCTGTAAATACCGATTGCATACAACGTTTCTTAGCTGTATCGCTTTCTAAATTCGGTGATTTTATCACGAGGTTGCATCGTCGGCGATGTGTAAGTGCACTGTTTGTCTGATAATATACACTCCAGCGATCACCGTCTATTTTCAATGTCGCGGTATTTGTCTGGAAAAGCCACTTCATTCAGAGGTAATGTCATACCTCGATTTATAAAGCCAGTACAGCTTTTAACATGGATACTTGTGTACACCTGTAGAACCAAGACCGATTATGATAATAATATGCTCGTTGGGATCGTGTGTTTATAACATATGGCCGTCTGTAAGATGAATACGTCTCTCTTTCTGAGACACAGTGGTACCACCCGCAAGAAAACCCTATGACACATGTATACCCATCGCTGATTTTCGGTCAGTATTATTTCCTGTCACCAGCAATCAGTGATTGGCGGAGTACTATACTTAGTAGTAGGGGATACGTGATAGGTTCGCCTTGAGCATCAGGTTTATAAAGTATGTGTGTTTGTGTGTGTTCCAACATGTGCAAAGGCAATGTCCAGTCGTAAGAAAGGTATGGATTTGACGTGGAATGCTGTGATAGCAAAGGGGAAAGTATGTCAAGTCTTTAGAATGGTACAGATATTTCTATTTCCAGAGCCACAGCCGTCAGCAGGATGTATTTCCGATACTTCACTCATTGTCGAATGTCATCCAATTGAGACAACGATCGTAATATTTAATTGTAAGTACAATGATAAAACATATATGTGGCCAGTTTCGTAGGATGATTCTGTCTATGTGTGCGTGGCGCACTTGCGGTGGCCTGCGGCGGGAATGATTCACATTTCTGGCCAGCAGTAGGAGCTGTCCGAATGGAGACTCCTGTTGGGATGCAAGAATGTAGCTGACTTAACCGTGTCGTCCGCTCGACGGCCGAATAGCACACTAATACTTAGTATGTGTTGGACAGCTTTCGTGATAGTGTGGAAATTTGAGAAGATTCAATATGGACATGTGTTTACACTGAACCATTATTCCCTCCCATATAAATTGTCTGACTGACTGCTTCTTCACATTGCCCATCTTTATGTAGTTGAGAGAACATCGATTGTGGTGTGCGCATCTAGCAGGTGAAACACAGGTGGAAGATATTTGCTGGTTCTCTAGACATGAGAAGCACCTTAGTTGACTTTGTAAATTTTAGGGATGACTTGGAATCCGTTACACCACCAAAATCGGTATTCGGGAGTGGATATATCAGTTTCTTCTATTTATTCGAGTTTTCACATAAAGGACTTCACAGATGGGATGTGTCACTAGTTACTCAGTGGTTTACAGCACGCTCCACCTCGCTAAAGTTTCGAGTTTCTAGAGACATAATTTCCTGTCTATATCTTCAGAATTGTGTTTCACGAACGATACTGCTATGGAAGCAATATATCTATGTGCTTTGTGTTGAGAAGTATCGCATAAATGGTATAATATGGCAAAACATGTGTAAATACATGTGTTGTTGTAATCCCACAGTCTGGAGATTGGTGTAGAAAACAAGCAAGCAAGCAGGTCGGGAACAGAAACGGTGACGTCTTCGTGCTGAGGGGAACTCACCCAGCCTTTGTACAACAGTTCTGAGTGTGACTTCGGTCCGCTGAGGGTGCTCTGGTCATGCATCGAGAGCGGATGACTTGTGACTGTTGGGTGCAGTGGATGACTGCCTGACCTCTTGGGAAATATCTGGTGCAATAAGGAATATACCTACGGTGCATGTGCTTATGCTGTCTGTCTTCGCGGTATATGTACGAGTGTCTGGCGGTCGATAGCTATATGAATGATGCAAATGGGCGATTTTGTATGGACAGGATACGAATTGTATATTTACTACATCAACATGGTACGTGGTAATATATTAACAGGTTGGAAATTGTTTTCACGCACTAATATTCAAGCTTCGATTCTCAGTAGCAGAGCAGTGTAATTGTGCAAGTGTCTTTCGGTATTTTACGACCTGTAGGCCTCTTTTGCAGGGTTTAACTGTCAGTGCAATATGGCGATCTGTGCAAAGCAGTTTTACCACAGAAAGTCTCACCTGCAGAATGGAAGAAAAAGTCGGACAGTGCTTCCACATTGGCAGCATCAGTAATTTGGCGGGTAAAATCAGTAAGAGTCGATCAGAATGCTCCATTCATTCGCAAGGCATCCTTTGTGCTGGGACGTAGGGGCCTCTACATAGCGGCGAGAACATTTATCATTTCGCATGTTGATAGCAGTACGTCGCTATTTCCAGGAAGGGTAACACGTGGCGGATGGGGTGCCCCGTTAGGACCATCGGGAAGAATGCAGTCGGTGTTATTCTGGGTTATTTGCATAAACAGCTCCTGTTAGGACAAGAATTTCCATACAGAGAAGCTGAGACATCACGGGAGCACCTACAAAAGCTACCACTATCTATTTCTGCAAAACTTTACTATTTCTGAGAGGTAGACTTGGATTTTATTTAGACAGACATGTGACGTCAGTATAACAATGAGAACCTTTTAGTTGCACCTGCGCAGAAGAGCCGCTATGCAGACATCTCTTGCAGGTAGACGCCAGTCACATTAAACATGTGCATTGCCGGAGGCATCTCTCATGTTCTGTTAGGATCCCTAGGAACAATGCACCCTCTGATGTTCTGGGAAGCATTGCAACAGATTTCTTTAGCGCGACCTGTGACGTCAGTATAGCATTGAGAACCTTTTAGCTACATCTGCAAGGGTGAGTAACTCGGAATTTAGGTCTTCGCTGGATCACAGGTAAAGAGCCAATCGCGCCAGCAACTGTAAACACATGCACGTTCACAGGGTGACTTGGCTCTTATTTCCATTGACAAGTGACATCAGTATAACACTCGAATAATTCTAACTGTATACCTGAAAACAGAAGGGGCTTGACCTACTGTCTGTCTTTGGGAGCGGCCTGAGAGGTATCCCTGCCTTCGTCTCTCCAGCAGCGTCGGCATGTGCTCACGTTGGAGCCTATGATACGTTGTGGTAGACGATAATTCGAAAGCGTTTTTTACGTGCTATGAGTGTTTGTGCAGTGCATTATTTTCGGCTGTTTAAGTGTTTTGAGCGTGTTTGCAGTTCGTTTACATACATTATTTAGACTATTACCGTGTTGTTTTCGTGTCTGTACACTGTTCATTGCATTTTTTCGACAATAAGCGTGTCTGCAGAGCGTTTTACATGCATTATTTCGGTGATCTACGAGTAGTTTGCAGCTCTGTAGGGTGTGTAATGCGTTATTTCGGTAATTTATTAGTTGTCTGCGTGTCTGTACATCAGTGTACTACATTATTTCGATAATTTACGAGTAGTTTTCAGGTGTATAGGCTATGTAGCGTGACCCCAAGCACATCAGGGTGAGTGCTTTGTATCAGTGTAATAAATGAATTATGTGATCTTCAACCCAAAATAAATTGATCCAAAATAAATAAACTCCTTCCTCTCTCCAGCAGCCCAGCTCAGGCCAATTCCAAGGAAGAGGTGGAGGATGGACGACTTCGGTTAGTGGAGGTAGCCCAGGTGACCTAATTTCCCCGCCATTTTTTAGGTTACTGGAAGTAGCCCAAGCGACGTTTTTTCCGCCAAAGTTTGAACTTCCCGCCATTTTCTGGGGGTGGGTGGGGGGAGGGGAGTGGAAGGGGTTAGGTTAGTGGAGGTAGCCCAATTGATTTTCCCTCCAAAAATTGAACTTCCCGCCATGACGTCATTGCGATGGTGCCATATGTATCGCCGCCATCTTGGATACGCTATCTTAAATAAATTTGGCAAAAATGCAGAGTGGGTTGACATAAACTTTGTCCCATTACTGCCGTTCGGCCGGATGATGGCGTATTTTTACACGATCATCGACCTGATTTAACAATAAGCGTAATTCATCTGACCAGTCTATACGATTCCATTAATCCGTGCTCACTGTAACCATAATTGACGATGTTGTTGGGTGAACATGGGAACACGTATGCTTCTCTGCTGTCGAGCACCATGTTCAACACTGTGCGCTGAACGGTGGACCCCAAAACAATTGCGCCTGCTCCAGCACTGTACACTCTCGTCAAATTTGCCACAGATCACCACCTATCCTGCTTAAAAGAGTGAGCAACGCTTCCTTCCCTCTGTTCTGTGACGAGGTATGGACGTCCAACTTGTTGTCGCCTACTCGTAGTTTTAGCATTCTTCAACCACTTTCCATATATGCTTACGACTGTAGCGTGAGAGCAGCCGACGAGCTTTGCCGTTTGCGAGATGCTGTCTCTGAGGCACTGGGACACAACAATCTAGCTTTTGTCAGAGTCGATTTAGTAGACGGATTTGCAAATTTTCGGCGCTTATCGTCGCTAGAATGATTCAGCAATCGTCTCTGCTCCGCTCGTATACATTTCTTATCGCGTCGCGTGTCCTCAGCGCCAGCAGTCAGCCAGCGTACAACCTCGCAGTAGGCAGTGGTCGTAATGTTTTGGCACATCAGTGTAACATTGTATAACATGTTATTCCCACTCAAATTGTCACAGTTGACTGTTGTACAATACGAAAATCAATTAGCATCCTACAAACGAGTATATTTTCAGTTTCTACTGGGGTCTCATACACAAAATAACTTAATGTAGAACCGTAGGAAAGCGTCCACCATAGACCAATTGAAAATGATTGTTGCTCTTAAAGGTAGCTTCATCAACGGCGATACAGAAAGGAAGGGGCTTTACTGATACGTCGAAACGTGGTTCTTGATCTTAAAAAATTGAATTCAGGGTCCTCTGCCTTTCTACAATTTCTACCTTGAAGGTCTGGGGCACCCTGTCCATGACTCGTCATCTGCTTGTGGGTTCAAATAACAGTGCAGCTTGCATGGTTGCACAGTTAGATTTACGTTTCTGTGACAGATTTCTGTCTGCTTCTTCTGCTAATAACGCAAACTGTGATAATTATCACGGATGATTAATAGCTCCGAGACGGCGCTTTTCCATTAACGGAAAGCGTTACGCCAAGCGTAGGTGGCCGTTGTTCATCCTGTGTTGCCAAGCGAGGGCAATGTACGGCATTACACTCCAGTATTGACGTTCCGTGTGCCGGCGACAGTGTCTCACTGCTAACGGAAAGTTGCAACATCCCTTCTAACTAAACCTGATTCCGTAGTAGCGGTGTTACTCTGATAACCATAGCGTCCGAACTATGATGACTGAGCTGTTGAAGAGCTGGTGACGAGATGTGGTTAAATGGCCTGCAAGTCGGAGTTACGAGCAGTATATTCATTTCACTTATCTACTGCACTATCGTATGGGCCGATAAGGAGTCGGACATGACCGGAGGAAACGTAGAGAGCTGTCATTTTATCCGAACATAACTAGTTATGGGATCCAGATAAAGGAAAGGAATTCTGAGCTTCCGACGGATGTGATCTATCTGTCCATCCCTTTAAACGTTGTGTTATGATAGAAGGCAACGAGGGAACGGAATGGGTTGGGCATGCCATACAGAGAAGCAGCCACGTTGAACTTAATATACTGTAGATTTACGATATCTTATGGCACACACTATCTGATCAAAAGTATCCGGACGCGTATTAGTAGACATAAATATGGACTGTGTCCACCCTTCGCCCTTCTGACTGTTTAAACTCTGCTTCAAGAAGGTGTCTGAATATCTGTAGAGGAATGGGAGCCCATTATTCCTCAGCAGCCAAAGCCAGGGAAGGTAGAAAAGCCGTACAGTTGGATCTCGACCGAATTCGTCGTTGTAGTTCACCCCAGACGCGTTCCATTAAGTTCAGGTCGGGACTCTGAGTAGGCTAGCCCATTTCAGGAACGTTAGTGTCAAACCATTACGTTACAGATGCTGCTCTATGACAGGGTGCATTGTCGTGATAATACAGTCAATCACGTCTCTGAACACTTCCTCTGTTGTACGCAGTACACGACACGGTAGAAATATATTGATCTACTGCCGCATTTAGTGTTTTCTTAAGCGCAGTAAGGATACCACACTCTAAACACTAGCAACACCCGCTCGCCCGAACGTCACCTCCTCTGTACTTCACTTTTGACACTACACATGATGTCAGGTAACGTTCTCCAGGTACTCGAACTCTTCCACTGGATTGCGACAGGATATAGCGTAACACTGAATTTAATTGATGAAAGAAAAAATATAAAAATACAACGAATACAATGGGAAGAATGGAATAAAGAAGTCTAAAAAATGACATTTAGAGAGAGTGAAACAAAATCGCTGAGCAGGAAGGGTCACAGACCAAATGCAACGCTATGGAAGCATGGATAACTGGTGGAAAGATAGACACCGCCCGTAGTAACATTAAAGAGGCCATTGGAAGAAAGAGAAGCGGCTTTATGAAATCCCAAGAGTTTAGCAAAGGAGGAAAAGCTGGAAAGAGGAAGGAGTACATAGTGGGGCAATACACATGAAATGAACTAGAAACCGATGTTACAGAAAGAGAAGAAGAAGTAGATGAAGATGAGACGGTAGATGTGGTAGGGTGAATGAAACTGATAATGCACTGAAACACTGAAGTTGGAAAAGGCCGCTGCAGTAGACATTCCCTCAGAATTACTGATATCCTTTGGTGCAACAGTCATGGCAAAATTATTCCACCTGATGTGCAAGGCGTTGGAGATAGTTGAAATAACCTCAGACTCCAAGAAGAATGTAACTGTTCTAATAATTCCAATTCCAAAGAAATAATGTGCTAAAAGGTGTGAAAATTGCCGAACAATCAATTTAATGCAACGGGTTTACAAAACACGCCGCCAACTATTGACAGAAAAATGTAAAAACTGGTTGAATTTAACTTCGGGAGAGATCATTTGGGTTCAGGAATAAGTCATACGCGAGGTAATATTGGCCTCACGACTTTCCTTAGAAGGTAGGTTAAGGAAAGACAAACTTACGTTTATAGCACTTGTAGACTTGGAGAAAGCTATCGACCATTTTGACGGAATTCTTTGAAATTCTGAAGATAGCAGGGGTAAAATACACGGAGCGAAAGGTTATTTACTACTAGTACAGAAAGCAAGCAGCAGTTATAAGAGTCGAAGGGTATGAAAGAGAAGAAGTGATTGAGAATGGTGTGAGATAGGATTGTAGGCTATTCCCGATGTTATTCAATCAGAACATTGAAAAAGCAATAAAGGTAAACAGGAAAAATTAGAGAAAAAATTAAAATTCAGGAAGAAAAATAAATGCTTTGAGGTGTGCCGACACTGTAATCCAGTCAGAGACAGCAAAGGACTTGCAGCAGCAGTCGAACGGAACGGACAGGGTTTTGAAAGGAATATATCAGTTGAACATTAACAAAATCAAAGCAATAATAATGGATTGTAATCAAGTTAAATCAGGCGACGCTAACGGAATAAGATTAAGAAATGAGATATTAAAAATGGTATAAGGGGCGAAAAAAAGTTTCCGTTCGAAGGTCACATTAATATTATCTACACATTTATCTACATGTCGGTACTTATAAACCCATATACCCGCATCGTAGTCACGCTGGGCTGCATATACGCTGCAGCAATTCACTCAAACGGAAACTCTTTAATGAATTTCGCTACTTAAGCAGTAAAATAATTGTTGTTGGCATAAGTAGAGAGGATATAAAATGGAGATTGGCAATGACAAGCAAAGCGGTTCTGAAGGCGAGAGAATTGATGACATCGAATACAAATTTAATTGTTTATGGATTATTCCCTCGGTTCTTGGAGAAAAATAGGCATATTAAAACTTGAATACACTATATATATTATCGTGGAACATTAATACTGTTTATTCAAGTTTTTAATAATTTTAACTGTTAGGAAGTCTTTTAGGAGGTATTTGTCTGGAGTGTAGCCCTGTATGGAAGTGTGACGTAATCCGTAATCAGATCAGAGAAAATAGGAATAGAATCTTTTGAAATATGGTGCTACAGAAGACTGCTGAAAATTAGATGGGTAAGTTGCGTAACGAATGAGGAGGTACTGAATGAAATTAGGAAGAAAAGAACACAACGACAACACCAACAAAAACCACATAACGTGATTCATCACTACAAATCACTGATTCTCAGTTATCCATTGCCCTGTGGCGTCAGTCTTTACAACACCTCAGGCGTCACTTAGAACTGACAACAGTAATAGGTCTTACGAGGAGCTGTTCAGCCGTTGTGACACATTTATTTTACTTCCCTGCGCTGGACTGACTGCTGGTAGCACTTTGGAACTCACGATGTTACTGATATCACCTAACCGACCTGTTTACCTGTTACTGCTTCTCTAGAGACAACACAATAATGCCTGCCTCCTTCTATAGAGATATGTTTTTGGGTACCCCTCTCATGATACGTAGGGTGTCCGGATACTTTTGATAGTGTCTTCACTGCGGAACATTAGTCTATTGTCTCTGTCGTGTTCGCAGTTTTGACCATCAATGTTCAAAGAATGATGTATTTGAGTTTCGGTCTGTTAATAATATGGTAATAGCTCCTTCTAAAACTGGAAGTGAAAGAAGGAGAAGAAGGGCTGTAATAACTACAGACCAAACAAAGAAGGGTGTTTAATCTAAAGTTATGCTTTCTGATCGTATATTAATTGCTGTTGTAATGAAGTTTACTGCACCAAGAATTGATAATAAACCTGGTAAGTGAAGTGAAAAAATAGCTAACATATGAGATACTAAAAAATAAATTTATAATTTACATATTTTTTTAGGTTCATTCGATCGGAGTTCGGATTTGTGACAAGTTTTGATAGAGTGGAGAACCAGAAGGAACTGCAGCTTGTGGGAGGTCCTGTGCTACAAGCAGAGGAAAATCTAGTCAGAAAATTCATTTTATAGCACTTGTTATAATGAAGAAGACCTAAAAATTAAGGATGTCGTCATGTATGAAAAGAAACCTATATACACTGCCAGATAAAGGTACACCCGTTTAGAGCTTCCTAGTTCACTCATGACTTCTTGTTGCGACAGTGCTTATGGAGTACACGAAAAGATGAAATTTATACTAGCGGTTCTGAGATACTACCATGTGCAAAAGTATCCGAAATATCTGAATTGTGATCCGCCTGATTTGCATGTAACCAACATAACGTAGGTGTCTTGTGGGTCCTCTAATCGCTTTGCAGTACAGTCGACGACTATACAGTGTCGTCGTAACTGCCGTCTGCTTCACATCTACTGTGCGAGCTACGTTAATTTAAGTATTAACAGTATTTTTCTTACTTGTCACTTCTTCTTCCGTGTGTTTTTGCTTTTAGGATGCTTCAATTTTCGATTACTACTAATAGTGTTCCATAGATTTCGTGTTTATTTTGAATACAGTCAGAGAGAGTCCCTTTCATCAGGTGTGGTGCCTTAGTGCTAGTGTTTGTTTTGAATGCAGTCCGGAGACAGTTAGTGCTTATTTTCATTGGTTTCGACAAGAAGTGTCTAATAACCACAGTTTAGTCAGCTATCGGCCTTTAGTGAATTAGCAGTCTAGTTAAAAGTTGATTAACTCTCTACAGTAAATTTATTTCTTAGTATGGATAGGATGTGTGACTGCTGCGTAGGGACGCAGGAGGAGCTGGCTACTGTTCGTGAACAGTTGAACGTGCTGATGGCCGCGGTCAGCTGTCATCAGGCTGCTGCCTCGGAGTGTAGCGGCAGGGGGTAGTCTGGTGCGTCGCATGGTACACCCCAGGTGTTACATGCTTCACCCACTGTCCCTGCTGTCGAGACATCTTAGCGGGTACCGGGCGAGGTTGGGCCACCGTCTCCCGAAGGAGAGTGGCGGGTTCAGCGGCGTTCGCGACGCACGAGGCGGAGGGTCAATGTGGATGCTGGCCGAGTGGGATCGCCAGCTATGCCTGTGAATGGACATGGGGCCGCTCCTTCAGCACGGTCCGAGAAGGCACAAGGGGGGAGGGGTATATTAGTGATTCGGACCTCCAACGTTAGACGGGTGATGGAGCCCCTTAGGTTCAAATGGTTCAAATGGCTCTGAGTACTATGGGACTTAACATCTGTGGCCATCAGTCCCTAGAACTCAGAACTACTTAAACCTAACTAACCTAAGGACATCACACACATCCATGCCCAAGGCAGGATTCGAACCTGCGATCGTAGCGGTCACGCGGTTCCAGACTGAAGCGCCTAGAACCGCACGGCCACAGCGGCCGGCAGCCCCTTAGGGAAACAGCGGTAATGGCGGGGAAGAAGGCCAGTGTTCACTCTGTCTGCTTGCCGGGGGGCCTCATCCGAGATGTGGAGGAGGCGCTGCCGGCGGTGATAGAGAGCACTGGGTGCACCCGACTGCAAATTGTTGCTCATGTCGGCACCAATGAATCCTGCCGTCTGGGTTCAGAGGTCATCCTCAGTTCATACAGGCGGTTGGCGGAGTCGGTCAAGGCGGAAAGCCTAGCTCGCGGGGTGGAATCTGAGCTAACTATTTGTAGTATCGTTCCCAGACGCGATCGCGGTCCTCTGGTTTTAAGCCGAGTGGAAGGCTTAAACCAAGGCTCCGACGATTATGCGGAGATCTGGGGTGCAAATTTCTCGACCTCCGCTATCGGGTGGAGAAACGTAGGGTCCCCCTGAATAGGTCAGGCATGCACAACACGCAGGAAGCGGCTACAAGGGTAGTGGAGTACGTGAGGAGTGCACATGTGGGTTTCTTAGGTTAGAGAATTCCATCCCTAGGCCCGACAAGACGCCCCCTGAGACGCGACAAGTTAGCAGTAGCCAAAACGCAACAGGGAATGACAATGTTAATGTGGTAATAGTAAACTGCAGGAGCGTCTATAGAAAGGTCCCATAACTGCTCCCATTAATAAACGGTCACAATGCCCACATAGTACTAGGGACGGAAAGTTGGCTGAAACCAGATGTAAACAGTAATGAAATTCTAAACTCAGATTGGAATGTATACCGCAGAGACAGGCTGGACAGTGATGGGGGAGGCGTGTTTATAGCGATAAAAAGTGCAATAGTATCGAAGGAAATTGACGGAGGTACGAAATGTGAAATAATTTGGGTGATAGTCACAGTTAAAGCAGGCACAAATATGGTAACTGGATGTCTCTATAAGCCCCCTGGCTCAGCAACTGTTGTGGCAGAGCACCTGATGGGGAAATTTGGAAAATATTTCGAGTAGATCTCCCGACCATGTTATAGTTCTGGGTGGAGATTTTAATTTGCCGGATATAGACTGGGAGAGTCAAAGTTTATAATGGGTGGCAAGGACAAAGTATCCAGTGAATTTTTTTAAGTGCCTTATTTGAAAACTACCATGGGCAGTTAAACAGAGAACCGACTCGTGGCGATAACATATTAGACCTCCTGGTGACAAACAGACCCAAACTATTTCAAACAGTTAACTCAGAACAGGGAATCAGCGATCATAAATCGGTTACTGCATTGATGATTTCAGCCGTAAACAGATATATTAAAAAAGGAAGGAAGATTTTTCTGTTTAGCAAAAGTGATAAAAAGCAAATTTCAGAGTAGCTGATGGCTCAAAAATGTTCAAATGTGTGTGAAATCGTATGGGACTTAACTGCTGTGGTGTGTGTACTGTAAGACCTTCAGTAGACACACCATCACATTATTTGACTTGTCGCTCTAACGAAGTAGGCGAGCGTCAGCAATATGTCTTGAGGTCTTATCGTGTCATGTTTATCTTCTGCCGTTAGGTCAGATGATAGAAATGCCACTTGCACGTTTAGAGTAGCAGATTGACGGTGACCAACTTTAAACAGAACTTAATTAATTTTCACACACATTTATTAAAATAATAACAAGTGTAAAAGTTACTTAACTTGGTTCTGGATGCTATTTACAATTGACAATCTGAAGTTCCTTTGGTATTGGTACGTTAATCTCATTCTCCCACATATCTCTGATACTTGACAAAAGTGTCTATACATTTATCTTTGTGACTATGTACAGGAATATGGTAATCTTATTAGGCGCAGACTGAAACTTGACTATAGACTGGTGCAGACAAATGTAGAACTCGTACAGACTGGTACAGACTAAAGCTGACTGGTACAGACTGGTGCAGACAAATGCAGACTGGTAATCGGAGGTCTGTACCCTCGTTATAATACCTCGTGCGTTCTTGTATTACTGCGCGAGTGTGATCCGTGAGGAGAAAAAGTTCTACGTTAGCAGCAATCTCATTGGCTGCGTTACATATTAATATGCGGATCGCTGGAAGCTGAATTTGGTCCGTCTCTACGGCAGCGCCATCTCATAGTGCGGAGACAGACGAGCATTGCGCCTGTGCTGTTGTGCTTAGCGGGGCGCGCTCTAGTGAGAAAGTTGTGTACATGCTGACTACGCGGAACTATGTATACAAAAACTGCTAAGGTCATCAGTCCCTAAGCTTACACACTACTTAACTTAAATTATCCTAAGGACAAACACACACATCCACACTCGAGGGAGGACTCGAACCTCCGCCGGGACCAGCCGCACAGTCCGTGACTGCAGCGCCTTGACGGTTCAACACAAAATTTGGTCTCAAGTACAGATAGTGTTGAAGAACAGTGGACAACGTTCAAAACCATCGTACAATATGCATTAGATGGGTATGTGCCAAGCAAGATCGTAAGAGATGGAAAAGAGCCACTGTGGTACACCAACCGAGTTAGAAAACTGCTATCGAAGCAAAGGGAACTTCACAGCACACATAAACATAGTCAAAGCCGTGCAGACAAACAAAAACTACGCGAAGCGAAATGTAGTGTGAAGAGGGCTATGCGAGAGGCGTTCAATGAATACGAAAGTAAAGTTCTATGTACTGACTTGGCAGAAAGTCCTAAGAAATTTTGGTCTGATGTTAAAGCGGTAGGTGGATCAACACAAAATGTCCAGACACTCAGTGACCAAAATGGTACTGAAACAGAGGATGACAGGCTAAAGGCCGAAATACTAAATGTCTTTTTCCAAAGCTGTTTCACAGAGGAAGACTTCACTGTAGCTCCTTCTCTAGATTGTCGCACAGGTGACAAAATGGTAGATATCGAAACAGACGACAGAGGGATAGTGAAACAATTAAAATCGCTCAAAAAAGGAAAGGCCGCAGGACCTGATGGGATACCAGTTCGATTTTACACAGAGTACGTGAAGGAACTTGCCCCCCTTCTTGCAGCGGTGTACCGTAGGTCTTTATAAGAGCGTAGCGTTCCAAAGGATTTGAAAAGGGCACAGGTCATCCCCGTTCTCAAGAAGGGACGTCGAACAGATGTGCAGATTTAAAGACCTATATCTCTAACGTCGATCTGTTGCAGAATTTGGGAACACGTATTATGTTCGAGTATATTGACTTTTCTGGAGACTAGAAATCTACTCTGTAGGAATCAGCATGGGTTTCGAAAAAGACGATCGTGTGAAACACAGCTCGCGCTATTCGTCCACGAGACTCAGAGGGCCATAGACACGGGTTCACAGGTAGATGCCGTGTTTCTTAACATCCGCAAGACGTTCGATACAGTTCCCCACAGTCATTTAATGAACATAATAAAAGCATATGGTCTATCAGCCCAATTGTGTGATTGGATTGAAGAGTTCCTAGATAACAGAACGCAACATGTCATTCTAAATGGAGAGAAGTCTTCCGAAGTAAGAGTGATTTCAGATGTGCCGCAGGTGAGTGTCGTAGAACCATTGCTATTCACAATATACACAAATGACCTTGTGGATGACATCGCAAGTTCACTGAGGCTTTTTGCGGATGACGCTGTGGTATATCGAGAGGTTGTAACAATGGAAAATTGTACGGAAATGCAGGAGGATCTGCAACGAATTGACGCATGGTGCAGGGAATGGCAATTCAGTCTCAATGTAGACAAGTGTAATGTGCTACGAATACATAAAAAGATAGTTCCCTTATCATTTAGCTACGAAATAGCAGGTCAGCAACTGGAAGCAGTTAATTCTGTGAATTATCTATGAGTAGGTATTAGGAGTGATTTAAAATTGAATGATCATATAACGTTGATCGTCGATAAAGCGGATGCCAGACTGAGAGTCAGTGGAAGAATCCTAAGGAAATGCAATCCGAAAACAAAGAAAGAAGGTTACAGTACCCTTATTCGCCTACAGCTTGAATATTGCTCACCAGTGAGGGATCCGTACCAGATAGGGTTGATAGAAGAGATAGAGAAGATCCAACGGAGAGCAGCGCGCTTCGTTACAGTATCATTCAGTAATCGCGAAAGCGTTACGGATATCATAGGTAAACTCCAGTGGAAGACTCTGCAGGAGAGACGCTCAATAGCTCGGTACGAGATTTTGTTGAAGTTTCGAGAACATACCTTCTCCGAGGAGTCAAGCAGTATATTGCTCCCTCCTACGTGTATCTCGCGAAGAGACCATGAGGATAAAAGCAGAGAGATTAGAGCCCACACAGAGGCATACCGACAATCTTTCTTTCCACGAACAATACGAGACTGGATTAGAAGGGAGAACTGATAGAGGTACTCAAAGTACCCTCAGCCACTCACCGTCAGGTGGCATGCGGAGTATGGATGTAGATGTAAATGTAGATACAAAATGGATACCACAAGTTAACACTGTTTTGTAAGGCAATCAGTGAGATGTAACATAACACCATGATACCGCAAAAACTAGAAAAATCACGTAATTAGAGATGAGTTAGTCCCTAACGCTTGGACAGGTTACAATTATTTTCAAAAGCGTTAAAATCACATTACAATCTGAAACAACTAACTATGGCTCATAAACTACGTAGAAATCCTTGCACAAAGTAAATGTTTGCATGAACAAAATATTCTGAGACAACGTCTGGACTAATAAAGGTCTATGACAGTTTGAAGTATTTGTCCTCTGTATTAGGTTTTCCGCACCTGCTAAATGTCCCAGTGACGATAGGTTTTGGCATAAACTGGTCGTTAAGGGAACTAGTTAAAGGAAACCCGATAAACAGCGGTAAACGCTCTATAGAATGGTTC
This sequence comes from Schistocerca piceifrons, assembly GCF_021461385.2. Lineage (NCBI taxonomy): Eukaryota > Metazoa > Arthropoda > Insecta > Orthoptera > Acrididae > Schistocerca > Schistocerca piceifrons. Next base: position 6,487,214 of record NC_060149.1, read on the forward strand.
AAATGGCTCTGAGCACTATGGGACTTACCTACTGTGGTCATCAGTCCCCTAGAACTTAGAACTACTTAAACCTAACTAACCTAAGGACATCACACACATCCATGCCCGAGGCAGGATTCGAACCTGCGACCGTAGCAGTCGCGCGGTTCCGGACTGCGCGCCTAGAACCGCAACGCTCTATAGAAACCGCAATATTAATGGAATGTAATAAGTAACGTCACTGTACTAATTATTCACGAAGTATTATTTGCTCACATGTTTGAACTGTAAATGACATGACGAAATTTTCTGTTCTGGATCTGGACAGAAATCCTCCACTAACTAAAATACACTTTCGCACCTGCCCTGGACTTGATCAAGGCAACTATCATCAATGCTCACTAGCCGTTACGAGACGTGAAATGTAAAGGTTTTCCCCAGTATTAGTTATCACATCTGAACTTGAAACGAAATAACGAAATTATTTCAATTACATCAAAACCATTATCGCCCTGTCAACTAACCACGAAACACGTTTAATATACTCTCCTTCACAAGTAACCAAGTATGTACGTGCTGAAATTTGAAATGCTATGATTTAAAATGTTGTGACTGGATTTTCTACCCAGCACGTTATCGGATTGTTAACTAAGTAAATTCAGATGTTACAAATCGAATTTATCTACTAGCAGCGAGCTGTATCAATATGAGATGAGGGTACAATTTGTTTTGCTTGCCCAGGAATCGAAATGCGCGTACTGTCGCTGTTTCGCATCCATAAATAGACGTTGAGTATCAACTGCTTGCTCACCAGTAGTGAGATGCTCGCATGTTTCGCTAGAAATAACAGTACCGATCGTTATTGTTGACTATTCATGAACAGATATTAAATGTGCAAATTATTTTTCGGTGGTAGGTCATTGTGGACATGCTGGGCGCAAAATGAATTTATGAATATGTTTGTACTGGACTATGATTGACACCCAGATACGTTCCATTCATAGAGATCCGAATTCGAATTCCAGTCGAGGACCAAAAATTGCAACGTCTCAAGTTCAAATTAAATATGAACACTGTGAACGAAATAGACATTCCTAAATTAAATGAAATAAACTTTTCAGTGCTAGTTCACTGGCGACAGAGTTTGTGCCTTTGGCGACTGCTGCCTTTGTTATGGCGCCATTTGAACAGTTTCTGACGCTGTTGGTAGTGAAGGGATACTGTGTTTAATGCGGATTCTGAACCACTGTGCGACCTAACATTCTGGACTTGGCGTTACCATAGGTGAATTAGATCTTTTCGTGAATGCTAAAAGTTGACCCAATGAGAGGAGATCGAACCTGTACTGGGAAACTATCGAACTACGATCAATCCAACAGACCATTGCCACACATGAATATCAGCGCCCTGATTGTGTTGTTGTGTCCGACGAAGCGCCTAGAAGCTGTGAAAAAATCGGGCTCTCACGATTACCTGTTTAATTACCTGCAAGTTTCTAATGCGTGATATAAGGACCATTCTAGTCTGCATACCTCTAATTTGATGCCAATATGAAATTTTTTCTATGACAACTAATGTTTTAGTTCGAGAAATACAATTCCAGCGTGTGAAGTTACCAGATAATTTGATGATTACTGCCATGGTTGCTGTTATTATCTTCATTAGGCTGGTACTAGGCATGTGAGTGAAGGAAAGGTATATGCTCTTTGATCATTTTTAGAACCATCTGCCCAAATATAGTAATTATGTAGTTCCTTTCATGTAGTTGTGCATAACTACATGTGGGATCCCTCTGTTGTAGCGTCTGAAACTAAATGTGAATAAGCGTCGCTCTGAAGCGTTCGTGCTTACTAAATAACCGTGTAACTAACGGTGTTGCTCTTGTTTGGCTTTTAGAATGATGAGTAGCTTTCAAGTATTTGTCAAACGATTGATTTGTAAGCTGTTAGTTAGCACACCTGAACTTGAAACTAAATGAGGAATTTTTTGTGCTAAATCAAGATCTTTATCTCCCTGCTAACTAACCACGAAAGACGTTTAATGTACTTTCCTTCACACGTAACCACGTGAGTACGTGTTGAAAACTGGAATGGTGTGAGGTAAAATTTTGTGACGGGGTTTGGTACCCAGCACGTTATTGGATGGGTAACTAAGAAAAATCAAATATTAAATATCGAATCCACCAGCAGCGAGATTTATCAATATGTAATAACGGTACACTCATTTTCTGCCCAGGAAACGAACCCGGCGCCCACTGTCGTCCTTATCCATCCATAAACAATATAAACTATTAACTGCTGGCTCACCAGTAGTAAGATGCTCACATATATGACTAGATATAATGGCAGCTAACGTTATTGTTGACAATTCATGAAGAGGAGATTAAAAATGAAAATTATACAAGGAAATTTTTAATATTTTTGTACTGGAGCATGATTCCAATCCAGATATGTTCCATTCATAGACAACCGAATTCGAGCTCCACTCCTTCACCAAAATTTTCTACGTCTCAAATTTACATTAAATATCAGCCCTGTGAACGTAATGCCCCTTGGATCATTAATGAAAAAAAGTTTAGTGCATGTTTACCCGAACAGAATTTCTGTCTTCTGCTACTACCGCCTTTCTTTTGGCGCAATTTGAACCGTCTCTGACCCTGTTGCTGGCGAAGGGATATGGTGTTTATGTGGATTCTGAACTATGGCGTGACATAATATTCTTCAGTTGGCGTTACCAGAGATGCAGTAGATCCGTTAGTGAGTGTTAAAAATGAACGATCTATGTGAGAATCGAACCCACACCACGCAGTTATCAAACTTGGATCCCTAACTATACCGTAACAGTAATTTCATGTGCAGTGGATACATACCGATTGCAGAATTTAAGAATAAGGCTCTGCATCAATTCCGGTTGAGGTAGTGCAACATCATACACCAGCAGTCTGCTCGTGATGCCACCTGCATTGTTGTTTTCAGTTGAATCCGTAATCACTGAAATAAAATCACATAACCTCCCAACACGAGAGGTTTTATTTCGTTCCTCCATTCCTGCTGGGAGATTTGTTTTCTTAATGATCAGCTCTTTTCCTTTCTAACAGCGGAGTGTGCGCTGATATGAAACTTCCTGGCAGATTAAAACTGTGAGCCGGACCGACAGGGCTTCTGTAAAGTTTGAAAGGTAGGAGACGAGGTACTGGCAGAAGTAAAGCTGTGAGGACGGTGTGAGCCGTGCTTGGGTAGCTCAGATGGTAGAGCAATTGCCCTCGAAAGCCAATGGTCCCGAGTTCGAGTCTCGGTCCGGCACACAGTTTTAATCTGCCAGGAAGTTTCAGTTCTGTCTTTGTATATCGTCCATGTGGAGCGTGATTTGACAGAAACTGTGTCCATCAGAGGCAAAGGTGTGGCCGAACTTCCGTCACTGTTTGGGGATGGATATCAGCAGATGGTTGTGGCGTTTTGTGGGAACTAGACTGCCCGCTTGCAAGTCATTACTACTGCCACATACTGGAGAACATAATGGTTCCTTCTATTCGTCAGAGGTTCTCGGGAGGCAGTATAATATTCCAGCATGACCGTTCCCCAGTCCATACAGCAAATTGTGTAAGACAATGGTTTCAAATGAATGGAGACATCTATCTCCTGGACTGGCCTCCAAAAGGTGCTGACCTCAATCCTGTCGAGCACGTAAGGGCAGAGATGGAGAAAATTATTAGGTGTAGAAGACCTACACCAACAACCAAGGCATCGCTGTCCGAAGCAGTTCATGATTCATGGGAAGAGCTGACGCAGAATAACAGATTCATCCGGAATCTTGTTGCCTCTGTTCCCCGGCGGCTAAATGCTGTTGTAGAGGAGGAGACTAAATCCATTGTGTCATTAGGGAGGAAATTTTATGACAAAAGAACGTTTTGTTTACCGTTCGATTACTCTTATTCAGCATTTACGTTACTATGAACAAAAGGAAAATGTGTTTGCCTTAAACATTTTTCAAATGAAGGAACTAAATCGAAAACGACAGATCATCACCAGCTAAGACATTTAATTGAAAGAAGAAGACCACAATATACACATAACTCAATTAGTCTATTTTTTTCACATGGTAAATGCCATCAAATCCGATGAGGCCAACAAAGTGAAAGAATTAATTTTGTTTGACGTCAATGAGAAGGCATATTACTTTGAGTTATTTGTGCAGGCAGGACTTCAGTACCGACGGGAGCATAAAAGAGAGATTATTTTTATTTAATACTGAGTGCAAAACACCATACAGAAAAGTGCGAGTATGACTCGCACTATGTGAGTTCTGTACAAACACAATTACGTACTTAGATAACAGTAATTCCTTTTGCTTAATGCCCAGGTGCAAGTTTTTGTATTGGACACCACTTCGGTGACTTGTGTGTCCCTAAACTACTCCAGTCATCCAAGCGGTGAGAAGCGAAGTACAGTTAAATGGGTAAACCGAAACACGCGATGTTTCTCGCCAATCGTTATATCATTGAGAGGTGAACATTAGGTTAAAATGAAGACTGAAAAGTCCATAGTATAAACGAGATTCGATCCTGAGATTTTTCTAATCGGAGGCACGCACTATACCGCTAAACCCGCAGGCCCAATAATTCCGACCAATATACGTCTGTAGCGTTTATGGATTAAACTGCGAGTATCAGAATGTTTGACACACCAGGCTGTATCTTTCGATAGAAGTAACTTAGGAGCATAAATTTATTCACACAGCCACGGGACCGTAGACCTTAGCACGTGGCACAAATTTCTGCTTCATATCTTTACATGTCCTGAGAACAAGATGTCTTAGCAGACAGAAAGACAGGCAGATGTATAACAAATGGTAAAGAAAATGAATTTTTCCGTGCCATATCATTACAAATCAAAAATTTCGGATTTATTCCTTTACTTGTACTTTATGTATCTGCACACACTGCTAAATTCCAAACGTTTGTGGTAGTTCTGTGACGCTGCTGTATGACTGTGGACAGAACATAGACAAAGAGCATTTCACGGCCGAATTTACATGACCTGTTGATAATCCGTAACGACTTGGGGTACTTCGAATAAATCAGACCGACGTTTTTTGTACCTTTATCGTGATAAGTTGTATTTCATTTTTCTGAGTATAGTGCATACTAAATATGAACTTTAGTTACTTCTGTAAACGAAACATCGTCCATCCTTTAGGTCGTCGCATGAACGACAAAATAGATATAGAACTACGTGACCACGGGATAGTAAAGCTACAGAAACCACTCATCAGGAGAATGGGCATTGCATCTGCAAGTATACCGACTGGATTATACACGAAGTATGCGAAAGAACTTGCTCCTTTCCTAACACCATTTTACCGTAAATGTCCTGATGAGCCATCCTAATGATTGGAAAAAAGCACAGATTATTCTCATTTTCAGGAAGGGTCGTCGGAAAGACGCACAAAACTATAGGTCTACATTTCTGACGTCGGTTTGTTGTAGAACTTCGTAATATGTCTACGCTCGAACATTTAACAAGTTCGAAGTTTCAAAATCTACTCTATAAGAATCAACACGATTTCCATAAACAAGGAACGTGTGCAACTCAGAACGCTCCGTTCGCCCACCCACGAGATTCCAAAAAACAGTAGACACAGGTAGATGCACTGTTCCTTGACTTCTTACAATCTTGACTTATTACAATCGTTTGACCAATACTTAAATACTGCTCATCATTCTGAGATCGGTACCAGGTAGGATAGCCAAAATAGAGAAGATCCAAGTAATGCTTTAGTTACTGGATTATTTAGTAAGCATGAAAGCGTCAGAGAATTGCTCTTTTAATTCCATGTGAAGACGCTGCAAAAGAGGCAGCCTCCACGGTGGTTTGGTCTACTGTTTAATACCTAGACCGTAGGTACCTTGAATAGTCGGACAACAAATTGCTTCTTCCTACTTATATCTCGCAGCAAGACCATGAAGATACAATTAGAGAGATTACAATGCACATAGATGCTTACCAGCAATCGTGCTTCCCACGAAACATTCGTGAATGGAGCAAACAATTGGAGAACTCATCGTGATGTAGAAAGTGCCCTATGTCACTCACCTTAACGCGGCTTGTGACATGTAGATGATACAATGTGTAATTCGCAGTTTACAGAAATGTCTTTGTTGATGTTCGCGTTTTGTAAACAGTGCCACGTTATGGTTTCATCTGTTGTATTATGTGTCACCAGTTCAGCCAAAGAAATCCTACGCAATAAAAATTATTTTCACATATTTAATAGCAAAAAGAATATTATTTACTCATTCGTTACGGCGTCAGGTGATACTACAGAACCTAATCGCTTCTGGGGAATAATTTCTTTTAGTTTACAGTTCTTATAAGAGATGATAACAAAAATTGCTAAGACAGCTACTTAAAAGGAGGGCCCCGTAAATTATTCCCTCGATATTTATATCTGATGTTCAAGTTGCAATCGGTAGGTAATTGGTCTTTACGTTTGTTAATTCAGGTCCCATCAAAGTGGTAGCAACCGACGCTAGCGCCAACGCCGGCCCTGCCACATCTGTGTTGCGCGAGCTCGTCCTATCGTTAGCAGCTGAAGAGACTTTTCGCGTTAGCAGGCGTATTCTGCCTGTCACCAGTCTAATGGAGAATTGGCAACATTGCAGCATACATTCGGCAGCAATGTGGCCTTCGAATTACTTCCTGGACTGGTGCAAAAGTTTCCTTCTAAATATACTCACAAATATCTTACCATTCTCATTAAATATCCTCAAAGATTCTCCCTTAGAGGATGATACAGAAGGTATCAAACGAATAAGTTTGATTCCAGGAAGCTCGTTTCAACAGTAACTGCAGCTGGTTTCGCTATTTACGTCGCTGTTTAGCTGACGAATCTACGGCTGACGTGACAAGTAGGCAAGGTTCGTTGCTGATGGCTGCTAGCGTAGGGGTAAATTGTTCGGACATAAAATTGCAAATTCTGCTTGCTGTCGGTTCACATACTGGGGGCCACAACACCTTTTCCTCCTCTGTAACATAGAATCTCGAAGGCAGATCAACAATCAGTAAAGACATCGAATGAAAACCTCTCCGCCATTATATCGCTACCTCTATTCTCTAGTCCGTGGATGTATAGACACAACATTTACAGAATTGCACACATGTTAATCCCTTTTTTTCTGTTTTACTCAATAATATTGACTTAAGTGTGGCAGTGTATGATTTTTTAACTTTCTCTTGCTAATTCGTAATGATTTGGAGTATTTTGCCTTAAGAAGGTAGACTTTTTTGTACCGTTATCATGATAAGTTGTAATCAACTCTTATTACTATATTGCATACTCCATACGGTCTTTTCGGTAGTTTATTAAACACGACAAACAAAAATGAGGGAGATATTAATCAGCAGCAATGTAACTCCTATATGATTCACAACAGTCTGACCAAGTCAACTGCAAAGCATACACTTAACATTTAACGGCAGACATTCACATCCCTCCATTTTGAATAGTGTTTTACCTCCAAATTTCGCAATTTACAAGCATCGTTGTTAAGAGCAAATAAATAAAGAAAAGCGTCACGATTTCTGCTCTCAAATAAAGTTTCAGCAATTAATTTAATTTTAATGTGATTAACGAAGAATTGGAGATTTCCGACATTAAATCGAAAAGTATTCCCTATACGTGGAAGGAACTACATAACTACTATATTTGGGCAGATGGTTCTAAAAATGATCAAAGAGCATATGCCTTTCCTTCAGTCACATGCCTAGTACCAGCAACCATGGCAGTAATCATCAAATTATCTGGTAACTTCACAGGCTGGAATTGTATTTCTCGAACTAAAAAATTAGTTGTCAGTGAAAAATTTCGTTATGGCATCAAATCAGAGCTATGCAGACTAGAATGGTCCTTATATCACGCAGTCATGAGATTAGAATAATACCCGCATTAGAAACTAACAGGTAATTAAACAGGTAATTGAGAGGGCCGGATTGTATCACAGCTTCTAGGCGCATCGTCCGAATCAACACAATCAGGACATTTCCAATTGTTAGTAGCAGTGGTCTGCTGGGTTGACCGTCGTTTGATAATTGCCCGGTATAGGTTCGATCCTCATTCGCCGCGTCAATTTTTAGCATTCACGAAAAGATCTAATTCACCTATGGTAACGTCAAGTCCAGAATGTTAGGTCGCACAGTGGTTCAGAATCCGCAATAAACACAGTATCCCTTCACTACCAACAGCGTCAGAAACTGTTCAAATGGCGCCATAACAAAGGCAGCAGTCGCCAAAGGCACAAACTCTGTCGCCAGTAAACTAGCACTGAAAAGTTTATTTCATTTAATTTAGGAATGGTTATTTCGTTCACAGTGTTCATATTTAATTTGAACTTGAGACGTTGCAATTTTTGGTCCTCGACTGGAATTCGAATTCGGATCTCTATGAATGGAACGTATCTGGGTGTCAATCATAGTCCAGTACAAACATATTCATAATTTCATTCTGCGCCCTAGCATGTCCACAATGACCTACCACCGAAAAATAATTTGCACATTTAATATCTGTTCATGAATAGTCAACAATAACGATCGGTACTGTTATTTCTAGCGAAACATGCGAGCATCTCACTACTGGTGAGCAAGCAGTTGATACTCAACGTCTATTTATGGATGCGAAACAGCGACAGTACGCGCATTTCGATTCCCGGGCAAGCAAAACAAATTGTACCCTCATCTCATATTGATACAGCTCGCTGCTGGTAAATAAATTCGATTTGTAACATCTGAATTTACTTAGTTAACAATCCGATAACGTGCTGGGTAGAAAATCCAGTCACAACATTTTAAATCATAGCATTCCTAATTTCAGCACATGCATACTTGGTTACTTGTGAAGGAGAGTATATCAAACGTGTTTCGTGGTTAGTTAACAGGGCGATAATGGTTTTGATGTAGTTAAAATAAATTCGCCATATCGTTTCAAGTTCAGATGTGATAACTAATACTGGGGAAAACCTTTATATTTCACGTCTCTTAACGGCTAGTCAGCATTGATGATCGTTGCCTTGATCAAGTCCCAGGAAGGTGCGTAAGGGTATTTTAGTAAGTAGTGGCTACGTCTGCTGGGTTTCTGTCCAGATCCAGCACAAAAAATTTCGTCATGTCATTTACAGTTCAAACATGTGAGCAAATAATACTTCATGAATAATTAGTACAGTAATGTTACTGATTATACTCCGTTAATATTGCGGTTTCTATATAGTGTTTACCGCTGTTTATCACGTTTTCTTTAACTAGTTCCTTTAACGAGCTGTTGACTACTGTATTTGATGCTTTTCAGGAAGACAGAGAATCATTCACCTCTAAACTTACTTGTATCTGCGTTAGAGGATAACAGAAAGCGGACGTGTGTTCGATTGAGTTGGAGCTGTAACGAGGTACGATTTAATGGTTGACTGATTGATTCTAGTGAAGGAGAAGTTGCTGAAGGTCATTTTTTTACCAGTGTTCTGTCCGGATGCATCAGTCGCGTAACATAGCCAGCGTTCTACTCGTATATAACAGCGTGTTCTGTATGCGGTTTAAAGCAGTGGCTACTTGCGAACGTTATCGGTAAACCTATCGGTCATCAGAGGACTTACATCTCATGTTTGTTGAAACTTGACACATTCCTCTAAACGAACTTTGATTTACGTGATGTATTCCATCCTTCCCTATCGCATCTTGGGTGTAAAATCGAGAATTCAGCGTCATAACTAAGTTAGCGATAGGAGCTTGTGAAGCGTTGCAATCCCCATGTATACATTTGCGCGACAGATGTGCTGTTTACAGAGTTAGTCATGGAATGATTTGTAATTTCACATGTCGGACCCAGATACTACAGGTTTATTGTTTCCTTGTAGGATGTATCCCCCGCTACTAACGATCTTTTATATAAGTCTGATGCAGGCATGGTATAATTTCTGAACGGTGTTCGGATGTGAACAGTGGACACTATGCGTCTCTGGAAAGCTATATTGTGCTCGGATCACGCAGAGTAATTGTTTTACAGTTCGATAAGGTAGTTTTTCGTAGAGAAATCTGGAAGGAGGATGTGTGTAATGGGCTTGAAATATATTTCTCACAAAGAAATATTAACAAGGCTACATTGCATACGTCTGATAGGTCGGGAACTAAGGTGATCTAACATTATAGACCAGTTTTAAGTGCAGAACGTTGTAGCCTTAGGAGTGCGTGAGTTTATATTCTCTCTTACCAATATCTTCCATGTACCGATCCTACACCCTAGAACAGTACTTTACAGTTGATAGCTTAGTTGATTTACGTAAAAATGCGTGGAACTCCTCCTGTCTGGACCTCTATCGCCTATAAAAATAATTATTTTCTTGTTCTTCTTAACTGTCTGCTATTACATGACGGCACTTTGAAATCTGTTACTATACATCGATAAGGAGTGCTAAGCTCCTCGACATGGACGCATCTCGAGGTGGGTGAGGACTTGGAAAGCTCCATTTATTCACGAGAGGTGGAGTGTAGCGGTCTTCTTCTGGCCGGTTGTAGATTAATTCGCTAACGGTGTTGCATGGTGGGTTGGCCAATGACAATGTGAGGAGGGTCTTTCACTCTCTAATTTTACCCTAAGACAGCGAGAATATTCTGTGACTCCCATGCGCAGAGAGATAGATCGTAAATTAAAGACTATGCTCGAGGTGACAGAAATATGCGAAGCGCTGTCTGGTATACTTTGATGATTTCTGTGTTCGAGAATTAACACTGAATGGATGTACTGCACAGTCCTCTATCCATGTTCGCACTAATACTCGCAAAGTGGAGAAGGGGTGGCTTAGCTATGACACTGAAATTGGGGGACATGCTGTCACATCAGTGGCCGGTGTTGAAGCTACTGTAAAATTGTTCGCGCTATCAACTGTGATGCTTATTATTACAGTAAAACGATGGTGTCTTTTCCATCCCATCCGTGCACTGGTTACCACATAATGATTGACTGATATTGCTTGTTTGAGTTGGAGAAAAAGTTTTGGTGGATGGACAGCAACTTCTGGGGCGGATAGCTCTGAAACACTGATCGCGTACGAGTACAACATTAGGACTCAGTCGAAAGGGAGCACAGAGTCATGAGCTATTCCGTCAGTGTCATAGACGAGTCTAAATTTAGAGTTCGTGAACCACCTTTGGACTGTAGTTTGGAGACCTACTCCAACGCGGCAAAACTCTTCCAGTTTGCTTATGTTGTAATTGTCTTTCAATTAAAATCAGTCGATGTGTGGTGTGTTGTGCTATCTGCCGTAAGAATACGATCTACACCATGCAAAGTATAGTTTCCTGCGAAAGGCCGTGGATCAGAACCTCTTAATGTCAGTTTAGAACCTGACACTGGCCTCGAAGTCATGGCAGAAAAATGAAATGTTTGGAAATGTACAAAATCATGTTAGGAAACAGTGTCTGAAGCAGGACCAGAGGGAACGTTTCATGCGACTTAGTATAGTCTGTGGGATACGATCATTCGCCTAGAGTATAGGTGATCAAACTTTAAAGTGGCCTCTGCGGTGCCTGTATATTTAATAGTATCGTGCCACAGAGGCGGTAGTAGCAGCAGCACTTTGAGGTGTAAATTCGGTGAGGGAGTGGTATTACCATTAGGAATGCTTGGAGGGCTGCACGCTTCGCTATTCTGGGGATGCATTGCGAAATCTTTTTCTCCGCCCCGGACCGCACCGTAGCTTTGCTTTATTACAGCAGCACTGGTGCCTATGTGACTTCTAAATGGGATGAGCTTTTATAGTTCGTAATTTTCTCTGTTGGGGTGTATAAAATAACGATGATAGCATGTTGGACTGATTGATTTGAATGGACGCGGATCTGTAGTACTTGTATGTAGTTTGGGGATGTGCGACATTGCGTGCATTTCCGCCGAATGGTCAAAACTCTGTCCTGTTGCACTACCTCAGGTCGTTATGCTTCTACACTGGTTTCAGAATCTGGTCGGTATGTCTTTCTACGTCTTCTGCTCAGTTCCGACTTAAATTTTAATGAACACATGCGGAAAGCTGTAGAAATGGGAGCAGTTACAAGAAGCGTAGGGGGTGACTAAAACCACGTTGAAATTTTATTGTAGCCGCTACGTTCGAGAAAGGTGACTCGTTTAGAGATATGGGAGTGCCAGAAATATGATTCACTTGTGGGTGTGATCCGATGCTGGTATGCGCTTCAATGGAGAGTCCTGATTCCAATTGATTTACATCATTTCTAGCAGATAGCGTAATACTAGAGATCTGGGAAGCTAGTGTACATTTTTATTCTTACAACCTCAATCGGCACATCATCTACTACTACGGTTCTGAATCAATCATCGCCTATAACTAAGTGGATACATCGCAGAACCTCTGATATGCTATCAACACAGAATGAGCTTGAAATACTATAGAATTTTCTAGTTGGGGTGGTGTGAGGGAGTTACATACCACGTTCCTTAGCCAAATCACTTTCAAAATGGGGTAATTTTATGATGAGGTTGCATCGTGGACTGGTAATACGCATTCCTACGATCACCGTCACATTTGTCTGGAAAAAAAGAACACCTCATTCGGAAGTAATGTCGTACGTTGATTCGTAAGTGGGGTATAGCTTATAACATGGATACTTGTGTGCACCTGTAGAACCAAGACTGATTGTGACAGTAACATATGGTAGCTGCTGCGATAAGGTTTTTCTGTAACATCTCACCTATTATGTCTCTCTTTCTAGAACAGGGTGGTAGGACTCGCAAGAAAAACCTAAGAATCACACACACGGATAGTTGATTTTCGGTCAGTACTATTTCGTATCACAGGCATTCATCTATTGACGAGTATTATACTTAGTAGTAGTAGTAGTAGGGAATGGGTGATATGTTCGCATTTGAGTATAAGCTTTATAAAGTATGTGTTTGAGTAAAGGTGATGACTCTGTCCAGTCCTAAGGAGGGTATGGATTTGACTTGGAGTAATGTGATAGCAGCGGGAGGAGTATATCGAGTCATGAGAAAGGTAGTCATATTTATATATCCAGGGCCACTGCCGACAGCATAACGTATTTCCGATACTTCGCTCATTCTCGAATGACGTTCAACTGAGACCGCGATCGTAAAATGAGCAGCCTTCGTGATCAAGTGGAAATTTGAGAATAATGTGTATGGTGGTACGTTTGCGTTGGACCGTTATTCAGTCCCGCTTAAATTGTTCTGTTGACTGCTTCGGCCCATTTCACGTCTTTATTTAGTTGAGAGAAGATCGTCTGTGGTGTGCGCATCTGGCATGTGGGAGATACGTTTGCCTGTTCTGTAGACATGGGAAAGACCTTAGTTGGATTGTAAATTATAGCGATCATTAGGAGTATGTTAGATCAGCGAGAGCGGTATTGGTTGGGAGACATATAATATTTCATGTGTTTGTTTCTAGTTAGTCAGTGGTCTAGAGCACGTTCCATGTAGCTAATGGTTCGCGTGTGTAGAGAAATAATTTCCGGTCTATGTCTTCGGAATTATGTTGCATGAGCGCTCTGGAGGCTACTGCTGTGTGCTTGGTGTCGGAAAGTACGGCGAAAATGGTATAATATTATTGCAGACGATGTGAAAGTAGGTGTGTCCTTGTAATCCCCGAGTCTGGAGATGTGCGTAGAAAAGGGAGCAAGCAAGGAAGCCGAAACGGTAACGCGGTTGTGCCGAGGGGAAAGGAGTGCACGTTAGTACACTTTAGTGCACGTTAGTAGACGTTTATGTACGTCAAAATATGTGACACTCTTCCCTTGAGGTATAACAGTTGGAGTTCATTCTATCGTATAGCTGTTGTAGTTCAATATTCAAGCTCCAGTCCTCAGTGGGAGAACGGTGTATTCGAGTAACAGTCTTTCCGCATTTGACTTCGCGAGGTTTAGCTGTAGGTGCAATATGGCGATCAGTGTACAATAGTTTATTGTGGCTGAATGTCACGTCTGTAGAAAGAAATAAAAGATGGACGGTGCTTTCCTAGGACTGGGGAGCATTGTGACATATAGCCTGTGTGAGTGTAGGCATATGATAATTTTTTCGGGTGCTGTACAGATATAAAAGATAACTGCACTGTTTGTGTAAAATGTGCATATATTACACTGTAAAGTTGCTGTGGTTTATGTTGTACAAAATGTGTATATATTGTATTGTAAAGTTATTGTGGTTTATGTTTGGCATGATTAGAGAGCATGACTGTAAGTCCTGTCGTGAGGGACGTATAGATTAAGCACATAGATAAAAGGGAGAGACTTTCTATGTGGAAAATTACGTGCACTATAGATAATGAAATTGGTTCAAGAAGCACAACCGTCAAGAGGAGGCATTACCTGTACATAGATCGGTGTCAGACTGTAGCAGGAATCGTATTATTTAATTGTAGTTACACTAGTAGATACGTTCCTGGCTTCCAATATTCTTGTGAGTCTGGTATGTATTTGATGGTCTATAAACACGTTTACAGGTTTAACTGTCAGTGAACTTTAGCTATCTGTGCAAAATAATTTTAACACTGAAAGTCCCAGAAAGATCAGTAATTCGGCGAGTAAATTCGATAAGAGCCAATCATAATGCTCGATTCATTCACATCCTTTGTGCTGGGATATGGGAGCCTCTACACAGCTGTGAGAACATTTGTGTATGCTGAAAACAGGAGGGGTAGCACGTAATGGAGTAGGTAGCATGTTAGGTCCGTGAGGAAGACGACAGATTAGATTAGATTACATTCGATTAATACTAGTTCCATGGATCATGAATACGATATTTCGTAATGATGTGGAACGAGTCGAATTTTCTAATACATGACATAATTAGGTTAATTTAACAACATACTTAAGTTAATATAACAACTTTATTTTTTGTGTTTTTTATTTTTCTTTTTTATTTTTATTTTTTTATTTTTTAAATATTTTTTTTCTTAATTTATATCTAAAAATTCCTCTATGGAGTAGAAGGCGTTATCATTCAGAAATTCTTTTAATTTCTTCTTAAATACTTGTTGGTTATCTGTCAGACTTTTGATACTATTTGGTAAGTGACCAAAGACTTTAGTGCCAGTATAATTCACCCCTTTCTGTGCCAAAGTTAGATTTAATCTTGAATAGTGAAGATCATCCTTTCTCCTAGTATTGTAGTTATGCACACTGCTATTACTTTTGAATTGGGTTTGGTTGTTAATAACAAATTTCATAAGAGAGTATATATACTGAGAAGCTACTGTGAATATCCCTAGATCCTTAAATAAATGTCTGCAGGATGATCTTGGGTGGACTCCAGCTATTATTCTGATTACACGCTTTTGTGCAATAAATACTTTATTCCTCAGTGATGAATTCCCCCAAAATATGATGCCATATGAGTGAAAATAGGCGTAGTAAGCTAATTTACTAAGATGTTTATCACCAAAATTTGCAATGACCCTTATTCCATAAGTAGCTGAACTCAAACGTTTCAGCAGATCATCAATGTGTTTCTTCCAATTTAATCTCTCATCAATGGACACACTTAAAAATTTGGAATATTCTACCTTAGCTATATGCTTCTGATTAAGGTCTATATTTATTAATGGCGTCATACCATTCCCTGTACGGAACTGTATGTACTGTGTCTTATCAAAATTCAGTGAGAGTCCATTTACAAGGAACCACTTAGTAATTTTCTGAAAGACAGTATTGACAATTTCATCAGTTAATTCTTGTTTGTCAGGTGTGATTACTATACTTGTATCATCAGCAAAGAGAACTAACTTTGCCTCTTCATGAATATAGAATGCCAAGTCATTAATATATAATAAGAACAACAAACGACCCAAGACTGACCCTTGTGGAACCCCATGCTTGATAGTTCCCCAGTTTGAGGAAAGTGCTGATCTTTGCATGTTACGAGAACTACTTATTTCAACTTTCTGCACTCTTCCAGTTAGGTACGAATTAAACCATTTGTGCACTGTCCCACTCATGCCACAATACTTGAGCTTGTCTAGCAGAATTTCATGATTTACACAATCAAAAGCCTTTGAGAGATCACAAAAAATCCCAATGGGTGGTGTTCGGTTATTCAGATCATTCAAAATTTGACTGGTGAAAGCATATATGGCATTTTCTGTTGAAAAACCTTTCTGGAAACCAAACTGACATTTTGTTAGTATTTCATTTTTACAGATATGTGAAGCTACTCTTGAATACATTACTTTCTCAAAAATTTTGGATAAAGCTGTTAGAAGGGAGATTGGACGGTAATTGTTGACATCAGATCTATCCCCCTTTTTATGCAAAGGTATAACAATAGCATATTTCAGTCTATCAGGGAAAATGCCCTGTTCCAGAGAGCTATTACACAGGTGGCTGAGAATCTTACTTATCTGTTGAGAACAAGCTTTTAGTATTTTGCTGGAAATGCCATCAATTCCATGTGAGTTTTTGCTTTTAAGCAAGTTTATTATTTTCCTAATTTCAGAGGGAGAAGTGGGTGAGATTTCAATTGTATCAAATTGCATAGGTATGGCCTCTTCCATTAACAGCCCAGCATCTTCTAATGAACACCTGAATCCTACTATATCCACAACATTTAGAAAATGATTATTAAAAATATTTTCAACTTCTGACTTTTTGTTCGTAAAGTTTTCATTCAATTTGATGGTAATACTGTCTTCCTCTGCTCTTGGTTGACCTGTTTCTCTTTTAATAATATTCCAAATTGTTTTAATTTTATTATCAGAGTTGCTGATTTCAGACATGATACACATACTCCTGGATTTTTTAATAACTTTTGTTAATATAACACAGTAGTTTTTATAATTTTTGATAGTTTCTGGGTCACTACTCTTTCTTGCTGTCAGATACATTCCCCTTTTCCGGTTACAAGATATTTTTATACCCTTAGTAAGCCATGGTTTGTTACAAGGTTTCTTACGAGTATATTTAACTATTTTCTTGGGGAAGCAGTTTTCAAATGCATTTACAAAAATGTCATGAAATAAATTATATTTTAAATTGGCATCAGGTTCACGGTACACCTCATCCCAGTCTAACTGCTGTAGGCTTTCCCTGAAATTTGCAATTGTTAAATCGTTGACTGAACGTACTACTTTGGAGGACTGTTTAGTATTGCTGAATGGAGCTATGTCATATATTGTAACTAGTTGTGCACCATGATCAGAAAGGCCATTCTCAACAGGCTGAGCATTTGTCTGGTTAAACTTATCTTGGTCTATAAAGAAGTTATCTATCAGTGAGCTGCTATCCTTTACCACCCGAGTAGGAAAATCAATAACGGGTGTCAAATTGAAAGAACCGAGTAATACTTCAAGGTCATTTTTCCTATTACCCTCTTTCAGAGAATCTACATTGAAGTCCCCACAAATAATAGATTGCTTCCCCCTGTCTGACAGATAGCACAACAAGGAGTCCAAATTTTTCAGAAATAGATGAAAATTTCCTGATGGGGACCTATATACAGTTACAATTATAAATGTGCCTTTATTTAATTTAAGCTCACGGGCACATGCTTCTATATGTTTCTCTACACAAAACTTTTTTGTTTCTATACTTTTTGCACAATGGTAACTTTTGACATATATGGCAACTCCTCCTTTCTCCATATTTTCTCTCATTACATGTGCAGAGAGCTTGTATCCACTTACATTTACCTTATCCATATCAGTAACAATGTGATGCTCAGACAGGCATAGTATATCTATTTCATTCTCAGCTTCTAAATCTTCTAAACAAACCAGAAGCTCATCTACTTTATTCTTTAAACTCCCAATATTTTGATGAAATATACTTACATTATTTTTAATTATACTTTTATGAGAACCTTTCCTTATTCTAACATTTGCAGTACTCTTCTGTCTGAGTTTCTCATTGTGCTTAGGCCTAGTTCCTATACCAGTGGTCACATGGTGTTCAGAGAGGCAGATTATGTCAACTGGGTTGGGTGACTTTAATTCATCAATGCAATTACCTAGGACTGAGATACAACTTGGTGGAGATAAAATTTCTGGTGATTGGTGAAAATTTATAATTGATAGCTGTGATTGGTGATCAAATGTGCTAGAATTGTGCTGTTTAATTTCTTTCCTAAACTGAAGATTTGTTTCAATCCTGACCTGTCGTAGAACTTGACATCTTTCTGTCTTACCTATCCTAAAAAAGGTGCTGCTCCAACACCTGTAACCACTGGTATTTTACCATTCATGGCAGTGCCTCCCCCCCTTAAATTTCCTGCTATTACCCCAGCCAGTTTCCCCTTCCCTTTCCTGTTGACATGTAGGCCGTACCTGGTATAGTCCCACCTACTGAGATAATCAACAGGAACCACACCAATATGAGCTCTAGCACCCGACCCAAGCAGCTGTTCCAACTCCAAATTAACTCTCCCAACAGAAGAGTTCAAATGAGGCCGGTCATGGCGTCTCAGGACAGATACAAATTCAACATTGGTGTGTCTCGATGCCGACGCAATCTTTACCAGGTCACACTCTATACTGTACCCAGGATCTCTGTCGATGCTGTTCCCTGGCCCTCCCACAATAACCACGGTGTCTTCCCTGGTAAATCCTTTACAGAGTGAACCTAAATCCTCTGTCACCTGATCCAGACTAGCACTTGGTTTGAAAAAATTTGTGACCTGGTATTCTGGTCCTAATTCCTCCTGCAGAAGTTGGCCTACACCTCTGGCTTGAGAACTGCCTATCAACAAAACTTTCTTCCTTTTCGATGACTTTCCTACATTCTTTTTCAATTTCCTATTGAAAGTTTGTTGTGTCCTGTCTACACCTACCTCTGCTTGAGGCTCATCAGTTTCTAACTGAAGCAACAGGTCAAACTTATTTTTGACATTCACCACAAAACTGTCAGACTTAGTTCTAGGCCTGTTCCTTCTGCTACCTGTTGCCACTTCCCTCCTCTCTTTGCCCTTCTCCCTCCTTAACCTGTCCAGATCTTCCCTAGCCTGATCTAGCTCAGCCTGAAGGGCAGCAATTTTCCCCTCCTGTTCCACTATCCATTCAATGATATTCTCCGTTGTTTTCATAAAGAGGTTCTGTTAGGACAAGAATTTCCGTGCATACAAACTGAGAGAAGACGAAAACTACTACATAAGCGCACGTTAAGTATTTCTGGGGGATTATGCAATTTGCTAGAGTTCGAATTGGTTATTATTTTAGATAGCAATGTGGCTTCAGTATAACATTGTGAACGTTGCTAGATGAGCTTGTGATGGTGAGCAGCTATGCGCGGTGAAGCACCAGTCAAACGTCAAGCATGGTCCATTAGAATCACTAAGGAGAAAGCAGCTTGTGCTATTCTGGAATGGATTTCTGCAACGTTTTCGTCGGACCACAGTTAGAGGGAGGGTAGTGTAGAACCCATGCACGCGGCTGTGCTTGCAGTGTGCTCTCTGTAAATAAGTCTTCGCCTTCACCCGATCGCGTCATAAATGGCGCCTAGATACCACTATCACCTGCATTCGGCAGCGGTTGGCATCTGCGCTGCCGCCCGATGACGTCAGCACATGTGTCTAGGTGAAGATGTATTTAGATAAGAATTTATCAGAAATGAAGTACGAGTGAGATGTTGCCGCCTCATGCTTGTGGGACAGTGTCGGGGGCCTGTGTGTGGTTTGGCAGCTGATGGCCGCACCACTTCGTTGGGGTTGACTGTGTGCTCTACTGGACAGGGGTTGGCGGAGGGTCCAAGCACGCATTGATTGCATTATTTTGCGAGCATGTCTGTAGGCTGTGCTATTTGTTATTTGGGGAATTAACAAGTACTGATCGTGTCCACACATCACTGTGCTGCATTATTTAGGAGGGTCTGCATGTCTGTACTTAAATTATTTGGGTAAATTAGGAGTTGTTTGCGTGTCTGGAGAGCGTTATTTAGTAGTAGTTTACAGATCTGTGGCGTGGCTCCAAGGATGTCATTTGTATCAGAGTCATCAATAAAATGTTCCAAAATAAATAGAATGAACTCCTTCCTTACTCTCCCCAGCATCCTAGCGCAGCCTGAATCATTTTCGCGTCATTTTCCCTTGTAGACCACCCTCTGTGGTTTTATGACGTACAATCACGTGACTAATGCAGTAGCCGGTAGGAGTGCAGCATTGTAGGGGAGGGGGGGGGGGGCATGTCACGAATGAACACTGTGCTCCTAGTGGGGAAATGTGGAACTTCTAATTTGATGATTGAATATCGAAATGGTACTGTCATTTATGGAATATGTTTAAAACTGAAATGGAAATAAGTATTTAGGTCATTCTAACGTTGCAAGCACGATGTGTGTGTTACATTCGTTAGGATATTTTCAGAAGGCTATCTGTGACACGGGAATGAACGTGCAGGCTGGAGGCCGTGATGTCAGCAGTCGTGTGCTTGCAGACCGCACACACACGGCATATCTCGTTATAAATGCGTGAGAGAGAGAGAGAGAGAGAGAGAGAGAGAGAAAGCGGACAATCCTGCATTACGTAATGGGATCGTGCAGTGAGTGTGTTCTAGGGCACATAGCGAACAAAATATATGCGACCATCTTAAACAACGGTACTTGCATTATTACCCAATGTCACAGTTGTGCACTCTGGCTGCGACGACATGAACTAGATCATGGGGACACTGGATTACGGTACTTGCGTCATCACCTGATGTCATGAGAGCACCCTCTGCTGGTGGCGATTTGTACTAAGGCAGTTGGGCTCTGGAACTCGTGGTGAACACACGTGTACGAAATTGTGAATGCATTATCCTGTTGGAAATTTGAACTTCTCCCATTTTTCTAAGGGAGGGGGGCGTGGTACTTTCTCGCCAAAAGCCGTCATCTGGGATGACGGTACTTGTGTCATCAGCTGACGTCATGGTCTTCATGTTGGATGATGTCATGCACTGTTGCCAATTCTCCACGCCGCCATCTTGTATGACATTATCTGGCAACAATGCAGAGTAGCGTAGAACGAACGTTGTCCCAATACTTCTGTTGTCTTCAGTGATGAGAGTAGGTACTGTCTGTATGTGAGTGATGGATGCACACGTGTATGGTGTAGACCTGGTTAGAGGCCTGTTCCAGGATGCACTTGCCCACGACATTCAGGTCCTATGATAGGCTTCGTGGTATGTGTGATGTGTGAAAGGGGGGGGCGGCGGCATCAGTTACGACTCGTGGTCACATTTGGTGTTTCTACAAGTAAAATAAGCAATGTCAGCTGTGTAACATAGATTGTTACTCACTTGCTACTGCCATTTTTTCGATGGCAAAGTGATGTGCTTCCTTAGCAGCACGAAGCAAGTCCTCATACGGCTACTGCCACTCAGCGTGCTCATTGTTGTAACAACTGCTCTTGGTCAGCAAGCTCAGCAGATATCTCGCCAGTTGACCACTATGGTACATGATCAAGCCGGAACTTATTCGTCCCACAGGGCCTGCAAGAACCATCACCGAATTACAACAGCTCACTTGTCAATAAGACGACCTTGTCCTAGAAGTGGTTGTTTTTCCTCCTGCTGTTTATTTCCTGATTGAAACATTTTGTGAGTACGTTGTGAGTACGCTGTGCGCTTTTTTAGCCTGCACGGGACTCGAACACGAAAGCTGCCGTTCGCAGTTAATGCTCTTGCGACTCACCCACCATAAACGACTCACGGTCTGTCGGGAAGTTCTGAAGCAGCACACTCTGCTGTGTAGTGGAGGTCTGATGTTGGCAAAAAACTCTAGGCTGTGGGGAAACCAAGTTTTCCTCGATGTCCTTTCTTCTGCGAGGTCGAATCGTTATTAGTGAACGGTAAGCTAAATCAGTAGCAGTATTACCAGAGACAGAAAAGGATCCGGATCTGTTTGGCAAACCTATATTGTTATTGCCATATAATTTATGTTCACCTTACCAGTCTCAAGGTTTCACTGTTATCTCTAGACAAAGCTGAAAATTAGATACGACCAGTTAGTAATGAATATTAAGTAGTCCCGTATTTTAAGCACAGAAAGGTAGATGTGCGTCTGGGAGGGGGAGAGTGTGCACAGAGGTGGGGGGGGGGGGGGGGGCGAGATATATCTTATAGTAATATAAAACTGTAGTTCATGATTGATGTTCTTCCTCTTTCCGTGTAAATATCAGAACCCGTTGCTCCGCTGTTCGTTCTTTTTTTCAACACTTCATCTTTTCACGATACATCTTTTCCCTGTACTCACAGCACTTTAAGCCCAGGACCTCATCTTGCAGTTAATCGGAAGGTTGAGGGGGGCGGAGGAGTAACAGCCTCATTAAAAAGTCCTGGGTCAATCTGGCTCCGGATGGCAGCTCCCTGTTCGGCTATCTGCTTTGCATTACAGGAGAATCCCGGCCAACACCGTAAAAGCTCGAAAAGAATTCTCAGTCTCCAAACGACGGGGAGAGTGCAATAACGCCATGAAGCAAATCTCGATGGAAAGCTGCTACATGTTCGTTCAACCATTCCAGAATTTAATTCCTACATTGTGTGAAATATTTATTCTTAACTTGTAATGTGAATTTTACCCTCATATTTAGTTTTTCTCGAACGATTCACACTGGACGTGAACGGGCGTAAATGAACAGTGAAATACAGGTGTGTCTAAAGTTGAGGGAAAAGCAACACAGCATCAGTTTGAAGCCCAGGAGTGATCGATGGAAAGTTAGGCCATGAGATACTATCCGAACTACAAAACAACGGAATATACATGAAGACAGAATTAAGGATCTAGCAACGATAGTAATATATTTAATGGCGACAGCAAAGTTTTTTCATGACAAAAGTTGTGTGGTAAATCTTTCACATTACTGAGGTGTGAAAGAAGAAGAAGAGAAATGTCTAAACATTTCAAAGCATCACATCTTCTTTTCTGAAGAAAATATTTATACACAAATATATCTCACAATATGTAGAAGGAGCTTTTTCACATTATCCATTGGTCTTTACTTTCAAAATAACTTCAGTACCGTCTGTACGAAGTATTCCCTTTATCCTGACCAGCCAAAACACCTTTTTTCGTGCAGAACCTAAGTAAAAATTGTACAATTCACGTCTCCTAGGAAACCCAAGGAAGATATAGAAATGTCATTCAGTCAACTATCTTCAGTTTGAGGTATTTGTGAGTACAAGTAACCAAAGAAGAGAAGGAAGAAATGTTACTCGTGTATGGAGAACGTAAGTTAACAGAACAGTAACGTTAGAAGGACTGTAGTACTGAACTACATGTGCCTGTAATGTAAGTACCAGAACGTTATTGCAGTTACTTTTTTGCCAACTTAAATTCTTAGTAGACGAGCAGCGTTTCTATCGTCTCTTCGCTGGTGTCTTTGCACTTTCACAAATTTTCAACCGAATACGGTTGACTGAATGAGCGGTGTACATTTTCCATCTGTGTACCGTCGGTTCCAGCAAGTGAACGACTTACGATAGATCGGTTAGCACTGTGTGCTACCACAGGAGTGTCACAAGCAGTTCTGTTAAGTTTTAAATAACGTCGTATTAACTTGAATGGTGCACTGTGAAACTTTTCTGATGAGGTCTTGAAGAGAGGAAGTGTATAATAACATAAAAATAATATAGTGTGATATTTAAAAAGACGTACTGATGTTCATCTCTTCGTAGCAACAAATTTACGATATAGACAGTCATTTTTTATTTATTTTCCCCTGGTAGCTAAACAATATTCACATGATACATGTTTTTTTACTCTGGACAAAAATTTATTTGCCTTGGGCAACATAAATGGGAAACCCTCTATATGTTTCTGTTTACTCTCAGTGTAGGTTTTTCCATATTCTAGGTATTATAAAACCGAAAACATTTTTCGCCATCAGATATTTGGGCTCTTTTTTGGAACAAAACGCTTAGTAAAACAGTCAAAGCCTTTCATTCAGACTTCTCAGTGTATCACGAAGAAAGGACAAAATGAAGATTGCAAAGACACAAAACTCAAAATCCACTACTATAATACGAGTGAGCATGGTGAGGAAATATTAACTTCCTACTGTAAGCCTGTTATTCTGTCTTTAATGATCTAAGTACATGAAAGTACGTTTTCAGAAAAATGCCCTGAAAATGTGCACCTTACTACACAATATGTTTACCCAAGAAACTATTTATGATACAATGTGATCACCTTTCGTAAATTTATTCAAGAGTAGAGTGTGATTACATTGTGCAATGCAAAGTAGGGGGGCACAATTCGGAATCTGCTGTTACGTTATTTCACGTAGACTGTCACCACGCATTTGAAATAATGGTAGTCACCAAGATTCGGGTAATGGCAGTCACCATGTCACTGTAACATGTTGGGGGGGGGGGGGGGGGAGAGGTGCAACTTGTTACAGTTTTCCAGTAAGACGGAGAGCAACTTGTAACACTTTTGCAGTAACATGGGGCAACTTGTTACAGTGTGGGAATGGGAGGATCATGCCAAAACATATCTCATCTTCCTAATTCGACATCATTATTACGCTTAGATGTCAGCACATGTGCACTTACGCAACCTCAAAGCATATCCGCCGAGTCGAGGTAAGTGCATATGTAAAGCGCTGACACTCACCGTGTCAGATGGCCATTACTGCCTCATCCAATAGCATATAATACTGTTACACTAGTCAATGTGGCATGGGGCAACTGTTAAAATTTTATTGTAACATAAAGGAAAACAGCGGTAGCTGACACCTGCTAGTAGCTGACATTCACTGCACATAAACACTGCCAGCTACTGGCGTTGCAATACAGTTTTGACATCCAGTATCTTCCGCCTGCTGTCAAGTTCTGACACATGCTCTACCAACTTCTGGTTTTGGAATACTATTTCAGTCATAAATACTTATTTTTTAGAGTCAACTATCACTGCCTTGCTTACTTAGCACAATCAGCAGCAAACGGTTTGAGCTGCAAGATGGAGATAATACCCTAGCATGAGGTCACATAATATTTGGCTGACTTTGATATCAGACGATTTTTGACTAATGGAGACGTGGGAGTTACATTGCTTAGTTTGGTAATTCTCTTCAGCAAGTGCCCCATCAGCTGTAAAATCAAGAGTTCTCCTATGTGATTTACAACGTCGTCATTATACTTGTGTAAAAAACAAACAAACTGGATGTGTTTTGTACTCAAAGTCGTTACTTTAACAAATGTTTTTGTCTCAGTGGCAAAGCTCGTATTTTCAAGAACTCGACTTTTGACCACTGTCGTAATCCACCATAGTCTTTCGTTAAATTTCATGTTTGTCTTTTTACACCACTATCTTTGATTGTGTTCACTTGGATGTAATATTTCGTATTAGTTCTCCTAGCGTATTACGAAAATATCCAGTGTAAGTGAACACTTCAATAAAAATATCTTCCCTCCTTCCTAAAATGGTGTTTGGCCAGTTTCCTTGCGTGTGTTTTTACTTAATGTATTTTTATGAACTGTTTTATTTAGTAATTCACTACAGGAAACACAATCTTCAAGCATTTTAGAGAGATATGGCACTGTAGTTCTGGCTGATAAGCTTTGCAGCACAGCACAATTCGGAAGTTCGTTTTGTACAGAACCTCTAGCAGACTTAGTTCAAATGCAAATAAAAGTCAATATTAGGTAGTTAATAACATACACTACATTTAGATTTCCAGATGGCTTTTGACACCATTTCTCACTAGCGTCTCCTAACCAAACTGCTTGCCTAAGGAATATCGCCTCAGTTGTGCGACTGGACTCGTGATTTCCTGTCAGAAAGGTCACAGTTCGTAGTAATGGACGTAAAGTCATCGAGTGAAACAGAAGTAACATCCGGCGTTCCCCAAGGAAGTGTTATAGGCCCTCTAATGTTCCTGATCTATATTAACGACATAGGAGACAATCTGAGTAGCCATCTTACATTGTCTACAGATGATGCTGTGACTCACCGTCTTTTAAAGTCATCAGATGACCAAAACGAATTCCAAAATGATATAGTTATTAACATGAGCACTAAAAGAAATCCGCTAAATTTCGATTACGCGATAAGTCACACAAATCTGAAAGCTGTAAATTCAACTAAATACTTAGGGATTACAAATACAAATAACTTAAATCTGAACAATCACATAGATAATGCTGTGGGTAGAGCAAACCAAAGACTGCGATTCATTGGCAGAACACTTAGAAGGTGCAACAGGTCTACTAAAGAGACTGCTTATACTATGCTTGTCCGCCCTATTTCGGAGTACCGCTGTGCGGTGTGGGATCCGCATCAGGTGGGACAGACGGATGACATGGAAAAAGTACAAAGAAGAGCAGTTCGTTTTGTGTTATCGCGAAATAGGGGAGACAGTGTCACAGTCATGATACGTAAATTAGAGTGGCAATCACTAAAACAAAGGCGTTTATCTTTGCGACGGGATCTTCTCATGCATCTTCAATCACCAGTTTTCTCCTTACATTGCGAAAACATTCTGTTGGTACGCACCTACATGGGGAGAAATGATCATCACGATAAAATAAGAGAAATCAGGGCTCGCACAGAAAAATTTAAGTGCCCGTTTTTCCCCACGTGCCGTTCGAGAGTGGAACGGTAGAGAGACAGCTTGAAGGTGGTTCATTGAACCCTCTGCCAGGTACCTTATTCTGAATAGCAGAGTAATCACATAGATGTAGAGATAAAGGTAGATTTTCTGGTGTGGAACATGATGCATTACTTTCGTTCCTCCTAAAATGATGCTTGCTTACGAGAAACATTACTGGAAAACGTATAAGAACGACAGGTCATGGTAGTTTGTTCTACGAACCGCCAATGACCTACAATAAAATTGAAACGCTAACATCCTTTACGAATTATAGACGTGGAGATACCATTGTATCACTTGACAAGCATCATAGAACAATTTACGTGTGGAAATATTTATTTTGGAGGTCCACTGTCCCTTACACCGAGTGTAGGTCTATAATATGGAATTAGTTACATTCTTCCTGTAGCTAGCTGGCAATAATTCAGACTGCCTATAGGTTTGTGCGCTAGCATGCGTAGCATAGTAATTTCACCATCTTGTATTTCTTGCTGTTATAAGTTCGTCACTTTAGTTCTGCTACGTCACCTCATTTACTAAACATAGAGTTTATTGCTCATTTAGCATGTTGTTCTTTGCACATGTGTTTAGGCATGGAAACAGAATTGGTGCACTTAATGTGAGAGTCCACAATCACGTTTTAGTTACCAAATTTTCAAGGTATGCATGCGTGTGTGTGTATGATGGTGACGTATTTTACATGTGAAAATTACGCAGGATACACCCTTCATGTAATATTTTGGATAAATAGTTTTGAACATGACGCAAAAAGTTTACAATGTCTGATACTTTTTGAGCACATCAAAGGTGACAGCTCTGGGGCTACATTAATCTGCTATTTCGTTTTAATAGCGCACAGTTATTCACTGGAGAGGGGACGGGGAGGAGTATGGGCGGTGACGTCATAGATACATCTACATCTACATGGATACCCTGCAAATCACATTTAAGTGCCTGGCAGAAAGAAAGATATGGCTTGTTATGGAATGGGTAAGCTAGGCGTAACCTGCCGCCAATTTGGATTTTTGAATTTCTGGACACCGCCAGCAACAGCAATGCTGACTAGCGGCGAAAACTTGAACAATGGGTCAGAACATACATAGATATCCTAGTGCTGTTTATATACAGTATGGTGCTTAGTATTCGAACCTAGCAATCTCTGTTTCATGTAGCCTGCAGGCTATCAGGAATTACATAGGGGTAATACAATTCATTGGAAACTTCTTTAGGACTTCTGCTAAACCTAATGAGGTTTAAAAAATTCTGTCAAAGAGATGTTACCGGCGATTAGACAGTTAGCACTTTTGGCCAGATGTGACACTCAGTAGATTTACAAACATGAGGCAGTTCGGCATTTTAAAGAAATAATTTCGTTCACAGCTCTCATTGTTTACAGAAACTTTTTCTGTATTTTTCCCAAAATGAAATCTTCAGCTGGAGTGTTGTATTTCTCTTTTTTTCATCTAACCAGCCTCAACAGATTGATCTGTCGTGCAAATTCAGTTCTGGTTTACAACAAAGATAAGCAGACATCCATGTTACAGGCCACAACCGAACTTCAGTAGATGACAGATAATGCTGTCGTAACCTGTTAAGTGCCATACGATATTTCAGAAGTTCGGATGACGACTGATTTTAGGTTCAAAGAAATGGTTGTAGTCGTGGTGTATTTTCTGCAGAAGTTGGAATCGTGTGATAGCATAGAAGGTGTTCAAAAAGCACACCGATTTTTGTGTCGCTTCCTTATTTCCCTTGTACAGCTGAAAACATCCCCTAAACCGTTTCTATTTGCTGAACGCTTCAAAGTGTTAACTGTGATATCGTTACAGGATTAGAACACATTAGCATCGTGTCTAATGTTTTGCAGTAAATGGTAGAGGATAGCGATATATAATTCGGAAATCTCTTTCGAGATGCCTCAAAACTCGTAGAAGAAGTCGAATAACAGTTGCAGTACCAAGATGTGTGTCCACAATGAAATATTAAGACAATAGTCTTGCTAGCAGTCCAGAAGAACGTCACAGAAGAAGCTTAGCCCTACCTTTCTTGCATCACGTAAGAAACCAGTTCAATGAGAGGCTTGAGAGTCATCAAAATTTAATTAGGTGGATCTCTTCAGAGGATAAGTCTGAGGGAATTTGCAAATTTGAGTACTGAAGATATAATGAGTCAATGTGTTCTAGTCACCAAATACGTTTGGCGCCCAACATACAATACAACCCCTACCGCAGAAAGTATTTGCTGTATTGAGGTGGTGTCCTTCAGTGCTACAACTGTCTTGTCACAGGGTAAAATTAAACTACAATGAAATTATGTTGATAATACACTACGTAACAGTTAACAATAATACACTGAAATCTTATACATTCAAATATCTAGTTTTAGTGTGACGATGATATGAAGGAGTGGCACTAAGGTTAAGGTTCCGAACACCGGTGTAAACCTAACTTCGTGAACGAAAACTGTTTAATCTATTAGTGGTTTCCTTCTGCCTCTGCCGTCTGTGACAGTATTTAAGTCCTGTCTCTGTTGATAACCGACACCGTGGCATTCGGAGTTTACTGTGGCGCTGTGCTTTAAAATAGTCACGTGCTAGTAACGAAGGCTGAAACGACAAAGGGAGCATTTTGTACGCTGGAACACTTTTAAGACTTTCGCACCTAGCCAATAGCCCTGTAGCAGAAATTTAGTATATTTCCTTGCTCCATTTTTAAATGATGGCATTTACTTTTTATATGCTCGAATCTTCTTCTAAAATTACAAAAATTACTTAGAAAAATTGTGGCTTTTCCAAGTATGAAAATATGTTGGAGGTTACAACATTGTCATGTACCTAAGAACAAATATTCGATTGAAATTAATTGGCGTTGCAATAGTGTAGTACTTAGTAGTCTGTTATATTCTTACTCTACTAGACACTAACAATCGGCAAGTCAAATCCGATTAAGCAGAAGTATTACTAAAAACCAGTTATAATTTTGTTACATTCTGGAATATGATCTGTTTGAATCCAGCACATGTTTCCATTTTCAAGACAGGTAAAATTGATAAGACATTAAAGGAACTCAGTTCATTTATAAGTATCACATGTTCTGTGGTGAAAGACGTCCGTCTGTTTCAAGGTTCAAGCCGATGTCCGATGGACGAAGTACGGCTTAACTGTTCACATGTTACATAAACAGTTGTAAAAAATATCTAGCACTTCACTCACCATAAAATTCTGCTCCTGAATAATTAACAATCTATTTCAAATAGGTTTAATATATTATACAGCACTTAAACGTTCAATTACCAGCAGTATCTAAGCGTTCGAAGGCTCACATGCTTAATGTAAACATGTATGATCCCAAATCGTTCCCCTCCCTGGGCACGCCATGGGAGGAACGAAAGGCTATGAATGACAGCGAGACGTATTCGCCCCGGATCTAGTCTGTACGAGAGCTGATGGGGAATCCTTTGTGTCCATAAAGCCTCAGTTCTTTGTAGAGCATTTAGAGCACAAGTTCGGGGAGGTGGAGGGCTTGTCAAAAATGCGGTCCGGGTCAGTCTTGATATAAACAGCATCTTCTGCCCAGTCACGGGCATTACTCGTTTGTAAGAAGCTGGTGGATGTTTCTGTTACTATCACGCCCCATAAAAGCTTAAATATGGTCCTGGGCATTATCGTCCTAGGGGACCTTCTTTTTCAGTCCGATGATGAGCTGCGCGCCAACTTAGAGCGACGAGGTGTCCATTTCATCTGGTGCGTCCACCAGGGTCCGAGTGATAATCAGGTTGCCACCAGTGCCTTCATCTTGGCCTTCGAGGGTGACACGTTACCCGAGAAGTTGAAGGTGATGGTCTACTGCTGTGATGTCAAGCCATATATCCCTCCCGATGCGGTGCTTCAAGTGTTGAAAGTTCGGCCATATGTCTTCCCGCTGTGCTTCCAGCCTCATATGTCGCGATTGTGGTCGTCCATCCCATTCCGATACTCCATGTGCCTCGCCTCCCATCTGTGTCAACTGTGGAGAGCACCATCCCCCTTGCTTGCCGGACTGTAAGATTCTATAGAAGGAACGGAAAATAATAGAATACAGGACCCTGGACCGACTGACCTACACTGAGGGTAAATGGAAATTTGAACAGCTTCTTCCCGTGCGCATGACGTCATCTTATGCTGCCACTGTCACTCCTGTTACAGCTGCATCCGTTGCACCACATACAGTCAGCTCTCAGAGCCGAAGGACCACAAAGGGCTCTGAGCACTATGGGACTTAACATCTGAGGTCATCAGTCCCCTAGAACTTAGAACGACTTAAACCTAACTAACCTAATTACATCACACACATCCATGCCCGAGGCAGGATTCGAACCTGCGACCGTAGCGGTCGCGCGGTTCCAGACTGAAGCGCCTAGAACCACACGGCCACACCGGCCGGCGAAAGACCACACCTGCCCCCTTGATGGTGAAGGGGAATTCCTCCCTGTTGCTCCCGCACCACCTACCTAAGACCAAGGAAATGGCGGTGGCACCCACTCCACAGCTACCTTGGGAGCAGCGCCCCCTCAACCATAAGAGACACCAGTCCCCACTTCTAAGCCGGAGAAGCGTAAGTCTTCTTCGGCTTCTCTCGCTAGGAAGGGATCCCTTGCGTCACTCCTTTCCCAGGTTCCTACCGGTGGCAAACCAGACACCCGCCAGGGGCTGAAGAAGCCCCAGGCAGCTGGTCGTAGGGCTTTGTGGTCCTCTTCAGTCCGGGAGACTGTATCAAAGAAGCCCACCCAGCAAGGGCAACCAAAGGAACAGCGTGAGAAATCGAAATGAAAGACCCCTATGACCAAGGAAATGGCGGTGGCACCCACTCCACTGCTACCTACAAGCTCTGCATCTGAGGATGTGGTGGAGAATCTGGCGTCCGCTGAGGATCTAGATCTCGCCGGTCCCTCAGACATGATGGATGCCGCTCCTGTCGGTATTCAGTTGGTGGCAGAAGGTGACCCAGCAGCGTAATCTGCCTCCTCGGTCCCTTCACGCCTTTCTCGGCCGTGGACAATGTCATCCTCCAGTGGAACTGCAGCAGTTTTTTCCACCATCTTGCTGAGCTCCGACAACTTCTCAGCCTTCACCCTTTCCTCTGCTTTGCTCTTCAGGAAACTTGGTTTCCGGCGATGCGAACCCCCGCCCTCCGTGGCTATCGGGGTTATTATAAAAACTGGGCAGCTTATCAGAGGGTATCTGGTGGCGTCTGCAACTACGTCCTTCACTTTACAGCGAGTATGTCCCTCTACAAACACCTTTAGAGGCTGTCGCTGTTCGGGTGTGGACGCCTCAGGCTGTAACTGTCTACAGTCTCTATCTTTCACCAGATGGTGATGTCCCACAGCATGTCCTAGCTGCGCTGACAGACGAATTGCCGCCACCTTTTTTGTTACTGGGTGACTTCAATGCCCATAACCCTCTGTGGGGTGGATCAGTGGCAACAGGCTGAGGCAGCATTGTTGAGCAAGTATTGACACTACTTGACCTTTCTCTTCTAAATACTGGTGCCTTCACACATTTCAGTGTGGTGCATGGCACATACTCAGCCATCGACCTTTCGGTCTGCAGCCCTAGCCTATTACCATCTGTCCAATGGAGTGTGCATGGTGACTTGTGCAGAGTGACAACTTTCCGATGTTTCTGTCACTGGCACAGCGTCACTCTTCTGGGCGCCCCTGCAAATGGGCTATGAATAAGGCTGACTGGGACTTGTTCACCTCCATTGCCACTATTGAGCCTCTTACCAATGACGCCATTGATGCGGTGGCTCACTCGGTCACCACTGGCATCGTTACTGCCACAGAATCTGTCATTCCCTGTTCTTCTGGGTCCCCTCGGCGGAGGACTGTGCCTTGGTGGTCGCCCGAATTCACCGAGGCGATTAAAGATCGCAGGAGGGCACTCCAGCGTCACAAGCGGCATCCCTCATTGGAACACCTCACCGCCTTTAATCGGCTCCGTGCGCGAGCCTGCCGCCTCATTCGCCAACGTAAGCAGGAGTGCTGGGAAAGGTATGTCTCCACCATTGGCCTCCGTACCTCTCCATCGCAAGTTTGGGAAAAGATCAGGCAACTCTATGGCTATCGGACCCCTGTCAACATACCTGCACTTCACTGAATGGAGCAGTCTGTACTGACTCCCACACAATTGCAAACCACTTAGCGGAGCATTCTGCTCAGAGTTCCGCTTCTGTGAATTACCCACTGGCCTTCCGTTCCTGAAAGAGTGGTTGGAATGTCGGAGCCATTCATTTCACACGCGCCACCATGAATCGTACAATACTCCGTTCAGTGAGTGGGAATTCCAAAGTGCCCTTGCCACTTGCCCCCTGATACGGCTTCCTGGCCAGATAGCATCCACTGTCAGATGCTCAAACACCTTTCAACCGTATCTTGGTTGAGGGTGAGCTGCCATCGCAATGACGGGAAAGCATCGTAATCCCCGTGTTGAAACCTAGCAAGAATCCACTGGAGGTGGATAGCTACCGCCCCATTAGCCTCACTAACGGTCTTTGCAAGTTGCTCGAACGCATAGTGAGGTAGAGGTTAAGTTGGCTACTTGAGTCTCGGGGCCTTCTGGCTCCGTCTCAGGGTGGGTTCTGTAAGGGCCGCTTTGCCGCCGATAATCTGGTGTGCCTGGAGTCTGCCATCCGTACGGGCTTTGCCCGCCGTCGGCATCCGGTCGCCGTCTTTTTTTACATGCGGAAGGCATACGATACGACATGGCGACATCACATCCTCTCTGCGCTTCATAGTTAGGGTCTTCCGGGTCCGCTCCCGATTTTCATACAAAATTTTCTGTCGCTTCGTTCCTTCCGCGTGCAAGTTGTGGCCTCCCATAGTTACTCTCGAGCTCAGGGGATCGGGGTACCGCAAGGATATGTCTTAAGTGTCTGCCTCTTTTAATTGCAATTAATGGGCTCGCTGCGGCGGGGGGAACATCTGTCTCAGCTTCCTTGTATGCTGACGACTTCTGCCTCTACTATAGCTCCATTGTCATTACACCTGCTGAACGTCAGCGGCAGGGCGCTATCCGCAAGGCGCAGGTTTGGGCTGTAGCGCATGGCTTCCAGTTTTCGGCTGCCAAGACCTGCGTTATGCATTTCTGCCAGCGATACACTGTTCACCCTGAGCCACGGCTTTATCTTGGCGGCGAACCTCTTGCTGTGGTGGAGACGCATCGATTTTTGGGATTGGTTTCTGATAGCTGGTTGATATGGCTCTCTCATATTCGGCAGCTTAAACAGACGTGCTGGCGGCACCTTAACGCTCTCCGTTGCTTCCGTCACACCAGCTGGGGTGCCGATCGGTCTACACTTCTACGGCTTTACCAGGCGTTAAATCAGTCCCGTCTAGATTATGGGAGCATGGCTTACGGTTCGGCATCCCCTTCCACATTGCAGTTGCTGGACCCCGTCCTTCACAGCGGGATCCGAGTTGCCACTGGAGCTTTTCGGACAAGCCCTGTCAACAACATACTTGTGGAGGCATGTGTCCCTCCATTGCGGTTCCGGCGCCAACGATTACTGGCCGCTTATGCTACATACGTTTGTAGCTTGCCTGGGCATCCCAATTATCGTCTCCTGTTCTCTCAGTCGGTCGTCCATCTTCCGGAATTGCGGCCCCGGTCTGGGTGTACGATTGCGGTTCGCGTCAGAGCTCTTCTCTCAGGGCTTGAGGTTTCCCGTCTTCTACATCTTTTCTGGGTCCCTCTGCGTATACCCCCGTGGTGTGTGCCCCGCCCATGCCTTCAGCTCGATTTGGCACAGGGCCCAAAGGACTCTCTCCTGAGGCCCTCCGCCGCTGCTTTCTTTCAATCCTTGCCGCGTTTCAAGGCTCTGACCTTGTCTGTACTGACGGTCCGATGGTTGCTGGTCGTGTCAGTTATGCTCTTACTCTAGGGGATCATTATGAATAACACTCATTGCCGGCTGCCTTCAGTGTTTTCACTGTCGAGCTGGTCGACATCTCTTGCGCCCTAGAGTATATCCGCTCCTGCTCATGTGAGACCGTCGCTATCTGTAGTGACTCTCTGAGCGGCTTACGAGCTATCGACCAGTGTTTCCCTCGCTCTCGTCTGGTGATGGCTATCCAGGAGTCCCTCCATACTCTTGCCCATTGCGGCCGCTCTATGGTCTTTGTGTGAACCGCGGGTCATGTCGGCATCCCGGGAAATGAACGTGTTGACACGCTGGCCAAACAGGCTGTCGGTGCACCAGCCTTGGAGGTTGGCCCTTCGGAGAGTGACCTCAGGTCGGTTTTACGGCAGAAGGTACTTCGCACCTGGGGTGAACAATGGCGCACCCTTCCTTCACCGAACAAATTTCGGGCCATCAAGGAGGCTACCGGTGCGTGGCGCTCCTCCTTGCTGGTCTCTCGCAAGGACTCTGTTGTCCTCTGCCGGTTGCGCATTAGCCACACCTTTATGACACACAGCTATTTATTGCACCGTGAGGACCCACCATTATGTCCCTGCGGGTCAGCTTTGACGGTGGTCCTCATCTTGCTGGACTGCCCGCTTTTAACTCCGCTCAGGCAGACGTTTGCACTGCCTGATACGCTTCCTGCACTTTTATCAGACGAAATTGCGACGGCAGACTAGTTTTGAGTTTTATTCGTGCAGGGGGTTTTTATCGCTTGATCTAAGTATTTGTCCTTTTTTTGTCTTGAGTCTGGCCTTTGGCCTACGATTTTAGACTGGGGTTTTTAGTGCATTTCTTGGTGTCTGGCTTTTCCTTTTTTGATTCTATGGTCTGCCAACCACTGTCAAACTCGGTGTAATTTTAATTCCTTTTTTTCTGGTCTCTGTCTGTGTCTTTCTTGTCCTGTGTCGTCTCTTGTCATCTCCATTGTTTGTTCTTATTCTTTGTGGGTGTTTCAAGTTCGTGGAGAAAGGGACCGATGGCCCTAGTAGTCTGGTCCCTTCAATCCCACCAACCAACCAACTTAAATGTGTCAACTTGAAATAATAACAAATGCTGCGCACAACAAAAACTGTGCGAAATAGCGGAAAATGATTAGGGCGATGTCTACTACCCATTCTTTCAAGTGATTTTCCAGTCAGCTACTAGATTGAAGTGTCAATCTAAAATCATCATTTTTTCTTGGTACATCATCGCGTTCTTTGCAGATCTAACAACGTCCGACCCTGCTCATGCCAGTTATACACTGAGGTGACGAATTTCATGGGATAACGATTAGTATCGTGTATACTAGATATAAAAGGACAGTGCATTGGTGGAGCTGTAACTTGTTCTCAGGTGATTCATGTGAAAAAATTTCCGACGTGATTATTGGCGCACGACGGGATTTAACAGATTTTGAACACGGACTGGACTTGGAGCTACCTGCATTAGGATGTTCCATTTCGGAAATCGTGATGGAATTTAATATTCTGAGATACATAGAGTCAAGAGTGCACCGAGAAAACCACATTTCCAGGCATCACCCACCACCACCGACAATGCAGTGGCCAACATCTTTCGCTTAGCGACTGAGAGCCGCGGCGTTTACATAGAGTTGTCAGTGCTAACAGACAAGCAACGCTGGGTGAAATAATGGTAGAAATCAATGTGGAACGTACGACGACCGCGTCTGTTATGACAGTGCGACTCGAGTACCTTTGTTAACAGCACGACATCACCTGTAGCTCCTCTCCTGGGCTCGTGACCATATCGGTTTTACCCTAGTCGACTGGAAAACCGTGGTCTGGTCAAATGAGTCCCGATTCCAGATGGTAGGAGTTCGAGTATAGCGCAGAGCCTATGAACCCGTAGACCCAAGTTGTCAACAAGCTGTGCAAGCTGGTAGTGGCTACATAATGGTGGAACTGTGTCTACATGGAATAGACTGTGTGCTTTGGTCCAACTGAATCGGTCATTGACTGGAAATGATTATATTCGGCCACTTGGTCACCATTTGGAGTCATTCATGGACTTCATGTTCCATGACTATGTGCCATGTCACCAGGCCACAATTTTTCACGATTTGTTTGAAGAACATTCTGGGCAATTCGATCGAATGATTTGGTTACCCAGACTGTCCGTAGTGAATCCCATCGAACGTTTGTGGGACATTATCTAGAGATCAGTTAGTGCACAAAATCATTCCCAGCAACACTTTCGCAATTTGGACGATTCTGGAAGCAGCATAGCTCAATGTTTCTGCAGTGGACTTCCAACGACTTGTTGAGCCCATGCCACGTCGTGTTGCTGCACTACGACGGGCAAAAGGAGGTACGACACGGTATTAGGAGGTGTCCCATGACATTTGTACTCTCAGTTATACCGTACCTGGCCTGATCACAATACTAAGCACGAAAACTGGTGGACGTTCTATCTTTCACGTACAGGACTGGTTGAGGTTCACGAAAGGTTTATAATTTGTGAATACCTTTTTTATTTTTTCATTTATCTTTTAATTTCTTTTATATTCTGACAGTGACGATTGAAGACTGAACGCCCTCGATCTTTAAGCCTGTGAAATTTCAGTGCAAACTAATGATAAGTAACAAAAATCAAAATGGTTCAAATGGCTCTGAGCACTATGGGACTCAACTGCTGAGGTCATTAGTCCCCTACAACTTAGAACTAGTTAAACCTAACTAACCTAAGAACATCACAAACATCCATGCCCGAGGCAGGATTCGAACCTGCGACCGTAGCGGTCTTGCGGTTCCAGACTGCAGCGCCTTTAACCGCACGGCCACTTCGGCCGGCTAACAAAAATCTTTCAGAGTTATACCACATTTGTGAATTTCAGCCAAGCCTGTACAGTTGCAATTCTCATCATTCACATAACTGCCGACGGTGATGTGTAAGTGTACATAGTGTGTGTACGTGTATGTGTACATAATTACACTGACATCCGGCCGTGTCTACCGGGCGCTTCACTTTTTTAGTCAGACAGTGTAGTTATAGTCCTATACTGAAGTAAGATGAGGGAGAGGGGAAGAGTAAAAAGGTGATGAAGGCAGGATGATACGTTTATATTTAATATTGTACTCGGTTATTCCTAATATACAGAATGTAATATTCAGACTTCATTTTATCGTCTTCCATTTTGTGATTTTATAACGCGAGAATTCTTCGTGCTCCTTGGTGCAGCGAGCAGTGTGGGCGCAGCAACAAGTGTCTCAGGAGCGAGAGTGCGGCGGTCTGATGGGCAGAAGCAGCGATGGTCGCCGTAAACATTTGCTCGGGCGGCTCCCTCACCGCTCCCTTCGCCAGTTCTGCTGCTTCCTCCCACAGCACACAAATTCACCTATCACGAAATTTTACACTTTCACTCTTCTAAAATTTTCCTTCGTAGTAAGTAAATCATTTGTAATCGTTTTCATTAACTCATTTTTTGTGGCAGGTTGGATACTAATATTGCTTACATTCCGATTACAATAACTTTCTGATTGATCTTTTCAGCGAGTGGAATGGTAGGGGCCACAAGTCAGCTAATCGTAGTTTTTTCTAGAGCACCACGTGATCGTTGTGTTGTCTGATTTGCAGGCACATGCATAATCTTGTCAAGCGGGTCTGGCTGTAGGCGGAAACAGTGCCCCATTCGACACCTACTAGTATCAAAGGCCGAATCAGGCGAGTTTGTGTGCAGCTAAGCACACAGTCCACGTTTGACAGGGCCGTTTATTGGCGCTTTAAATCGTTTGCTGAATCGTTATTTTATTCCGTGCTCTGCCTCGGAGCCTTATACTATTTTAAGCAATTGAGTGTTAATATGTTGAATGATGAACTGACGAAGATATGTGTACAAACTGGATACCCGTGATCAAGAGGCATAATTATGTTTCTAGTAATATTTCTGTGTTAAGCAAATACTTTAAGAAGAATATGTTGATGTTAATAGCTCCACAAAAATATGTAGCAGTTAATGTTTAATATACAGCTGTCCCAGTATATCACATTTTTCTTCATTTCGTAATATTGACGTTTGCAACTGTTCGAAGGCTACAGACAGTGGAAACACACGCATAAGATTCCAGAAGTGCAGCTGTAAGTAAGCCACAACTCGAAAAGCTACTGTACCCTGCGAACTTAAAGCCTTTCGTATCTTTCCAAAGCAACTCTCATTACTAGACACTGAGCAGCAAGTAAATGAATTCTTCATTATTTCAAAATCAATGATTAAATATTCACATATTGGTTATTTTGACCGTAACGAGTGGAATTTTGGCACTCCATTATATGGACTAGTGCTTAATAAGTACTGTGAGACGGAAAGTGTGAAAGCGCAGGTATTATTAGCCAAGAAAAAACTGAAAACTATTTCGTAAGGACACTTTTTAAACAAATAAACTAAAAATATGTATGTACGTTTTTAGTTACTACAGTTTTTATGCTTCCTGCAAGAAGTTAACAGCTTCATTTGATCACCCAGAGCGTGAGACGTCTTTTGCCACTAGGTCCGATTATTACCCAATATGGTCCTTGTTCGTGAATGACGTGCTTGCTTCAAAAGTTCCACTAGTGTTAGATCTGATGGACAGTTTTATACTTCAGTGTCCTGGTGTGTTCTTTATATAAGGGACGAGCAAGGAGTTTCCATCTGAGGACGGGGTTGCAACGTATATACAACGTAGCGTGACTCCCACTCGGGTATGTTAGCACCGACATATAAGTGACGGATTCCTGTGACATTGGTGTCTTTTTGACGTGCGTGCGGTAAATGTGGGAGCGTGAACTATGACGACATTATTACCGAATGCGATCAAACAGGACCATCATGTTGTTCTTCTTTTCTCGGCTGCTGAAGGACAAACACAGGTAGAAATCCATTAGTGAATGAAGAACATGTATGAGGTAGCATGTCTGTCGGAAAACACCGCTGTGAACTGGTTGTGATTCGACACAAGACGCTGGTCTATATGAGCGGCCAGCTTCATCGCGAAAGCTCGTACCACCACTGGGAACCGGAATCGAAAGAATCGACGATGCATTGGTGTCATCCATTGTCGCCTCGTCCCAAGCAGTTCATGAGCCAGCCATCTGCTAGAAAGGTAATGCTCATCTACATCTACATCTACATTTATACTCCGCAAGCCACCCAACGGTGTGTAGCGGAGGGCACTTTATGTGCCACTGTCATTACCTCCCTTTCCTGTTCCAGTCGAGTATGGTTCGCGGGAAGAACGACTGTCTGAAAGCCTCCGTGCGCGCTCTAATCTCTCTAATTTTACATTCGTGATCTCCTCGGGAGGTATAAGTAGGGGGGAAGCAATATATTCGATACCTCATCCAGAAACGCACCCTCTCGAAACCTGGCGAGCAAGCTACACCGCGATGCAGAGAGCCTCTCTTGCAGAGTCTGCCACTTGAGTTTGTTAAACATCTCCGTAACGCTATCACGGTTACCAAATAACCCTGTGACGAAACGCGCCGATCTTCTTTGGATCTTCTCTATCTCCTCCGTCAACCCGATCTGGTACGGATCCCACACTGATGAGCAATACTCAAGTACAGGTCGAACGAGTGTTTTGTAAGCCACCTCCTTTGTTGATGGACTACATTTTCTAAGGACTCTCCCAATGAATCTCAACCTGGCACCCGCCTTACCAACAATTAATTTTATATGATCATTCCACTTCAAATTGTTCCGCACGCATACTCCCAGATATTTTACAGAAGTAACTGCTACCAGTGTTTGTTCCGCTATCATATAATCATACAATAAAGGATCCTTCTTTCTATGTATTGGCAATACATTACATTTGTCTATGTTAAGGGTCAGTTGTCACTCCCTGCACCAAGTGCCTATCCACTGCAGATCTTCCTGCACTTCGCTACAATTTTCTAATGCTGCAACTTCTCTGTATACTACAGCATCATCCGCGAAAAGCCGCATGGAACTTCCGACACTATCTACTAGGTAATTCATATATATTGTGAAGAGCAATGGTCCCGTAACACTCCCCTGTGGCACGCCAGAAGTTACTTTAACGTCTATAGACGTCTCTCCATTGATAACAACATGCTGTGTTCTGTTTGTTAAAAACTCTTCAATCCAGCCACACAGCTGGTCTGATATTCCGTAGGCTCTTACTTTGTTTATCAGGCGACAGTGCGGAACTGTATCGAACGCCTTCCGGAAGTCAAGAAAAATAGCATCAAACTGGGAGCCTGTATCTAATATTTTCTGGGTCTCATGAACAAATAAAGCGAGTTGGGTCTCACACGATCGCTGTTTCCGGAATCCATGTTGATTCCTACAGAGTAGATTCAGGGTTTCCCAAAACGACATGATACTCGAGCAAAAAACATGTTCTAAAATTCTACAACAGATCGACGTCAGAGATATAGGTCTATAGTTTTGCGCATCTGCTCGACGACCCTTCTTGAAGACTGGGACTACCTGTGCTCTTTTCCAATCATTTGGAACCTTCCGTTCCTCTAGAGACCTGCGGTACACGGCTGTTAGAAGGGGGGCAAGTTCTTTCGCGTACTCTGTGTAGGATCTAATTGGTATCCCGTCAGGTCCAGTGGACTTTCCTCTGTTGAGTGATTCCAGTTGCTTTTCTATTCCTTGGACACTTATTTCGATGTCAGCCATTTTTTCGTTTCTGCGAGGATTTAGAGAAGGACCTTCAGTGCGGTCTTCCTCTGTGAAACAGCTTTGGAAAAAGGTGTTTAGTATTTCAGCTTTACGTGTGTCATTCTCTGTTTCAATGCCATCATCATCCCGGAGTGTCTGGATATGCTGTTTCGAGCCACTTACTGATTTAACGTAAGACCAGAACTTCCTAGGATTTTCTGTCAAGTCGGTACATAGAATTTTACTTTCGAATTCACTGAACGCTTCACGCATAGCCCTCCTTACGCTAACTTTGACATCGTTTAGCTTCTGTTTATCTGAGAGGTTTTGGCTGCGTTTAAACTTGGAGTGAAGCTCTTTTTGCTTTCGCAGTAGTTTCCTAACTTTGTTGTTGTACCACGATGGGTTTTTCCCGTCCCTCACAGTTATACTCGGCACGTACCTGTCTAAAACGCATTTTACGATTGCCTTGAACTTTTTCCATAAACACTCAACATTGTCAGTGTCGGAACAGAAATTTTCGTTTTGATCTGTTAGGTAGTCTGAAATCTGCCTTCTACTACTCTTGCTAAACAGATAAACCTTCCTCCCTTTTTAATATTCCTATTAACTTCAATATTCAGGGATGCTGCAACGGCCTTATGATCACTAATTCCCTGTTCTGCACATACAGAGTCGAAAAGTTCGGGTCTGTTTGTTATCAGTAGGTCCAAGATGTTATCTCCACGAGTCGGTTCTCTGTTTAATTACTCGAGGTAATTTTCGGTAGTGCACTCAGTATAATATCACTCGATGTTCTGTCCCTACCACCCGTCCTAAACATCTGAGTGTCCCAGTCTATATCTGGTAAATTGAAATCTCCACCTAAGACTATAACATGCTGAGAAAATTAATGTGAAATGTATCCCAAATTTTCTCTCAGTTGTTCTGCCACTAATGCTGCTGAGTCGGGAGGTCGGTAAAAGGAGCCAATTATTAACCTAGCTCGGTTGTTGAGTGTAACCTCCACCCATAATAATTCACAGGAACTATCCACTTCTACTTCACTACAGGATAAACTACTACTAACAGCGACGAACACTCCACCACCGGTTGCATGCAATCTATCCATTCTAAGCACCGTCTGTACCTTTGTAAAAATTTCGGCAGAATTTATCTCTGGCTTCAGCCAGCTTTCTGTAACTATAACGATTTCAGCTTCGGTGCTTTCTATCGGTGCTTGAAGTTCCGGTACTTTACCAACGCTGCTTCGACAGTTTACGATTACAATACCGATTGCTGCTTGGTCCCCGCATGTCCTGACTTTGCCCCGCACCCGTTGAGGCTGTTGCCCTTTCTGTACTTGCCCATGGCCATCTAACCTAAAAAACCGCCCAGTCCACGCCACACAACCCCTGCTACCCGTGTAGCCGCTTGCTGCGTGTAGTGGACTCCTGACCTATCCAGCAGAACCCGAAACCCCACCACCCTATGGCGCAAGTCGAGGAATCTGCAGCCCACACGGTCACAGAACCGTCTCAGCCTCTGATTCAGACCCTCCACTCGGCTCTGTACCAAAGGTCCGCAGTCAGTCCTGTCGACGATGCTGCAGATGGTGAGCTCTGCTTTCATCCCGCTAGCGAGACTGGCAGTCTTCACCAAATCAGATAGCCGCCGGAAGCCAGAGAGGATTTCCTCGGATCCATAGCGACACACATCATTGGTGCCGACATGAGCAACCACCTGCAGATGGGTGCACCCTGTACCCTCCATGGCATTCGGAAGGACCCTTTCCACATCTGGAATGACTCCTCGCCGTATGTACACGGAGTGCACATTGGTTTTCTTCCCCTCTCTTGCTGCCATATCCCTAAGGGGCCCCATTACGCGCCTGACGTTGGAGCTCCCAACTACCAGTAAGCCCACCCTCTGCGACCGCCCGGATCTTGCAGACTGAGGGGCAACCCCTTGAACAGGACAAGCAGCCATGTCAGGCCGAAGATCAGTATCAGCCTGAGACAGAGCCTGAAACCGGTTCGTCAGAAAAACTGGAGAGGCCTTCCGATCAGCCCTCCGGAATGTCTTTCGCCCCCTGCCACACCTTGAGACGACCTCCACCATAGGTGAGGGATCAGCCTCAATGCGGGCAGTATCCCGGGCAACCACAG
This sequence comes from Schistocerca piceifrons, assembly GCF_021461385.2. NCBI lineage: Eukaryota > Metazoa > Arthropoda > Insecta > Orthoptera > Acrididae > Schistocerca > Schistocerca piceifrons. Next base: position 6,530,455 of record NC_060149.1, read on the forward strand.
TCGTAGTCCGATCGGAAGATGCGTGGGACGAGCTGGCCGTCCCCGACAAACCCCCATTCGGACCCCCACAGTGATGCCCGTTGGAAACAGCCTCAAGCTGTGTGACCGAAGCCAACACTGCCTGAAGCTGGGAGCGAAGGGATGCCAACTCATCCTGCATCCGAACACAGCAGTTGCAGTCCCTATCCATGTTAAAAACTGTTGTGCAAAGAACGTCTGAACTAATCTACAGAGAGCGCAAACAAATCGAAACAAAATTTAAACGGTTATTAAAATACAAGATTACCTAGTAAATGCAGTAATGCTGCAACTTGCGCACTGCTGACGCACTGCTCGGCGGCGGAAGGTGACTACGCGATCTTACACTATTCAGGTACTAAAACGCGCTGCTACAGCTTTCAAATACTATAATACGCCCGAAATTTATGAATTAAACAATGCAAGTACCAAAAACACGCAAAGAAATTAAGAATTAAACTATGTAACAAATGAGTGAGCTAGGAGTATACGACTTGCTGCTGCAGCTGCTTATCCAACGGCGGCAGGGAGCACACTGACTGTGACCAACCGACACTGGCCGTTCAAAACAAAAACAGAAGACAGACGACTACGCGAATTTACACTATTCAGGTACTAAAACGCGATGCTACAACTCTCAAATACTATAATACGCCCGAAATTTATGAATTAAACAATGCAAGTACCAAAAACACGCAAAGAAATTAAGAATTAAACTATGTAACAAATGAGTGAGCTAGGAGTATACGACTTGCTGCTGCAGCTGCTTATCCAACGGCGGCAGGGAGCACACTCCTCTGGAGCTCACCGTGTTCTTTGATTACTGAGGCTCATTGCTTATTGGTTTCAAAGAACTTGGTGTTTCCATCAATTAGGAACGTTACCGCACAACGCTGGGGAAACTATGGCGTGCAACTAAAACGAAACGTCCGCGGAAACCGCGACAAGGGATGTTGCTGGTTCATGATAACGCACGTCCACAAATCGCAAATATCGTAACACAGAAGTTAACGTCTACTCAAGTGGAAGATACTTGAGCGTCAGTTCTATAGTCCCGATCCCTCCCCAGGTCCTGACGGGTCGACGATTCCTGTCAGACGAGGATGTTCAGCAGACAGTTACAGACTTCTTCACGCAGCGAGAAATGGTGTTTCAACCCGGTCCGTAGGTGGGATGATTGCCTCAATTTCTTTGGACAAAACTGGGATTTCCATACCTTTTCTTGACCAAAGGTAGGAACAACTTTTAATCTCTCGTTAAATATCGCTTTTCATTATAATATTTCCCCTTCCTCTAGAATTTAGACTTTATTGGTATGAGTTATGGCAATCAAGCGTTTAATACACAACGGAAAGACTGTAAAGAAAAACATTTCAGGCTTTCAGAGATTTACTTATGAATAAATGTAACATTCATAGTGTGTAATGTAGAAACGTACAGTAACAATCGTGACAGAGAAATGTTGTGAGTGACCACAAGGAACTTACGTTCCTCTGGATTCCATACTGCTGTCATATTTCTTTCAGGATGAAATGTCATTCAGAATCTCATTTCTGCCTAAGTGGCATAAATTGAAATCAGTACAATTATTGTCCAACTCGGATTATAGTTATGGGTGAATCCAAAGCTCATGGCTGCGTACAGTTGGGAGCGGAAACTTAATGTCATCAGAGTCTTGTTGAAGGGCCATGGCAAGCGATCGTTAGACCGACTGCAGAAAGTTCAGTTTATAAATACATATATATTCAGCAAAATATATCATGTCGCAGCAGTCTAACCGATACCGCAGGTCACCCCACATAAATTATTAGCTGCAGCGTATTAGTATGTGTGGAAACAAAATATCTTCAAAGTATCTTCCACACGGCGACTTTGCAGAGGCAATACGGAGGACTTTGAATCAAAGACGTTAGATCTAAATATTACCCACAGTTTCTAACTCGTGCTTTTAAACAGCTACATGCCACTAAGACAGGCATCACGAAACTTCTGTTCCTTTCCTTAGATCTTGGGATAGGAACGCTCCTGTTAATGTAGCACATACAGATGCCAGCCTAGATTGCGTCCGAAAGTACTATGTCGATTGGAGCAATATACGACTTACACCAACACAAACAAACACTTAAAAATTGTTCAAATGGCTCTGAGCACTATGGGACTTGACATCTGAGGTCAGCAGTCCCCTAGAACTTAGAACTACTTGAACCTAAATAACCTAAGAGCATCACACACATCCATGCCGGAGGCAGGATTTGAACCTGCTACCATAGCGGTCGCGCGGTTCCAGACTGAAGCGCCTAGAACCGCTCGGCCACACCGGCCGGCTAAACAAACACTAGAACCATCTATAATTATATTACCAGACGTCGTCTTCACAACCCAATTCTGGTAAAATATCCTACTAAAATCTTGATGAAAATCTGGAAAAATATCAACGATAAAATTCTACCAACTAGAGTCAGTGCCATATGGTACGACGTTGCAAGCGAAACCATACCCACAGCAGAACACTTATGGAGTTTGGAACTGGAGTAGAAGAAATTAGATCTTATCAAGAGAACCGCAGAAAGTCATGTTCTTGTTGTTGTGGTCTTCAGTCCAGAGACTGGTTTGATGCAGCTCTCCATGCTACTCTGTCCTGTGTAAGCTTCTTCATCTCCCAGTACCTACTGCAACCTACATCGTTCTTAATCCGTTTAGTGTATTAATCTCTTGGTCTCCCTCTACGATTTTTACCCACCACGCTGCCCTCCAATACTAAATTGGTGATCCCTTGATGCCTCAGAATATGCCCTACCAACCGATCCCTTCTTCTAGTCACCTTGTGCCACAAATTTCTCTTCTCTCCAATTCTATTCAATACCTCATCATTAGTTATGTAATTTACCCATCTAATCTTCAGCATTCTTCTGTAGCACCACATTTCGAAAGTCATAAACCGATAAAAATGGTTCAAACGGCTCTGAGCACTGTGGGACTTAACATCTGAGGTCATCAGTCCCCCCGAACTTAGCTCTACTTAAACCTAACTAACCTAAGGACATCACACACATCCATTCCCGAGGCAGGATTCGAACCCGCGGCCGTTACGGTCGCGCGGTTCCAGAGTGAAGCGCCTAGAACCGCTCGGCCACATCGGCCAGCCATATACCGATAACTGAAGCTTTACAATCCGACTGGAAATCTTACCTGTCCGGAAAGAATAACAGTTATTCGTGGCTTCTGGGACAGTTTGTGTTTTACTTGTTAACAAATAAAACTTCGAATTTAGAAGAACACACGTTTTATATTGCAGATGCGCATTTTAAGTTGCAGAAGAATAACAAATATAAGGAATGCTTTCAAAATTTTTTATCTGTTGCTTTGTGTGGGCCACAAAGAGGTGGACAGTTTTCTTGATTAGAAGCAGAATACTATTCTATGTCTTTTTTTATTCCTGGAATCTTCATTTATGTTGGTTCTAAAACGAGAACTGTTCTCATTTGGCAACACCCCTCCGGTTCCGAAATCTCTTTCATTTGTTGAAAACTTTATTTGGTCGTTACAGACGTCATACGCATCCAGTGCATAATAACTTAAATTGTGAATATGTTTCCGAATGACTGTTTGTTATATACTTTTCCGTCACCCTTTTGCCTGTTATGAGTTATGTTCTACAAGGAACACACGTCACTGGAAGCGGCAATCTGTAATTTATTTTACCTTAATTACTACTTCAGTTTTGTTCTACGATTTAAGGCATGTATGGGTATAAACACGGAAAACATGGGAATAATGGAGCAACTCAGTGACAGGTATGGGGGAGGCATTGTGGCCAGGTTTCGGATCCTCGACCCCTGCCCTCTTTGCCTCTGCCTGCCTGGTACTGAAAGTCTTCTGAAAGCGAATAAAAAAAAAAGAAGATATGTTACTATAAGTGTGAGTGGGTGACAGGGCTGGGGGCGGCATCGTGGCCAAGCCTCAGAATTTTTGACCCCTGCCGTCTTTTCCGCCACGGGCCTGGCACTCAAACGAAAAAAAAAGAAAAAGTGGCTCAGTCGTGTAGAGCGTAAAAAAGATAGTGCAATGGTGAACGCGTCTGCCTAGTAAGCAGGAGGTTCAGGTTGGCACCCAAGTCGGGTACAAATCTTCATCTGCTGCCGTTGCTTTATTTCAACACCCTCTGACAGTGTGGACGTCTGTCCTTCGATATTTAAGTTGCAGTTGTTTCTTCTGAGGCAATACAGGTGATTTGCGAACATTTGTCTTGCCATCAATTTTACGGGACTCCAACGGCATCAATTCCTTAGTAATTGCTTTGTGATGGCGCTAACCCAAGTCAAATACATGCGAATCACATCGTAGCCTATATTTAGTCAAATAACGAATAGTCAGTATATAAGTATTTACAGTTGATGCAGGATTGCAGCGAGTTGATCATTTAACGAAGTGCAACGTAGAGTACCCGTGTAGTGAGTCATTTCAGCTGCATAGCAGACGATATCTAGTTGTCAAGCAATTCACTGCAGAACTATCGTAATACCCTCGTGATGATCTCTCTAGTCATACTGTATCATTAGCAGCTCGTGAATGGAATACTGTGTTGGTTAAATCAGATCAGTCAAGCTCATGCTAAATAAAAAGAAGCGACGACGCCACCATACTGTCTTTACTCAGATAGTCAGCGCTAAATTATGTGCGCCACCATTAACGTTACTGTAAGCAGTTTGACAGCATAACACCACAAAATCCACTGACAACCTGTACGATTACAAGTTGCTGATGCTTGTCAACAATAGCGGAAAGCACCTCATGAACTCTTTATTTTTTCACTTCATACTAAAACAAAAGCTATGATATGAGAAACGGAAATTACCTACATGCTTCTCAGAAAATTCAGTTTTTTGTGCTTATTTTCTTACTTCATACTAAAACAAGGGCGTTAATATGAGAGGAGGAAATGAAGTATACTCTTCCAAGATATAATATTTCCTTGTGTGCTACTACTGCGTGCATGAAAGCTCTGCAGTTAATTTTTGTGTGTTGGATAGATTTTGATATCACCTCACATAACGCTGTGAGAAGGTTCCTACTTTCTTGGTATTCAAATGGAGAGGACATTTCCTTACTGGTTAGTATTATGATGACTAATGACATGATACCAGTTCCAATTCCTCCATGGCATCTGTGAGTAGAGTCTCAGGTTTGGTTACAAGAACATGCAGGCGGGATGTCCGCGCACTGCAGTCAGAGCTAACATAATATCTTCGTTTTTACGGTGAAGCGTGTTCTGCAGTGTCCATGCTCAGCCAACGTAAAAAAATCCCAGCTGCATTGGGCAATGCTAATCGTTGCACTTATCGCGAGACGCGACAACAAGAAATGGTTCAAATAGCTCTGAGCACTATAGGACTTAACATCTGAGGTCATCAGTCCCCTAGAACTTAGAACTACTTAAACCTAACTAACTTAAGGACATCACACACATCCATGCCTGAGGCAGGATTCGAACCGGCGACCGTACCAGTCGCGCGGTTCCAGACTGAAGCGCCCAGAACCGCTCAGCCACAGCGGCCGGAACGACAAGAGCGCACTGTCTCTGCTAACGCTATTATGGAGTTAATACATCTTACTTACTCAACATAATACGCAGGACATCGGTTGGGTAAAAATTCAGTTTGTAGTAACTAGTCACTGCGTTAAAATACTTTACAGTATACTTGATGAAATATTTATTGTTGCTTGTCTCTCTAATCTTAATAGTACTGATTCAGATTGTGCGTAAACACGAAAGCACACACACAGTCATTGACTCCAGTGAGAGTGACGACTTCCGTCTGTTTAACAACACATGCACTAATCCATTCCTCAATTGGCGTCGAGTGGACGAGATTTTTCAGTTACCTTGCTTTGGAAGAATTGTGAGGAGGAAACTGAAAGTAAACGGACTTGTATGCTAAAGAGCTGCGACAAATCAAAGCTTGACTGATTATCAGATGATTATCAATATGGGTTTTGTGGACGGGTATGCTTTTAGTAACCAACCCACCCACCATGATTAAGTAAGATTTCTTGAAGGCGTCGGAGTATTGATTCCACTGAGGTCCTCGATAGTGTAGCGTGATGGTTTACTTCCCACCATACGTTTTCTATATTTGTCCAAACGTCGCTTGTGAAACGCCCGCTAAACCCGCTGGGCAGAAGAGGTGATTAGGATTGTGGAAAGGGCCAAATAAGGTGTCAGTCAGTTTCACTTCAAAATTGTAATTTATTGTAATTTAATAACACATTTAAACCAAACGGCACATAGCCGAACCTTTACAACTACGAGTTACAAAATCCAATTCTTTCACGGCTGAAGAATCAACAAGATAAATTTCAAGTGACTAAAGACTCGCAGTTAAATTTGAAAATGAAATTATATATATATATAGGCTAGAAGCCTCAAGGCAAAAATGGATAGAACAAACATATACAAGGTACAATACAAAGGGCCGAAGGTCACAAGTAAATTTCCAAATTTTAAAATATATTACCATAATCTTTTAAGGCAGAAGGACGCAATGTTTTCGCTTAAGGGGAAATTCTGAGAATAAGGCTTTAAATGGATGAAGGCACACAGTTAATTTTCCAAAAATTCAAAACATACCTTAACCTTTAAATTTTAAGTGGGTGACAGTGTACTAAATGAAAAGATAGCACAACAACACAAACTTTCGGCAAAATATCCACTATTCCAGAATTCAAACTTACTTATACAGGCTAAAGGCTCTTGATTTACATAAAACGCAATAAAAAAAATGTTCCTTTAAAGCATTGGCTACAAGAGATTACCAACAGACCATTACACACGCATGGAAAGGACAGTATAGACAATGGCACTCAGACACCTCCAGGGGGAGGGGGGGGACGGGGGGCGGGGCTGCCATCGAAACATTAACGTTCACTTAGGTGAGACAGGTGGTGGGCCCAACTACACTTGATCCGTCTGTAACCCAACCAAGAGACAGCCACGGACTGACCGACCAAACGACTTGCTAGCCCCCAATCGGTACATGAAAACTCAAAAACCAAACTGTTACGAACGTAATTATCCACAATGAAATATGTATTCACCTGTCAAACTACGCACCGTGTTGGACAGCGGCAACAGGTGAGGAAAGGACACTGCCTGAAATTACGTTAGTGGCCAGGGCAGGTAACCAGAACAGTAATGGCCACAAGGCAGAAAATTCCGCTGGTGCACTTGAATTGCAGCGAACCAATATAGTTAATTCTATCACACGGCGGCTCGATTTCACCACTACAACCACTCGGTGATGCTCACAGGAAAAGCTCCCGAACAGCGAACCACCGAAACGAACGACACAACATTAAGGGACGTGGCTTGGGTACTTAAGACACGGTGAGCCACGAAGCTCGTAGCGATCGGACAGCTCCACACACGCTCCGATACTGCGCAGGGACTGCCAGCGGACCCAGCTAACTGGGCCGCACGGAGATATCCTCCCTGGTCCGCACTAACCGACCGACTACCCACAGAATGCCGACAACATCTAAAATAGTCGTCAGTGAAAATAACGCCAACTACACATACAACCTGACAAACACTTGCACGAAGACCTGAAAGATACCCAAGAGTTACTAGCACGCACAAAGACAAATCGGGAGTCGATGCACACACACACACAGCCGACTCATGAACGATTGGCGAGCCAAAACGCGTCGTCCGGTAGGATGAACGACCGACGATCCACCAAGGCCGCTGCCCGGCTCAAATGATGCGTGGCGGCAATGATAGGGCGAGCCATGTGGATGCAGACCTTACTGCTCCAACGCGACTGCACTAGTGCCACATTGCAACTCCTCGAGTGGCAGGTCCGAACTGCGCTGCAGACGCGTAGAAACTGACTGGCACCCGTAACTCGCGACCCGAAATGGCTTACGACAGACAACGACCGGGAAGTCGATCATGATGGCGGGAACATGAGCTACTCACGGGTCAGCTTGCATTTGTAGGTCCACATGTAAATGATCTCGTTACCTCTGCCCACATATTCCCGATCGAATGAAATTATAATGAAACCCAGACCTTTACCTGCTTACAGGCGTTTCTGACTGACCCACTGAGGACGGACACAGATGATATTGCGACTGCAGGGACTTATCTCTATCACACTCGCCGTGAGACCCACACTTTCCAACTTATTGTCCCCATTCTACATTTGTAGTCCCCCTTCCCACTGTAGGGCAGCCTACTCACGCCTTATAAAATTCACATCAGTCTTTCCATTGTGTGCCAGCCAGTCCGCTGTAATTAGCTCTGACGTCATAAATATTGCGCAATACTTTAAAATGAAGTAAATAACCTGAAACGTTTCTAGCATGTCAGGAGTAACACTAAATCAATATGTGTTGAATATCAGCTCAATAACTTTAACCATTTTTGAAATTCGGATGTTTTCTGTAAAAATCATTGGCGCTACAGAAAAGAGCTAGAAACTTAAAAAATTATATTTAGATTCCTTTTGCATAATAATGTAGTAGAAACAGTATTCTGGATCTCACAAATTAAAATTTTAGTTGAAATTCATGATTTTCTGGTTTTTATCTTAAAAATTAAGGAAGCAAGATAGATTAAGTAGGCGAATAAATAAAGCTAGTATGTTTAAATTTAAGTAGAAGGGAGATCCGATATAATCATAAAGATGTGAGAAGTTTCAACCGAATAACTATAAAACTATAGCGATAGCGTATCTCCAAAGGGCAAGTTCAGAGCTCGTCTACTGCGTGTAGTGTAATTAAATTAATTCTCACGCCCAAAATATTTGACTTAGCCACGTCAGACTTTTATTATGATTACTTACTTGTGTGCTGATTGCACAATTAAATTGGAAACTTCATCGGCAATCAGCAAAGGAAGCAATGATTTATTCGATAACTTAAAGTGGTGCATTACTAGCCCAGCGGCTAGTCGGGAGAGCAGATTTGATCAGGCGTTCCCTTAGCCGTCCGCACCGCGCCTTTATACGTAAGAACGCTGCGCGAGATAAGGAAGGCCCCAGTTCTCTCCAGACGCTGATTAGCGCACCACCCGTGCCGGGAGTCGCGTCGCGTCGCGTCGGTATCGCTGATATAAACAGCCTCGGATGCCATAATAAGTTACTCGGGATACGCGTAACCATGAAATCGTTTCCGAGTGAAGTGTTAATTCTGGGATGACGTTAATGATCTATCTTTAGTTTGCGTATGTCGTATTTTCACGTGCCGCCGCAGGACAGACATTCTACCATTATTAGCGTGACGTTTGATGAACATTATCATCAAATTATGGCGAGCATTCACTTAAACATTTAATTTGAACAGTTATAGTTGCATCAGCGCATTAGACTCTGAACTGCTCTGGTAGTTGGATTCTTTTTGGTCTGTGACTTTCAGAATATAGTGAACATTTTAGAGAGAATGGTTTTTGATTATGAATTCCAGACAATCTCCTAATCCCTCAGAGATATAAGCTGTAGCTATAAATGTATTTCTCAGATGAAGTGGGCACTAGGAATTCTAATTACAGGCTTCACGTTTTGCTAATCACTTACTGGTTGCCAATATTGTAGTTAGAGAGCCAGTGTTGAGAAGTGTTGAGAACGGCAAACAACAGCATTAAATAAATAATAGAAACATTAACAATTATTCCACCCGCCATCCCACACAACTATACTCATTACTGATATCAGCTTCATATAGATAAGGAATTCTGGCCAATGATTGTCTTCAGTGCGGATGCACTTACATTGCCCGAACTCTTATGGGGATCGATAGCTTGACTGCTGCGAGTAATGTGTGTGGTGGGCAGGGACATTACAAATGTAGTTTGTGGACAGAAAGTTGGAAAGTGTGGGTCTCACAGGGAGCGTACCAGATATAAGTCCCTGCAGTCGTACTATCATCTGTGTCTTCGGTGGCTCATTCAGATAGAGTGGCTGCCATGTAAGCACTAGTCTCCCGGCTTCGACTCCCGGTTGGGGCACACATTTTTCAGCTGTACCTTTTGATATTTATCAACGCCTGTAAGCAGGTAAAGGTCTGGATTTCATTATAATATCATTCTTCGAGAGCTGCATGATCACCAATAGTATCTGTACAGATACCAACTTCATATTCATATATATTCTCTATCAGGTTGATGTCCGGTGATATCTACATCTACATCTACATGTATACTCCGCTAGCCACCAAGCGGTGTGTGGCGGAGGGCGCTATTCGCTCCAAAGTCATATTTCCCCGCTCCTACCCCCCCACCCCCACCCCCAACTGTTCCACTCGTGGATCGTGCGAGGGAAATACGACTATCTGAACGCCTCAGTACAAGCTCTAATTTCCCTTATCTTTGAATGGTGATCATTGCGCGATAGGAAAGTCAGTGGTGAGAATATATGCGCTACATCCTCAGCAAGGACGGATTTTGGAATTTAGTGAGCAACCCCTTCCGTTTAGCGAGTCGTCTATCTGCAAGTGTATCCCACTTCAAACTTTCGATGACATTTGTAACGCTCTCGCGATAGCTAAATGTACCAATCACGAATCTTGATGCTCTTCTTTGGACCTTCGAAATCTCTTGAATCAGACCCAACTGCTATGGGTCCTATACAGACGAGCAATAATCTACGACTGGACGAACTAAAGTATTGTAAGCACTTTCCTGTGTTGAAGGACAGCGTCGCTTCAGGATTCTACCAATAAACCACAATCTAGAGTTCGCCATACCCGTTACTTGTGTAAACTGATCGGTCAAACAAATGTGTGTGAAATCTTATAGGACTTAACCGCTAAGGTCATGAGTCCCTAAGCTTACACACTACTTAACCTAAATTATCCTACTGACAAACACACACACACCCATGCCCCAAGGAGGACTCGAACCTCCGTCGGGACCAACCGCTCAGTCCATGACTGCAGCGCCTAAGACCACTCGGCTAATCCCGCGCGGCAAACTGATCCTTCAATTTGAGATCATTTCGAATAGTCATATCCTGGTACTTGACGGATGTTATCGCCTCCAAAGACTGGGAATTTATTTTGTACTCGTACATTAATCAAGATTTTTGCTCTGTTATACGCAGTAGGTTACAGTTACTAATATTGAGAAATAATTGCCAGTCATTACACCACACATTTATTTTCTGCAAATCCTCATTGATTTGTTCACAACTTCCCGTAGACTACAGCATCATCGGCAAGCAGTCTAATGCCGCTGTCAATACTATCAACCAGACCGTTTATGTAAATTGTAAAAAGCAGCGGACCTACTACGCTGCCCTGGGGCACACCTTATGTTACGCTTGTTTCTGTTGAAGTCTCACCATTCAGGAGGACATACCGCTCTCTGTCTGTCTGAAAACGTTCTATCCAACCGCATATGTCATCACATAGACCGTAAGCGCGCACTTTTTGGAGCAAGCGACAGTGAGGAACTGAGTCGAACGCCTTTCGAAAGTCGAGGAATATGGCATCACCCTGGGAGCCCGTATCTAGAGCCTGCTGTATATCATGCACAAAGAGGGCCACATGACCTTTGTTTCCTAAAACCGTGCTGCTTTCTACAGATGAGCTTCTCAGAGTCTAGAAAGGTCATTATGTCTGAAAACAAAATGTTGTTGTTGTGGTCTTCAGTCCTGAGTCTGGTTTGATGCAGCTCTCCATGCTGCTCTATCGTGTGCAAGGTGCTTCATCTCCCAGTACGTACTGCAGCCTACATCCTTCTGAATCTGCTTAGTGTATTCATCTCTAGGTCTCCCTCCACGATTTTTACCCTCCACGCTGCCCTCAAATACTAAATAGGTGATTCCTTGACGCCTCAGTACATGTCCTACCAAACGATCCCTTCTTCTAGTGAAGTTGAGCCACAAACTCCTCTTCTCCCCAATTCTATTCAATACCTTCTCATTAGTTATGTGATCTACCCATCTAATCTTCAGCATTCTTCTGTAGCACCACATTTCGAAATCTTATATTATCTTCTTGTCCAAACTATTTACCTTCCATGTTTCACTTCCATACATGGCTACACTCCATACGAATACTTTCAGAAATGACTTCCTGACACTTAAATCTATACTCGATGTTAACAAATTTCTCTTCTTCAGAAACGCTTTCCTTGCCATTCCCAGTCTACATTTTATATCCTCTCTACTTCGACCATCATCAGTTATTTTGCTCTCCAAATAGCAAAACCCTTTCACTACTTTAAGTGTCTCATTTCCTAATCTAATTCCCTCAGCATCACCCGATTTAATTCGACTACATTCCATTATCCTCGTTTTGGTTTTGTTGAAGTTCATCTAATGCACTCCTTTCAAGACAATGTCCATTCCGTTCAAATGCTCTTCCAAGTCCTTTGCTGTCTCTGATAGAATTACAATGTCATCGGCAAACCTCAAAGTTTTTATTTCTTCTCCATGGATTTTAATACCTACTCCGAATTTTTCTTTTGTTTTCTTTCCTGCTAGCTCAATATACAGATTGAATAACATTGGGGAGAGGCTACAACCCTGTCTTACTCCATTCCCAACCACTGCTTCCCTTTCGTGCCCCTCGACTCTTATAAGCGCCATCTGGCTTCTGTACAAACTGTAAATAGCCTTTCACTCCCTGTGTTTTACCCCTGCCACCTTCAGAAGTTGAAAGAGGGTATTCCAGTCAACATTGTCAAAAGCTTTCTCTAAGTCTACAGATGCTAGAAACGTAGGCTTGCCTTTTCTTAATCTAGCTTCTAAGATACGTCGTAGGGTCTGTATTGCCTCACGTGTTCCGATATTTCTACGGAATCCAAACTGACCTTCCCCGAGGTCGGCTTCTACCAATTTTCCCATTCGTCTGTAAAGAATTCGTGTTAGTATTTTGCAGCCGTGACTTATTAAACTGATAGTTCGGTAATTTTCACATCTGTCAACACCTGCTTTCTTTGTGATTGGAATTATTATATTCTTCTTGATGTCTGAGAGTATTTCGCCTGTCTCGTACATTTTGCTCACCAGATGGTAGAGTTTTGTCAGTATTGGCTGTCCCAAGGCTGCTAGTAGCTCTAATGGAATGTTGTCTACTCCACGGGCCTTGTTTCGACTTAGGTCTTTCTGTGTTCTGTCAAACTCTCCACGCAGTATCATATCACCCATTTCATCTTCATCTACATCCTCTTCCATTTCATAATATTGTCCTCAAGTACATCGCCCTTGTATAGATCCTCCATATACTCCTCCCACCTTTCTGCTTTCCCTTCTTTGCTTAGAACTGTGTTTCCATCTGAGCTCTTGATATTCATGCAAGTGGTGCTCTTTTCCCCAAAGGTCTATTTAATTTTCCTGTAGGCAGTATCTATCTTACCCCTAGTGAGATAAGCCTTTACATCCTTACATTTGTCTTCTGGCCATGCCTGCTTAGCCATTTTTCACTACCAGTCGATCTCATTTTTGAGACGTTTGTATTCCTTTTTGCCTGCTTCATTTACTATATTTCTATATTTCCTTCTTTCATTAATTAAATTCAATACTTCTTCTGTCACTCAAGAATTTCTACTAGTTCTCGTCTTTTTACCTCTGCTGCCTTCACTACTTCATCCCTCAAAGCTACCCATTCTTCTTCTACTGTATTTATTTCCCCCATTCTTGTCAATTGTTCCCATACGCTCTCCCTGAATCTCTGTAGAACCTCTGGTTTAGTCAGTTTATCCAGGTTCCATCTCCTTAAATTCCCACCTTTTTGCAGTTTCCTCAGTTTCAATCTACAGTTCATAAACTATAGATTGTGGTCAGAGTCCACATCTGCCCCCGGAAATGTCTTACAATTTAAAATCTGGTTCATAAATCTCTGTCTTACCAGTATATAATCTATCTGATACCTTTTAGTATCTCCAGGCTTCTTCCACGTATACAACCTCCTTTAATGATTCTTGAACCAAGTGTTAGCTATGATTAAGTTATGCTCTGTGCAAAATTCTACCAGGCGGCTCTTCTTTCATTTCTTCCCCCCAATCCATATTCACCTTCTACGTTTCCTTCTCTTTCTTATCCTACTATCGAATTCCAGTCACCCACGACTATTAAATTTTCATCTCCCTTCCTTATCTGTATAATCTCTTTTATCTCATCATACATTTCTTCAATTTCTTCGTCATCTGCAGAGCTAGTTGGCATACAAACTTGTACTATTGTAGTAGGCGTGGGCTTCGTGTCTATCTTGGCCACAATAATGCGTTCACTATGCTGTTTGTAGTAGCTTACCCGCACTTCATTATTAAACCTGCTCCTGCACATCCCCTATTTGATTTTGTATTTATAACCCTGTATTCACCTGACCAAAAGTCTTGTTCCTCGTGCCACCGAACTTCGCTAATTCTCACTATATCTAACTTTAACCTATCCATTTCCCCGTTTAAATTTTCTAACCTGCCTGCTCGATTAAGGGATCTGACATCCTACGCTCCGATCCGTAGAACGCCAGTTATCTCTCACCTGATAACGACATCCTCTTGAGTACTCCCCGCCCAGAATCCGAATGGGGGATTATTTTACCTCCGGAATATTTTACCCAAGAGGAGGCCATCATCATTTATCCATACAGTAAAGCTGCATGCCCTCGGGAAAAATTACGGCTGTAGTTTGCCCTTGCTTTCAGCCGTTCGCAGTACCAGTAAAGCAAGGCCGTTTTGGTTAGTTTCACAAGGCCAGATCAGTCAATCATCCAGACTGTTGCCCCTGCAACTACTGAAAAGGCTGCTGCCCCTCTTCAGGAACCACACGTTTGTCTGACCTCTCAACAGATACCCCTCAGTTGTGGTTGCACCTACGGTACGGCTATCTTTATCGCTGAGGCACGCAAGCCTCCCCACCAACGGCAACGTCTATGGCTCATGGGGGGAACACAAAATATGTTCCATGACTCTACAACAAATCGATGTCAGTTAAATTGGCCGGTAGTTACGTGCATCCGATATTGTACCTAGTTTGCTACGACCTGGGCCTTCTTTCAGTCCCTTGGAACTTTCCGCTGTTCAAATGGTTCAAATGGCTCTGAGCACTATGGGACTCAACTGCTGAGGTCATTAGTCCCCTAGAACTTAGAACTAGTTAAACCTAACTAACCTAAGGACATCACAAACATCCATGCCCGAGGCAGGATTCGAACCTGCGACCGTAGCGGTCTTGCGGTTCCAGACTGCAGCGCCTTTAACCGCACGGCCACTTCGGCCGGCCTTTCCGCTGTTACAATGATCTCTGATTGATTATGGATAATAATGGTGCTATATTTGTATCATAGTAAACATAAAATCTTACAGGTATACCATCTGGGTCAGATGTATGTCTGGCGTCTAAGGGTCATAACTGTTTAAGCATCCCAGATACTCTAAACACTGTCAGCCATCCTTGCGTTTCTACGATAATTGGAAGTGGGAATGGTGCTGCAGTCCAAAGGACCGAAGGATTTCCTTGGAACCCCGACAACTGGCATCGTTGGTGCCGACATGCGCAACAGTCTGCAGCTGGCTGTACCTCGCACCCTCGATAGCCGCCGGAAGAGCCTCTTCCACATCCCAGACAAGGCCACCCGGCAAGCTCACCGAGTGAACGCTGGACTTCTTCCCCGCCCTAGCCCTATCCCAACGTGCCTGTCCAGACGTTGCTGAAGGAGCAGCCACTATCCTGGCAGAAGATGCATTCTGATCCGGCTCAGCCTCCCCTCCCCCTCCCCCAGCATCATATAGCACACTGAATCTATTATCAAAGTGCATGGGATTTGGCAGGAGCCTGCGTCCCTCTGCAGATTTCGCCTTGAGGCTCGACACCTCGACACAGTCCGCCACTCACACTGAGGTGGTGCTCTGAAGCCTGTTGACGGTGGCCAACAAAGCTTCCAGCTGCTTTTGCACTGTGGCCAACACCCCCTGCACCCGCACACAACAGACACAGTCCCTATCCATCCAGCTAATATATGATTTACTATAAGGAACTTATGGAAACCCACTGCCGCACAAGGTTATGGTTCAAATGGCTCTGAGCGCTATGGGACTTAACTTCTGAGGTCATCAGTCCCCTAAAACTTAGAACTACTTAAACCTAACTAACCTAAGGACATCACACACATCGATGCCCGAGGTACGATAGGAACCCGCGACCGTAGCAGCAGTGCGGGTTCGGACTGAAGCGCCTAGAACCGCCCGGCGACAACGGCCGGCTATCTAGTGAATACTGAAGAAGAATAAACAGTGAGCTACAGTAAACTGGTAGGGGTTATCGAGTGAATCTTATTAAGGAGTTAAACAGCAACCTACGGTAAGCTACACCTACTGATTATCCCTCGTATTTATAATGTAAACAAACGTTAACGTACACGCGAAGATGACCTAATAAAACTAAAATCTGCTGCCTTCAATGTGGCGAGTCTAAATGAGACTAATTAACGTAAATACTGAGTATTATACACTGACAGATGCAGGTGCAAAACAAAATCTTTAGCTAACAATAAGAGTTCAGAATGTAAAGCACAAATACGAACTCTACTTTATAGAAACCGATCGTCTTACAGTACACGATCATTAAAGCGTGCCGAGCGGTTCTAGGCGCTTCAGTCTGGATATAAAATGGAGATTGGCAATGACAAGCAAAGCGGTTCTGAAGGCGAGAGAATTGATGACATCGAATACAAATTTAATTGTTTATGGATTATTCCCTCGGTTCTTGGAAAAATATAGGTGTATTAAAACTTGAATACACAATATATATTATCGTGGAACATTAATACTGTTTATTCAAGTTTTTAATAAGTTTAACTGTTAGGAAGTCCTTTAGGAGGTATTTGTCTGGAGTGTAGCCCTGTATGGAAGTGGGACGTAATCCGTAATCAGATCAGAGAAAATAGGAATAGATTCTTCTGAAATATGGTGCTACAGAAGAATGCTGAAAATTAGATGGGTAAGTTGCGTAACGAATGAGGAGGTACTGAACAAAATTATCAAGAAAAGAACACAACGACAACACCAACAAAAACCACATAACGTGATTCATCAATACAAATCACTGATTCTCAGTTATCCATTGCCCTGTGGCGTCAGTCTTTACAACACCGCAGGCGTCACTTAGAACTGACAACAGTAATGGGTCTTACGAGGAGCTGTTCAGCCGTTGTGACACATTTATTTTACTTCCCTGCGCTGGACTGACTGCTGGTAGCACTTTGGAACTCACGATGTTACTGATATCACCTAACCGACCTGTTTACCTGTTACTGCTTCTCTAGAGACAACACAATAATGCCTGCCTCCTTCTATAGAGATATGTTTTTGGGTACCCCTCTCATGATATGTAGGGTGTCCGGATACTTTTGATAGTGTCTTCACTGCGGAACATTAGTCTATTGTCTCTGTCGTGTTCGCAGTTTTGACCATCAATGTTCAAAGAATGATGTATTTAGGTTTCGGTCTGTTAATAATATGGTAATAGCTCCTGCTAAAACTGGAAGTGAAAGAAGGAGAAGAAGGGCTGTAATAACTACAGACCAAACAAAGAAGGGTGTTTGATCTAAAGTTATACTTTCTGATCGTATATTAATTGCTGTTGTAATGAAGTTTACTGCACCAAGAATTGATCATACACCTGGTAAGTGAAGTGAAAAAATAGCTAACATACGAGATACTAAAAAATAAATTTATAAATTACATATTTGTTTAGGTTTGTTCGATCGGAGTTCGGATTTGTGACAAGTTTTGAAAGAGTGGAGAACCAGAAGGAACTGCAGCTTGTGGGAGGTCCTGTGCTACAAGCAGAGGAAAATTTAGTCAGAAAATTCATTTTATAACACTTACTATAATGAAGAAGACCCAAAAATTAAGGATGTCGTCATGTATGAAAAGAAACCTATATACACTGCCAGATAAAGGTACACCCGTTTAGAGCTTCCTAGTTCACTCATGACTTCTTGTTGCGACAGTGCTTATGGAGTACACGAAAAGATGAAATTTACACTAGCGATTCTGAGGTTCTACCATGTGCAAAAGTATCCGAACGATCTGAATTGTAATCCGCCTGATTCACATGTAACCAACATAACGTAGGTGTCTTGTGGGTCCTCTAATCGCTTTGCAGTACAGTCGTCGACTATACAGTGTCGTCGTAACTGCCGTCTGCTTCACATCTGCTGTGCGAGCTACGTTAATTTAAGTATTAACAGTATTTTTCTTAATTGTCACTTCTTCTTCCGTGTGTTTGTTTTGAATGCAGTCCGGAGACAGTTAGTGCTTATTTTCATTGGTTTCGACAAGAAGTGTCTAATAACCACAGTTTAGTCAGCTATCGGCCTTTAGTGAATTAGCAGTCTAGTTAAAAGTTGATTAACTCTCTACAGTAAATTTATTTCTTAGTATGAATAGGATGTGTCACTGCTGTGTACGGACGCAGGAGGAGCTGGCTACTGTTCGTGAACAGTTGAACGTGCTGATGGCCGCGGTCAGCTGTCATCAGGCTGCTGCCTCGGAGTGTAGCGGCAGTTGGGAGGCTGGTGCGTCGCATAGTACACCCCAGGTGTTACATGCTTCACCCACGGTCCCTGTTGTCAAGACATCTTCGCGGGTACCGGGCGCGGTTGGGCCACCCTCTCCCCAAGGAGAGTGGCGGGTTCAGCGGCGTTCGCGACGCACGAGGCGGAGGGTCAATGTGGATGCTGGCCGAGTGGGATCGCCAGCTATGCCTGTGAATGGACATGGGGCCGCTCCTTCAGCACGGTCCAAGAAGGCACAAGGGGGGAGGGGTATATTAGTGATTAGGAGCTCCAACGTTAGACGGGTGATGGAGCCCCTTGGGTTCAAATTGTTCAAATGGCTCTGAGTACTTTAGGACTTAACATCTGTGGCCATCAGTCCCTAGAACTCAGAACTATTTAAACCTAACCAACCTAAGGACATCACACACATCGATGCCCGAGGTACGATTGGAACCCGCGACCGTAGCAGCAGTGCGGTTTCGGACTGAAGCGTCTAGAACCGCCCGGCGACAACTGCCGACTCTCTAGTGAATACTAAAGAAGAATAAACAGTGAGCTACAGTAAACTGGTAGGGGTTATCGAGTGAATCTTATTAAGGAATTAAACAGCAACCTACGGTAAGCTACACCTACTGATTATCCCTCGTATTTATAATGTAAACAAACGTTAACGTACACGCGAAGATGACCTAATAAAACTAAAATCTGCTGCCTTCAATGTGGCGAGTCTAAATGAGACTAATTAACGTAAATACTGAGTATTGTACACTGACAGATGCAGGTGCAAAACAAAATCTTTAGCTAACAATAAGAGTTCAGAATGTAAAGCACAAATACGAACTCTACTTTATAGAAACCGATCGTCTTACAGTACACGATCATTAAAGCGCGTCGAGCGGTTCTAGGCGCTTCAGTCTGGAACCACGGGACCGCTACGGTCGCTGGTTCGAATCCTGCCTCGGACATGGATGTGTGTGATGTCTTTAGGTTAGTTAGGTTTAAGTAGTTCTAAGTTCTAGGGGCTGATGACCTGAGCTGTTAAGTCCCATAGTGCTCAGAGCCATTTGAACCATTAAAGCCCACAACAAGCTAATGAATTTAAACAGATGCCGTGGTGAGTTTTATCTGACTGCTACCTAAACCGTATGTAGGAAGTGATCAGAAGTTGTATTGTAAGACTGATTTACTCAGATATTGTAGTGTAACACTAACTTAACACGTATTTTACGTCTGCTTAACTGTTAACGCTCGCAGATTGCGCTAGTCAAACGTATACAAGTGAGATTAGAATTGACGGTCAAGATCGCTTTTCCTAACAAAACGTGTAAAAACTGCTACCTTCAACGTATCGAGTCTAAATGACACTAACAAACATATATACTGAATATTGTACACTAACTTAAACTGAATAACACTCGTATTTATAATGTAAACAAATGCTTACGTACACGTGAAAAATGACCTAATAAAACGTATAAAATCTGCTGCCTTCAATGTATCGAGTCTAAATGACACTAATAAACGTAAATACTGAGTATTGTACACTGACGTAATTGATAATCCCGCGTGTTAACGTCATTTAAGAATGTAAACAAACGTTTGCGTATACGCTTTTCCTATTCAGACTGTGGGGCGGCGGATAGAATTATTGTTGTTAAAAATGTTCCAATTATTTATGCTGTCTTTTGCCGTTCTCAACACTGGCTCTCTAACTACAATATTGGCAACCAGAAAGTGATTAGCAAAACGTGAGGCCTGTAATTAGAATTCCTAGTGCCCACTTCATTTGAGAATACACTTATAGTTACAGCTTATAGCTCTGAGGAATTAGGAGATTGTCTGGGATTTATAATCAAAAACGGTCTTGAAAAAAAAACGTTCTGTATTCTGAAAGTCACAGATGAAAACAAAAGAATCCACACAACCTAACTAACAGAGCAGTTCAGTGTCTAATGCGCTGATGCAACTATAACTGTCCCAATTAAATGTTTGAATGAATGCTCGCCATAATTTGATGATAATGTTCATCAAACGCCACGCTAACTAATGGTAGAATGTTTGTCCCGCGACGGCACGTGAAAATACGACCATACGCAAACTGAAGATCGATAATTAAAGTCAACTCAGAATTAACACTTCACTCGAAAATGATTTCATGGTTACGCGTATCTCGAGTAACTTAATACGGCATCCGAGGCTGTTTGTAGCAATGATACCGACGCGACGCGACGCGACTCCCGACACAGATGACGTGCTATTCAGCGTCTGGAGAGAACTGGGGCCTTGCTTCCTCGTGCAGCGTTCTTATATATAAAGCCGCGGTGCGGACGACTAAGGGAACGCCTGATCAAATCGGCTCTCCCGACTAGCCGCTGGGCTAGTAATGCACCACTTTAAGTTACCGAATAAATCATAGCTTCTTTTGCTGATGGCCTATGAAGCTCTCAATTTAAATGTGCATTCAGCACACAGGTAAGTATTGATGATAAAATTTTGATGTGGCTAAGTTAAATATTTTGGGCGAGAGAATTAATTTAATTACACTGCACGCAGTAGACGAGCTCTGAACTTGCCCTTTGGAGATACGCTATCGCTATAGTTTTATAGGTATTCGAATGAAACTTCTCACATCCTTATGGTGGTAGCGGATCTCCATTCTGCATAAATATAAACACCCTAGCCTTATTTATTAGCCTACTTAATCTATCTTGCTTCCTTAAGTTTTAAGACGAAAACCAGAAAATCATGAATTTCCACTAAAATTTTAATTTGTAAAATCCAAAGTACTGTTTTTATTAAATTATTATGAAAGATGAATCTACATATAGATTTTTAACACTCTAGCTCTTTTCTGTTGCGCCACTGATTTTTACAGAAAAACGTCCAAATATCGAAAATGGCTAAAGTTATCGAACTGATATTCAACACATATTAATTTAGTATTATTCCTGACATACTAGAACCATTTCAGGTTATTTGCTTGATTTTTAAAGTATTGCACAACATTTATGACGTCAGAGCTAGTTACAGCGGACGAGGCTGCACACAATGGAAAGACTGATGTGAATTTACTACAGCGTGAGTAGGCTGCTTCCCTACAAGACGCAAATAAAAACTGAAACCTTCAATTTATCATGTCTATCTGACACTAATGCACGTAAATACTATAGAACATACAGCAAAAACTATTAAATTACTAGCTAAATTACTTATCGAGTAACACAGCAAGCGAGAAGCGCTCGTAGCCGGCGTCAGGGCAGCCAACGTCTTACGATGATAGTGGAACAAACGGCAACAGCTTTATCCTCTGTTGGCCCTGAAACTTATCATGCACTGCTCTGCTCTGATGGATGAGGCTGTGGTACTGTAAATAAATTAATATCTCGTTATTTCAGATATTTATATTTAAATAACTTATTTCTAATAAGCACACTGTATTAGTATTTTACACAGTGTTTAAGAAATCAGGCACTGTATTAGAGAAGTGATCTAGATTCAGCAGTCCGATTAGGAATGTAGTTTACCAAAACTATCAAATGATGAGAGTCGTAGTCGGAAATCCATTTTAAGACTGACTAGCTGAGTCCGATTAGAACGATCTGGTATCGAACTGAAATTACAGAAATCTGATGATTTGAATGTCTGTATTGCAACAATGCTGCACACATAAATTCCCTTGATGGAGAAATAGACTGACAACAAAATTCTCAGCCTTGCTCTTCAAGAAACCTGACTAACTGACAATGAAACCTTGCATAACGGAAACTATCGCATCTTTAAGAGCAAAACACAACAAAAGGTAGCGAAAGGCACACAAATCTTCAGCATAACATTTCTCGTACACAGATCCATCATCAACTGTGTCAAAGAAGTCACACCCATCAACAATCGACCTATCATTATGCGCATTCAGAACACCAATAAAAAATATACACTTATCAATGCACATGCCCCACCAACTTCGAAAATAAGAAAAACCCCGAAAATGTCGACAAATTCTGGAACACACTCGAAAAAACCATGAGCAAAATTCACCAAGACGACGTCAAAATTCTAATGGGAGACTTCAAAGCTCAATTTGGGATAGAAAAAAACCGTAGAAAAATCTTCGGTAAAAATATGGCTCACCAAAACTCTAATACCAACGACACACGTCTGATTGTTTACCAACAATTCAACCTCAAAATGGTGTCCACCCACTTTAGGAAAAAACCTGAGAACAGAAAACATGGCAATCCCCGATCCAGAATTTGGTGAATACCAGATCGACCGCGTTGCCATCTGCTAGCCCACTACAGAGTCATTCACAATACTGAAGCTACATATACTGCAATTATACCGTACATCTTGTCATTTCTTTCTGCAACAGCATTTTGTTCCAAATATTGATCCAAAATTGTCTGAGCAAAGTTGCTTATTTCAGAAACCCCAAGTTGTACACAAATTTTATTCACATCTAGTGTCTCCTCCATTCCTACAAGCTTTTCTATTATGCTGCGATCTGTTATGTATAATCTATTCTTCATTCCAGAAAGTCTTACAAAGTCATCCCTTTCACAAGTTATGCCAAAATGTACAGCTGCTAGATCAGCACACATCACAGCCTTTGCGCTTTCACTTAGTTTTAAATTTTTGGCACCTCCAGATGATATTTTCAAGTCTAGTATGCGCTGCAGCTCTGAAGCTTTCTTAAGAACTTTATCGTCTTCTATTCCGAGTTTCGGAAGTAACGACTTCAAAAACGCGTTTTGGAAACGAAGTCCGACGAGACCCGAACATTGACTCAGACTGCTACCTCACATGAGTTCAAGTGATATTCTCTCAGAAGAGAGTTCACCTCAAAAACCTCTGCATCAAAAAATTCGACACATCCAAAGAAACCAATATCACAGAAGAATGGGAAAAAGGACCGACGAATAAATGGATTGACTTCTGCAGTGAAATTATCATAGAGGCCAAGGAATTAATCCCACTTAAGAAAAAGGGCAAAACATCCATGGTGTCCACCAACTGCGATCAAGCAATCATCAAGCGCCGACTCGCCTTCCAAAAGTACAACGGCAACAAATTGACAGGAACCCTATAACACTTCCTCGACATCCGCAAAAAGACAAACAGAACCTCCAGAAAAACCAAACGCAGCTACATCACGATAAAATGAAATCGGTTGAGGAATACTTTGGAAACTACAGCAGCAGAAATTTCTACAGAACTTTTGCAAACAAATTTAAAGGTTACTCACCACAGGAAAAATCACCAAACAAGAAAACTGTGAAGAATTGACATACTACTTCTCCGATTTCCTTGAAATCCAGCTCCACATCAAAAAATCCAAGAACGAAAAGTCGTCAGGAGAAGACGCAATCATCGCAGAAATACTGAAAAGTCTTGGACTACGAACACTACATGAAATCAAACAGACTATTCAGGAAACCGGGCGAAGTGAAAAACCCCCAGACTGCAGGAAATGTGCACTGATCCAACCATTCCACAAAAAAGGTGACAAACCTGATGTGAGTAACTACAGAGGAATTTCCCTCCTTTCAGTCCCTCATAAAATCATCTCCACGTGCCTCTTCCAACATGCACAAGAATAAGTCGAAACCCTAATTGGCGAATACTAAGCAGGGTTCAGACCACTCAGATTTGGCACCGAACTAATTTTCTATCTGAAACCCATACTGAAAATACTGCAGTACTGTGCAGACGAAGAAAGTTGTTTTCACAGTTATCAGACGACAGATGGAGTTTATCAAATTCCGCTGATTATGACTGAATTATTACTTATTGGTTCACAGGCGCTTTTCTGACTTTTTTTGTAACTATTTATTTGAATTTTAGAGCCGGAAGAACAGAAACATAAGGTTTTCACCATATGGAATATTCGAATTCACCTTAGGTCTTCACGTTTAGAACAACGGCAGAATATCCTTCAGAAAAGCTAATAATAAGAAGCCAGGTCATGCCTGTCTTCTGGCAGATGTGCCAATGCCAGTGATATCAATAACAATATTGTATAGCAAAGATACGTTGCCAAATCAGCCATTGGAGAAGCTCCAAAATTGTGAGTCGCGTCTGGTGAATACTCTTTCAAGGTTTCAGCCCGATTAAGACAGTAACACACAAATATTTGTCGCAGTTATTAATTTATGACGTTTCATTTGCACTCGGTGCATATAGCCCCTAAACCTAGTTACAGAAATTCGAATAAGACTCACTGACATACAATGAGGACATTCCGGCCCTTACCACACTCAACTTTGAGACGAAGCTATAGTCACTTCTGAGGTCACTCACAGAACACATCAGCTAGTATCTTTCCTGGTAGTTTAACACAAACTTGGCAACTCTGTTTCCGACGAGTTACTTCCTTGATGGCACAGAACTATCCTGCTAAATTCACTTGATATTATAGTGTCACTTCAATTGAATTATGTGGGTGATTTTCTCTTGAGATGTGATATAAGGATATCAGTTAATGCTTTTGAGTCCACGAAAGTCGTTCTACATAGGAAATAAAACTTCTCTTGTCTCTTATGTTGCGATTTATCTGTCATAGCGGCTACTGTGCTAATAAGTAAGCGTTATCTCCCGGAACTTTTTGCTAGCTACGAGGTAATGTGCCACCCTACAAGGTGCAAGTTGCTTTCGTTCGCCTTGAAAGCCAGGTTTTTAATTCTTTTGTAGCAGAGCTAGAAGCAGACAAATAGAAACTCAATAAGGGAATCGTAAGACAACGCTAGAGCAAAATTCGTCTTGTTACTTTGAGTACCCCCTAGTGTCAAAGCGAAAACCTTATGGTACTGTAAAATTCATAATGACACTCTTGTTTTCTGCCAACATATGTTTCGTTGTTGTGAATACATTATTTTATCTATGAACAGCCACATTTTCATAATACTTGAATATGATTCAGGACATTAAGCAAATACAGACCTTCTCGAAGTCAAAAGTCGGTAATATCCTACTACTTCGTGTTATAATAGGCACAATCGTCTTACAGAAACTTAATGATTAATTAAGAAACACTGCCGTTGTGATGATCCTGTAGCGGCACCACCGTTTAGGGTTGAGAAAGTTAGTTTTGTGCGATATTCAGAGCACGAGTTACAGCCAGGTGGAGGCTGGAGTTTAGTAAGTTACGCATATCAGCAGTTGCGAAGGCAAACAGAGGCCACGGGGGAGTAAAACTGGGAGGGAGGGCGCACACAGCAGTTTCCATGGTGCAAGTCACAGGCAGAAGAGGGCCACTGGCCAACCTAAGTGTAATGCATGCGTGACGCAAAGCAGTGCATTGGTGAAACAGAGGCGTGCAGCCAAGTATAAATAGGTGTTGTTTTCTAACGAGAGCCATTCAAGTGTGGCAGCTCTCCTGGACTGTGAGGCGTGTCACACCACTAGGCTACACGCACAAGATGGGGTGGCAGTGTCCCAGTCCACGGCGGGTCGTCGGTTCGACCCTCTGAGGCCGACGCGGGGTCCACAGCCAGACAGCGGTGGGCCACACTTCGGCTCGCTACTGCAGGCAGTCGTCTCAGATCCTGACACACGCCGGAGACATCCGAGGTGAGGGCCGCAGATTCGAATGCCGGTCGTTGCCGCCGCATTCTCAGCTACGCCACCTAGGAAGAAGCAGCAGTGGGGCCAGCCTACAGCTGCTGGCGGAGGAGCGCGGAGTCAACGGGGACGGTAGCCACTCAGCCGGATGCTGGCGCAGCCATCCTGACGTAATCGGAACTCTGCAGCTGGCATACAAGGCCGGCGCAACACAGTGTAGCGTTGCACAGGTCGCTGGGGTGCTTCCTCAGCATTGCGGAGCCCTGTGACGTAGACCAAGGTGAACGGAGCACTGTAGTGGAAGCAAATAAATTATTTTGAAACTTCTCGCCGAGTTTCAATACGCCACATCTGGCATCTAATACCACAACATTTGGTGTCAGAATAGTGGACCTCGTCTGTACAGTACGATGTTCGAGCCCACTGCCTGTAGTATAGTCACAAGATGTGCTGAGTGCTGACAATATCGTCCTTTTTAACTGTTGGACGTTTCCTTTCTTCTTTGTGTTTTGAGTATGAAGTGTCAAAATCCACATTGTAGATGTTTTGCTTGGGCATAGTATTTCTTGTTGTCAGAGTAAGTGTTAGTGTATTTGGGGCAGTAAGATTTATTTTTTTAGTGGCATTTGATTACATTTGTATTGGTTTATGATGATACTGATTATGACAATACAGAGCTGTAGGAAGTCAGGTTATTCTTGTACTTAGCCCCGAAACAAAACGACTAACTGAGAACGAAAGCAACACAATGGCAGAGTCAAGGACGCAAGGTGCGTTGGAACTAGGAGCGGTGCGGATCTTGTGGGAAAAAGTAGCACAATTGACAGCAGACAGTACGCAGCTGAGAAGTGAATTAAGATCTAAAAGTGAGCGGGAAACCGCATCTCATCAGTCGTTGTTGCCTAGGGTGCAGAAGATTGATCCAGCTGCCACGAGTTTCATTATTCCATTTTCTGCTAAGGCATCTGAGGATGTGCGTTCGCTTGTGGAGGACTTGGAGACTTCAGCGGTGATGAATGGTTGGTCTGATGAGCAGTTGTTACATATAGCCATGATTAGACTAACGGGTGAAGCGAAAACATATGTAAGGTGTTCTGAGGCCTTAAGGAAGGCAGGACGGTTTAAGCAGTTAAAGGAAGGGCTTTTACAAAGGTACATGGAACTGAATAGTGCTCAGTTCTTTAGGGAGAGGTTAAGTACAATGACAAAGCGACAGGGGAGGCAGTGGAGAAATTTGCGGAGAGGATAAAAGAAATTAATGAGTATACTTACGAGTTGGGTCAGAGCGATGAAGAGAATAGTGTTCTGTGGCAGAAGGCCGAGCAAAGGGCACGTGATGTATTTTTGAGAGGGTTACCGGCGCCTATGTCACAGAAAGTGCGTGAAGGGATTATGAAAGATTTGTATTCGTCCATTCAGCTGGAAATTCAATGAGAGGGAATAGACCTGGCAACAGGGGTAAGCGAGAGGCCGACAGTGTTTACGGCGGGTGTGAAATGTTTTAAGTGTGGTCGTATGAGACATGTGCAGAGGCAGTGTACCCAGTCTTCAAGGAGTAGAGGAAGAGGTGGAAATCAGCAGCGTGCGGGATAGAGAAGTGGAAACAGGAAGGGTGGACAGTAATTAAACGACAGAGGGGGCCCAAGACCCACCTAAGTGAGCTCCCGTTTAATTTCAATGCTAGGAATACGTATGCAGAGGTGGAATGTTGAGTGGTAGGATCCTTAGGAACTAAAAAGTTTAAGATTTTGTTGGAACATGAGCGCAAGTGTCAGAGGCTACTAAGACTATAACGGGACGAAGGAAGTTAGATCCACCACGTTTAGGTTGCGTGGAGTGGGGGATAAGGGGGTCACGCTTTTGGGGTCGGTGACAGTTGATTTTCGCATAGGGAAAGTCCGATTTAATGCATGCATGGAGATGGTACCATGGGTAAGCGAAGGCTACGACACGATCCTAGGAGCAGATATCTTGCATCAACATCATGCCAAAATTGACCTTCGACAACGAACTGTGGAACGTGGTGGAATGTTATTTCCGCTAGGGGAAACTGTTGTCAATACAGAGCTGCTCGAGGGGCGTTCAACGTAATGAACAAACCAATTGAACCGCGTACATTAGCATTAAGACTTAATTCGCATGAGTGTGAGTCTAGTGGCACTGGGAAGTCGCTTTGGGTAAGTGTGGAGTCGAATCTACCTGGGGGTACAGTATGTGTTATCGAACCATTTGAGGATAATGAAGATTTGCGTCCGTTGGGTTGTTTTGTGAACCGTAGTGCAGTACGCGTACAGGAGGAGAACGACGGGCGAGTAGTTTCCGTGGACGTGGATAATTTTAGCGCTGTAGACGCGAATTTGAGGAAAGGAGTTTTAGTAGCAAATTTAGATATGCCAGATGACGAAGACTGGTGTTCGAGATGTAGGCGAAGCGATGAACCACTAACTGCCGATAGAACTCCATTGCGTTACAAAATGAAGCATTTGAAAGGAGAAGAAAAAGAGAAAATGGAAGAATTATTGTGGGAATTTAAGGATTTGTTTCTTCCACAAGGCCCGTTGCCAGCAACTCCATTAGATCAGCATAGGATACCATTAGGGAATGAAGCACCTGTTTACAGTAAACCATACAGAACACCGAGATATTTGCAGCCGATTGTGGAGTATTTCATTGACCAGCTGCTTGCGGACGGTATTATAGAGTATAGTAATAGTTACTGGGGAGCAGTCATTGTCGTTGTGCCTAAAAAATCTACAGATTGAACTAAGAAATACAGGTTCTGTCGTGATTACCGTTACCTCAGTAATAAGACAGTAACGGACGCATACCCCATTCCAAACATATCGGAGACTTTCGATCACTTAGGACAGTGCCAGTACTTTTTTACGATGGATTTGACGACTGGTTCAAAAATGGCTCTGAGCACTATGGGACTTAAGTTCTGAGGTCATCAGTCGCCTAGAACTTAGAACTAATTAAACCTAACTAACCTATGGACATCACACACATCTATGCTCGAGGCAGGATTCGAATCTGCGACCGTAGTGGTCGCTCGGCTCTAGACTGTAGCGCCTAGAACCGCACGGCCACTCCGGCCGGCATTGACGATTGGTTATTTTCAGTTAGATGTGGTTCCAGAGGATCGTCCGAAGACTGCTTTCTCTACTCCTGGAGGCCATTACCAGTACATTAGAATGCCATTCGGGTTTGCAAAACGCAACGTTTCAGAGGTTGCTAGACAGTGTTTTGAGGGGTTTGAAACCACGGCAGTGGCTTGTCTATTTGGATGACATTATAGTGTTTTCAAGTTGTATGGAGCAACACAGACAGCGGTTAAGGGAAATCTATATGAGGTTAAGAGCTGCTCGTTTGATGTTGAGCCTGGAGAAGTGTCATTTCGCATTAGAAGAAGTAAAATATTTGGGTCCTATTATCAGTAAAGACGGAGAGCGAACAGATCCGAGGTTGATGCAGGCTGTAAGGAATTTTCGTGAACCGAAAATAGCTAAGGAAGTGCAGTCATTCGTCGGAATTTGCAATTCGCATCGAAAGTTCGTGAAGGGTTTTGCAGATCTAGCACAGCTGTTGACGAGATTCTTACGGAAGGGTGTGAAACCTGAGTGGACAGGAGTGTGTCAGAAAGCGTCTGACAAATTGAAAGAAGTGTTAACATCAAGTCCTGTTCTTGTGTTTCCAGATTTTGAAAAGGAGTTTATACTAGCCTGTGATGCATCGAATCGAGCATTGGGGTGTGTTCTAAGTCAGGAAATTGGTGGGAAAGAATATCTTGTAGCCTATGCGTCTAGGCAGTTGAATGTAGCAGAGAGGAACTACTCACCAAAACAGAAGGAGATGCTAAGCGTAATCTATGGAATCAGATATTTTAAATATTATTTATATGGGAGAAGATTTCGGGTAGTGACAGATCATGCTGCTTTGAAGTGGCTGTTGGGGTTGAAGGATCCGTCCACTAGACTCGCTAGATGGACTGTGCGGTGGTCTCGCGGTTAAGGCGCTCAGACCGGAACCGCGCGACTGCTACGGTCGCAGGTTCGAATCCTGCCTCGGGCATGGATGTGTGTGATGTCCTTAGGTTGGTTAGGTTTAAGTAGTTCCAAGTTCTAGGGGACTGATGACCACAGAAGTTAAGTCCCATAGTGCTCAGAGCCATTTGAACCATTTTTTGATGGACTGTGAGGCTTAGTGAATTCGACTGTGAGGTGGTGCACAAGCCTGGGAAGAAGCACGGTAATGCGGATGCACTAAGTAGGAAGGTGGCGAAAGTAGAAGTCATAGGTTATGACCTAGCAGTATGGCAAAAATTACAGGACGCGGACAACGATTGTAAATTGTATCGGACACAGCCACAGTTTAATGTGTACGGCTGTCTTCTGTGCAGGGAAACTAAGTTATGGCCAAGGGTAGTAGTGCCAGCGAAGCTGAGAGATGAGGTTTTAAAGGAAGCACGTGATCACGTGTTATCTGGTCATGGAGTGTGTAGAGCGACGAATAGGAGAGTGGCGGAGAGGCATTGGTGGAGAGGTAGGAAAGTAGATGAGGATCAGTATCTCAAGAATTGTATACCATGTGCGCAGAGAGCAGATTTGAGTCGCAAACAGATACAACTGCAACAATTGCCGGAAGTTACAAGTCAATTTTCTTTGCTAGGGATCAATGTCTTATGACCTTTTGAGTGAACACTATCCGGGAACAGATGCGTTCTGACAATAATAGACCATTTTTAAAGGTATGTGGAGATGGTGGCTATGCCAAATCAACAGGAAGCAATGGTCGCGCAAGCGTTAGTAAATAACTGGATTTTGAAGTTTGGTGTACCAGAGACAATAATTACTGAACAACGGACCAACTTCATGTCGGATTTAATGAAGGAACTGTGTAATTCGTTGAACGTAAAGAGATTGAGGACGAGGGCGTTGCATTCACAGGCCAACGGAAGGACAGAATGGGTACACATAACATTCTGGAAGATGCTGAGTTTTTATGTGGATTCTCATCACCATCAGTGGGACGAGTATTTGACGCATATTGTATGCGCAAACAACGCAAAAGTCCATACAAATACCGGTTTGTCTCCATATGAGGTAGTGTACGGGGGAAAAATGCTGTCACCGTTTGATTTAGTGAGGCTACAGAAGGAAAGGCCTGGTGAATCTGTACGTCAGTTAGCGAGAACAATTCGGGATGTTTGGAAACGAGTACAAAAGGCAAATACAAAGGCCTTGGAAAGGCAGGAAGACACAGTAAAGCGGAAAGGAAGTTATTAGCAGTATCGTGTGGGGCAATGAATAATGCTCTCCAGCCTCTATACGCAAAAAGGGAAAACGAAGAAGTTCGTCACAAGGTATCAAGGGCCATAGCAAGTTGTTGAAGCCACATCTTCAGTTAATGTTAATCTTCAGCTGCCAACTAGAACGACGATAGTACACATTGAGCGGTTATGGCCATTTAAGGGTCGCCCGGTTGTGATTTCAGGCGTGTCACAGGAAGGAAAGAGGAAGAAAAAGAGAGTGAAGAGAGATGCTAAGTGCAGGGAAAACCAGGAAGATAGGTTACAGCATGAAGTACCGTATGCTTTGCGATCTAGAAAGTAGTAGAGTATTTGTGTTGTTTTTTTTTTTTCATGTCATGTATCATTGGGATTGCGTAGAGTAATTAGGCATTGTATGTTATATGGGCTTTCGAGTATTGTGAGCCTGCTGGGGCAGCAGTTCTTTTGAAGAGGGAGAAAGAGTGATGGTGATCCCTGTCCTCAGGTCACTGAAAAGAGAAGTATAGCGTCTGACGTGTGTGGAGTGTTCTTGGAGGATAAATCGAATGCAGTTCTGGAGAAATAAATGCTTCGGAATGCATTTTGCGGCAAAGCCGTGACAAATTTGTGTTGAACGATGTCAGAGT
This sequence comes from Schistocerca piceifrons, assembly GCF_021461385.2. Lineage (NCBI taxonomy): Eukaryota > Metazoa > Arthropoda > Insecta > Orthoptera > Acrididae > Schistocerca > Schistocerca piceifrons. The sequence goes on from NC_060149.1 coordinate 6,562,453, forward strand.
CGTACGATTTCTTGTTTAATTTTTTTGTTATCGACAGTGCTGGATCAGGGATGTCGTGTTTATTGCACCAGTTCATATAATGTAAATTTAAGGTTGAAAGTAGTCACGCAATCGGTGTTGAGCTCGGATCAAAAATGGTGAATGTTGGAGTAAAATCTGTGAAGCTGCAAACATGGGACACATGCACGGTGAAGTTATTTTTAGCTAGGGGGAAAGAATTGGACTGTCCGAGGGACATTGTGGAGCCAAAATTGAGCTTGCATGGCATCTTCTCCACCTACGAGAATTCGGTAGTATTAGCAAGTTGTTTTGAGCAAGGAGTGTTTACGGAAGCGAAACGTGTAGAGCTCGAGGGCAGCGGAATTTTTATTAATGGAACTAAGTGTAACATAATACGACCAACCTTACAGCCAGCGTCAATTTCATGAGTCTCGCAATTGACTGTTACGCAGCCGAACAGCTTCTTCAACATGTCGCTCAGTATAGGGAAAGGTAATGGCAAATAACAATCATTTTGAGCACGTCTGTGCCAAGTGTCATCGCCGCCTTAACTTTGTTATGTGGTGTTTTCTTTTTGATCAAGTGGAGAGCCAATTCCCAGAGGGAACCAGAGGTAGACCAAGTCCCAGTGGATTGGATACCGAGGGCGTGAGACGAGTAGGTAAGGGGCTAACCGAGCAGTGGTCGTCCAGTAAGGAATTTTTACATTTTGTTTCACGTCATGGTTTAAAGGGGCACTAGATCACATTTAAGTTTTCTTACACTAAGGAAATATTCTATAGGTGCCGTCCCAAACACGATAACATGTAGTTAAGGGTCGACCCGGGGACCGGCTCTTTCCGAAGAGGGGAATAATGTAGCAGTACTACCGTTTAGGATAGGGAGAGTTAGTTTTGTGCAATATTCGTTGCACGAGTTGCAGACAGGTTCAGGCCGGATTGCAGTAAGTTACGCTTACCAGCAGTTGTGAAGGGCCGGCCGCTGGTGGTCGAGCGGATCTAGGCGCTTCAGTCTGGAACCGCGCGATCGCTACGGTCGCAGGTTCGAATCCTGCCTCGGGCATGGATGTGTGTGATGTACTTAGGTTAGTTAGGTTTAAGTAATTCTAAGTTCTAGGGGACTGATGACCTCAGATCTTAAGTCCCATAGTGCTCAGAGCCATTTGAACCATTTTTTAGTTGTGAAGGCAAATACAGGTCACGGGGTTATAGAACTGACGAAGAGGGCGCACACAGCAGTTTCTATGGTACAAGTCACAGGAAGAAGAGGGCCACTGGGCAACCTAAGTGTTATGCGTGTGTGATGCGAAGTGGTGCATTAGCAAAAAAGAGGTGTACAGTAGAGTATAAATAGGTGTTGTTTTCTAACGAAACTCATTCAAGTGTGGCAGCCCTCCTGGATGGTGAGGCGTGTTACACCGCCAAGCTACACGCAACAGATGGGGCGACAGCGTCCCAGTCCAAGGCGGGTCGTTGGTTCGACCCTCTGAGGCCGCCGCAGGGTCCACAGCCAGCCAGCAGCGAGCCACACTTTGGCTCACTACCGCAGGCAGTCATCTCAGCTCCTGACACATGCTGGAGACTTGCAAGGCAAGGGCCGTAGATTCAGACGCTGGATCGTGGGCGGTCGTTGCCGCCGCGTTCTCAGCTATGCCAGCGAGGAAGAGGCAGCAGTGGGGCCAGCCTACGGTTCCTGGCGGAGCAGCGCGGATTCAACGGGGACCGTGGCAGCTGAGTCGGCTGCTGGCGCACCCATCTTGACATAATCGGAACTATGTGACTGGCGTACAAGGCCGGCGCGACACGGCGTCGCGTTGCACAGGCCGCTGGGGTGCTTCCACAGCACTGCGGGGCCCCGTGACACAGACCTAGGTGAACGGAGCACTATAGTGGAAACTAATAAATCATTTGGAAAGTTCTTGCCCAGTTTTAATACGGCACTTCCTGGTACCCCATCCACAACAATTATGTAGTACACTACTGGCCATTAAAATTGCTGCACCAAGAGGAAATGCAGATGAGAAACGGGTATTCATTGGACAAATATATTATACTACAACTGACGTGTGATTACATTTTCACGCAATTTGGGTGCATAGATCCTGAGAAATCAGTAACCAGAACAACCACCTCTGGCCGTAATAACAGCCTTGATATGCCTGGGCATTGAGTCAAACAGAGCTTGGATGGCATGTACAGGTATAGCTGCCCATGCAGCTTCAACACGATAGCACAGTTCATCAAGAGTACTGACTGGTGTATTGTTATGAGCCAGTTGCTCGGCCACCATTGACCAGACGTTTCCAATTGGTGAAAGATCTGGAGAATGTGCTGGCCAGGGCAGCAGTCCAACATTTTCTGTATCCAGAAACGCCCGTACAGGACCTGCAATATGCGGTCGTGCATTATCCTGCTGAAATGTAGGGTTTCCCAGGGATCGAATGAAGGGTAGAGCCACGGGTCGCAACACGTAGGAAATGTGACGTCCACTGTTCAAAGTGCCGTCAATGAGAACAAGAGGTGACCGAGACGTGTAACCAATGGCACCCCATACTATCACGCCGGGTGATACGCCAGTATGGCGATGACGAATACACGCTTCCGATGTGCGTTCACCGCGATGTCGCCAAACACGGATGCGACAATCATGATGCTGTAAACAGAACCTGGATTCATCCAAAAAAATGACGTTTTGCCATTCGTGCACCCAGGTTCGTCGTTGAGTACACCATCGCAGGCGCTCCTGTCTGTGATGCAGCATCAAGAGTAACCGCAGCATGATCTCCAAGGTGATAGTCCATGCTGCTGCAAACGACGTCGAACTGTTCGGGCAGATGGTTGTTGTCTTGCAAACGTCCCCATCTGTTGACTCAGGGATGGAGAAGTGGCTGCACGATCCGTTACAGCCATGCGGATAAGATGGCTGTCATCTCGACTGCTAGTGATACGAGGCCGTTGGGATCCAGCACGGCGTTCCGTATTACCCTCCTGAGCCCACCAGTTCCATATTCTGCTAACAGTCATTGGATCTCGACCATTTCGAGCAGTAATGTCACGATACGATAAACCGCAATCGCGATAGACTACAATCCGACCTGTATAAAAGGCGGAAAAGTGATGGTGCGCATTTCTCCTCCTTACACGAGGCATCACAACTAGGTTTCACCAGGCCGGTCAACTGCTGTTTGTGTATGAGAAATCGGTTGGAAACTTTCCTCATGTCAGCACGTTGTAGGTGTCGCCACCGGCGCCAACCTTGTATGAATGCTCTGTAAAGTTAATCATTTTCAAATCACAGCATCTTCTTCCTGTCGGTTAAATTTCGGGTCTGTAGCACGTCATCGTCATGGTGTAGCAATTTAAATGGCCAGTAGTGTAAGTTGAATTTAATTTGTATTAGTACAGTGAATATTTTAACTGTGTTTTCCGTTAGTTTGTTGAAGACAATAGTAATCATCAAAAAGAAATTAATCATCAAACATATATTCTTTGACAATATCTAAAACAATCTGACAATCCTAAAGTAATTTACAAGTTCTACGCCTGTAGAAAGCTACTGGTTCTAACGATGTCATTATACCACTGTAGTTTGAAGAGCATTTTCATCTAGAAAAGAGTAACCTTGGCGGTTGGTCAATCAAGAGCAGGAAAGATAAAATTTTATGGCTACGTGATCAAAGGAAGAAGTAACTGAGTGATGACTTAACTATCAATACAAGTGCCTGAGAGATGACTTCCCTAACAATGTCCTGGATAGTTTTGTTTCTCAAATCAACAGAGTGCGTTGTCATGCAGTAGCACACGTGATGTAGTTTTGTCAGTCTATTTTATTACTCTGCGACCGAATGGTGTTTTAATTGTTTCCAACATATTCCAGCTTTGATGGATAATCCTTGGGGAAGAACATGTAGTGCAAAACAAGCTTTTGGTGGTATCAGATGGAAAATATTACGTTCACACTACTCTTTGCTTGAGTTAAGGTCTTTTAATAGGGCTCAGTTTTTCATTTCTTATTAGGAAGTTAACGATAAAAGCATCAAAACTCGTCACCGGTAACAGACTTGCATAGAAATGCTCAATGAGCGACCTGATGACGTTCAAGCAAATCTGCAATGGTAGTCACTCTATTGATTTTTGGTGTTTCGAATTAGAGCATGCAGTACTCCTACACCAGACTTGTGAACATTCCCCGCTGAGTGCAAATGTCGCATGATGGTTAAATGGTGATCCATCACTTATATCAGTAGTCGAGACTTCCTTAATGTGTAAAATCATTCATGCCAGAACGATCTTCGTTGAAACAAGAATATCTTTTCTTGGCATTTTTTCCCCAAAATCACTCGCACTACACACAGTTCAAGTCTTTCGAGCTGCCTCCTCTGCATTCACTCCTCTATTAAACCAAAAGTAAATACTGTGTTGCTTATGTTACACCTTTCTCCACTTGCAACCCACAACGCTTAACCGTAGTCCATGATTTTCAAGTATGCGATCTTCAATGCTTAACTGCAAGATGATACCTAGAACATCAAATTCTAAAATTACAGCTGGTACATCCACTGACAGCGTCGCGCCGCGTTCACATGGGCGGCGCCGGATTTCAGGCGGCGGGTGGCGTCTGGCCGGTCGCCGGTAGCCGCTGCAGCGCGACGAAACGCTCAAGCGTAAATTGTTCTGATCGCGACGCAGCTACGAGCTGTCCTGCAGAATTGTTTCTGAAAGTAGTTGTTATTGCTGGTGGGTAGAAAGTGAAGCGAATTATCTTCGATGTTCCTTCAGACTCGTAACCTTACACGATGGTCGAAATGTTGTTAAAAAATAAGGGACACAGTCGGACGCGAACACGAGATTATAAGTTTAGAATGCACGACGATTACCACCTTTTTTTTTGTTTTCTGGAACCCGATATCCCACTTATCCCAATCTGTCATCTTACCGTTTTCTTTCCCAAAAACTCTATCCACCAAAATTTTTTCCCTCCAAAGAACTTATTTAAAACAATCAATTAAAATAAAACAAAAGAAGTCATTTCGACAAAAACAAAAGGTTGAAATCCGAAAAACGTTTGTGAAGGAATATGGCGTTAATCTTCACGTATTCACACCTTCTTTCCTCCTTCACCTCTACATCGTGGAACATCTAAATCCAAACAAGAGTGTCCACAATAAAAAGGGGGGCATATCAAGTCATCCAACTCCTTGTTGACGAAAAAAAAGATACAGCATATTAGAAAAAGCTCACGATAATGGGGCATCCTGAGCCACGTCCAATGGGCTGTGGCCACATGTTGGGAAAAGGCACACGGATCTGCGTCATATCCACTCACCATCACGTAGTGGACATAATGTCCAACAAGGCATACGATGGCATTGTTCTTCGATCGGGGAAAGAAGGTTGAATCAGGACGAACAAGAATCTCCCCCGAGATAGCCGCCCGCCTCCGACGTCCTGAGGAGAAAAGCCAGTTGTCAGCGAAGCTATCTCCAATGGCCATGACCGCAGGAGGTCAGCCGATGATATAATGAACCATTTTCATGGCACCGATTGCAACGATCCTGCACATTGAGACCAATACTATAAAATCGCACCGTGCGGTTAAAGGCGCTGCAGTCTGGAACCGCAAGACCGCTACGGTCGCAGGTTCGAATTCTGCCTCGGGCATGGATGTTTGTGATGTCCTTAGGTTATTTAGGTTTAACTAGTTCTAAGTTCTAGGGGACTAATGACCTAGCAGTTGAGTCCCATAGTGCTCAGAGCCATTTGAACCATGTTTTATAAAATCGCACGTTGCTAGGTACAATACGAGGAACAACTTGGTACCACGGGGACCCCACTTCCACCGGGAAAATCGGGAGGCTAACTTTATACCAAACAATCTTCCAATTCGATTCTGGTGACAGGGCTTCCACAGAGGGAATACTATGAGGAATTGGCTAGCGGCTTATCAGCATTTTTAGGGAGAGATTCGCTTGGGAAAGGATATTTACTCCTAAATAACTGACTTCAACAAAAAGTTCCTTAACGTGCCGTAGATTATAACTAATCCTACCAATATCTACTGGTCACTAGACCACGGGCTCATACAACACGACAGCCGGCCAGAGTGGCCGAGCGGTTCTAGACGCTTCAGTCTGGAACCACGCGACCGCTACGGTCGCAGGTTCGAAAGCTGCCTTGGGCATAGATGTGTGTGATGTCCTTGGGTTAGTCAGATTTAAGTAGTTCTAAGTTCTAGGGGACTGATGTTAAGTCCGATAGTGCTCAGAGTCATTGAACCATTTTGAACAACACGAGACAACAACTCTGGCGTAGACAACACGTCCTGACACTTTCGCACCTCACAGTGTTGCCAGATTGTGCAGATGGCCAAACTTTTCGTTGTGAGGGGCCGTCGGTTTTATTGGTCACCTCAAGTGAACGACTGTGTCGCGGCCGGCCGGCGGTGAGTTTTCTTGTCTCAGACTGTTCATTGTGAGAAGCGCAGTGGTGTGTAAGTGTACAGTATGTTATTTCTTGGGGTTATTAATTAACTTTCAGTTCCTATATTATGTGTCTTGAATTTTACCTGTTATGTTGCTTATATACTTAGTGTTCAGTTACAGATGTTACAGCCCCACAGCGTTCTAATGACATCGGGATGGATATGCCTGCTGTTTATACTTCAGCAGGAACCGGTTTACAGGGTTGATTGTTAGCGCCATTTTGCCACCCACGCACGTTATGCTTTAACCACAGCGGTACGTGAATAGGTTACAGGCTTAGTCATTTCGCAAATTCTTCCACCCTTGGCTGGATAGCCAATGATTATGCCCTTTTGGACGTCAGATAAATCGCTCCATTCAGTCATTACGACAGCTATCCCAACTGTTAACTGCGTGTTTTTTCTCCCCCTCCCCCCTCACATCTCTTATACACCCTCCACTGCTAGTGCTCCCACCTGTCTTCTGTGGGTGGTTACTGCATGTTGACGTCGAACATAGGTGTTGGTCACATCAATGTGACTGTACTGTGTATAATGTTCTCTGTTCGTTCCATTCGCGGATGGCGGGTGAATGAAGTGCTTGTATGCTTATGTGTGAGGTATTTCCTGTATGAATTCTACAGAATGTATACTTTGAGGAATAAGGAATATTGATGGTCGCTTGCCCTGGTGATTGTCCTAGACGTTTCCTAAGCGGGTGCTCGTTAAATGTACTGCGTCCTTCTGTACATTTGTCGTTATTCGTAGAGCCATGTGAGAAGATTCCCCTTACTTTTTGTTTTTTGACATTTGCTTTACGTATTGATGCTACCTAATGCTTGATTACTGACTGAGCCTGAAGTTGAATTTTCTTGAAATATGGGACCAACTTTTTACCATATGCCATGTACTTGAAGTCACTGTGCTTCCTGTCTTCTCGAAACAGTATGTCTCTGTATGCAAGTTCCAATGAGTATAATGTCGTCTGAGGTCATTAAGTGAATCTACATGAATGTTGCCCCATGGTCAACCTCAAATGAGTATGGCAAAACTTAATACAATGTTTTCATAAAACTGATCAAGAAATGACTTTCATTATACACTAAGTAAACATATATATCAGGCAGGGATATTATTGTCAGTCATCACAGGAGGTGGAAAGAAGTGGCGGAATGCACGTGGGAAAAAGACTCGCGAACTATTGTCCATGGAAAAGGACATTTATTAAAACACCTCTCCACGAACTTTGATAATCATTTCACGATTCAAAATCTTCGTAATATTATGTTCCTTACAGGGACTGATTTCGTAACAAACTCTCTAGGCATAATTCTATCGCACAGAAGGAATTGTCATTGAAAGGAAGGAATACGGTTGCTGTACTAAACACATTTCAGCTCCTACCCCCTCTACTGCTGGGAACATAAAATCGCTAAAAGATAAGTTCACCAATCTAACAAAATCCTAAAAATTCCAAAGAATCATGAGTGGTTGCCGTCAACCCTGGCTTGTGACGATTCATTTTGCTCAAGAGAGGACGCAGAGGACAATGTAGGGATCCCAGCATGGGTATGTAAGTGAAACCAAGTAGCCCTTTCAACGACTACGTTGAAACACCGAAAAAATTTACATGCGCCAAATTTAGCCACTTGTCTCTTGACAAGTTAAATTAACCATCACACGAATTGTCTACATTATCATACGAAACGTGTAACCTGCATTCCAACCAAAATTTAATCCAAGCGCACTCAAAAGCAGCACGTGTTACACACCACCGCGTCAGCCCACCATTAATTTAGCAGTCTTCTAACAATTTTGGACGCTTTGACATGACGCCTCATCCGTGAGAGGAGTGTCGCGGAGACCCAGCCAGCCTAAGGGAAACGACAGTTGCGGCTTCAGGCCCACTGTCCGACTGGAAGGTTGTTGTAAGTGCTAGTGGCTGTTACTCAGTTTCCACCACCAGTTTTCCGCAGGAAGTGTGAAGAAACGCTCTTTGGAATTTTCCACTGCTTGAACGTTGGCCTGGCCGACCAAACGCAAATTGAACATTTCGAAAGAGTGGGACAACTCTTACCTTCAGTCCAGGCACGCCGCCAGCCAGATTTCAAAATAGGTATTAAACGGATATTCCCACACCTCTAGAACGAAAACAGAGAAAGCTGTACTGATACTACCAACACACATGCACATCCATCTAACTACAAACTCGTTCATCACAGAGGTATCCGCGATTATGAGTAACAGACTGCTGATATGCAATAAAAGGGAATAAAAATCAATAAAGTTGGTTCCTCACGCAGTGCTTCTCCTAGGTATGACTATATGATACGTAAAATGCAGAAACGCAATATGCTGAATGAGATGAAGCCACGTTAATTATTGCAAACGATAATCTCTAGAAAAATGCCCGAAACAGGTGCCTTTCATTACGACCATTCACACTGCTCTGAATGTGCTCGATGTGCCTAGTGTTAACTCAGTTGAGTCCCATACACTTTACAGATGTTACATTGTGGGTCACAAAATGTTTTGTATGTAGTCTCCTTTTGATGTAAACTAAAAAAAAAAAAAAAATGGTTCAAATGGCTCTGAGCACTATTTTAACTTAACATCTGTGGTCATCAGTCACCTAGAACTTAGAACTACTTAAACCTAACTAACCTAAGGACGTCACACACATCCATGCCCGAGGCAGGACTCGAACCTGCGACCGTAGCGGTCACGCTTTCCAGACTGAAGCCTCTAAAACCGCACGGCCACACCGGCCGGCTGACGTAAACTAAAGTTCCCCAGTAAGTTACCAGTGAATTGTAGTCTGCCAATATGTATTAGTGAACTTAAATGTTCTTCCGTGATATTTACTGCCCTTGAACCCCGTTCGTAAGATGTTAACATCATTAGAATATCCGTTCAGATGGACCAAATTTATACCAACAATTTTTTTGCATTTTATATTTAGCTGTAAAATTGCTTTTTGCTGGTATTATACTGGATAGTTATAATCGAACTTTCCCTACTAAACAATTTATAACACGGAAACTAATTACTGTATGAAGATCAAATTCGGTAGCATTAATGTCAAGGACATGGGGGACGGAAATTATGCAGAATCACTTCAATTGAAACACTGATAATGTGCTGCTAAGGTACGTCATACCATTACTCACCGGTACCATTACTGCTACAAAAGGGGCTCAAGATGGCGTCCATCAGTGTCCAGAAGAGTCTGAAAGCTCGGGATTGCATTCTGCACAGCAGAACGAAGCATGTCCGTAGGTATACTGGATACCTCTCTTGATACGCTACGCTTCAGATCCGCACATGTGTGAATGTTCACCTGGTAAACCCTGTCTTTCAGGTAGCTCACCAACCAGAAATCACAGGCAGTGAGACCAGCTGATCGTGGCGACCAAGCATCTGGGAACGACCAGCTGATAAATCGACCGTTTCAAAAGGTGTTTCGTCGAAGCAGAAGAACTTCACGAGCGACATGCGATGGGGCCCCATCTTGCATGAAAACTGTTGAGTTCCGTCCGTCTCTCTCCTAAAGGGCGGGATGACGTCTTCGCGAAGCATATCGCAGTAACGCTAGCCAGTCACACTACACGTCTTTGATCCTTGAGCGCCAACCTGTTCAATAAAGAATGGGCCAATGATGAACGTAGCCTTGAAGCCACACCATGCAGTGACACGTTCACCATACAGAGGAACTTCATGCCCTGTGACTGGAGGTGAAGATCCCCACACTCGGTAATTGTGTGTTCACCTCATCCATCAGAGAAAAATGAGATTCGTCTGTCGATAGGATGTTCCAGATCCAGACCTGTCAACTTGAGTCCTTGCGAGAAAGTGGAGAGCGAAGTCAGCATGTCGTTGTGCGTCCTGTGGTGCTACGTGCTGTACGATATGGATCTTATACGGATACCACTTAAGAATGGTTCGAAGCACCTTCTGCACACTGGACCACGGGATGTTCAACTGTTACGAAACAGCAAGCACACTGCCTGACGCTCGGGAATTGCGCTCAGCATAGTCTGCTATAGCAATAGTGATTTCGTCAACCCCCTGTGGTGCAACCGGTCGTCGACCTCTTCCCGGAGTGACGCCCAGTTCTCCAGTTGACTGGAATTTCTTCATCATGCTGCGCACAGCAGGTGGAGGAAGAGAACCCTTCTGTAATCCTTTCAGCCGGCGATATTCTCGAAGTGCAGCTGTAGCATTACTGTTGTATTGATAATAGAGCTTCATCAATTATGCCCTGCTCCTTTTGTCCAAGCTTATGTTGACAAGGCCGGCCTGAGTGGCCGAGCGGTTCTAGGCGCTTCTCTCAGGAACCGCGCGACCGCTACGGTCGGAGGTTCGACTCCTGCCTCGAGCATGGATGTGTGTGATGTCCTTGGGTTAGTTAGGTTTAAGTAGTTCTAAGTTATAGGGGACTGACGACCTTAGAAGTTAAGTCTCATAGTGCTCAGAGCCATTTGAACCATTTATGTTGACAAGTCAACAAGTGCACTGCGACTGTTCGGGTGTGTGACACTATGAATCACGATGACCAATCACGGCACCTTGTGGCCATAGTTGGAACTGGACGGTGGCGCTTTGAGGCATGGAAATTATGCACCCCATACTCTCGACATTAATGCTACCAAGATTGGTACTCATACCGTAATTAGTTTCTGTGTTATAACGTGTTAAATAGGGAAAGTTTAATGGTAACCACCCGGTATATTCACGTTGAGCTTCAACGTACCATTTAGAAGGAACTCATTGATGAATCTGAGACGAGCTTGACCATTTTGTTTTCACCTATCTAGCAGCGGTACTTTGACGCCAGAATTGCAATGTGCTCAAAGACTCCAGACATGTATTTTCACACGAATCAAAATATTACTTACTAAACTTTATGTTTTCGAAATGATAAAACCTGATGACCTTCGTTCTACACTCATACCATCAACAGCGTGTGCCATTAGTGGAGCCTAATGATTATGATCCCAGAGTTCAATACTGTCAGAGAGTTACCCCGAACCGTTGAAATGCACGCAGTGGCAACTGAAAATGAGCTTCAATTGTTGATGGTTGTCAATAAAAGTGAGTTATTTATTGGGTAATTTCCCCAAATTTCTAAGTTCAGGGTGTCCTGTTAAATGATGAATTTGCCTTCCACCGCTCAAAACTTCTGCACCATTGCGTTTGGTGCGCAAAATGAAAATTTTAACAAATTAAAGGTGCACGCTACGTGCGTAATAACCGACAAGAAGTTCAAATGATACAGGTGGCCTATGCGCAGTGACTAGTTTTCGTTCAAGGAGCTGGGAGAGTTCATTCGTAAGGGGAGGCCAGCAAGAGTTTGCCGCCTTTCGGCCGGTAGGTGATGACAGAATCGAGGCGCTCGCCCTGCAATCTTTCTCAAACGATTCTACAGGTAGTGTTAGGTAAAAAAATTCATTTTTGCTTTACTTGTAGCTTTATATATCAGATTCATTATGATATGCCTAGCATTTCGTTAATGGTCGCAGTTATTGGGATATTTACGTAGAAGTAAGACACTTTGCGAAGTTCGAAAATGTTGGCAATGTAAAGCGAGGGTCGCTATGATTTTGCGTCCGGTGCATATTACATGATATGTTGCTGCGTACGAATTTTAGCTAACACATAGAATTTTTCTTTAGACATGGATGTATGTCTCTGTCTGTCACCAATCCTGAGAAAACATATTTGACGTAGCGCACTCATTTGGTATCGCACCACGCCAGCGATAAATCCAGGCCGGCCGCTGTGGCCGAGCGGTTCTAGGCGCTTCAGTCCGGAACCGCGCTGCTGCTACGGTCGCAGGTTCGAATCCTGCCTCGGGCATGGTTGTGTGTGATGTCCTTAGGTTAGTTAGGTTTAAGTAGTTCTAAGTCTAGGGACTGATGACCTGAGATGTCAAGTCCCATAGTGCTTAGAGCCCTTTGAGCCATTTGATAAAGCCAGAGTGAAATATCCATAACATTCCCCATATTTCATAAACGGTTTGAGACATCCAAATGAAATTTTGGCAAATCATAGCACACAAAGAGGAGAGCATTCTGCTGTGTGTTTATTATACAAAACATTATGAAGGGTGTTATTTTACTAACTATAGACTTTCCCGATGAAAGAACGTAATTTGTAAGGGCCATCGATACTTACTGAAACGAGAAGTGCTATAGGTTTTGGAACAACATAAGCGAAGTCATTAGACGTTTATTTTGTACCGAGGAATTCTTTTTCATAAAATGCTGACCTTGTTTTTCCTCAGTTCGTCACTTAATAAACTTCATAAAACACTGTTTCAGAATTCTCTCGCATTTGCGCATTTTACATGTTAGTGAGGTGAGACTGTGTAAACTCTGTTGAGTTTTGGTAAAAGAAGCAAGTTAAAACACGGAAACAAGAGAAATGTGTAGGTTTTACTCAAAATTCCTCACTCCTGGCTCTGAAAGTTACAAATGGTTCACAAACCAGGCGAAAATAATTGGCTGCGTTTTCGGCGGCATTCCTTTTAGACGCTAACCAAAGATGAGGTGACAAATCTTTTTCGATGGTCACCGTGCAAGTGTGGACGTGGAGGGGCCCCGCTTAATGTTTACCAAAGTGTAAGTGTAGACTTCAGATTAGAACGGCATTACCCCTACAGCGCTCTGAGCGACCCCCCACCAAGGCCGCTTTTCCCACGCTTTGGAAAATTTGGAAATTTGTGGTAAGATCTTATGGGACCAAACTGCTGAATTCATCGGTCCCTAAACTTACACACTACTTAATCTAACTGAAACTAACTTACACTAGGGACAACACACACACCCATGCCCGAGGGAGGACTCGAACCTCCGACGGGGCGAATCGCGCGAACCGTGACAGGACGCTCGAGACGCCGCCTGTACAACGCGCAGCCTCCCACGCTTCCCCAGCCGAATGCGCATCTAGTGGCCACGCTATTTTGCGCACACTATATCTGTCGGTCGCAATGCGTGTAGATAGTGTAGATATACATATGCAGATAAACTTTTTTTTTTCAATCCAACGCCTGCAAACAAAATAAAATAAACTCAAAGTACCTAGATGATTGGGAGTGAAGTATGCTCCTCGCCGTATCAAAAAGGAGGAAACTGATTTAGTCTGTATTAATATAAATTTTGCGCGGCACACCGCACAATTATAAAATAAATTAATTACATGCGCTGAAACAGCATTAATAGATCGACTGGGGTGATATTAATGAGATGTACACGGTCATGTCATATTAATGTGAACACCACGTATGTTGGACGTCGACGTGAAATAACCAGTCATAGACGGCAGGTGGCAACACTGGCTGGGCATGGCATATAAAGGGTGTCGGGAGGACGTGGAAAACGGTGCAGTTGTTTTCGTAATGGGGAAACGGAGCGATTTATCTGGCGTACAGGACATCGTTAGTGGCATTCGGGCCAAGGGTGGAAGCATTTTCAAAACCGGTACGTTCGTTGGCTGTTCACGTGCCACCGCGGTTGAAATATACCGTGAATGGCAAAACACCGCAATCCAAAAGCGGTACTGAATGAACTGTGGTGCACCACAGGCTACAAATGATAGTTGTGAACGACGGCTGCCGAGATGTGAATGAGCGAATAGATGTGCAACTATTGAGAAACTAAGGGACCAGATTAACCAATGAGCTACCAGCGGTATTAAAGGAACGTTCAGCTAACGTTGCTGTGGTTGGGCCTCCGCAGCACGCGCCTGGTTCAATGCACCCACGCTCACTGTTTTTCATCGGCGAAGAAGGCTGCAATTAGCACGACAGTACACCAATTGGATGTCCACCGAGTGCCGAAAGATGTTATTTACAGATGAATCACGTTTTATGCTGCATCGGACAGATGGCCATTGGCGCGAACGTGCCCACAACAGTCGCCGGAAGGTCCAGGAAGAATTATGGTATGGGGAACGTTTCGTGGCATTCCTCGGGTGACCTCATCATCCTGGTAGGAACATTGGACCGACAGAAGTGTGCATCTACAGTTGAGAACTATGTCCATACCTATATGCAGTTTGTTTTTCCACAGCAGGGTGGCATCTACCAGCAGTACATAGCAACGTGTCAGTAAAACTTTCGTTTAATGTGTTTAATTTCGTCGAGTGTTCCAGAGGTCGCTTGAATTTTTGGTTTTAGATAAGAAATGTTTTTAATTTTTTGTGATATTGGTATTAGTTATGGTTAAGAAGTATTAATAAAAGTAGTTGCTTTCTTAGACGAGAGCGAAATTCGAGATCACTATTGTTAGTTCTTGAAATAGTTCTACTATTGAAAATGAACTTAGGTAACGTAGACGCTTAGTTTTTTCAGTAACTGTTAACCTTTTACCATGAGTGAGAAATGTGGGCTTAGTCGTAGGTTTGTGAGTGGGTTATGGTGTGAGATTTGTTCAAAGTGTTTGCATTGGATGGGATGCAGTGGGGAAGCCAGTGGGCATTATAGCGAGATCCTCTAGTGGGATTGCAGAATTTGTAGCAGAAGTAAGGTGATAGAGGAGCAGGAGCGTAAGATGTATACCCTTCAGGTGGAGATAAGGAGGAACTAGATAGGTTGAGGAAGTGAAGGGCACTGGGGTGTGGAAATGGGCAGTTGGTAAGAAGGCAGCTGGAATGAGGAGATATTCAGACAGCTGTACTTTGCGTATAACCAATAGATTTGACCAACTGTCAGAGTTTAGTGGAGAGGAGCCTCTTGTAGCAGTAGGTGTAGGAAACATGCAGCTGTTAGGAATCATAAGTCAGTTGCAAATTCTAACAGAAAGAAGAAGGTCCTGCTGCTAGGTAGTTATCATGACAGATGTGTGGGCCAGCAGTTGTAGGAAGTGTTGGGGAATGAATACCAGGTCACCAGCATTGTGAAGGCTACCGCAGGGTAGGTTCAGGTGACTGTTAACATAGGGCAGTTATGTAGGAATTTTACGAAAGAGGATCAGGTAGTGATTGTGGGTGGAGCTGGGAATAGTCTTGATAAGGACGGGGAGTACGACGTAGTTGGTGACCTGGTAAAGATAGCTACTCAAACAGCTGGCACTAACGTGTACTTCGTGCAGCTGTTTCGGTGTCATGATCGGCCTCATCTTAATACAGCTGTTAGGCATGTTAACATGAGGCTGGATAAGGCACTGACGGCAGAGGGGATGGCTCACATTGCAGTGCTGCCAAATGGTTCAAATGGCTCTGAGCAATATAGGACTTAACTTCTGAGGTCATCAGTCCCCTATAACTTAGAACTACTTAAACCTAACTAACCTAAGGACATCACACACATCCATGCCCGAGGCAGGATTCGAACCTGCGACCGTAGCGGTAGCACGGTTCCAGACTGCAGCGCCTAGAACCGCTCGGCCACTCCGGCCGGCGCAGTGATGCCAGGTGAGTCTTTCAATAGATGGGGTTTCACCAGGCATTGACTGCACCTCAATAAGTATAGGAAGGGGAGGCTGGCAAAGCTTGTAGGTGACAGTGTAGTGGGTGGAGCGATCACTCATGGGAAAATTCCTGTAGTGGTTTATGCTAGAGCTGCACCTTCTCTAGACTGAAGTCATCTAATAGGTATAGTTGATTAAAGTAAGTTTCTCTAAAAAGGAATCACCCTCCGAGGTCAGGTATCCAAGTAGTGAAGGAATTAGCATATTTAATCAAAATATAACAGGTATTAGAGATAAAGTTAGTGAATTGCTTTTAGATTTTGAATATGACATTATTGGTATATCGGAGCACCACTTAAATAATTGGCAATTCAGAGTCTTTATGTAACAGATTACAGATTAGCTGGCTGTTTTGCAAGGAGTTCTTTGCGGAGTGGGGAGTGGCCATGTACGTAAATAACAGTATTCCATTTGACTCCGTAGGCGTATCATGGCACTGCACTGAACAGGTATTTGAATGCTGTTCAGGAGAAGTAGAATTGAGTGAAACTATACTTATAATTGTTGATGTTCATAGATCGCCTAACTCGGACTTCATAGCATTTCTGCTCAAACTAGAGAGGGTTCTTGGTTCACTTTATAGGAAGTAACAAAAATTAGTTGTGTGTGGCGACTTCAGTATTAATATTGTATTGACTCCGCAAGAAAAAGGGTGTTGTCAGATCTCCTAAATTCATATGATCTGATGCAGATTGTGTTTTTTTTCTAACCAGGGTGCAGGGTAACAGTAGAACAGCCATAGACAATACTTTTACTCATTCTTCTTTATTTGATGGGCATTCTGTTAGTAAAAGGGTGAATGGCCTTGCTGACCATGATGCACAAATTTTAACTCTGAAAGCTTTTTGCGCTCAGACAAATGTTATATGTGTTTGCAAACAACGTAGTAAAGCTAATCCAACGGTAATAGAGAGTTTTTTAAACATCGTTAAGGAACAAGAGTAGCCGGATATTTATAGTCTCGATAACATAGATGACAAATGCAATGCCTTCCTTCATTACTCATGCTTTTTGAAAGTTGGTTTCCATTAGAAAGTTCTAAACAGGGTACTTAGAGCAAAGAGGCAGTTTTGGTGGAAGTCTAGTGGAATAAGGATACTGATAAATCAGATATATGTACAGTATTTAGCAATCATTTTCTGAGCATTGCTGATGAATTAAAGAAACACTTAGCTTCTACGAGGAATCATATACCTCTCTTGAAAAATGTCTTTCCGGCACTGCTGTCTGAAATACTCCTCTGTAATACTGACAAGGGGGAGATTGAGTCAACAGTTAAATCACTGAAGACTGAGGACTCTCATAGACATGATGGAGTACCTAGCAGACTACTAAGGTTCTGTGCTGCACCTGGTAGCCCCGCTCTTAGCTATATTTGTAATTTTTCCTTTAATAATGGTCAGTTTGCTGAACGATTAAAGCACTCAGTACTAAAGCCGCTTTATGAAAAGGGAGGAAGTGATAATGTAGACAGTTTTACACCTATTTCTATGCCACCAGGGTTTGCTAAAGTTATTGAAAAGGCTGTGTATGTAAAGATAATTAACGATTTCATTTCCCATAATTTGCTATCAAATGTTTAATTCGGTTTTAGAAGTGGTTTAACAAATGAAAACGCTATATTATCTTTTCTCTGTGACGTATTGAATGGATTAAACAAAACGTTACGAACGCAAGACATCTTTTCTGATATAACTAAAGTGTTTGATTGTGTTGATCACAAATTATTTCTCCAGAAGTAGGACCATTACGGAATATGGGGAGTAGCTCACAATTGGTTTACATCTTACTTTAACAACAGTTAGCAAAAGATCATTATCCACGGCGTTGAGAATGGATATGATGTGGGGTCTGAGTGGGGCACGGTCAAATGGGGCTACCCAGGGTTCACGGCTGGGGCCACGCCTGTTCCTTATTTATGTAAATGATATGCCCTCTAGTATTACAGGTAGTTGGAAAATATATTTGTTTCTGATGACACTAGCTTGGTAGTAAAGGGTGCTGTGATCAACACTGCCACTGTTTCAAATAGTGCAGTTCATGACGTAAGTTCATGGCGTGTAGAAAATAAAGTAACGCTAAATCACAGTAACACTCAGTTTTTACAGTTTCTAACACAAAGTTCAACAAAACCCGCCGTTATAATTTCACAGAAGAGGTGTTCAGATAGATATCAAAGTGTGTTGGAAAGCCCACGTTCAGCATCTTGTTCAAAGACTTAATGCTGCCATTTTTACTATTGGAACGGTATCTGAAGTAAGTGATAGTTCGATGTGAAAAGTAGTCTACTTTGCTTTTTTTGTTTCCTTATGACGTATGATATTATATTTTGGGGCAACTCGTCTCATTCTCAAAGGATATTTTGGCTCAGAAACGAGCGATTCGGGCAACAAGTGGTGTAAGTTGGCGAAGCTTTTGTCGACCCATGTTCATTAGTCTGGCATTCTGACATTGGAATCTCAGTATATATATATATATATATATATATATATATATATATATATACATATATATTCTTCAGTGTCGTTTCTTATTATCAGTATCAGCTTATTCCCAAGAATCAGCAACTTTCACTCAGATAATACTATTTGGATCGCACTTTCTTCACTCTTGTGCAGAAAGGTGTGCAGTATACTGCTGCATCCATTTTCAGTAAGCTATCGCAAGAATTCAAAAATCTTAGCAGTAATCCACGAGCTTTCACCTCGCATCTGAAGTGTTTCCTCATGGGTCACTCATTCAATTCTGTCGTGGAGTTCCTTAAAAAATTAAGCTGATACTTATATTATATAGCTGATCGCGTTTACATAAACTTATGGCTTGTGTTTTTTGAGTTCATAAATATTTCATTTTAACTGTTGTCACTTTTAAGTTGTAATTTCATGTACTGACACGTTCCATGGCCTTGGACAGTTGCTCCTTAATGTGTTACCATGGAACTAGACATGAAAAATAAAATAAAAAATTAACAACACAACTCGCGCGTTTCGAAGAACACCAGAGTGGGTTTACCGTTGTCCCCAGCCACAGAATTCCTTCGACTTAAATCAAATCGAAAATGTGTGGGACCACATCGACCGGGCTGTTCGTGCCACGGATTCTCAACCGAGAAACCTAGTGCGGCTGGGCACGACAGTGGATTCCACAACCCTCTCGGTACCTTCCGGAACCGCACTGCCTCTCTTGCTGTATGTCCCCGTTGCAAAAGGTGGTTCCTGAGGGTGTTTTCGGTGGTCGTAATAATGTGACTGGACGGAGTATTACATATCTGATTCAGCATATTTGAACGGTTTATTTCGTGTCACTGAATCTTCATTGACTTGATTCTCATCGATACATCTTATTTATAAGTACAAAATTTGGCCAGGTTTCATTTTCCCAGAACTTCTTTATGCACTGGCTGATGACCTTTCTCTGTTCATTTGACGCCACTTTCCAAATTTGTGTTTTTTTTTTTGTTGTTGTTGGACAGGATATTTCGTAGTATTGAAAGAAACCTGAATTTTCCCTATTCTGTATGGTATTTTTTTCTGTATTAAGTCATTGTCTCTTCCAGCCATCTTGTGGAGTTTTTTAATTTGGAAATTAAATTAAAAACTTTTTTGGTTACCCTGTTATCATTTATTCTCTGAGTATGAATATAAGGCTCGCCTTTTCTTTTGTGTGTATGATTGTTTCCGTATATCTGAAAAAATCTTCATTTCTACTCTTTGTCCAGTGGTTGTTTTTGTTCTTTTGTGGTCCTATAATTTATCTACTTTCTTTTCTTTCTTTTCCTGTTATCCTTCCTCACCTCGTTTACTTACTGTAAAGCATTCAGATCCATTTTTAATTACTGTTCCATAGTGTTCAATTTTTGTCTGTAACAATACTGATATTTTATTGCATCAGTTTCGGGTGAGTTCATATTCTAATTCCTTTTTCTCTACCTATGGTGTTAAATAAGCCGTCTGATTGCATCCATTCTTCCAAATGCTAAAACTTATGAACTGTTCTGATGTTTACTTATTGTGTCTGTATATATTTTTTTCTTGTTGCCTTTCCGTTCAATGTATTTCATTTCCTCGAATGATGCCTCTAATGCAGTTTCAACTACAATTTTCTGAAGTGTTTCTGTCATTATCTGCATGTGTTTCGTCCTTAAAAATTATTGCGACATCGTCAGGGAAAGCAAGATATTTCACCTCGAATCCTCCTCTCGCTGGTCTGAGATGGATTCCTTATATATATTTCTCTTGTAGCTCTTTATCCCAGTCTCTCATGATCTTGTCTAGTATCAAACACAAAACAGAACTGGTGAGAGTCCATAACCCTGCTAAACTTCTCTGTTGATACTGAAGGGTTCAGAAACTACTCATACGAATATGTATATTACGGGGGTCAAAACTCTCCATCACAGCACCAGTAAGAGTCAGTACTACCTGTCCTTACAACAGCAACAGCCAACCAGCCTTTACCACTACTGAAAGTATCATTATTACTAATGCCACGCCTACTGTAGCGCGGGACTTCGATTTTGAACTGGCAGTCATGTATACTTTATTGGCAACTATGGAATCTTTCTGACAATAGCTGCATTAGGTATGAAGATATTACCTACTGGTAACACATGAAAAATTGTGCCGCGCCGGGACTTGAAGCTCGATTGCCTGCCTGTCGTGAGCGGTCATCTTAACCACGTAGGCTGTCAGATCACACTTTCTCTTCAGTTTTAACATCATGAGAGAGTGGGATAAAGAAGTAAAAGAGAAAATTATGTATGTCATATTGGCTGGGGTCGTAGACAGTTTGATATGTGGAAGTTTGGAGCGTCTGGAATCATCTGACCTGCCGTCGCATAACTCCGTAAACCTACCAAGGACTTATCGAATTCATAGCAAGCAGAATCCCTGCTGTATTATGTCCCAAACGTGGGCCAACACGCTACTAAGTAGGTGGTCATAAATCAGTGTATGAGTTAAACGGTTCCATTACAGATATGGGACTAAGCATCTGTGTTTGTACGAATCACATCATTCGTCGGGAATGTGGGGCGCCATTACATGTTGATTTTCATCACATTCCTACGTGTTTTATGATATCCTGACAAGAGAAAGCGTACAACAAACTTTTTGCGTTATGCTAATTGAAGAGGTCCAAGTTTGCGGAGTTAGCTAATCAAAAATGAAACGAAGTGTTTGTTCTAAAGAAAAAGCGGTATCTCAAAGATACATATCTTCTTTCGGTGCAGCATACTGAGAAAATATTAATCTGTAGCCTCAGGAAATGCGCTTTCAACAAGTTGTGTGAGGTTCAAATTTCTTTCGTCCGTACTTTCCACGACAGTTATTCTTAACACTGGATTTTCACAGCACTAGTGCAAATAAATTCTTTTTCTGTATGTATATATCAGCAATCCATGGAAGCAAAGAATTAACACGTTTTTATATGCAGGCACCATTCTGTAGGATAGCACAGGAGAAAAAAAATTGTTTTGTGATTCTTCAGTTTCTCCCGGCGTATTTTTTGCTCGAACAGTCCACGGGTGTACTGCCGGTCAATAGTGTCCAACGGGCACAATATTTCGGCGATCAGACATGTCGCCATCGTCAGGTGCGCTGAAGAAATGAGCTCTTCGCGTGGATCTGCACGGAGATAACTTGTCCTGCGATGTGTGATGGAGTTCACAGCAGTTATTGCTTTGCCTCCCATGCATGTTGGTGTAATGCGTCTTCATATGTGGATTGTCTTCTCGGGTGTCTCCTCAGCACAGTTCTGTAGAGCTAGCTATGTAGCGAGCAGGTGTGGCCAGCGGGTGGCGACGCTGCGCGGCAGTTTGCGGCCCAGCGTCCGGATTTGGGCGTTGTGCGACCGGCCAGCACGGTCGTAAAAAGTGCGGGCGGCTGTCTGGAAGAGGTCACGGAGCAGAGGGACGGCGTAAAGATGAGCGCTCGGGAAATCGTAAGGCAGGTGGAAGGCCAGCCGAAGGATGCGATTCTGCAGTGTCTCCAGCTTCTTCAGGTTCGTGTCGGCGGCGTTCCCCCAGACGACGGCGGCGTATTGGAGTACAGGGCGGAGCAGCGCCTTGTACAGGGTGATGCCCAGCCGCGGTGGTAGTTGGGAGCCGGGGTTCAGCACCGGGTACAGGATGCGGAGCCTGTTCCGCACTTTGGTCTTCACTTCGCGGATGTGCGGAACCCATGTGAGTCGGCGGTCGATGGTGACGCCGAGGTAATGCGCCGTCGGACGCCACGGGACAGGGCTTCCACCGACGGTGAGCGGTTGCAGACCTGCAGGAACGAGTCGCCTGGTGACGATCAGGAACTGCGTCTTGGCCCCATTGAATTGTAGACGCCACTTGACTGGCCAGGCTGCCAGGGTGTCAACGGCGAGCTGCAGACGGCGGCGCATCACGGCGGCATTGAGGCTCCTCGTATATAGAGCCGTGTCGTCCGCGTACAGGGAGAGCCGCACACGGTCGATCTTCGGCGCATCAGACGTGTACAGCGAGTACAGAAGTGGCCCCAAGACCGAGCCCTGTGGCACACGGGCGTCGATGCGGCGGACGGAGGACAAGCCGTGCGCGGCCCGCACACTGAAGGTCCTATCGGCAAGATAGGAACGGTTGAGACGGACGTGCGACGTCGGGACCCCGAGTTCAAAAAGTTTGAATAAGAGGCCGCGGTGCCACACACTGTCGAAAGCACGCGACACGTCCAGGAACACCGCGCCGAAGAACTCGCGCTGCTCGAGGGCGACGAACGCATCTTCCACTAGCCGAAGGAGTTGGTGAACGGCCGAGTGGCCCCTGCGAAAGCCGAACTGCTCTTCGGGCAGGAGGCCTCCCTCGTCAACGTGGCGCTGCTGCCGCCTGACGTACACCCTTTCAGGGACCTCGGAGACGGCCGGCAGTAAACTAATAGTTCTGTAGTTCACGGGCTGACGCAGATCCTTCCCTAATTTCGGAATCGCCACGATCTCTGCATGCTTCCAGGACTGAGGAAAACTGCAGGACCGGAGGATTACATTAAATACGTCGGCGAGATGAGTGACAGCCACCGGCGGCAACTTCTGGAGTAGAGCGTTGGAAACTTCGTCTGGGCCCGCAGCTTTCCTGGGGTTCAGGGCACACAGGATGGACTACACCTCCTCCGCCGTCGTCTCTTCAATGACGTCATCGTCGTCGCGTGCCTCCAAGTAGCGTGGGAGCCGGTCAGCAACCAGGTCGTCGTGGACAGCGTCGGTCGGGTCTTCGATCGGCGTAAACGCAGCCTCAATGACGTCTGTGAGGGCATCAGCCTTCGCAGCTGGTTCGCAGACAGCCTGACCGTGGACCAGCAGCGGAGGGATACGTTGCGTGCGGCGTAGGAAACGCTTTGTCGTCTGCCAGGCCGTGCCGTCATCAAGACAGAGGGTGGCGACCTAGTTATTCCTGTCGCGATGGCGATGGTCGTCAATGGCGGCCCAGATGTCCCGACGCATCCTGTTGAGGAGGCGCTTGGTGTCGGCATTTCTTGTCCTCTGCCACTCCCGATAGACCCGGTTCTTCTCAGTGATGGCCGCAAGTATGTCCGGCGGCAGCTGTCGGGAGTAGTCAGGTGGAGGGCGAGGTCGGGGCGGCGTCGCTATAGTGGCAGCGTCGATCGTGGTTGCCGCGAAGTGCAAAAGTGCTTCGTCCGCTCCAGCTTCCGCAGGGGGCGGCGCGGCGGCGAGTGAGTGTGTCACGGCTGCTCGAAATCTGTCCCAGTCGATGCCAGCAAGTGAGATGCCTCTCCTGGGCTGTTGGAGGGCATGTAGGTCGATATTAAAAACCACTGGGACTTGATCAGAAGACAGTGCCATCCTGGTCGTGGCGGTGATCTGATGAGGTATGCCCTTGACGACCGCGATGTCGATTATATCCGGGAGGCCACGGGCAGGGAAGATTGTCGGGTCGTACGGCCCCACCACAAACGCACGGTGACGTTCCGCTACCCAGAGCAGGCAGCAGCCAGCGGCATTGGTGATCCTGGAGTTCCAGGAGACATGTTTACTATTGAAGTCCCCGGCGACGAACACCTGCCCCCCCAGGGAGAGCAGAGCATCGATGTCAGCAGGGTCCAGGGGCGAGACGGCGCCCGATAGGCAGCGACGAACGTGATGGCTCCCGCCGAGGTGTGAACGACGACACCAGTGGCCTCCAGCGTTGCCAGTGGTGGAAGTTGTATCACGTGATGACGAATGCCACTGCGGACGTAAACGGCTGTCCCACCACCCGCCGTCAGTCGATCGGTGCGATAGCTGGAGTAGTTTGCCGCCCTGACGTCGACCCCAGGCTTCAGGTGGGTTTCGTTGATAAGGCAGACGTCGACGGCTTCGTGTCGAAGAAATTGGCGAGGTTCGCCAGCTCGAGTGCGGACGCCGTTGGCATTCCACGCGACAACCGTGAGCCCTCTAACGCTGCCCACGGTGCAGCTGGTGAGGGTCGACAGCAGGTGGGGCCGGAGCGGCCGTCGGCACTGCAGCGGTGAGTTGCTGCGACAGGACTTCAATCAACTTCGTGGCACTGGTCACCAGGGCAGTAAGCTGCGCGACGAGGTTGGCCAGGTCAGCGGTGGAGGCAGCCGGCGCGGCCCCGTCGCTGGAAGGGGGAGGCGTGGCTGCTTCGCTGTGAGAGTCCACCTGGGGCTGCTCGACTGACGGTGCTGAGCGCTGGGTACCCACAGGGCGGTGAGCCCTGCGCCGGCGGTTGGCGGGGCGCGGTCCGGCCGACGTCCCGGGAGAGGCAGTACCCGGGTCCGCCACTAGCAGCTGTGGTGGAGGCGCAGGAGCCTCAGGTGTCGGCACGGCCTCGGATGCGGCAGGAACAGGAGCAGCCGACGCAGCCGGGACGGCGGAGGGCGCCCCTGACGTTGCCGCCGCGAAAGAGACGCCGGGCCTTCTCGTTGCCGGCTTCTTCGGGCGTGGCGCTGGTGTTTGGCCACGTTGGCGAGCGATGGTACGCTTCCATACCTCACACCCACGATAACTGGCCACGTGAGCACCGCCACAGAGTGCACATGTCGGCTTCTCGGTGGGCGGACGGGGGCACGCACGTCCTGCGTGGGCGCCGGCGCATTTAACACATCTGTCCGGCACAGAGCAGTGGCGCCCGACGTGATTGATCCCCTGGCAGCGAAAGCACTGCACAGGGCCTCTCCGGGAGCGAAGATCTTCGGTCTGAACCGGAACGTCGGCGACCCGCGTCAATTGGTAGAGTTTGCGGTTCTCCACGGTGTCGGAGCAGACGACCTGGAAGAGCGGCATATTATCGCATGATTTTGGCGACTTCATCTTCACGACTGCCCGGATGTAGAAGCCCAGGTCAGCGAGTTCACGATGCAGGTGATCGGCTTCCATGTTGAACGGGAGGTCGCCGATTACAATCTGCGAGACCTTGTCAGGTGCGGAAGCGTGGGTATAGAATGGGATACCACGCTCAGACGCCTCCAGAGTGACCCGGCGATAATTGTCAACAGTGCGGAGTGTGACCCTGTACAGGTCACGCCCTGCAGACTTCACGGTGAACACGGCCGTTGTCCAGCTGCGCAACAACTTCTGCAGTTCCCCACAGGGCGGCCGCAACTGGAGGACCACCGGCGGAGGATGGGAGTCTTTCGTCGGCGCAGGATCGCGCGGCAGCTGGTCCGGCGCGTCAGCGATCGCGTCGAATGAGTTGGCGACGGCAGTTGGAAGCGTCGTCGATGACTGCATGCGTCTTGCAGTTCGCCGGGCCGGGACAAAACCGTCGTCACCAGGGGCGAAATCTTTCTTGGCCCTCTTCTCGATCGGCCAGTTGCGAACAGCGGACGTCGCGGCTGTCGCCCTCCTCTTCTGTTTCCCGCTTCGTCCGCGTGGCGGAGGGGCGGTAGAGCTCTCATCTTCAGAATCGGGGAGCGGAGCAGACAGCGCCACCTTCAAGGTTACCGGAGCACAGCACTGGTCGTCATAAGTGGGGGGCCAGATGGGGCCGCCGACGGCGCAAGCGCGGCCGGACGGCGATCTGCCACACCCTTCGAGTCGCTAGCAAGCGCAGGTACGTCCTTCTCGCGGCTGCACATCTCAGCGACCCGTGCGTGTGGCAAATGAGCTCCTGAGCTGCGTGGCTTCTTCGCGAAGAAACTTCAGTCTTCGAGTAAAGCGGAGTTCACAACATATACATGTTTTGCCTCCTATTTATTCTGGTGGTGCGTCTTCTAGAGGTGATTGGCTTCTGGTTGTTTCCACTCTGTCTTCTTCTTCAGTTACAGCCTATGCCGTAAGGAGCTGGGGCCAGCGTGTGTTGGCATTGCGCCGTATTTCTGCCCCAGAGAGCGTATGTACCGGTTCTCGGATTGCCGCGCCTGTTCGTAGAAGCGGCGGGCAACCATACGGACGTGGTCCTTGACTTTGCGGACCTCAGCGCGGTCGTGCAGTGGTCCAGATGGGAAGTCCCGCGGCAGGTGCAGCGCGAGGCGGAGAGCCCTGTTCTGCAGAGATTGTAGTTTCTTCAGGTGGTCGTCTGCCGCATTCCCCCAGACGACAGCCGCATAATCGAAGATAGGGCGGATTAGCGCCCTGTACAACATGACGCCCAGTCGCGGAGGAAGAGTCGACGTCGGGTTGAGCAGGGGTAGAGCTGGAGAAGTCGACCCCTTGCTTTGTTTACGACGCCCTTCACGTGTGGGCCCCAGGTGAGGCGGCGATCTATGGTGACCCCAAGATACTGCGCTGTCGGTCGCCAGTTGACAGGACTGCCTCCAACGACGAGTGGGGGCAGAGCGGCTGGGATGACACGACGGGTTGCAATGAAAAATTGCGTCTTGGCGCCATTGAACTGCAGTTTCCACTTGACGGCCCAATCGGCTAGGGTGTCGACAGCGTGCTGCAACCTCAGGCGAAGTGTGTCCGCGCGCATACTTCGTGAGTAGAGCGCAGTGTCGTCGGCGTACAGTGCTAGATGCACACGAGGGACCGTCGGCGTATCAGCCGTCTAGAGCGTGTACAGGATCGGCCCCAAGACCGACCCTTGTGGCACGCCTGCTCTGATGGGACGGACTGTCGACAGGCCAGTTTCTGCACGGACGTGAAAAGTCCGTCCATCGAGGAAGGACCGTAGCAGACGGATGTGGGATCCAGGGACCCCCATTTCGAGAAGTTTGAAGAGCAGCCCATCGTGCCAGACGCTGTCAAAAGCGCGCGAGACATCAAGGAAGACTGCTTCGAAGTATTCGCGCCTCTCCAGGGAATCGAAGGCTTCTTCCACGAGTCGGAGAAGTTGGTGCTCCGTAGAGTGGCCCTTACGGAAGCCGAACTGGGCATCCGGGAGTAGAGCTTCGGTGGTGACGTGTTGCTGTAGCCTCTTCAGGTAGATGCGCTCGAAAACTTTCGAGATGGCAGGCAGCAGACTAATCGGGCGATAGCTCTTCGGCTGCCGGAGATCTTTTCCCATCTTAGGAATAGCCACAATCTCAGCTGCTTCCACTGCAGGGGAAAGTGACCGGTGCGAAAGATCTTGTTGAAGATTGCAGCCAGGTGAGTAGAGGCGTCCTCAGGCAGTTGTTTCAGCATGGCAGTGGAGACGTCGTCAGGGCCTGCAGCTCTCTTTGGATTGAGGGCCTTCAGAGCCGCCGAGACTTCTTCAGGAGTTGTGGCCTCGATGTCATCATCGCCCTCCGTTTCCAGATAGCGAGGGAGCCGATCAGCAACCATCTCTTCATGTTCTGCGTCCAGTGGATCCTCTACAGGCTTGAAGTTCTCTTCAAAAACATCGGCGAGGGCATCAGCCTTCGCGTTTGGTTCACAGACAGTTCCGGTTGCAGTTCGGAGAGGTGGCATACGCTGCGTTCGCCGTAGGAAGTGTTTCGCGGTCCTCCAGGCAGACCCGTCGTCAAGCTGAAGAGTCGCCACACGGCTAGCCCACTCCCAGTTGCGGTGATTGTCCACAGCCACCGTGATTTCGCGCCGCATACGGTTGAGTTGCCGTTTGGTGGCGGGGTTCCGTGTACGCTGCCATTCGCGGTACACTCTGTTCATCTCGGCAATTTGTGCAAGGAGATCGGGGGGCAGCTGTCGAGAGTGGTCCTGGCGCTCGCGTCTGGGCGGAGCCGCTTCATTGACTGCGGCGACGGCGGCGTCCGTGAAGTGGAGGAGGGAATCTTCAGCTTCTGCGTCGTCGACAGGTGGCATCCCAGCTAGGGACTCGGTCAGAGTGTGGCG
Organism: Schistocerca piceifrons; assembly: GCF_021461385.2. Classification (NCBI taxonomy): domain Eukaryota; kingdom Metazoa; phylum Arthropoda; class Insecta; order Orthoptera; family Acrididae; genus Schistocerca; species Schistocerca piceifrons. The sequence continues at coordinate 6,590,577 of NC_060149.1, forward strand.
AAAGAGATCCCAGTTGACTCCAGAGAGTGACACCCCACGCCTGGGTAACTGCAGTGGGTCGAGGTCGACGTCAAAAACAACTGGCACATGGTCAGAGGAGAGAACATTCCGTGTCGAGGCGAGGATGCAGTGCGGAATGCCTTTCACGACCGCGAAGTCGACGATGTCCGGTTGTCCATTAGCGGGGAAGATGGTGGGATCATAGGGACCCACTACCACGGCGTCATTGCGATCCACGATTCGGAGGACGCGGCGTCCGTCTCTGTTGGTGAGTCGTGAACGCCAAGCGACGTGCTTGGAGTTATAGTCTCCAGCGATGAACAGCTTGCCTCCGATGGAGAGAAGAGATTCTAAGTCCGCATCTACCCATGGATGCGACAGTGGTTTGTAGATGGCATTGAAGGTTATGGCTCCCGCTGACGTGTGGGCGACAACTCCAATCGCCTCCAGAGTCACGAGCGGCGGCAGTTGAAGCTGGTGGTGACGGATCCCATTCCGTATGTAGATGGCCATTCCTCCGCCGGCAGTTGGCCTGTCAGCACGGTAACAGGAGTAGTTCGGAGCTTTGACTGCAATGCCTGGTTTAAGGCGGGTTTCGCTGAGCAGACAGATGTCCACAGCTTCATCACGAAGGAATTGACGAAATTTGCCAGCTTGTGTGCGTAGACAGAGGGTGTTCCACGCGACGACCGTGAGTCCTCTAACACTTCCCATAATGAGTAGTGGAGGAGCGTCTGGTGGCTGCCGGAGCGGCAATCCTCTGTGCAGCGGTCAGGTGCTGCGTGAGGACATCAAGCAGGTTTGTTGTGCTCGCCACAAGTGCGGTGAGTTGAGTAATCAGACTGGCAATGTCAGTGGCGGAGGCGGCAGGAGCCGTATCTTCTCTGGCGCCGATGGAAGTGGCCACCTCTTCGCCATTATATGTGGCTTCTTCTGGGGCGTTGGTCGTGCGACCCCCCGTCTTGCGCCGGCCGCCGCGGCGTTGGGGGCGTGTACCAGACGTCACGGGTAGGGCAGCAGAGGAGGGGCCCGATTCCGGGTCCGACGAATTCTGCACAGGTGGAGTGGCGCAGTTTAGTAGTGGATGTCGTGCCCCTGCGTCTTCAAAAACATCGCGGGTGTGGGAGTCTTCATTGCGGCGACGGGCCTGTGGGCCTGCATGGTCGGCGTCATCGTTGTTGGGTCGGCGGGGCGCCAGTCTTCTGGCGACAACCGTGGCGTGGGAGATTGTAGGTTCAGCCTGGGCAGACTTCTTCTGTTTCGCGGCGACTGGCTGGCCTCGCTGACGAGCACTGGCGCGTCTCCAAGCTTCACAGCCGCGGTAGCTGGCAACGTGAGCGCCCTCACAGAGAGCGCACGTTGGCTGCTGCTTCCGAGGGATGGGGCAGTCCTTCGCTGGGTGCGCACCGGTGCACTTCACACATTTTTCAGGCATGGAGCAATGCCGGGCGACATGGTTGATGCCCTGGCACCGGTAGCACTGAACAGGGCCTCTCTTGGCGCGCAAATCTTCTGTGGTCACCGAGACGTTGGCGAGTCGGGTGAGCTGGTAGAGCTTCCTGTTCTCGATTGTATCGGTTGCGATGACGAGAAACAGGGGCATGTAGTCACGTGATTTGGGCTGCTTCATCTTGACCACAGTGCGGACACTGAAGTCGAGGTCTTCGAGTTCTCCTTTAATGTGATCCGGCTCCATGCTGAAGGGCAGATGCCGGATGACAATCTTCAGGACGTGGTCCGGTGTGGAGGCGTGAGTGAAGAAAGGGATTGCCCTTTCAGACGCCTCCTGCGTCACGCGTCGGTAGGCGTCTGCCGAGCGCAGCGTAATCTTGTACATGTCTCGTCCGGCGACCTTCACATTGTAGACTGCCGTCGTCCAGCTATTGAGAAGCTGTTGCAGCTGCCGGAAGGTCCCTTCGTATTTCAGAACGATCGGCGGAAGTGGCGCATCCCTCCTTGGCGCCGTGGAAGGGCGCGGTGGTTCCTCTGGGGCATCCTCAAGGGCAGCAAAAGTGTTGGCAGTGGATGCCGGCTCGTGAGTGGACAGCACCCGTCGTCGCGCTGTATGGCGTCGCTTCGGGCGAGTGAATCCGTCAGCATCGTCAACAGGCGTTCGTTTCGATCGCTTCTCAGCCGGTGAGCTGCGCCCGCCGGTACGGGCCGTATCGTCTTCCCTTCTGCTTTTGCCGGATTGCCGACGAGGTGGTGGTACGGCAGACGGCTCGTCGTCTTCCGACTCCGGAAGCGGAACTGTAAGCGCATCCATAGCGATATCCATCATGTCCTCATTCGTTGCGTGGTCCGTCATAAGTGGGGGGCCAGATGGGGCCGCCGACGTAGCAAGCTCCGCCGGACGGCGATCTGCCACACCCTTCGCAGTACGTAGCTCCGGTCGCTTCGACTTCTCTCGCGCGAATGCGGCGTGTCTTCTGCGATGTGCGTTGAGCTCCTGAGGGCGGGCGGCCGTCTTACATCCCTTCCTCTCGCGAGGCGTTCTCTCCGCGGTCCGCGCCCGCACGTCAGCGGTCGGTGAGACGCTGGCGTCGCCGTCTGTGGTGGCGTCGGGCTAATTGCCTCGTCCGCCCTAGTCACCCGCTCGTTTCCTTCACTGATCGTCTTTCTAATTAGACTCAGTGCTGGTTCCCATGCCCTGCTGAGGTTGTAGCCGCAATCTCGGTTGATGAGTCTGTCCCTGGTAGAAATTTCGATAGCCTCTCTAACGACATTGTCCCAGTATTTAGATGTATTTCGTGATTTTCGGACAAACAGTGCTCTCCGACCGCCGACTTGTTGGGGTACTCAAGTTGAGTGTGCCTCTGATGTTCTCGGCAACGCTCTTCGGTGGTGTGCAATGTGTCCAATGTGAGTCTTCCCACACTGACATGGAATCTGGTATATGCCGGCGATCCGCAAACCGAGATCGTCTTTGACACTTCCCAATAATGCTCGCGTTTTATTTGGTGCGCAAAAGACAGTTCCTACTCTGTGTTTCCTCATTATTCGTCCTATTTGCCCCGATAGTGCACCAGTATACAGTATTTAGGCTGTGGCTATCTCTTTCTCCGTGTCTTCTTCCGTCTCCACTCGCTGTACTGTAGAGGTGGGTTGAAGAGCTCGTCTGATTTGCCATTCCGAGTACCCGCTTTTCCGGAGTACAGTTTTGAGGTGTTTCAGCTGTTGGGGCAGACTCTCTGCATCAGAGATGGTGCGCGCCAAGTGCACCAGTGTTTTTAGCACCCCATTCCTCTGCGCAGGGTGGTGGCAGCTATCTGCTTGCAAATACTGGTGGGTGTGCGTTTTCTTGCTGTATACCCCGTGGCCCAGGGTGACATCCGCTCTTCGTTTGACAATGACGTCCAGGAATGGTAATCTGCTTTCTGCTTCGGTCTCCATGGTGAATTTGATGTTTCGATGTATGGAGTTCAGGTGTGTAAGGAAGTCTTGGAGCTTGTCCCTTCCAAGGGGTCAGATCACGAACGTGTCATTCACATAACGTAGAAAACAAGTAGGTTTCCATTTGAATGAAGCCAAAAATTCCTCCCCATCAACCTCAGCAGGGCATGGGAACTAGCATTGAGTCTAATTAAAAAGACGCTCAGCAAAGGAAAGGAAAGGGTGACTATGGTGGATAAGGCAATTACACCGACGCCGTCACAGACGGCGACGCCAGCGTCTCACCGACCGCTGACGTGCGGGCGCGGACCGCGGAGAGAACGCCTCGCGAGAGGAAGGGATGTAAGACGGCCGCCCGCCCTCAGGAGCTCAACGCACATCGCAGAAGACACGCCGCATTCGCGCGAGAGAAGTCGAAGCGACCGGAGCTACGTACTGCGAAGGGTGTGGCAGATCGCCGTCCGGCGGAGCTTGCTACGTCGGCGGCCCCATCTGGCCCCCCACTTATGACGGACCACGCAACGAATGAGGACATGATGGATATCGCTATGGATGCGCTTACAGTTCCGCTTCCGGAGTCGGAAGACGACGAGCCGTCTGCCGTACCACCACCTCGTCGGCAATCCGGCAAAAGCAGAAGGGAAGACGATACGGCCCGTACCGGCGGGCGCAGCTCACCGGCTGAGAAGCGATCGAAACGAACGCCTGTTGACGATGCTGACGGATTCACTCGCCCGAAGCGACGCCATACAGCGCGACGACGGGTGCTGTCCACTCACGAGCCGGCATCCACTGCCAACACTTTTGCTGCCCTTGAGGATGCCCCAGAGGAACCACCGCGCCCTTCCACGGCGCCAAGGAGGGATGCGCCACTTCCGCCGATCGTTCTGAAATACGAAGGGACCTTCCGGCAGCTGCAACAGCTTCTCAATAGCTGGACGACGGCAGTCTACAATGTGAAGGTCGCCGGACGAGACATGTACAAGATTACGCTGCGCTCGGCAGACGCCTACCGACGCGTGACGCAGGAGGCGTCTGAAAGGGCAATCCCTTTCTTCACTCACGCCTCCACACCGGCCCGCGTCCTGAAGATTGTCATCCGGCATCTGCCCTTCAGCATGGAGCCGGATCACATTAAAGGAGAACTCGAAGACCTCGACTTCAGTGTCCGCACTGTGGTCAAGATGAAGCAGCCCAAATCACGTGACTACATGCCCCTGTTTCTCGTCATCGCAACCGATACCATCGAGAGCAGGAAGCTCTACCAGCTCACCCGACTCGCCAACGTCTCGGTGACCACAGAAGACTTGCGCGCCAAGAGAGGCCCTGTTCAGTGCTACCGGTGCCAGGGCATCAACCATGTCGCCCGGCATTGCTCCATGCCTGAAAAATGTGTGAAGTGCACCGGTGCGCACCCAGCGAAGGACTGCCCCATCCCTCGGAAGCAGCAGCCAACGTGCGCTCTCTGTGGGGGCGTTCACGTTGCCAGCTACCGCGGCTGTGAAGCTTGGAGACGCGCCAGTGCTCGTCAGCGAGGCCAGCCAGTCGCCGCGAAACAGAAGAAGTCTGCCCAGGCTGAACCTACAATCTCCCACGCCACGGTTGTCGCCAGAGGACTGGCGCCCCGCCGACCCAACAACGATGACGCCGACCATGCAGGCCCACAGGCCCGTCGCCGCAATGGAGACTCCCACACCCGCGATGTTTCTGAAGACGCAGGGGCACGATATCCACTACTAAACTGCGCCACTCCACCTGTGCAGAATTCGTCGGACCCGGAATCGGGCCCCTCCTCTGCTGCCCTACCAGTGACGTCTGGTACACGCCCCCAACGCCGCGGCGGCCGGCGCAAGACGGGGGGTCGCACGACCAACGCCCCAGAAGAAGCCACATATAATGGCGAAGAGGTGGCCACTTCCATCGGCGCCAGAGAAGATACGGCTCCTGCCGCCTCCGCCACTGACATCGCCAGTCTGATTACTCAACTCACCGCACTTGTGGCGAGCACAACAAAACTGCTTGATGTCCTCACGCAGCACCTGACCGCTGCACAGAGGATTGCCGCTCCGGCAGCCACCAGACGCTCCTCCACTACTCATTATGGGAAGTGTTAGAGGACTCACGGTCGTCGCGTGGAACACCCTCTGTCTACACACACAAGCTGGCGAATTTCGTCAATTTCTTCGTGATGAAGCTGTGGACATCTGTCTGCTCAGCGAAACCCGCCTTAAACCAGGCATTGCAGTCAAAGCTCCGAACTACTCCTGTTACCGTGCTGACAGGCCAACTGCCGGCGGAGGAATGGCCATCTACATACGGAATGGGATCCGTCACCACCAGCTTCAACTGCCGCCGCTCGTGACTCTGGAGGCGATTGGAGTTGTCGCCCACACGTCAGCGGGAGCCATAACCTTCATTGCCGTCTACAAACCACCGTCGCATCCATGGGTAGATGCGGACTTAGAATCTCTTCTCTCCATCGGAGGCAAGCTGTTCATCGCTGGAGACTATAACTCCAAGCACGTCGCTTGGCGTTCACGACTCACCAACAGAGACGGACGCCGCGTCCTCAGAATCGTGGATCGCAATGACGCCGTGGTAGTGGGTCCCTATGATCCCACCATCTTCCCCGCTAATGGACAACCGGACATCGTCGACTTCGCGGTCGTGAAAGGCATTCCGCACTGCATCCTCGCCTCGACACGGAATGTTCTCTCCTCTGACCATGTGCCAGTTGTTTTTGACGTCGACCTCGACCCACTGCAGTTACCCAGGCGTGGGGTGTCACTCTCTGGAGTCAACTGGGATCTCTTTCGCCACACTCTGACCGAGTCCCTAGCTGGGATGCCACCTGTCGACGACGCAGAAGCTGAAGATTCCCTCCTCCACTTCACGGACGCCGCCGTCGCCGCAGTCAATGAAGCGGCTCCGCCCAGACGCGAGCGCCAGGACCACTCTCGACAGCTGCCCCCCGATCTCCTTGCACAAATTGCCGAGATGAACAGAGTGTACCGCGAATGGCAGCGTACACGGAACCCCGCCACCAAACGGCAACTCAACCGTATGCGGCGCGAAATCACGGTGGCTGTGGACAATCACCGCAACTGGGAGTGGGCTAGCCGTGTGGCGACTCTTCAGCTTGACGACGGGTCTGCCTGGAGGACCGCGAAACACTTCCTACGGCGAACGCAGCGTATGCCACCTCTCCGAACTGCAACCGGAACTGTCTGTGAACCAAACGCGAAGGCTGATGCCCTCGCCGATGTTTTTGAAGAGAACTTCAAGCCTGTAGAGGATCCACTGGACGCAGAACATGAAGAGATGGTTGCTGATCGGCTCCCTCGCTATCTGGAAACGGAGGGCGATGATGACATCGAGGCCACAACTCCTGAAGAAGTCTCGGCGGCTCTGAAGGCCCTCAATCCAAAGAGAGCTGCAGGCCCTGACGACGTCTCCACTGCCATGCTGAAACAACTGCCTGAGGACGCCTCTACTCACCTGGCTGCAATCTTCAACAAGATCTTTCGCACCGGTCACTTTCCCCTGCAGTGGAAGCATGCTGAGATTGTGGCTATTCCTAAGATGGGAAAAGATCTCCGGCAGCCGAAGAGCTATCGCCCGATTAGTCTGCTGCCTGCCATCTCGAAAGTTTTCGAGCGCATCTACCTGAAGAGGCTACAGCAACACGTCACCACCGAAGCTCTACTCCCGGATGCCCAGTTCGGCTTCCGTAAGGGCCACTCTACGGAGCACCAACTTCTCCGACTCGTGGAAGAAGCCTTCGATTCCCTGGAGAGGCGCGAATACTTCGAAGCAGTCTTCCTTGATGTCTCGCGCGCTTTTGACAGCGTCTGGCACGATGGGCTGCTCTTCAAACTTCTCGAAATGGGGGTCCCTGGATCCCACATCCGTCTGCTACGGTCCTTCCTCGATGGACGGACTTTTCACGTCCGTGCAGAAACTGGCCTGTCGACAGTCCGTCCCATCAGAGCAGGCGTGCCACAAGGGTCGGTCTTGGGGCCGATCCTGTACACGCTCTAGACGGCTGATACGCCGACGGTCCCTCGTGTGCATCTAGCACTGTACGCCGACGACACTGCGCTCTACTCACGAAGTATGCGCGCGGACACACTTCGCCAGAGGTTGCAGCACGCTGTCGACACCCTAGCCGATTGGGCCGTCAAGTGGAAACTGCAGTTCAATGGCGCCAAGACGCAATTTTTCATTGCAACCCGTCGTGTCATCCCAGCCGCTCTGCCCCCACTCGTCGTTGGAGGCAGTCCTGTCAACTGGCGACCGACAGCGCAGTATCTTGGGGTCACCATAGATCGCCGCCTCACCTGGGGCCCACACGTGAAGGGCGTCGTAAACAAAGCAAGGGGTCGACTTCTCCAGCTCTACCCCCTGCTCAACCCGACGTCGACTCTTCCTCCGCGACTGGGCGTCACGTTGTACAGGGCGCTAATCCGCCCTGTCTTCGATTACGCGGCTGTCGTCTGGGGGAATGCGGCAGACGACCACCTGAAGAAACTACAATCTCTGCAGAACAGGGCTCTCCGCCTCGCGCTGCACCTGCCGCGGGACTTCCCATCTGGACCACTGCACGACCTCGCTGAGGTCCGCAAAGTCAAGGACCACGTCCGTATGGTTGCCCGCCGCTTCTACGAACAGGCGTGGCAATCCGAGAACCGGTACATACGCTCTCTGGGGCAGAAATACGGAGCAATGCCAACACAAGCTGGCCCCAGCTCCTTACGGCATAGGCTGTAACTGAAGAAGAAGACAGAGTGGAAACAACCAGAAGCCAATCACCTCTAGAAGACGCACCACCAGAATAAATAGGAGGCAAAACATGTATATGTTGTGAACTCCGCTTTACTCGAAGACTGAAGTTTCTTCGCGAAGAAGCCACGCAGCTACAGGAGCTCAGTTCGTCAGCGCGCCTGGCGGCAGGTGTGGTCGGTGAAATATTGAGAGCATTGGACACTATGGACCGGCAGTATACCCGTGGAATGTTTGAGCAAAAAAAATTGTATGTGAACGTCCTTGGGGTTCAAACAGCTGTAAATTGCTTATTAAAATGCTCCAGCTTATGACTAAAGCTTTTCCTGCCTTCTTAAATAAATGATAAGAATCAAGGTTTAAAATACAGGGTATCGCACTGATGCGTCGTCAGATCAAATCCTAAAGCGATACTGAGATTAATTTGCAGATGGCGACGCGATAAGCCACTGTTGTATCTCAGGAGTAAATGTGGCTCCAGCCAACTCTTAATGCCTCAGTCTTCTCCGGGATACTCTCCATAAAAGTGCAAGGGCTGTATTTTAATCGTAACATTGACATTATAAACATACATACAACAAAATTAAAGGACCAGATTCAATTCGTGATAAAATTATGACACGTTTCCTAATTATTACTTTCATTATCTAGTAAATGCACAAAGTATCACTCCCATGGGGACGTAAGATTTTTTGGAATTATTGGAACTTAAATCAGAAAATTTCTCGTTTCGAAATAAAAATAACCTGCAGGTGCTCAATAAGTCACATTTTTCTTTGTCCTACCATCAGTCTGCAGATGAACCGATAATATTCGGGCGATATCTGTTTTTCATGTATAATTTGTATTAACCTCTGTCGAGCATCTTCACAACAGAGGATAGCTGAAAAGAAAGAACGTTGCAAGAACTTTCAGATGTAAGTAATATTTGTCATAACCTATAATTATTTTATTATATTAACCCATACACAGATACATAAAAGGATACACATATTACAGTGCAGGTTCGAAACATATTTTTCAGACTTTTTATTCATTTACTTCTCTTACCTTTGGTACATAGCCATTTGCTTCCGGTACCCTACTACAATGTTTCAGTTGATGATGATTTACACTTGTGTTACATTTGTAGAACCCATTCAGTAACACGGTTTTGTATCGTAAATTACGTATCTGAACTACAGATATTCACGATTTCAGTGAAAATCCTCAGCAAAGCAGTAATGACTTGTAATGAGACGTAGTGTTTTCATAGTTTCGTTTCGTGAATATTCTGGAAAACCTTTTCTGATGTGTAAGAGCTCTTTCCACTTCCTATGTTCAGCACGCGGTCTAAGATATTCTGTGCACTCTCTTCGAAAAAATTCATTTATTTGATTTTGTGGAGTAATATGACAGTGCGGGACATTTCCCTTGTTGAAATGAACGTTTCTTGCTAATTAGTTTGTCCCCTCCCCCATTACGAAAAATTTTAACATGGGATAGTATCAATAGTAAGATCACCTTCGAAAAATTGTCAGAAAATTAATTTTGAAGTATTATCTCCCACAATTTTTAATTTTTTGTGAACAATTAACGACAGAATGTGAAATGCAGTGTGATGAAATGTTTAAATGAGAGAGCACGAATTGCCCATACACCTGTTTAGGCTATCGCGTCAAAACAACTTACATATTGTGCATCGAACAGTTTACCATTCCGTTCAAGTGACCCACTTTAGCATACATGAAGCTACCTTGAGTATAGGGGATTTCTATTCCGCCTATCTCTCTGTTCCATCGATTCAGTGAGGTCTTATCTCCCATCTTAGGAAGCCGCAGGAAGTGCTAACATTTACACAGTCTAGGCCAGGCCGCCTGAGAGGAGTTCCTTGTATCGGCGTTAATCGCGAGAGCCAGCAGAAGGACCGTCTGAAGTTGGGGGGCGAAGTGGAAAGAGCTGTCGATACTTTCATGTATGCCTCAGCGTTTGGCCCTGCTTGGGTGCGTCACTGTTAGCGTGCGTGGATTCATGTCACTGGCTGTTGCAAATATGACGCCAGGTCCACTGCAACACAATGCTTGAGTTTTTTCTGTGTGGAGTAGCGACAAGGAAATTGAATATGAACATTAAGAATTTACAAAATCAAAGTGGGCCTACACAAGGAGTATTCTTTTCAAGTGGAGAGAGGTATAGTAAATGAGACGGAAAAGAAAACGGAAGCGAGATTATAGTTTAACGCCAATACATGTACATCTGTCCCCAGATAACTGGGGTTGTGTGCTGGCGGGTATTTTTGACACCTCTGTAATTTCCCAAAGTCCTGTTCTATTCGCAAATGGTAGGTCACGAGGACTCAGTAAACCTCCTTATCAGTTCGAACTCCACTTTTCCGCGAGATTCATGTGGGAGGTACTCATCCATTGTCTGATTTTTCATTGAAGATATTCCTTCAGATTTTTAAATTCAACCTATCCGTGATGCATTGTGTCCCTTGTGTAGCATCAACTACAAGAATTATGTGAGAGTCTCTATAACGCTGTCATACGTAGTAAACAATCCCCTGACGAACAAGCTGCTCTTCATCTGGTCTCCTCTATCTCCTCCAGTGCCTCTACTTGGTAGGGGTTGCAAATTGACAAGCTTTACTCAAGAATTGGCGTATGAGTGTTTTGCAAGCCCCTTATTTCATAGATGAATTCCGTGTGATTTTTCTTTTGAATTTCAGCCTGTAATCTGCTTTCTTTAGAACTTAAAACCCTTTTTATGTTGTCCCTCCACTTCAGGTCTTCCCAGACTGTTAGTCTTAGATATTTTAAGGTTGTTTCTGTTTTCAGTGATGTCTCATCAGGTGTGTAATCGAACAATGATTTTTCAGCTTATTTATAGGCAGTAAATTAAATTTGTTTATTAAGGGTCAACCATCAATTACTTCATCAGTTGCCGATCCTCTGCAAGTCTTCCTATATTTCACTACAAATATCTGGTGTAACTATTTTCCTGTATTCAACATATTCGTCCTTGAACTGACTTACAGAGTTTTCAACAAGATTCAGTAGATAATTATACAACAATCTCTTTATGTATTCGACGAGTCACTAAGCTTCCTAATATAGTATCCCCTTAAAAACGATGTGTTGAATTCTACCTTCTGGGAAGTCCTGCATTCTGTTACAAACTAAGTCCCATGCTTTATTCATTAGGAGATAATGCGAAACAGCGTCGAACGTCTTCCTGATGCCGAGGAACACAGATTAACTCAGCTGATATTTACGACATTCTAGATTTCAAGAGCCAACAGAGAGATCTGTATTTCGTTCTCTGAACCGGTCAAAAACGTGAGAAAATTTCCATTCCATAGTTCTACAACGAATTGACTTCAGTGACGTACAAGAGATGTACAAAAATATGGAAATACCAAAGACAAAACACGCCACACTACGATACCTAATACAGTGTTGTACAACTGTTGGCATGCAAAACAGTTTCCAGTAGTTTGGAATGGATAAATAAAGGTCACGTTTGGTTTCCATGTGAATCTTGTACCATTTTGCTTCAAAATAATGACGCGTTCAGGTAAAGTTAGTGGATATTGATATCTATCAGGCACCGTTCTCTCCAAAGCAGACCACAAAGATACAATGATATAGAGATCAGAGTACTGTGGTGGCCAGGGCAGACGCGAGACTTCATCACCCTGAACAAGAAACCAGTGCTGGCCAATGCGAGGTATGTGAACTGGGGGCTTGGTGTCGTGAAACACAGTATCAGCTTCCCATTAACAACGGGCCGGACCTGGTCAGTCAAAATGCTCATATAAGCTTTTAAGTAATGCGGCCCTGCTGAGTACTCTTGGGCTCACGGAATAGCACAATGTGGCTGTTCTAATCATCACCGAACCAGCGCCATGTATGACTCTTGGGACGTAAATTCACCCAGAAGTTACAAATAGTGTGAAATTGGACTCAACCGACAAAATGACATTCTTCCATTGTTCCATAGTTAAGGTTTTGTAGCTTCAGCAGCACTTTTTTTACTTATGGGCATTTTTATTACTAATGAGTGGTTTTGGAAATCGAGCTCCCCTCTAAGTGCGACGTTCAGTTGTGACTTTAAACGATGACGTTTTCCTGCTTTCCCTGTATGCGATATATATCTTCGATAGTGTACCTCTTGAAACACTAAACACTTCGCCTAACGTGGTTACGGAAGCACCCACCGTGCGAGTACCAACAAATAGTCCCTGACACGATGCACGCACAACTACACCTTGAGAATGCTAATGACTTGCGCTTTTTCCCAATAACTTGGTGTCCTTCGTTGGTGCAGTAATACGCAATACTGTTTGTGAAAATTGCAATACCCCGAAGGAACCGTCTGAATCACTCCAAAATCAGAGCGTATGTAGAACAGTGGACCCATAGTAAGTGATAAAGACTGCAGAAAGATGGTGTGTACATAGGCCCAGCAGTGCAGTCTTTCGTGTCACAAAGCAGCTCAGTGTTACCACACCCTCAGTTGTTTCAGAGCCGTCAACAACATCAAAAAACTTTTCTTTTCATTGTAGTATGGATTTTATTTATACATTCGTATATTTAAAAATATGTAGCCCTTGTCTTCCAGACCTTAATAAGAGTATTGTGTACAAATCGCAAGTAAATCAGTCAAGAATTTTTTCGAGTGTTCTGACAATGATAAAAAACGACTCGTCTTTATATAGGCGAATCATTGAAGTTTTAGTTTGAGCACAGTCAACATTTCGCCATGCTGCTTAGCGTCCACAACTTCTTGGTGACTTAGTTTACCCTTCCTAAGATGGGAATTGCAGGTGACTTCCACAAACTGGCCGTTGCACATCACCCCGCCTCCTCTCATGCCTGCTGCAGTGACTTGGAGATCTCCACAGCTCTCACGTACCTACCTGACATAGCCGCCCCACGGCATCTTGACAAAGAGCTACGCTATGCCCAGCCAAACCATCCACCCCTTGAATGATTTATACGTAGCGGACATCCTCATAATATTGCAACTGCCATCTTGCACGTATTGCCATCAGAGACAAAACTGCTTCATCGACAGTGTTGACCTGACTACAATGGGTATGGATGTGTCTGTGTTTGCAGTTTGACGCAGTGTGCTGAGGGATAGTCTGGTGGCACACATGCCATTGCGTCAGCTTCCATTCATCAGAAACCAGCAAGGCCTGAGACGCAAGGGACATGTGAATGCCTTCACAGGCGTACTAGGTGGAAAAATGCTGTGTCTTGAGACAACTCCTTCTTCAACTTGTACTACAGTGTTGGTCGCATATGTTTTAGACGCTATTGTGGTGAAGGCCATCTCGCAAACCGTATTGTTGAGCAACACAGGGCACAAACGACAAGTGTGATGGTTTTGGGCATCACTGGCTGTAACATGCAATCCCATTTCCTACAAACTGAGAGTAGTCTGAACAGCGTTCTGTAATATTACCAAATTGTTTTCTAGACTGTTGATGACATGTTTCGTTTCCAACGTATGTTGTGCAATGACTGATTTTTCGGAATTCTTGAGCCTGGAAGTATTTACATCTTCTTGAAAACGGGTTTTGTAGTTTCTGTTAGTTTTCCCTACATAGTAGGCAGGACAACTGGTGCAAGATACTTTGTACACTCCGCTGTTGTTGTAAGTTTGTGTATTTGATTTTACGTTATAGATGAGTAGGTTTCCTAAGTTATTATTGGTTGCGAATGCAACTGTTACGTTTGTTTTTCTGAAAAGGCTGGCAATTTTTTGTGATATGGAGCCCAGGTATGGCATACTGGCGAATATTTTCTCTTCTTTCACAGTGTGTCCATTCGTTGTCTTGCTTTTGTGTATTTGTCTGCTTAAATTGTCAACTGTTTTTGCTGTGTAGACATTGCTTATGGCAATGCTCTTCATTGTATCTATCTCATTGTTGACAATGTTTTCTTCTAAATCAGGGGAGTGTACTCTGCGTAGCATGGACCTAAATGCGGCCTGTTTCTGTGTGGTGGAATGGCATGATGAGTTGTCCAGTGTTATGTCTGTGTATGTGCGTTTTCTGTGTATGCTGAACTTGTGTGTTTGATGGTGGTTGGTGATTTTAAGATACAGGAAGTTTATGCTTTTGTTGTCCTCATGTTCTATTGTGAATTTTATGTTTTGTGGAAAGAACTGAATACTGCTACTAGTTCTTTGAGCTCATCTCTTGTTCCATCAAATAACAGAAAGGTGTCATCAACATATCTCCAGTAATATAATATTTTACTTTTGAGTCTATTGTCTTCGTTAAAAAACTTACTTTGCAGATGACTGAGAAATCTGTCTGCCAGAAAACTTGAAATGCTACTGCCCATGGCAAGACCCTCATTCTGTTGGTAAACTTTCACATTAAATTTAAAGTAATTGTGAGACAATATTAGCTGTAACATGTCCTTCACTTCTGATATGTCTGCAACTGACAATTTTTTATGTTTTATTAAGTTTTCAAAGATTATGTCTATTGTTTCTTCAGCTGGTACATTCGTAAATGGGTTAGTTACATCAACAGGGGCAAACCTGGCACCTGCAGGGATATTTATCTGCTTAATTTTAGCTGCTGCTTCATTTGTGTTCTTAACTGAATATTATTTATCATTCCGAAAAATCAGTCCTTGCACAACATATGTTGGAAACGAAACATGTCATCAACTAACATAACAAAGCCAATGGTAAGACCCTAAGCCTGTTAGAACAACTGGAGGTATACATCCCCAAAATCAAAAAACCAGAATCTGTGTCAAATGAACAAAAAGATTTCGCAAGCCATAGTTATTATAGTAATTTTAAAGACTTATTCTAAAGTTATTTCTTGCATATTTCAAATGTTTAATAGTTAAATCTGTAGCACTAAGAATAAATTCATCTTTGACAACACCATCTACAAAAACATCTGTGAAGTGTTTATAAACATGTGTGTGCAAATGTAGCTCTTGAATAAAGTGACATGTACTAAAACGGCGGAGAAATTAATGTTTGCCGGTGCTAGAACGTTTAAAATGATTTCCTTGGATTATGTGGTAAGTTTACACTGTTCATTTTCCACTACTTTGCACATATTTTCCGCGTTCGACTTACGAAATTCATAACCTAACAGTAAACATTTTCGTGACAGGAATATGCATTTCACCTGGTGCAAGAGAAGAAATAAAACATGTATTAAGACAAATTACACCTGACGATGGACCCACAGGGTCCAAAATGCATCGTGTAGTTAATAAAACACGAAAACGTTGTGACTAAAGGCGTTATTTAATTCATACTCCCAAATGAATGAAATTTCAG
Source organism: Schistocerca piceifrons (assembly GCF_021461385.2). NCBI lineage: Eukaryota > Metazoa > Arthropoda > Insecta > Orthoptera > Acrididae > Schistocerca > Schistocerca piceifrons. The sequence continues at coordinate 6,606,057 of NC_060149.1, forward strand.
AAAATTGGGTGGTTTATTCAAGAGAAAGACCTTCACAAACTGAGCAAGTCATTAACGCGTTGGTCTATCTCTGGTCCTTATGCAAAGCAATTATTCGGCTTGGCATTGATTGACCGAGTTATTGGATGTCCTTGTGAGGGACAGAGTGCCAAATTCTGTCCAATTTGCGCAATAGATCGTCAAAATCCCTAACTGGATGGAGGACCCTGCGGTGAGATACGAACCTAGCTGTCGCCCGCCGTATGGCCCGAAAACCAGGAGTGATGGTTTTGTGAACAATTTCTTTTCATAGGAGGACCCTTTGGCTGTCATCTGCGGCACCCTTATAGCACAATGGTACGTCTACGCCCCGTTTCATTACCATTCGTAGCAAGCCAGCCTCCGCTTACATTACACAAAGATAATGCCCTTCCACGCACAGCGCGAGTTTCTACTGCTTGCCTTCGGGCTTCACAAACCCTACACTGGCCAGAAAGTTGGCCAGATCTCTCCCCAGTTAAGAACGTTTACAACATCATGGGAACCAGCTCGGCACTTAGACGTTCTAACTCACCTGTCGGTCAGAATATCCCTCAGCAGGACATCCAACAACTCCACCTATCAACTCTGAGCCGAATAACTGCTCGCGTAAGGACCAGAGGTGGACCAACGCGTTATTGACTTGCTCAATTTATGAAAGTCTTTCTGTTGACTATATCATCCATTGTTTCTGTAATGGTAATACTTTGTTTGACTGTATATGTACGTCATATATACCGATTTCTGTCGCTTCGGATAATTCCTTCGTGATGCGTCTTTTCATTTCTATTAGTGTGTACGTCTGGGATATGGTCAGTGAGCAACATTTTCTGTCTGGGCCTCCTGCAACGACTGCAGATCCTTTGTGGACGCACCTACAAACCCTGAGGCATCGCACGTATAAACTACGTGGCAGTATATTCCCCACCAGCACGTCCGGGTAGTCTTTGTCTTCATGATATGACGCCTAGAGGCTCTGACTACAGCACATATCTGACTAACAACAAACTGAAGTCTCACGAACCGATTTAATATACAGTTCTGTAGCTCTAATCGTCTGTATACTGGTACTTCCATAAATTGTTGATAAAATTTCATTGTAATAACATATTTCGTTCTTGGTGTTGCAGTTTTCACAAAAAGTAGTTTACGATGCACTTTGGCTCGTCGAAGACCTAGTCATTATACAATGATCATAAGCTGAGTGTCGACAAAGATAGCTAAAAGAGCCACGGTGTAGTTTCCAAAACTCATCCTGGCACAAGCATTAAGCTATGATGGGACTCTGGATTTTTGTTGTGTCAGCGGAGTTAAATATAGCCACCAGTGTTGACGCCCATCACACCAAAATGGTGTTGCAGCTGCGGATGCAGGGAGAAATTGATTAAAGGTGAAACAGCTAATTTTCACAGAAAAGTATTACACAGGTCTAATTGTGGGTAGCATACTTATAAAAAGCACTTTATATTTCGAACAAAAAATATTGAGATATTGTGTAATATCATGGTGTAATAAAGCATGGGGCTAATGCAATATGGGTTTAATTGTGTGATTATGCTACCATGTTCTAGTATTTACGAGACAAGAACTAAATAAATTCAATAATTTTGGAGGAATCTTTCAGTCAATCTGTTGTATGTACACACATTTCGCGCAGTGCAAATTTGCAGATAATATTTATACAGTGCGTTTGCTTAATCTCTTTTATTTTTTGCAAATTTCCGAACCATTACGTTTATTGTAAAGAAGTAAAAATACTACAAGTATGTAAGAAGTGGAGAATGAGTACGTGTGTTCATTTAAGTTTCCCTCCATCAAACCAACAGTCTGTGTGTGTGTGTGTGTGTGTGTGTGTTTGTTTGTTTGTTTTACGAGGAAGGAGTCGATAAGAATCGAAATTACAGAATGAAAATAGCAATAATGGGTAACAAAACCCAGATAAAAACAACGTGCATTTTGGTTAACAGGCCATGTTGATATAGTCGTACAAGATGCCAAGTAACTCATTCGAGAGTACATGCTGTCCACTCTCCTTTGCTGCAGCTGGTAAACTGACCTTTCATTGCAGAACTGTAATACATTTTACAGTCTGTAGAAACTTTATGTTTAAGCGAGAGGGTCTGTACAGTAGAATGAGGAGTGGAATAAGTTTCGTTAAGTTAACTGGCTTTGTTGCACATTTACACAGCTATCTAGTTTTCAACGCGATATTTAATTTGTAATTTAGAGGAAACTTGTGAATGAAATGCACCAATTGAATGCATTAAATTTTTGAATGATATTGTGTGCTTGTCTATAAGGGAAAAAATAAATAGGAGAGAAATTGAAGCAAAGGCATATGGCATTAATAGATAATGGGCTACATGTCATAGTGCTGTTGAGTGGTTCGCGGAGGATGCAGGTAGATGTAAATTTTGCAAATCCACGATACATGGCACACTGTGTGCAATGAAGCAGTAGCTGCGACTCCTGCTGTTTTGCTGTCGTTCGTTCAATATTTGAGCAAGTCGCTGATGGTGCACTATTTGAAATAGTGTTTTGTATGTATAATGTCCACCCATGAACTATGGACCTTGCCGTTGGTTGGGAGGTTTGCGTGCCTCAGCGATACAGATAGCTGCACCGTAGGTGCAACCACAACGGAGGGGAATCTGTTGAGAGGCCAGACGAACGTGTGGTTCCTGAAGAGGGCAGCAGCCTTTTCACTAGTTGCAGGGGCAACAGTCCGGATGATTGACTGATCTGGCCTTGTAACACTAACCAAAGCAGCCTAGCTATGCTGGTACTGCGAACGGCTGAAAGCAAGGGGAAACTACAGCCGTAATTTTTCCCGAGGGCATGCAGCTTTACTGTATGGTTTAATGATGATGGCCTCCTCTTGGGTAAAATATTCCGGGGGTTAAATAGTCTTCCATTCGGATCTCCTGGAGGGGACTACTCAGGATGACGTTGTTATCAGGAGAAAGAAAAGTGACGTTCTACGGATCGGAGCGTGGAATGTCAGATCCCTTAATCGGGCAGGTAGGTTAGAAAATTTAAAAAGGGAAATGGATATGTTAAAGTTAGATATAGTGGGAATTAGTGAAGTTCGGTGGCAGGAGGAACAAGACTTCTGGTCAGGTGAATACAGGGCTATATATACAAAATCAAATAGGGCTAATGCAGGAGTAGTTTTAATAATGACTAGGAAAATAGGAATGCGGGTAAGCTACTATAAACAGTATAGTGAACGCATTATTGTGGCCAAGATAGATACGAAGCCCACGCCTACCAAAGTAGTACAAGTTTAAATGCCAACTAGCTCCGCAGATGACTTAGAGATTGATGAAATTTGTGGTGAGGTAAAAGAAATTATTCAGATAGTGAACGAAGACGACAATTTAATAGTCATGGGTGACTGGAACTCGATAGTAGAAAAAGAAAAGAAGGAAACGTAGTAGGTGAATATGGAATTGGGTTAAGGAATGAAAAAGGAAGCCGCCTGGTAGAATTTTGCACAGAGCATAACTTAATCATACCTAACATTTGGTTCAAGAATCATAAACGAAGGCTGTATACATGGAAGAAGCCTGGAGATACTGGAGAGTCTCAGATAGATTATATAATGGTAAGACAGAGTTTCAGGAACCAGGTTTTAAATTGTAAGACATTTTCAGGGGCAGATGTGGACTCTGACCACCACTGACAATGAACTGTCGATTAAAACTGAAGAAACTGCAAAAAGGTAGGAAGCTGAGGAGATCGGACCTGGGTAAACTGAAAGAACCGGAGGTTGTACGCAGCTTCAGGGAGAGCATTAGGGAACGATTGACAAGAATGGGGAAAGAAATACAGTAGAGGAAGAATGGGTAGCTTTGAGAGATGAAATAGTGAAGGCAGCAGAGGATCAAGTAGGTAAAAAGACGAGGGCTAGTAGAAATCCTTGGGTAACAGAAGAGATACTGAATTTAATTAATGAAAGAAGAAAATACAAAAATGCCTTAAATGAAACAGGCAAAAAGGAATACAAGCGTCTCAAAAATGAGATCGACAGGAAGTACAAAATGCCTAAGCAGGGGTGGCTAGAGGACAAATGTAAGGGTGTAAAGGCGCATATCACTAGGTGTAAGATAACTACTGCCTACAGGGAAATTAAAGAGATCTTTGGAGAAAAGAGAACCACATGCATGAATATCAAGAGCTCAGATGGAAACACAGTTCTAAGCAAAGAAGGGAAAGCAGAATTGTGGAAGAAGTATATAGAGGGTTTATACAAGGGCGATGTACTAGAGGGCAATATTATGGAAGTGGAAGAGAATGCAGATGAAGATGGAATGGGGGATATGATACTGCGTGAAGAGTTTGACAGAGCACTGAAAGGCCTAACTCGAAATAAGGCCCCTGGAGCAGACAACATTCCATTAGAACTACTAACAGCCTTGGGAGAGCCAGGCCTAACAAAACTCTACCATCAAGTGAGCAAGATGTATCAGACAGGCGAAATACCATCAGACTTCAAGAAGGATATAGTAATTCCAGCCCCAATGAAAGCAGGTGTTGGCAGATGTGACAATTACCCAACTGTCAGTTTAATAAGCCACGGCTGCAAAATACTGGCACGAATTCTTTACAGACGAATGGAAAAACTGGTAGAAGCCGACCTCGGGGAAGATCAGCTTGGATTCCGTAGAAATGTTGGAACACGTGCGGAAATACTGACGTTAGGCAATGCTGACCCTACGGCTTATCTTAGAAAATATATTAAGGAAAGGCAAACCTACGTTTCTAGCATTTGTAGACTTAGAGAAAGCATTTGACCACATTGACTGTAATACTCTCTTTCAAATTATGAAGATGGCAGGAGTAAAATACAGGGAGCGAAAGGCTATTTACAATTTGTACAGAAGCCAGATGACACTTATAAGAGTCGAGGGGCATGAAAGGGAAGCAGTGGTTGGGAAGGGTGTGAGACAGGGTAGTAGCCTATCCCCGATGTTATTCAATCTGTATATTGAGCAAGCAGTAAAGGTAACAAAAGAAAAATTCGGAGTAGGAATTAAAATCCATGGAGAAGGATTAAAGACTTTGAAGTTCGCCGATGACATTGTAATTCTGTCAGAGACAGCAAAGGACCTGAAAGAGCAGCTGAACGGGATGGACAGTGTCTTGAAAGGAGGATATAAGATGAACATCAACAAAAACTAAACGAGGATAATGGAATGTAGTCGCATTAAGTCGGCTGATGCTGAGGGAATTAGATTAGGAAATGAGACACTTAAAGTAGTAAAGGAGTTTTGCTGTTTGGGGAGCAAAATAACTGATGATGGTCGAAGTAGAGAGGATATAAAATGTAGACTAGCAATGGCAAAGAAATCATTCCTGAACAAGAGAAATTTTTTGACATCGAGTATAGATTTAAGCGACAGGAAGTCGTTTCTGAAAGTATTTGTATGGAGTATGGAAGTGAAACTTGAACGATAAATATCTTAGACAAGAAGAGAATAGAAGCTTTCGAAATGTGGTGCTACAGAAGAATGCTGAAGATTAGATGGGTAGATCACATAATTAATGAGGATGTATTGAATAGAATTGGAGAGAAGAGGAATTTGTGGCTCAACTTGACTAGAAGAAGGGATAAGTTGGTAGGGCATATTCTGAGGCATCAAGTGATCACCAATTTAGTATTGGAGGGCAGCGTGGAGGGTAAAAATCGTAGAGGTAGACCAAGAGATGACTACACTAAACAGATTCAGAAGCATGTAGGTTACAGTAGGTACTGGGAGATGAAGCAGCTTGCACAGGATAGAGTAGCATGGAGAGCTGCATCAAACCAGTCTCTGGACTGAAGACCACACAGACATGTATAATGTGTTTCGGCTTGGTGCCTCAATTTCTATCAGGAACAAATATTGTTTGCTAACACTGTCTGCATTTCGTAGTTACTGGCGTTCTTAATTCATCCTTTTGTATAGTTGCAAGAAACGTAGCTCATTTACATTCTAAGCTCTTGAGAACGACACACAAGACTTCGAGACATTTGAAAGAAATGTCTCTGTGGCAATAAAATGGAGGGAAGCACCTAGAAAATTGGTTCGGTAGAGCGAAAAGAAATGATATACACAACCTGGGGCCAAGCGACCATGAGAGAAGTGAATTACTGAATTATTACCAGTAAATGTGTGCATGAAACTACAAAAGCCGCTAAGACTGAATTAGATTATATGCTCGCTGGTAGCCATAACGACCGTTTTATCATCTTGTTAAATTCACGAAAAAGATATGTTTTATACAAGAAGAAACATTCGTCAAAAGGGAAACGCGAGCTTGATCACAAACCCGCAAATCTCATTCCTTAAACCTTCTCCCACCGAAACGGCTTGCCATCCATCTCATATATTTAAGACTTCAGAGAAATAAAAAAAGTAGATGCTAATTTTTTCAATAAATGTTGCACTAGGATCATAAATTATCGGCGATGCTTCTTCAATAAAGACCATACGAGGGACATTTTGTCAAAATATGTGACCCTCAACTGTTACCGACGTCTGTTTAGTTGCCTGAATACTCAGTTAGGAAAAAACCAATGACCCCTCCCCATGCACCACACACACACCCGTTTCCTTAAATAATCGAAAACACTTGTATAAAACAGCTTGGAACTTCTTATTATTTTGTGGGGGGCAGCAAGAAAAAGTTATAAAAAGGTCTGAAATTGTAGGTGAAGTTCGTCGGATGTGGTCACATCCCAAATACTAGATGAATATAGTGTGGGTAATTTAAGCGCCGTGAGCTGCACTGTCTGAAGGAACATACTGTTTCTTACTTTAGTAACTGAAGGAGTGTGTTAAACCTTTAACGTAAGATTATGTCGCTTAATGAGTAGAGTGTGGCAGCACTTAAAATTTTTGAAGTAGGTAATTTATTACATGAAATATTGAAAAGCAAAGTTTCGTTAACCCTTGAAAGTACCTCTCCTGCGATTGGTAGGGTTGATTGTTTTGGCCGTTTAATAATATAGACAGTGAATGCATCGTTGCTGACATGACCTTCAACATTAAATTTGTGTTTTTGGATGACAGTTTCCAATTCTTCGTGGCGTAAACATTTTCGTCCTGCAGTTATTCCGTTTGCATCTCATTTCCTTCTACGACTACTAACTTGTTTCCCATTTTAGTTTTCTTATTGTTGCTCTCTCTCACATGTTAATGCCGTGCGACTCACTTTGATACAGACTGGTAATGTCTATGGCGGAAGTGCTTCATAGAACATCACGTAGGAACTTTCTATCGTCTTACTGAAATGAGTACATCAGTACGTAGCATCGACAGGTTAGTGTTCACCACGAACGTGGTTTTGCAGTCAGTGCAATGTTTACAAATGCGGAGTTGGCAGATGCCCGTTTGATGTGTGGATTAGCACGTGGCAATAGCCGTGCCGCGGTACGTTTGTATCGATAGACATTTCCAGAACGAAGGTGTCCCGACAGGAAGACGTTCGAAGCAATTGATCGGCGTCTTGGGGAGCACAGAACATTCCAGCCTACGACTCGCGACTGGGGAAGACCTAGAACGACGAGGACACCTGCAACGGACGAGGCAATTCTTCGTGCAGTTGACGATAACCCTAATGTCAGCGTCAGAGAAGTTGCTGCTGTACAAGGTAACGTTGACCACGTCACTGTGTGGAGAGTGCTACGGGAGAACCAGCTGTTTCCGTACCATGCACAGCGTATGCAGGCACTATCAGCAGCTGATTGGCCTCCACGGGTACACTTCTGCGAATGGTTCATCCAACAATGTGTCAATCCTCATTTCAGTGCAAATGTTTTCTATATGGATGAGGCTTCATTCCAACGTGATCAAGTTGTAAATTTTGACAATCAACATGTGTGGGCTGACGAGAATCCTCACGTAATTTTGGAATCACGTCATCAACACAGATTTTCTGTGAACGTTTGGGCAGGCATTGTTGGTGATGTCTTGATTGGGTCCCATGTTCTTCCACCTACGCTCAGTGGAGCACGTTATCATGATTTCATTCGGGATACTCTACCTGTGCTGCTAGAACATGTGCCTTTACAAGTACGACACAACATGTGTTTCATGCACGATGGAGCTCCTGCACATTTCAGTCGAAGTCTTCGTACGCTTCTCAACAACAGATTCGGTGACCGATGGATTGGTAGACGCGGACCAATTCCATGGCCTCCACGCTCTCCTGACCTCAACCCTCTAGACTTTCACATATGGGGGCACTTGAAAGCTCTTGTCTACACAACCCCGGTACCAAATGTATAGACTCTTCTTGCTCGTATTGTGGACGGCTGTGATACAATACGCCATTCTCCAAGGCTGCATCAGCGCATCAGGGATTCCATGCGACGGAGGGTGGATGCATGTATCCTCGCTAACGGAGGACATTTTGAACATTTCCTGTAACAAAGTGTTTGAAGTCACGCTGGTACGTTCTGTTGCTGTGTGTTTCCATTCCATGATTAATGTGATTTGAAGAGAAGTAATAAAATGAGCTGTAACATGGAAAGTAAGCGTTTCCGGACACATGTCCACATAACATATTTTCTTTCTTTGTGTGTGAGGAATGTTTCCTGAAAGTTTGGCCGTACCTTTTTGTAACACCCTGTATAAAAGAGAATCTCCGCTTCCAATGTACCCTGTCTGTGTTTCATCTACATCTATATGCTGACTACGCAGTTCACACTCAAGAGCTTGGCAGAAGGTTTATCGAACTACCTTCAAATTATTTCTCTGCCGTTTCACTTCCCAACATCGCGCGGGAAAAACCAGCACTTATCTTTCCATGCGAGCTCGTATTTTAATACGATGATCGTATTGTCCGTGGGACGAGGAACCTAATTTATGTAGACATGGAGTACTAAATAAAGTGATGCAGAAAGTTATTGTTTGAAATGGAACAGCATTTTACATATTGCGAGGTGCCGGGGCTAGCAGTGTTTTTTTTAACACTCAATTCTTAGAGAAATTACATATGTACATGATGCTCTAAGCCCCCCCTATTCTAACTCCAACTTTTCCTGTTGCACAAGGATAAAAAAAATACGCGAACTGACTGTAATCAATCCTGCCAGTGGAGTAGAAGAGAGTTTGGCACCTGCAATAATTTAATTTGATAAATAAGTTAATTAAACGAAGCTTTCATTAACATAGTGAGGAATGATGGGGTTGCTCTACCTATTAACAGAATGAAAGTTCTGTCCAAAATAACAATATGATTTATTAAGACTAAACACAAAATAATAAACAACAACACATGAAACATTAATAATACATCAAATTGGCTCTAATTGGATACTTAAACAAACTCTGTGAATGTGAAGTTGTCCCTAAACTAGATTGTGAGGATTATGACGAAGTGGTATGTGCAGCCAATTCCTAGCAACTCAATTCTTAGAGAAAACACATAGCCAACCCAACATTAATTGCTGCTACCCAAGACAGAACAAAGTTAGAAAAAAGACGAACAGGCGCGCTCTGCTGAGCTCTGATTGTCACCTAGGAAAATCCCTATCTGCCGGTGCTGCGGACATACATTACCAAACCGACTTCTTGACTCCCAGGACACGATCTGCCGTACCGGAGCCGTTGGCTGGTTGCTTCGACGTCCTCGACCGAAAGGCGAGAGCCAACTACCCACCAGAGCACCCGTACAAAACCGAACACAGAACATTCCCGCCCCCACGACAGTGGCCGTGGTTAAACGTTCCAATCAGCAACTCGAAAACCGGCGGAAAATTCCACTCCATTGCCGGAACGCTACCATTCCACTAATGGAGATTCTTGGCGCCAATTTCTGCGCCGATCTTGCTACGTCACAGAGCTATGCCCTGAGCAAGCCAATCACAGTTACTATTTTGCAGAAAGCGCGGGAATTTTCCCGCCACAGCTGCCTGGGTACACAAGTCATTCCCACGCCTCGCTGGTAGCCCGCCAGAAAGTGTTTTCGCTAAGTTTCTGCGAAGTAACGGAACCTCTAGCCCAGCCGCTACTTCTGGCCCTGTGGGTGTGCCTCTTGACAATGTCGGCGTCTGGAAAGCATTCACTCGACCCCCTCACACCTGTCGGCTTATCCTTTCAAAGTCAGACCGAGCCCGCCTGTCACTGGACCACCCGGGTGACGAGAGACGCTGCGTGGGAAGTCCGCGTGTGAAGGAATAGCAACTTTCCACCGCATGCAATTAGAGAGGAGAATCGTAAGATAGAAATATGAGAGGGGGCTCGTGCCACCTCTCATAGCCCCTACGCCATTTTAGATTGTAATTGGTGAGCGGTTGGCTCACTTAGGAGCAAGGTAATGAGTCAATCGCCCAAGAACAATCTCGCAAACTGGCTGCACATACCGCACTCTATAAAGAAAATTACTGCAACTGAAAAATGCAGCTCATAGAGGGAGGATTGTTTATGATTGAGCCAACATCACCTTCTTAATATGGAACACTAACACTCACATCAGACATCCATACCCAGGGAGCCCCTTCCAAACACCGATTCACACAGACATTCACTCTCTAAATATGGCCCGGACATGTGAGCCAAATATGGAGCAATTTATTCTTTACAATCAGAGTTGGAGTGCTCCGCAATTAAATGCCCAAGATGTTACAACAATTTTAATCATTCAACTAACCTGAACTCACTCACACATGATATTATTTAAGTTAACAATCTCTTTGTGAGCTTTCAGAATCTAATTACAACCTCCGATTCATTCTGTCTCCCTGCAGCAAAAATAACTTTTACAAAATGTTCCCTGAACTGATGGTCCATTCACAATGACAGTGGTGGTATCTGCTTCAGTTTATGGGGACTTCAGGCACACTGTTTGCATACACACAACCATAAATACAAGATACAAAAAAAACATGGTGTGGAGAACAATACAGTAATTTGTAATAAGAATCACAGTGTGAAACAAACACATACAAGGTATCACATACATTACAAAAAACAACACTTGAGAAAGAAATTTAAGAAAAAAAACAAGGTTCATGGGACATTAAGTTGTGCGTGCACATTGCACACTGTTCACGACTGTGCTGAGAATGAGGCACTAAATCACATTGTTAGAAATGTTCGAGGCACTTCACAAATTCATTAGTTTCTCTGAGGTATGTTGAGTCATATGCATTGATGCACGTGGTTCCATGTCTTGAGCATTGGAGGGGGCTTTTGGGATGGGGCCACAGTACTGACATCACATAGGGCTAAACGTCGGGTGTTGTTGCTACGTTGTTGCAACAGCAATAGGGAGTGCTGGAGCGTCTGCAGTACGCTGTTGAGATTGAAGTCAGACCCACGCATATGATCACGGCAGTACGGTAGGAAGACACAGTGATAGGCCCTCCTCACGTCGATTAATTGTCTCTGAGGTCTACTTGTTGGGATACATCACTAGTCTAGGTCTCTTCTCTCGCTGGACAGTACTTTACGTTTCCCAATATTGCAGTTCGACGAGGGATGATGGCACGTGGAGTGACTCCAGAAGTGTGTGAGGTCATCCATACAGGATCGAACTAGAAGCGACGATTGCCAAAACTGCTCTCTAATAGAGAGGAGAAGTTAGAACTGAGACCATACATTTGTTAGTGTGGCACGATACTGCTTTGTGTATGCAGATCGGCCAATGCTAGTGAGTTATAAAAACCCAAACAGGTGAGTATATAGCGTCCCTTTCTGTCCTGAGGCACATGAGACGCCGGTTATGACACCATATGTGATCTTCTTCGTGTACTCACGACAACGTGGTCTGCCGCAGGGAATCCCTGCAAACGGCTGCCGCGTCCGGAGAGCTAGTTGGCTGTCGCGTGTGGGTCGCGTGTCAGTGTCAACGACCAGCCTCACTTTCACTTGTGGCCCGGCAAGGGCTGTCTGCCGCTAAATCCCTCAGGTATAGAGCCCGGTGACTGTCAGCTTGTAGGACCGGATGCTCTCGAGCCCTTCACGTCAGGTGGCGCGCTGACGCTCTCTTCTGCAGGTAGCCGATGACCTCTTGTTTTTGCTTCGGCTGGCCTCTGCATTGCCACGATCCCCGTCATCTGCACAATTCTTACAAAAATCTTATGCCTCACTTTTCCCCATGACCTTCTATGTTATAATAAATTTACATAACGATACATTGATGGTCTGTCATTTCAGACACTCTAATTTTAATTTTATAGTTATTTATCTGTAGCTATCTTGGTGTATCTAATCTAGACATGGAAATAATTTATCTTGATATTTGTGTAGAGACCGATCTCAGTATTGTACCTGGTGTGTGATAACTGATGCTATGTAATGGATGAACAACTAAATGTGCGGGCCCGCAGTAATATTACTATTAATTATATAGATCGACAGTAGACATGCTCAAGAATTAACTACCATTTGCCAACGATCTACATTCAATGTCGTTTAATTAAATTATATTGTTACGCAGGTCTAAGTTTTACTGAGCTATAAAGAACATGCAACTATGCTACTTTCGCTCGCCAGTCTTCCCTCCATCTCGGGTGTGTGGTTTGATGACCTGAAAAATAGCATCCCAACAGGCGCGCGCCACACTTGTGGTAGAAAACCCCCACAATATTAATCTAGTTATTGTTAAATCCTACAGTTTAACTTATCCTAGTATAACGTACTTTCCCTTTTATTTATTTATTTATTTATTTTATTTATTTATATTTTTTTTTTGTTGACCTTATACAATACTCTTACATAATTCCTGTTACGTTGAGATGTCTCGCTGCTCGCCGCTATTGACGACAGTGATGTGCGCGCCGTATGACATGACATCCAAGTTTTCATTACGCCTCACTGAAACTCCGGAGACCGGGTTAGCCATGGCTATACAAGACAATAAATTTATAGTTGAACTTAATTTTGTATGTGATGCAGTCTTAGCAATGAAAGCGCACCTTTCCAGAGGCAATGTAATTTGACCCAGCCAAGTCTGGTTCCTGTTGAGGATTCAGTCGCCCACCACACGCCAGCTACACAGTATGTCACGAATATCCTAGTATGAGTCACTGGTTATTCATCTGTGACAGTCGCAAGCAGCATGCTAAATCCCCAACCAGCACATTGGCAAGGTAGGCTTTATGCCCGCATTTCTACCGTCTAGGGCACCATTGGAGTCAAACGCTCACAGGTTCACCCCGACTTGCAAGACAACGATGCTGGCGCAGCTCTGCAAAAACTATACTGCCAATATTCATCCTCGAAATCACGCAATATACCACAATCTTGCAGTGCACTGACGCGTGCCTGCAAGCATTGGTATGAACGTCTCACGAACTGGCTGTGGCCGCTATGGAGCGTATCACGACTTCTCAGAACGCTTCTAAGAGCACGTTCTTGTATGCGCCCGTTTGTGCGACGTCTCGTCACTCATCTTTATTCCTTAACATGGACACCAGATAGGAAAGGACAAAAACATTGCTAATGGAAAGGTAGTGCCTCTTATCGCAACGACAGAGGAGATCCCTAACATAGACAAAAATTAACAGCAGTACATTCTTATGCGAGAAAACGCAGCGTGTTATTACTTTAATTAACAATCTTAATCTATTAATGCGACGAGTATTGTTCCCCGAAGAAAAGTTCATATCTTTGCCTATTCTACTATGTACACCACTTACACTACTACTATAGCAAGGTTCATGATTTTGCCCATTCTACTATGTACACCACTTACACTACTACTATTCCACGAACTCCTTTATGTGAGAGATGTGGTGGAGTCCTATGGACTTCTTTCCTTTCAGCGTCTCCAATTCATAAGCATTGTGATGAGCTGCTCTCCTTATACGGTACGGGCCGTTGTAAACAGAATAGAATTTTTGGCATTTCATTTTTTGTTTGTTCGAAAGTCGGAAAGACTTAACGAGCACCTATTGTCCAATTTGGAAGTGTCGTAGACGAGCTCCCCTGTCGGCACGTCTCTTCCTGACCTCTGCTGCAGCCCGTATCCTCTTGAGAGCCAAATCCACTATGGCTTGGTGCTGCGTTCGCGATCTTGGTGGGAAGTTTACGACCTTGGTTATCAAGTCCTTAGGAATCCGGTTTTTCAGTACTGTAATGGGTGCCAATTTTGTTATCCCATGGGGTGCCTCATTGATCACCTCCTGGAAGTCTTTAAGGAAAACGTCCCATGTCGTGTGCTGTTTGTTACAGTACAACCGGCACAAGTTTCCGAGTTCTTTAATAACCCGTTCTGCAGCATTCGAGCTCGGATGGTGCGAAGATATAAAAATGGGATCAATTTTACATCGACGCAACGTCTCCTTCCAAGTTTTTGACTTAAACTGTGGCCCGTTATCAGAAATAATTTTACTCACATGACCAACCTGTTGTAGGAAATCCCGGATTAGGGCTCGTGATACAGTTCGTCCTGTCGCCCTCTTCAGTGGCGTAAAGGTAACGTATTTGGACGTTAGTTCAACAAACACTAATACGTAAGTATATCCTCTTCTTGTTCATGGCAAAGGTCCCATCAAATCTGTTGCTGCTAATTGTCTTAATTTTGTCGGTACGATTGGGTATAATGGTGCCTGCATGCTCACAGTGGTGTGCTTAACCTTTTGGCAGTCTTTACACACCGACAGTACCCTCCGTATTCGACGCTCCATGTTTCGAAAGTAACACATGGTCCTTAGCTTGAGATTGCACTTGCGTGGTCCGAAGTGTCCATAGCTGAGGTGAGTATGCCATATAACCTTGTTTATTAGGTGTTCAGGGATGCATACCCCCCATTCAGTGTCATTGGCATAATTTCGGTGGAAAATTATGCCTTTCCGCAAGAGGTAGAACTGCCTGATGGTGGCGTGTCTTCTGTCTATCCATTTCTGTTTCAATAACACTAGGGCAGGGTCCTTGTCTTGTTCCTTCTTGATGTCCTGCATACTACAGGTAATAAAATTTTCAAAGGCTACTTTCTGCATATAAAAAAGGCAGTAGTGATTTTCCTCCAGATCTTCTTCCATGTTGTGCTCAAATCCGATCGGTGACCGTGACAAGGCGTCTGCAATAATTTTCTGACTGCCGGGGATATATTCTATCGAAAAGTTGTACTGCTGCAGATATGATGCCCACCTAATGAGCCGCCTGTGATTAAGCTTTGCAGTCATCAAGAACTCGAGTGCCTTGTGGTCTGTGTAGACCCTCGTCTTGCGACCAAACAGAAGGTATCTGAATTCTTCAAACGCCCATACAATAGCCAGCGCCTCTAACTCGGTTACTGAGTAATTCCTCTCACTCTTGGCTAGTACTCTGCTACCAAACGCAATTGTCTTCCACACCCTGTTTCCTTCATGTACATAGTCTTGGAACACCATGACACCCAGACCTGAGTATGAACTGTCCGTTACTATGCAAAGCTCTTCTGCTAAGTTAGGGTGTGATAGGATGGGTGCTTGTAATAATGCGAATTTTAATGCTTTCCATTCGGATTCGGCCGCCTCATCCCATTCCCAAGGAATCTTCTTTCCTGTAAGTTGATGCAACCTAGGACTGCTCTGAGTTTTGACATGTATAAAGCGGTTGTAAAAAATTTATGATCCCCAAGAACCCCCTTAACTGCTTCCTTGTCGTAGGAATGGGAAACTTTTCAATCGCTTCGATCTTTTCGGGATTTGGCGCAATGCCCTCACCCGTGATGATATGTCCTAGAAATTTGACAGAGGACGTCCCAAAATTCGATTTTTCGATATTGATAGTCACTCCGTATTCCTTGAATGTCGCAAGGAGTTCACCGAGGACCGCATTGTGCTCTCCCCAAGATTTCTCCGCGATCAGCAAATCGTCCACATAGCTGGTGACATGACGTTTCAAATTATCGCTTAGTATGCCGTCCAGTCCCCGAATGAATGCGGCAGACGAAATGTTCAAACCAAATGGGAGACGACGAAACCGGTAACATCTTCCAAATGCTAAAAAGGCTGTGTACTGTCTGCAATTTGGATGGAGCTCGATCTGCCAGAAACTCGATTTTAGATCAACTGATGAGAAGATTGATATTCCATGGAAATTTTGTAAGAGTTCCTCCAATCGTTCCGGTCTGTCTGTTTCGGGTTCTATTATGGTATTAATTTGTCGCGAGTCCAAGACTAAACGAATACTACCATCTGCCTTCTCGACTACTCTTAACGGGTTATTATAGGCTGAAGCCGTAGGTTCTATTATTCCTTCACTCAGCATTCGCGCAATCTCAGCTGCTACTTTCTGTCGATATGCCAAGGGGATTGGATAGGGTGGCACACGAAACTGGTTGTGCGGACGTACACGAAATTCATATTGGAAGTTCTTTATTGATCCTGTCTTGGGAAGGAAGACCTCCGCATGTTCTACTAGTAATTTATGAAGTTCTTTGCGGTGGTCGCACCTTATATTCTTTATTGCTTCCACTTTTTCTTCTATTTTCTCCTTTATTTCTCCCATTATTCCGACTTCATTCTCATCCGTGTCCTCTCCCCTACCCGCAACGTCGACCTGTTCTTCCTTTCTGTCTTTCAGACACGCATAGTTTATCCGTACACAGTTAGACGGTAGTTGAGCTGGGATCAGCTGGTCGTCGAACTTAATGTGGACGGGATTCCCTTTCCTCAAAACCACTTCACGTCGTCCTAGATCAACTATCGCTTCATGTTCATTTAGGAAGTCCGTTCCTATTATCATGTCGATCGCCAGATTTGGCACGATCCAGAAGTTAGACTCTATTTTGTGTCCTTGGCAGGAGAATTCCAGTCTTGTTTGTTGGGTGACCTCCGTACATTTACCCGCTAATGCCCCTTTTATTTTGGTTTTCTTAACCGATGGGACAGGCCAGTCCATTTCCTGAGAGCACCTCTTGTATGCTGCCTCAGATATTGCTGTTATGTAGCTTCCACTATCTATTATCGCATTCATACTCTTTTCAGCTATTGCTACTGTGATAAGAGGCTGCCGATCTTGTCGAGGAGTTGCTTTATGTTCCTCGAGCAGGATTTCTGATAAATCTTCGTAATGTATCATCCGTAGTTGGCCAGGTCCGAGATTACGTGCGAAATTCCGGCGGCCTGTGTTCGCACTAGTCTGGCGTCAATCCCTTATTAAGCTCCCCCTCCTCTGACGTGCATTAGGATTTGCGGGTCTAGTTTCAATCTCCTGGTTCCACTGTTGTCCTTGGTTTCGCTCTCTCCAATTACGGTCGCTTTGCCGTTCGTTATTCCTCCTATCCCAGATTCCTTGTCTAGATTGACCCCGCTCCCTGACGTTCTGGTTTCCGTGTCTTTGGTTTCCATAACCTTGAATAGCGTAACCTTGACTTCCGTAACCCTGGTTTCCTAACTGACCAGTGCGATTATGCGATCTGTTGTCGTCTTCCCTTCCTGGCCCGTGGTATTTGTTACTTTGCCCCTTCTTCCTGTCCTTTGCGTCTTGTTTATCAAAGACTACTTCGAGTTCGCGCAATAGACTCTTGAATGCTTCTAAGTCAGATCCACACTTGCCGACAAGTGTCTGTTGGTACCTAACTGGCAATTTGGAAAAGCAAAATTTAATGATTTCTCCGTTGCTATATGGACTATCTAAAAATTGATTCTTCTTGAGTAACTCATCAAGAAATTTGGTTGCGCTCCTATACCCGGACACTTCCAGTTCAGGACAAAATATTATTTCCTCTTTAATCCTGTCCTGCGTTTCCTTTGACCAGTAGGTCCGCAGGAATGCACCAACAAATTCCTGATAATTCCGACACGTCACTGCTACACTCCGCATCTTTTCCGCGGCTTGGCCTTCGATGTGTCCACACATGAATTCTAATTTTGCCTGGGTTGGCCATGATGCCGGTAATGATTTTGTAAACTGCATCACCCAGCTCTTCGGATGCATCGACCCTCCATTTTCTTTGAACTTCTGGAATTAAAGTATCGACAGGAAATGATTCTGATCAAAATCCGGTCTGATCCTCGCACTGGTGTTGTCACTCGTTTCCGATACTTGCACGTCTGCTGAGTGTCCTGTTCTATCTTGGTGATAACTGTGATGTGCTACCTCTGTATCACAGTGGAAGTGGCACTCAGAATTCACAAGTGGGCTACAATTATTGGAGCTATTACTCGCTGTTTCTGCGTGTGCATTGTTAGTTCCGCACTCGGTCATTGGGCTAGAGCACGGCGGGCTTTTCCTCGGAGACACAATTCTGTGTACTCCATCACTGGTATCCGAACGCGCAGTGCTCGTGTGCCTGTTTTGCTATAGTGTTGCTATCCGACTCTCTACTTCTTCCATTCGTTTCGTGTTGTTCGCAACCGCGATATTACCCTGAGTTTTTAAGAACGCTAGGGATTTTGAGTGGGATTGTGTTGTACGTCGCAAGCGCCCTGCGAGTTTAGAAGTTGCTTCCGCGACTTTCATTGCCCCTATTGCTGCCGTTTTGGCCAGGCCTGCTACTTTTTGTGCAGCCATTGACATTTGTTTTACTTCTCCACATTCTTTCTTTATTGTTAGTAATTCCCCACGAATTTCCCCTATATGCGAAATTATTGCCTCAGTGTCCTTCTTACGCTGTTCGTCAGCTTCTTCCTTCTCCTTCTTACGTTGTTTCTCCTCTTCTTCCTTCTCCCTCTTACGTTGTTTCTCCTCTTCTTCCTTCTCCCTCTTACGCTGTTCGTCAGCTTCTTCCTTCTCCCTCTTACGTTGTTTCTCATCTTCTTCCTTCTCCTTCTTACGTTGTTTCTCCTCTTCTTCCTTCTCCCTCTTACGCTGTTCGTCAGCTTCTTCCTTCTCCTTCTTACGTTGTTTCTCATCTTCTTCCTTCTCCTTCTTACGTTGTTTCTCCTCTTCTTCCTTCTCCCTCTTACGCTGTTCGTCAGCTTCTTCCTTCTCCTTCTTACGTTGTTTCTCCTCTTCTTCCTTCTCCCTCTTACGCTGTTCGTCAGCTTCTTCCTTCTCCCTCTTACGTTGTTTTTCATCTTCTTCCTTCTCCTTCTTACGTTGTTTGTCAGCTTCTTCTTTCATTGATCGTAGGAAGCTCAGTATAGGGTTAATGTCATCATTTTGATCCTCGTCACACATGGGTGATGTAACTCTGGACACCTGGGCGCTAGAGCTCTGACGTGGCCGAGCTGGCCCCTGTCTGCTCTCGTTCGTTTGATTATAAACTTCTGCTACCGTCTCGACCTGTGTGACTGTCTCTGTTTCATCCTCTACCTCACTATCATAATCACGGCCGCAACGCTGCTCTAAGATCGCGTCCAAATCATCTTCCTCATCAATGACCCTGGCGTCCTGTCCTGCTAAAAATGTGCCCATCTCATCTCCGAACCTATTCCCATCGGTAAACTGCCCCTTATCCATTATGCTATCCTCTTTTGTTTTAGCGTCGCTCGATAATAGTCGTGCCTTACTTCTCGTTATCATTCATGAAAAACAAATTTATCTAAAATGCACAATAAAATTAATCTACTCCATATATTTTTACACATAGACATAAAGTTTCAACAACGTTGCTCCAACGCTGTAATTATACGCACGATTTGTTGTGGTACAGAAACCGCACACAAACCCAACAAAGTGTGATGTGATACGGACACACCATCAAAGGAACACAAAAACAATGACCAAAAAAAATATATACACTGAAAACAAAAACAGTAATCATGCGCCGCTACTTAAAACTAAACGCGGAACTACCAGAAAAAAACGTGGGTATCAATCAATAAAAAAAATTAAGCAAAAAAAATTCTGAGTGTCCCTACTACTAATAATACTTGCTTATCAGAAGATTCACAGGGAAGATCCGAGGCTAAGGGTCGCCATTTTATGCGAGGTGCCGGGGCTAGCAGTGTTTTTTTTTAACACTCAATTCTTAGAGAAATTACATATGTACATGATGCTCTAAGCCCCCCCTATTCTAACTCCAACTTTTCCTGTTGCACAAGGATAAAAAAAATACGCGAACTGACTCTAATCAATCCTGCCAGTGGAGTAGAAGAGAGTTTGGCACCTGCAATAATTTAATTTGATAAATAAGTTAATTAAACGAAGCTTTCATTAACATAGTGAGGAATGATGGGGTTGCTCTACCTATTAACAGAATGAAAGTTCTGTCCAAAATAACAATATGATTTATTAAGACTAAACACAAAATAATAAACAACACATGAAACATTAATAATACATCAAATTGGCTCTAATTGGATACTTAAACAAACGCTGTGAATGTGAAGTTGTCCCTAAACTAGATTGTGAGGATTATGACGAAGTGGTATGTGCAGCCAATTCCTAGCAACTCAATTCTTAGAGAAAACACATAGCCAACCCAACATTAATTGCTGCTACCCAAGACAGAACAAAGTTAGAAAAAAGACGAACAGGCGCGCTCTGCTGAGCTCTGATTGTCACCTAGGAAAATCCCTATCTGCCGGTGCTGCGGACATACATTACCAAACCGACTTCTTGACTCCCAGGACACGATCTACCGTACCGGAGCCGTTGGCTGGTTGCTTCGACGTCCTCGACCGAAAGGCGAGAGCCAACTACCCACCAGAGCACCCGTACAAAACCGAACACAGAACATTCCCGCCCCCACGACAGTGGCCGTGGTTAAACGTTCCAATCAGCAACTCGAAAACCGGCGGAAAATTCCACTCCATTGCCGGAACGCTACCATTCCACCAATGGAGATTCTTGGCGCCAATTTCTGCGCCGATCTTGCTACGTCACAGAGCTATGCCCTGAGCAAGCCAATCACAGTTACTATTTTGCAGAAAGCGCGGGAATTTTCCCGCCACAGCTGCCTGGGTACACAAGTCATTCCCACGCCTCGCTGGTAGCCCGCCAGAAAGTGTTTTCGCTAAGTTTCTGCGAAGTAACGGAACCTCTAGCCCAGCCGCTACTTCTGGCCCTGTGGGTGTGCCTCTTGACAATGTCGGCGTCTGGAAAGCATTCACTCGACCCCCTCACACCTGTCGGCTTATCCTTTCAAAGTCAGACCGAGCCCGCCTGTCACTGGACCACCCGGGTGACGAGAGACGCTGCGTGGGAAGTCCGCGTGTGAAGGAATAGCAACTTTCCACCGCATGCAATTAGAGAGGAGAATCGTAAGATAGAAATATGAGAGGGGGCTCATGCCACCTCTCAATATCACTCGCGTTTTTATATTGATGAGACGTAAGTGCTAAATATGTTTTGAAGTGAACAGCTGCAAGTGCTGCTCGTAGATATGACTTCACTAAACTAGTGAGGTGTCGCTAACATCAGATTACAACTCATGAGCTAGACGACGCTTACCCCTATATAAGGATAGGGAGGTGGCTATAAAGACACTGATGGTGTTTTAATAAATCATGAATAGTATCTCCAGACTTTTAAGCAATTTTTTGCATATCAGTTTTCTGAATGTATGTGATAAGTGTGGATGAATCCAGGTTCCAGAATGTTAACCGTAAGAATTTCAACATCAAAATCAATAATTTTGTATGAAACAATGAGCTACGGTGAATGAATTTGTAATATAATTTCACGTATCTTGTTTAAGTGATTGATAATTTAAGTTTCTGAAAGTGCTTACTCTCATAATAACACCGGAATGTGGGAGTATTCATATGCCAAACTATCTCGCATGGGCATCACCCTACATATCCTATTATCACACAGTGCTCTGCGATGTATGTTCTTAATGCCTTAGAGAATCTAATAGTTGAGAATAGGTGATGTAATCTATGATGCACGTTTACGACTGGAAAGGTAAATAAACGTGGAGTGACTAATACCGAAAGACTCGTGCGCTGTTTGTTTTTCCCTTGTACCCACAACAGCCTGACGGTCTTTGCCGAACAGAAGCTCTTCCATTCAGTAGCAGAGAACGCTGATCAGCATTTGCTTCCATTTACACAGTAAGGACTATGTATCTCCCGTATTTCTCCACCCTGGAATGCTGTAAACAGGCGACAAGATGCTTTCACCCTTGCTGCTTGATTGACAGGAGGGGGTGGGGGAGAGAGTCTTCTAAGTGTCGTCGCGGCCAGATTCCTTCTCAGATGAATTCCGCTCACAAACTCCAGTTTCCCATTTGCCCTGCCACTGCCGTTTGCAGTTACCGACAGGTCAAGAGGGAAAGACAAACTGGAAATTGAATTCGAAGGGAGCTGGTCAGAATTTCACGACTGATTCATGTCCGCAGTAATGTAAACATTAACACCAAGAAATTCTGTTGGGATCTGTCGAATCTGCTGACACACGGTCAGGGTTTTAAGTTAAGTTTCTTCATTCCATAATGGGGAAGCCTGCTTGATTAAAATAAGAAATCTGCCCAGAAGACCACGTCAGTACGATAATCATGTTTACTACGCTTAACTTTTACGTAGGTTTCTGAAATTACGTTACTCGAGGTAACTTATTTCTTTTTTTTCAGTTTTTAATCTACGGACTTTTTTCTATAGACCAAATTTTATTTGGAAAATACATTCTTGAGCTACTTATTGAGAATAAAATAATGAGAATTCTATTCTCTACTTTTACATTTACTGTTTTATGCTCCAAGGGCAGTTTTTTGTGATAGAATAAATTGTAATTAAATTCACATTAGAAGCTTCATACTGAAGAAATATACGAAGTACGTAGCAATAAACTTTTGAAGAAAAGTCTCTACAGCTTCTTAATCATCAAAGACATCAAGGTTTAAAATTTCATAGATTTCCCAGTGTGCTCTTTGATTACGCTTCCGAATGACATGAACTCCGCTGCTGGCCATTAAAATTACAACACCATGAAAACAGTATGCAACACACAACTAACTGCCATCAAGCGTAATGCATGCTTGGGTATGAAAATGATTTCATTTTCTTATTCAGATATCGCATTTGAATGTTGGTTATTTGCCGGCCGGAGTGGCCGTGCGGTTCTAGGCGCTACAGTCTGGAACCGAGCGACCGCTGCTGTCGCAGGTTCGAATCCTGCTTCGGGCATGGATGTGTGTGATGTCATTAGGTTAGTTAGGTTTAATTAGTTCCAAGTTATGGGCGACTGATGACCTCAGAAGTTAAGTCGCATAGTACTCAGAGCCATTTGTTGGTTATTTGTGCGAATATCGTGTTCCCCTCGTGTAAGAAGGAGAAGCACCTACCGGCACGTGCCGGCCTTCGCCAAAGGCGAGACTGTGGCACACTGAAACTAAGATTTGTAGTGCCGCAATTTTACTGCTCCCGTTGGTTGGGATCCTACTGCTGACTTTCGAATCTGAAATCGATCGGTTCAGGAGGGCCGTATTGTATTGTATTGTAAACCGGGCACCTAGAAACGACGGAGAGGCTCCGTCCCCGCCGCAGCCGGATTGGTCCACAACCCCACGACGACTACCGCAGTCCACTTCACCCCTCCGCAGCCCCACACCGAACCCAGGGTTATTGTGCGGTTCGGCCCCCGGTGAACCCCCCCAGGGTACGTCTCACACCAGACGAGTGTAACCCCTATGTTTGCGTGGTAGAGTAATGGTAGTGTACGCGTACGTGGAGAACTTGTTGGCGCAGCAATCGCCGGCATAGTGTAACTGAGGCGGAATAAGGGGAACCAGCCCGCATTCGCCGAGGCAGATGGAAAACCGCCTAAAAACCATCCACAGACTGGCCGGTTCACCGGACCTCACACAAATCCGCCGGGCGTATTCGTGCCGGGGACCAGGCGCTCCTTCCCGCCCGGAAAGACGTGCGTTAGACCGCACGGCCAACCGGGAGGGCCAGGAGGCCCGTACTCAACACCATGCAGATTCTCAACGGCCTCATGCGACTAGCGCCTGAAAGGACAGAAATATTGTTCGTTCGGCCGTGCGTTGTGACATCCCAACACCACGTACCTTTAGTCACGACATAGCTCGTCTGCGGCAAACTCGGACATTGTGACGATGTCTGCAGCACCACAGACTGTCAGCATGGCGACCGTTGCTGCGTCTTCTCTTGACACAGCAGCAGACAGGGGCGCGCTGACACTGGTGCGCTCAACAAAATACTGGACGACATAAATGTGGCACTACATCGACTTTTCAAAAGAGTCTATTTTCTGTGTGGAGGATCCAAGGAGAACGAACGTTGTCAGATGACATTCCCCATCATCATATGGACCCAGTACGGGGCCTGACGGTACGGGTTGCCATTGGATACAGAAAACGATCATCTCAGGTTCCAACAGTCGTGTCATGACTGACGTGTGAAGGCCGGTGGCAGTGCCCTATTTTCGAGATCTCTGTGATCTTATCTTTCAACAAGGTCACGCAAGACCGCATATTGCCTGTACGCTCCTAATCTACATCTACACAGTGTGTGTTAGACAGTAGTCCTGTCGAGCGCGTTCTCTAGATCTCTCCCGTTGAAAACCTATTGCCATTGTTTTCCAGGAAAATGGCGCTCCACTGGTCTCTGACTACTTAAGTAATGAACTGTAGCACAGAGTGGAAGCAGCATGGAATGATATACCCAGGTCTGACATCAACGCACATTTCAACGCGGTACCCATCTGGGTCAGGGTCACTGTTGCTTCGAAAGTTGAAAACTCTGTGTACTACTTTCCATAACCCTCTATACCCCCAAATCACATACGTATTTATGGCTGTATTCTCGCTATGAAACTGTGAATGTCTAATAAACAGTATTTTGTTATTTGCTATCTTTCTTGGTGTTGAAGTTTTAATGTTTAGCAATATATACGCGCAAATTCACCTGGCGTGTGAGGCCACTTGCAGTAATGTACACTCTGCACTCGCAGTAGCACTTCATTCCTTTACAGTAGCCACTTACCCAGGATAAAGCATTCTATCATAATGTTGTCGAAAAGTGAAAACTTTGCATATTGTTTGCGTCCCCTTATCCGTGTGAGATTCACTTAACAAGTTCTCTGCCCTCAATCGGAAACTCGCATCAGATTTCAATCTATCGTCGACAAAACTACAGAAGTAAGTTCATTTTTAAAAACAGCGACGAATTATTGCTTACTAAACCTCGTCTTTGACTCACAGATTTTCTACTGAATAAAACTGTACTAAAATATATTGCTATCCTGTGTATTACACACAATTATGACTGAGAATTTTAGCAGCTTTTAGTTTACTGCTATGTGGAAGTTAGGAGAAGTTTCTGCATCGATTGTAATAACAGTAATGGTGATTACTTTTGAAATAATAAACAGTTTACTTACGTTTTTCTATATGTCTCGTTTACATTTGTGCCCCTTGTACTTCGGCAGTAGCCATGAAATACGTTGCGGCTGCTTCCGGTTCCCGTGTTTCTGGCCCCTCACTTCATATTCTAACGTTCAATCGACTCACTTTTCAAAAACCCACAGTCTTACAGTTATTGTCATGAAATACAACAACGACGATGAACTGAACTGACATGTTCCGACAGTAAGTTGATTTCGTTCAGTTATTCATATATTCGTTTAGCAGTACTATTTCCAGGATCAATCTGAAAGCAGCGTATAGTCAATGGTCGTCAGAGAGGACATCGTTTCTTTTCTCGAATTACTTACATACTGTAAGAAAGAGCTTCTTCTCCTAGCATTTGGTGCTCTCAAATTCGGTAATTGCACTAGGTAACAACGTACAGTACAATACAATCTATCTGTGGTTTCACATCTCTTGATTTTCAGTGTTTATGTGAGAAAAATTGAAAACTTCCGTAACCCTAAGATTGGTTTGAACATGCGATGATTTATTAGGTATGGTCCTATTGGGGTGGTATGCCTTCGTCTTCCTCCCTTCTTTCAACGCACTTACCGAGGCAGTTATAAGAACCTACTGTTCAATGTGGGGTCCGACCCAGGGTACAGCTTGAAATTTTGCAAATTAACAAACCATTGTCAGAGGAGAAAGACGTGAAAAGAAGTCATAGTACCAACTGGAAATCGAACGCAAATCACAGAACCACCGAGAAACACGTTTATAGGTTCTTGTGATCTTCAGTTCGAAGACTAGTTTAATGCAGGTCTCCATGCTACTCTGTTCTGTGCAAGCCTCTTCATCTCCGAATAACTACTGCAACAATGCAACCACCATCCACGTGAACCTGCTTACCGTATTCATTCTTTGGTCTCCCTCTACTTTCATCACCTTCCCCCTCCTCCCCCCCCCACCCCCCCACACACACGTGTCCCCTCATTACCAAATCAACGATTCCATCACGCCGCAAGACGTGTCTCAACTGTCCCTATTTTAAGTCAGTTTGCGATATAAATTCCTTTTTGCCGACCTTCTCATCCAATTAGCAGCATTCTTCTGTAAAACATACTTCAAAAGATCCTATTCTCTTCGTATCTGAACTGCTTATCGTTAACGTTTCACTTCCATGCAGGGGTACACAGCTTCAAAATAAGATTTCCCAACACTTCCATTCTTATTAAATGTTAACAAATTCTTCGTTTTCAGAAATATTTTGCGTGCAGTGGCCATTCTGCATGTGATATCCTGTGTACAGTTAATGTCGCTGCCCAAATATCAAAACTTATGTGTTAGTTTTAGTGTCTCATTTTCTAATCCAACTGCTTCACCGTCGCCTGATTTAATAATAATGCAGTCCATTAAACTTGTTTCACTTTATTTGATGTTCATCTTATAATATGTTTTCATGGCACTATCCATTACATCAAATTGCTCTTGTAAGTCGTTCAGTGTCTCGGACAGATTTACAATGTCTTCGGCAAACCCCAATTTTCTTTTATTTTTTTCTTCCTAAACTTGAATTCCCTTTCCGGAAAACTCCTTGGGTTCCTTCTCTGTTTCCTCAGTGTACAGTCTCAATAACATGTGTGTTAGGCTACAGCCCTGCCTCACTTCCTTCTCAACCACTGCTTCTCTTTCACGTTCTGTAACTCTTTTAATTGCAGTCTGATTTGTGTACACTTGGTGAATAACCTCTTGTTCCCTGTATTTTATCCTTGTTAACTATTATAATTACAGTCTGGTTTGTGAACAAATGATGAATAACCTTTGTTGCCTGTATTTTATCCCTGTTACCTTCACAGTTTCAAAGAGTGGATTCCGATCAACATTATCGAAAGCTTTCTCTAAATGTACAAATGCTATAAAAGGGAGTTTGTTTTTCCTTAACCTACCTTCTAAGATAAGTCATAGGATCAGCGTTTCCTTGCGTGTTCCTACATTTCGCCGGAACCCAAACAGATTTTTCCCGAGAACGACGTCTACATCTTTCCATTCTTCTGTAAACAATTCCTATCAGTATATAGCAGTCATTGTTCATTAAACTGATAGATCTGTAATATTCACGCTTGACACTCCTGACAA
Source organism: Schistocerca piceifrons (assembly GCF_021461385.2). NCBI lineage: Eukaryota > Metazoa > Arthropoda > Insecta > Orthoptera > Acrididae > Schistocerca > Schistocerca piceifrons. The sequence continues at coordinate 6,633,336 of NC_060149.1, forward strand.
CACGTGCCATTATTGGAAGTGGGATTCTTACACTCTTCTTGAAGTCTGAGGGCATTTCTACTGTCTCATGTAGCTTTAGATAGTTTCTTCATTGATTGCACTCCTAAGAATCTAAATGATTCTGAGGGACTGTCGTCTAATTCAGGGGCTTTAATGCGACTTAGGCCTCTCAGTGCTTTGGCTAATTCTTTTCGCAGTACCATATCTCGTGACTTACCTTCGTCTACTTGCTCTTCCCTTCTTGTAACATTGCTTCCATTTCCCTTTCATAGCCCTTCCTTTTACTTTCCTGCCACATTTCAGCTTTCCCTGCTTTGCTTAGTACGGGCGTCCGAGATGAGATCTTAATTTTCAAACAGGCTTTCTCTGTATTCCCCTAATCAATTTGCTGCAGCTTTATATTTTCTCCTTTCAACAATTAAATGTACTAACTCGCGCGTTAGCCAAAGATTTCAACTGGGTCTTGTCTTTTTGCCTATGTGATACTCTGCTGCATTCACTATTTCGTATACCGATTTAAGTAAATCGGTGTCTCCCTTTGAAACGCTGAACAACCTGTGAATCATACAAACTGTCCATGTCTCATATCCTCAGTTTTCTACTCTTCTGAAATTTCTACATTTGTAATCTATTTCATAACCAATAAATTACGTTCACCTTTCAGATATCTCTCTGGAAACGTCTTACAGCTTAAAATCTTGCTTCTAAATGTGTTTCTTACCATTTTGTAATCTATAACGGGCAGTCAGACGAAAACGAGACAGACTGAAAAGGTTAAGTTAACTAACGGTGGCCTAAGAAGTTGAAAACCTATTCTGAACTGTTAAATAAATGTTCTTGTTGGACATCAGTACTGTGTATTCAGGTTTTAATTAAGTTAAATGTTTATTGCTTCAAAAGTAAAAGCTATCTGTGTTAACACATTTATGTCATTGCGAGATTAGACGATCAGTGTCTCCCTGGAAAAATTTCTATGCTTGCTTACGGCACTATGATTGTACCTACTGACGGCCATAATAGTCTTTCTTCAGGGCTCCAAAAGTATGGAAATCGCTTGGGGAGAGATCGATAATTTATGGAGAATGTTGAAGTGCTTCCCAGCGGAATTTCTGCGGTGTACTCTAATCAGACTTGGCAACATATGGGCCCTATCACATGTTGCCAATGTTGTTCCTAGTTCGCTACAGAAGTTTCGCTGAGGAGTCCTTACACAACATTTATACTGTCCCGTTCTCTCTGCATTCGATTTTCATATTTATGGAGCCGTGAAGAAAGACATTCGTGGCGTCGATTTGTTTCCGACTCGAGGTGCACGCCTCAAAATCGCCGGCATGGTAGCTCAGCGTGTTCGGTCAGAGGGCTGCTTGGAAAACCAAACGCAAAAGAACAATACCGAATAAAACGAAAAAAAAGAATACAGTCAGGCACTGACCGTCGTGTATGGTGGTTACTATTGAGGTAATAAACTGCATACTTACTTTTTCCGTCAGTCTCGATTTCATTTGACTGCCCTTAACTTTTCAGATCTTCTTCAGGTATCTTCCCCATTCATAACCTTGGTTCATGATTTTTAAACCATGTATTATCGACGATTATATATACTAGTACATACTAGTACAATCTGTTCGTCATCTGCAGAGCTGGTTGGCATATAGATTTGTACTATTGGGGTGTGTGTTGGTTTCGTGCCTATGTCGGCTACGATAATTCTTTCACTACAGTTATCGCAGAATATTACCCGCAATCCTGTTTTGTTATTCAAGGTTAGACATACTACTATGTACCACTACTTGATTTTGCATTTATAACTACGTGCTCACTGACAAGAAGTCTTGTTCTTCCTCCTGCTGCAGTCCACTAATTTCCACTATATCTGCCTTCAACCTATCCACTTCCGTATTAAAATTCTCTATCCTACCTACCCGAGTAACGGCAATTCTGTTTTTCCTGATGGCGATATCTTCCCGAGTAGTCCCCGCCTGGAGAGCCGTGTGGAGCATTATTTAACGTGCGGATTATTTTACGCGAGATGGTGCATTTGAGCATACCGTAGCACTGCACGCCGTCGGGAGAGAGAACGGTTTGAGTCGTGCGCAGAGGCCCAGACCGCGTGCTCCACACAGGGCTGCAACGCACTCCCGTGACGTCGCAGAAGCAGCCGAGTGCTACAGGTTGGCAGTAGTGGCGGCACTGACCGCCGGTGCAAATTACAGTCTCTGACCGGCGGTTGGGCAGCGCTTTATGGAGCGGAGCAGCGGAGTGTCTACAAACTGAACGTTGTTTGAAAAGGAAGGAGGGTGCATAAAAAAGGAAATTAAAAGAAGAAAAACTAGTCAGGGGTGAATATAGAGCCTCAGAGCCTGAAAAGAATCTGCAAAGTCCAGTTTGGGCGGTCTTTAAGCCGATAGTGATGGCGATGGGAAATATCTTAATTTTGTCAGCTGTTCGCTGTGCAGTGACATTTACGCTCATGCTAAAGCCTCGAGTGCCACTTTGCACATTCATCGTCATCTATGCGCGTCCAAGAAACAAGAGTCTTGTGTTGGCGAGATACGGCTTCCTAAACTTGATTAGGAGGCGTTTACTGATAACTGCGTAGCCACTTTTGCTCGAGTCTTAAGCTCCTACGGAAGTATAGCAGGTGAAAGCTTTTAGCACCTGCTCAGATGTTAGTCGACGCTGGATCGACTTACGGAAACGTGTCCACAAAGCCTATGATACCCCTCGCACAAGCGGGTCACGTTACATCACAGAAACTGCAGAAAGTCTAAGATGCCTGTGGTAATCTATTAAATAACAAGAAGTGAATGCTCAACTGCTACAGATATGTGGACAAATAGCGCAAGGAAAACAGTTACTGTCTCCAATTTTGTTGAATGGAACCACAGATCTCATGTTTGTTTACAACACAGTTTCTAGATGACCCAAAAGAGGGCGATAACATTCAAAGGGAATTGTTGAGCTGATTTATGTATTTTGGTAACCACGAGAGTGGTTTGAAATACATACCTTTGACAACGGACCAAGGTGCAAATATAATCGCTGCGTTGCGTGATTGTTCACGATTGAATTATTCCTGCCATATGATAAATACAGTGTTACAAAATGCTTTTAATGCGAAGTATATATATGCGTCTATTGTCCACAGGTTTGTGTCCTTTCGACTACGGTGTAAGAATCTGTCACTTAAGTGAAGACAAGTGGCAAATTTGGAAATTTGTGGTAAGGACTATGGGACCAAACTGCTGATGTCATCGGTCCCTAGGCTTACACACTACTTCATACTAAGGCCAACACACACACCCATGCCCGAGGGAGGACTCCAACCTGCGACGGGGGCAGCCGCGCGAACCGTGGCAAGACGCCTTAGACCGCACGACTACTGCGCGCGGCCGAGAAGTGGCCTTCTCAGTGTCCTACAACGAACTGACAGTCAAAAGATACTCGCTGGAATATGCGGCTGATTATGTTAGAATCGGTAAAGAGCCAATATTCGGTCCTGTGCTAAAAACGCTCTGAGGAGAGAGAAATTGTTCGATTTGAAGGGACTGATATCACGCTGATTAATTAACTAGTTTCTCTTCTCACGGTATGGATGATATCCCATTACTTTAATTTTTATACGTTAGCGTTTATTTTATAGCCTTTCAAACGTTAGAATATTTACAACCTTTAAGGGAGACATCCTAGGATTTAGAGATGGAGAAATCACATACACTGTAACTTCTATTGCCCTGGAAGACACCACTTTTATGGCACTATAGTCTTCTGTATCAGCACATAGAAGCTTCTGAATTAGGAATTTTGCACACACGCCTCGGATTATACTTAGAGGAAAAGTTAGTTGTTCAGAGGTACCATGAGGTAGCAACTTTCCTCTGACCAACATTTCGCTATCTAAAAATGATATATCAGGATAAAAGGCATGAATTCATGATAAAGATTATATATACAATCCATTTATTGCTTACTAATAGCCCCAGCGTGCAGTTCCAACGGTAATTGCCGACTGCTGGCAGAAACCAAGAAAGGTCACAGTTGTAAGTGTAGATCTCATAGGTTAAGATTAAGTTTTCCGCAGCCTAAGAATCGCCGAATATTTGGGAATGATTTATCAGATCGATTTGGTAGATTCTGTAAGCAATCTTGGCGGAGCCCTCAAATTCAATGAGACAGTTCATCCAACTTCAGCTACAGAACATGTGGTTTGGTTTTCAACATATTTGCATATTCAGAAGAGGTCTCACATTATCGCTGATATGCAAAACAATATATTAAAAAAACTTTGGTATTTTTCCATTCAGGTAAAGAGCATTATGGTGAAAGAGCCGCGTCCGAATCACGAAGAGTCAGTTAAATTCTTTCAACAAATTCGGCAAAATCTGCACTACCAGCGAAAGTAAAGATGTTTGCTTAGTGAACAGATGTTGATGATAACTCTACTCCAACAGATGGGTTTTGAGAAATGTTTAAATCAAAACTACAGAATAGTAGAAAATGTGGCTTCTTACTGGAAGACGAACGAGCAGACTTTTCTGACTCTTCAGACGATCGTTAGAAAAATATTATGAGTACAAAGCATCTACCACAGCCTTGAGAGGATCTTAAGATATTCCCGTTTCGTTTACAACGCAAGACGGTCAAATTTATACGCGCAAAATGGTGATGCTCTTATTTTTATTCATAAAAACTCTATCATAGACAGATGAATGTAAAAGTTTGTTGGAACTCTTTCCGAACATTAAGTTTCGCTTTCCGTTATTTCTACTTGTGACAATGATTCCGTTTATTACACGTTTTGTTGCCTATGTGTGATTTACCTACGCTGTTTTACAAATTACTTTTAGTTTACTGAAATAAAATAAATCTCGATTTATTTCAAAATTATTATTGAGCCTCAGGGTCAATATTGGTAACTTTGTTTAAAACTGGAGCCATTCAATTTTAAACTTAGTATTCAGAAAAAAACATTTCGTTTCATTCAAAAGTGTCTTGTTCACATTTACTAAATATATTAGTTTTAACCGATTTCGACTGTAATAAGTCACCGTCAGAAATAAAAATTCTGTGTCTAGTTGCGAAAGATATCCGTGAAGTCGTCATCAAACATTATGGTCAGCCGCTCGGGTAGCAGCGTGGTCTCAGGCGCCTTGCCACAGTCCGCACGGCTGCTCCCGTTGGAGTTTCGAGTCCTCCCTCTTAGCGTAAGATAGTTCCAGTTAGATTAAGTAGTTAGTAAGCCTAGGGACCGATGACCTGAGCAGTTTGGCCCCATAGGAACTTACCTCAAATATCCAAAAATTTGCGTTATGGTCACGTATAATAGAAGGGCTATTAGGAAAGTGAGGTCCTATCGGCCGTGAAATGGAAATTACAGTGAAAATAAAAAAATTATTTATTTGCAACAGTTTGTTATATTTTCCAGCTACTTACCTACATAGTCGCCGCTCCGACCTGGACATTTGTCGTAGCGTTGTCCCAACTTTCCAATACCCTCTGTCATACACTCCTGGAAATGTAAAAAAGAACACATTGACACCGGTGTGTCAGACCCACCATACTTGCTCCGGACACTGCGAGAGGGCTGTAGTAGCAATGATCACACGCACGGCACAGCGGACACACCAGGAACCGCGGTGTTGGCCGTAAAATGGCGCTAGCTGCGCAGCATTTGTGCACCGCCGCAGTCAGTGTCAGCCAGTTTGCCGTGGCATACGGAGCTCCATCGCAGTCTTTAACACTGGTAGCATGCCGCGACAGCGTGGACGTGAACCGTATGCGCAGTTGACGGACTTTGAGCGAGGGCGTATAGTGGGCATGCGGGAGGCCGGGTGGACGTACCGCCGAATTACTCAACACGTGGGGCGTGAGGTCTCCACAGTACATCGATGTTGTCGCCAGTGGTCGGCGGAAGGTGCACGTGCCCGTCGACCTGGGACCGGACCGCAGCGACGCACGGATGCACGCCAAGACCGTAGGATCCTACGCAGTGCCGTAGGGGACCGCACCGCCACTTCCCAGCAAATTAGGGACACTGTTGCTCCTGGGGTATCGGCGAGGACCATTCGCAACCGTCTCCATGAAGCTGGGCTACGGTCCCGCACACCGTTAGGCCGTCTTCCGCACACGCCCCAACATCGTGCAGCCCGCCTCCAGTGGTGCCGCGACAGGCGTGAATGGAGGGACGAATGGAGACGTGTCGTCTTCAGCGATGAGAGTCGCTTCTGCCTTGGTGCCAATGATGGTCGTATGCGTGTTTGGCGCCGTGCAGGTGAGCGCCACAATCAGGACTGCATACGACCGAGGCACACAGGGCCAACACCCGGCATCATGGTGTGAGGAGCGATCTCCTACACTGGCCGTACACCACTGGTGATCGTCGAGGGGACACTGAATAGTGCACGGTACATCCAAACCGTCATCGAACCCAGCGTTCTACCATTCCTAGACCGGCAAGGGAACTTGCTGTTCCAACAGGACAATGCACGTCCGCATGTATCCCGTGCCACCCAACGTGCTCTAGAAGGTGTAAGTCAACTACCCTGGCCAGCAGGATCTCCGGATCTGTCCCCCATTGAGCATGTTTGGGACTGGATGAAGCGTCGTCTCACGCGGTCTGCACGTCCAGCATGAACGCTGGTCCAACTGAGGCGCCAGGTGGAAATGGCATGGCAAGCCGTTCCACAGGACTACATCCAGCATCTCTACGATCGTCTCCATGGGAGAATAGCAGCCTGCATTGCTGCGAAAGGTGGATATACACTGTACTAGTGCCGACATTGTGCATGCTCTGTTGCCTGTGTCTATGTGCCTGTGGTTCTGTCAGTGTGATCATGTGATGTATCTGACCCCAGGAATGTGTCAATAAAGTTTCCCCTTCCTGGGACAATGAATTCACGGTGTTCTTATTTCAATTTCCAGGAGTGTATATTGACACCTTAAAGACTTGTATGTCCTTACGCTTAAGGCTTTTGGGAGTCCTCAGGGGGACTCCAAGACAGAAAATCAGAGACGAAATGTTGAGAGCACGCAATAGTAGTAGCGTTTAGGTCACCTGAACTAAATAGTACCGCATGAGCCCTGCAAATTGCAGACGCTCTGGGCAGCTGTCCAAGGAGAGAAGTTCTACTTCAGAGAATTAACTGGTAACTCCATCCACCGCCTAGACGCTATTGTAAGGCGTCACAGTAGAAGATGACTACGAAAATGCAAGTCTTAGCAGAGGCAGTAAGCTTGATACTTGGTACTGAGAAGTACAAAGCCAGTCGGTTTACACACGTTATGTGCTGCCACAGTAGCCCCCACCCAGAAAAGGAAGGAGGGCGATGCAAAGTGACGAGTTACTGGCCATAATAGGAGTGGCAGTGAAGTTTAGCTTTCAGCTGAATGTTGTTGAAACCAAACTTGACATTTGTTAATAACAGTCCAGAAACATCCCTACCTACCGAGTAGGAGAGGAGGAGGAATGTAAATGGGGTTGACCAGAGGCGATCTGGAAGCGTAAACCGACTCGCCAGATTGGTCGAGGTTTTGTAAGTGCCGGTGGATTGGTGGGTCGAAATAGTGCGCCACGACGATTATTTGAAAAGTAATAGTGCGCTGCCACGTTTCCTTGAAAAGCCATGGTTTTGTATTCAGAGGAAGCCCTCAGTCCGATCACTGGGGCGCCAACGTCGTATCGCTCATGGCCAGCCTTGGTAATCTCCGATATGTCCTTGGAGTGCTGCTCTCAAGCTGCTACTTAACGTGCTGCTGGTGTTCGTTAGCCCAGTGGCTTCAGACACTGATTTCTGTTGCACAACAAATTGCCTCCTTTACTATTTCTAATGTATTTCTAATGTTTAGAAATAGCCTTCAGTGTAGTAATTTGTCTGGTCGCAAATAAATTGTGTTAACTGGACTCCTGAATTCCACGAGTCTCCTGGAGCAAGCAGCCCGTCGAGTCCCAGAATCCGTGGCTCTCGTAGGCGCCTTTTGACGTGTTTGGCGCTCATCCAAGTCATCACCCTGCCTTCACTGCGAATTTGTCTCTCGGGCTTTGCTCCTCACCGCTAAGAAATCGCAGACTGACCCCAAACGCCGTGACTTCCCTCTATCCTGTGTCTGGACACAACACTTCATCATACAAGGCAGCCACCTGTGTTTTCCACCACTTTTATATGGTGGTCTATAGTTCATTGTCTGTGCCAAAATGTTCCGTTCACAGTCATTGGTTCATACAAACAGAGGTGAATATGAGAGTGGTGGGTGATCAAACACTTCCTAACGGAAAGGCTGCAGGGGCATCCTCGTTGTCCTTCCTGTGTGCGGCCAAAAATACTGTCATGAAGAAGGAAATGCATGACAGGTACGTTACCTAGGGAGTATTGGAGCAAGGGGAGTACGAGCACTCTCTCAATTGTTGCCAGATTTATCCAAGATGGCGGCGATAACGTAATTCTTGGAAATTGAACTTCCCGTGATTATTCTGTGGGAGGAGGATTTGGCACTTTCCCGCGAAAGCCGCAATCTTGGATAACAGTGCTTGCGTCATCACCATCTTGGATGATGTCATGTGCTGTTGCCAAGTCTACACGCCACCATCTTAGGTAACGTCATCACCGCCATCTTGGATAGATCTGGCAACAATGCAGAGTGCGCCCGTACCCCTTTGCCCCAGTACTCTGGGATTGCGTAAAATCAGGTGAAATTTTTCAGAGGGCCCCCATACCTGGCGGGAAGCACTAATGTTGTAGACATCTTTATATGAACACTGCTCAGTACTGAAAAGAGGCAAGAGATGCAAGTGACAGACATGCTAGACACTGCCCAACACATCTGTGTAAAGCTTCATCGCATTTTCACTGTTATTTCCATTTATCGACCAATCGGAAATTATTTTCCAAATAGGCCTTGTATATTTAACAAATTAAATGAAGAGATTTGCGAATAAAATAATATATTAGAGAGATTGTGTGCTACAGTTTGGCAATGTCATTTTATTCAAAAATCTCTCAGTGGTAGCAGATGACAGTGGGAAGCACAGGCCACATAGCAATGTTCGGCATGATGCATGTCATTTGTGCCCCAGGAGAAAGTGCGGGATGTCAGTGTTGGTGGCATCTGCTCAGCGCTGCCCTTGACACAGAACGTGCCATACGGCGGCCGGAGGCAGGCCAAAGCCTCTGACTGGCAGGCTGCAGCGTTGAATGAGATGAGCCAGGCCGCCTACACAATCCACTCCTCTCTGCAGAGTCCAAGGTTCTTGGAAGGGCATTTATGGGAATAAACCAAAACGGAATTTTTTAAGTGGTTCAAATGGCTCTGAGCACTATACGACTTAACTTCTGAGGTCATCAGTCGCCTAGAACTTAGAACTAATTAAACCTAACTAAACTAAGGACATCACACACATCCATGCCCGAGGCAGGATTCGAACCTGCGACCGTAGCGGTCCCTCGGTTCCAGACTGTAGCGCCTAGAACCGCACGGCCACTCCGGCCGGCGGAACTTTTTAGAAAAAATAATTCGAGAATAGCAATGTATTTTCTAATTTCATTCACTTGTACCTTCCAGAAAAACGAGACTTATATAGATAACAAAGTGATAAAAATAATGCAAAAACATACAAATACATTGCTATTGAAGATGAGACAAGTCTTGGGTTACAGATGGTATGAACAAAGGTTCGTAAAAGTCATATCCAATTGCACAAGCTGCAACACTGAGCAGCAGTAGCCGACCGCGACAGACGCTAACGTATAAGTAAACCTCTTTTGTGACATTTACGAGTTCCTAACCAGAAGCGAATTTTATTATATCTGTGTTCTTTAATAGTTTAGTTTCTTGAGTTTCTGCGTTCAGATTTAAAATTTAATAGCCACAGTTGTCGCATTTTCGTTTGCGTCAGAAAGTTAACCGATTTTGTGACATATTACAAGTTTCTTATCAGGGGCAAATTATTTACTTTCACGTGAGTGCTTCGGTAGTTAGGTTTTTGAATATCTGCGTATTACTAGACACAGTTCATGCGTTTTCTTCAGGGTGTACAGTAGAGTTGCGCAGCACGTGCCGATAGTCCGTTTATCTGCGTAGTTTAGTTTTCCACGGTCTTTAGTATGAACAGGGACTGAGATTGTTGTGTGCGGATGCAAGCCAAGTTGGTGACACTTCGCTCTCAGCTTCAGGCTGTGATGGCTTCGGTTACACAGCTTGAGGCTGCAGTGGATGGGCACCACTGTTGTGGGCCGGCTGTGGGGATCCAACGGACGTCCAGCGCGTCAGAGTCCTCTGATCGGTCCTCACCTGTGGCCAGCCCAGTTACTGCTCACACTCAGGTTGACCCCCTCCTCACCTGTGGTCGAATGGGAGGTCACCCCGGGGCGAAGCAGGCGGCGAAAGACTTCGCAGGCAGCCGCACATAAAGCCTCCCCGGTTTGTCTGACAAACAGGTTCCAGGTGCTGTCTATAGCTGACACTGTCGCTGAGCCAGATGCTGTCGCCAGTCCTGTTTCAGAGGAAACCACTCAGCCTGCAAGATCCGGGCAATCGCAGAGGGTGGAATTATTGGTAGTTGGGAGCTCCAACGTTAGGCACGTTATGAGGCCCCTTAGGGACTGTTCTGAGAAGAAGGGTAAGAAAACCAATGTGTACTCCATGCGCATACCGCGTGGAATCATTCCAGATGTGGGAAGGGTCCTCCTGGATGCCATGAAGAGCACAGGGTGAAGCCAACTGCAGGTGGTTGTTCGTCGACTTGCGCCAAAGGGAGGTTGGGTTTCGGGTTCTGGTGAATAGGTTAGGTGTCCACTCTGCGCAGGAGGCGGCTACACGGGTATCAGGGGATGTGTGGCGTGAACTGGGCGGTTTTTTTAGGTTAGAGGGTCTCGGGAAAATACAAGAATTGCTTCAGTCACAAAGGGCGCAGGCTGAATACAGGAGGAACGTAGAAAAAGGAACCATTGGCATAACAGTTGTAAATTGTCGCAGCTGTGTTGGGAAAGTACCAGACCTCCAAGCGCTAATAGAAAGCACTGATTCTCAAATCGTTATAGTCACTGAAAGCTGGCTACAGCTTGACATAAGCTCAGCTGAAATTTTTGCGGAGAACCTAACGGTATTCCGAAAGGATAGGCTAAACACGGTTGGCGGTGGCGTGTTTGTTGCTGTCAGTAGTAGTTTAAGTTGTCGCGAAATTGAAGTAGATACTTTACTGTGAGTTAGTATGTGCAGAAGTCATTGTTGGCAACCGGAATAAAATAATAATTGGATCGCTTTACCGACCTCCAAATTCAGATGATACAGTTGCTGAAAGGTTCAAAGCAAACTTGAGTTTCATTTCAGACACATACCAGACTCATACGGTAATAGTTGGTTTTGGCTTTAATTTACCCTCGATATGTTGGCGGAAATACGTGTTTAATTCTGGAGGTACGCATAAAATATCATCCGAAATTGTGCTAAATGCATTCTCTGGAAATTATTTCGAGCAGTTAGTTCATGAGCCCACGCGAATAGTAAACGGTTGTAAAAATACACTTGACCTTTTAGCAGCAAATAATCCTGAGTTAATAACGAGCATCAAAACCGATTCGGGGATTAGTGAACACAGGGTTTTCGTAGCGAAATTGAATACTGTAATCTCTAAATCCCCGAAAAATAAGCGAAAAATATAACTATTCAAAAAAGCAGATAAAAATTCACTTGAAACCTTGCTGAGAGACAATCTCCACTATCTCCAAATTAATAATGTAAGTGTAGACCAGATGTGGCTTGAATTCAAAGAAATAGTATCGCAGCAATTGAGAGATTTATACCAAATAAATTAACAAACGACGGGGCTGATCCTCCTTGGTACACAAAACGGGCTAGAACACTGTTGCAGAAACAACGAAACAAACATGCCAAATTCAAATAGACGCAAAATCACCAAGATTGGCGATCTTTTACAGAAGCTCGAAATTTAGCGCGGACTTCAATGCGAGATGCCTATACAGTTAACACAACGAAACGTTGTCTCGAAACCTGGCAGAAAATCCAAAGAGATTCTGGTCGCATGTGAAGTATGTTAGCGGCAAGAAACATTGAATGCCTTCTCTGCGCGATAGCAATGGAGATGCTATCGAAGACGTGCTGCCAAAGCAGAGTTACTGAACACAGTCTTCCGAAATGCCTTCACAAAAGAAGACGAAGTAAATATTCCAGGATTCGAATCAAGTACTGCTGCCAACATGAGTAACGTAGAAGGAAATCTCCTCGGAGTAGTGAAGCAACTTAAATCACTTAATAAAAGCAAGTCTTTTGGTCCAGGCTGTATACCAATTAGTTTCCTTTCAGAGTATGCGGATGCATTAGTTCCATGCTTGACAATCATATACAACCGTTCACTCGACGAAAGATCCGTACCCAAAGACTGGAAAGTTGCACAGGTCACACCAATATTCAAGAAAGGTAGTATGAGTAATCCACTAAATTACAGGCCCATATCATTAATGTCGATATGTAGCAGGATTTTAGAACATATATTGTGTTCGAAAATTATGAATTACCTCGAAGAAGACAGTCTATTGACACACAGTCAAAAAGGGTTTAGAAAACATCGTTCCTGTGAAACACAACTAGCTCTTTATTCACATGAAGTGTTGAGTGCTATTGACAAGGGATTTCAGATCAATTCCGTATTTCTGGATTTCCGGAAGGCTTTTGACACTGTACCACACAAGCGACTCGTATTGAAATTGCCTGCTTATATTGTCTCAGTTATGTGACTGGATTTGTGATTCCGGGCCGGCCGCGGTGGTCTCGCGGTTCTAGGCGCGCAGTCCGGAACCGCGCGAGTTAGTTAGGTTTAAGTAGTTCTAAGTTCTAGGCGACTGATGACCACAGCTGTTAAGTCCCATAGTGCTCAGAGCCATTTGAACCATTTTTTGTGATTCCGGTCAGAGAGGTCACAGTTTGTAGTAACTGACGGAAAGTCATCGAGTAAAACAGAAGTGATTTCTGATGTTCCCCATGGTAGTGTTATAGGCCCTTTGCTGTTCCTTATCTGTATAAATGATTTGGAAGACAATCTGAGCAGTCGTCCTCGGTTGTTTGCAGATGACACTGTCGTTTGTCGACTAATAAAGTCATCAGAAGATCAGAACAAACTGCAAAACGATTTAGAAAAAAATGTCTGAATAGTGCGAAAAGTGGCAGTTGACCTTGAATAACGAGAAGTGTGAGGTCATCCACGTGAGTGCTAAATGGAACTCGTTAAACTTCGGTTACACGATAAATCAGTCTAATCTAAAAGCCGTAAATTCAACTAAATACCTAGGTATTACAATTACATACAATTTAAATCGGAAGGAACACATAGAAAATGTTGTGGGAAAGACTAACGAAAGACTGCGTTTTATTGACAGGACACTTAGAAAATGTAACAGACCTACTAAGGAGACTGCCTACACTACGCTTATCCGTCCTTTTTTAGAATACTGCTGCGCGGTGTGGGATCCTTACCAGATAGGACTGACGGAGTACATCGAAAAAGTTGAAAGAAAGGCAGCACGTTTTGTACTATCGCGAAATATGGGAGAGAGTGTCACAGAAATGATACAGGATTTGGGCTGGAAATCGTTAAAAGGAAGGCGTTTTTCGTTGCGACGGAAACTTCTCACGAAATTCCAATCACCAACTTTCTCCTCCGAATGCGAAAATATTTTGTTGACACCGACCTACATAGGGAGGAACGATCACCACGATAAAATAAGGGAAATCAGAGCTCGTACAGAAAGATATAGGTGTTCATTCTTTCGCGCGCTATACGAGATTGGAATAATAGAGAATTGTGAAGGTGGTTCGATGAATCCTCTGTCAGGCACTTAAATGTGATTTTCAGAGTATCAATGTAGATGTAAATGTAATTATAACTGACTACAAAAACACTGTACCCAGATGTTGAACACCCTCCTGTCAGAGGGATTTCAACCATTGTTTTGTTAGCATCAGCATGTGGTCATAAATTAGGTACGATGTCATGCATGGTGTCTGAGTCTGTGTAACAGAACTGACAATACCACAAAGAGCCCTGAGACCTAGCATCTCATAAGAGGAAAAAGAAAAGGTTGAACGTCTTGTCAACGAGAAAGTCATTTGGGACTCAGCACAAGCTTAAACAGAGCTAGGGTGAGGATGGAAGTAAGGTTGTGTCCTTTTCGAAAGTACTATCCCGTTTTTCACCTTAAAGGATTGAAGGTAATCACAAAAAATCGATGTCAAAGTAGCTGGATGGTTTTATCACTCTTTGCTTGTTTGCCCGTTTTAAAAATACGTTTTCCAAATCCAGTCACATGATTTCGACCTGCACGTCGTCAGTAACTCGAGGAGTTATCTCGGTCCTTTTAGTTTCACACTGATGGTCACTTGTACTCGGTCATTTGTTAGTTTTAGTGATGGAATGTAGGTTGTGGGACGACTGATGGCAGGAAATGCATACCTTCTGGTATCAGTTGTTGTTGGTGTATGTGTTTTAGCATGTTCACACTGGCGGCGTTGGCGCGGCTCGTGGTGATGCTGTGACTGCTGCTGTTGCTGGTGATGCTGTGGATGACGACGCTGCTGGTGATGATGCAGCTGGTAGTGATGAAGAGGGTGCTGTGGCCTGGGTTGCCATTGGCCCTGCAAAAGTTACGCAGATAGTTCTTCCTCATTTTGTTATCCAGGCAGCATATGGTGTCGAATAGATGGTGGCTGTAGTTGTTGTGGTAGCAGATCCAGGCAACGTCCTCATTCTGACTGCTTGGTCTTACTAGAATGGTCCAGCGACGTAAGTAGCATCCGTCTGTGGCATAAGAAACTGACCTCTCACTGTCGGTGTTTTGTGGACGGCTGGCGATGGATGGAGTAGCAGCAGCGACAGTTTTACACGATAAACAGAGCGGTTTTAAATAACAGATTTGGAATCTAGAAGAGCAGCTTCTAGCACTTCAGTTATTGTGAGTTAAGGGACTCCAGTCATTGCTGTGTACTCTCCTGACAACACTCAAAAGTTTCGTGCACCCAGTGTTACCCTCTGCATTTGAAAATAAACATGATGGTAAGATGTAAAAAGACTAATCGCAACCATCTAAAACATCGTAGGCACAGGTTGACGGCCTAGTTGTGTGTGCCACTTTGAGAACAAAAACTATGCTGTCAGTGGCAGAGTGCCAGGAGACAGCTGGCTTTCTGTGTGATGTAACGGGCGAGTTTTGGCGCCCTGAAAATATTCTAAGTTCGGAGTTGGCGTGGCCGCACGGGCCGCTCGGCAAACCGGGACCCAGCAGCAGCCACGTGTTGCCGAACGTTAGCTGAGCAAGAGGGGTAACTCCAGCGTGTGGTTGAGCCGACGCGTGGCTGCGAATTCTGTGCCACTGAAGGAGACACGCCGGGAGTGCCGAAGATGGCGGACTTTGTGAAACCTTAATGGCAGACATTTCACAGTTCGTATAGAAATTAATAGTAGCCAGATGAATCATGATACCTCAAAAAGAAACATGTACATTACCATTATTTGCATGAAGGTTCTGATGATGTGATCAGATTTTCAATATCTTTACTAGTTCAAAGTTTAGTATCTAATGTTAAATTATATAAGTAACACTCAGCAAGTTATTTCCAAAATCTAAACGGTTCGTCCGATATTGTCTATCGATGTGTCTTCAGAAAGCTATTAGTGTAAACCTAAATTGGTCTAAATTACAGGCATTTAACCTGAATAGCACATGAGTAATTGGAGGTTAAATTGACCGATTACTTTCTATCACGTCAGGCCGTAAGTACTCCACAGTTACACGAAAAAACGGTAGCAGTATGCTTATAAATATATTTATTCTTCTATATCTTTGTTTCTGTCCGATATATACTTACTGTGTTTTACGAATCACAGTGACACTAGGCTACTGGCCTACCTTTCGCTTCTATTCCTTCGATATATGTTTATTTGATTTGTTTATGTATTTAATAATGTGTGTTAGAGCGGGTTTATGGTCCAGTCGTAGGAATATTTATTCGATTTCAAGTTATTTAAATGTAAATCTAGTACTTCGAATGTCTTTCAATAAGTTTGTGAGTGTGTGTTGGCTTGGAGCCCGAGCAGGAGCGCTCTAGCCAATCACAGCGATCGTTTCCAAAAAGGACACGTGGAGAAACTGTATGGGCAGTACGGGAGAGGAGAGTCCTGGACGATACGGCGTGACGGACGCAAGGTCGCGGGGAAGGCTGGACGTGGGGCAGTGCCGGAAAGTCGCGGGAAAGACTTGGAGAGTGGAGCAGTTTGCGCGTGGTCGCGGGGAGATAGAAATAAAATGGCTCTGAGCACTATGGGACTTAACATCTGAGGTCATCAGTCCCCTAGAAATTAGAACTACGTAAACCCAACTAATCTAAGGACATGACACACATCCATGCCCGAGGCAGGATTCGAACCTGCGATCGTAGCAGTCGCGCGGTTCCGGACTGAAGCGCCTAGAACCGCTTGGCCACCGCGGCCAGCAGATACAAATACTCCGTAGTGCCAACTTGTGCACTTGTGAGATATCCGTGGCTTCTGCAGTAAAGACGTAGTAAGCGTTTAGAAGTGAATATCTCGCGAGCTGTGTTGCTGTTCGAAACTAACTGCGTGAAGTCGAAAATCTATTGTTACCCTGTCATTCACTTATATTTTACTTAACTGGTGGACCATAGACACCAATAAGTGTTTTGTAGTAATAACGCCATTGTTGGAGGTATATCTACTATTCGTACTCATCATTTAAAGTTGTTAAGAATAGCACCTGCAGATTTTACTTAATTGCAATCTTTCATTTATAAATGTTTATGTTATGTTCAAAATTCTCAATTCCCAAGTGATAGGAACCTTCGACCATTCGAATCTTGTGTATATTCATATTTTATTCTGTAGACTGAGCAATATTTGGCTTGTAACGCGACACCTACGTATCCCAGTTTTAAGGCTACAACGTTCCGCACTTAAAACAAGTTATAATCCTATGGCTCTGTGTGACATATGCACAATATAGCTTTCCAGAGATGTATAGCGTCTACTGTCCACATCCGATCACGGTTCAGAAATTATACTATGCCCACATCAGTCCTATATAAAATGATCGTTAGTAACTGAGAATACCTCTTACAAGGAAACAGATAAACGCATAGCAGCGGCATCCGACATGTGAAATTACAATAATGTCGTCACTAAATCTACAGGGTTATTACAAATGATTGAAGCGATTTCACAGCTCTACAATAACTTTATTATTTGAGATATTTTCACAATGCTTTGCACACACATACAAAAACTAAAAAAGTTTTTTTAGGAATTCACAAATGTTCGATATGTGCCCCTTTAGTGATTCGGCAGACATCAAGCCGATAATCAAGTTCCTCCCACACTCGGCGCAGCATGTCCCCATCAATGAGTTCGAAAGTATCGTTGATGCGAGCTCGCAGTTCTGGCACGTTTCTTGGTAGAGGAGGTCTAAACACTGAATCTTTCACATAACCCCACAGAAAGAAATCGCATGGGGTTAAGTCGGGAGAGCGTGGAGGCCATGACATGAATTGCTGATCATGATCTCCACCACGACCGATCCATCGGTTTTCCAATCTCCTGTTTAAGAAATGCCGAACATCACGATAGAAGTGCGGTGGAGCACCATCCTGTTGAAAGATGAAGTCGGCGCTGTCGTTCTCCAGGTGTGGCGTGAGCCAATTTTCCAGAATGTCCAGATACACGTGTCCTGTAACGTTTTTATCGCAGAAGAAAAAGGGGCCGTAAACTTTAAACCGTGAGATTGCACAAAACACATTAATTTTTGGTGAATTGCGAATCTGCTGCACGAATGCGTCAGGATTCTCTACCGCCCAGATTCGCAAATTGTGTCTGTTCACTTCACCATTAAGATAAAATATTGCTTCATCACTGAAAACAAGTTTCGCACTGAACGCATCCTCTTCCACGAGCTGTTGCAACCGCGCCGAAAATTCAAAGCGTTTGACTTTGTCATCGGGTGTCAGGGCTTGTAGCAATTGTAAACGGTAAGGCTTCCGCTTTAGCCTTTTCCGTAAGATTTTCCAAACCGTCGGCTGTGGTACGTTTAGCTCCCTGCTTGCTTTATTCGTCGACTACCGCGGGCTACGCGTGAAACTTGCCCGCACGCGTTCAACCGTTTCTCCGCTCACTGCAGGCCGACCCGTTGATTTCCCCTTATAGAGGCATGCAGAAACTTTAAACTGCGCATACCATCGCCGAATGGAGTTAGCAGTTGGTGTATCTTTGTTGAACTTCGTCCTGAAGTGTCGTTGCACTGTTATGACTGATGGATGTAAGTGTATTTCAAGCACGACATACGCTTTCTCGGCTCCTGTCGCCATTTTGTCTCACTGCGCTCTCGAGGGCTCTGGCGGCGGAAACCTAAAGTGCGGCTTCAGCCGAACAAAACTTTATGAGTTTTTCTACGTATCTGTAGTGTGTCGTGACCATATGTCAATGAATGGAGCTACAGTGAATTTATGAAATCGCTTCAATCATTTGTAATAGCCTTGTATAAACAGCACATCTGTGAAGTAGATGTATACACTGAGGATTGCAGTGTCTCACTAACTGAGTTATGAAACTGAAGTATCGATTTTACACTTAAGGTGCACACAGGGGAGTGGAGTAGATCACATAAATCTTCGCTCGTTTAGAAAAATGTGTCACGTTTCATTACACGTGAGATGGAAATCCTCTGATGAGCGAGAGGTTTACTGTTAACGACCGGAAGTAGACACTGCTCTAAGACCCACACAGAACAAGCGGTTGTATACGAGTCGAACGCAGGCTCTGTCACTCATCTGATACATTCTGACAGAACATCAGGAAAAACGTGGTCAAATGGCCTGCAGCAACTTCCCCCTCTGGACAGTGGACGCTATTCATCTCTGGAAAGCTATACTGTACATGTATCACACAGAGCCATTGTTTTAAGGAAGCAGTTTTCTCGTTTTACGGTTCGATACCACAGTTTATTGTAGAGAAACTTGCACGAAGGATGTATGTCATGGCTCGAAATATACACTCCTGGAAATGGAAAAAAGAACACATTGACACCGGTGTGTCAGACCCACCATACTTGCTCCGGACACTGCGAGAGGGCTGTACAAGCAATGATCACACGCACGGCACAGCGGACACACCAGGAACCGCGGTGTTGGCCGTCGAATGGCGCTAGCTGCGCAGCATTTGTGCACCGCCGCCGTCAGTGTCAGCCAGTTTGGCGTGGCATACGGAGCTCCATCGCAGTCTTTAACACTGGTAGCATGCCGCGACAGCGTGGACGTGAACCGTATGTGCAGTTGACGGACTTTGAGCGAGGGCGTATAGTGGGCATGCGGGAGGCCGGGTGGACGTACCGCCGAATTGCTCAACACGTGGGGCGTGAGGTCTCCACAGTACATCGATGCTGTCGCCAGTGGTCGGCGGAAGGTGCACGTGCCCGTCGACCTGGGACCGGACCGCAGCGACGCACGGATGCACGCCAAGACCGTAGGATCCTACGCAGTGCCGTAGGGGACCGCACCGCCACTTCCCAGCAAATTAGGGACACTGTTGCTCCTGGGGTATCGGCGAGGACCATTCGCAACCGTCTCCATCAAGCTGGGCTACGGTCCCGCACACCGTTAGGCCGTCTTCCGCTCACGCCCCAACATCGTGCAGCCCGCCTCCAGTGGTGTCGCGACAAGCGTGAATGGAGGGACGAATGGAGACGTGTCGTCTTCAGCGATGAGAGTCGCTTCTGCCTTGGTGCCAATAATGGTCGTATGCGTGTTTGGCGCCGTGCAGGTGAGCGCCACAATCAGGACTGCATACGACCGAGGCACACAGGGCCAACACCGGGCATCATGGTGTGGGGAGCGATCTCCTACACTGGCCGTACACCACTGGTGGTCGTCGAGGGGACACTGAATAGTGCACAGTACATCCAAACCGTCATCGAACCCATCGTTCTACCATTCCTAGACCGGCAAGGGAACTTGCTGTTCCAACAGGACAATGCACGTCCGCATGTATCCCGTGCCACCCAACGTGCTCTAGAAGGTGTAAGTCAACTACCCTGGCCAGCAAGATCTCCGGATCTGTCCCCCATTGAGCATGTTTGGATGAAGCGTCGTCTCACGCGGTCTGCACGTCCAGCACGAACGCTGGTCCAACTGAGGCGCCAGGTGGAAATGGCATGGCAAGCCGTTCCACAGGACTACATCCAGCATCTCTACGATCGTCTCCATGGGAGAATAGCAGCCTGCATTGCTGCGAAAGGTGGATATACACTGTACTAGTGCCGACATTGTGCATGCTCTGTTGCCTGTGTCTATGTGCCTGTGGTTCTGTCAGTGTGATCATGTGATGTATCTGACCCCAGGAATGTGTCAATAAAGTTTCCCCTTCCTGGGACAATGAATTCACGGTGTTCTTATTTCAATTTCCAGGAGTGTATTTCTTACATTGGAATATTAACAGCGATGCATTTCACACGACTGATAGGCCGGAAACTCTAGCAATCTAACATTATAGCTTGTGTTAAGTGCGGAACGTTGTAGCCTTAGGAGTGTGTGTGTTTATGTCCTCTCTTACCAGTACCATCTATGTACCGATCCTAGACACTAGAACCATACTTTAGATTTGATAGCATAGTTGATTTATATAAAATGCTTCAGACTCCATCCGTCTGGAGCTCCATCATGCATAAAAATCACCCGTTCCTTGTTCTGCTTAACAGTCTGCTATTACATCACAACACTTTCAAATCTGTTACTATACACCGATAAGGGGTGCTAACCTCCTCGACCTGGGCGCATCTGGGGAAATCTTGTGTACTTGGATGGGTGAGGACTCGGCAAGCTCCTTTAATTCACGAAACATGGAATGTAACGGTCTACTTCTGGTCTGTTGCAGATTAAATCGGTAATGGTGCTGCATGGCGGGTTAGTCAATGACAGTGTGAGGGGTCTTTTGGTCTCTAATTTTACCCTAGACTGTGAGAATGCTCTGTGGTGCCCATCAGCATAGAGTTAGATCATAAATTAAGCACTATGCTCGAAGTGTTAGAAATATGTAGAGCGCTATCTGGTATACATTGATTATGTATGTGTTTGACAATTAACTATAAATTGAGTCATCTCTCTACATTCGCAATGATATTCGCAGAGTAGAGGGGGGGGGGGGACGGTTTAGTTATGATACTGAAATTGATAAACATGCTGTTGCATCATTACTGTAAAATTGCTAGAATTGTTCGCACTGTCAACTGTAATGTTTATTAGTAGAGTACATTGATGGTGTCTTTTCCACCCCATCCGTCCACAGGTAACTGTTGAGTACCACATAATGATTGACTGACATCGCTTGTTTGAGTTAGAGACAGAGTTCTGGTGGAGGAACAACACTTTCTGTGGAGGGATAGCACCGAAACAGCGATCGCATACATGACTGCAATGTGGGGAATCAGTCGAAACGTAATGCAGAGCCATCAGCTATTGTGTCACTGTGACAGATGAGTTTAAATGTAGAGGTCATCAATCACTTTCAGACTACAGTTTGGAAAATCTCCACAACACCGTCAAACTCCTCCAGTTTCCTTATGTTGTAACTGTCTTTTATTTAATATTATCCACTGTGTGTAGCATGTTATGGTAGCCGGAGTAACAAGATGATTTACACCGTGTGACGTCTAGTTTTCTGTGAGAGGCAATGGATCAGAACGTGTTAATGTCAGCTTAGAATCTGACATAGACCTCAAAGTCATGGCGGAAAAACATAATGTATGGCAGTGTACAAAGCATGTTACAGGAGAAAAAAAAACAATGTTTCAAACAATGACACAGGGAGTGTCTCTTGCGAATTACAGTATGGGCAGTGCGATACATTCATCCTCCTATAGTACAGGTGATGAAACTTTAAACTGGTCGGTGCAGTGGCTCAACACCTATATATGTAATAGATGCCGGCACGCGTGCGGGATTTTTGTTTTCGACATATGGGAGGAGAGAGTTGTGGTAAAAATCTTATCGAGTTCTCTATCGGATGATGTTAGTGGAGCTTCTATAGTTCGTAATTTTTCTCTGTTGGATGGTACAGAATAACGATGATAGCATGTTGGGCTGAAAGATGTGAATGGGACCTGAGGGACACAGATCTGCTTCAGACTGTAGTTTCTGTATGTAGTTTGGGGAAGCACCACAATGCGCCCATTTCCACCGAATGGTCAAAACATGGTCATGTCGCACTTACTCAGGTCGCTCTGTTTCTACACGGGTCGTAGAAGGTGATGGATATGGCTTTCTCCGACTTCTGCTCAGTTCCGACTTCAACTGGAACGATCTTATGCCCAAAGCTGCAAAAATGACAGCACTCGCAAGATGCATAAGGACTGACTAAAACCACGTTGGATTTTTAGTGGAGCAGACAGGTTCGAGAAAGGTGACTCGTTTCGAGATATGAGTGTTCCAGAAATATGATATGGCATCGAGACAGAATGCGTTACAAATGTTGGGGAAATATCTAGTGGCAGTGGCGTGCGTGGGTTGCAAATACCTGTTTCATACCACTCTTCTCAGCCGAATCACTTTTAAGATTCGTCAATTTTATTACGATGGTGCATCATCTATATTCAGTGTCAGGGTATTTGTCTGGAAAACTAATTCATTCGTTGGTAATTCCCCACCTCGATTTATAAAGCTGGTATAGTTTTTAACAGGGATACTTGTGTGCACATGTAGAATCAAGACTGCTTGTGACAGTAACATACAGTAGTTGAGGAGATCGAGTTTTCCAGCATATGAGACGATTATGTCTCTCTTTCTAAGACATGGTGGTAGCACTAGCTAGAAAAACTTATGAGACATGTCCACCAATCGTTGATTATAGGTCAGTATTATTTCGTATATATTATTGACGAAGTATTATACTTAGTAGCAGGGGGTGCATGATAGGTTCACCTTGAGCATCAGACCTATAAATTCTGTGTTTGTGTTCCGACATGCGCAATGGGAATGACTATGTCCAGTTGTAAGGAAGGTATCGATATGACGTGGTAGCAAAGGGAAGAGTATGTCAAGGCATAAGAAGGGAACTGATATTTCTATTTCCAGAGCCACAGCCATCTGCATGGTGTATTTCCAATAATTCGCTCTTTGCCAAATGTCATTCAACTGAGACCACCAGCGTAACATTTAGTTGTAAGTACATCTACATCTACATCTACATTGATACTCCGCAAGCCACCCAACGGTGTGTGGCGGAGGGCACTTTACGTGCCACTGTCATTACCTCCCTTTCCTGTTCCAGTCGCGTATGGTTCGCGGGAAGAACGACTGTCTGAAAGCCTCCGTGCGCGCTCTAATCTCTCTAATTTTACATTCGTGATCTCCTCGGGAAGTATAAGTAGGGGGAAGCAATATTTTCGATACCTCATCCAGAAACGCACCCTCTCGAAACCTGGCGAGCAAGCTACACCGCGATGCAGAGCGCCTCTCTTGCAGAGTCTGCCACTTGAGTTTATTAAACATCTCCGTAACGCTATCACGGTTACCAAATAACCCAGTGACGAAACGCGCCGCTCTTCTTTGGATCTTCTCTATCTCCTCCGTCAACCCGACCTGGTACGGATCCCACACTGATGAGCAACACTCAAGTATAGGTCGAACGAGTGTTTTGTAAGCCACCTCCTTTGTTGATGGACTACATTTTCTAAGCACTCTCCCAATGAATCTCAACCTGGTACCCGCCTTACCAACAATTAGTTTTATATGATCATTCCACTTCAAATCGTTCCGTACGCATACTCCCAGATATTTTACAGAAGTAACTGCTACCAGTGTTTGTTCCGCTATCATATAATCATACAATAAAGGATCCTTCTTTCTATGTATTCGCAATATATTACATTTGTCTATGTTAAGGGTCAGTTGCCACTCCCTGCACCAAGTGCCTATCCGCTGCAGATCTTCCTGTATTTCGCTACAATTTTCTAATGCAGCAACTTCTCTGTATACTACAGCATCATCCGCGAAAAGCCGCATGGAACTTCCGACACTATCTACTAAGCCATTTATATATATTGTGAAAAGCAATGGTCCCATAACACTCCCCTGTGGCACGCCAGAGGTTACTTTAACGTCTGTAGACGTC
Organism: Schistocerca piceifrons; assembly: GCF_021461385.2. NCBI lineage: Eukaryota > Metazoa > Arthropoda > Insecta > Orthoptera > Acrididae > Schistocerca > Schistocerca piceifrons. The sequence goes on from NC_060149.1 coordinate 6,657,505, forward strand.
TCTCCATTGATAACAACATGCTGTGTTCTGTTTGCTAAAAACTCTTCAATCCAGCCACACAGCTGGTCTGATATTCCGTAGGCTCTTACTTTGTTTATCAGGCGACAGTGCGGAACTGTATCGAACGCCTTCCGGAAGTCAAGAAAAATAGCATCTACCTGGGAGCCTGTATCTAATATTTTCTGGGCCTCATGAACAAATAAGGCGAGTTGGGTCTCACACAATCGCTGTTTCCGGAATCCATGTTGATTCCTACATAGTAGATTCTGGGTTTCCAGAAATGACATGATACGCGAGCAAAAAACATGTTCTAAAATTCTACAAGAGATCGACGTAAGAGATATAGGTCTATAGTTTTGCGCATCTGCTCGACGACCCTTCTTGAAGACTGGGACTATCTGTGCTCTTTTCCAATCATTTGGAACCCTCCGTTCCTCTAGAGACTTGCGGTACACGGCTGTTAGAAGGGGGGCAAGTTCTTTCGCGTACTCTGTGTAGAATCGAATTGGTATCCCGTCAGGTCCAGTGGACTTTCCTCTATTGAGTGATTCCAGTTGCTTTTCTATTCCTTGGACACTTATTTCGATGTCAGCCATTTTTTCGTTTGTGCGAGGATTTAGAGAAGGAACTGCAGTGCGGTCTTCCTCTGTGAAACAGCTTTGGAAAAAGGTGTTTAGTATTTCAGCTTTACGCGTGTCATCCTCTGTTTCAATGCCATCATCATCCCGTAGTGTCTGGATATGCTGTTTCGAGCCACTTACTGATTTAACGTAAGACCAGAACTTCCTAGGATTTTCTGTCAAGTCGGTACATAGAATTTTACTTTCGAATTCAATGAACGCTTCACGCATAGCCCTCCTTACGCTAACTTTGACATCGTTTAGCTTCAGTTTGTCTGAGAGGTTTTGGCTGCGTTTAAACTTGGAGTGGAGCTCTCTTTGCTTTCGCAGTAGTTTCCTAACTTTGTTGTTGTACCACGGTGGGTTTTTCCCGTCCCTCACAGTTTTACTCGGCACGTACCTGTCTAAAACGCATTTTACGATTGCCTTGAACTTTTTCCATAAACACTCAACATTGTCAGTGTCGGAACAGAAATTTTCGTTTTGATCTGTTAGGTAGTCTGAAATCTGCCTTCTATTACTCTTGCTAAACAGATAAACCTTCCTCCCTTTTTTTATATTCCTATTAACTTCCATATTCAGGGATGCTGCAACGGCCTTATGATCACTGATTCCCTGTTCTGTACATACAGATTCGAAAAGTTCGGGTCTGTTTGTTATCAGTAGGTCCAAGATGTTATCTCCACGAGTCGGTTCTCTGTTTAATTGCTCGAGGTAATTTTCGGATAGTGCACTCAGTATAATGTCACTCGATGCTCTGTCCCTACCACCCGTCCTAAACATCTGAGTGTCCCAGTCTATATCTGGTAAATTGAAATCTCCACCTAAGACTATAACATGCTGAGAAAATTAATGTGAAATGTATTCCAAATTTTCTCTCAGTTGTTCTGCCACTAATGCTGCTGAGTCGGGAGGTCGGTAAAAGGAGCCAATTATTAACCTAGTTCGGTTGTTTAGTGTAACCTCCACCCATAATAATTCACAGGAACTATCCACTTCTACTTCACTACAGGATAAACTACTACTAACTGCGATGAACACTCCACCACCGGTTGCATGCAATCTATCCTTTCTAAACACCGTGTGTACCTTTGTAAAAATTTCGGCAGAATTTATCTCTGGCTTAAGCCAGCTTTCTGTACCTATAACGATTTCAGCTTCGGTGCTTTCTATCAGCGCTTGAAGTTCCGGTACTTTACCAACGCAGCTTCGACAGTTGACAATTACAATACCGATTGCTGCTTGGTCCCCGCATGTCCTGACTTTGCCCCGCACCCGTTGAGGCTGTTGCCCTTTCTGTACTTGCCCAAGGCCATCTAACCTAAAAAACCGCCCAGCCCACGCCACACAACCCCTGCTACCCGTGTAGCTGCTTGTTGTGTGTAGTGGACTCCTGACCTATCCAGCGGAACCCGAAACCCCACCACCCTATGGCGCAAGTCGAGGAATCTGCAGCCCACACGGTCACAGAACCGTCTCAGCCTCTGATTCAGACCCTCCACTCGGCTCTGTACCAAAGGTCCTCAGTCAGTCCTGTCGACGATGCTGCAGATGGTGAGCTCTGCTTTCATCCCGCTAGCGAGACTGGCAGTCTTCACCAAATCAGATAGCCGCCGGAAGCCAGAGAGGATTTCCTCCGATCCATAGCGACACACATCATTGGTGCCGACATGAGCGACCACCTGCAGATGGGTGCACCCTGTACTCTTCATGGCATCCGGAAGGACCCTTTCCACATCTGGAATGACTCCCCCCGGTATGCACACGGAGTGCACATTGGTTTTCTTCCCCTCTCTTGCTGCCATTTCCCTAAGGGGCCCCATTACGCGCCTGACGTTGGAGCTCCCAACTACCAGTAAGCCCACCCTCTGCGACTGCCCGGATCTTGCAGACTGAGGGGCAACCTCTGGAACAGGACAAGCAGCCATGTCAGGCCGAAGATCAGTATCAGCCTGAGACAGAGCCTGAAACCGGTTCGTCAGACAAACTGGAGAGGCTTTCCGTTCAGCCCTCCGGAATGTCTTTCGCCCCCTGCCACACCTTGAAACGACCTCCCACTCTACCACAGGTGAGGGATCAGCCTCAATGCGGGCAGTATCCCGAGCAACCACAGTCGTAGTCCGATCAGGGGATGCGTGGGACGAGCTGGCCGTCCCCGACAAACCCCCATCCCGACCCCCACAGTGATGCCCATTGGCAACAGCCTCAAGCTGTGTGACCGAAGCCAACACTGCCTGAAGCTGGGAGCGAAGGGATGCCAACTCAGCCTGCATCCGAACACAGCAGTTGCAGTCCCTATCCATGCTAAAAACTGTTTTGCTAAGAACGTCTGAACTAATCTACAGAGAGCGCAAACAAATCGACAAAATTTAAACGGTTATTAAAATACAAGATTGCCTAGTAAATGCAGTAATGCTGCTACTTGCGCACTGCTGACACTGCTCGGCGGCGGAAGGAGACTAAGCGAAATTACACTATTCAGGTACTAAAACACGATGCTACACTCTCAAATACTATAATACGCCCGAAATTTATGAATTAAACAATGCAAGAACCAAAAACACGCAAAGAAATTAAGGGTTAAACTATGTAACAAATGAGTGAGCTAGGAGTACAGGGATAAAATATGTATATGGCCGATTTCTTCCTAGGACGATTCTGTCTATGCTTGCTTGTAGTGCAGCGTCTGTGACTTGTGGCAGGAATGATTCAAGTTTCCCCTTAACTGTAGGAGCTGTCCAAATGCAGAGACCTGTTGAAGTGTAGAAATGTAGACATCTTAACCGGGTTTTCCTCTAGACAGCCAAATAGCAAACTATTACTTAGTATGGGTTGGATAGCTTTCGAGACCGTGTGACAATTTGAGAAGATTCAGTGTGGATGTGTGTTTGTGCTGGACTGTTTTTCCCTCCCACGTAAATTGTCCAGCTGACTACTTCTGCACATTTCACGCCTTTATTTAGTTGAGAGAAAATCGATTGTGTTGAGTGCATCTAGCATGTGGAAGACACGTTTACCAGTTCTCTAGACATGAGAAACACCTTAATTGACCTTGTACATTGCAGAGATGATTAGGAATCTGCTACATCACCAGCATCGGTATTTGCGAGTGAAGATATGTTTTCTCTATTTTAGTCAATGGTTTACAGCACACCCCACCTAGCTAAAGTTTCAGGTTTGTAGAGAAATAATTTCCAGTCTATATCTTCTGAATTATGTTATGCGAGTGATCGGTAGGATCCTGCTGTGTGCTTGATATCTATAAGTACTGCGAAAATAGTATAATATTATGGCAAATCACGCGAAGATAAACATGTTCTTGTAACCCCAGCGTCTGGAAATTTGTGTAGAATAGCGAGCAGGCAAGCAGGTCTGGACCAGAAACAGTAACGCGTTTGTGTCGAGGTGAAACGAGTCCGAATTTGTAGAACAGTTCTGAGAGTGACTTCAGCCCGCTGAGGGCACTCTGGTCACCTGTCTGGAGTGGATGACCACCAACCTCGCAGGGAAATATCTAGTACCACAAGTAAATCTACTGTGCTTTCTGTCTTCGCTGTATATGTACAAATGATGTAAAAGGGGCGATTTTTGTGTGGCATAGGATATGAATTGTATGTTTACTACATTGACACGATATGTGGTGATATATTGATTGGTTGGAGATCCTCTTAACGCTCTAATATTCAAGCTCCTGTCCTCAGTGGGTTAGCAGTAAAATTGAGTAAGAGCTTTTCAGTATTTGACGATATGTAGGGGCGCTTTGCAAGGTTTAATTGTTGGTGCAATATGGCGATCTGTTTAAAATAGTTTTTTGCCACAGAAAGCCTTATCTGCAGAAGGAAAAAAAAGGTGGATGGTGCTTCCACACCAGTGGCATGAGTAATTCACTGGGTAAATTCAAAAAGAGCCAATGACAATGCCCATTTCATTCACAAGACATCCTTTATGCTGGGATATAGGAGTCTCTACATAGCTGTGAGGACGTTTGCGTGTGTTAAAAGCAGGAAGGGTAGCACAAGATGGATGGGCTGCCATGTTAGGACCACAAGAATGAATGCATTAGATGTTATTCTGCGCTATTTTCGTAAACAGGTTCTGTTAGGGCAAGAATTTCCGTGCATACAAGCCGAGCCATCACGGAAACTCCTACAAAATCTCATGTTAAGTATTTCTGGGACATTATGGAATTTCCTACAGTTCGACTTGGTTATTATTTTAGATAGCCCTATGGCTTCAGTACAACATTGAAAACATTGCTAGATGCGCTTGCAATGGTATGTAGCTATTCACGGTGATGCGTCAGCCACACATCATGCAAGGTCCATTAGAATCACTAGGGACAAAGCAGCTTGTACTATTCTGGAACAGATATCTGCAGTGTCACTTGGCAATTAGCTTTTCGCCGGACCGGAGGTGGAGGGGAGGTTCACACCAGCAGTGGTGAACACACACGCCCTCCTCCCAACTTGGAGCATCTGCGCTCTGCAACTAGGTCATCACTCCCATCCTGTCGCGTCATCAACGGCGCCTAGGTGATCGCTTATTTCGAGAGGAAGGTCTGAGGCGTCAAGTAAGAAGCGGATGCCACCACTTCATGCTTGAGGGACCCGAACGGGCACCTGTGCATGGATTGGCAGTTGACGACTGTGTCACTTCGAGGGGGCTTCCGCTAGCCTCCTGTGTGGTCCAGTGGACAGGGGGCGGTGGGCAGTGACTGCTTGTCTGCTGCATTATTTTGCGTGCAGGTCTGTAGGCTGTGCTATGCGTTATTTTGACAGTTTACGATTCAGTTTCGTGTCTGCACATCACTGTACTGCATTATTTAGGAGGAGTTTGCATATCTGTATTGAAATTATTTGGGTAAATTAGGAGTTGTTCACAGGTCTGCAGAGCATTATTTAGGCGTATATGATAATTAATTGAAACCCTCAACTGCTGGCAGGTGTTGTTGATATACCTTGATGTGGACAGCTGAAAATGTTGCCCTGACCAGGACTCGAACCCGGGATCTTCAGCTTACATGGCAGATGCTCTATCCATCTGAGCCACCGAGGACACAGATAAATAGCGTGACTGCATCTCTTGCATGCTTCCCGTGAGACCCACATTGCCAACTGTTCACAATCTACATATGTAATGTACCTAATAGATATTTACCCATCCACTCATTACTCGTGCCAACTAAGGTGATGATTCCTGTAAGAGTTAGAGCAACCTGTGCACATTCACACAGACGAAGGTCAATGGCTGGGTAGCCTTTAACTATATATGAAGATGGTAACTGTTCTCAAAAGAACAGATACCATTTATGACCATGCAGCTTCTCTAGAATAAATTATGATTAATTATCCAAGTACTCCAAGTGACGTATCTTCCCACCATTTTCTTAGGCTAGTAAAGGTAACCATGATGTATTGAATTAACCTGATAGAACTTGAACTTCCCGCCATTTTCTTGGGGAGGGGGTTAGGTTAGTGGAGGTAGCCCACTCGACCTACCTTCCTGCCAAAATTCAAACTTCCCACTAAAATCCGCCATCTTGATGACATCATGGCTGCCATCTTGGATTATGTCATCGCCACCATCTGGGATAACTGTACTTTGGTGTGGGGCTGCCCTTGTACCAATACTCATGTGACATATGAGACAGAGAATTACAAGAGTAAAACAAGGGTCCCTGTCGTTTGAACATATATTCATTCATTTTTGACTTACATAGCATTTTGTACAGAGCAAGGAAAATGCTGGTGATAACACAAAGGGTACAGGATTCGCTTGATGTCTTGTCCAAGGTGCTGTGACTTTGTTGATATCCGCTTGGCCCATTCCAGGTGGGCTTTAACCAACGCTGAAAATACTCAGTATTGTAGAACATTCAGTATAATGTCGTTTATTGAAACTGAACTACACTTCTCGAACTATCACTATATACACACAAAGAAAACAAATAACATGTACATGACTATTCATCAAGAGCATCGGTGAGGTCTGTCGGAGCTGGTCCTAGCTCAGCGAGGAACTGGCTGTACTGCTGCTGCGCTGGTCTTATAAAGCCGGCGGAGGTCGGCGGAGTACTCCAACTTTCCCTATGTCTGTGAGGCGACCTCTGCAGAAAAAGGTTCACATCAGTCTCTAGCAAGTTCTGTTTATTTTGAACAATTGTTTTCCTCTTGGTTGCGCCTGCAAGTGCTTGTGTATGTTATATAGTACAAAGGGGTGTCTTGAGTGTAGTCTGCCTGGCAGGGTCCGTCTGTGGCAGACGTAACAAACACATGTACCGTATGTGTGCTCAAGCATTAACAGTGATGATTTACAATTGGGCACAGTTTCCTGTGAGATGCGCAGAATACTGCGCTCTGGACTACTCCTAACGATGCCAGGACAGTGACTGATGTTCTACATCTACATACATACTCCGCAATCCACCATACGGTGCGTGGCGGAGAGTACCTCGTACCACAACTAGCATCTTCTCTCCCTGCTCCACTCCCAAATATAACGAGGGAAAATTGACTGCCCATATGCCTCTGTATGAGCCCTAAGCTCTCTCATCTTATCTTTGTGGTCTTTCCGGGAAATATAAGTTGGTGGCAGTAAAATTGTACTGCAGTCAGCCAGAAATGCTGGTTCTCTAAATTTCCTCAGTAGCGATTCACGAAAACAACGCCTCCTTTCCTCCAGAGACTCCCACCCGAGTTGCTGAAGCATTTCCGCAACACTCGTGTGATGATCAAACCTACCAGTGACAAATCTAGCAGCCCACATCTGAATTGCTTCTATGTCCTCCCTCAATCCGACCTGATAGGGATCCCAAATGCTCGAGCAGTACTCAAGAATAGGTCGTATTAGTGTTTTATAAGCGGTCTCCTTTACAGATGAACCACATCTTCCCAAAATTCTACCAATGAACCGAAGACGACTATCCGCCTTCCCCACAACTGCCACTACATGCTTGTCCCACTTCATATCGCTCTGCAATGTTACGCCCACATATTTAATCGAAGTGACTGTGTCAAGCGCAACACTACTAGTGGATTATTCAAACATTGTCGGATTATTTTTCCCATTCATCTGCATTAATTTACATTTATCTACACTCCTGGAAATTGAAATAAGAACACCGTGAATTCATTGTCCCAGGAAGGGGAAACTTTATTGACACATTCCTGGGGTCAGATACATCACATGATCACACTGACAGAACCACAGGCACATAGACACAGGCAACAGAGCATGCACAATGTCGGCACTAGTACAGTGTATATCCACCTTTCGCAGCAATGCAGGCTGCTATTCTCCCATGGAGACGATCGTAGAGATGCTGGATGTAGTCCTGTGCAACGGCTTGCCATGCCATTTCCACCTGGCGCCTCAGTTGGACCAGCGTTCGTGCTGGACGTGCAGACCGCGTGAGACGACGCTTCATCCAGTCCCAAACATGCTCAATGGGGGACAGATCCGGAGATCTTGCTGGCCAGGGTAGTTGACTTACACCTTCTAGAGCACGTTGGGTGGCACGGGATACATGCGGACGTGCATTGTCCTGTTGGAACAGCAAGTTCCCTTGCCGGTCTAGGAATGGTAGAACGATGGGTTCGATGACGGTTTGGATGTACCGTGCACTGTTCAGTGTCCCCTCGACGATCACCAGTGGTGTACGGCCAGTGTAGGAGATCGCTCCCCACACCATGATGCCGGGTGTTGGCCCTGTGTGCCTCGGTCGTATGCAGTCCTGATTGTGGCGCTCACCTGCACGGCGCCAAACACGCATACGACCATTATTGGCACCAAGGCAGAAGCGACTCTCATCGCTGAAGACGACACGTCTCCATTCGTCCCTCCATTCACGCCTGTCGCGACACCACTGGAGGCGGGCTGCACGATGTTGGGGCGTGAGCGGAAGACGGCCTAACGGTGTGCGGGACCGTAGCCCAGCTTCATGGAGACGGTTGCGAATGGTCCTCGCCGATACCCCAGGAGCAACAGTGTCCCTAATTTGCTGGGAAGTGGCGGTGCGGTCCCCTACGGCACTGCGTAGGATCCTACGGTCTTGGCGTGCATCCGTGCGTCGCTGCGGTCCGGTCCCAGGTCGACGGGCACGTGCACCTTCCGCCGACCACTGGCGACAACATCGATGTACTGTGGAGACCTCACGCCCCACGTGTTGAGCAATTCGGCGGTACGTCCACTCGGCCTCCCGCATGCCCACTATACGCCCTCGCTCAAAGTCCGTCAACTGCACATACGGTTCACGTCCACGCTGTCGCGGCATGCTACCAGTGTTAAAGACTGCGATGGAGCTCCGTACGCCACGGCAAACTGGCTGACACTGACGGCGGCGGTGCACAAATGCTGCGCAGCTAGCGCCATTCGACGGCCAACACCGCGGTTCCTGGTGTGTCCGTTGTGCCGTGCGTGTGATCATTGCTTGTACAGCCCTCTCGCAGAGTCCGGAGCAAGTATGGTGGGTCTGACACACCGGTGTCAATGTGTTCTTTTTTCCATTTCCAGGAGTGTATATTTAGAGTTTGCTGCCATTCTTTACACCAATCACAAATCCTGTCCTAGTCATCTTGTATCCTCCTACAGTCACTCATCGACGACATCTTCCCGTACACCACAGCATCATCAGCAAACAGCCGCACATTGCTATCCACCCTGTCCAAAAGATCATTCATGTAGATAGAAAACAACAGTGGACCTACCACACTTCCTTTGGGAACTCCAGACGGTACCCTCACCTCCGATGAACACTCACCATCGAGGACAGCGTACTGGGTTCTATTACTTAAGAAGTCTTCGAGCCACTCACATATTTGGGAACCAATCCCATATGCTCGTACCTTAGTTAGGAGTCAGCAGTGGGGCACCGAGTCAAACGCTTTCCGGAAGTCTAGGAACATGGCATCCGTCTGATACTCTTCATCCATGGTTCGCAAGATATCATGTGAAAAAAGGGCGAATTGCGTTTCGCAGGAGCGATACTTTCTGAAGCCGTGCTGATGCATGGACAGCAACTTCTCTGTCTGAAGGAAATTCATTATATTCGAACTGAGAATATGTTCGAGAATCCTGCAACAAACCGATGTTAACGATATTGGTCTGTAATTTTGAGGATCTGTCCTTCTACCCTTCTTATATACAGGCGTCACCTGCGCTTTTTTCCAGTCGCTCGGGACTTAACGTTGGGCAACAGATTCGCGATAAATGCAAGCTAAGTAATGAGCCAATGCAGTAGAATACTCTCTGTAAAACCGAATTGGAATCCCATTAGGACCTGGCGATTTATTTATTTTCAACCATTCAGCTGCTTCACTACCCCAGGGATGTCTATCACTATGTTCTTCATACGGGAATCTCGAACGGCGGTATGTTTGTACGATCCTCCTGCGTGAAAGATTTCTCAAATGCTAAATTTAAAATTTCAGCTTTCGTTTTGCTGTTTTCCGTAGCCAGGCCAGATTGATCAGTGAGTGACTGGCTGGAAGCCTTTGACCCGCTTACCGATTTTACGTAAGACCAGAATTCCTTGGGTTTTCAGCAAGATCTTTTGCTAAGGTATGACGGTGGTAGTGGTTGTATGCTTCGCGCATCGCTCTTTTTACAGCAGCACGAATCTCTACTAACTTTTGCCTGTCCGCATTTTCCAGATCTTTCTTGTACCGCGAGTGCAACTGTCTTTGCTTCCTGAGCATTCTCCGAATTGCGCTGTTAAACCACGGTGAGTCTTTTCCGTCCGTAACCCACTGTTTCGGCACATACATGTCCAAAGCGTGATTTACAATGTGTTTAAAATTTGCCCATAATTCTTCCACGTCCATCGTACCGGAAGTAAATGAAGTCGATTCATTTACTAAGTGGGATGGTAACAACTGCATATCTGCTATTCCTAGTAAGAATACCCTCCTAGCCTTCTTGATCGATTTTTTTAGTTTTCGTAACCATAGTCGTAATGAGAACATCATGACCAGTAAGCCCTGTCTCAACACTGACACCGTCGATGAGGTCTGGTCTGTTCGTGGCTACCAGATCTAAAATATTTCCATTACTCGTTGGTTGTCGATTTAGCTGCTCAGACAGTTTTCGGATAATGTGTTAAAAATTAATTCACACGACGGCTTGTCTTTACGACCAGTAATGAATCCATAAACATCCCAGTCCATACTAGGTAGGTTGAAGTCGCCTCCGACTAATATAGAATGATCCGGGTACTTCTGCGATACAGAGTGTAGAATCCCTTTGAATGATTATAGAACTGTCACGGTGGAACCTGGTGGCCGGAATAACACCCAACAATTAACTTTATTTCTCCTAGCCTTGTTAAATGTGTCCAGATAACTTCACAATCACACTCTACTTCGACCTGAGTAGACACAATATTTTTGTCAACTGCAGTGAAGACACCACCTCCTACGGTGTCTAATCTGTCTTTCCGATACACGTTCCAACCCTCACTAAATATTTCAGACCTTCTTATCTCAGGGTTCAGCTAGGTCTCAGTCCCGAGATTAATTTGCGTGCCACACGCTTCCTGGAGGGCAGTAAATTCAGGAACTTTATTCCGAACACTCTGAAAATTTACTGCTAATATCTTAATAGCTGAAGTGTCTTTACACTGAGCGCGTCCTGATTTCGCTGCCTGCACGTCGACTGGTGAGTGTTCATCACGACACTTCGCACTACTGCCTAGCCTAAAAAAACCCCATGTGCACGCCACAAGTACTCTGCTACCCGAGTAGCCGCTTCCTTTGTGTAGTGCACCCCTGACCTATCTAGGGGCGTCCTACGTTTCCCCACCCAATAGCGCAAGTCTAGAAATCTGCAGCCAAGACCGTCACATAGTCGACGAAGCCTCTGGTTGAGACGCTCCACTCGGCTCCAAACCAAAGGACCCCGATCCACTCAGGGGACGATGCTGCAAGTAGAGAGCTCTGCTTGCACCCTGCATGCGAGGCCAGCGGTCTTGACCAAATCCGCCAGCCGCCTGTACGAACTGAGGATCGCCTCAGAACACAAGCCACAGGCATCATTGGTGCCGACGTGAGCAACTACTTGCAGACGACTGCACCCCGTACGCTCGATAGCCGCAGGCAAGGCCGCCTCCACGTCTCGGACGAGGCCCCCAGCAGACAGACCGAGTGCCCGTTGGATTTATTTCCAGCCCTGTACGGTATTTCCCTAAGGGGTTCCATCCCCCGCCTAACGTTGGAGCTCCCAATAACCAGCAAGCCTTTGTCCCCGTGTGCCTGCTCGGGCCCTGCTGAAGGAGCGCCCACCTGCCCACTGACAGGATGAACGGGCGAGGCCAGCCGGCCAGCCTCCACATTGGCCCTCCGCCTCGAGCGACGCGAACGCGTTGCAGTCAACCACTCACCCAGAGGTGAGGGCTGCCCCCACGCGCTGGGTACACTAGAAGGTGCCTCGGCGGCTGAGTCAGCGGACGCAGCAAGCGACACCTGGGGTGTCTCAAGCGACGCGACAGACCCTCCGCCGTCGCTGCACCTCGAGGCAGCAGCCTGAAGGCGGCTGACCGTGGCCAACAGCACGCTCAGCTGCTCGCGAACCGCGGCCAGTTCCTCCTGCGCCCGCACACAGCACGCACACACCCTATCCATCCCACTGCTAATATCTGGACGTATAGAGTTGCGAGAAATAAAACAGCAATATGCGATTGCACAGTTGCGTCACCAGCGCGATTGAGCTGCGATATATGAACAATTACTTACGAACTAAGCGATCAAATGACCACGACTACGCTACTATACAGATACTACAGTGCGATCCTACTACTGTCTTAGTACAAATGACAACCGCCTACGCGATGTTACACTCTACAGTTATTAAAGTTTGATACTACCTCTTTCTAATTCGAAAATACGCAAAGATCCGAAAAATTTCACTACGAAAGCTCACAAACACAAAAAGTAATTTGAATTAAACCTGCGGAACGAATACGAAAAACTAAATATACGACTAGTTTCTGCTACTGCTGCTCGCACACGTCACTCTGCGAGCACAGATGAAACTGCACTGGCCTCTGCCTGTTGCTAACTGACTCTGCGAAATAAACAGAAAGCACTGGTTGTCCAAAACAAACAACTGACTAACGACTCCGCGAATTTAGACTTTACAGCTATCAATAAGCAATATTACTCCTCTCAGATACGAGAATACGCAAGGATTTTATGTAATTAAATACGCAATTGTACAAACACTCGGAAAGAAATTAAGAATCAAACTACAAAACTAATATGAAAACTAAATATGCGACTCGCTACTGCACTGATGTTGCTTCGTTTGTCGTCCAACTTTCAGTTCGTCTGCTAATGAGCAAGTTTAACATAATGACACAGCACTGTGAGTAACGGGTGGTCGGTGTGGATGCCCCCTGCAATATCACTGGTGCTCCTCTCTCCTGATATCAGGACGATCTCAGCGCGCTCGACGTATGATAAAGTCATCAGCTTTCACGTCACCTGCAAGGGAAATAACATCGGTCGTAACTTGAAAATGAATAAATCTAGTCACAAGCGAAATGTTTTTCTCGTGGAATTCTCTGTATGTTAGGAATGTCACATATCCCTTTCCCTTTTCAAAATTACGGGTTGCATCCAAGTTGGCAGCTTCCAAAGTGGTGCCATGACGCTTACAGCATCATTCTTCGCCTTCGTTTCATCTGATTTTTCTTTAGCAAACCATAATTTCTGGTTGTGTTGACTATAGTACTCTTCTTTAACAGAGTTAATACCACCAGTGGCTTCGTCAGTTTCACTTGGCTGTTTCATAATTTTTCAAGCTGTTTGCCGTCTAGTAATAATAGATAGTATCATTACAGTTTTAAATGTAGTGTGTTATATCAACTGCCAGTCCTTCAGAAGCAAGACAAGGATTGCGTACCGAAGCATACGTAAATGTCTAGAGACTGGATTAACAAAAAGATAAAGAAAATAAAGAAACGTTAAGGCGATAGTTTTAATGCATTAGGTGTTCTACCTTCATTTGAGTGCAATGAACAGAACATGCACACAACCACGTGAAACTGTCAGGAAGGTCTTTAATTGGGATGTTGTACAACTCGTGCGTCATATTGGCTTGAATTTCCGTAATGACGTCAAACTGTTGCTCTTCATGCGAATTTCTGCACTTCTTGTTTTGTGTTACGTTCGTATTGATAACACCTAGTTTCGTCAGGCTTTCCCATGAAAGAACTGTTTGCGTTTTGCATATAAATCAAGTCGTGGCAGGAGTCTACACGTCGTTGTTTATGTTGGGGAGTCCAGGTGTGCGGAACAAACTTTGAACACACTGTTCTCTGGCTCAAGAAAAATGTCTTTAACATTCGATAGAAAGGTTACTCCTTTGCGGTTTGTGACACAACAACACTGACAGACCATGGGCGCACATGGGTGCACGTCTACTGTCTAACATGGTTGCTCTCGACTAACTGGTGAAATTCACATCTGTAATTTACTGTTGTTAGTTCATGCTGCTATTGTAGTTATTCAGAGCTTTATACCGGGGAAAACAAAGGGGTAAGACGTGTTAAAGGAAAATATATGAACCATCTTCGTTTTGCTGATGGCGCTGTACAGACCGCTCTTCAGCAACGAACAGAACCATCTAACAGAACGGGTTTGAAAGTAGGCACGAAAGTCGATTACAACACGACAAATTAAGTGTCGAAAAGAAAATATTATAGCACCAAGCAAAGATTTTGATACATTAGCTCAACTTCATTTTTTTAGTAAGACGTTTATGTGTGAACATAGCTGTAAATGGTAGTGCAACCAAAGTATTGTGCACTAATTATGGTAGACATTGTAATTTAAAAAGCTTAAAGACCGTGGCTTTGGATACAGAAACGACTGAGCAACTGTTGTCGCAAAACTGATGACGATAGGATATGGAAACCAAAAATGGACTCTAGTACATTTGATAAAAGATCACCTGATAGATCAAAATAGATGCAGAAGGGCTAGTTAACCAAACAAGACAAGTAACTGAGATATTTCAAAGAGGATGTACAGGCAGAAGCCTATCACATGACAAAAGAAGACTAATTTCACATGTTCAGTTTAACAGTTAACCACGCAATTAAGGAAACTGTTACGTAGTATCCCTTAGGAGTCGGTAACGGTACGAAACAATCAGATCTCAAGTGCGATTAGATCTGACAAGTGCGTGCTTTTTGTGGTAGTTGTATTTCACCTTGGTGTTTTGTCCTTGGTTATCTACAAAGGGCTCGTCGAACGAACGACCCTATTGCGACGCGGATTATCGATTTGCTGCGCACACAGTTCAGTATCTGCGGCTGCGAAATATTTTACGGCGCGATAGAACTAATGAACAATCAATATCTACTCTCGTAACTATCGTTATAGAATAGTATATTCTATTTACAGTTGTACATAATACGAAGCAACTTTTTCTCGCCCACCGGACGTGTTTGCAGTTGGTGCATAAATTGTTAAAGAGGTCTAAGAAATTAATACAAATTAGTTTCAGATATACTAA
The DNA here is from genome assembly GCF_021461385.2 of Schistocerca piceifrons. Taxonomy (NCBI): domain Eukaryota; kingdom Metazoa; phylum Arthropoda; class Insecta; order Orthoptera; family Acrididae; genus Schistocerca; species Schistocerca piceifrons. Next base: position 6,672,639 of record NC_060149.1, read on the forward strand.
TGTTCATAGTTGTTCCTTCATTTGTACACGCTTCCTTTCTTTACATTTTCCGCATAGAGGGTTTTTACCAAGTCCGATCTCTTATCACGGTGCGCAACAAGTTAGTGGAAGTGCTTCCAGCTCTACCTCTTGGAACGCCTCGGTATTATGTGTTTTAATGTCTTTTATTACAGCACTGCTACGTCGGATAGGTGTTGCACAGGAAGTGAAGTGTTTTTTATTCGGTAACTGCAAAGTTCTTCCCCACATAATGGTACTGCTTCCTTTACGTAAAACTGTATGCATTTACATCTACATCTGCATCTGTTCGCCACAAGCCACCTTCCCTGTGTAGCGAAGGGTACTTTCGGAAACACTAACATTCCATCCCCAGCTCCTATTTCCGATTCCATTTATGAATGGTGCTTCGGAAGGAAAATTGTCTTTCAGGCTCCGGGTGAGTTTTAATTTTTTCGTCGTGCTCGTTACGTAGAATGTTTGTAGGAGGAAGTAATATGTTGTATAATTCTTATTGGAACGCAAGCCGTTTGAATTTTAACCGTAAATCTCTCTGTTACATACCAAAATTTTGTTGCAGCATTTGGTATTGGAGTTCATTGAGGATCTCTGAACGCTATCGCACTTACTGAACGACCTTCTTTCGTGGTCAAATTTCATTTGCTTACGAGTCATATTTTAATGAGTCGTTATTAGCAATTGCACTGACTGGCGGTTCTCTCGGGCCTTGGTAGAAAATTTTATACATTATGGATGAATCACACGGATCATTGTTGTTAAATTCCACAGTAACTATTATTTGTTTCAGGTACCTGATGATGGCGTAACAGCCGAAAATCGTTTCGTGAAACAGATAATAAATATTTTAGTATATTAAACCAGTGTTGTGAGTGTTTCATTCATAATTGTTGGTATTGCTTTTTCTTTGCATTGTGTTAATAATCCTGAGCATTTTGGCGAGGGCAAGGGAGATGAGTCGATTCATCGAGACAGACATAGAGACTTCTGTTGATATTGCTCTCTGGTGGCCAGTCGGGTGCAGTCGTTCACGTAACCCGATATTTCGACACCGTACCTTGCTGTCATCTGCAGATAACACCCGTAAAACGAACATCTTTCCTACATCGTCCTACCATCCACAGCCGGTCCCAAGGACCGTCGGGTCCCGATGAGCACGGAAGTCGTTCTGCGATTTCACTTGGCTGGACGCCGGCTTCAACATTTCAATGAGAGTGAAGCCACTGTTTCCTTTTATCAAGCCCTTGGCCACTAGCTTTTCAAGAGCTACCTTTAGAACACAGTATCAAAACGACGACGTCTTCCTTAGCACATCCGTTTCTCCATATTTCATTGAATCCCCCGTAGCTGTTAAGTGTTCCGCAACATAGAATTTCATTGATTGCTTGAGTTCGTTGTGTCTCCTCTGCTCCTATCACCTTTCTTCTGTCCGTACAGTCTGCTAGATGTATACCTTACCGTATTTGTGAGGAATACGGTAGACATCCGGTTTAAGTAACCCTAAGTCATATTTCATCGTACCTAATAGTGCACGTGTTTTCCGAGGTGATCGGTAGGCGCATGGAATTTGATGACGAGACATGATTCAGCCAATTTTTTTTCATACCTTGGCAGCGTACTGCAGGTACGCCATTGTCTGATCTTCCTTGTCGTGTTCAATTTTTAAGTCTGCAACTTCTGACAGAAATCACGTCTGATGTTCCCCCCGCCGTACCCGTTCTTTCTGAATACGTTCTTACGGTGGTAGGGCATCCTCGGTAGGCTTTCATTGTATGATATTACTTTAGGGACCTGTGAACGTAGCACGCACTGACACTGTGCAGCATGATTGCAGCTGGAGGACTGGAGATACAAATCAACAGGAGTGGCTTTCCAATGTCCTACAGTGCCGTCCATTCAGTACTAGGACGTCCAAGAAGAGGAGTTCGCCGTTCTCTTTTACCCCAATAGCGAATCTGATACTGGGGTGCAGAGTTCCTTTGTTGGAGACTCTACTGAGGTGTTCCACTCACGTGTGGCCACACCACAAGTATGCAATTAATAAATCAGAAAGAGTATGTTGGCTTCAGCGCAGCTTTCTCCTGAGCTCTGTCTTCCAAATATTCCATGAATAAGCTTACCACAACCTGTAACAGAGGTCACCCCGTGACGAAGACATCCTTTTGCTCATTGCAGTCGTCACCGAAGAGAGATAATGTACACTATGTGACCAAAAGTATCCGGACTCCTCTAAAAACATACGTTTTTCATATTACGTTTATTCTGCTGCCACCTGCTGCCAGATACTCCATTTCAGCGACCTCAGTAGTCATTAGAGAGAGCAGAATGGGGTGCTCCGTGGAACTCACGAATTTCGAATGTGGTCAGATGATTGGGTGTCACTTGTGTTATACCCCTGTACGCGAGATTTCCACACTCCTAAACATCTCTAGGGCCACTGTTTACGATGTGATAGTGAAATGGAAACGTGAAGGGACACGTACAGCACAAAAACGTACAGGCCGAACTCGTCTGTTGACTGATAGAGGTCGCCGACAGCGAAGAGGGTCGTATTGTGTATCTATACCATCACACAGTAGTTCCAAACTGCATCAGGATCCACTGCAAGGACTATGAGAGAGGTGAAAACTTGGATTCCATGGTCGAGCGGCTGCTCATAAGCCACACATCACGCCGGTAAATGCCAAACGACGCCTCGCTTTGTGTAAGAGAGTAAACATTGGACGGTTGAACAGTGGAAGAACGTTGTGTGGAATGACGAATCACGTTACACAATGTTGCGAGCCAATGACAGGCTGTGGGTATGGCGAACGCCCGGTGAACGTCATCTCCCAGCGTGTGTAGTGCTAATAGTAAAATTCGGAAGCGGTCGTGTTATGGTGTGGTAGTGTTTTCCATGGAGAGGGCATGCACCCCCTGTTGTTTAGCACTATCACAGCATAGGCCTAAATTGATGTTTTAAGCACCTTCTTGCTTCCCACAGTTGAAGAGCAACTCGGGGATGCCGATTGCGTCTTTCAACACGATCGAGCACCTGTTCATAATGCACGGCCTCTGGCGGAGTGGTTACACGGCAATAACATCCCTGTAATGGACTGGCCTGCACGGAGTCCCGACTTGGATCCTATGGAACACCTTTGGGATGTTTTGGAATGCCAACTTCGTGCCAGGCCTCACCTACAGGACATCTATACCTCTGCTTATTGCAGCACTCCGTGAAGAATGGGCTGCTATTCCCCAAGAAACCTTTTAGCACCAGACTGAACGTATGCCTGCGAGAGTGGAAGATGTTATCAGGGCTAAGGGTGGGCCAAACCCATACTGAATTACAGCATTACCGATGGTGGGAGCCACAAACTTGTAAGTCATTTTCAGCCAGGTGTCCGGATACTTTTGATCACATAGTCTATATATGAGGAGGCGAAGAAGTTAGACATTGTAAGTTGAAGGCGCGGTATAGAAAATACGGCTGCTCTATATGTATCCCCTGAATGTGACGGCAAAGTAAACTGTCGAAACTCGGTGTTCCGTAAACAACTCCACCCTTTTGGACACTCTAGAGCTATTGAAACAGTTTCGGCAAGTAAACGTTTCCACTGTCAGAGCTCCCAGACATTATTCTAATAGATTTTGTTTCTTAAGTTGTACGTCATCTGCAAAGGAATGAACGAAGGTGTAGGCTTAGGCCTTCTGTTTGCCTTCACACTGTTTTCGGACTTATTCGATGTTACAGTGAGTGTTGTTTATATTCAGTAACTGCTACTAAGACCTTGGGACTGATTTGGTATAATATTCCATCACATGCGGACATTTACAAACACAGACATTAATTCCCACATTGAAGAGGTGTTAGAAGAAAACTGCAATAGCGCAGTGCTACATCAAAGGACCCACCTTGCGAGCGAGTGCTCGTAAGAGTTCATTGATAAGGAACAGAAAAAAGTTTCCAAATGCTCTCACCTTTCATTGGCTCCAAAAAAGAATCCTTCAACATAATACGACACATTCGTATTGGGCGGCTAGTTATCGCTCCACTAATGCTGTGGTGAGCGTTCGCGGTCGCTGAATCGTGCATAGCATTCGCGATATTAGGGCAGGCAAAGCTAATTCGAGCTGATTTTGAAACCCGAGTCCCTCAAACATGTACTATGGCAGTACTGGCTGAATTCAGTGGGTCTGTATAGCAATTAGCCGCGTTTGGCTGGTATCCGTACCTGGTTTAATCCTCGGAAAAGGAGTTCATCGAAACCAACAATTACCGATAGTATTCCGGAATGAACTTCTGAGAGCGCATTGTATGCTGCTAAAATCGTACATAACTGGAAGTCGGACTGCACTGAAACACAGATTTAGTTCAAATTCAATTTCTCTTCCACTGCGCCAAAGTCCAGTGCAGACGGTCTATTACCCATTTCAGTCGCAGTTGCAGGTGCCGTGGTGTTAAAACTGGCACATGCGTGGGTCGTCGGCTGTGAAGGCCCATCGTTAGGAGTGTTCGATGCATTGTGTGTTCATACACACTTGTATTGTGCCCAGCATTACAGTCTGATGGTAGTTCCTCCATAGTGCGTCGCCTGTCCTGTTTTACCAGTCTGCCAGTCTACGATGTCCCACATCCGCACGACGTCTGGACGGTTTCGCGGACACCCAACAAGTATCAGAAATGCTCGTGCCGAACCTCCGGACCATCGCAGTCTGCCTTCGACCAAACTCAGGTAGCGCGTCTTTCCTATTCTCTATACGGACATCACGCTGACTCATACTACATGCATCGTGAGTGTGTCTAACTAGCAGTTATTCCTCGTCAGGTAACGCTGCTATCGCATGGACTGATTTATATTGATAGTAGGTCGGTGGTCATAATTTTCTGAGTGGTCAGTGTGTATTCAAATTAGGAGAACAGAAAACTGCTCACAGACACTCATGCGACATAGAAATATAAATACTTCGTTTGAATCACAAATAAACAACTAAAGAGTGTGATATTCCACTTGAGCTACTTACTAGTCAAAACCATCTAACCACTTCAAAATCAGTTTTATCATTTTACATACATCCTGAAGATATACAGGGTGTAAATAAACTACGTATACAAGCTTTTAGAGTGCTTAGAGGAGATTATTGGAAATTAAAAGAGAGAGTTGCACCGATTCATCGCTTGGGATCTATGGATGTTTTAACATCAGGGACATTCTGAAACAGTGTTTTAGAAATGTTGCTGAGAACATTGTTCATTTGCATTACTGGCACTTGCTTGTTAAAATCATCTAAAATGCGTAAAACAACCAGGTGTTTCACGCATAACAGCTGCAGCTTCACCAAAACGAGCAACCAGTTCGTCTGATATCTCTGTCTGCGTCTCATACACATAGATGCCAGTTGTGCATGTATGTGAACGAACGATATTTCCAGCAACAACTCTGAAACAATGTTCATCACAAGGCCGTTCGAATATTGTCTCTGAAGTTCACTAGCGTTAAAATCTTTATAGGTCCTAGCGAAAAAACTGTGTCCTGCGACGTTTTTACCACATAAAAATAACTTTCTCTTTTATTTCCCATAAACGCTCAAAAATTTTGCACCCGTGGTTTTTTGGCTCTGAGCACTATGGGACTCAATATCTGAGGTCCTCAGTCCCCTATAACTTAGAACTACGTACACCTAACTAACCTAAAGACATCACACACATCCATGCCCGAGGCAGGATTCGAACCTGCGACCGTAGCGGTCTCGCGGTTCCAGACTGCAGCGCCTAGAACCGCTCGGTCTTCCGGGCGGCCGTGGTTTCTTCACACCCTTTATACAAGGTGTTACAAAACGGTACGGCCAAACTTTCAGGAAACATTCCTCACACACAAATAAAGAAAAGATGTTATGTGGACATGTGTCCGGAAACGCTTAATTTCCATGTTTGAGCTCATTTTAGTTTCCTGTATGTACTGTAATTCCTCGATTCATCGCCAGTTGTCCCAATTGAAGGAAGGTAATATTGACTTCGGTGCTTGTGTTGACATGCGACTCATTGCTCTACAGTACTAGCATCAAGCACATCAGTACGTAGCATCAACAGGTTAGTGTTCATTACGAACGTGGTTTTGCAGTCAGTGCAATGTTTACAAATGCGGAGTTGGCAGATGCCCATTTGATGTGTGGATTAGCACGGGGCAATAGCCGTGGCGTGGTACGTTTGTATCGAGGCAGATTTCCGGAACGAAGGTGTCCCGACAGGAAGAAGTTCGAAACAATTGATCGGCGTCTTAGGAAGCACGGAACGTTCCAGCCTATGGATCGCGACTGGGGAAGACCTAGAACGACGAGGACACCTGCAATGGACGAGGCAATTCTTCGTGCAGTTGACGATAACCCTAATGTCAGCGTCAGAGAAGTTGCTGCTGTACAAGGTAACGTTGACCACGTCACTGTATGGAGAGTGCTACGGGAGAACCAGTTGTTTCCGTACCATGTATAGCGTGTGCAGGCACTATCAGCAGCTGATTGGCCTCCACGGGTACACTTCTGCGAATGGTTCATCCAACAATGTGTCAATCCTCGTTTCAGTGCAAATGTTCTCTTTACGGATGAGGCTTCATTCCAACGTTATTAAATTGTAAATTTTCACAATCAACATGTGTGGGCTGACGAGAATCCGCACACAATTGTGCAATCACGTCATCAACACAGATTTTCTCTGAACGTTAGGGCAGGCATTGTTGGTGATGTCTTGATTGGGCCCCATGTTCTTGCACCTACGCTCAATGGAGCACGTTATCATGATTTCATACGGGGTACTCTACCTGTGCTGCTAGAACATGTGCCTTTACAAGTACGACACAACGTGTGGTTCATGCCCAACGGAGCTCCTGCACATTTCAGTCGAAGTGTTCGTACGTTTCTCAACAACAGATTCGGTGACCTATGGATTGGTAGAGGCGGACCAATTCCATGGCCTCCACGCTCTCCTGACCTCAACCCTCTTGACTTTCATTTATGGGGGCCTTTGAAAGCTCTTGTCTACGCAAACCCGGTACCAAATGTAGAGACTCTTTGTGCTCATATTGTGGACGGCTGTGATACAATACGCCATTCTCCAGGGCTGCATCAGTGCATCAGGGATTCCATGCGACGGAGGGTGGATGCATGTATCCTCGCTAACGGAGGACATTTTGAACATTTCCTGTAACAAAGTGTTTGAAGTCACGCTGGTACGTTCTGGTGCTGTGTGTTTCCATTCCATGATTAATGTGATTTGAAGAGAAGTAATAAAATGAGCTGTAACATGGAAAGTAAGCGTTTCCGGAGACATGTCCACATAACATATTTTCTCTCTTTATGTGTGAGGAATGTTTCCTGAAAGTTTGGCCGTACCTTTTTGTAACACCCTGTACAGCAAATAACATTATGAAGGTAACAATAAGTATGTTCAGTGACCTTATATACCCTTAAAATCAAAGTAAATGATCGAAAACGTCATCTACAAAACGTACTCAATACAAAAAAGGTAAAACCGGCGTTAATAGCGCCACATAAAGGCGCTGATAGCTTCAGATCCTAGGTAAAGCCAACTACGGGTCGTCAAACTACACAAGATAGGGACATCAACGAATTTGTGGCACTGAAAGACAAAATTTTAGTAATCACGGACGGTTATCCATTTCTTTTAACCTCTATGTTAGGTATGTGCGTGACTTAACGATTTTCATGGAAACTGATTATGCGCTGCGGTCCATCCTAATTACTTATTGTCTTTCGCACTATGAACTGAAGCAACAATGCGCTAATTCACAATGTTGGTGTTACGTGTAACAGTGAAATCAACATATCGCTAGTCTGGCCTGCAAACTGACACGTCCTTGGTTCGAATACCGGCTCGACCATGGACATTCCCAGTCTGGCTTTAATCTATCCTTCACCTCTCAACGAAGTGAGGAGTCGTCAGGAACGACACGTGGTTCGTATTTCACGTTAAACTGTATGTCCCGTTTCTCTGGTTGGATAAATAAGATAGATTAGGGCCACACGAGTCACAGAAATGGCGTCTAACTGAAAGACGAGTCACCTGAGGATTGAGCCACACGAAGCTGTTGTTTTTGTTGTTGTTCAAAAATGGTTCAAATGGCTCTGAGCACTATGGGACTTAACATCTGAGGTCATCGGACCCCTATAACGTAGAACTACTTAAACCTAACTAATCTAAGGACATCACACACAGCCATGCCCGAGGCAAGATCCGAACCTGCGACCGTAGCGGTCGGGCGGTTCCAGACTGAAGCGCCTAGAACCGCTCGGCCACAGTGGCCGGCTGTTGTTGTTGTTGTTCTTCTTCTTCTTCTTGTTATTATTATTATCATTATTATAACATATCGACTATCAGAATCTGTGCATAATGAATAGAAGAGTGTAACAAGTGGGAAATAAATTGAGCGCCTGTACCAACAGATCCACGCGTGCAGGCATATTCTGAGACCATGTATTGGGGTGAAACGAACTCGTCATGGGAGCTTCCGGGGCGTCCCACTCGAGGCCATGGCCAGAAAGGACACACTCTTATTCCGTCCACGTAAGGGGCGTTATTCTCATCGTTAAGCAAGCCAGACGTTGTTTACATCGTGCTTGGGGCACGCTTAGAAACGAGGTGGTGCTCGATGTCATGATATGCGACCAGAGCCCTCTCCAGGGCCATTTTACAGCTGTATCTGACTCACATATCACACTGTCTGTTTACAAAACTGAATGGGAGTAAGCTTTCTACGTTAGCACTAATAAAACGCATACATCTTCCCCTATCCATATGCTAGTCATGTTGCTGCGCCTGTAGTATAAACAAATAAGAACTTCAGTATCCAAGAACACGTAATGAGGCAAAAAGGGAACTACTGAAACGAGACATTAAGGACATCAAGTTATAGAAGTTCCATTACAAATGGCCCGATACAAATTTACGATAGTCCTCCACATAACAACAGAATTGTTTCATCATTTTCACTTTTAAGTAAGACCCTAAGGTTATTCTTACTATATCACTGCTTCTATTACGTAGCAGAATTTTTAGGACATACGAAATGCAAGACTTTAAACAAGAAACTGTAAAATATGGCACTGAAAGTAGGGCAAACTCTCTTGTAGGTAAAGCCAGAAATATGATTCGTTTACTGTAATATTACTGATGCATTATCTGTTCTCGACATAAGTGCGTATGCCTGCACGTTTGCGCGTGCATGCACATGAACTATATATACAAACGAATTATGCACCCTAAGCTCTATAATGCTTTTTAGATGAATAAATAAATACTGAATTGCGATCGAATCAGACAGTAACGTAGAAAGAAATGTTACAGTTCGTTGGTCCATGTTCCGTGTTACGGTCACAAAATCGAACAAACTCACTCTTGAAAGAGAGCACTCTTACATTTATATAACATCGAGCATTACAAAACGTACTTCTTTTAAATTGATAAGAAAGTTCTAGAACCTTTTAAAAATGTGAAAATTAATAAAAAAGTATTTGGGTGAACAGGACACGAAACAACCACCCTTGACGTCGTTACACGACACCTGTATCCACTACTCTATGCTGAACTTCTCCAACAGACGAACTTGCCTTATACGTTATGTTCTCGTGAACGATTTAATATGGGATATGTTCCTACCTCAAGTTTAATTGTAACAGATCATATCTACAACAATGCGTTTCTTATAAATCTTCAAATGTGCTGTTGCTTTGAAACGGCATATTTTCGTAACACCCAAGTTCAAATACGAAAACAACGAAATGCGTTGAATTCTTTAACCACAAATATATTTCCCGTTACTTTATTGCAACAAGTCGTACCACTAACGATTCGTTCTCGAGAAATCCTCAATGTGTTTGTGCTCTGAAACAACATATATTTCTGGAACGTAAATTACAATAAAATATCCGCGGAACAGGGATTTCAGTTGAAAGGACTATATCCAATAAGGCGTCTCCCAAATTCTGCTTGTCACTTAGAACCTGATCTTGCATCTTTCGGGCTACGTACCTTTCCACGGACCAAAACTCTGATTTGTTTTATTCAGTCTTTCACGATGATGAATGCTGTGGAACGTGAAATTCCACGCTCTGACGTCACGAAACTTGATTTGGTCCTCGCACACGAACACATTCTCGTCCCGTATGTGGAAGGCCCTTGCGAAGTGTGGCGTGCGAGGCAAATTGAGTGACAAGGGATGCCAGCCTCGCTCTGATCCACGAGACGGAGTTAAAATTATCTGTAGCGTATGTAACTAATATCTGCGCCGGAGCAATGCAACTAATTTCGAAAGACTCCCAGATCCGAACATTATATTAGTAAACAAGCACAGAAAAACTCACTATGCTATCTCCAACTTGTGTCTATAGTTCCTGACATTAATAATCTTCGCCTTGCGGAGTGGCTGCGTGGTTAGAGGCGTCATGTCACAGATTGCGTGGCCCCTTCCGCCGGAGGTTCGAGTCATCCCTCGGGCATGGGTGTGTATGTTGTTCTTAGTGTAAGTTACTTTAAGTAAGATGAAGTAATGTGTATTCCTAGTGAGCGATGACCTCAGCAGTTTAGTCCCCCAGGAACTTACCACCACCACCGCCTACCTACTAGCCGTAACAACTGTACACCTCTTGCTTACCGAAGAACCATGAATGCGCGGCACCCGATAATCAGAAATCTCCCTGCTAGTTACATCCTCTTGGTTCGTTTTCAGAGGTTCCGTCAGAAGGTGCCGAGTTCTCTGACTACTCCTGTTTAACACATCTGTGAGGTACGAGAGGTCCAAATACGGTTTTTTTTTTTTTTTCGAAAGATTCATTCAGTTTCCCGAGACCAAATCTTTTAAATGAAAGAAGATGGAAACTAGGGTTGAATTTTTACTTATTCATCGAAACTAAAAGTTTACCTTGGAGCTAGCTGTAAGCTGCCGGTTCATACGGTTGCCAGTAGGGGGTCTCCCTTGTACAGCTAGCGTGTTCGTTCATTACCCAATATGTGGTGAGCCGAGATGGCGATAACTAAAAAACGAAAGACAGTTTGCCTTCTCTGCTTCAAGAAGTGCAATTCAGTGACAACTGTACGTAGTGATTTTCGTCACGAGTGCGGCTTATCAGATGTGTCGACTGTAAGATGCGTTCAGGATCTCGCCTCCAGTGTCGCCTGCACTCGCAGAACGTAATTTTTTATGAGCTCCGTGGAAGATTTATCCTATGCTCCTCCCCTTCCAACAGCTATGAGTGAACTGTGACGCCGCATAGAAACATGAGTGAATGTAGGAACTCCAGAAATGCTCGTAAAAGTATTGAACGAGTTTGACTATGCTCCTGATGTTCGCCGTGTTTTCGATGGAAGGCGCAGTAGCATTTGGGTAAAGATAAGAATTGAAATGTATCAAAAGTTTACGGTTAATCTTCTTGAAGCACGCTGTACGCACGTGTTAAGATATTCCTATAAAGCCGACAATATCCAGCATTGCTATTCCCAATTGGCATGCTCAGGATGGTCGGCCGGGAATTTAAACTTTCGCCCTCCCGAAGCGTGTCCACTGCCTTACCAGCCACTTCGCTTGGTGGCAGGGGAAGAAGTAGACGATTGTAAAGTAAGGAGACGACGTTTTACTTGTCGTACTTTATACTGTATTACGACGGATTCTACGGTCGTTATAGTAGTCCCGGTCAGATGTTTCGAACACCGAAAGTCAAAAGACGAGCCTTGAATCTCTAACCCGTTGCTGCGTTTTTCATTTTTTTTTTTTTTATTTTCATACTTTTCGTCTTCTAACCCTGAAGTCTGGTTTGGGCGTTCGGTTTCTGACCACTCAAGATGGTAGAGGGCAGAGAGAGACCCAATTGGGAAAATTTGGGTGCAGACAAATGTATGAAAGCCTATGTATGTGTAGGTGTGTTTACTTGTGTGTTTACTTGTGTGTATACAAAGGTAATTCGCTGACTTTTCCGACATGTGCGATGTACCTCCATAGCCCAAGGTCGCAGGCGAATCGAGCGACAACTACCAGTGTGCCGCTGTGTTATGTGAACATTAAGTACCGTTACAGCTAACACAGTGTAGGTCGGGTATCCTATGATGGGAAGGAACATAAAAATATAGTGCAGTAAAAAGTACGCTCTTAGAAACATTTCACAGTGATTATCTAAGTGTAGATAAAGATGAGGTGTTTCACCTTTCATAACAAAACCGTTGTCACCTCGTCAAATCCTAATTAAATGAAATTGTGTTTCAGTGCCGGAGGACAAAAGGAAATTGGCTCTGTATGCATATGAGTGCGTAAAGTCCCAAGTCGATGTTGCAAAAGAATGCCTTTCCGTACAGCTCTTTTGATCGATATGAAAATTCCCATTCTCTGACTCGGCGTGACGCAAGAAAAGAGGAAGCAAGTAAATGAACTGGCTGTAGGGCACGAGCCCCCCGTGCGTGACGCGCCGCCAGCCTGATACACTGTCACGCAGATGCTCCCTCTCGTCACGTAATTTACTTCCGCTCTCCCGTAGATATTTCTTGCATGCCTGCCTCGAAGCATCACCCTGATATGGCGAGTTTTCCTTCTTTCGGCGTAGGCCGGGTGCACTCTCTCGATTTGAGAGCTAACAAGTTACGTAAATTTTGCGTAACGTGGTGCGAGCTACATAACGTTTACTTGTATTTATATCAAGGCACCACGGACGTACATACGTAGATGAACAAGCCACAACTTACTAGAGTATACTTACACTATGTTTTCAAAAGTATCCGGACACCCCTAAAAACGTACGGTTTTCATATTAGGTGCATTTTTCTGACACTTACTGCCAGGTACTCCATATCAGCGACCTCAGCAGTCATTAGACATCGTGAGAGAGCAGAACGGGGCGCTTCGCGGAACTCACGGACTTCGAAAGTGGTCAGGTGACTGGGTGTCACTAGTGTCATACGTCTGTACGCAAGATTTCCACACTCTCAAACATCCCTAGGTCCAGTGTTTCCGATGTGATAGTGAAGTGGAAACGTAAAAGGATACGTAAAGCACAAAAGCGTACAAGTCTACCTCGTCTTATAACTGACAGAGACAGCCGACAGTTGAAGAGGGTCGTAATGTGTACCAGACAATCTATCCAGACCATCACACTGGAATTCCAGACTACATCAGGATCCATTGCAAGTACTATGAAAGTTAGGCGGGAGGTGAGAAAACTTGGATTCCATGGTCGAGCGGCTGCTCATAAGCCACACATCACGCCGGTAAATGCCAAACGATGCCCCGCTTGGTGTAAGGAGCGTAAACATTGGACGATCGAACAGTGATAACACGTTGTGTGGAGTGACGAATCACGGTACACAATGTGGCGATCCGATTGCAGGGTATGGGTATGGCGAATTCCCGGTGAACATCATCTGCCAGCGTGTGTAGTTCAAATGGTTCAAATGGCTCTGAGCACTAGGGGACTTAACATCTGAGGTCATCAGTCACCTAGACTTGTTGTTTGTTGTTGTGGTCTTCAGTCCTGAGACTGGTTTGATGCAGCTCTCCATGCTACTCTATCCTGTGCAAGCTTTTTCATCTCCCAGTACCTACTGCAACCTACATCCTTCTGAATATGCTTAGTGTATTCATCTCTTGGTCTCCCTCTACGATTTTTACCCTCCACGCTGCCCTCCAATACTAAATTGGTGATCCCTTGATGCCTCAGAACATGTCCTACCAACCGATCCCTTCTTCTGGTCAAGTTGTGCCACAAACTTCTCTTCTCCCCGATCCTATTCAATACTTCCTCATTAGTTATGTGATCTACCCATCTAATCTTCAGCATTCTTCTGTAGCACCACATTTCGAAAGCTTCTATTCTCTTCTTGTCCAAACTATTTATCGTCCATGTTTCACTTCCATACATGGCTACACTCCATACGAATACTTTCAGAAATGACTTCCTGACACTTAAATCAATACTGGATGTTAACAAATTTCTCTTCTTCAGAAACGCTTTCCTTGCCATTGCCAGCCTACATTTTATATCCTCTCTACTTCGACCACCATCAGTTATTTTGCTCCCCAAATAGCAAAACTCCTTTACTACTTTAAGTGCCTCATTTCCTAATCTAATTCCCTCAGCATCACCCGACTTAATTAGACTACATTCCATTATCCTTGTTTTGCTTTTGTTGATGTTCATCTTATATCCTCCTTTCAAGACACTGTCCATTCCATTCAACTGCTCTTCCAAGTCCTTTGCTGTCTCTGACAGAATTACAATGTCATCGGCGAACCTCAAAGTTTTTATTTCTTCTCCATGAATTTTAATACCTACTCCAAATATTTCTTTTGTTTCCTTTACTGCTTGCTCAATATACAGATTGAACAACATCGGGGAGAGGCTACAACCCTGTCTTACTCCCTTCCCAACCACTGCTTCCCTTTCATGTCCCTCGACTCTTATAACTGCCATCTGGTTTCTGTACAAATTGTAAATAGCTTTTCGCTCCCTGTATTTTACCCCTGCCACCTTTAGAATTTGAAAGAGAGTATTCCAGTCAACATTGTCAAAAGCTTTCTCTAAGTCTACAAATGCTAGAAACGTAGGTTTACCTTTCCTTAATCTTTCTTCTAAGATAAGTCTTAAGGTCAGTATTGCCTCACGTGTCCCAGTGTTTCTACGGAATCCAAACTGATCTTCCCCGAGGTTGGCTTCTACTAGTTTTTCCATTCGTCTGTAAAGAATTCGTGTTAGTATTTTGCAGCTGTGACTTATTAAGCTGATAGTTCGGTAATTTTCACATCTGTCAACACCTGCTTTCTTTGGGATTGGAATTATTATATTCTTCTTGAAGTCTGAGGGTATTTCGCCTGTTTCATACATCTTGCTCACCAGATGGTAGAGTTTTGTCAGGACTGGCTCTCCCACGGCCGTCAGTAGTTCCAATGGAATATGGTCTACTCCGGGGGCCTTGTTTCGACTCAGGTCTTTCAGTGCTCTGTCAAACTCTTCACGCAGTATCATATCTCCCATTTCATCTTCATCTACATCCTCTTCCATTTCCATAATATTGTCCTCCAGTACATCGCCCTTGTATAGACCCTCTATATACTCCTTCCACCTTTCTGCTTTCCCTTCTTTGCTTAGAACTGGGTTTCCATCTGAGCTCTTGATATTCATACAAGTCGTTCTCTTATCTCCAAAGGTCTCTTTAATTTTCCTGTAGGCGGTATCTATCTTACCCCTAGTGAGATAGGCCTCTACATCCTTACATTTGTCCTCTAGCCATCCCTGCTTAGCCATTTTGCACTTCCTGACGATCTCATTTTTGAGACGTTTGTATTCCTTTTTGCCTGTTTCACTTACTGCATTTTTATATTTTCTCCTTTCATCAATTAAATTCAATATTTCTTCTGTTACCCAAGGATTTCTACTAGCCCTCGTCTTTTTACCTACTTGATCCTCTGCTGCCTTCACTACTTCATCCCTCAAAGCTACCCATTCTTCTTCTACTGTATTTATTTCCCCCATTCCTGTCAATTGCTCCCTTATGCTCTCCCTGAATCTCTGTACAACCTCTGGTTCTTTTAGTTTATCCAGGTCCCATCTCCTTAAATTCCCACCTTTTTGCAGTTTCTTCAGTTTTAATCTACAGGTCATAACCAATAGATTGTGGTCAGAGTCCACATCTGCCCCTGGAAATGTCTTACAATTTAAAACCTGGTTCCTAAATCTCTGTCTTACCATTATATAATCTATCTGATACCTTTTAGTATCTCCAGGGTTCTTCCATGTATACAACCTTCTTTCATGATTCTTAAACCAAGTGTTAGTTATGATTATGTTGTGCTCTGTGCAAAATTCGACCAGGCGGCTTCCTCTTTCATTTCTGTCCCCCAATCCATATTCACCTACTATGTTTCCTTCTCTCCCTTTTCCTACACTCGAATTCCAGTCACCCATGACTATTAAATTTTCGTCTCCCTTCACAATCTGAATAATTTCTTTTATTTCATCATACATTTCTTCAATTTCTTCGTCATCTGCAGAGCTAGTTGGCATATAAACTTGTACTACTGTAGTAGGCGTGGGCTTCGTATCTATCTTGGCCACAATAATGCGTTCACTATGCTGTTTGTAGTAGCTTACCCGCATTCCTATTTTCCTATTCATTATTAAACCTACTCCTGCATTACCCCTATTTGATTTTGTGTTTATAACCCTGTAGTCACCTGACCAGAAGTCTTGTTCCTCCTGCCACCGAACTTCACTAATTCCCACTATATCTAACTTCAACATATCCATTTCCCTTTTTAAATTTTCTTACCTACCTGCCCGATTAAGGGATCTGACATTCCACGCTCCGATCCGTAGAACGCCAGTTTTCTTTCTCCTGATAACGACATCCTCTTGAGTAGTCCCCGCCCGGAGATCCGAATGGGGGACTATTTTACCTCCGGAATATTTTACCCAAGAGGACGCCATCATCATGTAATCATACAGTAAAGCTGCATGCCCTCGGGAAAAATTACGGCTGTAGTTTCCCCTTGCTTTCAGCCGTTCGCAGTACCAGCACAGCAAGGCCGTTTTGGTTATTGTTACAAGGCCAGATCAGTCAATCATCCAGACTGTTGCCCTTGCAACTACTGAAAAGGCTGCTGCCCCTCTTCAGGAACCACACGTTTGTCTGGCCTCTCAACAGATACCCCTCCGTTGTGGTTGCACCTACGGTACGGCTATCTGTATCGCTGAGGCACACAAGCCTCCCCACCAACGGCAAGGTCCATGGTTCATGGGGGGGGCACCTAGACTTAGAACTACATAAACCTAACTAACCTAAGGACATCACACACAACCATGCCCGAGGCAGGATTCGAACCTGCGACCATAGCAGCAGAGCGGTTCCGAACTGAAGCTCCTAGAACCGCTCGGCCACAGCGGCTGGCGCGTGTATAGTGCTAACAGTAAAATTCGGAGGCGATGTTGTTATGGTGCGATCGTGTTTTTCATGGAGGGGGCTTGCATCCCTTGTTGTTTAGTATGGCACTATCACATCACAGGACTACATTGATGTTTTAAGCACCTTCTGGCTCCCCACTGTTGAAGAGCAATTCGGGGATGGCAATTGCGTCTTTGAACACGATCGAGCACCTGTTCATAATGCACGGCCTGTAGCGGAGTGGTCACACAACAATAGCATCCCTGTAATGGACTGGCCTGCACAGAGTGCTGACCTGAATCCTATAGCGCATCTTATTTGTGTTTTGGAACGCCGAATTCGTGCCAGGCGTCACCTACTGACGTCGATACCTCTTCTCAGTGCAGCACCTCGTGAAGAATGGGCAGCCATTTCCCAAAAATCCTTCCAGCACCTGACTGAACGTATGCCTGCGAGTATGGAAGCTGTCATCAAGGCTAAGGGTGGGCCAACACCTTACTGAATTCCAGCATTACCGATGCAGGGCGCCACGAGCTTGTAAGTCATTTTCTGCCAGGTGTCTGGATACTTTTGATCACATAGTGTATCGTTAAGACCTATCACATCGTTCTCTGTTCTGGGTACGGCTGCTTGCTTTCAGGGTAGTCTGATCTTGGCAATCTGTCGTGTTGCTAAAGAATAAATACGTTTATTTCACGTATCCAGACGAAAACAGATAGTAACACTGACAAAAAAAATTAAATATGGTTGACATTACTGTTGCCAACTTTAATTCAGTTAAACGAACACATTTTTACTAAATAAGTTGCACATGTGTCGCGGGTCGTGTATTTTCCTAACACTTCCACACATTTTCAGATGAGGCTTCTTCTTTTTAACCAAAGATTCGTGGCGTCAAGCAAGATACACGTCACAATGACACATGGCTCCTAATTCAAGTGACACTGTCTATATTGTTAATTTTTTGCTGAAGACCAATTTTCCGCGTAACTCTAGGTACCGTAACAGCTAACAGAATGTAGGTCTCGTATACTAGCAAAAAATGGTTCAAATGGCTCTCAACACTATGGGACTTAACATCTGTCGTCATCAGTCCCCTGCAACTTAGAACTACTTAAACCTAACTAACCTAAAGACATCACACAAATCCATGCCCGAGGCAGAATTCGAACCTGCGACCGTAGCGGTCACACGGTTCCAGACTGAAGCCGTATACTAGCAAATTATGTTTATAACACACTGATTGAACCTGTTTGCAGAAGGATAAAAATGCGAAAAATATTAAAAAATTCTCTCATTATCACCAAAGTGGAATGTTACGCTCACACATGTCAAATTTCAACGTTCGAGCTTGGGAATACTAATATGGAATCACAGTTTGTGATGTAAGAAAGTAAGTCAACGTTTTCGTATTGCTGTTTGAGTTAATTCACATCAACTATAACTCGTTTCGGCTGGGAACCAGCTGAATCGACGTATTCCGAATTTTACTCAACAGAGGGAGACCAATTACATCAGTAGACTATTTCTAAAAAAAGATTAAAACCAAATGTTGCAATGCTTTTGTTTTCTATTTTGTGATATTAGCTCTAGAAGCTACCCCGTAATATCTCCAAACTGCGAATTGAAGGTGCTTCTGACAATCAGCAAATCTTGCGAATGTTACGCATCATTCGTAAAAAGAAAGAAAATTAAAAGCCTAACATCATGGAGAATGTTGGGTAAATGCACGTGAAATGATATATTTGAAAAGAGAATGGACATTTAAAGCCATATGACGTTGAAATTCGAAATTATGTTATAGGCAGCCAAATTTTAGTATTAAAAACTTAGATTAAAGAAATGAAGAGCTGTTAATCAGAAGCAATCGGTCCGATATCGGCCAGATGCTTACAACGGATCTTTCAACGTTTTGTATAAGCCACGAGCTAATGGTAACCACTCCCATGCCTTCTGGAATGACACCTAATCGCTTGCAGTGTTTAAAACCTGATCACTGAAAAGTAACGGACTAACAACAGAGTTCTGTGGCTTTCCCCACTTTATCGCACTCCACTCACATCTAAATCTGTTTCATTTTTCGTTCAGACTGGAGAACCACTTTCGGTTTCCTATTTTGTAGAGAAAGATCTACAAGCGTTAAAGTAATAACAAATAAATTACCCCTGTCAGCGTTTCAAAAGGAGACGGGTTCGCTTGTAGACGCTCCAGTTCCATATGTTGTAGTCTCCTGAAACCGTACAAGAATATCTTGTTCATAGAGAAGGGTATGCATTGACAAGGAAAAAATAGTCACAACTTCTTTAGCCATTTCACAGATATGTTTTGAAGCACCGTTAGAAGAATTAAAGTACTTCTCTCGTTAACAAGCTTAAAGAAACGTAAGACCTGTTTGACACTGAATTAAAACCTTTGTAACAGCTTTTTAGTTTCTGTATCTGCAACTTTTTTTTTTTCAAGTTTTAACCGTTTGCGAGAAATAAGAAAAGGCTGTGTGTTCTAACTGTAACTGTTGTGAAGGTGACAAAGTACAAACTTGTCACTTTCGATATTCGCAGTTAAGTGCAGTTTCAGCTCTACATTAATATATCGCTGATTAGGTTATAAACTGTTGTAAGAAAATTGAAAGAAAATGTAGTAGTTTATCAATATTTTTGTAAGTGTACGTAAATGACGAAAAACTAATTTAAGAACAGTAAAAGTCTCTTGAACGTTAACCCATTGCATTTGAAATGTATTGGGTACGAATAAACATTTTGCGAAAGATTGACTCTGCAGCACTTAATAAAATACGCGTACACAGTCACGGTCGTGGACATCAGAGTCACGGAGAGAATGAAATACTGTAGAGTGTTGTACATGGGGGATAGTGTCAGAGAAACTCATGACGTTTCCTGGTCGACTCTTAAATCTAGTGACTGATATCTGATTGACATGAAGGAATGGTTCAAATGGTTCAAATGGCTCTCAACACTATGGGACTTAACTTCTGAGGTCATCAGTCCCCAAGAACTTAGAACTACTTAAACCTAACTAATCTAAGGACATCACACACATCCATGCCCGAGGCAGGATTCGAACCTGCGACCGTAGCAGTCACGCGGTTCCGGACTGAAGCGCCTAGAACCGCTCGGCCACCAGAGGTCGGCCATGAAGTTATGCTCACTAGAAACCGCCATAAGTAGTTTCCGGTATTTTCCAATGTTTTTGTTGTTCTGAGACAAGAGGTTGAGTTTCGGACAGCGTCTGTAAATATTCGGAGCTCCATACATTTAACACGTGATATTAGCAAATGAACTGAGATTCTTTTATATCTTAACAATTATCCCTGTCTTGAATATGTAAATGTGTGTTAGTTGCCAATAGATTTTGTTCCAAAAGTTTGTGACTTTTAACTGTTTTTTTATAATAGGTTTTCTTAATTTGATATCATTTCCTGATTAGTGGTGTGTAGCACTCTTCGATTAATAAAAGAGACCAAAAATGGTTCAAATGGTTCTGAGCACTATGGGACTTAACATCTTAGGTCATCAGTCACTTAGAACTTAGAACTACTTAAACCTAACTAACCTAAGGACATCACACACATCCATGCCCGAGGCAGGATTCGAACCTGCGACCGTAGCAGTCCCGCGGTTCCGGACTGCAGCGCCTAGAACCGCACGGCCACCGCGGCCGGCTAAAAGAGACCATTAAATATTGCATTAACCAAGATTTTCTCAATGCCAACAGTTTTAAAATTGAATAGAAAAACTGTCCACGGGTACATGACCGTGTCGTACAATGAAAGAATTTTTCGCATCTTATTTTTCCGAGTAATTTTTGTAATTTAAGAAGAATCCTGCAGCACACATAAAGTGAACGCTATCATTTGAAAATGTAGCAAGAAAATACATTAAACTTCTATTACGAAGCTGGCTGGAGGTGGAAGTCTGTAACGTGTTCCCAGTTATAAAACTCTCCAATATCTGATTACTACTCAACTTCTTCCCGGCATCCTTCAGGGAAACCAGTTTGACTTCCTCCAAGCTCCCAGGCATATCATAGACTTCCAGGCAAAAGTTTACGTGACTGTAATTCCGAATTTAAAGAGTACAGACCTTTCAAATTTCCCATGTGGGTCGATGCTTGACACTTGTATTCTTCTGGTGAAACTAAAATCCGCGGTTCTAATGACCCTTTGTGGTAACAGCCACTTTGACCTTTAGCGAGTCTCGTGGCTTTGAGACGCAGCCGGTTTCCTTTAAAATTAATGCTCAGAGCGATCCCCGCGCGGCCCTGCCGCAGGCCCGTACATCACCGTCAGACTTCCCGTGAGAAAAGCACCGCACGAGACCACGTTGCGTCATCGGTAATCACAGAGATTAGCTTACGTAAGGCTAAGTGGGCACGAAGCATTATGATCTTTATAAAAGACTGGTCAAACTGTGGGCGCCACATCGAGCACGGCAAGCTGCCTAGCTGCTTATTCGCCCACGCTCTCCCAGGACAAAGATTTACACACTGTTGCTAGCCAGCAACCGTACCAGAATAATCTTCACGGTTTATAGACAGTAAGCTTTGAATTTTTTATAACTGTTTTCTTAACTGAATCTGCGCTAGAGACTTGAGACTGACAAATAGCAAGTAATGGCAACAATAATTATGAAATCAAATTTCAGCACTAATAGCAAGAAAACGGAAATGTGGGGTTTCAGTTATTACAGTCATATATATTGACATTG
Source organism: Schistocerca piceifrons (assembly GCF_021461385.2). NCBI lineage: Eukaryota > Metazoa > Arthropoda > Insecta > Orthoptera > Acrididae > Schistocerca > Schistocerca piceifrons. Next base: position 6,694,287 of record NC_060149.1, read on the forward strand.
TTTTCAATAGATCTACTTTATTTAGCGGTAAATGTTACTATACAAACCTAAATCAAAAAGTAACTTTTTAAAAAACAAACGCTTTACTGGGTAAACAGCATTGCAAAAAAATGGTTCAAATGCCACTATGGGACTTAACATCTGTGGTCATCAGTCTCCTAGGACTTAGAACTACTTAAACCTAACTAACTTAAGGACATCACACACATACATGCCATAGGAAGGATTCAAACCTGTGACCGTAGCGGTCGAGCAGTTCCAAACTGAAGTGCCTAGAATCGCTCGGCCACTCCGGCCGGCCAGCGTTGCAAGTAACATCATTTCCTTACATAATCTCGCTCAACCTCTATCCACATGATCCAGCTATTGACAAGTTTAGTAATTCCGTTCTGGCGGAAGCTTTATGAAATGGTGCACATATACCCTTGCATCGTCTCTAGGAAGGAAGGAAGGAAAATCAGTCTGCAACGTCCCGTCGACAACCAGGTCATTAGAGAAGGAACACAAACTCGGATTAGGCCGGGGTGGGGAAGGAAATCGGTTGTGCCATTTAATAAAAATCTTCCCGGCATTTCCCTTAAGCGGTTTAGTGATATAACGGGAAATCCAAATCTGGATGGTCGCACAGGACTCTGAATCATCGTCGTTTCGAATGAGAGTCGAGTGTGATAACCGCTGCGTCATGTCGCTCGGTACTGCTTGTAGAATCTCTTCATCGGACGAAACCATGGATTCATGCAGTCGCTTCTTTATGGGACGAAAAATTTAAAAGTCACACAGACATGCGTTTGGACCGTACGCTGTGGTACTCAAACAGCTCGAAACCAAGATTCTGAATGCACTGCATTGTTTTCCCAACTGCATAGTTCCGGGCATTATGCCGAAACAAAACCGGACCTTTTCAATTCTTACATCTTCTCTTCGTCTGATTTTGGGCTTCAGGTTTCTTAGTATCTCACAGCAACTATCAGTATTCGCTGTTTGACTTTTATGAGTGCAATGGATCAGCAGTGGATCTTTCATTTGGAAGTGGATGCCCTACCAAAACTTTCTTGCCACAGAGAGATACAAATCCTCTTTTACTCAGTCGCACACTTTTAGTTCACTAAGGCCGCTATCACCACAATGCAGCTGCAATCTTTGAATAACCACCACAGCTTTAGATCCTTCAGAGTATAGAAAACCAGTCACTTCCCTTATTCTTTCCTTGGTACATATGAACAAAGAAGCACTCGTAAATTGCTTTGAATTGACAACGAATAACGTTATTCACGAAACCGTCACACTTTTCCTAGAAGAATAATGGTGAGGTTAAAACATGTTTTGTTGAGTCAATACTGTAAAACTGTGGAGCAGGGAAAAATTGTCCTTACTTACTGACTTGCTTTAGTACAAAAAAAATGGTTCAAATGGCTCTGAGCACTATGGGACTTAACAGCTGTGGTCATCAGTCCCCTAGAACTTAGAACTACTTAAACCTAACTAACCTAAGGACATCACACACATCCATGCCCGAGACAGGATTCGAACCTGCGACCGTAGCAGTCGCACGGTTCCGGACTGCGCGCCTAGAACCGCGAGACCACCGGCTCTTAGTACAAATTAATTCATGTTATAGTGTCTGTGACGACATAATTGGTTTCCTAAATACAATTGATTGAAAATAAAATAAATTCCTGTAAATTCACACAAAAACTGGTTTTGCACTGAACTGAACTGCTATGTATTCGCAGTGAATGTGGCGAAGAAGCTCCTGACGCACAGTTACGCTTGACGCATTTTGCAGTTAGCTGTTTGGGCCAATGATGGAACGCGTCTCACAACACCCCTTAAAGACGTATCTCAGAGAAAATTACAGGCATTTTGTTCGTTTCTGAGAGAAGAGAGGATTACTCTTGAAATTAACATAAACACCAAAGTGTACATACAGATGGCTGTCATTGCAAAATTATTTCTTGAAAATCGGTTGCTACCCACACCCTGCCGTGCAAGTAAACTAGGGTAGTTGTAAACGAGATACACCTACGATACAACTCCTTATGTAACTATTTAATTCATTTGGAGTTGAGTGTTATTGAAAAACTTTCACAGACTACATCATAACGAACAACTTAATAAAAGAGAACAAAACAGTATAGACATGACGTCTAGTGTACTGCAGCTCGAATAATTCACGTCTTTTGAATTTTATTAGAATTTCATTAGAGAACATTTTACCTATTCCAGTTTCGAATGATAGTGGTTTTGTTCTTGTTAACAGAACCCTTCCAGACTACGTGCTTTTTTCCTCGATTCGGAGTATATGCACGATAACTACATCTGTAGCTACCCTTTATGTCTGCAGTAGAGGCTGCAGCTTGAACAGCTTCATATGTTTCGAGTCTTAGCATCTCGACGAACAGACATTGGAACCATCTTTGTATGCAGTTCACGACTATCTGAGTTTTCTAATTGTGATTGAATTTGTCTATATAAGGCAAGTTTTGCGCCCTGTTCAAATTTATATCTCTGTATTGCGATAGTAATTAAATTTTTGTATTTATTTTCGTCATTGTTGTGGTGGTTCCTTTTGTAACTACTGCTGTTCTGAGGGCAACATGAGTAGCTGTGACATGTTGTTGTATTTCCAGTTTCACACAATGTACCCTGGCTGAATAAAGGAAGAGGATATTCTGGCGTACCTTTTGGAAGGGATTTATTTTCATATCAACTCAGACTGACGGTAGCAGTGAAAGTGCAGATGATGTTTTATCTGAAGACAGTGATCTAGATGTTTGAATGAAAAGCTCCGTGTCGTCTTGCGTTATTTCAGAGAGTGAAAACAGAGAACCATTAGCAAAGAAATGTAAAATTGTTGTTCCAGTTGATAAACATAAAACAGAAGCAAACCATTTAGCTATATACGGTTCCTCAAGGCACTGTGTACACTGTAGTGCAAAGAAGGAACATCACAGAAGCAGATGGAAGTGTGCTCTCTCTCGAGTAGCCCTATGCCTAACTGCAGAAAGGAACTACATTTCACCTTGCACCAAAAGTAACGAAATTTCATGCACAATGACTCCATTTGAAACCACCGTGTAAGTGCGCAATTGATGTATGAACGCTTATTTTTCACATTGTTCTGTTTCAATGTATATTTAATAATCTGATAAAAACAAGAAACTTCAGAACTTAAATTTTTAATATTTCGACTTTGAAAGGATTAAAGTTGACCTTCACTGTGTTGGCTCTACATTCTTCTTCATGACTGATACTGGTTCGCTTAATACAGACCCGTAGAGCAGCAAATGGCGAACGACGCCCACTCAACAAGTAATGCAGTACATTTTTTCTCCCCTATCTTCGGTTGCAAAAGTGAATAATTTGTTGTGGACATCGTGAAATATTGCCACTGCGGCTCCTATAGTTTTATAGGTAGCTGCGATATACGTAACCTTCAAAATGCTTGGAACGCACCTCCGTTACAAACACCAGAGAGCTGTCGTTGAATTCTTTTGGCGAAACACTACAGCATCACAAGTCTCATAAGCGGTTGCAAAATTTCTGGTCGGTGAACAAAATTCTCGCTGAGTCGTTGGGCGGGGCGTATTTCAACAAGGTGGCGTGAAACGTTGGAAGACACGCATTCCAGCAGATCGATGGATCATAATCAAACACTTCACTACTCAAATGAACGACTCTGTTGGTGAGTTGGTACACTCGTCCAGCAGTTGGGGTACTCAAAGCTGTATGCCGGCTAGGTTCTTTGCCACCTAACAGGAGACCAAATACAGCAACGAAGGGCCATCTGTGAGGAATTGTTTGCGCGTTACGAGGCTGATCGTGACAATTTTTTGTCCAACATCGACCAGGCGATGATACACGGGTTCATCACTTCGAACAGGAAACAACACGGCAATCCATGGAGTTATACCACACCACCTCTCCTCCGAAGGAAAAGTTCGAAGACGCACCTTTTGCCGATGGCAACTAGTTCCAAATGTAGAAAAATCTAAGTTAATGCAAGTGAGTGGGACATACAATCACATAATAGCAGACTCATCATTATTCGTGTGCTACTTGACACAGTCAGCTCGATTATATATGAAATACGTTGTGGTGGTGAATGGTCAACTTTGGTTTAATGGGAGTGTTTTAGGCAAGTGTGGTTCACCTGCAAACAAGACAGCATACAGAACACTCGTGCGATCGGTTCTTGAATAGTGCCCGAGTTCTAGGGACCACACCATGTCGGATTAAAGGAAGACATCGAGGCTTTTCAGAGATGGGCTGCTAATCTTGTTACCATTAGGTTTTATCTACACGTATGTATGAGTATTACGGAGATGCTTTGGTAATTCATATGGAAATCCCTACTGAGAAGGTGACGAACTTTTCAAGGAATGCTATTGAGAAAATTTAGAGAACCTGCGTTTGAAGCTGACTGAAGAACAATCCTACTGCCGCCAACGTACACTTCGCGTAAGGACCGTGAATGTAAGGTAAGAGAAAATACGGCTTTTAAGGAGGCATCTAAACAGTCGTTTTTCTCTCGCTCTTTTGCGAGTGGAACAGATGGGGAAATGACTAATGGTGGCACAACGTACCGTCCGCCACGCACCATACGGAGGTTGCGGCGTTTTACTTAGATTTAGGTTAAATTGAGATGCTACACAGCGTTTTGCTCGAGTACCCAGTAACTTCAGATGTTGCAGACATTTTAAAAGCCCAACACACCGATGAATACTAATTATTTTCGGATTAATATCCAAAGCATTCAACGTGTGTTTGATAGATATTTGCTTTATCAGCAATGGATGTAACGCCTTCGGTCAACGAACACGACGTCTCATAAATCCATTCTTTACACAGTCGAGTTACGAATAGTCAAATTGCTAATAAGTACTGACTTGAAGATTGCCCGAAGGTCTCTTACGAGAAAAGCCGAAGAAAATACTGTAAAACCTTTGCACGCGATTTTCTACAGCAAAACAGCTACCAGAACTTGTTCATCTACGGTGAATACCGTGACATGTTGGTATTACGAGCCACCATTGTGCAGACCAACTGGAGGAGATGGTGCAGCAACTACTTCCTCATGACAGGACTAAAACACAGTGATTTTCATAACAGATTCGCCAACTAAAAACAGAATGGACAGTATTATTGAATGGACAGTAAAATTACAGATATACGGTGCTGGATGATTCAGCAACAGATCCTACCCTACACATGGTTTCTCATCTCGGTACTCATGAGAAAAGAATTTGTTACTACTAACGGGCTAACAACAAGTCACATGAATACTAATGAAACAGGACATTTGTTAAAATTAATACTTTCTCCAAGTTGTGGTTTCTGACTCATTGGCGAGATCGTCTCAAAGTGATAAATACAATCATCCAAGAACTACCACACTGTAGACTGTTTTAAGAAATGCGGGTTATTTTCCTCAAAAAGTAGCTCATAGTTTCAAGAGTAAGTCTGATGCCAAATGTATTTGTCGTTCCATCCGCCTCTGTAAAAGATAACTTAATAATTGAATTGACTTAATAATTGATTTTAAATTGTAGAATTTGTGGCTTTGGCTATTATTGTAATGGTGCACTCATACTAATGTAGGTTGTCCACAAATTATCACGTACGATTATGTAATGAACTCAGAAAAGTATCTTATTTCTATCATTATGTGAAGTACACTACTGGCCATTAAAACTGCTACACCAAGAAGAAATGCAGATGAATAACGGGTATTCATTGGACAAATATACCACATTATACTAGAACTGACATGTGATTACATTTTCACGCAATTTTGGTGCATAGATCCTGAGAAATCAGTACCCAGAACAACCACCTCTGGCCGTAATAACGGCCTTGATACGCTTGGGCATTGAGTCAAACAGAGCTTGGATGGCGTGTACCGGTACAGCTACCAATGCAGCTTCAACACGATACCACAGTTCATCAAGAATAGTGACCGGCGTATTATGACGAGCCAGTTGCTCGGTCACCATTGACCAGACGTTTTCAATTGGTGAGAGATCTGGAGAATGTGCTGGCCAGGGCAGCAGTCCAACATTTTCTGTATCCAGAAAGGCCCGTACAGGACCTGCAACATGCGATCGTGCATTACCCTGCTGAAATGTAGGGTTTCGCAGAGATCTAATGAAGGGTAGAGCCACGGATCATAACACATCTGAAATGTAACGTCCACTGTTCAAAGTGCCGTTAATGCAAACAAGAGGTGACCGAGATGTGTAACCAATGGCACCCCATACCATCACGCCGCGTGATACGCCAGTATGGCGATGACGAATACACGTTTCCAATGTGCGTTCACTGCGATGTCGCCAAACACGGATGCGACTATCATGATGCTGTAAACAGAACCTGGATTCATCCGAAAAAATGACGTTTTACCTTTCGTGCACCAGGTTCGTATCTGAGTACACCATCGCAGGCGCTCTTGTCTGTGATGCAGCGTCAAGGGTAACCGCAGCCATGGTCTCCGAGGTGATAGTCCATGCTGCTGGAAACGTCGTCGAACTGTTCGTGCAGATGGTTGTCTTGCAAACGTCCCCATCTGTTGACTCATGGATCGAGACGTGGCTGCACGATCCGTTACAGCCATGCAGATAAGATGCCTGTCATCTCGACTGCTAGTGATACGAGGCCGTTGGGATCCAGCACGGCGTTCCGTATTACCCTCCTGAACCCACCGATTCCATATTCTGCCAGAAGTCGTGGGATCTCGACCAACGCGAGCAGCAATGTAGCGATACGATAAACCGCAATCGCGAAAGGCTACAGTCCGACCTTTATCAAAGTCGGAAACGTGATGGTACGCATTTCTTCTCCTTATACGAGGCATCACAACAACGTTTCACCAGGCAAAGCCGGTCAATTGCTGTTTGTGTACGAAAAATCGGTTGGAAACTTTCCTCATGTCAGCACGTTGTAGGTGTCGTCACCGGCGCCAACCTTGTGTGAATGCTCTGAAAAGCTAATCATTTGCATATCACAGCATCTTCTTCCTGTCGGTTAAATTTCGCGTCTGTAGCACGTCATCTTCGCTTTCTACGGGGGGCCCCACAGGGGGTCCACGCGCAGCGGATGATTCGCCAGCTCCGAGTATGTGCGCTGGCAGGCGCGACAGCGGCACCTCCCATCCGTCGTTAAACTCAGGTTGTGCATTTTGGTCTTCATTCCCATTTGCCTCTGTGTGATTATTTGTGTTATGTTGGCTGTTTTCGGCTTGTTCCATACGACGGGTAGCATCTTCATACACTGCTCGTCGGAATCCCAATGCGGGACGGAGGTTGTACGCCATCCTGCAATATCCAAAACATAAAATAGTCTCGCTAACGCTTGCCACCTATAATGCAAACAATACTCAAACTGACAAGTACATTGCCACCTCTCCTTCTCTTTATCTAACTTGTGTACAAGCCTATATTTTTTACCCTGACAAGGAGACCTCACTGGACGTGAGGCCATTTCATAGGATGGCCTACGGCTGTGTGTCTGAGAGGGACTATGTGACAACTACTGTGGTTCTAATATGTATACCACAGGGGTCTGTATCTACCCTGTCGAAAATCAAAATAACGATGGGCACACCTTAAGCCATTAGGCATAAAACAGAATTCTCTATAGGCAAGCCGAAATTGTTCTATTAACTCCTCTAAATTTGGCTTATAATACCACAATTCTTCTAGAACTATAACTGCAGCAGCATAATTTATTTTATTCCCATAAAACGTCAACGCCAAATCGTCGATACGCTCCTGTGATGTTGGAACAAGAAAGGCGAGGCCAGTAGTGTATTTGTATCGGGTGAGATGGGCTTCACCTGAAACCAATAAAAAAGTACGGCCGTAGCACAGTGCAGTGGAGTTAAGCCTCAAAAAGACTCCTGCTTTGATGCTGCTGTGAAAGAAAAATTAAAGAGTTCCGAGGTTTGACACTCGAGGGGAATTTTGTTGGAACAATGGGAGTGCGCGTGCGTGTGGTGAGCGCTATTCTGTGCAGTTGAATTACACCGAATATCAGCTGAATGTATTTCCGGAAGCAGTCCAATTCAGTATCGGTCTGTGACGCTCTGTAGTAACAAGACTGTCACACAATATATGGAATAGTACCTCATACTTGGAATCTGCTACGTTATAAATAATCACACTTAAAGGGGGATGTGTTTTAACTTAAAATTTCGGGCTTCAGTATAGGCCTATATTAGTTTTCAAGTGCCTTATGTCTGGTTTAACTGGTCCTGTTTTATGGCTTCTGTCAGATTCTGGGATCTCTTCCCCTGCATGACAGGTGTCCTCAATCTGCAACTTGCCTATCATTTTAAAAAGTGGACTGGTGCGCTTCGTGTAAGGCCTAAAAGCTCCATTCATTGACGTAGCAAATTGCTAACGCGAGAGTCGAATTCTGCAGGTGTATATATATGTTGTCGCAGGAGAAATGTCTAGTATTCAGGGGCGTGTAAGTAATCATCATTTGAAACAAAAAGCTTCGTATGGACTTACGCCGTATTCCTATTGGTTTCCGAGACATAACACACTTAATTTACGGTTATTTCTGGGCTAGTGGCGCGCACGTATATGTCTTACTTCAATCGTTGGATTGGTCGTGGTAATACTGTTAACTGCACATCAAGATCACCAGACCTTACCCCGTTAGACTTTTGTTTAATGGGTTGGATGAAGTCTGAGGTGTACGATCGAAAGATGAATACGCGAGATGAACTGCGTGGTTGCATCATGAACGCTGCTGCCCTGATTAGGGAAAGTGCAAAGGCACTAAGACAAGCAACGCAACCTAGCAACATGGTCTCGTGAATTAGGTTCACATACGTAACACAACACAACCAACGAGTGCGTTTGGAGTGGTGCCGTGACCAACAAACAGTGACTGCTGATGAATGCTGTCGAATTGTGTGCAACAGTGAATGGCGATTCTGCGATACCTCGGTTTATTATCGTTGACGAATATGGAGGCCACTTTGAGAGAGGGTCCCAAATTTCAATTTATGTGAGGACCACAGTGGTGTTACTCGTAGCATCATTTTGTGGAATACCACGGTGTATGACTTCAAGTAGCGACTGACAATGATTAAGGGAACTCAGACTACACACCGGTACGTCATGGACATTCTGCGCCCTAATGTGTTAACTGTTACGCGGCAGCATAGTGGCGCCATTTTTCAACAGGACAATGCTCATTCACATATGATACATGTCTCTGTGAACTGTCTGCGTGATAATGAGGTGCCAATGTCGCCAGTAAGTTCGCATCCCATCAGATCCCAGATACAACATGCGTGGGTTCAGCTCGTACGACAACTCCACTCCATTGCCAGTATCCAGAATGTCAAAGACCAGTTACAACATTTGTGAGTCTCCTTGTCTCAGGAGACGATTCAACGAATTTGTGACATCCTTCCCAGCCGACACACCGCTTGCATCCAGGCCAGAGTGGATGTAACGCGAGAGGCCCACGAAAAGACAGGCAGTGGCCCGTACGTCACGAAGGTAGTCCTGAACTCGCTCGCTCGCTCAGCTCAGCACACAAAATGCGTTTGTAAACCTGTTAACTTGCAGCTGGGCGTGTAAGTACAAACGAGAATTGCATCTTCCAGTGGAAGGTGCTATTATAAAGTCTTACTGATTAACGGTACTACAGAAAAATTTAATTGAAGATCAATACTCTATATAAATGGTATAACGGCGTGTTTATAGCATTTAGTCTCTTATGCTTAACAGCACTCACTATTTGCTGGATGTGGTCTCTTATGCAACTGATAATCATTTTAGCATGATTTTATTTTATTTTACGCCAGTTCAGATGTAACAAATTATAAGTCGGCCCATGAACTTCCCATCATTATAGGACTAATAACAGTAAGATCCTATAATAGCGGATTCCAGTAGAAGATTCAGTTTTCGTTTGTACAGACACGCCTAGTTACGAGTTAACAGGTGTAGAGACGTAGTTTGTCAGCTGATCTGAGCGAGTGACCGAGCGCAGGACTACCTTCGTGACGTAAGCGCCGCGGCCTGTCTTTCTCGTAGGCCTCGGTCTAATGTCATACTGATAAGTGGACTCATATTGCCAAGTTCTTTGCAAGTTTGACTCGTTTTTGTAATCACTGAATAAGCTCACTCAGGCTCTCAATTACATACGCTCTCAACCCACGAAGTTTAATTCCAATTCCTCCTCATTTTATTTTCGCTTGACTTATTTTTCAGGCAGTGTAAATTCCATTAGGTAATTCTCTCTGTCTTTCATTATATTTTACAATGCGGCAAAGAACTTGTTTAGTGTATCTACAATCTGTTGACTTCGTTCATTTTCAGACACATTTGAAACTTACTTTTTAAGAGGTCATTTAGTTTACCAAAAAGACCACATGCACTTTTAATCTCTTTCTTTCCCTGACAGACCAATAATTTTCTTCAAAGGCCGTAAATATAAAAGGGCTTCCAATCCAGCTGAGACTAACTCGTTAATTAACACTATTTTCTTTTCCATGCGTTGGGTATACATCGTGCACTGACGGAAATGGAAAGCGTTACACGATGAAACATCGGTCCTATACGTACCGAACTTCAAAGAGACGTTTATCACTTAAAAGCTATGAAATGATGAAACTTTGATTCAATTCGCAACTGCTGTCCATTACCAGTATCAGTCTGAGGTATGATCCCCACTGCTATGGACGAACTCTTGTATTCATTGAGAAGTGGAAGCAAACAGCTTTCGCGTGTCATCTTGTTGTGTTGAGGAATTTCGTGCCATGTCCTAATCCCACGAAAAAGTCAACTCATAACCGTGGCTGATCAGATACTGGTATGAAAGTAAACGTCCTCCAATTGCGTCTAAGACGCATAGTTGTCCATCTTGTCACCACTCGCCCTGCAGTCATTGCCATACTGACAACTGTCTTTTTCTCACATCAGTGCTTCGACATTTGTTAAAACCCAAAAGTGTGGACGAGATGCGTAGTCTGTGGTGCTGTGTTACAATCTGCACCTGAAAATGCTGGTGTCTCACGTTGTCAGCGCTTCGTCAAGGAGTTCGTGAGCTCAGGCTGTTCACGGCGTTCCGTTTCTGTCAGTGATTAGTCTTACTGTAATGAGTAGAGCGTTTCGTTGCTTGAACATCCCTGTTAACTGTAGAAGGGTTGTAACCTTTCGCAAAATTTCCTGGTAGCTTGAAACTGTGTGTCAGACCAAAACTATAAGCCGGAACCTTGCGTTTAGTGGGCAACACTCTTACCGACTGAGCTATCCAGTCGCAACTTGCGATCCATCGTCAGACCTTCCCTTCCGCCGGTACCTCTACCCTAGGTTCCAGCATCACACAGCCTCTCCTGCGTATCCTGCTGAATTACCCCTCCCAGAGGAAAGAGTATTTCCAGTCCTGTACACAGGGACCATGAACCATGGACCTTGCCGTACTGTAGGTGCAACCACAACGGAGGGGTATCTGTTGAGAGGCCAGACAAACGTATGGTTCCTGAAGAGGGGCAGCAGCCTTTTCAGTAGTTGCAAGGGCAACAGTCTGGATGATTGACTGATCTGGCCTTGTAACAATAACCAAAACGGCCTTGCTGTGCTGAAAGCAAGGGGAAACTACAGCCGTAATTTTTCCCGAGGGCATGCAGCTTTACTGTATGATTAAATGATGATGGCGTCCTCTTGGGTAAAATATTCCGGAGGTAAAATAGTCCCCCATTCGGATCTCCGGGCGGGGACTACTCAAGAGGATGTCATTATCAGGAGAAAGAAAACTGGCGTTCTACAGATCGGAGCGTGGAATGTCAGATCCCTTAATCGGGCAGGTAGGTTAGAAAATTTAAAAAGGGAAATGGATAGGTCGAAGTTAGATATAGTGGGAATTAGTGAAGTTCGGTGGCAGGAGGAACAAGACTTCTGGTCAGGTGACTACAGGGTTATAAACGCAAAATCAAATAGGGGTAATGCAGGAGTAGGTTTAATAATGAATAGGAAAATAGGAATGCGGGTAAGCTACTACAAACAGCATAGTGAACGCATTATTGTGGCCAAGATAGATACGAAGCCCACACCTACTACAGCAGTACAAGTTTATATGCCAACTAGCTCTGCGGATGACGAAGAAATTGAAGAAAAAATAAAAGAAATTATTCAGATTGTGAAGGGAGACGAAAATTTAATAGTCATGGGTGACTGGAATTCGAGTGTAGGAAAAGGGAGAGAAGGAAACATAGTAGGTGAATATGGATTGGGGCTAAGAAATGAAAGAGGAAGCCGCCTGGTAGAATTTTGCACAGAGCACAACATAATCATAGCTAACACTTGGTTTAAGAATCATGAAAGAAGGTTGTATACATGGAAGAACCCTGGAGATACTAAAAGGTATCAGCTAGATTATATAATGGTAAGACAGAGATTTAGGAACCAGGTTTTAAATTGTAAGACATTTCCAGGGGCAGATGTGGACTCCGACCACAATCTATTGGTTATGACCTGTTGATTAAAACTGAAGAAACTACAAAAAGGTGGGAATTTAAGGAGATGGGACCTGGATAAACTGAAAGAACCAGAGGTTGTACAGAGTTTCAGGGAGAGCATAAGGGAACAATTGACAGGATTGGGGGAAAGAAATACAGTAGAAGAAGAATGGGCAGCTTTGAGGGATGAAGTAGCGAAGGCAGCAGAGGATCAAGTAGGTAAAAAGAGGAGGGCTAGTAGAAATCCTTGGGTAACAGAAGAAATATTGAATTTAATTGATGAAAGGAGAAAATATAAAAATGCGGTAAATGAAGCAGGCAAAAAGGAATACAAACGTCCCAAAAATGAGATCGACAGGAAATGCAAAATGGCTAAGCAGGGATGGCCAGAGGACAAATGTAAGGATGTAGAGGCTTATCTCACTAGGGGTAAGATATATACTGCCTACAGGAAAATTAAAGAGACCTTTGGAGATAATAGAACGACTTGTATGAATATCAAGAGCTCAGATGGAAACCCAGTTCTAAGCAAATCAGAAAGGTGGAAGGAGTATATAGAGGGTCTATACAAGGGCGATGTACTTGAGGACAATATTATGGAAATGGAAGAGGATGTAGATGAAGATGAAATGGGAGATATGATACTGCGTGAAGAGTTTGACAGAGCACTGAAAGACCTGAGTCGAAACAAGGCCCCTGGAGTAGACAACATTCCATTGGAACTACTGACGGCCTTGGGAGAGCCAGTCCTGACAAAACTGTACCATCTGGTGAGCAAGATGTATGAAACAGGCGAAGTACCCTCAGACTTCAAGAAGAATATAATAATTCCAATCCCAAAGAAAGCAGGTGTTGACAGATGTGAAAATTACCGAACTATCAGTTTAATAAGTCATAGCTGCAAAATACTAACACGAATTCTTTACAGACGAATGGAAAAACTAGTAGAAGCCAACCTCGGGGAAGATCAGTTTGGATTCCGTAGAAGATTAGGAAATGAGACACTTAAAGTAGTAAAGGTGTTTTGCTATTTGGGGAGCAAAATAACTGATGATGGTGGAAGTAGAGAGGATATAAAATGTAGACTGGCAATGGCAAGGAAAGCGTTTCTGAAGAAGAGAAATTTATTAACATCGAGTATAGATTTAAGCGTCAGGAAGTCATTTCTGAAAGTATTTGTATGGAGTGTAGCCATGTATGGAAGTGAAACATGGACGATAAATAGTTTGGACAAGAAGAGAATAGAAGCTTTCGAAATGTGGTGCTACAGACGAATGCTGAAGATTAGATGGGTAGATCACATAACTAATGAGGAAGTATTGAATAGGATTGGTGAGAAGAGAAGTTTGTGGCACAACTTGACCAGAAGAAGGGATCGGTTGGTAGGACATCTTCTGAGGCATCAAGGGATCACCAATTTAGCATTGGAGGGCAGCGTGGAGGGTAAAAATCGTAGAGGGAGACCAAGAGATGAATACACTAAGCAGATTCAGAAGGATGTAGGTTGCAGTAGGTACTGGGAGATGAAAAAGCTTGCACAGGATAGAGTAGCATGGAGAGCTGCATCAAACCAGTCTCAGGACTGAAGACCACAACAACAACAACACAGTTTTAATCTGCCAGCAAATTTCGGAACTCCTCGCACTCCACTGCAGAGGCAAGGGACTATTCTTCCTTTAATCTTTAGCATTTTTAGTGGATTATGTGGTGAGAATCTTGTTCGGAGCTGTGGTATCCATTTCTCTGTGGGAATACGGAAATATACAGGGTGAATCCGAACTACAATAAAAAACTTTCGGATAATGTTAAGAGATTTTTTCTGAGTATTTCAGCATGAGAAGGCCGGTTTCCGGTTGCTTCTTAGAGTAGCTGCAATTGGTTTGATTTTTTATCCCTATCTATCTGTATGTCTGTGTTGCACTGAAACTGTTTGCGCAACAGTGCAAGTGCAGATGGTATGCGCTGTTTGTATTTTTTACTAACAAACATATTCTGTTCACTTACGGTACTTGCTGGTGAAAACAACAATGCCCACTTATCCCTCCGCAGGAGAGCTTGCATTCAGTACTGCTTGTTTGTCTCTATTTGCTTTATTCGGCAGCGTTAGTAGTACATTAACAGCGATACACAGCGATATGGTTAGGTTTGCTAATGAAGAGTTGGCCGATATGCACCACTTGATGGGTTCACCAAATGTACTGGATGAGTGGCACAACGTCGCTGTGTTGAGCTGCTGTCCTAACGAAGGCAACCACATCACAGTACTTCGCATCTATTCATAGGGGACTACGAGAATCCTGACCCTTCCGTGTTACGGTGATTTCATATTGCAGACGTTTTTACTGTTGTCAAGGTATTTTCACAGAAACGAACGTGATTGGTGTACGAAACCGAATAAATCTCAATTAAATTACTACTCTACAACGAGTAACCAAAGACCACGTGTTTCTTATTCCAAAATACTCAATTCAGATCGCAGACGACCTTCCAGAGAGTTTCACTTGGTGACATTTAGTTGTCAGTTCCAGAAGCTGTGTGACGAGGACGAGCAGCAACGTATGGCAGGCAACATCTTGTCGTACGGACGTACCTCCTGCCCTGCTAAAACCACAACATCGAATGGAGCAGCGGATTTAAGAGCTGCGGCTGCATCCCGAATATGTGAACTTTTTGCCAATCAGCTGTCACTCTCCCAAACATGAGGTGAAGCAATCACACATGGTGGAAAGGCTTATAAATAGAGTTCGACAGTATTTTGACAGGCAATGGAAAGCGTATAATTTAGTGAAACGGCACGTAAGTTGATTTACATTAAACACCGTGAAGTGTTTTTATTGTGCTGTGCTAGTTTTCAATCGATTTATATTTCGGTTCATACTGAAAAGAGTTCACGGAAAATTTTACCTCATACCATCTCTCTCTCTCTCTCTCTCTCTCTCTTTCTCTGTCTCTCTCTCTGTCTCTCTTTCTCTCTCTCTCTCTCTCTCTCTCTCACACACACACACACACACACACACACACACACACAAACACACACACACACACACACACACACACACACACACACACACACAGATGTACAAGGTGTTATTGGGCGTTGATTAACACCACATCGGTAACTGTACAGAGTTCTCCAGGGTAGGCTGCAACAGAAACAACCGCATTTGGTGCAGACTGGATGACAGAAGATTAACAATGGGGTGAGATGTAATGGGATAGGGAAGAGGTATTAAATTATTAGCATAAACAAACGTTTTGATTGCCTGTGTGTACTTTCTGGAGGCCCTACAACTCTTATGGTCTTTCCACAAGCACCGATCGTATGAAATCTTATTTGCCATTTTCGTTTATGATATCCAGAAGACGCCAGACAGTGTATCACAGGTTGACATTGCCTTTCTTGCCTTCCAAAAAACTTTCGATATTATTCTGAACTTTTTTCAGCTAAATAAAGCACCTTCACAATGAATGACTGAAAAGGAGTTTAATTGGGCTGAAAACTTCTTATCAAACAGGAACCCGCATGCCGTTGTTAATTGGGAGGCCTTGTCAGCAGTGAAAGTAGTTATAATATATAGCCTCCGACACATACGGTGTAGTCACTTGCAGAGTACCTTGATTATATGTAGAGTCAGTCAGACATTTTTATACTCAGGAAATAAAAAAAAAATTAGAATTTTGTTTGCTGAAGACACAATCTCAACGGAGGTCTTCTTGAGATATAGCAGTTTGTTATCACATAAGCAGCTATTTACCGACTGTTAATATACATCAGAATACACAAATAGCTATTTGCCATCTTTAGTAAATAAGAAGAAGTACGTGATTATTATTTCGATTTTTATTGTTATTTCTTTGCCGGCCTGGGGGGTCGAGCGGTTCTAGGCGCTACAGTCTGGAACCGCGTGACCGCTACGGTCACAGGTTCGAATCCTGCCTCGGGCATGGATGTGTGTGATGTCCTTAGATTAGTTAGGTTTAAGTAGTTCTGAGTTCTAGGGGACTGATGACCTCAGCAGTTAGGTGCTCAGAGCCATTTGAACCATTTTGTTATTTCTTTACGTCGTTTCCGTCCAGTTTTGCCAGTTGTTCCTTTAATTTGCTATAAAAATTGCGAGTGTGATGTTGGAAGTTCAAAGTGATGTGTCATTATTATTCTCCTGCCGCAAATCACCGTAACGGGGAAATTTCAGTCAGACAATCAGGAGTGCACTCTATATAAGTCCGTTCTGGCCAGAATCACAATTTTTTTCCAGGATGTTACCTCGAAGTTAAAATACATCGAACACTTTATTTTATAGTTTTAGGTATCTAGATCGGAGTTTCGAAGACAGGTGTATCGATACAGCCCTCTTCACTCCACTCGTGAAAATTCGGCGCTTAATTTGTTGTGGGTCCGCATTCCCAGAGGAACCATTAAACAGAATGTTTTGCGCTGGATGTGTGATACCCGAGATGCGAGCGTCTTCATTATCCGACTGGCAGTAAACATTCAGACAGTGTGGGCCTACCGTGACGTAAACAAGACGATCGAAATACAGACACGGTAGTTTGTTTTCGCGACTGTGGTTCTTAACTGCCAGTAAAATTCACCGCGGCCGTATAAAAGCAACGACGAATTCACGCTGGATTGTAGGCGTGAGTAAGCAAGTGTCCAACACATAAAAATCACAGACAGCTCAAAGTACTTTCTGCGACACATCCGTGTCACAGCAGACGGGGCAGATAACACACTCCGTCAAGAGCGCTGTGACATGACTCTACAAAGTTTCAGTTTGCAGAATGAGCATAAAAACGAATTACACCAAATTACTCTTACAGACGTATTCTTACAGCGTGACGCACAGCCCGTTAGCTTGCGAGACCGTAAGTGGGGACACACACGGATCGAATCTGTGCGACGAATTAATAATCGTGATTTGTTCAAACAGCCTGTCTGACTGTGGGTTATGGGCTATTTCTAACATTCTTTTAGGAAAATGCTGTGCTGGCTTTGAGAATACGATACACAAAGATAAAGTGTGATAAGACACAAAATAAATTTACATTAATTACACAACTTCCTTTCCTTACGTCACCTTCACCACTGGAAGGGTATTCGGCTACAAAGTTAAAAAATAAAGTAAGTACTAAGAAATATTGAAAATGTAGGAGTCGACTTGGTCACAATAATACACAGAACACTTTGTGAAGAAGCAATAGAAGAGGCAGGATTTCAGGACAGAAAAAATCTACTACTGGAAGATACTGGACACAAGAAGAGCAGGAAAAAAATTCTCGAGGAATGAAAGAAGTGTGGGCCCAAAGAAACATGGAGTTGGCAAAACAAAAAAGCACAGTCAATATTGATTTATCATACTACCTAGAGGGTTATTCAGAATAAAAAAATGCCAAATCATGGAGAAGTGGTCTCCGTACTAGAAGGGCTAAAGCTAGGGAAAACGAGACACTAATTTACTCTTGCAACACCAAACTAAAGTGCGGTGTCTTAGAAACGACAGAATCTGTGTCTATAAGGAGCAGTCAAATGAAGACAAGGCAGTGTGTATTATTTTAAAAGTAATCGCCATACCTGTCAATACATTTATCCCATTGTGAGACAAGACGGTCAGTGTCTTCATGGAAAATGGTTGCGGTTGCCTACGGAACCGTGATTGTACCCAGCCGTGTACATCTTCGTCCGAAACTAATCGACGGCCAGGAATGCCTTTCTTTGAACTCCAAAAATATGGAAACTGCATGGGTAAGATCGGGACTGTAAGAAGCATGTGTAAGGGCTTTGAAGCGAAACTTCTGAAGCGTACTTGAGACAACTTTCGTGTCTCCCCATGTGATTTACATAGTTTTGGAACCCTAAAGAAAGTCATTCCTTGCCGTCGAATTGCTTCAGACAAAGACATACGCGCCTGGGTACAATCATAGGTCCGTAGGCAACTGCTAACACCTTTCCACCAAAACACTGACCGTATTGTCACACAGTGGGATAAACTTTTTAACAGTTCTGACGATTAATTCTGAAATAATAAACAGTTTACCTATTTTTTTCCATATGAATCTTTTTTCATTCGATTTCCCTTGTACATCTAGATGATTGCCCTACAATTCACACATAAACGCTGCGTAGAAAGTGCAAAACTCCACTTTAAAACAGTTTCTCCATCGTGGCACTCTCGAATAGCGCGTAGGAAAAATTAACATCTCAATCTTTCAGTCGTAATTTCTCTTAGTTTATCACTGTAGTCGTTCCTCCCAATGTAAGCCGAAGGAAAATAATATATTAGTATATGGAGGAGAAAGCTGTTAACTCTAATTTCGTAAAACGGTTTCGTAACGCTGGAAACGCCATTGTTTTAATGAGTGCCATTCCCATACGCTTGCCATATCTATAAAACCTTGCCCCCTTCTTTGAACTGTTTCTGTGTCTTTCACGTTCATCGATCCTTTCTCTGCAGAAATACTTTAGAAAAGCTCGGACAAGTGTTTTGCCAATAAAAATCAGTCATTGGTTCGTTTCCCTGTAGCATTTTCAGTGTTATCGTTGCTATTTAAGATTTTCCTTAATATAATCCCTAGATACTAAACTGAATTGACAATCCTTAAATATCAATCATTTTCAAGTAACAGAAATTCCGGATAATTTTCTTTGTACACGTACGGGAATGCTCTGCAAACTCTCTAAGCAGAGTAATGTGATTTATTCCTCTATCGCTTGTATACACCAAGAACTGCGACTAGTGTGTCACAATTCCTTGGGGAACGCCAGCTACGTGTCTAGAATAGATAAGCACCAGCCACTTACTAAGTACTTTGACCTTTCTGAAAGAAAAAGACGAATCTAGTCGCATCACTGATACCATATTCAGTATGCACGAAATTTGAACAGAAGTCGCGTTTGAAAAATGATTGGAAATGCCTCTGAGAATCGAGGATGCGGAATGAACTTAAGATTTGTTGTCGCTAACACTCATTCGTTTTGGAACAACTTTTTTATTTATTACTTGATTTATTATTTGATTCTAGTGTCGAATACAGCTAAGTTCCGTCTGTTTTCGGAGCAATGGAGCGATATTTACTATTATTTCTACGGTATTGAACTCGAGTGTGAGGCATTCTGGACTACTTTAATTACTGAAACGTCTGTTGCACGACAGACATTATTCCCACTTTGCTGTGAATTAAATCGTACTCTCCCAAGAACTCCTCTACCATACAAAACCACACTACTGATAAGCCGATTAACCTGGAAACGGGAGACTTCTGCTTCCCGGAGCATCAAATTCTCTCTTCACTTTCTTTGAAAATGTGGAAAATTAGTTTATGAGTGTCATTTAGTAAACATTTCACCAGAACGAACTCCTAGAGCCAGAATCTGCAAAAATACGTGAAGTGAATGCAGGAACGGTTCAAACGAAAAGCGCACGGCCGATTTGCTTCCTCGTCTCCGTCGAATTCCAGCTCGTGCACCGTCTCAACTATATGCACACTCTAAAAGTAAGCTCGGATGAAATAGTTCATAAGAGTAACTGAAGCGAACGATCGAAATACTTAGGAAGGTATTTATTGCTGTCCGGTCGCTAGTAATATTAAATAGCATACAATTGTGTCTTCATTGTGACGAGATCAACGAAATCAAAAAGGACTCGAAGTGTTAACGAACGCTGAATTTTGTTTCAAATGGATTTAGAAATAATTTAGTTTTTACAAGGGGACCGAGCATATTGTGTGCACGATGGGATCAGGGCGGACACTAACACATAAACACAATGAAACGAATTGCTTGTTCATTGCAGTGATGTGACACTCCAGAAAAGATGGAGCTATGCAGGACGTCATTCTAACGGGCAATGCCGATTCGTGGTACATGTTAAAAGTCATGACATCAAATGAAAAAACAAGATACCAGTCACTGTTCGTTTACCTCCGCGGCGCTTTTCAAGGATTTAAACCTCCATCATCAGATGGATTTACATTTGTTAGTATGGCATATGTGTGTGTTGTATTGCGATTTTGGAGGAACTTATGGCACTGTCTAGTGGAGAAACAAAACGTCATTTCAGAACATGGTTTTGGGTTTGCCAAGAAATGGGATTGTATGAAAGTTGTTGTTTTCTTTTGTTTTTTGTGATGTGATTTCTTTGCCACTATTGAGTGCTTTAGGGTCTCTCTATGGAGCTGTCATAAGCATTTGCAATAGCTGATTGGTTTATTACTTCAGTTGACACCGTCAGCTTGAAATCGTATGTACATCAATTAATGGCACAAATTGTACATCTATTTGCATATTTTAAAGCATCAGACAATGTATTACCCCAACCTTTAGTCTGTTATTATATGTAACAGATACGATCTTAAGAACCTCCTGCTTTGGAAAGTTTGCTCTCATCCGATCACTCCTTCCACCCTCTCTCTCCCTCTTTCTTTTTCTTCCTCCTCCTCTTCCTCTCCCTCTGCCTCCAGCCCTTCATTGCTAGCTATGAATCCCAAGCAAAAATTTTTATTTGTTTATAATTTTACAACTGTAGCCAACACAACTGTTGTACTTAAGTCTTGCAACATGGCACCTGATTACATAAACGAGTGTGAAGTGTAAGCTATATAAACTTGACAAAATCAGATTTATATAAAACCTGAAATATTTATTATAACGCATGTATTCAACACCTCAAAACAACGATCTTTAAATCCTTTAAAACGTATTCTGTAATAATGTTGTTGTGATTTATATTCTTTGTACTTTGTCATAATGTTTCTCTTTTGCTGTATGATCCTTGCACTTAACGGTTTCCAGACGCCATATTTGTTTACAAAATATGACAGTATGTATGTGATGTGTTTCGACAGTGATACGAATCTGTGACCACTGAAGGGACTCTACTTATTTTATTTTTATCCTTAGATGTCGTTTACTTTTTCGTCAAAAAACACCAAAACCATGTTCTGAAATAGTGTTTTGTTTCTGCACTAGACAGTGCTATAAGTTCCTCCAAAAACCGTAACACAAGTCACACATACGTTATACTAACAAATGTAAATCCTTCTCATGGTGGAGATTTCAACCTTTGAAACGGGTCGTGGAGCTAAATAAAAAGTAAACTTGTTGTTTCATTTGATTTCAATAACAGTGACGGTAAAGCCTAACCTAAAATGCTCGCACTGTAAGTCAAGATATTTCAGGGAAAATAATACGTAGATACGGAGAAAGACAATCTGACTGCTGTATGACACCATAAAACTGCATGAATGACAAACAAAGTAAAACACCCAGAAGATATGGTCGGATGCCAAAGTAAATTTGTACACGTACACAGCATCAGTGGGTGCGTAAGTGATTCTTTGTGACAGGGTGAATGACCACAAGCGTGCGTTAGTGTTGTTCATGTTTAGCGTTGTTAACGCGCCTGGTAGTCTATTACAGGAAGCGTAAACAGCGTAAGATGTTGAGCGATCGCTGTGAAGGACACGAAGATGCCACGTACCAGTGTTAGACAGCATTATCAGCAGCTGACACAGTTCGAAATGGGCCTCATTGTCTCCAGTTGATTGGCTAATCGAATCGTACCATATACAGATTTGTGTGGCATTCTGAGGTGACAGTCACCCAACCTTGAACAGTACGGGAACATAAGGACAGGCGTACTCATCATCAAGATTCCGGGCGACCATGTCTCACCACTACAAGGCAGGATAGCCGTGTTGTGCACCTAGCACGCCGTCATCCCTTCAAATCTTCAGCTGCTGTCCGAGAACAAGTAATGGACTCCCTGTAATATTCTCTGTCACACCGAACCATTGGTCAGAGATTAGCAGCACCCAGACTGAAGAATAACTGCACCACGCGTTGGTGGCTGTTAGCACCACAATACAAACGGCTGTGTTCGGTGTGCTGCAGTCACCGGGAAGCATGGGCTGCTGATTAATGGCGTCGCGTTGTGTTTAGTGATGAATTATGGTCCAGAACTACTCCAAGTGCACAACGGTAAGTTACGGACAACCTGCATCCTCTTGTGTTACCTCTCATGGGGCAGTATGGCGGCCACATTTTTCAACACGGTGGTACAAGTGCCTCTACGAAGCGTCTGCGTGCACCTCAATTTAGGGAAAGATTCCAAGGACCGGGACCAGTTACAACAGTTGTGGGCCAGCTTTTTCTCAGGATAGGGTGCAACGGCTTCGTGACAGCGCTGCCATTCGAAAAAGTGCACGCATCGAAGATAGAGTGGGTGCAACGCCTTAATGACAAGTGTGCTCACACTGCTAAGCCCTTTATGAATTTGTCTAATCACTCATATAACATCACATATCCTATTTAACCCTTGAGGTTTCATTCAGTTTCCTCCTCCCCTTCTGCTTACTTCACATTTTTGTCAAGCAGTGTACAAGAGCCAGACTTACGCAAAACAGAAGAGGAGTGGAGGTAGACTAGATGCCAACTCTAAGCGAGGTTCAGGCAGATTTCCTGAGCTATATGCCCTTTAGTAGGAGCAGATCATAAGAGTGAGATTCACAAACGTCTCTGTGCAGGGAAATGCGAAGGCAGTTACGTGGTCTCTCCTCCCACGTCTTTTGATAGGTTGACGACGAAATACTCGACTGTGCTGTCTGTTGGATT
Source organism: Schistocerca piceifrons (assembly GCF_021461385.2). Lineage (NCBI taxonomy): Eukaryota > Metazoa > Arthropoda > Insecta > Orthoptera > Acrididae > Schistocerca > Schistocerca piceifrons. The sequence goes on from NC_060149.1 coordinate 6,717,377, forward strand.
GGACTCTGTACTTTCTTGGACTTTGGTGAACCACATCAGAAATCTTGTAGCGTCATGTATACCCGGCTAGAACGACAGTGTACGAAAAGTAAACCATAAAAAAAAGGACGATTAAAAATTGTTAATTTCTACGGATCCACGATGACAATAGAGGCTGTATAGATTTATTGACATACTGATTATATTAAACAGAGCGTTAGCTGCTAGCTTAAAGTGTTAGTGGCTGTAAGTAACACTCGAAGGATTTAGACTTCTATCGATTCACATATTTCATTAGTCCCTCTCCTAGAGTGTTCGTTGAGTCGGCACACAATAATTACCTCGCCGTATTTGTGGCATTATGCCCTATTTTTCGTTCTTTTTTATCTTCCAATTACACGCCTTAGGCTGGCCACTACTTCACACTAGGGAGTAAGACGTCACTTAACCGATTACGAACTGGAGTATTGCAATGCCAAGCTAACAAAGACCTTTGACAGAATTTCACAACCTGTAGCTGGCCTAGACATCCCTTTATCTGCCGCAGCGTGAAGTAAACCATGGACTATTTGTTCTTAGCGCTAAACATAAGCTGAAGTAGTCACTCAATGTGAAAAATCTGTAATTAGAGATACGTTTTCCGACTGGTAACAGAAAACGTAATAACTTAATCCATGAAATTTGGTGAAATTGTGCATAAGATGTTTTTATATTAAGCAAAATTAAGTGTTTTTGTTGTACTGTACCAGTTTTCGATGGGTATTTTGGTTTAAACCGAGAAGAGCTTATGCTTTTGGTTTTTATATCTACATCTACATCTACATACATACTCCGCAAACCACCATACGGTGCGTGGCGGAGGGTACCTCGTACCACAACTAGCATCTTCTCTTCCTGTTCCACTCCCAAACAGAACGAGGGAAAAATGACTGCCTTTATGCCTCTGTACGAGCCCTATTTTCTCTTATCTTATCTTTGTGGCCTTTCCGCGAAATGTAAGTTGGCGGCAGTAAAATTGTACTGCAGTCAGCCTCAAATGTTGGGTCTCTAAATTTCCTCAGTAGCGATTCACGAAAAGAACGCCTTCTTTCCTCTAGAGACTCCCACCCGAGTTCCTTAATCATTTCCGTAACACTCGCGTGATGATCAAACCGACCAGTAACAAATCTAGCAGCCCGCCCCTGAATTGCTTCTATGTCCTCCTTCAATCCGACCTGATAGGGATCCCAAACGCTTGAGCAGTACTCAAGAATAGGTCGTATTAGTGTTTTATAAGCGGTCTCCTTTACAGATGAACCACATCTTCCCAAAATTCTACCAATGAACCGAAGACGACTATCCGCCTTCCCCACAACTGCCATTACATGCTTGTCCCACTTCATATCGCTCTGCAATATTACGCCCACATATTTAATCGAAGTGACTGTGTCAAACGCTACACTACTAGTGGATTATTCAAACATTGCTGGATTATTTTTCCTATTCATCTGCATTAATTTACATTTATCTATATTTAGAGTTATCTGCCATTCTTTACACCAATCACAAATCCTGTCGAAGTCATCTTGTATCTTCCTAGAGTCACTCATCAACGACACCTTCCCGTACACCACAGCATCATCAGCAAACAGCCGCACTTTGCTATCCACTCTATCCAAAAGATCATTTATCTAGATAGAAAACAACAGCGGACCTACCACACTTCCCTGGGCACTCCAGATGATACCCTCACCTCCGATGAACACTCGCCATCGAGGACAACTGCCCGACATAAAAGTGAAGCACCGAGAAAGGCAGGAGAAAAGAAATGAAACTTCACGTTTGGAGAGGGTATGTGATGATGGTATTTCAGTGATTACAAAATCGAATCAAAATTAGAACGAACCTGGATTTGAGCTCACATGTCAGTATAACATTAGATTACCTCTGGCTCGCATGTGTGCACTGATTCTGTTGAGAAGGGTGTCATAAAATTCTCCCACCTGGAAGTAGCTAGTCTAAAAATGTCGTAACTGTTCGATATCCTGGATATTGGCGTAGAGATTTAGTTGACATTCGTTCTCGTTCCGCATATGTTATACATAAAGCGTATTTTCAGTTGCGAATATGAACAAGCATCAGCTGCATAATGGAATGACGACAATGAAAATTAGTGCCGGACAGGGACTGTGACCCGGAGTTTCCCCTTATTGCGAGGGTCGCGTATGTAACTGGGTAACCTCTTTTGATGCTAGTCAATTGTCAGGATCAGCATTACTAGAAAGGGCATTTGATTCTAAAGCATTATGTCAGGGTGAAAAACACTAAACAAATTACTTATTCTCTCTTAACAACATGTGGGCAGGGTGGGTTCTTCCTTGCCTCGGCTATGAGGTATTTTTACATAAGATAACTTTTATTGAAAGATTTGTACAATGGTTTCCTTACTGGATTGATCTGGCTGGGAGAGCGGCAGCTGTGTCGTTTGCGAAGTCCCTGCTGCGTCAGCGGCGGCGTCTGATTACGCCTGACGGTGTGTATCTCGTGTCGCCGTTTCGCCCAGTTGACTGGAGACGCGCATCGTGCGGTGGCCCGTTTAATTATTGAGAACAAAGTCGTGAATCGGATGGTGATACCTTGGATGTGGCGTCCCAGTGTTTCTCCCTCTATGCGCCCGCGTATGACAGTGTTGTGCGTCGGCCAGCGGAGCCAGTGTCCCGGACTCGAACAACGGACTCCAGCTTGCCAGTCTTCGGCTGTCAGATCTTCATCCCAGCTCACAGGTGACTGCTGATGTGAGGCCGTCTCCTTCCCGTCCTCACGAGTCACCCGGGTACGTAAAAATCTGTCTTCACATACCTTCTAACTTCTGGCGGCGAGGCTGCTGCTTGCTATTCCATAACAGCGGCGGACTTGGTGCTTCTGTGTATGATGTAGTTTCTTCCTGCATGACGGTCTTCAGCACCGAATGATCTGTACTGGGTTCGAATGGCTCTGAGCACTAAACGACTCAACTTCTGAGGTCATCAGTCGCCAGAACTTAGAACTAATTAAGCCTAACTAACCTAAGGACATCACACACATCCATGCCCGAGGCAGGATTCGAACCTGCGACCGTAGCGGTCGCTCAGCTCCAGATTGTAGCGCCTAGAACCGCACAGCCACTCCGGCCTGCCGAACTGTACTGGGACTCAACTGAAAACTACTCTGTCGGGCCAACTGCGTGTCGCGTATTTATTTACTTCAGTTCACTGGAGGTGAACGACTTCACGGTCATTGCCTCTTCTGTCACGTTGAAAAGCTTCTCGAAGAATCTTCTTAACGTTGGTCATTGGCTCTTGGAATGTAGGCGAGGGCCTTTGATCACATGTAACAATTGAGAAACACGTGAGCCGGTCGGGCGATGCCCTGACGGCTGAATCGACAGTGTCCGCATATGTGGGGAGGGCGATGGCTTCTCCTGAACGTGCTGACTTCACGGTCATTGCCTCTTCTGCTCTGCCCGCTGTTTGCCAGTGTGTAACTCTTCTAAACTAAACTAAGTTTTTCTTTTATTTCCTAATTTCTACTTCACATTGATTTCACTAATTTATTTACCTATCTTAAGTACCACTCAACACCTTACCATTAGGCTATCCTAGCACGATCTACGGTCAGGCCTGAACTTCCATACATCATCAACTATGTGCCTACAACCTGTACTCGTACATCCATAATGTATATTCCAGTACAGGGCAGAGATTTTACTTGAAAGTCACTTGCGCTGTATCGACGGTTAAATACGATTTTACAGTGAATGTGTGATTTCCAGTTTCGGTGCAATGATCCTTCGGACATGCATATATGTGCCTGCTCGTTTGAGAAGTTAAATTAACGTTCGACCATGTCTTCTGACTGCTTATTTTTTTTTTCCTCAAACAATGTGTCTATATGTGTTACACACCGTCTGTCTTAAAAGTTTCGTAACGGATTTTATGCCTGGCGTATAAGCGACGTCAGCTCTGTAACTACGGTAGTAGCTATGAACAGTACATAACAGAACCCAACCAATATGTTGTGAACAGACGATGTTTAGTAGTGGACGTGGTACCGTAGTCTGCCAACATAACGATATCAAAAATCGCAGTGGAACAATATCTGTAAATCAAATGTGGAATACATTCTACAGACTTATTTGCGAAAGAAAAAAGTATGTTAATGCTTTTCCTGGAGACCTTGACTCCCGAACAAAAATAACAACGTGTGGATCCGTACAGAGAATTGCCTGTAAGGCAAAATGAGGACAGTTATTTTCTGGAAAAATCGTCACGGTTAATGAGACTTTGTGTTATCAAAACAAACATTCCACAAAACTACAAAGTGTAGAAATTAACATCGATGATCTATGCTTTGACGAAATGACGGACGTTCTAGTCAGTGTGATGCACGAGTCGAACAACAATTCAAAGAAACCTTTCTGACAGTGCCACATGGTTGTGTGAAGATTCTGTGCGTTGTATTCAAGTAGGAGGACTAAGTAAAATACCTGCAGCATTCATGATCTCAACTTTTCTCGATTTTTTACTAATTCAGTTACCAAACCCTATGGACTGACGGTATATATTTGGGTGATTGCACGTCTGCATTGTGATCAGAGGATGAATATGACAGTTCTGTCACGTTTGGTTTGGTAAAGTACAGGAAAGCATTATTTCACGTTGATCAACATTTAAAATACGTAAGATGACACATTGAGGGAAAAAATGTAATTCCCTCGTACACATACACCCCTATTCAATATACGCAATCACATAAAGAAAGTTAATATTATTGCTATTGTTGTTACAAAGCAATTTGAAGTGATGTAAGTTGTTTTCTGTTCACCTAACAGTAGTTCATCAAATTTTTCTGTTTTCTAAAGTGCTCTCAGCAATAAATAATTTTCCAAAACATTTGTTACTATTCCACATTTTATGAAATTCTCATTCTTCGCCGTCTAGGTGGTCTTCTTCATTCTGGAGATTCTTTTGCCACAGTCATCTTCTTGATATCTCATTACATTCATTTAATACACATCTATTGTTTTTATGGAATCGCTTGGCTTACTCATAGTCCTGCACTGCTACAAACATTTCTGTTCTTGTCAGAAAACAGGTTTCATATGCGTGTTATAACAGGTTGTATAACTAACATATAGATGGATAGTACGGTTTTCCTAGAGACATTTCTTCTCTTTTTAAGATACCTAGCAGAGCGCAAAAGATCCTGTTTGCGTTTTGGTTTCAAATTTTTATATTATCTTTTACATTATTTGCTGTATTGAGTCTATTTAAAATGCTTTTGAACATTCAGATATTTCACACTGAATTTCAAAGTTATCATTGTCCTCGGTAATGTGGGTGAACACAAAATATTTTTATTTTGTAAACATATTTGTGTTTAAATTTGTTACCAGTCTTATGGTATCTGAAGTATTATTTGGTACAGATTTTCTATGAAGTGTATTTATTCCTATAAGAAGTACAAAGAGAAAGCGAAGTGAGAAAATACGAGACAGCAGGCAGCGAACGGCTCACCTCTCTCATTTTTCTTTCACGACACCTCATGTTTAACAGTTATATCATGAAACTCTGAAATAAATTTTAACGGACATTGCGAAGTAGGAATTCTACGAGGCGAGAAAATTAGCTCTTTTGAGTTATATTAGTTATATTCAACGCTAATGTAGAAATTCATGCCTCTTTAAGCGGCTGTTCCAGAGCCATATTAACAAAGGAGTGGAATATGAGAGAGAAGACATTGTGAAAGGCGCTTAAGAGCTTGGAGTGCCATGGCCAAGAATAGAAGAAAATGAAGAACTAAATAATGAAGAAAGCTACGGTTGTTATTCCTTGCTTTGGTTGCTACTCGGGATCAAATTTCTAGTTCCCTGCGCTTATGGACGCGCGTGAAATTTCTGTTTCTAAACAGATTGTCTCCAGCGCGTCAAGTAAGCAAAAGCACCCTGCAATTGTCCCAAAGGTAGAAAAGAAATCGCATAAGAAAAGAGGTTCTATAGCCAGCATAAATAAGTGAAAAAATGCGGTCTTCAGTCCGATGATTGAATTGATGCTGCCCTCCACGCTTGTCTGTCCTGTGCAATTCATCTCATCTTTGTATTACTATTGCTACCAACATCCACTTCAGCTTGCTTCTTGTAGTGAAGCTTTTCACCCCACACTTCTTTCCATTACCATATTGTCGATTCCTTGATATGTGAACATGTTTACCATCAGTCGATCGCTTCTTTTAGTCAAATTTATTTTCTCTCATAAGTTATCTAGTTTACCCACTTAATCTTCAGCATTCTTCTGTAGCATCACATTTAACTTCTTTTTTTTTTTTACAGTTCTTACCTGAATTGTTTATTTTCTACGTTTCACTTCCATACAATGCTACACTTCGAGAAACGCTCCCATACATATAAATTTATATTAGACGTGAACACATTTATCTTTCCCAGAAATGTTTTTCTCGAAAACAGTACCGTCGTGACCAATGCCCTCCTGGAGATGCGAATGAGAGACTATTTTACGTTGGTAACAAGAAGATGCCTGGATTATTAAACCATACAGTGGAGCTGTCTGTATGTCTTCGGGAAATATGAAGCCTGTCGTTTCCCGTGGCATCACCGTCTGTAGTACCACGGTCGAGAGGCCACGCGGACAAATGTTACTTGGTCAGATAAGGCAGTTCAACAGACATTGAAACGTGAAACTACCATAAAGGGTACTGCCTCTAGCCAGGAATAGTATGTCAGCCACAGAGACCCCTCCGATGAGGTTACACCTATAGAGTCCTACCTGCATCGTTGAGGCACACAAGTCATGCCACTGCGGCAAGTTTCATGCTTCGTGAGTGGACCAGATCAATAAGTACGTGAGATTAAAACATAAGCACACTGTATATACCACTTAACGTCGATACAGTCACATTACTGTTACCACTGCTTTTGCTCGTTGTCAACTTACAGACGGCAGGAGGCAGCACTACATAATGCGCGCCGGGAGGCTGCGCATAGGCGGAGAACAGTGCAGACGTTCAGTAAGGTGGAAGCGGAGCGATTTACCTAAAGGGCACGATCATTGGCTTTAGGGCTAAGGGTGGAAGGACTTCCGAAACGGCTGTCTGTACACTCGGCCTCCGCAGCAGGCGCCAGGTTCATCTACCCATGCTGACTGCTTTTCGTCGGTGACGATGGCTGGAATTTGCACAACAGTACCGCAACCGGACGTCCACTGAGTGTCCTTTTCAGATGCACCACGTGTTATGCTCCATACAACAGACAGCCGTTGGCGTTTAAGGCCGTTCAACGGGTCCAGGGCGGAGGAGGGAGCCTTATGATCTGGGGAATGTTTTCGTGGCATTCCCTGGACGATCTCGTCATTCTGGAGGTCACAATAGATTAGCACAAATATGCATTTACGCCTTGGGACCACATCCACCAGTAAAAGCAGTTTTTTTTCCTCGGCACGAGGACATCTACCTCCAGGAAAATGCGACATGTAACAGAGCTCCCAACGTAAGTGCAGAGTTCGAAGAGCCTCTGGATGAGTTTACCATACTCCTCTGATTACTAAAATTCCTGGATTTAAACCCACTCTAGAATCTGTGGGACGTAATTCACACTGTGAATTCAGTGGCCGTTCGTAAACACACTTCCACAATTACCTGACGGCTCGTTTGAGTTTACTGGTAAGTTTTTGCTTCTATTAACGTATACTTCCAGTCGCACTCAGCTTCTGCTATTAATTACGATACAATCCGTATACTATATATTTATGGGATTATGTTGGAAGCTCCGTGAGGATGTTTGCGGATGATACCGTTGGACGTAGAAAAGTAGCAACAGCTGAAAACTCTATCGGAATGCAGGAAAACACGTAAAGGTTCGACACTCGGCGCAGAGAGTAACAGCTTACCCTCAACGTTAATAAAAGTGGCATGTTGCACATGTACAGAGGCAAAGACGTTGTACTCTTAGATTACAATTGTAAGCCTGCCACTCATTTTAAGATTATACCTTACTGTTCATACATAATTATGAACCTGATACATGCAGTGAAATATGCCCCCTGACACTGAATATGACACATTCACCGGCGATCTGATTTTGGAACTAAGTTGCGATATGGCAAAGCTTACGCAAACCACAACGGTGTGGAAGGGTGAGGGGGGAGCTGAGTTAGTCAGAAGTAAGACAGTTGGTCATTAAGCTCTAACATTAACGACAAACTTCATTCTATACTGCCCCAAACTGTAGTAAATCACGTATTGTAAGTTCGAACTTTGCATGGGGTAACGTTTTTGTTTTTGTCGCTTGTACCATCTAATAACCTTAAAACAGTGATCTTGTATACTGAAAACAACATTATACGATGAAATCGTCTGCGCTGGCGTATGACTCGAAGAACTTATTTACCTGGATTGCTGAAATTTTTTTTACAGAAGATAAAGGACAGCTAGGCAAGCATGTACAATGTAGGCCCTGAGCAAAATGCTAGGTACTTGGATGAAGCTCGTTTTCATGAAACAAAAATTAAGCTCTCGTACATGGAAGCAAGATACAAGTCATAGAACTTGTGAACAAAGAAAGGGTGAAAGAAAAAGTGTTAAGATACTGAATTCACGAATTTATGAAAAACCTAGGAATAATATATGAGCAGATTTGGCCAATATCGCTGCGAACATACACAGAGACAGAACGTTTAACATACCTTCCGAAAATCATACCACAAAATTACGAGAAAATAACTTTTCACTGTACTGGCGATAAACAACCTGAAATTTCTAAGAAGCATAAAAATCTAGACGTATCCGTAAGGAGAAGCCTACTGTGAAAGGACTACGTAAATAAAGTGGCAGAAAAGGCAGGTAAAACACCCAGAATTACTGGAAGAATCGTAAGAAAATGTATTACTTCTACAAAAGAAGTTAACTATCATATCTGGAATTGTCGCGCACAGTGATGGGTCTTTGTCCCCACTTTTAATGCTAGAGGAGACGTGGTGACCTGTATCCGTCCATCACTTACCAGTCTGTAAATTCAAGTAACTTACAACCAGATTCTCTTATTCGCAAGTACATTTCTAAGCGGGAAATGTACTTTCGAGTAAGAGAAACTGGTTGTATGTTACCTGAATTTACAGATTCTTAACTGATGGACTGATACAACTAAAGTTCACGACGTGCTCTCAACTATTTAAAAGAGAGAACAAAGAACCATCACTGTGCGCAGCAATTCCGGATTCAATACCTAATGCGACAAAGACACAATTTTACCTACTTTCGGTAGTATGGCGGTTTCTTAACATTGGAATACAACCTGAATGCCTAGTGCGATCTCACCATTACTTTGAACGCTGCAGGTCGAATGTACCCATTTCAAACATAGGACAAGTGTGTGAATACTTCTCCTGTGCCGTGCTAGGTCGAAAGGCGAGGCGAGAGCGCCTGCTGGTTCTGTCTGCATGAGGGCTACTGGACGGTTCCGATCAAAGACGCGGCCCTGCAGTAAGGAATTCCTGACATTTCCAGTTTGAAAAAGATATCCCGCTCTCTCGGACAGGGACGACTAGTGACTGAACGTCTACGATTCACCAAGCCACCTGCGCACAGCGCGGGTTCGTGATATGCGACAGATACTCGCTACGAAGTGGTCACTTTTCACTGTAATCGTAATAAAGAACTGAAACCTGTAAGAAGCCTGAAAATCGAAAAGCAGCCGTAAGAAGAAACATAATGTGGAAGGACTACCTAAGTAAAGTGGCAGAAAAAGCGGATGCAGCGATTAAAATCACCGGAAGAAGCGTAAGAAAATGTAATTCATTCACAAAAGAAGTGGTTTGCAGAACGCATGTTCAATCGATTATAGTCTGTCTGGAGCTCTTACAAAATGGTCTCAAAAGAGGAAATACATAAGATAAAAAAAAGTATGTTTCGTCGTGGCCGTCTGCGGTGGCCGACCGGTTCTAGGCGCTTCAGTTCGGAACCGCGCGACTGCTACGGTCGCAGGTTCGAATCCTGCCTCGGGCATGAACGTGTGTGATGTCCTTAGGCTAGTTCGGTTTAAATAGTTCTAAGTTCTAGGGGCCGGCCGGTGTGGCCGTGCGCTTTTAGGCGCTTCAGTCTGGAACTGCGTGATCGCTACGGTCGCAGGTTCGAATCCTGCCTCGGGCTTGGATGTGTGTGATGTCCTTAGGTTAGTTAGGTTTAAGTAGTTCTAAGTTCTAGGGGACCACAGATGTTAAGTCCCACAGTGATCAGAGCCGTTTGAACCACTTTTTTAAGTTCTAGGGGACTGATGACCTCAGATGTTAAGTCCCATAGTCTTCAGAGCCATTTGAAGCATTTTGTTTCGTCGTGGATTCGCTTAGATAACACGAGAGCATTATGTAAATGCTCATCAAACTCGAGGTGCAGACGCTACAAGGTAGGAACAGTTCACCAAGTTGTGACATTCTGTTCAAGTTCCAAGAGAATACGTTCAGGAAGAGTCCGACAGTATACAGGTGTTACAAAAAGGTACGGCCAAACTTTCAGGATATATTCCTCACACACAAATAAAGAAAAGATGTGTAACAACAACAACACTGTACTATTGTACATATAAATAATATTTTTTTCCATCTGATTTTTCGTTAAACTTGAGTAATTGATGTTCCGATTTCATTTGTTTTCTTGTTTCAGGTCATTGTGTTAAGAAAACTGTAAACAAGTATCAATGTTAATATTAATGTTTATGTCAAATGTCAAGCAGTATTGTAACAGAATTGAAATGTAACAAATGTTGAAACTGTTGCAGGATGTTTAAAATTGTAACTGTGCGTCTGGTCCATACGCAGGCAATGTGTTAGGATATGTATAATGCAAAACCTCGGGTGAATACCCTGTCTGTAAGGGAGCGGTAAAAGGTGGATGGCAGGCTAGCGCGGGAAAATGCACGCGGGCACTGCACGGCACAACGGGCTCAGCAGTAGTTGTTGGAGTTTGGCACTGGTCTGAGCAACACCTTCTGGAGCGAGGAGGCTCTCCTGGAAGACGTAGTTTCATTGAGCCTCGGGTATACCGTTCCAACGCCCATACAGCATGGCAAAATTACATAGGCACTAAACGGAAAAGTATTGCGACGCTATGAAGAAATAAAGTGCCGGTACGTCAAGAGCCATAGCTGTGGTTGTATGTGTGCTCTGTGCCTCGCCATCTCGCCGCCTGCCAACCGCCGCATCGATACAAACCGGTTGAAACTTTTAGTACTGTATTCGTATGGACCAGTGTTACTTTTGTTCCATACTGTTCAATAACAACTTAAATGCAAATGCTGGGATGGTTCCTTTCAAAGGGCACGGCCGATTTCCTTCCCCATCCTTCCCTAACCCGAGCTAGCGCTCCGTCTCTAATGACCTCGTTGTCGACGGGACGTTAAACAACACTAACCTAACCTAACAACTTAAATTTTACCAGAACTTTCCTATCATTTAATTATCCTCACAACTAACCTAGACAGGGTCCTTTCCAAATGTTGTGCAATCTGAATGTCCTGAGATGAAAAATTAAAGTTTGTGTTAATAATAATTACTTGCAGACCTAGCTATGTTAGAATGGTGTTTAAAGAACTGTTTTGTTAATGAACCAGTAAATGAATAACGAAGGTCTGACAAAGTTGGAAGATAACTTTAATATTGATATAGTAATGAAGTTTAATTGTTTCGAGACAGATATAAAGGTATTTAAATGAGTAGGGAATAAGATAAAGAGAGTAGTAACTCATATATTGGAAATCTTGAGCGCATAACGGTGTCAGTAATTAATTTCTGTAATCCAGTGATCACAACAGTTTCAAGGTCCCCCACCCCCTCCCTTTTTTTTTATTCATTTGGATTCTGAAGTGTTCTAAATTGGTTTGACTAGCAAAAGTTAAAGTCAATATATATGTCAAAAGTTATCGGTATTTTATCTTTATCAAAACTGACATTTTGTGTGTGGCCCCAAAGTGCTATTTCTAGGGTAACCTATGCCCGATTTTAATCAGATCAATAAACAGTATGAAGTTTTGTAGTATACATTATAGTGTAGTGTTATGTATTTATGGTTTTTCCATATCAGTACAGAACGTGAAACTATCAGTTCAATAGATTTTCTGGTTCTAAAATTTACTATATTATGCAGTGTTACTACGTGTTGGTTTGCATGAATATACACCAACTTGTACAGGAAAGAAACTCAGTTAATGCCTAATTAGGCTGGCGACCGTATTATTAACAAATTGGTAGCATCTTCTGTGTTGTTTCTCGTCCGTCCTGACGTGTAGTTGCATTTCGGACTTACTTGACGTATCGTTGTAATTACAGAGTGGGCGTAAGTCTGATTTGCCACCATTCAGGTACACGCGCTCAATATTTATACAAAAATCCTGTCTCGTAAGGTGAACCCCACTCACCATAGTACAGGCTTTAATGAGTATTGTGTGCCCCACGCGCACGTTACAGATGTTATGTGGACATGTGTCCGGAAGCGCTTAATTTCCATGTTAGAGCTCATTTTAGTTTCACCAGTATATACTGTACTTCCTCGATTCACCGCCAGTTGGCCCAATTGAAGGAAGGTAATATTGACCTCGGTGCTTGTGTTGACATGCGACTCATTGCTCTACAGTACTAGCATCAAGCACATCAGCACGTAGCATCAACAGTTTAGTGTTCATCACGAACGTGGTTTTGCAGTCAGTGCAATGTTTACAAATGCGGAGTTGGCAGATGCCCATTTGATGTTTGGAATAGCACGGGGCAATAGCCGTGGCGCGGTACGTTTGTATCGAGACAGATTTCCAGAACGAAGGTGTCCCAACAGGAAGACGTTCGAAGCAATTGATCGGCGTCTTAGGAAGCACGGAACATTCCAGCCTATGACTCGCGGCTGGGGAAGACCTACAGTAGAACGACGAGGACACCTGCAATGGACGAGGCATTTCTTCGTGCAGTTGACGATAACCCTGATGTCAGCGTCAGAGCAGTTGCTGCTGTACAAGGTAACGTTGACCACGTCACTGTATGGAGAGTGCTACGGGAGAACCAGTTGTTTCCGTACCATGTACAGCGTGTGCAGGCACTATCAGCAGCTGATTGGCCTCCACGGGTACACTTCTGCGAATGGTCCATCCAAGAATGTGTCAATCCTCATTTCAGTGCAAATGTTCTCTTTACGGATGAGGCTTCATTCCAACGTGATCAAATTGTAAATTTTCACAATCAACATGTGTGGGCTGACGAGAATCCGCACGCAATTGTGCAATCACGTCATCAACACAGATTTTCTCTGAACGTTTGGGCAGGCATTGTTGGTGATGTCTTGATTGGGCCCCATATTCTTCCACCTACGCTCAATGGAGCGTCATGATTTCATACGGGATACTCTACCTGTGCTGCTAGAACATGTGCCTTTACAAATACGACACAACATGTGTTTCATGCCCGATGGAGCTCCTGCACATTTCAGTCGAGGTGTTCGTACGTTTCTCAACAACCGATTCGCTGACCGATGGATTGGTAGAGGTGGACCAATTCCATGGCCTCCACGCTGTCCTGACCTCAACCCTCTTGACTTTCATTTATGGGGGCATTTGAAAGCTCTTGTCTACGCAACCCCGGTACCAAATGTACAGACTCTTCGTGCATCAGCGCATCAGGGATTCCACGTGACGGAGGGTGGATGCATGTATACTCGCTAACGGAGGACATTTTGAACATTTCCTGTAACAAAGTGCTTGAAGTCACGCTGGAACGTTCTGTTGCTGTGTGTATTCATTACATGATTAATGTGATTTGAAGAGAAGTAATAAAATGAGCTCTAACATGGAAAGTAAGCGTTTCCGGACACATGTCCACATAACATATCTTCTTTCTTTGTGTGTGAGGAATGTTTCCTGAAAGTTTGGCCGTACCTTTTTGTAACACCCTGTATTACTTTATCCCTCCAACGTCTCACGAAACTTCCACGATGGGAGTATCAGAAAAATTCCAAGTCATACGCTGGTATACAGACAGTTATTCTTACCACGTACTCTTTCAACGGAACAGGAAAAAAGTGGGAGATCGAGATGATATTGGCAATTGAAGGCTTGAGGAGCTAAGTCGTAGGTGCAGAGAAGGTGTTCTTAACTGAGTCATGTCTCATGGTGGTGTAAGATTGGAGCTTTTTCAAATTGTCCAATTTTTGTGGTCGGGAACATGTCCATTTTCATCTACTTTTTTGTAATCAGTATGGGAAACTTATACGATCCGATGATCACGGAATCACATCTTGGGACAAACCGCGCGAGTGTGCTCCGTAAACTACTCCCAATAACTTTCTTTCCGCTGAGGCTCGTAAAATATGGCCTCTGCTCTGGACAGCGCCCTGACATTGACATCTGCTTTCCATTAATTCGAACTCTCAACGGGCTTTTGGAATTTTCCTGAGCACTGAGCCGAGGTCGCCCATTACAGAATATGTGCAGCCAGTGTCATCTTCGCTTCCATCCACGAATTCATGGACAATTAAGACATCCTCACACAGAAGGTGATAGACGACTTGAATGTGCGGCAATGATAGTTTTGTGGATTCGTAGCGTGGATTTCCTGCTGTGAATCATTGCCGCGCGTGAACAACGCATGGAGTTCCGTCATGTTTTAGTGCTACGGAACGTGAACTAGCACAGGTCAAGTTCACTAGAAGCCCAACCGAGACGTTTTGTTAGAATACAGCGTATCAAAGTAGAAGTTCCGTATTCGGTAATTTTTATTTTAGAACTAACAAACTGTTACACTAAAATATTGAAGATAATATTTAGAAGAGGGAATGATCTACAGCTTTTAATTATTTTTGGAAAAACATTATTTGAGCACTAGCAGCACGTCTGATCTAAATTAAAAGTACCAGTTTAGCTCAAACAACATACCATTATCAGGCATCTTATACAATGAAAAATGCCGTAAGTAGGCACAATGAGTGTAAACCGAAAGCAATCTGTACTAAGAACGTCATCAACTACAGGCCATATGTGCAAAAATAATCATTTAAATCTAGATACCGTCTTACACTAACTGCATTAACATTATAGAATGCAACCCAGTACTCCATTTATACATGAAGCCACATGAAATGAACCACGAAGTTTGGAAGCAAACAACAGAAATTCAGACTTTGATTACAAATGCCTTACGTGAACACGTAGCGTATTTCTTCAAGGATATACGGTCAAATTCCTGTAGGACGTAGCATTCAATTCCTCAAAAGTGTTCGAAACATTTGCTTCTTCAAAAACGCTACCAGTGATGTTTCGCCAGGGAGGAAACATTATTTTGAAGTCTCTCACTCCAAAGCTTTAAGATTCTATGAATCTATTGAGGCCGCCGCTATGTTATTTACGATTTCTTCAACGTTTCGCTGATAATCACAACTGAAGTTACTCTACTATTATACGTGTCTACTTTCGTAAGCTAAATTCGGTATTTGGTGCGCCAACAATAGCCAGAAACTGTCCACGAAGAACGTTGCAGTCGCAGATCATGCTGGTGAGCACGTCCCGTCTGATCATCACCGGCCACTTTCACGTTCATGTCCATGTTTGCGTTCACGGTCCATTAAAGGACGGCTGTTGCGCCCTGCGTAGGAGTGTAGGGTAAGAACAAGTAAATTTTTCCAACCTCTTTTAAAGTCTGTCAAGAGGCCACCTTTGGCACTCTCACCCTGTGGGTGCAGCTTTAAATTTCCGGCATGATTTACGAGAGCAATAACTTGCTATGTCTCCCCATCTAATAATTTACTCGTAGTTCTTGCAGGTGATTTTTAAAACTTATCATTAGAACGTCTTTATTGCTTCAGTTCATCGGTGGCGAATTAAGGCCAAGAACGCTCGCCATTAATTGTGCTTTCAGCCTAGTACCAACTTTCGACGTTTGCAGCCGTTTCTTGGCGATCCCTGTATTTTACTTTCATAAAATCACTCTCATCTTACTAATTTGGGGTTACACAGTTAATTTTATATTGTTTCAAATGTAATTAATTAATTAGTTATTGAGACGTAGCCTTTAATTATATTCATTTGCCTTTACCGAGGTAATTTGACAATGCACGTAGTGTACACTAGAGCATTCATCCTTTATGTATGATGTAATCAGTATCACGCAATACGACAGACAGTAATCACCAAGTATCACGTCTCATGGATCAGCTTAATGCCTATTATGTCACTAAGGACTATGTGTTCCACTGTCTTCAAATGAATGTCACTATTGTTTGGTGAGAGCATAAGGCGAAGGCCTGCTTGTGTACATCATTACTAACGCAAAGCAACACGAGTAAAAGTATTTAGTGCGTTTGGTAACACACAAATCAAAAAATTATGAGAGAAACAGTAACGTCTAGTCAGAATATGCTGGGTGCAGTCGAAGTACAACAGAAATATTCAAACAAATGAAGTTACGATACTGTAACATTCCGGTCTGCACCAGTCAGTTATAGACCTCTGAAATTCAATCGGTCTACACCGTAAGACAGAAACGATGCACCGCAAATAAAATATCCGAATGCGACGAAATCCAGTAGATGTGGTGTACATGTAGAGACAAACAAGTGATTACAATTTCAGGAACATTGGATGATTTATTCGAGAGAAAGAGCTCCACAAATTGAGCACGTCCATAACACGTTGGTCGACGTCTCTGGCCCTTATACACAGGGCTGTTGTATGTCCTGCTCGCCGATATCGTGTAACATTCTGTCCAATCCGCGGGTTAGACACTCAAAACCCCGAGCTGGCTGAAAAGCGCTGTCCATAAGCGTCCAAACATTCTCAGTTCGGGAGAGGTCCGGCGACCTTGCTGGCAAAGGTGTTGTTTGGCAAGCACCAAGACAAGTAGTACAAACTCTCACCCTGTGCGGGCGGGTGTTATCTTGTTGAAATGTAAACCTATGATAGCTTGCCATGAAGAGCAACAAGACGGGGTATAGAATATCGTCGCTTTACAAATGTGTTGTGAGGATACCGACTATGACAAACAAAGGGGTTTTCCAATGAAAAGAAATGGCACCCTAGACCTTGCTATGAAATTAAACAGCACCCCCGACCAACACTCCTGGTTGTCGGGCGGTATGGCAGCGACCGCCGTGTTATCCGGGGAGTCTCCAGACATGTCTTCATCCTGGAGTCTAGCTGACTGGAGTATAAATGTCTTCAGTGATGACCCACGAAGACGTGTCTGGAGACGGCCGGATGGACACCAACATGACTGCCGCCCGTCATACGGCCCGACAACGAAGAGTGCTGGTCTGGGGTCGATTCCTTTTCGTAGTATAACCCATTTGCTTATCATCCGCGAGAACCTTACAGCATAGCGGTACGTCGACGATATTCTACGCCCTGTTTTATTGCCCTTCGTGGTAATCCATCCTGGTTTACATTTCAGCAAAATAATGCCCTCCTGCACACGGAAAGAGTTTCTACTGCTTGTCTTTGTGCTCGCCAAATCGTAACTTGGCCAGCAAGTCGCCGGATCTCTCCCCAGTCGAGAACGTTTGGGAGTCGTATGGACAGGGCCTTCTAACCAATACGGGATTCTGATTGTCTGACGAGCCAAATGTGCAGAATATGAAACGATATCCCTCAAGAAGACATCAAACAGCTCATCACTGAATGTCAAACTGAACAATTGCCTGCATAATGGCCGGAGGTGGAGCAACACGTTATTGACTTGCTCAGTCCGAGAAGGTCTTTCTCTTTAATAAGTCATCCAATGTTTTTGAAATTTTAAGCGTTTGTTTTTCTTTACATGTGCATAAATTCTCCCGAATCCGTCCCATTCGGAGAAATCCTCCTGGTGCGTCTTTCTTTGTCTTAGAGCGTATAAAGCTAGAAAGACAGCAGATATTTGGAATTATTCCACAATAGTGTCTATGCGAAACACGGTCACTGTGCTGTGGTAGGATACCTAACTTATATGTACCTCAGGAACCACATGACTGTCGCATAACTATCGATAATAAAATACAAATGACACTGGTTTCATAAGTTTTCAGGCAGCCAGATGCAATTATTTTCAGCCAGCGATAGCAGAGGCAAGGGTGTGAGTGCGAGGAGGGGCGCTGATATCTGGCGGTACTCACCTAATTAAAGCCTGCGTGCTGAAGAAAACGTGAGATAACTGCGTTCGCAGCTAGAGAAACTTTAATTCATTTAATCAGGTTAAAATAGTATTTTGATGAATGTAATGTTCAGATTACAGGGTATTAAAATGATAGAATGTCTACTTTTACACTTCTGGCAGAATTTCAGTTAGTAATTCATCATCAGTTAATTGCGATATAATTGTGATTAGAGAAAAGAGGGGGGGGGGGGGGTGAGGGAGAATACGAATATTTCTGCCACATGACCCATATAGTAACTAAACTAATCTAAATTCGTTCAAGAATACACTGCTGAACCTAGTACTATTAATTCAGCAAACATGTGCTGGAAGCAGAGAAGAGTCCTTAGAGAAGGTATGTTTGCAAAAATTATACCACTTTCAAGAACAATTATATCAGTGTTGAAGAAAGTAAATAAAACGCCCCTAAACAACTATAGAGGTGTAAGGTTACTGAACATGGACACATGGGCTATAAGCTCTTAGCCAAAATAACTGCAATGGGAATCACAAGAACTGAAAAATCCTCTTGCAAGGAGACCGAAATGGATTCTGTTAAGATCATTCATGTACCATCGATGTTTTCACATTGCAATAAATAATCGAAAAGCACCAAGCATGTAATTTTGAAACATGTGTGGAATTTACTGATTATACAAATACGTATGATTTGATGTATGTGTAAGACTGACACTATGGGCAATACCTTCTAACAAGGCTTTCCAAAACTTTTAAAAAGTAGGTATAGACGTACTACTATTTTAATAGACAAGAATGCTGTCATTCACCAGTATTGTTTACTGCTGTAGGAGTACCGATCGGAGACACATCTACGTTGTTTGGGTGATGTTGGGAATCTGTAGAACGTCTTTCGTCACCAATAAAACATGGTTAGCAGGTTAACATTTATTCCTTCGGATTTACAGTTCTGTGTCTTCTCGTCAGCCACGGCTGACTCCTTTTGCAAGTGACAAGGTGAATTTCAGCTGACTCCTGTTGTCGGTTCGGCTGGCACGGCTGTTGCTCTAGCAGTTCAGATGAAGTCTTGCGCACTGACGCCTGCGGTCTACAGGCCAAGACATAGCGTGTGATCGTGCTCCACAGTGCATTACAGCGTTCTCGATGCCACTCTAGAAGATGACGATGATCCAAGCTGACTCATCGAAACGTACAGCTCTGTCGGAAGTCGTAAAGTCGTTTGATACTGGCTCCACCGAGCAGCTAGGCCCTGACAACTGGAAGTGTTTGTAGCGATGAAAAGGAACAGAGGTACAGGATGGCCCTGTCACCCAACAGTGACCATCATATTAGTGCTATAAGCACCGCGAGACGTACTGGTGTTGGAAGACTCCCGTATTTCACATCAGCGATGTTCTAGGCGGCCAATGCGAAATTCCACAAGTGGCTGGTCGTAGTGATTTAGATTTTGTTATTTCTGGAACGGCCAGCAGCTTGTTCAAATGGTTAAAATCACACACATCCATGCCCGAGGCAGGATTCGAACCTGTGACCGCAGCAACAGCGCGGTTCCGGACCGACGCGCCTAGAACCTCTCGGCCACAACAGCCGGCGATTTCTTCTCCTTTTATGTTCCATACAATAACACGTTATAGTTCATCGATATCTTCCATGCCTTCAAAGCTGGAGTACCTTCTGTGATTCCTTTAAGTCAGCAGAAGATGGAAAGTACCGTCATATTCGCCCGTGCCCGCATCTCGTGGTCGTGCGGCAGCGTTCTCGCTTCCCACGCCCGGGTTCCCGCGTTCGATTCCCGGCGGGGTCAGGGATTTTCTCTGCCTCGTGATGGCTGGGTGTTGTGTGCTGTCCTTAGGTTTGTTAGGTTTAAGTAGTTCTAAGTTCTAGGGGACTGATGACCATCGATGTTAAGTCCCATAGTGCTCAGAGCCATTTTTTGATATTCGCCCGCCCGGCTAGCCGCGCGGTCTAACGCGCTGCTTCCCGAGCGGGAAGGCGTGCCGGTCCTGGGCACAGCCAGCCTGTGGATGGTTTTTAAGGCGGTTTTCCATCTACCTCGACGAATGCTGGCTGGTTCCCCTTATTTCGCCGCAGTTACACTGTGTTGGCAATTGCTGCACAAACACCGTTTCCGCGTATGCGTACACCATAATTATTCTACCGTGCAAACAACTGGGACTACACTCGTCTGGTATGAAACATTCCGGGGAGGGGGGGGGGGGGTCCACAGGGGGACGAACCACACAATAACCCTGGGTTCGGCGGAGGGGGGGGAGGGGGGGGCGGCGGTGGAGTGAGTGGACTGCTGTGGCCTGTTGTAGGGTTGTGAACCACTGAGGGCTACGGCGGGATGAATGCTGTCTGGCATTTGTAGGTCCCCAGTTTAATATATAAATACATACATACCGTCATAATCACATACATCCCAGCAATCTTAGGTATATCAGAAATAACCCTCAGAAATCATATCACCTATTAATCAAATTTTATGAATGCTATATGCTAATCGAAACCTTTAGAGCGGCAAAAGTATGATTTCAGAGGAAACATTCGTTTGGATCAAAAATCGCTATCGGTAGTGTTGTATTAGAACGAACTATAAAATTCTGATAGTTTGGGTGTATTTTCAAGTAAAAGAATGACAGACACTTTAAAAATAAGGGCTGCAGTAGTCTCCAAACTGTGTGGCACAACACATAGAACGTTAAGAAGACACTGCATAAAAGAAAGAAAGTCCTTCAGAAGTATGACGGTCTAAGCTTGGCTGTGTGGGAGGGATGCATGGCTAGCCTAACGCAGAGTTGATTCCCATATATTTTTGGTCAAATTAAAACTCCCACCTGATATGAAGGAGAGGCAGCAGTTGAGATGGAAGAGAGTCAAAGTTGCAGCCTAACTTCCATGTTATTCAGTTTGTACATTAAGCAAATTGTAAGGAAAACTGAAGTGAAATTTGGCAAGGGAGATAAATATTTCAGGGAGAAGAGTTAAAAATTTGGAGGTTCGCCAGTGAAATTGCATTTCTGTCAGTGACGACAAATAATTTGAAAGGTCAGTTGAATGGAGCGGATAGGTTCTGAAAAGAGAATACAAAGCTGTTGTTAGTAAAAGTAAAGAAGACTATTGAGGTGTCGTCGACTTACATCAGGCCACAAAATGGGACACTAGAGGTAGTCGAGGAGTTTTAATATTTTGGGCAGCAACATATTTGAGTTAAAATGTCTGTATTGCAAGTATTGAAAGCCTATACAGGCAAAATGAAGATAATGAAACTAACGTTGACACGTTTGTCTCATTAACCCTACTGCGGGAACCCAAGTAATGGTGCGAGCAGCAGGGGTGTAGACAGTGAGGCATATGTGAATAGCGTGCACGGGTAGCCGGAATGCTTAAGGCGACTGCGCGCGATAAGCACGAAAGCCGGGTTTGAGTCCCTCAAAGTTTCATCAGACGAAACTGTGTGATTCCAGAGACCTTTCCAAGTATCGAACATCTGTGATGTGTATACACAGACTGAAGCAATGAATAAAAATTTGTCCCAGTGTGCGTATTTGAATCTGGGTCTCCAGCTCGTGAGGCAGATGCACTAACCACTACGCCACCCTGACACAGTGGCTTTGTACAGCTGCACGGACTACCCTAGCACGCCTCCCTCCTTTATCGAAATTCCCATTTAGTCCTCAGCCCACTTCCCTTTAACTCGTGTTTAGTGCATGTGCCTCACGAGCGGGAAACCTGCTTTCGCCTCCTAGCTTTGGTACCAAGTTTCATTTGTCGCTTCAGTCTGCATATGTACATCGCAAATGTTTGAGACTTGGAAAGGACCCTGCGATCCTGTAGTTTAATTTGATTAAAGCACCTGTAACTGGTTATCAGGCAGGATATCCCGTTTGGTTCTATGCTGACGTGCTATTCCGATACAGTTGAAGAGTCTCAGCAAGACTGTTCGAGTTTAGGGGGTTGAGGTGGGAAAGAGAATTTTGACTGGGCAGGGTGGCATGCTTGGGTAGTCCGTGCAGTTGTGTAAAGCCACTGTGCCAGGGTGGAGTTGTGGTCGTGCATTTGCCTAGTGAGCAGGAGACCCTGCTCCGAATCCCGACCTCGATACAAATTTTCATTCGTCGCTTCAGTCTTCGTATATACATCAAAAATTCTCATGTGTCATCAACAGCTAATATTTCTATATTTTTCACAGCTGACGTCAAAGAATTCGGAATTCGTGAATAAATTTGGTACCAGTGATGTATGTGTTGACGGCCGACAGAGGCAATAGCAAAAATATTTCAACGTCTCACCGAAATTTAAGTTTCACCTAACAACTCTGAAGATTAGGTGATGAGTTCGCATAACAAATGAATGAGAACTGAATCAGATTGGTGAGAAAACAAATGTTGGCACAACTTGACTAAAGGAAAGTTTCGGTTAATAGTACACATCGCGAGGCATCAAGGAATAGTAAATTTGGTGAGGCGTAGAAGTGTGTGGTATAAAAGTTCTAGAGGAAGCGTTGACAACAGTAAACAGGTTCAAGGGAATGTAGGTTACAGCAGCTGCCGGTATGCGGTGATGAAGTCTCACACAGGATAGACTAGCACGAACAGCTGTATCAAACTCCACGTCAGACTGAAGACTACATCAACCACTACTACTATTACTACTACTACTACTACGAATATTACAACAAGATCACAATGGAGTTAAGAGGTGCTCCAAGAGAGATCATACAACATGTGAAAGTATCAGAAAGGAATGAGGTATCTATTCTGTAGGACAAAAGTTAATGATTAAGACTGAAAACCACAGAACCAAATCAGTTCTACGTTATGTTCCCTCAGAAAGACGCAGTGTGGTACTTCCCAGAGATAGGTGGGCTGTTGAACCGTAACAGGCCAGATGGTCCAACCAATGAAGAAGAAGAAGAAGAAGAAAGAGGAGGAGGAGAAGAGGAAGAAGAAGAAGAGGATGAAGAAGTATATGACGCTTATTTATAAACGCATTTAGGTCACCAAAGTAATCACTAACTCATTCGCGGCATCATTGGTATTCTATAATGTTTTACACCATTGAGCTATGAACTATTGGACATGGCAAGATAAACTTCTGTGAATAAAAAAATTAATCTCCTTGTAATGAAACCGGTTGGCTGTTCCGTAACCAAAGCAGTGTACAGGGTGACAATTATTGAACTACATGAAATAAAATCGTCATAACTTCTGAACGGTTTGCGTTAGGACGTTCAAACTACACGGTCGGGCGCGGGGCATGATGGGAATTAGTATGGTTTGGTTTACCAACGAAGCTCACTTTTATTTGGATGGGTTCGTCAATAAGCAAAATTGTCGCATTTGGGGGACTGAGAATCCATCCGCAATTCGCGATTTAGAAATCTCTTCACCCTCAATTTTGACTGTGTGACATGCAATGTCCGGTCACGGAATAGTCGATGTGATATTCTTTGGTGGCACGGTGACCACCAAACAATACGTGAAGGGTTTGGAAGATGATTCCATCCCCATTATACAAAGTGACCCTGATTTCGACAAGATGTGGTTCATTCAAGACGGAACTCGACTCCGTCGAAGCAGGAGAGGGTTTGATGTCATGGAGAAGTAATCTGGGGACCGCATTCTGGCTCTGGGGTACCCAGAGCCCACTGGCATGGACCTCGATTGGCCGCCATATTCTCCTGATCCGAACACATGCGACTCCTTTTTGTGGGGCTGTATTAAAGACAAGGTGTGCAGCAATAACCCCAAAAGCATTAGCGATCCGAAAGCAGCCATTCGGGAGGTCATCGACAGCATCGATGTTCCGACACTTCAGCTGGTCAAAAGTTTCGCTATTCGTCTGCTGTACATCATCGCCAATGATGGCAGCCTTATCTAACATGTCATAATCTAAATCCGAATATCTATAGCGGCGTTTACTTGTTGAATAAAGCGTGTGCACGCCGTAGTTTGTAACTAATTTATATTTTTTTCATGTAGTTCAATAACTGTCTTACTATGTCTTGCAACTATGGAACGTTCTAACGAAAAAAAAAGTGATTACGAAACCAGTATCATGCGGATAAAAGATAAAATAAGAAGATAGCTGCGTCGTGAGTATTGTCGTCTCTGCTTTAGACATTGATATTAGGGACTCGGAAAGCGTCGGATGCTTGTCCGATGCTCACACTTGTTCTTAAGGGAACATGCACTATCGCTAAGGTTAACTTAGTGCCTTGGGATGCCAGTACACTCGCCACTAGGAAGCGCCCACTTGCGCCGCCGTCTTCTCTAAGCGTGTCCAAATTATTTTGGCCTCTGTTCCGACTTGGGAACAACCTGGTATGTGAAAATTTATATTCTTTCTGGTGCTCCGATTGGAAGGTGCTTGAATGTGATAATCGATCGTTAAAATATACGTCTGGCCATTAAAACTGCTCATCAGAATGGGTAGCAACTAACGAAATTTTACTCATTGTGCATATATAGAATAGTAGGAAGAATACCTTTAAATGGCTTTACTCATACTTGCTTTGTCTGCTTGCGCTGAAATGCTAATCGTTTGCATATCCGAATGTATACCTCCATGCCAGCTTCACCTTTTTCGAATTTATTTATTTATTTTTATTTATATATTTTTTGCATGTGTATTCGAAGATTTGCAATTTTAATGGCCAACAGCCTACTTGGCAAAAAAAGATATATAAATAATTTTTAGACTTTCCAGTGTATTGTCTTGGATAACAACTGAGCTGCGTGCATCGTGTCGCCCACCCAACTTTGGGTACATGGGAAATTAGCGGCGTTCATATGATACTTCATGCGTTTGCTTACCTTTCAGATTTTGAATTGATTTTCTCCATTTTATGATAATACTGTGCTTTCCTCGGCTCTCTTTTCCAGTCAGTTTACATCTCCATCTCACACAAGGATCCTGTGACGTAGTGCAGTGGTTAAATCCTAGCCTCTGTTCAAGTGAAGTTTTACACTGGCTCCCTAAGTCGCTTAGGGGAGAATGAAGGGCTGTTCCTTTGAAAAGAACGCAGCTTGATACCGTCTCTATCCTTGCACACTCTCAGCTTTTGTTCTGTTCTATTGAGCTCGTTGTCCTCTGGACTAAAGATCCTAATATTCCTTTCATCTTTCTTCCTCAGACAAGGAAGTATGTCTAGTACAAAAAGGGCAAGAACCAATTCACAAATGGACAGGGGAAAGCGTGCAGTATTGACTAATTACTCAGTAGGAATCTAGAAAGTTTTAATTAGTATAACGACAAAGAAATATTATTGTCTTGACGCGACATATAATGCTGCTCCAGTAAAAAACAGAAGTAAACTAGTGAATGAGAGTGCAACGTTTAAAGTTCTTCAGGCAGCGAATTTTCAGTATAAGAATCTCCACGTTGCTCTTGTAGTGGGCTTCCCTCTATGATTCATCAAGTTAAATACTCGGATGACTTCAGTGGGCATGGAGTGGGTGAGATGTCCTCCTTGTTTCAACTGGAACCGTACATCATGTGATTCAGCCGCAATGTTCGTTTTATCTCAATAACTGCCCTTAATTCAAGTCACATAAGACAGCACTGATTTTACAATATTGTTATGTGTGCCGAGCTGGCACATATGGGTAATTTCACGTGGTAGGGACATAACAATTCGGAATAAAGATCTCGTTTTCAAAAACACTAATTTTCATTTTTCTCAAGCTTGACAGCATAATTTCTCCCAGGAATGTGTAGAGCGATAGTTCACTCTAGGAAAATAAAGTATGACAGTTGCTTTCAATATTTATTTGGTTTCCACCTTCCTTTGTTGTCACAATAACGATTATCGTAACGGAGGACCGGTTTCGACTGTCCCGACTGACCATCTCCAGATGTACGATAATAAAATTTTTAACTTATTTGAGATGACGCATGTAGAATAAGATTAGTATTACAAAATAATGAGTTATCAAAATTGTTACACCCAGGAGGACAATATGTTAATACAAATTCATACGTGTACTGCTACATTTTGTATAATTGAATAAAAAATAATTATAAAATAAAAATTCATTCACTATCGACAGCTGCTGGTGGTTTCAAACATTTGTATTAAAGTGAGGAACGCTGACAATCTATCTAATATATCATTTTTAGTCATTAGGTAGATGCTCCTTTTCACAACATAGGTTTTAAAACCTAGGAAAAAAAAGTTGGCCAAGGCAAACTAGATAGGATTTTCTTTCCGACTACTTGTTTGTTTAGGTCGTGGTGAGTCGAGGCTCGCAAGCGTCAGCAGCTTGACGGGAGAACCAAAACAGCAGTTATGACTCACTTATTGGGTAGCTTTGTTGTTTATTGTTGTTTCTGCTTTCCATGACGGTAGATGAAGCTGTAAACTCAATAAATTTTAAAATTAAGTATCTTAATTTGGCTCCCTGCACTCAATTTCCGTTGAAGCCATTCCTGGGAGAGGTTAGACAATTCCGTTATTTTTGTGCGAGTGTTGTGTATATGCGGAAGCTCCATCAAGTCACCGTAGGGAACAAACTGTTTCACTCAAGCTTTTTATAGTGCTGATTACATTTCATTTTAATCTGTTACGTTATATTCTCTGAGCTTTAAGCGCCCCATAGGAATCCTAAATTTGTGGTGCTTTACTCTTAAAAGCAGTGCATGAGGCAACTTTAGTCGACCTCAGAGCGTCATGAATACGTGTAACTCGCGACATATCTGGCACAGCCTACTTCAGTTATAGTATCTATATGTGACGGCTGTTAGAGTCACTGCGAATGCTTCTGATGGATACAAACTTAACTGTTAAACAATTCTTTGCAGTTTTAATTATAAACGACTTTTATGAGGCACAGAAAACACATTAGCGTAACTCTGTCTGAACAGTCATGAATTCGGAAATACCTGATGTTTGATTTCGAAGTATGTAGTGCTTTGACTTCTGTAATAGATTTGAAGGGGATGCATTTGAAATAACGATGCCCCTTGTGTTGTCCGATTCCACTAGGTCTTTCACAGGAGTGGAGGTAGAGCCTCGACTTCCATTTTAACATATGCATTCGACTACAAAGATTTAATTAAAAAAAAAAACATACGATTATACAAGGGCATATCTTCTAAATGCATGCCAATACTACTTTGACACACTTTTTAATTAGGTATAGGATCAGTGCTTTCATTTAAGTTTCACTAACAATTAATGTGCCTTCCGCCGGTCGTATGATAGACGTCCGTACAATTGTCAGATTCGTCCAAACTATTGCGATCTTCTCTCGACTTCCTGCATTCACTGATGTCACTATACGGCTTTAGAGTTTACCGAAGTCGTTGGAAGGAGAGGCAGGTATCCGGCCTTTTTCAAATCCCTCCAAAATCGATCACATACCGTGTTGTAGGACAGTGGCGCAGTGTGACATCACCACGCCCTGTACAGCAGAAGTTGCAGTGCCATGCTCTCGACGAAAGTCACGCTGCTGCTATTGAAATGGAAAACGCAAAACTACTTCGGTTATTGTGTTATCGCCATTTAGATTCGGCTCTGTTTGAGTAACGAACCAAACGACGAGAAATCGAGCTAGCTCCTTCAGGGACAGTGTTGCTGGCAACCACACGAATCGGCAGCTTACAACTGGTGCAGAGGTAAACTTTCAGTTTCGGTGCGTAAGTTAAAGTTCACCCTGTTTCTGTCCCTATTCTTGTAGAAAGTATAGTCCTCTGAGCTCTGACGAATCTTTTTTCGAACACCATCTACTCTTGTTCAGGACGATTCGAAACAATATACCAGTGGCAACTTGCCTTTTTAACGGATTCCTGGAGCAACAGAAATTATATAATGATGATCTCTGTACCTGAGAATGAGTTTTATGATCGTATCTGGAAACAAAATAAAATTTCCCCACGTTGCCATGTATTAAGAATGGCTTTAAATATTTAACAATTTTGCGTAATTATTGACCGAATTTAAAATTTTAAAATCCTGTCCTAACCTACTCACTAAGAGGTATAATTTTAGGTTAAAAGTTCCACACAATAAGCCAAGTCTTACAGTTAGAAATAGTATGTTTGACATGAGGCAGCGTTATCTGACGGCGTGCGTATACCCCGCCCTTATTCACCCAGTATTTGAGAATGATAGAACTAGCGACTTTACATAAACTTTAGACATAATTTCAAACCCTTACAAATCTCTTTCTCGCTGATATGTTCCACAAAATGACGAAAGGAGAAAAGTCTGTCGCTTACTACATTTTCGTTGTTCACGCGGTAGAACTTCAGCATGACGTTTTAATTTGTTACTGCTTTATTACCGACTCCACTCGCAACACAGTTTCGAGCAGTATTCACATATACCACTTAATTTACCTCCAAAAGTACATCATTATGCGACACACAGTTTAGGAGATACGACGTCATAAACATTATGATGTGTGAAAAACTTGCATTTGGTGGAAATGGAGCACAAATTATTCACATTATATTAATCCACTGTTTCATAATGGGAGCACTTGGCGACTTCCAATAGTATTTAAGCATAATATGAAACTTCCTCTAAACTCTTCCTCGCTTACATGTTTAACGTCAAACATTTTACACATAAACTCATTTATAAAGTAACCAGACGTTTGAAACTGTTTTATACATGGGAGTTCGAGTCTTTGAAGAATCGGGGGTTTACTGGTAGTAAACGTCATTTCCGAAGTCTTGTTTATTTACACATATCGACGATAAGACTGTGACTGATTCAAATGGTTCAAATGGCTCTGAGCACTATGCGACTTAACTTCTGAGGTCATCAGTCGCCTAGAACTTACAACTAATTAAACATAACTAACTTAAGGACATCACACACATCCATGCCCGAGGCAGGATTCGAACCTGCGACCGTAGCGGTCGCTCGGTTCCAGACTGCAGCGCCCAGAACCGCACGGCCACTTCGGCCGGCACTGTGACTGAGAATGAGTGTTTATGACCGTAACTGGAAGAAAAATTAAAGTTTCTCCACGTTGCGATGTATTAAGGATGATTTCCTTTAAAAATTTTACAACTGTGGAGCACAGCGTATCGAAACAAACACTGTGAAACTTATGTTTTAAGCTTCTCTCAAATGAAAGGACCATCAGTATAGAGTAATTAATGTTTAGCATCCATTGTTTCATATAATGATCCGTACATATGACATTTCTCCACCAAGATGGATGAATCCGTTAATGCGAAAGAAGAAACTCTATCTATGCGCGACTCACGACCAGACCCATTCTACAGCTGATGCTCATTTTATTCGCAATCGCGTATTCATCTCATGTGTTTCGTAACGGCTGTGGTCGCCGCAGTGCCTGTTCCTTTGGACATGCATACATTTCAAAAGAAATTTTGTATCGTAAGAAGAATAACACAGGCACTCTAATATCGTTTTATAATGTTGTTCTGCGCCTTTTTAAAGCATGAAGATACATTGGCCATTTACAAATGAAAGCACAACTGTCGTTAGTTGTCAAGTGCATGTATGTCGCCAAAACGAGTTTCATTGCCACAGCAGCGCTCACAAAGGACGGCAGTAGCGATGACTACAAACCCGGCGTTCGGCTGGAAAATATGCTATGGACCAGTTTTGTGTCGCTCTAGAATTTTGTACAAGACGATAGCAGCTGACTGGTAGTATTCAACTTCTTCAGTGTTTTCCACACTGTATTGGAATGCAGTGGGAACGCACCTGTGAGCTTCATTGCATAACGTAAAGAAATTACAACATACACTAACTAAGTACGTTTATTATGCACACCGTTATCTGAGAATTTGACCTAATTTTCAATTGAGACAATCCATTTACGTTTCACAATGCGTAAGAGAGAGAGAGAGAGAGAGAGAGAGAGAGAGAGAGAGAGAGATAGAGAGAGATAGAGAGAGAGAGAAGGAGAGATTCTTTACGTGGTCACATATGAACAACAGTTGACAACCAAGTATCCCGTTGACCATCGCAAACGTCTAGAATCCCTCGAGCCAGGCAATGTAAGGCAAGCTACCAACGATGCAAGATGTGACAGTTTGACAGCCGATTTAGTACACTACACCTGAAACACTGAGAAGAGTAAAAGTTTCTCCAGACGTTTTCCTTGAATCCTTTCTTATCACAAGTTACCATTTTCCTCTTTTCTTGGGGGTGCAGGGGCACATACTCGTATAATTTGCTGACATCAGACTCATCACCGAAATGAGACCTTTGTTATTTTACAAATTAAAATGCGTCTAAGCAAAGTTCATTTTGTCTCCTGTTACCCTGAAGACCGTGGTGTTTTCATGTGATAGGTTTTTACTGTTAGCGACTGCACAACATTAGGCGAAATTCCCGAGGCAGGCAACGGACAGTGCTGTTTGAAATTAAGTCAGAACAGCAGAAAGACTCATTCGCGATTTTATTTGTTCACTGTCCGCCACAGTTTTCTGGTGGACGTATCGTCGAGTTTCAGGGCCGTCACTTCAGAGACCTCCTTGCTACATCTGACCATCGTTTCTTGGTCGTCTTTTCTGGTGGTGTGCCCATATCATCTAACTCATGTTCCTTTCAATATATTGTTCTCTGCAGTCACTCTCTTCCTTTCCCTTACTTGTTCGTTTTCGTACGATCCAGTCCTGTGGCACCCAAATATAGGCGCAAATGTTCATTTGTATTTCACGAAACGCTTCTTACCGTGGTCTCAATACTGCCAGACTTTGTGAACCACATAGAGAGATCGAGCGTATAACGTATCTGTGAACTTTCCCCTTTAGACGGCTGGGTACTTCCTTGTCACATAGCACTCCGGTGACTTGGCACCATTTCATCCACGCAGCATTAAATTGTGCCCCAGAATATGAAAGCATTTCGCCATCCGAAGTTATAAGAGAGCTGAAGTATTTAAATGCGTAATATTTCTGAGTGTTTGGTTCTCCAAGACGATGGTGCTGCTAGTTTAAGGTCCGCATTCCAGACACTTAGTTTTCCTGTGTTTAATGTTTGTCATGTAATTTTACCGATAAGTAGATTTGAAATGACAAACTTTGTTATCCGTATGTCGAAAATTTCTAATACAGACGCTAGCAGCCACGAAGTTATCGCATCCAGCTGCAATACACTTCTTTAAAAAATTAGCAGTTCAGTGTAACATCGAAAAGTACTGTAAAGTACTGGTAATCACTGTCCAAATTCTCTATAGCCAGTTCAGTTTTTCGTGAGATGATGTTTGTAATTCTTAGGTTTCTTTTCTGCTCAATTATTCTTGCAATATGTGGAGGCTCCAGATGTATGTAATCAATTTCCTGGCGATGTTGATAAGAATAGGGGAATTCCAAGTTACTGAACTGAATCTTTTCATAATATTTCCTGATTATTACTTAATCAAGCATGTTCGAGGATGAATCTGTTATTCTCATGCTTTAAAAAATTAAATTTGGAAGAATATGAGTTCTGTATATTTGATAAGTTTAAATGAAAGGTTATAGAAATTTGCATCAATATGTACTTAACTGAAACTGTTGAATAAATACGGGATGACTTTGATAAAATTTCTACTTGGTGTGATCCATGGAAATATGTTCTAAATGTCGGAAAATGTAAGATAATTTTGATGGGTAGGAAAAACAATCCTGTAATGTTCGAATACAGTATTAGCGGTATCCTGCTTGACGAAGACACCTGTATTAAATAACTTAGCGCATCGCTGCAAAGCGACATGAAATGGAACGAGCACTTAAGGTAGGTTGTAGCAAATGCGAATGCTCGGCTCCTGTCGATTGAGAGTAATATAGGAAAGTGAATTCCGTCTATGAAGGACGAAACGTACAGAACATTTTTCCGACTCTTTCTTGAGTACTGCTCTAGTGTTTGGGATCATTGTCAGGTCGGGTTCAAGCAAAACATAGAAACGTTTCAGAAACGATACTGTTTGATTTGTTGCGCACAAGTTCGTTCAACTCATGAGTAAACGGAAATGGTCCGTGAACTCAAATGGGAATCCCTGCAGATAAGACCTTTTTTTCGAGACATTCATCTATTTGAGTTATAAAAATGGATGCACGTATATGTGTATGTATATTCCACACCTCCTCCTAAACTACTAGACCAATTTCAACCAACCTTGGTACACATATCACATATAGCATTTGTAGGCGGATTCACCTGAACGGGGTGGGGAGAGGGGTGGGAGACTATCTACCTATCAAAGTGGTTGGGGTAGGAGTGAAGAAGCGGAGCCCACAACGCACGAATGCTCAGACTTCATGCATCCAGTATTTGAGCATGAGTGCACTTAATTACTTGCAACAAACTTACATAATATCAAACCCTAAAGGATTTTTTTCTGGCTGACAATACCCACAAAATTATGAAAGGGGAAAAGTTCATTGCTTACTAGGTGTTCGCTACTCATGCAGTAAAAGTGACGTATCAGACATAACGTTTTAATTTACTACTTCTTCGCGACTTAGTGTACTCACGGTACACTTTGCAGATAGTAATCACACAGGGAAGAGGAAGGAGGAGGTGGACACAGATATTGGGGAGGATGAGGAAATAGACAGAGAAAGGGAAGAGGAGGATACGGACAAGGAGAGAGGGGAGGAAGAGATGGAGTGAGGGAGGGAGGAGGAGGAGATGGAAGGAGGCGAAGGAGAAGATGAACAGAGTGGGGGAATAGCGGACCAACAGATGGAGGGGCAGGTACCGAGGGATAGAGAGTGGGGAATGGAGGGGATGGACAGAAAGAGAATGTAGAAGAATATAGATAGAGAAGTAGGCGGAGGAGACCGACAGAGAGAAGGGGAAGGACGCGAAGGACTAACAGAATTCGAAAAAATACATACCCAGTCAACGTCAGGTACTCAGTTGGTATTATTGGTTTGGTTTGAGGAACTGGCATTTGTGACAGACTGCAGAACGATTCTACTTCCACCAGCATACATAGGACAGCGAAGAGAAGCTAAATAAGGGTTCGTATGGAAGCATATAAATAGACATTATTCCCTCGCTCCATTTATGAGTGGAACAGGAAAAGAAATAACTACCATTAGTACAGGGTTCCCTCCGCCACGCACCGTCTGTTGGCTTGCGGAATATGTATGTAGATGCACATGTGATGTTTCATTAACTCTTTAGATAGCTTCTTTGTTACTAGTTGCTTCTCAAAACTATTTAAATAAAGCCCAAGCTCTGCGTGATTCTTGTGGCAAATGCCACTAACATCCACATAATTCATGTTGTTGATACGTTTGTATGTGTGTGAAAAATGTTCATTAGCCACATTAATTTCGCTCTTTACAGAGCACCAAGAATGTAAATGACAACGAATCGTAATGTTTACAAAAACTGCCTTAGTATATTAGTTTGTTCACGAAGTTCTTTAACACCCAGAAAAGCGGGACATCCTGTTATACGATAACTTCCCAGTTTACTAGCTTTACTGCTTCTGATTCGATGGCCGCAAACTTTTCAAAACCTCATACTTTCATAAGCTGCTTCATTAACACGAAAAGCAGTCCCACGGCAACGGCTGTCCGCGATAAGAGTTTACTGCATGCTATCCTACTTTGTTAGTATCCACGCGGATCGCATCCGCTGTGTCATGTATCTGGCTATCTCCGGTAATACGTTGCGAAGTACCATCATCTCTCTTTTCGGTGACCGCTTTTATTGTT
Organism: Schistocerca piceifrons; assembly: GCF_021461385.2. NCBI lineage: Eukaryota > Metazoa > Arthropoda > Insecta > Orthoptera > Acrididae > Schistocerca > Schistocerca piceifrons. Next base: position 6,751,141 of record NC_060149.1, read on the forward strand.
TGTTTACCTCGTTTGTGGGTTTTAAGGGTAGAGGTATTCCATTCCACTTTTTCCTCCAACAAACGATTGTTCATATGCGTGGTGCATGTGTTCACTAGGACCTGAGGACGTGCATTGTACACGATGCACATAATTATGAACTTTCGTTTATTAAAACCGATTTCGCATGAGGAGGAATATATTGGAAATGAGATTTTGCTCCGATTAATTTCAGTCAAATACTTGCGTAATGGATCAATTTGCGATTATGTTCCGCCAGAGTTGCAGCACCACATTGTAGTTTGGTTATTAACTGAAGGCTCACATTAGTCGAACACACATAGATTCACGGACATATTTCGGTAACAAAGTAAATTGAAGGCACACTCTTCTAATTCCAGAAAGACGTAAAACGACTTGCAAGAATTTCTCAGTGTATATTGACAATATTTAGAACCACTCTGTAGTCTAGGAGAAGGAAGTCCACACAAGAGCAAAGAATATCACAACCTAACTATTGTGCAAAGAACATTGTGTATTACTATCGCTAAGTGCAAGGCACGCGAAATTCCGACGTTAAGTAAGGAAAGTGAACATCAGCAACGACTTTGTACTAACTTTACCATGTTCTCCCAGTATATCACGTGAAATGGTGTGTTAGAAAAGCCAATGAAAATGAAATCACTTACGCCAAGAGATTACGCGGGTTTCAAAGTACGAACTCCAAAAATTACATGTAATCAAATTGCGACAAGTGAGATCACATCAACTCAGATCCAAGATGAACTGAGCTCTATTCAAAGAATTACATAGTTGCACCTGACCGATGAAGGTTACCATCCCTGTGATCAGGTGTTGCTCATTGCCTGCGACATGCTTTAACGGCTACCACGACTAGTATGTTTCGGAAAACGATTTACATTCAACGTTACGCTCATGGTGAAAGTCGTCTGTCGTCGTGTTACCCGCAGCGGAACAAATAAATTCAAATTGTTTGGCGTTACCAACGCTTCCTTTGCTCCCGCTGGACGCGTTTAAGCATCTCAAAGGTAGAGACAGTGAAGGACCCATAGACAGAGATGTATCTTTATATGTAGCGGTAGTCGGTTGTAGCAATCGAATGTAAACCTCGTATCCAGAATGAGATTTTCACTCTGCAGCGGAGTGTGCGCTGATATGAAACATCCTGGCAGATTAAAACTGTGTGCCCGACCGAGACTCGAACTCGGGACCTTTGCCTTTCGCGGGCAAGTGCTCTACCAACTGAACTACCGAAGCACGACTCACGCCCGGTACCCACAGCTTTACTTCTGCCAGTATCTCGTCTCCTACCTTCCAAACTTTACAGAAGCTCGCCTGCGAACCTTGCAGAACTAGCACTCCTGAAAGAAAGGATATAGCGGAGACATGGCTTAGCCACAGCCTGGGGGATGTTTCCAGAATGAGATTTTCACTCTGCAGCGGAGTGTGGGCTGATATGAAACTTCCTGGCAGGTTAAAACTGTGTGCCCGACCGAGACTCGAACTCGAGACCTTTAACTTTCGCGGGCAAGTGCTCTACCAACTGAGCTACCGAAGCACGACTCACGCCCGGTACCCACAGCTTTACTTCTGCCAGTCTCCGCTATATCCTTTCTTTCAGGAGTGCTAGTTCTGCAAGGTTCGCAGGAGAGCTTCTGTAAAGTTTGGAAGGTAGGAGACGAGATACTGGCAGAAGTAAAGCTGTGGGTACCGGGCGTGAGCCGTGCTTGGGTAGCTCAGTTGGTAGAGCACTTGCATGCAAAAGGCAAATGTCCCGAGTACGAGTCTCGGTCGGGCACACAGTTTTAATCTGCCAGGAAGTTTCGTTTTAAACCTCGTAGACTTTAACTGCCAATCCTCTGTATTAGGCCGGGTACGCTAAATGACACTTTCTGAAACACTATCTTTACAAGCTACACTGAGTAGTTCGGATATGCTTCATAAAAAAATAGGTGTGTCTGTAGCGAGGCCTAGTATTTGGTATGATCTGTCTTTGTATGCCAGTACATTCTACTGCTTAAATTTTCACATTACTATTTCAAATCACCGCAATAATTTTTTACAAAATCATCTTGTTTTCATTTTGTGCAAGCCCATGTCGTAAGTTTCGGATTTGCACTTAAAGATTTAAAATAATATTCAGTTTTACATTTAACGCACATTATATAAGGAGCGATTTAAAAGTGCTTCGGCAGGCTCTGGTATGATTTCTTTTTTTTTTTTTTTCTTAGTAATTTAATTGAAAGCTTTGTTGCTTTGGTAAAAATAAAATTGGTTCTTTTTGTCGTGACAGAATAAATTACTATTAATCACACCAGATTTGTCGGAGAACAGCAGCAACATGTGTAATTGATCCAGCTTTAAGAAACTATTACCTTTTAGCGGAAAATTCGTGCGGTACTCTCCGACGTTAGAAAAGTCGTAGTGTTCCGTTCGGAGCAGGAGGCGGCTGTCTTTTCTCCTTCGCGATATCGAAAATTACTAAAGAAAATGAACAGAAATTTTTTTTTCGGAGGAAGATCGCGCGGAGAAAACAGACGGAAGTTACATGAAAGAAACCTAAGGGACCAACTGATTGGATTTGTACGAACATATAAACGGAACTGAAAGAACTTGGAATAAATACTATAGCGATGTCGTCACGACAGCCTCCTGTTCCGACAGAACACACGCTGGATCATAAGCTGCATAAATCTTTTAAACAGGAAGGATTATCATAAGTATAATTAATGAAAATAAGGTTGAGAGATTTTCTTTGAAATTAAATAAACTTCAAGGCTTCAAGTATTATAATATGAAACGGAAACTTACATTAACATGGCCACCCATTGTGGCGGTGGAGCGAATTTTTCACGATATACATTCTCGCTTGTTTGTGGCTACATATATTTTTAATCACTTAAACTCTTAACTTTACAATAAAATGATTATATCAGTATGGAGCACAATACTTTTGCGTCCGACTCGCAACACATTCACAGAACAGCTAGCCAGCGACGCGGCTCCCTGCAGAAGTAAGAACTGGCAATTGTTATTTTGAAACATAGGTGCATCGGTTTTTTTTTTTTTTTTACTGATCGATAGCAGCGTATAACAGTTTATAGCTATCGTGATATTCTGCGCTTTTCAGGAGCGCGGCAAAGATATCTGGTTACAACATTCATTGGTATATGTTAGAAGTTCGCACATACTGACGCAAATACAGAAAAAAAAACTTTTACATGTTAAAAATCGCAGTGATAAAGGCTGTAATGTCACAATGCCTCCCATGTGAGGCATGATGATTCCGGAAGGATCATCAGGACTCACATGTAGTTTCAAGACATTACTGTGTTTTATCATCTGTTTACTTTCGTTCTAACATAAAATTGGAATGAGTTTGTCATCTAGTTATTTTATGCTTCCAGTACAGTTATGAAAACAAATAGTCTTTCAGTGTCTTTTGTGCACTTTGGCACTTCTCTCAGTTCATTGTAAGGTGTCCTTGCACTGTCATCTTAATTGCTGTTACGGTGAAACAAAATATGAAAAAAAAACCAATCTTAAGTCTAACACACACAAAGATAAATGAATAATACTCTATATAGAAAACAAAACATGTCAGTAGACAAACATACACAGATACATTGAAATAATTACTTAAACAGTCCTCTAAAATTGTCTGTGACCTGTTTGGTCTCGTAATGTTTTTTTTATCCGTTTCATTAGATTCTTTTAGAATGTCGTTGTTAATCAGGACGTTTCACTTGATACTACACTGTACACTTTTATTTGTCACGCGCTCACTTAACCGGAGTCTGCAACGTCTATTCTCGTTCGGTGAGCGGCGTCGTCCGAGAGGTCACGACCCTGGGTAGCGTCCTTTTTTTTTTTGTGTTCGCTCGTGTTGCCTCTCTAGTGTCTCGCATCAAGCGTCATATCGTTTACATGCAAATAAACAGAAAGAAACCTGTGTTAGGTTCGTGCTATAATGTAGACTTACAGGTAAAGGTTTTATAGGATTCTGGACAGGATTGGTAACCTTCCCCTCCAGTTAACGTTTCAGTGCTCAGTAATGCCTTGTCTTTATTTAACTATCTATCGCAAAATATCCGACGTGACTGATTAAATGGAAATTAATTTGAAGCTAAGACTTCTCGTTTTACAGAATAAATAAAGTTCATAATTAAGTTTCACTGTGATAGCTTTAGCAATGTCTCTTGCGTAGTTGTGAGACGGAAAACATTCTAAGGTCAATGACACGCCTCCACAGCGCGCGCGTCGGTTGTGTTTCAAATGTTAATTGTTGAGTCCAATTGCAAGCAGCTCCGCGCTGTTGCCGGTTACTAGTCCAGTGCAACACGCGCTCGTGTATGCTGGTATGAAGTTTAACGTGTGTCACTCGCGCTCTGCTAAAATGAGAACACGCGGAAACACACGTCTAGTGTCCTTTCTCCATCGTCGATCGGCGTATCGAAAACTTGGGTAGAAAATACCACCGTCTGTTTCGAGGATTTCACACGACAGTCCCTGCGACCCGCCATGCTGCTTACACACAGGTAAGTGAAGTCAACGTTTTACATATAGTTTGCAAAATGCTTTGCTGTGATCGCTGTCAGTACCTGCACTTGCGTGTACACATGTCACTGCACACGTATTTTGTACACTTTATCACTCGCATTTTGTTTAGAACGTCTTAGAGTGTCTGCAAATTCACATCTCCCATCTCACATTGCGATTTCAAAGTTCACAGTTCAAGTTACTCACAGGTAAATACATTACAAGATTAAACAATGTCCATAAATTACATACATAGATACATACATTTCTTAAGTTTGCTTACAGTCACAAATTCTGTTAACCTTTTCAGTCACGCCACGCCGGATTAGCGTATTGAATACCACTACTTGTGCATCAAGGCACGATTATTTCGGTTATTCTCTCTCCCTTTTACAAAGGTAAAATTGTTCTTAAAACAAATCTTTTAAGCAGCTTGTTATTTCGTTTCTCTTCAAAATTTAGTGTCACTGTTTATGTAGAGCACAGATTGAACAAATTCCATCTCTACTGGTCGAGCATACTCATGCATTTCTCTCCGGAAGAATCATGCTTCATAAAGTTACTGGCTGCAAGTGCTACTCGCGGGATGTATTATAATCTCTCAACATTGCTACTCGCGATACGCGATTAGAACAAATTTTTCGCTAACGGATCTCTCCCACAAATTTCGTTTCCACTTCAACCGTCTAAAGAGCACTCAGATGAGCCTGTCAAATTCTAATCCTCAATTTCTTTTTAATGGGATAGGATGGGGAAGTGGAAGAGGAGAGGATGAAATATGAACATAAATATACTATATACATATACAAATTCTAGCACAACTACACTAGGATATTTTTTTTTTTACCTTAGATGCATGACATGCGTCACGTGTGCCTTCAAGTGGCTATTCTTTAATCTAATATCAGATCTTAGTTTTATTATTATAATGTGAGTCATATCTGGTGACAGCTTTCTAGTTTATCACGCTTCCTTCTGGGCGATTGTCGGGCTTGGCTGTGAAATAGCTAATTACTTTAGTGCATCTTACATGTTTAAAGAAGAAACATTTACCATCAGGAATACTTCAGGCTTGTCAGTACGACGTATATGTTTCGATGTAGTGGCACTCTCGACTACATGACCTAACAGCTGTTGTAAAACACAATAAAGGAAATGCTTTGTTGCTTAGCTATTAAATCTTTATGAGGCTTACTGTTCGTAGATGATATTTTGAATCTGAGATTGAATCTCCTGAAAACTATCAAATACTACGTGATACTCTCTCTGTTATTTACTGCTTTTGACAGTTCAAACACTTGGCTACACAAATCTGTTTAATTCTAAAGATCGCGCTAACAAAAGGTATAGTTCCTGGCGGTGTTACAATAACGCACAGTTTACACGCAATAGGCTGTACTCTGTACACTTAAAGACTAACATTCCATCTTGAGGGCTGAAAAAGAAATTGCTTAACCTAATATTTCATATATATATATATATATTCATTGGAGTTGGAAGGTGGCAATCTGCTACTTCCTTCCGTATCTCCTTTCACCAATAACGGCATTCCTCAATGCCAACAGCCAACTTGGACTGCTTACACCTATGACTAACTTAAAACTAACTGAGAATCTGCCCTCTGAAATGGAATGTGCTTTCTTTTTCGTACGCCATAATAAATCAAATCTTCAATTACCTCCATAGTTTTTCGCCAAAGTGTGAGTACTCGTATTGGTGTGTTTGAATACCGAAGTGTTTCGCAGGTTAAACCTTAGGCTAATGTTCCTTTGCTTGTTACTTTGCCTCGTTATACTTCTTGAGATCCTGGTGGTGATACAATCCTTTAATTCTGCCAGATGCTGGATCCGCCATTAGATAACATCCTGTATGTGGTTTTCTAATTACTACAAATGGTCCGTCGTACTATAGCCTCCATTTCCGATTTCTTTTCAACAACTTCGATGGCTTAAAATGTGTCCTTAAAAGCACCTTTTCATTAATATCATATGTAAGAGCCTTAGATACTTTCTTGTCATAAGACTTCTTGCGTAGATTCGCCTGTACAGCTAAGGATACCAATGCTTGCCTAAGTTTTGCATCTAAATCTAATTCTGGTTCTACAATTTTTAGGTATGGGATCTAACCATTCATTTCTTTCCCGATGACTCGTCATTAATTCCGCAGCATCCCCAAGGCGGCGAAAAGATGCTGCCTTTAGTTTTCCGCTTTCTTGTGATGCGACTGATTTGATTCTTCTGTCACATCACTTGACCATTCTCGCTGGTTTTTTACCCATTGTGTTTGTTGATTTGTATCAAACCCTTGCTGGTACTGCACTTGGTTACCAGGCTGAAAAATCGGTACATTACTTGCCTGCGTAAAATATACCGGTGGATTGTATTGTTTTCTTGGTTTATTGTTATTGTATCTAAAGTCCTGTTGTGGTGCCGTGTACTGTTGTTGTCGCATGAATGGTTGTTGCTGAGGCGTGTATTGCTGTTGTTGCTGGTGTTGTGGCTGCCCTTAGGGTTGTGGTGGAGGTAGCTGACCTCCGCAATTTTGATTGTTGCAACGTTTACCCTTGTATTTGTTCCCATTCTCGTAGAAGTTACTACCGTTATTGTTTGATTGGTATGGGGCATTCCCGTAATACTGTTGTTGCGTGTTGTATATTGGATTGTACCGTTGGTTGCCGTAATGCTTGTTTTTGTGTTTACCATTACGGTAACCATTGTTTCGGCCTCTATTGCGGTTATTGTACTGTTTGTTTCCGTATTGTGTTTCGTGTGAACCATTTCCATTACTACCGTTTCCATTCGAATACGTGCCTGCGTTGTTGTTCTTACGGTTAGCATTCGTACGCGCGTCTTCGTGTATAAGATCGAGCGAATCAAGGACGGATAAAAATGCGTCCTGATCTTCCTCTGACACGTTCACTAATTTCTCGCGTATGGAAATGGGTAGTTTTGACTTAAGGATCATAATAACATCTTTTGTTGTTATGGGAGTGTCCCAATATTGTATCTTTCTCAAGTACTTCTCAAAGTACCGGCGAAGTCCGCCACTGTTCGAATGGAAAGGTTCGGCGTTATAGACCTCTTTGCGTAGGCGTTGCTGAACACCTGCGCTCCAAAATTTGCTTAAAAAGTTTTTCTCAAACTCGCTAAATGTTTTGCACTTATCAACCATCTCGGTTCCCCATATAGCACTTTCTCCTTGTATGTATCCGGTAATGAATTGTATTCTCTGTTTGTCATTCCAGGCAGCTGGAAAGACTCCTGAAAAGTTCTTTAGGAAAACGACTGGATGAATATTTCGCTTTTCCGGTTGGAATGGTTGAAAAACTCTGTGTTTCAATACACTCTCCTCTTTCATGAGGGTTGTGAGTGTCAATTGTTCAGTGTTGTTGTTGTGTGAATCGTTAAATTCATTTTTCAGTCGCGGAATGTACTGTGGTGTGTTGTGTTGTTGTGTTGTCTGGTATTGATGTTCATCTGGCTCAGAAGGTAGTGAGTGTTTCCCGTCACTCTGGTTATCATACTGTAGTGTTTGAATTTGCTGTTTCAGGTCGGATATCTCATCTGTTACTTGCTTCCGCCATTCCGGCAAATCCCGGGTAAACACTCGTCTAATTTGGCCTAGTTCAGTACAAACAGTGTCTCCTGAACTGCCGGGTGCAGATAATATGTCTAAGGTTGCGGATTTAACAACATCTTTCAAGTCACGTGTAACCTTCTCCTCAACTAGCTTCTCTTGTACATCAATCCATTCTTTGTAATGTTCGGTAAGTGCTTTAGTGTGCGAAGCAACACTACTGTTAACTCTTTCGTCAATAGTTCGGTCCGAAATGTCATTCGCCATTGCACTTACTTTTGATTCTACAGTGGCTACCGCTGTCGCTAACTCGTCTACCTGTCGTGCAACTGTTTTATACGCAAGTTTTACCGAATCGGTTTCTTTGCGACACGCTTCGATTTGAGTTGTGAGATTCTGACCGATGTTCTCAATTTTGTTATTCAGAGTGCTTATCTGGGTTGTCAAAGTGGTTACTTGCTCGGTGACGTCACCCTTAACCGAATCTATCTGTGCCGTGACGTCACCCTTAACCGACTCTATCTGTGCCGCGACGTCACCCTTAACCGACTCTATCTGTGCCCTGACGTCACCCTTAACCGAATCTATCTGTGCCGTGACGTCACCCTTAACCGACTCTATCTGTGTTGTCATATCCGTTTTCAGCTCTGATAAAAACTTGTCTCTGTCTTTCTCACGTTGTTCGCGATCACGTTCGCGCTGTTCCCTCTCCTGTCTGTCTAATATCAATTCCTGTAACATTTTGACAATGTCAACTGATACCGTTATCGGGGAGGTGGGTGTTTCCTGCTGAGTGTCGTCCACGTTAGCTACCTCTTGTCTGTCGTCTGTCCTGGCCGTCGTTCCGCGTGAGCGGAGTCGGTAATGTTTGTTAACAGTGCCGTCGCTTTCGTCTGCAGAGTTCGCGCTCGATTGTCCGTCCGCCATAATGAAATTCAACTATTGCCAACTTAAAATGGGTACTGCCAACTGAAATTCTGATTGTCAATTATTCTTGCCGCGCAAGTTAAAGTCGCGGCGCGTTCGTCAAATGTCTAATGTTACGTGGGTAATAACTGACACACGTCTGTGGCAAAAAGACAAGATGGAGTCAACGCCGTTGAAACAATTGATTGCCAACGCTGTTACACAGAAAAGACTGAAATGGCATCCATCTTGAACTTACACGAGAATACTAACTACAGTATAAAGCAAATAGGCCAAGCAAAAGGTTACAGAAAATGTTCAAATATTTACGTAGAAAAAAAATGGTTTTTTACGTTAAGCTACAGAAAGGATAGAGTGAGGTCGAATTTGAAGGTCAATGAGCTACTCTTTAGACAGAACTATGGCAAACGAAAATTTGGTACTCACTCGGCGTTGTCTTCAAAACTGCAAATCTGCGTCTTATTAAATCCCAAGATATTTGTGTAAATACCGCGTCCTTCAAGATTGCGTATATTTATTGCTCATCCGTAATTTTATGCAGCAGTGGGTTCCAAAGAGCGATACATGAAATAAGACAATCATATATTAGTACCGTGACACATTCAATATTTTAGTCAAGTCCCTGTTCGGGCGCCAGATCTGGTATGATTTCTTTTTTTTTTTTTTCTTAGTAATTTAATTGAAAGCTTTGTTGCTTTGGTAAAAATAAAATTGGTTCTTTTTGTCGTGACAGAATAAATTACTATTAATCACACCAGATTTGTCGGAGAACAGCAGCAGCATGTGTAATTGATCCAGCTTTAAGAAACTATTACCTTTTAGCGGAAAATTCGTGCGGTACTCTCCGACGTTAGAAAAGTCGTAGTGTTCCGTTCGGAGCAGGAGGCGGCTATCTTTTCTCCTTCGCGATATCGAAAATTACTAAAGAAAATGAACAGAAATTTTTTTTTCGGAGGAAGATCGCGCGGAGAAAACAGACGGAAGTTACATGAAAGAAACCTAAGGGACCAACTGATTGGATTTGTACGAACATATAAACGGAACTGAAAGAACTTGGAATAAATACTATAGCGATGTCGTCACGACAGCCTCCTGTTCCGACAGAACACACGCTGGATCATAAGCTGCATAAATCTTTTAAACAGGAAGGATTATCATAAGTATAATTAATGAAAATAAGGTTGAGAGATTTTCTTTGAAATTAAATAAACTTCAAGGCTTCAAGTATTATAATATGAAACGGAAACTTACATTAACATGGCCACCCATTGTGGCGGTGGAGCGAATTTTTCACGATATACATTCTCGCTTGTTTGTGGCTACATATATTTTTAATCACTTAAACTCTTAACTTTACAATAAAATGATTATATCAGTATGGAGCACAATACTTTTGCGTCCGACTCGCAACACATTCACAGAACAGCTAGCCAGCGACGCGGCTCCCTGCAGAAGTAAGAACTGGCAATTGTTATTTTGAAACATAGGTGCATCGGTTTTTTTTTTTTTTTTTTACTGATCGATAGCAGCGTATAACAGTTTATAGCTATCGTGATATTCTGCGCTTTTCAGGAGCGCGGCAAAGATATCTGGTTACAACATTCATTGGTATATGTTAGAAGTTCGCACATACTGACGCAAATACAGAAAAAAAAAACTTTTACATGTTAAAAATCGCAGTGATAAAGGCTGTAATGTCACAAGGCACACAGTATTACTGTTCGTTTTTGGAGCAAGTCTCAAAACTTCTAGGAGTGACGCGATACAGGTTTTATTGCAATAATCGATACCATTGTATATCGAACAGTTTTGCTCATCCGTTCAATGTTTTTTCCGGACTTGAAGTACTGACGATCTGCACACTGTCCTCTTGACACTCAGAAATATACCGCAGTCCTGCTGTACTTTATTGGACCCACGTTTCAACACTATTACGCATAACCACAGCTGTTCCAGATGGACGACGAGCACCAGAAACTAAGGTTCAAGGGCGCTGTTGTTAGAGTTTAGTCTGTTGTAGAGAAACCACTATTTGCAATGTTTCCGCCCCCCCTCCCCCTCCAACCAACAGCGTTAGCTGTAGGTAAACATAAATGGTGACTCATTCAGAAAACGGGTCTCACGAAGAAATTCGCTATATTACTCGATAGGAAAGACGGTAATGTCTCTTTAGCATGTCACAGAATGATGTCGAGAGTTTGTATCCACAAGAGAAAACATAATCGACGAGGATCAAAGTGGCCAAACCCAGCACGGCAACAACAGACCAGAACGCAGCTAGCAGGGAGGAGCTGATTCAGTGCAACAGAAGAATCGTTTTACGGCATATGACGATGGAACTGTGAATGATGTTCACAATATTGTGCAGTGCTGGAAAGTTTGTTCCCGATGGGTTCCACGAAATCTGACCAACAAACACAAGAAGCAGCGGATGGGGGCAAGTCTGCAACTTTTGCAATTGATCTCCTAGGAAGGAAACTATTTCCCTGACTGCGTTGTCACGGGTGACCCACTACATCACTCCCAGCAGTAAGCGGTCGTCACTTGAGAGGGAATACCCTCCTCTCCAAACACGAAGATATTGAAGTGACGCCATCTGTTTTGAAGATGATCGTCATAGTGTTTTGGGATAGCCTAGGTGTCATAGCCGTGGGATTTTAGGAAAGAGGAAAGACAGTGACTGCTGACCGATACTGTGAGACCCCGATACGATTGCGCGAAGCAATTGGAAGGAAATGGGCAGGACTTACACTGATAGGCCATAACCTTACGACCACCTACCTGTACCCAGTAGCCGGTGAGTCCACCTTCGTCACGGATAACAGCGTCGACACGTGATGCGGTGGAAGCAATGAGGCCTTGGTAGGTCGATGGAGGGAGTTGGCCCCACATCTGCACACAAAAGCCACCTAATTCTCGGGAAAGCGGGGGGGGGGGGGAGGACGATAAGCTCACCACGTTCAGTCACATCGGGTTCAAATCTGGCGAGCTGAGGGGCCAGCACATAAACTGGAACTCGCCACTGTGTGTCTCAAACCACTACATCACAGTAGTGGCCTTGCCACTTGGCGCATTACCTTTTTGAAAAATGTCTCTGCCGTCAGGAAACATGATCCTCATGAAGGGGTGTACGTGGTCTCCAACCAGTGTACGATACTCCTTGGCTATCATAGTGATGTGCACGACTCCACTGGACCCTGCGATGTCCACGATAATGTTGCCCGGAGCATGAAGGAGCCGCCGCCAGATTGTCTTTGTCCGACAGTACAGATGTGAAGAAGTTGTTCCCCTGGAAGACAACGGATTCGCGTTCTCCCATCGGCACAATGAAGAAGGTATCGGGATATATAAGACAGTGAAACAGTCTGTCACTGCACCAACGACTGGTGCCGACTGTCACGTGCCCATTTCAGTCGCCTAGTTGCCGATGTGGTGTTGTTAACATTGGCACATGCATGGATCGTCGGTTGCGGAGGCCCATCGTTAGGAGTATTCGGTGCACTGTGTGTTCAGACACATTTTTACCCTGCCCAACATTAAAGTTTAGATGATAGCTCCGCCACAGTTCGCCACCTGTCCTGTTTTACTAGTCTGCCCAGCCTACGATGTCTGACATCTGTAATGAGCGATAGCGCCAAATCCCACGACGTCTGGAGGTGGTTTCAATCTGGTCCTGTTGAAGGTACTCAGTACAGCACTCCTCGAACACACGACCGGTGGAGCAGTTTCCGAAATGCTCGTGCCGAACTTCCTGGCCACCACAACCCGCTCTCAGTTAAACTCAGATAGATCCCGCGCCTTCCCGATTGTACACACGGACAGCACGCTCAATGGCGCTACATGCACCATCCGTGTGTCTGAGCTGCAATCATTCCTCGCTAGGTGACGCTGCTATCGCCGGGATGGGTTTATATCTATGGTAGATGGGTGATAATAATCGTGTGCCTCATCAGTGTATCACCGAGGGCGTCATCTTCCTTGACGACAACGCCCGACTTAATACAGCCAAGAAGACCACCACGCTGTTGAAACAGTTCTGCTGGAACATCATCGACCATCCTCCCTACAGCCCGGACGTTGCTCCTCACTTGAGGAAGCACATAACAGTCCTACGATTCGCTTCAGACAAGGAAGTGAAACAATTTGCCATAACGTGGCTGAACATGCGAGGGCAGAAATTTTACCGGCAGGGTATACTCAAATCGAACCCACGAAGCGACAAGTGTCTAAATCGGTATGGAGACTATGTCGAAAAATAGTCTAATGTATTTACTATCAGTTGTCTGTATTGCTTGTGTGAAATATGATGTACACGTTTCACTGCAGACAATCTTAGTTTCTGATCTCCCCCCCTAGAAACTTTCTTCAGTGTAGAAAACATACCGTTTCTGTCCTGCCCTTAATGTTTCACTGAAGTGTCCTCAACCATAATGGCATTTAATAAGGCAACTAATATGTAAAACTGCCTTTCCGAAGAGTGTATGAGCGGACTACGGACTCGAATTGAAAGATCGTGACTTCGTGGCGTCAAAACACACTACTTTTTAGCATCAATTTCTCTATCTCGAGTCGTCCGTGGATTTTTCTTTCATTTATCACTTAGTTCACCTCTGGTAATCAGTAGAAACTGCGAAAAATACCATTTTGTACATATTTATGAGCCCACGTTAATCGATAACTGACTGGGAAAGTCAGTTCAAAGCCTGGAGACAGGCAATAGCATACTATCTTCCACAGGGCCATGCCTAGTCAGGTGTTGAAACCAATATATATGTTTTATGTTTGTGTGATATAGATTTCATACGCCATTAAGGATTCAATTATGGATCTTAAATTGTTTCTATCAGCGTCGCGTATAAAACCGGTAATCTTCCTCCGCGCTTTTCTGCCTCAGCGCCTACCTCTTCTCTTGGTGAGTGCCCAGAACACTTTTTCAATTGTTGTCTTACCTATAGAATTGCTTTACCTCCGTTAATGTGATTTCTCCGCACATACCACTAGGAACATTGTAGTTCGGCATCACAGGACATAAACAGAGGGATACAAGAGCGGAGCTAGGACGTGATTATCGCAGAGTGCTCTGCGATTCACGCAAGTGCAAATATTTTCAAAGACGTTCGTCGTTCAGTAGTTCCATTATAGTTCAAAAATACGAAACCCTTCAACAGCTTCTAGCACGGCTGATATAGTAGCATCGTCATTTGAAGTTTCTCGGATGCCAGTAAGGTACGTGTTTGTACGAAAGAAGTTTGTGAAGATTCATGTGCCCACTATTCACTCAAATAAGCACACTGCGTATGCAGTGTGTCATTCATAGGAGACATAGAACTTACACCATATAACATACATATAGGGTGAACATTAATAAAGTCGATAAACTGCAGGGACAGATTCCTGATTGGAAATGGAGGGAAAAAGGTCCTACGGGCATGTGTCCGCAAATTGAGACGGTGTGCGTGCGACAACAAATCGTTCCGGAACACAGTACCGCATCCACGTCGTAACAAAAAAATGGCTCTGAGCACTATGGGACCTAACATCTGAGGTCATCAGTCCCCTAGAACTTACAACTACTTAAACCTAACTAACCTAAGGACATCACACACATCCATGCCCGAGGCAGGATTCGAACCGGCGACCGTAGCAGTCGCGCGATTCCAGACTTGCCTGGATCTTGTACTAGGGTTTGTCTCAATATCCTGAAGAACCCAGTCCTCCAAATCGGATGTACGCACAATCTGCTGCCTCCCTGTACGTTCGTCTGTCTGAAAGTACCCATGATCACACAAACGCCGAAAAAGGGCTTGAAATGTTGTGTGATTCGGTGTGAGGGTACTTGTTTTGGTAGACCCGTGCTGCCTCTCGACCGTTTCCATCTGCTTGGCAGCACACAAAACTCCATTAGCCGTGCGGAGTGGCCGTTACGTGTAAGGCGCCGTTTCACGGATTGCGCGACCCCTGCAGCCGTAAGTTCGAGTCCTCCCTCGGGCATGGGTGTATGTGTTGTTCTTAGCATAAGTTACTTTAAGTAGTGTGCACGTCTAGGGAGCGATGACCTCAGCAATTTTGTCCCTTAGGAATTCACACACATTTGAACATACTCCATATCGGCTTGTTCCCGACACGAATACCGGATCATACTGGTGCTCGCGGTACGCTGTGTCAGAAATGGAACGCACGGCACGTGGTCAGAGGAACTGTCATTCGTCAGTGCCATCTAGCGACTGATGAGCGGACACATGTTCATAGGATCTTTTCTCCTCCATTTCCGTCGGGCATCCGCCCCGCAGTTTTTCGGTTTTATTAATGTTCACCGTGTATGTTGCATCATGAGAATCTGTCATCCAGTGACATGTTGTGCTTCGCCATCCTCAATACAGAGATGGGGAATCGGACTGGTCTTATACGCCGCTTTTGCCACACATTTCCCTCGTGAAGAAAAGCACCGAGGAATTTAATATGTGACGACGTAACCAAGCCGCATGCCGCACATCCATAGTCAAGGTAGGATCGTACAAATGCCTTGTAGAACAGGAGAAGACAAGGTCGGTCTACTCCTCGTGACCAGCGGCATAGGCATTTTAATACATTCGCTGCAATCAGATCTTCTCCCTGTAAACCCTTGAGTTGCGGTAATCACGCCAGCCTATGTGAGACCCAGAAACCTCACGAACTTTTAAATTTGAAAACAGTGTCCCTCATTTTGAGGACGAGTATTGTTAGAATAACGACGGGAAGAATTAAAACCAACACAATCACGTTTCACTGAAAATTTTAAACCTTTGTTATTTTCCAATGCCTCCAACCATCTCTTCACGCGGTAACAGGGGAGAAAACTGGTAGACGGACTAATATCATACCTTTCAGCACACGAGTATTCAAGAATTTGAGGAATTCCTTTTTGCGCATCCCCCTCGGAAAGTCGTTCAGGAAATCCACCCCTGCAATGTGACGAGGAAGCTCCACCACCTTCGACTACACCACGCCTCTTTCAACTGTCCTCCCCCCCCCCCTTCCTGCCCATCATCACTCGCTGTCCCTAACCCCCAACACAACAACAGAAAGAACAAGTGGAGTAAAATTGTGTCAATGTAAGTATCACATAATGTGATACCGACTCTTGTTCATGTCAATACAGTGTGTCCAATCACGAAAATAATGAACGTGACAATTCGGACGTGAAGAGTACTGCATTTTATAAATGGATAATTTGTCGTCTTACTGTGTTTCTATCACATCCATACGGGAAAGAGCTCTGTCAATAACACTATGCAGCAGGATTTTTTATCTTTGTGCAATAATCGCTGTTCCTGTAGTGCTTGTTTTTAGCTGATTTAGGCTCTGTCATTAGGTTGTTTCTGTCACATACAGTTTTTTTCACAAATCAAGTAAACTCATTTTTCATTGAAACCAGAGTTACGCGGAGAGAAATTTTCTTCCAGATAAAAGAAATTTTATTTCAAGTGCCTGAATAGCCGAGACCTCTGTTATGTCTTTGGTAACTACGTAATTACTAAGCAAAACAGAACTTTAATAGTTTCTTGAGAAATGTCTGCTTCAAAAACTTTGGTATAAGGCTTGGTGATCAAGACAAAAGCAGGGCAGTGCATAAGGTATATCCTACATGTGTTGCGTGATGGAGACTGTGGAAAAAATGGGACGAGGAAATCAATGCCGTCTGCAAGTCCCATGATCTGTCGGGAACCGCAAAATCATGTGAGTTTTTTTATGGTTAACGTTGAAGGCCATAATGCGTAAGTAAGAAGGGTATAAAATATAAAAGATTTCTTCGGCCTTACTACCAGTTACGCATATTGAATCATTCCTGTTCTTGAACATTTACAACAGGTGGACAGCAAGAATTATTTAGTTAAAACGCACTAAATATTTTAACTCGTGACACCTATGTGAAAAAAGGTGACCCCGAATTGCTTGGGTCAAGACTGAAATCAAAACATCTCTTACTACCCGGAGTACCATTCTCTTCATACAGGAACAGGAAAGGGAATTAATAAAATTATTTAAGGAAGAAGACCACATGAATTTTGGTTTCATACAGCGAATTTATGGACTTTACTTAACGTTATTTATGATCCACGTCAGTGGAGGTTGATAATATACTCGTCAAAACGTAGCCTGAAGAGTTTATTTTTACGTAACGAAAAATTGTTTGGCTCAATATCTGTTGACTATTCAGCGCACCAGATGGAGACGCATGAATACCTCAGAGCTGTGTTAAAGTACGTGAACTACAAAAAAATTCTCGGACAATATGTGAGGATTAGAAAATAGTTGGCATGTTTGAAACGTCCCCTTTGAACAATTATACATGACTGTGCTTAAACTGACACACAATATTTTTTGTGCAGTGAAATGTAACTTACAAGTTACTTAATTTGATGAACTGGTGTCAATTAGAATTTTATAACATAAGAATACAATAACAAAGGTACAAAATACATCATTAAAGAACATAATAGTATAGATAACATTTGCAGTAATACAAAAGAATCGAAATAACATATACATCAGTGTTACAGGAATTATGACATAAGTACATACATAAAATGTCAGATTAACTTTCGAAACATCAACTTCACATGTGAGCATTAAAACAAAACAGAATTAATAATGTCTAAACATCTTTACAAAGTAAATAACATAGAATTTGAAAAATTCTACAACATAAATCTTATTGGATAAACACTTAAAGACAGGAAAAAGACAAATACACAAGGGTACATAAACACACAGAGGGATAACACAAAAGGAAAGGACAGGGTTTGTTTTACTGCAGTATTTTGCATGGAGATCTCCCTTCGTTCATCATTATTCCCAAAAGTCCTATCTAAGCCTGCTTTCTGTATTCTATTCATCCTCTTTCAAAATCCTTTTTGGCCAAACCATTTTCTTATAGCTTCCCAATACATTTCATCCAATTCATCATAACTCGTTCTCTTATATAGCCTACCCCATCTTGTTGTTGTTGTTGTTGTGGTCTTCAGTCCTGAGACTGGTTTGATGCAGCTCTCCATGCTACTCTATCCTGTGCAAGCTTTTTCATCTCCCAGTACCTACTGCAACCTACATCCTTCTGAATCTGCTTAGTGTATTCATCTCTTGGTCTCCCTCTACGATTTTTACCCTCCACGCTGCCCTCCAATACTAAATTGGTGATCCCTTGATGCCTCAGAACATGTCCTACCAACCGATCCCTTCTTCTGGTCAAGTTGTGCCACAAACTTCTCTTCTCCCTAATCCTATTCAATACTTCCTCATTAGTTATGTGATCTACCCATCTAATCTTCAGCATTCTTCTGTAGCACCACATTTCGAAAGCTTCTATTCTCTTCTTGTCCAAACTATTTATCGTCCATGTTTCACTTCCATACATGGCTACACTCCATACGAATACTTTCAGAAATGACTTCCTGACACTTAAATCAATACTGGATGTTAACAAATTTCTCTTCTTCAGAAACGCTTTCCTTGCCATTGCCAGCCTACATTTTATATCCTCTCTACTTCGACCATCATCAGTTATTTTGCTCCCCAAATAGCAAAACTCCTTTACTACTTTAAGTGCCTCATTTCCTAATCTAATTCCCTCAGCATCACCCGACTTCATTAGACTACATTCCATTATCCTTGTTTTGCTTTTGTTGATGTTCATCTTATATCCTCCTTTCAAGACACTGTCCATTCCATTCAACTGCTCTTGCAAGTCTTTTGTTGTCTCTGACAGAATTACAATGTCATCGGCGAACCTCAAAGTTTTTATTTCTTCTCCATGAATTTTAATACCTACTCCGAATTTTTCTTTTGTTTCCTTTACTGCTTGCTCAATATACAGATTGAACAACATCGGGGAGAGGCTACAACCCTGTCTTACTCCCTTCCCAACCAGTGCTTCCCTTTCATGTCCCTCGACTCTTATAACTGCCATCTGGTTTCTGTACAAATTGTAAATAGCCTTTCGCTCCCTGTATTTTACCCCTGCCACCTTTAGAATGTGAAAGAGAGTATTCCAGTCAACATTGTCAAAAGCTTTCTCTAAGTCTACAAATGCTAGAAACGTAGGTTTGCCTTTCCTTAATCTTTCTTCTAAGATAAGTCGTAAGGTCAGTATTGCCTCACGTGTTCCAGTGTTTCTACGGAATCAAAACTGATCTTCCCCGAGGTTGGCTTCTACTAGTTTTTCCATTCGTCTGTAAAGAATTCGTGTTAGTATTTTGCAGCTGTGACTTATTAAGCTGATAGTTCGGTAATTTTCACATCTGTCAACACCTGCTTTCTTTGGGATTGGAATTATTATATTCTTCTTGAAGTCTGAGGGTATTTCGCCTGTTTCATACATCTTGCTCACCAGATGGTAGAGTTTTGTCAGGACTGGCTCTCCCACGGCCGTCAGTCTACTCCGGGGGCCTTGTTTCGACTCAGGTCTTTCAGTGCTCTGTCAAACTCTTCACGCAGTATCATATCTCCCATTTCATCTTCATCTACATCCTCTTCCATTTCCATAATATTGTCCTCATGTACATCGCCCTTGTATAGACCCTCTATATACTCCTTCCACCTTTCTGCTTTCCCTTCTTTGCTTAGAACTGCGTTTCCATCTGAGCTCTTGATATTCATACAAGTTGTTCTCTTATCTCCAAAGGTCTCTTTAATTTTCCTGTAGGCGGTATCTATCTTACCCCTAGTGAGATAGGCCTCTACATCCTTACATTTGTCCTCTAGCCATCCCTGTTTAGCCATTTTGCACTTCCTGTCGATCTCATTTTTGAGACGTTTGTATTCCTTTTTGCCTGTTTCACTTACTGCATTTTTATATTTTCTCCTTTCATCAATTAAATTCAATATTTCTTCTGTTACCCAAGGATTTCTACTAGCCCTCGTCTTTTTACCTACTTGATCCTCTGCTGCCTTCACTACTTCATCCCTCAAAGCTACCCATTCTTCTTCTACTGTATTTATTTCCCCCATTCCTGTCAATTGCTCCCTTATGCTCTCCCTGAATCTCTGTACAACCTCTGGTTCTTTTAGTTTATCCAGGTCCCATCTCCTTAAATTCCCACCTTTTTGCAGTTTCTTCAGTTTTAATCTACAGGTCATAATCAATAGATTGTGGTCAGAGTCCACATCTGCCCCTGGAAATGTCTTACAATTTAAAACCTGGTTCCTAAATCTCTGTCTTACCATTATATAATCTATCTGAAACCTTTTAGTATCCCCATCTTAAGCTAACTTAAATCTACTGACCTCAGATGCATAAACTAAGGGACGAGTCAATGCAGCAACACAAAACAGTTAACACAAACAGCAAAGACAAAAAATACAAATTGGCCAAGCAAGCTACAGTAAATCTAAATTACCAAGCAAATGCAACATTACAACTAATATGAGCCAATGTACAGCAACAAGAAAAATAAATCAGTAGTAAAACCGGCTTAATAGAGTAATACAAAGTGAAATTTAGTAGCACAATGCCTGGCAAACAGCAGCAGCAAATGCAATAACTTATATCTAAAGATGACAAAGCTCAAGCAGAAAAAATATTACTGTAAAAATGGCCATGTTTAATACCAATGTCACATCTTAACACTACAGTGATGCATCACGATAACTTACTCTACCAAAAAATTTACCAAGTCGTTGAAAAAAAATTATGTACGCAGTTACTGTTATTAATCCCTTCTTATTGTTCTTTCCATTCCAAGTGCTCCTTTTTCGAAGAATATAGATCATAAAATTATTATTTAATAGATCTGTTGGCAGAAAGTGTTCACATTAGCAAAATAATGCACTTAATTTTATTTTATAAAACCAATGCTGCAACACAGCTGGAAACCAGACATTAAACAAAATGAGCAATCTATCAACTAGAAAGACAATAGATGTAAAATGTTTCTCATCATTTCATTAGGCATTTTAGTAAATACCATAAGTTAAGAGCTCCACAGTGTAATCATATGTTTTCAAGTTTGAGCGTGTTGTATTTGCGATGCTTTCGACATAGAAATGTCAATAGCAAGGATAATGGCCTCTTTTTTTTTCTCCACCTAATGGCTTTCTTTTGTCAGATGACTATCTCTCAGCTGGGCGCCCAAAACGCATTATGTCAAGGTCACTTACCTTTCTTAAGGAAATATTTACGACAGCAGTTTCCGGTAGAGTGACAGTCTCATACAAAAATTTCACAAATGGTTCAAATGGCTCTGAGCACTATGGGACTCAACTGCTGAGGTCATTAGTCCCCTAGAACTTAGAACTAGTTAAACCTAACTAACCTAAGGACATCACAAACATCCATGCCCGAGGCAGGATTCGAACCTGCGACCGTAGCGGTCTTGCGGTTCCAGACTGCAGCGCCTTTAACTGCACGTCCACTTCGGCCGGCTAAAAATTTCACAGGTCGAGAATATGCGTTACAAATGTGTAGAAACAAAATCCTATAAATATAACAGTGTCCAAAAATTTTTCGTCGGCATTGTGATACATTCACGCCTATACACACATTTCATAACTCTTAAAGTACGATTCTCGGTTTCCAACATCCTTTTTCACAACCAGAGTCTCTAACCACTACTCATTATTCCTTACCTTGTCACACATATAAATATTCGTCCACACTTCTTCAATATTTCATCATAATAAATACGTAGCATAATCAAATTCCTGATATAGCATCAGCTTATTGATCATAAACATACCTCAACAGAATAATACACATTGTCATCGTAATAATAACATCGTAAAAACTCAGCCAAATCTCAAAAACGTCGTAGCTTTCTGCAATAATTTCAGAACCTAAAGAAAATTCTCTGCTCATTTCAATAGTGTCATCTACCTCAAACGTACTTTAAAAATCATGATCCCATACCAAATACATCATTCAAAGCTCTCATATTATCACAATGGTTCCGAAAAAAATATGAACAGTTCACAAAGTACAGACAAAATACAAATTCATAAGTGTGAAGTTATCCATCTGTGTAATTGCGTAAGCATCTGTCACTGATGTAGTAAAATAAATGTTTGTCTCCCTCAGTTAAATGATCAGATAGCTGTGTAATTTATGTGTTAGAGAAATATGGTACCGATGTGTAAAGTTGTATAAGCAAATACCATATTAGCTAGGGCTCCTTGTGCTTGCCAAACACATGGTACACAAAGTAGGCGTGTACCCCCTGAGGATTAATATAATTATACCCTCAGGTGTTACAGATTACAGCAATGGAATGAAATGTATCACGGAAAACTTTCTTTGTAATTCAAAAATCTTGAAAAATAAATGGTTTAAGTACAAAATTAATCACTCAAATGCGTGTCCTGTAGCGCTAAATGTGCTTCTTGCTGTAAGATAATTCTGTGGAACTGTCGTAGTTATCGTCGTCTGTAAGCAAAGTTCTGCTGAAGTCAATGTACTTACCTCATCATAAACGAAAGTGAAATGCTTTGCGTATAGATATCGTAGTTATTACGTACCTTACCGTGATCAAGAAAGTACTATAATGTAACGTATTGTTGTGCTACGAAAAAGGCTGTCTCATTGTAGCTATACCACAAAAGTTACTACTAAAACATGTTTTGCTTTCCAGAATAATACAGAAAAACTGTGCATATATAAAACAGATACAGTGCAAAAGCAATAATATAAATTGTGTCACTCATTAGTAGCGTCGTGATATAATCGTGTAGCTGTCAAATAAACTAACCACTGTGTCATCTGATATCTCTCAGAGAGTACTTTAAATCCAGAATGTATTTTCAAGTAAACCAAAATTTTGCATTAAAAACTGATTAGCAGTTTCGGTACATGTTCTAAGTGTGTGAGCCTTATAGTCGTTACGTAATCGTGCCACTAACAAGCAAGAATGTACACACACAATAACAATGTGTCGTCTGTTCACTATAACAATGCATTCGTAATTACTGTCTAAATAAGTTCCCAAGGTTATAGACTGGATAGTTTATTTTAAAACATAGTTACATGTTAACAGTTTTTAAGTGTGACAAAGAGTACTAGTAACGTGAAACGAAAATTATTATGGCAGAGGCAAAGTTAAAAACAGATTATCTCTCAAGAAACGGTTTTACATGTGAAATGTGGTGCAATCCTTTACCCTTTCTAGTACGCAGAGTTTCAACTTCAACGCAATTATCATGTTGTATACGTCGGTAAGGAATGCTAAAATTTTTCTCAAGGTTAGCGCCTATGTTATTTTCCGCTGAGCCAGCCGGCGCACGTAGCTGCCTGCGGTGTGAGTCATTGTCTGTCTCTTTCTTGACGCATGTCTTTATTAGAATTAGGAGACCTAACTACTACAAATTCACCTTGTCGAGAGGGCCCTGCCCTGTTTGAACCAGGCCAATTTTGGTTAAATTCTGGCCTGTTGATAAGATTATATCGTCTGTCGTCATGTCGGTAGATTCCATAATTTCTTTCTTGTTGGTCACGTTGTGGAGAATTTCTCCCTGAATTATCACTGCACGGTGGACCATTGCGTCTGAAGTTATTCTGTCTCACGGGATAATAATAGTTATGGTTGTCATATTGTCTGTTTCTATGATTGTCTCTGTCATATTCATTACTACGGAAATCTGATCTTTCTCTGTAACTATTATTCTGCCAACGGTTGTCATACGGATGGTGTCTGTTTTGGTCACAATTTGTGTTGTGAGAATAGCCTTGTCGTGTCCAGTTATTATTTCTTTCATCGCAGAATTGCGACGGATGTGACCTGTAATTGTTGTGTTCCTGTTTTCGCATTCCGCGATTGTCAGTGTCAATTTCTAATTCTTGTAAGAGTCCCTGAAAAGCTTCAATGTCGTCTCTGCAACGTCCTGCCAAAATAATATGTCGTAAATGTTCAGCTAATTTGATAAAGCAAATGCGGATGAGTTCTGAGAGGCTGTATGGGTTTGAAAGATACTGATTCTTGTGCAACATGTTTTCAAAATATTTCACAAGACTGGAAAATTCAGATTGTTCGAAATGTTTCATTATGATGCTATGTTTTACTCGGTCTTGTGTAGCTTGAGACCAATATGCTGAAGGGAAGGCATGATAAAATTCTCCTTCACTGTGACAATCGTGAATGACCGATCGCATTCTTACAGCTGGTTCATTCTCTAAATAGCCACACATAAATTCTAATCTGTGCTCTAATGACCAGTTGGGGGGGGGGGGG
Organism: Schistocerca piceifrons; assembly: GCF_021461385.2. Taxonomy (NCBI): domain Eukaryota; kingdom Metazoa; phylum Arthropoda; class Insecta; order Orthoptera; family Acrididae; genus Schistocerca; species Schistocerca piceifrons. The sequence goes on from NC_060149.1 coordinate 6,775,377, forward strand.
GGGAAACAATGAGAGAATTGTTGAAGCCACGCTTGTGGAAGAATGTCGTTGCCAGAATTCTTAATTGTTTTGAATTTGCGTGCAGTAATGAACAGCTTATAGTCAAAATCATCGTGTCGGCGAGTCGCATGTCGCTCATTGTTACGTCGTTTCGGCGGTTCCATTTCAAAATTCGATGCACCTTACCAATTTCTTTAATAATCTTCGAAATGCGCTGTGTTATTATTTAGTGGCTGTTCCGTATTTCTATGTCCCTCTTCCCGTATTGGAGCGCGAGTGTCCTCTAAAATATGTAATCCTTGTATTACCTGTGTCAACTGATCTTGTACTTCCCGGGTTTCTCTTTGGTGTTGCGTATTAATTTGATTCTGATTTTGTTTGAACTTCCTGATTTGTTCACACTCTTCTGTGTCATTAAAGACTACCGGTTTTGTGTCATTCAGATTATCATCTACCTTCGTAGATAAATTATTTAGCTGATCCGAAAGTTCAACTACTTTCTCTGATAATGAACTAATTTCCTCCATGTGTCTTTCTGAACCAATTTTCAGAGTATCTACTGTGTCCTTTTATGTTTTCCAGCGTTTTTGCAAGTTGCGTAACCGAATCGGTAGATGCAACTGAGTCAATTTTAGCTTGCAAGGTGTCGTGATTTTCATGAACAATAGTTTGCAGTTCCCTTATGGCTGCTTCGTGATTCTGTAATGCATTTTCATGACGCGAAAAAATAGGTTGGAAATGCTCACAAATTTGTATTTTTACGTCATTACAGACTTTTTGACATTTCGCTTCGATTTTATGTAACTCAGTAGTTAAATCTTCACGTGTTTGTTCAAGCGTGGTGTCTAACTTACGAAGATTTTGTTCCATTGTGTCTAACTTTTGAAGCTTTTGCTGTGTTTGTCTCTGATTTTGCTCCATTGTGTCTAACTTTTGAAGATTTTGCTGTGTTTGTCTCTTATTTTGTTCCATTGTGTCTAACTTTTAAAGATTTTGTTCCATTGTGTCTAACTGTTGCTGTGTTTGTCTCTGATTTTGTTTCATTTGCTGCATTAATTGCAATAATAATGTATTAGTGTCTGGAATCTGTTCCTCTATGCTTTTCGGCAGTGCATTTGCACCGGCAACATTCACATTTTGATGAGCAGGAAATGTGTCTTGACTTATTTGAGAAAACGGTGAGGACCCAAAACCTGAGTCTACAGTATTTGCAATATTGTGTTCTGTCATTTCGGATTCCTGAGGCGAGCTGTTGCCGACCGATCGATCGATAATGCTTCTCTGTTCACTACTTGTTCACTGTGTACACCATTATTTGCCGCCCGATCCATTTCCCTATGCACAATTACCAAATTAGTAGTTCGAACATTAGTTAATTCATTACACGGTGGCGCTAACACACTGCTTTCGTCTTCACTGTCATTTCTCAGTTTACTTTGGCGCCAAGTATTACGTTTTTCACACGCCATTATTGTCACAATATTTCACACGACAACACAGAAAAGCACAATTTGAAGAGCAAAAATAAGAGAACACATTAACATAGCACTGAAAATAATATCTAGGTAATTGCAAGAGTAGCTGCGAAATACTTGGTGCAAATCTACATGCATGCCACAACTGTTTTACTGTACAACAATGAAAGACTGCAACTACAAAGGAGATTCTCTCTACAATTACGTGCTAGCAATAAACAAAAGCTACACTAATTACGCAAACTACAAGAAAAAAGTCAGATTCCAGTAAGGAATCCTCGGCTAAGGGTCGACATATGAAACGTCCCCTTAGAAAAGTTATACAAGACTATGCTTAAACTGACACACAATATTTTTGGCGCAACGCGATCCCACTTTCAGTAATCCCTACAAAAGAATGGCCCTGACTTACCTATACGTTTCACAAATCACTTAACTCACAAAAATCTTCGTTACTCGAATTACTGCAATATAGCGAGCGCCACTACTGCCAGCTAAATAAAAGAGTGAAACTACTGAAGGCACTAACTACTGATAGGCATAGTTAGCAAATGAAAGATTTTAATAGAGAACAAATAATATATTTACCTTAACAGTCATAATATATATAGCAGTTCATGACATCCATTCTTACAAATGTACTGTTTCTGATGGACACACCTCCAGATTATCCATTCCCAAAAAATCCTCCATCTCACTTCCCCACATCCACCACTGCTGGCGGCTCACCTCCAACTGCGCAACACTACGCCCTTTTAACATCCACGTGCCCAACACTACAATGGCAGACAACAATGCAAACTAGCCACAGACTGCACACAGCACAGCCAGTGATTTTCATCCAGAGCGCTACGTGGCGTTACCAATAAGAAAACCTAAACAACCTACTTACATGTTACTTAGTCAACAAGCCAGCTACACAAATTGCCATGCTTCTTCTGTGGTTGGGGCAGCTGAGCCACAGACAAGCACTGTAAGGTAACTAATTGGCCCGAAAGAAAAATCCTCCAACTCAGTTCAAGAAATACAATAAAATTAACCTATTGCTCTGTAAAGCAAGATACTATTACCTCTTCCTCATTTTAGTCTTGGAGTAATGAAACAGTTTACTGAAGCACTTCCAAGAGATAGTGACGGCTTCCTATACTTGATTCTCAAAAATACCTTACGAAGACCTTAAAAAATTTAATGAATGACAGTTTGTTTGAAAATACAATATATCCAGTGGAAAAAAGGGCTTACGTTTCGTTTAAAGACGTAGTGGCCAACTATTTGAGCAACAAAAATCCAAGCTGTGACACCAATGTTCAAACAATGTTGCAGAGTTTCATAAAATTAGGATGTAACACACTGTGTGAGTGCGAAGGTTCATTTTCTACATTACATCATGCTTTTTTCACTGTGAACCTATGCGACGTCATGGAAGAACAAGAAGAACGGCTCACCAGGACATCAAGGAGATGGGAAAGAGATACCAGGGACAGTGCAATGCAAATATGATGTTGACTACTGTTTTACACTAAAGAGAGATGGCACTGGTGAAGGGAAACAATGAAGGAATAGAAGTTTCGCTGCACAGCATAAAGAACTTGATTCAGTGAAAACAGCGAAGGGAAATTAAACTGTCACACATGTACGATGTTTCTGTGATAATTTTCATCATTTTCAAGTAAGCATACAACACTTACACTCTAATGTAGTTTCTAGTGTTTATATACTCACACATGATAAGAAATAAATAATTTATTTAATTTTTTAGTGCAATTACAAAAAATAGAAAAAATTCAATTAAAACTTCAGACGTGGTATGTACAAAAATCTGTCGTGATACAAAAAAAAATCAGATTTGAATTCAGAATGAAAATTATTTTACATATCAACTTTTAGTTAGAAAACGTTATTCCAAAAGTTTTAAAATGCAGCATATAGTAACTATCTAAATGCACCGTTTAAACTTTGTCTACAATCTCTCCGTTATCTACATCTACATCTACATCCATACTCCGCAAGCCACCTGACGGTGTGTGGCGGAGGGTACCTTGAGTACCTCTATCGGTTCTCCCTTCTATTCCAGTCTCGTATTGTTCGTGGAAAGAAGGCTTGTCGGTATGCCTCTGTGTGGGCTCTAATCTCTCTGATTTTATCCTCATGGTCTCTTCGCGAGATATACGTAGGAGGGAGCAATATACTGGTTGACTCCTCGGTGGAGGTATGTTCTCGAAACTTCAACAAAATCCCGTACCGAGCCACTGAGCGCCTCTCCTGCAGAGTCTCCCACTAGAGTTTATCTATCATCTCCGTAACGCTTTCGCTACTACTAAATGATCCTGTAACGAAGCGCGCTGCTCTCCGTTGGATCTTCTCTCTCTCTTCTATCAACCCTATCTGCTACGGTCCTACGACACTCCCGTGCGGCACACCTGAAATCACTCTTTCTTCGGAAGACTTCTCTCCATTGAGAATGACATGCTGCGTTCTTGTTACCCCAAATACCCTAAAAATCTAAAAAATAATTATAGTGTGTTTTGCTTCCTGATTGCTTCTACGCTATCTGATCAAAAGTGTCCAAACACCAAGTAGTAAACATTAAGTGGCGTGTGCACTCTTCACCTGTGTGATGACTAGAATTGGGGACACTTCCAGTGAGATGTGTGAATGCTGTAGAGCAATTGCAGACCATTCTTCCCAAAGAGCCGAAACCAGAGAACGTTTTGATGTTGGACGCAAGGGTCTGAAGAAAAGTGAATGAGGTCATCCTGGACTTGGTTCAGCTGTGGCTGTTTCCACCTCTCAGGGACATCATTAGCAGCCCACTTGGGCAGTTTTACAAGTACTGAAGTGTCTCTGATGCCTTTATTGCTCAGATGACGGCCAGTGTCTCTGAGTTCTTTGGAGCCCAATCCATTCTGCTGATACTGCTCCCCTATTAACGACACGGTACCCCCAGCTTCCTTTTATACTGCCTGGTACGACTCTCGTGACATCTTGTCGTCGATTCCACAATACAAATGAGTGTCAGGATACTTTTCATCAGGTACTGTATATAATCAAACAAATGAACGGCGAAACAAAAGTGGTTAACTCTTGACTCGGACGCGAAATCAAGTTGAACTCTCTATTTCGGCTTAACGTCTTTCTTATGTAAAATATATTCTCTGCCATCAACCATAAAACTTTCAACATTCAAATTTTACAAAATTTTTGTTCATTATATGGGAAGATATCGCGAAAGACAATTCGCATCGTATAGGTAGTGGCCGAAACGGTCTGAAGAGATTGTAAGGGTGTTGCAGGCTAGATTTTGTTGCGAAATAAGGGTTACTGTTATGAAAAAATTCTAAAAGTTGCGCAGTTTCCGAGTTATTTAGCACTGAAGTTAGCCAATGATTCAGATGAGCGACCAAATTCAGGCACTTACTCGCGCAAAAATTAGGTGCTGTAGACAACTGTGTATCCGTGAGTTACCTAACTTCAATAAATAAATAACTCAGAAACGGCGCAACGTATGGAATTTTTTCTTATCAATTATTTTTCAGCACAACTTCCCCTGCAACGTCCTTACAAAGTTTTCAGTCTGTTTCTGACCACCATGTACATATACAGTATGTCCCTCCTAAGAGACGTCTGGCGCATTTTCTCTGGTGTTTCGGCAGATACTTAAAATTCTGTTTTTTGCAATGTGCAGCTATAGTCACCCCAAACAAATGATGCTCATAGGTTACTCATACGACGCCCACTGTCGGTAAAAGCTTCGTTGTGTTTCCCGTTGTAAATAAAATGATGTTTAAAGTTGAATTTTACATGCCCATTCGATAGAGCGGTCCCAAATTAGTCTAGTGCAATATTGATTTTAATGATATATATATTAACGGGGACAGTAAAACACGACGAATAGCGAGTACTTCGGAGACCTCACGCTAACTGCTGTCGTCATACACGAGCGCGATGCTCAGCCTCTGTGGAGGACTCGTTATTCCTCGTGCTTTATTCTTCCCGTTAATATATATCGGTAAAACGAAGATCAAATTAGACTAATTTGGGATCGCTCTATCGAAAGGGAACGTAAAATTCTTATTTCAGTATAATTTTGTTTGTAATGGCAAACAAGTTGAGGCTTTCCTTCGGCGCAAGGCGTCGTATAAATTATTTGATGAACAGAATAAATTTGTTTGGGCTGACACCAGCTACACGTTGCAAAAACGAAATTGCAAATATCTGCCGAAAATCCGAGGAGAGGTGCCTGACGACTCATAGGATATTCTTATTCCCGGCTACAATCCAAAACATTTATCTTTTACACGTGCAGCTCTTACTGACAGCCTCACCACAAATTAATGCGAAGTGGAAGCTGTGCTCACATGCACCTAACTGTTATTCATGTCTCGTTCCTATTGATCTTTCCCCAATTTGTAGTTAACTATGTAAGTTTCTTCGTCATTCCTATTAATGCAGTAATCGATCACACTTCGGAGAAGCTTGTACTGGATAATGTTTGACTGCAGTCTATAGAGCACGATGAAAGGCCTCGTTGACATTCTTTTAGTCAGAGATTTGTTAACTGAAGTTAAGGATTTTGTTATTTTGCTACGAATTTTCGTGGCTTTTGAATTACACATATTAAAGTCTGTATTTTACTTTTTGGATTTTGATGCTCGTTTGAATTTGACTTATGTCATCACTCAAAAAACATTAAAACTGTTGTGAAACAAACATCTTGAAAAATCTCTCTTGACTCAGAAACTCAAAATACTTTTAGAATAATTCCATGTCAGTAAAAAAAATTAAGACCTGGCTCTCTCTTTTTTTTTTACAGGTGCAGGGCTGTAGCCCCTCCGGACACATTAAGCTCTCAAAGGTAAGTTCCTACAAACTTAAAACTAGCTGTTGTATCAGTTCACTAAAGCATACGATGACAGTTCTCACCTGCAAAAATAACGTAAGACATTAACAACTGCAAATACGATGTGATTTTAAGAAAAGGCTGTTGTTACCGAGGTACTTACAAACCATTTCTGTTGTGCACCGGTGTGCGTAAGCTCAGAACGGAACAACCGTCGTTAATCTGTTTTGAAACGTTGTTCTCTATCCCTGAAATACAGTAGTACGCAAGCGGCGCCTTAGAACAGACAGAACTACAAGGAACCGCGGCTGGCGGAAATGCCCACTCTCCAAGGAATGTAGCGCTACAGTGGAACGGTCTCTCCACGTCAAATGCAATACCATTTTAGTTACTTAAGAGATTATGGGTTATATATTTCGCAAGAGCGAATGGATTTCTTGCTCCGGAACGGTGGGCACGATCGATCTTTCCAACGTTGTCGTCCTTCATGTGCAAATTACTCTACGGTGTGCTTCGCGTCAGAGGGTCCTCAAACGCTGGAGCGCAGTAAGAGGTTGCGCAGCTAATGAGTTTGACCGCGTAAGTTCGACAAGACTGTGACCTTGCGGCCGTGCAGCAGTGTTAACAGCCGTATCGACCAGCCACACCATCGACCGCTCTTTTGAGGACAGGCGCAATTGAAGTGCACGGAAATACATAATACGATTAACCTACAGCGTTTCAATTTTCTGCACCACAGAAGCATTTGTGACCTAATTCCTGGGTGTATTTGCCTTACACTCGCATTCGGTTAAAAATGGTGTGTAATATGAACCTACGGTAAGAGCGTAATTCAAGTACATGCACGCGCTAAAATGCGGTACTGCAAAGACATTTGTGGATCCGTTAGTTACTGTTTGTTGAAAAGCTCATTGCAAGTTAAAAGTGGTTTTTTTTTCCGGAGTGAAATTTAAGCTAGATGAACAAAAGCTACGCTGTTCGTTTTGAGGAAACGAAACGAAGAACGCTCTGTCGGCAATGTCTCTGGTAGGCTGCTTGAATTTGTTCACGCGACGACCTGGTTGGCTAGCTTTCATGCCTCGTAAATAACTCGGAAACGGCTCAAAGTATCGAATGTTTTTATTATCAATTACTTCTCAGCACATACTGCCTCTTAACCCTAACAACCTTTTCAGACTGTTTCTGACCATCCTGTACATCTACATACTTATGTATGAGTATATATGTATGTATGTATACAAATATAAGTATGTGTGTCTATGTATATGTGTCTGTATGTATGTAAATGAATAAAACTGTATGTAAGAATGTAAAAATTTTGTTTTACTATTCAATCTCTATTCAGAGAACGTCTAAAATTTATGTTGACGTACACAAATTTTAGACACGTCACGTCAAGTTACAGCAGTAAATGATAAGCTACGTAGGTTGGTTTAGCCCACAAACGCAAGTTGCGATGACCAAAAGAATACACAAATACTGCACTTTTTGATCGCAAGGACGTAACAGTGACGTTGCTCTGCACTCTGTTTACGTTTGACGGAGCACGTGCTGTACGTTTTCAGGTGGTGGAGGTGGAATAAAAAAGAGTTAAAAAAATTTCTTTGCAACAGACGGACTTTTTATGTTTTTAGTTTAAAATGTGGCCTAAACACTGAATGTTTTCCAAACATGACTCTTATTCTTGTGAGGGACATTTGTAATTGGATGCACTGCGCCACTTAATTTTTGTCTTACATCGTCCACAGTGTCACAAAACACAGCTTCGGTAGAGGCCATCTGAACCTGACAATCGGTCTGTTTCCCCCAGTCACTACCATTTTACAACATCAAGGTCGTGCACTCAGCTTCGACAACAAGTCACGGCTCGCTCCACTCCCCTGCACCCTTCAATAAGAGGGTGTAAGTCGACGGTTTGGAAGCAAAGGCAACGCTACCGTTCTCAGACACGTCATACCAGCTCGAACAGTAGCAGGCAGGGAAGAAGCCAATGTAGCACTGACATAAAAGGAGCTTCTTGATTTCTAATGGATGCTACCCTCAACGTCAGACTTGTCCTCGCTTCGTTTCTGATCTCTAGTGCAGAGTAGTTTCGCTATGCAAGCAGTGGCACCGTTCCAACGCTGAGGCAGCGATGTTTTTGCGTCTCCAAGTATGTTGTGCAGTCTTGACTGCTGTCCCATTCTCGAATATCACGCAAATGTGATACACGAGTGGAAAGTGAAGCAAAGGAATTTTACATCATTACTTATAGGATGCCGCTATGGTGGTGTGAAATATTTCATTGCCTTCAGTGTACCTGACAGCCTCTTTTACAAAGAGTACTCTACGGCATTGGCTCTACCTAGCTTGCAATTAGCGTGAATTTCTCGTCCAGCACAAAGTCCCAAGCAACTGGAAAAAAGCGCAGGTGACTCCAACATATAAAAAAGGTAAAAGAACGGACTTGCAAAATCACAGACCAATATCCCTAACTTCTGTTTGCTGCAGAATCCTTGAACATATTCTCAGTTCGAATATAATAAACTTTCTGGAGACTGAGAAGCTTATGTCCACGAATCAGCACGGTTTCAGAAAGCATCGTTGTGCGGAACTCCGCTTGCCCTGTTCTGACTTGATATACTGAGAACCATGGATGAAGGGCAAGAGGAAGATTCCGTATTTCTAGATTTCTGGAAATGATTTGCAACGGTGCCACATTGCAGGCTGTTAACGAAGGTACGAGCATGTGGAATAAGTTCGCAGATATGTGAGTGGCTCGCAGACTTCTTAAATAATAGAACCCAGAATCTATTCTTCGACAGCGAGTGTTCGTCAGAGACAAGGGTATCGTAACGAGTCCCCAGGGAAGTGTGATACGACCGCTGTTGTTCTCTTTGTATATAAATGATTTGGCGAACATGGTGGGTAGCAATCTTCCGTTGTTTGGTAACGATGCCGTGATGTGCGGTAAGGTGTCGAAGCTGAGTGACTGTAGGAAGATACAAGACGACTTAGACAAAATTTCCAGGAAGTGTGATGAATGGAAGCTAGCCTCAAATGTGGAAAAATATAAGTTAATACAGATGTATGTTTTGATACAGTATTACTTGTGTCCAGCTTCACACAGTCAAGTCGTTTAAATGTATTTGGGTAACGTGGCAAGGCGATATGAGGTGGAACACGAATGTGAAAACTGTGGTAGGGAAGGCAAAAGTTCGATCTCGGTTTATTGAGAGATTTTTAGGAAAGAATGGTTCACTTGTAAGGAAGACCGCATATAGTACGCTGGTGAGGCCTATTCTTAGTACTGCTAAAGTATTTGGGATTCATATCAGGTCAGACTGAAGGAAGAGATCGAAGCAATTCAGAGGCGTGCTGCTAGATTTGTTACCGGTAGGTTCGAATTACACGTAAGTGTTACGGAGATGCTTCGGGACCTCAAATGGGAATCCCTGTAGGGGAGGCGGCGTTCTTTTCGAGAAGCAGTATTGAAAAAATATAGAGAACCAGCATTTGAAGCTGACTGCCGTACGATTCTACTGCCGCCAACATACAGCACAGGACCACGAAGATAAGACACGAGAAATAGGGGCTCATACGGAGGTGTACAGATAGTCGTTTGCTCTTTTTTCGGGTTGGACAGGAGGGGAATTGACAAGTAGTGCTGCAGGGGGCCCTCCGCCACGCACCGCGCGGTGGCTTGCGGAGTGTCTATGTAGATGTACGTATGAAACCTATTAAATCATTATCATTTATCTTTCTGTAACATATTGCATAGTGGTTTCATTGTTTTCTGTTACCCGAAATTAATAGTTTAGTTTGTCCCGAGTACCGAGCTACGTCTGTCTGCTTGTGTCAGAGAAATCAAATGTACATTGTCGGTACTGGACTAAACATATTTGGAAGATGATACCAGCACAAGACACTACTTCGCTAATTATTATACTACACACTATATAAGGTCTTCTGTAGTATTTTCTCAGATACTCATGCGGTCAGATTGCAAATATTTCAGCCATCTTGTCCATCTTCGCTACTGTGAAACACATCTCTCCTACTGAATAAGTGCCCATAGCTACTAAGATATGCATTTTTGAGTCCCTGTTTCCTAGACACCTTTTTCTTTTCTTTTTTTTTTTTGTCCATAGTATCTCCCACCAAAATATGGAACGCAAAGAGCTTTCACTAGAAGAGTTTTACTCTCAGAGGTATCAGAACGATTTTCGTTTATAATTTTCGACTCATTCGTTTCTGGCCCGGTTCTCTTACCTCAAACTGATACATTTACCCTTCTTCATCATTCCTGAAACTTTGTAACATCAGCACAGTGAGAAATCAAATTGGCACATTTTAGGAAACACTGACTCACCTCTTGCACTATTTCAACAGACTGCACAATAATTGTTTACTAAAAAGAACATTTCAAGGCAAACTTCAGTAATATTTACTTTTTGAACTAACCTCCTGATGGTTTATTGCCTATCTTTATTACCACAGTCTTTTTACTTTAAAGTCAGTGATTAAATAGGTAACTTTGAAAGTCCACATAACTTTAAACTGAACTACTGAGGCTTTCACCAAGCTACGTTTACTACCTCCCACAATTTTACCAAATCCATAGTAAATATGAATACTCCTTCCCTACCAAATATCAAACAACATTACTTAATTAGCTGTTTGGTTTTGAGGCTTTCATTTTTTTAGAACAAGGACACTCGGTAATCATAGTTCAACCGGAGAAGAACCTAAGAGGTGTTGTGATAAGGAAAAAAATCAAGATAGGTACATAAATTCAAGTATGAGTTACCTTATATTTGTGAGCACTAAAACATCCAATGAGCTGATCCTTCACTTTACGTATCTACAGTTCCTCCATTCCATAACAGTGATTGCGCAGTGTGGTGGCGAGTACATCTTGGCAAGTGGATTAGCAGTTGATAATGATAAAGCTCTGTCATTTCTTGGTGGCGATGATGGATACCATTTCCAAAACAGAGCTAGCTTATTAATCCATCCATCCGTGGCTTTGGCACATTGGAAAACGGACCAAAAATCCTCTCTCGGCACCAGCACAATAAATGACTTTTACATAAGCTGTTGGCAGTTTGGTAGCTCGCCCCGACTAACTCGTTGTCCACCTCTTCCTTCATGCCAACGAAACCTAAGTGAGGGTCAGTATATACAGAGCAACAAGCAAACATTTTGAACAAAACAGATCAATTACACATATCGACATTTCTACAAAAAATTATTTAGACAAAATTTAATTTATATAAAGTAAGTTTTCTCTTCCTCAAAATGAGACAAAGACTTTAACTGACAGAGACACTACCTTACATAGGATCAAACAATGACATCAAAGTTCTTACAAAGGAAAAAAAACAAACACTCTTATGGTATCGATACAGTCAAATAATATTTGCAACAGTTTAACTACAGAATGTTAAGTAAAACAAAAAGGCAAAATAAATTAATAGAACCTTAGAGCTCTGGTGTTACAAGACACTTGGAACGTAGACAGGTCATTGGATATCACCAGTTCGACCCTCGTAAAGCTGCCCACGTCGAATGTTGGTGATGTGAATGTGAAGTGGAAACACAGAGGGACTTGAAGGCCAGGTAAACCTCATTTACCGAAGGACAGGGACCGTCGAGCATTGTGCAGGATGGCTGTACGAAATCGCATGATGTCAGCGGAAGGAACCAATCGTGAGCTCCAAAGGGCTACCAGCAGTCCAGCTAGCACAATGAGGGAGCGTAAAGAGTTAACAAGGACACAAGAGTGAAGCAGCTCACATTTCTGTAGTTAGTGCTAATGGACGCTTGAGGCGGTGTCAAGAGCGTCGCCACTGCACACTGGAAAGATGAGTCACGCTGTATCGTTTAGCGTTTGAAAGTAGCGCTGCTACAACTAGTAGGTTTCCGAATACATCAGAATAAACATTCAGCTTAAACTCGTTCTGTTCATTCAACAGTAATTCCAATTTCTGTTTTCTCTGTACACAAATTTCCATTTCGTCGAGAAGGTTGCTACCTTATGCAGTACTCCCATATGTTTCCTGCCGAATGTTTTTCTTTATCCAAATGTGTTCCTTTATAAAAATGTGTATCGAAAGGATTCGTATTTTGGTTATATGTGTTCTCTCTAAAACGAGTCTTGAAATTCCTTCCTGCCTGACCGATACAAGACTTGTCACAGTCTTGGAAGTTGGTCTTGGAATTCTAATTTTTGTTGTTTCTTCCTACTTTGTGGTGCAGCCTAGAGCCAGCTGTTCCTTTCGTGTAAAATCCAGTTTTTTTTTTACGTTCGTTTACTGGTTTTTGCTGAAAAATTTTTCATTAGGAGACACTCTTTTGTTAATTACCTCACACTCACGGTTACAGTTTAATTGTTTGGTCACTCTCGAAGGTTTCAATTTGTAGATGTGATATAATGTTTAAACTTTTATTCTCATTTTTACACAGTTTGTGTTATTTACTTTGCCAGACTAGGAGCTTCCTATTACTACTCTTTACGCTTTTCATGTGGATTTTAAGTATGAATCTAATTCTACATGTTGAATGTCAGTTCATGTTTCATTGTCAGACACTGATGTTGCCATGCGAAGCAATTTTAATTAATGACCTACGCATACTACATTCTAACTTTTAAATTTACGATACTGGTTACTCATGTACCCTAGCTATAGCAACCTCTGCCGTCCTCAGTTATTTGTATAAATACCAGATGCATCCAAGCTACCACCAGCACCTACTATGTACCTCCAAGTATAGATTTTAACCGTGATTCCTGCACTGAAATATGTTATGGTATGTATTTCTGGTATGTATGACTGTTAACAATATAAATACTTTTTTTATTTTTATGTACCATCGGGTCTGTTACAGATTTTTCTTCACCTTATTGAACTTAGCTGATTGCAGCACTGTTTTTATTCGTATCTCATATGAAGATGGCAGTAGCCGAAACCGGTAATACTGGATTGTAAAAAAAAAAAAAAAAAGTCAAGACGGACTTTTATAAATATACTGAGATATCTAGCTGAAGTGATACTGAAAGAAATAGAATAGCATGGACAGGCTAGGGATATGAGCTTACTGTGTGCGTGATAATAGAGGATACAGTAGCTATGCTAAAAAGAATAGAAATAGCTGGAGAGTGACATAAATGGACAGCTGGATCAAACCAACATTAAAACCAGAGAGAAAACCAGTTTTTTTAAAAGTGTTCACAAGTTGAAAACAAATAGTCCGATTCATTTATTTTATGCCCAAACAAACAGTTACCGACATACTGTAGTCGTAAAACATATTCTGACGTTTTAACGTGTTAGCTAACTACATTCACAATGCAGCACAGATACTTTCTTTCGGCTTTTCATGGACGAAAGGGCCGAGTGAAGGCTGTTACTCCGTTATTCGTCCGCCGGCGGAACACGACGAGGTCCATTTATCACAGTGCTGCCCATATTGACCGCTCCTGAGCGATGCATATTGTCAGCGATGATTCATTACTCTATGCTATAGCGTCATTGTCGGCTAACGTAAGATACCAAAAAAATGCAACTTAACATATTTGTCTACAAATATCGAACTTTGTTTGATGAACACTGCAAATGAAATAGTTGTTCACATCTAAATAACTCGAAATAAATATACATGAAGAGGCATCTTACGGTAAGTTAGTGATAACATAAGAATCGTAAGTGAGAGATTGGAACATTGGATCTCCCAAACACCAGAGTTTAATTTCCGGTAAACCAGTTTATTTGGTTTGTTATTAACAGGATCCGTCTTCTAGTAAATGACAGCCGCCTATTTGTGTGGTAGTAGCAGGCGGCAAGGCAAGCATGAGAGCGAACCCTCGCTAGTAGTGAGCGCTGGCTGCAAAATGTGGCTGTCGGGCGCCATTACGTAGAGCAGGAGAAGTGAAAATTACTCGCTGTCTTCAGAGGAATGACGATATGTTAGGTTCACCGTAGTTTCAAACGCAAACGTACATAATGAATAGCGCAGTGCTTAAATTCGAAAGAAGATTTTTAAAATCGATGAGTAGCAGCATTATGTCCGGGTAACGAACTTCCAAGTGAAAGTCAGACACATCAATACCATTTCGTTACACGTCAGTTCAGGATGTGTAGCATAGATGCGGTTAGTGGCCGCAGAATAGATTCGTTGACGAAATTTTCTTGTGCCGAGCTGCCTTGTTCCTATTGCTGCTCCCCTCCTTTCCTTTCCTTTCCATTCCCTTCCCTTCCCTTCCCTTCCCTTCCCTTCCCTTCCCTTCCCTTCCCTTCCCTTCCCTTCCCTTCCCTTCCCTTCCCTTCCCTTCCCTTTCGTTTCCGTATTCCATTATGTGCTGCGAGCAGGCCAGTTGCTCACTGCTGATGTGTGAGAGTGAGCCGGCTCTGTAAGGTATGTTTCAAACTGATAATACACAGGACGCTCAATAATTTCTTCTAAAAAGCAGTTCGATAACAGAAGTAATGAAATTAGAGTTTGCATCAGCAACTATCAGATGCAGGACACTGATGTTTACAGTAAAAACACGAGATGCTTCCTCATTGTGAAGGAAATTTTCGTAATGGCGGTAATTATTTTCGTGTGGCTTGATAAGAAACAGTTTCAGCTCTATATTGCCATAGCGATTGCTCAACTCACATAGGCTGATTGGAGCTGTGTCCAGAATGCCAGGTGGCGCTCAGGAGTGTTGAGGGCAGCTAATCGGAGGGCGTCGGAAAAGCCGTCATGTCGGTGGAGTGTTCCACAAACCATTCTTAAGTTTTTGAATTTATGGAGTGAAAGTTCGTCATATTGAAAATAGATGATGATGAAGTCCCATACTCCTTGACAGAGCGTAGGGGAACGATGCAGGAGATCCGCACCGCCGTACTAGGCAAAGTCGTAGTGCAGGTGGTTCGCCATTACCTTGCTCCGACCGTGATGGGTGTCTGTGATGATGATGACGACACAACAATACCCAGTCATCTCGAGGCAGGTGAAAATCGCTGACCCCGCCGCGAATCGAACCCGGGACCCCATGCTCGAGAAGTGAGAACGCTACCGCGAGACCACGAGCTGCGGACTTGAAAATAGAGATCACCTGCAAGATACAAACACGAATTACCTCGAGAGCTGTCCGTAACTGACGGCTCGCGAAACACGAGTAAAGTAGGCATCCGTCCATATTGTGTTAAGAGCGAATCATTTCCGTAAGATAACAAGTGCCTCACAGAATCTGTTGAATATGACATTTAGAAGAGCCACTGAAGGAAGCCGCACTTAGCCGAGTGATGCTGTTAGCGAGAACAGGAAATATCCAATGAAAATGTTGTTCCTGACATTGTTTTGGTGGAACGCATGGATGCTCAAACAATTTCGTGAAGTGGCTGGGAGTTCGCGAAATCGATAGCAGTCGGTGGCCAATGCTCGCGGGAGTAGGATGGGAGCCGTGGCTCTAATGAGGCATAGGTGATGTTTCAAGGGTGTTAAGTGTATCCAGTCATCAGTGAAGCTCTTTTGCCACTAAGAAGAGGTTCCAAATGTTCTCAAGTGTTGTCTCGTGCATCAGCATGGACTTTACTTCAGCATCTTGCTTTCTAGACTTGTGTTACTGTTTAATGAGTGAGGATATGCTCGGTAGGAAGATTTCGAATAGCAGAGCCTGGAACCATTAGCTGGCATTAGGTGGTGTTTGATAAACGAAGTGGACTTAGCGAGGTCTAACAGAACACAATTAATTTTATGTGTTCCGGATAAACTTGATGTTTGGTGCTTTTCAACTTCAGCTTGTTCCATTAACGGAGGGGATTATAGAAGGCAATTGCTAAAAACCAGTTAGATGTGATTCTTCACTCCATTTCCGGCCTGGTCCAGCAACAGTAATCGAACTACACTCCTGGAAATGGAAAAAAGAACACATTGACACCGGTGTGTCAGACCCACCATACTTGCTCCGGACACTGCGAGAGGGCTGTACAAGCAATGATCACACGCACGGCACAGCGGACACACCAGGAACCGCGGTGTTGGCCGTCGAATGGCGCTAGCTGCGCAGCATTTGTGCACCGCCGCCGTCAGTGTCAGCCAGTTTGCCGTGGCATACGGAGCTCCATCGCAGTCTTTAACACTGGTAGCATGCCGCGACAGCGTGGACGTGAACCGTATGTGCAGTTGACGGACTTTGAGCGAGGGCGTATAGTGGGCATGCGGGAGGCCGGGTGGACGTACCGCCGAATTGCTCAACACGTGGGGCGTGAGGTCTCCACAGTACATCGATGTTGTCGCCAGTGGTCGGCGGAAGGTGCACGTGCCCGTCGACCTGGGACCGGACCGCAGCGACGCACGGATGCACGCCAAGACCGTAGGATCCTACGCAGTGCCGTAGGGGACCGCACCGCCACTTCCCAGCAAATTAGGGACACTGTTGCTCCTGGGGTATCGGCGAGGACCATTCGCAACCGTCTCCATGAAGCTGGGCTACGGTCCCGCACACCGTTAGGCCGTCTTCCGCTCACGCCCCAACATCGTGCAGCCCGCCTCCAGTGGTGTCGCGACAGGCGTGAATGGAGGGACGAATGGAGACGTGTCGTCTTCAGCGATGAGAGTCGCTTCTGCCTTGGTGCCAATGATGGTCGTATGCGTGTTTGGCGCCGTGCAGGTGAGCGCCACAATCAGGACTGCATACGACCGAGGCACACAGGGCCAACACCCGGCATCATGGTGTGGGGAGCGATCTCCTACACTGGCCGTACACCACTGGTGATCGTCGGGGGGACACTGAATACTGCACGGTACATCCAAACCGTCATCGAACCCATCGTTCTACCATTCCTAGACCGGCAAGGGAACTTGCTGTTCCAACAGGACAATGCACGTCCGCATGTATCCCGTGCCACCCAACGTGCTCTAGAAGGTGTAAGTCAACTACCCTGGCCAGCAAGATCTCCGGATCTGTCCCCCATTGAGCATGTTTGGGACTGGATGAAGCGTCGTCTCACGCGGTCTGCACGTCCAGCACGAACGCTGGTCCAACTGAGGCGCCAGGTGGAAATGGCATGGCAAGCCGTTCCACAGGACTTCATCCAGCATCTCTACGATCGTCTCCATTTGAGAATAGCAGCCTGCATTGCTGCGAAAGGTGGATATACACTGTACTAGTGCCGACATTGTGCATGCTCTGTTGCCTGTGTCTATGTGCCTGTGGTTCTGTCAGTGTGATCATGTGATGTATCTAACCCCAGGAATGTGTCAATAAAGTTTCCCCTTCCTGGGACAATGAATTCACGGTGTTCTTATTTCAATTTCCAGGAGTGTATTTGGACTGAAACCTTAAATTAGTGGAAAGGTGCGTTACGTATGAAAATTTTCGCAAACCCCCAACAAGTGATGCTGTTAGCCATATATCCTCGTATCTCCCTGTAGCTCATAAACTGAGTTTCTTTTTGTCCATGATTTATTGGGTGACTAGAATTCCGCTAAGTAACGAATCTTTAAAACTTGAGATGGATCATTTGAAATATATCGCATACTCTAATGGCTATAGTAACAGTCTTATAGATAGGATGCATCGTTCGAAAGTAGCCAATATCAACAGTATGCTCCGCAATTCTCATAAGACGTCCGAGTGTACTTACACCATTTTGCCATTTGTGGGTAACAATCATACAAGTTTGTAGGTTTTAGAATCTATTATTCCACCAGGTACTGGATTCAGTATGAGTCTATCCATAACAAACCACCTGGCAGAGATCGCTTAGCTAATTCTGCTGTCTATAAACTGACATGCCCCCAGTGCCCTCGCGCATATATCGGACAGACAAGGTAGAACGCGTTTTCGTGAGCAATTACTTACGAGACGGCAGGCTGTGAAAATGAGTTCTTCGTTTGGGGATCACCTAAAGGTTAGAGGACACGCCAAACAACCAGTAGATTCGATGCTAATCCTTCACATGGCAACTAAGGGTAAAAGGTTAACTCTGCTACCAGAATTTGAAATAACAAAATTTTTGAAGCATTCGGAAGATTTGAGTCCTAGTGAGTAACTTATTACTAAGAACAAAATTTTTTCTCGCCCTGTTATGACACCTTTAAAAAATTTCAATTGCCTCTTCCTCTACGGCCAAGTAGCCACCAGCAGGATTGCCCTTTACACCGGCCTCTGTGGCCGAGAGGTTCTAGGCGCTTCAGTCCGGAACCGCGCTGCTGCTGCGGTCGCAGGTTCGAATCCTGCCTCGGCCAAGGATGTGTGCGATGTTCTTAGTTTAGTTAGGTTTAAGCAGTTCTAAGTCTAGGGGACTGATGACCTCAGATGTTAAGTCCCATAGTGCTTAGAGCCATTTGAACCATTTGATTGTCCTTTGTCACCGGTTATTATTACCTCGTGTTTACTCCTTTGATTTTCAACTTCATTTTTGTTTTAACCACTTTTAAAGCGTTACTTAATAACTATCACTTCATTTAAACTATGTACTTCTGACACTATCTTGTACCTTGGTTTTTAATTATCCTTCAGGACGTAAATGACGACCACACACTAGGTACAACTGGCGCTTACATTCAGCTGTTCATTCACATTAGATCACCACGCTGCTCACTGGTGCAGCCAACGCGCTGCATAGCGCAGTTATTACTTCCTATTTTGCGGTATGCTTGTTAACCGCAAGCCTATGCACACAATGTCTTCTCCACTATTTGATTAGTGTGAGTGCCTAATAACTCCCGGTTAGGTTCTTCGTGCCCACAGTTACGGGAACTCCGTTCTAGTAGTTATCTGTTTCAGAAGGAATTCCTTCAGTCTTTATTTACGTTTCCAGGCTTTTTTTTTTTTTTTTATAAGCATCAACAGTTCCGTAGCAGGGATCGGATAGGCTCGTGGTCACAACTTTATGTAATCCATACGTTACTGCTAATTTACACAAACTCTGAAGTTGTGCCACTAGCACTAAATGCATAAATGTTACATTAAATACCTGGAACAGATACTGACTTTTTATTAAAAAAACAAAGGTGGTGTTTTGCCCGTTTCTGGTGTACGTTTTCCAATTTTTTTTTAAATAGTGGGATGAGATTGTACATTTATTTTGGATATATGACTAATGGCAATGTAGACCCTCTCTCGTGGCTCAGAGGGCGGCTTCGACCCCTATTGAGACTGATTTAATAGTGTAACAGTGCAGAGTGTTCATCCGCGTCCGCCAATAAACGGTTCCGAGTAAATCAGTACAACCGCACGTCGCGTAATATGTCTCTGCGCGCGGCACATCTCTATGATTGCGTGCATTTTGGACGCGACCGCTAATGGGTATTCGTGCGACGCCACGGGAGCTTCGATGGCGAGAAGGTTCAAAAAAATGGCTCTGAGCACTATGGGACTTAACTTCTGAGGTCATCAGTCCCCTAGAACTTACAACTACTTAAGCCTAGCTAACCTAAGGACATCACACACACCCATGCCCGCGGCAGGATTCGAACCTGCGACCGTAGCGGTCGTGCGGTTCCAGACTATAGCGCCTAGAACCGCTCTGCCACTCCAGCCGACGTGGCGAGAAGGAAAGTACGTTTCAGTGTGTTTCATCGTGACCTGTCTATCCACTATTACAGTCCTCGACTGACAACGGTGAACTGTGTCATCTACGCATTGTGCCCAAGGCGAATTACGCAGGTGGCGATGGTATTTATCGAGTAGAGGTAGTGATGGATGTCTTTCACGCGGTGGCGTGTGACACGCTCGTCTATTCCGTTCTCCGTAACGACAAGAGTGTACATGTTTCAACTCAGCAGCCATCTCCAATTCAGTTTCTCCTTAGGGAGTACTTATGTGTTAATGATTATGCCTTTGCAACCCTATTGTTAAATATTTTTTCCGTTGCAGGTTTCCAAGAAAAACAGTCATAACTTCTGTAAGACACACTTTAAATAAGCCAAGTCCCATACGTAACTGCTTTGTTTGCTATTTGGTTTTTTAATTGAAATTTTCAGATGATGAGTTAAAAATATACTTCTTTTGCCGTCTTTTCAATGGACTTTTTACTAAGCCAATGTACATTTCGAAGTCACAGCTTGACCAGCAGGGATTCAGTTCTGACCTAAGGACCTTCATTGGGATGTCAGCACTCTAAAAGGGCACATTGTAGTTGGTATAATGTGTTCCCAATTACAAATTGAGAAATTGTAGACCCGAGCGAGGTGGCGCAGTGGTTAGCACACTGGACTCGCATTCGGGAGGACGACGGTTCAATTCCGTCTCCGGCCATCCTGATTTAGGTTTTCCGTGATTTCCCTAAATCGTTTCAGGCAACTGCCGGGATGGTTCCTTTGAAAGGGCACGGCCGATTTCCTTCCCAATCCTTCCCTAACCCGAGCTTGCGCTCCGTCTCTAATGACCTCGTTGTCGACGGGACGTTAAACACTAACCACCAACACCACCATGAGAAATTGTAATGGAATACAGAGACACTAAGAGATGCAGATTTTCGTAAAACTTACAGCATACAAACAAATATTGCTGATTTCTTTTGCTTAACCATCACAATGGTGTAACTTCACCTATCGTTTACACTGTTGCATCAACATACACAGTTTTCAAATATGCATATTTCTGAAGTAAAGAGATAACAGAAAATTTACAGTTCATGCAACACAGTTTAAATTTCAAACAAATAATTCGCTATTTTATTCCTGCACATATATTCGTATTTATTCCTGTATGGAAACCACACGATTGTTAAGTAATTCGCAATTTTCTAAAAGCTGTAATACTAATGTTAATATTTCAGCCATTTACAATTAGGAAAAAAAATATTTGTTGTCTTTGAGTAAGTAAAGTCATTTGGCGTAAATGGCTGAGAGATCATAAACGGCAAGTTCACTTGCCTTCTTGGAAAGGTTTTCCTTGTGCTTAGCTTCCGCAGGCATCTTTCCGTTGCGATGTATGAGCTGTGTATGTAAGTGGGACTGTTAAGTGTAGATGACAGAAATGGATGAGTGTGTAGTTTAGTGTCACGTTCGCATTGGAGATGATGAGAGAAGGGACAGGGTAAGTAAGTGTCGTGTGGACTAGGGCCTTCCGTCGGGTAGACCGTTCGCCGATTGCAGGTCTTTCCAATTGACGCCACTTCGGCGACTTGCACGAGAATGGGGATGAAATGATGATGATTAGAACAACACAACACCCAGTTCCTGAGCGCAGAAAATCTCCGACCCAGCCGGGAATCGATCCCGGGCCCTTAGGATTGACATTCCGTCGCGCTAACCACTCAGCTGCCCGGGGCGGACAGGGAGAGGGTGAAAGTCGGTGCCAGCACTTAGCCGAATAGCATGAAGGGTTTGCCGAGCTTAACGTCGGCCAGATCACCATCAACAGTGTCACAAGCCCTCACACCATGAGACGCTGCGGAGGAATTTGGAATTAAATCCAGGACACGGTCGCAAATACTGAGTATCAAGAACTTTAGGCCACCACATCTCCTCCTCTTGGCGTCCAAGTACTGGCAGCGAAAATTTCATTCACCACCAGGATCTGAACCGGGTTACTCCTGTGGCGAGATGACCGCACAAGCGTGCGTTAGCGATCTCTGCCACGGGGGCGGGTATTTATTGTGACTGAACAACTGAAACATGCATGCTATTTCTGATGTTCACTGAGGCTTGTAGTGTCATCTTCGAAAACTGTATAGGTTGATGAATCAGCGTAAACATTTTGTGGTAAAGTGAGAACTGTTTTATTCTGATGTCATATACAAAAGAATGTAGTGAATTTGACAGGTATTCTACAAGTTTTAAAAAAAACCTTGCTTATATTCCTCTGTAACTGTTTATACACACTGCCAGTAAAACAACTAGTACATCCTTTTAGTGCTTTCCAATTCACTCTGGATATATTGTGGCAACAGTGCATATCGAATACAGGTCAGTTGCACAACAGTTATCGATCCATGCTGAAAGACCCATATTATTACATGATGGAGCCTCCACGGGCGGGATTGTAGGCGCTGACTGTGGCATACACAGCGCTACTTTGTACCACATCTGCCTGCTCCACCTATTCGCGTAGTTCGGTAAGACTTGTTTCTTGACAAGTCGCACGAGTCACTTCTCGTCTCACCATATCCCACACGTGGTGGATAGAAGGCAAGTTCGGAGATCGTGCTGGCCATTCAAGTTGCATCACGTCTTGCAGAGCACGTCGAGTTTCACGGACAGTGTGAGACCGAGCATTATCCTGTTGGAACAACGGATCACCTTTCTGTTGCTAGACCGGCAAAAGTACAGGTGTAACATTCTGCAAGTGGCGAGCACTATTTAGCGTCCCTCCAGAAACACCAACGCTGAGAAAGAGTTGTAGCTTATTGCCCCCCAGGCTATACGGCCTGGGGTGTATCCGACGAATGCGCTCTACTAGACAGTGCTCACCAATTCTACGTCGAATGTGCAAACGACCATCACCTGCGTGAGGGCAAATGGTTCAAATGGCTCTGAGCACTATGGGACTTAACATCCGTGGTCATCAGTCCCCTAGAACTCAGAACTACTTAAACCTAACTAACCTAAGGACATCACACACATCCATGCCCGAGACAGGATTCGAACCTGCGACCGTAGCAGTCGCGCGGTTCCGGACTGAGCGCCTAGAACCGCTAGATGCGTGAGGGCAGAATCTGCTTTCACGTCGTGCCATTCAGTCCACAAGGTGATCCTCTGACGGTACTAGTGGAACCGTGCACATTGGCGCTGTGACATGAGCGGAAGACGGCCCATAGTCTTACTGGTAATAACCAGTTCGCAACAGTTCGTGTTGACACGTACAGGCTCGCAAGCTCTCTTATCTGCGCTGTCTGTCACTGCTGCCCTAACAATACAACGATCCTGGTGGGCGTCTGTGCAGCGTGGACGTCCAGAAACTAGTCTACGGGTGTGACCACTGATACCAGCATCGTAGCAGAACTGAAGTAGCATATCCAACTTGTGAGGCAATTTTCGGAAAGGATCGTCCTGCAACTCGGAAGGCCACAATTTGACCCCTTTCAAACGACCTCAGTTGGTTGTAGGACGCAGGAGTGCATCTCCGTGGCAGGATTGTCTTCTTATTTCACACGTTCACACAACACTGAACCTTCCGGCTGTGAGCAATCCCTATTAAAGGTTAGAATTAGATGTCTTTCTGGTAGCTATGCAAATTCACTAGCTGATGGCGGACGATGCTGAAACCACTATCAGTACATCTACTGTCCCCCAAGTGGCATATGCTGCCATAGGCTCAAAATCGAATTCCTGTTTCCAGGTGTACCAATTTTTTTCTGGCAGTATATTTCACCGGAATAAAGGACGGACTATAACACCAGTAGGTATATATTTCTGACGTGCCGACATCGCAGTGAATGTTCTTAAGGAACAAGTGAATCCACGACGATATAGTTGTGACTTCGAAGGGCATACTGAGAAGAAAATAGAGGGATTTTTATTAGTCCGCAGCTCGTGGTCGTGCGGTAGCGTTCTCGCTTCCCGCGCCCGGGTTCGATTCCCGGCGGGGTCAGGGATTTTCTCTGCCTCGTAATGATTGGATGTTGTGTGATGTCCTTAGGTTAGTTAGGTTTAAGTAGTTCTAAGTTCTAGGGGACTGACGGCCATAGATGTTAAGTCCCACAGTGCTCAGAGCCATTTGAATCATTTTTTGGATTTTATTACTAATTTAAGAATTTATTTAACTGTCTCGATTTTGTCAAGAAGAGCTATTATGGCTACCACGAAAGGTAACTTCCATATTTTACATTAAATGTACAAATACTTACCTTAGTGCACCACACTGATTTACGTCAGTCGTAGAGTGCTTCGAGGTTTCCATCATGTATAGCGCTATTAGCGTACTTCAGAAACTGCAGAGAGGATGAGCAAAATAAAACCGGCCTGGAAAATATTTATAGGACTGAGGCATAACTGACATTTGTTAATGAACAGGAGAACTGCCCATTATAGAAAATGCTTGCAACCATGATTTATACGCAGTAATTGGTTAGTGTCACATATTTGTACCTGCTTATCTCCCACATCCTGGGTCCCCCATCCTTCATTTTGTCATTACGTGAAATTGGCGCAGACATGCTTTGTGGCCATTCGAATTCAACCGCTCACAATAAAATAGAGTGAATTCATTCGCGGCTGTTATCCTTGCGAGTAACCTCAGACACGGCCAACCAGTTCGGCTCATATTGAGCAATTCGCTTGTATGTAACTTAAAATGAAAGACTATAAGCTATTATCGCGTAATACCCCTCCCCGATTTTGAGAAAACTGCCCTAAAGTTCATGATGCGCAATAGACTCAGAATTCACGGAACTGTTAGATAACTGAAAACTGCGCACTTTTTATAAACATATATGGGGTCCGCAAACGCATATTTTCCTAGGAATCGAAGAATGAAACCTTTGGAATGCCGCTTATGTACCCTTAAGGTAGGCGTTGTTCAACGAAAGCGCCACTGACTAAGGGATCAGGTTCGGAAGCAGACAGCCAATGTTTGATTCCCAGTAACATTCCGCAGTTCTTTTGTTTTTCGTTTGTATTTTTTCCGCGTAGTAACTGGTAGGGAGGGTTAAAAAGGTAAGCAAATATTTGCAGAATAATAAAAAAAATAGACACATTTCTCAGACGACTTGTATTAGTAATGAATTATAATTATAATGCTCGTTGTCTCAAAATAATTCCGAGTCAGAATGCAATGAAGCTGAGCGTTCGCCCACATTATCGAGTAAGGGAGAAAAACCATCATTTTTCGCAGCTGGTAGTGCGCATAAAATAATGCCTTCAAAGAAGACGCAATATTCCATCACAGCGTTCGAAAATTTGCTGCCTAAAGATGTCCCGTGTTAATATGAAACCAATGATTAATTCGGTCTTCGGGGTACAGGTGAAGTCAATCGTTTAATCGACTTGTTAAACAAATTAGTTCAGTTACTCCACATCCGAGAGATCGAGGAATTCAGTTTACAAAAGATGTATCGAGAACATTTCAAAACCATACGTTCCTGATAACAAGTTTCTCCTGATATTGGATTCCTGGGGTGTTCAGACTAACACCGTCATGTGTATAAATAACGAGTGTCAACAGACTTGCACGGTAGAAGCAACACTGCCAAATTGCATATCTGTTTGCTAGCCAAGTGATTTTTTTATCGCGAAATTAAAAACTTCATTTAGAGACTACAAAATTATAGTCTGCTTCTGGCAACCCAGAAGGCTTCATTTCGAAGCTACAAAATTACAGTCTGCTTCCGGAAATCCACCAAGAAGTTTACAAAAAAATGGTTCAAATGGCTCTGAGCATTGTGGGACTTAACTTCTGAGGTCATCAGTCGCCTAGAACTTGGAACTACTTAAACCTAACTAACCTAAGGACATCACACACATCCATGCCCGAGGCAGGATTCGAACCAGCGACCGTAGCGGTCAAGCGGTGCCAGACTGAAGCGCCTAGAACCGCTCGGCCACCGTGGCCGGCGGAATTTTACAACCGAAAGGATGCAATAACAATTCATAGGTATTTCATGATCAACTTTTAGCTCCGACTTTTCAGACATTGTTATCGTATCAAAATTAGTTTCCGAAACGTAAATATATTTAAATGCAAATCAAGTTTGTCTTCCCCTGAGGCTCCGAAAGTAAACATGGAGTTGCGTGAAGACTGTATTCGTTAGATGTTCCTGGTTTCGCGAGTTCGTTTGCTTCGGATGTTTGTATGACAAGTACCTTCCATCAAGTTGTTCGAAGGAAATTTAGGACACGTAACAGAGGGAGTGAAAGACTCATTGTAAAGCGACCAGGATGAAACTTTTAATTCTTTGCTAATCTAAGAAATTTATTTGTCTAACTTCTTATTATTCCCTATTTCATTACGTACCTCATTATTCCTATTTTGTCAACCAGTTTAGAAACGCAAAACAATACAAATAAAGAAAGCTGCAGAATGCAGCTTGTGGGAATAGGGCACAGCTCCTGCGTTCTGCAGCCAGATGCCTTCGTCGCTGCTTTCCAGGAACAAATCTTACTTTACGGGTACACAAGCGGCAGTCGAAAAAGTTTGTTTCATCGATTTCAAGGAAAATGAGGGTTTGCGGCCCCCATAATGTTGATGAAAAATGCTCAGTTTTCAGTTATCTATTGATCCCCTCAATTCAGAGTCGATTGCGCGTCATCAAGGGAGGGTAATTGAGACAAAGTATCTTTCTCATTTGATGTTATACATAAGCAACCTGCCAAACATGACCAGAACCGGTTGACCATATTATAGGCCTTCCTCTTTTTAACATGATTTGTGGAAAACGTTTGCAGAGCCGTTTATGTAAGAGTTTAAAACTGAAAGTGTTTTGGGAAAGCCTCCAGAAAAGACTGCAAAGCAAAACCGATTACATCACACGGTCAACCTGAGGGTTATCCAATCCAGAATCATTATTCCGATTGATATAGATCTGCGACGCAGATCGGACCGAAACGCAGTTGCAGAACTTTCAGCATGGACACGCCCATATTTTGAGTGCTTTTTTGTTCCTAAATATTTGTTGCGCAATGTATTGTACACGCTTGACTCTATGATAGTTTCTATCTTTCCACAAAAGACTTCTATTGGTACTTGGTTGATAATGTCTTCACATTGGCTATTCGCAAATTCTCTCTTTTTGTTGTTGAGAAGGTTATTGTCCTTGGATTTGATTAAACACGATAGATTTTGCTTGGCTAGCTTGCCGATCTCACTAACAGTTTGGATCGGGCTACTGCACAGGGAACTGCTTTGAATGACTCAAGAGATGCGTCGTTTTAGGACTAGCCGTCGCTCAAGGGGCAAATGTATGTAAAGCCATTAATAACGTTACGTTTGTTACAGGGACTATGCTTGCGTGGAATAAAGTGATGTTAAAAGGTGGATGGACCTTATATTTTTGTAGGGGGAGTATCGAATTATAGTATTAATAAAGCTGAGAATACAATTGTTTAGCAGTCCCCATTCAACCTCACAAGGGATTCTTTTCCACGTGGTATATGTGATATATATGCGGGATTTCCGTATTGCCCTTTAATACACGAAAAGAAATTGGCATAGCCGGTGTGGTCGAGCGGTTCTAAGGCACTTCAGTCTGGAACCGCGCGACGCTACGGTATATTTCATTTCATTTGGGACTATATGGGGTTACAGAAAATACGCCGCGCGGGATTAGCCGAGCGGTCTGGGGCGCTGCAGTCATGGTCTGTGCGGCTGATCCCGGCGGAGGTTCGAGTCCTCCCTCGGGCATGGGTGTGTGTGTTTTGCTTAGAATAATTTAGGTTAAGTAGTGTGTAAGCTTAGGGACTGATGGCCTTAGCAGTTAAGTCCCATAAGATTTCACACACATTATTTTTGAACAGAAAATAAACACATGCACTGTGGCGCGAGAGACGATAGGCAGTTGTGTCAGCTTGGACGCGAAATGCATGCGGCCTTCAGAAGGGGCTGGGGTACAAGCTGTCAGTTTACAAGAAGACAACAGGCCAATGGGACAACGCACGAAATAACCTGCAAATCATAACTGAGGGGCTACTGCAGGGTAAGATTATGTAGGCAACAATGATGGTTGATCAGCCACCCACTGGAGAGATCCGAAAGTCGGGAAAATCTGCAAAGTTCATGAATGACTTCACGTCTAAAACAATGATAATAATTGAAGCAATCAGTATTTTGGTATAAAAAGGGATTACTGTCATTTTAAAAAGCAGATAGAGGCAATTAAGCACGTACAAAGAGCTACTCCGTACGTATAATTTCCTGGTAATTAGACGCGTAGGGAAGTATAGACTAATCATGATAATCGAAGAAGTGTAACTTCTAAACGCCTTGTGCCATTACAAGAGGCAAAGTATCATGAGATAGTGCGGGATCAGAGCTATTAGCCGAGCTAGTCAGATCTGAAAAACATAACTCAATCGAAGCAGGAGCTGAATAATATGTTCTGATCACTAATTTAGTAGTTACAACTCAGCTGAGTGGGAAAAACAGATTAATCACAAAAAGTGAGAACACGTCTGATTCACTTAATTAACTCAGTACTTAGTGATTTCCAAACTACCAGTCCGAGCCAAAACCAAACAACACCGCGGTAAAGCTGGCACAGAGCCAGTGGAGATTCATAAATTTCACGTATGTCGGCAGCAGCTCGTACTAGAGCTTTCATTCGTGAAAAGTCCATATTATGCAAGGTCTCTCGTTAATTGTTATAGAAAGGTTATTTATGAGATGTCAAATGAATCGGCGTCTGAGCAGGAGTCTGTTGATACAGTTTTACTTAATTAACATTGAGGGAGATACGATGTACTGTAGAGAGAACGGACGTCAGTATAAGGACAGCACAGGTACGTATAAGGCAAGTCCTTTTGAAATGACTACAGTCTGGTTTTAACGGTAACTATGGAAGGTCGTGATCAGTTGTAAGTGAGTTTTCATAATTGAGTGGTCCAGTGGTCGTATTTCGAAAATGTTGTAAGAAATCCCTGCCAGGCCAAGACTGAGGTTCTGGTATTGCTAGCGCATTTGGAACATAGAATTAGAGCCGAAGAGCTAAGCTCAGCGGTGGATTTAGGGCATGTCAAGGAGATGTACACTAATGAGCCACAATCAGTGAGCATGCTGTTCGAGTGTATAATGGGTAAGGCGCGGAGTTTGACTGAGGGCGGACTCTGCATATCGGAAACTGCACGACTTGCCGGGTGTACGACAAGTGCTGTGCTGAGCGTCTTCAACACGTGGTGAAACCGCGTCGAGACGTCGTGGGGTTGGTGGTCACCCATTAATACTGATAACGGACGTCGTATGCTGGGCAGGCGGCGAACTGTGGCGGAACTGGCATCAGACTTTAATGCTGGGCGGAGTACAAGTGTGTCAGAACACAGTGAACCAAACACTCGCCCACTGTATCCATTTTTTGCCTGTGTGTTATCCGTCTAATTGATAGTGGGTCAATACCGATTTCTGTGAGGTCACCGTGAGTGGCTACCAGGCGACGTATTTTGGATTCTCGGGTCTGTTGATGATGTTGAAGATAGTCTTGGTCAAGAGACAGTCCTCCATTCGTGTTACGTGGCCGTAAAGTTTCGTAAGTCTTCTCCGTGCAATTGAAGTGAACAACTCAACCAGCGAATACAGTTGTTCTGAGCTTTTGCGCATCCAGATACCGTCTTGAATTTTGGGTCCAAATAATTTTCTCAGCATCTGTCTTTATATTTTCTTAATGTCTTTGACATTGGTAGTTACTGATGACATCCTTCTTGCGTAGAATTCTACTGTAAGAACTCCTGTGTAGTAGTGACAAATTTTGGCTTTGGTGGACATCGATTTCGTGTACATATTCCAGGCAAGTTGAGCAAATTTTGAGCACGTTTTTGTTACCTAATCTTCCCTTGATAGTATTTCTAAAAATTTCACCTATTACTTGAAATCTTTAACTTGTGAGATGTTGCTTGGTTGCACGTGATGCCAGCTGTAGGTTCTTGTAGTAGATGTATTGTGTCTTTTCATGAGAGATTTGGACTTGGGTCTTGATGGCGGTCTCATGAAGATTTTCAGTGACATGGCTGGCATCCTCGGGAATATCGATAATTACTGCTCGGTCTTCAGCAAAAGCAATTCTCTTAATGTTGATTCGTTTATCTTTTGTTTCTATACATATCAGAGATATTCCCTTCTCCAAAGTTCTATTGATATTATCGAGTACTAGATTGTACAGTAGAGAAGGCAGTCCATCACCCTGTCATACTCCAGTTCTAATTTGATAAAGTTAGGAAATTTTGTCCATGAATATATTTTTTTTAGAATTTGTTTGTCAAGGGCTGGTCGATTAAAATCGTCGTCTTTCTGATTGTTACATTGTTTTCAAGAAGTTCGTTCCATGTTTGTGTGTTGTTCTATATTAATTTTACGAACTCCTCTGCGTGTTATTTTAAATATTCTGCACCTATACGTGGGCGTTTAGACTTTCGGTACCTCCTTCTGTTCGGTACGAAAATGGTTTTGATCTGAGAGATGATGACCAGACTCCACAAAACCCATGCGTACCCTCTCGTTCGTGATATCTGGAGAAAATATTTTGGTTAAGACATATGATCAATTTGATATTCCCCCATGTGGTTGATCAGTGATTTCTGAGTTGTCATCTTCCGTGATGGATTCTTAAACTGAGTGGACACTACCTGGAAGCTGGCCAACCCACTTACGCTGTTTATGTGATGTCCATTAGCATTTGTCATTTGGTGTGCCGAGATATTCCCAATGACGTGCCTGTGCTCCCGTCCTTTGGCGATCTGTGGATTGAAATATCCGAGAAGGATCTTGGCATAGTGTTGGGGGACCTTGGTGTGTGCCTGCTCCAGTTTTCATCATAATTTCTCAACTTTGTTCTTCTCAGGCTCGTTGATAATTGGGGCGTGTGCGTTTACGTGTGTGTGGGCCTTCTTGACGCATTTAACTGTGAGTATTGAGAGGAATTCAGTCCTTAGACTGGTTTGATGCAGCTCTCCATGCTACTCTATCCTGTGAAAGCTTCTTCATCTCTCAGTACCTACTGCAACCTACATCCTTCTGAATCTGCTTAGTGTTTCCGAGGATGATGTGAAATATATTACAGAGGTCTTGACACTCTTTTGCACCAGAAAATCACTTCCCGAAATATGCAAAGGACTAGTTCAAAGCGTGTTTGCAGGTTTTCCTGTGTAGATACGATATCCACCACAATCAAAGTGATCACAGTCACGAAATTGTGTTTCTTGTACAGCAAGTATGCGGACTCAGAATTTGTCACAAGTGCTCGTCAGCGTCTCCAGTTTCCTTGCTGCTGTCAGAGTCTGTACCTTGAGAGTACCAATGAAGTGCTTTCACTTAGCACTCCGACTCTTCTCAGCATGATTCCTGGTCACCCAGAATCCGAATGATCAAGTTTGCCTTCGCTCTTCTCTGCTTGCGGTTGGGCTAGTTGCATGGTCACTTGTGTTCCTATCATGCCAGGTTTATTCTTTCAGCTTAGTTGATGGGCTGAACGCAGGCCGAGTGAAACTGAGATTGCATTTAAATCACTCACATCGTAAGGGTAGTTAGTCCACACGGCAGGTGGTTGGCTGATGTCTTTTGGCTGATGTCTCTTGGTGTTGTTGGCTTCTAACCTCCTCCTTTATCCGGGTTTGGGGTTAGTAACAGCAACCACTGAGCTTCTCAATCCACCCAGCAATAGCTTATTTTAATACGTCAAAAATATATTTCAGATTGATGTTATTCTGACTGATTATAACATTTCCATAGCATTTACGGTCAGTACTCTCACAAAATATATCTTATTTTTATGTAATTAAAGCTAAAAAGTCATTAAATTAAATATATATCGACGTTACAGAAAACTCTGTGTTATTGGCTGATGATCTTGTGACGTCACAGACTAGATATAAGACGAAAATCGACGTGTATTATAGGAGCGTTAGGCAAAGTTACGAGTCTTTTACGTACTTTTCCTGCGAACAGTTTAGCTACTTAGTGATAGAAAACGCAATTGCAACATTTAAGGAACAATAGAAAGGAATTTTGTGAACGCTAATAGTGGAAGCCTTGCTAATGCTGATGCGTTTATTATCTACCAGTTTAGGGCGGCGTTATGTGCAACGACGGACACTATTCCCCTGCTCCCTGAAAAATCATTATACTCTCTTAAAACTAAGGAATTGTAGAACTTTTGCAAATGGTTCCGTATATTATAACCACACCCAACAAAGAAAGTTAAGAATATTTCCAAATTACCCATCATAGTTATGAAACTTCTTAATATGATTTTGCTTAAACTGCTGCATGCTTACTCAATGTTCTTAAACTGCTGAGTGAAAGTGACGTACTCACACTTAGCTTTTCTTTATCAATTCAACACTGGCCCACAGGATTTGCCCTGACAAACTACTCTCAAACTTGTCCCATTCATAAATTACCCACAATATTCAACCTTAATGCGATCTGACTTCATTAAAATTATCTCAAAAGAATGGACCTGAATAAGAAGAAATCGTAACAATAACCCATACATATCATAAGTCACTTACCTCACAGAACATCTTCATTACACGAACTACAGCAATGCCGCAAGCACCAATACTGCCAGTTAAATAAGAGATTATAACTACTGAAAGCTCTAATTACTAATAGGCGTGTGGTTAGCAAAGGAAAGCTTTTGTTGCAGAGCAACATAGAGCTACATAGCGCTGCCTACATACAAACAGATAAACAGGGTACTTACAAAGCCCCCCTGTTCCTCTCAAAAAATTTTAGAAAATAGTTTGGGCAGTGGCCAAGACTAATTTGTTAAAAAAATTTCCTATTAACAATATCAGATAGATCAGAAGCACGCAATTATTAATATACTGTTGGTTAATAAATCAAAAAATTCACCCGTGCAGAAAGTCCTAATCATTCATGAGAAGAG
Organism: Schistocerca piceifrons; assembly: GCF_021461385.2. Lineage (NCBI taxonomy): Eukaryota > Metazoa > Arthropoda > Insecta > Orthoptera > Acrididae > Schistocerca > Schistocerca piceifrons. Next base: position 6,808,145 of record NC_060149.1, read on the forward strand.
TAGTCTATGACAGTTTTATGCACAATGTCTGAGCAATAAAAGAAAATGCACACGTAAGTAGTGGACTTCCATGCAGTCTTGAAGAAGTAGAGTTGTCGTCCCAACGGAAACACAGTGCTGACTCTCGACACAACAGAGTAAACCCACAGCAGAGTCAGTCGAAATCTTGAAGAATATTAATAGAATTGGAATGTCACCCTAGAACAGACCCATTATATGTCTTGTAGAAATTATGGCAGTAATGGGCCACAAAAGATGCAGACCCACTGTAGTCCTTGAAGAGATGGCCAGCAGCCATCTATTGCGACTGTGCATGTGCACAATCACAATAGAAGAGTCTTGATCGCAATGTAGCAAGTCCATGAACCATCAATTGTGCACTCACAATTTTTTTGCAATATCCTTAGAACCAGCAATGCTGTTAACCAGTCCCTTGCTGAATTATCAACACACGTGCAAGCACTATCACAGTCATATAACCTCTGACATTTCATACATATAATATGACCAACAGAAATGCGTGCAGTAAAATGAATCCCAGCTATTTGCCTAAGTTGATGAACTGGTGTCTATACAATTTACACTACTGGCAATTAAAATTGCTACACCACGAAAATGACGTGCTACAGACGCGAAATTTAACCGACAGGAAGAAGATGCTGTGATATGCAAATGATTAGCTTTTCGCAGCATCCACACAAGACTGGCGCCGGTGGTGACACCTACAACGTGCTGACATGAGGAAAATTTCCAACCGATTTCTCATACACAAACAGAAGTTGACCGGCGTTGTATGGTGAGACATTGTCGTGATGCCTCGTGTAAGGAGCGATTGCGATTTATCGTATCGCGACATTGCTGCTCGCGTTGGTCGAGATACAATGACTGTTAGCAGAATATGGAATCGGTGGGTCCAGGGGGGTAATACGGAACGCAGTGGTGGATCTCAACGGCCTCGTTTCACTAGCAGTCGAGGTGACAGGCATCTTATTCGCATGGCTGTAATGGATCGTGCAGCCACGTCTCGATCCCTGAGTCAACAGATGGCGTTTGGAAGACAACAACCATCTGCACGAACAGTTCGACGACGTTTGCAGCAGCATGGACTATCAGCTCGGAAACCATGGCTGCGGTTACCCTTGGCGCTGCATCACAGAGAGGAGCGCCTACGAATCTGGGTGCACGAATGACAAAACGTCTTTTTTTCGGATGAATCCAGGTTCTGTTTACAGCATCATGATAGTCGCATCTGTGTTTGGCGACATCGCGGTGAACGCACATTGGGAGCGTGTATTCGTCATCTCCATACTGGCGTATCACCCGGCGTGATGGTATGAGGTGCCGTTGGTTACACGTCTCGGTCACCTCTTGTTCGCATTGACGGCACTTTGAACAGTGAACGTTACATTTCAGATGTATTAAGACCCGTGGCTCTATCCTTCATTCGATCCCTGCGAAACCCAACGTTTCAGCAGGATAATGCACGACCGCATGTTGCAGGTCCTGTACCGGCCTTTCTGGTTACAGAAAATGTTCGACTGCTGCCCTGGCCAGCACGTTCTCCAGATCTCTCACCAACTGAAAACGTCTGGTCAATGGTGACCGAGCAACTGGCTCGTCACAATACGTCAGTCACTAATCTTGATGAATTGTGGTATCGTGTTGAAGCTGCATAGGCAGCTGTACCTGTACACGCCATCCAAGGTCTGCTTGACTCAATGCCGAGGCATATTAAGGCCGTTATTACGGCCAGAGGTGGTTGTTCTGGGTACTGATTTCTCAGGATCTATGCACCCAAATTGTGTGAATATGTAATCACATGCCCGTTCTAGTATAATATATTTGTCCAATGAATACCCGTTTATCACGTGCATTTCTTCTTGATGCGGCAGTTTTAAGGGCCAGTAGTGTACAATTTTACAGCATAAGAATGCAATTACAAAGGTACAGGAAATATCATTACAGTCAAGAACATGATAATACCGATAACAGTTGTAGTAATACAGGCTTTACAAAAAGAATAAAAAGGAGTATTACAGGTATTATGACATAAGTAAATAAATGAAAAATGAGAATATCCTTATAAACATTAACCTGACATATGAGCATTAAAAGAAAACATAACAGAATAAATAATGTCCAAACATTTTCCCAAAGTAAAGAATGTGTTATAAAAACAGATTAAATTTGAGGATGACAGTATTCCTCATTATAGTGAATGCTGCTTAGTATTAGTAGAAAAAAATTCTACCAAATTTATCTTATCAGGTAAACACACAGAGACAGGAAGAACACAGACACTCAAAGATACACAAACACATAGCGGAATAACCCAAAAGGAAAAGACAGGGTCTGTTTTCATTGTAACATTTAGTGCTGCAGTACTTGTGTCACTTCATTTCCAATCGAAAATTTCATTTTATTCTTGGAGATCTCCCTTAGTTCAACATTGTTCCCAAAAAAAAAAAAAAAAAAAAAAAAAAAAAACCCTGTGTAAGCATGGTTCCTGGAATTATACGTTCACATATTTCTTATCTCATCATTTGCTTCCAAGGAAATCCTACCTAACAAAGTTATTGTTCCTCATTATACAATACTTTTTGGCCAAACCTTTTTCTTATAGCTTCTCAATGCATTTTTTTGCAAATCATCATAACTCATTTTCCTGTGTAGCACAGCCCATCTTAAACTAACTTAAATCCAATGAGGTCAGATACATAAACTAGAGACCGAGGCAGTGCGGCAGCACAAAACAATTAACACAAACAGCAATGACAAAAAATGCTAATTAGTAATGCAAGCAGCAGTATATTTAAATCATCAAAGCAAATCCAACATTACAACTAATATAAGGCAGAATGCAGCAAACAAGAAAAATAAATCATTGGTGAAACTGACTTAATACCGTAAAACAACGTAAAATTCTGTAGAACAATGCCTGACAAATAGCAGCAGCAAATACAGAAACTTTTACCTAAACATGAGAAAGCACAAGCAGAAAAAATATTACAGTAAAGGTAGCAATGCAGATCAGGGAAATGTGTATTCACATCTTAATCTCTATGTCACATCTTAACACCAGAGTGCTGCACCACAACAGCTTAGTCTACCAAAAAATTATTAAGTCCCTGAAAAGAAAATTATGTATGCTTTTCCAGTTACTAGTCCCTTCTCCTGCTTATTCTTTCCTCTCCTAGTGCTGTTTTTTATGAATGTGGATTATAAGATTATGATTTAATGGATATGTATACAGAAAGTGTTTGCATTAGCATATGTATTAATTTTCCTTTTATTTTATAAAACCAATGCTGCAGTGCAGCTAGCAACAAGATATGAAATAAAATAAACAAATATGTACAAAGCAAAGTATAAAAGCATCAGTCACCAGCTATATGGAATTTCATGTCAGTAAAAATTCTCACAACTTTCGTAGAAATATATTTGTCATAATCGGATGTGTAGATGTAGGAATATTTCTCATCACTTCATAAGCATTACAGAAAGCAACAAAAAGTACGATCTCCAAAGTGTAATCATATGTTTCCAAGTAATAGTGTGTTGTGTTTGTGGTAGGTTCTGCAAAGTAATGTCAATAGCGAGGTCAACGGCCTCTCTCTCCTACAGCTGTGCGGGCGCTTGCGGAAGTGTGGCAAGTTTCAAAGCAACTTAAGCGGCTCCAGTCCACACAACAATGGGTTTATCTCAAAGCGGCTACCACACAGCTGAGCGCAGCGTTACGTCAGTGTCATATACACATATTACAAAAATATTTACAATAGTGTCAGCTACAATGACAGTTTCATACAAATAAAAAAAAAAATTTACATGTTGAAAATTTAGATGAGAAGTGTGTAGAAACGAAATTTCATGAATAACAGTGTCCAAAAATTTCTGTTGGCATTGTGGTATTCCCATTCACATACGAGGTGCGGCTAGAAAAAACCCGGACTGATGCTGGAAAAAACATTTATTTACAATTATTTACAATTTCATGTTATCTCCTTCAATGTACTCTCCTCCTCGGTCTCTACACCGCTCCATACGAATTTTCCACTGTTCATATCAATGCTGCAGATCATTTTCGGTAAGTCCATACATTACTTCCGTCGCTTTTTCTTTTACTGCTTCAACAGTCTCAAATCTAGTTCCTTTCAAAGCTGACTTGACTTTAGGGAAAAGAAAAAAGTCACAGGGGGCCAAATCAGGTGAGTAGCGTGGATGATCCAAGATGGGAATGTTGTGTTTTGCCAAAAACGTCTTCACTGACAACGCACTGTGAGCTGGGGCATTGTCTTCGTGAAGGATCCATGACTTTTTTCTCCACAAATCGTTCCGTTTTCTCCGTACTCGCTCACGTAGGGTAGCCAGGACGCTAATGTAGTAATGCTGATTCACTGTTTGTCCCTCTGGTACCCAATCAATGTGCACAATCCCTTTGACGTCAAAAAAACAATCATCATTGCCTTGAATTTCGATTTTGACATTCGTGTTTTTTTTTTTTTTTGTCGTGGAGAACCAGGAGTTTTCCAATGCATCGATTGGCGTTTAGTTTCGGGATCGTAAGTAAAAAACCACGATTCATCGCAAGTAATAACATTTTGTAAGAAGGTGGGATCACTTTCAATGTTTTCCAGGATGTCAGAACAAATCATTCTTCGGCGTTCCTTCTGTTCAATTGTGAGACACTTTGGAACCATTTTTGAACACACTTTGTTCATGTTGAAACTTTCATGAAGAATCTGCCTAACACTTTCCTTGTCAACTCCTGTTAACTCAGACACTGCTCTGATTGTTAAACGGCGATCTTCTCGAACAAGTTTACCGATTTTTTCAATGTTTGCATCAGTTTTTGCTGACAATGGTCTGCCAGTGCGAGTGTCATCACTGGTGTCTTCGCGGCCATCTTTAAATCGTTTAAACCACTCAAACACTTGTGTTCGCGATAAACAATCATCGCCGTACACTTGTTGTAACATTACAAACGTTTCACTTGCAGATTTTCCTAGTTTGATACAAAATTTGATGTTAACACGCAGTTCTTTCTGTACACTCAACATTTTCCGACGCACAGACAAAACGTCAACTACTTAAAACAGACGCCACGGGCAGACTGAGTGCAGGAGGCAGATGAAACTCGAGCAGTAGGCGGAGCGAGAGTCACGTGACAGGCCACGCGACTTTCAGCCTTATTGCATTCGTTTTATTGTTTCACCAGTACTAGGCCGGTTTTTTTCTAGCCACACCTCGTATATACTCACCTTTCATAACTCTTAAAGTACGATTCTTGGTTTCCAACATTCTTCTTTACACATCAGAGTCCCTACCCCCTACTCATTATTCACTGTCTCATTACAGATGTATGTATTCGTCGATACTTCTTCAATACCTCATCATAATAAACACGTAGCATAATCATATTCCTCATATTGATCATGAATATATCTCAACATCATAATACGTATCATCGTCATAATAACTTCATCAAAACAGATCAATCAAATCTCAAAGTCGTCGTAGCTTCCTTGAATAATCTCAAAACCTCTAAAAATGCTCTCTGCTCGTTTTGATAGTGTCTTCTACCTCAAACGTACTTCAAAAATCATGATCCCATACAAAATACACCTCAAAGCTCTCGCAGTTTAACAATGGTTCCGAAAATATATGCGACCAGCTCCCAAAATGCAGACAAAGTACAATTTCCTAAATACGAAGTGATTCAACTGTGTAATTATGTAGACATATGTCAGAGATGTAGTAAGGAAAAATGTACATTCCTCTCTGTTAAAAGTCTAGATAGCGGTGCAACTCTGTGTTAGAGAAATATGGTACCGATATGTAAAACTGTACAGGCAAATATTTTTACTTACTTGGACTGAAATAACTAGACGGTGAAACTTCTACGCTAACTTTTTACTTAAGCTGGTGAGTGAAATTGATTATTCTGTCTATTTGTTATTTTATCATTTCAACACTGACCCACAATATCCTAGCGCAACGCAATCTGACTGCTCAAAAATGATAACCTGACTTCAAATAATTAATACAAAGAAATGGCCCTGAATTTGAAGAAATAATAACAATAACCAATACATATTGTCGCAGAAGAAGCTTAGTAGCACCGTGGTGTAGTAGGTGTGATACTAAACTGTTGCATGGAGAGTCGTGAGTTCAAAACTCACCTCGACTGTACCATTTCAGTTTCTACATTCAGTTTGAGAACATTCTAGAATTATCCGCAAATTTTAAGAATCATTGTACTGGAATGTTCTGTAGCTGTATATATACTGTATGTTTTCTGGCCGGAGGCAGTTCGCTCCAAGCTCTTGTATGTGCAAGTGCTCAATAAACCTTCGTTAAGTGAAGTTGGCGATCGTGATTCATCTATTTACACCTTCTTCTACGTGACATCATTCTGGTGGAGGTGCGGGGTATTGGAACTAGTGATAGCGTAAATTATAGACTACACAGTGGTTCCCATCTGGCCACGGCAGAGCCACCGTTTACGTGGCTAGAAACCCGAGTTCGACCCATATTCAACAGACTGCAATCTGTCGGAGACAGAAGAAGAAGAGGACGTTACGGCGAGAGCAACTGTGTGCCACCACATGTGACATGCTTCCCGGTTCTCTGGTGACGAAGACCAGTATACACTCCTGGAAATGGAAAAAAGAACACATTGACACCGGTGTGTCAGACCCACCATATTTGCTCCGGACACTGCGAGAGGGCTGTACAAGCAATGATCACACGCACGGCACAGCGGACACACCAGGAACCGCGGTGTTGGCCGTCGAATGGCGCTAGCTGCGCAGCATTTGTGCACCGCCGCCGTCAGTGTCAGCCAGTTTGCCGTGGCATACGGAGCTCCATCGCAGTCTTTAACACTGGTAGCATGCCGCGACAGCGTGGACGTGAACCGTATGTGCAGTTGACGGACTTTGAGGGCGTATAGTGGGCATGCGGGAGGCCGGGTGGACGTACCGCCGAATTGCTCAACACGTGGGGCGTGAGGTCTCCACAGTACATCGATGTTGTCGCCAGTGGTCGGCGGAAGGTGCACGTGCCCGTCGACCTGGGACCGGACCGCAGCGACGCACGGATGCACGCCAAGACCGTAGGATCCTACGCAGTGCCGTAGGGGACCGCACCGCCACTTCCCAGCAAATTAGGGACACTGTTGCTCCTGGGGTATCGGCGAGGACCATTCGCAACCGTCTCCATGAAGCTGGGCTACGGTCCCGCACACCGTTAGGCCGTCTTCCGCTCACGCCCCAACATCGTGCAGCCCGCCTCCAGTGGTGTCGCGACAGGCGTGAATGGAGGGACGAATGGAGACGTGTCGTCTTCAGCGATGAGAGTCGCTTCTGCCTTGGTGCCAATGATGGTCGTATGCGTGTTTGGCGCCGTGCAGGTGAGCGCCACAATCAGGACTGCATACGACCGAGGCACACAGGGCCAACACCCGGCATCATGGTGTGGGGAGCGATCTCCTACACTGGCCGTACACCACTGGTGATCGTCGAGGGGACACTGAATAGTGCACGGTACATCCAAACCGTCATCGAACTCATCGTTCTACCATTCCTAGACCGGCAAGGGAACTTGCTGTTCCAACAGGACAATGCACGTCCGCATGTATCCCGTGCCACCCAACGTGCTCTAGAAGGTGTAAGTCAACTACCCTGGCCAGCAAGATCTCCGGCTCTGTCCCCCATTGAGCATGTTTGGGACTGGATGAAGCGTCGTCTCACGCGGTCTGCACGTCCAGCACGAACGCTGGTCCAACTGAGGCGCCAGGTGGAAATGGCATGGCAAGCCGTTCCACAGGACTACATCCAGCATCTCTACGATCGTCTTCATGGGAGAATAGCAGCCTGCATTGCTGCGAAAGGTGGATATACACTGTACTAGTGCCGACATTGTGCATGCTCTGTTGCCTGTGTCTATGTGCCTGTGGTTCTGTCAGTGTGATCATGTGATGTATCTGACCCCAGGAATGTGTCAATAAAGTTTCCCCTTCCTGGGACAATGAATTCACGGTGTTCTTATTTCAATTTCCAGGAGTGTAAAAAGAAGTGGCAGAAGGTATACGTCATTCTTGGATGGGACTTTTTGAAAGCTTCTCAGGCAATTATAGATTGTGGTCGCTCGAAGATTATGCTAGACGAGATGAGATACTGTGGATAGGAGGATGCGCGTCCGAGTGTGTGGTGACTATGTGTGCTGGATGAAGTGATCATTCCTGCAGTCAGCGCTAGAAAGGTAACTGTCATCTGTCATGCCATGTATCAACCCATGGATCTTGTAGTGGAATGTAAGAGAAGCAAACCACTGATGAATAACTTGGTCATCCAAGCCTCTGTCGTCTCATTTAAGAACGGATCCGGTGATTTGTGGATAGTTAAATGTCGCTGATAACCGCAGATCCTCGCAAGACGCATGTGCATAGTAAACGCTGAGCCGTTGATTGAAGAACAGTTGAGCGTCATAGAAACGTCTCACGCCAAGTCTGTGGGCGAAATTAGCGCTACCACTACGAGACAAGATCTTCTACCCTACTATCACCAGATGTCACTAAGTAACAACAGAAGAAGCTACTTTCCATTCTTCAAGAGTTCTCTGAATGCTTCAGTCCACAGGTGAAGAGCAAATTAGACAAATCGACGGTGAAGCATCGGATTAGCACTAGAGACCGTCAACCAATAACCCAGAGAGCATACCATGTGTCAACAACGTAACGTCGAATAATTCGCGACGAGGTAGAGAAAATGATGAAGAATGACATCATTCAGCCTCCGCAGAGCCCATGGTCGTCACCAGTGGTCCTCGTCAGGAAGGAGGATGGCAGTTGGCACTTTTGTGTTGATTACGGGAAGCTTGATAAGGTAACTAAAAAGGACGTTTAACTTCTTCCACGAATTGACGATACACTAGATTGTCTGAAGCGGGCTAAGTTTTTATCAACCATGGACATGTACCTGGGATACTGTCAAATCGAAGTAGATGAGGCTGATCGTGAGAAAACTACATTCATCACCCCCGAGAGCGTGTATGAGTTTAAGGTAATGTGTAATGCACCAGCAAGTTTTGAACGGATGATGGATAATATTCTAAGGCACCTGAAGTGGACGATGTGTCTTTGTTATTTAGATGACATTATAGTGTTCTCCGAGACATTTGATGAACACGTAAAAAGACTGAGGGCCGTTCTTAAGTGTCTCCAACAAGGCAGACTTAAACTTAATCCAAGAAAGTGTCTGCTTGGAGCAAAAGAAATCAAAATACTTGGATACCTTGGGTCAAACGAAGGTGTGCGGCCAGACCCAGAAAAGGTGAGATCTATAACGGAATTTCCTATTACTAAAAGTATTAGATATGTGAGAAGCTTCCTCGGATTATGTTCTTATACCGTCGTTGTATCAAAGACTTTTGTACCAAAGCCAGGCCAATCCAAGAGTTGTTAAAAGCTGATGCTAAATTTATCTGTGGTGGTGCTCAACAAGATTCTTTCGATGTGATGCGAAAAGCTCTGACGACTGACGCTGTTCTTGGTCTGCATGATGAGAGAGCACCTACAGAACTACACACAGATGCCAGTGGGTATTGCAACGGTGCTGTTCTGGTGCAAATTTCGGATGGAAAAGAGAAGGTTAGAGCCTATGCTTCTAGGACAACTACAAAAGCCGAGAGAAACTACTCAACTACAGGAAGAGAATGTCTTGCTGTGATCTGGGCCATGTGTAAATTTCGACAGTATCTCTACGGAAGGCCATTCACAGTTGTTACAGACCATCATTGACTTTGTTGGTTGACAGGTCTTAAGGATCCAACAGCACGACTCGACAGGTGGGCACTACGTATTCAAGAGAGGGTTCTGGCCCAAAGTACCTTTATCCAAGACGGCGGCGATGACGTTATCCAAGATGGTGGCGATGGCGTCATCGTTGATGGCGGCATGGATGTCATCAAGGTGGCGGGTTTTGGCGAGAAGTTAGAATTTTGGCGGGAAAATAGGTCAATTGGGCTACCTCCACGAACCTAACACCCCTCCTCTCCCCTCCCCCAGAAAAATGGTTGGAAGTTCAAACTCCAACAGGATAATGCATCACACCACGGTTATCTCTACTAACCTAAGAAAATCGCGGGAAGATAGGTCACTAGGGCTACCCCCAGTAACCTAAGTCACATGGCCGCCACCTCTTCCTAGGAACTGGCGGCAAGTTTGAATTTTGGCGGTAAAGATAGGTAGCCCTGCACCAAGCGAGACGAGTGAGTTTTGTGCTGCCGTAGAGATAAATGATTTGGAGTATAGTAAAACTCTGTTAAATTCAGGAAACTATTTTAATACGTGTATGAGAGTGTTTTGCAAGCTTACTATTACAGGTTTCACTTCTCTTTGCGTATTATTCTAAAAAACGCGAAAGGAACATAAAGTAGGGTTGCGATCGTATTCTTACATATATTTTAGCGCAGTAAAACTTATAGAATCTCATTTAATTGTTCTATTCCGTTCCAGCAAGTTAAGAAAAGCGTATCCCTTTGTTGTTTAACTCTTATTTCGCGAAACACAGCGTAAATTTTAAATTCCGGTATCAGGAAACTTTGTACATACTGTAGTGGCTTTGTTTACATACCGTTGCGACTAGGCCTACTTTTTGTAAACGTGTTTTTCTCCTTCTTCACGGTAATCTAACTTATTGTCACTAAAGTAACTATGTTTACATACGATTGAGACTAGACCTAATCTTTCGTAATGTTCAAATGTGTGTCAGATCTTACGGGACTTAACTGCTAAGGTCATTAGCCCCTAAGCTTACACACTACTTAACCTAAATTATCCTAAGGACAGACACACACACCCATGCCCGAGGGAAGACTCGAACCTCCGCTGGGACTAGCCGCACAGTCCATGACTGCAGCGCCTTTGACCGCTTGCCTAACCCCGCGCGGCTCATCTTTCGTAAACGTGTTTTCTTGTTTTTCTGTAATTTAATTTGACTTATTCTCGCTAAAGTAAGATTTTTACAATGAGTGAAAAGTGCCTGACGTGCCGTAGAAATGTTAGCTCCGGGATTTGGTGTGATGGTTGCAGTAGTCTTTTATCCTTTGGGGTGACTGTGGCAGCGTGGGAAATGGGGAAGTGGATCAGACTCATCAGTGAATCTGTAGGATATGCAGTAGAGATAGGAAAATAGTGGAACTGGAGGGGAAAATTGCTGCCCTTCAGGCAAAGTTCGAGCAGGCTAGGGAAGATGTGAACAGGTTAAGGAGGGAGAAGGGTAAAGAGAGGTGGGAAGTGGCAACAGGTAACAGGAGTAAAAGACCTAGAACTTTGTCATACAGCTTTGTGGTGAATGTGAAGAATAAGTTTGACCTGTTGCTTCAGTTAGAACCTGATGACCCTCAGACAGAGGTAGGTGTGGAGAGGGCACAACAAACTTTCAGTAGAAAATTGAATAAGAATGTAGGGAAGTCAGCAAAGAGAAAGAAAGTTTTGTTGTTAGGTAGTTCACATCCCAGAGTTGCTGGCCAACTTTTGCAGGACCAATTAGGATCAGAATACCCGGTCACTAATTTCTTTAAACCAAGTGCTGGTCTTGGTCAGGTGACAGAGGATTTAGGTTCAATCTGTAAAGATTTTATCAAGGAAGACACCGTGGTTATTTCGGGTGGGCCGGGCAATAGTATTGACAGAGATCCTGGGTACAATATACAGTGTGACCTGGCAAAGATTGCATCAGCAACGAGACATACCAGTGTTGAGTTTGTGTCTGTTCTGAGACGCCATGACCGACCTCATTTAAACTTTTCTGTCGGGAGAGTTAACTTGGAGTTAGAACGGCTGCTTGGGTCAGTTGCGGGGTCATATATTGGTTTGGGTTCTGTTGATTCTCTCAGTAGGTGGGATTATACAAGACATGGCCTACACCTCAGCAGGAAAGGGAAGGGTAAACTGGCTGGGCTAATAGCAGGAAATGTAACGGGGGGAGGCACTGCCATGAATGGTAATATACCAGTGGTCATAGGTGTTGGAGGAACACCTTATTTAGGATAGGTAGGACAGAACGAAGTCAAGTTCTGAGAGAAGTAAAGATTAAAACAAACCTTCAGTTTGAGAAAGAAATCAAACAGCATATTCCCGGCACATTGGATCAGCGAACACAGCTGTTCGTTAAAAATTTACAGCAATCAGCAGAAACTTAATTTCCACCCGATTTCATCTAGGTAAATGTGAAATGCCAACTATCTTTAGTGCATCAAAATATTCGAGGGCTTAGAAGTAAAATTAATGAACTACTTACGAGCATTGATGAATTAGAGTCATCGAACCCAGTTGATATAATCTGCCTCTCTGACCATCCGGTGACCACTGGTATAGATATGTTAAACCTTACAGAATTTAAGTTAGGCTCCTACTTCTGTAGACAAAACAAAGAACTAGTGCTTGCTGGTGATTTTAATATAGATATCCTGAGAAACACTGTTAGTGAACAGTTACTAAAATCAGTTACATTGTCATTCAACTTAATATCTACTGTAAATTTCCCAACTAGGGTATACAAATGTTCTAAAACTGCCATTGATAATATATTTATAGACAATTCTAGGGAACTAAGCCACATTACAAAACCAGTAGGAAATGGGCTATTTGACCATGACATGCAACACCTAACATTAAAGTTTGAAAATTGTCAGGGTAAAACATCTATCAGACCTGAGTACAGAAGGTCAATAAAACAGTCAAAAACTGAGAAATTTAGGAGTTTGCTCAAAGAAATTAATTGGATGGATGTTTACAGCATCCAGCCACAAATGGAAAATAGAAAACATTCATTAATAAAGTTAGCATCTTATTTGAAAATTGTTTTCTCCTGAAGGTAACTCATATTAAGCAGAAGTCTAATAAGAAACCATGGATCACACAACGGATAAAGATTTCGTGTGAGACACATAGGAAACTCTATCTAATACGTAGGGACACCTTTGATACTAGCATTATAGCTCTTTACAGAAATTACTGTAAAATATTGAAGAAGGTTATCCAGAAATCTAAACACCTGCATTATGAGAAGAAGATACATACATCCAGCAATAAAATAAAAACAATATGGGATATAGTAATGTCAGAGATAGGTGGGACCAGAAAAGAGGAGGAACAAATAGCTCTAAAAATAAATGAAACCCTGGTAACAAACGCATGTTGTGTTGCAAACAATTTAATCAAATATTTTGTCTCTGTTACTGATAGCATGGGGTTGTCAAGTTCAGTAAATAATGCAATGGAATATCTGAGTGCACACAAGCAATCTCAGTAAAATGGAATTGACACTTACTACACCCAAAGAAATAGAATCCATCATAAAATTCTTGAAATCAATGCAATCTAGTGGTTGTGATAACATATCAACAAAGTTAATAAAATAGTGTTCATGTGAGCTATCTTAAGTTATTTGTGTAATTAATCACTTTCCACAGGAACATTCCGAGACTGGCTTAAATATGCTACAGGTATAACTCTCCACAAGCAAGGGACAAAGAAATGCCATCAAATTACCGACGTATCTCACTTTTGCCAGCTTTTTCAAAAATCTTGGAAAAGGTTATGTTAAAGAAACTACTTAAGCTTCTTAGTGAAAATAACATACTCTCAAAGTCACAGATTGGGTTTCTTAAGGGTTCTGATATTAAGAAAGCTATGTACACCTACAGCGAAAATGTCCTTAATTCATTGGACAACAAATTAGAGGCAACTGGCATATTCTGTGACCTGTCAAAGGCTTTTCACTGTGTGGATCACAGAATTCTTTTAAGTAAATTAAAATATTATGGCGTCACTGGTAGTGCTGCAAAGTGGTTTCAGTCACATCTTACTAATAGAAAACAAAGGGTGTCATTATGTAACACTTCAGCAGTAGGCAATCAGACATCATCTGACTGGGAAGAAATTACATGTGGTGTTCCCCAAGGTTCCATACTAGGTCCACTACTATTTCTTGTGTATGTTAATGACCTGTCACCTGGTACGTTACCAGATGCCAAGTTTGTCTTATTTGCATATGATACAAACATTGCAACAAATAGTAAATCAAATATAGATTTAGAAAGGGCAGCTAATCAAATTTTTACTGACATTTATAAGTGGTTCATAGCCAATTCACTGTCATTAAACTTTGAAAAGACCCACTATATGCAGTTCAGAACTTCCAAGAGATTTCCTTCTGGTGTGTGTATAAAATATGACGACATGGAAATAGGAGAAGTTGAGAGTGTAAAATTCTTGGGATTACAACTTGATAATAAATTCAGTTGGGAGAAACATACTAACGAACTGCTAAAGCGCCTAAACAAGTCTGTGTTTGCAATGGGAATGATGTCAGACATAGGAGATATAAATACAAAAAAACTGGCATATTTTGCTTATTTTCACTCCATTTTGTCATATGGTATCATATTTTTGTGTAACTCCACAAACAGAGAAAAACGTTTTAGAGTACAGAAGGGTATAAAAAGAGTAACGAGTAGTGTAAATCCAAGAACATCATGTCGAAATCTGTTCAAAGAATTGGGCATATTAACCACAGCTTCTCAGTATATTTATTCCTTAATGAAGTTTGTTGTAAATAATACATCTCTTTTTCCAACTAACTGCTTAGTACACAGTATGAATTCTAGGAATAAGAACAATATACAAAAAGATTTAAAATCACTTACTCTTGCCCAGAAAGGCGTTCAGTATTCAGCAACGCATATTTTCAATAAGTTACCAGCAATCATTAAAAGTTGATTTTCAGACAAGGCACAATTTCAACATAATTTAAAAGACGTTTTGGAGGCCAACTCCTTCTAATCCATCCATGAGTTTCTCAACAAGTGCAGTAGACCATTTTAATGAAAATTTATTATACTTTAATTTTTGACAATACTTGGTTGTAACAGCCAAGTAACTACCTACTATGTGAATGATGGTAGTATGGAAAGCAGATGTAAGTCTTAAGTCTCCATATAGTGGAAGTTTAATTTTAAATCTTGTACATAATCTGACTGTTCTTAACTGAGGATCACTGAAATGAATAATTTACTTTAATTTTTGACAGTACTTGGCTGTAATAGCCAAGAAACTAGCAAATGTCTGAATGATGGAGTTAATGAAAGCAGATGTAAGTACTGAACCTGAAAATATTAGAAGTTTAAATTCAATTCATGCACATAATTTTACTGTTTATTGACTGAATTTATTAATGAAACTCAAGTTTTTCTAATTACATTTTTGTAATGTGTTTATCTGACATGTTCCACACCCAGGATGATTCCCTCTTTTATTGGTCTATGGAATGAATAATTAATCTAATCTAATATAAAATCTAATCTAATTCTGCTATCTCTACTAATCTAAGAAAATCGTGGGAAGATAGGTCACTTGGACTATCTGCACTAACCTAAGTCACCCGACCGCCACCTACTCCTAGAGATTCATGGGAAAAGGACTCAGTCTGCACCTGGCTGCTGCAGAGAAGAAAGAGTGTACTTTATTTATTTTGGAACAATTTATTTGGGGATGGAGTAAATTTATCACAGTGATACAGAACTCACTCTCTGACATGTCACATAGAATACAGACCTGCAAACTACTCCTAAATAACTCATGAATAATGCTCTACTCACATGCCTGCTAATTGTAAACTGTCAAAATAACGCATTGCACGTCTTACAGACATGCCGACCACTCGTAAATAATGCAATACATTTATGTTCTGGGAGCCAAGCAACTCGTAAATTGTCAAAATAACAATCCATATAAAAGACTCTGCAAACATGCTTGCTAATCGTCAACTGTCGAAATCATGCACCAGTCTTTGTTTAAACAATTAGAGGCAGCACCACCATCCATTATGTTTGCCACGAGGTCTGCACTCCAACTGACCTAGTACACATATGACGTCAGCTGATGACGCGAGTACCATCATCCAAGATGGCGGGAAGCAGTGTGTTCGCCACGTGGTCCAGACTCAAACTGACCTTGTACACAGTACTGTCACTAGAGCGCGCTCCCATTAAGTAATCCAAGATCGTCATTCCCAGTATGTCAAAGACCTGTCATCCCGTCCCTACCTACAGTCAAGTGCTGAGAGAGAGATGCTGTAATGCTTTCTCTTTCATGCGACTCTAACAGGACATGCGCCATGTGTATAGCACACAAGGGCGCGAATACTGACATCATGGCCTCTAGCTCGCACGCGCATACTGACGACACAGATCGTCTTCTAGAAATATGCTAGCTATTCTAACGTAACACATGTGGCACACTGCGTATCTAACGTGTGAATTACCTAAGTACTTAATTCTAATCCAATGTTAATGATATTCGATAACTGAATGTATCAATTGGAGATTCAATCATCAATTGAGAAGTTAGAGGTTTCCCCATTAGGAGCGCAGTCATCATTCATTCGTGACATAACACCCCCCACCCATAGAATGCTGCGCACCTATTGGCTACTGCATCACTGACGTGATTCGACCTCATAGAAGCTATACAAGCCAAGTCACAACCGAACTCGCCCTCGTTCTGCTTCTGCAGTTCTAAGAGTTTCTCAGGTGTCAATCGTTTGTACTTTCATCATCATCATGAAGCCTACTAACAGCAGCAACAGCTACAGCAACAGCAGCGGCAAGCGCCGCCGAGGAGATGAAGATCAATTACCTGGTAAGTACTTTTTCGGTGTTCAAATATCCATTTGAATCACAGTCCGCATACTGTTGTGTCATTTAACGGATTGTCTCTGTTTTATGTGTTTTCTGTAGTCAAGTGTCTGTTTGGGCCACAGTCCACAGGCTGCTGCGTCCTTTAACAGATTCTGTGTCTGTGTTCAATGTTTGTTTGTGTTACATCTGTTTTTGACCATGGCCTACACAGACTGCTGCGTCCTTTAACAGATTGTGTCTGTGTTCAATGTCTCTGTGTTATATCTGTTTTGGACTGCAGTCCACAGACTGCTGCGTCCTTTAACGGCTTGTGTCTGTGTTCAGTATCTCTCTATCCTATGTTCTGTGTTATATCTGTTTTGTACTGCTGCGTCCTTTAATGGATTGTGTCTGTGTTCAATGTCTCTGTATTATATCTGTTTTCGACCGCAGTCTACACAGACTGCTGCATCCTTTAACGGATTGTGTCTGTGTTCAGTGTCTCTGTGCTCTATGTTCTGTGTTATACCTGTTTTAGCTTGCAGTCAACACAGACTGCTGCATCCTTTAACAGATTGTCTCTGTGTTCTATATTCCTGTGTTATTTCTGTTTTGGACCGCAGTCCACAGACTGCTGCATCCTTTAACGGACTGTGTGTGTTCAATGTCTCTATGTCATATCTGTTTTGGACCGCAGTCCACAGACTGCTGTGTCTTTTAACGGAATTTGTGTCTGTGCTGTGTGTTTCCTGTGTTTATCAAATATCTGTTTGAGTCAAAGTTCGCAGACTGCTGCACCGTTTAACGGATTCTGTGTCTGTGTTCAATGTTTGTTTGTCAAATATTCGTTTGAGGCACAGTCCAGAGACTACTGCACGCTTTAACGGATTCTATGTCTGTGTCATGTTTTTTCTGTGTTTGTCAAATAGCTGTTTGGTCCACACTACACAGACTGCTATGCCCTTTAACAGATTGTGTGTTTGTGTGTGTGTGTGTGTGTGTGTGTGTGTGTGTGTGTGTGTGTGCGTGATACAGAGATTTTTTTCCACACTGGATATTATACTCAGTCATTTCCGTCTTTCTAGAATTCATCCCTCTCATGTTGGCTGAGCTAACGCATCAGCTAGAGGTGGAGAGGGCTGGAGCACAGCGCGAATTTAAGTACATTTCTAAAACGTAGTTCTTAGATAAAATAATTCCATGTAATATACACTCCTGGAAATGGAAAAAAGAACACATTGACACCGGTGTGTCAGACCCACCATACTTGCTCCGGACACTGCGAGAGGGCTGTACAAGCAATGATCACATGCACGGCACAGCGGACACACCAGGAACCGCGGTGTTGGCCGTCGAATGGCGCTAGCTGCGCAGCATTTGTGCACCGCCGCCGTCAGTGTCAGCCAGTTTGCCGTGGCATACGGAGCTCCATCGCAGTCTTTAACACTGGTAGCATGCCGCGACAGCGTGGACGTGAACCGTATGTGCAGTTGACGGACTTTGAGCGAGGGCGTATAGTGGGCATGCGGGAGGCCGGGTGGACGTACCGCCGAATTGCTCAACACGTGGGGCGTGAGGTCTCCACAGTACATCGATGTTGTCGCCAGTGGTCGGCGGAAGGTGCACGTGCCCGTCGACCTGGGACCGGACCACAGCGACGCACGGATGCACGCCAAGACCGTAGGATCCTACGCAGTGCCGTAGGGGACCGCACCGCCACTTCCCAGCAAATTAGGGACACTGTTGCTCCTGGGGTATCGGCGAGGACCATTCGCAACCGTCTCCATGAAGCTGGGCTACGGTCCCGCACACCGTTAGGCCGTCGTCCGCTCACGCCCCAACATCGTGCAGCCCGCCTCCAGTGGTGTCGCGACAGGCGTGAATGGAGGGACGAATGGAGACGTGTCGTCTTCAGCGATGAGAGTCGCTTCTGCCTTGGTGCCAATGATGGTCGTATGCGTGTTTGGCGCCGTGCAGGTGAGCGCCACAATCAGGACTGCATACGACCGAGGCACACAGGGCCAACACCCGGCATCATGGTGTGGGGAGCGATCTCCTACACTGGCCGTACACCACTGGTGATCGTCGAGGGGACACTGAATAGTGCACGGTACATCCAAACCGTCATCGAATCCATCGTTCTACCATTCCTAGACCGGCAAGGGAACTTGCTGTTCCAACAGGACAATGCACGTCCGCATGTATCCCGTGCCACCCAACGTGCTCTAGAAGGTGTAAGTCAACTACCCTGGCCAGCAAGATCTCCGGATCTGTCCCCCATTGAGCATGTTTGGGACTGGATGAAGCGTCGTCTCACGCGGTCTGCACGTCCAGCACGAACGCTGGTCCAACTGAGGCGCCAGGTGGAAATGGCATGGCAAGCCGTTCCACAGGACTACATCCAGCATCTCTACGATCGTCTCCATGGGAGAATAGCAGCCTGCATTGCTGCGAAAGGTGGATATACACTGTACTAGTGCCGACATTGTGCATGCTCTGTTGCCTGTGTCTATGTGCCTGTGGTTCTGTCAGTGTGATCATGTGATGTATCTGACCCCAGGAATGTGTCAATAAAGTTTCCCCTTCCTGGGACAATGAATTCACGGTGTTCTTATTTCAATTTCCAGGAGTGTATATTGGCTTTCTAAGTGCCTACTTTGAGCTGTCTGAGACATACGCTTTTCTTTTCTTTCTAGATGATTCTATACATAGGGAGGGAGTCGCCAAGGGTTTCATGCAAGCAGAGCAAGGCGGGGGTGAAAACGCTGATGCGGTTCATGACATGGCGGCCGTTGTGGATGAAGAAGAATGCTAAAGGCGCAAGTGTATGACCCTTTTAGATGAGGCAGAGGAGATACCGGAGTGGGTGGAAGACCTCATTGAATGTGCTGATGAGTTGCTCAAGCCATAGAGCCAGAGTGGAGAGGGTGAATCTTTTTGAACTTTATCATTACAGCAAATAATTACCATTATTTAGTCTTATTATCTTTTGTTTTAAATCTAGATATTAAATTTATTTTTTATGTTCATGTTACAGGTGTATCACACGAAGTACATCGTGTTTCTAGAGCGGTGGTTGCGGGGGCGGGAATTGGCCACACACCACAGAGACACGCAGTGCCGTGTATAGCGCCAATCACAGCTGTGCGAGAGGCGGCAGCAGCACCTGCCCCTGCGCCACTGTAAGCCCTCTGGGCAACTCAGCCGGTAGAGGAAGAAAAAGGGCATCTGTTTCCCACCTCACCAGTCAGTAATTGGGACATCACACCCCGGGAACCATCGCTGCAGCCTGGTTTTTCCCACCGACCTTCACCACCTCCGCCTCCTCAGACAGTTTGCCCCCACCGTCAGTGAAAGGTGTGTGTACTATGGCACGGACCCCTTCCTACAGCAGACGCACTCTCACCAGACCCGTCATGGATGCGCTGGACTCCTAGTTGTAGTAGTAGTATAAGTAATATTGATTATTCTATGGCTGGAGGTAGTGCTCTCCCCTGTCCTATTGATAGAGAAGGACATCAGAATAATGGTATAGTGACCCCTCCAGAATACTCAGCAGTTGCTAGGGCTTTTGAGGGGCGTATTTCATTCAAAAGGATTGAGAATCCAGGAGGGAGGCATGGTGACCCTGTCCGGTTTTTAGAAGTGTGCCTCCTTGTCTTGGAGACCGAGCTGCTCGAAGTCCTAGACGATCCGAGATTTAACGCCATTAAATGCAGCACAGTACTATGCTGCGAGTTGAATAACCCACCTAAACGTCCAGGTGATGCAGAGACTAACACTCTGCACTATATGTGGGGTGATAATGGCGTTATTTATCGTAGCACATCCATTGCTGAGTGGTATCATGAATCCACCTTGAGCACTATTATGTCCCGATTTTCTGAGATGAAAGTATATGGGTCAGCTAAAGCGCTCAGCAATGTACCACACCTTGGCATCAATATAAATGTCTATGATCCGGTATATGGAGGGTCTAGCTATATCATGCTCCATAAAGATATAGTTAAAAAGAAGGCGTGCATTAATGTCGAAAATCGATATCATAATGCTTGTTTTGCATGGTCAAGCCTGACTTGTGGGAGAAATTACAAGAAACGTTCGCAGCGCCCGAACAGTTACAAGGTCCGTGACATTAAGACATCTTATAACTTTGATGGTGTTTAGTTCCTCCTAAACATCCAGGACATACCTAAATTTGAGGCACAGACTACAGGAATATTGGTTCATGTTTATGGCCTGGAGAAGAATAACGACAAGTCGGATGAGCAAGACAAGCATACGGTACTTGGACCCCTCCATTTCTCAAAATTGGCAGGTGAGCGTAATCAGCATGTAAACTTGCTGCTGTTCTCTGAAGGTGATGATTATCACTATGTTTGGATCAAAGACATGTCCCGCCTCCTTTATTCCTAGTTAAGTAACAAACGGTGTAAAAAGCATATTTGTTGAAGGTGTCTGAGTTATGTTTCATGAGACGAGTTATTAGCGTTAGATTGTGCTTCCAAGGACCCTGTACATGTTATTATGCCCACAGAGGAAAATAACTTCATTAAGTTTCTAAATGCTCACCACCAGCAGTGATGTCCTTTTGTAGTGTACGCCGACTTTGAATGCCAGTTGGTTCCTATTATTCGCTGTGAAGGGAACCCCGTAGCTTCGCATACAACCTTCACACAAAAACACATACCTTATGCGGCAGCATTCCAGGTTGTATGTGGATATGATTCTAAACTTAACTGCTACGAGTCTTATGTCGGGGACGATCCTGTGCTTTGGCTCCTCACTGAGCTTGAAAAACGTTCATGGGAAATTGATCAGCTGTACAGCACCAACATTCCCATGACCAAATCAAAGGAGGATGATTTGTATGATAAGGCGGTTAATTGTCTTATTTGTGGGATACCATTAGATAGAAAAGCGGAAACTCACCGTAGATATCATTGCTATCTTACGGGAAAGTTCTGCAGTGCAGCTCAAAACGCATGCAATTTGAAATATAAGTTACCATGGCACATACCGGTCGTTTTTCATAATTTGAGTGGGTATGACGCTCATTTTCTCGTTGAGCATTTGGCTAATTTCGGTATGAAGAATGCTCAGGTCAGTGTCCTGCTTGAAAGTGTTGAGAGGCACATTTATTTCTCAAAACGAATGATGCCAAAAATTATGCTCCACTTCCTTAACTCTTTATGCTTTATGCAGACTTCACTCCAGAAACTTGTTCAAACTCTACTTCTGAAGGATATGCATATCACTTGATCTGCTTTCCTGATGAGCAAAAGTTCCAGCTTGTGACTAGGAAAGGAGTTTTCCCACACGAGTATGTCGATTCTGTGGCAAAACCCTATGAAACCGGGTTTCCCGACATATCTGCATTTACCAGTACTCTCACAGGCGATGCCGTAACTACAGCAGATTATGAGCAGCTGTGAATGTCTGGCGGGCATTCAACATCCCCAGTTTGGGAGAAAATGCAAGACTATACATGGACACAGACATTCATTTGTTTGCAGATGTTTTGGAAAGGTTCCAGAGTGTATGTATGGCCACATACTCTCTGGACCACGCCATTTATTACAACGACAGCTGGGTTGTCCTGGGACGCTATGCCCAACAAAACGGGGCGCAGTATCCAACTTTCGACTAATGCTGCAATGCTTCTATTTTTTGAGCGCAGGATTCGTGGAGGACTTTGTCAGTGCATCCACAGGCATGCCAAGGCAAATAACTCACAGATGGGTGTCGGGTTTAGCGTATCCCTTGATTCAAGTTACATTATGTACTTAGATGTGAACAAATTACACGGACATGCCATGATGCAGCCACTACCGGTTGATGGGTTTAGATGGGTGCCTCAAAACGAATTGAAGGGACTAGGTGGAAAAATAATGGGTATCGCGACTGATCCTGATATAGGGTATGCGCTTGAGGCAGACACCACATATCCTAATAATTTGCATGGAGAGACAAGCGCCTTTCCGTTATGCCCATAGCAACAAATTCTGCAAGGAAGCACCATCCCTGAACTGTTGGCTACTGTCGGAGATAAGCAGAGGTATATTATTCATTATCGTAATCTGCAGCAGTGCCTCAGCTTAGAGATGAAGCTTGTTACAATCGCCTGGGCTCTCTCTTTCAGTCAGTCCTCCTGGTTGAAGGAGTATTTTGAACTAAATACCGAAAAGAGGGTGGTCAAGAGTAATGGTTTTGAAAAGATTTTTATATATTACAGAATAATTCCATTTTCGGGAAACCTATGCAGAATGTAAGAAATGAACGCGATATTTTGATTAGAACCGCATGGGAAGGCAGTTATGGGGTGAGAAAGTGTATCACCAGGCCAATTTTAAGCGTGCCACCATCTTCAATGAAAACTTTATTGCTGTGGAGATGTCAAGGACTGCAATAGAGTTTATGAAGCCTGTTTATTTGGGGATGTGCACACTGGATGTCTCCACATTCTATATGTACCGCCTCCTCTACGAAACTGCGAGAGCTCATTTTGTACAACCAAAGTAGCTTTATCAGCATACATACAGCTTTATCTACTGGATCAAGAAATGCGATCCATATGAAGTAATTAGGTGCCATGGTAAAGGATTCGACACGTCTTCTTATGAGGCTGATAATCCCTACGGTATTGCTCCTAAGAACAAGAAGTTTATCGGTCTCATGAAAATTGAGACGAACTGTTTACCAATTGTACAGTTTGAGGGATTGAGGTCCAAAATGTATGAATATCATACAAGAGACAGAGGTGCCCAGAGACGGGCAAAGGATGTTAGACGTATGCCATCTCGCGTTCTTACAGTTGAG
Source organism: Schistocerca piceifrons (assembly GCF_021461385.2). Classification (NCBI taxonomy): domain Eukaryota; kingdom Metazoa; phylum Arthropoda; class Insecta; order Orthoptera; family Acrididae; genus Schistocerca; species Schistocerca piceifrons. Next base: position 6,831,647 of record NC_060149.1, read on the forward strand.
GCTATTTGCAGAGCCTGTATGGTCGCAGCGTTCAAGGCACTCCTCAACACATCATTCAGCAAACTAGTATTTAATCGCGAGGTCACAGAGTGTAAACTGCACTACAATACAAAGTCGGGTTGTCTCCTCGTGATGATAAAAGAGTCATTTGTGAGAATGGGGTGGAAGCCCTCCCCTACACTATTTACGTGAAGCGAAAGTAGGGGTTCGGGACTCTGATTGAGAGATAGAGAGACAATGAGTGTGTGAATGGGGTGGGGTGGGCTTATGTATCAAATAGTATGGCTTTTTTATCACTGTGTAATTATTGGTTGTGTGTGTGATGTGTGGTGGGAGTGTTGGTGCGTATGTGGGAGTGTAAAAATATGTATGAATATGTGTGTGTGTAAAATATCTATGAATGTGTAAATTTATTTAGTTTTATATATATAAGCACAATGTGCTGAAAAAAGTTATTCTTTCTCTTTCGTTATTCATATATCTGTGTGTGTGTGTGTGTGTGTGTGTGTGTGTGTGTGTGTGTGTGTGTGTGTGTGTGTCTTTGTGTAAATAGAGTAGTGTTCAAGCTTCACCTACTGTTAGCCATTCAGTCAAAGTAGCTTTATTTCCATCTGAATAATTTTTTTCATTAGTGCAGCTGTTTGGGTTGGACGTTTTAGAGCCACTCAATTAATTGTTATTATTAAAGTATTTCAACTGTCTGTGGTGGAAAATGTCTAGAGCCACACAGTTAAAAAGAAATATATATTTTGAGTTGCTCAGTTAAGTTGGGGCCATCAAATTAAATGTTGTTATTAACGTATTTCAATGATAAATATATGTTTCAAACATATATATAGACCTTGTCTCGTTAAGTTAGAGCCACTCAATTAATTAATTATTTCACGGCAAATGTCTACTAAAAAAATTTAGGGCCATCTAGTTAAGTAGGAGATCGTTAATTCACAGAGCAACTCGGTTCAATATAGTCCTTTTGGATGGAATTTCATTAGTAATAGTATTTTGTGAGTGAGTAAGTCTATAACTCTGCTTTAGTTTTATGTATGGCTTTATAACAGAAAAAAATATTCCCCTTCGAGGAATCTCCAGCATATATCGGATTGTAGTAATAATGAGTTAAAAGTATTTCTGCATTGAACTGAACTGTATCTTGCACATCACGAACTAAATTGTAATCTCTAGAATTGAACTGAAATGAATAAAGGAAAAAAATTCCTTACCCTACATCACTGTTATTATTTTTTTAAAAAAAACCTAATCATTATTTTTTTTTTTTGGTAAAACTTGTCTGTGAACATTCTGCCATCACATCTTCATTGCATGCGCATATCCACAAGATGTAGTGCCATTAACACACACATTTTCAGAGGATTCACTGCACACGATGGGAGAGGAATGTGAAAGCTCGCCTATTGACAGCAAAGGCAGCGCTACTCCCACGGTGACAGTGCGCAAGGCTGTGGTAAGTGGGACAGTCAGTTCCAGTGGAATACAGATATAGAAGGAAGCACGTATAGTATCATGGTTAAACTTACACGTAGATCTCAAAAAAGGAAAGTGTACAAGAATTGTTAAAAAAATTCATTTATTTCTCATCCAACTTAAGAGTGATTTTGCATTTTCACAAGCAGATACAGCAACACTTTTTTGACACTTGTTCTAGAGTCGATGGAGAGAAGGACACCCGTAGAATTCCAGGTCTGGAATACAAGCCAATTTAAAGATTGGACGCATCCATGAGATCTTCTCCTTCCCCTTAATGTAGGTGATGGTATCCATGTGATCGAATAATTTAAGTGCAGTCACCATATCTTTATAGGGTATGCCAGGATCATCCCAGTGAATTCCATGGTAGAAATGTGTGAACCACTTTGCACTCTTCCATGTCTTAGCACACGTCACATGCTTGAAAGACCTTGGTGATGCAATGTTTGCTGAGAATGTCTCTATTATTCCAGCATCTTGTGTGTATGCTACAAACGCAACTTCTTTAAATACGAACTGTCTACATTCACTGTCATAGAAACCCTGAGCATCCGCAATGATGTTCACACCTTGAGATGTCATCGTGAAATGCTCTAGCTATGGTGCAGCACCTATTCATTTATACAGTTCGTTGCACAACACCTGTGATCAGGCAGTAGTTGATCATACGGTCATGTACAACTATAGTTCAATTATTTTATCTTGGCGCCTCGCGCATGCCCGCCCAGACGCGGGAGATTGCTGCGTTGCCAGTTGCACACGACGCACGCGCCAAGAGAAGCAGCGCCATAGTATAGTACAGTTCGCAAACTTACGTTTAGGGCGCAGTGCGCAGTTCATGGAGTAAAGCCACCACGGCCGTATTAACCCTTTCCCTGCTACAGAGACGTGCTCCCCGCATTCCGAGCTGTGCGCGATTTTGTCATCACTGCACTGCTCGCCTGCGCTGACACATGGTGTTCCGACAGCTTTGACACACTTATTATTCGATTTCACAAAAACTATTTGGCCCAAAAATTTGATTTTTACACATCATCTTGACTGATATCTTCCCCCCAAAAAATGACTTAATTTTGTTTCGATGTTCAACGCAGGTATTGTGCAGCATTAAATGTAGTAAACCATTGCACGAAATTTTAAAGAGTTTGGAGAGGTAAAAGTTCATAGCGTACCAGAAAAGTGTAGCCCCATTTGTTTGCGTGGTAATCTAATTACGGTGTACGCATACATGGAGACGGTGTTTCTACAGCATTTGAAAAAATGGCTCTGAGCACTATGGGACTCAACTTCTGAGGTCATTAGGCCCCTAGAACTTAGAACTAGTTAAACCTAACTAACCTAAGGACATCACACACATCCATGCCCGAGGCAGGATTCGAACCTGCGACCGTAGCGGTCACGCGGTTCCAAACTGAAGCGCTTAGAACCGCACGGCCACACCGGCCAGCTCTACAGCATTTACTTGTGTACAGTGTAACTGAGGCAAAATAATGGGAACCACCCCGCATTCGCAGAGGTAGATGGAAAACCACCTTAAAAACCACCCACAGGCTGGCCGGCACACTGGACCTCGAAACTAATCCGCCAGGCGGATTCGTGCGAGGGACCTGCACTCTTTCCTGCTCGGGAAGCAGCGCGTTAGACTGCGCGTGTATAGTTTGCGTAATATTATGTATTATCAAAAAATACAGTATAAGACATCTACCTGATCTTAAAATCAGGTAGATGTCTTATACTGTATTTTTTGATAATACATAATATTATGCAAACCATAAGATACAAGAGCGAATTATAAGCTTATCTTTTTTCGATGAGTGGAGATTGTCGACCATCAGTCATGAGCTAAGACCACAGCACAATAGAATTATCCTCGGCAAAACTTAGTGCCGATTTCCTCTGTAGAATACAATACACCCAGCAGAGATAGTGCATGCAACAGGCTTTCGGTGGAGATAGTCGCGACCTAGTGCTGAAGCGGTGTGGACGTGCGGTGAAGCGCTCCATGTTGCAGCTGACTGGTTACATAAACATGTATTACGGTACGTGTATATTGTTTTCCATGTGCAGCCATCGAACTTGGAAGTAGTGATACTTCTTGTTGATCGTCTCCATCATCTTTGTGTATTGTTCTTGAAGTGGAGGTTGCGTTTCGTAGCTGTAAATATTATCCATGGATTCCATCAGAAAAAATACTTGAAGTTCGCTTTTGACAAAAATACAAGACATGTGCAACCCACTGCTTTCGAAGTTCATGACAAGCTACATGGAAATTTCGGTATTTCTGGTGATAATGCAGAGTTCATTCAAATGGATGATGAGAAATACTGTGTTTTTTACTAAACTGCATTCCGTCGTCGTAGTGATTCTGTCAGCACCGTTGATATAAGTAACGCTGACAGAGAACTGAAAACTGGCAGGGTGCTAACCCTTCCCTAGAGCCAACAAGGACTTAATACAGGCACTTTCCACTTATGGACAGGTAAAAATCATCTAATTCGAAAAATGGCCCACTAGATACAAGATCCAGTGCTACAACGGGGTTAGATCTGTACCAATGTTTGTTGTTTCCGACATCCCGTCCCAAATTCTTGTAGGCGGTTGAAAAGCATGCATAACATACTTTTGGTAAACTCCTAAATGTCACGTGTGTAATGAACCAGCACAACTGCCTATGATGCTTATCTATTCTATAAAATAACGTGCAACAGCAGAAAAGACTGCAGACAAAAGAATTGATTCTTTCAAGTACTGCAACGGGCAACACCAGAACACTCAAGCGGAATCTGCTGGCCCCTCTCCTAGTTTAGTAGAAGAGGAGTAACAGACTAGCAACAAGTGAAGTTCAAAATGGTTCAAATGGCTCTCAGCACTATGGGACTTAACATCTATGGTCAGCAGTCCCCTAGAACTTAGAACTACTTCAACCTAACTAACCTAAGGACAGCACACAACACCCAGCCATCACGAGGCAGCGAAAATCCCTGACCCCGCCAGGAATCGAACCCGGGAACCCGGGCGTGGGAAGCGAGAACGCTACCGCACGACCACGTGATGCGGGCAACAAGTGAAGTACTCAAGAACGCAGACATCTATCAAAGGTATGGAACCGATAAGGGCCATTCTGCAACTGATGATGCCGATGATGATGATGATGAGGTCCCATACTCCAAGGAGCGTAGGGGACGATGCGGGAGACCGCACCGCCGTACTAGGCAACGTCCTAGTGGAGGTGGTTTGCCATTGCTTTCCTCCGACCGTAATGGGGATGAATGATGATGATGCAGACGACACAACGACGCCCAGTCATCTCGAGGCAGGAAAAATCCCTCACCGCGCCGGAAATCGAACCCTGGACCCCGTGAGCAGGAAGCGAGAACGCTACCGCAAGACCACGAGCTGCAACTATTGTTCAGGAAAACAGCTACAGGGTCTGTGAAATCTCAAATCAAGAGCAAGAAAACGAAACGGACATAGAAAGTGAAAGTCTTCCTTGTTCTTATCGAAATCAGAACAAGAAACGGCCATTAGAAAAGGGCAGTTCGGACTCCGAAGAAGATCATGAAGAAAAATTAGCAAACAGAAACCCGATAATGTTCCAGCAATACATGGTGGACCCGAAACTGAGGTGGAAAGTCAAGCGGTTCAAATGGCTCTGAGCACTATGGGACTTGACATCTATGGTCATCAGTCCCCTAGAACTTAGAACTACTTAAACCTGACTAGCCTAAGGACAGCACACAACACCCAGTCATAACGAGGCAGAGAAAATCCCTGACCCCGCCGGGAATCGAACCCGGGAGCCCGGGCGCGGGAAGCGAGAACGCTACCGCAGGACCACGAGCTGCGGACCAAGTCAAGCGGACACAGATATTCTTCAGTCCCGACAACGACACGCGGCGAGACCCTTGAACTGTCCACATCAGCCGGCCGTGGTGGTCGAGCGGTTCTAGGCGCTTCAGTCTGGAACCGCTCGACCGCTACGGTCGCAGGTTCGAATCCTGCCTTGGGCATGGATGTGTGTGATGTCCTTAGGTTAGTTAGGTTTAAGTAGTTGTAAGTCTAGGGGACTGATGACCTCAGATGTTAAGTCCCATAGTGCTCAGAGCCATTTTAACCATTTGTCCACATCAGGAAAGTAAACCCAACCACTGCAGGAAACAACACGACAGACAACAACACAGCAACAGCGAGGGCAACCACAGCAACTGAGACTGGAGAGTGTAAATAAGTAAGTAAAGTAGAAGATTGTGCGGAAACTGCTTTCAGTGTCTCCACACGATCTGCAAAGCACACAGTTAAGGCGACAGACAGAAATATTAGCAACCAAAGGACTATAAAATCTAAATGCAGCACCTCGGAAAAATAAGAAAGACGCGAAAAGAGAATACCAAGACGACGAGAAAGGAGAAATGGAAAGTGAAACTCCTGGAAACGAATCCAGACAAGGCAACTAAGCAGGGGAATATGAATGAATATGGAAACTGACATATTAACCAGAATGGAACTGGAATTAGAGAGCTTAGAAAAGCAACCGGATGGACGCGTTATCAAAGCGTTTATGCTCCATCAGTAACACATAAAGTAAGTAGTAAAGTTTGATTTACTCCAACTACCCCATACTTGATGAGACACGCAAAGGGTAGCATAATAATTAGAGAAGATTTCAGTTGTGTTTAAAGACCGGCAGACAAAACCGGCTCGGCCCCTAATTGCGGCACCTTAAATACCATTACTAGAGAACTAAAACTGATGGACGACATAGATCTACTAACCATCGTGCGATCTCACTATATGTATCTATCTCCACTGTCAGCCTCCAGACTAGACAGGTTTTATACCACAACAGAAATAGCTCTACAGGACTATGAAGTAATCACGGTCAGCTTCTTGGATCACCATGCAGGTATCGTTAAAATGAAAGGCTTACCGCGGTCCACCGTAATGGGAAGGGGGTACTGGAAGTTAAATTGCAATGTATTGAACGTTGAGAGTGGGCAAAAACAAAAGTCTGTGAATGTTATCGAACATGGATTCATGGGAAGTGGATCTCTAGTAGAGTTCTTGAATGATGGGATGAACTGGTGAATCCTGGAATTTGTTAAGAAACGTAGCGCATAGGGAGAGTGAGACTATAATGAAAAACATCGAATTATATTACGTGATTGTTCAAGAGCTCCAAGGAAAAGTGGACAACGGAAAAGACTGATCTCGCGAACTGACGAAATTTAAAAAATATCCTAGAACTACAGGAAAAGAAGTGAAGGCAAAATAATCACTTGTAGAAATAAGAGATGCATATCAGACGAAAAATATAGCATCTCACACCTCAGCAGAGAACGGAAGAGGTTTGTGGGAAACCTAACGACTTCCAACAGGAACAACACCATTAATATGGATGATATTACAGACTATTTTCGGAGACTCTTCGGAGAACAATCATTAGATCCTGCTAAGACCGCAAGTTTGCTACGATACTGCACGACTTCCCTCAAAAACGAAAATGTCACTACGTTGATAGAGCCCATATCCCAAGAAGAAATTGCAGAAATTATACAGCAAGCACCACGTAATAAGGGTCCGACATTGACGGCATATCGGACAAATATTACAAAGCATTGTGGTAATTATCAAAGCGGAATTCGTGGAGGTTATTAAACAGAAACAAAGAGCGGTCAAATATATTCACAAAATGAACCAGAGATTACAGTCCTTATGCTCAAAACTTCGAAACTAAGAAGAATAATGACTTTGAGCTGACTGAAAAACAATGGCGCTCCCAATAGTCGCAAGGCTAAAAGGGGCTCTTCTAGAGATAACCGACCCTGGCCGAAAGTGTTGTGTTCCCAACAGGAAGATCATTGGTGGACTTGCTCTCTGAGAGGCACGACCTTCTTGCCATGGATATACCAAACCGGAACAGTGGGACTGTTGAACATCAACATAGAAAATACCTTTGACAAAGTCAATCACCAATATCTAAGAATGTGTTGAAAAGGTATAACTTCCCACAGGCCACAATAGATCTACTGCTACCAGACCGGAATTCAATGGTCTCCAAAATACAAATAAACGGTTACTTCAGGGCAGAATTCTCAGTTCAGCGCTCAGTCCGACTGGGATGGCCGTTACCCATTATATTATTTATAATTTCTTTGCCGCCAGTGATCCGCTCAGTCACCAACTACTTATCTGGAATAAATGTTGGTGCACAAAGATTCGCCCTTAACTCTTATGTCGACGATATAACAATTGTACTCACGCAACATCATGACATTAGGAAGATATTAGAAATAATTGGTTCTTATAAGTAAGCAGCGGGAGCAACAACAAAATCCGGCTCCTGTGGTTGAACAAAACTTCAGAACTCACGCCAAATCCCTTCACAGCATGCGACGAAATGGAAGTGTTCGACGTTAAACAGAAGAAAAATATGAACGAAGTGGTTGAGGATAATTCCAAATCAATGGTGAGGAAAGTAAGAGGTGCCTTAGGAACTTTAATCTTATTCAAATGATACAATATGTCAGTATGCTGTCCCTTTCAAAAATAATATCCATAGAGTGACAATACATTGCTCAAATAAAAGAGTATATAATGTGGTTCATCTGGAAAGGGATGCCACTCCGTGTAGCCAGACGCCAGTTAACAAAACCGTCAACTGAAGGTGGCTTGATAGATTATGAGACAAAATGCACCGCCGTCATAGTTAAAAATCTTACAAAATCCTTGAAACAGCCAGCAATTAGTCGGATTTATTGAAGGTCTATGGGCATTTACCTCAAGAAGTAGAAATCAAGAACGGACTCCCACGTATATTACTTGCACTCTTAAAATCACAACTGGAACTGTAGAAAGACTCCCAAATGAAAAGAACTTTCTGACACTCCACTCCTTATCACGTTTGTCAGACATCAGCAAAAACACACTGTGAGTGCGTTAGCGTCTCTAGAATCAGTTACTGGGGTTAGGGGTGGACCCTTGTTCTAATACAGAGCACATCAGTGTTTAGCTATATACAATTCGTTTAATTTCAGAATTATTGTCAAAGAAGTGCACGAATTTACAATGACTGTCACATTACACTTACAGGGCAGTTGTCCGTGTAACGCATTACATCCTGTTTAGTGGAAATAACCCTCAGCACAACAATATTAAATTTAAACAGAAGGTTCTCTACAAGATTATTCTTACAACTACACCATAAAGTTGGCCAAGATTATGACAAATCATCCGACTCTGGTTCCAAGTTTGGTACTATTTTGGATGACAATCAAGTCTGCAGAGGATGGTTAGTTTCTTGTGACAAGATGAGCAAAAGATTACTCAAGATAGGTCGAGTTCACAGTGAACGCAGGCTGGTAAACCAAGTTTATGCCTCTGCTAGCGGCATTTTCCTTAGCTGCGATGAGCTGTCAGCTGCATGGCTGCTCTCGCCCTCCGAAAATTTTATAAAAAGCTAATCAAAATCCTTACTGATTTCATCAGCAGAAGCTGTCCTATGTTTCTCATTAGGCGATAAAACATGCAACAATCCCTTGTCTGGAAAATATGGCGATATAAACGTGCATAAATGGTGCAGCGTCTATACTTCAATGGCGTCTCAGTTCTCACAAGAACAATTAACTAGGTGGCTGTGTCATTTCTCTGCTACTGGAGCTCAATGACTCTTCAGATAATTTCTAGCTGAATGTCAGCCAAAGTGAACACAGTGTTCACACAAAATTCCTCTTTTGGAGTCATACAGAGAATCATGCACCCTGTTCTACACTTGACAGTGGTTCAGAAGAGAGTTCGCGAAGTTTTCGGTCTTGTGCCTTTCACGCTTCACGTCACGCCTTTTTTAGACCAATGGAATCGTTCCTTTCATCTAGTGGAAACTACATCTCTCAACGCAAAGGGCCTAACATTAAACTGTGTCGAAATATCGCCCTTATCTACTATTTCCGAGTTTATTTCAGCCAATCGGACATTTTGTGCTCCTGACGCCTAAAGGTTACATGCATACATCACGAGCATACCATTAGCATTTCATGTGATCAGCTGTGTCACTGGTCTGTTTGTATCCATCTGGAAATTTCCCAATACAGTTTCTTTCTTGTGGAGTTAATATTTACTGTTTTACCCCATATACAATTTCAAGTGTCTCACATGGTGCAAGCCCAATGATTTTCCGGTTTTTGGGTTAATAAATTCAACTGCATTATCATAAACCACCTTACTTACTTCCATAGGGCCTTTATGTATAGAAAAGAACTTGTGACTGTGATGTTTTTTTCTTTATAGAAAGATGGTGGGTTTTCACAAGTACCTTTTGTGCTAGTGAAAATACTCGTGAGGTTGCCGTTTTCTCCGCCGTGTTATTTCTATTTAACACCGCATTTTTCAAGTTGCTCAGAGCCAATTTTACCAGATGTTGATGTTGTACACTGAGTACTGGCGGGTATTTAATTATTTTCCTGATAAGTCCCTGTACTATATATATATCATCTGACTTGTGTATCAGAATTGGTATTGCCAATAGTGCATTATGCTCTAGGCATACCATTTCTCTCTCGGTTTCGCGTAAATGAACTACATCCTCCTCAATTTGGTTGCCGCGCGGGATTAGCCGGGCGGTCTGAGGCGCTGCAGTCATGGACTGTGCGGCTGGTCCCGGCGGAGGTTCGAGTCCTCCCTCGGGTATGGGTGTGTGTGTTTGTCCTTAGGATAGTTTAGGTTAAGCAGTGTGTAAGCTTAGGGACTGATGACCTTAGCAGTTAAGTCGCATAAGATTTCACATACATTTTTTCAATTTGGTCATCATCAGTCTTTGTAGAGCTGCGTATATTAACTGTTGTCAATCCTTGTTCTTCATCCTCGAACGATAGCCAGTCAGTTGTCTCCCAGCATGCTGGTATTTGTATCTGATCACCCCCTAAACCTACTTCAGAAACTCGTTGATCCAAGCTACGTCTGTTTACATGTTTAATTATAAAATCAGTTTCATTTGGAGACTGGATCTTTTGCGACTGGTCTTCGTACCGTTCATCGCGTCAGTTTTGTTTTTTACCTGGGTTTGGGGGACTCAACTCGACTTCCTGTACCGGTTCATCTCGTGTGTGTTGTCTTGCTGAAGTCTGATTCTCCCAAACTTTCTGCGTTCTAGGCACTGAAGTTCCACCCGAATATTTGGGTTTTGTGGTGGAAAACCTTTAAACCTTACTGCTTCGTTTGCGTGGTGATCACACCGCGAATTGTAGTTGCCACCATAATTTCTGGAACAGAAGCCATTATTGTAATTCCGTGGCTCACCAAAAACATAGTTATTGTTTGACCTCTGCCAAAACCATAGGTATTATTATCCCATGAGAGATTACTATTCTTCCCAAAACGATTACCTTTCCCAACGTTACTATTGCCATTGAAAACTTTATTAAAGGCCAATAGGTTGCTATTATTCCCCCTACCATTGGTTTCTCTTACTGCACGTTGTTTCTTCTCGTCATCTTCACTGAAGATGAATTCAAGTTCTCTTAACATCACTTTCAATGCCCGTGTATTATCTTCAGCTCTGACAATCAGCGATTGCTGATAACGCAAGGGTAACTTCATTGTGCAAATACGTATCAGTTCCACATCACAGTATGGATTGTCTAAACACTGATTCTTTTTCGAAATTTCTTCAAAAACTCTAACAGGCTTCTTTTCTCCCGAGTTTTCAAATGACGCTTTCTGTAACAATTTATATTTTATCCTATTTTGGGCTTCGCGGACCAGTATCGCTCCAAGAATGCAGACTTAAATTGTTCATACGACTGACAGTTTGCAGCGACCCTTTGCATCGTTTCCGCTATTGTGCATTCCATATGACCACAAATGAAACCAAGTTAATGGCTAAATGGCCAATGTTCTGGTAAACCGGTCTGGAATTGATGTATAGCCGTCCGGGGCTGTAAGCCGTTCCCGTTTTCTCTGTAATGATGGAATTTTGTGACTGTCAAAAAGTGTTCATTGTCAAATTTTTCTATTGCACCATATGGCGTTTGTGTTTTCGCAACGCCGGGCGCTGTGGCCGAGCGGTTCTAGGCGCTTCAGTCCAGAACCACGCTGCTGCTACGGTCGCAGGTTCGAATCCTGCCTCGGGCATGGATGTATGTTAAGTAGTTCTAAGTCTAGGGAACTGATGACCTAAGAAGATAAGTCCCATAGTGCTTAGAGCCACTTGAACCATTTTTGTTTTCGCAACATTTTCTGTTCCCTTCAGTTTCTTTGTTTTCCTTTATTCTTACTACCACATTTGGATCCTGAGACGACATATTTGAGTTCCATCTAGAATTGCATCTATTCAGTGCTGTGCAATTATCTAAACCGTACCGTTCCTCGTGTATCGGACTGGAAGATATGTATTTAAATTTCCCATTACTGGATCAGTGTTTTGTCTTTCTACTTTCTTCATATTGAGCTGCGGTATATGACCTGTTGTACTGTAACTCCTAAATTGAGAATTTGGTATGTATGACACAGCAATTTGCTCAGTTATTGCGTCATTCGCGTACGTTCGGAGGGTCGGCTGCCGCTCTGTTGGTATGCGTGCAGTTACCGCTTCTCGCACCATTGTACGCTGTGAACGCACATTACCTGCTTCGCTCACCTGTCTCAAGTGTACTCCTAGCATTTGCTTCTGTTTCTGATCCAAAGTTCCTGACGCAACAGCTTGTGGACATACAAGTTTTTTGTGTTTCCGCAGCTGACACGGAAGATTGCATAACGGACTTAGTTACCTGTGGATATTTTTTCCACCACTCTGTCAGATGATACTATCAATTCCGTCGCCTCACAGGTGCTTTCTGTACGGTTCTCAATACACTGGTTCAGTTCTGTACGAAGCTGTTCGTGCAGCTGCTAATTTTTCGAGACGATGTTTACAATGCGCGTGACATATTTTCTGACATTGAGTACTTCCACGATTTGTTGCGCCTTACCAGACGCCTTACGTGCTAAATTATGAACTGTTTAGTTGATATTAGACACTGTATCCTGCACGTGGTCAATGTCAGTAGGCATCTTTTTATGATCGGCCATAAGCGATTGAATTATTTCGCGCGAGTCTCTCGCTTCTTTCCTGATTTCAATAGACTATTCCTTGGCTTTCGTTGGCAGTTTATGCTGATCTTTACGGACTTTTTCGATCGCAGCATTCGTTTCAATTTTGAGACCATTTAAAGCAGCATTTGTGGTAGATAACCTTGCATTAGTTTCCGTTTCTAAGTCTGCTAACCCTGCATTAGGTTACTTGACAACAACAGTGAGTCGCATCAAAATGGCGAATACACCGTCATTTGTCACCATTTGGTGTACATTTCGTCGTTTGTGTCTTTCATGTGACGTCTCACTGACTTCTGTGTGTAGTGCTGGCGCACTTGCACACAATTTTTCCGTAGGAAACCGTGGTGTCACCGCCAGACACCACACTTGCTAGGTGGTAGCCTTTAATTCGGCCGCGGTCCGTTAGTATACGTCGGACCCGCGTATCGCCACTATCAGTGATTGCAGACCGAGCGCCGCCACACAGCAGGTCTAGAGAGACTTCCTAGCACTCGCCCAGTTGTACAACCGGCTAGCGATGGTTCACTGACAAAATATGCTCTCATTTGCCGAGACGATAGTTAGCATAGCCTTCAGCTACGTCATTTGCTACGACCTAGCAAGGCGCCATTACCAGTTACTATTGATACTGAGTCATGTACAGTCAAGAGCGACGCTCATCATTAATGGATTAAAGTTAAGTATTCCACCAGCTACATCCGTTTTTCTAAAGTCTAATTTCCTTATCCTGTTCCAGACCTCACGCCAGACTGCGTGAGCTAAATCGCGTGCCTTTCGGCTTCCTCTAGTACCCGGTGTTGGCTCTCCTGCCAACCCACAACAGAAACCGTCTCGTTTGAGTCACAATTACAACATTTGGTTCAACGTCTCCTGATTCTGTTTCTGAACCCCTAGATCCGTCATGTGTTCGGTTTTGTGCGATCGCAACCTGAGATACGGATCGCGAAACTGCCACCATTCCCTCTGCATTGTCACTTCGTTGGGTTTCGTGACTTGCATTCGATATATGTTGTTGTAGGTCAGTTTCTGTCCTATCTAGCTCTTATCTTTGCCTATATGCGATGATCTACGTCCTTCCGCCATCTCAGACCGTCTAACTAACACCCATCTTTCACGATTTGCGCGCGCCTGAGCTTTATTCAACATGAAGGTATTTGAACTGACACTTCAAAATATCGTGGAAAATCTCTTATGCATTTACACATAATTATCAATGCCCTTCAGTTTGTGTGTTTTCAAACGCACTCAACAAAGCTGTGAATAACTTCGCGTGCTTCAGAAAGGTCATGCACAAGCTACTTTTACTCAAAACACAAAAATTTTTCTTTACTCGTTAATACAACCTTTTCTTCTCTGTGGATCACATATTTATAGTAATCTGACCACTACACAGACACATACATTGAGTAACCATGTCACTATTTGTTTTTCAAAAAACTTTTTCTCAATGCTAAGTTTTAATTACTCTTTCTAATTTGACTAATTGCCATCCTGGCAGACCAATTTCCATCCTGGCAGGGTCGCCATTATCTGACGCCATACTACTATTCACGTTTGTCAGACATCAGCAAAAACACCCTGTGAATGCGTTAGCATCACTGCAATCAGTGACTGGGGTTAGGAGTGCACCCTTATTCTAATACAGAGCACATCAGTGTTTAGCTTGTTTAATTTCAGAATTATTGCCAAAGAAGTACACGAATTTACATAGACTGTGACATGACACTTACAAGCAGTTGTCAATGTAACGCATTACATCCTGTTTAGTAGAAATAACCCTGAACACAACAATACCAAATTTAAACAGAAGGTTCTCTACAAGATTATTCTTACAACTACACCACGAAGTTGGCCAATATTACGACAAATCATCCGATTCTGTTCTATTTAGGATGACAAGCAAGTCTACAGAGGATGGTTAGTTTTTTGTGACAGGATGAGCAAAAGATTACTCAAGGTTTCTTGAGTTCATAGTGTACACATGCTGGTGAACGAACAAGGTTATGCCTCTGGTAGCAGCATTTAGCTTAGCTATGATGAGCTGTCAGCTGCATGGCTGCTCTCGCCTTCCGAAAATCCTATAAAAAGCTAATCAATATCCTTACTGATTTTATCAGCAGAAGCTGTCCTACATGCACTCATCCGTTGACTGCAAAATATGGCGTTACACACATGCTTAGATGGTGCAGCGTGTATACTTCAGTTCCCTCTCAGTTCTCACAAGAGCCGGCCGATGTGGCCGTGCGGTTCTAGGCGCCTCAGTCTGGAACCGCGTGACCGCTACGGTCGCAGGTTCGAATCCTGCCTCGGCATGGATGTGTGTGATGTCCTTAGGTTAGTTAGGTTTAAGTAGTTCTAAGTTCTAGGGGACTGATGACCACAGCAGTTAAAGTCCCGTATTGCTCAGAACCATTTTTTTTTTTTTTAACATTTCCTCCAGCAGCTTTTCCACCTTTTCCTCATTGACATGTGGGATTTCGGTTTGGTATGTTAATGCTGTCGAATTGAGTGTCACCCCATTGCATTACATACTGCACATTTTGATAGGCATATGTGCTCATTATCGCTGAAGTATGTCAGCTGCCATATTGATCTACTTTTTTACGACTTATACAATCTCTCATGCAATGTGCGAAATTGATATTCATTCAAGCTACCACCTTACAACTTCACTACAAAAATATTATTGGCGAACTACAGAAAGAAACATTCCACACATCAGTCAGCGAATAAAACACAAAGATATTAACTGAAAGCTAGTGTGGTCTAATTTTTAAGACGCAACTATTAGCTCAAAACTGCGCTCGATTGCTTACATGTTCTTAAGCCATCATATTCCGACATTG
Organism: Schistocerca piceifrons; assembly: GCF_021461385.2. Taxonomy (NCBI): domain Eukaryota; kingdom Metazoa; phylum Arthropoda; class Insecta; order Orthoptera; family Acrididae; genus Schistocerca; species Schistocerca piceifrons. The sequence continues at coordinate 6,847,063 of NC_060149.1, forward strand.
CAGTGACACCACCTGTGATTCGTGAGAAACCCTTACTGTTAACATTATCGCTTGACTGACACAGTGCTGCAACGAAGAGTTGAACGTTTACAAATGCTAGACTTGTGGAAATTCATTAAATTTAAATGTACAATGTTATTAATGACAATAATGGCTGAAATTAGCACCTGGAAGCTAATGTTCATGGATTTCAAAACGTTCCTGGCTTCAAAGATAAGAACAATCACGTGGCTTCATATTCCTATATAAATTACGTCATCAAAGATAAAGGTGAATCTCTAACCGAATTCAGTCTGTACTTGCACAAAGAAAGGGACAAAATTGACAGAAATAACTGGAATGAGGAAAAATTTGGCGAATTCATGTACTTGTCTTGAAAAAAGGATGTTTAAAAAGGGAAACACCAAATAGTTACTTTTTAAAGGAAATCTCGAGTTTATGTAGATACAAAGCTTAATTCTCTTATTTCAAATGCAGTCAGAATAAAAATTTTATCCTTCTAAAATGCCAGGAATCACATAAAAGCATACCTCCGAGAAGGAGAAAGTTTTGGTTCCGAAAGTAAATAGGTGTAGTCACCAAAGTCATACTAAGATAGAAATGACTATAAAGCTGTTTACCTTTGCAAATTTGAAAAATTACCAAATTTTCCTTTTAATGACTCACCACTGTAAATTTGTTATAAATTGTAAATAAATTTATGCTGTAAAAAAGGTGGAGCAACGGATAACGCATTCGACTGCAGATAGGGAGGTCAGATGTTCGAATCGTGGAAGGGTCATATATTTGTAAGAGTTTTACACGAAATACGAAAATAGCATTAGTAACAAATGATTGTAGCAGTTGACTGTGGAATGTATTATTTATAGCTTCACATTAGCCTTAGTCTGAGAAATCGACAGTAGAGGATAAACACATTTACATTTCGAACAAACAATTCACTTTTTTGGAAAACTTTGCTAGTAGTGAAGTTATCACCACACTCCCACAGTACAACGAGCTGTAGGACGACAAGGATTTAAGGAGAGATATAAGGCGTGTACAACATGCAGGTGACACAAACGTAAAGGCTGCGATGTTTGTGGGTATAAAATAACGATATCGCCTGAAGCAGACTTATTTCATCTTTATTTGAGATGATGATACTGTAAAAGTTTAAACACTAACGAGCCTAGCTGGACGGTACGAAGATAAAAAATTGTTTCTAATGAAGTAAAAAGTGTGTGGTCACATTAACTGAAAAATATCTTTTAGAACGTGATGTCTGTGAACAGTGACCGTAAAGGTAAGCGCATGTAAACAGTAAGTGAAAAACTGTTATAATATGCGATTTGGTTTTCATATGAGAGGACTGTCATGTCGGTTTACAAATAAGTTAAAATGTTCTTCCGGGTTAGATTCTAACCAGCGGTATAAGGACATCATCATAAAATTCGACGGTCTACCGCTCTATCAACTGAGTTACCGAATAATTGAAGTTTAGTTAGGTAAAACGACAATTTTCACTAGGAGTTTAATTTCGTTAAATGAAACTATCCTTCGTTTCAATAGTGGGAAAGCATGTCTCTGAAGTAAGTTAATGTTAACTTCACAGTGCGACACACTTTTAATTAAGTTAGTAAACGTGTGCGTCGATATGGTGGCAATTTGACATTACAGTGCAACCACATTTTACGCATCGTCTCATACCCTGGGCTGGCCGCGGTGGTCTAGCGGTTCTAGGCGCTCAGTCCGGAGCCGCGCGACTGCTACGGTCGCAGGTTCGAATCCTGCCTCGGGAATGGATGTGTGTGATGTCCTTAGGTTAGTTACGTTTAAGTAGTTCTAATTTCTAGGGGACTGATGACCACAGATGTTAAGTCCCATAGTGCTCAGAGCCATTTGAACCATTTTTCATACTCTGGAACGCACAAAAACAACTTTTTAGGAGTTTTTATAGATTTATTTGTACAATATGGAATGGAACGTTTTAGTGGGCTTTCAAATATTTGTATTTCATTTCCTTTTTTATAAAGACATACAGACATTCAAGTGGAAAAAAGCTTGTTATGAGCATAAAATGACATAATCAGCCGTTTGGGATAATTTGCAGAAGACAGTCAAATATCCTATTGTTGCAAGCGGAGTTCTTTGATATTATTAATACATCAAAGCATTGCTCCAAATACAGGCGGAAATGACATGTAAAAGTTTAACAACGGCGTCACGTATTCCGTTTGCCTGTACACCTTCGGTACCAGTATTTGTTGGCTGGCTGTCTTATTGCGGCGTACACGAATATTGCGTAATTGAGAAAGCGGTATAAGAGGGCTGCGCTATGGGACTGTGAGGAGGCACAGCCTGAGGCTCTCTCGACGGCTGGTGCCTAGGCGTAGGCGAACGGTCCCGTGGATTGTCTGAAGTTTCGCTGTGCTGGCTTCGATGCAGTCTGACATAAATGAGAACGCTGCGATGCTTATCACAGGAAACGACGACAGACGCTGACTAGGAACCATCACATTAAAATCGTCTGCTCTTCGAACTAAATGGGAGGCTATTGACCGACGTATTTATCGATCTAAGACGTTCTTGCTGGGAGGAATCGTTTGTTAGCAACATAAATGCTGTTAAAAATTATCCTACTGTCGAGTTTTCCGAGTTCGAAATTTGCGTCGTACAAAGAGTTAAATCTTTGCTGTAATGTAAAACAGTCGTTTGGTACTAGTCACATGCGTCGTGAGCATGCATCATTGATTTCAATGCCCGATTTGAAGTGTATTGAAATGAAGTTACAAGGAGAATTGGATGTGGTCGATTTAATCAGACGATACTGAGCGAATTAAAATAGAAACTGAGACACTAAAAGTAATAAATAAGTTCCGAGATCTGGGTAGCAAACTAAATGATGATAGCTGTAGCAGAAAGAATATAAAATGTGCATTGACTACAGCAAGCAAAATATTTCTGAAAAAGAGAGATTTGTTAACATGGAATATAGATTTAGGAAGCCTTTTCTGGTGTGTAGCCTTGTATAGCAGTGAAAAGTGGGCGATAAGAAGTTCAGTCGAGAAGAGAATAGCTGCTTTTGAAATGTAGTGCTGTAGAAGAATGTTGATGATCAGATAGGTAGATCACGTAACTAACGAGGGGGTACTGGTTCTAAATCGAAAAAGAAACGAAATGTGTGGCGTAACTTCACTAAAAGCAGGTTCAAAATGGTGCAAATGGCTCTGAGCACTATGGGACTCAACTGCTGTGGTCATAAGTCCCCTAGAACTTAGAACTACTTAAAACTAACTAACCTAAGGACATAATTCACATCCATGCCCGAGGCAGGATTCGAACCTGCGACCGTAGCGGTTGTGCGGTTCCTGACTGTAGCGCCTTTAACCGCTCGGCCAGTCCGGCCGGCGACTAAAAGAAGGGATCGGTTGATAGGACACGGATAAATTCATCAAGATATTGTGGATATGGTAATGGAAGGATGTGTGTTTGGGAAGGAGGGGAAGGTAAATATTTTACAGGGAGACCAAGGCTCGAATACAGTAAGTTTGTTCTAATGGATGTAGGTGGCGGAAGTTATGCAGAAATAAGGAGTGTTGCAGATAATATACCTGCATCGACAGCTGTATTAAACCTGTCTTCCGAGTAAAGAACACAACAACAATAACAATAAATGTACAAAGACGATGCTAATCTGTGAAATATCTTACCTTGTGCTTCCAACACCATGTGGGAAGTCATGCAACTCAAAAATCAAAATGATTGCCATTTGGGGTGGGAAATCGGTTTCGTAGACGTCTTTCTGAATCAGAAAGCGTGGCAATAAAATAATAATTCAAGCTCATCTGGCCACTGATAAAATAAAACGTAGATTGATTCACAATGAGAGTGCGTCTCCAAAGTGCCTAATATTCACAAAAAAGAGCAGAAGTTTCACACGATCTAATGTCTTGGGCTGTAACCTAATGAGAAATGCATGTAAATATCGTGTCCGTCACGAAATACCGCTTATCAGCAATTTAAAGCAAAAATGCAGTGTGGAATAAAAAGTGAAGCACCCCGAAATGCGGGAGGAAAACAAATGAAACTTCACGAGTTGAGATGACCTGTGACATTATTTCAGCGATTAAAAAATCTTGTCAAATTTACTAAGGACTTGGCGGTATGAACGCACATACTGATATGACGTTGCACCACTTTTAGCTGGGATGCGTACACTGATTCGGTTGGAAAGGGTGTCACCTGAGACAAACTGGCCTACAGCTGTTGCAACTGGACCTGATATCTTGGATATTGGTAGTGGAACGGAGTTGAGGTCTGAGCTGGTACTGTTCATGAACACTCGGGGACACATCTAGGAACACACTGGCCACGAGAGTACCTGAACGTCACTCAGAGGGTTAGTAGAGATACGTCCCATGTGTTGACGAGCATTGTCCTGTTGAAAAATGGCACAACGATACTGCCGCATGAGAGAGGACACAGCCGGCTGCTGTGGCCCAGCGGTTCTAGGCGTTTCACTCCGGAACCGCGCTGCTGCTACTGTCGCAGGTTCGAATCCTGCCTCGGGCATGGATGTGTGTGATGTCCTTAGTTTAGTTAGGTTTAAGTAGTTCTAAGTCTAGGGGACTGATGACCTCACATGTTAAGTCCCATAGTGCTTAGAGCCATTTGAACCATTTGAACATGAGGACGCAGGATTTCTGTGACATATCGCCACAGTTCTCTCTGTCACTACTAACCGTGACCTGAAGTAATACCCGATGGATCTCCACACTATGTTCCGAGGAGGAACACCGCTGTACCTATCCACAACAATGGATGAATTGGATCTCTCTCCAGATCGCCACCATACTTGCCGACAATAGTCATCCAGGCTAGGGCATAAGTGCGATTCGTAGCGGAACACTATGCGACGCCAAGTCTGTCCACTTAGCCTGCGCCCGTCGGGGTGGCCGAGCGGTTCTAAGCGCTACAGTCTGGAACCGCGCGACCGCTACGGTCGCAGGTTCGAATCCTGCCTCGGCCATGGATGTGTCTGATGTCCTTAGGTTAGTTAGGTTTAATTAGATCTAAGTTCTAGGGGATTGATGACCTCAGACGTTAAGTCCCATAGTGCTCAGAGCCAATTGGACCATTTTGAACCTTAGCCTGCCAGCAGCAGGACCGGGTTCCATTCCTGGCTGGGGGAGGGGAGGGAGAGGGAGATTTTTTCTCTTGGGGCTAGGTATTGTGTTTTCTTCGTCATCATTTCATCGTCATCGACACGAAAGTTGTCCAGTATGGCGTCAACTGAAAAGACATTTAACTCTGCGGCTGAACTTCTCCGGATGGGGATTCCTGGCCATCAATGCTACACGATCATGTCAATTCATTTACAGTGCGACGCCATTCGTTAGTAGTCCATGATTGCCAGTCACGGTACCCTCCCAACGCAGTCCTTCGTATTGCGGTGTTGTCCGCAGCCTACGAATCGGGACGGAAATTCCTTAATCTGATTGCTACAAGGCCCTGACCAATAGTGCGAGATGACTCAGAATGTTGCAGGGGACCATTACTAGTTTTCGTGTGCCAGGCCCAGATGTGAACGGTTTACGTGTGCCGTGCACAATACGGCGGCCCTTCATAGTGATAGTCAGACGTAGTCGACGAGATCCTTGACGATAAGTATGCATGCTCTCATGCACCCATGCTGTACAGCACGGGCCACTGTAACCTATGGATGCCCCATAAATATGGCTATTGCACGACTCGCCAGCTGGCAAAATGGAGACCTACAATGAAGCCCCTTTCAAACTGTCACCTGCGGATACCTCTGTTCCACGTTAGTACGCGGGATCTGCGTGTCCTACAGAGTAATCACTATATATCTTCGCTGTACAAGCCTCTTATGTATGTTACCATACCGGGTAACAACGCTAATCACGAACAACACTAATCCACTGTGGTGACTGTTCTATATTTCGCAGAGAATTGCAACTCTAACCATTCACATACCCGCCAGTGGTGTTTATGAGTATTAAGTTACACTGATATCAGACAATGCTTTCCAGGAGCTTTACGTTGTTTGTCAGGCAGTGTGTATTTAATAACAGTCAAGGCGGAAAAGTCATGTGTAATGTAATCCAATTATTTGGACTATACAAAGCGAGTTTAATAAGACTGTTGCTGTTCATGTTATACATGAACGAGTTAGCAAATTGTATTAGTTGCTATCGTACGATTGTAGCAAATGGTGTTATTTGTGAGGAAATATGGTAAAAATTGCATCAGTTTCCAGTTAGACTATGATAAGGTTTCAGCTTCGTGCAAAGACAGGCAGCCTGCACTTTATTGAAGGAAAGCTTAAAATGTGGTATCGTCTGACAACTAGACAGTCCGGTCATATTCATATCTGCGAGTAATAAGGTGGGCGATGTGTCAAGGTATGAAGTGGAACGATCAGACAGGATCAGTTGCAGGTAAAGCGGATGTCAGGCTACGGTTCACTGGTAGTATGCCGAGGAATCGTAGTTGGTCAACAAAAGATACTATAAGTAAGACATTTGTACAGCTTGTTGTGACCTGCTGAAACTACTTTCCTCTGGCCACAACTGTGGGTTCTCTGATTGCTCTGGGAGAAGGCTCATCAAGCTACAACACATGAAATGTTAGTCCACTTTATTACATTAATGAATAAAAGATTATCTTAACTCTGACACAAATCCTTGCCACTGGCGTATTGGATAACTTCCAGCTATCATGGACTAGAAAAGCATCAGTTGATGCACTAATTAACAAACTGTTCTCTTGCGGTACAATGTTCAACATTAACACTTCTACAAGTTTATCTCAAACTGTAACTACTCGTCGGTCCCAGTCGATGATGCTGACTGCCGTAGCCTATGTCCCGAACGGGAGCAGAGCTCTTGCTAATTCGACACTATATTGACCTCAGTGCAAGGGCGCTGCTATTGATGAGATGGAGGCGTGGTCTTCTACAGATGTCGTTGTCAATTGTAGCGAGTTCTCGCTGTCTGTGGTATCGATTCGCGTTGCCAACTTTGGCGTGGCACCGCGACCTCTCGACGATACCACACGGCTAGCACTTGACTACTCCTTAAGTGTTTGAGACTCGAATCATGGTCAGGTTGACATTAGAGCGTATGCAAGGAATGGCTGTGTGAATGCTCACAGGTTTCTTTGGCTGGCAAAGATGTGTAACAAAAGTATTCGAAAATCTTAAATGGCGGACACTGGAAGGAAGATGGCGTACATTTTGAGCGAACCTCATGAACCGTCTTTAACAGCTTAAACTATGAATAATTTCCAGTCCCATACATAAGTATTACGCAAGGGTAGCACAGATAAATCCAGACAAATAATAGCTTGCATAGAGGAGTACTAGCTGTCATTCTTTCCACGCGCCATCCATGAATGGGAAGGGAAGAAAATTTGCCGGTCGGTTGCGGGCTAGCAGTTGTCGTCGTCTTGTGACCTATCCGCGACAGGGGTTTTGAGTGGCATTGTGGTGGCGAGTTCAACTTTTGGCAGCTTCTTTAAGGTGCATAGGGAAGGGATCTAAGTATTTTGACCCGAATCCGATTGCATGTGCGTCAATAAATATACAAGGAAAATGTCTATATATTCAATAAATGGAACGCAACTTAATTTCTGATACAGTAAGAAGTACCCGCAGCCACATACTTGGTAGAATTTCGCAGGGTATTGATATAGATGTAGAGAGTATAGGATCATTATTTTTAAAATCAGATTGTCAAAGGACATACACAGCCATCTATCACACACCACCGCAGGTAGTGAACCTTCCTGCACAAGGAAAAGGTCTGATGATTTCAACACTCATATCCAAATTTTCTAGGAAAAAAGAATGTTTACTCATAATAGCTGTGTTGTGCTCGAATAGCCTAGCGCGAAGCGTAATACCTTCCGGTAAATGGAGCGAACCGGCACGAAACCAGTTCGCACGTATGGTTCATGATCATTGGTCTGGTTCACCAGGAAACTTGTGTGCGCTTTCAGGAAGTTTACCTCGCGCCTCTAGGTATAGGCCACTCCATTTCTCGTCTACCTCATAAACACTAGACTCAAACCGTTAAAACGATAACAACGCACATTGTACACGATTTGTAGATACATGGCGTTTACTATTTTCCCTCCAGTCTTAGTGTACTTGACGATGGGTTGATATGAATGTCTCCTAACTATGAAATAAAACAAGAATTGCCAAGATGGGCTATTTTCCCTCGTGTGTGAATTATAAAAATTGTGTTGTAGCTAAGAAAGACGTCCTGTTTCGCTTTTGGGTCAGTGTTGCGTATCGTCACACGTGCTGTTGACAATATCGTGACCTGGAAACGCATTCCACTATCAATTGAAGCCGTGACAAAACCACGTAAGCGTCGGCAGAGGGGCGGCTCCCAGAACACACACTCACACACACACACACACACACACACACACACCACCTATCTGTCAGCCGCCCTGGCTGATTGCGCATTTATCGTTATCTGTTTTTTCAGACTGTTTGTTGCGGATGCGTACACCATATGGCGGTCGATTGACGTCCATACGCACCAGTGACCAAAGTCGAACTCAGCATACCCGACGGAGCAGCTAAGGTATCGATCCGGTTGCCAGTATAAGTAGATCTCATGTTTGTTGTGTAGACATCTTCAAGCTAGTGGCCTGTAGGTCTCTAGAGCAGCCCAACGCCAAGGCGAAACCAATTTTATCCACTCCGGGAAGTAAGCGTTTCGCCTTAGATACCATGTATTGTCTTTATGAAAGCTGAATATCGAACAAATACCAAAGTAACTATTTTTGCGCATGAAGTATCCCCATAATAATAGTCGCAGATATTCTTGTGAGACGCCTTCCATTCGTGTAACGTCTGCTTCAAAACGATAGGGGACTGACGACCTTCGCTGTTTAGTCCCCCTTACACATCCCAACAACCACCATCAAAACGATACCAAAAGATGTCGGAAGTATTATAGGATGCCTTAAGTCAGAAAAGTTTTCGATACTGTTGTGTATGGTTTCAGAAGGTTTTCCAGCACTTAACACAAATATAACAAATCTCTTTATTGTGAAAATACCTTGCTGTAATGTTTTTCGAACTGCGTGTTCTTCCCAACTGAGTAAGTGAGCTGTTAAACATGCAGGAGGAATTGACACCACTTTCAACAGGACAACGAAATATAACGGACTCCTGTTTTCACATGAACTCAAGGTTACGAGCACCTAACAACTCTAAATTAAATATAATTTTGCCGTCATGTAACGAAAAACAAATGGCATCTGCTCAAGTTCAAATGGCTCTGAGCACTATGGGACTTAACATCTGTGGTCATCAGTCCCCTAGAACTTAGAACTACTTAAACCTAACTAACCTAAGGACATCACACACATCCATGCCCGAGGCAGGATTCGAACCTGCGACCGTAGCTGCTCAAGTACAATGCGATTTTACTAACAAGTGATATGACAGGTAGTTCACCATTTTAGGAGTATATGATAACAAATCCAGACTAAATGAAAAACACATGTCACAGTAAAGAATGTCCCAACAGTCGAATCAATAGAATCAATACAAAACGCATCCCCTTGTGATGGCAACACATGTAACGTATGCAAACGTAAATCTTCACAAAGGTGCAGGACGGCATCCTGTGATAGACCATCTTGCGCCTTTTGTTGCAATTCAGTAAGCTGCAGAGGACAAGTAAATTCACGCTTCACTGTGTCTCAAACTTGTTCATTTGGCGAGAGATTTGGTGATCCTGCTAACCACGGTAGTTCTTTTACACCACAGACAGCATGTTACGTTGCAGCAACCATATGTAGGCATGCATTGCCCTGCTGAAAAAGTGCATCGCCTTCCTGTCGAATAAATGGTGTGTCACGGTGTTACCAGCTGGTGAAGTGTGGCGGGAACTGGTAATTTTGTTCTGCTGTGACCGTGACGTGTGACTTGTGAATGAAGCCCTGACTCCCCCCTCACACACACACACACACCATGAAACATGGAATCTAACCTGTATGTCGGGGGCGAATGCATTCCGGAATAGGCAGTTCATCAGGCCTTCCCCACACACGTGTATGTCCATCACTCGTGTACATACAAAAACTATTCTCATCACTGACAGCAGAGAGCGTTTCCACTGTCCACTCAACTCTTTCACGACACCAGAGTAGCCATGGTCGCGATTTCAATGGTAACCTGCCAAAAGGCGCGGGGGATATTAGTGCCGTTGGAAACAAACTGTTCCTAACGGTCTTTGGTGGCACACCAGGTGTAACGTGTGCCCGGATTTTTTCCCTGGGTGATGTTCGGTCGGCCACCGCTACTCCTAGAATGCATCGATCCTGAGGTGCGTCTGCATTGTGTGGACGTCCAGCACGTGGTTTACAGGTGTGGGAATTTTCCACAGACCTCTCGTGAAAGCAGCGACAAACCACCAATACATTGTGCCCAACATGTACAGCAATCCGTTGATACGTTTATCCAGCTTCCTGCTGGCGCGCAATGTGATTCCGTTCAAATGGCTGAAGTTGTTCAACAAGAGTACATACAAGTCAGCGGGACACGGTTATATCCTGGAAAAGATGTTGCGCATACTGCTCACATCTAAACTCAGCAGAAAAAATGGTTCAAATGGCTCTGAGCACTATGGGACTTAACTTCTGAGGTCATCAGTCCCCTAGAACTTAAAAAAATGGTTCAAACGGCTCTGAGCACTATGGGACTTAACTTCTGAGGTCATCAGTCCCCTAGAACTTAAAAAAAATGGTTCAAATGGCTCTGAGCACTATGGGACTTAACTTCTGAGGTCATCAGTCCCCTAGAACTTAAAAAAATGGTTCAAACGGCTCTGAGCACTATGGGACTTAACATCTGTGGACATCAGTCCCCTAGAACTTAGAACTACTTAAACCTAACTAACCTAAGGACATCACACACATCCATGACCGAGGCAGGATTCGAACCTGCGACAGTAGCGATCACGCGGTTCCAGACTGACGCGCCTAGAACGGCACGGCCACACCGGCCGGCTAAACTCAGCAGAGTTACTGCTTGCAGAATCAAAACGGATGGTGTATGTGCCACTGTACGTAGACTTGAGAGTATCGTTTTTCTTTCCGTCAGTTTATTTTATATTTTCGAATTTTGACTACATACTGCGTGCAGGTGTCTAAAAGTGAATCTAGTTATACAGGACATGATAACAATAAGTTATCGAAGTGCTTACACCTCTTTTGTGTTTTACATCAAACAAACACCGTCCGAACAGTCCTCAAAGGTCCAACGGTACCGACCGGCCTCCGTGTCCTCCTCAGCCCTTCGGCGTCACCGGATGAGGATGCGGAGGGGCATGTGGTCAGCACACTACCCTCCTGGTTATCATCAGTTTTCGTGACCGGTGACGCTCGTTCTCAGCCAAGAAGCTCTTCAATTGGCCTCACAAGGGCTGCGTGAACCCGCTTGCGAACGGCACTCGGTACACCCGGACGGTACCCATCCAAGTGTAGCCGAGCCCAACAGTGCTTAACTTCGATGATCTGACGGAACCGGTTTTACCACTGTGGCAAGGCCGTCGGCATTTTGTGTTTTACATAATTTAAAATTGTTCTTCGTTTCTCATAACGTTCGATTTTCGAGCTCATGTTTGCTGTTATTTGATCACTAGTCACTCAGATCTCATTTGATGACTTATTTTCGTAGATTTCAGAAATTACGTCACACAGAAGTAGCTATTTTAGCGTACGTTTTCTTCTGATGCACTCAAAATGCTAAGAAAGCACTAGCGACAAGTTGTTTCATGCCTAGATGTGGCACAAAATATTTACTTCTACATCGAGACTGTGCAAACTACTGTGAAGTTCATGGAAGAAGTAAGTACCAATTGTACCACGTACTAATGTTTCGTGCTGTTCCATTCGTGTATGGAACATAGAAGAATTACTGCTTAAGTGCCTGAGTGCGCGGTGCAGTTAGCCTAGCCTTAAGTTTGCGGTCCCAGAGGGAGCGATACGTGGGAGCTACAGTTTATTCCTCGATTGCTTGCGTTATACTTGTTCCTGAAACTTCCGAAGTAAGCTTTCGGGGAATAGTTCCAAACCACCAGCTCAAGTTTCTCAGTATTTCTTGGACGCTCTCCCGTGAGCCGGAAAAGCTTCTGACCAATCGTGCTACCTCTCTTTCTATATGTTCATTATTTTCAGTGTTCTTCGAATTTTATATGGCTTCTAAACACGTGAGCAATATTATAGGATGTACTGCATTAATATTACGAGAGTAATCTCCTTTGTAGAAAGGTTACATTTCCTCAGTATTCTATAAACCATAGGCTGTCATCTTCTGTACCTACAACCGTCATGATGTGATGACTCCATTCCACTTCATGGGCACCTAAATTGTTACACGTAGATATTTGTATGAACTGACTGACTTCAAATGTGGCTCACTGATATTGTAGTCGAAAGATACGGCGTCCTTGAGTTTTGTGGGGTGCACAGTTTTACATTTCTGGAAGTTGCAAATCTTTGTACCATTTTAAAATCTTATAAAGGTCTGTGACACTAACATCTCAGTCAGTCATTTGTCCAGTGGTCCTAGAGTTATAATGAGGCAGTATTCCTCGATCTTCCTTAGTAAGGGAACATTTGAATAGAGAGTTCATCGTTCCTACTATTGTGTTGTCTGCATCTGTACAGGCGTTTTCAAATTTCTGGTTGTTACTAACATATGAGATTTTACCTGATACGTCTTTGCCGGATACAAACAAAGTGGGAAGAGTATCAGTCCATCAGTCTACATCTACATCTACGTACATACTCCGTATGGAACGTAGCTCAGGGTACGTTGTACCTCTAGTAGACATTTCCTTTCCTGTACCACACGCAAATAGAGCGAGGGAAAAACGCTGTATAAGCCCTGATTTCCCCTCTCTTATCGTCGTGGTTCCTACGCACAGTGAACCGTAGTGGTAGTAGGCTCGTTCTGCAGTCATCTTTACAAACCGGTTCTCTAAATTTTCTCAGTGGAATTCTTCGAAAAGAACGTCGCCTTCCCTCTGGGGAGACCCATTTGAGTTGCCGAAGCAGCTCGGTAATACTTGCGTTGTTATCAGACCAACCAGTAACAGTTCGAGCAGCTCGCTTCTGAATTGCTTCCATGTCTACCTTTAATCTGACCTCGGTAGGAGAGGTGGAAGGGGGGGGGGAGGAGGGGGAGAGATCCGAGACACTCTGGAAGAACTCAAGAATGGGTCGTACAAGTGTTCTTCTATATGCGATCTGCTTTACAAATGAACCACACTTTCCTAAAAGTCTCCCGAAGTGAGTCATTCGCCCTACATACTGCAATTCTTACACTCTCGTTCTACCTTATATTGCTTTGCGATGTTGCGCCTAGATATTTGATCGACGGGACTGTATCAAGAAGCATACCGCTAACGCTGTATCCGAGCACTGCAGGATTGTTTTTCCTATTCAGCTACACTAACTTACATTTTTCTACGTTTAACGTCAGTTGCCATTTATCACACCAACTAGAATTTTTGTCAAAGTCATCTTGTATTCTCTTACAGTCACCCAGCGAGTGCTGATACCAAATGCATATAATCTTACATATTTTTCTACGTTGTAATAATGTCGCTCCACAAAATATATTCCATCTTAAAGTTTAGTGATTACACAGCAGTTTAAGGTTTACATTTGCAATAAACACACGTTGCTACGTACCCTCGTGGCCGGCAGCAGTAGTACTTTGATCAAACCAACTTCTGAGCTTAGAATGTAGCAAATGAAGTATGCAATGACCGCTGTGGACGGAAGGAAGCGCAGTTCTTCTAGTTATCGGGATGGCATTCCACTCTCTCCATCCTGGTCGTTATAGATTTGATGGGTTGGCAAGGGCTACAGGAGTTCGTCTTACCAAGACAGACGGCGTACATATAAACTCTTTGTTTATTCAACAAGCTATAGCAGTGATAGGGGCCGACCCTCGTCCGTTGGCGCAGCATGTTGTAGACCGACGGCGTCCGTGTTCAACGGCTGCGGTTAGGCGTCCAACTCGTGGGCTATGGCGAAGCGAAATTCCCCTGTGGCGCTTTGTACGGTGAACAACGAGATGGCTTTGCACAGTGCTGAGTCGGCAGCTACATGCCAGGGCCACTGCGACGGCGGCAGCTGGTGGGACACAGCGCTGGCCGGCGTAGAAACGGGGCCCCACGCTCAGGACCTCGGCGTGCATGTGGCGAGCTCATGCTGGAGCGATCTGGTAGCACGATAGCCGCTGGTTATGGTCACCAGCTTTAACCTTTGCTTAGCGGCTCCAACGGTGCGTATAAATAACGCCCCATTGACTGTTGGTTACTGTCTGGCAGCAGAGGAATACACCGCTGGTTAGCACAATGCTGCATCGCTGGGTCGTTATAAAAGCCTTGCCACACACTGACGTAACGCGTGATGTGCGGTTGTGTTATCAGATGTATGCCTTCGGGATAGTAATTGGAACACCATACTCCAAATAACCTTAGCAATGTGTAAGTGGGTCCACATTTCCACGGTTGTTCCGAATAAGGCCCAGAAGTTTCGCTAGAAAGCCATTACACATCCTTCATACAGTCCCAACGTCTTCCCACGTCAGTGTCTTATTTTTGGAACTTTGAAGAATAGAAAGACATTCCTGGTCGTCAGTTCGCTTTGGACGGATAGGTGCATGCCTGGGTACAATCACGGTTCTGTAGGCAACAGCCAACGTTTTTCCACGAAGGAATTAAGATTTATGGTAATTACTTTTGAAATAATAAAGAGTTAACTTATTTCTTTCCACCGAGCGAGATGGCGCAGAGGTTAGCACACTGGACTCGCATTCGGGAGACGGCTGTTCAAATTCGCGTCCGGCCATCCTGATTTAGATTTTCCGAGATTTCCCTACATCGCTTCACGCAGATGCCGGGATGGTTGCTTTGAAAGGGCACGGCCGATTTCCTGCCTCATCCTTCCAAAACCAATGGGACCGACGACCTCGCTCTTGGTCACCTCCCCCAAAACCAACCAAACAACTTCTTTCCATCTGTCTCATTTTCACTTGACTGCCTCCTGTATTTATATTTTACCGGAGGATTCTGCTCTGAAGATACTTTCTCATCATCACCATCAGCAGCAGCACTACCAGCAGCATTGACGACGCGTATTACATTTGCTGCTGGACTTTCCCATGCATTATAGTCTTCAGTTACAAGCATCCACGTTACTGTTGTCTGTTGTCATCTACCAGAAAGATTTAGGTCATCGTCTTGGTCTTTTCTTAGCTCTTGATACCTTACAATAATTGTTTTTGTGCCTCTGTAAGCCATGTATCTGAGTGTACTACTACCTTCACTTTCAACAGAGTCTACAACGATCTGCTTCACGACACATTCGTATGTTTCATGGTTTTCATTTTCATTTGGCTTGTGGTCATACGTAGGTAAGATTCCTTCAATTTTTAACGTTTTTTTTACAGTGCAGGATCTTGTGCATCTGCCATAAGTCCGAATTGGTAGTACACACTAATTTCTACTTTCTGTTCAAATATACGTGAAACTTACTATTGATATATTTTTAATGTAAGATATTGTTAGAAGGAGATTATCTATATTTTGTCAGCAGAAAAAGTAGTTTCTATCTGCACCCAAGAACTCCAGGAAAAACTGATTTAGATATCCAAGTCTGAACTTCCTAACGGCTGTCAGTAGTGTCGTTACACACGGGTTTTCAGACATTCGCATTCACACACTGCGAAAGTTTAGCAGCACTATTCTTATCGTTAAATTTGAAATAACCTTCCCTGTCCTCACACCAGTGTCTCACATTACATTCAATCGTTGCAGTAGTTCACGTAGCAGACTGTAAATCCCAGGACTATTACGTTTTCCTGCATTGAGAAATTTAATCACAGAGCAACAGCTGGCGGTATTATTCGCACGAGTCATAACTCGGTGCAACCATAGCAAACAGTACTTAACCGATAAAATGCGGAAGTTACATGCTCTAAATCAGTGGTGGGCACGAGAGCTGGCCGCGGGCATCGTGAGCCGTGAGGGCACGCAGTGCGGGTAGCAGAACTGTGCGGTGTAGCTGGCCGCTTGGCTATGCACACTGCACGGGGGGCAATCGTGCAGCTGCGAAAGCGCTTCGCACACACAGCTGAGTACGAACAAGCTATATAACGCACGTAGTTCAGGTGGAACACACATGCGTCCGAGGTCATTTCACGCTCACGAACTCGGCACTGGTATACGGTTATCGGGAGGTCAAAACGTGCGTGTATGGGACGTAAGTGTAAAACGTGCTCTCCCGAAGTCTGTGTAACCTGTGCCATGCAACGGTTGGCCACGTACGGCTGAAACACGGTTTCAAACCATTGTAACACGTTCTACTTTCATGACCACAAATTGGATACAGACGTAAAGGATTAAGAAACTGACACATTTGTATTGTAAATGTTACGTTATATTTACACAGACGTGTGTAGTTCAGAGGAGGGTTACTTCGTACGAATAGGACACAGACATCAACTTACATCATCCTGGATGTTTTTACAGTGATTTTGAACTAGCATCTCTATATTTGGTGTGAAATTACTGGTCATTAGGCGCACTGCACCAGTCAGATGAGCATCAGTAAGATTACTCCTAAGCTTCGATTTTGTCAGTTTCATTACGCAGAAAACACTTTCGCACAAGTTTGTTGTTCCAAGAAACTATACACACGAGCAGCTATTTTAAATAACAATGGAAACTGTTCACGTGGGTCTCAAGTTCGAATCCTGCCTCGGGCATGGGTGTGTGTGATGTCCTTAGGTTAGTTAGGTTTAAGTAGTTCTAAGTTCTAGGGGACTGATGACCTCAGATGTTAAGTCCCATAGCGCTGAGAGCCATTTTTTTGTTCGCGTGGGAAATATTTGTAGAAGCTTTCCAAGGTTTCTGCAGTGCGAAACTTCTCCTTCAGTACACCATTGCATTGAAAGTCAATGAGTTCCAACTGAATTTCCGAAGGCACATTTTCAACGTTAAATGCAAAAGGAGTAGCAAAAAGGCTGAAATTGCATTCCACTCGATTTAGGTCCTCAAATCTACTATCAAAAGTGCCTTCGAGAGATTGTAGCACCATTACAGACGTATCAAAATGTTCTTTGAACCTCTCCTGTTCCAAATTGTTTTGGCTAACAACTAGTGCAACGCTCGGGAAGTGTACACAGGACATTTCTGACAGTTGATTTGCCCACAAAAGCAGTTTTGTCTTGAATGCCAAAATAATGTCAAGTACTTACCTAATTACCTTATTTCTATCTTGAAAAACTACATTCAAGCAATTCAAATGCTTGGTTACGTCAGTTAAAAACGTAAGGTCTAAACTCCACTATGGGTGGTCCAATTCTTTCACTGGTTTTCCTTTCACATCCATGAATAACGCTATGTCTTTACGTAAATAAAAAAATCGTTCCAAAACGATGCCTCGACTCAACCAGAGTACTTCACATAAATATGGAACATCACCGTATTCACACTCGAGATCTGCCAGGAACGATTTGAATCGTCTGTGTCTCTAACCGTGCGATCTGAGAATGTTAACTGTTTTTATATCCACGTCCATGATGCCAACTAATTTGGCACATTTTGCAAGCAAATTATCACGGTTAGAGCGCAATGTATTGCTGGTAGTTCCTGCTGAACACCGACGGCTTTCAACTTTTTCCTTATCAAGGCCACGACACCAGACTTATGACCAATCATTGTAGGAACCCAATCTGTTGAAAATAATGAAAGTTTTTCCCAACATAGCTCGTATTTCTCAGTTATATGTTCTACGCAAGAAAATATATCATCGGCCGTTGTTATGTAATGCATTGGCACTAAATAGAGGAGTTTGTCAATCACATTAAACTGAGCATCAACTACTCGCAAAATGACTGCCAGTTGAGCAACAACACATATATCAGTGCTCTCATCCAATGCTAATGAAACTAAAACCAAATATTTGATCTTGTTTCTCAACTGAGCTTCCAGATCGTGTGCCATTTCTTCAATGCGCCTGCAAACCGTTCTCCATGAAAGAGTAACGGCTTCAAAAACAGGAAGACTTTCTGGGCACAAAATTTCTTTTAGAAATTCTCCATCTCCGAAAGGCCGTGCCCTTTTAGCTATTTTAACGACTACATGATAGCTTGCTGTCATCGAAGCATCGTTGTGGATGATGAGGTTTTCGTCCTGTAAATACGTACAGGAGAAGGTACAAGTGCCGGAAAATGCACGTAACATATTATTAATAACAGTAATAATGTAAATCAATGTCATAATTATCTACATGTATACGTACGTCTTTCTCCTTTTTCTGCTTCAGTTCGTTAAGTATGGCTTTTGTTTCTTCGTTATTCAAACCCACTGTATTCTTCTCGTGAAGTAGTTTATAATGTCGCTTCACATTGTTCTTCTTCTGTGAAGACAATGTTGCATTGCAAATCAAATAGTGAGATCCACTTTGCGTGAAACAAGAAAGCACTCTTCTTCCCACTGTGGATTAACGAGTATGGGTTCAAAGGACTTTCGTTTGAACGATTTCAACTCCTCCTCAGCCATTTTCCACTCACTAGTTACGTTTTATCACAAACACCGAACGCTATGTCTACACAGACAGTAGAAACGACGCGAGTGGCTCCGCGCGGTGTAGTGAGGTGCGTGGCTAGGCGAGCTGATGGTGGGGAGAGCCCGGGGGCAGGCCGCACTCACGAGGCGCAGCCCTGCTCTAAATGCTTGATAAGGCATCCAAACTCGTGCCACCCAATTATTAGTATCTGTCGCCTCAGTCGCCGTCACCTGCTTCCTTTCTCCACAGAAAAGAGCCACACCGCTGTACAGAAACTGAAAGAGAAACCCAAAGCGAGCATACCATTCACGTGCAAACTCCCCACAGAATAGCAAATAGTTTCAGAGCGTGCAACATTAACTTCTCTTCAACAACACGTATCAAATAGCAACACACTCTGAGATAACGTAAACACGTAAATAGATAAACACACACAATCAGGTATTTACAAAATAGTGTGTACTACATCCAAAGCTCTCTATTCAGTCCAAATTGACTTTAAAAAATACAATGAACAACGGATAATGTCTGCAACAGAAACCTAGCCACCCAAATTAGTGACACTGGCCACTCATCCCAGGACATCGTGAGTGATCTTAATACATGTACAAGGGACACGAAATGGACTTGCATGAAGAACTAGAAATCTTCATTTGTGACACATTACGTTTTAATAGGTGGCTAATCGATATTCTAGAAGGTAAAAGTGGAAATGTCCTCAAAATACTTGTTTTGTTAATTCAAATAGTTCACTGAAAAGAAATTCTTAGCATTGCCAAATGACCGAGAAATACCAAATAATCAACTACTTAATATGTGCTATGACATAAATGAATGTGTCACTGCAGAAAGATACGTAAGTTACTTTCTGGTGGCAACCGAGATTAACTATTTTATGTGTGTCGACAGAAGTGCCGACACAGTGTGGTTTGAGGAGACCGAAATACACGCTATAAGCTCACGCAGGATGCCGTGAGGTCTGAAACAGGATACGTAATGAATGCTATAAAGAAAAGTACGTAGCTTCTGGAATACTTAACTTTAATCCATCCTTGGTACATCGCTATTGACGATACAAGTGAGACTCTATAGTTTCAGACAATATACTGCTAATGGCGCCTTGCTAGGTCGTAGCCATTGACTTAGCTGAAGGCTATTCTAACTATCTGCTCTGCAAATGAGCGAGGCTTCGTCAGTGTGCATCGCTAGCTACGTCGTCCGTACAACTGGGGCGAGTGCTGGTACGTCTCTCTAGACCTGCCGTGTGGTGGCGCTCGGTCTGCTATCACTGAAAGTGGCGACACGCGGGTCCGACATGTACTAATGGACCGCGGCCGATATAAAGCTACCACCTAGCAAGTGTGGTGTCTGGCGGTGACACCACATTACGTATAAATGCGCATATGCATACATTCTAAACAGAGAGCTGTCTGTGTCATTAAGGATGACATACCCTATACGAAAATGAGCTGGAATGCAGAAACGTTCCTAAGTCACTGACATGGGTACTTTTCTGCTTTCCCAGTCGTGAGCGTTAGTATCAATAACACATTTAGAAAGCAGTAAAATGGCATAAAACGGGACTGTGCTTGACGTTGCTCTTAAGAAAACGAGAAACAGTGTTGTGAGAAGTGAAGAATATAAATGAAATTCTGTTAAGAAAGCAAATGTAAGTATACTCTATCCTGTGCAAGCTTCTTCATCTCCCATTACCAGTATAGTGGAAAGGTAGTACCTCACCGAGAAATAGGCTCAAAATGCAGGAAAATATCAAGACGTTTGAGTTACTGATTTATCGTTTTAAACTGTAGGTGCAACAATTAAAATTTTTCTGGAACAACCTATGTTGTTTGCTGTCTCTCAAACTAAATAATTTAAAATGCAAAATTGGTTCAAATGGATCTGAGCCATTTCTTAACTTATAGGTACCGTAAGAAATGTGTTGAGGTTTTCATTGAAAACGAACAGGAAGAATTATTCTTAACTTTACTAGAATAAACACAAAAGATGAACAGGGTATTTATTTTCAAAGAATGAGTGAAGTGGTGGATCCAGTACAACATATGGCACGCATAGGAGGCCCAACAAAGAGAGACAAAGCATTTAAATGCAATGTGTTACTGCGTAAGAGAAAATCTGAGGTTTGCAGGGAAGCCTTCTTCTCCTTCTATAGTGCGTCTGATAAACGCATAAGAAGACTTCGCAGATTGCAACTTCTGGGACAGTCACCATGTGATGCAGGAGGCCAGGGATCCACGGCAAACGCTGTAGAAGTACAGAATTGGGAACATATTGAAATGTTTCCAGAGGAGCAAAGCCATTGTTGTTGTTGTTGAGGTCTTCAGTCCAGAGACTGGTCTGATGCAGCTCTCCATGCTACCCTATCCTGTGCAAGCTTCTTCATCTCCCGGTACCTACTGCAACCTTCATCCTTCTGAATCTGCTTTGTGTATTCATCTCTTGGTGTCCCTCTAATATTTTTACCCACCACGCTGCCCTCCAATACTAAATTGGAGATCCCTTGAGGCCTCCGAACATGTCCTACCAAGCGATCCCTTCTTCAACTCAAGTTGTGCCACAAATGTATCTTCTCCCCAATTCTATTCAGTACCTCCTCATCAGTTATGTGATGTACCCATCTAATATTCAGCATTGCTCTGTAGCACCACATTTCGAAAGCTTCTCTTCTCTTCTTGTCCAAACTATTTTTCACTTCCATGCATGGCCACACTCCATACAAATACTTTCAGAAACGACTTCCTGACACTTAAATCTATACTCGATGTTAACAAATTTCTCTTCTTCGGAAACGCTTTCCTTGCCATAGCAGTCTACATTTTATATCCTATCTACTTCGACCAACATCACTTATTTTGCTCCCCAAATAGCAAAACTCATCTACTAACTCAAGTGTCTCATTTCCTAATCTAAGTCCCTCAGCATCACTCGACTTAATTGACTACATTCCATTATCATCGTTTTGCTATTGTTGATGTTCATCTCACATCCTCCTTTCAAGACACTGTCCATTCCATTCAACTGCTCTTCCAGGTCCTTTGCTAAAAAAAAATGATTCAAATTGCTCTAAGCACAATGGGACTTAACATCTGAGGTCATCAGTCCCCTAGACTCAGAACTGCTTAAACCTAACTAACCTAAGGACATCACACAGATTCATGCCCGAGGCAAGATTCGAAACTGCGACCGTAGCAGCAGCGCGGTTACGGACGGAAGCACCTAGAACTGCTGGGCCACAGCTGACGGCTGGTATTTTATTGTCTTTGATAGAAGTACAATATAATTGGCTAACATTAAAGTTTTTATTTCTTCTCCATGGATTTTAATTCCTACTCCGAATTTTTCATTTGTTTCCTTTACTGCTTGCTCAATATATTGAATAACATAGGGGGTAGGCTACAACCCTGTCTCACTCCCTTCCCAACCACTGCTTCCCTTTCATGCCCCTCGACTCTTATAACTGCCATCTGGTTTCTGTACAAACTGTAAATAGCCTTTCACTCCCTGTATTTTAGCCGACCGGTGTGGCCAAGCGGTTCTAGGCGCTTCAGTCTGGAAACGCGCGACCGCTACGGTCGCAGGTTCGAATCCTGCCTCGGGCATGGATGTGTGTGATGTCCTTAGGTTAGTTAGGTTTAAGTAGTTCTAAGTGCTAGGGGACTGATGACCTCAGATGTTAAGTCCCATAGTACTCAGAGCCATTTGCACCACTTTGAACATGTATTTTACCAGTGCCACTTTCAGAATTTGAAAGAGAGTATTCCAGTCAACACTGTCAAAAGCTTTCTCTAAGTCTACAAATGCTAGAAACGTAGATTTGCCTTTCCTTAATCTATCTTCTAAGATGAGTCGTAGGGTCAGTATTGCCGCACGTGTTCCAACATTTCTACGGAATCCAAACTGATCTTCCCCGAGGTCGGCTTCTACCAGTTTTCCCATTCGTCTATAAAGAATTCTTGTTAGTACTTTGCAGCCGTGACTTATTAAACTGATGTTCGGTAATTTTCACATCTGTCAACAACTGCTTTCTTTGGGATTGGAATTGTTATATTCTTCTTGATGTCTGAGGACATTTCGCCTATCTGATACATCTCGCTCACCAGATGGTATTTTTGACAGGACTGGCTCTACCAAGGCTATCACTAGTTTTAATGGAATATTTTCTACTCCTGGGGCCTTGCTTCGAATTATGTCTTTCAGTGCTCTGTCAAACTCTTCACGCTTTCTGCAAAGGTCTCTTTAATTTTCCTGTCGGCAGTATCTATCTTATCCCTAGTGATATGCGCCTCTACATCCTTACATTTGTCCTCTAGCCATCCCCGCTTAGCCATTTTGCACTTCATGTCGATCTCATTTTAGAAACGTTTGTACTCCTTTTTGCTTGCTTCATTTACTGCGTTTTTATATTTTCTCCTTTCGTCAATTAAATTCAATATTTTTTCTGTTACCCATGGGTCTCTACTAGCCCTCGTCTTTTTACCTACTTGATCCTCTGCTACCTTCACTATTTCATCTCTCAAGGCTACCCGTTCTTCTTCTACTGTATTCCTTTCCCCCGTTCTTGTCAATCGTTTCCTAATGCTCTCTCTGAAACGTTCTACAACCTCTGGTTCTTTCAGTTTATCTAGGTCCCATCTCCTTAAATTCCCAACTTTTTGCAGTTTCTTCAGTTTTTATCTACAGTTCTAAACCAATAGATTGTGGTCAGGGTCCACATCTGCCCCTGGAAATGTCTTAGAATTTAAAACCTGGTTTCTAAATCTCTATCTTACTATTATATAATCCATCTGAAACCTTCCAGTGTCTCCAGATCTCTTCCATGTTTCTTGAACCATGTGTTAGCTATGATTAAGTTATGCTCTGTGCAAAACTCTACAAAGTGGCTTCCTCTTTCATTCCTTACCCCCATTCCATATTCATCTACTACTTTTCCTTCTCTTCCTTTTCCTACTATCGAATTCCAGTCACCCATGACTATTAAATTTCGTCTCCCTTCACTATCTGAATAATTTCTTTTATCTCAGCATACAATGCATCAATCTCTTCGTCATCTGCTGAGCTAGTTGGCATTTAAACTTGTACTACTGTGGTAGGCGTGGGCTTCGTGTCTATCTTTGCTACAATAATACGCTCACTATGCTTTTGGTAGTAGCTTACCCGTGCTCCTATTTTTTTGTTCATGATTAAACCTACTCATGCAGCATCCCTATTTGATTTTGTATTTATAACCATGTATTCACCTGACCAGAAGTCGTGTTCCTCCTGCCACCGAACTTCACTAATTCCCACTATATCTAACTTTAACTTATCCATTTCCCTTTTTAAATTTTCTAACCTGCCTACCCGATTAAGGGTTCTAACATTCCACGCTCCGATACGTAGAACGCCAGTTTTCTTTCTCCTAACAACGACGTCCTCCTCAGTAGTCCCCGCCTGGAGATACGAATGAGGGACAATTTTACCTCCGGAATATTTAATCAAGAAGACGCTATCATCATTGAACCATACATTAAAGCTGCATGCCCCCGGGAAAAATTACTGCTGTAGTTTCCCCTCGCTTTCAGCCGTTCGCAGTACCAGCACAGCAAGGCCGTTTTGGTTAGTATTACAAGGTCAGATCCGTCAATCATCCAGACTGTTGCCCCTGCAACTACTGAAAGGCCGCTGCCCTTCTTCGGGAGCCACACGTTTTTCTGGCCTCTCAGCTGATATCCTTCCCTTGTGGTTGCACTTATGGTACGGCTATCTGTATCGCTGAGGCATGCAAGCCTCCTCACCAACAGCAAGGTCCATGGTTCACGGGGGGCAAAGCCATTATTTTGCCCAGATAATCCATTATTTGGATCCTCACTTATCTGTGAGCAAGATCTATATACTCTTTAAAGAGACACATCGAAATATCAAGATAAACTATAAGCTGCCCACAAGTAGATGTGTGCTGTGTTTGTGGGGGATTAAACAACAAAATTAGAAACCCCAATCTGAATCAAACGGTCAAATGAGCAGCAGTAGCTGAACTAATGATTCACAGAAGGAGAGGTGATAAATTTTACAGTCATTTAAAGGAAGAAAGTATGAATAATGAAAAAAACTGTGGTCCTAGTGCTTGACTTCATGGAAAACCTTTACCCGCCAGCAATACCACATCAGGATATCTTATATTTGCGGCAGTTATCCATCAGTGTGTTTTCTATTCATTATTCGAAGAAAGGAGAAAACACATTTCTGTATGTACCATGAGGAGATCGCTTATCCTGTAAAGGAGACCGCTTATAAAACACTAATACGACCTATTCTTGAGTACTGCTCGAGCGTTTGGGATCTCTATCAGGTCGGATTGAGGGAGGACATAGAAGCAATTCAGAGGCGGGCTGCTAGATTTGTTACTGGTTGGTTTGATCATCAGGCGAGTGTTGCGGAAATGCTTCAGGAACTCGGATGGGAGTCTCTAGAGGAAAGGAGGCGTTCTGTTCGTGAATCGCTACTGAGGAAATTTAGAGAACCGGCATTTGAGGCTGACAGCAGTACAGTTTTACTGCCGCCAACTTACATTTCGCGGAAAGACCACAGAGATAAGATAAGAGAGATTAGGGCTCGTACAGAGGCATATAGGCAGTCATTTTTCCCTCGTTCTGTTTGGGAGTGGAACAGGGAGAGAAGATGCTAGTTGTGGTACAAGGTACCCTCCGCCACGCACCGTATGGTGGATTGCGGAGTATGTATGTAGATGTAGATGTAGAAAAAGCAATGGACAGGGGAGAAAAGTTGCGGATGAAGTGGTGTCATTTCTTAATTATTGTTGACTAATTTGTCCCAAAGAACATACCAGAAATACACTTACTCTGTGACAAGAGCAATGGACAAAATAAGAATAATACTCTTGTATTGTTTTAATTGGCTTTAACCGATATGAGTCGGTGTGATACTATTATCCACGTCTATCCACCAAGAGAACATTCATCCTTGGCGTGTGATCGTAAGTTTGGGATATAAAATGTGTTCTTAAGAAGAGAGACAGGATTTACACATACTATGAATATTGAAAGCTTATTGTAGCATCTTCAAACACCGGCGCGTTTACTGTGAAAATGGTTGAAACAAGTGTTTTTAAGGATTTTACCAAATGGTGGCCAGAATTTTATAAGAAGATGACGTGTTCCCTACAAACATCACGTGATTCTAGAGAGAGAAAACAGCACTTGAATGTATCCCAGTTTAGTTATTTGAAGTACTTGTCGTAAAGGGAAGGGTATGTTGTAGCAAGCACCTGGATTAGTGGATTAATTAATACAGCTTTCATCTATCTCAGTCAGGAAGAGCTGTTCACCACACATTTCCCACTCAAGCACTACATCAAGACGATAAAGTTCCTGTAAAACTGGCTAAGACAGAAGACGTTCGGAAAGCTCTACGACGTATTCCTGGAGAAAGTATGAACTTTTATGAACAGATATTATCTTGGCAAAATGTTGACATTTCAACATTTTGAAGATGACAAAGCATAGCCATTAGGATTAGTATAAGAGGAAATGTTATCAAGAAAATGCAAAGCCCACTTACGTTAAGTTTTGAATTTGCGTGTGTAGCAAACCGGAACATTTTCTTGAAATTATGTTTTACTACCCGCAATGTTGTCCTATTAATATATGTGGATAACAACAATGTTCTTCAGGTAATAAATTCAATCTGCGCAAATAATTTAATTAGGGAATGGCATCTAATATTTTCGATGGAGAAAGGTACCTAAGTCGACCAATTTTGTATATTTTTATGCACTAAATTATTTCACTGTCGAGCTCTGGCTACCAGTCATATAAAGTTCCCGCAAAAATGTAAATAAGGATGTTACTGAAATGAATTAAACATACAACTCCCTTAAAATACACACTGAAATCAATCAATCTTTCTGTAAAGAATTAAATTTCCGTTCATAACCACACTGCTACGTCCAACTTATCATACTTCATATTAATTCAAATGTAATTGTACTGCACCTGGATATGGCAGTATGCTGCCGAAATACCTTGTGTTAATAATTATTGGTAAAAAGGGACTGAGGCAGTTAAAATTATTTCACAACTGTTGTGAATGTCGTGTATTTTTGTAACTGTTTTAAGGAATAGGGACAAAACTGATGCAGAGAATCCGATGAAACATGGAAAACTATAATAAGAAACAAAGCAACCGATTTGCTACACTACATTGAGCGCCTCAGCCCTGTCTCAAGCAACCGTCTTTTTGCCGTTTCAAGTGAGCGGAGCCGTGATTTCTATCGCTAAAACTAGGCCCAAGAATTAGAATCCAGCCGCCGCAGTATTGTGCACCACGTAAAATACGGTGATTATCCCTTTAATATTATATAAAACGTTACGGTCTTTCTTAGAAAAGAAGCAAGTTTCCTTTGTTTATAGTTTCGTAAGGCAGAAAATCACCTGACCTATTATTATTTAAATAATATTTATTATTCATTATTATTAAAATACTACTATGTGCATCAAAATTATGGGTGGGTGTTTAAGCAACACATCGACTCACATAGAACATGAGCATGTATAGTGTGATAAGTTGATGAATTCAAATGAGCGACGAATATGTTATTTTATAGTCGATCGTAAGGGTATTTTCGCGAGCCTCCACTATAAAATAGCAACTCAGAGCCGGCCAGTGGTCTGTCTTTTGTAAGGGTTGCTAGCGGTCCCTCAGTTGGTATACCTGGCTCGATAAGAATGAATTCAGAATACTGAAAATGTTTGTGGACAGTCCGGAATATTTAGTGGGCAGTTTTAACTTTTTTCATTTTTGCATCGTGTTATTTTCTCGGAAATTATCAGATCCTATTGACTGTGTGCATCTTTTGCCATGAGGATCAAATGAAGATTTAGGTGAACTGATTGATAGTTTTGTTCTTCCAAAAAAGAGTGAAAGTTTGCCGATTCTTTGCACTGATACAACTTCCGACCACTGCCTAGCTGCTCCCTAACTCATATGCTCAATGAATTTTGAGGATAATGAAGCTGAAAGAAATGAATTAGGAGCACCTCAATTCTGCATCCCTTTGACACATTCATATAGAGACTTTAACTGCAAATTACGTCCCAAGTCAGGTAAAAATTTCTCTCACACATCTCACAATGTTGTTGGTTACGAATATCAGTTTTGAATGGAATGAAAGCTTCGGCATTTAATATCCGTTAATGATGAACATCCCTAGAAACTTTGATTAATATTGGACTGGTCCTTCGTGGGGACGCACATAAAAAAATACTGTAAAATTGTTATTGGCAGGTTTATCTGATCCAGATTAGTGCAGATTTTGAGTCATGTTTCATGCTACAGCTAGTGGGACACAAATAGTGATCATGCTGAAGATCGCATTCAGAGATCGCTAATGACACCACCTGAAGATATTTACGTTTTCTCTACGTTTATTTGTTACCATCCATCTTCTAGTTAAATATATATATCGCTTTTCTACCTTCCTGTCCGAAACTAGTAGTTCAAAAGACATGCGTTATTTCTTTAAGTAATTATCGGTAACATATAATCTCCTACCCTGTCGGTAGACGGATGTTACGGCAGTGTGCCTTGTTCTGTACTTGTTTCTTCTAAGAATTAAGTATATGTTAACGGTTATTAATTCATCAATTAAAACTGTTCTGCGCCGTGTACCACAAATGACTAAATACTCTAATAATAATACAATAATAACGAAGGAGATCTAATAATAATACAAAGTCAGAGAGAGTAAATGAAAAGATGTGATAAAAGGAAACAAGAAAGAAGATCGTCTTTTTTACAAAAATGATTACCTAGTTACAATTTTTGAATTATCAAGCGTAATCTCAGTCGCTAGGGTACTCTTATGTCCGAGTTCCTTTCTGCAGTATCTTTAAGAAACTCGTGAATCCAAAAGGAAGTCAATTGTGTACTGCAATATTTCCATTTTCACCTCCTGGTTGGTAAGTTAAATGCTGAAGGTGGTAACAGACCATATATGCTGGAGAAGTCCCAGCCAGATAAGTTAAAATCTTAAAATCTTGAGAACACGAAACTATTGTTCAGCCGCCGTGGCGATGAGCCGGCCACCAGTTAGAGGAACTTCCTAACCCAGCGAATGACTGGTCAGGGCAGGTACAAGGAGGGCAATTCCATGTTCGTTAAGGGAACAGCGGTGGACATGACGCTTGGTGAGGGCAAAGAACTGAGACTTCCGTTACTTTTAAATGTGGAGGATAAGCCAAATATTAAAGACAGCGTAATAATTTAGCTACTCGTCGTTGAACTGAGTACACCAAAATCACCAAGCAGTAATAATGCTTCTATTGAAATACTGATATGTGTGATATCTCTAATCGTACACAAGCTAGATTCTGAATGCAAGCAAATCAATGGAGAGCTATATAAATTTTAATCACGAGTAAGCACTACTCACGACCTCGACAGACCTTGTATCAGATCGTACCGTTGCACTCTAGCTGTCGGTCATGAAAGCTACACACCCAGAATCAATCTAGTATTGGGTTTAATATAGATTTGCTACATACCGGGGTCATATCAGCATGTCCTCCACAAGAAACCAGTCAATGAATCCA
This sequence comes from Schistocerca piceifrons, assembly GCF_021461385.2. Classification (NCBI taxonomy): domain Eukaryota; kingdom Metazoa; phylum Arthropoda; class Insecta; order Orthoptera; family Acrididae; genus Schistocerca; species Schistocerca piceifrons. Next base: position 6,876,294 of record NC_060149.1, read on the forward strand.
GCATGAAACATTCATCATCAGTAATCCACATATTGTAGCTGTTAATTGTTCCCTTATTACTGCGCTGTGTGGAAGTACATTATTAATTATGTAAATGAAATTACTGAAAGTAATATATGTCGTCTGGTACCACTCGAACCAGAAGGAACTGAACTTTTATATAGTGCAAATACTTTTATTGTAATAGTATAAGGCAAACCATGACGATTCATTTATTAAGCATTCAATTTGATTGAGAATTAGATTTAAGGAGGACTGTGAGTTGGAAGGGAGACAGACTGTTCCCCATTGGCGCGGACCTATCTGTGGTGGCACTGAGCACCGCTGGTGGGGTGTCCAGAGTCCAGCTGGTAGCCAGTGGACGGTGAACTTTAGTTCATGTTTGCGAGCGTAGAAGCAGTCAAGTTCGGCGCTGGTTTAACTTGGGCGGGATGCGGTCGCACTAAATACGTTACTTTAACAATCTTCGGTACTCAGAAAATATTTGTGTGATGTTGGTCTTAATCAGAATTCAGTAGCGGTGACGTGTTGTCGTGTTGAGCTGTATGAACAGTTAGTGTTGCGGAATGTGACGCTTTTTCATATTAATATACTATACCAAGTTTCACTGTGGGGTGTATATTATTATTAATTACTTAAATAATTTGTAAAGGACCACAGCCTTTAATTATTTCATAGGGTTACTGAATGAGTAAATCAATCATTTCAGTTAAAATCATCTTAGCTGACTACAATGAGAGAGGACAAGTTACTCTCTCATCTATTTTTCGCACACGGAAACTTATGAAATATTTTATTACAACCTGACGCACCTTGAGCGAGACGCTAGAAAGTTAATGGCCTGAGCAGACGTTGATGGAGCCTGGTAGGGCGCTAAAAGCATGAGGTACTTTTTATGATTCTTAGCTCGTAGAAACGGCTTGTTGGGAGTTGAAAGAAATTGGCAGCGAGCTCAGCCCTTAGTAAATCTTTCCGGACAGGCCCACAGCTGTACAGAGCAGACAGGGAAGCTCGTCAAGACAGGTCTCCAGCAGAACAATGCCGCCATACTGACCGTGGCGCCAGCAGAAGCCTGGGCTGGGGCGACAGTCTAAGGCTAGGCGCAAATTGGGACGTGTATGGCGCGTGTGGCGCGACGCAGCGCAGCGCGCGTTTTTGTAACATCCCAGGTTCAAATGCGACCTCGCAAATTGCGACGCGACGGGACTGGGACGCGACACGCGCCTGCGCCAGGTCGCACGGCGTTGTGGTTGAGGCACAGTTTCTCGCGCCGCGCGTCGCGCGTGCCTCGCTAGCACCGTGGGAAATTTGAAGAGGGGAGCGGAAAAGTAGCCCAGCCATATGCTCACATCGGAACGGCGCATATCAGCAGTGGTAGTATTACCCATACGACAAATCTGCCTTACTGTGTACTAAATTTCATTGCCTTTGAGTAGTGTTTATTTTTTCGCCATTTAAACGCTCCACCTTTCTCCGTTAGTACATTATACTTTTCTGTTATTTGTATCTGTATAGTTTTGTTTTGTTTTGTTTTTCTTTTGTCAAGAAAAATGCATACTTCAGTAACTGATGAGCCATTGGCCGCTGGAATTGTATCATATGCCTCTGCGGTGTTTTCAGATCGCAAGAAGGGACAGAGGGTAGTGAATAAGGAAGCAAGGAATGTTATAAAATCATGTGACTAAGAATCAAGGTAGGAAAGTAAAACATGGTTATCTTCTCGCTGCCTAGTGTGCTGACGTATCTGTACGATCTGTTACAAAAATTTAGAAGGAGATAATCTCCACAGGTGTGATCCCTTTGTGCTCCTGGTAAGAGGCGTCCAAGATCTGAAGTATAGAAGTCTCACTGTGATTACTCTAATATGGATATAATAATGTAATACGACACACTGGCCGGCCGGTGTGGCCGTGCGGTTCTAGGCGCTTCGGTTTGGAACCGCGTGACCGCTCCGGTCGCAGGTTCGAATCCTGCCTCGGACATGGATGTGTGTGGTGACCTTAGGTTAGTTAGGTTTAAGTAGTTCTAAGTTCTAGGGGACTGACGACCACAGATGTTCAAATGGCTCTGAGCACTACGCGACTTAACGTCTGAGGTCATCAGTCGCCTAGAACTTAGAACTAATTAAACCTAACTAACCTAAGGACATCACACACATCCATGCCCGAGGCAGGATTCGAACCTGCAACCGTAGCGGTCGCTCGGTTCCAGACTGTAGCGCCCAGAACCGCACTGCCACTCCGGCCGGCTCCACAGATGTTCAGTCGCATAGTGCTCAGAGTCATTTGAACCATTTTTTGAACGACACACTGTGCTACATGCATGTGAACATCATATTTCCACTACAAGCTAGAAACAGTCGAAAAGCAGTCACAAATAACAATGTTTTAATTGGTTCGCCGTGATGAGAAAAAGCATTTCAATTGTTGCATGCACATTATCAGCATTAATAAACTAATCATACCACAGGCTACACAAATGAAGAAAATGGTCGGTATTACTACAAAAGTGGGAATATCCTAAAAGAGTGTTATGATTAGATATATTTAATTTGTTGAAATGTACTGCTGACAAAGGCAGATCTACTTTCATGACAATGTTTTTCGAACTCCAACTCACAAGGCACACATGGCTAGCTTGTGCATTCCTGTCCGGAACCGCGCAACTGCTATGGTCGCAGGTTCGAATTCTGCCTCGGGCATGGATGTGTGTGATGTCCTTAGGTTAGTTAGGTTTAAGTAGTTCTAAGTTCTAGGGGACTGATGACCTCAGATAATAAGTCCCATAGTGCTCAGAGCCAATTGAACCAAGCATTCCTGACGCGCGCATTATCCTCCGCTGCTGACAATACACTGACCATTGCGTTGTGCGACAGATCAGTTGTTTATTTTTCTCAATAACAACTATTTTATTCACGATCACACATTGTCAGTTTGGCAAGCCGTAGGTGAGTAACCAGTATCTAGCATCACTCCGCCTGAAGGAACGCTCGTCATTATTTTAATACTGCTGAGATCAAGAGAAGGAATAAAATCCTTTGGTAACTTTCCATTCCAGTCGCTCAATCTTAAAAATACGATGGGTTACGTGGATTCCACCGAAATTCGAACGGAATTGGCAATCTATTTTTGTGTGAGTTGTTAATCTTTTCTCATTCGCCGGCCGAAGTGGCCGCGCGGTTCTGGCGCTGCAGTCTGGAACCGCGAGACCGCTACGGTCGCAGGTTCGAATCCTGCCTCGGGCATGGATGTGTGTGATGTCCTTAGGTTAGTTAGGTTTAACTAGTTCTAAGTTCTAGGGGACTAATGACCTCAGCAGTTGAGTCCCATAGTGCTCAGAGCCATTTCTTCTCATTCGAAGAAGCATCACCGTTTGTGAGTAACGGCCACATTTCTCTTGGTAAATGGTTTAATTGTACTTCCTTTGTCACAGTGTAATTCGCCAAACTCATCTCACAGCAGCTATTGAGACAGAATTGCGAAACAGAGTGCCTCATTAAACAAGTAATTGGCAATCACAGAGCTTTCGAAACACCTCATAGTGTCAGTCTGCAGTAACATAAAAGAAGAAATTTCATGTTTATTTTCATACTAGGAAGCTCTTGTTTCGCTAGCTGTCGCTAACTCTTATAAAATTACAATCACTGGAGTGAAATAAATAAAAAGGGAAGTATAAGTACTGATATATCGCCATAGATAAGAAAGTTCGGTGTGTTTAAGAATTGACAAAACACTCTCCTCCTTGTGTGCTATCATTCGCCAAACTTTCGTTTCGATGTCTCGAGTGGTTTAGGAGATGTGAGAGATGGTGCGAGTATTTCATTCTCGCGGGCGTGAGATCGGAAGTGAGCGCGCTACATGGGATCCATTTTCTCGAGATTGGAGGCAGATAGAGACCTCCTCCCAAATCTAAACAAAAATTCAGCATGTTAGCAAAATTTTATACGCAGCAACATATGGTGTAATACGCACCAAACGCAAAATCATAGCGACCCCTAATTTTCGTTGCAAACTTTTTGAGTTTTGCGTAGTGTCTTACTAAAATGTGTACATCACAATAAGAATGGTTATTAGCGAGTTGATGAGCACTTCGTCACGAAGCTGACATATAACGCTACAAGTATGGCAAAAATCATATGTTCCCAGTGAATAGTTTCTGTAAAACCGTTGGAGGAAGATAATAGGTTGCGCGCGCTTCGGTTCTGTCAGCGCACAGCGTCGCCAGTCGGCGCGTGCGAAGTATGGTGTACGCGTCGCAACATGCGCTGGACCCGCGCGACTCGTGCGGCACGTGTGTGTCGCGGTGTCGTGTCAAGTCACACGTGCTATGCGCGTCTCAATTTGCGCCTAGCCTAAAGGAACGCGTCTACACAGTGGAGTAGTAACCGGGAGTTGTGTGCAGGGCCATGCATACTAAAAATTCACATGATTTCGTGTTTGCCAATCGTGCAAGTAGGCCAGTGAACCACTTACCTCGGCCTCTGTTGTATTGGAAAACTCCGAGGCCTGAGAAACGTTTAGAGATAGACTCTTTATTAAATCTACATCTACATCCATACTCCGCAAGCCACCTGACGGTGTGTGGCGGAGGGTAGATTCAGTACCTCTATCGATTCTCCCTTCTATTCCAGTCTCGTATTGTTCGTGGAAAGAAGGATTGTCGGTATGCTTCTGTGTGGGCTCTAATCTCTCAGATTTTATCCTCATGGTCTCTTCGCGAGATATACGTAGGAGGGAGCAATATACTGCTTGACTCTTCGGTGAAGGTATGTTCTCGAAACTTTAACAAAAGCCCCTACTGAGCGTCTCTCCTGCTGAGTCTTCCACTGGAGTTTATCTATCATCTCCGGAACGCTTTCGTGATTACTAAATGATCCTGTAACGAAGCGCTCTGCTCTCCGTTGGATCTTCTCTATCTCTTCTATCAACCCTTTCTGGTACGGATTCCACACTGCTCAGCAGTATTCAAGCAGTGGGCGAACTAGCGTACTGTAAACTACTTCTTTTGTTTTCAGATTGCATTTCCTTAGGATTCTTCCAATGAATCTCAGTCTGGCATCTGCTTTACCGACGATCAACTTTATATGATCATTCCATTTTAAATCACTCCTAATGCGTACTCCCACATAATTTAAGGAATTAACTGCTTCCAGTTGCTAACCTGCTATTTTGTAGCTAAATGATAAGGGATGTATGTGTCTATGTATTCGCAGCACATTACACTTGTCTACATTGAGATTCAATTGCCATTCCCTGCACCATGCGTCAATTCGCTGCAGATCTTCCTGCATTTCAGTACAATTTTCCATTGTTACAACCTCTCGATACACCACAGCATCATCTGCAAAAAGCCTCAGTGAACTTCCGATGTCATCCACAAGGTCATTTATGTATATTGTGAATAGCAACGGTCCTATGACACTCCCCTTCGGCACACCTGAAATCACTCTTACTTCGGAAGACTTCTCTCCATTGAGAATGACATGCTGCGTTCTGTTATCTAGGAACTCTTCAATCCAATCACACAATTGGTCTGTAGTCCATATGCTCTTACTTTGTTCATTAAACGACTGTGGGGAACTGTACCGAACGCCTTGCAGAAGTCAAGAAACACGGCATCTACCAGTGAACCCGTGTCTATGGCCCTCTGAGTCTCGTGGACGAATAGCGCGAGCTGGGTTTCACACGACCGTCTTTTTCGAAACCCATGCTGATTCCTACAGAGTAGATTTCTAGTCTCCAGAAAAGTCATTATTCTCGAACATAATACGTGTTCCAAAATTCTACAACTGATCGACGTTAGAGACATAGGTCTATAGTTCTCCACATCTGTTCGACGTCCCTTCTTGAAATCGGCGATGACCTGTGCCCTTTTCCAATCCTTTGGATCGCTACGCTCTTCTAGAGACCTACGGTACACCGCTGCAAGAAGGGGGGGGGGGGCAAGTTCCTTGTACTCTGTGTAAAATCGAACTCGTATCCCATCAGGTCCAGCGGCCTTTCCTCTTTTGAGCGATTTTAGTTGTTTCTCTATCCCTCTGTCGTCTATTTCGATATCTACCATTTTGTCATCTGTGCGACAATCTAGAGAAGGAACTACAGTGCAGTCTTCCTCTCTGAAACAGCTTTGGAAAAAGACATTTAGTATTTCGGCCTTTAGTCTGTCATCCTCTGTTTCAGTACCATTTTGGTCACAGAGTGCCTGGACATTTTGTTTTGATCCACCTACTTCTTTGGCATAAGACCAAAATTTCTTAGGATTTTCTGCCAAGTCAGTACATAGAACTTTACTTTCGAATTCATTGAACGCCTCTCGCATAGCCCTCCTCACACTACATTTCGCTTCGCGTAATTTTTGTTTGTCTGCAAGGCATTGGCTACGTTTATGTTTTCTGTGAAGTTCCCTTTGCTTCCGCAGCAATTTTGTAACTTGGTTGTTGTACCACGGTGGCTCTTTTCCATCTCTTACGATCTTGCTTGGCACATACTCATCTAACGCATATTGTACGATGGTTTTGAACTTTGTCCACTGATCCTCAACACTATCTGTACTTGAGACAAAACTTTTGTGTTCGGCCGTCAGGTACTCTGTAATCTGCTTTTTGTCACTTTTGCGAAACAGAAAAATCTTCCTACCTTTTTTAATATTTATATTTACGGCTGAAATCATCGATGCCGTAACCGCTTTATGATCGCTGATTCCCTGTTCTGCGTAAACTGTTTCAGATAGTTCGGGTCTGCTTGTCACCAGAAGGTCTAATATGTTATCGCCACGAGTCGGTTCTCTGATTAACTGCTCAAGGTAGTTTTCAGATAAAGCACTTTAAAAAAATTTCACTGGATTCTTTGTCCCTGCCACCCGTTATGAACATTTGAGTCTCCCGGTCTATATCCGGCAAATTAAAATTTCCACCCAGAACTATAACATCGTGGGGAAATCTGCTCGATATATTTTCCAAATTATCCTTCAGGTGCTCAGCCACAACAGCTGCTGAGCCAGGGGGCCTATAGAGACATCCAATTACACCTCATTGCTAGGAGTAACAAGCTCCAAGGCACAGGTGATTTCGATAAAGATCTTTGCATCTGTCAGCTTGTTTCCGTGGGAAGCGACACGACTTTGGAAAAAACCATCTCCTCCCTCCTCTGCGAAAACTTAAAAAAGCCAGTAACTGGCGTTTCCTTTTTTTTCAGAGTCGCAGGTATCTTAACTCTTGCCCTGATTCGACATGAGTTTTTGCTGTCATGTGCAGGGGAGCCCTCTGATTGGCTCACGACGGGTGAAGGCGTGTCGTTCTTCTTGAGAGGTGCAAAGCACTCGAGTGCGGGACTTTGGTCTGGTAAGCACTTCTGGTCGAAGCTCTGGCATGTGTGGATGGTACTTGGGACCAGTCCTGAGACTGACTTCACTTGCGAGTGGTTTAGACTGGGAAGCCTGTGGTAAAGTGGTTACTGCACCGTCAGTGTGACTTCAAACGTCTCGGACTACTCGTTTGCCGAGGGCACTCTTATTCGTTTTTGGTTTACCAGTTTTGACGTTTGGTATCCTTGTGCGCTCTGTCGTATACGTGAGCCAAATTGGCCCTTGGTACGACCAACGAACGAGTGTGTCACACTCTGAAAACTACCGTGATTTCAAGGGTGTGGTAGGGAGTGAATTGCGATCCGTCTGCCTGATCGCTAGACCTTGAGTTTTTTTGCATTTCTTTCGTGGTGCCGGCCGCAATGGCCGAGCGGTTCTAGGCGCTACAGTCTGGAACCGCGCAACCGCTACGGTCGCAGGTTCGAGTCCTACCTCGGGCATGAATGAGTGTGATGCCCTTAGGTTAGTTAGGTTTAAGTAGTTCAAAGTTCTAGGGGACTGATGACCTCAGATGTTAAGTCCCATAGTGCTCAGAGCTATTTGAACCATTTTTTTCTTTCGTGGCCGCGATCGATTCACAGGTGCCGCCTCCACATCCCACCATCTCCGCCGCACACATCTCAAAGCTACAAGTCACGTATCCGCACGAAGTACACAGGGTAACGTACTGCCGGTCCAGCATTGTCAAGGCATACAGATCTCAATCGCCACTTGCTCTCAGCTCCACCTGTGTAGAGAAACATTAGTAGATCAGTCAATGTCTGCTCGGCGTCAGACCAATTCAGCTTGCGTTGTCCACATTGTTAGGGCCAGAGTTCTTGCCTCACTGATCGCATAGTTAAACTGTCTTTGCTAACCAGGTTCCTCCCAGGGGAATATCAGATCACCTGTTACACTACCGGCCATTAAAATTACTACACCACGAAGATGACGTGCTACAGACTCGAAATTTAACCGACAGGAAGTAGATGCTGTGATATGCAAATGATTAGCTATTCAGAGCAGTCACACAAGATTGGCGCCGGTGGCGACACCTACAACGTGCTGACATGAGGAAAGTTTCCAACCGATTTCTCATACACAAACAGCAGTTGACCCGCGTTGCCTGGTGAAACGTTGTTGTGATGCCTCGTGTAAGGAGGGAAAATGTGTACCATCACGTTTCCGACTTTGATAAAGGTCGGATTGTAGCCTATTGCGATTGCGGTTTATCGTTTCACGACATTGCCGCTCGCGTTGGTCGAGATACAATGACTGTTAGCAGAATATGGAATCGGTGGGTTCAGGAGGGTAATACGGAACGCCGTGCTAGATTCCAACGGCCTCGTATCACTAGCAGTCGAGATGACAGGCATCTTATTCGCATGGCTGTAACGGATAGTGCAGCCACGTCTCGATCCCTGAGTCAACAGGTGGGGTCGGTTGTAAGACAACAACCATCTGCACGAACAGTTCGACGACGTTTGCAGCAGCATGGACTATCATGTTGGAGACCATGGCTGCGGTTACCCTTGGCGCTGCATCACAGACAGGAGCGCCTGCGATGGTGTACTCAACGACGAACCTGGGTGCACGAATGGCAAAACGTCATTTTTTTGGATGAATCCAGGTTCTGTTTACAGCATCATGATTGTCGCATCCGTGTTTGGCGACATCGCGGTGAACGCACATTGGGAGCGTGTATTCGTCATCGCCATACTGGCGTATCACCCGGTGTGATGGTATGGGGCGCCAATGGTTACACGTCTTGGTCACCTCTTGTTCGCATTAACGGCACTTTGAACAGTGGACGTTACATTTAAGATATGTTACGACCCGTGGCTCTACCCTTCATTCGATCCCTGCGAAACCCTACATTTCAGCAGGATAATGCGCGACCGCATGTGTTTCACGTGATTTAGTCAACAAAAAAACTAAATATGAAAAATAGAAAACCAGAAGATCTCGACGAGAATATGTGCTGATTTTTCGTAAGTGTTGTCGAAGTACATCCTCAACCAATAACCAAATGTGAGAAAACGTAGGTTTCAGCAAGACAGACAGGTAACTGTAAAGAAACATTTCATTCGTGTATAAATTATGATGGGAACTGTCCCAGATATGTAAACATCACGGGGAGAAACAAAGCTGTAACCTTCGAGAAAGGCAAAATAGGTTCACTCTGCATTAAAAGTGAAAATTTTCTGGAACATGTATAATTATTAGGCTATACTGTAGTAGGGGAAAGGTATTTGGATAAAAAGAATATGCATGCAATATTTTTACGTAACATCATAAAAGGCAATTAGTAAGGCCTAGTCAGGAACACTGAGGTGTTTCAAAGAGCAAAAGTAGACGTCACCGAAGCGTGCCTTTTGCGTCGCCAAATGAACGGTTGCGGACACGTTTCGAGGAAGTGTGAAGCTCAAGTGGCGAAGAATGACTTTTATTCAGAACTGAGGGACTACATGCAGAAACAAGGCAGTCAGTTTCTCCGAAACAAAGGTATTTAGAAGAGGCATATGAAACAATGAAACAACAAACGTTCTAAATGCCTGACAACAACAAGGAACTGCCTCGAATGGACACGCTTGGTGAAATTACGATTGGATGAATGCAAGGAACAAAGATAAACTGACCTTGACACCGTCGAGATAATTTGCAGACTAGACCACCTAGAGACGCCACACAAAACTGTATTGATGGAGTTGTGACGTGCTCTACATTCACACGTGCATTCAGTACAGCCACACGAGAGGACACGAGCCGCCAACCAACAGCCTTCCCTTCTTCTATTAGTCTCGCTGCTATTGCAGTCTCTGCAGGCGAAATCGGTTAGGACTGGATGAGGACTTACTTTAAAGTCCATAGTGTAAGACTGTTTGTACTCACCTTGAGCACTCCCACATGATTGTATCTTCTACTTTTTTTCCATAATCTCCGTTCTAACACAATGATTTATTCACACGAATTGCGTAAGTTTATCAGCTATCTTACGAGACTCACAAGGTCTCTAGACAACAAATTATGCATCACAACTCGTTACCCGGCGAAATACTTGAATTTACTGCGCGTCTTCAGTTTGTACATCGCATATTAACATATGACCAGCGCCTACTTCAGTTTTCGTAACTATCTACTTTTATTCGTCATTTTTATTAACCTGCAAACAGCTGCAATCATTACGGCGGCAGCAAGTATCCGCTCGTACGAACTCACAACGAGAACTCTCCACAGAGGCTACCTAACAGCCCCGACGTGCAGAGCTGTTACAGGGTAAAGCTCGCTGGACACCCCGGTAGTTGGTCTTGCCATCACTGACACCCAGATGAACAAGCGTTTGCGACGAACTCTCAACAGCTACTACTTCGAGTTCTCTCAGATGTACAAGTACCATTATACATACTCAGGCGTGACTCGTAGGTAAAGACAGTGACGTGCAACCAGCCAAAAAGATATTTTAATATATGCTTCAATAATAGATTATATAGTTTAAATTATCAGGACAAACTTCGAATATTTCTTACACGGATTAAAAAAAAAAATTACAGTCAATGGTTTTGGAACTGTCATTAGCGAGTAATGCCTTTTCAACTTATGGTAGCTGCTCTTAAGGTTATTTCTTGAAATGCTGGTTAGCTCCATGTAGCAGAGGTTTAGGATCTTGGGTCCGATGGGGTACAACTCTTACCAGATTCCCAAAGCTTTTTTCGTTCACCCTAAGAGCATCCTACAACCTCCACATGATTTTCGCGTTCTCCTGCTTACAACAAAGGGGAATCAACAGAGTGCCTGAACCTTAGCTATCGAATTCTTGGCTCTGTATATCTCTATTATGCCTTAATATGTCGTTAATTTTTTCATAGTGTTGTAGATAGTTACGTTTCTGGCATTGACGATTCCATCCGCTGTAGGAAAGGCATGCTAAGTTGGTAAGTGTCTCCCTACGGTGCGTTGTAGTACGGTTACAAGTGGCAGCATCTAGCGAGAGTTTTACGAATGATTAGACAAAATAAGCGAGCAATACATGTTACGTTACGTTTAGTTGCTAAGAATTTCCTTCCTTACTAATGGCTTTTGCAATAAAAACTGCGTCATTAGCAAGTTTATTTTTATAAGTGTGCTGTGCCCATGTTCTTCTTCATTTAATTCAGTGTGAAGATAACTAGGATAACTTTGGAACATGAGTTTGGAGTGAAATGGTGCTCCTAGACCCGATCAAAACGTGAATCAAGAACAACAACAATGTAAATACAGACAAAATGATATACGTAACTTCAACGGAACATGTACGGCAAAACGTTTAACCATCCACATCATATTTTCCGACTCTTTATCACAACCATCCGTACTACGACACTTCATCACAACAAACCGTACTAAAATTGACACATTTTCAGAGCTCTTTAATTTGCTGTATAATGTAAACTGCATATTTTCGTAATATGCAAGTGAGAATACGAAAAGCAACAAGAGTGGCTTGTTAGCTCCGAAAGTACTTAAATCCGCACGGAGGCTTATCGATTTGCCTCTGTCTACCAATCTCAGCACGGCACCGAAAGTCATGGTTTCGTCGTACGAACTCATAAATACCACGGACTGAACATACACGAAAAACATTAAACGTCTCAAGTTCAGAATTGAAAATATGCATTTTCTAATACATACCGCATGACATGTGTCATACTTAGTACGATTTCTTGTGAGAAAACGTCGAGAAATGTAACACTGGTGGTTAAATATACTACTTATAATTATCATCTTGAGCTTAGATTTTGGTGTTATTTAGTAGTCGATTATGAAAACGGAAGGAGATACATTCTGTAAATTTTCTAGAGAGCCATGGCACCATAGCTTCGATCAATAAATGTCGCAACCTTCCCGAGAAGGAAACCACGAACTAAAACTGTACGTACACTACCATCGTCATCTACAGCAACGTCATAGGCCGTTTGACTATCACTGCTGGATATAGACCTCCTCTGTTTTAACTATGTGTTACGATCTTCAGTGCTAAGCATCACCCTTCTAGCCGGATGTACGGAAGACTCAGGAAACACTTGAAAAGGGAGTGTGTACTTACCACTTGATATGGCTTAAGTGTAAACACATTTAATGTGAAGGGGGTGAGGAGTAGTAGAAAGACGAATAACAACTTGCTTAAGGTCATAGTTAGGAATGATACAGTAGTGGAAGAAGTCAAAACGTTCTCCAGCCTATATGTAGTTTTGCACATGATGGCTGAAGCAAGGAATAAGATGTACATAGACATGAGTGAAATGAGATTCCGCTAGCAGAAAATCTCTACTGGTATCGTATAATGGTATAAGCGAGTTAAGAGGGCGTAGCACTATATGGAAGTGGAATATGTACCATCAAAAATCTGAAGAAGGAAAAACTGGAAGCAATTAAAATTTAGTGTTATCATAGAATGCTAAAAATTTAATGCATAGAGAGTACGAAATAAAGACATGCTATAAAGAGGAAGTGAGGAAACAAATCTAAGTAAGAACTTTACCAGAAGAAGGGATAGATTAACAGGACATCAGCTGTAGTATCCAGAAGTAGTTAACTTGACACTGGAAGACGAAGCTGAATGAAAAACGAGTAGGGATATGCAAAAACAGAATATGCCAAACAGATCATACACGATATAATGTGCAGTAATTACTTGGAGATGAAAAGATTAGTACAAGACGGGAAAGCACCAGATTTGTCGAAACACTGCTTTTTTTTAAGAGTCTGTAGGTGAACACAGCAATGTCACAGTGGCATAGCTTCCATTAAACTGTGGTGTAGGATATACCTTGCCCTCTGGAATCCAGGGGGGTACTTCTTTTATGGATTTACAATCCATTCGCCTGTCTCTACAGGTGGGCAAAATAAAGCTGTCGTGGAAAATATTTCATGCGCCTTAAGACAGACAAACCAACTTACATCGTCTGTACACGATACGCATGATACAAGTTGGGTAGCCCATCTTAACGTACATGAAGTATTACCGAAGCCAATTTTTATCTCGTCACCCAGCATTTTATGTCAACTTGTTTTTCATTTTCATTACTGTCATAAATACGTCTTCCTCTAAAATCTGTCCTCCGCTCCATTTTTTTGAACTCCTCTCTCTAGGACTTCCTGCCATACATCTATCTATGAGAAACTCTCACAGTTTGAAGATTTTTCCCATGGAAAGTTCATCTCACTGGCATGAGTCAAACCTCTTAATACACACAGATTTATTAGCTTTCCATTTCAGTCAAATATGAATCCTTGTTTCGACAACGGTATACAATTTACGAAAAGCAATGGAGACCATACAGTTATTTTATGCAAGCACAAGATTCTAATACCATAACAAATTAAATGTTAATCGGTTACAACTGGTACAAACTAAATGAGTACCTTGTTCCTACGCTGCCTGTTGAATATGATACAGGTGAACATAAATCTCAAAATATTGTCGATAATTCCCCGCAGCATGACGATCTGAATTTGGTCAGTTCAGTCTCTTGAGCAACGAAGGTGAAATCCCAGCAGAATTCACAAATCACCCTTTAGTCAATGGTCTAGTCATATGCCAAAATACAGGCGTTCTTATGAAATAATTTTTCAGTTATTCCTAGACACTGTCTTCATGGAAAATGTGTCTCAAATAACAGTCCTTAGAGGCCACCCATACGGTCGTAGGGTGTCCAGCATACAGAACTCTTACGTTATTATTAAGGATACCCATCGTTCATTTATGATGGTAGCAAAAACAAGTACACTAGCACAGTATGGAGTGAGGTGGGCTACACCAAAGCAATAATAAAGGGATACACACTCTTGCCAAGTCAACCGTCACGCCCGCAAGAGAACCCGGATTCGTTGCCTAATGCAATGTTTCCGGCAATATGCCTTAATTCAGTGCCCGTTTTTACGCCATTATTGTAGACAAAGGTGGTATCAACTGGTTTAGCTGAGGTACGACGTGTAATACTTTCGGCTCACCCTAGTCCTTCTTCGAAGTGCCCAAGCAATTGTGTGGTTAGACATGCAATATTGTAGCAGTTCGTGATAATGTAAATGACAACTGCAGTGTGATGCTGCACGAGGAAACGCAACTTCTCTGGAAGAATCAGCACCGACTCCGGAAAACAAACTCGTGTGTAGAACTCCTTCATACACGTACGTCATCGATTAAGAACCATGAGACTATTTACGATTGTATGAATTCTGGCGTAATACAATTCAGTATGTTTTTATGGGCAGCGAATGTTCAAAAGAAATGAAAGTAACATCGCCTGTGCCTCAAGTAAGCGCAACAGGACGTCTCATGCTCTCAACATCCGTAAATGATTCTTTACATTCGGTCTTCAGCGTTGCTGACGATGCCCTTAACTGCCATTGTACTGTCGTATGAGAATTCAGGAAGACCATGACAAAGTTTCGACTACATTTAAAGAACAACAGACCTCTTTAAATGAGGATGAATGGAGGTTAATACACACAAGAAAGAGAAACAACCGGATAGAATAAAATAATGGTAATATTATAAAGATGTAACTTTCGCCCAGTAGTACATTTGCTTCCGAAGTACACGTGTATATGGGAATTGAACAAAGCAGATGGTTCCTCCTTAGCTTGTCAAACTTTCAGCTCTCCCATTGGTATGTCGAATGCCACTAGAGCTTTGCAAGTGCTCACCTAACCGCTGGTCCCAAAACATCAATTTTGCTGAATGTTCTAGATGGTGGATGACGAACTACCCTCGAACAGAGGAAAAATGTGCCTACAACCCCCTCCGTGTCGAAAGCTGTTGGTCGCATATTTAACACCGAAGTCTCCCTCAATGGCGACATCCCTACTGATCCCATGCTCATTGTTGAAAATTCCGAGGCACACTTCGCTGAAGTATCCGTGTGCAGTAACTAACATCCTTATTTTTTGACCCGGAAACGTTTGGTGAAGAAAAATTATTTATTTTTCCGTGCACAAGGCTTCGAATCAGACAATGTTCCATTTTGTGAACCAGAGTTGCGCAGTGATTGAGCAGACTGTCTGCAGACAGCCCCTGGATCCGATAAAATCAGCAACCAAATGCTTAATTAACTTAAGAACGACAGCCTACAACACATCCTTGGGGATTTCTATTGTATTTGGCGGCAAGGAGAGTTTCCCTCTCAATGGTGGGAGAACATTTTTACTTACATTCTGAAACTGGGAAAGGACCCTCATATTTAAGCCAATTACTGACCGATCTCTCTAACGAACGTTCTGCGTAAAAGAATAGTCAACTGACGACTGTAATGGTGCCTGAATACCAGAGGACATTTATCGCAAATTGAAAGTGAGTTTTGGGCGCCGACTGATTCGTTCGGAAAGTGCTATGCGCAGTGCTTTCGCGCGTCGCTAACTCTTGATCGCTGTGTTCTTTGAACTGTAGAAGGCGCACAATATTACCTGGCGCCGTCACATCATGTCTTCACCCCATGAGATGTTGCTTACCCATTTTTATCTAGAATTTCCTATTTGTATGACTGTCCTACGTCTGGATAGGTTCCTCAGGAACCAATATGTTCAGGAATCTGTGGTCCCTCATGGACTGGTTCTGAGGGCAACCCTCTTCGCCACTATAATCAATGGTATCGTGATTGCAATGGGACCGGCGGTGTCACCGTCACTGAATGTGGACGATCTTTGTCTGTATTACAGCTCCAAATTACAGCGCATAGCCGTTCGCCAACTTCAGGAGACCATATAGAAAGTAGTTAGTTGTGCCCTGAATCATGTATAGCAATTTTCTACCACGAAAGCTCACGTCATTCATTTCTGTCGACTCAGGACTGTGCATATTCACCTCGGTAACCATTTACTTGACGTTGCTGAAACTTCCAAATTTTAGGCGTTTTATTTCACAACAAGTTAACAGACTTACCACGTTCCATGAGGAAATTTAATACTCTCAGATTTTTCAGCCACATCTCCGGGGGTGCAGACCACTCAGTTCTGCGACTGCACAAAACTCTGATTTTACCCCGCCTGGATTAGTGATGTGTTGCGTACGGGTCACAGCCCCGTCATTACTGAATGACTTTGTTACACCCTCTCCACCGCAGTGGCGCGTGTTTGGGCCCGGACCCTTCTGTACGAGCCCCGGAGACAGCCTCCTGGTGAAAACTGGAATGCCACCATTGAGCAATAAACGAATTATCCAGGCACATTCTGTCAGATGCGTACTCGTCCACGTTATTCGACTCTATTACGCAATTATCAGATCAAACTATTTACAAACCCCACAAAAATTGTAGACCAACTGGAGTAATACTGGCGGCTCTGTGCAAGGTCGTCCAACTGCACCATCTTGTCTGGGTGCATAGAGCTCCCTCTCCGCATCACCCATGGTGTGTACAGAGGCATATGATGAGGATGGTCCTCAGTCGTAGGGAAAATGCTGACGCATCTTTGACGGCCGGGGTGGCCGAGCGGTCCTAGGCGCTACACTCTGGAACCGCGCGACCGCTACGGTCGCAGGTTGGTATCCTGCCTCGGGCATGGATGTGTGTGATGTCCTTAGGTTAGTTAGGTTTAAGTAGTTCTAAGTTCTAGGGGACTGATGACCTCTGAAGTTAAGTCCCATAGTGCTCAGACCCATTTGATTTGACCCATCTTTCTCAGACGTCTATTTCGTTCGGTTCTCTACGATTACCCAAATCGACACGTTATTACACAGACGGATCGAAAGTAAATGACAGGGTAAGCTATGAGTCTGCGTAAACGAGGGGCATGAGAAATATTCTCTGCAGAGTGCTTGTAAAGTTTGTCGCAATACCACAGGCTCTGCACTGCATTAAAAGTCTCGCAACAAAGGACTTCCTGGTTTGTATCGACTCCATGAACTCCTTACAAGGCATGTCGCAGTGCTCCCCCTTAAACGTTTTAGGCGCTAACATCCAAGACCTATTAGTTGACGTCCACAGTTACGACTGCAACTGCGGCAACCAATTGAGAAAACCTGGGATAGGGAATGACATGTTATCACAAAAAGCTGGGCAGTCAAACGGATCACCAAGGCGTAGCATACTTCTCTCCAAACCTCTCTGAAATATGTTATTGTAACCTGCCGACTACGTATCAGCCACACCCATGAGTTTCTTATACTCAAGCCTATTCCCCTCCGATGCATCTGTGGTAGTCCACTCACGATGGCCCATATTCCCACAGAGTGTGTCCTGCTGGCTTATCTGAAACGAACCATGTACCTGTCTAACTCACTACCCCACGTACGTGCGGATAATGGGATGGCAGCTAACAAAGTCAACATTTTACTGAGAGAATGAGGATTTTATGACAAAATTTAGTGGACCTTAACATTTGGTGTAGATGGTGGATGTGGGGAAGTACACTCGATGTAACAGAACTATTCCCATGTCTTGATAACCTCAGATAGCTTTCGATTCTATACAGCAAGCATCAGTGGGAACGCAACACATACTCGCAACGGTGGCAGCGCCACATGTAACACATTTTCAGTCAAGTATTTGTTCTCTTCTAATTATATGATTTTACTTGTAGACCACCTTGATTTTCTGTGGCCACGTGCAGTTACCGCGTATTGTCTTACATATACACTATAAAACTTACTTTTACCTTTTTGAAACGCCGATATATTTCTCCCTTAAATATACAATTAAGAACAGAATTTCGTAGATACGTAGTAGACGCTTGGCAGCGTTGGAGGACCTAGATTTCCGCATAAGGAACTAACGTTGGCGTCCTCTCGGATACAATAGCTTTTGTTTTTCATTGTATTGTCTGACAATGTGTTGCAAACGTGACGTGAATATAGCCGAGGTTTGCCGAACATCGTGACACACTGCACCATAGACTGGTATATGACAAACAATCATTTACTGTTAGGCAGTCTCAGCATACGCAGGCCAGGAGAGGTAGCGTCCTGTCATCGTCGAGTTTGATGATTTCACTACGCTGTTATAATGAAGTGACCCAGGACCACCAGGACCACTCAGCGGTTCACACGAGTCGAAAAGTTCAGAAATGGTTTTTGCAACAGGTTGACCTCGACATGATCGACTGGTCTGTTCGAACCCCGGACTTGAACCCCACTGAAAATTTGTGAGCCAGAATTAATCATCACTGGCTAGTCACCAACCCTCAGACCTAGCGTTGGATACATGGGAGAGTCTCGCGGACGAGGAGACATATTTCCAGTTGATGCCCGGTTCCACGCCTCGTCGGACGAGGCAGGTAATTAATGCCAATGACGGGCTCAAACTAGCCTCATCCCTAATATGAATCTTTCTTCGTTTCACATTGCTCCACTTCCTGTTACAACATTTTTTACAACCGTTGATTGGAAAGTCGTTGTACTTCACTTTCCATTTATTGTATTAGTGCTACACTACAGGCCATTAGAATTGCTACACCACGAAGATGACGTGCTACAGATGCGAAATTTAACCGACAGGAAGAACATGCTGTGATATGCAAATGATTAGCTTTCACAGCATTCACACAAGGTTGGCGCCGGTGGCGACACCTACAACGTGCTTACATGAGGAAAGTTTCCAACCGATTTCTCATACACAAACCGGCGTTGCCTGGTGAAACGTTGTTCTGATGCCTCGTGTAAGGAGAAGAAATGCGTACCATCACGTTTCCAATTTTGATAAAGGTCGGATTGTAGCCTATCGCGATTGCGGTTTATAGTATTGCGACATTGCTGCTCGCGTTGGTCGGGATCCAATGACTGTTAGCAGAATATGGAATCGGTATGTTCAAGAGGGTAATTCGGAACGCCGTGCTGGATCCCAACGGCCTCGTATCACTACCAATCGAGATGACAGGCATCTTATCCTTATGGCTGTAACGGCTCGTGCAGCCACGTCTCGATCCCTGAGTCAACAGATGGGGTCGGTTGCAAGACAACAATCATCTGCATGAACAGTTCGACGACGTTTGCAGCAGCATGGACTGTCAGCTCGGAGACCATGGCTGCGATTACCCTTGACGCTGCATCACAGGCAGGATGGGGTGGTAGGTAGGGTATGTACGACGGAAGTGGGGGACTTTATGACCACCTTCTGAAAATATTGTAGTCTATTCGGTTATTTTGTATCTGAAAATTTTGAAAGTATGTTTATTGTTTTTAATGATTGTTATACCAGATTCTGTAAATGTTTTTAACTTTTTAGTTACCTTAAATCAAAAAATTGTCTTGTGTCACTTTCCACAACAGATGTCATATTCAATGTTTCGAGTTCAGGACCTTACTTACAAATCAATATCTCCTTAAAAAGTATTTAGTGAGTAAGATACAACAACAATTAACTAAATTTGAAATTTTTGGGGTGGTCATGAAGTACGAGCCCCCTCCCCTTCCCTTGGTCCGTTGATATTGCTAAGAGCGTGCTAAAAGATATTTTCAAGTAACCCTACTTACACTTCAGCACCTCATTAAAAAGAATGTGGTTAAAATAAGTCAACAACAATTAACGTATTTTAGTATTTTAATTATTTTGGGAGGAAATAAAGTACACACTCGGCCTCCGCCTTGGAAAAGTGCGTTATGGAAAATGCGTTGGTGATGGTACAGTTAAAGCACTACAACCACATACACTCACTAACTTGAAATTGAACACTTTTAAAATGAGTCTCTACAGTACTTAATGCCGTAATGGTGTTATTGTCAGTGGCTTGTGCTTCAGGTGCTGCGAAAACTAAGTTATGATACCTCCCCACAGAGATGAGCTCTTAAATTATCCAGAATCTAGCTTTCTCACATTCGCGAACCTTCACGAGTAAGCATATTTCCTGTATGTACCAAACTCATTTTCAGTAATGATAGTACCTTTTTGGTAGATTTAAAAAATGTCGCATCAGAACATAGTCACTTTCTTAAATCAAAATTCAATTGCAGTAAGGCAAAGAGTGGTTCATTCTAGCATATGACGTCTGTAATTTCATACATGTAGACCTCCGACATTACAACAAGCCATGGTAGTCGAGAGCGCTAATGCGTTTCTCCTCGACTCGCATAAGCGCGCCGGCCGCGGATCGAATACGCTCGGCGGATTAACGACGCGGGCTGGTATGCCGGCCACCCTGGATTTTTTTTTTGCGGTTTTCCACATCCCGATAGGTGAATACCTGGCTGGTACCCACGTCCCACCTCAGTTACTTGACGTCTGAAAACGTTCGCACTGTTCTATGGCTTATACTAGATGCAGACAGCTGAGGTACACTAATTCCGTCTAGGGGAAGGTTTCGGGTGGCGGCAGGAATGGCATCCGGCCACCCTCTGCAACTAACACTGCCAACTCAATAGTAACACGGCGGACCCTGCGTGCTGCGGGACAAAGGTGCCAAGAAAGAAAGAAAAAAGAAGACCTCCGACATTACCGAATTTTATTTTCCTTGACTATTACGGCCAAACTAACGATACTTTTCCGTTGGTAAACCGTATTCTGGGCTTGATGCTGTCAATAGGAAGGTCGTGAAATTTCTTAAACATCTATCTCTTTTGGATCGTTACACACGCCCAACTGGATTTTAACAACTATTGTCTGACAGAGTTTAAACGTCGTATTCAGACTAATGCTTGAACTTTTACTACTGAGCGTATTTGTAGTTCTACTAAAATTTATGAGCTCATCGTTAAAGATTTATTCTGTCTTACTCACTTTCATCTTAATGATTTTTCTGCTGCATCGGATGTCCCTTTTGTCTGCTACTTCTGTGCATAGTCCCAAACATACAACCGAACTGTCACTTTAGCAACGTAATTTTGGTATGATTGTTTTCGAAACTGCGAGTGGTAATAGATTTTAGTGCTCACAAATAAATGAACGAAAGGACTGCTGTTGAGCCGGACGCTTATATTAAGTTAGTTAAAACAAAAGTATATAATTACGAGTTTCATTCATGCCAAGGCCGGCTGGAGTGGCCGAGAGTTTCTAACCGCTACAGTCTGGAACCGCGCGGCTGCTACGGTCGCAGGTTCGATTCCTGCCTCGGGCATGGATGTTTGTGATGTCCTTAGGTTAGTTAGCTTTAAGTAGTTCTAAGTTCTAGGGGACTGACGACCTCAGAAGTTAAGTCCCATAGTGCTCAGATACATTTGAGCCATTCGTACCAAGGAGCTAAATAATTATTTAATAGGGTACTTTATCCTTTATTTGAAATACAAATTTTCTAGAAGATAACATTTTGGTGGGTGTTAATTGATCTAAAATCAGTTACTCCTCAACAGAATAATATTCGCTCGGTCTTATAAAATTAACTACCTTAAAAGAACTAAGAAGAACTTTTTTTTATAATTTTGTGGGTTTTGTGATGGTTTCTGTTTGCTTTACAACAGTAGTTCACTTAAAGGCTACTAATAATACGCACTAGTGTTGTACTCATCACCACAAGAGAAGCTACATACCACAGGAAAGGTGTTGGCACCCACCACGATGGGGACTTAGAAGGTATTAGGTAGATGGCGGAACCGAACTCTGGTCCGACGAGTAACGACCGGCCGCTTTGGCCTTCAGCTGCGACGCTAATAGCTCGCTTGGACCGCATCTAGCACTTTCGCGATAGTTGTTGATACCCTACACTTCCGTGTATAATGTTTGGTTGGTATTAATTTTCAGTGTTGTGTATACTATGTCTCGATGGTATGTTGCCGCTATAACGCAACATGGGCATTAACGAAGTGAAAGTGTTGCCACAACTTGCGGCGTCACCGAGAATTCCCGATGCGGGACTACGTCATTTCCGTGCCAACAGTTCTGTTTCGTCAACTCTACCTCTCGCTGCGGTGTGTGCCCCTAGTGGCCTCAAGCTCTCATGCATTTTTAAATTTTGTGTACATATTTTATTAACCTCACTGCTTAATCTACTTAGCTTTCTAGACCGTGCAGCATTCATATTCTCACCCCATTTATTAACTATGATGATCCATTTTGGTTTATTCTTCAGTGAGCGGCTGCAGTTTTTAGCCACCTTGGTTTTACCCCCCTTTTAACTAAGCTATTGTTACACAAATTTCGATCCCCAACGTTAAGGTCACAGACCCTGGAATCTAAAAATCTTCTTTTCTCGTTTCACACTGTTTTTTGTGAATTTGCAGTGAACTAAGGGAATCATATACAAAATATTTAGTCCTATAATCACCACCATTAACAGTGAAGTCAACATCACGATGCATATTATTATACATGTGATTGAAATCCCCTTCCCGCGGGACATGAACGTCGCCCTGTCGAGTACAGTCGGGTACAATTATATGTATACTTTTATGGCAGCGGGCTGACCTCGCCGTATTACTGTATTTTATTTCTACCTGCGCTGCCTTCATGTGGCAACCGCTAGGATCCACACGACGCCAAAATTGGGCTGCAGCTGCAGAGACCTTACTGTAACAGCCACACAAAACAACTACAGATACCATATTAGTGATGAAGTGCAGCAGCACCAACATTGCCTCCGTTTTCTAAGAACCATTGCTTTCAGAATGGCACCTTGATTTGACATTTACGTAGTAATCCAAAGCATTGTCTATAATTGCAACAATGGAGGACACTTTTTTAGAAAGTAAATCAGTAAACAGTTTATAAACGGTTCACCACTCATATACTCGAGACAATCTTCAAGTTTTAGATAGAAAACTCAAGTCAATAGCCTCCACAGAACGTATGTCTGCAAAAATTACTTCCACATTTCCCATTCGGAATTTTCATAGCCTGTGACATTTCAAGACTGGAGGGGTAGATAGAATTAGTAATGAGGAGGTGTTAAATGAAACTTGGGAAAAAAGAAATTTGGGGCACAACTTTACTAAAAAGAGCTATCTTTTGATAGCAGAAAATCCTGAAGCGCCAAGGAATGGTCATTTTGATGAGTGAAGGAAGTGTGGGGTAGAGGGGGCGGGCGATAAAAATTGTGGAGTTGGACCAGTAAATGAATACAGTAAGCGGATTCAATATGGGGTTGGAGTAGGAATGAGGACATGAACGGATTGCACGGAGCAGAGTACCTTGGATAGCTGCACCAAATCACTTTTCGTATTTAAGACCACAACAAAGATATATTTTCGCACTTGTACCGAGTTGATAGTGTACTGTTCAATAATTCCAATGCGAGCACGAAATTTGGTAGACTGCAACACGTAACGTGATGGCTCCTGTCACCGGCTTCTGGTTCAAAATGGCTCTGAGCACTATGGGACTTAACAGCTGTGGTCATCAGTCCCCTAGAACTTAGAACTACTTAAACCTAACTAACCTAAGGACATCACACACATCCATGCCCGAGGCAGGACTCGAACCTGCGACCGTAGCAGTCGCGCGGTTCCGGACTGCGCGCCTAGAACCGCGAGACCACCGCGGCCGGCTCACCGGCTTCTGCACAGCTCCAAATACTGCTAGTCATTGTATGTGGCGGGTGACATCTGAAGGCTACACTATGCTAATGAGGTAACTACCTCCGTGAGACGTGTAGGCCTGAGCGAGTTCCCTACTATTCTCGTATCATACTGGCGGCTAAATCCTTTGCAAGGAGATATCTCCTCCTGCTACGGATTAGATTGGTACGCCATTATTCCGTTGCTCTTTCATTTCGCACGAAATTTTCCGTCCCTTAAAATACTTCTCGACTTGGCTGCTATAACGTTGCTCTCTTTCAGTGGTGTCGTCTAACAGTTATGTCATTTTTAACCTGCTTAACCAAGCTTTGCCGAGTAAAGAAGTAGTTCGTTTTATCCTGTGCACGGTTCTCATTAAGATAAACTTTCAGAGTAGCCATCACGATATTTAAATCGTCTCTTCTGGCAGCTCCTACGTATTTGAACTAGCCGTGTCGGTTTTCTCCGCCGTGTCGCGTTCGAAAAGAAACACGTTCTCTCACTCGGGAATTTTATTCACAATTAGTAGGAAATGCCGACGTTTAACGGCAATTTAATTGCTATTCACCAGATACAGTCTGTGTCTCCCCAAGCGAAGAACTTTAATGAATCCGAGGGACATAATTAATTGCCAGTGGTAACGCTAAATGGTATTCCCATAACGGCAGTCTAAATCGCCAGAGACTTTAAAAGTCTAACTGAAATTTTGCGAATAGCTAAGATAACTGACACTCTTCGATTATTAATGCTTCACACTGATCATTAGTGTAAAATGCATATTAGAACATATGTTGAAGGGCATATGAAATTCACGGTAACTGAACAGATTATCGAGCTAAAAACGATAATCAGCCTTAAAACAGACACGGCTGACTCTCCCACACAATGCTCCTTAATGTGTAGCTGTGAAGTTTTATGAAATGATCTCATTTAACGTAAGCCGTTGAGAGCGTTACATACTACAACATATTCTTGCTACAATTACATTATTAAGAGATTACAAAATTTCCTGAATCAAAGACAAATACAGCCAGCATTTCATAACGTATTCACTCGAGTACTGTGGACGTTACTTGGTTCCACATATTATGAGGAAGTTATTTATCAATATCACACAACCACTTACCTGCCACTTTTTTTTCCCAGATGGGCGGGGGTGGGATTTCAGTGGATACAGTTCGCCGCTCTTCAGCACATGACAGTAAAATTTTCAAAATATGTTGTAAGATTACACACACCGGTTGTTAAAAATGAATATTTGAGACAATAAAAAGATAGATCGATAGTGGTATAAGTTTATATATAAAAGACTGATTTGTTGATTAATTAAAACATCGACACAGAATAATGAAACATGAATGTTTTATACAAAAGACGGACAACTTCATAAGTAGATAGGTAAAATGCCAATGTGCTGAATAATTAAAATAGATATATAGACGAGTGAAGTGATGAGTGGGTGTAGACTTCCAAAGCTGGACGCAACACGGGGTATTGCATAAGAGGAGGAAACTGGGTGAGTGAAGAGGGATGCGGTTCCGAACCAAGTGGGGAGAAAGGAGCCCTGACAAGGGGCTCAGATGTGGTTTCTCCTACATCTGGCAAGACGGGCAAATTTCAGGGTGGGGTATGGAAGATGGTGAAAGTTACGATGGGAGAAGATGTGGAACTGTGGAGGTATAGTGTTGGGGTAATGTTGTGGTAAACGTGCAGCAGACTACCAGTATCAGTCAGCTAGGAGAAAACTATCGGCCGGGTAGAGTCAAGTTTCAAGGTAACTTAGGATACTCGAAGGTGTATAAGATGAAATAGTAGGGTGGGGGACTTTATAAGTTAGTAGAGTATTCCGGTGGGAGAGCATAAGCGGACCCGAAAGGCTAGGCAGAGTGCGTGTGCATGGCGTGATAAAAGGAGGTAGGAGCGGAAGTCCATACTATATGTCGGAGGCGCTCCCCGAATAGAACGGCAACCTTTCGGGCAACACCATCACACGGGCATCCACCACTGCCTCTACACGCCTCAGCACGACGCCGTCAAGATCGGTCACCAGGAGGCGGAACTGGAGCCTGCAGAATGTGCACCACGTGACACGGAAATAGACAGTATTCCTCCGCAGGCAGCTACATAAGCTGGCGCCACGACAGCACGAGGCTTCAACAGCCTCTTCTGCTCCAAGCTATTGGCCGCTACTCATCCCATTAAACATGACTGTTCTCTAAATCTATGATTACGGACAAATTCAGCTCTCAGTAATCAACGTCGTTTCTTCCCCCTGGCTCTCAAGCCCACTTGTATCCAGAAACGTTAGGTTCCGCAGCAGCTCATTGTGTTCTTCATCAGTGATGTTATTCTGAATTGGACATTCTGGCTTTTGAACCAAACTCTAAGTGCTTCTGATTGACCCTAACCTAGAACAGTCATCCTCTTCGGTCTCAGACGTAACAGGGCACGAACTTAGCATCATTGCCGAACTTAGCGTCCAGCAAGTGCTCGTTATCGACTTGACTGCGGGCAGTGTTCCGAAGCGAGCTTTCTGCCAGTGTTTCCTCTGTGAACTTAGTATCTGACAAGTGACCTCGGCGCTTAGTGCCAGCCTGACCATATTGCGATTTGCAGGTTTTTTTAGTATCTGTACCAGTACCTTCACACCTATTGGGTTACTCTTGTCATTGTATTCTTGACCTTTATTTCCATACTGTCCAAGCAGACGTTTTTTTCAATAAGCATGTGATATCCTTGGTAATGTTTTCCTGGGTTGAGAAGCGCTCCACTATACTTGCCAGATTTGCAGAATCAGGACTTTATAGATGGGATCGTGGAAGCGTGCTATTCCGTTATTTGACTGGTTAGTACTTTTAGTCTGTTGTGCCATTCTCTTGAATGTGCGAGATTTCTAATAAAAAATGTGACCCTGAACAACGTACCCTCAGACTCAGAGTTGAAATATTAAAAGTTTTTGCTTGTTTCATTGTCTAGGGACTGGGATACGTTGTTGTCGCATTAAGATCCAAAAACTGCTGAGTCTACACTATACAATATGAATATACACGTGAATCGAATGGTCGAAGGTTCCTCTCACTCGGCAATTGCGAATTTTCAATGTAACCTAGAAATTTATAAATGAAAGGCTGCAATTAAATAAAATCTGCAGGTACTATTTTAACGACTTTAAATGATCAGTACGATAGCGGAAGTATCTTTACGAATGCCATTTATTACTGCAAAACACTTATTGGTGTCGATGGTCCAGCAGTTAAATGAAATATAAGTTGAATAACAGGGAAACAGTAGATTCCTACTCCACGTAATTAGTTATGAGTAACAACATAGCTCGTGAGATATTCACTTCTAAACGCATACTACGTCTCCACTGCGGAAACAATGGAAATCTCACATGTGCACATGTCGTCACTATGAAATATTTGTATCTCCCACGACCATGCGCAAACTGTTCAAAACTCTCCAAAGATTCACAAGCTGCGACATCGTTTTTATGAAACAGATCTGATGATGGTCCTTAAAGACCGAAACCGGTAATCTTTTACACAAAAAAGATTGTGACCATAGGCGTAAATTAAAGAAAACTTATCTCCAAAGATTTGCTGCGACCGTCCACCGCGCCTTACCATCCAGAACTCCCCTGTCCCATGCGACCCGATGCTCCTCCCCCACTTCCATCCAGTCTCTCCATTGACTTCGGTAGTCGCCTACTGTAGTAACGAGCATGGTGATTGGCTACAGCGCTCCCACCATGTCTCCAAGCCAATGCACAGTCACAAACATATTGAAACACATACGAAATACTGGATTTACATTTAAATAACTAGAAATTAAATGAATATTCCTACAGATGGACCATAAACACGCTCTAACACATATTATTAAATATGTAAACAACTCAAATAAACATATATCAAAGGAATAAAACAAAAGTAGGCCACTAGCCTAATGTCTCTGTGCTTCCTAAAACACAGTAAATAATTGACCAATTTCATGAAAAGTATATATCGGATATAAACAAATAAGTATATTTATAAGCATGCTGCGACAGTTTTGTCGTGTTACTGTGGTGTACTTATAGCCTGACGTGATCAGTAAAAATTGGCCACTTGACCTCCAATAACTCATGTACTATTCAAGCGACATGCCTGTAATTCATACCAATTTAAATTTACACTAATAACTTTCTAAAGACACGTCGATCGACATAATGGAATAAACCGTTTAGAAATTGGAAATTCGTTGCTGGGTGTTAATTGTATAATTTACAGTCAGATACTAAACTTTAGACTAATAAAGATATTGAGAGTCTGATTATACCATCAGAATCGTCGTGCAAATAATGGTAATGTACAAGTTTCTTTTTAAGATATCACGATTCCTCTGGCTATTATTAATTTCTATATGAAGAATGAATTGTCTGCCATTATGGTTTCACAAAGTCTGCCATCTTTGGCACTCCCAGCATACCAATCTCCTTCATCGACACAAAGCTCATTCCTGGACACGGCGTCAACATGAAATTCTCAGCCACACGGTCGGCCTGGATCACGCTCTTGCCCCGGCTATCGTTTGCCACCACGCGGTTGCCGATGAGCCCCGGCTTGCCGAGCGGCCCGTGCGGCCACGCCAAGTCCCAACTTAGAATATTTTCAGGCCGCCACAACTCGCCCGTCACCTCACAAATGCTTCGTTGATGGGGCGATCAAATGTTAGTCCGAGGTATTTTAGTGTGTAGTAAGCTCGATAGTCTGCTACCCCGTGCGGCACCACTTAGCTATCGATGACAAAGCACCGTGTCATTCGTGGATGACAATGCACCATGTCATCAGGGTACCATTTTTCGAGATTGATTTGATATATGTTCTGGACAATAATTTGGCCATTCTGATCGCCCGATGTGAATCCTATCGAACATTTAAGTGTCATAATCGAGAGGTCAGTTCGTGCACTAACTCGTGCTCCAGCAAACAATTCGCAGTCGTGGACCGCTCTAGCGGCAGCATGGCTCAATATTTCAGCAGAGGACTGCCACAGCGAGTTGCTGCACTATGCCTAACAAAAGGAAAACGGACACGATATTAGGAGGCATCCCATGACTTTTGTCACCTCAGTGTATGTGGTATGCTAGTGCGTTCTTAACATGTGTGTTTCTCATTATCAATGTACTGTGAAAAGTTGTAGGAAACAAATTATAACTTTATAATTATCAATGTACTGTAAAAAATTGTAGGAAACAAATTCTAACTTGGAAATAAAGAATTTCTGGGCCAATCTTCAATGTTGTGTCATACCTCTCTGTGAGACACCGTTTACAGATACTTTGAAATTGCTCTTGCAACATACACTCACGGGAAAAAGTTGCGACACCAAGAAGGAGTGGAGCGACAGCAACGAAAGATGATGTCCGCTTCAATTTTGCGCTAGTCACGTATGAGTGGCGCTGGTAGGATGCACATCACGTTTGCTTTAAATACAAGCTGTAACGCTCGTCAGCGTTACTTACCTTAGCGATTGAAATTGGTGAGTTGATATTAGCCAGGAATGCCTTTAAGGCGATGGAGACGCCATTGTCAGCACCTCATTGAGTTTGAACGAGGTCGTTCAATAGGACTACGAGAAGCCTAATATTTGTTCTGCTGGTAGGAATTTCGAGGTGAGCTCCAAGCCAGACGACCTGTAGCGACCCAAACCATCTCCTTTAGCGAGTTCAGTGGGAGCTCGTTCGAGGGTATGGTGGAGCTCTTGTTGTGTTCTGGTTCTGCCAGTGATGGCCGCGTGTTGGTTGGAAGGAGGACCAACTGCGGGCCTGCAAACAACCCGTCTGCGTCCTCGACGCACTGGACCTTCTAACACCATAGCTCTAATGCTCTACTCATTTATTTTGCTTTTGTTTTGGTTTAATGTTATAACATTGAGTATCTGTAAAGGTTGTTGGGTTGAATCGATATTGTGAGAGAGTTATTCTTTTCTGTGTAAAATGCTTTCAGGTCATGGTTTGATTCTATGCAATGTAGTGTATCTGTCATTTAAATTCTTTGTCTCAATTGGAGGGAGACAAAACTTACTGTATATATTTGGAATTTGTTTAAATAATTTTCTATAGGACTGCGAATATGTGCAAATGTTCTGTTTTATTTAAAATGTTTGTTTGCTGTTATGTAAACTGCTGACCTTCACTTAGGATTCTTAGTTAGGTGGTATGTAAGTGGTAGTGTGATTCCCCTCGGGAACGGAACTTAGTAGCTCGCTCAAACTGTGGTTGGCTAGGTAGAAAAGGTGGAACCGAGAGTCAGTCGAGGACGAGCTACCAAACTGCGCACTGCCATGTAAAAGTTGTATATTGTGCTGGTTCCGAGAGAGACTTTTTCTGCCACTTTCCAATGCCTCGGATGGATGCATAAATAGCTGGAACGATTCTGGAATTGGTATTCATCATCGCCACCAAGAAGGGCCAGAGTCCAGCAATTCTGACCTGCCTGCAAATCCACCTACCAACATGCAGTTGCCACCACACTGCGCAATCACTGTAAAGGAGTACTATAATAATGTACAGTGAAGGATCAGCTTATTGAGTGTTTTAGTGTGCACAATTATAAGGTAACTTATAACTGAATTTATGTACCTACCTTGATTTTTCCCCTATCACAACACCTCTCAGGTTCCTCTCCACTTGAACTATGGTTACCGAGTGTCTTATTTTGTGGAAAAAATGAAAGCCTCAAAGTTGGACAGTTAATTATATAATGTTGCTTGATCTTTGATGAGAGGTGAATATTCAGGTTTACTATGGATTTAGTGAAATTGTGGGAAGCAGTCAATGTAGTTTTGTGAAGTTTCAAAGTCACCTATTTAATCATTTACTTGAAAGTAGAAGACTGTGGTAATAAAGATAATTTGCAATTTCTTTTAAAAATTAAAATTCTTAAAACTGAGGCTTATAAAGTTTTGCTTAGTTAATGATCATAGTGCTGCCTGTAGTAAATTTTAAAAGGTGAGTCAGTTTCTTGTAAATTGGTCAACATTGTGTCTCACTGCAGCAAAAGTCGTGAATTGCAGTTGTGGAAACTTATATTTCCTTGCTAAGCACTTGTTTCTTTCGGGCATTGAAAGTACATATTAATAGTGTAATAATATCCACAGGTTATCCTTTACCATTATTTATGAAAACAATAATTATTTTATTCAAAAGACAGTGGGAAGTAACCTGTTAGTGAATTCCAATTAGCTTTCATTTTAAATAGCAAAGTATATAACTGAGATGGACTTAACCTGTTACCAGCTCATAATTTTGCAGTGAACAACATTTATAATTCTATGTCACTTAGGAAAGTATTTGAAAAATAATACTTAACCTATATCCAATTTATGATTCTGCAGTGAATATTAGTGTTGTTGTTGCTGTCTTCAGTCCTCAGACTGGTTTGATGCAACTCTCCATGCTACTCTATCCTGTGCAAGCTTCTTCATCTCCCAGTACTTACTGCATCCTACATCCTTCTGAATCTGCTTATTGTATTCATTTCTTGGTGTCCCTCTGCGATTTTTACCCTCCACGCTGCCCTCCAATGCTAAATTTGTGATCCCTTGATGCCTCAGAACATGTCCTACCAACCGGTCCCTTCTTCTTGTCGAGTTGTCCCACAAACTCCTCTTCTCCCCAATTCAATTCCATACCTCCTCATTACTTATGTGATCTACCCATCTAATCTTCAGCATTCTTCTGTAGCAGCACATTTCGAAAGCTTCTATTCTCTTCTTGTTCAAACTATTTATCGTAGATGTTTCACTTCCATACATGGCTATACTCCATACAAATTCTTTCAGAAATGACTTCCTGACACTTAAATCTATACTCGATGTTAACAAATTTCTCTTCTTCAGAAACGCTTTCCTTGCCATAGCCAGTCTACATTTTATATCCTCTCTACTTCGACCATCATCAGTTATTTGGCTCCCCAAATAGCAAAACTCCTTTACTACTTTAAGTGTCTCATTTCCTAATCTAATTTCCGCTGCATCTCCCGACTTAATTCGACTACATTCCATTATCCTCGTTTTGCTTTTGTTGATGTTCACCTTATATCCTCCTTTCAAGACACTGTCCATTCCGTTCAACTGCTCTTCCAAGTCCTTTGCTGTCTCTGACAGAATTACAATGTTATCGGCGAACCTCAATGTTTTTATTTCTTCTCCATGGACTTTAATACCTACTCCGAATTTTTCTTTTGTTTCCTTTACTGCTTGCTCAATATACAGACTGAATAACATTGGGGACAGGCTACAACCCTGTCTCACTCCCTTCCCAACCGCTGCTTCCCTTTCATGCCCCTCGACTCTTATAACTGCCATCTGGTTTCTGTAAAAATTGTAAATAGCCTTTCGCTCCATGTATTTTACCCCTGCCACATTTAGAATTTGAAAGAGAGTATTCCAGTCAACATTGCCAAAAGCTTTCTCTAAGTTACAAATGCTAGAAATGTAGGTTTACCTTTTCTTAATCTATTTTCTTAGATAAGTCGTAGGGTCAGTATTGCCTCACGTGTTCCAACATTTCTGAGGAATCCAAACTGACCTTCGCCATTCGTCTGTAAAGAATTCGCGTTAGTATTTAGCAGCTGTGACTTATTAAACTGATAGTTCGGTAATTTTCACACCTGTCAACTCTTGCTTTCTTTGGGATTGGAATTGTTATATTCTTCTTGAAGTCTGAGGGAATTTCGCCTGTCTTATACATCTTGTTCACCAGATGGTAGAGTTTTGGCTCACACATGGCTCTGAGCACTATGCGACTTAACTTCTGAGGTCATCAGTCGCCTAGGACTTAGAACTAATTAAACCTAACTAACCTAAGGACATCACACACATCCATGCCCGAGGCAGGATTCGAACCTGTGACCGTAGCGGTCGCTCGGCTCCAGACCGTAGCGCCTAGAACCGCACGGCCACTCCGGCCGGCGGTCAATATAACAAAATTCCTCTCAGAGGGTAACACTGCTCTGTTGCGTTATGCCATAATTGCTTTAACAAGATAGTTTTATTTCACAACCTGCCTCCAGCTTTAGGGTTATGGTACAGCAGTAGCAGACGGTAGTGTTATAACCTATACGTGGAGTTATGGTCTGAGGTGCGATTTCTTATGACAGCATGAGCACTCTCGTGGTTATCCCGCACATTCTGATGTCAAATTGTACGTCCTTGCTGCGCTGCCATTTGTGAACAACCATCCAGGGGGTGTTTCGCATCAGGATAACGCTCGGACACATACCGATGTAGCCCAGCATGCTCTACAGAGTCTCGACATGTTACCTTAGCCTGCTGGATCACCATATCTGTCTCCAGCCGAGCGTATGTGGTGCATCATCGGACGGCATCTCCACTGTCATCCACAAATAGCGTTAATCTTCCGTGTATTGATCGACCAAGTCTAACAGGCATGGAACTACATCCCACAAACTGACATCCGGCCCCTGCAGAACAGAATGCGTGCACATTTGCGTGCTTGCGTACAACACTCTGGTGGCTATACCGGTCACTAATGTACCAGCATTTCACATTTGCAATGGCTTATCTCGCGGCTACATTAACCTATGGTCTTGCAATGTTAACCACTTAAATGTGTGACCTAGACGAACATGTTACTTCTTGATTTTGCGATTTTCCCCGTCAGTGTATTTATTGAAATATCTGATGCAGCCATTCAGCAAAATAATCTCTAATATATTAGTTATTGTTTCCTCCTCAGTTGGAATCACCTGTGTCTAAAATGTCCCATTTTTTTGGATCTAGGCCGTAGTAGGAGCTCTTGGTCACTCTCTCTATCCGACGGGAAGATTGTGTGTCACTGTGAAACGTCAGATGTTGTAATCGGTACTCTTACAAAAGTTAATACACTATGTGATCAAAAGTGTCCATACACCTGTATGTAATGCGGAATTGTCTATTAGTTGTCACGATTCACTAGAGCCGGACCCACCAGTATAAAATCGGCTGGGGAGTATGGTGTTGTCAGGAGAGAAGGAGCAACAGTAGAATGGTTCTGTCAGGAGCGCCCAGTAACTTCGAACATGAACCAGTCATTGAATTTCACCTGAGTAGCAAATGCAGCAGGCACATTTCAGTCCTTACAAAGCTGTCTAAGTCGAGGGTTGGTGATGTGATTCTGAAGTGGAAACGCGAAGAAAAAACCACAGATAAATCTACACCAGGCAGACCCCACTTACAGATGGACAGGAACAGTCGAGCATTGTGGAGAATGGTTGAAAAAATTCCATGACGTCAGTGGAAATAAACATTTGTGAGGTCTATAGTGCTACCAGCAGTCCAGCTAGCATGTCGACTGTGCTCAGCGAGTCATAAAGAATGGGGTAAAACGGTAGAGCAGCTCTTCAATGGCACACATTTCTATAGTCAATGCCAAGGGACGCTTCAGATGATGTAACGAGCGATGCCGCTGGACCGTGGCGGCTTGGAAACGATCGATTTGTATGGATGAATCACGCTAGATCTGTGACAATCTCATGAATGTGTTTGGGTTTGGCGAATGCTTGGAAAAAGTTACCTGCCATCAACTACAGCGCCATCAGTGAAGTATGGAGATAGTGGTGTTACAGTATGGGTGTGTCCGTAACAACAACAACGACGCTGTTCTATTGTACATATAAAATTTTTTTCTTCTGATTTTTCGATAAACTTGTGTAATTAATGTTCTGCTTTCATTTCTTTTTTGTTTCATGCCATTGTGTTAAGAAAACTGTAAACAAGTTTCAATGTGAATATTAATGTTTATGTCAAATGTCAAGCAATATTGTAATAGAATTGAAATGTAACAAAGGTTGAGACTGTTGTAAGATGATTAAAATTGTAACTGTGCGTCTGGTCCATACGTAGTCAATGTGTTAGAATATGTAGAATGCAAAACCTCGGGTAAATACCCCGTCTGTAAGGGAGCGGTAAAAGGTGGATGGCAGGCGAGCGCGGGAAAATGCGCACGGCTCTGTACGGCACAACGGGCTCAGCAGTAGTAGTTGGAGTTTGGCATTGGTCTGAGCAACACCTTCTGGAGCGAGGAGGCTCTCCTGGAAGACGTAGTTTCACTGAGCCTCGGCTATGCTGTTCCAACGCCCACACAACATGGCAAAATTCCATAGGCACTCAATGGAAAAGTATTGCGACGCAAAGAAGAATTTAAGTGCCGATACGTCAAGAGCCATAGCTGTGGTTGTATGTGTGCACTGTGCCTCGCCGTCTCGCCGCCCGCCAACCGCCGCATCGATACAAGCAGGTTGAAACTTTTAATACTGTATTCGTATGGACCATAGAGTGAATTGTTCAATAATAACCTAAATTTTACCAGAACTTTCCCATCATTTATTTATCCTCACAACTAACCTAAACAGGGTCCTTTCCAAATGTTGTGCAATCCGAGTGTCCCCAAATGAAAAATTAAATTTTGTGTTAATAATAATTACTTGCAGACCTAACTATGTTAGAATGGTGTTTAAAGAACTGTTTTGTTAATGAACCAGTAAATGAATGACGAAGGTCTAACGAAGTTGAAAGATAACTTTAATATTGATATAGTAATGAAGTTTAATTATTTCGAGACAGATATAAAGGTATTTAAGTGAGCAGTAAATAAGAAAAAAAAAAGAGAAGTAACTCATATACTGGATATCTTGAACGCATAATAAATTCAGTAATCAAATTTTTTAATACAGTGATCATAACAGTTTCAGGGTCCCCCATTTTTTTTATTCATTTGAATTCTGAAGTGTTCTAAATTGGCTTGACCAGCAAAAGTTACAATCAATATAAAAGTCAAAATTTATCAATGTTTTACCTTTATCAAAATTGATATTTTGTGTGTGGCTCGAAAGTGCTAT
Organism: Schistocerca piceifrons; assembly: GCF_021461385.2. Lineage (NCBI taxonomy): Eukaryota > Metazoa > Arthropoda > Insecta > Orthoptera > Acrididae > Schistocerca > Schistocerca piceifrons. Next base: position 6,911,910 of record NC_060149.1, read on the forward strand.
TTCTAGGGTAACCTATGCCCGATTTTAATCAGATTAATAGACAGTATAAAGTTTTGTAGTATACGTTATAGTGTAGTGTTATGTATTTATGGTTTTTCCATATCAGTACAGAACGTGAAACTATCAGTTCAATAGATTTTCTGGTTCTAAAATTCTACTATATTATGCAGTGTTACTACATGTTGTTTTGCATGAATATACACCAACTTGTACAGGGAAGAAACTCAGTTAATGCCTAATTAGGCTGGCGACCGTATTATTATTAAATTGGTAGCATCTTCAGTGTAGCTTTTGGTCCATACTGAAGTGTAATTGTATTTTGAACTTACTTGACGGATCATTGTTATTACAGAGTGGGTGTAAGTCTGATTTGCTACCATTCAGGTACACGCGGTCAATATCTATACGAAAATCCTGTCCCGTAAGGTGAACCCCGCTCACTTACCATAGTACAGACTTTAACGAGTATTGTGTGCCCCACGCGCACGTTACAAGTAGCGACTGTGACAGGACATCCAGTTGTTGTCGGTCACAAATTAACGTGAATACCGAACAGTGGATGTTCAGTGGCACGAATTGCAATAATGTACAGTAAAGTAAATAGCAGTGAACGTCAAGTACGGTAGTGAGGTGTAATTTGCGTTCAGTATGGACAAGAACGTAGCCACAGTAGATGTGCCGAGCGTAATGGAAAATGCGGCTGGCAATGACAGGAGTTTACGCGGCCAGATAACTAATGGCGTTAGCGGTAGACAATTGGCGTACATACAATACCACGAACATGTTAACGAAGAGACTGAAATGTCGAGATCGCCTCGAACACAGCAATGAATAAAACAGGAAGTAGAGGATGACTTTGTAGATGATAGTGGGTATGTGAACGAATCCACTGACATGTTGGATTCACCACAGATAAAGAAAGAACCGAAAGAAAATTTTGAAGTAGGATCGGAACGCACCGATTCCGTAGAACAAGACAGTGTGAAAATTTTAAGCATGAACGACTTATTTGAGCGATTAACCAAACAAATTGCAGGACAGAATGATCAGCTTCAAAAACAAGTCAGTAATCAGGTTAGTCAGCTTAAAACACACGTTGACGAGCAGCTTAAAAAACAAAGTAATCAGCTCAGAACACATGTTGGTCAGCTTAAAGCACAGGTCGAAGAACAAGGAATTAAAATTAGTAAACAAATAGAACAGGTAGAACAAAAAGTGGGTAATTTAAGCTCTGTAGTAAATACTATGAAGTCTGAAATTGACACAATTAATAAAAATATGAATACTATACAGGGGGAAATTGACAACATTAACAGTAGGTTTGAGGTTGAAATTCTCAACATCCAAGAGAAAGTAGAGCCTCTACTTTAAACAAAAGTAGACGAAAAAGTTTTCGGTCTTAAATCTGAGATCGTAAACGAATGCCAACATGGAATCTCACAGTTGAAAAAGGCAGTTTCAGATACTGAAAGAAATTTAGGCGCAAAAGTTATCGGATGTGTGCAAAAGTGTGAACAAAATACATCGAAAATTCAAGGCAAAATTTTCGACATCGAGAGTAAAATCAAAAATAGGCCTGGCGTGGTCTGTAATGGCACGCCACTTACGAAGCTGTTGGAAGGTGAGGAACGCTTCGATCCGCCAAAAAACATAACAGATGGCATCCGTTGGATTTCATCAAAAATTGCGAGAGGATGTTTCCTGAACACTTGTCTGGTCAGGAGAAGACACACGTAGTAATTAGCGCCTTAGCAGGTGACGCTAAGCGCTGGGGAATTAACTTGAATACCGAACTAACGACGTTAGAAGAGTTTAAGTAAAAATTTACGGAAGAATATTGGTCCGAACAAAAACAGGATCATTTGTGGCGCGAGCTTATCATGGCCTAACTTCATGATAACAGGGGCAGGAATTCTTTGAAAGATTTCTGCCAATATTGGTACCGAAAGTTGACACACTTAAGAGGGAGAAGATCCGATTCTGAAATCGTAAGGGAGCTATATAAAAAGCTTCCAGAAGATTCGAAGAGATATGTGGGAAGCAATCATCGTAGCTTCAAAGCGTTTCTCGAAAGGGTCGAAGACGAAGATCATTGGCGCGAAAGTCGTGCCAATTATCAGAATTTTAGTAACAGAAATAATCGCAATAATGACGAGAGAAATGACGGCGATGGGTTTCGCCTCAACATGATACAGAGAGGTAGAGGCAGAGGAAGAGGAAGAGGGGGTTATCCAGGTCGCGGTAGAGGGTACACCGCGCAAAATAATAACGACGCGGGAAACTGATTTCCGCGAACGTTGCGGGCCAAATGGAAGCGGACAGAACATACCGGCCCCGATATAAGAAATGTTGCGTGACTGACAATGAAGTTATGAGACAGCTTAGGGACAGGCGTGGAACGACGCAGCGTGTTGTGGCGAAGCAAGCGTCAGTTGCGTGCGCAGATGAGTCATCTTCGCCGCGCAGAGCGATACATGTTAACAGGCGAGTGGAGCATCAGAGGGCAACGGCCCAGCCTAGCAGAACATCTGTTCAGAGAGAAGCCGCTAGCAAGGCGGCAGAATTAGGTACAAACATTACCGTAAGAGTTGGTGAATACATTACGAGTGGTAATTCCGTGGCGAAGGAAATAGTAGATGGAACAGTGGATACACAGAGAGGTGCGGTTAGCAGTGTTAGCAATGAACTAAATGGCGAGAATGAATTAGCAGAAGTAACTGATTGGCGTGTGCAGATCGACGATCTGTACAAGGGCCTCAGGCAATGTGAGTGGGAGGAATTTAAGAAGGAGTGTGAGGCAATAAGGTTAATTAGTGAAAAAGGAAATAGTAGGGACGTCGATAAGGTGACGTGGCCCGAATTTGAAGAGGAGAGAGTAAATAGCGCCGCGCACAGTACGCGTGCTGCCGATAGGACAATGGTTAAAGATAGGAAGGAATTGGAGGATGAAATCCTAAGCACTAACGAGGAAGTAACTTCTGTTAACGATCCACCAACAGTACAAGCTGTTACCGAAAGGCGCCATGGGGAAGGGGCAGGTAATTACCTAAGAATAATTGGAGTCCACGAGAATTACACTAAATATGAAATAACAGTGGATGTGAGTAAAGCTGATAATGAGGCCGTTTTGCCAAAAGAGGATATTGAGTTAAAATCAAAGTCTGACGAAGATGCAGAGAAGAACTTAGTGCCTGTCTCAGAAAAGCTTTTATGTTAGAACCTGAAAGCGATCTAGGATGGTCGGGTTCTGACGATAGTTCAGATGACGAATATTTCGGTACTAGTGAAAATAATGGGAATACAGCTAATTGCGATATTGTACCTACTGATGACGAAGTTTCAAAATAAAATCCAGATGTTGAGACTGAACACAGAAAAAAGGAGCCACCGGACGACTCAGTGTCAATGTTACAAAGAGTTCAAGTATTTGATGACTTAGAGCTCCGGGAACCAAAGAAACCGCCAGATATAGGTGATGTGCAGGTCAAAAGCACATCGTGGGGCGATGTTATCGTCGACCCAGATTTGCTTAGGTTCAAAAAAAAAAATGGTTCAAATGGCTCTGAGCACTACGGGACTCAACTGCTGTAGTCATCAGTCCCCTAGAACTTAGAACTAATTAAACCTAACTAACCTAAGGACATCACACACATCCATGCCTGAGGTAGGATTCTAACCTGCGACCGTAGCAGCAGCGCGGCTCCGGACGGGAGCGCCTAGAACCGCACGACCACCGCGGCCGGCATTTGCTTAGGGAAGAACACAACAATGAAAGGCATTTGACGGTTAAACAAACTGTAATACCAGTTGAAATTTATAATGTGAAATTACAAGTACTTCTTGATACGGGATCTCAGATAAGTGCGATCTCCCAATCGTTCTTCGAACACATTTGTGATAAGCCTGGACTAGTAATTATGTCAGTGACTGGTGTAAAAATTGTTGGTGCTACTGACAAGACTAGCAAGCCAGTAAAGAACCAGATATTGGTTGAATTTAGTATAAAAGGACAAAAGTTTGAACACGGTTTTTTGGTCGTGCCAGACTTGATTATTGAAATGATTTTGGGTATAGATTGGCTAGATAAAGAAAAAGTTATTATTGATTGTAGCCGGGAAGTGGTCAAAATTAATAATACATCTATGAATTTGGAAATAAAATTTGAGGAAAATGGGAAGGTGGTCTATTCAGAAATTGGTTCTTTATTGTTGGAGATCGACCAAGGGAATGACGGTTTGACAAACATGTATGAAATGTACCATGTCAAGAGGTTAATAGATGAGAGTGACAGGCAGGGGCATGATTTTAAAGAAATTGTGGAAAATTTGAAGGAGATATTTCCTGATCAGAGAATAGAATTGCTTGATCTTTTAGGAAGTAATAGCACCGTATTTTCGGACAAACCTGGCCTAGTTAAGAACTTTGAATACCAGATTGAGACATTAGAGCATAAACCTGTCTTTGTAAGACCGTTTTCGATACCCATATCAAAGAGGCAGGCTGTTCAAGTGGAAATAGATAAAATGATAGAATGGGGTGTAATCGAACGGACTAGCAGCGAATATAATAGTCCCCTTATCATCGTGAATAAAAGGGATGGGGGAGTAAGAGTAGTCACTGACGCCAGGACTTTGAACAAAATTGTAAAGAAGGAAATAGACAGACCTGAAAATCTGGACGAAATGATCCAAAAGATTTATAATGTGAAGTATTTAACCAGTCTGAACATGATCTCACACAGTAGATTTTCAGACAATGACCAGCAGACTTGAACAGTTGGAATTAATACAGGATCCCGATGTTATTAAAGCAGACGTTAAGAAATTAAACAAAACCACACGTAAAATCCAAAAACAAATTAATGCTTATGAAACTAAAAATGATGATCAGGTTAAAGCATTGACTGAAAAATTTGATGAGCTGGCCAGTCGTATTGAGGTTAGCGAAAATAACAATGACACTAAATCAGACCATACGTCACCAATTTCGTTCAATCAAACACCCGAATTCCAAAGTTTACAGCAGACAATCAGTGAGATGAGTTCGTCCAATAATATATTGCGTAGAAAAGTGTCGTCTTTACAGCAAGAAGTGACAGAGATGAAAAATGTTTCAGCCTCTAACGCGGCACAGCATACGCCACATTCCGAATATTTCTCACACTCGCACAGCCAGTATAATTTAGGTAATTTACAGAGTGTACGTGACTTAGATTCCGAACAGTCACAGACAAACAGATTATCATACAATCCTGAACCTGTTCAGACATACAGAGACGATAATTTTGATTATAAGCATTTTCTATCCGTGAGAAAATTTAAGGTATTTAAGAATGACAGAACACAAATTCACCCCTTGGATTGGATACAACAGTTTAGTTTTGCTTTTCCACCAACTTGGCCCGTAACAAACAAACTTGAATTTATTTACAGTTTTTTGGAAGGCGAACCGGCAAGTCGTATGAGACCGATCGCGAGACAATGCTACTCGGTAGAAGAATTTCAGAATGCTTTTCTGTCAGCGTATTGGTCGAAAACGACACAGCGCGGAATCAAGGATCAATTAATTAGCTTACCGAATTATGAGAACTCAAATTTTCCCACTGTCACGCAATTTTTTGAACACATGGTACAACAAAACCAATACTTAAGTGAGCCATACAGTGAATCAGCACTTATCCAGTTACGTATTTCTAAATTACCACGATCTTTAAGAGTATCACTTTTAACAGGACAGCAGTAAGAAAATATTTCGGTATTTAGAGATCTGCTACAGCTTTTGGAAGTTCAGCAGTCAGACTATTCTTTCATAAACAAAAATTTTTCGCATCATAGCCAAGGCCAACAAGCATACAGTAATTACGACCAGCCACGCTATTTTAATAGCAAAGGTGATAGACGCTCCAGGAATGACAACCACCAGAACTTAAATAACAGACAAAATTTTAATTATCAGTATCGTCAAAATTATGAGCAACAGGAAACACATTTTGGTTACGATAGAGGTTTTTCCCTTCAACAACAACAAAACCAGCCGGTTAGCATACCTAACCAACAATGTAGTCTGCAAGGTCAACCAAGCTTTAATGTTTCGCCGCCTACACGTATAGCGTCGGCTCCAACAAATAGTAATGCACAGCAACAAGGAAATCACTACGCACAGAAAACACACCATTTCAACTCATATCGCAATGCGCCGTATAGCAACGATTATTATGACAGACGTAAAAGTAAAGAGCACAGTTATCAGCGTACGTTTACTAACAGTCGGTCTTACCAGCAGCATAATCATCCGCAACAACAGATTATCATGAACGAATCAGACAGTCGATATCATCCCCAACCTAATACGTCAGGAAGAAATAACAGAACAGTACAAATAGTCGAAATAGCACAGCGTCCTCCCGCAAATAACAGCACGTCGGAAAGAATTTGACTAGATACAGTACAGGTTGCATCTTTCAGCAACACAAGCAATACTTTTGACACAGGGATTCTCGTTCACGAAAATGTTATTACTTTGACGACATCCGAGACACTCTTTTTCAGGAAAAACCAGTTATTCAAAAAACCATTTCCCACCCTGTCATTGAAGTAAAGATTGGATCATCCAAATTTTCAGCAGTAATCGATTCTGGATTACCTATGTCAGTCATAAATGAAGAAACATTCAATGAATGTAACAAAGAGAATATTTATCCTACGTTACCATTAGGCAGAACTAAAGTACAAGGAGCAGTATCTAGTAAAGGAGTAGATGTAAAGTTAAAGACACACTTATCATTTTGTATTGCAGGTCATACGTTTCACTCAAATTTTTGGATTGTTCCCTTATTGACAACAGACGTGATTTTAGGTACGAATTTTCTGGTACAACACGGCGCAATTTTTGACTTTCAAAATTCCTATTTGATGTTAAAGGATGAAAATGTACAACTGGCATTAGAATTTCAGCACTCTTTATCTGCAGAAGAACAAACAATTAATCGGACCGAGGTCATTTCTGCATCACGTAACATGTCATTCCACTTGTTCACAGATACGTATGTTCACAACTACAATACACCAGACGAAGCCGACTATGACGTCATGCAAATGATTTCTGATAAATTTAAACAGAGCAGTGCAAATACAGACGACGAACGTACAGAGCTACGCAAAATTCTCTTACAGCAAGCTCCAGTTTTTTGACAACTTCCCTGGTACTATGTCCGGTTTTATGTATGAATTTCAAGTTAAACAGCGCGACACGTTTAAAGCCAAACATTATCCCCTTCCGTATATTCACAGAGAACAAGTTAAGAAAGAATTGCAAGCTATGCTTAACCAAGGAATTATTGAACCGGCAGTTAGTCCGTACATAAACCCGCTCCATACTGTTAAGAAAAAGGATGGCTCACTTCGGTTCGTACTTGATTCGCGGCACATAAATGACATTATTATTAATGAAACAGATCGCCCTCAAACACTAGAACAACTTCTACAGAAATTTCATGATACTGCTGTTTGTTCCACATTAGATTTGAAATCGGGATTTTGGCAAATTCAGCTCCATCCGAACTGCAGAAAGTACACAGCATTTCTCTGTTTTGGTGACTGTTATAAATTTTGTAAATTACCGTTCGATTTAACAATTTCTTCAGCAGCGTTTATTCGCGGTTTGAATACTATACTTCCGACAGAATTAAAAGACAGAATCACAACGTATGTAGACGACATTCTTATTGCAGAAGCTAACTGGTCTGAACACAATCTGATTCTTGAACAACTGTTGCAAACTTTTCGTGCACAAGAACTCACAGTTAATCTTAGCAAATCGCCCTTTGGCTAAACTTCCATAAAATTTCTTGGACATGTAATTTCAGCAGAAGGTATTGCGCTTGACCCGGAAAAACTTCAAGCTTTACTTGACATTACTGTTCCAACGACGAAGAAACAACTACGCAGCTCTTTGTGAGTAATTAACTTTTTCCGTAAATTTATTCATTACTCTGCTTTAGACACCCCTAGATAATGCCAACTGACGGGTAAAAACGCTATTTGGTCCTGGGATAGCCAAGCACAGTTTGAATTTGTCAATCTGAAACAAGCTTTGTTGAACGCACCACTTTTATCACACCCAGATCCTACCAGAAATTTTTCCATTGCCACCGACTGTTCTAACACAGCTTTAGGCGTACACATTTTTCAGGAAATTGAGGAAAACGGTACTACAGTAATTAAAAACATCGCCTTTGCAAGTCGCATTCTGTCACCTGCTGAACGCAATTATTCTGTCACAGAACTTGAAACATTATGTGTTGTATGGGCATTTACGAGATTTAGGCATTTTCTTTATGGAAGACATACGGCCGTTTACACAGATCATAGAGCTATACAGTTTTTACTTTCCGAAAAATTTACACACGACAGGTTAAGCAGACGGAAACTTTATTTACAGGAATTTAATTTTACAATTGTTCACGTTACCGGTACACAAAATAATGTAGCAGACGCACTATCCCGTTCTCTCAGCAACAATCAGCAAGACATCGCAACCAACTTCTGCCAAGCAAATTCTAGCGTCATGTATATTCAACAAGTCGCATTTGAAAATTTCATTTCATCGTCATTACGAGACATAGCACAAGAGCAGAGCAAAGACAACGTGTGGAAAGAAATAAAACGCCTTTGGCAAGATAAGAATAATGTTACCATTAGAAACCATTATACTGTACGCAATAATATTCTGTTTCGCCGCTCTCACGCTGACAGCAACAACTGGTTATTATGTAATCCTGACGAACTTGTTAACAAATTAATTTGGTTTACTCATTTAAGTTACGCACATTATGGAGCCAGAAAATATTTTCTTATACTGAGACAGAACTGTTATTTTGCGAACATGGAGAAACGTATTCGACGAGTTTTAGCGTCATGTAAAATCTGCCAGAAAGCTAAATCAGACACGACTTCACATATTCCTCCGTTACATCCCATTGTACCCATTAAATTGAGACACATGGCCGCTGTAGACATTTTTGGTCCGATTCCCGGATCTAATAGAGGTTTTTGTTACATTTTTGTCGCTGTTGAACTCACTTCGAAATTTGTTACCTTCACTCCGTTACGCAAAGCTACTGCTAAATCTGTTTCGAATGCATGTGTAAAATATTTTCTATTTCATGTAGGGCATGTATTGAAAGTAATTTCCGACAATTGACGACAATTTCGATCTGCGATATGGACACGTATGTTACGAGCTAGAAACATTTCTCCTATCTATATATCCAAGTATCACGCTTCTTCGAACCCTTGTGAACGACTGATGAAAGAAATTGGTATACTATGTAGAATGTACTGCCATAAAAAACATACTGATTGGGACACACACATACTCTCCATACCAAATGAATCTACTATGCCATCTCCGACTGTTATATTGAAAAATGCTGAACCACCTAACACAATTACAGAATTAGTATCTTTTCCTACATCTCGTCGACTACGTCACCATGAAATAATTGACACTGCGCTCAACAACATCAAACGTGCCGCAGAGCGCCGGCGACGACAGCAGAAACAGGTTTGTACACGCCTTGTCTTTCACATTGGATAGAAGATATTAGTACGCACGCATTATTTATCCAACAGAGGAAAGAGTAGATGCAGTAAATTTGAGCTTCTACACGCAGGTCCATATAGAATACGAAGCATTCCTCACCCTAATGTAGTGTACGTCGAAACTTTGAGAACCAGAAAAGCAAGGGCAATCACCATGTCTCCAATATTAAACCCTTCATTGAATGAACATACTTTATGATTTATCACACTGTAATGCCATTTCTAGATATTTATATGACCACTTACTGATGATTATATTTTTTCTTGGCAAGTGCCCGGCAAGGTAAGGTTAGCAGGTCGCTTTTCTTGTCGTTAGACATCAGACGGTGACATTTTCGATTTTTTGTGTATGTATGATTGTTTTCCTATCGAAAGTAGAATTTTTGTCTGTATGCACTATGAAATGTTTAAGATGTAACAAACACCAGTTGACATTGACATTTTGCCTTATGATATCTCAACATCTTGACTACTCTACATTTTTTGCTACTACATTATGATACTTTGTGTACATTTTATGCACTTAAAAACTGTCTATGTTTTTGACGTAATACATTTTCTGTCATGCTATGCTGTATGCTTAATTATATCACTAGAAAAAAGTTTTTTTAATGAGTATGTGATTTAAATGCAAGATATTAATCCTTATTCATCATTTTCAGAAAGCAATACCGTGAAAAAGAAATAAATTAAACAACCACAGTGGTTTACTATGAAATAGAAATTTTACCATCAGAATGATGGAAAGAAAATGCAATATCTTATCATGAAGAGTAAATGGATCAGAATTAACAAGTATTAACCAGAATATACTATACACATCGTATGATAGCAGTCTTGACTAATTATTTTTCTTTCAGAATACGAGGCGATTGATGCAGGCTGTCAGACAAAACTACAGATGTTAATTTTAGTGATGATATATGCTAGAAGTAAGAAACTCTATACTATATGAAGTAATGAATGATAATGAATAGTTGTATGAAGTAAATGGTAATATTAATATGAATAATAAAGTGTCTATTTTTTGCAGATGATAATAAATGATGATAAATAGTTGTATGAAGAATATGGTAATATGAATAATAAAGTTTTTCTTTGAAGATGATGATAATGATGAAGTTATTATAATATGAATAATGAAGTTTTTCCGTGCAGATGAGAATAATGATGAAGTTTATATATTTACTATTAGTTAAGAGATGCTATGTAGTTATTTAAGTATTTGGTGCAGTTCCTTTTGACAGTATGTCTTATGTCACATAGTGTAATGATTGAATGTTTTGGGAAAGACAGCTAGAGTACATACATATTAAGTACACGTTTCATTACCTGTTAATTCGAAGTTTACTACTTTTCAGCATAATATACATTTTTTCTTTCAGGGCAATAATTCATTTTGTATTTTTTTTTCCAGGAGAAGCTTTTCATGATATTAATATGCTATAAGCATCTAGTTATTAAACCTGTTCTAGTACTTGCATTTTCTTTACCCAGTTGTGTATCATTCATGAATGTGATCACATATACTCTACTTGTTTGATAACCTTGGTACAGCTGACTCATGACGAATGACGCTATTAATCCTTATTTGCAACAATAAGTCAAAAGCAAATATTTTCATGCCCCAGCAATTAATTATCGATCCCAACGCAATGCATTGCTAGCAAAAAGAAATTTATTGCCAGTCCCAGCTATTACCAGTATATAACTAAATAATGATACCAGTTTAACATATATTTCTAGTCTTAAATATAATGCAAATTTTTCTGTGTTTTGATTCCCTAATGTCTATGTATTATTGGACTACCGACCTTGAGTAATAGTTCCAATGTCTTAGATTTTAAATATGTCTTATGTCACTTACACGATATCATATATAAACACCAGTAGCTTGATGCTACACTCAATAGCTCCTGTTTCGAATGATGACTTGTGAATAATACTGAATAATGTTTTGTAAAACTATATGAATACTTTGTAAATGGCCAATGAGTGCCAGTAATTACTGCAATCAAATGAGTTATGAATAGTGTTTTGTAATACTCAATACTTGCTACATGTTTAGTAACTGGCAAATGAATGCCACTGATTACTGTAACAAGATGACATATGCATAAATGAATGCCACTGCTTACTGTAATGAGATGACTTATGCATAAATACTATGCCAATAATTACTGTAATAAGATGACTTATGAATACTGTTCTGTAATACTCCACACATACATAGAAATGTTTAGTTACTAGCCAATGAGTGCCAACAATTACTCAAATCAGTTGATACACTAGTGTAATTCTGAATGATGACTAGGATAAGACTTAATGTCCTTCACCATCTGACCCAATTACCAGCAATTACTGCAATATCCGTATGTCCTGTCCAACCTCATGATCATGGAGCACTATATTTGGTTTTTGCACTAACTCTACGTTGATGTAAGAGTATGGATTCTACAAGAATGTGGTGTTGACGTACCAAGCTGTCCACCACCTTGAATAATGGAGATGTTATTATGGTCGTGCTGTTTGGTGTACGTAATGTATTTCAAAATGATAACATTGAATATTAATACAACATTTCAGTGTCTTGGCTACACTGATAAATACTTTGGGGAAGAGAACTTCAGATTGTCTCACTTGGTGTTGTGCTTCTGTAGAAAGATACGGACTTTCAGTGCAGCTACGTGCAACCTACTGTGTTACAACCTTGATGCAATCCTTCCCATTCCTTTCCTAGTTCTTATAAAATGGTACAGACTTATACAGTGCATTTAAATTCTTGCCAAATGATAAAGACATATACAGTGCATGTGCACTTCATTTCATTTGTTAATAAGATCAGTTGTCCTAAATATGCTAAAGACTTTTACAGTGCATGTGCACTTTATTTCTTTTCTTAATGTATCCAGTTCTTGTAAAATGCTAAAGACTTTTACAGTGTGTGTGCATTTTATTTCATTTGTTAATGTTTTCAGTTCTTGCAAAAAAATTCTAAAGACTTATACAGTGCGTGTGCACTTCATTTCATTTCATTTATTAATATGATCAGTTGTCCTAAATATGCTAAAGATTTTTACAGTGTGTATGCACTTTATTTCATTTCTTAATGTTTTCAGTTCATGTAAAAAAATGCTAAATACTTATACAGTGCGTGTGCACTTTATGTCATTTGTTAATATGTTTTGTACTCATTGAGTATACAGTATTTCATTTCTTAATATGTTTTGTACTCAACACGTATACATTTTGTCATTTCTTGATATGTTCTGTATTCAGTGCATGTGCACTTTATTTCATATCTTAATATGTTCTGCACTTATCAATAATGTATATACTCTGTGACTGTAGACTTAGTAACTAAATAGATTATAGAAAAATTTGTTGCTCATGGCAAGTCCAATTGACTCACCATCGCTGCCAAATTTTTGCCCCCCCCCCCCCCCCCCCCAGTGGAGGGTTATGTAAGAGGTCCATGATTAAGGAATTAGTTGCTAGCACACTGGAGCAGATGTAATTTCGATGGATTGCTCACGCGCTACTTGCGATATGTAAGCTATAAGAGAATGTGAGACCAAAGAGCAGTGTTGACTGCAGTAGGAACAGTGTAGCAGTAGGAGTAAGTAGTTGCTAGCGAGCAGTCGTGTGTATCGTGTTGGCTGGGCCGGTCGAGGTGGAGCGATGGCGGAGCCCGAGCATTGTAGTATAAGGTAAAAGCAGCCTCGCGCATATGTAGTATTGTTACATCAAGTCCCATGTAAATGTTTCTAAAAAAATCTCTTAATAATAATCTTTCTTATCAAAAGTAACTTTTGACAATCATTCATCTCAATTTAAAGAATTTACTAATTTCCCCAATCCATGGTCATCCCGATTATTGCTAAGAAAAATCAGTTGTTCTTTTTATACATGACAAATCTATCTGCCAGCATTGCACTGGGCTGTGCCGCAAAAATTTATTGTAAGAGCAGATATATATGCGTTATCCGGCGACTTCATTGAGGTAAGAATTTTCAATTTATTCAGAATGATGATTCAGGACCATGACGCAGCACTGCTGACGTCCAAAATTTACCAGTTTAAATTCACAGTCAATTATTGAAAGGTTATAAGTGAGTCACATTTATATTATTCCTGGGTTACAGAATATTAAACTATTGGAAGGTTACGCTGAATGTGAATGAAATAAATAATTATATTGTTTTTACTGTTGGGAGGTTACGGAATTTATTTTGTGCGGAGGTTACAAAAATAATTAATTGATTTTTATTTTTATTTTTTTTTACAGTTAATACTTCATGTCTAAGAATTCATCTATTGGGTAGAAGGAGTTGTCAGTTAGAAATTCTTTTACTTCGCTTTTAAATGTTGGTTGCCTATCTGTCAGACTTTTACATGTTGTTCGAACCTACTGGTAACAAATCTAGCAGCCCTCCTCTGAAGTGTTTCCATGTCCTCCTCCAATACGATCTTAATACGGATTCCAAACAATAGAGCAGTAAATAATAGATCTTACCAGCGTCACATCTGCTGTCTCCTCTACAGGATAACCTAACCTAATGTAGTCACAACAGATACAAAGTATTTGCTGCCTAAAGCTAATTTTATAGCGCGAATCTACGTCCTCTCACCTGATCACATACCAATGCAATGAAGTTACCAGTAACGTGTCAATAGGCAGCAGCCATATAAAGACACACAATCATCAAAACAATGAATGAAAATCCAATGTAATTAGTTGTGAAAGACGAGTTCAAAACAAAGTTCTCGTTAAGCAACACGTTTTAATTTATGTAACTCCACTCCCGTATCACTCCTAAAGCACCTGTGAATATGTAGAACTTAATACACCGTAAGGCAGTTTCTGTAGCATAATGCACTGGTACTTTCACTGCTTACCTGTGTAATGTTTTATTTGGATCCTTTTTTTCTGAGAACTTCAGCTCCAAGACTTATAACTCGATGGTGTTATGCATTAATTAACCAATTGCCATTTTGTAGTTTTTTACTTGTTTGCAACAGGTCGTATGTGGAGTTGTAAACTTTCCATAGAAAATTGTCACCATTATTGGTCGATTTTTTGACAGGAAGTTAATTTGAACCAAGCGCCAAACTTTCTACCTCAGCTCTCTAACTACCATGTTGGCAACCAGAAAGCGATTAGCAAAAACGTGATGCCTCTAATTAGAGTTCACTGTGCCCACTCTGATGGAGAATATAAGTTACTGATTACTGAAGTTCATTACTCTGAGGATTTAGGATAATATCTGGGATTCATAGAAAATGCGGTTTGCTATAACAATTTTCACTATATTCTGAAAACGATAGACCGTAAAATTCCAGACAAATGATTACCCATATAAGCCTATGTACTGTCAGAGCTGTTCAGAGTCTATTGTGCGGATCCTATTATCCATAGATAACGAAACTGTTAAATAATCGTTATCAATGTAAATGTTCAAAGTGAATGCTCGCCAAAATTTTATGTTAATACTCATCAAACGGTAGAAAGTCTGTCCTGCGGCAACACGTGAAAATACGACATATGCAAACTGGGATTAAATCACTGAAGTCGTTCCACTATTAACTCTTTATCCCAATATGAACTCGGTGTTACATGCATACCGAGTTACATAATACGGCATCCAAGGCTGTTCGGAGCAACTGCACAAACGCGACGCGGCTTCCGACACGGAGTGCACTCTGATACGAATCTAGAAGGGAACTGGGGCCTTGCTCTAGCTCACACGCTCTTATCTATATAGCCGCAGTGCGGACCGCAGAAGGAGCAGCCGACAACATTTGCCTTAGTGACTAGCCGCTGGGCAAGCAAAACACCACTTCAATTTACTAAATAATTAATTGTTTCATTCTATGAAGGCCAATGAAACTCTCGATTTAATTGTGCAATCAGCACATAGGTACGTATCTATAATAAAATTGTAATGTGCCTAGGTTAAATACTATTGGCGAGAGAATTATTTTAGTTGTACTGCTTGCAATAGATGATCTCTGAACTTGCCCTTTGGAGAAACGCTACAGCTGTAGTTTTATAGCTACCTTTTGAAACTTCTCACATCTTTGTTATTATAGCGTATCTCCATTCTACCTAAATCTAAACATTCTAGCTTTATTTAATCGCTTACTTAATCTATCTTGCCTGCAAACTTTTAGGACACAAAAACAGAAAATCATTAATTTCAACCCAAATATTACTTTGTGAGATCCAACACGCTGTTTCCATTAAATTAAAAGGAAAAAGAAATCCGAATATAAATTTTGAAGTTTCTAGCTCCTTCCCGTTGCACCGATTATTTTTACGTAAAACGTCCAAATTTCGAAAACTGTGGAAGTTACTAAACTGAAACTTAAAAAAAAAGTGTGTCGAATCTTATGGGACTTAACTGCTAAGGTCATCAGTCCCTAAGCTTACACACTACTTAACCTAAATTATCCTAAGGACAAACACACACACCCATGCCCGAGGGAGGACTCGAAGCTCCGCCGGGACCAGTCGCACAGTCCATGACTTCAGCGCCTGAGACCGCTCGGCTAATCCCGCGCGGCTAAACTGAAACTTAACACATTATCATTTTAGCATCATTCCTGACATGCTATCAACTTTTCAGATTATTTACTTTATTTTTAAGGTATTGCGCAACATTCGTGACGTCATAGCTAGTTAAAGTGGACTAGGCTGGCACACAATGGAAAGCATATGAATTTTATATGGCGTGAGTAGGCTGCTGCCATACCTCGCCCTCTATTTAATTTTTTTGAATGTAAATGAAAAAAAAATAATTACAAAAAGGGGAGCAAGAGTACTGCTCACCTCCCTACGAAAATTAATAGATTGAAATTTAAAAATTTAGAAATATTAAAATAAAACTTATTATCTACTTCAATTATTTAGGTTAAAATTGCAAAACTGATAAGAACATCTATAAAATATGTAAATTGCATGTCTGCAAACTTCATGGCACTAATACCGTGCATATTAAATTATTCATAAAACAAGTATTTAACGGACGTCATGATACGTCCTAGGAAATCACTCAAATTTTCAGTAGTTTCGAAAATCAATGCAACAATTTGGCATACATATTGCCTCAAATACATAAACACATAAACATTTAAAATTATGAAAATGTTTGTCTCAAGTTTCACTTCATTAGGTCAAAATCTTAAATCTATATTTTTACATACATAAGTACAAAGAAATTTACATGATCATTCTCGTGTACATACATAAATAATGAAATGTTGGCAGTCTTTCTCTATACCTGAAAGAGAATTTCACAAAACATAACACTTCCATTTTTACATACGTTGTTGTAGCCGCTTTGGCTGGCGTTCTAGATTTTGATTCACAAGAGTAGAGGAAGTTGCTATGGTGTGCGTCCTTCACGTCCATTCTATACTACCATGGGGAAAGGGAGGGGTCACTGTGAGTTGTGTCCAAGCCACTCCACACTTTCACGCAGCTACCAGGCTGTCATTATCTGGTTTGTCCTGTAGAAAAAACAAAAAAAGTGCCTCAGACTCCGTTCACTTAATACCTAAGGGAGGGTCACAATGAAATGGGGATACATACATTTCATCTCTCAACTCGTTACTGAAACAAAGTTAACAGAAGGGTTTTATATTTCATTCTCATGGTTACTCTACCGTAATTAAAGGTAAACAAATGGCTCAATACACCGTTAATCACGTACTAAAGAAAAGTTTACGCCCAAGGCATACAATCATGAAGCTTTTAAATCTCAAATTATTATTTGTGGGACGGAACACTGAACCATCTGTATTTATTTACAGGATGACTAATCGTCAACTATCACATTCATAGAAACGTTATGAGTATACGTAATTATTACTTGTCCTTCTTAGCTTGTCTGTACATCTGAGTAACTTGTGGTAATAGGAGTACAGTTGTTGAGTGTTCCAAACATACTATGATTAGCCTATTACTAAATTAATTTAATGGTCCATCGCTGCTGTGTCAGTTCCACAATTCATTGAAGTTGAATTATGCTGAGCTATTAATAATACCACGTCTGTAGCTATGTTATACAATTACGTTGCTAGTGTATGTACTTATGTAATACTCACTCTATTAATAATTTAAAGTACAGGATAGCACATAGATTTCATTTCTATGGTGTATTGCAGCTGATCAGTTTGCTCACGTGACAATCCATTTCCACTCGATCGGACGCTGAAACCACCGGTAGTCTCTCTCGACTACCACTAAAGTGCATTAAGTAATCATGGATATGCGTTATGCTAAATTCCTTAAACCTATAGGACACCATGAGCTGCTTTGTCTCATCTAGCATTAGGGTACCTACGGTCGCATTCACGCCTCCGACTCATAACCTTAAAACTTGTAGGCGTGTCCTAGCACACACTACACCAAAATAATGGCCAGCTCCTACCTCATAAATACTTCAAGGACGTGTCCTTCACGTCTCAACAACAAACACTGTTCAATTTCATTATTATTGCCATTCCTTGCTATACAAGGTGAGTTCATCATTGCAACTTATCTTCACATATTCCATAACACTAAGCAATCTCTTCTACTATTTACTAGTTAGCTCTAATGCAGACAATAGGTCTCATTGTCACTTCAGCTTCTGCTTGCAAAGGAATTTGCATATCTTTTTAATATTACTGTGGAACCATTTCCAATATAACAACACTTTGTACTTATAGTATTACCATGGTTCTTCCTAAAACGTATATATACATACTTGTTACTCAGATACATTTACGTCTTCATTACTTCAAAACTCTCTATTGTTTAGTTGTCACTGTTAGGTCTGTCACATCCAGTAGCTCCTTCACTAATCGGCGGATAAGAAGAAATCGAAATGTTTGGTAGATAGGAAGGATGAAAAATGAGTGAGACCTGAAATGAGGAAAGAAGATCTCACACAGCTGGGACTGCACAGCAGCCACACTGCGTAGAGGTTATAGAACAACTTCCTCTCTACAGAATTCATTCACTACCTATGAATTTCTTTAGGTCGATCACGTTTCTGAGACCTAATACTTTTTTACTTTTCGGGTACTCAAGCTAATACGCATTTGCATGTGGTTTTCCTTTAATCCTGAAAGGTCCTTGGTATACGAACATGTTCCTGCTTCTGCTGTGTTCAACCTACATTTAGAAAGATCAACATCTTCGTCCCAATACCTTCTATTTTTCAGAACTCGTATAGGCAGCTCCCAAGTCTCATTATTAGTTAATATGTGTTTGCCAATAAATGGTACCGTAATTACTCCGGTTACTGGCAAGACCATTTTTAGTTGTCTTCGTTATCGATATAAATGTTCAAAGTGACTGCTCGCCAAAATTTGATGTTAATACTCATCAAACGGCACGCTAGTAATGGTAGAAAAATGAAAATACGACATACGCAAACTGAGATTAAATCACTGGAGTCCGCTGTTAACTCTTTACCCCAATGCGAAGTCATTGTTACGAGCATACCGAGTTATATAATACGGAATCCAAGCTGTTCCTAGCAACTGCACAAACACGACGGGCTTCCGACAAGGAGTGCTCGCTGATGCAAATTTAGAAGAGAACTGGGGCCTTACTCTAGCTCACACGCTCTTATTTATACAGCCGCGGTGCGGACTGCCGAAGGAACAGCCGACAACATTTGCGTCACTGAGTAGCCACTGGGATAGCAAAACACCACTTCAGTTTAGTAAGTAATTAATTGCTTCATTCGCTGAAGGCCAATGAAGCTCTCGATTTAATTGTGCAATCTTCAGACGGGTAAGTATCTATAATAAAATTCTAATGTGGCTAGCTTAAATACTTTTGGCGAGAGAATTATTTCAGTTTTACCGCACGCAGTAGATGAGCTCTGAACTCGCCCTTTGGAGAGACGCTACAGCTATAGTTTTATAGCTACCTTTTTGAAACTTCTCACCTTTTTGTTGTTATAGAGTATCTTCTTTCTACCTACATCTAAACATCGTAGCTTACTTAATCTATCTTGCTTCTGAACAGAAAATCATGAATTTCAACCAAAATATTACTTTGTGAGATCCAGGATGCTGTTTCCATTAAATTAAAATGAAACAGACATCCGAATATAAATTTTAAAGTTTCTAGATTCTTCCTGTTGTGCCGATGATTTTTACGTAAAAAGCCCAAATTTCGAAAACTGTTGGAGTTACTAAACTGAAACTTAACACATTATCATTTTGGCATCATTACTGACATGCTATCAACTTTTCAGATTATTTACTTTTTTTGTAAGGTATTGCTCAACATTCGTGACGTCATAGCTAGCTAGTTACAGTGGACTAAGGTAGCACACAATGATCAGCATATGAATTTTACATGGCGTGAGTAGGCTGCTTCCCTACAACCTCTGAGTCCAGTTAAGTCTCATTTAAGCCCCATAACTATTTTACAGTCATATTACTAAGAAAATGATCTTCGAAATTTGGGTGAAGTGGGCCCAACTAAAACTCCTGAAGACTGTGAAGAAATGCTAGATCGTGAAATGTTGAATTATGAAGAAATGGGAGAGTCTTCAAATGGGAGACCACGGAAAGGGCGAACAAAAAATATCCATCTCAAATCTGCCACAGAAGGACGACAAAGTGCGTTAGACATACATGACTCAAAGAGGCTATGTAAAAGAAAAGAGAAACTTTAGAGAATGTCTCTGCCCTTGTAAATATTTTTCTAAGTTAGGAGGGGATTGTATTGTAATGTATGTTAACCAGGAGCCTAGAAACGATGGAGAGGCTCCATCCCCACAGCAGCTGCTGTGGTCCAGAACCCTAAGACGACTACCGCAGTCCTCTTCACCCCTACACCATCTCACTCCAAACTACTCTTTCAGGGTTACTGTGCAGTTCGGCCCCCGGTGGACCCCTCCAGGGAACGTCTCGCACCAGACGAGTGTAGCCCCTCTGTTTGTGTGGTAGAGTAATGGTGGTGTATGCGTACTTGGAGAACTTGTTTGCACAGCAATCGCCGACATAGCGTGAGGCGGAATAAGGGGAAGCAGCCTGCATTCGCCGAGGCAGGTGAAAACCATCCACAGAGTGGCCGGCTCACCGGACCTCGACACAAGTCTGCCGAGCGGATTCGTGCCGGGGACCAAGCGCTCCTTCCCAATCCGGAAAGCCGTGCGTTAGACCACATGGTTAACTGGGCGGGCTAGGAGGGGATACATAAATTGGTTCGACGGGTTTGCAAAATTCTACGATACTGAATCACATGATGCTCAAACAGCACTTATTTTCAGTACGGTATCGGAAAATAAACTAAGGGGAAGAGGGTGAAGAATTCACAGGAAAGGACGAAATAAGGGTGTACAGAATATGAAGGATATCTGCTTGTTAAAGTTCCTTTCTAAAGACGGAAGGGTACATTTGGCTCTAAAGAAAATTAAATCACCAAGGGATATTAGAGACCTTCGAAGAGTAGGCGGTGAAAAGAAAAGGCTTCTTGAAGAAAAATGCAGAGAAGTAACAGATCACATTGGAAAATTTCCTAAATACAAATATCACTATAGAAGAGGCGAAACAAGTCAAGAATTCCTCATCCAAAAATTTCCCTTAACTTCATGTACAGTTTGTAAAAACTAGAATTCACAAAGAAACATGCTGAAAATGAGATACATGTAATGTTTGTGATACACTTGAGGGTCTGATAAAAATTGTGACAATTCAGTAGCAGAACACCATAAGATTAACAAAAACACTCATCTTAATGTAGCGAAGGCTGCGCAAGATCTGAAATATTCCGATAGGTTAAGAGCAAAGAAGATAAGGATGTAGAAGTTCTTTGTTTTGATATTGAAAAGGTATTGCCTCTTCCAAGAATTCCTACGAACATTGTGTTCTATACGCAACAATTGTGGCTCTATAACCTAGCATTAACAAAATGCACTCTGTGTCTGGTTAGATGATGAGGATGGACGTGGTGTACAGGAAGTAAATTCCGTTTCTTAAAACATTTAATGGAACAGGTACTGACAACCAAAGAAGTAATTTTGACGTCTGATTCATGCGGTGGACAGAATATAAACATCAAGAGGGTTCTAATGCTAAAAAAGTTTCATGCCCTCTTAACACCACTATGGCCAAATGGGAAGCCTATTTCTGAGGCCAAGTTAAAAGACATTCAATCTCTAACGCACCTCATTCCAAATGACGACAAAGATTTTTATCGCAAACTGTTCAGCCATTCTGATTTCGAGGATAACATTATTGGCTTGGAGTGCTCGCGATTCGATTTTATTGTTGACAGTGAAATACCAAAATAAGAAATTTCTGTTGTTCACTTATGCAAGTGTAAAGCTTCAATGTCTAAAATCTTTGTAATATGTGATAGCTTTTATTGTAATTTCATTTCTAAAAAACTTATAGTGGAAATTTCTTAAGAAATAGCTTGCTTTTATTGAAATGAAATATGTGCAATACTTTTGTATTGCTGTACTAGGTAAAAAGTACTGAGATATTGAAATAAGGGTTGTAAATACTTATAATCAATGTTATTCGCTATGTTGATATGTCCGTAAAACACATTTACATCTTCAAATTCATTATAATATATTATTTATTGTCATTATTTTTTATTTCTAGAAAATTTTTGTAGTTGGATTAGAAAGTATATATCATTTTCTTAATATATAAGGAGCAGTATTGTTCAAGTTATGTGTAAAGTTACAGGTATTACTTCAATAAATAAGCAAATAAAAGGCATAAACATTGAATAGTTATACTACTATCTTCATGCATCAGCCAAATATCATTAAATATAGATTGAACTAACACAATCATATCCTACTTTGTGAAATAAATAACAGTACATTCGTCTCAGATTTGCATCACTTCACTTAGAGACATGTTTTTGCTTGGAGTGAGTTAATGCAAAATGCAGAAATGAAAATCATCTGTAAAGGCATCACATGGCCAAGCGCCATTTCCATATAAACTCAGAGTCTCCCTAGATTTTATGTGGTTTTAAGATACGAACATGTAAATTTAATTCAGTTTCAGTATTTTACTGATTAAAAAACTAGAGTTGGTATTGACGATGAATTTATGTTAAAACTTTCACATTTCGTTAATATCTCGAAATCAAGTTTTGCGCTTGGTCAGTTGATGCATAACACCGCCCAACTGAATCAGGGACCAGTAATACTCACCCTTAGAAATTCCAGCAGTAAATCCGCTATATAATCGATCGCCAGTCCCTTTAGGGCAACTAATTATTTTATGCTCCACGCAACAAGTTATAATATTTCTGATTTAGTGAAGACCAAGATACTGATAACAAGCAGTAGCAAACCATATATGTATGTTAGTATCAGACATATTCCCTCACTTAGTACAAATTTTATGTGTTCTACAAATGATTTAATTAGTTCAGAGTTTCTGAACAAATCGTTCGTGAAGTAGTAATACGCAGGATCAATCCTATTATTAAAGTATTCACGATACTACTACTGCAGTTTGTTACCCTAGTGGTTTAATCGTAACTACACGAGAACTAACAATGCTTATTTTCAATTTCCATGTTAGAATTACGTAGGTCAAAGCATTACAATGACGCTGACACTTTAGTCATGATATCACAGTTATACTCCACAAAGCCCGGATTTGTTAAACAGATCAATCAGAGTATTAGGAAAAGAAGTATTAAATTGCAGATATAGTTCTCAGTGGTTAGACACAGAATGTAGTAGTAAATAAATGGATTGTTATTTTTAAATATGAGAAGTAGAAAGAAAGACAGCTGACATCGCTTTCGAAAACTAAATGGAGCGATGCATAATTTTGTCTCCTAAGCGTTTGAAAATGGTGTACAAGTTCCAGTCATCAGATTTCAGCGTCCTTATAGTTCGTCCAAAACAAACGACGTACCAGCTCAACAGGACTATTCAGTGTTTTCGAAGTGGTAGCACTCCCTCAGTACTAAATTTAGCCTTTCATTACAAAACAACGAAACAAACTTCACTCTGGCCTGCTTGCCCCGATACCCCTCCATTCGAGACAATTTGATATTCGTAGGCGAGTTTTGACTGCTTCGTGCGACTGGAATTGTTTAAAGCTAAGTGACGCCGATGGTGGCTAAACTGAGTCCACCGTCGCTCGCCCACACTCGTCACGAAAAAACTATTTGCACTGTCTCGTGGTGCAATACCAATCCATAATATTATACATCTGTTTTTGCTTCAGAAAGTATCAGGTTGTACAGAATTTCAGTAACTACGTAGCCGGCCGCGGTGGTCTAGCGGTTCTGGGCGCACAGTCCGGAACCGCGCGACTGCTACGGTCGCAGGTTCGAATCCTGCCTCGGGCATGGATGTGTGTGATGTCCTTAGGTTAGTTAGGTTTAAGTAGTTCTAAGTTCTAGGGGACTGATGACCACAGATGTTAAGTCCCATAGTGCTCAGAGCCATTTTTTGAAGTGACTACGTAGCTGAGAGGCAAATTCGTAATAGCTTTCAAACTATTTCTTTTATGGTACAGAAACAATACATTCAAATGGATTTGTAACAAATAACGACACGCATAATGTACTGTAAACATAGTCAAATTAAAAAAGTTTACAAATGAGATTGCGACCAGAAACAGACAGAGCCATAATACACTGTGTTTACACTTTGTAAGGTATGGTGGCGGAAAAGAGTGACTGAGTAACGATTTTTTTTTAAAATTGGCAGTTAACCACTAAACTATATGGCCTACTACGACAGTTATTAATTATGTGGTCCCTGAATCGTTCCCAGCCACTACTTTCGTTTCGCATAAAAATAATCAGCAGTGGTCGCTGAAGTCTACCGTTTTAAGGACTGACAATCATTTTGCCAGTGACATTGTGAAATGAGATCACCTCCTACTTTCGGGATCGGAAACTGCTCCACAAGGAGGAATGGCCAGCATCGATCAGTGGCATTAAAATGCAGAAGAGAATAGAAATAACTACGTTAAAGACACAAAATATATACATAGTACGTTCATTCTTCTAAATTAATCTCGTGATGACCATTTGTCTGCAAAAAATTCCATGAAAATAACGAGGCTGATGGACTTACAGCGGAAGGACGGCTGGTCAAATGCCCGTCCTGACATTCAGATTTAGGTTTCTTGTGGTTTCGCTACATCGTTTAAGGCAGATGTGGGAATAAAAGACACGGACTAGGACAATTTGCTTCTCGTCTCTTCCACTAAACCGAACTCGTACTGTCTCTAACGACAACATTGTCCATGGGACATCGAACTATAATATTTCTACCTTCGTATCAGTTGATCAGGATTGACCATAAGGACGACGAAAAGAATTTTTTAAAATTTAGTAGACTGATAAATTACGAACTGAAGAAGTACTTGAAAGAAGAGATGAGGGAAGAACTATATGGAAGAGACGAGAAGATGAGACAGGTTATTGTAACATCTGCTGTGGCGTTCAGGTACGGTTAAGTAGGTGCTCGAAGGAGCAGTGGACGAAACGTTAATAACAGCAGAGAAGGACAACATATGCAAAATCTTACACAGGGTGAAGCGTACTGCACCGACAAAAATTGATTATGCACTTTTCTGAATACTTTGGTATAAGCGACTTGTGGTTTCCTGTGGCTCGTCACAGAGTAACTGATTTTCGTTTGACTTCTTATCCCCATTATATTCATATTTGTATTTTCATTGAAACTATCTGCACAACTTCCACATCTACATGTATATTCCGCAAGCCACCCAACGGTGTGTGTCGGAGGGCACTTTACGTGCCACTGTCATTACCTCCCTTTCCTGTTCCAGTCGCGTATGGTTCGCCGGAAGAACGACTGCCGGAAAGCCTCCGTACGCTCTCGAATCTCTCTAATTTTACTTTCTTGATTCCCTCGGTAGGTATAAGTAGGGGGAAGCAGTATATTCGATACGTCGTCCAGAAACGCACCCTCTCGAAACCTGGACAGGAAGCTGCACCGCGATGCAGAGCGCCTCTCTTGCAGAATCTGCCACTTGTGTTTGCTAAACATCTCCGTAACGCTATCACGCTTACCAAATAACCTTGTGACGAAACGTGCCGCTCTTCTATGGATCTTCTCTATCTCCTCCGTCAACCCGACCTGATGAGCGATACTGAAGTATAGGTCGAACGAGTGTTTTGTAAGCCACCTCCTTTGTTAATGGACTACTACAGTGCACATGATGACAATATGCGATGTGCGCCTTGTTTGGAAACAAATATATTTCATTCACGCACGGTACTTGCTGTTGACAACAAAAATACTCGATTTACTCTTTTCCCTCGACCTTTCATTTAATACTGCTCGGCTCCGTCTCGAGTTTATTTCTCCCCAGTGTTCGTTTCACGTTAAATGTGATAAATCGCAGTACGGATTATTGATGAAGATTTAGCAGATACGAACCTCGTGTATGCATTGCCTGAGGGCTGTTTCGTTACTCTGTGTTTCCCTTTGAATATTTTGGTAATTATATATTACAGGCTTTTACGCTGTAGCGGAGGTATTTTCCCAGAAACAAAAATAATTTGGCCAATTAACCGAATAAATCATAACTTCATTGTAACTCTGTAACGATCCACCGGAGACCACGGGTCGCTCACAGAAACACGTCCTGGAAATGTACCTGAACACCCTCTGGAAATTTCTCGCTGGAGTTCAGGTGCACACTGTTGAGAATATTGGTTGTAGAAACTACGCAGAGAGGAAAATATTAAGTCAAAATTTGAAATCCTGAAGGACAGCATAAAAAATTTCGACATAAGACTTTAAAAATTACATAGCAAAACGACGATTCTTTATCTTGCGCTCTTTAATCTAAAGAAGATTACTTTGAATACAAAACATTTGTTTGTTAGTTAGATGTTCCATAGATCAAATGGACGACTCTTTTATCTAAATGATGTGAAACGAGTCACAATGTGTATATTATCAATGTTAATAGTGGAGTACACATTACTTTTTGGTCCTACTCATGCAACTACACTTCAAACAATTTGTTTACACGCTACAAACTTTTAAATAGGGATTCCTCTATGGAATAGGAGGAGTTCTCCAAGAGAAAAGATTTTAGATTCGATTTCAAATTTGGTTTGCTACCTGTAACACATTATTGGGCAAATGATCAAACATTTTTGTTGCTGCATCTTGAGCTACTTTCTGAGTCACTGACAGAAGGTTATTTCCCCTCTTGTGTTGTAGTTTCTTCCGAAATTATGACGGATTATTTCTGACAAATTTCATTAGCTAATATATGTATCGTGACAGTACAGTTAAAATTCATAGCTCCTAGGAGAGGTCTCTACATGACGTCCGTGGATTACTACCACATATTATTATTATTATTATTGATCGCTTTCGTTCAATAAATACTTCCTTTCTACAGGGTGAGCTACTCCAGGAAATTACTGTACAAGACGTTATTCAATGGAAACGTGCAAAATGTGTCAGAAGGTTTACTCGTTTGTTTTCAAGACGAGCAGTTTTATAAAGAACTTAAGGGGCTGAACTTCACTCTTTGAGAATCTCAGTCATATATTTCTTTCACTTCAAGTTTTCTTCAATACGTACACCCAAAATTTTGGATAAAATACCCTATTTACTGTCTCCTGCTATTGTGCTAATCAGTTGTTGGTACGACTGCGAATTGTTGTATTGAACTGAATACAACACTTTTTTCTTTGAAAATCAGGTAAGAGTCCATTTCCTGAAGACTGCTTAACAATTTTTTGGCAATCGTATTTCACCATCCCTTCTACTGTTTCTCTCTAATGGAATTTATTATAACGCTATTATCGTCTACGAAAAGTATCAATTATGCTTGTTGAAAGTTAAATGGAAGGTCATTCACAAATGTAAGGAATAGTAGTGGACAAAAAATTGGGTCCTGAGGGATCTCCATTACGATTAGTTCACAATCAGTAAAATCTTCTACTCTTCCGACATTGTTTCAGTTATGCAGCACAACTTTCTCCATTCTGTTTGTTAAGTATGATTCAAACCAGCTGCGTGTAAGGTCTTCATTTCCTTAAAGCTTCAGTTTTTCTTCTCGACTTGGGCACCAGGAAGTGCCTGTGTGCTAATCCTTCCAGATGTGAGTGCGAGCTTAGAGGTGCTGGCAGCTACAGCTTGAAGTACACTTAGCCTCCAGCAGCGTGCTGAAAGCCCGGAGACCGCCATTGTGGCCGCCTCGCATTTCTAGGCCGCAGTAACTCGGAGCCCTGCAGTGACAGGGAGCCGCCGCCCTTCATGTGGACGCGTGTGTGACCGGCGTGGGCGATGACCTGTCGCCACAGTTGTTCCCCAGCAGCTGCAAACAGACGTCTACTCCATAATTCACAGCTGACACCGAGAAAGTGTGAAGTGTTTTACGTCTGATGCTTCTCCTTTATACATACGTTCTCAACAATGATTTACTACCCTTTTGAATGAAACATACTGCCCGTATAGAATTGTTTTACTTAAATGTGTTTCGCTACTGTCTCCCTCATTATGCCCCAATCGTTAGCAAACTTAGAGTCGGTTGAGCGTATGTTTCAGTCCAGTGAAAATACATAATTAACGATTTATTTGCAGTTTCAGTAACATTTTGAGTATCTCAAGCTGTCTGAGGACTAGCTTAGCAGTTATCATCGTCATCCAACAAGATCTTATGTTTTGTTTCGAGGGAGCAACACAACTTCATGTTTTAATATTTTCTGGATAACTTCATATTGTACACTTTATAACTATAATGAACAGATGTTTCATCACTAATAGCCTCTCTGATGTTCTTTGCTTTTGACATCTAATTCGTATATACTTGCTGAAAATCACTTATTGCCCTTTACTAACGGACTTACTTTCCGTAAAAAAATGGTTTAAATGTATGGTACCATATTTTTCTCATTTTGCCACAGAACTGACCAAATTAAAATCTATTTGTTCGTATGTTTTTGTGAGGTTATTTAACATATGTATCGATCCATACAACTTTATAATATGGGCATCGAAAGCCGTTTTCCATTTACATTTCATTTACTCAATATGCTCCATTACAGTATTTGTAATACTATATGTTTAGATACCAAGATACATACAGAAGAGGTCTAACTATAAGAAGTTACAGTAGTAATGATGAAAAGTGTTTACAATAGAAAACTTCTGTATGATCGATATAAGGCTTTCAGGTAGAACATCATTTTTTAACTTGTGGTAACATAAATATTTATATGCTGGGAAACGTCATTAAACTGTAAAATTTGTGAAATACGTTCGTGTGTAGCTTCACTAAAACTGATTTAGTGACGGGCCAGCTGCCTTCCTTTCCTGTAATACTCTTCCTTAGGGGTTCTCTCTATGTGTTGAGTTCGTGACACCCCCGTAACATCTGGTCTACTGTTTAATCACCCTCTCCGTACGTACATGCAGCACTTGGGGATAGCCTGAACCGATGGTAGTGAGCCATTGATTTCCCATGCCCTATTAACATTGTTGAAAGATTTGATGACTGTAGCAGCTTAATGGAAAGATAGTGTTGAATAGTTGGGAAAAAATCTTTTGTGATCGGTCCTTCTGTTGTTTCAGCCCATTCTCTTTCCCATTATTCTTTCGAAATCCACCTTAACTGCCTTCTGATCACAGACGGAGGGATTCTGTTGCAACTTTCTGTTGTGTTTTCTCGAGCTGCTTCTTTGGCAAGCTTGTCACCCAGTTAATTCCCAGGAATTCCTATATGTGTCTTGTAGAGACTGTAACAACAACGACTCTGTACTATTTGTACATGTAAGTAATTCTTTTCCTCTGATTTTACTATAAACTTGTGTAATTGATGTTCTGATTTCATTTCCTTTGTTTCATGGCATTATGTTAAGAAAACTGTAAATAAATTTCAATGTGAATGTTATTGTTTACGTCAAATGTCAAGTAATGTAGTAATAGAATTGAAATGTAACGAATTTTTTAACTGTTGTAGGATGTTTAAAATTGTAACTGTGCGTCTGGTCCATACGTAGGCAATGTGTTAGGATATGTAGAATGCAAAACCTCGGTGAATACCCGGTCTGTCAGGGAGCGGTAAAAGTTGGATGGCAGGCGAGCGCGGGAAAATGCGCGCGGGCACTGCACGGCACAACGGGCTCAGTAGTAGTTGGAGTTTGTCACTAGTTTGAGCAACACCTTCTGGGGCGAGGAGGCTCTCCTCGAAGACATAGCTTCACTGAGCCTCCGGTATGCCGGTCCAACGCCCACACAGCATGTCAAAATTCCGTAGGCACTAAATGGAAAAGTATTGCGACGGTAAGTAGAATTAAAGTGCCGATACGTCAAGAGCCATAGCTGTGGTTGTATGTGTGCTCTGTGCCTCGCCATCTTGAGGTCCACCAACCGCCGCATCGATATTAACAGGTTGAAACTTTTAGTACTGTATTCGTATGGATCAGAGAGTGAACTGTGTTTGTTTGGTGCAATAATAAGCTAAATTTTATCAGAACTTTTCCATCATTTAATTATCCTCACAACTAACCTAGACAGAGTCCTTTCCAAACGTTGTGCAATCCGAGTGTGCCGAAAAGACAATTAAAAATTGTGTCAACAATAATTATTTGCAGAACTACCTATATTAGAATAGTGTTTAAAGAAATGTTTTGTTAATGAACTAGTAAATGAATAGCGAAGGTCTAACGAAGTCGAAAGATAACTTTAGTATTGATATAGCAATGAAGTTTATGATTTCGAGACACATTTAAAGGCATTTAAATGAGCAGTAAATAAGATGAAAAGAGTAGTAAGTTATATGCTGGAAATCTTGAATGAATAATAAATTCAGTAATCTTTTTTTTTAAAAATGCAGCGATCATAACAGTTTCAGGGTCCTCCCTTCATTCATTTGAATTCTGAAGTGTTCTAAATTGGTTTGACCAGCAAAAGTTAAAGTCAATATAAAAGACAAAAATTATCAGTGTTTTATCTTTATCAAAATTGACATTTTGTGTGTGGCATGAAATTACAGTTTCTAGGGTAACCTATGCCCGATTTTAATGAGATTAATAGACAGTATAAAATTTTGTAGTAAACTTTATAGTGTAGTGTAATGTATTAATGTTTTTCCATATTAGTACAGAACGTGAAACTATCAGTTCAATAGATATTGTGGTTCTAAAATTCTACTATATTATGCAATGTTACTCCTTGTTGTTTTGGATGAATATATACCAACTTGTACAGGGAAGAAACTCGGTTAATGCCTAATTAGGCTGGCGACCGTATTGTCACATTAGTAGCATCTTCTGGTTTGCTTTTGATCCATCCTGACGTGTGATTGCATTTCGAACCTACTTGACAGACCATTGTCATTACAGAGTGGGTGTAAGTCTGATTGGCCACCATTCAGGTACACGCGGTCGATATCTATGCGATAATCCTATCTCATAAGGTGAATCCCACTCACTTACAATAGCTCAGGCTTTAACGAGTACTGTGTCATGGATTACAAGACAACTGTCATCTTACTGGTAAGTTCCGCAGCGCAGCTCATAACGCATGGAACTTGAAGTACCAGTTACCTAGACACATACCCGTCTCTATCAATAATTTGAGCGGGTATGACGCTCATTTTCTCGTTGAGCTTTCACCCAGTTAATACTAGGCAGAAATCAAATCTGCATGTGGAATGCACTTCCTTCACTCTTATGCAGAAAGGAGTGCACTATTCTGCTGCATCCATTTTCAATAAGCAACCACAAGAACTCAAAAATCTTAGCAGTACCCCAAACACTTCTAAGTCTAAACTGAAGAGTTTCCTCATGGCTAACTCCTTCTATTCTGTTGAGGAGCTCCCGGAAGAGCTGAAAAATTAAACAAATTCTAGTGTTACATTGTTGATTTTCTTTATTTAAGCGTTTCTTGTATTTCATTTTATCTGTTTCTTCTATCGTGTTATAATTTCATGTATTGACTCGTTCCATGACCATGGAGACTTCTCGTTAATTTGGTCCCACGGAACAATAAATAAATAAATAAAATAAAAAAGGAATCTACGAACATGGGCATAATGGGAGCGCTACTGAAACTTCCGCGACTGAATCGTCTCAACATACACGGGCTGCATCAGCAGAACAGTAATCTTTTGTGTCTACCGATCGTGTGATTTCACCAGAAAAAGCTGTCATCATCGACAATGTTCCCAATACCGTAACAGATGACTACGTATGTAAGTGACACTATATCTGGCATCAATATTAGGCATGGCTCCCACATATCGGAAGGCAACATTTGTATCTTTACAGAAACTATTGAAAATATAGATCGATTAGTGCAAGAGGGAAAGTTGTGTGTTACAGAGATAATGATGACAGTAAGGCATTTTAAAAGTGGCAGTAGACGAGTTGTCTTTTCTAACGTATTTCCATATGTTACTAATGCCGTAATAGTTAGCAAAATGTCTAAATGGGGTCGTATTCTGGGACACGTCAGAGATATTCTAACCGGCTCAAGGCTTCAGAGATGCTTTCATATCAAATCATATCGTCGCACTGCTCCATACATATTCGAGGATTTAAGCAATGTACCACCCACGATACAAATCCCCTATCAAAAAAGTTATTTTAATGTGTGCGTCTTACCACAGATGACGTTGTATGTCATCATTGCAAAGGTGTTGGTCATATGAAGGAAGATTACTCGGAGTTAATGACTACTTCAAATGATGAAAGCGAATTTCCTGCTCTCGTACGCAATGCTCGTACATAGGAGTCTGTACCGTTGGTACAAGGAGCAGCTTACATACAATCTCAAAAAGAGCAACATACATCTGACTCTTCTGCTACAGTGTTAGAAGTATTTTCATCTGTAGAAGAAGTCGTTCCTAAAATTCCTCTTCCTCCCACTCCATCCGGAAAGAAACCACATGCATCTGACTCCGGTGCTGCTATTCTAGAAATATCAACCACACGTACTAAAAGACGTCGATCTGATTTCGATTTTAATAAGGATATCCGTCGGAAGTTTAATCGTCACTAACATCAACGTTTCTTCCAGTGAACACCAAATTAAAAATCTGTCAAATGAAACTGTCAATGTCGTTCCTATGGAAACTAACGACTTATATGAATTTAACGAGACTGAAGAATCTAATACTAAAGCTTACATAGTGTCAGGCGCAGCAGTTACTACAGGCACACTATCTGCATCTGGTGCTACACAACAAAACGAAGACATGATAGTTACGGAATCCGAATGTAGTTCGTGAGTATCACGTTCCTCAATGAGAGACGAGTCACTGGCGGAAGATCTCCATAAAGATTGCCAATGCCTTCAAAAGAATTCAAAGACTTTTTCAAAGCGACAAGAAATCAGAAAATAATTCTTTCGACTGCAAAAAGATACAATAAAGATTTTGTAACTTTGCAGCAATTAATTGGTAAAAAAATTACAAAAATCAAATGAATCGACGAACGTCGCCACCTACTGCGATTGTTAAGTGTGATTATAAAAGAAACGGCCGCTGAATGAGATACGAGTTTGTCTCCTCTGTGTTCGAACAAGAACAATACCGTAGCGACGATACGTCCGATGTAAATGGTATACACAACGCAAAGAGAACGCTGATTACCACTAATGGCAAAACCAAATACAAGGCAGACAACTTGGTTGTTTTTGTGTTTGCTGTGTAATCCAAATTAAGCGGAGAATTATACTATATATTCCAAAAACCTGGGCCAGGGCAAGTCTCCTGAGGGCTCTCTTTTGTCAGCTTCTTTTCTGCTTTGATGCTGTTCAACGCAAGAACTGCCGTTCTATCACTGAAATAGTTTTTTGCTAGGTTATATAAGTTCCTAGGACATTCAAATTTTTGTAGCGCTTTAAAGATGCTGGGCCACCAAGCTGCGTCAAAAGCTCCCTGGACATCAAGACTGACCACTATTATATAATGTCCTGGTGATATGCTTTCTTCTACGAAGTTCTTAACAGCCAACAATAAATCGTCTTTCCCTTTCTGTGGAGTAAATCCGTACCGTTGGTTACTTAGGATGGCCTTACAGAAGACATGATGCATAATTCTGGTAACTAATAGCTTTTCTAGTACTTTTCCCTCTGTGTCCAGAAGGCTGATGGGACGACATTTGGACGCTTCCACGATGTGTCCTTTACCAGGTTTGAGAATGCGTACTATTTTAGCTCTTTTCCACAGTCTCGGAAAGCAACCGTTCTTTAGGCGACTGTTATACATAGCGGTAAGATAGCTGGTGAAAACGCAATACAATCTAAGAAGGATTTTACTAGGAACACCATTTTCACTAGCAGTCTTGTTTTCAGACTAGTTCGTTATTATTTCCTCTATTTGTGTCTGTGTCAAAACTGGATGATCTACTGTTCCATTTGGTCGTACAGTTCGACATCTTATTATTGTACGGTATTCCATGTCTCGAGTTTGATCGTCCGAATGCACAAAATATTCGAGCGTATAGGAGGCAGTTTCGCTTAAATCAGTTATCGTCGTGTTAATACACTTCCCTAACGTTGTCATGGCAATATTATTTCTAATTTCCCCTTTTGTGACTCGACAGACTGCGTTCCAAAGGTTATTTGTTGGGGCTAAGCTGCAGTATTGCTTCCA
Source organism: Schistocerca piceifrons (assembly GCF_021461385.2). Taxonomy (NCBI): domain Eukaryota; kingdom Metazoa; phylum Arthropoda; class Insecta; order Orthoptera; family Acrididae; genus Schistocerca; species Schistocerca piceifrons. The sequence continues at coordinate 6,946,118 of NC_060149.1, forward strand.
GGATTTTTTTTCTTCTTTCTGTATAGCTGTTCTGTATTCCTTCTTCTCTTTACAGTATTGTTGCCTTCGTAGTTCCCTCAGCTGTTCACTGTTCTTTGTGCTTCGATAAATTCGCCTTAACGGCTTGGTTTTTTTTCGCATTGCATTTAATTCAGATGTCCACCTGGGGACAGATTCCAGTTTTGTACTTCAGCTGGTTTTGTAACTTGAACGCTTTATTGCGTGAATTATGTAGAACTTCTTCAAATCCTGAGATAAGGGTTTCAGTATATGTTTCCGCATGAACTTTTGCTGCCAAATTCTATTCTATTTCTTTTAAGCTGTGCAAGCCCGTGTTTGGTAAATATTTGTGCTTACGTTTTTCCAACAAGTACCCATAAAAGACTCTCATGTTTTCGTCTCTTACAATATTTTTTTTAATTTGAACTATGTTTCCAGCATTTGTCGTTTGGCACACACCTACTCTAAAAGTAAGAATCTTATGGCTGGAGCAACTCTCTTCTTCACCACACATCCTTTAACTTAGCATCGGCGGTAGATAAGAGTGGCCGTAGTCAAATCAATACTACTCTTACCTTTACTATTTTCAAAAGTTGCTCCGTGATTCCCCTCTTTCGGTAGGTATAGATTAGTGGAAGCCAGAAATTCCTCCATCTCCTTTCCTCTGGAGTTTGATACTGTATCGTGTCATATGCTAGATCTTGCATTGCTATTCATAGCAATTACTAAACCAACTCCCTTATTGTAGGTTATCATGTCCTCAGTTTTTTTAATGATATCTTTGATAGGTTTTATGGTACCTAAGTACACGATAGATATAAAAAAATCGCAAATGTTCTCTTACTATTTCTACACACTCTGAATCTTCGTCGGGAAAGTGACCAATCATTGAGGAATCAATATCTTTATTGGTTATCAGTCTTGCTGCCTTCTTCCTTGTGTCACCTGCGCCAAATATCTTTTAACCCCTAGTGATTCCAGCTTCGTTTTGTTGATAACAATATGGTTCTTGTATGAAAAATGTTGCTCTGATATTGCGCAATAAGTTGCATTAGGTTAGCTGTTACAGGTCCGGAGCGCTATGGATTTATTTGTATGCACCTGATTTGCTTTTGCAGAGACCAAGTTGTCTGCCTTGTATTTGGTTTTGCCATTAGTGGTAATCAGCGTTCTCTTTGCGCTGTGCATACCATTTGTATCGGACGTATCGTCGCAACTGTATTGTTCTCGTTCGAACACAGAGGAGACAAACTCGTATCTCATTCAGCGGCCGTTTCTTTTATAATCACACTTAACAATCGCAGTAGGTGGCGACGTTCGTCGATTCATTTGATTTTTGTAAGTTTTTTACCAATTAATTGTTCATAGTTACAAAATCTTTATTGTATCTTTCTGCAGTCGAAAGAATTATTTTCTGATTTCTTGTCGCTTTGAAAAAGTCTTTGAATTCTTTTGAAGGCATTGGCAATCTTTATGGAGATCTTCCGCCAGTGACTCGTCTCTCATTGAGGAACGTGATACTCACGAACTACATTCGGATTCCGTAACTATCATGTCTTCGTTTTGTTGTGTAGCACCAGATGCAGATAGTGTGCCTGTAGTAACTGCTGCGCCTGACACTATGTAAGCTTTAGTATTAGATTCTTCAGTCTCGTTAAATTCATATAAGTCGTTAGTTTCCATAGGAACGACATTGACAGTTTCATTTGACAGATTTTTAATGTGGTGTTCACTGGAAGAAACGTTGATGTTAGTGACGATTAAACTTCCGACGGATATCCTTATTAAAATCGAAATCAGATCGACGTCTTTTAGTACGTGTGGTTGATATTTCTAGAATAGCAGCACCGGAGTCAGATGCATGTTGTTTCTTTCCAGATGGAGTGGGAGGAGGAGGAATTTTAGGAACTACTTCTTCTACAGACGATAATACTTCTAACACTGTAGCAGAAGAGTCAGATGTATGTTGCTCTTTTTGAGATTGTATGGAAGCTGCTCCTTGTACCAACGGTACAGACTTCTATGTACCAGCATTGCGTACGAGAGCAGGAAATTCGCTTTCATCATTTGAAGTAGTCATTAACTGCGAGCAATCTTTCTTCATATGACCAACACCTTTGCAATGATGACATACAACGTCATCTATGGTAAGACACACACACTAAAATAACTTTCTTGATAGGGGATTTGTATCGCGGGTGGTACATTGCTTAAATCCTCGAATATGTATGGAGCAGTGCGACGATATGATTTGATATGAAAGCATCTCTGAAGCCTTGAGCCGGTTAGAATATCTCTGACGTGTCCTAGAATACGACCCCATTTAGACATTTTGTTAACTATTACGGCGTTAGTGATATATGGAAATACGTTAGAAATGACAACTCGTTTACTGCAACTTTTAAAATGCCTTAATGTCGTCATTATCTCTTTAACACACAACTTACCATCTTGCACTAATCGATCCATATTTTCAATAGTTTCTGTAAAGATACAAATGTTGCCTTCCGATATGTGGGAGCCATGCCTAATGTTGATGCCAGATATAGTGTCACTTACATACGTAGTCATCTGTTACGGTATTGGGAACATTGTCGATGATGACAGCTTTTTCTGGTGAAATCACACGATCGGTAGACACAAAAGATTACTGTTCTGCTGATGCAGCCCGTGTATGTTGAGACGATTCAGTCGCGGAAGTTTCAGTAGCGCTCCCATTATGCCCATGTTCGTAGATTCTTTTTTTATTTTATTTATTTATTTATTGTTTCGTGGGACCAAATTAAGGAGAAGTCTCTATGGTCATGGAACGAGTCAATACATGAAATTATAACACGATAGAAGAAACAGATAAAATGAAATACAAGAAACGCATTCAGGCGACAATTCGCTAGTTTAAATAAAGAAAATCAACAATGTAACACTAGAATTTGTTTAATTTTTCAGCTCTTCCGGGAGCTCCTTGACAGAATAGAAGGAGTTAGCCATGAGGAAACTCTTCAGTTTAGACTTAAAAGTGTTTGGGCTACTGCTAAGATTTTTGAGTTCTTGTGGTTGCTTATTGAAAATGGATGCAGCAGAATAGTGCACTCCTTTCTGCATAAGAGTGAAGGAAGTGCATTCCACATGCAGATTTGATATCTGCCTAGTATTGACTGAGTGAAAGCTCAACGAGAAAATGAGCGTCATACCCGCTCAAATTATTGATAGAGACGGGTATGTGTCTAGGTAACTGGAACTTCAAGTTCCATGCGTTATGAACTGCGCTGCGGAACTTACCAGTAAGATGACAGTTGTCTTGTAATCCCTGACACAGTACTCGTTAAAGCCTGAGCTATCGTAAGTGAGTGGGATTCACCTTATGAGAAAGGATTATCGCATAGATATCGACCGCGTGTACCTGAATGGTGGCCAATCAGACTTACACCCACTCTGTAATGACAATGGTCTGTCAAGTAGGTTCGAAATGCAATCACACGTCAGGATGGATCAAAAGCAAACCAGAAGATGCTACTAATGTGACAATACGGTCGCCAGCCTAATTAGGCATTAACCGAGTTTCTTCCCTGTACAAGTTGGTATATATTCATGTAAAACAACAAGTTGTAACATTGCGTAATATAGTAGAATTTTAGAACCAAAATATCTATTGAACTGATAGTTTCACGTTCTGTACTAATATGGAAAATCATTAATACATAACACTACACTATAATGTTTACTACAAAATTTTATACTGTCTATTAATCTGATTAAAATCGGGCATAGGTTACCCTAGAAACTGTACTTTCATGCCACACACAAAATGTCAATTTTGATAAAGATAAAACACTGATAAATTTTGACTTTTATATTGACTTTAACTTTTGCTGGTCAAACCAATTTAGAACACTTCAGAATTCAAATGAATGAAGGGGGGGACCCTGAAACTGTTATGATCGCTGCATTTTTTTAAAAAAAAGATTACTGAATTTATTATTCATTCAAGATTTCCAGCATATAACTTACTACTCTTTTCATCTTATTTACTGCTCATTTAAATGCCTTTAAATGTGTCTCGAAATCATAAACTTCATTGCTATATCAATACTAAAGTTATCTTTCGACTTCGTTAGACCTTCGCTATTCATTTACTAGTTCATTAACAAAACATTTCTTTAAACACTATTCTAATATAGCTAGTTCAGCAAATAATTATTCGCCGGCCGTGGTGGCCGAGCGGTTCTAGGCGCTACAGTCTGGAACCGCGCGACCGCTACGGTCGCAGGTTCGAATCCTGCCTCGGGCATGTGTGTGTGTGTGATGTCCTTAGGTTAGTTAGGTTTAAGTAGTTCTAAGTTCTAGGGGACTGATGACCTCAGCAGTTAAGTCCCATAGTGCTCAGAGCCATTTGAACCAAATAATTATTGTTGACACAATTTTTAATTGTCGTTTCGGGACACTCGGATTGCACAACGTCTGGAAAGGACTCTGTCTAGGTTAGTTGTGAGGATAATTAAATGATGGAAAAGTTCTGGTAAAATTCAGCTTATTATTGCACCCAACAAACACAGTTCACTCTCTGACCCATACGAATACAGTACTAAAAGTTTCAACCTGCTAGTATCGATGCGGCGGTTGGTGGGCGGCAAGATGGCGAGGTACAGAGCCCACATACAACCATAGCTATGGCTCTTGTTTTATCGGCACTTTAATTCAACTTAGCGTCGCAATACTTTTCCATTTAGTGCCTATGGAATTTTGGCATGCTGTGTGGGCGTTGGAACGGCATACCGGAGGCTCAGTGAAGCTATGTCTTCCAGTAGAGCCTCCTCGCCCCAGAAGGTGTTGCTCAAACTAGTGACAAACTCCAACTACTACTGAGCCCGTTGTGCCGTGCAGTGCCCGCGCGCATTTTCCCGCGCTCGCCTGCCATCCACCTTTTACCGCTCCCTGACAGACCGGGTATTCACCCGAGGTTTTGCATTCTACATATCCTAACACATTGCCTACGTATGGACCAGACGCACAGTTACAATTTTAAACATCCTACAACAGTTAAAAAATTCGTTACATTTCAATTCTATTACTACATTACTTGACATTTGACGTAAACATTAACACTCACATTGAAATTTATTTACAGTTTTCTTAACATAATGCCATGAAACAAAGGAAATGAAATCAGAACATCAATTACACAAGTTTATAGGAAAATCAGAGGAAAAGAATTTCTTACATGTACAACAGTACAGAGTCGTTGTTGTTACAGTCTGTACGAGGAGTTTCCGCTTTTGTATCTAAGGCCAGCTCACAAATATGACAATTAACCGCCTTTTCATACATTTCATCATCTTCCTTTGATTTGGTCATGGGAATGATGGTGCTGTAGAGCATGTTAACTTCCCATGAAAGTTTTTGAAGCTGAGTGAGAAGCCAAACCGCTGGATGGTTCCCGACATAAGACTGGTAGCGGTTAAGTTTAGAATCATATCCACATACAACTTGGATCTCAGCCGCATATGGTACGTGTTTTTGTATGAAATTTGTGTGTGAGGCTAGGGGGTTCCCTTCACAACGAGTAATAGGCGTACACAACAAAAGGACATCGCTGCTGGTGGTGAGCATTTTGAGATTTATGGTATATGGTTCTGAGCACTATGGGACTCAACTGCTGAGGTCATTATGTAACCTCCCCCCTCACTTATCGACCTTAATGACAGTGAAAAATTAAACCGCGTGTACCTAATGGGAGTTTTGGAAAAGCAATCGTCACCGAAGTTAACCTGTCGGTAAAGAGGGAGGAAAGGGTTACATCTAAATGAAAGGAAATGTGCTAATGAAACTGGTGGAAATTAATTTTGAAAAGGGGTAAAGTTAATAAAGAAGGTAAATGTGCAGCCGTTACGTTAAGAATTAACTAGCGGTAATTAGGTATTTGAGATTTGGGGAAATCACGGTCGCCAGTCCTAAGGACAATTACTATAGTAACTGAAAAAGAAAGGTTATTACACATATAATTAGCACTAGAAGCGTGGCAACTGAAGGTTGACACGTGTAGTGTGAAAACTGAAAGTTTGTCAGAAGTAATAAATTTCGCTACACCCTGACTTAATTCAGCAAAAAATTAATAAAACCGGAAAATCGAAAATTAATTTAGTGACTGAAGTTAATAGTGAGCTTTCTTTCTGAAGCACATCGAAATCCAGTAAAATACGGTTAGTCTTGGACTACCTCAACAATCATTTCAAAAGCAACTTGACTCTACGCAATTTAGAAACAAGATATTGAACTTGGAACTTGAATTAAATGATTCTGAACTATTAACAATAGTAAAATTTAGTACGTACCAAGCTGAGCTGCAGTCACAGGTAAGCTAAAATATGCTAACAAAACTCGCACTCTAAATTTGTGCTCGTGTAACCTAAATATTGTAGCCAGCTACTGAACTTTGAAATTAAAGCAGTGAAATCTAATCATATTATTTTAATGCTGGCGTTTGAATTTCAACGACACTCGGGTTCATTTCGGAAAAGGAAGGGACCCTGCTTGGCAATGCAATTGGGACAATGAGCAACAAAGGTTCATGCTAAGTTGCTGTAATTTTGCGAGGCAAATGGAACAATTTGAAAAGCTGAGGTCTGCCATACAGTTCTGAAACTTTACGTGCTTTTAGTCTTCCTTGTTGGTTGATTGAAGGTTTGAAGCCGTCGATCGAGGAGGTGGCGACAGTCACTCATTGTCGGCCGTCGCTGTTCCAGAAGCTGGATGTTGGCGCGCCTTCTTCTCGACACGGTCACCAGGCGAAACGGGCTCTTGATGTGCGCCAGCTAATGCTTCCCGTCCGCGACACCATGTCAGAAACTATCATCGCGAGTCGAGCGCAATTACTTGCTGCCAAACCCCGAAAGCGCGGCAACTCGCGGGAGCGTCACACGACACCTGCTCCACTCGCTACTCCCGCCAGACTCTCACTGTTCTGCCCGCGCTCCACGCGGCAGAGTTAACACTACCAAAGATCCTACACACTTTGATTCGTCACACGACCTATCGACGTAATCGTTCGATAGCAGTTTTCCCTAGGCAAGACCCAGCGTAAAAATACAAATAAAATTTACGAAACAAACCAATTATACATCGACATGAGTGCATAAATATATATATACAAACAGTAAAACAATTACCATATATAAAGAGACAGAAATGTCATATCTTGAGGTAACAAAACAAGGAAAAAAATAATAGTACAATAGATGGAAATAGGAGTATATGCATTTCCGGCGTTACAATTAGTCCCCTAGAACTTAGATCTGGTTAAACCTAACTAGCCTAAGGACATCACAAACATCCATGCCCGAGGCAGGATTCGAACCTGCGACCGTAGCGGTCTTGCGGTTCCAGACTGTAGCGCCTTTAACCGCACGGCCACTTCGGCCGGCTTTTGAGATTTAATCAAGTTATTTTCCTCAGTGGGCATAATCACACGTACCGGGTCTTTGGAAGCACAATCTAATAGGTGTGTCGCTAATAACTCTTCAGAAGGAAAATAGTTCAAACACCTTACACAAATATGCTTCTCCTCTCCAGGCCATAAACGTGAACCGATATTCAGGTAATCTGAGCCTCAAACTTATTTATGTCCTGGATCTTTACAGGGAACTCTATTCCATCAAAGTTATACTGTCTCCTAATCTCTTTGGCTTTGTAACTGGCGGGACGCTCGGGATGATCTCTATAATGATACTTTCTCTCGCAAGCCAGGACTGACCACGCAAAAGAAGCAATATCATATTTATTTTCAACATTAACACATGCTTCTTTGTTCTTAATATCCTCAGGAAGTTTAATATAACTGGACCTTCCATTCATTGTAGCATAGACTTGTATATGGATATCGATGTGTGGTATACTGCTGCGCGCTTTAGCGGACCCATGTACGTCCATTTCGGAAAATGGGGCTATAATAGCGCTCAAGGTGGATTCTCGGTACCGCTCAGTAATCGATGTGCTCCGAGAAATAACGCCATTATCACCCCATATATAGTGCAGAGTCGTTGTCTCCGCCTCACCTCGATCTTTAGGTGGGTGACTCAGTTCGCAGCATAACACTGCGCTGCATTTAATGGCGGTAAATCCCGGATATTGTAGGCCTTTCAGACAGGAAGGCACGCTTGTAAAAGCCCGATAGGATCGAGTTACCTCCCGCCCGGATTCTCAATTCTGGTGAATGAGATTCGCCCCTCAAAAGCCGTAGCTACTGCTGAGTACTGTAAGGGTGTCATCACGCCGTTATTCTGATCCAAATCATTATCGATAGAACGGGGTAGAGAACTACCGCTAGCCACATGATAATTACTATTACTACTACTACTATGGGTCCACCCGGTGGATGAAGGGGCAGGCGATGATGCGTCGTCATCATTTGCATTATCGATAGAACGGGGTAGAGAACTACCGCTAGCCACATGATAATTACTATTACTGCTACTACTATGGGTCCACCCGGTGGATGAAGGGGCAGGCGATGATGCGTCGTCATCATTTGCAGGGAGGGGTATACGCGAAGGAACGCGTACCTTGCGCGGACGACGGCGGAGAGCTTGTTCCGGGGGAGCAGGAGGTGGCGGTTACAGCCGACTTGAAGGGCCGGGCTGCGTTGCTGCTGCCGCTACCTGCCCATGGCGTGCGGGGCCGTTGTTGTTGTTGTTGTTGTCAACGCAGCCAACCCGCAGAGTTCCCCACGGACGCCAGGCGGGCTGCGGCGGTGCTGGGGGTGGAGCTTGCACGCATTCAGCCGCTTCTCGCGCAGCCCCGGTCGGGGCTATACGAGGTGCCGCGTGTCTTTGCGGCTGTGCGCCCCTGATTCCCGCCCCCGCAACCGTCGCTCTAGGTACACGGACTACACCGTGTGATATACCTGTAACATAAATAAGAAAAAAAAATAGTTTAATGACTTAGATTTAAAAGAGCGATAAATAATAATATCAGTAAATTATTTACAGTAATGTTAATGCTCAAAACTATCCACCTTCTCCGCTCTGGCTCTATGGTTTGAGCAGCTCATTGCCGCATTCAACAAAGCCCCCATACCAGGAAGGCAGGTCGTGCTCCTCTTCCTCATCGACTAAAAACTGAGTGTCCCCTGGAGCGGAAGTCGTTTGACCGCCGTCGCGTTGTACGCTTCGGTCGCTACACCCCTCCCTGTGCGCTCGCATTCAAGCACCCTGCCAGCGGCGGTGTTGCCCAACGAGTGCTTTGTCTCGTTAGCTCAAACTTGAATTTACGCGCGCGACGATCTGATTGGCTAACTTCAATGCTAAATTACTCGGAAACGGCGCAACGTATCAAGTTGTTTTTTTAACATTCATATCTCAGTACAACCTGCCATGCAACATCCCTACAAGCGTTTCAGACATTTTCCGACCACACAGATGAAACTATTTGGATGTAAGAACTACGTTTTCATTAGAAATGTACTTACATTCGAGCTGCGCTTGCGCCCTCTCCATCTCGAGCTGCTGGTCTAGAGCAGCCAACATTTGAGGGATAAAATCTAGACAGATGGAAAAGAGTGAGTATAATATCGAGTATGGAAACGAAAATGTGCAGGACTTAAATGATACAGAAATCAGCAGACGAGGACATATAGGGAGAAAAGAAAGAAATGAAACATTTATAGAGAGCACTAGAAAACAAATATAACACGTAAGACAAAATCTGTTAAATGACAAATCAATCTGGGTAGAAAGCTCTACAAAACAGACATAAGACAGAGACACACAAACATAGAATCTGTTAAATGACACAGCATTCTGTATAGATTGCGGTCCAAAACAGATATGACACAGAACATAGAGACACACAAACATAGAATCAGTTAAATGACACGGCATTCGGTATAGAATGCGGTCCAAAACAGATAAAACGCGTACCACATACTTAGAATCTGTTAAATGACACTGCATTCTGTATAGAATGCGGCCCATAACAGGTACAACACAGAACATAGAGACACACAGACATAGAATCTGTTAAATGACTCAGCAATCTTTATTGAGAACGGTCAATCACGGATATAACACACAACACAGAACACACAATCCATTAAAATAGCCAGCAATCTTTATAGAGAGCGATAAAAAACGGATATAACGCGTAACACAGAACACACAATCAGTTAAAATACCCTGCAATCTTTATAGAGAGCGGTCAAAAAAGGGATATAACGCATAACACAGAACACACACAATCTGTTAAAATACCCATCAATCTGTATAGAGAGCGGTGAAAAACGGATATAATATATAACACAGAACACACACAATCCGTTAAAATACCCAGCAATCCTTATAGAGAGCGGTCAAAAATGGATGTAAAACGTAGAATCTGTTAAACGACACTGCATTCTGTATAGATTGCGGTCTAAAACAGATATAACACACGGACATTGAACATATAGACACACAAACATAGAATCCGTTAAAATACCGAGCAATCTTTACAGTGAGCGGTCAAAAATAGATGTAGCACTCATACACAGAGTTAAAGGGTACAGATATCGGAACACTGTAAATGTACTTATCAGGTAATGGAACTTCCTCTAAGCGGGATCGTTTGCTGTTGCTACTGCCACTGGCGCTACCTGATCGCTTCATAATGAATGAATGCAAAATCACGTCCACACGCGTAACGAACAAAGTATAGGAGCAGTGCGAGGGCTAGTTGGGTTGTGGTCTGGTTTATATAGGTTCTATGACGTAGAGTCAAGTGACTAGTGCAGTAGCGAATGGGAGAGCAGCATTCTAGAAGTGGGGGGTGGTACGTCGTGTAGGACCACAGCACCCCTAGTGGGAAAATGTGAAACTTGTCAGTTGTTCACTGAATATCAAAGTGATACATTAAAGCAGAAATCGAATTAGGTACTTGGGTAATTCATACGTTAGATGCAGGATGTGAGTGTTAGAATATTTACGAAATACTATGTCCAGGGCGTGTATGGAGGGAGCGCCTGGCCGCTCGCGGGCCTGTGACATCAGTGGATGACTCAAGATCGTCAGCTTTCTCTCTAGCGCCGCGTCATGGTGGCGACCTCTGATGGCACGGATATGAACTAAGTCAGTTGCAGTCCAGACTCAGTGGCGAACACACATGCTTGAAACTGGTTAAATAATAAAGACAAGTCCTTTTTTCCCGCCATTTTCCTAGGTATGACGCATTATCATTTTGGAACATGAACTTCCCGCCATTTCCTGGTGGGGGGGGGGGGGGTGGTTAGGTTAGTGGAGGTAGCCCAAATGACCTTCTTCCCGCCAAAATTCAAACTTCCCTCCAAAATCCGCCATCTTCGATGTGTCAGTGTCAGTGTCGTCCTAACCACCGTCTGCTTCACGCCTGCTATGCAGCGAGCTACCTTAATTAATGTATTAACTGTATTTTTCTTACTTGTCACTTCTTGTTCCGTGTGTTTTTGTTTTTAGGAAGCTTTAATTGTCGAGTGCTATTAATAGTGTTCCATAGATTTCGTGTTTGTTTTGAACACAGTCAGAGAGAGTCCCTTTAGTCAACTATAGTGCCAGTAGTGTTAGTGTTTGTTTTCAATACAGTCCAGAGACAAGTAGTGCTATTTTCATTGTTTTCTACAAGAAGTGGCTAGCAACCACAGTTTAGTCAATAAACAGCCGCCATTAGTGAATTAGCAGTCTAGTTAAAAGTTGATTAACTCTCTTCAGCAAATTGATTCCTTAGGATGGATAGGATGTGTGACTGCTGTGTACGGACGCAGGAGGAGCTGGCCACTGTTCGCGAAGAGCTGAGCGTGTTGATGGCCACGGTCAGCCGTCTTCAGGCTGCTGCCTCGGAGTGTAGCGGCAGTGGAAAGTCTGGTACGTCACAAGGTACACCCCAGGTGTTACATGCTTCACCCACTGTCCATGCTGTCGAGACATCTTCGCGGGTACCGGGTGCGGTTGGGCGACCCTCTCCCCAAGGGGAGTGGCGGGTTCAGCAGCGTTCGCGGCACACGAGACGGAGGGTCAATGTGGAGGCTGGCCGTGTGGCATCGCCCGCTCTGCCTGTGAGTGGACATGTGGCTGCTCCTTCAGCAAGGCCCGAGCAGGCACACGGGGGGAGGGGTTTATTAGTTATTGGGAGCTCCAACATTAGGCGGGTGATGGAGACCCTTAGGGAAATAGCGGAAAGGTCGGGGAAGAAGGCCAGTGTTCACTCTGTCTGTTTGCTGGCGGGTCTCATCCGAGATGTGGAGGCCCTACCGGCGGCGATAGAGAGCACTGGGTGCACTCAACTGCAAACTGTTGCTCATGTCAGCACCAATGACGCCTGCTGTCTGGGTTCAGAGGTCATCCTCAGTTCGTACAGGCGGCTAGAGGAATTGGTGAAGGCGGAAAGCCTCACTCGCGGGGTGGAATCAGAGCTAACTATTTGTAGTATCGTTCCCAGAACCGATCGCGGTCCCCTGGTTGGGAGCCGAGTGGAAGGCTTAAACCAGAGGCTCAGACGATTATGCGGAGGTCTGGGGTGCAAATTTCTCGACCTCCGCTATCGGGTGGAGAAATGTAGGGTCCCCCTGAATAGGTCAGGCGTGCACTACACGCCGAAAGCGGCTACAAGGGTAGCGTAGTACGTGTGGAGTGCACATGTGGGTTTTTTAGGTTAGAGAATTCCCTCCCTAGGCCCGACAAGACGCCTCCTGAGACGCGGCAAGTTAGGAGTAGGCAAAATGCAACAGGGAATAACAATATTAATGTGCTAATAGTAAACTGCAGGAGCGTCAATAGTAAGGTCCCAGAGCAGCTCTCATTAATAAACGGTCACAACGCCCATATAGTGCTAGGGACAGAAAGTTGGCTGAAACCAGACGTAAACAGTAATGAAATCCTAAACTCAGATTGGAATGTATACCGTAGAGGCAGGCTGGACAGTGAAGGGGGAGGCGTGCTTATAGCGATAAGAAGTGCAATAGTATCGAAGGAAATTGACGGAGGTCCGAAATGTGAAATAATTTGGGTGAAGGTCACGGTTAAAGCAGGCTCAGACATGGTAACTGGATGTCTCTATAGGCCCCCTGGCTCAGCGGCTGTTGTGGCTGAGCACCTGAAGGATAATTTGGAAAATATTTCGAGTAGATTTCCCCACTATGTTATAGTTCTGGGTGGAGATTTTAATTCGCCAGATATAGACTGGGAGACTCAAACGTTCATAACGGGTGGCAGGGACAAAGAATCCAGTGTAATTTTTTTAAGTGCTTTATCTGAAAACTACCTTGAGCAGTTAAACAGAGAACCGACTCGTGGCGATAACATATTAGACCTGCTGGTGACAAACAGACCCGAACTATTTGAAACAGTTAACGCAGAACAGGGAATTAGCGATCATAAAGCGGTTACGGCATCGATGATTTCAGCCGTAAATAGAAATATTAAAAAGGGTAGGAAGATTTTTCTGTTTAGCAAAAGTGACAAAAAGCAGATTTCAGAGTACCTGATGGCTCAACACAAAAGTTTTGTCTCAAGTACAGATAGTGTTGAGGATCAGTGGACAAAGTTCAAAACCATCGTACATTATGCGTTAGATGAGTATGTTCAAATGGTTCAAATGTCTCTGAGCACTATGGGACTCAACTGCTGTAGTCATCAGTCCCCTAGAACTTACAACTTCTTAAACCTAACTAACCTAAGGGCATCACATACACCCATACCCGAGGCAGGATTCGAACCTGCGACCATAGCAACAGCGCGGCTCCAGACTGGAGCGCCTAGAACCGCACGGCCACCGAGGCCGGCGATAAGTATGTGCCAAGCAAGATCGTAAGAGATGGAAAAGAGCCACCGTGGTACAACAACCGAGTTAGAAAACTGCTGCGGAAGCAAAGGGAATTTCACAGCAAACATAAACATAGCCAAAGCGTTGCAGACAAACAAAAATTACACGAAGCGAAATGTAGTGTGAGGAGGGCTATGCGAGAGGCGTTAATTGAATTCGAAAGTAAAGTTCTATGTACTGACTCGGCAGAAAATCCTAAGAAATTTTGGTCTTATGTCAAAGCGGTAGGTGGATCAAAGCAACATGTCCAGACACTCTGTGACCAAAATGGTACTGAAACAGAGCATGACAGACTAAAGGCCGAAATACTAAATGTCTTTTCTCAAAGTTGTTTCACAGAGGAAGACTGCACTGTAGTTCCTTCTCTAGATTGTCGCACAGATGACAAAATGGTAGATATCGAAATAGACGACGGAGGGACAGAGAAACAATTAAAATCAATCAAAAGAGGGAAGGCCTCTGGACCTGATGGGATACCAGTTCGATTTTACACAGAGTAAGCGAAGAAACTTGTCCCCCTTCTTGCAGCGGTGTACCGTAGGTCTCTAGAAGAGCGTAGCGTTCCAAAGGATTGGAAAAGAGCGCCATGGACACTGGTTCACAGGTAGATGCCATGTTTCTTGACTTCCGCAAGGCGTTCGATACAGTTCCCCACAGTCGTTTAATGAACAAAGTAAGAGCATATCGATTATCAGACCTATTGTGTGATTGGATTGAGGAGTTCCTAGATAACAGAACGCAGCATGTCATTCTCAATGGAGGGAAGTCTTCCGAAGTAAGAGTGATTTCAGGTGTTCCGCAGGGGAGTGTCATAGGACCGTTGCTATTCACAATATACATAAATGACCTGGTGGATGACATCGGAAGTTCACTGAGGCTTTTTGCAGAAGATGCTGTGGTGTATCGAGACGTTGTAACAATGGAAAATTGTACTGAAATGCAGGAGGATCTGCAGCAAATTGACTCATGGTGCAGGGAATAGCTAATGAATCTCGATGTAGACAAGTGTAATGTGCTGCGAATACGTAGAAAGATAGATCCTTTATCATTTAGCTACAAAATAGCAGGTCAGCAACTGGAAGCAGTTAATTCCATAAATTATCTGGGAGTACGCATTAGGAGTGATTTAAAATGGAATGATCATATAAAGATGATCGCCGGTAAAGCAGATGCCAGACTGAGATTCATTGGAACAATCCTAAGGAAATGCAATCCGAAAACAAAGGAAGTAGGTTACAGTACGCTTGTTCGCCCACTGCTTGAATACTGCTCAGCAGTGTGGGATCTGTACCAGATAGGGTTGATAGAAGAGATAGAGAAGATCCAACGGAGAGCAGCGCGCTTCGTTACAGGATCATTTAGTAATCACGAAAGCGTTACGGAGATGACAAATAAACTCCAGTGGAAGACTCTGCAGGAGAGACGCTCAGTATCTCGGTACGGGCTTTTGTTAAAGTTTCGAGAACATACCTTCACCGAAGAGTCAAGCAGTATATTGCCCCCTCCTACGTATATCTCGCGAAAAGACCATGAGAATAAAATCAGAGAGATTAGAGCCCACACAGAAGCATAGCGACAGTCCTTCTTTCCACGAAAAATATGAGACTGGAATAGAAGGGAGAACCGATGGAGGTACTCAAGGTACCCTGCGCCACACACCGTCAGGTGGCTTGAGGAGTATGGATATAGATAGATATAGATGTAGATAGCGGAGCACTGTCTGGAGCTCGGTCACTGAATGGCCAACAACAACACCAAAATTGTGACACAGACGCCAAGATTTTGGGACAGTGTCATAAAGGAGGCCAATGAGATCAAAGTCACAGACAACCTAATAAACCGAGACAGCGGTTATCAGCTCAGCTCCGCGTGGAGTCGGGCTCTAGAGCTTATCTGGGCCCAACGAAAGGAACCAAGAAACTCCTCAAGAAGTAGTAACACCACAGGAGCAGCGCCAGGCGGGCGCGGACCACGAGCGCAACTCCCGACGCGAGACGGGCTTCTGACAGCCGCCACGACCACAGATCATGGAGGAGCCGGGCGCGGACGACCGTGAGAGCACCAGGCAAGTGCCACCGCCTCACGAGCAGCGCCAGACGGACGCGGACCGCGAACGGAGCGGCCGACACAGGACGGGCCTCAGAGAGCGGCCACAGATGGATAATTTTGTCAGGCAACTCTCCACAAAGGTAGCAAGTATTGACGTGTGGAATAATCGGGTGTACTACCGGATGTTTGTGCCGCTCTGGCACAATATTTCGGCCACATATTTCGTTGCCCTCTTCAGGTGCTGCCCGAGACTGCCATATTGGAGGATCTTGTCCAGTATTTATGCCCAGAGGGCGCTGGGTGCCCTTTTTGCCGTCCGCGCCCGCCTGGCGCTGCTTGTAAGGTGTTGTCTCTTCCCAGGTGCTCCCTCAGACGTCCGCGCCCGACTCGGTCTCCATCTGTGGCCGCTCTCTGAGGCCCGTCCTGTGTCGGCCGCTCCGTTCGCGGTCCGCGTCCGTCTGGCGCTGCTCGTGAGGCGGTGGCACTTGCCTGGTGCTCTCACGGTCGTCCGCGCCCGGCTCCTCCATGATCTGTGGTCGTGGCGGCTGTCAGAAGCCCGTCTCGCGTCGGGAGTTGCGCTCGTGGTCCGCGCACCGCCTCACGAGCAGCGCCAGACGGACGCGGACCGCGAACGGAGCGGCCGACACAGGACGGGCCTCAGAGAGCGGCCACAGATGGAGACCGAGTCGGGCGCGGACGTCTGAGGGAGCACCTGGGAAGAGACAACACCTTACAAGCAGCGCCAGGCGGGCGCGGACCACGAGCGCAACTCCCGACGCGAGACGGGCTTCTGACAGCCGCCACGACCACAGATCATGGAGGAGCCGGGCGCGGACGACCGTGAGAGCACCAGGCAAGTGCCACCGCCTCACGAGCAGCGCCAGACGGACGCGGACCGCGAACGGAGCGGCCGACACAGGACGGGCCTCAGAGAGCGGCCACAGATGGAGACCGAGTCGGGCGCGGACGTCTGAGGGAGCACCTGGGAAGAGACAACACCTTACAAGCAGCGCCAGGCGGGCGCGGACGGCAAAAAGGGCACCCAGCGCCCTCTGGGCATAAATACTGGACAAGATCCTCCAATATGGCAGTCTCGGGCAGCACCTGAAGAGGGCAACGAAATATGTGGCCGAAATATTGTGCCAGAGCGGCACAAACATCCGGTAGTACACCCGATTATTCCACACGTCAATACTTGCTACCTTTGTGGAGAGTTGCCTGACAAAATTATGCCATAAGATATTATTATTGTAAATATGCAGAATATGTCAAGAGTTTGCTTTGTTTGTTTGTAAAATTAAGAATAATATGAAGAGCAGAGGTGACTGAACCTAATTATTTGAGAAGCTGGTAGTAAGCTTCTTCCAATGCACGCTTTCATCAGCACATTCACCCAAAATTTGGGAGCAGTCCAAATTATTTTCTTACTCCTGCTCATGTGCTACACTGTGGTATGACACTATTTGCTCTACAGAACTGAGTGTACTGTGTTTCCTCAATATTAAGGGAGGGTATATATTCCGAAAATCACTTATTAACTCTTTCAAAAACGCCATAAACATTCCCCTCTTTTGCTTTATCTCTAGTGGGATTTATAGTGCAACTAGTATCATCTGCAGAAATTATACGTTCTGCTTGTAGAATGTTACGTGGAAAGTCGTTCACATATATATGGAATAGGAGTGGACCAAAATTGAACTCTATGGGACACCCTTTATAGTTGGTGCCCAGTCACTAAAATTTTCCACCTTTCAAATTTTGAATTATTCACCACAATGTTTAGCATTCTGTTTGTTAGTTATGATTGAAACCGGCTGTGTGTAAAGCTATCAGTTCCATGAAACTTCAGTTTTTCCGGGAGTGTAACATGATATATACAGTCAAACGCCTTGGATAGATCACATAAACTTCCAACTGAAGACATTTTATTATTGAAGACTTATACAAGGGCGACTGAAAAGTAAAACATTCTACACCTTTATTCTTCGTGTCATCATATTTATTTCTCAACATAATCAGACGACGAACACATTACTTCTTACGAAATACCAGGTTGTTGATAATGTCACTGTAGAATATTGGACTTCGTTGACGGAGCTACCACCTCATCTTTGCTTGCACCACTCCATTATTATCAAAGTGAAGGCATAGGAGTTCTGCAAGTTTTGGAAACACGTCAAAATCAGATTTGACCAAGTCGGGACTGTATGGAGGATGATCAATGACAGCGAAGCCAGCGGATTATTGCAGATGTCGTAGCGCTCGTGTGTGTTGTGGCGTTGTCATGCTGATGGTGGTGCTGCTTCATGTGTGAACGAACTCTTCGAATTCGAAACTCGATTACAGCACGCTCTTTCTCATGGACCCACGCAGCTATGTCACATACCGTCATGCTGCATGCTACCATTCGGAATCCTCTAGCGGCAGAGAGCTGCAAATGTGTAGACACTGAGAATAAGGACTTAGAATATTAATAACGTGTGTTTTATTTATAATTCCTTAGATTATGATAATTAGAAACACGTTTGTAAGCACCTCAAAAATGGATGGAAGCAAACGAAAGAATTGCCCTTATATTCTACGTAAATGGTTTAGTGGCAACGTCGAAATATTCAACATAAATTTAACGAGCAACCCAATAGGTACGCGGAGCTCTCCTTTATTAAGTGAAATGTGCAATTTTGAATTCTGTTCTCATTTCCACATATATGCTTTTCAGATCCCTGCTACGAGCAAAGGAAGGGAATGCACTATGATCTAGTAGGGAGAATGAATTTCAGGAGACGAAATTTCTTGTTTCGGACCTACTTTTATGACCTTGAGTTTCGGCGCCGGTTTCGTCGACGATTGTTGCGACAGATGTTTTGTTCCAATCCGGGATGAATTTTCATTCTGCAGCGGAGTGTGTCATTATTTGGAGCTTCCCGGCAGATTAAAACTGTGTGGTGGACTGGAACTCGTAAGCTGACTTTTGCCTTTTGCGAGCAGTTGCTCTACCGATTGAGCTATCGAAGCTTGCTTCACAACCCACAGTCACGGCTCTACTTCCACCAGTACCTCTCATACCTTCCCGCAAGTCTGGAAGGTAGGACAAGAGTTTCTACTGGAAGTAAAGTTGTGAGTCTACTGGGAAACTCGCTCGGTGCCGGAGCGGTGGCTCAGGGCGTTCGGCGGTGAGTACAGTTTTCATTGATAGACGTCAAGCAACGTCGGCACACAACCAATCTCTATGAAAGAGAAAGACAACGAACAAGACAGACAGGGAAAAGATGTCGGTGGAGTATTTGGCCGCAAAAGGCACATGTCCCAAGTTCGAGACGAAATCTGTTTAAAACATTTTTTTTTTCATTGGCTGATTTTACGTAGAATCGACTCACTGTATAACTGACGTGCAATCGAAACGTTCTGCATCAGACTTCTTGGACACTGGATAATTTTGTGTTCACAGTAGATGCGAATTCACCCACCGTAGCAGTTCTTCAGATGCACTATCAGGTATTTGAGTTTATCGAACGTGTTGTTTCAACTACGCATTACACTGAGGTGACAAAAATCATGGGATGGCAATATGCACATATACAGATGGCGGTAGCGTCACGTACACAAGGCATTAAAGGACAGTGCGTTGACAGAAGTGGCTTTCTTCTCAGGTGACAAGGTTTCCGCCGTGATTATGGCTGCCCGAAGCGAATTAACAGACAATGAACGCGGAATAGCACATGGAGCTAGACGCGTAGGACATTCTACTTCGGAAATCGTTAGGGAATTCAATATTCCGAAGTCTACAGTGTCAAGAGTGTGCCGGGAATACTAACAATCAGGAATTAGCAACGTAGTGGATAACGGCGTTCACTTAACGACCGAGAACAGTGGCGCTAGGGTGTAGTTGTAATTGCTCACAGACAAGCAACACTGCGTGAGGTAACAGTAGAAATCGATATTAGACATGTGAGGAACGTATCCGTTAGGACATGACGCGGAATTTGGCGTGAATGGGCTGTGGCAGCAGACGACCGACGTGAGTGCCTTTGCCAACAGCACGAAATTCTCTACAGCGCCTCTCCTGGGCTCGTGACCCTACCGGACTGTAAGGAAAATTATTCTTTAAGGCCAATAGATCAACTAGCCCACATAAAGTTTGGCAAAATTTCTAGCCAGTAAAATAAGACCTGTAGTTGGTAAAAGGGACTCGTATCCGAAGAATTTGGCACTTCATAGAACATATAAATGAAGAAACAGTTTTACCCACGGTCATCATGGTCTACTTCGATGTAGAGTCATTATTCAGAAACGTGCAAGCAGATGAAACTTCGTATAGTACAAGAGTATGTCGTGCCAGATACATGCGACCTCGTTAAGCTTTGCTTGTCTTCAACATACTTCGAATGTCATGGAAAATACTACGAGCAGACAGACGGCGTAGCAGTGGGGACTCCATTATCCCTGTTAGCACGAGATATAGTCATGGATACCTTTGAAGCAACGGCATCCTTTTCTACTCGTTTACTACCACGATACCGGTACAAATACTTGTACGATACTTTCTCTATATGGGTTCATGGCGAAACGGAGCCACACAGCTTTCACGATTAGTTAAATAAAATGCAAAGGAAGATACAGTTCACGCTCAAGTACACAAGAATAGCGCAGTTCCATTCCTGGTCGTTGATGAACTGTACATAGGACAACGAACGGTACACTAGGACACAAACTATAAGGGGTGTGTAAAAAGAAACGAGACAGCGTCTGGAGTGCGCAAACCGGTGACAGGAGGGTAATATCGTGGCGTGTGTAACGAGGTGTGGTTCCGATAAAAGAGTGGAACTCCACAGTCTGTCGTTAGAGGGAGCGCGAGCACGTCACTTTACTATACAGAGCTAGCAGCAGCATGCATCAATCGCCCAACGCTGCCAGTCGCATTGCCAACAGTGACATGGAAGCGTCAACAGAAGAGCAAAGAGGTGTTGCTCTTTTTCTGATAGCGGTAGGAGTAGGAGGAACGGACATTCATCGACCAATGTCACATGTGTACGGCAAACACTGCATGTTCCTTGCAAGGGTCAAGGCGTCGCACAAGCACTTCAGGGAAGCACGGGTGTCGTTAGCCGACGATGGACGGTCTGGAGCACCACACTGCATTACCGATGACATCATCCAACTGGTGGAGGCACTCATTACCCAGGACCGCGGAGTGACAGTGAAAGCTATAGCCGCCTCGGTCGGATTGAGCGTCGGAAGTGTTCACACCATCATGAAGGAACGACTGCACATGCCCAAACTGTGTGCCCAATGGGTCCCCACAGTCATCAACCACACCAGGAAGCATGTCGAATGGCCCACCGTCTTGCTCATCTGCAAGACGAGAAGGGAATGTGTTCCTGGCACAGGTGGTGCCTGGAGATGAGTCATGGTGTCATCACTTCGAACCAGAATGAAAACGACAGAGTCTGCAATGGAAGCATTCAGGGTCTGCACCACCAAAAACGCCAAGGCCTACCACAGAGGTGCAGGAAAGGTTATGCTGACGTTCTTCTTTGACCAAGTTGGTCTCCTTCTGATTCACTTCCTGCAGCAGGGGACAACAGTGAATGCCCACAGCTACTCGCAAACCTTCACCACCCTTCGCCTAGCGATCAAATGAAAACAACCAGGCAATCTCACCTGTGGGGTCATTCTGCTCCACGACAGTGCAAAGCCTCATACATCTACATCTACATCAATACTCCGCAAGCCACCTGACGGTGTGTGGCGGATGGTACCTTGAGTACCTCTATCGGTTCTCCCTTCGATTCCACTCTCGTATTGTTTGTGGATAGAAAGATTGTCAGTATGCCTCTGTGAAGGCTCTACTCTCTCTGATTTTATCCTCATGGTCTCTTCGCGAGATATACGGCCAACACAGTCGCGGCACTATTGCAAAATTCAAATGGGAGGTTCTCGGTCACCCTTCATACAGTCTGGGCCTCTCTACCTGTGATTACACCATTTTGGGTCTCCTTAAAAAGGCTCTGAGGGGCAAACGGTTCACCTCGGACGACGACTTCCAGCTGTAAGTGCGGAACTGGTTAATATCGCAGCCTCGGGAATTTTATGAGAACCATTCACCACCTCGCTTCACAGTGGGACAAGTGTCTCACCAGCTGAGGTCAGTACTTCTAACATACAGGTACTGGTTTCTGTAATTTTGCCTCGTTTATTTTTGAACGCCCTTTACATATCGGAAGCGTACATACACCAATCCAATCCAATCCAACCACCACCCAGCGCAGAACAGCTCAGTCCTGCCTCCTTTCGCCATCCTTGCACAGCGCCCAAGCAGTGCTCAACACATAATGCAGGAGCTCAAAAGGCTGCATACAACGTTCGTTCACGGCCAGTTGTTTTAAGAATAAATCAATTCAGACAGTCATAGCAACAGACAAAAGGAAGCTAGGTGGGCAAGAAATGGACTGACTGGATCGGTAAACTCCTTTGGCAGGTCGGTGTCCAGCCTTTTTACCATGACAGCCACCAGATCCAGGATGTGCTGGACTCCAAGGAGGAGAAGATAGATGCTTTACGCACTGCAGGTGTGTACAAAGTGAAATGCCGACAGCAACGCGCATACGAACGCTACAATCATCTGGGCAGCACAGGATGCTTGCCATTGCCGAACATCAGTAAGACTGCGCCAAGAAAGTCAAATTTAATTAACACTGGCTACTAGCCAGTCAGCAGGCTCACAATGGCTCTAAGCACTATGGGACTTAACATCTGAGGTCATCAGTCCCGTGGACTAAGAACTACTTAAACCTAACTAACCTAAGGACATCACAGACATCCATACCCTAGGCAGGATTCGAACCTGCGACCGTAGCAGCAGCGCAGTTTCAGACTAAAGCGCCTAAAACCGCTCCACCACAGCGGCCGACCAGTCAGCAGGGTTTTGACGAAATGCAAGATCACGGAAGCCAAGGAAATAATAAAACAGCCTAACAGCACGAACGGAGAGGGCGTCATGCTGGCTGGCAGCTCTCAGAGTATAAGAGGCCGCACCAAACACTAGACGGCCGCGTGGAGTGCCCGGCCGGTTTGCGGCGCCATGTCATGGATTGCGAGGTTCGAGGCACGGGTGTGTGTGTTGTTCTTAGCGTAAGTTAGTTTGGGTAGTGTGTAAGATTAGGGACTGATGACCACAGCAGTTTGGTCCCTTAGGGATTCACATACGTTTAACACTAGACTCGAGGGTTAGGCGCGAGTAACTGCCGCCGTGTGGTCTGCGTCTCGCATGAGGAAAATTTCATACCACACCTCATTCGCCGATACGCATTAGTTATAACAAACAATGCAAAAAGCAGTAGACAACAACAGATCCCCATTCCCTCCATTATACCATCCTGTGTTAATAAAGTTCCCAGTCATTTAGCCTCAAGCTACCCGCAATAACAACGACCTTTTTAATATTGTGAGGTAACGTAATGTTCAGCGAGCAGTAATGACGAAATGTAAGTGACTTCGCACAGCCAAAGCAAACCAGCAGACTCAGAAGAACGTTAGTGTAACAGTGGCCGCGCTGTTGGTTTGTCCTGTATAGGTTTTCTTTTCATTATGACGCGGTACTATACACTGAAAAGTTTTAAGTCATTTGTATGACATTTTGTTCTCTAATAACGTGCTGTTATATTAGCACCATGTATGTTTATTTCTAGCCTCCTGAAATAATGTAACGTATCAAGAAACCTCAACACCAAACATTCGGATACCCCTACATCATTCATTGCGAAAGGGGATCGGTTAGATAATTGCCTCTTAATAACATAAAATGTGTGCATTAAACGTTTATTATTATTTATTATTATTATTATTATTATTATTATTATTGTTACAGCGAATGGGCCATCTGAGGACCACGTTCCAATTTCAGTTATTCATTCTTTGTTTTATCTTTTCTTCCAGTATGCTTCCATTTGTACGCTATGTTTCTTCTCTCCGTCTTCAGACAATTTTGAATTAGTCTTTATAACTACCCTGGCTTGTAATCCTTCCATTTTCATTACTTTTTTCCTCAAAGGCTTCCCTGTTGTTTACATCTGATTTTATGTTGTTTCTTTCAAAATCCTATTTTACTTCGTTGACCCAGCTTGTTGTAGACTTCTTACCCCACAAATATATAAAAATCTTATTGGTTAATCTACTGTCTTGCCTTCGAAATAAATGTAAAAAAAAATGACTCTTCTTTCCTTCTTACATTTGAGATACTTTCCATATTTTGATGTATTTCAGCATTACTTCGTAGTTTCCAACCTTCTGCTGTGTTTTGTGCTGCTTCATATTTTCCTTATACTTCGCCTTTCTAGTATTCCTAATTTATCTGTATTGTATTCTAATGCCAGGCATTCGCTTGCTTCTAGGCATTTTCGCTTCACTACTGTGTCGTAATGCCTAATTTTTGCATTTTTAGATAGGCAGTTTTTACTATAGAGGTCTTTGGCGAAAGCATATGCTCTTCCCATTTCATGCAACCTTTCTACTATTGCATATTTTTCCAAAGCATTTCTTGGATTATCGCTTCTAGGTATTTAAATTTTTTTGCCCTCTCTATTTGGACAGTACCTGTTCACAGGAACTTTGGAGCGTCCTTAATGTTCGTTAAAAAGTTTGTTTTTTGGAGAAATTCTTGTGCCAGCTATGCTGGCTATTTCTTCCAGGAGATTTATTTGTCATATTTTCATTTTGGAAGACTGTGAAATTTCTCCCATTTACTTTACAGACTGTGTCTGTAAGTGTTCCACGAATTAGGTTTGCCAGTTTAGATTTTACGCCAAGTTATCGAATTATTTTATCTGTAGTTCCTCTGTCAACAGAATCAAATCCACAAACATAACTATAGCGTCCCTTGAATTAACCAATCTGTGGCGAATTACTAACTTGAGTTTAAATATTTGTCTTGAGTATGACCTTCCGTTCCTAAAACCACCTTGATATTCACGTAAAGGACTGTCAAGTGGTTCTATTCTGCGTATTAAAATCTTGGAAAATACTTTATACGCTAGTGGCAGTAAAGAGTTTCCTCTGTAATTGTTTACATCCTGTTTATTACCTTTTCTATGGAGTGGATGTATCAAGCCAAATTTCAATTCTTCTGGAATTTTTTCTGATTTCTTTAAAGAGTACATTCAGGTAATTTGCTGTATTTGGCAAGAACCACTTGAAAAGTTCCGGCGTTATAGAATTTTCTCCACCAGCTATGTTGTTTCTGAAGGTTTCAATCAATTCTTCAATTTCTTCTACAGTTGGTGGTAAATCCTCTTCGAGATTTTCATTAATATCTGTGAATTCCAATTTATGACCTGGTTCAAAACAGTTCAAAAGCTGATGAGAGTATGTTCCTAGTATTTCACAATTTTCAGTATTGCGTAAACCAATTCTGCAGTTTCCATGTTTGAAACGGACACTGGAAGTTTGGTACCCTTTAATTTGTTCTTACAAGTTTGATAAAAGTCACGGGTATTACTTTTTACAAAGTTTTTTTTTCTATTTCCAAAAGTTTCTCCTTTTCAAAGGCTAGTTTGTTATTTCTGATTAACCTGGCTGTATCATTTCTTTGCTGTTTAAATCGATCACGATCTTCCATTTTCTTTGAGCATATCCATTTTTCCCAATTTTTTAGCCCTCTCTGCTATGACCTCGTTGCATATTTCATTCCACCACATTTTCCTTTTATTTTTTATTGACCCAAATGTTCTCTGTGTTATTAATTTCTGAGGTTATTTCTTGCCAGTTGTCATGTTTAGTCACTTTAATTTCATCTTGATGGTTTTTAACTGATTCATTTGTTATAGTAAGTCTGTCTGTATTATATTTTATTAATTTTTGTGACTTTCTTCGTTCTTTATTAGGTAGGAGCTTGACTTTAATTTTAGAGAGGTAATGATCAGAAACAAATTCACCATTCCTCACTACTTTCACATTCGTAATTTCCGTTTATTATTATTATGATTATGATTATTATTATTATTCGTAGTAGTAGTAGTAGTAGTAGTAGTAGCAGTAGTATCATATCGGGAAATCCGGACCAGCCAGCGTAATTGGCGCCTTTGCTCAGACGCTGTACCAGCAGTGGTTACTGCGCTCTGTCTATTTGCAGCAACACGCGCACAAGGCTCTCCTGTGCGGGCAGTCTAGCTACACAGAATTAATTAATTAAGGCCACGAGCAGTCTGCGCTCATGGAAGACGCGCCCGTGGGTTGCGGTCGACACCTCCACTCTTCCCCACTAAATACTTTTACCCTTCTGCTACTACGGCGCCTTTTACCGTTCCGTTTAATCACTTCCGTTGATAAGTTATTTCTTACAGATGAAGTAAACCTAATTGTGCAGTTTTTAACCAAAAACTGTACGGTTTTTCTTCAACTTTGCTTAAAGTAAATAGAACGAATATCATAAATAAGAAAGACTTAATGATGTCACATTTCTCAATTGTCATAAAAGTCAGGGCTGTATATTAGTGAAAACCACAGGCACACACTTCAATGACTTAAAAACAACATCATTTAATAACAGAATGAACCTCTCACGAACGTCACAGATTTTATATTCATGGTCCATTTACAGCTGCAACATAGCACGGGTCGTCATCTAACGTGTTTATCGTCATTTGAATTGGAGTTTCCTACTTCCTCTACTAAAACAGTAAGCACGGTTACTCAAATATCTGAATACAGTTGACTGCCTTCTGTTTCATTCGGAAGTTTGTGGTACAGTAGCACAAAAGTCATATTTATTAGTGCTTAAGAAGGTGTAAAATTCAGAGTAAAAGAAGATTTTTTTTAAAGAACTGCTTATACCTTTCTCTGGAATGCGAACAGAACATCTAAATTTGTAACTGTGAATTTAATATGAAACTATTTGCAGGACATGAACGAATTTTGTTTGAGAGTATGGAAATCATTAACAGATTTGGGATGGTCAATGATCATGACTGAACTGAAACTAGTAGAAATCTACATTTACAATTACGCTTTCTGAATGCCTTGGAGTTTCGTGGAAGAAGGCACTATATTTTGTACCATATATTAAGGTTTCTTCCCTTTTCATTTCTTGATGGAGTGCGGGTAGAAAGAGTGTACAGATGTGAACTGTTACTTGATTAATTTTATCCACACGATATCTCCGAGACAAGCACGTAGGGGCGTGAAGAATATTCGTCATTTGTGCCCTGGAGGACGGTTTTTAACGTTTTCCAATCGCACGTTACTGATACATGCGAAATTCTTCTTCGTGAGTCCGCCAGTTAAGATTATTTAACGTGTCTCTTACACTCTCTCGACAGTCAAATAAGCCTGCAACTGTTCGCATCAAATTTCTTTGTACACTCTGTAAGTTTCCTGTTAATCTTGTCTGATAATGTGTCCCATGCATTTGAGCAGTAGACGAGTATGGACCACGTAAATGTACACAAATTGTTTTGCAGATAAACAGCAGTTCCTCAGTATCCTACGAATGAATCGCATCTTGCCACTTGGTTTACCTACAATGCAAGTCATCGTTTCATTTTATTTCTCGAAATATTGTTTTTCCGAAATATTTGTCTAACATGGCTGGCCAGATGGTACACAGCGATAAACAGACTTTCATGAAACGTAGAAGTGTAGTATTCTTTAACTATAGAATTAATGAGTGTCAACCTGCGTAGGTTATTATAATGTTGGTTTTGATATGCGAATAAAATCAAACACGTCAGGAGCAACGAAATACAATATTTTGTCTGAAACAAGAAAGTAAAATAGAGACCCCGATCAGTTGCATTAAAAATCGATTTTACTATCACTAAAACTGAAGTAAGTATAGGGCTCCACATCCAGACACCTACAATTGTCAGGAATGATCTGAGTAGGATGCGGTGAGGAGAATCTGTTTACGCTTCAAAGCGTCAAAAAAACATTATTTACAAAAAAACATTTATTAATCAGAAGTACGAGAATGTCTTCCGCAGGCGCTGATAGCTCCGTTGGGCCAGCGGAAACGGACCCTGTCAGCAGAAGCGAGAGCGCATCACTGGCAATTCTGGTACATCGTGGCTGCCGTTACACCAGGGCTTGGACGGCGCCACCAGGAGCCGGCAGGCACCACCATCACTGGACTGTGCAGCCTTGTTGAGGACGTCCATCCAGGAGGCCTCTAACACAGAGTCAGACCCAAAGTCTCCACTTAGGAGATGGAAGCCGGCAGCATCTGTGACGGCTACAAGAACAGGGCGAACAGCACCAATGACTTCCCCTCACGATGGCGGATGGTGTACAGCTTCCTGGACCTGCTGGTCAAGCTTCCAGTAAGCGACCAGACCGATGGCAGTCTCTGCACCCCATCAGTGATGAATCGGAACCTGACACTGCATCTTACAATGGCAGAGTCTCTCAAGCGAGACTTCCGCGCCATAGATGATTTTAGGCGATTAGGCACCCAAGGGGCGTCTGGCCCAGCCGCCCCTGTACCACTGGATTGCGACAGCTGAGAATGAGATTAAGAAAGGCGTAGTATTAGCACTGAGATGACAAAAGTCATTTGACAGCACCTAAAATCGTGTCGGATCTCCTTTTGCCCTTCGTAGTGCAGCAACTCGACATGGCATGGACTCAACAAGTAGTCAGAAGTCTCTTGCAGGAATACTGACCTACGCTTTCTCTGTCGCCATCTATAAATGAGAAAGAGTTACTCGTGCAGGATTTTGTGCTTGATCTGACCTCCCGATTATGCCACATAAATGTTCGATGTGATTTCATGTGCGCGATCTGGGAGTCCAAATCATTCTTTCGAATTGTCCAGAATGTTCTTCAAACCAGTCGCGAACAACTGTGGCCTGGTGACATGATGCATTGTCATCTATAAAAGTTCCATCGTTGTTTGGCAACATGAAGTCCACGAATAGCTGCAAATCGTCTCCAGGTAGCCGAATATAGTCATTTACAGTCAATGATCGGTTCAGTTTGACGAGAGGAAACGGTCCATTCCATGTAAACACAGCCACACCATCATGCAGCCACCACCAGCTTGCACAGTGCCTTGTTGACAACTTGGGTCTGCGCCACAATAGAACCCTACCATCAGTTCTTACCAACTGAAATCGGGACTGATCTGACATGCCAACGGTTTTTCAGTCGTCTGGGGTCCAACCGATATGGTCAGGAGGCCAGATGAGGAGCTGCGGGCGATGTCGTGCTGTTAGCAAAGCTACTCGCGTCGGTCGTCTGCTGCCATAGCCAGTTCACTCCAGATTTCACCGCACTCTCCTAACGGATACGTTAATCGTACGTACCACATTGATTTATGTGTTTATTTCGAGCAGCACTGATTGTCAGTTAGTACTGACAACTCCATGCAAACACCGCTGCTCTGTCGTTAAGCGAAGGCCGCTGGCCACTGCGTTATTCGCGGTGAAATATAATGCTTGAAAGTTCGTATTCTCGCCACACTCTTAACACTGTGGGTCTTGGAATATTGAATTCCCTAATGATTTCCGAAATAGAATGTCCCATGTGTGTAGCTCCAACTACCAAAGTCCGTTAATTCCTGTCGTCTCGCCATAATCATCTGAACAGCTCCGTCAACGCACTCACCTTTTCTGCCCTGCGAAAGAGATCCTACCGCCATCTGTGTAAGTGCATATCGCTATCCCACGAATTTTGGCACATCAGTGAACAGTGGCGCGTTACGTGTGCTCTATTGCGGTGGGGGTAGCTCAGACATTGTGTCTACACGATCTTCTGTGAAGTCAGCTATCTTAATGGCTTGGACTTCCGTAACTTCGTCTTTCAGACGCTCTTTTCTGCTGAATCAGTGCTGAACAGTTACTGTTGCCTTATGAATGGGTTTTCTTGTACCGTTCTGTTCTGTAACCAGATGATGACGACGCCGGCCTGTTGCCATGATGGCATTATGCTTGAGTTACGGGCTGGGACGCTCGGCCCGTCCCTCGTGTCGGAATCGCTTCCACGTTCGCCTCGGCCTGCTCAGCATTTCCTCCTAGCTGGCTGACTGCCAGTCACTGACCCAGGCGGCTTCATTTCTAATGTCACGAGTGAACAATATTAACAAAATTTTAATATTAGCCTGGTATAGGTTTCTGTGATGCAACGTATCTAATAAATAAGTCATTTAGTATCATAAAAATTTCCTTCCTCTTCTTTACAAAGAGTATCAAATAGAACAAATATTGTAGTGGGACACCTGTCAAGTGCCATTCTGGCTTTTCATAATATACACGTATATTATACCTGAGTTCTGCTCTGAAGATGTCACATAGTTCCTATTATTATGCCTATAGCACTGACCCACATTTATCCCAACATCAGGGCGTGCCCTACGCCAAATGAAGAACCAGCACTCCTTGTCTTTCTATGGTTCAGCTAAAGCTGCAGGTGTGTGTCGATGTAGGCACCCAATAATGAGAGTACGTGATCCTCAAACATAATGTCGCCGCTGAACACTTCAGTCTGATTGCCTGACGCACCCTCTGCGCTTGCACTCACTGTAGGCTTCTATTCATTATTTTGCACCCTCAACACCCCGGGGAAACTGCGGCGACCATTTGCGAGTATTCAGTTAGCTGACAAATTTAGTTCGCTAGATTGTTCATTATACAAAACTTTTTGGAGCCTCTTGCAATCGCCTATATATGGAATGTATACAGAATATTCTGGGTTGACGTGATAAATAATCCACAGTGAAAGACAACGTGTTCAGAACTTTCTCAGTCTCCGCATTCGCAGACGCCTTCCTCCCTGAGCTTGAGTCATTCGATATGAGGGGAGGGGAGGGAGGGGGGAGGGGGCGGAGAGGGCTGCAAAGCTGTCCCAGTCGAGTATCTGCACATGGGCACAAGTGGTCAAGTGTGGGCAAACAACTAACCTGTGGGCAGTCCGCTCGTCGCCTATGCGACCCTAATCGTAAATGGCCGGGCACACACAGGCACGGGGAACA
Source organism: Schistocerca piceifrons (assembly GCF_021461385.2). NCBI lineage: Eukaryota > Metazoa > Arthropoda > Insecta > Orthoptera > Acrididae > Schistocerca > Schistocerca piceifrons. Next base: position 6,976,944 of record NC_060149.1, read on the forward strand.
GCCTTCTCTAGATCTTCAGAACCTGTGTAACAGTTACAGAACAGCATGAAAGCGAAAATAGTATTATAATATAGGCAACCAGCCTTGGCGTGTATATTCTACGTATATTACAAGGCCACAAACGTAGCGACTGCGATGGTCACATAACACGTATTTCTTCCTGTTTTTTTATTCTACCTTTCTCCTATTATCTCTTTAGTAAGACGTCTTAAACTTTATGCTTGGTTTATATAACCTATATTAAGTAGTACTCAGCTGCACATATCATTAATAGAACTCTTATCCTCTATAAATATTTGTAAAAATTATGTTTCAGCGGCACAATTGTAAATGATTTCATTATTGTTAGTTGTGTCATTAAGGGAACGTATGATCCGTCATAGTGTCTAGACGGTGGACCATTATATTACTTGCAGTAAATAACAATAATAATAATAATAATAGACCCGATGTGAACAACTATACAGGAATTTCTCTCTTGCCAATTGCACACAAAATCTTATCAAAAGCTAAGGCGAAACAACAACTCGACTCTCAAATTGTTGAACATCAGTGTGGTTTTAAAAAGAATAGGTGATGTTCTGAGCAGATTTACCACTTAAAATCAGTAATAATGTGTCCGCAAACAAGTCTAAAAATTTTGTAATGGCTTTTGTTGACTTCAGGGAAGCCTGTGACTGAGTTAATAGAAAATCACTGTTTGAAATACTCAACGAACTGGGCTTAGATAACACACTAAATGGATAAAAGATATGGGATAGTAATATGCACATATGCAGTACATATGTCGGTAGTATCGCGTACGCACAACGTATGAAAGGGCAGTGCATTGGTGGAGATGTCATTCATACACAGGTGATTTATGTGAAAAGCCGTCCGACGTGATTACGGCCGTACGACGGGAAATAACAGACTTTGAAAGAGGAATGGTAGTTGGGGCTAGACGCATGGGAAATTCATTTTCGGAAATCGTTAGATAATTCATTATTCCGAGATCCACAGTGTCAAGAGTGTGCTGAGAACAGCAGATTTTAGGCATTACCTCTTAACGACCTAGAGCAGCGGCGTCTGAGTGAAACTGTCAGTAAAAGCAGTACTGACAGAAAAAAAATGTCAGACGTACGACGAAGTATCCGTTAGGACAGTGCAGTGAAATTTGGTGTTAATGGGCTATTGCAGCAGACGACGAACGTGAGTGCCTTTGTTAATAGCACGACATCGCCTGCAGCGCCTCTCGTGGCCCGTGACCATATCTGTTGGACCCTAGACGACTGGAAAACCGTGGCCTAGTCAGAAGAATTCACATGTCAGTTGGTAAGGGCTGATGGGATGATTTGAGTGCGGTGCAGATCCCACGAAGCCGCGGACCAACATTGCCAACAAGGCATTGTATAAACTGGTGGTGGCTCCAAAACGGTGTGGGCTGTGTTTACGTGGGATGGACTGCGTCCTCTGGTTATGTTCGGCTACTTGGAGACCATATGCAGCCATTCGTGGACTTCATGCTCTCAAACAACGACGCTCCATGACACCAGGCCACAAATGTTCGCGATTGGTTTGAATAACGTTCTCGACATTTCGAGCGAATAATTTGACCGCACAGATAGCCTGACTTGAATCCCATCGAACATTTATGGGACATAATAGAGACTTCAGTTTGTGCATATTGAACCGTGCCATGAACTAGCAACACTTCGCAGTTACGTGTTTCTATGGAGGCAGCATTGTTCAGTATTTTTACAGGGGAGTTCCAACTACTTATTGAGTTCACACTGCGTCGAAGTGCTGCACTACGGCCGGTAAAAGGAGGTCCGACACGATATTAGAAGGAATCCCAAGACTCTGGTCACCTCGTTGTAAAACAACAGCTCTGATCAAACAGAGACAAATTCTAAAATGTAATATACTGGTGAAATTTGTAGACGATTCGAGATCGCCGATACTTTTTAATTGTGTTCCAGAAAAAGTCATTAGGGAATGGAGAATGTCATTAGGACAATGCCAAATCAATGGAGGAGTTAGATTAGATTACAAAAGGAACAAACTGCAACAATGTTAAGTGTTTGAGGATGACCTACCTATTTCTTCGGATCCAATGGAAATAGCCAACAGGCAAACAGAATTGCTGAAATAACAAACTGCAAAAGCGAACTTACAAATCGCCTTTCAAAATTTATGACTACCATTAAGTCATCCCCAAACACGATGGAAAATAACCATGGGAAAATTGAGAGAACTAACAAGTTCATTTATCTAGGAGAAGTAATTAAAGAAGATAAGAGGAAGAAGTCATTAAAACAAGAGTTATGAATATAAAAACAGAATGCCATGTCACCAAGGTCGTATGTAATAAGATATCAATATCCAACAATGCTAAACTTACACATTGTTCTACAGTAGGTTGCCCAGTACAATGCTGTGCAGCAGAATTTTTAACGCTGAACCAAAATGCAGCGATGGCAGCACTGGAATTTACAAAAAGAAAAATACTACGTAAGATTCTGGGACCTTTTGAAGGGCAAACACAATAAAACAGACGTTATATTTATGAACCTCACACACATTTAAAAAAAGATTACAGACATGATTATGAAGGGAGAATGATCTTCAACGGCCACATTCGTAACTGGAATGCGAACAGACTGATAATAGGATTATTCACTTACTTTGCCAAATTAAAAGTGGCTAACACATAGTGCAAAGAAGTTGGAAGGGACACTGATGAACTCCAAATTATTTTGTAAGATTTTGGAGAATGACTCCCACTGACAAAGAAATTACAGGAATCCAAAGGTTTCCACTGAAAACCCAAGAAGAGTATTGGAACCACTTGGACAGAAAAAAGAAGAGAAAACATTATGAAATAGTGACAGGAACGTGGAAGAAAAGGAAGGAGAAACAGTTCAAACAACCATACTCCATAGTGGATTATACATAAAATAACGATAAGAATAATTGTATTCACAAATAAAGTGATAACGTTTGAGATGTAAGCAATTAAAAAAGGAGGAACTCCGTCGTTGAAAATATAGAAACTGAAGATTATGTATTGAGGAGAAAAACGAGCGAAGCACGACATACAATTTTTGGTGGTTTATGTTATTGTTAAAGAATACCAAAGGGAACAAACCAACATTTTGCTCGAGCTAAGTGACTGCCACGAATATTTAATTCGATTTAAAATCTTTTGATTACTTTCATTAACTAACCGTATACATTGTTTTAACTGGTGATTTAGTCGATCTGCAATTGTCTCACTTTGTTTCTAAAAAAAAAAAAAATGGTTCAAATGGCTCTGAGGTCATCAGTCCCCTAGAACTGAGAACTACTTAAACCTAACTAACCTAAGGACATCACACACATCCCTGCCCGAGGCAGGATTCGAACCTGCGACCGTAGCGGTCGCGCGGTTCCAGACTGCAGTGCGTAGAGCCGCTCGGCCACACCGTTGTTTCCAGTTTAGATTCTTTCAGTCGACCCTTGTCTGCTCAGTTCGAAACAAAATCTTATTTGAAGAAACAAAGGTATTTCTGGAGTTTCTCAGTACCATAACTCCTGCGTATGTTAGCAGATTTTCGCACACCGAAACCGTTTTCCCAGCCAGCACTTTGAAGAAATCTTTGCCAATCCTTTACCAGGTGGCACCACGTGCGCTTTTCTTCGCCTCCTGTTTACAGGAATAGTTCAGACGTGTCGGGTGCCTAGTTTGACAGTGCAGGGTTGTACCAGGGTACCGCGGCAACAGTCGGAGGAATGCAGTGCCTGAGCGCCGGAGCAGAAATATTGGCAGAGGCGCCGCGAGCCCTGCCCAGCCGGACATCGGAGAAGACCCCGAGCTACGCTGCGTGGGGTGAACTTGGTGCGCGACAGCTGATGAGACCACAGCCATGTAACTGACACCTTCTGTTATGAAAACAGTGGAAGACTACCTCCAGATATTGGAGCTGTCGCACGGAAGGAAAGCCGCCAGCGCTACCTGCCGCGACCTGGCACCAATTTCCTTGGCAGCTGCGCGGGCCGGAAACAAGGTTAGAGCCAGCTTCCTGTCACCGCTTCGCTGTTCCCGCCCACGACGCACGCTCCACCACTCGTTATCGCAACAAGCCTCCGGCATTTCCAAAGTTTAAATGCGTGTATAACTAATGGGAACACAACTGAAGTAAAGTTAGCGCAAAACCAAAAGAAAATAAAGAAATTATTCTTAAATCGCGACTCACATTAAAGGAAAAAACTTCAATACATTTGAAGAGCAGAAACGGAAAACGTTCTATTTGCTTTTCTTTCTTCTTCGAAACCATGTTTTCAATACTACTGTATTATCGGTACTCTGTTGAATGTCCTTAGAAGTGTCCCAAGGGTCAAATCGTGGGTAGAGTGTGTCAATCGTTCAATATTAGAAGGTGTACGGTCTCTTTGCCAAGCAATGCTTCCTTCCGGAGTTACAAATATCATTTCAGTGCATAGACTGACTTCTTTGATTATGCTGCTGAGACATTATAATCGATTCGGACGTGTAAGATGTCCAGATGCAGTACTATCAATGTGTCTCATACTGACCCATCTCAGACAGCTATTACAAATTCTCTGAGTCAGAAGAGCAGAAAAATTTCAATGTATTCAAAAGAGGAAAGACCATTGAAGATGTATACCATCCCGTTCTTCATCTGCAAATACCAGCTATGTTTACCAGTTGTGAAACGGAAAATACCGTTGACGATGTTGCTGTTTCTTCCACAACAGCGTAAGGGGTTTTAGAATAAACTTAGCAATATCTGATCGCGAGAATGGAGATTTGTAAGAAACAGTAGTCCACACTGAGAAGTATTTTTCATGAATTTAATTTTGTTACTCTCCCGTAAAAAAGCAAAATAAATAAGAAAATTTCTGTGTTGACCATAATTCTACTATTTGAAATATTTCTGCTGAATTTCTGTACTTGCATTGCCACAAATACATTGTAATACAAAACCAGGAAAAGAAAGAAAAAAATGTGACGCATCACGAAGGAATTGTCCGAATGGGACGAAAATTCCTAGATTTAATACACACGTACAGACAACCAAATCATTAAAACGTCACAAAAATTCGATGATATATTCAAGAGAAAGAGTTTCACAAATTGAGCAAGTCGATAACGCATTGGAACACCTCTGTCCCTTATGCAAGCAGTAATTCGGCTTGGCATTGATTGACAGAGTTGCTGCATGTCCTTCTTAGGGATATCGTGCCAGATTTTATCCAAATAGCGCGTTATATCGCCAAAATTCCAAGCTGGTCACCGGGGCTCAGTTCGAAACGGGACTCATCACGGAAGGCAGTTGTACTCCAGGCAATGAGACTCCAGGCCGAAGACGTGTCTGGAGACGCTCCGGGAAACGGTAGGGTACAAACCTTACTGCCCGACAACCAAGACTGTCGACGGTCTGAGGTGTCCCTTCTTTTCATAGCACGGTCCCTTTAGTTGTTATCCGCGGCACCCTTACACAACATCGGTACATCGCCGATATTCTACTCCCCGTTTTGTTGCCCTTCATGGCAAGCCATTCTGGGCTCACGTTTCACAATCGCAGAGAGTTTCTGCTGCTTGCCTTCGTGCTTCCTAAGTCCTCTCTTAGCCAGCGAGGTCGCTGGATCTCTACCCAGCTGACAACGTTTCGAGCATTATGGGCAGACTCTCTAACCATCTCGGAATTCTGACAATCTAACGCACCAGTTGGACATAATTTGGCACGATCTGCCTCAGGAGGACACCCAACAACAATATAAATCGATGCCGCATAATATTGTGGTATCAGAATACCTTCTAACATTTTTGGATGCAAATAAGTTCAAAAAGGTACCGATTTTTTTTTATTCATGTGAAAAATGTTAGAGCCGGCCGAAGTGGCCGTGCGGTTCTAGGCGCTGCAGTCTGGAACCGCGAGACCGCTACGGTCGCAGGTTCGAATCCTGCCTCGGGCATGGATGTGTGTGATGTCCTTAGGTTAGTTAGGTTTAACTAGTTCTAAGTTCTAGGGGACTAATGACCTCAGAAGTTGAGTCCCATAGAGCTCAGAGCCAGCCAGCCAAAAATGTTAGATTTAACACTTAGAATGATTTCCACCTCCCCTCTTCATTTGTAGAATTAGAATATCGTATGACGTTCTTACCTTGAAAGTCTCATTCGCTTTGACATTCAGCTGCCCAAATCGAGGCTGTTTTCTTAATTCGTAGTGATTAGGCGAGTTCTTCTTGTGAACAAAGGAAAAGAAACCCATAGTCTCCGATTACACGATTGGTCATTTATATTGGCATTGCCTCCGTTTATTTAAATATTTCAACGTAATGCTAAAACCTATAGTAGGGAAGGCCAACGGAAGACTTACACTTGTTGGAAGGATCTTGGAATGTGAAGATCACGCCGGCTAGAGTGGCCGAGCGGTTCTAGGCGCTACAGTCCGGAACCGCGCGACCGCTACGGTCGCAGGTTCGAATCCTGCCTCGGGCATGGATGTGTGTGATGTCCTTAGGTTAGTTAGGTTTAAGTAGTTCTAAGTTCTAGGGGACTGATGACCGCAGTAGTTAAGTCCCATAGTGCTCAGAGCCATTTTTGTGAAGATCATCTGTAAAATGAATTACATACAAGACGCTTTTGTGGCCGATTCTACTGCGTTGCTCCAACATTTGGTGTCCTTATCAAGTAGACAAGGCAAGAGATGTCGAACGAATTTAGACACCGCACTAGGATTGTAACATGTCGGAATAGCCCATAGGAAAGTGTAATAGAAATGTTCTAGGAAATTATACGGTTGGGTAGCCTGGATGTGGTTTTTAGGCGGTTTCGCACGTCCCAATAGGTGTATACCGGGCTGATTCCCACGTTTCACTTCAGGTACAGGCTATCCAAACATTTAGAACACTTTTTCACACTTGAAGACAGAATTTAGTCTATATGCTGGCGGATTCGGTACACAGCATCTAGGTGGAGGATAAATAGGAGTCTCATGATCTTCACTTTTTGGTCTTCTTAAACACTCTATCGGCAGCAGCAACAATTCTGCTACCACCATCGTGTAGATCGCGAAGTGGTCATGAAAGTGAGATTAGGACACTTACAGAGGCCGACATACTGTTATTATTCCCGCGCTTAATCTACTAACTGGATAGAAGAGGGAATAGCTATTCTTTGCACGAAGTAATGTCCGCTATATGCACTGTACAGTAGGTTGCGGAGTATTTTTGTAGCTGTACACGTCTGCAACAACAGCTCATGTTCAAGAATGTAATGTTTCTTTTCTGTTTTTCTTGTCAGAAGCATCAGTACAAACAGTAAAAATAAATTACAGAGTACGTAAAACAGGCTACTTCAAGTCATCTTGTCCGGATATGAGTACATGGAATATTGGACCATGGATGAAAAAACCGACTAGCTCAAGAGGATTTGGAGCTGCTTGAAACAGATCTTCCTCGAAGCAGAACGTGGGGCAGCTGCTGTGTTCATGAAGCTGTTCCTGGACCACAGTCCCTAAAAGATGGGTATATAATCGACAAAGGGATTCTGGTAGTGAACGCCGAGGGTAGCTTATGAGTCAGACTCATTACTTTCCAGCCTACAGTTAAACCAATAGTGACTGTAAACTCATGGAAGCAAGGACAGGAGTTAAGAGTTTAACATATCGCTGACACCGAGGTAATAAGAGATATAACATGTACTCAGTTGTAGGTGCGAATGGAACGGAAGCAGGTTTGACCTAGGCGGATAGCCATCTCAGCTCTCTTGACATTTATTTATTTTATCTAAATTAGGACATTCAGCCCTTGTATTTGTGTTCAATAAAAAGCCCATGTTACAGTTATTTCTAATTGCTGCATGCTAACACTGCAAAAAAAGAGAACTACAAAATAAACAGAAAACTAATCAAAAAGCTGCTACTAGAAAAATACTATCGACTCCTTAATCTCTGACTGCAAGTTCTCTGTTTGCACTTCTATGATCACTAACGCTATTTTTTTCTAGGACGTCTTTATTGGCACCCAATCTCCGAAATAACTTGCTCCAGTGAGGTGGGCAGTGTTGAACACGGTTTCCTTTGGTGACCGCCGACTTCAGCTACCTTCCCTCAACATACGGTATGTTCACTGTTGGTTCCTCCTGAGCACTTCCGTTGCAGTGTCATACAAGTTGCACCACGTCGACTCGTTCCTCAGTGCTGCTTTGGCATCCAGAGTCTTATAAGCCTGCCGACCACAATTCGCTGCACCTTGGAACATCGTACAGTCCCACAGCCTGTGCTCTCACAGTGTCTGGGGCTCATCTACACTGAAACGCCAAAGAAACCATAACAGGCGTGCGTATTCAAATACAGAGATATGTAAACAGGCAGAATACGGCGCTGTGGCCCGTAGCACCTTTGTAAGACAAGAAGTGCCGGGGCAGTTGTTACATAGGTTACTGCTGCTACAATGGCAGGTTATCAAGATTTAAGTGTGTTTGAAAGTGGTGTTACAGTCGGCGCACGTGCGGTAGGACAGAGCGTCCCCGAAGAAGCGAAGAAGTGGATATTTTCCCGTACGACTATTTCACGAGTGTACCGTGAATATCGGGAATACGGTAAAACATCAAATCTCCTACATCGCTGCGACCGGAAGAAGGTCCTGCTCTTCGGGACCAAAGACGAATCATTCGACGTGACAGGGGTGCAGCCCCTCTGTAAATTGCTGCAGATTTCAGTTCTGGGCTATCAACAAGTGTCAGCGTGCGAACCTTTAGACGAAACATCATCGATATGGGATTTCGGAGCCGAAGGACCTCTGGTGTACCCTTGATGGCTGCATGACACAAAGCTTTGCGCCCCGCTGGGGGCCGTCAAGATGACTGGAAACATGTTGCCTAGTCGGATGAGTCTCGATTCAAATTGTATCGAGCGGATGGACGTGTACAACCCCTTGAATCCATTTACCCTGTATTTGAGCAGGGGACTGTTCAGAGTGGTGGAGGCTCTGTAATGGTGTGAGGCGTGTGCAGTTGGAGTGATATAAGACCCCTGATAGGTCTAGATACGACTCTGACAGGTGAGACGTACTTAAGTATCCTGTCTGATGACCTACACCCGTTCATGTCCTTTGTGTATTGGGCAATTCCAGCATGACTATGCGACACTTCTCACGTCAAGAGTGGCTCCAGGAAAACTCTTCTGAGTTTAAACACTTCCGCCGGAAGCTAATCTCCACAGAAATGAACATTATGGAGCATATCTGGGATGCCGTGCAACGTGCTGTTCAGAAGAGATCTTCACCCACTCGTACTCTTACGGATCTGTGGACAGCCCTGCAGCATTCATAATGACAGTTCCCTCCAGCACTACTTCAGACATTAGTCGAGTCCATGCCAGGTCGTGATGCGACACTTACACTTCTGCGTGCCCGCGGGGGCCCTACGCGATATTAGACAGGTGTACCTGTTGCTTTGGTCCTTCAGTGTATAAATCATTTGACTTTTTATTTTCTTAACCTGTACAGGACTCGATTATTCCTGATTTCCAGGTTCAAAGGGCATTTTCTCAACATTATCAGAAAAGCATCGCTCGGGGTCGCACAGTTACCACCTGCTAATTTCAGCAGCACACCCTCCTTGCATTCTTCTGGATACTAAAGGTACCTACCGTAGGTTTCGTCTATGGGCCCATACGGCCACAGCATCAAATCCCAGAACCATCTAGGTTGTGTGGTGTGCTCAGTTTGTTTTTAAGGGAGTTAGGAATAATCTATTTTTGATATTTACGGATTTATGTTTCACCTTTTTACCCACTTCTTCCATTTTTTTCTTTGTGTGGAGCGGGTAGTCATCTAATCCAGCTTGTAGACGGACAAACAGAATACGAACTGGCAAGGAACCACATCTACATCTACATCTACATCCATACTCCGCGAGCCACCTGACGGTGTGTGGCGGAGGGTATCTTGAGTACATCTATCGGTTCTCCCTTCTATTCCAGTCTCGTATTGTTCGTGGAAAGACGGATTGTCGGTATGCTTCTGTGTGGGCTCTAATCTCTCTGATTTTATCCTCATGGTCTCTTCGCGAGATATACGTAGGAGGGAGCAATATACTGCTTGACTCTTCGGTGAAGGTATGTTCTCGATACTTCAACTAAAGTCCGTACCGAGCTACTGAGCGTCTCTCCTGCTGAGTCTTCCACTGGAGTTTATCTATCATCTCCGTAACGCTTTCGTGATTACTAAATGATCCTGTAACGAAGCGCGCTGCTCTCCGTTGGATCTTCTCTATCTCTTCTATCAACCATATCTGGTACGGATCCCACACTGCTGAGCAGTATTCAAGCAGCGGGCGAACAAGCGTACTGTAACCTACTTCCTTTGTTTTCGGATTGCATTTCCTTAGGATTCTTCCAATGAATCTCAGTCTGGCATCTGCTTTACCAACGATCAACTTTGTATGATCATTCCATTTTAAATAACTCCTAATGCGTACTCCCAGATAATTTATGGAATTAACTGCTTCCAGTTGCTGACCTGCTATATTGTAGCTAAATGATAAGGGATCTATCTTTCTCTGTATTCACAGCACATTACACTTGTCTGCATTGAGATTCAATTGCCATTCCCTGCACCATGCGTCAATTTGCTGCAGTTCCTCCTGCATTTCAGTACAGTTTTCCATTGTTACAACCTCTCGATATACCACAGCAGTCTGATAGTCCATATGCTCTTACTTTGTTCATTAAACGACTATGGGGAACTGTATCGAAAGCCTTGCGGAAGTCAAGAAACACGGCATCTACCTGTGAACCCGTGTCTATGGCCCTCTGAGTCTCGTGGAGGAATAGCGCGAGCTGGGTTTCACACGGCCGTCTTTTTCGAAACCCATGCACATTCCTACAGAGTAGATTTCTAGTCTCCAGAAAAGTCATTATACTCGAACATAATACGTGTTCCAAAATTCTACAGCTGATCGACGTTAGAGATATAGGTCTATAGTTTTACACATCTGTTCGACGTCCCTTCTTGAAACCGGGGATGACCTGTGCCCTTTTCCAATCCTTTGGAACCCTACGCTCTTCTAGACACCTATGGTACACCGCTGCAAGAAGGGGGGCAAGTTCCTTCGCGTACTCTGTGTAAAATCGAACTCGTATCCCATCAGGTCCAGTGACATTTCCTCTTGTCATTGATTTTAATTGTTTCTCTACCCCTCTGTCGTCTATATCGATATCTACCATTTTGTCATCTGTGCGACAATCTAGAGAAGGAACTACAGTGCAGTCTTCCTCTGTGAAACAGCTTTGGAAAAAGACATTTAGTATTTCGGCCTTTAGCCTGTCATCCTCTGTTTCATTACCATTTTGGTCACTGACTGTCTGGACATTTTGTGTTGATCCAACTACCGCTTTAACATCAGACCAAAATTTCTTAGGACTTTCTGCCAAGTCAGTACATAGAACGTCACTTTCGAATTCATTGAACGCCTCTCGCATAGCCCTCCTCACACTACATTTCGCTTCGCGTAATTTTTGTTTGTCTGCAAGGCTTTGGCTATGTTTATGTTTGCTGTGAAGTTCCCGTTGCTTCCGCAGCAGTTTTATAACTCGGTTGTTGTACCACGGTGGCTCTTTTCCATCTCTTACGATCTTGCTTGGCACATACCCATCTAACGCATATTGTACGATGGTTTTGAACTTTGTCCACTGATCCTCAACACTATCTGTACTTGAGACAAAACTTTTGTGCTGAGCCGTCAGGTACTCTGTAATCTGCTTTTTGTCGCTTTTGCTAACCAGAAAAATCTTCCAACCTTTTTTAATAATTGTGTTTACGGCTGAAATCATCGATGCAGTAACCGATTTATGATCGCAGATTACCCGTTCTGCGTTAACTATTTCAAATAGTTCGGGCCTGTTTGTCACCAAAGGTCTAATATGTTATCGCCACGAGTCGGTTCTCTGTTTAACTGCTCAAGGTAGTTTTCAGATAAAGCACTTAAAAAAATTTCACTAGATTCTTTGTCCCTGCCACCCGTTATGAATGTTTTCGTCTCCCAGTCTATATCCGGCAAATAAAAATCTCCACCCAGAACTACACTCCTGGAAATTGAAATAAGAACACCGTGAATTCATTGTCCTAGGAAGGGGAAACTTTATTGACACATTCCTGGGGTCAGATACATCACATGATCACACTGACAGAACCACAGGCACATAGACACAGGCAACAGAGCATGCACAATGTCGGCACTAGTACAGTGTATATCCACCTTTCGCAGCAATGCAGGCTGCTATTCTCCCATGGAGACGATCGTAGAGATGCTGGATGTGGTTCTGTGGAACGGCTTGCCATGCCATTTCCACCTGGCGCCTCAGTTGGACCAGCGTTCGTGCTGGACGTGCAGACCGCGTGAGACGACGCTTCATCCAGTCCCAAACATGCTCAATGGGGGACAGATCCGGAGATCTTGCTGGCCAGGGTAGTTGACGTACACCTTCTAGAGCATGTTGGGTGGCACGGGAGACATGCGGACGTGCATTGTCCTGTTGGAACAGCAAGTTCCTTTGCCGGTCTAGGAATGGTAGAACGATGGGTTCGATGACGGTTTGGATGTACCGTGCACTATTCAGTGTCCCCTCGACGATCACCAGTGGTGTACGGCCAGTGTAGGAGATCGCTCCCCACACCATGATGCCGGGTGTTGGCCCTGTGTGCCTCGGTCGTATGCAGTTCTGATTGTGGCGCTCACCTGCACGGCGCCAAACACGCATACGACCATCATTGGCACCAAGGCAGAAGCGACTCTCATTGCTGAAGACGACACGTCTCCATTCGTCCCTCCATTCACGCCTGTCGCGACACCACTGGAGGCGGGCTGCACGATGTTGGGGCGTGAGCGGAAGACGGCCTAACGGTGTGTGGGACCGTAGCCCAGCTTCATGGAGACGGTTGCGAATGGTCCTCGCCGATACCCCAGGAGCAACAGTGTCCCTAATTTGCTGGGAAGTGGCGGTGCGGTCTCCTACGGCACTGCGTAGGATCCTACGGTCTTGGCGTGCATCCGTGCGTCGCTGCGGTCCGGTCCCAGGTCGACGGGCACGTGCACCTTCCGCCGACCACTGGCGACAACATCGATGTACTGTGGAGACCTCACGCCCCACGTGTTGAGCAATTCGGCGGTACGTCCACCCGGCCTCCCGCATGCCCATTATACGCCCTCGCTCAAAGTCCGTCAACTGCACATACGGTTCACGTCCACGCTGTCGCGGCATGCTACCAGTGTTAAAGACTGCGATGGAGCTCCGTATGCCACGGCAAACTGGCTGACACTGACGGCGGCGGTGCACAAATGCTGCGCAGCTAGCGCCATTCGACGGCCAACACCGCGGTTCCTGGTGTGTCCGCTGTGCCGTGCGTGTGATCATTGCTTGTGCAGCCCTCTCGCAGTGTCGGGAGCAAGTATGGTGGGTCTGACACACCGGTGTCAATGTGTTCTTTTTTCCATTTCCAGGAGTGTATAACATGGTGGGGAAATCTACTCGAAATATTTTCCAAATTATCCTTCAGGTGCTCAGCCACAACAGCCGCTGAGCCAGGGGGCCTATAGAGACATCCAGTTACCATGTCTGAGCCTGCTTTAACCGTGACCTTCACCCAAATTATTTCACATTTAGGACCTCCGTCAATTTCCTTCGATACTATTGCACTTCTTATCGCTATAAACACGCCTCCCCCTTCACTATCCAGCCTGTCTCTGCGGTATACATTCCAATCGGAGTTTAGGATTTCATTACTGTTTACGTCTGGTTTCAGCCAGCTTTCGGTCCCTAGCACTATATGGGCGTTGTGACCGTTTATTAATGAGAGCAGTTCTGGGACCTTTCTATAGAGGCTCCTGCAGTTTACTATTAGCACATTAATATTGTTATCCCCTGTTGCATTTTGCCTACTCCTACCTTGCCGCGTCTCAGGAGGCGTCCTGTCGGGCCTAGGGAGGGAATTCTCTAACCTAAGAAACCCCCATGTGCACTCCACACGTACTACGCTACCCTTGTAGCCGCTTTCGGCGTGTAGTGCACGTCTGACCTATTCAGGGGGACCCTACATTTCTCCACCCGATAGTGGAGGTCGAGAAATTTGCACCCCAGATCTCCGCAGAATCGTCTGTGCCTCTGGTTTAAGCCTTCCACTCGGCTCCAAACCAGAGGACCGCGATCGGTTCTGGGAACGATACTACAAATAGTTAGCTCTGATTCCACCCCGCGAGCGAGGCTTTCCGCCTTCACCAATTCGTCTAGTTGCCTGTACGAACTGAGGATGACCTCTGAACCCAGATGGCAGGAGTCATTGGCGCCGACATGAGCAACAATTTGCAGTCGGGTGCACCCAGTGCTCTTTATCGCCGCCGGCATTGCCTCCTCCACATCTCGGATGAGACCCCCGGCAAACAGACAGAGTGAACACTGGCCTTCTTCCCCGACCTTTCCGCTATTTCCCTAAGGGTCTCCATCACCCGCCTAACGTTGGAGCTCCTAATAACTAACAAACCCCTCCCCCCGTGTGCCTGCTCGGACCTTGCTGAAGGAGCGGCCACATGTCCACTCACAGGCAGAGCGGGCGATGCCACACGGCCAGCCTCCACATTGACCGTCCGCCTCGTGCGCCGCGAACGGCGCTGAACCCGCTACTCCCCTTGGGGAGAGGGTGGCCCAACCGCGCCCGGTACCCGCGAAGATGTCTCGACAGCAGGGACAGTGGGTGAAGCATGTAACACCTGGGGTGTACCATGCGACGCACCAGACTCCCCACTGCCGCTACACTCCGAGGCAGCAGCCTGAAGACGGCTGACCGTGGCCATCAACACGTTCAGCTGTTCGCGAACAGTGGGCAGCTCCTCCTGCGTCCGTACACAGCAGTCATACATCCTATCCATCCTAAGAAATCAATTTACTGTAGAGAGTTGATCAACTTTTAACTAGACTGCTAATTCACTAAAGGCGGCTGATAGTTGACTAAACTGTGGTTGCTAGCCACTTCTTGTAGAAAACAATGAAAATATCACTACCGGTCTCTGGACTGTATTGAAAACAAACACTGGCACTACTGGCACTATGGCTGACTAAAGGGACTCTCTCTGACTGAATTAGCCGGCCGTCTTGGCGGAGCGGTTCTAGGCACTACAGTCTGAAACCGCGCGACCGCTACGGTCGCAGGTTCGAATCCTGCCTCGGGCATGGATGTGTGTGAAGTCCTTAGGTTAGTTAGGTTTAAGTAGTTCTAAGATCTAGGGGACTGATGACCTCAGATGTTAAGTCCCGTAGTGCTCAGAGCCATTTGAACCATTTGAAGAAGTGACAAGTAAGAAAAAAACAGTTAATACTTAAATTAACGTAGCTCGCTGTACAGCAGATGTGACACAGACGGCAGTTCCGGTATTTACCTTACAACTAAGAGAAACGAGCTGAGATCGTTGGTCACATGCGGAAAATGGGAATTATGGAACAGTTGTTGTTGTTTTTGTTTTCAATCCAGAGACTGGTTGATGTAGCTCTCCATGCTACTCTATCCTGTGCAAGCTTCTTCATCTCCCAGTACCTACTGCAACCTACATCCTACTGAATCTTCTTATTTTATTTATCTCTTGGTCTCCCTCTACGATTTTTACTCTCCACGCTGCCCTCCAATATTAAATTGGTGATCACTTGATGCCTCAGAACATGTCCTAGCAACCGATTCCTTTTTCTAGTCAAGTTGTGCCACAAATTTCTCTTCTCCCCAATTCTATTCGATACTGCCTCATTAGTTATGTGATCTACCCATCCAATCTTCAGCGTTCTTCTGTAGCAGCACATTTCGAAATCGTCTATTCTCTTCTTGTCCAAACTATTTATCGTCCATGTTTCACTTCCATACATGGCTACAGTCCGTACAAATACTTTCAGAAATGCCTTCCTGACACTTAAATCTATACTCGATGTTAACAAATTTCCCTTCTTCAGAAACGCTTTCCTTCCCATAGACAGTCTACACTTTATATCCTCTCTACTTCGACCATCATCAGTTATTTTGCTGCCCAAATAGCAAAACTCATTTCCTAACTCGCCTCATTTCCTAACTCATCTCGTTTCCTAATCTAATTCCTTCAGCATCACCCGATTTAATTCGACTACATTCCATTATCATCGTTTTGCATCTGATGTTCATCTCATATCCTCCTTTCAAGACACTGTCCATTCCGTTCAATTGCCCTTCCAGCTCCTTTGCTGTCTCTGATAGAATTACAATTTCATCGGTGAACCTCAAAGTTTTTATTTCTTCTCCATGGATTTTAATTCCGACTCCGAATTTTTCTGTTGTTTCATTCACTGCTTGCTCAACATACAATTGAATAATATCAGCGATAGGCTACAACCCTGTCTCACTCCCTTCCCAACCACTGCTTCCCTTTCATGCCCTTCGGCTCTTATAACTACCATCTGGTTTCTGAACAAATTGTAAATAGCCTTTTTCTCCCTGTATTTTACCCCTGCCACTTTCAGAATTTGAAAGAGAGTATTCCAGTCAACACTGTCAAAAGCTTTCTCTAAATCTACAAATGCTAGAAACGTAGATTTGCCTTTCCTTAATCTATCTTCTAAGATGAGTCATAGGGTCAGTATTGCCTCACGTGTCCCAAAATTTCTACGGAATCCAAACTCATCTTCCCCGAGGTAGTCTTCTACCAGTTTTTCCATTCATCTGTAAAGAATTCTTGTTAGTACTTTGCAGCTGTAACTTATTAAACTGATAGTTCGGTAATTTCCACATCTGTCAACACCTGCTTTCTTTGGGATTGGAATTATTATATTCTTCTTGAAGTGTGAGGGTATTTCGCCTGTCTCATACAACTTGCTTACCAGATGGTAGAGGTTTGTCAGCGCTGGCTCTCCGAAGGCTGTCAGTTGTTCTAAGGTCTTTCAGTGCTCTGACAAACTCTTCACGCAGTATCATATCTCCCATTTCATCTCCATCTACATCCATTTTCATAATATTGTCCTCAAGTGCATCGCTCTTGTACAGACCCTCCATATACTCCTTCCACCTTTTTTTTCTCTTCTTTGCTTAGAACTGGATTTCCATGTTAGCTCCTGATATTCATACAAGTGGTTCTCATTTCCCCAAAGGTATCTTTAATTTTCCTGTAGGCAGTATCTATCTTACCTCTTGTGACATATGCATCTACGTCCTTACATTTGTCCTCTTGCCATCCCTGCTTAGCCATTTTGCACTTCCTGTCTATCTCATTTTTGGGACGTTTGTACTCCTTTTTGCCTGCTTCATTTACTGCATGTTTATTTTTTTCCCTTTCATCAATTAAATTCAATATGTCTTCTGTTACCCAATGATTTTTACAAGCCCTCGGTTTTTTTACATACTTGATCCTCTGCTGCCTTCACTATTTCATCACTCAAAGCTACCCATTCTTCTTCTAATGTATTTCTTTCCCCCATTCCTGTCAATCGTCCCCTAATGCTCTCCCTGAATCTCTCTATAACCTCTGGTTCTCTCAGTTTATCCAGGTCTCATCTCCTTAAATTCCCACGTTTTTGCAGTTTCTTCAGTTTTAATCTACAGTTTATAACCAATAGATCGTGGTCAGTGTCCACATCTGCCCCTGGAAATGTCTCACAATTCAAAACTTGCTTCTTAAATCTCTGTCTTACCATTGTATAATCTATCTGAAACCTTCCAGTATCTCCAGGCCTCTTCCATGTATACAACCTACTTTCATGATTCTTGAACTAAGTGTTAGCTATGATTAAGTTATGCTCTGTGAAAAATTCTACCAGGGGCTTCCTCTTTCATTTCTTAACCCCATTCCATATTCACCTACTACGTTTCCTTCTCTTCCTTTTCCTACTATCGAATTCCAGTCACCCGTGACTATTAAATTTTCGTCTCCCTTCATTATCTGAATAGTTTCTTACAGTATATTCCAAATAAAAGTTCGAAAGACTAGTATGTGAAAGTGCATTTGTTATGTATACAGGGTGGTACAAAAAGGTACGGCCAAACTTTCAGGAAACATTCCTCAAACACAAATAAAGAAAAGATGTTATGTGCACATGTGTCCCGAAACGCTTAGTTTCCGTGTTACAGCTCATTTTAGTTTCGTCAGTATGTACTGTACTTCCTCGACTCACCGCCAGTTGACCCAATTGAAGGAAGGTAATGTTGACTTCGGTGCTTGTGTTGACATGCTACTCATTGCTCTACAGTACTAGCATCACATCAGTACGTAGCATCAACAGCTTAGTGTTCATCACGAACGTGTTTTGCAGTCAGTGCAATGTTTACGAATGCGGAGTTGGCAGATGTCCATTTGATGTATGGATTAGCACGGGGCAATAGCCGTGGCGCGGTACCTTTGTATCGAGACAGATTTCCAGAACGAAGGTGTCCCGACAGGAAGACGTTCGAAGCAATTGATCGGCGATTTAGGGAGCACGGAACATTCCAGCCTATGACTCGCGACTGGGGACGACCTAGAACGATGAGGACACCTGCAGCGGACGAGGCAATTCTTCGTGCAGTTGACGATAACCCTAATGTCAGCGTCAGAGAAGTTGCTGCTGTACAAGGTAACGTTGACCACGTCACTGTATGGAGAGTGCTACGGGAGAACCAGTTGTTTCCGTACCATGTACAGCGTGTACAGGCACTATCAGCAGCTGATTGCCCGCCACGGCTACACTTCTGCGAATGGTTCATCCAACAATGTGTCAATCCTCATTTCAGTGCAAATGTTCTCTTTACGGATGAGGCTACATTCCAACGTGATCCAATTGTAAATTTTCACAATCAACATGTGTGGGCTGACGAGAATCCGTACGCAATTGTGCAATCACGTCATCAACACAGATTTTCTGTGAACGTTTGGGCAGGCATTGTTGGTGATGTCTTGATTGGGCCCCATGTTCTTCCACCTACGCTCAATGGAGCACGTTATCATGATTTCATACGGGATACTCTACCTGTGCTGCTAGAACATGTGCCTTTACAAGTACGACACAACATGTCGTTCACGCACGATGGAGCTCCTGCACATTTCAGTCGAAGTGTTCGTATGCTTCTCAACAACAGATTCGGTGATTGATGAGGCGGACCAATTCCATGGCTTCCACGCTCTCCTGACCTCAACCTCCTTGACTTTCATTTATGGGGGCATTTGAAAGCTCTTGTCTACGCAACCCCGGTACCAAATGTAGAGACTCTTCGTGCTCGTATTGTGGACGGCTGTGATACAATACGCCGTACTCCAGGACTGCATCAGCGCATCAGGGATTCCATGCGACGGATGCATGTATCCTCGCTAACGGAGGACATTTTGAACATTTCCTGTAACAAAGTGTTTGAAGTCACGCTGGTACGTTCTGTTGCTGTGTGTTTCCATTCCATGATTAATGTGATTTGAAGAAAAGTAATAAAATGAGTTCTAACATGGAAAGTAAGCGTTTCCGGACACATGTCCACATAACATATTTTCTTTCTTTGTGTGTGAGGAATGTTTCCTGAAAGTGTGGCCGTACCTTTTTGTAGCACCCTGTATATCGAGTAAAGTCGGTGACTTGTTCTACACTTTTAGTATACATACATCGTTACCGGTCGTAGGTGCTTGTTGTGATGCGTTTCTACCTTCTCTGCGTGCATCCTGTACCTAATGTACGAAACACCGGCATTCATCTAAAAACGCACCTATATCTCGTTACTACGATTCTTCTAATCGGTACATTCATTTTAATTGGTTTAGAGAATTATTAAATGTTGACTACCTGAAAAGGACTTTCGAATGTCGTTACTTCTACATCTAAACTTATATATAAGCTCCGAAAGCCACATTATGGTGCATGGGGAACGATACGTCGTATCACAACTAGTCACTTCCTTTCCTGTTCGACTCGCAAATAGAGCGAGGTAAAAACGACTGCCTATGCACCACCGTATGAACACTAGTTTCTCTTATTTTCGTATCCTTGTGGTACTTCCTAAAATGTGCGTTGGCAGGAGTAAAATAGCGCTGGAGTGAGCTTCGAATGCCGGTTCACTGAATTTTCTCAATAGTGTTCCGCGAAAAGAGCGTCGTCATGAGTTCACGAAGCATCTCCGTATTGCATGTAAGTTGATCGAACCAACCGGTAACAAATGTAGCAGCGCTATTTGAATTACTTCGATCTCTTCCTTTAATCTGACCTGATCTCAAACACCCAAGCAGTAATCAAGAATGGTCGCACAAGTCTTCTATACGCGGTCCATTTTACAGACGAACCACACTTTTCTAAAATTCTTCCAATAGACCGAAGTCGACGATTTGCCACTTTTACCACCATCCTTACGTGTTCGTTCCATTTAATAACGCTTTGCAACGTTACGCCCATTTATTTAATCGTTCTAACTGTACCAAGTAGTACTCTATTAACGCCACCTTCAACGTTAAGGGATTGTTTTTCGTACTAATCTGCATTAACTCACGTTGTTCTAAATTAAGGCAAGATGCTATTCATTATATCAACTAGAAATTTTGTCTAAGTAATTTTACAGGGTTATTCTAAGTGATGGACCCATTTTCAAAATTTCGTATTTATTCAACTACAAATCCAAAATGAACATGCTTTGTACCAAAGAAAAGAGGAAGTTTCAAAGTTTTTTTCATAATGATTGATATGCATTTAATAAATTTAATTGTTACTTCATAATTAGAAATGTGATAAATGTTAAATGTGGCGAACGTTGGCTGCGTGGAAAACATCGAGGCGGTAGCCAAACTCGTCCCACACACGAGATAGCGTCTCTGCTGTTACTGAGTGCACGGCAGTAGTGATCCGGTTCCGCAGATCGTTCAGAGTGGTTGGTAGAGGCGGGACGTAAACAGCTTCCTTCACATAACCCCACAAGGAATAGTCGCAGGATGTGAGATCAGGAGATCTCGGTGGCCAGAAGTGCAGAACCAGGTCCTCAAATCCCCTGCGACCGATCCAGCGCTGACGAAGGGAGTCATTCAAAAAGCCTTGTACATCACTGTATCAATGGGCCGGAGTTCCATCCTGTCGTAAAATGAAGTCCTGGGAATCTCCCATAACATGAGGGAACAACTATTTTTCCAACATGCCCAGGTACGTGATTCCCATTACAGTTCAAATGGTTCAAATGGCTTTGAGCACTATGGGACTTAACTGCTAAGGTCATCAGTCCCCTAGAACAGAACTACTTAAACCTAACTAACCTAAGGACCTCACACACATCCATTCTCGAGGCAGGATTCGAACCTGCGTTATTAGCGGTCGCGGGGTTCCAGACTGTAGCGCCTAGAACCGCTCGGCCACCCCGGCCGACTCGTTACAGTTCTTCCTGCAAAGGAAAATGTTCCATAAACCTTTGTACTGGATACACTTTGATATTCGGTGAGTATCTTTCATGTTGAAATGGTGATTGTGGATTTTCCAAACCCCATATGCGAAAATTGTGTCTGTTGACTTTTCCACTAGGGTGAAACTCGCTTCATCGCTAAAAATTTCACGCTGTAGAAGTGCGTCATGCTCCATCTTTGCTAGCACATCACCACAAAATACGAACGCTTCTGTTTGTCATTTGGATTGAGAGGCTGCACAAGTTGTAATCGGTAGGGCTCGTACAGCAAACGCCGTCTCACAACTTTCCATACAGTTGATTGGGGTATTCTGACTCTATTGGTGGACTCGCCGGTACTGCTCACAAAACTTCCCTGAATCCGTCGAACATCATCCTCTGACACACGCGATCTGCCTGTACTTTTCCCAGTCTGTTTAAATTGCTTAAACCAAAGACTAATGCTTTACGAGTTGATGGTTGAATACCGAATTTCGTACGAAATGCCCGCTGCACTGCAATTTGCGACTTCCTTTTCGCGAACTTAGGAACGCAGGAAACCTTGTGCTCCACAGTCGCCTTCTCATTCATAACTGACAGTGAAACGGAATGTCGGCCCTATTGCCGCGCGAACTCTTACCGGCCACTTCTGAAACCATCACTGCCCGCCCGCCGACGCCCGCCAGAAACTTTAAAACTTCCTCTTTTCATGGGTATAAAGCTTGTTCATTTTGGGTTTGTTCTTAAATAGATAAGGATTTTAGAAAACGGGTCCATCATTTAGAATAACCCTGTATATCCTCTTACAGTCACTCAACGACAACTTCCCGTACCCCACACGAATACGAGTCCAGAATTTGATACCACGTCCTACGAAAATTATAGCAGTGATCGACAGAGCGTGACACCTTGAGCCAGTGAACATCAGAACCTATATTAACACGTTGATCGTGGAGCTGATTTTACTCTGCTTTCCGTGGAAGCGGCAGTCCCACGTGCCGGCGACCGCTTGACGTAGGTTAAGTTAGCGCATACGAGGGCGGGAAATTGTGCGTCTGACGGAGTGCCTACCAACCTATCCGACGGCCGCGCAGTATTTGACACCTAGCACACAGGCGTTACCGTGGGAAAATTCGCTTGGCAGTTTCCGCCGGGGTGAGGAAGCAAACAAAATGTAAGTACACCACTTGACGAGTGTTGAGTTGGTGTACAAAATGCCGTGGGGGCTAAGAGGACAACCTCCAACGGACGACCAACTAAAGAAAACCCACGTTATACATGGAGAATACAGTGATTTATCGAATTCGTTACTTGTACCACGCGTAATGCAACTGCTATCATACGACAGTGGCAAGTCGTGTTATCGTTCAATAAGTGATCACAGTACGTATTTCGATCCTACGGGTACCAGGCGTACATTGTGCATTTTACGAGTGCCCATGGTGCCAGATTAAATGATAAAAATGTGCATAAGTGTATAAAAGTCGAAGATTTATACAGGCTTTTTGTCACAGATTAAATATTTCAACATATCAGTGGACAAACAAATATTTGTCCTACACAAATGACGACGCTTTTGAAAATTTTGAATCAATGGTTGCCAAGAACAAGGATGAAATAAAGACGTTGCTTGGATCAATTTTGTGGATGGGACTGGTGAAACCTTCCAAACACACATTTATATTGGTCACAGGATCCATACCTTATTCAAACTTTCCCCCAAAAGTAGTGAGCGGAGATCGTTTCGAAATTCTGTTGACAATGCTGCAGTTCGCACACAATACGACAATCGATGCTTCAGTTTGTCTCTCAAAAATTCAGTTCATCATCGATAAACTGAACAAAAATTCTAAAAAAATATTATAGTTCTGCCGAAATGCTACCTACTGACGAATCTCTAATACCATTCCTAGGACGAATTATACTCAGGTAACATTTGTAACAAAAGAGACACAAGTCTGGCATTACAATGTTTAAATTAATTAAGCTGTGGTAATAGACACTGCCATAGTTTTCGAATTTACACCGGAAAGTACTAGATAAAGAAAGTACCACACATTTGATTGGTACACTACGACTAAATCGCGAGGGCATTCCCAAAGAAATTGTAATGATCAAACTGAAGCGCCGAGCTGACTGCAAAAGATAATCGACAAGGGCTTACGATCCAGAATTGGAAAGACGAAAGAGACGGTTTGGTTCTTTCCATTAAAAATTCGATTGAAATGGAAAA
The DNA here is from genome assembly GCF_021461385.2 of Schistocerca piceifrons. Classification (NCBI taxonomy): domain Eukaryota; kingdom Metazoa; phylum Arthropoda; class Insecta; order Orthoptera; family Acrididae; genus Schistocerca; species Schistocerca piceifrons. The sequence continues at coordinate 7,000,540 of NC_060149.1, forward strand.
TTAGACTATTAGAAGAGCAGTTTATCGAAAACCAAAGCTGTTACTGAATATAATAAGGGAGAAACTGCTATTGACATTTCTGATCAGATGAGTGCATGTAGCAGTTCACTGAGAAAGATAGTGAACTGTTATTTAAAGTTAAAATTCAACCTTTTTTTTGTGTGCCGCTATTGTAAATGAGTTACATGTATTCTAAGGTGGGACGGGATGAAAAACATTAATCACACTATTTTGGAAACAGTTGGCATATGTTCTGACGCGGCAATCACGTGAAGAAAGTCCAGCCAGTGTAGGTACACAAGAAGAATCAAAAACCAGTTCGAAAGAAAGCTAGGAAAGGCGCTTACGGTGGGTAGATATTGTTCTGAATGCTACAGGACAAACACAGAAACCGTCACTTGTAGCGCTGCTAGAACATTAACTAAACAGGTTATTTCGTTTTGTAATACGTGTATGTCTGAACCTCATCATAGTAATGTATATTTTCATACACTTCACTAAAACTAACGAATTAACTTTTTTTAACATTTATACTGCTGTCGTCATGTGCTTTTGTCCTCCAAACGAAAAGCATACTCAGGTCCAGTGGACGGACGGACGGACGCCGCCACAGCGAACAGTTCTCTGGCAGTGCCACGGCACTGACGGTGCGCTTAACGTGTTAATCGTCAAAGCGAACCGTAGCCTTTGCTGTAGTGGGAACTAACTTGGTTGCGTGACTAGGTGCAGCCAGGTTAAGGATAACTTTGTAGTGAAAGCACGGACAGTGATAGCGGAAAATGCCTTTACGGCAAGCCGCGGCGGCACCATGTTACGTGGCTGTAACTGATACACTGTTCTTTGTAAACATTTTGGTCAGTTCCGTTGATTCATCAGAAATCAGGCAACCTCATCCACGACCTGGTCATGGGCACGACCAAACACTATATCTCATTTCTGCCATTCTGTCACGTCTCCAAGTCTGGTGCTCTGATTTCATACAACCGGTTGCCACATACACAGAACTTAACAGCCAAAACCTAAGTCACCTATGGAGGATCACATGATGTCCTGGCACCAGTTCCAAATCATGAACTGCGCTCCAAAGCGGCCTCTGTGTTTTTGTAGGGCCATGTAATACTTTAACCGCTTAACAACCTGAGTGAAAGAGGAGAGAGCTGTAGTTAAGAAATTGGATTGGTTTTGAGGAAAATTTTGAGTAAAGTTTATGGCTTTAAGCACTATGGGACTTAACATCTGAGGTCATCAGTCCACTAGAATTAGAATTACTTAAACCTAACTAACCTAAGGACATCACGCACATTCATGACCGAGGCAGGATTCAAACCTGCAACCGTAGCAGCAGCGCGGTTCTGGACTGAAGCGCCTAGAACCGCTCGACCACAACGGCCGGCCCTAAAGTTTATGTCCAAATCTTCTGATGTACCTGCTACGAAATTGCCGTAATTACATGATCCCTTGGTCTGCCTTTGCCGAAGTGGAATTACACCTACGCCTGTAATAAATGGTATACTAAACAAGAAATAGCCAAGGAAAGCGTGTTTATCAAACAGATGAGAAGCAGAAGCTTGTACCAGTGCTTGTTACTTCACTCTCAAAAATAATGCAATTGAATTTTGGGGCATAAGGTTGGATTGGGTTGTTTTGGGGGGAGGAGACCAAACAGCGAGGTCATCGGTCTCATTGGACTAGGGAAGGAAGTCGGCCGTGCCCTTTCAGAGGAACCATCAAGGCATTTGCCTGTAGCGATTTAGGGAAATCACGGAAAACCTAAATCAGAATGGCCGGACGCAGGATTGAACTGTCGTCCTCCCGAATGCGAGTCCAGTGTGCCAACCACTGCGCCACCTTGCACGGTGGAGCGTAAGGATTTTTGATTTGTTGCCTGATAGTTACGTAACATCATCTACATCACAAAACTTTTTATGCGAAAATGGTGATGATGGGAGTCCCGGGCTGTAACAACATATTTGGTCCTGCACAGAAGGGTGGTATTCGGCTCATTGTTATGTAGCGTAAAGTGCACTTTCACACTCGAGGTCGTGCGTCCAGATGCAGGATGCTAAAGTTATTGACCATTATGTGTCCTTTCACACAACAGGCGCAGAACGTCGTCTTCGGTTCGCTGGAAAAGCGGTGTAGCTAGCTGGTCAAACGAATTGCAACTACTCGCCTCCCGCAGAGTCAAATGGGAGTCATTAGACTGGAGGTACTGAGACGATTCTCGCCAGTCGTGTGCGACACAGTTTTGCACAAAATGCTCAGTTTCGATGATATACACTGACCAACCAGCTACCTAACAGTCAGTATGTTCACCTTTGGCACGCATAACAACGGCGACGCGTCGCGACATGGAAGCAAAGGGACCTTGGTAGGTCGCTGGAGAGGGTTAGCACCACATCTGGGCACACAAGTCACCTAATTCCCGTAAACGCCGGGAAGAGTGCGATGAGATCTGAGGCTCCATGCCGATCACTTCACAGCTGTGTTAGATCGGGTTCGGGTGTGGCAAACTGGGGATCCAACACATCATTTGGAACTCAGCACTGTGCTCCTCGAATCACTCTACCACACTCCTGTCCTTGTGACATAACACAATAACTTTTTGAAAAATGCCACTGCCGTCGGAAAGCATGATAGTCACGAAGGGGTGTACGTGGTCTGAAAGCAGAGTACGATACTCCTTGGCCGTCATGGTGCTTTGTACGAGCTCCACTGGAGCCATGGATGTCCATGTGAACGTTCCTCGGAGCCTAACGGATCCGCCGTCGATTTGTCCCCCTCCCACAATACAGGCGCCAAGGAGGTGTTCCCCTGGAAGATGACGGATTCGCGCCCTCCCATCGGCATGATGAAGAACGTATTGGGATTCATCAGACTATGCCACGTTCTGTCACTGTGCCAACTTCTAGCCCGATGGTCACGTGCCCATTTCAGTCGTAGTTGTCGGGTGTGGAGGCCCATCGTTAGGAGTGTTCGGTGCACTGTGTGTTCAGGCACACTTGTACCCTGCCCATCATTGTTCCGCCACAGTTCACCGCCTGTCCTTGTTTATCAGTCTGCCCAACCTACGACGTCCTACTTCTGTAATGAGTGGTGGCTGCCCAACCCCATGACGTCTGGACATGGTTTCACCTTGGTTTCGGCATATGCTGACACTCACATCATCACTCCGCGAACACTCAACAAGTCGTGTAGTTTTCGGAATGCTCGTGCCGAATCTCCATGCCACCACAATCTGCCCTCGCTCCTGTTCAGATAGTTCACGCCTTCCACATTCCACACGGACAGCACGCTCGGTGATACTACATGCAACTTGCGTGTGTCTGATTAGCTAGCGCCCTAACGGGTTTATATCGGTAGTAGACTGATGCTCGTAATGTTCTGGCTAATCAGTGTAAGTACATTGTCAAGTCAGCAGCCTCCTTGCTTCTGCCTATAACCCGTTGTCTATCATTATTGTACATTATAGCATAGGTTTTCTGTACGTGTCTGACGGTAGAGAGAACAGTGAATATATTCGATGTTGACAATTTCATTGTGGAAGTGCTAAGAAATATACTGTGCACCGTGGGACTATGAGGACAAAGCAGAAAAAAGCTGAAGCTTGAAATGATAAATATAGATTATATAATAGGAATTTTGATTCCTTGCAACCACAGGGGAAGGAAATAGGAGGTAAGCAACTGAAATATTTGTTTTATAATCTTTTGCCAAATATTTACCTCACAATGTACAAACGTGTATAACTGGTGAATTCTACTGGATATCTTTCCGTGCAAAGTAACAACAACAGTTTACAAAATTCCTACCTTGATCTGTGAAATTTTTCAGTCATAATTTAGAGCGTACTGCAGTTCTCATTCTCCAGCAATTTTGACGAACTTGTCTCCTAAATCATTTGTAATAGTTTTCACTGTATTTGATCTGCTGTTTGTAACCGAGGCAGATTCCGTATCATTAAAACCATTACATTACAACCTATCTCCAAATTGCATTCCATCTCGAGAGCGAACAATTGTTAAGCACAACGCAACATTTTACGAACTCCTTCCACATTCGAGGGAGACATTGAAAGTTTAGAAAGAAATATTCCACATTGGCTGTCGAATATTCTTTTATAAAAAGTCACGACCGGTTTCGCGCCATTAGAAGACGCATCCTAAGACGATAAAGATTATTTTTAATAGGTCATCACCGAAAGGTCGCCTTAGAGCCACTGCCCATCATTGTAAGCACTCCCCTGCCTGCTGGCTCCCAATCACCTTTCTGCTTCTGACGCAGTTGTGCTGCCCCTTTCGTTTTAAATAAAGAGTACCGCTATTAGGGTGCTATTTGTTTACACTGTGACGCGAATGATGAGGAGTGGCTCTAAGGCAGCTACATATCGGCGAAGACCTATTAAAAAATCTTTATCACATGGGGATGCGTCTTCTTGGGGTGCGAAACCGGTCGTGACTTAATAAAGAACTATTATACAGCCAATGTGGAGAACTTCTTTCAAAATGTGGAGATTTGGCTGTGATTGACCGCAGTTTAATATAACATGCTCAAGACGTTGATAGATCAGTGAAAAATTTACCAATTATCGGGCAGTGAGGCAAAGCTGTACCGGCAAAAACACAAACCTCATTTGCAGACAAACTGAATGTCTAATATGCAGCAGACACAAGTGCCGTAAGTAGGTTTGAGGTCCTCTGCAATGGACGTCGGCTAGGTACGTCAAATATTTTTTCTAGAATGTTTCTCCTGAAGGAAGAATTCTTAAGAGAGGACATAACGATTTATTTCTATACTCTTCATTTCTTCATAACGAGATCAAAAGCGAAACATTTTGGAACATAGGAGCTCTACAACAACAAGCCGACATTCGTCGGTTCAGCTACCATGCGCGGGGCGTGGGCTGTGATCGGCTACAGGAAACGGGTCTCTGCATCCAAATGCACCTCCTCTCGAGTGAAAAAGACCTAAGGCTGCAATCACAGGGACTCGCCATTGTTCACTAGATCCCATCGTCATTAAGTCGATCGAAAAGTTCGGCTGACTGCTTCGCCACAGTGGGTCTGATTTCGTAGTCAATTGCCTGCAGAATATATGTCGAACAAGTCCTATATTCAGGATATGGTTTGATAAAAGACTACGAAACCATCCAAACCACATCAAAAATTCTCAACACATGGCGAATGTAAATAGGTCTTCCCTCACTTATTCAAACACTTGGAAAAAAATTACAAATAACAGAGAATGACAGGAGCAATATTCACTGCGTATTTTAAATTCACGCAGTGTTAACGCTTCATCATCAGATTCGTTTACTCATGAACGCAAACAGAAATCACTGTTTTTTGAAATTCAAAACCCCTCATTTTCCTACAATGTCTAAGACGTATGCAGGGTAGACAGAGAGAGTCTGAAAAGCTTGAAAGAGTGTCGCTGGTAAGGCTGCGCTGGGAAATAATTGTTAACAAAAAAAATCGATACGTTGCTCCGTTTCCGAGTTAATTAGCACTAAAATTAGCCAGTCAGGCCGTCGCTTGAGCAAACTGAAGAGACTCACCAGAGACGGGATCGTCAAACGTCTACTTCGTTTGGTTTCCTAAAACCGAACAAGAGAACAATACAAACATTGGACATGGGACGGCAGTAAGGATCGAACCCGAACCAAAGGCTAAGCACTCTCGTGCGCTGTCATCTACGCTATGAGAACAACTGACAGTAATTTAATCTGGCGAGTCGCTTGTATTTACACATGCAGCGGTGTGATTGCCTAACGCCAATGTACGAGTATATTAACTCGAGCACGGAACAAAACCTACCCTGCAACACATTTACAAGCTTTTCAAACTGTTTCTGAACACACTGTACATTGCCAGTTTGTCAAAGCATCATTGGCCGGTCAGATGTGCGTGTTTGACTAATGGCGATATGTCACATGGAGATTAATAAGTAATGCCAAGAGTATGCGTCAGACAACGGGATTCAATTCTCATTCGGTCACAGGATTATTGTACTGCCATCTTTCCCTCATTTCATCTCTGTAAATACTGTTTTCTCTGTCTTGACCTGAACTTATAATTTTGGTTACTGGTTTTGACATACCATGTGTATACAGGGTGAATCGCCTAAAACTGCACTGAAAATATGCTGCTGATATTCGGTTCTCACAGAATGGATTGGTACTCAACGGCTCTTACAGTTAGTCAATCAACAAATTGTAACAATACTCAGAAAATACACTTTACGTACAAATGCACGCTTTTCTTCATGGAACAATGCCTGTTTTCTTCATGGAACAATGCCTATTGATATTAACAGACTAAAAGTAGGGTGAATTAGAATATCAGTGGTGTTTGTAGCTGGATCCTAGTGCGAGTCGTTTACGAGGTATTGTATTTTGAACATTCCGGCACCGACACTTGTACAGTACCTGTGGCAGCATACACTAAAGAACAACACGAGTGCATACACTATTTGTGTGGCTTCTGACTAGTAATGAGGCAATTGACTATCACAGATTGCGTTCTAAATGACCATCAGCAGCGGCAATACACGCTTTCAGTCTGGAGTGGAACAATTGCTACACACGTAGAAGAATATACACCAAAATTCGTGTGTTGGAATATACATTAAAAGGACCCTGGTCCCACGGTGAGGAAGAACTGTCACCCTTTTTGCAGCATCTAAATTAAATTCTATCCACGAGAATATCAAATTTATGATGGGTGTGGGGAAGGGAGGCTTTCTGCCAGTTCTGTACGCCTTGGTCAGATGGAAAGTCAATGGATCAATTGGAGCATTCCAGTTACAGTAAGCACACACATAAAAACTGTATTTTCAGGCGTCTAGTTGCCTACCCATCACACACTATTGGCGTCCTTCGAACTTTCGTGCACCGGCCATATGTTGTGACTGATGGAGACAGCCTTGCAAAGGAGCTGCAACACCTACAGTCAGTGGTCAAAGAAAATGGATATTATCCACATCAGATCACCACAGCTTTAAGGAAGGAGACAAAGAGAAGGAGCAGTTCAAGTACAGGGCATTCCGCCTGTACCTTAGCAATATTTTGTCGAAATTAGGCAGAATCTTAAGAAAACAACAAGTCAAAGTAATCACCCACCCACCTACAGAAACTTGTGCTCTTCTCGGTTCGGCAAAGGACTATCTCGGACTACAGAACGCTGCAATCTACAGAATACCTTTCCAGTGTGGCAAAGCCTACATTGGTCAGATAATGCACACGTTGCGTGAAAGGTGCGTTGAACATGATCGCCACACCCGTCCTTCGCAGACCTGTAAGTCAGCCATAGCCGAGCACTGTATCTCCACAGGACATTACACTGCCACGGACACCTTGGTCTCGACGAGATCCTTCTGGGATTCAATCGTTGAGGAATCGGTGGAAATACGGTTTGCGCTAGATCTTATTGATCGTGATGGTGGCTTTCAACTGGATAAGGCATGGGTCCTGGTGATTTCTTTAATTTTTTCAGGAAGAAGGCATTGTATGACCAAAGACACATCTAGCGACACTTTATTTAATTATTTTTGAGATATGAATTTTAGCTCTGTGTGTGCACATTCCGACAGAGAGCGGGCATGTAGTATCGCAGTACGCCTGCGCATGCGCGCCATAGATGGAGCAGTATTCGAAGAGGGCAGGTAAGTCGACACAGGTCGCTCATGCAACGGTTGCCTGTGAGCATACGTCGTCGCGCGATAATTTTTGGTAGAAAGGTAGCTATGTGAACTAACAATATCACGTGCAAAACACTCAGCTGAAGATGACTCAATGATTATCATCCGAAATATCGTGGTAAGAAGACGATGTCATCCGGCTGCACTCTCGAAATTTAATGGAATACTCCTTACGTTGGGAAAATTTCAAGAATCAATCCCTTAACTATTTCCCATTTATAATTCCTGTCTAAAATTAATATAAAGCCCTCCTTCTGGAAGACACAAAGGCCATCATCCACCTAGTAAAAATTCTCTCTTCCCCAAACATATTTCACTCCTAATCTTGCCGGCCGGTGTGGCCGTGCGGTTCTAGGCGCTTCAGTCTGGAACCACGTGACCGCTACTGTCGCAGGTTCGAATCCTGTCTCGGGCATGGATGTGTGTGATGTCCTTAGGTTAGTTAGGTTTAATTAGTTCTAAGTTCTAGGAAACTGATGACCTCAGAAGTTAAGTCGCATAGTGCTCAGAGCCATTTGAACCATTTTTGATCCACTCCTAATCTTAATGGGTAAAATCCTGAAACGCTTAATCCTCCCCTCCATACAGAATTTTCTCTGTAACAAGAACATTACCATTCCTAATCACTTCGGTTTTCAGGCCACACATGATATCATATCCCTGGCCAGCCAGTTGATCAGCAAATCTGCAAGGCTAGGGTGGATGGGAAAAGCATGAGAGCGGTCCTCTCGGATATGGGGTAGGCCTTATTTACAAGCTTTACTAAAATGGGCCACCATTCCACATAATTAAGATCCTGACATAGTCAATAGGTAATAACAAATTTTATGTTAATGTCGATAGAAGTAATGTAATATAAGCATAATTGAAATGGTGGTACTAATGATGCTATCCTGTGCCCAATTTTTAAAGCATTTGCATCAGTGATATACCAAAGCAGGAAAACCGCAATCTTGCGCTCTTTGAAGGTGATAGTTCAGTCTATGTTAGACAACACAACCTCAACTGACTCGCCATGGACTTGCAGAGGAGAAATTACTCAATAGTGCTGTTTTGGAAAATTAAAATTAGTAGATTATGTTCACTATCATGAGGAGACCTCGCAAAAGTTTGTTCTATCGATGGGTCGTACCTCCATTCGTGTCAATCGCTTACATGTTTGGAATTTTATTCTAAACTTCCTTGGAAATGTCGCACAACAAGCGCAGACAACAGAGATTCCGTTTTGGATTTTCACTCTGCAGCGGAATATTCGCTAATATGAAACTTAATGGTAGATTAAAACTGTGTGTCGTAACGTGCATATTTCGCAGGAGAATTAACGTCAAGTTTGGTAGGTAGGAGACGAGGAACTGGCGGAAGTAAAACTGTGAGGACGGGTCGTGGGTCGAACTCGGGTGGCTCAGGTTGTAAAGCAGTTGCCGTGTAAGGCAAAGGTCCGACTCAGAGCCTCGGTGTGGCACACAGTTTCAATCTTCCAGCAAATTTAATATCGGCGCACACTCCGCTGCAAGGTGAAAAGTCTTTATGGAAACAATCCCCCAGGCCGTGGCTGGCGAGGAGCCCACACGCCACTCGGAGTTATACACTTTTTTATATTTACGATACATGAAGTTGAAACTCGAATATCAGGTGGCTAAGACAATTTGATGAAACTCTACAAAATTCTCGATAAAATCAACTTTGAAGTTTTCCGACAGTATATAATAGTTTAATGTAAGGTGCCAGTATTTGGACAAGTGGTGTACCTTTGTAGGAGAATGCTCGCATGCCACGGGGCAGCCTCATTTTGATTCCCAGCAGACTAAAGCTTTAAACGAAGTTGCATGTTCTACGAGCATTTTTGTGAAGCGTGAAATTCATAAAATGGAAAATTTTATTTTATTTTTTAAAATTAACCAATCATGATAAAAACCTTTTATAAAAGATCAGTAATAAAGAATTTATATTTGCAATGAAAACTGGATTTTTGTGTGCTGTATGAAACTATAAATAAGGAGACGTGCATTTTTCATAAAAACGACAGTTACATATGTGTTAATTAACATATATGTTATGAATTTTGTATTTCAGTGACATAAGTATTCGAACTGAACGAAAAAAAAAAATGGTTCAAATGGCTCTGAGCACTATGGGACTTAACATCCTAGGTCATCAGTCCCCTAGAACTTAGAACTACTGAAACCTAACTAACCTAAGGACATCACACACATCCATGGCCGAGGCAGGATTCGAACCTGCGACCGTAGCAGTCCCGCGGTTCCGGACTGAAGCGCCTAGAACCGCACGGCCACCACTGCCGGCTGAACGAAAAATAAAACGAAAAGAATAATTATCGGAAAACGACTAAGTCCAGCGATCACGTCTGGCGGGCTCTCGATTTTTTTCGCCGTCTTCTGTTGGCACCCACCTACATAGGGAGAAATGATCATCACGATAAAATAAGAGAAATCAGGGCTCGCACGGAAAAATTTAAATGCTCGTTTTTCCCGCGTGCCGTTCGAGAGTGGAACGGTAGAGAGACAGCATGAAGGTGGTTCATTGAACCCTCTGCCAGGCACTTTATTGTGAATAGCGGAGCAATCACGTAGATGTAGATGTCTTTATGTATTTTTCGCTTCCTTGAAATGCTTTTAGAACCATCTTTGTTTAAAAATTCCAAGCTTCCAGCACTTGAACTTCGGCTGCTCACATAGCAAGCACGCCCTATACTACAAAGCCACACTACCTGTCGAAAGACTTATTTTAGTTTAGCGTGTTAGAAATGCCCGGAAAACTTCAAAGTCGATTTTCTCGAGTATTTTTTAGAGTTGCATGGAACTGCTATGGGACACTGATGTTTGAGTTCCGAAATTCACGTACCACAAATAGCAAAAATTACAAAAATCCGGTCACCCTCTAGTTTCATTGTAAGCCATGTCCCCGCAGTATATCTTCTTCCAGGAATGCTAGTCCTGCAAGTCTAACAGGATAACTTCAGTACAGTTTGGAAGGTAGGAGGTGAGATGCTGCCAGAAGTAAAGCTGTGAGAACGGTTAGTGAGCCGGCCGGGGTGACCGAGCGGTTCTCGGCGCTACAGTCTGGAACCGCGCGACCGCTACGGTCGCAGGTTCGAATTCTGCCTCGGGCATGGATGTGTGTGATGTCCTTAGGTTAGTTAAGTTTAAATGGTTCTAAGTTCTAGGGGACTGATGACCTCAGAAGTTATGTGCAATAGTGCTCAGAGCCATTTGAACCATTTGAACGTGTAGTGAGTCGTGCTCGGGTAGTTCATTGGGTAGAACAGCTGACCGCGAAAGGTAAAGATCCGGGGTTCGATTCCCGGTCCGGCACACAGCTCTAATCTGCCAGGAAGTTTAATAGAGTTTCCATTACATTATTCCAATTGTAAGCACTGATCGAGGGCAATGGCTAGACTGCCAGACGCAAATTTGTAAATATGAAAGGTTTTCGCTCTTCCTGCTGTAATATATTGCTGCGATATCTTTGGCATCACTGTAAAGTTTCGTTTATATAAAACCAGCTGAGTACCTGGCGTTCCCCGGACATGCATTTACTTAAGTCCTCTACTAGTACATCTCCCCCTCTTTCTATCTGTCTGCGCCCCCTCCCTCCCTGTCCATCTCCTTCTCCATCCTCTGCCCACCAATCATCTATGTCTGTCTCCTCCTTCGCTTTCTCTCAGTCGCTCTCCTCATCTTGCCTTCTCTGTTCGTGTCATTCTCCTTCCTTCTCGCTCCATGTTATCACCCCCAACCCAATAGTATGCTGCTGCTTCTTACCCCTACACAATTTCTTTCCGGGTAACAAGTGATTGGAGCACCAAGTATGGTTGAAATTGATCTAGTGGTTTAGGATAAGATGTGGAACATACATCTACTTTTATAATACTTATGGATTCATATGCTGCAGAATAAACTTCTAATAATCGTAACAGACGCTACCTGGGTCATTTTCAACACACTCATACATCAGGTTACAAATATGCCGTGAATCACTTCCATTATTCAGACACGAACACAGCTATTCTGTAACACGTTAGAAAATTAAGACCCCATTTCATTGCTAGGTTCCTGACCGTTTTTAAGTAAACTGCAGACACACCAAGAACACGATCGCTCTCCATTTCAGACGATATATATCCTGCCAGAAGTGATGAATATACTAGAAGTAAATGAAATGAAACTGCACTGGTTGAGAGGGTACGCCATTTTATTTCAGTGCTTACAAAACTGAGTCATGTTTACAAACAACTTGTCCGTACGTGCCTACGTATCAGTACGACGCTGCAACCAATCTGGCCTGGAAGCATGCGCTGAATCGGTTGGGGAAGATGTCGCAAGGCCGTTGGATCCTCTTCAGAGGCCACGTGACCCACAACTGTTGTAACTAGTCCTTCATTGTCTAGATACTGTTACAGGCACAGAGTTGACGTCCGAGTTTCAAGAGCTGTGTCAGCGGCTTTGAAATTTTTTGCCACTAACACAGTACTTAAGAAGCAGACCTCAAGTTCAGTGGGATTTTCGATTGTAACGCTATATTTGAAAGGCTACTGTAGGCGAACGAGGAGCAGACTAGTTTTCTCGCTATCGCAGCTGTAAGCGCACTGACGTACTGATGAGTTAATGTAGCGGCTGATCGAGTCCAAAATGGTTCAAACGGCTCTGAGCACTATGGGACATAACATCTGTGGTCATCAGTCTCCTAGAACTTAGAACTACTTAAACTTAACTAACCTAAGGACATCACACACATCCATGCCCGAGGTAGGATTCGAACCTGCGACTGTTGCAGTCGCGCGGTTCCTGACTGAGCGCCTAGAACCGCTAGACCACCGCGGCCGGCGCTCGAGTCCTTCCAACACCTTACTTCCCATGATACATGAAAACGATCAATAACACTCTCTTGCATCTCCCTGATATTACTTTACTGTCACTGCACTTGGTTTAATATTTTGTGTTCTGTCTGTCAAGAAATTTTCAATCCCTTCTCAAACATGCTTATACAGGGTGAGTCACCTAACGTTACCGCTGGATATATTTCGTAAACCACATCAAATACTGACGAACCTTTTGTGGCGGTGTTCGTAGCGACAAACACTTGGCTGTAAAACGGCTTACGAAGTCACCGCCACACTTTTAATAGCGGGCCGACCGGTCCGCTGGAACAGTAAACAGAAAGATGAAAACCCAAACACTCAGATTAAATAAAAGTCGGTACTTATCTTTATTCATGAAGATACAGAAACACAGTAGTGAACTCGGTGTCTACAGAAAACTGTCTGGTTCGAGTCGGAGCGGCTAGGTCAGCGTCGGCTGACGACAAACAACAACTCTGCTGCGATGAACACACAACTGACTAGCAAGTACACAATTCGGTGGCGAGTATACAACTGAGCGGCGAATCTAGAACTGTCCTAGCGCTCGCGACTCCAGCGCTTAAGAAGCCAGAAGCCAGCGGTGGCGCGCGCAGACTTGCGGCGATTTGCTGTCTCGCTGGCGCTGCTTATGCGGACGGCGTCCGGACTTTGATGCTGCCAACCTTTTTGGCAGCGGGCTCGGTTGGCATTACTGGCTAGGATACAACAGAACCGATTCCACAGACCGAACGTGAGGAGAGGGGCTAGTGTAATTGTTTAATACAAACCATACAAAAATGCAAGGAAGTATGTTTTTTAACACAAACCGACGTTTTTTTAAATGGAACCACGTTAGTTTTGTTAGCACATCTGAACATATAAACAAATACGTAACCAGTGCCGTTTGTTGCATTGTAAATCTTAATTACATCCGGAGATATTGTAACCTAAAGATGACGCTTGAAACCTCCGACGTTCAGTTACGTATTGTAACAAACACGGGCCACGGTCGGCGAGCAGCATCTGCAGGGACATGTTTACGATGACGACCGCGTTTACGAGTGTGCACTGTTGTGGTTTGGTCTAGCTGTCACAGTGTCCGCATGTAGCGCTTGCTGCTATTGTTATTCTGCATTCGTCTCCGCACGCAGACCAACTGTAGTACACCGTGTTACCAGACGTCTGTGATAGTGTAGTGTTGTAGGAACTGTGACCATGGTGTATTTGAACTCTGAAAAGGCGGAGATGATACTCATCTATGGCGAGTGTCGACGAAATTCAGCTGAAGCCTGCAGGGTGTATGCAGAACGGTACCTGGACAGAGAGCATCCAGCGTGCCGCACATTGCTAAACATCTACCGCCAACTGTATGCAACAGGTACGGTCGTAGCACGCAAACGGGTCCGTAACAGGCCCGTCACAGGAGAAGCGGGTGCAGTTGGTGTGTTAGCTGCTGTTGCCATGAACCCACAGATGAGTACACCGCTTTCACCCGTTTCATATGTCGCTACATCAGCAATTACATGGTGATGACTTTACTCATCGAGTGCAATTCTGTCACTGGGCATTAACAGAGAGTGCGTCGCAGTTCTACCCGTTTACCGATGAAGCGGGTTTCACAAACCACGGGGCAGTGAATCTACGGAACACGCATTACTGGTCCGTGGATAATCCTCGCTGGCTCAGACAGGTAGAGCGACAGCGACCGTGGACTGTAAATGTATGGTGCGGAATCATTGGCGACCACCTCATTGGCCCTCACTTCATTGCAGGGGCCCAAACAGCTGCAACATACATCGCGTTTCTACAGAATGATCTGCCAACGTTGCTCGAAAATGTCCCACTGGAAACGCGTCGACGCATGTGGTATCAGCATGAAGGTGCACCTGCACATTCCGCAATTAACACTAGGCTGACCCTTGACAGGATGTTCGACGGGCGTTTCATAGGACGTGGAGGACACACAAATTGGCCAGCCCGTTCTCCTGATCTTACACCTCTGGACTTCTTTCTGTGGGGTACGTTAAAGGAGAATGTGTACCGTGATGTGCCTACAACCCCAGAGGATATGAAACAACGTATTGTGGCAGCCTGCGGCGAAATTACACCAGATGTACTGCGGCGTGTACGACATTCATGACGCCAGAGATTGCAGTTGTGTGTAGCAAATGATGGCCACCACCTTGAACATCTATTGGCCTGACATGTCGGGACACATTCTATTCCACTCCGTAATTGAAAACGGAAGCCACGTGTGTACGTGTACCTCACCCCTCATGGTAATGTTCGTGTGCGTCAGTGAAAAAGACCGATAAAAAGGTGTTGGCATGTGGACGTAATGTGCTGTTCCAGTCTCTTCTGTACCTAAGGTCCATCACCGTTCCCTTTGAATCCCTACGTAATTCGTTGCTCTCCGATACACACGATCGAACAGCGGAGGAGTGGTACTCAAGCGTCAACTTTAGGTTACAATATCTCCGGATGTAATTAACATTTTAAAATGCAACAAACGGCACTGATTACGTATTTATTTATATGTTCAGATATGCTAACAAAACTAACGGGGTTCCATTTAAAAAAACTTAGGTTTGTGTTAAAAAACATATTTCCGTGCATTTTTTTATGGTTTGTATTAACCAATTACACTAGCCACTCTCCTCACGTTCGGGCTGTGGAATCGATTCGTCAGTATTTGACGTGGTTTACGAAATATATCCAGCGATAATGTTAGGTGACTCACCCTGTAAATTCCAAACATAAGAATTTTCTATGGTGGAAATGGGCATAGTAATAAATCAGAAGCTTTTAGAGACACCAGTTCCCTCTAACTACATCTACCCACGTCAAATGATTCATAAGGTGTCAAGAGAGGGAACTGGCTTATGCATGATCTGTGTCTTCGGAAATCATACTGATTTCCCCAGAGAAAGCAACTTTTGCAGGTCCGTCATTACGTTTGTATTTAGATGATGTTCTGTACTCTGCTACAAATTAATGTGATTGATGTAGAACTGTAATTCTGTGGACCAGTTTCTCCGTGTTTCTTTCAGGTGAATATGGCTTTGTTTCAAACGCTGGGAACAGTTCTCTGCTTGAGATATCATCCCTGAACCACTGAGTTTGGAAACTATGTATACACCTAAAAATTGTTTAAGGTACTATTATTGACTGCTATTTCTATCATCGTTGCAGTTCCACGATTTTTGAATGCTTTCGTTTTGCAGCTGCGATTTCGGTCTATATCTCACCAACAAATGTCTAAATAGTCTTCACATGCGATTAAAATATCGTCAGGATTTGAAGAAGTCGTCCGATAATACAGTATATTGTTAGGGTGAATACTGGTAGCCAAAGGTGTTTCTGTCACTTCTGCCTCCCTGCGGTGTTCTTTTGTACTTACTGAGCAGTAGGCGCCGTCTCTTGAATCTTCACGATGTTTGTTTGCCCACGGCAGACTGTGCTGCCTTTAAGTATTGCCCTCGGTATACATGTTTCTAGAGTTTTATCGATAGTCGTTTAACGTTGAACCACGGTCTTACGGTACCCATTTAAAGTGGTCATAGTTGCTGGTTGAAAAATTTAATCTCTTTCTTATAATTTACCGCAGATACAGCCTATTTGATTTATTTTTGTGCTCTTGATACCTTGGTGACTGTTTTTTCCACATACGCATCTTCTGGGTCTGCTGCCAACAAATTTAATCCACAGGTAGGTGTCACATCGATCTTTGATATGTAATTTTGAGGTAAAACTTCAGTAACAGTTTCCAAGAGTGTTGTTCAGTTTGAGGTTGCGCCATGGTGGAAAGCGGATCCAATCACATTAGGTCTTCTGTGGTTTCCATAAATCACTTAAGACAAGTACGGCCATTTTCCTTACCCATTGCTCTCCAAACCGACCTTGTGTTTCGTCTCTGATAACCTCGTCGTCGAAGGGGTGTTAAATCCTAATCTTTCCTGTCTCATTACCAGGTTGTTTTCCTCTTCCGCTACTTCTAGACCAGTAATTTTCCAACCGTATCGCTTGGTGGTTAAAAATCCCCTGCAGCTATTGTGCACTGATATGGAACCTAGATTATACCCCATTAAACATTTATTCGAATTTAGCAGTTGTTTCTGCCTTGTGCGACCTCAGTGGGAATTCGGAGAAATTTATCCAAGAGGGAGAAAAATTCAAAAGTTAGTAATTTTATTATAACTGAATGCGTGTGTAGGATAACATGTTCTGGCTCAATAATAAATCTGACAAGAAGTGCAAAAGTTTCATTACTTCAAACAACTGATATTTTTCCATTTAGTATTTTAAGCCAGACAGCTGAGATTGATTAACGGTAAGCGCATTTCAGTAGAATATTCGAAGTACATCTTTTTAAAACACCAATATGAATATGGATGCCATATTTTGATTTCAACGATCTGAAATAACATCTTCGGGGCATCCAACGAATTACTAAACATAGATCTATAGAACATTCAAAAGATTGCAAAAATTCCCATATTGTAAGAGGAAACGGAAAATTATAAGCTACAAAATAAAAAGGCAGAATGATTTAGCAAATCGTATTGTGCATAAACAAAAACAGCCAACAAAAATGGCAGATAATACTCTTTGTAGTGGAGAAACAGGCAACAAACTTCATAAACGACTTATTGAACTTTGATGGCATTTGCAACACATTATTTGCATACTGGCTTTACATCTGACCACGTCAGTTGATTTAATCCACTAGTTTCATGCTTTTCATTTTTTGATGTTGAACTAAATGTGTTTTGAAATCTGCATGTTTGTGTTGCTTGGATCCAGTGTAGCAAGTGTAGCCTAGGTCCAGAATACGAGCAGAAGAACGTGGGAAATCTCTCAAAATCACCTTCAAAGTGGCCATATGAATACTGACCTTCAACAACTGAACCAAATCAATCCTCGTTTGAAATTTGGCACATTATTGAGCAGCCCTGCCAAGTGGACTGCCTGCGTGTACCGCTGGGTTGCACGCAGTGGAGTTTGAGACGGTGTTAATTTTTGGTAAAAAGAAAGAGGTCCTGTACTCTGCTGGTGAGTAGAGTAGCAAACAATCATTGCTACAAATTTATGAAAATTCTGTAAATATTGAAAAGTCCGTATCCAGATTCCAATAGGCGGCAAGTGCTCGCTCTTGTGGACGCCCGTGGCGACACCAAATTCATTGGATACCGTAGAAACAAATTTCATCCTGCGCAAGCATGGCTGTAGTGAGGCATGATAATCAATACATAGAAAGGACCCCGAAAAAGAATGTGTGAGTATTTTTCTCGTGTCACCTGTGTCTACGCCGCCGTAACACGAGCCGCATACTCCCTGGGGTGCACTAACGTCAGTTCATACGCCGACAGCTGCGCCAGAGCGATACTGGTCGATGGGTGGAAAGCGTCGATGTCAGAGCAGTTGTAAACTTGACAGACAGACAACTGTTCTCTCCGAGGGACTTCATTTCGTAGCGGATCCCACTGCACTCGCTCTTGCTCTCACTGCGTGCAACCCCCTCACGAAGCAGTACCAAAGGATTCTCATCAATCACAATCTATGATTCAAACACTGTGAAAAAATTGTTTGATAAAAAGAAAAATTCAAATTAATACATCCTCCGATTAAAAGACAGAGATAAGTCTGCATTGTTTTACCAGTTGCTTACACTGTCCCTCCTTACTTAGTTTTATCGTTGTGCATTCTGCAGGTATTCTCCACATGCTAATGTAGTTGATGTGACTCTTCATGAGACAGAACGCATAGTCACAGGCTGCCTTACACCATCTCCAGTCAACAAGAACTTCCCACTCGTGGGGATAGCATCTCCGGATATAAGAAGACAAGTAGCATCACATATTGTAAGCAGGAGCAGGAAACTGGTCCAAGGTATGCACTGTAAGGGGCTCACGTATATCGATCACGATTGAAATCCATTGAAAGGTTCCTCACTACAACAGTAACAATTACAATTTTAGCAGAAGCACACCGAACTGAGCTGGGGAGGGCAAAGTCCCCTGGAGGATTAAGGACAGCAAACGAGAAGCTACGATCAAACGGGACTTGGAAGGTGCTTAAGAGATTGAGAACAGGGGTGACAATGTGGACCATTGATTTGAGGGAGAAGTCGGATATTAGTGATGATGAACTTTGTGAGTGTGAGGCAAGGCATGACTCTCAATACTTGTTGGTTTCCAGTAATTTGTGCGAAACCGGTGGCACGAAAGACTTGCTTCCGTCGAATGACGGTGCCGTTATGACTGCTGAACATTAAACTCACGAAGTGTGGAATATCCCTCAATCATTAATATTAGAATGAAGTTTTTGGATTACGAGGGCTATTCGGAAAGTAAGGAACGATAGGTTGCGAAATGGAAACCACAGTGAAAATGAAAACTGTTTTATTTGCGACGGTTAGCTACACCTTCCAGCTACTTCCCTACACAGTCACCGCTCAGACTTAGACATTTGTCGTAGCGTTGTACCAGCTTCTCAATTCCCTCGTTATAGAAGACAGCTGTCAGTGCTTTTTAGCAATTTTCTACTCTGGACTGCAGCTCGTTGTCTGTGTCAAAACATTGTCTTCGTAGCCAGCGGTTCATTTCAGCAGGGGTAGCCAATTACGTGCTGTATTGTGGGTGATCAAACACTTCCCATCGAAAACGCTGCAGGAGCATCTTCGTTGCCCCTGCAGAGTGCGGCTGAGAATTGTCGTGTAAAAGGAGCCACATGACAGTTATGTTATGTGGATTACATAATTTTAGGCCAAATCTTTCACCAGGCCCTCATACTTGGTGGGAGACGCTAATTTCTAGCCATCTTTACGTTCTCACTCTGAGCTCAGAACTGAAAAGAGAAACATGATACGATCGACTGGCGTACTAGACACAGTGCCAAACGCATCTGTGCAAAACTTCACCAGATTTTCACTGTATTTTCCATTTCGTGACCGATCGTTCCTTACTTTCCGAATAACCCTCGTATATTGTGGTTTAGTGATTTTTTGGACTAGGATAAGTAAATAAATTTATTTTTACGATTTGTGGTGGAAAAACTGACTTATTTTTCCTTTACGAGTATGAGCATGAGTTTATGTAAATACTGCTTAGCTATTTAGACCGAAAAAGTACGTCATACATAGTGGATCAGCATTATGTATCAAATATTAGCGTTTGGTTGTGAAGAGAACTAAAAACAGTACTGAGGCCAAATTACTGGAAAGAGCCAATCTTAATCTCAGCACAATCATTCACGTTGCATCCATTCATGACCTACTCTGCTTTTCCTTACTTCACAGAAAATCAAGTAGCTATTAACTATTTACATTTCGCACACATTGCTTTAAAATACCCTGCGTAACATCAAGGGGTATTAAAATTTTCTCGGGCTTCCAGCCGCGTCAAATCATTCTTACCACTTGACAATGACTGAGGAGAGCTCGGTCGAAAGCTCGTGGGATTTTAACCACCTGACGCGGCTGGAAGCCCGAGAAAATTTTATTAATTCGTATCGCTGCGAAACCATGCATTCATATATAACGTGGTATCATTTGAAGCTTACTGTAGAAGCAGCAACTCTCAGCACCTAAAGACATGAAGGCGCCTAACACCAATAAGGCAACCAAATGAGAGTACCGCAGATTAAAGCATGAAAAAAGCCAGTAGGAACAGCGCTAAACTCTTACCTTAAACTGCGTTATAAACGAAGATCATCAACTGACATAAGGATGGGGTGGGCCTGTCGCATTGTAGATTATCTCTGATCGCAGCACTGGACAACAACCACATCATCTCCTGGCCTTGGAGCACAGTTATCGCTGTCCCCAAAGGTACCATCGCTAACCGCACGCTACAAAGAAACGGCGTTCAAAACTGTGCTGCGACAGACGATAAAATACCGCTGCAGTGTTTGAGCCCATATAAAAACGACACGACGAGAGACGACGAAGGAACTCAGTAAAGGCGCAATATGTTAGCGTAGTCATTACCAAAGGGCAGTGGCGACGCAGAGGGAACTGAAATAATGATCATTAGAGGAAGACCGACTCGGAGTTCAAGGTAGACCGTGCAAATTCCTGCTGCCGCCATTGTACAATCTCCGTAAGGGTCACGAGAGATGACCAATGAGAAACCAATCTAAAGTATGGGAAAGTCATGTTTCTCGCATTTCACATGCGAATTAACCGGGCTGGGCTGGATCTAATACTACTACGAAATGATGTCCCCCTTAACAGTAAAGTTGCTTGCCGAGTGTATATGCAGGCACATGGAGTATATATAAGTAAGAGGGAGCCTCATAATGTGGAAAAAGCTCTTCTGGGGGTTATAAAATGTATGCGCTGATGGAATTGTGGTAAAGATAATGATTACACGTAGTGGCATATGATGATGATTGGTTTGTGGGGTGCTCAACTGCGCAGTTATCGACGTCCATACAAATTCCCAACCTTTGCTCAGCCCAATCTCGCCACTTTCAAAAATGATGATGAAATGAGGAGGACAACATAAACACCCAGTCATCTCGAGGCAGGTGAAAATCTCTGAGCCCGCGCTCGGGAAGCGAGAACGCGACCGTGAGACCACGAGCCGCACACATAACGACATAGGACACCACACAGAGTTTGCATGGCCATGTTGCAAGTGCATGACACGGTGATAAAATACTGACATACAGGGTTCGAACAACTGTATAGACATATGGAAACACCGCGACAAATGCATGCTTGAACACGAATATAGATATTAGCCGAGCTTACACGTTGCGGCGTTGTATTTGACCTCGAACGGCTACTGTGAAGTGTCCTCAATATGTTGCAAGTGCCAGAACAGTGTCCTGTGTAGTTGTAAGCGCATTATGTCGGAGCTAAGCGAATTCTAAATTGGGTAAATTATTAGTACTCGTGTGGTGGGTGCCTCCATAACCAAATTTGCCGACGTTTTTGATGTTTTAAGAGACACCCTAAAAAAGATTTTTACCGCACACAGGGAATGCGGGTAATAATCATCCGCTAAGGCACACGCGAACAAAGTATATATTGAGCCGTCGTGACAGCCGCTCATTGAAGCGGATTGTGACGAAAAATAACAGAACGACAGCTGCAAAAGTCACTGTAGAATAGAAAGTCACGCTCGCAGACACTATTGGCACCTTAACAGCACGAAATGAGCTCAATGATCAGGGAATTACAGGGTGATCTGAAATTCTAAAGCCACGTATCAGTTATGGAAATACTCGGGGAGGTAGAGATGCTCGAGCGCCGGATCGAATCCGCCTGCCGGGTTAACGACAATAATTGGCGTGTCGGCGACCCGGATGTGGATTTTAGACGATTTAACACATCCCAATGGGTGAATACCTGGTTGACACCCAAGTTCCGCCTCAGTTAGATTCACAAATACTTAAATACGTTTCGCTGCTTTCACGTGAATAACGTTACACACAGACAGTTTGGATATATGTATGCCGTCCTGGATGGAGGGGGTGGGGTGGGGGGCGGGTAACAGGGTGTCGACCGGACGGGCATCGAGCCAGCCCTTAAATCACCCTTGCCAAATCCCCCAACATCCATGCGGGTCAACAACCGTGCGGGACAAGCGGGACAAGGACACATGGGTGTTCAGGCAGCCATATTGGGGGATTTGTTGTCCCCATGGTTACTCTGCAAAGGTCACATTACTGCCATTTTGGCTGGTCAGGTCCATTCCATGGTACAGTGTTTGTTCCCGGTAGTGACGACAGAGCCCCTGTTTACACATCTCGCATCGTCCACGAGAATGTATTGTCGCTTCTGCCCTGGCCACCACAATCACTAGATCCCAATGTTATTGAACCTTTATGGTCTACTTGATCACTTTCCACCTACATCATCGTCACGTCAATTTGCCAATATTTTCCAAAAAGAATGGAACGAGTTCCCTTGAAAACCATACGGGGACTGTATTTTTCTATTCCGAGACGATTGGCAGTTGTTTTGAACGCTAACGGCTTTCCTGCACCGTATTAGGCATGGTACTGGGTTGTGCCTTTGGTTTTTCCATATTTTTGTCCATCTCCTGTATGTGTGTTATGTTCCACAAAATTAAAATCGCTCAAACACATGTAATTAAAACAATTGCACATTACTGATCGAATAATAAAAGTTTTGGTATTATTTCATTTATATATTTCGATATTTTGTCTCACTTTATCTTGGAGAGTGCTGATATTTAGAAAGTACAACTTTGAAGGAAACGAGAGGCGAAATTATGTACAGGGAAATGGGGAAAAACATTATACAAAAATACTCTAAGTTTCCGATAATGCTAAAATGAGGAAGGGAAAGAAAACTTACGTTAAGTAAAATAATTCTGTAGGAATAAGTATTTACTCCGATAAGCTATCTTATTTTTGTTAAGATCCACACGAAGGAAGACCACATACTTAAAACATACAGAGGCTCATTAATGTACGAGAAAATGTATTTCAGCGAGCACGTGCCCTCCGCCACAAATCAAACGGAATATTCCTGAGTTCAGATAGTGAAGTGTTAAACGCTATTACAGGATGCTGTAAACTGCGAGATGTGTAATATTCCTATTCGTCCTCAACGACATCCCAAAAAGCAGACTTGTAGATAGTCACACATGTGAAATCAATGCACAATCTCACTGCAACACACAGTATCGCTTTTTAATCAATAAAATCACAGGAAATATTGTATTCTGTCAAGCGTGATGACGTATGAAGTTTAGTTTTCCGGTATGTGCCACACAAGTATGACCACACAAACTATTTCACATTTTGTTTTTAAGTTTCAGTCATCAGCTCGAGCCTATCATGAAAAAAGCACGTCGACAGAAAAACATTAACTTATTGAGGAAACCATTCTTTCGTGTAACAGTATTGACATATATCTCGAAATCAATACCTAAAAATATGACGTAAAAGACACCAGTAATAAGTCTATATTTTTCTAATAATTATTATAGGTCTATATACAGCAGACGAAACGAAAGAGTATCTAAAGTGCAAATCAAATATTCGTACAAGCGCCATTTTCTTGGAATATGCAAAAGGACATGGATGTAGTGTCGCCAACAACGCCGTCACCTAGACCTCGTCAATCAGACGTGCTTACGCCGGGAAAAATGAGATGGAAGGTGCATCACAGATTTAATTAGAAGTTCATTGTTTGCATGGAGGGTGGATATGAATAATTCTTCATACAAATGACTACTGCCTGGGACTGCTAAATAGAAGATGTAAATTGAAATAAAGGCACCTTCTATAGTGACTAAACCTCTGTTAGCCCCACATTTAATTTCCATCTGAATTAACATCTCTGTTCACAGTGATTTACCATAGAATCCCTCCAGCAGAAAATTGCTCGCTGGAGGACAGTGTGCGTCACAGCTGTTAGTCAGAGAAAGCCAGAGAAGGGAAGCGGTTCCAAACACTGTAATTTCACGGTCCGCATCTCACATGCATAACACCTGTAGAGCAGAAGAATGAATTATACCGGGTATAAAGACCTTCGATGAGCAGAATACACCTCTCTTTCATAATTTTTGCCAGGGATTCCGGGAACAGCGATCGTTTATCACCACCTCTTTAAGCACGATATTTTGTAAAAGATTTGTGTGACCCATACTTCACTATTGCTCAAATATTTAAGATGCATATCAGATCAGACAAACTGGAGCCATCTAGCGCTCACAAAGAACTTGGCTGCTTAGGGAGTTTAAAAGGGAAAAGGGACGTTGATAAAACTTAACTGGCCAATACTACAACAACATCTCTCGAGAACCGCCTTCCAAAACTTGAAGAATCCCATTTCTTCACAACAACTGTGAATATTCTTCAGCTCCCTAATTATTAATACCGAGCGAGGTGACACATTGGTTAGTACACTCGACTCTCATTCGGGAGGACGACGGTTCATATTCGCGTCCGTCCATTCCGACTTAAGTTTTCTGTGATTTCCTTAAGTCGTTCCAGGAAACTGCGAAGATGATTCCTTTGAAAAGGGCGCGGCCGATTTCCCTCCCTATCCTTTCGTAATTCTACCTCGTGCTTCGTGTATAATGACCTCACTATCTGCGTGGCGCTAAACTCTAATCTTCGCTTTTCACTAACGAGGAGGATAAAGTAAGTGACATATGATTTCCCAGAAACACCACTAAGTGGAAGGAGAGTTAAAATAAAATAACACGTGTCTCGACTTATACATAGATATTCTACCGTTTACGAGAAAACGACTGCAAAAGTTTTCGATGTAACATGGACTCCTTTTAGAGGGCGCCGGTCTCAGATGAAGTGTTGGCGCAGAGGGTAGCGTCGCGGACTGTCGCTGTGTTCGAAAATCGATAATTATTTTTATTTATTTTATATTATTTTTAGTTTCTCATTTATGTAGTCATGTCTGTAGAACGTTACTACATGAATGTTTGTATCAAGTTATGGGATACAAAGCACTTCGTCTTCAGGCCACAAGTGGCCCATCGGGACCATCCGACCGCCGTGCCATCCTCAGATGAGGACGCGGATAGGAGGGGCGTGTGGTCAGCACAACGCTCTCCCGGCCGTTATGATGGTTTTCTTTGACCGGAGCCGCTACTAGTCGGTCGAGTAGCTCCTCAAGTGGCATCACGAGGCTGAGTGCACCCCGAAAAATGGCAACAGCACATGGCGGCCCGGATGGTCACCCATCCAAGCGCCGGCCACGCCCGACAGCGCTTAACTTCGGTGATCTGACGGGAACCGGTGTATCCACTGCGGCCAGGCCGTTGCCTTATGATCCCATATATACTGTAAAATTACAACTGGGTTTCACAGTGCCATACATTTATTATGTAGTGTATGTGCATGTATGGTATTTTCGGGTCACAATCTTTTCAAATGGGCATATTCTTATATTTCATTCTGATCTCAATTCTTATATTTTATTCTTATGTTTATTCTTCAGGAATATTTGGTATATTCATATGGTTGATACCGGTCGTAGAAACATTCGAAACACAGATATTCCGAACATCAGGAGCCTCACGAGAAGACAGACTTGCCAGAGTGACATTTCTTCTTGCGAATTTCATTCGGTCCGCCATGGTGGCCGAGCGGTTCTAGGCGCTACAGTCTGGAACCGTGCGACCGCTATGGTCGCAGGTTCGAATCCTGCCTCGCGCATGGATGTGTGGGATGTCCTTAGTTTGGTTATGTTTAAGTATTTCTAAGTTCTAGGGGACTGATGACCTCAGAAGTTAAGTCCCATAGTGCTCAGAACCAATTTCACTCGGGAAAGAAACGCCATTAATACTTCATGCGCTGGCGGTAATTTCGCGGGAAACCACGCATTATGGGTCACTTTTCCGAACACTGGCGCTTGCAACTGAATATGAGTCAAGGCACACCAAGGAACTTCACCTAAAACAATTTCAAATAATTTTCTTGTTTATTTATTGCTTTTTATAAATCATTCACCAGACATATAATTAGTAGAGGAATAATGTCAACGTTATTTTAGTATAAATTGGAAAAACATAAGTGTAATAATCTTGTCCGGATATGGGTAGAAAGAAGAAAAACAAACCAAAATAAATCATCGGGTTTCGAACACGGGGCACAAAATTGTGAAGCCCCGATGCCTGTCACTATGCCACCGCTTAGGATGAAATGTTTACTCGCCAACAGGCACATAAGGAACCTCGAAACCTTTGACCGTCGTTTCTCAGAAACGGTCGAATATCTATATATAATCCGAGACAGTTGTCCTCTTATAATTACCGCTCATCTAGTGGGTGAAATTTCCGGGAAGTTGCGTTATAGCAGTTGTCGTGTTCTCCTCATATTTATCCCGCAGAGATCGTCCAGTTGTTAAAACTCTGACCTAATATCCAGGAGGATGGAGTTACCTGTGTTCGGGCGCTCTGATTTAGGTTTTAGGTGTTTTTTAAAGTACTATCTGGAAATTTCTGGGATGAGCAACGCCTCAGCCGGCCACATGCCCTGTTCTCACAAAAGGTATATACTGTATGTATGTATAATGGAGCTATATATTTTCATTGTACTATGATAAGTCCTGTATCGCTGTGAAATAATCCCCGGTTAAAAAATAAGCAAGTAAGAAATGAGGAGTCCCACCGCTTCTGTTCAGGGACGAAGAGTAGGAAAAACGACACCTTGTACGTCCCGGTGCGAGCTGTTATTTGTCTAAATATATCCGAACAATGTGTATAGGATGTATGGGTACGAGGCTGATCAATATTCGTAGTTACTCCCTTGGGAGACCGTTTTTGACGTTCTGAGCAGGTTCTCGCAAGAGGCGCGAGGTCTTTCTCCGAGAGTTTGCCAGTTAAGATGTGTCACCGTCTATATGACACACCCTCGCCACCGAGCGAGGAGACGCAACGGTTAATTCAATGGAATCGCATTCGGGGGACGCAGTTCAAATCCTCGTCCGGCTACGTAGATTTATATTTTCCATGCTTCCCCTAAATCGTCGAAGGCAAATGAGGCGAAGGTTCCTTCAGGACGATTCGTCAGGTTTCCTTTCCGTGTCCTCCGTAATTCAATGTTGTGCTTCGTCTCCAATGACATCATCGTCGACGGGACGTAAAACCCTAATCTTGTCTGTTTCCCTACACTCTCTCGTCTGCCAAACAAGCCTTTGATCAATCGCAGCGCTTGTTGTATAAGCGCGATATTTTGTGTCAGTGCGAGAGAATGTGGGTCCAATACATTATTCCAGTATGAGCCGCACCAGCACTCCGTATGGAATCTCTTCTGCAGAAAATCTGCATTTTGCCAATATCCTACCAATGAATAATTGACTGTCTTTTGGCTTACCTCCAGTTGAGCTATGTGATAGTTGTACTTCATATTTTCACTCCTAAATAATGGAATCGTATGATTTACGTAGTTATGACTCGTTATCGCAGTAGTCAAACAATACCCTGCTTTTAAGGGCTGTGCCTGCACAACATAGTAGTTTTCTACATTAAGAGCTAGTTTCTCGTCTATGCACCAGGCTGGAATTTGGTCGAGATCGAATTGATGTACTTAAATTATTAGTGGATAGATTTTACTCATAGATTTTATTTATATATTTGTTATTTTCCTATAGCCTGTTATCTAGATACAAGAACAGACAATATTTTGGACATGAATTGGTATGTACATAATATTTTAACATAATTTCTTCAAAATATGTTGGTACAAAGTTTGTTAGTATAACTAAGCGTTATGGTATTCATGGGGAGGGGGGAGCGAGGGAATATATATCAAATATCTACACTGAAAGAAATAAAATCGAAAGAAAGTGAAAAACTTCTAAATACTAGCGTTCTTTATAAGTTCATCCGTTCATTCGGAATCCAGAAGGCACATGCATACTGTTGTACTGTACTGTATTACTGGTTCACAAATTTTGTAATTTATAATTCTACCCAACACTACAGTGCACAGTAGTATATTACACTTCGTTACTGTACTTGGTATCAGGATCATGCCAGATTTCTCATTTGTCTGGGTAGTTAGCCTCCAGCGGGCTGAGGCACAACTCGAAGTTCACGGAGGCTGCGCTGCTGTGTGGCCCAAGGTGTAGAGATTGTGAGATGGCTGTTTGGTACAGGTAGATGTTCTGCCCTGGGTTGTCTCGCTCTCCGACGTGTATGGCCTCTCCTTGCTTGTCTCTCAGCCATATAGGCTTGCAGTTCATAATCTGATATTCTAGCTGTCCGCGGGTTCAGCTTATGACACAGTTTCTCTTTTGGTATAATGTCGTAATTGTTGTATTACCAAACACGTTCCCGCCCTGGTCCTTGTATCATTTGCGAAAAGCCTGAGATAGGCTAGTATTCTATAGTAGGCGCATTTTATTTCAAGAAACATATTTTCACATTACTGCCGATGTAGCGCAGCGGTAAGACGATAGACTCGTATTCGAGATTACGGCAGTTCGAATCCCATCTCGGCACTAAGATTTAGGTTTTCAGTGATTTCCCTAAATCATCTGAATGCCGGAACGATTCAGCGACACAGCAGATTTCCTACCTATGCATCAGACTCCCGAGTTCGTCCTCCACTCCTAACGATCTCGTCGTCGTCAGGACATTAAACCCTAACATCTATTTAGTTTGAGGTAAACAGTAATGGCTCTACGATTAAAAATGGAATATTATAATTATTACTAATGCAATTGCTAACACAACCATTGTCAACGTCGCTACTACCATGTCGACGTCCACTACTACTGCTCTGATTGTCAGTGACATTAGTGTTCCGTGCAACAGACGTCGAATTCTATATCCATAGGATAAGCATTTCAGCGAAATGACACAAAGTAGGTACAAGTAACGCCATATAGACAGGCCAGTCACATTAAAGTGACCACCGACTTTGTTCGACGTGCCGCGGCGGGCGCGTTGCCACGGTCCGTGCGGCTGCCTCCGTCGGGCATTGGTGTGTGTTGTACATAGGTAGATTAATTAATGTGTAGGCTTAGGGACTTATGACCTCGGCAGTTTGGTCCCATAAGACCTTTCCACAAATTTCCAAATTTTGTTCGATGTCAGCGTGCCATAACAACTCACAGAAATGAGACGGCAGCGCTAGGAGTGGAGTGTATGAAACGTGTGTCGTAAGGACACGAAAATAGTGCCGTCGTTATTGTAATATGGAAACGGAGCGTTTCATCTGACGTCCAAAATGGTATCATCGTTCGCTTTTGGCCCAAGGATGGAACCATTTATGTATTTATTTATTTATTATTTATTGCCAAATTATAGACCTGTTACCTGATGTTTAAAACAGGTCGTACAACGTACAATTTTCGTTTTTCACCTTTTTACAGTTTTCTTTTCTTTTGATTTATCTACACATTTACAAAGAACGATACTTTTCAAAATAACAATAATTTTAGGTTGAAACATAAATAAAATTTTGTTGTTTTTTAAGAAGAATATAAAAATAAAATAGGATAGAGGAGAGATTTGTTAGTACCATCACCGAATGTGACTGACGGTGAATACCTGGGAATGGTTTCTTGAGCCGTTGTCCGCCAGTCACTCACACACACACACACACACACACACACACACACACACACACACACAAGTGGTTATTAGTAGAGAAATAACTTGCTTATCCTATTTTTTACTAATCCTATGTATTAACTACTTTAGGTGCCCATCCATGTACAGCATTTGGTGTTTCCTTGGCTAGATCGACAGCACTTTTGGTTATTTACTATCACATCTCAGCTTCCTCCTCCTGTTCCTCCTCATTGTCACTATTTTCGCTGTCTCTGTGGGTACCGCTGTCCATCCTCTGGAGATTGTTGTTACGCTGCACATAGGCATGTCTGTAATTTCGTGTCCGCATGTATTCTTCATGTGTTGTTTTTGAAATACTGTTTGTCAGTGCGTTTAACTGTGCCCATTGTTCTTCGTCTCTTATTGTTGTGTATATATCTATGTCTGTATCTGTGTAGTCTAAGTATAGTGTATGTCTATTGTTCGCGTACTGCCCGCAGAAAAAGACAGAGTGTTCTGGGGAACCTTCTTCCCCGCATGTGCATGTAGGTGTCTGCCTCAGACTCATGCGGTTTAAGTGCGTGGGATAAGGTCCGTGTCCGGTTACCAAATGTACCATACCGCGACTGAGATCGATATGTCTCATTCTCAACCGCTCCCTTATGTCAGGGAGGAAGTCGTACAGTCTACGTCCCTTATCACTTACATCCCACTCACCTTGCCATGTATCCAAACGCCAACTTTTAAGGTGGCGTATCGTCTCTATCGGCACACCGGTTATTGTGTGTACCTTATCTAGTCTCCCCACCTTTAACCAGTACCTTGCAGCTCTGTATTTGATCGTGATATCTATGGGGCATATTCGGAGCACCACACACAGTGCATCCGCTGAGGTGGTACCGAAGGCTCCGGATAGCCTAAGTAGGACACTGCTCTGCCCTCGTCTGACGGATGCTATGTTGGTGACCACGGTCAGTCTATGTGCCCACGTGCTAGCTGCGAAGCTGAATACTGATTCGAAGAGCGCACCGTGGTATGTACGTATGACTGGTGGAGGTAGTCTGTACTGTTTTGAATTTAGTCTCACCAGTTTGTGTACTATTTTTTCTACTTTGTCTGTTGTTAGCTTTATGTGTTCGTGGAAATTCAATGTTTCATCTATGTGTACCCCAAGATAGCGCGTAATGTGTGCTCGTTTGATGTTTGTGTCCCCAATTTTAACCGGAGGATTCCTTTGGAGTGATTCATTCAGTAAAGTGTATGTTGTTTTGTTCGGCTATCCTGAGTTTGTTGTTGTGACACCACTGAGTAATTGTTTGTAATATTCCACTGGCTTTCTCTTCTAACTGGGCTCCGTTGTTTGCAGTGACTACATCTAATAGGTCATCTGCGTAGGCGACAATTCCGTCTGACCTGTCATCCGCATCCAGGAGTTGTAGGAGGGGTTCGATTGTCATGTCCCAGAAGATGGGGCCGCAGATCGACCCTTGAGGACAGCCTTTGGTAATTCTTTTAATTACTTTCCGGCTGTCCATCTGCGATTCGACTACTCGGTCTTTACACCAGTCTAGAAAACTGTTGTACAGTGACTGCGGTACCTCTGAAACAGTGCGGGCCACCAGAGATTATCAAATGCTCCAGCAATGTCAATCATTATAGGCACGGCGTATTTCTGTTTTGTGGTGTTAACTATGTGCAGGGCCTGGTTGATGGCTTCATCTATTGATCTGCCAGTTCTGAAGCCAAACTGGTGTTGGCTCGTACCCCTGAGAGCTCTGTGTGTTTGCAGGCGCTTACACAGTAGCTTCTCTTGCATCTGTGCTATGGTGTTTATTAGGCATACTGGCCTGTAAGTCTTTGGATCTGAAGGATCCCTGTTCGCTGATTTCTTAATAATGACTGCTTTGGAGGTTTTCCATACTGTAGGTACCCTGCCCAGCCGTAAGGCATCGTTCAGTAACGTTGTTAGGAACGGGGTGATCTGCGGTGCTAGTTTTTTCAGTGTTTCCGAGTGGATACCATTTGGGCCAGGTGCTTTCTTGTTTTTGAGCTCTGAGATAGCTAGCGCAACCTCTTCTTGCGTAAAAGGACAGGTGACAGTTGCAGTGTTGTATGGTGTGTGTAGGTTTTCTCTTAGTGTTGCATGATATTGTGTGTCTGTATCGATAACGTTGTCAGGGAGCAGTTTATGCAGCAGAAACTCCCCTCGTCATCGTGCCGTCATCCTGCCTTAGCGTTCCCAGAACTAGTGGGGTTTTTATCTTCTCTGTCAGTATTTTGTATGGTTCCCCCATATATTTTGCTCTGTTTGTGTTGTTACAAATAGCTCCCATTGTTGTCCGCGCGTGTTGTATAGGGTCTGTCTATGTAAGTCTTGTGCATGTCTATATGCTTCAAGTCTTATTCGTCTGTCCCTATCTGCTACCGCCCTTTGATATAATTTTCGTTTGCGTCTTGCGTCTTGTTTGAGTCTCGTGAGTTCGTTGGTCCATGGTACTGGTGAGCATTTTGTGTTCTTTGCGGTCGGTATTGAAGTGTTTTGTGCATGTTGTATTACCTGTGTTAACTTGTGTGCTCCATAATCGATACTTCCAGTGATGTTTTCTAGACCGTGTCGTTGGATAATTTCCGTTAATTTGTTTCAGTCTGCTTTGTGCAACAGCAAGTGTCTGGTGTGTGATTTGGTCATTGTGTTCTGAGTGTGAGTTAGTGTATATGTTATGACATTATGATCACTACTGGTTAAGTTGTCGTGTACAGTCCAGTTTGTTACGTATGCCATTGCTGCATTATTTGCTAGCGTAAAGTCGATATTACTGCTCATACCATCGAACACTGCATATGGTGGTATAGGTCCTTCCGCATTCATTACATGTAATTGTGTTTCTTGTATTAGATCGGTGACGATGCGTCCTCTGTCATCTGTTCTGTCTGAGTTCCAGAGGGTCGATCTGGAATTAATGTCAGCACTTATCACTAATTTTTTGCCTCTGGCATACATTACTAGGTCTCTGATGTAGTCTGCGTACGGCTGTATTTGATGGCTGTATTGGGCGTACATGGATGCAATAACCCATGTGACGTTCCCATTAGTTAGCTCTATGGTAACCAAGTGTTGATTCCATAACTGTGTTACCTTAATTATAAGTTCTATTTAGAATTATTATTGCAGCCTTACAGTCATTGCTGCCTGTTATTGTGGTAGCATGTTTTGGTAGACATATCAGTTGCCCATTTCTATTATAAGGTTCTTGTAAGCACATGATGTCTGCCTGCAAGTCTTGTGCTATTTTAGGGATTTCCGCGCTGACTGTCGTACTGTTTTTTGTATTATGTTGTAAGATATTCATTTCTTGTCTATGTGTTCTGGGTGTTTTACGTGTACAAAAAATTTACTGCCAGTCTGTGAGTAATCGAAATATGTTCGTCCGTGTGCTCTTACATGATCTGTGTATATTTTGTCCAAGTCGAATGATACTGACCTGCGCAGGCAGACCTGGAGCATGAGATCGAGCAGCGGCTCTGCTGATGTAGGAATAATTTCTGTCCTTAGGATGATTCTGACTGTTTGGTCAGTTACTGGAAAACAGAGAGAATCTCCCTTTGGATGGCATAATCTAAGTAGCATCCGCTGCACTGTCTGCAGTATCCTTTTTTTTCTCTAGCCTACTTAAAAATAAGTTAAATTCTAAATTATCATAATTAGGTGTAGCTGGCTTGCTGTTGGTGCTGGTTTCTGTTGCGGCCTCTGAGGTGGTAGAGGACGGATTGTGGCTTGGTGTTGACCGCTGATTGGGAGACATTTTAAGACCTCTTTGGGATGTCACACGGTTACTTTTCGTTTTGTCACACGCTTCTTCAATGCTTTTTGCCTTCACACGTTTTTCACTGATGTTGGTGGTGCTTGCTGGCGTGGCGTCGGCGATGGTGGCGATTTGTATGGGACTGACTGCATGTGTTATGTTGTCTTTGTTAATGTTTGGAGTGGAGGTTGTTGCTAGACGCACGTTGACATCGTTGCAAATGTCACATGTCTCTCCCTCAGATTTGTCCTCATCTAATTGGTCTACTTTTGTAAGTCTGGGTCCGGTAGTTTTGCGTTTTGTATTGGTCTGTAGCCTGAGTGTGTCGATGTGTTTTGATTCAGGAACTGCGTGCCTCTCTGTTCCTTGTTCCTTTTCCGCGGGGTGAAGAGTGCCTCCCGAGACAAATTTGACTGGTTTGATTTACTCTTCACATTTACGTGTGTCGTAGTGTTTTCCATGTGATGATGATTCTGGTTTGTGTTCATCCTGTGTATGTGTGGTGTCATGTACTTCAGCTGGGAGAAATTGTGAAGGAGTATGTCGGTTTTGTTTGTACATTTTCTTGCGCACAATATATGTAAGCTCATCTTCCAACTCATCTATCCTCTGCGTTAATGTTATTTGGAAGTTTATCCAGTGGTGTAATTGTCTTTTAATTTGCTTTGCCACCTCGTAGTGGATGGAGCCACATATTGTCATGTCATCTATATATTCTACCGTATTAATGCAGCTATCCTGTAACATCGTTGAGTGTGTTTGGGGCGGGATGGCTTCATTATCGACGTAATTCTCCGGCCGAAGATTCATTTGTCTTCTCCAGGAAATTGCTCTTTGGCAGATTCTCTCTAATTTTGACGGTGATTTGTATTTATGTGTTTTGGGTGATTGGCTTTGGGCTTTGGTGTTTCTTGTGTGTGTGTTGTTTTTAGCTACCATAGCCTATACTGTCCTGGAGCCGGTCATGCAACAGTTTATAGGTCTGACAATCACCTCCTTCTGTTTTATTGCAGACGCGCCCTCTGTATTGGCCGGGGATACAGGCGCAAACCACGGACCTGCACTCATTGCGCTTGTGTCCTTGGTTGCCGCATTTGGCACACGTGACGTCGGCTTTTCTGCAGGTTTTAGTCGTATGTCCTATGTCGCAACACTTAAAACACTGGTTTACTACTGTATAGTCTTTCACAGAAAGTGATTCGAAGTCTATGTAGACTCTCTGTCTTCTTGTAAGGACTCTGTACAGGTGTGGGTTGACCTCCAGTATGTGGTGACTGAAACCCCTTCCCTTAGGCCCTGTTTTGAATCTTCTTTTAACCTCTCTATCGAAGTCTTTTTTTGTGGTGTCAGCGCTTAGATTCTGCTCGTAAAGGCTTTCTAGAAACTCTTCGTCGGTAAGTGTATCTGGCACGTGACATACTGCCACGAGTGGCTCACGTTTTCGCGGTCCTTCACAGATAATGGTGTGCCGGTCTTTAGTCTTTTCTATTATTTTTCGACAATCCACCTGTGTTTCCGTTTCTACTATGACTGCAGTCTGGGTGGTTCTGATTGATTTTATATTTATATTCTCATTCCTGGGAATTATATTCTTGGTGATTGTCTGTCGAACAGCTTTGGCGTCTTGATTTGCTGTCGATTTGATATATAGGGTTGTGGCCTGTTTTGTTTTAGCTTGTTGAATTCTTCGAGCCTCTTTGGTTTTGGGCTCTATAGTTAAGGCGGCAGCATATGTCAGTGTCGGTGCTTGTGTCTGTGCTTGTTGTGTGACTTTGTTAGTTAGTTCTCTTATTTGTTGCTGCAAGTCTTGGTTCACTATTCTCAATTCCCTACTTTCGTCCTCTAATTTCTCGGTCTTCTCTTGCAAAGTACGTATTTGTAAGTCTTTCACTGGATTCGAGGCTCTCTGTAGTTCTAGTCTTAGTCGCCTATTTTCATCGTTTAGGCAGGACAGTTTAGCTTCGAGGCTAGTTATTTCGAAAGCCAAAGGAAACACTTTGTCTCTAATGACAGTTAACAGAGAAGATGAAACATGCTTAGCTTTTAACTCTGAGTCGTGCTTCGGTAGCTCAGATGGTAGAGCACTTGCCCGCGAAAGGCAAAGGTCCCGAGTTCGAGTCTCGGTCGGGCACACAGTTTTAATCTGCCAGGAAGTTTCATATCAGCGCACACTTCGCTGCAGAGTGAAAATCTCATTCTGGACACGTGCAATTGTTAAGCAATTGACAGCACGGATGAACCTTAGGGCTACCGGCAGTGTCTCCTCGAGGACCATTCCGAGAAAGTTGGTTGGTACGGGCCTTCTCAGCAGGCGCCTGGTTCGTGCTGCCACGATTACTGGTATTCATCGGTGAGGAAGGCTGGAATTTGCACGCCATTACCGCAGTTGGACGTCTACTGAATGGCGACAGGTCGTCTTTTCAAATATCGCATTTTATGCTACGTCGGACAGATGCTGTTGGCGTGTGCGGCGTGAAAGTCTGAAAACAAACGACCTGCAACAATCTTCGGAAAGGTCCGAGCTGGAGGAGGGAGAGTGAAGGTCTGGAAAATGTTTTCATTGGATGTCCTGAGGGATCTCATCATTCTTGAAGGCATAGTGGATCAACTCAGGTATGTACCTATGCTTGGGGACCATGTCCATCCCTACGTGCGTGGTTCCACGAGCACTAGGATGAGTTAAATGTACTCTCCTGACCACCAAATTTCACGGATATAAACCCAATAGAGCATCTGTGCTGCCATCTCTATCGGGCTGCTCGCGCCGTGAATTCTCAGCCGAGAAACATAGCGATCGTGGCCACGGCACTGGAGGCGGCAGAGCCTCACTGGCACTCTTTCACCACTTCCGCGCTTCAAAATGTAGGCTTCTAACAGATGGTCACATTATTGTGTCTGGATCTTTCGTGCACATGTACCGTGTAAGCAAAAATTACCCAGCGAGTTTCTCATTCAGAAAGAGGATACGCATGTTGTTTGTTTCTTAGAAGAACGTATTATACTTCATGTTATAAGTAGAAGCGTCCACCAGCGTGTGACCGAATTTGACGGCGAAAAATTGTGGACTTCGACACCGCTGTTTATTGTTACATGACATTACTGCTCGCGTTGGTCTGGATCACACGACTGTCATACGAACATGAAATCGAGGGATTCAGGAGGACCGTCCTCAACGCCATGCAGGATCTCAATGGCGCACCGTAAACATCGTCTGTTAGGACAATTACGTTGTTCACACAGTCGTCCAGGATCGCATAGTCACGTCACATACCTTGAATCGAGGAATGGACTTGTTGTCAGCAAACCAAATATCCACACGGATAATGCGACGAATGTGACCGCGGCGCCCAGTTTGCAGCTTCCCTCGACGCGGCAGCAGACGGAGGCAGTCTGACAGTTGTGGGCACAGCAACACATGATGCAGGGGTAGCACCACGTAGATTTTTGTAGACGAGTCTCCAGTCTTTGCGGAGAATGAACGTTGCCTGATTCCATTCGTCACTATCACACAGGCCCAGCACTCTGTGTGATAGTGTGGGATTGGTGTACAACATGCTGATCTCTAGTTCGCATAGCCGGTAATTTCTACAGCAGCCGTTACACAGATGACGTGCCCAAGCAAAAAAAGTTTCCTTTGTATACTTCTGGCCGGCCGAAGTGGCCGTGCGGTTCTTGGCGCTACAGTCTGGAGCCGAGCGACCGCTACGGTCGCAGGTTCGAATCCTGCCTCGGGCATGGATGTGTGTGATGTCCTTAGGTTAGTAGGTTTAATTAGTTCTAAGTTCTAGGCGACTGATGACCTCAGAAGTTAAGTCGCATAGTGCTCAGAGCCATTTTGTACACTTCTGTGCAGCTAGCAATCTCTCCATATCTTTTTTCCTATGATTATGGTTGCAAGGAACTTGCCCCTTTTCCTGGGGTGAGTTATCATATCCGTTTGGACCGTCGCCCCATGACGATTCAGGTTTCTCTGATTCCTTGTATACGGAGCGGCTCTGCATTTGCAGTGATGTGCGGGGAGTTGTTCGATTCAAATGATGTTCAGGATTTTGGATACTGTGGCAGCCATGTTTTATAGGATTTGGCAGATAGACTAGCGACTACATTATCTCCTGGACATCTGGTGTTTCATTCTAAATCAGTTGCTGCCCAACAGTAAGCACGTTCGTATAAGGAACGTATTTCCAGACAGTGTCCTCTATAGTAGCCTCTTCACCACAGGACCATTCGTTTGTTCCTTCCTTCTGATTTAGTGCAAATTTGTAGCGTACAGGACTAGGCACGTCAGAGGTTCAGCCCTCATGAGAGGTTCTTGTTCTTACACACAATCTTTGTTTTTGTTTGGGTTGAAGTTATAAGTTCGTGTTCCATTTTCCGTTTCGTACCAGCGTTTCCGCTACAAAATGAGGGTGCAGTTTATTATTTGTTTCTAATTTGTGGATGGACTACCACGTGATATGGATAAACAACTTAGGTTAAAGAGTCATGCCTCCTCTTCTGGAAAAACGCTAACATGTGTGCACAGAGTAACTCCCATATACAGCAGATGGACCATCAACAGCTCCACGACTCCTCACATACAGAGACACTAGAGACAGGTTAGGAGTTGGGCTCACGACATTGGTGCACTTTCTAGTGATTAGTAACTTCCCTCCATTACGCCTCACTGCCCCTTCTCTCGCCAAATGCTGGTGATGAAAGTTTCTTCCACACCATAATTTCACCCGGCTACTTCCGGATCAGGTGCCACCCTACGATCACCTTTTATCGACCTCGGTTTTGGTGGTGTCATGCAGGGAACGTTAACTCTGACGGTGACGACAGACTCCGGCCATAGCTTACACCTCTCGAGAGCTCCAATACCGTGAAAAGACGATCGTCTGCGGGCCCTCATTTTTCGCATGTTATCGTTATGATCCTTGCGTACGTGGAAGGGAAACGAAGTTTGCTCAGAGCCCTTAATGAAATGTCACGCTGCTTAGGATATGTTGTCCACCCCTGTGTGAAGGCGTAGTCCGCATTTCAGAGAAAGTGATGGCTTACCTAGTTTCCTAGGTAAGCCTTCTCGGCTTCCTACGACAAAATCTCCTCGCAAAAATTGGATGTCGTCGCTGCATCGCACGGACTCTGACCTGCATGTCTACTCTGCAAATCACATCTCGACCCGCTCAGAGATCGAGTACGAGAACTATGACTGTTTATACGACAGTGTGTGAGGTGCTATTTGATAGTTTTTACATGTTGATCTCTAAGGGAGTGATACGCGGGGTTGAGGGAGAGGGGCATTTCTGCATCGTTACATCCTCACTACGTGATCTATGTTGATAAGAACTTTATTTAATGAGGAATTAAAATATCCACGTCACTCAGTTCCTAATGAAATGGAGTAGACGATGAGTATAAAAATGCCGTACAAACTAGGCTCTAAATGAATTATTGTACAAAGTTGAAACAGAATCCTGTGACATTTATTTCGTAAAGTGTATGAACTTTTAGTAAACTTTAGTTTCTTAACGGAACTTAGAAAGTATTGTCATGCAGTAACGTGTAGTAAACGGTTTGATAAGCTATGAAATGGCAAAGTGCGAGATGTTTCTTCTTCAGTCATATAACGTGCTCATATTACAGATACGCAATACGCTTTTTTACACTATGTGTGTGTTGATTTCCTATTGTGAAGGGTCTAGAGCGGTGGTTCACGCTGTTCTACATGTGCACCGTGAAAATATCCAAGTGTCGGTCAGTTTCTGCGTCAGTAACTCACACTCAGAGGAGGCATGAAAGTCAGATGACTTACGTTCGCAATTCTTTATAAAGTACGTGTCAAGCAGTTCCGATAGTGGGACAATCAACATGAGGATACCTGCATCCAGTTTCATTCATATTTGAGAAGTTTTGTGGTCAACAACAAGATTATTAAGCACAAATCTGTTCAAGAAATTATTTTTGAGTAACAAATATCAGTATTCATAATCGTTGTATTGGTTCCTGATAATCTGTGCAGTACGCTGGGAGCGAGGTACCCGGCAGTTATTCGGCCAATTCGTTCCAGCTTGCTTCCATTCTCATACCATAACCATCTTCCTCACACACGGTCGGTAAGAGTAGGGGTGATTTGATCATCCTTGTAATTATTTTACGAAATGTTCGACAGACACTTAATTTCAGTTGTTCATTACTATGCCGCTTCCATTGTTTCAATTTAGGATCAGTTTATTTCTGTCTTGTACACATTCTAAATTTCTCTATAGGCTAGGAAGCGCCTGGAATCTTTTTCCTCCCCTAACGAATTCCGGTTTGCTTTGCACCCGTTAGAAACCTCGTGTAAGGATAAACTGGCCACTGCCACTGCGCTGTGAGCCAAACTGTGCTGACTTGCAGTCGCATTGGAAGCATTTCCAGTCAGTGATATGGATACACAGTATCTTTTTTTCCACCTCTTCCCAGTTTTCTAATCGACCCTGTTATACATCAGTATTTGTCTAACAATTATTGTCTTATTTACCAATATTGTTCAAGACCAGTTTCTGATGAAACCTGCACAATATTCTTTCGTCGCAAAAGTATAAGATAATGTGAATTCTTAGAATGACATTGGTTGTGAGGTTCTTGTCTCACATGACTGAACGATTCAGCCTATAATTGGTATAGACACTTGAACTGACACTGTTTATCTCCAGCAACACTGATTTCCGATAGTCATTGTAGGAGCACTAAGAGTCTTAATACATTTTATCTGTCAGTGTTGATATTAGTCATCCATTGGCTACATATCGTGAAACGGAACAAATATAAACAGTTTTCAACTATGAAACAAAAAACTGAAAATTTTAGTAATTATGAAAATAAAAATCATGTTGAAATGAAACTATATGATTCCAGAGATCTCTTCAAATCTCAGACATCTATGATATGTATAAGAGTCATAGTTCCCATTCACGCCCAGGTTCGAATTCGGGGCTTGGTGCAAATTTTCGTTTGTCGCTTCAGTCTGCATGTATACAGCATGGCTGTTTCAGCCTTCTTGAGGTCTCTGGAATCATAGAGTTTTATTTGCTTAAAACACTTATGCCAGGATTTCAGGCGGGATTCCCCGTTTTCTTCGGTGGTGAAATGCTATCCTATACTGCTGGAGAGCTCCTGCACTGCAGTTCGAGTTTAGGGGAAATATCAAGTGGGCTGAGGCGTGAACGGGAGTTTGGTCTGAGGGGGGAGGAGAGCTCCGTGGAAAGCCATTGCGTTCAGGATGGGGTAGCGTTAGCTCATCTGCCTAGTAAACAGGGGACCTAAGTTCGAATCAAGGCCTTGATACCAGTTCTCATTCCTCGCCTCACTCTGAATGTATACATCATAAAAATTTATCAGATTACAGGTCTTGTGCCTAACTTTAAGCTTAGAATTAAATTACGAACCTAGCTCATGCTCCCATAACATAAAAAAAATGAAAACTTGATGTTTCCACTCACCAAGCAGAGAGGGGTGAATAGGAACAATAGCGTTAATCTTATTTTTTCTTTTTATTGGTATCAGGGGAGAATAGGAACATTTCAAAATCTGTTTTTGTTCCACGAAAATAAGAAACAAAATTTACGTGGATCGAAAAAGTTTTATTAAGTGCAAAAAGTAAAAATACAGCAATAATTATAGTTTTCCCTCCTGTCTTTGAAATAACGATTGTTATATTTGTAATTCCGTTGTTGTGAAGTTAAACTGAGGTACTAAGTCACCGACATCGTCTTTAAAAATGATATCTTTGAATCTACACCGTAGTCCCCAAAATGTAACGAAGAGGTTCCTAGCATCACCTTGAATAAAAAATGACTCATCTCTTAAAACAAACGTGCTTAATTGGCCTCGCCTTCTTTTTCAGAAAATCAACGTAACTTTTGCCTTGTAAATAACAATTGTTTATACTCATAGAATCTAAATAAATGTCTAATTTCTGCATGTACTTGAATCACACTATTACTCCTGGTTGAGTACAGTGCCAGATGATTCCTCATTTTCGTCAGATTATTGGTCTTCTTCCGAATAAACTCTGACGATTACTGTTTCTACTAACCTCATAACTTCAGAAAACACAACCCTACATTTTCAGTTAGACGAATCACAAGCCACACTGCAGTATAGTTTCAAAATGACCTATTGGTTAATGAAGAGGGACTGCAGAATTATTCTCATATACTTAAATCAGCATAGGTTAGATTGGTACTTACAATTGAAGTCTGAAGTAACCAAATTCAGCACCACTCCCGATGTTTAAAAGTAGAGTGAACAAAACGTCAACTGATAGTGTCGATGACTTCTAAATTCGTAATTCCCCGGTTATATTCGTTCACTACGATGTAGACAAAAAATCTTTGAATGAGATTCGCATTTGTCTTTGGAAGCGATAACATAGAACCTTTATTGGAGTTTCGCTCCTATTCATCCCATTGTTTCTATTCACACAACTTTACGGCACAGATGGTAGCGCCTAACTTTCAAGCACGGTATTTTTGTCACAAGATAGTACATAATTTTATGGCAGGTTATGGTAGAAATGATACCAGCTGGACAACGCTTAAAAAAATTACCGTGCATATTAGAAGATAGTCACACAAGCTAGTTTAGTTCACTTCTATAAAGTATGTAGAGGTAGGTTTGCACTGATTTTATCTAAAAATAATGTTTCCTGGATAGATTCAATTGCTTACGAGCAACGTCATATTTGTTTTAATAAATAAAAATGAGGCTATATAAATACTTCATTACACGCCCATACACAGACTAAAATTATTTTTTCCTCAAATTTTGAAGCAACACCAAGTACAGGCTTAATGGTGTGATTCCTCTTCGTTGTTCTCGGATTCTGTGCGGAGTAATGGAGTATGAAAGATTTATTTGATGCGGAAGAATACTGCGTTTACTTTGCTCTTTCCGGTACAAGCCGATTTCTTTTTTGCGGTTTCCGACAAAGTTGTTTGTATAGGTTTCATGTCTAGAGAGCAATTTTTAGTTTTCTTTTACGCTCGTGACAGGGGTTGTTTGATCAGCTTGATGCCTTCGCCTTTTAGCTTAGTGGAGCTTCACCCTTGTCTTGTCTCACTCTCAGGAAGTTGCAAAACGAAAAAAACTCTGCAGGATGAGATGGCAACTACCCCCTCCGCCCATCACAAGTTACATCATTCGCGCAAGGTTAGTATAACCTTTCATCACTAACCTCCGCTTGTCCGTTCGGTTAAGAACTATCCCATACCAAACTGTATCCAAATATTGTATGAAAACACTTAGTCTGCGGCAGTATGAAATCTGGCGTTGCAAACTTTAGACTTCGCAGCACCAAGGCACACAGTGAAAGTGGCAGGAGGTACTTTACGACCACCTTTTGAAAATATTGTGATCTAGTCAAGATTCATATTTTACAATTGTGAAAAAAATTATTCTTTTTAATGAAGTATTTTGCGAAATTCTATGAATGTTTAAATTTTTCAGTTAAACTTGATCCAAACATTTAAAGGCTTTTAGTAGGTGTGGCTTTTCACAATACATTTCATTTTCTATTTACCTACACCAAGACAAGCCCTTGTTTAACGTTGTTACCAGAAGTCCCGAAGAGTACTTGACGGATTTACTTCAACTTTTTACACGACACTCTAATAAACTTTTGGACAGACATAGGCTATATAATTTTTAAACAACACCGTACAGGTTAGCTACTAACACTGACTGCGAGAAAGTGCAAGCTCCGATATTCTGTGCTCTGAACAGGACCACTGAGAGCCAGCACTGTGCCCTGAACACGATGTGCGATTTGGCCCCATCTCCAATAGAGAAATCCTGTTTTATTGTTATTTTTGAAAAGATTTTAAGTGATTTAAACATAACATAACTGGGGAGACACTGAAACTATACAAAAATACACATTAGGATGAAATACAGAATAAAGATGATTTCTTATTAAACGGTAAAGATGTGTTCACAAACGCAACTCATACTATGCTACTATACATTGTACGACATAATGCTGGCGGAATTCGATCCAACAAATAGTTTTTTTGGTGTAGTTAACTGCATCAGATCATGCAGTAGTATACACGCGTGTATCGTCGAGACACCATTAAAAGTTCTGTTTCATGTATGACAGAGCCTGTAAACATTCGAGCAAATTATACAGAGCGTCACATATAATTGTAATGTATCTAGAAAGCAGACGCCCCCTAAAAAAATATCGCCAAGCGTTCCGACGCAGAGGAGAAAGTTTCTAATTTTCTGATGACGCTGAGGTCGTTAACATAAATATTTCTTAACCGTAGTTCAATGTCTGCAAATGCTTTTATCTCTATATAAAAGCTGTTGTTCATCAATCACAGTTTAGATGGTTTTGTTTTGGAAACAATACACTACTGAAGTTAGT
This sequence comes from Schistocerca piceifrons, assembly GCF_021461385.2. Classification (NCBI taxonomy): domain Eukaryota; kingdom Metazoa; phylum Arthropoda; class Insecta; order Orthoptera; family Acrididae; genus Schistocerca; species Schistocerca piceifrons. The sequence goes on from NC_060149.1 coordinate 7,044,301, forward strand.
TTGTCATTAAAAGTCACACAATATATTCTGTGCAATTTGTTTATTTAATTATGGCTCTTAAAATTCATAAAATTGTTTTTCTACGACAGTGTGGAAAGATAGACTTCGCAATTACACAACTGGAGCTGAAAATTAAATTTCCTTCCGACAATATGTAATTTTTTCGGATCACATATCCTGCAATCACGTTTCCTATTACCACACACATTTTATCTCAGAATTAAAACAGACTTTGGGAGCTATAAATTTGAACGACATTTTTAACATATTAGCAGCTTTAATCATATTTAATTATATCAATTCTGTACAAAGAAAACAGCTCATAGCACACTTGCATGAGGTGCCATCGTTAAGCTCGTGCTCTAAGTTTCACGCTCGTCTCACAATGAAGTCCTTCCAGCAGTTTTATTTCAATGAACAGTTTCCTTGGTCCCAGTATAAGTTCAAAACATTGCTTTACCAAGAAAAATTTTTGATTTCACGCCCTGTACTATTTCCGAAAACTAGGACTAGTTATTAGGATACACGTTGCACAATGTTATATTAAAATCTAAAGCATTTGGAATGTAGTAAAGCGAAACAATGATCACAGACCAGCCCTGAGCATGCGCATAAGCCCGCTGGCAACTGCTTAAACAAACCCCGTCACGTTCACTTTGGCCCACTGCGGTTTTGGAAGAACTAACATACCATTCAGGTAAATCATAAATGAATGTACAAAGGTTAAATACACTGAGAAAAACCGCCAGCACTATTACGCTTTCATGGAATAGGAAACGGAAAAAATAGCAGTAGTGATTTGGAAAGTAGCGATGACGACAGTTCTCAGAAACCCAAGATGACCACAGCTAGGAAACTGGATGATGCTCGACATAGACCTACACTGTAAGATAGGAAAACGGACATTGCTGATGAAATTACATATTCGACTTCAAATGCTACTCAATACTGAATTTTTGAAAATGCATGTACGCTCCATTTAATTTTGTTTTTTATATTTGTTTAATTTAATTTCACTTAACTTTAAAACCTAGAGCTAATTATTATCCTGATTTGTACTCTGACGAATGTCTGATGTCGGTAACGCTGCCGTATGGAGTGTTCGCCACTCACGTGCCCTGACGTGTCCACACCTTTCAGTAAACAAACAGCAGCGCGCTCGTATGTAGACGACAGTAAGTTGTGCAACAAGTGATGTGTTGTAACCTATTTACTTGTAAGACTCGCAGTGGCGCTTTGCGAGCCTTTTGACCAGCAAAGGTTTCAATCACATTGTCGAAGTCTAGTTGTCTTGCCACATTACATACAATTGCCAACGTCCCCAAATGTGTGAGACGTTGTTAATGCATAGCTGATACAGACAGTTCTTAACACAAACCAGAATGCTGAATGATCTCTCTAGTTCAGCTACAGTCACTGCCAAAGTGCAAAAGAAGCGTAAAACTATACACACATTCTGAAATAAGTTTGAAATTTTGCAATTATGCATCTTATTCAAGAAGTCTAATGGTTCCAAAGTAATGTTCTCCGAAGTTTGAAGAGTGAATTGCTTTATGATTTGTAATTTATTCTTGTAAATCTGTTGTGGCATTATTATGGTATTCGTTTATAAGTAACTTGAATGTTTTAGTAACCTAATGATCAGTCATCATTGAGTATCTCCATGGAGACCCAAATGCGTCATCTAAAATCTTCATTGGCTCATAATGGGTAGTCAAGTTAAACACTAGATTGGCAATAATTACGTAAAAATGTTATCTTGAATACACCTTCTGAATTCACACGTCTGATTTCGTTCCTGTTTTCATCACGAAATGACTCCTTTTCTTAGCCTGCGCATCTGGAAATTAAAGATCGATATTCATTACGCTGGCAACAACATTGGATTCAAAGAGAATGGTGTCCCAATTTCTTACCTGAGCAACAATGATAGATGGAGTGTAGCATCTTTGGTTAACAAATGGTGTACATTCAGAGCTTCCGTAAAGATAAGTGGTTAATTGAGTAATTACAATTAATTAAGGCAATATTACTTCATAAATAAGTTAATTAATACTGGTTGTAAGCTATCAATACAAGGTTTCTCATTTTTTGTGTATTTTCCGGAAAAAGAAAACATTTCATAGGGGTGAATTTTGGACTAGGATTTATTTACAACATCGTATACTGTAAGTTACATGATTATTTCAGTGAATTACAGTTCATGTTGTTCGTGTATTCTTACACGCTATCCACTTGATTCTTCAGTAAGTAGCTGAAGTTAAAAGTTCCGAAATAGGTGAAAAGTTTATATAGTGTAGGCTGTGTTCTTTGTTTACCTGTGGTTTCGTCACGTGAACAGTATGGTTCAAATGGCTCTGAGCAGTATGGGACTTAACTTCTGAGGTCATCAGTCCCCTAGAACGTAGAACTATTTAAACCTAACTAACCAAAGGACATCACACACATCCATGCCCGAGGCAGGATTCGAACCTGCGACCGTAGCGGTCGCGCGGCTCCAGTCTGTAGCGCCTAAAACCGCTCGGCCACTTCGGCCGGCTAGTATAGATTCAATCATTTTTGTTTTTACGGAAGTTTTGAATTACTATCCGAACTTTAAGTCTGAACTTTCAAAGAAATGTAATATATTAATTGAGTAGTGTAAGAAGAAATTCTTGTTTAACTTAGACTAAAGCTAAAATTAATCTGCTGTGAGTGAGAAATGAATGACTTGCCATCGGATTGTTGGTTCCACGGAGTTGTGTGAGGGTTGTTGGAGTTTCTTTCATGTGGGTGACTGTGGCGGCGTGGGAATTTGGAAAATGAACAAGGCTCATTGGTTGTGTAGGATTTGCTGTAGAGATAGCAAGATAGTGGAACAGGAGGAGGAGATTGCTGCCCTTCAGGCAGAACTAGATCAAGCAAAATAAGACTTGGCAAGGTTAAGGGGGAGATCGGGAAAGAGAGGTGGGAGGTGACATTAGACTATAGAAGAAATGGGTATAGGACTTCCTCAGACAGTGTTTTTGTGAATATGGAAATCAGGTTTGATCTGTTGTCGCGGTTGGAAACTGATGAGCCACAAGTAAATGTAGCAGTAGACAGGACACAACAAACTTTCAAAAAGTGTTTGAAAAGTAAGAAGTCAGAAAAAGTTGTGAAGAAGATGAAAGTTTTGATGTCAGGTAGTTCACATGGCAGAGATGTTGGCCAAATGTTCCAGCATGAACTTGCGTCAGATTACCAGGTCAGAAGTTTTTTTTTTAACCTAATGCAAGTTCGGATCAGGTGATAGAGGATCGGTTCACTTGGCAAAGACTTCGCAAAGACACCATGGTAATAGTGGGTAGAGGAGGCAACAGCCTAGATAGGAACCCTAATTATTCAACTGAGAGTGACCTGCTAAAGATAGCTTCAGCAACAAAGTATACTGATGTTGGGCTTGTATCTGTTCTGAGGTGCCATGACTGGCCGCATTTAGACTCTTCTGTTAGGAAAGTTAATTTAAAGGTGGAACTGTGGCTTCGATCAAGAATGGGTTCTCATATCGATATGGTTCCGGTTGACTCTATCAGTAGGTGGGACTATAATAGGCATGACCTTCTCCTCGACAGGAAAGGGAAGGGAAAACTGCCTGGGCTAATAGATAAGTTATGGGGTGGGGGGGGGGGGGCTCTATCACAAATGATTAAGTAACGTCGGTTACAAGTGACAGAACAGCAATTTTTTTTACGGTAGGGAGGGCAAAAACAAAAGATATTCAGAGAGGCTTAAAATGACATTCATGGTGATAAAACAGGAGACCAGAAAGCAAATTTTAATGTACACGATTCATGCAGACAGCCTCTGACTGAAACTAGATATACTCAAAAATAGACAGAAAAATTAGGTTCATCCAGTTGGAATTCAGCCAGTGCACAAAATCCGTTATCCTTGTTGCATGAGAATATCTGAGGACTAAGGGGTAAACTTAATGAGTTGTTTATTTGTGTTGAAGAATTAGAGCTGAGCACACCACTTGATAATACGTGACTCTCTGAACACCACGTGACCACTGGTATAAATATGTTAAATGCTACAGGATTCAAGTTAGCTTCTTACTTCTGTAGAGAAAATATGGAGAAAGGAGGAGTTGTCTCATTTGTCAGAAACTCTTTTGACTTTAAGAATACTGATATTAATAAATTTCGCTCGGAGAAGCACTTAGTAGCTTGTATAAGAGAAGTAGTATTTCATAATAAGCCCTTTATAATAAGTATAAAAAAAACACCTTCAGGAAACTTTAAGATGTAATTTATAAGCGTTATTTTAACATTGCAAGTATAGGGCGTTCCGGAGCCCCTTAAGTACACATAATTTTCAGAGTTGAGCTGTTGTGAACAGTTCAAAATGAACAAACATTATTTCCTTAATTATATCAGAACCACTCAGGTAACGGTTCTATGGTTAATGAAGACACTCTAAACTAGTCGTCGGTAACCCAAATCGATTACTCTGAAATTCACAATTAAGTGCCTGTAAGAGGATTCACAGAACCACCCTCATACTGTCTCTGTACTTTTCCACTCTCGAACAGCGCCTGGGAATAACGCACACTTAAATCTTTCAGTGCAAGCTCTGATTTCTCTTATTCCGATCTATGTAGATTGGCGCCAACAAAATATTTTCACATTCTGAGGAGAAAGTTGGGAACCGAAATTTCATGAAAAGATCCTGCCGCAGCGTAAAAGGCCTTTCTTTCAATGAGTGCCATCCCAATTCACGTATCACTTCAGTGGGACTATCCCCTGTTTTGCCATAGTACAAAACGAGTTGCTCTTCGTTGAAATTTTCGATGTGCTCCATCGACCATATCTGATGCGGATCCCACACCACATAGCAATACTCCAGAAGAGTGCGGACTGGCTAGTTTAGGCAGTCTCTTTAATAGAGCAGTTGCATTTCTTGAGTGTTCTGCATATAAATCGCCGTCTGTTGTTGGCTTCACCCAAAATATTATTTATGTGACCGTTCCAACTTAAGTTAACCGTAATTGTAATCGTTAAGTAGTTAGCTGAATTTAGAGCTTTTAGATTTGTGAAATTTTTCGTGTAGCCGGAATTTAGCTACTTTCTTTTAGTACTCATGTGGATGGCTTCACACTTTTCGTCATTTAGAGTAAATTGCCACTTTTCACAACGTAAAGTCGTTTTCAAATTTTGTTTTCATCATCTGATGACTTCATAACACGTTAACTGACAGCATCATTTGCAACAATTTAAGAGGGTTACTCAGACTCTCTCCTAAATTGTTTATGCAGATCGGGAACAGCAGAGGGCCTGTAACACTTCTTTGGGTAACGCCAATTATACTATTGTTTCACTCGATGAGTTTCCAGCGATTAATATGAAGTCTGATCTTTCTGACAGGGAGTCAGTCATCCAGTCCCAGAGCTGAGACGATACTCCACAGGCATACAGGCACACAATTTGATCAGAAGCCGCTTGTGAAAAACGGTGTCAAAAGCCTTCTGAAAGCTAAAGTTATGGAATCAATTTGACAGTCCCTTTCAACAGACCTCATTACTTCGTGAGAACAAAGAGATAGTTGTGTTTCACAAGAACGATACTTTCTGAATCCATGGTGGCAGTTTGTCCATAAACAGTTTTCTGCGAGATAACTTATGATGTTCGACCTCAGTATACGTTCCAAAATCCTACTGCAAATAGACATTAGCGATATTTGTCTTCAATTCAGCACATTACTCCTGTTTCCTTTCTTGGGTATTTTTGTGACTTGTCAACCTGACAGGTATACAATCTGGACCAGAGGCCTCGCCTTTATTAAGTCATTCAAGCTACTTTGCTACACCAAGGATATCTACTTGTAAGTTACTCATGTTCGTAGATGTTCTTGATTCGAATTCTGCAATATTTACTTCGTCTTATTTGGGAAGAAATTTCCGAAAACCGTGCTAAGTAACTCTACTTTATTGGCACTGCCATCAGTTACATCACCACTGCTATTGTGCAATGAATCTATTGATTGTGCCTTTCCGTTCGTGTTCTTTACATTCGACCAGAATCTCTTTGGATTTTCTATGCAATTTCGAGACTGAGTTCTGTTGTGGAAACCAATAAAAGCATCTCGCGTAGAAGTTAGCACCAAATTTCTAGCTTCTGTAAAACTTTGCCAATTTTTGGGGTTTTGCGTTCTTCTAAATATGGCATGCTGTTTTCGTTGCTTTTCTAACAGTGTTCTGTCCTTTTTTCTGTCAATGGGGGATCAGTAACATCTCTTATTAATTTACTTGGTACATGTCTCTCAATTACCATTAACACTATTTTTTTTAATTCAAACTATATCTTGTTTACACTTACAAAATCGGATTGATAATGAAACTGAAACGGTCGCGCGGGATTAGCCGAGCGGTCCAAGGCGCTGCAGTCATGGACCGTGCGGCTGGTCCTGGTGGAGGTTAGAGTCCTCCCTCGGGCATGAGTGTGTGTGTGTTTCTCCTTAGGATAATTTAGGTTAAGTAGTGTGTAAGCTTAGGGACTGATGACCTTAGCAGTTAAGTCCCATAAGATTTCACACATATTTGAACATTTTTGAAAGTAAAGAAATAGTAGATTAATTAGGACTAATTTTCAACCCCTTATTCTTCTGCCAATGTAATAAATTTCTCCTCATTCAGTAAGTTCATTAGATTATGAAACGTGATAAGCATAATTAGACATCATATTTATGAAACAAAACATTAAATGGGGCTATTCAGCATTGACATATGATGTTCATAAATTAGTGTGTGTTTTGACAGAACAGTGAATGAGATGTATGGTACAAAATTTTATGGTACAGTAAACACATGTACTTGTGCTGGATGAACTCTGTTCAACTAGAATGTGGATGGGAGATGGTAACTTTCATACTGAAATACAAGCCAGGCACGTCTGCTTCGCAATGGACTAACCCAAATTCCAGGCGCTGTAATGACTTTTTTCCAACATATAATATCAGAAAAGTGGTGAAGCCACATTGTTCAGCGCATAAATTATTTTAATTTTTCAGAATATTCTAGAAAGTAATGAACTCAAGAGCAATCCAACATTTAAGTAGAAAAAAATTAGTTAGTACATTGCAGTTTGGATTCAAGGAGGATTCCTCAACTGGGAGTACTATTTATTCATTCACTCACAAAATGTTACAAGCTGCAAATATAGTTGGTATATTTTATGATCTTTCCAAGGCACTTGATTGTGTAGATCATATTAATCTCTTGGAAGAAATTAAATTTTATGGAAGTGATGGCTTTACACATAACTGCTTTGAATCGTACTTAAAAGACAGAATGCAAAAGTTGTCCTGAATAATTCTAACAACGACTTTATTCATAGCTGTTATTTTCTCAGTAACTGTAGTACACATTTCTGAATAAAATTCAGCTTTTGATGGCACAGTTCTTTTTATTTTATTTTACTGGTTTCAATAGTTCTATAATCTTTAGAAGTCTACATAATTTGGATATTATTAATCTAGAAGAATAAATATATGTGAAGTATGAGAAGCGTATTACAAAAGTTAACTTAATGTTGGTTTAACAGATGCCAATATCTTCTTCGCAGAAGCATAATGCCATGACATGTCCAAAAATGTACGTATTGGATGTGATAATTATGAACACTGGCTGACAGATTGATGATTCACAATACATGAAGCACATTTATGTACATATTCAGTTTTGCTAGCAGCAAGGAGCATGTATGAAAACACATAAAAAGTATAACTGAAATATATAAAGGAAGTTTCATATAAAACATTTTTCAAAAATATGGCACATAGTTCCACGTAAGTTATTGCTGACAATCCTGTCTATAAATAATGGACTAGTTTTCATTAATTTATAAAAGATGTTATACAGTCAAAATAGTGTGCATTTTTCAATGCAAGCCGTTCATTCATCAACTCGTTTTTAGTAAGGGATGTTGATGTATTTCAAACTCTTCTACAATGTTCACATTGTAACCCTTGTCAAATATATTTTTGGACATGTAATGCTATTTTTCTTCTGTGAGGAAGATATTAACATCTTCTTAACTGGTATTAAATAATTTTTGTAATTCACTTCTGAAGCTCCACATAAATTTATTGCCAAAGTCTACATGATTTACAATATCCCAAGTTTTGAAGGCTTCTGAAAATGATAAATTAATTAGTTAAAACCAGTAAAGTGAAATAAAAATAATTGTCCATCTGACTACTGAACTTTATTCTGAAATCCAAACAATGTTCGAATGAGAGAATATTTTAGTGACTGGGGAGTTCCAGAAGGTTCAATATTTAGTGCTCTCCCATTCCTTATACATTTGAATGAACTTAGAAGAGACTGTTAATCATGCTTCCAAAAGAATTAGTAGGTGGTTTTCTGACAATGGACTCTCTCTCAATTTTGAGAAAACAAGCTATATTCATTTATGTACAACAAATATTCATACCAGTAATTGATGAAGCACATGAACAGGGTATATTGCTCAAGACTTTTGCATGTAGATACCTGTTGAAGGAGTTAGATATTTTAACAACCTATGACAGTACATATGTTTGCTAATGAAATTTGTGATAAACTATTCATCACAGTTTTAGAAGAAGTGATATGTATGCCTACAAATTTATGGGGAAAAAGGATATTTATTAGTCTTACTGAAGCTGTCAGCTGCTCAGAAAATAGTACAGTATGCTACAACACAAATTTCTGACCACTGGTCCTATACCATAAAGTGCCTAACAAATAGTAAACACAGTCTTACATTCTACCTACAATCATTTCTTCTGGACATCTGGCATTTCATAGAAACTTTTTTATCAAATAATTGGTGGTTTACAAAAAGACTTGTTTCTTAGTGTAGTTGCCTGAGCAGGGCTGGAAAATGTTACATTCATTAGTGGTAAAATTAATAATGTATACATTTCCTGTAAACTGATTGTTCCACATCATTTCGATAAAAGAATCTTTTACATGAACTATGGAACATGTAACTAACTTGTCATAATCGTTTTCAGTGAACTACGCTACTACACTCACAGTACAGATTCTAGAGTGTTTTGAACACTTTGACAAAAGATTTGACTGGAATGTTATTCAGAATTAGCATTGCCTTCACATTCCATTTAATCGAATCAGCAGCCCCAAAATTCTCACCTTGGTGGCTGACTTGAGTTTTGGAAAGAGTCTGAAAGCTTGAAGTCTTTTGTAGGAAAATCAGGGGAACATGGGTCAGGATGGTCAATAGGACTGTTATCCGTTTTTGTAACAGAATGACACAAAATTGCTCTATATTGGATCACATATGATGACAAAAGATGAATATGCATTATCGAAGACCTCACATAATCGAAATGTGTATATTGTTGCTCGCTGCCATAAAAAAGTACTGTTAATACTGGGAACTTCCATCAGGGTAGTTCCATATTTGTTTGATTAATAGCATTTCTTGTTAATTGTGTAACAATTTAGTCCCAGAACATTTTTAATCAACTGTGTAGTATACTTAATACAGAATATAAACCTTATTTATTGCAACCAAATTGATGGGCATGTGACAAGGCTGGGAGCCCAGGCTGACATACCTGATATGCTATTCTAGTGATGACTGCCTGAAGCCTTCCTTTTCGTCCACATACCTCTCTCCCACTACCCTCCATTCTCGGAAAATTAGGCAAGAGTATAGCCAGGGTGCACCTACTAATGTAAAGTTGTTTGGCCAGACCTCTTTCATACTTCATATTGTAACTGTATGTACCGAAAAGCATAGCCTAATGTATTGGCAGTTTTGCTATGTAATAACAATATGGCCTTGAATAATGCCAATAATAGGTTACCTTGTATGATCATTTGGAAATCACCACCATGTAAATATGAATAAATTTCGAAACTATGCATGAAATTGTGAAAGGTTCCTTCCCAGCCTGCAAAACTGAACTGTTAGGAATTTAGTACTTCAGAGTCATAAGCTATCGAGTGCTTAGAACTGTTCTGACTTAGGTATGTTAAGACTGCTCGTATTCCATAATGACATTCATCAGGTGGTTTGACTACTGGTCGGCCCATCGAATATGAAACAAAATGAAGCTTAACAAAGTAACTGTTTTAAGGTGCTAAATCTTTTACCAAATTCTAGTATACACTAAAATTTAGGCCCTTCCATGTATAAGTTATTTAGGGAACAATGCTTTTAGTCCAAATTGGACAGATTAATTAATGTTCCCTATAAATACAAAATTTCTTTTGCGCTACTAAATTAATGGAAATTTTAGGGAGGAAGGGGAGGAATTTTAGCAACAGTTAGAAGGTCACACACCATATGCAGTTTTTGCCACATAATATGCAAAAAACTGGTCATTTCTCAAACTGGGGAACAATCAAGAATGGGGTGTTGCAAGGTTCGGTCTTGGGTCCGCTGCTGTTCTTAATATATACTAATGACTTGCCATTCTATATTCACGAAGATGCAAAGCTGGTACTTTTTGCCGATTATACAAGTATAGCTATCACACCCAACAGACAAGAATTAACTGGTGAAATTGTAAACGATGTTATTCAGAAAATCATTAAGTGGTTCTCTGCAAATGGGCTCTCATTAAACATTGACAAAACACAGTATATACAGTTCCACACAGTAAATGGAATGGCACCATTAATAAATATAGACTTTATCAGAAATCGGTAGCTAAGGTAGAATATTCAAAATTTCTAGGTGTATGCATTGATGAAGGATTGAACTGGAAAAAAACACACTGAGGATCTGCTGAAACGTTTGAGTTCAGCTACTTACGCCATTAGGGTCATTGCAAATTTTGGCGATTTACATCTCAGTAAATTAGCTTACCACGCCTATTTTCATTCTCCGCTTTCGTATGGCATCATATTCTGGGGTAACTCATCATTGAGTAAAAGAGTGTTCATTGCACAAAAGCGTGTAATCAGAATAATTGCTGGAGCTCATCCAATATCGTCCTGCAGACACTTATTTGAAGAGCTAGGGATCTTCACTGTAGCCTCACAATACATATATTCACTTATGAATTCTGTTATTAACAATCCGAACGAATTCAAAAGTAATAGCAGTGTACATGGCAACAACACTAGGAAAAAGGATGCTCTTCACTACTCAATATTAAATCTAACTTTGGCTCAGAAGGGGTTAATTATGCTGCCACAAAAGTCTTTGGTCGCTTACCTAATAGCATCAAAAGTCTGACAGATAGCCATGTAGCATTTAAAAGGAAATTAAAGGAAGTTCTTAATGGCAACTCCTTCTATTCATTACATGAATTTTTGGAAATAGTAAGTGGGTAATTTACCCAACCCCCACAAAAAAATAAAAAATTAAAAATTAAAAATATGAAGTGTCACGTAATATTTTGTGTAATGTAATATCTTGTATAGACACCTTTCATTAACCTGACACGTTCCACATCATTATGAAGTGTCGTATTCATGATCTATGAAACAGGTACTAATCTAATCTAATCTGCTAATAAGTATTCCACTGACCATTGAATGAACTGAACTGTGCTTATTATATTTATGTCCTGAAGGTCAAATAGTGGAACTCCATATTTGTTAATTCCTTTTTATTAGTTCCCATAACAAGGATAGTATGGAAAAGGAATAAAAACTTGCCGATGACATTGTAATTCTGTCAGAGACAGCAAAGAACCGGTAAGAGCAGTTGAACGGAATGGACAGTGTCTTGAAAGGAGGATATAAGATGAACATCAACATCTAGGACAATGGAATATAGTCGAATTAAATCAGATGATGCTGAGGGTATTACATTAGGAAATGAGACACATGAAGTAGTAGATGAGTTTCGCTATTTGGGGAGCCAAATAACTGATGATGGTCGAAGTAGAGAGGATATAAAATGTAGACTGGCTATGGCAAGGAAAGTGTTCCTGAAGAAGAGAACTCTGTAAACTTCAAGTATAGATTTAAGTGTCAGAAAGTCTTTTCTGAAAGCATTTTATGGAGTGTGGCCCTGCATGGAAGAGAAACATGGATGATAAATAGTTTAGACAAGAAGAGAATAGAAGCCTTCGAAATGTGGTGCTACAGAAGAATGCTGATTATTACATGGGTAGATCGCGTAACTAGTGAGGAGGTACTGAATACAATTAGGGAGAAGAGTAAATTGTGGCACAAGTTGACTTGAAGAAGGGATCGGTGGTAGGACACGTTCTGAGGCATCAAGGGATCAACCAATTTAGTACTGCAGGGAAGCGTGGAAATTAAATATCGTAGAGGGAGGCCAGGAGATGAATACGCTAATCAGATTCATAAGTAAGTAGGATGGAGTAGTTATTCAGAGATGAATAGGCTTGCACAGGATAGAGTAGCACGGAGAGCTGCATCAACCCAGTCTCTGGGCTGAAGATCACATCAACAACAACAACATGGATAGCCTACATATAACTACAGCATAATGGAATATTACAGATTTGGTATTTCAGGTACCAGTGGGATATTGGTTGTCCACTTGAGATGCTGAAAGCCAACATCCGATAGTGGTACAATCCGAGTGATAAGCAGTAGAAAAACAGTATGATGTAGAATCCAAAATAAGCTGAAGACAGGCACCTGAAGAATCAGTTTCAGTGTAAGTTTCACCTCTGTTTAGTTAGAGATCAAAGCGTCTGTACACATAATCAGATTTGTCACAGCAACTTTTCGCATATCATTAGACATTCCAGTTACGATTAATTGACATGCTCACGAGTTTGAAGAGCTTGGTGCAGTGAAGCTCTGTTCTGGTTCAAATGTGTATGAATTTCGAAGGGACCAAACTGCTGAGGTCATCGGTCCCTAGACTTACACACTATTTGAACTAACTTAAACTAACTTATGCAAAGAACCACACACACACACACACACACACACAGACACACACACACATGCCAGACGGAGTACTTAAACCTCCGGCGGGAGGGACCGCGCAATCCGTGACATGGCTCCTCACATCTCGCAGCCTTTCCTCGAGGTTCTGCTCTAGTAAACACTCGTATTCCTTCATAGGGATTTAGGTTAGAGGGGCAGTGTTAGTGCGAACAAAATGACCTTTCCACACCCTAATTCCTTAGGGAAGAAATCCAAAAAGAAAAAAAAAACTGCGAACAACTCGTCTACTGTTTCGAATAATGATGCTGTACAGGCCGAATGTAGCATTTTATGGAATGAAATGTTCACTTCAGTACTAAGCAGTGGAGATATCAGCGCACCAGTTCTTCGAATGTCTGATTTATGCAATTTAAAAATACAACATGTTCCGTGAGGACGTGATTCTATAATCAAAATCTTTAAACCTTATGCCATTAGACAATCAGAAATGTGTAAGCAACGAAAAATTGTATTTTTGATTCTGCCTAATGGCACAGAATTTAAGAATTTGATAACGGAATCATTTCTTCGCGAAAAATGTGTTTCAAATTAATCGTACTTTGGACAGCTGGTACATAATAATGCTGGTACTGATTTGTGACACAAATGCACTGTTTCACAATATAGTAAGCTAAACAGTATGTTTTTACGTGTTTCCGCGGCATTTTTACTTAAAAAATATGAGTAGTGTAGATTTTATGATATTAGAAGTCATATTTTTCAGTACGAACTACATGATAACTCTACTGATTTAGTGGGATGCACAGGTGGCAGTAGAGGTGTTCGCACGGAACTTGATAAATACTCTTATTTACTCACACAGTGAAATTCCGTGTGGAATACTTCAGTCATCTAAAACTCGCATAACAACCACAATGCCGTTATAAGAGTCGAAATATACGTATTTCAGGTAATACTGAGGAATGAGTGATGCAGAGTTTTAACCTGTCCCCCATGTTATTCAGTCTGTACATCGACCAAGCGCTTAACCAGACTGTGGAGAAATTTGAGAAAGGAAGTAACATCCAGGAAGGGTTCGCTGATAACACTGTAATTGTATTAGAAATGACAGAAGATTAGTTGAACGGAATGGATAGTCTTGGAAAGATGTTATAAGAACGACATTAATAAAAGTGAAGCAGAGGTGGACGGAGTGCTGTCACAATGAGTCAGAAAATTCTGAGGCAATCGGATTAAAAGATGGGACACTAAAATTAGCAGTGAAGTATTTAAGTTAAAAGCTAATTGACAATGAACTTGATGAATAGGATATTAAATGCAGACTGGCAGTAACAAGAGAAGCAAACAAGAACTATGTTACCACTGAATGTAAATTTAAACGTTAGAAAGTCTTCTTTATGCGTATTTGTCGCGAGTGTGACCTTGGATGCCATTTTAAAAGTGGAATTAGTGGCAAGAAGGTAATAAAAGCTTTTAAAAAATTGTCTAGTGGAAAGTAACGGAAGAATATATGTGTAGATAGGATAATCAAACAAGAGAAACTGAAGCGAACTGTAAGAAGGTATGCTTATGGCAAAAATCGACTAAAAGGATGAACAAGAGAACATGGCACAGCCTGAGGCACTTAGGTATAGCTAATTTTGAAATGGAAGTGTGGAACTGGGAGTAACAATTGTAAACAGAAACCGAGGTTTGAATATAGCAAGCAGATTCGAATGAATGTAGGTTGCAGCAGCTATGCAGAGATAAAGAGACCTACACAGAACAGAATGACTGGAGAGCTGTATCACACCAGTCTTCAGACTAAACACTACAGTAACAGCTGTACATTGCTCGAATTAATGAAACAACTTTTAGGATGTAAGGGTACCGTATTGTGTTCCACATAAATAATTTTACGTAACAAAGTAATGAAATTAGTAATGAAGCAATTGACAGTCGCCATAAGAATTAAGTTTTTTTTTGAGATGTGGAATGTGTGGCAGAATTGGTGATATAATCAACAAATATGCTATTCCCAGTAATTGATGACGCTGATGTACGGTTATGTACTTGGAGCTGAACTATTCTCATTTAAACTTTTAGGTTAATCTACATCTACATCTACATCTATACTCCGCGAGCCACCTTACGGTGTGTGGCGGAGGGTACTTATTGTACCACTATCTGATCCCCCCTTCCCTGTTCCATTCACGAATTGTGCGTGGAAAGAACGACTGCTTGTAAGTCTCCGTATTTGCTCTAATTTCTCGGATCTTTTCGTTGTGATCATTACGCGAGATATATGTGGGCGGTAGTAATATGTTGCCCATCTCTTCCCGGAATGTGCTCTCTCGTAATTTCGATAATAAACCTCTCCGTATTGCGTAACGCCTTTCTTGAAGTGTCCGCCACTGGAGCTTGTTCAGCATCTCCGTAACGCTCTCGCGCTGACTAAATGTCCCCATGACGAATCGCGCTGCTTTTCGCTGGATCATGTCTATCTCTTCTATTAATCCAACCTGGTAAGGGTCCCATACTGATGAGCAATACTCAAGAATCGGACGAACAAGCGTTTTGTAAGCTACTTCTTTCGTCGATGAGTCACATTTTCTTAGAATTCTTCCTATGAATCTCAACCTGGCGCCTGCTTTTCCCACTATTTGTTTTATGTGATCATTCCACTTCAGATCGCTCCGGATAGTAACTCCTAAGTATTTTACAGTCGTTACCGCTTCCAATGATTTACCACCTATGGCATAATCGTACTGGAATGGATTTCTGCCCCTATGTATGCGCATTATATTACATTTATCTACGTTTAGGGAAAGCTGCCAGCTGTCGCACCATGCATCACTTTAATGAGCTGTCGGGTTCCATGTTCCACTGAGCCTTGATTCCTAGAATTACGCACACAACTAAAACGATCCTATTTTACAAAGTGAAAAGAATTGGCTTTACTGTCTTTTGAGCCCGAGATGTCTAGTAAAACAGCCGGAACATCCTGGTAGAAGTTAAAAGGAAATGAACGTTTTTGGTTTGCCCCGCGTGCTGATCTCAGGCGGCAGGGTGCGCCTCTAACATTGAAAACTGATCGTGCTGGCCGTGCCTTCTTCTCCGTGTTTTACTGTGCCTGCCACGTTGAATATACGGGATGTGCTTGCCTGTGGTATTGTGTTGCCCGTGTGACTTCGAAATTTGGTGCAGTTTTTAATACCTGGTGAGATATCAGATACGGAAGTTTTGATGACAGATTGCGCTTCTTTAACTGATGCGCAAAAGTTTACACCATTTCTAATTAATGAGGCCACATACCACTGTGGACAATGCGTCCTTACTATTCCACCTCATTATGACTTTATAAATAAATATATGGCACTAACAGTCATGGATGTCTACGGGGCTCGGAGAGGAGGGCTGCACTCACTTGCCCACCGAAATCTAACAAAACCATCAGTTGGTGGAACACCGATGCTTTTCTGAACTAAACTGTAGTGACAGGGATCTTTAAATGATATAGCTAATTAAAACCACTGCATTATAGGTTCCTCAACGTAGTAACACAAGGCTAATGAAATATTCAACCATCAAAACTTTGTCCGAAATATTTTAAGGTTCACATACGCCTGAAAAAAAACGAAGTCTACACTATTTGGCTGGAATACGATGGTTGCCCAGAAAGTAATGTAACGCATTTTTTTTCCGACAATTCATCACTGAACATAATGAGAATAACATACACGAAAGAACGGTGTTTTATTTACACACTATTTTCCACGTAATCTCCATTCTGTTCTATGACCTTCCTCCAAAGCTAAACAGGGACGATTATGGCCTATCGGTACCAATCCTCGTCATGGTGGCGGAGCCCGTGCTTCACTTTGTGAATTATCTCCTCATCGTCATCAAAATGTCTTCCACTAATGGCGTCCTTTAATGGCCCAAACAAGTGGAAGTCTGAGGGGGCTAGGTAAGGGCTGTCAGGTGTGACAGCCGTGGATGGTCTCCCCGACTGCTGCAAATCGTGGGCTCACCGAACCGCCTTCTGATGACCTCACCCTCCGTGCCAGCGACGAACTGTACTTCTGTCGACAGCAGATGCTGCATAGACTTTAAGAAAGCTTTTGTGAATATTCTACCCTGTTTCTTTCTCTGCAGTGAGAAACTGAATGACAGCACATTGCTTCTAACGTACATCACGTACAGGTGCCACTTTGAAACTGTCCTGCAGCTGCGCAATCTGTTGGAAGTGACGGAAACTTGGCTCGCTCGCTCAGAAGACTTCAGATAATACACACGTAATGTTCTGCATTCGTAGCATTCTTTTCAGTTGAGAAAAAACTGCGGTGCATTACTTTCTGGGCAACCCTCGTACTTCTAAGTCCCACCAGATATAGTTTCAAGAAACTCGTTAGCATGACAGTGCGCAACTGTACCCAGCCACACACTGCCCATATATGTGGTTCTTTCCCCTATTTACAGCTGAAGTGACTGTTTCTCAGTGCCTTTCAGTTTACATGTTGCTTCGGCTTTTAAAATTCTTTCAGTTTGCATTTGGGTTATACATATAAACTTACGCACTTTTCCATTGTCCCTCTCGTGATGTGTTTGTGGGGCGGCTGGTGGAAAATTTTAATTTCTCTAGTACAGTTGCCGTTTTCTACACAGGCTCCCTAACTACAATGTAGGCATTCAGAAAGTGATTAGCAAAAACGTGATGCCTGTAATTAAAGTTCACTGTGCCCACTCTAATGGAGAAATAAAGTTATTGATCATTGAAGTTCATTACGCTGAGGATACAGGATGATGTCTGAGATTCATAGAAAATGCCGTTTACTATAACCATTTACACTATAATCTGAAAACAATAAAACGTAAAATTTCAAATAAATGTTTAACCAACCCATGCTACTATCAGCTATAGTACTATCAGAGCTGTTCAGAGTCTACTGCGCGTATCCTAATATCCCTAGATAACGAAACTGTTCAATAATCGTTATCAATATAAATGTTCAAAGTGAATGCTCGTCAAAATGTGATGTTAATACTCATCAAACGCCACGCTAGTAATGATAGAAGGTCTGTCCTGCAGCGACATGTGAAAATACGACATACGGACACTCAGAATAAATCACTGAAGTCATTCCGCAATTTACACTTTACCTAAATGCGAACTCATTGTTACGTGCATACCGAGTTACATAATACGGCATCCGAGGCTATTCCTTGCAACTGCACAGACGCGACGCGGCTTCCGACACGGAGTGCGCGCTGATACGAACCTAGAAGAGAACTGGGACCTGACTCCAGCTCGCAGCGCTCTTGCCGCGGTGAGGACCACCGAAGGCGCAGCCGACAAACTTGGCCTTCCTGACTAGACACTGGGGCTAGTAGAGCACCACTTAAAGCTACTAAACAATTACTTGCTTCATTCACTGAAGGCCAATGAAGCTCTCAATTTAATTGTGCTATCAGCACACAGATAAGTAGCTGTAATAAAATTCTGATGTGGCCAAACTAAATACTTTTGCCGAGAGAATTTTTTTAGTTGTACTGCACGCAATAGATGAGCTTTGAACTTGCCTTTTGGAGAGATGCTACAGGTATAGTTTTACAGCTACTTTTTGGAAACTTCTCACATCTTTGTTATTATAGCGTATCTCCATTCTACCTAAATCTAAACGTCCTAGTTTTATCTAATCACTTACTTAATCTATCTTGCTTCCATACTCTTAGGACACAAAAACAGAAAATCATGAATTTCAACCAAAATACTACTTTGTGAGATCCAGCATGCTGTTTACATTAAATTACAATGAAAAGGGAATCCGAATATAAATTTTGAAGTTTCTAGCTTCTTCCTACTGTGCCGATGTTTTTTACATAAAATGTCCAAATTTCGAAAACTGTTAAAGTTACTAAACTGAAACTTAACACATCATTTTAGCATCACTCCTAACATGCTATTAACTTTTCGGATTATTTACTTTACTTTTAAGGTATTGCACAACATTCATGACGTCATTGCTAGTTACAGCAGACTAGGCTGCCACACAATCGAAAGCAAATTAATTCTATATGGCGTGAGTAGGCTGCTTCCCTACATGTTCATAAAACTTCTGTAATCAATATTTTTAGTGTAACAGGTACAGTTTTGAAATCATGTTCTGTTGTGTAAAAGTATACACAAGGGCTTGTAAATTAAATGTAACAAGTAGGAAGAATATTATCACGTACTGTGGAAGGGAAAATCACCTGCATGTACGTGGCCGGTGTTATTGGAAATGAGTACTGTTTTCTGATGCGATTTAATACCAGTTTTGTCAAATAGAACGGAATACACCGTAAGTTGCTGCATTGGTTTTATAATATCTAATTAATGTCAACAATATTTTTGCTAAAATTATATTCAGTGAATGGGAAAACTTTAATAACTTAAAAATAAATATTAATTTGTAATATTTAGTATGAAGTCATGATTCCAAGTTGTATTAGGCTGCTTTTGAGCTCTAAGTCCATAAGTACTAGATAACAAAAGTCTTTAATTTTCTTAAATTACAATAATACGTATTATCTTTTTGGTTCTGTAACTTCTAAACTAATAGTGCTACAAGGGCTAACATAGGTATATCTTACTTCAATTTGGTGTACTTAGCTTCTTCTTATTGTGCTTATGCATTTCGTATTTTGACTGTAGTTTCGAAATGTTCACTTGGCAACTTTATGCTCTCACAGCAGACACAAGGGTCTCTGCACTGCACCACGTGTTTCCGGTCCAACTCGGCCAGCTGCTCCCCTTAAATCTCGACAAACACGCCTGTCAGTAAAACGACTTGAACAGGCAGGTGGCGAGCACTGTCGTCAGTGGCCCATCAAATGGTTCAAATGGCTCTGAGCACTATGGGACTTAACTTCTGAGGTCATCAGTCCCCTAGAATTTAGAACTACTTAAACCTAACTAACCTAAGGACATCACACACTTCCATGCCCGAGGCAGGATTCGAACCTGCGACCTTAGCGGTCGCGCGGTTCCAGACTGAAGCGCCTAGAACCGCTCGGCCACACTGGCCGGCTCAGTGGCCCATGAAGTGAGGTTTCTCTTCCCTTCTGATACGTAGGTCCTGCTCAGAGCGCCGGAAGGTCACGTCCCCTCAGCTGCCAGAACTCATGAATGCACTCCATTACGGGATACTGTTCAGTGGAGCCACAACGTCAGGGATTCCCCGTCAGCATAAGCACTTTGAAATGGTATTATAGGCAATGTAGATACAGTTAACACTGTCAAAGCAATCCACATACGTAAATGATGGTTGGCGATACATGAAGACTTTAAATAATTGTTTTTATGTACTGACTCACACAGCTTATATTCGTTAACTATTGGCCCTGTGAGAGGAAGTGAGACCATGACTACATACGCGGTAGGGGTGAGCGAAGGAAAATGCGCTAAATCGATACCAAACACCTGCATTACAAAATAAGCAAAATCACTAAAGTCTCTCCTCCCCAAACAGATCTAGTTCAATAAACTTCAGTGAAAATCCGTTCGAGTTCTCTTTGAATTCCACACCCGCGAATTGTTTTAAATAATTCTATCCCCCATGATAAATAAGAAAATTATAATATTCCGTTGTTGGTAATGCTAAAATTCAAACCTCATAACGGTTTCACAGGCTGAAATGAACAGGCTTTCTCGCACCTGCGGAATTCTTATAAGTACCTGCACTACTGTAAAATGAAAACAGTTATGAGCCCGCTATTTTACAAGTCCCACGGCCTTTGTGCTGCCCTGAATACTAAGTCTGAAAACAATCAGTCAGATACACTCTTCTAAACCATTACGTGTTCCGCGCTGGTTAGCATACACATTTTTATTGTTTTACATGCTCACCTGCGTGGTTTTATGTAGGTAGGACCCGCTCCTGTGTTGCAGGACACTGCCTGTGAATAACTAAATTTTAATGTAAAATGGCTTACAGCTATAGTTATTGGGGTACATTGCTCAAACGTACCACATAACGTGCAGTCATTAAAATCGAGCTTGAATCTTAACTTTACGACTAATATAGCTGTTGAAATGAGTTTTACTTTGTCATACGAATGATACTACGGAATCTTTCTAATTCCAATACGTAATGCGCATAAATCCCTTCTAAGGGGGGAAGAACCTACATGACGTCAATGGCATAGGATGCGGAAGGTAAGGGGAAAGCACTGCATTAAAGATCCCTTAGTCCCACTGACGGAACCCTTTATGGAATAGCTGTTACTGTGAATAAATCTTCCAGGGTAATATGCCCATAATCGGGGTGGGCACTATCCCTATCTCTCAGTATGCTGAGAGATGAAACAAGAAGAAGACTGAAACTTCTGGACTTTACCTATTGGATATGTCCTGGAAATGACTATAATACGAGCTCTTTTCGTGTGCGCAACGTAATCTGACCGTTATGCCGAAAAATACTCACAGAGAATATTAATTGCTATAGTGCCGCTTTAATAACGGAGACACGAGAAAATAAATTAAACGACCACCCGAAAGTATAGGAGCGTGGAGAGGAGGGAATGGGGGGACGGAGAGAACATACAGAAGGTACCCCATTTATGTGCAGGATAAATTTCTTCAAGCACTGCGCACTACGCGGTATGAACAGCCACGTGACATCCAACATTATTCATATAACGCCTACGTTAAAATAAAGGAATTATTGCACCACATTTCGATAGACGTAGTCCATCTCCAATATTATTCTCAAAAATGAACTTGGGTGATTAAAATAATATTAAATTGTGCTTTACTCACATTTAGCTGGTTTCAATCCGACTGACCCGCTAAAGGGACACTGAACAACCAGATGCGTATCTGGAATCCTGTTCTGCCCAAAGACCTTCCTTGTCACAGAGCAAAGATATGCCTGGGTCTTTGGTGTCAGGAATTACAATGAACACTTTCCTCTACGCTGGAAAGGTTATCCAAACACTGTACAAAAACAAAAATAGCGGCAAATACGCCGACATGGACAACTTTTATTTTCTTCTTTATGAGTTATCTCTTTACCTACTCTTAAAATACAAACGTAAATAAAATACTTTCATCCAATTTTTTGCACATAACAATATGTGCTGATGTCTACACTTATTTGGAACGGAGACATCATTCATGTAGAAGGCAAACAGTAAAACTGATTAAGGCAGACGAATAGGAACGTGAAAAATAATATTTACATTTATGCCTAGTAAATTTTCGTTTATTCATTTGAATCAATTTGTTTATGTATACATTAATTTACGGTCAATTTATAAATTCCTTACAGCAAAGAGTGCAACACTTTTATGTGGTCCACGGGCTGCTGTGAACGTATTACTTGTCTCCTTTCAAGCTTGGTGAAAACAAGAGCATGACGATACGTAGTTTTAGCATTATTGTGGATATGCACATTCTTAGTTAGCATTTACAGATTTTTATTCTGTTTTTGTACGCATTGTTACAGAGTTTTATCTTGATATTACGTATGTGTGGGTTTTCTGACAGTTATTCTGAACTCATTTTGTGATGATGAGTAAAAACGATTTAACGTACCATATGACGTAGATGTCTTATTGACTATATTAAAAAAAGGCAAATAATAATTCCCAGAAAATAAATAATCCTCTTGATACCTTTCCCTGTCAACATTCCAGTCAGATGATTTGTTTCATTATGCACGGTCTCCTTTGCAGGGTGTTCAAGAAATCGGCTCCCAACAACAAGCTAACGCTCTACTTGAGCAGTCGCGATCTGATCATCACCGACAGTACCATAGAAAAGCTTTATGGAGTACTCGTCGTCGATCCCGACTACGTCCAGCAGCGGAAGGTATGTGGTCATTCATATACACCCTATACAGATTTATTACACTCATAATGCATGTTGCTCAGCCGGCCGGTGTGGCCGTGCGGTTCTAGCCGCTCCAGTCTGGAACCGCGTGACCGCTACAGTCTCAGGTTCGAATCTTGCCTCGGGCATGGATGTGTGTGATGTCCTTAGGTTAGTTAGGTTTAAGTAGTTCTACGTTCTAGGGGACTGATGACCACAGATGTTAAGTCCCATAGTGCTCAGAGCCATTTGAACCATTTTGCAAGTTGCTCGCCGGTCTGAGGAGCAAAGAATGAAACTCTGGAAATTCAGTATTATTTTCCATATCAAAGTCATAATGATTCTTTTCTTTCTTTTTCTTGCATAGAAATAAACTTGCTGTCACTCCAAAACTGCAAAAATCAATGTACTTACCTCATCATAAACAGAAGTGAAATGCTTTGCGTACAGATATCGTAGTTACTACACTTATTGCCGTGATGAAGAAAGTACTATACTGTAACGTATTGTTGTGCTACGGAAGAGGCTGTCTCATTGTAGCTATACCACAAAAGTTACTACTAAAACATGTTTTAGTTTCCAGAAGAATTCACAAAAACTGTGTAGATATGAAACAGATAGAGCGCAAAAGCAATAATATAAATTTTCTCAGTCATTAGTAGCACTGGGATATAATAGTGTAGCTGTCAAATAAACTAACCACTGTGTCATATGGTATCTCTCAGGATGTACTTTAAATCGAGAAGGTATTTTCAAGTAAAGCAAAATGTTGCATTAAAATCTCATTAGCAGTACCGGTATATGTTCTAAGTATGTAAGCCTTATAGTCGTTATGTAATCGTGCAACTAACAAGCAAGAATGTAGACACACAATAACACTGTGTCCTCTGTTCACTATAACAAAGCATTCGTAATTACTGTCTAAATGTGTTCCCTAGGTTCTAGACTGGATAGGTAACTTCAAAACATTGTTGCATGTTAACAGTTTCTAAATGTGACAAAGCGTACTAGTAACGTGAAGTGAAAAATTTTATAGCAAAGATTAAGTTAAAAAGCAGATTATCTCTCAATAAACGGTTTTACATGTGAAATGTGATGCAATCCTTTACTCTTCCAAGTACGCAGAATTTCAACTTCAACGCAATTATCATGTGGTATACGTCGGTAAGGAATGCTAAAATTTTTCTCAAGGTCAGCGTCTATGTTATTTTTCTCTGAGGCAGCCGGCGCACGTGGCTGCCTACGGTGCGAGTTATTGTCGATCTCTTTGTTGTTGCTGGGACTTGGAGATCTAACTTCTACAAATTCACCTTGTCGAGAGGCCCCTGCCCTGTTTCAACCACACCAATTTTGGTTAAATTGTGGTCTGTTGTTAAGATTATATCGTCTGTCGTCATGTCGGTAGTTTCTGTAATTTTTTTCTTGTGGATCACGTGGTGGAGAATTTCTCCATGAGTCATAACTGCGCAGTGGACTGTTGCGTCTTAAGTTATTCTGTCTCCCTTGATAATAATTATTTTGGTTCCCATATTGTCTGTTTCTCTGATTGTCTCTGTCATATTCATTACTATGGAAATGCGATCTTTCTCTGTAGCTATTGCTACTCTGCCAACGGTTGTCATATGGGTGGTGTCTGTTTTGGTCACGTTGTAAGAATAGCCTTGTCGTGTCCAGTTATTATTTCTTTCATTGCGGAATTGTAACGGATGTGACCTGTAATTATTGTGTTCCTGTTTTCGCGTCCCGCGATTGTCAGTGTCAATTCCCAATTCTTGTAACAGTCCCTGAAAAGCTTCAATGTCGTCTTTGCATCGTCCTGCCAAAATAATATGTCGTAAATGTTCAGGCAATTTGATTAAGCAAATGCGGATGAGTTCTGAGGGGCTGTATGGGTTTGACAGGTACTGATTCTTGTGCAACATGTCTTCAAAATATTTCACAAGACTGGAAAATTCAGACTGTTCGAAATGTTTCATCATTATGATGCTATGTTTTACTCGGTCTTATGTAGCTTGAGACCAATATGCTGAGAGGAAGGCATGATATAATTCTCCTTAACTGTGATAATCGTGAATGACTGATCGCATTCTTACAGCTGGTTCATTCTCTAAATAGCCACACACAAATTCTAATCTGTGCTCTAATGACCAGTTGGGAGGAAAACAATGAGAGAATTAATGAAGCCATACTTGTGGATGAATGCCGTTGCCAGAATTCTCAAATGTTTTGAATTTACGTGTAGTAATAAACAGCTTATAGTCAAAGTCATGGTGTTGGCGAGTCGCATATCGGTCATTGTTACGTCGTGTCGGGTTCCATCTCAAACTTCGGTGCACCTTGCCAATTTCTTTCATAATTTCCGAAATGCCCTGTGCTATTATTTTGTGGCTTTTCCGTATTTCTAAGTCCCTCTTTCCTTGTTGGAGCGCGAGTGTCCTCTGAAATATGTAATTCTTGTATTACTTGTGCCAACTGATCTTGTACTTCCCGGATTTCTCTTTTGTGTTGCGTATTAATTTTATTCTGATTTTGTTTGAATTTCCTAATTTGTTCGTACTCTTCTGTGTCATTAAAGACTACCGGTCTTGTGTCATTCAGATTATCATCTACCTTCGTAGATAAATTATTTAGCTGATCCGAAAGTTCGACTACTTTCTCTGATAATGAACTAATTTCCTCCGTGTGTCTTTCTGAACCAATTTTCAGAGTATCTACTGTGCCCTTTAAGATTTCCTGAGTTTTTGCAAGTTGCTTAACCGAATCGGTAGATGCTACTGAGTCAGTTTTAGCCTGCAAGGTCTCGTGATTTTCATGAACAATAGTTTGCAGTTCTTTTATGGCTGCTTCGTGATTCTGTAATGCATTTTCATGCCGCGAAAAAATAGGTTGAAAATGCTCACAAATTTTTGTTTTTACGTCATTACAGACTTTTTGACATTTCGATTCGATGTTATGTAACTCAGTAGTTAAATCTTCACGTGTATGTTGAAGTGTTTCTTTAATTTGTTTCTGATTTTGTTCCATTTGTTGCTGTGACTGTTTCTGATTTTCTTCCATTGCGTCTAACTGTTGCTGTGTTTTTCTCTGGTGTTGTTCCCTTGTGTCTAACTTTTGAAGCTTTTGTCCCATTTGTTTCTGATTTTGTTCAAGTGTTGTGTCAAACATTTGTAGCCTTTGTCCCATCGATCGATAATCCTTCCCTGTTCTCTTGTTGTTTCACTTTTTACACCATGATTTGCCGTCCGCTCCATTTCCCTACGCACAGTTACCAAATTACTACTTTGTATGTCTGTTAATTCATTACACAGTGGCGCTGATAAGCTACGCTCGTCGTCACTATCATCCCTCAGTTTACTTTGGAGCATAGTGTTATCACATGATAACAAGAAAAGCACAATTTGAAGAGCAAAAATAAGAATACACATTAACGTAGCACTGAAAATAATACCTAGTTAATTGCGAGCGCAGCTGTGAAATACTTGGTCCAAATCTACATGCATGCCACATCTGTTTTACTATGCAACAATGTAAAACTACAACTACAAAGGAAATCCTCTCTACAATTACACACTAGCAATAAACAATAGCTACACTAATTACACACATGACAAGAAAAAAATCAGAAGATTCCAGTGTGTGCCATATGAAACGTCCCTTAGAAAAATTTATATTTTACTGTGCTGATGAACCCCTTGCGTTATTTGATTTTCAAACAGCTGAGAAGAACTGAGCGTACTCAGACGTTTCGCTCTTTACCTATTCTGATCAACACTAAACTGACACACAACATTTTTTTTGCAACGCAATCTGACTTTCAAAAATCCCTACAAAAGAATGGCCATGACTAACAATAACCTATACCTTTCATGAATTACTTACCTCACAAAAATCTTCGCTACTCGATCTACTGCAATACAGCGAGGGCCAATACTGCCAGCTAAATAAAAGATTCAAACTACTGACGGCACTGACTACTGATAGGCATAGTCAGCAAATGAAAGATTTTGATAGAGAACAAACAATGTATTTATCTTAACACTTTAAGGTCTGGGACTTAGTACGACATTCTAGCACACGAGACTTTGTTTTTTTGTCGTTTTTCAAAAAATCGTAATTCAGGAACGGTTAGTGGTAAATCATTACAGTTTTTTTTCATTTTTACCACTGTAACCTAATCTTTACAATGAAGTAACACATTATAGTTACCAACTTCACTTAAATTTACACTGTTATCACAAGCTGATAGCTGAAACAAGGAAAATACAAAATTTTTGTAGTAGGATTTGTTGTTGGTAGAAAGAATATGGCACTGGATTATGTTTTATAAAAACAAAATGAAAGGTATTTATTTTAAAACATTACAATGCACAACTACATTACATTACATTTTGTATGAATCATTTCTATACGTAATTGGCTTTCGTATGAAATAGTTCAAAGCATTCTGGCATCCACAGCGCAACATCACACATTGCACAATAATAAGTTGTATCTTTCCTCTTCCACTTTCCAGTTTCTTTCTTAGCCCTGTCACCACACACTTTGCACGATCCGCATGGCCTCACTTTGTAGTCAGTTGGAGGAATTTTTCTTCCAAAATGACGCCCAGTTAGTCTGTCGCCTACAGTCGAAGGGTTCACTCCCACTTGTTCCCCCCCTGCCATCATGGCCACCTTTTCTCCAATCACAGACATGAATCTATGCAGATAACATGGTTGTCTGTGTGACATTCTATACATTATGTAACTATTTACTATTCCCTGAATGAAAGGATGGAAGAAAAGCTTCTTCCACCATTTCATACTTTTCTTTTTGAAGGGATAGTAAGCAAAAAGTAGATCACTTCGATCAACACCTGTCTTGTTTATATTATAACCAAGGACTGCATCAGGCTTGAATTTTTTTATATGGCCCCCTTTAGCCCTGACAGTTACGTCAGATACTGTTGCCCTATGTTTTTAAGACAACACTGCTACATCCCTGGTGTCCTTCCACTCTTGACGATTAATGTAATTCTACAAATCAAGGCGTCTGTCTCCGTTGCTTTCCAGGGTGGATGGAGTCCGCCCCCGGTAGCTGAGTGTTCAGCGCGACAGACTGCCCTTCCTAAGGGCCCGGGTTTGAGTTCTGGCTGGGTCGGAGATTTTCTCCACTCAGGGATTGGGTGTTGTGTTCTCCTAATCATCATCATTTCATACCCATCGACACGCAAGTCGCCGAAGCGGCGTCAAATCGAAAGACTTGCACCAGGCGAGCGGTCTACCCGACGGGAGGCCCTCGTCACACTACATTTTTATTTTTTAATGTGAATGGAAATCGTAAAAATTTTCTCTGGCGCAACATTTAATAATAATCAAAATCGATGAGCGGTAGCAGGTGCTTTCGATACAGAACGGGGGAGTGCATCGTCGCTGCTGTCGCCACGGCCAGCGAATGGATCACGGAGCTTTGCCGCATACGGCGTCCAGAGGACGACAGTCTCCAAGAAATCTGCCGCAAAATGGTTACTGGATAAAATTTTGTTATCGGCGTGTCAGAAAGTGATATAGATTGAATCTGCGCTACCATTACATTTACGTCTTCAGCATTCAGACAGAAGAGGCTATAAAAATTTTTGCGCCAGCTTGTCTCGATCCTCATACATTGTGGACAGAAATAATGCACGCTACCGCTTTTTTTTCTTTTTTCGTTCGGTATACTTCGTTGCATTTCTTCTGGGCGGACGTCACAAGACATCCGTTCAAGTTGATCGGTGATTTCTCGACTCCGTTTTTCTATTACAGAGAACACGCTGGCCTCTGACCGAACACGCTGAGCTGCCGTGCGAGCGGCTTTAGAGAATTAGCGAGTTCGTCAGTTTATTTGCCCCATTTCGCAATCGGCGCGTACTTATCCTCTGCAGTGAACCGCCGCCGGTCGAGTTTTATCTCAAAGATTGTACATAAATTGCATTAGTGTCTCACAATCAAAGGTTACAACCCGTTTCATATTTCATTTCTGTTTTAGTCTTAGTCTGTAATATGGTTGTAATCATTCTGATGACCTCTACCACTGATAACCGCTGTCTTTCTTTCTTGCGTTATCTCGCTTGTGTCAAGAGTTGTGCCCACGTAATGTATAACTTCTGATTACAGAGCAGATGGTTTGGCATATACAGTCCTTTCTGGCGATTGACCAATATGCGATACTGCACTGTTCCGTTTGCTGCTTTGGCCATTCTCTTTTTCACATTTAATGTGTTCTTAGACGATGGTATAATATTACAAATGCGCCCTTTTACTTCCGGCATAGTTTCGTGAAACAGTTGCCAGTGATCATAGGACTGACATTTCCAACATTGCATGTTTCCCTTCAACGTAAGAACCTGGATATGTTATTCTGTATAGTTGATTTTTCCTGTCCTTACTCAGAATAGGGTTCTGCATAATCGTTCCCTGTTCCACGCTGCTGCCTGTGGATTTGTCTGAGTTACATTTGATTAATTTTCGCGTAGAATGTCTTGCATTTCCTGTCATACAACGTCGTCACTTAAGGCTATTCATTTATTGTCTCCAAATTTTCCATGCAGCCTGCTGAACGTTTCCTACCACCATTCAGATCCGAGTAGCTATGGTCTAACAAAGGAATGCTACAGTCCAACATGTCGAAACGTGCCAAGAATTTTTCCATACAGGAAGAGTGTACTGAAAAAACGCTCTCTCAAAATTTTAGCTGCTGAGACACGTCGCAAGTATATATATATATATTTTACGGCAGGGGTGTACATGTCTCCATATATACTGAAAATAGCCACCAGCCTGCTGGAGACATGTGCACCCCTGCCGCAAACTGTAACATACTGCACATGTGAAACACGACGAGCATATATCCTTGACTGATGGCACAAATATAGAAACCAATCTTGATGATCGTAATTTATGAAATGAATATCAGTTTCCGTTGATAGTTTATCTGACTGAGTTTTTACATTGTTACTATAAGCTAGAATCTGCTATTCATTTAATATCCATAGTCATTACCATTTGCTTTTGTGGTATTAGTAAGTTTTAACCACATAGATAAAACTGAATTAAAATTGATTGTACTTTTTTCGTTTATGCCTGGTTATATAATCTATCTTTATGCAGATTCCAGAGTTTCACATTAATGTTGAATCCAGCTAACGTTCTCAGTCTTGCAAAGAATATAGTATGCAGTTGAAATCACTTACTTCTTCTGAACACTTACATAGGTGCTACGTGCTATTTAATTTGACGTCGTTAGGAGCTGTGGAAATATTAGAAGAAATAGGAAGTAACAATGAAGATTGCGTGAGTTGTGATTCAAAGGACGGTAGTTGCGCAAATAAGAATCTTGCACAAGAGTACCTTCCTGTCTCAAAGAAAACATGTATTGTAATAGCTTTCAGTAACAAGGAAGCGGATGTGAATTTCTGTTTAAACGAAAGAGGGAGTAAACGTTTAAGGTTCGGAAGAGAGCTAAGCTGGTTTCATTTCGTAAAATCTCAAAGGTAAAATCTGTGACACTCAACCAATGGATGGGCTTGTGGTCTGATTGCAGCGTTTCCGTTTGCCATGGCACTGGGAGGGCGAGCCCATCGCCCCGGCGGCCTTTTACTTGCAGAAAAGATCCTCAGCACTCAATTTCACAGCAGGCTTGGTGAACCTGGGAGCGCTCTAGAGAGAATGGAACGCAGAGAAACTCCCGCTTCTGGCCAACATTGAACCTGGGAGCAATACGGCTGGAGACTAACGCTCTACCTACCACACTACCACGGAAGGTTTATTAAAACCCCATTGCCATGGTTTCAACGTTTATAAAAACGTATTCCTATGAAGGAAATACAGACAACTTGATTACATGTTGTAGTAGAGCAACTGTAACACCCCACCCGTTGCTTGTCCGATTTTTCGTGTGTTCGCCCCTGACAAACAACTTAAAGGAAAATTGGGAGTGGAACTGTTCGCAAAAATGGATAACGCTAGATTTAAATGTGGCCCTGTCACCCCTAATTAATCTGTGGTGGTATTCTTGATGATAAATCACACCTATTTTTACTTTCAAACATGAACGATCACGAACTCTTAGAGTGTTCAATGAGATCAAACACATACACAAAAATAGAATAAAGCAAAAGGGTGAATTCAGGATCAACTACTGAAAGTAGAGGCTCTACTGAATCACAATAATTTTATTATAATCTTCAGATCAATGCTGAACAAAACACAATGAACAATTTACAAATTATCCTCCTAACTGACATTGGCAGTAACTGTGTTAAAATCGGTCCAAAACGCGATCTCTTATAACATATATACGAAGAGCCACTACACTGCAAAGTACTGTGAAACCTCTGTGGAAACAGCAATTGCAATTGATCCAACTATTTAACGTTAGTCCTAACAGAAGCCGAAGCGGGAGTGATCTCACTGTAATATTCCCGTTGAAGCGGCGGTCTCCGACGGCGACGGTGCGGCCGTGCGATCGGCGTGTAGCGTCTCGGAAAGTACAATCCTACAGTATTCGAAAACCAGACTGCCGTCCATCAACTTCTCTAATTGCGACAATATTTCCGTCAGCAATGAGCTGGCGTGGCTAACGTCCTCTCAGAACGAACGACCAAGAGGGGAGACGACTTGGCGAACGTTCTCTCAGTACGAGGGCCCAGAACGGAAGACCTCGACCGAGAGTCCAGCAAGATCGCTCTTCACTTTTGTTTTCTCACCTCAACGTTTACCGAGCGAATCACATCACTAGAAGCTCTCAAAATACCCAGTTTGCCAGTGCCGACCAATGTATGGCCTGGGAATAGAGCTCTTTTCCACAATTCTTTTATTTTTACAAATTTTCACAAGCAAACTCCGCCCTTGCCCGCTGGGAAGAACCACAGCTGTGGGCAATAACACGTTTATTGAAAGTTTTCTCCAAAGAGACCACTAGAGATTTTCCCGGCAAGATTCCCCGTCGTAGCGAACACAGATTCTTGCATTGAAAGTCTGTTATTCGGAACTCCTGGCCTGCCCCACTTGAGTTACTCGAAGCCATAAAATTAGTGGGACATAGGCGATCGCACGCACAGGCGAGCCCGTCCAGCTATCCACTGCTCTGTTTTGGTAAACACTTGAACACCTGCAGCCGCACGTCCTTCAGAGGTTGGCGACGGCTGTGGCCTCTCTAAACCACCACCATCATCATCATCATCACCACTTAAGACTGATTATGCCTTTCAGCGTTCAGTCTGGAGCATAGCCCCTTTATAAAATTCCTCCATGATCCCCTATTCAGTGCTAACATTGGTGCCTCTTCTGATGTTAAACCTATTACTTCAAAATCATTCTTAACCGAATCCAGGTACCTTCTCCTTGGTCTGGCTCGACTCCTCCTACCCTCTACTGCTGAACCCATGAGTCTCTTGGGTAACCTTGCTTCTCCCATGCGTGTAACATGAGCCCACCATCTAAGCCTGTTCGTCCTGACTGCTACATCTATAGAGTTCATTCCCAGTTTTTATTTGATTTCCTCATTGTGGACACCCTCCTGCCATTGTTCCCATCTACTAGTACCTGCAATCATCTTAGCTACCTTCATATCCGTAACCTCAACCTTGTTGATAAGGTAACCTGAATCCACCCAGCTTCCGCTCCCATACAACAAAGTTGGTCGAAGGATTGAACGGTGCACAGATAACTTAGTCTTGGTACTGACTTCCTTCTTGCAGAAGAGAGTAGATCGTAGCTGAGGCTCACTGCATTAGCTTTGCTACACCTCGCTTCCAGTTCTTTCACTATGTTGCCATCCT
The DNA here is from genome assembly GCF_021461385.2 of Schistocerca piceifrons. Classification (NCBI taxonomy): domain Eukaryota; kingdom Metazoa; phylum Arthropoda; class Insecta; order Orthoptera; family Acrididae; genus Schistocerca; species Schistocerca piceifrons. Next base: position 7,076,791 of record NC_060149.1, read on the forward strand.
GTGAGAATATGCATCCTAAGTACTTGAAACCGTCCACCTGTTCTAACTTTGTTCCTCCTATTTGGCACTCAATCCGTTTATATTTCTTTCCCACTGACATTACTTTCGTTTTGGAGATGCTAATCTTCATACCATAGTCCTTACATTTCTGATCTACCTCTGAAATACTACTTTGCAAACATTCAATCGAATCTGCCATCACAACTAAGTCATCCGCATATGCAAGACTGCTTATTTTGTGTTCACATATCTTGATCTCACGCAGCCAGTCTATTGTTTTCAACATATGATCCATAAATAATATGAACAACAGTGGAGACAGGTTGCAGCCATGTCTTACCCCTGAAACTACTCTGAACCATGAACTCAATTTACCGTCAACTCTATCTGCTGCCTGACTCTCCATGTAAAGACCCTTAATTGCTTGCAAAAGTTTGCCTCCTAATCCATAATCTCGTAGAACAGACAATAACTTCCTCCTAGGAACCGGGTCATATGCCTTTTCTAGATCTATAAAGCATAGATACAATTCCCTGTTCCACTCAGAACACTTCTCCATTATTTGCCGTAAGCTAGAGATCTGGTCCTGACAACCTCTAAGAGGCCTAAACCCACACTGATTTTCATCCAATTGGTCCTCAACTAATACTCGCACTTTCCTTTCAACAATACCTGAGAAGGTTTTACCCACAACGCTGATTAAAGAGATACCTTTGTAGTTGTTACAACCTTTTCTGTTTCCATGTTTAAAGATTGGTGTGATTACTGCTTTTGTCGTCTGATGGAACCTGTCCCGACTCCCAGGCCATTTCAATTATCCTGTGTAGCCATTTAAGACCTGGGATTCCAGTGTATTGGTGAGTTCCGACTTAATTTCATCCACCCCAGCTGCTTTATTGCACTGCTATCTATTGACCATTTTCTCAACTTCCTCAAATGTGATCCTATTTTCATCATAATTCCTATCCCATTCTACCTCGAAATCTGAAACATTGCTGATCGTATTTTCACCTACATTGAGCAACTCTTCAAAATATTCCCTCCATCTGCCCAAGGCATCCACAGGATTCACCAGCAGTTTTCCTGACCCGTCCAAAATACTTGTCATTTCCTTCTTACCTCCCTTTCGAAGACTGCTAATTACACTCCAGAATGGTTTTCCAGCAGCTTGACCCATAGTCTCCAACCTGTTTCCAAAGTCTTCCCAAGATTTCTTCTTCGATGCTGCAATTATCTGTTTGGCTTTGTTTCTTTCTTCAACATAACTTTCTCTGTCTACCTGAGTTCTAGTATGTAGCCATTTTTGATACGCCTTCTTTTTCCTTTTACTGGCTGCCTTGACTGTGTCATTCCACCTAGCTGTTTGCTTCATCCTACTTGCTGGCAACAATCAGAGCCTCTCTAAACGGATTACAGAAATCCCCCAGTTCACCATTCATGTGGCCTTCGGTGGCTAGGCGGGGACGTAGCCGAGCTCTGTCTCGCGTACTCCGTAACATATTAAAACATTCACAACATGGTTGTTGACATACGGTATTTCGCCACCAATGTACAGCTAGTGCCCTCACATTGCATATTGGCGAGGAAATACCATATGACAACGATCATGTTGTGCCTGTTTTAATTTAAGATGGACGTGAAATTTTATATTTGACTGACGCCTTTCGGCTGTATTTTAACGTACCTGTGCCACAATATGTAATGCAGTTGTCCATATTTCCTTCTGAAGAGGACGTTTTTATTAACTTTGTAGCCATGGTAAAGGGGTTTTAATAAACCTTATAATTGGCAACTGCTTGGCTGTTCACTATTTGTACAAGAAAATTTCATTCTACGGTTGCTGCTCCAGCCATGTACAAAATATTGATACTCGGAGACTTATGAAAGAAAAATTATTCGAGAGACCTAGAAGTTCTCGGGAGAGACAATCCGACATTACCGATGGAGATCTAGAAGACTGGACCCTCTAAAACGCAGTTCTAATGAATATGCTGATTCCAGTCTTTTTCGACCTGCTTAGTCAGATTCAAGAAACTGTCGAAATAGGAAGTGGCACAATTATGAAATTTACTTCAAGTATACGTGTAGGGGAGATAGCTTTCATAGGCAGTACTGTAGGGTAATTCGTAGTTGACAGACTGCTGATATCCCCGAAACTAATGTGTGCAATACTGATGAGTCAGGTTTCGTGAAGGAACAGCGTGAACACAGCAGTTTATCACTTCGAGGCTAGGCAGCTGTGGAATCAGTGACGAGGTCAGCTATGACGCAATTCGTACACAATGATGCCATTGATTGGAATGAGCGAATTACCGTTTCCTTAACTTTATGCACTCCTTGATACAAAAAATGAAGTACCTAGAAGGCGGAGGGACGAAATAAAATTTGATGGGTTGAGAGGGTATGTGATGTTATTGCAGTGATTACAAAATCGGCTCACATTTAGAACTTGCCAGTATGAGCCATTTTACCAGTATAATGCACCTCCTCTGACCCGTATGCGAAAAGCCTCTACTTTGGGTGAAGCATTATATCGTGGCAGTAGTCGTCACATGGAAGATGGTTGTATATGTAAGGGGCAGCCAAATGAAAACGAGACAGAAGGAAACAAGTTAGAGAACTGTTTATTATTTCAAAAGTAATCGCCGTAACTGTTAACGCGTAACTCACTGCGAAAGAAGATGGTCAAGACTGTATCTTCATTCAAAAATGTTTACGGTTGCCTACGGAATCACGATCGTACCCAGATCTGCGTATCTTTGTGTGAAACGAACGTCTTTCTTCTGGGATGCAAAAATTTGGAAATCCTATGGGGAGAGATCGCGACTGTATAAAGGATGTGTGATTGTTTCACAGCGAAACTTCTGCAGTGTACTTCAAAAAACCTTGGCAGTCTGTGGACGCACCCAAAATCATGGTTCTGTAGAGAACCACAAACATTTTTCCATGAAGACATTGACCTTTTTGTCTCACAGTGGGATAAGTGTATTAACAGTTATGACGATTACTTTTGAAATAATTAACAGATGATTTATTTTTTCCCATCTGTCTCGTTTTCATTTGACTGCGCCTTATATTTTGCTTTAGGCTATAAGTGTTAATAATAACCTGAGGTCAGACTCTGACCAAAGAGGTTTGATTTTTGGCAAATATTGTTGACAAGGTGTGCTCACGGATACGTCATATTCGTTGATTAGCATGCTCGTTTCATAGACTGACTGACGGCTCGACGAATGTAACGCAAAGAATAAATCAAACTAGGATTTGGCACAACGGATGATGCGAGTTTAAACGAGCCTATGACGGAAAGTAACGTATCATAAGTCGCACTGGATTTCATCGTACTGGCCATTTCTAATTTTATTCTTTTCTTCCTTCAAGTACATCTTGCCACTGTATGCACATTGATATCCTGGGGTTAATTAAAGTGAGTGGAACGGGTAACGGTACGGATGATGGTACAATCATTTATGTAACGATTAAGATTCTTCACGAATGGTGACATTTTATTTATACTAACGCAGAGGATTGCCATAAACAGTTTTTTGGAATGCATTCAGTACAGAATATGCATAATGCAAACAGAAGCACTTGACCACAGTTAATGATCGAACAGGGCAACATATTACGGTAATGAAATTGTTTGGATAGACGATTCATTGGTAGTGGATGCATCTTCGTGTTCACTATTGAAGAGTAAAACTATGCAACTTACGCACACACTCATACAATTAAAATAGTGCGGAACGGTTTATCGTAGCCTCTACTGTTAATGAGGCAAGCAGAGATTGAACGCAGTGAGCGGTACTAACGCCACATCAAAGACACACGCTCGACAACAATTAAAACAAAAAAATGTGAAAATGCCTACCGGTCAATAACTCGGAATACATGTCGGTGTTTATTCGGCACAGGTTTTTAAGTACTACACTGTAGAAGATACCAGAGTTTACTGTTAAACCTCACATAAAATCTTCCACTCGATGTTCGATTTAATGCTGTCCATGATTTTAACGGAAGATGACGTTGACTGCCACACGCCTAGTGATGCGTGTTTCGCTGGCTGGCCACACGGCGCTAGGAACGGAGCGCTGCAGCAGCCGCCGGCGGGCGCACGGCGTCCAGCGTGCGGTTCTGCTGTGGCCGCCAGCGACCACACCACAATCATCGAGTTAAGTCAGTGAACCGTGTCGTAACGGAACGATTGCTCAATTTCGAACCGAGCAGTGGCCATGCGACTAGTCTCTTGCACAAAATCTAATAAAATAAATAAAATGATTTCCTCGATTCATTTCCCTAACAAAAAAGAACCTAGAAGAGAATGTATTAAACCTTTCTGTAACCAAACTAATGCATTAAAATACTTACTTCCCCTACCGAACCAGACAGTGCAGCAGAGCGTACCGGTCCACCTACAAGATGCAGCCGAAATGAGGAGCGTGCCGCTCTCCGAAAATCGGCTCCATTTTCAAACTGGTGGAGGGCCAAAGAGATCCAGCTAGGCCTGACCAACTGCAGCATGACGAAGTTCTGTTGTAAAGTATATCTTTGTCTCATCTCTCAAACTTCGTCCTTTGCTAAACGTGCTTACAAAGTTAGGATGGCGAGGGATCTACGCTATCCGTGACATCTGCTTGCCAGCGTAAACATCCACACTGAAAATACGAACATTTCAACGCACTCATTATCACTTAAAGAAAACACGGGGAGAGGAAAAAAGGTATATCACTAAATAAAAGAACACGCCCACCCATCCCTCCTCCACAAGTTACTGATCTCCTGAATAGATCAATGTACAACGAGAAAACTGCATTACAAGTGCGAAAAGATGTATCTAAATGCGAAAATAAGGAATCTTCTCTGGTGGACCCGCTTCTGATGCATGCATTGATTCAGTGTGGAATGGTGCTATAAAGCCGTTAAATCCTCTTCTGAGGCAAGCGGGTCCGCAACTGACGTAAATGGTCGTTGATATCCTGGATACTGGCAATGGGACAGAGTTTACCTCACAGCTGGTCCCACACATGTTCTACGGTTAACAGAACTACGAATGTTGCTGACCCCTATCTCAACGTCACGCAGACAGCGGACAGAGAGACGTACCATTGCTGGTGGTTACTGTCCTGCTGGAAAATGGCACCATGATATTGTCGCAGAAGATGTAATATGTCCTTGACGAACCATTGTGCCGTCAGAGATCCCTCAATCACTTCTAAACTCATATCCAATGTCACCTGGGGTGACATAACTGTTCCTCTCCAAAACACTAAAAGAACGAGACTTCTGCACAAGTCGACGATGGTAACTAGTGGTAGCACAAAACCACGATTCAGCGCTGAGAGCAGTCCATTACCATCCATCAGCAGCTGGTGCTTCTCGGTCACAGCACCACTCCAAACGCACCTGTTTCGTTGTGGTAGATGGAGACGTGAGAATGCATGCAGTAGTCGCACAGGCAGATGACATTTTAGTTATCTTCTCAGCAGGCAACTGAACCCAACCGTGAGAACATTGAAACAAATACTCAGTGTCACAGTATGAACAAATCAACGCCTTCAAACAACAAAAGACATATATTATAGTGAAAGGAACCCTGAAAAATGATCCTTCCATTAAAGTGGGAAACAGACACGTTAAAAGCACAACAGTGATAAAATATATGGACATACGTATTGACGAAATACGTAACTTCAACAAACACATAAGACTGACAATAGATGAATTACAGAAAATACCACATAATCTTGGGCGAAAAAAATCAACCAATTACAGAGCACCAACCACATTGAGACACACGTGCACTCTTCTAATGAGTACTGAGCTTTGTTGCAAGTTTATGAGCACACCGTCTAATACTCGCCACAGGCAAAAGAGCTGTCATGTGAGGGCAGAGAAAAGTGCTGTTAAGGGTATCTGGAGCGTCAGGTACCACAAGCACTGTATGTGATACTAAGAACATAGCCTGTCAACATGACTATCAGCATCGCGCACCATCATACTCACTGAAATGGGGAGACCTAACAGGATAAAGAACATCAGCGCAGTACCAACACAAAACAAGCGCCAACGCAAACTCTGGCGAGTAGGGACCTGGTAAAGGGATTGGGAGGTTACGGCCGTTCTACCTGCCACAGAGAATTGGAACTTTTATAGTTTAAAAACCCACCAACTGTGTGTGTGTATGAAGTAGCGCTGTCCTCTAACAGTATCATCTGGGTGCTCCACTTTTTTTTCAGGCACTGTATCTGTCTTCAAAATCCGCCCGCACAGGAGCTCGCATTATCACGCCGCTTCCGGGATTCGGGGTGTGAGCTGGCCACAATACGTATCCACCCGGCGAATTAACGACGACGGCCGGAATGCCAGCAAGTCTGGGTGAGGTTTTTAGGTTGTGCAGGCCTAGGCTTGACCTGTCTCGGCTTTGCTCGGTTGTTCTCGGAGTTAGCTGGTACAACACGACATTTTATTAGTACTGCAGTGTGGCATTTTTCGGTAGGCACAACTTCCCCCAGTTCGGCAGAACCGTGGTGTCATCTCTGTTCACCCTTCGCTATTTGTTCGTGGTATAAAAGAAGTTCGCAGACCCAGTGCTTGTTTGTGCAAAAATGGCAATCTGACGATATATCGTCAGAAGCCTTTAAAACTGAATGGGAAGGACAGAAGAGAGAAATGAGAATTCTCAATATCCATAATGCCTTCACTTGATTGGCAGATACTGCAGACTTGCTGTGAAATGGCATTACAGTATCATACAGAAAGAACTTTAAGATTTAGTTGACTGTGAAACAGCAAAAAATTACAATGATCGACGGCCGGGATACATTGTTCTGTACGTCGAGATACACCTTATGCTAAATTTGCAGACGTCCTGCACGTGAATAAATTGGTGGTATGAGTGGTAAAATTTCTTAACTCACACGCATTATTCTACTCCGAGATGCAACAGTTTTCGATGGATTGAATGACGAGTATGGATACTTTATTTCATACTGAAAAGTACGTTGGTGAAGTCGAGGGGCATTCCTGGAATGATTTTCCTATTTAAAACCCACCATTGTGGAATTTTTGAAGTATAAAGAGTGCAGGAACGAAAAATTAGAACATCCGGAATAGATTGCAGACCTTTCATTTTAAGTGGACTTGGGTCCACACTGCCCACAGTAAGACATTACAAGCTGGGGAACAACTTGTTTCTGATCTGTGTGGGCTACATTTAAACAGAAAATAGCGTTCTGGAAGGGACAAATTCTGACAAACACAGTCCAGTATCCTAAGCCCACAGTCATTAAAGGAAAGAAAATTGCAAGAATATTTTTCTAAACGTTTTGAGAACATTGGCAATCTCACATGCGTTTTCGAGCACCTTTTCGAGAACATTAGCCGTTTCAATTGAAAGCACCCCCGTGCACGTGCAGATGTAACCAACTGATCTGCAACGTACTTCCTGTTCTAAAGACGAATATTTTTATGTTAGAAGTATCCAGGTGGAGTTTCCACGTCTCCATAATGAGGTTACAAAAATACTACAATATTTTGATCAAGACATGTGAGTGAAAGGTCTTTTTTTGAGCATGAAACTAAATAAGTTACGATTAAGTAGCAACCTAAGTGAGAAATCTGTGAAATTGTTTCCGTCTGTCCGTAGCTAATAGTTTCTACCAGATAAAAATTGTATTGCCTCTTCAACGTGTCAAAATAATTAGATAATACAGAAAATTTGTTTCGTCGGAGATCTATGTCGTAGAGAAAAGTGAAATAAACGCAGGTAGTGTGCGTGACCGATGGCCAAGTGGTTTGGTCCGTTTCCCACCTCTTAAACCAAGCAAGCAGGTTGTACGCTGTGTGTGACTGGATTGCCATTTAAATGCAGTGCATTCGCCGTTTCCCACACCTCGCTCTCCTCACTCTCTCCGACAGGCAGCGCGCTGTGCCTGTGGGGGAAATGTGCAGCCAGGCTGAGCACTATGGAACTAGTGCCAGGGCATGGCTTGCGAGCTAGTTTCTTGGTCGTCCCTGATCTACATGAGCCTCAGGGCAAGTTAGGATCAAAACTAAACAAATGGACTGTTTAATTAGAAACATCCTGTAACTGATGCATCAGAATCTGAAAAACTCGAAAGAATAATTTTCAACATTTCATTCGAAATATTTTCTAATCAGTTACATAAAATATTTCATTGCCTCTTTGGAATCCTGGCCTGAACATAACACCACCTCCGTCTTTGGGGACGACTATCAAAAGACAGTTGATTTAATGTGAAATCCACGCAGAACAACTTATGAGAGTCAGCCTCTCGGTAACGAATTTTTTCTACAGAGGAAAGCATTTTTCAAGAAATTGTTGGACAATATAATTTCATATAGCTCTTTCTAATTTAAAGTTTATCAGCTAAACAGTAATCTTAAATTTCAGTTACTTGTGCCTTATAGTTTGTCTGTTCACACTTTATGAATTTGATCAAGTATGCTCGGTACACAGATCAATATGCGAAACAATGGCCAGGACCATTTCTTACTTCATTTCAGATGTGCTTAAATAAAACTAGTAATTACTGCGAAATGCCATAATCCATAATATTTCGATTTTTTAGGTATGTCTGGTGTGTGTAGTGTAGAGAAAAGATTTGTTTTCTTAATTCAGTAAGCACCTTCCATTTTTTTTACTACTATAGTGAATTAATAAGGAACTGTTTATTGTTAGTAAAAAGTGCAATAATCAAAATTTTTGTTAGAACTGTGCTACATGAATAGTTATAAAATGATGTATGTGTAAGAAACATTTCAGTTCAACAAATGAAAGTCGCATTTGATGGAAGTCGAGTGTAATATGACATCGGACACTGCTATTATTTTTGCAATCTGATAGTCACCTCTGTAAAAATGATACTTCCAACAGCTTCGTTATAAATATGGAAGCTACTGAAAAGTTACTCAAAAATTTAAAGATATATAAACATGTTTGGCATTGTCTAGGTGTTTAAAATTCGCATATATGCACTCAGGATTTTTGAGGCAGACTCTCTTCTAATGGCTGCTTCTGGTCATTCACGTGCTGGGCTAGAAGGGCTGAACAAACCACTGTTACAACTCGTTCTTTGTGTGGCAAAAATGAATACCGCACATATAGGGTGATTCAGCTGCTCCTGTCTGTGGATTTTATGCAACCTGCCGTGCCTTCAAAAACCACACACGAAGTTTTTGCAGTCTCTCACTCACTGATTACAGACAATTAGTCCTACAGAAAAAGATGTACAGGACATTTCCGCAGGAAATTTAATGTAGCCAATTTTTCTATGGGGTACGTTTCCCCTGGAGGCCACGGCTTTCGAGGTAATCAAGAAAAACACGTTTCAAGGTCACTCTTGTACTTCTTTTTTTAATAGTTGGCAAATTGCGGTCCCCAGCAAAAATATATTTCAGGACAAAATTTAACTAAATTTCCTACAAAAACGGTCGTGTTCATTTTTTCTGTAGGACCAATAGTTCGAATGTAGGAAGCGGGAGAACATGAAAATATTGCACGTGGCATTTGAAGGCGTTGCAAGTTACATATAACCAATAGGTAGCGGCAGCCGAATCAGCCTGTAAATAGGATATTCCTCATATAACAAGAACAAATCTGTCTTCTAAACATGGGCTCCAAGAGTGCTAACCTTAAGAGCTATGCGCACCTCTTCATCTTCGATGCTGTGAAACAAAACTCCCTTACTCCAAGCTCTTTCCTTTCCATATTTTGAAAAGAAGTAGCCAGCCGCTGTGGTCGTGCGGTTCTAGGTGTTTCATTGCGGAACCACGCGGTTGCTACGGTCGCAGGTTCGAATTCTGCCTCGAGCATGGATGTGTGTCATGTCCTTAGGTTAGTTAGGTCTACGGGACTGTGAGCTCAGATGTTAAATCCCATAGTGCTTAGAGCCATTTGAGGAGGAAGTAGGATGGACCAAACCAAGCAAAAATGTCCATTTAACATGGGCCCTAAACTGATTTTCTCAAGAGCTATGAGCACTTGTTGAGCTTCACTTCTGTGAAACTCAACACTTGTATTGAACAAGTAAGTATAGTTTTAAGGTGTGCCCTTTAGTCTCCATGTTTACTGGGCCTTTTTTATTCTTCCTATATGAGAAATCCATTCCTGAAGTTTTGCCGTCGAGTTTTACAATGCTCTCTGTACCAAATATTCGCAGTGCGTCTTAACAGATAAAATTCTGACAGTGCGTTCCTATCGGTACATTATTCCTGTGATAGAAGATTCTGTATAGCTTTTGACATGTCGGAATGGACTGTTCCCTTATTAAGTCGATGTCTAAGCTCAGTTGCGGATCTGAAAACTTGTTGTTGAAAGTACTTAACAGCTTGTACCACCGCTACGGATACTGTTGATAACGTCAGCGTGTCGTTGGCGGAGGCCTGGAGGCCTGGTGGATTGCCGCCTCCTTACCGTAGGACCAAACATCAGTCAGAGTCATTATCTCAAATCACTACTGTCTAGTTGTTTCACTGTGTATTCTCTTAGTCAATATTCAATTCAAGAGATACTGCACTCGAAAGAAAGGCACGTGCTTTCGGAGACCACCTTGCATACGATCTAAAGGACAGAGCAGCTTTTCTTCGTCACGGCAATAGGAGAGTGGAGCCCCCCCCCCCTCCCCCCCCCCCCCCCCCCAGGAATGAACCCCTGTACGCATTTGACAGCAGGCTGAGTGGATCAGGGTCGTCCTGGTACGAGGAAAAGTATGAGCACTCTGGATTTCTGAGCTACGCTCTCAAATGATGGCTTCTTCTGCCGATTTACCGATTCGCGCGGTAGGCAAGAAGGGCTGTACAAACCGCTGTTATAAGCGGTTCTTCGTATAGCGTCCTCATCGAACCGGGAACATTCGCGGCCAGAGTCAAAAGATCAAGTTACAAGACTATCACGTGTCCGCAGCTCGTGGTCGTGCGGTAGCGTTCTCGCTTCCCACGCCCGGGGTCCCGGGTTCGATTCCCAGCGGTGTCAGGGATTTTCTCTGCCTCGTGATGACTGGGTGTTGTGTGCTGTCCTTAGGTTAGTTAGGTTTAAGTAGTTCTACGTTCTAGGGGACTTATGACCATAGCTGTTAAGTCCCATAGTGCTCAGAGCCATTTGAACCATTAAGACTATCACGGGTTCACTTTATTTAGTCACTGTTCAAAACTATTTCTTAGTTGTGTGTTGTCAAGTTCCATTTCACTGACAGTAATGTTCATGTACTCTTCAGGAATTCCTTCTGTTTACATAAGTCACTCTATTGTCTTACTTACTGGCAGTATTAGCTGTTGAACAGATCAAGTTTATAAGCATCTTAAAGCTAACTAGTGCTCGTCATGGACTTTATTTCTAGTACAGTGCAATGCAAGTGTATACAAAAGCAAAAATGCAGATGTCCATTTTATATACTGATTATAATGGTGTTATGACAATGCCCTCTCAGCGACTGTATCTGGAGAGATTTCCACAGTAAAGATGTCCCAACTGGAGGATATTTGAACCAGCTGATCGTATACGTACTTGACACCCTCCGTAGTGACAGCACATTAGAAGTAACGTTGCCCAAATGGTAGTTTGACTAATGTTACGTGAGACCCTACTGTCCCATAGCACTCACAACGTGTTCAGGCACAGTCAGTAGATGATCTTCCTGTGTGGGTACTGCGACGGGGCGGTAAATAATGAAGTGCGGTTGAAGCAGAGTTCACATGAATGTGCATTTACAAATATTGGTTAGAAAATGTTATTGCAAATTTGGGCTCTCACGTAAGTCTCAGGGGATGATTTCCACACTTGGTGCGTTAGTACACTGTTCCACACCCGCGCATTTGTTTTAGTTTTTGAATTAATTATTCACTCAGACATGAGTACAGTTTATGCTAGGGAACAAAAGTTAGGCGATTATTATAGCAAAATCAGTTTTTCACGACACAGTTCAATCACTGTTTATTGGCGTTGTCCTTTTCTTTCACACAATGAAATTCGCACTGGTGAGACGGTTTAGAGTTTTACTTTAATAATAATTTGACTCCGAGCCCCCAATAGCAGTAATGTAGGCTGCTATGAACGAAAATTACTCAATCAATTCGAACAGAACCACAAGTCCCACTGTCCTCTTTGTTCTAACAGTTTTGGCGCTAAATCACAGTTCGCCACATGTTCACTTACAACGATGTATACCTCGTAAATCGTACTCACACAAATAATCGTAGCACTTGCAGTTCACCAAATATATGCTTGCACACTGGCACTATTAAACAATACTCTTTGTCGAAATAAATCGACGCGAAAAAGAATTCTCAAACGACCAAATGGGCCACCCTCAAGTGGGGCTTGCTCACCACCCCCCCTCCTGACGACTGACCAGCGACTGACCTCTGGCCAAGATGGCCGCTCATTTGTATAGGCTCAGATGTCCACCCCCTGGTTAAGCAAGTATCCATCTCACCAGTTAAGGTCACAAATTTTGTTACATACATGCCTTGTCAGAAATAAGTACACCATCGGAACCGCACTAAAGAGAACATCATTTTACTGTGTTAGATTAATTTATAGGATTATTCTATCGCCCGTAAATCAAGTTTTAGTTTTTGACCAATTTCGCCACTTAGCGCAGATTTGTTTGTTTACATCTACGCTGCAAAGTTTTAACATAGAACTGCATATAGCACCGTTTTTAGACGTAATCTATAGCGATCTACACATTGCGCTGCCCAAAATCTTCATATCTATAATAATTCATTAATTATGGGCGATAAATGTTAATAATAATTTGCAAACAATGAAAACTATTGCAAGTTTAGTCTATAGTATAGCTTAACTAGTTTAAAAATACGTGTGATGCCATCCAAAATACTATATAGTGCCGTTCTTTACGTCATGAATTTTCTATTGGATTTTATAAACAATTTTCCCTCAGACTTTGTTTACTACTCTTTACGGGCTTAATTATTTATGAATCTTAACATATGACTACGGCACTCGATCCGCTTTGACGAAACGGTTTTAATGAGTGCTCACTCATCCCTGTAAGTTGTTATTTACTATTTTTATTAATCTTCCAGTGTTCGTGATATTAACCGATTTTGAGGTTACTATAACTTTCGCGTCTCGTGACTTAAAATAAAGTTCGATCTTTCAGAAGGTGCATATTGCTAACTACAGTCCACTGCCGCATCGCTCTTCACCGTAAGTTACATAGTTTCCGCGTAATGCGCGAAAAACCAAAAAATGCCCCAAGCTGCTGGCCACATGGCCGCCCGGCAGCGGGACCATCCCACCGACTGTTGCAAATCTCGCGCGGGCGCGCAACGTGCTACCGCGAATTGAGCACCATGTAGCAAGCTCGCTCTCCATAAAGCAATCCTTGCATACTAGAAATATTCATCTAGTAACGCGGGTTTGTACCGTCACAATACCCCCACTTGCTAGTGCATGCACGCAGTAAATGCGATAGCAAGTATCACCATCAAAAAAACTCAGAGTGACTAACTAGTCATGTTAAATTAGTCCTAGTCGGTGGTGGCATCACCCTAACGTAAGTAAAATTCCCTATGTGTTTTGTGCCCAACAAAAAGAAGTTTGTAACATATCTGTAAATAACCCCAAGCCAAAAAATATATTTTTCCTTAACCATGATTCTAAATTCGTGTCTTGAATGTGTGTGTGTACAGTACAGCAGGCCTGGCCAAGCAAAACAAACACAAACACATGTAACAAAATCACAATAACTTTTATCAATTTTTTTAAACTTCCTTATTTTGGGCAGCATATTATGCATACCAGCTTGGTACCAGTCAATATATTCACTTTGGAACATGTATCATTTATCAATTTGTTTCACAAGCACTATCACTTCTCACTGCCTAAAATCTCTTCCAGGGATGACCCCAGACTAGATGTAGTGTCACAGCTCCCTACTCTGGCGATATTTCCTGTCCTCCCACTAGCCAGTTTATGGAGCACTACCAGTGAACACACAAAATCCAAGATGAAAATCTCACGTACACAAAAGTTCTCGCTGTTTACCATAGAGTGGTCCAGCCTAGACCCTTTCTCATGCAGTCCAGAGCTGACACAGCTAAGACAGAGTTTCAGGCAAACCATCACTAAGAAACGGGCTAGAGCAACAGCTGGGCAGTTGTGCCCAACAATCTGTTCTATACTATATTAGAAATGCCCATGTCATTGAGGCACTACTGCTTGGCGACAGAGCTTCCCCAATCAAAATGATACTGATAATGTGGCAGGAATCAAACAGACTTTAAATAATATCTGACTGTTGTCATGGCCTGACAGCAGAAACTAAAAAAAAACTTTACTTGATTATTACAGACCATGAATTAAATTCCAGGGTTTGGCAACGTTTCCTACAAAAAAAAAGACTTAATCCACTTTTAAAAATCTCGATTAAAATTCACCTATACACTTTGTTAAAATATCCTCTATTCATATCATCTAGCCCAGACTGAGATTACAAGCAGCAAACTGAACCAACTTTAATTTTACAATCCCCATGCTGTGTTGCTTACCCTAATATTCAGGCCACCAATTTGACCCCCACGCACCAAAGGACGTTTGGTGTGTCTACATACAGAACCCAGTGCAAAATATGTTCAAGTTAAAAATTATGCCCCTTAGTAACTCAAACAACATAAAAAATTTCGCTAGACCCTCCATGCACCAAAAATTAAGCAGATTATATATATATATATAAACCCAAAAGTTATTCAGACACCAGAGCACACAATTTTTACTTCTCCAAAAATTCTTATTGCTAACGTACCTAAGATCTCTTCAAGTATATGTACATATAATTCTATCTTAGGTTGCCAATGCCCTTATGTTTCTCATACCGGTTGTTTATACAACCGTAGCTCAGTTGCATTGCTAAGCCCTAGTGGTTTTCTTGATTTTGGGTACTCCAACCGATATGCATTTGGGTGTGGGCAACTTGCTACCAAAAACGGCCCATGGCACAATTCAAATAGTTTATTTTCCCATCAATGTCACTTGACCGTTCCTTCGTCTTCCCCAACACAAGGTCATTTACCTTGTACCTTACTGTCTTGTACCGACTATCTTGCCTGCGTTCCCTTTGTGTAGTTGCTCTGGCCATTCTTTCTATAACCAGCCGTTGCCGTTGCTTCTCAGTGATGGGAGATTCCGGAGGAAAGTCTACCGTTTCATCTATCAATTTTGTTGCCCTGTTGTTCAACATCACCTCACATTGCGGAAAACCAGTAGCACTGCTTTAGACACTGTTCATGACATCTTCAAATGATGCAATATGTTCAGCCCATGATGTATGCTTATGGCTACAATAGGCCCAGCACAAGCGACCAAGTTCACGCATATAGCGTTCAGCCGGGTTACCTGCTGGGTGGTAGACGGAGGTCTTTATATGTTTCACACCTACTTTTTCATGTAGTCCTCCCATAACTTGGAAGTAAACTGTGATCCATTATCAGTTAACACCGCCTTTGGCTTCCTCAAGTTCTTAAAGTAATCTTCTTCCAGTTTCCAGATCATTACTTTGCTGGTGGCCTTCTTCATACCATATAGTTTCACATATTTGGGGAACACATCCACAGCCAGCATCACATGCTTTTGTCCCCCTCTACTGCTTGGTAATGGGCCAAAAGTATCAATTGCCAGTAATTATTCACTCCCCAGGGAAGGATGTTTTGCGTTTCCCCTTGGCTGGCATTGGTACTATGTTTGACACATTGACACCTGTCACAAGCACTCAACTCTTTCCTGACTCTTCGTTCCATATTATTAAAGATTACTTAGTCCTGCAGTACACTCAAACACTTTCGTGCCCTATAATGGCCAAAACGTAGATGTGTATAGTTTATCAAAGATTAAACATGTTCCTCTGGCCAACACAAACGCCACTCCTCCTTCTCCACATCTCTCCTTCTAAACAGTACCCCTATATAAATTTTGTAATACTTCTCCAGGTTTTCATGCCCCTTTGTACCAAAGTTTGTTTTCACCAGTTTCAAAATTGGGTCAGTATTCTGCACCCGCCTCATGTCTTTACATATTCCCCTCATCTGCTTTTCTCCTTCTACTCCCGTCATATATATCATGACAAATTTGGCCGTGCTCCCCTCTTCCTCAGCTTCTTCCACACCTTGATTTGGCAAACACAAGAGCATGTCAGCAACTACATTGTCAGTTCCTTTAATGTAATCAATCTTATATTGGGATTGCTGTAGAATGAGTGCTCACCATGCCAGCCTACGATTCAACAGCTTGCAATCCTGCAAATAAGTTTGGAGCCTTATAATTAGTCATGACTATGGTCTCATGTCCTTCTAAGTACACCCTAAATTTCAGGAAACCGCATACCACTGCTAACAGTTCCTTCTCCGAGATCCCATATCCTCGCTCGTGCTTATATAGCACTCTGCTAGCAAAAGCTATGCTGCAATGCTCAGGCCTCCCATCTACTAGTTGTTGTTGAGAGAGTTCAACATCTATGCCGTAGTCTGAGCTATCTGTCGCTAGACGGAATAGAAGTGACAGGTCAGGATGATACAATATCTTGCTGTTACACAAACTGCTTTTTATCTTTTCGAAATCCCTATTACATTCCTCATTCCATACCCATGCCACATTCTTCTTCAATAACCGTGACAGATTTGGTGAATTCAAACTCATGTCATTTACAAACTTCTGATAGAAACTGGCCGTGCCGAGGAATTACTTTAACTGTTTCCTATTTCTGGGTCTGGCACACTCAGCTATTGCTGTGATCTTATCTCCATTGGGTATTATTCCCTCTGAAGGTAGTTCATGGCCCAAAAATTTTATTTTTGCCTTTACAAAGTCACACTTCTTTAGTTTCAGTTTCATCCCTCCTTTTTGCAAAGTTGTTAACACCTCTCTCAATAGCAAATAATGTTCCCTCCAAGTAGTAGTAGCCACAAGAATGTCATCCACGTAGATGCTTAGCCTTCTCATCAACTCATCCCGAAGTACATATTTCAGTGCTCTAACAAAGAAAGTAACTGATATGCAGAGGTCGAATGGGACTACCCAATATTGGTAAGCTCTACCATCAATCAGAAAAGCAGTGTATTTCCTGCTTTGTTCTGGCAAAGGAACTTTCCAGAACCCACCTGTCAGGTCCATACTGGTCATCATCCTTACGTTTTTGTAGCCTTGGACTAGTTCATCCACATTTTCTGGGTGGTCAGTTTCTGGTATTATAATTACATTTAATTTCCTAGCAGGTTCGAATCCTGCCTCAGGCATGGATGTGTGTGATGTCCTTAGGTTAGTTAGGTTTAAGTAGTTCTAAGTTCTAGGGGACTGATGACCTCAGCAGTTAAGTCCCATAGTGCTCAGAGCCATTTGAACCATTTTAATTTCCTAGCATCTAGAACTAGTCATACTGACTTGTCCCTCTTTTTGACCACCAGTATTGGGTTACAGTACTCACTCCTGCATTTTTCAATCACCCATCCCCCCAAGCCTCCATGCGTTTTATTTCTGAACTAACAGCATCTTTGTCTGTTATGGCAATAGGATATGGCCTAAACTTAATAGGCTCATGAGGCTTCACCCTGAGTATATATTCAAAATTTACCACTCTCCCAGGTCTCTCTGAGAACACATCTTTATTCTCTACCAGTAAGTTATACATTTCTTTCCTCTCACTGTCACCAACACCCTCTGTCTCATAGACCTTCCTTTTTATCTCGTCTTCAATCCCCACCTCATTCAACATGCACTGGGCCATGTGCGAACTTGCCACTAAATCATCACCTGTTGCATTTACAAATTTTTTCTTCTTTATACATGACCCAACATTCAGTTCCAGTACCTGTCCCCTACAGTTAATATCTGCCCAATACTTATTTAAAAAATTTGCACCCAGACTATTTATACTTAAATTTTGAATCACCAGGAATGGGTGACTAAACAACTCTCCACCAATGTTTACATCTAACACAGCCTCATTCCTCACTGGCTTGCTGTAATTACCAGTAGCATTTTTTATTCTAACCCCTGTGACGGAGAATTCTACCATTTTATCATTCCAGATATAATTGTAGAAACGCTCTGCTATCCCACTGACTGTACTACCTGCGTCCACCAAGGCTTCTTCACTGATTTTACCTATCTGAAATTTAACTATTGGTTGCACCTTCCTATAATTTTCCTGCTTGAGCTCTACGTCTGCTAAAAGATCCTCCTCCACTTCATTAGCACAGTACTTTTCCATAGTGCATACCTGTCCCCACTGAATGATTCTATTTCATTATCCCCTTCAAATATTACTTCAAAAGCATATTTGTGTTCTTTATTTTCTACGCCCAACCATCCTAATTTTCTGGCAAAACTAAACTATTCCTTCTCCCATATCTTTGGTCCCAACTTCCGTGTATACTTAGAAAAATCCACCCAATCACTTGCATAAAAATCAAATTCATTCTTCCCCATCCAACCAGTATTCTGTTCAGCCTCTTCCATACCCCCATACTGCTCATCCTCATACACTTCATAATTATTCACCTTTTCAACTTCATCTCCCACATCACACACTAATTTTCCACAATCTGTAACCCGGCAGTTACTCTCCACAGCACATCCTACCATTTCATTTATAAAATCCCCCCTTAAAACATCAAACTCTTTATCCCCATCAAATATTTCCATGAGTACATCGTAATATGCCTCATCCTCAACATTTAACTGCTTTGAACTGTTCACATAATAATATTTCCCTACTGTCCAATTTTCTGGAGTATATTTCTGCATCCATTTTGCCCTTGCTACCCAATCATTTAAGTTCAATTCAGATTCCCCCTTAGTTCTCCACTGTTAATCATTCTTAGTTTGCTGTTTAACCCCATGCATGTAAACACTAGCACAATTTGTTTCATCATGTTTCATGGATATAGATACAGCTTTCCCCACCCAAACATCACTTGCATTACTATCCTGCACATTACAAACACTTTCACCATACATCTCTGAACCAACCCCTTCTGGCTGCTCATAAATTTCACCAGATACACTCTCTAGTACATATTCATTTATCACTATATCAACAATAGGCACTATGGCCACAAAATCATTACCATTATCTACAAAACCATTAGTTTCAGGCACCTTGGCCCTTTCAGAATTAACGTTATCATCCACTGTGTCCACTTCCATTACACACAACTCAATGAATTTCCTACTATTATTTACACGCACCCTTTGATCATCACAACATCAATCTATAACTTCAGACAGTGCCTTAGTCCCTGACCTGTTCATAATGTTCACCAACCCAATAATCTCTTTCTCAGAATTCACATCCCTGAACTCATTACAAAAAACATTCTCAGCATTGATTTCTTACATTTGAGCCTTTAAACCCTTAACACTCTTCCTCTTAAAGGCTCTCCTTTTGCCATGCTTGATGCACCAGCTCACCAATACATTTCCATCATTTAAAATAGCCTCCATACCAAAAATTCTTTCCTCTCTCGTACTTCTATCATTATTTTCATACCCCTTTTTAGAATAACCACCCCTAGTCTCATTATAATTATAATCATTCCATCTCTTGTCTCTATTCTTTGCAACTTGTCCCAAAGTGGACCCCATTTGAGATAACTCCTAGTTTAAAAGATGCTGTCCCTGTTGTGTGCTGTAATTCTGTCCCCCTCTTCCAGGTCCATTTTCTAGCATTGGCCTTGTTTCATTTCTCACATCACTGTCCCTCAAATCCCTTTGACTGTCGCTCTCTTCATTCTATCTTCCTCCATTTCCTCTTCAATATTTATTTTTATGTGTGTCCCCATGATGGCTCTGATGATTATTTCCACAGTTCCTATTTCAGTGACCATTTTGATGATTTTTACACCAATTCATATTTATTCTCTCTCCCAGATCCCTATGGTCACTCCCTGGATTGTTTCCCTTTGAGCCAGACCTATAGCACATGCCCTGCTCCATCCTCTCAACAAAGTCTAAAAACTTCTCCACAGAATCAGTGGGGCAACGTATGAGTTCCCATTGTAACTCCTTGGTTAGTCTCCTCCTTAAAGCAGATATTTCTGTTAAAGGCTGAACCAGATGTACTAATTTATTCAACTCTTCCTGGCAAAATTCGCTCATAGTTTGTCTACCTCCCCTGTACAAAGGTCCATTCAGAAACTCATTTTGCAACCTACACTGCTTATTTTTACTCCAGTGTTTGTGTAGCAACATTCATTCGAATATTTCAAATGAAATGAACTGCTCCTTAAATTTGTTAGTCCATGTCTGAGCTGAACCTCCAGGATTCTCTTCACAAATTTTACTATTGCCTCATCTGACATCCCAGGCTCAAAATATTCTACATCTACATCCATACTCCGCAAGCCACCTGACGGTGTGTGGCGGTGGGTACCCTGAGTACCTCTATCGGTTCTCCCTTCTATTCCAGTCTCGTATTGTTCGTGGAAGGAAGGATTGTCGTTAAGATTCTGTGTGGGCTCTAATCTCTCTGATTTTATCCTCATAGTCTTTTCGCGAGATATACGTAGGAGGGAGCAATATACTGCATGATTCCTCGGTGAAGGTATGTTCTCGAAACTTTAACAAAAGCCCGTACCGAGATACTGAGCGTCTCTCCTGCAGAGTCTTCCACTGGAGTTTATCTGTCATCTCCGTAACGCTTTCGTGATTACTAAAAGATCCTGTAACGAAGCGTGCTGCTCTCCGTTGGATCTTCTCTATCTCTTCTATCAACCCTATCTGGTACGGATGCCACACTGCTGAGCAGTATTCAAGCAGTGGGCGAACAAGCGTGCTGTAACCTACTTCCTTTGTTTTCGGATTGCATTTCCTTAGGATTCTTCCAGTGAATCTCAGTCTGGCATCTGCTTTACTGACGATCAACTTTATATGATCATTCAATTTTAAATCACTCCTAATGCGTACTCCCAGATAATTTATGGAATTAACTGCTTCCAGTTGCTGACCTGCTATTTTGTAGCTAAATGATAAGGGATGTATCTTTCTATGTATTCGCAGCACATTACACTTGTTTACATTGAGATTCCATTGCCATTCCCTGCACCATGCGTCAATTAGCTGCAGATCCTCCAGCATTTCAGTACAATTTTATATTGTTACAACCTCTCGATACACCACAGCATCATCTGTAAAAAGCCTCAGTGAACTTCCGATGTCATCCACAAGGTCATTTACGTATATTGTGAATAGCAGCGATTCTATGAAACTCCCCTGCGGCACACCTGAAATCACTCTTACTTCGGAAGACTTCTCTCCATTGAGAATGACATGCTGCGTTCTGTTATCTAGGAACTCTTCAATCCAATCACACAATTGGTCTGATAGTCCATATGCTAATACTTTGTTTATTAAACGACTGTGGGGAACTGTACCGAACGCCTTGCGGAACTCAAGAAACACGGCCTCTACCTGTGAACCCGTGTCTATTGCCCTCTGAGTCTCGTAGACGAATAGCGCGAGCTGGGTTTCACACGACCGTCTTTTTCGAAACCCATGCTGATTCCTACAGAGTAGATTTCTAGTCTCCAGAAAGTAATTATAGTCGAACATAATACGTGTTCCTAAATTCTATAACTGATCGACATTAGAGATATAGGTCTATAGTTGTGCACATCTGTTCTACGTCCATAATTGAACACGGGGATGACCTGTGCCCTTTTCCAATCCTTTGAAACACTACGCTCTTCTAGACACCTACGATACACCGCTGCAAGAAGGGGGGCAAGTTCCTTCGCGAACTCGGTGTAAAATCGAACTGGTATCCCATCAGGTCCAGCGGCCTTTCCTCTTTTGATCGATTTTATTTTTTTCTCTATCCGTCTGTCGTCTATTTCGATATCTACCATTTTGTCATCTGTGCGACAATCTAGAGAAGGAACTACAGTGCAGTCTTCCTCTGTGAAACAGCTTTGGAAAAAGACATTTAGTATTTCGGCCTTTAGTCTGTCATCCTCTGTTTCAGTACCATTTTGGTCACAGAGTGTCTGGACATTTTATTTTGATCCGCCTACCACTTTGACATAAGACCAAAATTTCTTAGGATTTTCTGCCAAGTCTGTACATAGCACTTTACTTTCGAATTCATTGAACGCCTCTCGCATATCCCTTCTCACACTACATTTCGCTTCGCATAATTTTTGTTTGTCTGCAAGGCTTTGGCTATGTTTATGTTTGCTGTGAAGTTCCCTTTGCTTCCGCAGCAGTTTTCTAACTCGATTGTTGTACCACGGTGGCTCTTTTCCATCTCTTACGATCTTGCTTGGCACATACTCATCTAACGCATATTGTACGATGGTTTTGAACTTTCTCCACTGTTCCTCAACACTATCTGTACTTGAGACAAAACTTTGTGTTGAGCCGTCAGGTACTCTGTAATCTGTTTTTTGTCACTTTTGCTAAACAGAAAAATCTTCCTACCTTTTTTAATATTTCTACACTCCTGGAAATTGAAATAAGAACACCGTGAATTCATTGTCCCAGGAAGGGGAAACTTTATTGACACATTCCTGGGGTCAGATACATCACATGATCACACTGACAGAACCACAGGCACATAGACACAGGCAACAGAGCATGCACAATGTCGGCACTAGTACAGTGTATATCCACCTTTCGCAGCAATGCAGGCTGCTATTCTCCCATGGAGACGATCGTAGAGATGCTGGATGTAGTCCTGTGGAATGGCTTGCCATGCCATTTCCACCTGGCGCCTCAGTTGGACCAGCGTTCGTGCTGGACGTGCAGACCGCGTGAGACGACGCTTCATCCAGTCCCAAACATGCTCAATGGGGGACAGATCCGGAGACCTTGCTGGCCAGGGTAGTTGACTTACACCTTCTAGAGCACGTTGGGTGGCACGGGATACATGCGGACGTGCATTGTCCTGTTGGAACAGCAAGTTCCCTTGCCGGTCTAGGAATGGTAGAACGATGGGTTCGATGACGGTTTGGATGTACTGTGCACTATTCAGTGTCCCCTCGACGATCACCAGTGGTGTACGGCCAGTGTAGGAGATCGCTCCCCACACCATGATGCCGGGTGTTGGCCCTGTGTGCCTCGGTCGTATGCAGTCCGGATTGTGGCGCTTACCTGCACGGCGCCAAACACGCATACGACCATCATTGGCACCAAGGCAGAAGCGACTCTCATCGCTGAAGACGACACGTCTCCATTCGTCCCTCCATTCACGCCTGTCGCGACACCACTGGAGGCGGGCTGCACGATGTTGGGGCGTGAGCGGAAGACGGCCTAACGGTGGGCGGGACCGTAGCCCAGCTTCATGGAGACGGTTGCGAATGGTCCTCGCCGATACCCCAGGAGCAACAGTGTCCCTAATTTGCTGGGAAGTGGCGGTGCGGTCCCCTACGGCACTGCGTAGGATCCTACGGTCTTGGCGTGCATCCGTGCGTCGCTGCGGTCCGGTCCCAGGTCGACGGGCACGTGCACCTTCCGCCGACCACTGGCGACAATATCGATGTACTGTGGAGACCTCACGCCCCACGTGTTGAGCAATTCGGCGGTACGTCCACCCGGCCTCCCGCATGCCCACTATACGCCCTCGCTCAAAGTCCGTCAACTGCACATACGGTTCACGTGCACGCTGTCGCGGCATGCTACCAGTGTTAAAGACTGCGATGGAGCTCCGTATGCCACGGCAAACTGGCTGACACTGACGGCGGCGGTGCACAAATGCTGCGCAGCTAGCGCCATTCGACGGCCAACACCGCGGTTCCTGGTGTGTCCGCTGTGCCGTGCGTGTGATCATTGCTTGTACAGCCCTCTCGCAATGTCCGGAGCAAGTATGGTGGGTCTGACACACCGGTGTCAATGTGTTCTTTTTTCCATTTCCAGGAGTGTATTTACGGCTGAAATCATCGATGCGGTAACCGCTTTATGATCGCTGATTCCCTGTTCTGCGTTAACTGTTTCAAATATTTCGGGTCTGTTTGTCACCAGAAGGTCCAATATGTTATCGCCACGAGTCGGTTCTCTCTTTAACTGCTCAAGGTAGTTTTCAGATAAAGCACTTTAAAAAATTTCACTGGATTCTTTGTCCCTGCCACCCGTTATGAACGTTTGAGTCTCCCAGTCTATATCCGGCAATTTGAAATCTCCACCCAAAACTGTAACATGGTGGGGAAATCTACTCGAAATATTTTCCAAATTATCCTTCAGGTGCTCAGCCACAACAGCTGCTGAGCCAGGGGGCCTATAGAGACATCCAATTACCATGTCTGAGCCTGCTTTAACCGTGACCTTCACCCAAATTATTTCACATTTCGGATCTCCGTCAGTTTCCTTCGATACTATTGGATTTTTATCGCTATAAACACGCCTCCTCCTTCACTATCCAGCCTATCTCTGCGGTATACGTTCCAATCTGAGTTTAGGATTTCATTACTGTTTACGTCTGGTTTCAGCCAACTTTCAGTCCTTAGTACGATATGGGCGTTGTGACCGTTTATTAATGAGACCAGTTCTGGGACCTTTCTATAGACGCTCCTGCTGTTTACTATTAGCACATTAATATTGTTATTCCCTGTTGCATTTTGCCTACTCCTACCTTGCCGCATCTCAGGAGGCGTCTTGTTGGGCCTAGGGAGGGAATTCTCTAACCTAAAAAACCCACATGTGCACTCCACACGTACTCCGCTACTCTTGTAGCCGCTTCCGGCGTGTAGTGCACGCCTGACCTATTCAGGGGGACACTACATTTCTCCATCCGATAGCGGAGGTCGAGAAATTTGCACCCCAAATCTCCACAGAATCGTCTGAGCCTCTGGTTTAAGCCTTCCACTCGGCTCCAAGCCAGAGGACCGCGATTGGTTCTGGGAACGATACTACAAACAGTTAGCTCTGATTCCACCCCGCGAGCGAGGCTTTCCGCCTTCACCAATTCCGCCAACCGCCTGTACGAACTGAGGATGACCTCTGAACCCAGACGGCAGGAGTCATTGGTGCCGACATGAGCAACAATTTGCAGTCGGGTGCACCCAGTGCTCTCTATCTTCGCTGGCAGGGCCGCCTCCACATCTCGGATGAGACCCCCCGGCAAGCAGACAGAGTGAACACTGGCTTTCTTCCCCGACCTTTCCGCTATTTCCCTAAGGGGCTCCATCACCCGCCTAACGTTGGAGCTCCCAATAACTAATAAATCCCTCCCCCCGTGTGCCAGCTCGGACCTTGCTGAAGGAGCGGCCACATGTCCACTCACAGGCAGAGCGGGCGATGCCACACGGCCAGCCTCCACATTGACCGTCCGCCTCGTGCGCCACGAACGGCGCTGAACCCGCTACTCCCCTTGGGGAGAGGGTGGCCCAACCGCTCCCGGTACCCGCGAAGATGTCTCGACAGCAGGGACAGTGGGTGAAGCATGTAACACCTGGGGTGTACCATGCGACGCACCAGACTCCCACTGCCGCTACACTCCGAGGCAGCAGCCTGAAGACGGCTGACCGCGGCCATCAACACGTTCAGCTGTTCGCGAACAGTGGCCAGCTCCTCCTGCGTCTGTACACAGGAGTCACACATCCTATCCATCCTAAGAAAGCAATTTACTGTAGAGAGTTAATGAACTTTTAATTAGACTGCTAATTCACTAAAAGCGGCTGATAGTTGACTAAACTGTGGTTGCTAGCCACTTCTTGTAGAAAACAATGAAAACAGCTCGCTGCACAGCAGACGTGAAGCAGGCGGCCTATCATCACACATCTGCCTTCCCGAAACAATTTCACCCCTCAGCTCAGCCTCAACCACTTCAATCATGGAATGACAGCTCTGTTCTATTTTTTCTAATCTATTATCTAATTCGGTCACAATTTCTTGTTTCACTGACCCCATTTGACTATTTAGTTTTCCCACATTAGTTTTTAGAGAACTTAATTCCGAATTTAATTTAGTTCCAAAATTAGTGTCTGAAGCACTTAATTTATTATCCATATCAGTTTTACAGGAACCTATTTGGCTGCTCATATTTTGGAGAAGAGCAATTAATTCTACAGACATTACAGGGATACCGATTTCTTCCTGTCTCTGAGTACCTTGTGGTTCACTACCACCCCCTGACAACCCGCAATCAATAAGTGATTTTTTAATTTCGTGCGCCATTGCCCTGGCTAGAATAAGAACTGAAAACAAGGAAACCAAAAACAAAAACTGCGCCTGCTGTGATCACTTTGTAACCTCCCCACAGGAAATAAATTTTTAAATATTGTTTGATTAATGACTCTAGTTTTCGTGTAACCTCTGAACAAAATTGGTTCCCATTTAATGTACCCACAAAATTCTTTTCTCGTTGAATATAAGCTCGAAACAGAGAAATTCCTAAACCTCGTAATAAAAAATAAATTCAGTAGCCTGGTAAAATTTGGACGACAGCAGTGCTGCGTCATGGCCCTGTAAGATCATTCTGAATAAAAAGCAAAAATTCTCACCTCGATAAAGTCGGCAACTATCTGCTCTTACAATAGCTCTTTTCCGGCACAGCTCTGTGCAATGCTGGCCTATACATTTGTTATTTATGAAAGGAAGCAAATGATTTTTCTTTTGCAACAATCGGATAATCATGCATTAAAAAAATATTAAATTCTTTAAATTGAAATGATTGCTTTTTAGAAATTAGACAAAGATTATTATTAGGACATTTTTAAAAGATTTACATGTCCGGCATCGCTGCACCGCGACCGGCCCAGCCAACATGATACACGAGACTCGACTGACAAGCGCAGACAGGCGACTGCTCGCTAGCAACAACTTACTGCTACTGCTACACAGTTCGTACTGCAGTCAACACTGCTCTATGGTCTCAGATTCTCTTATAGCTTACATATCGCAGGCAGCACATACCTCTTACGTAACCCTCCACTGGGGGGGGCAAAAATTTGGCAGCGATGGTGAGTCAATTGGACTTGCCATGAGCAATAAATTTTTCTAAAATCTACTTAATTAACTAAGTTGACAGTCACAGAGTATATACGTATATATAAGTACAGAACATAAAGTGAAATACAGTGCACATGCACTGAGTACAGAACATATCAAGAAATCACAATATACATACGCAATATTTCTTAATTAACTAAGTTTACAGTCACAGAGTATATACCTATATATAAGTGCATAACATGAAATGAAATATAGTGCACATGCACTGAGTACAGAACATATCAAGCAATGACAAAATGTACACGCAATGAGTACAAATCATATTAACAAATGACATAAAGGGCATACACACTGTATTACAGAACATATCAAGCAATGACAAAAATGTATACGCAATGAGTACAAAACATATTAACAAATGACATAAAGTGCATTCGCACTGTAGTATTTTTTTGTTACCATTTTACTAGAACTAGGATAGGAAAGGGAAGGATTGCATCATTGTTGTAGCACATTAGGTTGCACGTAGCTGCACTGAAAGTCCATATCTTTCTACAGAAGCACAACACCAAGTGAGACAATCTGAAGTTCTCCTCCCTGAAGTATTAATCAGTGTAGCCAAGACACTGAAATGTCGTATTAATATTCCATGTTATCATTTTGGTAATACATTAGGTACACCAAACAGTGCAACCATAGTAACATCTCCATTGTTCAAGGTGGTGGACACCATGATGTGTCAACACCACACTCATTTGCCAACGTAGAATTAGTGCAGAAACCAAATATAGTGCTCCATGATCATAAGGATAGACAGGACAAACGTATATTGCAGTAATATCTGGTAATTAGGTCAGAAGGTGAAGGACATTAAGTCTCATGCTAGCCATCATTGATAATTACACTAGTCTATCAACCGATTTGACTAACTGTTGGCACTCATCACCTAGTTACTGAACACTTCTGTACTATGTATGAAGTATTACAGAATAATGTTCATAAATCATCTGATTACAGTGAACATTGGCTCTCATTGGCCAGTTACAAACCATTTTTATACATTATTTAAAAGTGATCATTCAAAGCAAGAGTTAATTAATGGCATACCATTTACCTAATTCATCTACTTGTAGTAATCATTGGCACTCATGGGCCAGTTACATACCATCAGAAGTCATCATTCAAAACAGGAGCTAATGAATGGCATAGTATTAAGATAATTCACCTAGTTACAGCAATCATTGGCCCTCATTGGCCAATTACCAACCATCAGAAGTCATCATTCAAAACAGGAGCTAATTATGGCATAGTATTAACATAATTCACCTAGTTACAGCAATCATTGGCACTCATTGGCACTCATTGGCCAGTTACAAACCATCAGAATGCATCATTCAAAACAGGAGTTAATTATGGCATAGTATTAACATATTTCACCTAGTTATAGTAATCATTGGCACTCACTGGCCAGTTACAAACCATCAGAAGTCATCATTCAAAACAGGAGCTAATGAGTGTAGCATCAAGCTACTGGTATTCATATATAATAGCATGTAGGTGACATAATAAAAAATTAAAATAAGAAACAGGGCATTCATTGGCCAGTTACTAAACATATAGTAAGTACTGAATAGTGCAAAACATTTTTCATCATTCAAGTGACATACGACATATTTAAAATAATTATTGGCACTCATTGGCCAGTTACAAAGTATTCTTATATTTTTATAAGACCTTATTCAGTATTACTCAGAAGTTATCATTCAAAATTAGAGTTAATTATCGGCATAGCATTTATAGAGTATAACAAAAATATTATGTACCGAAATTATTGGCATAGTGTTTATGCATCTTTACATAGCATCATTCAGTATTACTTAGAACTCATCATTCAAGTGACATAGGACATTTTGAAAATGTAACATACTGTAACTATTATTCAAGGTCTGTGACTAGAAAACATCATTCAGTATTACTCAGAACTCTCTTAAACTGCTAGCATTATTTGGGACTGGTAATACTTTTTTTTTATTTGCTAGCAATGCATTGCGTTGGGATCGATAATTAATTGATGGGGCATGAATATATTTGCTTTTGACTTATTGCTGCAACTGAGGATAGGTAATGTCATTCGTCATGAGTCAGCTGTAGCAATGTTATGAAACAAGTGGAGTATATGTGATCACATTCATGAATGACACACACAAATGGGTAAAAAAATGCAAGTACTAGAACAGGTTTAATGATTAACTGCTTATAGCATATTAATTTCGTGAATAGCTTCTCCTAGAAAAAATACAAAATGGTTTATTAAGCTGAAAGAAGAAACACATATTATGCTGAAAAGTAGTGAACTTCGAATTAACAGGTAATGAAATGTGTAATCAATATATATGTACTCTAGCTGTCCTTTCCAAAACCTTCAGTCATTATACCATGCGACAGAAGACTTACTGTCAAAACGAACTGCAACAAATACTTAAATAACTACATAGCATTTCTTAACTAACAGTAAATATATAAACTTCATCATTATTCTCATCTGCAAAGAAAAACTTGAAAGTGGTGCTTTTAGTGGCCATATAAAATTTATCACTATCATCACCTGTAAACAAAAACTTCATTATTCATATCACCATAACTTCATTATTACCATCACCTGCAAAGAAAAACTTCATTATTCATATTACCATATTCTTCATCACTATTCATCATCATTCATTATCATCTGCAAGAAGATACTTCATTATTCATTATTCATATTACCATTTACTTCATACAACTATTCATAGTATAGAGTTCTTATTTCTAGCATATTTCATCACTAAAACTAAGATGTGTAGTTCTGTCTGACAGCCTGCATCAATCGCCTCGTATTCTGAAAGAAAAAATTAGTTAAGACTGCTATCATACGATGTGTATAGTATATTCATGTTAATGTTTGTTAATTCTGATCCATTTACTCTTCGTGACGAGGTATTGCATCTTCTTTCGTTCATTCCGAAGGTGAAATTTCCATTTCATAGTAATCCACTGTAGTTTGTTTCATTTATTTCTTTTACACGTTATTGCTTTCTGAAAATGATGAACAATGATTAATGTCTTGCATTTAAATCATATACCCATTAAATAAAACTGGTTTCTAGTGATATAATTAAGCATACAGCATAGCATGACGGAATACGTAAGATGTCAAAAACACAGACAGTGTGCAGGTGCAAAAATGTACACAGAGTATCATAATGTAGTAGTAAAAAAGTGTAAAATAGTCACGATGTTGAGATATAATAAGGCAAAAATGTCAAAGTCAACTGGTGTTTGTTATATCTTAAAGATTTCATAGTGCATACAAAGAAACAGGAAAACGATTATACATACATTAAAAATGGAAAATGTGCACGGCCTGATATATAACGACAAGAAATGACTTTCTTTGTGTTCAGCTTGTATGTTGTGTAGTTGATAGAGGCGAGAGTTGAAGACTTTAATGGAGAGAGAATTTGATAAAATTAATATGTCACCAGATATAATTCCATAATTGTTCATAAAATATGTAAGTTTATCTGGAAAAATGTGCACAGTCTTATGTGTAACGACAAGAAAAGCGACCTGCTAACCTTACCTTGCCGGGCACTTGCCAAGAAAAAATATAATAATCATCAGTAAGTAATCACATAAATATAATTGTATAAGTGGTCATATAAAAATCGGGAAATGGCATTACAGTGTGATAAATCATAAGATATGTTCATTCAATAAAAGGTTTAATATTGGAGACATGGTGATTGCCTTTACTTTTTCTGGTTCTCGGAGTTACGACGTGTACTACATTGGGGTGAGGAATGCTGCGACTTCTATATGGACCTGCGTATAGAAGCTCAAATTTACTACATCTACTCTCCTCTGTTAGATAAATAGTGTGTACGCACTAATATCTTCTGTCCAATGTCAAAATCACGGCGTGTACAAACCTGTTTTTGCTGTCTTCTTCGGCGCTCTGCGGCACGTTTGATGTTGTTCAGCGCAATGTCAATTATTTCATGGTGTCGTAGTCGACGAGATGTAGGAAAGGATATTAATTCTTTAATTTTGTTAGGTGGTTCAACATTTTTCAGTATAACAGTCGGAGATAGCATAGTAGATTCATTTGGTATGGGATTAATTACATCCTGGAGTGTGAGTATTTGTGTGTCCCAATCAATATCTCTTTTATGGCAGTATGTTCTACACAGTTTACCAATCTATTTCATTAATCGTTCACAAGGGTTCGAAGAAGCATGATACTTGGATATATAGATCGGAGAACTGTTTCTTGTTCGTAACATACGTGTCCATATAGCAGATCGAAATTGTGGTCCATTGTCGGAAATTACTTTCAATACATGCCATACATGAAATAAAAAATGTCTTACAAATGCTTTCGAAACAGATTTAGCAGTAGCTTTGCGTAACGGAGTGAAGGTAACAAATTTTGAAGTGAGTTCAACAGCGACAAAGATGTAGCAAAAACCTCTATTAGTTCTGGGAATCGGACCAAAAATGTCTACAGCGGCCATGTGTCTCAATTTAACAGGTACAATGGGATGTAACGCAGGAATATGTGAAGTCGTGTAATGGTTTCTAATGGTAACATTATTCCTATCTTGCCAAAGGTGTTTTATTTCTTTCTATACGTTGTCTTTACTCTGCTCTTGTGCTATGTCTCGTAATGACGACGAAATGAAATTTTCAAATGCAACTTGTTGAATATACACTCCTGGAAATTGAAATAAGAACACCGTGAATTCATTGTCCCAGGAAGGGGAAACTTTATTGACACATTCCTGGGGTCAGATACATCACATGATCACACTGACAGAACCACAGGCACATAGACACAGGCAACAGAGCATGCACAATGTCGGCACTAGTACAGCGTATATCCACCTTCCGCAGCAATGCAGGCTGCTATTCTCCCATGGAGACGATCGTAGAGATGCTGGATGTAGTCCTGTGGAACGGCTTGCCATGCCATTTCCACCTGACGCCTCAGTTGGACCAGCGTTCGTGCTGGACGTGCAGACCGCGTGAGACGACGCTTCATCCAGTCCCAAACATGCTCAATGGGGGACAGATCCGGAGACCTTGCTGGCCAGGGTAGTTGACTTACACCTTCTAGAGCACGTTGGGTGGCACGGGATACATGCGGACGTGCATTGTCCTGTTGGAACAGCAAGTTCCCTTGCCGGTCTAGGAATGGTAGAACGATGGGTTCGATGACGGTTTGGATGTACCGTGCACTATTCAGTGTCCCCTCGACGATCACCAGTGGTGTACGGCCAGTGTAGGAGATCGCTCCCCACACCATGATGCCGGGTGTTGGCCCTGTGTGCCTCGGTCGTATGCAGTCCTGATTGTGGCGCTCACCTGCACGGCGCCAAACACGCATACGACCATCATTGGCACCAAGGCAGAAGCGACTCTCATCGCTGAAGACGACACGTCTCCATTCGTCCCTCCATTCACGCCTGTCGCGACACCACTGGAGGCGGGCTGCACGATGTTGGGGCGTGAGCGGAAGACGGCCTAACGGTGTGCGGGACCGTAGCCCAGCTTCATGGAGACGGTTGCGAATGGTCCTCGCCGATACCCCAGGAGCAACAGTGTCCCTAATTTGCTGGGAAGTGGCGGTGCGGTCCCCTACGGCACTGCGTAGGATCCTACGGTCTTGGCGTGCATCCGTGCGTCGCTGCGGTCCGGTCCCAGGTCGACGGGCACGTGCACCTTCCGCCGACCACTGGCGACAACATCGATGTACTGTGGAGACCTCACGCCCCATGTGTTGAGCAATTCGGCGGTACGTCCACCCGGCCTCCCGCATGCCCACTATACGCCCTCGCTCAAAGTCCGTCAACTGCACATACGGTTCACGTGCACGCTGTCGCGGCATGCTACCAGTGTTAAAGACTGCGATGGAGCTCCGTATGCCACGGCAAACTGGCTGACACTGACGGCGGCGGTGCACAAATGCTGCGCAGCTAGCGCCATTCGACGGCCAACACCGCGGTTCCTGGTGTGTCCGCTGTGCCGTGCGTGTGATCATTGCTTGTACAGCGCTCTCGCAATGTCCGGAGCAAGTATGGTGGGTCTGACACACCGGTGTCAATGTGTTCTTTTTTCCATTTCCAGGAGTGTACATGACACTGAAATTTGCTTTGCAGAAGTTGGTTGCGATGTCTTGCTGATTGTTGCTGAGAGAACGGGATAGTGCGTCTGCTACAATATTTTGTGTACCGGGAATGTGAACAATTGTAAAATTAAATTCTTGTAAATAAAGTTTCCATCTGCTTAATTTAGCGGAAAGTAAAAACTGTATAGCTCTATGATCTGTGTAAACGGTAGTGTGTCTTCCATAAAGAAAATGCCTAAATCTCGTAAATGCCCATACAACACATAATGTTTCAAGTTCTGTAACAGAATAATGGCGTTCAGCAGGTGACAGAATGAGACTCGCAAAGGCGATGTTTTTTATTGCTGTACAACCATCTTCTTCAATTTCCTGAAAAATGTGTGCGCCTAAAGCGGTGTTAGAGCTGTCGGTAGCAATGTAAAAATTTCTAGTAAGATCTGGATGTGATAAAAGTGGTGCATTCAACAAAGCTTTTTCAGATTCACAAATTCAGAATGTGCTTGGCTATCCCAGGACCAAATTGGGTTTTTACCCGTCAATTGACATAATCTAGGGGTGTCTAAAGCAGAGTAATGAATAAATTTACGAAAAAAGTTAATTAAACTCAAAAAGCTGCGTAGTTGTTTCTTCGTCGTAGGAACAGTAATGTCACGTAAAGCTTGAAGTTTTTCCGGGTCAGGCGCAATGCCTTCTACTGAAATTACATGTCCAAGAAATTTTATGGAAGTTTTGCCAAAGTGCGATTTGTTAAGATTAACTGTGAGTTCTTGTGCACGTAAAGTTCGTAACAGTTGTTCAAGATTCAGATTGTGTTCAGACCAGTTAGCTTCTGCAGTAAGAATGTCGTCTACATACGTTGTGATTCTGTCTTTAATTTCTGTCGGAAGTATACTATTCAAACCGCGAATAGATACTGCTGAAGAAATAGTTGAACCGAACGGTAATTTACAAAACTGATAAGTCACCAAAACAGAGAGAAGCTGTGTACTTTCTGCAGTTCGGATGGAGCTGAATTTGCCAAAATCCCGATTTCAAATCTAACGTGGAATAAATAGCAGTACCATGAAATTTCTGTAGATGTTCTTCTAGTGTCTGTGGGCGATCTGTTTCATTAATAATAATGTCGTTGATGTGACGCGAATCAAGTACGATACGAAGTGAACCATCCTTTTTCTTAACAATAGGGAGTGGGTTTATGTACGGACTAACTGCCGGTTCAATAATTCCTTGGTCAAGCATAGCTTGCAATTCTTTCTTACCTTGTTCTCTGTGAATATACGGAATGGGATAATGATTGGCTTTAAATGTGTCGTGCTGTTTAACTTGAAATTCATACATAAAACCGGACATAGTACCAGGGACGTTGTCAAAAACTGGAGCTTGCTGTAAAAGAATTTTGCGTAGTTGCGTGCGTTCGTCGTCTGTATTTGCACTGCTCAGTTTAACTTTATCAGAAATCATTTGTATAACGTCATAGTCGGCTTCGTCTGGAGTATTATAGTTGTGTACGTACGTATCTGTGAACAATGTGGAATGACAGTCTATGTTACGTGATGCGGAAATGACCTCTGTACGATTAATTGTTTGTTTTTCTACAGATAAAGAGTGCTGAAATTCTAAAGCCAGTTGTACATTTTCATCCTTTAACATTAAATAGGAGTTTTGAAAGTCAATAATTGCGTCGTGTTGTACCAGAAAATTCGTACCTAAAATAACGTCTGTTGTCAATAAGGGAACAATCAAAAAATTTGAGTGAAATGTATGACCTGCAATACAAAATGATAAATGTGTCTGCAATTTTACATCTACTCCTTTACCAGATACTGCTCCTTTTACTTTAGTTTTGCGTAATGGTAACGTAGGATAGGTATTCTCCTTGTTACATTCGTTGAAAGTTTCCTCATTTATAACTGACATAGGTGATCCAGAATCGATTACTGCTGAAAATGTGGATGATACAATCTTTACCTCAATGACAGGGTGGGAAATGGTTTTTTGAATAACTGGTTTTTCCTGCAAGAGAGTGTCTCGGATGTCGTCAAAAGTAATAACATTTTCGTGAACAAGATTCTGTGTGTCAAAAGTATTGCTTGCGTTGCTGGAAGATGCAACCTGTACTATATCTAGTCAAATTCTATCTGACGTGCTATCATTTGCGGGAGGATGCTGTGGCATTTCGACTATTTGTACTGTTCTGTTATTTGTTCCTGACGTATTACGTTCGGGATGATATCTACTGTCTGGTTCATTCATGATAATATGTTGTTGCGGATGATTTTGCTGCTGATAAGACCGACTGTTATTAAACGTACCGGTCTAAGGCGCTGCAGTCATGGACTGTCGCGGCTGGTCCCGGCGGAGGTTCGAATCCTCCCTCGGGCATGGGTGTGTGTGTTTGTCCTTTGGATAATTTAGGTTAAGTAGTGTGTAAGATTAGGGACTGATGACATTAGCAGTTAAGACCCATCAGATTTCACACACACACACACACACACACACAGTAAACGTACGCTGAAAATTGTGACCATTATTTTTACGTCTGTCATGATAGTCATTGCTATATGGCGCGTTGCGATAGGAATTGAAATTATGTGTTTTCTGTACGTACTGATTTCCTTGTCACTGTGCGTTTTTATTTGGTGGAGCCGACGCTATACGTGTAGGCGGCGAAACATTAAAGCTTGGTTGACCTTGCAGACTGCATTGTTGGTTTGGTATGCTAACTGGCTGGTTTTGTTGCTGTTGTAGGGAAAAACCTCTATTGTTACTAAAATGTGGCTCCTGTTGCTGATAATTTTGACGATACTGATAACTAAAATTTTGTCTGTTATTAAAATTACGCCGGTAGTTGTCATTTCGGGAGTGTCTAATGAAAACTGTCACTTCCGGTAAAATTTTTCAAATCGGGTTTTCTTTACACGTTTCTAATCCTAGATAGAGCGATAGTTGAAGAGCTGTTTTGATAGATATAAAGGATAGTAGAAGAGAAGGCAGCAGTGCAGAAAACTAAAGATGAAATAGCACTACTATGGCTCTGGGCCCTGTGCACGCTATGGCACATATTCATCGAAGTGTAATGAATCCCCTGAGGTCAATTACGCGCTGCAAATAAATTTTAGTTTCTGTGTTACAGGCAATGGCGGTGAAAATTCAAAAGCAAATTGTTGTATCCAGTCCAGTTCTAGTTTCTGCATTACAGGCCAAGCTGATGAAAGTACAAAAATAAATTGTCGTATCCAGTCCAAAGCGTGAATCTGTGTTCTGTCATTTTTAAATACTTTAAATTTTCTCACGGATAGAAAGTGCTTGTAATCAAAATTATCGTCTCTGTACATCTAAACAGGTTCAGGATTGTATGAGAATCTATTTGTCTGTGACTGGTTGGAATCTAACTCACGTACTCCCTGTAAATTACCGAAATTATACTGGCTGTGTGAGTCTGACAAATGATCGCAAAGTGGCGTATGCTGTGATGTGTTAAAGGCTGAAACATTTTTCATTTCTGTCACTTCTTGCTGTAAAGTTGACAATTTTCTACGTTATGTATTAATGGACAAACCTATCTCACAGATCGTCTGCTGTAAATTTTGAAATTCGGGTGTTTGATTAAACGAAACAGGTGACGTATCGTCTGATTTGGTGTCATTATTACTTTCGATAACACCAACACGACTGGCCAATTCATCATATTTTTCAGTCAGTGCTTTTACCTGATCATCGTTTTAATTATCACAAGCATTAATTTGTTTTTGTATTTTACGTGTGGTTTCGTTCAATTTTTTAACGTCTGCTTTGATGGCATCGGGATCCTGTATTACTTCTAATTGTTCAAGTCTGTCGGTCATTGTCTGAAAGTCTACTGTGTGTGTGTGTCTGTTTTTGTTTTAAGATCAGAGATTTCATTATGTAATTCGGTGTTCAACTGTTTGATAGCATTAATTTCGTCTGATACTGTAGCAATATTGTTGTCTACGTATGTTTTTGCTTTCGTAAACAATTTTCGTTTATCTTCCTGTCTCTGTGCAGTAATTGTTTCCATGACTTGTCGCTTTACTTTATTCTGTTCCTGTATAAATTTACGTTAACGCGTTTCACTGTTTTGTAGGTGGTGATTAAAACGTTCGTCAATTTGGCTATTCTGTTGGTCAAATTTCGCGTCTACTTTCGCATCCAGTGTACGTGAAAGTTCTGCTGACATTGATTTAAACTCGTCGCGTAACTGTGTTGCGTTTTCAGAGCATTGTTTAGCAACTACGCTAATTTCATCTCTAAGTATTTTAGTTGTGGCTGCATGTGTATTACTTAATTCTTGTGCCACAGATCTAATTTCTTCACTACTGTTCCTAGCACAAGATTTAATTTGCTCACGTAATTGTTCTTTAGTATCATGACATTGCACGGCAACGGCTGTAATCTGTTCACTAAGCTGTTTAGAATTGTTGTCTAATTTTTCATTGAGTTGTTTGTAATTTTCATTAAGTTGTTTGAAGTTGTTATCTTGTCTTTCATTCTGTTGTTTGAAATTTTCCCTAAGTTGTTTATGATTGTCGTCTTGTTCTTTCTTCGACTGTTTGGAATTGTTGTCTATTTTTTCATTAAGTTGTAGCTATACTGCCATAATTTGATCCAAGCCAAAATTAGCGACTCTTTTCTCTGAGCTATGTTGTGGTGTATCTGAATTTGTCACGTTTTGTGTAACCATTTGGTCATTTTCTGATTCTTGAAAAGGTTCGCCAATTGGATGTGCACTGTTGGTCACTACCTCGGAATCAAATAAATCTGACGTATTTTGCCTACATTGTTCATCTTCGTGAGAAAAATTTATCTGTTCACTATGCAAATTTTGCAAACCGGGTATGTCAAACTGAGCAGCGTTCATTGTATCGGAACGTGCCGCGTCATCAATTGTTACATTTACTCTGGACATAATTGCATTTGTTCGCTCATCATTAGCATTAAAATCATTACAAGTGATCGGCATGCACTGATTGTCTGTAAATGGAGGATTATCGCCATTACACTGAGTGTCGCAAGTATTATCGGTCAAATTAATCGAGTCGGCAATTTCACTCATTGCACATCGCGATGTACTGTTAAGAGTTTTTCGCGGCATTTTTTCACAAATCAAAATTAAGCACAAATGAAACAAAGGCAAAGCGAAATGAAACAAACAATTACAACAAAGAGCAATAAATTGCCGATGATCTGTGAAAGAAAGAGTGGCAAATTTGTAAATGCGTTGCGCCAGATGGAAACTACATTTAAGTAAATAAGAGCAGATATCTGACTACTTCTCAGAAATTCACAGAGGAAATCCGATCCTGGCCGGTTGTCGCCAAGTGTAACCTCCCTACACGAAATAATTTTTTAAATATTATTTGGTTAATGATCCTAATTTTTGTGTAACCTCTGAACAAAATTGGTTCCCATTTAATGTACCCACAAAATTCTTTTCTCATTTAATATAAGCTCGAAACAGAGAAATTCCTAAACCTCGTAATAAAAAATAAATTCAGCAACCTGGTAAAATTTGGACGACAGCAGTGCTGCGTCATGGCCCTGTAAGATCATTCTGAATAAAAAGCAAAAATTCTCACCTCGATAAAGTCGGCAACTATCTGCTCTTACAATAGCTCTTTTCCGGCACAGCTCTGTGCAATGCTGGCCTATACATTTGTTATTTATGAAAGGAAGCAAATGATTTTTCTTTTGCAACAATCGGAATGATCATGCATTTAAAAAAATATTAAATTCTTTAAATTGAAATGATTTCTTTTTAGAAATTAGACAAATATTATTATTAATACATTTTTAAAAGATTTACATGTGAGTTTACATAATATTACTAGATATGCGCGAGGCTGCTTTTTTTACCTTATACAATAATACTCAGGCTCCGGAATCGCTGCACCGCGACCGGCCCAGCCAACATGATACACGAGACTCGACTGACAAGCGCAGACAGGCGACTGCTCGCTAGCAACAACTTACTGCTACTGCTACACAGTTCGTACTGCAGTCAACACTGCTCTGTGGTCTCAGATTCTCTTATAGCTTACATATCGCAGGCAGCACATACCTCTTACAACTTATCTTTCTGGAGGGGCTGCGTCGGTCTCGGCGCTGCTGAAAAGGCTGCGTTGCGGAGCGAAGTCACGGCCGCTTGTTGCTTTTCGCTGGACACCCGGGTGCTGGCAACCCGTCACCCGGTTGAGAATATGCCGCGATCGCACTCTGTTGGCGCTGGCTGCAGGTCCAACGGTACTCGGCTCGACCCGCGCTGCTCGGCGTCGTCCAACGGCGATAGTAGGCGCGCACGCGGTTAACCGAAACACACGTTTCCACGACTGTTCATGTTTCGCCTAGTTCCACTAGCCTTCGGGCCTAGTTGCCTAGCACACTAGTATCCCGGACGAGCCCCCAATTGCCGTGCGGGATTAGCCGAACGGTCTGAGGCGCTGCAGTCATGGAAATGTGCGTCTGGTCCCGGCGGAGGTTCGAGTCCTCCCTCGGACATGGGTGTGTGTATTTGTCCTTAGGATAATTTAGATTAAGTAGTGTGTAAGCTTAGGGACTGATGACCTTAGCAGTTGAGTCCCATAGGATTTCACTCACATTTGAACATTTTGAGCTCCAAATTGCGACGGAGCGGTAAATAAAGAAGTGCGGTTGAAGCAGAGTTGACACGAATGTGCATTTACAAATACTGGTTAAAAATTTAATTGCGAATTTTGGCTCTCACGTAAGTCTCAGGGGATGATTTCCACACTTGGTGCATTAGTACACTGTTCCACACCCGCGCATTCGTTATAGTTTTTGAATTAATTATTCACTCAGACATGAGTACAGTTTATGCTAGGGAACAAAAATTAGGCGATTATTGTAGCAAAATCAGTTTTTCACGACACAGTTCAATCACTATTTATTGGCGTTGTCTTTTTTCTTTCACACAGTGAAATTAGTACTGGTGAGACGGTTTAGAGTTTTACTTTAATAATAATTTGACTCCGAGCCCCCAATAGCAGTAATGTAGGCTGCTGTAAACGAAAATTATCAATCAATTCGAACAGAACCACAAGTCCCACTGTCCTCTTTGTTCTAACAGTTTTGGCGCTAAATCACAGTTCGCCACAATTTCACTTACAACGATGTATACCTCGTAAATCATATTCACACAAATAATCGTAGAACCTGCAGTTCACCAAATATATGCTTGCACACTGGCACTATTAAACAATACTCTTTGTCGAAATAAATCGCCGCGAGAAAGAGTTCTCAAACGACCACATGGGCCACCCTTAAGTGGGGCTTGCTCGCCACACCCCCTCTTGACGACTGACCAGCGACTGACCTCTGGCCAAGATGGCCGCTTGTTTGTATAGGCTCAGATGTCCACCCCCTGGTTATGCAACTACCAATCTCACCAGTTAAGGTTATAAATTTTGATACATACATCCCTCAACAGAAATAAGTACACCATCGGAATCGCACTAAAAAGTACATCTTTTTTACCATGTTACATTAATTTGTAGGATTATTCTATCGCCCGTAAATCAAGTTCCAGTTTTTGACAAATTTCGTCACTTACCGCAAATTTGTTTGTTTACATCCATGCTGCAAAGTTTTAACATAGAACTGCATATAGCACCGTTTTTAGACGTAATCTATAGCGATCCACACATTGCACTGCTCAAAATCTTCATATCTATAATAATTAATTAATTATTGGCGATAAATGTTAATGATAATTTTCAAACAATGAAAACTATTACAATTTAAATGTATAGTATAGCTTAACTAGTTTAAAAATACGTGAGATGCCACCCAAAATATTATATAGTGCCGTTCTTTACGTCATGTATTTTCTATTGGATTTTATAAACAATTTTCCCTTAAACTTTGTTTATTGCTCTTTACGGGCTTAATTATTATGAATCTTAACATGTGATTACGGCACTCG
This sequence comes from Schistocerca piceifrons, assembly GCF_021461385.2. NCBI lineage: Eukaryota > Metazoa > Arthropoda > Insecta > Orthoptera > Acrididae > Schistocerca > Schistocerca piceifrons. Next base: position 7,117,840 of record NC_060149.1, read on the forward strand.
ATCCGCTTTGACGAAACGTGTTTAATGAGTGCTCACTCATCCCTGTAAGTTGTTATTTGCTATTTTTATTAATCTTTGAGTATTCGTGATATTAACCGATTTTGAGGTTACTATAACTTTTGCGTCTCGTGACTTGAAATAAAGATCGATCTTTCAGAAGATGCATATTGCTGACCACAAAAAATGGTTCACATGGCTCTGAGCACTATGGGACTTAACATCTGTGGTCATCAGTCCCCTAGAACTTAGAACTACTTAAACCTAACTAACCTAAGGACATCACACACATCCATGCCCGAGGCAGGATGCTGACCACAATCCACTGCTGCATCGCTCTTCACCGTAAATTACATAGTTTGCGCGTAACGCGCGAAAAACCAAGCAATGCCGCAAGCTGTGGCCCACGTGGCAGCGGAGACCGTCCCACCGACCGGTTCAAATCTCGCGTGTGCCCGCCACGCGCTTCTGCGAATCGCGTTCCATGTAGCGCGCTCGCTCTCCACACAGCAGTCCTTGCATACTACAAATGTTCATCTGGTAACGGGGGTTTGTACCGTCACAGTATATACCTGCAAATGGTTTATTTGAGAATGGGTTAATCCTTATCTCAGTGTAGCTATACTGGTCACTAATGATACGACGCGTTAACAATATCAAAGTGTAAATTTCGTAAACTAAATCCTCACCCAACTGTTAGAACATGTCGCTAATAAACAATGTACGTGCCGGCAGTGCTGGTGACTGTTTGTACTCGTAGAGTGTAATGTTCTTCCACACAGGTGAAAAAGAGCTGTCCTTTCTTAGGGAATAATCTTTATTATCTGCTAGATGTGTCTTTATCAGTGTGATGAGACACATTCTCCATGCTCGATTGAGCTTTTCTTCATTTCTGTGTTAATATCAGTCAGTGTTTAACACATTCTATGACTGATGGATGCGAAGAGGAACAGCAATTTCCTCGGTCGAGATCCTTCACTCCTACATTCACAAAGCTTTTATTTGAGGGGTTTCTTGGAAGCTTCTACGTATTTAACTTCGGCACAAGGGACACTACGCATATAAGCACGGAAGATAAATACGTATGACATTTGATACTCTAATGCAACATTATACATAGCATTAAACTTGAGCATTGCCTCACACAGTTTGAAAAAAAATTTTGATTTATAATAAACTAAAAACACAAATGATATGATGCATTTGTCTTTACTATCAATAACATCGTTATTTTTGGCTTTACTATGGCTGATGGTTCAAATGGCTCTGAGCACTATGGGACTTAACTTCTGAGGTCATCAGTCCCCTAGAACTTAGAACCACTTAAACTTAACTAACCTAAGGACATCACATACATCCATACATAATTTGTTGCGAGGTTCGGTTGATGCCTGTATCGCTGATAACAGAATGTATATTGACCATTTCATATCCTCAGAAAGAGTATCTTCATAATTATGAGGGGCATTCAAGAAGTAATGCTACACTTTTATTTGTGAATGCAGGTTTGTGCGATCTTGTTGCGATGACGACAGACCCCTCGCCTAACGACTCACCGTGCTTTTCTTCACTGCCACTCTGCAACGCCTATGAATATCTGTGATGCTCTGGTTTTCCGCCAAAAGGAACACAAGGACTGCTCTCTGCTTGAGACCCACTTTGTTATAGACGCCACTTTGAACGCTACGGATAGTGCTGCCCCCTATCGTAACTTCGTGGAACTATAGGGGCCGAAGCGAAAATTTTCCTCTGTGTCCAACAACAATTTCCGTATTATTTCAAACAATACTGGCCGAGAAAAAAATTGTTGAGGTACATATTCAACGTCCATTGTAACTGTATGACGAGTTGTAGAAAATGAGTTCCAACATATAAATAAAACGTTTCAGTACCCATGTCCATCTGACATTTTTTCCCCTGTGTGTGAACCGTCCCTGTTTGTTCATTCTTCATGATATCGGTAAGAATTAAAAACTTGCACAGATATTTGAAGTAGTGTTGCAGAAAACTGAAACGTCCTCAATGTGTAGGTGTACGGGCAAGTGATCCTGACGTTCCGCTACGGACGAGAGGATGAAGAAGTGATGGGCCTCAAGTTCTGCAACGAGGCCATTATGTGCCTGGCGCAGCTGTACCCTCCAAGTATCTCCACTCCCGAGATCACGACTCCTCTTCAGGTAAGACGTTCGTCGTGAAGCCCATTACTATATACATGCAGTGAATACAGTTGCTAAATATTTAAGATCTGCAGAAGTGAAAATAGACATCGATATCTTTATTTGGAAGAACTTCATGTATACCACAGACTTTTCCAGAGCTACTGGTTCACTGCCAAGAGCACTATCAATTTTGTTTGGTTTGTTAAACAATATGAATTATGAATGATCTAATTCGGACGATGTTCCTTACAGATGCAATAAAGAAAAGTTTGTAGAATCTCAGTCTGAAGATGATAGGAAGTAGAGAGTATTTCAACAGGGAGGTAAGAAATTCGAAATTTTGTATAATTTTTCTGACTCAAAGCCGATTCTGACATTGCTTTTTAGAGATTTACAAGAAGCTATTAAATCACAGATTACTTCAATTAGACATTAGTACGAACACTGCTCCAGTTGTTCTTAAATGGCTGTTTTCAGTGATAAAAATATGTTCGTCGTGTATTTAGGTTTGAACAATAGAACTGTGCGGATACCGTTTAGTAGAGTTTTTGTACTGAGCAACGCAGCTGTCTTTCCTGTAAACATACTGTACATTAAATAAATACGGTCATTCAGTACCTCACAAAAAAACTTCCAAATGGCCGCAGGGGACATGTGTTCATCTTCAGTGATGTGGATCAATCATAACTTAAAAAAAAAAAAAAAGGAAAATGAAGAAACAGAGTTGCTTTCAAAAAGTTACGTACCGAACCTCGATTGGACGAAAACAACGGATCATGTAAAACAAAACATAATCTTCAGTGATGTCAACTTTCTACTCAAGTGGAAAAGTGAATACAGTGCAATTTGCGGAAGTGAAAATCAGTACCTTTTGCTTTTAGTAAGCGCAAATTCTACCGTCTTTTCTTTTCATAGCGGAGAATGTACTCTTTATTCGGAATGGGGCACGTTAGACATCGGCAGGAATGAGATTGTGTCTCGATCAGACTAACACCTGAAATCAATGTAGTATCACATAGACTAACACCACTTCTCAGAAGTTATAATTCAAAAGTACTGTGGGCTGTGGAAACACTGTACGGCGGAAGTCGTAGCCGGAGTTCAAGACTTCTAGTGTTGGGTGTAGATTAACCGCAGTATGGAAATTTTTCAGATTATGTTTGGACGACTTGGCAGAGGTAGTATTACTACAAATATTACAATCAGATTGTCCTGTTAATATACTAGATATACTCAAAGAAGTCAGAAAAGTATCTCTTCAAATGGAATATGAGTTCATTATCTACAGATAAATGTCATAGAAAGTGAATGGGTGAGCTGCAGTGTATACAGATGAATGCTCGACATTCAAATTTTCCTTGGACATTTTATCAGACTATATTCCACGGAGGTTTAGATTTCTTTTTTATTTCTTTTTATTCTTTTTTCTATGAGTTACTCATGGCTAGACATTCGTGTGTTTAAAGACACTTTCACAGTTGTCTACATTTTGCAACATGAAAAATATATCTCAATTACGATCATGTACCATTAATTTCCCACAGCTATAAATTAACAGCTGTCACTTTCAATCGTAAGTGAGATAAAAATGGTTCAAATGGCTCTAAGCACAATGGGAATTAACATCTGAGGTCATCAGTCCCCTGGATTTAGCACTAGGCCTACTTAAACCTAACTAACCTAAGGACATCACACACATCCATGCCCGACGCAGGATTCGATCCTGGATGGGGACTTAGAAACCCAGTGTCAGCAACATGTTTTGAGATGGTTCGAACTTCTGTAATCTGTAGACCAAGTAAATGTTCATGACGTGAGAACTCTTCCTCGTTTCCATTTTGATTTTTGCTGAAGGTAATAACAACAGTATCGACAATTACGCATTCAAGAAGACATTGTAGTTGACATAATAGTCTATAGGCAGTTTGACAAAATTATTGAATTTGTTCCAATTTACAGAAAAGATTTTGATGTAATCATACGAGTCGCACGATAGAACAACACAGTTAATAATGATAATATCGAATTAAGTTCGTCGCAGATACGAGACACTGCACTCTATACACACTATCATGGTATTAATGGCGGCTAAAACACGCAGTTCGCAACATAAACGTAGGAAGGGGCTGTAAACGAGGCATGGAACGACGTTTTGGGGTTGAAAAGTTGAGTGTACTTGTTCAGTGGCACCTATTATGTGAGAATTATTTTAGATATTTCATAGAAGATCGTATTATTTTAAATCTTAATTGATTTGTAACAGCACTCCTTTCATTCCTTTTCACTGATGTACCTCATTGGCAGATACTGAAGAATGCCGGCCGGAGTGGCCGTGCGGTTCTAGGCGCTACAGTCTGAAGCCGGGCGTCCTCTACGGTCGCAGGTTCGAATCCTGCCTCGGGCATGGATGTGTGTGATGTCCTTAGGTTAGTTAGGTTTAATTAGTTCTAAGTTCTGGGCGACTGATGACCTCAGAAGTTAAGCCGCATAGTGCTCAGAGCCGTACTGAAGAATGAAAGCACTGGGTTATCTGCATCTACATCGACAGCTGATTTTATCCCCGGATCAATAACAGAATACCTAACCAGAAAATGTGTAACGGGATGCCAGTAATGCATACATAAATCTGAAATAATTTCTCTCGATTTATCACTGTGGGTAAAGTTTACATCGCATACAGGATTCCGATTATCGAATGTGTAATACATGTTCTGTCACTGCTACTAACCAGCCTTGAATGGGAGACCTCGTCCAGCCTAGGTCGCTGGGGCACTGCATTAGCTGAAAACTGAAGTCCATAGTTAATATAACAAGGCTCTGATGCCTTTCTGAGTTCTTAAGACTGAAGATGGATCCGAAGACTTCTTCGATTTATCATATTCAGAAACTAACTGCTGCGATCTTTATTGTGAGAATAGATTCCACTGTCATTGACAATGAAACACTAAAGGTTGCTCACTTTCACTCTGCTATATCCTATGCTATCATATTTTGGGCCAACTGTGTACATTCATAAAGAATATCATTAGTCCAGAAAAGGGCTGTCAGAACGACCTGTGATGATAACTCGCGGAATTAGTGCAAATCTTCGTACAATTTTCTTGGAATTCTAACTCTGTTATCCCTAAACATCTGAGTTTCTGCCGCAGGAAATTGGTTCTTAATAATACAGACTCATTAAAAGTAATTGCCACATTGACCAAGTAAACACTAATATAGAAACTATTTGCAGCTGTATAACACTACATTAAAAATTGTTGAAAATGGTGTACACTAAACCGCAGTTTTTCATTATTAAAGGGCTTTCTGCAGAACTGAATAAATTCATTGAAAAACCCCAGTTAGTTAAGCATAAGAGGAAAGACTTCCTTGGTGCTTACTCCTTTTATTATGCGCTGTAGTTTCTCGGAGTCTATTAGAACATCGAGTCGCAATGTCTTTATGGTTAAGTATACTACCGTAATTTTATTTAAATGTTATTCTTTTCTTTAGTGGTTTCTGCTTTTCCTTATCAGCTTTCTGTTTATTCTGTAGTGAGACGTTTTATGAGAAAGATTTTACTCACATGGTCCCACGGAAAATGATGGAGAAGTAAATAAATACAGCAACAAAGAATTAGAGAATTATCGAGCAGGCCTTCCTCATAATCTCTGATAGAATTCAAAGGGACCATCAGTGACTCATATTTACATTTTAATCGACTTTTGGGAACCTAGCAATACAAGAAAAAGTTACAGAGTAATGAACAGACTGATCAGTTCTTGGGAGATCTGAGCGAAAGAAACGAATGAAATCATAGACATATACACTTGCTCCGACTCGTGTCTTTGATTCGAAAATTAACAGATACATATTTGATTTTTAAGAGTACACAGATTTATAGCGTACTGTGCTGCGGTGGCTAGTTTATTGATACCTACTGTCATCAGTCTACTTCCAAATTTTCGCTGCAGTCACAAGTCCGTACATGTCTGAATGTCAGAATCACGTAATCACTTTCCTTCCTTTTAACTTTTAGACAAGCTTAGTCAGAAGTGTTTTTCTTTTTTACATAATGAGTTGCCGCAAGCTAATTATGATAAGTGCGTTATTCTATCTGAATTCTCATGAAAATTCTATTGCTTACGAAGATCGTATTCATTACGAGCCTCACCTTCTTTATGATAATTTGTGACAATGCTAATTTTGTCATCCTTTTATCGAAATTTTCTGGAAATGGCGCGAGATGACACTAAATTGTCTCCCCTTTGCACATTCTGAAGACTGAAAACAGTCAGTGAGGAATATACAGGGTTGTACCGTGATGATGGTACAGACTGTCAGGGACGATGGAGAATGGTAAATGTATCAGTCTGACGTAAGGGATCCTAGAACGGAACGACCAAGTCGAAAGTTATAAAGGAAAATCTACTCAAGATCCGCCTTAGCTTACCGCAGCGCCCAAACTCCCGCTGACTATTCCACAACACCCTCACATAATTTCTTTCTTGATGGACTAGTAACGACGCACGTAACGTGATGTCAGAGAGACCGAAAATCCTTAGTCTACGGTAGAGTAATAATGCACTCCACTTACCCGCACAAGTTGCACAAACTGCTACAATCGCAACAGTTGTTCAAAATAGCGTCTCCCAGTGTCAGTGCAGGCACGGAATCGTCGCACAAAGCTCTGTAGTATTCGTTCTAATGTATCCGGTGTCGTCTGAACAATGTCGCAGAGAGTCAGAATTCTCACCAGGTGATCTCCTTCATTCTCGGCCGGAGTCTCGTACTCAAGACATTTCAAATGATCTCCCAAGAAGAAATCAAATGGTGTGAGATCAGGTGAACGTGTTGGACACGAAACAGGACCTCCTCTGCTACCAACTTTTCAGAGAATGTCTGATCCGGGTGTTTGGGAACCCTCAGTCCGGAGTGAGTTGGGGTTCCATCAAGTTGGAACCACATCGTCGACGAATTTGGTATATGTTCCAGGATCATGAGCTGTATGTCTCTGATTGACACTTCGTACACTGATGCCTATAACCGTCGTCTCTGTCGTTTCCGGATCAGGATCCATTGCCTCAAATTGATACATTTATTCTTTTCCACCATCCATGAAAGTCTGTAACATCATCACGGAATCATCCTGTAGAGATGAATACCTCTTATACCACTTTCGGTCAGCTTAAAGTCTTCGTAAATCCGTTGTTGAGTCTTACCTAATGATTATCAACGGTTCTGTGTAACTTGCTCTGCGTGGTAGTCACAGAGATTCCCATGGATTTTTGCGTGGAAAGTTACACAACAGAATCGATGAACAGGCGCTGTGGGACTTGATGTGATTTGTCTCTCTAGAGGAGCTCGCGGCGATTCTATACTAAATCTGGCACTATGCCTGCGTTCGCTGCTTCTAGAAAGACGTGTGCGAGATCTGAATAAACAAGTCTTCAGAGGACGCCGCGAAAATGTTTTTAGGGTCAACTACAATCGCTAACGAGGCAAAAAACAGAGAGAAATATAATTGCGGTTTCATTAGACACACAGCTATAACACAGACACCAAATGAAGTATAAAACATTTCTGAACGAGTGGCTTCTAACACTGCAAGCAGTTTAGGATTAGAGAACTGACACATACACCATCGCCATACAGAACGTCCTCTACAAACTACAGTGGCCTCGTGTGTCGCCATATGGCAGATTTAGAATTATGATATATTCTTATTGTGATCAATTCGAGCGTGCAGCGACGGCCAATGGACTGTCAGGTTTTTTGCCAGAGTCTCTACCCTTACTCCGTACTTAAAAGAAAGTAAGGTGATGCTTTCACAACATTGTGCAAAGCACAGTAGAAATATAAAATACTAGCTGAGTGCCCGGCGTAGTCCGGATATGTGTTTATTTCAACTCTATTAGAATATCTCCTCTCTCCCTCCCTCTCTGTCCATCTCCTTCCCTCTCTTATCTCTGCCCACCTCCTTCACCCCCATACTGTATCTCCTCCTGTCTCTGTCCATCTGCTGCTCACCCTCTCTCTTTCCCGTTCTTTCTCCATCTTCTCCACTCCATCTCTCTGCCCATCTCGTCCTCTCCCTTTCTCTGTCCATTTCCTACTCCCCTCACTCCACCTCATATCTCTGTCCATCTCCTCCTCCACACTCTCTCTGTAGACCTTCTCCTCTTCCCTTTCTCTGTCCACTTCCTCCACCCTCTCGTTCTATCCGTCTCCTACTCATCCCTTTCTATGTCTACTACCTTCACCCCCTCATTGAGTTCATCTCCTCTTCCTTCATACTTACGTCTATGACCTCCTTCCCCTTGTCTGTCTTCCTCTCTCTTCTTTCCCCTTCTCTCGCCACGTTAACACGCCCACCCCAATAGGAGGTTTCTGGATACAGCCCTCACAGTATTTCATCGCAAACAGTTATTAACTTGTGAAACAATTTTGCTGAAATCGACCGAGGGGCATAGGAGGAGCTTTTTATACGCAGATTTGCCAGAATACGCAAATGTCGCATACTTATTTGACCTATTTAAAGTGCTTCACACATATTTGTACACGTAAATAATCTATTTTTGTAACTAATTACATCCTGCAGTTTCGTTTTCGAGCAGCTCAATTCCTATGACGGAATTATGTGTTGTAAAATGATAAAACTTTGCTGCCACGTTGAGAGATATAAGTGAAAAAAGTCTAAAAATGTGCCTTCAATACAATTAATAGTAAATAATTAATAAATTAAAACGTCGCGTCTGATGAGGAAGTATTTCTGCATGAACATAGAAAAAATGTAGTAAGCGATAAACTGTTTTCCTTTCATCATTTTGTGGGGTTTCGTAACGTGAAAAAGTTTGGATATTGGTTGAAATTATATTTGAAGTTGGTTTCAAATCACTAAGTGCTCTCATTCTCCAATATTGGATGAGTATGGTGTGGCTATTTGTGCGTCGAGAGGTACACTACTTTTTAACCCCCACCCTCACCCGTCTGATAGAAAAACGATTCTTACTATGACAGGGATTGTTTCCAGGTAGTGAATTACACTACTGGCCATTAACATTGCTACACCAAGAAGAAATGCAGATGATAAACGAGTATTCATTGGACAAATATATTATACTAGAACTGACATGTGATTACATTTTCACGCAATTTGGGTGCATAGATCCTGAGAAATCAGTACCCAGAACAACCACCTCTGGCCGTAATAACGACCTTGATACGCCTGGGCATTGAGTCAAACAGAGCTTGTGTGGCGTGTACAGGTACAGCTGCACATGCAGCTTCAACACGATACCACAGTTCATCAAGTTTAGTGACTGGCGCATTGTGACGAGCCAGTTGCTCGGCCACAACTGACCAAACGTTTTCAATTGGTGAGAGATCTGAAGAATATGCTGGCCGGGGCAGCAGTCGAACATTTTCTGTATCCAGAAAGGCTCGTACAGGACCTGCAACATGCGGTCGTGCATTATCCTGCTGAAATGTAGGGTTTCGCAGGGATCGAATGAAGGTAGAGCCACGGGTCGTAACACATCTGAAATGTAACGTCCACTGGTCAAAGTGCCGTCAATGCGAACAAGAGATGATTGACACATGTAACCAATGGCACCCCATACCATCACGCCGGGTGCGACGGATGCGACCATCATGATGCTGTAACCAGAACCTGGATTCATCCGCAAAAATGAAGTTTTGCCATTCGTGCACCCAGGTTCGTCGTTGAGTGCACCATCGAAGGCGCTCCTGTCTGTCATCAGCGTCAAGGTCTCCGAGCTGATAGTCCATTCTGCGGCAAACGTCGTCGAACTGTTCGTGCAGATGGTTGTATGGCGATGACGAATACACGCTTCCAATGTGCTTTCACCGCGATGTCGCCAAACACGGATGCGACCATCATGATGCTGTAACCAGAACCTGGATTCATCCGAAAAAATGACGTTTTGCCATTCGTGCACCCAGGTTCGTCGTTGAGTACACCATCGAAGGCGCTCCTGTCTGTCATCAGCGTCAAGGTCTCCGAGCTGATAGTCCATTCTGCTGCAAACGTCGTCGAACTGTTCGTGCAGATGGTTGTTGTCTTGCAAACGTCCCCATCTGTTGACTAAGGGATCGAGACGTGGCTGCACGATCCGTTACAGCCATGCGGATAAGATGCCTGTCATCTCGACAGCTGGTGATACGAGGCCGTTGGGACCCAGCACGGCGTTCCGTATTACCCTCTTGAATCCACCGATTCCATATTCTGCTAACAGTCGTTGGATCTCGACCAACCAGAGCAATAATGTCGCGATACGATAAACCGCAATCGCGATATGTTACAATCCGACCTTTATCAAAGTCGGAAACGTAATGGTACGCATTTCTCCTCATCACACGAGGCATCACAACAACGTCTCACCAGGCAACGCCGGTCAACTGCTGTTTGAGTATGAGAAATCGGTTGGAAACTTTTCTCATGTCAGCACGTTGTAGGTGTCGCCACCGGAGCCAACCTTGTGTGAATGCTCTGAAAAGCTAATCATTTGCATATATCTTCTTCCTGTCGGTTAAATTTCGCGTCTGTAGCACGTCATCTTCGTGGTGTAGCAATTTTAATGGCCAGTAGTGTATATGTGTCGCAGGTTTGGTTGAAATGGGTCCAGTGGTTTAGGAGGAGATTTGGAACATACATAAATACATACATATATTCGCAAATCCGTTTTTATATAATATATATCGATTACAGGAGGCTGAAGAAGAGAAATTTGTTAACATCGAGTATAGATGTAAGCGTCAGGAAGTCGTTTCTGAAGGTATTTGTATGGAGTGTAGCCATATATGGAAGTGAAACATGGACGATAACTAGTCTGGACAAGAAGAGAATAGAAGTTTTCGAAATGTGGTGCTACAGAACAATGCTGAAGATAAGGTGGGTAGATCACGTAACTAATGAGGAGGTATTGAATAGAATTGGGGAGAAGAGAAGTTTGTGGCACAACTTGACTAGAAGAAGGGATCGGTTGGTAGGACATGTTTTGAGGCATCAAGAGATCACAAATTTAGCATTGGAGGGCACCGTGGAGGGTAAAAATCGTAGAGGGAGACCAAGAGATGAATACACTAAGCAGATTCAGAAGGATGTAGGTTGCAGTAGGTACTGGGAGATGAAGAAGCTTGCACAGGATAGAGTAGCATGGAGAGTTGCATCAAACCAGTCTCAGGACTGAAGACCACAACAACAACAGGAGGCTCTCCGTGTTCCCCCCCCCCCGTTTTCGTTTGTTTCCTTCCTCCCTCTTTGTTCTTCCCCCCTCCTCCCCCCCCCCCCCCCCCGCCCCGTATCTGCCTTTGGCTCGAGAGTGTCATCTTTGTGCCGCCACTTTTGTGCAGTGTTCTACATTGAGTGTTGGACAGTGAGTGTTTTACAGTGAGTGTTCCGTGTTGTGTTTTTTTGGGAAGTGTTGCGAATGGCCATCATACTGTCGCTGGGTGTGCCTTTTATCTCTTGCGAACAGAAACCAGACTGACGCCATGTTTTTTTAATTGTGTGTGTACTATGTTACTTGGCTGATTCCTGCGTCTTTTATTAACGTTGCCAACCCCTTTTGCTTTCAGTTGTAACTTTCGGCATTTTTCCGCCATTTTACACTTGACGTCACCGTTTTCATCTACATCTGCATCTACATTTATACTCCGCAAGCTACCTAACGGTGTGTGGCGGAGGGCACTTTACGTGCCACTGTCATTACCTCCCTTTCCTGTTCCAGTCGCGTATGGTTCGCGGGAAGAACGACTGTCTGAAAGCCTCCGTGCGCGCTCTAATCTCTCTAATTTTACACTCGTGATCTCCTCGGGAGGAATAAGTAGGGGGAAGCAATATATTCGATACCTCATCCAGAAACGCACCCTGTCGAAACCTGGCGAGCAAGCTACACCGCGATGCAGAGCGCCTCTCTTGCAGAGTCTGCCGCTTGAGTTTGTTAAACATCTCCGTAACGCTATCACGGTTACCAAATAACCCTGTGACGAAACGTGCCGCTCTTCTTTGGATCATCTCTATCTCCTCCGTCAACCCGATCTGGTACGGATCCCACACTGATGAGCAATACTCAAGTATAGGTCGAACGAGTGTTTTGTAAGCCACCTCCTTTGTTGATGGACTACATTTTCTAAGGACTCTCCCAATGAATCTCAACCTGGTACCCGCCTTACCAACAATTAATTTTATATGACCATTACACTTCAAATCGTTCCGCACGCATACTCCCAGATATTTTACAGAAGTAACTGCTACCAGTGTTTGTTCCGCTAGCATATAATCATACAGTAAAGGATCCTTCTTTCTATGTATTCGAAATACATTACATTTGTCTATGTTAAGGGTCAGTTGCCACTTCCTGCACCAAGTGCCTATCCGCTGCAGATCTTCCTGCATTTCGCTACAATTTTCTAATGCTGCAACTTCTCTGTATACTACAGCATCATCCGCGAAAAGCCGCTTGCAACTTCCGACACTATCTACTAGGTCATTTATATATATTGTGAAAAGCAATGGACCCATAACACTCCCCTGTGGCACGCCAGATGATACCTTAACGTCTGTAGACGTCTCTCCATTGATAACAACATGCTGTGTTCTGTTTGCTAAAAACTCTTCAATCCAGCCACACAGCTGGTCTGATATTCCGTAGGCTCTTACTTTGTTTATCAGGCGACAGTGCGGAACTGTATCGAACGCCTTCCGGAAGTCAAGAAAAATAGCATCTGCCTGGGAGCCTGTATCTAATATTTTCTGGGTCTCATGAACAAATAAAGCGAGTTGGGTCTCACACGATCGCTGTTTCCGAAATCCATGTTGATTCCTACATAGTAGATTCTGGGTTTCTAAAAACGACATGATACTCGAGCAAAAAACATGTTCTAAAATTCTACAACAGACCGAAGTCAGAGATATAGGTCTATAGTTTTGCGCATCTGCTCGACGACCCTTCTTGAAGACCGGGACTACCTGTGGTCTTTTCCAATCATTTGGAACCTTCCGTTCCACTAGAGACTTGCGGTACACGGCTGTTAGAAGGGGGGAAGTTCTTTCGCGTACTCTGTGTAGAATCGAATTGGTATCCCGTCAGGTCCAGTGGACTTTCCTCTGTTGAGTGATTCCAGTTGCTTTTCTATTCCTTGGACACTTATTTCGATGTCAGCCATTTTTTCGTTTGTTCGAGGATTTAGAGAAGGAACTGCAGTGCGGTCATCCTCTGTGAAACAGCTTTGGAAAAAGGTGTTTAGTATTTCAGCTTTACGCGTGTCATCCTCTGTTACAATGCCATCATCATCATCCCGGAGTGTCTGGATATGCTGTTTCGAGCCAGACTCCCTAGGATTTTCTGTCAAGTCGGTACATAGAATTTTACTTTCGAATTCACTGAACGCTTCACGCATAGCCCTCCTTACGCTAACTTTGACATCGTTTAGCTTCTGTTTGTCTGAGAGGTTTTGGCTGCGTTTGAACTTGGAGTGAAGCTCTCTTTGCTTTCGCAGTGGTTTCCTAACTTTGTTGTTGTACCACGGTGGGTTTTTCCCGTCCCTCACAGTTTTACTCGGCACGTACCTGTCCAAAACGCATTTTACAATTGCCTTGAACTTTTTCCATAAACACTCAACATTGTCAGTGTCGGAACAGACATTTTCGTTTCGATGTGTTAGGTAATCTGAAATCTGCCTTCTATTGTTCTTGCTAAAGAGATAATCCTTCCTTCCTTCCTTTTTTTAATATTCCTATTAACTTCCATATTCAGGGATGCTGCAACGGCCTTATGATCACTGATTCCCTGTTCTGCACATACAGTATCGAACAGTTCGGGTCTGTTTGTTATCAGTAGGTCCAAGATGTTATCTCCACGAGTCGGTTCTCTGTTTAATTGCCCGAGGTAATTTTCGAATAGTGCACTCAGTATAATGTCACTCTATGCTCTGTCCCTACCACCCGTCCTAAACATCTGAGTGTCCCAGTCTATATCCGGTAAATTGAAATCTCCACCTAAGACTATAACATGCTGAGAAAATTTATGTGAAATGTATTCCAAATTATCTCTCACTTGTTCTGCCACTAATGCTGCTGAGTCGGGAGGTCGGTAAAAGGAGCCTATTATTAACCTAGCTCGGTTGTTGAGTGTAACCTCCACCCATAATAATTCACAGGAACTATCCACTTCTACTTCACTACAGGATAAACTACTACTAACAGCGACGAACACTCCACCACCGGTTGCATGCAATCTATCCTTTCTAAACACCGTCTGTACCTTTGTAAAAATTTCGGCAGAATTTATCTCTGGTTTCAGCCAGCTTTCTGTACCTATAACGATTTCAGCTTCGGTGCTTTCTATCAGCGCTTGAAGTTCTGGTACTTTACCAACGCAGCTTCGACAGTTTACAAGTACAATACCGATTGCTGCTTGGTCCCCGCATGTCCTGACTTTGCCCCGCACCCGTTGAGGCTGTTGCCCTTTCTGTACTTGCCCAAGGCCATCTAACCTAAAAAACCGCCCAGCCCACACCACACAACCCCTCCCACCCGTGTAGCCGCTTGTTGCGTGTAGTGGACTCCTGACCTATCCAGCGGAACCCGAAACCCCACCACCCTATGGCGCAAGTCGAGGAATCTGCAGCCCACACGTTCGCAGAACCGTCTCAGCCTCTGATTCAGACCCTCCACTCGGCTCTGTACCAAGGGTCCGCAGTTAGTCCTGTCGACGATGCTGCAGATGGTGAGCTCTGCTTTCATCCCGCTAGCGAGACTGACAGTCTTCACCAAATCAGTTAGCCGCCGGAAGACAGAGTGGATTTGCTCCGATCCATAGCGACACACATCATTGGTGCCGACATGAGCGACCACCTGCAGATGGGTGCACCCTGTACCCTTCATGGCATCCGGAAAGACCCTTTCCACGTCTGGAATGACCCCCCCCCCCCGGGTATGCACACGGAGTGCACATTGGTTTTCTTCCCCTCTCTTGCTGCCATATCCCTAAGGGGCCCTATTACGCGCCAGACGTTGGAGCTCCCAACTACCAGTAAGCCCACCCTCTGCGACCACCCGGATCTTGCAGACTGAGGGGCAACCTCTGGAACAGGACAAGCAGCCATGTCAGGCCGAAGATCAGTATCAGCCTGAGACAGAGCCTGAAACCGGTTCGTCAGACAAACTGGAGAGGCCTTCCGTTCAGCCCTCCGGAATGTCTTTCGCCCCCTGCCACACCTTGAGACGACCTCCCACTCTACCACAGGTGAGGGATCAGCCTCAATGCGGGCAGTATCCCGGACAACCACAGTCGTAGTCCGATCGGGGGATGCGTGGGACGAGCTGGCCGTCCCCGACAAACCCCCATCCGGACCCCCACAGTGACGCCCATTGGCAACAGCCTCAAACTGTGTGACCGAAGCCGACACTGCCCGAAGCTGGGAGCGAAGGGATGCCAACTCAGCCTGCATCCGGACACAGCAGTTGCAGTCCCTATCCATGCTAAAAACTGTTGTGCAAAGAACGTCTGAACTAATCTACAGAGAGCGCAAACAAATCGACACAAAATTTAAACGGTTATTAGAATACAAGATTGCCTAGTAAATGCAGTAATGCAGCTACTTGCGCACTGCTGACACACTGCTCGGCGGCGGAAGGAGACTATGCGATTTTCCACTATTCAGGTACTAAAACGCGATGCTACAACTCTCAAATACTATAATACGCCCGAAATTTATGAATTAAACAATGCAAGTACCAAAAACACGCAAAGAAATTAAGAATTAAACTATGTAACAAATGAGTGAGCTAGGAGTATACGACTTGCTGCTGCAGCTGCAGCTGCTTATCCAACGCCTGTTTTTCTTGTTTCTTTTCTTCTTCCGTTTTTTAAAACAAAAGTCTGTAGGCTGTAGAGCAGCGTACTAAGCTGCTGCCAGCCTGCTCCCTTCGGGGGGAATTGAAAATCAATAAAGGAAAAAAAAGGCAGGAGGCTCGAACGAAATAACGGGGAACTGCTAGCGGTAGCGTATGTATGCTATGGCAGTCGGCGCGTCTGTCGTGGGTGCCGTTTCAGTTTGGTGCAGTTTTTTGACAGGAGAAAAGAATGAGTAAGAGAAGAAAGGTTGAAGGAGGGTGAAATGGGAGGGAACATAAAAACAACAAGAGAAAGGGTAAGAATTTTAGGGCCCTAAAATGGGAAGCTTGATGTTCGAAGGGAAGTAATGAGGAAAAGAGGACAGGACACTGAGGACAAGTTTCATACGAACTAACTGGCCCTGGTACGGAGACACTAGTTTTCGTCTGCTGGGTGAAGCCACTCTCATTATACCAAATGAGACAACGCAACAAAAATGTAAAGATTGTATTTCTGCGTTTGTTTTGTTTGTTGCTGCTTTGCATTGATCGTCAATGAAACTACGATAATGGAATAGCTTTATTGTTGCACGCAACGGTAGTTTGACTGTGTATTTTTCTGTGTTTTCGACTGTATCATACAAAACATAGTTATTCGAATGTATGCCTTTCACTTCAGTGTGGAATCGTGGAGATTTCAATAAGCGAGTAGAAACGCTAAGCGACTATGAGAACTGCAAAAATTGAGATAAAATCGAGAGTGGTGGTGTTTTCCCTGGACGCCATTTACACATGTTACTCTACTAACTGCTGGTAACGTAACACTACATGCTGTCCGCGTCACAGCGCTGCGACGTAAGGCATGGGACTTCGACCGTGTCGGCATAATATACTCGGCATTTTCATTAGCACAAATATGATTGCCGGCCGAAGTGGCCGTGCGGTTAAAGGCGCTGCAGTTTGGAACCGCAAGACCGCTACGGTCGCAGGTTCGAATCCTGCCTCGGGCATGGATGTTTGTGATGTCCTTAGGTTAGTTAGGTTTAACTAGTTCTAAGTTCTAGGGGACTAATGACCTCAGCAGTTGAGTCCCATAGTGCTCAGAGCTATTTGAACCATTTTTTGAACAAATATGATTTTAAAAAACCTAATGACACGATACCTGTGGTTAGTTATAAGTGAACAAACGCTGTTTCGTTCTCTCTCTTCCTGAATTATCACCACTTAATTTTGGATACATGAAAAAAACTACACAATGTTCAGTTACAGTGCACAGTGCCAACTTTATATTTAAAAATATAGCAATTTCTTTTTGTCTATGCATGTAACCGTTGTAGTAGTGTGTCCTACTCTTATTTTAGCTGCGACTGCAAAGGTTAGTTGTTAGCTTACTGCTGGCCTTGGTGGCCGAGCGGTTCTAGGCGCTTCAGTCCGGAACCGCGCGACTGCTACCGTCGCAGGTTCGAATCCTGCCTCGGGCATGGATGTGTATGATGTCCTTAGGTTAGTTAGGTTTAAGTAGTTCTAAGTTCTAGAGGACTGATGACCTCAGATGTTAAGTCACATAACATTCAGAGCCATTTGAACCATTTTGTTACCTTACGAAAGTTTCAGAAGCCAATTACGAGTTCGACAGCAAGAAAATTCTTGCAGATTAAAGAGAGGCTGCGCTTTTTTTTCCATATTGTTTCTTCTGTAAGCTACAAATGGCTTTCCATTAGTGTGTTGTAGATGCTCGTCCACCTGTCTCCACTGTCCAACGTCAAACACACTAAACTTTTGTAAATTTAGACATGTGTGTGGAACAGTTCATAAAAGTCTGAAACATAAAACCAGAAAGGCTTTATAAATCAATTATGGTTTCGACAGTATTATTAGGAATTGATACGCGGGTACCTTCGAAGAAAGACTGAAGGAAAATTACGCCAGCTGAGATGACATTTCTCACGGCAGTCAAAGGCTGTACACTGATGGACAAAATCAAAACACAGTAATAAAACTCGAGCTATCTATTTTTTTTTATTTGTAAAGCCAAATCATAAAATATAAAGTCAACTGGCGTGACCATTTAGAGATAATGAAGTAACATCTTCCGCCTACAGTCGTCATCAACAAACAGCTCACCGGACTACGAAGTGTCAGACGTTGAAGACAAAATGGTTTCCAGAACAGACAGTGCAGGCTACTCCATGAAGTGATGATGGCGATGATGATGATCATTACTAATGTAGACCATAAATTTTCGGATAACTGTAACTGCATTCCTTGTTTTCA
This sequence comes from Schistocerca piceifrons, assembly GCF_021461385.2. Lineage (NCBI taxonomy): Eukaryota > Metazoa > Arthropoda > Insecta > Orthoptera > Acrididae > Schistocerca > Schistocerca piceifrons. The sequence goes on from NC_060149.1 coordinate 7,136,110, forward strand.
GGGACAATCGCGAATATGCAGTCGGTTTAGTTAACGTATTATACTGTTACCTCTGATAATGCATGTCATGTAGCGAGTAGCTAGGGAAAGTCAAGTTTAGTGAGAGTGTGCCTTGTCGTTTAACCGTCGTCTTATGCGTATGATGTAATAGCTGCCGAGAACAAATGTCTGCGAGGGTTTTAGTAATCACTCAACCTCTTCTTCAACCGGTCGTTACTTCCGCGCTTGTTGCGGTAGAAGGACATCTTCATAGTCCCTGGGAAATATAGCGAGTATCATTGAGTCTCATAGGCCTTTATTGAAAATGTGAGTCTGTTTCTTTTCAAATAAGCTCTCTAAAATCAATTTCATGAGACAATCGATCTAAATTGAATGTTTCCATAGCAGTATGGTTTGCAAGGCAGTGTCGCGCTGAATGTGAGTTAATACTTGTGGATGTGTTATTGCCGTTCATATCAAGTTTGTGGCTCAAATTACAGATGATGAACAGTGACCGGCGAAAGTTCTGTAACAGTTTTTCCCGTGATGACTAATGGATGTCTTCAGAAATGCTTTAACAGTAAGCCAGAGTAGCCGGCCGATGTGACCGAGTGGTTCTAGGCGCCTCAGTCTGGAACCGTGCGACCACTACGGTCGCAGGTTCGAATCCTGCCTCGGGTATGGATGTGTGTGATGTCCTTGGATTAGTTAAGTTTAAGTAGTTCTAAGTTCTAGGGGACTGATGACCTCAGATGTTAAGTCCCATAGTGCTCAGAGCCATTTGAACCATCAGCCATAGTAAAGCCAAAAATAACGTTGCTATTGATAGTAAAGACAAATGCATCATGTCATTTGTCTTTTTAGTTTATTATAAATCATTTTTTTTCAAACTGTGAGAGGTAATGCTCAAGTTTAATGCTATGTATAATGTTGCATTAGAGTATCAAATGTCATAAGTATTTATCTTCCGTGCTTATAGTATGAAACGACCAAACGACGCCATACAATGGTTAAGACACTGGAATCGTAGTCGGGAAGAGCGGGGTTCAAATTCTCGTCCGACCATTCAGTTTCTTTTCCACAGTTGTCATAGACTAGTTCAAGCAAATGCTGGGATGGCTCCTAGAAATAGGCCTCGGCTGATTTCATTGCCCCTTACTTGACCACTCCTGGTCCTGTATCAGTAATAACCTCGACGCCACAGGATCAAAACTCTAACCTTCCTGCCCTCCATCCACCCAGTACAAAAAGACCAGTTTTGGCAGCAGTCACCTTCTTGGACGCTCCTTTCAATCAAGGTAAGGAGTTTGCTATTAGTAATTCCCTTCGTGTGACACCAGCTGAATATTTCCTTTGCACTGTACTACTACTCAGAACTAAGATGATTCCTTGCACGCAAAGTACATCTGCACGACTGAGCAGCTCTATAACATTCATCACACGTACGTTCGCTATCAGCAGGCCATTGGCTGATATAGGGTAACTGGAGAACTGCCCCCACCCCTCCTACCTCACTGCTAGAAATTCCAAATATTTTGTTTAATCGTCTTCGCTGCTTAGCCTGTATATTTGTTGACTGAGATAAACAAAACTTTAGAATGAAGTGAAAAGCACACATTTCGACAGTTACTTTTGGTATGATACAATTCAAAACATGGAATAACGTAAAGTCCAAATTCACGTTCCTTGCAACAATATCGTGACTCATTTATCATAGTTTAATTGGCGGTCAATTAAAAGATCATGCAGGAAGCTTGAATAAGAGAGACCTTACCAGATGATTGGATGTCGGCTGTGATTCACATGCTACACAAGAAGCGAAGTAAGACAGACCTCAGTGCTTACAGATGTACCTCATTATTACAGATTATCTACAAGCCCTGCTAACCAGGGTCAACGCCCAGTAAGACTGATAACTAGGTTAAAAGCTGCCAGCTTCTGCGTCAAGAGATCCTGTCCAGAACAGATACAGAATCTTAACAGAGTCCTCATCTACAGGAGCCTAGGTGAACATCACTGCGGCATTGCCCTAGAGGATTTATAGAACTGTTACATAACACAGTTCCATGCGAATCTCCTCATGACTTCCTTTCATATGTCTCCGTCGCTTCTTATTTTAGAACCCTCCAACTCTTTTTTTCTTTCCCTTTTTCCCCCTTCTTCTGAACAGGTTTTTTCGGTTGATCTTTTGTCCTTTATTGCTTTTACCTATCGTCAAATCGGGCTCCATGGAAACTGCGCTCAGCTGCCATACCCTAGTTACGCGACTCCAATGGGCATGATAATTTAAGTGCGAAAATTATTGCAGACGAGATGATTCCGACGAGTAAGTTCTTTGTATGCTATCAAATATATATCGTTCTTGTTTCAGTCGGTAAAGTAGAAGGTAGTCCGCCTGTATACCTAAGCGATTTACTTCTCTCACAGCTTCACATAGGATCCAGGTTAAATTTTAGTCCTTCCAGAAACTTTTCCTTGGTGGAAGAAATGTGATGGCGGCCACTCAGTTTCGCCCACTTGAATAGCTAGCGGCTACAAAGTCTAAAAATCAGAGCTACTTTCTGACACCATACCCCTCCATATCTCGTCAAAGTGACGTCTTGCAGCTGAGCATGAGGCGGTCGCCAGATGGCAATCCTTGGTCGTCTGGGCCTCATCGCGAAAAGATGAATAATGGTTTCTGTGACAGTTATTATGTGTAAGTAAATTTTATGTATATGGTGCACCACAGCTTGTACATACTTAAAGGAGGTCTTCTTCACCAAGCTTATCTGCTGTATGCATAAAAACTCTTTATTGACTACTAATTTCAATAGTTCATCAACAGGTCACTGAACTGTGAAGCCGAGATACAGTGACAGAAGTCGCGAGCCCCTCATATTTTCGTTGAGCATAAATGCAAAGCTTTACTGTCTGTTACAAAGCTTAACAGGTAGGGAGACAAACTGGTACCGACATGCTGTCATATATATGTCTCTCTCGGGTACACCACAGGAAAAAAAAAAAAAAGAGAAGCTACCTAGACCGAAGTTAAGAGTTAACAACAGAGAAATGTTAAGCAAAAACAGTTTAAAAGAAACGTCCGTTTTAATCAGTCACAAAATGCCGAAGAAAAATAGCCATCTAGGGGCATAAATGCCAGTAATATCTACGTTCTTTGTGCTGCATGCTATTTTGTATGATGTGATTTGGAGGTCCTAAAAGTATATACTAACTGATCTCCATTTTCATTTTTCCGCATCTCGTTTTATCTTCATCATGAGTGACACATGCTTTTCTACATGCCTATCACTGTAGTTTCAGTGAATGGAGACAGCAATACGGTCTGTGATGCAGCAGCCAAGACACATTACTTGACATTTCTAATGCAGTGGAATAAAATGATGCATACGTCACAGAGAATTCCACGAATTAAATGATGGGCAGCAAATTATTGACACTAGCTAGTAGTTAGAGTTTCTGTCGTCGCGACGATACCAGAATGAGGATTGGTTCAAAATGGTTCAAATGGCTCTGAGCACTATGCGACTTAACATCTAAGGTCTCAGTCCCCTAGAACTTAGAACTACTTAAACCAAACTAACCTAAGGACATCACACACATCCATGCCCGAGGCAGGATTCGAACCTGCGACCGGAGCGGTCGTGGAGTGAGGAGATGGGCATTTGTAGGTTGCTAAGTTGTATAATGGTAATTTCAGAGAAGGATGAGACAAAACCTACATGCATATCTCTTTAACGGTATTTGCGTGATTTTATGCCTATATAAAGGTGTAAAGGATGGTGTGGTCCTTGTTGACATCACTTGTAAGGAGTGTGAAACTGATGTGAGCGAGTAGCTCTCTGCTGGAGGTGAAGAACAGACGTAGATGATGTAGGCAGCCAGTGGTGACAAATAACTGATTGTCTTCTGAGTTCGAAAGCTGTAGATCCTGTTACGGCGTAAAGTCAAGCGCCGGCTCGCCAGTTCGCAACGATAGAGATGTCTGTGAGGAGACGTCAGCCAATCGCACGCTGACCGACCCCTCTCCAGGAGGACAACGCGACAGCAGCGGAAGAGGACATAAGCGCCGCGAACGACTGGCGACGCCCCCAGACGAACGGCTTGGATAAAAGCGTCAACGATAGTTACCTCGCTTGTGTTGTCTATGTAGCACAGACTTGTGACTTTATACTGAAGACGATTGCTTATTTTCTATGTCACCCTTCGCTTGCGATTCATCTGTGTAATTGACAAAGTTAAATATTGGATCTTTTCTTTTTTGCAGCAACTCACCTTTCGGTGATATCTTTTTTTTTCAGTTATGTCCACTCGTCTTTCCTCTTAGAAAAATTCATAATATTCGTCGGTTAGAAAATGCTGTAACGGAAACTAGCCGGACTACACATCTCTACAGGTTGCGTAAAAACGTTTTTCAGTTTCAGTTTAGCTGAGCGCTTAATTGAATGGTAGTTTGTGAGTAAAAAACTTCAATATATTGCGGCATGTTTGATACGGAACACCGCCAACCCCATGCTACTCTTAAGCTACAGTTTCGTCTTTCATGCGCAGTCACACTCGCTTATAATAGCCAGCTTATGGTAACTAACCGAACCTGTTACCAAAACCGTTAACAAATAGGTTTTCTGTGACAGAATGCTCGCTCAAATATTACGTAATTTCACCACTATGAATGTTCAGTTTGCGGTAGCGCCTTGTATAGCACCGGCCGGAGTGGCCGTGCGGTTCTAGGCGCTACAGTCTAGAACCGAGCGACCGCTACGCTCGCAGGTTCGAATCTTGCCTCGGGCATGGATGTGTCTGATGTCCTTAGGTTAGTTAGGTTTAATTAGTTCTAAGTTCTAGGCGACTGATGACCTCAGAAGTTAAGTCACATAGTGCTCAGAGCCTTGTATAGCACACCACGCGAATTTTTGTTGTTCAAAAGTCACCGTTTACACATCGACACCGAAATTTCACGGATTCGTCTTTTTCAAGTGTTTGCTTGCACTTTGCGACACTTCAAGGTCAAGTTTTAACCACTGTTCTGTAAAATTCTCACATCTGTTCAGAGTTCCTTATATCACGTCCGAATATGATCACGGCTAAGATCCGAACGCCTGTTTTCTTTTTCACAAAGCAATTCCTTAGCACACAAAATACGCGTGAATGTACAGTCCTCAGATTAGCAGATATACATCGTAACTGTTATGTCTTCCTTGGAAGGTGTGTGGTTCTTCAGTGCATAAAGAAACGAGGAACCGATGTCGTGCATGAACAGAGAATTCAGATATTAATTTATTCTACATCTAATATCAAATGGTAAAAGTAATACATAACTTTGTTGTATGTGCTGTGTCAGTTGATAAAAGTATGTATGAATGTAGAAATGTATGCAGATACAAAAGATTTACAAATCTGTCACTCTTCAGTAAAATGTCTATTCAGAAGATGTAGAGACCTGGGCACTATGAAAGTCTGTAAATGTCAATCAATTGGCAACTACACAAAATGGGCGTCAGTGCATCACTGCTAGAACTTGAGACAACCCGCGGCTGGAACTCCGGACAGTGGATGCTTGTATCTCATTGGCAGCGTCGTAATCGTTTGTGACTGCGCCGTCGTGCACTGGTACGAAATGCGGCAGTTAACTGACAGCACACCTATCTGGAAGTGCGGCCGGTACCGCAGTAACCAATCCAATATTAGTATTGAACCACGAAATCCCGCGTCTTCTACTTTTGACCAATCACAAGTTAATAGCTTTTGTGAACAGTGTACTAAATGAACAAATTAAAAAGTCCACAATTATAAAAATAGCTCCCTCTTTAAATGAAAAAAGTGCCGAGCGAGGTGGTGCAGTGGTTATCACACTGGACTGGCATTCGGGAGGAAGACGGTTCAAACCCAAGCCCGGCCGTGATTTCCCTAAATCGCTCCAGGAAAATGCCGGGATCGTTCCTTTGAAAGGGCACGGCCGACTTCCTTCCCCGTCCTTCCCTAATCCGATGAGACCGATGACATCGCTGTCTGGTCTCCTTCCCCAAACAACCCCCAACCCCTAAATCGCTTCAGGCAAATGCCGGGATGGTTCCTTTGAAAGGGCACGGCCGATTTCCTTCCCTATTATTCCATAATTCTATGGGACTGATGACATCGTTGTTTGGTCCCTTCCACCCAAATCAACCAACCAAACAGCAAAAGTATCGTAAAATGTTTGTTTCCCCAGTCCCATAAACTGGCTAGTTTCACTTTTCAATTTCCCCTGAGTATGATTCACTCTCCGTTTACACAGTTCTCAAACTAACGAATACTCAGTTAATAGACATAGCAATACTCATTTATATCTTACTTTCCATCCAACCTAACAAACAAATTAAATTAACAGTAATTAACCGCGTATTATTTTATAGTCCGCAAGATGCTGACACCTTTCGGCCACAGTTGTAAGTACGAGCACTTGCAGCCAGCTACCGCATCCGAGTGCGTCTGTCATGTGATAACGATGCTTGCTTCCGTCTGGCGCTCTGCTTCATATTTGTAGGCGGCTTGCAGGTTTGGAAACTGAGAGGCCGTTAGCTTGACCCCAAGCCCAACTAGACCTCAGATGGAGCTCCAGTTGGCAGTCCGACCAGGATGGGAGAAGGACGCTGGCAGCCTTGTTACGGAAGCGAGCACGTAGCGGACGCCGATGCCCAGCCTCGCCAGATGGCCAGCTTTGATACAAGGCAAGGATGGTCTTGTTGTGGCTGAGGTCACGTATGCGGCCTGCTAAGCGCCGTTGACATCTCCGAAACATCGGTTATTGCACCAGTGCACAGGTCGCAGTTGAAGAGCCCCTGGTAAACCATAACTACTGAGCTTGCGCGTCTTGGGAAGTGCCCAGGATTCGGCATCACACCGTGGTTCGTGCCCATACTGCTTGATTATTCCCTTCTTGGAATAAACTGTCTAACTGAATTCGTCACCGGATAAAGTCTGGCTGAAACAGAGGCACTATTACTTTTATAGCTAACGTATTTTAAACTCTCAAACAAAACACAAGTCCAGATAACAAATTCTAAGTTAGCTGCCATATGTCAGTACTCTTCGTTTCCATGGTTGGTTGGTTGTTTTGGGGAAGGAGACCAGACAGCGTGGTCATCGGTCTCATCGGATTAGGGAAGGATGGGGAAGGAAGTCGGCCGTGCCCTTTCAGAGGAACCATCCCGGCATTTGCCTGGAGTAATTTAGGGAAATCACGGAAAACCTAAATCAGGATGGCCGGACGCGGGATTGAACCGTCGTCCTCCCTTATGCGAGTCCAGTGTCTAACCACTGCGCCACCTCGCTCGGTTCGTTTCCATGTTTATAGTAGTTACAGTAATTCACTCTCAAAGATTTCGTCTCTTAGTCTTAATTAAGCTCCCCAAGGCTCAATCACTTCTTCACTCATGCCGATTCTATTAATGTGGACCGCCTGTAAAAGGATGGTATGGGTGGGATCTGAGAAACTCCACGAGTGAAGTAGCAGTGAACGATGCCTACTATCACCAAGATGATGAATGTGACCAACTTAGTAGTTACTATTGCGATAAGCCCATGCTGATGTTCAGTATGATATTTCTTCACGTTTTCAAGCAGCTGCTCCAACAATACACGGCCATTCCCAGTGGCCAGCACATGGTCTGCAGAGGCAAAAGAAGGGTCAGGTATATGGTGACATTCACACTGGTTAGACTTCCTTTAGACAAATGTTCTAAGAGAAGGTCCAGTAAGAGTAGTAGCGAGGCGCAGGCGTTCAGTGCTGTGGTTCCAGGAATGGTGATGGACAACTGGATGCTGGGTCCAGAAGTTTTACAGCAGGGCCACTAATCATCAGCCCTTGTCCTTATAGTTATCAACGCTGTATGCTACCGAGGTATCCTTGGTTGCAGAATGTACAGATGATGACTGCACGATTTGCTACTGAAAAGAGCCAATTCAACGTATCTTTACGGAAGAACTCAGTTTTATCTGCCGTTACCTTTATAGGGAACTCGAACGTAGGTTTATCGACATGGAACAGGTTGAGCTAGCAGGATCGTGGTTCTGTATGAATTAGTTTTGAGGGCCAGACGGTAACTTGCTCGGTCCAGCACTGCTACATCTCCGATTTGCAGGGCAGTGCATGGGACTTCCTCTCCGATGCTATCAGGAGTATTTCATGTACTTCCAGTGACACAAATTCCCCACAGCTCCATGTACCATCGAGTAGGAATGGATTACGAAAAATTCTAATCAAATCTCACAGGTCAGCAATATCTCCACTCTAACTTGCAACCTAGCTCCCCTCTGGGAAATAGCAACTTCATTCATATGGGAACAGAGTGGTGAGGATTCATCCACTAGTGCTATTATGAATTCTGGGGATACCGGTAGGTCTCGCTTAACGTTTTTAAGTCTTCAAGAAACTGCCCTAGTGGTAAGAGTATCAGGGTCCGGTGACCACAGGTGGTGTGGATGAGTGCTTCCTGCAGCTCCGAGGTGTTACTAGGTGCATCAGTGATACTTTTGGCAAGAGTTCGAAGGAGCCACACAATGGTAATCTGGATACCAACATCTTCCAAGCCAACCCTAACAACGCCTATGTCGTGGTTTGACGTGACTGCTGACGGGTGCAGGTTGGTCGTAAATGTGGAAGCCATGGAATGGTGGCATCGGCTATTATGTACTACATCTTTCTAGAGAATTTCCAGTTGTACAGTGTGGAGCTCGAGGATCCCTTGGTCATCCTCCATGTCTGCCTGCACCTGATGCAATACAGAGTTGGCTTTTGCCAGGTTTTCTGCCCAGTACTAAGGACTGTCTTTAAGATCTGTCCAAGTGCATCTATGCAGAATCTCCTTTGTTGGAGTCAAAGGATCATTTCTGTAGTCTGGTGTAGCTGCCCTTGTTACTGTGTAAGGGGGTGTGTAACAGCTGATACTCACCTTCAGTGTCATTCAACATGATTTTATCCTGAATTATGATTTGCAGATTCCCATATGTTTCCTACATGCACTGAATTTCTTTTCCTACTGCCCATACGTTGAAGTTCATCATTAGTACCCACTGATGGCCTGATAGCACTACATCAGATTTCTGAGTGCACACTACACCGCCTATCAAAAGACATATCTTTAGAGCCTCTGGCATCTTGTAACAACAATAGCCCCAAGAGCAGTGACCCTCGATTTCACAGGTACTCCTTGACGAGAAGTTGTACAGCCACTCGTTGTCCTCTGCAGACGGCTCCAGGTTTGGGTCTGGACTGTGCCCTAGGTGAAGACGAAAACAGTTTGTTAGTTTCCTAGCTACCCTGTCACCTTCAGCCATATGAATATGCCACAGTAAGAGCAAGGGTATCCTGTTCAAATAACCTACGGGTTTGCTGCCCAGTGACGTCGTCGAACACCGCCGATATTTCGACAGGAGCACACCCTGCCATTCTCAAGGCACAAATGCAAGGAAGAAGAAATGTGAAAGGAAATTTAATATCTCGGTTCACAGAGGAGAAACAAGGATGATACCACACACAGAACAAGTGTCAACACAAACAAAGATAACCAACATCAGAAATATTGATAGTTACTGTTAATCAACAGGTGAGGTAGCACTAATTCTGTTCCTCTGTTGTTTGATGAGAGACAGAGCCGGATTCCAAGCAGTATTTAAACAAAATCCATCATCGCTGTTAATAAGGTTGTTTGATATTTTGATTTCAACAGCTTCCTTAATAACACTATCCCAATAGCTGGACGTGCAAGCCAGAATCTCCGTGTTGTTGTATTCCATAGGATGATCGGTGTCAAGGCAATGTTCTGCAATAGCGGATTTGCTCGGCTGTTGTAAGCACGTGTGACGCTTATGTTCAACACACCGGTCTTCCACAGTCCTGATTGTCTGACCAATATATGACATGCCACAACTGCCAGGAATACGATAGACCCCAGCTTTACGCAAACCAAGGTCATCTTTTACGGAAGCCAACAGGGCCTTAATCTTAGAAGGTGGTCGAAAAACACATTTCACGTCATATTTCCGCAAAATACGGTCAATCCTGTTGGAAATGCTTCCTGCGTAAGGCAAAAAGGCCGTAGACTTAGGTGCCACTTCGTTGCTATTGTCACTCACCCGTTGCACAGAAGGCTGATAGCGCAACGCACGTTTGATCTGCCTCTCACTATAACCATTCTGACGAAAGGTGACTTCGAGATGTGATAGCTCAGCTGCCAAACTTTCATGGGCTGAGATAACGTCGGCCCTGTGAACCAAGGTGCGACGTACTCCTTCACGCTGAGCTGGGTGGTGACAACTATCAACTCGCGTATGCAAGTCAGTGTGAGTAGGCTTCCTATAAACAGAATGTCCCAACGTACCATCAGTCTTCCTATTGACCAACACATCAAGAAAGGGAAGGCATGCATTCTTTTACCTCCATAGTGAACTGAATATTCGGGTGGATTGAATTCAGGCGTTCCAAAAACCGGTTTAAATTATCTCTACCATGAGGCCAAACAACAAAAGTATCGTCTACATATCGGAAAAAACACGCAGATTTCAAGGTAGCTGACTCCAATGCACGTTCCTCAGAGTCCTCCATAAACAAATTGGCCACAATAGGTGACAACGGGCTTCCCATTGCAGCTCCATCAGTCTGTTCGTAGTACTGACCATTGAATAAAAAATTAGTGGAAGTCAGCACATGTCAAATCAAATTTGTTAACTCGACACCAAACTTAACCTCAATTAGCTGCAACTAATCAGAGAGAGGAACGTGAGTGAAAAGAGAAACCACATCAAAACTGACTAAAATATCAGAGTCATTCAAACGCAATCCCTGCAATCGACGTAAGAAATCTGCAGAATTATTAATGTTGAAATCAAACTATCAAGCACCCTTATTGACAGAGATGGTGGATTTTGTTTAAATGCAGCTTGGAATCCGGCTCTGTCTCTCATTAAAAAAAGAGAGACAGAATTAGTGCTACCTCACCTGTTGATTAACAGTAACTATCAATATTTCTGATGTTGGTTATCTTTGTTTGTGTTGAAACTTGTTCTGTGTGTGGTATCTTCCTTGTTTCTCCTCTGTGAACCGAGGTATTAAATTTCCTTTCACATTTCTTCCTCCTTGCATTTGTGCCTTGAGAATGGCAGGGTGTGCTCCTGTCGAAATATCGGCGGTGTTCGACGACGTCACCCGCAACTTATCTGAACATTCAATTCGCCGCGAAAAGTCAAGGTCTCACAAGGGTGTCCTGTTCCTCTCACCAGACCATACCTTCCTTCCTTAATACTTCTCCCCGCCCCCAGCCCTCTTTGAGGGGCTGTTGACGGCTGATGCAGTGCTTCCGAGGTGCCCTTAAATAGACTGAGTCACACTACACACACAACACGTCGGGAGTTGCAGCTAGACATTAACTGGATACATCATTTCAATCATTTGATAAAGCCCTTGGCTTATGTAACAAGTTTCTTTGTTTTTCCTCTTGGAATACAGAGGTTAGTCAACATCCACACCGGCCGCTGTGGCCGAGCGGCTCTAGGCGCTTCAGTCCGGAACCGCGCTGCTGCTACGGTCGCAGGTTCAAATCCTGCCTCGGGCATGGATGTGTGTGATGTCCTTAGGTTAGTTAGGCTTAAGTAGTTCTAAGTCTAGAGGACTGATGACTCAGATGTTAACTCCCATAGAGCTTAGAGCCGTTTGAATTTGAATGAACATCAGCTGTCCAGTGTCAGACTTGGGTAGCTTGACTTTCGTTTTTGTGCTGCCTCTTGCCATCCCAGAACTTTCATATTCGTCATCTGAACCTAGCACCATATACCCTTCAATATGCTAGCAAAACTCTGAGTAGAGGATACATTTTCGTCAGGGGATGTTTTACACGGCTCTAAAAGTAATGGCATCTTTTGCTCATAAACAATCCTGTGTGGGAATAACACTTCCCTCTCATGTACCTTTTAATTATTGACTATTATTATATATGACAGTAGAGCACCCCATTCACCGTTGCGACTATTTATGTAGTAACATTTATCCTATTGTTCAGTGCACCCTCTCTGTTCTCCCATTGGCTTACAGACACAGTGCACTAATCGGCAACTTCCCATTTCGTAAAAGCGATCGCATTTGATTCATTATTTTAGTCACACAATTAGTTCCATAAAATGTCATTATAGTCTCTGGCATCCTAAAAAGTAATAACCAATGGTTAACCATAGCCTGAATACCTGTTTCTGCTTGCTGATTTGGCACAGCAGTCATTGATACAAATCGCAAAAAATGGTCAGGTACTGCCAACACATACTAATTTCGTACCAGTGTCCGTGCAAAGGAACCAATAATGTCCCACACCAGTCATTAGGAATAGTTTGCTGGGCATAAACAACCTTTGCCATAGAATCTGCTGAAGACAACAAAGCTCAGTCTTTTGGACACATGGTATACAGTTTTTGACGTACTACACCACACCAACAACTATCTCCAATGGCCCTTCTTGTAACTCAGTGGCCTCCACGCTCTGATAAGGTAGAATCAATCATACCTTGCCTCAACACATCTTTGTGTCTACTTGTTTGTTGGTATAATACAACAAATTGTTGACACTGTTGGTCATTGGCCTTAGCCTTTTACCACTCATCTACATATATACCAGTACATTCCACAGTATGTATCTTGCGGCTGAAATTGTCTACATTGTCATGAGTCTTCCCAGGATGATATATGAGTTCAGAACCAAACTCAATTAACTGTAAAGCTCAATGAGTCAAGCAGCTAGACAGATGCTTAGGGCCCAGAAGCCATTTCAGTGTTGCATGATCTATTATAACCTTAAGATGTCAACCATACAAGTAGCAACAGAAATAGGTGATTCCATTGATCAGACTGGGCATACCCTTTTCAGTAGTGTAGTAGTTTGTTTTCTACTCTATCGAGACACGTAAGCTATCAGATGATGTGCTCCGCCGCTTTCGTGTCTGAGGACGACTGCTCACATTCCGTAACAATAGAAATCGTTTCTCTTAATCTCGGAAAGTGAGAACAGGGCCAGTGGTCAGTAAAGCCTTTGGTTGCACGAAAGCTTCTTTGCATTCTGGAGTCTATTGAATCTTCCCTGTTTACTTTAGTAAATATGTCACGGGTTTCGTTAGTTCTACAATTAGTGGCACATATTTCCAACAATAATTAGCTATTCTGAGATAGGACTGTAGCTTTTTCAATGTTCTAGGCACCGATGATTCTCCCCATCTGGCTTGTTCAAGCTGAGAGTCAGTTTTCATTCTTGGGTGATAAAATGGCACAAATAGCGAAATTCTTTTAGTATAAAATGACTTTGCCAAAATCAGTATTACTCATTCCACCTGTATGCGACTGAGGACATCACAGAACCATACCATCTGTTCCTGGATGTCCTTAGAAAAAACTATACTGTCATCTAGGTGTACCATACACTGTTTTAGTTTTCATCCGCATAGAACATCTTGCAATAGCTGCTGGAATGTAGCTGGTGCATTCTTCAATCTGAATGGCATTTGCCAGAAATAGAAAAGTAACGAACAGAAGTGAAAACGCCATCTTAAGTCGATGCGCTAGTACTACCTCTAATTGATGGTATATACTTCACAAAAAAGCATTGCCCAGATAATCCAGGGTCTCTGTGATGTTAGGCGTTAGGTATGCATCTGTAACTGTATTTTGACTTAAATATCTGTAATTGCAACAAAATATTTAAGCATTAATATCATCTGGGCTCTTCTTTGGTGTAATTATTACTAGTGTTTCCCAGGGTTATTACTCTCTTCTGCAAGTCCATCGTTGAATTGGTAGTTAATAAATACTTCCATCACCAACTACAGAAGATGTGGAACCCCATATGGTTTTCTATACACTCGAGATTTGTTCCCAGTGAGAATCCCATACTGCATTAATGGTGTAGCTGATAATAGCCTGAGAACCTTAAACAGCTCTGCATATTCTTCTAATAACGCTTCCATCTCCTTCATATCATGTCCTTCTAAACACGATATATTCCCCCACAGTGCATGTAAGTTGAAAAACTGTATCGATTCGGATATTCTTCCCTGTGACTGCCATCTAAATCTTCCCCAGTGCTTCAAAGTTAGGTGTCAGTGCACCTTCCAATAGCTCTATTTCTAGTAAACTGCAACTGTTCGCAATGACAGGTGTTACGCAGCTTCTGTCAACATCGTGTACGTAGGATAAACTGTGGCAAGTAAGACCCGTTGCCTTAGCCAATCCTCCGTTTTCCATCAAGGGCTCAACCACATACAAACTATCAACGGAATGTTATGTACTGCGAATTGAGTGTAAGAGACCTTGCACGTAGTTTAGTTGGCCTGTCTGATATCTATGGTGTGCTTTGCATCTATTCGATCTTTTCACCAGTAACACTGGTAAGGAACGATTCCCTATCTATCTTAACCAATCGCTGTTGTGGGTGACTTAGCATGATGTTTAATCAGGATATCCAGCCAAGTACGATGTTGTAGCTTAAGCCAACGCTAGGAAGAATTTCCATGCGAGCTCAGGATTCCTTCACCCACGCTCAGAAACCATACTACCTACATCACCACCACCTCACCTACAACAAGGTAGGCCCGAACTGCCTATAGCAAGTGCGTCCTGACTGGCTGTGAATGTATGTGGTCTTGTATCTAGCGAAAAATTGCACGTTTTTCTTCGTGTATGTCTGATCAAACATTCGTCTGCCACTAATTCCACATGTGGGTACCTCATGCTAACATTCACTGGAAATGCTACGCAGTGGCTGTAACGTTCCCTCTTTTGGATAATACTGGGGTACGGGATCTACCCTGTGATCGTCACCCTCCTGTTGGCACATCTCTGTCTTGGCAATTTGCTTTGGAGTGTCCAATCCGTCTACACTTCTTGCACTGCGTGATCGTCACCCTCCTGTTGGCACATCTCTGTCTTGGCAATTTGCTTTGGAGTGTCCAACCCGTCTACACTTCTTGCACTGCGACTTCCTATCATATTGCCGAATGTGATCCAGCTGTCCATATCTATAACACACAGTTTCAGTGTTAAAAACTCTTATACTCTCTTTAGGTTTGGCCAGTGCCTCAATCTCAAGCGTTTACTGTCTATAGTTTCCTGTCACCAAATTAACGGGATTCCATGCGACGCGCACGTTGTTTTATTCTAGTGTGTCAGAAATGTTGATTAATGTGTCTGAACTGCAGTATTTCAACTCATAATGCTGTCTCCAGTCACTGAAACTACATTAACTGGGATGTAGAAAAGCATCAATCGTGATAAATTGCGGCTCAGTTAGTGCACGTGTTTACGGGTTCCATATCATGTCATACAAACAGTCCAGTCGCATTAATGAGACCACCGCATATGTTCGACATCAACGTGCAGTGACAACTCACAGACAGCAGGTGACAGCACTGGCAGTGGAAGATATTTGAAGCATATCGAGGCGGAGGGGTGGGGGGGGGGGGGGGGGGGGGGGGACATTGCAGTCGTCGTAATCCAGAAACGGAACAATTTACCTGACATCCAAAAGGGCACGGTCGGTCGCGTTTGGGCCGAGGGTGGAAGTGTTTCCGAAACGGCTAATAAGGGGAGGCCGCCAATTGTGAAATTCAGATTCGATTCATACTGCGCATAATAAAAGCTCATGGCCAGAGGTGTAATTTGGCAAAGCACCAAGATGCACTTCTCAGCCGTTGTCGAGAAAATCGACAGTTAAAAGAGACCGTTGTGGTGAAATACTCTCTACAATTAATAATTTTCTACAGCGTCGTGGCGCAGCGGTAAGCGCTCGGGTTCGTAATCCGAAGGTCGCCGCATCGAATCTCGCGCAGTGCAACCTTTTTTTTTATTATTAGTTTTTTGTAATTCAAATGTATATATATATATATATATATATATAAACACACACACACACACACACACACACACATATATATATATATATATATATATATATATATATATATATATATAATTCCCGGCAATTAGTTGCAACAATTATGCATATAATAAGTTGTTGAAAGTCGTTTGTCGTGGAAAAACTGGCGACTTCGAACATCATTACGTTTCACGCAAACAAAGCTGTATTTCAGAAATGTTATTAAGTGTCTTCATAATATTAACCAAGTATAGTTAACGGAAGACGTAAAAACGATTTTCCGAAACGAATACGTATAGCGCAAGTCAAACGTTCGAATTGGAATAGAGACCCCACGAACACAAATTAGCTGTGGCAGGTATGAAATATAAACTCCGTTACTCGCTCGTTACACTTGAAAGACAGATGTTGAATGGGCCGAAACGAGCCGCCGCATTACAGCGTAGTTGCCTGCTAACTTCGAAAGAAGGTAGATGCGTTCAGTAGCGCAACTTATAACATCGTCGAAAATCAGTGCGGACGTCAGAGCTTTGGTACACCCTGTTAAACAAACGGAAAAATGGAGGCGGTACAATTGGAGAGCGATCCGCCTTCACCAACATGATAAGCAATTCATTAATAGTATATATATATATATATATATATATATATATATATATATATATATATATATATATATATATATATATATATATGTGTGTGTGTGTGTGTGTGTGTGTGTGTGTGAATTATAAAAAACTATGAATGGCGCGAGATTCGATCCGGCGACCTTCGGATTACGAACCCGAGCGCTTACCGCTGCGCCACGACGCTGTAGAACATTACTAATCATAGAGAGTATTTCACCGCAACGGTTTCTTTTAACTGTCGATTTTCTCGACAGCGGCTGAGAAGTGCATTTTGGTGCTTTGGCACATTACACCTCTGGCCATGAGCTTTTATTATGCGCAGTATGAATCGAATCTGAATTTCACAATTGGCGGCGTCCCTCTTGTAAACTGTTCGCCTGGCAGAGTGATGCTATCCAAACTGACGCCGAAGCAACTGTGGTGCACCACGGGCCATAGATAGGAGGGACGAACGGTGGCTGCGGAGATGTGTACGGCCGAATAGACGTGCCACTATTGAGCAGCTGACCACCCAGTTGAACGGAGGGACCACCGACTGTGTCTCTTTAGCGACCGTTCAGTGAACGTTGCTGCGTATGGGCCTCCGCAGCTGGCAACTGGTTCTTGCACCCGCGCTCACTTCTGTTCATCGACGACGGAGGCTCAAATTTCCACGCCAGTTTTGGATCAGAACACCCACTGAGTAGCGGCAGGTGGCCTTTTCAGATGCTCCATTCGAAAGATGCCCGTAGGCGTGAACGCCTGAAAGCTAACACTCTGCATGAGTTCAGGTCTGGGGAATGTGTTCGTGGCATTCCCTGGGTGACCTCGACATTGTGTAAGGCACAGTGGAACAACACAAGTATGCATCTATCCTTGGGGCCACGTCCATCCCTATATGCAGTTTGTTCTTCCTCGGCACGACGACATCTACCATTAGGGTAATGCAACGCGTTACACAGCTTGCAGTCTACGTATGTGGTTCGAAGAGCACCTGCATGACTTTACCGTACACCTCTGACAACCAAACTCCCCGGACTTACGCCCAGTGGAGAATCTGTGGGACCATCTCAATCTGGCATTTCGCGCCGTAGCCTTCAACCGAGAAATGTAACGCAGCTGGCCTCAGCACTGGAGTCAGCGTGGTCCCACAACCCTCCAGAACTTCACCGACTCTCTTTTGCGCGTCCCGCAGCGGTCCGTGGTGTAAAAGATGGTTATTCACTCTTTTGACAGGTGGTCGCGTTAATGGAACTAAATAGTCTAGTACGTTGATATTACTGGGTGCGATGTTCCTAGATGACCATTTTCCTTCCACGTTTTACGGTTGATGAACACGCACTTCTCTGTTAAAATACCTGCACTTAACTTGCATTATTCGGTCCAGTTGGTTTCCTGCAAGGTACTAGAGACGCATGAGATGTGACAGTTTGTCTCCTTGCCTGTTATGCTTTCTAATGAATGGTAAAACGTTGCAGTTACGCATTTAAAAAGAACGAGGCGTCAGTGACTGTACTTTAGCATAGATAGTAATGTGAGATCATCAGTAAACTGTAATCTGAATGTTTCTCTTATAATCTAGGCAGCAACTTATCCAGCTGAACACGTCGTTCTTCAAATTTTCACTTAGTCTGGTTAGTGGTGTGCAGTATATGTCGTTGCGGACTGCATCGCAATCGTGGAGATAACTGGAGTGAGTGACAGCACAAAGTTACACTACTGGCCAAGAAGAAATGCAGATGATAAACAGATATTTATTGGACAAATTTATTATACTAGAACTGACATGTGATTACATTTTCATGCAATTTGGGCACATAGATCCTGAGCAATCAGTACCGAGAACAACCACCTCTGGCCGTAATAACGGCCTTGATACGCCTGGGCATTGAGTCAAACAGAGCTTGGATGTCGTGTACAGGTACAGCTGCCCATGCAGCTTCAACACCAACCACTGTTCATCTAGAGTAGTGACTGGCGTATTGTGACGAGCCAGTTGCTCGGCCACCATTGACCAGAAGTTTTCAATTTGTGAGAAATCTGGAGAATGTGCTGGCCAGGGCAGCAGTCGAACATTTTCTGTATCCAGAAAGGCCCGTACAGGACCTGCAACATGCGGTCGTGCATTATCCTTCAGAAACCTAGGGTTTCGCAGGGATCGAATGAAGGGTAAAGCCACGGGTCGTAACGTATCTGAAATGTAACGTCCACTGTTCAAAGTGCCGTCAATGCGAACAAGAGGTGACCGAGACGTGTAACCAATGGCAACCCATACCATCACGCCGGGTGATACGCCGGTATGGCGATGACGAATACACGCTTCCAATGTGCGTTCACCGCGATGTCGCCAAACACAGATGCGACCATCATGATGCTGTAAACAGCACTTGGATTCATCCGAAGAAATGACGTTTTGCCATTCGTGCACCCAGGTTCGTCGCTGAGTATACCATCGAAGGCGCTCCTGTCTGTGATGCAGCGTCAAGGGTAACCGCAACCATGGTCTCCGAGCTGATAGTCCATGCTGCTGCAAACGTCGTCGAACTGTTCGTGCAGATGGTTGCTGTTGACTCAGGGATAGAGACGTGGCTGCACGATCCGTTACAGCCACGCGGATAAGATGTCTGTCATCTCGACTGCTAGTGATACGAGGCCGTTGGGATCCAGCACGGCGTTCCGTATTACTCTCCTGAACCCACCGATTCCATATTCTGCTAACAGTCATTGGATCTCGACCAACGCGAGCAGCAATGTCGCGATACGATAAACCGCAATCGCGATAGGCTACAATTCGACCTTTATCAAAGTCGGAAACGTGATGGTACGCATTTCTCCTCCTTACACGAGGCATAACAACAACGTTTCACCAGGCAACGCCGGTCAACTGCTGTTTGTGTATGAGAAATCGGTTGGAAACTTTCCTCATGTCAGCACGTTGTAGGTGTCGCCACCGGCGCCTACCTTGTGTGAATGCTCTGAAAAGCTAATCATTTGCATATCACAGCATCTTCTTCCTGTCGGCTAAATTTCGCGTCTGTAGCACGTCATATTCGTCGTGTAGCAATTTTAATGGCCAGTAGCGTATGTTTCCTATACTGACTGGTGATCATTAAAATTTCGTTACTTGAGGCAGTATAGACGGAAAATTATTTACCGTTCGGGTACAAAACGTGATAGAAATGATGGTTAAACTGTTAACTTTAGGATTTGCATTGTTAGTCGTGTTAGTGTCATGACTTACTGCTAGGCGCTAGTACTATTACGTTGACGTAGGGCCGAAATACAAGCATCAGTGTACATTACAGACACTGTCAGTTACATGTGTCTTGACAATGTGAGAAGTGCTTTACTCGTAAAGCTGTTGTATGAAAACTCTTTCCGCACCGGTGTTGAAGAACATGATCTAGAAGTTCGAATTAACTAGAGATTTGGGAATTGCTTCTGGGAAACGCCGACGGCCAGTTGCACCACATATTGGTGAAGAAGTTACTTTTGCCTGCCATTGATCCGGATTCCACTGCAGGTGTCTCCTTGTTCACCTTTTTTCGCTTATAATGGTACTGAGGGATTGATACTGTAATGAACGTCAACAGACCAAACGGATTGTGTTGAGATGTTTGTGTACTGTCTGGATCGACACAGCGCTCCAAGTTGGCTACGAACAGGTAGCGATGAGTTATGTTGCATCTGCTCGGGATACCTACAAGCCGTATTTATAGGTAAAGGCCTCAGCTAGTATCGTGGACCGCAGGACGCCATTACGAGACTGATTTTCAGTGTTTCGTGTTTCACTAAAGTGGCGAAATGTTCGTGCTTACAAAATCTCTCGCCATAGAGTGACACCGCACGTGGTCAAAGCATGAAGTGACTCTTCGATTCGTGTTGAGAGAATGAACAGTGTACGGAAGGCACAATGTCCTGCTCATGAATGGAGACACAGCATGCTTTACTGGTAGCAGTATGTAGCTGTTTCATGTGGTCCACGGTGTACTAAAAAAAGATATTTCCGTAAAGAGTAAAACATCAAAAGAAAATAAGGCAAGTCATGAGGGTGTTGAAACACTTTATTCTGAATAATTTATTTTGGAGTTAACTTGAAAGTAGTGCGCTTCTTATTCTCTTGGGCTGACGCCATGTTTCCATACATGGCACTGTCCGCAGTGACGGCCGCTGCTATGTTAGGCCCGTGTGCTACACACCGCTAGGCGCTGCTGTTGTTAAGCCTCGGTGCGACGCAGCGTTGCTGACTTGCCCCCTGCGGCTCAGCGTCGTCATTATCTTGCTGTCGGGGACTCTAAAGGCTCCCCCATCATGAGATATCCAGGGATATTGCCATCATTCCGCTGATGAGGTGTGTAAAATTGTAATTAGCGCTAGTGGTGCTGATATTCAGTACAAATCGCTAAAACTCTGATACGCCCGACTCCAGATAGAGTTCCAGTCAATATCTGGTCGTAATCTGATAACGAATTAGCTCCACTGTTGACCATAACTTTTGCAGATCATTTAAGCAGAGGTACGTGCCACGTGATTTGATAAAAACACGTATTACATCCACTTTCAGAGAGGGAAGTAGCCCTGATCCACAGAACTACTGCCTTTTATTTAACCTTTTAAATCCACTTGTAGTAAAATAGGATAAGGGGTTCTATATCCGAAGATAGTGATGTAATTCGAAAAAAAAACACCATTCTTTGCGTAGATCAGTACGTGTACCGAAAGCATCGCGTATGCGAAACTCATGTTGCGATTTGCGTATGTCATAGATGTCTTCAGTATCATGGGCGGAGACAGAGGAAACCAAAGTAATTCGGATGTTTCTGTACTTGCAAAAAGCTTTTGATTCAACAACAGAACTTTGTCTCAAAACTTGGCAGAAAATCCAAAGAGATTCCGGTCGTATGTAAAGTAGACTAGCGGCTAGACACAATGCCTTCTCAGAGCGATAGTAACGGAAGTACTATCGATGCCAGTGCTGCTAAAGCAGAGATATTAAATACAGCCTTCCGAAATTCCTTCAACAAAGAGACAAAGTAAATATTACTGAATTCGAACTGAGGACACCTACTAACATGAGTAACGTAGAAATAGATATCCTCGGAGTAGTGAAGCAACTTAAATCACTTAATAAAAACAAGTCTTTTGGTCCAGACTGCATACCAATTAAATCCTTTTCAGAGTATGCAATAGTTCCGTACTTAACAATCATGTACAGCCAATCAGTGGACGAAAGATCCGTACCCAAACACTGGAAAGCTGCACAGGTCACACCAATATCCTAGAAAGGCAACCAACGTAATCCACGAAATTACTACCCCATGCAATTAACGTCGATATGCAGCAGGATTTTTGGAACATATGTAGTGTTCGAATATTATGAATTACCTCGAAGAGAACGGCCCATTGACCCATAGTCAACACGGATTTAGAAAACATCGTTCTTGTGGAAGACAACTAGCTCTTTACTCACAATAAGTGTTGGATGCTATAGACATCGGACTTCAGATTGATTCCGTATTTCTAGGTTAGAAGAAGGCTTTTGACACAGTACCTCACAAGCTGTCTGTAATCAAATTGTGTGCGTATGGAATATCATCTCTGTTATGTGACTGGATTTGTGATTTCCTGTCAGAGAGGTCACACTTCGTAGTAACAGACGAAAAGTCAGCGAGTAAAACAGAAGTGATTTCTGACGTTTCCAGGGGTAGTGTTGTAGGACATCTGCTGTTCCTTATCTACATAAATGATTTAGGAGACAATCTGAGCAGCCGTCTTAGGGTGTTTTCAGATGATTCTGTCGTTTATCGGCTAGTCAAGTCGTTAGAAAATCAAAAATATCTTAAAATAATTTAGAAAAGATATCTATATAGCTCGAAAATTGGGAATTGACCTCCAATTATGAAAAGAAGGGGGGGGGGGGGGTGCGTCATCCAAATGAGTGCTAAAAGGAATCCGTTAAATTTCGGTTACACGATGCGTCAGTCAAGTATAAAAGCCGTAAATTCAACTAAATACATAGGAATTACAACATAAATTGGAAATAACACATAGAAAATGTTGTGGGGAAGGCGAACAAAAGACTGTGTTATATTGGCAGGACACGACTGCCTACACTCAGCTTGTCTGTCGTCTTTTGGAGTACTGCTGCCCGGTGTAGGATCCTTACCAGACAGGATTAATTGAGCACTTCAAGAAAGTTCAAAGAAGGGCAGCACGCTTTGTATTTTGGAGAAGTAGGGCAGAGAGTATCACGCACATGGCACAGGATTTGGGGTGGACATCATAAAAACAAAGGCGTTTTTCATTGCGACGGGATCTTCTCACGAAATTTCGATCACCAACATTTTTCTTGTATGAGAAAATATTTTCTTGACGCTGACCTACATAGTGATAAACGATAACCATAATAAAATAAGGGCAATCAGAGCTCGCACGGAAAGATGTAGGTGTTCGTTATTTCTGCGCCCTGTTCTATCGTGAAATAATAGAGAATTATTGTGGAGGTGGTTGGATGAACCTTCTAGCAGGAACTTAACTGTGATTTGCAGAGTATTCACGTAAATGTAGATGTAGACCACACAAACGCATTATGGGATGTATTAGTACGTAGCACTCTTATTAAATTCTGAGACTGAGCACCCAGGTGGCGCCGTGGTATGGTACCTTGTCAGTGTCTCGTCCCAGCTAAAGACAGTTGAATGTATGACCGATGACCGAAGCAGTCTGGTCCCTTTAATCCCACAAACCACCACAGTTGAATGTATGTACTGTAAGCAAAAATAAGGTTCTTATTGTGATAAGAGATTTGATTGTGCGCGACGGAACAAGTATGGCAGATGTTACAACAGACAAACATCAAGTTCTGCCAAAAAATAGGCAGACCGTTCCCGATAGGTTTCAGATGATACAGCAAGTTTACGGTGACGACGCATTGAATCGCAGTGTTGTGTTTCGATCGCACAAAAGTTTTTTACAAGAAAGACAAGTTTGGAGAAGAATGTGCGTTCTGGTTGGCCACAAATAGTTCGAATTGAACGGAATATTGAAGAGGATGCAATGTTAGTGCGCCCCAACAGCTCCCGAATGGCAGACGATCTCGCAGCAGCGGTAGGGGTCAGTCATGGTAAGTGCTAAAAAATCCTGACTGGTGACCTGATCATGCCCCCCCCTTACGCAGCACCGTATGTCACGTATCCTGGCGCAAGACCAGCGTGATGATCGCATGACGACTTGTGGGGACCTGGTCAGTAGTGCTGAACATGATCCGATGTTTCTGAACTGGATCATAAGTGGACACGAAACATGGTGTTTCCTGCATCATCCGCAGCTGAAGCTACAATGTGCCACCTGGTAAACGCTAGTATCGCCATTAGAGAAAAATCGCGACAAGACAGATCAAATGTCAACGTGATGTTTGAACTGTTTTATGATTCCGGTGGTATTGTTTTCGAAGAATTCATTCCAGGTGGTGGTAGGTAAACAAAACCCGCTGAAAGGAGGTTCTTGGCCGTATACACGACAGTTCGTCGAAAGTGTTCCGATCTTTGGCGTGGGAGGAATTGGCTGTTTCTTCACGACAATGCCACTGTGTACTGTCTCTGTCATTGTCCATGAGGAACTTACAGGATAGCAGGTCACCGTTTTGAAACAACCTCCGTACCACGTGATCTCGTATCATGCCATTTTTTTCTCTTGCCCCACATGAAAGCACTCCTACGTCGGCATAGATTTCATTCGGCCAAAGAGGTTATGACTGTAGCAAGAGAAGCCGTAGGGGGCCTCCCACAGACGTGTATCAGCGGTGCTTTCAGCAATTATACGAACGTTGACAGACGTCCAGGTTACTATTTCGAGGGAGCATATGGATCGGTTTAAGAGTACACTGTGGCCATATGGCCTTCACGCCAGAATCCAACAAAAAAATAAAGTGTACGCCGTGTTACGCGGCATCTTGTGAGACATTCCAGGTTCTTGTGGGTGCTTGCTGCCAAGGCAACAATCTAGAAACTTAATGACTATACTAATGTAACCTTATTTGTAAGAGGGACGTTGAGTAAGTAATGGAACACTTTTTTTCTTTGCAAATTTCGGTTAAAAATGAGTAATTTGTTGTGGGACATCGTAGAATATACGCGCTTTAACCCTTATAATTAATAATCAGTGGCGCTATACGAGCCTTCAAAATGGCGTCTGTAACGGAGGTGCGCTCCATACAGAGAGCTGTCATTGAGTTTCTTTTGGCGGAAACCTAGAGAATCTCACATATTCATGGGCGCTTGCAGAATGGAGACTTGACAGTGAGCAAGAGCACTGTGAGTCGTTGGGCGAGGCGTCTGTCATCATCGCAAACCCGTTCGATCTCCCGTGTGCCGACTGTACGCACACTTCTGTAACTCCTGCAAGGTTGGAACGTGCGGACACTCTCATTCCAGGTAATGGGCTGATCACTGCCACACATAGACCGTCTGCGCGTAATTTCTTGCTTGTTACGAGGCTAATCGTTACAATTTTTTGTCAAACATCGTCACAGGCGATGAAACATGGGTCATCACTTCTAAACGGAAACAAATCGGCAATCCATAGAATTGCGCCACACCACCTCTCAACCTAAGAAAAAGTTCAAAGAAGCAGCTTCAGCAGGTAAAGTCATGGAGACCGTCTTCTGCGACTCTGAAGGGGTTATTCGGTTTGATGTCCTCCCTCATGGTTCAACGATCAATTCTTAAGTATATTGTGTACCCTCAGGAAATTGGAGATACGACTTCAACGTGTTCGTTGCCACTAAAATGCATACCAATTTCTCCTTTTCAGTGACAATGCAAGTATTCTCAGATGCCTGCGCACCCGAGAGAAGCTCACGAAACTTTATTGGACTGTTCTTTCTACAGCCCGGATCTCGCACCTTCCGACTTCCGTCTGTTTGGCCCAAAGAAGGATGGACTCCGCGGGAAGCAGTACGTGGATAACGGGGAGGTTACTGACGTTGACCAGTAGAGTGGTACGATACAGACTTTCCCAATACGGTGGCGTAAGACCGTCGACTTGGACTTAGATTATGTTGAAAAAAAGGGTTTTTACCAAAAAGAGTGGGGAAAAATGTGGTGTACTGGAGTCCTAAATAAAACCATTCTGCCTTGAGAAAAAAATGTCTCGCCTTACGCATTGAACGCCTCTCGTAACGGAATAGAACTTTTTTGACAGAATGCAGAACATTATCTTGGATGTAGAGTCTTCTAAAGACTCTGATCTAATATCTGGTGTGCCCAAACGGAATGTAACAAGATCGTAGCTATTTGTGTTATACTTCACTGACTAATCAGAGACTATTAGCTACAGTCGTAGCTTTTTCACAGATGATGCAGATATCAATGAAATTCCATCTGATTATAATTACAGCAATAATTATTTTTCGACAAAATATCAGCATGGTGCAAATACTGGCAAGTAATGCGTAGTTGTGCGTTCAAGAAACGTGAAAATGTGGTGTTCTTTGACTACAGGATTAATGAGTAGTTCCGAGTCATGCCATACAAATATTTGAGAGTAACAATGTTTAGATACATGGATTGGAACGACCGTACAGGATCAATTGTTTGCAAGGGAAGTTGTATGCGTCCATTCATTGGTAGCATGTGAGAAACTGAATTTTTTTACATAGAGACTGCATACAGAACAGTACTACGTTCATACTTGCATACTGCCGAGTGTTGTGGGTTCATATCAAGTTTGACTGACAAAGTGCTTATGAGAGGAGAGTGGAACGAATAGACGTAGGATTGTTGGCTGGAGACAGAGTAACAGAAATGCTTAAATCTTTCCCGAGGAACGGGAATTTTAGTCTGCAGCGGCGGGACATGTGATGCTGCGATACAAGAAACGTACCCGAGACCTGGTTGATTTCTACGCCTCTGTCAGTTCTGTGTGGTCTCCCATCAGATGATTTCGCTCATACTTTCCAATCTGATGGCGGATAATACCTCCAGCAATAACGTAAGGTCTCTCTTCAGAGAAGGAATAGATTTTTGCACATCCTACATGGCTTTGAGACCTTCACTCACCAGTCTTCTGTTCTTCCTAACTCCAGAATTGCTTACTATTGTGCATCTACACCTCTACTCGGGAAGCCACCTTAAACTGTTTGGTGGAGATTAGGTATCACTCTCTCCCATCTTTCCTGCTCCTATCGTGCGTAGTGCGTAGGTAGGACGACTGTTGCCAACTTAAAGCATCTCCCTTTTTCCCATCGTGTTGTCGTCGCTAGGCGTATGTCGGTAAGAGTTAAATGTTGCTTGAACGTCCTCTGAACTTACACTTTGGGATTTTTGCAGCGAATCACAGCTCCATGACGCACAATGCCACTTGTTTCCCTTCTGTCACTGCAGGTAGATGAGTATGTGTGTAACATGCTCGCGCTTACTTAACGAACCCGTGACAAAAATATATGGTATTTTTTCGAAATCCACTGTCACCTCTATTAATCACACCTGGGCAGTATCCACACTGACAAAAAATAGTTAAGAGCTCGTTCAAATAGTGTTTTTTAAGCCATTTCTTTTGTGGGTGAGTTATATAAGGGGAAGTCACATGAAAGTGAAGCGGATGCAGAAAGAAGTTTCTTAATTGGTAACTATTTCAAAACCAAACGCCATAACTGTTAATACATTTATCTCACTGCGAGACAAGACGGTCAGTGCCTTCACCGAAAAATGTCTGCGTTAGCCTACGGACCCATGATTGCATCTCTTCCTAAGAAGCAAATCGACAGCCACGGATGTTTTTCTTCAGGTCGCCAATAATATGGAATTCAAATGGAAAGAGATTGGGATTTTATTAAGAAGTTGTAAGGGCCTTCCAGCGAAAATTCTGCAACGTACTCCAAAGAACCTCTCGACATGTGGACGGGCATTTTGTTGACAATATTTGGGTGCAATCCTGGTACAATCCTGCATGCCTTCCCATGGAGGCAGTGTCCACCTTATCTTACAGTAGAATAAATGTATTAACAGTTATGGTGATTAGTTTTGAAATAATAAACAGCTCACTTACTTTCTTTCCGTCTATCACGTTTCCATTTGATTGCCCCTTATACTTCTTTAGGAATAATACAATGAATCTCAACTTGTTGCATTCCATTCCTATAAATATTTTTGTGCATTCATGCTACTTTAGGTTTCTCCAGACGTACACACAACGGCCCGAAGCCGCTGTGGTGGGCCTCTTAATTCGTCTTCCTACGCATAAGTAAATCTGAGAAACTTCTGGAACATTCCGGAGGCTGCTGCTTCTCGTATATTATTCAAAATGGCTCTGAGCACTATGGGACTTAAGTGCTGTGGTCATCAGTCCCCTAGAACTTAAAACTACTTAAACCTAACTAACCTAAGGATATCACACACATCCATGCCCGAGGCAGTATTCGAACCTGACACCGTAGCGGTCGCGCGGTTCCAGACTGGACCGCCTAGAACCGCTCGACCACATCGGCAGGCTCTCTTGTATATGAGAGAGACACCATAGCCAGCCCAGCAGTCACAAGTTTTAACTTCCGAGAGTGACGACGCTGACAGCTGTCGAAATTACGAGAGTCTTATGTCAGCTGACGCTGCTTAAAAACCAAGAACATGCTTGCCAGTTTTACCACAGCCAAGTCTCACGAGGCACAAATAACATCAAAGATAGATGTGACCATTACAGACTAAAATGACCCCCTGATTTAAGAGTAGGATTAATCTTGCACGATAATAAAAAATTCGTATGTTCAACGGCCTGGCGCAACTTCTTCAATTGGACGCTCTTTCAGCGACTTGCGTGCCTATAACCTACCCCCAAATCCCACTGGTGAAAGGGACCTACAGTTTAACGTGGAATCCGATCCACGTCTCGTGCCTAGCGGCTCCTCACATCGATGAGATTTGGAGGCTGCGTTAAAGGCAGACTGAAAAATGTCCGTCATTCGACCGGCATCCGATCCCGCTTCCCCTGACTTTCCAGTGACGCACCTTACCATTAGATCCCAACAGCGACATTTAGCTCGAGTTACTTGTATGTAGAGTTCTGTTAATTGAAAAAAGTAAGGTATACAGTTGTTCATATTTCTGGTATTTCAAACTAATGGCGGTTTCTTTTAGTCATCTTTCCCTATTTTGTGCTGATATTTTAGTTTCGGAAGGAAGGAAGGGAGATTAAGAAGACAGGTTTAACGGCCCGTCGAGATCGAGATCAGTGGAGACGGAACACGAGCTTGGAATTTTCCAAGGATAGGGAACAAAATTGGCCGTGCCCTTTCAAAGGAACCATCCATGCATTTCCTTGGAACGATTAAGGGAAATCACGTAGAACCTGAATCTGGATGACCGGACGCGGATTTGAGTCGTCGTCCTCCCGCTTGCACTTCCATTGTGCTAACCACTGCGTAACCTTACTCTGTTTTTCGTTTTAGTACTTCTTAATTTTGTAGATTATATGTCCAACTATCTTCTAAAATTTTTAATATCACCACATTTCAAATGCACACGGTTTTCTCTTTTCCAGATTTCTGATGACCCATGAGTCACTTCTGATATCTTCATTGCTTTGCTAAATTACCTACTCACACTAGACAGTAAAAAAATGAAGGTCGCATGACAATAAAATAGTGTAAAAATGCCGTTAAAACTCTTGAGATATGAAGTAATAAACACAAATGACGAAGTGACTTATGAGCTGTTTTCTACTATGGCCAACGAGATATCTTCATGTCTTGTTACGGGAGAACGTCACAAGACACGCGAGTGCAGAATTTGAAATTCCTCGAGGAACTCGAGTCTGGTGGAGCCCGTCGCCTTTTACTGCTGGAGTGCCTCAGTTTGCTGCAAGACGAGGCAGTGCTGAGCAGAGCAGAGCATGAAACAGTGCGGTGCATGCAGCTTCCCATTTGCATTATCGATCGAGGAAGGCGAAACACAGCTTAGGCGGCTGCCGTGTGGGGAGCAGGTCGGTCGCTCCGTGCCACTACCCCCGTCTGGCGCGCACACGAGCCGATGCCGTCAAAACTTCTCCCTCGGCGGCAGCGCTACGCTCAACGAAACACGATCATCGCAGCTCGTATTCCACCCTTTCCCCGCTAAGTAGCTATACTGTGGAACGTCACGGTGTTCGCTTTACGTATAGAGCCAGTATCCAATATGAGTGCGTCACACTCTATTGAACTTGCGGCTGAAAGACTGTCGTATCTCCCGCATCCCAACGGATCGGCTTTTGTGAATACCACGGTGTAAAGCAGGACACGTCCTGCACCTCAAAGTCACACTTGATGACGTTCTGGTCAACGAATCCACACACAATATAAAAATGGATGTACGTATATACTCTGACAGGAAAAAAAATCGCAACACCAAGAGGGAGATGTGCGACATAAACGAAAGTTGGTGGCCGTGCATCTTCATCTGAAAGATGGTGTCTGTTCAGATTCTGCACCAGTAACCTAAAAATAGCGCTAGTAGCGCCACTATGAAAATGCATATGAGGATTGCTTCAAATACACGTGAGATTGGATGTGGTCAGTCGATGTTAGCTAAGAATGCGTATAAGGCGACAAAGACACTATTATCAAAATCTCAGTGATTTGGAACGAGGTCGTGTAACACAGCCACAAGAAGCTGGGCATTCCTTCTGCGAAACTGCAGAGATTTGGCATGAACGTAGCAACTGTACGTGGTTGCCGGCAGTGGTGGTTACGAGAATGTGGCACTACTGAGAGGGAAGACCATCGTTTTCGGCGCATCGTACTGCATCTGCAGCAGCAATTTGAGCAGTAGGTGGCACCACATGAAGCAACGAACTGTCACAAATCGGTCACTTCAAGTTCAGCTTCGAGCAAGACGTCTTGTAGCGTGCATCCCACTTACGCAAGACCACCGCCATTTGAGACTTGAGTGGTGTCGAGCGAGAGCTCATTGGAGGGAAGGGTGGAGGTATGTTGTGTTTTTGCCTTGTTTTGGCCAGCTGAGAACCTGCAACCAACCTGTCTGCGTGCTGGACCAACACCTGGAGCTGTGGTCTGGGGAGTAATTTCGTATGACAGCAGCAGCAGTCCGGTGCTCATTCCGCGCATCCTGACTGCAAATTTGTACGTCACTCTGTTGATTCGACCAGTTGTGCTGCTATTCATGAATAGCATTTCAGGGGATATTTTCAAGCAGGATAACGCTCGTCCATATACCGCTGTTGTAACCTGCCATGCCCTGCTCGATCACCAGATCTATCTCCAATCGAACATGTATCGGATATCATCGGACGACAACTTTAACGTCATCCACCCCTGTATTGACCGACCAAGTGCAACAGGGATGGAACTCAATCCCACAAACTGGTATGAGGCACCTGTGCAACACAATTTATGCGCGTTTGCAATCTTGCATTCAACATTCTGGCGATAACACCGGTTACTAATGTACCGGCATTTTACATTTTCAGTGGCTTATCTTGCGTTTACAGTAACCTGTGATCTTGCATTGTTAATCGCTTAAATACGTTACCTGGACAAATGTATTCCCGAAATTTCGGTAGCCTTGATTAACTCTTTTTTGGTATTGTGATTTTTCCTCCCTCATTTTATGTATGTATCTATGTCCATATCTCCTACTAAAACACTGGGCCGATTTCAACAAAACTTGATACACTTACTATCTGGAGACAATCGCAGTTGCGGTAAGAACCACGTCCCTATCAAAGGGGTGCGGGTGGGGGTGAAAAGGTAGTGTAGCTCGCGACGCCCAAATTCGTAGACTTTATTCATAAACTATTTTAGAATGAGAGCACTTAGTGTCTTACAACAAACTTTACATATAATGTGAAAGAATTACGAAGGTTTTCCTTACTAACAACCCCACCGAGCGAGGTGGCGCAGTGGTTAGCACACCGGACTCGCATTCGGGAGGACGACGGTTCAATCCCGTTTCCCGCCATCCTGATTTAGGTTTTCCGTGATTTCCCTAAATCGTTTCAGGCAAATGCCGGGATGGTTCCTTTGAAAGGGCACGGCCGATTTCCTTCCCTAACCCGAGCTTGCGCTCCGTCTGTAATGACCTCGTTGTCGACGGGCCGTTAAACACTAACCACCACCACTACTAACAACCCCCACAAAATACTGTAAGAGAATAAGTTTATTGCTTACTAAATTTTCGTTGTTCATTCAGGAAAACTGGCGCATGACACTTTAATGTATTACTTCTTGACTGTCTTGACGACACAGTTTGCAGCCGGTATTAAAATTTACCACTTATTGTGCATGCAAAAGTATATCTATATATAATTCAGGAGATATAGCGTAATAAACATCGAGCTGCGTGGAAACGAAACTGCAGGAAAAGTTCAGTAGAGATACAAGTGATTTATGTGTGAAATATGTTAAATATATGTGAAGTATTTATGACATATGCGTATGCAGGCAAAGCTGTGGGTAAAGAACACCTGAAAAACCCGCGGATGGATTTGAATGACATTTAGTATAAATGTTAACTACTATCTGGGCAGAAATACTGTGGTGGTAAGAACCAGCAATCGTCAATTGTGGGTGTGGTTGATGACGTGGTTATATAATACTGGAGGAAGACACGGATAGACAGAGAGGAGTAAGGACGACATGGGCACAGATAAGAGAGAGGAAGAGGTGAGCAGGGTGAGAGGGAGGGGGAAATGGACAGAGAAGGTGAATTGGGAGATATGGACAGAGTGATGGGGTGGAGGGAAGAAAGTGCACAAAATAGAGATATTATTGAGGGAGAGAGAGAGGTAGAGACAGACAGAGAGAAATGGAAGGATAATGTGGGCGGAGAGAAGGGAACGAGGAGATGGGAGATAGACAGACGGATTGAGGGCAGGAGGAGATAAAGGGAGTGAGGAGAAGACAGAGAAGCAGGAGGAGATGGACTCAGAACACAGAGGAAGAGGTCGACAGAGAAGCAAAATTTGTAAATTTGTGGCAAGTTCTACGGGACCAAACTCCTGAGGTCATCAGTCCCTAGGTTTACACACTACGTAATCTAACTTAAACTAACTACGCTAAGGACAACACATACACCCGTGCCCAAGGGAGCACTCGAACCTCCGACGGGGGCAGCCGCGCGAACCGTGGCAAGGCGCCACAGACCGGTCGTCTACTCAGCGTGGCTGACAGAGAAGTGTGAGGTAACGGCGAGTTGTGGCGCCCTGAAGTTGGGCGTTGGCCGCGAGGAGTCCTCTCGGCGGGCCGCCAGCCACGTGGTGCAGAACGTTAGGGGGGCCCCAGCCGTGTGGCTGGGAATGCCTCGGTGACGCTGTGTCCATGAAGGAGACACGCCGGGAGTGCCAAAGGTGGCGGACTTTCTGAAACCTTAATGGCACACATTTCACAGTTCGTATAAAAACTAATAGTAGGCAGATGAATCATGATACCTCAAAAAGAAACACGTACATTACCATTATTTGCACGACGACTCTGATGGTGTAATCAGATTTTCAATATCTCTATTAGTTTAAAGTTTAGTGTCTAACTGTAAATTATACAAGTGACACCCAGCAACGAATTACCAAAATCTAAACTGTTCATTCGATTGCGCAGATCGACGTGTCTTTAGAAAGCTATTAGTGTAAACTTAAATTCGTATAAATTACAAACATGTAACTTGAATAGTACATGAGTTATTGGAGGTCAAAGTGGTCCATTACTGTCGATCGCGTCAGGGCATAAGTACTCCACAGTTACACGAAAAAACGGTAGAAGCATGCTTATAAATATATTTATTCATCTATGTCTTTGTTTATATCCGATACATACTGTTTATGAAGAAATTGGTCAAATATTTACTGTTTTTTAGAAAGCACAGAAACAGTAGGCTACTGACCTACTTTTGCTTGCTCTTCCTTTGATATGTGTTTATTTAATTTGTTTCATTATTTAATAATCTGTGTTAGAGCGTGTTTATGGTCCAGCCTTTGGAATATTTATTTGATTTCAAGTTATTTAAATGTAAATCCAGTCTTTCGGATGTGTTTCATTATGTTTGTGAATGTGCGTTGGTTTGAAGATATGGTGGGAGCGCTCTAGTCAATCACAGTGCTCTTGAATGGGGAGACTGGATGGAAGTGGGAGAAGAGTACGGGCAGGACATGGAGAGTGCGGAACAGTACGGCGCGAGGGGCGCAAGGTCGCGAGAGAGACTTGGAGTGTGGAGCAGTTTGTGCGTGGTCACGACAGACAGAAATACTTCGGAGTGCGGACTTGTGAACTTACGAGGTTTCTATAGTGAGGTCGTCGTATGCGTTTAGAAGTGAATACATCGCGAGCTATGTTGTTCGTAACTAATTACGTGCAGTAGGAATCTGTTGTTTCCCTGTTATTTAACTTATATTTTATTTAATTGCTGGACCGTCGACACCAATAAGTGTTTTGCAGAATTATACCACATTCTCATAAGTACTCCTACTATCGTACTCATCATTCAAAGTCGTTAAGATAGTACCTGAAGATTTTATTTATTGCAATCTTTTATTTAAATTTTCTACGTTACATTCGCGATTGCCGAGTGATAGGAACCTTCTACCAATTGATTGATGTGTATATTCATAATTGTATATTGTAGACTTTGGCTTGTAATGCAGCAACTACGTATCCCAGCCACTAGACAACGAAACCAGCCAAAAATTTTAGTATTTCAACTGTAGGCACTGAGGGTACGACGTAGTTGAGGGCCACCCTCACATCCTTTCATAATTTTATTTGAAAGCCCGCAGAAGAAAGGAGCAGATCGACAGAGGAGGCTGGAGCATATGAACAGAGAGAGGAGCAGGTGGAGATAAACATAGAGGAAGGCCGAGAAGATGTACAGAGAGAGAGAGAGAGAGAGAGAGAGAGAGGGAAGGGGGAGATGGACTAATAGAACTGGGAGAAATATATACCCGGGCAATGACAGTTCTCATCTAGTATTAATTTATATACGCTGCTAACCATTAGAATTGCAACAGTAAGAGGGATACCAAATTACGAAATTTTACCTATTGTGAGGATACATTTTAGTGGGGTCAGCGCATGACTAAATTTGTAAGTGACTCGGGAGTATACGTGGTGCAAAATTTAGTACACAGACCTGCTATCTCTCGCAGCAGCAATGGCCCTACCCTGTCAGAGTACTGAGTCGAAATGAGCTTGGATGAAAGGTACTTCTGTGTCACTCCGTACTACTTGAGTTGTATGGTAAAGCCCATCAGTGGTAGTGGCTGGCGAGTGGTGACGTGCCAGTCTGTCAGCAACCCGGGATCAAATGTTTTCAGTAGTGACAGAATGTGCTCCGCAAGGCAACAGTCACATATTCTGTACCAAAGCAGCTCAGACCATCGCGGCCAACATGCGGTTCTACATCTACATCTACATCTACATCTACATGGATACTCTGCAAATCACATTTAAGTGCCTGGTGGAGGGTTAATCGAACCACCTTCACAATTCTCTGTTAATCCAATCTCGTATAGCGCGCGGGATGAATGAACACCTATATCTTTCCGTACGAGCTCGGATTTCCCTTATTTTATGGTGCTGTTCGTTCCGCCATATGTAGGTCGCTGTCAACAAAATATTTTCGCACTCGGAGGAGAAAGTTAGTGATTGCAATTTCGTGAGAAGATTCCGTCGCAACGAAAAAAGCCTTTCTTTTAATGATATCCAGCCCAAATCTTGTAGCATTTCTGTGACACTCCCTCCCTGCCTTTCTTTGAACTTTTTCGATCTACTCCGTCAGTACTACCTGTAAGGATCCCACACCGCTGTGGGGCGGCGGTTAAGAGTTTGTAAAAATCTAATTAATTGTTGGATATATGCTTGCATGTAGAATCAGTTTCTAGCTTTTAGAATGTTGTTATTGCTGTCTTTTGCCGTTCTCAACACTGGCTCTCTATTTACTCCGTGACCCCCAGAAAGTGATTTAATAAAACTTGGAGCCAGTAAATAGATATCCTAGTGCCCACTTTACCTGAGAATGTTCTTATAGCTGCAGCTTATAGCTCTGAGGAATTAGGAGATTGTCCGGGATTTCTAATCAAAAACGGTTTTCCAAAATAGTTGAGTATATTCTGAAATTCACTAATAAAAACCACAAGTATCCCTACAACCTAACTAACAGAACAGTTCAGAGTCTAATGCGCTGATGCAACTATAAATGTCCGAATTAAATGTTAAAAAAGAATGCTCGCCATAATTTGATGAAAATATTTCATCAAACGCCACGCTAAATATTTGGTAGAATGTCTGTCCCGCGACGGCACGTGAAAAATTACGACAATACGCAAACTGAAGCTAGATAATGAAAATCATTCCAGAATTAACACTTCACATGAAATGTTTTCAT
The DNA here is from genome assembly GCF_021461385.2 of Schistocerca piceifrons. NCBI lineage: Eukaryota > Metazoa > Arthropoda > Insecta > Orthoptera > Acrididae > Schistocerca > Schistocerca piceifrons. The sequence goes on from NC_060149.1 coordinate 7,171,939, forward strand.
GGTTCCGCATATCTCTAGTAACTTAATACGGCACCCGAGGCTGATTGTAGCAGATACACTGATGCGACGCAACTACCGACACAGATGGCGTGTCATTCAGCGTCTGGAGAGAACTGGGGCCTTGCTTCCTCGCGCAGTGTTCTTATATATAAAGCCGCGGTGCGGACGGCTGAGGGAACGCCTGATCAAATCCGCTCTCCCGACTAGCCGCTGGGCTAGTAACGCACCACTACAAGTTACATAATAATTTATAGCTTCTTTGGCTGATGGCCGGAGAAGCTCTTAATTTAAACGTGCATTCAGCACGCAGGTAAGTATTGATAATAAAATTTTGACGTGGCTAAGTTAAATACTTTGAGCGAGAGAATTAATTAAATTACACTGCACGCAGCAGATGAGCTCTGAACTGTCCCTTTTGAGATCCGCTATCGCTATAATTTTATAGGTATTAAAAAGAAAATTTACACATCTTCATAGTCATAGCGGACCTCCAATCTATTTAAATCTAAACATCCTAGCCTTATTTATTAACCTACTTAATCTATCTTGCTTCCTTCAGTTTTGAGACGAAAACCAGAAAATCATGAATTTCCACTAAAGTCTTAATTTGTGAAATCCAAAGTACTGTTTTTATTAAATCATTATGAAAGATGAATCTAAATATAAATTTTGAAGTCTCTAGCTCTTTTCTGTTGCGCCAATGATTTTTCCAGAAAAACGTCCAAATCTCGGAAATGGCTGAAGTTATCGAACTGATATTTAACACACATTAATTTAATATTATTTCTGACATGCTAGGAAAGTTTTAGTTCATTTGCTTGATTTTTAAGGTATTGCGCAACATTTATGACGTCAGAGCTAGTTACAGCAGACTGGCTGGCACATAATGGAAACTGATGTGAATTTACTACAGCGTGAGTAGGCTGCTTCCCTACACCGCGCAGCAGTATTCTAAAAGAGGACGAATAAGCGTAGTGTAGGCAGTCTCCTTAGTAGGTCTGTTACATTTTCTAAGTGTCGTGCCAATTAAACGCAGCCTTCGGTTCGCCTTCCCCACAACATTTTCTATGTGTTATTTCCAGTTTAAGTTGTTCATAATTGTAATACCTAGGTATTTAGTTGAATTACGTGATCTTATTGAAAGTTAATGTCACAGACTCCTCAAAGATAGCGCACAACCATCAGAATGTGTTGCTCTTCGGGAGAAAAATTGGTTATCCTATCAGAAATTTGTTGCAAATATATTAACAGAACAACGAAATTAAATGTCCTGAAATCAACAAAACACTGCAATATACGAGGCCGCGCTAAAAAGTAACGCCTCCTAACTTTTTATGTGAAAACTCTTAAAGTCTTTGAATAAAACAAGCGTTATTAACATTCCTTACCTTTATTCTTCATGTCTACAAATTTGTTTCTAAAAATAGTCATTCTGGCGTCGAACACATTTCTCGCAACTAGAGACCAGTTTGTTAATACAGTCACTGTAGAATGTTTGTCTTTGTTGACGAGGTCAGAGTCTCACCTCTCCTTGCATCGCTTCATCACTATCAAAGTGATGTTCTCGGAGGTGTTCTTCAAGTTTTGGAAACAGATGAAAATCGCATACAGCCAATTCGGTCCTTAATGGAGGATGATGGATGAGAGTGAATGCAAGGCATCAGATTGTCGAAGCACTGGCATTGTCATGTTGAAAGGGAGAGTAACTCTTCGAATTCGAAATTAGATTAGAGCACGCTGAGATGGCTACGTTACACGCCGCCATGTTACACGCTATAATTCGGAGCACTCTAGCGGCAGAGGGCTGCAAATATGTATACATGAAGAATAAAGATGTAGAATGTTAATAACATTTGTTTGATTTATTTATTTCCACAAAAAATTCCGAGGCGTTACTTTTCATCTCACCCTCGCACTGGGTAGTCGTCACTGAAAAGATTGAGATGCGTGGCGCAACCGTAAGACGTCGGACTTCGCATCAACTGCATGGCAGTTCAACTCTCTGTGCAGACATTCAGATTTGGGTTCCGTACCGTTCCTTACGCTTGTTAAGGCGAAAGCCGAGATGATTGTGCTCCGCCTGTAATGACCTCGTTGTCGACTGGAGATTAAACACTTTTCTTCCAACCTTTTTTCGTTGCCGTACGCATTTGAAGCTTAGTTTTTAAAATTCTATTTTTACCGAAAGTACTACGGGCTACCAATTCTTTCTGTTTATTTCCGTCTCTGCGTAAGCAATTATTGTCAACAACAATCGTAAACACTCAGGCTGCAAGATCCGGGCAATCGCAGAGGGTGCAATTATTGGTAGTTGAGAGCTCCAGCGTTAGGCGCCTTATGGGGCCCCTTAGGGACTTGGCTGACGAGAAGGGTAAGCAATCCAATGTGCACTCCGTGTGCGTACCGGGTGGAGTTATTCCAGATGTAGAAAGGGTCCTCCCGGATGCCATGAAGAGCACAGGGTGCAGCCAACTGGAGGTGGTTGTTCACGTCGGTACCAATGATGTGTGTCACTTTGGATCAGACGAGATTCTCTCTGGTTTCGAGCGGCTAACAGAGGTGGTAAAGGCTGCGAGTCTTGCTTGCAAGATGAACAGAGCTGACCATTTGCAGCATAGTCGACAGAACCGATTGCGGACCTCTGGTACAGAGCCGAGTGGAGGGTCTGAATCAGAGGCTCAGACGGTTCTGCGACCGTGTAGGCTGCAGATTCCTCGACTTGTGCCAAAGGATGGTTGGGTTTCGGGTTCCGCTGAATAGGTCAGGTGTCCACTATACGCAGGAGGCGGCTACAAGGGTAGCAGGGGCTGTGTGGCGTGGACTGGGCGGTTTTTTGGGTTAGAGGGTCACGGGAAAATACAAGTAGGGCTTCAGTCACAAAGGGTGCAGGATGAACACAGGAAAAACGTAGATACAGGAACCATTAGTATAACAGTTGTAAATTGTCGTAGCTGCGTTGGGAAAGTACCAGAGCTCCAAGCGATAATAGAAAGCAATGATGCTCAAATCTTTATAGGCACTGAAAGCTGGCTAAAGCCGGATATAAGCTCAGCCGAAATTTTTACTAAGAACCTAACAGCGTTCCGTTGGCGGAGGCGTGTTTGTTGTTGTCAGAAGTAGTTTAACTTGTCGTGAAGTTGAAGTAGATACTTCCTGTGAGTTAGTATGGGCAGAGGTCATTGTTGGCAACCGGAATAAAATAATAGTTCCATCCTTTTACCAACCTCCCAGTTCAGATGATACAGTTGCTGAAAGGTTCAAAGAAAACTTGAGTTTGATTTCAAACTCGTACCCGAATCATAGGATAATAGTTGGTGGTGACTAATTTACCCTCGATATGTTGGCCAAAATACATGTTTAATTCCGGAGGTATGCATAAAATATCATCCGAAATTGTGCTATACGCATTCTCTGAAAATTATCTCGAGTAATTAGTTCATGAGCCCACGCGAATAGTAAACGGTTGTGAAAACACACTCGACCTCTTAGCGACAAGTAATCCTGTGTTAATAACGAGCGTCAAAACCGATTCAGGGATTAGTGAACACAGGGCTGTCGTAGCAAGATTGAATATTGTAATCCCGAAATCCTCGAAAAATAAGCGAAAAATATACCTATTCAAAAAATCAGATAAAAATTCACTTGACGCCTTCCTAAGAGACAATCTCCACTCATTCCCAATTAATAATATACGTGTTGATCAGATGTGGCTTAAATTCAAAGAAATAGTACCGGCAGCAATTGAGAGATTTATACCAAATGAATTAACAAACGACGGAGCTGATCCTCCTTGCTACACAAAACGGGTTATAACACTGTTGCACAAACAACGAAACATACGTACCAAATTTAAACAGATGCAAAATCCCCAAGATGGGCTGTCTTTTACAGAAGCTCGAAATTTATCACAGACTTCAATGCGAGATGCTTATGACAGTTTCCACAACGAAACTTGTCTCGAAACCTGGCAGAAAATCCAAAGCGATTCTGGTCGTATGTGACGTATGTTAGCGGCAAGAAAAAATCAATGCCTTCTCTGCACGACAGCAATGGAGATACCATGGAAGACAATGCTGTCAAAGCAGAGTTACTAAACACAGCCTTCCGAAATGCCTTCAAAAAAGAAGACGAAGTAAATATTCCAGAAATCGTATCGAGAACAGCTGCCAACATTAGTAACATAGAAGTCAATATCCTCGGAGTAGTGAAGCAACTTAAATCACTCAATAAAAGCAAGTCTTACGGTCCAGACTGTATACCTATTCGGTTCCTTTCGGAGTATGCTGATGCTATAGCTCCATACTTAACAATCATATACAACCGTTCGCTCGACGAAAGATCCGTACCCAAAGACTGGAAAGTTGCACAGGTCACACCAATATTCAAGGAAGGTTGTAGGAGAAGTCCGCTAAATTACAGGCCTATATCGTTAACGTCGATATGCAGCAGGATTTTAGAACATTTATTGTGTTCGAACATAATGAATTACCTCGAAGAAAACGGTCTATTGACACACAGCCAGCATGGGTTTACAAAACATCGTTCCTGTGTAACACAACTAGCTCTTTATTCACATGAAGTGCTGAGTGCTATTGACAAGGGATTTCAGATCGATTCCGTATTTCTGGATTTCCAGAAGGCTTTTGACACTGTACCACACAAGCGGCTCGTAGTGAAATTGCGTGCTTATCGAATATCGTCTCAGTTATGTGACTGGATCTGTGATTTCCTGTTAGAGAGGTCGCAGTTCGTTGTAATTGACGGAAAGTCATCGAGTAAAACTGAAGTGATTTCTGGCGTTCCCTAAGGTAGTGTTATGGGCCCTTTGCTGTTCCTTATCTATATAAACAATTTGGGAGACAATCTGAGCAGCCGTCTTCGGTTGTTTGCAGATGACGCTGTCGTTTATCGACTAATAAAGTCATCAGATGATCAAAACACACAGCAAAACGATTTAAAAGAAATATCGGAATGGTGCGAAATGTGGCAGTTGACCTTAAATAACGAAAAGTGTGAGGTCATCCACATGAGTGCTAAAAGGAACGCGTTAAACTTCGGTTATACGATAAATCAGTCTAATCTAAAAGCCGTAAATTCAACTAAATACCTAGGTACTACAATTACGAACAATTTAAATTAGAAGAAACACACAGAAAATGTTGTAGGGAAGGCTAACCAACGACTGCGTTTTATTGGCAGGACACTTGGAAACTGTAACAGACCTACTAAGGAGAGTGCCTACACTACGCATGCCCGTCCACTTTTAGAATATTGTTGTGCCGCGTGGGATCCTTACCAAATAGGACTGACTGAGTACATCGAAAACGTTCATAGAAAGGCAGCACGTTTTGTATTATCGCGAAATATGGGAGAGAGTGTCACAGAAATGATACAGGATTTGGGCTGGAAATCATTAAAAGAAAGGCGTTTTCCGTTGACGGCACCTTCTCACGAAATTCCAATCACCAACTTTCTTCTCCGAATGCTAAAATATTTTTTTGGCACCGACTTTCATAGGGAGGAACGATCACCAAGATAAAATAAGGGAAATCAGAGCTCGTGCGGAAAGATGTAGGTGTTCATTCTTCCCGCGCGCTATGCGAGATTGGATTAAGAGAGAATTGTGAAGGTGGTTCGAAGAACCCTCTACCAGGCACTTAAATGTGATTTGCAGAGTATCCATGTAGATGTATATGTAGACACAGATATAACGGTTATGTTACTTCATTATTAATTCGTATGATTTTCTCTTCGATGTTTTGGATACACATTTATTTATCTTAATTTTAACTGATTTTTCAGGTCTGCTTTCAAAAGTGTTCTCTTACGATCATACATCTCTTTGTGGAAGTTTAGCTACACTAAACACAAACAGTACAACGTCATCTGCAAATTGAGTGTGTTTCAAAATGTTCTGTTAACACTTACTATCTCTTCATTTTCCCAGCTAATGTACAACTTCCTTAACATCTCACGAAATGTAGAGAGGTGAAGGACTTACTTACACCTAAGTTTTTCGGTTCTGTTGTTACCATCCCACTGTGATGGTAATACTGGGTGATTTAAAATTATTTTTACTATCCACATGGTAGGTATGTGCATGGTCATAAAATGTGTATTTAAGTGAATGTAAATGAAAAGTGCAATAATTTGTAATTTACGTAGTGGTCTCAACTTGCTCGCCATCTTGTGTAACGCATAGAAACTATGTTATGCTTAATTTGAATATCGAACAAGTTAGTTGCTTTTTTGGCAGACAATATACATCCCATTTGAGAGGTAACATAATTTTGAAAATATAGTAGAGACATAGTTTACAGCCATCCATAAAATTGTACGAGTACATGACCTATTTGTTCACCTATATCTATCCTGGTATTCTACATCATTATTTTTTACTTGCATGCTTTAGTCGTTACTGAAATAATTTTATTCCGATTATCGGCGGAAGTGGACACGCTTTGCGTCTTGACTCTAACACTATGAGTACAAATAGTGGCTCATTTTAGCTTAGGAAAAAGATTGTACTCCTCCAAAAATAAGATCCGTAACCGAGATTATTTTCGATCTGGAACACAAAATGCATCCAGTAAAGAAGCAAAACTTTAATGGCGGGAATATTAAGTAGAACTAAAGGTACATTTCCTATGTACCTCCATATACCTAAGTACTCCGCAAGCCCCCTTACGGCGTGTTCGGGAAGTGCTATGATAGCACTCTCTCTCTCTCTCCCTTTCACGAAGAGTGCGTGGGAAGGACGACGGTTGGTAAGCCTTCGCATGAGCTCCTAAAGTCTCTCATTTTCGGGGAGATTTTCTCTAACACTCCCGCCTTTATTAAAAAAAAAACCAGCGACGAAACTACTCCGTACTCGTTTGAATGAGTGTTTCGCGTGCTTCTTATGAAATGGATGAGCTACAGCCATGTCCTTCGGATTCTATTCTTCGAATGAATCTCAGTCGGACGTCTTTCTTTTCTACAAATAGTTTTATGTGGCCTTTCCATTTTAGATCACTAAGTATGATTACTTCTATATATTTTACTCTTATCATTGTGTACAACGCCTTATCGGAGACTATGTGGTTTTCGCTCAATATGTTACGCTTACGACTTAAATTAACGTATATTCTGAAGTGTGACAAGAAAATTCTAGTATACCATTTCCAGTGTTGAGATGGACGTGTGGGCACGTTCCGAAAGCTAGAAGGCCAATAAATTTCTAAAATAGGCTTCTGACGCTATCCCCCATATTGTTCAAATGTATCATGAACATTAACGGCACAATAACGTACTCACAGAGTACCGCCGAAAGACAAGAACGCATTAGTCTTAAAACTGTATACTGTAGTACTTGAGGCGTTAGCCCTTTATGAATGCATGAAAAATAGGCGATTTTCATAATTTTTCAAGTAAAATAAAAATTAATGCTAAATATGATAATATAGTTTTATTCCTTGAGCTTTTGTCTTTTTCTCAAAAAAAAAAAAAAAAATGTGTACACATTAGACGCTCCCTGTTACCACCTGTAACCTCCCCCTCACTTATCGACCTTAATGACAGTGAAAATTTAAACCGCGCGTACCTAATGGAAATTTGGGAAAAGCAATCGTCACCGAAGTTAATCTGTCGGTAAAGAGGGAGGAAAGGGTTACATCTAAATGAAAAGAAAAATGCCAATGAAACTGGTGGAAATTAATTTTGAAAAGGGGTAAAGTTAATAAAGAAAGTAAATGTGCGGCCGTTACGTTAACAATTAACTAGCGGTAATTAGTTATTTGAGATTTGGGGGAAATTACGGTCGCCAGTCCTAAGTACAATTACTACAGTAACTGAAAAAAGAAAGGTTATTACACATATAATTAGCACTAGAAGCGTGGCAACTGAAGGTTGACACGTGTAGTGTGAAAACTGAAAGTTTGTCAGAAGTAATAAATTTCGCTACACTCTGACTTAATTTAGCAAAAGAATTAATAAAACCGGAAAATCGAAAGTTGATTTAGTGACTGAAGTTAATAGTGAGCTTTCTTTCTGAAGCACATCGAAATTCAGTAAAATACGGTTAGTCTTGGACTACCTGAACAATCATTTCAAAAGCTACTTGAATCTACGCAATTTAGAAATAAGAGATTTAACCTTGAACTTGAATTAAATGATTCTGAACAATTAACAATAGTAAAATTTAGTATGTACCAAGCTGAGCTGCAGTCACAGGTAACCAAAATACGCTAACAAAACTCGCACTCTTAATTTGTGCTTGTGCAATCTAAATATTGTAGCCAGCTATGAATACCTTAACTGAACTTTGAAATTAAAGCAGTGAAATCGAATGATGCTGGCGTTTGAATTTCAACGACACTCGGGCTCATTTCGGAAAAGGAAGGGACCCTGCTTGGCAATGCAATTGGGACAATGAGCAACAAAGGTTCATGCTAAGTTGCTGTAATTTTGTGATGCAACAATTTTAAAAGTTTGGAAAGCTGAGGTCTGCCATACAGTTCTAAAACTGTACATGCTTCCAGTCTTCCTTGTTGGCTGATTGAAGGTTTGAAGCCGTCGATCGAGAAGGTGGCGACAGTCACTCATTGTCGGCCGTCGCTGTTGCAGAAGCTGGATGTTGGCGCGCCTTCTTCTCGACACGGTCACCAGACGAAACGGGCTCTTGATGTGCGCCAGCTAATGCTTCCCGTCCGCGACACCATGTCAGAAACTATCATCGCAAGTCGAGCGCAATTACATGCTGCCAAACCCCGAAAGCGCGGCAACTCGCGGGAGCTTCACACAACACACCTGCTCCACTGCACCACCCCAGCCAGACTATCTCTCTGCCCGCGCTCCACGCGACCGAGTTCACTACCAAAGATCCTAAACACTTTTGTTCTCCACACGACCTATCGATGTATTCGTTCGATAGCATAGTTTTCCCTAGGCCAGACCCAGCGTATAAATACACATAATATTCACAAAACAAACCAACATAAATGCATAAATATATATATATATACGAACAGTAAAACAATTACAATATATAAAGAGACAGAAATGTCATATCTTCAGGTGACAAAATAAGGAAAAAAATTTGCAGTGCAATAGATGGAAATAGGAGGATATGCATTTCCGGCGTTACACACCCCACCAGGTAGAAGTACCCCTTGCATGCTCTACATTGATCATCGGGAATTCCAGAAGCTCTCCTTTCGGACCCGTAACAAAATAATTTTGTTACAATATATTTTCTATCAGAATACAGAAGATAATTGAAAAATATTAAGTTCTAACAAATTGGAGATATTCTCAAACAAATGTCATCTTTTTGCCTAAAGCATTGAGACAAAAGCACGCACCGAATATAGGCTTTTTAAGATGGAGCAAAACAGGTACATACGCTGATATACAATTCATCTTTTTGCCTAAAGCATTGAGACAAAAGCGCGCACCGAATATAGGCTTTTTAAGATGGAGCAAAACAGGTACATACGCTGATATACAATTCACTTTAGAATGCCGCCATCAAATTCCGATCAAAATCCCACGTACCGTTCTCACGCTATGTTTACCGCCAATTTGAAAAACACGGTTTCGAGAAAAACGCGTTTAAATTTTGGATTTCATTTTTTGTAATAAAGCTAAACTTACCTTCAGTCAGCAGCCCCGTGACCTTACAGCCATCCTTCCAGATCCTCTTCCTCTTTTTTGGTAGCCACGGTGGTTCTGGGGTCCTCTCTGGCAGCTTCTGCTCTGCTCGCTCGATACACTTTTCTTTTGCATTTGTGCAGAAGTTGTAGCAGGCTGGTCCGATCTGAAATTAGAGCACATTCGTAATTTCCATAACGCCTGTTAGGCCGTCATTGAAATTACAGAGGATGCCGCACTGGCTGCAAGGTCGGTTACTTTCTTACCGCTGTGAATGGTTTTTGGAGACATTTTATCACAAGTTGCCGAGTAACTTTACAACGGAATTTTTGGAGAACGTGGGGTGTGCACTACAATAGACATCCGAGTGAACATTTTAAGCAAAAATATTGATTTTCTGAAATATTCAAGAAGACTGCCCTCTTAAGCAACCTCGCATTTATGCAACGGACATTGAAACGGTTGCCCGAGCGGGGTGGCGCAGTGGTTAGACACTGGACTCGCATTCGGGAGGACGACGGTTCTATCCCGCGTCCGGCCATCCTGATTTAGGTTTTCCGTGATTTCCCTAAATCACTCCAGGCAAATGCCGGGATGGTTCCTCTGAAAGGGCACGGCCGACTTCCTTCCCAATCCTTCCCTAATCCGATGAGACCGATGACCACGCTGTCTGGTCTCCTTCCGCAAACGAACCAACCATTGAAACGGTTGCAGAATTGTTAACACTACGTCATAGCTATTTGATCATTTATGTATGAAGTGGATCACCTCATCTTGCCACTGAGCCCAGATTTTGCTGTGCTCATGTGCAAGACAAAATACTTTGCTGCTATTATCAGACAACTCACTTCGTGTTAATCGTTCCTTGCGTGCGGAAACGTACAACAGTGAGGAGAAATTAAATATGCCATATGTATTTGGAGAATGTCAAAGAAATGTTGTGACAACAGCTCCAGGGTATAGGGATATCTGTTCTCAGTGCCGGTGTCGGACGTGCCACACATCTTCATGGACCCTAGCACAAGGCGCAGATGGAACTTTAAACAGAGGTGTAGTATATACATAGCTGATACAGAGCACACGACCAATCTGTACCGGGTAGGACTCTCTTCACTACGCATTATCGCTCAATACATATCTTTGATGAATGTAGGAAAACCCAGAAGAGTGTCATTCCCAACTTCCATCGATATAAATTCCACCCCATCCGTCTGTCATCACATGCGGCGTCCGATGTTTGTGATTTCTAACGTCGCGTAGAGTTTTGTCGGCTTGCTCTGCAACGCCTGGGAGGCGAGACCACATTCTTGAAGCTTGTGCTTTTTAAAAGTGAAGCAGCTTTTATTGACTACGGTAACGTAAATTGACGCGATATGCACTATTGGGAAGCAGAGAATACTCGCTGGCCTCACCAGGTGCAGTAGCAACGGCTGTGAGGCGTAAATGTATTATACTGAACCGTAGGAAATTTCATTACGGGACCTTACTTTATCCCAGTCATGTTACATAGGACGGTCGTTTCAAAAGTTCTGCACACTGTAAGACAGAATTGAAGAAAATAATTCATTTCATAAAGTACCTTCATAGTCCTTCATTATAGTTTCCATTCTTGCTTATGACAATTTCCCAACGTTTTGGCAGCTTCCGTATTCCGGATAGGGCTCCTGCACTGTTGAGCCCTCTGATTATTCATTACATCTCACTGAAAGCTTCAGCAGCTATATCAAAACGTTTTTCGCGGAGTTATTCCTTCAATTTGGGAAACGAATCAAAGACTGGAGGGCTCATATCAGGACTGTATGATCAGTGGGGGAGTATTTTCCACCCACATGTTTTGAGGGTTTCTCTCACTGGTGGGGCAACATGCGGTCTTTAATTATCGTGCAAAATACTGACACCAACTGTAAGCTTATCAGGCCTTCTTTGACAAATTTTGGGCACAAAACATTTTGCAGAAACAGCTTGTAGTACACACCTGTTGCAGATGTCCCCCGGGGCATTCTATTCGCAGTTATGACTCCATCCATGTCAAACGCAAAGGTAATCATCAGCTTCACCCTTTAATTACTCGTAGCGGAATTGTTTTCGGACGTGGAGAATTTGAACTTTTCCATTGGACGACTGAGACTTCAGTTATGGTTCGAAATCTCGTATGCATATTTCATCAAGAGCAACAGTCTTTTTCAGAAACTGTTCTCTTTCTGTTTGATAACGTTGAGGCAATTCTTGTGCGATCCCTTACGACCTACTTTCCGCTCTTGATTCGGATCATGCGAAACCCATCTGACAGCAAGCTTCTCATCTTTAACTTTTCAGTTATGACTCTGTAAACAGAAGTGATAGATATTCTGGCCTCATATGCAATTTCCTCAGATGTTTTTCGTCGATCCTCTCTCAAAATGTCATTAACAATAACATGAGAGGTTTAGTTTGCTGCAGTTGATGGTTTTCTAATTCTCTGCTTGTCTTCTGTGGCTACCCGACCTTTACGGGAACGAACAGACCACCGTGATATTGTGCTCCAGTTCATTACATTATTCTCACACACCTCTCTCCAAAGGTTGTAAATTTCCGTTGGGTGCTTTCCAAGCAGGGATTCTCGATTTTGATGTAGGAAAGCTGGCCCATACGTGTAATCAGACCTGCCTCGGCTTCAGCTTCCGTTTTAAAACTGAATTACTCACGACATAGCCACGCGAATCAGCAGACACGTGTACTATCACGACCGCCACGCCTAACGTCTCGCTCACAACTGACGCGAATTTCAGCATGACCACGTCACCGTAAAAGGCGCGCATACGCAGCGTGTAGGACATTGGAAATAACCCTCGTGGAAACAGGTGCGCTAACTTTCCATCACACTTCCTACCCGCTGTTCCTGAAGGGTTACCAATGGACAAGCGACAGTGTACGTGCTTCCAACATGGTAGCTGTCCTTGCTCTCTCTTACCATGTAGTAATGAATTTCTCAAATGGAAAATTCTGACTGCTTCTTGGGACGGAAGGCGGCATTAAAGTGATCTGACAGTTTCCTGGTTTGCCTTCCCTCGACTTCTTTCTGAGGGGAGCACACAACGATATAGTGAGCCATGAAGCCCTAACCAACCACGCCACACGATAATATGCCACGTACAGCTCCAACGCCTAGTGCTATACCATTGACTGACATCATCTAGTCTCTTCTTCCACCACTCGAATGGCGATTGCAGACGTGTATTGTAACCGACAGGAAATAGTTCGAATTCATGCTAAAATGAAGTATTAAATTATGGTTCCTGAAGATGAATATTTATTTTTTCGGCGGTGAATAGTCAACAAAACATTGTGAGTCAACTGTTTTGTTCGTTGACTTTTGTCCCTACAAGTAGATAGAATTTCGAGTGGTACTTGTAACCACAGTTGTCCGAGAAAAGGTGTTTCACGGAACCTCTCCAAATCCTTTATAAAGTATCCAGCTCAAGTGAGGTTTATAATCTCTTCGCTGACGCGGGATCGAATACGGGTGTTTATTTTCTCCGCAAACATGACGCTTTTATTTTTTTGTGCAGCAAGGTTAGACGGCTTATCTATTTCAGAGTTGACAAGTAAGTAGCCAAAAACCGAGGTGGACGCTGAAATGTAAAACTGTAACGCTACATGTCGTAAAAAAGCTATTTCCATGAAAAGTGCTTGTTTAAAAACGAAGACAGACTTCCATTTGATGTAGTTTCGTTAAGATCAAATGTCTCAAATGGCTCTGAGCACTATGGGACTTAACATCTGAGGTCATCAGTCCCCTAGAACTCAGAACTACTTAAACCTAACTAACCTAAGGACATCACATACATCCATGCCCGAGGCAGGACTCGAACCTGCGACCGTAGCGGTCGCGTGGTTCCAGACTCTAGAACCGCTAGGCCACAACGACCGGCTTTCTTTAGGCCCTTTATAATTTGTCAGAATTAAGCATACAGGTAGATTTAAGATAAATATGGTTGACCCTACAGCTATGTCTAATGTGGTATGGCAGAGAAATTATAGTTCTTTCTTGTTGAACGCGGCCTATCGTCTTCTTGCAAGTAATAATGAATGCTTGTCCAACAGCCCCACTTCTGAACCTCCATCTACATCATAACCCTCAAGGAATCTAACGGTATGTGGCTGAGGTTATTTCTGTTAACACCTGGTGATCCTCCCTACCCTGTTCCACTGGCGAATGGCGCGTGAGAAGAATGACTGTCGGTAAGGCTCTGTATTAGCTCTAATATCTCGAATTTTTTCGTAATGGTCGTTTCGCGGGATGTATGTGGGAGGACGTAATGTGTTGACCGACTTTTCCCTGGAAGTACTCTCTCGAAATTTCAGTAGTACACCTCTCCGTGATGCAGAACGCCTCTCTTGTAAAGTTTGCCACTGATGTTTATTGAGCATTTCTGTAACAATCTCGCGTCCACTAAAGGATCCCGTGATGAAACGGGCCGCTCTTCCTTGGATCTTCTCTATCCCTTCTATTAGTCCGACGTGCTAAAATTCTCAGACTGATGAGCAATACTTAAGAATCGATCGAACACGCGTCTTGTAAGCCACTTCCTTCGTCTATGAGTTACATTTCCTTAAGATCCTTTCTATGAATCTCAGCCTGGTATCTGCTTTTCCTAAAGTACTTTTTATGTGGTCCTTCTGTATAGTGACTGCTGGATATTTTACTTAGATGCTGTTTTCAGCAGTTTTTCATCAGTAGTATAGTCGTACAGTAGTGGATTTCTTTTCCTATGTATGCGCAATATGTTACATTTATTTTCGTTCAGGATCAACTGCAAAAGCCTGCACCTTTCATCAATCACAATTTGGTCATTTTGCTGATCGATACTGGCGTCTGGCGTTGTTGCTTTCATATAGACTGTCGCTGTAGCTACGAACAGTCTTACTGGTCTTCCGACCCTTTTTGATGTATCACTTATATGCATTGTAAACAGTACCGGCCCTAACACACTTTCTTCGGGTACTCCTCATATTACCTCTACAAAAAAATGGTTCAAATGGGTCTGAGCACAATGGGACTTAACATCTGAGGTCATCAGTCCTCTAGAACTTAGAACTACTTAAACCTAACTAACCTAAGGACATCACACACATCCATGCCCGAGGCAGGATTCGAACCTGCGATCGTAGCGGTAGCGCGGTGCCAGACTGTAGCGCCTAGAATCGCCCGGCCACTACGGCCGGCTATTACCTTTACATCTGCCGATTTTGTTCCTTTAGCAGCGCCTTACTGCCATTTGTCTGAAAGACAAAGGAACACAGCATCAACCTGGGGGCCGTTGTCTATGGCTTGGCGTTGTTTACACCACAGGAGCAGATTCTGCCCTATTTGATTATCAGTTTCAACACATTTCTCGGAAATGTTTGAGAGTTATTTTAGCGCCAACATTAAAAAGCATTACATCACTGTTCTCTTATTTTAAAGAATTTATGTACTATGTTAAAAAATGCACTATGCGTTTATGGAAACAACTTACTTGCGTTAATATCCCGGCTGATAAAACTGTTAATAGCAAACGACAAAATTTCTTGCCTCTCAGCGTTTAATCGTTTGCTGTAAAACGCATTTCGCTAAGATGTCTTTTGCGACTCACTTTATTTACACAGTCACCTCAGAGCCACAAATTGTGTAAAGGTTATACAGCACGTAAATCTTATTTGCTCCTGCTCTGTGGAACTTCCAGGTCTTCGCAGTCATCCCTTGCAATAATAAATAATACAAATGTAGTTCATATATAAAACAACTACTTGTATTAGTTACGGCGCAGTCTGGTAATGCACGCCGTATCACTTGCTAATGACCGCAAGACTGACATTTGAATATTGAAAATCAACTACTTTAGCAGTCAATAGCGAATATGATTCCTTCTAAAAAAATAACAAAGTGTGGATTAGATAACTGACCCTGCGCTTGAAGGCAGAATTCTGGTATTTGTCGGAAGTGACTTACGGAAACTGCATACAGTGTAAATCAAAATAACCAGATAGGAATTCCAACTCAGCTTCTTCCGGTAGAGTAGGCAGTGTGTTAATTATTCTCACAATAAATGAATGTAATGACGAATCATTAGTTTGTAGATATTTTTAAGAAAACGTAAAACGTTCAGGGTGTTTCAAAAACATTCATCTGATGTCACAAGACTATATCTTCTGCATTAATGAAAACAGAACTTAGAGGTAAATTTTAACATCGCATAGGGCTATAAAATGTTTATTTTCGGAAGAATCATCCGATCTTGCAGCCGTATATCTATTACATGCATGTACCTACAACATTTGGCAAGATCAAATTTTTATTTACCTTTCACAAATGATATAAGTGTGTTCCACTGAACACACGAAAACATATTGATTATTGTCAAGCTCGTCCCATAAGTTTGAGAGCTTGTATGGGTCACAGCAATGCGGCGTGACAGTCCACCGAAGTTGTAAGGGGAGGCAAATTGATTTAACCATAAGTGATCACAAACCGTGTTATCAGGTGATCTTGTAGGACAGTGGTGGAATGTGAGATCAGTACGACCCGTAGAGTTGGAGAAACATTGTCGTACTCTCGACGAAAATCACGCGACAGTTGTAAATGAGTTGCATCTGTTCAAACTGAGGACACAAAACGCCTTTTGCTACTGTGTTAACACCATCTCTACTTGAACATTGGTACTGAATGACCGAACTAGCGGCACTACGCAGAACTGTGCCGATAATCACATGATCCAACAACTTAAAAGTGCCTCACATACCAAATTTTTAATTTCAATGCGTAAGTGAAAACCCAATACGAGTTTCTGTTTTCATTTATGTACGATCTTGTGAAATCGGCTGAATATTATTGAAACACGCTTTGTTGATGAAGCATTGTAAAATGGCCTCTTCGGTATACTTCTGAACGGGTACTGAGATAAACAAATAATAATGAGATATCTATGACTAGATCAATACCTGCACCCATTTAGTTACGCAGTTCAGTTACAGACTACTGAGTAGTTAAATTTGCAGCCCACAAGTAAAATAAATTTTGGCGTAATACAGGCGACAGTAACCAACACTTTTATGCTTTAGTACAAGTACGCAACGTTTACTGGCAATTATCCGAGCCTCAGTGAATTTAGCATTCTAACATTTTGCTTTTCTGCCATTCCACGTAACTTATTTTTTCAATGAAGTCCATTATATAACTGAGGTTGCCTTTGCTGAGTGTATCGGTGGGCTAAAGATAGTGAACAGACACGCACAGCTACTGTAGGTATGTGCATGAACGATACTGCTTGAGACGTGTTACAAGTTGTAACGAAGTTTGATGGTATAGTTACTCTTAATTCTTTTGCTTTGTGTGTACACTAGGTAATCAAAAGTATGCGGACACCTGTTAGTCTACATTAATATGATGTGTGTCCACCCTACGGCCTCACGCTCGTTGTTACATCTGGTGGTCAGTTCCGCATTACATGAGGTGTCCGGATCAGACAGTGCGTTTACGATTGTCTCCCTACTGTCACCGAGCGAGGTGCAGCAGTGGTTAGCACGCTAGACTCGCATTCGGGAGTACGACGATTCAACTCCGGCCATCCAGACTCAGCTTTTCCGTGATTTCCCTAAATCGCTTCAAGCAAGTGTCGGGATGCTTCCTTCGTAAGGGCACGATCGATTTCCTTCCCCTTCCTCAAACAGTCCGAGCTTGTGCTCCGTCTCTAATGACCGCGATGTGGACGGAACGTTAAACCGTAATCTTCCTTCCTTTCTTTACTGCCATTTTGAGATATAAAGATTGCTAATCGAAAACTGTCATCAGAACTATATCTAGCAGTCATCACGCAAAGCAACATATTTATCAAGTATCTGTATACAATATATCATGGGGACCATGCCGATAAATTCAAATTAATTATAAGTGAGAAGCCAAAGTTGTGTAACTACTGTTAACCGGTTTATGGCTTACAAAGTATCATCAGACTCGAACATTTAAAGTCTATTGACGGTCTGGTAAACCGAAAACCGGTTAACAAGATAAATAAAACGGTAGAACGTAAGCAGTGTAGTCCCTTTCATTTAGAATTATGAAGTTGTTCTACCAAGAAGTGACAGAAGAATCTGTAAACACGATCTTAGTATGTTGAAGATCCCGTAAAGCGTCTTTTCTACAAATCTTGCCGTCGGTTTCATCCTCTCATTTGGAGGTGGAAGATACATCTCAACATGACAGGTTGAACCCGCAGAGCATAAACATAGTAAACCATGATTGCGACCGCTGCAAGTAACAGTAGTACACGCATGCTTGAACGTGGAACGCGGCACAGCTGCTCTACTCTGGGTCAGACGGCTGCTAAATGATTTATTAACCGCCGCATCCTGTGTTATGTATGAGACACTGTACTTCCATTTCCTACGGGCCGCATTAGGGTATAGCGCCGGGCGCTTCAGATACGTCTGCAGAAATCGACTTGATATTCTCGCGGAAGGCCAAAGAAGTACATTGTCATTTGGTAGAAGAAACATGCATGCAGTGTTATCATATACAATATGTAATGGACTCGTCGCTTTAATGAGTTTTTGTCATGTATGATAATAGTGAATAGCCTGTTACAAATTTACTAATGCACGCGACTAATGGACCACTCGGAAACGGTCGCCAAGTCGAAACCAGAAGTTAACTACGAAATAATAAGCCGAATTACTCAAAACTCAAGGAGCGAAGATGGAAGACGCAATAGTTTGGCTCTTTGCATAACTAATAAACTTTACAAAAATCTTATATTTTTTCAAAGTTTCACAGGATACATGCCAGTAAAACTTTCAAGCGGTTCCCTCGCATCTTTAAGAGGAACGCTGGACCAGTGAGAACTTCTCTGAAATGGAACAATAAAAGAAACGTATTAGCTGGTTTGGTCTTGTTCGTGTGACTCAGTTTGTATGAGAGTCGTCTAAGAAAGGCCGATATTAGAGTTAGAATTCCACCTAGGCACTTACTTTTTATCTATCAAGAATTTTCACCAGTTATGAAGATACACTGAAAAACCGAGTTATGTTTCTTTTGTACGGCACCTCCTTCCGCGCTTGCTATGTGTTTGTTTCATCTTTTTATTTACGATAGTTAAAAATAATTTTCAGTCAGCTGGCTGTATTAGTAAGCGGTTGAGGCCAACATAATGTAGTATCAACCCTTGATTCTGTATTCACAGTATTCGTTTATGTTCACAGACGACATTCTGGTACGTCTCTTGCAGATGTAAGGCTACTGTACGTCCGAAAAACTGAAATCCATGCCAATGAAAGCAGAAGCGTCATTACACAGTTGGTTGTCCCAGTCTGACATTATGGTATGTCGGGAGGAATAAACGTCATTCTGAAATATCAGTATTATTAATGCAGTTACAAAGAGATTTGTTTGCGATCATCTAAGAATTCCCAAGAAATTGGCGTTCCCGTAACTATTATAAGTTTGTTATAAGTACGTAGCTGATGATTCGGACGCTTCACTACGCAAATAACTCATCTACTCACACAATATTCAGAAAGCATTATAAAGGAAAAGGCCCCGACGCGAACGGTAGCAAGTTCCTCAAGTATTATGCATCCTCATCAGTTTCGGATGAAGTGCCTCGAATTACTCAAAAACTGAGAAAGATTTGAACTGAAAGGGAGTTTTCATTCACCGGCAAAGGCTATGATCTCTTGAAGGATGAGATGCATATGGTATCAGCATTATACGCAGTTTCTGCCGGTAAACATTGCAGTTCCCTTAATGATTCTTGAATTATATCAACTCAGAAACCTTTATCCTTACATCAAAGTTTTTTAATTAAGTTATAAAGAATCGGAAATGGCAGATGCACGGTAGAGAGCTGACAAATCATTGTCGCCTTAGTATCAACACACTTGGCCTACTCAGAATCATAGCCCATGACCAGACGAGCAAATTGAATATACAGTACTCACACAGAACGACGCATAGGGCACAGTACTAGCCTCCTACTGGGGATGTATAGAAGACATGCCTTATGATCTTATGGGAGATAGTACTGACCAAAACTAGAAAATAATCCCGCAATCATATATCCGGAAACAAACACTTTTGGGATGTAGGCCATTTTACTTTTCTCGTGAAGGGTTAGTGCTCAGTGTAACAGCTTTCTTCCTGCTGATGTTGACTGTTCATCTCTTCTTGGTTGTGTTTCTCTCCGCACTTAGTCCTCTTACTGAGCAGCTGCTGTTGTCAGACTTACTTCTGTCCCCTACATCAGACATTACGTACATAGCGTTCTGAAATTGTGCTGGCATGAGAACAACATATCTTATAAAGTGAATTGTGAGCAACGCAAACACTGAAATGCAGTCCTATGACTCCACACATGGCTTTTTATTCGAGTATTAGCATAAGTACTCCCCTTTAACATCGAAAATTTAAAAAAAATTCCTTGTTTTATCATACCTATCAACATATTGCTGTAAAGTCACAGAAGAATATTTCCTCATTATTAGCAAAAAAAGGAAGAGTGCGTTAATGTCTAAATACAACTACATAGAAAATCTTTACTGAGAGGTTTTAAAGTCACTACTCTTTTAGATAAAAACAATTTTATAATTAACCACTAAAAGCCGTGATTGCATCTTCTCTGTAGCCCTGTGATCAGATTTTAAGGTTACTGACTAGAATAATGCTTATCATACACGTAAAAATTGGTTTATCATTCTTTATTAAGAAGACCAGTAATGCATATACCCTAAGCTTTTGCAATATCTCTGAAGAAATTGTTGTCTATGTTGCTGGAGCTCGGCAGACGCGAAAATTGAAAAAAAAAATACTATCTCGAACGGCATAATTATTGCAATGACAAATGTCCAGATTTCTTAGTTATAAGCGCTGAAAATTAGTACGGAAGCTGCCGCGTATCACATCTGAATGAAAGCAGGGGCACTTCCATAATAGTTTCCTTCTTTTATCTTTGATTTTCCCTACTGAGACCTACGTTACATTTTTACCTGATGTAAGAGGTGGTAAATGGTAGCTCCATATGAAGGCAAGCTCCAGATATAACACCTTTCTTGGCCAAACGCTCTGCTGTTGCGCACTGCGGTGCACAGACCCAGTGCAGTGGACAGCTGTTAATGGTCGTTTCTTTGTTGTTTGAAATAAGTTCCGAGGCTGCAAATCCATGCAAGAAACAGCGCGAGCAGGGAGTGTCCACTGGAGTGGACTAAGCGCATTTGCAAAAAATGGTTCAAATGGCTCTGAGCACTATGGGACTTAACTTCTGAGGTCGTCAGTTCCCTAGAACTTAGAATTACTTAAACCTAACTAACCTAAGGACATCACACACACCCATGCCCGAGGCAGGATTCGAACCTGCGACCGTAGCGGTCGCGCGGTTCCAGACTGTAACGCCTAGAACTGCTCGGTCACTCCGGCCGGCGAAGCGCATTGCAGCCTCAGGGCAGTTTGAAAACGTCAAAGAAGCGATATTAACGGTTTTCCACTGCAGTGGACATGTGCACCATAAAGAGATTTCCGGGCCATGTTATAGTTCTGGGTGCAGATTTTAATTTGCCGGATATAGACTGGGAGACTCAAACGCTTATAACAGGTGGCCGGGACAAAGAATCCAGTGAAATATTTTTAAGTGCTTTATCTGAAAACTACCTTGAGCAGTTAAACAGAGAACCGACTCGTGGCGATAATATATTAGACCTTCTGGAGACTAGAAATCTACTGTGCAGGAATCAGCATGGGTTTCGAAAAAGACGGTCGTGTGAAACCCAGCTCGCGCTATTCGTCCACGAGACTCAGAGGGTCATAGACACGGGTTCACAGGTAGATGCCGTGTTTCTTGACTTCCGCAAGTCGTTTGATACAGTTCCCCGCAGTCGTTTAATGAACAGAGTAAGAGCATATGGACTATCAGACGAATTGTATGATTGGACTGAAGAGTTCCTAGATAACAGAACGCAGCATGTCATTCTCAATGGAGAGAAGTCTTCCGAAGTAAGAGTGATTTCAGACGTGCCGCAGGGGACTGTCGTAGGACCTTTGCTTTTCACAATAAACATTAATGACCTTGTGGATAACATCGTAAGTTCACTGAGGGTTTTTGCGGATGATATTGAGAGGTTATAACAATGGAAAATTGAACTGAAATGCAAGAGGATCTGCAATGAATTAACGCAGGGTGCAGGGAATGGCAATTGAATCTCAATGTAGACAAGTGCAATGTGCTGCGAATACATAGAAAGAAAGATCCTTTATCATTTAGCTACAATATAGCACGTCAGCAACTGGAAGCAGTTAATTCCATAAATTATCTGGGAGTACGCATTAGGAGTGATTTAAAATTGAATGACCATATGAAGTTGATCGTCGGTAAAGCAGATGCCAGACTGAGATTCACTGGAAGAATCCTAAGGAAATGCAATCTGAAAACAAAGGAAGTAGGTTACAGTACGCCTGTTCGCCCACTGCTTGAATACTGCTCAGCAGTGTGGGATCCGTACCAGATAGGGTTGATAGAAGAGATAGAGAAGATCCAACGGAGAGCAGCGCGCTTCGTTACAGGATCATTTAGTCATCGCGAAAGCGTTACGGAGATGATAGATAAACTCCAGTGGAAGACTTTGCGGGAGAGACGCTCAGTAGCTCGGTAGGGGCTTTTGTTGAAGTTTCGAGAACATACCTTCACCGAGGAGTCAAGCAGTATATTGCTCCCTCGTACGTATATCTCGCGAAGAGACCATGAGGATAAAATCAGAGAGATTAGAGCCCACACAGAGGCATACCGACAATCTTTCTTTCCACGAACAAAACGAGACTGAAATAGAAGGGAGAACCGATAGAGGTACTCAAAGTACCCTCCGCCACACACCGTCAGGTGGCTTGCGGAGTATGGGTGTAGATGTAGATAGATGTAAATCATTGTAAAAAATCATTTGCGAACTTTTATTCAAAGGATATTAAAATACTTATTTAATCAAGGAAATTCTTTTACATCAGTGGCTAGATCGTTAACAAGTTTACTACTGTTTCTTCCCCCAGTTGCTTCTCCTTGTAGCAGTGATGATGCTTATTAATAAGAAATATTATAAGTTTGTTCTTCATTTTGAGTCTTACATGATTGTCACTGGTTCCGTCACGCCACAAGTAATTGCTGCTAGACGCTTACGCTGTTCGTAGTGACCCTTTCTTAGACACAACGAAATACACCCGGCGCTACATTACGATATGATACTTGAGCCATCAGTTTATGTACGGAAAGCTTCACTCCATTCTTCTCGGAGATAATTGCTGGCTATCAAGGTGGCTTTTCTGCCAGCGTTTCAGCACAACCGGATCGGTTTTACAACGTCTGAAAAATCCTGAAAATGTGTCAGGAAAGTTTGCAGCACTTCACATTTCTTAATGATTGATCTGTGCCACTAGCGCTATCCTTCCCACTGTGTGTCTGCTGGCAAATAATTTCCGCCTGAAACGAAGAGGCACCTCGAGTTGTCACTACTAACAGCGCCTTTGTAGGAGTTGAACTCATAGGCCCAAGACAATTTCCGATACAGATATAATGCAATGTATCCAGTTTATTGGTATACCTTACACTTGAATTTCAATATATAGTACAACAATACTGTATCGTGGTCCTAATTAATGCCCGATATATGGTCAATAAAGCATTAAGGCTGGTTCCCCAATAGACTGTGGTTAATGACTTGATAGTGTACTTGATGTGAGAAATCCAGAAGTGCATGAATATAAAAAATTCCCAAATATTGGCTGACGGTTTGATTTGTAGTGAGAAGCTTCGACGGTACTGTTAAATTTTATTTTCAGCATCTACGTCGGAGTGGATTTCTCAGATGCGTCGCGTCAGATTTATATTTTTTGGTTGCATTTGTCATCTAGGGACCAACCAAGGTATCTGTCGCTTTACCCTGCTAAAATTCGTGCTACTGTTAAATAGTTTTTATACAAAAATGTACGCAGGATTGAAATGTGCGGAGTTAAAGTTTGAAATAATATTCTCCACTCACTTTGGTTTCCATTTTCAATAAATAATATTTATTTAATTACGGTTAGTGGTAGAATAATCACAACGATAAAACTGATGCCTCTTGAATCTGCTGACCAGAACGACGTTTAATATCAAGTAGTTCCAGTAAACTACCAAAAGTTTCCCTAGTCCACCTGTGTCAAACTAACATAAATTGTCATGAGTACGAACACTCGATACTGCGATCTGTGGATGAACGGCAACATACAGATGCACTTTTTATAGATTTCCGGATGGAGTTTCACACGGTGCCACATAGCAGGCTGTTAATGAAGATAGAAGCACATGGTATAAGTTTATAGATATGTGAGTGGTTCGAAGATGTCTTAACTCGTCTTCCTCGACGGCGGGAGTTCATCAAAGACAAGGGTATCGTCAGGAGTACCCTAGGGAAGTGTGATAGGACCGCTATTGTTCTCCATATACATAAACGATTAGGCGGACAGAGTGTGTAGCAGTCTGCAGTTGTTTGCAGATGAAGCTGTGGTGAACGGTAAGGTGTCGAATTGAGTGACTGTAGGAAGATACAGAATTTCTAGTTGGTGTGATGAAAGGCAGCTAGCCTTCAGTGTAGGAAAAAGTAAGTTAAAGAGGATGAGTAGGAATAACAAATCTGTAATGTTCAGATACAGTATTACTAGTGTCCTACTTGATACAGTCAAGTCGTTTAAATATCTAGGCGCAACGTTGCAAAGCGATATGAAATGGAACGAGCATATGAATAGTGTGGTAGGGATGGCGAACAATCGGCCCTCGGTTTATTGGGAGAATTTTAGGAATGAGTGGTTCACTTGTAAAGGAGATCGCATATAGGACGCTGGTGCGACCAATTCTTGAGTACTACTGGAGTGTTTGGGACCCGTCCCAGGTCGGACTGAAGAAAGACATCGAAGCAATTGAGAGGCGGGCTGCTAGATTTGTTACCGGTAGGTTCGAACCACACTTAAGTGTTACGGAGATGTTTTGGCAAATCAAATGGGAATCCCGGGAGGGAAGGTGACCTTCTTTTCGAGAAAAACTACTGAGAAAGTTTAGAGAGCTGGAGTTTGAAGCTGACTGCCGAACGGTTCTACTGCCGCCAACACACACTGCGCCAACGACCAAGATACGAAAAATTATTGCTCAGAGGGAGGCTTATAGACAGTCGTTTCTCCCTCGTTCTATTTTCGAGTATAACAGGAAACGAAATGACCAGTATTGGTGTAGGGTAGCTTCCGCCACGCACCGTACGGTGCCTTGTGGAATATCTGTGTAGCTGTAGATGTAGATGTACACTTAGTAATCCATGGAAGTTCCACTCCGGATAACTTCTTTGAAGTTATTGGAAGTTTTCGCCTCAGACACGCATGAATTTTATGTCCCCAGCTTCGAACTTAGGAGACCTTAAACGCTTTAAATTCGAGACATACAACAATAATCGATACGTCTGCTCTCTGTTTGGTGATTCAAGAGGCACGGTATCCTCCGTATTCCCAGTCTGTGAGTAACACAATGTATTGTTTCGTATGTACGTATAAGTTTATGTTATTTTTGTGACAACGAAAAACTGGATCTCATCATGTTACATGAGCTTCGTTAACATTTAGTTTAATACTGGGTTGATATCGTAATGATACGTTGCAAACTAACTACCGTAATATTCTTTGTAATCTAATACATCATGTCTCTATTCAGTAGTGTGTGCCGTTATAGAGTGCTTGAGGTCGAGTGGTATGGTCCACGAGGTCTTCTGACGGTAAATGGAAATGAATGTATGGCATCGCTGGCCGGGAGGCCCCGTGCCGAAGTTCGGCCGCAGGGTGCAAGTCTTATTTCATTCGACACCACACTGGGTGACTTGCGCGCCGCTGATGAGAATGAGTTGATGATGAGGACAACACAACACCCAGTCCCCGAGCGGAGAAAATCTCCAACCTAGCCGGGAATCGAACCCGGGCCCTCTTGCATGAGAGAGGAGCGCGTTACCACCCAGCTAAGCAGGCGGACCTTTTGACGGTGGTCTTTTGTTTGTGGTTTTCGTGAGTGGTCGGCTGTGCGACCAACCAGCCAAGTGAGGGTAAGGACTTGACATTTCATTGGATATGGAATAATTTTGTGAGTATGTGTTTCACATTAATATCTCAAGGGACTTCGATTATTTTTCTTTGTTTTTCTGCGAGTGATTCTGCATGACTTTACGATCTGTAACATTGTCTACGGGGTCTGAGGCAGCTGTGAACAGCCGTTACTTTCTGCAGTTAATACTTTTATTCGTGTGTCAGAGGCTTTTATATTTTTTGCAGTGCTTGTTGTTGTTGTTGAGTAGGACTCTTTTGCTGCTGGGGGATACGGAACTGAGGTCCCTGGTGGAGTCGCAGTGGGAACAGAGAAGAAGGGGTTCGGGTCCCAATGACGAACTGATATATTCAGACTACCATCAGTGTCAAACATTCGGGGAGATGAGGAGGTACGCAAACTGCCTACAGTCAAAGACTTAATCGTATTTGCAAAATTTCCGCCGGCCGGGGTGGCCGGGCGGTTCTAGGCGCTACAGTCTGGAACCGCGCGACCACTACGGTCGCAGGTTCGAATCCTGCCTCGGGCATGGGTGTGTGTGATGTCCTTAGGTTAGTTAGGTTTAAGTAGTTCTAAGTTCTAGGGGACTGATGACCTCATCCCATTGTGCTCACAGCCATTTGAACCATTTCTTTTTGCAAAATTTCCTGTCATTTTAACTGCATGTAAATGTTCATATTTTTTTCTCTGCTTCAAAATACTGATTGCGGACAGAAGTTTTGTCCTCGGATGTTGTTCTTTCCTTTTTTGTAAATGGGGCCATTCCAGGACCGAGGAGACTGTTGCTGTCCACATACTGGCCGTTAGTAGTACTGAATGTTCTAGTTCAGCAGCGATCCGCAGTCTCCACAGATGAGGTCACACATGTAGAAGAGATACGCTAGCTATACGTCGCAGCAGTAAACCATTGCTTTCAATTCTCCAGGTAATGTATCTCCTTTGACGGTCTATGACATAAACTCCTCACTCTAACAGGTTTCCGTTCAGTTCTTCATCTCTCTACAGTTACAACGTGCATCATGTTGAGGGCCTTGTGAGGGGTCGTGATGATGGAAACGTCACCAAGCTTCTCAGTGGAGACGAATACGTGTGACTAAACAATGGTCGCCGTTTTAATAAAGATGGAATATCTTCTCATTTTATTAACTAAGCTTACTTCTCTGAATTTTGTCTCACTAAGTTCAACAGAGAACAAGAGTTTTGTGCTAAAGAAGAATTCATCATCAGTTCGGGTACAAATTACGCAATTATTTACGGAGGCTAGTATTCCTTTCCATTTCTACTGAATTTGCTTTCCTCCTGGTGTTGGGTAGGGGACGGAAAATGTTGGGGTTATCTCTTTATACACTGAAACGATCTGTCCTCCCCATTGGGACTGCTATGGCCTTGTGGCCACGAGTTTAAGAAATTTTGATCCTCTTCATCTCAGATCTTCCGCCATTATGCGACCCTCTCCGACTGAGGGGCATTTCCATGGGCGTCATACATCGTTACCTGGTGTGGTAACAGTTACTCAAGGTTTCCAGACTGAGCTGCTCCTCATGCAAGGGGAGTTCGCCTCTCTGGTACCCAACACTACGGCTGCTCTCCGCCCCTCCTCAACGAAACGGACAGTCTAGCGCGTTAGATTTTGGGCGCCTGATCCTATCCATCCACACAAGAGGTGTTCAAGATAGGACTGAATAGTGCGCGGCGCCCTTCCCCACACATCCCGCACTAGTATTGTAAATGACACAGAAGTGTCAAACTTCAGAAAAAAGCAGATTTAAATGAAAGACTGTGTTGTGGTAGAGTTCGTACACCACACAATACACACGATACATACATTGACGGAAAAAATCACAGCACCAAAAAATAATTAATGAAGAATTGTGAAATTTCGGGAATACATTTGTCTAGGTACTATACAGACATCAAAAAAAGTTATGCATCACCTCGGCTCCGAAAGTTCCGGAACCTGTAGAGAAAATTGGAACAGAGATTAACATAAACATCATTTCCGCTCTTCTTATTGCTCATGAAAACCACACATTTCATGTTGTACCACCATACAGCGAGACCTTCAGAAGTGCTGGTCCAGACTGCTGTACACACCAGTACCTCTAATACCCAGTAGCACGTCCTCTTGCATTGACCCATGCCTGTATCCGTCAAGGCATACTATCCACAAGTTCATCAAGGCACTGTTAGCCCAGATTGACCCACTCCTCATCGGCGATTCGGCGTAGATCCCTCAGAGTGGTTGGTGGGTCAAGTCGTCCATAAACGGCCATTTTCAATCGATACCAGGCTTGTACGATAGGGTTAATGTCTGGAGAACATGCTGGGTACTCTAGTCGAGCGATTTCGTTATCCTGAAGGAAGTCATTCACAAGATGTGCTCGATGGGCGCTTGAATTGTCGTCCATGAAGACGAATGCCTCGCCAATATACTGCCGAAGTTGTTGCACTATCGGTCGGAGGATGATATTCACATATCGTATGGACGTTACAGCGCCTTCCGTGACCACCAGCGGCGTACGTCGGCCCCACATAACGCCACCCCAAAACATTAGGGAACCTCCACATCACTGCACTCGCTGGATAGTGTGTGGTTAAAGCCTTGAACCTGACAGTGTTACCTCCAAACACGTCTCCGACGATTGTGTGGTTGAAGGCATACGCGACACTCATCTGTGAAGAGAACATGATTCCAATTCTGTGCGGTCCATTCACCATGTTGTTGGGCCCATCTGTACCTCGCTGCATGGTGCCGTGGTTGCAAAGATGGACCTCGCCGTGGACGTCGGGAGTGAAGCTGCACATCATGCAGCCTATTGTGCACAGTATGAGTCGTAACACGACGCCCTGTGGCTGCACGACAAGCATTATTCAACTTGATGGCGTTGCTGTCAGGGTTCCTCTGAGCCATAATGTGTAGGTAGCGGCCATCCACTGCAGTAGTAGCCCTAGGGTGGCCTGAGCGAGGCATGTCATCGACAGTTCCTGTCTCTCTGTATCTCCTCCATGTCCGAACAACATCGCTTTGATTCACTCCGAGATGCCTGGACATTTCCTGTGTTGAGAGCCCTTCCTGGCACAAAGTAACAATGCGGGAGCGATCAATCCGTGGTACTGACCGCCTACAGACAACATGAGCCGTGTACCTCCTTCCTGGTGGAATGACTGGAAATGTTCGGCTGTCTGACCCCCTCCGTCTAATAGGCGTTGCTCATGCATGGTTTTGTACATCTTTGGTCGGCTTCAGTGACATCTCTGAACAGTCAAAGGGACTGTGTCTGTGATACAATATCCACAGTCAATGTCTATCTTCTGGAGTTCTGGGAACTGGGGTGATGCAAAAAAAAATTGATGTATGTATTTAAGTGGTGAACATTGCAAGATCACAGGTTGATCTAAGTGCGAGATAAGCCGTTGCAAATGTGAAATACTGGTACATTAATAACCGATGTAACTGCCAGAATGCTGAATGCAAGCTTGCAGTCGTACAATTACTGGTAAATAAAGTACCTCCTCTTCTGGCCAGGCTGTATAACAAATGCCTACAGATTAAAATATTCCCGAATATTTGGAAGCAAGCAGATGTTATTCTGAGGAAGCTGGGCAAGGATTCACGGTAGTGCTAATCATACAGGCCTATTTTCCTTTTAGACGCTTTAAGAAAAGTTTTTGAGAAGTTGGTCTGCTCAAGATTGACGAGTCATCGGGAACTAGCAAGAATGCATGAGTGGCATTTCGGTTTTCGCCTGGGGTGTTCCACTGAGGATGCTATAAACCTGGCAGCGAAATTTGCCTCTCCATCAATCTGCTCGTATGTTCTTCGAGTAATGGTTGACATATATGATGCGTTTGACAACCTGTGGTGGCCGGTATTGGTACTGATGATGTCCCTCGATGCCGGTGTGACCAAGAACATCATCAAAGGATGAAACTTCCTGGCGGATTAAAACTGTGTGCCGGCCCGAGACTCGAACTCGGGACCTTTGTCGGGGCCTCTAGTTTTACTAGGTCCCGGCCGCAGAAGAGCTTCTGTGAAGTTTGGAAAGTAGGAGACGAGGTACTGGCAGAATTGAAACTGTGAGGAGGGGTCGTGAGTCGTGCTTGGGTTGCTCAGTTGGTAGAGCATTTGCCCGCGACAGGCAAAGGTCCCAATTTCGAGTTTCGGTCCGGCACACAGATTTAATCTGCCAGGAAGTTTCATATCATCACACATTCCGCTCCAGAGTGAAAATCTCATTCTTGATCATCGAAGGATGCCCCCAGAGCTCAGTATGTGGCACCATTTTCGGAAAGTGAATACGGATCTGCTACTTCAGTCTCTGCAGGAGGAATCATCGGTATTGGGGGTCGTATCCTACGCAGATGATCTGCTGATTCTGGTGCAAGGTAACAGTCATTCACAAGTCCAAGACCGATGCACAATTGCAATGGGAATCTTAATAACTTGGTGTGGACGCACAAAGATGACTATGGCCCATCAAAAGTAGTTATATATTACGATGAAGGGCAAGTTATTTAGATATCCTTCAGTACGAATAAATGACGGTAAGGTTCATCAAGGAAAAGTAGCTCGATACTTGGAGGTGAACCAGGATCAGGGATGGAGCTTTGGACTCACACATTGAACCTGATTAGTACTGGGCAGCGGAAGTCCTACCTTCCTTCCTATGCTGTCAGGCTTCATCACGATAGTCTGCTGGCCTCTATTGTGGGATACGGCTCTAGCCTACTGAGCCACAGATTGCGGCTTGTGAGGCCATCCAAAGAAACATACTAATGAGGTTAATAAAGGCATTTGGAACATCTCCCACAGATGGGTTGGTGGTCATAATTGGCCTACGCCCGTTATATTTGATAATAATCTGAAGGCCTGCAGTGTTCTGGCTAAAAAGAAACCTAGAGAGAATATGGGAAATAATGGGAAAACACTTGGAGAATAAGAATTAAGTCACAAATGAAGTGTTAAATGTTTGGCAAGAACAGTGAAATCATTCTGAAACTGCTAGGAGAGTACATAAGATTTTTTTAGACATAAGGGAAAGATTAAGAAAGAAATATCTGATATCTGCTGCCAAGTAGAGGGACGGTGCCCCTTCTTACGGGAGATGGCCCGTGTCCTGTGTATCTTCACATGCTAGGGAAACTGGAATCAGAACGCCGTGATTGTGGGGCCGATCCAGATAACCCAGAGCATATACTGTTTGAATGTCCTGTTCTCACAGATATTATCAGAACAGTAACAGAAAGCTTAAATTCTCACAACTTGAAAGAATTTATCTCTAACCAGGAAACATAGGCCTATTGTAGACTGGATATATTGGCTAATAAAATCTCTAACAACAAGCAGATGATGCACAAGCAAAATAGAATGTAACGGCTCACTAGGTGAACAGTAAAGAGGATGGAAAAGAGGCAGGCGTGCGAGATGGATGCTCCCCTCACGTCATAGACGAGATAGGGAGCATTTAGAGGAAGGCATCGAAGGGGAGTCGTCGGACGGATTCGGCCATCGCAGGACTGGACCGCCGCCCCGATCTCGAACCCTCGTCGAGAAGGTGGCGCCTCCCCTCCATCTTGCCATTTCTGAAATGTAATTAGTTAGCACTCAAGTAGAATGTAGAACAGTAGTAGTAGATGTGGTGCTACTGTAGTTGTTAGAAAAGATGACGGGTTAAATAAATATAAATGAAACTTAATTAAGACAGTGGTTAACCTATTAGTAGCCGGCCCAAGTTCCCGTTCCTAGAGATGGTAACGTTGTTAATTAGTAACCGGAGCTAAGTAGGCCGGAAAGTGTATGTTGTAAAGATGTAAATAAGTAAAGATGCTAATGTAACATGCAGAGATGTACTATTAACCATTGTAAAAATAGTAAATAAATGTAATGAAACAGAAGTATTTACAACATAAAATTATACACCTAACTGGTTGCTTATAACTGGAAAGTACTTTGACCTAGGTTTCGACACCTACAAGGGGTGCCTACATCAAAATGAAATTTTTATAAATCCTATAAAACAACAAATAGAAAATTAGGTATGACAAAAAGCACATTAACCAAGATGACTGTTTTCACGATATACAAAGGTTACTTACATAAAATTCCATTGCTAAAAAGCATTAGTCAAAATTTCGAGCAGCTATGCTCAAGTCAAAAGTGAAATTCAGCGTCCTAGCCTTTGCCACGTGTGTCCAGCTGGGAACAACATCAGAGCGATCGGCCCAGCGGTTTTCTTTGCTGCCACGAAAACAATACAAGTCGTGCCACCTGTCAGGCGCGGACAGTGAGCTGTGTCCACTTGAAAAATTACATCAGAAACAACTGAAAAAACGACAGTTTTAAAAATAAACTGTAAAGAAAGAGAGCTTAATGTCTTTTTGAAAATACACAGTAGCCCAGTAGGTTAACTATAACAGCGCCATCTGTTAGGCCTTACAGAAATTCCTATTACGTAAAAGACAGAACGAACTCGAAAAAATTTTACAAGCAGCTGCAAAATCCAGAAAATATTGTCATGAAGGTAATTTCAGCAGCACGTATTTATGAGATTAGAATAAAATGATGTTTCTCAACCACAAGCAAGGAAAATATAGTAAAAAAATACAAGAATCAAAATGCGGTGGACTGAAACCATCGAAAACATTTTTGTTACATACTTGTAACAGTTCATTGAGGGTGAGGCCATCGTTCTTACAAATATGATTAAAAACCACAAGCTCTTCTAGTACATCGAGCACGTGAAATTTCTTTTATCTATGTAAACTGGAAATTTCTTCAACGCATTTAGGTTTGTGTCCGGAAATTAGCAGGTTATCACTAAAAATGGAACTGTGTACGTTAGTGCCTGTTTTTCCAAACAGATGTCCCTTTTACCTAACACTAAAAGACCTTCCAGTTTGTTCTCTATAATAAATGGGACGTGTATCACAAATGTTTTAATGCACTCTGCGAGCTAACACCCCAAAGACGTTCGGGCTCACATGCCGTTCGTCTTCGTCGAAATGTCTTGATTCAAACTTGTCTAGGGGTTGAACCGCAGGTGTCGCATTACACTCCCTAAATTACACACTTGTCACCCTTTGGTTAAATACTCTGGCTGATGGCAAGTTTGCGAAATACAAAGTTAACATAACATATAATAACAGTAATAATAATATCGGGAACTAAATTAACGACCCATAAATGACGTAGATCACACAGTTGCGATTTGGTTAGAATAATGTTTATTCAGAAAGCAAACTACACTACTGGCCATTAAAATTGCTACACCACGAATATGACGTTCTACATACGCGAATTTTCAAAAAATGGCTCTGAGCATTATGGGACTCAACATCTGAGGTCATCAGTCCCCTAGAACTTAGAACTACTTAAACCTAACTAACCTGAGGACATCACACACATCCATGCCCGAGGCAAGATTCGAACCTGCGACCGTAGCGGTCACGCGGTTTCGAGACTGAAGAGTCTAGAACCGCTCGCCACACCGGCTGGCGATTAGCTTTTCAGAGCATTAACACAAACCGAGCGAGGTGGCGCA
Source organism: Schistocerca piceifrons (assembly GCF_021461385.2). NCBI lineage: Eukaryota > Metazoa > Arthropoda > Insecta > Orthoptera > Acrididae > Schistocerca > Schistocerca piceifrons. Next base: position 7,205,213 of record NC_060149.1, read on the forward strand.
GTGGTTAGACACTGGACTCGTATTCGGGAGGACGACGGTTCAATCCCGCGTCCGGCCATCCCGATTTAGGTTTTCCGTGATTTCCCTAAATCGGTCCAGGCAAATGCCGGGATGGTTCCTTTCAAAGGGCACGGCCGACTTCCTTCCCCGTCCTTCCCTAATCCGATGAGACCGATGACCTCGCTGTCTGGTCTCCTTCCCCAAACAAACCAACCAACCATTAACACAAGGTTGGCGCCGGTGGCGACACCTACAACGTGCTGACATGAGGAAGGATTCCAAGCGATTTCTCATACACAAACAGCAATTGACCGGCGTTGCCTTGTGAAACATTGTTGTGATGCCTCGTGTAAGGAGTAGAAATGCGTACCATCACGTTTCCGACTTTGATAAAGGTCGGATTATAGCCTATCGCGATTGCGGTTTATCGTATCGCGATATTGCTGCTCGCGTTGGTCGAGATACAATGACTGTTAGCAGAATATGGTATCGGTGGGTTCAGGAGGGTAATACGGGACGCCGTGCTGGATCCCATCGGCCTCGTATCACTAGCAGTCGAGATGACAGGCATCTTATCCGCATGGCTGTAACGGATCGTGCAGCTACGTCTCGATCCCTGAGTCAACAGATGGGGACGTTTGCAAGACAACAACCATCTGCACGGACAGTTCGGCGACGTTTGCAGCAGCATGGACTATCAGCTCGGAGACCATGGTTGCGGTTACCCTTGACGCTGCATAACAGACAGCAGCGCCTGCATGGTGTACTCGACGACGAACCTGGGTGCACGAATGGCAAAACGTCATTTTTTCGGATGAATCCAGGTTCCGTTTACAGCATCATGATGGTCGCATCCGTGTTTGACGACATCGCGGTGAACGCACATTGGAAGCGTGTATTCGTCATCGCCATACTGGCGTATCACCCGGTGTGATGGTATGGTGGGCCATTGGTTACACATCTCGGTCATCTCTTGTTCGCACTGATGGCACTTTGAAGAGTGGACGTTACATTTCAGATGTGTTACGACCCGTGGCTGTACCCTTCATTCGATCCCTGCGAAACCCTACATTTGAGCAGGATAATGCACGACCGCATGTTGCAGGTCCTGTACGGGCCTTTCTGGATACAGAAAATGTTCGACTGCTGCCCTGGCCAGCACATTCTCCAGATCTCTCACCAATTGAAAACTTCTGGTCAATGGTGGCGGAGCAACTAGCTCGTCGCAATACGCCAGTCACTACTCTTGATGAACAGTGGTATCGTGTTGAAGCTGCATGGGCAGCTGTACCTGTACACGCCATCCAAGCTCTGTTTGACTCAATGCCCAGGCGTATCAAGGCCGTTATTACGGCCAGAGGTGGTTGTTCTGGGTACTGATTGCTCAGGAGCTATGTACCCAAATTGCGTGAAAATGTAATCACATGTCAGTTCTAGTATAATATATTTGTCCATGAATTCCAGTTTATCATCTGCATTTCTTCTTGGCCAGTAGTGTAACTTTGTGCTGTCACTCACTCCAGTTATCTCCACGATTGCGATGCAGTCCACAACGACATATACTGCACACCACTAACCAGACTAAGTGAAAATTTGAAGAACGACGTGTTCATCTGGATAAGTTGCTGCCTAGATTATAAGAGAAACATTCAGATTACAGTTTACTGATGATCTCACATTGCTATCTATGCTAAGTACAGTCACTGACGCCTCGCCCTTTTAAAATGCGTAACTGCAACGTTTTACCATTCATTAGAAAGCATAACAGGCAAGGAGACAAACTGCTCCTGACGTACTGTCATATCTCATGCGTCACTAGTACCTTGCAGGAAACCAACTGGACCGAATAATTCATGTTAAGTGCAGGTATTTTAACAAAGAAGTGCGTGTTCTTCAACCGTAAAACGTGGACGGAAAATAGTCATCTAGGAGCATCGCACCCAGCAATATCAACGTACTACACTATTGAATGTTGCGAGAACAGAAGAGGTTCTCTCGTGGAACTGCAGAGTATGCAGTAGCAACATTTTGATTGTGGAACAGCAAAGGAAAATCTGTGCTCTTCATGCACAGTTGGAGGAAGCAAGGAAAGAACTGATAAGTATCAAGGGTGATAAGGGGGGGGGGGGGGGAGGGTGGTTGGCAACTGGCAGCTGGTAGGAGGATAGGAAGAAAGAGAACGCGATCTGACAGTATTATCATCAACACCAAAAACAGTTATCTATCACTGCCAGAGTTAAGTGGAGCAGAGCCTCAGGTAGAACGAGGAGCAGGAAATGTGCAGCACACTTCAACCGAGGCCAAGAAGCCTAGGAATGTACAAAGTGTTAGGAAGAAGAAAGTGCTGCTGCTAGGTTGTAGACATGGGTGAGGTGTAGGCTTGCAGTTACAGGTACGTTTTGGGGCAGCGCACCAGGTCACCAGTATCTTTAAGCCAAATGCATGGCTAAGTCATGTGATGGAGGAATTAGGGTCTTTATGTAAGGACTTTACAAAAGAGGACCATGTAGTGACAGTGGGTGGGCTGGGAAACAGTTTGGACAGGGATGGGGCATATGACATAGGTGGTGACCTGGACAAGATAGCTTCCCTGACTCATGGCACCAACGTACACTTTCATGAGCTGTTCCGGTGTCATGATCGACCACACCTTGATGGAGGTGTGAGGCTCTGAGGACAGCCTACTTTGCTCATGTTTCTCTGGTGCCCGTCGGGCCTGTCAACAGATGGGGTTTCACTAGGCATGGCCAACACCTAAACAGGACTGGGAAGGAAAGATTGGTACAGCTGATTAATGAAAGTATAGGGGCGGATCTCGGGCCACACATAGTCAAATACCTGTTGTCATGGGTAGGAAAAGTAGGTCGTTTTTAGGATAAATCCAGACAACAGGTTCCCCTACCTAAAGAGTATCTCTAGCAGTTTAAAAAATACTGAAACAATTACTCACAAGACAGATATTAACACTTCAAATATCACACATACCAGATGTCACAGAGAAAAACAAACCATTGGAAAGAGTGACATGGGGTATTTCACAGACTTAACAATCCTACATCAAAACATGCAGTCAATAAAAAATAAAATACAGCTATTAGAAGTTGAGCTCCAATCTTTGAACTGCACAATAGTTTGTGTTATTGAGCACTGGTGTAGAGACACAGAAATCCAACATGTAGTGTTATCACTGTATGAAAGGGCAAATTATTACTGCAGAAATGCTTCAAGGGGTGGAGGATCATGCATTTATATCAGAAATGGGATACTTTTCAAATCAAGACATGACCTCAGTACATTAAGTGAGGACAAACACTTTGAAATATCAGCTATTGAATTAACAGGGCTTGGTATCACCAAGATATTAATCATTTTGTGTGCTTATAGATCTCCCAGTGGTAGTGTGGACTCTTTTTTTCAATAAATTAACAGAAGTTCTAGATAAAGTCTCAAGTACAGAGATCAACACAATTCAGTGTGGGAACATTAACATCAACACTAATATCATAAATGAATCCAGCAGCACCTTCATAAATATGCTTCAAAGTTTTGACATGTTCCTATTGGTCAATAGTGCAACTAGGGTTACTACAATGACTGCATCAGTAATTGACAATGTGACCACAAATATGGACAGGTATAACACTTTTCTCGTTATACCTCACTTTTCTTTAACAACCCAACTGAAGTCCTGTCACAGGAAAAGCCATGCACAACACTCACCTGTCGTGACACAAACTAGTGTTACCCTCTGGGAGGGTTTTGTGTTTTGACCGTGTGTGTATCTAATGGATGAGGGTACCGGACAGTAACTTTGAATATATTGTATTTTAACAGAAAACTAAACAGGCTTTAACTTTGATGATTCATTATAGAAGAAAAGTTCATAAGAATGAAACAATAAACGGTCGCCAGCACAATTTGGCATATGTATTTGAAATATTACCTTTAAGAGAATTGAATACTAGTTGTTGAAGTGAGTTTCATAAAGATTCCCGTTGAATATCACACTGAATACACAGGAGTACAGGGAAATCTTAGTTATGGGTATCAGTAGTTACCATTAATGCACAAACCAGTAATTATAGAAAGCAAAATTATACAGAACTCATAATATATATGACAGTATAACTCATAATAATCACACTTACAATCACGATCATCACGTGACTCGGTACTGAGATGTTACTGCAGGAAACACCGAATTCAAGTTGGACATGGAGGGACTTCTGACGTAACTGTCATATGTATATCACAAATAAAGTTTAAATAATACCACAATTACACTAATTATACTCCCATTTATAGAATTTTATCAGATTTATTTAGTAGCAATAACATTCCAATTATCTTTCTAATATGAGAAAATTATGATGGGGTCCCATAAACAGATACTGCCTGACTAATCAAACTCTATGATTATTTCAGTAGCAAAATTCAGTTCTACTAAATTTAATTGTTAGCCTCACTTGGAATAGTTTATGTTATTAATTTTTAAAGCAAATTAATGAACACTGAGCTTGATTAACTTCAAAAAATCGTTTATGGTAATACTCAAGGCTAAATTATGTTTCAAATAAGTTTAACTTAAGTACCTTTTTCATCACCTGTGAAGCAGGTATTTTATACAGTAACATTTACACAATCTGGCACTGAATTTTTGGACATTTAATACACAAGGGTACATCATTAGTTCGTTTGAAACAGGATACTCAGGAGGTGATCCTGTATAAGTTCATGATTAGGATAAAGGTTATGGTTCTAAACACAGGTTTATAGCACTTGGATTATTGTTGAAAAGACTAACACAAATTAACTGGTACATACTCTAATACTTATATGTATAGCTGAAGTTGGTGGAGCAGTGGCGAAGTAGTGGTGGCAAGTGATGTGGCGGCTAACTGTACTCACAGCTATTGATGTTTCAATGCTCTTTACAATTTCTCTTTGGCGACTGATTTTTAACGTGTTAGAGCCATTCCTTACTGCCGAGAGTACCATGCAACAGTCAAATCTACATCCGAGGCTAAATTCCTTGCAGACGGCTTCCAATTGCCTCCCTTGGCACCCTCGGTGTGTACCCTGTAATGGCTAAGCACTGACTGCGTACTGTTCACACCAAGGAGCCACGCAGTTCGATCGCGAAAATCACCTTTTACAACGCGCCAAGCCACAGAGGAACTTCCCTACATATTTTACGTTATACAATACAAGTGTCCTAAGCATGAACCAGCTTCCAATATACAATGTTTTCTTTATAAACATGCACATATTACAAAATTTCATTGTTTTAAACATTATTTAGTTTTTTTCCAAACATACATTACAAACTTTAAATTTAGTGTCACAAATAAGTAACAAAGAACAAACGCTTCTTAATCACAGATACACCAGGCGACAGACTACAGAACACGAGAAACAGAATCTGAATATGAGGACACCTTAGAACAAGAAAGCGAAAAACCACTGAGCATGAACGATTTGTTAAAAATGTTGTCTGCTCAAATCGCAGCACACAGTATCAACATTAACAATCAAATTAAAACACAAGTTGCAACACAGAGTAGCAATATTAACAACCAGATTAAAACACTTGAGAAAGCACAAATTGAAATGCAAGCTGTTAAAATCAGCAAACAGATCGAAGAAGTAGATTCAAAAGTAGGTGTTGTGAGTAGTGCAATCAAGGACTTACAAATCGAGATAAATACAATCAGTGACAATGTTGCCACTGTGCAAGGCCAGATTAATGATATCAACGATAGGTTTGCTACAGAAATAATGAAAATTCGAGATACTGTAGAAACTTTGGTGATAACAAAAGTTGATGAGAAAGTTTTCAGCCTCAAAATCGAATTTATAAACAAATGTACACTGAAATTTCTCAGTTCAGACAAACGGTAAATGAGTCAGAAAAAGAACTGAGTAAGCAGGTAACAACTAGCGAAAAAAAGTGTGAACAGAACGGTTTACAGATTTAAGGTAAAGTGAGCGATCTTGAACGTAAAATAAGAGGAAAATCGAATTATGCCAGAATAATTTGTAGCAAACTGCTGGAAGCCGAAGAACGATTCGATCGAGCAAAAAGACATAATGGATAGCACCCCTTAGATTTTTTAAAAAATTGAATAAGGAATTTTCCTGATTATGTAATGGATCTGGAAAAGATCAATGTAGTCATTAGCGTCTTAGCTGGCGATGTGAAAAGATGGGGACTAAATCTGAATACAGAACAAATGTCCTTTGACGAATTGAAACAAAAATTTGATGAGGAATACTGGCCAGAACAAAAATAGGACTACCTATGGCGAGAATGTATCGTGGCAAGGTTGTATGACAACCGAGGCAGAATCGCAATGAAAGAGCTTTGCGAGATGTGTTACTGAAAATTGACACATTTGAGAAACAGACGTACGGAATCCAAAATAGTGTTGGAACTATGGAAAAAGCTCCCAGAAGATTCAAAACATTATGTGGGAAGGTTCTCGTCGTTTTTGGAAAGAGTAGAAGATGAAGATCACTGAAGTGGAAATGGTGATTATCATCAAAACAGTAACAACCGGACGAGGGAAAGTCACGAGCATAATGAACGAACTTAGGATGGACGCAAACGTGTAACTATGGTGCAAAGAGGTAGAGGCAGAGGTCGGGGTAACATGTCATTTCGCAGTAGGGGGTTTGAACCGAGAAACTTTCAAAACCGAAATATTGAAGGAAACTAAGGCCCGCTTGTTTTACGGGCCAGTTTTGTGCGGACAAATATTACGGGCCCAAACTAAAGAAACCATATTGGGCAAAACGAAGTGAATGTAAGACTCGAGCTAAAGACAGCTTTAGGCATACAGATATGTATAAGAGGATGTACCTGTTAATTTGTGTGTTTTCAATAATACTCCAAGTTCCATAAACCTGTGTTTAGAACCATAACTTTTATCCTAATCATGAACCTATGCAGGATCACCTCCTACGTGCTCAGAAAACCGAGTATCCTCTTTCAATCGAACTAGTGATGTACCCTTGTGTATTAAATGTGCAAAAATTCAGTGCCAGGCTGTCTAAAATACCTGCTCCACAGGTAATGAAAAAGGCACATAATTTAAACTTACTTGAATCACAATTTAGCTTTGATTACTACCATCGAGCTCAGAGCTGAATAATTTGCTTTAAAAATTAAAAACATAAACTATTCGAAGTGAGACTAAGAATTAAATGTAGTAGAATTGAATTTTGCTACTGAAATAATCATAGAGTTTGATTAGTGAGACAGTATAAATTTACGGGTCCCCACCATAATTTTCTCATATTAGAAAGACAATTGGAATATTATTGCTACAAAAGGATTCTGATACATTTCTATAAATGGGAGTATAAACAGTGTAATTGTGTTATTATTTAATTTTTATTTATGGTGTTTACATATCAGTTACGTCAGTAGCCCCTCCGTGTCCAACTTACGTACGGTGTTTGCTGCAGTAACATCTCAATACTGAGTCAAGTAATGATCGTGATTGTAACTATGATTATTATAAGTTCGGTACAATTTCGCTTTCTATGATTACTGGTTTGTGCATTAGTGGTAACTACTGCTACCCACAACTTAGATTTCCTTGTATTCGAGTCTCCCCATTGTGCTATTCAACGGGAATCTTAATGAATGTCACTTCAACAACAAATATTCAGTTTTCTTAAAGATAACATTTCCAATTCATGTGCCTGATTGGGCTGGCGACTGTTTATTGTCTCATTAGTATGATCTTTTCTACTTTTATGAAACCTCAATTTTAAAGCCTGTTTAGTTTTCTGTTAAAATACAATATATTCAAATTTACTGCCCGATACCCACATCCATTAGACACAAACACGGTCAAAACTCAAACCCCTCCCAAAGGGTAACACTAGTTTGTGTCACGACAGGTGAGTATTATGATGCTAGTCTATAGTCCCTGACATTTAACTTCTCTATCCTTGTGGTTACGTAGTGTTCAAAGAGGCACAGAACTTCTCAATCCAGAATTTTCCACATCCTCTAGGCGCACAATAAGCTCAAATGTTCTGATGAAACAAAATAATTTTATTTTCAGGACACTACTGTATGTAATGGTCCTGTTCCGCTCTAATATCTTTCAGTACTATCTGTCTGTAACCTAACTCTAACGTAAAAAATGAGTCCCTTTGACTGCAGTAAGACAGAGATTTTGTCTTGTGTGAGTTTGGTCCCCCTAACACACTGTGCAAGATGCTCTGCTAATTTTTTCTTTCCCTCTTCTGTTCATGTGCAGTCCAAGATTGGCGTATTAGTGTATTTCCATCTCTCAATCGCAGCAAGAGGTACGGCAGAGATATGGGTCTTTGTTTCAGTCAAAAGCAATTCGCTCGGATCTTTGTTCACATGGCTAACAGCCATGTTAACCCAGGGTTGGTCATGTTGCTGCCAAACCTTCTACAAACCTCAAATGAGTGTTGCTGTTGCTTCACCTGTTTACCCCAGGTCACCTTTAATGCTATATTCTAACAAGCGAACCTCTCCATCGCAGCCTCTCAGAAATGTAAAGACCGTCATAAACAGAACACAGATTAAGCATGAAAACAGGAACTGTGAACAGAGAAGCAAAATAGAAACAGTGAAGGTCCAAACTGGAGATGTGCAACAGCTAGCGAAATAGAAGAGCCACGATGTCGTGGTTATGCGGTCACGGTGTTGAACTGGAAAGCTGCAGATCCGTGTTCAAATTTCATTCGTACTTCCCCCTTTTTTTCTTTTTCTTTAAGTCATTGACGTGTCTGTCCGCTGTACTCAAATTTGTGTGTGTGTCGTGGTGTGACGTGGCTCCCGAATGTCAACCGAAAAGTTTGATGACAAGGTGACAAGTCAACTGAATCCTCCAACGGAAATCACTTCTAGAGTGTCACATACGACATTAGTGACAGTATCTGTGTCATATGATAGGAATCTCTTATCGACGCTCCTAACCTGTACACCTGGTGGGTGAGTGATATATGCCTGCTTGCCTGATTTAGGTGTTAAAATGAATGTGAATGTGATCACTCCCAAAGAAATGATGAAAACATAACAGTCTCCAGTAATTAAAACTTCCGGGCTAAGAGGCCGTGGTCCAATAGCAGAAATACGTCTCCCTGACGTTTCGTTGCCAGCTGCGGGCAACATCATCTGAGGTGAGTCTACGACTGGCTGCTAGGCCGTGGAGGTCCTGTTTATATAGAGCACGTAGAGGGCGCCACCATTCGTCACGTGTTGTCAACAGTAAAACTATCTCTGGCTGGCGTCATTACTCTCGATCGAAGGTAATCGATTGTCACATCTTTGGTGCAAAGTCGATCGCCATATCTTATCTAGCTTCAAGCCTTCTTCTTTCCTGTTAAAATTATTGTGGTGTTTAAAAATCTCTACAGCCTCTCTATACATACGTGTATAATAATGCGATGTCTTAGCTAGCACGCTCGTCTCACTAAATTTTATTTCATGGTCACCCGTTTCAAAAACATGTTCTGCTACAGCCGATTTGTCCGTGTGTCCCAGTCGACAGTTCCTTTTATGTTCAGTTAGGCGAGTATTGATACTTCTTTTTGTGGTTCCAATATAAACCTTCTCACAACTACACGGTATCTTATAGACACCAGGAGTAGCTAGAGGGTCTCGTGCATCTTTCGCCGATCTTAAGCATTCACTAATCTTCTTGGTGGGTCTGAAGATTGTTTCAACTCTGAACTTGGCCAGCACTTTCCCGATACGGTCCGTGATATTGTGGATGAATGGAAGAAAAACTTTCCCCACCGATGGTTGTTGTTGTTGCACGTTTTCGGACATTTTTCTTCTGGGATGGAGTGCTCTATCTATCTCCTTGCCAGCGTACCCATTTTTCTGGAAAGCGGTTCGCAAGTGGTTTAGTTCCTCTTGCAAATAAGCTGGCTCACAGATTTTATTAGCCCTGTCCACCAATGTCTTGATAATACCTCTCTTCTGCCTGGGATGATGGTTTGAATCCTTATGAATATAACGATCGGTATACGTATCTTTTCTGTAGACTTTGTGACCCAGAGTCCCATCTGCTCGTTTAATTACTGAGACGTCCGTCGTGAGGTCGTTTCGTTTTGTTTCGATTTTTGTTTAGACATAGCGTGCGCATACGACAGCGCGGTTCTCTGGCATCGTGCCTAAGCTTACAGTGGGGTCTGAACTACTAGCAGGTTTGTATGTTTTCAGTGGGATCCTGTGATTACAAGGTGATGCGCCTCCAGAAGTGCGTACCTCGTATTTGTTTCATACAAGTACCACATGTTACGAGTCTCGAGTTACGTTTTGGATGTTTTGACTCCTGATTTCCTTTGTTGTAACATAGTCCTCACACGTTTATTTGTTGTTCTCATTTCTGCGAGAGTTCTGTATGGTATCCCGCCTGCTCTCACTATTCATCACATTTACTTGTGACGGCAATATTTTCTTACCACATGACGCATATTCTGTAACCAACGTATAGTATGAAAACTGCCAAGAGAATGAACAGGAATGTCAATGACCGGACGGACAGTTCATAATTTTGGGGAAAAATGGGGCATGAGGGAGATTTTAACACGGATCGTCCACTTGCAGCCAATACCATGAACATTTAACCGCGACCCGTTGGCTATTCCACATCGCCGGATGTTGCAGATCTTCACCTAGGATCGTTCACTGTTCCTAATTTGCTTCTTTTTATCAGAGTTCATTAAAGCTTCTTCCTGTTTTCGTGCTTGATCTGTGTTCAGTTTTTGAGGGACTATCGACTGGGTCATGTTACCATTAAATCTGAGGGGGTGCGATCGGGAGTTCCCTTTGTAAGTTGCTAGACAGGCTGTTACCTGCTCCTCCTACGACAAGTACCTTACCTTCTCCATCAAAATTTCTGCACGAGACCCCTACATTCCCTGTCAACTGGCTAAGCTTGGTGCTAGGTTTCATGATGCTTGCGACCTGGTATTTTACACCTGGCGTTTCCTTTACCAGATGGTCTACGCCGCTCCCGTGACTGATTTCTAACAGCAAGACTTACATGACTTTTCTACTTGTCTAGCTTTAAAGTCGTTCCTACTCGTCTGCCACACCCTACTAATCTCATTAACCGGTTAAGGCTTTTCTCCTACTTCAGTTAACAAATCAAATTGATTGATAACCGGAAATTGAAATATAATTTCTGAGGTTTTCTCCTTTTGCATATTACTTGTCACCTTGTCCCAGCTCACAAGTCTTCTTCCCCCTTTATCCTATCTAATTCAAAATACGGCATTTCTAATTCTGTCTGTTGAGCACGAATCTTCCTTCCCTATTCCACGATTTTCTTGTCTCGACTGCATAATCTACAACACAATGGAAGAGCCTCATCTGACACTTTTTTAGCTTCCCCACGGCGTTCTCCCCGGTGAAACACCAATCCCCAATCCTGTCATTCTTCTCCCATAACAGTTAACCTGCGACAGCAACCACATTTGTCACTATTACAGTAAATTAAAAATCACTACATAACACTTAAATTGTAATAAAGAAATAATTAGTAAAAACTTCTCTTTTGGTGAGTTGTGCAGCCAACATCCATGCGTCGGGCAGACGTAGAATAACACGGCAGATGTTCGTTGAACGTAAGACGTATAAGACACAAAGTGAATGAAAACAAAAAGGCACGATATTTTCTAACAACAGTGTTAAACTGACGCTATCAGGAAATTATGCAAAGCCCTGTAATGAACCCAAAACATCACGTAACGGTTAGACGGCGGGCATAGGCTAACACTCGCTTTCAAACACAGCACTGATATTCACTGAACATAAGTTTTAATCCACGTAAGTGATAGATCGAATGAAAACTCTAAACAGCACGATATTTACAACTGCAGTATTAAACATACACTACCTGTAAACTACAAAGCGCACTGCAGTGCCGAAAAGGACTTGTAAAATCAGCCACTACTGTTGTTTATGGCAGAGCACTTCGGTGCGGCCGTCCGCCACAGCTGCCAACAACACTGATAGTCGGTACATTACGCTGAAATGATAATCATTTGCTTCTCCAGGTATGCAGTATACTTCATGTCAGTTTGATGTTTTTTTGCAGTTCGTCTTCATGGATTTTGCAATTTTAATAGTCAGCAGTGTCAACTACGTTTAAGATGGAATGGAAAACATTATACGCCCTATGTCGCGTATAAGCCACTATTCAGTCACGAGCTCATGTTCATAAATTTGTCGAGATATTCAGCATTCCAAAAGTGCAATGACACACACACACACACACACACACACACACACACACACACACACACACACAGAGAGAGAGAGAGAGAGAGAGAGAGAGAGAGAGAGAGAGAGAAGGGCGCGCACAGGTGTGTTCTTTCATTTCATACAAACCATCTCTGAAGGCGTCTGAGGCGCTGAATGACACTTTTGGCTGCTACCCTTCTAATTTACTGGACAACATACCTAATTTCTGTCCCATTTTTTCCAGGGAATATTGTCTACTAAAGTTGTTACCACTGGTTCAGCACCACTTACAAGCTGTAGCACTGCGGACGTTGATTGGATCCATATCTTCAAGTATTTTGAATCTTCACGAGGTGGTACATAGAGTAGGCCTACTAAGTAGGTATAACCCCTCATATTTCTTTTTATGATGTGATTGGTAGTGGCTCAAGAAGCTTTTGATACGAATATGAGAACACAATATTGTTCAGAACATAATTCGGTCACATCGTTTTGCTCTGGTAATTTGTAGGCCCGTAAATAAACGAATCGCGGTTTGAGACAAAGTTATTGAAGCAACAGCAGTATATGGCATATTCCCAGATATCTGGGGAAGACTGCAATCTAATCAGTTTAACCTACCTTAAGGCATGGTTCATCTCATCAATGGCCATGATAATGCAGACAATATTTGCTTCAAACTGGGAAACGGTACTTAAACACGTGACTGTTGACTGGTGCGGCCTCCGGAGCACTTTGTTCACCTACAATTGACGTTAAATTGTATGTTCCTTCAGCAGGCTTGAATAACTTCCCTAAAAATTCATTACTATAGTACTCAACATACCCCATTACACATAGAGTTCCGAAAACAGATCTCCGTACCTTCCTTGTGCGACCTCTTGTCATGGTACAGACGAAAGTAATCATGAATCAGTAGTATCATTTCTTCGATATAATTGAGGGACATCAAATTATTGTGTGAAATAGCTTTTAAATTTTATCTTTACACATTTATATGTTGTCACAGTAATGTTGCAGGTAGTACGAACAGTTTAGGACTACACCATCGATAACTCGCATGGACGCAGGAAAGCTCAAGTACTGCCGGAACATGTAACAGCTGGAAAATACCGAGGTAATTAGGTACAGTGTAATCAGTTAGGTTAGGATGCACGACAGAGGACTGGACAGACACTGAAAGTGTGTAAAATACAAATAAATAGACGGGGTTCTGTTTATTTCCTTTGGTTGGTGGTAGATTTGCGTTAATTTGATTTCATTGAATTATATAGTAGGCATTATGTTTCTTTTGCTAAAAATAACTTCATAATGGCAAGTTTCGCAACAGTGGGTGCTAATTCCTTGTGACTTAATAGTGATTCTCAGAGTATCATTTTAAGAACAACTCCTAATCTATCTGATACCGATAATGATTTCAGCCTGCCATCCGTCCTATGAACAGCTGCTCTGCAGCATTATCTGCCAGTAGAAGTCGAATATCCTCCTCCTCATGCAGCCTACGTACCACTATTGGATCAGTAGGCTACGCCCGACAAAAGGTGCTGAGGGGATTTGTTTTGAGAGACGACAGCTCTAGTTGATTCCCGTCACTTCCCCGAGACGTCACCAATACTACCGTTCATCCGCATACGTCACAACCGAGAGCCCTTTGCTTTGTCATCGACGCTGATTACGTTCATGTAACATATGTGAATCGCGGCCCGCTGAATAGTGATGCGATACAAATCTTAGAACCGTATAATATGACGCCGCCAACACGAAGAACCTACAAAAAGAGAAAAATACCAACACAATTTTCGCAAATTACACTGATTATACGTTCAATATTTTACAGTCGTTTTAAAGATATGTAAAAGCCTCACAAGCAGTGAAATAGTAAAATGAAAGTAGTTCTGGACAGTAAAGGACGAGATGAATACAACGTCGGAAATGAATATTTCAGGCAGCACCATGCCTTGAATGAACAGTGTGTACGAGATATATTTTTGGAGACTGCTTATGGTTATAGCGAAAAACATCCTGTTGGAGGGGAACTCCTATAGGATTTTTTCACTTGGATTTCATGAAGCCCTACATAATACTCTATGATGTGTCCACCGTGGAGAGTACTACTGTCCACATCTAATGAGTGATTGGTTAGTGTGGAGCATTTCTCGTTACAGCATCTTTCAGGTATGCATTTAATGTAGGATGTAGTGCGTGGGAAGCATAATGAATATATGGAAGAAAGCGTCTTTATAATTGGAAGAACGTAATTCTCATGGCTAGAAACGTACCATAAACTTCTTAATTGCTAACAGAAGGTGTCAACAAAAAATTATTTGTACATGTGAATGCTGGTTTATGAATTGAAAGCATCGGACAAGCACAAACACGTGAGCCAAAGATTTGGTTGCCAGAGTCGTTCTTATAAGCAACGCGGCCTGCTGGAAAACACATCAGATGGCTACATACTTGCTGACGCCAAGTCGAACGTTCCTCGCGCTTGGGTATGAGATTACATGCAACCAGAAACACTGGTTGTCGTCAGAACGTAGACGATGAATCACAGCCCTTCACGTAACTTGTTCAGTATGAACAAAATTGTGACTTAAGTTCAAGGCTAGTAGAAAATAGCGTGCCTCCATCCAAAACATATGGGAATATTAATTGCTTCTCCAGGAGCGAATTAGTTCATAAACTGTACTGAAAACAAGAATAAATAGGGAGTAGGTCCGGCCGCTCATAGGCTGTCGCGAAATTTGTTGTGCGAGCTGGTCGGGAGACGATACTGCTCACATAAAATATGTTTTTCACGAGGACTCGTGGCCGAAAACTGGTTCAAATGGCTCCAAGCACTGTGGGACTTAACATCTGAGGTTATCAGTCTCCTAGACTTAGAACTACTCGAACCTAACTAACCTAAGGACATCACATACATCCATGCCCGAGGCAGGATTCGAACCTGGGACAGTAGCAGCAGCACGGCCCAGGACTGAAGCGCCTAGAATCGTGCGGCCACAGCGGCCGGCCTCGTGGCGGATGTACGAAGCATATATTTGCCACTCATTCATTAAGGGGTAGTTTACAACATCTGGTGAGATGATGTATTTCGTGTACTTTGCTCCTATTCTGTTTTTCTTGCCGTGAACAATATGTGGCCTCTCGTGATCTAATATATATGGTATTCGGGTAAGAAAGGAATAATGTAGGATAAGGACACTGGTGTCCGAAATTGAAGCAACAAACGAAAATTTTGCAAGGTTACGTTTATTTGCCACAAAACAGTTCAAACAGGTAATAGTAAAGTAGAAACAATGTGAGAAATACAGGACCTAAACAACTGCCACATGCATAGCGGTAGACAATCATGTTATTCGTTTTTTCCAATTTATAGGATTTGCCCACACATTCTGACAACTGGTTAATGTGCTCTGTGTTGGGTGTAGCAGTATACTGGTAGCAGTATAGGCCTGACAACGATGGAGCATGCCGTAAATGATGTCACCGGTCTTATTTTGAGGCAATAATATCTGTTCTTTCTGCAGAGCTGCTCGCGAGGTCTGGAGAGTGATGGGTGGATGCTGATGTGATGTAACGCGTCTCCGTAGTGCATCCCAGACATGCTCTACGGGATTCAAATCGGGAGAGCGAGCAGGCCACGCCGTTCCTGCAATATCTTCCGTTTCCGAGGAAACATCAGCCACCTGTGCTCTATGAAGACGAGCATTATTGTGCATCTGTACCAATTGTGGGCCTATAGCTCCTCGCAACAACCGCAAATCAGGTCCCAAGATCTCGTCACAATACTAGACATCAGTTAAACCTTGTTGATTCACCCACAAAATTTCATGGAGAGGTGTTCGACTGGTATACATAGTCCCTGCCCACATCGTTAGAGGTCCTCCTCGATATTGGTCTGTCACCACAATGTTTGGATCCCGAAATCGTGTTCCACGTTCACTTCAGATGCGAATGCGTCGAGAATCACTCTCCAGATCTAATCGGGATTCACCTGTGAAAAGAACATCGGCCCGCTGTTACACCCTCCAGGTGACATGTTGACGACTCCGCTCTAGACGTCCCCTTCTGCGAAGACGCGTCAGAGGTACACATACAGCAGGCCTCCAACAATAAAGGCCACTCTGCCGAAGCCTTCTGTACACCGTTTATCTCAGTACAACACGTCTAGTGGATGCTGCGAGGTCAGATGCCAGTTGTGCAGTACTAAGGCGGTACCGTCGTGCCCTTACAGACAAAATCGGAACTCTTTCTTTGATGTCGCACGTGGACGGTCCTGTCGTGGTCTTTGAGATACAGTTTCGACCTCTATAAACTGTTGCCACGTCCGAGATACAACAGAATGATTAACATTCAGCCAGTGGGTCACGTGAGTTTGCGTCTGTCCTACTTCCATTCGAATCCTGCCTCGGGCATGGATGTGTGTGATGTCCTTAGGTTAGTTAGGTTTAAGTAGTTCTAAGTTCTAGGGGACTGATGACCACAGATGTTAAGTCCCATAGTGCTCAGAGCCATTTGAACCTACTTCCATTCTTCCCGTGCTTCTACTCTCCACCACAGAGAGTCCGATAGGCGTCATGCCTGCGTTATACTGCACCGTTTGTGACTGTGTACACGGTTATTGTGGATGTGGGACTACCCGGCAAACACTACCCCGTTTGAAAGATGCCATGACGCCATCGTTGGCGTGGTTGTCCGTTGACCGGAATGCCATCTTCCGTGGAGAACTCAGTTTTGTTGAATTTGACTTTGTGGTGTGGGATATTATCCTAGTGATAGCTGATTTGTTTCGCACACACTACACAGTGCGTGTGGTGAGAGCTTTCATTTTGCAACAGGACACAGGTGTGAAGGTAGAAGTGGGTGTTGACTATGTTTGGACAGTAGTAAGCAAATCTCTTTCTGCTAGTTTCCACATGTCGCAGAATTTACTCAAAAAATAACGACATGACTCACAAGTCTTTTCTATTGTAATTTAGACGTATACATTTAAAGCTTCTTGTAACTAAACAAATCTGTAATACAGCCTACTCCTTCTGAAAATAGTAGTGTATCGAAGAGATGTAGCAGTAGAATAAACATGGACCATCATTAGAGCTGTTACGATTTTCACATCCTTGTTAACGCACTACCAGAGTGCATTCTGGAACCATTCACAGTGCTGCCGTATTGGGCCAATGCAAAGAACGTCAGAGTGACAGCTATGGTGCCCATGTTTACAAGTACCTACTATTTATGGCAGCGATGTAATTTCTGCGTCCAATTCTGCTTGTCGAAGTGCGCAATCATCGACTGTTCGTTCAGTTCATATGTTTAATAATGCGTATGAGCTGTCAAAAAGATTTACTCGATTTCAAAATGCTGTATCTTCTTTATGAATGAAATTATAAACTGGAGGTACTATTTAACTTCACACACAACTAGAAAGTTCTTATAAGGGACGATCAAGAGGTTTCCGTTCTAAATCCGTACAGTCCAGAATCGCTGTGCTAATCAGGCCAAAATCACCGTGAGCACTGAGGCAATCATCCCACCCACGCATCAGGTTAAAGATACCAGTTTCATAAAATGTGAAGAAGGCCGTAGCTGCCTGTTGCTCATCCTCGTTCGGCAGGAATCGTCGATCTCTCGAGGCCGTTTTGAGGGGACCGATGGCACTATAATCGCCTAAGGAGAGATCAGGACTGTAGAGTGGGTACTCAAGTGCCTCCCATTTGAGTTGGCCAACTTCTGCGTCACGAGATTTGCGATATGGAGACTTGCGTTTTCATGAATTAACAGCAACCCTTGGCGCACAATTCCACAATGGTAGTTTCCGAAAGATATGCTGCCCCATACACATTGTTCATTCTCTAATGGATGACTACTGGTGTTTGTCCTTCGGTAGCCAAGAAAAGAATAACAGCAAGTTGGCCCTGTTTGGACGCAATTGGTAATAATATCGACATAGTTCACGTTTCCGCCTTCACCGCACGCACGTCGTAAGACACGAATGGCACACTATGCCCCTGCCTGCATGCCGGTGTTCGCATCAGAGTCGCGCTGCGTTGCAGCGAAGGCCTAAAACGGAGACTGTTTGATCGTCCCTCATATTTTCAAAAGAACTATCCGATTTTATAAGGATATATCTCTTACATACAGGCACATACTACCCTGGGGTACGTTTTTCAATACATTTAGGATCAAAGTTTCCATTACCCTTTTGCAAATGTTCTCTGTAACTCCACCGGAAGTATGAAAAATATCTAGATAGCAGTCACACCGTACTTCGGCCATCATATGTGGAGTTACTGCAGTCACAGCTGTTGCTTTATCCGAAGTGTCGGAAGGGGAGGCAATACATAGAATATTTCACAAACTGAAAAATAAAATACAATGGGATCAGGTGACCTTGGATGCCAATGGTGCAAGACGAGATCCTTTGTTGAGGCAGCTCACTCTGAAGAAATGCACTCATATGCAGGAGTGCATGTTATGGTGCTCTGTCATATTGTCACGAATACGGGAAACGCCAGATCTCCAACGTATTTAGGTACGTAATCTGTCTATCTAGCTACTTGAGAATGTGGCTTCTCGCATGTACGTAGATCAACGCAATAAGCTGCCGGACGGCGTACAGTGGTTAGCAATTCGCCAAAAAATGTCGCCTGTTTCCAGTCTTATTCTATCCACGAGAAGTGCTTTGAGAGGAACGACTGAACTTAGGGGAAAGTCGGGTAGGTTGACGACATTAAGGTTTTTATGATTTCTATGGCCTTTATTCTGAAGTCAAATAATCTATTTATGGGAAAATTATTAATTCAAGTATCCCTTTACATTCAATCCCTTAAACATTTTCTAAAATTGAAGATTTTTTGATAGACCAATTTTTGTTAATGACAGTACCATTCGTCAACTTACCCTACAGGGTAAGATGACTTACTGGCATAGGTAAAACTACGAAATGTACATTTTACTTAGAAAACTAAAATATTTTATTGATGGTTATCTATTTATTACAAAAGTAAAATATGTAATTGGAAAATTGTTGTAACCTCCAATGGGACCAAACTGCTGAGGTCATCGGTCTCTACGCTCACACACTACATAATCTAACTTAAACTAACTTACGCTAAGGACAATACACCAATACACACACCCATGCCCGAGGTAGGACTTTGAACCTCCGACAGGGGGGGGGGGGGGGAGCCACGAGAACCTAGAGAACCTTTTCAAGGAGCCTAAGACCGCGCGGCTGCCCCACGCGGCTAACAAATATAACATTTTTCGTTTGCTTCCCTGTAATTTAAGCCCGTTCACTAAGCATGAGCCAACTCTGGGCATCGGGAACATTGACACCACATTTCTGCCTTTCCAACCTCACCACAAGAGAAGCAGCCTCATTCATCATCATAATCGGAATCGCTGTCTGCGTACTCAATTTCGATGGATGAAGATGAGTCGCAGAAGTCTATTCTAGGATAATTTTTTTGTTTCATTTCAAAAACCGTGTCCAAAGCGAGTTTACGTTTAGGACCATTGTTCTGATCCTTTTTGCCTTCGAATTCACATTCTCTTTTAATTTATCTTTACCTCTCATTGTTTTTCTTTCTTATTTCTTCTTCTCATTGTCATCTTTTCTTTGTCTATTTCCTCCCACAGCTATTTTCAATGGTGTGTTGGTTATGTGTATAGATAGCAACTTATTTCTTCGTTCTCTTGGACCTCCCTTAGGTGCAGCTTGCGGTAACAGAGGTAGATGTGGGCACCGTTGATGGCACTGATAATGCATGAGGTAATGGAGATAAAATAGGAGAGGGTTTAGAGATAGATGAAGGTCCTGGTAGAAAAAATTGGCTCTAAGCACTATGGGACTTAACTTCTGAGGTCATCAGTCCCCTAGAACTTAGAACTACTTAAACCTAACTAACCGGAGGACATCACACACATCCATGCCAGAGGCAGGGTTCGAACCTGCGACCGTGGCGGTCGCGGGGTTCCAGAATGTAGCGCCTATAACCGCTCGGCCATCCCGGCCGGCGGTGATAGTAGAGGTTCTGCCTGGGGTAACGGAGGTAAAATAGAGGTAGTTGTAGTGTTGGATGAATACCTGATAGAGCATCAAATTTTGCAGTTGTGTTTGCTGGCCTCCCAGGCAGAGCATATCTTTTGAGCCGAATTTCATTGATAGCATTATCGGTCATTATTGAGGGCGCGAAATCTTCATCACTAAATAACTTTGTATTTAATGGCCCAATTCCTGTGTCTATAAAGCCTTTGATCACAGTAGTTAAAGCTGAGGCTTTGGTAAAGACAATGGTGAAAAATCCTTCAATGACTTGTACTGCTATCATTTGGCCTGGATGGTCGGTGCAGGGTTTACCAGAGGCAGTCTTCAGAGATCCATAAAATGACACATTCAATGGTTTCTGGCTGTGGCTTGTGTTGGCCGGGAACCTAGAAGAGTTACGAAATCATCACTGCAGTGAATAACGGCTTCCAAAATCAGATGTAAAGTACGATTATCCGACAGAAAGATTGGAATTCTTTCCGATGGTGTTAATTGTTTAATGAAATGTTCCAACCATTTTATAAAGCTCTCAGCATCCATCGAGGTAGATTCGTGGACAACTCCAACAGATCCAGTTGGTGCACCATCAAGGTGTGCTGGCTACATTCCAACACTCGGATAAATAAAAAGTGGTGGTGTGAATTAACCTGTGGTACTAACACGGCAAGCAACACAGACATATGTTCCCTCTCAGCAGAGGAAACCTTTATTACCCTTCTTTTACCAACAGCAATCAGTACAGGTGATACCTGTGTGGAAAAAGTTGAACATTCTGCCTCATCAACATTAAAAATCTGTTGAGGCTCAAATATGTATTTTCTTCTTATTTCTCTGTATACATTAAAGAATACCCCTGCATTCACTTTATTAAATGCAGCCGATTTAGCTGTCAGCGTAGGTTGTGGTTTACGAAAAGAAAGCTTGAACCATTTTATGAAATTTTGAATAAAATGTTTCTGTATCATCTTCGTAGCTTTTTCTGAATCTGTGCCCTGTGTTTCTAAATTCCGCATAATCGTCGGCAATTCGAGCGAAGCCAGATCTTGTCAGTCCAAAAGCTCTTCTCTCTAAATCGATGACATATTGCTCCAGTTCTTGTAATTAGCTACCATTAAATGTATTTTTAAACCTGCCCGAATTTTGTGGAAAATTCTGAAATTGAATAAGTTGTGTGAATTACTAGGTCCATAATGAGATTTTGGAAAAATTAGATTAAAAACATTTTATTTTAATTTCGCTTTTAATGTAAGTAAATAGATGGAATGTTAATTTAAAACGAGATTTTCAAATATATTAATTAAAGCTAAGCCTACTTCATCAGTTATTTTTATTTTTTATTTTTATTTATTGTTTTTTTTTTTCCTAACGGTGACAGTAACAGGATTTCCATCTCCTACATGCTGCTTTGCCACTTTCATTTACTCTTTGCTTCATTTCTGTCGATGTGTCTTCCTTGTACACATTTTCCACATCTTTCGAGCTTTACTATGTAGCTTTTAATCAAAATGATACGACTACACAACAACAAAGGAATTAGAAGCACGGCAACAAAGAGAGACGAATAAAATGACGAATTCGCCATCTTAGCCTCTGCATAATTCGCTATCTTAGCCGCAGTCGACATTTTGGATGCAGAATTAAACATGCACGAAGTCTTACAGAATAATTTCATTAAACCGTTATTAAAGCATCAGTAAATCTCCAAGCCTTGAGAGGACTCAACTAATATTCATTAATATAAAAGTATTACATACATGAAACTTATTTAAACAGTAGGAACAATTGTTACAAAGACAGTGTCCATTTCCAAGCCTCTGTTTTTATAAAAAGAAAATAATCAAACGCGTCTAGTATAACAGACGTGCCTGCAGAGCGCGCTAAGGAAACAACACCATAGTGCACATAGCACTATCTGTAGCCGGTCGCTGTGGGTGAGCGGTTCTAGGCGCTTCAGTCCGGAACCGCGCAGCTGATGTGGTCGCAGGTTTGAATCCTGCCTCGTGCATGGATGTGTGCGATTTGCTTAGGTTAGTTAGGTGTTGGTTGGTTGGTTGGTTGGTTGGTTGTTTTGGGGAAGCAGACCAGACAGCGAGGTCATCGGTCTCATCGGATTAGGGAAGGATGGGGAAGGAAGTCGGCCGTGCCCTTTCAGAGGAACCAACCCGGCATTTACCTGGAGTGATTTAGGGAAATCACGGAAAACCTAAATCAGGATGGCCGGACGCGGGATTGAACCGTCGTCCTCCCGAATGCGAGTCCAGTGTCTAACCACTGCGCCACCTCGCTCGGTTAGTTAGGTGTAAGTAGTTCTAAGTCCAGGGGACTGATGACCTCAGCTGTTAACTCCCATTGTGCTTAGAGCCATTTGAACCACTTGAAGCACTATCTGTAGGGTTATCGGAGTTATTAAAAATTCGTCATCTTAGACTCCTCGTCAACTTGCCCCACCTTCCCCTACTTTTATGTTTCAGTTAGAATTTCTCTAATTTTACTGTCGTGCTCACAATGCGAAATGCATGTACACATGAAAGGCTCATTTAGAGATACGGACAGCAGGACGTTGAAATCGGAGCACAGGGCAACCACTGCATAATTTCATCGACTTCAGCGCATAGTTGCTTAACATGATGAGAAACTGGTTGTATCGTTGCATCTGTTTTATTGTCTTTCCTCACAACATGGACTGTCACGTGATTCAACTAGTCCATGACAGCAATAAGCCGGTCTACACCACCCTTACACCAGTGTGCTATATCTAAATTTAGACATAAATAAACTAGCTATGTTTATCTGAATCGTAATCTTACAATTTCTACTGTTTATTGCTGTCTTTCTTTAACAATGACACTGTTTTTTATTTATACCACTTTCGTATTCGTATACAGAACTACATGAGTTTATACATTAACATACATTTACTTGGCACTGGGGAATTAGTTTTAGCATCTTCTCTCAAAGCAAATGGTTGAAATGGCTCTGAGCAGTATGGGACTTAACATCTGAGGTCATCAGTCCCCTAGAGCTCAGAACTACTTAAACCTAAGGACATCACACACATCCATGCCCGAGGCAGGATTCGAACCTGCGACCGTAGCAGTCGCGCGGTTCCGGACTGAAGCACCTAGAACCGCTCGGCTACCGTGGCCGACCATATTCTCGCTGCTGATTCTTATTTTATTTAGTATTTTGTGCCATGATTATTATTGTTTTACTAAAACGTAATGAAAACATGGGAGTAAATGGGTTTGAGATGTGCCATTACATAAGAGTGATGAAAACTGAGTGGTTGAGGTAAGAAATGGGGAGGTTTCGAGCAGAATCAGCTAGAAAAGGACCTAAATGAAAAACACTAACTCGGAGAAATGATAGGATAAAAGGTCATGTGTTAATACTTCAGGGAAAAACTTCCGCTTTCATAAGATATTAAAGCACCTTAAAAATTACATTATTCCACAGAAAAATCTGTAGCTTCTATTTTCAGTGTATATACGAAGATTTCGGTTATTACCCAGATGGAAGAATACTCTTCTCTTTGCGTGGTATTATTCACCAAAAATTCGTTTAGCAGTCTTAAACAATTCATGAAATATCATGTATTTTAAAATTAATTCAATATACTGCTATAGTAGTACGTGTGGGAGGAAGTGTGGGCGGTACATAAGAACCATTTCCTTAAGAATGGTAATAGATATATAAATTCTCCCAAATCTAAGGAAAAGTTCAACATGTTAGCTACATTTTTAATACACAGCAATGTATGGCCTGATATGCACCAGTCCTAAACTCATAGCGACTCATGTTTTTCGTTTGCGAACTACTCGAATTTCGTGCAGTCATGTTCGTAATTTCTAAATATCATAATAACTACGACCATTAACGACAAGATAGGCACTTCATCATGAAGCTGGCATGTGAGGCTTATAGTGACAAACGAAACTTTTTTTTTATCAAATACTTTCTTTAAAGTGATTTGAGAGAGAGACTGCAAAGCACGAAACATACTGCTACTTCTAATACTGGTACAGTAAGTGACAGTTCTCTGTGTACACCAACAAGCGCATACACTGGCGTCCAATTTTAGTCGTGGCGTCCAAGTGACGTCTGTGCTGTAACTAAACTGGAAGCTTGAACTAACAACTGTAAACAACAGATGTGCATTCGACCAGTCAGTTTTGAGCTGGCTGTCTTGAGTAGCGGACGTGCGATCATAGTGTGTAAACGTTGTTGTGTGAAAAATCGCAGTGGAACAACTTCCCTAAATCAAGTGTTCGAGACATTCTCCAAAATGCTTTGAAGAAGAGAAAAGTGTGTGCAAAGCTTGTCCCGCACACATTGTCTCCGAAAAGAATCGGCGACGAGTGGACGTATGCTGCGACTTGACTCGAATGCAAAATCGCGGACGGTTCTTTTCTGGAAACATCACATTATCGATGAAAACCTACCGAAACAAGACATATGTGTTGTTATTCACAAGAATCGTCTATTCTCTGACAACATAACCAACATTCAAGCTAATGTGACGAACGATTTGAACAATGTTCCAAACAAGGACTTTTCTGACAGCTCCTCATGGTTGTACGAACGTTCTGTTCGTTGCACTTATGTGCGGGGAGAAGAAATAGAACACCCGAAAATTAAATCCACTATCTTCACTTTTCTGTACTTTTTATTAATGCAGTCTCTAAACGTTTTGCTCTGACAGCGCTGGACAGCGCGGCGAAAAAGCTTTCTTTGCATTACCACAGGTACCGAACGTGTGGAAAAATAACATGCCGCCAGCTGACCACCAGCTCCACTCGTGTGCCCACTCTTGTACCGGCACTCAGCTAGCTAGGACGCGTTTACTTCGTGACTGCTGTACGGGCCAACAGATGTTCGACAAAAATATGGAAGAACCGGGAGAAACGCGGGCTTGAACCTAAATGGAGATTCTAGCCAAGCTAGGAGATTGCGCCGTTGTAACTGATCACGAACGGCACTTGTGCAATGTCCTCAAATGGTTCAAAGAGCTCTGAGCACTATGCGACTTAACTTCTGAGGTCATCAGTCGCCTAGAGCTTAGAACTAATTAAACCTAACTAACCTAAGGACATCACACATATCCATGCCCGAGGCAGGATTCGAACCTGCGACCGTAGCGGTCACGCGGTTCCAGACTGAAGCGCCTTTAACCGGACGGCCACACCGGCTGGCCTTCAGTAACCGAGGTAGCTGAAGTGTTTGGTGTACCAAGAGGTGCCGTATGGAAGATTTATACCGAATATAGGGAAAGCGGTAAAACATCATACGCTAAGTCATAAGGCGGACGAGCATGCGTTTTGAGGTTCGTGACGGAAGGTCACTGAAAAGGACTGCGACGAAAAATAAAAACAGCATTGCTGCAAAATTCACTGAAGAATTGAATGCCACACTACTGACTTCTGTCAGCAACAAATGCACCGAAAGGAGCTCCACAAGCGGGAAATTACAGGGCGAGCTGGAATTCGAAAACCACTCATGGATAAGGCAAATGCGGGTAACAGAGAACGTGACGCCGAAGCCATAAAATCAGGACTGTGGCGCAATGGAAGAACGTTATTTGGTCGTACGGGTATTATTTTTCACCGTTTGGAATTTCTGGGCGAGTTTACGTTCCATGAGCGAAATATGGCGGAGGTTCGGTGATGATTTGAAGCCGGCCGAAGTGGCCGTGCGGTTAAAGGCGCTGCAGTCTGGAACCGCAAGACCGCTACGGTCGCAGGTTCGAATCCTGCCTCGGGCATGGATGTTTGTGATGTCGTTAGGTTAGTTAGGTTTAACTAGTTCTAAGTTCTAGGGGACTAATGACCTCAGCAGTTGAGTCCCATAGTGCTCAGAGCCATTTGAACCATTTGATGATTTGAACAGCCATACAGTGGTATTCCATGGGCCTCTGCAAGGTCGCATAACTTCCGAGGATTTCGGTCGATCAGGTCTATCCCATGGTACAATGTTTATTTCCCAGTGATAATACTGTGTTTCAGTATGATAGGGTCCCTGTTCACACAGCTTGCATCGACCACCACAATCACCAGATCTCAATATTATTAGTCTTTGTGGTCAGCATTGGAGTAAAGAGTGCATGATCGCTATCAACTTCCACCATCGTTGCTTAGACCTGCCTCTGTTTAGTATAAGATTCCCTTGAAAGCCAAACAGGGCTGCTATTTATCCAATTTTGTTGTGTTTGTGGCGTTTCCATATTTTTCTCTACCCACTGTAAGTCATTCTTATAACTTCCTTGCACGCTGTGTGGTTTTCAGTTGATATAGAAGCGAAGAACAGATGCTGTTTATGAACAGAGAATTCAGATACTAA
Source organism: Schistocerca piceifrons (assembly GCF_021461385.2). Taxonomy (NCBI): domain Eukaryota; kingdom Metazoa; phylum Arthropoda; class Insecta; order Orthoptera; family Acrididae; genus Schistocerca; species Schistocerca piceifrons. Next base: position 7,231,849 of record NC_060149.1, read on the forward strand.
TTTATTTTAAATCTAATATCAAATAGTAATAGTAGTACATAACTTTGTTGCTCAGGTTGCAGCGTCAGTTGCTAACAGTAACTTTGAATGTTAAAACATATACAGATACGGCAGATATATAAGCTAGTCTTCAATACAATAACTATGCAGTAGATCACGAGCCCTGGCCAGAATTCAGATACTAATTTATTTTAAATCTAATATCAAATAGTAATAGTAGTACATAACTTTGTTGCTCAGGTTGCAGCGTCAGTTGCTAACAGTAACTTTGAATGTTAAAACATATACAGATACGGCAGATATATAAGCTAGTCTTCAATACAATAACTATGCAGTAGATCACGAGCCCTGGCCACTATATAACTCTGGAAACGTTATTAAACTGGCAAACACTCAAAAAGGTGCATCGATCTTTGAAACTGAGTGGACTCGCTGCTAGAGCTCCGGAGAGGGGGGTGCTTGCACCTCATTGGCAGCGGCGTAATGGTTCGTACTGCGGTGGAGGCTGTGGGAATAGCGGCGGCGTAACTGGCACTGCACGTATTAAAAAGCGCGGCCGACCGGATAGCTGCCGACATCGCAGTCATAAACAGACAAACTTTCATTTTTAAGATGATCGCCTATCCGTCCCTCTAACACTGGATGCCATTTCTGCAGACAACCCTGGGCGTGCCTAATTGTAACTCAAGAAACGGAAAATATCACATGTGGTCTATGGAAAACGCAATCTTCTCATTGAGCATCCCCTAAATAGATGCCCATACCTCGCCTGTCCTGACCACTCATTCTGCACCTATACACTATCACATTTTAGAAAATTTTTCACCATCGTACGTGACATCAGTCTTACTTAAATGTTAGCTTTCCAAAGTTAAAAGAGACCACTGTGTAACGGCGCCGGTTTCTGAAATCAAAAGTGCAGGCCGCGTTGGATCGGGATGGCTCAGGAGAGTCATCTCTCGCCCTAGATCTGCCCCGAGGGCGACCTTCTACTCTATTCGATACATTGACAGTTTTTTTTTTTTTTTTTTTTTTTTTGTGGTTTTCGGGCGCACAACTTCAATGGTCATTAGCGCCCTGACTACTCTAAGAATGCACCGCGAGGCACAAGTTGACAATGTGTATCTTTAGTTCATTGTCTCAAGAAGGCTGCTTACATGGAAGGACTATGTTCCTGTTAGAAAACCATGCATCCATATTAAACAAAAACGATTATAACCATATCACTGAGTGCTCTAAATTCGTAATAATAATAATAATAATAATAATATCATACCTAAGTCTTTATTAGTCACGTGTTCCCTTATCTGCGGAAAGTGTTCAGAGTCCGAAACTGGCAGGTGTGGACTGTTAAGGGAATGGGCAAACGACTCCCAGTGGAATTCATCACGCGAGGTACCTGGATGAGAGTAAATGGGCCTTGGCGTCGATCACAGCACTTGCCAGAGCATTTCGCTAATCATGCAGCGCCGCTGGTCAATCTTGCAGTACGTGAGTGATTGAGCATCGCCCTAATTAATCTCCCTGTTGGACATCATCTCGATCGTTCTTGAACTCTGAACACCTCTTCTGGAGACTAGCTGTATTAGTTAGTGACCTCGCCATACTGGGTAATAATCCTGTGGAGAATATAGTGGAAATGATGAAAATATGACTCTATTTTAACTTCAGCTGATTCCATCAAAGCGTACGGCCTTTCCATGCGTTTGGTTCAAAATGGCTCTGAGCACTATGGGACTCAACTGCTGAGGTCATTAGTCCCCTAGAACTTAGAACTAGTTAAACCTAACTAACCTAAGGACATCACACACATCCATGCCCGAGGCAGGATTCGAACCTGCGACCGTAGCGGTCTCGCGGCTCCAGACTGCAGCGCCAGAACCGCGCGGCCACTTCGGCCGGCATGCGTTTGGTCAGATGCGGTTTGATGTTACGCATGATCAGCAGAGTACGTGTCGGTGTCGTATTGCAGAGGTAAGCCTCACCGCAGGCATAATTGTAAAACCCTCCTTCGAATATTAGCACTTCACTCATCTCCTGTGTCTGTGTAAGTTTTCCACAGGTTAAACTGTACTTCGCTTTTTATTTTTGCTGTCTTCAGTTCGAAGACTGGTTTCATGCAGTTCTCCATGTTACACTATACTGTAGGAGCTTCTTTATCTTCGAATAACTACTGGAAACTGCATCTTTTTGAATCTGTTTCCAATATTTATCTCTTCGTAGCCTCTAAAATTTTTACCTCCAACATTTCACATCATTACTGAATTGGTGATCCCTTGACGTCTCAGAACGTGTCCCAGTCTCTGATTCTATCTTTTAGAGAAGTTGTGCCACGATGTTATTTTCTCCCCAATTCTGTCCAAACCTCATCAATTACATAATCCGCCCATCAAATGTTCAACGTTCTTCGGCAGTACCGCATTTCAGAAGCTTCTATTCTCTTCCTGTCTGAAGTGTTTGTCGTCCACGTTTCACTTCCTTACAAGGCTAAACTTCATACAAATACCTTGGGAAAAGACTTCCAAACACAAAACTATATATTCGACGTTGCCCAATTTTTCTTTTTCAGAAACGCTTCCTCACGATGGCCAGTCTACATGTCGTACCCTCTCTTCTTCGGCTATCATCAGTTACCATACTGCCAAACACCAAAATTTATCTAACGCTTACAGTGTGTGGTTTCCAAACGTTAATTCCATCAGCGTCACCTGATTTAATTCGTCTACGTTCCATTAATCTTGTTTTGCTTCTGTTGATGTTCATCTTATAACCACATGTAGCCAAGGTTGCTTCGACTACGCTACAGATGTTTCGTTGGGAAGCCCTTACACATCCTTCATACAGCCCCGATCTCTCCCCGCCGGCCGTTGTGGCCGAGCGGTTCTAGGCGCTTCAGTCTGAGTAGTAGTGAGATACATGGCAAAGACGAAATTCAGATGGAATTACCCAATACGGATCATAGGACAAAACACAGCAACTGGCCATTCATAAATAATAGGTGGTCATGTACATAAAGATAAATGCTAAGGATGCCAAACGTGACTCCCACGCCTCCACACACACTGCCTTTAACTTTTGAAGACGACAATCCAGAATATATAAAATGTATTCGCAGTTGCGAATATGTACAACCATCAGCTGTATAACCGAATGACGACAGTGAAACTTTATGCCAGACACGGCCTCGCACCCGGATTTCCGGCCTATCACAATCTGTCGCCTTACCGTTCGGCTATCAGAGCTCGCTTCAAGGCCATGCCCATACTTCCGTATGTCATTAACCATGTGTCTACAATCTGCGCTCCACCCACTATGTATACTCTCGTACAGGGGTGACGTTTTAATTGAAAGTCGCTTGCCCGGTGTTGGGGGTGCAGTGTCTCTGTTGTTAAAAAGTATGATGCAATGTAGTGTGCAATGTATCTGGCAGTGAATCGTGCTCGGACAGCCTAATGGTAAGACGACCGCTAGCGGGTTCGAGTCCCGGTCCGGCACAAATTTTCATTGTCGTCATTTCATTCTACAGCTGATTGTAATCCTTATTCGCAATAGCGAATTCACTTGATGAGTTTTCATTGCCGTCATTCCATTATACAGCTGATGATTGTCCATATATTCAAATGCGAACATATCCCATGTATTTCGTAACGGTTGTAGTCACTGCAGTGCCTGTTCCTCCGGGCTTGCATGCATCGAAGTTCTGCACAACACAGGCAATACAATACCGTACAATCCAGAACAGTTCAGGAAAACCACCATCATATCCTTACGAAAAAATATATATAGGAAGAGATGTAAATATAGAAGAATAAACCACCAAAATGAATACCAGATAAATACATACATAAAAGTAATAGGAATATAAATTACAAGGAAACGTCACCAACTTCAGCTTATATTTTAAAGTGAAGAAAGTACACTCGCAAGATTTCGGCCCGAGAAATGGATCCCACGCGGAAATCTGGGCCGTATTTCTGATAGTACTCAGTTATGACCTTATGAATGTATAGCTTTTAAATTTCGGGTGTACCGTTTGTTACTCGCTCTGCCTCACTGCAGACGACTAATAATGCCCTAGAGCGAAGTGCATTACATCAAAGTTGTAGTCCTCTTTTTTGTAGTGTTGATGGCGACGCAAGAGGAGAGACGGCAGGGCAGAAACGTCTGCCCAGCCTGTTACGAAATCTTGTTAGAGAATCATGCCAATCACGTTGATGAATAGCGCACCTCTTAAAAACATGCTTCACTTTATCACTGTCAGCAGTCAAATTTGAAGAACATAACGCTCAACAGTGGTGTTAATAGTGAAATAGCGCTCGGCTACTTCTTTGATTATACATTGATTCGTTTCATTCATTTACACTGCATTTCTAAATTCCAGCAGAAAAATGTTGAAAGCAAAGAGACCTCTGGCACAAGCTACAGATTAGAAACCGTACACTTTTACGTAGAGCGTGTTATCAATGTTACAGCAATTTGTCACAAACCTCTTACTCACTCCGCTGTACAGAACTTGGCCCTCTTGCCGGCCGGTGTGGCCCAGCGGTTGTAGGCGCTTCAGTCTGGAACCGCGCGAGCGCTACGCTCGCAGGTTCGAATCCTGCCTCGGGCATAGATGTGTGTGATGTCCTTAGGTTAGTTAGGTTTGAGTAGTTTTAAGTTCTAGGGGACTGAGGACCTAAGAGGTTAAGTCCCATAGTGCTCAGAGCCATTTGAACTTCGCGCTCGAACATTGAGCAGCTGCAGTTGGAGGGAGCAAGTGACGAACAAACGGTGCGCACGAAATCTGAAAGCTGTGTATTTAAAAGGTATAGTTACGTATTGAATTATGGCCCAATTTCTCGCGTGCGATCGATTTCTGGTGGTGATATCTTACAAGTGTGCTTTTTTCTCCTTGAAATATGAAGTCAGATTCGTGATGTTTCCTTGTGAGATTAAATCAAACAAAAATACAACAAATATGTAACATCACCAAGCTAAACACAAACAAATAAAATAAAAAATAAACTAAAGGAATATACATACTACATGTCAGATGCATTGATATGAGTTAAAGATATGGAAAATTTTGTAAAAACTATTATGATAAAAATAGAAAAAAGTTTTATTTAATTTTAGTTGGAAGTAAGCTAGATATAAGTCAGGATAATAAAGAATGTCTCACTAAATAAAACCATCAACAACTGGCACTGAAGATTGAAAATGAAAAAAAGAAACATTGTCATCATGACCGCTTAAATCTGCCAACAAGTCAGCTTTCCCACATATTGCACAATTTGAACGTCATCAACCGGCTGAATACCTGGGAACAATTAAACCACCCGTTAAAGACAAATTAAGTTGGCTCTTAACTGTTGGTGAGAACTTAATTCACCGTTCGTCATGATGAGACTAGTCTCTGCGTACTGCTGTACAAAGATAACGAATGAACAGCTACCACGCAATATCTTGTCATGATCTCTGCAAAATTTCGTTACTGCTCCGTCTGCCTGTCTGCCCACGGTGTCGACTAATAATTTGTGTACTTACCCCTACAAGTATCTTAGAGAATCTCAGTGGAAAAAGCTCCTAAAAGTGATAGCACTTCTAGCGTCTTTATGCCGCTCTAGACATAATTTCAGAAACCATATGAACTGTTCAAAATACAGAGGTTATTATCTACAATGAGTGCAGAATCTTTGCATTTGAAGTGCGTTATACTATTCGGCTTAAAAAGTCAAAAATTCCTCTGCCAAGTCCGGCCTAAACTACGTTAAATGTTAAATTGTTTTTCTCGTCCAGCATTGTCTTCGCACTTCACATCATATCAGCAACCAGTTTTATTTCAAACCCACGACCTACCAGTCTGAAAACTATTGCGGCAAACATTCCAGAACTACATATAAATTCATTCTATACTCAGTCACAGTTCTTACACTGTATTCTACTGTCCCTGTTCCGCTGAGGGTTTTTGATTCGTGAGTACGTTAAATACAATACACCACGAGGTATTTTTGTTACACACGGAAAAACAAGCGATGGGTCACCTTTTTTACAGAAATGGAAAAAAAGTAAGTGTAAATCCACAGTTCTATCAATAGCTGACTTTCTATATACGATTTTCTATACAGAATACTATTCCGAGACATATTGCTCTATTTTACAGAGCACTAGGTGGCACATCTTTTATGCTCGACTCCAGTCAGAAACTTCGCCTGCCCAAGATATTCAGACTTCTACGAAGTGACTTCAAAAAGTAAATTACACACTATTGTGCTAGGCTAAAAACTTTCCATTGAATGTTGAGCTGCACTCCAAAGTGACACACATAAATGACCTTATTTTTCAGCATAGCCACAAAGTCTCTCTACACAACTGTCGCCACCACCTACACTCCTACAAGGTGGAGTACAGAGTTCCAGTGTACAAAGAAACACAGCAGAGAAAAGGAAATGTAGTACTAACCTGACTATGTCAGATGTTGAGAGCGACCACCATTCGCCTCTTGAGCCCTCAGGAAGCTGCTGAAGGCGGATCTAAGTTGAACTTGTAGAACTGCTGCAGTCTCATCCGAAATTTTTTGCTCCAGTTCTTGTAGACTGTGAGGGTTGTTGCGATACATCTTAGACTTGAGAACTGCCCACACAAAGCGACCCCACACACACTGACAGACCAGGTGGCCTGGGTGGTCAGCTAGCGCAGCGACCACACTGACCCCTGCTAACAACTCTGTCAAGCGTGAAGACTGTAAATGTGCTCCAAGCTTCGGCCGGCTGTATGGGCAGTTGATCCATCCTGTTGGAAGTAAATGTAGGTCTTTTCCTCCACCGTCAATGCTGCCACAAATGGCTTCAAATTGTTTGCAATGTAACGCGCCGAAGACAGCGTGTTATGAAAGAAGATGGGGCCAATAACGCGGCGTGCAGACACTGCACAACAAACCCCAACCTTCTGATCGTGCAATGCTATTTCGTGGAAGTTATGCGGATTCTCCGCTGTCCAGAACCTCTGATTCTGTGAGCTGACATAATCATTCAGGTGAAACCAGGCTTCATCAGACATAAAGAACAGAACCATGTCTAAGCTATTCACTGTTATCTCAGTGAACAGCCACTCACAAAACTGGAGGCGCTCAGAAGCATTTGCTGATTTTAATGCACGAACAACAGACACTCGGTAGGGGTGCATGTGCAGGTCCGTGTGGAGTATTCTTCCGTATGATCGACGTGATATGCTGGTCTCTTGACACAGCTGTCGGGCTGATTTGGCAGGAATCTGAAGCATTTTTGGTGAACTGCAGCCGCATTTTCTGGTGGGCGGGCACGTTTCGAAATGTTTTTTGACTTGTTCAAAACACATGCTGCCTGACTCCAGTTTCGGACTAAGCTTCGCGTGGCACTGTTTGCTTACACTTTGACAGCTTTAAACTTCTCCGCAAACAACTGACCACACCGCTTCCACGACTTTGTTGTCACGTAACTTTCCACAACGAACACCCGCTGCTCCACTGTGAGTACCGTCGTCCCCTTTGCACTACTCCATTCACACTGACACAGTTCGCAATACTCGCTGAACCGGTGTGGCTCACTTGGCGGGCGTATACGTGACGTGCGCGTCACAGAGTGTAGTTATGTGCGTACATTCACGTCCAATCGTTTCCAGTCGTCCGGGCCACTTTTGTTTGCCCCACCGTGTATCAATACTTCAGTTCCTCTACGACGTAAATCCGCTGCTTGGGTCCGGAGCCATTCAAGAACGCTGTGTAAACCACCTCGTGGCTCATGGTTGGAAAATGTCTTCTCTTCCCCGCCACACACCCCTCCCAGGTTCCTTCAGGCTACGGAAAATATCGAAATCACTTAGGAAGTTCTCTGAGTGATGTAGGTGAAGCCATGCAGTCTCTTTTACTATTCTCACGTAGGTGCTGTTGTATTACAAAAGTTTTTAAAGAGTGAACCTGAATACCTCCAAGAAAATTTCAGAGTTTGGTCAGGAATATTTCCTAATTGTTTTGGCATCAGGGACCTGTAGTTACAGGATAATTGCATTACGTTTAATTTATTATCCCAGTATACCTTTGTATCTGCAGAATATTGCAAATGTAAACGGAATGCGCTGTGTATTTTGTTTGGAAACTAAGTTTTTCCATTCACTCACGGTATTGCCATTGGACAACACTAATGTCCTGTTTACTCTTGGCTCTCACGTTTACATTCAGTACTGTTCGGTTCTGTCTAGGGTTTGTTCTCCCCGTTGTTTTAGCTGCCCGTCAACAGTGATACACGCAATAAGGACGGCCGATATCGAGCCCGCGTATCAGTTCACCAGATGCAACGGAAGAGCGACACAAAGACCCTATGTTGAGCCGTTCCCGTAGCGACGGCGACAGTACATTCACATCTGCGACTCCCAGTGCTCGGTTTTAACGAAAAGTTATTCTAAACCGTTCAGGAACCGGACTGCAATGCTAAGTGTCGAAGGAGATAAGAGAGAGGCAGTAGTTGAGACCGCGAATGTAGCCTACACTTCGTGTTATTCAGTCTGCAGGTTGAGTAAGCAGTAAAGGGGGCTGTGGAGAACTTTGGAAAGGCACTTAATGTTCAGGAATAAGGAATGAAACCTGTAACGTTTACTAATGACATAATTTTGGGCATAGACAGAGAAGGACTCGGAATATCAGTTGAACAGGACAGATAGTGTCTAGAAGACAGTTAAAAGATGAACATAAAGAACAGTAAAACTTGGCTCATAGTGATGCTGAGGGAATGTGGTTACGGTATGACACACTTAAAGGTAGTAGATAAGGTTTGCTATTTGGGAAATAACTAACAATGGCGGAACTATAGATGATACAAAATATAGACTTTAGCAATAACGCTTTCCAAGAAGAGAGATTGTTTAATGTACAACAAAAATTTCAGTCTCAGGAAGTTTTTTCTGAATGTTTTTGAAGTGGAGCTTTACATGATAGTGATATGTGGACTATAAACAGCACAGACAAGAAGAAAACAAAGCTTTTAAAATAGTGTGTTGCAAACGAATGTTGAGGTTTAAACTGGTAGATGGAGTAACCGATGAAGAGGCGTCGAACCGAATTGTTTCGACAGAACACTTCTAAGAGGCATCAGGGAATAGTGAATTTCGTAGTGTGGAGGGGGTGGTGAAATCATTTCTTTCCCTATTTCCCTCACAAATGGAACTAAAGTAAACTTCACCCGAACAGGCCATCAAGGCCCAACGGAACCGATCTGCCACCGTGTCATCCTCAAACCACAGGCGTCACTGGATGCGTGTATGGAGGGGCATGTGGTCAGCACACCGCTCTCCCGACCGTATGTCAGTTTACGAGATCGGAGCCGCTACATCTCAATCAAGTTGCTCCTCAATTTTGCCTCACAAGGGCTGAGTGCATCCCGCTTGCCAACAGAAATGGAGCTAAAGTAGAATGACTGTCTATCTACCTGCGTAGGAGTCCTAATCTCATTTATCTTGTATTCGCAGTCGTTACGTGGTAGAATAGTTCTGCACTATGCTGCAAATGGCGGTTTTCTAAACTTTCTCATTATTGTTTCGTAAGAAGACCGCCGCGTTCTCTCCAGGGATTCGCATTTGGGTCCAGGGAGCATCTCCGTAATTATCGCGTGTTGACCTAGCTGCACGCCGCTGAAATGCTTCAATGTCGTTTTTAAATCCGACCTGATGGGGGTCCCAAACACTCGAGCCGTAATCAAGAACGAGTGGCACTAGTGTTCCAAACGCAGTCTCCTTTGCAGATGAGTTGCACTTTCCTAGAATTCTCCCAGTAAACCGAATTTGACCATTCACCATACGTACAACAGTCCTTTCGGGTTCGTTCCATTTCATACCGCTTTGCAACATTACTCATAGGTATTTAATATACGTGATTGTATCAAGCAAGACATTTACATCTACGTGTACATCAGTACTCCACCAGCCATCTTATGATATTTGACGGAGAGTATTTCTGGTACTACTGCCTTATCGTTCCTTTCCTGTTCCGTTCGCGAATGGCGCGTGGGAACAATGATTGTCGCTGAACCTCTGTCTTAGCCGTAATATTGTATTCCAGAACTACAGGATTGGATTTCCTACTTATCTGCATTATCTTATGTTTTTCTACACGTAAATCAAGCTTCATTCATTAGAGAAAGTAGAAACCTTGTGCAGATAATCCTGTATCTTCTACATTCAGTCAGCGACTACACCAGCGATCAAGAGGTGTCCCATAACACTTCCTGAAGCACTCTTGACAGTAAAGTAGTCAGTGATTTACTTGTAGCCTGAATAAGGTTTCTAGGGTGTGACTGTAGTAAACAAGTTCAAATGTATGTAGGCTGTAGCGGTTTTGCAAATATGAAAAGATTTCCACAAACTGATAAGTATTTCCGGTAAACTGCAATTTCCCCAATAACTCTGCGCGTTGTTCCCCGAATCTCGCGATCCGTCAGCTTGCTATAGCGTTTTCTGACAGCTACATATCATGTTTACGGTGGCCATATGAGAGCACTGAACGGCATAAAACTTTTTGAGCACCTGGAAACGGAGATGCTGAAACGCGGTGGCTGATATGAGACAATATTATTATCCCAACGTTCCTCTGGTTAAATTACGCATAATTACTGACAATCCATTATAGCTATATTTATCTGATAGAGAGCACCAATAGACAACAAATGCCTATAGCCTACGCAGTGAATTAAATAATAATTGAAACTGATCACAATGTTTGACAGAAAACAAACGTCGCAATTAATCATTAATCGTTTAGCGTGAATAATCAACAGGTTATTTAATGTAAATGTGGTGTGACTCGGACCTCCCGTTGGGTAGACCGTCCGCCGGGTGCAAGTCTTTCGATTTGACGTCACTTCGGCGACTTGCGCGTCGGTGGGGATGAAATGATGATGATTAGGACAACACAACACCCAGTCCCTGAGCGAAGAAAATCTCCTGCGCAGGCAGGAATCGAACCCGGGATCTTACGATTGACATTCAGTCGGCCTGACCACTCAGCTACCGGGGCGGACATATATTTAATAGCTCAGACTAAGGTGAAAATTATTAAAGGAATACAAAGTTTTTTGAAATTAGCTCAGGTGCTCGTAATTCTGGCTGTCGAGTGAAATCATATTGGAATAATCACTTTACCTACTGATGTCTGCCTCTGCTGTTCTCACAATAGGGTTTGGCAATGCGGCAGTTTATTTGTCTTCAGCCGTTGTGGTTTGAACTTACGCCTAGCTTTTAGAGGAATTCGTCCTTCATAAAGTACAGTGTGGGAGTGCGCTGTTCACAAGATAATACAGGTATATGCAGGTCCCCCGGGTCTTTTAATGTAGCGGAATTCCATTACAAGTAATCTGTGCCGGATTGACAGGAGTCTGATCATAAACAGCCAGCAAACAGACAACTATCGACTCGTGTAATGTATTATTACGGACAATAGGTTTCTAGGGATGGCAGTGGAGGTAGAATACAAGCTGCTCAGACCAGCGTGTGGCTACAGTCTGCAAAATAAACAACACTGCAACCATACAATAACTGAGGGTTTAGAAATAAATTGATAGACCATGTTACAAGAAATAAAGCAAATAGAAAACCCAAGAAAAGAATGATCAATCGATAAATTCGGAAAACATCACTACCTACACCTAGAAAGTGGTGGAGAGACCTGAAAAGCAATTAACAACGTGCAATTACAGGCATGTAACAAGAGAACGCAACATGCGAGAGCCTAACACCTGAGATGGGCAGAAAATAATATTATTCAATATGAAACTGTTCTACCAAATAGTGATGGAACACAAAAAAATCATGATTCATCCGTATTGCCTGCCTAGACCGATTAAATCGTTAGGGAATAGATGCGAACGCTTAGCATTGCAACGCGCCAGAAGACACAGGGTCGCAAGAAGCACTTGTTGGATTTGGAAACTAACTAGAAATCTTAATTTCCACTGTTGACAACTGTAATTGTAGGTGTATAATCAGTATACTAGGATTTACAATGAAGAGGTAGGAGCTGCTGCCGGCTGTCACACTACTAGCAGCGCTGCTCGCCAGACGCACTGCCAGAAGTCGATCGATTTCGGCGGACACACTGCATACAACTGACTTGCTAAATTGTCAGCGGAATTAATCCCCTAACATTTCTGTAGTTAGAACGAAGTCCTGCATTGCAGATACTTTATTAACGAGACGACGAATTCATATACCCGAATTTTATGTTCCGCACGTTCTTACCTGAATTCGAAACAATATGATTAATTTCAGGATACCGTGTTAATGAAGAAGGAAACGTTCTATTAAATGGGCTATTTGGGACATTTATGATGATGGCTCTTTTACATCACTTCCATTTACTCATTAATGCAACAAAGATATCATTGAAATTTCAAATTTTAAGCCTTTTATGTAGGTTAGACTAAATGCCGTACGAATTAATGAACGTTGTAAAGCTTAACGAATGTAAAGTAGCAAGTGAATAATATTTTCAATAGTGCACTAGTAAGTCAAGTATCTGAGCTTGACTAACGGTGATATTTCAAATTAGCAATGATATGTACGAGTGCTCTTCATTTATTAAGGTCCGACAGGTAGCGAAATGGAAATCACATTGAAAACCCGATAAAGCTTTGCACAGATGTATTAATCAGTGTTTTTAGTATACCCTTCTATCGCGTAACGTCTCCCTTTTCATTTCTGAGCTAACGATGAGCACGCAAAGATATCTCTCACCAAGTATAAGAGAGATTTCACATGATTTCACGCCGCCACATAAAGTAACTGGCATGCATTTCCTTCTTCCTGATAATTCTCGGCCGCACACAGCAGGATCAATGAAGACGCTCCTGCAGCGTTTTAGGTGGGATGTGTTTGATCACCCACCATAAAACTCGGGATTGGTTCCCTCTGAGTTTCATCTCTGCTCACATGCGCCGCTGGCTACGATGACAACATTTTGGCACAGAGAACGATGTGCAGATCAGCTTGGCGGAAGGCGCAGGCGGCTGCCTTTTATGACAAGGATATTGAAAAGTTGGTGCAACGGTACGACAAATGTCAAACTCGCAGCGGTTACTATGTACAGAAGTAGCTGAAAAGTCTAGTTAAACATTGCAAATAAAACACTTTTGATTTTCGCTGTGATTCCCATTTTGTTGTCGATCTGACTTTAATAAACGAACGTATTTATTCACGCAACCATTAAAGTGATGCCCTGTCACATGTATAACCATTTTTCTCAACTAAACACTGTTATTTATTTAGGCTAAGGAACTTTGCAATAAGTAAAAAAGAAAAGAAAGGAAAAGTTTCCTTTTTCTCATATGCAAACTAAAGAATTTCTGAAGAAAACTAAATCCAGAAATACGGGTAGCGTATTCCTGTTTGCCAAATAAATGTTTTAGAGCAACATGTTTCTAGCCATCCATCTGCTGCCGCAAGGGAACTTCGACCGGATCGGTTGAAGAAAACAGATTTAAATCTCTTGCCACCGCCCAATATCACAAACGTCGGTTACACTCAGTTCGCACGACATTGCTGTATAGGTTTGAAAGGATAGGCCACCTTCGCTCGATGTCTGTCGTTTGGCAAACTGTCCGACCACATGGTTGATTATAATACGGCGTCGTTTGGCAGACTGTCCGACCACATGGTTGATCATAATGCGGCAACGGCCTTGCCGCAGTGGTAACACCGGTTCCCGTCAGCACACCGAAGTTGGGACTTATTCCCTTATATTTTTTCGTGAATTTTGTCTTGGCAGCTTCAAGGTATGTGGATTTACCCGCATTATCAACTCCAAGAATAAAAATACAGTATTCATCTTTTTCTACTAGATATTTGTAAAGTCCGTAAAAAAGGGTATACATAATAATTGAAATTAACTGTTTACAAAAGAGACTTCACTGACATCTCCTCCATCGTGGCACAATCTTAGTACAATCTTATGTTCGAGTATAATGACTTTTCTGGAGACTAGAAATCTACTCTGTAGGAATCAGCATGGGTTTCGAAAAATACGGTCGTGTGAAACCCAGCTCGCGCTATTCGTCCACGAGACTCAGAGGGCTTCACAGGTAGATGCCGTGTTTCTTGACTTCCGCAAGGCGTTCGATACAGTTCCCCACAGTCGTTTAATGAACAAAGTCAGAGCATATGGACTATCAGACCAACTGTGTGATTGGATTGAAGAGTTCCGAGGTAACAGAACGCAGCATGTCATTCTCAATGGAGAGAAGTCTTCCGAAGTAAGAGTGATTTCAGGTGTGCCGCAGGGGAGTGTCATAGGACCGTTGCTATTCACAATATATATAAATGACCTACTGGATGACATCGGAAGTTCACTGAGGCTTTTTGCAGATGATGCTGTGGTGTATCGAGAGGTTGTAACAATGGAAAATTGTACTGAAATGCAGGAGGATCTGCAGCGAATTGACGTATAGTGCAGGGAATGGCAATTGAATCTCAATGTAGACAAGTGTAATGTGCTGCGAATACATAGAAAGAAATATCCTTTATCATTTAGCTACAATATAGCACGTCAGCAACTGGAAGCAGTTAATCCCTTAAATTATCTGGGAGTACGCATTAGGAGTGATTTAAAATTGAATGACCATATAAAGTTGATCGTCGGTAAAGCAGATGCCAGACTGAGATTCATTGGAAGAATCCTAAGGAAATGCAATCCGAAAACAAAGGAAGTAGGTTACAGTACGCTTGTTCGCCCACTGCTTGAATACTGCTCAGCAATGTGGGATCCGTACCAGATAGGGTTGATAGAAGAGATAGAGAAGATCCAACGGAGAGCAGCGCGCTTCGTTACAGGATCATTTAGTAATCGCGAAAGCGTTGCGGAGATGATAGACAAACTCCAGTGGAAGACTCTGCAGGAGAGACGCTCAGTAGCTCAGTACGGGCTTTTGTTAAAGTTTCGAGAACATACCTTCACCGAGGATTCAAGCAGTATATTGCTCCCTCCTACGTATATCTCGCGAAGAGACCATGAGGATAAAATCAGAGAGATTAGAGCCCACACAGAAGCATACCGACAATCCTTCTTTCCACGAACAATACGAGACTGGAATAGAAGGGAGAACCAATAGAGGTACTCATGGTACCCTCCGCCACACACCGTCAGGTGGCTTGCGGAGTATGGATGTAGATGTAGATGTAGAAGTTAAGCGCTCTTGGGTTTGGATAGCGCTTGGATGGTTGACCATCGTGGTCTGCCGATGGCTGTTAGCAAGCGGGGTGCACTCAGCCCTTGTGAGGCCAATTAAGCAGCTACTTCATTAAGAAGTACCGGCTCCGGTCACGAAAACTGACAACGGTCGGGAAATCGGTTTGCTGATCACGTGCCCGCATCCAGTGACGCCTGTCGGCTGAGGATGACATGTCGGTCGGTCGGTGCTGTTGGACTTTGCAAGGCTTGTTCGGGCGGAATTAAGTTTTGATGATAATCCCCTTGGTAACATTACTGACATGAAAAGCAGATATCCACTTCCTTTTACAGCTAAACACTTGTTTGAAGTGAATTTTTCTTTTCCTGTCTAGATCATCTACAAAGCAAACACACAATGAAGTACAATGTGATTGTAAATTACTTTATGGAATTTGCTACATTTATTAATAAACTCTTAAACTTATTGCTCGGTTTATAAAATCAGCGTAACAGGAGTGTGTTTCGCACCGTGATATGTTCAAACACGAACTGAGGGCGTTACCCCTGATCGTGACTCGGTCTTCGAACGTAATTCGGTAAGGTTGGGAACAGCCGTGACGTTTATGGATGCAGTGACTTACAGCTCATCAACATGCAAATTACTGGTCGTTGCACCGCCTCCTATACATAGTGATCCTAGCGGTTTATAGACTGGTCTGCCACTGTGGTTACGTTTGCCGATGTGAACAACGTTCTGTTCCTAAGTTCTTCAGTCTCTCCCTGGATTCCAACGTGTAGAAAACTTTCATCTTTGTCTGTGAGGTTGCAGAGGCAAACTTTACTTCAGATTTCACCCTCTAATAAGATATAGGTCTCCTATCATATTGCGGATGTTTGTTTGGTCAGGTCAGTGCGAGAGAAGCCAACGCATTTCTCAGTTTTGAATAAAAACAAAAACCTTTGAAGGC
Organism: Schistocerca piceifrons; assembly: GCF_021461385.2. NCBI lineage: Eukaryota > Metazoa > Arthropoda > Insecta > Orthoptera > Acrididae > Schistocerca > Schistocerca piceifrons. The sequence goes on from NC_060149.1 coordinate 7,247,983, forward strand.
ATGTTGCCTAGAAGCTTTTAAGACACATACAGACACACGTATATATATATATATATATATATATATATATATATATATATATATATATATATATATATATATATATATCTTTCAAGCTGGAATCCCCTTCTCCTGTCTTCCGTCTTCTATAAAGGCTTAGCCCTGCAGTCCGTTCCTTCAGGCTTCTCTTGGTCGAAACCTGGCACCTTTTCTTCTCGTCTGTCATATCTGGTGTCGATTTGAAACGAATAAGGTACATTATTATGTCGTAAGTTACATGTTATTCCGGCAGTTTATTACAGCGGAAGTCAAGCGCCGACACGATGCTGTTATAGAACTCGCTAATCTACGGTAACGAAGAGATGGCTGTGAGAAGACGTCAACCAATCGCACTCTGACAGACCACAACGCGACAGCAGCGGACTCTATGTGAAGATGACATAAGAGATCCAACCGATTGGTGACACGCGATTTGAATAGCAGATTCAAGATTAGCGAGTTCTATAGCAGCATCGACACTAGTCGTTTCGCTTGTATACGCTATGTAGCACAGACTTTTTTTTTTTTTTTGGTCATCAGTCTACTGACTGGTTTGATGCGGCCCGCCACAAATTCCTTTCCTGTGCTAACCTCTTCATCTCAGAGTAGCACTTGCAACCTACGTCCTCAATTATTTGCTTGACGTATTCCAATCTCTGTCTTCCTTTACAGTTTTTGCCCTCTACAGCTCCCTCTAGTACCATGGAAGTCATTCCCTCATGTCTTAGCAGATGTCCTATCATCCTGTCCCTTCTCCTTATCAGTGTTTTCCACATATTCCTTTCCTCTCCGATTCTGTGTAGAACCTCCTCATTCCTTACCTTATCAGTCCACCTATTTTTCAACATTCGCCTATAGTACCACATCTCAAATGCTTCGATTCTCTTCTGTTCCGGTTTTCCCACAGTCCATGTTTCACTACCATACAATGCTGTACTCCAGACGTACATCCTCAGAAATTTCTTCCTCAAATGAAGGCCAGTATTTGATATTAGTAGACTTCTCTTGGCCAGAAATGCCTTTTTTGCCATAGCGAGTCTGCTTTTGATGTCCTCCTTGCTCCGTCCGTCATTGGTTATTTTACTGCCTAGGTAGCAGAATTCCTTAACTTCATTGACTTCGCGACCATCAATCCTGATGTTAAATTTCTCGCTGTTCTCATTTCTACTACTTCTCATTACCTACATCTTTCTCCTATTTACTCAGACTTAGGATTCTCTATACTGAAGAAGACTGCTTATTTTGCATGTCGCCATTTGCTTGCAACACTTCTCTGTAATTGACAGAGTTGAGTATTGTAATCTTTTCTTTTTGTAATAAACCCATCAATACGATTTGCTTGAAACTTCCTCGCAGATTAAAACTGTGGGATTCGAACTCGGGACCTTTGCTTTCCGCGGCAAGTGCTCTACCATCTGAGCTACCCAAGCACGACTCACGACCCATCCTCACAGCTTCAATTCTGCCAGTACCTAGTCTCCTAGCTTCCAAACTTCACAGAAACTCTTCCGCGAACCTGGCAGAATTGAAGCTGCGAGGACGGGTTGTGAGCAGTGCTTAGGTAGCTCTGATGGCCAGTCCAGCTTTCGCCGCCGTGCAGTGCGGACGTGTTGCTGTTTCCGCCTGCGAAGCGCGCTTGCTCGCTGTTGTTTACATTTCCGCGGCCGTCACTTACGTGTCGCTTACGTGCACTAGAACCATGGCCAACCGTTTTAGAAAATCAACTTTACGATTCACCTTCTGCAACGACTACGCACGACCAAAGGCCTTGGAGGTGGAACGCTTCCTACGCGACGTTGCTAAGATCCCAGCTTCCGATATCTTGGGCATCCATTTGTCCATATTAAGCAGTACGGTGTACGTCAAAGTCGTCAATGACGCGGTGTGTGAAAGAATACTTCGTGACACCAACCATGGCTTACGCTTTTGCCACGCCGACGGCAATGTCGGAGCGGTCACCGTCGACCATGCCGGCTTAGGAATGCGCACCATACGAGTTTTCGAACTCCCGTTCGAGCTCCCAGCCGAAGACGTTATTGCGGCTTTCCGCCCACATGGCACTGTACATGGCCACACTGCCGAACGCTGGGCGCAATTCCAAACGTACCCCTTTCTTAACGGTGTACGGCAGATCACCATCGATCTCCATCGCCACGTGCCATCTTACCTGCAAATTAGCGGGTGCCGCGCGGTTGTCATATACGACGGCCAACCCAAGACCTGTTCCGGGTGCGGCAAAGAAGGCCACCTCAGATCTGAGTGTCTTCAGCGACGAATCACCCAATTGCCAGCAGCTACCGTGACACCTCCGGCTCCGACGACGGTTTTACCGGTCACCTACGCATCGGCGCTCACTTCTCCTCCCACCGGCCGCCACCCGTCGGCCCACGTACCGGTGACCCTTCCAGCTGCTACGGATACCGCCGGGGCCGACACGTCGCGCTCGAAGCCTGACGCTACTCCGGCGCCACTACCAACAGCAACGACTTCCGACCCCCACCCGCCCGACCATATGGACGCCCCGTCAATTGACGTTCCCGCGACGGCCTTCCTCTCGGAGCGACGCGACTCTCTTCCGTCTTCCGACACGGAGGGACGAACCCGCAAACAACGTTCACCTAAGAGGCGCAAGAGGCGGCGCCATACGGTCTCGGAACGAGACGGATCACCTCCCCGACGAGGCCTCGGAGAACCTACACGACGACACGAATGACGACAACATGACGCCGACTGTGGCTGTGTCGATGCCTACTCTATTGGCTCGCACAGGTGCTCCTGAACCAATGGACTCCACCGCTGCGACTGCCTCCGAGACGTCCTCCTCCCCTACGACCGACGTGGAACATACGACCATCACCACGACAGCGCCTTCAATGGTGTGGAGTGAGGACGTCGATGAGGACCCGGACCATACTTTGGGGACAGAGTTACCCCAGACGGAATCATCGTTACGCCGCTGATAACGCCGTCAGGTGGCGTACGACACGACTCGCCGTTGCCTCGCCCCCCTTCATCCTCCGCCGGTGGAGTTCCCCTCCACGGCGGGGTACGGCTCCAAACCTACCGAATAGCAACGATCAACACTAACACCATTAGCTCACCCGTGAAACTTCAACTGCTGCGAGAGATGATATGGGCGTCAGACGTCGATATTGCACTACTACAGGAAGTACACTTGGCCACACTTCCAGACGTCGCGGGATATAACACTTATCCTTCTCCTGGTGACCACCTGGGACGCGGCGTAGCCATGTACGCCAGAGAAGGCATTCCAGTGACCGATCTCACGTACCTTCCATCTGCCAGAGGCATGGCCGTCACCGTCATGGGGACGCGTATCGTCAACATTTACGCTCCGTCAGGCTCCACCCGCAGACGCGACAGGGCCCTCTTCTATTCAGAAGAAATCGCTCCTTTGTTTCTTGGACGCTGCGACCATTACTTGCTTGGGGGTGATTTTAAATGTGTCTTGCACCCTAAAGATCAAGTGCCCCACTACAACACCTGTCAAGAACTGCGTCTTGTCGTCCGAGATCTGTTGCTCCGCGACACTTGGGAAGTTCAGCACGGCGACGCACCTGGACATACTTACCAGACGAGTCACTCCGCGAGCCGCCTTGATAGAATTTACGTCTCTCGGGAACTCACACCTGCAGTCCAAGGTGCAGAACTTTGGCCCCTGGCCTTTTCGGACCACTGCGCCTACATCTGCAACATTCTCTTCCCCAAGCAAGTGGTCTGGCGTAGTCGTGCACCGTGGAAGCTAAACACCACCCATCTTAATGATCCCGAATGTCTTCAACGTGTTACCGAGACATGGGCCACCTGTGAACGTCGCTTACCTACATACTGCACGACCTTGAACTGGTGGCTGGAATGTGCCAAACCTGCCATTCGCCGTACTTTGATTCAGTATGGAAAGGAAGTAGCTGCGTGGCGCCGGCACACTACCGACTATTTCTACGCCGTTCTCCGCGACCTGGACCCCCAACCGCCCACCCCCGACACCCAGAGGGAACGCAGCAGGATTAAGGCGCAAATTGTAACGTTGACACGCCGTAGACTGCAGGTGGCTATGGTGCGAACCCGATGTCAAGATTCGGCGGAACAAGAACATCCCACCATGCATCATATCGCCTCCGATAGGAAACATCGACGACAACAACTCATCACCGAGATCAACACCTGTCACGGCCAGCACGTCACTTGCCAGGCCGAAATCGTCAGTGCCTTTGTCGACCACTACCGCACAATGTACCAGGAGGAGACCACCGATAACCACGCTGAGGAGTCTGTGTTACTACACGTAACTCCCACCCTCACCAACGACGAAGCGGACGAGATGATGGAGCCAATTACGCGTGACGAAGTCCACGATGCCATCAAAAAAGGCGCTCTGAATAAGTCACCTGGTGTCGACGGATTGCCGATAGAATTTTATCGCGCTTTCCTCACACTAATGGCGTCATGGTGGACAATGATGTTCCACGAACTGCTGACGACGGGGAACGCCGTACCGCCGTCCTTCGTCACGGGACTTATTATACCCATCCACAAACCGACACCAGGCGTGACGACAGCACATTACCGTCCCCTGACCTTGCTAAACGCAGACTATAAAATTTTTACACGCCTACTGGCAACGCGATGCCGCAAGGTCCTGCCTAGCATTCTATCCCCGGAACAGACAACTCCGGGCGGCTCAGTTAATATACAAACGGCCACAGGAGAATGTCGCGATTTAATTGCACTGGCAGCGGCGTGCAAACTCCGCGCCGCAGTGGTTGCCATTGATTTTGGCAGCGCATTCGACAAAGTGCGGCATCTTTTTCTCTTCTCAGTGATGAACCGTATGGGTTTTCCACCAGCCTTTATCGACGTTATCCGGCGCCTGTACGGCACCGCCGAATCGCTGATTCAGGTTAATGGCCGTGTGGCGGGCCCAGTGGAGATCCGGCGTTCCGTACGGCAAGGCTGCCCACTTTCGACCCTACTCTATGCCATGAGCCTGGAGCCACTCATCGGGAGTCTGACGAGCCACCTTTCTGGTCTCACCCTGCGACAGCACAGTTTTAAATGTCGTGCGTATGCGGACGACCTCCTCCTCTTGATCCGCTCACGGAGTGAAACACACACGGTACTTGATTTGATATCAACGTACGGCACTGCAGCGGGCAGTACCATGAATGTGGCTAAATCCGCGGCGATGTCCATTGGACGCGGCCTCTCACACGCCGACTTAGCACCTCTCCCGTGTGTACAAAAACTACGATACCTTGGTATTATTTTCACCTCCACCGTGCGCCGCTCCGCTGCCATCAATTTTCGGCGTGCACTGCAAACTATCCGCACGACGGTGAGACAAAATATTCTCCGACGACTCGATTCTTTACAACGTGTCCAATACCTCAATCAACATGTGGCGTCCAGAATGGTCCACATCGCACAGGTCCTTCTGCTGCCATCAACAATTGGACGCAGCCTCCAGGCTGCCTTCGGATACTTCCTTACGGCCGGTACGCTCTTTAAGGTCCGCTACGACACGCTCACCCTTCCCACGCGAGCGGGAGGCCTCGGCCTTGTCAATGTGCGACTCCGAGCGGCGTCCTTGTACATGTCCACCATGCACAAGCAGTGGCACGGGGGCACCTCCCTTACGCGCAGCTTGCTGGGAATTCTTGTACCCCCAACCATAACACCACCAGTACCAGTAGGACACATCAAGCACCACCTGGCGCACATTTCTGATTTCATCGTCGACTTCAGTTACGCTCACACACACTTATCGACCACGCGTTCTCCTCAACCTAAAGATTTTTACACCCCACTGCTTCGTTCCGTATCCAGCAACAATATTGAAGTGAGACATCCGTCCAAGTGGTGGCCCACGGTTTGGCGTCATATCCACCAGCCTTTTCTTCCCTCCCACGTCCGGGCAACATGGTACCAAGTCGCAAATGAAAAATTCGCCACAAATCATCGCCTTCACGCCATCGGACTACTGGACTCTCCACTTTGTTCCATTTGCCACCTCGTGGATGACGATGTCCATCAACTGACTTGTGCTGCCACCAGTGACGTCTGGAAACTGGCCCGACAGTTCATTGCCTGTTACCTCCGTGTTCCGCCGGACTCGATTGACCCATGGACTTTTATCCATCCTGAGAATACTTATTTCCCCGCCGCCAAAAATCATGCGATTGTATGGGTCAAGGGATGGACAATCACCTACATGTATAATGATGGCGACAAATCACGCCTTGATTTCTGGCAGTACTTACAAACCGCCCACAGTCAAGTCGAACACCGACCGCGCTACCGCGCCTTCTTCGCCAGTTACCTACATGTGATCTTTACGTCACCCCCGCTCAGTTGGATGGTGCCACACGCCGACAGCACTCCCGCCCCCCCTGCTGACATCTGAGACTCCCCGCGCTACTTTATATATTGTAACCCACAGTGGAGTAGGCGCATGGACACGCGCCTCCTTTCGTTTATGCACTATACCAGAACACAGTGTTTTTTTTTTTCCCCTCACTCCACTGTATACTGCTTCACACCGCTTGCTTACATCAGGATTATTATTCTTTTTTTCCTACACCTTGTTCATAAAAACAAAACAAAAATTGCTCGCCTGGCACGAGTATAATGTCTTGTGTTATTTTCGCCGGAAGAATGGCATTTCTGTTGTATTTAAGTTTGTACCAATAAAGATCCTTTGTTAATTTACCCTGTTCCTGCTAAAAAAAAAAAATCTTAATAATAAAATAAAAATAAATATAAAAGCTACTTTGAGGGAGTGATTCAGGGACGGGAGGGGGGAGATATTGCGGCCGGGCCTCGGGTTCCGAACCCTGCCCGCCTTGTCTCCACCTACTCATAACTGAACACTCTTTCAAAAAAAAAAAAAAAAAAAAAATAAACTTATAGTCGCCTGTTTGCGTCCAACTGTACTTTTTTTTTAACAAAAATAAAAGAAAAAAAATATGAGAAATTAAAAAAAAGAAAAAAAAAAGTTGGTAGAGCACTTGCCCGCGAAAGGCAGAGGTCCCGAGTTCGAAAAAAATTTAAAAAAAAATGGTAGAGCACTTGCCCGCGAGGGCAAAGGTCCCGAGTTCGAGTCTCGGTCCGCCACACAGTTTTAATCTGCCAGGAAGTTTCATATCAGCGGACACTCCGCTGAGAATGAAAATCACATTATGGATCCGCGATTTGTTTGAATGTTTTTTTTTATAGCGAACCGAGCACGCAGGATTCCTAGGTACCACATATTTGACGACAGAGCACGGAGAAATAATACAGTTCATGTTGCTTGGTGACTTGTTGGCGTTTTGGCGCTGCACCTTGGTGTCCAGGTTGCGGATACGTCGGTCTTGTGACGTTCTACAATTCTCGTAGAAATCACCTTAATCTCTACAACTGTTAAGGTATTCTGGCTACCTAATTAAGTTCCGCCCTCGGGTAACTCGAGCAACGAGTAGTGAGAGTTTGAGAACTTGATTTTGCAGCCTTTGTAGGTGAACGATTTGTGTATCGACCGCGATTTTCCATAGAACAGGTGAGTACTCTAAAACTCGGCGTAGCCACGCCTTCTGCAAAACGACTCCAAGATCTTGTGGAATACGAGAGCATGTCTGTCTGCCTCGATACGACGAATGCTTGGCTCCCCCCTGCAGAGAAGGCCAATCCCAAGCCAGAGTGATTTCTAACATTTGTTCCACACTTGTTTAAGCATATACCGGCCAGGTTCCAAAGCTCTGTCTCAGAAGATAGACGCACAAACTGGTAACAAATATGGTAACTCACAAGAGTAAGCACCGAGCGAGGTGGCGCAGTGGTTAGCACACTGGACTCGCATTCGGGAGGACGACGGTTGAATCCCGCGTCCGACCATCCTGATTTATGTTTTCCGTGATTTCCCTAAATCGCTTTGGGCAAATGCCGGGATGGTTCCTTTGACAGGGCACGTCCGATTTCCTTCCCTAATCCAATGAGACCGATGACCTCGCTGTTTGGTCTCGTCCCCCAAATCAACCCAAGAGTAAGCTGCTACGATCCAAAGACAGATGACGCACACGACTTCCCTCACCCACGTTAACTGAAGACTATGACGACAGTTAAGGAATCCGGCCACGTAGCTGAAATAAAATATATTTGCCGAATGATGACCCCGTATGACGGGATATCATAAAAAAGAAACGATTACGAGAGACCTACAGTAAAACAAGACGCAAATCTTTTACAGCACTTAACATATGTTGCAAAAGTCGTCTTAGGAGAATAAAATTTAAACTTTCTTTAGTTCATGTGCGTAGCTTCTAAAGATTCTGACAGACGTCAGAGCCGTAATGAACCACCAAAACGGCGTTTACGCAAGACACTAGTTACAAGCAGCATGCTGTACTTGAATTGTTCATGGGAAGAAGAATCAGTAAAGAACTACCATAAACGTTTGTGTGCAGTGTATGGCTATGATGCAGTTGATACGAGTAGCGTTGGTCCATGGGTAATGAGAGAGACACCGTCAGAAATTGTAGAAACTAAGCATCATACACTGAGGTGAGGAATGTCATGGAATATCTCCTAATGTCGTGTTGGACCTCTTTTTGCCCGGTGTTATGCAGAACCTCGACGTGGCATAGACTCAAATAGTTGTTGGAAGCCCCCTGCAGACATATTGACCCACGGTGCCTCTACAGCCGTCCATAATTGTGAAAGCGTTTCGGTCCAATATTTTGTGCACGGACAAACCTGTCGATTGTGTCCTATAAATGTACGGTAGGATTAACGTCGGTCGATCTGGGTACCCAAAGACTTCACTCTAACTGTCCAGAATGTTCTTCAAACCAATCGCGAACAATTGTGACCCAGTGACACGGTGTATTGTCATTCATAAAAATTCCGTCGTTGTTTGGGAACATGACGTCCATGAATGGCAGAAAATGGTTTCCAAGTAATCGACGAAAATGATTTCCAGTTAACAATCAGTTCAGTTGGAGCAGAGGATAGCCCACACCATTATGGGGCTACCACTAGCTTGTAGAATACCTTGTTGACAACTTGAGTCCATGACTTCGTGAGGTCTGTACCATACTCCAACCCTCTTACCAGGTGAAATCGGGACTCATCTGCCTAGAAGACGATTTACTAGTCGTGCAGGGTCCAACCAATATGGTCACGAGCCCAGGAGAGGCGCTGCAGACGATCTAATAGTCATAGCAAAGAGACTTGCGTCGGTCGTCTGCTGCCATAGCCCATTAACGCCAAATTTCACCGCAGTGTCCGAACGCATACGTTCGTCGTACGTCTCGCATTGATTTCTGCACTTAATTCACCAGTGTTGCTCGTCTGTTTGCACTGACAACTCTACACAAACGCCGTTGCTCTCGGTCGTTAAGTGAAGGCCGTCGGCCACTGCGTTAACGGTGGTGAGAAATGATACCTGACATTTGGTGTTCTCGACGCACTATTCACACTGTGGATCTCATAATATTGAATTCCCTAATAATTTCCAAAATGGAATGTCCCATGCGTCTGGCTCCAACTAGCAATCTGTGTTCAAAGTCTGTCAATTCCAGTCGTGCAGACATAATCACGTCGAAAACATTTTCACCTACGTTCAAACGACAGCACTGCCCTTTTATAGCGTACGCGTATGTGTGCATTTCGCTGTCTCTTAACTTTTGTCAAGTGACTATAGCTGGCTGCGTTCGGAACGTCCTCTCAGAGCCACCGATCACTACATTGTCACTCTTGTGGCTGCAGACCAGCGCATCACAGCTCCACGATTGGCTCTACAGCTGTCGCTAGGAATTGGAAGTTCAGATGATGCAGTTGTTTATATCAAAGTAGCAACGTCAGAAGATAGTAAGAATGTGCAGAACGACCTGAAGAGAATTTATGAATGGCGCAGACTCTGGCAGTTGACCCTGAACGTAAGTAAATGTAACATATTGCGCATAAATAGGAAATGAAACCCACTACTGTACAGCTACACTAATGATGACAAACAGCTGGAGACAGCGTCTGCCGTAAAATATCTAGGCGTAACTATCCAGAGCGACCTTAAGTGGAATGACCATATAAAACAGACAGTGGGAAAGCAGACAGAAGACTCAGATTCATCGGAAGAATCTTAAGGAAATATAACTCATCCACGAAAGAAGTGGCTTTAAGGCTATTATTCGCCCGATTCTTGAGTACTGTTCATCTATCTGGGTTCCCTATCAGGTAGGGCTGATAGAGGAGATACAGATAATCCAACGAAGAGCGGTGCGTTTCGCCGCGGGATCGTTTAGCTGGAGAGAGAGCGTTATGGAGATGCCAAACAAACTCCACTGGCAGACGTTACAAGAGAGGCGTTGTGCATCACGGAGAGATTTACTATTGAAATTTCGGGACAGCACTTTTCAGGAGGAGTCAAACAACGTATTACTTCTCCCGACATACATCTCGCGTATTGGCCACGAGGACAAAATTCGAAAAATTAGAGCAAATACAGTGGCTTACCGACAATCATTCTTCCCACACAGTATTCGCGAGTGGAACAGGGTTGGAGGGATCACATAGTGCCCTTCGCCACACACCATTAGGTGGCTTGCTGAGTATGATGTAGATGTAGATGTAGATGTGCACGTGCGGTGATTGAGGCACATGGATTATCAAAGGTGTGCTCAACACGGATTCCACGAACGCTCACAGCAGACCACAAAATTCAAAGAAAGGCAATTTCATCGGAACTGTTGGAGCATTTCGAGGTCAGATCGTTACAGGTGACGAAACCTGGGTGCGTCACTTTGGGACTGAAACCAAAAGGCCGTCACTGCAGCCGCACCACCCGCAGTTTCCAAAAAAGAAGAAATCCAAGGGAGCTCCCTCTGCCGCCAAACTCATGATGGCAGCCGTTTGCGATTGCGATGGTGTGATTCTCGATAACACACAAGTCTCAAAACAGGGGAACAACGTCAAATTGGGTTGTACATCGTTAAATCTTCCAGCCAATAGCCCAGATCTGGTGCCCTCGGAATTGCATCTGTTTCGCTCACTTAAGGATTTGTATGTGGGACACACTTTGGAGATGATGAGGATGTAGTTCATGCAGTGAAAACATCGCTACGAGCACAGGACAAGAGCTTTGACCAACAGGCCCGTATTGCACTGAGTAAGATTTGTGCCAATGATTTTTCAAACTACTTTGACCAAACTGCTGTACTGGAGATATTACACTACCATAAAACATTTCATCACAGTTGTTTGGGAATGGATGCCGAAGAGTTAATCGTCCGTACAGCAGCATTTAACTTAAAATTGGCGCCGAGCGCATTGCTTGTAAAGAATGGAAACAATTGTATGTGAAACCGTGTACAGCGAGAAGTTCAAAGTGTTCACCAGAATTAGCTCCATGAGCTATAGAACGAGGATATGAACCACGAAAATCACTTTAGAATGAGCGAATACACATTTCAGTTTATCTATATGAAAGTAGCCCCTCATATTTGAAAACGAGATACACCATAATTTCATTCACCGTAATCGATATTTTTGGAAGGCACGCAGCTAAGTCATTCATGATTTAAATGATGAGCCACTGCAATAGTTATATACCGTTTCACGATTAACAAGACGTGTTTCCAGAATTTATTCCCATTATCAAGACCACATATTTACATAGATATTTTATGTGATGTCCATATGTGTGTTGTTTTGCCTCTCATGCCCTGCAGTTGTCTTTTTATGGTTTGCTGCAGTCGGACATTTATTTTGTCCGATTATCCGAAATATCACATAAAATACCTCTGTAACTATTTTCATTTTATAATGACAATAGATTCTTGAAAGGCGTTGTGTTACACTTGAAGAAACATGTAAATGTAACCTCGTTTCCCTTTTTGAATAACGGAATCCATTTCTGCTGTAGATCGATTTATCGTTAGGTTAAGGTTTTTAACAAGAGACAAAGGCTATTCCTGTTTCCCATATAGAACTCGAATCCGACATTTTACCATTTCACGTATTGTTCCAGAAACATACCAACCAAAATATAAATCACGTAAGGAGGAATTCGTGAAGGTTAAGTAAGGTTACTCAGAGTACAAATAAATGCATTTATTTTACTTGTGGAGCCTAAGACGTCATTGGCATACATGACTTTCCACACCTCTATAGACTGCTTGGTCCTTAATTCCTTCCTTACGTCGTTCACAGTGCAGCCACTTGGAGCGCAGCTAACTGCTGCAGCCATTCCTTTGCAACATTCTAACCGTCTATTGTGGTTTTTGTTGTCAGTGTGCTTTGCGCTATGAAGAATTTCGCATTTATTCATACTTTGCAGCGATCGCTGTGGTGGCAGCCACGCACGAACTATACGTACTTCAACGTCGTTTTAAAGGTTAAATTTACTAAAGTGAACGAAGCGACAAGTAAAAATGGCGAACTTTGATCAAAGAAGGACCCAAGCTTTAACTTTTGTCAACGATCTTTGATAATAGATGTCTTTTATAAAAACTTCCTTAGTACGCTGTCAAAGACTTGACCAAGGGCTTTGATAAAGGACCTTTAACAATACTGGGCCCCGTGGAACATTGGACATTCTCCAACACATCAGCCATACTCTGTAGTCGAGCGGTTCTGGGCGCTTTAGTCCGGAACCACGCGGCTGCTACGATCGCAGGTTCGAATCATGCCTCGGGCATGGATGTGTGTGATGTCCTTAGATTAGTTAAGTTTAAGTAGTTCTAACTCTAGGGGACTGATGACCCCAGATTTTAAGTCCCATAGTGCTTGGAGCCATTTGAACCAACACTTCATACCGATTTCACCATAGAAATAAAAATCAAATTAATTTGACGTTGACTACAAACTGCTGCTGATGATAAAAGCCACCCTACTTGGCAGGAAAACCAAACAGAGTTTATTGTCAATAAATCCATCTAGGTTGCTTAATAAATTTCTTTGTTACGGCGTTTCGGCTATTGTCACTAAAGGAACAAAGAGCAGCAGCTTCTTACAGAACATCAACTGCAAAAGATAAAAATTCTGATGTTACATATTTTTATTAAGTTTACACACGAAAATGATTATAAATTGCAAAATAAGATACTGTGTCAGTAGAACAATACTGTGTCCAATCGAGGCTTATCTAACAACTAATACAGAGATGTAAGTTCCAGACTGAAGGTGGAAGTAGTGTTAGGGACGTTGACTTCAAATTTTATTTTATTTCTGTTCGTACTCATAAAAGGACAGACAGTCTTTAAATTAGAAACACTGAAGTGTGAACGTCGTCTGTCTCTTTACAAGTAAGAAGGCAAAGGAAATAAATTAGGCCTACGTGGTACTCTTGGCATCTGGTGGTTGGGGACTTTGTCCAGGCTGGAGCAGATGAGGTTATTTTCTCATGGTTGGGGCCTACTAGGCCGACTTAGGCGTGTATGCCGGTGCTTTCCAGCACTTGTTGGAAGTAGACTCGCGAAATGTCCTGGCAGGAAACAGCACTTTCCAGGAACCTGCTGTTAGTGGTGGCAGCAAATAATCAATGCAAATGTCTGCATTCTGTTCCTGAGGATGACTGGCTGAGAGGTCTGAAATTTAAAACGATATAGTGAAGATGCTTGGGTATGACGTAATCGCTGAGTCAGACGGCAGCTCTCCCGGGTGTAGGAGGTGGAAGTTAACGACCTTTCGTCATCAAAAAAGTTACTTTTTCCAAGACAGAAAAAACTGAAATCACCAAACACACCTGGTGTCGAACATAAATAGGTAGGACGAGGAGAACCCCTTACTACCAAAATTAGTTGCTGTTATGCTGTGGCTTGCTTGTATGCATCAACCATTTGGCCTCGTCACGGGCTAAACAATAGGTATAAACAACAGATACAAATATATGGCAACAATCATTACCAATAATTTTCAATAATTTGTTGATATAAACTCTACATTACTTAATTTTAATACGAAGATGATGCGTGGCGATGTAGTTAAATATTCACCTGTACTGGTCAATCTTTGAACACTGGTATAGTCCTGAAACCACTGAACGACAATTAATATTGCTTACTTAATCCTGACGCTTTCTTGAGACACGGTACAGATCCTGTCGAACCAACTGACTGGGTGGAGACGGACGTCTGCTTATATCCATTTCTGACTGATGAGTGTACACCTAAGAACTATTTGGGTGACGGAAGGCGGAAGCATTACTAGTCCGTGTTGCTTGCGCCCTCTTTGGCGTCTGACCCTAACTGTATTGCGCTAACGTGGAGGCAGACCTTGCCGTATGGCGCCCTTTCTGTGTGTGACTGGTCTCGTATCTCTCAAAGGAAAGGCAGAAAGCCTACAATAATTCGAAAGTGCGTTCCCGTAATCGAGTGTGCAGTTCTGCTCAGTCATTTTCCAGCTTCTTAAGCGACTGTTGAAGTTCAATGTGTGTGCACGGGCTCGCTATGAAAGAGCCTCTATCGTCTGGAGCCATCAGCTAACTGTAGGTGGTGTTTAACAAAATAGGTTGACTTGGGAATGTCAATTTGAAGCCAATAAATTACATTTGTTTCTATGGGAACTTAGTACGTAGTGTTTTTGGTTACTTTTTAATTACAGATTTTATAGCGTTTTTATTTTCGGCTGTGTAGCAATTAAAAGCTTAAGTTGCCGGGAACCGACTGGATATAATATATTCACTGATTTTACATCGAAAAGACAAAAGCCATGGGATAGCGAAATGCACATATACAGATGGCGGTAGCGTCGCGTGTACAACATATAAAAGGACAGTGCATTGGCGGAGCTCATTTGTACTCAGGTGAATCCTATGACAGGGTTTCCGACGTGATTATGGCTGCACGACGGGAGTTTCAACGAGGAATTGTAATTGGAGCTAGGTGCTTGGCACACATTTCATAAATCGTTAGGGAATTTCAGTATTTCGAGATTCACTGTGCCAAGAGTATACCGAGAATATCACCTTTCTGGCATTACCACACACAATGGACAACGCAGTAGCCGACGGCATTCACTTAACGACCGAGAGGAGTGGTGTTTGCGTAGAGTTATCAGTGTCAACAGAAAAGAAACGCGTAAAATAAAGTCAGAAAACAATGTGGGACGTATCGGTTAGGGTAGTGCGGCGAATTAGGCGTTGAAGGGCCTTGGCAGCAGATGACTGACGAGAGCGCTTTTGCCTAAAGCTCGACATCGTCTGCAGCGCCTCTCCTGGGCTCGTCACCATATCTATTGGACCCTAGATGGCTGTAAAACCGTGGCCTGGTCAGCTGAGTCCCGATTCCAGTTGGTAAGAGCTGATGGCAGTGTTTGAGAGTGGTACAGACCCTACGAAGCCACGGACCCGAGTTCTCAAGTGCAGTGCAAGCTGGTGGTGGCTCCATGAGGGTGTGAGTTGAAATGGATGGGTCTTGTGGTCTAAATGAACCGATCATTCACTATAAACTGTTATGTTCGGCTATTTTGAGACCATTTCCAGCCATTAATGGACCTCATCTCCCCAAACAACGATGGAATTTCAGTGAATGACAATACGCCATGTCACCGGGCCACAATTGTTCGCGATTGGTTTGAAGAACATTCTTCGCAGTTCAAGCGAATGATTTGGCCACCAATCGAACATTTATAGGACGTAATAGAGAAGTTAATTAGTGCACAAAATCCTGCACCGGCAATATGGACGGCTATAGAGGCAGCATGGCTCTGTATATCTGCAGGGGACTTAACAACGAATTGTTGAAGCCACGTCCCACCTTGCAAAAGAAGGTCAGGACTTTTGTCACCTCACTTTGTAAGGAAAACAGTGTAGAGAACATCTGTGTCCATCAGTAAACGTTTCCCACTTAATTTTCTGAGCTGTACTTGAGTAATTATCTCGTGCGGTAAAAGAGAGCTTGGATTCATGCTGAGACCGTGTGCGGGGCTAAGCTCGACTTCATGACCTTTCTGGGAACGATACGATGGAGCGTATCAGATTGAATTCGGTGAAACTGAAAAGTGCGTTGCGAGCAGCTTTCTGGCGCAAGCCTACCACCTTTGGTCAGTGCGTTCAGGTGAAAATCGACTAGTTGTGGTGATCGCGCCGTGTAATTTAGCCACCAGCCATGTCACTAATGGGTCAGTGACGTTAATGATCATTTGATTGTGTGGAGTCCAGAGTTCTGAATCAAAAGTACGCTGTGAACTCTGAGCATACTTCCAAACATAGCATGATGGAGTTATCTGTTGATATCAGAAGTCTCGCCATAGTCACCAAGTAATAATAATAAATTCTGTGTCGTCTTAATCCGTATTCGTGACAGATTTCGAAGGATTCATGAGGATTTCATATTTTTCCTATGAATGTTCTCCCACAACGGAGACCAAATATTCGAAAGCAAGAAAAATGTTGAGATTTTACAACAGCTAGACAAAGAAAAGTCTGCACTATGCATAAATAAGAACTAAGTTAGATAAAAGCTTTTATTGAAAACTGTTTCAACAATGAAGACTTCTTGTCTGTTAAAGGACAAAAATAGTATCTTATAGCCTTTGCCTCTTAGAAAGAAAATAAAACAGAACCGAAGTGTAAATGTGCCACGTACTGCCCCCTAAATATAGTTTAAAATGTTTTTATGAATTTAGTTTGTGGAGGCATTTAACGATGTTTTGTAATGTTTAAACGACACTTTTACTGTTTCAGTTTTGAGCTGTGTGGATTATTTACCATGCATCTTTGTCTACAACATTTCCTATGAATTTGGCTTCATTATTAGAGACCTCTAGTATCATTGTTACATCCTTTATATTACTACATCATGACGTTCTCCAGGACACTCACAGGAGGCAAAACTCAGAACTCAGGCTGTATTGGCGCCAACGTCTAAACAAAAACGACTACTCGTGTCAAGGGATATCACATTTAGTTACTATGATGAATTGACGATAGTACTCTGTCATTCAAATTCACCTTCCTCGCTCCAAATAATGCTTTTATAAAACACAGTATCAGCTTCTTGTAGGATTGTGTAAAACTCACAAAATTCCATACAACCATCTGGACCACCTTTATTTAGGCTCTGAAGTAATGTAGACCTACATAGTTTCAATTTAGCTTTCTTCTGAATCGTTCCCAGGCTTGGTATTGCTATTCGACACTCCTTGGACGTCTTTCTTCGAGATTTGGTCGGTGACTGCACAAAACATTGTGCGATAACATTAAGCTTTTCTTCTGTAGTAACAGATATCGGCCTATATGAACACGGAAGCTCCACTACCGACACAGTCTTTCAAAGTCTTAAATTTAATTTGTGAAAACGTTATCTCGATGCTGACTGGCTGTCTGGAAAGCATTCCATAAATAGACCATAAACATCACTGTAATTATGGCCACGTTTCCAACTGCCTTCCGGCTACTACACACTAGTCAAGTTCACAACTGACTACCGCTACACTAGGCAAAACAACGTCTAAGTACAGCTACTGACCACTGACTTATAGCCCATCCTGTATAGTGGCATATATTTATTAAAGTAGCAACCTCGATGTCTTTCTAATGCAAAACGTTACTTCCAAGCGAGAATTACGTCACACTCAGCCAACTGTATAGTATAATGAAAGTAAAATGCAAGGTAACGCCAGCCAGCTGTTAACGTCAGCAATTTGAGCCATGCAAATTTTTCTTCTTCTATAGGACAATTAAGTTACACTAGTAGCGATACACATACATTTCATAGTCGAAATATTTTATATACAATTGTGTAAGCCTGTTTGACATGTTAGTTCATTTTCTAAAGACTTGCGGAGTAACACTGTTTGTAGGAGGCAATCCGAATTCGTTAATATCTATACCGTAAGGTATTGTGACATTGTTCTGGATTGCAAAAAATATGTTTCTTTGCTTTAATATAACACTTCCATATCTGTTTTTGGTGTCTATATAGAAATTGTCATTTAGTTTACAGGCAATTAATTAGAACTGAAAGCAAGCACACACACTCACACACACACACACACACACACACACACACACACAAGCTCTTTTGTAAGCTATTACATAATTTACAATTTACACCACGTTGAAGTGGTTGTCACAGAGTACAGCGGAGCATATTTTAAAAATACTGTTCACCAGAACATAATGCATTTATGCAGTCCGTCACGGGGTTAACCACACACAATTTATTCCATACTTATAAGTCTTAGCTTAAATTCATGCTCTCTAGCCAAGAAAGATGTAAAAGTTTCTACTAACTGCATATCACGGCACCTCACAAAATTGATAAAATGGTTACCAACAACTTCAGTCATTCCTCGGCTTGTGATTTGACGAATAAACTTGTTATATGTCTTTACCCTAAAATTCAGTATAATATTACTAAACAATTTTGACACGATGGTGTAGGCAACAAATTATAACTGTTACGTAACAGAGTCTGATATTCCCCTTTATAAACAAACCACTGCAGCATCAGGTCAATACTAGGTTAGTGGAATCTACAAGTTCCCTCCGGAATGCTATTTCCACATCGCAAATCACCTTGTCTAAAAGATTTTTTACTTCTTTAAGGATCATCTGAAGCTGTTAAACGGCAGCATTATTGGGGCAGAAGCTAAGATGCCTACATCAGTTGTCTCTTAAGTCTTTTATACATAAGGGGAAAAAAGTAAGTAAACTACTCATTATTTCAAAAGTAATCGCCATAACTATTAATACATTCATCCCACTGTGGAACAGAACGGTCAGTGGTTCAAATGGTTCAAATGGCTCTGAGCACTATGGGACTTAACTACTGAGGTCATCAGTCCCCTAGAACGTAGAACTACTTAAACCTAACTAACCGAAGGACGTCACACACATCCACGCCCGAGGCAGGATTCGAACCTGCGACCGTAGCGGTCACGCTGTTCCAGCAGACTGTAGCGCCTAGAACCGCACGGCCACTTCGGCCGGCTAACGGTCAGTGTCATAACATCATAACAGAAAATTTTTTGTGGTTGCTAAACATGTCTATATTTTTAAACCTGAAGAAAGACGTTCGTGGCTGTCGATTTGTTTCGGAAGAAGTGGTGAACGCCTCGATACCATTAAGATTCCGTTGGCCACAGCAAACATTTTTGTTCAAATGGTTCAAATGTCTCTGAGCACTATTGGACTTAACTGCTGTGGTCATCAGTCCCCTAGAACTTAGAACTACTTAAACCTAACTAACCTAAGGACATCACACACATCCATGCCCGAGGCATGATTCGAACCTGCGACCGTAACGGTCGCGCAGTTCCAGACTGTAGCGCCTAGAACCGCTTGGCCACTCCGACCGGCATCATTTTTGTATAAAGGCATTGACAGTCTTGTCACACAGTGGGATAAATGTATTATAAGCTAAATTTTGAAATAATAAATAGTTTACTTATTTTTTTGCATGTGTTTTGTTTCCATTTCACTGTCTCTTACAGGAAATAGAGCGCACTGAAGACTCACGGAACACTCAAAATACAATAGCACACAACCGCCACAGCATTACACACTGAATACTTTAACAAAAGACCAACTGTGGACAATAAATCGTACAGCACTAGACAGATTCCACAGGGCAGACGAGTGCATTGATCGACCAGAGAGTAAGTGTCGAAGACGGACTTAATACATTCAAGCTCCAAAGAAACTGATATAGGAATGCGTATTCAAATACAGAGATATGTAAACAGGCAGAATACGGTGCTGCGGTCCGAAACGCCTATATAAGACAACAAGTTGTAAGGTGTCAAGCAAATCCAACACCTTCCATGAAAACCCTGGCATGATAAGCAAATCCAGTAGTATGTCCCCTAGCTCCGAATAAATCGTGACATTAAATTAACCAAAGTAATACGAGTAACGAGTGAGCAAATGGAATACCACAGACTAACACAAGAATGCCTAAATGCATGTCATACCTTCCCACCGTGAGACAGACGCAGTTCCGAGGGGAGAAACGAGAACAGAAGCCGAGAGCAGAACCGTGTTAAGCTGGAAGGCCCTACGATAAAGGACGGATGGACACCCACGTCGCCAGCTAACCGCTAGGACCACACCACCCGCAAGTTTAAGCGTGAGACTTTTCCGCGTCTCTGTTACGTCAGGACCACCCCCCAGCCCATGTTAAAAGATAGAGCCCTCCAGAAGAACAGTATAGATCTTACGATAACGCTTAAAGGACCACACCAGCTGCAAGTTTTAGCGTGAGACTTTTTCGCATCTCTGTTACGTTGCAAACTTTAAAAAACATTGCCCCACCACGGAAAGTATAACGTTTCTCATTGGATAGACAGAATTTTTGTAGGTGGAGCTTAAGGTTAACATTGAGACCCTGATTGGTCAGATGACAACACAACCAGATAGTTTTTTTAAAACCAACTTCGGTAAATTGTAGTAAGGAGAATTGGAGAGAGTTGCTTCCGAGATGGTGAGGTGAACGGAGCTGTGCTGCCCGCCACCCCCTGACGAACACCGACAAGGTAATGAACGCACGCGATGCCGCATTTTTGAGCGCATAAGGCTTCACTCAGAACTGCAGAAGTCACATCTGTTACATCCCCTTTTTGCGTAATACTAGTGTCGATCGTCAATTAAAGCTCATGGTGTTCACATTTGCCACTTGAAGTAAAAATCTTAAACGCGATGATTTTTCTGTTATATAGTTATTGAGAAGCCACAACAGCCACTGTAATTTACGACAAGTTAGATAAGTAATTAAAGATAATTGAGGGTCACTGTAGACCGTTTTGATAGTTTTCTCCTTTATGAAACTTAATTTAAACCTAGATTATAGATGTGATCAGGCATAGGTCATCCTTCGATCCATTGTAGAACTTGGAAACCTATTCAGGGAATATTCGTTCACATTTTTGTTGAACGCAGTTGGTTTTTACCATCCTGTATTAAAACATTTCCTTTTATCAATAGTGCAATTTATAAACGATGTTTTGTGTGTAGAATAAAATTTCCAATGGTAAACTTAACTGCTTTTTCGACGTTATTTTACCAGCTAACTAAAAATAGGAAAGCCTTGAACCCCTTCCCCTAAATTTAGTTGGTATTAAGATTCTTTTACAGGGAGTGCAGTGGAGCTGACGCTGAAATCATTAAGTATTTGGTTATATCATCGCTAGTCTCACTGAACTCTTCTGAATTCTACATGTCATGTGTGGTCTGGCCTCTCCTTACCAGCAACAGGTCCCAGGTTCAAATTAGTCAATTCCCTAAAAAACACGCTCAGAGCGTCGTTGCGCGAAAGTGGTACGGAGACACGATATAGAACAAACAGACACCACGCAGAATGTTAGAAAGTGTCTGGCGCAGTTGGTAGATCGGTTACTGCTGCTACAGTGGCAGATTATCAAGATTTCAGTGAGTTTGAAAGTGCTGTTATAGTCGGCGCACGAGCGATGGGACACAGCATCACAGAGGTAGCGATGAAGTGGAGACTTTTCCAGACGACCATTTCACGAGTGTACCATGAATATCAAGAATAAGGTAAAACACTGAATCTCCGACATCGTTGCGGCCGGAAGAAGATCTTGCAAGAACGGGACCAACGAAGACTGAAGTGAATCGTTCGACGTAACAGACGTGGAACACTTCAACAAATTACTGGAGATTTCAATGCTGGGCCATCAACAAGTGTGATTAACCATTCAATGAAACATCATCGATATGGGCTTTCGGAGCCGAAGGAGCACTCGTGTACCCTTGATAACTGCACGACACAAAGCTTTACGCCTCCCCTGGGCCCGTCAACACCGACATTGGATTGCTGATGACGGGAAACATGTTACCAGGTCGGACGAGTCTCGTTTCAAATTGTATCGAGCGGATAGACGTATACAATCTCGTGAATCCATGGACCCTGCATGTCACCAGGGGACTGTTAAAGTTGGTGGAGGCTCTGTATTGGTGGGAGGCGTGTGCACTTGGATTGATATGGATCCCCTGATACGTCTAGATACGGCTCTGCCAGGTGACACGTACGTAAGCACCCTGTCTAATCACTTGCACCCATTCGCATCCATTTTCCATTCCGACGGATTTGGGCAATTCTAGCAGGGCAACGTGACACCATACTCGTCCAGAATTGCTACAGAGTGGCTCCAGGAACACTCTTCTGAGTTTCAACACTTCCGCTGACCACCAAACTTCCCAGACAGGAACATTATTGAGCATATCTTGGATGCCTTGCAACGTGATGTTCACAAGAGATCTCCAGCCCCTCGTACGGATTTATGGACAGCCCTGCAGGATGTATGGTGTTAGTTATCTCCAGCACTACTTCAGACATTAGTCGAGTCCCTGCCACGTCGTGTTGCTGCACGTGTGCGTGCTCGCCAGAGCCCTACTCTCGTCCAGTTTCTTTGCCTCTCTAGTGTATAAGGCATTTACTGATCGCCAAACAGGTACTAGGTAAACAGACACAAGCCATGTATGAAGAGTGACCGATTATTTTATCCAGTTGCCACTATAAATCTCTAAACAGATGGGTATACTAGTTGAAGAAAGTTATAGGTTATTATAGCAGTGTCACTGTACACCTGTACTTAGGTGTATATATTAGATGTAGATACTGAAAATTCTAAACGTAGTTCACTTAACGTTGCACGTATTACAGACAAACACAATGACATAGGTTTCTCATTGGACTCCCTCCACATATCGGTACATTAAAAACAGCAGTGTGTCTGTAAAGTTCTCTTGGAAAACCGTTTCATTAGATGACTTCCCATTAGTTACTACGAACTCCGACCCTTCTGACAGGAAATCGCAAATCCGGTCGCATATATAAAACGATACTCAATAGTTAACCTCTGTCAAGCTGTGTCAAATACCCTCAGGAATTATAGAAATATGGCGTCAAATTGAGATCACCAGTTGATAGCACTGTTCACTCCGTGTGAATAAAGAGGCACTTGTGTTTCACCAGAATGATATTTTCTGTATTGATGCTGTTTATGAGTCTATGGGTCCAAAATCCTATAAATCTATACTAATGATATTCAGGGGATGTGTCCTGTGTTACGTACTGATGTGACATATACAGCTTTCCAGGCTTTAGGTATGGGTCTTTTGTCAAGAGAAGCAAACAGTTGCATATGATTGTTAAAAATTAAATTGTTTCACCATAGTACCCTGAAAGGAACGTAACTGGTGCACAATCTTTACCACAAGACTTTTCGTTATTGAGTGGTTTTAGCAGCTTAGTTATGCCGATGGTCTCTACTTCTAAGTTTCTGATGGCGTTAACTGTTCTTGATTCGATTTATGAAGTACACTCCTGGAAATGGAAAAAAGAACACATTGACACCGGTGTGTCAGACCGACCATACTTGCTCCGGACACTGCGAGAGGGCTGTACAAGCAATGATCACACGCACGGCACAGCGGACACACCAGGAACCGCGGTGTTGGCCGTCGAATGGCGCTAGCTGCGCAGCATTTGTGCACCGCCGCCGTCAGTGTCAGCCGGTTTGCCGTGGCATACGGAGCTCCATAGCAGTCTTTAACACTGGTAGCATGCCGCGACAGCGTGGACGTGAACCGTATGTGCAGTTGACGGACTTTGAGCGAGGGCGTATAGTGGGCATGCGGGAGGCCGGGTGGACGTACCGCCGAATTGCTCAACACGTGGGACGTGAGGTCTCCACAGTACATCGATGTTGTCGCCAGTGGTCGGCGGAAGGTGCACGTGCCCGTCGACCTGGGACCGGACCGCAGCGACGCACGGATGCACGCCAAGAACGTAGGATCCTACGCAGTGCCGTAGGGGACCGCACCGCCACTTCCCAGCAAATTAGGGACAATGTTGCTCCTGGGGTATCGGCGAGGACCATTCGCAACCGTCTCCATGAAGCTGGGCTACGGTCCCGCACACCGTTAGGCCGTCTTCCGCTCACGCCCCAACATCGTGCAGCCCGCCTCCAGTGGTGTCGCGACAGGCGTGAATGGAGGGACGAATGGATACGTGTCGTCTTCAGCGATGAGAGTCGCTTCTGCCTTGGTGCCAATGATGGTCGTATGCGTGTTTGGCGCCGTGCAGGTGAGCGCCACAATCAGGACTGCATACGACCGAGGCACACAGGGCCAACACCCGGCATCATGGTGTGGGGAGCGATCTCCTACACTGGCCGTACACCACTGGTGATCGTCGAGGGGACACTGAGTAGTGCACGGTACATCCAAACCGTCATCGAACCCATCGTTCTACCATTCCTAGACCGGCAAGGGAACTTGCTGTTCCAACAGGACAATGCACGTCCGCATGTATCCCGTGCCACCCAACGTGCTCTAGAAGGTGTAAGTCAACTACCCTGGCCAGCAAGATCTCCGGATCTGTCCCCCATTGAGCATGTTTGGGACTGGATGAAGCGTCGTCTCACGCGGTCTGCACGTCCAGCACGAACGCTGATCCAGCTGAGGCGCCAGGTGGAAATGGCATGGCAAGCCGTTCCACAGGACTACATCCAGCATCTCTACGATCGTCTCCATGGGAGAATAGCAGCCTGCATTGCTGCGAAAGGTGGATATACACTGTACTAGTGCTGACATTGTGCATGCTCTGTTGCCTGTGTCTATGTGCCTGTGGTTCTGTCAGTGTGATCATGTGATGTATCTGACCCCAGGAATGTGTCAATAAAGTTTCCCCTTCCTGGGACAATGAATTCACGGTGTTCTTATTTCAATTTCCAGGAGTGTATTTAGAGTATCGTCTTTGGTAGAAGAATTTCGGAAACGGTATTTACTATCTCTTCTTCAATCGTGCTGTCATTGGTAACTTCATCATTGCTGTCGCACAGTGAAGGTATTAGTATGTCTTGCCGCAGGTATACTTTACAACCATCCACATCTGTTTGGATTTTCTGTCACATTTGGAGACAGAGTTTCGCTGTGGAAACTATTAAAATCATCTCGCGTTGAAGTCTGCACTAAGTTTCAAACATAATTATGTAAACCGTCACAAATCTTGAAGATTTTGCGCTATTTTTTATCTGGCATGCTTTTCCGTCGCTTCTGCGGCAGTCTCATGACCAACTTCGTGTACCGTTGAGGGTCAACTTCCTCAGTGAGATCGTCTCACATTCTTTTTATTTCCATTTTCAGTTTTTCAGCATTACTATTTATTTTATTCGATAATTAGGTTATTTGTCTTTCATTCATTTCTGTCTGGTCAGACAATTCGGTTTCAGTATTATCTATTTGATGCAATATTTCGGCTAATTGCAGACTTGAAGATTCCATTCTGCTTTATCAGGATAATATCCTACTTCCACAAGAATGATAGTGTTGTAATTACTACCCTCCTTAATAATTCACTGTCACAAGGCTGTCTGTTTAACACTCCAGTAGTGTTACTATTAACCTCTGGGCGGCAGCTGTGGCCGTGCGGTTCGAGGAGCCTCAGTCTGGAACTGCGCGACTGCTACGGTCGCAGGTTCGAATCCTGCCTCGGTCATGGATGTGTGTGATGTCCTTGGGTTAGTTAAGTTTGAGTAGTTCTAAGTTAGGGGACTGATGACCTCAGATGTCAAGCCCCATAGAGCTTAGAGCCACTTGATTTTGAAAATTGGGACTTAAACGATCGTCTGCGAAAACACGAATTACAATTGGAAAAAAATTATAGAGCAAAGCAGGAAGGGGGAGGGAAGGTGTCAGCATTGTATTCACTTGATTCGTTTGTAGGTCGGCACCCCATGAGGAATGCCCATGAGAATTCCTTTTCCCTTCATTTGAGGGGTGTGGCACAGTAACAGGTTGAAGGAAAACTCAAAAATATATGGCATATTATTGGAAAAACCTGTATTCTGGAACAGATATTGCAGTTCTGCTGCTTCATTTCTCTAATTTACATCCGAAAGCAAATCGAAAAATCTCTTGTCGCATCAAAAATAAAATGTACTGCAAGTAGAAGCTAATATCAATTTGTTGTTAAAAAATTATGTTCTTGTGAATATAAAGTGCAACCTTAAGTTGTCACTTTTAAATTAATTAATCCCTTGCATCTACATCTAGATGACTACATGGCTTCACAACCTAAAAAAATTCAGTAAAACATTATAGTTAATTTATTACAACACAATAAAGGAATTTTATTTAAGAAATCTTCAATAGGTGACTGCCAGAGTACAAATCTAAAGGTGTGTGCGTAACTCCTCAGTCTGTCTTAGGTTTTGTCCAGCACTTACCACTTATTTCACCTCTCAAACTACACTTTGGTTTGTAGTCTACGTTGAACTGTATTTTCCAGTAGAACTTACTAAATAGGATAGTTCAAAGTCAAGTGCGTACCACCTTCAATAGAGCCATACCTAACCAAGCACTGTAACTGTCAAACCTACTTTGTGACTGAAGACAGCTTATATTTAGTTTGGAAAATTTGTGGTAAGGTCTTATGGTACCAAACTGCTGAGGTCATCGGTCGCTAAGTTGACACACTATTTAACTAACTTACGCTCACAAATGCCCGAGGGAGGACTGGAACCTCCGTGCGGACCGTGACAAGACGCCTGAGACTGGGCGACTACCCAGCGCGGCTATATTTAGTTACTTTAGATTTATGACACACATCCGTGATGATGTAAGGCAAAAGTTGTATGATTACATCTAATCCATAATTAAAACAATAAGTATCACAGTAATGATAATGCAACAAAGAGGCAGATGAATACTTTCTGTCTGAATAACGGCCCTAAAAACTTTCTTTGATCCTAAACGGCACATAAAATGTGTCTCTTTCGCAGTGGCTAATAATTTACTACTACACGTGCTTGGAAACTAAATAATAATAGTTTTCATTAAATCAAAAGTTTTATAAAACTGACGTCTTCTAGTTCTCAGAATCTTGCAGACACACTGATAAACAGGTTACACGAGATCTTTTCTCATTAAATTCAGTTCCTAGAATGTCAAAATAAAATCTTATGTGCCTGGATAAGCAAAAGTTGTACCCATTCTGGTTGATATCAAAACGACTTGTGAAGCTCACAAGCCAATCGGAAACCTCCCTGTCGGCCTCACAGATTACTTACGGTTTACAGTTTTTGTAGTATATTCCTTACTTCAGGTATATAGGATAACAGAAAAGCAATGCAAATGTATATATCTAGCATCAGCCACAGATTTTTTTTTTTATTTTTGTTTGGTGCGACTATTCAGTTGACAGCAAGTATCAAAATTATTAGAAAAAAAATGGTTCAAATGGCTCTGAGCACTATGGGACTTAACTTCTGAGGTCATCAGTCCCCTAGAACTTAGAACTACTTAAACCTAACTAAACTAAGGACATCACATACATCCATGCCCGAGGCAGGATTCGAACCTGCGACCGTAGCGATCGCGCGGTTCCAGACTGTAGCGCCTAGAACCACTCGGCCACACCGGCCGGCTATTAGAAACGATGTCAGAACATTCGCCAGTAAATGCAGCAATTTGGGGAAGTATTTTATCCAGACAGTTAAACAACCATCGTGTTTAATGATATTTTGTTTTCCCTCAAGGTTTTAGCTTTTCACTTGTAAAAGGAAGAAGAGTGACAAATCAATTTTGTTGAGAGATTATCCATGGTGCCAGCATGAAACAATTTGAGAGATCCAGAGAGAGTTGGAAAACTGGAATGACGACTTGGACCTAGGATGTCCCTACTATACGTGAAATCTTTTAATCAGTGTGCGACCAATATCGATCTATTATCAAGAGCTGTTTGTCGATTATTTAAATTGTGACGCCGTAATGCCCTGTCGGTTAGACGTAAGAAAGCAATATTTCATCCAACTGCATAAATGTTCTTGATTATTACCACGATGTCAGTCACCATCAGTGTGCTCTTTAAGTAATTTCATTTACTCGTCTGCCTGTATCTTTAAGTGCCCACCCCTCAATCACTAGTCGAATTCTTGTCCCGTTGGAGCTTACACTCCATCTCTAATAATCTCGATGACAACAGAAGGACAAAGACTAACTCTAATTTTGCTGGTGCAGTGTTTTCCACATATGTCTCTATTTTGCCATAGTACCCTATGTGTTGATGATAATTCGTAACTTGATTCCTACGATTGTTGGCGCGAAGTTCTGATGTTACCTTTTCTTAAAAAATTAAAACATTTCAAAGTGAATACGGAAAGCTTTCAGGAAAACTAAAATTCCTGTATCTGGATACATGGAATACATGGACTGAGTTTTGAACTCTCGTTTTGTCGTATTAATTCACTATTGTACGCTTCTGAATTGACACCAGAGTGCATGTTCTTCCTGCTTGAGTTTTTGGCGCATTATTGTTCTCATTATACTGATTTTTGAGGTTTCGATTTCCATTGGCCACACTACCCCTGAGAGTTTCACAGACTAGTCCTTCAGTTTGCCAAGTAGTGGTTGGCGGCAACAGGCGCCAGTGTTACCGTGCCAGTAACCGAAAGAGAAGCCAGAAGCGCTAGCTGATGCAAATAGACAAGCTGCAAAAACGCTGGTGCTCTCCCTGTTGATCTCACAATATAAATTTATATCCCTGGAACTGGAAGATGTGGCCTTGGAATGGCGCCCCTGAAGGCAGCTGACAACTTAAAAGTGAAGCCTCTGTTAGTCATGTCGATGTCTTTGGTGACACAGTTGTATCAGCCTGGCCTGAGCACCTGAACGCTAGTTTCCTCTCGTGTAAATCGATATCCGAGCAGTCTTTTAGTCTTGGGAACACCGAAGAAATGCACAAGTGTGGGATCACAGTCCCTCCAAGAGATATTACAACTGCCAGTCCCTCCCCTACCTAGCCCCATCCGGGTGGGAATTGTTTATATTATTTCCGCCATAAAAGGGAAATGTGTCCTCACTCGTCGAGATACCCGAAGGAGGCAAGCACACTTCGTATTATTTCGTGACGCGCTCAGATTTGCTTGAAATGGAAGAGACCGCATTTCCTCACCTCATGGTTTATTCATTTGTTTAATTTCTTTTTAATAAAACGACGTTTCCGGCGATAGGATAATTGGGCCGAATCTGTGACTGTAGCCAAGACTAGCGATAGTTTCAGCGTCATCTCCTTTCACGTCTCATCTCTCCTCAGTCAGGCGCAATTCATCTCCGCAGGAGTTGAAATTTGTGCAGCCCTCTACACCGCCTACACACATCTTGTGTAGCTATTTTTAATGAGTGATAGTAAAGTTAGCTTTCCCAAATCTTCGCTATGAGATGAGTTCAGTACAGGTGCCCCTACCATAGAACGCATTGTCACCTCAACTTTCAATGCAGACGGATGTTGAGTGCTTGAAACTCCTGAAGGGGGCGCACCCACTTTATGTTCAGAACAGCCATTTTACAATTACAGTTCCACATAAATTTATTTCATGTTACAAACTTCACACAACACACCGACACTGCGCTTCGTAGTCTATGCCGTTGATCCTGATACAAATGGTTTCTCTCTGGTACTAGCTGAGCACCTCGTGTTGTCCGGCTATGTGGTTGTTGCAGTCTCCTATCAGTCCATCTCTGCCTTTGTATATCTCCTCCTCCCCTTCTATGTCCATACCCTCCCCCCTCCTCTCTCTGTCCACCTCCTGCTCTCCCCTTTCTCTGTCCTCCTCCTCTCACCTTACCCCCCCCCCCCCCCCATGTCTCTGTTGATCTCCGCCTGCCACATCTGTGTTCATCATCTCCTTCGCAGTCTCTGTCTCTGTCTCTTTATCTCCTCCTCCCCTCACTCTTCTCTGCCCATTATTCCCAGCCGAATAGAACGTAAGTGGTTCTTACCTCCTCAGTGTTTCTTTCCAGATGGTAAGTAACAAGATAGCAAATAAATTTGGTTTAAATCGATCCAGTAATTTAGGAGGACATGTGGAACATACGTACGTACATATATACACATATGTCTATAATATGTCTGAATTTGTTACAAGTGAGCACGTTTTACTAAATGCAGTGTCAGTACTGTCTCCCAGAGCAATTTCCTAATTGGCCACCGACTCTGGTTTAAAAAAATTGTCCAAGTCCAGATAGTTTTACATTTGGTCGTTACTCAGACTCGACCTAAAGGGGAATGTAAAGGGCGACATAAATTTTCTTCTTGGAAAAGTAGTTGTCAGGCTAAAATTCATATCAGGAAGCCTAAGGAAATGCAGCACGTACAACAAAGACGTGTCCTACAAAATAATCATTAGACTGGTTCTTGAGTACTGTTCGTCGGTCTGGAATACCTACGTCGTAGGCTCTGTTATATTTGTGAGAGCGTACGTTTCAATTAGAGTTAGATAGTTCATTTCCTCGTCCGTACGATAAGTTCTGCGAAATGACCACGACGGGTGTTTCATACGAAGCCCTACCTACAGTCGTTCTTCACACTCTCCGTTCGAAACAGGAAGCCGCAATAGGAACAATGACAGTTATATTACAACTACACTGTGCGCAAATCACAACGTGGCTTGCGGATTGCACATGTGGATGTACAAAGACTTTTCCTAGTGATATGTGCTTACATTGGCTCAAAAGGAAAGTTAAGTAACTGGAAGGCTTGTCCGAATGTCTATGCAACCACATCCACACCATAGGCAGGTATGTAGATCACGAGAGTTGTACTTCTATGTAACAGGAAGAACGGCTACCAAACTTTACTAGTGTCTAAATTTACAAGACTGCCACGCAGTTCATACTTACGTGCCTGGCAGAGGGTTGTTTGAACCACCTTTGGAATATTTCTCTATGTTTCCACTCTGTAAAAGGGCGTGGATAAAATGAACACTTAAATCTTTCCGTAGTAGCTTTGATTTCTCTTACTTTATTACGATGATAATTTCTCCCTGCGTAGGTTGGCGATAGTAAAATATTTTCTCATTCAGAAGAAGAGATTGGTGATTGAAATACCGTGGAAAGATCTCGCCGCAACAAAAAATGCCTTTGTTTTAAGTATTGACACATCATCTAGGCCGGCCGCGGTGGCCGAACGGTTCTAGGCGCTTCAGTCCGGCACCACGTGACTGCTACGGTCGCAGCTTCGAATCCTGCCTCGGGCATGGATGTTTGTGATGTCCTTAGGTTAGTTAGATTTAAGTAGTTCTAAGTTCTAGGGGACTGATGACCTCCGATGTTAAGTCACATAGTGCTCAGAGCTATTTGAACATAATCTCGCTTATCGTATCCTTGACACTCTGTCCCCTATTAAGCGATAACGCAAAACGAGTGCTCTTCTTTGGACTTTATCGATGTTCTCCGTCAATCCTATCTGGTAGAAAACCCATACCACATACCAGTATTCTAGCAGAGGACGGACAGGGATATGGTCGGCAGTCTCTTTAGAAGACTTGTTGCATCTTCTAAGTATTCTGTCAATAAGCCGCGCAATTCTTGGTTTGCCTTCCCCGTAATATTATCTATGTGATAATTCCAATTTAAGTGGTTTGTAATTCTAATTCCTAGGTATTTAGTCGAATTGACGGTTTTTAGATTTATAGCATTTCTCGTCCAAGCAAAACTTAACGGATTTGTTTTAGAGTACATTTCCACTTCTCGCACCATACAGATATCGTGTCTAAGAAATTTTGGAATTGTTTTACTAGACGGTAAACGACAGCATCATCTGCAAACAACCTAATAGGGCTGCTCCGATTGTCTTTTAAATCGTTTATATAGATTGGGAAAAGCATAGGGCCCATGAAACACTTTCCTGGGGAATGCCGGATATCATGTCTGGCTTACTCGATGATTTTCCATCTGTTGCTACGTGCTGTGACATTTCTGCCAAAAAAATGGCTCTGAGCACTATGGGACTTAACATCTGAGGTAATCAGTCCCCTAGAACTTAGAACTACTTAAATCTAACTAACCTAGGGACATCACACACATCCATGCCCGAGGCAGGATTCGAACCTGCGACCTTAGGGGTCGCGCGGTTCCAGACTGAAGCGCCTAGAACCGCTCGGCCATCACGGCCGGCACATTTCTGCCAGGAAACCACGAATCCACTTGTATAACTGTAGCGATACTCCACAGGCCCGCAATTTGATTAGAATTCTCTTGTGAGTAACGGTGTCAAAATCCATCTGGAAATCTAGAAATAGGAAATCAATTTGAAATTCCCTGTCGACACCACCCATTACATTATGGGAATGAAGAGCTGGTTGTGTTTCACAAGTTTGATGTTTTCTGAATCCGTGCAGATTGTGTATCAGTAGATGCTTTTCTTTGAGGTAATTCTCAATTTTCGAACACTGTATATTTTCCAGAGTCCTGCTCTAAAGCAGTGTCCGTGATGTGGGTCTGTAATTCATTGGATCACTTCTATTCCCTTTATTGAGTACTGGTGTGACCTGTGCAGATTTGCAGTCTTTTGGTACCGAACTCTCGTCGAGAGCTGTATATGACTGCTAAGTATGGAGCAATTCCATCAGCTTACTCTGAAAAGAACATAAATGGTATACGCTCTGGACCTAAAGACTTGCCTTTGTTACGTTATTTAAGCTGCTTCGCTGCACCGAGGAGACCTACTTCTAACTTACTCATGTTGTCTCCACTTCTTGATTCGAATTCTGGAACATTTACTTTGTCTTCTTTTGTGAAGGAATTTCGGAAAACTGTGTATAATAACTCTGCTTTAGTGACAATGTCGTCGGTAACCGCAGTGAAGGTTTTGACTGTCTCTTGCCGCTGGCGTACTTTGCATACGCTTTAGTTTTTCTGTCAGATTTCGGGACAAAGTTTAGTCGTGGCAACTACGAAAAGCATCTCGCTTTATAGTCCACGCTAAGTCTCGAGCTTCAGTAAAACATCGCCACCGGCCGGGGTGACCGAGCGGTTCTAGGCTCTACAGCCTGGAACCGCGCGACCGCTAAGGTCGCAGGTTCGAATCCTGCCTCGGGCACGGATGTGTGTGATGTCCTTAGGTTAGTTAGGTTTAAGTAGTTCTGAGTTCTAGGGGACTGATGACCTCAGAAGTTAAGTCCCATAGTGCTCAGAACCATTTGAACCATTGGAAACATCGCCAATCTTGGAGATTCTGTGTTCTTTTAAATTTGGCATGCTTTTTTCATTGCTTCTGCAACAGTGTTCTCACCTATTTTGTGTATCACGTGGGATTAGTACCATCTTTTATAAATTTATTCGAAATTAATTGCCGCAGATACCATTTCTCCGAATTTAAACCATGCCTGGTCTGCACTTAGTTACTTGCGTCTCTTAGGAAGTCACCAAGCGAATTTTTATCTGCTTTTTAAGCATATATATGTCCACTTCTGGTGAGTTTGGATGTTGTGGTAGTCAGTCTCGCTACCACGACCTTGTGGTCACTAATCCCATTATCCGCTATGATGCTCCCTATTTGCTCACATTGTTTGTTGCCTAGGGGTCAAGTATGTTTCCGCAACGGTTTACACTTTGAGTGGTCTCCTGAAGTAATTCCTCAACATAATTTTCGGAGAAAGCATTTGGTACAATTTCTGGCCATGTTTCATACCGTCCACCATCTTTGAACATGTATTTTCGCCAACATATAGCGGGTAAATTGAAGTCTCCACCAATTATAATTCTATGACAGGGGTACGTATTTGATGATACTCAAGTTTTCTTTGAACTGTGCAGCAACTGAATCATTTGAGTCGTAGTGTCGATAAAAGGGACCAATTATTAATTCATTCTTGTGCTCAAGTAAAACCTCAACCCATACTAATTAACAAGAACTACGTACATCACTTTCTCTAGACTACAAGATAAATTACTTCTAACGGCAACAAACACGCCGCCACCAAATGAATTTAATCCGTCCTTTCTGAACACCGTTAGGTCCTTTGTTAAAATCTCACGTGAACTTATCTCCGGTTTTAAACAGTTTTCGGTACCTATAACGATTTGAGTTTGTGTTTTCTATTAGCGTTTGAAGGTCAGGTTCTTTCCCAACATATGTACGACAATTTACCACTACAATGCTATCCGTGTCTACCCTCTTCCTGTGTTTGTGATTGAAGACCGTTCTGTAATTTCCCGAGACACTATAACCTTAAAAACCACTCAGTCCACTCCACACAGCCCATGTTACCACCTCATGTGTATAGTGGGCCCCTTCTGTATTAAGCGGAACCCCACTATCCTCTGCTGCTAGTAGAGAAATCAGCAACCTGTACAGTCGCAGAGTTGTCTGAGTCTTCGATTCGGGTCCTACCTCACCTCTGTACCAAAAGTCCATAATCGGTCCTGTCGACGATGCTATAGATGGTAAGCTCTGCCTCCAGCAGGCAAGCAAGACTGTCAGTATTTACTATTTCATCTAAACGCACGAAACCAGACAGAATCTCTCTGAGTCCACATAGAAACACGTTGTTAGTATCGACCTGCAGTTGGTTGAAAATTGTGCTCTTCATGTCATCCGGACGCAATAGTTCGACATGTGGAATGATTCCTCCCGGTATGGACACAGAACACACACTGATTTCTTCCCCTCCTTGGCAGCTATATCCGTAAAGGGCCCCATTAAAAGCCTAATGATGAAGCTTCCATCTACCAGTAATTCCACTCTTGTAAATGCCCAGATCTTGCGGGCCATTAGGCCTCACCTGGAACAGAACAAGCGTGTGCATCTGGCTGAGGATCTTTTTCAGCCACAGATAGTGCCAGAAACCACTTGTTAGGAGAAACGAGGAGGCCTTTCGATCGGTATGCCACACCTTGAAATGACCTGCCACTAGACTACAGGTGAGGTCATCCTCAATACGAGCAGTAAGCAGGACAGAGGCACGTGCTGGACGTAGCATGTCTGGCCCCCGCAGCGAAATGGGAGTTGCTGCCCAACTAATTATCTCGACAACTATGGCTGTTCAAACGAAGAATAATGCCTGTCACGAGGCAAACGGCGGAGATATACACTACGCACTTATTAAAACGTGGAATGTGGCTACTAAATGCAGAAAAACGCAAGAAATTTACGAATTTAGAATAAATGCATTTAGCAAATAAAAATAAGTCGCTTCTAGTTATTAGAAGCTGATGTTAATCGTGTTTAGTGTTGTTATAGACCTGGTGGTGTATACAAGGGGCGTGAATAGCGTGAGATGTTTAGTGATCACTGTGAAGGGCAGAGAGATGAATCTCGGTTCTGCAGTACTCCAGATGATCACCATTGGCGCGTACGGCGGTGAGTTGTGGAGAGATCCTGTTCTGCCAACGTTTCGGAGAGACACTGTGGTGTCACTGCTGGCATAATCACATGGGAAGCCGTTGGGTGTGACTTCAGGTCACGCTTGGTAATCGTTAAGGTAACTCTGTCATCACAACGGTACGTCACAGACATTCTGTGGCTTCATGATTCACCTCTCACGTGACACGATCGTGGTGTCATTTTTCAACAGAACTATGCTTATCCACAAACGGCACGTGTCTCTGTGAACTGACTGAGTGATGTTGAAGTACTGCTGTGGCCAGCCAGATCCCCAGATCTCCCCTGCTAGAACGTACGTGGGAACAACTCGGGCGGGAACTCCGTCAAAGTGCAACAGATCTGTCCAGCCTGTCTCAAGTGAGGATACAATGGCATTTTCACCCGCTTCCTAAACCAGTCAGTACACGTATCCAGGTCACAGAGGATGCAACGTCGTACTGATGAGTGTGCTTATACTTCCAGATTCTTCGTGAACGTGTCTAGATTTTGTGATCACTGTAATAATAACACGTACCCTTTCAATCCGTGAAGTTTCATTTAGTTACCTCCTCCCCATCTGGGTACTTCTATTGTTTTGTCAGGCTGTGTAACATACAGGGCACATCAACAAGATTCATTCGATTTCACAAGCCTGTCTCTCCTACACGAATGAAGATAGAAAATTGAGATAAATTTTAACGTACACATCGAAACTAGATGTTTACATTGCCGCATTTGAAAGTTGCCGGTCATTGTAATTTCCGGTAGGGATTTTCCTTACTCAGTTGCCGGCCGCGGTGGTCTAGCGGTTCAGGCGCTCAGTCCGGAACCGCGCGACTGCTACAGTCGCAGGTTCGAATACTGCCTCGGGCATGGATGTGTGTGATGTCCTTAGGTTAGTTAGGTTTAAGTCGTTCTAAGTTCTAGGGGACTGATGACCACAGATGTTGAGTCCCATAGTGCTCAGAGCCATTTGAACCTTACTCAGTTACAGGAATAACATACTTCGAGATATTGCAGATCTGGCACTTCCGCAACTGCGAGAACTTGCCGAAAGTTTCATTTTTAAATGCGATAGCGCACCAACACACTAGAGTCAGCATATAAGAGCATTTCTTAACAACAAAGTGCCGCAACGATGGATCGGCCGTACGGGTCTTCTAGTACACCAATGGCCTCCATTGTCACCTGATCTCACTATATGTGATATTCTTTGTGTCAATTGATGAAACATTCCTTATATGTGTCTCCCCTTGCAATAGTTTTGCGTAAACTGCGACGCTGCATACCAACTGCAGTGAATACAGTAAATCCAGACAAGGTCGTAAAACTGTGGGACGAAACTATTTCTCCATTGGATGTTTCTCATACATCCGGTGGAGGGCACGTTGACACTTAGTAAGAGATAAATGTAAACGTCGATGCTAAGTGTAACTATTAAAAGTACACCAATTTTGAATGTGTGATGCTAAGCGTAACTATTAAAAGTACACCAATTTTGAATGTGTGTACATGCAAAAGGCATAACCTTGCAAGACATTCCCAAATTTACATGAAGCCTTTATGTTTCTAAAAGACACAAATATTTTTGTCAGAAATAGACTCTTTTACTCTACTAAGATGGAGCTATAAAGTGTTAACAAGATAAACCCTAGCATTAGTTCATTTAATTTCCATTTTTTGTGTTGAGCTCAGCAATTGTGTTAATGAAAGCGTTCTTCTGATACATTCGAAAACATTACGCCAGTTTCTAGTGTGCATTCGCAGAGAAATTCTCTGGAACTAAACCGCGGTCTTGACAGCTAATGTGAGACTCATTAACATACATTGTAAAAACCAACTAAACAGAGGTAACTGCATAAGTATTTCCCCGAAACACCAAAAGTACTGGACACTCACTGTTTCGCTCAGGCATTTTTCTGCAAAGTTATTACTTCTTCATATTAAATAAAATATTTGTAACGGTTTCTTTTCTTTTTAATTAGAGATTTTTTATTTTCAGTTAGCGATAAGAAGTATCACACACCCCACAGTCCACGTCGTTAGGCATTATACTGGGATTTTGAAACGTGAATATGTGTACACAACTGACGAGGAGTGAATTTTGGTTGAAGTGGATTCGATAAAACCAAATGTGTGTACGATGAGGACGAAAATAATGAATTTCCATCTGATCAGAGCTGCTGAACCTGCGATGTAATGAGCATGTAGTTTGATACAGGAGTCATGTAAATATTATGAACACGGTCGTTTCCCATTGTACTGCAAAAAATTATTTCTTTTTCATTGCTTTTTCAATTTCGAGTATTACATATCGAGCTGCGAGCATTGGATATATTAGTAAATACGATAGTTCCCAAAGGGAAGCACATTACTGTAGAAACTGTAGTGAGCGGTACTGACATTTATTTATTTATTTATTTAATCAGGCATTCTACTTATTTTACATTCATATGTTTTAGTAGGCATGTTAAACTACATCTAGTACAAAAAGTGGAATAAACAATTTGAAAGGTACACCTGGAAAAATACATACATATAGAGTTTATATTCTTAGGTCACAAGTACTGTTATAATTAGACATTATTGAAGAGACAGATTTTAGATAGGAGTGCCGGCAGCAGGGAGTGTGAGGGAGACTCATGGTGAAGGGAGGAGAAGAATAGAGACATGATGAAACATAATTAAGGAAATATAAAGGAAAAGAAGATTGCGTGGCTAATAGACAAAGATGAAGAGGAAGGCATCTCAGGAGCAAGATAGGAGACGCTAGCTTTGCTATTTGACAGATGAGGGGATTGTCCTTGTACATTAATTTTGTGGAGAACTTTGTGAGGATGATAGTAGGAAATGCTTCAACTTCTTCTTAAAAGCAGCAGGAGATCGAATTTTGCGCAAGGTAAGGGGCAGTTTGTTCCAGAGGCGGACAGCGGCAACTGAGAAGGAGTTTGCAAAAGTTTTTGTTTTGTGAGTGGGCACAGTTAGGATACCAAATAAGAGTGACCTCGTGTTTCGATTATGATGACATGACAGGTTTTTAATCTCTGAAGCAAGGTACTGGGGTGCTTGCGCGATGAGGAGTCGGTGGAGTAGACATAGAGTGTGGTAGTCACGCAATTTGTCCGGCCGCAGCCACCCTAGCTCGGAGTATGAAGCACTAACATGATCATATCGGCGAATGTTGCAGGTGTAACGCACACAGGCATTCATGGTTAGCTCTAGCCGTCTTTTGTTTTCACTACTCATGCCTTGTTGAATCACATCACAATAGTGGAGGTTCGGTAGAACGAGTGCTTGCACGAGCTGGCGTTTCAAGTCCTGTGGAAATATGTTCCGAAACTTTTTGAGAGCATAGAGACAAGCAGACGTCATTCGGCACACTGCGACTGTATTCTCCGCCCAGTTGAGATGCTCATCCAAAGTTACACCCAAGTTCTTCACTGTTTTCTGATATGGTATTGGAGTACCGTCGAGCAGAATAGGAGGTAGCCGTTCGCGGAAATCTGAACTTATTAATTTCTGACGGGCTATTAAGATTACTTGCGTCTTTCTTGCATTTAGTTTAAGCCCCAGGTTTTTCGCCCATCTCACTACTGAAGACAGATAATCATTCATCTGAGCGATTGCAGTGTTTACATCTTCAGGTCTGACGCTTAGGTAGAGCTGGAGGTCGTCGGCATAGAAATGATATTTACAGGAGGACAGAACCGACGAAATATCGTTAACATGTAAAGAAAACAAAAGTGGTCCTAAGACTGATCCTTGTGGCACTCCCGAGGAAACATGTTTCCAGGAAGATTTTTCATTTACGCAGACAACACATTGCTGTCTGTCTTTTAAGTAGCTTTCAAACCATCTCATTGCACTATCAGAGAAATTAAGCTGTTGAATTTTTCTGAGCAATATGTCAAAGTTAACAGTGTCAAAAGCTTTGCTGAAGTCCAGTAGCGTCAATATTGTTGCCTTTCGATTGTCGATGGCATATTTCAGGTCATCAGTTACTTTAATTAGAGCAGTGTTTATGCTGTGATGTTTACGGAAACCGGATTGAAATTTGTCATATAGGCTGAATTCATGCGAGTGTTCAGTGATTTGGTCATGAACAATATATTCAAGTGCTTTGGAAACAGCAGGCAGTATGCTAATTGGTCGGTAATCACTAGGCAGTTGCGGGTTTTCGATCTTAGGGATGGGTCGAATTAGGCTTCTTTTCCATGCAGTGGGATATATTCCGTTAACGAGGGAAAAATTAAATATGTCAGTTAAGACAGGTACTAAGATATCGGC
Source organism: Schistocerca piceifrons (assembly GCF_021461385.2). Classification (NCBI taxonomy): domain Eukaryota; kingdom Metazoa; phylum Arthropoda; class Insecta; order Orthoptera; family Acrididae; genus Schistocerca; species Schistocerca piceifrons. Next base: position 7,287,414 of record NC_060149.1, read on the forward strand.
AACATTCTTAATCATGGTTATACCGATACTGTCGTTGCCTATTGCATCAGAAGAGATTCTCATTATTGCTTTTCTTGCCGTATTTGTTGTTACATGTTTTAGATGGAAGGTATCGTTGTTAGTTATCCTGTTTGGGGATTCTTGTGGACGGTAATTATCAGCTGTGCTGGTATTCAGAGGTGCAGAGAAGAATTCATTTAATTCGTTAGCTGACACATGAAAAGTAGTTTCCGATTTTGCCTTTCCGACCCCCAAGCTACGGAGATTCTTCCATAGAGTCGTGGGCGTCAGATCGCTGCATACAAGGGAGCGAGCGTGCCTGATTTTAGCATTGCGAATGCATTGTTTCACTCTGTTCCGTAGCCCTATATGAAACGAAAATATGCACACAGGCATAATACAGCCACTAGTCCAAACACCAAGAGAGTTCGAGAGCTGCGTAGGCCATAGAATACACAAATGAGCACAAAACCAGATAAAAATGACAAAAACAGTATATTTTCTCACGTTCGTGTAAACCTGCTCGGTTCGTTAACTAATGTGGCAGATGAACACTATGGAGATAACTTCAAAGTAATTTCAGCTCACCCAGAGTTTCTATAGTTCTATACAGAATTCAAGCTTATTTTTTTGAACCGCCGTACGTACTGATATGCGATATGCTTCCAGCTGCTAAAATAAGAGTAATATCAGAAATTAAATTCGCAATGAATAAAAATAAAATATTTTTCGCAGCCGCAAACGAAAACGACTATACTGATAAAGGAAATAAATTTCCTGTATGAGGGGCCCAACAATGTGAATATTTTGTGAATATAACCGTCCTGATCGCCAAATATATGTTTTTATTTAGAAGGTCGTTTCGGTTACGGTAATCACCAGGTCAAACCTTAAACAAATGTTCAAATGTGTGTGAAATCTTACAGGACTTAACTGCTAAGGTCATCAGTCCCTAAGCTTACACACTACTTAACCTAAATTATCCTAAAGACAAACACACACACACACCCATTCCCGAAGGAGGACTCGAACCTCCGCCGGGATCAGCCGCACAGTCCATGACTGCAGCGCCTGAGACCGCTCGGCTAATCCCGCGCGGCGCCAAACCTTAGAACACGTATAACGAGGTTCAGATAATTTTCAATATAGAATATTAAAAAACCAAACGATATGTTTTATTGACACTAACACTGAACATGTTTTATGAGTTTTAAGTTTTAATCTCTTGAAAGACATATAAACAAAGACGTACATTGAGCAGTCTTGATGGTTTCTTGTAAAAAAAAAAAAATGTTCAAATGTGTGTGAAATCTTATGGGACTTAACTGATAAGGTCATCAGTCCGTAAGCTTACACACTACTTAACCTAAATTATCCTAAAGACAAACACACATACTCATGCCCGAGGGAGGACTCGAACCTCCACCGGGACCAGCCGCACAGTCCATGACTGCAGCGCCTCAGACCACTCGGCTAATCCCGCGCGGCGTTTCTTGTCAAAAAGAAAATAACCATACCAAATAACAATTTGTGCCAGAACTTTATTTCCCTGATAACATTTCATGCCAGTGAAACTAATTCTATGGCCGCTATCTTTCCGAAAGTAGACTTTTGAGAACTGTGTCTGTAGTACACTTATAAGGTTTGTAATTTAAAACGACAACCGCCACAAGAATGTTTTCACAAATTAAATCAAACAGTTACCGATATCGGATTTATTTAAAATTCATCTTCAAATGGCTCCTACAGCTTGTTGTCTTTGCTGCTGGGGCCTCGTTTTGTGTTTCGAAAATAGTCAAGTATTATGCACGGGTGGCAAAGCGTATTACGTTTTAACAGCTTTCTAAATTATTGATAGGGAAATTTTTCGATATAAGTACATCAAGCGGCTTAATTGCGTTTTCAGTCATTTGAATAACAACATTCATTAGTCCCGTAAATCGATACTGAAAATCATAATGTCAAATATAGTTGGTGCGTGCAGTACGAATCCGGCTGACTGGCCTGCATTTGTAATTTTATTTCATTTTGGCGTAGTGCGTGCATTGCCTCTAAAAGAATATTTTATACAATGGAGACTAGGTTTCAAATTCCTTTTCAAATATCACGTGGACATTTCAGGTTTGTGCGCTGATTTGCTGAGCGTGTTTGACTGTGAGGGGTAAAAGTTTAATAAATCACTGCTCTAGCACCCCATTCATTGGCTTCTTATTAATGATCACTGTGTAGGTCAGCTGCCCATTAAATATGAAATTTTCCCTACTTGCCCGTTTTTCCCATTTATATCTATATTTCGTTGTCGCAGTAAGAGGAATTGAGGCCTGAAAGTCACAAAATTGATTGAAAGCTTACGTAATCAATGCCGAGGCTATGCATCTCCAAGGAAAAGCGTTCATTTAAGTCACCACTGACCAGTATCGTCGATTTACCTGTTTTCAGGTGGACGAACGCAGGATGAATAACACTGAACACACATTTCTTTTTACTAAGTTTTATAGTGTTAGAAATTTGAAAACATAAAGAAATTTGGTTAATTTAAAAGTCCATGAGTATATTTCAAATTATTATTATTATTGTGCAAATTAAGATGTAGGGGAGGGGGGGGGGGAGGAGTGGAAACATCAACACACCATGAATTTATGCGACAACAACGGTTGTTATATATTATGTATCAAAGTTGCGGATTCCGCGTTGAGTTTGTACTTTCGGTGATGTCCGCTGTGGAGAGTACCCGTTGTCTTCAAAACTCTCTTTAACACAAAACTCTCTTTAAGCGCATCCCATAGACTGTTCTTGTCGTGAGTGACGTATGAGTGCTTTGAACCGAAGTTGTGAAACCACACATCTTCTGGGAAGAATGGTGGGATCCTTCCTTTTCAATATCCATTGCAAACTGGATTGTCCGTGGTTGGAATGCAGATGGTTTTCTAAATTCTTCTAATTTGTCTCCACCATGGGGCCACATTACAAACGGGTCATCAACATATCTCCAAAATACTGTGGGCGTTAATCTAGCAAATGCCCTCCATTCTGGATGTTTTAATTCGGTGCAAAGCTGATGACACTCTGGGACATGTAGTATATCGGAAACGGACGCGTACAGAAAGTGCATACAGCTGCCACCAGGCAGGCCATACTGTGGCCTGTAAGAGCGATTCCTCCGAGGCAAAGGTCGGGATCAGGTACGAGGAACAACTCCGCGGATAGGACATTTCATTAGGAACGTACACCCTGCACTCTGTTTATACCACATCTAAGGAAAAGGACCGTGACCAACCGATCACCAATGAAGACAGATGAAGAGCTGACAAAGAGCACGAGACAGGGCCGAGCTCGACGCAGAGAGCACATTATGAGTGGACAACGCACAAGAATCGACCTCAGAATCCGATTCGGACTTTACCGGCAGCCAGAACACGGAAAAGGAGACGACTTTCCACTCTTCCGCCGCAAACAGGCCGGAAGGAAAAGAAAGAACTCTCAAGAACTTACCGATGCCACCGAGAGACAATTGCCAACCCTGACCTGGAACCAGTTCACCCGCTCCCCTCCGACAGTAAATAAATGGATGTCACACCAGTACGCTGAACTGAAGAACCACATCTCGCCACTGCGCCAAACGCTTTGCAGGACCTCAAAACACCACCGGCTAAAATACCACCTATTACTGTGCAATATGCGGGAAAATACCGATTCTTGAACGCTGAGCTGAAGAAACAAGTGCCCGCCCCACCTAAAAGCATATATACAGTTACATTTATGTGACCACCGTCTATGTCCGACGTCAAAGTGCAATAAACAGACGGCAGGTTGCAGCATTAACAGTGGAGGGTATAGAAAGCGTGCCGGTGGGACACAAAACAGTGCAGTCGTTGTCGTCATGGGAAAATGGAACAATTCATCTGACGTCCAAAAGTGCATAAATATTGGTGTTCCGGCCAGGGCTGGAAGCAATTTCGAAACAGTTTGCATGCCACCGTGGTTAAAGTACACACTACAAAACTGGCTCCGGGGCAACTGTGGTGCACCACAGGTCAAACATCAGAGCGGAGAACGACGACTGCGAAGATCTTTATGGCCCAATCAACCAAGGGCTTAGCAGTATCTTCTTCTCAAGCACCGTTCAGCAAACGTCGCTGCTTGTGGGTATCCGCAGCAGGTGCCTTGTTCATGCACCCGTGCTGACTGCTCTCATCTGTGATTAAATGAAATGTCGTATGTCTAGGGCCTCCCGCCGGGTAGAGGAGTCGCCCGGTGCTAGTCCTTTTAATTGACGCTACGGGGCGACTTGCGTGTTAATGAGCATGATATAAAATGATGGACACAAAACAACAGCCGGTCACACGCAGTGAGGAATCGAACCCAGGCCCCTCGAGTGACATTCTGTCACGCCGACCACTTAGCTGAAGCTGAGGAGATGGACTTCATCTGCGATGAAGACTGAAATCTGAAAGCAAGTATCGCAATTGGACGTCCACTGAGTGGCGACAGGTGACTTTTTGAGATGAATCACGTTGTGTGCTCCATCGGACAGATGGCCGTTGGCGCACACGGCATCAAACGTTTGTAAACAGACGCCCTACATGCGATATGATCTGGGGAATGTTTTCGTGTCATTTTCTGTGTGATTTCGTCATTTTGAAATGCACGTTGGATCAACACAAGTATGTACCCATCCCTGGGATCAACGTTCACGATTACATGCAGTTTGTTTTTCCTCAGCACGATGGCATCTGCCAGTAGGATAATATAACATGCCACACCGCTCGCAGTGTACGTGCACGGTTCGAAGAGCACCAGGATGAGTTTCCTGTACTCCATTGACCACCAAACTCCCCGGTTTTAAACCAAATACAGTGTCTGTGGGGCCACATAGATCAGCTGTTTGCTCCACGAATCCTCAACCGGGAAACTTAGCGCAGCTGGCCACAGCATTGGGATCGGTAAGCATCCACGTCCCGGTCGATGCCTTCCAGAATCTAAATGACTCTTTTCCTGCACGTCTCGCAGCTTTCAACGCTACGAAAGGTGTTGTTCAGGGTACTGACGTCACATTACTGTGATGGGACCGTGTGTAAGGGTAAAACTATAAGATACCATTTTGAAACACTGTCTGATCAACGAATAGGACTTCGTTTCTTCTGCACACACCAACTATCTACGGAGAAGACGCTTTAAGTCTTAGTCACATACTTACCAGCTGGGGAACTGGAAAATAAACTCCACGTCATTGGATTTCAAACAGCATCAGTGCATCAGTTCAAATCATGTGACGAAAAAAACGCCAAACTAATTCCGCAGCAATTTTACTGTGTCACGCTGCCGGCCGAGCTAACCATTGTTAAGGCGAACATCTCACCACATGGAAAGGATGCCCCATTTTCCAACAAGTACTACGGATATACTCGACGCAAGGACAGTCAACAGAACTCGTAATTCAACAACCAGGCACTACTGCTGCTCAACCACAGCTCAACAACGTCAGGGAATTCCCCACAATGCTGATGAGGACGACATTCACTGCACGCCCAAGTGCTGCAAAGCGCATCCAACAACCGACCGGCGTCCCAACATCTACTCAGTCCACCTCCGACTTCTAAGGCTTCAAGGAGATAATCTCATGTATCACGGGACTACGACAGAAGAACTTCCTCGCCATCATTCAAGAAACGTTTCAACATCTCAGAGCTGCACCAGACATTATTTACAAGCTACTCACCTTCTTCAACGGCGCCATGAAATGTTTTGCCCTCGCAAGTGCCCCATAGGCTATCATGGAGAGATACCCTCACATTTTGAATCCACAACGCCAGTGGAGTGCTACATAGGAAGAAGGAACAGCAGGGCTTGGTCAGGAGATTCAAGGGCGGTATGTTTTCCGACAGAAACGCGCCTCCAGCTTATCCAGCAAATTGAAGAACATGACTGGATATCGGACGGACAGTGCTAATGGTTTTGGGGGTGACACAGCTATCTGTCGCCAACGTTCGATCAAACATACACCTATAGTTCTACATCAGGCAATTATTCAAAATGGCAGTTACAATCGTATTATTTATTTTACCGCCAACCGGTTTCAACCCGCGATGGTGTCATCGTCAGAGCAATTTACACCATTTGGTCGTCACCCTGCCTGTGCACGGTTGGTAACTATTCTACATCAAGAACTGTGACTGGAGGCGACAGCGGTGACAGTATCTGCTAATCACGACAAAATCACACTGTTTGTCGCCTACCATATCTTAATCCCTAGCAAACGCTCGAAGATGAGGACCTACTTACCGTTTTAGCTCTCCATGACAAGATCGTATTATGCGGAGATCCAAGTGTGAAGCATTTCGTGTGGAACTCCCACAGAAACAAACCGAGAGACAACAGACTACATGCACTGCAGGAACGCCTGGGTGCCATAACATTCGGTCCAGACGACCCTACAAGTATTATCTCTAACTCCCACCAGCGGCCCGACGAAGCAGATATTATTATGCTCAGATATCTTCGATTCGACCACCAGTTGACGACAATTAACGATTTGACCCTGACCACCAAACAGTGACATACAAGCTAATAAAAGCATTGGATCATGTACGACCAACAACAAGAACGACGAAAAACTACAATGTTTTTCTCCGCAACAATGTCTGCCCAACTTCAGACGTATCTATCGGACGTATTAGAGACCACTGCCACGCTCGTTGGGAAGATAAAGTGGGACTTTCGTCGAGGATCCATAACCACCGAAATTCACGCTTCATGATGAATTCTCTCTCGCCTTTACTCCATGACTTGAAGGCTCTTCAAACAGAATTCACAGACGGTGGCGACGTTTCCAAAATCTGGAGAACCGACGAGAACTGAAATGCCTCTCAAAAGCTCTACACTGTCGCACATTGGGACACAGATTAGATGTCTGGGAGGACAAAATGCCTACGCCGACACTTTAGTCTAGGGCAGACTAGAAATTAGTACGAACGCTCCGCAGCCCACGACCAACCAACCTTCCCATTAAGCCGTAACAGGTGGCATCTGCGACCACCTAGGACAGGCAAAGCTGATCGACTCTACTTACGTGGCACAAAACGCACTAGAAATCTTGAAGTATGAGGAAGAAACTAACAGAGTTACTGAAAAGACGGACATCATTCGACAAGCTGCACGAAGGGATGACGCTCTTCTAACAACACTAGCGGAAGTCAGGGCTATTATTCACAACCTGGGATCGCAATCGGCCCCAGGACCTGATGGGATGACGAACGAACAACTCAAACAGTTACCGAGGTAACCATTGGACACCATCAGGAAGCTCTTTAATAGTAATCTCCAAATAAGCTACTTCCCGGCAGCTTGGAAAATAGCTCACCTTGTACCGATTCCCAAGCCAGGAAATAACTTGAGCCTTTCGACAAACCATTTGCCCATCAGTATATTACCTGCTCTGTCAAAGATCCTCGAAAGGATAATCTTAAAACTACTTCGGTAATCCATTGCCATGCGGGACGTAATTAGAGCAGACCAGTTCACCTATGAACCAATGCTATCGGCGTTATTTCAACTGATGCACTATATGAGATTATAGCATACAATATGAATCGCTCAAACTGCACTGCGGCTGCCTTCTTGGACGTTGGAAAAACCTACGACTCTGCGGGAACGAAAAACTGATCTACAGACTTCACGCTCTAGGATCAATACCGGAATACAGTTTGAAGATGATTGACAGTTTCCTGCGAGGACGACGTATCTAAATGGTTCAAATGGCTCTGAGCACTATGGGACTTAACTTCTGAGGTCATCAGTCTCCCAGAACTTAGAACTACTTAAACCTAACTAACCTAAGGACATTACACACATCCATGCCAGAGGCAGGATTCGAAACAGCGACCGTAGCGGTCGCGCGGTTCCAGACTGTGGCGCCTAGAACCTCTAGGCCACCCCGGCCGGCGGCGACGTATCTACGTCACGATAAGTGGACAATGCTCCAGCACGCTGAAAATGCAAAAAGGCTTACCACAGGAGTCCAACCTCTCTGAAACGATTTTTATGAAGTACGTGAATGACATGTCACTGCTTCCGCAGGATGTCCTCGGGCAATTCGCGAACGACACAGCGTCATTCAAAAGCATTCGACGCATCAGTGCGGCAATACGGCGCCTACAGCGGCAGCTGAACATCACAGAACAACGGGCAATGACACATCGCATAACTTTTAACACAGAGAAGGCGAGGGCAATTCCCTTTGCCAAACGATTACGTGATAGTCATGAATGGCTGGATATAAACAACGTTCTAGTCGGTTGGACCAAACATACCCGGTACTTGGGAGTCAACTGATAAAAAATTACTCTTCGGGGAGCATATCAACGCAAATAACGCTAAAGTGCTGCACCTGATACACTACTTGTACCCTCTCCTCCTCAGCTCTCACACGTGTGTTCGCACAAAACTTAAGTTAACCGAGCAACGGTCCTACCCGACATGTTATATGGCTGCTGCTCCTGGTGCACAACAAGAAAACAAACATTGAACAACTACAATCGCTGTCTTCGGTTCATTCTCAAAGTCCGCAGCGGATCCAGACGAGGGAACCTCATCAAGAGCTTGACAGTGACCCCATGCAGGACACCATTATGGACACAACGCGAAAATTCTTTGACATCGTCGAAGACTTCCGCCCGACCATCCAACATATCAGCTGTGTTGCCCCACAACGTTGGCACCGTGCCACGGACGCTCCTCAGTAACCTACACACAAGGGCTCCACACGCCACAGTCCTCCTTACGAGTAAATAAAGAGAGCAATACCCATTTACTTTTTCATCCACATATACACATACATACACACACACACACACACGCACACACACACACACACACACACACAAGAGCTAGAAGGAGCGTCAGTCTTTCGGCTCACTCTAAGGTTGGCTGAACGATATACAGTCGAAATCTTAGAAGAAGAAGCGGAATTTATACGGCTGCACAACCGAAATTTAATGGAGCACTCATTGTGCAGCGAAAACATGAAGATGAAATATTTTTTGTTTATTTTAGTGCACAAAACCAATAACAGTTACTCTTCAAGGCAATTCACTCGTTACGCTAAAATGAAATGAAATCTGAAATGCAAGCCAGTCAGCCGGATCGTTGTTACACGCACGAACTGTATTTGACATGATTTTCCGCGTCGATTTACAGTACTAATGAATGTAGTTATTCAAATGACTGAAAACGCAAATAACGCGCTTGATGTATGCGCTCCGAGAATAGCTTTCCGTATAAATAATTTGGAAAGCATTAAGAATGTAATTTGCTTTGCCTTCAATACATAGTGCATGACTATTTTCGAAACTCAGCAACGTGCATAATGGTATGTCGTCAAGTGGATTTATATCTGTTTTGTTCACATACGCTCACAATTACATTTCAGTACTGAAATTTCCTCGAAGTACAAATCTGTCTAGCAGGTCGTAACTCGAATCCCAACCTCGTTTTCCGCAGACAGTCAGACTGAGGTATCTAGATACAGCTCACACCTTGTTCTCACGACTTCAGTTCTACCATTTCAGTGTTTGTATTTGCTTCACTAATACGCAACACTGTTAATCTGCTGTAAAGAAAGTTATATTTACGAACTGCTAAAGGTTACATCTACATCTACACGGTTACTCTGCAATTCACACTTAAGTACTTGGCAGAGAGTTCATTGAACCATTTTCATACTACTTCTCTACCATTCCACTCTCGAATGGTGCGTGGGAAAAGGGAACAACTAAATCTTTCCGTTCGAGCTCTGATTTATTTTATTTTATTATGATGACCATTTCTCCCTCCGTATGTGGCTGTCAACAAAATATTTTCGCATTCGGAAGAGAAATCTCGTAATTGAAATTTCGTGTATACATCTCGTCGCAAAGAAAGCTGCCTTTGTTTCAGTGACTGCCACGCCAACTCGCGTATCATATCAGTGACACTCTCATCCCTATTTGGCGATCACACGATACGAGCGGCCCTTCTTTGCACTTTTTCAGTGTCCTCCGTCAATCCTACCTGGTAAGGATCCCACTCCGCGCAGGAATATTCCAGTAGAGGACGGACAAGTGTAATGTAGGCTGTCTCTTTAGTGGGACTGTCGCATCTTCTAAGCGTACTGTCAACAAAGCGCAGTCTTTGTTTCGCCTTCCCCCACAATATTATCAGTGTGATCTTTCTAATTTAAGTTCCTCGTAAATGTAATTCCTAGGTATTTAGTAGAATTGACAGCCCTTAGATTTGTGTGATTTATCGTATACCCAAAATTTATCCGATTTCATTTACTACCCATGTGGATGACGTCGCAATTTTCTTTGTTTAGTGCCAATTGCCAACATACAGAAATTCTCTCTAGATCATTTTGTAATTGCAGTTGACCGTCTGATGATTTTACTAGTCGGTAAATTACAGCGTCATCTGCAAATAATCTAAGGGGGCTGCCCAGATTATCGCCTAGATCATTAATGTAGATCAGGAACAGCACAGGGCCTATGATACTACCTTGCTGAACGTCAGATATCACTTCTGTTCTACCCGATGATTTACCGTCTATCCCTACGAACCGTGACCTCTCTGAGAGGAAATCACGAATCCAGTCACACAACTGAGACGATACTCCAAATGCACGCAATTTGATTAATAGTCGCTTGTGAGAAACGGTATCAAAAGCCTTCTGGAAATCTAGGAATATGGAATCCATCTGAGATCCCTTGTCGACAGCACTCATAACTTCATGGGAATAAAGAGCTAGCTCTGTTGCACAATAACGATATTTTCTGAATCCGTGTAGGTTATGTATCAATAAGTCATTTTCTTCGAGGTGATTCATAATGTTCGAGTACAGTATACGCTCCAAAATCCTACTGCAAATTGAGGTCAGTGATACAGGTCTATAATTCAATGGGTTACTCCTATTTCCTTTCTTGGATATTGGTGTGACCTGTGCTACTTTCCAGTCTTTAGGAACAGACTTTTCGTCAAGTGAGCAGTTGTATATGATTGCTAAGAAAGACGGTATTGTGTCTGCATACTCTGAAAGGAGCCTGACTGGTATACCATCTGGACCGGAAGACTTGCCTTTCTTAGGTGATTTCAGTGGTTTCTCAAAACCTAAGATATCTACTTTTGTGTCACTAATGCTAACAGCTGTTCTGGTTTAGAATTCTGGAATATTTACTTCATCTTTTTTCGTGAAGGAATTACGGAAAACCGTATTTAGTAACTCCGCTTTAGTGGCACCATCATCGGTAACATTTCGACTACTATCGCGCAGTGACGGATTAACTGTTTTTGCCGCTGGTGTACTTTACATACGACCAGAATCTCTTTGGGTTTTCTACCATATTTTGAGACAATGTTTCCTTGTGGAAACTATTAAAAGCATCTCGCATTGACGTCCGCACTAAATTTCGAGCTTCCGTGAAAATTAGCCAATCTTGAGGATTTTGCGTTCTGAATTTGGCATGCTTTTTTCGTTGCTTCTGCAACAGTGTTCTGACGTGTTTTGTGTACCATGGGGGATCAGTCCCGTCTCTTAAAAGTATGCAGTATGAATCTATCTATTGCTGTCGATACTGTATCTTTGAATTTGAGCTATATCTGGTCTGTACATACATAATTAGCTTGGAAGGAATGGAGACTCTCTCTTAGGAAGGCATGAAGCGGATTTTTATCTGATATTTTAAATAGATATATTTTGCGCATATTTTTAGTGGTTTTGGTTGATATGGTTTTGAGCCTCGCTACAATGCCCTGGTGTTCACTAATCTCTGTATCCGTCATGATGCTCTCTATTAGATCAGGATTATTTGTGGCTAAGAGGTCAAGTGTGTTTTCGCAACAATGTACAATTCGTGTGGGCTCATGAACTAATTGTTCAAAGTAATACTCAGATAAAACATTAATACAATTTCGGAAGATGTTTTCTGTCTACCACCGGCTTTGAACATGTATTTTCGCTAACAAATCGAGGGTAGATTGAAGTCTCCACCAATTATAATTGAATGAGTGGGGTACTTATTTGTAATGAGATTCAAGTTTTCTTTGAACCGTTTAGCTATTATATCATCTGAGTCGGGGGATCGGTAGAAGGAGCCACTTATTATTTTGGTACGGCTGTTGAGTATAACCTCTACCGTTAGTAATTCGCAGGAACTATCTATTTCAACTTCGTCACCAGATAAACTACTGCCAACAGACACAAACACACTACCACCTACTTTATTTAATCTATTATCCTTTCTAAACACGGTTTGCACCTCTGTAAAAATTTCGGCAGAATTTATCTCCGGCTTTAGCCAGTTTTCTGTTCCTATAACGATTTCAGCTTCAGTGATTTCTATCAGCGCTTGCAGCTCTGTACTTTTCCAAAACTGCTATGACAATTTACAGCTACAATACCGACTGTCGCTTGGTCGATTCTCGTCGTTTCTTAGTCCTGTATCCTTTGAGACTGGAACCCTTTTTGATATTTCCCGAGACTGTCTAACCTAAAAAACCACCCAGTCCACGCCACGCTACCCGTGTAACCGCCTCCTGTGTGTGGTGGACACCTGACCTATTTAGCGGAACCCGAAAACCCACCACCTTATGGCGCAAGTCGAGTAATCTGCAGCCTACACGGTCGCAGAACCGTCTGAGCCTCTGATTCACATCCTCCACTCGGCTCTGTACCAAAGGTCCGCAATCGGTCCCGTCGACGATGCTGCAGATGGTGAGCTCTCCTTCATCTCGCTAGCAAGACTGGCAGTCTTCACCATCTCAGATAGCCACCGGAAACCAGAGAGAATCTCTTCCGATCCATAGCGGCACACGTCATTAGTGCCGACATGAGCCACCACCTGCAGTTGGCTGCACCCTGTACCCTCCATGGCATCCGGAAGTACCCTTTCCACATCTTGGATGACTCCCCGCGGTATGCACACGGAGTGCACATTGGCTTTCTTCCCGTCCTTATCTGTCATAGCCCTAAGGGGCTCCAACACCCGCCTAACATTGGAGCTCTCAATGACAAGCAATCCCACCCTCTACTCTTGTCCGGACCTCTCAGGAAGACCGACCACTGTTGCAACAGGCGAGGCCGTTCTTGCTGGCTCAGAAGCACTTTCAGCAGTGGGCAGTACCTCAAAGCTGTTACGGAGGCGTAAGGTTACAGCCTCGCGGCCAGCACCAACTTTCGCCTTCCGCCCAGGGATTCGCGACCACGCCAAGGTTCGAGACTCACCGTCAGACAAATGTCGACCAGCAGATCCGTTCGAATCCGATGGTGCAGTGGCATCAGAGATACGAGGCGATGCTACAGGTTCCAGAGGCGCCAAAGCGCTCGCCTCGGGTGTTCCAGTGTCACCGCGGCCCAGTGCAACAGCCTGGAGCCTGTCGACCAAGGCCAGCACAGCTTCCAGCTGTTTACGAACGGTGGCCAATTCCCCCTGAATCCGTACACAACAGGCGCAGTCCCTATCCATTATTAACAACATTTTTTCCTCTCTTTTATTTCACAAGCCGTTCAGAACAAACAGATGACTGACGACCAGTCGTATTTACACTAAACGGGTACTAAAACGCGATGCTGCAACTGTCAAATACCATAATATGCCCGAAATTTGTGAATTTAACTATGCAAGTAACCAAAAACACGCAAAGAAATAAAGAATTAAACTAGAAGACAAATAAGTGTATCCTACTGTTTTCTGTTAGTAAGGTTACTGGGCTATTAGAAAACCACTTTAACATGAAGAAAATAGGCCTAATTTTGTACACAACGGAGCCGGCCGGTGTGGCCGTGCAGTTCCAGGCGCTTCAGTCTGCAACCGCGTGACCGCTACGGTCGCAGGTTCGAATCCTAGGTTTAAGTAGTTCTAAGTTCTAGGGGACTGATGACCACAGATGTTACGTCCCGTAGTGCTCAGAGCCATTTGAACCATTTTATACACAACGGAAGAATTTAACATCATATACGGGCACATGATAACAAAAACCAGAAATATTTCCCAGTACTTGTCTTGTGGTGATACAAAACTGACGTTACTTCGTGCAGGCCAACACAGTTATCAGGAACAAGTATCCGCTCGATGAACAGCACGACAAGTTTTGTACGTGTTCAGAGTTCCGACGACATGTCGTAGCTTAAACAGATTTTCCAGTTGTAGCGTTTCCTTTTATTCCGACCGGTAAATCATTTGACCGTTTGATTGTCTATCCTATGGATTCTAAAATAAGGTATCGTTCCTGAAGAAAATAGGAACATGTTGGCGAGCACACAAAACTCATGTTCAAAATGACAGTTATCCCTCTCTAGACTTTATAAAGCTTCGTAAAATAATTGCTTAAGTTAGTTATTAGTGCAGATGAATACGAAACTGATAATAATTTCAAATATTCACAAAAACAGTTTATAAAAGAGTTGAATAATGTAGTAATGTGGTCACCAGTCCATATGGATAGACTGTACCACTTCAACCAACTGGTTATTATAAGAGTAAAAAGCGATGCACATGTATTACTATGAAAGTAGTACGCACACACGACAATGCAATCTCGTCAAAACACATTATTACATATCTTCACAGATTTACCCTCCTTAACATGACTAAAACTGATTTAAATACACTTATTATGCCAATACTTATGTACAAAAATACACAAAAGATGAGACAACGTCGGACTATAATATGTCAAACAACGCAGACAATCTCCACAAAACATAATAATAATAAAATTTTTTTTCTTCGGTGTGTCAGAAAGAATTAACTATTAGTTCAACTACGTTGAAACAGCCTTTAAACATTATAACAGTCCTTAGACAGAATGTGTGATGTTACTTCCGAACGAAATATTTCAATGAAATGTGCTATACAAAATTTACCAAAAATGCAATAAATATATGGATGACGCATCAGTTTTTTTCAATACAGCATTTCAATAATTATCGGAATACAACGTTATTCAGTATAAAAATGCGCTACGAAAATACACGGTTACCACAAACTACATTAAATAAATTTACCTATATCAAAAGAAAAGTATATGAGTGGGATTGCAATACAGTTCTACTGTCTGTGTCGTTCTCTTCACTCAGACACGGTTGACAACGATGCGGATGATTTTTACGGTGGTTAAGGATATTTGGAGACGACAATGCTTCACTACAGCCTCCTGCTTTCTTAACATTCTCTAACTTGGCGCAGCTAGGTACGATAACTTGTTATAAGTTTTCTGATAGCGTCATATGGCTGATTGCAGCTCGTGGAGTGTGTAAATAGTGAATATACCGGAATACGCCAAATTACGGTATTAGACTCTGAGAAGCTCATCTGCAGAAACCAACAATGTTTTAGGAAACAGCGGTCGTGCGAGACACAGCTGGCCATCTTTGTGCATGATATACAACAGGCTCTAGATGCCGGCTCCCAGGTTGACGCCATATTTCTCGAATTTCTAAACCCGTTCGACTCAGTTCCGCACTGTCGCTTGCTCCAAAAAGTGCGCCCTTACGGTCTATCCAATGACATATGCGGTTGCATAGGAAGTTTTCTAACAGACAGGGAGCAGTATGTCGTCGTGAACGGGGTGGCTTCGACAGAAACAAGCCTAACTTCAGGTGTGCCCCGGGCAGCGTAATAGGTCCGCTGCTTTTTACGATTTACATAAACGATCTGGTTGGTGGTATTGACAGCGGCATTAGACTATTTGCAGATGATGCTGTAGTCTACAGGAAAGTAAAATCACACGAAAGTTGTGAGCAAATCAAAGATGATTTGCAGAAAATAAATGCGTGGTGTAAAGACTGGCAGTTACCTCTCAATATTAGTAAGTGTAACCTACTACGTATAAAAAGGCGAAAATCCCCATTAATGTACGAGTACAAAATAAATGCCCAGTCTTTGGAAGCGGTAACATCCGACTATTCGAAACGATCTAAAATCGAATGATCAGATTTCACAAGTAACCGGTAAGGCGAACTCTAGATTACGCTTTATTGGTGGAATCCTGAAGCGATGCAGTCCTTCAACAAAGGAAATAGCTTACAATACGATAGTTCGTCCAGTCTTACAGTATTGTTCGTCTGTATGGAACCGTTACAAGTTGGATCTGATTCAAGAGATTGAGAAGGTCCAAAGGAGAGCGGCAAGATTCGTGACGGGTACATTTAGCCATCCCGAGATCGCTACAAATCTTATAGAAAGTTTGATGTGGGACACAGTTGCAGATAGACGGCGCGCTAAACGGAAGGGGCTGCTCAATAAATTCCGAAATCCGATCTTCACCGAGGATGTAGAGCATATATTATTACCACCAACTTTCAAATCGCGCAATGATCACCATTCAAAGATAAGGGAAATTAGAGCTCTTACTGAGGCGTTCAGACAGTCGTTTTTCCCTCCCGCGATCCGCGAGTGGAACTAAGGGGGGGGGGGGGGGGAAATATGACTTTGGAGCGAATTGTGCCCTCCGCCACACACCGCTTGGTAGATAGCGGAGTATATATGTAGATTTAGTTAGATGTAGGCCATACCTTCATTATCAGCCTACATCAGAGAGGCGCACGACCAGTCAGCACACTCGCGTTTTATTAATCTTGCAAAACAGTTTGGAAGAACTCCTACTTCTGACATTACAGTACACGTTACTCTTGCACTTCCCAGTGATACAAATTATAAATAGAAGTTTGTGTATCGTTCTGAACATGCTGAAACTTAGCAAATATAATATTTAAAACATGATACCATAGAAAAGTGTCCCTTAAGAATACAGCTTTTGAAATGTCCGCCATTTCTCTTCTCTTAGGATGGCAGCACTGAATGATGAATGATTTTCATCTGTTTCCTTTGTGCTTAGTAATGGAGAGCTTTACGACGAAACATCGTGTAGTCATAGTGCAAACTTATTACAGATGTGATGAATGCAGTGCAATCCGCCTCCGTTTCTGTGGTCAGCATGGCCGGCTCTTAGGTGGGTGACCCGAGTTCGATTCCTGATATTGACAGAGCTCTTTATACCAACTGGGGCTCTACTTGAGTGAGAAGTTGCGCCTCCAAGGTCAAGAAATTCGACGAAGGCCGGAAGAGCGGTGTGGTGACACAACGGCCTTCCATATCGCATCCAATGACGCCATTACCACAGGATGATACGACAGTCGGTCGGTCCCGATTGTCCCATCATGGTCAACTTAATACACTGTATAAGTCGTCTTGTTGAGGGGACTGATTGTTTAATTTGAGACAACCGATTCGGTTGTGGGCACGAAACTGTCGTGTCATACTTTCACAACAATTGTCCAATTCCCATAACCAGCATACAACCAATTCTGAAAATAGATATAAGAAGATATGTACCTTTGTGCCTATAAAACCCAACTGACACCACTGACTTTAAACAATGACGAAACGCGCCGAGAATTTACCCACTGAATGATTATCGGACCAAGAGAAGACAAAAGTTTCATTGAAAAATATACTGAGGTGACAAAAGTAATGAGATAGCGATATGCACATATACAGATGGCGGTAGAATCGCGAACATACTGTGTAAAAGGCAGTGCATTGACGGGGCTATCATTTGTACTCAGGTGATCTATGTGATGGCCACACGACGGGAGTTAACCGACTTTGGGTAGTTGGAGCTAGACGTATGGGACATACCATTTCGAAAATCGTTAGGGAATTTAGTATTCCCAGATCCACAGTGGTAATAGTGGACCGAGAATACCAAATTTCAGGCATCACCTCTCACCATGGACAACGAAGTGGCCGACGGTCTTTACTTAACGACTGAGAGCAGCGGCATTTGCGTAGAGTTGTCAGTGCTAACAGACAAGTAACACTCCACGAAATAACTGCAGAAATTATTGTGGGAAATACGTATCCGTTAGGAGAGTGCGGCAAAATTTGGCTTAAAGGGCTATGGCAGCAGACGACCTACGCGAGTGCTTTTGCTGAATGCACGACATCGCGTACAGCGCCTCTCGTGGGCTGGTGACCATATCGGTTGGGCCCTAGACGACTGGAAAAGGATGGCATCTTCAGATTAGCCTCAGTTTCTTTTGGTAAGAGCTGATAGTAACTTTGGAGTATGGGAAAAACCCGATGAGGCCATGGTCCCAGGTTGTCAATAGCGCACTGTGCAAGCCGGTGGTGGCTCCATAATGGTGTGAGCTGTGTTTTCATGGAATGGACTGGGACCTCTTCTCGAAATGAACCAATCATGACCGGAAATGGTTATTTTTGGAAACATGGAGACCATTCGCTGCCATTCGTGGACTTAATGTTCCCAAACAGAGACGAAATTATAATGGATGACACTACACCATGTCACTGGGCCGCAATTGTTCGCATTTTCTTTGAAGAACATTCCTGCCAGTTCGAGCGAATGATCTCGTTAGACACTGAACATTTATGGGACACAATATGATGTCAGTTCGTGTACAAAATCCGGCACCGGTACCACTTCCGCATTTATGAACGGGTATAGAGGCAACATATTCTGCAGAGGACTTCTCAACGACATGCTGATCCAATGCTACGTTGAGAAGCTGCACCATGCAAGGCAAAATGGGGTCCGACACGACATAAGGAGGTATCCCATGAGTTTAGTTACCTCGCTGTAATTTTCACTGATGAGACGCACTTTCTGTTTACTCGCTTCGTGAACAAGAAACATTGCAGGATATGGGGAACAGATAACCTTCTAGTCATCACAAGCACGATGAGTGACCGTGGTGTGGCATTTGGGCTGAGGGGATACTTGGGCCATACATCTTCGAAGATGGCACCGGAGCCACATTAACAGGGGACGGTGAACGCTACCGCAATATGTTACCAATTTTTGTGGTCTGAATTGGATAGTGTGAATGCTGAAAAGGTTTGGTTTGCAATAAGATGGTGCAGCAAGATGGCGTCGATTGTAACAATGGACTTGTAGCGATATAGGTTTCCTGGCCAGGTAGTATCTGGCAACGGTGACATGAATGGGCTACCCCAGGTCTCATGATTTCGTACCATATTGTTTCTTTCTGTGGGAGTATTTGAAATCTCGTGTGTACGCTGACAACACATGATCACGTCCAGAGCTCAAGACCGAAACTCAGAGTCTAACTTAAAAACTAGAGATGAAAGTGTGCCGGAAACGTCTGGGAAATTCCACCGAATGAACGAAAGTGCGCCAGCAGACTGACGCCATTTGAGTAATATATTTCATATATAATCACAGGTAACATACACTGCGGTAATACGTAAGTTACTTAATTTCATCAGTAATTTTTTTATTATTATGCACTCAAAAGCTGCATTCTCTATGGCTCACTGCGGAAAATACGGAAACCAATGTGCAAGTCATGGAGAAAAGAGAAAAAATACATATACACTTCAAGCGATAAGATGAATCAGTTAACTGAAAGAGTAACAAATTAATTGCTTTTCACCAGAGCGATTATGTTACCCTCTTGCATGCCTCCCACATCAAACACGTACAGCTGTTCTCTTGGTAACAGCACCTTCCTTAAGTTGTGAGAGGACACTTATCACGAAATTCCTACTTGTGGCAGCAGTACCGAGCGACATGGTTCAGTAGTTAGCACAGTGGACTCGAATTTTCGGTATGATGGTGGTTTAAATTCCCGTCCGATCATTCATTCTTTGGTCTCTGGTGGTTTCCCTAAATCGTTTAAGGCAACCGCCAGGATGGTTCGTTTGAAAAGACGTCAGTACTCCTTCCCTCATCAGAGCTTGTGCTCCGCCCCTAATTAACTAGTCGTCGACGGGAAGTCAAAGAATAATCTTGCTTCCTTTTGACGGTAGGTACACCTGCAAACGTATCTTGATACGTTAACCATTTTTCAAAGATAATAATTCAGATGATGAATAGTAGGAAAGATCAATCGCTTTACTCTCGAATATCAGATTAATATGGAATCTCCTTCCTCCAACAGTCTCATTAGGTAGGCGCCTGTAGACTGATCGTATTGAAGTTTGCCTGATAAGATTCATTGGCGTGTGGGCGTCAGGCTGGGGCCGATTGCTGGTCGGAAACTTCTACCGCCAATCTGAGAAAGGTAATTCCGTCTAACGCAGCGGCGAATCACCTGTCAGCATTTTAATGCGACCGGGTTGGATGGGTTACAGTGGACTTGCATTAAAGAGAAGCCGATTTCAAATCACCTTCTATATTTTGATTTTCTGTCGTTGTACTAAGTCGTTCAGGATAGACTCTACGATGTGGAAACGAAATTTCTCGCGATGACATTGTTGTATATAGCATTTTCGGCTTTGTTGCTGCGTGAAATAAGCATAAAAATTCTAGGCACAGACGAAAACGCCCATCGTCTTTATCAAGAACAACTAATCGTCAAATTTGGCTCGCGACCTCGTGATGTTAAAGGTCTGCGACAGTAGTAACGTCCGTCGGAATATGAACAATTCATCTGTAACCACTCAAAGTGAAGATCCCACATCTATGCATAGTCGCATTCTGGTTAGGGCTGTTCTTGCATATTCTGATCTCTACGGTATCTCTAATAACTAATCTCACTAGTTTGATGCATAGTAGGAGATTTTAGTTGTATGTTCTCTCGTGAGGCTCAGCTCAGCAACAGCTGGTTCTTCTAAATCACGATGATCAATGAGCTGCAGTGATCTGTACTAAGTCAGAAAACCTTACTCTTTGATTGAGCGGTGGAGTTGCTTCCACACTATGAAGAGGCATAGTAAATTCCGGGGACCGCACTTACTCCGTGCCTCATCTCTTTCATCTTAACTCTTGTTTAGCAGTAATAAAGTCTTTTTTAGGATTATTTTTTCTTAACATAGGTGCAACTGCAGAATGATTTTGACAAGGTATCTGTATGCCGCGAAAAGAGACAGTAGACTGAACAATGAAAAAGTGTGGTCATACATATGAATACCAAACGGAATCCGTTAGATTTCGATTACACAATAAATCACATCAATCTAAAGCCTGCCAATTCAACTGAATACCCAGGCATTACCATCGCTAACAAATTGAACTGGAACGATCCCAGAGAAAATGTTACAGGGAAAACGATCCGAGGATTCCATTTCATTGGTAGAACACTTAGAACATGGAACAAATCTACTAAAGTCTGCCCTCTTCTGAAACATTGCTACGCGGTATGGGATCCTTAACATACAGAATTGACAGGGAACATCCTAAAAGTTCAAAGGAGGGCAGCTCGTTTTGTATTATAGCGAAACAGGGGAGAGAGTGTCACGGATATGTTACGCAAGATGGTGTGGCAATTACTAAAACAAAGGTGTTTTTCGTTGCGGTGACATCTTTTCACGAAATTTCAATGACAAACTTTCTCCTCCGAATGGGAAAATATTTGGTTGAGGTCTGCTTACACAAGGAGAAATGATCATCGTAATTAAACAAGGGAAATCAGAAGCCGCACGGAAGTACTGAGGAGTTCGCTTTTGTCGGGCGATAGTCAAGAGTGGAATGGTAGAGAAATAGTATGCATGTGCTTCGATAAACCCTCTGCTAAGCCTTTAAATGGGTATTGCGAGTAGTCATGTAAATGTAGAAATATTTTTGAAATTAGCATAAGTAGAAGTATTTTTAGAAAACAGTGTTATATAGTAATTTTACTGCTTGTGGTTTAGCAGTGAAACCAGGGATTGTTCATTTTTTGTGGTGCTCTGAAAGACACTTATTATTTTTCATGCAGTCTTGCACGACATGGGTATGTCACTGTGCTACTAACTGCACAACGTCCTCATTTTCTCTTTGCAGGTATATCTACAGCTTAATTCGCCGTTTAATTCGTCGGACGTGTGACTGGCTGGCTCTTGTTGTTGACGAACACATTGATGCTCCCAAAAGTTCCTTCGATGATAGCCTCGTTCAGACTTATTCTATCTTCCTTGATATTATGTTAGTACTGACTTCGGACACATCAAGAAAATGTCAAATTATGCAGTGCCACCATTTCACTTTCATTGTCACACTGGGAAGTTGCTGACTTCCGATCACTTGGTAATTCATGCAGTAGGTGATATATCACGCCACTGATGCGGTCAGCAGCACGCAGATCCGATGATTCGATTGCTGAGAAAAGGAGACGACTCAATCCTCACATATCAGTGGTTACAGACTGCAACAGCAGATGAGTATCTTGTTTAGTAAATGATTCAAATGGCTCTAAGCACTACGGGACTTAACATCTGAGGTCATCAGTCCTCTAGACTTGGAACTACTTAAACCTAACTAACCTAAGGACATCACACACATGCATGCCCGAGGCAGGATTCGAACCTGCGACCGTAGCAGCAGCGCGGTTCCGGACTGAAGCCCCTAGAACCGCTCGGCTACAACGGCCGGCTCTTGTTTAGTAGGAATCATACTCACGGGAATAACTGGCGGCACACACAACAGAACTTTGAAAAAAAAAAAATCAACGCTTTCTATCAACAGGAACTGATCTTTTCCTAACTGTATAACCACAAACTAGCAACAACTTATAGACAGCGGAGAACAAGAAGAATATACTACAGAAGACTGGAAAAGCAGGGAATGTGTGTTATCCAAATCCAAGAAATGTAAGTGGCAGTAGGATGTCAGTAGTTGCCGGTGAACGTCATCGTTCCCTTATCACACGACTAATAAACTACGTAGTCGACCTAAGTAAGATTGTTTCGCACTGTACCCAAAGAACTCATCGGGAAATTTGCCGAGTTGCTTAAATAAGTCGACTGGTGAATGTGACACTTCAAAATTTTTCAAATCCGACTGCCTTCTTCAACTCGCACTCTGTACCAAGTCATCCAATTCCCACACCTTATTCTCTTCTTGAAGCACCTTCCGACACAGTATCCCAGCATACCTGATGCACCCCAACAAATCCACATTCAACCACTTCCATCCTCTCCCGTTGCAGTGTCAACAAACTCTCTCCTCGTACTCCCCAGTCATGTACGTCGGCACAGGCCCTTCTCTCCAACCAGAGCTTATAATGGTCCTTCCATCTTTTCCTTAGTGCTCAGTAAGAAGATCATTTGGTTTTCGTTACTTTGTAGGAGTTACAGCCGATACCTTTTATAATTTGATCTCTGAGCTTCAGCAAGTTGAATACTCGTAGTCGTGTCGTAGTTGGGGCCGGGTTTTCACTCCAATTCCCAGTAGCATTCGCACTAGCGGAAAGCTGCAGGCGGCGGTCCTAGAGAGGCCGCCTGGCCTGTGAATACCAGGAAGCTGGACTGAGCCACGCATCTCCCGGAGACAGGCTAGTGGCTGCTGTGTCCGGCGATCGTGCCGCCCTCATTACTGCAGCGCTTGATCTGCAATTGCTGCACGCGTCTAACAGCGCGCAAGTCTATATCGTCTGGCTTCAAGCACGAGCCATACGCTGCACCTATAATGCCCCAAAAATTTACTCTCATGAGCCCTTGCCTCATTTATATGCTATTACTTTTGGGGTTTAACAAACTCTTCTGTATTGAAGGCACTTATTAATTGCACAGCTCTGCTTCTTAGTTCCTCTTTGTTTCCTCTATCTCTAGTGACCTTGCTTCTTAAATATGTACACGGGTAAACTCGCTTTCATGTACATATAATTGGTATTCGGCTTGTCGTGGTTTGTCACAAACCATTATCCTATCTTTCTTCTAGGCTCGTTTATGTTATATTCTTTTCCCATAACTTACCCATTTTACTTAACGTGGATTTCCGATCCTCTTCAGTTTCATCTAAACCAGCAGCATCATCAGCATATTTTGGGATAATTATTCTTCTGCTGTGTATTACTGAACTGTTCTGAGTTTTTAAAATGCTTCATCTATGTACTGATTAAAATAACTGGTGATAATGCAACAAGTCTGTTGGACTCCTATCGAAATATGTGCCTCTTCTTCTGTTGATCCTTTGCACATTACCCGAATCTAAATGATGGCTCAACAGCACGAATAGTTCGACCAGATAATGTCCTGGTGGTCATAGACTTGAGCATACCTTCCCCTGAACTGTCTACCGAAACAGCATGGGAAGTTTTACCGGATACTTCTGTTTCGGATCACCTACCAATTCAAATCGTAATAAATGCAAAACGTACAGAGACTTTTAGACGTGCAGTCAGCCGGAAATGGAACACATAGAAAGCTAATCGCAACCTATACGAAACACTACTGGAGGAACAACTGGAATTATTCATCGAAACCGTGGATTCCAAACGAGACTATGGGGTCTTGATATCTCTCATCAGTGGAGCAGAAGAACTCTCCGTGCCTCAAAAAGGACAAAAGCAGACTACTCATAGGCATCACCGAATTGGTGAGATTCAGAATGTGACACAGTCCTCAAGGAAGGAAGGAAGCACTAAGGACATACAAAATTCTGTCTTCTGACACAAACTTTATTGCTCTAAAGAAAGCACTAGCTGCAGCGAACAAAATTTTCAAGTACAAAAAAAGAAAACCGTGGCGAAATTTCTGCTTGATGTCTCCAAGTAAACAGAATAAACCAGGATCTGAAATGTAATAAAGAACATAAAAGAACAGTCTGACAGTGGACATGCACACACCTCCACCCCCGACGAATTGTTAGAATCGTTGTTGTGCATGACAGCCCCACCTGGCATAATGGACAAGCAAGGCGAGGTGGAATATTGTTGCAGAAGAAGCTTAGTAACACAGCCACCGTGGTGTAGTGGTTATGACACTAGACTGTTGCATGGAGGGTCGTGAGTTCAAAAGTCACCTGTACTGTAAAATCATAATTTCTCTATTCGGTTCGAGTACATTCTAGAAGTATCCATAAATGTCACTAATAATTGTACTGGAATGTCTGCACCTGTGTATACAGGGTGTTACAAAAAAGTACGGCCAAACTTTCAGGAAACATTCCTCACACACAAATAAAGAAAAGATATTACGTGGACATGTGTCCGGAAACGCTTAATTTCCATGTTAGAGCTCATTTTAGTTTCGTCAGTATGTACTGTACTTCCTCGATTCACCGCCAGTTGGCCCAATTGAAGGAAGGTAATGTTGACTTCGGTGCTTGTGTTGACATACGACTCATTGCTCTACAGTACTAGCATCAAGCACATCAGTACGTAGCATCAACAGGTTAGTGTTCATCACGAACGTGGTTTTGCAGTCAGTGCAATGTTTACAAATGCGGAGTTGGCAGATGCCCATTTGATGTATGGATTAGCACGGGGCAACAGCCGTGGCGCTGTACGTTTGTATCGAGACAGATTTCCAGAACGAAGGTGTCCCAACAGGAAGACGTTCTAAGCAATTGATCGGCGTCTTAGGGAGCACGGAACATTACAGCCTATGACTCGCGATTGGGGAAGACCTAGAACGACGAGGACACATGCAGTGGAGGAGGCAGTTCTTCGTGCAGTTGACGATAATCCTAATGTCAGCGTCAGAGAAGTTGCTGCTGTACAAAGTAACGTTGACCACGTCACTGTATGGAGAGTGCTACGGGAGAACCAGTTGTTTCCGTACCGTGTACAGCGTGTGCAGGCACTATCAGCAGCTGATTGGCCTCCACGGGTACACTTCTGCGAATGGTTCATCCAACAACGTGTCAATCCTCATTTCAATGCAAATGTTCTCTTTACGGATGAGGCTTCATTCCAACGTGATCAAATTGAAATTTTCACAATCAACATGTGTGGGCTGACGAGAATCCGCACGCAATTGTGCAATCACGTCATCAACACAGATTTTCTGTGAACGTTTGGGCAGGCATTCTTGGTGATGTCTTGATTGGGCCCCATGTTCTTCCACCTACGCTCAATGGAGCACGTTATCATGATTTCATACGGGATACTCTACCTGTGCTGCTAGAAAATGTGCCTTTACAAGTACGACACAACATGTGGTTCATGCACGATGGAGCTCCTGCACATTTCAATCGAAGTGTTCGTACGCTTCTCAACAACAGATTCGATGACCGATGGATTGGTAGATTGGGACCAATTCCATGGCCTCCACGCTCTCCTGACCTCAACCCTCTTGACTTTCATTTATGGGGGCATTTGAAAGCTTTTGTCTACGCAACCCCGGTACCAAATGTAGAGACTCTTCGTGCTCGTATTGTGGACGGCTATGATACAATACGCCATTCTCCAGGGCTGCATCAGCGCATCAGGGATACCATGCGACGGAGGGTGGATGCATGTATTCTCGCTAACGATGGACATTTTGAACATTTTCTGTAACTAAGTGTTTGAAGTCGCGCTGGTACGTTCTGTTGCTGTGTGTTTCCATTCCATGATTAATGTGATTTGAAGAGAAGTAATACAATGAGCTCTAACATGGAAAGTAAGCGTTTCCGGACACGTGTCCACATAAAATTTTTTCTTTCTTTGTGTGTGAGGAATGTTTCCTGAAAGTTTGGCCGTACCTTTTTGTAACACCCTTCATACCGCATGTGTTCTGGCCGGAGGCAGTTCGCTCTGCGCTCTTGTATGTGCAAGAGCTGAATAAACCTTCGTCAAGTGAAGTTAGTGTTCGTCATTCATCTAATTACACCTTCTTCTACGTGACAGTATTCTGGTGGAGACGCTGGGTATTGGACTTTGTGATAGCGCCCATTATCGACGACACAGTGGCTCCCGTCAGGCCACGACAGAGCTGCCGTTTACGTGGTGAGAAAACCGCATTCGAGCCATGTTCAACAGATAGCAATCTATCGGAGACAGATGAAAAGGACGTTACAATGACAGCAACTGTGTGCCACTACATGAGACATCCCTCTGGGTTCTCTGGTGACGATGGCCAAGATCCAAACCAGTTGCTGCAGGTATATGAGCATATAGCCAAATTCAGCGAATGGGATGACACCGTGTGTTTGGCAAACGTTTTTTTCTACTTGGAGGGCACTGCCAAGCAATGGTATGAGAACAGCGAGGAGAAGTTCACGAGCTGGGAAGTATTCCAGGCGGAACTGCGCAAGTATTTCGGCGACACACAACGACAGAAGTGTAAGGCTGAAGATAAAGCGCAGGGCACAGCGTCCAGGAGAAACTACAGCATCCTACATTCAAGGCGTCTTGGAGCTGTGTAAAGTAGTGGATCCTAGAATGAAGGAGAAAGATAAGGTTGCACATTATATGAAGGATATTGCTGAGGACGTGTATGATGCTCTACTCCTAAAGGAGGTTTCGACAGCAGACGGCATCATAAAATAGTGCCAGTATATAGAGACAATGCACCAAAAAAGAATTACACGCAAGAGGTTTTAACGGCTTCCAAATGTCGTATCGATGTCTGTGATGGAGAAAGGAACTGATTTCACAAGTGTTCTTCGTCAGATAGTGAGCGAGGAAGTTCAGAAAGCAGAAGCAGTTGGATTGCACGGCGAGCAAAAACCGAGACGTCGTAAGGGAGGAAGTAGGAAAAGACATTGAACCCAATCTCTAGTCCCTCATTTCCCTTTAGAACGGTGAAAAAGGCAAGACCCGGGAGAAGTTACGTTCCTACAATGCCTCATGAGGAATCTGTTTTTGCACCAAGGAAGACTGAGGTCTGGAGGACCCAGGATAACCTACCAGTATGTATCCACTGAGGACAACCCGGACATGTGGTGTGCTATTGTCGAGAAAGGCGGCGAATATTTGATGAGGCCCGCGTCATAAGACAGCAGACCGATCTTAGCCGACGCCAACTCCGGGACGACAAAGATGAACATGAAGATGTGGGTGCAGGACGGCGCAGGTCACCATCGCCGCAAGCTAGCCGCTGGAGACGACGCTCCCAACAGGTCGATCAAGGTCTCCATAGCCGTTTAGAAGCTTCAGCCTATCACCTAGCCGCCGCAACCTGGAATACTGAAGGGTGTGACCTTCCTTGTAGGTGAGGGCGCCGAAGAGAAAAATCCTCCTCCGTAGATCACTACAAAAATGATAGAAAACTACGTCGTTATCTTCATGGCTGGCAAACCAACCCAAGCTCTTGTGGACTCTGGAGCATCATCTTCAGTCATTTCGAAGAAGTACCGTCGCCAGTTTGCTGAAAACCGTATTCGTCGACAAAAAAACATCTCTGCTGAAGGTGGCTAATGGGAAATATGTAAAACCTACACGAAGATGTGTCTTTCGTGTGGGTATGAGTGGCCATACACAGCCCTTAGAATTAATCGTCTTACAAGAATGTAGTCTTGATGTCACTCCCGGATGGGACTTTTTGAAAGCTTCTCACGCAATTATGGATTGTGGTCGCTCGAAGATTATGCTAGTCGAGATGAGATACTGTGGACAGGAAGATGCGCATCCAAATTTGTGGAGAATATGTGTGCCGGATGAAGTGATCATTCCTGCAGTCAGCGCTAGAAAGGTAACAGTGATGTGTCATGCTATGCATCAACCCATGGATCATGTAGTGGAATGTAAGAGAAGCATACCACTGAAGAATAACTTGGTCATCCCAGCCTCTGTCGTCTCATTTAAGAACGGATTCGGTGAATTGTGGATAGTTAACTGTCCCCGAGAACCGCAGATTCTTCCAAGACGCATGTGTGTAACATCAGAACAGCTTAGCGTCATTGAAACCTCCCATGCCGAGTCTGTGGGCGAAATTAGCGCTGCCACTACGAGACAAGATCTCCTAGCCCGACTATCACCAGATCTCACTAAGGAACAACAGAAGAAGTTACTTGCCACTCTTCAAGAGTTCTCTGAATGCTTCAATCCACAGGTGAGGAGCAAATTAGACAAATCGACGGTGAAGCACTGGATTAGCACTGAAGACCATCAACCAATAAGCCAGAGAGCATACCGTGTGTCAGCAACGGAACGTCGAATAATTCTCGACGAGGTAGAGAAAATGATGAAGAATGACATCATTCAGCCTTCTCAGACCCCATGGTCGTCACCAGTGGTACTCGTCAGGAAAATGGATGGCAGTTGGCGCTTTTGTCTTGCTTACAGGAAACTTAATAAGATAACTAAAAAGAACGTTTACCCCCTTCCACGAATTGACGATACACTAGATTTCTCAATCATGGACATGTACTCGGGATACTGGCTAATCGAAGAAGATGAGGCTGATCGTGAGAAAACTGCATTCATCACCCCTGAGGGCCTGTATGAGTTTAAGGTAATGCCGTTTCGTTTCTGTAATACACCAGCAACTTTTAAACGGCTGATGGATAATCTTCTACGTCACCTGAAATCGACAATGTGTCATTGTTATTTTGATGACATTATAGTGTTCTCCGAGACATTTGATGAACATGTAAAAAGACTGAGGGCCGTTCTTAAGTGTCTTCAACAAGGCGCACTGCAACTTAATATCAGAAAGTGTCTCTTTGGAGCAAAAGAAACCAAAATACTTGGATACCTTGTATTAAACGTGGACGACGACTACATCGGCCAGGTGTTAACCAGAGCTGAGGAAGCTCGGCAAGCCGGCCATTGTGGCCGTGCGGTTCTAGGCGCTTCAGTTTGGAACCGCGTGACCGCTACGGTCGCAGGTTCGAATCCTGCCTCGGGCATGGATGTGTGTGATGTCCTTAGGTTAGTTAGGTTTAAGTAGTTCTAAGTTCTAGGGGACTGATGACCTCAGATGTTAAGTCCCATAGTGCTCAGAGCCATATGAACATCAGTCATCGGGAGTGGGAGTATGCAGGACCGATGACTCGTTCCCGGACTAGGAGGACGTAACAGCGAGACGCTGTTCTCTCAAGTAGGGAGCAATGTCGCAGAAGAAGATGAGTAGCACAGTCACCGTGGTGTAGTGGTTATGCTACTGAACTGTTTCAGGGAGGGTTGTGAGTTCAAAATCGACCTGACCTATGAAATTTTAATTTCTATGGTCCGTTCGAGTGCATTCTAGAAGTATCCACAAATGTCAAGAATCATTGTACTGGAATGTCCTGCACCTTTATATATACCGTATGTGTTCTGGACGAAGGCAGTTCGCTCCGCGCTTTCGTATGTGCAAGTGCCGAATAACCCTTCGTAAAGCGAAGTTAGTGTTCGTCATTCATCTAATTACACCTTCTTCTACGTGACAATATGAAGAGCATTACAGTTTCATTACACAACCCTTTTCGCTGGAAAAACTCCACAGATTCCGTTCTCCCAAGGGAAGGGTACTGCACCTGGCCCAGAATATACTGACTACTCAGTGATACGTCACATCTTACACAAAAGGAAACTGCTACTGCTCAAAATTAAAAATAGCGGTTGGACTCCAAAGATGTCGTTTCGTCCCCATCTATAATTCGGGAAAAATATGAGATGAACTCGAGTCGTATCGACCTATCTCCTTACTACCGTTATCGGCGTAGGTATTGGAAAGGATTATTAAGCGGCACTTAGAATGGTAGTTTGGGGAAAAGAAAATATTAGCGGCAAAACATGTCGGGTTTCGAAAAGGAAAAGGGACAATGGAATTCCTACGGTTAGTTACTGATATAAAGCTAAAATCTGTCGGAATGATTGTATGAAGGTAGCGTTCATACACTAGGCTAGAGTATACAACGTCGTCTTGTCAGTCTTTGATAAAAAACTGGAGAAACTTAAGATTCCAAAATCACTCATACGTAACATTGTTAACTTTCTGAGACAATCGTTTTGCAACAGGAAGTCACACTGGGATCCTGAGAAACGAGCAGAGAACTCTAGCAACGATCAGCCATGGTTCCCTTATTAGTCAGTTTCTTTACTGTGGACCTTCCAGACTCCTTTGCCTGTAACATCCAAATATTACTATACGCAGACAACGCATGCTTCTATTTCGAAGACAGTACTCTTGCGTCCTGTCATCTGAAAATGCACACTGCTCTCATACGTCTGCATGAGTGGTGTACAGAAAGTGGCTTCGAAATCTGCAATAAAAAGTCTACTCTTACGATCCTTACTCGCCATAGAATTCCAATTCCTCAAACAATGCAACTGCTACAACCTTCTTTTCCAGTAGCAAGAACAACATAAATCTTGGGATGATTATCAATGATAAACTATGATGTGCTCCTCATACCATCCGTATCATTACCAGATGTGAAAAAGACTGCAATTTCGTGAGAGCTACGACTGCAGTATGGTGTAACTCTGATCTCCCTACTAACGACACACTTTAACTATGGACACATGTGTTACAGATCAGCATCAGACAGTACGCTCCATAGACTGGACACTGTGTACTACTAAGCCTTGCATGCAGTTGCTGGGACGCTCATGTCAACCCCTACCAACGCATTATTGCTTGAAGCGAATTAACCACCTTTAAATTTGCGATGAATATTCTTCTGCAAGAAATTTCTCCTGCACCTCTGGTTCGACGAATATTAGCCCCATGACGGAAAAATCTGGGAATTAACATCCTACTACGTGTGTTGAAGATAGATGAATCACTTCCACCCATCGCTGGAGAATATATGGGGATGCAGGCATTAAGACACAAGATGTGGAAATGTTCTCTTCTACCGCAGTACAACAGGTCATACGAAACCTTGGTTAGGCAGATTCGTGTCAGGGCCCGCTTAACGTTACAAAACCACGCCCCAACTAACGCAACGACAACATGATTCCTGTCTCATTATCACAATGCGTGTGTGGTGCATACAGATGGGTCCAAGTCTAGTGACGGCGCTGGTAGTGCCTGGTGGGTACTACAAATCAAACGACAAGGCTATACAAGCTGGATCCTCATTCCACTGTAACGACAGACGAGCTAACTGACGTTTTGGAAGAACTGATGGTTCAGGTCACCAACATTGTGAAGCCTAGCAGGGTTGGCTCAGGTGACTGTCAACATAGGGGAGTTATGTAGGAATTTTACGAAAGAGGATCAAATAGAGATTGTGGATGGAGATGGGAATAGTCTTGATAGGGGCGGGGAATGTTATGTAGGTGGTAACATGGTAAAGATAGCTACTGAAACTGGTGGCACTAATCTATACTCCGTGCAGCTGTTTTAGGGTCATGATCGGCCTCATCTTAAGACTGCTGTTGGCCACGTTAAGATGGGTTTGGAGGAGGTACTCATGGCGGATGTCATGGCTCATATTGCAGTGGTGCAAGATGACTCCATCAATAGAACGAGTTCACTAGGCATGGCCCGCAGGTATGGGAAGTAGGTATGGGAGAGGGAGATTGGCAAAGCTTATGGGTGACAATCTTGTGGGCGGTGATAGGATCACTCATGGAAAAATTCCTGTAGTATTTGGTGTTAGAGCTGCACCTTTTGTAGATTGAAGACAGGTGATAGGTATCCCTGCTTAAATTAGGTCCCTCTAACTAAGGAATCACATTAAGTAAAGGTCAGGTATCCAGATAGTGAAGAAATTAGCAAATTTCATCAACATATAAGAGGGATTAGAGGTAAAGTTAGTGAACTGCTTATAGATGTTGACTCTGAAATTATTGGTATATCGGAGCACCACTTAAATAAATTTGACAATTCAGAGGCTTCCTTTACGAGGATGCAGGTTAGCTGGAACAGTTTTCCATTTGAGTCCGTGGACGTGTCACGGCATTACACTGAAGAGGTATTTGAATGTAGTGCGGGGACAGTTAAATTTAGTGAAACTTAACTTCTAATTGTTGTTGTTTATAGGTCCCCTAACTCAGACTTCAGAGCATTTCTACATCTACATCTATACTCCGCGAGCCACCTTACGGTGTGTGGCGGAGGGTACTTATTGTACCACTATCTGATCCCCCCTTCCCTGTTCCATTCACGAATTGTGCGTGGGAAGAACGACTGCTTGTAAGTCTCCGTATTTGCTCTGATTTCTCGGATCTTTTCGTTGTGATCATTACGCGAGATATATGTGGGCGGTAGTAATATGTTGCCCATCTCTTCCCGGAATGTGCTCTCTCGTAATTTCGATAATAAACCTCTCCGTATTGCGTAACGCCTTTCTTGAAGTGTCCGCCACTGGAGCTTGTTCAGCATCTCCGTAACGCTCTCGCGCTGACTAAATGTCCCCATGACGAATCGCGCTGCTTTTCGCTGGATCATGTCTATCTCTCTATTAATCCAACCCCATACTGATGAGCAATACTCAAGAATCGGACGAACAAGCGTTTTGTAAGCTACTTCTTTCGTCGATGAGTCACATTTTCTTAGAATTCTTCCTATGAATCTCAACCTGGCGCCTGCTTTTCCCACTATCTGTTTTATGTGATCATTCCACTTCAGATCGCTCCGGATAGTAACTCCTAAGTATTTTACGGTCGTTACCGCTTCCAATGATTTACCACGTATGGCATAATCGTACTGGAATGGATTTCTGCCCCTATGTATGCGCATTATATTACATTTATCTACGTTTAGGGAAAGCTGCCAGCTGTCGCACCATGCATTAATCCTCTGCAGGTCTTCCTGGAGTACGTACGAGTCTTCTGATGTTGCTACTTTCTTGTAGACAACCGTGTCATCTGCAAATAGCCTCACGGAGCTACCGATGTTGGCAACTAAGTCATTTATGTATATTGTAAACAATAAAGGTCCTATCACGCTTCCTTGCGGTACTCCCGAAATTACCTCTACATCTGCAGATTTTGAACCGTTAAGAATGACATGTTGTGTTCTTTCTTCTAGGAAATCCTGAATCCAATCACAAACCTGGTCCGATATTCCGTAAGCTCGTATTTTTTTCACTAAACGTAAGTGCGGAACCGTATCAAATGCCTTCCTGAAGTCCAGGAATACGGCATCAATCTGCTCGCCAGTGTCTACGGCACTGTGAATTTCTTGGGCAAATAGGGCGAGCTGAGTTTCACATGATCTCTGTTTGCGGAATCCATGTTGGTTATGATGAAGGAGATTTGTATTATCTAAGAACGTCATAATACGAGAACACAAAACATGTTCCATTATTCCACAACAGATTGACGTAAGCGAAATAGGCCTATAATTATTCGCATCTGATTTATGACCCTTCTTGAAAATGGGAACGACCTGCGCTTTCTTCCAGTCGCTAGGTACTTTACGTTCTTCCAGCGATCTACGATAAATTGCTGATAGAAAGGGGGCAAGTTCTTTAGCATAATCACTGTAGAATCTTAAGGGTATCTCGTCTGGTCCGGATGCTTTTCCGCTACTAAGTGATAGCAGTTGTTTTTCAATTCCGATATCGTTTATTTCAATATTTTCCATTTTGGCGTCCGTGCGACGGCTGAAGTCAGGGACCGTGTTACGATTTTCCGCAGTGAAACAGTTTCGGAACACTGAATTCAGTATTTCTGCCTTTCTTCGGTCGTCCTCTGTTTCGGTGCCATCGTGGTCAACGAGTGACTGAATAGGGGATTTAGATCCGCTTACCGATTTTACATATGACCAAAACTTTTTAGGGTTCTTGTTTAGATTGTTTGCCAATGTTTTATGTTCGAATTCGTTGAATGCTTCTCTCATTGCTCTCTTTACGCTCTTTTTCGCTTCGTTCAGCTTTTCCTTATCAGCTATGATTCGACTACTCTTAAACCTATGATGAAGCTTTCTTTGTTTCCGTAGTACCTTTCGTACATGATTGTTATACCACGGTGGATCTTTCCCCTCGCTTTGGACCTTAGTCGGTACGAACTTATCTAAGGCGTACTGGACGATGTTTCTGAATTTTTTCCATTTTTGTTCCACATCCTCTTCCTCAGAAATGAACGTTTGATGGTGGTCACTCAGATATTCTGCGATTTGTGCCCTATCACTCTTGTTAAGCAAATATATTTTCCTTCCTTTCTTGGCATTTCTTATTACACTTGTAGTCATTGATGCAACCACTGACTTATGATCACTGATACCCTCTTCTACATTCACGGAGTCGAAAAGTTCCGGTCTATTTGTTGCTATGAGGTCTAAAACGTTAGCTTCACGAGTTGGTTCTCTAACTATCTGCTCGAAGTAATTCTCGGACAAGGCAGTCAGGATAATGTCACAAGAGTCTCTGTCCCTGGCTCCAGTTCTGATTGTGTGACTATCCCATTCTATACCTGGTAGATTGAAGTCTCCCCCTATTACAATAGTATGATCACGAAACTTCTTCACGACGTTCTGCAGGTTCTCTCTGAGGCGCTCAACTACTACGGTTGCTGATGCAGGTGGTCTATAGAAGCATCCGACTATCATATCTGACCCACCTTTGATACTTAGCTTAACCCAGATTATTTCACGTTCGCATTCGCTAATAACTTCACTGGATATTATTGAATTCTTTACTGCTATAAATACTCCTCCACCATTGGCGTTTATCCTATCCTTGCGGTATATATTCCATTCTGTGTCTAGGATTTCGTTACTGTTCACTTCCGGTTTTAACCAACTTTCCGTTCCTAATACTATATGCGCACTATTTCCTTCAATAAGAGATACTAATTCAGGAACCTTGCCCTGGATACTCCTGCAGTTTACCAATATTACGTTAACTTTTCCTGTTTTTGGTCTCTGAGGACGGACGTTCTTTATCAACGATGATTAATGTCCTCTCTGGTAAGCCGTCAGGTATTTTATCGTTTCGCCCAAGGGGGGGTCCCTCTGCTCAAGCTAGAGAGGGTTCTTGGAAATTAGAAATTTATGGTAAGTTCTATGGACCAAACTGCTGAGGTCATCAGTCCCTAGGCTTACACACTACTTAATCTAACTTAAACTAACTTACGCTAAGGACAACACGCACACCCGAGGACTCTAACCTCCGACGGGGGAGCCGCGCGAACCATGGAAAGGCGACCCCGACAGCACGGCTACCCTGCCCGGCAGAGAGGGTTCTTGGTTCGCTTTATAGAAAGTACCAACAATTAGTTATATGTGGTGATTTCAGTATTAATTTTGTATGTGACTGTGCAAGAAAAAGAATTTTGGAAGATCTCCTAAATTCATATGATCTGATGCAGACTGGTTTTCCAACCAGGGTGAAGGGAAATTGTAGCACAGCCAAAGACAATGTTTTTATTCGTTCTTCATTTCTGATTGGTCGTTCTGTTAGTAAAAGG
The DNA here is from genome assembly GCF_021461385.2 of Schistocerca piceifrons. Lineage (NCBI taxonomy): Eukaryota > Metazoa > Arthropoda > Insecta > Orthoptera > Acrididae > Schistocerca > Schistocerca piceifrons. Next base: position 7,323,343 of record NC_060149.1, read on the forward strand.
TTAGTCAGTTCCTTGTATTTCACAGTCACTTTCTGAGCGTTGCTGATGAATTAAATAAAAGCTTAGTTTCTACAGCGTATCATATAACTCCCTTGGAGAATGCCTTTCCGAGACCGATGTCTGAAATACTCCTGTGTAATATTGACATGGGGGAGATTGAGTTAATAATTACATCACTGAAGACTGAGGACTCTCGTGAATGTGATGGAGTGCCTAACGGAATGTTAAATTACTGCGCTACACATGTTAACCAAGTACTTAACCATATTTGTAATTTTTGCCTTAAGAATGGCCAGTTTCCTGAACAATTAAAGTACTCAGTAGTAAAGCTACTTTATAAAAATTGACACAGAGATAACGTAGACAATTTTAGACCTATTTCTACACTATCAGTGTTTGCTAAAGTTATTGAAAAGGCTGTGTATGTAAGGATAATTAATCATTTTATTTCACATAATTTGTTATCAAATCTACAGTTCGGTTTTAGAAGTGGTTTAACAACTCTCTGAGGTACTGAATGGATTAAACAAAAGGTTTCGAACGCTAGGCATCTTTTTTATTTAACTAAGGCGTTTGATTGTCTTGATCACAAAATGCTGCTTCAGAAGTTGGACCATTATGGAATACGGAGAGTAGCTCACAGTTGGTTCACTTCTTACTTTAAAAACAGACAGCAAAAAGTTATTATCCACAATGTTGAGAATAACTATGATGGGGGGTCTGAGTGAGACATGGTCAAATCGGGGGTGCCTCAGAGACCAGTGTTGGGGCCACTCCTGGTCCGTATTTATATCTTCTGGCTCTTGGTCATCAGGTCCCAAGCAATATCCGAACCTTGTTAGCATCCAACGACACAGCAACGCACAACATTCTGTACAAGTTCATCAACAGTGCCAACATCCCGATTTAGCTGCTTGTGCCGCTAATCCGCTCTTGGTAATCAGGGAAGACCAAAGAACAGTTCAAGTGACTGAACTGGATGTGGAACGCTCTGCCTATAAGTGTGTGTCATTATCGACCTCCTATTTGTACGTGTCTGAATACTGGCGTATCTTTACGTATAGATGTAATACCCAAATCTGGTTCTTGTATACTGTTCTCATGTTCTGCTTAGCTGGTACTTTATAGACCTGCACAAACACTCTACTCTCTATCCACTGCTCTTGAAACAATTGTCACAGATGATACAAAAGAATATTTTATTTTTAATTTTGATGCGTAGTTATTAACATGGATTGAATTGGGAATATACCAAAAGTCTACCAACGACCATTTATTATTTATTAGTGGGTTAGCAATAGGATTTTCATAGGATACTACCTTTGTGTATCCTGTGTTATATTTTCGTCTTGTCTACTCTGTTCGGTATACTGTGGATGAAAAATGCGTTTTATGTAGGAATCTATCCTTCGGCAACTCTATGTAACTTGGTACCAGGGTAGAACTTACGCATTTATATACTATGAATTGTCGAAACCGACTGCAGTGTAACATTTCCATGTTGAGATGTCTGTACGGATACGTACCGAAAGCCGGTATATAAACAAAGGTACATCGGTTTTTCCGTTTTAGTATGTGACTTACCCTAAAGCGCTTCAAAACCGCTTAAAATGGTTTCGAGCCGAAATATATAGTAGAACAAATTAATTCACGTGCTGGAGGCCGATGCCAGGGGAAAATTTTGTCATTTCATAAATACAGTGTCACTGTGGTGCCAACCAAAGTGAAAATTGAACAACATCGACTGCAGGCATTACAAATACTTCTCCTACAGTACTGTCACTGAGATTCGCAGCTCAGAGAATGTTTAGCAATAAGTAACCATTTTAAATTTTTGTTTATTTAAACAGATAGTCGAATATACAAAGCGACAAAGCGACATCGCTGTCTCAGACAAATTCACTCATTTGTGCAATCTTATATGTTACTGGTAGAAACATTAAGTCTCTAGCAGTAAAACAAGACAAACATTTCTGCTATGAATCCATACAATATTATAAAAGTAGATGTATGTATGGATGGACGTTTCACATCTCCTCCTAAACTACTGAATCGATTTCAAACAAACGTGGAACACGTATCACCTACTATCGGCCAAAAAATACTGTCGCGGTGAGAACCAGCAACCTCTTATAGATGAGAAGAGGGCTGCAGAGCAGATAGACAGAGGGAAAAGAAGTAGATAGACAGAGGGAGGAGGAGCACATGGACAGAGAGAAGGGGAACACGCAAATTGATAGAGAGAAGGGGAAGTCGCAGGTGGATAGAAACAAGGCAGAGGAGCAGATGGACAGAGAAGACGGACGAGAAGAGGGACATAAGGAAGAAGAGGAGACAGACAGAGAGGGGGGGGGGGGAAGATGGACTTAAAGAAGACTGGAATAAATACATATCCGGCAACGCCACGTGCTTAACTAGCATGGCTATAAGAGCACTGCTGAAAGAAAGAGAAGATTTAATTATCCACAATTCCTCTAACCCTTACGAAACGCCAGTAGCTATGTTTCAATACGCAGGCATGCAAGGGCTCCGAACCCCTGACTCCATGCCGCGAGCTCTCTCCCAAGACAGTGTATGTCACGGCACCTCATTTTTCACGTAGTTGCCGTTTTGTTTAGAAGCTTCTTTTGTACGTATATATCCATGCCTAAATCTACATCACGTGATACGCGAATCTTGTCGATACGAATCGAACCTGCTCTCACACGTGTGCTTTCAAACAAAGCGGAATGGGAAGACACACTGCACGTGGCGCCTTACTGCTTCCGCGCCCGCCTCGAGTACAGTACGAAGTAGTTTCCAGGAAAAAGGAGGCGCAAAATGAAGTTTTGCCGCAAATATCACATGAGACTGTTATCTGAATAGTCTAGGCTGATAAGAATTTTTTTTTTTCAATAGTGAGAAATATTAACAGAGGAGCGAAGCTCTCGCATCACAAAATGAAATACGCACTGCTTTAATAGAGTGTAGGCCACAAACTATGTGTCCGGCTTCCTATTTGTGTCGTACATGATACAGAAGAAATCTGCAATTATGCTCTTTCATCCACAAATAATTTGGAAATGAATATTCGTCCTCCAAAGGAAGTTACTTTCCAAGAAATATGCAGCTTGCTCTCGTCGCCCGTCTGTTCATTCGTTTTTCCATCCACAACAACTGTTTTCCTTTCATGGTATTGTGCACTACCGCAGCATATATTGAAATATCTCTAGAGACATCAGGAATTGTCAATTTCGTTTTGGCCCTCAAAGTCAGTATATTTTTTTTCACTAGGTACTATACTGATGTGCACCTTCTGCCGCATCTAAACCTAGAGAACCTTTCCCATTTGCTTCAGTTTATTTATTCGGCATTGTGCTGCTGACGGTCATTTACTCATGATTTAGTGTATGCTTAGTTGCCCGCTTTAAGTAACGCGTACATAAGTACTAATGGCCAGCGGAAACTTTGCTGAGCTCAACATCCCACGGTTCTAGCACCAGAATTCATGTTTACAATCTCTCACTGTTCCTAAATGTTATTAAGTACGTCCCACTCAAGTCATAGGCTATCTATTCTGAACAATGCGTAAATTTAGCTATAAGTACGAGAGAGCTCACAGCAATTATTGTTTTGCCTTGTAGTCTTCAACTTCAACCAAGGAGCTGGCAATGTGCACAAATTTAGTGCAATAGTACTGTAGAAATGCGCCAATACCGGATTAACCTACCGATTTTTGTATTTCATAGGATATTTATACATAACCTTCACCAAATTCATACGATTTTCGTTCTATTCAATGTCACTTCATGTTAGTTTTCATAGTGATGTAAGTAACTCCGTGCAATTATGAGCTCCTACTTCAGTTGAACAACCAAATACTTGGAGTACTCATGTACTATAATCATGTATTACAACATTCCAGATTACCTATATGTGACCTTACACAGGTCTCCGATATACAAAATCCATCTCCGGAATGTGGCAGCTAAAATCAAAACTCGTAACAATAATCCCCAGAAGTTAACGGGAACCATTTGTGGTGTCACTGCAACAGTCCTCAGATCACAGGTTTAGCTCTTTCATACTCACGAGGAAAGCACGTTAAGTGCCATAACCCGATTTCCTAGAAACTCCGCTCCGTGGGAGTCGAAATAAGCGAACACGTTTCTCTGCTTATCAGTAGATACTCGACCGCATCTGAGAAAACGACCGTGAAAGACGCCTTTTAGCGCGAAATACGCTCAGTGCAGCTAGTGGCACAGAAGCTAGTGCCGTGGTGTGACTTCTTTGCTTCTCGTGTTCTACACTCTAATGTTGTTTTTGTTTATATTATTTCGTTTAATTTTGTTCGGTACTCTGCCAATGGCCGTAAGAAGTTAGTACACGAATGTTTCCTATCATGTTATTGGATAGAAGGGCGTTATAAATATATCGGTTATAGCATTTTCAGGAACTATAGTCTCTTATCTCTCATATTATTATATTTAATTCATATATCAGGTCTTAATTCTTCAGGACGATGTGGTGCATGCCCTTGGATGGTACCGATAGTAGAAAACATTCGAAACACAGCACTTTCGAACAATACGAGCTTCGCGAGAAAACAGGTTTGCCACAGCGATGTTTCTTCGCATGACTCTGATTCGGCAAAGAAAGGTGGTTGACATTGCTCAAGATTTCACCAGTTCGCAATGATTTCATGGTAAATCACCCATAACAGATCACTTTTCCGAAAACAGGTGCCTGCAACTAATTATGAATTAAGATACACCATAGGAATTTTATCTAAAACAATTTCAATAAATTTTTCCCATTCATTTATTATCTTTTTCTCTTTTAATTCATTCACCCAACAAGTAGTAGACAAATAAGGACAACTTAATTTCAGTATACATTAGAAAATATTCGTGTAGTACTCTTCTATGAACATTGGTAGACAAATGAAAAACAAAAATTAAAAAATAATAAGCCGGTCGGTGTGACCGAGTGGTTCTCAGCCGGCACGGTAGCTCAGCGTGTTCTGTCAGAGGGTTAGCTGCCCTCTGTAATGAAAAAAACTGAGTTAAGCGATCAACAACGAACCTAAAACGGTTGTCTTACGACGTCCTCCCCGAGCAGATGCAACGAACGAAAGCAAACAAAAAAAAGAAAAAAAAGCTGTTCTAGGCGCGTCAGTCTGTTACCGCGCGATCCGTATGGTCGCAGGTTCGAATCCTGCCTCGGGCATGGATGTGTGTGATGTCCTTAGGTTAGTTAGGTTTAAGTAGTTCTAAGTTCGAGGGGATTGATGACCTCAGATGTTAAGTCCCATTGTGCTCAGAGCCATTTGAACCATTTTTGAACCTCAGATTTAGTTATAAGTTGGCACAGTGGATAGGCCTTGAAAAACTGAACACTGATCACTCGAGAAAACAGGAAGAAGTTGTGTGGACCTATGAAAAAAATAAGCAAAATATACAAACTGAGTAGTCCATGTGCAAGATATGCAACATCTAGGATAATCTGTGCTCAGGAGCGCTGTGGTCCCGTAGTCATAGATACCTCTTTGCGACGCTGTCAAGAATGGCTTTCCACCCTCAGATTGTCAACATGCTAAGAAATATTACAACAGGTATAAATGCGAAAATAGCAATCAATGGCCAAACATCTAAACCTATACATATAAGGCGAGGGGTTCCAAAGGGCAGTCCCTTATCTATGTTTTTATTTTCCGTATCTTTAGAGCCCTTTCTCCGCACTGTCCACGCAATATTAACAGGCATAACATTGAGTGGTGAGAAAACTGTCATACGAGCTTATGCTGATGACGTGGGTGTTGTAATAAGGAATAAGGAGGAGACAGTTACACTGCAAAGAGAAATCCAAAAATATTATCTAGCGTCGGGAGAGACAACAAATGAAAACAAAAGTAAAATATTGAATCTATGGGGCCTAGATCACCTCCGACTGGCATGGGCAAAACAATACAACAAACATAAAACTTTGGGAATAACCTTAATGGCATGTCCGATGAGGATGGCCGCTTTTAACTGGACGGAAACTAGGAGGAAAGTTCATGGTGCTGTAATGGAGAACATCCATCGAACTATGGACCTGGTGCAAAAAGTCAGATTCATCAACTCCTGCGTTTTGTCTAAAGCGTCACTGTGCAGGTATTTCCAATCCCTAAGCTAGTAGTGAAAGGGGTCATGTCCACTGTTACCAATTACACTCCTGGAAATGGAAAAAAGAACACATTGACACCGGTGTGTCAGACCCACCATACTTGCTCCGGACACTGCGAGAGGGCTGTACAAGCAATGATCACACGCACGGCACGGCGGACACACCAGGAACCGCGGTGTTGGCCGTCGAATGGCGCTAGCTGCGCAGCATTTGTGCACCGCCGCCGTCAGTGTCAACCAGTTTGTCGTGGCATACGGAGCTCCATCGCAGTCTTTAACACTGGTAGCATGCCGCGACAGCGTGGACGTGAACCGTATGTGCAGTTGACGGACTTTGAGCGAGGGCGTATAGTGGGCATGCGGGAGGCCGGGTGGACGTACCGCCGAATTGCTCAACACGTGGGGCGTGAGGTCTCCACAGTACATCGATGTTGTCGCCAGTGGTCGGCGGAAGGTGCACGTGCCCGTCGACCTGGGACCGGACCGCAGCAACGCACGGATGCACGCCAAGAACGTAGGATCCTACGCAGTGCCGTAGGGGACCGCACCGCCACTTCCCAGCAAATTAAGGACACTGTTGCTCCTGGGGTATCGGCGAGGACCATTCGCAACCGTCTCCATGAAGCTGGGCTACGGTCCCGCACACCGTTAGGCCGTCTTCCGCTCACGCCCCAACATCGTGCAGCCCGCCTCCAGTGGTGTCGCGACAGGCGTGAATGGAGGGACGAATGGAGACGTGTCGTCTTCAGCGATGAGAGTCGCTTCTGCCTTGGTGCCAATGATGGTCGTATGCGTGTTTGGCGCCGTGCAGGTGAGCCCCACAATCAGGACTGCATACGACCGAGGCACACAGGGCCAACACCCGGCATCATGGTGTGGGGAGCGATCTCCTACACTGGCCGTACACCACTGGTGATCGTCGAGGGGACACTGAATAGTGCACGGTACATCCAAACCGTCATCGAACCCATCGTTCTACCATTCCTAGACCGGCAACGGAACTTGCTGTTCTAACAGGACAATGCACGTCCGCATGTATCCCGTGCCACCCAACGTGCTCTAGAAGGTGTAAGTCAACTACCCTGGCCAGCAAGATCTCCGGATCTGTCCCCCATTGAGCATGTTTGGGACTGGATGAAGCGTCGTCTCACGCGGTCTGCACGTCCAGCACGAACGCTGGTCCAACTGAGGCGCCAGGTGGAAATGGCATGGCAAGCCGTTCCACAGGACTACATCCAGCATCTCTACGATCGTCTCCATGGGAGAATAGCAGCCTGCATTGCTGCGACAGGTGGATATACACTGTACTAGTGCCGACATTGTGCATGCTCTGTTGCCTGTGTCTATGTGCCTGTGGTTCTGTCAGTGTGATCATGTGATGTATCTGACCCCAGGAATGTGTCAATAAAGTTTCCCCTTCCTGGGACAATGAATTCACGGTGTTCTTATTTCAATTTCCAGGAGTGTATTTATGGCGAGGAGACATATTCAGGGATGGTGCGACTACCGTTATACTGGATGTCGGAAACGGGGGCCTCGGTTTCGTGGATATTCGAAATAAAGCGTATGCTGTGTTCCTCAAACGGACTTTCCATATACTTAGAGAACTTCCACAATGTATAACCGCAAAGCACTTTGAGGCTGTGACACCCCATAGTCTGCAAGCACCGATTGATGTGCGAAGGATTAATGCCCGTCTGCAGTATGTGAGGAACTTTTTCTTCGAAGCAAGTTATCTTAGTGACGAAATCAGAAGCAACACATGTATGACAGCGGTGGACATAATACTTGAAAGGAAGTTAAATGAGGGCACAAACAAAATTGGAACGAAATTCCCTAATTGTGACTGGAACGCTGTATGGCGGAACATCAACTATGCCGGGCTATCTACAGACGCTATTTCCGCATGGTACAAAACAGTTAACAATGTCATCAGCACCAGTGAGAGACTATATGGGATCGGTTTAATCCAGACACACCTTTGTGGAAAATGCAAGCTGGTGGATACACTCATCCACAGATTCAACTGGGGCGGCAATGTGAATAACTGGAATTGGATCAGGCAACAAATCGCCATTCTCAACAGATCCTCGATGGATTATATAACGCCATCGCTCCTCCTGAGACCACACATGACATACTTTCCGAAATTAAAAACCAACGCCATTAGCTGGATACTGGGAAAATAAGTTACTTATGTCATCAACAGACTTGGGTCGGACAACGAGATAGAATTCCGCCTTTACATGAAGTGTGAATATGCAAAAATCAACACGTATCGCAACCACAAGAAGCACTACGGCAACATGCTGAAGATCATTTTTGAACGAATAGGTGTCGGTTAAATATGTGGAACCACTACAACACCTTGAACGAGAACGAACAGAAGAAAATTAAAAGTCACTTGTGTTCTTATTATTATTTACTCTTACCTTGCTTCCTGAACTTCTATGTTACACGAAGTGTTTTTTCAAAACATCTTGTTCAGAATTACTCGTGTTCGACTTCCAAAGTATTTGTGTGATTCAAGAAGAATGGTTAAGTTTTATCAGTGTTCAGTTTCTACTCAGAGAAGAAGTTTCTTTGTCTCTCTTACATCGGAGAATGAGAGTTTTGTGCTAAGATTTCTGCACACTTAGTGCCATGACCCAACAGGGAACATGAAAAAAGGGGTGGGAGGGGTTTGGGCCTCGACGCACAGGCAATGCCGTGAACAGATCCCACTGTTAGTGCGGCGTGTACCACTCCCTGACCATCGCTCTCCAAAATTCCAGGACATGTTCAGATTTGCTTGGACATATGCAGGATTTGACGGTCTACACCCGGAAAAATTTGAAAACGTTAAAAACATATTTTGTCAGAGCACAGGGAAAACTGTGCGACTGTGAAACTGTTGCATTCATTTGTTGCAGTTCATGTGCCAAACTCATACGTTTTCATCACTTTTTGGGAGTGATTATCACATCCACAAGAAAACCTAAATCGGGCAAGGTAGAAGAATCTTTTTACCCCTTCGCCAAGTGTGCAAGTTAGTTGGGTCGACAACATATTCCTGTCATGTGGCGCACATGCCGTCACCAGTGTCGTATAGAATATATCTGACGTGTTTTCCTGTGGAGGAATCGGTTGAACTGTGACCTTGCGATCAAATGTTTTCGGTTCCCATTGGAGATGCACGTCCTTTCGTCTACTAATCGCACGGTTTTGCGGTGCGGTCGCAAAACACAGACACTAAACTTATTACAGTGAACAGAGATTTCAATGAACGAGCGGACAGATCATAACTTTGAGAAAATAAAGAAAGTAAACTTTTCACTCGAGGGAAGACTTGAACCAAGGACATCTCGTTCCGCAGCTGCTCACGCTAACCACGCGACGACGGCGCTCCTGAGCTCACACTAACCTTGATGTTGCATATCTTGCACATGGACTACTCAGTTTGTATATTTTGCTTATTTTTTTCATAGTTCCACACAACCTCTTCCTGTTTTCTCGATTGATCTGTGTTCAGTTTTTCAAGGCCTATCCACTGTGCCAACTTATAACCAAATCTGAGGGGCGTGCGATGGAGAGGTTCCCTTGTTAGTAATATTCCACCACCGTCCATAAGAAAACCACAGACATTTTGAAAGGCCTTGAAAAGATTAAAGAAACAACCTAAAATTAGCAACCCAATTAGGAATTGCACTATCAGAACCACAGCGACTGAACTCTAGAAAACCATCGTAGCGTGCTGCAATCAGCTTTCAGGACAGTAACTTCAACTTGCAAGAAGCCTGGAACTATCAATGGCAGCACCAATCTTCCATGAAGCATCACCAATTAATCAAATCTCCATGGAGCGAACAGCAGGTTTTTATCTACCTCGACGACACAGTTGCTTACTGAATCGGATCTGAATTAATCTGGGCAGATGTGGAGCACTGCTACACTAATGGGGACGAAAACCTCCTCTGAATGTAACTGCGTTGAAGAGCAGCAATCAGTACATCTCACAACATTTGAACGTTTCCTCAGAGCGTCGAAAGGAACAACGGAAGACCTTCACAGTTTGTCTGCAGAAGCTTCTGATTGGACTTCCAACCTGCACTTAAAGCTATGTACCAATTACGAATCTGAAACTCGGTGAATTTGAACAAAAATGTATGTATTTGTTGTAAATAGTTGTCCATCTGTCATCATACGATAAATAAATAAAATGTATTTATGTTACATAAGTAACCACACTTTTCTTGAGTTTTGGTTGGAATAGAAATAGGAAAATCTAGACCAATATACATACCTCGCAAGTCACCGTACAGTGTATGGCGAAGGGTACTTCTTACCAACGGCATCACTTTTCTGTCTTAATCCATCTGAGTACGGAAAGAAGGAAAAATGACCGCCTGTATGCGTCTGTACGCGTCCTAAGCTCTCTTATCGTATTATTATGAACCCTACGAGGGATATACGATGGTGGTAACGAGAGATAGCACATTCTTCTTCGAATATAGATTTCCTAAATTACGTATCCGAGTTTGACGAGATATGCGTCGTCTTTTTTGCAAGGATCCTCATTTATGCACGTTGAGTATTTCTGTTACACTCTAGTATAGGCTATACGGACCTGTTACGAACCTAGCAGCGCGTGTTTGAATTCGTACGATGTCTGTAATCATGCCTACTTGATAAGGACTCCTAACACTGGAATTGTATTCTGGAATTGACGGAACTAGCATTTTGTTTGTGATTTCCCTTACAGATACACTGCACTTTTCCTGAACTTTTTCAAAAAATCGGTCTTCCATTCACCTTCACTATTACGGATAATACATGATGGTCCCAGTTCAGTTGCTTCTTACTTTGACTCCTAAATTCTTTGCCTTTTTATAGCCATTGTCTTGTATTTAACCACACTTAGAGTGAGCTCCCATTCATTAGACCAAGTGTATTTTTTTTTTCAAATCTTTCTGTATTCTCTTACTGTCGTCCAAAGATGATATTTCTGTAGATAACAGCGTAGTCAGAGAACAATCTTATAGTGCTGCTGATACTGTCTGATAAATGTTGATGAGTACGTATTGAGAATCATACCAAACTAGTTTTCGCAGTATTTTCTGCGTTCAGTCAATTGTTAAGAATTACTGTTTACCTGCGGTGCATCTGTTACTAAGAACCGTGGATTTGTCTGCGGAAACAGTGGTCTGTTATACCTGTGGAAACATGAAATCTATCCTATTGCTTAAAAAAACACTAACATTAAAATCCTTACGTTTCTCGAATCAGCACGTTGAGGCGGGTGCGTAGCTATGAGCTGTCGTTCCCGGTCTGCTTCATACTCCTACTCTGAAACTTCAGCAAAGCGCAGAGACTGCTGGCGGAAGCGTAGAGTGCGGGCAGCTCTATTGTGACGCTGCTGAAAAAAGAGCCGACCTTTCCTCTCCACAAAGGCCCACAAACCCCCCCTTTCTCCATCGCGTAAATGAACACGAGCTACAGCTAAAGCGGATGCCACTGACTGCATTGCAACACTGTTTAACATATTACTTTCTTATATGGGGGAAACACCAACTTCTGTGTTGTATCTGGGCGGGTAAGAGACGTCCATTTTTTTTTCTTTACTGTATCTGTCTTATGACACGTGTAAACTGAAGGCTCTCCAGTTTCCTCTGTCTTTTGCCTCATCCCTAACCAGCTGCTAACTTTATCGTTGTTTAATGGCATGCAGTATACCAAGCCTTGTAATTATGCTCCCTCTCTTCCCTGTAATCTTTCTTAAATGTTTATTGCACGAAATTTCTTCCCAATACACACTACCTGACAAAAAATGTGGAACACCAAGAAGCCACGGTCGAATTTCAATGTCACTTCGTATATGTACACGCCTTTGGCGTGTATGTGAATGATTAGAGTTGCACTTATGGCCTGTCTGTGATAAGTAGAACGATCACCACAGTGCATTAGTGTTGTTCGCGTTTAGTGGTGGTATCTGGTAGAGTACATAAGGAGTGAGAATGGCGTCAGATTTTGAGTGGCCACTTTGAAGGGGGTGGAGATGTCACGTACCCGTGTCAGACATCGTTATCAGCAGCTGATACAGACTGAAAAGAGCCTCATTGTAGGTCTCCATTAGCCCAGCTGCTTCAGTCTGACTATATCCAAATATCGAGGCATTTAGACACGGCAGTGGCCCGATGGTGGACTGCATGCGAACGTAAAGGCAGGCATAATCGTCTTAAAACTTACGGTCGACCTCATCTAACCACCACAACGGAGGATTGCCGTAATGTGGACCAGGCTCATCGTAAACGCTTCACATCTGCTGCTGACATTCGAGATAAGTACCGGCCTACCTGTATTCCTTCTCACCTTGCACCATTGGTCGGAGACTAACTGATGCTGAATTCTGGAATTACCTTCCCACGCGTAATGTCACAACAAAAACGACAGCGTTTCGAGTAGTGACATGGCCGGGAATAGTAGACTGCTGATTAACGGCGTCGCACAATTTTCCTTTCTAGTAGCTTTCTTTGTTCTCTTGTTCTTAGAAGTTCCTCATTCCGTCAGTCCACGTCATTTTGAGCATTTTTCTCCATAATTAAATTTCGGAATTATCGAGGTATCCTCCATTTCCCTTTTTGACCACCATGTAATATTACACTTCAGATAAAACAAATTACTGATTTCTTTCTTAATTTCTCAGTAACTTTCTTTTTGCTGTAACAGACATACGACATTTTTGAAACTGTTTTACGGGCAGATACTCTCCATTTTAATTCCTTCGCTCTGCCTGTATTTTCTGTTTAATCTAAAAGATTTTACTGGTTAAGAAGTGCTTCCATTCAACGATAATTTTGCATAAGTTTGTTTTCTGATTTTCATAAAATTTATTGTTCTTTAATTTATCCTCACTTCGACCCGCCAGGTTAGCCGAGAGCGCTAATGTGCTGCTTCCTGGACTCGGGCAGGCGCGCCGGCCCCGTACCGAATCCGCCCGGCGGGTTAACGACGAGGGCCGTTGTGCCGGCTTGCCTGGATGAGGTTTTTAGGCGGTTTTACACAACCCACTAGGTGAATGCCGGGCTGGTACCCATGTCCCGCCTCAGTTACACGACTCGCAGACGTTTGAAAACGTTCGCACTATTTCCTAGGTTGCACTAGACGTAGACAGCTGGGCTACACTACTTTGGTCACGGGGGGTACGGGTTGCCGACAGGAAGGGCATCCGACCACCCTCTGACACTAACATTGCCAAATCCATAGTAACAGGGCTGACCCCGCCTTGAAGTGGGACAAAGGCCCAAGAAAATGATGATGATGATTATTTATCCTCATTTCATACTCTTTTTTCTCTCTTGTATGACACTTTCCAACAGGAATTGTAGTTCTCTCTTTGAATCTGCCAACACAGCTTCATCGCCTCCATGCATTATGTACCTTATTCCCTTATCAACGTACTAGCATGCATAACACATTACAGTAGTCCAATGTAAGTATAGAACTACAAACACACATAGCATCGTCGAGGACCTAACATGTGTGTTTCTTCTCGAAGATCTATGCCAACCTGTTTTAATGTGTTACGTATGACAGTGCGATGACAAAATCAGCATATTTATTGCACTTTTTCTTCATTTTACAAATGAGCTACACATTTTTGACAGTTGTGCCCGTACTTACTGTGCTTGGGATAAACACTTATTAAGGACACAATCACTTATTGCTTTCTCCCACACTGTCGTTTATATCCCTATACCGTAAACATCATATATTGCCTTCAAAAAAGGTGAAGTACCCAGAAGACATGGTCGGATGTCAGTCTATAAGGAAAGATGAAATTGTCTCGGTTCGAAGGCTGTACAGTCCTGCCAACCAGGCAAAATCGCCGTGAGCATTGAGGCAACCATCCGTCCGTCACGCCAAATTGCAGATACCGGTTTGGTAAAACACTGTGTTCTGCATACTGCACATCCTCGTCCGACAGGAATCGTCGACCCTTCAAGGTCTTTTCTAAGAAACCGAAGGCGTGATAACCACATGGGGAGCGATGAGGACCACACGGTGGGTGTTCAGGTGTCTCTCACTTGAGTTGACGTAACTTCTACGTTACGAACTTGCGACCTGAGGACGTCCGTTATCATGAAGCAGCAGCACCCTTTACCACTCAATTCCACGATGGTGGTTCTTGACAGACGTGCTGCCCCATGTCCAATAGATGTCTAACGGTGTTTGTCCTTCAGCAGGAAGACAAGAATAACAGTACGTTGGTCCTGCCTGGAGGCATTTCGTGATAACATCTCCGTAGTACAAATTTCCGCGTCTACCGCGCTCACATCGGAAAGACCCAAATGCAACCACAATAATTCAGTCCCTCCATGTCTCTGCTTATACGCCTGCATCGGAGTCTCACCACCTTGCATATACACTACAGAAACACACTCAAACGGAAAAAAATTTTGACAGCCTTTTGTAACTTCGTGCATATGAACACAATCGGCAGCTATGGAAATGATTGAAGTTATAATTCCCTGTGATATTGCGGCAGAACTGAAAAATGTATCAAGTTCCACTTACCTCGTGGTGAACCTCTTCTAACACGCACACCTCCTTGAAGTTACTAACATGCAGTCCTCAGCCGCAAAGAGCTATAGAAAAAACAGCTGTACACGTTGTAAATACAAGTCGCACTAAGATTGGTTTGTCAGTGGAAGGAATAGTTAAATAAAAGTATTTATGTGCGTAATATTTCACTCTACTGCGGTAAGCTTGCATACACCAGTCACTACCGAGCCTTACTCTAAACTGTGCGAAGTCTGAAAAGTGCATTCGCAAACATCAGTCTATTGTAATTATTAAATCTGTTAATCAGAAACTTTGAAACGGATTGTTTCTTTTATAATACCTCGCTCAATTGTTGCTATAAACAGTCTCACGTAACACAAATGTTCATGCTCGCAATTAAGCAACTCGCCACGCGAAATTTACTTATTTTAAACATCACGAAGAGTTCTGAATTTCACCCCGTGCATTAACTGGAACTCTCTTCAACACTTTGTGGCACTTCTCAAACATTTTCGTACCGAAATATCACAATATTAATAATTTTCAACCGAGCGCGTATCAGTAGGTCTGATCACTATGATATCCATGCCCTGACTCTGCTTTCTCTACACCAAGAAGTTTCTAGTCTCCCAAAAAACGCGCAAATACACTAATTTCTGATTGGCAGAGAAACATCACAACCAATTGGAAAGCAGCATCAAACCCGGTCAGTCCAGCGCATGTATACAGAACTAATCAAAATTTGTCACTGAATCAGAACAGTACAGTGACATAAATAAATTTTGAAAACCTACTAATACAAAATTAATTCCCTCTTAATACAACTACTTTACCGAAATCTTAATCTCATTTCCTCATTACCATAAACTGACGAAATTCACTGAAGCGCCAAAGAAACTGGTGTAGGCATGCGTATTCAAATGCAGAGAGATATAAACAGGCAGAATACGGGGCTGCTGTCGACAATGCTTATATAAGACAACAAGTGTCTGGCGCAGTTGTTAGAGCAGTTACTGCTGCCACAATGGCAGGTAGTCAAGACTTAAGTGAGTTTGAACGTGGTGCTATACTCGGCGCACGAGCGATGGGACACAGAATCGCCGAGGTAGCGCTGAAGTGGGGATTTTACAAGTGTAGCGTGAATATCAGGAATCCGTAAAACATAAAATATCCGACATCGCTGCGGCCGGGAAAAGATCCTGCAAGAACGGGACCAACGACGACTGAAGAGAATCATTCCACGTCACATACGTGCAACCCTTCTGCAAATTGCTGCAGATTTCAATGCTGGGCCATCAACAAATGTCAAATTGCGAACCATTCAACGAAACATCATCGATATGGGCTTTTGGAGCCAAAGGCCTACTCGTGTACCCTTGATGACTGCACGACACAAAACTTTACGCCTCACCTGGGCCCGTCAACACCGAAATTGGACTGTTGATGACCAGAAACAAGTTGCCTGGTCGGACGGGTCTCGTTTCAGATTGTATCGAGAGGATGGACGTATAGGGGTAAGGAGACAACCTCACGAATCCATGATCCCTGCATGTTAGCAGGAGACTGTTCAAGCTGGTGGAGGCTCTGTAAAGGTGTGGGACGTGTACGATTGGAGTGATACGTGGCCCCTGATACGTCTGGATACGACTCTGGCAGGTGACACGTACGTAAGCACCCTGTCTAATCACCTGCATCCATTCATGTCCATTGTGCATTCCGACGGACGTGGGCAATTTCAGCAGGACAATGCGACACCCCACACGTCCATAATTCCTACAGAGTGGCTCCAGGAACACTCTTTTGAGTTTAAACATTTGCCCAGACCGCCAAACTACCCAGACATTAACATTATCGAGCATATCTGGGATGCGTTGCAACATGCTGTTCAGAAGAGATCTCCACCCCCTCGTACTCTGACGGATTTATGGACAGCCCTGCGGGATTCATGGTGTCAATCCTCTCCAGCACTACTCCAGACATTAGTCGAATCCATGCCACGTCGTGTTGCGACACGTCTACGTGCTCGCTGGGCCCTACACGACATTAGACAGGTGTACCAGTTTCTTTGGCGCTTCAGTGTAGTTTATAACAAATTCCCCGGTACGAATGACGAACAGACACGTCATTCTAGAAAGTTCTTCACGTGACCAATTACTTCACTGTCTAGTATGAAAACTTTACATACAACAGTATAGCACATTCACACCTTCATTGATTCTCATGACAATAATGGTAGTAGTTAATAAATGATTAGAAAATTAAATAAACAGAACCGGAAATAAAGTTGACAGTGTTTTTATAGCAGCTCAAACAGCGCCCGTCAGCTAGTGGCCTATATCAGACCGCATAGGAACTATACACAGGCGAGCAGGCTGACGCCACCTGTCCTGCGCGTGAGTCATGCTGCACGTCTGATCACTGCTGGAACTAATTAGCTACGATGTAGAGGCGCTACGCCTCAACACGTACAACGGCCACCAGAGTACTAAGTGATGTTCGTTTTTAGTGTTGTTGTCAGCCCTGGTAATGGTATGTAAGGGGCACGAACGCCGTCACATGTTCAGTATTCATTGTGAAGCGTACACAGATGCCGTATATTCGTGTGAAACAGTGTTATCAGCAGGCGATGGTTGTGGATAAGAGCTCTTTGTAGATCTTCATTGGGCCGAAGAGTCGAATCGTGTAATATCTAGATTTTTGGGGCATTCAGATGCGACAGTGGTCCGATGCTGGACTGCACAGGAACGTGACGGGTGGCGTAATCGTTGTCAAGGTTCTGGTCAACCACGTCTAGCCGTCACGAAGGAGGATCGCAGTATTGTGAACCAAGCACTCAGTAACCCTCTCGCATTTGGGCCTGCCATCCGGAAGCAAGTGACAGACTCTCTTCAACATTCCGTGTGAATGAGCACCATTGGCGAGAGCCTAGGAGCAGCAGAACTAGATAATTATCGTCGTACGCGCTGGCTACTGTTGACACCATAAGACAAACGGCTGTGTTTGGATTGGTGCCATGACCAGGAAGCACACAATGCTGATGAATGACATCGCATTGTGTTCAGCGATGAATCGCGGTTCACACTACCACGTAAGTCCATCGTAGGCGAGAATGAAGGCGACCCAGGGAGAGGTCTCGTTCTTACAATGTTTTAGAAGGGTACAGAACTGTTAATTCTAGCGTCATGGCGAGAGGAGCGATCGGTATGACTTCTATTCAAAGATGGTAGTGACATCTGCGTCCTTATGTGTTACCAGTCAAGCTACGTTATCTTTTTCAACAAGGCCTTCTCGATCTGACTTCTGAAACTTTCCTGGAGTATTTCTTTTTCCAGTAATTTTCGGATTTGCAGACGGATCCCATCAACATTCTGCCACGATATTTAGGCCCAGAGACGTCCGGCCATCCTCAGGCGAGTAGACTATGTACTGAAGAGACCTGAATTTACAGCGAATTCCGGGCATGCGAATCGTGCTGGCGGTTTACGGCGCATGCGTTGGGAGGTGACTAGCCAAGTTGTGTGTGCTGCCCTCAGTTGCTGAAGTAAGAACAAACGAATCGCTGAGTATCGACTGAGCATGTCGATTCCGTTGTGACCGCATAATTTTAGTAATTGGATTCCAATTTTTGTCCGGCTGAAAGCCGTTATCACGATTCATTAAATTATAAGCAAGACGTATTTCCACGTATTCTTTAATGACAGAGTCCCAGAAGCTGGAAAACGGTGCAAAAATTTTGGTATTATTGTATTCCATTGAACGTCCTTAGGAAATGCGATGTTCTGCCGCTGTTGATTTTGAAGATTGCCGCAGACGGGTGTGTGTGTCTTTCGTGTTCTACACAGCGTTCCTGGACCGTTCGTGTCGTCTGACTTATACAGGGTGGTCCATTGATCGTGACCGGGCCAAATATCTCACGAAATAAGCGTCATACGAGAAAACTACAAAGAACGAAACTTGTATAGCACGAAGGGGAAACCAGATGGCGCTATGGTTGGCCCGCTAGATGAGGCTGCCATAGGTCAAACGGATATCAGCTAAGCTGCGTTTTTTAAAATAGGAACCCCCGTTTTTTATTACATATTCGTGTAGTACGTAAAGAAATATGAATGTTTTAGTTGGACCACTTTTTTCGCTTTGTGGTAGATGGCGCTGTAATAGTCACAAACATATGGCTCACAATTTTAGACGAACAGTTGGTAACAGGTAGATTTTTTAAATTAAAATACAGAACGCAGGTACGTTTGAACATTTTATTTCGGTTGTTCCAATGTGATACATGTACCTTTGTGGACTTATCATTTCTGAGAAGCATGCTGTTACAGCGTGATTACTTGTAAATACCACATTAATGCAATAAATACTCAAAATGATGTACGTCAACGTCAATGCATTTGGCAATACGTGTAACGACATTCCTCTCAACAGCGAGTAGTTCGCATTCCGTAATATTCGCACATGCATTGACAGTGCGCTGAAGCATGTTCTCAGGCGTTGTCAGTGGATCACGATAGCAAATATCCTTCAACTTTCCCCACAGAAAGAAAGCCGGGGACGTCAGATATGGTGAACGTGCGGGACATGGTATGGTGCTTCGACGACAAATCCAGCTGCCATGAATTATGCTTTTCAATACCGCTTCAACCGCACGCGAGCTATGTGCCGGATATCCATCATGTTGTAAGTACATCTCCATTCTGTCATCCAGTGAAACGTCTCGTAGTAACATCGGTAGAACATTACGTCGGAAATCAGCATACGTTGCACCATTTAGACTGCCATCGATAAAATGGGGGTCTATTATCCTTCCTCCCATAATGCCGCACCATACATTAACCCGCCAAGGTCGCTGATGGTCCACTTGTCACAGCCATCGTGGATTTTCCGTTACTCAGTAGTGCATATTACGCCGGTTTACGTCGCCCCTGTTGGTGAATGGCGCTTCGTCGCTAAATAGAACGCGTGCAAAAAATCTGACATCGTCCCGTAATTTCCCTTGTGTCCAGTGGCAGAACTGTACACGACGTTCAAGTGGTCGCCATGCAATTCCTGCTGCATAGAAATATGGTATGGGTGCAATCGATGTTGATGTAGCATTCTCAACACCGACGTTTTCGAGATTCCCGATTCTCGCGCAATTGGTCTGCTGTTGATGTGCGGATTCGCCGCGACAGCAGTTAAAACACCTACTTGGCCATCATCATTTGTTGCAGGTCGTGGTTGACGTTTCACATGTGGCTGAACACTTCCTATTTCCTTAAATTACCTAACTGTCCGGCGAACGGTCCGGAAACTTGGATGATGTCGTCCAGGATACCGAGCAACATACATAGCACGTTTGGCATTTTGATCACAAACGATATCAACACGATATCGACCTTTTCCGCAATTGGTAAACGATCCATTTTAACACAGGTTATGTATCACGAAGCAAATACCGTTTGCACTGGCGGAATGTTACGTGATAGCACGTACTTACACGTTTGGGACTATCACAGCACCATCTATCACAAAGCGAAAAAAGTGGTCCAACTAAAACATTCGTATTTCTTTACGTACTACAAGGGATATGTAATTAAAAATGGGGGTTCCTATTTTAAAAAGAAACTCAGCTGATATCAGTTTTACCTATAGCAGCGCCATCTAGCGGGCCAACCATAGCGCCATCTGGTTTCCCCCTTCAAGCTAGACGAGTTTCGTTGTTTGTAGTTTTTTCGTTTGACGCTTATTTCCTGAGATATTTGGCCCAGTCACGAGCAACGGAGCACCCTGTATATGCAGAGCTATACTCACTGAGAATTTTACGAACACCCGAATCCGACTACAGCCTTGCTCTTTGCTGGTGGACGGAAGATGACATTAATATTATTCTTCCTAAGCATTCTACCTATTTTAGAAGACACGTTCTCGGCATATGGAAGGAATGTAGTTGATTTATAGTCGTCATCAGTGTCCTCAGAGCGTTGCTTCTTGTTATTGTAATTGTGCATGGCCTTCCACAATTGACGCGAAGTATAGCCATTCTCTTTAAAAACCTTCTTAATGTGCACTAATTCTTCGTGGAGGCTATCAGCATCCGATATTAGATGCGCCTGATGAAATAAAGTTCTAAGAAAAATGGCAGTTTGTGTCGGGTGATGGCAGCTGGACGCCTGAAGGTATAGATCTGTATGTGTGGGTTGTCTGTACACCGAATGTCCCAAAGACCCATCATTCTTACGGCGTACTAACACGTCTAGAAAGAGTAAAGTAGCATCTTTCTCAATCTCCATAGTAAACTTGATGTTCTCATGTAAAGAGTTTATATGATATCGTGGCACAATGTTGATGGGATCCGGCTGCAAACCCGAAAATTACTGGAAGGCATTTCTCGTCCATACGTGGCATTTCTGTCTGCGTGATGCTGAGGCACTCCCGTGACAACAAGATCCCCAACAGGATATGTATGTTTTCATCTTGGACGTCACCTCTGTCCCAGTGCCGGTATCCAGTTACAAAAACAAAAGTTGTGGACCATCTTACCTCTGGAAAAGGTACAACGATTTTCGGACGCCTACCACAATCGACTCAGTGCATGCAGCCAGTCCAAATGAGGTGGAACGTCATACAACTAAGTGCATTCATAGTGCCAAATTCTTTGCATATTTGACTCGAATTTATAGTCACTTAAATACCATAAATATCGTCTTCACCTGTCATGTTCAATTTCGTTTCCTCCACTCCTGAGTGCTCCACTTTTTCGTCAGACAGTGTATAAATTTTCGTGTGATTTAGCTTGCTAATCCCCATGGGGGTGAAATTAGCTATTAGCTAAAGACGAAGTACTGAAGTTATTTAAAAAAAGCAGACTATTTGGCAATAAGTGCTTCACGGAGTTCTTACCGCATCAGGTTTGTCAAGCTCAAACCCTCAACGACATCCTCCGTCGTCATTGTGATTAGGTTACATTTCAGTAGACCGTTAGGTAGCTTAGTTGGCCTACTAAAATTTAATCCACTGTCGATGATGACAGAGGAAATCGTCGAGTGCTCGAGATTGACAAATTTAACGCGGTTTGAACACCGTATAGCATTTATTCGAGAATATTGCCGCGAAAATCTACGATCTCTGACTAGATAGGAAAATTAGTTATTTGAAGACATAGCAACATTGAACAAACTCTTGTACCAAACACGTTATTAATACATGTAGTTTTTCTAAATGTAATGGTATACGTTTTTAATGGGATTCGAATGCGGCTCTGACGTCAAGCTGCGACTTCAACAGCAATCATTAGAAAAAGTTTGCTAATGGAACCTCACATAGCGAGCATAATTCGTTCCAGAATCTTACGCTTAGTGCGAAACACTTGTTAAGCGAAACAACTAATCCCATATAAATTAGTTTAAAATAAGATAATGCATTCCTTGCAGAAGAAGAACTAAAAGATTTATCTTATTCGTCCCATTTATTCAGTATTATGTACTTTACTATTCACGATACGTAACTAATTCTTTTATTAGGAAGCTATTCATAGTCATTTGTTTCTGCCAACGCTTCAACACTTGGCGAAAATGCGGCACAACATTATCGTCAATTAAATTTGTAGCGCGCAGCGCCACTGTTTCATTGGGCTGATGATTTTCAGTGTACGATTCAAACGATTCACACGGTTTCAGCATTTCTGTTGTTGTGCCAGAAGATAGCTGCTTTGCTGTTACCACCTCCTCCTCTCACTCTGAGGAACTCCTCTCCACAACTTCCTGCTGTGAAACACACAGCAATTCCATAAGCTCTTTCGTGGTCATTTCTTGGCTTTGTTCTTCCACAAACTCATCGATATCATTGTTATCCACTACTCTCATGCTCTTGGCCAAAGACACAATCTCGTTGACTACAGGCCCCACAGGTACTGACACAAATGCCTCAGAATCATATTCGACAACGCACTCCGGCCAAAGCTTCTTCCAAGCTGAAGTGAGAGTTCTCGTGGTAACCCCTTTCCACAGCTTTTCGATCGTCTTGGCGCAAGCAACGCTGTTGATGTGATATTTCCAAAACTCTTTGAGAGTGATATTGGTAGCTTCAGTCAACTCAAAGCAGTGTTCGAAGAGTGCTTTAGTGCTGAGCTTTTTAAAGTTAGAAATAATCTGTTTTATTGGGCTGATGATTTTCAGTGTACGATTCAAACGATTCCCACGATACACGCTGTAGTAACGGAGTGGCGTTGGAAGCCAGAAATTTGATCTTGGTGGACTGAAATTCTTCAAGGTGGTGGTCTTGTAGACCTGTAGGTCTTGTAGGAGCGTTGTCCAGAACAAGCAAATTCATGAAGTGGCAGATTCATCTCAAGCAAATATTTTTTCACCGAAGATCCAAACATTTCATTGATCCAGTCACAAAAAAGATCACGTGTCACCAAGCCTTGTTGTTGGACCTCCGCATCACACTTAACCTGCTCTTCTGGACTTTACATTTCTTGAAGGCTCGTGAAATTGCTGAATGGTAAGCAAGCAGCGGTTTTATTTTCAAATCGCAGCTTGCACCAGCACATAATAGCTGTGTGAGACGGTCTTTCATTGGCTTGTGACTGGGCAATGTAGTGTCCTCTGCTGTTATAAACGTACGCTTAGGCATTTTTTCCCAGAATAGACCCGTCTCGTCACAATTAAAAACCTGTTGTGGCAGATAACCCTCAGAATCTTGGTTCGAGTCCTCCCTCGCGTGAAAATTTTACTTTCTTTATTTTCGCAAAGTTACGATCTGTCCGTTCATTCATTGACGTCTCTGTTCACTGTAATAAGTTTACTGTCTGTGTTTTGCGACCGCACCGCAAAACCGTGCGATTAGTAGACGAAAGGACATGCCTCTCCAATAGGAACCGAAAACATTTGATCGCAAGGTCATAGGTCAACCGATTCCTCCACAGGAAAACACATCTGATATATTCTATACGACACTGGTGACGGCATGTGCGTCACATGACAGGAATATGTTGTCGACCTACCTAACTTGCACACTTGGCGAATGGGTAAAAAGATTCTTCTACCTTTCCCGAATTAGGTTTTCTTGTGGATGTGATAAACACTCCCAAAAAAGTGATGAAAACATAAGAGTTTGTCACATAAACTGCAACAAATAAATGCAACAGTTTCACAGTCGCACAGTTTTCCCTGTGCTCTGTCAAAACACGTTTTTTTACGTTTTCCAATGTTTCCGTGTGTAGACCGTCAAATCCTGCATATGTCCAAGCAAATCTGAACGTGTCCTGGAATTTTGGAGAGCGAAGTTGATTATGTGTGAGTGCCTGAACTTTGATAATTGTCTGAAAATAAAAAATTAAACTTTTCACTCGAGAGAAGGTTTAAACCAAGGACCTCTCCTTCCGCAGCTGTTCACGCTAACCACGGGACCACGGCGCTCGTAAGCTTACGCTCTCCTTGATGTTGCCTATCTTGCGCAAGGACTGCTCAGTTTGTATATTTTGCTTATTTTTTTCATAGTTCCACACAACTTCTTCCTGTTTTCTCGATTGATCTGTGTTCAGTTTTTCAAGGCCTATCCCTGGGCCAACTTATAACTAAATCTGAGGGGGGTGCGATGGGGAGGTTCCCTTGTCAGCATATACAGGGTGTTACAAAAAGGTACGGCCAAACTTTCAGGAAACATTCCTCACACACAAAGAAAGAAAATATGTTACGTGGACATGTGTCCGGAAACGCTTACTTTCCATGTTAGAGCTCATTTTATTACTTCTCTTCAAATCACTTTAATCATGGAATGGAAACACACAGCAACAGAACGTACCAGCGTGAATTCAAACACTTTGTTTCAGGAAATGTTCAAAATGTCCTCCGTTAGCGAGGATACATGCATCCACCCTCCGTCGCATGGAATCCCTGATGCGCTGATGCAGCCCTGGAGAATGGCGTATTGTATCACAGCCG
Organism: Schistocerca piceifrons; assembly: GCF_021461385.2. Taxonomy (NCBI): domain Eukaryota; kingdom Metazoa; phylum Arthropoda; class Insecta; order Orthoptera; family Acrididae; genus Schistocerca; species Schistocerca piceifrons. The sequence goes on from NC_060149.1 coordinate 7,347,953, forward strand.
TCCACAATGCGAGCACGAAGAGACTCTACATTTGGTACCGGGGTTGCGTAGACAAGAGCTTTCAAATGCCCCCATAAATGAAAGTCAAGAGGGTTGAGGTCAGGAGAGCGTGGAGGCCATGGAATTGGTCCGCCTCTACCAATCCATCGGTCACCGAATCTGTTGTTGAGAATCGTACGAACACTTCGACTGAAATGTGCAGGAGCTCCACCGTGCATGAACCACATGTTGTGTCGTACTTGTAAAGGCACATGATCTAGCAGCACAGGTAGAGTATCCCGTATGAAATCATGATAACGTGCTCCATTGAGCGTAGGTGGAAGAACAAACTAAAATGAGCTCTAACATGGAAATTAAGCGTTTCCGGACAGATGTCCACATAACATCTTCTCTTTATTTTTGCGTGAGGAATGTTTCCTGAAAGTTTGGCCGTACCTTTTTGTAACACCCTGTAGATCACCATGGCGCATCAATACAGAAAATCGACGCTCAAATTTACGTTCCGCAACGAATTTCACGACCCAAAGCACTTGAAGTCGAACGATTCCTACGAGAAGAGGCAAAAATCCCGGCGACCGACATTCTTGGCATTCACTCGTCCATTGTGAGTAGCATCGTATATGTTAAGATCATCAACGACGCAACATGTGAACGGATCCTTCGGGAGACGAAACAGGGCCTCCGCTTTTGCCATGCTGATGGCAACGTGGAGTCCGTGCACGTCGATTATTCTGGCATGGGACTCCGCACGATCAGACTTTTCGAACTTCCATTCGGACTACCGGCGGAGGACGTCGTGGCAGCGCTGCGCCCCTACGGCACGGTGCATAATCATATTGCGGAAAAATGGACGCAATTCCAAACATATCCTGTACTGAACGGAGTTCGCCAGGTCCGAATAGAACTTTATATCTAAATATCGGTGGTTGCCGTGCCATCGTCATCTACGTCGCGCAACCGAAGACCTGCTCTGGTTGTGAAGAGCACACCTCAGATCCGAATGTATCCAACGTCGAATCGCTCAATTGCCGCCGGCTGACGCGGACCCGCCACCGCAGCCGACGCTGATTCTGTGACTTACGTAACAGCCCTCAAGACCGCCACCACTTCACCACGACAGCCGATATCAACTATTGAGTAGCAGCTCCATCCTCCAATACAGGACGATGACGACACACCCGTTCTAAAAGTTACGGATGGCACTGTCCCCGTCGACGGATGACGCGCTACAAGACAACAGCATGGCAGTAGACTCACTTACTGTGCCTACGGCGGCCTTTCTGCCGGAACGTCGTGAGTCGTTGCCATCGTCTGACGCAGAAGGACACACCAGGAAGCGGAGGCGTAGAGCAACTTCCGAACGGGATGCGACACAGCCTCCAGAGGACGACGACTCCACCTTCAATGACGACGCTACCACAGAGGCAGCCGCCGTTTGCTGCAGTGTGGCACCACCGAACGGAACTGAGGACAAATCACACATATCCACAGTGGCGCAATCGGATGCCGATATGCAGGACAGATGTTGCCCACCACATTCTGGAGTGCAGGCACCCACGCCGTTTCCCGAGAAGGCTAGGGAAGCCGATCTTGTTCTGAGTTCCCCGGCGTGGGTGGATGACCACGACGACGACGGCACCATGCAAGTTACGCCAACAGGGCCCACGCCATTTGCGCTGACTCTCTAGAAACGACTGCAGGTGAGATTTTTTTTTTTTTTTGGGGGGGGGGGTGCGGAGGTGCCAATACAATCGGAAGCTCCATAGACATTTCGAATCTCAATGGATAATTTAGCACCTGCGATTCGACCACAAGCGTATCGTATCGCCACGATTAACCTCAATACGATAAGAACGGCAGTGAAGATCCAGTTGCTGCGTGAGATGCTTCGTTCTTTGGATGTTGGTAGTGCTCTGTTGCAAGAAGTGTATACAGCGGCCCTCCCCGTCTTGTATGTCACCGGCGGACCGAAATGGCAGCGGTACGGCCATACTAGTGCGCGACGGAATTGCCATCGAAGAAGTGACTTACCTTCCGTCAGGCAGGGGGCTGGCGATCACTGCGCTGGGCACGCGCATCATTAAGACATTACGATTTACGCTCCATCAGGAACTGACCGACGCCGCGAGCGATCGCAGTTCTACTCGGAGGATATCGCCCCCCTCTTTCTTAGTCGCTTGGATCACTAAATCTTCACCGGTGACTTTAACTGTGTGCTCCACCCCAAAGACCAGGTCCCACGCTTCTCGACTTGTAATGAACTTCGGCTAATGGTTCGAGATCTGCTTCTCAACGACACTTGGGAGAAAGTGCATGGTGACCGCCCGGACCCACATACCTTACTAGTTGCTCAGCCAGTCGCCTAGACCGCATTTATGTCTCACGAGCTCTAGTGCCGGGAGTGTTGGAAGCCGAACGTTGGCCGCTTGCCTTCTCCGATCATAGCGCGTTCATATGCACGGTCACTCTACAGCAGCAGCGGATATGCCGCAGCCGTGGACCCTGGAAGCTGAATTTGGCACACCTTCAAGACCCGGAATGCCGTCAGATTATTGCCATTATATTGATGGATTGTGAACGTCGTCTTCCCCGATATCCTTCGACTATAGCATGGTGGATGCTATGTGCAAAACCATCGTTTCGGTGTGTGCTAACACAATATGGAAAAGACATTGCAGCGTGGCATCGTCACACATTGGACTTTTATTACACAATGCTCCGCGAAGTCGCCACCCAACCACCGTCACCAGACCGACATATGGAAAGCTGCCGAATTAAAGGTAAAATATTATCTCTTACGAGGCACCGTTTGGAGGGGGTCGTCGTGTGATCGAAACGTCAAGACCGTGCGGGAGGAGAAAACCCGTCCGCGCATCACATCGTGCTCGACAGCCGCCGACGCCGCCAGCAGCTGATCACGGACCTCATTTTGCCCGATGGTAGGGTCGTAATGACTCAGGCGGCGGTTGCAGAAGCCTTTTCAGATCATTATCGCCGGTTTTACGAAGAAGTGACTACGGAGGAAGCGGACGATCACGACATACTGCAGCACGTGTCGCACACCCTCGACAACGCAGCAGCTTTTAGCTGGACTTACACGGGACGACATCGAGGACGCGCTTAACAAGGGAGCACTCAGTAAGTCGCCCGGGGCAAACGGACTGCCGCTAGAGTTTTATCGGACTTCCCGCGATCTAATGATGCCCCGATGGATCACCATGTACGAAGAACTGATGACCCCCGGATCCCACAAGCCACCTGGATTCATGGAAGGTCTCCTCATACCGATGCGCAAGCCTTCCAGAGGTCGGACGGTCGAGGACTACAGGCCAATTACAATGGTAATCTCGGACTATAAAATCTTCGCCCGACTACTCGCCGGCTTCATACAGAAGGTTCTGCCACTACTCCTCTCCATGGAGCAAACGACATCGGGCAGAGTGACCAATATGCAAACGGCAGCCAACGAATGCAGGGATTTAATAGCCATCGCCACATCCTGACGCCTTCGAGCTGCTCTGATCTCCATTGACTTCGACCACGCCATGTCTTCGACAGAGTTCATCACAAGTTCCCTCTGTCAGTTATGGCACGCATGGGCTTCCGCCTGACTTTCTCGATACCTTTCAGCGCCTTTTCCATGGAGCTGCATCCCGTGTACTGGTGAGTGGACAGATTGCTGGTCATTTACCGATCCGACGGTCAGTTCGCCAAGGTTGTCCACTCTCGATGATCCTTTACGCGATCGCACTAGAACCACTTGTCAGAGGGTTGAAAAACAGGCTCTCGGGCATGTCATTGAGGGATCACACCTTTCACTGCAGGATATATGCTGATAACCTTCTATTACTTGTCCGGTCTGGTGATGAGGTACTCTCGGTGGATCAATCGATATGGATTGGCTACGGGCAGCTCCTAAATGTGGCCAAGTCGGCAGCGATGCCTATTGAGAGAGGTCTACCGGAGGACGCTTTAGCCCCACTCTCACTAGTCAACATGATCCGGTTCTTGGGCACAACATTTACACAGGATGTGCGCCGCACAGTTGCGACGAGCTAAAACGATTATTACAGGCGATACGTACAGACGTTCGCCGGAACTTACTTCGACGGATGGACCTCCTACAGTGTGTGGAATACCTCAACCTTCACGTGGCGACTAAGAAGATCCACATGGCTCAGGTTCTACCGATATCGACAGCGATGGCACACATACTGCAAGCAGCGTTTGGGTATTACCTTACCGCTCGACTCCTACTCGAAGTCCGCTACGAAACACTGACCCTCCCTCCGCTTGAAGGCGGACTGGGACTTACTAATGTACGAGCGAGAGCTACAGCGTTATACTTGTGCACAATGATGAAATTGTGGACCCATCAAGTTGCTTCCCTTACGGGACGTCTGTTAGAGGAATTGCTACCGGCGTCCCTTCTGCCACCTGTCACCATTGCGCACATTACTCCCTCACTCTCGCACCTTTCGGCATCTATTCTTGAGTATAGTTACATACACCAAGACCTTCCCACCACTCGCCCTCCCAAGGCGAGAGACATTTACGGTTTGCTGCTAAAGTCCATCCCTCGCAATGTGATTGAGAGGAAAAGCCTGACCACCCTATGGCCTGCAGTGTGGAGAGCGGTCCAGAAGCCGTTCCTCCCCACGCGGGTACGAGCCACGCTGTACCAGGTGGTGAACGGGAAGGTTGTAGTAACACGACAAAGGCTGCACGCTATTCTGATGACGGATTCCCCCCTTAGCCCACGTTGCGACCTCGTAGATACTGACGAACACCGTTTCACATGTGGATCGTCATTTGAGGTATGGCTGCTAGTGGAGAAGATCCTCTCCTACTAACTCCGTATCGCGCCTCGCACAATTGAGCCACGGCTCCTCATTTGTCCGGAGGATACTTATTTCCAGCCTGAGAAGACTCACGCTCTCACATGCTTTAAAGGCATGTCCATATACGATGTCTTTCGAGATGATCAGAAGACGGTACTTGATTACTGGCAATTTCTCCAGGACAGTCATAGCACACTTGAACGTACACCCCCTATACCGACAGCTATTTGCGAACTATTTGCACACTGTCTTCGATAACCCCCATCACAGTTCGGGAGTACCGGGCAGAGGATGACCGCCGTCATGGAGCTCCACACGCTGCAAAATGTTATCAACTTGGAGCATGGAATCTGTACGCAGATGGGCCATGCACATGGAATGGCGTGCAAGATTTGCTTACATTTTTCTTTCTCTATTATCTATCATTATACTATTAGTTTCAAATTCCATTTCATACTTTCGAAGGTACTGTTGTTCTGTTCTTGCTTTGGATGTAAACTTTAATTTTTCTTGTCGTAACTGAAAGACGCCTTTTTCCCTAAAAAAAAAAGTCTAAAGTGCAGGTTGGTAATTTGTGAAACCAGGTTCCATAAAACATTTTTTGTTTTATTTTATTCCTTGCAAGGTAAACTAAAAAAAGTCCATCGGTTCTTTACTAGTGATTAGTGATGCAGGCTCTGTACCTTACTTCACAAGAAACGGTGCAGGCTCTGTACCTTACTTCACAAGAAACGGGATAAAGCAGTAGCCAAAAGGTATTTTTTTAAAAAAAAGTGGTCAGCGCGACAGAATGTCAATCATAAGCGCCTGGGTTCGATTCCCGGATGGATCGGTGATTTTCTCCGCTCAGGGACTGGGTGTTGTGTTCTCCTGTTCATCATGATTTCATCCCCATCAACGCGCAAGTCGCCGACGTAGCGTCAAATCGAAAGACTTGCACCAGGCGAACGGTCTACCCGACGAGAGGCTCTAGTCACACGATATTTATTATTACTACCCTCTTCAACCATCGGTTGTCTTTTGTGCTGTACGTGTCCTCTCACGTTTCCACTTCACTATCACATTGAAAACAATGGACCTAGGGGTATTTAGGATTGCATAAATCTCGCGTATAGACGTTTGACACAAGTGCCACCCAATCACCTGACCACATTCGAAGTACGTGAGTTCTGCGGAGCGCCCCTTTCTGATCTTTCACGATGTGTAATGACTACTGAGGTCGCTGATATGGAATACTTGGCAGTAGGTGACAGCACAATGCACCTAATATGAAGAACGTATGTTTTTGCGGGCGTCCGGATGCTTTTGATCACATGGTGTATGTGCAGTATCAACACAGTATCCTCATGCACAATGTCCAACCTTACATCTAACGTATGGTGATGGTTTCACGTTTCAATAAGATAACATGCGATCACACCGCGTCAACATTTTCCTCTGGGAGTTAGGAATCAAACGAATGGAATGGCCTGTGTAATCTGCTGAATCAATCCGACCGAGCATGCTTTGGATCCTGCTGAAACACAAGTGCGTCACCGCAGGATTCCTACCCATACTGGATGTACTCAGTAGGAGCATCGTGGAGGAGTGGGACATACTTGAGCAGCTAAACCTCGACCATTTTGTGAGGTGGACAGCACACAAAGAAAGATGGAAGCATGCTGCAATGCAAAGGGTGGAGTGACGTGGTACTAAATGATACCAAGCAGCTTTTTCATTTAACAGTTCCGCAAAAATTGTCACTTTTCAACAGACTGACTTTTGGTTATTGTTTTGTCCTCATTACACAATAAAATTATTTTTTGATTCATAATTTTCCCTGTGCCCTTTAAATCAAATCCCTCACACTTTCCTAGATGTAAAAGTATTAACTATATATAACTCAGAGCATCCTCTGAGGGGCACGTCGGGTGTTTCTCTAATGCATTATATTTCTCAATTTTCGAAAAACCTTTTCACAAAACATTTCACCTTTTTTTCCTTTATTTTTTGTTTTCATGTTTTATTCAGAAATCGAGATCTTTTTGACAATTCATTTATTTAGCTAGCGTCTTCTGTTCTAGAAATGTTCTTGAATTTTAGCACTTGACTTGCAGGAAGCAATTTTAATAGTTAAATGTTACACCAGTGCAGTAGGCACTGAAGAGATGATTATTTTGCCCCCTCACCTGCTTTCCTAGTGCCTTCTGTTTCGAAATGTCCGAAGTAATTTTAGTTCTTGATTCGAAACAAGTCTGTCTGATAGTTAAATATCACAACAAGACAACCTTTTATGCGTGAAGTAGGTAGGTCTTCAAAATTTGAACTTTTTGGCAGTTCACTTAACGTACCTAGCAGCAGTTGTTCGCAAAATGTTTAAATTTTCCCTCAAATAATTAATTACATTTTTCATGATTACCTTGTTTATTTTCAAGCAATTAATTATAAATGGTTCAAATGGCTCTGAGCACTATGCGACTTAACTTCCGAGGTCATCAGTCGCCTAGAACTTAGAACTAATTAAACCTAACTAACCTAAGGACATCACACACATCCATGCCCCGAGGCAGGATTCGAACCTGCGACCGTAGCGGTCACACGGTTCCAGACTGAAGCGCCCTTAACCGTTTTGAAAAACTATACAACAGGCTGGTTAGTTTAATACTGCCTTTGTCCATTTCTCACTCTTAGTTTGGCTATAAAAATTCTTACAATAACATTTGTATGTTATAGGGGGTTTTGTTGCCACTCCGATCAAACATCTGACCAAAAGCTTGTTTTGGTCATTTTCGTCTTAGTACCCTTAATCTTTTTATACCAGATAATATTACAGCCTACCGTAGAGTGCCATATGGCATTGTTCGTATCGCAAGAACCGATTTACCCTTTCTTTTCATTTTTATCACATTTCTCAGGTATTTTTGTAGTAAGTTTCAACGCCATGTTAACAAGTGTCATATGACTGTCTTTGAGTTTTTAGGAACTTTCGAACGTTGTTCTAAAAAGTGTACCATTCCCTTTTATTGAAAATTTTCTATAAATTATTTCTGTTGATTGGGAGTAAACAAAGTTAACCGTCCAACAAGATTGTGCCCTCTACGTTCCATTATTTGCCTAAAGCTTCATTTTGACATCCTGAATCACTCAGGAAATAAGTTATGTCAAGCCTCATCTGACACTCGCTGTATAGGGCGTCACAGCCGGCCGCTGTGGCCGAGCTGTTCTAGGCGCTTCAGTCCGGAGCCGCGCTGGATCGAATCCTGCCTCGGCATGGATGTTTGTGATGTCCTTAGGTTAGTTAGGTTTAAGTAGTTCTAAGTCTAAGGGACTGATGACCTCAGATGTTGAGTCCCATAGTGCTTGGAGCCATTTGAATTTTTATAGGATGGAACAAACAGTTTTTTGTGGCGGTTTTCGTAGCGACAAACACTTGGCTGTGGAAATGGCTTACGAAGTCACCGCCACACTTTTAATAGCGGGCCGACCGGTCCGCTGGAACAGTGAACAGAAAGATGAAAGCCCAAACACTCATATTAAATAAAAGTCGGTACTTATCTTTTATTAAAGAAGATACAGAAACTCAGTAGTGAACTCCGTGTCTACAGAATCTGTCTAGTTCGAGTCGGAGCGGCTAGGTCAGCGTCGGCTGACGACAAACAACAACTCTGCTGCGATGAACACACAACTGACTAGCAAGTACACAATTCGGTGGTGAGTATACAACTGAGCGGCGAATACAGAATTGTCCTAGCGCTCGCGACTCCAGCGCTTAAGAAGCCAGAAGCCAGCGGTGGCGCGCGCAGACTTGCGGCGATTTCCTGTCTCGCTGGCGCTGCTTATGCGGACGGCGTCCGTACTTTGATGCTGCCAACCTTTTGGCAGCGGGCTCGGTTGGCATTACTGGCTAGGATATAACACAGTTCGTTACCGAAAACCTTTGAGGAGCTGTTGCGGTGTGGGCGTCTTAAGAAACAAATTGAGAACGAATTGACTGTGTTTAAATTTTTGAGTACTGTCTGGATCTACGTCCAACACAGTCCCTTCAGTTGCTTCCAAAATAGAACACACAGCCGTGTTGCTTTCTCCTCGGAGTATCTCTAAGCTGTATTTGCAGTTAGCGGTCATTCACTGGTCACCACAATACTAGTGGCTGAAGAACTGAATGACATCGCTGTAGTGCATTCCAGTTCGACGGGGAAATTCCCGTTCTGATAACCCTTTTTGCTGTAAAGTGACAATGCGCACTCAGTCTAAGCTTAATGTGACTAACTGAGGAATGGTAACAGATTGAGTAGAAGACAACCCGCTTACGACTGTGGAGATTGTTAGCTTCACGTAACTGCATTAAGAATGCTGCTTTACGTTACCTCTGTGACATTGATGTCTGTACGTTACCATTTCCTATTATCAGAAGAGTACTGGGAAAGAGCTTCCTCATTTACAAAAAATGACAGCCTTTTTTCAAACAACTTCCAGGAATTCTGGCAGGTAGTATGTACAGCAACGGCAGATATTTCGCCGGGAGTACATCCCGACATTTTCAAGACACAAACTGCAGTTTGTGCATTGAAAATGGCGGGGTGTACTCCCGCCGAAATATCGGCCGTTGCTGTACATATTACCTGGCTGAATTCCCGTAAGTTGTTTGAAAATTGTATACGCCAGGAGAAACTCAAATGCTGGACTTAGATAGTCATGAGTGTAGTGCCTTTCTTTGAGTAGTTTATTTGCTCTTTCCAATTTAACGACCGAGAGGTAATGTCAGTTACGGCTTTCATAAATGAAATTGTATGTTAACATATGGAGCATGTGGAGGGAATACAGTGAAACTTCGCTCAACGAGCACCTCTCATTACGCGCAGTGCGCATTACGAGCAAAACAAATTGCAAAAATATGGCTCGCTTAATGAGCGATGTTCCGGAAGTGACACCACAGAACGTCGAAGCTACATTGATTGCCTGCCCATTGACCACCCCTTCCCCACATAATGTGAGTCAGTGACGGATTGCAAGTGGAAATCCTTTCCACGAGCCTGGCAGCAGTCGAGACAGAAGAAGGCATCGAGCGTGTCAACGCCGGCCGTAATACTGTAGAGCCGGCTAAGCACAGTGGCATTAGCGTACTGGTTCGAACTCCAACCTTGGCAGAAATTTTCACTCGTCGCTTCAGTCTGCATACGTACGTCTTAGATGTTTGAGACGTGAGAAGGTCTCTGGAACGATACGATAGTAAGGTACTGATTCACTGTGCATAGTGAAAATTTTGAATGATCAAAATGTTTAAATAAATATGCATTGAAGAATAATTACGGTTACCGGCTGGAAAAACGAGCAACAGTTAAATTTGGTTTACGACTGGCGTGAAGTGAAAATCACCCAATAACTGAGAGTCATTAATAACGTTGCAACTGATAAAAATTCGCTTGCGCAATCTTAAATGTTAAAAGTACGTGTAACATGAATAAAACTCTGTTAATATGGAATTCACTGATATTATTTATAGTTACGAATACCAGTGATAGGCCCTTTGCGGGTACGGGGGTTAGATTAGTCCCGAGGTATTCCTGCTTGCAGTAAGAGGCGACTAAAAGGAGTCTCACACGTTTCGATCTTTATGTGATAGCCCCCTGTAGGATTTGACCTCCATTGTTGAAAATTTTCCCGAAGAGCGAGCCAATTGGGGAAAGGCGCCTTACATGGTGCATAGTGGCCATCATGCACTGAGACCTCTCGCATCCTTCGTCGACGTATATCTGCACTTCCGCTTATTCTCTAGCTGTTGGGCGAGGTCACGCTCCTGGGTGCGTTTTCCTCCATCCTCTGTGCAGTATCGCTCTCAGCGCTGTCGCTCGTTTGCTCCCGATATCCAACACAGTAGCCTGTCTGTTGTGGTGGGGCCGCCATATACCCTGGTTGTAGCCCCCTGACCACACAGGGATCGCTCTGCTGATGCCTGCGCCGTGAACTCCCCACATATGCCGAGGAGTAGATGCCCGTCAACCTGGGGCATTTGGACTCCCGGTAATGGCCATCCTGCTAGGTGGCCTTTGCTGCGGCTGGGTGGTGCCTGGGGGTAGGGCCCCTGGTCAGAGTGAGTGGTATCAGGGCAAATGACATGCCATGAAGCATAGTACGTCATCTCTTGCTGGTAGTCAAACACCAGTCTCCAAGCGGTCAAGGTCTAACTTCAGTACTAAGAAATACGACCTCAAATCGTTCCTCTCCCCCCCCCCCCCCCCTCTGGTACCTCATATGTTCGAGAGTTGATGGCGAATCTTTCTTGTCAATGAAACCTAAGTTTTTTGTGGAGCATTTAGAGGACAAGTTTGGGGACGTGGAGGGGTTGTCCAAAATGCGGTCGGGGTCGGTCTTGATCAAAACAGCATCCTGTCCCTAGTCATGGGCATTACTCGCCTGTGACAAGCTGTGGGATGTTTCTGTTTCCATCACGCCCCATAAGAGCTTAAATACGGTCCAGGGTTTCATATTTCACAGGGACCTTCTTTTGCAGTTTGACGATGAGCTGCGCGCCAATGTAGAGTGGCGAGGTGTCCATTTCGTCTGGTGCGTCCACCGGGTTCCGAGGAATAATCAGAATACCACCAATGCCTTCATCTTGGCCTACGAGAGTGACACATTACCCGAGAAGGTAAAGGTGATGGTCCACTGCTGTGCCACCGCAATGCCTTGGTTCTTTGGGGTCGTTTTCTTTTTCGGTTTCTCTCACTGCCACTCACGTTTGTCCAGCTGGGAGGGCTTCGCTGATTCAGTCCAAGGAGGACCATGAAGCCATATATCCCTCCGCTGATGCAGTGCTTTAAGTGCTGGAAGTTCGGCCATATGTCTTCCCACTGTACTTCCAGCGTCACTTGAGAGAATTGTGGACGTCCTTCACATCCCAGTACTCCCTGTGCAGCGCCTCCCATCTGTGTCAAGTGTGGAGAGCCCCATTTGCCTTGCTCGCCAGACTGCAGGATTCTCTAGAAAGAAAGAAAAATAATGGAATATAAGACCCTGGACCGACTGACCTACAATGAGGCTAAGAGAAAATATGAGAGGCTACATCCTGTGCATATGACGTCAACGTACGCCTACACTACGACAAAAGTTCTACCATCTTCCGTTCCACCGCATACAGTTGGCTCTCAGAGCCGTCAGACTGTATGCCCCCGTGATGGTAGGTGACACTTTGCTCCCTGTTGCTCCTGCAAAGCCTACTTCAGGAGCAACACCCTCCTCCCCCCCCTCCCCCTCAACCGTCGATGACGCCAGTCCCCACTTCTTCTTAGCCGGAGAAACCTAAGTCTTCTTCGGCTCCTCTCGCCAGGAAGGGATCCCTTGGGTGATTCCTTTTCCAGGTTCCTACCAGTGGCAGAGCAGACGTGCCAGTGGCTGATGCGACCATAGGTAGCTGGTCGTAGGGTTTCATGGTCCTCCTTGGACTGAATGAGCGAAGCCCTCCCAGCTGGACAAACGTGAGTGGCAGTGAGAGAAACCTAAAAAGAAAAAGACCCCAAAGAACCAAGGCATTGCGGTGGCACCCACACCACCAATACATTCAAGCTCTGTGTCTGGGGGTGAGGTGAAGATTCTGGCGTCCGCTGAGGACCTAGATCTCGCTGGGCCCTCGGACACAATGGATTCCGATTGCACAGGTACTCATCTGGGGGCAGCAGGTGACCCTGAGCCGTAGACCGCCTCACTGAGTGTTTCACGCCTTCCCAGTTTCACGATCACGTAATCCTCCAGTTTTTCCCACCGCCTGGCTCTACTTTGGCAACTTTTAAGCTTTACACCTGCTTTCTGCATTGCCCTCCAGGAAACCTGGTTCCCAGCAATGCGGACCCCTGCCCTCTGAGGCTAAAAGGGATATTACAGGAACCGTAGTGACTATAATAGTGTGTCAGGTGGTGTTTGCATCTTTGTCCTGAACTGCGTATGTAGTGAACCTGTGCCCCTTCAAACCCCTCTTGAAGCTGTGGCTGTCAGGATAAGGACGACGCAGGAAGTAACTGTCTGCAATGTATATCTTCCTCCAGATGGTGCAGTGCCCCTGAACGTATTGGCTGTGCTGATTGATCAACTCCCAAAAGTTTTCCTACTTTTGGCAGATTTTAATGAGCATAACCCCTTGTGGGGTGGCGCCATGCTTAGTGGTAGAGATAGGGCTGTCGAAAATTTACTGACACATCTCGACCTCTGCCTCTTAAATACAGGTGGCCCCACACTTTTCAGTCTGACACATGACACGTATTACGCACTGGAGAGCACATGACGATCACTTCTCCATCTTCCTGTCACTCCCACGGCGCCATGCCTACGGACGCCTACCCAGATGGGCTTTAAACAAAGCATACTGGGAAGACTTCACATCTACTGTCACCGCTGAATATTCCCCATATGGTGCCATCGATGTTGTCGTTGAGCAGGTCACTACAACGATCGTTTCTGTGGCGGAAAACTCGATCCCTAGTTCTTTAGGGTGCCCCCAGCGAAAGACAGTCCCTTGGTGATAGCCGGAAGTTACTGAGGCAATTAAAGAGCGTCGGCGAGCTCTACAGCGACATAAGCGGCATTCTTCCCTAGAACAGCTAACAGCCTTTAAGCGGCTCCGTGCCCTCGTTCGCCAGCTTATAAAACGACGTAAACAGGAGTGTTGGGAGAGGTATGTGTCGACCTTTGGGTGCCGTACGTCACTTCCCCAGGTCTGGACGAAGATCTGACGCCTTTTGGATACCAGAACCCAACAGGTGTCCCTGACATTAACATCAATGACGTGTTATCTACCGACGCAAACACGATTGCCGAGCACTTTTCTGAGCACTATGCTCTAGCCTCTACGTCGTGTAACTACCCCCAGCCTTTCACAATCTCAAACGGCGGTTGGAATGGAAAGTCCTCTCTTTCACCACACGCCACAGTGAACCTTACAACGCTCCGTTTACAGAGTGGCAGCACCTCAGCGCCCCTGACACAGCTCCTGGGCCGAATCGGATCCACAGTCAGATGATTAAACATCTCTCGTCTGACAACTAGCGACATCTCCTCGTCATCTTAAACCGGATCTGGTCCGATAGCTTCTTTCCATTGCAAGGGCGGGAGAGCACCTTCATTCCAGTGCTCAAACCCGGTCAAAAACCGCTTGACGTGGATAGCTACCGGCCAGTCAGCCTCGACAACTTTATTTGTAAGCTGCTGGAACTTACGGTGTGTCGGCGGTTGGGTCCAGGAGCCACGTGGCCTACTGGCTCCATGTCAGAGCGGCTTCCACTAGGGTCGCTCTACCACTAATAATCTTGTGTCTCTCGAGTCTGCTATCCGAACAGCCTTTTCCAGTCGCCAACATCTGGTTGCCGTCATTTTTGACTTACGACGTGGAGACATCATGTCCTTGCCACATTGTATGAGTGGGGTCTCCAGGGCCCGCTCCCCATTCTTCTCCAAAGCTTCCTGTCGCTCCATACTTTCCGTATCCAAGTCGGTGTCTCCCATGGTTCTCCCCGTATTCAGGATAATGGCGATTCGCAGGGCTCCGTATTGAGTGTCTATTTTTAGTGGCTATTAACGGTCTAGCAGCAGCTGTAGGGCCGTCGTTCTCACCTTCTTTGTATGCGGATGACTTGTGCATTTCGTACTACTCCTCAAGTACTGGTGTTGCAGAGCGGCGCCTACAGGGAGCCATTCACAAGGTGCAGTCATGGGCTTTAGTCCACGGCTTCCAGTTTTCAGTCGCGAGGTCGTGAGTCATGCATTTTTGTCGGCGTCGCATCGTTCATACAGAACCAGAACTTTACCTTAACGACGATCCAGTCACTGTAGTGGACACATATCGATTCTTAGAAGTGGTTTTCGACGCTAGATTGACTAGGCTACCTCACCTTCGCCAGCTTAAGCGGAAATGCTGGCAGCACCTCAATGCCCCCCGCTGTCTGAGCAACACCAACTGGGGTGCAGATCGCTCTACGCTGCTGCAGCTCTACAGAGCCCTTGTTCAATCCCGCCTTGACTATGGGAGTCTGGTATACGGTTCGGCGGCGCCCTCAGCATTGCGTTTCCTAGACCCAGCGCACCACTGTGGCGTTTGCCTAGCAACGGGAGCTTTTAGAACGAGTCCAGTGATCAATGTCCTGTTGGAGACCGGAGGCCCTACATTCAAGGTTAGGCGTGCACAACTGCTCGCCATTTACGCTGCACACGTTCGTAGTTCTCCTGCACATCCGACTTAACGTCTCCTCTTCCCAACCACGGCGGTTCATCTCCCGCATCAGCGGCCCAGGTCAGGGCTTACGATGGCGGCTCGTGTCCGGTCCTTCAGTCTGAACTAGTGTCCTTTCCGTTACCACCTCGAGGTCCATTCACGTACACCTCCAAGGTGTACCCATAGGCCGCAGATTCTTCTGGACCTTACACATGACTCTGTTAACCCTGTGGCTCTCCGCTATCCTTCCTCTAGATTCTCGACATGTACCGGGGCCATGAAGTGGTTTACACCGACGGCTCGATAGCTGATGGTCATTTAGGCTTTGCGTATGTTCATGGATGACATATAAAACAGCACTCCTTGCCAGATGGCTGCAGGGTTTTCACTGCAGAGCTGGCGGCCTTATCTCGTGCTCTTGAGTACATACGCTCATGCCCTGGCGAGTCATTTCTCCTGTGTGCTGACTCCTTGAGCAGCCTACAAGCTATGGACATGTGCCACCCTCGCCATCCTTTGGTAGCGTGCATGCAGGAGTCTCTCTATGCCCTGGAACGGTCCCGTCGTTCAGTGGTGTTTGTGTGGACCCCAGGACACATCGGTATCCCAGGCAACGAACTTGCCGATAGGCTGGCCAAACAGGTTACGCGGAAACCGCTTCTGGAGATGGGCATCTCCGAAACTGACCTGCGTTCTGTCTTACGTCGCAGGGTTTTTCGGCTTTGAGAGACGGAATTCCATAACAGTACGCACAACAAACTGCGTGTCATCAAGGAGACTGTGAACGTGTGGAAATCTTCCATGCAGTCCTCTCGCAGGGAATCAGTTGTCGTTTGCCGGCTCCGCATTTGGTTACCTCCTCCGTCGCGATGACCCACCTCGGTGTCACTGTGGCTCACAAATGACGGTCGTCCACCTCTTGCTGGACTGCCCACTTTTAGCCGCTCTGCGGCGGACTTTTAACTTTCCCAGCACCCTACCTTCGGTGTTGGGCAACAATGCCTCAACAGCAGCTTTAGTTTTAGGTTTTATTCGTGAGGGTGGGTTTTATCATTTGATCTAAATTTTAGTGCATGTCCTTTGTCCCTCTGTGTCCTCCACCCTTGTGCTTTTAGGGTGGAGGCTTTAATGTGTTGCAGATTGGCTGGCTTCTCCATTTTATTCCCATGGGCAGCCAGCCATGGTAATCTGCTCTCTTGTTTCGATCTCTTCTACATGTTTCTTGCGTCTCTCTGTGGTTTTCTTGTCTGATTTTGTCCATTTTAGTGTTTTTTGCCCTTCTGTCATTCGTTTGGTTTTCTCTTTTCTTCCAGCTGTGTTTTGTATGTCTCGATTTTTTTACTCCAACCCTTGCGGAATTATTTTAATCGGAACAAGGTACCGATGACCTAGCAGTTTGGTCCCTCCCCCCCCCCCCCTTTAAACCAATCAACCAACCAGTGATAGGTAACTACTAGGAACACTTCATGGAAACTGTACTGGATTACGTACCTCACGGTAATGTTGTCTGTTTGAAAATTTGTAAACAAGTGACCAGAACTAATCGTTCTTCTTTACTTCTCAATTTACGTTTGTAAATGGTTTCGTTTATAGCAACAACCATTTGACAATGCCGCTGTTACGAGGATATAAGCACATGAAATTAGTTGTAAAACACAACATAAAATCATAAAATTACTTCGGCTGCAATAGCATTATTATACATTTGCCATTGAAATATCTTACTTTGCGACGAGTTGCTTGTGCTTCGACGCAATGCTTTTTATGGTATCTATTTTTCCAAATATGCTCTTCTGTGTTATCGAGCAGCTGTAATAACGTTGGGCCACACATTAATCTTCCTTAATTACAAAAATTTGTATGAACATGTACCATGACCATACACGTATTCGTTCGCTTACATATTTTGCCTTGCCACATATTACATAACCGACTCCAGAACGATCTCCACTTGGCATTTGGGCGCCAGCACTGCACGTCCGTATTCCACAATCACAGAAAATGTTATTGTTATATTAAAAGATCTTCTTTGAGCTCCACACAGTATTGTTGTTGTTGTGGTCTTCACTCCCGAGACTCCCTGATGCTGCCAACGTGTTTACTACAAAGCTTTGAGATAATTATTTCTTACTTGTACTTCTAGCATCATATTACAGTTTTATTAAAATTCATAAGTGACGACACTTGTAAGCATAGATCTACATCAACTTCTACATGATTACTCTGCAGTTCACAATTAATTTTCTGGCAGAGGGTTCATCGATCGATCTTCGAGTTATTTCTCTACCGGTCCACTCTCGAACCATGGCCAGGAAAATGGAGCACTTAAATCTTTGAGTGAGAGCTCTAATTCCTCTTATTTTATCGTGATGATCATTCCTTCCTATGTAAGTGGTCACCAGCAGAATATTTTCGGAACTGGAGAAGAGAGTTGGTGACTGAAATTTCGCGAGGAGACCTAGCCGCTACCAAAAACGCCTTTGTTTTAATGATTGCCACCCCAGTTCACGTATCGTGTCCCTATCACTCTCTCCGCTGTTTCGCACTAATACAAAACGAGCTGCTCTTCTTTGAGCTTTTTCGGTGTCTTCCGTTCAGTCCCATCTGATATATATCCCACACCGCACAGCAAAACTGTGGGAGATAGCGGACAAGTGTAGTGTAAGCAGTCTCTCTAGTAGACCTGCTGCCACTAAATCACACTCTCTGATTTGCTGTCCCCACAACGTTATCTATGTGATCGTTCCAATTTAAGTTGTTCTTAATTGTAATCGATAAGTATTTCGGTGAATTCATAGCCTGCAGATTTATGTCATTTTGCGTGTAACCGAAATGTAGAGGATTTCATTCAGTACTCATGTGGATGACTTCAGACTTTCAATTATTTGGAGTCAATTGCCACATACCATACAGATATCATGTCTAAATCATTTTGTAAATGGTGTTGATCATCTGATGACGTTACAAGATGGTAAATGACAGTACCATCTGCAAATGTTCTAAGATCACTACTCAGATTGTCTCCTATGTCTTTCGTGTAGATCAGTAGCAGCAGAGAGCCTATTACACTTCCTTGATGAAAGCCACATATAACTTCTATTTTACTCGATGATTTTCCTTCTGACGAAATCACGAACATAATCACATAGCAGAGGCGACACTCCATAGGTACGCAATTTGATTAGAAATCACCGGTGAAGAACGGTGTCAAAAGCCTTGTGGAAATCTAAAAATATGGACTCAGTTTGACAACCCGTCTTGAACGATATTTTCTGAACCCATGCTGACTATTTGTCAATCAATAGTTTTCTTAAAGGTATTCCAACACGGTAGGTGTTCCAAAACCGCCCTGCAAATCAACGTTAGTGATATAGTTCTGTAATTCATAGAATCACTCCTGTTTCCATTATTGGGTATTGATGTGGCTTGTGCCACTTTTCAGCCTTTGGGCACGAATCTTTCTACGAGAGGTTGAAAATAATTGCAGGTATGGAGCTATTGTATCAGCATACACTTAAAGGAATCTAATTACTAAAAATGGTTTTAAAATTATAAAAAGAAGTGACTGCAAAATACATGAGGCTTTGTGTTACATTGTTACAAGCAGCAAGATTCGTCACGAGCTTGTTTAGTCAGTGTGTGAGAGCTCCAGAAACTAACAACGATGCAGTGGGAGCCGATACGAGAAAGGCGTTGTACGGCACGGAAAGCTTTATTCAGAAACTTGTCGTCTCAAAATGAGGTAGGAAACGTACAACTTTGTGGAATACATATCTCGCGTAATGGCCACTACGCTAAAATTAGAAAAATTAGCCCTTATACAGAAGGGTACCGACAACTTCTTTTCTGCGCATCATCGGCGGAAAGAATAGAGAAAAGGGGGGAAGAGAAGGGACAATTCACTATTTACCCTCCGCCATATACCGTACGAAGGCTTGCAGAGTTGAGTTGTGAATGAAAAGTTTCGCTAAAGAGTGGACCAAATTAGTCATTATAAATAGAATATGAAATCGCAGTCGGATGCGAACGACTGTTTTGAGAACAAGAATATACTTGAGACGTGACAAACCAAATTTGTAAGCGAATTTCTTTGATGACAGCTTCTTGAGCTAGCAGAAGGGTGTCGCCGGCTTAGTTTTCCACCTGCTATCTTCACATGATGTACATGGTTCCTGGGAAACTGGTTGACATTTTGCCATACGCCTGATAACCAGAGCAGCTTTCAACAATGTTTGAAATTCACTAAAATGATTGCTACTTTAGTATAGTAGAATGGCAATATTGGTGGTGAGAATGACGTCCGCAGAACAGCATATAAACGGATTAGCGGTGTTGTCAATGATGATACATGTGACCTTCAGAGGAAATACGAATCACTCTTCTTCTAAACCTTCCTTCGGGATGAAAATTGAGCATCAACATGCCTCCCAGAGCCATTCGGAACATGTTCTTTGTGATTCATGTCTCTAGAGCAATATGACAACTCCATGGGTGGAACTGATTGCTGAAGAAGATAGCACGTTAGTACACTAGTACTCACCAGACTTTCTCCAGGAAATAAACTCTTTGAGGAAAAGTAGAAAGTAGAAGCGAAGTTTTGTTGTCAGGTAGTAGCCGCGGAAGAGGTGTGAGGCAGATCTTGTAGGATAAATTTGATGAGAGGTACCAGGTCACAAGTTTTTTCAAGCCCAATGCATGTGTTAGCCAAGTGATGGAGGATGTACTATCATTGTGCAAGGATTTTCCAACGTAGATCATATTGTGATAGTGGGTTGAGCAGTAAACGCCATTGATAGGAATCATGGCTACAATATTGAGTGTGACCTTGTAAAAATAGCATCAGAAACGAACTATACAAATGTTGGCTTGGTTACTGCTTTTATGCAGTATGATCGACCCCATTTTAACAGCTCTGGCGGGAGGGTCAATATGGAGTTAGATCAGCTGTTTGGGGCGGCTACTTTGTTAGGCATAGGTTTGCTTCCTGTTGATGCTATGGGTAGGTGGGTCTTCGCAAGGCATGGCTTGCATCTCAGTAGGAAACTAAAGGATAAATTGGCCAGGGTGGTAGCAGAAGCCTTAAGGGAGGACACTGAAACTCATGGGAGTACCTCTCTTTTATGCTAAGATCAGTGTCCAATGATTCAACATTCCATGAAATTAAACTTATTCAGAAGCTCAGACAGGTAGGTATTAGAGATGTTGAAACGTCACAAGATTCTCATAAAAGCACAGTGAAAGATAATGTGGCATCAGAATATCAGGGGATTAAAAAACGAAATAGATGGTTTCGTTTGTTTAGAAGATTTAGAAACTGAAGGTGGAACATGTACTATGCTTGTCTGAATATCACATAGTCACAATATGGAAAAGGTTAATGGGGGTGGAAATAAGTTTTCAGCACATGTAAGTAGAGACACTATGGAGATGGAAGGAGTTTCCATTTATGTTAAAATTTATCATAGTGAGAAAAATCGAGAAACTAAGAAAATTTGTGTAGCGCAACATACAGATGCAGGTCAATACGAAATTAAACTAAATAATGGTACTTTTATAATTGTAGCTGTGTATGGGCCCCTGAGAGGAAATTGTCAGATAGCTATGAAAAACTTGGATTCTCTGTTGTTTTATCTGTCAGATAGGGGGCAAGAAAATTATTGTTTGTGGGGATTTCAATGAAGATTTTCTGAAAGAGTCTGACAGAAAGAATGACATCGAAGTATTACTTGGTTCTTTCAATTTGACATCAGCTATTGATTTTCCTACTCAGGTACAGAAAAGTAGCACACTGATAGATAATGTTTTTATAGACCAAAACAAATTAAATCAAATAAAAACTTTTCCTTTTGAAAATGGTTTTTCTGATCATGATGCACAGCTACTTACAGTATATGACATTACTCCGTACAATAATGGAAAACAGTCCTCGAAAATAGCGCATTAATTAACAATTTAACAACTGCAAATTTTAGATGAAGCTTGTACCAGACTGGGATGAGATGTACAGGGAACCTAATGCTAACTTAAAATTTAATCTATTTCATGATAACTTTGTAAGTATATTTGAAAACAGGTTCCTTAAAAAAACAGTGAAACATAGTTGTAAGAAACCACCTTAAAGGTCAATGCTTTCTAAAGGGATAAAAATATCTTGTGAACAGAAAAGGGAAATCTATCTTATTCTCTACAGGAAAAGCTTTTATTTAATTAAATTTATCTTGGTCCATAAAAACATTGTCTATCAGTGTGCTGCTTTCCTGTACCCCAGTAGGAAAATTTGTAACTGCTGTCCAATTGAAAGGACAAAGTAATACTAGAAGGCGCAATGATAAAGAAACAGTTAAACATTATAAAAACTTCTGCATTGTATTAAGAAAAGTTATTAAAAGTCCATTAGTACATGCATTGTGTCTGAGATTAACACCTCTAACAAAAAAATTTAAACAATTTGGAACATTGTTAAAAGGGAAACAGGATAACTGAGAGCACAACCTGACTGTATTTCTACCAAACTCAATGAAAAATTTGTTAACAAAAAGTCAGAAGCAGAAAATATTTTTAATAATCGTAGCTTAACTCGTGTAGAGAAAATAGGATCTGGCTGTTCATTACAAAATGCAAGGCTATATATGAAAGAGGCAATAGCTTGTAACCTCCCTCTTACTAACCGGCCTATCCTGCTTGCGATATAAAATATGACCGTAGATCGCGTGTATGCCTAATGGATTTTTTTTTAATGTATAAGTCTATCTTTCCCGAAGAAGTGATACCGATAAGGAGGAGGAAAGTGTACAACCGACCTTTCTGATGGAAAGTCTACTAAAAGTAAAAGTAATTAAACAGAACAGGGCTATAATTTGCTAAATGAAAGTTATTTTCTGCATTCACTCACGAACAATACTGGACAGAAAGGGGTACCACTGATCATAAATCCAAAAGTTACACTAATGAACGAAAAGGAAGTAATTAACGGTCGCCAGCCCACTAGGGCAATTTACATCCAAAATCCTGTATAAGATGATGGGAAAGAAAAACATGGAGACCAAATGTTGCCACGTTTTTTTGTTTTTTGTTTTCTTTTACACTAATTTTAAGTGAGTATGTAATTATAAAGAAAACTGATAAGTCACTCTTACGTTAAGTTTGGCATTAAATTTTGAAAAAAGCAGTAGAGTAATAATTTGAAAATACGCAATTAAACCGTATGTTAGTACGGAACTTCGTTATGTGAACAATGACTTTCAGTGATCTCAGCATAACGCCATCAAAGAAATTTAGAAAAAAACCAAGCTCTTTTTACTTTGCCGTTACTTATTTTGTAAATTGGATTTCATATTATTGTCTAAACAACTGAGCCTTTTTTACTGACTTGAACAGAATTAAAAACTCGAAAGTTTTTAATTCTGTTCAAGTCAGTAAAAAAGGCTCAGTTGTTTAGACAATAATATGAAATCGAATTTACAAAATAAGTATACTAGAATACGTACCAATCCAAACAGCCATGTGATCCAAGCTATATGTAAAATAAGTAAAACTTCCGCATTCTTAATTTGTGCATTTCTTTAAATTTGGATTATTTCCAGTGATTGATTCTCAAACTTGAAAAATGAAATTGCTTTACTTTAATCATATCCAGAAGCCTCTGTTGTACAACGGTTAATTGGAAGTAGTCTGAGGCTAAAATTCTTAAAAGGGAAATTATTCATTAACAAACAGGTTGTAACTGTTCAATTTGTTTCTTATGACACTCAGTTAGCATGTTAGGAAAAGAAGGAACAAGGCTCTTGCTTGGTAACAATGTCTGGGGGCAATGAGGACGCAATCGCCCTGAGTTTAACTGATTATTATTTAAATCAACCTAATCCCTAAATATGGAAGTTAATACGAATATAAAAAAAGGGAGGAAGGTTTAACTGTTTAGCAAGAGTAATAGAAGGTAGATTTCAGACTACCCAACAGATCAAAACGAAAATTTCTGTTCCGACACTAACAATGTTGAGTGTTTATGGAAAAAGTTCAAGGCAATCGTAAAATCCGTTTTAGACAGGTACGTGCCGAGTAAAACTGTGAGGGACGGGAAAAACCGACCGTGGTTCAACAACAAAGTCAGGAAACTACTGCGAAAGCAAAGAGAGCTTCACTCCAAGTGTAAACGCAGCCAAACCCTCTCAGACAAACAGAAGCTAAACGATGTCAAAGTTAGCGTAAGGAGGGCTATGCGTGAAGCGTTCAGTGAATTCGAAAGTAAAATTCTATGTACCGACTTGACAGAAAATCCTAGGAAGTTGTGGTCTTACGTTAAATAAGTAAGTGGCTCGAAAGAGCATATCCAGACACTCCGGGATGATGATGACATTGAAACAGAGGATGGCACGCGTAAAGCTGAAATACTAAACACCTTTTTCCAAAGCTGTTTCACGGAGGAAGACCGCACTGCAGTTCCTTCTCTAAATCCTTGCACAAACGAAAGAATGGCTGACATCGAAATAAGTGTCCAAGGAATAGTAAAGCAACTGGAATCACTCAACAGAGGAAAGTCCACTGGACCTGACGGGATACCAATTCGATTCTACGCAGAGTACGCGAAAGAACTTGCCCCCCTTCTAACAGCCCTGTACCGTAAGTCTCTGGAGGAACGGAAGGTTCCAAATGATTGGAAAAGGGCACAGGTAGTCCCAGTCTTCAAGAACGGTCGTCGAGCAGATGCGCAAAACTATAGACCTATATCTCTGACGTCGATCTGTTGTAGAATTTTAGAACATGTTTTTTGTTCGCGTATCATGTCGTTTTTGGAAACCCAGAATCTACTCTGTAGGAATCAACATGGATTCGGGAAACAGCGATCGTGTGAGACCCAACTCGCCTTATTTGTTCATGAGACCCAGAAAATATTAGATACTGGCTCCCAGGTAGATGCTATTTTCCTTGACTTCCGGAAGGCGTTCGATCCAGTTCCGCACTGTCGCCTGATAAACAAAGTAAGAGCCTACGGAATATCACACCAGCGGTGTGGGTGGATTAAAGAGTTTTTAGCAAACAGAACACAGCATGTTGTTATCAATGGAGAGACATCTACAGACGTTAAAGTAACCTCTGGCGTGCCACAGGGAAGTGCTATGGGACCATTGCTTTTCAAAATATACATAAATGACCTAGTAGATAGTGTCGGAAGTTCCATGCGACTTTTCGCGGATGATGCTGTAGTACACAGAGAATTGCAGCATTAGAAAATTGTAGCGAAATGCAGGAAAATCTGCAGCGGATAGGCACTTGGTGCAGGGAGTGGCAACTGACCCTTAACATAGACAAATGTAATGTATTGCAAATACATAGAAAGAAGGATCCTTTATTGTATGATTATATGATATCGGAACAAACACTGGTAGCAGTTACTTCTGTAAAATAGCTGGGAGTATGCGTGCGGAACGATTTGAAGTGGAATGATCATATAAAATTAATTGTTGGTAAGGCGGGTGCCAGGTTGAGATTCATTGGGAGAGTCCTTAGAAAATGTAGTCCATCAACCAAGGAGGTGGCTTACAAAACACTCGTTCGACCTATACTTGAGCATTGCTCATCAGTGTGGGATCCGTACCAGATCGGGTTGACGGAGGAGATAGAGAAGATCCAAAGAAGAGCGGCGCGTTTCGTCCCAGGGTTGTTTGGTAACCGTGATATCGTTACGGAGATGTTTAGCAAACTCAAGTGGCAGACTCTGCAAGAGAGGCGCTCTGCATCGCGGTGTAGCTTGCTCGCCAGGTTTCGTGAGGGTGCCTTTCTGGATGAGGCATCGAATATATTGCTTCCCCATACTTATACCTCCCGAGGAGATCACGAATGTAAAATTAGAAAGATTCGAGCGCGTACGGAGGCTTTCAGACAGTCGTTCTTCCCGCGAACCATACGTGACTGCAACACAAAAGGGAGGTAATGACCGTGGCACGTAAAGTGCCCTCCGCCACACACCGCTGGGTGGCTTGCGGAGCATAAATGTAGAATGTAGATGTAGATCAATCAAATCACTTTCAGTTGTGCTGCTGCGTTAGCCGTTAATACTTGCTACCAATGAACTGTATTGCGAATACATAGAAAGAAGGATCCTTTATTGTATGATTATATGATAGCGGAACAAACACTGGTAGCAGTTACTTCTGTAAAATATTTGGGAGTATGCGTGCGGAACGATTTGAAGTGGAATGATCATATAAAATTAATTGTTGGTAAGGCGGGTGCCAGGTTGAGATTCATTGGGAGAGTCCTTAGAAAATGTAGTCCATCAACAAAGGCGGTGGCTTTCAAAACACTCGTTCGATCTATACTTGAGTATTGCTCATCAGTGTGGGATCCGTACCAGGTCTGGTTGACAGAAGAGATAGAGAAAATCGAAAGAAGAGCGGCGCTTTACGTCCCAGGGTTATTTGGTAACCGTGATATCGTTACGGAGATGTTTAGCAAACTCAAGTGGCAGGCTATGTAAGAGAGGCGCTCTGCATCGCGGTGTAGCTTGCTGTCAAGGTTTCGAGGGGGTGCGTTTCTCGATGAGGTATCGAATATATTGCTTCCTCCTACTTATACCTCCCGAGGGGAACACGAACGTAAAATGAGAGAGGTTCGAGCGCGCACGGAGGCTTTCCGGCAGTTGTTCTTCCCGCGAACCATACGCGACTGGAACAGGAAAGGGAGGTAACGACAGTGGCACCTAAAGTGCCCTCCGCCACACACCGTTGGGTGGCTTGCGGAGTATAAATGTAGATGTAGATACAGGTGTACTTCAGTGCTGTGCATACGACGAAACTCGGAGCCGACGACGAAACTGTGTTGCTGGAACTGCTGCTGTTGATGAAGACAGTAGCATATTGTGGAGCCACGGCTAATTATAGGAACTGGCAATCGTAATTAACACAGCCTCTTCCGCCAGTCCACTGTCCGTACTCCTGCTCTAGACGTCTGCTGGTGCGCGTACATGATGCTGCTGAAAATTGGTACTCTCTACTGCGAGAGCGTTAACACCACACTTCCGCACACTACAAGCGCTGGAACCTGTCTCCCCCTCTCTTTGCATGCTCTGCGCAACAACTCCCTGCCCAAAGATTTTACAACACACAAGCACTGCTATTATCGTTGCTAGTCAATGCAAATAACAATTCCTTTGCCTTTTTCCGAGAGCTTATAAGTTTCACAGTAGAACACAGATAAATACAATGAAATGTCAACAGACTTCTACCTAGATGTACACATACAGTGAAGCAATGTCCTTACTTATTAAAAGAAAGCATTTAAATTACAAATTTTTACATACAAATTTAAAAAAAAAAGTTATACATCGGTAGCAGGTGCCATGCATTCTGAAATTTCGGTGTTACAACCTATGCAATTTGATAGAATGAAATTCTACCCACATCTATAGCTGAAATTAGGAAAATAATACATTCACTCAAAGGTAAAAACTCACATGGAATTGATGTAATTTCCAACAGAGTACTAGAAGCTTGTTCCCAACAGATAAGTAAGATTTTCAGCCATGTATGTAGTAGCTCACTGAAGCAGCGCATTTTTCTTGAGACTGAAATATTCTGCTGTTAAACCACTGCATAAAAAGGGCGCTAACAGCTACTGCTCAACCTCAATTCTGACTGCTTTATCTAAAATTCTTGAAAAAGTAATGTATTTAAGAGTAGCTTCACATATCTGTAAAACTGAAGTACTAACAAAATGTCTATTTGGTTTTCAGAAAGGCGTTTCAACATAAATGCTATTTAGGAATTTGCTGATCAAATACTAAATGCTCTGAATAACCAAATGTCACACGTTGTCATTGTTTGTGTTCTTTCAAAGGCTTTTCACTGTGTGGATCATGAAATTCTTCTAGATAAGCTTAAGTGCTGTGGTATGAGTGGGACAGTGCACAAATGGTTTAATTCATATTTAACTGGAAGAATGCAAAAGATTGAAATTAACAGTACAGGTAGTCTGCAAAAATCAGCAGAGTCCTCAGACTGGGGAGGTACCATGAATGATGTCCCACAATGTTCAGTCTTGGGTCCCTTACTGTTCTTAATACAGATTAATGACTTGTCACTCTGTAGTCATGAGAATGGAAAGCTAGTTCTCTTTGCTGACGATACAAGTATAGTAATCACACCCAACAAATGATAATTATCTGAAGAAATTTTAAATAATGTATTGCAGCAAATTATTAAGTGGTTCTCTGCAAATGGACTCTCACTAAATTTTGAGGAACGCACCAGTGATGAAATTTAGGAAGGACGGCGAAAGATGTGAGAAGATGTGAGCTGTGAGAAAGATGTGAGAAAGAATCAAGTGAAAGTCATCTTTCGCCCTCCTTCCTAAATTTCATCACTGGTGGGATCCGTTGAAGCCGACCTGGGCCTGCATAAATCAGGTGTCTACAAGATTCCGTGTGAATGCGGCTAGTCATATATAGGGCAAACAACACGAACTGTGCAGGAACGCTTTGTGGAACACCAATGGCATACTCGCCTTCTCCAACCTACCAAGTCCGCAATCGCCGAACATTGTATTTCCACAGACCACTCCATGAATTACAACGACACAAAAATTTTGCCCCATACATCAAACTTATGAAGCTCGATTATCAATGAATCTGTCGAAATAAGATTGTCTGACAACGAGATTCTCATCAATCGAGGTAACGGCTATCAGCTAAACTCTGCTTGGAATCCTGTTATAGAGAAACTTCGTAGTCGACGTAGTTACCTGCATAAAGATGAAAATCGACCTGATATCGATAAGCCAAGCTTTCACCGTGGAGAGCGCGGGGCGCAGCGCACGTAGTTGTAATGAACGCGCACGCTGAGTAGCGCATGAGCAATGTCACCTCAGTATGGCTTTAAATAGAGAGACTGCATTCGAATGAATCTGATATTTTAATAAGTTTTGATGTAGTTCAAATGGTTCAGATGGCTCTGAGCAATACGGGACTTAACTTCTGAGGTCATCAGTCCCCTAGAACTTAGAACTACTTAAACCTAACTACCCTAAGGACATCACACACATCCATGCCCGAGGCAGGATTCAAACCTGCGACCGCAGCGGTCGCGCGGTTCCACACTGTAGCGCCTAGAATCGCTCGGCCACCCCGGCCGGCTTTGATGTGGTCTCCCTCGCTTCATTCGTGTTCCTCTGTCTAATTTGTTATTGTTAACTGAGGTCAGGTTGCTGTTAAATTAACGAACCTATTTTTAGATGAATTGACTTCCATTTACTGATTATTCAATGAACAGACAGATTGTATTGTGATGGGGAGCCGGCCGTCAGCTATTATTGACAATTTGTTTATGGATGATTTCGAGAAATGTGCCTTGGAGACGGCAGCACTGCAACCTACGTGTTTACGAAACGTTTTTGGTTTGGGCCATGGAAGTGAGAATTTAAACGGCTTTTTAGAGAAAGCTGAATTCAATCTACTCTAAAACTCGTTTCACCATGGAGGCGGGAAAGGATGGCTGCCTTCCCTCCCTTGATGCGTTGGTTAGGAGGAACGTTGGGACATGCCGTTTATAGGAAGCTTACTAACACTGATTTGTATCTACATGACTATAACTGTCACCATCCGGCTTAGTATGAAGCGATACGTCGTACCTTCCTTTATAAGGCCCACACTCTATGAGATCCTGATAGTTGGTCAGTTGAGTTAGCCCACCTCTAAGTCATCTTTCGTCATAATGTCTGTAGCGGAAGATAGCTCGTACGCGTGATGCGCTATCGACATATTGTGAACTGGTAAATCATGATAATAACGAGGTGGCACCAAAGTCTATGGTCTTTTTGCCTTGCGCAGGAATCATTTCCAACTAGATTGGTCGTATTCTACGGAAATATGATGTGAAATGTGTATTTCGACCAACAACTAAGATTGGGATCCTTCTAAGATCCGTAAAAGATGATCTTGGTTTGCGTCAGGTGGGTGTCTATTGTATTCTGTGCAGTTGTAGCATGTGATATACTTAATTGGTCACACAATAAGGACCATAGAAAACCGATTTATTGAGCATGAACGTCACACACACAACAGCCGAGCAAGTATGCTACTGCAGATCATTGTCTTTGCATCGGTCACCCTATGGCATACAACAATACGCAAATTTTGGCAAGAGATCCAGATGTTGCGATGGTTTTATCAAAGATGGTGCTAAGATTAAATTAGCAAGTGACCTTATAAATAGAGATGGAGATTTTTGCCTGAATGTTACGTGGAATCCTGCTCTCTCCCTAGTCAAATAACAAAGGAACAGAGTTAATTCTACCTCACCCATTTTTAGATTAGATTAGATTTACTTTCATTCCAATTGATCCGTAGTGAGGAGGTCCTCCAGGATGTGGAAAATGTCAGAAAAACAACAATACATGACAAATATTTACAACTAAAACAAATAAGCTAATGTACCATTCCACAGGTCCCAAGTGGAATGATCGTCATTTTTTAATGAACACTAAGAGTCATTTTACAAATACTAATGCACTGAATTTAAAATAAAAAAGTTTTTTATTTATTTATGAGGTAACAAACATGTAATACAACTACTGTAATACTTATTTACAATGAACACATTACTGCACTGAAATGGTGCAGAAGTTAGATTATACTTACACACGCACACACACACACACAGACACACAAATTTTCAATGAACACATTACTGCACTGAAATTGTGCAGAAGTTATGTTGTACTTATATACAAATCAGTTGGTTTTACTAAGAAATTCATCAATGGAGTAGAAGGAGTTGGCCACCAATAAGTCCTTTAGGCTTCTCTTAAACTGAATTTCATTGGTTGTTAAGCTTTGTATGGCTGCTGGCAAGTTATTGAAAATGTGTGTTCCTGAATAATGCACACTTTTTGTACAAGACTAAGTGACTTTAAATCCTTGTGAAGATTATTCTTATTTCTAGTATTGATTCCATGAATTGAGCTGTTGGTTTGAAATAGTGATATATTTTTAATGACAAATTTCATTAAGGAATAAATACATTGGGAAGCAGTAGTTAGTATCCCTAGTTCCCTAAACAGGCTTCTGCAGGATGTTCTTGAGTTCACACCACATATAACTCTTACTACACGTTTTTGTGCCTGGAAAACTTAAACTTGGCTTGATGAATTACCCCAAAAAACAATACCATATGACATTATGGAATGAAAGTAAGCATAGTATGCCAGCTTTTTCATTTTTATATCCCCTATGTCTGACAAAATTTGCATTGCAAACAGAGATTTGTTAAGACACTTCAGCAGTTCTGTGGTGTGCTCCTCCTAGTTGAATTTATTATCAAGCTGTAATCCCAAGAATTTAACACTGTCCACTTCTTCTATCTTCTTGTCATCGTATGTTAGACATATACTCTTGGGACACCCCTTACAAGTTCTGAACTGCATGTAGTGTGTTTTTTCAAAGTTTAGTGACAAAGAATTGCTATTTATTGCAATGTTTGTATCATTGCCAAACAAAACAAACTTGGCATCTGGTAATGTTACTGATGAAAGGTCATTGATATACACAAGGAAAAGTAGGGGCCTCAAAATGGAACCTTGTGCGACCCCACATGTAATTAGCTCCCAGTTGGATGATGCCTGATAGCTTGATACATATCTCTTTCGTAATAACACCCTTTGTTTCCTGCCAGAGATATAAGATTTGAACCATTTTGCAGCATTTCCTGTTACACTATAATATTCTAGTTTACTTAAAAGGATATTGTGATTTACACAGTCAAATGCCTTTGACAGATCACAAAATATACCAGTTGCCTGCAATTTTTTGTCTAATGAATTAAGCACATTTTCACTGTAAGTGTAGATAGCCTTCTCAATATCAGAACCTTTTAGAAATCCAAACTGTGACTTTGACAGTATGTTATTTGAGATAAGATGGTTATAAAGACGACTGTACATTACTTTTTCGAAAATTTTTTAGAATGTTGGCAACAGTGAAATTGGACGGAAATTTGATGCTATTCCTTTATCTCCCTTCTCATACAGTGGCTTAACTTCAGCATATTTCAGCCATTCAGGAAATACTCCACTGATAAACAACTGGTTACACAGATAGCTTAATATGTTACTTAGCTCAGAATCACATTCCTTAATTAACTTTGTTGATATTTCATCATACCCACTAGATGTTTTTGATTTTAAAGATTTTATGATGGACATTATTTGTGTTGGGGTAGTGAGGGTCAAATTCATATTATGGAAGTTACTTGAAATGTCTGGTCTAAGGTAATCCATAGCAGCATCTACGGAACCTGACAACCCTATCTTTTCAGTAACAGTTATAAAATGTTTGTTAAAAAGTTCGACAACACTACACACATCTGTCACCAATGTATCATTTACTCTTAATGCTATTTGTTCCTCTTCATGTCTGGTTCTACCAGTCTCCTCCTTCACTATATCCCATATTGTCTTTATTTTGTTATCTGATATGACTATCTTTTCCTTGTAATATATTTGCTTTGACATCCGTATTACAGTCTTTAATATTTTGCAGTATTTCTTATAATGTGCTATAGCATCAACATTGGAAATGTTTCGGATTGACAGATACAGTTTTCTTTTTGTTTTACAAGATACCCCTATTCCTCGAGTAATCCATGGCTTCTTTGTAGACTTTGCTCTAACCTTGGTAAGTTTTGGGGGAAAGCAGTGTTCGAATAAGGTAAGCACTTTATTAGCAAAAATGTTATATTTTTCATTCATGCCATGAGCACTGTAAACATCAGTCCAGTGAATGTCTCTGAGGAGTGTTCTAAACTAATCAATTTTTGGCTTACTCATTACCCTCTTGAGCTCAGATTTAACAGATTTTATATCCTGTTCAGTATTAACATTTAACAGAAGGAACTGCATGTCATGGTCTGAGAGGCTATTGACTATTGGTTTTGTAATATAATTTTGTTCATTGGACTTTTCTATAAAGATATTATCAATGGCTGTTTGTGAGCAAGTGGCTATCCTAGTGGGGAACTTTACAGTGTGAATTAAGCTGAATGATAGTGTTACTAACTCAAATAAGTTCTTATTGGGAGAGTCTTTAAGGAAATCTACATTGAAATCACCAGCAACCATTATTTCTTTGTTTTTGGTTGTTAAATGGGCCAGTACAGCTTCAAAGTGGTTTACAAACAGATTAAAGTTATCTGCAGGTGCTCGATATACACTTAATATTATGAAGGATTTTTTGTGAAATTCTAATTCTGTTGCACATGCTTCCATATGCTGTTCTAGGCAAAATTTATGAATGTCTATGTTCTTAAATTTATGACAGTTCCTGATGAATGTGGCAACTCCTCCTTTCTCCATTTCTGATCTACAAAAGTGAGATGCTAACCTAAACCCCGCAACACTTAAAAGTTCTATACCAGTGGTCACATGATGTTCAGAGAGGCAGATTATGTCAGCTGGGTTTGAAGACTCTAATTCATCTATGCAGATAGTTAATTCATTAATTTTATTTCTCAGTCCTCGAATGTTTTGATGCAATTAAGATAGCTGACATTTCACATTGACTGAGTTAAAATTGGGTGAAGTTAAAATATCTGCTGACAGTTGAAAATTCTTAACCAATGGCTGTTTATGGTGATGTAATAAGCTGGAATTATGTTTTTTTGATTTCTTTCTCAAACTGAAGGTTTGTCTCAGTTCTAACCTCTCTTAAAATTTGCTTTCTTTCTGTCCTCCCTACCCTAAAAAAAGGGTCTTTTCTGAATCCTATAACCACTGGTATTTTACTACTCATGACAGTGCCTCCCCCCTTTAACTTTCCTGCTATTTCCACAGCCAATTTACCTTTCCCCTTCCTGTTGAGGTGAAGGCCATGCCTAGTATAATCCCACCTACTGAGAGAATCAACATGAACCACACCAATGTGTGACCCAGCACCCGACAGGAGCAGCCGTTCCAGCTCCAAATTAACTCTCTTGACAGAAGAGTTCAAATGAGGTCGGTCATGGCGCCCAAGAACAGATACAAACTCAACACTAGTATGCTTCGATGCTGATGCAATCTTCGCCAGGTCACACTCTATACTGTACCCAGGATCTCTGTCAATACTGTTACCTGCCCCACCCACTATAACCACGGTGTCTTCCTTAGTGAAATCTTTGCAAAGTGATCCTAAATCCTCTGTCAGCTGCTCCAGACCAGCACTAGGTTTAAAAAAATTGGTGACCTGGTATTCTGATCCTAGTTCATCCTGCAAAAGTTGGCCAACACCTCTTCCATGGGAACTACCTAACAACAACACTTTCTTTGTCTTTACTGATTTCCCTACATTCTTACTTTTCAATTTGCTGCTGAAAGTTTGTTGTGCCCTGTCTACACCTGCAACTGCTTGAGGCTCACCAGCTTCTAACTGAAGCAACAGGTCAAATCTATTTTCCACATTCACCATAAAGCTGTCAGAAAAAGTTCTAGGCCTGTTCCCTGCTGCCACTTCCCACCTCTCTTTACCCTTCTCCCTCCTTAACCTGTCAAGATATCCCCTGGCCTTGTCTAACTCAGCCTGAAGGGCGGCAATTCCCCCCCCCCCCCTGTTCTAGTATCTTCCTATCTCTACTACAAATCCTACAAAACCACTGATGAGTCTCATTTACTTCCCCTATTCCCACGCAACTACAGTCATCCACATGGAAAAAACTATAGCACCCATCACACCAAAGCTCCGACCTAAAAATTCTACGGCAAGTCAAGCACTTTTCACTCATGATAAACGTAATAGTTTATTATGAATAAGTCAGTTAAATTACAGATAAACACGAAAATGTGGTTACACAAATTTGGCCTATACACAACTGTGTGTAAACAAAAACAAAAGTGCAAAGTTTCTGAAACAACTACTTAAATTTTACGCTACTTTCCGGAAATGCTAGTTAAATAATGAAGAGGTACGCTAAGTTAAATTGCTGGAGAGAGCAAGGAACAACTAAACGAAATTCTATAGATTTGCTGCAGCAGAACGTAAACAGAAAATACGACTGTACGGTCTTTTCGCGTTTTCTGCTATATTACGTAAAGATAAATGAAACCTTTAATGGTACACTTAAACGGCACACTAATACACTTATTTACCACGTAATCAGTACTAATCTATATGTTTTATAATCTAAAATGACTTATCTTTACGAGAACACCAAAACTCGCGCTAGTCGCCTGGCTGCAGGGTTTGTCATTGATATTGCCGGATAACTTCTGACATTTGTCATATTTGGTTCAATGATGACGCTAGTGTTTACAATATGTGTGTGTGTGCCTGTGTGTGTGTCTTTGCATATATGCTCTGCGTATCGAGATTTTAAATTTCCTGGAACAGCGCCGTGTTTGCATCTTGGAAATACCAGAGTGTACACCTGTTGAAATATCAACGGTTGACGATGGTTTCACCGGGCTACGTTCCCGTGAGTTACTTGAACTTGGTGAGAACTGATTTACTGAATGTCGAAGTAAACATGTTGCTAGGAAAATTGTTCCAATAACTACACGAAATCAAGAAAATACTTGGTGACACCAAGTTTTATATATATATATATATATATATATATATATATATATATATATATATATATATATATATATAAAACCGTATTCCCCGCCTGGGAGAAAACTCTGACGTTCAGTTCAACAGTCTAGTCTGTTGTTAATCATGTGCTCTAAAGTTTTGTAAAAGCGTGGCAGTAGTATATCAGTCTACATAACGTGCTTGCTAACAGCGCCTTCAACTTGTCCGGTCCTGGACTGTTATTCGTATCCCGTGCCAGTGCTCCTGGAAATCTTTTAACAGAACGTTCATTGAGAATACCATGTAGGTCATTCTCCTGTAAAACGTCTTCCATATCGTGTTTCATTGGGTCTGGCGTGCTGCAACGTAAAGTGAGAGTCACAATGTGTGACGGGCGCGTGAAGAATGTATCTACATACACCATACGGTGCGTGGCGGCTGGTACCCTGTACCACTAGTAGTCGTTTCCAGTCGCAGATAGAGCCATGGAAAACTGACTGTCTATATGCCTCCGTGTAACCCCTCATTTCTCGTATCTTCTCTTCATGCTCCTTACGTCGTTCTGCAGTCAGCTTCAAATGCCGGTTCTCTAAATTTTCTTAATAGTGTTCCTCGTAAAGAACATAGCTTTCGCTCTAAGGATCATTTATGTATTTACAAAATAACAGCTGTCCTGTCACACTTCTTTGGGGCACTCCTGACGATACTCTTGTCACTGATGAACACTCGCTGTCGAGAGCAACATACTGGGTTCTATTACTTAAGAAGTCTTCGAACCACTCACACATCTGGAAACCTTTTCCGTATGCTCGTACTTTCTTCAACGGTCTGCAGTGGGTTACCGTGTCAAATTCGTTTCGGGAATTCCAACCGAACCTGACTGGTTATCTGTTTTAAACTCTTTCAGTTGTTTCTCTGTGCAGGAATTCTTATTGCCATGTCATCCGTCATCCATAAGGGACTTCGTGCGAGGGTCAAACGATGATATGTTTGTACGATTCTCCGGCATGAAAAATTCCTTAAACACACAATTTCGAACTTTGGCTTTGGTTTTGCTATGTTCAACTGCCACGCCAGACTGGTCAAAAAGTGACTGAATAGAAACCGCAGACTCGTATAGCGACTTTAAATAGGACCAGAATTTCTGGTCCTATTTTTTCCTTCTGCTAAGGAATGTCGTTGGTAGTTGTATGCTCCACGCATGTATCTTTTCACAGACACACTTGTGCCTGTCGCCATTCACGCGCTCTGTTTTTAATCGACAGTACAACAGTCTTTGCTTCCGCAGCATTTTCCGAATTTCATTGCTAAATCATGGTGGGTCCTTCCCGACCTTAATCCACTTACTGGACCAGATCCATTGGACGTTCGTCGGATAGGGTTTACCTCATTCCAGACTGAGATCATTATAGTAGTTTTGCTGAGACAATCACATAGTATTTTGTAGGTGGCCCTTTTCTTTCGTTTCAATTTACGCTTCACTGTCGTTTATATGAGGTAGAATTGCGTGTAATGTTCACTAGTACAAGGCTGAATTGCATATAATGTTCGCTTGTACTAAAATGAATTGTGTATAATGTTCGATTGTAGGGTGTTGCCTATAAGTCTTCAATGCATGCCGTTCTTCTGTAATAGGAGTTAATCGTGCTTGGAAATGGATTCTGCCAAGGTCTCGCTAAGGCTGTAAAAATGCACCCTCTATTGAAATGGGATAGCCTCTGAGCGACCTCCTCCCATTATCCAAGCTCCAAATGTAGGAACTACCCTAAATGTCCTGTCAGGACATCGGAATACTATACCCTCAGATTTATTTTCTTGCTGTAGTGTGAATCTATGACCAGTCTTTCTATTCAATCACATTTGACGTGATTGGAGATAAACCTCAAAATATACCATATGGTACGATACATAAAGGAAACTTATTAACAACAGTCAGAGTAGGACATCAAAAAAAGATATTTCGCGATTCTCAAACGTACGTGTATTTACAGCACACGAACTGAATAACAATGACTGTTAAAGTGGCCAAAAGTGTGTCAGTCTTTACAGACAAGCACAAGACCAATTTTGGCAGACATAGAAATAATTGAAATGAACTGACATGAAGAAATATTAGATAATGAGGCGGCGGAGAGAGATAGTAGGTAGAACGTGATTCGGTGGGACTAGAACATTGTTTGACGATAACTTGACTTTCGGCATAGTTGATCTCGAGTGTGGTGAATGATCGTCTAGGGTTCTACCATCGTTAAATTAGTAGGTCTGGTGTCCTGGCTCGCTTCATAACAAAATGAACGAATAAATTGCTTGTGGAATTAGTTATACCAACGTCACGCACAAATTGCAGAGGCATGTGGCCTTGCGGCAGACTGTATCAATCGTGGAGGAAAGTATTGTCTTCTAAGAGTCCACCTATTATATGTGACGTGGCTACTCCCTCTGGGACTTACTTAAGGAACCCTGTTTCGAACAAAATAATCGACTAACTGCATGTTCTGAATGAACCATTCTGTGATGTTCGGTTGCTAGCCTATGACGAGAGTTTTACCTATAGTTTCATCTTGAAGGTGGTTCACTGCGTGTGAAAGCGGGATTCTTCGCAGAAAAGACTTCGTTTTAACCTAAAATAGAATTTTGTTGATAGTAATTGAAATTTTATTAATGTCAATACGTACTGAATCGCAAAAATCGGGGAAAAATGCCTCTATAATTGAGAACCATCACTTAGTTATTGTTATCTCTTAGGAGCGTACGTAAAATTAATACAAAAATTAAGAACTAAAGTTTTTCATTTCAATTTTGCTTTAGTTCATATCTTCTACTTGCTCTTAATGGAGTTTTAAATATAAACCCTATGTCATTACTCCATGTAGGCCTAGTGCCACAAATTCCGTTCTTATTAGGTGAAGGTTGAAGCGGTGGGGAAGAAGGAAGGAATGCTGAATAAAAGGATATAACTCTGTAAATAATAATTGTGATAGGTTTTACAGTATTTCTGGAATGCATTAGTTGATAAGTCCTTATCCGTAGATGAGTTTATGTCATGAAGAAGAGTCAAAGACAAGACAAGTTGTACAAAGGATAGAAGGTGTACTAGTCACCAATAGCACCTACAGACAGTTTAAATAATATTAGAATGTCACGTAATTTAGGTGAAAACTGAGATTTTAGTAGAGCATGATGCCTACGAATTTCCAAAAAATATTTTGTTCCGATCATCAACGCGGGTCTATAACGGACCTGAAATGTGAAGGAACCTTCTGTACGTAGTGTCTGTACGAAAGTAACGCAAACTGCCCCTTATTTGAAAAAAATCGAGCGAATTTGCACATCTTAAACACTAGTCTCCCATTCACGAGGACGTCGTTTCAGAAGGTTTCTTGGCCATCCAGACTTAGATTTTTTGTGGTTTCCCTAAATGGCGTAGAGAAAATGCTGTGTTGGTTTCCTCGAAAAGCACATGGTCGATTTCCTTCCACATCCTCCCCATCTCAGGATTGTACCCCTTCTCTAACAACCTCATCGTCGAGGTGATGTTCAACTCTATTCTTCCTTCCTCCTAGTTAAAAACGGTATTCCAAACATTTGCTGAATGTGAATTGGTATAGTAATAAAGAAATAGTTTCGAAATATGTTGTATTGTCCACAAGTTCAAAATGCTGTAAATAATAAGTAACACCAATATTTGAATAGTATTGTATGGAAGTGGGGACCTAGAAACAACGGAGATGTTTCGTCCCCGCCGTAGCCCGCAATGGTACACAACCCCACAACAGTCTTCAGCAATCCACTCGCACCACTGCCGCCCCACACCGAACCTAGGGCTATTGTACGGTTCGGCCCCCCGTAAATCCTCCACCCCCCAGGAACGTCTCACACCAGACGAGTGTAACCCCAATGTTTGCGTGGTAGAGTAATGATGGTGTACTAGTACGTGGAGACAGTGTTTGCGCAGCAAAAGCCGACATAGTGTAAGTCAGGCAGAATAAGGGAAAGCTGCTCGCATTCGCCTAGGCAGATGGAAAACCGCCTTAAAAACTATCCAAGGACCTCGACACTAATCCGCCGGATTGATACGTGTCGGGGATCGGCAGGCCTTCCCGCGCGGAAAGCAGTGCGTTGGACCGCACGGCTAAACGGGCGGTCAAGACCAACACTAAGTCTGTACACAAATGCCACATAATAAAATTCACTCTCAAAGTACTTCAGAATTGTTTCAACTTGGAGCTTATGTCAATAATACATAATGGATATGTTCATCGCATATGAGTTTTCACTCCATTCAGGCGTTTGCCGATCACGACAGTGATATTTTGAATCACGCCCCGCCCGAAAATGACATGCGTACGTGCATTAAGATAACAAACATTTCGATTTCAGTTGCAAGCAGCTTTCAAGTTGTACGATGATTCTTAAAGATGAGAACAAGATGGTGTCTGGTAGCACGCTCCATGCTACGCACATAGTCGTACGGCAAATTTTAACGCTTCGATTGCTACGTTCGTTTTGTGATCGATGATGTGATGCCTCACAACTGAAAATGGTGCGATTAAGCATCCAGTAAGCGCGCAGACTTAATCAACCCAGAGACTCGAAGAAGCGCCATGCAGCAGTGGAACGTAATGTGGGTCTGTATGAGCCTCTAAGTCAAATCACGCACACTAAAAGCACGTGAGACATTCCAACGTCGTACAAAAAATGTTATTGAAATTGTCTCACGAGTGAGGATCACACATACTTAGGGTTACAAGAAGTTGCGTGTTCCTTCTACGATATTTCAGAAAATCGTGGCAGAAGTGCTGCCGCTCTGCATGATTGTTGGTAGCGGTGGTCACAGGAATATGTACGGTCGCAAGAAGAGCGAGCTGCGGACGGCCACGTGCCACTACAGGGAGGGAAGACCACAGTGTACGGCGCGTCGTACTGCATCTGCAGCAGCAATCTGAGCACCAGCTGGCACCTCAGTGACACAACCAACTGTTACAAATCGGTTACTTCCAGGACAACTTCCAGCCAGGCGCCATGTAGTACGCATTCCACTGACCCCGGACCAACGCCATTTGCGACTACAGTGGTGTGAAGCGAGAGGTCATTGGAGGGCAGGGTGAAGTCTGTTGTGTGCTAGACACACTGGAGCTACACATGGAGTTACAGTCTCGGGTGCGATTTCGTATGACAACAGGAGCACTCTTCTGTTTATCACACGCACCCTGACTGCAAATTTGTTCGTCAGTCTGATGATTCGACCTGTGGTACTGCAGTTCATGAACAGCAATCCAAAGCGTGTTTTTGGATAATGCTCGCGCTGTTGTATCCCAGCATACTGTACAGAGTGAACGTGCTGCCTTGGCCTGCTCACGCACCAGATCTGAGCACTTACGGGACATCATCGGACGACAACTCCAGCGACATCCACAAACAGCATTAACCGACCCTGTACTGACCGACCAACTGCAGCAGGCACGTATCTCTGTCCCACAAACTTATATCCAGCACCTGTACGACACAATGCACGCACGTTTTCATGTTATATTTAACATTCTGGCTGGTAAACCAATTGTTCATGTACAAGAATTTCACGTTTTGCTATGGCTTATCACGTGCCTACATTAATCTGTGATCTTCCAATGTGAATCACTTAAATATGCTACCGATACTAATGTATTTCCGAAATTTCATAACTATACGTAGCTAGTTTTTGTAAAAATATTGAATGCTTGCTATTTCCCAGCTTTCAGATATTTATTAAAAGACAATTTCTATACATCATGAGCTACACTTATTTTTTGGTATTGCAATTTTTTCCATCAGTGTAGAGGCTGAAACGAAGTGATTTTCCTGCATAGGCTGTTTTTCTATCATTTGAAACAGTCACTCTATATCATTGATAAAATTCCTTCGAGCTTTCAACCACGCCAAGAGATTTAAAACTTCCGAGATTGTAGCCTAGTACTCCTCGGCCATTGTCAACTTCTGAGTGTCGTGTCATTGCTGATGCCGTCCATAAATAACCGTACTACCGCCTATGACGTCACTTAATGCCCACTCCAGTGCTATAAAAGGTAATGTTTCGGGTGCAAGATCGCCGCGCCCGTTTCAACCGTACAGTTGCAGAGACCCTAGCTGTGCTTTAATGCAGACCACCGCTGGTTGAGGATAGATTGGGACCCTGCCATCTGCAGGCTAAATCGGGCGCAGTGTTTTCGAAACCAAAATTATATTATATGACGTTTTTGTTGGTGTCTGTGACATTACAGGCGGCATCTAACCAAATTGACATAATCTGCCTCTCTGAACATCAAGTGACCACTGGTATAGATATGTTAGACATTTCAGGATTTAAGATAGCTTCCTACTTCTGCAGAGTAGATATCGATGGAGGAGGAATTGCCACATTTATTAAAAACTGCCATAAATTCAAGAACACTGACATTAAAAAATTCTGTTTAGAGCAGCATCTAGAAGCATGTACAACAGAAGTACAGTTCCATAACAGATCCTATATAATAGTAACTATTTACCGAGCACCTGCAGGAAATTACAATCTATTCATAAATCATCTAGAAGCTCTTTTGGGTTATTTAACCGGAAGAAACAAAGAAATTATGATTGCTGGTGACTTTAATACAAATTTTCTAATGCAAGCTTCCAGTAAACACTTACTGCAGTTAGTAATGGTGTTTTTCAATCTAATTCACACTGTAAACTTTCCAACTAGGATCACTAAAACCTCAACGACAGCTATTGATAACATTTTTATAGACAAATCAAAGGAACAAAATCATATCATAAAACCTGTAATAAATGGACTATCAGATCATGACATGCAGCTCCTTGTTTTAGATGTAAATTCTAAGCAGATTATCAAGACTGCTAAATCTGAGTACAGGAGAGTAGTCAATCAACCAAAAATTGAGTGTTTTAGAAAACTGCTCAAAGATATGAACTGAAAAGATGTTTATAGTGCTCATGACATGAATGAAAAACATAACACATTCATGAACAATGTCAGTACCATGTTTGAAAACTGTTTTCCTCTAAAAGTTACTCAAATTAAACAGAAGACTATAATCAAACCATAGATTACACAAGGAATAAAGATTTCCTGTAAGACAAAAAGGAAACTGTATCTGTCGACCAAGAATAGCTCCAATGCTGATGATTTAGCTAAATACAAGGAATACTGTAAAATATTAAAAAAAGTAATTCAGACTTCTAAACAAATGCACTACGAGAAGAAGATAGCAATGCCAGAGAACAAAATAAAAACAATATGGGATATAGTGAAAGAGGAGACTGGTAGAACCAGAAAGGAACAGGAGCAAATAGCATTAGGGGTAGATGATACATTAGTAACCGATGGGCATAGTGTGGCAAATCTATTTAACAAGTACTTTATATCCGTTACTTATAGAATGGAATTGTCAGGATCAGGAAATAATGCCGTTGAATATCTGAAACTAGCCTTTACAAATAGCTTCAGGTACATGAATATGTCACTCACTTCACCAAAAGAAATAACTTCCATAATAAAATGTTTAAAAACAATGCATTCTAGTGGTTATAATGAAATATCAACAAAGTTAATTAAGGCATGTTCTTGTGAGTTTAGTACAATTCTAATTTACTTGTGTAACCAGTCAATTATAACTGGGACATTTCCTGACTGGCTAAAATATGCAGATGTTAAGCCTCTATTCAAAAAAGGGGATAAAGAGATACCATCAACTACAGACGGATTTGCAGCATTCTAAAAATTTTAGAAAAAGTAATGTACAGGCAGCTTCTCAACAATCTCACCACAAAAAACATATTATCAAGGACACAGTTTAGATATCTGAAGGGTTCTGATATCGAGAATGCTATTTACACCTACAGTGAAAATGCACTTATTTCATTAAATAACAAGTTACAAGCAGCAGGTATTTTCTGTGATTTGTCAAAGGCATTTGATTGTGTGAACCACAACATCCTTTTAAATAAATTAGAATTCTATGGTGTCATGGGCAGTGCTGCAAAATGGTTCACGTCATACCTCGATAACAGGTAACAAAGAGTGTCAGTGAAAGGGACTAGTGAATTAAGTGACCAGTCATCATCAGAATGGGAAGAAATTACATGTGGTGCCGCACAAGGATCTATCTTAGGGCCATTGCTTTTTCTTGTGTACATTAATGATCTCTCAACAGTTACACTGCCAGAAGCAGAGTTCGTTTTGTTTGGAAATGGCGCAAGTATTGCAATAAATAGTATGTCGAGTGTATTTCGAGAAAGATCTGCTAATAATATTTTCATGGATATTAATAAATGGTTTCCACCAACTGCTGTCTGCTTTACGTCTGCTGTGCAGCGAGCTACGTTAATTTAAGTATTAACAGTATTTTTCTTACTTGTCACTTCTTCTTCCAGGTGTTTTTGCTTTTAGGAAGCTTTAATTGTCGAGTGCTAGTAACTGTGTTCCATAGATTTCGTGTTTGTTTTGAATACAGTCAGAGAGTCCCTTTAGTCAGTTGTAGTGCCGGT
Organism: Schistocerca piceifrons; assembly: GCF_021461385.2. Lineage (NCBI taxonomy): Eukaryota > Metazoa > Arthropoda > Insecta > Orthoptera > Acrididae > Schistocerca > Schistocerca piceifrons. The sequence goes on from NC_060149.1 coordinate 7,391,031, forward strand.
AGTGCTAGCGTTTGTTTCGAATACAGTCCACAGACAGGTAGTGCTTATTTTCATTGTTATCTACAAGAAGTGTCTGGTAACCACAGTTTAGTCAGCTATCAGCCGCCTTTAGTGAATTAGCAGTCTAGTTAAAAGTTGATTAACTCTCTACAGTAAACTGATTTCTTAGGATGGATAAGATGTGTGACTGCTGTGTACGGACGCAAGAGGAACTGGCCACTGTTCGCGAACAGCTGAACGTGTTGATGGCCGCGGTCAGCCGTCTTCATGCTGCTGCCTCGGAGTGTAGCGGCAGTGGGGAGGCTGGTGCGTCGCATGGTACACCTCAGGTGTTACATGCTTCACCCATTGTCCATGCTGTCGAGACATCTTCGCGGGTACCAGGCGCGGTTGGGCAACCCTCTCCCCAAGGGGAGTGGCGGGTTCAGCGGCGTTCACGGCGCACGAGGCGGAGGGTCAATGTGGACGCTGGCCGTGTCATCGCCCGCTTTGCCTGTGAGTGGACGTGTGGCTGCTCCTTCGGCAAGGTCCGAGCAGGCACACGGGGGAAGGGGTTTGTTACTGGGAGCTCCAACGGTAGGCGGATGATGGAGCCCCTTAGGGAAATAGCGGAAAGGTCGGGGAAGAAGAACAGTGTTCACTCTGTCTGCTTGCCGGGGGTTCTCATCCGAGATGTGGAGGAGGCCCTGCCGGCGGCGATAGAGAGCACTGGGTGCACCCGACTGCAAATTGTTGCTCATGTCGGCACCAATGACTCCTGCCGTCTGGGTTCAGAGGTCATCCTCAGTTCGTACAGGCGGTTTGCGGAATTGGTGAAGGCGGAAAGCCCCGCTCGCGGGGTGCAATCTTAGCTAACTATTTGTAGTATCGTTTCCAGAACCGATCGCGGTATTCTGGTTTGGAGCCGAGTAGAAGGCTTAAACCAGAGGCTCAGACGATTCTGTGGAGATCTGGAGTGCAAATTTATCGACCTGCGCTATCGGGTGGAGAAATGTAGGGTCCCCTTGAATAGGTCAGGCGTGCACTACACGCTGGAAGCGGCTACAAGGGTAGCGGAGTACGTGTGGAGTGCACATGTGGGTTTTTTAGGTTAGAGAATTCCCTCCCTAGGCTCGACAAGACGCCTCCTGAGACGCGGCAGGGTAGGAGTAGAAAAATTCAACAGGAAATAACAATATTAATGTGCTAATAGTAAACTGCAGGAGCGTCTATAGAAAGGTCCCAGAACTGCTCTCATTAATAAACGGTCACAATGCCCACATAGCACTAGCGACAGAAAGTTGGCTGAAACCAGACGTAAACAGCAATGTAATCCTAAACTCAGATTGGAATGTATACCGCACAGACCGGCTGGACAGTGAAGGGGGAGGCGTGTTTATAGCGATAAGAAGTGCAATATAGTAGAAGGAATTGACGGACATCCGAAATGTGAAATAATTTGGGTGAAGGTCACGGTTAAAGCAGGCTCAGACATGTTAATTGGATGTCTCTATAGGCCCCCTGGCTCAGCAGCTGTTGTGGCTGAGCACCTGAAGGATAATTTGGAAAATATTTCGAGTAAATTTCCCCACCATGTTATAGTTCTGGGTGGAGATTTTAAATTGCCGGATATAGACTGGGAGACTCAAACGTTCATAACGGGTGGCAGGGACAAAGAATCCAGTGAAATTTTTTAAAGTGGTTTATCTGAAAACTATCTTGAGCAGTTAAACAGAGAACCGACTCGTGGCGATAACATATTAGACCTCCTGGTGAAAACAGACCCGAACTATTTGAAACAGTTAACGCAGAACAGGGAATCAGCGATCATAAAGTGGTTACTGCATCGATGATTTCAGCCGTAAATAGGGATATTAAGAAATTTAGGAAGATTTGTCTGTTTAGCAAAAGTGACAAAAAGCAGATTACAGAGTACCTGATGGTTCAACATAAAAGTTTTGTCTCAAGTACAGATAGTGTTGAGGAACAGTGGACAAAGTTCAAAACCATCGTACAATATGCGTTAGATGAGTATGTGCCAAGCAAGATCGTAAGAGATGGAAAAGAGCCACCGTGGTACAACAACCGAGTTAGAAAACTGCTGCGGAAGCAAAGGGAACTTCACAGCAAACATAAACATAGCCAAAGCCTTGCAGACAAACAAAAATTACGCGAAGCGAAATGTAGTGTGAGGAGGGCTATGCGAGAGGCGTTCAATGAATTCGAAAGTAAAGTTCTATGTACTGACTTGGCATAAAATCCTAAGAAATTTTGGTCTTATGTCAAAGCGGTAGGTGGATCGAAACAAAATGTCCAGACACTCTGTGACCAAAATGGTACTGAAACAGAGGATGACAGACTAAAGGCCGAAATACTAAATGTCTCTTTCCAAAGCTGTTTCACAAAGGAAGACTGCACTGTAGTTCCTTCTCTAGATTGTCGCACAGATGACAGAATGGTAGATATCGAAATACACGACAGAGGGATACAGAAACAATTAAAATCGCTCAAAAGAGGAAAGGCCGCTGGACCTGATGGGATACCAGTTCGATTTTACACAGAGTACGCGAAGGAACTTGCCCCCCTTGTTGCAGCGGTGTACCGTAGGTCACTAGAAGAGCGTAGCGTTCCGAAGGATTGGAAAAGGGCACAGGTCATCCCCGTTTTCAAGAATGGACGTCGAACAGGTGTGCAGAACTATAGACCTATATCTCTAACGTCGATCAGTTGTAGAATTTTGGAACACGTATTATGTTCGAGTATTATGACTTTCGTGGAGACTAGAAATCTACTCTGTAGGAATCAGCGTGTGTTTCGAAAAAGACGGTCGTGTGAAACCCAGCTCGCGCTATTCGTCCACGAGACTCAGACGGCCATAGACACGGGTTCCCAGGTAGATGCCGTGTTTCTTGATTTCCGCAAGGCGTTCGATACAGTTCCCCACAGTCGTTTAATGAACAAAGTAAGAGCATTGGACTATCAGACCAATTGTGTGATTGGATTGAAGAGGTCCTAGATAACAGAACGCAGCATGTCATTCTCAATGGAGAGAAGTCTTCCGAAGTAAGAGTGATTTCAGGTGTGCCGCAGGGGAGTGTCGTAGGACCGATGCTATTCAAAATATTCATAAATGACCTTGTTAATGACATCGGAAGTTCACTGAGGCTTTTTGCGGATGATGCTGTGGTATATCGAGAGGTTGTAACAATGGAAAATTGTACTGAAATGCAGGAGGATTATTCAGCGAGTTGTCGCATGGTGCAGGGAATGGCAATTGAATCTCAATGAAGACAAGTGTAATGTGCTGCGAATACATAGAAAGATGGATCCCTTGTCATTTAGCTACAAAATAGCAGGTCAGCAACTGGAAGCAGTTAATTCCATAAATTATCTGGGAATACGCATTGGGAGTGATTTAAAATGGAATGATCATATAACGTTAATCGTTGGTAAAGCAGATACCAGACTGAGATTCATTGGAAGAATCCTAAGGAAATGCAATCCGAAAACAAAGGAAGTAGGTTACAGTACGCTTGTTCGCACACTGCTTGAATACTGCTCAGCAGTGTGGGATCCGTACCAGATAGGGTTGATAGAAGAGATAGAGAAGATCCAACGGAGAGCAGCGCGCTTCGTTACAGGATCATTTAGTAATCGCGAAAGCGTTACGGAGATGATAGATAAACTCCAGTGGAAGACTCTGCAGGAGAGACGCTCAGTAGCTCGGTACGGGCTTTTGTTGATGTTTCGAGAACATACCTTCACCGAGGAGTCAAGCAGTATATTGCTCCCTCCTACGTATATCTCGCGATGAGACCATGAGGATAAAATCAGAGTGATTAGAGCCGACACAGAAGCATACCGACAATCCTTCTTTCCACCAACAATACGAGATTGATATAGAAGGGAGAAAAGATAGAGGTACTCAAGGTACCCTCCGCCACACACCGTCAGGTGGCTTGCGGAGTATGGATGTAGATGTAGATGCATAAAGTATGAAGAAGAGAAGACAGAAGAGGTTGACAGTCTTAAATTCCTGGGGTTAAAACTTGATAATAAATTCATTTGGGAGGAGCACATCACAGAACTGCAGAAACGCCTTAACAAATCTGTATTTGCAATTTGAGTGTTAGCAGACATAGGCGACATAAAAATGAAAAATCTTGCATACTTTGCCTACTTTCATTCCATAATGTCATATGGTATAATATTTTGGGGTAACTCTTCAAGTCAAACAAAAGTTTTCAGGGTCCAAAAGCGTGTAATACGTATTATTTGTGGAGTAAATTCACGGACGTCCTGTAGAAACCTCTTCAAAGAACAGGGTATACTAACTACTGTCTCTCAGTATATTTACTCCTGAATGAAATTTGTCCTAAATAATATATCTCTTTTTCCAGCAAACAGCTCAGTTCATACATACAATACCAGGAACCAAAATGATCTGCACAAGGACGTAAAAGCATTTACTTAAGTTCAAAAAGGGGTCCACTACTCAGGAACACTCATCTTCAGTAATTTGCCAGCAAACATAAAAAAATTAGTTACAAATATAGATCGGTTTAAAAGGAGCCTGAAAGACTTACTAGTGGCCAACTCCTTCTACTCCATTGACGAATTTTTTAATAGAAACAAACGATGTATTGTATATATTCATACTATTAGTATTGTTATTTCGGCTTAAAAAAGAAATTGACATGTTCCACATCCACGAGGATCTCCTCAGCACCGATCTATGGAACGAAAAACTAATCTAATCTAATCTAATCTAGCACAGTGGTTTAAGGACGGCACTACAACCGTACGACAGTCAACACTTGACAATCGCCGAAGACGTTGTGGAAAGCTCTAGACAATCTGATCAGTATATTTATCCGTGAAACTGCGTACTCTTACACACTACACTTTATACCATCATTAAGGATTAACCAATTTCATCCCCTTGGAAATTTTCAGCTACATCACTCCAAAAATTACATTGCTCTCACATATTACGTTTATTGTGATCACCACAGCGGAATGGGGACAAACATCTGATGACGGTCCTAGAAATAGTGTAGGATCCGTATTAAGTACTGGCACATTTATCACAGATGTTCTTATGTAAAACGAACATTGTGCAGCCCACATTCACGTTTTGTCACCATACAAGCATTCATAACACATGAAATAGGTCATAGCAGCTCTTGAATCGGAAACAAATATGGTGTTGTCGACATCTTAAAATCAATAATTATACACCTGGCAATCTCAAAACGTGCAGTCTCTCACTTCAATGACATTTTCTGCACTAGGAAGTTTCCATATCGAGCTTTTATGTGGCACAACTGTGGCTCAAATTAATGTCCGGATGTACCAACTTTGGTTTCCTAAATTATTGCAGCGGTTTTCATGACAACATTCTAAGTAATATCTTTGCCGTTTTCCATTCGCGGTCTTTTCCAGTACAGGATAATGCCCCTCTCTGAAGACCAAAACGTCGATAGGGTCTTTTTCTTAAGCCTACCTTCCTTTTTACTGCTGGAGGCTATTTTCTCTATATTAAAGGGGTATATTTTGTGGTGCTATAGCCGTGTAGTTAATACACCTCTAAACCAAGATATTATGAACCACTTCCCACGCCGAGGTTGAATGCCGCCTGACATTGCGGGCACGTGACACGCTATAAACACTATGTAAAGCGCAACAGAGACGGATGGGGATCACCTTAGTGAAGGTATGGGCTGTAAATGGGGAAATCCACTGAGATAAGCGACTTTGTCAATGACAGGTTATTATTGTGCAAAGCATGTGAATCATTATCTCGTAAACGGCGAAGCTGGTCGAATGTTCAGGTGCTATTGTCCCGAGTATCTACAGAAAGAGGTAGAAGGACAGTGAAACTACCAGTAGGCGCTAAGTTGTTGGAAGTCCACGACTCTTCACAGAACGTAATGTTCGGAGACCGGGTAAAAGGATCATCATTGGGAAATAGTGACCAAGCCGGAAACGAATTCGATGTGCACGCTGAATTTCTGCTGTGGGTTCTCATCCGAAACGTGTAGGCGGCAGTGTGTAGCCGCCTGCAAGTTGTGCCTCACATCAGCGGTAATGACATCTGTCACTTGTGTTCTGAGGCCTTCCTCAGTTCATACGGGTGGTCGCAAGATGTGGTGAAGACTGCTGGCCTCGCGCGTGGGGTGCAAGCAGAGATCACTTATTTGCAGCATCGGTCTCAGGAGTGATTGCGGTCCTTCGGTGTGGATCCGAATCGAGGGTCTCCACCAAAGGACCCATCGATTATGTGACTGCACTGAATGAATATTTCTGGCCCTGCGTTATGGCTTGGAGAATTTTAGGACTCCCCTTGACAGGTCATGAGTGCACTACACTAAGGAAGAGGGTGCTCGGGTAGGAGAGTACTTGGGAACTTTACAGGGTAGGCGGTAGTTCGAGGTCCTCTGATGAACACCTGCTTATCAGCACCCAGAGGGCGAAATCAGACCTCATCCACAGTAAAGACACTTCGATTTTCGAAATTCTAACAGTAAAGTGTCTAATTATTCATAACAAAGTTAATGAACTTACTAACCGCCAGGAAATTTTTTACACATAAATTATTCTCAGAATCGAGTAGGAAGCTCTGAAACATTTATGTAGGCATGAAACGTTTATCGAAAATACACATTAGAAATCATAGAGCAGGGAGTGTTCATATCAGTCGACAAAAATGTTTTGTCTATCGAGGTCGAAATTGAGTCTGACCGTAAAGTTATCTGGACGCACGTAAGACGTCTAGGTGAGCTCGAGTTAACTATCGGATGTTTTACCACCACCAAATTCAGCAGTCGCAGTTTAAGAATCGTTGAAAGAGAGTTTACGCTCAGTAGCGCGGAAATACCAATCTCTTGCAATATTTGTTCTAGGTGTCTTTAACCAACGGAGTATAGACTTGGACATCTATGGATTCATTGCTGGTGCTGTACAGAGGCGGTCATTGCAGTACTTTTGAACATGTTTACTGAAAACGGTCTTGAGCAGCTAGTTCAACTCCAACACGCAATGGAAATATTGTAGGCCTTGAAGCTTCAGACATGCTTGATCTTATCGACCGTGTTTGTTATCGACACGGAGTAGTGGTAATGGTATTATCATAGCGACGATGGTTACTAAAGTTAATAAATCCAGAAGGCTAGGAGAGTGCTTTTGCTTGAAAATGCAGTTACGCAGAGGTTATTAGCATACAACTTAGAAAGTAAATGAACATCTTTTAGTTCCAATTTGATGGACGTACAGCATTTACGAACAAAGTTTGAAAGGACTTTAAATAGCTCTCTGGAGAAGTGTGAGAGATCCCCCGTGTTTTAATAACGTAATTGTGAAATTACTGAGGAAGTGGAACCTGTAGCATGCTCAGTAAAAAAAAAAAAAAAAAAAAAAAGGTCGCAGGCGGCGACAGACTGAAGTGCGTAAAATGGTCGAAGCATACCACTACTACTACCGTAATACCTTAGCAAAACATCTTGCCGAAAATATTGTGTTCCTACGTAAAATCGCCAAGCGGACTGAAGGCGTCTATCCATTCACTCGTCCAGTCGGGTGCGGGAATAGAAGAAAGCAAAAGCAAAGAGAAGCTTTAAATATCGGAGTTTAAGAAATCACTCACGCTGGAGGATCATAAAAACGCACCGTTGTCTGACCGTCCTACTGGTAATAGGCAGCCGTGGCATAGAGCAGCAGCTGACACAGTTGAAAACAAATAAGTCGTCAGTTACGGATGGAATCCCAATTCGGCTTGATAGAGAGCAACTACAGCAATCTCCCCTTGCTTAGCTTGCAATTATCACTGACCTCTCACCCGTCGCCAAGTCCAAAAGAGACTGGAAAAAAGCGCGGGTGTCTTCTATGTACGTATAAGAAGGATAAAAGAACGAACCTGGACAATTACAGACCAACAACCTTAATAACGGTTTATTGCTGAGTTCTCGAACATATTGCAGGAGCACGCCAGATGCAGCCTCCTAAATTGGTGAAGGATAGTCGAGCAGAGGCGCAGAGTTGTAATCTTATGGTGCACAAAAGACGCTAATGACATATCATTCGCTTAGCACTAATTTATTTCCGGAAGTTTTAAAACCACTTTTTCTTCTTCCCAGTGCGTGGTGTGCCCGCGTTGCTCAGAGCCGCAGTGTAGCGCGCCAGTGCCCCGAGAGATACCTAGTGGCGCAGCGTCTGGCGTAGTCTGAGGTCAGTGCCCCGCCCTGTCGCACGAGGGTGCGCCGGCCGGCGCGGCTGTGTAGCTGCGTTTAGGCTCGTTCCGCGATATCTGCGTGCCCCTCTTACCAATTATCACGATGCAACGCGGGCGGAACACAAAACAGCAACACCGACGACAGCCCGAGAGGCCGTCCCAACATACAGCTCCTAAGGCAGAGAGGGTTAGGGACGCCTGGTGCAGTACCTTTAAAACAATACAGAGCAGGCACAACATTATTTTGTCAACGGGACTCTCGTAAATAGCTACACCTAGGGACAATGCAAGCACGCCTTTCAGGCTGCAAATTTTGCTATACGTTAGGCCAGTCCGGAACACTGACAGGCTCAGCAAAGGGAGACACATTCAGTCACCAATACATCATCGTGTCATCGACTGCTATGAAACCGTCGCCTTCCTTCCACTCATTCTCAGAGTCTGCAGCACTGGTATCTGGCTCTGCCAGTTGCAGGAGGACCTAGTGAGTACGACGAAGTGTTACCAGCCAATGTCAGCTCGGAGTCTACTGCTATAAGTCCACAGCCGTGTAGTTGAGGGCCACGCCGATCTTTCGGGGATGAAGAACAAATCTGCCTTTCCGCAAGCTGTTCAACTTGGAAGCAAGGCGCCTGTGCCACCACTCCTGGGCACTACTGTAGTGTGGTGGTGGCATTAGCTTGCTGAAATGTAAACCCAGGGTGCCTTGCCACGAAGGGCAACAAAACGGGTAGTGTAACATAGTCGATATACCGCTGTGTGTAAGGGTGCCGCGGGTGACAACCGAAGGCGTCCTGCAACGAAAAAAAAAGGCACCCTAGACCATCACTTGGTCCCTATGCCGGGCAGCAGCGAGGTTGGTATCCGAGCGCCGTCTCGGGCCGCTAAAGACCCGCCTTCGGCCTGGAATCCCACTGACTGACGTAGAACTGACGAATGCCGCTTCGAACTGAGCCCCGAGGACCTATGAAGAAGTGTCTGGAGATTCCCCAGACAGCGGTGAGATACCAACTACACTGACGCCTGCCATACATCCCGGCAACCTGAAATGATGATCGGTGGTGCCACTTCATTTCGTAGCAGGAAACATTTGCTTGTCATCCACGGCACGCAAGCAGCTCAGCCGTACGCCGACGATATTCTACTCCCCGTATTATTGCCTTTCATGGCAAGCTCATTTTTTTGGCACATTTCAGTAGCGGGGTTGGGGTGTTTTGGGGGCAGGAGACCAGACAGTGAGGTCATCGGTCTCATCATATTTGGGAAGGATGGGGAAGGAAGTCGGCCACGCCCTTTGAAAGGAACCACCCCGGCATTTGCCTGGAGCGATTTAGGGAAATCACGGGAAACCCAATCAGGATGTCCGGACGCGGGACATGGCAAGCCATCCTGGGCTTACATTTCAGCAAGATAATGCCACCCGTACATGGCGAGAGTTTCTACTGTTTGTCTTCGTGCTTGCCAATTCCTACTTTTGACCAGCAAGGTCGCCGTATCTCTCTCCAATTGAGAACGCTTGGACCATTATGGGAAGCACATTCCATCCAGCTCTGGATTTTGACGACCTAAAGCGCCAATTTGACAGAATTTGGCACGGTATCCCCCGAGAGGACATCCATTAACTCTGTCAACCAGTGCAAATCACAATACTTGGTTGCATAAGGGCCGGAGGAGGACCAACGGATGATTCGCTTGCTCAGTGGGTGAAGCTCTTCCGCTTCAGTAAAACATCCCACTTTTCTGAAGTTGTAATCATTTGTTTGTCTGTACATGTTGATTTTCGTTCCATTCGAATAATTCCTTCGTGATGCGTCTTTTTTGCTTCAGAGAGTATTTTATTGATTTGATTGATTGACTGATATTAGTGATCCATCGATATTATTGATTGCCAATGTAAAACGTTATTTATCCCTGTCTTCGAACGTAGACAACTCAAAGTCCAAAGGTCAAATATGTCCTTGTGTCCCCATTATTCCTACTTACACTGCCTGACAAAAAAGGTGAAGCACCCAGAAGACATGGCCAGATGTCAATTAACTTGACGCACGTACTCAACATCAGCGAGTAAGTAAATGATACAGGATACCATTCGCTGTGATACATAGAGCGGTCGCCACAGTCCTTTAGTGTTGTTCAAGTTTAGTGTTGTTATCAATCCTGGTAAGGTATGTAAGGGGCGTGAACAGTGACAGATGCGTAGTAGTCACTCTGGAGCACTCACGGGTGCCACACTTATCATCACCGGACAGACTTTGAAAGGATCCTAATCGTGGATCTCTATTTGGCTGGCTAGTCGAGTCGTGCAATAGCCACATTTGTGGGGTATTCGGATGTGACAGTGGCCCAATATTGCACTGTATGGAAACGTGAGGACAAGCATTCTGGTCATAAAGTTTCCGGTCGACTAATTCTGATCACCCAAAGGGAAGATGGCCGTATTGTGCACGAAGCCCATCGTAGCCCCTTCACAGCTGCGCACCTAATTCATGAGCACTTGTCAGAGACTTGCTGCAGGTGGGCTGCTGTTAACATCACAACACAAACACATGCGTTTGGAGTGGTGCCATGCCTGGGATGCATGGACTGCTGATGAATGGCGGCACAGTGTGTACAGTGATGAATAACGGTTCTGCACTAACATGGATGATCATCGTTGGTGAGAAGAGCGGCGAACTGGGTAGAGGTCTCATTCTTTCAATGTTTTGTAGATGCACACTGTTGTTACTCCTGACATCATGGTGCGGAGCCATCAGGTATGACTTAAGGTTATGGCGGTTCTAGGCGCTCCAGTCTGGAAACGCGCGACCGCTACGGTCGCAGGTCCGATTCCTGCCTCGGGCATGGATGTGTGTGATGTCCTTAGGTTAGTTAGGTTTAAGTAGTTCTGAGTTCTAGGGGACTGATGATCTCAGATGTTAAGTACCATAGTGCTCAGTGCCATTTGTCATCATAGTTTCCTCAAGAAAACTCTGATGGCACACATTCTGCGTATTCATGTATTACCTCTCCTGCGACAGTATTATGGTACTATTTTGCAACATTACAATGCCAGTAAGATCCCCAGTTCTGTCCCTGAAAGAACATGTTTGCGACCAAGTCAGACGTGAACTTCGTACCAGTCCCAATATCTCTAATAGACAAGTTGTAAAGACAAGTTGCAAAATGACACACTTTCCAATCGAATTAGTGCATCCATTCTAACCAGATTTGGTGCAACATGTTACTGATAAGTGGGCTCGTACTACCAAGTTCCTTGTAAATTTGACTCGATTTTGTAATTATTGTTATGACATCGCATACCCTCTCACCCCGAGAAGTTTCATTTCGTTGCTTCCTCCTCTTGTGGATACTTCTTTTGTTAGATAATGTGTTTAAAGACTTGCGTTTTTGACTGTGACTTTGCCCATGTATGCATGTGGCACATAAATTGCATACACCTTCTCCTCCCCAGTCTCTGTGTTATTTTCTCCTCCTGTTTCTTTCTTTCCACCTCCTCCATCCTTCACTCAGTTCACATGCTCCTCCCCTTGCCGGTTTCCATCTCTTCTTCTCCATCTCTCCGTCCATTTTCCACCTCTCTGCCCATGTCCTCTTCCCTCGTCTCCTCCTCCCGTTCTGTTTGTCTGTCTCCTCGTAATCCTCTCTCTGTCTGCCTCCTCTTCTCTTTTCCTCCTTTTGGAACTGCCTCTCCACCTTCGGCCTGTCTCCAGCACCTCCCCTTTCTCTCTGTCCATCTTTTCTTCCCCCTCTCTTTGTTCACACCTTCTCTCCCCACCCTCTCTTTCTCCCCCTTTTGCTGTCCATCTCCTTCTCCCAAGTCTCCCCTCTCTCTGATCACGTGTACCCATTCGTATGTGTACTCCCTGGAATGTGTTCCGATGCTAAATGCGCAAAATGCCAGACATGCATGATAGCGTGCATATCAGGAGCTACCAACTATTTTTCAACGTCACCCCCAACCCTATGGGAACTACGTGGTACTTACCCCACAGTATTTCTTTCCATGCAGTTCTTACTATGTGTGCCAAATTTGGTTGTAATCTGTAATCGATTCATGTGTAAAACAAACATACATCAATCGGTATATACATAGATTTTGATAGTATAGTATCCAATTCCTCGGATACTACTAAATAATATGCCTTTTTTGGATGGCAACATTATGTATGAGTAAAGTATAAGTAAAATAAATCAGAATTAATTTTGTGACGTGCCTATATACGATTGGATCTCACTAGTTTTGGAATAATTCAGGACAACTGTCGCTGACTCTTTTGACACTAGTTTTGAAGCAGTTCATTTCGTTGAGGTAGCTGCATTTCAACATACAGTTCCTGTAGGGATCACTCACATCTACACAAAGTTTCTTTTAATTTACGATGTGCCTTGTGCATATCACTTGAGAGGTGATTAAGAGATGATTAATGCCTTCTGTTTTTTGTGCAAACTTCTCCAAAAAATGTTACAGCGGATCACTAATTTGCTTCCGATAAATGCTACGTATCTGTTCCTTTTGTTCACCACAGCTGGTAGCCAGCAGATAATAATGGAATAGACATCGCATTTCACTTTTTGGTGAGACATTAAGAATATCTACTAGCAACGTTAGAAAATACGTCGTATTACATGGAAGTTCCATTCTACAGTGACCACACTGATTTGGAAGCGCCAAGCACCATGCTCTTGACGTAGAGCAGTACCTCTAATGGACGGTCTCTTGAAGGACGTCTACGACGCCATTATGTGAGCTATTTCTGCTTGTCCGCAGACAGCGTGTAAACACTCTGCTGCTAGACGATGATGAATATCGTGTCATTCACAGTGAGCGGATGGTATCAGGCACATGCTGTCATCTTGCCTGCATGGGAACAGTGTATCAGCATAGTTCTTGACTGCCACCGTGAAAGACTTAGTTCTGATGTAACGCTTGACTCCTAATTGCAGTCAGGTGATCTCGAATCGTTACGTGGGCATATCTATTTAGGCTCTTCACGAACCTCCTAACTCAATATGTGGAAAATTCTCCTTGTATGTTCACTAAACAAGCAACTGTGCGTTGGATCGAGGATCTTCTTCAGAGGGTAGTTCTCCCCTTTGTCTCGATGGAGTTCGAACTCCTTGAAGTTTAAAGGTAACAAATTATACCTTCTCTTATGGAGTTATCGCCTGTTTTTCCGCTTTTCAGATTTTTCTCCTTCTGCCAGTCTGTGAGCAGTGAGATGTGGCGGGTTACATAATGTACCTACAGAATTTGGCCCTTTTCTATCAATGTCGCTGATAGTACGCAGGAAGAAAGCTTGTCGATACCCGTCCACAGGAGCTCAGATTTCTCTAATATTGGCGTTGCGATCAATGTTGAAGATATGCAAGAGATTTTCAATAAATAATGTCCAAAGTTTTTCACTGTTATTAATACTGGGGAAACGTCATTTAGGTGCTTTAAATTTAATCTTTCTCCCCTCACTTGTGTCAAGCTTCGAAAAATTGCGACAGACGACAGAGCCGTAGTGAACCATCTAAGTGACATCTGCGCAAGACTTCGTTACAAGCAGCATGCTGTAACTGAGTTCTTTGTTGTGGAAATAGAAACCGTGGTGAACATACATAAGCGTTTGTGTGTAGTGTATGGTAATGATACTGTTGGTAGGAATACCGTTGGGCTATCGTTAGGGCGTCCGGAAGTGGAGAAACAGAGTTCCATGATCTGCCACGTTCGGTAGGCCCGTCACAAACACTTCTTCCGCTAACGTGATTAGCGCGAATGCCATTATTCTTATACAACGGCGCATCACCACTCGACGGTTGGCTATACAGCTATCGGTGAGCATTGGAAGAGCGTGTGCAATGATTTAAATTTTTAAATACTCCAATCTTCGCTCAAGATGAGTTCCACGAATGGTAAACAGACCACAATATTCATAGAAAATTCTTTTCATCGCCACTGTTGGTGCAGTTTGGGACCAGTGGAGAAGCATGTCTGTCATGGACCATTACAGGTGACGAAAGGTGGTTGCATCACTTAGTATCGAAAACAAAAAAGCAGTCACTGTAAAAGTAACACTAACACATGCAGTCATTAAAAAAGAAGGCAGCTCCATCTGCTGGCAGAGTCAAGACGACAGACTTTTAAGATAGTGATAGTGTGACTTTCGTGAATATGTTGCCAAAAGATCAACAATTAATTCAGAGCCATATGTAAAAAAGTGAGCAAATTCAGGAACCCATACCGACGCGTTCACTATGACAATTGTTCAAAAGAAATCTTGATCCAATACGACGATGTTTGTTCACATACAAATCTCAGAACCGAGAAACACATTAACAAATTGGGTCGAACATAATTATCTCTTCCCCTTATCGCCCATACATGCTGATCTTAGACTTCCATAGGTTTGTGTCACTAAAGGATTCTCCACGTGGTTCACGCTTTGAAGATGATAACAGCGTAATTTATGCCGTGAAAACGTAGCTACGAGTATACGACTAGAGCTTGTAGCAACGACAAAATTCTTGCTCTTTCGCAACGTTGGCACAAGATCACAAAATGGCTCTCAGCAAAAATGGTTCAAATGGCTCTGAGCGCTATGGGACTTAACTTCTGAGGTCATCAGTTCCCTAGAACTCAGAACTACTTAAACCTAACTCACCTAAGGACATCACACACATCCATGCCCGAGGTAGGATTCGAGCCTGCGACCGTAGCGGTCGCGCGGTTCCAGACTGTAGCGCCTAAAACCGCTCGGCCACACCGGCCGGCCACAAGATCACAGATCGCTATGGAGACTACTCACAAAAATAGCACACGTAAAAGAAAAGTTGACTGACATTTACACAAATTCCTTGCTCTATCGAAAAAATACGTTCCGAGAAACGTTGTGGACGTTCTCTGCAATGCAAAACGTCTCTATTGTAATGTCTCACACTGCAGTTTATTCAGAATCTCTGTGATCCTCTCACGCTGGCTAAACAAATCCGTGACGAATCGTTCAGGCCTTCTTGGAATGTTTTCTAAGTCATCCGGCAGAGGGCCGGCGCAAGGCACGTGCTAAACGTGAGGCCGCACGGGGCGTCACTCTCCGAGGGGACAAACTCAACATTGATGCCCAGGAAGGGATTCGAAAACAAACCTCGGAGGGAGCGGCTTCTGGAACTGTGGCACGGCCCCTCGACTACCTGCCGGCCGCCCCTGTTGAACAAGGGGGGGGAGAAGGACTAATTTGTTCCTCGCCACTGTGGCAGCACCGTCGTGTTTACGCCGGAGGAACGGAGAGGGGGAATCAGTCTGGCGTACACGCCAGTGTTATGAGTGGGGTGCTGTCAGCCTGTTACGCGCCGTGCGTTTACTCACAACTAATTTTGCAGAAGACGAAATCTAATTTGGAAATGCGAAGAAAATGTTCGATACTGCGGTTACATGTTAAGCCTGAAGCAATTTTGCTAAGCCCTTCAATGGCAGTTTCCGAAAGTTTTATTCTTCCCGCATTATGGAAAAAAATGGTTGAACATTAGTACAGTCAAACATGTCCAACACCTACAATGGCTAGAAGCATTCCGAATACGCTACGAGTAATTACAAGGGATAAAGACATTGCTAATAAGCCTGGCATAAGTTGGGTTTGTCGTATTTTTGAAAATTTTTGCCATCCGTTTCTGAGTGATAGTCGGACGTTTTGGTTATTGAGCCATGAAACACCTGTCTCCGCCTGCATGAACGACAATTAAACTCTGGCCGGCACTTTTGTTTGACAATACTACTCGCACACTATCACTTTGCCAACATTTATTTACTGTATAATGCGTGTGAATCCATGGTTCATCTTAGTAAACTACTTGTCGCTTTGATTCTGATGAAAACCTGAGAATGTATGGTCTTTTTAGCAACAATGCCCTCTCGTCCCCACAAGACAAAATGTTAATTTTGACACCTTCTAAAACGAAAATCCATAGACAGAACATTGCTTCTAGGAGTTTCCTTGCTAGCTTTGAAGCTCATTTGTGTTTGACAAAAGTTGTGCAGTTTTCGCAAAGTTCGTATTTCTTTCTATTGTTCATAATACCATAGAAATTGCGGCCTGATAATACATTTATCCATATCATTGGTCACACACTTATTGTCAGCTTCTTGCTCCTTCTTCTTGGGCGCTAGTTTAACCGTAGCCTCGCTATAGCTCGGCACGTGACCTAGTTCCTTGCACTGCCGCGTCACCATTTCTTCGTCTTTCCAGGCAATAGATATCGTTGCGTTCTCTACAACGAAAACTACAGAATTCGTTTCGGTAGTTGGCCGAGGGAGTCAAGATTGGTCAGAAGCACTTTCATTGCGTTTCGTAAGAATGGAAGAATTGGTGCGTCCGAATTTGTTGCAACTTGGGATGTAATAGTCTTTTCATATAACGTACAGTTAGTATTGCGCATGCACGTGATTCATAAGCTAGAATTTTTATCCTTCTAGATTGCAGAATAGGAAAGTTTATTTTTCTTATGATCTGTTACTTAAAAAATTGGCAAGTCAGCAAATACGCACGCGTCGTCCCAATAGCTAGAATGAAAATAAAGCGAAGAAAAGTGAAGTGATACAGCGATGACTAATTTGTTACCCCTTATTCCATAATCAGACACGTAAGAAGTGACACATGGGAATTACGACAGATGTCGAGTGTCAGTTCTTTGAAATAAACAACCGCAGTGCAGTGAGTTAATATATTTCGACTAGCATTGGTACCCGTCGATCTCCGGGGTGTATTTATAGCATTATTATGTTACTCCATCTACTCATTCTTCCTCTCTCCATTGTCTTCCGCCCCAGTCTTTGACCGTTTCGCCTGCGTCTGTAGTGAAATTCGGCCTGAAATTCAATTTTACGAGGCTCAATTCTTATCACTTCATCTCCTGAACAGTGTATCCTACAGTAATATAATTTTCCGTTTACGTGCAGTGGCATATCAGGAAATTGTATACGGAGTGTGTTGCGAATAAAGTTAGTACACTGACATCAACAGTTAGTTTCACGTAATCGTTCTTTACACGCCGGATCGAAACATGCCCGACGGCAGAAAAAGACTGTCTGTCAGATGACGATAAGAAGCAAAAGAATGCACTACAACGATATTTCAAGCCAGAGAGAGAGAACGACCTAGCAGCTACATCTTCGTCTTCAGGACATGACCAGAAAGTTGACGAACACAATACTGCGACCACCGCATGCAGTAGCAATGCTGACGGTCGGCCATCCACAACGTGTTCAACAGACGTCGTCTGGACTCAAGACCTGCTTGTGACGAAAGCTCCGAGATTGAAACGTCAGGCAGAACTGAAATTAGGCGACCCTATTATGAAAATACCGGAGGAACATCAGCCGAGGTACTCACCACCGGAGAAGGGAGTGAAGGGGAGCCTAAACTGGAAGACACAATTGACTCAGATCCCGGAAGACGGCCGTAAATTATTACCGACTGCATTCAAACGACTTTGGTCATGCGAGGTCCCCCCGAGCGCATTATGGAAGCTGAAGAATGTCCCAAAAACGCGGAGAACCGGCGTTTCAGCCCTGTGCACAACAGCTATTCTTTGAAGAATTTAGAAGGAGCAGATAGACATTGGTTGGTGTACTCAAAGGGCAAGGAGGCTGTGCTTTACTTTTGTTGCAAACTTTTTTCGCCATCTACAGTAAGTTGACGAACACAATACTGCGACCACCGCATGCAGTAGCAATGCTGACGGTCGGCCATCCACAACGTGTTCAACAGACGTCGTCTGGACTCAAGACCTGCTTGTGACGAAAGCTCCGAGATTGAAACGTCAGGCAGAACTGAAATTAGGCGACCCTATTATGAAAATACCGGAGGAACATCAGCCGAGGTACTCACCACCGGAGAAGGGAGTGAAGGGGAGCCTAAACTGGAAGACACAATTGACTCAGATCCCGGAAGACGGCCGTAAATTATTACCGACTGCATTCAAACGACTTTGGTCATGCGAGGTCCCCCCGAGCGCATTATGGAAGCTGAAGAATGTCCCAAAAACGCGGAGAACCGGCGTTTCAGCCCTGTGCACAACAGCTATTCTTTGAAGAATTTAGAAGGAGCAGATAGACATTGGTTGGTGTACTCAAAGGGCAAGGAGGCTGTGCTTTACTTTTGTTGCAAACTTTTTTCGCCATCTACAGTAAAAATTGCAAAGCAAGCTATAAGAGACTGGCGGCACCTTGCTTCGTATCTCGAAAGTCACGGGAAGTCTACCAAGCATTTGAATTCACATAAAAAGTGGATCGTCTTTTCCGAGGGACTGAAAAAGTCATGAACTGTCGACGCCCATCATCAAAGGCTTTTGAATACTGAAAGCGAACATTGCAAAAATGTTCTTGGGCGCTTAATAGCAATAATTCATTTCCTGGGTCGGCAATGTCTGCCTTTGAGAGAAGTACAGATACACTCTTTCAGCCTGACAACTGAAACTTCTTGGAACTCGTTGAATTATTCGGAAAGTTCGACACTGTGCTGATGGAGCACCTGCACAGAATAAAGCACGGTGAGAACAAGGGTCATCATTATCTTGGAAAAGAATCATAGAATGAAATAACTCATCTTATTGGATCATCTGTAACAAATAACATTCTATTATTGATGAAATCTGTAAAGTATTACAGTATAATTCTGGACTGCACACCAGATATTTCAAAAGTTGAGTAGATGACGGTCGTGGTACGCTTCGTCCAGAAGAGAAGACTCGACGGGGTATACGATGTCCGAATTCGGGAGTATTTCCTGGGATTTCTTCCAGTGCCCGATTCTTCAAGCTCCACTTTGACGCAGGTCATATTCAAGTTCTTGGAAGATAAAAAAAATCCTATTGTGTAATATGAGAGGGCAAGGATACGACAATGGAGCAAACATGAAAGGAAAGAAGTCTGGTCTCCAGAAAAGAATTTCAGATGTGAACAAGAGAGCATTTTATGTACCACGTAGCAGTCACTCATTGAATCTTGTTGTAAACTATGCCGCTATGTCTTCTAAATATGCCTTTTCCATGTTTTCGGCAGTGAAAAGGTTTTATGACTTCCTCTCGTCCTCCATTCGATGTTGGGATGTCTTGAAGAAGTATCTGCCTAACCTTTCGCTGAATCCACTGAGCGATACTGGGTGGGAAAGTCGCATCGATGCACTTACTCCCCTGAGGTTTCAAATTGGAGGCGTTTATGATGCACTGGATCAGCTATCAGAAGAATTAGATGGCATGACCGCTCACGAAAGCATATTTTGAGATCTGCAGAACAGAAGAAAAGTTTGTGTCTTTCTTGAAGGATTCCAAAGAATTGGCTACAGAATTAGAGCTAGAAGTTCTAACTGTGGTGTCACCGCCAGACACCACACTTGCTAGGTGGTAGCTTTTAAATCGGCCGCGGTCCGCTAGTATACGACGGACCCGCGTGTCGCCACTATCAATGATTGCAGACCGAGCGCCGCCACACGGCAGGTCTAGAGAGACTTACTAGCACTCGCCCCAGTTGTACAGCCGACGTTGCTAGCCATGGTTCACGGAGAATTACGCTCATTTGCCGAGACGATAGTTAGCATAGCCTTCAGCTAAGTCAATTGCTACGACCAAGTAAGGCGCCATTTATCCTTTGCTATATATCTAATGAAGCATGTACAGTAACAAGACCGATGTTCACCAACTCTGGATTAAAGTTAAGTATTCCAGCAGCTACGTACTATTCTTTATAGCATTCATTACGTATCCTGTTTCAGACCTCACGCCAGCCTGCGTGAGTTTAAGCGCGTGCCTTTCGGTTACCCGTCACTGTGGACTGACTGTCTTGTCAGTCCACAACATTAACTTTACCACGAATAAGTGTTTCCCGGCGAAGAGGTAAGAAGCCAATACACTTTACCTAGGAAGGAAGGGATGAGACAATAGATGACCCAACAAAACGTTACAAGATTGAATTCTACTATTGTCTTTTAGATATAGTAACCACATCTTTGGATGAGAGATTCAATCAACTGAAATCTCATTGTAATTATTTTGATTTTCTCTACGACATCGGAGAGCTGAAGAATGCACCTCGTGACAGTCTGGACACAAAGTGTAGAAACCTCGCAGCGATTTTGCAAGATCATGAGTCAAGCGACATTGATGCATTGGAGTTGAGGGAAGAACTAACTGTGCTTTCAACATTGTTGAAACCTGGAATAGGTCCAAAAGAGACTCTGAGGTTTATAGGAAGATATAATTTTTGCCCTAATGTTAACATTGCTCTAAGAATTCTCCTAACACTCCCAGTGACAGTTGCGAGCGGAGAGAGGAGTTTCTAAATACTGAAATTGATAAAGACATACCTCCGATCAACGATGAGCCAAACTCATTTGAATGATCTTGCAACAATATCGATTGAACACGAGCATGCAGAGAACTTAAATTACAAAAATGGTTCAAATGGCTCTGAGCACTATGGGACTCAACTTCTCAGGTCATTAGTCCCCTAGAACTTAGAACTACTTAAACCTAACTAACCTAAGGATATCACACACATCCATGCCCGAGGCAGGATTCGAACCTGCGACCGTAGCGGTCTCGCGGTTCCAGACTGCAGCGCCTAGAATCGCACGGCCACTTCGGCCGGCACTTAAATTACACAGATCGTGTGAAAGAGTTTTCACAAGCAAAAGCCAGGAAGGTTCGATTTGTCTAGTATTTTTTAAATTTTCATATTATGATCAGTGTCTTGGTTATTTACTGTGTTGTTCCTTATTTTGTTCAACATTAAATAGTTATTGTAAATATTATTGTTCAAACCAAATCATCGTTGAATTGTAAATATATTTTGTTTTCCGTTGAATACATTATCTGTTTACAACCACTGAAAATGTTTATTTACGTAAACTGTAAGTTCATGCCGCGCGGAATTAGCCGAGCGGTCAGAGGCGCAGCAGTCCTGGACTGTGTGCCTGGTCCCGGCGGAGGTTCGAGTCCTCCCTCGGCCATGGATGTGTGTGTTTGTCCTTGGATAATTTAGGTTACGTAATGTGTAAGCTTAGGGACTGATGACCTTAGCAGGTAAGTCCCATAAGATTTCACACACATCTGAATATTTTTGTAAATTCACAAGGCTTATTTAAATTAGCTAGATTTCTTCAATCTGGTTTGATTCCATTTTTGAGCTGGTGCCCAGCGACTGTTTTGTACAAATCTGTAGAGAATGTCACCAATCAGTCGCAATTTTTGTTTTTATTTTCCAGATCTACACAGATTTCGGGCACAGTGTGGCTGTTCTCAATGCTTTGAGTTATGTTTGGATCTATACCGCCATGCTGAACGTAACTGCCAACATGACAGTTTAGATGTAAGCACATATTAAAAGCTTTGAGACTGGCCACTCAGTGGCCGAAACCTAGGTAGACCTGAAAAGTAAAAATAAAAATTGCGATTGATTTCTGACATTTCCTACGGATTTGTTTAAATAAAATTCCACAAACGTTTTGGAAAAAAAGACGAGGAGGGGGGGGGGGGGGGGTCAATCTAGCAGCTCACACGGGGCGGCACTTAGGCTTGCGCCGGCCCTGATCCGGCAATATAACTTGGTAGGACGGGCGGTACTCAAAAAATGTTTGAAGTCGAGTTTTGTAAGTGATTCCTCACAGTTATGAATATTTCAGTTCTTACATTATCTTTGACGATGTAAACAAAACTGGGCTCCATCCATAATGAGGTTCATATTGGCGGAACATTAAAACCGGAAAAGCAAAACAAGATTTCTAATGTGTGCCATGTGTACGATCGTGAATAGAGCAAGCGATTTATCGACTTTGAATGGAGAAGAACTCTTAACAGTACTCCAAGAAACTGTTGCGCTGTTACGTCATAACAGGAAGACGGATCCGTTGACTTGGAAGGCCGGAAGCACAGCTGTGAGTCTTGCAAGAACCGGCGTTAACAGGTGAAGATTTAATGGGGCAATTAAATTTCAATGTAACACAGCCCTATTCAGGTGAAAAATATAGTGACAGGCAATTAATAGCACTCATTAAACTGTAAACTTGGGGATCATTTACAATTCTGGTCTCAGGAGGGAAGAAGTGACTCGGCTGGGGTGGTACGTGTAATTGAGTAATATTTCTTTGTAGCTTCGTATCTTGTCGGGAGCTAAATTGTAAAGGATGTAAACGCACAGTTTAGGAGCTCCTTGCATGTTTAATGTCCTCCATTAACGGCTCGAAGCGTCATTTGTCACTTCAGCTATACAGCAGCTGCCTTTGAGACATTGTACAATGAACTCCTTTATTTAGTGTAACATAAAAAATAAGAATTAATTAGGACTGAGATAAAATAATTTCTTATTTTCCAACTGTATGTCATCTGGGACAGAAATGCTTGTGGAAGTTAAAAACTTCGTAGCGAAGCGGACTGTCCTCATATCTATGCTATCGCAGACACCTAATCCGAGGTCGCCACAATGATAAAAAGTTTCAGCTTGGCACTTCCCTTTTCTGACATATAAAAACAGCATTCGTATATAAGTGTAACGTTATGCCATTGAGAAATGGATACACATCTTGGAAAACATTTTAATATATTTTCTGTTCAGAGTGAATCCATCAAATATATTACGAACGATAGACATGAAGACAGTTATAATTGCAAGATATAACAAGTCTCTCCACTTCCTACCTGTAAATATGGATATAAAAATCAAAATTTTCTGAAAGAGATAAAAGAGTAAGGAAGGAATGTAACTATAATGTTACTGTTTGTGACACAGCTGTCACAACAACAAGCAAGAGAAAGAGGTTGTGAGTTAACGACCATTTCGCTCTCATTTAAGAATATGGCCGAAAGAGTCAGCCTTCAGGAATTGTGAAACGAATCCTGTCGTCCAGAACCGGATGCCAAAAAGGACGCAGATTCACCATGAGATGGGGAAACTCACAGGCGTCTATTGTCTATACAGGCCTAAGCGCTGTAGTGTGCGAGTGAGACAAACGAGAATCTACGTCAAAGGGAAACCCATTAGGCTTTTGTGGCCAAGGAGACGTAGCAGTGTGAAATACGGTGGACCTAAGATCGGCCATAAAGGGAAACATTTATGGAAACTATTTAATTCTGTAGTAATTCAGGGAATTAAGCCACAGTTATTTTAATCTCACATCCTTCATAAAATTTCATGGTGATCCCAACAAAACTTGAATATTGATCATGTCTATATTAGTTTAGGATTTACTGTTAAAGTGAAATTAACAAATTTTGTAACAAAAACATGAATGCTAAATTCTGAACACTTTGGTTGATTTTAACGACCGACATTTCATATAGAAGCGCATCATTAAAATGTCAACGTTGTAAATATCAACTCTGTAACATTATTTGTTTAAAAGATATAGTGCATTTAAATTATCAGTATTTTCAGTTAAGCATCAGATCATCACTTCCTCCACACAAAACACATTGAACGTTGACAGCATGAAACCTTACTGAATCATTAGACAATAGAACATTTGTTGTAAAGTTTAGTGCATAATACTTACATTTGTGCTTTCTTTATTTATCAGAAAGAACATTGGTGCAAGGCCACTGGCCGTGACATTCAGTGTTAAGAAGGAAATTGTATTGGTCTTATGTAAAAGAATTTAACGTTTTTTATGTATTGGATATTGGCTCTGAGCACTATGGGACTTAACAGCTGAGATCATCAGTCCCCAAGAACTTAGAACTAGTTAAACCTAACTAACCTTAGGACATCACACACATCAATGCCCGAGGCAGGATTCGAACCTGCGACCGTAGTGGTCGTGCGGTTCCAGACTGTAGCGCCTAGAACCGCTCAGCCACTTCGGCCGGCTATTGGATGTTACTGTTACTTCATTTAGAACGTGAAAGTGGTCAAGCTTTGATTATTTAAATACGTTAAAATGTAAAGTAATGTAGAATAAGCTGTAGGCAATGGGATGGACGGCTTCAGGAAAGGGAACTGCACTAGTCAGTTGAGTGAAAATGTTCAGCGCGCGAGAAACGCGGTCGGAGACGGAATGAGGGCAGTTCACCAAAGAGGACAGTTCGGCTGGAGACACCAAAGGGTACAGTTCGGATGCAGACGCAAAAGCGGACAGTCGGTCTTTAGGCAGTTAAGAAGTGAAACGACTTAGAAAATTTCGCGTTGTGCGGTGTTGCGGGACTTTGTCTCCGAGCGGTGATCAGCCGCGCGCCTGGTGTGAACTCCAACTTTTCGCATAGTTAACGAGGTGGAGTAGTGGACTTAATTCGCGATGAGATCGTGAATGATCGAACTCTCTCAAATGGATATGCGCTCGAGTGTTACAGTAACTCTAAATACGACCACTTTCGCTATTAGTTTTCTTTCTGAATAAACATTATTCTAACCAAATCGGAACTATGTGGCCTACATAATTTATGAGTCGTTAATTTAGTTCCCGATATTATTACGGTTATTATATGTTACATTAACTGTGTATTTCGCAAACTTGCCATCAGTTAGACAATTTAAGCAAAGGGTGACAAGTGTCTAATTTAGTGCGTGTAATGCAGCACGTGCGGTTCAACCCCTAGACGAGTTTCAGCCCAGACATTTCGACGAAGAGAAACCGCATATGAGCCCGAACATCTATGGGATGTTAGCTCGCAAGGTGCAGTTGCACAGTTACAGAAAAGACCTGTGCCCAGATAGCGGATAGAGGTAACGTCATAGCACTTTGCCTCACATAATCAAGACACTTATAGTGGTAATGACGGATGTAAAGGCCAGTAATAACTTCTGGTGCATCTGCAAGAGGGGCCCAAAGCTGCTTGGAGAAATGGACATAGAGAAGGAGAAGCTCGCTGGACAGTGAAATTCTAGAAGGGCACCAAGCATCATTAAATGCCGGGAAGTGACCAGGTGTTTTCAGCCTGCAGGTTCGGTGATATTTGCACATCGAAGACGTCAGTAGAAAGTACGACGGTTTATGAGCCACAATAGGACACGAAATTTTGCAGATGTGGGCAAGTTAATCATTCCTCGAGATTCCACAGAAGTGCCTTTAGGGTAGAACGTTCTCGGCGATTGTATGTTTCTTTTAAAATGGAAAAGAGGACGCAACAGCAAAAAAAAAAAGTTGCTTGTAAGTTGGCCAGTCAAATATATGGACACGCCAAGAGCAAATATTGCGGAACACTGTAAGAGATACACGTAGAGTAGGATCCTTCTGATGCTAGGACTGGATTTAAGATACATCGCTCAGTACCTCCATTCTGAGTTAAATGACAATCAGAATGGAAGTAAGGAGAGCCTGTCGGCAGCTGCAGATTCACACGCAGTGCCTGTTACCCACTACTACTGCCGTCCGTGGCAAGGTTGTTCAGGTTGTTAGTCCACGGCATATCATCGAAACACCGTCTGTTAATGAAATGCACTACGACATCTTGGAAACCGACTTTCAGATTTTCATTAAGAGAGTGCAACTACTATTGTTTTTTTTTGTTATTAGTGTGTGACAGAAAGAAATATGAATTGTTTCAGAATAAGTTTTGTAACAGATAAGTGCAGTCAATCTAGCTGTGGTCCAAAACAACTACAGTTTACAAAAGCAACTGACTGAAGTGCATTCTTATTACATTTCTGCAGCTGGCGCACCTAATCCTTTTATTCATGTGCAGATTTTACAGTTAATAATGTAATTAATGCTTGAGACATGGTAATCATTCAGTGACATCAGTAGTGGACATTAATTCAGTGCAAAGGTTACGTATCAATCGTAGATGAGTGTCAAGCGTATCTGAGAAGGCTACTATTGATGGACGTAATAGTGTACGACACCAATTGGTACTTTTCAACTTCCAATACACTTCTATCATTTGTAATGAAAACGTTTCTTAATGCTCACTTTGCAAATTAATTTAATGTTGTCGAAGTATTACATTATCCAGCCACAGATGCACTCATCCCAAAATCTATCATTTTGGCGTTAGTGTGATGACTGGGTGGAAGCCCATCCGTTATAAAACAGTTTTCAAAGACCGAATTCAGTATTTCATTACTCTCTGTCAACTTTCGTTTCGATGTCAGTTAAGTCATTGAGCATCTGAATAGATGATTTCCAGCCGTTTGAGAGGTGGCAGTGGTATGTCATCTCACTGTACACTATAATTTCAGAGTTACACGAAGTTTGATGATTACTGTAATGATTAAGACAAGGAAATAGGTGGAAACCTGCATGAATCGATGTGAATTTCTGTTAAAGTGAGACTGGTGAAAACTGTATCGTGATACCAGCTTAGAATCAGCAGTATTTGAATTCTGATTGTGCCTAACAATAAGAACTGTCGGTAGTCAGCCGGCGTATGAGAAGACATCGTCGCGCAGTAGGGAAAAGGCGAGCACAAAAAACGGGAGTCATTATGGCAGGAGTTCCGAATGGAGCACCGGGATATTTTAGGGGATGGTGTAATAATACCAGCAGGAGTAGGGATGATTCGCTCTCAGCTATTACTAGATGGAACAATCCAAGACAGTGCATCACAGGATGAAAAAGTACTCCATCATATAATTACATATTGTCACAATTACGGCATAAGGGAAATTTTTTAACTTAGTTTTCTGAGATTATCTCTACTTGTACAGTAGAGTTAGGGCGTTACACTATCAGAAGAATTGATTTTCATGAAGTGATTGTCTGATTTCTCTGCAGCCAAGAAAAGTTAGAGGTTGGGCGTCGAGACGTTTTCTCAGCAAGAACGCGCTGGGTGTTGGAAGAGGTCATACTATGGCAGCTTCACATCAGTGGCATAATAAGCTATGATTTTGCTCATGTTAAGATGACAACGTCTGACCAAACTGAGTCGTGTAGGCATTGATTTTTTGTGATGTTGGTAAAGTGTCAGTTTTAGACGATGGTATATACTGGGCGAAGCTTCAGCCATGCAAGATGCGATCACTCCAGGAAATGTAGGCAAGTGGGACGATTTGGACTGTATAATTGTTTACTGCCTCAGCGTTGCTGATGACCTCTTTGTCGCCATGGTGGGTTTAGATCATTTTGTGTATTGGAGAATATCGTATTATTTATCTCCAGCAGATGCAAAACTATCCTGCCATTGTGATCATACGTCCCATGTGGACTAGAGCATAAATCATTTGCCGCACAGTGTAGCAGTGCTGTGGCACCTTAGAATTGTATATTAATAAACGAGTAAGAGTTTCGTTCGTGGCAGTAGTGCAGCGTTGATCGGAAGTAGCAGCAATCACGTGAGCTTCATGAATTCTGATAAAGGAATTCGTAAATCGGCATTTTCCTTTATTGTTTGCTTTTCATTTGCTTGTGTGGAAACCTCAGCCACAGTGTTGTCGTGTTAGAGTAGTTCGTCATCTGGATTCATATGTCGGAGCGCTGCGTACTACAGCTAAGCTCAAGTGACGTCAACAAGCCGAGTATGTGTGGGTGGACATCGGGGACGCAGAACCAACAGGTAGGTTTGTGCTGCAACTCAATCAAGCAGCCTTGTTAGCCTCCTACTTCCTCGTACAGACAGTTGGTTCCATAGTACGTTGTTGGTTAGGATTTGCCATTTATTTTCTGTCGATATAATGCTAGGCGTTTCATTGTTCTGACTAGCACAAAAAGGGGCTATACCCAATTAATTCATAAAATGAGAGGATTTAACATATTGCACGCATACTGATTTTACATCAGACCAAAACTACTTACGGTTTTTAATCAGACTAGTTGGCAAAGTTATATTTTCAAGTTGACCGAATGCAGCTCTGACTGTTCGGCTTAAGCTGGTTTTCTCTTCGTCCAGCTTTTGGTTGTCACCCAGGATTTCACCTACTGTAGCTCGCTAGGTACCCCTCCATATTGCCAAACATAATTGTACTGAGAAGGAAACACAAATGCACTATGGGATTTACCTGAATTGATTTTGGCTCATCAGCTGTTGTCTGAAGAGCGATGGCACACCACCGTAAAACAGATGTTATTTAAAAATTAATAGTTTTAAGGGTTGTTCATTAAATCGTAACTGTGCTTAAGTGGCAAGCTATTTATCTCAGCAACTGTAGCAGGCAGCCAAATTCATAAGAGGCAGACTCGAAGTGTCCCTCCAAATTCACGAGTAAACAGTTAATTCACATTGTGTATCAACAGCCTTCTTTGTGAAAAATCCAGTGTTCCTCTATGGTCTATCTCGTAGAGAAACCGTAAGTCGCGATGAGTCGCGAGGTAATGAGTGTCCCAGTACTTGCACTAGGCAGCCACATCCCACCCAGAAATGAAGTCAAAGTCCTGAAGGCAGAGCTCCTCATCCTCACCCATGACCAGCTCACTCCTATCAGCACGGCTGCCGCTCCCCTACCACTACATTCCCTCCTAGTGACCTGTATTACATTCTAATGTAATAAAACTTTTGTACCATTCGGCCAACATTAATAAAAAAAGTTTCGCAATAAATTGTGCTCAAATACGGATCAGAACTACATTAAACACTATATACGCTGATCAGCCAGAGGATAGCGACGACCGACCTACTATCGATATAAACCCGCCCAGGCGATAGCGACGTCACGTGGCAAGAACTGGCTGCTAGTTAGACACCCGCACGGTACATGTGGGGGAGAAATGACCGCCAGTCAGACACGCGCACAATACATATAGTATCAATGAGCGTGCTGTCCGTGCGTAAAACGGTGAAGGCGCGCGGTCTATCTGAGTTTGACCGAGAGGAGATTGTGATAGCCAGGAGACTGGGCACGAGCATTTCGGAAGCTGCACGACTTGTAGGGTGTTCGAGAAGTGCTGTGGTGAGTGTCTTCAACAGGTGGCGAAACCAAAGTGATATCACATCTAGATGTCGTGGGGTTTGGTGGCCACCCCTCATTACAGATGTCAGGCGTCGTAGGCTGGGCAGACTGGTCAAACCGGACAGGTGGCTCACTGTGGCGGAACAAACATTAGACTTTAATGGTGGGCAGAGTACAAGTTTGTCTGCAACACAGTGCATCGAACACTCCTAACGCAGCCCACGACCTATGCACGTGTCAACGTTAACACCACGACATCGACAACTATGGTTGAAATAGGTAAGTGACCGTCGGCACTGGACGTTGGCGCAGTGGTAGAGCGTTGCACGGTCCGATGACTCCCGATACCTTCACCGTGCCGATGGGAGGGCGCGAATCCGTCGTCTTCCAGGGGAACAGCTCGTTGACACCTTTACTCCGGGACCGAGAGCAGCTGGCAGCGGCTCCATTATGCTCTGGGGGACATTCACGTGGGGATCTATGGCTTCAGTGCAAGAGATCATGAGGACCAAGAAGTATCGTACCCTGGTTGCAGAACACGTACACCCCTTCATGACTATCATGTTTCCCAACGGTAGTAACACTTTTCAACAAGATAATGCGGCATGTGACAAGGTCAGGAGTGTGGTGGAGTGGTTCGAGGAACATAGTGCCGATCTTCAATTGATGTGTCCCCCCCCCCCCCCCGCTTCCAACTCGCAGATCTGAACCCGATAGAACACATATGGTAGGTGACTGAACATGGCATCAGGGCTCATCGTCCCCTCCCCGGAATTTACGATAATTAGGTGACCTACATGAGCAGATGTGGTGCCAACTGTCTCCAGCGACCTACCAAGGCCACACTGCTTCCATACCACGAAGCGTCGCCACTGTTATCGGTGAAAAAGGTGGACATGCCGGCTACTAGGTAGGTTTCGTAATGTTCTCGCTGATCAGTGTATTTGAAGTTAATACCTCCTAATACAATACTACGTTAACATGAATATCCTGCAGGTAACCTAAGAAACAAATAATCTACGTATTTTTAATAGTAAGTAAGGATGTGGAAATTTAGATACAATGTGCTCTAGTTTTGTATGATTGGCGTTTGCCTCAACTGTTTGTAAGTATACGAGAGCATGCTGGAAAGCAGTGCCCCCGAGTTTCTATGTGAAAACTTGTGAGGATTTTTAAATAAAACAAACGTTATTAACATTCTGCAGTTTTACTCTTCATGTCTACATATTTACAGTCCCCAGTCGCTAGAGGGCTCCAAATTGTAGCGTTTAACTCGGCGGTGTGTAACCTATCTACGACGGTGCCTGTCAAACAGCGTGCTGTAATCGAGTTTCAGTACAGCCACATGTGGAGTAATCTCTCCTTCTGCATAATGCCACACCACACACGAGCACAGCGATATCTGCAACAATCCGACGCCTTGGGCTCACTGTCATCGATCATCCTTGACATTGTTCCGACATTGCCACATCCGAATGTCATCTGTTTCTTAAAGTTAAGGAACACATTCGAGGACTTCACATTTATAGAGCTGAAGCAGTACAAGCAGAGGTGAGCTTCTAGCTCCGTCAGCAAAGTCAAACAGTCTACAATGACGGTATAAACAAACTGGTCTTTCCTTTGGAAAAATGTGTTCGTTTGCCAGGGTGACTATTTTGAGAAATAAATATGTAAACATGAAGAATAACGGAGTAGAATGTTAAAAACGTCTGTTTTATTTAAAAAGCTTTAAACGTTTTCACATAAAAAATTCCTAGGGCATTACTTCTCATCAGGCCCTCGTAATTTGGTAGAATTTCCTCCTCAGTTGCTCGTGGTGAAAGTTCTATCTGTACACCGAGTCGGTCGAGCACTACTTCTAAAGTAACTGCCAGAAAACTTTTCTAAGCCAGGCTGGGAGCACACGGCATGAATTTCGTTCACTTAACTGCTCTGTATTCAGCGTTCCTCGCTGGAATTCTGTAACACATTGAAACCTTCGCTCAGGAGTTTCCCGATGAACATTTTCGTGGCATGGAACGTCTGTTCAAGACACACAGAACCTTCTTCTCCATCCTGTAGTTACAGGCCTGCTAAAATAAAAACGTACGTGTTCATACTGTAATCTTGCAAGCTCTCTTACCTTCCGTAATTACTTCCTAACTCAGCTGTCAGACCGTCTCTTCAAACGCTGCTTCCCTGAGGCACATTGAACAGTGCTTCTGGATTTTAGCTATATGTGCTCCTTGTGCTCCATATCTTTGTCCTCATAAATGAATTTTTTATTGTCACACTCAGCAGTTTATATCCTGTCACTCTATTTAGATAAATATACACTGAAGAGCCAAAGAAACCGGTATGGGGATGCGTATTGGAATACAGAGATATTTAAACAGGCAGGTGTTTAAATCTTCTTTACAGTGTGAAGTTTAATTTTATGTTTTAAATAATTACTTTCATAACTGTTTCTCTGCTAGGCGTCTATGTGGCCACAGCCACACACAAACTGAGAAATTTTCTGCTAGCTAGCCGTTTCAAATTTGTCGTTATTCGTGTGAAATATAAAGTTGAAGAGGGATATTTTTTGTGTTCCTAGGCTGGTATCGCTTGAATTCATGGGATCCTTTAGTTTTCTTCTTTCTGTATATTTGTGTTTATATTCGTGATTTTTCACTGTAATGCCGGCCGTTGTGGCCGAGCGGTTCAGTTTGGAACCACGAGACCGCTACGGTCGCAGGTTCGAATCCTGCCTCGGGCTTGGATGTGTGTGATGTCCTTAGGTTAGCTAGATTTAAGTAGTTCTAAGTTCTAGGGAACTGATGACCTCAGATGTTAAGTCCCATAGTGCTCAGAGCCGTTTAGAGCCATTTGAATAATTTTTCTCACAGTAAAAATAATAATGTGTTACTATTAGTAGAGTGAGAAAGTGATTAGTTTTGATAATAGAAGTAGAATAATACTTACAAAATGCCTAGGCACAGAAATAAAATATTCAGACGCCGTGTTGATCGGAGAAAAAAGTTTAAAACTAATGAAGAAACGAGATAATTAGCCGTTGTGTCACCTGTGCCCTATATCCTCAGTGAGCCTATTGCTACAACCAAAGAAAGTTCTTCCCTAAAGAAACTGGACAACGTAAAGAATAAATATAACACTATAAATAATGGCAGTGAAGAATCTGAAATAATTGATATTTGTGTTTTATCCAGAGTTTTGAAGAACCAGGTACTGTGCAAACAATGTAAGAGCAAAGACATGAAATTAGAAATAAATAAACGTATAGGAATAGCTCAGAGTTACAGTTAATTTATAACTATAGTGTTAGTTTTTTCCACATGTCACATTGCAAATGACAATATCAACCAACTGTCCATTTTCTTAGATTACTCTTCCGTATGTCCAATTAAACAAATCTTTGTTATGACACTACTGATGATGTTTTTGCCTTTCTTCATCAGAACAGACTGACATGTAACTGTTAAATAAACTGTTGTTAAATAACTGTTGTTAAATAAATCCGGAAACAGCAAAGCGAAATACCAGATCAGTACTTATTGTTCAGTAAGTAGAAAAACTGTTTAATACGCAACCAATTTTTGTCGTAATATTTGCTGCTCCAGTCGTCGTCTTGGTAACATCTAGGGTAAATTTCATATCCTGAATTCTGAATGTTAGTGAAGATGCGAGATAATGGTTTTTCAGTCATCGTGGTTTATTTCCACTCCACACATGACAATCAACCAACTTCATGTTCCAGCATTATGTACCTTGCTAAAAGTGTATGACGAACATTTAATTCACAGTACCCAGACAAAACATACTTAACAGCTTAAACCATACACTGGTCTGTCTCATTTCAACATAAAGACTTGCTTAGTCCAGTTCCAAATCAACACTGCCTATTTATTGGGTGAATATTATCCATAATGGATGCAGCTGAATTCTGTGACTGTTCCTTTATAGGGCGTGGAGTAATAAGCACCACTTGTCACAACAGAAGGTGATTTTATGTAATGCACGACCATTTTCGGTCTTGTGCTCCTCTTCAAGAGACTCTACATTCGGTTACATGTTTGAATGCTCGTTCTTGGAGATCAATGCAGCTGGGGTATCCATCTCTCTTCCACATTACGTTCATCACATTTTTTACAAAAATGTCTCGACGTTTTGCACATTAACTGTACATTATACATCATGTTAAGTATTGATACTTCAATGTTATGGCTTTGGTACAGTAGATGTTAATAACTTCAGAAGCACATACATTCACAACATTTAACGTGCTTCAGCAGGAAAGTGCTGTTGATGCCACGCAGTGGTGGCTCACTGAGCGACCGTCTGCAAGAAGTATGAGGTGTAACGTTACTGGTCGTTCGGAACTTCGCAGACAAATGGCACCAGACTCTGCACTTGCCGAAACAGTCAACGAGATTTAAATCCCGCATTAAGTAAAGGTAACTGGTGGGCCATCTTGAGAATCTGAGAAAGGACAAATGTGTACTAGTAACTGCTCTGTATGACTTGTGGTTCAGGATTTACAACTGCAGGAAGGAGTTAAATAATAGATGGTCTTAAAATTAGCCTTATTCCCGAAAGAATCAAGCAGTCTTTATAAAAGGAGTTTCATTCGATGGTGCAGGAGTACCGCTATCTTCTTATGTGCTGCGACACAATCGATAAATGTGATTTGTAGAGTGCTATCTTTCTGATCTCACGTGAGACCAACATATGCGACACTTCGGAAAATTACTTTCCAGTTTGTTGAAACCATAGAATAATTGCTCTGTAAACATTTAGCACCTGGGCCCCCATGTGCCCATGCACGAATTATCAATTGAATTGCTATAGTCTAGGGGCCAATCAAATGCACTCGTGATATTAACCTTAAAAATTTATCACGAAGTTCACATAAATGAGGGCAGAAATTTTCGGTGAAAAATAATATTCACAATTCAGTGTTTTTTAAGATTTAACAAAAATTAGTGTATTCAATTCACTGTGACACTTATCACAAGTTAATAATTATTTATCATTGAATTAATGAATGTCTCAGCAAGAACTAAAAGTTCTGGAGAAATCAAGGAAAATAAAAGAACGTTAATTTGCCACCGATTTAAAATTCCACAACTGCGAACTAGCTAAATTACAAGCTCAGATCACTCGTAAATAATATTGGAAAAAAGGTGTAGAGTTCAGACTAGTTTGCCGAACACAAAATATTCAAAATGCACAAATTGAAAACATTTCAGAGTATTAGCTAGTAACACAATGGAATATTATAGTTAGAACACCTTCGACACAGTCGATATGCGACGTTCTGTCGCCCATATCTACTGCCTCTCATAGATCTGAAAGCCGACTGCTCCACAGATCTGAACAAAATACCAAAAGCTGAAAGAAAGCACCCCATTGGAAGTGAGTCAAGTGCAAATACTTCCGACTTCCGCAACATACTTCAGAACTATAAATTTAATCTTATACATCATACTTCAGTTTGTATGTAAATTCCCTCAACTTTCTCTTACCGTTCTTGCGGTGTGCTGGCCACACGGCCCTCCTATCCGCACCCTCACTGAGGATGACACGGCGGTCGGATGGTTCCGATGGGTCACTTGTGGCCTGAAGGCGGAGTGCTTTTTTTTCTCTTACCGTTCTTGAGTATTCTCTAAGTTGAATAGTTTGTTAAAAAATAACGATTTTATTAAACACTACTTACATAGTATGGTTGCTAATCAATATTAACAGTTAAAACTAAGTATATTTATAATCCCTGTCTATTTTCCCACAGTAATGCTGCCGCTCCTTCCAATGTTTAATTTACTGTTTAGGTGAAAATTCATGTTTTTTGCTCGCGGAATGCACATTCTAGCGTGTAATATAAAATTTGTAATGCTTATAAAAATTAAACTCTGATATTTTGATAGTTCTCAATGAGACCTATTTGTA
Organism: Schistocerca piceifrons; assembly: GCF_021461385.2. Taxonomy (NCBI): domain Eukaryota; kingdom Metazoa; phylum Arthropoda; class Insecta; order Orthoptera; family Acrididae; genus Schistocerca; species Schistocerca piceifrons. Next base: position 7,425,950 of record NC_060149.1, read on the forward strand.
TGCACTTTATGAAATTCGCTTAAGGCTGTGTCGAGACTTTATTTTTCAAATTCCATTTTATACACAAAATATTTAATATTAAATAACTTAAGAACTACTACTCCGATTGAGGGCGCTTTTTTTACCCACGCTCTCACCTTATTTTTATCTTTATACTATTTTACTGGCTCCTCTGTAACTATTCGGACTCAGTTTTTGTTGAATTTGGTGTTATTTAATATGTATGTTGGTCACACAGTTCAGCCGTGGCAGTTACCCTCTCCACGTTTCTTTTCAACGCCCAGACGCCTAGGTTTTACTGGCCACGCGGCCGGAGCATGCGTTTACCTCCTAGCCGTTCTGCAAAGCTGGTAATTCATATACTCAGAGTGTCTGTCAATCACTCAGGCTCAAAGGGTGCTGCCATCTATTGATGACACCGTGAGATTCATGCTGTCCTTCTGGCCAAGTTTGACGAGGACGTTCTATGTTGAAAATGAAGAGACCCCTTTTTCTAGACACTCCCTAGTTTTTTTGAAAAAACTGAGGTTAAAAGCTGATGACAGAAAGTCGTATTTTTGGGGTTTAAAGTTGATAATGTTCGAGTTACTAACGTATTTGCGTTTTCATGATACAGCTTGTGTACCCATCATTCTACGTGTTTAGCACAGAGACGTCGGCAGTAGCTCGGTCAAGGCATTACCGTAACAAATTTCTGGTCCATGTTCGATTTTTGGTCGCGGCTATATTTCATTCGACATTTTTTTCGGTGTATCTGATAACATTCTGATAATGGGAATACGTTTCTTCCCTTATTTAGAAATACAGCATAGGGAGGTGTGAATAATAATCAAATAAGTGTATGCAATGTATTGATAGTTATTATCATCGTGATCCATAACGCACAAGATTATGACGTCTGTACGTGATGATGATGATGCCCAACTGACCTGCACGTGAAAATGAGACCAACGAAATGTACCTCTTTTCGTCAACCGTATGATGTTTGCTTTTTCCGACTGGTAAAGAATTTCTTCGCACGACTTCAAAATCAATCACAGCAGAACAGAGAATTACAGTATAGGGCGGATGCCATCAGAATTCAGCTATGACCCATAACCAGTTTTCCACACTTGTCTTTCATGATATGTTTTTCTGGGGTTGGTACGTATCCAAATTAATATCTGACAGATCTGTTTTAGCAACGTGAATCAGATCTTTCTTCCACGGACGGTGAACCGGAAAGCATATCAATGCAGCGGGAAGAATCGAATGATAAAAAAGCCACGATCTACAATCGAACACAGCCCACCACTTTGGTAGCCTAATGCCTTGACTGAACGACTGCCGATTTCCCTCTGCAAGACACACCGAATGAAGGGTACTTAAGCTACAGTATGCAAATACAACAACTTTCCTAATTCGAGCGTTTTCTTCATTGGATCCCATACTATATCAATTAAAAATGTTTGTTTTTAGACAATCGTGCCCTGAGGAAGGCCGTTGCAATTCGACCGAAACGTCGGTTTTAGTTTATTATTGTTGTTAGTTTTTAGCAATGACGCGGTATAATACCCAGAAGAATTTTAATCACTATGACACCGGCCGCGGAAGCCTCCGTTCTTATATCATATGTTTAATCTCCGGCAATCAAAGGTTGACTGCTACGATGGATGTTGTCGTGGCACGTCGTCCACGCGCAGGGCTGCTGAGCGGTGGGGGCAGACTCCTGTAGTGAGGGATAAATGGTGAGGTCGCTGACCTTAGGCGTGCTGGAGGGACGATCAGTTGTGGTGGTCGGGCACGTGCTGCTTCTCCTTGTGCTGTGCAGAGGCGTAGAGATGCCGAGAAAGTTGAACCCGCCCTCCAGGTGGCAGGGTCTTCATCTTTGCAGTTGATGCACATTGCTTTGTGGGTCTGAGGTTTCTGACAGGCCTGTGGTGCGTGGTTGCAGGTACATCTGACGCACAGCGGGCATAACGAACAATAACTTACCATGTGGAAGTAGCGTTGGAAATGCTTGCATTTAGGTGGGCCGTCTTTCGAGCGGTAACTTTCGATTTGGACTTTCGTATCCAACAGATATCCTACATCGTAGATCGACTCCCTGGCTGCTCCAAGCGGTAGAGTGACACAATACACCGACTGAGGAAGGAGCTTGTTCGTTTTTTCGTCTCTGGTCTTGAACTGATGGACTGTGGCCTGCGGAAATCCGATGGCTTCTTTCACCACTTCTTTGTCCGTCAGCTCTGCTGGAAGGTATTTCACTGCCACTTTCAGCATCCTGTTTGTTGGCAGTTTGTGGCTGAAAAACTAGATTTTCGCTGCTTGGAAAAAGCGCAAGTTCAGTCGCTGGTCTAGTGTTATTTCATTGTGCCCTGGGTATAAATCACTTTGACTGGCCCTTTGACGTGTTTCTTGAGTTCAGCATTGACAGCTAGCTAGCGTCCTGTGTATTGTATTGTTTTGCCAGATCTTTCGCCGGTGACGTCTTGGCCGTCTGAATTTGTATTGGTGCGATGTCGGAACTTGTTCTTACTCATCCGATTGTGGTGTCACATCCATTTGTTCGCTCTCAGGTCTTACAGGGGCGAATTTATTAGCAAACAGTACGGGAATCTGTCTCTTTGTTACTTCGACCACCTCCTTTGGGCTCTTACGCTTCCTCCTTGCACAATTCGGCCCACTAATTGGAAACCATCTATGGTACCTTTATTGGTTGGTCACTCTCCCCTTTCTTGTGAGTCACTAGAGTCCGATGCATAGCCCTGTGGATGTTTGCCATCTTCCCCAGAGATCTGTCGCTCTCTTTATGGTCCGATGCTAACACTCGGCGTCAGGCGACGCTGTCTGATCTCTCTGACGTCTATCCTCGTCGGTTATGGGTCTTCCTAGATCATTCCTCGGCGTTGCGATGTTGGTACGAGGCTGAGAGAGTAAGTTGACAAAGTAATGATCCTTCCTGCGCCATTGATCTGGATCATGATCTTGAAGCGCGTGGGCTTACCTCCCAGTCCCATCGTCGTCCTCTTCCGCGGCGATGCCTGAATATGCCAAGTCCGAAGCCTGGATCCACCTCGGCGAAAAAAATCGACGGCCATGAGTGTCTTCTTTCGTGGCTCCAAGAATATGGAAATTGCAGGGGGTATCGTGACTGTATGCATATGTAAGGGTTTCCGAGCGAAATTTCTACAGCGTAGTCGAAACCACCTCTGCAATGTGAGCGATTTACACAGTGCCGAAAACAGTTTGTTGTTTACAGAATTTTAATCGTAGGTGTAGTTTACACAGCTCTGACCAGAATAATGGTAAAATCGCTTTCAGTAATGCACGATTGATAAAATCAACAAAAAAAGAAAATGAGTAAACTTAAACCACTTCTGTACCCTGGCCAGCAAGAACTAGTCAGAAGTGACAGTAACTGATCCATTACCCATTTTATTGTAAAGAAAAAAAAAGCCAAAATCTCGCACTTACAGTCAGCTTTACGGTAATTATAGAATATCTAAGCTATCACTAAAAATTGAAGATAAAATCGAATGTACGACTCAAATTGCAGTGTGTATCATCACATGCAAGCACTGTGGAAAACTGTACGTTCGTCAGTCATGCAGAGTTGTCGCAATTTCTAGGCAAGCTCGAATCTAGCGAAAATAGATACCTTGAACATTTCCGGAAAATGTTTTATTAGAAAACGATCTAAATCTAGTACTCATTGACGTTTTACGTAGTGTTAAGGAAAGCAAAAAGACGACTTTACTAGACATATCAGTAAACATATGATACAGAACTATTTGCTTAATTTGAGGTGAATGAACACACTACCTTTTATCCCGTCTGTTAAATGAAACTTCTGGTATGCGCATGACAGAATCAGATTATAATACTACAATCAGCTCTATCCCTTGATTCAAAATACAATAATTTCTTTTGATTCTTTTCAAAACTGTAATACTCTCGTTTGTAACAACTGTGTATTACCTATATCTCAGTGACGCGTCAGTTTGTCTCTTATCGCTACGTTTAGTTGTCCCCTGAGGATGGCCGAAGAAACCGAAAACCAGTTTTTGAGTAAACAAATAATAGTTCTAGAACAACACGAAAGTTTATGCTTCTTGTTATAATTATGGTGTTCTGTCTAACAAAGGACAATTTACTTAATGTTAACTTACTTCTTCACACAACGCAGTGAAAAATAATCTCGGCTCCAAATGCGACCTTAATATTCCTAAAATATTCTGAAGAGTGGCATGGTTTGAAGATATGCTTAATTATTTTAACTAAGAAATGATTTTTAATTTATATTGGCGCTAATATCTAATTGTACTGCTTCCGAAAAACTGACGAAAGAATCAATAGTACCATTAACTATTGTGAATTTTATCGTCAGTGAAATTTCGTGAATGTCGCACAGAAACGGTACAAAAAGTGTTTCATTAAATTGTTTGTATGTTGTCATCAGTGAACTGAACAAAACAATCACCCGCAAACTGATAACGGAAACTGACGCTACCACTGGATGCGAACTGGGTTACCAGTATGGCTACTGCCACAGACATTAGTAAATATCTCTTTTGTGTGCAATATCATTTGATGTTTATGCAGAACAGCGTCAGAGATGTTAATCCACTAACGCGCTCCCATTTCCACTCATTTTTGTTTACCGTTTATTATGGCCGTAGTTTTCCTGTTATTTTAACGTCGTATGTTCGTTTTACAACTTTCATTTGTTTCCGTTGCGGTTAATAAATCACTGATTATATTAGCCACGAAATGTTTTCCTGTTTAGGTGCATTACACATTAGTGTAGCTGTCACTCTGATTTCTTATCATTTCAGTTTAATATCTGCCACATCTCATACAGACATCGCTTAGTGCGCGAACTGAGTTGAGTTCTTTAATTAACCTTTCATGGCATTAATGTTGCATTTGCATTAACTTGTTACCAGTTTAATGCGTGTTGAATTGTTCACACCAGCATTCTTTCACGATTCAAATTGGCAGATGTTGTCGCTTTAATGACGTATTTTATATTTTACAATCCAGTTACCGTGTACTCACATCAAATGAATAAACACCCTTACATTCAAGGCGGGCGGCGTTCATCAGTGGCACGGCCTCGCACCTAGCACTTCTTATCTGATACGACGTGATGTAGAACTGATACAAAAGATGTAGGTTGACACAGCTTAAATTAATATTTTAGATGTATGAATGTAAAATTTGTGATGGACCATTCAGAGGCGAGGGTATACTCTGCGTGCCGCGTGTAATGTTGCGAACGAGCCGTATTAATTAGACGCTACTTTTTTGCATTTTTTAATTATATATACGGAGAAACAATTATTGAGTGCTAAACAGAAAAGACGGAGATTTTAGCAAGGGCCACAACCTAATTTATTAAATGTATTTAAAGGTGGAGAAGCTAACAAGTTCTTCCATATTCATTACTAGAAATTGAGTGATGATACACTGTATTTATGGCCGGCTAACCTACAGAGCAACATCGAAGGCAAGAGATTCCTGTTATTGTTGATAAATGCGAATGCTGACTATGAATAACACAAACATGTTCTCGTATAAGCTCGATGAAGTACTGAAGTGATGTTTGATATTTCTTTCATTTTCTTTTTTTAAATTTATTCTTTGTTTTTAGGAAATTGTGTTTCTAGCGTTGTATGATAATATGTATTATTTGTTTATTTTTACTAGAACATCCCTCTGCTTGCCGTTACAAACCAACAATTTTAGAATAAAACTTGAATTAAACATTGCCAATTTCGGTTTTGCTATAAATACTGTTTATTTTTGTGTAACAGTCAGGATAGCTACATAGAACAAAAATGTTCTGTAGGTTTAGTGGCCATTTATACAGTGTATCCTCACTCAGTTTCTAGACGGCCCACTGCTTCCACTTTCTAGGGGAATCTAGGAAGACACTGATGGCATACGTAAACAAAGTTATCGATATTAGGTAAAGCCCGATAGGTATGGAACACACTTAATGTACAGGTAACGTGGGTACGATCTTAGCTGACCAAGGTTACTAGGAAAACTACCGTAGTCTACACTTATAACTGATAGTCTACCGAAGTTTTACAACTATATTCCTAACTAACACTTAAACTCGTGCGACTCACTGGCCACGCAAACCTTAGCAACAACCTTACCCAAGCAGGTATGAACATCAAAAGACTTGGACCAGGTTCCACTCGTCTACTTAAAATCTGTCATATGAGCAACCACTAAAGGAAAGTGAACGTCTTGGAACTAGATCACCATTCTAATGGGTATATGTTTCACAATCTATACTTATTTCAGACATACACCATATACACTTTTAGATAATTACCGGAGCGGTATTAGACTGTTGTTGTTGGTGGTGGTGGTGTTATTGTTGTTCTCTTCAGTCCTAAGTCTGGTTTGATGCACCTCCCCATGCTACTCTGCCCTGTGCAAGCCTCTTCATCTCCGAAAAGCTACTGCAACCTTCACCCTTGTGAATCTGCTCACTGAATTTATCTTTAGGTCTCCCTCTGCAACTTTTATCTCCAACATTTTCCACCAGATATTAAACTGGTGATACCTTGATGTCTCAGAAAGTGTCCTACCCACAAATCCTTTCATTTAGTTAATTTCTGCCACAAATTTGTTCTCCCTCTCTTCTGTTTAGTACCTCACCATCAGTTACATAATCTACATATATAAGTTTCCACACTCTTCTGTTGCATCACATTTCAAATGTTTCGAGTCTCTTCTTGTCTGAACTGCCTATCGTCCACGTTTCACTTCCACATAAGATTACACTGTACATAATGCTGTTTTCAGAGATGAGTGACTTTCACCAGCAATTCGGTAGTTTCTAAAATCCGTTGCGAAAGAAACTTATGAAAATTTAGGTAGGCTGCAGAACCTTACAGAGAGTACTAAGAACTTTAGCAGAAAACGACCAATCAAATTTTCTAAATTTTTCTCTGAAGGCTGACTGGTCGAGAATCCTTAGTGTTAAAAACACTCCTGGAGCGGTTTTGGAGCTCGTGGGAACGAGTAGCCAGCCAGCAGCCTGGCAGCCCACGCCTCGCAAAGCAGATCAGGACTTGTGGGTCGGAGCTGCCGTTTTAAAAGTTTTGAAGACAGAAGTGAGTCATCAGTGTTTCTCTTCTGCTACGGGAAAACTGAAAAAGTTGCCAAGTGCGTTTCCTGTGCTTGGGTGTGAGGGGCGCAGCTGTTTTCTGGATTTGTTGAGAACCGATGCAATTCAATGAGCGAATACTTGCCAGGTGGACAGTCTCGTATCAGCACTGGGGACAGCAGATAGCTGGAGGTAGTGTTTTATAACAATGAGGCGGAGTAAGTGAGGTCTTACTGAAGGCGATAAATTCTATTTGTTCAAGTGGAAGGTTGTGGCGTTTTTGTATCCTTCTCCTTTTTAACTTTCGACTGTTACCCCATTTTGTTTATGGAGGTCGTGCTAAAAACCAATTTCTGTGCACGCATTTTTTGATGGATAATGGGATAGCAGCTGTTTTAATTTATGTACAGCAACAATAACACCATGCCCTGTGTGTATTAGTTTAGTTTAATTGCAACCTTTTTTATTACAATACAATATCTTCACGCCCCACTGCAACACAGGGTGATCACGATTTCTATAGACATCATCATCATATCTGTAATGAAAGGAGCTGAAACCACTAGCGTCCGAGGAACTTAATCGTCTGCTTGGAACATATCAACAGTCGATCTGTTGCAACCAGACGCACCGTAAACTACACGTTTCGATTACTCCGGTGATTTCTGCTCAGTTTATTACAGATATGGTGATGATACCTGTAATAAGAGTGATCACTGTATCTCACAGAAGGGCCTGAAGGTGGTGGATTGTAACACAGCAACCCGCTGCAATTAAATAAAACTAATCCACACACCTGATGGTGAGCTACACATATGTTACAACCTGCTTGAAAATGTAGTGACTATTCGTGGTGCTTGTTTTCCAGTCTAGTGGTCGGATCTGAGAGTCTTTTGAAAGCAGTTTGATTGCAACAGGGAATTGGATACTTGTACAGGATAGTAAGAATTTTAACCCTGCCTCACGGGTCATAGCGAGGGTGAAAACCACTGTTTATACTGATTGTATATTTGCAGTAGTGCAGAGATTAAACTGGTTCCACCAATAAAAGTCTGCGAAGAAGTACTTCGCGTACTTCGTCTCGCACACTGCTTATTGCAAAGTGTGTGAGAGTTGTGGCTGTACGGTGAGTAAGTCTTCGTGCCGATGACGGACGAGAAGGAATGTTTCAAAATGTGTGCATTTTCGCTGGTAATGCTAGGCTGTGGGAGAACATTTCAGAGGTGGAATCAAAACCATTTAATAAAAATCTTATTAATGACTAGGCCATTTTGCAACAAAAATCGAATGAGTTGACAGCATCTCTCAAAAACACGTGTGACATAGTGAATGAATGAATGAATGATTAAGAAAAGGGTCACACTGCACAATAGGAAATCGAGCAGTTCGTGTATACGGATCCAAGCATATTGGGTGAAGACCAAAAATGACATAAAAATCTGAACAAAATAAAGGGTTATTTTCTGATACCATTTAATCCCCTGTCGAGAGTAGAATAAAAAACTGTTACGCGAAAGATATTGGCAGTACTTTCTCACTTGTAAATTGCTGTGTTCAGTTTGCGTTTTGAACTTGTATAACTAGTATGACATTTATAAATTTTATTTTTAATAGAAGACTGAAAATGGTACTCTTATAACTGGACGATGTCATCTAGGGATGCAGTGAAGTTCGTGTTCTTGCCTTTAGAAGGAAAATCTGCAACGAAATCAGCATGATTTACAAACTATGATCAGAAATATTCAGCAGCGAAATTTGTAACAGTTTAACATTCATTGTCCACGGAAACGAGTAAGAAGTTTAAGCATTCTGCGGGGCCCATGTTCAGCATCAGGGAAAGGTCTCATAGTTACTGTGGCTGTCTGAAAACCACATATAATCGAATTTTACTTCTTGAAAACAAAAGTAACTCAAAATTATGTCTCAGATTATCTTTACATTGGTACGCACTTAACGCAGCTCTGTTATTCTTAACCCCTTTCCAATAAAATAACGTTTTTCTGTTCCTTTTTCACATCTAAAATTTCAGTCGTAAAATCATATTACAAGAGTTTTTACTTCCTTTTACCGAATGTATCCACGAATTTCCACTTTTACACCAGATCACATTGGCAACATTCAGTAAGTACGACATAAACTTGATAATCAAAATTGATTATTCCTGGATCCTGCTGAGATTTTTTAGGAGAGGTAGTCTTCTTTACCTTAAATGAGCTTGACGAGTGCTGAGTACATGAAATGACCAACGTACCAGTTTGCTACAACATTTGCGCTACTAAAAGTGACTCTGTTAAAATCTCGGAGGATATCTTTCAATTATGTCTTAACAATGAAAGAAAGGACCGACCAGGATGAATTCCAATGTGCAGTCCCAATGTTCGAGCCATGTTTATGGTATTACCTCTAACCTAATCATCATGATCTGTCGATATAATGACGGGGAAAGGCTATGGATGGGCTGCTCACCAAGTTGTACTACACACAGACTGATAAATATCCTGTGAATAAACTTTTGAATGTGTCCGCTAGTCGATGCTTTAAAGTCTTCGCATAAGCAAATGGTATCATTCTGTTATATGATTACAACCAAAGTCCTGTAGATAAGTCGAAAAGAATTTGTAAAATGAACCTGGGTTTTTTAATGGTACAATAACTCTCCTTGTTCTTCTCCTCCTCCTGCCTCTTCTTCTTCTTTTTTTTTCTGACCTATGTCCCATACGTACATGAGGTTGGCACATTAACGTGAAGTTAGCAATGTTAGTGGTATCTCACTGGAACTGAAACACTGAATTTCATGTGTTAGCGTCTAGTGTTGTCTCATATGACAGTAAATGAGACGGGACGTGGGAAACAGCCAAATACTCAACTAGTCGGATGTGGGAAACCGCCTAGAAACAGCACCCAGGCTGACAAATGCACCAGCCCTACTAGTTAATCCGCCGATCGGATTCGGGCCGTAACCGTCCAGTCTTCCTGAACCTCGGAAGTGGTGTGTTGACACTCGGGGCTACCTGAGCAGAACCCGCCCTGTAGCCGCGCGTATTAATATGACCGATTCCTATATCGCATCGACCCGACGATCGCTGTTCCGACCACCCTAGGTGTGGTTTACATGCAGTCCCACGTCCTACTAGGAGAATACCGGGTTGTTTCCCATGTTCCACCACGGATACACGCTACGCAAACAATTCGAACACTTTCTCACACTTACACACAGAATATACTCTGCATACATACCGACTCAGTACGCCGATCCTGTTCTAGGGGATGAATAGGTGACCGATGACCTTACCTGTTTGGTTTCCTTAAAAACTTACTCAGCATCATCATCTGAACAGAATAATGGAACAACATGTCTCATTCTGTTGATGAAAAGCTGTCGGGTTCCCAGCAGGTTGGCAATATTATAAAACTGCGACGTTTCGACGAGTGACATAGTCATCATCTTCTGTCAGTCTTCGAAACGTCACGCTTTTATAATACTGCCACCCGGTCGGGAACCTGAGAGCTTTTCATCCACTGTAAACGCCAGAAAGTCTACATTCACACATATGCCTCATGCATGTGATAGATAATTAGTTGCATGAGACCGGTACATTTTGCTTGGAGTCGCAAGCATTCGATTTCTCGACAGAAGGTAATGGATCAGGAGGACTCGCTAGTCATGAATGGTGGGCAGAAGGAAACGAGCACCTCGTGGGTAGCAGCCAGTTTTCGCGAAATGGTCCAGCTCCTCGAAACGCTTGTTGTGTGAACATTTCATGGAACTAATTCGCCTGGCACAGACATTGTGCCACAGTCACCACAGCTTCTCCCTAATAGTACTTGAGAGTGAAATTTTTCTTGCTGACCACTTATCTAAGAAGGGCTGCCTACTGACGCTTCCCTGCCGTAAGAAAATTAATTGGTTCCCTCCAAAAGTACTGACTGCCCAATATAAAGTACGCCCCCGCCACCAGACGTGGTGTGGATAATGCCGACCAATGGAAAGACACTGTTCAAAACCTATACCAACCTTATGAATTGTAATTATGCTTTCTGGAAGGTTTGAGTGGGAAATTTCTGCTAATATCTCGTTTTTAAAGAGGAAAGGAAAGATATTCGTCCATTAGACTGTCAGCAACAAGATGAACTTAGGAACTGTGAGAGTTCAGGAGAGAACTTAGTTTGGGGAGGATTTCACTCATTTCTGTGAAAATATTAGATGCTTAGTCGTATATCTTACGTGTTTGTCTCATTTACCTTGCTTTTCCTATCTGCTCTAATGTGGGAATCTTACTGATTTTTCTTTCCAATTATACGCAAGTCCAACAGAGTTTATAGTTATTTATTTTAGTTTGCTATAATTTTCAAAACCTTAGTCCATGTTATTCTCTGTTAACTGCTCACTTGATAAGATTAAACAAAAGTTTTGTATTCTTGATCTGACTTACGTTTAAAGATTCCTAATGTCTATCGGGTGGCGGGAAGGTGTGAATAGAATTGGAGGTAATTGGAGATTGTTGTAAATACTGGTAATTTTGTTGTTCGCCGTCTTTTACGAGAGCCTGGCAAGTATTTTTGTGGTCAGCCAGAAAGCAATGGAGAACATACCGACCATAGTTTCCAGTGTGCACGTCCACATTCTTGTCCAGCACACTGCAAGAAATATTTCTATTGTCTATTTGCTTAGCGGGGATCAGGACTGTGATTATAAATGAAGATTTAGCGTTGTAATTGATACGTATATTTCGTAAAGTTTCACACGCGCAACAGGTAATAATCATTGTGTTCATACTGACATAAATCTCTCTATCCTAAACAGCACTATGAGCAGTTCAGAGGCGACTTCTACGGTAAGTTCTTACTAAATTGTCTTTCGCCCGGACTACTGATAACTAAAATAAATTCTCGCCCCCAAAATTGGAAAAAAATTGTCACCACTTGCCACGCGGATTTGTAAATATCACGGGCGGCGCACGAACAGTTACTTTTGTGAAATCTGAACGATCCAAGACGGTGTACAGTCCTCGCTAGTTTACTGTCTATTATTACTGAAAGTAAGCGTTTTGTCACAGCCAGTCACTGACGTCATCCGAGGCAGCGCCCAGTCCGGCGTTTTCACTGACGCGGATCTTGCAGCGGCTGAGTGCGAAGTGAAGCCTAGTCTTGCTTCACGGGCTATATTTATATTGTATGTGGCGCAGCGGACGGCCAAGCGAACACCGCCCTATGCAAACGGCAGCGGTCTCCAAACGGCCGCTTTCTCGTACGCACTATATTTACTAACAAAGTTATCAATCAATTTAGAATCTTCATAATTTTTTCGTGCATGTAATTAAGTTGGTTTAAATCACAGAAAAAGTTTTAGCTCGCTTGCATTAAAACTTTGCCTTCTTGAATTTTTAGAACGGAACTGACAGTATATCATTACCTCTGAACTATAACTTTAAGAGACATTGATTGATTTTTATTAACATCACTGTCCTAAAACTTGTTACAGCTCTATTATTTAATAAGTTTTGTCATGTGCTGTAACCAAAACTTTATAGCGTTAATATAACAGATACTTAATCTACTACAAACACGGACGTTTTAGTTCCAAATTTAGTTTTCATTAAATTACTCGAAAACTATTAGAGGTATCTTAATGGGATCACGTAGTTATTATTTTTTGGTTGAACTGAAGCATCATACAAATTTTCACATTTATAAGTCTAGTATTTAGCGCCTTCAATTTTTGTTTAATCACACTGAGACATGTACCAGTTAATGTTGGTATACATCTGCACATTATGACCAATTTTCGGATTTCTATCTCTATTATTTAGCGCCACTTATTTTTTTCTTAATTCGATGTATTTAGGTGAAGTATTGACCTAATGAATCTGAGACTTTGCATTTAAAACATTATTACATAAAAGTATATGTTGAGAAAGTTTGAAAAATCAACTTTAACATTTAATTTTATTCTTCATTATGGTGCAGTACTTGTGCGCTACGCACAGACGCGTTACGGTGACGTGGCGCCACTAGCAGTGAATTGGGTAAGTCCGTGCACAGTCGCTCGCGTCTGTATCTCCCTAACGATACAGCGCTTGCTTCGCTACTTGTCCTACAACTTCCCTACGGTTAGGCGACACTTAAATAATTTATATAACCAGCTGCATTTCTATGATCCTCGCCTCATTGTGACGAATTTCCGTTGTGTGCAGTGACCAAGCACTATTTTTAAAGATATAAGAGGTGCAGAGGTAGAAACAAGTGGCAAACGCTCACTTGTGTTTGTAACAGGAGTAGTCGGTGCACAAGTTGCTTGTTACACCTCCTCCATGTCTGTTACTTGTGTCACTATTCATGTTAATTGTGTCATGCGTCACGTGTACGAGCATATAGTATACTTTGTATTTAATTTTCGCAGGTACCAAATCAACTAATTACACGTCGATATACTTCTTTAAAACACGATGCATGTGATAATCAATATAATTAATAAAAGAATTGGTTAAAGACGACCATAAAATAACCCTTTTTTGCAACTGAACACTCACTGTCTGTAGTGTCAGTGATCGTTGTACTCACTTTCTTATTTATCACTGTAAATCATCGTTTCACAGTTTCGCAATATTACCAGTTTCTACTTGCTCCAGTTATCATTAGACCTGTACCATTAAAGACAGTAAAGAGAAAATACACACACACATAAAAAAAAGTTTTGCATCACCTCGGTTCCAAGGGTTGCGGAATCTGTACAGAAAACTGCAGTAGAGATAAACATCAGTTCCGCCCTTCTTATTGCTCATGAAAACCACACATTGCATGTTGTACCACCACACAGCGAGACCTTCAGAGGTGGTGGTCCAGATGTCTGGTGAACATGCTGGCCACTCTAGTCGAGATATATCGTTATCCTGAAGGAAGTCATTCACAAGATGTGCACGATGAGGGCGCGAATTGTCGTCCATGAAGACGAATGCCTCGTCAATATGCCGCCGATATGGCTGCACTATCGATAGGAGGATGGCATTCACGTATCGTACAGTCGTTACGGCGCCTTTCACGACCACCAGGGCGTGCGTCGGCCCCACATAATGCCATCCCAAAACTGCAGGGAACCTCCTCCTTGCTGCACTCGCTAGACAATGTGTCTAAGGCGTTCAGCCTGACCGGGTTGCCTCCAAATACGTTTCCAACGATTGTTTGGTTGAAGTCATATGCGACATTCATCGGTGAAGAGAACGTGATGCCAAACTGAGCGGTCCATCCTGCATGTTGTTGGGCCAATCTGTACCGCGCTGCATGGTATCGTGGTTGCAAAGATGGACCTCGCCATGGGCGTCGGGAGTGAAGTTGCGCATCATGCTGCCTTTTGCGCATAGTCTGAGTCGTAGCACGACGTCCTGTGGCTGCACAAAAAGCATTATTCAACATAGTGGCGTTGCTGTCAGGGTACCTCCGAGCCATAATCCGTAGGTAGCGGACATCCTCTGAAGTAGTAGCCCTTGGACGGTCTGAGCGAGATATGTGATCGACAGTTCCTGCCTCTCTGTATCTCCTTCATGTCCGGGCAACATCGTTTTGGTTCACTCCGAGACCCCTGGACACTTCCCTTGTTGAGAGCCCTTCCTGGCACCAAATAACAATGCGGACGCGGTCGAATCGCAATATTGACCGTCTAGGCATGGCTGAACTACGGACAACACGAGCCATGTACCAATTTCCTGGTAGAATGGCTGGAACTGATCGGCTGTCGGACCCCCTCCGTCTAATAGGCGCTGCTCGTGCATGGTTTTTTACATCTATGGACGCGTTTAGTGTCATCTCTGAACAGTCAGAGGGACTGTGTCTGTGATACAATATCCACAGTCAACGTCTATCTTCAGGAGTTCTGGGAACCGGGGCGGTGCAAATTTTTTTGATGTGTGTGTAAAAAAGAAATTCGTAATTATACAAGAAGGCGTTTTATAGCACAACATTTGAATAATTTGAAATCTTGTGGTACAACATAAACCTATTTCCACAAGGTAGCGTTGTAAACGTTAGAGGTTGTAAGACAGCAGTAGTAAGTGAGATATTGTTTTATTAGTACAGGAGTTGGCACCAGAAGAATATTGCATTCTCTTGATTTATTTAATGTAGTAGATAGCTGGAAATCATTTACTGCTCTCACCTCCAGTCCGTTTCGTGTGAATCGCTCGTCAATGCGTTCACCGATAATCGTAGCCGACGGCCGCATCATAGGAATGGACTTTTACAGTGCTAGCTTTATGACCCTTTCGACCTAACGATCTGGCTACATAATTCCCACAGTACGACCACATACAAACGCCTTAAATTACTGGTAATGAGCTAGAGCACCACTCACTGGTATCCGAATAATCACCGAGTGTCGAATTCCGCCGTTCTCTCATTTGCCGTCAGTAAAGAGCGCCCAGTAACATTCCTTTAATCGTTCAAATTTCATTAGCTTGGAATTTCCATTCCCATCACTGCACGCGAAAAGCAACGGCAAGCCGTCCTTTCAGGAAAATGTCGTTTTAAGCTGTTTCATGTAAACTGAACTACGTTCTCGTCTTGTGGTCAATATATTTTCAAACAAATGTCTTTTTTTTACGAAATTTGAGTGCCAAAACCTCTTTCATAGTGCAGCACACATTGCTTTTACTCTTAAACTGCAACTTGGGCAAATGTGCCGTCGATTGTGCATTGGTAGATTATGGTGAGTCTCTAAACTCGTCAAGCAATGTCCTACAGTAATTAGCAGTACCGTATCTCATTCGTTAAAGAAAGTCTACTCGAGATAACTCAGCCTGAATTGGTTAACAATCTGCGAAAGGGTGATACCGTAGCAGTACCTTAACCGATACTTTCTTCAGGATAGTAAACACGATTCAGAAACATAGCTCTCGCGATATGCTTGTCCTTGCATCAATCACTCCGTCATTTCAAATCCCCCTTCCAGTTTAAGCTAAACCTTTAGGGTAAAGTGCTGTGTCGTCCGAACAAGACACAGCCAGGGCAAAAGCACCACAGGTGCAAAGATACTAGCTGGTGCCAGTGGCCGGCCGCTGTAGCCGAGCGGTTCTAGGCGCTTCAGTCCGGAACCGCGCTGCTGCTTCGGTCGCAGGTTCGAATCCTGCCCCCGGGCACGGATGTGTGTGATGTCCTTAGGTCAGTTAGGTTTAAGTAGTTCTAAGTCTATGGGACTGATGGCCTCAGATGTTAAATCCCACAGTGCTCAGAGCCATTTGAACCATTTGGTGCCAGCGCCATAGAGACTCGCCACTCGAACGAGTTCCACCAGAGCCACAGGCGGCGCTGAGGATGAAGATATCGCCGTCACCTCCGCCAATTGCCGGCCGAGCGCAATCCGCCAATGACAAGACAACGGACAGAAGCCTACTCGGAAGACAGAAGAGCAGCTCTCGCCCACTTGCCTATAGATCATCGTCCAGGGCTGATTCAGACAGGCAGGGAACGTCGTATAGTGATATCTTAGAAGAGAACAGACAGCTGTTGTTAGTTGTATTTGCTGTGTTCTGTGAAGTTTACCTACGAGTATTCTCACTTAGCCATTGTGGACCTTCCTTGTGTTATATTACAAGTAGGGTTGCAGACTTCTTTATTCAACCAGGCACAATGATAAGTAAACCTTTTTAACTCATTTATATGACTTCATTACTAATTTGTTGAAGTGTTGTAGGACCTTCGTTCTCCAACCCTGTTACCTGACCCTTGGGCATAGCTGTTTAATATTGGCAGGGAGAAATTGTCTTACCGGTGTACTGCACCGGAAACCGTATCACAAACCCACAATCTCGGTCTACCGTAGCGGTAGTGGCAACTCGGCCTCCACAGCAGTAGCGACG
This sequence comes from Schistocerca piceifrons, assembly GCF_021461385.2. NCBI lineage: Eukaryota > Metazoa > Arthropoda > Insecta > Orthoptera > Acrididae > Schistocerca > Schistocerca piceifrons. Next base: position 7,442,909 of record NC_060149.1, read on the forward strand.
AGGCCTCTACAAAACTGGTGATGAAGGTTTACAAAATAAACTTCAATGGGAGTCTCGTCAGGAAACAGAGAGGCGGCATGTATTAGTGAGACCCTAGGTACACTAGAGAGCTCCAAGAAAACATCATTGACAATAACACGTTTCTTAGGCAGTAATAAAGGGTTGTCTTCAAAGGGCTGCGCCTCAGATAGGCCGGCAGGGCTGCACCTCGTCAGCAGCAGAAAAGTGGCGTGTGCTCAATTGTGGTACAGCCAGCGCAGCGAAGTGTCGCATGATAACTGCTACGTCACGGGGCAGTCGTCGTCCCGCCAAAGCCAGTGGCCTCCAGCTCTCCAAAGTTCTCTCCTTGATATCTACATCTACATCTACGTGATTACTCTGCTATTTACAATAAAGTGTCTGGCACTGCCCTTCTTTGTACTTTTTCGATGTCATCCGTCAGTCCCATGTGATGCGGATCCCAAACCGCACAGCAATACTCCAGAATAGGACGGACAAGCGTGGTATAAGGAGTCTCTTTAGTAGACCTGTTGAACCTTCTAAGTGTTCTGTCAGTGAATCGTAGTCTTTGGTTACCTCTACCCACAGCAGTGAACGTTCCAATTTAGGGTATTTGTAATTAAAATCCCTAAGTATTTAGTTGAATTTACAGCCTTCACATTTGTGTGAGTTATCGCTTAGTCGAAATTTAGTACTCATGTGAATAATTTCACACTTTTCTTTATTCAGGGTCAACTGCCACTTTTCGCACCATACAGATATCTTATCTAAATCATTTTGCAATTCGTTTTGGTCATCTGATGACTTTTAAGGATGGCAAATGATAGCGTCATCTGCAAACAATCTAAGACGGCCACTCAGATTGTCTCTTAAGTCGTTAATATTGATCAAGAACAATAGAGGGCCTATAACACTTCCTTGTGGAACGCAGGTTATTATTTATGTTTTACTCGATGACTTTCCATCTATTACTACGAACTGTGAACTTTCTGACAGGAAATCCCGAATCCAGTCGCACAGCTGAGGCGATATTCCATAGGCATGCAGTTCGGTTAGAAGACGCTTTTGAGGAACGGTGTCGAAAGCCTTCTGGAAATCTAAAATTATGGAATCAGTTTAACATCCCCTGTCGATAGCACTCATTACTTCATGAGAACAAAGAGTGTTTCGCAAGAACAATATTTTCTGAATCCGCGCTGATTACGTGTCTGTAAATAGTTTTCTTCGAGGTACTTCATATTGTTCGAATACAGTATATATTCCAAAACCCTGCTGCAAATCGACGTTAGTGATACAGGTCTGTAATTCAACGGACGGATTACTCCTACTACCCTTTTTGGGTATTGGTGTGACTTGAGCAGTTTTCCAGTCTTTAGGTACGGATCTTTCCCTGAGGGAGCGGAAGTATATAATTGCTAAATATGCAGATATTGTATCAGCATAATCTGAGAGGAACCTGACTGGTATACAATCTGGACCGGAGGCCTTGCCTTTATTAAGCGATTTAAGCTGCTTTGCTACACCGAGGATATCTACTTCTATGTTTCTCATCTTGGCAGTTGTTCTTCATTGGAATTCAGAAATATTTACTTCGTCTTTTTTGGTGAAGGTGTTTCGGCAAACCGCGTATAATAATTCTGCGTTAGTGGCACTGTCATCAGTGACTTCACCGTTCTTATCGAGCAGTGAAGGTACTGACTGCGTCTTGCCACTGGTGTGCTTTATGTATGAACAGATTCTCTTTGGAATTTCTGCCATATTTCGAGACAGAATTTCGTTGTGGAAATTATTAAATACATCTCGCATTGAAGTACGCGCTATATTTAGAACTTCTTCAAAACTTTGCCAATCTTGGGGATTTTGCGTTCTTTTAAATTTGGCATACTTTTTTTATTGCTTATGCAATAACGATCTGACCCGTTTTGTGTACCATGGGGTATCAGTACCATCACTTATTAATTTATGTGGTATATATCTCTCAACTGCTGTCGATACTATCTACTTGAAAACATTCCACAACTTTTCTACACTTACATGATCAGATCGGAAAGAGTGAAGACTGTCTCTTAAAAAGGCGTTAAGAGCATTTCTATCAGTTATCTTAAACAGATATACTTTGCGTTTCTTTTTGGTGGTTGTAGGTGTTACGGTATTCAGCCTAGCAGCAACTGCTTTGTGGTCACAAATCCCTGTATTCGTCACAATACTGGCTCAAGTATGCTTTCGCAAACATTTACGCTTCGAGTGGGCTCATGAACTAATTGTTCAAAATAATTTTCTGAGAAAGCATCCAGTACAATTTAGGATGCCGTTTTATGCCTGCCGACGGCTTTAAACGTATAATTTTTCCACAATATCGGGGGTAGATTGAAGTCACCACCGACTATAATTGTATAAGCGAGGTACTTTTTTGAAATGAGACTCAAGTTTTCTTTCAACTGTTCAGCAACTATATCTTCTGTGTCGGGGGATCGGTAAGACGACCCAGTTATTATTTTAGCCCGATTGTCAGGTATAACCTCTACCCATACTATTTCGCAGGAACTATCTACATCAATTTTATTACAAGACAAAATACTTCTGACAGCAATAAATACTCCACCACCAATTCTATTTAATCTATCCTTTCTGAACACAGTTGGATCGTTAGAAAAAATTTCTGCTGAACTTATATCCGACTTTAGTCAGCTTTCTGTACCTGTAACTATTTGAGCTTCAGTGCTTTCTATTAGGGCTTGTAGCTCTTGTTCTTTCCCAACACAGCTACGATAATTTACAACTACAATACCGATCGCTTCTACAACTAACTTACTGTGTTTTACCTGCCCCCTTTATGATGGACGCCTTTTCTGTGATTCCCTGAGGCCTTATAACCTAAAAAACCGCCCAGTCCCTTTCACACAGCCCCGGCTGTCCGTGTAGGCGCTTCCTGTGTGTAGTGGACTCCTGACTTATTAAGCGGAACCCGGAAACCCACCACCTGATGGCGCAAGTCAAGGAATCTGCAGCCTACACGGTCGCAGAACCGCCTGAGCATCTGACTCAGACCCTCCACTTGGCTCTGCACCAAAGGACCACAGTCGGTTCTATCGACGATACTGCATATGCTGAGCTCAGCCTTAATCTCGCAAGCAAGACTGGCAATCTTTACCATTTCCGCTAGCTGCCCAAAACCAGAGAGAATCTCCTCTCATACAAAGCGACATACGTCATTGGTACCAACATGAGCCACCACCTGCAGTTGGCTGAACCCTGTGCTCGTCATGGCATCTAGAAACACCCATTCCACATCCAGAATGACTCCCCCCGGAATGCACACGAAGTGCACACTGGCTTCCTTCCCCTCCTTGGCAGCCATGTCCCTATGGGGCCCCATTACGCGCCTAACGTTGGAGCTCTCAACTACCAACAAACCCACCCTCTGTGAACGACCAGACGTTGCGGGCCGAGAAGCTTCCTCTGGAAGAGGGTGGACGACTGCATCTGGCTCAGAGACATCATCAGCCACAGATAGAGCCCGAAACCTGTTCGTCAAACGAACTGGGGAACCCCTACAATCGGCTCCTCGGAACGTCTTTCTGCCTGCCAGGCTTTGGAATGATATCCAACTCGACCACAGGTGAGGGGTCAACGTCAGTGCAGGCAGTACCCGGGGAGGTCACAGCAGTGGATCGATCGGGGGGCATGTGGGACGTCCTCTATGTCTCTCGCGTACCTGCGTCAGAGCCCCCACAATGATGCCCCTTGGCAGCAGCCTCAAGCTCTGTGATGGAAGCCAACGCAGCCTGGAGCTGTGAGCGAAGGGTCGGCAACTGAGCTTGCATCTGTACACAGCAATCACAGGTCCTATCCATTACTGCAGTCGCTCCCATTTGAAGCTCGTGAAAATATACAACAAACGAACAGTGTACTCGGCTTATTAGCAGCAGGAATTCGAAGTGCTCTCTTACTAATGGTCTAAACGACACTGAGCTACACTAACCAAAACAAAGAAAAGCCTGTACGATCTGAGGGTCGATACACAGGTCGATAGCAATGGTGGTACGGTACGCTACACTGTTATTAAAATAAAAGCTTGTGCCTAGTAAGCACTCGAACACGCAAGTAATTACTGGTATATGTAAATAAATAAGTTGCTTCTGCTGGAAGCTCGTAAAAATATACAACAAACGAACGTTGTACTCGCCTTCCAAATCGAAGATTTGCACTCAGGAGTTAGGTCCCAGGTCCACCTGAAGCACTCGCCTGCATACCAGGGTCGTCTCTGACAGAGATGATGTCTGCTGATCGCATGTAGACTAACATGACGGTATCTCTCGGCATCAATAACATCAATATACTTCGCTTACAGACCTGACTGCTAAATCGTTCCCCCATGCTGTTGCAGCTTCTGTGTTTACTGGAACTCACACAGCATATCCCCCTAACTAGCCGTTTTTACTGATCACTGACACAGGTAGTTTGGATGCCGGGATTGCCAAGGTATGGACGAATTTTTGGTGTCCACCAGGGATACTATCCTGTGGCGTAACACTGCTAACTGCCTCCCCTTAGGCCGCCAATTGTGAAATTCAGATTCGATTCATACTGCGCATAATAAAAGCTCATGGCCAGAGGTGTAATGTGGCAAAGCACCAAAATGGACTTCTCAGCCGTTGTCGAGAAAATCGAGTTAAAAGAAACCGTTGCGGTGAAATACTCTCTATGACTAATAATTTTTTACAGCGTCGTGGCGCAGCGGTAAGCGGTCGGGTTCGTAATCCGAAGGTCCCCGGATCGAATCTCGCGCCATGCAACTTTTTTTTATTATTAGTTTTTTGTATTAATGAATTGCTTATGCATGTTGATAAAGGCGGATCGCTCTCCAATTGTACCGCCTCCATTTTCCCGTTTTTTTAACAGGGTGTACCAAAGCTCTCCCGTCCGCACTGATTTTCGACGACGTTATAAGTTGCGCTAGGGACCGCATGTACCTTCTTTCGAAGTTAGCAGGCAACTACGCTGTTATGCGGCGGCTCATTTCGGCCCGTTCAACATCTGTCCTTCAAGTGTAACGAGCGAGTAACGGAGTTTATATTTCATACCTGCCACAGCGAATTTGTGTTCGTGGGGTCTATATTCTAATTGGAACGTTTGACTTACGCTATACGTATTCGTTTCGGAATATCGTTTCAACGTCTTCCGTTAACTATACGTGGTTAACATTATGAAGACAATTAATAACATTTGTGAAATACAACTTTGTTTGTGGAAAACGTCGCCAGTTTTTTCACGACAAACGACTTTCAACAACTTATTATATGCATAATTGTTGCAACTGATTGCCGGGAATTATATATATATATATATATATATATATATATATATATATGTGTGTATATATATATATATATATATATATATATATATATATATATATATATATATTTGAATTACAAAAAACCAATACTAAAAAAAAAGTTGCATGGTGCGAGATTCGAACCGGCGACCTTCGGATTACGAACCCGAGCGCTTACCGCTGCGCCACGACGCTGTAGAAAATTGTTAATCGTAGAGAGTATTTCACCGCAACGGTTTCTTTTAACTGTCGATTTTCTCGACAACGGCTGAGAAGTGCATCTTGGTGCTTTGCCACATTACACCTCTGGCCATGAGCTTTTATTACGCGCAGTATCTATCGAATCTGAAATTTCACAATTGGCGGCCTCCCCTTGTAAGGCTGATGGATGTAAACGATACCACGCCCATGATACACAGCATTTATGTCGCTCTTAGACGTCAGACGCATCATCCGGCAAGACAGAGCGTCGCCAGGGACACCTCTGTAAAGGTCCACCACAACTCTGAACGAAACGTCAGGGACCGAAAAGTTTCTTGGGCTGTGGATTGTGGGGAAACCGGAGCAGAAGAGAACTGAAGCATTTGAGATGTGGTGCCACCGACGAACGTTGAAAATTAAGTGGACTGATAAAATGAATGAGTAGGTTCTATGCAGAATTGGCGAGGAAAGGATATATTGAAAACACTGACAAGAAGAAGAGACAGGATGTGGTATTAGATGGAGCTATAGAAGGTAAAACCTAAGAGGAAGACAGATATTGGAATACATCCACTAAATAATTGTAACCCTGAGATGAAAAAGTTGGCACAGGAGAGGAATTCGTTATGGGCTGGATCAAGCGAGTCAGAAGATTAATGATTCAAGGAAAAAGTTATGATTATTTAGCTGAATACCGAATGACAGTACTATATCACCACAAAGATCAAACGATTTGTCGGTACCCAATGAAGTCTGCCACACAGATATTACGTTAGTTATAATCTTGTCACCTATCCTCCCTTACTAAATTCAAATTATCTTTTTTATTTTGACTTGCTTGATTCTTGTAGGATAGACTCTAGATATCTATCATATTAACTGCAATCATCACCTATAGGACTTAAGGTCGACGGACCCTCTGTCAAGTTGCATTCATCTACAGCTACATCTACATGGATACTCTACAAATCACATTTAAGTGTCTCGCAGGGTGTTCATCGAACCACCTTCACAGTTCTCTATTATTCCAATCATATACAGCGCGCGGAAAGAACGAACACCTATATCTTTCGTTACGAGCACTGATTTCCCTTATGTTATCATAGTGATCGTTTCTCCCTATGTAGGCCGGCGTCAACAAAATATTTTTGCATTCGGAGGAGATAGATGGTGCTTGTAATTTGGTGAGAAGATTGCCCCGCAACGAAAAACACCTTTCTTTTAATGATGTTCATCCCAAATGCTATATCATTTCAGAGATACTCTTTCCCCTATTTGACGATAATGCAAATCGTGCTGCCTTACTCTGAACTTTCTCGATGTACTCCGTCAATCCTATCTCATAAGAGTCCCACACCGCGCAGCAGTATTCTAAATAGAACGGACAAGCGCAGTGTAGGCAGTGTCCTTAGCAGATCTGTTACATTTTCAAAGTGTCCTACCAATAAAACGCAGTCTTTGGTTAGCCATCCCCACAACATTTTCTATGTGTTCCTTCCAATTTAAGTTGTTCTTAATTGTAATTCCTAGGAATTTATTTGAATTTACGGCCTTTAGATTTGACTGATTTATCTTGTAACCGAAGTTTAACGGATTCCTTTTAGCACTCATGTGGATAACCTCACACTTTTCGTTATTTAAGGTTAACTGCCATTTTTCGCACCATACATAATTTTTTCTAAATCGTTTTGCAATTTGTTTTGGTCTTCTGATGACTTTACTTGTCGATAAACGACAGCGTCATCTGCAGACAACCAAAGACAGCTTCTCAGGTTGTTTCCCAAATCGCTTATATAGATAAGAAACAGCAAAGGGCCTACAATACTACATTGGGGAACGTCAGAAATCACTTCTGTCTTACTCGAAGACTTTCCATCAATTACTACGAACTGTGACCTCTCTGACAGGAAATCAAAAATCCAGTAACCTACCTGAGACCACAAGCACGCAATTTCACAGGAATCCCCCTGTGTGGTACAGTGTCAAAAGCTTTCCAGAAATCCAGAAATACGGAATCAATTTGAAATCCCTTGCCAATAGCACTTAACACTTCATAAGAGTAAAGAGCTAGTTGTGTTTCACAAGAATTCTGTTTTCTAAGTCCCTGCTGACTGTGTGTCAATAGACCGTTTTCTTCGAGGTAATTCATAATGTTTGAACACAATCTATGTAACAAAATTCTGCTGCATATCGACGTTAATGATATGGGCCTGTAATTTAGTGAATTACTCCTACTACCTTTCCAGTCTCTGGGTACGGATCTTTCGTCGAGCGAACGGTCATATGATTGTTAAGTATGGAGCTATTGCATCAGCATACCCTGGAAGGAACCTAACTGCTATACAGTCTGGACCACAAGACTTGCTTTTATTACGTGATATAAGTTGTTTCACTACTCCGAGCATATCTACTTCTACTTTACTCATGCTGGCAGCTGTTCTTGATTCGAATTCTGGAGTATTTACTTCGTCTTCTTTTGTGAAGGCGTTTCGGAAGGATGTGTTTAGTAACTGCCTTCGAGAGTATCTCCATTGATATCGGGGAGAAAAGGCATTGATTGTGTCTTGCCGCTAGCATACTTCACATACGACCAGAATCTCTTTAGACCTTCTGCCAGGTTTCGAGACAAAGTTTCGTTGTGGAAACTATTATATGCATCTCTCATTCAAGTCCGCGCTAAATTTCGAGCTTTTCTAAAATATCGCCAGTCTTGAAGATTTTGCGTCTGTTTAAATTTGCCACGTTTTTTTGATTGTTTCTGCAACAGTGTTCTGACCCGTTTTGTATATCAAGGAGGATCAGCTCCGTCGTTTGTTAATTTAGTTGGTACAAATCTCTCAATTGCTGACGATACTATTTCTTTGAAATCATGCCACATCTGGTCTATACTTACATTAATTGGGAAGGAGTGGAGATTGTCTCTGATTAAGGCATGAAGTGAATTTTATCTGCATTTTTGAGTAGGTATATTTTTCGCTTATTTTTGGAGGATTGGAGGGTTACAACATTCAATCTCGCTACGAAAACCCTTTGCTCACTAATCCCTGTATCTGTTTGTTGCTCGTTATTATCTCAGGATTATTTGTTGGTAAGAGGTCGACTGTGTTTTCACAAACGTTTACTATTCGCGTCGGCTCATGAACTAACTGCTCGAAATAATTTTCAGAGAATGAGTTCAACACAATTTCCAAATTAAACGTGTATTTTTGTGGCATGCGTACTGTAAGACCTTCAGTACACACACCATCAGATTATTTGACTTGTCGCTCTAACGAAGTAGGAGAGTGTCGGGAATATGTCTTGTGGTCTTATCGTGGCGTGTTTATCTTCTGCCGTTAGGTCAGACAATAGAAATGCCACTTGCATGCTTAGAGTAGCAGATTGACGGTGATCAACTTGATTAATTTTCACACACATTTATTAAAATAATAACAAGCATAAAAATTACTTAACTTGATTCTGGATGCTATTTACAATTGACAATCTGAAGTTCCTTTGGTATTGGTACGTTAATCTTATTCTCACATATATCTCTGATACTTGACAAAAGTGTCTATACATTTATCTTCATGGCTCTGTACAGGAATATGTTAATCTTATTAGGCGGAGACTGAATCTTGACTATAGACTGGTACAGACAAATGTAGAACTCGTACAGACTGATGCAGACAAATGCAGACTGACTAATCAGAGGTCTGTACACTCGTTATAATACCTTACGCGTTCATGTATCACTGTGTGAGTGTGATCCGTGAGGACAAAAGGTTCTACGTTAGCAGCAATCCCATTGGCTGCGTTACATATTAATACGCAGATCGGCGGAAGCAGAATTTGGTCCGTCTCTATGGCAGCGCCATCTCATAGTGCAGAGACGGATGAGCGCTGCGCCTGCGCTGTTGTGCTTAGCGGGGCCCTTTAGTGGGAAAGTTATGTACACGCTGACTATGCGGAACTATGTTCACAAGAAGAAACTACAGTAACAGGTGGCGTAGTTAAGTGAGCCCAGCTCTCATATATTAATTTTAAAGGGTGTTTATCTGAAATAAAACGGGCTTTTCGTACAAGGTGTTTTTTTGGTGTGGTCCCGGTATGTACCTTTCTTACTGAGTTTCCTCTAACACCTAATCCTCAGTGCGCTTCTTGTATCCCATTGTGATATTTTGTGCTACAAGTCAAGAGGTCATTTAGAACTGCTGGTCGCTCCTGTCCATTAGAACTACGGAAATGTTTATCTGCCCACTTCCTCATCATTGTGCGATTCAAACCCACAACCGTGAATTAGTACTTCCTATTACATATTCGAAAAAGGCAGGGAAGCTGTCCATGCACTACAAAAAAAGCTAGGTGACCATGACATTTAATAAAATCTCTATTCAATCGTGCCAGTTATTAGTTCACAACGTTAGTTCATCTGAATCAATACATGCATACAAAACAATTATATCGAAACTTGAGCGCTCTCCCAAGAATTCTGAGTCGATACCAACAGATATAGTTTTCAGTCGAACTACTGTAGAGGAATGTAGGAGACGATGACTACTGAAATATTTCACCCATTCACTGTCGAGAAAACGGAGAATATATTCAGACATTTTGTATAGCTGGCGTATAGAGACAATCAAGGAGCAGCAACAAACATGAAGATTGCAAACAACACATATTCGGTGGTTCTTTTCATATCCTAGTGAGCAGAATCAAAAGTGAAGAGCACTAACAATTGGATAATTATCAGCAAAGCCATGTGACCATTTTTATTCGACGCACATTGACGTCCAGCAAAATATTTATCACAAGTTTTCTATTCCTTAGATTGACAGGTTTCTATCATTACCGTATCTAGGCTTTCTATTCTAAAGAAAGGTCATGATAAAAACAATATGGTAAACGACTGAAATATTCGAAAATCCAGTATATTTTGCAAATTGAAACTGCTCATGCTTAAAATATTTATATCTCAGTCGCAGAAGAGGTTTCCCAAATTGAGATACGTATTTTGCATTCTCAGAAGTAATGGTGAAATGTAAATTGAAACACTGCAACAATTGTAATCAGTAACTCTGATTGTGGCAAGACACTGTAGCCATATCCGCCTATCGATTCCCAGTGGATGTGACAGTTGCTGTTGCCAACTTCAGTCAGAGACCAGTATCTGTCTACACAACCGGCTAAATATCAGAAATCTTAATTTCTGCAGTTTCTGTTCACCGCAGTGGATGCAAGGAGTACACGTTCTCCAGAGAAAAATAAATACCAGCCGAAAAGTGTGGGGCACCTACATGAGGCTACGATACTGATTTGTATGTCAATTCACAACCTAACCTACGCTTCGTACTACACTACAGATCAGTCTGTTAACACAACCTACATTCCAAAAAATAGCACCGACGAAAAATAAATATTCTCTGTTTCCATTTCTCTTTCTGTGTATGTTTGTCACACCCTACATTTTCAATTTGTTACAGGACGACGCCTACATCTCGTATCCTTGGGTTCAGTTAACGACTGGCATAATGCTTGGAGGCAGCGCGTTCCTCAACGTATATTTTGTGGCAGAGAGCTTGCCAAATGATTTAATTTCATGGTTTTGGTAATACGCTCGGTCACCTCACGAAGTGGAACATCCTCGTTGTTAATGTGGCTATCTCTTGAGCTCAGGATATCGATCCAGTCTAATGTAGCTGGAATGATGGACATAGAACGATCTGTGAGGGCCCTCATGCAATGTTTCAGCATCAGCTATGAGCCACTGCACAGTTCTGACTTTCTCTGCTTATTTAGTAAATATTTCTTCCGAGAGGAACGTCCTTTGAAGGGTATAATCTGTTTATCGTTAGGCAGTTATACCGGAATGTCAGACTTCTTCAATTTTTTTTTCACCTCAGTGATGAAAGGATGAATTTTTAAGTGTGTCTTGATTATTTACCTAGATTATCTCTGGGCAACATATTACATTATTTAGAAAGTGAACATGTGAATGTTGTTGTTGTTGTGGTCTTCAGTCCTGAGACTGGTTTGATGCAGCTCTCCATGCTACTCTATCCTGTGCAAGCTTTTTCATCTCCCAGTACCTACTGCAACCTACATCCTTCTGAATCTGCTTAGTGTATTCATCTCTTGGTCTCCCCCTACGATTTTTACCCTCCACGCTGCCCTCCAATACTAAATTGGTGATCCCTTGATGCCTCAGAACATGTCCTACCAACCGATCCCTTCTTCTGGTCAAGTTGTGCCACAAACTTCTCTTCTCCCCAATCCTATTCAATACTTCCTCATTAGTTATGTGATCTACCCATCTAATCTTCAGCATTCTTCTGTAGCACCACATTTCGAAAGCTTCTATTCTCTTCTTGTCCAAACTATTTATCGTCCATGTTTCACTCCATACGAATACTTTCAGAAATGACTTCCTGACACTTAAATCAACACTGGATGTTAACAAATTTCTCTTCTTCTGAAACGCTTTCCTTGCCATTGCCAGCCTACATTTTATATCCTCTCTACTTCGACCATCATCAGTTATTTTGCTCCCCAAATAGCAAAACTCCTTTACTACTTTAAGTGCCTCATTTCCTAATCTAATTCCCTCAGCATCACCCGACTTAATTAGACTACATTCCATTATCCTTGTTTCGCTTTTGTTGATGTTCATCTTATATCCTCCTTTCAAGACACTGTCCATTCCATTCAACTGCTCTTCCAAGTCCTTTGCTGTCTCTGACAGAATTAAAATGTCATCGGCGAGCCTCAAAGTTTTTATTTCTTCTCCATGAATTTTAATACCTACTCCGAATTTTTCTTTTGTTTCCTTTACTGCTTGCTCAATATACAGATTGAACAACATCGGGGACAGGCTACAACCCTGTCTTACTCCCTTCCCAACCACTGCTTCCCTTTCATGTCCCTCGACTCTTATAACTGCCATCTGGTTTCTGTACAAATTGTAAATAGCCTTTCGCTCCCTGTATTTTACCCCGGCCACCTTTAGAATTTGAAAGAGAGTATTCCAGTCAACATTGTCAAAAGCTTTCTCTAAGTCTACAAATGCTAGAAACGTAGGTTTGCCTTTCCTTAATCTTTCTTCTAAGATAAGTCGTAAGGTCAGTATTGCCTCACGCGTTCCAGTGTTTCTACGGAATCCAAACTGATCTTCCCCGAGGTTGGCTTCTACTAGTTTTTCCATTCGTCTGTAAAGAATTCGTGTTAGTATTTTGCAGCTGTGACTTATTAAGCTGATAGTTCGGTAATTTTCACATCTGTCAACACCTGCTTTCTTTGGGATTGGAATTATTATATTCTTCTTGAAGTCGGAGGGTATTTCACCTGTTTCATACACCTTGCTCACCAGATGGTAGAGTTTTGTCAGGACTGGCTCTCCCAAGGCCGTCAGTAGTTCCAATGGAATATTGTCTACTCCGGGGGCCTTGTTTCGACTCAGGTCTTTCAGTGCTCTGTCAAACACTTCACGCAGTATCGTATCTCCCACTTCATCTTCATGTACATCCTCTTCCATTTCCATAATATTGTCCTCAAGTACATCGCCCTTGTATAGACCCTCTATATACTCCTTCCACCTTTCTGCTTTCCCTTCTTTGCTTAGAACTGGGTTACCATCTGAGCTCTTGATATTCATACAAGTGGTTCTCTTATCTCCAAAGGTCTCTTTAATTTTCCTGTAGGCGGTATCTATCTTACCCCTAGTGAGATAGGCCTCTACATCCTTACATTTGTCCTCTAGCCATCCCTGCTTAGCCATTTTGCACTTCCTGTCGATCTCATTTTTGAGACGTTTGTATTCCTTTTTGCCTGTTTCACTTAATGCATTTTTATATTTTCTCCTTTCATCAATTAAATTCAATATTTCTTCTGTTACCCAAGGATTTCTACTAGCCCTCGTCTTTTTACCTACTTGATCCTCTGCTGCCTTCACTACTTCATCCCTCAAAGCTACCCATTCTTCTTCTACTGTATTTATTTCCCCCATTCCTGTCAATTGCTCCCTTATGCTCTCCCTGAATCTCTGTACAACCTCTGGTTCTTTTAGTTTATCCAGGTCCCATCTCCTTAAATTCCCACCTTTTTGCAGTTTCTTCAGTTTTAATCTACAGGTCATAACCAATAGATTGTGGTCAGAGTCCACATCTGCCCCTGGAAATGTCTTACAATTTAAAACCTGGTTCCTAAATCTCTGTCTTACCATTATATAATCTATCTGATACCTTTTAGTATCTCCAGGGTTCTTCCATGTATACAACCTTCTTTCATGATTCTTAAACCAAGTGTTAGTTATGATTATGTTGTGCTCTGTGCAAAATTCTACCAGGCGGCTTCCTCTTTCATTTCTGTCCCCCAATCCATATTCACCTACTATGTTTCCTTCTCTCCCTTTTCCTACACTCGAATTCCAGTCACCCATGACTATTAAATTTTCGTCTCCCTTCACAATCTGAATAATTTCTTTTATTTCATCATACATTTCTTCAATTTCTTCGTCATCTGCAGAGCTAGTTGGCATATAAACTTGTACTACTGTAGTAGGTGTGGGCTTCGTATCTATCTTGGCCACAATAATGCGTTCACTACGCTGTTTGTAGTAGCTTACCAGCATTCCTATTTTCCTATTCATTATTAAACCTACTCCTGCATTACCCCTATTTGATTTTGTGTTTATAACCCTGTAGTCACCTGACCAGAAGTCTTGTTCCTCCTGCCACCGAACTTCACTAATTCCCATTATATCTAACTTCAACCTATCCATTTCCCTTTTTAAATTTTCTAACCTACCTGCCCGATTAAGGGATCTGACATTCCACGCCCCGATCCGTAGAACGCCAGTTTTCTTTCTCCTGATAACGACATCCTCTTGAGTAGTCCCCGCCCGGAGATCCGAATGGGGGACTATTTTACCTCCGGAATATTTTACCCAAGAGGACGCCATCATCATGTAATCATACAGTAAAGCTGCATGCCCTCGGGAAAAATTACGGCTGTAGGTTCCCCTTGCTTTCAGCCGTTCGCAGTACCAGCACAGCAAGGCCGTTTTGGTTATTGTTACAAGGCCAGATCAGTCAATCATCCAGACTGTTACCCTTGCAACTACTGAAAAGGCTGCTGCCCCTCTTCAGGAACCACACGTTTGTCTGGCCTCTCAACAGATACCCCTCCGTTGTGGTTGCACCTACGGTACGGCTATCTGTATCGCTGAGGCACGCAAGCCTCCCCACCAACGGCAAGGTCCATGGTTCATGGGGGGGAATATGTGAATATAGGACCGCAATTTGTGAAATCTATTTTTTGATATAACCTCTTTTGCGGGCATTCAAAAGTATAATGAAATGAGGTGGTGTGGTGGCCCTCAGCTACTTACCCTCAGACCCAGATTTGAAATATTAAAAGTTTAGGCTGGTTCCGTTGTCTAGGGGCTGGGATACGTGGTTGCCTCATTACAAGCCAAATACTGTTGAGACTACAGTATACGATATGAATACCCACATGAATCGAATGGTCGAAGGTTTCTATCACACGCAAATGCGGATGTAACGTAGAAATTTGTAAATGAAAGATTGCAATCAAATAAAATCTGCAGGTATAATCTTAACGACTTTAAATGATGAGTACAATAGTAGAAGTACTTTTGAGAATGTGGTATATTTCTACAAAACACTTATTGGTGTCGATGGTCCAGAAATTAAATAAAATATAAGTTGAATAACAGGGAAGCGATAGATTCCTACTGCACGTAATTAGTTATGCATGACAACATAGTTCGCTACATATACACTTCCAAATGCATACTACGTCTTCACTGTAGAAACCTCAGAAATGTCACAAGTTCACAGGTCCGCACTCTGAAGTATTTCTGTCTCTCGCGACCACGTGCAAACCACTCCCCACTCCAAGTCTCTCCCGCGACTCTGCATCCGTCGCGCCGTCATGTCCCACACCCCATGTCCTGTGCGACTGTCTGTTTTCCCACTTCTAAAACTGGTTCAGATGGCTCTGAGCACTATGGGACTTAACATCTGAGGTCATCAGTCCCATAGAACTTAGAACTGCTTAAACCTAACTAACCTAAGGACGTCACACACATCCATGCCCGAGGCAGGATTCGAACCTGCGACCGTAGCAGTCGCGCGGCTCCGGACTGAAACGCCTAGAACCTCTCGGCCACCGCTGGCGGCCCACTTCTATCGAGTCTCCCCATTCACGTGCGCTTTGATTGGCTAGAGCGCTCGCACCATGTCTTCAAGCTAATGCACACTCACAAACATAAAACAATTTCGAAATACTGGATTTACATTTAAATAACTTTAAATTGAATAAATATTCCTATGGCTGGACCATAAACACACTCTAACACACATTATTAAATATATAAATAAACTAATAGACATATATCAAAGGAATAGCAAGCCAGTAGCCTAATGTCTCTGTGCTTTCTAAAACACAGTCAATAATTGACCAATTTCTTCATGAATAGCATATATCGGATATAAACAAAGACATAGATGAGTAAATATATTTATAAGCATGCTGCTACCGTTTTATCGTGTAACTGTGGAGAACTTATGACCTGACGCGATCGATAGTAATCGTCCACTTTGCCTTCCAATAGCTCATGTACTACTGAAGTTACATGCCTGTAATTCATACCAGTTTAGGTTTACATTAATAGCTTTCTAAAGACATGTTGATCGACGAAACCGGATGAAGCGTTTAGATTTTGGAAATTCGTTGCTGGGTGTTACTTGTATAATTTACCATCAGATACTAAACTTTAAACTAATAAACATATTGAAAATCTCATTACACCATCAGAATCGTCGTGCAGATAATGGTAATGTACATGTTTCTTTTAGAGGTATCATCATTTATCTGCCTACTATTAATTTCTATAGGGACAGTGAAATGTTTGCCATTAAGGTTTCACAAAGTCTGCCATCTTTGGCAATCCCGGTGTGTATCCTTCATGGACACAGCGTCACCATGGAATTTCCAGTCACGTGGCCGCCGGACCCCAGCTAACATTCGGCCCCACGCCGAGAGGCCCCAACGCTGCCACGCCAACTCCGAGCATAGAATATTTCCAGGGCGCCACAACTCGCCCGTTACCTCACACTCTGCCGTTTCCTTGATTCGACTATATTCAGTCCAATAGAAGCGATAGCAAGGGACATTTATTACTCTGTTCATGATACGTATTTCAAAAAAATTGTTCAATACTACTTCGCATTCTCTGGGTGGTATACAAATTTATTTTATCAGCTAAGTTTCTAATCCTATCACCAAAAAAGTTTGAAATGTAGTATGGGTGTCACGTTCAGAAGGTTCAGAGAAAACCATAGGACACGTTGTGTCAAGTTTGTATAAAACTGTATCACGGTTTTCTCATAAAATTTCTATTTTTACTTTTTATTTTGCAGTTTACCTTATCTTTGAGCCGATGGAACATCATGTAAGTCATCGATAAGACCAGAATCAAAAGACTGAGAAATGGGATCAACTGGTTAACCAGCACCAGGCTCTTTCCTTACTGCATCTAAGTCTTCAATTATTCCATGTGTTCTTTTTACAATATTTTCAGTCAGTTCATCATCCGAGTCTTCCTGCAGTTCTTTGCTGCCAGACGCATGACCATTCATCAGAATCTCTCCTGCTTACAGTTTGGACATCAGCAAATGGATACAAAATTGGTTTATCCACACAGTAACGTTTTATTACGTAATCTCACTTGTAGACCTACCCCTACATACTAAAAGTTTGATTAGGCCCATGTTGGTCGGTTGCTTATAACCTTGTAATACCGAAAGTAATGCACGTATTTCTCTGTAAAAATACAATTCTTAGAAAGCTTTAGACCTACCCTAATTGAATTTTTTTAAATAAAAAAACAAAACTTACCTCAAAAATAATTCAAACTTCATTAGGAGGAATCCTGATGTAACATCTCCATGCATTCACATGTTCACAAGATGGAATCATTGTCCTGTATATTCATTATCCTGTTGTTGGTGCTATCTAGTGATGTAATTTACACAATGGAGCGCAACCGTTCCATGTGAAACAAATGGGTTTTCGTGGATATTGCAGAAATATCTAAAAACTGAATGGGTCCAAATGGACCCAAGGGGCTGGAACAGGTTAAGTAGTACAGTGAGGTTGCCAGCGACGTTAAAATGGATATTGTGTCGCTCCATCGTCTTGGCTATTAACCAAAGGTCAACTGCATCATACGCATCCTCAATATCTGTATAATCTGCTATTAGTAACGTGTTGTTGCTGAGACATAGCTGGATCCAGAATGAAATTTTCCTTCTGCAGCAAAGTGTGTGCTGATATGAAACTTCCTGGCAGATTAAAACTGTGTGCCGAACCGAGACTCTGACTCAGGACCTTTGCCTTACGCGGGCAAGTTCTCTACCGACTGAGCTACCCAGGCACGACTCGGACCCGACCTCACAGCAAAGGTCCCGAATTCGAGTCTCGGCAAGGCACACAGTTATAATCTGCCAGGAAGTTTTACGAAGGTGGATATTTGTAATACGTTGTGCTATTGTTTCATAGGTTCCACTGCTTCTGCGTAAGTCCATCTTCATTGTCCGTTTCGTAACAGACTGTGATGTTCGCACAATTTTAATCTGTCAAGAAGTTTCATATCAGCGCACACTCCACTGTAGGGTGAAAATTTCATTCTGGAAACATCCCCCAGGCTGTGGAAGAGCCATGTCTCCTCTATATCCTTCCTTCCAGGAGTGCTAGTTCTGCAAGGTTCGCAGGAGAGCTTCTGTGAGGTTTGGAAGGTAAGAGACGATGTATTGGGGAAGTAAAGCTGTGTTTTATTATAGTTTCTCTCTTTCAGAATTGCGAATACACTTCTTCTGTTTCACACAGGTTTAGATTGTAGCAGTGTGTGTTCCTTCAGAAGACATGTCTGAAAGACACTGCATATTACACCGTCAAACACAGACACTGCGAAATAGTACCTTCAAGGAACATGACTGTAGTGCTGTTGGCTTGGCTCTGAGCGCTATGGGACATAACATCTGACGTCATCAGTCCGCTTGAACTTAGAACTACTTAAACCTAACTAACCTAAGGACATCACACACATCCATGCCCGAGGCAGGATTCGAACCTGCGACCGTAGCGGTCGCGCGGTTCCAGACTGAAGTGCCTAGAACCGCGCTGCCACACCGGCTGGCAGTGCTGTAGGTCTAAGTGATAATTCATCCAGAAGCTTTCCAGGCTTCAAAATGGAAACCATTCGTGTTGTCTTCATCTCAGGAGCATAATTCCTACTGGATCAGGAATTGCTTAAAATATTGCACATGTGAGTTTTACCTTGTATAGAATATCGCCAAATTGTACAGCATGGTATGAATGGTGTTGTCAGGACCTGGTCCCGTGTGCATATGTGTATATTAAATCTGGGACCCCGAAACGACAGAGAGGCTTTGTCCCGCAGTAGCCCTCAGTGGTTCACAACCCGCCCCACACAGAACCCAGGGTTATTGTGCGGTTTGGCCCCCGGTGGACCCGCCGGGAACGTCTCATACCAGATGAGTGTAACCCAAAATGTTTGCGTGGTAGAGTAATTATGGTGTACACGTGTGTGGAGACAACGTTTGCGCATAGTGTAACTGAGGTGAAATAAGGGGAACCAGCCAGCATTCACCGAAGTGAATGGAAAACAGCCTTAAAAACCATCTACAGGCTGGCCGGCACACCGGACCTCGACGATAACCCGCCGGATGGATTCATGCCGGGGACCGGCACTCCTTCGCGCTCGGGAAGCAGCGCGTTAGACCGCGCAGCTTCCCGGGCGGTCAGCTGGTGCAGTAGTAACACTGGATTTAGTTTGCTTCCTATTAAGGGTTTATCCAAGAAATGTTGTACACCTGCAGCAATTAAATTATCAGCAAGGTCCACTGTGTCGGTTGTTGTAGAAGCAATTTCGTCTGCTTAATCGGAACGTTATGAGGCTGCGTTTCTGTATCTGAAACTTTCTGTTACGTTTAATTTTTTCCCTCACAGACGAAATGGATGTCCTTACATTTAAGCTCCCGCAAAATTTCTTCCAGTTAGTTCTTCTCTTTTCCTTTAGGAGCCTTTTTTCTTTATCCTGCACTCTATTAAAATTAATGCAATTTTCTACTGTCGCTTAACGTTTGTATAGACTGTTAGACAGAAAAAACTACTCAAAACGAAGAAATTATTCGAATAGGACGGAAATCAGTAGATCTGATGGACATGTAAGACAAACAAATGGTTACAATTTCAGAAAAAATGGGACATTTATTCAAGAAAACGAGTTTCACAATCTGAGCAAGGCAATAACGCTTTGATCCACCTCGGGCATTTATCCAAGCAGTTATTCGGCTCAGCACTGATTGACAGAATTATTGGATGTCCTCCTGAGGGGTATCGTGCCAAATTCTGTCCAATTGGCGTGATAGATCGTCAAACGCCGTGTTGGTTGGAGGGTCTTGCCAATAATGCTCCAAACTTTCACAACTGGGGACAGATCCGGACACCCTGTTGACGAACTAAGGGTTTGGCAAACATGCTGTGATGGGTAGGTATTACCTTGCTGAAAAATAAGCCCAGGATGACCTGCCATGAAGGGCAAATGACTGGTCGAACAATATCGCCATACACCGCTGTGCTGTAAAGGTGCCACGGATGACAACCGAAGGTGTCCTGCTATGGAATGAAATGACACCTCAGACCATCACTCCTGGCTGTCAGGC
Source organism: Schistocerca piceifrons (assembly GCF_021461385.2). NCBI lineage: Eukaryota > Metazoa > Arthropoda > Insecta > Orthoptera > Acrididae > Schistocerca > Schistocerca piceifrons. The sequence continues at coordinate 7,463,195 of NC_060149.1, forward strand.
CGCATGGGTTGATATCCCACCGCTGTTCAGGGCGTCTCCAGCCAGTCTTCGCTGGTCATCGCGACTCAGTTCGAAGAGGGACTCCTGATTAAAGACTGTTCTACTCCACTTAATGAGATTCTGTGCCGAATAAAGTAGCGGAAAACCAGACACGAATCTAATAAGACTACCCATACATACAATTAACGGCTTACCCCCACACACTGAATAGCTGGACGTGGACCTGACGGTTTCACGCAATCCTGGTTCCCATTTCCTCATCAGCTCCGTTGCTTTATATCTGAATTCGAGCTGCGCAGTCTATCGCCCGACGAATTTGTAGCAGTTCTGAAGTGAATGCCGTGAAGTGTTTCCTTCAGTTTAGAAATCGAGAGGGCTTAAGTCAGGGGAGTGCAGTAGCACAATGCTCAAGCAGGTATAGTGCAAGCTATTACTGATTTGTTGTACTCATGGGGCTGCTAAGTGCTATGCCACCTACTGCACTCCCTGATGTAAGCCCTCGTGAGTTCAACTCGATTTCTGAACTGAAGGAAACACTTCACGGCATTTGCTTCAGAACTGCTAGAAATTCGTCGGGCAATAGAATGCGCCGCTCGAACTGTCAACACAACTGGCACTGCTAAGAGTATCCTACGACTTCCACATCACTGGCACCGGGTTTTACACAATGCTGGTGACTAATCTGAAGGTCAGTAAAACTTTGAAACACGTATCTATTTTGTACGAGCTGTAAATAAATAGGTGCCACTATCAAAGTTCCAACCCTCGTATTTAAGTGGCACATAAATGCGAAATCTAGCAGCGCCTCTTCAGCAGTAAAGTCTTATAGTTAATACACTAAATTACAGTTCAATGTTTTGTAGCACTGTTTCACAACCCACTCGCGAAATGTTCAAGTACTGAAACCATGACAGAGCCTGTCGTCAAAAGCAGCGCAGTTCTTTGGTTGGTTGGTTTGTGGGATTGAAGGGACCAGACTGCTACGGTCATCGGTCCCTTTTCCCGAAACGTCAAACATCCACACAGAGTAAAATTGAACAATAGATATGACAACAGACGACACAGGACAAGAATGACGCAGACAGAGACTAGACAAAAGGAGTTAAAATCACACAGAGTGTGACATTGGTTGGCCGACCATAGAGACAAAAAAGGAAAACCCAACCACCTAGGAACACACTAAAAAATAACCCAGTCTAAAATCGTAGGCCAAAGGCCAGACTCGTAACAATAAAATGACAAACAGATTAAGTGATAAAAAACCCCTGCCCGAATAAAACACAATACACTGCAGCCAGCCAGCAATGAGAGTTGTTCGTAACGGCTCCTTACAGAGAGAGCATGATCGACACGACCAGCTACCATCGAACCGTCAGTGTAAACTACCGCCGTGGTAGTGTCATCTGTAAAAGGGCAGGGAGCGTATCAGGCAGCGCAAATGTCTGCCTGAGCACAGCTAAAAGCGGACAGGCCAACAAAATGTGGACCACCGTCAAAGCCACCCCGCAGCGACAGAGAGGCGGGTCCTCACGGCGCAGTAAGTATCTGTGCGTAAGCCGGGTGTGGCCAAAGCGGAGCCGACAAAGGACAACTGAGTCGCTGCGAATGGCTTGCCTGGAGGACCGCCACACAGTCGTCGTCTCCTTCACAGCACGGAGTTTATTAGGTGTGGTCAGATCGTGCCATTCAGCGTCCCAAAGCACGAAAACTTTGCGGAGTAAGACTGTTCGCAAATCAGTCCCCGGTAGGCCAATGTCGAGAGTTGGTTCACTGGTCGCCTGTTTGGCCCTAGCGGTCAACATGTTTATTTCCCGGTATCCCAACATGGCCTGGGGTCCACACAAAGACCACAGAGCGTCTGCAAAGGGCTAGAGTGTGGAGGGACTCCTGGACAGTCATCACCAGACAAGAGCGAGGGAAATACTGGTCGACAGCTCGTAAACCGCTCAGGGAGTCGCTACAGATAACGAAGGACTCACCTGAGCAGGAGCGGATATACTCTAGGGCACAAAAGATGGCGACCAGCTCAGCAGTGAAAACACTGCAGCCAGCCAGCAATGAGAGTTGTTCGTAATGGCCCCTTACAGAGAGAGCATGATCGACACGACCAGCAACCATCGAACCGTCAGTGTAAACAACGCCAGAGCCCTGATATGTGGCAAGGATGGAAAGAAAGCGGTGGCGGAAGGCATCAGGAGGGACTGAGTCCTTCAGGCCCTGTTACAATTCGAGCCAAAGGCACGGGCGGGGCACACACCACAGGGGTGTATGCAAAGGGGCCCGGAAAGGAGGTGGAAGAGGGAAAACCCCAAGCCCGGAGAGAAGCTCTCTGATGCTGACCGCGATCGTACAACCCGACCGGGGCCGACGTTCTAGGAGATGGACGACCGACTGAGGGAACAGGAGACGATAATTAGGATGCCCGGGCAAGCTACAAACATGTGTAGCATAAGCGGCCAGTAAACGTTGGCGCCGTAACCGCAGTGGAGGGACACCTGCCTCCACAAGTATGCTTTGACAGGGCTGGTCCGGCAGAAATGCATAACACAGGTCTTGGCAGCCGAAAACTGGAAGCCATGCGCTACAGCCCAAGCCTGCGCCCTAAGGATAGCGCCCTGCAGCTGACGTTCAGCAGCAGCAATGCCAATGGAGCTATAGTAGAGGCAGAAGTCGTCAGCATACAAGGAAGCTGAGACAGACGTTCCCACCGCCGCAGCGAGCCCATTAATTGCAATTAAAAACAAACAGACACTTAAGACAGATCCCTGTGGTACCCCATTCTCCTGAACTCGGGGGGAGCTATGGGAGGCCGCAACTTGCACGCGGAAGGTACGATGCGACAGAAAATTCCGTATGAAAATCGGCAATGGACCCCGAAGACCACAACCATGAAGCGTAGAGAGGATGTGATGTCACCATGTCGTACCGTATGCCTTCCGCATGTCAAAAAATACAGCGACGAGGTGCTGCCGGCAGGCAAAGGCCATACGGATTGCTGACTCCAGGCTCGCCAGATTGTCGGTGGCAGAGGGCCTTTACGGAACCCACCCTGAGACGGAGCAAGAAGGCCCCGAAACTCGAGTCCCAACTCAACCTCCGGCTCACCATGTGTTCGAGCAACTTGCAAAGAACATTGGTGAGTCTAAAGGGGCGGTAGCTGTCCACCTCCAGTGGGTTCTTGTCAGGTTTCAAAACGGTGATAACGATGCTTGCTCGCCATTGCGACGGAAACTCACCCTCGCCCCAGATACGGTTGTAAAGGTCGAGGAGGCGTCGCTGGCAGTCCACTGAGGGGTGTTTGAGCATCTGACAGTGGATGCGATCTGGCCCGGGAGCTGTATCAGGGCAAGCGGCCAGGGCACTTTGCAATTCCCACTCACTGAATGGAACATTGTAGGATTCAGGATGGCGTGTGTGAAATGAAACGCTCCGACGTTCCGACCACTCTTTCAGGGAGCAGAATGCCAGTGGATAATTCGCAGAAGCGGAACTCTGAGCAAAATACTCTGCTAAGCGGTCGGAAATTGTGTCGGGGTCAGTACAAACAGCTCCCTTCAGTGAGAGCGCAGGGATGCTGACAGGGGTCCGATAGCCATAGAGGCGCCTAATCTTGGCCAAAACCTTTGATGGAGACATACGGAGGTCAATGGTGTAGACATACCGTTCCCAGCACTCCTTCTTGTGTTGGCGAATGATGCGGCGGGCCTGCGCATGGAGCCGTTTAAAGGCGATGAGGTTTTCTAATGAGGGATGCTGCTTGTGACGCTGAAGTGCCCTCCTGCGATCTTTAATCGCCTCGGCTCGCAGATGACCACCAAGGCACAGTCCTCCGGTGAGGGGACCCAGAGGAACAGGGAATGGCAGATTCTGCGGCAGTAACGATGCCGGTGATGGCTGAGTGCGTGCCATGCACCACAATGAAATGTGTGAAGGCACTATCATTTAAAATGGAAAGGTCGAGCTGTTCCAATACATGCTCAATGTTGCTGCCTCTGCCTGTTGCCACTGATCCACCCCACAGATGGTTATTGGCGTTGAAGTCGCCCAGTAACAGGAAAGGTGGCGGCAATTGGGCTATCAGCGCAGTCAGGACATGCTGCAGGACATCACCATACAGATACAGACTGCAGACAGTATCAGCCTGTGGTGTCCACACCCGAACATCGACAGCCTCTAAAGGTGTCTGTAGAGAGACACACTCGCTGTGAAGAGAGTGAAGGACGTAGTTGCAGACGCCACCAGATACCCTTTCATAAGCTGCCCGGTTCTTATAATAACCCCGATACTCACGGAGGGCGGGGGCTCGCATTGCTGGAACCCAAGTTTATTGAAGAGCAATGCAGAAGAAAGGATGAAGGCTGCGAAGTTGTCGGAGCTCAGCAAGATGGTGGAAAAAACCGCCGCAGTTCCACTGAAGGATGACATTGTCCATGGCTGAGAAAGGCGTGAAGGGACTGGGGAGGCAGATTACGTCACTGGGTCACTTGCTGCCACTGATTCAGTACCCACACGAGTGACATCCATTGCGTCCGAGGGTCCGGCGAGATCCAGGTCCTCAGCAGACGCCAGAATCTCGACCTCATCCTCAGACGCTGAGCTTGTAGGAAGCGGTGGAGTTGGTGCCACCGCAGGTGCCTTGGTCTTAGGGGTCTTCAATTTCGCTTTCTCGCGCAGTTCCTTTGGGCGCCCTTGCTAGGAGAGCTTTTTTGAGTCAGTCTCCGGGACCAAAGAGGATCGCGAAACTCGACGACCAGCGACCTGTGGCTTCTTCAGCCACTGGTGGGTGTCTGCTGTGCCGCTGGTAGGAACCTGGGAAGGGAGTGACCCAAGGGATTCCTTCCAAGCGAGAGAAGCCGAAGAAGACTGACGCTTCTCCGGCTTAGAAGTGGGGGCTGGCATTCCCGGTGCTGCTCCCGAGGTAGGTGGTGCGGGAGCAACAGAGAGAGAAGTGACCCCCACTATCAAGGGGGCAGCTGTGTTTCTCTAACGGAGGTGTGTTCCAACCAGAGATCTGTCATTCAGTTTCTCTTGGCGAAAAACCAGAGAGTCGCAGATATTCATAGACGAAAGAAGTAACTTCAACGAACACAATTGGCAGCAGATAAAGCAGAGAAAATGCTACCTAAACTAGCACGAGTGAACTCAGATATTATGCAGCATCATATTAACTGACGGGATAGGGAACAGCGCTGGAGCCCCAATACACAATATGGGCGAACTTCAGCTATGGCTAGTGGAAACCCGGAAACGTGAATGGGATGGGCGCTGTGTTTACGACATATTTACAAATACTAGGAGGTTATAATTAAACTGATGGTGTTCTGAGCCCTGCAGCGTTGGCTGTATACATTGCAGGACACTGAAACACCGTAGGTACGAGGGGCATTCCATAAGTGATGCAACATATTTTTTTCTGAGAGTAGGTTATTTTTATTCAGGATTCCAGTACACCATATTATTCCCCCTCTTTTGGCTACAAAACATTATTTATCAACATAAACTCCGTTCAATGAGACGGCGTTGATTCAGCTTGCTGGGAAGTTCTTTATGCCCGCATGGTACCTCTCTGTTGGTCGACGTCGGAGCCAACGTCTTTGTGAAGCAATAACCCCCCCCCCCCCCCCCCATCATCCTCGTGCTGCTTCCCGCGGAGTGCATCCTTCATTGGGCCATTGGGCCAAACACAGGGAAGTCGGAAGGTACGAGATCTGGGTTCTACGGCGCATGAGGAAGAACAGTCCAACGAAGTTTTGTGAGATCCTCTCGGATGTGCAAACTTGTTTGAGGGCTTGCGTTCTCATGGAGAGGGAGAAGTTCGTTTGCATTTTTGTGGCGGCGATCACGTTGAAATCGTTTAACAAATGGCTCTGAGCACTATGGGACTTAACATCTGAGGTCATCACTCCCCTAGAACCTAGAACTACTTAAATCTAACTAACCTAAGGACATCACACACATCCATGCCCGAGGCAGGATTAGGACCTGCGACCGTAGCGGCCGCGCGGTTGCAGACTGAAGCGCCTAGAACCGCTCGGCCACACCTGCCGGCCTGAAATAGTTACTTCAGTTTCTTTAGCCTGTGTGCGGCCGACCGGCACGCTTTAGATCGGACAGGTTTGCGCGACCTTGTTGCAGCGATGACAGTTCACCGTGCTTTTGTTCACTGCCAGTTCTACACAGATATTTTGCAGGCGTCTATGAATATCTGCGATTCTCTGGTTTTTCGCCAAGAGAAACTGAATGACAGATCTCTGGTTGGAACACACCTCCGTTAGAAACGCTACTTTCAACGCTATGCATAGTGCTGCCACCTATCGCAACTTCATATAACCGTAGGGGCTGAAGTGGGAATATTCCACGATTCCCACAAGAAATTCCGCATTTTTACAACCGAAACTGGCCGAGAAAAAAGTGTTGAATTACTTGTTGAACACCTCTCGTGAATTCATTAGTTGGTGAACTAGCGGAATATGCTGAAAAGAATAATTGTTCCACTTTTTTCCACCAGGTAGTAAGACAGAATGTGAAAAGTTTCCTGTTTCACGCCAATAAACTGTTTGTCGTTTACCAGTGCACATTTACTTCTTTTGTAAAGTGACTAAAGATTTAAGCTTTCCATAGGAAACGCAATGGCTATTGAGAAGAAAGACCACACATTGCTGGTAAAGTCGACAGAACGACAGCAATATCAGAGATGCGTTGCGGGAATTTCACCGACATAAATAGCTGCGAATAGGTCCCATGTCAATAAGTGCCAATAAATGTCAGTTCTTGATGAATTTGAAGCAGCTATAGCCGACCGTACAGATGCCTCAGATTCTGCAACCAGCGCTTGAGCTGTGTTGCGGGAATTGGCTCTCTCCTGGTCGACAGTTCAAAAGGTTTCGTTTCGCATTTTAGACTGATATCCCTGTAAGATTCATAACGTGCATCAAATGAAGCCCCAAGATAGGCTATAACGCCGTGACTTCTGAATCATGTCTGTCAGGGATGCATCCGGACTCTTCCTGATCTGAAGGATAGCATACCACGACATATTACTCTAATTAAACCGGATAAGCCGCGACCAGTTGTCGACCATGCCGTGTTACAGATACAACATGTTGTTCAGTCCGGAGACTATACTGAACACATTTTGTAACTTGTGACCACATCCTAAGACACGTCTCAGAACTGTCATTATCATGTGTTTGATCGTTCCTCCTCTTTTACTGCACCCACACCACATTCTGACTTCTTAGAGCGCCATATTGTCACCTGGTGACATAATGTGCCATACTATGCGATAGCACGAACTAGATTTCAGCGTCCTGTGATGTATACAGCCCGTACTGCAGAACTCAGAACACTGTCAGTTTTATTATAATCACCCAGCCTATAGGAGTTGTTAATAATGAACTACGTATATCCCAGTGACGGGATGTTTCACTTTCTAATTGTACACGGCCCTTAACCCATTCACATTGCGTGACACAGAGAAATGACGCAAGCTGTACATAAGGGAAATTAGAACCCCAGGAAACATCGTCCTAAGTTGATGGCAGATAAAAAACCTATGAAAAAGAGAACAAAGCATCACAAGATATGTACAGCGTAGGCTCACCAGACAAAGAATTAGTCACCTTCAGGGAAATCATTGTTGTTGTTGTTGTGGTCTTCAGTCCAGAGACTGGTTTGATGCAGCTCTCCATGCTACTCTTTCCCGTGCAAGCTTCTTCATCTCCCAGTACCTACTGCAACCCACATCCTTCTGAATCTGTTTAGTGTATTCATCTCTTGGTCTCCCTCAACGATTTTAACCCTCCATGCTGCTTTCCAATACTAAATTGGTGATCCCTTGATGCCTCAGAATATGCCCTACCAATCTATCCCTTCTTCTAGTCAAATTGTGCCACAAATTTCTCTTCTCTCCAATTCTATTCAATACCTCCTCAAGGGAAATAATTATAATCATGAAATTTGCAGTCTGCATCAGAGTTTGTACTAGTATAAAACTTCCTGGCAGATTAACAGTAAGTTGTGAACCGAGACTCGAACTCAGGAGAACTTCAGTGAAGCTTGGAAAATAAGAGATGAATTCCTAGTGGAAGTAAAGCTATGCGGACAGGTAGACTTCGAGTCTCGATCTGGCACACACTTTAAATCTCCCAGGAAGTTTCATTACTAGGATCATTCAGTACCATGTAGTTCCACCGCTGGACTTGATAACCGCGTGGAAGTGAAGCCACAAGATTGTGAAAGTGTCTCGCATCCAGGTTAAGCCACTCGCTGAACATTTGATTGCGCAGTTCCTACAAATTGCGGAGATGCTGATGTCGTCGTTTTACCCACTGTTTCACGTTGTCCCACAGATTTTTTATGGAGTTCAAGTCAGGTGATTTTTCAGGCCAATCGAGATGTAGTTATTTATTTATTTATTTATTTCATTAACAGTACAGAGTAACCCGCCGCTTTGAAATGTAAGGTGGGTCGGATGCTTCTGAATCTAATGGCAAAGACTTCTAATTGTTACAGTCTTATTGGTATACAGTTGTTAATGCTTTTCTGTATATATATATATTATAATGAACATATGATATAGTATCGTAGGGGAACCGAGTGAGGTGGCGCAGTGGTTAGCACGCTGGACTCGCCTTAGGGAGGACGACGGTTCAAACCCGCGTCCGGCCATGCTGATCTAGGTTTTCCGTAATTTTCCTAAACCGCTTCAGGCAAATGCCGGGATGATTCCTTTGAAAGGGTACGGCCAGGTTCCTTCTCCATCCTTCCCCAATCCAATGGGGCCGATGGCCTCGCTGTTTCGTCCCCGTCCCCGAGTCAACCAACCAACTTCAGAAAATCAGTCACATATTCTTCCAGCCCGATGAATTCTGCTGTTGTCTTGAAAAATAAGGATATCAATAGCATACTTATCACGCAGATGTTGACTGAAACGTAACTCGTGATTATTCAGAATGTGTAAGTATCCATGCTGCTCCATGTTAATAACCACCTCAATGAGCAAGCCCAACTCATGATAAGTAAAACACCCCCAAAATACCATCACAGAGCCACCTCCAGCTTGAATCTGAGCTTGCAAAAATTCAGGATGAAATACTTCATTTAGCGTTCGGCGCACTTGTTGACGTACGCCATTTGAATATAGGCAAATGTGATTCATCAGATCTCATTACGTTTTCCCAGTCAGCTACTGACGGCGTTCAATGATTTCTAGCCAACTGAAGAAACGCAGCTTTATGTGCCAGTGTGAGCAATAGTGTCTTGTGAGGAGACCAACTCCAAATGTTCATTGCACGCAGTTCGCGTCACAGTGTTCTCTAGCTAACAGGTTGGGATGGACCTGCATTTACTGCTTGCCGCAACTCCTGCTTTGTTTGGATGCGGTTTTGATTCACAAGCCACGAAATGCGTCTCCGGTCCCTCTCAGTCAGGATCTTTTTTGACCACAATTCTGACGTCGTGTTTCGTGGCCACGTGCGTCACACCACTGCTTGCAGACACTTTGAGTAGTCCGCCGAGATACGACAAATCGAGCAACTTCACACATTGTACGGCTACGGACACTGCCATACGCATTTGCTCCGTTTTGCCACTATGATACGCCCTTACACTTACCTAGTTTTAAGTGCAACGTTCGATTGAAACATAAATTTCTCACTGCCTTATATTCAAGTAGTAGGAGTGCGCACGCAGTTGAGCGCGTGATTCGATCGTCGCGCCATCTGTAAAAACTTAAATATTCGTCTGAGCGTGAGCAATGGGGTGACTAATTTTTGATCCGGTTAGGTTACCGTGCAATGAAGACACGTGGAATACACATTATCCATTATCCGGCGCCATCTTTGCACCGGTACACAATAAATATTTGAACTGAAGACAGTACCGTGTACAACAAAACATGCAGTACTATGAAATATGCGACAGAGCGGGTGAGCACAAAGATCCACGAATGAGCTAGAGTCGAAGACGTACCTAAAACTAAATATTTATTGATTAATAAACAACTACTAGGTAAACAGACATAAGCTAAGTGTGGAGAGTGACCAGTTGTAGCCGACAGCTACTATAGACCTATAAATATATGTGTATGTGACCTGTTATTGCACCAGACTTTCACTGTAGACCTGCACGTTGATGTGTATATTAGATTTAGATATTCATAATTATAAACATAGTTCATGTAACATTGTAAATATTGAAAATAAACACACCAACACAGCCAGGCTACAACACTTAGTATAAACAAAGTGACAGATGGAAATTAAAGGCGACCGGGCGTCAATGGCTGGACGAAACATGCAGAGGCTTTCACTTTCGTACGCCAGAGTGGCGGAACTAACGTCTATTCTGCACTCTATCCCACCCTCTGTTTTTCTATTCTTAAAAAAAGCAAAAATAACTATCGTAACTTCTTATTCCCCAAATCATATATATCTTCGTTAATCAAAGAACGAATGCTGCACGAAGAAAAGAGAAAAAGAAAAGACCCGCCTCCAATTAGCAGGGGACGGGCAACGGAGTACGTGGTAGTTCGGAATGGGGAATTACCTGTTGGCAGCCACAAAACCTCAGTGTCAAGCGCAGCAGCTGTGAGACCTAAACGACCAGCAATAAGAAATCAGGCAATCGGCCATAAAAATACAGCATCAATTAAAAAGCCTCTACAACCAGATGACACGGAATGTTACAGGTAGCCCATTACTTCTTCTCGCGTGGGAAACGCAAATGGGGAAGGATGACAGTGTGCTTGGTGCGCAATACGGCGATCCTCCCTTGTGATGGGCAGATATGGTCGACCGGAACCATAACGACGAGTACGACGTTCCCGTGCAGTCCAACATCGGGCCACAGTCACATCCGAAATATGGGTATTGCACGAGTCTACAAGTCGAACAACTGGAGACCCACAATGAGGCAATTTCTTTTAAGTCTTTCAGGTATTGAGAACGTTGTCTCATACAAGCACGTGCCATCTCCGTGTCCGCAGAGATCACTCAATATGTGACGTTGTTCACGTCTCTTGCGTACTGTGACTCAGCTGCCCTTACCGATGTCGTTTTATGCAACCCGCAATGTTGTATCTGGCCTTCATAAACCACATACTAGATTTTCATATTCTCTCGCTCGTTACGCGCAAACTATTTGTCCTAAAAAAAAAAAAAATGATGAACAGGACCGGGCCTTGTCTCAGGAAGCTATAGACTCTTGCTGGAGGGCACGGTTTTCCAGTTATTCAAGACAAATCTTCAAAAGTAACCTTTAAACGCACCCCCAGACTCATCTCTCACCACTTAGGATTTCTAGCATTTGTTCGTGGCATTCCCTCCAAACCACTGTACAAAAATTTTCGACTACACGAAATATTCCCGATATCTGAGATTTTTTTGTCTATATCGACTGGGCTGTAACGTCACCAGCGTAGTCGGATACTTCGTTAATCTTATTAGTTTAAATGTTTCCATGAGGATAATGAAAGAGAAACGACTGTTGGAAACGTTACGCTTAAACTAATTACGTTGACAATTTGATCCAAACGTAACCCTTACAAACACATGTAGTTTAGTAGTCAAAACGCCTGATGAATACCACGATCTAATTAATTGTTTAATACTGTTAAAATTCACACAATTATTGGGTAAAATTTATACAAACGTCAGTTTTACAATTTGTAAGTACTCGACTAAGCCAGTGGTGTAATAAGTCCAGTCAATGAAAATCAAAAATGGTCGAATGTAGGGAAATAATTAGTGCAATCGCAAATTTTTGTACAGAGGTTTGAGGGAGTGCCATCAACAACATAGTAGAAATCCTAACCAGTGGCGGCTGAGTATGCGTACTGGGCGCGCCTTTGAAGATCTTTTCTTTGTACGTTTTTCTTGAATAACTCGAAAACTACGGCCTGTGGCGAAATCGTATCCCAGTACAAAATTTAATTGCATTACATTTCCTACAAAAAGGTTCTGTTCATTTTTTCCTGTGTGAGTAACAATTTGTTCGTAGCGAGCGAGAGAATGTGAAAATCTCGCTCGTGGTCTATGAATGGCAGAAACAAAATTGTGGGTTGCATAAAACGACATTGTCAGGGGCAGCTGAATCTCCATGTATACCCTGCCAAGCTTGGTAACAATACTACTGCACTCTGGTGGCTATCTACATGTCACAGAGAATTACAACTCTAATCATTTACATACCGGCCCATTACGTGTACGTGTACTAAGTTACATTGACATACGACCAGATATTCTGTCCGCTTCACATTTCGTCAGGCAGTGTATGCACTTTATTATATTTCAATATATGGTCCTTGAAGGCAATGGCAAATCACCTCCACTAGGACCTTGCCTAGTACGGCGGTGCGGGTCTCCCGCCTCGTTCCCGTATGCTCTGTCAAGGAGTATGGGACTTCTTCTTCATCATCATCAACATCATCATCATTTTCCTTATGTACGTAATGATTATTCATCCATGCTTTCAGGAAAGTTTCAAACAAATTCATGTTTATAAACATAGATTTGTGAAAGTAATTACCATACCTCAAGGTAATGAACCCTCTCCCCCAGGTCAAATAGGTTGCCTCCAGTTCGACCTTTTTCTCTGAACTCTGTCGTACATTTTGTCTAACATTACAGGGAAACAGTGTTGAAAAATTCTGAATAGATTTTGCGAACGATCGTGATATATAGTCAGTTATTTAATTATGTCGAATATGCCATATCTATTCCCCTCTTTCAACGATACTAGATGCACCCACCGTGTTAGCCTTTGTTGAACGTTCAGACATTGTTAATGAACCGGCGAATCACTCTACTGGTCTGATGACGACGATCTACTCCGTAACTATTCGCAGTATGACCGCCTCGCGTGTCCTGGCAGCGGTACTTCGGTGAGGTTATGCCCAAGTCCTGTCCGCACCACGACGTTACACTGCCCCCGCCAAACCCTCGTTTCATGCTATGCCTTGAAAACACAGCTGCTGCAGTTGGAAATGTTGCAAGGTGTGTTTGATAATTCCATAGATTAGTATGGATACTTTGTATAAAACTTAGTGTTCCCAAAAGTGGAAGTGTATGCAACATGAAACACAATCAAGCATCTGAAGAAAAAAAAGGATGTGTGCTTAATCAATGCCAGTGTATAATGACTTATATGAGACGTATTATAATAAATGTTGGTGAAACTTTCAAAAAACGTCGAGACGCACTAGTGAAGCTGACAAGGAGTTCAGCAATGCGTGCTGCATGATCTCGTAACGAAGTGCATGCTTTGACTGTGGAACGGTTTCCTTAAGGAGTCCATCAAAAACAGGTTCTCTGGAACACGGGTGGAAGTTTCTATTAAAGTTATACTAACAATAGGATACCCGTTAGTGGGCGTGGGTAGACCAACGTTCGCAACCTTTCCGAAATGGTAAAGATTAGTGTAAACAGACATCACGTATTGGCCGCCACAATAGTGAAATTGACTGTTGCCTTCTCTCCACTGCTGTTGTGTTATGTGGCGTAATGGATACGAATTAACTCATTCCAGCGTAGTGTAGCACTTAATAAATCAGGTCAAAAAGGTGGCATGAACGTCCATTACAGAAGGTGTTCGAAGTGATGACCATTGGTATCAATGCAGAGCTGCAAACTTATTATCATGGACAGAGTGGTGTTCCTTATCACTTCGGCACTTATCGAAGCATATGCTCTGACAATTCTCTCTCGTATATCGTGCAAATAGTAAATATTCGCCGAATACAGCGTATCCATCTAACGTGCCATTGACATGTAAACACCATTCGACGGTTTCGCAATACGAGACTTATACGAACGGTAATACTAGTATCGTCGAATCAAGCGAATGTGAATGACGTATTTCTTCGAAGAACAAGTCGATATGCTTCTCATTTACGAAGAATGACAACGAAATTCAGTGAGAGCTAGAGACTTATACGCTGAAAGATATCCTCAACGTACTCACCCTACACGTCGTACATTTAAATATGTGTATGATAAATTAAGAACAACTGGATCTTTAACGCATTGGAAATATATAGGAAATTGTTACTCTTGCCACTATGGTTCGAGATCCTTGTGTTAGTTCGCGTCAAATCGCAAGGGAATCTGGCATGAACCAGAGTAGTCACGCATGAAACTGTCATCTTCTTCCTCTGCATTCGAACTTGCTTCATAGGCCCACCCTTTGCACTTGTAGCACTGAGTCCAGCCTTCCTTGGGTGCTGAATGAGCATAGATCACGTTGCAGAGAATGCAGGCTTCGTTAAAGTCTTCTTCCGCGGAGGAAGAATATGCAGTTTTATCTTTCTTAGGTGTCGAATTCTTCTTTCTTTTGTTTTTTATTTGCCTATTTTTGGTTTTATGCTCTTTGTTTATTTTTAATCCCCATTTTCCCAATCTTATTATTCTTTTTGCTGATGTACGATAACTTTCTTTTCGCTCCTTTTGCTCTCTTTCTCTCTTTTTATTTTCTTCTTCTTCTAGGACGAATTTATACGGAGAGGGGGGTAATATCGCAGTTTTTTCTCTTCTGCGGTTCATTTGCATTTTACCTCTTTTAAATAAGTGCGGAGCAGGTATCAGTAAATTCGGAGAAACTGGGAAAGAAGATTTTTTTGGAAGTTGACCCCTGTGGTTGCATTGTTGGCTCTTTTGATGGTTAAGGAGTTGCAGAGTTTCCGTTCCTCACAAATGTTTCCGACACGTCATGACCTCTTGGCTCATTATGAGATGGCTTGTCGATTTCACTCAGTGCAACTTTAGGAGATGGCATAGGCTTATCAGTGATATCGGATGAGGCATAAAGGTGAACATCTCTGGAGAGCTCCCCGGCTTGGTAAGTTGTAACTGTTAGAGCTCACAATCGAAACCGAAACCTGGCGTTTTAAATGGGTCAAGAAGGAAAACACTGATTTTTTCCAAGCTGGTTTTGATGCCTGGATTCAGCGATGGCGCAAATGTGTACAAATGGATTTTCACTATGTTAAACGGTAGTGTTACGTAGAAGAAAGTTGAGGTTCTGATCTCAACTACTTCTAATGGCATATGTTCATTATTAAATTTTTATAATGCAGGAGGCATTACTTTTTAATTCACCATGGTATTATCTAAGTGCAACTATTTTTTCATCTGATATTCACTGAACGAATATGACAGTTCATTTTGAATGAATCGATATTAGTAAGAAAGAATTTCACCAGGAGTATGTTCGAGAAGTTTGAACTACAGCCTGGAAGAAAAGCACGAACATACAATAATAACACGCATTTAAGTAGGAGATTGACAAACCATAGCTCATGTACCAGTTCTCGTACCTCTGTCGCATAATCAGCATAGAGATTATGCTAATAAGAGATGAGAGCTCTTACGCAGGCATTATACCCTCAATCTAATGTGAATTAAATAGTACTGGCAAACAATAATGCAAAATACCCTTCTCGACACACTACGCAGTGGCCAGTGGCATGGGAAGTACACATTCTTATACAGGGATTTCGGAAATTCCCGTTACAAACTCTAGGACTTGTAGAGAGGAGTGAGTATATAATATTTTGAATAGGAGCCCATGTCCGGAAACGTGTCGTTTCCGTCCCACGACGGTTTCAATTCGGACTGTAACGTATTTCACGTCTGCTGAGGGAAAGAGAAAAGTCTCAGAGTTACTTGACCTGGTATGCAGTAGGGTAGACAGGAAGACGTGTCACTGAATGTCCGTCAGAAAGTGTTGTTTCAGCACGTGCGGTTCGCAGAAATCTCAGCCTACGGTATGGTGAAAGCTGGAAAACCCGAGATTGTCCAACCACGGGGCGGCCGCGATCATCGGGTTTAATTCCTACAGACTGCTTCTTTTTAGGCGGTATACAAAGTTTAATTTATGAGACCGTTGTAAACACAGAGGAAGATGCAGTGGCACGAGTTCTGGCCGCTTCACTAGAAACTGAAGAGACTCCAGGTGGGTTGTAATGCGTGTATCAGAAGATGCTTTGTAGGTACAATGTCTGTATCTAAGTTGGTGGTTGCCACGTCGAGCTGCTATTGTAATGCATCAGTACTGTTCTGTACGTACAGTATGCTGGGCTATTTTTTGTTTTAGAGTAATGAAAATAAGTAATGTTTAAGTGTTCATCCAAACAAACGTGCTTAAGTAATAAATGCATATTTAGTTATGTTTCCTTTGGAATTGTTATGTAATAACTGCACTGCCTCTCGCCTAATCAGTTCCTCAGGCAGAAATGGATAAGTTAAACATATGAATTGAAAACGCCGTAAAACGGAAACGGTAAGTTTCCGGACATGGGTTCTTATTCAAAATGGTATGTACTCACTCCTCTCTACAAGGCCTACAAGTTTGTAACGGGAATTTCCGAACACCCTGTAGGTAAAGAAAAACGTGTTTGTTTGCGCTGATATTTTCCACTATGTTCTTCAGTATCTTCGTACATTCCACTACATCTTCATTACATTTATTATGTGTGTTAAAAATAATGCATATCTGCTGTCGGAATGCAACACAGGGCATCATAAGGATACCGATAAAAATGCCAGCAATGGCCATATGAGATACGAACTCGTATCCTTTCGCTTCCTGTTTACGAGACATTCAACAGTGTACTAATGAGGCTTAAATAAATATTTTTCTACATATTTATACTTCAGATCAAGGGCGTCATGCAACTACAAATTAATCATAATGATGGACCTCGTAGTAAATGTTGTAACGCATGAGCGCAGAACATATTAGCAATAAAAGCACTTGTGATAGCATGACATCTAAGCGTGTTATGTTTATTTAGTTAGTAAACTGTGACTAAAACAGCCAGCTGCATACGTTTCATCCCAAGGGAAAGCTCGATGAGCCGAGCAGAACAATAACATTGAGAAGTGTTCATTTGACTCAGCTGCCGTGTAACGCTCTGAAAGTAGAACGGCGCTTATCCTGGGGAAGTATGGGAACTGTAAAAACTTCGCTTTAAAGTCCACTTTACTCTTTTCATGGCCGTTGACGTCGTAATGCATTTTAATTAGGTGTGCAAAGCAGCAGGTCGCTACTTTGTAAATTTCTAAGCTATTACTGATCGTAATTCTTACTAATTAATTAGTACTTGTCATTATATTCGTCTACAGTAGCCACAACTAGTTTTAATAGGTTGTTATGTATTGTACTACGTACTCATTGCCTTACAATTCATCCTCCAGCAAGTGAAAAACATCAAGGCATTACGAACAGATAGCTAGAAAATTGCCTCTGCCACGTGCGCTTAAGTGATTATATTACCTTTATTGCCGGCCGAGGTGGCCGAGCGGTTCTCGGCGCTTCAGTCTGGAACCGCGCGACCGCTACGGTCGCAGGTTCGAATCCTGCCTCGGGCATGGATGTGAGTGCTGTCCTTAGGTTAGTTAAGTTTAAGTAGTTCTAAGTTCTAGGGGACTGATGACCTCAGCAGTTAAGTCCCACAGTGCTCAGAGCCATTTGAACCATTACGTTTATTTGAATAACAGAACGTAAATAAACGGTTACGGGTTGATGAAAATTGTTTATTCGTTGATATCTTAAAAACTAGTATAAATATTTTTCATTGGTTCCACAGTTAACAATAGTTATTACTGTTTTAATTAACTGTAAAGGGAAATAAGAGCTTTTTGGTCATATAAATCATCATTGTTTGCAGCCCTGCACGATAATGAGCTATTGTACATACTCAGTAACTGTTTGCACAGCTACTCCAATGATACCATTTCGTAACCAAGAAACAAATGAAAATATGACGGCTATTTACTTCGCGTATTAACTTGAACTTCGAATAATATTTTGAAACTGCATTATACGCTTTAAAATCCTGCGTGTTGTTCGTAATTGAAATGTGTGTAAAGCGAATACGTAGGTAATAACGTGGATAACATTTCAATAAATCACAGCTTTTCAAAGGGAACGTATAACAGAAAATAAAATTTTAAAACAGTCAGAATTTATAAATTAACATAACGACTTCATTTATAACTAACATATGGCAGTTTACACTACTTACACCTGTAACAGGAAGGGAGTTCGGAAGCCTTTAAAATGGTAGGAAATAGATATAGGTAAAATGATATTGTAAACGCTGACGTTT
Source organism: Schistocerca piceifrons (assembly GCF_021461385.2). NCBI lineage: Eukaryota > Metazoa > Arthropoda > Insecta > Orthoptera > Acrididae > Schistocerca > Schistocerca piceifrons. Next base: position 7,481,304 of record NC_060149.1, read on the forward strand.
GAACGAGATGTAGCATGAGGATCTGGTCCCTTTTCTGTCGCACGCTTGGTAGTGTAATCGTAAATACTTTACACATGATATTCACATTGGGTAGGGAGCTTTGCGAAGGTCAGCACAATTAAGTTTTGCTCAACTCAAAAGCAGCCTGTCATGAATTTGTATTTGCTGCGGTCAAATGGTTCAAATGGCTCTGAGCACTATGCCACTTAACTTCTGAGGTCATCAGTCGCCTAGAACTTAGAACTAATTAAACCTAACTAACCTAAGGACATCACACACATCCATGCCCGAGGCAGGATTCGAACCTGCGACCGTAGCGGTCGCTCGGCTCCAGGCTGTAGCGCCTAGAACCGCACGGCCACGCGGGCCGGCTGCTGCGGTCATTATGGTAGGAATTTGTTACAGTTGTAGTACTGTAAACATAGATTATTGCTTCATTCTGGCAGTTAACTGATGAAACAGATCATAGCCTTAGTGAAATAACCGTTTCGGTATTCCCTATAACGGAATTATTTGACCCTCCGTTTGCTGCTAGGTTTAAAAATTGCTTATGAAAAACACTTTAAAGCTATCACTATCAGTCACTCTATAGTCATTCAGCTACTGCTACCTTGAGAACTTTCTGGTTCTCTTGTCTCTCATTTCGCAATATTTTGGATGATTTTAAATGTACTGCCAGCATTTTAATATCTTTTCTTAACATACTGCATAACGCAAATTATACAGAATCTTTACGGGTCCTAGACATTATAACAATTTTCCTTTCCCTTTTACAAGATATTACAAACTTTTTCTTTATCCACAGTTTTTTTAAAATAATTTCTAAACAAGTATTTGGAAGAGCTACATACAAATATGGACACAAATTTATTAGGACATGAATTGACGTTCGCATTATTATCTCTTTCCATGCATATCTCATTTCATTCCACCTTTGTTCAAATATTCTTAAATCATTTTGTCCTTGAGTTATTAACAGGCTTCGCTATTTTGTGAGGCTATGTCTCAGAACTGGAATGAATCTACATTGCTCGTTCTCAGTATTTGTTCCTCATCGTGAGACAGCGCACTAACAATGGATCGAATGATTTTTTTAAGGTTGTACGTTGTACGTTGTACACGTACACCCCCCTCCCCCTTGAACCATGGACCTTGCCGTTGGTGGGGAGGCTTGCGTGCCTCAGCGATACAGATAGCCATACCGTGGGTACAACCACAACGGAGGGGTATCTGTTGAGAGGCCAGACAAACGTGTGGTTCCTGAAGAGGGGCAGCAGCCTTTTCAGTAGTTGAAGGGGCAACAGTCTAGTGGATTGACTGATCTGGCCTAGTAACGCTAACCTTTCTGTGCTGGTACTGCGAACTGCTGAAAGCAAGGGGATACTGAAGCCGTAATTTTTCCGGAGGGTGTGCAGCTTTACTATATGGTTAAATGGTGATGGCGTCCGCTTGGGTAAAATATTCCGGAGGTAAAATAGTCCCCCATGCGGATCTCCGGGCGGGGACTACTCAGGAGGACATCGTTATCAGGAGAAAGAAAACTGGTGTTCTACGGATCGGAGTGTAGAATGTCAGATCCCCTAACCGGGCAGGTAGGTTAGAAAATTTGAAAAGGGAAATGGATAGGTTAAAATTAGTTACAGTGGGAATGAGTGAAGTTCGGTGGCACTAGGAACAAGACTTCTCGTCAGGTGAATACATGGTTATAAATATAAATTCAAATAGGAGTAATGCAGGAGAACGTATAATAATGAATAAAAAATAGGAGCGCGGGTAAACTACTACAAACAGCATAGTGAACGCATTATTGTGGCCAAGATAGACACGAAGCCCATGCTTACCACAGTAGTACAAGTTTATATGCCAACTAGCTCCGCAGATCATGAAGAGATTGATGAAATGTATGATGAGATAAAAGAAATTATTCAGGTAGTGAAGGGAGACGAAAATTTAATAGTCATGGGTGACTGGAATTCGGTAGCAGGAAAAGGAGGAGAAGGAAACGTAGTACGTGAATATGGAATGGTGGTAAGAAACGAAAGAGAAAGCTGCCTGATAGAATGTTGCACAGAGCATAACTTAATCATAGCTAACACTTGGTTCAAGAATCATAAAAGAAGGTCGTATACATGGAAGAAGCATGGCGATACTCGAAGGTTTCAGACAGATTATATAATGGTAAGACAGAGATTTAGGAACCAGGTTTTAAATTGTAAGACATTTCCAGGGACAGATGTGGACTCTGACCGCAATCTATTGGTTATGAACTGTAGATTAAAACTGAAGAACTGAAGAAACTGCAAAAAGGTGAGAATTTAAGGATATGGGATCTGGATAAACTGACAGAACCAGAGGTTGTAGAGAGTTTCAGGGAGAGCATTAGGGAACGATAGAGAGGAATGGGGGAAAGTAATGCAGTTGAAGAAGAATGGGTAGCTTTGAGGGATGAAATAGTGATGGCAGCAGACGATCGAGTAGGTAAAAATATGACGGCTAGTAGAAACCCTTGGGTACCAAGAGGGATATATAATTTAATTGATGAAAGGAGAAAATATAAAAATGCAGTAAATAAAGCAGGCAAAAAGGAATGCAAATATCTCAAAAATGAGATCGACAGAAAGTGCAAACTGGCTGAACAGTGATGGCTAGAGGACAAATGTAAGGATATAGAGGCATATCTTACTAGGGCTAAGATAGATACTGCCTACAGGAAAATGAAGGGGACTTTCGGAGAAAAGAGAACCACTCGTATGAATATCAAGAGCTAAGATGGAAATCCAGTTCTTAGCAAAGAAGAGAAAGCAGGAAGGTGAAAGGAGTATATAGAGGGTCTGTACAAGGATGATGTACTTGAGGACAATATTATGGAAGTGGAAGAGGATGTAGATGAAGATGAAATGGGAGATACGATACTGCGTGAAGAATTTGACAGAGCACTGAAAGACCTAAGCCGAAACAAGGCCCCGGAAATAGACCACATTCGATTAGAACTACTGATAGCCTTGGGAGAGCCAGCCCTAACAAAACTCTACTATCTGGTGAGCAGCATGTGTGAGACAGGTGAAATACTCTCCGACTTCAACAAGAACATAATAATTCCAATCCCAAAGAAAGCAGGTGTTGACAGATGTGAAAATTACCGAACTATTAGCCACTGCTGAAAACTACTAACACGAATTCTTCACAGACGAATCGACAAACTGGTAGAAGCCGACCTCGGGAATGATCAGTTTGGATTCCGTAGAAATGCTGGAACACGTGAGGCAGTACTGACCCTACGACTTATCTTAGAAAATAGATTAAGGAAAGGCAAACATACGTTTCTAGCATTTGTTGACTTAGAGAAAGTTTTTGACGATGCTGACTGGAATATTCTCTTTCAATTTCTGAAGGTGGCAGGGGTAAAATACAGGGACCGAAAGGCTATTTAAAATTTGTGCAGAAACCAGATGGCAGTTATAAGAATCGAGGGACATGAAAGGGAAACAGTGGTTGGGAAGGGAGTGAGACAGGGTTGTAGCCTTTCCCCGATGTCATTCAATCTGTATATTGAGCAAGCAGTAAACGAAACAAAAGAAAAATTCGGAGTAGGACTTAAAATCCATGGAGAAGAAATAACAATTTTGCGGTTCGCCGATGACATTGTAATTCTGTCAGAGACAGCAAAGGACCTGGAAGAGCAGCTGAACGGAATGGACAGTGTCTTGAAAGGAGGATGTAAGATGAACATCAACAAAAGCAAAACGAGGATAATGGAATATAGTCGAATTAAATAGGGTGATGCTGCGGGTATTAGATTAGGAAATGAGACTATTAAAGTAGTAAATGAGTTTTGCTATTTGGGGGCAAAAAACTGATGATGGTCAAAGTAGAGAGGATATAAAATGTAGACTGGCAATAGCAAGCAAAGCGTTTCTGAAGAAGAGAAATTTGTTAACATCGAGTATAGATTTAAGTGTCAGGAAGACGTTTCTGAAAGTATTTGTATGGAGTGTGGCCATGTATGGAGGTGAAACGTGGACGATAAATAGTTTGGACAAGAAAAGAATAGAAGCTTTCGAAATGTGGTGTTACAGAAGAATGCTGAATATTAGGTGGGTAGATCACAGGACTAATGAGGAGGTATTGAATAGAACTAGGGAGAAGAGAAATTTGTGGCACACCTTGACAAGAAGAAGGGATCGGTTGGTAGGACATCTTCTGAGCTATCAAGAGATCACCAACTTAGTACTGGAGGGCAGCGTGGAGGGTAAAAATCGTAGAGGGAGACCAAGAGATGAATACACTAAACAGATTCAGAAGGATGTAGGTTGCAGTAGGTACTGGGAGATGAAGAGGCTTGCACAGGATAGAGTAGCATGGGGAGCTGCATCAAACCAGTCTCTGGACTGAAGACCACAACAGCAACAACAACAAGAACGCTTTACACGAATTGGAAAACGCAATACTGAAATCATATTGCAAAAGAAAAATACTAATTCCATCTTATGCCTGACGTCAGAATAATTTAAGAAATCTATAATGAGATTTCCACAAATTACCAACTGTTTCTTTTTGGGTGGCAGGTATCTGAGTGACCAGTCTATATTTCAAATAAATTTCCAAATGTTCCTCATGGGATCTGTCGAATTCTACAAACATAGGGGAAGTATTCCGTAGTAACGACTCACAAACCAATGCGCATCGACTATGATTTAGATAATATATATTTGTCTCAAAATCACAATTTTTTGTTCAAATAATACGTATACAGGAAGTTATACTTCCGCTATATTGACTCTTGATAAGAGTGACGCTACTCTCCACATACATTTAACTTCTCTATCCCTAGTGTAACATTGCACCCAGATATGTAAGGAACATCTATCTGTTCCTTAAATCATTCAAACATACCAGAAGCTGACATTGTTTTTCAGCCTGCTAATGCTCTAATTGATAACTGTCTTAGTTATTTGGACACTGCTAAATATATAGTGGTCTCTTCTGATTTCTTTAAGGACTGCCAGAGTGAACCTGATTCTCAGCCAAAAATTTGTTCTCTGACTACAGTAATGGTGGGATTTTTTCCTTCAGGTGCTTGTGGCTCCCTCTACATATGTTGCAAGAAGCTCAGCTGGTCGGTACTTCCCCTACTATTGAGGTGCAAACGGTGGTTAGTATATCCACACATCTTTCGACTGCAGCAACAGGCACAGCAGAGATGTGGCGCTGTGATGCAGTCAACAACAACATGCTATTTGCTTTCACTGTTGACAGCTTTGTGAACCAGGACCCGTCATGGCACTTCAAAGACAAAAACTTGTGTGTACTGTTGCTACTCCAATTCCATCCAGGTCATCTTCAATTTTTTAGTGTAAGACATTATTCAGGCTGTTTCCTGCTCTGCCTACTATGAGCATCTGATCTGTTTAGTCAGGATCTTTGCACGAGACACCTTTGTTCTCTTTAACTTTGGTAAGTCTGGTAATATATTTCACGATGCTTGTGGGATGGTGTTCTAAACATAGCACGTGGTTTACACCTCTCCCATGATGCTACCTATCAGAAAGGCTCTCATCTTTCTGCTTATTTCTGTTTCTGAGCTATCCTTAATGTCAATCCTTTGTCTGCTGCAACCCACTTTTTTTCTAAGGCTGTCTGAGGGTCATGCCAATATAAGTAATAAGTCAAACCGATTGGTACCCGGAATTTCAGATGCGATTTCCATACTGTTAGTTCATACTTTTTATGTTTTCACAGTTACCGTCATCTCTTTCCCTTTTCAATCTACGACACATTCAAGATACCAGCATTTATAAATCTCCCCAAAGGACACAAATCTCTCTCCCTGTTCCACAATTCCCTCACCTCGTCTGCATAATCTACATTTCCATGGCGGAAACTCATCAGACTCTCTTTCAGCCCAGCGGTGCAGTCGCGAGAGTGAGAAGCCAACCCACAATTCTCACGCGTTTCTCTCAAAACGACTAGCCTCCGGCAACATCCTCATTTGTCACATGTGACTGTTGCTTTGTACCCAACTAGCTGGTGCACTGGTACGACCCTGGACTATCATTCAAGTTCACATCCCCTTCTGGCCAACCATATTTCGGTTTTCAGTCGTTTCCCTGAAAAGTTTACGACAAATTTCGTGTTGGTTCCTTTGAAAACTACACGACCTTCTCTCCGCACTCCGAGCTTGTATTCTATGTCTAATGACTTTTCCATATTATGTGTATGAGATGCTAGCGCAAGGCATGATCCACTCCAGGTCCGTAGAAATGTAAAAAATAATAGAGGTTCCAAATAGTCTCTTCAGTTTCTAGTGTAGCGTTCAGAACTCGTGCCACCGGATCTTCCTATATATCTACAAGAGTCTCGTAAATTAAACTTTGCATACGACCCCATACGATATCGTGGTTGGACCACCTCAGCCTCTCCAACTTTCACTATACCATCTGTTGGAATTTGAGAAGGAACTCCTAAGTAACGAATGAACGAATGAAAGGAGGCTGAGAAAGGACGAAAAGAAAACGCTGTACACAGGAAGGAACAGAATCCGCCTCTGTCATTGTCTAGCGACTACCGAAGAAAGCATTAAGATAACATCAAGAGCAGATCATACATCAAGCCAATTATATTTTTATCAGCAACGGTCATTTGTGGTGAGTACAGAAACGATGCTACTTTCTCTGCCGTGCTCCGGGCTTCCAACGTTGTCTCTAGAACTATTAACAGTACAAAAATATTAGAGTCAGGTCGAGGTTACCATCCCTAAGTTCTTTCCCTCCAGTGCCCTCTGTTTTTTATTGCAAACTAAATAACTCCAGAGCGACGATATTCGCGACAAAGATGGTCGAAACACTCGATGTGTTTCTCTCCCCGTAGTTCGTTAGTTAGTTGGTTGCGTGTTCCATTGATCAAACGATACGGTAGCCGTTATGATGTGAAACGTGTCAAGTGCACAAGAAACGCACATATTAAACGTACAGAATTAAAGATTAATGTTTCTATTATTTACCCCATTCCATTAAATGGCACAAAATGCGTAGACTATATTTATAGATTTATTTATTTCTATTCAAGAATTCATCTATGGTATAGAAGGAGTTGTCAAAGAGATATGATTCGAAATTAATTTTTGAAGCTATTACTGCTGTCTGTCAGACACCTTATAGTGCCTCAACAAGAGCCCTTAAACGCGCGGTGCTGGGTGAAGACAACATCCACGATGCTTCCCCAACAGTGTGTCTTAGGAGCTCCAGTTCCGCCCACAATAGTACTTCCGTTAAGAGGCTTGCTGCGGGAAACAGCTCAAAGGAAGCTAGCGGAGGCAACTAAAAAGCAGAGAACTGAAACGACATTAATTACAGTAATATAGAGATGAATACGAGATTATGTAGGCTAAGGTCTAAATATGAGGGCTGTCCAGAAAGTAAGTTACGATCGGTCGCGAAATGGAAACGACTATGAAAATCCGATAAAGCTTTGGAAAGATGTGTTGGGCAGTGTCTCTAGTATGACTCTAGGTAGAATTATGTCGCTCTTTTCATTCCTGAGCTCTTAGTGAGCGCGTAAATATGTTATAGAAAATAGTGTCTCCCGCCAAGTAAGAGGGCCTGGTGAGAATTTTCTCCTGAAGCTATGCAACCAACATTACATAACTGTCGTGCGGTTTCTTCTTCAAGACAATTCTCAGCCTCATTCTGCAGGGGCAATGAAGATGCTCCTGCATCGTTTCAATTGGAAATGTTTGGTTACCCACAATACAAGCCGTAATTGTCTCCCACTGAGCTTCATCTCTGCTCAGACGAACCGCTGACTATGAAGACAACATTTTGGCACAGACAACTGGCTTTAGACCAGCGTAGAGAATCGGCGGAAAGCACTGGCGGCTGCCTTCTATGATGAGGGTATTGGAAAGTTGGTACAACGCTACGACGAATGTCTGAGTCAGAACGGCGACTACGTAGAGAAGTAGCTGAAAGGTGTAGCTAACTGTTACAAATGAAAAATTTCTGATTTTCACTGTGATTTTCATTTCGTGATCAATCGTAACTTACTTTCTGGACAGCCCTCGTAAATATTTCAGACCGCGCAGCTACTCTTAATGGAGCTAACACGTCACAAATGGGACGTTGTTCGCTATCTACAACAGAGGAAATTGGCAGAATGACATTACGACTCGAAAACGTACCGACAAAACCGCATAAGTGTACGAACTCGTGGTAACGCTTGCCCAAGGCTCACGGAATGACTCAGAACAGACAAAATATACAGGGACCTTGTGAGGACACAACGACGTGTGTACATCGACCTCTCGAAGTCTGGAGTGCACATCTACGTGCACACTAAGCACCCGTAGTTAGCATTCTACGATTAAATGATGTAAGGAGTATCTTGGTGAATGCGGAGCTCACTAAGATAGTGAACGAGATATATGCGACCCTGGTGTGCTTACAAACGCCCTAAAAACGATGGACGAATAACGTGTCTTGAGCCACTTGTAAAGATACTTGTCTGCTATAGGGATACGTGGTTGATCGCTTCCGTCTACGCCCAATACTCACAGAACATAGACCAGTATGCAGAAATGATCCGACAGGTTGGACTGTACGCGGCAAACAAAATACTCGTAATAACAGCAGATATAAACCCTCGCCCGTCGTTGTGGCACGCACCCAACGTACAAAAGAGAACGGACAGTTGAAGGTACACATCATGAACACAACCTATCTACAATAAACAGGGACAAACACACACTTTCAAATCGAGTGAGTGATCGCTATAACAAAGACATTACAGTAACAAATAACAAAGCGCTGCATCACATCTAGCACTGCCAGGTGACTGATAGGCTCACCCACAGGGATCACGATGTGATTCTGACAGATACTGGCTGTGATAGGCAAATCCAGATGACGTGTGAACGGCGTCTTTATCTGTGGAAGCTTCTTGACATAACAGCCTCCTTTCCACTACAGAGAGCGGAGGGTACCGTAGAACACAGTACACGTGTACTGACTGAATTACTAACACATACGCAGACTGCCGTCATCCCAGTCACCACTATTAGATCCACAGTCAGCTAGAGATAGACAGGTCAAGCACGAGCCGTTTAGACAGGCTAAAGAAATATATCGGAAGCGCTGTTTCGAACTGTAAAGAGACACTGAGAGTACTAGGGAGACTGAAAATTGAAAGACAGTCACTAGAGTCAACCATCAAAACCCTTGATGAAAAGAACAAAAAAAAAATAACGGTATTACCAGTATTACGTGAGGGCAGTAGTTAAGTGACCAAGGCACACGGCGGGATTTCTTCTGGATAAACTTCTCTCTGACGACAGTCTACAGACTGAGGAAACTGAACACACACAAATACGAGCACAGCTGGAAACAGAATATACAATGGACACCATTGTCTACCCATTCGCAAAAGATAAAGTCGTTTTAGCCTATAAGGGGAAGAAAGAGGAAGTAAACTCCGGGCCTTGATGGCATTCGCTCACAAGGGCTACAGCAGGCCTCATCACAAATCACCCCACACCAGCCGAAACTTCTTAACAACACCCTTCGGCTGGGACAACTTCCGGTCGCCTAGTGGACATAATTCTGTCGGAAACCAAATCTTAGCAACTGAATTTAGAGGGCAAATCAGTTTATAAGGTCCAGGAGCGATTCCATTGTGATTACGTGAGGCTGACAGGGAGCTCAGTGGGCGTTAGCCCATACCTACTCAGATTTACACCTGGAAAGACGTCGTTACTCAGGCTGCTCTTTTGTAAACAGAACAGAAATTAAATACACAACAGCATTACTAATAGATATAGAAGGAGCTCTTGACAATTTGAGATGGTCTGCGATGTTTGCATGCCTTCGAGACCTGCAGCTCACAGCAGCTTGGTACAATAGTCTTCTTCAATATCTGAGAAACAAAGTCGCCTAGTGACGAGCGGGAAATCGCACGGCGATCAAAAATCTCACCAAGGGACGTCCGCAGAGGACGATATGCGGGCCCGTCCGTCTAACGTTAATGGAAAGGTACATCGTAGAGAAGGAGTAATGGTATAAGCTGACGACTTCCATCTTGTGACAACGGCTAACTCGAGAGAGCTATTTGAAGTGAAAACATTAGCACTACTTGAAACCGTGAGCAGTTGGCGTACTACGAACAGACTCACCATTGCTGCTGTGAGGTAACGGCCGAGTTGTGGCGCCCTGGAAATATTGTAAGTTCGGAGTTGGAATGGCCGCGCTGGGGCCTGTCGGCGGGCCGCGGCTCGTCAGAGAACGTAGGCCAGGGTCCAGGGAGCGCGTCGCTGGCAATTCCGTGGTGACGCTGTCTCGATGAAAGAGACTTGTATGCCGAGAATCCCGAAGATGGCGGACTTTGTGATATCATCGTGGCAGACATTTCACAGTTCGTGTAGAAATTAATAGTAACAAGATGAATCATGATACCTGAAAAAGCAACACGTACATTACCATTATTTGCACGACGATTCTGATGGTGTAATCAGGTTTTCAATATCTTTATTTGTTTAAAGTTTAGTATCTGACTGTAAATTATGCAAGTAACGCCCAGCAACGAATTTCCAAAATCTAAACGGTTCATCTGATTGCGTCGATCAATGTGTCTTTAGAAAACTATTAGTGTAAACCTAAATTGGTATGAATTATAGGCATGTAACTTGAATAGAACATGAGTTATTGGAGGTCAAAGTGGCCGATTACTATCGATCGCATTAAGCCATAAGTACTCCACAGTTACAACAAAAAACGGTAGCAGCATGCTTCTAAATATATTTATTCACCTATGTCTTTGTTTATATCCGATATATACTATTCGCGAAAAAATTGTTCAAATATTTACTGTGTTTTAGAAAGCACAGAGGCATTAGGCTACTGGCCTACTTTCGCTTGCTATTCCTTTGATATATGTTTATATAATTTGTTTTTTGTATTTATTAATGTATGTTAGAGCTTGTGTATGGTCGAACCATAGGAATATTTATTTAATTTCAAGTTATTTAAACGTAAATCCAGCATTTTGAATGTGTTTAATTATGTTTGTGAATGTGCGTTGGCTTGAAGACTTGGTGGGAGCGCCCTAGCCAATCACAGCACTCGTGAATGGGGAGACTTGATGGAAGTGGGAGAAGAATATGGAATAGGTGACGGGGGAGTCTGGGACAGGACGGTGCGAGGGATGCACGGTGGCGAGAGGGACTAGCAGTGTGGAGCGGTCTGCCCACGATCGCAAGAGATAGTTATACTTCGTAGTGCGGACTTGTGAACTTGTGAGATTTCCGAGGTTTCTACAGTGAAACTAATTAAGTGAAGTAAGAATCTATTGTTAACCCTTAACTTTTAATATTTCAACTTTTAGTCTGAGTGTACGCAGTTGTGGGTCACCACCATAGTTCACATTTATTGAGAAAGCTCGCAATTGGGGGCTCGTCCGGGATTTGGGTGCTTCATAGTGTTAATTCCTTTGCTCTCTGTTGTTCATCGTACTATGCGAAGTGTAAAAACCTTGGCAAAACCAGAGGAGATGTCTTTAGGTAATTTGTGTGTGAGCTCAGATTCTAAGCCGGCCTGGGTGGCCGCGTGGTTGTAGGCGCTACTGTCTGGAACCGCGCGACCGCTACGTCGCAGGTTCGAATCCTGCCTCGGGCATGGATGTGTGTGATGTCCTTAGGTTAGTTATGTTTAAGTAGTTCTAAGTTCTAGGAGACTGATGACCTTAGAAGTTAAGTCCCATAGTGCTCATAGCCATTTGAACCATCAGAGTCTAAATAAGTTGAGTGCAGGGAACAGTAGTGGTTAGCGCATTTAACGGACAGCGGTATCGTATATGGTTGGAACACGCGGTAACCGGCAGCAGCTACAACTACATCAGGCCACTTTATCCAGTAATGGACGCAGATCAACAGCAGTACGCCAGCAGCTTCTTCGAGTACTCCAGAGCAGTCTTCAGTGTCGACCTCCACTACAACAGACGGCATCACCATGGCAGAGGGAAGCATCTTAAATCAGATAAGTGCCTGCACAAATAGTGAAATAGTGTTTAACTCTGAAGTTCAAGGTCCACTTATATATCTGGCGAATAGTCACCTAGTATGTGTAATTTTGATAACGGATTCGAGCCGGTCAGTCCGAAATCAGAGCGCGAAAGTGTAACTAGTAGGAATTCAGGCTAGGAGGAAAAATGTGGGGCAGATATGATGTCTCAGTTAATGCAAATGATCCAGAAATTGGGAAATAATATGAATACAATGGCAAATAATATCAGTACAATTCGAACAGTTACGGATACAATTCGGACTGATATGGGTACAATGCGATCTGAAATACGTTCCACTGTGAAAGAGGAAATTGAAAAATTATGGGTAAGCTTGAAAAAGCAATTGATCTTAAATTAAATGGTTCAAATGGCTCTGAGCACTATGGGACTTAACATTTGAGGCCATCAGTCCCCTAGAACTTAGAACTACTTAAACCTAACTAACCTAAGGACACCACACACATCCACGCCCGAGTGAGGATTCGAACCTGCGACCGTAGCGGTCGCATGGTTCCAGACTGAAGCGTCTAGAACCGTTGAGCCACAGCGGCCGGCGATGATAAATTAAAGTGTGTCCGAGTGGATATGGGGAAAATTACAGACGAAGTTGTAATAGTAAAATCTAAAATCGAATCAGTGGAAAAAGATCTTGGGGAAAAAATGGATAAGAAACAGACACAACCTTGGGGCAAGGTAAGCGACTGTATAAAAGCTCAAGATGCTCGTAAAAGCGATATAAATTTAGCAATTACTGACATTGCCATTCGTGTATGTGAGGGGGAGAAAGAAATAGGCAGAATTAAAGATAAAATAGAGTCCAGTGTCACCGGTAAAAATGAATTAAAAAAACAAATGCAACAGATAAAAAGTGATTTGAATTCGTTAGCCTCCCAACAGCCGCGCCGGTAATAAATATCCCTTGGGAAATACCGGATGTGTGAAGTGTTACACAGATGACGAACGATATCACTCAGTAAATTTCTTGGCCACGTGTAGGGACGCTTTTGTTCGGCATGTCAGGCGAAGCGAAAATAAAATACGTTAATCGGCATTTGGAGGGAGACCCACAGTCTTGGGCAAATGTTAAACGTAGTTCAGACGAATCATACAAAGAGTTCGAAAAGAGTTTTTTTGGATAAATTTTGGAGCGAGGTGAAACAGACACAGATCCAAAATGAATTCTTAAACGGGCCGAGTTACAGATACGGTAATGGGACGATGAGAGATTTTTGCAAGCGCCAACTTGGCAAACTTATGCATGTGAAAAATCAGTTGGGGGTTTTAACGGAAACCACCACATTAAAAAGTCGATTATCCGAAGATTTGCAGCGGGATCTTGTCCACAGTACATGTGATTCCGTGGACGAATTTCAAGAATTTGTAGAAAAATTAGAGAGGTCTTTGAAGTTGAAACGTCAGAGAAAACCGGGTGGTAGTTATCAAAATGGGAATTAAAATAATCACCACCAAAATAATAATCGTGAGAGAAATCAAAGGAATTTTCAGGTAGATAGAAGCTGGAGTGAGCAGAATGGTCGGAGAACGAACGGGAGTGATAACTTCAATGAATTGGATCCGAGTAAAGAACGCAGAACGGGAGAAATTTGCGCGAAGTGCAGTCGCATAATAACCGGTTGGGAAACTGATATTCGCCACATCTCAGGTCCGGGGATGGCGATCTAAACAGGCGACGAAAAGGACTAGAGATAATGATAATGGTAGAAACGTTGATAGGTTTGGAGAAAGGCAACAAATATCTAATATGGAGTATGCTAAAGAGGAAGGCTATATAGGTGGCTCTTTCAATAAAAGCAGGCGCGAACTGCGGAAGCATAGATTTGTGAGAGATTTCAGTAAAAGTAATGGGAATAAATTTGCGGGGATTATGAATGTTTAATGAATGAGTGTGTAAATGGTGATGAAGCGAAAGATTCAGTGGTTCAAAAAGAAGCTAAAGAGGAGATTAATTTTGTGAAAGCAAATTGTCTGGGGAGTTTTGAAGAGGTATTAGCAGATAGTAGCAATTGCAGTAAGGAAGGTGTTGTAGCAACAAGTATTTGTGACTCGGCGAAATGCGTCGATGTTAGTGAAGGCGGCGTAGCTTTGGTCTCGCCAGCTGCGAGTGAGGGTGATTGTGTTTCGGCGGAAAGCGTCAGTGTTACTAAGGGAGGCTTAGCATTGGTCTCGCCAGCAGCTGAAGCTAAAAACGTATCTGTGGAGGTAGATGATTTCTGTTGAAAGGAATAGAGTAATGGTAATTTATGTAATAATGTAAAAGCTACTGGTATTGAAATTTGGAGGAAGGAATTTACGCGTTTCTAGTCACGAATGAAGGCGAAACGAAACTTATTGACGAATTTGTGGATCTAAAACGTTTGTCAGAGTGAGAATGTGAGAATGTATGTAAAGTAGGAGCGGGGGTTAATCTGGATAAAAAGTCTGTAGAAATGGCAGTGTGTGCTGATTTTTGTCCGATCGCAGCGGAATGTAGCAAGTCTGGAAATGTCAAAATTGTACAAGGTAGCAGAAATTTGTCTAATGTAGCGGCGGGGAATAAAGTTGTGTACGATTCATGTAAAGTTAATTTGTCGATGGAGGAAAGTACGGTTTCTGATGTGAAACTTTGTAGGGATTTAAATGGTCTAGCAGCAGATAAGGTTGCTGAGATGAATGGTTATGGTGATGATGGCTTAGGCATCGATGTATTATTTCAGGAAGATAAAGTGTTTAACAGTGAACTGATGTGTAATTTTGTTGAAGCTGCAAGTGTCGATATTACGGAGGGGAAAAAACGTTAGCGTTGTGCATGCTGTGGGTAGTGAATCGGCGAAATGTGTGGACGCACTAACAGATAATTTAGAGAGGGCTGAAGTATATAGTATGGATGGGGATACTTTGTGTAATGAAACTCGTACAAATTGGTATGTGAAGGAGGAGTGTGATTCTAGTGAGACTGATTGGCATTGGTACGGTAGAACGGTGCAGTCGTTGCTACCGCATCTGCGGAAACGGGAGAAGTTTAAAATTGCTAAAGGTATAGAGAAAAAGGGCTGAAGCGAAAAGCTGTTCTAATCCGTAATTAGAGGTAGTAATTTTTAGTGGGTAATTTATATGTTCATTTGTGGATTCATTAGTAATTTGTTAGTTTCTTTTGGCACTGTACGTGTGCAAAAGGGGAAAGCTTAGGCACTGAGGGCTCATGGAGGTCAGTGACCTCGTGTATTTAGGTAAAATAGGTCTTGATTTATGCTTTGTGTAAGAGTGTGGCAAAGAATATAATAATCAGTTTGAAGGGTATTAAAATTGTAATTGTATGTGCACGAAATTTTTAGTGCATGGAGGTAGTGTAACGCCGGAAATGCATATACTCCTATTTCCATCTATTGTACTATTATTTTTTTCCTTGTTTTGTTACCTCAAGATATGACATTTCTGTCTCTTTATATATTGTAATTGTTTTACTGTTTGTATATATATATTTATGCACTCATGTCGATGTATAATTGGTTTGTTTCGTAAATATTATTTGTATTTTTACGCTGGGTCTTGCCTAGGGAAAACTGCTATCGAACGATTACGTCGATAGGTCGTGTGACGAATCAAAGTGTGTAGGATCTTTGGTAGTGTTAACTCTGCCGCGTGGAGCGCGGGCAGAACAGTGAGAGTCTGGCGGGAGTAGCGAGTGGAGGAGGTGTCGTGTGACGCTCCCGCGAGTTGCCGCGCTTTCGGGGTTTGGCAGCAAGTAATTGCGCTCGACTCGCGATGATAGTTTCTGACATGGTGTCGCGGACGGGAAGCATTAGCTGGCGCACATCAAGAGCCCGTTTCGCCTGGTGACCGTGTCGAGAAGAAGGCGCGCCAACATCCAGCTTCTGCAACAGCGACGGCCGACAATGAGTGACTGTCGCCACCTCCTCGATCGACGGCTTCAAGCCTTCAATCAACCAACAAGGAAGACTAAAAGCACGTAAAGTTTCAGAACTGTATGGCAGACCTCAGCTTTTCAAATTGTTCCATTTGTCTCGCAAAATTACAGCAACTTAGCATGAACCTTTGTTGCTCATTGTCCCAATTGCATTGCCAAGCAAGGTCCCTTCCTTTTCCGAAATGAACCCGAGTGTCGTTGAAATTCAAACGCCAGCATTAAAATAATATAATTAGATTTCACTGCTTTAATTTCAAAGTTCAGTAGCTGGCTACAATATTTAGGTTACACGAGCACAAATTTAGAGTGCGAGTTTTGTTAGCATATTTTAGCTTACCTGTGACTGCAGCTCAGCTTGGTACGTACTAAATTTTACTATTGTTAATAGTTCAGAATCATTTAATTCAAGTTCAAAGTTAAATATCTTGTTTCTAAATTGCGTAGAGTCAAGTTGCTTTTGAAATGATTGTTGAGGTAGTCCAAGACTAACCGTATTTTACTGGATTTCGATGTGCTTCAGAAAGAAAGCTCACTATTAACTTCAGTCACTAAATTAATTTTCGATTTTCCGGTTTAATTAATTCTTTTGCTAAATTAAGTCAGAGTGTAGCGAAATTTATTACTTCTGACAAACTTTCAGTTTTCACACTACACGTGTCAACCTTCAGTTGCCACGCTTCTAGTGCTAATTATATGTGTAATAACCTTTCTTTTTCAGTTACTATAGTAATTGTCCTTAGGACTGGCGACCGTGATTTCCCCCAAATCTCAAATATCTAATTACCGCTAGTTAATTGTTAACGTAACGGCCGCACATTTACTTTCTTTATTAACTTTACCCCTTTTCAAAATTGATTTCCACCAGTTTCATTTGCATTTTTCCTTTCATTAAGATGTAACCCTTTCCTCCCTCTTTACCGACAGGTTAACTTCGGTGACGATTGCTTTTCCCAAATTTCCATTAGGTACACGCGGTTTAATTTTTCACTGTCATTAAGGTCGATAAGTGAGGGGGGAGGTTACACGTGGCGACCTGGTGACAGGACAATCTTCAAATTTGAGGTTGTTCTGGACACGAATTTTGCATTGTGCAAATCTCGTAACAAAGTACTGGTTACGAAATGGTCGATACGTCAGCGAGAATATTCGTGTGAGGAATCCTAATTAGAGTTGAGATTTGGCAGTTATATTGAAAATTATTAAAATGAGTGAAGGCAACAATTGCCAAAATTTGTTAGACTTGGATACGGAACAATCGGTCGAACAGTGGGAAACGCGCACCGCGGTACCCATTGTTCAGGGGCAGGCGGCTAGCATGAAAGACGCGACCGGCGAAACGCAACAGAGAGCAGAAATGGAATTCCAAAGTTTAGAAAATGTTTCGGAATCAGAAGTGAAAATCAAATCTGAATCCCTTGATGACGAATACGGGGGGACAATTAAAGAGGAAGCCGCTACGGAAGTAAAACCGGTAGTTTCCGGGAATTTAACTGATTTATTGAACGTTTTGATTAACGAAATCAAGAGTCAATCGGTCAAGCAAGAAGCTCAGTCTGAAAAATTTGAACGGATGCTAGACAATCAGAACAAAGCTATTAACGTTGTTAACAACAATGTTGGAGTTGTTAACACAAAAGTTGATAAAATCAAAGAAGATATTGTTGTAATTAATACCGAAATCGGTAATCTTAAACAGGAAATGATAGGCGTTCAGGCGGAAATTGCGAGCATAAATACTCGTTTTAATTCTGAAATTAGCAGGATCGAGAAAAGTGTAGGAGACGCAGTTGCTCCGATCATCGAGAATAAGGTGACGGAACAAATTCAATTAGTGAGAAAAGAGGATCAACAGAAGGTGGAAACTTTAAAGGCTTTAGTATCCGAAGTAGATACCAAAGTGACGAAGCAGGCTAATACCTGCGAAGAGAAAAAGAGGGAAGTGGAAACGCTTGCGACAACCACTTGCCAAGTGATTACGAGGGTGTCGGAATTAGAAAGGAAACTTGAAGAAAAACAGAGCTATGTGCCAATCTGTGCACATACTTCGGAGTTGTTGACGAAAGAGGAGCGGTTCGACCCCTTGAAAAAAGGCGGTATACACCCGACGGATTTCATTAAAAATTGTGAAAGAGTTTTACCCAGATCATGGACTGATGAGAGAAAAATTAATGCGATTATTGATGTGTTGGCTGGTGATGCCAAGCGTTGGGGCTTAAACCTCAACATTACGAACCTGACTTTTGACGAATTTAAAAATTTGTTTCTGGCTGAATACTGGTCAGAGCAAAAACAGCAAAGTGTCTGGCGCGAATTTGTCGTATCGAGGCCTTTCGATGCGAATTCGCGCGGTTCGATGAAGGAGTTTTGTGAGGGCTGGATCCGCAAGTTGGAATATTTGCGTGACCGCCGCTCGGAATCCGAAATAGTCTGGGAACTCTACAAGAAGCTTCCAGATGATACAAAACGATACGTAGGAAGCAATTACAGGACAATCAATGATTTCCTGGAAAGAGTGGAGGACGAGGACAATTGGCGCAATAATCGCGACAGTGGCAGAGGCCGTGGTAACAACAACGGGTACCACAGCAACCACAACAACGATAACCACGGGAATAATGCATACCGCAACCATGGCAGCAATAACAATAATGGTTCGGACCGTAATAACAATCGGTACAATGCAAATAATAACAGGAATGACGGAAACCAGTATCATACTAACGTGATACGGGCTTCACAGAATAGTAATAACGCCAGAGGGTGTGATCAGCCGCCTCAGCAGCATCCGGGGAGCGTATCTGCTGGGACGAGACAGGGAAACCATTAGCCGCGCCGGTGAGGGGCCGACCGGGCGTGGAGAAATTTTGGCGGCCCAATAGCAGGAGAAAACCCAGGTGTCGTCGGTATGAAAATTCCGTGTGGAATAATCAACGGCGGGAGAGTGTGCCAGTGTTAAGAGAAAGGAGTGCGCCCACAAGTAGTAGATCAGCTGTATACACGGCAGTAGAAGGTACATTCACTGTCAGTGAGAACAATTTAAGTAGTGTTCCGGAAATCGATTATAAGGTGCCAGCTGTAATACCCACAGCGGAACTGGAGATTGAGTTTAAGAATGATTCGCAATTGTTGAGAGAAGATCAGATGTCGGATAAAACGTCCGTCATCGAGCGAGGGGATGCAGAGAGGGATGAGGTCTGGTTAAGGCAGTTCGGTCGCTTATACGACGAATTAAGAGATTATAGGGGTCTGTATGGGAGAAGTGTTTATGGGGAGCGCGTGCAGTATTTGCCGCGTCTCGTCCCACAGGAAGATAGTATTTGTGAAGTGATTGAAAGTTCTGGCCCTAACCGGCAGACTTTACCAGAAATAGTTGATGTTAATGGGGAGCACGAGCAAGATTCGTCGTGTTTCGTCCCGCAGGAGTTGAATGTTGAAGTAGTAACGGAAAGTTCTGGCCCTAACCGGCAGACTTTACCGAAAGTTGTAATGGTAGAAGTAGCCGACACATCCGACGCGAACATCCAGTTTAAACATTGCGAGAGTATTAAGGAGAAAGATTACGAAAATTTTAGTGATAGCCGGACACGATTGGTAGAAAACCACGTAGATTACAGTGTGTATGAGGTTAGAACTGACGTTATACGGTCAGACGATAGCAGTGTGGGTTGCGCAGATCCAGAGGAAGTAATTGCAGATACTACTGGGCACATGTCTCCAGGTAGATTGGCAGATGAGATCAATCTGATTAAAGAGGAATCAACGAAGGTGACAATTAGTGAATTGATAGCAAAGCTACACTCACTAGTTGACGAGTTACAGGAAAAGGTTTCGGTATTGGAGGCGACGCTACAGACTAAGCCTCAGGACAAACGTGTTGAAATAAAAACTGTATGTGAACAGAGGCTGAAAAAGCCGCCAGATAAATCGGATTTAGGATCAAAGCCGGATGGTTTTTTCTGGAATGACCTGGATATAGACGAGGATTTACTGTGGGAAAATAAAGAAACAGTCGAGGACAAGTGTAGACAGATAGTAGTGTCTGTTAATATGCACGACCTACAACTAAACGTGTTGATTGACACCGGTGCAGAATTGAGTGCTGTATCTGGGAAAATATTTGAGTTACTGAAAGATAGACCTGGCATCGTAGTTATGCCAGTAACAGGAGTGAAAATTATCGGTGCTACTGGGAAGGCCAGTAAACCGGTCACAAAACAGATTTTTGTCCACTTCGAGATATGTGGGGCAAGATTTGAACAAGAGTTTGTCGTCGTGCCAGACTTGACTACGGAAGTAATTATCGGGTTAGATTGGCTATTAAAGTACCGTGCAGTGATTAATTGCGAAAGCAAAACTTTGACATGTACGTCACAAGATAAAACAATAGTAGTTAGTTTTGACGAGGCAGGAGACGGTGTGCATAGGCAATACCAGCCTATACACATTGTTAAGTGGCCGGATGACATTGACGTAGGAATGGGTTTGAACTGCCGTAACATGAGGAATTTCGGCATTGACAAAAGTGTAGAAAGTGAATTGGAAGAGATAATCAAATTCCCTCCACGGATTAACATTAGTATTGGTGTGAAAAAAGATCGTTTGCGAGAAGTAATGAAGCTAAAAGCCGATGCTCGCACACGTCGTCATGACGCTAAAGTGCGTTTTGCTAAGTTTGCAATCGGAGACTTAGTACTTGTAATAGCTCATGAGAAATCGAGCGAGATAGACCATGAAATCTCTAATTTTAAGTTTGTTTATAATGGACCATATAAAGTCATTGGTATACCTCACACAAATGCTTGCGGAATATTGTAGACTTGAAATTGTACCAACCTAGGATCGATTAATACCACACAATGGGTAATTTATACTGTATGTAAATATAGAGTGTATAATTTAACGATTTGCTAGATTGCCATGCTTTTGACTGACCAAGGTCATTAAAGAAGTTGTAATTAATAAGTAATTAATTTTGATTAATCAATTTAATTTTAATAAATTTAATCATGATCTAATCAACTGAAAAATCCAAGCTGCTAGTTTAAGTTTTCAGCTGAGTCACAGTAGATTAAGCAATGTAAATATGATTTTATAACTAGCTGTAAGATTCCATGAATATGTGTTTTACTAGTCATTGCCGATGTACTTAGACGCTGTTTTAAGTTTCAGGCTTATACATGTGTGATGATGGACAGTGTTGAGTTATCCACTGTGATAGTGTTAATGGACTCCTTGAGATTACTCGGGAGTGAGTTTTTCCGAAAGAATTCAGTGAAACGGACGTTCTGGAAACGCCGTCACAAGAGCGAGTGAGATCAAGCGTGCCGCACACGCGGGCGCAACAATACTGGCGAGGCGAGCCGCTGTCGGCTCTTGTGCCGCTGTTGGCTCTTGTGCCGCTGTCGGCATTCTTTGTACTTGCGAGTACGAAAGGCGGAATAGTTTTTCTTCCCGGACAGCTGATGTGAAAGAATTCTGCTGTCAATATTTATGTTTTTTTCGATCTACTGAATATTATTTTCTTGTTTAGCGTTAAGTGGAATCTCATGACGAGATATTAATTATGAAAAGGTTATGTAAAAATGTGTATTCTATGTAATTAATTATTAATTTGCGTATTTTGATCTACCTGTTTTTATGACCATGTACTCTGATTAATTTTGCAAATAGTATTCCATTTCTCATGGTGTTACGAATTTTAATGATTTTGGAATAGCTAAACCATTTTCTATATCTTCTATGAATTTTAATATGTTGTCAACCTGTTTTATTTTGTGCAAGATGACAGAGTGGAATAAGATTAGGAGTGTCCCCACTCAATTATTATGGTCTAAAAATTGATTTATGATTAATTAGACGAATGCTAAATTTTGTTGATGTTTTGAGCATATGCATTTCCGCTGTTTCTTTTTTGGGACATTTTCTGAGTCTGTTTACGTTACACGAACATCCTCAGACAATGTGGGGCACGTGTAACGCCGGAAATGCATATACTCCTATTTCCATCTATTGTACTATTATTTTTTTCCTTGTTTTGTTACCTCAAGATATGACATTTCTGTCTCTTTATATATTGTAATTGTTTTACTGTTTGTATATATATATTTATGCACTCATGTCGATGTATAATTGGTTTGTTTCGTAAATATTATTTGTATTTTTACGCTGGGTCTTGCCTAGGGAAAACTGCTATCGAACGATTACGTCGATAGGTCGTGTGACGAATCAAAGTGTGTAGGATCTTTGGTAGTGTTAACTCTGCCGCGTGGAGCGCGGGCAGAACAGTGAGAGTCTGGCGGGAGTAGCGAGTGGAGGAGGTGTCGTGTGACGCTCCCGCAAGTTGCCGCGCTTTCGGGGTTTGGCAGCAAGTAATTGCGCTCGACTCGCGATGATAGTTTCTGACATGGTGTCGCGGACGGGAAGCATTAGCTGGCGCACATCAAGAGCCCGTTTCGCCTGGTGACCGTGTCGAGAAGAAGGCGCGCCAACATCCAGCTTCTGCAACAGCGACGGCCGACAATGAGTGACTATCGCCACCTCCTCGATCGACGGCTTCAAGCCTTCAATCAACCAACAAGGAAGACTAAAAGCACGTAAAGTTTCAGAACTGTATGGCAGACCTCAGCTTTTCAAATTGTTCCATTTGTCTCGCAAAATTACAGCAACTTAGCATGAACCTTTGTTGCTCATTGTCCCAATTGCATTGCCAAGCAAGGTCCCTTCCTTTTCCGAAATGAACCCGAGTGTCGTTGAAATTCAAAAGCCAGCATTAAAATAATATAATTAGATTTCACTGCTTTAATTTCAAAGTTCAGTAGCTGGCTACAATATTTAGGTTACACGAGCACAAATTTAGAGTGCGAGTTTTGTTAGCATATTTTAGCTTACCTGTGACTGCAGCTCAGCTTGGTCCGTACTAAATTTTACTATTGTTAATAGTTCAGAATCATTTAATTCAAGTTCAAAGTTAAATATCTTGTTTCTAAATTGCGTAGAGTCAAGTTGCTTTTGAAATGATTGTTGAGGTAGTCCAAGACTAACCGTATTTTACTGGATTTCGATGTGCTTCAGAAAGAAAGCTCACTATTAACTTCAGTCACTAAATTAATTTTCGATTTTCCGGTTTAATTAATTCTTTTGCTAAATTAAGTCAGAGTGTAGCGAAATTTATTACTTCTGACAAACTTTCAGTTTTCACACTACACGTGTCAACCTTCAGTTGCCACGCTTCTAGTGCTAATTATATGTGTAATAACCTTTCTTTTTCAGTTACTATAGTAATTGTCCTTAGGACTGGCGACCGTGATTTCCCCCAAATCTCAAATATCTAATTACCGCTAGTTAATTGTTAACGTAACGGCCGCACATTTACTTTCTTTATTAACTTTACCCCTTTTCAAAATTGATTTCCACCAGTTTCATTTGCATTTTTCCTTTCATTAAGATGTAACCCTTTCCTCCCTCTTTACCGACAGGTTAACTTCGGTGACGATTGCTTTTCCCAAATTTCCATTAGGTACACGCGGTTTAATTTTTCACTGTCATTAAGGTCGATAAGTGAGGGGGGAGGTTACAGTAGGAAGGATTGATTAAAGTCAATTAAATAGAACTTATGGGAATTTGAGCTTACTGTGATTCAGTCGATTGCCTTGTGACTTTGTTCCTAAAGTATCGTTTCGGCTGCAGGGTATCTATAGCGGGGATCCTGGTTGGTTTGGGAAATGGTTTATTGTCGGGTTTCTACTTTTGGCTTCCGTTGTAGGCAGATTTGTCACAATAAACGGTGTAACTCGGAATTCAGAGGCAGACACGATTTCTGTGAGGCAATAGGTCAAAAGACTCGAGTTGATCAATACTTCGTGCAAAAATCCGTGTGAGCGTGTGTAGTGCGACAGAAAAAATTAGTGCAACAGGGCGCCTTAGTGCTGAGTGAGTGGCACAAGAAGTGCTTCCAAATTAACACGTAAGCAAAAGTGCATTTAAAAATTGTATTTCTTGTCCAAGAAATTTTCCATGCATAAGTGAACTGCAGACATTTATTTAATATGACGTTTCGTTCATAATTTGTGTTAGTTTAAGTGTATTTCGAAATTCATGCTTGTTTATGCATAACTGAAATGGAGGCATTTAATTAATATGCCATTTCATTGATAATTTGTGTTAGTTTAAGTTTATTTCGAAATTCATGTTCGTTAATGCATAACTGAAATGCAGTCATTTAATTAATATGCCGTTTCATTGATAATTGCTGCTAGTTTAAGTTTATTTCGAAATTCATACTGCTCCCACATCACTACAAAAAAAAATTGTAAACACTATTGGCCTGCCGTTTTGATCATTAAATTCTGTTCTTTGGAATTTATTTTATATGTGCTTGTAAGAACTGAAGGGTGCTACTTTTGAACATTCGGCCAAGCCAGAATGTTAATAAGTGGAGGCGTGTGAGGTAAGGGGCGAGTTGTGGCGCCCTGGAAATGTTCTAAGTTCGGAGTTGGCGTGGCTGCACTGGCGGGCCGCGGCTCGTCGGCCACCACGTGGTGCCCAACGTTAGCTGCGGACCAGGGAATGCGTGGCTGGCAATTCCTTGGTGACGCTGTGTCGATGAAAGAGACTTGTATGCCGACAGTGCCAAAGATGGCGGACCTCGCGATACTATCATGGCAGACATTTCGCAGTTCATATAGAAATTAATAGTAGCAAGGTGAATCATGATACCTCAAAAAGAAGCATGTACATTACCATTATTTGCACGACGATTCTGATGGTGTCATCAGATTTTAAATATCTTTATTAGTTTAAAGTTTAGTGTCTGTCTGTAAATTATACAAGTAACACCCAGCAATGAATTTCGAAAACCTAAGCGGTTCATCCGATTGCGTCGATCGATGTCCCTTTAGAAAGCTATTAGTGTAAACCTAAATTGCTATGAACTACAGGCATGTAACGTGAATAGTACATGAGTTATTGGAGGTCAAAGTGGCCGATTACTATCGATCGCGACGGGTCATAAGTACTCCACAGTTACACGAAAAAACGGTAGCAGCATGCTTATAAATATATTTATTCACCTATGTCTTTGTTTATATCCGATATATACTATTCATGAAGAAAATGGTCAAATATTTACTGTGCTTTAAAAAGCACAGAGACATTACGCTACTGGCCTACTTTTGGTGGCTATGCCTTTGATATTATGTTTATTTAATTTGTTTATATATTTAATAACGTATGTTAGGGAGCGTTTATGGCCCAGCCATAGGAATATTTATTTAATTTCAAGTTATTTAAATGTAAATCCAGTATTTCGAATTTCTTTCATTATGTTTGTGAATGTGCATTGTCTTGAAGACATGGTGGGAGCGCTCTAGCCAATCACAGCACTTGTGAATGGGGAGACTGGATGGAAGTGGGAGAAGAGTACGGGAGAGGACACGGGGACGCACGGTGGTGAGAGAGGCTCGGGCTGTGGGGCGGTTTGTGCGAGAGACAGAAATACTTTGGAGTGCGGACTTGGGAACTTGTGAGATTTCCGAGGTTTCTACATTGAAGACGTAGTATGCGCTTAGAAGTGAATATCTCGTGAGCTATGTTGTCATTCATAACTAATTAAGTGCAATAGGAATCTATTGTTAACCCTGGTATTCAACTTATATTTTATTTAATTGCTGGACCATCGACACCAATAAGTGCATTGCAGAAATATACCATACTCTCAAAAGTACTTCTACTATCGTACTCATCATTTAAAGTCTTTAAGAAAGTACCTGCAGATCTTATTTATTGCAACCTTTTATTTATAAATTTCTACATTACATTCGCGATTGCCGAATGATAGGAACCTTCGACCATTCGATTCATGAGTATATTCATATTGTATATTGTAGACTCAGCAGTATTTGGCTTATAAAGCGGCAGCTACGTATCCCAGCCCCTAGACAACGAAACCAGTCAAAACTTTTAATATTTCAACTTTGAGTCTGAGGGCAAGTAGTTGTGGGCCACCATCCCAGTTCACATTTATTGAGAAAGCCCGCACTGCAAATAACACTCTCTACATTATGAAGAAAGGGAACTTGAAAAGTAATCCTATATGTAAACTAGATGGAAATAGCAAAAAAGAAACATGGCTGCAAGATACTTGGATCAAGAATTAAACTTAAATCAGCATGAAACTTCCTGGCAGATTAAAACTGTGTGCCCGACCGAGACTCGAACTCGGGACCTTTGCCATTCGCGGGTAAGTGCTCTACCAACTGAGCTACCGAAGCACGACTCACGGCCGCTCCTCACAGCCCTACTTCTGCAAGTATCTCGTCTCCTACCTTCCAAACTTTACAGAAGCTCTCCTGTGAACCTTGCAGAACTAGCACTGGCAGAAGTAGGGCTGTGAGGGGCGGCCGTGAGTCGTGCTTCGGTAGCTCAGTTGGTAGAGCACTTGCCCGCGAAAAGGCAAAGGTCCCGAGTTCGAGTCTCGGTCGGGCACACAGTTTTAATCTGCCAGAAAGTTTCATATCAGCGCACACTCCGCTGCAGAGTGAAAATCTCATTCTTAAATCAGCATACCAAAGCAGCTACAGAAACGGCATCCAGAGTACTTCATAGGCTTGCCAGTATCAACACAGTGACCTATAAGAAGAAAACGCCATTACACTCTCTTCGAGACAAAGATACGTCGTGGCGCTACACCGAGTCTGCACCGCATCTAATACCGTGGTGGTAATATGCAGACAGGACAGACCACCTTCGAATATTATGGGTTTCGGCACCGCTTCAGTAAGGCATCGTGCGTGGTACTCGGGTTCTTCCCGATAGCCGTAACTGCTGAGTATCACGCGGCCGAATACAGGCGGATCTTTGATAGGTAATATCTTTGAAACAAACTGACATATCATTGCAATTTTACGCGGTACCGTAGTCCATTGTTTCCTCATCAGATACCGGCTCGCATTTTGCAGCAGATGATAGTGCAGCAGTGATTGAAGTATGATTGTAGTTTGAGCAAGGCAAGGCCGTACTGAAGTGGTACTGGAGGTACGTAAAGATGATCGTGATACAAGGGTAATGGCGTTATGTATTCAGTACTCAGCCACCAGTACTGGAGGTACTGGAGGTATGTAAAGATGATCGTGATACAAGGGTAATGGCGTTATGTATTCAGTACTCAGCCACCAGCTCGTAAAATAGTTTATTGTATACGGGATAAATCTGAAGCCGACGGTACTGTTCAGGATGTGCATAAGGAAAGGTCTGGCGACCAAAAACACCAACAAGTCCAACTTACAGCGCTGCAATAATGCAACATTTTACTACGACTCCTCAAACATCAGTCAAGCAGGATGCACATGAAAGCGTGGTAAGCCAATCGAGCGTACGACAAACTCTGAAGGCTGCAACGTTGGAAGTGTACAGTCCAAGATCGCTGCACGCTATGAACGAGGACGACCGGAATCGAAGAATAGAGTACTTCGAGTGGTTTGATGGGATGTTCCGCGAGGTTGAACGGTTTGGAGGGATGGTTATCTGGTCTGACGAGGCGCAATTAAAACTGAATGGTACTTTAAACCGCCCCAACTCTGAATAATGGGCTCCTGAAAATCCTTACGTTCACGTAGACAAACATCTTAATCTATAGAGTGTTAATGTGTGGTGCGGTCTGTCGTCGCGCGGTTTGTTTGGGCTATCTTCTTTTGAAGGTACCGTAACTGGTGCGGTGTATCTTCATATGCCGCAAACATCGATTTTACCTACCATCAGAGAGGTGTTTGTAAATGAAAGATTTTACGCACAACAAATGGCGCTTCGCCTCGCAACCACAGAGATGTTAGAGCCTACTTGAATGAAAATCTACCTGAACGACGGATAGGTCGAAGAAGAGCTGTTGAGCACCCACCACGTTCTCCAGACCTTATACCTCTTAACTTCTAACTGTGGACAACCTTGAAAAACGAAGTTTATCAACAGAAGCCAGCTACACTGAACGAGCTACAAGAAAACATCGAGGCGTTCTGTGTGGCTGTCACACCGCCAATACTGACAGCCGTAGTTCGGTCAACTGTTCACCGGCATTGACGTTGTTTCGCTGCTAATGAGGGTCACTTCGAACACACACAATAACCTTTCCCCCGCGCAAGAATTGTAGCGGTGTGTCATTTCGTTCCATTAATATTGACTATCAAAGGGTGTCTATATTTTTCTGGACCCCTCTGTGTTCGCTGAAAATGGACAGACAAGGCACAGTGAGATACCTCTTAGAGGATAAGAAACACGAAGTGAGAGAGCTGAAAACGCGGAGAGTGAATTTATGGCGAAGGGAGTGGGACCCCTGCGGAAAGGCTCGTAGGGTGTATGGGTTCTTTCGTAACTTCAGAAACCAAGAGAGGATGAAGCATGTCAATCCCAGGAAGGTGCATATGCTGCGTGTAAACCTCGGTCAGCAGACTGACTGTGTCTGTGTAGAGTCATGAAGTCTAGAACACATACATTCTTGACACAATCATTCAGAGGCCAGACCTTGCGGATGCATCTCAACGACTGCGCAGGCAGAACATTTAGAGGTGCAACATAAAAAGTACTTGCAGTGATGAGAGTACAGGTGGCCATGAGCATATGCGACGAACGACTCCATAGCGAAACAGGGGACAACAGTAATGGTAGCAGAAAAAGACAACAGGAGCACAGGTAACTGGAAGGGAAGACGAAAAGGGAAGGAGCGAAGTGAAAGAAGAAGAGAAGGGAGTTGTAATATTAGCCAAAAGATATCTCTGCTTAACAGTCGAAGTGCATAAACTCATCCTTCGGAACTGCAGGTACTTCCATTAAGTCTAAAACTGCACTCGACGACTGCAGTACAGCTGCTACAAGTTCAAATCAAATGCATCAGACCAACCTTTCCACAAACGCTTCAACTTCAGACGTCACTTCCTTATTTATTCCTGCTCTCAGTCACAAGTACCCGTACATTAAGAATTATGAACAAAGCAATTATTAACAGTCAGTTAAATAAACAAAAGGAAAAACATATCAATGTCCGGCTTTTCCAACCACCCAACTGCTTTAGCGTTAGCTTTATGTAGTTCTTCCAAGAGTCTGGCGGCAGTCCTGAACGAGATGAGGCACCTTTTGCACTACCTCGCCGTGGAGAGTCTGGCCATCGGCAGCTGCAGAAAACAGCAGCTGTTCTCCGTGTCCTACATTTCCTTCGATTCAGTCTGCGCCAGGAGACACGAGGAAAACTCAAGCCCAGGAGTTTGACAATTGGGTTTTCACGTCGCGAGAATCCTTTCGGGAGTGAAGATGACCACACCGATTTCCAGGCAGATGCAGGACTGAAAGCGATGACAAACAGGGCAGCTTGGTTGAGAAGATTTTCATCGGATTCCCGAACATTTCTGAATCAAAGAGTGTATAGGAGAAGACTATTCTGCAGTGTTCTTGTTCACTGAAGAGGCGTAGGTAAAACCGCCCCAGTTACAATGTGCATGGCCTATCTGGGATGAAAATCAGCAGATGGTACGGGGATATGTTGAGAGCAGTACTCAGGTGATGGATAAACTAAAGCCAGTACTGTTGTTCTAAAAGTGTTTGCGTTGATTGCCAATAAGTTCCACTTAGCTTTTGCAGTAAGTCGTTGCGGCTGTTTCCCTAACATGACGACGGTAAGTAATTTATCGAAAGTGACGCGATGATACTTGGGATTGCTAATGCTTTTTAATACATAACCTCTGAATATTATCTAAGGACACTAGTTGACATACCAGTTGCTCAGACAGAATGCTGGAACTTCTGACTTCAGTGGGTGTCGTTTAGCTCCCATTACCTGAAATATTCTCCTAATACACCAGGTCTTCTTTCACAGTTTCTTCTTAAACGACAGGCCCATTTCGTCACTAAACTGATGATGTCATTGGCGTATGTTAATTTGCCTGACATGCTATCTAACAGCTCGTGAATACACAGGGTGGTCCATTGATCGTGACCGCACCAAATATCTCACGAAATAAGAGTCAAACGAAAAAACTACAAAGAACGAAACTTGTCTAGCTTGAAGGGGGAAACCAAATGGCGCTATGGTTGGCCCGCTAGATGGCGCTGCCACAGGTCAAACGGATATCAACTGCGTTTTTTAAATAGTAACTCCCATTTTTTATTACATATTCGTGTAGTACGTAAAGAAATATGACTGTTTTAGTTAGACCACTTTTTTCACTTTGTGATAGATGGCGCTGTAATAGTCACAAACATATGGCTCACAATTTTAGACGAACAGTTGGTAACAGGCAGGTTTTTTAAATTAAAATACAGAACGTAGGTACGCTAGAACATTTTATTTCGGTTGTTCGAACGTGATACATGTATCTTTGTGAACTTATCATTTCTGAGAACGCATGCTGTTACAGCGTGATTACCTGTAAATACCACATTAATGCAATAAATGCTCAAAATGATGTCAACCACAATGCATTTGGCAATACGTGTAATGACATTCCTCTCAATAGCGAGTAGTTCGCCTTCCGTAATGTTCGCACATGCATTGACAATGTGCTGACGCATGTTGTCAGGCGTTGTCGGTGGATCACGATAGCAAATATCCTTCAACTTTCCCCACAGAAAGAAATCCAGGGATGTCAGATATGGTGAACGTGCGCGCCATGGTATGGTTCTTCGACGACCAATCCACCTGTCATGAAATGTGCTATTCAATACCGCTTCAACCGCAAGCGAGATATGTGCCGGTCATCCATCATGTTGGAAGTACATTGCCATTCTGTCATGCAGTGAAACACCTTGTAGTAACATCGGTAGAACATTACGTAGGAAATCAGCTTACATTGCACCGTTTAGATTGCCATCGATAAAATGGGGGCCAATTATCCTTCCTCCCATAATGCCGCACCATACATTAAGCCGCCAAGGCCGCTGATGTTCCACTTGTCACAGCCATCGTGGATTTTCCGTTGTCCAGTAGTGCAAATTATGCCGGTTTACGTTACCGCTGTCGGTGAATGACGCTTCGTCGCTAAACAGAACGCGTGCAAAAAGTCTGATATCGTCCCTTAATTTCTCTTGTGCCAAGTGGCAGAACTGTACACGACGTTCAAAGTCGTCGCCATAGAAATACGGTACGGGTGCAGTCGATGTTGATGTAGCATTCTCAACACCGACGTTTTTGAGATTCCCGATTCTCGCGCAATTTTTCTGCTACTGATGTGCGGATTAGCCGCGACAGCAGCTAAAACGCCTACTTGGGCATCATCATTTGTTGCAGGTCGTGGTTGACGTTTCACGTGTGGCTGAACACTTCCTGTTTCCTTAAATAACATAACTATCCGGCGAACGGTCCGGACACTTGGAAGACGTCGTCCAGGATACCAAGCAGCATACATAGCACAAGCCCGTTGCTCATTTTGATCACATTCGCAATACATCAACACGATACAGACCTTTTCTGAAATTGGTAAACGATCCATTTTAACACGGGTTATGTATCACGAAGCAAATACCGTCCGCACTGGCGGAAAGTTACGTGATACCACGTACGTATACGTTTGTGACTATTACAGCGCCATCTATCACAAAGCGAAAAAAGTGGTCCAACTAAAACATTCATATTTCTTTACGTACTACACGAATATGTAATAAAAGTGGGGGTTCCTATTTTAAAAAACGCAGCTGATATCCGTTTGACCTATGGCAGCGCCATCTAGCGGGCAAACCATAGCGCCATCTGGTTTCCCCCTTCAAGCTAAACGAGTTTCGTTCTTTGTAGTTTTTTCAAAAAAATGGCTCTGAGCACATGGGACTTAACATCTGAGGTCATCAATCCCCTAGAACTTAGAACTACTTAAACCTAACTAACCTAAGGACATCACACACATCCATGCACGAGGCAGGATTCGAACCTGCGACCGTAGCGGTCGCGTGGTTCCAGACTGAAGCGCCTAGAACCACTCGGCCACACCGGCCGGAGTAGTTTTTTCGTTTGATGCTTATTTCGTGAGATATTTGCCCCGGTCACTATCAATGGACCACCCTGTATAGGTCGGGGAGAGGACTGACCCTTGAGACAGACCATTTTTCAGTATCGTAATTTACTCTTCAATATGGCCGTGCGGTTAAAGGCGCTGCAGCCTGGAACCGCAAGACCGTTACGGTCGCAGGTTCGATTCCTGCCTCGGGCATGGATGTTTGTGATGTCCTTAGGTTAGTTAGGTTTAACTAGTTCTAAGTTCTAGGGGACTAATGACCTCAGCAGTTGAGTCCCATAGTGCTCAGAGCCATTTGAACCATTTTTGAACTCTTCAATATACGGTCATTCAGTACAAGTGATTGATCTTTATGTAGGAATTTTCCTAAATCTCTTTCATCAGAAGTCTCTCCCTCCAAACTGTACCTCTGCTGCTGACAGATCTAGTAAGACAGCAACAAGTTCTTCTTCCTTCTCATATTTGGTTTCCAAACAGGTGGTTAGCGGGGAGACCCGATTACAGCAATCATTACTGGGACGGGATTCAGCTTGTTCTGCTGGTTTTAGCGCTGCAGTTGACAATGCTGTACGGTTTAGTATAAGCCTTTCGAGTAATCTGCATGTAACAGAGAACAGTGAAAATGGTCCGTAGCTTTATGGAAGGTTTTCATATTTCCCCGATTTCCTCTGCGAAATAAATGAATTCTTCTTGAATATTGGTCTTTGACTGTTTGATACTGAAAAAGGACATATGCCAGCGCCTAGAACAGGTTCACGGTATTTGAATAGTTCCACCAGCATTTCCCCTTCAGATGCATTTTAAGCCATCTGGCACTTCTAAACATGTAAATGGATGAGAATACAAAATACGTCATTATGCTACTCGTTTCACCATACGCAGCTAACATTTAACTCTTTCACTGACTTTCGTAACGGGTATTGGCTGGCTCTGAGCACTATGCGACTTAACGTCTGAGGTCATCAGTCGCCTAGAGCTTAGAACTAATTAAACCTAACTAACTTAAGGACATCACGCACATCCATGCCCGAGGCAGGATTCGAACCTGCGACCGTAGCGGTCGCTCGGCTCCAGACTGTAGCGCCTAGAACCGCACGGCCACTCCGGCCGGCCCGTAACGGGTATTAACATGGCAGTTGAAATAAGGTGGTTCGGTATGGATTCTAGATTAACTTGTACACGCTCGCACATTGGTGTTGACGAGGAGTCGAATTTATGAAAGAGAGATCAGGCATTCCTGCTACAACTGGATAGTTTTCATCCATTTATCTTCGTAGCGTGTTTCAACCATTTCAAGAGCTTCGTAACTGTCTGTCGAAAGTTGGTTTCTTTAAATTCACCAGAAAGTCTGCTTATCTTTTCATTCCACCTTGACATAAAATCAGTTTACACTGTCCGTGGAACGCCACTGAAAGTACTGATTCAAAACAGCACGTCTGCATTGCAAACAAAACGAGGTAGAAACATGCTGCAGTGTCATGAGCAAAAAAGCAGCGAAATTTCGAGGAACATGACACATTCTTAAAAATTATGCATTTGTTACACCGTAATTGTTAAACGATTACTCATTATAACGCACAGATATGTGACTGCCATGTTGACATTGTGGTGATGGCGCTTCAGTACTCAACTGAAAACTTGAAAATGGAGCTGAACTGCGAAATACACGTCGTAGACTAAAAAAATTAACTATTATAAAGTCAGTGGATGGATTTGATCATTAATTTCTGCTATTCCCTACACTTAGAATTTTTTAATTTTTTCATCATACCAGTGTGACTCCACAGCTTTAGTATCGCGTACCATAGGAAAACTTTCTTTAAAATAGCTTTGTTTATTCTCTGACTCATTACAGCAGAACCGGTTTAATAAAATATACATATACTGGAAGTTACTGTCTACAACTTGAACCTGATATCTTCCAACAATGACATAATAAAAGTTGCTCTTTCGAAAATAATTTTCCTAAATACCGTAAAATGAGGGTTTTTATGCAGAGATAAATATGTGACTCAATTATCGCTGTCATTTTTAAGTCAAAAATATTCTTCACAGGAACCTCTGTGTGTTAAATTATTTTTAGCCTGTTTTGGGACAAACCACCAGTGCAAGGGAATGTATTCCCAACACTGGCTGTAATAGTCACGAATTATAGCATGTTTTCTCTCCTGGATAGGGGGCAACTTCCCGGTAAGATGGTATTCACTTACAGCTAGTTTACGAGTGTCCGGTAGAGTGCGATTGTATCTGGCGAGACTAATGCGACGTCTGCAGCCAGGCGCTGTTTAACGAAGGCATCGATACCGCACGCTCATTGCGCTGGCGTCGAGAGAGGGAAAGCCGAGGACAGTTGTAGCGAAAGCCAAGCATCATAACAAAGCAACTCCTGCAAGCTGCGAAAAAGGCTGAATCACTTCATATAGCGTAGTATTTTGTATCACATCAACGCCTTGCAATCCCTTAACTTCGCGGGGTCAAGTTTAAAATTGAGATGTGGAATGAGTGTGTGGAGACAAAGCAACCAAATACTAGTCTTGCTGTCTTGGTTTATGTTTTCTAAATATTTAGATAATTAGAGGACCTAGAAAAAATCTGGCAAGGATGTGTCACTACTGATATTCCCCTTATTATCGCTCATACTGAAAAAACGATGGTATTCTGTAGAAACCTCGATAACAACACTAAGTCTGTATTGTAGGCTAAAAATATATTGTAAGTGAGCTTCGTTTGCAGATTAAAATTGTGTACCCAACCGGTATTTTAGTACTGAACCTTGTTTCTCACGGGGAATACTCCTACGTACGTTATAAATAAATTTTTATATTTAATCCCGTGTTGGACACAACATAACATGAAAAAAGCACAGTTTAGATCAGATTGACTGGTAATAAGATCTATAATTGCCATAAAGATGATAAATTAATCTTCTTTAAATTAAAAGTTCTATCAAATTATATAATTAAGCACAAACCAAAAATTAAAAATAAGAAGGTGCTCCCTTATATGTACTGCTACTATTCATGAAATAGTAATCTCACAGGGAGTATTATTAACTGCTAAAACTGATACGATAATCGAAAGAAAAACGTTAGAGCAATTAAGGGTCTGCAAACGAGCTGTTTGCGAAATAATTGGAAACATGTATTTACGCACAGTCCTTGATCTCATTATGAAATATTTCTCCAGGTTGTTACGAAATGGCCGGTCGGTGTGGCCGAGCGGTTCTAGGCGCTTCAGTCTGGAACCGCGCGACCGCTATGATCGCAGGTTCGAATCCTGCCTCGGGCATGGATGTGTGTGATGTCCTTAGGTTAGTCAGGTTTAAGTAGTCCTAAGTCTAGGGGACTGATGACCACAGATGTTAAGTCCCATAGTGTTTAGAGCCATTTGAACCATTTTTTTGTTAACGTTGGTGACGGGGCTCCTCTTCATGCCGGCGGAGGTATACAGTTTCGTTTGGTCTTCGTATGATGCGAGACGCCATCTATGCCCCAGCTGACGTTAATTCTTAGTTGGAGCAGATTCGTGACCATTACCAGCGAGTGAGCTCCCACCATTGTACACAGGTCTGCTTGCTTGTTACATCGATAGGAGCTATTGATCGCGCAACTCGCTACAGTACGGTCGGTAATCAGTTTCCGCGTGTTAATGGGTAATAATTCCGACGCGATGCAATAGCGCAGGCACCGAGCGGTAGAACAGTATGCGCGGTGATCGTATCATGTTTCTGGAATAGCAATCTATACCGCCCCTGCCTGGGTCGGTCTCCTCAATTTTCATGACTATTAAAATTTCAAGTACGTCTCGGCGCATTCTCTCTTAATTCCGAGGATGGACCATTTATCACTATATTCGTAATTTGTTTCCTGTTTAATTGTTATTGAGTCTTGACCTATAGCAAGACTAGCTATCACCAAATTTTTAGCTTAATTTCTACACAGTAACCACTATTCACTTGCAACAGGCAGCCTCTCTTTCAATGTGTTCTTTTGGGACAATATATGCAACACTTTTCCATAT
This sequence comes from Schistocerca piceifrons, assembly GCF_021461385.2. NCBI lineage: Eukaryota > Metazoa > Arthropoda > Insecta > Orthoptera > Acrididae > Schistocerca > Schistocerca piceifrons. The sequence continues at coordinate 7,517,280 of NC_060149.1, forward strand.
CTGTTTTTTCATCGCCTGTGGTTCATGGTGTGGGTTCCTGTTGTCATGTCCTAGTTCATGAACCACGCGCAACGGATGAGTGGCCAAGTAAGTGGTCCCGACAGTTGGGATACCAGTTACTTTGGAATAAGGCTGGGCATCTCGGACATATTCTCAGTTGTGGTCACCTTTGTGCTCATACGGCAAAGACTACCAAATCCACCGGTTAGTCCCTCAACTGTTAGGGGTAAAACTCAATGGGACTCGGGGCAAGTAAAGTTAGCAACCTGCTTCCCTGGTACTTTAAATATGATGCTGGCAACAATCAGAGCAAAATGCCTCGGACCTTTGGAAGTGATGGAGTCCCACCTCTAACTGACAAACCATGGACTCCTAAGATACGACTCGGCAAACAAATGGTAATGAGATGGGGAGCTATTAATATCAATGGGGGCTACTCTGGGAAGAAGGTAGAGCTGGCAGAGGCTGCAAGTAAGATGGGGCTGGATGTTTTAGCTGTTAGTGACATTTGGGTAAGGGGTGAGAAAGAAGAGGAAGTGGGAGAATACAAGGTCTACCTGTCAGGAGTCAAAGCAGGAATAGCACAATGGGGTGTAGGGCTTTACATCAGGAAAGAAATGGAACCCAGCGTAGTTGCAATAAGGTATGTAAACGAACGACTGATGAGGATAGATTTGACAGTGTCTAGCAAGAAAATTAGGATTGTGTCAGTATATTCGCATTGTGAAGGGACAGATCAAGATAAGATGGATAGTTTTTATGATGCACTCAGTGATGTAGTTGTTAGAGTAAAGGACAACGACAGTGTTCTGCTCATGGGTGATTTTAATGCCCGAATTGGAAATCGAACAGAAGGGTATGTAAAGGTTATGGGTAAATTTGGAGAGGATATGGAGGCCAACAGGAACGGGAAACAACTCTCGGATTTCTGTGCCAATATGGGCTTAGTAATCACAAACTCCTTTTTTAAACATAAGAATATCCACCGGTATACTTGGGAAGGCAGGGGAACCAGATCTGTCATTGACTGTACAATAACAGATCAGGAATTCAGGAAGGCTGTGAGGGACACACGTGTATTCAGGGGGTTCTTTGATGACACTGATCATTATTTAATTTGCGGCGAAATTGGTATTGTGAGGCTGAAAGTGCAAGAGGTCAGGTCCATATGTAGGAGGATAAGAGTGGAGAAACTTCAGGATAAGGAAATCAGGCACAAGTACATAAAAATGATCTCAGAAAGGTACCAGTTAGTTGAATGTAGTCAATTACAGTCATTGGAAAAGGAATGGACAAGGTACAGGGACACAGTACTAGAAGTGGCTAAAGAATGTCTTGGAACAGTAGTGGGTAAAAGTAGGATGAAGCAAACAGCTTGGTGGAATGACACAGTCAAGGCAGCCTGTAAAAGAAAAAAGAAGGCGTATCAAAAATGGCTACATACTAGAACTCAGGTAGACAGAGAAAGTTATGTTGAAGAAAGAAACAAAGCCAAACAGATAATTTCAGCATCCAAGAAGAAATCTTGGGAAGACTTTGGAAACAGGTTGGAGACTTTGAGTCAAGCTGCTGGAAAACCATTCTGGAGTGTAATTAGCAGTCTTCGGAAGTGAAGTAAGAAGGAAATGACAAGTATTTTGGACAGGTCAGGAAAAATGCTTGTGAATCTTGTGGATTCCTTGGCCAGATGGGGGGAATATTTTGAAGAGTTGCTCAATGTAGGTGAAAATACGATTAGTAATGTTTCAGATTTCGATGTACAATGGGATAGGAATGAGGATGGAAATAGGATCACATTTGAGGAAGTGGTGAAAATGGTCAATAGATTGCAGTGCAATAAAGCAGCTGGGGTGGATGAAATTAAGTCGGAACTCATCAAATACAGTGGAAGTCAGGTGTTAAATGGCTACACAGGATAACTGAAATGGCCTGGGAGTCGGGACAGGTTCCATCAGACTGGACAAAAGCAGTAATCACACCAATCTTTAAACATGGAAACAGAAAAGATTGTAACAAATACAGAGGTATCTCTTCAATCAGCGTTGTGGGTAAAATCTTCTCAGGTATTGTTGAAAGGAAAGTGCGAGTATTAGTCGAGGACCAATTGTATGAAAATCAGTGTGGGTTTAGGCCTCTTAGAGGTTGTCAGGACCAGATCTTTAGCTTACGGCAAATAACGGAGAAGTGTTATGAATGGAACAGGGAATTGTATCTATGCTTTATAGATCTAGAAAAGTCATATGACCGGGTTCCTTGGAGGAAGTTATTGTCTGATCTACGAGATTATGGAATAGGAGGCAAACTTTTGCAAGCAATTAAAGGTCTTTACATGGATAGTCAGGCAGCAGATAGAGTTGACGGTATATTGAGTTCATGGTTCAGAGTAGTTTCAGGGGTAAGACAAGGCTGCAACCTGTCTCCACTGTTGTTCATATTATATATGGATCATATGTTGAAGACAATAGACTGGCTGGGTGAGATTAAGATGTGTGAACACAAAATAAGCAGTCTTGCATATGCGGATGACTTAGTTGTGATGGCAGATTCGATTGAAAGTTTGCAAAGTAATGTTTCAGAGCTAGATCAGAAATGTAAGGACTATGGTATGAAGATTAGCATCTCCAAAACGAAAGTAATGTCAGTGGGAAAGAGATATAAGCGGATTGAGTGCCAAATAGGAGGAACAAAGTTAGAACAGGTGGACAGTTTCAAGTACTTAAGATGCATATTCTCACAGGATGGCAACATAGTGAAAGAACTGGAAGCGAGGTGTAGCACAGCTAATGCAGTGAGTGCTCAGCTACGATCTACTCTCTTCTGCAAGAAGGAAGTCAGTACCAAGACTAAGTTATCTGTACACCGTTCAATCTTTCGACCAACTTTGTTGTATGGGAGCGAAGGCTGGGTGGATTCAGGTTACCTCATCAACAAGGTTGAGGTTAACGGATATGAAAGTAGCTAGGATGATTGCAGGTACTAGTAGATAGGAACAATGGCAGGAGGGTGTCCACAACGAGTAAATCAAAGAAAAACTGGGAGTAAACTCTATAGATGTAGCAGTCAGGGCGAACAGGCTTAGATGGTGGGGTCATGTTACACGCATGGGAGAAGCAAGGATACCCAAGAGACTCATGGATTCAGCAGTAGAGGATAGGAGGAGTCGGGGCAGACCAAGGAGAAGGTACCTGGATTCGGTTAAGAATGATTTTGAAGTAATAGGCTTAACATCAGAAGAGGCACCAATGTTAGCACGGAATAGGGGATCATGGAGGAATTTTATAAAGGGGACTATGCTCCAGACTGAACGCTGAAAGGCATAATCAGTCTTAAATGATGATGATGATGTGGTTGCCCCTTGTCATCTCTTTTTATTTTCAATTGAATACCGACACCCCAGCTAGGTGTGAAGGACCCTGATGCCGACCGCGCTCGTGACAACAGAAGAACCGCTGGTGCGGCTGAACATCGCCATTTCGTAAGGGCACAACGTAAACTGACATCCAGTTTAATCCTTGTTACCATAATTTCATTAATCACAACACCTCACGCCATCTCAAGAAGTAACAACCACACGTTTGAAATAACTAGGACAATATTTGATGCTGAAGTCAGAGATGTTTCATAAAAACACATTCGCAGTTATCTCGCAAACAACTCGTTTACGGATTCATGTTTACGAAAACGTCTTTTTACCCGTTATCACATACTTTCGCCCTGTAATTTTTCGTTATTAATTGCTATACCATGTAAATTGTTAAATGTTATAAAAAGTGTAGGTCTATTCAGTATCACAAAACCTACGCACACACACACACACACACACACACACATATATATATATATATATATATATATATATATATATATATATATATATATGTTTGAACAACCAAGCCATATATATATATATATATATATATATACGGCTTGGTTGTTTGGTTGTTCAAACAATCCACGTAGCAGACCATATCGTAAATTTCAAGTGTTAACGTCTTGTGAAAATTTCTTGCTACTTCACAGCGTCTATAGAAGGATGTAAATCAGATGGAGTACACATCGTGCTCCACTGCTGCGGCAGCAAATCCCTCAGACCCGTTGGCGAATTTGAATGAAGCACAGCCTAAAACTTGCAAAGGTTCGGTTTGCCGTCCACGAGTTAACTTCTGGAAGCGGAGCATCGAAGTACTTTATTTTCTCAGGAACTTTATCGTCCTGTACACACTCGCCCTCATTTTCTGACTTTCGCATATTACCTATCGCCTGTTCGCTACATCTGGCGTCAGTGCCTCTGATACAACCCACATCACAAGTACTCATGTTTTCAGCCAATCTTTGTTTGCAGGAGTAACGTTACATCAATCTTCGTTACTACCAGTGGGTAGTGACCTGCCATAATTGTCTGCTGTTTAATCGACTTCCGGAAACAGTAGCTATTCGCATCTGGCTCTCCCTAGTGTTGCGTTCTTCCGTCACTTAATCTGAAGCTGCACTTGTACAGCACCGGCCATTAAAACTGCAGCATCTGGAAGACGGCATGCGACAAACATCAGATTCGTCCACGAGCCTTAGAGGGCCATAGACTCGGGTTCCCAGGTAGATGCTGCGTTTTCTGACTTCTGCAAGGCGTTTCATACAGTTCCCCACAGTCGTTTAATGAACCAAGTAAGAGCATATGGACTATCAGACCAACTGTGTGATTGGATTGAAGAGTTCCTAGATAATAGAACGCAGCATGTCATTCTGAATGGAGAGAAGTCTTCCGAAGTAAGAGTGATTTCAGGTGTGCCGCAGGGGAGTGTCGTAGGACCGTTGCTATTCACAGTATATGTAAATGACCTTGTGGATAACATCGAAAGTTCACTGAGGCTTTTTGCAGATGATGCTGTAGTATATCGAGAGGTTGTAACAATGAAAAATTGTACTGAAATGCAGGAGGATCTGCAACGAATTGACGCATGGTGCAGGGAATGGCAATTGAATGTCAATGTAGACAAGTGTAATGTGCTGCGAATACATAGAAAGTGCGGTGTCACCGCCAGACACCACAATTGCTAGGTGGTAGCATTCAAATCGGCCGCGGTCCGTTAGTATACGTCGGACCCGCGTGTCGCCACTATCAGTGATTGCAGACCCAGCGCCATCACACGGCAGGTCTAGTCTAGAGAGACTCCCTAGCACTCGCCCCAGTTGTACAGCTGACTTTGCTAGCGATGGTTCACTGTTTACATACGCTCTCATTTGCAGAGACGACAGTTTAGCATAGCCTTCAGCTACGTCTTTGCTACGACCTAGCAAGGCGCCATATTCAGTTACTATAATTACTATCTTCAAGAATGTATTCTGAACAGATAATATTGTGAATCATGTACCGCCAAGAGCAACGTTCATCATTAATGGATTAAAGTTAAGTATCAAACTAATTACGTCCGCTGTCTGAATTCTCATTCCTTGTAATGTTCCAGACCTCACGTCAGAATAGTTCTTCCCTCCTCACGACAGCCTGCGTGAGCTAAAACGCGTACATTTCGGCCTCCCCTCGTAACACGCTGTTGGCTCTTCTGCTAACACAAGAGGAAGAAAGATTCTTTATCATTTAGCTACAATATAGCAGGTCAGCAACTGGAAGAAGGTAATTCCAGAAATTACCTAGGAGTAGGCATTAGGAATGATTTAAAATGGAATGACCATATAAAATTAATCGTCGGTAAAGCAGATGCCAGACTGAGATTCATTGGAAGAATCCTAAGGAAATGCAGTCCGAAAACAAAGGAAGTAGGTTACAGCACACTTGTTCGCCAACTGCTTGAATACTGCTCACCGGTGTGGTATCCGTACCAGATAGGGTTGATAGAAGATACAGAGAAGATCCAACGGAGAGCAGCGCGCTTCGTTTCAGGATCATTTATTAATCGTGAAAGCATTACGGAGATGATGGATAAACTCCAGTGGAAGACTCTGCAAGAGAGACGCTCAGTGGCTCAGTACGGGCTTTTGTTGAAGTTTCGAGAACATTCCTTCACCGAGGAGTCAAGCAGTATATTGCTCCCTCCTACGTATATCTCGCGAAGAGACCATGAGGATAAAACAGAGAGATCAGAGCCCACACAGAGGCATACCGTCAATCTTTATTTCCACTAACAATACGAGATTGGAATAGAAGGGAGAACCGATAGAGGTACTCAAGGTACTCTCCGCCGCACACCGTCAGGTGGCCTGCGCAGTATAGATGTAGATGTAGATGTAGACTGGAGTGACGTGTACTACGTACTTAGATATCTAAATGATTAGCATTTCACTACATAACCGCCCTACTACAATGGTATTATAGACAAAATCGGCAAAATTTGTAAGATGCAACCGTAATGACTCATCGCAGTCTTGCACTATAAAATAGTCCACTGAGTAGCAATTCAAGGCGTCAAGGTCAGAAGTTGTCAAGGTCAGCCTCTACTCATCTTTTAGATACGTAAAGTAATGAAGGGGCTGTAATTATCTATCCATTACTCTTCAATGAAGGGGTCCGTGTTTCCTTCATGATGTGACTGAAAACGGCTTAGTTCCTATTGTATATTCCACAATTTAAAAAAAATATTTGTTGCATGGCTGGATGAGCAGACATTGTGGACGATAGATGGTCGTCCTAAATTATTTCGAAATAAATTCGCTGAATGCGAATAACTTGATTGCTGCTGTGTTAGGTATTGATGTACTATCTACTGGCGCCATGTGAAAATTTGTATCGGACCGGGACTGGATCTCGTATTTTTTACTAACTTGTCGCTTACCGCTTACCGCTTGAGGGATTTTACCAGCAGGTAGAACATCTATACCTAACACAGCTGATGCCAAGTTATTCGCTTCACCCAATTCATTTCGAAATTAATAAAACATTCCGGGGTATTATGCCACGGTCGGATAGATTTTCCGTTAAAACCAAACTTTTCATCCCCATCTACGGAGGACATTTCCAACGCAGGTCGTAGCTTCTTTGAATGCCCGATTCACAACCTACTGACTGCAGCAAAATTCCGTTAACGTGTGCTCCTGCTCAGTGGTGTGACACAACATGCTTTGCATACGCGGGCGCAAACGGCCGTTTTCGGTTGCCGTCGTCCACTGTTGTTATCGCCCCATGTTGGAAGACTCGTAGGCAGCTTCTTCCGCACCAGGATCCAGATGTCATTGATTTCCACGCGCTCCCCCTTCCTACTGATATTCCTGAGGTGTTTAACAATCTCTGTGGCCTCTCTGTATAGCCTTTCCCGGGATATCCGCTTGTGGCTTCCAGTGCTTGAGTCCTATAAAAATTAATGTGGCCGTCTCCTGGCTGCAAAGCTTCTTCTGCAACAGCTGATCTGTCTATCTCTTTCCTCCTACGGCTGCCCTTATACTTTACTAGTCCTCCGAAGATGAGGACGAAAGCGTTCGGTTTTAATCCAAAATCCATCCGACCATGGCATAATAGCCAACAATATTTCATTAATTGTGACATTTTCGGCCGAGAAAGTTTACAGTTAACCATTCTTTATTTATTACAACGTAATTTTAACAGTGGCAACATTCAATGCACCTACGCCATGACTTCATAGAACCGACACATAACGAAGAGCCGGCCGGAGTGGCCGTGCGGTTCTAGGCGCTACATTCTGGAGCCGGGCGACCGCTGCAGTCGCAGGTTCGAATCCTGCCTCGGGCATGGATGTGTGTGATGTCCTTAGGTTAGTTAGGTTTAAGTAGTTCTAAGTTCTAGGCGACTGATGACCTCAGAAGTAAGTCGCGTAGTGCTCAGAGCCATTTGAACCATAACGAAGACTACTCGCCTCGCATGGTACCAACACCCTCAAAAGACCGTCTTACACTAAAGATACATGTTTTCACTGTTTAGACGGAACTGAAATGTTCTCTGTGATCTTACGATGTTTTTTAATTTAAATTTATATTCATATAATAATTTGTTTCGTTAGATTATTTTCACTCCAGTACATTGGTCACTTTATTCATTTTTATTTGAACTGACCGCATCAAACACCAGTACCAGTATCGCAATAAATACCAGTAGTTTGGTACAAACTGTAATATAATTCTAGCTCTCCCGTACTACACATCTACAAATTGAATTCAGTGATTGAGTTTGCGTATTGCAATTTTTTTGTCCTAATACCTTACATCCTGAAACAAAACACATGAATGGTTTCTGGCCTTCTCGTTCTCTCCTTGACTGAACTTGTCTCCACACTCCTCTCAGCTTAAGTTCTATCAGTACGCGTCTTTAAGTCACGGTGCGACACACAAGTTTCAGTCTGTCAGGGACTAATGAAGACTGCGCACACTCCACTGTAAAATGATAGAGTAATTCTGGAATACTGTAACTTGATATCTACCTCATTTTAATATTTAGGTCGTATTTGATCATAGATTATACTGAAGGCTGAAAAATAATGAAATGCTTTGCGTAATATTTTTTCAATCATTCAGCGTTAAATAAAACGTATTGCACCTCTTCACTGTCAGTGTTGTCCCAAAACTTTGCAGAACTGCCCACTATCATCTGACGCAGTTCTTTCATTTTAATGATCTGTCGCGTCCTTTTTATGTCGACAACCAAGGCATACATCAGAATTAAGAACAAAATTTCATGTGTGCAGTTACAGAAAATTCGGCCAATAAAAGTATAATTTGAAGAGAATCACTGATTTCCAGTTCTGTACACGTACGGATCATGTTTACAATATACGGACTGAACTGGATTCATATAGAGATGGATGGACTGTTCTTGATGTTGTTGAGGTCTTGTGGTTTGATGCGAGTCACCACGCTACTCTACCCGATGTAAGCCTCTCCAACTCCAAATAACTGCCGCAACCTACATCTTTTTAAACATGCTTACTATGGTTAAGCTTTGGTCTCCCTCTACAACTGTTATTCTCCACACTTCTCTTCGTTGCAAAACTGACAACTCCTTCATATCGCAAGATATTTCCTGTCAACTAATCCCTTGTTTTAGTCAAGTTTTACCATAAATTTATTTCCAATTCAGTTCCTTATCTTTTCCTTTGTTGTCTAGTTTGCCAATATAACTTTCAATATTCTTCTGTAGGACCAGATTTCAAAGCTTCTACTCTCTCCTTCTTGCGTATTACCTTGATTATTCTCTTATTGTTTGAACAATTTATTCTCCACATTTTTTTTACCACTCCACTATAGACAATTACCTCCAGAAAAAATATTCCATCAAGTAAATTTATATTATATTTTAACAACTATCTCTTAAAAAGCTTTTCTTGCTAAAAGATGTCTGATTTTATATCCTGTCTACTCTTACCATCGTCGGTTTTTTTCAGCGCACGTAGCAAAACACATGAACTACTTTTTAAAACTGTAATTTTCATTACTAAATTCTATATTTCAATTATTATTTGATATATTAGTATTATACAAAATAATTTTTGTGTTTCAAATGACTATTATCATTGCGATATATTGACAAAATCTTATGTGCGAACATTTCATCAAACAGATTACACAAGTGAGGTCTTTAAAAGTAATTACGAATTATTGTACAGATGCTAATGGGAGTCACCGTGTATGGCAGGTTTCCAGTTCTAGTTTCTTTTTCCTTCATAATTTAGCTTTAGGTCTCTGAGATGTTAACTGGAAAAAAACGTAACAGATACGCCGTATTGCATGACAGATTTCATTTTACTGTTTTCTGTTTGTATTTAATATTTATTCACTCAGTCATTCGTGGAATTTTAAAGGCGTCAGAAACACAGCTCCGAGTACAGCTAGAAGGATGGGCAGTCGATGTCTGACTGCACTAATGCGGCGTCGTATGTCGGCTTGGACCACAGGCAGACGCACAGGCGTCCCCATCTGTTGTAGCCGATAACCATGCGACAGCGCGAGTTGGTTACTAGTAGTTCTGTTGTTAACACTGTATATGGATTTGTGGTTATATGGTAGTATAGTTGATTAGCGTCGGTGAACATTCCCGAAGACATCGTCCATCTCCGTAACTTGGTTAAACAACAACTTGCACTTAGCTGTCTCTTGCTGTCCATCACCTGAAGGAACTTTAGTTTATAATGTTATGAGTGTTCTTTACAGTTAATAATGATGAATATAAATATTTTCATGTAATCGTATTATAGAAGACAAGGCGTCGATCCCACGACGAGTCGGCGCCTGTGGCGTTGTAATTCAAGGCATGCAGATCTGTTTACATGTAAATCACGTTTACAATATATTAATTGAACTGAAAAGATGAAGAGACAGAAGGACAAAAACATACAAAACAAAAATTACAACAAGAATATTAAAACAAAATGATGGTTGATATAGCCCTCAAAAGATTGTGTCTGATTTATTTATTGTTCTGGACTCGGATTTTTTCGAGACAAAGAATTTCTTAAATTATAGTTTATTTATATTGATGTTTTAATTAATTAATATTTTAGTCCAAACAAATGACTTGGTGCTCTGGCCTCGTACATTGACTGTGGTACCTCAATTCCTTCAGAATGCTTTTCTAAGAAAGTGTCGAAAAGTAAGATTAGAGTGCTCTGATCTGGGTCTGTGGGATTAGTTCATAGAAACTCTGACCCAAAAAACTTATTACGTCACTGCAGATTACACGGGATTTGACTTTCAATAAATGTTGATAATCTGTTGACACTTTGTGAAAGAGAAACTAAATTCGCAAATGCGAGTCGCACGTAAAAAGTTGATAAAATAAATATGAGTAAAACGGTTGATTTGCAATGAGACTGAGAATTTCAAGCAGTTTTAATTTTGTAGCCGAAAATATCTGTTTAGCTACATAACAAACCAGTTTTATTACGTAAAAATTTAGGTTATGGTGAACGGGGTATTAAGTATCTTTCGAGTGATTTCAATTTCGGGATCCTCAATTCATAAAAAGAGCTAGGCATTCAATAAAATTAAGTCAGCAAATGTTGTGTGCTTACCAGTATGCGAGCGCTCTTGTGTCCCCGTCCGACAAAGGGACGTGGTCTGATATAGTGCTGTACAAGGTGTACTCATCGCGTCACCAGAGTACGCTGCTGAAGCTCCTCACCAATCTGATTGCCCGCCGCCAGCCATTGGTTGCGGCGCACAAGCCCCCACTTCACTGCAGAGCTCTGTATAATGCAGAGCTACCTATTGACTGAAGTACAGGAGTATCCTGCGGTGTTGGCGAGATAAGCGACATTGGCAATCCTCTACAAATTAGCAAATGGTATCTACGCGGAAGCTACAAAAATCATATCAGGATCTATCGGCAGTCGCCCCAGTGGATGTTCGTCATTTTGCTTGCGTTTTCGTGCATATGCCAAGCTGGCAGTTCTTCTATCCTGATGGTTGTTGTTAGTAGTTTCGATTTCAGAAATACGACTGATATGTCCAAGATGTGAATAACTAAAGAAGGTACGAACTTTTTCTTGTGGCTTTGTGCCGCGTCGGCGCAGGGTCGGCATGTTTGTGAACGGATTTTGCATGGTTCATATTTAAAAGGTAGCCCGATGCACTTCTTGTCGCCACACAGTTATCCCCTCCCCCGATATCCCCCTCCACCCTCTGGGGCGGAATATTTTTTTTATTTGTTACTGGGCTTTGGCAGCAATCATACAACCAGAGAACTATATACAGCACTGGCATTAGAAATTATATTAATTCCATGTAAACTACACAGTACACTCTGTCCATTCACACACTCAACACAATACATATATCACAACTTCTTACGCTAGAACCTTTGTGACTTATAACTGGATATCCGCTTGTTGTAGAAAAAAATTGAAAATTTGTCGCAAGTTCCTATGGGACTGCTGAGGTCATCGGTCCCTAGGCTTACACACTATTTAATCTAACTTAAACCAACTTACGCTAAGGACAACACACACATCCATGCCCGAAGGAGGACTCGAACCTCCGACGGGGGGAGCCGCTCACATTGTGGCAAGGCGCCAAGACCGCGCGGTGTATCCGCTACACCGCGCGGCTCCTAGTAGAAACGGGGCAACGCTGACGTAGTCCATTGCGGTCAGCTGTCGCGACAGGTCAGTCACAGATGTTGTTTCGGGAATTGCTGCTCTTACCAAGGCCTTAAGAAACTTGCGGCGTTGCCTGTCATAGTGTGAACACCCTAACATGGTTGAGGTGTGCAATGTCACTTGGGTGGACTTCGCAATATGGAGATAGCTGAACTTTCATCCTATAAAGGTGTGAAGGGTAACAGCTGATTTGGGAGAACAAGGTTAAGAAGGTTTTCCGCGGCATAATGTCTTCCTCTGGACTTTTTTGAGATCTCCCACATCTGTGAATATTCTTGATCGACCTTTCTCTTTACGCCAGCAACAAAATCTCTATGTGGAAGGCAAGTATAGTAAGGTTGGTCATCAATCACACTTCGTTTCGCCATGTGGTCCGCCATCTCGTTACGTGATATACAAGACCCTCCCCTGATGCATAATAACTGAACACGTTTATGCTGACTTTCAAAGTGATAGATTCACTTGATTACATCGAGCACATAACGGTTAGTGTTGTAGCCCCGTTGCTGCTTTTCCAGGTTTTCATGTGCACTTCTCGAATCAGTGACAATAAGGATGTCGTCGACCTTATTTGCCACATATTGGAGGGCTTCTTTAGTTGCAAGAACTTCGGCAGTGAAGGGCTGCCTTCTGTCGGTAGCTTAAACATAGCCCAATATATTGGATCTCCGCAGAAGTAAGCAAAGCCGTCAGTGAACATTTAGATCGGTGTGGGCCACGATGATTCAGTCAGATGGGAAAGGCCAGCAGTAGTAGTGAAAGTTCGCTTTCACCCTCTGGGCTGATAAAAGACTAAGGGCTGGTAGTTTAGTACGTCGTATTCCAAGCTAAATGAAGGAGGCAGAGTGTCTTTTAGGATAAGGGGTATCATATATCTTTGCTTCCTGGAGCATTGAACTACGAGAGGTATCCTCCTCCTTCGAATCCTATCGAGGTATCTGTTGTCCTCAATAAAGCAGTTAAGATTTTGGAGAAGAGAATGAACTGTTTGCGCTGCTCTACGAAGGATGAACTTTTCAGCCAAGATAGTCCTCCGGAATTGAAGGGGCATCTCCCTTGCGTTCACCAAAAGCGCCTTTGTGGTATCGCCCTAGAACGAGCACCCATAAGCCAATACAGACCGAGTCACGCCACGATAAAGAGTGAGTATGACTGAAACATCAGCTTCCCACCACATGCGAGATACCGATCGTAGGATATTAAGTAAGTAACGGACCTTGGAAATCAAACATTCCACATGGGTTACCCATGTCAGTCTGCTCTCGAAAAAGGGTCAAAGCTACTTGGCTGAGCTCCTTACCCGAATAGTAAAAGGTCTTAATCGTATCTCCGGGGTTGTTATCGTCCATCTCTGCTGTGTAAAGGCAACCATCGAAGATTTGGTGTCTGCCAGATTCAGTCCAGTTCTGTACGTCCACAAAAACAGTACGTACGCCAATCGGTCCAACCACCTTAGCGTCATCCTCAAGTTGAGAGAAAGCGTAAACATGCAGATGTCATCGGCGTACCGTAGGAATTTTTATTGAAGGACCAAAAATTGGGCCAAGCTCTGACGAGAACACTGTATAAAGAATAGGACTTAAGATGGAGACTTGCGGCAGTCCTCTGTAGACCACACGCGGTCGATGCAAAGTACTGTCCTGTTGATAAAACGGTGCTCTAGGAGAGAGTAATGAGGCCTGGGACACCCATTGACTGGAACTTCAGTATCAGGATGTTCACGTCCTCTCTGTCATGTGCAACGGAAACATCAAGAAACAGTGCCGTCAGGTAACCATTAAAAGCATAAATACGTTCTACGTCGATAGTTAAGAGATTTAGGCTGTGTATGGGGCCTTCTCCTATTCGAAACCAGTTTTGAGAGCGGGACAGAAGGGAGATGCTCTCAAACCACCATTCCAAACTGCCCGTCATTATCCTTTCTAAGTTTTAAAATCGCAAGAAGAAAAACTATGGAACGGTATGGAAAGTCTAAATCAGTCTTGAGTATGGAAACAAAAGTCGTAAGTACGCCAGTCGTCCGGTAAATTGCCTACTTCCCATAAACGATTGTAGATGTCAAGCAATATGTGTAAGGCTTCGTCCGGCAAATTGGCCACCATTTTCTAGTCGATGTCATTATATCCTGGAGTTGCATTGCTGGTACCTTTTAAGACGTTCCGCAGTTCCGAGAACTGAAATGGAGTCAGTAAGGATTATGTTGATCCCAGGGGTGAAGGAAAAGCAGCATCCGATGTTGGCAGTGATGTCCGATGAGGACGTAACGATTTGTGCTAAGTCAGCCAGCCCGCCACGTAAATCTTTATTCGACGGGGACCAGTTTCGGAATCTGCGTATGGTGGACCAAGCCGATGACAACCGAGTTTTTTTGGTGAGCTTCTCGCAAAACTGTTTCCAAGAGTGTTTCTTTCGCTGCTTCAAAAACAGTTTGGTAGGAGCGGCCACCTGTTTGTGTTTGAGAGAATTGCCCCACGTGCATTCTCTTTTGTAGATGCTGTAAGTTAGTTTTCGTTTAGCAACTTGTCTCGAACAGTCCTGGTGGGACCATGGAACTGAATGACCTTTGGGGCTCTGGATCGGTTTGACATGGCATTTGGAAAATACGGCCGCCTCATTTATTAGGGAAGTGAACAGATTGTAACGTTCATCTGCGGGCCCTTGCAATAAACTTGCATGAGGGTGTTCCTTGATATATGTTTTATATGCCTCCCAGTCTGCTTTGCGCATGTTCCATTTTGATGACGGCATCTATATACCTGGAGCACTCTCACTTTTCTCGGTTATTCGAATAGCAAAATGATCAGATCCCAGCGGGTAGGGGCAGACCTCCCACTTAAATTCTTGGGAGATATTCGAAGAACACAGGGTGATGCCTATTGCAGACGAGCGTCTTCCTGGCGCCGGGATGAGGGTTGGCAACCGTTGTTCAGAATAAATAAACTGAATTCACCTATAATGTCCAAAACAGCTGTTCCATATCTGTCGCTCATCTCGCATTCCCAAGTCGTATGGTGCGAATTAAAGTCTCCAGAAATCAGGGAAAGGGGGTGGGGAGCCGAACTCACCACGTATGCCAATCATCTTGGAGAGCAGTATAGTGCCACTATGGTGAGGTATAGTCTTGAAGCGAGTGTTCGCCGGTACAGCCTGAAAGCCTGTTACGTGTCTGTGGTCGACGTATCTAGCAGAAGCAGGAACTGAGGATCTGACGAACTGTGCAACTCCGCCTTTTCCAACGTCTCTGAATTCTCGAAAAATGTGGAAGCCTTGGAGTGAGAACAATGAATGTGGTTTGAACCAAGTTTCTGAGATAGCTGCAAAGTGTATGTCTTGTGAAAGTAATTCTCTTTGCAGGGTTTCTGTGCTGTAAATGACCGACCTGGTATTCAATTGTAGAATTTTAATCGCCATTTTGCTGAATCATAGTCGCCAGTAACATAGCTTTGGAATCGTCTGGTCTTTCTGGTGCCATTTGGACTTCGTGTGTGACCTACATGATAAGATTAAAAAGTTTGTCTTTCAATGTGAGTAACCCCGGAATGGACCATCTCCGAGTTTCCATTCACGGAGTGGAACTTCCGTTACAGGAGCTGTTGACCGACACGGAGGTGGGTACGGGTTGCTGCAGATCGGTCCCATTGGCAGAGTGTTCCAGTGGTGGCGTCCATCGGGGTGTAGGCGGCCTGGCATCATTGCTTTGTGACTGTCTTCCTGTGCGGCTGAGACGGCACAACTGGGAAGGCTCGTTCATCACGCGTGGGTGGAAGAGACTGCACTGCTTCGACATGCGGCCTATGTGAGATACCCTTCTCAGCTTCACGAGGGTGAAGCCTTGCCTAGTAGCGACTTCGTTAACGTACGTCTAATGCGCGTTCTCGGGGCACTTCCGGTTTATCACCTCGCACACATGGTTGCAAAGTGCACAGTGCAGCTGCGTGGAGGGGCAGTCGGCACGCACATGATTTCCACATTTGGCTCATCTTATAACAAGCACTGGCTCCTTACACGATTAAATCTGAGGCGCTTAAAACATTGCCCCACAAATGGGACACACATACCCACTGGGCAACGCATCCCGTAAATTGAAACAAAAAAAAAAAGAAATTTGTAGTAAGATCTTATGGGACTAAACTGCTGACATCATCGGTCCTTAATTTTACACACTACTTAACCTAACTTAAACTAACTTATGCTAAGCACAACAGACACACCCTTTCCCGAGGGAGGACTCGAACCCGCGACGGGGAGAGCCGCGCGAACCGTGACAAGACACCGAAGACAGGGCGGCAACCTCTCCCGGCTAAATTGAAACAAAGTCTCGAAGTACTTTCGAGGCAAATTGGACCGCACACGTGCTAAATCGCGTGGTAGTGGTAATTCCTTCCTTCATCGCCTTTTTTGACATGCGCCCAACATGCAAGACGGTATGGTTAATAGGCCTCCAGTTGGTGAGCTGAAAAAACTGCAGACTTTAGTAATAATTTATCTGCTCTGGGAGAGTTAAGTTCAGTTTTGATTCTGTTCCGTCTTATTGATATGATATTTGCAATATTTTGCCTGCATTGTGAATTAGTTGTGTACACAAGTTTTCCAATTGTCCTCGGATGCAGCCTACCAACGTTTCCTGCAAGTCCCTTCACATATATACTGTATGGGCCAACGTCACTCTCTCGATAACGATTATTTTTATTCATTACATAAGCTGACCGACCGGAGGGAACAGTATTGTTGGCATCACTAGAAGAGCATGGAAAGTGCAATTCACGGATGGGTCTTGCGACGGGTCGGTAAATATTGAAGAAGAAGATGAAGAAGATGTGCGGTTGCAGCATTTTCACGCGAACGTGCATATACAAATGTTGGTTAAAAAATGTTATTACAAATTTTGGCTCTCATGTGAGCCTCTGGGGATGATTTCCACACTTGGTGCATTAGTACATTTCCACACCGGCGCGTTTGTTATAGTTTTGAATTAATTATTCACTCAGACATAAGTACAGTTCATGCTAGGGAACAAGAATTAGGCGATTATTATATTAAAATCAGTTTTTCACGACACAGTTCAATCACTATTTATTGGCGTTGTCCTTTTCTTTCACACAATGAAATTATCACTGGTGTCACGGTTTACAGTTTTACTTTAATAAAATTTGACTTCGAGCCCCCAATAGCAATAATGTAGGCTGCTGTAATCGAAAGTTATTCAATCAATTTGAACAGAACCACAAGTCCCACTGTCCTCTTTGTTGTAACAGTTTTGGCGCGAAATCGCAGTTGTGTTACGACGATGTATACCTCGTAAATCGCACTCACACAAATAATCGTAGCACTTCCAGTTCACCAAATATATGCTTGCACACTTGCACTATTAAACAATACTCTTTGTCGAAATAAATCGGCGCGAAAAAGAATTCTCAAACGACCACATGGGCCACCCTCAAGTGGGGCTTGCTCGCCACCCACCCTCCAAAACGACTGACCAACGACTCACCCCTGGCCAAGATGGCCACTCACTTATATAGGGTTGGACATCAACCCCCTCGTTATGCAAGAACCAGTCCCACCAGTTGTTACAAATTTTGATTCATACATCCCTCGACAGAAATAGGTACACCATCGGAACCGCGCTAGAGAGTACATCTCATTTACTATTTTACATTAATTTCTAGGATTATTCTATTGCCCGTAAATGAAGTATTAGTTTTTGCAAAATTTCGCCACTTAGCGCAAATTTGTATGTTGACATCCGTGCTGCAAAGTTTTAACATACAACTGCATATAGCACCGTTTTTAGACATAATCTATAGCGATCTACACATTGCGCTGCTCAAAATGTTCATATATATAATAATTAATTAATTATGGGCGATCAATGTTAATAATGATTTGCAAACAATCAAAACTATTGCAAGTTAAGTGTATAGTATAACTTAACAAGTTTAAAATAAGTGTGATGCCACCCAAAATATTATATAGTGCCGCTCTTCGCGTCACGAATTTTCTATTAAATTTTATAAACAATTTTCCCTCAAACTTAGTTTATTGCTCTTCACGGGCTTAATTATTTATGAATCTTAACATATGACTACGGCACTGGATCCGCTATGACGAAACGTTTTCAATGAGTGCTCGCTCATCCCTGTAAGTTGTTATTTACTATTTTTATTAATCTTCCAGTGTTCGTGATATTAACCGATTTTGAGGTTACTATAACTTTTGCATCTCGTGACTTGAAATAAAGATCGATCTTTCAGAAGGTGCATATTGCTGACCACAATCCACTGCCGCATCACTCTTCACCGTAAGTTACATAGTTTTTGCGTAATGCGCGAAAAACCAAACAATGCCCCAAGCTGCAGGCCGTGCGGTCACCCGGACGCGGAGACCGACCGTTGCAAATCTCGCGCGGATCTGGCGCCGCTTCCGCGAACAGCGCGCCGTGTAGCGCGCCCGCTCTCCACAAAGCAATGCCGGCACGCTAGCTCAGCGTGTTCGGTCAGAGGGTTAGCAGCCCTCTGTAATAAAAAAAAAACTCACTTAAACGATCAAAGACGAACTTAAACGGATGTCTTATGACGTCCGCCCCGAGCACGTACAACGAACGAAAACGTACAAAACGAGAATTAAAAAGAAAAAAAAGCAATCCTTGCATACTAGAAACATCCATCTAGTAACAGGGGTTCGTACCGCCACAGTCTACAACTGCGATGCTCCCCAATGGCAAAGTCTTATCTATGTCCTGCTGTGATTAGCTGACTACATACCTTGTTTGGGTGTCGTGCTGCTTCACAGCGAGCGTTGCTCGTTTGCCGCACTTCTGATCTGCCTCATGTTCGAATGTCCGCTTCTGCACGGCACCAGAAACACCCGTGACAGGCCGGCCGCGGTGGTCTAGCGGTTCTAGGCGCGCAGTCCGGAACCGCGTGACTGCTACGGTCGCAGGTTCGAATCCTGCCTCGGGCATGGATGTGTGTGATGTCCTTAGGTTAGTTAGGTTTAAGTAGTTCTAAGTTCTAGGGGACTGATGGACACGGATGTTAAGTCCCATAGTGCTCAGAGCCATTTGAACCATTTTTGAACACCCGTGTCGGATGAGGTGGTGGTTTCCTAGCTCGGAGACTCACTGACAACTTCCTGCCATGGCCTGCTCAACCACTGAGTATAGTGGCTATTAGTCTGCCGTCAAATGACGCACGGCTGCCTGTAAAGGAGTTGTATAGCCTCCTTCTCCGTAGAACCCACTGTCCATGCTTAGAATAACTTTTCGTGGTTCCTGTGATAACTATTGCACGCTACTAGTGTGTCGCAACAAGATAAATTTACGTCTTCCTCACACACATAGCAGGAACACAACTGACAACTGACTGACATTAGATACGCAAATCGCAGTAAACAACGCTCCGCGACTACAAGGAATTTAACGCCTCGGAGTCTCGGCGCAGAGTGGAAATGCATGTACCCCGACTGTCTGCGTGTGGTCTGATTCACATGAAAGTGAGCGCAAGTTTTCTAAATGTTCTCGTAGCGTGTAACTGTGGCAGCACTTCGGACCTGTGTTAATTCGTTCATAAATATTGATATGGTTTTCAAGATTGTTAGGTTTGTCTTCATCAAACGCACTTGGTATCAATGATACAGAGGTCGCAGGAAGAAAGCCCCTTACCAGTTAAAGTACTGGGTAGTCATAATTAAACAGACAATGTCCCGAGTGCTGCAGTGCGAGCTGTATACCTTGCAGGACGCTGTAACATCGTAACTATGTTCACTAGTTGGTACGCTCGCGGAGTATGTTGGAAAAATAATAGTTCCACTTTCTGTTACCAGATGAAAATATAATGTCGTAAGCTGTCAGAATGTGATGTGGGTGCAGGGAAAGGGGGTGAACGATCAAATACGTGATAACGGTGGTTCGTTTATCAGGATATGGTAGCAAGTTCAAAAATGTTCGGATGTGTGTGAAATCTTATGGGACTTAACTGCTAAGGTCATCAGTCCCTAAGCTTACACACTACTTAACTTAAATTATCCTAAAGACAAACACACACACCCATGCCCGAAGCAGGACTCGAACCTCCGCCGGGACCAGGTCGTAAGTAGCAACATGTTTTCAGTATGGGCTCCCGACTCAGCAACAGGCTGCATCCGTTAGCATGGCGTGGTCGACAGTTGCTCGCAGCATACCCGGTGTTATCAAGGCGCTATCCTTCAGACCAGGAAGAGTCCGGATACATACCTGATAGACACGATCTTTCAGATATCCCCACAAGTAGATGGTTGGTTGGTTGTTTCGGGGAAGGAGACCAGACAGCGAGGTCATCGGTCTCATCGGATTAGGGAAGGACGGGGAAGGAAGTCGGCCGTGCCCTTTGAAAGGAACCATCCCGGCATTTGCCTGGAGCGATTTAGGGAAATCACGGAAAACCTAAATCAGGATGGCCGGACGCGGGATTGAACCGTCGTCCTCCCGAATGCGAGTCCAGTGTCTCACCACTGCGCCACCTCGCTCGGTCCCCCCACAAGTAGAGGTCACATGGATATAGGTGAGGAAATCTGGAAGGCCACACATCCTGAAATTACCTAGAGATTGTGTGGTCGTTACAGAAGGTTTCTCGAAGAAAATATTTCATCTGGCATTCGACATACGGTGTCGCCACATACTGCATGAAAATAGTGGCGCGGTCACAGCTGCATTCTTGCAACGCTGTAATCACGTGTTGCACAAGGAGGTCCTTATAACGCGCCGGTGCTACTGTACACCTATCAGGCCCGCGAAGTGTCACGTCTTCTCGATGCAAACCGCTTTTCATGTAGCGCCTCCCACTACAGTTCGTTGCTACCTCTGTCACATTTCCACCCTGACTAAAGAGGCCCGTAACGAATCGTGCAGCTCTCTTTGAACATCAATCTTGGATCTTTTCTGTTTCTTCTGTTAATCCTGCCCGGTTAGTACCTTGGACCGATGGACAGTGTTAGAGAATCGGTTAAACAAGAGAATTAAACTTCCTCGGAATTCTTCCCATCCAAACTAGGAGGCGTCACCAGTCAACATTTCTTTGTAATACTGGACGTGACAGCATACATCATGTGGACAGTGCTGAAAGCGTTTGAAGTAAATGACCATACGCCACAGACTAGTAACGTGTAACGAAAATGAACAGGACCCACAGAAAATGTATTGTATCTCACAAATGGCTAACACGTCAGGACAATTCAAAAGATTTCATTCTGACTTCTGAAACAGTTTCAACGGTCTGTATAATCTGGTAATACGCAGAAGAGTACACAGAGTTAATCAGTTGAATCAATCAGCAGCTGGCCATGCCTCCTTTCCACGAGTGAGAACGCGAAAATTGTAAAGGGAGGCTAAGGCTTGGCATTAGTAAGCAGGTTCAGATGGATGTAGATTCATGTAGAATGAAGAGATGAAGAGGCTCTCGCAGAGTCGTCTAGCATGCAGAGCAGCACAAAACCAGTCTTCGGACTGAGGACCAAAGCAGCAGCAACAATGGGATGGCAGGCTATTAAAAAAAAAAACGGAAGCTTTAACAGTCTATCGACATTAGACTAAGAAATAAAACTACACTGTTCAAAAAACGTTTTGGTTTGAACCATCAGCATATACACAAACGTGAGTTAGCTTACGTTGTAGAGGCACAGGGAATGAAAAAAATGAGTCGTATGAAACAAACAAGTTACTGCGTAATAAAGACAAACCGATAACCAAACTCAAGGTAGTCTTTCGAAACTGAACAGCTGTGTAATAAAAATGTACTACTGCCAAACAATCAGTGCCGCGTTGCTCCACGGCGTGCCATGTTTGGATCCGCTTCCACATGGTGCTCAAGACATTAGTGATTAAGTCTGTCTATAGGAATTCCAGCGTTAACGAGAGTCCCTGAAACGATTTGGTGCAAGTTTCAACATGTGTGTGCTATCGTGCTGAATAGCGTTCATGTCAGGGATACCGTGGGCCATCCCGTTGGGGTTATTCCTGCCCCACGCCCTCCCTCCCCCTCCTCCACCCCCACCCCCTCTCCTCCCCCTCCCCCGTCCTTCCTGAACGAAAGTGTTCACGAGGTGGTGCACTCGTGCTTGATATTCCCGAAAGGCGAAACCATCGACGAAATGTTGACTGTTGGACTGTAGGATACTGTCCCGACGCTCCACGAGATGATATTTGATGATTCCATAAAAAAATATCTTCCTCTAGTATTTGGGATTTTTACTGATTTGGTTGTGCACTGTTTTGGGACTGTCAGGGAGCAGCGATGGGTGAGAAATGTGATCTGTGGATCTTAAGATTAATTGAGTAATAGGTAATGACGGATTTGTCAGGAGAGTATTTTGGAAAGGATGTGGACTGGAAAAGATGGGGTTAATGACCCCAAAGTTAGGTGTTGGCAAGGGAGGAAAATGTGTGAAGCGAAGAGCAGCTCAGAGGTGGAAAGAAAAGGTGCACCCTGTGAAATCTTGAAGGATGGGTGGATCTGTTCATCTGGAGACGTCACATCATTTATGAACTTCTGACTAAATTGCTAGATTAGGTTCTGTGACACACATTCTTTAACATATTGGACGTTCATGCTGCAATGAATTTCAGTAGGCTTAACACATCACAAAGAAATCTAATAATAGACGTTTCCTGTGTCAATCAATTTGCTAGTGTTGCGATATCTTTACGCTATTCCTGTGCTGGATTTTTGGCACGATGCTGCCACCCAAGAATCATGCAGAACGCTATGAATATGCTGACCGTCATACTTGTTGATGGTGCTACTTTTTTTTGTTAGACATCGACGATTTTAATTTGACTCTCACTCGAACATTCCCACCTTAGAGACCCAAGTAAAACGTGAATGACAGAATCAGTTCTTGAGTGCGCTATTCAGTTTTGGACTATGTGTATCTACGTGATTAATTTTAACTCTAAGAGTGTTGATGATAGAGAAATAGTTTTGCAAGTTACGTTACACGGAGCCACGGCATATACAAAGGGTTTCCACTTACTTGCCATTGATAAACACTGCGCTGCGGCATTCCTGCGCCCCGCACCACTCTCGAAGGGCAGCTGCGCATGCAAGGGAGAAACCTTCAAAGCGCGTGCCTGCGGTCGAAGCCCCATCCCGGCGCCTTAATGTCAACTAGGCTGGAATTGCCGCCATCTAAAGTTCAATAGCTGATAAGCCATGATTTCAAGCCGCACATACTCCGCATACTGAATTCATCCAAACTGCTGTAGTGTAGTACAGATTTTTAGTTGCAACTGATGCACTCTGCTGTCACTCATGCAGGAATTTGACAGTTAACACTACACTTTTTCATATATACACTCTAAGTTCCCTTGTGATGTATCCTCGTTATGCGCGTATTTTTCTCAAATTGGGCTATTCCGTCTCTCAAATTATTTTTGCGGCTTCGCAAGTGAGTAACATTAGGTTGTTTGATGACGTTAATCCTTCTTAAGCTGTTGGGATGGACGCAACCACAAAGGCTGCGTGATATTTAACCCTTTCCACTTAATCTAGGGAAGCCTGTGTTAACTCGATATTGAAGTGTGGCAGTTGTGTTCAGAGACAGGTTGTAATTATTACGTTCAAGTTGGCAGGCTCGAAATGGCTGGTTCTTCACGCACAGTCATTTCTGAGGAAGATATTTTAGAGGAATGTCTAATTGAAAACGAGAGTGAGAATGATTTTCATTAAAATGATTCTGACGATGTCGCTGATTCATTTGTAACAATTCGAGTGACATGACGATGGAAACAATTCACCCTGAAGAGATTCGAAAAATACTACGCAGTAAAAAGTTCTGTACTTTAAAGCTTATGTAAATGTATTGCAGTGAACGCGCAATTTTTTTCTTGTAATGTACACAATAACTGTTGGTCAGTTTCCCCAAAGAGACTCGCATGTGTGGCGCACTTGCCGCTCGCGAAGGCGGCGGCGGTTTCAATGAGAGTGCACAAGGTTAAGCGCTCTATTTTCTTCAGTTGTTTCTTAATCACGGTGAGCAATACACCCCGAATATCAAATACCTGTCGTCATCATTCTGTAACTGCAACATCAAACCGGATATGTTCAGCACCTTGTCTGTATTATGCATGACACTATAACTGCTTCCATCACCTTCTCCATTTCCGCCATACAATGTGGAACAAAATACCCAGTTACATGAATCGTACTCAGATCCACTCCGAACTCAAGAACATATAAAGTTTTATCTGTTGTAATCGGCGTAGCCTCAATCTCAGCGTATCTCGGTTGTTCAGCATTACGGCCACATTGTGGATAGTATCTATATTTTCCTCATCCCTATCTGCTTTCTTTCTTCCATCTCATCTGTTACCCTGACTGTATTCTTTATCGCTCTCCCCGGCAACAGTTAAGTCTTCTGCAGATTTTATTCCATCTGTAACGCCGCCGCCCGCATCTCGTGGTCGTGCGGTAGCGTTCTCGCTTCCCACGCCCGGGTTCCCGGGTTCGATTCCCGGCGGGGTCAGGGATTTTCTCTGCCTCGTGATGGCTGGGTGTTGTGTGCTGTCTTTAGGTTAGTTAGGTTTAAGTAGTTCTAAGTTCTAGGGGACTGATGACCATAGATGTTAAGTCCCATAGTGCTCAGAGCCATTTTTTTTTGTAACGCCGCCATACACATCTGTCACAATAGCTATGCCGCATCGACCTTGTTAATGGGCTGTAGTAATTTGCTATCAGAGAATCAAAGTTAGCAGTGATATGAGATCACCCTGGACAAATTTCCCGTTACCGTGCGCGAAGCAGTCGCAGCCCACTACTTCACTTGGTACTAATGGACCGTATAGCGGGGCTGGCTAGGGCGCATATATAAAGGGACCGACCCCGTGTTTAAAATAGTTTTCTCCTTCCATCACTGACTGGTCGATACCAAGGGCACTCTACACAATTGAGTAACGTTAATGTGACCACCGCCTACGACCGACGACACCATATAGTAACCATTCACAGACGGCGGGTGGCAGCACTACAGGGTGACAGTTATTGAACTATATGAAATAAAATCGTCACTACTTCTGAATGGTTTGCGTCAGAACGTACAAACTGCACGGTTGGCTGCGGAGCATGATGGGAATTAATGTGCGCAGTATGGTTTGGTTTAGCGACGACGCTCACTTTCATTTGGATGGGTTCGTCAATAAGCAAAATTGGTGCATTTTGGGATTGATAATCGGCATTTCGCGATCGAGAAGTCTCTCCCCCTTCAACGGGTGACTGTGTGGTGTGCAGTGCCCTATAACGTAACAATCGGTGCGATATTCCTTGACGGCACGGTGACTACCTACCGGTACGTGAAGGATTTGGAACACGATTTCATTCCCAATTTCCAAAGTGACTCTGATTTCGACAAGAGGTTCATGCAAGACAGAGCTCTACCCTATCAAAGAAGGACAATGTTTTGTGTCCTGTAGGAGCACTTTTGGAACCGCATTATGGTTCTGGGGTACCCAGAGGCCACTGGCATGAGCTTCGATTGGACGCCATATTCTCCGGATCAGGACACTTGCTACTCCTTTTTGTGGGGATATATTAAAGAAAAGGTGTACGGAAATAACCCCAAAATCATCGCTCAGCCGAAAGCAGCCATTCAGAGGGTCATCGACAGCATCGATGTTTCGACACTTCAACGGGTCGTGCAGAATTTCGCTATTCGTGTGCGCCAAATCATCAACAATGATAGCAGGCAAATCGAACATGTCATAACCTAAATCAGAATATCTGTAGTGACGTTCACATGTTTGATAAAGTGTGTGCACGCCGTAGTTTGTAACTAAATTACGTTTTCTTTCATACAGTTAAATAATTGTCGACCTGTATATAAAGCGTGTCGGTGAGACGCGAACAACAGTGTCATCGTTGTCGTAATGTGGAAACGGACCGCTTTATCTGAGTCCAAAAAAGGGCACGATCATTAGCTTTCGGTCGAATAGTGGAAGCATTTCCGAAACGGCTAAGATGGTAAAATGTTCTCGTTCCGCCGTGGGTGAAGTATGAAGTGCACGGCAAAACGGTGTTATCCAAAACCGACGCCGAGGGAGCTGCGATGTGTCGTGGGCCCTAAATGACAGGGGTGAGCGACAGGGCGAATAGACGTGTAACTGTCGAGCAACCGACTGCAGCGGATGAACCGAGGGGCTCCCAGCACCGAACGTTGCTGCGTGTGGGCCACGGCAGCAGGCGCCACACCCATACCGACTGCTGTTCATGGACGACGAAGGCTGCAGTTTGCACACCAGTGCCGCAACTGGAAGTCCACTGACTGGCGGCAAGTGGCGTTTTCAGGTGCACCGCGTTTTGTGCTCCGTCGGACAGATGGCCGTTGGCGTGTACTGCGGGAAACGTCTGAAAGCAAATATGGAGGGAGTGTTATGGTCTAGAGAACGTTTTCCTGGCATACTTTAGGTGATCTCGTCATTCTGCAAGGCACGATGGATCGACACAAGTACGCATCTACCCTCGGGGACTTTGCCACTTCTACATGCAGTTTGGTTTCTCCTATACACGATAGCATACACCAGCATCGCAATTCAACGTCTCACACAGCTCGAAATGTACGTGTGTGGTTCGAAGAGCACCAGAATGAGTTTGCCGTACTGCCCTGACTACTAATCATTCTGGATTTAAGCCCAATCGCGAATCTAGGGAACACCTCCATCGGACTGTTTGTGCCACGGATGCGCAGCTGGCCGTGGCACTGATTCCTCATCCCCGCCGTATCTCACCAACTCTCTTCCTGCATATCTCGAAGCGGTCCGCACGTCACAAGGTGCTTATTCACGCTTTTGACAGGTGGTCATGTTAACATGTCTGGAGAGTGTAATACGAGCTACAAAGAAGGAAAAGTGCCCGATCGTCTTCCCACCCACGCCCTGCCCCCGCACCTTCGAGATACTGCAGAGATCATATTCTACAACGTATTCTAATGCATCCCAGACGCACCGCTACGGTTTCTCACCCCATCTAGACACTTAGCCCAAGCATGCAACACTTGCGTGCAAATACAGGCGACACCGACAGAAGACACCAACAGATCACTCACGAAAGTGTGTTCATACAGAATTCACTCAGAGATTTCAGGGAGCGATGCGGTTGTTTGTAGTATACGCGATCTCAAATTTCCTTTTCGTACCACAAATGTCTGTTATCACACCAGGCACTGCCATCCATGTACACTCCTGGAAATGGAAAAAAGAACACATTGACACCGGTGTGTCAGACCCACCATACTTGCTCCGGACACTGCGAGAGGGCTGTACAAGCAATGATCACACGCACGGCACAGCGGACACACCAGGAACCGCGGTGTTGGCCGTCGAATGGCGCTAGCTGCGCAGCATTTGTGCACCGCCGCCGTCAGTGTCAGCCAGTTTGCCGTGGCATACAGAGCTCCATCGCAGTCTTTAACACTGGTAGCATGACGCGACAGCGTGGACGTGAACCGTATGTGCAGTTGACGGACTTTGAGCGAGGGCGTATAGTGGGCATGCGGGAGGCCGGGTGGACGTACCGCCGAATTGCTCAACACGTGGGGCGTGAGGTCTTCACAGTACATCGATGTTGTCGCCAGAGGTCGGCGGAAGGTGCACGTGCCCGTCGACCTGGGACCGGACCGCAGCGACGCACGGATGCACGCCAAGACCGTAGGATCCTACGCAGTGCAGTAGGGGACAGCACCGCCACTTCCCAGCAAATTAGGGACACTGTTGCTCCTGGGGTATCGGCGAGGACCATTCGCAACCGTCTCCATGAAGTTGGGCTACGGTCCCGCACACCATTAGGCCGTCTTCCGCTCACGCCCCAACATCGTGCAGCCCGCCTCCAGTGGTGTCGCGACAGGCGTGAATGGAGGGACGAATGGAGACGTGTCGTCTTCAGCGATGAGAGTCGCTTCTGCCTTTGTGCCAATGATGGTCGTATGCGTGTTTGGCGCCGTGCAGGTGAGCGCCACAATCAGCATTGCATACGACCGAGGCACACAGGGCCAACACCCGGCATCATGGTGTGGGGAGCGATCTCCTACACTGGCCGTACACCACTGGTGATCGTCGAGGGGACACTGAATAGTGCACGGTACATCCAAACCGTCATCGAACCCATCGTTCTACCATTCCTAGACCGGCAAGGGAACTTGCTGTTCCAACAGGACAATGCACGCCCGCATGTATCCCGTGCCACCCAACGTGCTCTAGAAGGTGTAAGTGAACTACCCTGACCAGCAAGATCTCCGGATCTGTCCCCCATTGAGCATGTTTGGGATTGGATGAAGCGTCGTCTCACGCGGTCTGCACGTCCAGCACGAACGCTGGTCCAACTGAGGCGCCAGGTGGAAATGGCATGGCAAGCCGTTCCACAGGACTACATCCAGCATCTCTACGATCGTCTCCATGGGAGAATAGCAGCCTGCATTGCTGCGAAAGGTGGATATACACTGTACTAGTGCCGACATTGTGCATGGTCTGTTGCCTTTGTCTATGTGCCTGTGGTTCTGTCAGTGTGATCATGTGATGTATCTGACCCCAGGAATGTGTCAATAAAGTTTCCCCTTCCTGGGACAATGAATTCACGGTGTTCTTATTTCAATTTCCAGGAGTGTATATGCGACCATTTTTGCAACTGACGGCACTCCCTGCCCTAACATGAAAGTAATGGTCCGCAGTTCACCTGACCTACGATTTAGCTGTTCAGCCAGTGCAACGGCATTGAACATCTGACAACAGTCCCCTTTCAATCATCATCTAATTCAGGGGCAGAGCGGTTGGTCAGACTTTTGTGCCGTTCCTCTTATTTCAGAAATGGCTCTGAGCACTATGGGACTTAACTTCTGTGGTCATCAGTCCCCTAGAACTTAGAACTACTTAAACCTAACTAACCTAAGGACATCACACACATCCATGCCCGAGGCAGGATTCGAACCTGCGACCGTAGCAGTCGCGCGGTTCCGGACTGAGCGCCTTAACCGCGAGACCACCGCGGCCGGCTCTTATTTCAGACACAAATTATTTGTTATTTTTAACATTACATGGGAAAACTACAGTTAAGGAGAATAAATAGTTCTGTTAAACAGTAATATAGATTGCTTCAGCGACGAGTAAGAAGGCGGTTCCCAAACTTGGAGCCGGCCGTTGTGGCGCTTCAGTCCGGCACCGCGCTGCTGCTATGGTCGCAGGTTCGAATCCTACCTCGGGCATGGATGTGTGTGATGTCCTTAGGCTAGTTAGGTTTAATTAGTTCTAAGTCTATGGGACTTATGACATCAGATATTAAGTCCCATAGTGCTCAGAGCCATTTGAACCATTTGATTTGAACCCAAACTTGGAACGCAAGCAGAGAGACTGGCAACGCCGTATGGTGCCGAAAGGACTCCAGTGGAATGCACAGCCCGAGGCCCCGAGAAAGTCGTGAGAATGGATCTAACCCAGATATTTTAAACGACGGGTAACTAACAACATACAGGCACGAAATTAATAGTTTTTCTATACCAGATAATAATTGTTAGAGACTGCTCTAGCCATAATAAATGTCAGGCGCAGCCTAACTGTCATTAAACCTTTGTTATCATTATTACTCTATGCTGTAAATTATTTGCCTAAAGAAACAAATGACGATTAATAATGTTCTAAGGACGTACAAATTGATATGACGCTCGACCCGCGAGGAGGCGGTCCAGCAAATATCCCCACCTGCCACTCCACGATACGCCACGCCCCAGGGCATCATCGACCATGCGCGCCGATTAAACACGGTGGCGATTTAATATCGCAGTATATCGACCTCTACAACGAATCAGAGGCCAGCCTGCTGTCGAAGCGGTGTAGTATTCTGCCGGCGTGCAAACAGAGCCGCAAGCGTGTGCTGCGGCCGAAATACTCTCGAACGCGATATAAATCTCACGGCAACAAGTCAGCTTATGGAGCTGTTCGTCTCGCTTTATGTCTGTGAGTATAGTAGTTGTGCTTGCCCACGCATCTCTCTCAAATGGTGCTTCAGACTGCCGTTGTTCAAACAGTTTTCGCTTCACACTTCGTGAATCTTATCGCTCGAGAACGCAGTCCTACGTGTCGCAGCGGGTGGGCTGCATTGAGTACATTAACAGACTTCAGAACATTGGCATCGGATCACGATACCAACATTTTCAAGTAAGGAATGTATATTCAGCACTTTCATATCTACTACATGTTATTTATGTCCACTGACATTCAGTAAGCATATGATATATGGTAAGTTGTGAATTAATGTGAGTATGGCATATAAAATAGTACGGTATTTTTGGAGATTGAGCGTACTCTTTCTTATGTTATTATGAAGTAATATTCCCAAGCCTGTTTTTATTCCACTAGGGCAGGGGATTTTCTGTGTCAAGTGCGTATTATGTGCAACGGGTACTCTTAAATTCTCGGGTGCGGCTGGTCCCGGCGGAGGTTCGAGTCCTCCCTCGGGCATGGGTGTGTGTGTTTCTCCTTAGGATTATTTAGGTTAAGTAGTGTGTAAGCTTAGGGTCTGATGACCTTAGCAGTTAAGTTCCATAATATTTCACACTCATTTGAACATTTGAACATCTTAAATACTTTTATGTGTACTTTGCACGTGATACTGGAGATTGAAGTTTCTAGCAGTCAGCACACCTGAATTCATAATAGTATCTTGTAATCCAACAAAACACAGATGTTTAATATTAAATGCGGGTTTTTTGTACTCCATGTGTGAAAAGTCATGTTTTTCTTTAGGGGTCAATGCTTTGCTTGTAGAAATATGATTTTGATTGCCAAAATCACTTTTTTTCTCGACTCTCTTCAGGATTGAATGACCACGATATCTGATGTGAAATTTGTGACTACAAATATTTAAAAACCCCAGTGAGATTTAATTTTTGACAATCTGTGCCCAAACCACCAAAGGAGCGGTGACCATCAACTTAGAGCTGGACAGTGGAGGAGGGAGCCAAACAGAGCAAACTCATATAAGGTTGCTTCTGTTTCCAAGCCAGAAGGTTAGTAATTCGATTTAGGATATGTAATGAAAGTATTGTTCTCTGGGGTTGGTTGACTGCTCAGATGACATTCTGCTAGTATTTCAGAGAGTTGTGATCCGCTTCGAGCGTAACTACAGTATGTGACAATAGATACACAATATAATCTTGTACTACTGACAGCTTACAGGCTACTATCATCAAACATTTTAAGCGTCATAAAGCAACTAGAGACAATTCCAATTAAGATATGCACACTTAACTTGAGATATACTGTTTGCAAAAACTTTAATTTTTTTCTGTCAGACAATAGCGATCAAAGGCACCTAGAGTTGTTTATGTCCAGTGTTAAATTACTTGCCACAGTAAAATTTCCGACCCCTGACACTTCTCTTTTAGAGGCGGCATCTTACGTGATTTAAATGTAAAATCAGTAGTCAATGGTTAATAAGATGAAAAATTAGGGTTTACGGTTTGACCTGCTGCCGGCCGGAGTGGCCGTGCGGTTCTAGGTGCTACAGTCTGGAGCCGAGCGACCGCTACGGTCGCAGGTTCGAATCCTGCCTCGGGCATGGATGTGTGTGATGTCCTTAGGTTAGTTAGGTTTAATTAGTTCTAAGTTCTAGGCGACTGATGACCTTAGAAGTTAAGTGGCATAGTGCTCAGAGCCATTTTGACCTGCACTCAAATCAATTGGTGGGAAGTAATTTGCACACAATATAGATGGCCGTCCTTTCAACGTCAAAGTGTACGACATTGCATCCGAACGTCAACTGATGAATGAATGTTTAAACATCCTGCTTATATACGTTAGTTCTTGTTCTTATTCTTCTTTGTGAACGTCAAGAGAAAGGTGATGCAAAGATGTCCGCAGAGGTATGTATTAAAGTCCTGATACCGTTGATAATTGTATAGTACGTATCTTCTGTGAGTGAAGTGCTGTTGTAATTCTTCGGGTGGCTGCAGGTCATCAAAGGAGTCGGAATAGTACAGTGCCCCAGCGTCTTTGATAACGTACACCACCCAGTGGGTGCCGGGACCTCCGGCAACATCTAAATTCACAATACCGCAGTCACCAGATTTCCACATAGTCTTAGGTAATGTATCCCTCATAAACACACCAAAGAATCTTGGTATCTTGAATTTATGCCTAACAAACTTAAGAAGTCTGTATATGTGAGTGGTCGATCTGGTAGGAAGGCTAATGGGCTTTTTTTAATTTATGAATTGACCGAGATCCTTCCTGTATGGCTTCAAGTATAGGCTTTTTCCAATGGCTGCGGCCTCCATCATGCGGTTATGTCTTCTAACTGGGATTGCGAGTTTTGCGCATTCTTGACCTTTCGAGCGATAGCTGCAGCCCCACCGGCGAGCGAACCTACCGCTGAGAGCGCGGAGAGGACCGGGATGAGAAAAGGAATAAACCGACTTATGTCATGGGAATTGGTAGAACACGAGGTGCTTGAACCGATCTTCTTGTTCTTCTCGTTGGTGATTCTTTGTCCTTCATTGCGTTTTAGCCGCATACATCGCTGTCAGGATACAGTTCTTCGAACAACCCTTCTTGTTTAGTGCGCGACGTGCGGCGTTCATAACTCGCTTGAAATTCATCACTCCAAATCCTAACTTGATTTTTCCGCGCATGGTTTTATCAACTGCGAATGTCGCGATGCGTTGACCTATACCAATAGCTTTTCTTTTCCATATCGCCTTAGCCTTATCAGCTAAAATCCTATCTGCAATGTGACGACTTGATATATATATATATTTGCTGCGTATGCAATGTCGTGTTCCATGCAAGCTTCATCAAGCAGATTCACTCTCTTATTGCCTCGCGCCAATCGTTTCTGAAGCTTTGTCCCAGGTCCACAGTAGTTATACCCCGGGATGTGTAATTCCACAGGTAGTTTGTCCAGAACACCACCACCTCCTCTAATGTCTTCGATCGCGCATGTCAGGCTACTGTGGTGGTTGTGGGCGATGAATGCTCATTATATAGCAAATCGCTGGCATCAATACAACTGTTTTGTGTAACAGGAAAACCAAGCCATTTGACTAGGGCCTTATTTCCAAGTCGTCTTATGACTCTCTACACGAGAAAAAGATCTGGTTCTGAGCTTTTCTGCATCTCCTCAGCGTAGAAGGAGCCTGTAATTTCTTCACCTTTAAACATAAGTTCTAGGACTCGTTCGCTGCACATTTGAAACTGTAAATATCTCAGTTGACCAGTTCGGTAGGTATGATTTCTCAAATGCGGTCTTGTGTTTTGAGATACGCACCAAATCACCTACATTAAATTTCTGTTTGCGTGGATCGAGTATCTCAATGCGAAAGTATACGGTATCCATGAGTGTGCTATCACGAACATAGATTGGCTGCATTTTTATTGCGCTATGCTTGGTTCATTATATTGAGCAATTATTTCTGGGAGGATGTCTGTCCATTTGTATGAGCCGCGAAGGTTAAACCGCATCCACATTCGGCCTTTTATTGTTCTGTTCAAGCGCTCCACGATACTCGCCTTAAGGTGAGTGAATGTCGAGTAGTGATGTATTCCATACCGCTGCATCACTGTCTTGAAGTACCTATTGTACAACTCCCCACCATGATCGGTTTGGAGATTGGCTGGGCATCGATTGGTTCCTGTCTGTACCAAGCGATCGGCAGCATCAGCGACATTTGGACCGGTTTCTGCCTTGACTGGTAATGCCCACGCAAATTTCGAGTATGTATCAATAATAATTAAAATATATTTGAAGCCATTATTCTCATGTGAATATTGCCACATATCTACAAGATCAGCTCGTCGCAAGTCATCCGACCCTTTAATCATTACATGCCTGCGCGGGTATGTTTTGCGTGCTGATTTGTGTAGTTCTCGAACTACAGTCTCCATACTTATTCGATGATACCTCACCCTCGAAGCTCAGAGATTATGGAGACAACTTCATTAGAATGAGCTGTATTACCTGCAGCAGCTGATGCCATGAGCAGGCGTAGTCGATCTATTAGTTCGTTGGGGTCGTCATAATATATATACTGAGGGATTCGATTGTTCACTGCTTTAAGACCAATGTCAATACGATCACCGCTGCTGGTACCGTTGTTGGTGTTTCGGTCTTCAAGTATTGGTTTTATAATGGTTTTATACACTCCTGGAAATTGAAATAAGAACACCGTGAATTCATTGTCCCAGGAAGGGGAAACTTTATTGACACATTCCTGGGGTCAGATACATCACATGATCACACTGACAGAACCACAGGCACATAGACACAGGCAACAGAGCATGCACAATGTCGGCACTATTACAGTGTATATCCACCTTTCGCAGCAATGCAGGCTGCTATTCTCCCATGGAGACGATCGTAGAGATGCTGGATGTAGTCCTGTGGAACGGCGTGCCATGCCATTTCCACCTGGCGCCTCAGTTGGACCGGCGTTCGTGATGGACGTGCAGACCGCGTGAGACGACGCTTCATCCAGTCCCAAACATGCTCAATGGGGGACAGATCCGGAGATCTTGCTGGCCAGGTTAGTTGACTTACACCTTCTAGAGCACGTTGGGTGGCACGGGATACATGCGGACGTGCATTGTCCTGTTGGAACAGCAAGTTCCCTTGCCGGTCTAGGAATGGTAGAACGATGGGTTCGATGACGGTTTGGATGTACCGTGCACTATTCAGTGTCCCCTCAACGATCACCAGTGGTGTACGGCCAGTGTAGGAGATCGCTCCCCACACCATGATGCCGGGTGTTGGCCCTGTGTGCCTCGGTCGTATGCAGTCCTGATTGTGGCGCTCACCTGCACGGCACCAAACACGCATACGACCATCATTGGCACCAAGGCAGAAGCGACTCTCATTGCTGAAAACGACACGTCTCCATTCGTCCCTCCATTCACGCCTGTCGCGACACCACTGGAGGCGGGCTGCACGATGTTGGGGCGTGAGCGGAAGACGGCCTAACGGTGTGCGGGACCGTAGCCCAGCTTCATGGAGACGGTTGCGAATGGTCCTCGCCGATACCCCAGGAGCAACAATGTCCCTAATTTGCTGGGAAGTGGCGGTGCGGTCCACTACGGCACTGCGTAGGCTCCTACGGTCTTGGCGTGCATCCGTGCGTCGCTGCGGTCCGGTCCCAGGTCGACGGGCACGTGCACCTTCCGCCGACCACTGGCGATAACATCGATGTACTGTGGAGACCTCACGCCCCACGTGTTGAGCAATTCGGCGGTACGTCCACCCGGCCTCCCGCATGCCCACTATACGCCCTCGCTCAAAGTCCGTCAACTGCACATACGGTTCACGTCCACGCTGTCGCGGCATGCTACCAGTGTTAAAGACTGCGATGGAGCTCCGTATGCCACGGCAAACTGGCTGACACTGACGGCGGCGGTGCACAAATGCTGCGCAGCTAGCGCCATTCGACGGCCAACACCGCGGTTCCTGGTGTGTCCGCTGTGCCGTGCGTGTGATCATTGCTTGTACAGCCCTCTCGCAGTGTCCGGAGCAAGTATGGTGGGTCTGACACACCGGTGTCAATGTGTTCTTTTTTCCATTTCCAGGAGTGTATTTCCTGCTGCTTAGGCTTTTGGTGATCTTGTGTACACCAGTCATGTGTAGTGTTTCACGGTACATGTCCTTATCATTAACTGAATAATTTATAGGTTTTTTGGTAGGTCTTAGGAAAATAAGATTCAAGGTTCATTAAGCCTGGTCTTCGGTCAAACCGTCTATCACCTATTTGTATTTTGTCTTGTGTTACAGTTATGGGATGCGCGCCCAACATGTACGGTCTTCCCGGGCTAACGCCGAATGTTCTATATATCTGACCTGCAGCATGACTAATAATGAATTCATCAATGGCAAGACTGTCGTAATCGTGCGT
This sequence comes from Schistocerca piceifrons, assembly GCF_021461385.2. Lineage (NCBI taxonomy): Eukaryota > Metazoa > Arthropoda > Insecta > Orthoptera > Acrididae > Schistocerca > Schistocerca piceifrons. The sequence continues at coordinate 7,553,219 of NC_060149.1, forward strand.
TTTAGATTTTGATGAGAGCTGTCGGAGAGATTCAGTAACGGGTTAAAGGTCTCTCTTAGAGTCTGCTGACGGTCAATATGCCCTAACCTCAGCAGCCATAATTTCTCATGGGCTGCTTTACGCGCTTGAATTATTTTCTGCTTGGTCGTCGACATCTCAGCGTATACTAATCAGACATCTCTGCGACGTGGAGCTTTATACATGCATTCATTTTCTTCCGCTTCTTAGTATGATCGTGATCGTCCTCATCAACAACAAGAAGGCCTACATCTATTTTTCCCTGAATAGCATCGACCTTTTCAGTTACGTCGGTTACTTTCTTACTGACTTGATGAACTAGCTCATTTAACGCATTCACCATTCTCAGAAGGGTCTAGTAATACGTCTCTAGTTCCCCGCGCATACCTGAAACTTGATGCGCCATAGCATGAATTTTCGCGTCCGAGCACAAGCGAATGTTGTCTGTGTGCACTGATCCTCTCGGGTTGAGAGGTGGACATACGCGCGAATTTGTCCATGACGTGGCGCAGACTGATGAGCTAACCTCTCTTACCTTGCTATATATGCAAAAACTCTTGAAAGTTTCGTCTGTACCTACCATCACTCAGTTTTCTTGTTTTTATCAATAACGGGAAACCCACACTGTGAATGGTTCTAGCAGTCTGCACATATCTTTACAAAATCATTGAACGACGTATCCGTTCCCGCATGTGCTTGGTAAATGTGTTTTAAATTAAGATTGTCTTGCTTGAAGGCTATAATGAGTTTTGCGTTATCCCTAACAAGTTGTTTGGGGTTTCTGGAATATGTTTAACTTGGATAAAATACGTCAGCACCCATATGACGACCGAAAGAGAAATATTTTCGAATTTGGTCTTGGTTTTCGACGGCAACATTGTCAAATATGGTTTTGCTTTTTCAGGTGGGGGGATATCACAGCTTTCACTGAATGTCGTGTATGTAACACCACATACACCTCGCAATATCTCGTGCAATAGCTGATACTTGGGTTGAAAGAGTGTTTTTGAGAATACACAGACATGTTCACATCGGACACCGTCTACATGCGTTAGCAGAGTCGTGAGGGCAATTATCTTGACGCAATTGGATGGGCCTACAATAATTGCTCTTATATTATAGGGAAGGAGAATTCCTTTTTTCTTCTTTTTCTTCTTCTGCCCTACACTTGAATTTTCACATGACCAATCACCGACAACAAAGTCCTTGTGGCGAGGGTGCTTCACCCAGCCAGCCATGATAGTAAATGAGCCATGTACAAACAAGTACTTGACATATATATATGAAATATAACTGGTAGAATAATAATAATACACTCCTGCAAATGGAAAAAAGAACACATTGACACCGGTGTGTCAGACCCACCATACTTGCTCCAGACACTGCGAGAGGGCTGTACAAGCAATGATCACACGCACGGCACAGCGGACACACCAGGAACCGCGGTGTTGGCCGTCGAATGGCGCTAGCTGCGCAGCATTTGTGCACCGCCGCCGACAGTGTCAGCCAGTTTGCCGTGGCATACAGAGCTCCATCGCAGTCTTTAACACTGGTAGCATGACGCGACAGCGTGGACGTGAACCGTATGTGCAGTTGACGGACTTTGAGCGAGGGCGTATAGTGGGCATGCGGGAGGCCGGGTGGACGTACCGCCGAATTGCTCAACACGTGGGGCGTGAGGTCTCCACAGTACATCGATGTTGTCGCCAGTGGTCGGCGGAAGGTGCACGTGCCCGTCGACCTGGGACCGGACCGCAGCGACGCACGGATGCACGCCAAGACCGTAGGATCCTACGCAGTGCCGTAGGGGACCGCACCGCCACTTCCCAGCAAATTAGGGACACTGTTGCTCCTGGGGTATCGGCGAGGACCATTCGCAACCGTCTCCATGAAGCTGGGCTACGGTCCCGCACACCGGTAGGCCGTCTTCCGCTCACGCCCCAACATCGTGCAGCCCGCCTCCAGTGGTGTCGCGACAGGCGTGAATGGAGGGACGAATGGAGACGTGTCGTCATCAGCGATGAGAGTCGCTTCTGCCTTGGTGCCAATGATGGTCGTATGCGTGTTTGGCGCCGTGCAGGTGAGCGCCACAATCAGGACTGCATACGACCGAGGCACACAGGGCCAACACCCGGCATCAGGGTGTGGGGAGCGATCTCCTACACTGGCCGTACACCACTGGTGATCGTCGAGGGGACACTGAATAGTGCACGGTACATCCAAACCGTCATCGAACCCATCGTTCTACCATTCCTAGACCGGCAAGGGAACTTGCTGTTCCAACAGGACAATGCACGTCCGCATGTATCTCGTGCCACCCAACGTGCTCTAGAAGGTGTAAGTCAACTACCCTGGCCAGCAAGATCTCCGGATCTGTCCCCCATTGAGCATGTTTGGAACTGGATGAAGCGTCGTCTCACGCGGTCTGCACGTCCAGCACGAACGCTGGTCCAACTGAGGCGCCAGGTGGAAATGGCATGCCAAGCCGTTCCACAGGACTACATCCAGCATCTCTACGATCGTCTCCATGGGAGAATAGCAGCCTGCATTGCTGCGAAAGGTGGATATACACTGTACTAGTGCCGACATTGTGCATGCTCTGTTGCCTTTGTCTATGTGCCTGTGGTTCTGTCAGTGTGATCATGTGATGTATCTGACCCCAGGAATGTGTCAATAAAGTTTCCCCTCCTGGGACAATGAATTCACGGTGTTCTTATTTCAATTTGCAGGAGTGTATTTGTGTGTAGCCAGTATAGTTCGATCACTTAACAGATTGAGCTATACTGTCTACACAAAGAAAACAGGTGTGAAGAGTAAGATGATCATAATTTGAGTAGAATTTTTTAAAAAAATTATTGGAATAAATTGATTATAATGGGAATGGTGGTATGAAATAAAAGACAAACACGAGTTCAACCACCAGTGGTTGAAGTCGTCGTGTCGTGAGCAGATCGCGCGTCTTCACCACACAAGTTGCTGAGTGGGACGGAGGGCAGCAACTCCTTGTCCTGCTCCAACATGTGAGCTAGGTGGGCTACAGGATCCCACGTGGTCGTACTGGAACAGGTGAGCCGACTGCCGCTGGTGTAGGTCTGGATGAGATGGTTGACGAGGCTCATGATGATGCAGGTCCGGACGCGTCTGCGGAGCTCGACTTTGTTGATAAAAGACGATGAAGCATTAGATATTAGCGAATACGTGACAACTTTGAAGAATAATAATAAGGATAATGAACGAGATAGAATAATGTGAAGTATGATACTTTTCCGTACTATCCTGTTCTGTGTGACTGCGCTGGAGGTCGACTGCTGCTGCTGCTGTTGGCGCTTCATGATTGTTCTTCTTAGTCTCCCGCTGACTCACTGACCAAGACTGAGGCCTCGGATCTGCTGAGCTTAACCTATATCTCCTACAATGACGTCATAGGATACTTGATTCCTATTGGTAGAAGTCGAACACGTGACTCAATTAAGGGATCGTATTGGTTCCAGCCATTTCCCCCACCCCACAACGTCATCAGCTGACGTGATGACAGAGCCCTCTGGTGGCGGCGATAGGAACTAGACACGCACCACAGTTGCTAGGTCCCCTTGTTAACTGTTGAAATGATGTTGCATTATTCACTATACTTAAAGTTGTTACTAACTGTATTTGCCATTTTCTTAATCTTGTTTATGGTTCTTGGAACCATACCAGTTTAAGTAATCCCACTAGCTACTTAAATTATGTGACAATTGAAAGTAAAGACTCTTTCTCAGCAAGTGCAGCGACCAGTAAAATCTTTTCTTCTGCAACAGAACTTTTCCTATAATTAATAACAATACTGCCTGATTGTATAGAGTGACTTCACGTGCAACTTTCTTAAGCTCACAGTAATCTTTACTGTTTCAAAACATGATATTTTCGTGACAGTTACCTAAAATAATAGTAGTTCATGCTATTTCCAGTCAGACTTTGTTAGTAGGTTCTTATGTCCTTCTGTATTTGTTCATTATACCGCATTTGTTCATCATACGCCAATAGTAACTATTGCTGTGAGACAGTGTGTATTGCTGCATTTGTTGGTCAGTCTATGTTCTGCAAAGGGTTAGCTGTTGTGTTGTTTGCTAGGGCAAGTTACTGTATGATATTGACAGTAACTGTCTTAGACGAGATTAGTTAGGGCATCAAGTGAGGCTAGTTTTCCTAGATCAAGCTTAATTCCGCTTTGCCGTAAAGCTTGATACCGCATTGCCTAATTAGGCTGACGATCGCACGTATATGTAATTACAGTTTACTTTCGTATCAGTAGAACATCAGTTCAAAACCTCTTTGCGTTGCTGTTGTTACTCTTTCACTAACTTCGTGATAACGAAAGTATAGTCTGATTATTTGTCGTTAGGTACAGTCATGGTCAGGTTAAACCATTCGCAGAAGGTTATCATTATCGGCGATTGACAGTTTCGTAAGGGCTGTTAGTGCTACAGGCAGAAAGGGTCAAACAAGTGAGAAAGGCACAGTGTTGATTTTATTATTAATTGCTGCTTACACAATTTGTTCAGTGTGAGCACCGGAGAAGTCGACGACACGCTGGATCCGAAAAACGCTTGATTTGCACCTGGAGGTCAAAACTGGAACTAATTTTTTCCAGCGTAAGTCGGTTTCATATTTAAGCATTAGCTTATTTACCGTTAGCTAATCTACCATACCGTAGAAAACGTGGAAAATCGACAGCTGAAAAAAGATTCTACTTGTAAATGCATTCCAACGCTTGCCGGACCCACTATTGCCGCTACGTTATGACTAATCTGCATAGCGCCCAATGTTCGTGTTGCCACAGCTGTGTGGCAGGACCACTTGCCTATTGCCAGCCACGTGTTTCCGCACCGCGAGCAAGGTGAGTGATGAGGTACGAACGCTGCTCACACGTATTTCTCACGCGGATGCGGTGCACTAGTTCTGTAGTGGACTCCCTCCTTTCAGCAGGCGAAGAAGGTGCTCATTTGACCAGCGTGGAGACGCCAGCCTCCGCCTAATGCAACGGCCATTTCCCGTTCTCTCGTGGGAGGCTATGAGGAAACGAAGAAGGTGCACATTCGCATACATCCATAAGGAACGAATCAACTTCAACAGTGTGTATCATAAGATACGAATGCTGTTTTATTCCCATAGTGGTCGCTGCATACCTTACGCCTCAGCAATGTGGAGAACGCGTTAAACTGCGGTAGTGCTGCCTCTCCGCTGGTCCTCGAAATATGCGCCAGGCGAACTGCAGCATGATCGTATTCCCAATACGTCAAATTCCACGTGTATGTCGTTCGTAAATACACTGGTGTCCTAAATTAACCTATCAAAACGCTTTTCCCCCGTCCTGTCTCTAATTCACGTTGTAATCATACAAACCGTCAGAAGATGTTCTTACGATCGTGTTCTCCCGGAAGATGGCATTTCGGTCAACGGAAAACAAGGTCGACGACGACATCAGGGCACCTATCAAATGAATTAGTGTTTGCTGGATAGTCCAACATCCACAATCGCTGCGTACACGGTCACAGTCGGTGCAGTATGGCATAGAGAAGACGCCTACCAGACTCTCTGCGGTGGAGGGCCATATGGAGAATGGAGGGACGACAGTCGCAAACTCGTGTGGCCCGATAGCTTAACGTGAGTCGTTCTGTTTTTCCTCGGATGTGGGGACAGTTTAGAGATCGAAACTGACTCCCGGAGACCGTGGTAGGGCCGACCACATGTGACATCAGAAAGAGAGGACCGTTATTTGCCTGTTAAGGACACTATTGTACTACCTTGGTACTGCATGGCAACTGGCATCTGGCCTCGCAGCATTCACTGGACGTGATGTATCAAGGCAGACGGTGCACAGAAGGCTTCGGCAGCGTGATCTTTATTTTCGAATATCTGCTGTATTTGTTGTTCTGACGCGTCGTCACACAAGGGAACGTCTGAGGTGGAGTCACCAAAATGCCACTTGGACGGTCGGGCAATGGGCCGATGTTCTTTTCACAGGCGAGTCCGGATTTGGTCTGGAGAGTGATTCTCGGCGGATTCACATCTAAAGGGGATGTGGGGAACGATTTCGAGACCCGAACATTGTGGAAAGAGACCGATATCGAGGAGGAGCACTAATAGTGTGCGCAGCGATTATGTTGACCACTCGAACACCTCTTCATGAAATTGTGCGGGTGAATAGAAAAGGTTTAACTGCTGTCAGGTATCGTGACAATGTCTTGGGAGCCCCTGTACAGTTGTTGCGAGGTGCTGTGCTGATGGACGAGTGGTTGATGTTCTCTTGAAAACGGAAGATACTGCACGCATGCCATGGCCTGCTCGCTCTCCCGATTTGAATCGCACAGAGGACGTCTGGGATGCACAGGGGAGACGGGTCGCATCACGTCAGCATCCACTAACCACTCTGCAAGACTAGCGAGCGGCTCCGCAGGAAGAATGGGCGTTATTGCCTCAACACGACAATGATGACGTTATCCACAGCATGCTCCGTTGTTGTCAGGCCTGTATCACTGCCAGAAGTGTTCACGCCCCATAGTGAGCACATTAATCAGTTGTCGCAATGTGTGTGCAAAACTGTTAAGCTGGAAAAAACAAAGAAAATTTCCTTCTACTGTTATGCATGTTGCAACTGTTTACGTGCTGTATTCCTTATATTGTTTCTACTCTGCTATCACCTGTTTATTCAGTTTTGTGGCAAAAGATACGCAACCTTGCAAAATTTTCGTTTTCTGCTTTAAATATGGACACCGGTGTACAATGGACACTTGGGAATCTTTCTAGAAATTGTAATGAATGATATTCGAATTAAATTACCATAAAATTCAGTTAAAGCATCTGACGAGGGATCTGGTGGAAAGCGTACGCTGGACGAGGAAGCTAGTAGCAAATCCCTGTCTAAAGCACAGGACATCCCATCTGCGTGAGGTATGTCTTATGAAAGAGCGTATTGTAGAGATTTAACTGGATAAAAAAGTACTGAAAGCAATGCTTGCATCTAGTAATCCTTCAACCCCGTTCACATCGCTGTAGGAGGAATTCAGTTAACAGCTGAAGCTGTCATTTGTTACGCTGTCGGGGAACCAGTCTACAAAAATATATTCTCACAAGTATAAAGCACACTCTGCTAAGCCGCTTTTCAATCGTTTTCCGGGTTTTCTTTTTAGTGCGGAACTCGATGTAACGTCAAGTATTTTTACAGCGCATACAAACGACAAGGCCACATGGGATCAAATGACAGGACAGAGGAATTTAGCACAGTGGTTAGCAAAAGCACTGGAGACTTTCAAAGCTATAGTGTGCCTCACTGAATCATTCACGCAGGAGAAACAACAAAATACATAACACGTAAGTATAATTTACTTCGTATGGATGTGTACTGCGATCGATGACCATTTTCTTAGCGGCACTTTCTTTGCCCTAGGGTTTAACTTGAGACGAGCGAAGTATCGTCGAGGGGCGGCGCTGATGGGGAATACGTTGCGTTTTTTGTTCATGAACATACACTATGTGATCAAAAGTATCCGGACACCCCCCAAAAACATACGTTTTTCATACTAGCTGCATTGTGCTGCCAGGTACTATGTATCAGAGACCTCAGTAGTCATTAGACATCGTGAGAGAGCAGAATGGGGCGCTCCGCGGAACTTCGAACGTGGTCAGGTGATTGGGTATCACTTGTCTCTGCACGCTACATTTCCACACTCCAAACATCCCTAGGTCCTCTGTTTCCGATGTGATAGTGAAATGTAAACGTGAAGCATAAAACGTGACTCATCTGAAAAGGCCACCTGTCGGCAATCAGTGGATGTCTACTTGCGGTATTGCCGTGCAAACTTCCGGCCTTCGTCGCCAATGAATAGCAGTCAGCATGGGTGCACGAACAAGGCGCCTGCTCTGGAGGCCTATATGCAACAATATTCGCTGAACGGTCGTTGAGGAGACACTGTTGGTAGCCCCTTGGATCATCTGGGAGGTCAGCTGCTCGACATTGGCGCTTCTATTCGCCAGTACTCATCTCCACAGTCGTCGTTCATCCTTATCATCCGTGTCCCACGGAACACCACAATTGCCTCGGCGCCGGTTTTCCATAGCGCCGTTTTGCCATGCACTGCATACATTAACGACAGCGGCAAGCCGTCTCGGAAATGCTTCCACCCTTGCCCGGAAGCCAATGATCACGTACTTCTGGACGTCAGATAAGTCGTTCCATTTCCGAATCACGACAACGAATTCACTGTTTCCCGCGTCCCCCAAAAATTGGTTCAAATGGCTCTGAGCACTATGGGACTTAACTTCTGAGGTCATCAGTCCCCTAGAACTTAGATCTAATTAAACCTAACTAACCTAAGGACACCACACACATCCATGCCCGAGGCAGAATTCGAACCTGCGACCGTAGCGGTCGCGCGGTTCCAGACTGTAGCGCCTAGAACCGCTCGGCCACTCCGGCCGGCCGCGTCCCCCGAATACGCTTTACGTACCCTCAACTGTCAGTGCTGCCACCTGCCTTCTGTGAGTGATTATTGGACTTTTGACGTCGAACATAGGCGATGGTCACATTAATTTGACTGAATCGGGTAACTATACCTGCTAGATGCGTAGAAACTGTGTCTTCTGCTCTGAAATTTTACCAACGATGTACCAAAATACCAAACATTATTAATAATGACGTAACTAAGGTCAAGAATCTATCTGGCTCTAATACCTCAAGAAAAAGCACTTCGCTAGTTATGTGAGCAGTTACATTCCCTTTTGTGTGTTAGGTGCAAGACTTTTCGGATCCTTAGCAGACGACAGTCTATTCCGCGACAAGTATTTGATTGTCGCTGAATAGGTGCGCGCGAGGTGCTGGAGACATCGACGCACTCTTACGGTTGAAGCTCACAACTCGCTTTCGATTTACGGCTCGCGAAAGCCCTTGTTTTACGACCTGCCCTGGAAACAGCGCACGCCCTATTCCTAGCGGCAAACCGGCCCATTCGCGCCGGCTCTAAGCCTGGGCTCAATAGTGCGCGCAGCTTGCGCTTTTCACAAGAGATTTGCTGTTCGCCGGATCTGCGAAGCTCGTCAAGCGCTGTGTCCGCCTGCTTCATTCCAAGCGCCGGCCGTTCGACACAGAGCGCTGCGTCTCTTTCCAGTTTGCTCAAACTAAAGCACCAGTCGGAGTCTACGTATTGCCACGCAACCGTCACTGGAGAATTACTTACATCTTTCAACGTGACAGCTGCTGGATCGTTCGGTCGCTGTTATGATACTTGCTGTACGTGAAAAGAAAAAAAAAGTGATTTTCACTTCATAATCTAAGTGGACGAATTGACTCCCACGTATAATATCACACAACGATTTAAACTTCCTGCCAGATTGAAACTGTGTGCCGGACGGGGATTCGCAACTGGGTCCTTTGCTTTTTGTGGGCAAGTGCTCCACCCACTGAGCTATCCGAGCACGACTCGTGACCTTTTCTCATAGCTTTACTTCCACCAGTACCTCATCTTCTACCTTCCAAACTTCACAGGGGTTCTCCGGCACACCTTGCGGGATTTGCACTCCGCGGCTTAGCCATAGCCTGGGGGATTGTTTCCAGAAAGAATTTCACTATGCAGTGGAGTGTCCTCTGATATGAAACTTCCTGGCACGCAGATTCAATTCGCCTGGAAGTTTCATATCAATGCACACTTCGCTGCAGAGTAAAAAGTCATTCTACAATGATTATTTATGTAACAGTACTTCCCAGCAAATACTCCCCAAAGAGAAAGGGATATGATTTCTGTAAACACTCTGTGGTTATATTTCATCCATTAATTTCCTGTATCTTTGCTAATAGAAGTGCTACTACTGAGTGTTAACGCCACTGTACATATTCGGGTAGAAGTGGCAGATTTGCCTGCGTGGGCGCTCCAGTGTAGTCATATCGTACCATATACAGGTGTGTTTACTTGTGCAGCCAAACGGTGACAATACATGAAAGCGTGGGATATACCTGCGTAGATCTTGGAGCTGCAAACAAACCGGTGCGTGTGTTTGGTGTGGGGTGGAAGGTCCAGCAGAAGCGCAGTCTGCACGTAGGTAACAAACGAAATGGTCATACAATGGCAAAAAGAATGCACCGTGGTGTTCATTGAAATCTATCACAATGAGTCTTCACTGTGGAAAGTTAATCGGAAATACCGCGAGTAGAAGCAAGTCACGTATTCAAAATTAGTATTACATCTACAACTTTGCGTTCCGCCGGTTTGCAATAGACGGCAGTAGCGGCATGTGGGATTCAGGTGGTTGGTCATACGTGTAATACAATAAGATTACGCATCTGTAAAATCAATTCCATAAAAATATTAGTCGATTTGTGATTGCATCACAAGGTTATTCTCGATTAAATACGTCAACTTACGTACCCATTTCTCGCCATTTGCGACAAATTTTAATTTTCTGCTTTAACATGAACAAATCTGCGTCTGTGGCTCTTAAAATGCTGGGTAAGACCAATGGTGAGGGAACTATTAGTGGAAGAACGTGCACAGAATGTTTCTAACGCCTTAAGAACGGTGATTTTGATGTCGAAGACCGGCATGGCGCCGGCCAGTGTGGCCGAGCGGTTCTAGGCGCTTCAGTCTGGAACCGCGCGACCTCTACGTCGCAGGTTGGAATCCTGCTTCGGGCGTGGATGTGTGTGATGTCCTTAGGTTAGTTAGGTTTAAGTAGTTCTAAGTTCTAGGGGACTGATGACCTCAGATGTTAAGTCCCATAGTGCTCAGAGCCATTTGAACCGGCATGGGTTGGGGGGGGGGGGGGAGACAGAACGTTTACGTAGCTACTGGAAAAAGCAACTGATGCGTTCGAGCCCAGAACTGAAACACAAACGGCCACAAGACAGCGATAGACACGTAAAGGTGGTTTTGCAGCAGGTCAGTGCTTGACCCCATGTCGCAAAACCCGTAATATACATGGAAACATTGAAATGAGAAGTTCTATCCCTCCCGCCGTACTCTCCATACGTTGCTCTTTCTGACTATCACCTTTTTCGATAAGCGGCATACAGTCTGGCTGACCAGCACTTCTGATCATGTGAACAAGTGCAAAATTGAATCGATTCATGGATCCCCACAAAAGACGCCCAGTTCTTCCGCCACGGGATTCGTATTCCATCCAAAAGATGGGAGAATGTAGGGGTCAGCGATGGGCAATACTATGAATCATAATTTTTGTGTAAGTTTTTCACAATAAAGCCCCGAACTTCTAGAGAAAATGACGGAAGCAAAGTTGTTGATCTAGTTTAAAAACTTTAAGAGAACCTGTTGCCGAAAAGCAGAATTTACGTTTTAACATATACAATATTGGAAGCAGTTATCGGAAATAACTGAAAAAAATGAAGGAATTTTGCTACCAGGGAGTTGTTCGCCGTACAACTCTTGATGCACCAGGTACTAGTTACTGCCTGTCTCCACGGACTGTTTCTAAATGATTTGACTGGACGAATGGGACCTACCCAGCACTCCCAGATGATGCGATACGATGCATTCTAGCTGCCGGTGCTGCAATTTCTGATGCAATGCTAAAACTTGGGCATCAATCTTTATGTCGCAGATTGTAATCTTGTTCTGAAGATCTTGTATTGAAGCTGGTGATCAACATTTTAAAGAAAACCTTTTAATGGTAATCTTTTTCTTCTTCACAATACAAAGGACATGTTTATTCACTTTATTTTCGTTTGTTAGTGCTGACGCATGAAACAGACAACTGCCGATATTTACAATTTCCACACAGCTGTTGCTCGTGTACTACTTGTAGAAGTGTTTTAAAAAATAACGTCGTATTGATGTACCCCAGTTTCATTTTGTTAATGTGAATGGGCATTGTACAGTTTCAAAAATGTGACTTTCTAAAATATATACACATTCTACTGATTATTAAATCGGTATGTGAGATGCAGTCTGTTGTGCACTCTTGGCTATAATTCATTTCTGTTGAAACAGCACATCAACAGCACCTTCGATTTCCGAAATGTTTGCCTATTTTAGGTGATTGGCCCCAAATACGAACTGTTGGATTTCTTAAATGCTTAAGATGTTCCACTCAACTCGTGTCCATGTGTTGAAAGTGATAACCAGGTCCTAGGACTGATACCTGAGCAACTAATATAAAATAATTTCTTCTAACCAATCGACGTGTAAACAAACTTATTACTTTTTCAACAATTTTTTGCACTACGGAACAAATTTATTTTCTGCGTTTCGTTTTGTATTTTTTGGCCTATTATGGCTGATAAATATCGTTAGAACATCGTCTGTTGAAGCCTTGGCGAAGAATAGCTCAGTTCAGACATAATTTCCTCCTAAATCGTAGTGCGTTTGCTCACTAGTCAAGGATTGTCTTTTTTTAGATGATCTCAGACAAAATCTCTGCTGATATGCTGAGTATTGCCACCGCCAGCGTAGAATGAGAGACATCTTACATCTCAGCCCTGTTAACAATTCACAGCCGTGTCCAAGAACGACCGGGAATCCGAGACATTCTGGTTAATCGGGATCTGGTTCAGTATTCGTTGCATTTGTAGTTATGCTGCAGAGTGATAGCATACGTCGTAAGTTACACCAAATACATTTACTTCTCTACTCTGGTTATCTCAATAAAGGGTGTAGCAGTAGGTGCGTGTCTGTGGTACCAGTACTGAGGACTTCTTCCTCTTCCAATAAGGATTGGAGAAACAGCAGCTTATCCAAGGTTTGTTTGGGGCGGGAGGGGGTGGAAGGCAGGGGTGTAACACAATTCACTACTGTCTCCCCCCCCCTCCCCCAATCCCCGTCCTTCAGCCCCTAAACAAGACAGAAAAAAGGACACACCACGAAGTAACTATCCGAAAGGGACAGAAATCAGTAGATGTGATGAATATGTACAGATAAATAAATCATTACAATTGCAGAAAAGGTGAATAATTTATTCAGGAAAATGAACTTCACAAATCGAGCAAGTCACTAAGGGGAGTGTCCACTTCTGGCCCTTATGTAGGTAATTATTCGACTTTTCATTAATTTATGAAGTCGTTGGGTGACCTTCCGAGGAATATCGTGCCGATTTCTGTCCATTTGGGGCACAAGATCGTCAAAATCCCGAGGGGTTGGAGGGACCTGCCCATAATGCCCCACACGTTGTCAATTAGGGAGAAATCTGGCGACCTTGTTGGCCAAGGCAAGGTACGGTGCGGAAAGCAGCAGTAGAAACTCTCGTCATGTGCAGACGGACATTGTCTTGTTGAAAAGTAAGCCCGGGATGGCTTGCCATGGAGGGCAACGAAACGGAGCGTAAAATATCATCGACGTATCATTGTGTTGCAAGGGTGCCGCAGATGACAACCAAAAGGGTCCTATTAAGAAATGAAATGGCACTGCAGACCAGCACTCCTGTTTAGCGAGCTGTACGGAGGGCGTCAGGATCCCACCACCGACCGGGGCGCCTCCAGACACATGTTCGCTGCTCATAGATACATCGAAGCGAGTCTTACCTCTGAAGACAATTCTGCTCTAGTCAGTGATATTCCAGGCCGAAATGAGTACTTCGCTGCATTTTCGTAACGACGAAGAATTTAAAATTTCGCTAAACAAATTTACACCATATAAAACTGGAATATGCTGCTAGCATTATGAGTATTTAAGTTAGCAACTATGATTGTAAACACAGGCCTGCAGTCTGTGTGTAGGCAAGCGTGTCAATGGTGAAGGTATATTGTTTCTCTGAATCGTTTGCGCCTAGTTTTGGGTAATTCATTATTTGTTATTTTTCTCTTAGTGAGCGGTTTTTCTCTTTTTGTCTTATTTAACTCAACGACCTACTGGTTGGACAAAAAAATTTAAAAAATATGAATTACTCGGTGTCCAATTCTTTGCCAAGTCCGCTGACGAACTTAGTAAATTATGTTTTTGGCAGTAGCTATTGGGAGACTGTTAATGGCAGATTATTTCTAGCTGGTAAACTTTGTGAAACCGGCCAAGGTGAAAGCGTAACCACATGAGCTAGCCCTGTCATTGCTTGTAATTTTATAGGATCTTTGTCATTTTCTAGAGTCTTACTTTTCATCCTACTTTATTCTCCGAAAATGGACTGCAAAATCTGAAAATTGATATACGTAAAAATTTAAACGTTTTTAGTAAAATCTTCTTTCGGCAGGGCAACCCGCTCTCCATTGGAGCCACTCCTGTGTGCACGAGGAAGAACAGTTGTATGTGCAACATCTCATAGTGTAACTGTGCCTCAATACTTAATATTTTCCTGCAATTAGTTACCTTTACTTTCGCAGTAAATTAAGTCACACGTGTGCTGTGTGATTTAGGTTGTACCGTTGTATTAGTAATTGACCGTAGTAATAACTTTATGATTAGTGTTCTCACAAATAGCCTGTTCAAGTCTTAAATGTAGCACTTGTTATTTGAATATAATGTGCACCACTAATACATTCGTATACAACATATTTCAGTAATAACACAATAAAACAGCCTTTACTGGTACGACAAACGTAACTACCGCTCTTGCGCTCTTTCTCGATTTCCGGAAAGCTTTTGACACCGTTCCTCACAAGCGACTTCTAATGAAGCTGCGGGCCTATGGGGTATCGTCTCAGTTGTGCGGCTGGATTCGTGATTTCCAGTCAGGAAGGTCGCAGTTCGTAGTAATAGACGGCAAATCATCGAGTAAAACTGACGTGATATCAGGTGTTCCCCAGGGAAGCGTCCTGGGACCTCTGCTGTTCCTGATCTATATAAATGACCTGGGTGACAATCTGAGCAGTTCTCTTAGGTTGTTCGCAGATGATGCTGTAATTTACCGTCTAGTAAGGTCATCCGAAGACCAGTATCAGTTGCAAAGCGATTTAGAAAAGGTTGCTGTATGGTGTGGCAGGTGGCAGTTGACGCTAAATAACGAAAAGTGTGAGGTGATCCACATGAGTTGCAAAAGAAATCCGTTGGAACTCGATTACTCGATAAATAGTACAATTCTCAAGGCTGTCAATTCAACTAAGTACCTGGGTGTTAAAATTACGAACAACTTCAGTTGGGAAGACCACATAGATAATATTGTGGGGAAGGCGAGCCAAAGGTTGCGTTTCATTGGCAGGACACTTAGAAGACGCAACAAGTCCACTAAAGAAACAGCTTACACTACACTCGTTCGTCCTCTGTTAGAATATTGCTGCGCGGTGTGGGATCCTTACTAGGTGGGATTGACGGAGGACATCGAAAGGGTGCAAATAAGGTCAGCTCGTTTTGTATTATCACGTAATAGGGGAGAGAGTGTGGCAGATATGATACGCGAGTTGGGATGCAAGTCATTAAAGCAAAGACGTTTTTCGTCACGGCGAGATCTATTTACGAAGTTTGTCACCAACTTTCTCTTCCGAATGCGAAAATATTTTGTTGAGCCCAACCTACATAGGTAGGAATGATAATCAAAATAAAATAAGAGAAATCAGAGCTCGAAAAGGAAGGTTTAGGTTTTCGTTTTTCCCGCGCGCTGTTCGGGAGTGGAATGGTAGAGAGATAGTATGATTGTGGTTCGATGAACCCTCTGCCAAGCACTTAAATGTGAATTGCAGAGTAATCATGTAGATTTAGATGCCTCTAAGCAGCTCTGCCGCTGATGACGAGAAAATACCTACTGACATCTATAGTTCGGAGAGATCAAATTAAGAAGAAAAACTGAAATAAAAATTATAAATTACACGCAGTGCACGAAACTTGTTTAAGACACGGGGTTTCAGTTAGCTGTTAATTGGATGAGTTGATTTCTTTAAACAATGGTGCTCTAACAGACGTTTCGGTACGTAGCTTTCAGAGGCGTATCACGGACACGGCAAACGCAGCAAAGTGGACAGGGGACCATTTACATTTTTGTTCCATAACAAATACCTTCGATTCTTAAAAGTATCTCTTGCGGGTCACGCATTCGAGGCTTCTATGAAGCAGGTGATTCAGCTAAGCGACGTGCTTTCCTTTCAAGTCAGTTTTAATTAATTTATTTACTTCTGGACGCTACTGGCCATCGAACCGTAAATCGGTGGATCAATTCTTTGAACTACTTTATTAATGACTTACTTTTAACAAAAGCTGCCAGCGTCACTTTGACTATCAAGAGAACATGAGAATCTGACCACTCTGATATTAATATTCAACCTCCTGTAGCACTCCTTTTATATTCCAAAATCAAACCACTGGGCTGGAAACAAACAGCACGACCGGTTGCTATTTAACCTCCATCCCACTCCTTTCAATGTTCTTGAAAAAGAAAAAGTCTTAGAATACGAGTTCAATGATACACCAAAAGATACTGAAAAATAAAACACTCCAGCATCCACAGAAACAGTACAGTTTATATGTTCATGAAGGTACGCTGCTAAGTCCGTATCTTAGTCGAGCTGTAAATTAACTAATAGTTCCCAACCTAACGCAAGGCCACCCACCTGTGTTAAATCACCGTGTCCTCGACTTCGAAAGTCGTAACTGTCGAAGAGCAGTTACTAAAGTAAAGCTGCCGTA
This sequence comes from Schistocerca piceifrons, assembly GCF_021461385.2. Taxonomy (NCBI): domain Eukaryota; kingdom Metazoa; phylum Arthropoda; class Insecta; order Orthoptera; family Acrididae; genus Schistocerca; species Schistocerca piceifrons. The sequence continues at coordinate 7,569,763 of NC_060149.1, forward strand.
GTAAAAGACGAAGTTCATGTAAGAACCTCGGGAACTTCCAATTACACACCGAGCGCTGGCCCCATCGAAGCGGTCTTCTTCCCTCCACGAACGACTCCAACATCTTTTCCGACACGGAATACTGCTCGAAATTTGTTGAAAATTTGAGGTATTTTAGCCAGCCACCACTATGGCTATAGACTGGTTATTTATTTCTTGTCGGTATCCACATTTGTCCTGTCCCTCTACAGTTAATAACAGTCGACAACGTGGTGCCATCTGTCAGACTCAACCATAACCTAATTTTGTAAAGTAATGACGTAACAACACAAAAAATGTGCCTCCCCCAACCCAATCGCTACCAGTTTCTTTAAATTTCTGTCTACGTGTTCGTTAAAATGCGCAGCAAACCCCGCCCTAAATTGAATAAGAAAAGTTCTGTGTTAGGCGCGCAACAAGACACACATTTTATTTCTCTAGAGTGGAAGATTAGGGTTTAACGTCGCGTCGACAACGAGGTATGACATTCGTTGTTGTAAGGAAATCTGCACATGTTGCTGTCTCTGAATCCGCTGCAATATACAGTGTAGCAACGAGAATACGAAGAGAACTAAATGGTCGTTTTTCTTTGAAACGAAGTTTTTTTAGACAACAAATATTCATTTCGAAATTATTTGAAGATGCCCAAGGATCATTATCGATTTCTAATAAACACTGTGATGAGAAAAGGAGTTAAACCTTGCCAGAATTTATCGGTTACTCCAAACTTCATTGCAAATGTATTTTTAGAACATAAATATCATATTTTCTTGCGCTACACTTTCAGTCTTCAGCAGCATGTCTGGTCTTGAAAATACTGAGTAAGCGAAACTTTTATTTTGTTTCTAATTCCCCCGCTGTTATTTTGGGATGTGTACAATTTTAAAGCACTTCGTATTTCGTTTACTCCTGTATTACGTTTGTTATTGTTGAGAAAATACTTTTGTGAATAATCTTAACTTCAGATATCAAAAGACATGATTTTCCTTCCTATAGTTCAGGCATAACACTCACGTGATTTTCGCACCAGCCACCGTAAGTTGTCAAGTGCATAGTTGCGGACTTACTTTTCCTTTCTGCTTGAAAGCCAACACGTCACTGAAGACTTCAGTCTCAATCGGAAACTCTCGTATGTCATAGGGTGCACCATATATAATTTATAGATATTAACACCCGTCAGTTTTGAGTGTTGTTCATGTACAATAATTTACACATGTTTCTATGGTCTTCAAGAAGAAGACTGGTTCGATTCAGCTCTCGATGTTACTCTATGCTTTGCAAGCCTCTTCATATCTGAATAACTACTGCAACCCACATCCTTCTGAAACTGCTTACTGTCTTCATCTCTTGGTCTCCTTCCACGACTTTTACCCCTAGCTCTTCCCTCCAATACTAAATTCGTGATCCCTTGATTTCTCAGAATGTGTCCTATCAACCGAACCTAATTTTAGTCAAGTTACTCTACAAATTGCTTTTTTCCCTAACTGTATTCACCACCTCGTCGTTGGTTACATTACCCACACGTCTAATGTTCAGCGTTCTTCTGTAGCACAACATTTCAAAAGCTTCTATTCACTTCTTGCCGGAACTGTCTATTCTCCATGCTTCACTTCCAGACAATGCTACACTCCAGGTAAATAACTTCTAAAATGACCTCGTAACGCTTAAGTCTATATTCGATATTAACAAATTTCTCTTCTTCAGAAACGCTTTTCTTGCCATGGACAGTCTACGTTTTATATCCATTCTACTTCACCCATCATCAGTTTTTCTGCTGCCAAAATAAAAAAAAACTCTCATCTGCCGCTTTAAGTGTCTCGTTTCCCAATCTAATTCCCTCAGCTTCATCTGATTTAATTCGACTGCATTCCATTATCCTTGTATTGGTTTTGTTGATTTTTATCTTCTGTCGTCCTTTCAACACAACGTCCATTTCGTTCAGCTGCTCTCCCAAGTCCTTTGCTGTTTCTAGCAGAATTACGTCATTGACAAACCTCAGAGTTTTTATTTTTGAACCCCGAACTTTAATTCCTAGTCCAAATTTCTTTTGTTTCCTTTATTGCTTGCTCAATATACAAATTGAATATCATTGGGGACAGGCTACAACACTGTCTCGCTCCCCTCTCAATTACTGCTTCCTTTCCATGCACCTCTACTCTTATAACTGCCGTCTGGTTTCTGTACAAGTTGTAAATTGCTCTTCGCTCTCTGTATTTTACCCTTCAGAATTTCAAAACGAGAGTTCCAGTCAGCACTGTCAAAATCTTTCTCTAAATCTGCGAATGCTATTGACGTATGCTTGCCTTTCCTTAACTTACCTTCTGAGACGAGTCGTAGGGTCAGTATTGCCTCGTGTATTCTTACATTTCTCCAGAATCCGAACTGACCTTTCCTGTGACTAGCTTCTACCAGTTTATCAATCTTCTGTAAAGCATTAGTGGTAGTATTTTGAAACCATGACTTATTAAACCGATTGTTCGATAATATTCACACTTGTCAGAAACTGCTTTTTTTGGAATTGGAATTATAACATTGTTCTTTAAGTCTGAAGGTATTTCGCATATGTCACACATCTTGCACATCAGATGGAAAAGTTTTGTCAAGGCTGGCTCTCCCAAGGCTATAAGTAGTTCTGACCGAATGCCGTCTACTCCTGAAGGCATGTTTCAACTTAGGTCTTCCAGTGCTCTGTTAAATCCTTCTCACAGTATCATATCTCCCATCTTCTCTTCAGCTTCGTCCTCTTCAATTTCTATAATATTGCCTTCAAGTTCATCTCCATCGTATAGATGACTTATATACTCCTTCGAACTTTCGTCTTTCCCTTACATGCCTACGACTGATTTTCCATCTGAACTCTTGATATTCACACAGCTGCTTCTCTTTTCTCTAAAGGCCTCTTTAATGTTCCTGAATGCGGTCTCTCTCTTTCCCCTAGTGAAACAAGCTTCTAAATCCTTACATTTGTCACATACCCATGCCTGCTTAGCAATTTTGCACTTCCTGTGTCTCATTTTTTAGACGTTTGTATTTCCTTTTGCCTGATTCATTTGCTACATTTTTATGTTTTCCTTGAATCAGTTAAATTCATTATCTCCTGTGTTATCAAAGACTTTCTACTAGACCTTATCTTTTTACCTATTTGAAGCTCTGTTGCCTTCACTATTTCATCTCTTAAAGCTACCCATTTGTCTTCTACTGTATTCCTTTGACCTGTTCTAGTCAATCGATGCCTAATGCTCCTTTGAAACTCTCAATAACCTCTGGTTCCTTCAACTTATCCGGATACTATCTTCTTAATTTCTTACCTTTTTACATGTTCATCAGTTTTAATCTGCAGTTCATAACTATTAAATTGCTGTGAGAGTCAACATCTGGCCCTGGAAGTGTCTTGTCATTTAAAACCTCGTCCTGAAATCGCGGACTTAATCAGAATGAAATTTTTCAGTGTCTCCAGGGATCTTTCACGTATACAGCCTTCTTTCATGGTTCTTAAAGGAAGTGTTAGCGATGATTAAATTATGTTCTGTGCAAAATTCAACCACACGGCTTCCTCTTTCATTCCTTTCCCGCAGTCAGTATTAAAATGCTATTTTGCCTTCTGTTTCTTTTCCTACTATCGAATTCCAATCCCCCAAAACAACTAAATTTTCGTCTCCCTTACCTGCCTGAATAATTTCTGTTATCTCATCATATATTTCTTTGGTCTCATCATCATCCACGGAGCTGGTTGTAATACAAACTTGTACTAATGTGGTACGTGTGAGCTTTGTGTCTATCTTGGCTACGATAATGCGTTTGCTATGGTGTTCGTAGTAGCTTACCCTCATTCCTACTTTCTTATTCATTATTGAACTCACTCCTGGATTATCTCTACCTGATTGCGTATTTATAAACCTGTATTCACCTGTCCAGAAGTTCTGTAATTCCTGCCACCGAAGTTCACTAATTCCCATTATACCTAACTGCAGCCTATTCGTATCCCTGTTTAAATTTTCTAACCCTCCTTCCCATTAAGTGCTCTCTGCTCCGTAGAACGCTAGTTTTGTTTTGCCGGCCGTTGTGGCCGAGCGGTTCTAGGCGCTACAGTCTGGAACCGCGTGACCGATACGGTCGCAGGTTCGAATCCTGCCTCGGGCATGGATGTGTGTGATGACCATAGGTTAGTTAGGTTTAAGTTGTTCTAAGTTCTAGGGGACTGATGACCTCTGAAGTTAAGTCTCATAGTGCTCAGAGCCATTTGAACCAGTTTTGTTTCTCGTGATGACGACATCCTCCTGAGTAGTGCCCGCCTGGATATCCGAGTGGGGAATAGTTTTACCTGTGGAATATCTTATCCAAGAGGATGCCATCCTCATTTAACCATAGAGTAGAGCTGCATATTCTAGGGAAACATTACGGCTGTAGTTTCCCCTTGCTTTCAAATGGTTCAAATGGCTCTGAGCACTATGGGACTTAACAGCTGTGGTCATCAGTCCCCTAGAACTTAGAACTACTTAAACCTAACTAACCTAAGGACACCACACACATCCATGCCCGAGGCAGGATTCGAACCTGCGACCGTAGCAGTCGCGCGGTTCCGGACTGCGCGCCTAGAACCGCGAGACCACCGCGGCCGGCACCCTTGCTTTCACCCGGCCGCAGTTCCAGCAGAGCATGGCCGTTTAGGTTGATATTACAAGGCCAGATCATCCAGACTGCTCCTGCAACTACTGAAAAATCTGTTTCCCCTCTTCAGGAACCACACGTTTTTCTAGCCTGTCAACAGATACCCACCCGTTATGGTTGCACCCACAGTACGGTTATCTGTACCGCTGAGGCATGCAAGCCACCCTACCGATGGCAAGACCCATTGTTCATTTACACACACTAATAACAATGTTACTGCCAGCACAGAGAAGAAATTGAGTTTATTTACCACATGAGTAGTATAAATTAGTAGTAAAATTCTCTGTCTACATTCACTACAATGTATATGTCCATTTCGTCTTGTGTCGTTTCTGTGTAGTTGGAATCACTCCTACGGGCTATGCCTTTCTTCATCTCTGTTTTTCTAATTCCGAATGTTGATACCTCGGAGTTGGAGGGTTTGTATGTGGTCTCGCACAACAGGTCTCCTTCCGCTCATTTCCGAAAAAAGGTCCTTCTAACGGTTGTCCACAGCAGAAAAACATTTTACTTGCTGGATTTAACAAGAAAAAAGAAACGTGGTAAACGTTTAGCCACATTTACAAATTAGTTTGTTATTTGAATATAAAATTAGTTGTCCCGACAACTCATCGTGCAAATGATCCATGGAATTTGAAACTAATTAACTAAATGTTCTAGTGGTTCATTATACAGTGAGGAGGCAAGGAAACTGATACATCTACCTAATGTCGTATGGTGCTCCCGCGAGAACGCTAAAGTACCGCAACACGACGTGGCATGGACTCGACTAATATCTGGCGTAGTGCTGGAGGGAATTGACACCATGTATCCGGCATGGCTGACCATAAATCCATAAGAGTACGAGAAGGTGGAGACCTCTTCTGAACAGCACGTTGCGAGGCATCCCAGATGTGCTCAATAATGTTCATGTCTGGGGAGTTTGGTGGCCAGAGGAAGTGTTTAAACTCAGAAGAGTGTTACTGGTCTCTGCAGCAATTCTGGACGTGTGGGGTATCGCATTGTCCTGCTAGAATTGCCCAAGTCCGTTGATGTGCACAATGGACATGAATGGAAGCAGGTGATCAGACAGGATACTTACGTACGTGTCACCTGTCAGAATCGTATCTAGACTTATCAGGGGTCCCATATCACTCCAGCTGCACTCACCTCACACCATTACAGAGCCTCCACCAGCTTGAACAGTCCCCTGCTGACATGCAGCGTCCATGGATTCATAAGGCTGTCTCCATACCAGTACACGTCCATCCGCTCCACACAATTTGAAACGAATCTCGTCCGATCAGGCAACATGTTTCCAGTCATCAACAGTCCTATGTCAGAGTTGGCAGGCCCAGATGTAGCGTAAAACTTTGTCACTGCAGTCATCAATGTTACACACGTGTGCTTTCGGCTCCGAAAGCCCATATCGATGATGTTTCATTGAATGGATCGCACGCTGACATTTGTTGATGGCCCAGCAATGAAATCTGCAGTCATTTTCAGTCCACTGTGGTCCACTGGGGGCTGAAGTGCACAATAACCCTGGCTTCGGTGTGGCGAGGCGGTGGAGTGTGTGGACTGCTGTAGCCTGTTGTGGGGTTGTGAACCACTGAGGGCTACGGCGGGGTCGAAGCCTCTCCGTCGTTTCTAGGATCCCGGTTCAATATAATACAATACAGCGTGTAGAAGCATGCTTGACGACATATGGAAGTTTGGGTGTGGCCACGAGTCGCCTTCGGGTAGTCAAATGCTTTGCGAATTACTTGGGGTCGTTGTTTGCGCGATCTCCAGACCATTGGAATGGTTGTGAGAAGGGTCTGACGATAAAGCACATGATGGACTCATGAGAGACATTAACAATAATTATAGTGTGTTTCACCCTCGCTTATGAGAAGACACCCTGGACATCCCACTGTCTGGCTACTGTGGACGCCCCCAGAAAAAGATAAAAAGAAATAAAACGAAAAGGTAAGGTGACCGTTAGCGATAACCGAAAAATCCGGATTCGAGTTCCGCTCCGGCATAAATTTTCATTGTCATCATTCAATTCTACAGCTGATGGTTGCCGATATTCACAATTGCGAATGCACTGAGTATGTCTTTTTGAAGTCCACTCTCATGTGAAGTGCGCTTATTTAAGAATCTACATAATACATGTTGTGTGTGACTGCGTGGTACAATACAGACCAGTATATTTGATGAGGATACTTTGTCAAACAAAAAATGAAACTGCGCAGTGGAATATTAATACACTGCAGCTTTGCAGTTTGTCCTTAACCGTCCGTACTACCCCATGTACGAAGCATGACACTGTAACAAAGAAGTGTAGAGAGAATGATCGGTAGTTCCACATCGCGCATGGCTTCCTGTAATCCGGTCTGGGATTCCGCCAAAGAGTGTTTTGGCCTGTATGCATTTCCGAAATTTTTATCACCCTGACTAAAGAGCTTCCAAGCTCGGTGAGAAGATACATGCTACAGCCTTTGGTGACAGAGATCATTTTAAAAACTCCTCTTGATGCTACTGAGTTAACTGATTTTGTCGACAGACGAAGAACGGTAACATAATCGCTTTACTTGAACAGAAATGTTGCAAATCACTCCCACAATGGTACCTTTCAAAGTGTACAGTAGATTAGTTCTAGAGAAATGACATTGTAATCAGTTCTGGAATAAGCAGACATTATTTTCTTGTACAGACAAGCAAGCAGAAATTTTAGGGAAGGTGACAAGTTTACACAGCCAACTACCCACGCAGGTTACATTATGCACACCATTGTAAGTGGGAATGCTGAAAAGTTGTGCTGGTGTACGCCTTCGCTAGCACACCGGTCGGTACTAGGAAACATTGTGTAGTAGGCGCTGAACTAGGCACGCCTATGGCAAGAGAAGGCAAAGACACCCCCAGGCTACGCGCCGATATCGTCCCCTTGGCAGCTCCGCCGCCATCCGAGTTGTCTCAATCTCTCATCTCAGTACCTCAGTACGTCGCATCTGGACTCCGTTCGCATTGCACCACAATACGTCGCACTGTGCTCTAGTCTTCCGTAGTGATAGTCACCCGCTCTCACCTTAGCTAACTGTGAGGGAACATTAGCCACTCGATATAGTTGTGATATGGACACGAGCAAGATTCAAGAATTAGTACATGTTATTTGATTGCTGTTAACCACATAACTTCAGATTGGACGTCACTGAAGTTAAGTACGCAGTTGGTTCCTATAATAAAGTACATTTTAACAACGTGTGCATTTTGTGTTGTAGTGAGAGTAAACGTGCCACCCACTACCACACCACCCTCCTCTCATCCAGCCAGGAACCACAAAACATTACAAGAGGGCACACCCGCAACAAAAGTAATGCCTCCGAATTCGTTATGTGGAAACTCTTAAGACTTTTTAAGTGAAACATTCTTTATTAACCGACGAACACCTGTTGATAATCGTCACTATAGAATGTTTGACTTTTTTGAAGGAGCTACAACCTCACCTCTGCTTGCACCGCTTCATCATTGTCAAAGTGAAGGTCTCGAAGTTGTTCCTTAAGTTTTGGAAACAGATGAAAGTCGGATTTAGCCAAGTCGCACTGTATGGATGATGATCGATGACAGTGAACCCAACGTGTCGGATTGTTGCAGATGTCGCAGCGCTCGTGTGTGGTCTGACATTGGCATACTGAAAGAGAGGGTGCTCCATGTGTGAACGGACTCTTCGAATTCGAAACTCGATCACAGCAGGCTGTTTCTCACGGACCGTCGTAGCTACAGTACACACCAGTATGTTACGCGCTACAGTTCGATGTCCTCTAGCGGAAGAGGGTTGCTTCTTGCGTCGGCCAAGTAATATAATGGCATGTAAACCTCAACCTATGTGCAGAACAGAATGAAAAATTTTGGAGGCATTACTTTTCAACTCGTCCTCTGAAAGTGTTGTTAATAAAACTTCTCTATTTAAACTAGACTGAACTGCATGCGACTGCTTTAGTCTTTAATAAAACATGCATCTGACTGCGTATTTAACTGAACTGAACTTTATCTGACTGCATGAAAATATTGTTGGAAAACTAATACTCAAAATACACATCTGACTGCATGAAAGTTTAGTGGTAAAAATAAATGAAAGTCACCAACCTGCATCTGACTGCGTCTGTGGACTTAGCTCGTGCACTCCTTCCCGTTTAGCCGATAATAAAATATATATTCAACTCAGCCGTAGTGCAATGGCATAAAATTGTCATTCTAGATAACTTTACTCATTTTGGCCTTGTTTGTTACTTAATAAAAATTCTGTCCTGATCTGAATAATTTGCCAATTGTGCAATGGCATATAGATTATTTTACTCTGATAAATGAAATTATTAGCTTTACTCATGGTGTGGGGCGGCGGGTGGAATGATTGTTAAATGTTCCTCTTATTTATTTAATGCTGTTGTTTGCCGTTCTCAACACTGGCTCTCTAACTACAATATTGGCAACCAGAAAGTGATTAGCAAAACGTGAAGCCTGTAATTAGAATTCCTAGTGCCCACTTCATCTGAGAAATACATTTATAGCTACAGCTTATAGCTCTGAGGAATTAGGAGATTGTCTGGGATTCATAATCAAAAACCATTCTCTCTAAAATGGTCACTATATTCTGAAAGTCACAGACCAAAAAGAATCCACACAATCCAACTACCAGAGCGGTTCAGAGTCTAATGCGCTGATGCAACTATAACTGTTCAAATTAAATGTTTAAGTGAATGCTCGCCATAATTTGATTATAATGTTCATCAAACGCCACGCTAAATAATGGTAGAATGTCTGTCCTGCGGCGGCCTGATCAAATCTGTTCTCCCGACTAGCCGCTGGGCTAGTAATGCACCACTTTAAGTTATCGAATAAATCATTGCTTCCTTTGCTGATGGCCGACGAAGCTTTCAAATTAATTGTGCAATCAGCACACAAGTAAGCAATCATAATAAAAGTCTGACGTGGCGAAGTCAAATATTTTGGGGGATAGAATTAATTTAATTACACTACACGCAGTAGACGAGCTCTGAACTTGCTCTTTGGAGATACGCTATAGCTATAGTTTTATAGTTATTCTGTTGAAACTTCTCACATCTTTATGATTATAGCGGATCTCCCTTCTACGTAAATTTAAACATCCTAGCTTTATTTATTCGCCTACTTAATCTATCTTGCTTCCTTAATTTCTTAAGACAAAAACCAGAAAATCATGAATTTCAACTAAAATTTTAATTTGTGAGATCCAGAATACTGTTTCTACTAAATTATTATGCAAAAGGAATCTAAATATAAATTTTTAAGTTTCTAGCTCTTTTCTGTTGCGCCAATGATTTTTACAGAAAAACATCCAAATTTCGAAAACGGTTGAAGTTATTGAACTGATATCCTACACATATTGATTTTGTATTACTTCTGACATGCAAGAAACCTTTCAGGTTATTTACTTCATTTTAAAGTATTGCGCAATATTTATGACGTCAGAGCTAGTTGCAGCGGACTAGGCTGGCACACAATGGAAAGACTGACGTGAATTTTATAAGGCGTGAGTATGCTGCATCCCTACAATGGGAACTTTACTTTAATGTACCTTTCGGTTCAATGCAAGCACGGGATGCGGAGAACGACATAAAGGTGTGAGATGAAACTCTAATTTTATCGAAAAAATATTTATTGTTCAAACTTTTAAGGCACATGTGAAAAACTAAAAAAAACTTCTATAGCATGGATTTACGAGAAAGTTTCACAAAAAGCTTATTGCATCAACAATGGGATTTCTATCTAGCTGTTAGACATTATTTAACCAAAGAAAACCTATTTTATTAATTATTCTTTCTAATTTCCCAAGGTATGTGCCGAGTTTAGCTCAATATATAGCTTATTATGTGCGTAGCGCCAATTCTTACTTTGATGCTGTCACGACCCGGCTGCCTCCTGCATGTTGGCTGGCTCTGAGCACTATGGGACTCAACTTCTGAGGTCATTAGTCCCCTAGAACTTAGAACTAATTAAACCTAACTAACCTAAGGACATCACAAACATCCATGCCCGACGCAGGATTCGAACCCGCGACCGTAGCGGTCTTGCGGTTCCAGACTGCAGCGCCTTTAACCGCACGGCCACTTCGGCCGGCCCTCCTGCAGGCATCTAGCTCCGACTCGAAACACGTCTGCTGTCTCTGCGCATCTCCTCACCACTACTCAAACTTTTACCGCGTGCATCTAGCTCTGTTAGCTGTCAAAGATCTTACTACTCGAAGATGTACTACTCGTCCAACCTTGCGGTTGGGAACTATCGACCTTTTTCACTGGCTCTATCCTGATCGAATCTCAGCACAAACCTTTCACCTCGTAGATCATCTTACCTCCGTTTAAAAGAAGTTGTATCGCAGTGGGACGACCGACTTGGAACAACTGCAAGCAGCAGCTCTTGGTCAGCTGGATGGGAAGCATTCAGTCATCATTCGAGAAACTGAACATGAAATGGCTGTCGGTATAGTACTATGATAAAATTTTTTGAGATAGCAGTTAGAACGCTACAATTGGAAGAACGTGAAGCTTTAACTCCTACTGACTCCGAACCTACCATCGGGCTCAGGTGCCGCAACGCTGTATGGTCAATCCTCGCTATTCTGCATAAGTACTTTTCTCAGCCGGAGCCCGTTTCACCAGAGACATAATGCTCAATAGTCGTAGTAGACATGTATCGGCTGCTGAAAATCCCCACGAGCCATCAACGCAGATATGCAGCGCAATTGTGGGCTGGCGTAGTAAGTGTTTGCTTTTGAGGCCAACATGTGCTTCCTCGTAGCAAACTGCCCCAGTGTAAATAGTGTTCCTGAGAGACATACAGGTACTGGAGTGTATCCCACGTCATACCAATGAATGGTTCCAACACTGGAGACCCTCAACTCACTCTGCACATGTTTTTCGTTAACACATGAGTCAGAACTCCGTTGAAAGAGAGAAAGTAAACGGAGGTTAGGTTTCTCACTAAGGTCGTTCAGCTTATCTGACTTTACTAGTTTCTTCCCGTGGCATCAGTGAAAGGTCTTGCGTGGGAGACAAGTGCCGCGACTGAAGACGATCTTATCTCAACAATTCTCGCTAGCTGTAACATTTCAACAACGCCATGGTTTTGCGAGCGATTAAGACAGAACATTTGTGCTACGGTGTCATGAGTGCATAGAAACTGGGGGACACCACTTCGAGCAACAGTTGTGAATGTAACATCTGTACTTGGTGTGCAGATAAATTACAGTAACTGTGTCTATTTCGATATTTATCAACATCAGAAGACCTAAGGTAAATGAAAAATTTCCTAATTTCCTGGCATATATTTTCACTCGGTTTTCCGGATTACATCTACATGCAAATCACAGTTAATTGCCTGGCTGAGTAAACTATCTCAGATTCGTACATTTGTTTTCTCCACCATCCCTCATTGATTGCATCTTCTTCTTCTGCTGCTGCTGCATATCCACTAATGGATGTTTGCGATCACTTCTACCCGTATTCCGTATCTCTTTCAGTATGGCTCAAGACCCCCGCATTTCTTATTCCTGACTACTCTCTGACGTTGCGGAACCATGACATCCTCCTCCAACCAATTAGTCTCTTGCCTTCAGTCTTCCCCTCAGTAAGCTGAAGAAAGTTATACGTGTCATTTCGTATCGCATGACCTAAGGAAGTGGCTTTCTTACGTTCCATTCTGGTTAGCAGTTCTCAGTCTCTTTTTACTATTCTCAAGATCTCTTTTTTTTTTTTTTCTGTCCATGGAGTTTTAAGGATTCTTCGATATAACCACATCTCGAACGCTTCCAGCTTGTTCATACTGTTTACTTTCAGCATCCAACTTTCCACACCATAAAAAAGTACTGACCAGACATAGCCCTGTACAAATCTAATTCTGAGATTAAGATCAAAGTCAGCGCTTGTAAACACTACGTTAAATTTCATAAATGCAATGCGAGCCTTCTTTATTCTACATTTGGTTTCCATGTCGGACGATCGACTGTCGCATAACCACATCCGTAAGAATCTATTCCCCCATTCTATGGGTAGATTTTTATGCATTAGTTCTACATTTTGATGTTTTTTAATTGCGAGTGACTATCATAAATTTTACTTTTTTGATGTTGATACTGAGGCCCATATTGCTACTGTGTTCTCGCACTGCAATAAGAAGGTCTTGTAGGCCGTTCATGTTATCAGCAATGAAGAATGTGTCAAACAGATAGCTTATGTTTCTAATTCGTACCCCAATTATTCTGATTCCTACCTCCTGGAATATATATTCTGAGTACAGATTAAAGAGTAGTAGTGAGAGCACATATCCTTGCCTGACTCCTCCACAGATTCTTTGTGCTTCTGTCATTTGACTGCTGTCAGAGTTCAATAATTATTTTCTATGCAGCGAATATCTTTTCCGTCTGTCATGTCGTCTCAAAATTTGTACACATTTATGGTTTTGCACTCTGGCAAATGCTTTTTCGTAATCTATGAAGCACAGCATTGCATGCTTCCTCTCATCGTAGCACTTCTGGAGCAGTACTTGAATTGTGACCAAAGCTTCCCTCGTAACCAGACCCCGTCTACTTCCAAATTCTAAAGAGCTCATGTCTCTTCACACTTCACAATGATTCTGTATAGAATGATCTTGAGATATATCTTTATGTATGGCTTATTAAGCTATTAGTCTATAATCTCCGCATTTTGTTGGACTGCTCTTCTTGGGCAAAGGGATCAGCCATTGGACAGGAAATTTACCCGTTTTATAAATCTGATTAAATACTTTTTGAAGAACTAAGATACTGTTATGTTGTAACGTACAGACGGTAGCAGAGCCAGGATGGGGAAGGTGTAGGCACATTTATTTGGTCCAAGCCTTGTTGACACAAATTTATTATTTAACAATAATTGGTTATACATCCAAGTTAATACACTTAACAGTATAAAGGAAATTTTAGCAATAGAAAATTTTTTAAAAACATTCTCCAGAAGAACATGCAGCCCCACTCTGAAACATTACGTAAAGGTACTGTTAGTAAAAGGTATATTATATATCATGTGCAGTCATCAAGACATCAAGAATACTGTTTTGGTTCAACATAAGGTGAAAGCACCAAATATGCAGATCTTCAAAGCAACTTACAAATAAATAATTTAACACATCACTCACAAAACAGTCATTTCTGCCAGCTTTGTGATACCTAAATTTGATTGATACAGAATAAACACAGCTCAAACGAATGATCTTCCAACATACTATAAAACAACTTTATAATAAGGATGACTGCTTTTTTCCCATTCAAATTTCTGCATAACAGTTTTTGCACTAACAAGCTACAGTTACTGCCTCTTACTTGCTACAGACAGACAAACACATCTGTCAATAAATGATCGATTAACGAGGTGGCAATTCAGAGCTAGCAACTTCTTGTAACAACTGATTCTCAAATGCTGCCACGAAAAACATTCTACAAAACAGAATCACACAAATGAAAGTTCCACTCGCTACAAAATCCAACAAATCACGCAATATAAATAATGGTCACTTCGTAACAATGGAACAGAAAAACATTACACACGCAAGTGTGCTTCTCACACGCAACAGTCCTTTTAAGTGCATACACAACACAGCTCAAAATCTATATCCCAAGCAATATTAGTAGAATTAGGAAATTTGCAATTTAAAAGCACCAAGTTTAACAAGATCTAATGTAATAATAATTTGGACAGACCTTTCATAAAATGATCGATGATTCTCTGAATTATTCCAAATCACAAAATGTTGGCTACAAGTACCAACCCCACAATAAGTAATGATCATGAAATATAATAAAAGTATATGAAAATTTCGGCCTTAGCCAGGTGACCAGAAACACACAAATGCAGTTTCCTGTTATACTCGAGTGCTAGGCCCAACAAACAACAGCTGGTCATGGAGAACAACGCTAAGCAAGCGAGCATTCCGTCCTCCTCACATGCTCGCAAACAGCCATACTCATCGCAGTCCTTAATCAGCAAGGCACCAGTTGACTCTTCGCCGCTTCCGTCCTCCCCAAACTCTTGCTTCGCGCACCGGCGTCAACAGCGCTCAGCGACCACGCCCCCTATCGCTGCGATGAAAACAAGTGAAATAATCTCGCGGGTAAATTAAAATTCTGAGCCGTAACTCGGCTCACATGTAATAGTTTCAGCATTTCAACCAGTATTTGATCTGGATCGACTGCTTACCTGTCTTCTGTCGTTTCTATTGCTCTTCTGATTTCGACAATTATGACAGCAGGACCCTATAGATTCTCGTCGACTTGTTCTATTTCAGCTCTTTTATTTACAGAAAGCTTGTTAATAGAGTCCTCCCAGATAGTTTTCTTTTGCTGATCGTCCTGTGCTATTTGTCCTTGGTCATATCTATATCTGAGAAGGTTTATTTACGATATATACCTGCCGTTTCCTTTGACTTCTTATGTAAGCTGAAGTCGTAGTGTATTTGCTGCAGCCGTTCCAACTCTTCATATTGTTGTTTCAGTCACCTGTATTATGCTGCTTTTATCTCTTTTCTTATGACTTCCTGAGTGTCCCTATATTTGTCAAGGTTTCTTTCATTTTTATACTTTCTTCTTTTTCCAAACAGTGCCAAAATTTTGTCTTTTCTTCTTTTTCCAAATAATGCCAAAATTTTGTCTTTTCTTCTTTTTCCAAATAATGCCAAAATTTTGTCTTTTCTTCTTTTTCCAAATAATGCCAAAATTTTGTCTGTCATCCTATTTTTCTTTCGTGTTTTCTGCTTGTAATCTATTTCATTCTCCGGTATTCTTTCCCTGATTTTTGTTGTTACTGTTTTTGATACCTTCATCTTTAAGTCGATCTTATTCTACTTTTCGTTGTTGTGTATGTCTCTTCTCATTTGTAATTTTTATATTAGGACACGGTACATCTACATCTACATTTACATACATACTCCGCAATCCACCATACGGTGCGTGGCGGAGGGTACTTCGTACCACAACTAGCATCTTCTCTCCCTGTTCCACTCGCAAACAGAACGAGGGAAAAATGACTGCCTATATGCCTCTGTACGAGCCCTAATCTCTCTTATCTTATCTTTGTGGTCTTTCCGGAAAACGTAATTTGGCGGCAGTAAAATTGTATTGCAGTCAGCCTCAAATGCTGGTTCTCTAAATTTCCTCAGTAGCGATTCACGAAAAGAACGCCTCCTTTCCTCTAGAGACTCCCACTCGAGTTCCTGAAGCATTTCCGTAACACTCGTGTGGTGATCAAACCTACCAGTAACAAATCTAGCAGCCCGCCTCTGAATTGCTTCTATGTCCTCCCTCAATCCGACCTGATAGGGATCCCAAACGCTCGAGCAGTACTCGAGAATGGGTCGTATTAGTGTTTTATAAGCGGTCTCCTTTACAAATGAACCACATCTTCCCAAAATTCTACCAATGAATCGAAGACGACTATCCGCCTTCCCCACAACTGCCATTACATGCTTGTCCTACTTCATATCGCTCTGCAATGTTACGCCCAAATATTTAATCGACGTGACTGTGTCAAGAGCTACACTACTAATGGAGTATTCAAACGTTGCAGGATTCTTTTTCCTATTCATCTGCATTAATTTACATGTATCTACATTTAGAGTCAGCTGCCATTGTTTACACCAATCACAAATCCTGTCCAAGTCATCTTGTATCCTCCTACAGTCGCTCAACGACGACACCTTCCCGTACACCACAGCATCATCAGCAAACAGCCGCACAGTGCTATCCGCCCTATCCAAAAGATCATTTATGTAGTTAGAAAACAACAGCGGACCTACCACACTTCCCTGGGGCACTCCAGATGATACCCTCACCTCCGATGAACACTCACCATCGAGGACAACGTACTGGGTTCTATTACTTAAGAAGTCTTCGAGCCACTCACATACTTGGGAACCAATCCCATATGCTCCTACCTTAGTTAGGAGTCTGCAGTGGGGCACCGAGTCAAACGCTTTCCGGAAGCCAAGGAATATGGCATCCGTCCGATACCCTTCATCCATGGTTCGCAAGATATGTGAAAAAAGGGCGAGTTGCGTTTCGAAGGAGCGATGCTTTCTAAAGCCGTGCTGATGCATGGACAGCAACTTCTCTGTCTCAAGGAAATTCATTATATTCTAACTGAGAATATGTTCGAGAATCCTGCAACAAACCGATGTTAAGGACATTGGTCTGTAATTTGGAGGATCCGTCCTTCTACCCTTCTTATATACAGGCGTCACCTGCGCTTTTTTCCAGTCGCTCGGGACTTTACGTTGGGCAAGAGATTCGCGATGAATGCAAGCTAAGTAAGGAGCCAAAGCAGTAGAGTACTCTCTGTAAAACCGAATTGGAATCCCATCAGGACCTGGCGATTTATTTATGTTCAACCCCTTCACCTGCTTCACAACCCCATGGATGTCTATCACTATGTCCTCCATACGGGAATCTGTACGAGACTCAAACGGCGGTATGTTTGTACGATCCTCCTGCGTTATAGATTTCTGAAATGCTAAATTTAAAATTTCAGCTTTCGTTTTGCCGTCTTCCGTTGCCAGACCAGACTGATCAGTGAGTGACTGGATGGAAGCCTTCGATCCGCTTACCGATTTTACGTAAGACCAGAATTTCCTTGGTTTTGCAGCAGCGCTCTTTTTACAGCAGCACGAATCTATATTAACTTTTGCCTGTCCTCATTCTCCCGATCTTTCTAGTACCGCGAGTGCAACTGGGGGCACATACTTGTCCAATGCATGGTATGAGGGAACGTCGGCTCCTTGAGAGGTGTATACTCTCGTTACCGAAATCCCAAAGCGCTTACTAATCAGAATTTGATTCAGTACTATATCGTAAGGGTGATCAGCTGGAAATCTGCTTGGTACTGACGTCTAGGTGGGAACTTCAAAGAACTGTTTGTTACCTTCATCTTTCCCCCTTGATAAAGCCGTTCTCCTCGGTCATTACGTACTCCTTGTCTATATGGACCGGCTAGTCCTTCGAATCTTCCTTCCCCAGTTTTAGAGTTAAAACCACCCATTATTAAGAGTACCTCATGTTCTTTTACCAATCTAAGCAGAATGATGAACTGAATGTCTCGGCACCTGTTTCAGTGTCAATTTCACTTGTTAAGCACGCATCGCCGTCATTATACTCCTTAGGTACATCATCCGAACAGTCGAGCGTACACGACACCACACATTCCACTGACTCATCTTACAGAAACGGTAACATTTCGTGTGCCACTTTTTTCTCACTCTGCGAAATTCCTTGGGTTACTTTCTGACGAAATGTGAACTTTAGCAACTTTTGTTGTAGATATAATGCAATGTTTGCATTGTTTATCGTCGCCATTGCTCTGCTTTGTATCAAAACCACTAGCACTGTAGCATAGTTGGTAGTTACTCGTCGTCTAAGCAGTCCAACTACGCTCCGTGGCCTCATGCTGTGCTCACCACTGGATACCTCCAGTCCGGCACACTGTTGCCATTAGCAGCCCATATTTTGGTTGCATGATGAACAGCATATAGGATGTCGAATGCCGTAAGAACATCACTGACCTTTTGCGACCTTGCACTCAAGGGGTTCGTTTTTAGAGAAATCCGTGGGTAAACAGAGACGTCATACTGATAGTCGTATGGCGCGAGACGCACAGCTTCACATGACAATATCCATTGGCTTGTGAGAGCGTGAGCCCGGGATTTACAGCATTCTGACCCTTTGCTATAGCTGCTGCATCACGTGCTTGCGGCGCTGTGTATACGCTGGCAGAATATTGGGTTTTTCCGACAGCAGTTTGATCTCTGACCCACTGTCGATGTTAGCACGATGCAATGCTATTCGTCCCCCCCCCCCCCCCCCCTTAATCGCCACTTGAGACCGAAATTTCTTAGGTGGTGGGAATGGTAGGTGAGGCATGCTAAAACATCTGCTCGGAGGTCTAGAGGCATATCAATATTGGGACGGCCAGAGGTAGTGTCAAGGTAGATGTTTCCAGTCGGTTTGCCGTCTGCGGACTGGGATGTAATACCGGCTCTGGTGTAATGAGTGAACTGGATGGAGGTATGGGATCCACTTCCTCGATTATCCACTGCTGCGTGAACGAGACCACAGGTCCGTATGGCTTATAGAGAGAGCAAAAGATATACCGTTTGTGCGTCCAGGATATGATCGTGGGTGATCTGCGCCCCAGGACGGAGTTTTAATAGGATCCACGTTCGGAAATTTTGTTGGGCCTAAAGTCTCTCTGTGGGCTGAGCGAGGGGAGGGGTGGGGGGTGGAAGGCTGAGTGTTGTGCGTGTTGTTATGATTGGATCTGTTAACTGTTCCAGACTAACCGCTCTTGTCTGGTCACTATGTCAAAAACATGGGAGCTCTGTGGCCAACAGTGTTGCCGGCATAAACATCCTAGAGTCCAACCGGAGGTTTGAGCACAGGCGTGAGGACCAATGCAGTAATAGGCTCGCAATGATTAAAAGTGTGTGATGTTTCGGCACGACAGTGACCGTTCACTGGCGTGATTCTGCACGTTGCGAATAAGCTGTCAGCGCTTCCTGGAACAAAGACGTCGTCATTGCGTTATTTATGTGTATGTCGAAGGCTCTGACCAACAACTCCGCGTCTGAATTAAATTCTGGGCTAAGGGGGACGGTTGTCGGACGTCTGGTGCTATTGCACTGGCAGCACAGTTAAAGGGCAGATGAGGTAAAACGGCCGCTGTGGGCGAGCGATTCTAGGCGCTTCAGTCCGGAACCACGCGCCTGCTGTGGTCGCAGGTTCGAATCCTGCCTCGGGCATGGATGTGTGTGATGTCCTTAGGTTAGCTAGGTTTACGTAGTTCTAAGTCTAGGGGACTGATGACCTCATATGTTAAGTCCCATACTGCTTTGAGCGATTTCAACCAATTGGAAATGAGGTAAACAGTTGCTGTTGTCTGTCACATTAGTGCATGGAGAAACCACTACTGCAAAGATGGTCACAAAGTCATTTATGACAGCATTTATTCAGCAAGTACGTTGCTCCCTGAATTGGTTCTGTAAAATCGACATCACCCATTCCCATGATTCCCCATGGGCGTTTAAATTTCTGCGCAGGTGTGGCATTCACAGACTGAATCAAAACATGCCACACCTGGGATTTCATATGAGAGATCACCTGTGCGATCATCACAGCACTTGCATGATGCAAAGACTGTGAATGGGAGGATGACCGTGTGGCATTTTCCTGTACGGTAGCTAGTAGTTGAATGGCTTGAGCGAAGTTCAGCCGGTGAGACGAGAAGACGAAAGCCTTAAGCACCAGGCGAGTCCCTTTTAGCAAGTGCTCCCGCCACTCCAACAGTTAAGTCCGCCCAGTAGCTGCAGCTACTTCACGAGCGGTAGTGCGGAATTCGCCGAAAGTAGTTTGCATACCATCATCCAGGGCAACACAAGTATTGGGACAAGGTGGGCCTCACCCCAGTTCCAATTTTGCCAGATGTATCCAAGATAGCGTTGATGACGCGATCGGACGGGAGCGAAGACTTGTTTACCGAGCGGAGATGCTCCGAGCTGGGCCGTGCGCATGGGTTCGTCGCTACCCTCACTCCAACTGCGGTCTGGTGAACTCCAGAATAGTACAAACTGCTTTCTCCTTAGCTATTCTAATGGATCATGTGTGACGTGTGGCAGACGCATTGCCGTGTGTACCTCCTTACCATCACAAGCACATCTAGCATACATTCTCAATGTTATACTGAAGCCACATTGCTATCTAAAATAAGAAGCAAGTCGAACTCTAGTGAACTGATTTTTCGGTCTGTCGGGCAACGCCTCAAAAGCTCCTATCTCTAACTTAGTTATGACGCTGAAGTCGCGACTTTACACCCAAGATGCGGTAGGGTGGGATGGAATACATTACGTAAATCAATGTTCATTTAGAGCAATGTGTCAAGCTTCATTACATATGAGATGGAAGTCCTCTCATGACCGACAGGTTTACTGTTAACGATCGCAAGTAGACAGTGCTTTAAACCGCATATAGAACACGTGGATGTATACAAGTAGAATGCAGCCTATGTCATGCGACTGATGCATCCGGACAGAACACTGGAAAAAAATTGACCTGCAGCAACTTCTCCTTCTCTAGAATCAATCAGTCAACCATCAAATCGTACTTTGTTTCAGCTCTCTCTCAATCGACCACCCCGTCCACACTCTGTTATCCTTTAACGTAGATGCAAGTAAGTTTAGAGGTGAATGGTTCTCTGTCCTCCTGAAAACCATCAAATAGAGTAGTCAACTCGCATGTATCACTGGTACCTCAACATACATACAGTATAATACTGCCTCACAGAAAAAATTGACTACCTCCCTGATTCCCTTCGTTTCGATGTCGGCATTTCCCCAGTTTCCTCCCGTTGTGGCGTACTTGTTCCCATGTACAAATTGTTCGGCGCAAACCAGAAGACAAGCAAGTACTTCCTCAATTTCACAGCATTTCTGTGTATATTGTGTCAATTTATGACTATTTTCTCGTCATTTTTCGCAATTTATCGATTTTAGGTCAGATCTATATATGCGATCACGACATAACATTTCGTTCTGTGTTCTAAAATTGCCTGTCAATGTAGCACAGCTGCTAACACCTAGCCAAAATGCACTGCTCGGGAGGCATAATAGAGAACTGTACTCGACTGTATCCAGTCACCTCCACATTCTGAGAGCTTTTGCCTGTCTTCTGTATGTCTGTGTATATGCACGCCTCTCGGAAGGCGAAAGTACGTGTTTGTCGTAAGGAGGGTATCGATTTGGCTTGGAGTACTGTGATAGCAAAGGGAAGAAAATGTCAAGTCATGAGAAAGTAGTGATATTTCTATTTCCATAGCCACTGCCGACAACAGGGTGTATTTCCGATACTTCGCTCATTGTCGAATGCCGTTCAACTGAGACAGTGGTCATAACATTTAATTGTATGTATAATGATAAAACATATATGTGACCGGTTTTCTGGAATAATTCCGTGTTTGTATGGCCTGTGGTGGGAATGATTCACGTTTCCCGTTAATGGCAGCAGCTGTCAGAATACAGAGGTCTGTTGGTGTGTAGGAGTGTATCTGAGTTAACTTTGCCGTTCTCTAGATGACGACTTCACGGTCATTGCCTCTTTTGTCACGTTGAAAAGCTTCTCGATGAATCTTCTTAACCTCGGTCATTGGCTCTTGGAAGGTAGGCGAGGGCCTTTGATCACATGTGATAATTGAGAAACACGTGAGCCGGTTGGGCGATGCCCTGATGGCTGAATCGACAGTTTCCGCTTATGTGGGGAGGGCGATGGCTTCTCCTGAACGTGTTGACTTGCAAGCGCCGGTCGTTGTCACTGCTGCTCTGCCTGCTGTTTGCCAGTGTGGAACTCTTCTAAACTAAACTAAGTTTTTAATTTATTTTCTAATTTCTACTTTACTTCACATTGATTTCACTAATTTATTTATCTATCTTAAGTACCAGTCAACAATATTTATGGTCATTTGTATGATTTAATTGTCAGTGCAATATGGTGATCAGTGTGAAATAACCGACTGCAGAAGGGAAAAAGGCGGACAGTGCTTTGATATCAGTGGTATCAGTAATTCAGCAGGTAAATTCGATAAGAGCCACTCATAATGCTCGATTCATTCACATCCTTTGTGCTGGGATATAGGAGCCTCTACATAGAACTGGGAACGTTTGTGTGTGTTGAGAGCAGGAAGGGTAACACGTGATGGACTGGGGTATCGAGTTAGGACCGCTGGGAAGAGTGCATTTGATGTTATTCTGCGCTATTTTCGTAAACATGTTACGTTAGGGCAAGAATTTCCATGCATACAAACTGAGACATCACGAAAACTCCTACAAAAACCCACGTTAAGCATTTCTGGGACACTATGCAGTTTAATAGAGTTCGACTTGCTTATTATTTTAGATAGCAATGTGGCTTTAGTATAACATTGAGAACGTTGCTAGTTGCACTTGTGATGGTAAGTAGCTATGCGCAGCAATTCGTCAGCGACACGTCACGCATGGTCCATTAGAATCGCTCAGGAGAAAGCAGCTTGTGCTATTTAATATAACATTGAGAACGTTGCTAGTTGCACTTGTGATGGTAAGTAGCTATGCGCAGCAATTCGTCAGCGACACGTCACGCATGGTCCATTAGAATCGCTCAGGAGAAAGCAGCTTGTGCTATTCACCAGACCACAGTTAGAGGGAGGGTAGCGAAAAACCCATGCGCACAGCCCAGCTTGACTGTCTGCGCTCTGTAAATAAGCCTTCGTTCCCATCCGACTGTGTCATTAATGATGCCTAGGCGATTATGTATTTGGATACGAATATCTCTGGTGTCAAGTATGAAAGGGATGACTCCACCTCATGCATGTGGGCATCTGTGCGTGGTTTGACAGCTAACGACTGCATCACTTGGCGCTCTAGTGGACAGGGTGGAGGGGGGGGGGCGGTGCATGCATGCGTTGATTGCATTACTTAGCGAGCAGGCCTGTAAGCTGTGCCATGCGTTATTTGCACAGTTTACGATCACTGAGGGTGTCTGCACATCACTATCCTGCATTATTTAGGAGCAGTTTGCAGGTCTCTACTGAAATGATTTCGGAAAATTAGGAGTTGTTTGCGTGTCTGCAGACTATGTATTGTGTCGCCAAGCACATCAAAGTGAGTGTTTTGTGTCAGTGTGATAAATATACTCCATCCCTAATTAAAATGTTCCAAAATAAATAGAGTGCCCTCCTTCTTTACTCTGCCAAGCATCCCAGCGCAGCCTGAGTCATTTTCACACCATTTTCCACCTACAGACCACCATCTGGTATTAAGTCACAGGAGGGATGACAGTACCCTCTGGTGGCTGTAGTGTGTACTAGGTCAGTTGGAGTCTAGATCTCGTGGTGGAGACATTACTTGCAAAGTAAAAACTTACGTCTGTCATAAGCAGAGACACTTTCCCGCCATTTCGCCACACCATCTTGGATGCCATCATGCACTGTGCACGTATGTACACTGTAATACACGTTAGTGCATGCTAGCCTGACAACATGGGTTGGTAAGAGGATGTGTTGGTCGGTTGAGGATGGTGGTGGAGACTTAATAGCTATTTCCTTCCAAGTCCATGTGAGTGTGGTATTCGCAAAAATTCATTCCAAGTCCACAGTAGGGCACTCTGGTGGTGTCATATGTACGAGGCCTCGTGGTGAACACAGTGTATGACTCCATCTTGGATAACGGTCGTTGTGTCATCACCTGATATCACGGTAGCGCCCTCTAGTGCCATGTATTAAGTCAGTTTGAGTCCAGACATCATGGCGAACACACTGTTTGCCACCATCTGGGATTATGTCACATATGAGATCGCCCTCTGGTGGTGGCGATGTGTACTAAGTCAGTTGGAGTCCGGAACTCGTGATGAACTCACTGGATGGCCATACTGCATGAAAATGATTAAATAAAGACTTATGTTAAAGTCCTTTTCCCAAGAATTCTTGGGATGAGGTGGCAGTCAGGTGACTGAGGTTAGTACAAGTGTCCTTTCTTTAGCGCCATTTTCTTAGCTTAGTAGAGATATGCGAATTGACGTATGTTTACCGCCAAAATTCACACTTGGTGTCAGTTCATAGGAAGAAGTGGTGGTTGGGTGACTTAGTTTAGTGGAGGTAGGCCAGGTGAGCTATCTTCCTGCGATTTTCTTAGCGTAGTAGAGATAACTTCAGTGTGGTGCATTATCCTGTTGGAATTTGAACTTCCTGCCAATTTTCTGGGGGAGGTGGTGGTCTGGCGATTGAGGTTAGTGGAGGTAGGCCAAGTGACCTATCTTCCCACGACTTTCTTAGCGTAGCAGCGATACCCCAAGTGACCTTTGTTTTCCACCAAAATTCAAACTTGGTGCCAGTTTGTAGGAAAAGGTGGCGGTCAGGTGTCTTAGATTAGTGCACGAAGGCCAAGTGACCTGTCTTCGCACTATTTTATCTGGTTGATAGTGAAACCCCAAGTGATCTTAGTTTACCGCCAAAATTCAAACTAGGCATGAGTCCATAGGAGGAAGTGATAGTCGGGTGACATAGGTTAGAGGAGGTAGGCCAAGTGACCTATCTTCCCGCAATTTTCATTACATAGTAGAGGTCACTGTGGTGTCATGCATTATCCTGTTGGAATTTGAACTTCCCACCAATTTTCTTTGGGAGGGAGAGAGGCACTTTCCCACCAAAATTCAAACTTCCCGAGAAAATCCGGCATCCTGAATGACGTCATGGCGGTCATATTGGATGACGTCATGGGCTGTTGCCAAGTCTGTGCGGCGCCATCTTAGGTGACGTCATCGCCGCCATCTTGGATACATCTGGCAGCAATGTAAACTGGTGTGAGGCCCATCTTGCCCCAATACTAACACACAATACTCTTGCATATCGATGTCGGCGACTGGCGCATGGTACAATAGGCAAAGTGTCGGAGTTCGCAATGTGACGATAACATATTTATTCATTACAATTGCTTGGAAATAGCTCCCACCACTGCAGACACTACACTGTTTTGTCTGGGAGCTTCTTCTGGGGACTGAAGAACGAGATCAGTGGCTCATGATTTGATGCGATATTGTGCACTACGGGAATACATTAACCCTTTTTATGCTATAAATAATTTACAAGACCTCCTTTTCGCCGGCCATTGTGGCCGAGCGGTTCTAGGCGCTACAGTTTGGAACCGCGTGGCCGTTTCGGTCGCATGTTCGAATCCTGCCTCGGGCATGAATTTGTGTGATGTCCTTAGGTTAGTTAGGTTTAAGTAGTTCTAAGTTCTAGGGGACTGATGACCTCAGAAATTAAGTCCCATAGTTCTCAGAGCCATTTGAACCTATTTGGAACCTCCTTTTCGACCTGAAAACAGTTTGCATTGCCACTGTCAGTGCTTTAGATGTGAACTCCATTAGATGTTCCATGTCGTCAGAAATCTTGTGGTGCAGAACGGTGTTAATACCACATTGACGCACATCAGTAGCTGAAGTTAAGAGCATGCCTGGCGTGATGGTTGTCGAGCAGGGAGCCTTGCTGGTAGGTGTCACTTTATTCAAATTCTGCACCGTTTTGTGGAGTCTATAAAGGCTACAGAATTTGAGACTCTTTAGGTGCAAATTTTCCGTAACTGTTCTTTACCCAATAAAAGATTGAAGTTTACTTAGATTTATAGGTACACATTATCTAATTATAGATATTACACGGACGCCATATGAATAAGGTTGCTGGTGATGAAAATATGATCTAGGTAATTAAGGCTAGCACAGAAAAACACCACGTGTCGATCTGGCAGTCCAAACGTTTTTGGGTATACAGCAGGCATAGTGAACCTGGTTTCTGTTATCCACTAGTGGTCGTTCCGGCATTCATGTTGGGTGCTAGATGCTAAGGAGTTTAAAAACATTTACATTAGGTTTTCATAAAATTTTGATGTAAAGAATTTGGTAAGTAATTGTTATTACGTGCTGTAGGTTGTTGTAACTCTACTTAATAAATGTTATGAGTTAAAGTTACTTCCCTACTTTATAAACCACCATTACTGTTGATCTGGTTGGAGGTAAGAGAATTTTACTTCTAAGTAAGATACAAAAGTGGGCGTTCGGTAAAAAAGGTCGACTACCTCTGGTATACAGTATTAAAAGGTTTTGTATGTGGTGTTCCCGTGTATTCCCCATTATAATAATTTTGTCCTGGTAGTTTACACACAAAGGAATATCTTGTATAAAATTCTGTAAGTAACGTTGGAGTATGACTGGCGCACTAGCTGTGCCAAAAGGTAATCAATAATAATGGTACATGCCAAAAGGCGTAGAAGTTACCAAGATCCTTCGCGTTTCCTCATCTGAAAGCAGCTGTAAGTAAGCATCAAGAGATCAGTTTTAGAAAAATACTGGCCGCCATTTAGTTTAGCTAGTAATTCTTCCCAGGGCATGCCAGGATACAGATCAATTTGAAATTGCATTAATAATTATCTCAAAATTATCACAGATTTGTACTTTATTGTGAGATTTTTTGACTACAACCATGAGCAGAGCCTACTGACTTGCTGCCACGGCCACAATGACACCTAAATCATACAACTATGTAGCTCTGCTTGAACTCAATCTCACAAAATGAATGGGTCTGAGCGCGACAGAAGCGAGTCTGAGGCAGACTGTTTTAACGATATATGAGCCTGAACATTTGTGGCTCAGCAGGGTTACTGTTCAAATAACTGCTCGTTTTGTGTATTCTGACCAGTTTACAGCTAAAATCGTTAATCTATGTCCAACGTTTAAGCACCTTGCTTGTGTACAGAGTGGGCCCATATTTCAGTTTTATGGCCTCCATAATCCGACTCTTCTTTTTGTGGCCGCTGAAGTGCCGTTGAGCCGATGTAACGTGTCCAGGTTTATCAGGAACACGGTGACTCCAGTGTCAGTTGGTAACTGCACTTGCTGATTAATGCGATCATCGTCTTATTTGGAGCTCCATCGGCTGCGGGCACCGGTGTGATATTGTGCAGAAGGAGCGCACGCCATGATGTTGGCTCTTTTTTTACAAAGACACGCGGAAGATAGATGTCCATACTTGTTGCAAGAATAACACATGGCACAATGGCGCGGAAAGTGACGTCGCACGGCAAAGGCGTTACCTTTACGAGCAAGCACTTGCGCTGGAGGCAGATCCTCGCTCTCAAACTCAGCTTCGGAAACATTGTCCGATGAAGTGAAGGGAGTATCCAAAACGAAACTATGTCTTCACCTACCACGCGTCGCCAGAATACTATTGCGACGGTGGACTCTGAGAAAAGAAAGGTGTAGTTTTTTCACCTGCTGATTGTTGATTACAGTGTCGTCTATTGGAAACGACAGCTACCGCTACATTGTTCTCAAAAACTGGCTGCTGGAGGAAGAAAGTAAAGTACTATGATGGGTTCGATGTGTGATACTGTGGTATCGTCCAAAGACCACGGTGCCATACCAAAGTCGGCAACGCGGATCGGTACCATGGACATTAGTAGGTCTCGCTCAATCCACAACAGTGAATGGAAGGCGCTCCATAAGACACGTCCTGTCTGTCAGCACCAGCATCATCTCATGGGGGTCGATACAGAGCCGAGTATGGACTCGCTCATCCCACTTCAAATAGAAATTTACTTTTGTAAATGTTCAACTTCAACTGCAAAAGAAGGCATCTAATGACGCTTTACTGTTCAAAGACAGTTGTAATTATTCGACACATTCGCACGGCAATGGACGGTATAAAGTTAAGTAATTTTTTTATAACTCTTGCAATAACGTGAACTAATGTATCATATGTTGTAGCCGTCTCCAGAGCGATCAAGGAACCACAGTTATGACAGGACTATTGTAGTTACGTCAGGTCATTACAGATACAACCTGAAAGTGTAGCAGAAAACGTCGCAGATAATTTGGCCATTACTCGTCAGATTCCTCTAAACTAAGGAATGATGTGGAGCTGCGACATTGTGGCCGTCGGCGTCTGTTGTTGCTGCTGGAGTAATTAGTTCAACTGATTCCGCTGTGTTTTTTGCTGTTGTTGGAAACAGATCAGCTGATTACCGTGTCTCTTCAGCTGTTTCTAAACTTCCACGAAATCTCGATCCTTTACTAGTGAACAGTCAATACACTGAAGAGTAAGTTACTCGTTGCTTATGTTCGTATCGTACTCTAATACCAAAATACGGAAGTCTGGTAACGTGGCCGATGCAATTCAGCTGAGATGACACACAGCACTTGGTCCGCGAACAGTAGGGTTCAAGAAGAGAACACCTCTTTGAAGCAAAGCAGTTGAAATAGTCGTCGTGAGCCATAAGCACACAAGTCCGATACATTTTTCCAGAGAAATCTGTGAGCTGTCAGAATCGTTATATTGGTAGTCGTATGGCGCGAGACGTATAGCTTCATTCGACAACAGCAATTGGCTCGCGGTCGCAGGATTTATAGCGTGCTGGTGAGCCGCTATCACGGTCGCGTCACATGCGTGCGGTGGTGTTCCCGTACCGTCGACTGTGGCATTTATTCGTCAGCTGGTAGGTCTCTGATCCCTGTCGAGGTCGACATGTTACGATAGTACAGCACCAAATGCTACTTTCACACCTAACAATTCCTCCAGTTGTCAGTGTCATTCTACTGTTTATTTGCCAGGGCTTCTTCAATTTATTGAAGTAACTGAGAGAGTATTTCATAAGACTTTACTTTGTTCAGTAGCCGGCAGTGAAATACTGTTAGGAACACCTTTCAAAAGTCAAGGAACACGTTTCCACACTGAGCACCACTTTTGAGTTTCATACGATCGCTGCTTGCAGAATCCGTGTTGCTTGCCACAGAGAAGATCTTCAGTGGTCAATAACTTCATAATACGCCATTCTTAAAACATCGATGCATGTAAGAAAAATGGATTTTTGTCTGTGTGTGTGTGTGTGTGTGTGTGTGTGTGTGTGTGTGTGTGTTCCACGTCTTCTCCTAAGGCGCTGGAGCGATTTGAGCCAAACTTGGTTCAGATATCCTGTACTATTAGACAATTGCTGTGAGGGAAGAAACCACCTACGTAACATAGTTCAGGAGGTATGACGTCGTAAACAATGAGCTGTGTGCAAAACTGCAGCATCAAGCATGATGTTTAAATGTATTACTGCTATCCTACTAACTGCAACCACAATATAGTTCGCAGACAATATCCACATACGCCGCTATAGATACCTGTACAAATACATCATTGTACGCCACATATTTCAAGAGAGATTGTGTTACAAACACTGAGATGCGTGAAAAATTGCAGCATCATGCATCAAGTTTTAATATATTTAGTCTTTACTGCTATATACATTCGCACGTTATAGTCAAATTAGCCGGCCGGTGTGGCCGTGCGGTTCTAGGCGCTTCAGTGTGGAACCGCGTGACCGCTACGGTTGCAGGTTCGAATCCTGCCTCGGGCACGGATGTGTGTGATGTCCTTAGGTTAGTTAGGTTTAAGTAGTTTTAAGTTCTAGGGGACTGATGACCACAGATGCTAAGTCCCGTAGTGCTCAGAGCCATTTCAACCATTTTTGTAGTCAAATTAAGGGAATCACTGACAACTGGCAGCTCTTTTGGCAGCTTTCAACTGCGAAGCGCAAATGACTGTAGGCGAAAACAGTTGCTGCGTACGGAGCTACGAACAGGCGTTGCCATGGAGGAGTTTACAAAATCGTGTTGTGGCACGCGAAGCAGCTGCACCCAACGTACGGAAACTGTCGGGGATCATGTTTCTTAATTTGCACACTGCTCTTATACATTTTTACGTTATGCATATTTCCTTCTACGACTGTTTCATAATTTCAAAGGTGTTTCCACGGAATATACGGAAATGGAATTCTTTTCGATACTTCACTACAAACAGAGTGTATCCTTTGTTTTCGTGTACGATAGAAAACTGACAACATCAATACCCGGTCAGTGCTGTGTTTGTCAGCTACTATTATGTAAGTATACAACAAATAATAATGCGCATCTATCAACCGCCAGGATAGCTGCAAGTGTCAGCTCTGCACTTCAGGAATTCGGGCAGGCGCTCCGCTCACGGATCGAACACAGCCCGTGGGTTAATGAGGGGGGCCAGTGTGCCGGGCAGGCTGGATGTGGTTTTTAGGTGGCCCACCACAGCCCCCTAGGGCAGTACCGTCCCACCTCAGCTACACGCTCTGTAAATATTCAGAAAACACTCGGAAACTTTCACACGGATAACACTACACGCACACAGCTTGAGTAGACAAATTCTGTCCCGGGGGTGAATGGGGTGGAGACAGGAATGGCATCCGGCCATCTACTAAGATTAACAGTACCAAATCCGA
Source organism: Schistocerca piceifrons (assembly GCF_021461385.2). NCBI lineage: Eukaryota > Metazoa > Arthropoda > Insecta > Orthoptera > Acrididae > Schistocerca > Schistocerca piceifrons. The sequence continues at coordinate 7,600,330 of NC_060149.1, forward strand.
TGTAACCGTACCGACCCTGTGTAGGTAGGGGAAAAAGGAGAAGTACTGTCTGACGATCCATCATGTGATAATGTGAAATGACACAGGTTGCCACCTTGTAGCTTTGCATACGCGCGTACGGCTCCACGCTAAAAGTTTAAAAAGAGAAGCGGCTGTACGCACGCATGCTTTTGTGGCGGCAAAACGCATACAAGAGCACGCGTGTATTTGACAGCGGAGGGGCGCTGGCATCACCAGGCTCGCCACGAAGTGGCGGCAAGACGGTGGACGCCGTGAGTATGAGAAAGCCACGGCTGCAGAAGAGCTTTGGCTCAGCAGCTGGAAAAACCTAATGTGCGTAGCCGTTGGCGAAAAGCGGGGAAGGAGTGGTCCGCCACTGTGGAAATGAATACGAACAATGACCACTAAAGAGATATAAATTCAATAAAAACTGATCCTAGACGGTCACAGAAAAACCCAAGTGGTATTTAAGACATAAACTTTAAAAATGAAGTCTCAAAATTAATATGCCCCAGACGCCTCGTGTGATTTTTAACGTAAGTGTCCACAGAAAGAGCTCTTGGAGCTTTGTCGGATCATACCAGTAGATTTTTTGTAAATATTATATTTTCTAAACTACGTGTCATAGTATGCATCCCGAGCACAAAAAGGCAAATTTTACTCCAAATGATTAATAATGAAATGAAAGTAGCGGCAGCATGTCAATTTAGACTTAAGTTTTTCTGTATAAATGTATTTAGTTCTATTTGTTTCTGATTTATTAATGACAAAATAGCCTAAAGTAGAGTACATAGAAAACTTTGATTTTGAGCAAACTAGTGAACTCAGAATGAATAAGGAAAGTAGCGGAAACCTGAGGAAACTTCTATATTATTCCATATATCATACATACGTTCAGTGTAAGATTAATAGTTTTAAGTGTGTGTGTAAAATGCTTGTATGAGAATTTTCGCAAGCGCAGTACGTTGGAATAAAAGAGCGGCTACCATCTTCCCCTGGGTCATTCGTTTGCCAGGGTCGAAGGAGTAAACGTACGTGCGAGCGGCGATTGGGTTGCTTTTCTGTAGTGTTCAGAAATTTTAGAAGTACGACTCACGGACTTGTAATATTCGCGCTTGCCGGCTCGAATACCTGGAAAAATCTATGATCGTATTGTCGTGTACACTTAGGAAGATTTCGCCAAGTTTGCGAAAATGCGGACTTAGAATATTGAGTGGAGGTGAAAAGGATTGAATTACGAAACATTTTCGCGGGTTTGTAAGCGTTTTGGACTTGTGATCTCTACTGTCTTATGCTCGTTAATTAACGTGGTATACTGTCCTGATTTTTTAATGTAAAAGCTTTAGTGGTATCGTTACGACGGTTCTACTTAAAAACGGGACAGTAAACTTCGACTTATTTAACGCAAACCATTTTTGAGTTGTGAACATCATTCATTTTTCAGAGCACAGTAAAATCCGGCCACATATTTTCTTTACAATTGAACTATTGTTTAATGATCGGGGTATTGCGACTAATGCGTTGGTTGGCCCCTAGACGTCAAACATAATTAAACAATTAACGCATTCTGAAAGCCAACAACCATTTAAATCGGTAAATCTTCATCTCTTTCTACGCAGTTAATGGTTCGTCTTCTCTGATATAAACCATTTGTAGCGAAGAAATTTACAGTGTCATCGCAATTGCTTCTTGCAATCTATTCGTAGTTAGTTTTCTTTGTTTAAGTACCATTGTGTTAGTACCAGGTGAAGAAAAGATCAACTCAAGTTTTCTGTGTGATTTAAATTTTAATATCTGAGTAGAAACCAGTCTTTTACTTCGAATATCTACTTTTTCGCTCCGTGCATGGAGCATCTGTGACTATAATTTTATGTAATCTCAGTTTTGTTAATAAATGTAGAAGTCGATTGGTATGCCGTTTCTGAAATAAGTAACTACGGAATTGAAAATCTTGTAATTTCATTAAACGTTCAGCGAGAATAGTTGTTTCTAAGGTGTTTTACAATACAGTTACTGCAGCATGGAATACAGTGTTAATTTCATTATGCAGTTGATCCTGTGCTACAATCAGGGATAGAGATTTGAGTCTGCTCCCTCAGAGAAAAAATACTAAATCTAGATGTAGTATAGGTGCTATACAAGGATTGTGTAGGTTACTGAACTGTACTGAATTGCAAATCAACTTTTACTTTCATTAGAAAGATGGTTGCATGTAGCAACATGCTGTGGTTAAAAGGCTATTTCGAAAGAGATTCCCAATCAAAGAAACACAAACTGTGCAGTTACGAGGGTAGTGCAAATGTTTCTTCGAACGGTTTCTATAGAACCTTTGCAGTAAGCTCTCACTTTCTGCAGCTTGTATGTCTGCATTTACCTCTACGGACATTTACCAGCAATATGCAGGACGACGGTTGAGATCTCCGTACAGCCATCCAGATTTAGTTTCCCCTTTATTCCCCTAAATCGCTTACGAGAAATGCCGAGATGGAATGGCACGGCCTACTTCCTCCCGCATTCCTGTTCCTCCGAGATGATGCCTCATAGTCGACAGGTTGTTAAACCTTAATATTCGTTCCTTCTATTTCTACGTCTACATTATTTTCGACAAAGCGCTTCCGGTGTATGGTGGTGGGTAAATTCGGAAACCAGTAACGTTTTGCCCTTTCCTATCTCAACGACGGTGCGACCCTCCATACAAGGTGTAATATCTCTGTTTCCCTCGTCGCGGTCATATCTCGAAATTTGTTTGACTAGTATATGTTGTCCGACTTTCCTCGGAACTGAGCGATTTTATTTATTTATTAGTTGCACATTGATTTACCTTAATAAATGTTTCAACGTCCGTCCGATGATCGGACACTGAGATGGCAGTAGTGTCATTAACTACGTGGTACTAGGTGAAGTGGCTGTGCGTGTTGCAGGACGCGCTGCTGCGCCGGCTGGGCCACAACGCGTTCCCATTCACTATGGAAATGACGGCGATGGCGCCACCCAGCGTGCAGCTGGTGCCCGCCAAGGAGTACACCGGCGCGCCCATCGGCACCAGCTACGATGTCCGCGTCTACGTCGGTAAGTCTCACATCTGCCACTACTGTCGATGTTATAAGCGTACCTCTCCGATGATCAGTATTATTGCGCAATATTTTCGGATATACGGTAATAATGAACATGTAGCGGCTGGGCTTTCACGTTGCGGAATAATAATGAGCACATTGAAAACTACTGTAGTATATTGCGCTGCCTGTGGGAAGTGTTCACAATATCCTTGCCAGTCTCCTAGGCGTTAAAGTTTCTCTGCATACTAGTGTTTCGTGTTCCACGTTGTTGGTGTGTAGAAAATGAGTTCCAATTAAGAAGAAGGATTGTTCTTCCAAAACGTACAGAGACGTATATATCGTTGTAGGCATTGTGGGATGTCAGGACAGAAGAGTAAAAACATAGACATATTAAGAATGAATCATACGAGTGGGTACTCGTAAAATATGTGGAACTGTACCCTATAGCCACAAAGGAAGGTAATTTAAAAAAAGAATTAATGCAAAGTTATGTATGAAAGTATATTATGTATTTATGTGTGTACATATATTTTTTATCCGAATGTAACCCTCTGGTGCACCTATTTTAGCACTACACGTTTCTACAACTATGTCACTTGAAGTGATATAGCACTTGTAAATTTCAAGTATTCGAAAGAATAGCTACTAGCACGGTATCATAATCTAACAGATAAGCGCTGACTTAGTGGAAATGAGTCACTGATTATAGAGTTTTGTTTACTGGCCATGTTGTTCTTGTGGTCTTCAGTCCGCAGATTAGCTTGATACAGCCCTTCACCAACTCCGTCACGTGCAAGCCTCTTCATGGCTGAACTCCTGCAACATATATCCTGTTGAACACGCTTACTGTATTCATCTCTTAGACTCCCTCTACAGCTTTAACCACCCACACTTATTTCCAGTGTTAAACTGGCGACCCCTTGATAATCTCAGATGCGTCCTATTAACTGATCCCTTCTTTTAGTAACGTTATACTATACATTTCATTTGTGTCCAACACTGTTCACTACCTCCTTATTGGTTACATGATCTACCCACGTAATCTTCAGCGTTCTTCTGTAGCACCACATATCAAACGCTTCTATTTGCTTCTTGTCTGAACTGTTTATCGTTTATGCTTCACCTCCAGACAAGGATACTCTCTAGATAAATAACTTCAGAAAAAGACTTACAAACACTTCAATCTGTTTTCAGTTTTAAAAATTTCTCTTCTTCAAAAACGCTTTTCCAGCCATTGCCAATCTACATTTTATGTCCTCTCCACTCCGGCCATCACCAATCATTTTATTGCCCACATAGCAAAACTCATTTACTGCTGAGGGCGTTTCACTTCCAAATGCAATTCCCTCAGCATAGCCTATCTTAATTCGGCTACATTCTATTGTCCATGTCTTGCTTTTTTGGTGTTCATTTTACACTCTCCTTTTAAGACACTGTCCATTCTGCTCAGCTGCTCTTCCAAGTCCTTTGCTACCTCTGATAGAATTACAGTGTCCTCAGCGCTCACAACGTCCTTATTTCTTCTCTCTGAACTTTCACGTACATCTCCATGACTACTCTGCACTTCATATGTAAGTGACTGGCAGAGTGTTTATCATGCTACTTTCACACTAATTGTCTATCGTACCACAATCTAACAGAGAGCGCCGGCCGCGGTGGTCTAGCGGTTGTATGCGCGCAGTCCGGAACCGCGCGACTGCTACGGTCGCAGGTTCGAATCCTGCCTCAGGCATGGATGTGTGTGATGTCCTTAGGTTAGTTAGGTTTAAGTAGTTCTAAATTCTAGGGGACTGATGACCACAGTAGTTAAGTCCCATAGTGCTCAGAGCCATTTGAACCATTTTTCTAACAGAGAGCGGGAAAAACAAATACATGAATCTCTCCGTGCGATCCCTGATATCTCTTATTTTATTGTAATGATCATTCTATGAGGTTTCGGGATTGCAGCCGGATTATGTTGACTTCATACCACAATATTTCGGCTGGCAACCGTCCAGCCGTCTTCAGGTGTGTGTCTGCCACGGACGGTTGCCAGCCGAAATATTGTGACAAGAAGTCAACATGATCCGGCTGCAATCCGAACCTCATAGGATATTCAGTACTGCGGGAAAACTTCAAGAATCACACAATGTTCATTTCTACCCGTGCATGTAGGTATCAACAAAAACCGAGCGAGGTGGCGCAGTGGTTAGCACACTGGACTCGCATTCGGGAGGACGACGGTTCAATCCCGTCTCCAGCCATCCTGATTTAGGTTTTCCGTGATTTCCCTAAATCGCTACAGGCAAATGCCGGGATGGTTCCTTTGAAAGGGCACGGCCGATTTCCTTCCCCATCCTTCCCTAACCCGAGCTTGCGCTCCGTCTCTAATGACCTCGTTGTCGACGGGACGTTAAACAACACTAACCTAACCTATCAACAAAATATTTTTGTATTCGGAGGAGAGCTTTGGAAAAGATCTCACCTCAACGAAAAACGCGTTTAATCACAACCCAGAGATAATATTTCAAAAAGAAAGCAATACTAGCTCGAAACTCGGCTAGATTTGCCACAATGATTCTAGAATCAATGTGAAGCAAATTACTTAATTTTCCTTCATAGACTATAGCTTGACTTTCTTGTATTTGCAGTACGAGATCCTCCCTTATACCGTAGGTCCAGAATGTTTGCTACTGCGTTGATTGTTTCGCCTGTAAACGTTTTACTACATTTCGCGGTAGCTTTTACAGTTGCTTGGTCTAATTTGGTCTAATGCCTAAAGTATTTTACCCTCCTTCAGTACGGCCTCTATGTTAGCTGGAATCGCAGTAAAATGCTAAGACATCCTACGTTGTCTGAATTTGCTCGCATTATTGCATCATGTATAGGTTTCAGCAATCTCAAAGAGCCTTCCAGTGTGTGCCATGTCTCTTCCTGTACCACGGCGGTGTTCACGGCCTTGCCGAAGTCACACAGTTGTTACCAATACAGCTTCCTTCTTTTTAACAAGCTATCACATTGTATTGTTATAGCACCCCATCGCTTTCGAGATAGAAGTTTGAGCGTGACGAATGATGTACCGTATTCGGCTTTCTTCTTAGTCTCCAGTATTTCATCGGTTCAGGTGAGGCAGTGGTCATCACATTTGATTCGCATTCGGAAGGACGACGGTTCAAAGCTCCGTCCGACAATCCAGTTCTTGGTTTTTCGTGTTTTCTTAACAGATTAAGGCAAAAGCCGATATGATTCCCTTGAAAGATCACGGCTCATTTTATTCCGTATTCTTAAATAAATCTGAGCTATGCTCCGTCTCTAATGACCTCGTTATCGACGGGACGTTACACCCTAATCTTCCATCCTTCCTTCTAATATCGCATGACTGTACTTTAGGGATGTGATTACCTATCAGGGTACAAGATTAACACGTTTCAGACAGCCCCACTCACCCTGGATGGGCAGCTGGACTGCTGTTTCAAACACACTTTTCGAAAATCATAACCTTGTAATTGTGAATGCAATAAATTTGTATCGTGTTTCATTGAAACAGCGAGACATGCTTTGCCTATTCTTAAAACTCTTATTAAGAAATGTTAAAATTAACAGATACACAAAAATGTTTCACTGATTTATGTTTTTATTCCGAAAAGAACTTTTATACACATAGCGTACCTGAATGCGGTATGTTTCGAAACGCTCAGGCATACAAATCACTACATTACAATTTGTACATCTCCAGGACGTTTCTTTATGGCAAATTTTCTCCCTGCTGGCTTCTGCTGACATCGGAACACACTTTGGCAACACGTGTTGGATGCGATTTGTTCTCAGCAGGTGGTATCTTTTTGGTAAAATGTCGCCCACTAGCTATGCTCTACGAAATGGATAAATAGTGTGGCGCCGTCCGCCTGCCTCGATGCTGCTGCTGCCTGAGGCTTACTCGGTGTCCGTCCACAATGTGTTCAGTTCGTCAAGTACTTCTAGAGTCATAACTTTCCTTCTTTACGAAATGGATTCGGAAACTACGAATGCGGTTTGACGTCAGCTGTACATTTTATTACTGGCATATGAAAATGTGTACCGGGCGCGGTTCGCAACCGAATTTCCCGCTTATCGCAAGCGGACGCTTTAACCACTTCGGCTATCCGTGCACGCCTTTCGGACCGACCCAAACTTCCGTATGTCATACACTGTCCGTATCCTCTGTGGTCGCACTAATGAATGACACACAGGGAGAGAAAATCTTATATTATTGTCACTTTAGCCCATCGAATCACGTACGGGGTGTCGCTCCAAGAGTCGTCAGGCGCATTTTCTCCGGTGCTTCAGCAGTTTTTGCAATTTTGTTTTCGTCTTGTGTAGCTGGAGTCAGCCCAGACGAATAATGCTCATCGCGTCTTTGTAATGCGACGCCCAGTAACGTTAGGAACCATCGCTTTGTTTTCCGTTGCAAAGTCCAAGGCCAGTCTAGTGCGATATTTATTTTATCGATATGTATGAACAGGGACAGTAAAACTCACTGAGCAACCAGTGCTGCAGCAGCGCCCTAGCTCGCGCTGATTGCTACCGCCAAACCTGCAGCGCCACTGAGTCGCTGCTCGATTGCTGTTTATTCTTCGTGTTTCACTGTGCCTGTCGATACATATCGGTAAAACGAATATCGGCGAGACTAATTTTAGAGCGCTCTATCGAATGAGCACGTAAAACACCGATTTAAAAATAAATTGGTTTATAATGGGAAACAAACCAACGCTTTCTGTTGACACTGGGCGTCGCACGAAAGACGTGACGAGCAGTAATTGTTTCGGTCGACTCCAGCTACGCAATGCACAAACGAAATTGCAGTATCTGCCGAAACACTAGAGAAATGCGCCTGATGACCTTCAGGAGGCACACCCAGTATACACCAATGACTTTCACAATGTCTGTGTTTATACGCTCTCTATATATTACATTACAATGTCCTTCATGTTGAATCCAACCTAGTCATCAAATATCGGGTGTATAGAAATCCTTCTTTCTCGGATCGCTAGACAACATTCAAACAAATCGTATTAATTAGTTTTATTACAAAATGAGGTATGCAACACATAACATTGTGTTACACAGATGTGTCGCAAACAAAAGTCGACAGACAAAATAAGAAATCTCTTCCGCATTACAACACACCAACCTGTGTCAGATAGACAGTACAATCAAGTGATTAGAGTTGACACTTCTATCTAAGTTGCTAGTCTTGAAGCTACTCTTCAACGGGGCCGAGACCAGTCGGGTCGGAATATAAAGCACCACAAGCACATTTGAATTTGCATTTCCTCGTCATACCCTGCAAATCTTTTACCCACTCGTGATAAGTTTGTTCTGATCTTTTCTTGCAACGAAAGAATTGGTACCTAGCTGCCACCACATTCACTTGTTGGTCATAATAGTTAGTTAGCGAATCTACGAGGGTTGGAACTTAAATTGTTGTTGTTGTGGTCTTCAGTCCTGAGACTGGTTTGATGCAGCTCTCCATGCTGCTCTGTCCTGTGCAAGCTTCTTCATCTCCCAGCACCTACTGCAACCTACATCCTTCTGAATCTGCTTAGTATATTCATCTCTTGGCCTCCCTCTACGATTTTTACCCTCCAATACTAAATTGGTGATCCCTTGATGCCTCAGAATATGTCCTACCAACCGATCCCTTCTTCTAGTCAAGTTGTGCCACAAATTTCTCTTCTCCCTAATTCTATTCAATACCTCCTCATTAGTTACGTGATCTACCCATCTAATCTTCACCATTCTTCTGTAGCACCACATTTCGAAAGCTTGTATTCTCTTCCTGTCGAAACTACACTCCTGGAAATTGAAATAAGAACACCGTGAATTCATTGTCCCAGGAAGGGGAAACTTTATTGACACATTCCTGGGGTCAGATACATCACATGATCACACTGACAGAACCACAGGCACATAGACACAGGCAACAGAGCATGCACAATGTCGGCACTAGTACAGTGTATATCCACCTTTCGCAGCAATGCAGGCTGCTATTCTCCCATGGAGACGATCGTAGAGATGCTGGATGTAGTCCTGTGGAACGGCTTGCCATGCCATTTCCACCTGGCGCCTCAGTTGGACCAGCGTTCGTGCTGGGCGTGCAGACCGCGTGAGACGACGCTTCATCCAGTCCCAAACATGCTCAATGGGGGACAGATCCGGAGATCTTGCTGGCCAGGGTAGTTGACTTACACCTTCTAGAGCACGTTGGGAGGCACGGGATACATGCGGACGTGCATTGTCCTGTTGGAACAGCAAGTTCCCTTGCCGGTCTAGGAATGGTAGAACGATGGGTTCGATGACGGTTTGGATGTACCGTGCACTATTCAGTGTCCCCTCGACGATCACCAGTGGTGTACGGCCAGTGTAGGAGATCGCTCCCCACACCATGATGCCGGGTGTTGGCCCTGTGTGCCTCGGTCGTATGCAGTCCTGATTGTGGCGCTCACCTGCACGGTGCCAAACACGCATACGACCATCATTGGCACCAAGGCAGAAGCGACTCTCATCGCTGAAGACAACACGTCTCCATTCGTCCCTCCATTCACGCCTGTCGCAACACCACTGGAGGCGGGCTGCACGATGTTGGGGCGTGAGCGGAAGACGGCCTAACGGTGTGCGGGACCGTAGCCCAGCTTCATGGAGACGGTTGCGAATGGTCCTCGCCGATACCCCAGGAGCAACAGTGTCCCTAATTTGCTGGGAAGTGGCGGTGCGGTCCCCTACGGCACTGCGTAGGATCCTACGGTCTTGGCGTGCATCCGTGCGTCGCTGCGGTCCGGTCCCAGGTCGATGGGCACGTGGACCTTCCGCCGACCACTGGCGACAACATCGATGTACTGTGGAGACCTCACGCCCCACGTGTTGAGCAATTCGGCGGTACGTCCACCCGGCCTCCCGCATGCCCACTATACGCCCTCGCTCAAAGTCCGTCAACTGCACATACGGTTCACGTCCACGCTGTCGTGGCATGCTACCAGTGTTAAAGACTGCGATGGAGCTCCGTATGCCACGGCAAACTGGCTGACACTGACGGCGGTGGTGCACAAATGCTGCGCAGCTAGCGCCATTCGACGGCCAACACCGCGGTTCCTGGTGTGTCCGCTGTGCCGTGCGTGTGATCATTGCTTGTACAGCCCTCTCGCAGTGTCCGGAGCAAGTATGGTGGGTCTGTCACACCGGTGTCAATGTGTTCTTTTTTCCATTTCCAGGAGTGTATTTATCGTCCACGTTTCACTTCCATACACGGCTACACTCCATACAAATACTTTCATAAAAGCTTCCTGACACTTAAATCTACAGTCGATGTTAACAAATTTCTCTTATTCAGAAACGCTTTCCTTGCCATTGCCAGTCTATATTTAGTATCATCTCTACTTCGGTTATTTTGCTCCCCAAATAGCAAAACTCTTTTACTACTTTAAGTGTCTCATTTCCTAATCTAATTTCCTCAGCATCACCCGACTTAATTCGACTACATTCCATTATCCTCGTTTTGTTTTTGTTGATGTTCATCTTATATACTCCTTCCAAGACACTGTCCATTCCGTTGAGCTGCTCTTCCAGGTCCTTTGCTGTCTCTGACAGAATTACAATGTCGTCGGCGAACCTCAAAGTTTTTGTTTCTTCTCCATGGGATTTAATTCCTATCCCGAATTTTTCTTTTGTTTCCTTTATTGCTTGCTCAATATACAGATTGAATAACATCGGGGAGAGGCTACAACCCTGTCTCACTCCCTTCCCAACCACTGCTTCCCTTTCATGCTCCTCGACTCTTATGACAGCCATCTGTTTTCTGTACAAATTGTAAATAGCCTTTCACTCCCTGTATTTTACCCCTGAGACCTTCAGAATTTGAAAGAGAGTGTTCCAGCCAACATTGTCAAAACCTTTCTCTAAGTCTACAAATGCTAGAAATGTAGGTTTGCATTTCCTTAATCTATTTTCTAAGATAAGTAGTAGGGTCAGTATTGCCTCACGTGTTCCAACATTTCTACGGAATCCAAACTGATCATCCTCATGGTCGGCTTCTACGAGTTTTTCCATTCGTCTGTAAAGAATTCGTGTTAGTATTTTGCAGCCGTCGATTATTAAACTGATAGTTCGGTAATTCTCATATCTGTCAACACGTGCTTTCTTTGGGATTTGAATTATTATATTCTTCTTGAAGTCTGAGGGTATTTCGCCCGTCTCATACATGTTGCTCACCAGATGGTAGAGCTTTGTCAGGGCAGGCTCTCCCAAGGCTATCAGTAGTTCTAATGGAATGTTGTCTACTCTCGGGGCCTTGTTTCGACTTAGGTCTTTCAGTCTCTGTCAAACTCTTCACGCAGTATCATATCTCCTATTTCATCTTCATCAACATCTACACTCCTGGAAATGGAAAAAAGAACACATTGACACCGGTGTGTCAGACCCACCATACTTGCTCCGGACACTGCGAGAGGGCTGTACAAGCAATGATCACTCGCACGGCACAGCGGACACACCAGGAACCGCGGTGTTGGCCGTCGAATGGCGCTAGCTGCGCAGCATTTGTGCACCGCCGCCGTCAGTGTCAGCCAGTTTGCCGTGGCATACGGAGCTCCATCGCAGTCTTTAACACTGGTAGCATGCCGCGACAGCGTGGACGTGAACCGTATGTGCAGTTGACGGACTTTGAGCGAGGGCGTATAGTGGGCATGCGGGAGGCCGGGTGGACGTACCGCCGAATTGCTCAACACGTGGGGCGTGAGGTCTCCACAGTACATCGATGTTGTCGCCAGTGGTTGGCGGAAGGTGCACGTGCCCGTCGACCTGGGACCGGACCGCAGCGACGCACGGATGCACGCCAAGACCGTAGGATCCTACGCAGTGCCGTAGGGGACCGCACCGCCACTTCCCAGCAAATTAGGGACACTGTTGCTCCTGGGGTATCGGCGAGGACCATTCGCAACCGTCTCCATGAAGCTGGGCTACGGTCCCGCACACCGTTAGGCCGTCTTCCGCTCACGCCCCAACGTCGTGCAGCCCGCCTCCAGTGGTGTCGCGACAGGCGTGAATGGAGGGACGAATGGAGACGTGTCGTCTTCAGCGATGAGAGTCGCTTCTGCCTTGGTGCCAATGATGATCGTATGCGTGTTTGGCGCCGTGCAGGTGAGCGCCACAATCAGGACTGCATACGACCGAGGCACACAGGGCCAACACCCGGCATCATGGTGTGGGGAGCGATCTCCTACACTGGCCGTACACCACTGGTGATCGTCGAGGGGACACTGAATAGTGCACGGTACATCCAAACCGTCATCGAACCCATCGTTCTACCGTTCCTAGACCGGCAAGGGAACTTGCTGTTCCAACAGGACAATGCACGTCCGCATGTATCCCGTGCCACCCAACGTGCTCTAGAAGGTGTAAGTCAACTACCCTGGCCAGCAAGATCTCCGGATCTGTCCCCCATTGAGCATGTTTGGGACTGGATGAAGCGTCGTCTCACGCGGTCTGCACGTCCAGCACGAACGCTGGTCCAACTGAGGCGCCAGGCGGAAATGGCATGGCAAGCCGTTCCACAGGACTACATCCAGCAGCTCTACGATCGTCTCCATGGGAGAATAGCAGCCTGCATTGCTGCGAAAGGTGGATATACACTGTACTAGTGCCGACATTGTGCATGCTCTGTTGCCTGTGTCTATGTGCCTGTGGTTCTGTCAGTGTGATCATGTGATGTATCTGACCCCAGGAATGTGTCAATAAAGTTTCCCCTTCCTGGGACAATGAATTCACGGTGTTCTTATTTCAATTTCCAGGAGTGTATATAATCTCTTCCATTTCCCTAATATTGTCCTCAAGAACATCGCCCTTGTATAGACCCTGTATATACTCCTTCCACCTTTCCGCTTTTCCTTATTCGCTTAGGACTGGGATTCCATCTGAGCTCTTAATACTCATGCAAGTGGTTCTCTTTTCTCCAAAGATCTCTTTAATTTTCCTGTAGGCAGTACCTATCTTACCCCTAGTGATATACGCCTTTACATCCTTAAATAGTGGCAACTATTTATTCACAACCGATACAAAAGAGTTAGATGTTTGCACCTGTTACTGACCTTCAAAGTAATCACCAGCGTTGTGTAGAACCCGTTGCCAGTGATGTGGAAGGCGTAGTATACCGTTAGCAGAGCCTGTTATGTTGATGGTGTGAATGGAGCGGTCTACTGCTTGTCGAATCTCTGGAACAGTTCTGTAGCGAATGCCACGAAGCCAAAACTGAAAGGCCAGTCCAACGAATGACGTCATTATGGGTCGCCGCGAAAGTCGAAAGTGCGTCAGAGCCCCAGTATGGTGAAAGTTATGGTGATTCTCTGTGATGCTGTTATCCTAACGCATTACGTTCCTCCACGGAAGACCGTCATTGCACAGTATTACTGTTCGGTTTCGGAGCATCACTTGCGACAGCTTTGCGAAAGAAGCTGCGACACTTTCTGCGCAACCCACACATCATTTTGCACGACAATGCGAGGGCGCATGTAGCGCAAGCAGTGGCTGCTCTGTTAAGACGTAAGTACTGTACCATCCACCATACTCCCCGGACATAAGTCCTTGTGACTTCGATTTGATTCCGAAGATGAAGGAACCACTTCGTGGCATTCGCTTCAGAACTGTTCCAGAGATTCGACAGGCATTAGACCGAACCATTCGCACCATCAACAGAGCAGGCTCTGTTAAGGGTATACTACGCCTTCCACATCGCTGGCAACGGGTTCTACACAACGCTGGTGACTACTCTGAAGGACAGTAACAGGTGCAAACATGTAACTCTTTTGTATCGGTTGTAAATAAATAGTTGCCGCTATTTAAGTTCCAACCTGATCATTGGAAAGTTCACTGGAAGTGACGTTAGGGAACAATTTCTGAATGAGGTCAAGAACTGCACTTCCTGGCACTGACAAAAAGTAATGTAGTTTCACAGTACCTGATACACTGTGAGCAACTACATGGACTTCATACTGTTGCAACCACTCGAGCCGCTCCTCGTCTTTTTCGTTAAACTGGCGAAAAGTCAGTACGGCATTCGGAGCTACAGTTGTTGCCTGTTGTTCTGTTGGGCATGAAGTGTTCACCAGTAACTGCTGTACCATGTTTAATAGAGTGGAGATTTGCTTGTATCTGAAACTGAAATATCTGTATTAGCCGTGTTGCATCTATCGCTTGGAGCTGTGGCGTCTGAGCAGGATCTGGCAGAGATGGGTTGTTCATTTTGCAATAGACAAATACAATAAACAGACAAGGCAAGCAATAAAAATAAGCACACAATCAAAGAAAATTTCTGCAACGCCAACCTGGAAACTCTGATTAGTAAAAACACTATAAGACACTGTTAAGACACGTAAACACACCCCTGCAAAGAAAAGACAAGGTAGAATTGAGGCGCCAGCAAAACAAAAAAGCCCAAGACCAAAAACAGAGACTCTGTGATGGCTGGTTAACAGGTTGCCGTTATTGGTTCTTCTTAAAACTCGTCGCCAAATGTTAAATCCAGCCTAGTCATCAAATATCGGGTGTGTAGGAAACCTGCTTTCTCGGATCGCTAGACAACATTCAGACAAATCGTATTAATGAGTTTTATTACAAAATGAAAAATGCAATACTTAACTTTGTGTTCGCAAGCAAAGGTCGACAGACAAAATAAGAACTCTCGTCAGTATAACAATTCCCAAGTCTGTGTCACACAGGCAGTACAAGCAAGTGATAAGAGTTGATGCTTCTCTCCCTGTTGCGGTCTTGAAGCTACTCTTCAACTGGGCCACGAGCGGTAATGTCCTCTTCACATAGGGGCCACTGCTGTCCTGGAGAGGGGTCGGTCAGCGTGCGATTGGCTGACGTCTTCCCACAGACATCTCTTCCCTGTAGTTCCCGACTGGCGCGCCGGCGCTTGACTTTACGCCGTAACACATCAGACATGCGCGCATGAAATATACAGACACTGTATAAACACAGACATTGTGTAAATCAATGATAATGCTTTTATCAGTAGAATGATGATGTGCTCTGCACAGCCTATGGTGGCGGTATGTTGATATCGTTGGTGTAAAATTTATCCTGGGGCCAGAATATTTCGAAGACTGTCTGTCATAACACCAACGAACATTTCACTGTCTATCTCATCGATTACGTTGGCGATAGTATCCGCTCGATATTTTGCAGTTCCCTTCTGCTCTCCAGACAAATGCTCTTGTCAAATATTTGATCTGCAGTGTTTAATATGAAAGTGACTACACTTTGGCCCGTAACAACCCTCCAGCCGTCTACAGATAATGCGAGCGAATTTGACTCCTGGATCTTCAGCATAATAGATGCCTGCACATGGTAATATTCAGAGCCTAGAAGGGCTCCTCCACATGTGTGACCCGTAGGGGCTGTTAGGTAGTATCTACTTGAAGGCATCTCGCTAGTGTATGGATTATAACACCGAAAGCGATAAGCCTGTTGCATACAGGTCTCTAGCAATACTTTCGTCGGTTTCTTCGTCTGCGAAAGTTACTGGAGGGATGGCAGGCGATAGAATTAGCAACGGTACATCAGTCAGTTTAGATATCTCTGCAGACCACTGCGTGGTCGCTGATACCGAAGGGGTAGACTCAACACTAATCCTTTCAGCTTCTGTTTGCGACTGTCTCTGTTTCTTTCTTAACGTAGGTTGTGGCGAAAGCATGCGTTTAATAGATTGTGGAGAACGTGAAATACATTGAGGTGAGATACTGGAGCAGTTGCGACGATAGTGCATAAGGACAGAGTGTTACGATCAGACGAAACTACAATAGTCCGCCCATAACTGTGAGGTCTTGGATTGCTCTCAGTGATGGCTCACTGGAATTACAACTTATGGAATATTAATTCAGTTTATTACAGGGATGAAAAAGCATTTACTGAACTTGATATAATCCTTTCCCGCAGGAGTGTGTGATAATTTATAACTGTCATTGACTATTAAAGCATCACTTCACGCACAAATTAACAAACTTTTCTCTTGAAATATTATGTTCAATATTTACGAAAGTACATTTTGATCAGAGATTTGACTAACTCTTTAATACTACTCGATGGTGTTAACTGCTTCAGTTGAGGTCACGAAGCAGAACAGAGCTCTTCCATGTTCGGCTCTATATTGACCTCTGTTTGGAGATGCTACTGTACTGAGAGAGATGGCATGTCATCTTTAACTTCTCCCATTCGTCGTTGCGGACTGCAGCGAAACATCACTAATGTCTGCAATATCGATGCGCGTTTCCGATTGTGGTTTGGCACCACCATCTTTTGACGATACCACAATAGAGTCTGTTGCAATATTTACATCTTTCTTCTGTTTCTCCATCCATAGTTCATGTTTTATACTGATTCCATATAGTCAAGAGGTTGCATCGCTGCAAAAGGTTTCATTAGTACGCTGGCCGCAAAGACTTCCGTAGATTTATATAGCTGCACTACAACTAAATAAATGCACTGCTAGATCAAGTGTTCTACCTTCATCACTTCCTAGGTCTTGTGCATTTCCTGCACTTCCTATAACTCAGCGCTACAGAGCCAGCAGGCGGTGAGCGCAGGCCACATGTTGGGGAGCCGCTTCAAGACTTGTGTTCAAATGGTTCAAATGGCTCTGAGCACTATGGGACCCTTCATCTGTGGTCATCAGTCCCCTAGAACTTAGAATTACTTAAACCTAACTAACCTAAGGACATCACACAACACCCAGTCATCACGAGGCAGAGAAAATCCATGACCCCGCCGGGAATCGAACCCGGGAACCCGGGCGTAGGAACCGAGAACGCTACCGCACGACCACGAGCTGCGGACAAGACTTATGTGAAAGAGGAGATCGATCCTGAGGGAAAGGCTTGGATTTTATTGTAAAGGTCGGAACCTCTCCGCGCCCACACTGACGTGGTGACAATCTCAAAAGATCTATTGTCATTCCTTATTTGTTAGTTACTAATCGAGGACTTCACGAGATGTGGGGTCATGACATTATCCGTATGCCTGGGTAAGATTACCCACTAATACTGTCGCTCCGAGGATACAGATAGTGGCCGAAAAGTAGTCGATTGCTCATGAGTCGATCGCTTTGTGTAAAGGTTTTGGCTGGATTTGTCTGAGTTTGCTGTGCAATACGGGTTCTCTGTGTTGCCGGTCGGTCGGCTACTTTACGGTTGGCAATGCCAGTTAGCTTTGCTGTGCTGCAGGGGTTCATCAGTATATAACATGCCCGTGTGTTGGTGCTACCCATAGGTGATTAACTGCGCCTAACTAGCAGTGTTCTTTAGACGGTTGTGTTTCCACCTACGGTTGTGCAAGGAAATGCTTGGAGGAATCTAGAATATCTTTTATATTCCTTATCGCATTGCAAATCAGTTACTTCAACATGCAGAGCAGTCGAATTTGGTATGGGAAGCTTGTTCATTTTCCCATTCAGTTGCGCTACAAATCGTGGCTTATTTTCTGACGTGCCTGTCGCTACCACTGCAGACACATAAATTAATAAATTCCATGACAAGCCTAATTTTCTACACTTTCTTCATCACTGTTAAGAACGTCACACCTAGCTGTGTGCCTGTAAAATCCACACTTTCAGCAGGCCGCTGTCGTCGAGCGGTTCTAGGCGCTTCCGTCCGGAACCGCGCGACTCCGTTATGCACTGCGTACGTTAGAGGAAGAGTTCGGAAACGATGATTGTTTGTATCACCACGAAAATGCTGTCATAAAACCGTCATAATACAGCATTTGAGAGTCGATGATATGTGGACAGTCAGATTCCTAAAATTGACTGGCTTGCATGGGGCCCCGATCTCTCCTTTGGGATGAGTCAAACGCCGACTTCGTTCCCGATCGCAGCGTCTAACGTCACGCCCTTGGAGCTCTTGAGGAAGAAAGGGTTGCCACTCCTCCACGGGCACTGAGACTTCTCACTGAAGGTGTTCTCAGCAGAGCCA
This sequence comes from Schistocerca piceifrons, assembly GCF_021461385.2. NCBI lineage: Eukaryota > Metazoa > Arthropoda > Insecta > Orthoptera > Acrididae > Schistocerca > Schistocerca piceifrons. Next base: position 7,618,361 of record NC_060149.1, read on the forward strand.
AAGCCGACAGAAAGACAAAGGGTGAACGCACCCCGTATTAACGTCCACTAATATGGGTTCTGAGACTTTTGATCAGGAAGTGTATATATCATGTACACTATACGTAACGTCAACATGCGAAAACACACGTATTGCCTTATCCAGTACAGGTACAATAGTTAGTGTTGACATGTATTTGACGAAGAAATGCAAGCTGGTTGAAATGTAAATAATAAAAATTAAACTAGAGGTTCTAGGCACTTCAGTCTGGAACCACGCGACCGCTACGGTCGCACGTTCGAATCCTGCCTCGGGCATTGATGTGTGTGATGTCCTTAGGTTAGTTAGGTTTAAGTGTTCTAAGTCTAGGGGACTGATGACCTCAGATGTTAAGTCCCATAGTGCTTAGAGCGATTTGGACCATTTAGGCATCCACACTTTCATGAAGGGCAAGAGAATAAGTAACAATCTCGTTACAAATATTTTCCAACTTGGCCCTAACGCGTGCGGGGCGCCTGATTGTGATGTTTGATAACGACACCACACGAAATAGTTCTGTCTGAAGTGGACATAGATGTTGAGGTGCAACTACCAAGTGCGTCTTTATTGAATCACCATCCATGAATGTGTATAAGGACATTGCTAAAAGTGATAGTTTTGTACCTCATTCGAACGGTACACTACTTGATTTTTCTTCCTCTTCTTCGTCCTGTACAGATAGCTTACTTTTAAGTTTTAAAACTTTTTGTGCACGCTAAGGGCCTTTATATTTTCCGTTTCCGTATTCTTTGCCGTGGTAAGACAAGTAGTGCCTCCGGAAATTGAACTTACTGAAGGCATTCAGCATCTTATGATACACTAAACATTGTGCGTACCTATGTTCTTGTATGAAGAGACATGATTCCTAGCACTGCGGGTTGAAATGCGAAGTCATTGTCGATGTTAGACAATGCCGACTCGTTATTGCTGCCCTTAGATGACACCGCTGTCAAAACAAGACTCTCCCCTCTTTCGCAGTTCCCGCGGCTCCAGTGTTGACGCGATCACACTGTGCTCGCACATTTCCCTCACCCACCACCACGCCGCAACTGATCTGCTTACGTGTCGGAGGTCGAGCAGGCGTGAGTGATAACACTCATAGTCAACGAGTTGGTAAGGCCTACTATAAATAGAGAGCCTACGCCTGTTACGAGCTTCTCCGTGTGTGTGTGTGTGTGAGGGTTCGCCAGCCCTAGGACACATCGATCTTGCGGACTGGAGGAATTTGGGCAGCCGAATACACGTCACGTCAGACGATTGTTGCATGGCCGTACACGCCGACGGCCAGTTGTCCGATGGAGCATAAAACGTGTTTCATCTGAAAACCGCACCTGTCGGCACTTAGTGGGTGTTCAGTTACAGTATTCACGTGCAAATTCCAGCCTTCATCACCGATGAACAGCAGTCAGCACGGAGCCCATACGCAACAACGTTCGATAAACAGTCGTTGAGGAGATACTGCTAATAGCCTCTTGGTTCATCTGTGCAGTCAGTTGCTCAACAGTTGCACATCTATTCGCCTGCACACATCTCCTCAGACGTAGTCCACCCCCGTCATCTATGGCCCATGGTGTACCACAGTTGCCTCGGCACCGGTTTTGCCATCCACAGTATACTTCAACTGCAGTGGTGCGGGAATAGTTTACAACCTTAGCCGTTTCAGAAATGCTTCACCCCTGGCCCGAAAGCCAGTAATTATGCCCTTTTGAACGTCAAATAAATAGCTCCGTTTCCGTATTACGACAACAAATGCACTGTATTCCGCACCCCTCCGACACGTTTTGTACGCCTTCCAGTGCTAGTGCTGCCATCTGCCGTCTGCAAGTGGTTATTGCAAGTCGGGGGATACGGTATGTTCTGCCCCACATTCAATTGTTGCCAAATTTATTCCAGATGGCGGCGATGGCGTCATCCAAGATAACGGCATGTAGACTTGGCAACAGCGCATGACGTCATCCAAGATAGCGGATTTTTGCCGGGAAAATGGACCAATTGGGCTATGTCCACAAACCTAAGCCTCCAGAAAAAGTAGGCGCAAAATTCAAATTTCAACAGGATAATGCATGCAAAATCTTACTTTTCTTTATTATTCATTATTATTCCTTATCATTCATTAACATTCGTTACCATTCATTATCATTTATTGTCATATTTATTATTATTGACCTGCCTCCACAAGAAAATTCCCTCCAAATTCAAATTACAGCACGATAATGACTGCAAAACCGTTCTTGCCTTTATTATTATTGATTATTATTCATTATCATTCATCATTTATTATCATTATCATTAGTATTATTATTTATTATTATTGCCCTATCTCCACTAGAAAACTGCGCCAAATTCAAATTCCAACACGATCATATCTCGAAAACTGTACTTCTATTTATTATTATCATTTATTATTTATTCAAGATCTCCGATTTTCTCGGAGAGAAAGCCTTTTTCCCAACATCCATAACAAAAATCTATCACAAGTTCAAATCCCAACACCATAATCGGTCACACGTACGAACTTTCACTGTCACTTATCTTCGCGTCAAATAATAAATTGCACTTATAGTAACCTAACACACGTCATTTGATTTTGTAGGGGAAAGAGACTGAACTCTTTATTTCAAGCAGTGCAGGCATCACCTGTTCTCCAACATAATCAGTACACATCTTCGAGATCCCAGTGCAGTCGCCACGACGTCCACGCTACAACTGAATTAGTTGAAATCGTCGCCACACCTGCCCCCGTCTCCCAGGCGCCACGGTCGCCGAGCGAGCGGCTGTGTAGCCCCGTGCGCCACGGGTAAGGTGGCTGTGGCCTGGCCCCGCCGGCCAGCGCGCGTGCTGCTGATGCCTACGGCGGTTCGCGGGGGGCGGCCCGCGCTAGACGCTGGACCAGCGATCGCTCCCACGTCGTAAACATGTTTTTTCACTGGACACGCTAGAACTTGCCGAGTTTGACGTCACAGCGGTCCCTTGTCCGTTCACCACGTGTATTCTTCGCCTCCGCACATTTCCCGCCAAAATTGAGTGCCTCGGAGCTGAATCACACAACGGTCGGCCGTTCCACAGAGAATGCCCTACCACACTTTTGGCGTGAAAGTTGTTTTCCTGGGCACATTCACACCAGTCGATGCCACAACGCAACCAGGCTCTTCTGGTTTCCTCGTGTTGTGGCTGTCCTTTATTTAAAATCATTCAATATTATGCTATCGACTGTAAGAATATGATTTACAAGGTGCAAGGTATAGTTTCCTGTGAGAGGCCATGCATCAGTCTGTGTTAATGTCTGTTTAGAATCAGACACTGACTTCGAAGTCGCAGCAGAAAGACGAAATTTTCGGCAGTGTGCAAAAGCGTGTTAGAAAGCACTGTTTGAACAAGGGTCAGAGGTAGCTTCTCATTCGCTTAGAGTATGGGTGATCAAACTTTAAAGTGGTCTCTGCAGCGTCTGTATATTTAATATGATATTGTTGATACAGGCAGCTGCAGTTTGAGGTGTCTGACTTGGTGAGCTGTTAGGAATTCTTGAATGGTCACACTCTGAGTTATTCGAGGAGAGTATTGTGAATTCCGTTTGTCCACGCTGGAGGTGGATCTCATTGGTGCCTTCGTGACTTATAAATATGATGAGCTTTTATAGCTGGTAATTTTTTTTCACTGTTTGATGGTAGAGGATAAAGATGATAGGGTGTTGAGGATCTTTTGTACTTGTATCTAGTTTGGGACGTACAACATTGCGCTCATTTCCGGCGATTGGTCAAAACAAGGTCCTGTTGCAGTAACTGAGGTCGTTCTGTTTCTATACAGGCTGCAGAAGTTAATAGAATGTCTTTCTCTGACTTAAATTGCACATGTCAGATGGGTGAAGATAAATTCATACTCATCTATGCTCAGAAAGGGAGAATGCTTTTTTATTATTAAGTGAGTTTTGGCAGGAGTGAATATGGTTTTATATATGCGAGTGTTTAAGATTTGTGAGTGGAAATTGTCAGTGAAGGGTGAATGACGTCGGGTTTGCTGGCTGGGGGAGACACTGTTTACATTTCCTGTTGGAGATGTAAGGGGGGGATAGAGATCTGCACTATTCAGGAATCAATTTGTGCACTGTATGTCGTTAGACTATAGCTGGCGAGCAGGTATAGAGAGAGCCCACTTCAGCATGCTGGTCCTGGGGCTGAGTTGTTTGGCGATTTGTACATAAATGTTTTGCATTATTTATGAGTGGTTTTCATGTCTGTGGGCTGTGCTATGCGTTACTTTTAACTGTTTACAGTTAACAAGTGTGTGTCTAGAGCATTATAAATGAGTTATGTAGGAGTGATTTGCAGGTCTGTATGGTGTGGGACACATCGGTGTGATACATATACTCCATACCTAAATAAAGTAAATTCGTTCCTCCATCCATGGGCCTACTGCAGGGTGAGTCCTTTTACCCAAAATACATAGGAAGAGGTTGAGTCCTGGTGGCTTAGTTTAGTGGTGATGAGCTTCATTTGCAACAATTTCCTTAGGTTGGTGGCGGAAGCGCAAGTGAGCTTTGTTTACTGGCAGAATTCAAACTTAGCGCTGGTTCGTAGGACAAAGTGGCGATCGGGTGGCTGAGGTTAGTACAAGAGCCCTTTCTTTCCAAGACTTTTCTTAGGTTAGTAGAGAAAGCAGAAGTGACATTTCCTTACTGCCAGAATTCAAACTCGGTGCTGGTTCCTCGGAACAGGTGGCGGTCTGTTCCTCAAAAAGTTGTTTAAATTATGTAGTTGAACACGTTTGCATACTATATGAAATTGTAAACTGAATTATTTAATATGATGAAAATTGAAATGGAATTATGTACTTAGGTAAATGATAGGTTAAATGAGCGATGTGGGAGTTAGCATATTTACAGAAGACTATGTCTGTCGTGTGTATGGAGGGTGTGTGACGCAAGAAGGGCGGCAGCACAGCAAGCATCCAGTTATTATGTGCGTGTGAGAGAGAGTCAATTACCAGGCGTTCTCGTGGCGACCAAACGTGCTGTTATACAGTCATGGCGGATTCCACTGTCGATCAAACTATGGCGCCAAAAGTGTAGCACAGTGTTCTCGGTCGCGCGAAGACATGTGGTGGACGGTGAACGGTCGGCGTTGACAGGTTTGAATGTGTCCAGGAAAAATGCGAACAAGAGGTGACCGAGACGTGTAACCAATGACATCCCATACCATCATGTTAGGTGATACGCCAGTATTCCGATGATGAATACACGCTTCCAATGTGCGTTCACAGCGATGTCGCCAAACACGGATACGACCATCATTATGCTGTAAACAGAACCTGGATTCATCTGAGAAAATGACGTTTTGCCATTCGTGCACCCAGGTTCGTCGTTGAGTACAGCATCGCAGGCGCTCCTGTCTGTGATGCAGCGTCAAGGGTAACCACAGCCATGGTCTCTGAGCAGATGGTCCATGCTGCTGCAAACGTCGTCGAACTGTTCATGCAGATGGCTGTGGTCTTGCAATCGTCCCCATCTCTTGACTCAGGGATCGAGACGTTGCTGCACGATCCACTAAAGCCATGCGAAGAAGATGCCTGTCATCTCAACGGCTCGTGATACGAGGCCGTTGGGATCCAGCATGGCGTTCCGTATTACCCTCCTGAACCCACCGATTCCATATTCTGCTAACAATCATTGGATCTCGACCAACGCGAGCAGCAATGTCGCGATACGGTAAACCGCAATCGCGATAGGCTACAATCCGACCTTTATCAAAATCGGAAACATGATGGTACGTATTTCTCCTCTTTACACGAGGCATCACAACAACGCTTCACCAGGCAACGCCAGTCAACTGCTGTTTGTGTATCGGTTGGAAACTTTCCTCATGTCAGCACGTTGTAGGTGTGGCCACGGGCGCCAACCTTGTGTGAATGCTCTGAAAAGCTAATCATTTGCATATCACAGCATATTCTTCCTGTCGGTTAAGTTCCCCGTCTGTAGCACGTCATCTTCGTGGTGTAGCAATTTTAATGGTCAGTAGTGCACAGTCTTAGACATAAAAACTGACCGCCGGCCGGCAGCCACAGAGACTAAGTACGAGTCGTTCATTTAAGGTGGCCAATAAAATTGACCGCCCCTGACAACTCTAAGTCCGGCCATATGCACAATCTGGCAACACTGAAAGATGCGGAAGTGTCAGGAGGAAATGTTGTCTACTTCCTAGATGTTGTCGGATTGTGCGAGCCCGTGGTCTAGTGGTAATCGTTGTGCATTCTAAACTTATAGTCGCCTGCTCGCCTACGACTGTAAATTTTTCTTCTTTTTTTTTTTTATACCACATTTCGGCCCTCGTCTAAGGTTATGAGTGTGATTGAACGTGGAAGATAATTCGCTTCACATTCTACCCACAAGCAGTAACAAGTACTTCCAGCAGCAATTCCGCAGGACAGCTCGTGGCTGCATCGCGATCAGAACAGCTTAGCTCAAGCGTTTCCTCGCGCAGCAGCGGCTACCGGCCACCGGCCATGCGCCACCCGCCGCCTGAAATCCGGCGCCGCCCATGTGAACGCGGCGCGACGCTGTCAGTGTGTGTATCAACTGTCATTTTCGAATTTTAAGTTCTAGTTATCATCCTACAGTTAAGCATTGGATTTTGAATACCTGAAAATCATGAACTACCGTTAAGCATTGTAAAATTGAGTGGCAAGGGGAAAAAGGTGTAACATCTACAACATAACATTTACTTTTCGTATAACAGAGGGGTGAATGCAGAGAAGGCAGCTAGAAAGATTTGAAACGTGTGTGCAGAGAGTGCTTTTTGGAAAAATATACCAGAAAAAGATATTCTTGTTTCAACAAAGATCGTTCAGGCATGAATGGTTTTCCACATTAAGGAAGTCTCGACTACTGATACATGTTTTGGATTACCATGTAACCGTCATGCGACATTTGCCTTCAACAGGCAAAGTTCAGAAGTCTGGTGTAGAAGTACTGCATGCTCTAATTCGAAACAACAAAAATCAACGGAGTGACTATTATTGAACGTCGTCAGGTCACTCATTGAGCATTCCTATGCAGTACTGTTACTGGTGACGAGTTATGATTCCTTTATCGTTAACTTCCTAAGAAGAAATGAAAGGCTGAGCCCCACCAAAAGACGTCAACTCGAGCGAAGAGTAGTGTGAACATAATATTTTACATTTGATAGCTCCAAAAATGTGTTTTGGACTACGAATTCTGCCGCAAGGGGTGGATGCATCATAGCTGGAATTTGTTGCCAACAGCTGAGACAAAAAAAATGGTTCAAATGGCTCTGAGCACTATGGGACTTAACTTCTGAGGTCATCAGTCCCCTAGATCTTAGAACTACTTAAACCTAACCAACCTAAGGACATCACACACATCCATGCCCGAGGCAGGATTCGAACGTGCGACCGTAGTGGTCGCGCGGTTCCAGACTGAAGTGCCTAGAACCTCTAGTTTAATTTTTATTATTTACATTTCAACCAGCTTGCATTTCTTCGACAAATACATGTCAATACTAACTATTGTACCTGTACTGGATAAGGCAATACGTGTGTTTTCGCATGTTGACGTTACGTATAGTGTACATGATATATACACTTCCTGATCAAAAGTCTCAGAACCCATATTAGTGGACGTTAATACGGGGTGCGTTCACCCTTTGTCTTTCTGTCGGCTTTGGCTCTGCTGAGAACACCTTCAGTGAGAAGTCTCAGTGCCCGTGGAGGAGTGGCAACCCTTTCTTCCTCAAGAGCTCCAAGGGCGTGACGTTAGACGCTGCGATCGGGAACGAAGTCGGCGTTTGACTCATCCCAAAGGAGAGATCGGGGCCCCATGTAAAGCCAGTCAATTTTAGGAATCTGACTGTCCACATATCATCGACTCTCAAATGCTGTATTATGACGGTTTTATGACAGCATTTCCATGGTGATACAAACAATCATCGTTTACGAATGCTTCCTCTAACGTACGCAGTGCATAATGCAGCAAAACTTGTTCGTATGCTTCCAGATTTAGCGTTTTCTTAAGCGCAATAGGACAACTACACCCTAACCACGAAAATCACCCTCATACCGTAACACGAACTCCTGCGTACACTGTTGGCACTATGTGTAAATGGAAGGTAACGTTCTCCAGGCATTCGCTAAACCCAAAACCATCCATCGGATTCTCAAAACTTATAGCGTGAATTGTCATTACAAATCACTTTTTTGCACTAATTCACTGTCCAGTGGCGTCGTATTTTATACCACCTCAAGCGTCGCTGAACAGTAGGCCATAACTACAGAAATGTGTGGCTTATGAGGGGCTGCTCGGCAATTGTACCCGCTTCCTTTTAATTCCCTACACACAGTCGTAGTACTAGCTGGACAGCTGGTGGCACTTTGGAACTAACGAGTGATTCCTTCCATTGATTTCATGGGATTTTCTACAACCACTGTCAGTAGTGCTCGACGGTCCCTGTCCTCAGTACTGAGGTATATCTGGCCTTGGTTCAGCTGTTGTTGTTTGTTTACTTTCCCGCTTCACAATCAATTAGCAACAATCGACTTGTGCAGCTTTAGAAGGTTTGAAATGTCCCTGCTGGATTTGTTACTCAGGTGACGTCTGATGACTTCTCCACATTGTAGGTCACTGAGCACTTCTGACCGACCGATTCTGATGTTACTCCTTCTATACTGACAACACAATACTCCCACCTCCTTTTAAACTTGCGGGTCCCCCATTCGTGACATCTGATGGTCAGTTCCACATTAAATAGGAATGTCTACATCTACATTTACGTGATTACTCTGCTATTCATAATTAAGTGCCTGGCAGATACTTTTGGTCAGATAGCGTAAATAGCGTCTTGGTCATATTTGAATATTTGATATATGTAATTATTAACGTGAATTAGAGCTACCAACTGTATCGACATGAAATTTTAATAAGTCATTTTTGTGTCCGCTATCTTTCAACTGAGACGTGGTATATCTGTGTAACTATTGAGGTTCGTGAATAACTGTGGTCTTATTTACTGTGGAAAATTGAAACTCTTAATTTGCGTTGTATCTCCGTTAGTAATTGCCCCACAGTCTGTCTCACACTTTCGCTTAGTTTACCTCTCTCGTAATAATAAATCTATAGAAAGGTCCCCGAACTGCTCTCATTAATAAACGGTCACAATGCCCATATAGTACTAGGGACAGAAAGTTGGCTGAAACCAGATGTAAACAGTAATGAAATTCTAAACTTAGATTGGAATGTATACCGCAGAGACAGGCTGGACAGTGAAGGGGGAGGCGTGTTTACAGCGATAAGAAGTGCTATAGTATCGAAGGAATTTGACAGAGATCCGAAATGTGAAATAATTTGGGTGAAGGTCACGGTTAAAGCAGGCTCAGACATGGTAATTGGATGTATCTATAGGCCCCCTGGCTCAGCAGCTCTTGTGGCTGAGCACCTGAAGGATAATTTGGAAAATATTTCGAGTAGATTTCCCCACCATGTTATAGTTCTGGGTGGAGATTTTAATTTGCCGGATATAGACTGAGAGACTCAAACGTTCATAACGGGTGGCAGGGACAAAAAATCCAGTGAATTTTTTTAAGTGCTTTATCTGAAAACTACCTTGAGCAGTTAAACAGAGAACCGACTCGTGGCGATAACATATTACACCTTCTGGTGACAAACAGACCCGAACTATTTGAAACAGTTAACGCAGAACAGGGATTCAGCGATCATAAACCGGTTACTGCATCGATGATTTCAGCCGTAGAGATATTAAGAAATGTAGGAAGATTTTTCTGTTTAGCAAAAGTGACAAAAAGCAGATTACAGAGTACCTGATGGCTCAACATAAAAGTTTTGTCTCAAGTACATATAGTGTTGAGGATCAGTGGACAAAGTTCAAAACCATCGTACAATATGCTTTAGATGAGTATGTGCCAAGCAAGATCGTAAGAGATGGAAAAGAGCCACCGTGGTACAACAACCGAGTTAGAAAACTGCTGCGGAAGCAAAGGGAACTTCACAGTAAACATAAACATATCCAAAGCCTTGCAGACAAGCAAAAATTACACGAAGCGAAAAGTAGTGTGAGGAGGGCTATGCGAGAGGCGTTCAATGAATTCGAAAGTAAGGTTCTATGTACTGACTTGGCAGAAAATCCTAAGAAATTTTGGTCTTATGTCAAAGCGGTAGGTGGATCAAAACAAAATGTCCAGACACTCTGTGGCCAAAATGCTACTGCAACAGAGGATGACAGACTAAAGGCCGAAATACTAAATGTCTTTCTCCGAGGCTGCACTGTAGTTCCTTCTCTAGTTTCTCGCACAGATGACAAAATGGTAGATACAGAAATAGACCAAACAGGGATAGAGAAACAATTAAAATCGCTCAAAAGAGGAAAGGCCGCTGGACCTGATGGGATACCAGTTCGATTTTACACAGAGTACGCGAAGGAACTTGCCCCCTTCTTGCGGAGGTGTACCGTAGGTCTCCAGAAGAGCGTAGCGTTCCAAAGGATTGGAAAAGGGCACAGGTCATACCCGTTTTCAAGAAGGGACGTCGAACAGATGTGCAGAACTATAGACCTATATCTCTAACGTCGATCAGTTGTAGAATTTTGGAACACGTATTATGTTCGAGTATAATAACTTTCTGGAGACTAGAAATCTACTCTGTAGGAATCAGCATGGGTTTCAAAAAAGACGGTCGTGTGAAACCCAGCTCGCGCTATTCGTCCACGAGACTCAGAGGGCCATAGACACGGGTTCACAGGTAGATGCTGTGTTTCTTACTTTCGCAAGGCGTTCGATACAGTGCCCCACAGTCGTTTAATGAACAAAGTAAGAGCATATGGACTATCAGACCAATTGTGTGATTGGATTGAAGAGTTCTTAGATAACAGAACGCAGCATGTCATTCTCAGTGGAGAGAAGTCTTCCGAAGTAAGAGAGATTTCAGGTGTGCCGCAGGGAGTGTCATAGGACCGTTGCTATTCACAATATACATAAATGACCTTGTGGATGACATCGGAAGTTCACTGAGGCTTTTTGCAGATGATGCTGTGGTGTATCGAGAGGTTGTAACAACGGAAAATTGTACTGAAATGCAGGAGGATCTGCAGCGAATTGACGCATGGTGCATGGAATGGCAATTGAATCTCAATGTAGACAAGTGTAATGTGCTGCGAATACACAGAAAGATAGTTCCCTTATCATTTAGCTACAAAATAGCAGGTCAGCAATTGGAAGCAGTTAATTCCATAAATTATCTGGTAGTACGCATTAGGATTTAAAACTGAATGATCTTATAAACTTGATCGTCGGTAAGGCAGATGCTAGACTGAGATTCATTGGAAGAATCCTAAGGAAATGCAATCCGAAAGCAAAGGAAGTAGGTTACAGATTAGATTAGATTAGATTAGATTAGATTAGATTAATACTAGTTCCATGGATCATGAATACGATATTTCGTAATGATGTGGAACGAGTCGAATTTTCCAATACATGACATAATTAGGTTAATTTAACAACATACTTAAGTTAATATAACAACTTTTTTTGGGTTTTTTGTTTTTCTTTATTTTTTATTTTATTTTCTTTTTTCTTTTTTTTCTTAATTTATATCTAAAAATTCCTCTATGGAGTAGAAGGAGTTGTCATTCAGAAATTCTTTTAATTTCTTCTTAAATACTTGTTGGTTATCTGTCAGACTTTTGATACTATTTGGTAAGTGACCAAAGACTTTAGTGCCAGTATAATTCTGTGCCAAAGTTAGATTTAATCTTGAATAGTGAAGATCGTCCTTTCTCCTAGTATTGTAGTTATGCACACTGCTATTACTTTTGAATTGGGTTTGGTTGTTAATAACAAATTTCATAAGAGAGTATATATACTGAGAAGCTACTGTGAATATCCCTAGATCCTTAAATAAATGTCTGCAGGATGATCTTGGGTGGACTCCAGCTATTATTATGATTACACGCTTTTGTGCAATAAATACTTTATTCCTCAGTGATGAATTACCCCAAAATATGATGCCATATGAAAGCAATGAGTGAAAATAGGCGTAGTAAGCTAATTTACTAAGATGTTTATCACCAAAATTTGCAATGACCCTTATTGCATAAGTAGTTGAACTCAAACGTTTCAGCAGATCATCAATGTGTTTCTTCCAATTTAATCTCTCATCAATGGACATACCTAAAAATTTGGAATATTCTACCTTAGCTATATGCTTGTTCGCCCACTGCTTGAATACTGCTCAGCAGTGTGGGATCCATACCAGATAGGGTTGATTGAAGAGATAAAGAAGATCCAACGGAGAGCAGCGCGCTTCGTTACAGGATCATTTAGTAATCGCGAAAGCATTACGGGGATGATAGATAAACTCCAGTGGAAGACTCTGCAGGAGAGACGCTCAGTAGCTCGGTACGGGCTTTTGTTAAAGTTTCCAGAAGATACCTTCACCGAAGAGTCAAGCAGTATATTGCTCCCTCCTACGTATATCTCGCGAAGAGACCATGAGGATAAAATCAGAGAGATTAGAGCCCACACAGAAGCATACCGACAATCCTTCTTTCCACGAACAATACGAGACTGTGTGAGAAGGCGGGTGGAATTTATTGTTGTTATTTAAATGTAGAATGTAATGTAATGTAGAAAAGATGCATTTCCCGGCCGATTAACCATATGTGGGGCGGTGGGTGGAATTAATTGTTATATAAATGTTCTTATTATTTATGCTGTTGTTTTTCCGTTGTCAACACTGGCTCTATAACTACAATTTTGGCAACCAGAAAGTGATTAACAAAACGTGAAGCCTGTAATTAGAATTCCTAGTGCCCACTTCATCTGAGAAATACACTTATAGCTACAGCATATAGCTCAGAGGAATTAGGAGATTGTCTGGGATTCATAATCAAAAACGATCCTGTAAAATCTTTCGCTATATTCTGAAAGTCACAGATCAAAAAAAAAAAAAATTCACACAATCCAACTACCAGAGCAATTCAGAGTCTAATGCGCTGATGCAACTATAACTGTCCAAATTAAATGTTTAAGTGAATGCTCGCCATAATTTGATGATAATGTTCATCAAACGCCACGCTAAATAATGGTAGAATGTTTGTCCCGCAGCGGCACGTGAAAATACGACATACCCAAACTGAAGATAGATCATTAAAGTCATCCCAGAATCAACACTTCACTCGAAAATGAATTAATGGTTACACGTATCCCGAGTAACTTATTACGGCATACGAGGCTGTTTATAGCAATGATACCGACGCGACGCGACTCGCGACACAGATAGTGCGTGAATCAGCGTCTGGAGAGAACTGGGGCCTTGCTTCCTCGCGCAGCGTTCTTATATATAAAGCCGCGGTGCGGACGGCTAAGGGAACGCCTGATCGAATCGGCTCTCCCGACTAGCCGCTGGGTTAGTAATGCACCACATTAAGTTATTGAATAAATCATCGCTTCCTTTGCTGATGGCCGATGAAGTTCTCAATTAGTTCTAAATTATTATGCAAAAGGAACCTAAATATAAATTTTTAAGTTTCTAGCTCTTTTCTGTTGCGCCACTGATTTTTACAGAAAAACATCCAAATTTCGAAAATGGTTGAAGTTACTGAACTGATATCCAACACATATTGATTTAGTATTACTCCTGACATACTAGAAACGTTTCAAGTTATTACTTGATTTTTAAAGTATTGCGCAACATTTATGATGTCAGAGCTAGGCTGGCACACAATGGAAAGACTGATGTGAATTTTATACAGTGTGAGTAGGCTGCTTCCCTACATCACCCTCTACTTAAATTTTTTTTGAATGTTAATGAACAAAAAAAAATTTAATTACAAAGAGAGAAGCAAGAGTACAGCTTAACTCCCTATGAAAATTAAAATTGAAATGTAAACATATAGAAATATTAATAGAAAACTGATTACCTGCTTCAATTATTTAAATTGCTGGCATGTTCACTGCCTCATAAGCAACATTATCACTCAAAATTTAAGCAAAATCAATGAAACACTTTGGCATACCCATTGCCTTAGACAGACAAACACATAAAATATTTAAAATTATGAAAATTTTAAATCCACTAAATACATTTTTACATACACAAATTCAAAGAAAATAACACAGTTATTCATGATACATAAACATATGATTATATCTTAGCAGTCTTTTCTAAACCTGAAAGAAAATTTCACAACTCATGACAATTTCATTTTTACACACATGGTTGTAGCCGCTCTGGCTGGCGTTCTACACTTCCATTCACAAGGGTAGAGGAGGGGAAGCTGCTATGATGTGCGTCCTTCATGTTCACTCTAAATTACATGGGGAAAGGGGAGGGGTCACTGTGAGTTGTGTCCAAGTCACTCCACGCTTTCACGCAGCTACCAGGCTGCCATTATCTGGTTGTCCTGTAGAGCAAACAAAAAGAGTGCCTCAGACTCTGTTCACTTAGTATCCAAGGGTGGGTCACAATGAAATGGGGATATATACATTTTATCTTTCAATATGTTACTGGAACAAAATTAACAGAACTTTTTCAATTTTACTCTCGCGGTTACTTAACTGTCATAAAATCGGTAAACAAATGGCTCAAACTGCCGTTAGTCACGTACTAGAGAAAATTTATGCTCAATGCATACAATCATAAATCCTATTTAATTTCAATTTATTATTTCTGGGCCGGAACACTGAACCAATGCTCGGTACATTCCTGACAAATCTGTATTTTATTTACTTAGCTGACTCATCTTCAATTACCTTATTCTTAGAGATAGTATGAGTATATTTGATTAGTAGTTGTTTTCTCACTTCTTTTTACATGTGAGTAACTTGTGGTAATAGTTCAGTTCTGAGTGTTCAAAACACACTACGTTTAGTTGACTACTAAATCCACTTATTGGTCCTCTGCTACTATGTCAGTTCCACATCTGCAATTATTGTACTTACTTCATCGAAGTGTATTTATGCTGAGCT
Organism: Schistocerca piceifrons; assembly: GCF_021461385.2. Taxonomy (NCBI): domain Eukaryota; kingdom Metazoa; phylum Arthropoda; class Insecta; order Orthoptera; family Acrididae; genus Schistocerca; species Schistocerca piceifrons. Next base: position 7,633,364 of record NC_060149.1, read on the forward strand.
ATAAATAATGTTTCACGTCTGCCATTATGTTACTCAATTATGTTGCTAGTGTATGTACTTATAACACTCACTCTATTAACATTTAAAGCATAGGATAGCACATTTATTTCATATTTATAGTGTATTGCAGCTGATCAGTTTGCTCACGTGGCAATCCATTTCCACTCGATTGGACGCTGAAACCACAGGTAGTCTCCCTCGACTTACCACTAAAGTGCATTAAGTAATTATGGACGAGCGTAATGCTAAATTCATTAAACCTATAGGACACCATGAGCTGCTCTGTCTCATCTAACATAAGGGTACCTATGGTCGCATTCACGCCTCCAACTCATAACCTCAATACGTGTAGGTGTGTTCTGTCACACACTACACCAAATAACGGCCAGCTCCAACCTTATAAATATTTCAAGGACGTGTCCTTCACGTCTCAACCACAAACACTGTTCAATTCTATTACACTGTCATTCCTTGCTACACAAGGTGAGTCCATTCTTACAACTTATCTGCATATTTTTCATAACACTAAGCAATCTCTTTTACTGTTAATTAGTTAGCTCTAATGCATACACTAGGTTTCACTACCACTTCAGATCCTGCTTGTACACGAATTTGTATATCTTTTTTAAATTACTGCTGGTGGACCATTTCCAATAAAACAACACTTCGTACTTACAATATTACCAGGGTTCTATACATATTTGTTACTCAAATACATTTGTATCTTAATTACATCATACTTCTCTGCTGTTTACGTCACTGTTAGGTTTGTCACATTAGGGTTTTTTTTCACTAATCGGTGGATGGAATGGTTACAGAACTCATGGCTTGATAGTCACAACGGAAAATTTAGTGTGTTGGAAAGAAGAGGTCGAAATTTTAGTGGATAGGAAAGATGAAGAATGAGTGAGACCTGAAAAGGAAAGAAGATCTCACACAGCTGGGACTGCACAGCTGCCACACTGTGTAGAGGTTACAGAACAACCTCCTCCCTACAGAATTCATTCACTACCTATGAACTTCTTTAGGTCGATCACGTTCCTGAGACCTAATAGCTTTTTACTCTTAGGGTCCTCTAGACTATATGCATTGGCATGTGATTTTCCTATGATCCTGAAAGGTCCTTGGTATACGAAAATGGATTTCTTTGTTTCTGCATTTATTTTCTTTGATTTTTCCTTGGTTTTGACAAGGACTAACTGACCTATTTCAAAACTAGTGGGTACAGCTTTTGCGTCATGACGCTTCTTCCTTTCCAATGCTCCTTTTCTTATATTTGCCCTAGCCTTTAACTTCTTCTCGTCTGTGGATATTTGCGTTAAAATAGGGAATTCTACCGTATCTGCAATCACATTGTGTGGTTCTTGGCCAAACTTCAATTCGCAAGGCGCAAAACCAGTTGCATCATGCCTTAAGTTGTTAATTACATTCTCAAAATACTTCATGTGCTCTGGCCAACTTGAGAGTTTCCGAGTACAATAAGTCTGCAAAGCCTATTCAGTTCTCTCATAATACGTTCACTCATATTTCCTTGGGGGGAAATACGCAGATATTTTTAGATGTTTCACTCCAGCCTTATTTAGACATTCCTTAAATCTGTCAGAAGTAAATTGAGGCCCATTGTCTGACAGCAAATTCTTCGGAACGCCAACGTTCACGAAGAAATATTTTTCCAACTTTTCTACCAACGTTTTGCATTTGCTCTTTTAATTGGGTATAGCTTAACATATTTACTAAATCCATCCACAACAACAAAAACATGGGTGCAACCACCTCTCGAAGCAGGAAGAGGACCAAACAAATCACAAGCCAGTAATTCTAGCATTTCAGTTGGCTCTACTGAATGCATATCCCCTTGTATTCTGGTGTTAGCAGCACGGACTTTCTGGCACACTACACAAGATGCTAGACGCTTGGCAACACGGCGGTACATGTTGTCAAACACAACTTTCTCTTTTAATTTTGCAATGCACTTCTTTGCACCATAGTGCCCATACCTCAGGTGTACATAGTCGATTAGTAAGTCTACATGTTGTGAGGGAAAGCACAGCTTCCACTCAGAAACACCTACCTTTTTCCTCCTAAACAGAATACCTTTATGCAGACAATAGTATTGCGAAACCTTAGGATAGTTCGCATTTCCTAAATAGCTCTTCACTAATTTCAGCTGGTCATCTGCATTCTGCTAACGCCTCAAGTTCTTAATCACTCTCTTTAATGCACTTTCTTCCTTTACTTCGTGCAATGTAAATATTCGTACTTCACTTAGGTCTTTTGCTATAATTCCCGCGTCATCACAGAGCTCCGCACTTCTAGATAACCCATCAGCTACCAGATTGTCTTTCCCTTGAATATATCTAACCTCAAGGTCAAACTGCTAGAGATACGATGACCATCTTACCAAACGAGCATTCCTCAACTTACAGGTCTTTAAAAAGGTCAACGCCTTATGGTCACTGTAAACAATTATCTTGTGACCTAATAGATACTACTCAGACTTCTGTACCCCAAATACAATTGCCAATGCTTCCAGTTCTGAGATGCCATAATTTCTCTCTGCTGACTGTAAAGATCGACTTGCGAAGGCTATAGTATTGTGCACTTCTTGTTCGTTCTCTATTTCTACTTGGAATACCTCCACACCTATACCATAGCCACTAGCATCAACAGACATACAGAATGGTTTTTCAAAATCAGGATGATGTAAAATAGGACTATTAATTAAAGATTGTTTAAGCACCTCGATCGCCTGTCGACATTCTGCTGTCCCAACCCAAGGGGTATTCTTTTTCAGCAGGAGGTGAAGACAGGGCGCATTAAAAGCCTGATCACTAACAAAACGCCTATAGAAGCCGAAAAGACCGAACATCGATCTCAACTGCTGCTTGTTTCTGGGAGCCTCAAATTTTTCAATGACTGCTAGCTTGCCTGGGTCAGGCAGAATACCTTTTCCACTTATCATATATCCCAAGAAACCTATTTCCTCTTTAACGCACTCTGTCTTTTCAATCTTTAGTTTCATACCACATCTCTCAATAGCCTCTAACATATCACTTTCCCTAACCACTATTTCATCCAACCAACGAGCGTCCAAGACCAATCTGAAACTCCCGTCTCTTTTTGGGACAACAACAAGAGGATTATTGTACTCACTGACCGCTTTTTCAATCACACCCCACTCTAGCATTCTCTGTATCTCCTTTCGAACCGCCTCCTTCTTAGCTACATGTATTTGGTATGGCTTCCTGAAAAACACTTGGCCAGGTTTCACCTTTAATTGACGTTCATAACCTCTGACCACGCCATGTCGATTTGAAAATACCTTATGATGCCTTTTTAAAACCTGTCTCAGTTTTTCCTTCTGATTAGCTGAAATTTTATCGATTTCCAGCAATTTAGCTTCTATCTGGTTCAAAATAATTGCTTCTTCTTCTTCTGTGTTTAGCTTACTTTTACTAAGATTAACACCTTCGTCCCAATATCTCCTATTTTTCAGAACTCGTATAGGCAGCTCCCAAGTTTCATCATTAGTTACTACATGTTTATCAATAAAAGGTACCGTAATTACTCCGGTTATCGGCAAGACCAATTTTAACTGGCTTCTTTCAAAGTCAACAACACTCTAATATTTCGACAAGAAATCTATGCCAATTAAAACCTCAATACTGAGATTATTTACAATTAAGCATGGATGATCAATTAAATTACCATTAATGTCAAAGGGCAGCAAAGCTTCTTGTTTTACCGTTTTTGACACCTTGCCAGCAGCACCAATTATTTTTGGTCCTGATACCCTCATTACTGTAATCTTGTCTTTACCAGGTAACGCATCAAAGAAGGACTGAGATATCGCACTCACCTCACTTCCACTGTCTAAGAGACAACGTACGTTGATACCCAACATATTCACTATTATTATAGGGTGCCTTATTCTAGGTTGTACAGGTGGTTCCTCAAATTCATCCAATAGTTCCTTTTGGATTTGTCTCCAACTAAAGTGATCGACATCTGTCTTCATTATATTTAGGTCAAAGTGTGTAGGGGTTTCCTGAATTACATTTTCAGCTGCCTTTTCCAGTCGGTCTATTAATTTCAAATCGAAGCACCGCACGACTTCATTACATTTAGTTTGCTGAACATGACCCAAATTACTGTAGTCTGAGCGATTCTGCGCCTCCAGACCGGGCATAACACTAGTTGCAGCTAAACCACTTTCATTATCATCGTCGGGTTCCTTCTCAAGTGACAACTGGTCACAGCTACTGGGTTCATCGACCCCCAACAGGCTATCCTCTACACTCTCACTTACCTCCTGTCCTAAATCTATTAGTACAGTATCAACATCCTGCACAGACACTTTAGATAAGAGCACATCATCCTCATCGTATATATAAGCATGAATTTCTTCTGCTTCTTCACCTGACAATTCAGTATTTTGTAGCTCTTCCCTACCGTTACACTGCTGCGCCCTCTCTTTCTCTTCCCATTTAGAAAGCGTCTCCAACACGGTATCTATCAAATACTGTGAGTGATCTAATATATCTGCTGTATCCTTAGATGCTACCGACCTTTCATCCACATGTTCAGTTTGAGTATTCTGATCTGTCTTACCAATCATTGTAACTACAGGCTTAGGAAAAGTAACCGCCTGGTGAGCGCCATTGTCCTCATAGACGGGAACTAGTTTTCCTGCCTCTGCCTACTATTGTTTCCTTTATTTCCATTATAGTTAACTGGCACAGCATTGCTTTCCGCACTGTTGTTTACCTGCATAATTTTGTTCGGAACAAAATTACTATCATTTGGATGCCATTGTTGGTTCCGATAATTATTTCTCCAATTCATACCTCTCTTAGGATGGCGAACACCTACTGTTCTGATGTTTACATTGCCATTCTGCTCGTTCTTAAAATTACTACTAGTGTTATTAGCATTTCTGTTATTACGTGCTTGCTCCTCATTGGCAGCAGCACGCTCTACACGTTCCAAATAGTCAATGAAACGATCCAGATTGTCTCTAGGGGCAGATATAATTCTGTTTTGCCAATACCATGGCAGTTTGGCTTCAAGACCTAGTATTATCATTTCAGGTTTTAGCTTTTCGGCCAAATGTGACAAACCTGAGATCCATGACCTGGCAAATTCTTTGATAGATTCTACATCTACATCTACATTTATACTCCGCAAGCCACCCAACGGTGTGTGGCGGAGGGCATTTTACGTGCCACTGTCATTACCTCCCTTTTCTGTTCCAGTCGCGTATGGTACGCGGGAAGAACAACTGTCTGAAAGCCTCCGTGCGCGCTCTAATCTCTCTAATTTTACATTCGTGATCTCCTCGGGAGGTATAAGTAGGGGGGAGCAATATATTCGATACCTCATCCAGAAACGCACCCTTTCGAAACCTGGCGAGCAAGCTACACCGCGATGCAGAGCGCCTCTCTTGCAGAGTCTGCCACTTGAGTTTGTTAAACATCTCCGTAACGCTATCACGGTTACCAAATAACCCTGTGACGAAACGCGCCGCTCTTCTTTGGATCTTCTCTATCTCCTCCGTCAACCCGATCTGGTACGGATCCCACACTGATGAGCAATACTCAAGTATAGGTCGAACGAGTGTTTTGTAAGCCACCTCCTTTGTTGATGGACTACATTTTCTAAGGACTCTCCCAATGAATCTCAACCTGGTACCCGCCTTACCAACAATTAATTTTATATGATCATTCCACTTGAAATCGTTCCGCACGCATACTCCCAGATATTTTACAGAAGTAACTGCTACCAGTGTTTGTTCCGCTATCATATTATCATACAATAAAGGATCCTCCTTTCTATGTATTCGCAATACATTACATTTGTCTATGTTAAGGGTCAGTTGCCACTCCCTGCACCAAGTGCCTATCCGCTGCAGATCTTCCTGTATTTCGCTACAATTTTCTAATGCTGCAACTTCTCTGTATACTACAGCATCATCCACGAAAAGCCGCATGGAACTTCCGACACTATCTACTAGGTCATTTATATATATTGTGAAAAGCAATTATCCCATAACACTCCCCTGTGGCACGCCAGAGGTTACTTTAACGTCTGTAGACGTCTCTCCATTGATAACAACATGCTGTGTTCTGTTTGCTAAAAACTCTTCAATCCAGCCTCACAGCTGGTCTGATATTCCGTAGGCTCTTACTTTGTTTATTAGGCGACAGTGCGGAACTGTATCGAACCCCTTCCGGATGTTAAGAAAAATAGCATCTACCTGGGAGCCTGTATATAATATTTTCTGGGACTCATGAACAAATAAAGCGAGTTGGGTCCCACACGATCGCTGTTTCCGGAATCCATGTTTATTCCTACATAGTAGATTCTGGGTTTCCAAAAACGACATGATACTCGAGCAAAAAACATGTTCTAAAATTCTACAGCAGATCGACGTCAGAGATATAGGTCTATAGTTTTGCGCATCTGCTCGACGACCCTTCTTGAAGACTGGGACTACCTGTGCTGTTTTCCAATCATTTGGAACCTTCCGTTCCTCTAGAGACTTGCGGTACATGGCTGTTAGAAGTGGGGCAAGTTCTTTCGCGTACTCTGTGTAGAATCGAATTGGTATCCCGTCAGGTCCAGTGGACTTTCCTCTGTTGAGTGATTCCAGTTGCTTTTCTATTCCTTGGACACATACTTCGATGTCAGCCATTTTTTCGTTTGTGCGAGGATTTAGAGAAGGAACTGCAGTGCGGTCTTCCTCTGTGAAACAGCTTTGGAAAAAGGTGTTTAGTATTTCAGCTTTACGCGTGTCATCCTCTGTTTCAATGCCATCATCATCCTGGAGTGTTTGGATATGCTGTTTCGAGCCACCTACTGATTTAACGTAAGACCAGAACTTCCTAGGATTTTCTGTCAAGTCGGTACATAGAATTTTACTTTCGAATTCACTGAACGCTTCGCGCATAGTCCTCCTTACGCTAACTTTGACATCGTTTAGCTTCTGTTTGTCTGAGAGGTTTAGGCTGCGTTTAAACTTGGAGTGAAGCTCCTTGCCTACATTGAAGTGTTTTCCACTCCAAAATTCTCTCAACACTTCATTTTGCTTATTACTAGACCAATACTCATTAATGAAAGCTGTTTTAAATTCCGCTAATGCTTTACACTTCAACATAACATCAGCTGACCAACGCAAGGCGTCACCTGCTAAATGGCTTCTAGTAAATGAGATTTTCTCTCGTTCAGACCAAGTTGGTGGAATCACATCTTCAAAATCTAGCGGGTGGATATTTTTATCTGGATCAAACCGCAAGAACTGCCGATAAAAGCGGCGTTTGCAGCTACAACTTGTTGCATACTACCATTACCAGAAGTTACTGAAGCTACTTTACTCTCAATGTTAGCAATGTTAGTACTAATATTTTCGACTCTCATTTCAACGTTATCAACTCTTTGCACGATATGAGTAATATCAGTTTTGATTGCACTTACTTCTGCTTGACATATGTTTACTTCTACAGCGCCGCTAGATTCAGTGCCAGCTCCGTCAATCCAGATGCGTTATTAATCCAATTGCGTCGTCACATACACACGTAACACTATCACTGTTCTATTACTCAGCTGCGTGTCGCATTTCACTCCCGACTCCGAATATTTAAAAATCACATTCACTTTTACTCAGTTTCTTTCCCGGCCGATGCACCAATTGTGGGACGGCTGGCTGAAATTAATGTTGTTATTTAAATGTAGAATGTAATGTAATGTAGAAAAGATGCATTTCCCAGCCGATTAACCATATGTGGGGCGGTGGGTGGAATTAATTGTTATATAAATGTTCCTATTATTTATGCTGTTTTTTTTGACGTTCTCAACACTGGCTCTCTAACTACAGTTTTGGCAACCAGAAAGTGATTAGCAAAACGTTGTTGTTGTTGTGGTCTTCAGTCCTGAGACTGGTTTGATGCAGCTCTCCATGCTACTCTATCCTGTGCAAGCTTTTTCATCTCCCAGTACCTACTGCAACCTACATCCTTCTGAATCTGCTTAGTGTATTCATCTCTTGGTCTCCCCCTACGATTTTTACCCTCCACGCTGCCCTCCAATACTAAATTGGTGATCCCTTGATGCCTCAGAACATGTCCTACCAACCGATAATTCCCACTATATCTAACTTCAACCTATCCATTTCCCTTTTTAAATTTTCTAACCTACCTGCCCGATTAAGGGATCTGACATTCCACGCTCCGATCCGTAGAATGCCAGTTTTCTTTCTCCTGATAACGACATCCTCTTGAGTAGTCCCCGCCCGGAGATCCGAATGGGGGACTATTTTACCTCCGGAATATTTTACCCAAGAGGACGCCATCATCATGTAATCATACAGCAAAGTTGCATAGCAAAACGTGAAGCCTGTAATTAGAATTCCTAGTGCCCACTTCATCTGAGAAATACACTTGTAGCTACAGCTTATAGCTCAGAGGAATTAGGAGATTGTCTGGGATTCATAATCAAAAACGATCCTGTAAAAACGTTCGCTATATTCTGAAAGTCACAGATCAAAAAAAAAATCCACACAATCCAACTACCAGAGCAGTTCAGAGTCTAATGCGCTGATGCAACTATAACTGTCCAAATTAAATGTTTAAGTGAATGCTCGCCATAATTTGATGATAATGTTCATCAAACGCCACGCTAAATAATGGTAGAATGTTTGTCCCGCAGCGGCACGTGGAAATCCGACATACGCAAACTGAAGATAGATCATTAAAGTCATCCCAGAACCAACAATTCACTCGAAAATGAATTCATGGTTACGCGCATCCCGAGTAACTTATTACAGCATCCGAGTCTGTTTAAAGCAATGATATCGACGCGACGCGACTCCCGACACAGATGGTGCGTTAATCAGCGTCTGGAGAGAACTGGGGCCTTGCTTCCTCGCGCAGCGTTCTTATATATAAAGCCGCGGTGCGGGCGGCTAAGGGAACGCCTGATCAAGTCGGCTCTCCCGACTAGCCGCTGGGCTAGTAATGCACCACATTAAGTTATTGAATAAATCATCGCTTCCTTTGCTGATGGCCGATGAAGTTCTCAATTTAAATGTGCATTCAGCACACAGGTAAGTAATCATAAGAAAAGTCTGACGTGGCTAAGTCAATTATTTTGGGCGAGAGAATTAATTTAATTACACTACACGCAGTAGACGAGCTCTGAACTTGCTCTTTGGAGATGCGCTATCGCTATAGTTTTATAGTTATTCAATTGAAACTTCTCACATCTTTATGATTATAGCGGATCTCCCTTCTATTTAAATTTAAACATCCTAACCTTATTTATTAACCTACTTAATCTATCTTGCTTCCTTAATTTTTTAAGACAAAACCCAGAAAATCATGAATTTCAACAAAATTTTTAATTTGTGAGATCCAGAAGACTGTTTCTGCTAAATTAGTATGAAAAAGGAATCTAAATATAAATTTTTATGTCTCTAGCTCTTTTCTGTTGCGCCAATGATTTTTACAGAAAAACGTCCAAATTTCGAAAATGGTTAAAGTTATTGAACTGACATTCAACACATATTGATTTAGTATTACTCCTGACATACTAGAAACGTTTCAGGTTATTTACTTGATTTTTAAAGTATTGCGCAACATTTATGACGTCAGAGCTAGGCTGGCACACAATGGAAAGACTGATGTGAATTTTATACAGCGTGAGTAGGCTGCTTCCCTACAACTGGAATAGAAGGGAGAACCGATAGAGTTACTCGGGGTACCCTCCGCCACACACCGTCATGTGGCTTGCGGAGTATGGATGTAGATGTAGATGTAGATGTAGATGTAGATGTATTTGAATCCTGCATCTTCATTATATCACGTGGATATTAATATCATGGTTCCACGCCAAGCTCTTCGGTTAATTCCATTGTTATCAACATAGTTTGCTGACACACAGTATTCTAAGTGCCTCCTTACCCAGTGCTCACTAAGCTCTGCGCATACGTCCTGGGTTAGACTAAGAGATATGTTCCGCTTCCTGGATCGTCATACCTATAGCCAGACGAGATTCAGCTGACAGCTGCTATCAAGAATCTTACAACAGCACAACGAAGAAATGAATCAAAGAACAGAATGGAGTACAAAAAATACATGCGGATTCACTTAGATGAAGAAAATGTGGACATCTGCGATGAATGAATCCTGAAAAATGAACAGTCTAAATAAATAAGTAAACATCGAAATGAGTGCGAAATCTTGAAGAACCGAGGAAAGTGTGGGAACCATAACAAGCATTAAATATACAAAAACGGGGAGAGGAGGTAGAGGAGGAGGAGAAGGAGGAGGAGGACGAGGAGGAAGAGGGAAAATGATGATGATGATGATGATGATGATGATGATGATGATAGCGATGAAATGTAGGTGGACGGTACATACAACCACGTGAATGGGTGGCAGATGGACGTAGGAGGTTTTTGCTGGATACCAAGAGATAGATAAAGACGTAGGAGGTACCCCGTTACAAGTGGTTAGATGATATGAGACAATATGCGGGAAGAACAACGAATTGTATACCTTCAGATTGCAATTCGTGGAAAGGCTGTAGGAGGCCATTATCCGACGATGGAAGTCATGATCACAAGCTGACTTTGCGAAACACTCCTTTTTTTTATAGCTCAGTAGTTAAACACGTTGACTTATTATCAGTTTCAACTGTCCTGCTGACTTACATATTTTGCACGGTCATTTTCTGCGTAGCATATGCATTGCGTGGGGTATCTGCGTTGTGACCGCTCAACGCCGTAGAGAACTGGAGGTAATCCACCCCCAGGTTGTCGAGCCCCTTTACGCCCCTTTAAGGCCTTTTCCGTGTTTAGCACACAGTTGACGCAAGTTGCTAGAGATCGCCTTACTGAGTGTCTCAAGCTTGTAGCGGCTGTTTTTCTTTTTTCTCCTTCCTCGTTTTTCCTTTGTTCCCCTGAGGAAAGCGGCTTAAGGGCAGCAGTAAAGGAGGCGGCCAGGTGCAGAGCCGCTGCGAAGAACTCGCCGCTGTGTGGCGCTTGGAGCAAGCGGAAGCCTCTCACCCTACCTGCGGCACAAAATTTACGTGCTCCGTACGTACTTTTTCGCGTTGACCAAGGAGACATCTTGTCTGGTCTCTCTGATGGGGCCGAGCTTACAACCAGGTGGTATCAGTCTCATCTGTAGCTCTATTACTGCGTATCACATGTGTGTAAATATAATGTTTCCACGTCAAGCTCCTCGGTTAAATCCATTGTCACTAGTTTAATTTGCTGACTCACCCTATTATAACTAATTCTTTGAACACGGAGAACAAAGCAGACAAGTGGGAATGTGCTGCCCGCTTTAGAGTTTTAGCTCCACATTCAAGAGGGCAATAACATTGTCCATGACGAAGGCGCGCTCAAGCATCGGTACTATGCATCATCCGCTATCGATGTGTGTGTGTGCCGCCGATATACCGGGTGATCAAAGAGTCAGTATAAATTTGAAAACTTAATAAACCACGGAATAATGTAGATAGAGAGGTAAAAATTGACACACATGCTTGGAATGACATGGGGTTTTATTAGAACCAAAAAAAAAGTATGGCTAGATGCGTGAAAAATCTCTTGCGCGCGTCGTTTGCTGATGATCGTGTGCTCTGCCGCCACTTTCGTCATGCTTGGCCACCCAGGTCCCCAGGCCTCAGTCCGTGCGATTATTGGCTTTGGCGTTACCTGAATCCGCAAATGTATCGTGATTGACCGATATCTCTAATGATGCTGAAAGACAACATCCGACGCCAATGCCTCACCATAGCTCCGGACATGCTGTACAGTGCTGTTAACAACATTATTCCTCGACTACAGCTATTGTTGAGGAATGGTGGTGGACATATTGAGCATTTCCTGTAAAGAACATCATCTTTGCTTTGTATTACATTTTTATGCTAATTATTACTATTCTGGTCAGATGAAGAGCCATCTGTCGGACATTTTTTGAACGTTTGTATTGTTTTGGTTCTAAGCATGTGTGTCAATTTGTACCTCTCTATCTACATTATTCCGTGATTTATTCAGTTTTCAAATTTATACTGACTTCTTGATCACCCGGTACAACATCACTGCCCTCTTGAAAGTTGAGCAGAAACACTATTACAGAAGGAACATTACCACTTACCTGGAGTGTACGCATATGTGTTTTCCACATCTACAGAATACTCCACAGTTTACCCAAGGATGTGTGGCGGAGGCTACTTCTAGGACCACTAATGTATCCTCCTTACCTGTTCCACTCGCAAATTGCGCGTGGCAAGAATTACTGTCGGTAGGCGGCTGTATTAGCCCTAATTTCTCTAATTTTCTCGTCGTGGTCATTTCGCGATGTGTACGAGTTGGTTGGTTGGTTGGTTGGCTGGTTGGTTGATTCGAGGGAGGGGACTAAACAGCGAGGTCATCGGTCCAACCGGTTTAGAGAAGGATGGGGAAGGAAATCGGTCGTGTCCTTTCAAAGGAACCATACCGGCATTTGCCTGAAGCGATTTAGGGAAATCACGGAAAACTTAAATCAGTATAGCAAGACCCGGCTTACAACCTTCGTCCTCCCGAATGCGTGTCCAGTGTGCTCACCGCTGCGTCACCTCGCTCGGTAGCTGTACAACTATGTGGGGGAGGAATTAATCTGTTGTTCGACTCTTGCCGGAAATTTCAGCAGGCCACTGCGGCCGAGCGGTTCTACGAGCTTCAGTCCGGAACCGCGTGACTGCTACGGTCACAGGTTCGAATCCTGCCTCGGTCTTGGATGTGTGTGGTGTTCTTAGGTTAGTTAGGTTTAAGTAGTTCTAAGTCTAAGGGACTGATGATGTTAAATCCCATAGTGCTTAGAGCCATTTGAACCATTCGAAGTTTCAGAAATAAACCTCTCCGTGATGCACAACTGCTCTCTTGTAGCGTCTGCCATTGGAATTTGTTGAGCATCTCTGCAACGCTCTCACGCCAAGCAAACGATTCCTCGACGGACCCGCCGCTCTTCATTGGCTCTTTGGATCTTCTCTCTCTCTCTTCTATCACTACTGTCTGTTAAGGATCCCAGATTTATGAACATTACACAAGAATCAGTGTAACAAGAACCTTGTAAGCCACTTCCTTCGTGGAAGAGTTACACTTCCTTAAGATTCTTCCTACGAATCTCAGTCCGGGATCTGCTTTTTCTACTATTTCTTTTAAGTGGTCATTCCACTTAAAGTCACTCTGGATGGTTACTCCTAGATATTTTACAGTAGATACTGTTCCAGTAATTTGTCATCAGTAGTGGAAGCCTACAATCTCAGAGATCTTTATCTCCACCTTCACTTGAGTGTGTCACCTATTGAACGCATTTCCGACCACGTGTCCATACGACTTATTTTTATCTCAGAGAAAGTTTCTTGCAGTTTGTCCTCATTTAGCAGAATCATCCTGTATATACTTCACATTCCATAAGACAGCATGATGTAGCTATAGTAAGTCCGTGGTTGCATTCGTCTATAATGTAATGATTCACTTAAGTTAGTGTTCCAGTAATCGTTGCAGAGTATCAAACAAATGTTCACGTTATTGATTTCCCATTTATCCACAATGTCGACAGTTATCCTAACAGTATTAAGATAGCAGATGACGTCCTTGAACATCTTCATGTTTTCGCGGAGCAATGGCTGCGCCATTAAATTCTACTCCTTCTTCTAAAATTTCGGCTGTATATCGTTCGGCCGTCTTCAGAGAGGGCCGAAAGGCTGAACATCCGTCCTTTGAAACTGGCGGACCGCTCCACTGAGCCCGCTGCCGCACATACACAAGCGCCATGGACGTTGATCGGGGCAAAGAAGTACAATATTCATGAATAGGGCCTGTGGCTGCGCGATCCATCAACGCTGGGACGGCGAACTGCCTTGTGACTACGTCTTTCTAACTTTACTACTTAAAGCGCCGGATTCCATGACCTATCCAAGCTGAATCCGTTATTTCTATTAATTAAATTCCTCACCAGCGAATTTTAATGCTGTTCACCAACGAGTCCCAAAAAAAGAATTAGACGCTAAAATTCCGACGTTTTCATACGACATAGGGCGACCAGTATCAATGCAGTGCTCTCTGCCACAGCCTGTTTATTGGGATGCAAGAGCCAGGTGTACCTGCGGTGTTCCGTTCACACTTCATGAACCTCCGAAAGCGCATAAAGAACTTTTAAAAAGAGAAGTCGTACTAGAGGTGACATACATAAGAGTAGTACTTCACACTACTGCGATACTTGTACAAGGACGAAGAGACTATAACCGCAAATATACAAGGGATTATGAGTACGTAAGCCAATTAATTGCGCTCGCCAAACAATCCTTGGACCGTATCCAAGTTAGCGCACGTAATACAGGGCGAGTCAGGAGAAAGGTTTACGAGAAAGAACACATTTGATATCACTTTTCTACGTTTCTGTTCAATAACTCGAAAACCGCGCCCCCCAGCAAAAACACGTCGCAGTACAAAACTAAACTACATTATATTTTCTACGAAAAGGTCCTATTCAATAGTTTGCGTAACGAGAGCTCGAGAACGTTGAAAATCTCGCGCGACGGGTATGCGCTATAGTTTAGGTGGCTTTTGTAGGCTAATTCTCGACTTGATAAACCACAACTGGTCTGCATCAAACTGTTCTCCTCTGCTTCCATCGGTTACACTGCGGTCTCTCGCTCAAAAAGTTGAAACGTTTGGGCTGGCTCTGAGCACTATGGGACTTAACATCTATGGTCATCAGTCCCCCAGAACTTAGATCTACTTAAACCTAACTAACCTAAGGACATCACACAACACCCAGTCATCACGAGGCAGAGAAAATCCCTGACCCCGCCGGGAATCGAACCTGGGAACCCGGGCGCGGGAAGCGAGAACGCTACCGCACGACCACGAGCTGCGGACTGAAACGTTTGGGTTTTAACAACGCCTTTCAGCAAATAATAAAGAAAAGTATATATGGTACACACACAGAATGCAAAGTTAATGGACAATTAACGCGGCCTATTAATATAAACGTGGCGATAAGACAGGGATGCCCGCTCTCTACGACCCTATATGCAATTTTCGTACAGGCATTTTTTTTTAAACTCTAGCTATAATTGACAGGTTTGCGTATTTTCGACAACAAAACTTTCTTCTCGCCGCTGTAGACACCATTATAGTAGTCACCAACAACCAAGACGTACAGAAGGCACGCGATTACATCACTGCCACTGGAGCCCAGTTAAATACAAATAAATCTCAGTTCGTATTATTAGTGAAGCGCCACTACATTTAAACCAGATGTCTGCAAAATACAGACGCAAGAAAATAATTCGGCATGACTGTCGCGGCAAACCCCAAGTTGATGCTTAGGCGCAGTTGTGAACAGATCACCGTAGTACGCACCGCACCCAAAGAACGTGTTGGTAGGAATTTAGGTCGCATAAGGGAAATACAACTGATGAATAGTTATATACATAATAAAATGTATCAAATCGCAACAACCTTGCTGATACCTAATGAAGTTGCTTAACGTGTTCTAGCTCGTGCGAACTGGTACATTTGGAGCGAAAGATTTTTAAATTACCCTTCCAAAAACGGTGTAGGAGTAGGCAAAATGCAACAGGGAATAACAATATCAATCCGCTAATAGCAAACTGCAGGAGCGTCTATAGAAAGGTTCCAGAACTGCTCTCATTAATAAACGGTCAAAATGCCCACATAGTACTAGGGACAGAAAGTCGGCTGAAACCAGATGTAAACAGTAATGAAATTCTAAACTCAGATTGGAATGTATGCCGCAGAGACAGGCTGGGCAGTGAAAGGGGAGGCGTGTTTATAGCGATAAGAAGTGCTATAGTATCGAAGGAAATTGACGGAGATCCGAAATGTGAAATAATTTGGGTGAAGGTCACGGTTAAAGCAGGCTCAGAGATGGTAATTGGATGTCTCTATAGGCCCCCTGGCTCAGCAGCTCTTGTGGCTGAGCACCTGAAGGATAATTTGGAAAATATTTCGAGTAGATTTCCCCACCATATTATAGTTCTGGGTGGAGATTTTATTTTGCCGGATATGGACTGGGAGACTCAAACGTTCATAACGGGTGGCAGGGACAAAGAATCCAGTGAAATTTTTTAAGTGCTTTATCTGAAAACTACCTTGAGCAGTTAAACAGAGAACCGACTCGTGGCGATAACATATTACACCTTCTGGTGACAAACAGACCCGAACTATTTGAAACAGTTAACGCAGAACAGGGTATCAGCGATCATAAACCGGTTACTGCATCGATGATTTCAGCCGTAAATAGAAATATTAGAAAAGTAGGAAGATTTTTCTGTTTAACAAAAGTGACAAAAAGCAGATTTCAGAGTACCTGATGGCTCAACACAAAAGTTTTGTCTCAAGTACAGATAGTGTTGAGGATCAGTGGACAAAGTTCATAACCATCGTACAATATGTATTAGATGAGTATGTGCCAAGCAAGATCGTAAGAGATGGAAAAGAGCCACCGTGGTACAACAACCGAGTTAGAAAACTGCTGCGGAAGCAAAGGGAACTTCACAGCAAACATAAACATAGCCAAAGCCTTGCAGACAAACAAAAACTACGCGAAGCGAAATGTAGTGTGAGGAGGGCTACGCGAGAGGTGTTCAATGAATTCGAAACTAAAGTTCTATGTACTGACTTGGCAGACAATCCTAAGAAATTTTGGTCTTACGTCAAAGCGGTAGGTGGATCAAAACAAAATGTCCAGACACTCTGTGACCAAAATGGTAGTGAAACAGAGGATGACAGACTAAAGGCCGAAATACTAAATGTTTTTTTCCAAAGCTGTTTCACAGAGGAAGACTGCACTGTAGTTCCTTCTCTAGATTGTCGCACAGATGACAAAATGGTAGATATCGAAATAGACGACACAGGGATAGAGGAACAATTAAAATCGCTCAAAAGAGGAAAGACCGCTGGACCTGAAGGGATACCAGTTCCATTTTACACAGAGTACGCGAAGGAACTTGCCCCCCTTCTTGCAGCGGTGTACCGTAGGTTTCTAGAAGAGCGTAGCGTTCCAAAGGATTGGAACAGGGCACAGGCCATACCCGTTTTCAATAAGGGACGTCGAACAGATGTGCAGAACTATAGACCTATATCTCTATCGTCGATCAGTTGTAGAATTTTGGAACACGTATTATGTTCGAGTATAATAACTTTCTGGAGACTAGAAATCTACTCTGTAGGAATCAGCATGGGTTTAGAAAAAGACGGTCGTGTGAAACCCAGCTCGCGCTATTCGTCCACGAGACTCAGAGGGCCATAGACACGGGTTCACAGGTAGATGCCATGTTTCTTGACTTTCGCAAGGCGTTCGATACAGTTCCCCACAGTCGTTTAATGAACAAAGTAAGAGCATATGGACTATCAGACCAATTGTGTGATTGGATTAAAGAGTTCCTAGATAACAGAACGCACCATGTCATTTTCAATGGAGAGAAGTCTTCCGAAGTAAGAGTGATTTCAGGTGTGCCGCAGGGGAGTGTCGTAGGACCGTTGCTATTCACAATATACATAAATGACCTCGTGGATGACATCGGAAGTTCACTGAGGCTTTTTGCAGATGATGCTGTGGTGTATCGAGAGGTTGTAACAATGGAAAATTGTACTGAAATGCAGGAGGATCTGCAGCGAATTGACGCATGGTGCATGGAATGGCAATTGAATCTCAATGTAGACAAGTGTAATGTGATGCGAATGCACAGAAAGAAAGATCCCTTACCAATTAGCTACAATATAGCAGGTCAGAAACTGGAAGCAGTTAATTCCATAAATTATCTGGGAGTACGCATTAGGAGTGATTTAAAATTGAATGATCATATAAAGTTGATCGTCGGTAAAGCAGATACCAGACTGAGATTCATTGGAAGAATCCTAAGGAAATGCAATCCGAAAACAAAGGAAGTAGGTTACATTACGCTTGTTCGCCCACTGCTTGAATACTGCTTACCCGTGTGGGATCCGTACCAGATAGGGTTGATAGAAGAGAGAAAGAAGAACCAACGGAGAGGAGCACGCTTCGTTACAGGACCATTTAGTAATCGCGAAAGCGTTACGGAGATGATAAATAAACTCCAGTGGAAGACTCTGCAGGAGAGACGCTCAGTAGCTCGGTACGGACTTTTGTTGAAGTTTCGAGAACAGCCCACACAGAGGCATACCGACAATCCTTCTTTCCACGAACAATGCGAGACTGGAATAGAAGGGAGAACCGATAGAGGTACTCGAGGTACCCTCCGCCACACACCGTCATGTGGCTTGCGGAGTATGGATGTAGATGTAGAGGCAGAGGTAACACACACTCCGTACTGCATGCAACGTCACTTTGTAGACACCGTTGCTCATACGTTGATCTGCAGAAAGCAAAGCGAAATTTGGAGCTGGACGAGGAGAAAGCTTGCAGTACTAAACAGGGAAACAGCATCAGTGATAGAAAGAATGCATCTAACAAACTCGGACCATCATCGGTACCCGAAACAAAGAAACAACAGTTACATTTGGCTCCTTGGTGATCTCCAAAACATCAGTTTCCCTGCAGGTCTATTTATTGTCACTCACGGCCCCGCATCAAATTATAAGGACACACAGGCATTACAGGAAACTCTTCCAGAACTTTCTAATAGCTATTATTCCTTCGGAGTAAGCATCTCAAACACTCACTTAACTATCAATACGTAATACTGAGCGGTGCACCGAGTCCTTTGACACTCTGAACGTTATAGGTAGTACTGTATGTGCTCATGAAATTTATCGTTGCTGGAACTAAAACACTGAGGCACCGTACTGATTAATTGTCATAGGCCTATTGCACCAATACACAGATTTGCCTGCTTTTTTAATTATCTTAATTGCTTTAGCTTTAAATTTTCAGTTTTAGCCTGATGGGCTAGGCTATGCAGCCTCGAGGCGATGGAACGACGAAGACACTTGCGTACGTGCATCATTTTTCTTTGTTTTTAACTTTAGGTTGAGAGGTCGAAAGATACCCACGTCATCAGGCGTCAAACAGTCGACGTTGGACGAGTAACTAAGTACTGTTACCTAATGAAGGTTTCACATTGCGGAAAACACATCCTGTTTTACCAGAGGTGGATTTAATTGACTAATACAGAAAAAGAGCCGACCGCTGTGACCGAGCTGTTCCTCGTGCTTCAGTCCGGAACCGCGTTGCTGCTACGGTCGCAGGTTCGGATCCCGCCTCGGGCATGGATGTGTGTGATGTCCTTAGGTTTGTTAGATTTAAGAAGTTCTAAATCTAGGGGACTGATGACCTCAGATGTTAAGTCCCATAGTGCTTAGAGCCATTTTTGAACAGAAAAAGAACTTTTTCCGTTTGCAGTTATTTTATGTTATCATTCTCTTCAACCACAGGGAAGACATTATTTTAGTTCTGGGAAAATGTTTCTTCATGAAAAATTTTGAACTTCGGTTATTTAGAAGACACGATGTACTTTTTCAACAAGTGTTGCGGTAGGAAATAAGAAGACTGTCGTCTATGTAGAAGACATTCATACTTACATAATGAAAATATTTTAATCCTATAGTGCAAATTATAAGGCAGGAGAAATACTTTCACATTCGTTAATATAGCATACGAAGCTAGCCGAAGAATTCAATTAAGGAGACCTATTGGCATGGGCTGGACGGGGAGGTCTGCAGGAAATAAATTGCAGTGTGTACAGTTTACTTTAGAATACTCGAGTTCAACAGTACGCTTTCAGGTGTAGGTATATTTTGTTCTAATTCTGGTCTGCCCAATAATGCTGTAGAATACTGTTTATTAAACGATCCGCTTTGAACATGAGAATTATTGGCCAAACACGTCACAAATATTCACAGTCAGTTAGAAATATGAGGACTGTTCAAAAAATTCCGGAACATTCGTAATTTAGTGTCAATGGTGTGTTGGAGCGAAATGCGGTTGATAACCCCTTCACACACCTGTGTTTAATGGTAACTGCCGGAAGTTTCATTGTTGAATGTGTGTTAGTTGTTCTTCAGTGCTTTAGTGAGTAGAACTTTGTGTCGCATATTTCGCGAATTTCGAGATGTCTGCATTAAATTTTACGTGAAACTCAAGAAAACCTTTACAGAGGCACACCAAATGATGCAGAAATCATACGGTGATGAGTGCTTCAGTCGTACTCGGTGTTAAGAATGGTTCACACGATTTAAAAATGGACTGACGGAAGTTAAAGACGACCCTCGTCCAGGACGCCCTTCGACGTCTACCGACGATGCTTCTATCAGAACGTAAATGGAAATGTGCGTGCCAATCGAAGACCGACTGTCCGAGAGACTGCAGAAGAATGTAACATCTCAGTTGTATCAAGTCACGAAATGCTGAAAATCCTGACACATCATCTTAAAATGCATCGTGTTGCCGCTACGTTCGTCCCTCGGCGCATGAGTCAATGTCACAAAGACCTTCGCCTCGCAGTCTGTGAAGAGCTTTTGTATCGCACAAATGAGAAGGAGATGCTCCTTAAGAGAATCGTAATTGGTGATGAGACGTGGGTCTATGGTTACGATGTTGAGACAGAGGTTTAATCTCCACAATAGGGTGGGAAAGGATCTCTAAGACAAAGCTCGTCAGGTCAGCTCAAATGTCACAGCCATACTGATATTTTCTTTGACTCTGAAGGATTAGTTCATCACGAATTCGTACCACAGGGACAAACTGTGAAACGATGGTACCATCGGGATGTGTTGCGACATCTGAGAGAAAATGTGAGAAGGAAACGGCCTGAAAAGTGGCGCAACAATTCGTGGCTAGCATCACGGTAACGCATTCGCAAATTCATCCCTGTTGGTGCACGACTATCGAACAAAAAACCAAATCACTGTGCTGCCTCATCCTTCGTACTCTCCAGACCCGACCCCTACGAACTTTTTTGTTTCCATTTCCAAAGTTGAAAACCCCGCTGAAAGGACGCAGAATTGCAACGATAGACGAGATAAAAGAAAGTTTGCAGACGTCGCTTTGCGCGATCCAGCAACAGTAAGTCTAAATGTCGTTGGGAGCGGTGTATCAATTGTGAAGAGTGTTTCGAAGGAGACCATGCACATAAGTAAAAGTAAGCGTATAAAATTTTGTGGACAAAGTTCCGGAATTTTTTTAACAGACCTCGTAAATTACGTGTAATTTGACATAAATAGCTACAACACTTACCAGTGTGGACATGTTAACCATACATTCTACACTGACGAAAGAAAATCTCAGTACCAAGAAGGACTTGTGCGAAAGTTGGTAGGCGTTTTGTACGTCTGAAAGACGACGTGTATTCAGATTTTGTGCCAGTCACATAAGAATGGCGCTAGTAGGGCCACTATGAGGATGCAAATCAGGTTTGCTTTAAATACACGCTGTAACGGTCGTGAGCATTAGTTACCTTTGAAATTGGACGTAGTGAGTCGATGTGAGTCAAGAGTGTCGTTAAGGCGACAAAGACGCCATTAGCAACACCTCACTGAGTTCGAACGAAGCATGTAGCCCCTGTACACGATTGCTGGCAGCGATGGTCGCGAGAATGTACGATCGCAGGAATACCAGGCTTAGGGCGGTCACGTGGCACTGCCGAGAGGGAAGACCACAGTGTCCGACTTACGGCTGTGGCGCATCGTACTGCATCTGCAGCAGCAATCTGAGCAGCGGGTGACACAACCAACTGTTACAAATCGATTACACAGGGGCAGCCAGACGCCGTGTAGTGTGGCCCCAAACCAGCGACTTCAGTGGTGTCACGCAAGAGCTTATTGCAGGGCAGGGTGGAGGTGTGTATGGTTCTGCCTCGGTGATAGTCGGTTATAAGGAGGCCAGCTGAGGGCCTGCAAGCAAGCTGTCTGACAAGGGGAGGCCGCCAATTGTGAAATTCAGATTCAATTCATACTGCGCATGATAAAAGCTCATGGCCAGAGGTGTAATGTGGCAAAGCACCAAGATGCACTTCTCGCCCGTTGTCGAGAAAATCGACAGTTAAAAATAAACCGTTGCGGTGAAATACTCTCAACGATTAATAATTATCGACAGCGTCGTAGCTCAGCGGTAAGCGCTCGGGTTCGTAAACCGAAGGTCGCCGGATCGAATCTCGCGCCATGCAATATTTTTTTTTTTTAGTATTTGTTTTTTGTTATTCAAATGTGTCTGTACACACACACACACACACACACACACATATATATATATATATATATATATATATATATATGTATAATTCCCGGCAATCAGTTGCAACAATTATGCATATAATAAGTTGTTGAAGGTCGTTTGTCGTGGAAAAACTGGCGACTTCGAACATCATTATGTTTTCCGCAAACAAAGTTGTATTTCACAAATATTATTAATTGTCTTCATAATGTTAACCACGTATAGTTAACGGAAGACGTAGAAACGATATTCCGAAACGAATACGTATAGCGTAAGTCAAACGTTCGAATTAGAATAGAGACCCTACGAACACAAATTAGCTGTGGCAGGTATGAATTATAAGCTGCGTTACTCGCTCGTTACACTTGAAGGACAGATGTTGAATGGGCCGAAACTAGCCGCCGCATAAAAGCGTAGTTGCCTGCTAACTTCGAAAGAAGGTAGATGCGGTCCCTAGCGCAACTTATAACATCGTCGAAAATCAGTGCGGACGTGAGAGCTTTGGTACACCCTGTTAAACAAACGGAAAAATGGAGGCGGTACAATTGGAGAGCGATCCGCCTTCACCAAAATGCATAAGCAATTCATTAATAGTATATATATATATATATATATATATATATGTATTACAAAAACCTAATAATAAAAAAAAAATGTTGCATGGCACGAGATTCGATCCGGCGACCTTCCAATTACAAACCCGAACGCTTACCGCTGCGCCACGACGCTGTATAAAACTATTAACCGTAGAGGGCATTTCACCGCAACGGTTTATTTTAACTGTCGATTTTCTCGACAACGGCTGAGAAGTGCATCTTGGTGCTTTGCCACATTACACCTCTGGCCATGAGCTTTTATTATGCGCAGTATGAATCTAATCTGAATTTCACAACTGGCGGCCTCCCCTTGTGAGTGCTACACGCACTGGCCCTACAGCACCACCACTCTCCTAGTTATCCCACGCACCGTCACTGCCAGTTTGTACGTCAGCGTGGTGGTTCGACCTGTTTCGCTGCCATTCGTGGACAGCATTCCAGAGGGTGCTTTACAACAGGAGAACACTCGCCCTCATACCGCTGTTGTAACCCAACATGCTCTACAGAGTGTCACCATTTCTGTCTCCAATTGCGCACACGTGGGACATCATCGGACGCCAACACCAGCGTCTTCCACAAACGGTACGTTTGCATCCGTGCATTCGGCGTTCTATTGATTACAGCGGTATATCAGCATTTCATATTTGCAAAGGCGTATCTCGCGCTTACGTTAATCTGTAATCTTGGAAAAAAATGTTACCTTTACAAGTTTATTCCCAAAATTTTGTCACTATACGTTAATTAGTTTTTGGTGTTGCGACTTTTTCCGTCAGTGGATAATTAGTAAGAGCGACCAAGTCTTCAAAAGTGGAATAATAAACATTATTATACTGTCATTTTTGTGTTAATATTTTCTGTGAAACGATTAAAAAGCCAGACCCCATATAAAGCAGTCTAGCATCAGAAAACCTACTACACCTAGACCCGCGAATCTGTCTCTCGAACTCGTGTATTCTAACACAAAACTTTACCCCACGTTACTTACTGGGCAACACAGTTATTGAGTACAGAATGAAGATACTTGTCGCACACACGATTAAAATGTTGATGACTTCCTTCCAGGTCCATCTTCTACCGAAAAGAGACGAAATTTTGAAACAGTTTTTTATTGCGAGTCTGGTGTCACGGTGTTACTGATATCGGTTAATTCCGTCAACCACCGACATCGACCGAAGTACACTGATCTTTTCAAATCAGAACGCCTTCACCTCATATATTCCTGAAGTTCGTCTGGTTATTCCAGTAACTGGGGCAGAGTGTACTGTACGTGCTACGTTCTCTTCGAGGCAGATTAAGCTTGTTCGCACGCATTCAGCTTCTTTTTAATAGCAAAACCACAGTGTAGTAGTTCTCTCCAATCACAGAAGCGACGTAGTATCCATCCCACTCTAGGAGGTTAAAATCTAGCATATTCCATACACGAAATGAATTCTAACGGAGCTTACCGTAACCTCCGTGACTCCGCCAAAAGCCGACATAGGGGATCGAATGCACCTCTGACCACGCTGTAGGCTAACGCTAGCGGCGACCTCTGGCGACAGCGTCTAACAACTGTTGTCTGTGTCACTGAAAACGCTGCCTTAGCAGGCCAGGGAGCGCTTTATGTCTTCCGAGTACGCCAATTTTAGTTAATCCTGCATATTGTAAGGAGTAACGCACCTGTAACTCTCGAGTGATACAGTCTCGAAGCTATTTTTGTATCTGTTGATTTCGGCCCCCTTAGGAACGACATGTGTTCCGTCTGCTGGTTATTTATTTTGCGTATGGATACCATGTCATCACACAAGAGAACAGTTCTTATTTAACAATACATATATAGATATTTAACAAAATCATAAGTGTATGTTAATTAAATTTGTAGTATTTACAAAGCACAGAAGGACACCGATGTATACCCAAATGCTGAAAATACACAAGTGATGTCTTTGTTATGAACAGGAACTGCCACAGATCGTACATATAATATGCTGAACAGTTTGTCGTTCTGTAGCATACTGACTGATGGGTGATGCTGTTAATCCCCATTTGTACACTGAGTCAGCACATCTTCCATTATATCTCCTTATTCTGTTGAGTGCAGAACAGATCTTGCGATGCTCTTCAAAATCTGGTGTACTGTACGAGATGCAGAGCATCTTCAGCAGTTCTGCGGAAGCGTTGCTCTACCATATTTCTGTCAGTCTGTCTGTTGTTGTTTCTCCGCTGTCCATGAAAAATTTTACACGTTGTAGATCTAGATGCTGGAGGCGAAGTCTGATTTTACTGGGTGCAGGAATGTCCGTGTGTACAGAGAGGCAAGGATCACCAGCTATTTTTGTAAACTCCCGCTTGCAAATAGAACATAGCTGCAAAAATGGGTTAGCTATATGATTGAGAAGAGGCAAGGTGAAGGTGTGACTGTTTCTGATTGTTCTTAAGGTGATATTCGTAGACTGGTTGTGCTATTTATCGAAAAGCCTGGTGTATGGGCTGTTGATCCATACTACAGAGGATACACCAAACGAAGAACAGATATTCTTAGTGTTGGAGCTTCGTGCCACGAAGTTTCTGCAAGTTGTTGTTTCTTGACTTCATCTTAGTGGCAGTTTTCATCAAGTGCTGTTTAAAGGTGAGCGTCCTCCGAAGACTGACTCCTACATGACGTGGACGTTTGTTATGGCTCAGCTGTTTCCCTTGCTATGTCTTTGTTTCCTTGTTTGCGATCTTCTTCTTAAGATGTAAGAAGGTGACTTCTATATTGGCAGCACTTGGGTGTAACCTCCACTCACAGAATTATTTGCCAACAATTTGTAGGTCTTCAGCCAAGACAGACGCTCAAATCTCTGCGGCTCGAAGCAACAGCCAAATCCTCAGCATATTCGAATTTCCTTGACGTTGTCATAGCCATGTCTGCTATATACAGGGAAAACAGGAGAGAAGCTAATACTGATCTCTGTGGAAGGCAATTATTAAGCTAAATTAGAGGGCTAATCTTGTAACCCATTATAACTTGGAAAGACTCTATCGCTTAACATAACATTAATGTGGTGTCCTGTTTTAGGACATGATATGCCTCGTAAAACTTGGAATAGTGTTCCTTGCCTCCACACAGTTTTTTTAAATATCTATAAACACAGTTGAGATGTTTTGTTTGTTTTGGAATGGTGCTTGAACAGCCGTGCGGAGTGGCCACGCGGTCTGAGGCTACATGTCGCGGACTGCGCGGCCCCGAGTCCTCCCTCGGGAATGTGTGTGTGTCGTTCTTAGCATAAGTTAGTTTACGTTAGTTTAGGTACTGTGTAAGTCTAGGGCCCGATGACCCCAGCAGGTTGGTCCCTTAGAAATTCACAAACATTCTGCTTCAAAGAAGTTCATGAAATATATTCGCCAATTGCGAATACGGTACCAAAAAGCTATGCAGTTTGCTGGAAGCACATTGCAAGATACCACCTCGTGTAAGAGGGAGAAAGAGGTGTAAATTTTGATTTAAATTCTATAAATGAAATGCAAGGAGTGCTGTTCAACATATAAGTGGTTTATTCAGTAAAACTGCATTAAACGGCACATGCAATAATTATTGAAATTTTATCAAATTCATTTAAGAATCACTCACAAATTATTCAAATTCTTCTTCTTCTTTCGATTTCGGCCATCTTTGGACCACGTTCAACAATTCACTTGCCCGGCTTTTTGATCTTTTTTTCTCTCTTCCCAATACTTCCTCATCATTTTCGAGTGGTTCCTCCTCCGCTCTTCCGACCATTTCCTGTTATTATTCTTTAGTTTCGTTTCTTCTGGAAAACACTTAATTTCGTTCACTATTTGTCTAAACTTTTCCCTGTCCCTGATTGACTCACGGGTGACATTAAAATAGGCCAAATCCTTTTTCACCATCTGTATCCATTTATTGTTGGTTTTTTCGTTCCTGTTACTATGTTCAAACACTTTTCTTGTTAGTCTGTTTCCATCCATCCTCGACAGGTGACCATAAAACGTTAGTCTGCGTTTACGCATTGCCTCACTCACTTTCTCAATAGTTTTGTATATTTCCTTATTACTCTTTAGCTTGTACTCTTCTCCAATCTTTCTCGGTCCTAATATTTTTCTCAAAATTTTCCTTTCTTTCTTTTCCATGTTTTCTATTTCCCCCTTTTTGTTAAGAGTTAGGCACTCCGATGCATACAGGCATTCTGGTCTAATGACAGTTTTATAATGTCTTAATTTAGCTTGAATCGAAATGTTTTTTTTGTTATATATGTCTTTGGTTTTTTGAAAAGCAAATTCCATTTTCCTTGCTCTCGCCTGGTTTGCACTCTTGTCTAAACCATTCACTTGAATTATTTCACCTAAATACTTAAATTTTTCTACTCTCTTAATATTGCCGTATTTAGTAATAAGATTTTTCTTGTTATTTCTATGATTAGACATATACACGGTTTTTTCAAATGAAATCTGCAGTCCAGCTCTGGCCGAAACTTCTTGTAGTTTCTCCAGGTAGTTCTGAGCTGTTTCTTCGTTTTCTGTAACTATTGCCAGATCGTCTGCAAAAGCTAAACAGTCCACTTCTATTTTTTCTTTTTTTGTTCCAATTCTGATGTCATTCTTGGTGCCTTTGAGTTCTTCTTTCCATATTCTCAATATCTTTTCCAGTACGCAGTTGAAGAGGATTGGGGATAAACCATCACCTTGTCTAACACCTGTTTTAATTTCGAACTTCCTTGAAATTTCACCCATAAATTTAACTTTGGCCTTACTGTTTGTTAGCGTCTGTTTGATAATTTGAATTGTTTTCTTATCGACCCCAAATTCTTCCAATACTTTCAGTAATGTTTCTCTATCTACCGAGTCGTATGCTTTTTTGAAATCTACAAATACTATTGCAAATCTCTGGCCTCTTGAGATTCTGTAACGAATTAGTGTTTTCAGGTTAAATATTTGTTCAACACAGGATCTACCTTGTCTAAAACCTGCTTGATATTCACCTATTTTTTTATCCAGAACTGGCTCCACGATTTGAAGTAATTTCCTTGACAAAATTTTGTATCCTACTGGTAGTAGCGAGATCCCTCTATAATTATTAACATTCATCTTATCCCCCTTTTTGTGTAGTGGGTGTATCAGGGCACACTGCCAGTCTTCAGGAATTCTTTCTTCGTCCCAGATCTTCTTAAACATATGTTCCAAAACTTGTGGGAGGTTGGTATCCATTATTTTTAGGATTTCTGGTACTATGGAGTCTTCACCTGGGGCTTTATTGTTTTTTAGACTGTGTATTATGTGTTTTATTTCTTCAGCGTCTGGAGGTTTTGACTCGGTATTAGTATTTCGGTGGTTTTCAAAACTCATTTTATCTTTGGGTGGTTCACAATTTAGCAGATTCTCGAAATATTTTGCTAATATTTCACAATTAGTCTTGTTTGTCAAACCTAGCTTGTTCTCTTCATCTTTAAAACATAAATTTGGGGATTGGTATTTGGTTAGCTGTTTTCTAAAAGTTTTGTAGAAATCTCTAGAATTATTTCTTTTAAAGTCTTCCTCAATCTGTTCTAGGTTATCCTGAAATTGTCTTCTTTTTTTATTACGGAAAAGCTTAGCTGTTTCTCTTCTCTGGATTTTAAAATTGTCAAGATCTTGAGGATCTTTTGTGGAGTTCCATTTCTGCCACAATTTCTGTCTCTTCTCCAGGTTCTCATCACATTCATTGTCCCACCATGGATGTCTTCTTACTCTTTTCACGAGACAATTTTCTTTTGCTATTTCAACTATTTCGTTTTTGATCTCCTCCCATCCCGCTTCCTTATTTATTGTGGATATGCCATCGCTATCTTTGTGCAATGCTCTTTGAAACCGTTGTTTAATTTCTTCATTTTTTAAAGTTTCTGTGTTATATTTTGGAATTTTGTAAAAGGTTTTCTTCTCTTTTCGAAATGGGAGTGGTCTGAATTTAATCGTAGTCAAATAGTGGTCTGAATCAACATCAAGGCTTTTCAGCACTTTAGTGTTTTGAATTTCTTCTTGACAATGAAGTGAGATAGCCACATGGTCAATTTGGAATTCTCCGAGAAGTGGATTTGGTGATCTCCATGTTTTAGTTTTTCAGCTCAGCTTTTTGAAATGTGTTGTCATTATTTTCAAGTTGAAATGCCTACATACCTCTATAAGCCTTTCTCCATTTTTTGAAGTTCTTTTGTGACCTGGGAAGAGGCCTACTGTTCCATGGTATTTTTTCTCCCTTCCTATTTGTGCGTTAAAATCGCCTACTAACATTTTTATGTTCTTCTTTGAGCATCTATCCAGTTCCATTTCAAGTATCTCCCAAAATTCTTCAACTTTCTCCGGGTTATTTTTGTTGTCCTGGTTTATGGGTGCATGACAGTTGATTATAGAGTATCCTTTGTTTTTACATTTAATCTCAAGAATGGATAGTCTCTCAGAACTCGAGTAGAAGTTAGTAACTGAATCTAAAATTGAGTGATGTACCAGAAATGCTGTTCCCAGGTATGGCATTTGTTTCATTAAGATTTTACCTGGTTTTCCTTTAAATAAACGATAGTTTTCAAAATCTAAAGCAGTTTCATCTAAAAACCTTGTTTCTTGTAATGCACATATTAAAATTTCTTTCTGGTTCAGCTTTTCAATCAATAATTTCAATTTTCCTACTTTAATTAGAGAGTTTACATTTAGGGTTGCAAACATAGTTGCTTTCTTAAATTTCAGTGTTGAGGGCTGCATACATGTTGGTTGGGGTCCTCCAAAATCCTTTGACCCCTTTGCATTGTTTCTACGAACAACGGAGGATTTGCCATTCGGTCTACCTCTTGGAGTAGTGTCTATCTTTGACGACGTTCCCATCATGCTTTGCAGTAATTGTTGGATAATAAATTGGGGGATCGGGTTGCCCCGAATCCGAAATTAAAACCAAGGTAGTAAGCCCTGGAGTTAGCTCTTCCGCTCTCTCTGCCGTTGGGAAATTGTTCCTCTTCCGCCATTGAGACCGTTGGCTGGGTTTCACCTAGTAACCCTAGGCAGGGGCCCTATGACAGGGTGCTACCATCTGGAGCCGGACGGACCCTGGTTTTTTTTTTTTACGAGGTTGTTACTCCTCCCCCTCCACACTTCCCCATCCTCTTGTTTTTAGATGGGCCCGGGCTTGGGACCGGCTTGCGGCGGTGTTAAATTATTAAAATTATGATAAACGAAAATAAAAAAAAAAAATTAGGTCGCCAGATACTGTAGAAAGCATCAAATAAAAAAACAACAAATAGAATTGAATTGGCACCAAGAGCTCACAACAAGTGAATTATATAAGGTGCCTGCCCTGGTATTTGTCTTTTAACATGAGCATTGTATGACTTCATTCTAATTTAACATATAAATAAATTACGCGAGACGGGTTGACCTGGTGTATTAAATGAGGAAGGAATTAAAAAAAAAAACAGCTGAACATATGACTCTCTTAACGGGCAAACGGTGAATACTGTGCCTTGCGTCTGTATGAGTATCTATCACATTGCAAAGAAATTGAAGAAAACCAAAGTAGAATGCGCAGCTAGGAAAGCGGGCGTTTTGTGTATTACCATGTTGATAGCGTGGTCGGCGTGGCGGGGGAGTCGGCTGACTGCGTGCGGCTGCATCGAGACTCCGCCGGCGACGTAGTTGATAGCGTCTAACATACCCTACGCTGAAAATAGTGACCGAAACCTGCTACTGGAAGTTATCATTACTAGACGACGGTATGCGTCCATCTGCAAGTGAAAACCTACGTGAAACTGCATTAAACAAAGTTCAAAACTGTTCTGATAGTACTACCGTCATCGAACATGTAGTAAATCAAAATGATCCTGAGTTAAGCTCTTGATAACGCGCACAGTGAGTGAAGCTCGCTTACTTGGATGTAACAAACTTTGCTCTCTACGCTGTTTGCGACGAATGCAAAGTGCACTGTCTCATGACAAGCGATAAGAGAATCGTTGCGACATATCGGAAGCAATATTCGAAATCCCCATACTAGTGCGCTCCTCGCACCTGGAGAGAGAGAGCCGCTCCCCTCCAGCGTATTGTCTCCGCCGTTCCGCAAATTACATAGCTCGTACTATTTTTCAAAGCGAACGTTAGATTCTTGCCAATGAAGAAGTCCCTTTCAAAATTTCCTCCCTGTTTGCCGTCGCATTCCGCGAGGAAAAGAGAGCCATACTCTGTGTGAGACAGAGTATACAAATAAACCGAGACTTCTCCCTTTGAGTATTGCCGCTACGTCCCCAGGTGTTCTGCTCGCGGGAAACGGCCAAAATTCCCCGGGCCACTTGAGATTCTTGGACACCTAAGTCGTGCTGTTGCTATTCAACTCGCCGCTCTGTCCGCGTTACATACAATCGTGACAAAACTGTTTTTCGCTCGAAGTTTGTAGTTTCCGCTGCCTCGGGCTCACGTGCGATTGTCCACGTCTTCCCTTGGCAGCGTGTTGACATATGCAGCGTCTTCGCCTGTCGCTAATCCTCCGGGGGCCTGCCCTCTGTGAAGCGTGCCGACATGGGCGCGCGACCGCCGCTCGCCCGTGGCCGCACTACCTGTGTCCACCTGGTCGCCGGGCTTCCCAGCTTGGAACGCATCAGAAGAATTCCTTTCATGCACAAAGTGTACCAAATTTGAAAAGAGAAGGATCATAGCCCATTACCGAAGCTTAGTGACACACTTCATATATTACAATAAAGTAATGACTGATTTTGAAAGCAATTATCTCCTTTAATTATAAACATGGAAAGCTTGGACGCTTTTCAACATGAAAATTTGTACTGGACAGGGACTCGAACCATGATTTCTCGCTTGTCGCGAACTGTTGCGTTAACAACTTTTTTTTTTTTTTTTTTTAACCGCTGCAGGAGCAGGACGACGGGTAGGGCAGGGGTCGACACCCGAAGCCTGCCCATCCCGCCGCCACGCCCAAGCAACGTGTTAGAGTTCGAGGATCGAAGGATCAGGCCGCGCGACCGCTACGGTCGCAGGTTCGAATCCTGCCTCGGGCATGGATGTGTGTGACGTCCTTAGGTTAGTTAGGTTTAAGTAGTTCTAAGTTCTAGGGGACTGATGACCTCAGATGTTAAGTCCCATAGTGCTCAGAGCCATTTGAACCATTTTTTGAAGGATCAGGAAGAGGATGTAGTGGGTTTGTCGATGTTGTTTTATTTATTTATTTCTTTAATTTTTAGAACATTTTTAATTTTTTTGTATTGTATTTATAGATTTATTTTTGTTTCATTACAAAGAAAGATCCTACAACTGCCGTAGCCGAGCGTTCGAGTCGTCTTCTCGTCTGTTGAGAGGATTTCCCCCCTATTCCGTCCGTAGAGGATCAATATTGTCCAGGATTCTTCTTCATTTTCAGCGTCTCATACCCGGAACGCCCCAGTGAGCAGGAGGATCCGCAAATAATGAACCTAAATAATTTGCGAAACGAGTTCTGTACTTCGGGTGGCGGCTGAAAGCTGCATGTGTCGTCATCAATAGGGACCAAAAGTCGAGTGTGCCTTTGGGAGCATCGCAAAATATGTAGTAAACGGCCATCCCTATTGGCCAGTTAAAGGCGTTCGCTCTGGTTGATGGAAAGTATACGCCGTCGGGGCGCAATACATTATCAGGGGAGATAGACTCCGGCAATCGCCGCAAGAGTAACGCCAGCATGCGCTGCGTCAGTAGCCAGCACTCGCTGGTCGCGGCACACGTCAGACGGTGTGCATCCGAGTCAGCGACTGAGCATGTCTGACACAGGGGGTCGTCCGTCAGATGTATGGAATGTAGCCTCTGACGAGTAGCTAACTTCCCATTCACAACCGCGTACCACAATGAACGCACCGTCGTAGGTAGAAAAGGCGCGTGTACCGCTCGCCACACCGTGTTCCAGGCAACTTCAGGATGTCTGTGGGCGACCGTATTTACAGGTTGCTGCTGTTGATAGAGGCGATAATAGTCTTTTGTACTGGGCTTCCGTGTCGTCGGAAGTTCTGACCGTAAGTAGCTGAAGTCAATCAAGAACTCTCTGATGTGGGTGAGTGCCGGTGAAATGTGCCCTACAGAAACCGGGGGATGCAGAGAGTGTGGTGCCACTTCCGCTATCATGGTGCCCGTCGGAGTGGCGTGGGCAGAGTCCACGTGCGACGCATAGTGTTGAGATAAAGCGATCGCGCACGGTTATATAAAGGAATTAAACCGATACCGCCTGCCCGCTGCGGCAGTGTCAGGGTGGCGTATCGGACTTTAAAAACAAGGCCGGCGCTTACGAAATGTCCATATGCTGTTTGAAGTCTGTCGGCCATCGTAGCCGTCAAGGGAAGGAAATGCGCAAAATAGTTCAGTTTGGAGACAAGATAGGTGTTGACATAACGTGTTCTGAGGAGCATATCCAAGCGACGCAGTTTGTTGTCCTGCAGCAGAGCATGTGTCTGGTGTAGGAGCCGGCGGTACGTAGCCGCCGCCGTGCGGCGGACATTGCTATAGAATTGCACTCCTAAACACTTAAGTAAGGGCACTTTGTCAAAGGGTACCGCCGTTGTGTGGGAAAGCCCCCCTCCGACATCCATGTATTTTGTCTTCTTCACGTCGATGACGCTCCCAGCGACCGCCCCGTACTGGCGTAGCCACTGTAGCGCCATATGCATTTCATCCTCTGATCTGGCCAGGAACACCACGTCATCGGCGAATGCACCACAACGAAAGGTCACGTCCCGCAAGGAGATACCAGTTAATCGCTGCCGTAGACCAAGTAAAGCTGGTTCAAGCGCTGCAGCAAATAATATACCCGACAGGGGGAACCCTTGTCGCACTGACCGTCCAACAACAATGTGATCAGACTGATAACCGTTGACCATCATGCGGAAGCGCGCTCCGTGGACCAGTCGAAGGACCACCTGTGCAGACTCCGGAGAGAGGCCCATGTGTTGCCAAACTGCGCGTAAGAAACCGTGGTCGACGCGGTCGATTGCGTGGTCAAAATCCACGGCGACAAGGGCGCCTCGTATTTTGCAGGCCGCCGTCAAAGCAATTACGTCGCGGTATGCTCCTAACGCCGTATGAATGTTGCTGACACCACCTAAACATGTCCGATCGGTGTGGATGGCTTTCCCGATAGCGGTGTGGAGACGCGCGCGGAGGATACGGGCGAAGATCTTGTAGTCGTTGTTGAGGAGTGTGAGTGGGCGAAAATCCTGCCACCTACAACCACCATTTTTGGTTTCGGTACTGGGATCAAGACGCCTTCTGTGAATTCTGTGGGGACAGTGAAATCAGGGCGGATCAGGTCTTGAAACATTTGGAGCCACTTGTCGCCCATAAGGTCGTAAAAAGTGCGGTAGAATTCCAGGGGTAAACCGTCCGGTCCAGGCGACTTGTTCGGTGCTCCACGTGCCAAGGCCGATGTCAGCTCGTCGGGTGTAATGGGCAACAGCAGACTATCATCGGGTGCCACGTCCCGAGGGGCGCACGGATGCGGACACCTTCTAGCTGCTCTGTCCTGATGCGAAGTAGACGAGCTTTGATGCGTTGTACGGACATCTGACGTTCGGGAGACGGCGGTTGCGTCGCCAGCTCACGTAATGCTGTATAGTAAAATTCCGATGTTGCCCTTTGCCAGTTCGATCTGTCACGCCCGTAGGCCATCAAGGTCTTTTGCAGTGCAGGTTTGACACATCCCAGCCACCACAGCAACGTGGAAGCATACATGGGCAGGCGCCTGATTCGTCGACACCACGTGTCAGTGACTGCTCGCCGACACGCTTCCTCGCGAAGGAGGGAGACGCTCAGCGTCCACGGGCCCCTGTTGCGTCTTGTGAGTTGTCGAGGTAAGGTGACAGTGCAGATGTACGCGAGATGGTCCGTGAAGGCCGTCGGCCAGAGCTCTGCATCACGGGTTGCTGTGCGGAGGGCACGCGAGACGTATATCCGGTCCAGACGACGGGCAGAATGGCTGGTAAAATGCGTATATCCACTCTGGGCCCCATGATGTAAGAGCCATGTGTCATGGAGCGCGAGGTCACGTATCAATGCTTGTAGAGCCGGGCATGGGACGTAATGCGGTATCTAGTCCTCGGACCGCAGGACACTGTTAAAATCGCCGCCCACTATGTAATGGTCCATATTTGCTTGCAAAAGTGGGGCTACCTCCTCCGAATAGAAGACGTGCCTGTCACCACGGTGCGAATTACCGGAGGGAGCGTAGACGTTAATGAGGCGGACTGCACCAAGTGTGAGTGCGATGCCTCGCCCGTTCGGCAAGTACGTCACGTCCGTCGCGTCTATGCCATCTCGGAGAAGTATGGCCGTTCCTCCTGCACCATGACCTAAGGGTAGGCTGTGGGTGGTGTAGCCATATAGGTCTAAACGCAGCTAGGGACGGACTTCCTGGAGAAGGGCAATGTCCAAGTCTACCGCTCTGATCATGTCGTGTAACATGCGGGTCTTGACAGTGGCCACTTCGGCCGTCCGAACACGGTTCCAGGACGCAACCAAATCTCCGTATGTCCCAATGTCTTCTTCCCATAGTGCTCGCACTATTGCATGATTCTCGCACGGGGAGGGACTTATTTATTTATCTTTTTAGGTTGCCGTGGCTTTGGCATGAAATACTTCAGTGCTGTGTCTGTATTTGACAGTGTCTCCACCAATAAAAGTTTTGAGTGATAGCAGACAGGTTTTGGAAAATTTTATGGATGCTTCTGTTATACTTTCTAAAGGTTCATATACTGTGATAAGTAAAGCAATAGATCGGTAGCCTTGCGGTTTGTCATTTGATTTATCTAGTTTTAAGATGACAATGATTTCCGCTCTTTTCAAATCATGGAGTAGTTACCAATTTGGAGACTATCAGTAAACAACGCAGCTAGCCAATTTTTACTGTGGATTAGTAATTTTGAATAGATGCCATCAAAACCAGGTGCCTTCACTGTTCTCATTTCTTTGATATCTCTCGTTATTTCCTCACTTCTGGATGGTCAACAATAGTCTGACTGGATTTTCAGTCTAGTTTCAGAGTCTTCAATTTCTTTTTGACCTGAATTGTATGTGATCGAATCTGAGAAATTCTAGAGGTGGCCACAATGGTATTTACTACTTTGTTAGGAGTATTAGCCTTGCCTGCTGGTAAGCTGTTCAAACATTAACATTTTGCTCCTGTGGTAGTCTTTAAAGAGATTCTCTTTGCTGCTCCTTTCCCTGTGGCAGCCCCCGATTTATATTCTATTAGCAGACATCCGTAGTATTGCTCGACGAAGCGTGTGGTGGAAAAATTACAAGGCTCTGGTGGACTCTAGCTTTTAACATATTGAACCTGCAAAGATAAAACTCTGAACATTCTTCATGTGGTCTAGAGAAGAAATGCGACATCCATCATCCAAACTGATAGGTCCTATAGCAGCTAAACAAATTCATCAGGTTAGTTCTATCGCTGTTAATAACAGTATGTTTTACAATGACGTCCACTGCGCAAGCTGTAGAAAAATTCGCACAATTGCACATTACCGTGTGATTCGTCGCAGACTAGCAGTACAAATATCTATGTAACAAAATTGCGTTGTTTGAATGTTTTCAGTACACACTTGGTGTCGAAGAGTAGCGGCTTGGCAACCGTGTATCTCACAGCTCTTTTTATTCGAGACGTATGGGAATCTAGGTTCGAATACAATGATCTGCCTACGAGGAGTCTGAATTCAATATCTGAAGACAAAACAAGTAGGGATGGATGGAGTAAATGCTGTTTTACTTTAATTAAATTTAATAAATTTAATAAATTTAATTAAATTTAATAAACTAAAGGAAGAGGGAAGGCGGAAGAAATCCAGAAAATACGCCTGAAAACGTGGATGAATTTACTGCCTGGTAAGAGAACTGAATGAACCCTTAAAATCGAAATAAGTCGCCGTAATACACTGGTGTGCCAATCTTATGGACGAGACTAACATTCGCATAATGTCTCAGGGCCAACTAACGTAGCTCGATGAAACTTGGACGTTACATAGAAAGAACTGTTACAGGATAGTACAGAAGGTTACTGAAAGAGATACGCAGACGAATAGAAATGACACTTTTGCTCAAAGAAAATAATTAGGCTGACGTCACCGCTATTCATTATAGTTCAAAAACGTTCAAATGTGTGTGAATTCCTAAGGGACCAAAATGCTGAGGTCATCGGTCCCTAGACTTACACACTACTTAAACTAACTTATGCTAAGAACAACACACATACCCATGCCCGACGGAGGACCCGAACCTCCGGCGGGAGGGTCCGCGCAATCCGTGACTTGGCGCCTCAAACCGCGCGGTCTCTCCGCTCGGCCATAATGGTCCCCTAGACATTACTAAAGGGGAGAGACGGTCGTTAACAGGATGTGCGAAAGCAATGCATGCTCCTACGCTGGCTACGAGGCTGTATGTCAGGACGCTCCATTCCTCCACCAGTGCGGCTGACACCTGCCGGATCATCCTGCAGTACGCCTCCCCAACACGTTCCACACTTGCTCGACGGGACTGAAGTCAGAGGAAGGGGCATACCAGTCCGTCTCGTTCCAAGAACTCCTCCACATGTGCAGCTCTATGCGATCGCGCATTGTGATCCATAAAACAAGTCAGGACCATATTCACACGTGAAAAGACGCACGTGGGGAAGGAGTAGAGTATCACAATAACGTTCACGTTGGTGCACGGTGGTCAAAGTTTTGGTGGTCAGTACACCCGTGCAACATTATCCTTCCCTACACTGTTACGCCTGGATCGTCAGAACGATAGTGTTCGTCAATGCTGAATGCATCC
Source organism: Schistocerca piceifrons (assembly GCF_021461385.2). Lineage (NCBI taxonomy): Eukaryota > Metazoa > Arthropoda > Insecta > Orthoptera > Acrididae > Schistocerca > Schistocerca piceifrons. The sequence goes on from NC_060149.1 coordinate 7,670,940, forward strand.
TCGTGTGGGAGATGTGGTAACACCTAATGAAACCTGGAAAATTAACGAATATGATAGTTCTGGTGGTCCAGGGATTATGGTGAGAGGAGGCATAACGTTGCACGGGTGTATTGACCTCCAGATCTTTGAGAACGCTACACTCACCAGTCAAAGTTCTTGTCACTGTACTACTTCACCGTGTGCGTTATTTCAGGGATGAAATCGGCCTCGATTTCATTTTTATGGATGACAATCCGCGCTCGCATCGAACAGCGCATCATGGCGGCCGATAAACTCCAAATAGCCGAACATAACCATTTCTGGTATATGATCGGTTCAGTTGGACCAAAGAACCCAGTCCATTCCGTGTAAACACAGCCCACAACATTACTGAGCCTCCATCGGCTTGCACAGTGCGCTGTTGACAACTTGGGTCCACGATTTCGTGGGGTCTGCGCCGCACTTGAACACTACCGTCAGCTTTCACCTACTGAAATCTGGCCTGATACGACCAGGCCACGGTTTTCCAGTCGTCTAGAGTGCTATCGATATGGGCACGAAGCCAGGAGAGACGGTGTTGGCGATGTCCTGCCGTTAGCAAAGCCACTCGCCTCCGTCGTCTTTTCCTGCAGCCTATTAACGCCAAATTTCGTCCCACTGTCCAAACGGATACGTTCGTCGTACTACGACATTGATTTCTGTGTGGTTATTTCACAACGTGTTGCTTGTCTGTTAGCACTGAAAACTCCACGCAAACGCCGCACCTCTCGGTCGTTAAGAGAAGGCTGTCGGCCACAGCGTTTTCTGTGATGAGAAGTAATACCTGAAAATTTGTATTCTCGTCACACTCTTGACACTGTGAGTCTGGGAATATTGATTTCCCTAACGATATCAGAAATGCAATGTCCCTTATGTCTAGCTCCAACTACAATTCCGCGTTCGAAGTCTATAAATTCGTGTCGTGCGGCCATAACAACGTCGGCACCATTCCGCATGAATCATCTAAGTACAAATGACAGTGTGCTTTTATACCTTTTGTACGCGATACTAGCGCCATTTATATATGTGCATATCGCTATACCATGACTTTTGTCACCTCCACCTCGACTGCCCGTTCTGCCGATTCAGTCAACGGGTGACGCTGTTATGTCGTGTTGAATGAAGGTTGTCGTAGTTTGACGTCTATTTTTGGCCGAAAATGTGCATAGAACAAAATTTTGCTGCAGACATTTTTCTATTGCTTGTGGGTGGTTTGCTGAGAAAGTGAGTAGTTTAGTTCGAGAGTGTAAACATTCTTGATACTATACGGGGTTTCCCATTTCAGTCTATACCGCCCGATATCTCTCGAGCGACACAATTCTGCAAAAAAAAGAGTCTAGTAAAAATTGTAAGGATTGAAGGGGTTAGTGGAGTGGTTACCTCGAAATGACCTTGAGTCCTGGTTTCAAGTTCAAATCATGGGCAAGTTCATTTTGACAAATGGTAACCACTGTTTTTTATTCCATATTCTTACTCTGCGTGAAAAAATAGGCACTGTTTGTAGGGCACATTTGTTTTCGAGAAACCAATGGTTTGTCGTCAGGTACCACATCGTTGTAACTCTCCCAGGTTACTACTATCTCAAGAACGAACCGCTCTTTCAGAAAATTACTTAGGTGTCTAACGGATGCGTGTCTTTCAAGAGGGCACCTTCACATATCTCGATATTGACGTAAATAATAAAATAATGAAATACCCCATGGTAATCCGTCCTTTTCAAATATGGAGACAAGGAAGAAACGAAAGACGGGCCCAAGAAAGCCGACTGGGAGACAAGGTGACTCAGATAAATTTTTCTCTTATGGGCTCCAAAACTTCGTCTTGATAAAAGTTTTTCTTGTCCAGATTTGGAAAAATTTCACTTCGGAGGAACGCTTTAGAGTCTCGCGAGATGAGATTGTTCTGAGTCCCACGAGGCGAAATTCATCAGAGTTCGACGAGGTGGAATTTTTCCAAATCCCTTAACACACATTTTTTTCTAAGTCCATAAGAGAAAAATTTATGAGAGTCACGCCAGTCAAGAATCATTCTAAGTGAGCACAGACGAGAAATTTTCAGAGTCTCTAAAGCTAAAATTTCTCTGAACCCCCAGTAATTATTTCAAATTCCTCGACAATGACGCTTATTAGTTAGCCTCAAAGTTCCACCCTTCTCCTCTCCAATTGTGCTGGTACAAGGACATTGCTGGTCTCTGATTCGGCAGCGTCCAAGTGGTGCACGTTGGGTTCCGCTAACGCCAGTGGTATTTGCTTTGAAGAATCTCAAAGCCGCTTCAAGTTCACGAAAATTTCACCAGTGGACAGAGATCAGAACCCATACAAGATTTTCATTCAAAATTTTTCTCGATCTCGCTTCGTTCTCGAGATACTGGTAACCTGGGAAAGTTAGAATGAAGTGCCCCCGGCGACAAACCATTGGTTTATTTATTTATTTATTGTTCCGTGGGACCAAATTAAGGAGAAGTCTCCATGGTCATGGAGCGAGTCAATACATGGAATTATAACACGATAGTAGAAACAGATAAAATGAAATATAAAAAAACATATTCAAGTGATAAGTCTTAAGTTTAAGTAAAGAAAATCAACAATGTAACACTGGAATTTGCTTAATTTTTTAGCTCTTTCAGGAGCTCCTCGACAGAATAGGAGTGAGCCATGAGGAACCTCTTTTAAGAGTTTGGGCTACTGCTAAGATATTGAGTTCTTGTGGTAGCTTATTGAAAATGGATGCAGCAGAATACTGCACTCCTTTTTGCACAAGAGTCAAGGAAGTGCATTCCACATGCAGATTGGATTTCTGCCTAGTATTAACTGAGTGAAAGCTGCGAACTCTTGGGAATAGGCTAATATTGCTAACAACAAACGACATTAAAGATAATATATACTGTGAGGGCAATGTCAGAATTCCTAGACTATTGAATAGGGGTCGACAAGAGGTTCTCGAACTTACACCACATATAGCTCGAACAGCCCGTTTTTGAGCCAAAAATAGCCTTTTTGAATCAGAAGAATTACCCCAAAAAATAATACCATACGACATAAGTTTATGAAAATATGCGAAGTAGACTACTTTTCGTGTTGAACTGTCACTTATTTCAGATACTGTTCTAATGGTAAATAAAGCAGCATTTCGTTTCTGAACAAGATCCTGGACGTGGGCTTTCCACAACAGCTTATTATATATCCGAACGCCTAGGAACTTGAACTGTTCCTTCTCGGTTATAATATGCCCATTCTGTCTGATCAAAATATCGGTTCTTGTTGAACTGTGAGTTAGAAACTGTAAAAACTGAGTGTTACACAAACTTTTTTCATAGACTACATTATTTGATACTGTTTCAATATGACACATAAGATCCTTCACTACCAAGCTGGTGTCATCAGCAAACAGAAATATTTTTGAATCACCTGTAATACTAGAAGGCATATCATTTATATAAATAAGAAACAGCAGTGACCCCAGCACCGACTCTTGGGGACGCCCCACTTAACAGTGCCCCATTGGGACTGAACATCACTACCACTCTCAATATTGCGGAGAATTACCTTCTCTTTCTGTTCTTAAAGTAAGAGGCGAACCAATTGTAAGCTAGTCCCCTTACTCCATAATGGTCCAACTTACGCAGTAATATTTTGTGGTCAACACAGTCAAATGCCTTCGTTAAATCAAAGAAAACACCTAGCGTTCGCAACCTTTTATTTAATCCGTCCACAACCTCACAGAGAAAAGAGAATACAGCATTTTCAGTTGTTAAACCATTTCTAAAACCAAACTGTACATTTGACAGCAAATTATGTGAATTTAAATGCTCCAGTAACCTTGTATGTACAACCTTCTCGATAACGTTAGCAAACACCAATGGCATAGAAATAGGTCTAAAATTATCAACATTATCCCTGTCTCCCTTTTTATAAAGTGACTTCACTACCGAGTACTTTAATCGGTCAGGAAACCGACCACTCCTAAAGGAAAAGTTACAGATATGGCCAAGTACTGGGCTAACATACATAGAACAATACTTCAGTATACTGCTAGATACCCCGTCATATCCATGAGAGTTCTTGGTCTTTAGTGATTTAATTGTTAACTCAATCTCCCTCTTGTCAGTATCATGGAGGAGCATTTCAGGTAACAGTCTCGGAACACTTTTTTCTAAGAACGCTATGTGATTCCCTGTTGGGACTAGGTTTCTATTTAGTTCACCTGCTATATTCAGAAAGTGATTATTAAATACTGTACACATACGCGACTTATCAGTAACACGGACATTCCCACTACGCACTGATTCTATATCCTCGACCTGTCTCTGCAGACAGGCCACTTCCATTATGACTGACCATTTGGTTTTAATTTTATCCTGAGACTTAGCTATTCTATCTGCGTACCACATACTTTTTGCCTTCCTAATAACATTTTTAAGCACCTTACAATACTGTTTGTAATGGGCTGCTGCATTTAGATTTTGCCTGTTTCTAACGTTTTGATATAACTGCCACTTTGTTCTACCGGATATTCGTATCCCTCTAGTGAGCCACCCAGGCTGCCTGTTTGTGCTAGTACCCTGTTTTGAACGTTCTAACGGAAAGCAACTTTCAAAGAGCACGAGAAAAGTCTTGAGTAAAGCATTATATTTATCGTCTACTGTATCAGCACTACAAACATCTTGCCACTATTGTTCCTTGATAAGGTTTACAAAGGTCTCTACAGCAACTGGATCAGCTTTCCTAAAGAGTTGATTACTATATTTAACACGTGTTGCAGCACAAAAATCTTTTAGAGTTAAAATTTGTGCATCATGATCCGAAAGGCCATTCACCTTTTTGCTAACAGAATGCCCTTCTAGTAATGAGGAATGAACAAAAATGTTGTCTATGGTTGTTCTACTGTTCCCTTGCACTCTCGTTGGAAAGAATACGGTTTGCATAAGATTATATGACTTAAGGAGGTCTACCAGCATCCTTTTCTTTGCACAATCACTTACACAATTAATGTTGAAGTCACCACATATAACTAACTTTTTGTATTTCCTATAAAGTGAACCAAGAACCTACTCTAGCTTTAGCAAAAATGTTGTGAAGTCGGAGTCTGGGGATCTATAAATAACAACAGTTAGAAGTTTAGTTCCATTAAATTTAACCACACTTGCACAACATTCAAATACCTTTTCAGTGCTGTACTTTGAAACATCAATTGACTCAAATGGGATGCCGTTTTTCACATACATGGCTACTCCCCTACACCGCAAAGAGCTCCTAGAAAAGCTGCCAGCCAACCTGTATGCTGATACAGGAAGCCTCTGAATTATCTCCTTATTTAAGAAGTGTTCTTTCGAAAAAAATGTTCCCTACAAACAATATGTTTTTTTCACCTAGAATACGAGTATGGAATAAAAAATAGGTGTTACCATTTTAAAAATGAACTTGAGCTTGGTTTGACCTTGAATACATGGTTCAAGGTCATTTCGAGGTAACCATTTCACGACCCCCTTCAAACCTTACAACTTTTACTCGAGACTTTTTTTGATGAATTGTGCCGCTCCAGAGCTAGCGGCCGGTATAGAATAAAATGGGACATCCACCCTGTATACGGTAAATGAAACAGAGTCACCGAAGGGAGGAAGAAAACGTCAGACCTTAGGGTCCCGTCGACGACGAAGTCATTAGCTATAAAGCTATGGATTCAGAAAAACCTTTAACAGTCAAGGTCAGAAATTTTATTTCAGTTCTGGCTTATGTGCAGATATCTGAAGATGGCTTTTAGGTCAGCCGAAACTAGTAATCAATAAACTGACATTTGCGATCTTGACTAATAAGGGTTTTTCTGAATCGACAGCTACAGCACAACGCATCGCTTACGCCAAATTTGACAGTGTCAGATTGTAAGACATTAAAGTCTGATTTAAAGTAGTTGTCACTTGACAGGCAACGGGCTGCAGGGCTCCCGCCACCAGTAAACCAATGGCAGCCGGCGCTGTCGGCTGCCACTGCGTTGCCACTTCGCTCTGCTGAGCTGACTAAGGCATTGTGCCAGCCAGACTCAGTCCTCAGCGAGCCGTTGTAGACGTGCGGTTGAGAGATTTCAGTGACTTGTAGCTTCGCGTGTTTACGATGTCTGATGAAAGCAGTCGCAAGAGAGGGAGCCCGAGGCTGCACACTCCTCGGAAACCTCCAAAAAGAAGCGGACATGGCGTCGTTATTCGCGTGAATACGTGTGTTCCTTAAGGGAGTATTTTGAGAGAGAGGGGATGCAGGAGGGCCTCTCGTTCCTAGGATAAGGTGGTGGAGCGAACTGCAGCTGCTCTGCAAGTTAGCGAACGATCAGTAATAAGAATCTGCGAGGAGAAATTCACGAAAGAAGGTCCAAGTGAATCATCTAAATTTGAGACACCTGGGAAAAAGAGGCGACTAGAGAAGAGGGTCACAAAACTTTATTCTTTTCAGGAAGATGCCATTCGTCGTCAAATATACGCATTTTTTTCGAGGAAGGAGTACCCAACACTCAAAAAACTGCATGCTACCCTCACAGCGGCTGACCTGTTTCACCGTAGTAAATAGTCTTTGTTACAAGTCGTGAACATGTTAGGATTCCGCTGTAAATCCGTCTCTGGCAGAAAGTTACTAACGGAACGCCAAGATATTGCAGCCTGGTGATGCCGCTTTCTTAGAGAATTAATGGTGACAAATTTTGATGATATCGTTTGGCTTGATGAAACGTGGGTGAATGCAGGACACAGTTTAAAAAAAGGCTGGACAGACGGTACCATCAGCAGTAGTATGGCAGCTCCGATCGGCAGAGGAAAAAGGATAATTGTAGCACATGCCGGACATTCAAAAGGTTTCATTCCAAATTGTCTGCTGCTATTCAGTTCAAATAAGTCCTCTGACTACCACGAAGAGATGAACCACAATACTTTTGTAAAATGGTTTGAAGACTGTGTGCTCCAGAACTTCACAAAAAACTCTATCATTGTTATGGACAACGCTCCTTATCACTCAGTAATACAAGATAAAGCACCCACAAAGGCAACGAGGAAAAACGACATTGTTAGCTGGTTACAGAAACATAAGGTACTGTTCGACAGTAATTTGACAAGGACAGAATTATTAGAACTTGTATCGCAACACAAGCCAAAGAACCCGATTTACATTGTGGATGAATTAGCAAAAAAATACGGACATAAAGTGCTCAGATTGCCTCCTTACCATTGCCATTTCAACGCAATAGAGTTGATTTGGGCTCAGGTTAAACAGCATATTGCTGCAGAAAATAAGAAATTCACGTTAACCGAAGTGGAACGCCTTTTGAAAGAGGCAGTTGAAATTGTGTCATCGGAAGACTGGTAGAAGGTAGTGCATCACGTGAAAGGAGTGATACAGGAGGCATGGAACAATGAGGGTATCTTACAACAAAGTGTCGAAGACATGATTATGTCTGTCAATACGACCAGCGACACGGATAGTACCACTGACTCTGACTCTAATTAAGCGGTGTTTTCGCATTGTCTGATTAGTGTGTAGTGTACTTACCGCGATTAAATATTGTGTTTGTGAATTTATTTCGATTAATACTTATTGTTGTTGTGAGACTAAGAAATACTGTTTGGCCAGCTCTCGTCATCTCCTTACGGTAAGCTAGACTGAATTTTAATTCTATTTCATTTTGTATATACACCAAGATGTTATTCATTGTGTGTAATAGTTTTCGATATTTGCAATCTAAAGAAGAAAACTTTTCCGGGCGCGAAAATTTCTCACACTTCAATAGTTAATGTAACAACGACCCTAATTTAAATTAAGAAAAGATATTTGATATGGTTATAGATACCACTGAGACCGATACTGCATGTAAATTTCAAAATATTTACATAATATTTATAGGAGATAGAGATTTTAAACGTTATACTTGTTTCTAGTTCAGTACTGATAGGGTTGCTTAAAAACGCTGTTTTCAGAAATTTATATACAGGAAACGTAATCCACTACGAAAACTTTTAAGGATTCTTTGCCGAGTGCATTATTTTGGTAATGAATGGAAAACAAATATTTTGCTGTGACACCAATAGTTTGTCAGTAATGACGTGATAAGTTAGAAGCTGTTTGCGAAATCGAGAATTTAAATGGTTTCAAACAAATTAACGTAACTCTTGTCCTAATTAAAATTATGAATAGATATTTGACAGGTTGAGAGACATTGTAGAGATATACATCATAGGTGGGTTTGAAATTTTTTACTGACTTTTTGTAGAAGATACAGGCTTTAAAAAGATTTTCTACCGGCTGGGGTAGCGATGCGCTGAGGCGGCTGCCTCCAGCCAGTGCTTGACGTGACAACGCCGCAACTTCGCAGCGCAAACGTCAAGTGACAACTACTTTAAATCAGACTATAGTGATAAAGCTCAAGCTTCGATAAGAGAAGTGTGGGAAAGGAACTCAGCCGTGTCGCCTTCTAAGGAACCATGCCGGAATTTGCCTTACGCTGCAGAAAAACCACATGAAACCTAAACATGGATACCCGGACGGGTATTTGAACAACTGCCCTCTAGAAAGTGAGTCCAATGTCTTAAGCACTGTGCCACCTCGGTCATACATATAGAGGTACTGTTTCATACAAATTTCACATCGTTTACATGGAAACAATTCCAATGGAAATATGTAAAAATACACTGATGAGCTAAAATATTATGACCATTTGCTTAATTGCTTGGTTTTCCGCCTTGGAAACCAAATAAATGACTGATTCTGCGTATTATGGATCCGACAGTTCGTTGGTAGGTTTGTGGAGGTATGTCGCGTTAGATGTCTACGCACAGGTCATGTAATTCGCGTAAATAACGGGCCGCTGATTTGCGTACCCGGTGACGGCACCCGGTTGTGGCTTCCATAGGATTTACACCAGGCAAATCTGGTCGTCGAGATGTCAACGTGAGTTCACTATAATGCTCCTCAAACCCCTGTAGCACGGTTCTGGGTCCACACACGGACAATTATACTAACGAAAGATGACATCGCCGTCGGGGAAGACATCAACCACGAAAGGATGCATGTGGTTCGCAGCTGTCAACAAGTCTTAGATTACTGCCACAGGTCCTATGCAAGCACAGACGAATCTCTTCCATAGCATAATACTGCTCCCATCAGGCTGTGTTCACGGCGCTCTGCAGCTTTCACCTCGATGACGGCGTTTGTGGAGATGATCATCGACCTGTTGCAGCAAAATTGTGATTCACCCGAAGAGACGACACGTTTCCATTGATCGATGTTCGAATCCCGATAATCCCGTGCCCACTTCAGTTGCAATTGACGACATCGTTGGATCATATGTGAACACATAGAGGTGGTCTGCTGCGGAGCTCCATGTTCAACAATGTACGGTGAACGGAAACACTTGTTCGTGCACGAGCATTGCGCTCTTTCGGCAGAGATTTCGTAGATAACCATCTATCCTGCTCTATATAGCAGAAAAGTTCTGTGAATAGTCGTGTACGTTCAGCCATTTAGCGCCTAGTGATAGTTTTACTGCCTTTCTACTTCTTTCCGTAGATGTCCACGAGAGCAGCACGTGAACATTCGTCCAACTTGGCCGTTTTCGAGATATTCGTTCACAGGCCCTGCATAACAACAATCTGCCCTTCGTCAGAGTCGCTTATCTCAATGTATTTCCCCATTTGCAGCCCATATGTTTGCTAGGGTGGTCCCCGTCCACGTCTGCTCCGCTTACATAATTCTGTTACCGCATCACGTGCCGGTAACGCAACAGGCGACATCCAACGTCGCAGTGGGCAGTGGTCGTAACGTTTCGCCTCATCGGACTACAATGTTTATTTCGCATTATGCATTCTGGATTTGGTTTGTAATTTGTATGCCACATCTCCACAATGAACTAAAGAAATATTTTATGACTGCTGTGTAGATAGTTTTCACTGTTTGAAAATTCTCTCTTGTGCAACAATGTTCTTTAGCAATGTTACTGATGTCGTTTGAGTAATTTACTGTCGACAAATTTAATCTCGTCTAATTTATCTGCTACAATAGCCTAATTTTATCCATAATCTTTGAAAATCAATTCGTCGCAATCTGTGGCATTATTAATCCTGGGAAACTATCTTCAGAAGTCCAATGAGGCGAGAATAGAAAACCAGAGAGATGAAGTAGCGTGCCTCTGTACGCAGGCACGAGGCACTCGCGCTGTGATTTATTTACCGATAATGTTCACAGTTCTATAACATGCACAATACGTTTGTCGTAAAGATTCTACGAGAATCACCAAGTTACAATAACATTTCAGATCAACTGCACGATTTGTATGCTACAAAATTTTGCGTAAAAACGGTGGATATTTAGATAGAGGCAAGGAAGTGTGCTTGAAGTTAGGTTGTGAAGATTGGTGTTAGCATTTGGTTGAAGAAATAATTTTTCCGAACATCACTGCCATAAAGATGTTGATCGTACAGCAGTAATTACAAATGAAAACTGCACGGTGGTATCGAAATATGCCGCTCACCTGAAAAATTTAGCTAAACAAAATAAACAATGGTAAGTGAACATATAATTCATGCCAATAAAGGATGGCGGTAGGGGCGTGGGGCTAGAGCGAAATGTACTTGAGCCTGAAGTACCGCTTCAGTGCAACGAAGCTCATACAACACTTCGTATCGATGGTGGTGATGATGATCACCTTAAGTTGACTGTAGCCTTAAACAAGATGTAATGACGCATGGAGAAAGTTCTCCATTTCTTTCGCTTCCATGCAAGAGTAACGTCCTGTCTTTTCTTCATTCACATTTTACTTTACTGTTGTTTCCATCGATGCTACAATATCCATCCAACCTCTAATTTATTTCCTGTTTTCTCATTCAACGAATGCGATGCTCATTCACTTAAAAACACTTCCTTTTTCTCTTCTTGGAGTAATGTTTCTCCAGCACACAGTCGGCAAGCTCTTCAAAGGGACGAGCGCACTGTTCCGATACAAATTTGAAGTGATGTTAGATTCCTGTGTGAGCTATAATGAAGCGAACAGAAATCAGGACGAGAGGCAGTGAAAGGCTGCGTCCATAATTACAGCTAACGAGCTCCCTGCCTGGTCCAGGTTGTCTCGTAATTTCGTTCGTTTGTGCGCCGCGACGACCTCAAATTACGTCGCACTGCTGATGCCTCACTCATAACTTTTTTTTTTTGCCAGTAAAACAGAATGGAATGCTTTGATTAATACTATGTGAAGAAATTCGTGTTTGGTTTGAGCCTTTTGATATGCGAGTGTGTTTAGATGTAAACTGCTCATTGAAGGTTTTGAACCACCTGCATATCTACGAATATGTGTGGGCTTAGATCAAAGGGGAGCAGATAATGAATAAATAAACCCCAAGCAACTAAAAAAATACTTCCCTGAAAGAAAAGACAAAAAGAGATTACAATAAAAGCAACCTATTTGAAAATACAGACATTTGCACAACCTCGGCGTGTTTCCAATCTTGAGTATAGTGCCCAGTGCAGAGGATGTCATTGAAGAGCCGAGCCAGGTGTTCAGTAGCCGCTTGTGGCATCCATTGAAGCATTTCGTTGGTAAACTGGTCAGGGCCTCGAGCCTTGCGTTTGTTGAGCCGTCGAAGTTGATCGGAGACTTCAGTAGCGTCCACCTCTTCTATGTGTTTGTCACCCACAGAGGCATTTAGAAACACTGGGAGATGTTGGGCAACTAGATGAACATGATCCGGGCCCATAGGTTCCATGATGGGCTGAAAATTGCGCTCGTAAACGTCAGCAATGGCGTTCACTCAGTCCACAGGGCTGCTGACGATGTTGTGACCAATCTATAGTCGCGGTGTCTTCTGTCGCCGACGGGGGAAGAGCTGGGTGGCTTTCCAGGCAGTACCATCGTCAACCCGAAGAGTGGCCAGGCGGTTGGACCATTCCTGATGGTGGTGGTTGGCAACTGCAACCTTTACCTCCCTCATCATCTGGTTGAGAGCCACGATGTGGCCTGGTGCACCGCCTGCAGAGCACAGTCCTGAAGGAATCGGGCACAACCATCAACGCCAACATATTCAGCTACTTGTGCATCATACAGACTCTCTTCTAACAGCTCCTGATATCGGTTCCAGCTGGTGTTCCTGGTCTGGATGTCTCTTCGCTTCACTGGCTGGGCATCAACGTCAATGTCAAAAATAACCAGAACATGGTCTGAAGGCAACGTATTGCGAGTGCTGGCGGAGATAACATAGGGCACCCCCTCGATGACCACAATGTCAAGCACGTCCGGAGGCCCACCATTGTTGGGAAAGTGGGTGGGGTCGTGGGGGCCGAGGATGAGATCGTTCCACCATTGGGCTGCTCGGAAAAGTTTCCTCCCACGGTTGTTGGTAACACAGGTTTGCCACTCAGTATGATTGGCGTTAAACTCGCCACCAGCAAAATCCTTCTCAGATGAAGCCAGTAGCGCCTCACCGTCCTGTAGGAGTAACAGTCGGCGGGGTGGATGGTAGACCGCCACAAATGTGATGCGCCCAAGCAAAGTTTCGACAGCTATAGCAGTGTCCTCCAGCGCTTGTAGTGGTGGGTACAGAACTTGATGGTGCACTAATGAAGTCCGGACATAGACCGCTGTACCGCAGCCACGAGTGGGTCTGACTGTCTGATAACACACATAGTAGCATCTCGAACATGAACACCAGGCTTGAGGAAAGTCTCGGATACCAGGCAAACATCGACGGCTTCATCCCGTAGCAACTGCCGGAATTCACCATCTTGGGTGCGGATGCCCTGGGCATTCCACACGCATACGGTGACTCCTCTTTGACTACAGGCCACGATTGGGGGTCAGCGGTCCAGTGAATAATGCCTGAACGGCTGCAGTGACAGTTGCGATGAGTTGCCACGGGACATCCTTAAGAAGCTCCCAAAGTTCCTGTAGGAAGAGCTTCATTTCATCCATACTGGAATCGGTCGCCTGGGAGGGTGCGTATGCAGCACGTGAGTGTTGAGCCCGGGTAGCCACGACGTCGGCCTGGCGTCTCTGATGGGTGAAGTCGTGGTGTCCCTGGTCTTCAAATGGTTCAAATGGCTCTGAGCACAATGGGACTTAACATCTATGGGCATCAGTCCCCTAGAACTTAGAACTACTTAAACCTAACTAACCTACGGGCATCACACAACACCCAGTCATCACGAGGCAGAGAAAATCCCTGACCCCGCCGGGAATCGAACCCGGGCCCTGGTCTTCATCCTGCTGCTGATAGGAGGCGCATCGTGCTGTTAATGGAGCTGGATCCCATGGACGGCGGTCCTTCTTGGTATAGATAGCTGTAGCAGCGGCGACTGGCGCTGCCGCAGGTATGGGGGCCTGTGGAGGGGAGCCAGAGGCAGCAGCATCAGCAAAACTGACTCCAGGTCTGACTGGTGCAGGTCGCTTGACAGGGCCAGCTCTGTGCCACAACCTGTTGGAAGCTGCAACAGCCGCGGTAAGAAGCCATATGTTCCCCACCACAGCCAGCGCATTTCGGTAATCCATCGGTCGTCTTCCAGGTACAGTCGCGACTGGCGTGTTCCCCTGCACACTTGACACAGCGTGGGGGTAGCGCGCAGAGCCGTGCTACATGCCCAACAATTTGGCAGTTGTAGCGTTGTGGTTCACCTCTCTAGGAGAGGAGTTTTTCCGTGGTGACAGGTGTCGCCGCGACCTTCGTAACCGCCGGCCGGTGTGGCCGAGCGGTTCTAGACGCTACAGTCTGGAACCGCGCGACCGCTACGGTCGCAGGTCCGAATCCTGCCTCGGGCATGGATGTGTGTGATGTCCTTAGGCTAGTTAGGTTTAAGTAGTTCTAACTTCTAGGGAACTGATGACCTCATAAGTTAAGTCCCATAGTCCTCAGAGCCATTTTGAACCGGCCTCTTTGCCGGCCGCGGTGGTCCCGCGGTTCTAGGCGCGCAGTCCGGAACCGCGCGACTGCTACGGTCGCAGGTTCGAATCCTGCCTCGGGCATGGATGTGTGTGATGTCCTTAGGTTAGTTAGGTTTAAGTAGTTCTAAGTTCTAGGGGACTGATGACCACAGCTGTTAAGTCCCATAGTGCTCAGAGCCATTTCAACCATTTTTTGAACCTGCCTCATTGGCTGTGCCACTTAGGCTAGGTCTTATGGAACAACGGCTACAACCGGTGCTGATAATGTTAGACAAGTTGTCACATGTGCGACATTTTTAGCAACAACATGTTTCGGGACGACTTTATCATATTATTAAATGTTATGAAACAAAAGCCGTATCAACTGGCAGTCATAGCACTTGACAATGGCCAACAAGTGCTTGGTCTAAAACTCGTGGAATCTTAACCACTTGACATGGCTGGAAAGTTGAGAATGGTTTATGCAATGTTAACAGCAGCGAGATTATCACTATCATTCACTGAACTGTCTCTATATCGCTGGAGCGGCGGCATATTACAGTTATGGATATCGATAGGAGCTCCCATAAGCAAGACCATCTGGTATGCTTTGCTGGCCCCAGACTGGCGCCAATTACGTAGTGATCCTTCTGTACAACATGCCAATTTTAATGATGACGAGGAGGCAGACAGCTGAAGGTAAACGAAAGGGAGATGTGTGGGACCGGCACTGCGTGTGATCCTTTCCATCTGAAAGGCAGCAATAATTCCTTCCAGCCATTAAGGCTTCCAGTCATAAATAATTCTAGTCATAAATCCATCCAGTTGGAGCTATAAAATCGCTGCCCTCCAACAGGATCAACATTACTCCACACGGCTTGCTCGAGGGAAGAACAGTCTGCTGCTTCATTGTTGTCTTAAAAGTACTTTTTATGTGAGGAGATACCATGAAAGTGTGGGGTATTGACGAATAACCTTGTGGTGCCTTAGACGACACTAGACTTAAATTATTTTCTGTAAAAGATAAACGATATCTAGCAAAAAATAACTTATAAAAATGTACGGAGTTTTAATTCTAGATGTCGAAGTAAAATCTAACTAATTCTGAGGAAGAGAATCGTCGGTAAACTGGTAGAAATTAAGAAGTTTGCTCGACCAGTAAAAGCCTAAGCCATGGAAGGGATAACATGTGGTTTGTGACTAATGACACAGAATATATCGACGCTGGTTTGTTTCTGAGATGTGTAAATGCATCTTTACCAGCAGATTTTCTGCTTTGCCCCGTGGACACGCACCACATCGAGAGCATCTTCTGGTTCAGAAATGGTTCAAATGGCTCTGAGGACTATGAGACTTTACTTCTGAGGTCATCAGTCCCCTAGAACTACTTAAACCTAACTAGCATAAGGACATCACACACATCCATGCCCGAGGCAGGATTCGAACCTGCGACCGTAACGGTCGCGCGGTACCAGACTGTAGCGCGTAGAACCGCTCGGCCACTCCGGCCGGCCAGCATCTTCTGCCTGACGTACGCTGATGAGTCAAAACATTACCATCATTGCTCACGAAGAGAAGGAATGCTGCCTGCTGGCATTTTGGGCACGTGGTCTGAGAACAGACAACTGAGGAATCAGTCTAGCGAAGGTACGGGCCACAAATTAGGAAATCAACTGACACGAATAAGTTTCAAAGAAGGAGTATTGGTATGGCCTGGCGCCTGGAACGAGCATTTTCTAAGCGGCGAAGTTGGTCAGCTGTTCGCATACTATTATCATGAGCATGTATGGAAAGTGGTTGAAGGACTGATGAACCACGAGCAAGGGCTGAAGACCTTCACATCCACGCTTAGTAATGCAACGTGGAGATGGGAGGCCGGTCCTCTCTGTAAACCAGGACAGACGGCGAATTGTGCCAGACCTGACGACAGGATACAATGCTGGTACAGGCACAAGTGTTTCAGAGCACACCGATCAGCGTACATTTTCGAATACGTGCCTCCGTTGTAGTTGATCCGTAAATGATATCATTTCGACCCAACGACATCGTCAATTACTATTGCAATGGGTACAGGATAATCTAGAATGGATCACGAATCAATTTAAACGTTTCACCCGGTCGGATAAGCCATGTTTCTTGGTAGCGAGATCAATGATCGTGACCAGACACGCTGTCATCCACGTGAATGGTTCTTCGTCTAACACAGGGCGAATCGGGCGCAGGCCGGTGGTGGCAATATTATGTTTCGGGAATCTTAACCTGGGCTCCCATGGGTTTAGTGTGGTAATCGAAGGCACCATGACAACAGTGGAGTACGTGGATGTTATAGAAGACCACCTGCCTCCGTTCATGCCTGATGTCCTCTCCGACGGTGAGGGCATTTTCCAGCGGGGAAACTGTCCGTGTCACACTCGTATTATACATGTCTCAGTGAACTCGCGTTGATGTCTTGGCTCCAAGTCTTGCCTGACATGAAACAGTTGGAATACATCCAGTATACTATCGGGCGCCTGCTCCGTGCCTGCGAACTTGCTGCCCATAATTTACGGAGTTGCGTGAGCTGTTCATAGATATCTGGTGCCGCATACCTCTACAAAATTACCAAAACTTTTCGAATCAATGCCATGCCGAACTACTCTTGTATTATCTTGCAGAGGTGGACCAACACGCTGTTACTCAGGCGCTCATAACGTTTTGACTCATCAGCGTACTTATAAGGGTGTTTCAGCAGACAGTGCAGGCTGTCGTATTGTACAGCCATACTCAAAAGTATCCGAACGACCTGAATTGCACTTCGTCTGATTCGCATGCAATCCACATAACGCAGCTGTCTAGCAGGTCCTCTAATCGCTCCTTGGTACAGTCGTTTGACTATTGAAAATGGTTCCAACAAGTCACCACTAGAAAACACTACTCTGTCTCGCAATAACTCAAGATGTAAAGTAATACTAAGATACTACAAATATCAGGGAACACCTTATCACAGGTACGACTGTCGTTAAGGCTTGTAAGCTCACATCTATTACAGTAAATGACAATACCTAAATGTTACCACTCTCATCATTACGTCAGATAGGTAATGCACGTAGTAAGTTCGTCGTATTCATGATTTCCTCTTCAAAGTATCATACCGTACTTATTATTGAACACAAAATGACATTAAAAATTTAAGTTATTCACGAGCAGCTAGTTGAGAATTTGTATGAACTTCAAATGACACGACGAAGCGTCTCGTTCTGCATATGGATTCAAATCCAGATCATGTAGGCTAAGCAAAGATATCGTGACTGACGGAAACTAACAGTCATTCCTGATTAGGCATACAGAGAGTGATATACCTCCATTTTAGACAGTATCATTTAGCAAATATCAACTTTAAATTACATAACACAAATATTTTTAACGGACGCGAATTCCTACCCAGCACTTATTGTCCCTGTTAACGAACTATGAGAGATGTTCAATATTGCTTCTTAACAAGTAACTTATTTGAAATGCCGTAAGGTAAAGCTTTGTGTTGGACAGGAATTCGAACCCAGAACCTAATCGGATAGATATCGAAGCACAATAAACTGTGACATATCGCATTTTCTCGGCAGTAGCTAGATGTTTTAACTGAAATGACGAGACGAAACATTAATTTTTTCCTTCCCAGGACTCCAACAAGGCACCTACCGCTGTTATCTTCTAGAGAAAACGAAGGTTAAATATCGTTTTCTTGCACCAGAAGCGACATGTGAGCTTGCTTGAACTAGAAATAATGTGACGAGGAGTTCAGTGCTGACTAGGAATAGAGCCCCACACTATCGTTATTGACTACACACAAAGAGACGCCAGCTACCGAATTTTTCTCCACCAGCACCTCGGAATAACATCTTGAACTTACAGTGATCACGCAAATAGTTCTGTGTCTCACTGGGAGTCAAAAACGTCATATATCGTTAGTGTTGACAACGAATAAAAATACATTAAAAATCGGAACTATTATCCACCAGCAGATAGGTGCTCTCATGCTAGATCTTGATAATACATAATGAAATCTTTAGTGCCGGGCCAGGATTCGAACCCATTCACGCGCAATATGTGGAGATGTTGAGGAATCTGCAGTTTTGAGCAAACAACAAATTGTAGCCGAGCTGTATTGTCACGAAGGGATCAAATTCCGCGTTAAGGGCGGTCTGAGTTGCATTCCCAGTACAGAACCAATTTTATCGACATGCAGAAGCTCACATAAAAGATGGAATAAGTGTCCTGTGCTCCTACATAGCGTTAGTTTCGTCACTAGAGATAAATAACTGGTATAAGAAAGGTTACTGGTGATAGAGTTTCTACATGTCGCCACTCCAGACTTTATTGTGGCTCAACGTATCATTTTTAATGTGAATTTCAGACCACAATGCCATTACATCTTCTTCACTTGGTATAGCCGGAAGAGAATGGAATCTGTCTCTCCCTATCTAAATATCACTGACCGAAGTTGGAACCTATCATCAGTCCTACAGACCACCAAATCCTTTTCTCAGTGGCTCATTTTCTATCATAACGCCGTTGTGCCACACTGGCTGAAAATTCTGACACACAGGCTCCCTGTATCAATTTGCAGCATGTTCAGTAAATTCATTTACTTGGTTGACTGAATCACCATGAACTAGCTGCCTCGGCTACCCAGTGCATACATTCAACTTTATTTTGTAATCAACAAAATAAAATCACGTATCTGCCACCAACACAGAACTGCCAACATTGTAGGATGCAGAAATTTTAATAGGAAGTGTTCCTTTCCACTTGAGCTACTCTATTGCGCTATCTGTTTGTTGAAAACGTCGTGCAGTGCAAAAGAAAAGGTATAACTGTTTGTCTCTCATAAGTATTGACCTGGCCATATGCATTATCCCACAGCGCTGTGGAACGCAGAAGTTCTGGAGGAATTAGTCTTGACTTCTGGAGGTATTACAGCTACGTGGCAGCTAGTAGCGTAATGGTAAGTATCGCGCATGGTAGATAAGATGTCGCGAGTTCGAGTACATTCACTGCTACATTTTTTAAAACGCAATTCTGCTGTCTGCTAAAGTTATCAATCTAATGGAACTTTTAACATAATTCCCTTCACTTCTCAACCCAAAATAGTCGTATGTGGAAAAAGGGCTAACTTCTGCGACATTTTGTTCATTTCATGTTTAACAGACAGCCAGACAGTAGATGCATCTCGAAACTTTTGTATTATGTATGGGTAGAGCGCATCGTGCCAAAATACGTCGCAAAAATATTTTCTACATTAGCTGTCGTCAGGTAGTGGCATTTTATTCTTCTTCAAACCTTGTTGGAGAGCTTTAACTCAGAACAAGTTTACTACATGCATGTAATCAATAAACCACAGCCGGCCGGTGTGGCAGTGCGGTTCTAGGCGCTTCAGTCTGGAACTATGTGACCGCTACGGTCGCAGGTTCGAATCCTGCCTCCGGCATGGATGTGTGTGATGTCCTTAGGTTAGTTTGGTTTAAGTAGTTCTAAGTTCTAGAGGACTGATGACCACTGATGTTAAGTCCCATAGTGCTCAGAGCCATTTGAACCAATAAACCACATGTGCATTTTCAGACTGTTACAGATAATATCAGAGAATTCGCATACATCGTTGATGATTAATTTCTCTCTCATGTTTACTATTGTTTTAAAAACATTAAAGGAAACCTTACGAAAATTGTGAACTGTGTTATAATAAATGTAATAAAACTACCCACGATAACCTTACGACGAAAATCTGTTTTATTAAAACTGAGTATCTGTACACAAGCGTGCCTCTATCGGCACGAATTGGTAAAATACTACTCACTTAGATTTTAATTGGGTCTGTGTTTAATTGGTATGCTGTGTCATACTCAAGAGGTATGCAAATGTGGCATTTCATAAATAAAGTTACGTATTCCTAGAAACCCCAAATTTGCTTTTCAGCAGCGGAATGAGGCGTTACATGCTGTGCAGCATTGTAAGTTTTTCACCATGAGCCGGAAGTATTTTCTTGAGATTTCCTTAGCGATGTTCGACCTGACTGCGTGTAGCTCTTTCACAGAAGAGATAAAAGCGCTACGCTCTGTGAGACTGGAACTGCGAACCATAACAGAATCTTTTTCACAGGTCAGCACGCTACCACAGAGCTGCCGAAGAAGTATGTGTCATAGCTTCCTCTTACGAGACCAATAGTGGCTAGTACTCGTAAACCGCTATTTGAAGGACGAGATTAGTTGCAATTTCCACGTGCAAAGACTTTCCTGGGCTGAAAACCGTAAATTTACAATCTTTTGTTACACCTCAAGCGACAATAATTCAGATTATTCAGTGGAAATGACAGGCAAAATCAAGTGAACTTTGAGGCTTAATTCCGTGCACACCAGGAAGTAACTCGTGGGTCACAGAGTAGCCAAACATACATTGCCTTGTTGCCAAATCTCAGTTACAATACCAGCAGCAAGAAGACGAACCGATGCGATCTTACAGCGGGCTGGGAAGTGACCATAGCTGGTGTCTCCAAGTCGCGGCTGCAACGGCTTGGAATACGTAATGCGTCTGATTCGAATTTCTGTAACTAGGTTTAGGGACTGGAGCGTAGTTACTAATAATACTCAGAACTGACTGCAAACTAAGCATCATAAATCAGTAACTGTCATAGTTGTTTTCGTAAGTGTACTCAGAACTAAGAAACTCATTCACCGACGTTTTCGTGCCTCGCCGATATTCGAGCACAACAAACAATTAAAAAAAAAGAATGTGTGCGTGTGTGTGTGTGTGTGTGTGTGTGTGTGTGTGTGTGTGTGTGTGTGACAGAGGGAGGAGAGAGAGAGAGAGAGAGAGAGAGAGAGAGAGAGAGAGAGAGATAAAAATCAAAAAGAATGAGAGAGAGAGAGAGAGAGAGAGAGAGAGAGAGAGAGATAGAGAGAGAGAGTAAAAAATTGTAAAGAAATTGAATCATGGTATGTAAAGAAATCTTCCATTAAAATGACACGTTCCACATCATTATGAAATATCGTATTCATGATCTATGAAACAAGAATTAATCTAATGTAATCTAATCTAATCATATCATATTGATGACTAGCCGTGAAGAGTCATGAATTATCGAAGTTTTTGGCAATACCAGTAACCAAATCTAAACTTGAAAATAAGACCATAATTTTTGTAATAAACCGGGACTTCTGTCAAGACCTTTTCGTCCCTGTTAGTTAACCACGGAAGATGTCTGATATACCTCTATTCTGAAGTAACAAAGTGTGCATGCATTTAAAGATAAAGTGCGTGATCTGAAGTTCTGTGACAGAGAAACGAGCCCAACACGGTTCTTTCCCTGTCTACGGAATGCTTTTCGTGTTAATATCAAACATCAGTAATTACTCGTCGATTACATTAAAACTAAAGTAATTGATGAAGACGTTACTTGATAACAAAAACGCGCTGCCTTTCTTCATTTACTTGCGCCTAGAAATGGCTATCGAGTACTGCCAAACTAAAAGGCAAGAGATTTTACTGCCTTCAGATATACGTCGCTGTCAGTTATTCCATATGATTTGGTCGACATGACCTGTATCAAGTTGTGTATGACAGACAATGTTTTAGAAAGTCAGTTTTTTCCTTTGCAGTAAACAGAAAGATTTTCATTGTAAGCTATCTAAGTACAAAATTTTCGCAATATTAGTTCAAATTTAATATCCGCTTCTATAATGTAGGAAAGTATTTCACAGTTGCAAAACTCGTATCCGACTGATTGACCTTACACTTAGTCGCTGACCATAAATTCTAGATCAGAGTGACACCAGTTTAAGTACCCTAATGTAGCGAAGAATGTTTGCCAGTTGTCTTTCTTACCGGAAAATACGCAATTCACTCATTGGGCTCATAAGTGCACTGTAACAGTAATTTCTGTGTGTATGCAATGCATACGGATCAGAATTTAGTGGTGCTCTCTCTTCCACTTCTGTATACAATATGCCTGACCTAAACGTGCCCTTTATCATTACAGGCCCTGGGCAGTGCAACATCGTACTGACAACAGTAATGTGCTTATACTGACAACCTGACTGTTCGTTTTACCTGATTTTGTAATCATTTAAATAAAACAATATGACCTTCCAGGGGGAGACATTTCGTCCCTCTTTTCCTTCTCTGAAATTTGTCAGTAAGCTTTTTGCCGTCGTGCCAGCGAAATGCGGCAGAGTACGGCCGGTAAACGATTCACAAACCACGATTTAGTGCCGTTAAGACGATTTCTTTAAACATTGTCGTAGCTGAAGGAATTTAGTTTCGTCTTAAATCGTCTCAAGCAGCAATGTTCACAGACATTTCAAATAGGAAAAAGCCAGGTACGATGGTTGTAAAACAAACTTCCCATAGTTTGTGTCAGGTTGATCTTTTCGTCTGATAGCACTGCGTAAGTATTTTGTCTATGAGCTATCACCGAGCGGGGTGGCGCAGTGGTTAGACACTGGACTCGCATTCGGGAGGACGACGGTTCAATCCCGCGTCCGGCCATCCTGATTTAGGTTTTCCGTGATTTCCCTAAATCACTCCAGGCAAATGCCGGGATGGTTCATCTGAAAGGGCACGGCCGATTTCCTTCCCAATCCTTCCCTAATCCGATGAGACCGATGACCACGCTGTCTGGTCTCCTTCCCCAAACCAACCAACCAACAATCTATGAGCTATCACAAGTAGTGTTACTGTAGCTGTGGGAATCATTGGTGGAAAACGAGTTTAACACTAGTGGGTACAGTACTGCTAAATATTCAAAATGATTATCAACCTGAGTTCATCCGCAAACTGTGACGAATTTATAGTATTGAAGCTAGACTGTGTATCCTTGGCTTCCTTGTGTGGGCATTGGAAGGCGTTTACACATACGTATACAATACTATGAATACTTCGAACGCTATAGTTAACGTTGCTCTCATAAACTACTTTTGTTTTTTAATTCTTCTGGGTCTTCAGCGTGCAATATGTGTTGTAGATACAGTCTTAGAGCAAAAAATAGACCGCCGAGTCGTTCACGTAAGGGGTGGGCAATACAGTAGTGCTCCTCTCAGAATCCTATGTCCGGCAATATGCTCGATCTGGCAACATTGTAGACTGCGGCACTTCCCAGAGGAAGTCTCGACTTCAGTCGTTGTACGTTATTCTTGACTACGATCGTAGTCTTGAGGTAAAACGTGAGACTAACGAATACGACGTCTGGTAACTAAAAACGCACGTCGACAAAGTTTTTATCGCCCCTTTCCTCTCGGTGCAGAAGCTATGAGTGTAATTCAAGCGAATCTACAATAGATTTCGCTTTCTGTCACAGTGGTAATAACAATTTGGTCCAACAATGTTTTAGCAAAAGATTTATTTGCCGACCATCTGCCTCTGAACACCGCATGCGTCTGAGTTCTCTGAGACCCGTTTACTGCCTACCGGCGGGGGCTGAGGCACTGCATTGTCTCGCCTTCTGCCGATAACGTCTGCTCCACTCCGCACTCTCGACCATGTAAAATGCTTTAATGTTGTTGAGTGGTGACCCATAAAATCTGTCTACGATTTGTGTTTCACTCTTGATAACAAAGGAGTCACAAAACCGTTTTTATTTGATGATTATTTTATTACACTAGAATGCAATACATCAATGAGGCATAGAATTAATTTCATTGTTTCTGATCCAGTGCACTACAATTAAAGCGTCACATTCTGTTCTTTTTCCTTTCACGGGAGGTTCCTCAAATAATTTATTATTGTCATGGATTCATATGTCTTAGTCAAGGCACAGAGAGTAAATGCAATGTAATGTGTTTGATTTCTTTCTTTGATTCTCTATGGTAAATGGATGCAAAAGATTGTATCAGTACCTATCAGAACCTGCTCTATAGCTACTCGGGCAAATTGCTTGTTTTGAGGTCTATACCTTAATTAATGGAGAAGTTAACGCTGTTCACAAAGGATATTTAAAGTATTCAACTGGATTTAAGGCGACAAAATTGCCCATATTTGAAGCTACCCAGAGAAAAAGTAAGTTGCTAGAGCCTCTGTTAGCAAATGTCTGCAGGGGGTTCCTAATTGCTACTGTGGAAATTTAGCATAGAGACCCTGTAGTAATCAAGAGGTTCATTTCCTTCATACTTATCACCCTGGCATGTGAGTCATAAGTGAAGAACAATATTGAAATTCGTATCGCTGATGGTCGATTCGAATCTCTTCGGAGACGCTGGTATTGCGAAGCAGCTTGGCAGTCAGAAAACCAACGTCGATGACCATTAAAACAACTTACTGAGTCGAGCTACCAAGAGGATTTGATGTGTAAAGATTTTCTTCCGATTTCGATACAGAATTTTTTCTGAAAATTCGCAGCTCCATAAAATATATCAAGCCCTATCACGTGCACACCGGCCTGTTAGTGAAAATTAACGTACATTTTTAATGTCTGTTCATGTGTTGCCAACAGTCGCAATAGGTGTCGTTATTTCTGGTCAAACACGCACACATCTTACTATTGGTGAGTAAGCAACTGACACTTAAACTATATTCGTGGATGCACGGTAGGTGTGCAGTTAGCTTGTCGCTTGGGCACAAAAGTTTGTATCCTTATTTTAGATTCAAACACCTAGCAGCTGGTAAGAAAAACCGATACAAAACATTTGATTTTACTTAGTTAACAATCCGATTACGTGTTGGGTTCGTATCTCCGTCACAGAACTTCACATCATGCACTTCATTTTTAAATGCATGCACACTTTGTTACTTCAGAATAGAGGTATATCAGACATCTTTCGTGGTTAGTTAACAGGGACGAAAGGGTCTTGATAGAAGTCCCAGTTTATTACAAAAACTGCTGTCTTTTATTTTCAAGTTTAGATTTGGTTACTGGTATTGCCAAAAACTTCGATAATTCATGACTATTCATGGCTAGTCATCAATATGATATGATTAGATTAGATTACATTACATTAATTCTTGTTTCATACATCATGAATACGGTATTTCGTAATGATGTGGAACCTGTCATTTTAATGAATGATTTCATTACATACCATGATTCAATTCTTTACAATTTTTTACTCTCTCTCTTTCTTTTTAATTTTCATCTCTCTCTCTATATATATATATATATATATATATATCACACACACACACACACACACACACACACACACACACACACACAAATTCTTTTTTATTTTGTTTGTTTGTTGTGCTCGACTATCGGTGAGGCACGAAAACGTCTGTGAATGAGTTTCTTAGTTTCGAGTACTCTTACGGAAGAAATATAAAAACAACTATGACAGTTACTGATTTATGACCTTCAGTTGTATCTAAGTGCGAAACCAAGCAATCTCAAGAAAGCTATTGAAAATTTCAATGCTGACCTCGATGCACTGTCAAAATGGACACAGGACATAGGTCTAAAACTAAACCCATCTAAAACCCAAGCAGTACTTGTTGGTCACTCTAAGCTCATTAGCCCAAAACATCGGGAATCCGTACCACCTCTTATCCTAAATGGAACAAATATTAAATTCTCTCCCTCAGCAAAGAGTTTGGGAGTAATAATAGATGAAAATCTAAATTGGACAGAGCACGTAACTGCAGTGCGCAAAAAAGCATCAGCATCCCTTCATGTCCTACAAAAATATAAAAAACTCTTCCCTTTCGATCTGAAAAAGAAATTAGTACAAACGCTTATACTCCCAATCATTGACTACAGCGATATTATCCTACAAGGCCTCTCTCAGGAAAATTCCCGACGTCTAGAACTGGTCACGAATGCCTGCGTCCGATATATCTGTGACGTTCGACTTTTTGATCACATTTCACCAGCATATGCAAAATTGTCCTGGCTGCGTGCAGACAAACGCAGAGATTTCCATACACCCTGTCTCATCTACTGCCTTATAAATGTACACTGTCCCTCATATCTCTCCTCGTCCCTAACACTCATGTCGGAACAACATGACAGAAACACACGTTCCCATCATAATAAAATCCTCTCCGTTCCACTGCATCGCTCAGTCACCTTCTCCAAGTCCTTTACAGTAGCGGGAACCCGACTCTGGAATAACCTCTCTCGTTATGTTAGAGAACTTAAAAACATAACCGGCTTCAAAAAACAGTTAATGACGTATATACTTAAGCAACAGTAATGCCTTCCTCTGTACATGAGTGCACTTCACCTCATTAGTTCCCTCTTTCCTCCTCCTTAAACCTCCCTTTCCCAAAACTCGCTATACTAGTAAACATCTACTTTACACACCAAGATATTAATGTACATCTGCACAAACCTTCATTACTATTGCCAATCTTTCTCATGTTTGTCATTATTATTTGATTTTTTTACTGTTATTATTATTGCTTTCATCATAATCTGTATGTATAGCACCTGATGTAAAAATACTGCCAGCATTTACTTTATTAGGTCTTAGTCATGTTTATCATTGTTATTTGAGTTTTTGTTTTACTGTTATTATTATTGCTTTTATCATAATCTGTATGTATAGCAACTGTTGTAAAAATACTTCCGCATTTACTTTATTAGGTCTTAGTCACTACTCTTTATCACTAGAGTAAGCTAATTTTCTCATTTAAACTATGGTCATGATGTAACTCTGATGTGTGAAATGCTGCATGTGTGGAACACTGGTCCGATGTAAGAGAGGGCCTGATGGCCCTAATCTGATCAGGTTAAATAAATAAATTAAATAAATAAATAAACTACACAATGAATAGCAGTAGTTATGTGTAGCATGTATAAGCAATCACAGAAATGAACAGAAACTTTATCCCTGTTAACCACAATCTCCACTCCTACCTTTTAATAATGTAACACACAAATTGTTCTTAAAGGCATACACAGGACTAAATAACACCTGACAAAAGTTCAAGTTTCACCAACACACAAAAACACATCTCAAATGCAACAAGGTAGCACTATACACATACCTTTTATATATATATTCTTTTAAATAGACACTTCCGGTTTCTTTAATTAGAGAACAACTAGTCAGTTTGGTTCTTTCCTAACGTAAAAGAAGAATGGAATGGGGGGGGGGGACTATCGCCTCTTTATAAAAGCAAACTATGCAGTCTTTTTAGAAAATAGTTTAAATTATTATACCAGCTTAGTTAATTACCCACTTCATATCATTTACCTTTAAAACTTTAAAACAATTTGTATTGGCAATACTCTCTACATCTTCAGAAATGGTTTCAAGTAAAAGTTACACTTTGAATAGCATCAAAACCAAGTTCTTTATAACACCATTTGTGAAGCAAGTGATTTTCACTGACAACTTTTTATGCAGCTAAACTTTAAAAACACTGGCACTTGTAAAATAGAAGCAAACCAGAACACATTAGAGCTTTTCATAGATTCAGTTATTGGTGCCTCCCTTAATACCAGTGAAATTAATAATCTAACTACTCACTTCTATATATTTTTCCATTCAGGGCTATGCATTATTAAATAACACAGATGATTATCATTTTTTTACGCACAGGGTACTTGGATATCGGCCATTATGAGGAGAAGACCCTGATAGGTACCATGAAAGGAAACAATTCATGGTTCGAACACAAAGTTTAGTGTGATTTGCGATATTATTGTAAATTAATTCATACAAATACACTGGTTCATACTGATATACAGTTCTAACCTCTGGAATCTGATGAAGTGGTGGCGCAATAGTGGTGGTGAGTACTTGGCGGCTACCTGGTCTCTTCTTTGACAATAATATGCTCTATTAAATTCTTCTTGGCGACGTGAATGCCATTTTTAGAACCATTTCCAATGCGAGAGCACCATTTCACGACTGCAATTACACCCGAGGCCCTTCCATCTCCAGTTAGGTACTGGATGACTCGCTCGGCAACTGCGCTGTTCACTCATCGGCTGCTGGTTACTGACTCCTTACGGTGCTCTCTCACTTGCCACCCAGACTGAGCGCCAATTCCACCTTTTGGCGCGCGCCAGCTCACTTGTTGCGGAGGGGAAGTACTATGTCTTTTTCATTATACAAGTTCCTAAGTATGAACCAGCTTTTTACATTATTATTTCCTTTACATAAGCAAACCTATTTTAGAAAGTCTCATTATTTAAATACACAGTTACAATTCTACAAAACATATTTCGTAAAACTATTTCCTTACAGTAAATCAATGACCTTAAGCATTAAAGAGAAAATACTTCACAATTCACATCATTAATTACTCTGAACAACTACTCCCTATCGATCATGGTGTTACAGAATGGAAGGTATCATTACAGAAAATTCACATCAACGAAAGAATTTAACTGGTGTCTCAAAGACACATCCCATCTATACATTGTGTACGCTTTATAGTCGATCTACCATTTGTTGCGGATTCACTTGAAATAGCCACCAAAAAACTGAAATACTGAAAGAACAGCCTGAAAGAAACATATTTACACATCTCATTCAGAAAACTAAATTTG
The DNA here is from genome assembly GCF_021461385.2 of Schistocerca piceifrons. Classification (NCBI taxonomy): domain Eukaryota; kingdom Metazoa; phylum Arthropoda; class Insecta; order Orthoptera; family Acrididae; genus Schistocerca; species Schistocerca piceifrons. The sequence goes on from NC_060149.1 coordinate 7,699,294, forward strand.
AGTAATATTGAGACAGTCCCCAAGAAATGGTAACTAAATAGGAATTCACAGCAATAAATTCAAGGTTTTAAGATAAATAAATGAACAAACAGTGCCAGAAAAAGAATTTATCCTGTCAGGAGCTGCAGAACGAAAGTAGCGTTATGCTTAAACGAGGCTATCTATGTCAAAAATCGTTATTCTCAAACACTAAGCTAGACACTATGCAACAGTAATTCTCCCAAAAGGGCATCGTGCTGCAGAATGCCTTTTACTGAATAAGAGACCACCAATTCCTTCATGATCAATCACCGAAACAAAGGCATAAAAAGAAAAAGAAATTTGCGCAATTAAAGGTGGAGAAGAATACAGACGACGTCATTGTAATGAACATTGTTTATATATTTTTAAAAAATATTAATATAATCAGGAAGGGAAGGGCTTTTTAGTTCTTATGCAAAGAACAGACCCTATGGGACCCACAAGAAAATTATGTAATAATTTTGCGAAGTTGGAAACGGCTAATTCACGGTTCAATGAAACCGGGAGTGGCATGGAAGATGTCACATTTAGTCATGCGGATATCCATGCTTCACTTAGAAAAAAGTTACACACTGTGCAGGCATCTAGGAAAAGCTAAGAAGCAGACTGGTGCGCCTTGGACTGAAGAACGAAAGGAATAATGCCGTGAAATAACGAAGAAAGGTAGCATGAAAAAGAAAGGAAAAAGAAATTTAAATGCAAATAGCCCCTAGCAACTCACACAAATAAAAAAATTTTTAGTAATGAATATATCGTATTTCAGAGTTCTTAGTCTTGTTTAAAACGTGTTAAGTAGTTTCCTCATTACGTTCTTGTTGAGTGTGGCTCTTTTACATACTAAAAGAAATCTATTGAAATACTACAGAAGGAATAAGATCGGGAGAAGAAGTTGACTGGTGTGGGGAAGTGTGATAACTAATACGAGCAGGATTATGTTAGCAGATGAAATGGAAGACACAAAATATAAATGGACAGGCGTGAGGAAAGCGTGGATAAAATTCAGAGTGTTACAGAAGTATTCTTTCGCTGTTGGACAGAAGAAAGCTGGGATATGGCGAATGGGAAGCAACGTCAATAATAATGGGCAAAGTTTCAACCTCCTCTTGCGTGCAGAGTTCTTTTGTCTCCCTGTTTCATTAAAAAAGAGACTAATAATGTGTGTGTTTGGTTCATTATATGTGGTTCCCCATTACGTGTGTTTTCTTCCCGTTAGCTGCTTCTAACTCTCATATTGTTGGTAAATACTCTCTGATCTCGCATTCAGCAATTATCAAAAACGGCTGAAAGTTCATGGAGCACGATACAATAAAACGGAAACTTAGGGCTTAACGTTCCGTGGACGGCGGGATCACTAGAGACGTAGCACAGACTGGGTCAACGAAGGAAATCAGCCATTACTTTCTTCTTAGGAACTATGCTGTCACTTGCCTGAAGTGATTCAGGGCTATCACAGAATATGGAAATCTTGAACAGGAGTCCAGTGTCTTACCACTGCGTCGCCTCGCTTGCTCAGGTGACTACTACGGCTTGGAGGTGGAGAGGTTATAGGTGTCACTCAGGGTAACTGATGGTAAAAATTTTGTAGAGATACGTAGTGGAAGATGGGACACTAAAAAGTTAAATATTGTCGAAGAAGGGGACTTACCGCATAAACACATTTGTGTTTAAAATAATAGAGCGAGAAGGAAAGCGATGTGTCAAAAATCTCCAAAGGAAAGTTACGTATTCTTGCAAAGTAGTTGTGGAGAACGCGTGCTAAACAGAGCAATAAATGAAATCCACTGACATTACAGATAATAACAATGGGCGTAAGTAGGACGAGAGCAAAGACTCTTGTTAGAAAGTTTTCAGACTTCCAATAACGTCTTGTAGCAGGTAAATGCACTTCATGGGTACAATGTACTTAGTGCGTCGCTTACAAATCTTACAGGAACACGTGAAAGATTAAATAGTCCCTTTAAATAGTCACTGACACACCGAGCGCTCACTCGTGCCGACGGCCGTGCGTGTTAAAGCGCCGCTTCTTGGAGATGGTGCGGCTCTTTTCCACCCGGTGGATTAAACGAAGAGTGTCAGTGTGCTGGCCAGCGTGGATGTGGTTTTTACAAGGTCTTCCACATCCCACTAGGCGGATATGCGGCTGGTATCACAGCCTTTCTTCAGTTACATGACCCACAAATCATTAGACAACTTTCCCACCAGTAACACGACATATGGCCAGCTGGGCTATACATATTTCGTCCTAGGAGAAACGAGGTGGCGACAAGTAAGCCATCCGGCCACCTTTTAAATGATGCATAACAAATCCGTTAATTACCATGCCGAAACACCATCGCGGTGATGTACATAGCAAAACATCCTTTTCTAATGGGAGTTGTTGTGTCGGAAGTAAGTTGAAATTGTTGAGTAGCAATTAGATACAGAACTCTGGGCGGTTCTAGATAGACGTTGTAGAATAAGTTTTAACTCTAGTTACCGCAATTTAAAGTAGTGGCCACAGATTTTTTTCTGACGACATTGTAAATTTTAAAAATCTGATACAGTGAATGGAGTTCACAATCATACAGGCAAATTACACACATAAAATCGAGAATGAGATTCCAAAATGAACCTAATTAGTAAATTAATGAAAATTCAACAAATGGTTATTGCTGTGTAGGGTTCCATGTTCGGGGTTACATTTCTCTGTACTTTAGTGAGCCGTAGTTGGGTCCGGCTCTTCGAAAAGCGCGCCAGGCGGAGTGCTTTCACTTCGCGTCTAGTGTTTGCGGTGGCGCTTTCGGTTTGGCGCGCTGTTTGGATCGCTACCGCCCTCTGACGGGAGGTGGACCAAGTGTAGGGTCGCGTGACGATCGAGAAGTACGTACTGGGCGGTGACCGAGAGAGGTGGTGGCGCGAGCGAGGCCCTGCTGTTGGGGCTCGTCAACTGCTCGCCACGTGCTTTGGCCGACCTCTTCGCTGTCAGGGGCTACGTCTGCCTTACCCGGATGTACGTGGCTTATGAAGCTTAGAGGGCGTGGTGCAGGAGATCAGCGCGTGGGACCGTATGTCTTCTTATCGACCGTTGAAACCACTGGCAGCGGTTGGCTCTGACGAGCATAAGGGACTGCAACGTGTTCCCGGCGCTGTGGTGGAGTGTGAAAAGTTGAGTAGGAGTTTTCCAAGTTCTAGTGAAGTGTATGATTTTCTTCACCAGTGTTTTTGTTGGGGTCGTCCCTCCACAGTTTTCGTTTGCGTGCACGCGGGAATGTGGTAATTGCTTCTTGGTCGCGCTGTTTTCATTGACACCTCGATTGGGTGATTTAGGGTCGGTGTCGCGAGTCTCTGTGGTTCGGAGTCTGTGCAGGCACCGCCCTTGCTACATCTGGTTTTGAGTAACTCGGGGAGGTGGCCGCTTGTAATGGAAGTTTGGGGGCTGATCTGCTATGGGCCTGTAGACCACCAGTAACTATTCCGACTATTGTGATTTGGGCCCCTTTACACATGTCACTCCCTCACCGAGCTAAAGATTTTTTTTTTTGAGGGGGGGGGGGGCGGAACTGCCTTTAATGTGAAGATTTGTGTGTTGGCTTATTCACATTTATCTTGTAACGGATATGTACGTTATGTAACTGGCGAGAGACAACTATGTTTGCTTAGTACAAGCTAGCTACTTAAAGTGTTTTTGGAATTGTTCACTTATTGATATAACAAGTTTAAAATTTTCTTATTGTTAACGTCAAACCTTGCAATATCCTTTACATAGAGCTATTATATATATATATATATATATATATATATATATATATATATATATATATATTGTTTGTGAATCGCCCTAATTGACGGTTCATTTAGGTATGTGTCATTGAACTGACACAGTACAGTGACCTATGATTCACACACTCCGGCTACGTAACCGAGATCGCCAACGTACACCTGTGGAGACGAGTTGGTTGTGTGCCTGCGCCTTCTCTCTTCCCTGCATCCCTAATAACGCAGACACTTTACAACCACTCGGCCCAGTCTTCCACGAGGCACAGATACACTCTGGACCCTTCGTAACAGGCTCGAGGAAGTCAAAGGCAAACCAAGCCCATCATGACAATGTTCATAACGGCAATGTGAAATTCCGCCACCTTCCGTCCAACGCTCGATATATGAGTAGGTGACTGATTTAAATTAGTTTTCATAGGAGTGTAAGAAATTATAGACCTTTTACAGTAGAGGAAAATAAGGCCACACTCATGATACTTTCCTCACGGGAGATATTTGGCTTTCAGCGTTATTACTGTTAGCCGATAACCGACGTTATATTAACTATTTCTGTAGATTTAAGACCCTGGATCTTAAATCAGCGTGAATAAAAGAGAATTCCCAACAAAATATTCATTTTGTCAAGGATCTACTTCAGTCGTATTAAGCACGCACTGCTTCATTTGTGGACGTTTAAATTTTGCGTAATTTTCGGAAACGGTCTTTGTGGTTCATAGCGACACCAGTTTCCCAGACATGTAAAACAGTTCCTGTTGTCACTACTCGATCTGGCATGTTAACTCACGCTGAAACCTTAAGTGTGTTTTTCTTTGATGTTTCGTTAAATAACTGTGGCTTTGTGAACTTGCTATTTATTTCGTTCTGTACAGTTATTGTGACATTAAATTACAGTGCTGTGCACTCCCTTTTGACCAGCAAAGCGGATGTCACAGTAGGACTTCCGCAGATTAGCTCGCTCTGACGTGCTCTAATTAAATGGGTTTCCTTTCTGTAGTTCAATTTAACTTCCACCGCTTACCGCTGTGTGACAGCGCTGTTGTGATATCCATCGTACTGCTACTAGAGGCAATTCCGATCTTCTCATCCAGGGATGTGGAACATTTCTAACAACTATGCTCCTTCTTCTTCTTCTTCTTCTTCTTCTTCTAGTTCTTATTATAACAATACTAATACCGAAAGTAATAATAATTATTATAATTATAATAATTATTACTATTTTGGTGATTGTTATAATAATTAGTACCTTGTTATTATGACCATTATTATCATTATTATTCTTAATAACATTTTCATTGTTGTGATTCTTGAGTTTCTCCTGGCGTATTTGATAATCAAAATATCCACGGGTATGCTGCCGGTCTATAGTGTCCAACGGGCACAATATTTCGGCGATCAAACATGTCGCCATCATCAGGTGAACTGACGGACTGAGCTCCTGTGAACGTGCCGGCACGGAAATCCGTACGCTATGGCTGCTCTGAGCAGCCATAGCGTACGGATCTCCGTGCCGGCACGTTCACAGGAGCTCAGTCCGTCAGTTCACCTGATGATGGCGACATGTTTGATCGCCGAAATATTGTGCCCGTTGGACACTATAGACCGGCAGCATACCCGTGGATATTTTGATTTTCATTGTTGTTCTATATACCTTTGGCCCTTTAAACAACACCTAAACTATCAGTTAATCTTCTAGTTCTACATGTGCACCTACTCCCCCTAAGCCACCTTACAGTATCTGGCGTAGGTACTGTGCATGAAGGAAAGGTTTGCTACTAAAATTCTGAGAACATGTGTTCCAAGAAAAGTGAGGCAACACACTGCTTACATGGAGGTGTTCAATCAATCAATCAATCTTCCCACGCGCTCTTCGGAGTGGTAAAGGGAGGAAGGAACAGAAGCCATTTCAGAACAACCCATCGCTACATACCACTGCAGGCTTGTGGAGTAGAGGTATAGATGTAGACGTACCCCGGGCACCCTCCCCCCTCCACCTTCATGCCTTACGTCTAACTTTTAGAAACTATTACTTTGTATGGGCAAAGATAAAATTAAGTACCACCTTATTCTACTGCTATCGATGTTTTTTTTTATTCTGCCTATACGGTGTGGTAAATGATAGACCTTATTATGAAAATACTTCCTGATGTTGTGTACGGCTCCCTTGTTTATGTGCAACTAGAATAATGGCCAAAGAAAGCATTGAGGGTATCTGACTCTTAACGAGAGAGATGGCGCAGTAGTTCACATACAGGATTTGCATTCGGTACGAACGTAGCTCAAACATCCGTCCGTTTACCGAGCTTTCCCAAAAGCCGGTAATAAGAATTTTGAGATAGCTTTTTGAAAAGGATACGGGTGTTTTCCTTCCTCATTCTTGCGTAGTGTTCTGTCTCTAATCTTGTAGTTGATAATTCAAAGTTTACTTTCTTCTCTCGGTAACGGTTAATTTTTTTCCTGTATAACCTATCATCTCTCGATAATACAAAACGATATTAAGACAAAGAAGCGACACGACACACTATGAAGGAGTTATCCAAATGGGACGGAAATCAGTAGATGTGATGTACATGTACAGAAAAATAAATGATTACAGTTTCTCAAAAACTGGATGTTTCATTCAAGAGAAAGAGCTTCACAGATTGAGATAGTCAGTAACTCGTTGTTCCAACTCTGCCCCTTATATAAGCATTTATTGAGTCATTGACATTGACTGATAGCGTTATTGGATGTCCTGAAGGATACCGTGCCAAATACTGTCCAACTGAAGCGTTAGATGGACAAAATCCGGATCTGGTTGGTTGACCCTGCCCATAATACTCCAAATCTCCACAGTTGGGGAGAGATACGGCGAACTTGTTGGCCAAGGTAGGGTTTGGCAAGGACGAAGATAACGAGAATAAACTTTCGCCGTGTGTGGGTGGGCATTATCTTGCTGAAATATAAGCCCAGGATGGCTTGCCATGAAGAGCCACAAAAGGGGGTGTACGATACCTTCACCTGTAAGGATGCCGTGGGTGATAACCAAAGAGGTCCTGCTATGAAAAGAATGGCGCCCCAGACCATCAACTCTGGTTGTCGAGCCATGAAAGGCGACATCCCACCACAGTCCGGGGCGTCTCCAGACACGCCTTCGGATTGGAATTTCATTGACTGGAGTAGAAGTGTCTTCAGTGATGAGTTCTGCTTCGGAATGGACCACGATGACCAGCGAAGACGTGTCTGTAGTCATCCTGGACAGCGGTACAATTCCAAACTGACTGCGGCCCGACAACTAGGAGTGATGGTCTGGCGTGGCATTTCTTTTCATAGCAGGACTCGTCTGGTTGTCATCCGCGGCACCGTTACAGCGCAGCGGTTCGTCAGCGATATTCTGTTCAAAGTTTTGTTGCCCTTCATGGCAAGCCACCCTGGACTGCCTACCAGCTCAGAGCGAGAGTTTCTGTTACTTGTCATCGAGCTTTCCAAACGCTACCTTCGCTAGAAAGGTCGCCGGATCTCTCCCCAATCGAGAATGTTTGTAGCATTGTGGGCAGGGCTCTCCAATCGTATCGGGGTTTTGTCGTTGTAACGCGCCAGTTGGACACGGTTTGGCACGAGAACATACAACTCTTTCAATCAACGCAAGCTGAATAACTACTTGAATACGGACTATAGTTGGACCAACACGAAATTGACATGCTCTTTTATGAAGCACATTCTTATGAATAAATCATACCATTTTTTCGAAAAATGTAACATTTTGTTTCTCTGTACATGTACTTCACATCTACTGATTTCTATTCCACTCAGATAATTCCTCTGTTATGCGTCCTTTTTTTCTTTTTTTTTTCTTTTCTTACAGCGTATTTGAAGCGGATGACCCTGGAGTCCAGCTTAAACATTCTCCTGGACTTCACAACACGTGTTAGGCGTTTCCACCTGTTCGAGATTAATTAACTGCTAGGAACAACACTCGAGTCATTCAATGAATAAAAAGTGAGCTTGCTCCAACACGAAGGTTTATTTGAACACCTTTATAATTTACTAGGCATGGTCCAACATTTGTCTTCTTCTTGTGCCTTCGCCCCACAGCAGCCCTAGGGCGCCACTGTCATTTACGGATTTGGCATGGTTAATTTCAGGGGTGGTCGGATGCCCTTTCTGGTCGCCAACTCATTCCACATTCCACCCCCTCCCCCCCCCCCCCCCCCCCAATGACGGGATATGTGTACCACAAATATGTACCCAATGTTAATTACGTGGAAGTGAACGAAAGTTTTCTAAATGTCTGCAAATCGTGTAACTGTGAGGCGAAAAGGATACCATGCCGGTATTCACCTACTGGTTATGCGGGAAACCATTAGAAACCTTGCCCAGGATGGCCAGCACTCCGGTCTCCCCGTTAATCCGCCGAGAAGGTTTCAAACCACGCCGGCACACCTCCTCGCTTCGGAAGCAGCGCCTTAACACGCACCGCTATCCGGGCTGATATGTTTATCGTATCTCAATTCTGTGTCAGAAGTGAAGGTAGTGGTACGCGACAGGGAAACCAAATGTGAATTGAAAGGCAAACCTGTAGATTCGTAGTCTGACACTGCTGAGCCATCGAGCCACAAATTGTCACAGACATCGTAGCACTTACCCTTGTTTTCTGTGTGAGAAGAGGCTCCACTGAAAACCACGACACGCCAGGGCAAACCTTCACAGAAGCATTATGTAATTGAAAGGGGAGGGAGGAGAAAGGAAAGGAAAAGGAACGAATTGATGATATCAGCAGCTTGACGGCTTTGTGCGGAATCAGCGGCGGCAAGTGAAAATGTGTGCCGGACCAGGACTGGAACCCGGGAACTCCTGCTTATTAGGCCATCCGGACGCAATGTTTATCGAAAATGTGCAGACTATCTCAGGGCGCTCCCCGGTCGATTCATATTCCCACCACCACCTATCCGCTGTCCACGTCCACGTCCGCCATGTTCGCTAATCTTAGAGGGAAATGTGCATCGGGAAAGAAGGTTGTGATTTCATTGCTCATCGAGGCAAATCAGTTATATGAATGGGTGATGTCTTTTCTTTCGGACATGTTGCTGCCCGTCACATCCTTCATACGTAAATACATCTTGTATAGCGAAAAGTTAGGAAGTAGACCTTGTGCTTCTCACACCAATAAGCCCCACCTTTGTGTTCATGTGTTTTAACGTAGGTTCGTAACAGTGACTGTGCCATGAATTTTTTTCAGATTACACTGTTTTCTGAAAATGTGTTCTCTAGGTGAAAACTTAGTTCTACAGTAGTATTTAAAGCTTACCTTTAGTCGTATTTGGTTCCATCTTCCTTTTTACTTTTTGAGCAGGGTTACTTTCACATTAACAGTGATACGCAACACTATGGCAGCTGGCCGATGTGCACCCCGCGTGTGGTTCACTGAATTCACTGGAAGTGCGACATCAGTGCTGACTGCTTCCGCAGTGACAGCAACCGCAAAACGGTAAAACGTGTGCATGTTTCGTCTAACGATTGTTGCATTATTCCTTATTTTGTGTTGCACGTTTCTGTGATTGCATATTACGTGCTTGTTCACTGCTAGGAAGCTATTTTCACAGAAACTACGGAACTGGGGTAACAAACCGAAGGAATCATAATTACGTTATTAGTCTGTAACGAGCCACCGGAGACCACTTTTCCCTTACCTTATACTAAAGGACTCGGTAAATATCCCTGAACGACGTCCGAAGTCTTGTTGGTGAATTTCGGGTTCTGCCCATATATCAGGAATTTATTAGTTCCGCCTTTGCTGTGCAGAACAGACCAACGTATCCCATGAACTCTGTATGCTGCGTGACACACACGACACGCTAAATGTTAATTAGACGCAGCAGAGACACAGCTAACAGCTCGTGGGTACATAAAGAATTGTAATATTCAAATTTCCGCTCCAGTTCCATACAAAGATTTTATTAGTCATACACGACTTCTTTCAGTTATACCTGTTAATCATCATCAGGTTTCGTGACACTAAACGTAACATGTTAAAAATGTGACTCAATTAACGACATTTCGATTTGACATGCTTAAGGCATATTCACTTGCGTGTGTTTTGGTTCTCATGGCACGCAATAACGATTACCATAAAATCTCTTTACGCAATCGTGGACGTAATCTGAATATCACAGTAGTTAACAGTTGCGGAACTGCTCTGTGATTTAAAGAAAAATGAGAGCAACAAAATCAGATGTAAAGATAAAATTTTCCCGAGTTTCGAGTCGCGCCAAGCGATCATTGCCGTGAAACCGTGCATTCGAACAAAAAAAGTGATGTATTTCGTCACAGTGACACGATGATTCGCGTTCCATGGATAGATATTTATTAATAATATGTAGGTCATGTAGTGCAAAAGGATTACATGATTTCATAGCTTTTATACAGTAGACATTTGTAACACAGTAAAAAGATTGTTTGCTAATAGAAGTAAATATCATACAAAATCTATAGTTAAGGTTATAGGAGATATATAAGACCCATTTTCAATTGATACAGGAGTTAGACAAAGCTGTGGACTGCCTCCAATCTTGTTTAGTTCTTAATTTCTTTTATAAATTATACGAGAGTGCAGGAAGAAATTCGGAGGATCTAACATCAAAAATTGAATGCAAACTGGATGGAAAAGGGATGCTCTCGAAAGTAACTGTTAAGCATTTCGAAAAGATTTAGCAGTTACGGCACACAGTATGCAGACAGTACATAAACACAATTATCAAACAAGTAGCTAAGAAAGCAGGACTACAAACATCCTTTGAAAAAACAGATTTCATGACAAAAAATATAACTGCTCCATTAAAATTAAGATATCAACTATGAGAATAGCAGAAAAAACGCAGTTTGTAATATGTCGGAGAAATCATCCAGTCTTATGGAGAAGAAAATGAAGCTATCAGAACGAGATTACGAAATATTGATTCTGCAGTCCATTTAACAGAAGATGTTTGTAAGAAAATAGCCGGCCGAAGTGGCCGTGCGGTTCTAAGCGCTGCAGTCTGGAACCGCGAGACCACTACGGTCGTAGGTTCGAATCCTGCCTCGGGCGTGGATGTGTGCGATGTCCTTAGGTTAGTTAGGTTCAACTAGTTCTAAGTTCTAGGGGACTAATGACCTCAGAAGTTGAGTCCCATAGTGCTCAGAGCCATTTTGTAAGAAAATATTACACTTTAGAGGCAGAAAAATTTATGATTAAAAGCTACCAGTTCGACCAGAACGCACGATTAACTCATAATGGTGCTCTTCGTGTCACGCACATGCACTGAGAGCTGTATGACATGTTTCATTGTTCTGATGGTACATGCCATAGTGTCGAGGAAAAACAAACTGCGTGTAGGTGATGGACATGGTCCCCAAAGATATATGCGTACTGGTGTTGATCCATAGTACCTTCCAGAAAGACGAGTTGCCACAAAGACCTTCCCTCCTGCGGCCTTGGCCTCGGGGTGCAAATTTCGGTCTTCGTCGCGGATGAACAGCATTATCATGCTTGCACGAACGACATACGCAACAGCGTTCGCTGAACGGTCTTTGAGCAAACACTGTTGTAGCCCCTTGTTTCATCTGGCCAGTCTGTTGCTCGACAGTTGCACTTCTATTTGCCCGTCCACATATCCGCAGCCGTCGTTCACTCCTGTCATCTACGACCCCAGGTGCACCACAGTTGGTTCAGTGCTGGTTTCGGACACCGCCTTTTTGTCATACATAGTATACTTTAAACATGGCGGCATGCGAACAGTGTACAGACTTAGCCGTTTAGGAAGTACTTCCACCCTTGGCCCGAAAGCCAATGAGCTTGCACTTTTGGACGTCAGATAAAGAGCTCCGTTTCCGATTTACTACAACGACTGCACTGTATTCCGCGTCCCCCTCCCCCCGCTGTATGTACCCTCCACTGCTACTGCTGCCACCTGCCGTCTTTGAGTGGTTATTACACGTTGACGTAGAAGATGGGCGGTGGGTATATAATGTGACTAGACCGTGTAAAAACATGTAGGAAAAAAATTAAAGGTGAAATTAGAAGATTAATATTCTATTGTCATCAAAACGCAAATCCAATTTGGCTACAAAATTTCATGAAAATCTGGAAGAAATATGCACAAATCAGCAAAAAACTGAAGATAATAAAAACACAGGAGTACAATTAAGAATTATGGAGGTTTACCAGTCAAAACAGTTCCAGGCAGGAAGGAAAGAAAATGGAGCGCAGAAGAGATAAGAGAAAAATGTACTGATGGAGTACTGGAGAGAGGGCAAGCAGTTTTAACGTGGTTCTCAGGTGGCCAGTAATGGAGTATTAATTCTGTGAATTGAGTTTAACACCCTGTTACACGAATGGCTCAGCACCATAGCTACAGGGAAACTTCAGAATGTAAATTAAACATTATAATGGCAAACAAAGTAAGTTCAATCGAATGCTGCACTTCACTTTAGTATGAGACATGTGCATGACGTTGTGTTTCAACAAAGTCGTCAGGTCTCTGTAAACAACGGTCTACCAATCGTTCAGTTGCCGAACATTCGACAACTGCTATTTGAACGTCCTCATCGTCGGAAAATCTGCAGTTGCTGCGAATCAGTTCCTCGATTGTCCGGACATAATCGTCGGCTTCCATTTGAGGTGAGCATCAGCCACGTGTTTGCGGCCTCGGCCACACTGTTTGCATGTTGTCCATCTACCGCCGGAATTTCACCGCCAATCTGTGTGCGATGAAGGAGTCACGGCTACAGAAATCGTAGAGAGTCGCATATTTCAACTTTGGAATACGTTTCCATTTGCGGTGCCATTTCACAGCCGTACTGTGATGCTCCTGTTGCTCGTACGTGAATGTATGTCCGAGTTAACATTGAAATGAACTTCTTAATAACACAGGCACGTCAGTAACGTATTTATTTGCCGATAGCAAGCAACGACGTTGCATTAATACGCCCTCCCCTGTACGTGTATACGAGTACAGGTTGTAGCGCAGGAAAGGCGACATATACAAGTTTGGGTCTGGCCGGCAGCCAAAGCGGTTAAGGCGAGCGCTCACGTAAAGCGGAACATCCGCGTGCGATTCCAGGTCCGACACTAATTTTAACTGTCGTCATTCCCTTATGCAGCTGACGGTTGTTCGTGTTCGCAACTGGGAATACATTTGACGTATTTCATAGTGGCTGTAGCCATCACAGAGCCTGGTTTCACTGCATCGTTCTTCTTAACAACAGACACTGCACTATCACATTTGTAAGCTGTGTCAGTTAAAACTGATGTTGCGAACAAAAACCTATACCTGCATGTATAACAACATATACAGTTTGCTGTACATGTCTACTGTATGCTTGGGTCAGTCGTATTTTGAATTATCGACCCGGCTCAGCTTAGCAAATGTAGCAGTAAATATCCACGGTCGGACGACTCGTCCGGCGTAGCGTAAGTTTGTTTATGGGCCCCTCGTAGAGTTACGACTAAAGTTCTGAGAGCTATGCTGGGTGACTCAATATTATCATTTTTCGTATAACTTAAGCAGTGCACGCCAGGAAAGTTCTCGAGGGGCACGACTGTTATCTTTACCATCTGTAATTGCGGTTTGCAGTGACACCTCGTGGCAATGGCGGGAGCTGCAAGATACCGAGCTGCCCAGTCGGCCTGACTTTGAGCCGAGCTACAGCCACTTGTCCGATATTAACTTCTGTAGTTTTAAAAATATTGAAATAATGTTTTGTCATTGGATGTGCCTCATTTTTCTAAGCTCGCAGATGTATTAAGGTTCGCTTTAATATGAAATTGTGATTTATTGTCGAAGTTCAGAGAGCTGTCACTTAGCCATCTTAGAGATTGTCTGACACTCCGTCATTTCTTGGAGCATTGTCTGTCGTCCTAAGCGACTGTCCATCGCCAAAATGCCTGTACCGGGATTTACCCACACCTGGTTCTCTAATGGTGCAACAGGCTCGCTTGGGGTGGCCACTGCCGCAATGCGCTCTTGGCCCTGGGGCTGCACAGCTTCACAAAGGAATTCACCTCACCTCGCACCAATCCTAGGCGGCCGATTAACTCGCCTACATTACAAACATTAGTGCTGAGCACTCTCTACCTTTCAACTCGGTACGAAGTGCCTTTTGATATGCAAAATCGGTATGAAGCGACGATGCAATGCAACAACGGTTCAAAGCACCCTCTGCTCTGCTACAATTATGCGAAACACCCTGTGCCACGCAAAATCGGTACGAAGCACTCTGGGTCTCGAAACATTGGTAATGACGCTTATGCCAGGCAACATATGCATGGATCACCTTCTGCCAAGCAACATTCTAGGCACAAGCATCCTCTGATACACAACATTGCCGGGTTCGATTCCCGGCGGGGTCAGGGATTTTCTCTGCCTCGTGATGGCTGGGTGTTGTATGTTGTCCTTAGGTTAGTTAGGTTTAAGTAGTTCTAAGTTCTAGGGGACTTATGACCACAGCAGTTGAGTCCCATAGTGCTCAGAGCCATTTGAACCATTTTGAACACAACATTGGTACGAAACACCCTTTGTTTACAAGAGCGGTATGAAGCATCCTGTGCCATCCAACATCGTTCAAAACACCCTCTGCCACAAAAGATAGTTGGGAAGCACCCTCTGCCACCTACCTTTATTATGAAACATGCTCCAGCACATGACATTTGCACAAAGCACTCTCTGTAGTGAAGTACCCTCAGCCACACACAATCCGTATAGAGCTCTCTCCACCAGTCACATTAGACAAAGCACTCTCTGGCTCACAACACTTGTTTATAGCACCCTATGTTACATCAGATCACCACAAAGCACATTTTGCCACAAAAAATTGTTACAATGCACCCTCTGCACATAAAATTGGTAAGAGGCGCACTCCGCAACGCACCATTGGTACAAAGCATCCTCTGCAATATAACAGTGCTATGAAACTCCCTCGTCCGCAGCTCGTGGTCGTGCGGTAGCGTTCTCGTTCCCGCGCCCGGGTTCCCGGGTTCGATTCCCGGCGGGGTCAGGGATTTTCTCTGCCTCGTGATGACTGGGTGTTGTGTGATGTCCTTAGGTTAGTTAGGTTTAAGTAGTTCTAAGTTATAGGGGACTGATGACCATAGATATTAAGTCCCATAGTGCTCAGAGCCATTTGATTTGAAACTCCATCTGCCACGAAAAATCTGTATGGTGTACCAGCCACCACACAGTTTCATATGAAGCACCATCTGCTCATAACATGTAACATTGGTACATAGCACCGTCTGCCATGAAACATGTACGGAACCCCCTCTGCCACATATAGTTGTTAAGAAACACCCTGCGCCATACAGTATTGGCACAAAGCACGTAATGCAACGTAACATCGTTACCAAGGACCCACCACCAGGCAAAACTTTTACAAGCCGTCCTCGGCCATGCAACATTTGTTGGATGCTGCGGCTGCCATGCAACAATGGAATGAAGTACTCTCTGCCAGGGAACATCGCTAAGAAGTACACTCTGTCACGAACGATTGGTAAGACGGAGCCAACTGTGGTACGGCAACCGCCCACGTGTGTTAATGCAACTTCTTGCATGTTCAGCAACATGTAAAACGTCAACCACGACCTGCAACAAATGATGATGTCCAAGTAGGTGTTTTAGCTGCTGTCGCGGCCAATCCGTACGTCACTAGCAGACAAATTGCGCGAGAGTCGGGAATCTCAAAAACGGCGGTGTTGAGAATGCTACATCAACATCGATTGCACCCGTGCCATATTTCTATGCACCAGGAATTGCATGGCGAGGACTTTGAAAGTCGTGTACAGTTCTGCCACTGGGCACAAAAGAAATTACGGGACGACGACAGATTTTTTGCACGCGTTCTATTTAGCGACGAAGCGTCATTCACTAACAGCGGTAACGTAAACCGGCATAATATGCACTATTGGGCAACGGAAAATCCACAATGGTTTCGACAAGTGTAAAATAAGCGACCTTGGCGGTTTAATATATGGTGCGGCATTATGGGAGGAAGCTTAATTGGGCCCCATTTTATCGATGACAATCTAAGTGGTGCAATGTATGCTGATTTCGTACGTAATGTTCTACCGATGTTACTACAAGATGTTTCACTGCATGACAGAATGGCAATGTACTTCCGACATGATGGATGTCCGGCACATAGCTCGCGTGCGGTTGAAGCAGTATTGAATAGCATATTTCATGACAGGTGGATTAGTCGTCGAAGCACCATACCATGGCCCGCACGTTCACCGGATATGACGTCCTCAGATTTCTTTCTGTGGGGAAAGCTGAAGGACATTTGCTATTGCGACCCACCGACAACGCCTGACAACATACGCCAGAGCATTGTCAATGCATGTGCTAACATTACGGAAGGCGAACTACTCGCTGTTGAGAGGAATGTCGTTACACGTATTGCCATATGCATTGAGGTTGACGGACATCATTTTGAGTATTTATTGCATTAATGTGGTATTTACAGGTAATCACGCTGTAACAGCATGCATTCTCAGAAATGATAAGTTCACAAAGGTACATGTATCACATTGGAACAACCGAAATAAAATGTTCAAACGTACCTACGTTCTGTATTTTAATTTAAAAAACCTACCTGTTACCAACTGTTTGTCTAAAATTGTGAGCCATATCTTTGTGACTATTACAGCGCCATCTATCACAAAGCGAAGAAAGTGGTCCAACTAAAACATTCATATTTCTTTACGTACTACACGAATATGTAATAAAAAATGGGGGTTCATATTTAAAAAAACGCAGTTGATATCCGTTTGACCTATGGCAGCGCCATCTAGCGGGCCAACCATAGCACCATCTGGTTCCCCCTTTCAAGCTAGACGTTTCGTTCTTTGTAGTTTTTTCGTTTGACGCTTATTTCGTGAGATATTTGGCCCGGTCACGATCAATGAACCATGCTGTATAAACCATTTGAGTTAATCCATTCCTTGTAACTTTTTATGACATCATCTAACTATCTACTTCTTGTATTCTTAGCATTGAGAATGGCTAGCTTCTAGCCGACACCTAGATCTGCACAATAAAATTTAAAAAAAACGACGACTGATCGCTGCAATCTATAATATACAAGAAATGTAGGTGTCACTCATAAATGATGACGCTTCTTTGAATGAAGAAAGGTTAACAATTTACACAAAAATAAAACGCCAATTCTGTTCGAATTTGGGAACAAAGCCGAAAACCCATAGTATTTTTAATAGTGAAGGACTGGAATGTAAACTTACCAAATGACTTTCTTCCTATTGTTCATCTGAGCAGCCGGCCGCGGAGGTCTCGCGGTTCTAGGCGCTCAGTCTGGTCGCAGGTTCGAATCTTGCCTCGGGCATGGATGTGTGTGATGTCCTTAGGTTAGTTAGATTTAAGTAGTTCCAAGTTCTAGGGGACTGATGACCACAGATGTTAAGTCCCATAGTGCTCAGAGCCATTTGAACCATTTCATCTGACAAGGGAACCTCCCCATCGCACCCCCCTCAGATTTAGTTATAAGTTGGCACAGTGGATAGGCCTTGAAAAACTGAACACAGATCAATCGAGAAAACAGGAAGAAGTTGTGTGGAACTATGAAAAAATAAGCAAAATATTCAAACTGAGTAGTGCATGCGGAGGATAGGCAACATCAAGCATAGTCTGATTTCAGGAGCGCCGTGGTCCCGTGGTTAGCGTGAGTAGCTGCAGAATGAGAGGTTCTTGGTTCAAGTCATCCCTCGAGTGAAAAGTTTACAATCTTTATTTTCGCAAAGTTATGATCTGTCTGTTCGTTCATTGACGTCTCTATTCATTGTAATAAATTTAGTGTTTCTGTTTTGCGACCGCACCGCAAAACCGTGCGATTAGTAGACGAAAGGATGTGCCTCCCCAATGGGAATCGAAAACATTTGATCACAAGATCATAGGTCAACCGATTCCTCCACAGGAAAACACGTCTGATATATTCTATACGACACTGGTGACGGCATGTGCGTCGCATGACAGGAAAATGTTGTCGACGCACCTAACTTGTACACTTGGCGAATGGGAAAAAGATTCTTCTACCTTGCCCGATTTAGGGTTTCTTGTGGATGTGATAATCACTCCCAAAAACGTGATGAAAACATAAAAGTTTGTCACATAAACTGAAAATAAAAAATTAAACTTTTCACCCGAGGGTAGGTTTGAACCAAGCACCTCTCGGTCCGCAGCTGCTCACGCTAACCACGAGACCACGGCGCTATTGAGCTCACTGTAGCCATGTTATGGCCTATCTTGCACATGGACTACTCTGTTTGTATATTTTGCTTATTTTTTCATAGTTCCACACAACTTCTTCCTGTTTTCTCGGTTTATTTGTGTTCGATTTTTCAAGGCCTATCCACTTTGTCAACTTATAACTAAATCTGAGGGGGTTGCGATGCGGAGGTTCCCTTGTGAGCAGTATGAAAATGTTGATAGGCGTGCGTTTCATGGCGAATGACACGTACATGCCTTCGGCTTACCAAACTGACAGTGTGTGATTTGCAAATAAAACAGTTATTACTGACATGAGTAAACAACGAATCTACTGCAAAACACACTGGTCAGTTTACTGTCAGCAGCTGAGAATAATGTGCACCACAGAAATGCGGAAACTAGCCATGTGTGTCTTCTGAGGGAAGAGTTCACATCATTCGAAAAACGTTGTCATGAATGTAGGCCTGCCTTTATCAGCATTACACTCCAGCAGATTAAGTGTATCAAATCATCACATCCTTTCAGGATACTCATAGTTTCAGAGTAATACTGTGCATATTCTTCATTTGTGCAGCCTGTTGTGTAGTTAGTTTGTTGATGCTGATACCATGTTTGCGACCACTGGAAGTCTTCTTTCCGTCACCACGCGCCCGTTAAAACATTCTCATTCAGAGGATTTTCCGAATTTTTGTAACTTAAAGTGAAAATGTGATGTCAACACGCATGTAGCATGTCTGCTGTTACATCCATCGCAGTAAAACTTATGTACTTCAGATCTCGGTCGCTTTTTAACAGGAGCGCAAAGGGGATACATCTGTGGAAATACCCACATTTCAAATTTTTGTAACAAATCGTACGCCAGCATAATAGGCAGAACGTAGACAACCTCGTTTCGCTATGGAAATGAAGTCCCATGCTTCGTTACAGAGCGTAAGGGAACGTCGCGGGAGACATACACTTCCGTACTAGGCAAGTTCCTACTGGAGGTGGTTTGCCGTTGCCTTCCTCCGACCATACTGGGGACGAATGATGATAATGAAGACGACACAACAGCGCCCAGTCATCTCTGGCCAGGTGAAAATCCCCAACCCGCCGGGAATCGAACCCGGGACCCCGTGCTCGGGAATTGAGACCAGGAGCTGCGGACCTCGTTTCACTATATAATATTTAAAATTTTCTGCCTTGCTTCTCGATCACACGATTCTTTCCTCTTTGACTACCCTCGCAACGAATCGTCTGCCACTTCTTGCAACCTGAAGACATTGTGGAGGCAGAAGATATAATCCCAGTGGCTAATGGTTCACCAATCACTGAACTGGACATTATTCTTTAGAAAATAAAAACAATAGCAAAACTATGCAGCAAAACTATACTGATATAAAGGATTGATAAGTATATTGGACTAAACAAAAAAGACTGAGAGCTTAAATGGCGAAAAACTAAACACTACACAGTGACAAAGTTGAGCAGTAAGACAATATTCTTCGGATGGGCAACAGTACCGCTGATCACACGCGCTGGCTGAAAGGAGCAGAAGGGAGGACTGCTTCCCCGCTGCCCGCCTCACCTGTCCCGCAGTGCGGCGCGAGGAACCGAGCCACGTCACCTGGCGCACTCGCATATCGAGTCGCGTCCCAATTTGAGCGGTCGCCCTTAAGCCTGTTAAGTTACAAAAATACACACTTCTCTGCGCCACACCACACGCGCTAGGCGCGTCTCATTTTGCACCTAGCCTAAAAGGAACCCCTTGAATGCGAGGTCGCAAAAGGCCAATGATGTTTGGGGCATTCGACGCCCCACATTTTGTCTATCATGCAGCCACAATATTGGCTGCTAATGACAAAGGGGCGGGAATGGTGAGCACAACATGAGACTATGGAGCGTAGTTGAACTGCTTAATCGACCAGTAACTCACAACTGTTCTAGGCATGTGTCGTCATCATGGTTTTGATACAAAGCAGAGCAATTGCAACGATAAACAAATGAAACATTGCATTACTTCTTCAAACAAATGTTCAGATGTGTGTGAAATCTTATGGGACTTAACTGCTAAGGTCATCAGTCCCTAAGCTTACACACTACTTAACCTAAATTATCCTAAGAACAAACACAAACACCCATGTCCGAGGGAGGACTCGAACTTCCGTCGGGATCAGCTGCACAGTCCATGACTGCAGCGCCTTAGGCATTACATCTACAACAGCTGCCGCAGTTCTCTCTTCGTTAGAAAGGAACCCAAGGAAATTTGCAGAGTGAGAAAGAAGAGGCAAATGAAATATTAGCTATTCTGCCAGATGAGTCAGAGGAATGTGCAGCGTCGTATACGCTCGACTGTGCGGACAATGTTAATGAGGAGTACCATGATGACGACACATGCCTAGCAAGTGAAGGAGGAGGAGATAAATGTTTAACGTCCTGTCGACAACGATGTCATTAGAGACGGAGCACAAGCTCGAATTAGGGAAGGATGGGGAAGGAAATCGGCAGTGCTCTTTCACAGGAACCATCCCGGCATTTGTCTGAAGCGAATTAGGAAAATCATGGAAAACCTAAATTATGACGGCCAGACGCGGGTTTGAACCATTGTCCTCCCGTATGTTAGTCTAGTATGCTAACCACTGCGCCACCTCGCTCGGTCCTAAAACATGAAAGCGATATTGAAACAGGTAACGAGCCATATGGTACATCTTCCTTGCCGGACAGGGAGCCGCAAATCCCATCTCCCGTGCAACGAAGTAAAGGACAATCTTTATCCAAGAAACGCTTGCTAAACGTAATTACCTATATGGAAAATCATCCGCAGCGCAGTAAAATAACAATTACGAACAAATTTCGAGCAAGTCCGCAGCAATATGACCGTGTAATGCATAAGAAAAACTGTGGATATTTAAGGGAGGACAAATCGCACTTACAATAACTGATGTTTGTGCGTTTCCAGGATGCTCGATACAATTTACAGTTTGTGCATCACAGTAACCTACTGCGTTATGCACATCTAAGTGCATGCGACATAGATTGCAGTGATTTCATGGGAAGCAGGGGACGGTTGTAGAACTTCAAACGGTGCTACGGAATTGGAAGACTGAAGATAACGAAATTTCAAACAAAGCGTCAACTGCGGAATCGGCCCGAAAATTTGTAGATGAGATAACAAACTTATCCCATCCTTCAATAATGACATTGTTTTCAACTCTGACCCTGGAAATTAGAAGTACCAGGAGAGTTGTGACAAAATCTACTATCTTCAGTGCCTTAACACCTCCGTATACAATTACGCCGAATGTTAAGCTGGACGGTAAATTAGCAGGAAAATTACACAGGAAAATGATGGAAAAACTTTTTGCTGAAAATATCTTATTCTTATGATTTTTAGGGTGGGAAATCCAAATATGATACTTAAAAAACTGTATGACCCACCATTTCCTCACATTTTACAGTTAAATTTATTAAATTAAGTGATTTTTACAGAATTTAACAGCGTCTGTATAGTCAAAATAATTTATAAAGGAGGTGTAATGAATGTAGATGACGTTGGTAGCACTGTTGAAAAACATTTGCTGGCAGAAAAAGTCTATTCTATTTTTGTATTAACAGATGGTGTTTTGTTTACTGTCAACCTAACCTCGCTTTCCCATTTCCTGTACATGTGCTCAGTACAATGTCCAATCGTCGTTGTAAAAACTCTGCTGACAATTTTTGTCATATTTGTGGTGAATTTGTGATTAAAAACACCAAAGAAACATTACGGACTTTGTGAAAAATGTGTATCTATCACCCTTTGTATCTGAACTTGGTGATCACGATTAATCTTGGGCGCCACATAAGGTATGTTATGTGTGTGTTGAAGATCTGAGAAAATGGTCCAAAAAGGAGAGGAAAGCCTTTAGATTTTCTGTTCCTATGATATCGAGGGAGCCAAGAAATCATTCTGATGATTGTTACTTTTGTAGTGTTGATATTACTGGTCATAATTCGAAAAAAAGAGACGGTAATAAGCTACCCTAACCTTCCGTCCGCCATCCGACCATTAGGGCATGGTGTATATTTTCCGGTTCCTGAACCACCAGATGATTTAAATTCTATTCCAACAGAAGTATTTTCTGATGTACAATGTGACTTAGATGAACCAGATGATGATGAATTCCATTGTAATACAGAAAGTCTAGAGCGCAAATTGTTTACTCAGTCCGAACTTATCGATTTGGTTAGGGATCGGGACTTAACGAAAGAAAAAGCTGAATTGCTTGGCTCTAGCTTATAAGAAAAGAACTTATTGGCAGTTGGAACCAGCATATACATTTATAGAAAGTGAGAGCAGCAGTTTCCCTATGTTTTTCAACAAGAAGGTGACTTAGTGTATTGTTCAGACATTCCCGGTCTGATGAATGAATTTGGTATTGAATACAAAAAGAAACACTGGAGGCTGTTTACTGACTGACCCAGAACTAGTTTAAAGGCTGTTTTATTACACAGTGGTAACATTTATGCATCTGTACCTGTTGGACATTCTGTACATATGAAAGAAATCTACGGAAACCTAGAACTAGTGCTAAATCAAATAGGCCATTTTGCTTATGGTTGGATGATATGTCGCGATCTAAAAGTAACATGAATGCTCCTTGGCCAGCAAGGTGGCTTTACCAAATATCCATGTTTCTTGTGTGAATGGGACAGTAGGGCTAGGTATCAACACTGGTGCAGAAAGAACTGGCCTACCAGGGAGTCCTTAAAATTTGGCGAGAAGAACATTCTACGCATAAACCTTGTAGATCAAAGAAATGTACTCCTACCACCTCAGCATATAAAGGTAGGCCTAATGAAACAGTTTGTAAATGCTTTGCCTACAGATGGACCATGTTTTAAGTATCTGTGCCAGAAGTTTCCACACCTTTCTGAAGCTAAACTAAAAAAGCGTCTTCGTTGGACCTGATATTAGAAAACTGATGTTTGATGTTAACTTTGAATCCACAATTACCTTAAATGAGAAAAAAGAATGGGTATCATTCAAGCAAGTCGTTACAAAGTTCTTAGGACATGAAAAGGACCCAGAATATGTTTCTATTATAGCTACAGTGTTAAAGACGCAGAAAACTTCAGGTTGTTTAATGAGCCTTAAAGTTCACGTTTTGAACACTCACCTTAATTACTTTCAAGACAATATGGGAGATGTTAATGAGGAGCTAGGAGAGCGTTTTCACCAGGACATTAAAGCGATCGAAAGACGCTACCAAGGCCACTGGAACACCAACATGATGCGGGACTACTGTTGGTCACTTCACAGAGAAGTTCAGCAAGCGACTCATCGTAGAAAAAGCTACACAAGAAGCTTCAAAGAAAAAAGAGAAAGAAAATACAAACCAATTCCAGCTGAAAATTGTAATCTCTATTAACACATATCGTTATTTTAAGTAGCTTACTGTAAATACAAACCATGCTTATCTTGTAACAAGGGGTTTTATTAATTTTCCCGTTTACCGTAGAGCATAGGATTTTTATACTATATCATAAAAAGCATATTGCTCGAAAATTATTGATTATACAAAAAAAATAAGCCTAGATTTGGATTCAGCTCATAAAAATCTATAAAGATCAGCTATCAAAGTAAAAACAGTTGTTCAAAATATATTTTCGTTGGCCTGTGTTATTTATTGTGCTATGAGAAGTTGGAGGTGCTCTGGTCCTTATTATTCTTTCTTCCGCTCGCGCTCTTGCAAGGGCAGTAAGGAATATTTCCGTGATAGTAAGAAAGAGTGGGAAAATTGGGGGTAAAAGAATTATAGCTATGGTATGAGCTCTGCTTTTGGTCGATAGCTGATCAAAATAATTTGTTTTTGCTTCATTCGTGGTCTGTGTCCAAAAATCAAGAAGTTCGCCTTCGATGTTGATGGTACGAACCATTGTCATCACTGTAGGTGCCATTTTTCATTCGGTGTTTATGGTGCAAGTTGGTGGTTTGTTTCGAACGTTTCTTGAATGTCGACGATGTCCATTTTGTGAAGTGTAATATATAAATCCCATAGAAGATTGATCTCTGCACCTTTTCTGCCGCCCTCTTGATGCCTATGGTGAGTCAATATCCGTTAATACTTTTCCTATCATAAGTTGTCATTGTCATGCAACACCTTCAAATGAGCTTTACTAAAGATTAAACTTGCGACCTCGCACTCAAAGGGTTCCTTATATATCATCTTGTAACCTCCTGTAGTCACTTTACGATGACACTTCCCGTACGCCACAGCACCCTCAACAATCAGCCGCCGCTCACTGCTCATCCTGTCCGTCAGGTCTTTCGCGTCTATAGAGAACTAGAGCGCTCCTGTCACACCTACGTGGAGCATTGCTGACGATACTCGTGTCTCCGATGAACATTCACTATCGAGGACAGTAGAATGGATTCTATTACTTAAACAGTCTTCGAGCCACTCACAATATCTGGGAATCCATTCCGTATACACGTACCTTCTTAACCATTTGCTGTGGGACACGGTGCCGAAAACCTTCTGGAAATCTAGGAATATGGAGTCTGCGACTCACCTGATTACAGATCAAAGCGTTACATGTGTAAAACATTACAGAAAGTGACGAAAAAGGATTTGTATAAGACCTCACTTTCTTTGGGATTATAAATTTCTAAATATTTGTTTGGTGCTTGTTATAGAGTATATGTCCGAAAGAACAGACACCTTGTGTGATCCAGTGGCCATTCAAATGCTATAATAATATAATAATAAAGGCTGCAAATATTCGTTCTTTTCAGTGCTCGAAAGCGTTTTTCTTTTAAAAAGGGGGAAACATTCTTTAGGTATTTATTATTCGGTTTCTAGGCTTAGAAACTGTCTGTTCTCCGATATGTGCTTTAGCAGTATAAAATTGTAGCTTGACAACAGAGCCATCCAAAACGTACTAGTCCCCCCCATTTTTTCTTCGCACAGCTGTTCTCTTCCGCAGTATCCTCGTGTCTAAGGTCCCTTGTAACTTCAAGTGGCTCTGAGCACTATGGGACTTAACACCTGTGGTCATCAGTCCCCTAGAACTTAGATCTACTTAAACCTAACTAACCTAAGGACATCACACACATCCATGCCCGAGGCAGGATTCGAACCTGCGACCGTAGCGGTCGCGCGGTTCCAGACTGTAGCGTCTAGAACCGCTCGGCCACTTCGGCCGGCTTCTCTTGTTGAATAACAGTTCAGGATGTAATGTGATTTAACTGAACAAAAAGACAAAATTTTGACATAGATTTATCCGCTTATTGTACCCTCACCTGTAGAAATATGCTGAACTTCTACCGTTCTCATATGGAGAAATAACTGGCGGAGTTTACTGGACACAGTACGTCTGGAAACGTTTTTGCCGGATTTCTAAATTTAGGGGCTTACTTTCATCATTTTACTCTAAGTATCGTACCGAGAAAATGGTTTCTTATCGCTTTACACAAGGCTTTTAGTGAATTGGTTACTTTTTTCGTGTTGCCTATTTATAACGAGTCTTGCAGAGAAACATTCACTGCTGCATAATATTTTATGCACGTTCCTGCAAGTTACGGTAATGGATCTACATCAGTGGATGATCAGCAATACTTCTACATGTTAGCTGCAGTTCATTAACAATTATTAATTGGTATTAATAATGATAAATTGTTATTTAAATATACTGAAATTGCTCGATTACTCCAGTACTGGGGAAGTAGAAACATTTGAATCCGTCACAGGCGTTAAACAAGGGTATGTAGTTGTCCATACCTCATTCTCAGTATTTACTGACGCTGTCAGTCAGCTCTCCAAAGCATTATTCTCGCCACGTGTAGATTTTGTGTTAGTAGAAGAGCCAACATCGTTGTACGAGTGGAGGCCGAAATGCACGCGTTTTAGCTTACGCAGGCTGGCGTGAGGAGGGAAGAACTATACTGACCTGAGGTCTGGAACATGACAAGGAATTAAGAGTTCAGAAAGCGGACATAATTAGTTTGATACTTAACTTCAACCCATTAATGATGAACGGCGCTCTTGACGGTACATGATTCACAATATTATCTGTTCAGAAAATATTCTTAAAGTAATTATAGTAACTGAATATGGCGCCTTGCTAGGTCGTAGCAAATTACGTAGCTGAAAGCTATGCTAAACTGTCGTCTCTGCAATTGAGAGCGTATGTAGACAGTGAACCACCGCCAGCAAAGTCGGCTGTACAACTGGGGCGAGTGCTAGGCAGTCTCTCTAGACTAGACCTGCCGTGTGGCGGCACTTGGTCTGCAATCACTGATAGTGGCGACACGCGGGTCCGACGTATACTAACGGACCGCGGCCGATTTAAAGGCTAACACCTAGCAAGTGTGGTGTCTGGCGGTGACACCACAGTAGAAATGGGGTAAAGGATTGACAGGGGATTACTAAACCTCAAAAGATTAAGGCCTAGAAGAAAGCTATCTTCACGCGGCGTTTTAACCAAGCTTTAAATTAATCTTATAAAAATATTAGCTCTGATCTCAAAAATATTCATACTCTGATAAAAGATTCAGAAGTCGCCCTAAAGTGACGTGTACCAGTTTTTGTAATACTGACAGACTTATGACTGTGCCATTTACACCATCACAGAAGGCTCCTAATTTTCCGCCGGGCATAGAATGTTTCCTCCACTTAAGATGTCACCAGCTCTATCTGACGAAAATGTATCTTCCATAAAATAGTAACACAGTCTGATCAACAGAACAGTTTGCATTGCTTCTAGCACCGAAACGTCAGCAATGAAACATAATCTTCAGTGGACTGTTCAAGTGGTTCGTATGCCACACTCTGGTCGATCTAAGAAGGATCACACATTGACGCCAACCTACTATCAAAAACACGTCGTAATACCGCCATAGACTCACTGTCGGTGTGGTAGTTTGCATATTTGTGAATGAAATAACCGTTGGTACTTTCAGTAGTTGTCCGTTCTCTGCAAAATGTTTGCAGTATTCTGTTACATAGACGATGGCTCAGTGATGACCGTTACTGACTTCCACGCCGAAGACTTGGGTTCAGTACCTCGTAGTACGAGGAATTTTTTCCTTGGGAGGAGGAATTTAATGGCCCGCGATGAGCCTAAAATGTTAATTGGGGAGCTACGTGAGTTTGACGTTGTGGGTCCAAGGTCTGGGAGCTGATAATGGCCCGGAGAGCGGTGTTCTAACCACACGTAACTCTATCTTACGCTCGCATTCGAGAGAACAACGGTTCAAATGCCCATTAGGCCCTAATTCGTTCCAGGTAATTGGCTGGACGGTTCCTTTGAAAAGGGCACGGCCGATTTCCCATCCTTTCGTAACACAAGCTTGTCGCTTGTCTTTAATGACCGTGCTGTCGACGGGACGTTAAACTCTAATTACCTCCTTCCCTCGATGGTACTAATTGCTTGAAAATTTCGGAACTTGTAGTGATCGACATTTTAAAGAGTGGCATTTGCATATTGGATAAAAATGAACTACAATATCTTAAACTGCACTTGAGCGCGGCTTTTGAATATTAATTAAAAATGATTAGGAGTGCCAGCAAGAAAAATTCAAGAAAATTAGTCATAAATACACTGACAGAAAAAAACTGCAACACCAAGGAGGAGTTGTGCGACATAAACGGAAGTTGGTAGGCGGCTGGTGTCCATTCAAGTTTCGCACCAGAGTCGCGCTAGTAGGGCCATTATGAGGATCCAAATCAGGTTTGCTTTAAATACACGCTACAACGATCGTGAGCGTTAGCTAGCTGTAAGATTGGATGTGGTGAGTTGATGTTAGTCAAAAATAATTTTAAGGCGACAAAGACGCCATTAGCAACACCTCACTGAGCTCCCAGCCATTTTCGACTTCAGTGGTGTCAAGCGAGAGCTCATTGCAGATGATGGTAGGTGTTTGTTGTGTTTGGTGACAAAAGCTGGTTCTGCCTGAGTGCAAGTTGTGAGGTACTGGGCGAATTGTGACGCCTAAGTTTGGAGTTGGCGTGGCCGCACAGGCGACTAGGCCAGCCGTGGCCCGACAGCAAGCACATGGTGCCTAACGTTGGCCGCACGAGAGGGCTAGCCTCAGTGCACGGTCCAGCCACGTGGCTCGCAATTCCATGGTGCCGCTGTGTCGATGAAGGAGACACGCTGGGAGTGCCAAAGATGGCGGAATTTGTGAAACCTTAATGGCAGACATTTCACAGTTCGTATAGAAATTAATAGTAGCCAGATGAATGGTGATACCTCAAAAAGAAACAAGTACATTACCATTATATGCACGACGATTCTGATGGTGTAATCAGATTTTCAATGTATTTATTAGATTAAAGGTTAGTATATGATGATAAATCATACAAGTAACACTCAGCAACGAGTTTCAAAATCTAAACAGTTCTTCCGATTTCGTCGATGTACATGTCTTTAGAAAGCTATTAGTGTAAACCTCATTTGGCATGAATTACAGGCATGTAACTTAAATAGTACGAGTTATTGGAGATCAAAGTGGCCGATTACTATCGATCGCGTCAGGCCATAAGTCACACGAAAAAAAGATAGCAGCATGGTTATAAATATATTTATTCATCTATGTCTTTGTTTACATCCGATATATACTATTTAAGAAGAAATTGGTTAAATATTTACTGTCTTTTAGAAGGCACAGAGACATTAGGCTACTGGCCTCCCTTTTGTTGATATTCCTTTGATATAAGTTTCTTTAATTTGTTTCTGTATTTAGTAATGTGTGTTAGGGCGTGTTCATCGTCCAGCCGGAGGAATATTTATTTAATCTGAAGTTATTTAAATGTAAATCCAGTATTTTGTATGTGTTTCAATATGTTTGTGAGTGCACATTGGCTTGGAGACATGGAGGGAGCCCTCTAGCCAATCACAGCGCTCGTTACTAAGAGAGACGTATGGAGGTTGGGGAGGAGCATCGTTTCCGTAGAGGAGAGAAGGTAGTTGTGAGCGGTGCGGCAGTACTGGACGAACGGCACAGGACACGAGAAGCGCTGGAAGCGACGGCGCGAAGGATGCGGAGTCGGCAGAAAGACTAGGACAGTGGAGCAGTTTGCGCATGGTCACAGAGAATACGACTATTTCAGAGTGCCGGACTGTGCTCTTGTGTGATTTCCGTTGCTTCTGCAGTGAAGACGTAGTATACGTTCAGAAGTGAATATCTCCTGAGCTATGTTGTTGTTCATAACTAATTATGTGAAGTTTTAATTAATCTATTGTTTCCCTGTTATTCAACTTATATTTTATTTAATTGCTGGACCATCGGCAGTGGTGAAGTGTTTTGCAGAAATATACCGCATTCTCAAAAGTACTTCTGCTATCGTACTCATCATTTAAAGTCGTTAAGATAGTACCTGCAAATTTTATTTAATTGCAATCTTTCATTTACAAATTTATATGTTACATTCATAATTCGCAATTGCCGAGTGATAGAAACCTTTGACCATTCGATTCATGTATGGATTCTTATGGTATACTGTAGACTCAGCATAATTTGGCCTGTAATGTGGCAACTATGTATCCCAGCCCCTAGACAACGAAACCAACCAGAACTTTTAATATTGCAACTCTGAGTCGGACGGTATGTAGTTGAGGGCCACACACCACATCACACCATTTTCATTTGAATGCCATGACAGTGGTGGCCTGTGTTGGTTAACAGGAGGTCGGTGTAGGGCCTACAACCAACCTGTCTGCGTGCTGCACACCTGGAGTTATGGCCTGGCGTGCGATTTCGTTCAACAGCCGTAGCACTTTCGTGGTTATTCCACACACCGTGTCTACAAATTTGTACGTCAGTCTGTTGATTTGACCTGAGGTACTGCCATTCGTGAACAGCATTCCAGGAGGTCTTTTCCGACTGGATAAGGCTCGTTCCCATACCGCTGTTGTAGCCCAATATGCTCTTCTGGTTGTCGAGAGCTCACCTCGGCCTGCACAATCACCAGATCTGTCTCCAATCGAGTACGTATTGAACATCATTGGACGACAACTTCAGCGTCATCCACAAACAGCATTAATCGTCTCTGTATTGATCGACCAACTGCAACTGTCATCGAACTCCATCCCACAAACTGACGTATGGTACATGTACAACACAACTCACGCATGTTTGCATACTTGCATTCGACATTCTGGTGGTTGCACCGGATATTAAAGTACCAGCATTTCACATTTGCAATGGCTAATCTCGCACTTACATTAACCTGTGATCTTGAAGTGTTAATCACTTACATATGAAGGGCATATTTCAATAGTGGTACAAGTCCATTTTTGTTAATATTGAGACACAGAGTCATAAAGTTAAATGAGCGCTGAAAAATCTGCAGTTGAGATACCAGAAATATTTAAGCATATGGTTTCTTGCTAGAGATGAACCTTTGTTTCTGTTTGTTTGGCTTATCAACTTCAGAAGCGTTATAGACAGAAAAGTGGAGGTAACGGACTTGTACCACTACTGAAATAAGCCCTTCATATGTAATGTATTCCTGGAAATTCATTACTCTACATTAGTTATTTTTTGGTGTTTTGATTTTTTCCCGTCAGAGTATTTATTTTTAGAAGGAAAATGCATCTGGACCATGATTGTTGACATAAATTTATAACTTACTTTATTCGTAGGAAAAGGAAATGATAATTTGGCCATTGTCAGTTACAAAATTCTAAAGGTCGTTACAATGGTGTTTAAATCGTCGATGCAATGAGACAAACGGAATTAGCGAGAGGACTCAAATGAGAGCTTCAGTGCATTTTACCGGCTGCTATCAGCCGTGCTGCAGGCAGCTGGCGGGCTGTAATCGGCGGGCGAGGCGCGTATGGTCGCGATCGCAGATGCGTGTCCCGCAACCAGGTGCCGTATGTCCCCTGTCGGCAGCAGGTCTCATCTTTTCCGTGTCATCCTTCCTGGCTCGATCATAACTTCGCATCCGAGACCACCTCCCCGCGTCCTCCAGAGCTATGACCCTGGGCGTGGCCTTAACACTCAATTGACTGTCTCATAGGCTGCTTCTGGTCAATCGCATTATAGCTCAATATCATTGTTAAACATTTTTGTCAGATTTCTCACGGTAAGAAGGGAAGACCACACACAGACCTTATTGTGGGCAGAATGCTTTCACTGAACAAGCTCCACGTCGCCATTTAAGAGTACATGGTGAGCCAGGAGGAAAGGAAACGCTTTGAGGAGTGATAGTCTTAGCGATTCTGAACAAAAATCTTCATATGAACATATGTCCTGTTCTTAACAGTTTCTGAGGAAAGCTCACTCATTTGTTACATAGTTTAATTCTTAATTTCTTTGCGTGTTTTTGGTACTTGCATTGTTTAATTCATAAATTTCGGGTGTATTATAGTATTTGAGAGTGTAGCATCGCGTTTTAGTACCTGAATAGTGTAAAATCGCGTAGTCTCCTTCCGCCGCCGAGCAGTGTGTCAGCAGTGCGCAAGTAGCAGCATTACTGTATTTACTAGGCAATCTTGTATTCTAATAACCGTTTAAATTTTGTGTCGATTTGTTTGTGCTCTCTGTAGATTAGTTCAGACGTTCTTTGCACAACAGTTTTTAGCATGGATAGGGACTGCAACTGCTGTGTTCGGATGCAGGCTGAGTTGGCATCCCTTCGCTCCCAGCTTCAGGCAGTGTTGGCTTCGGTCACACAGCTTGAGGCTGTTGCCAATGGGTATCACTGTGGGGTTGCGGATGGGGGTTTGTCGGGGATGGCCAGCTCGTCCCACGCATCCCCCGATCGGACTACGACTGTGGCTGCCCGGGCTACTGCCCGCATTGAGGCTGATCCCTCACCTATGGTAGAGTGGGAGGTCGTCTCGAGGTGTGGCAGGGGGCGAAAGACATTCCGGAGGGCTGAACGGAAGGCCTCTCCGGTTTGTCTGACGAACCGGTTTCAGGCTCTGTCTCAGGCTGATACTGATCTTCGGCCTGACATGGCTGCTTGTCCTGTTCCAGAGGTTGCCCCTCAGTCTGCAATATCCGGGCGGTCGCAGGGGTGGGCTTAGTGGTAGTTGGGAGCTCCAACGTCAGGCGCATAATGGGGCCCCTTAGGGATATGGCAGCAAGAGAGGGGAAGAAAACCAATGTGCACTCCATGTGCACACCGGGGGGAGTCATTCCAGATGTGGAAGGGGTCCTTCCGGATGCCATGAAGGGTACAGGGTGCACCCATCTGCAGGTGGTCGCTCATGTCGGCACCAATGATGTGTGTCGCTATGGATCGGAGCAAATCCTCTCTGGCTTCCGGCGGCTATCTGATTTGGTGAAGACTGCCGGTCTCGCTAGTGGGATGAATGCAGAGCTCATCATTTGCAGCATCGTCGACAGGACTGACTGTGGACCTTTGGTACAGAGCCGAGTGGAGGGTCTGAACCAGAGGCTGAGACGGTTCTGCGACCGTGTGGGCTGCAGATTCCTCGACTTACGCCATAGGATGGTGGGGTTTCGGGTTCCGCTGGATAGGTCAGGAGCCCACTACACGCAGCAAGCGGCTACTGGGGTAGCAGGGGTTGTGTGGCGTGGACTGGGCGTTTTTTTTTTATGTTAGATGGCCTCGGGCAAGTACAGAAAGGGCAACAGCCTCAAAGGGTGCGGGGCAAAGTCAGGACATGCGGGGACCAAGCATCAATCGGTATTGTAATTGTAAACTGTCGAAGCTGCATTGGTAAAGTACCGGAACTTCAAGCACTGATAGAAAGCACCGAAGCTGAAATCGTTATAGGTACAGAAAGCTGGCTGAAGCCTAAGATAAATTCTGCCGAAATTTTTACAAAGGCACAAACGGTGTTTAGAAAGGATAGATTGCATGCAACCGGTGGTGGCGTGTTTGTCGCTGTTAGTAGTAGTTTATCCTGTAGTGAAGTGGAAGTGAATTGTTATGGGTGAATAATTATGGGTGGAGGTTACACTCAACAACCGAGCTAGGTTAATAATTGGCTCCTTTTACCGACCTCCCGACTCAGCAGCATTAGTGGCAGAACAACTGAGAGAAAATTTGGGATACATTTCACATAAATTTTCTCAGCATGTTATAGCCTTAGGTGGAGATTTCAATTTACCAGATATAGACTGGGACACTCAGATGTTTAGGACGGGTGGTAGGGACAGAGCATCGAGTGACATTATACTGAGTGCACTATCCGAAAATTACCTCGAGCAATTAAACAGAGAATCGACATCTTGGACCTACTGATAACAAGCAGACCCGAACTTTTCGACTCTGTATGAGCAGAACAGGGAATCAGTGATCATAAGGCCGTTGAAGCATCCCTGAATACGGAAGTTAATAGGAATATAAATAAAAGGGAGGAAGGTTTATCTGTTTAGCAAGAGTAATAGAAGGCAGATTTCAGACTACCTAACACATCAAAACGAAAATTTCTGTTCCGACACTGACAATGATGAGTGTTTATGGAAAAAGTTCAAGGCAATCGTAAAATGTGTTTTAGACAGGTACGTGCCGAGTAAAACTGTGAGGGACTGGAAAAACCCACCGTGGTTCAACAACAAAGTTAGGAAACTACTGCGAAAGCAAAGAGAGCTTCACTCCAAGTTTAAACGCAGCCAAAACCTATCAGACAAACATAAGCTAAACGATGTCAAAGTTATCGTAAGGAAGGCTATGCGTGAAGCGTTCAGTGAATTCGAAAGTAAAATTCTATGTACCGACTTGACAGATAATCCTACGAAGTTCTGGTCTTACGATAAATCAGTAAGTGGCTCGAAACAGCATATCCAGACACTCCGGGATGATGATGATGGCATTGAAACAGAGGATGACACGCGTAAAGCTGAAATACTAAACACCTTTTTCCAATGCTGTTTCACAGAGGAAGACCGCACTGCAGTTCCTTCTCTAAATCCTTGCCCAAACGAAAAAATGGCTGACATCGAAATAAGTGTCCCAGGAATAGAAAAGCAACTGGAATCACTCAACAGAGGAAAGTCCACTGGACCTGACGGGATACCAATTCGATTCTACACAGAGTATGCGAAAGAACTTGCCCCCCTTCAAACAGCCGTGTACCGCAAGTCTAGAGGAACGGAAGGTTCCAAATGATTGGAAAAGAGCACAGGTAGTCCCAGTCTTCAAGAAGGGTCGTCGAGCAGGTGCGCAAAACTATAGACCTATATCTCTGACGTCGATCTGTTGTGGAATTTTAGAATATGTCTTTTGCTCGCGTATCATGTCGTTTTTGGAAACCCAGAGTCTACTCTGTAGGAATCAACATGGATTCCGGAAACAGCGATCGTGTGAGAGCCAACTCGCTTTATTTGTTCATGAGACCCAGAAAATATTAGATACAGGTTCCCAGGCAGATGCTATTTTTCTTGACTTCCGGAAGGCGTTCGATACAGTTCCGCACTGTCGCCTGATAAACAAAGTAAGAGCCTACGGAATATCACACCAGCTGTGAGGCTGGATTGAAGAGTTTTTAGCAAACAGAACACAGCATGTTGTTATCAACGGAGAGACGTCTACAGACGTTAAAGTAACCTCTGGCGTGCCACAGGGGAGTGTTATGGGATAATTGCTTTTCACAATATATATATAAATGACCTAGTAAATTGTGTCGGAAGTTCTATGCGGCTTTTCGCGGATTATGCTGTAGTATACAGAGAAGTTGCAGCATTAGAAAATTGTAGCTAAATGCGGGAAGGTCTGCAGCGGATAGGCACTTGGTGCAGGGAGTGGCAACTGACCCTCAACATAGATCAATGTAATGTATTGCGAATACATAGAAAGAAGGATCCTTTATTGTATGATTATATGATAGCGGAACAAACACTGGTAGCAGTTACTTCTGTAAAATATCAGGGAGTATGCGTGCGGAACGATTTGAAGTGGAATGATCACATAAAATTAATTGTTGGTAAGGCGGGTACCAGGTTGAGATTCATTGGGAGAGTCCTTAGAAAATGTAGTCCATCAACAAAGGAGGTGGCTTACAAAACACTCGTTCGACCTATACTCGAGTATTGCTCATCATTGTGGGATCTGTACCAGATCGGGTTGACGGAGGAGATAGAGAAGATCCAAAGAAGAGCGGCGCGTTTCGTCACAGGGTTATTTGGTAACCGTGATAGCGTTACGGAGATGTTTAGCAAACTCAAATGGTTCAAATGGCTCTGAGCACCATGGGACTCTACATCTTAGGTCATAAGTCCCCTAGAACTCAGAACCACTTAAACCTAACTAACCTAAGGACATCACACACACCCACCCCGAGGCAGGATTCGAACCTGCGACCGTAGCGGTCCCGCGGCTCCGGACTTCAGCGCCAGAACCGCACGGCCACCGCAGCTGGCAGCAAACTCAAGTGGCAGAGTCTGCAAGAGAGGTGCTCTGCATCGCGGTGTAGCTTGCCCGCCCGGTTTCGAGAGGGTGCGTTTCTGGATGAGGTATCGGATATATTGCTTGCCCCTACTTATACCTCCCGAGGAGATCACGAATGTAAAATTAGAGAGATTCGAGCGCCAGGTTTCGAGAGGGTGCGTTTCTGGATGAGGTATCGAATATATTGCTTGCCCCTACTTATACCTCCCGAGGAGATCACGAATGTAAAATTAGAGAGATTCGAGTGCGCACGGAGTCTTTCAGACAGTCGTTCTTCCCGCGAACCATACGCGACTTGAACAGAAAAGGGAAGTAATGACAGTGGCACGTAAAGTGCCCTCCGCCACACACCGTTGGGTGGCTTGCAGAGTATAAATGTAGATGTAGATGTAGATGTAGACGTAGAAAGTAACAAAAACAATGGAGAACAGATCAAATGCAGTGATAGTAAATGAACTGTTGTGATCTAATGTTTTATTTGTGTATATTTCTTTACACAATATGTTCAAATAGTCCACCGTCAACTGAAATACATTTTGCAGTTCTTGTAGACGGCTGCTGCGTTCCTGATCTCAGCACATTCGTATGGTTCTTTACATGAGCACATGCAAGTAAAGCTCGAGTGAGAAGTTTTTCCTTCGTCTCCACTCCGCACTTGCAGACTTCACTGTTAAGCCAAACCCAGAAATAGCAGTCTAATGGAGTAAGATCGGTTGAACTCTGTGGCCAAGAAATGACTCCACGCTGACCGATCAAACGCCCATATGTTTCAGTGAGGTACTGTGTCACTGGTGATACGGAATGTGCAGGAGTTCCGTCGTATTGAAAGTGCATACGATTTGGTGTTGCCAAAGAAATATACTCCGTATTATGGTTACACATTTTGAAGGAAATCGTGATAGCATACACCATTAAGATGGTCATCTAACAAAGGGGACTTCGTCAGTAATACCGCATTGAAATGGTCAGTAAAGACAACACTACATAACCTGTAAGGTTTTGCGGACAGAACAATAACTGTGTAAGCTGTAACAATTTTGATTTGATGTTGCAATCTTATAACAGAAATACGTGCATTTACACCGTTCACAATGTGACAGTGTTACGACAGTTGTCAAACGAACGTATCTCGTCCTCACAAAGTGAAGTAATCCTAAACACAACAATAGTAAATTTTAACTAGAAGTTTCTTTACAAAATTATTCTTACGACTATGTCATGATGTTGGGCAGTACTACGATAAATCGTATGAATCCAGTTCAAAGTTCAATATTATTTAGGAAAGCAATCACGTCTGTGGAGGATGGTTAGATTTGTCACAAGTTGAGCATAAGATTACCCAAGGTCGCTCGAGTTTACAGTGGACGCAAGCTGGTGAACCAACAGGTTTATGCCTCTGCTCACGGTATTTACCCTAGCTGCGATGAGCTGTTGTCTGCATGACTGCCCTCGTCCTCCGAAATTCCTATAAAAACTAATTAAGCCTTTACTGATTTTTACAGCAGAAACTCTCCCTATGTTTCTCGTTATGTGAGAAAACATGTACCCACCCTTGGTCTTGTAATATGGCGATATGCACGCGCATGGCTGGAGAAGCATGCTTATTAAAATGACCTCTCAGTGCTCGCAAGAACAATTAACTAACCTGCTGGTTCCTTTCTCCAAAGTTGAGGCTCAACGATGCTACAGCTATTATCTAGCCGAATGTCAGCTACAGTGAACGCAGTGTTCACACAAATTTCTCCTCCACACTATACAGAGCATTATGCGCCCCATTCTGCACTTGACACCAGTTCAGAGAAGAGTCCCTGAAGATTTAGCTGTTGTCTTTCTCGTAGTCGAACTGTCTCCTCACCCAGGTTCTTTTATTCTCCACTTCACGGCTTTTTTCGACCAATAAGAACATTTCTTTTATTTTGTGGAAACTCTCTCTGCAGTTCTACCATTAAACTGCGTCGAAATCTTGACACTTTTCTCCTTCCTACTTCGTTTCCGCCAATTGGAAGTTTTGTGCACATTATAGACATCTAAAAGTTACATGTGTACATCAAATGTGTACCACTCGCTGTTCACGTGATCAACTGCATCACTAGTTTTATTCGTATCCATTTGGAATTCCGAAATGCAGTTTTCTAAAGCTTCTTTCTGTCCTACTTCTGGTGGCCCATTACTTGCTCTCCAGTATGTGTCACCTGTCCAGTCACCGACTCAGGCCGCGTAACGTCCCCTAAGAGGTTTAAATGGTTTCTCCCATGGTGTGGCCTCTGCTTCTGCCCATGCCAGCTTCCACACAAAACGTTTCCTCTCGCTGCTTGTTTCACCTTCTGCTCAATGACATGCATTATACAGCAGTGGTGTATTAATTCCGTCGATTAAGTGTGATCCCTTTTGCATTACATACTTACAGGCAAATCCTCTCCTTACCGCATAAGTAAGTTACCTGTCATATTCACCTTCCTGCTACGATGTATAAAACCATTATCTAAGGTGCGAAATTGACCTTAATTTATTCTGTCACCTTACATATCCTCCTCCCTCGGTGTTCAATTTTGCACTGGGTAAACCAATGGTTGAGGAATTAATTTAAGTCAGTGGAAAATTGTTTGCAACTGCTGACTGTAGGAATTGACATATTAACTGACCAATGTCCTATTTCAATATTTTGATTACCTTAAACAGTGGTTAGATCTAGTGTCCTTATCAAACTTCCTGGCAGATTGAAACTGTGTGCCGGACCGAGACTCGAACTCGCGACCTTTGCCTTTCGCGGGCAAGTGCTCTACCTGCTGAGCCACCCAAGCGCGACCCGTCCTCACAGCCTTACTTCCGCCAGTTGCTCGTCTCTTACTTTCCAAACCTCACAGAAGCTCTCCTGCGAACCTTCCACAACTAGCACTTCCGGAAGAAAGGATACTGCGGAGAAATGGCTTAGCCACAGCCTGGGGGATGTTTCCAGAATGAGTGAAGTTTGGAAAGTAGGAGGCGAGGTACTGGAGGAAGTAAAGCTGTGAGGACGGGGCGTGAGTCGTGCTTGGGTAGCTGACATGGTACAAACCCAATGATTTTCCTGTCATATATGTCATCTGCTTTAGGTATTATTAGTGATGCTTTATCCTCTTGACATACTATCTCTCTCTCTGTTTCTTATAAATGAGCTACACCTTTTACAATTTGGTCATCATCAGTTTTTGTACTACTGTCTATATTCACCGTTAATAACTTCTGTTCCTCATCATCGGTCGATTCCCAGAAAATTAAATCCAAGCATGCTGGTGTTTGTATCCGCTGACCCCCTTAAACCTACTTCAGACTCTTGCTGATCAGAAGTAAGTCTATATACATTTTTAATTATATAATTAACTTCATTTTACGATTGAATCACTTGTGACTGGTCTTCGAACCGTTCATCTCGTCAATTCTGTCTTTTACCTGGGTTTGGTGGCCTCAACTCGATTTCCTGTACCGGATCATTTTGCGTGTTTTGTCCTGTTAAAGCTTGATTTTCCCAACCTTTCTACGTTCTGTCCATTCCATTTCCACCTGAGTACCTTGGATTTTGTTGCTGAAAACATCTGAACCTTCCTGCCTCGTTTGCACGGTGATTATATCTCGGGTCATAGTTACCACCGTAGTTTCTAGGACCAAATCCACTATTGAAACTTCGCGGTCCACCAAAACCATAATTATTATTCGACCTCTGTAAATTTCCAAAACCATAGTTATTGTTGTCATCCCATGGGCGATTACCATTCTTTCCAAAACAGTTACCTCTTCCTACGTTATTATTGCCCTTGTAACTATTATTAAAGCCTAATTGGTTTCTATTATCCCCCCTACCATTTTTTCTCTCACTGCATGTTGTTTCTTCGCGTCATCTTCACTGAAGATGAATTCAAGCTCTCTTAACGTCCCTTTACATGCTTGTATATTATCTCCTGCCCTACCAACCAATGACTGCTGATAATGTAACGGTAACTTCATTGTGTACATACCCATCACTTCCCCATCACTGTATGGATAATCCAAACACTGATTCTTTTTTGTCCGTCTTCGAAAAATCTAACTGGTTTATTTTCTCTTGAATTTTTGAATAACTCTTTCTATAACAATTCGTACTTTATTCTATTTTGGGTTTCCATGGACCAGTATCGCTCCAAGAATGCGAATTTAAATTGCTCATTCGATTGACAGTTTGCAGCTACTCTTTGAATGGTTTCCGCTATTGCGCCTTTCATATGCCCACAAATGAAGTCAAGTTTATCTCTAAGTAGCCAATGCTCTGGTAAACTGATTTTGTCTGTTGTGACCGCACATTACCTACTTCGCTCACCTGTGTTACCTGTTCTCTTCCAATTTGCTTCTGTTTCGTTTCGGTAATTATTGACGCAACCTCTTGTGGATATACGACTGGAATCTCATGACTTTTTTGTGTTTCTGCTACTGCTACGGAATACTGCACAACTGACTTGTTTACTTCTGGATTTCTGTCCATCACTATGTCGAAGGATACTACCGATTCCGTTGCCTCACTACTGCTTTCTGTAGGGTTCTCGATACACATTTTCAGTTCTGTATGAAGCTGTTTAATGCGGCTCGTGTCACACGTTTTCCGACATTCAGCTCTTCCACGATTTGTTGCGCCTTGGCAGACGTCTTACATGCTAAATTATCAACTCCTTGATTAACATTAGACACTGCATCCTGCACTTAGTCAACATCAGAACGCATCTTTTCACTGGTAAGCCACTAACAATAAATTTCACAAGCTCGCGCAAATATCATGCCTCTCTCCAGATTTTAGTAAACTTTTCATTAACTTCCGTTTTTAGTTTTTGCTGATCTTAGCGGACATTTTCGAATCCAGCATAGGATTCAAATTTTAGACTAATTAAGCAAGCATTTGTCTCTGTTTTTGACTATGCTAACCGTGCATTTCTTTGTTTTTAAGTCTGCTAACCCTGCATTTGTCTGCTTTACGACCATAGTGAATTGCTTCAATATTGAGAATACACTATCTCACTCTTCGCCATCGTCACCTGTCACTATTTGATGAAAATTCTGCCGTTCGCGTCTATCACGTGGCGTCTCACCGACTTCCATACATAGGGCAGACGCACTTACATACATACTTTCTGTAAGAAACTGTCCTGTATGATTTAGAATTACTATATTTGGTTAAGCTTACTGAAGTTGCTCGTCCTCTGCTTTTACTTCTGACCC
The DNA here is from genome assembly GCF_021461385.2 of Schistocerca piceifrons. NCBI lineage: Eukaryota > Metazoa > Arthropoda > Insecta > Orthoptera > Acrididae > Schistocerca > Schistocerca piceifrons. Next base: position 7,739,852 of record NC_060149.1, read on the forward strand.
ACTAGATCGGTAATTTGTTTGTTTTTGTGAATTCTCAGACTGTGATACCAATCGCGAAACTACCACCATTCCCTCTGCACTATCACTACATTCCGTTCCGTGACTCACACTCGATACTTTTTGTTGTACATCAATCTCTATCCTGTCAAGACCTTCAGTTTGCCCTATCTGCGATAATCTCCATTCTTCCGCCATCTCCGATCATCTAATCAACCTGTCTTTCTCGAATTCCGCAAGCCTGAGCTCTCGTCAACATCAATTTCTATGATCTTACACGTTTCCAAAATATCATAGAAAGTTTCTTAGACTATGTACACATCAATAGCTACGCCGTTCACTGTTTGTAGAATTGCAAACCAACTCAACAACGCTGTGAATAACTTCATGCGCGCGAGCAAGTGCATCCACAAGCTACTTTTACACCAACATAAACATTATCTTGAAACTTCCTGGCAGATTAAAACTGTGTGCCCGACTGGCAGAAGTAAAGCTGTGAGTACCAGGCGTGAGTCGTGCTTCGGTAGCTCAGTTGGTAGAGCACTTGCCCGCGAAAGGCAAAGGTCCCGAGTTCGGGTCTCGGTCGGGCACACAGTTTTAATCTGCCAGGAAGTTTCATATCAGCGCACACTCCGCTGCAGAGTGAAAATCTCATTCTGTAAGCATTATCTTATTTATTAATGCAACTTTCCTACACTTTGGATCACAGATTTACTGTATTCTGACCACTATACATACACATACATTGGGTAACCTCGTCATAAAAACAACAAAACAAAAAAGAAAATAGTTTTTCTTCAATTCTAAAATTTTAATTTCCTTTTCTAATTTGACTAATTGTCATCCAGGAAAACCAATTGCAATCCTGACAGGGTCGCCATTCTGTAAGGTTTTTAGGACAGAACAACAACTGTGTAAGCTGTAACTATTATGGTTTAATGTTGCAATCATATCACAGAAATATATACATTTACACCGTTTGCAATGTGACAATGTTACAACAGTTGTCAAACGAATGCATCTCATCCTCAGAAAGTGAAATAATCCTAAACACAACAATAGTAAATTTTAATTTTAATAATCAACAGCCTCAGTTGCACCATTTACCTAGAATTTACCTAGGTTTCAGTCAGGATAACCCAACCTTCCTCAGAATAACAGTAACTACCGATTGTCCATAGTGGACATCATCAAACTAAAACTAAAAATCTATAAATTATCGTCAGACTCTAAAAACTTATCTGAAATTGTCTCGGCCCCACTTCTCGACCACGATGCGACAGCCACAAGTGGGTTATCCCGACTGAAATCTAGGTAAATTCCAGGTAAATGGGGCAACTGAGGCTGTTAATTATTAAAATTAATATTTATACAGTTTCTGACAGGGCCGCGAAATGTTGAGAAGATATTTAAATAGTAAATTTTATCTAGAGGTTTCCTTAGAAAATTATTCTTATGACTACATCATGATGTTGGCCAGTACTACGATAAATCATCCGATTCTGGATCAATGTTTAGTATTACTTAGGATGAAAATCAGGTCTGTGGAATATGGTTAGTTTTGTGACAAGTTGAGCAAAAGATTACCCAAGGTCGATCGAGTTTACAGTGGGTGCAAGCTGGTGAACCAACAAGTTTACGCCTCTGCTTGCAGTATTTGCCTTAGCTGCGATGAGCTGTTGTCTGCATGACTGCTCTTGTCCTCTGAAATTCCTATAAAATCTAATTAAGCCTTTCCTGATTTTTTTCAGCAGAAACTCTCTCTATGTTTCTCGTTATGTGAGAGAACATGTACTCCTCCCTAGTCTTATAATATGGCGATATGCACACACTTGGCTGGAGCAGTGTGCATACTAAAATCCCCTCTCAGTCCTCGCAACAACAATTAATTAACTGGCTGTTTAGTTTCTCTACAGGTGGAGCTCAATGACGCTACAGCTAATATCTAGCTGAATGTCAGCCACAGTGATCGCATTGTTCACACAAATTTCTCCTCTGTGTTGTACGGAGCAGTATGCGCCCTGTTCTGCACTTGACAACAGTTCAGAGAAGAGTCCCCAAAAATTTCGCTCTTGTCTTTCTTGTAATCGAACTGTCTCCCCACCTGGGTTTTTTCATTCTCCACTTCACAGCTTTTTTCGACCAATAGGAGCATTCCTCTTATTTTGTGGAAACTCTCTCTGCCAATCGCATGGGCCATACCATTCAACTGCGTCGAAATCTTCACACTTTTCTCCTTCCTAGTTCGTTTCCGACAATTGGAAGTTTTGTGCCCATTACAGACACCTAAAAGTTACATGTGTACGTCACATATGTACCACTCGCTGTTCACGTGATCAACTGCGTCACTGGTTTTGTTCGTATCCATTTGGAATTCTGAGATGAATTTTTCTAAAGCTTCATTCTGTCCTACTTCTGGTGGCCCATTACTTGCTCTCACCTATCCTGTCACTGACTCCCGCTACAGGACGCCCCTTACGAGGTTTTCATGGTGCCTTCTGGAGTGGGGCCTGTGCTTCTGCCCACGGCTGCTTCCACACAAAATGTTTCCTCTCGCCGCTTGTTTCACCTTCTGCTCATTGACATGCATTATATAGGAGCGGTGTATTAATACCGCCGATTGAGTGTCATCCCTTTTGCATTACATACTTATAGGCAAGTCTGCTCATTACTGCCGAAGTAAGTTAGCTGTCATATTCACCTTCCCGTTACGAAGTATAAAACTCTTATGTAAGGTGCGAAATTGACCTTCATTTATTCGGCCGCCTTACAAGCCTAATGTTGCTTTGATTGTATTCGCATGTAAGTGCTGGTGAAGGACATGCAACTGATGGCCGGAATTTTCAAACAGTCTTATGTCAGATACGATTAACAAAAGGGCATATGTTAATTTACTTTTTTTTTCAGGACCACCAATACTGACGCCCCTCAAAGCATGTACCTTCTCTCTTAGATATCCTGTGTCCCGTCCATTTTTCCCCTTCGATTTCTCCCCTGTTAAAATCTCCTTACCCTTCAGTGCATTTTTCCCCACACTTCTCTAAGCAAGAGGGCACATGCAGATGTTAAAAAGCTTTCCCAGCAAGCATCCATTCCCTTAGAAGACTGCATATCGTCATCTCACATTAGCGTTCCACCTCCTGCTGAAGAAACCAATTGTCCGTCCCCTCGTCCAGCGCACTGCAAGCGTCTTAAAAGGTGTTTGAGTCCCTCTCACTCTTCAAAAGAGCACAGAAACAATTTAGTGGAAAATAGCTTGGATGTCCCAGAAGAGGGGGGGGTTCCTTTTCGATACGTTCGGGCCTGCCTGCCTCTCTCAAGAGAGGCCAGGGTTTGAGGATGAGTGCGGCCAGGTTCCCATCCACAGGTCCATTACAAACTCCAGTATCCCGCGTTCCTCAAGTTCATGGCCACTGACAAATGCAGCCATGCTTCATCAGAAAAAATAGTATTTCAGGTCACAGACTACAATAACCAGTTGGAGTACTGCAGTCGATCAATAGTGACTTTGTGGGTCACTAGATGCCCTAACATTTCCTTGTAATGTTTGAGCCTGGGCTTGTTTAGAGTTGTGTGGTCCGCCTAGGTAGCTGAGTTACAGGCGCGTCTGACTGTCATGCGAGGGAAGCGGATTCAAATGGTTCAAATGGCTCTGAGCACTACGGGACTTAACATCTATGGTCATCAGTCCCCTAGAACTTATAACTACTTAAACCTAACTAACCTAAGGACAGCACACAACACCTTGACAATGATTTTCAGTTAGAGCTAATGGATGCTCCTGCTGTGCTGCCCATCGGTATAAGAATTTTTGTTTCGTGATTTTATAATACTAAATGTATTTTATATCTTGTTGCCAAAATATACAGACGTTCGAAATATTAATTTTAGATCTGAAGATAGGCATCTGGTACGCTTGAGACCACGTTCTGAAAATAAACTGATGGAAAAAAATCGCAACGCCAAGAAGGAATGGTGCAACATAAACGAAAGTTGTTAGGCGTGTTTCTCTATCTGAAAGATGACGTCTGTTCCAATTTCTCTCCAGTCGCATAAGATTGTCTCTAGTAGTGGCACACGGAGGATGCAAATCAGGTTTGCTTTAAATACACGCTATAACGGTCGTGAGTGTTACTTAGCTTTGAAGTTAGATGTGAGTTGATATTAGACAAGAATACCCTAAAGGCGACAAAGACGCCATCAGCAATACCTCACTGAGTTTGAACGGGGTCGTTTAACAGGGTTAAGAGAAGTTGGATATTCCTTCTGCAGACCTTCTGAAAGACTTGGCAGAAAAGTAGCCTCCGTAAACGATTATTGCCAGCGGTGGTTACGAGAGCGTAGGTCGCAAGAAGAGTGTGCTCTACACGGCTACGTAACACTGCCGAGAGAGATCATCGTGGTCTGTGTATGGCTCTAATGCAGCTGCGGCAGTGACACAACTAACTGTTACAAATCGGTTATTTTGAAGACAGCTCCGAGTCAAACTCCCGGTAGCGTGCATTCCACCAACCGCAAACCACCGTCATTTTCGACTTCAGTGGTGTCAAGCGTGAGCTCGTGGTCGTCTGTTGTGTTTCCAAATGAAAGTAGTTCTACTTCGGTGCCAGTAATGACCGTGTGTCGGTTAGAAGGGAGCCAGTTGAGGGCTTGCAACCAAGCAGTGTGCGTGCTAGGCACCCTGGAGCTACGGTCTGGGGCGCGATTTGTGCACTCTCGTGGTTATCCACGCACTCTGACTGCAGAACTGTACGTCAATCTGGTGATGAGACCTATATCGCTGTTGTAACCCAGCTCGCTCTACAGAGTGTCAACATGTCACATTGGCATGCTCGATCACCAGCTCCGTTCCAGTCAAGCACATAAGGAACATCATCGGACAACAACTCCAGCGTCATCCACAAAAAACATTAACCATCTCTGTATTGACCAACCACGTGCAAGTCTTGGAACTCCATCCCACAGACTGACATCCGGCACCAGTACGTTTGCGAGCTTATATTCAACATTCTGAGGTTAACACCGTTTATTAATAGAGCAGGAATGGCTTATCTCGTGCTTACATTAACCTGTAACCTTGGAATGTTAATCACTTAAATATATTGCTTAGAAAAAAGTATTCGCAAGATTTCGTTACTCTAAATTAATTTTTTGGCGTTGCAGTTTATTTCCGTCAGTTTATAAATGTGATAGTGTCAGGAAACAGAAATTATTTTGGTAAATACAGCAAACGCCCTCATCTTCACTATAAACATGCAGAACTTCATAGAAAAATATGTTTGTAGATGATATCAGATTTTGCTTTGGTATTAAGTTTTGGTGATTGTGAGTTGTCCACCGGGGAGCGGCCAATAGTAAGTGACAAACAGGAGAAACTTCGGGATGAATGTGAGTAATGTAGGATCGTTCCAAACATGATCCAGCCAAGTGCGTTGCCTTTTCTTAGATACCCACTGTGTTATTCATTCTCCCGTGGTCACTAACGTGTTCACCAAGAAGTTCGTTATTTCCCGTGTTCGGCACATTTATCGGATCTGATCAGTTGCCATGTCTAATCAACGCCTACTGACTATCTGCAACAACAAGTAGCAACAGCGTTTAACATCTCATAAGATTACCCGTGACTCCTCTTCATTCATCTCTCAACAATATTTCTGGATTCTGCATATCAGCAGTCAGCAGATGTTTCTCTGTTAACCATTCAATTGACACTGATTCTCTCAAAAAGCAAATGCAGTGCATTATAAGAACACTTGGAAAGGAATAAGGAAGGCAGATTATAATGGGAGAGAGCAACTTAGAGGAGCACGGAAGACCGAAATATGATCCCCCGTCCACTCGAATGCAAATGTCTTGCCTCTGCGCAACCGTCTCGGTCGAGCGCTATGAGTCCTTGTAAGTTTTTAGTGGCATTGTTGCTCTCTAACACTTATTGGCCATGCGCAATTGGCAGTGCCTATTTTTTCAGTGCAGTAATTTATCACCAGATGCCAGATGAGTTGCACAAGAACTGTGAGCTGGCGGACGGAATATGATTGCTTTTTCGTTTCCTTTTTCTCCTTTTCTTTAAAGTCGCGAATGCTGGAATATTTTCACACAGGCTTTGTCAGTTTACTTTAGTGAAACATATTTAGATATGTTCAGACTGATTAAATAAAAACGAAGTAATACTTTAGTCACTGGAAGGACTTAATTTATTACGAACAAGTCCTGTTTTTCAGTAAAATGGATAAATGTGAATTTATAAAAATAGTTAATTACATTCAGAAAGCTCCATCTACTCAAAAATAAGCCTATAAAAATTTTTAGTTTAAATCTAATGGAATGTGGTTAAGCATTTTTGCAGCCGATTTTCGCTTCCACATTTGCAGACGACATATCTTTGTCGAAACACTGAGTGACTGGCAGGGCCCCACACACCGTATATTAAGCTTCCGTTGGCATCTAACCCTCTCTCTCTCTCTCTCTCTCTCTCTCTCTCTCTCCCTCTCCCTCTCCCTCTCCCTCTCCCTCTCTCCCGTAACTATTCTCTTCCGAACGGAGTATCTCTGCAGTCGGAGATTTGAATACACTGCTATTGACGCATCAGAATTTCAGAATGGGAATGTAAATGTCCTTGGAAAGGGCTTGCAGATTTGTGACAAAGTCCTCGACGTGTAGGAATATCGCTTATTAGTACTGTACAGTGAATAAAAGTTAGGACGAAATAACTTCTTTTTAATGATGAACGTGTTCTTGATAGGTATTTTTCTCAAAAAGACGTCTCTCGTTACAAAAATTCAAGTACTAAAGTACTGGTGAGACAAAGTGCTAAACAAACGTTTTGCAGCGGGGCGGGGTCGGTCTTCTGCATTCTCTCTGTCACTTATCGAAAGTTCACCTACCTCGATATGCTTGTTTCCGACGTCCCTTCACTCTGTAGTAGCAGATAAGTGCTAGGCAGTGTAAAGCAGCGTTGATGAAACCACTACCTTATACCTGCCACATAGAGGCCGCGTAACTGTAGTTGAAAGTCAGTTCCTGAAAGTTCATATTTAAAAAATCTTGCGTTCGGAGGATGCTGTCTACCTGCAGAAAACATTTAAAATTAGATTGAATCTACTTTTTATTCATATGGAAACACATGAAATGGCTATCAAGTCCGTATTTACTATGGTAATACTCTGTCATTCAAAGTTCACTGTCTGTACATCATAGTTTCACTCGAAAAGCAGCCAGAATTTTTGCAAGTGCGACCCGACTAATTTTCACGTTCTAACAGTCACAGACCTACAACTATTCGCCACTTAAACATTCGGTCGTTTCAGTGGTCTCATTAGTAAGAAGTGCCCGCCAAAGTGTTCCGTACAGAGCACGAAAAATACCAGAAAGTTCACGCACTCATTACTCTCAAACTGTTTCATTTAGAAACACCAAACTTTCATTAAAATGTTCGTAACTCCAGTCGCTTCAGTCACGAGGTATTCGAACCGCAATTAACTCACTATTTCTTCATTTTTCAGAGTATTTTTACTGAGCTATCTAACATGCTGTTATCCGTAGGCCGGTTGGCCTTAAGCGACTCTCTCGAGCTGCTCTACTCACTGCCCACTCCACTATATTCGCACGTAACAGTTTAATTCTGATTGGCTGTTAATCCAAACGACCAATCAGAATGCTCCTTCCAGATCATTCACGCGGCAAAACTTGCCTTACCCAATCAATAATGTGATAGTAATTAACCCTATATTGCTTAATCAAAATAAACGAAGTATGAATTATTCTTCAAATCGATAAATAAACTAACTTTCATTCTGTCTGCTTCAATGCACTATAACTTCCCCACGGTCTATTTGTACTCGGTTTTATGAAAAATGTCATATTAATTTTTAAAGTATGTCCCACGTTCACTCTCTCAATCATTCTCACGCACTCACACAACAGAATATAATTAAATAATAATGTTGACCGATTTTTGTATTACGTAATGCACAGTGACTAACGTGTTGGAAAAGGAAGTTCTAATTAATTGATTTTTATGCACTGGTAACTTCTTAATGGCTTCAAATGATAATGCTCATCAATCTGTATTTGTTCTTAATATGGTTTTAAAAAACGAGCATTGGTTTTCGGGCTTTTAGGCAGTATAATAAATAAAAATTTGAAATTTTGACACCATCATTCCATTAATAACAACAGGCTGTGTACCAAATTTGAACACAATTGGCTAATAACTAATATGGATTATTTAGATTCGTAGAGGTTATGAGTCTTTGTATTATATGACTGTTACGCTATGCAGTTCTCACGGCACGCCGCGTCAGCTGCGCTGTGAGTAAAGCGACAAAGAAGACATAGCCATCCTGCAGCCACCGTACCAAACGGCTGAGTGCCTTACTGCGACTAATTTCATCTCGTAATAACTTGCCACGTTGTAGTTTTTATACTTTATTCACCGTTTACCTCAAGAGTTATAGAATGATAATTGTCGTATCGGCCGCCGCACAGCAGCCATCAACTCGGCGCGGCGTGCTACAACACGCTCGGCACGCAGCGAGTACCGCTGGCGCCGGACACGATGTCAACAACTGGCGCAAGTGAACGCGTCGTCGCGGCAGCGTACACACCACTATCGATACGGATTACCCTGGCGGCGCTGCCCTTGCCACCAGAGTGAGCAACCGTAAAGGGCGCCATCTACTGACACTCTGATTGGCCGGACCTGCGGATTTAAGCGAGCTCCCTGAGCCCGTTTAACCAGTTCAATCTTCGCCGATGACTGTGTCACTATCCGGCTGTTGGATTCACGACGACCGAACCGTACTGTGACCTCCCTGGCTGGAAACTTGCGACACGTCGGTATCGACTGGTTGGCAGTGGTTTGGACTTGAATTCTCTTGTAGTGACTCTGATTTCTCCTTGGCGCTACAACCAGCAAAATGTTATGTAGTCGAACTTAAGTTTGGTTTTGAGTGACAGAGGTCAAATAAATTTGGTTATCACGGAATATTTGTTGTGTCATAGTGCGGACATAACAATAATATTTCGGTTTACAAATTTCCACATGAAAAGACTGCCGTTGACAACCGAGACCATTGGAAAGGAATGTAACTTCTGCGACCGAGACTGTGATAGTTATTTGCAGTATTACTCAAGCCAATATTTCTGATCGATTTGTGTTCGGCTACATAGTCAAGACCGAAGTATTTAATCAGCTCTGCTAAATTTCTAATTTATCCAGTTACGGTTCCATTGCGGCTGAAGAATATATAATACCCTTGTTCAGTGTCAGTTACGTGCCACATTACTCTTGCTCTTCTCTCCACCTGTGTTTCTCGATAATTATTCCCCAGTCGATCAATCACAATTATCTTATTTATTCAGTTCGCTGATTTAGTCCAATAACAATTTACGGATTTCGCAATAAGCGCATTATGATACGGACAATTATTTATTTATTGGTGCAATTTTTCTCTCTCCATAAAATAAAAGCAGCACTTCAGTTCAGAAAAATCCCGTGTGCCACAACATATTATGAATTATGATGAGTACCTCCTGGCATTGTCGGCTGTATTGGAGATGATCTCAGAATCTAAACGCGATTGTTCTTCTTACTGTAGAGGTTTATTCACCCAGGCTGCATTAAAAGACACAATGATAACTAGTTTCAGCGAAATTAGATTGCCATCTCCATACAATTGTTTTCTATACAAATTATCTGAATACGACGATTAATTTCGCTGAAACTAGTAATCATTGAGTATTTTTATGCGATCTGGGGGAATAATCATCTTTAATAAGAACAGCAACCATGTTTATATTATGAATTGCATCGACATGTTCAGATATGCTGTAAAACGACGTGATTGATCATACTGAACATAATCTCAAGGGGAAATTTTTTCCCGCTGTATTGTAACACAATTATCAAAAGATCTGTATCTCATTACCGCTGGGGACTAACTATGTCTGATTCAAATATTAAGCCCAGTGCAATGATGCGAACAACAACGATAATTCAAAATGCATTGCAGGCAGGCATAGATTATTTTCGATGCTGGATACAGTTTAAACAGCTGTTGCTGAATGATTATCGCTACTTCACGCCTCGATATGCAGCCGAACGAAACAATAAGCTTCAGAAAAGTGCCAAAACATTAAGTAACTGCAGCATTTGTGGATAAGGTAGCCTCAGAAACAGAACGTGGAAAACAAAAAATGTTAATGGGTCCTACATATTTTGGAAACTTTATATGAATACAGTATTATTTTTTTCCTGCGTGTGGCTTGTAAAGTATCGTGGTCTGTTGAAGAGCGCTTGTATGTAAGGCATGAGACTGTGTGTTCATTTTCTGCGTTAGACACACACGATTATTCATAATTCATATAATTTACGATTCCTAATAAGTCATTTTACACTCCTCTGATCTTTGTTTAAGCCCTTAAGAACCCCTTAAAATTACTTCTAACCATTTAGGACAGATTGAGAACGCCGCTGTTTTCAGAGGCGCATTTGTTTCGTCAAGAATTCGTTTAGTAAGCTCAAGAACCTCAAGGCGATGCTGAATTCTAGTGATATACGCTACAAGAGAGGTGCTGAGGCCACGGAGAGGTGTGCTGAAAAAAATTACGAGAACATGCGTTTCAAGAAGGCTTGTTACCAGATACAGCTCGAGAAATGACCACTACGAGAAAATCTGAGAAAGTAGAGCTAATCTGCAGGCTTACCAACAGTATCGGTCATATGTGGCACGGTTGTACAGAGCAACAACAAGGGATCAGAATATACACTGAAGAAACTGGTATAGGCATGCGTTTCAAATACAGAGATATGTAAACAGGCAGAATACGGCGCTGCGGTCGGCAATGCCTATATAAGACATTAAGTGTCTGGCGCAGTTGTTACATCGGTTACTGCTGCTACAATTGCAGGTTGTCAAAATTTATGTGCGATTGACTGTCGTAAGGTCAGCGCGTGAGCGATGGGACACAGCATCTTTCAGGTAGCAATGAAGTGGGGATTTTCCCGTACGACCATTTCACGAGTGTACCATAAATATCAGGAATCCCGTAAAACATCAAATCTCCGACGTTGCTGCGGCCGGAAAAAGGTCCTCGAAGAACGGGACCAACGACGACTGAAGAGAATCGTGTAACATGGCAGAAGCGCAACACTTCCGCAAATTGCTGGGCGATCAACAAGTGTCGGCGTGCGAAACATTCAACGAAACATCACCGATATGGGCTTTCGGAGCCGAAGGCCCGCTCGTGTAACCTTGATGACTGCACGACGCAAGGCTTTACGCCTGGCCTGGGCCCGTCAACACCAACATTGGACTGTTGATGACTGGAAAGATGTTGCCTCGTCGGAGGAGCCTCGGTTTAAATTGTATCGAGCGGATGGACGTGTACCGGTAAGGAGACAATCTCATGAATCCATGGGACTGTTGAAGCTGTTGGAGGTCTGTATTGGTGTGTGGCGTCTGCAGTTGGAGTAATATGGGACCCATGATACGTCTAAACACCACTGTGACAGGTGACACGGACGTAAGCATCATATCTGATCACCTAAATCCATTCATGTCCATTTTGCATTCCGACGGACTTGGGAAATTCCAGGACAGTGTGGCACCTCACACGTCCAGAATTGCTACGTTGTGGCTCCAGGAACACTCCTCTGAGTTTAGACACTTCCGCTGGTCTCAAACTCCCCAGAAGTGAACATTATTGAGCATATTCGGGATGCCTTGCAACCATCGGTTCAGAAGAGAATTCCAACCCCTCGACTTTTACGGATTTATGGACAGCCTTGCTGGATTCATGATGTCAGATCCCTCCAGCACGACTTGAGGCATTAGTAGAGTCCATGCCACGTCGTGTTGCAGCACTTCTGCGTGCTCGGGGGGAGGGAGGGGCGGAGTGGCCGAGCGGTTCTACGCGTTAAAGTCTGGAGTGATGTCATTATATCCTCCTAGTTAGGTGAAATCTCGTCTTCCCCGGGCAGGCAAAATCAATAAGAAGACGGCTATTGTCCCCCAGATGCGTCAGCTAACATTTAGTCTCCAACAAAAGTTGGTCCCCGTGAAGTGATCAGTCACCTGTAGAAGACTGATATAAAGACTTTGAATAGCTTGCATAAAAATTTAAACATCTTCAGAAACACATAAAGATAGATTTCATATCATAGTGACCTAATGCCTGTATGTGACTGTCGAATGAAATGCTACTGTACGCCAGCTGATGTTTATACACTCCTGGAAATTGAAATAAGAACACCGTGAATTCATTGTCCCAGGAAGGGGAAACTTTATTGACACATTCCTGGGGTCAGATACATCACATGATCACACTGACAGAACCACAGCCACATAGACACAGGCAACAGAGCATGCACAATGTCGGCACTAGTACAGTGTATATCCACCTTTCGCAGCAATGCAGGCTGCTATTCTCCCATGAAGACGATCGTAGAGATGCTGGATGTAGTCCTGTGGAACGGCTTGCCATGCCATTTCCACCTGGCGCCTCAGTTGGACCAGCGTTCGTGCTGGACGTGCAGACCGCGTGAGACGACGCTTCATCCAGTCCCAAACATTCTCAATGGGGGACAGATCCGGAGATCTTGCTGGCCAGGGTAGTTGACTTACACCTTCTAGAGCACGTTGGGTGGCACGGGATACAGGCGGACGTGCATTGTCCTGTTGGAACAGCAAGTTCCCTTGCCGGTCTAGGAATGGTAGAACGATGGGTTCGATGACGGTTTGGATGTACCGTGCACTATTCAGTGTCCCCTCGACGATCACCAATGGTGTACGGCCAGTGTAGGAGATCGCTCCCCACACCATGATGCCGGGTGTTGGCCCTGTGTGCCTCGGTCGTATGCAGTCCTGATTGTGGCGCTCACCTGCACGGCGCCAAACACGCATACGACCATCATTGGCACCAAAGCAGAAGCGACTCTCATCGCTGAAGACGACACGTCTCCATTCGTCCCTCCATTCACGCCTGTCGCGACACCACTGGAGGCGGGCTGCACGATGTTGGGGCGTGAGCGGAAGACGGCCTAACGGTGTGCAGGACCGTAGCCCAGCTTCATGGAGACGGTTGCGAATGGTCCTCGCCGATACCCCAGGAGCAACAGTGTCCCTAATTTGCTGGGAAGTGGCGGTGCGGTCCCCTACGGCACTGCGTAGGATCCTACGGTCTTGGCGTGCATCCGTGCGTCGCTGCGGTCCGGTCCCAGGTCGACGGGCACGTGCACCTTCCGCCGACCACTGGCGACAACATCGATGTACTGTGGAGACCTCACGCTCCACGTGTTGAGCAATTCGGCGGTACGTCCACCCGGCCTCCCGCATGCCCACTATACGCCCTCGCTCAAAGTCCGTCAACTGCACATACGGTTCACGTCCACGCTGTCGCGGCATGCTACCAGTGTTAAAGACTGCGAGGAGCTCCGTATGCCACGGCAAACTGGCTGACACTGACGGCGGCGGTGCACAAATGCTGCGCAGCTAGCACCATTCGACGGTCAACACCGCGGTTCCTGGAGTGTCCGCTGTGCCGTGCGTGTGATCATTGCTTGTACAGCCCTCTCGCAGTGTCCGGAGCAAGTATGGTGGGTCTGACACACCGGTGTCAATGTGTTCTTTTTTCCATTTCCAGGAGTGTATTAGCGTGGGCATAGGCGCCAAATATCGTGGTGGCTGAAATTGAACGAACAGCCAAAGGCGAAACATTTGTACTTCAAAAAAATTATGTAGGCTTGTTTCTGAAGTCTACGGTTTACACGGCAAGTGCTACAAGTACAAAGTGTCGGAAATTAAACTGCTTTAGATGCAAACTAGTTGGGAAAAACTGGTAAAGACATGAGGGAACTGGAGCAAAGCAATGTGTAGCTTATTGGCAGAGGGCGCGAAACAACAGGGAGGCGTGACGGCGCTGCCGGGGCCGGGCCCTTGGCGTTTGCTGTAATTTGTCACCAGATTGGCAATTAGTCTTCTATCTCTCCAATTCGGTTACCTCGCTGAAAGTTCTGACATCCAATTATTTCCACCGATGCCGCCCGCTTTTGTCACGTGTCTGTCCCGCTCGCGTGATAGAAGCCTTGAACATCGCTGCTTCGGTATTTATCTGCGTTAAACAGAATAAACTGTTTGTCGAGGCTCCTTAATACTATTCCTCGCAATGTTGTTCTGTCCACATTTATCTGTGCTAAACAAACTAAACTACCTGTGTACATTTCTTAATACTATTCCTCACTCTGTTGTCGGTACGTGTCCTTCTTCATTAACTCTTTGCAGCGTAGGTTTTACATTTGTTCGCTGTGTTACCTGAAGCGTTCCTGTTTGCAACTCAGTAAATACAAAAATTAAGTTATATCATACCACTGACGGATGAGTAATGACTCAATTAGTAGTAGGAGTAATTTATTTACAATTGTTTGCGCACTGAACTAAATCATACTGTTAATACGTGCAGTCATTCTTCCACAGCAGATAGTTCAATGATGTTTTCCTTGTACATAAAAATTACTATTACTCCTCTTTTGTTATATAACTTTTTAGTTTTATCCAATATATCTCACCTAATTGTCAAAGATGTCTTGTGTGCTCTACAACAAAAATAATTGCGACAGCTACACTTAATCGATTGATATAGACATGTCGCGTTTAAAGGCAACATTTTTGTGTAACTCAGTATTAACATTGGTATGTAGTGCTACATCGTAGTATTTTTACTCTAACTTCATTTTCACATTATACTAAGTTAAGCTAAACATCTATTTCAAATTCTACATTTATGAATACAAACAAATCAAAACTATACATATAAACTAAAGCAATTGCAGTAATAATTGTGTTTTAAACCACTGACGGCGTCTAAAGCCATTAGGGGAAATACGTTTGCTTAAAATAAAATAAACTGGGATGGACAGTGGGATGATGGACAGGACTCCTTAGCCATAGTGAAGGCAACCTGTCTAGGTGTGACAAACCCGAATAATATGCCTTTCGAACTAACAAAGCTCGTCACTTTCCCACGAAGAATAATCTTCAACTGAGCATGGAGGGAAATTTCGCTGAATGTACTACCCCAGGTGGTAACCAATCCAGCGTCACCCAAGGTGACGTTAGCGGACCTTCGGATTCTGAGGAGTCCGCACCAATATGCTTTGAGGATGAGTCGGATCATCCAAATCACCGGACGTAAACTCAGACCAAGACGGCAAAGCTTGTTCTCAACATTTAATGCTAATTCACCGCTCAAAGTGGGTAAACTGAAACATCTAACCGATTCAATAACACAAAATATAGTACTGACAGCAGTACAGGAAACCAGACTTACAGATGATTGTGCCTTCGAGTCCCAAGCATACGCAATCCTCAAAGGAAAATTGGGTCGGCGGGAAATGAAGAACGTACCCCACTTAGATACAGGATTTATAATCAGTCAGAAGATACTGGATTCAGTGACTGATTTCACCTCCCCAAGCAGTCGTGTATCCCTCCTCTCCCTCAAATGTGCTAACAAGAGCTACAGTGTAGTCAACGTACATGCCCCAACCAACCAGGACAACAGACGCAATCCAGACAGAAATGACAAATTCTGGGAAGACTTAGAAGATATTCTCCCTAAAGTTCCAGACACACACACCGTCATACTGCTTGGTGACTTCAGTGCTCAACTGGGAAGAGAGAAGAAGCACAGAAATACAGTGGGCAACTATCCAGCATATATGAGAACCAACAGCAATGGGGAACGATTGGTGGAAATGTGTTGGACTTTCGCGCTAGTCATGAAGTCTATAGTCTTCAAACACCTGCCAAGGAAACAGAGGACTTGGATTTCACCTAACACCAACTTGGGTGAATTTCAGATAGATCATGTGGCCATTTCCAGAAAATCTCAAAAAGATACGTGAGGGTATTAAGTGCCAATCTGGACTCAGACCACTACCTCTCAAAGATCAAAATGAGACTGCAGCCTAGAAACACTAGAGTACACAGAACTTCCAAGATGGTAAGATTTGACGTAGAGCGACTTAAGAACAGACAGAAAGAAACCCAGAGACTGAACAGTACAGATTTCAAGCTACTGAGTGACACTCTTGTGAAGACGGCCAATGAACGCGCACCCCCCCCCCCCCTTTTCACTAGAAGGAAGAATCCATGGTGGAATGAAGACTCTAACAGTGCAATAGCCCAGAGACAGACACACTGGGGAAGTGAAATTGTATGAAAACAAAGAAAAATTGGGATAACCTTTTAGAACAAAGAAGGCTTACAGTTAAGAAAATTCGAGGAACCAAATAGCCCTTCACACAAAACCAACTAACCCAAATCGAAGAGAGCTTCGCTAAGAATAATTCCAGAGATTTCTACAGAACCTTCAAGCAGACACTCAGAAAATACAATACGCCAAGCCTCCACTCCAGAGACTCGCAGGCCAAACTGATTTTTAACAAGGACAACTGCCACCTATTCTACATCTACATGACTACTCTGCAGTTCACATTTAAGTGCTTGGCAGAGGGTTCATCGAACCACAATCAAACTATCTCCCTACCATTCCACTCCCGAACAGCGCGCGGGAAAAACGAACACCTAAACCTTTCTGTTCGAGCTCTGATTTCTCTTATTTTACTTTGATGATCATTCCTACCTATAGAGGTTGGGCTCAACAAAATATTTTCGCATTCGGAAGAGAAAATTGGTGACTGAAATTTCGTAAATAGATTTCGCCGCGACGAAAAACGTCTTTGCTTTAATGACATCCATCCCAAATCGCGTATCATATCTGCCACACTCTCTCCCCTATTACGTGATAATACAAAACGAGCTTCCCTTTTTTTGCACCCTTTCGATGTCCTCCGTCAATCCCACCTGGTAAGGATCCCACACCGCGCAGCAATATTCTAACAGAGGACGAACGAGTGTAGTGTAAGCTGTCACTTTAGCTCAGTACTCAAAAACCTAATCAACTGTGATCCACCCAGTGATGACTTCGACTACAAACAAACCACACCAAACTTGGATTCACTGCCTCCTTCATTGGAAGAAGTGGGACAAATCATTCAACTTATAAAGAACAACAAGGCAGCTGGAGAGGACTCTATCGTTGCTGAACTCTCGAAATGTTCTGGAAGCAATCCCATGGGCAAGCTCAGAGAGATCACCCACGACATCTGAGAAATTACCACCTCATTGGAACACGGCTTTGCTCCGGGCGCAGCCTCGAATCCTCCCGCCGTCAGAAAAATGGTACCGAATCCTCCGAAGCCCGCAAGCGTCTGAAAAACGATGGGACCGAATCTTCCCGTTTGAAGCAGGTAGCAGTTCTAAACGTTATGAATACTCCATGCAGGCAAAGTATAGCATATGAAGTTACAGTGGATTTAAAAATTTTTCTCGTGTATTGTATTTTTAAAAGTTTTATCTTATTGAGATAAAGTCTAGCCAGCACAGCGCCAGCGACTAAGTCCCGCTCAAGGTCACGAGCAAAGTGTGCATAAGTGAATCAATATTTTTTGTTTAAAACATGGGAGGGGTAGGGGAAGGAGATAAGGAACATGGCAGAGATAATTATATTGTTGTCTGTAATAAAACATACAATGTGTCAGTTTCGGCGGATCCGGCCCTGTTACCTGCTTACCTACGTGGTTTCAGGAGACTCGGGGCTGCGCCCTCTGATCCATCCGCTTCTCAAAAAGAGAGATTTTACTGATCTGAACAACAGCCATGGAATTTCTCTTGTCCTGGTAACATACAAGATTTTCTCCAAGGCGTTAGTAACAAGGGCAGAAGATCAACTGGATAGTCGACTGGGAGAATATCAGGGAGGCTTCAGGAAGAACCGATCCTGTGCTGAACAGATCAACCTTAAAATTGTACAGGCATACTCAAAGATGAGAAACCGCAAGGCGGACCTCACTTTTGTTGATTTCAGGAAGGCCTGCGCCCCCGTTGATAGAGAAACGCTTAACAACATGCCCAAGGAACTGGGACTAGACAAGAAAACCCGCAGACTCATCCTAGAAACCTTGATCAACACCCATTCCAAGCTCAAATTTAGAGGTGAGAACTCAGAAAGCTTCGAGATAAACTGTAGTGAGACAAGGGGATGGACTCTCCCCACCGCTCATCAACATTGTCCTTGAAAATGGTTTGAGAGAATGGCGCAAGGAACTGACCAATTTGACTGTTCAGAGTGGTTTCTACCTGGGCCATAAGAACGAAGCACGGAATGTAGATTGCCTAGCCTTTACAGATGACATGGCATTGATTGCTGGTTGTCTTGAAATGGCAAAAATGCAGGTAAACTACCTCAGAAATGGTGATACATAGAAACGTGTTTCATACAAAAATTTAAATGTAGTTACCGTTCTTGGAAAGTGTACGATCAACTTTTGTAATAATCTGAAATTTTGCAAAATACCCCACCACAATTAATTAATTTTGGAAAAGGAAACCTATTTTTACTACATAAATTAAATTTCTTGCCACATACATCCATGTGTTATAAATATGGTATCTTAAATATCATTTTTGGAAAATGAGCCGTACACAATGTGATGTCAGAGTATTTTGAACATATCGATTTAAAATATCTAAACGTTCATTATTATTCTAATTATTTATTTTACATATGTTTGTTTTACATTTTAAATTGTTATTTTACTTTTTACGTTCATGTTTTATTTTCTTTTTGTTTGCCCTTTCATAAACGTGTATATTGTTAATGAAACATAGCAATTAACTCATTATTATGATCCAAATTCTTACAGTAATGATACTCTGTAATGAAATGCTTGAAACATAACTTTTGTACACCATTCACATAGAATGAACGAACTTTCTTTACATAATATATATAACAGACAATGCAAAATGAACAATTCTGCGGGCTTCTCAGATTCTGGCAGGTTGTTCTCTAAATATCCTGAGTTTGTATCAGGCATTGTCCAGTACAGTTGAAAACCTTGGTGAAGGCAACTGATTATGTACAACTGACTGCAGCTTGATTGTATTGACTCCAAGGCGGAGATTGACATCATAAATATTCTATTGAACGTGATCTGAAGCTTCTCACAAAGTTCTTCCAACATCGAAAGCAGTATACGTCCCATGGCTGCACCTGGGGCATCGAGCCTTTTAGTATAACAACTTGAACAAGTTCCTGGTCCTAATATATGACGCTCAAAACGGTTTTTTCACACGGGCTACTCCGTTTTCACAGTTTTAAAAGAAAATAATGGGCAGTTTGGACGGAGAATTCAACAATCTTTCTTTGAAGCCCCAACTGTTACGTGTGACCAGGCTATACAGAGTTTTCTTTCACAGTGCGGGTGAAAACTCTATATTATTGTAGATCCTTGGGGTGATCAGTGTGAACAGACCGTTTTGGGCATCCTGCCCCAGGACAAGCAACTTGTTCCTCTGGTGGCCCCAAAAGGCTCGATGGGACAGGTACATCCATTGGCAATGTATGACGTTCTGTGTAGGAAGTACTTTGTGCGAATATTTCCAGATCTAGTTATGTTGAATGATTATGATGTCAGTTATTTGACAAACTATATAATCTAGCCGCAGACAGTAGTACGTAATCAGTTTTCTTCCACAAGTTTTTCCACTGTACTGAAATATGCCTGACACAAATCAAATTATTTAGAGGGTCACCCGCAAAAATTTGAGAACCCTGCCGCATTTTGTTTTTGTTGCGTTGTGCGTCGTGTGCATTATGTGAAAAAGTTACGTTTTAATCATTTTTAAAAAATTATTATTACTGTAAGGTTTTTGAGTCATAAGAAAGAGTTGCTTATTATTATCAATTAACAGAGTACTCATATGTGATATGGCCAACTAAAAAACGAAAAGAAAATATGAATGTAAAACGTGGACTAACAATTTAAAACATAAGAGAAAAGTAAGTAAAACAAATAATTACCCTAATAATGAACGCTTAGTTATTTCGAGATAGGTATGTTGAAAATAGTCTGAAAAACGTTGTGTGCAGCTTTTTTATGGTATTTAAGAAAACAGATTTGCTACACATGGATGTATGTGACGAGAAAGCGTCTTTATGTTGTAAACGGTTTTCATTTTTGGAAATTAATTAATGGTGTATGGGTATTTTGCGAAATTTCAAATTATTACTAAAGTTCATTATACGTGTTCCAAGAACGTTAATTTCCTCTGAGATATATGAAACACGTATTTTATATATCACAATTTCGAGGATATTCCGTTTAAACCAAATATGCCGTATTACGTTTTGGGGTGTGTTTGATCTCTTAAAGATGAAATTGTGCAAAAACTAAAAAATTCGTATTGCATTATTTTGACCAATATACATACCCACCCAATTTCATCGTGCTCATTTATTTACACTTGGAAATATTCTCTTTCGAGTAACATACTGGACCGCCATAGGGTGGAGACTGGTTTCAAACCATCTTCGGCTAGTGATATTTAAGTTTACTATGACGTCTCTAAACCAGTGGACGCGAGTGCCCAGTTGTTTAACTACCAGTTCCATCCAGTATGAGCTAACGCTCCTTCTGTCATGACCTGAAAGTCTACGGGGCGCTACACTCGAACTGTCTTTCTTTCCTTGCCTTTCTTTGATGTGTTTAATCGGTGTGAAACACGCTGAAAATGGAAAAACAGATGACTGAAGCCGGCCAGAGTGGCCGAGCGATTCTAGGCACTTCAGTCTGGATCTGCGTGACCGCTACGGTCGCAGGTTCGAATCCTGCCTCGGGCATGGATGTGTGTGATGTCCTTAGGTTAGTTAGGTTTAAGCAGTTCTAAGTTCTAGGGGACTGATGATCTCAGATGTTAAGTCCCATAGTGCTCAGAGCCATAAGAGCCAAGATGACTGAAATTTCATTCGCCCAGGTGATAGTGCACTGTCAGAGCCCCTCTCTGGTCTGACAGTGAAGACCTGAACGTTATTGACGGTGGTTTTTGGTAGGAAGAAATAGCATAAGAACTGTTAAGATCCACTCAGCTTCTGATCGGGGCAAATTCTAGTGTGATTTGTTTCCGTTCACCAGAGGCGTGTGCTGAACATGAATTCTGGAATTACCCCTCCAGTCTAAAGCACTGCATTTTTTAACTGTATCCTGTACGTTTTAGTAATCACAAGCTTACCCCACGCGGTAACAAACCCTCCACCGTCAGAAGTACCACTAGTCTATCTGATTCATGGAAGATTAGGCTAAGCGTTATATCTCAAGTCAGAGAAAGTGAGCCTTCAGGTCAACAGAAGCCCGAACTCATAATATCTTAAGCACATTCAACATTAACACATGAAAACTCCACGGATTAGAAGAATCCCTAAACTAACAAAGAATAAATATTTTGGCTTTGCTACAGGTGAGACTGCAAGACGAGACAACATGGATTTTACTAAATCTAGACAGTTTGAAAACAAAAGAGACAAAAGAAGCCGCAAAAACCCACACCACCTGTGTGCTGCATTTGAAATTTCAGATGAAGTTTTTTGTTTCATGACCGAGGTAAAGCATGTGGTAACAGGTCAAAGACAATTTTATATAATACGGAAATAAGTCGTATAGTGTAACTAACTAATATGTGCTGATCAACCAATAAAATTAAACAAATATATAAAATGTAAATAAGTCAGAAAATATGTTGTTGCGTTCTCAAATCCGATGACTTGTTTGAAGAAGCCCACCACGCTAGTGTACCCTGCACAAGGCTCTTCATTTCTGCATAACTAGTGCAACATACATTTGTCTGAATCTGTTTACTGTTAGTCAAGCCTTGGTTTTCCTCCACATTTTTTTACTCTCGCACTTCCTTCCAGTGCCAAACTAAAAACTACTTAATACTCTGCAACAAATTTCTATTCCCCCAATTCCAGTCAGTACCTCTCCATTACTTATTCGATCTAACAATCTAATCTTCAGTATTCTTCTCTAGCACTCCGAAATTCAAAAGCTTCTATTTCCTTTCACTCTGAACTATTAATTGTCCACGTTTCGCTTCGGTATAAAGCTACGCTTGTTACCAATACCATCAGAAAATAATTACTAACATCTCAAATTTTAATCGATGGTAACAAACTGCAAAACGATTTAGAAAAGAAATGTGAATTGTGCGAAAAGTGGCAGTTGATCCTAAATAACGAAAAGTGTGAGGTCATCCACATGAGTGCTAAAAGGAACTCGTTAAACTTCGGTTACACGATAAATCAATGTAATCTAAAAGCCGTAAATTCAACTAAATACCTAGGTATTACAATTACGAACAACTTAAATTGGAAAGAACACAAAGAAAATGTTGTGGGGAATTTTAACCAAAGACTGCGTTTTATTGGCAGGACACTTAGAAAATGTAGCAGACCTACTAAGGAGACTGCCTACACTACGCTTGTCCGTCCTCTTTTAGAATACTGTTGCACGGTGTAGGATCCTTACCAGATAGGACTGACGGAGTACATCGAAAAAGTTCAAAGAAAGGCATCACGTTTTGTATATCGTGAAGTATGGGAGAGAGTGTCACAGAAATGATACAGGATTTTTGCTGGACATCATTAAAAGAAACGCGTTTTTCGTTGCGGCGGAATCTTCTCACGAAATTCCAATGACCATCTCTCTCTTCCTAATGCGAAAATATTTTGTCGACACCGACATACATAGGGATGAACGATCACCACGATAAAACAAAGGGAATCCGAGCTCGTACGGAAAGGTATAGGTGTTCATTCTATCCGCGCGCTATACGAGATTTGAATAATAGAGTATTGTGAAGGTGTTTCGATGAAACCTGTGCCAGTCACTTAAATGTGATTTGCAGAGTATCCATGTAGATGTAGATGAATACTGGTGAAAACTATAAAAATATTCTACAGACATGTGACTGGGAGCAAATCCTTGTTGAGATATGGCCCATTTTACTAGTGTGCAGAGCAGTCAGTAATCAGTATTGTATACAACACTAATTACTCTTGACATTTATTGCTTATTTCCCATTGGTTCTACTTATTTATCTATGTACTCAGTCTTCTGACTGTGGAGACGTTGTCAGATAATACATTTGTGACTAACTCTTGTAACTATACCAGCCGTTTCGCAAGTTTCGTTTGGAGATTGTGGTATCATCAGAATAAGAGTACTGATTCCGTGAAGTCTGAATAACCTAAATAGTGAAAAGGATTCCTGTTGTTCCACGTAATTAATGGCGAAGGTGGTATTCTGCTACGTTTTAGCCGATGGTGATTATCTGCAGGCACTTGCCATGAACGCCAAACGACATCCTCAACGCCGCCTTCCTTATGAAAATTTCCGCTGTCTTTTCCAGCGACTTGGTTCAATTGGCTCTGAGCACTATGGGACTTAACTTCTAAGGTCATCAGTCCCCTAGAACCTAGAACTACTTAAACCTAACTAACCTAAGGACATCACTCACATCCATGCCCGAGGCAGGATTCGAGCCTGCGACCGTAGCGGTCGCGCGGTTCCAGACTATAGCGCCTAGAACCGCTTGGCCATCCCGGCCGGCCCAGCGATTTGCAGACACTCTAAGATTCCCAAAAGGGGACAGGGGATTGTGGAATAAGTCACACAGTTCGCACGCGACACGTGAATGTGTGTGTTACGACGAGTAGAAGATAATACTTACAAATATGCAAAGAATTTTAGCCGCTCAAGACATAAGCCACTCTGTTCCTCGACAGCTCTACAAGAGGAGTTACTACAGAGGTATCGTTAACAACATTTGAGAGCATCAGGCCAGTAGACAACCTTGCCACGTTATGGTTCGTTTTGGTTACATTCGGCTGTTAAGGCCTAATTTTTGAACGTGCATATTTAGCGTTATACCACAAATTTAAGTGCATTTGCTAATAGTTTACTTACATATTAGTTTCCAAAACATATTTAGTGTCCTTTTACATCACTGTATTTAATATATTGTCGTTATCACTTCCTAAATCTCTTAACTAATTTCCAAACTACCATGGATACTAAGTCTGTGAGCTGCAGTAGGAAAGTTAGTTCAGCGGTTTTGTGCAGTTGTTGTCACAGGTGGTTTCATTGGGGAAATTGTAGCGGCGTGGGAATTGGGAAGCAAACGACTCTTACATTCATTTGCAGGGTTTGCTCAAGAGATAGGACTACAGCTGATCAGGAGGAGAAAGTTAGAGCCCTTCAGGCTGATTTGGACAGAGCGAGGGAGGAACAGAAGAGGTTACGGGGGGAGTGGTAGCTGGGAACAGGGGCCACAGAAAGAGAACAGTGTCTGACAGTTTCCCAATTGGCACAACCAATAGATTTGCCTTGCTACCACATTTAAGTAAGGAAGAGGCTCCAGTAGAAGTAGATGTAGTTAAGATGCAACAGAAGCTCACTAGGAAACCAACTGTTTCAAAAAAAGTAGAAAGTAAGAGGAAAGTTCTGTTGCTAGGTAGCAGCCATGGATGAAGTGTGGGCCAGATTTTGCAGGAAAAATTAGGTCACAGGTACCAGGTCACAAACTTTTTCAAGCCGAGTGCATGTCGTAGCCAGGTGGTAGAGGATATAGGTTCCTTGTGCAAGGGTTTCTCAAAGCAGGATCATGTGATGATAGTGGATGGAGTGGGAAACAGTACTGATAGGGATCAGGGTTACAGTATTGAGTGTCACCTGGTGAAAATAGCCTCTGCAACGACCCATACCAATGTTGGGCTGGTGCCTGCCTTCGTGCGGCATGATAATCCCCAGGTTAACCGCTCTGTGAGGAAGGTAAATATGGAGTTGTTATAGATGCGTAGGGCGGTCACTCTGTCAGACATTGGATTAGTTCCTGTCGAGGCTATTGATAGGGGGGATTTCACAAGGCATGGAATACACCTCAATAGGAAAAGGAAACGTAAACTGGCAGGGTTGTTAGCTAAATCCATAAGGGGGGACACTAGTACTCATGGATGTACCTCTTTTTTAGCCTAATATCAGTGTCCAATGAGAAGTTCAGGCAGGCAGGTGCTAAAGAGGTCCAAAACTCACAAGATTCTCACAACAGTAAAGTAAATAATAATGTTATCATATTTAACCAAAATATTGGTGGATTAAAGAAAAAAAGTAGACTCTCACAAAACTAAAATAAAAAATGTTACCATTTTTCACCAAAATATTCCGGGATTGAAGAATAAAGTATATGAGCTCCTGGTTTGTTTAGTTGATATTGAATATGATAATGTAATAGATATACTATGCCTGTCTGAGCATCACATTGTGTCTGATATGGAAAAGGTAAATATCAGTGGTTATAAACTAGCTGCACATATGAGTAGAGAGAATAAGGTGAGAGGAGGAGTTGCCATATATGTCAAAAGTTAACACTGTGTAAAAAGCTTAGTTACAAAAAAGTTTTGTCTAGAGCAACATATAGAAGTATGTGCCTGTCAACTTAAACTGAAGGAGGGCTCTTTTATAATTGTAACAGTATATATTTCCCCATCAGGAAACTTTCATTTATTCTCGGAAAACTTGGATGCCTTGTTGTGCTATCTGTCAGATAGGGGAAAGCAAATTATTATTTGTGGGGACTTCAATGTTGATTCACTGAAAGAGTGTAATAGGAAGAATGACCTGGAAGTCTTGCTCGGTTCTTTCAATTTGACATCTGTCATCGATTTTCCTACTCAGGTGGTAAAGGACAGCAGCACATTGGTAAATAACACTTTTATAGACCAAGATAAGTTTAAAAACATAAATTCTTGTCCTGTTGAGAATTGCCTTTCTGATCATGGTGCTCAGCTAGTTAAAGTATATGACATAAGTCCATTCAGTAATTCAAAACTACGCTCCAAAGTTGTGCATTCAATTAATGACTCAACAATTAGAAATTTCAGGGAAAATCTTCAGAAGTTAGACTGGGATGAGGTGTACAAGGAACCCGATGTTAATTTAAAATATAACTTATTTCATGATACACTTCTAAGAGAATTTGAAAAGTGTTTCACCAAGAATGTAGTTAAATCTAATTATAAGAAACCATGCAAAAAACCTTGGCTTACTAAAGGAATAAAAATATCTTGTGACCACAAAAGGGAACTGTATCTAACAAGAAGAAAGAGTAATGACCCAGAAACAGCCAAATATTATGAAAACTACTGTGCTACATTAAGAAAGGTTATTAAAACGTCCCGAAGCATGTGCACCATGTCTGAGATTAATACCTCTGATAACAAAATCAAAACAATTAGGAATATTATTACATGGGAGACAGGGCAACCAAGAGTACAGGATGACGGCATTACCATCAAAGCGAATGGAAACTTGACAGACAACAAGCCGGTGGCCGAGCGGTTCTAGGAGCTACAGTCTGGAACCGCGCGACCGCTACGGTCGCAGGTTCGAATCCTGCCTCGGGCATGGATGTGTGTGATGTCCGTAGATTAGTTAGGGTTAAGTAGTTCTAAGTTCTAGGGGACTGATGACCTAAGAAATTAAGTCCCATAGTGCTCAGAGCCATTTGAACCAACAAGCAGGAAGTCGAAAACATTTTGAATAATCATTTTTTATATGTTGTAGAGAAAATGTAAATGTTCATTAGAAGAAGCAAGGCAGTTAATGGAAGAGGCCTTACCCACACAATCTGATACAATTGAAATTCCACCCACCTCTCCTTCTGAAATTAGGAAGATAATAAACTCTCTCAAGAATAAAAGCTCACTTGGAATTGATGGCATTTCCAGCAGGATAATGAAAGCTTGTTCCCAAGAGAGAGGTGGGATTCTTAGGCACATATATAATAGCTCTCTGAAGCAGGGTATTTTCCTAGATAGACTAAAGTATGCCATTGTTAAACGACTGCATAAAAAAGGGGATACGTCTGATGTTAACAACTACCGCCCAGTCTCTCTTCTGACTGCCTTATCTAAAATTCTTGAAAAAGTAATGTATTGTACAGTTGCTTCACACCTTTGTAAAAATAGTTTTAACAAAATGTCAGTTTGGTTTCCAGAAAGTTTTTTCAACAGAAAATGCTGTATATACTTTCACTAATGAAGTATTAAATGCTCTGAGTAACAGGAAGTCACCCGTTGGGATTTTTTGTGATCTGTGAAAGGATTTTGATTGTGTAAATCATAGAATACTGCTAGATAAGCTAAAGTACTGTGGTATGAACGGGACAGCGCTCAAATGGTTTAAATCATACCTAACTGGAAGAGTGTAGAAAGTTGAAACAACCAGTTCACATAATATGCAAAAAACTGGTGATTTCCCAAACTGGGGAACAATCAAGAATGGAGTGCCGAAAGGTTCGGTCTTCGGTCCTCTGCTGTTCTTAATATTTATTAATGACTTGCCATTCTGTATTCACGAATATGCAAAACTGGTACTTTTTGCCGATGGTACAAGTATAGCTATCACACCCAACAGACGAGAATTAACGATGTTTCTCAGAAAATCATTAAGTGGTTCTCTGCAAATGGGCTCTCATTAAACTTTGACAAAACACAGTATATACAGTTCACACAGTAAATGGAATGACACCATGAATAAATATAGACTTCGATCAGAAATCGGTAGCTAAGGTTGAACATTCAAAATTTCTAGGTGTATGC
The DNA here is from genome assembly GCF_021461385.2 of Schistocerca piceifrons. NCBI lineage: Eukaryota > Metazoa > Arthropoda > Insecta > Orthoptera > Acrididae > Schistocerca > Schistocerca piceifrons. The sequence continues at coordinate 7,767,407 of NC_060149.1, forward strand.
ATTGATGAGGGGTTGAACTGGAAAAAACATACTGAAGATCTGCTGAAACGTTTGAGTTCAGCTACTTATGCTATTAGGGTCATTGCAAATTTTGGCGATATACATCTCAGTAAATTAGCTTACCACGCCTATTTTCGTTCTCTGCTTTCGTATGGCATCAAATTCTAGGGTAACTCATCATCGAGTGAAAGAGTGTTCATTGCACAAAAGGGTGTAATCAGAATTATTGCTGGAGCTCATCCAAGATCATCCTGCAGACAGTTATTTAAACAGCTAGGGATCTTCACTGTAGCCTCACAATATATAAATTCACTTATGAAATTTGTTATTAACAATACGAACGAATTCAAAAGTAATAGCAGTGTACATGGCTACAACACTAGGAGAAAGGATGATCTTCACTACTAAAGGATAAATCTAACTTTGGCTGAGAAGGGGGTAAATTATGCTGCCACAAAAGTCTTTGGTCACTTACCTAATAGCATCAAAAGTCTGACAGATAGCGATATAGCATTTAAAAGTAAATTAAAAGAATTTCTGAATGGCAACTCCTTCTACTCATTAGATGAATTTTTGAATATAGTTAGATGGTAATTTCCCCACCCACAACCAAAAAAAAATTAAAAATATTAAGTGTCATATAATATTTTGTGTAATGTAATAATGTCTTGTATATACACATTTTATTAACCTGACACGTTCCACATCATCACAAAGTGTCGTATTCATGATCTATGGAACAAGTACGAATCCAATCTAATCTAACAGTTGTGCAAGTCATTGCTGAGACGGAGCGCTGGTGATCCGCACTTCGCAGAATACTTTTATTTACGGATGAGTTCTATATAGAACAGTATAATTAATTTCCACATTAACTATATAGTAACAAAAGCAATTATTGAGGGACCATAGAGGCAAGGCATCACGTTGTCTTGAACATAAACATGATGGCGGGAATCGTGGATAACACTCACAGGTGCTCTTTACCGGACATAGTACGCCTGACGGCAAATACACTCCTGAAAATTGAAATAAGAACACCGTGAATTCATTGTCCCAGGAAGGGGAAACTTTATTGACACATTCCTGGGGTCAGATACATCACATGATCACACTGACAGAACCACAGCCACATAGACACAGGCAACAGAGCATGCACAATGTCGGCACTAGTACAGTGTATATCCACCTTTCGCAGCAATGCAGGCTGCTATTCTCCCATGAAGACGATCGTAGAGATGCTGGATGTAGTCCTGTGGAACGGCTTGCCATGCCATTTCCACCTGGCGCCTCAGTTGGACCAGCGTTCGTGCTGGACGTGCAGACCGCGTGAGACGACGCTTCATCCAGTCCCAAACATTCTCAATGGGGGACAGATCCGGAGATCTTGCTGGCCAGGGTAGTTGACTTACACCTTCTAGAGCACGTTGGGTGGCACGGGATACAGGCGGACGTGCATTGTCCTGTTGGAACAGCAAGTTCCCTTGCCGGTCTAGGAATGGTAGAACGATGGGTTCGATGACGGTTTGGATGTACCGTGCACTATTCAGTGTCCCCTCGACGATCACCAGTGGTGTACGGCCAGTGTAGGAGATCGCTCCCCACACCATGATGCCGGGTGTTGGCCCTGTGTGCCTCGGTCGTATGCAGTCCTGATTGTGGCGCTCACCTGCACGGCGCCAAACACGCATACGACCATCATTGGCACCAAAGCAGAAGCGACTCTCATCGCTGAAGACGACACGTCTCCATTCGTCCCTCCATTCACGCCTGTCGCGACACCACTGGAGGCGGGCTGCACGATGTTGGGGCGTGAGCGGAAGACGGCCTAACGGTGTGCAGGACCGTAGCCCAGCTTCATGGAGACGGTTGCGAATGGTCCTCGCCGATACCCCAGGAGCAACAGTGTCCCTAATTTGCTGGGAAGTGGCGGTGCGGTCCCCTACGGCACTGCGTAGGATCCTACGGTCTTGGCGTGCATCCGTGCGTCGCTGCGGTCCGGTCCCAGGTCGACGGGCACGTGCACCTTCCGCCGACCACTGGCGACAACATCGATGTACTGTGGAGACCTCACGCTCCACGTGTTGAGCAATTCGGCGGTACGTCCACCCGGCCTCCCGCATGCCCACTATACGCCCTCGCTCAAAGTCCGTCAACTGCACATACGGTTCACGTCCACGCTGTCGCGGCATGCTACCAGTGTTAAAGACTGCGATGGAGCTCCGTATGCCACGGCAAACTGGCTGACACTGACGGCGGCGGTGCACAAATGCTGCGCAGCTAGCGCCATTCGACGGCCAACACCGCGGTTCCTGGTGTGTCCGCTGTGCCGTGCGTGTGATCATTGCTTGTACAGCCCTCTCGCAGTGTCCGGAGCAAGTATGGTGGGTCTGACACAACGGTGTCAATGTGTTCTTTTTTCCATTTCCAGGAGTGTACATGAAGCGAGGAGCAAGGGAGAGGGGTGGGGAACACATGTTTCTAATGTAAGGGAACTATTCTGAGATGTCTACATATGGTTAGTTAGCAAGCTCTCAAGCGACTTAAGACTTGTTTTAAGTTTAAGAGATGTAACCGGAAGTGATGTCATGCTTATGTAAGGGCGGGACTGTGCTAGGTGTATGTATGCTTAATCAGCAAGGTCTCAGAGAAATCGAGACTTGCTGACGATTTGAAACTTGCATTTGTCTTAGTTTTCGTATTGCAGAGATGCATGCTGCACGTGTATCAGGTCTCTGTCAGGCGGACGTAGCTGAGATCCAGTGTATAACACCCACTGCCACGTTATGATACACATTCACTGTCAGCTTCTGGTTTTAGAATACTGTTTCAAATCCAGCAGCTGACACCCACTGTCACGTTATGGTAAATACACTATCAGTCTTTGGCATTACTATACCATTTGAGTTCCAGTAGCTGACACCCACAGTCCCTTGTGCCTTGCATCAGTCGTGGTACAAAGATCGAACTTGACTCATTGGTTCGTGCAGATTAATCTCTAAGTTAGATCATTAGTGCCACGTCTATTTTTACAAATAATACAGACAGTATACAGTGTAATTTTTTCCACTGTATACAAACTTTAAGGATTGATCGATGAGAGGATACGGAACAAAGAATACCTAATGAATTTACGTCAGGAAATGCATTCTTTTATACTAGAGATCATTAATTCAGACATACATTGCTGCAGAGACTGCCGTATAATACGCGCTGTATCACGCAGCCATAGTTACAGTAAGTGCTGAAAATGGCTTCCATGTGCCTCAAGGCATGCGTGTAGGCGCCGTAGCATGTTTTGTTTCACTCGTTCACATCGGCCGGGCTGCATCCGAACAATTTCAAAGACAGCACGAATACGCTGCTCCAGTGTCTCCACGTCCGAAATAGGCTCCGCATGCACAATACTTTTGAGATGGCCCCATAATTAGAAATGACACGGGTTGAGATCCGGTGAACGAGCAGGCCATGCAACTCGACTCCTCGTGCCATCCATCGACGAGGGAAGACACAATTGAGATGCGTCCGGAGGTTAACGGCGAAGTGAGTTGAAGCACCATCATGTAGCAGCCGCATAAGCCTCCGAATCATAAATGCCACTTTGTCCAGCAGGGGAGGCAAAGCCACTCGCAAGAAACGACGACAGTTCAGGACTGTTACGCGGCATGGAAGGAAGACTTGTGGCAAAATACGGTAGCCATTTATCCCGGCTCACGCATTCCGGTTGCACTCGATGATTTCCTGTCATCAGACAATGGGGGTTCTGCATACTATCCCACAGAAGACTGTTACGAAATTTGAAGATACCACTCCGCGTAAAGGCGGCCTCATCTGTGAACAGGATGAATGACACAAGTCCAGAAGCGTGGTTGACTGGTAAAAAGACCAGTGACAAAACTGCTTCCGATCTGGAAAGTCTGTCGCCAGTAAGCCCTGCACACACTGAAAGTGGTAAGGGTAGTAACAATTGTCACATAGAATATTCCAAACAGTCGTCTGACTTACCTGTATTGGCAAGCCAACTGCCTGGTACTTCAAAAAAAATGGTCAAATGTGTGTGAAATCTTATGGGACTTAACTGCTAAGGTCATCAGTCCCTAAGCTTACACACTACTTAACCTAAATTATCCTAAGGACAAACACACACACCCATGCCCGAGGGAGGACTCGAACCTCCGCCAGGAAGCCTGGTACTGACACCGCTGTTACCTTCCACAGTGTTAATCACATTTTCCTCCAAATCTGATGACCGAAGATTTCGGCTGCGTTATTCATGCTTTCCTGCTTTCTGAAGCAACCTTGTCTCAGACAAACGGCGGACACTGTTGCAAACGCTGAATGCTGTGGTTGTTATCGGAGGGGGGAGAGGGGGGGGGGGAGAGGAGACAGGTCTCCTGATACAACCTCGCCGCTTGCCTCCCGTGGCCATTTACCTTTCCGTAAGTAAACACCATGTCGGCAAGCTCTCGATTCGAACACGGAAACCGAGCGAGGTGGCGCAGTGGTTAGACACTGGACTTGCATTTGGGAGGACGACGGTGCAATCCCGCGTCCGGCCATCCTGACTTAGGTTTTCCGTGATTTCCCTAAATCGCACCAGGCAAATGCCGGGATGGTTCCTTTCAAAGGGCACGGCCGACTTCCTTCCACGTCCGTCCCTAATCCGATGAGACCGATGACCTCGCTGTCTGGTCTCCTTCCCCGAAACAACCAACCAACGAACACGGAAGCATTGTGTACCTCAGTAATTTGGTCCCGTAAGACCTTATAAAAGAGAAGATGAAGAAGAAGGGCGCTAGGGCATGAAGTATAAGAAACAGTACCAGCCTCTAGGAGGAAACCATGTATATTGTAACTGTGGCTGCATGGTGCAGGAGGTGTTAGACTGCAGTCTAAGTAACATTGTATGATCGAATAAATGGTCTGTAGTATGGAAACCATACTACCTGCATGAGGTTGCGTCTAACAAACCATCTTGGCGCTCCTCTGCCCCTGCATACAGTCAACCCTCGAGTGTGACGTATGGGCACGGTACTAAGCACGGTGCGATACGCGTACTATCATGCTCAAAAGTATCCGAACGACCGGAGCTGCATTCCGCTTGATTTGCATGCAGCTTACGTAACATGAATATCTTGCAGATCCTCTAAACACAGTCGTTTGACTATACAAAATGGTTACCACAAGTGCCCACTACAGAACATTGTTCTGTACTGCAATAATTCCAGATGCAAACAAATATCACGGTACTACATATATCAGAAAATATCTTGTTAGAGATGAGGCAATCCTTAATTCTTGGAAAATAAAATTTATTAAAATAAATGATATTTTAAAAATTAACCAATCGCTTTAGTATCTGAGATAACTAATACCCGTAACTCAACCAAATAAATCATCCCGTAATCATTTCGCAAGACTAATTTTTCCCCATCTATTAAACATCACTTCGATAAATTGGTTAATGAACTAACTAGTTAGAAACCGGTGACTAGAAGCGTCAAGTGCTCTATGGAAACCTCACTCTCTAGAACATATCACCAATAATTCCACTGTATTCATGACAGCACGTGGACCTATGTGTAGTTGCCAAGTCACTTATCACACTTGACATCCAAAACCAAGTGACATTACAAATCATGAGCAGCTTGTTGTGCATATGATTGAACTTCAACAGACTTGACTAACTGTTATGTCTCGATATGGACTGACACCCAGTATCTGTTCGCACATAGCTAGTATCAGATACTAAATCTGAACTTGAAATTTTCTAACGAAAATCTTTGCATTGGACCGTAACTCCTATCTAGCTACTATTTTCCCTATTATATAACCAGGAAAGATGTTAAATATGGTTTCTTTAACAAATAAAGAACTTTAAATGACGTGATGTAAAGATTTTTATTGGCCGAGGATACGAACCACCGCCTAATCGAACTGTTAACTAAACAAAATCAAATGTTAGATATAAAATTTTTTCAGCAATGAGATTTTTCAACCTGAAATTACGAAATGAATGAATAATTTTTGTTTTCCCGGAATTCGAACACGCCACCTATCGTCATTGCTCTGAAGCGAAAATGGATGTTAAATACGTGTTTCTTTCTGTCAATACCAAGATGTGCGCATGTTCTAACTAGAAATAATGTGCATAAGAGCTCGATGCTGACTGGGAATCGAACCCCATACGTATCGTCATTGACTACACACGAAGGGACATTAACTTTGAATTCTTCTTCGTCAGTAGCTAGCAGTGGCGTGTAAGACCATGGGGCACTGCGAATAACACGATATGGCTGCCCAAATCATCACCGAAACCAGGCTACCTTTTCCAATTCTGCGACGAAACCTCGGCGAGAAGTAATCAGTATGCAAGAAGACTGATCCAAACAAATGACTTTCTTTGATTGCTTCATGATCTACGTTTTATAGCTTCAAAATAATGTTTTCCTGCATCGCTGATGAGTGGTTTTGCAATTCCAGATCACTCTGCAATTCTCTGCTTATGAAAGTGGCTTCATACTGTTCTGGTGCTGACAGGGTTCGTGAGTACAACCATGCGGTATAAATATTCTATATGTGCCTCTTGGAACGAGAAACATTCGGCTACCTTGCTTACGGAAGCACACACCATACTAGCACGAACGATTTGCCCACTTTCGAATTCACTTTAATGCACTCATAACTACACAGAAAACTGTTGTGACCACGACTGACACTTCAAACGTACTGAAGACATTTAACAGGTGTCGTTCGTGGTAAAATATGACAGCAAAATCTGAGGGCTTGGCTAGCATCTGCATATACACTATGTGATCAAAAGTATCCGGACACCTGGCTGAAAATGACTTACAAGTTCGTGGCGCCCTCCATCGGTAATGCTGGATTCAATATGGTGTTGGCCCACCCTTAGCCTTGATGACAGCTTCCACTCTCGCAGACATACGTTCAATCAGGTGCTGAAAGGACTCTTGGGTAATGGCAGCCCATTCTTCACGGAGTGCTGCGCTGAGGAGAGGTATCGGCGTCGGTCGGTGAGGCCTGGCACGAACTTGGCGTGGCAAAACATCCCAGGGGTGTTCAGGTCACGACTCTGTGTACGCCTATCCATTATATGGAGGTTATTGTCGTGTAACCACTCCGCCACAGGCCGTGCACTAACAACAGGTGTTCGATCGTGTTGAAGGATGCAATCGCCGTCCCCGAATTGCTCTTTAACAGTGGGAAGCAAGACGATTTTTAAAACATCAATGTAGGCCTTTGCTGTGATAGTGCCACACACAACAACAAGGTGTGCAAGCCACCTCCATGAAAAACCCGACCACACCATAACACCACCGCCTCCGAATTTTACTGTTAGCACTACACACTCTGGCAGATGACGTTCACCGAGCATTCGCCATACCCACACCCTGCCATCGGGACGCCACATTGTGTACCGCGATTCGTCACTCCACACAACGTTTTTCCATTGTTCATTAGTCAAATGTTTACGCTCCTTACAAGAAGTGAGGCGCCTGTTGACATTTACCGGCGTGACGTGTGGCTTATGATCAGCCGCTCGACAGTGAAATCCTAGTTTCCTCACCTCCCGCGTAACTGTCATAGTACTTACAGTGGATCCAGATGCAGTTTGGAATTCCTGTGTGATGGTCTGGATAGATGTCTGTCTATTACACATTACGAACCTCTCCAATTGTCGACGGTCTGTCAGTCAACCGACGAGGTCGGCCAGTAAGCTTTTGTGCTGTACGTGTCCCTTTACTATCACATCGGAAACAGTGAACCTAGGGATGTTTATGCGTGTGGAAATCTTGCGTACAGACGTATGAGCAAAGTGACCCAGTCACCTGACGACGTTTGAAGTCCGTGAGTTTCGTAGAGCGCCCCATTCTGATCTCTCACGCTGTCTAACGACTACTGAGGTCGCTGATATGGAGGACCTGGCAGTAGGTGGCAGCGCAATGCACCTAATACGAAAAACGTATGTTTTTGGGGGTGTCCGGATACTTTTGATCACATAGTGTATGTTCAAGGATGCATTTCTCGCCGTCTTTCCATATTTTTGTCCAACCCCTGTAGTAGTTAAGTGGAGATGATGAGATAATCGTAAGATAGTAGAACATGGAATCAGTATCGAACCGGTCGAAAGGCAGATGAATGATAAAGAAACGAACTTTCGAGCATCAACTGCAACCCGGGGGCATTTCGTAACAACTTAAACAAGTATACTTGGGTACAAACGTGGGAAAAGAGAGAAATGATGTTGTCTGTACACATTTTCTTTTTACAGACTAAATTCTACACTGCGGTGACAAGATTAACGTGGTGCCCGGCCACGCTTTGAGCTTTGCGCCTTTGTAGTCGTTTCGCAAGGTGCCGTCTGCAGCGCTGAAATTCGCATGGTGGAGCAAGCCGACACATCAGGAACCAGCTAACAGCAGCGTCGTCTCTTACGGATACAGAGTTCTTTCACATCTGCTGCGCTAACACAGTGAAAATCTTTGTTGTGCGCACTTGAAGCGACAAGTACAGGGTGATTCAAAAAGAATACCACAACTTTAGGAATTTAAAACTCTGCAACGACAAAAGGCAGAGCTAAGCACTATCTGTCGGCGAATTAAGGGAGCTATAAAGTTTCATTTAGTTGTACATTTGTTCGCTTGAGGCGCTGTTGACTAGGCGTCAGCGTCAGTTGATGCTAAGATGGCGACCGCTCAACAGAAAGCTTTTTGTGTTATTGAGTACGGCAGAAGTGAATCGACGACAGTTGTTCAGCGTGCATTTCGAACGAAGTATGGTGTTAAACCTCCTGATAGGTGGTGTATTAAACGTTGGTATAAACAGTTTACAGAGAATGGGTGTTTGTGCAAAGGGAAAAGTTCTGGACGGCCGAGAACGAGTGATGAAAATGTAGCACACATCCAGCAAGCATTTGTTCGCAGCCCAGGAAAATCGACTCGCAGAGCTAGCAGAGAGCTGCAAATTCCACAATCAACTGTGTGGAGAGTCCTACGAAGAAGGTTAGTTATGAAACCTGAACGTCAACTACCCGAGGCGATGGATCGGCCGCCAGGCAGCCCGTGACAGAGCACTTCATCACTGGCCTCCAAGAAGCCCTGATCTTACCCCCTGCGATTTTTTCTTATGGGGGTATGTTAAGGATATGGTGTTTCGGCCACCTCTCCCAGCCACCATTGATGATTTGAAACGAGAAATAACAGCAGCTATCCAAACTGTTATGCCTGATATGCTACAGAGAGTGTGGAACGAGTTGGAGTATCGGGTTGATATTGCTCGAGTGTCTGGAGGGGGCCATATTGAACATCCCTGAACTTGTTTTTGAGTGAAAAAAAACCTTTTTAAATACTCTTTGTAACGATGTATAACAGAAGGTTATATTATGTTTCTTTCATTAAATACACATTTTTAAAGTTGTGGTATTCTTTTTGAATCACCCTGTATATTGCAACCCGAAATAACAGGCAGACACTTTTTAAGCTATTGTTACGTATTGAAACTGTGTTGTGTTCTATCTCAACAAAAAGAACCAAATACATCCACAGCCACAGTTCAGTTTGTGACGGAGGGCACTTCCTGCTAATATCATCAAATTTCTGTCCCGTAATGAGCGACAAGTCCGTATCCGTAGGTGGGTGGTCAGCCATGCGGGGATCCTCGGGTTCGACTCCAGGTACTACTAAGGATTTTTTCTTTGTGGGATGACTGGTAAGGGATGCACTGAGCGTAGTGAGATCAACTGACCACCTACTCGACCTATTAGTAGCTGTTCGGAGGTCACGAGTTCCGACAACGATCGCGACTGCGGTACGCTAACTACATGCCATTTCACACCGTATACGTACCATTGGCAGTGGATAACACCGTGGGCGGTAGAGCCCTATTGGCCGCGTAGGATCATACCGCTAACTTTACCTTTTACCTATTCAAAAAATGGTTCAAATGGCTCTGAGCACTATGGGACTTAACATCTATGGTCATCAGTCCCCTAGAGCTTAGAACTACTTAAACCTAACTAACCCAAGGACATCACACACATCCATGCCCGAGACAGGATTCGAACCTGTGGCCGTAGCGGTCACGCGGTTCCAGACTGAAGCGCCTAGAACCGCACGGCCACACCGGCCGGCTTACCTATTCAGCGAACGAAAAATGTCTGTCTGTGTGCCTCAATACGCAGCCTAATCTAGCTTGTTTTTTCTCGTGCTCCTTACATGAGGGATGCAATAATAGTAGCGCAGTTGTGCCCAGTCTTCCTTGAATACCGGTTCTCGAAAATTAACCAACGTAGTTTCTTTAGGATGACGCCTCCTTTCTTCCAGAGATTTCTATTGTCAGTTTTCCGATCATCTCTCGTACAGTTTCGTATGAGTTATACCGACCGGTTACAATTCTAGCGGCGCGTCTTCGAATTCTTCGAGTTCTAGTATCACGTCTACTCGATAAAGACTGCGCCGCCGGGGCAGTACTCCTTGAGTTGTCACCAAGGCTTACAGTATGCCATTACTCTTCCTAGTGCATAACGCTCCGCCATGCGCGTGTTAACCGTACCGCAGCAGAACCGTCTGCTGAAACCCCAGAAAATGTACTCTCTTTTGGCAATATACTACTCTTGTTTCGCAATGGTCTTAGCGTCGCATGACAAGTGTAGCCTACTTTTCGAAGTCCCTACAAGTTAGCGCCATACATTTATACGATATGACATGCTCTAGATGTCTAGTAGTTCGTAACTGATCTTTAAACGGGTACTGAAGAGTCATTTCTCTTTTTTGTTGGCACTCTCTTGCTTTTATACACGTTCAAACGTAGCTACCGTCCATTGGGCCAAGTGGAAATTTTTGTGTAAGTGTTTGTGTATTTCCCTACAGACGTCCAAAGTCGATAATTTCCTCAAGACAAAAGCTTCGCTAGCGAATAGCCTGACAGTGCTGATCTGTTCAAAACATTAGAGTTCCTGCTGCCCGTCTTTCGAGAACACATGATGTTGCTTTCGTTTCTGTAACGTTCGCCGTGCAGTGCAGCGTAGCGTATTAGTCAAACCTCTGTCGAACCGACCATATCTTTGTGAAGATACTCCGCTCGTTCGTATCTCGGTCATTAATCGGTAGTATGGTATAGTGACTAACTCGTTTCGGAAATGTAAGAAGACCGAATCTAGCTATTGACCATATGCAACTAAACAAATAAATGATAAAATATTTGGATGCTATTATACAGTGCGTTTATTATATGAGTCAACCTGACAATTCCCGCTGCAGCCGGTGCAAGTTGCCGTATCTTCCCCGAGCCTATTCAGTGACGTTCGTGTAGTTCATTGCGGTGTTCCGTTGGCTGTGAAGCGTTTCAGTTTACCGTGGTGTTGCTTTAAGTGCAGTATGTTACTGCTAAAGAAATGAAATACTCCCTTCAAGAGACAATTTATTGAATGATTTTCGCTCTGCAGTGGAATGTGCGCTGATATGAAACTACCTGGCGTATCAAAACTAGGGGCTTTCGCCTTTCGCGGGAAAGTGCTCTACCAACTGAGCTACACAACCACGACTCGCGACCTGTCCTCTAAGCTTTACTTCCGCCAATACCTGATGCCCTACCTGCCAAACCGATACGCCACCTGCCAGAGTCCCAGGAACGGGCAGGGATCGGACACCGCCTCGATGCTATTACCCGCACATCGCGGGGCATAATGCTTCCGTCGTACATGAAACGTCCAGTACATTCACGGAAGTGTGCAGCAAGCGGCAAACCGGGTAACCACCTACATGCAGAAAAGTAAGCCAGCAGATAATTGTGGTAATAGGTTTCACACCTGTTATCAACAGCGGACATGTATAATGTATAAAAATATACCGTCACTGTGAACCAGAGGAGGACATTTCGTCTGAAGATGCAGAGTTCAATGTCGTCCTGCATATCCAAAAAGGCCTTATACCCCACTGTTAGCTGCCGTGTGCTCCGAAACTCACCTGGGAGAAAAACGGATATGAGAGAAACATCAGTGACCCTTCAAACCTCCTGTCTGATTACAGCTGTGTGCCTGAACGGAACTCTTGTCCTTCACCGGCAGGTGCTCTGTTGACTCAGCTTTTCAAGTACGACCCACTGCTCATCTGAAAAGTGTACTTCCAGCAGTACTTCTTCTCCTACATGCACAGAAATTTGTAAGGCAGGACTGAGATGGACTGACGGAAGTAACACGCTGTGGGGGCGAGTCGTCAGTCGTGCTTGGACAGCTCCGTCAACAGAGCACTTGCCTGCCTAAGACAAGTGCTCCAGGTTCCACACCTAGTTCGGCACACAAGTTTCATCCGCAAAGAATTTCGAAACCAGCGCACACTTTACTGCTGAGCAAAGCTTCCTTCTAGAATGTATAACATTTTTCACATGCTACATTGTGTCCCAAATGAGTACAGCATACAGAGTGGTCCATTGATAGTCACCGGGCCAAATATCTCACGAAATAAGCATCAAACGAAAAAAACTGCAAAGAACGGAACTCGTTTACCTTGAAGGGGGAAACCAGATGGCGCTATGGTTGGCCCGCTAGATGGCGCTGCCATAGGTCAAACGGATATCAACTGCATTTTTTTAAATGAGAACCCCCATTTTTTTTATTACATATTCGTGTAGTACGTAAAGAAATATGGATGTTTTAGTTGGACCACTTTTTTCGCTTTGTGATGCATGGCGCTGTAATTGTCACAGAAGTATAAGTACGTGGTATCACGTAACATTCCGCCAGTGCGGACGGTGTTTGCTTCGTGATACATTACCCGTGTTAAAATGGACCGTTTACAAATTGCGGGAAAGGTCGATATCGTGTTAATGTATGGCTATTATGATCAAAATGCCCAACGGGCGTGTGCTATGTACGCTGCTCGGTATCCTGGACGACATCATCCAAGCGTCCGGACCGTTCGCCGGCTAATTACGTCATTTAAGGAAACAGAAAGTGTTCAGCCACATGTGAAACGTCAACTACGACCTACAACAAATGATGATGCCCAAGTAGGTGTTTTAGCTGCTGTCGCGGCTAATCCGCACGTCAATAGCAGACAAATTGCGCGAGAATCGGGAGTCTCAAACGTCGGTGTTGAGAACGCCACATCAACATCGATTGCACCAGTACCATATTTCTGTGCACCAGGAATTGCACGGCGACAACTTTGAACATTGTGTACAGTTCTGCCACTGAGCCCAAGAGAAATTACGGGACGATGACAGATTTTTTGCACGCGTTCTATTTAGCGACGAAGCGTCATTCACCAACAGCGGTAACGTAAACGGGCATAATATGCACTACTGGGCAACGGAAAATCCACGGTGGCTGCGACAAGTGGAACATCAGCGACCTTGGCTGTTTAATGCATGGTGCAGCATTACGGGATGAAGGATAATTGGCCCCCATTTTATCGATGACAATCTAAGTGGTGCAATGTATGCTGATTTCCTACATTATGTTCTACCGATATTACTACAAGATGTTTCACTGCATGTCGGAATGGAGATGTACTTTCAACATGACGGATGTCCGGCACATAGCTCGCGTGCGGTTGAAGCGATATGGAATAGCATATTTCATGACAGGTGGATTGGTCGTCGAAGCACCGTACCATGGCCCGCGCGTTCACCGGATCTGACGTCGCCGAATGTCTTTCTGTGGGGAAAGCTGAAAGATATTTGCTGTCGTGACCCATCGACAATGGTTGACAACATACGTCAGAGCATTATCAATGCTTGTGAGAACATTACGGAAGGCGAACTACTCGCTGTTGAGAGGAATGTCGTTACACGTATTGCCAAATGCATTGAGGTTGACGGACATGATTTTGAGCATTTATTGCATTAATGTGGTATTTACAGGTAATCAAGTTGTAACAGCATGCGTTCTCAGAAATGATAAGTTCAAAATGGTTCAAATGGCTCTGAGCACTATCGGACTTAACATCTGAGGTCATCAGTCCCCTAGAACTTAGAACTACTTAAACCTAACTAACCTAAGGACATCACACACAACCATGCCCGAGGCAGGATTCGAACCTGCGACGTAGCGGTCGCGCGGTTCCTGACTGAAGCGCCTAGAACCGCTTGGCCACACCGGCCGGCAAATGATAAGTTCACAAAGGTACATGTATCACATTGGAACAACCAAAATAAAATGTTCAAACGTACCTACGTTCTGTATTCGAATTTAAAAAAACCTACCTGTTACCAACTGTTCGTCTAAAATTGTGAGCCATATGTTTGTGAGCATTACAGCGCCATCTATCACAAAGCGAAAAAAGTGGTCCAATTAAAACATTCATCTTTTCTTACGTTACACGAATATGTAATACAAAATGGTGGTTCCTATTTTAAAAAAACGCGGTTGATATCCGTTTGACCTATGGCAGCGCCATCTAGCGCGCCAACCATAGCGTCATATGGTTTCCCCCTTCAAGCTAGACAAGTTTCGTTCTTTGTAGTTTTTTCGTCTGACGCTTATTTCGTGAGATATTGGGCCCGGTCACGATCAATGGACCACCCTGTATAAGTGGAAAAACTGAAAACTTGTAGCGCAGGAAAATTTATGGGCCTGTGTTGTAGGGAACACATTTTAAACTTATTAACATTACTGTTTTGAAAACCAATACGACAGATAACACAAAAGGAAGGATGGATGTTTTTCTAACTAACATAAACAGTTTCTTCGCAGTTGATCTCGTACAGACCTCCAAATAGCAGATATTGAAATGTACTGTATGTCTCTAAATGGATGGCGGTGTGTTTCCGTTACTGCCTCTACTAGAGACATCAGACTACGAGTCTACCTCTTAATCAAAACTCCACTATCTATTTTTCTTACTTGTGTACTTTAACTCACACAGTATGTTATGGGACTCGGGTCCTCTTTGCGTCGGGGTCGAGCTGTAGAGAGCCCTATGACGTCTCACAAGTTGTGTGTGATCAACACAAACTATAAGGTCCTACTCTATAGCCCCCAAAAAAATCTTCTCACTGGGAAGCTATTTATGATATTTATTTTAGTGGCCACTTACCAGCATAGCAGTCTTCAAAAGAATGCCATCAACACAGAGTACCAAGAGTTCAAACTGGCCATTCTACAGCTTACTGGCTGTTCTTGAACATTGATAAAGCACCCAGGACTGGATGGACCAAACGACGAATGCGGTTCACCGGTCCACTGATTTATCCGTTCCAAAGGTCTCTGGGCACTTTAGGAGGCCTCATGTTTGTTAGTGGAATGACGAGCCCCTGTTTATAATTCGGGAAAGGCCCACTGAAGAAAATCTCACAGCCATTTTGGTTGCAAGGCCCAATGCTCGAGGAACAATCAAAGGGGTGAAAAGAAGTCGTGGGGAGTATTCTTGATTCTATAAACTGTTACCCTTGCTCTACAGAAGTATGGGTAGCCATCAGATGGATTTCTGGTAAACTCTTAGTCGTTCGCTACTGCGTGTGAGAACTAGATTCAGCATTGTCTGAGACTTGATATATTGCGCTGAACCATGACAAAATGCAGTACAGCATGCTTTGACACCTGCAAGATGTTTCGAAGGACATCGTATATTAATTCAGTATAGCAGAAAAGAAAATTTCACAATCCGCGGGATGTGACAAAACCAGCCGATAACCAAATATATTCCAGCAATTATTGATGCGTTCCCTTAACAAAATTTGTGGTAAGGACTTTGGATCAAAAGGCCAACAATCGCCTGATCTTGATACCTGAGAACAGACCAGAACAGATTCATGAAGTACTGATCCATTATCGACTACCATACACCGCTGGAGGTCTATTAATAATCAGAAAATTACGGGACGTCCTTCATGTAGGCATTATAAATATGCATGAAAAATTCCTCCATACTTCTGTCCTATAGGAAAATAAGGATATCAACAAAAATTACTTGTACACTTTTTCGCGTCCTTCGCAGAACTGTAAAATACATCTTAGCTTGGAATACCATTAGGCTTAGCTTGCGACATGTCATTGAGTTTTGGGCACTTAGGAAGACAGTAAAATAAATTAGAATCTGAGACAAAAAATCAAGCAGTGGTAGAAGAAAGAAGAGGGAAGAAGATACTTTCTAGGCGAAGGGAATAATGAATGGGCAATATGGTATAACATCATATCGACGATGGAGTTACTAGAGACGGAGCATAAACTTGGACTGGACAAGGATGAGAAAGAATACTTGCCGCGTTGTTGTCACAAGAACCATTCCGGATTTCGCCTTAAGAGATTCAGTTAAACCTCGGTGATTCTAAACCTGGATGGATGGACGACGGTTTGAATCCCTCTCCTCCCGAATGCAAACCCAATGCTGAACCGCGTTCTGAGAGGCTCGAAGCAATTCTCTTGAAATGAAAGGAGAATATTCACGCGAAACCAGATGCACGATGTTACGCATTGTGCTTATTGACCTAATATTTTCAAAAAAATCCTATTTTTGTTACAAAAAAAGGTAGCAAAGATCCTGTGTAGGAACGTTCTACGCAAAGCTCGCTTAGCTGAAAACCAATAAAAAATTATTTAGTTGTCACAGATGGGAGGCGCATTTATTCATCGCAGTCGTAAAATGTTTTCCTGTCGTATTCATTTGGCAATGTTTTAAATTAACAGGCGAAAATAAAATTTAGTTGAGTACGCCCTTTCGTTTACAGCAACACTCGCCCTTTTTACGTCTGCTGCGTTATAAATCGAAAAACAACGTGCGTCGAATTGAAATAAAAAGTAAGACCAACATGGTCCATCGGCATACTCTACTTTACGATCCAGTGAGTATAGAGCGTCCCGACGTTTTCAAAGCTTTGACTGACAAAGTTTTCTTTCATCGAGTTTAGCGGAGCGTGTTTATTGTGCAGCATTCCGGGAACTGAGTCAGGCGTGTCGTGTATGGCTTCCAACACTAGCTCATAGAATTGTGGACTCGGAATTTCGGGCCAGGCAGAGTGCAGTTTGTACAATGGTCTAAACCTTCGTGCTGCGTTTTTACTTCCATTCTTGTTAACTTGCTTACTAGCTTCAAATATTGTACATTTCGGTATGGTCAACGACTCGCTAACAAAATGAACCGACGCTCATGACCTTTCATAAGTGATGTCGTCGTCATCATCATCATCATCAATCCACAATTGTATCGCTGTCGATGAAAAAATAACACAGTATACTCCACTGATTTTCATATTGCTCATACCGAACAAGACCATCTGTCCTCATCCGACTGGTCCAGTAAGCCTTAGCCCAAGTGTTTATTTCGTGATAGTGGCACATTAAAGGTAAGCTGATGAACATAGAAATAACTTTAAACCATCAGATGTATTCCATCATTTTTCGGGAATGCATCCGGGATATTATTAATTCGTGTACCGATATTTCGGATGACAACCTTTCAGCCAGTCTCAAGGTGAGCCGCTTGCAAGATCCGACGGGTGCTTTAAAAATGGAGTAAACGGTCATGCTTCATAGATGGTACTGTCAGTAAAAAGAACGTCAGTCACTGATTAAACTTTACGCTTCTAAGAGTAAAACAAAGCATGCGCAGAGTCAAAGTAAATATTGTTCTAGGTCGTCACAGCCTGGCATTACAACATATACCATCCATAACAATCAACCAAGTCCTTCTTAAGCTCTGTAGATTCCCTGACTCTGCGTTTGCTTTGTTTTACTCTTAGACGCGTAAAGTATAATCTACGCCTGACGCTCTTGTTATCAGCAGTACTATGTTAGACGCACGCCCTTGTACTTCGCGGCGATAAGTGCGTAAAAAATCTACCAGGTGCCTCACATTGAGAATGACTGAAAGATTGGCCGGCCAGTGTGGCCGAGCGGTTCTAGGCGCTTCAGTCTGGAACCGCGCGACCGCTACGGTCGCAGGTTCGAATCCTGCCTCGGGCATGGATGTGTGTGATGTCCTTAGGTTAGTTAGGTTTAAGTAGTTCTAAGTTCTAGGGGACTGATGACCTCAGATGTTAAGTCCCATAGTGCTCAGAGCCATTTGAACCATTTTTGAACCGAAAGGTTGTCAGGCGAAATATGGGTAAATGAGTTAATAAAATCACGAATGCACCCTGAAAAAATGTATGAATATTCGATCCACTGAGAACTTCAAGAAACACAAGGGATTTATATTTTTCAGTGTACAGGTTGTCCCAGGTGGAATGGTCATTATTCAGGGATATGACAGGAACTATCATTCGAAGCAAAAAAGACCAGCACGCGTGGGTTCGAAAATACATACCTTAAAAGCTATGAGCACTTGGTCATCTTCGATACTGTGGAACAATTCTTTTTTACTGAAAGCTCTTTGCTTTCTATATTTCGAGAGGAGGTAGTATGGAATAAACGAAGAAAAAATTGTCTAGTAAACATGGGCTCTAGAGGGCATACTTTAAGAGATATGAGCACTGGTTCATCAGATGTGTTTCACAGTAGTGAAGATGAATGAGTTATCATGGATCTTAAGGTATGCACTTTAGAGCCTGAGTATATTGGGTTTCTTTTTTTCTTGTTTTGGTCCATAGTACCACATCACAAATCGATTTCCCTAGATGGCAGTTGATAGATTGTTACAATCCTTAGAAGAGTAGTTAAATAAAGTATTATAGTAGTACCAACTATTGGTCTCAATAGAATTCGTACAGAGCTGATTTTTGGCTGCGCAGCTAATATACTTCTTCGATCCTCATCAGTTATACCACGTTTCATGACTACTCATCACGGAGTAATAGGAAACTAGTAATTTTAGGTATAGCTGCTATGGAGCTACAGCTCCTGATTATTAATATTATAATATTATATAAATTATAATATATTTATACTTTGCGGCCAGTTCCCGTCAAACTTCAAAGTAAAATGTCCTTGACGTGACTGCCACGTTGCCAGCATTGATGAAATAATAACTCATACTAAATACCAACCAACTTTCTAAGTAAATAAAGAAAATTTTAGTTTCCGACGGAGCCCACAGCCGCAAAAAATTCTGTATGTTAACTATTTGCCGCACAGGACTATCATTAATGAATTAAAATATTCTTTCTTTTGTTTTCTTCACTACCGCACTGTTTCCGTTTTTCCGTGTAGTATAAATCTTCAAACAGGTATTTGGCTTACAGTCAAAACCTACGTTGGTCATTAGTTGTTCAACTATAGTGTAAATTTATTTCCGACCAGCTGTTCGTCAGGTGTTCCTCTACGTTCTTATACAAAGTGCTCCGTTACGTCTGGAACCGCCGTTCTAAAACCAGAGCAGGTGTACAGGGTGAAAAGTATTTAAAGCGACTAACTCTGGGAGGTTGTAGGGGACATCAAAGCAAATATTTTTCCCTTATGTCATTTTTTTCTATGACGGTTGTTTAAACCGGTGGAGGCCGTATTACGCTCTTCAGTTGTTAGAGGGTGTATTACGCTCTTCAGTTGTAGGCAACTGCTGTCCACCAGTGTAGTAGTGCATTGTCTCTGTTTACTAATGGAGCGATACACCTGGAGTGAGTACACTGATATGGTTGGTGCGTACTACGTATCGCACCACAACAGTCGAGCTGCACAGCGGGTTTATCAACAACAATATCCTAATCGCCGTATCCCGCATCATGCGACCTTTGCTGCTGTGTACCAACGTCTGCGTGAGACCGGGAAATTTAGCAGATTACCTGGACAGGGACGCCATAGCACGGTAAGAACGCTGCGATTTGAGGAAGCTGTCTTGCAGCATATGGAGCGGGATCCTTCAATCAGCACTCGTGCAGTTCACGTACCATGGTGACGAATCAGACGAATGTAAAATCAGTCCTTCGAGAGCAGTTGTTACGTCCATTTCACTTACAGCTTGTCCACAACCTGGATCCAGTTCATTATCCAACCAGAGCACAGTTTTCGCAGTGGTACCTGGAACAGTGTGAAATGTATCCTAAATTTCCATCCTCTGTGTTGTTTACAGATTAAGCCATGTTTGGGAGTGATGGAGTCATCAACACGCACAATTCGCATGTTTGGAGTGAGGATAATCCACATGCCACAGTTACTAGCGCTCATAAATTACGGTTCTTCGTTAATGTGTGGGTCGGTGTTGTTGGGGACTGTTTAATTGGGCCGTATCTGCTACCTAGGCCATTAAATGGCAGCCACTATTACAATTTTCTCGCCAGAGCATTGCCAGAATTTCTGGAAGACGTCCCGCTCCCTAAAAGGCATCGCACGTGGTTCCAACATGACGGGGCACCAGCACATTTCATTCGTCGTGTGCGTCGATTCCTGGACCGACGGTTCCCAGAAACGTGGATTGGCAGAGGTCGTCCTGTACCATGGCCTGCTCTATCCCCAGATATGCCCCCTCTGGACTTTTTTGTATGGGGAGAGATGCACAACCTTGTTTACACAACTCCTATTGCATGGTTCCCCGGATAATAGCAGCAGCAGGAACAATTCAGGATACTCCTGGGATTTTTGCCAGTGTCAGACAGAACATGATCCGACGGTGTAACCTTTGTTTACGTGTCAGTGGAGGTATTTTTGAAAAACTACTGTAATTGAAACTGGGTTGTGTTAATGTGTTGTCTCTTGCTCATAAAAAAAATCGAAAAGTGTTTGTTGGTTTAATTAATTTGCCGCCAGAGAAATCTTCCCCTACCGGTTTAAATACCCCTCATAGGAAAAAATAACATTAGGAAAAAATATTTGTTTTGATGTCCCCTACAACCTCCCAGAGTTTGTCGGTTTAAATGCTTTTCACCCTGTATAAACAGAAATATGAAGTCAAGTAGTATGAGGATGGGAGAGGGGGGAAAACTTTGATTATATTACCAACATGGCGGCCATTTTGGAAGCCGTCAACTTGAATGCAACTCATAATTTTCAAATGTAAAGGTGTAAAAAATGCCGTGTTTCTTCTGAGCATAGCTTCATTCATCATCGGGGGCTAAGCGTGCTATTTTTTGTAGGCTAGGCTGAGAATTACCAACTTATGAATAAGAAAAAAAATGTTAAAACCAAAACTTGTATAATAGAAAGACTGTAAAAGTATCTTAGTTACATGTTTCTACTAAGACTGCGTGAATCTACCGCACGAAGTGTTATAAATAAATACATAAAAATATTAAACAACTATACATTAACAAAAATATAACACATAAACTCACAGTTACATCTTTCTGTAAATATGTTCTATTCTCCTGTTTTTTCTGGGCGTAGTCATCGATAGCACGACATATGAATTACTGCCGTTTGGTTGAAGATTTCCAGTTCCATTCTCTATAGCCAAAATTGCCCAGTCTGATAGTCTGTCATTTGTCATTGTGTTGCGAAGGTAGGTTTTAAAACATTTTAAATGCTCTTGAAGTGGTTGTAGCTGGAATTGCAAGAACCAATGACAGTAATTTCACACATACAGGAAACACATTTTTGAATCCCTTGCTTACAATGGGCATCTGTTCCTTGATATACCATGAATCTAGTTTCGATGTTTGCTATTACTGTGTCCTGATGAAGTTGATACCATCAGTCCTTCACTTTCCTTTTCTTTCTCCCAATCCACCTTCAGTTCGCGTAATATGTATCACGGCTGCCGATTTCAGGTGGTGTCTGTTCTTTCTGTCATGTCCGAAAGAACAGCCACCACTCATTCACATAAGAGTTCATTGTTTCTCAGCCTGCCCGGCTGGTGCCTAGGCGATGCGAAGTAGCGTTATCTGTTAGAAAAAAGCTGAATGACTTACCATTCCACTCAGGCACGTATCGACCTGTTGGAGAGCAGTGGAAACAAATCAAATGTTAGATTTTAAAAATCGTGTCAGCTCTGTAGAAACACAGCCTGCCATGTGAAACAAATAGGTTTACTGCGCATGCTCCTAACAAGCATGGAATTCCGAGCAGCTAGAGGAGCGATGAATTATACTGGCTGGCGCATATTCAAAGTTCAAACGTAAAATATGTGAAATCATTTACAAGCGTACATAATCGGATCAGGTTAATATTGTAAGCTTATTTGTCCGTCGCTGACACAGAAGACTGCAAACCTTCTTTCCTTCCCGTCTGGGCAAGCCGTGCAGTGACTAGAGTACATGTAAAGCTTACTGGGGCTGGGTAAATGCTAGCTATAATGAAGTCGATAATTCGATTGTAATATTGGCATTTTATTTTGATATTCCCCATAACTGACAAAATTTACAAAAAAATGTGAATCACTTTGTCCACTCACACACTCCTGACAATTAACAATTTGCAATTACGCGCCCCCTATTACTGGCAGCTGCGTTGATAGATACTCGGCACCTCGCAAGGATAACTACCAGATCAAGAATATTAGGTAAGTTGTTGGAAGTGGTTAAGCGTTGGTGAAAATCTCACTTCTGAGCACACAAAGAACTCTGCACGGAACACGCGTTGGTGCAGTGCAGCGATACAGACCGTGTATCTCCCTTCGAAGACGATGGCCAAGACGCCGTCTCCAAGTCCGTACCGCTCGATGGCTGAAGGCGAAGTCCACAAATCTCCCGTCTCCCACGCGTACGAAAAGGCGGCGCAAGAATACTCAGTTTCGGCCAATGTGGAACGCTCTATCATCGCCGAAATCCCTCCAACGGCATTTCTGAGATCTACCCAATGATCGAGTAGGCCATAACACCCCTAGGCAAACGAAATTCCTGTCTTCGCCACGCGTTGCCCAGCACAGGTGGCTCCGGATGCCGGGTTATCCCCAAAAGCGCCGTATTGTGCCGCGTTTCCTGTGACCGCTACCTGCCGCCCACGGCGGCCCGGCGAGCTACGGCCAGCTGCAGACTTTACATTCCACAATTCTCAACTACCGACACTTTTCACCAACGCTTTAAGTTAGTGGCTTAATCGTTCAGACATGCAGGGAATACTACTCGAGAGTGCCTCATATTTATCATAATTCAATAGTCATGATCTGATGCCCTTGCCAGTCCCTTTATTATTAATACTAATGTTGGTAAGCTATCGTGTAAGTTCCCATGTCCTGGCACCTTACAATATCATTTTGGAAGAATTATTTTGACAGTTTCTTGGTAGGCCCAGCCCTAGAGCCTGAATGGACCCTTCGCCACGGTTAATGATAGAGTTACGACTGATGTTTCTTCCTTACAGATGACGTGAAAGCTGACGGTGTTAACACAAGCCAAAGGCATTCATATCGTCCTGATACCAGGAGGAATTTCCTGATGAAAGTGACAAAGCAGACGGTATCTTCACCGATTTCAACTGACCGCGCCACTCCTTCGTGTATGCAAAAGTGGGGAAGACGTCACTATAAATTTGTCGGTCGTCCTCTTCTAGTCTGAGAATCAAACAACTTACTGAAACATTAAGTTTCAAGACAGTATTAGCTTCGAATGATGTGTCTCATTGTGGCACTTACATATATTGTCGTTACTTTGTAGTTGATCAGATACAAATAAAGTAGGATTATGTATTCTTCTAGTAGGTCTTTTTGGATAGTTTTCGTCGCCTCCCTGAATAGAATACTCGATTATATCTTAGAGTTTCAGATATTTATACATATGGTGTAAGAGAGTTTTCTTAGAAATGCCGT
This sequence comes from Schistocerca piceifrons, assembly GCF_021461385.2. Classification (NCBI taxonomy): domain Eukaryota; kingdom Metazoa; phylum Arthropoda; class Insecta; order Orthoptera; family Acrididae; genus Schistocerca; species Schistocerca piceifrons. Next base: position 7,790,977 of record NC_060149.1, read on the forward strand.
TAACTGTTCGGTAAATGTCCCAAGCTGACGGCGTCATATTGCAGTGGCCGTATGATGTACAGCACTGAATTACATCGAAGCCCATACGGAAGGAAAATATTTTTATTTATCGAAAGTGGCAGGAAATAAATAGCAATGTAGCTGAGCAATCAGTATCAAATATTCAGTTCGGCGAGTACAAATGCATAAAATTCAAAAACATCGTTCAGGGCACCTTAGACATGTAAGTACCAAGTAAGCGTGTAAGATATGGGAAATATCCGCCGTCGTTCAACAGCTGATGTAGAAAGTTGATACGAAAAGAAAGAGAGCTTAATCACAGGAATAAGCAATGTCGAAGCCTTTTCGACAGACTAAATCCAAACGAACTCAAAGTGAGCGTAACGGGAGCAGTAGTAGTATGAGGAACGTTCAGTGAAGTTGACAGCGAAATTTTGTTATTCGATCTGACAAGAAATACTAAGAAGTCTTGGACTTACATAAAGTTAATAAGTGGATCAAAGTCATCTATTCAGTCACTGCCACCGAAACAGACGATGACAAAGAGAAGGACGAAATAATATATTCGGTCTTAAGAAATGGTTTCGCTGCAAAAGATAGTAATACGACTACTCCTTCGAGTCATAGCACCAATGTCGAACTAAAAGATATTGAGATAAGTGATTGCTGAATAGAAAATGACCGAAGATCGCTTGATAGTGTAAAGGCATATGGACCGGATGAGACACTTGTGATATTGCATATGGATTATGCGAAAGATCTTGCTCCCACTGTGGCAGTAGTCCATCGTAGCGAAGGGCAAGAAGCGATTGAAGAAAGAAAGCAAATGATCTCCCTTTCCAAACTGGGTCGTCAAACATACAAACATAGTTATAGACCTGAATGAATGTCGTCTGACTAGGGCCTCCCGTCGGGTAGAGCGTACACCGGGTGCAGGTCTTTCGATTTGACGTCACTTCGACGACTTGTTCGTCGATGGGGATGAAATAATGACGATTGGGACAACACAACACCCAGTCTCTGAGTGTAGAAAATCTCTGACCCAGCCGGGAATCGAACCCGGGCACTTAGGATTGACATGCTGACCACTAAGTTACCGGGGTCGGTCGTTACAGAACTATACAGCTGACATAAATCTGTGTAGAGTTATACAATGTTTCTATGCACAGGCCTTATGATGTTTATGGATAAATGAAATCTCCTCCATAACAATCAACAGCGATTCTGCAAGCACAGATGATGTGGAACGTAGCTCACTGTGTTCCCCGTAAGATTCAGAGCGCCGCAGACAACGGCTCCCTTGTTGATGCTGACATCCGGAAGGCATTCGAAACAGATACAACTTTGGAATGATATAGAGATTTCAAAATCTTAAACATGGCTGTGAAACACGAACTTTGTAAATCTGAAGAGGTTCAAAAATCAGCCAACCAGTTGCAGAACAAAGATTTTTTAGCCCTTGACCTAGGCCGCTCGGCTTCATCTAATCTAATGTAACATCATGTGATGATCCGCTATCGGGTGGTGAAATGTGGGGCCCCCCTGAATAGGTCAGGCGTGCACTACACGCCGGAAGCGGCTACAAGGGTAGCGGAGTACGTGTGTAGTGCACATGTGGGTTTTTTAGGTTAGAGAATTCCCTCCCTAGGCCGGACAAGACGCCTCCTGAGACGCGGCAAGGTAGGAGTAGGCAAAATGCAACAGGGGATAACAATATTAATGTGCTAATAGTAAATTGCAGGAGCGTCTATAGAAAGGTCCCAGAACTACTCTCATTAATAAACGGTCACAATGCCCATATAGTACTAGGGACAGAAAGTTGGCTGAAACCAGACGTAAACAGTAATGAAATCCTAAACTCAGATTGGAATGTATACCGCAGAGACAGGCTGAACAGTGAAGGGGGAGGCGTGTTTATAGCGATAAGAAGTGCAATAGTATCGAAGGAAATTGACGGAGATCCGAAATGTGAAATAATTTGGGTGAAGGTCACGGTTAGAGCAGGCTCAGAGATGGTAATTGGATGTCTCTATAGGCCCCCTGGCTCAGCAGCTGTTGTGGCTGAGCACCTGAAGGATAATTTGGAAAATATTTCGAGTAGACTTCCCCACCATGTTACAGTTTTGGGTGGAGATTTTAATTTGCCGGATATAGACTGGGAGACTCAAACGTTCATAACGGGTGGCAGGGATAAAGAATCCAGTGAAATTTTTTAAAGTGCTTTATTTGAAAACTACCTTGAGCTGTTAAACAGAGAACCGACTCGTGGCGATAACATATTACACTAGCTGGTGACAAACAGATCCGAACTATTTGAAACAGTTACCGCAGAACAGGGTATCAGCGATCATAAACCGGTTACTGCATCGATGATTTCAGCCGTAAATAGAAATATTAAAAAAAGTAGGAAGATTTTTCTGTTTAACAAAAGTGACAAAAAGCAGATTTCAGAGTACCTCATGGCTCAACACAAAAGTTTTGTCTCAAGTACAGATAGTGTTGAGGATCAGTGGACAAAGTTCATAACCATCGTACAATATGTATTAGATGAGTATCTGCCAAGCAAGATAGTAAGAGATGGAAAAGAGCCACCGTGGTACAACAACCGAGTTAGAAAACTGCTGCGGAAGCAAAGGGAACTTCACAGCAAACATAAACATAGCCAAAGCCTTGCAGACAAACAAAAACTACGCGAAGCGAAATGTAGTGTGAGGAGGGCTACGCGAGAGGTGTTCAATGAATTCGAAACTAAAGTTCTATGTACTGACTTGGCAGAAAATCCTAAGAAATTTTGGTCTTACGTCAAAGCGGTAGGTGGATCAAAACAAAATGTCCAGACACTCTGTGACCAAAATGGGAGTGAAACAGAGGATGACAGACTAAAGGCCAAAATACTAAATGTTTTTTTTCCAAAGCTGTTTCACAGAGGAAGACTGCACTGTAGTTCCTTCACTAGATTGTCGCACAGATGCCAAAATGGTAGATATAGAAATAGACGACACAGGGATAGAGAAACAATTAAAATCGCTCAAAAGAGGAAAGGCAGCTGGACCTGATGGGATACCAGTTCCATTTTACACAGAGTACGCGAAGGAACTTGCCCCCCTTCTTGCAGCGGTGTACCGTAGGTTTCTAGAAGAGCGTAGCGTTCCAAAGGATTGGAACAGGGCACAGGTCATACCCGTTTCCAAGAAGGGACGTCGAACAGATGTGCAGAACTATAGACCTATATCTCTAATGTCGATCAGTTGTACAATTTTGGAACACGTATTATGTTCGAGTATAATGACTTTTCTGGAGACTATAAATCTACTCTGAAGGAATCAGCATGGGTTTCGAAAAAGACGGTCGTGTGAAACCCAGCTCGCGCTATTCGTCCACGAGACTCAGAGGGCCATAGACACGGGTTCACAGGTACATGCCATGTTTCTTGACTTCCGCAAGGCGTTCGATACAATTCCCCACAGTCGTTTAATGAACATAGTAAGAGCTTATGGACTATCAGACCAATTGTGTGATTGGATTGAAGAGTTCCTAGATAACAGAACGCAGCATGTCATTCTCAATGGAGAGAAGTCTTCCGAAGTAAGAGTGATTCAGGTGTGCCGCAGGGGAGTGTCATAGGACCGTTGCTATTCACAATATACATAAATGACCTGGTAGATGACATCGGAAGTTCACTGAGGCTTTTTGCAGATGATTCTGTGGTGTATCGAGAGGTTGTAACAAGTTTCTAGAACATACCGAAGAGTCGAGCAGTATATTGCTCCCTCCTACGTATATCTCGCGAAGAGACCATGAGGATAAAATCAGAGAGATTAGAGCCCACACAGAAGCATACCGACAAGCCTTCTTTCCACGAACAATACAAGACTGGAATAGAAGGGAGAACCGATAGAGGTACTCAAGGTACCCTCCGCCACACACCGTCAGGTGGCTTGCGGAGTATGGTCGTAGATGTAGATGTAACAAGATCACTTCTTCTGAGGCAGATATTTTTAAAAATATCGAAACCTAGGTCAAGGGCTAATAAACCTTTCTTTTGCAACTGGTTGGCTGATTTTTCGACCTCTGTATGTAGAAGTTTATTGAGGTAACTTACAGAATGGGTAGACCTGTCATTTTGTAGCAACACAACCACAGTTTCACATACAATGTCAAGTGTAGTTTTGGTTCGACGCGACTACCATTTGGATGCGGCAAACATCCCACAGGTAATCAATTTCTACCCACACACGTTGCAGCAAATCGCGCGTACCTTGTGCAATGACGCTGTAGATTCGATTTTTCAGGTCGGCTAAAATGTTTGATAGGCGAGAAACATACACACACTCATGAATGAAACCGCAGAGAAAGATATCCAGTGGTGTCAAGTTTAAGGGGTGAGATGGCCATGCGATTGGCCCTTCATGGCCAATCCACCTACCTCGATAGCGATTATCGAGGAAACCACGAACTTCCGTAAGGAAATGAGGTGATGTACCTTCTTGCTAGTAGTAAACCATCCCATCTCGGTCATCTTGACCGATCTGTGGAATTAAAAAGTTTTCATGTGTATTCAGATCACAATATCAGTGACAGTCGGACAGTTGCATAGTTCACGTCATGAAACCAAAACACTTAGCGACAACATTCCGCACCAATGAAAGCAGCCATTTTAACTGTGCACAACGCTCGCGCTCCTGGTGGTGGAATGGAATAGTGGTGTACTGCGTGAGTCAAACTTGAGATTCTTTGCGGCAGAATGACATGTCTACCACTTCTGTAAGTTACTGGAATAAATTTATATATCATTCCGAAGTTGTAAATCCCTTTTTAACTCAACTCGTATATGACAAACTGCCTATTGGCTTCTGTCTCGGGTTCTTCGGCCGACGTTGATTTTTCTGACGTTTCGCCAGCACGACTGGCTGGCATTGTCAAAGCCTCACCCTCCATTGCCGGTGGTGAACTGGAGCCGAGCTCGCGGCCGCAGACTACAGGGCTATTACAAATGACTGAAGCGATTTCGTAAATTCACTGTAGCTCCAGTCATTGACATATGGTCACGATACACTACAGATACGTAGAAAAACTCATAAAGTTTTGTTCGGCTGAAGCCGCACTTCAGGTTTCTACCGCCAGAGCGCTCGAGAGCGCAGTGAGACAAAATGGCGACAGGAGCCGAGAAAGCGTATGTTGTGCTTGAAATGCACTCACATCAGTCAGTGATAACAGTGCAACGACGCTTCAGGACGAAGTTCAACAAAGATCCACCAACTGCTAACACCATTCGGCGATGGTATGCGCAGTTTAAAGCTTCTGGATGCCTCTGTAAGGGGAAATCAACGGGTCGGCCTGCAGTGAGCGAAGAAACGATTGAACGCGTGCGGGCAAGTTTCACGCGTAGCCCGCGGAAGTCGACGAATAAAGCAAGCAGGGAGCTAAACGTACCACAGCCGACGGTTTGGAAAATCTTACGGAAAAGGCTGAAGCAGAAGCCTTACCGTTTACAATTGCTACAAGCCCTGACACCCGATGACAGAGTCAAACGCTTTGAATTTTTGGCACGGTTGCAACAGCTCATGGAAGAGGATGCGTTCAGTGCGAAACTTGTTTTCAGTGATGAAGCAACATTTTTTCTTAGTGGCGGAGTGAACAGACACAATGTGGGAATCTTGGCGGTAGAGAATCCTCACGCATTCGTGCAGCAAATTCGAAATTCACCAAAAGTTAACGTGTTTTGTGCAATCTCACGGTTTAAAGTTTACGGCCCCGACTTAACCCCATGCGATTTCTTTCTGTTGGGTTATGTGAAAGATTCAGTGTTTAAACCTCCTCTACCAAGAAACGTGCCAGAACTGCGAGCTCGCATCAATGATGCTTTCGAACTCATTGATAGGGACATGCTGTGCCGAGTGTGGGAGGAACTTGATTATCGGATTGATGTCTGCCGAATCACTAAAGGGGCACATGTCGAACATTTGTGAATACCTAAAAAAATTTTTAGAGTTTTTGTATGTGTGTGCAAAGCATTGTGAAAATATCTCAAATAATAAAGTTATTGTAGAGCTGTGAAATCGCTTCAGTCATTTGTAATAACCCTGTATATGTACCTGGCGCGCCAACAACTCGTATATACTGGAAATTAGTGAATTACGATGGCAGTAGGAAGAATGAGATGTCTGGGCAGATGAGTACACGGTTGTCAATATAAAATGAAAAAGGTGTAATGCAGGAGCAGGTCTAATAATGAATAAGAAAGCATGAATGCAGGTAACCTACCATGAACAACTTAGTAAACGCATTAACCAGACTATAGAAAGAAGTCCAGTCCCAACACTGCAATAAAAGTACATATGCTTACTAGCTACGCAGGTGATAAAGGGAGTGAAACAGTGTATGAAAAAAAGAAAAATAACTACTCAAATAAGAAAGGGAAACGAGAACGTAATTATGATGAGGGGTTGTAATTCAACACTAGGAAAAGGAAATGAAGAAAATGTAGTGGGTGAACATGGACTGGGAGAAAGAAATGAAATGGGAAACCGTCTGGTAAAATTTTGCACAGAATATAACTTAAAACATCGCCAACACTTGGTCTAAGAACTATGAAAGAAGACGGCATACGTGGAAGAGATGTGGACATCCTGGACGTTTTCAGACTTATTATGTAATGACAAAACAGTTTTCGAAACCCGCTTTCAAATTGCAAAACGTTTCCTGGGGTAGATGCGGAATCTGGCTATGGTTCATTGGTTATAAGCTGCAGATCGAAGCTGAAGAAATCGCAGAACGTAGGAAATTAAGGAGATGGAACGTGTGTAAATTGAAAGGACAAGAGGTTGTTGAGAGGTTCAAATGGAGCATTAGGCAACGACTGACTGAAACGGGGATACAAATAAAACAGAAGGCGAATGGGTACCTTTGAAAGATAAAATGGTGAAGGGAGCATATGATGAAATATAGACAAAAAGACAAAGATCAATATAAATCCTTAGATACCACACGAGATACGAAATTTCGTTGAAGATAGGAGAAAACATAAAAATACAGCAAACAAGGAATGCAAAAGCGAATGCGTATGTCTAAAAATGAAATTGACAGAAGTGATAAAAGGCTAAGCAAGAATATTCAGTGGGCAAACTCAGGGCCTTAGAATAATGAATGCCGCTTATAGAAAAATTAAAGAAATCTTCGGAAAAACAGAAGGGGCTGTATGAATGTCGAGAGATCAGATGGCGAGCCGGTACCAAGTGAAAACAAAAATGTGGAAGGAAAATACAAAACGACTGTGCAGATGTTCAAATGTGTGTGAAATCTTATCAGTCCCCGAGAACTTAGAACTACTTAAACCTAACTAACCTAAGGACATCACACACATCCATGCCAGAGGCAGGATTCGAACCTGCGACCGTAGCGGTCGCGCGGTTCCAGACTGAAGCGCCTAGAACCGCTCGGCCGCACTGGCCGGCCCGAGACAGCAACGTGAGTTCACTATAATGCTCCTCAAACCACAGCAGCACGGTTCTGGCTCCGAGACACGGACGATTGTACTGCTGAAAGATGACATCGCCGTCGGGGAAGACATCAAGCACGAAGGGATACAGGTGGTGCGCAGCTGTCAGCGTGTCTTCAATTACTACCACAAGTCCCATACGAGCGAAGGAGAATGTCTTCCATAGCACGACATTGATCCCACCAGCCTGCGTTCGTGGCGCGCTGCGCGTTTCGATCCGCCATTCACCTCGATGACGACGTTCGTGGGGACGATCATCGACCTACTGCAGAAAAAAATTTGATTCACCCAAAGAGCCGACACGTTTCCACTGATCGACGGGGTGGGGAGTGGTCGTAATCCTTTGGTTTATCAGTGTACATATGGCATCTGTGACCCACAACAGAACCGCATTCTTAGTTTGAAGCCCTGTGAAACTAGGGAATTGTGCTAGATTTTTCTCCTGCCTTGCTCAAGGCGCATTGCTCTCTGGCGACAGGGTGGCCTTGTCTGTTTTCGTGTATTGACCACGCAGCGCTCTTGCTGCGTGGGAGCTATGATATTAGATGCCTGCCTGGATTCAGAGCCTCTTACGTGGCGGTCAATATCAAAAGTGGAGTGCCCTGTTCCGGTGCTTCCCCCACGTTCCTTGTATAAGAATGTATTACGAGGGCACCACACTTCTCATATTCCATATATAATATGGAGACAAACGAGAATTGCCGCGTCTTACGTTAATTACACGGATGAAAGGATTGCAAATTGTTCATTCACAATGAGTAAAAGCTTTATCACTGCTATGTTCAAGTTTCATACGACAAAGGAATTATTACGAAAATGTCATCACCATCATCATCATCATTTAAGACTGATTATGCCTTTCAGCGTTCAGTCTGTAGCATAGCTCCTCTTAGAAAATTCCTCCATGATCCCCTATTCAGTGCTAACATTGGTGCCTCTTCTGATGTTAAACCTATTACTTCAAAATCATTCTTAACTGAATAGAGGTACCTTCTCCTTGGTCTGCCCCCGACTCCTCCTACCCTCTACTGCTGAACCCATGAGTCTCTTGGGTCACCTTGCTTCTCCCATGCGTGTAACATGACCCCACCATCTAAGCCTGTTCGCCCTGACTGCTACATCCATATAGTTCGTTCCCAGTTTTTCTTTGATTTCCTCATTGTGGACACCCTCCTGCCACTGTACCCATCTACTAGTACCTGCAATCATCCTAGCTACTTTCATATCCGTAACCTCAACCTTGTCGATAAGGTAACCTGAATCCACCCAGCTTTTGCTCTCATACAACAAAGTTGGTCGAAAGATTGAACGGTGCGCAGATAACTTAGTCTTGTTACTGACTTCCTTCTTGCAGAGGAGAGTAGATCGTAACTGAGCGCTCACTGCATTAGCTTTGCTACACCTCGCTTCCAGTTCTTTCACTATGTTGCCATCCTGTGAGAATATGCATCCTAAGTACTTGAAACCGTCCATCTGTTCTAACTTGGTTCCTCCTATTTGGCACTCAATCCGTTTATATTTCTTTACCACTGACATTACTTTCGTTTTGGAGATGCTAATCTTCATACCATAGTCCTTACAATTCTGATCTAGCTCTGAAATATTACTTTGCAAACTTTCAATCGAATCTGCCATCACAACTAAGTCATCCGCATATGCGAGACTGCTTATTTTGTGTTCACATATCTTAATCTCACCCAGCCAGTCTATTGTTTTCAACATATGATCCATAAATAATATGAACAACAGTGAAGGCAGGTTGCAGCCTTGTCTTACCCCTGAAACTACTCTGAACCATGAACTCAATTTACCGTCAACTCTATCTGCTGCCTGACTATCCATGTATAGACCTTTAATTGCTTGCAAAAGTTTGCCTCCTACTCCATTTTCTCGTAGAACAGACAATAACTTCCTCCTAGGAACCCGGTCATATGCCTTTTCTAGATCTATAAATTCCCTGTTCCACACATAACACTTCTCCATTATTTGCCGTAAGCTAAAGATCTGGTTCTGACAACCTCTAAGAGGCCTAAACCCACACTGATTTTCATCCAATTGGTCCTCAACTAATACTCGCACTTTCCTTTCAACAATACCTGTGAAGATTTTACCCACAACGCTGATTAAAGAGATACCTCTGTAGTTGTTACAATCTTTTCTGTTTCCATGTTTAAAGATTGGTGTGATTACTGCTTTTGCCCAGTCTGATGGAACCTGTCCCGACTCCCAGGCCAGTCCAGTTATCCTGTGTAGCCATTTAAGACCTGACATTCCACTGCATTTGATGAGTTCCGACTTAATTTCATCCACCCCAGCTGCTTTATTGCACTGCAATCTATTGACCATTTTCTCCACTTCCTCAAATGTGATCCTGTTTCCATCATCATTCCTGTCCCATTCTGCCTCGAAATCTGAAACATTACTGACCGTATTTTCACCTACATTGAGCAACTCTTCAAAATATTCCATCCATCTGCCCAAGGCATCCACAGGATTCACCAGCAGTTTTCCTGACCTGTCCAATATATTTGTCATTTCCTTCTTACCTCCCTTTCGAAGACTGCTAATTGCACTCCAGAATGGTTTTCCAGCAGCTTGACTCAAAGTCTCCAACCTGTTTCCAAAGTCTTCCCAAGATTTCTTCTTACATGCTGCAATTATCTGTTTGGCTTTGTTTCTTTCTTCAACATAACTTTCTCTGCTACCTGAGTTCTAGTATGTAGCCATTTTTGATACGCCTTCTTTTTCCTTTTACAGGCTGCCTTGACTGTGGCATTCCACCAAGCTGTTTGCTTCATCCTACTTTTACCCACTACTGTTCCAAGACATTCTTTAGCCACTTCTAGTACTGCGTCCCTGTACCTTGTCCATTCCTTTTCCAATGACTGTAATTGACTACATTCAACTAACTGGTACCTTTCTGAGATCGCTGTTATGTACTTGTGCCTGATTTCCTTATCCTTAAGGTTCTCCACTCTTTTCCACCTACATATGGATCTGACCTCCTGCACTTTCGGCCTCACAGTACCAATTTCACTGCAGATTAAATAATGATCAGTGTCATCAAAGAATCCCCTCAATACACGTGTGTCCCTCACAGCCTTCCTGAATTCCTGATTTGTTATTATATAGTCAATGACAGATCTGGTTCCCCTGCCTTCCCAAGTATACCGGTGAATGTTCTTATGTTTAAAAAAGGAGTTTGTGATTACTATGCCCATACTGGCACAGAAATCCAAGAGTTGTTTCCCGTTCCTGTTGGTCTCCATATCCTCTCCAAACTTACCCATAACCTTTTCATACCCTTCTGTTCGATTTCCAATCCTGGCGTTAAAATCACCCATGAGCAGAACACTGTCCTTGTCCTTTACTCTAACAACTACATCACTGAGTGCCTCATAAAAACTATTCATCTTATCTTGATCTGACCCTTCACAATGCGAATTTACTGACACAATCCTAATTTTCTTGCTAGACATTGTCAAATCTATCCAAATCAGTCGTTCGATTACATACCTTATTGCAACTACGCTGGGTTCCATTTCTTTCCTGATGTAAAGCCCTACTCCCCATTGTGCTATTCCTGCTTTGACTCCTGACAGGTAGACCATGTATTCGCCTACATCCTCTCCTTTCTCACCCCTTACCCGAATGTCACTAACAGCTAAAACGTCCAGCCCCATCTTACTTGCAGCCTCTGCCAACTCTATCTTCTTCCAAGAGTAGCCCCCATTGATATTAATAGCTCCCCATCTCATTACCATTTGTTTGCCAAGTCGTATCTTAGGAGTCCCTGGTTTGTCAGTTAGTGGTGGGACTCCGTCACCTCCAAAGGTCCGAGGCATTTTGCTCTGATTGTTGCCAGCATCATATTTAAATCTATGCAATAATTTTCACACAGTTTACTGGTTGATCGGCGAACCGCGAAATACATGAAGATGCCCCTACAATGGATCGTGACTGTTAAGATCACACAGAATAGGGATTTAGAATGAAATGTAACAACCAAAGTAATGATTAATAAGGCGCATATGTCATTTCACAACGCTTTTTCGATCTGTAGTGTTTCATAATTATTTTTTATTTTCTAGAAAAACTTATACCAAAGCCAACATTTTCCTCTTTATCACCTTACTTTTATAGTGTCTGTATAGTGAGTGGAGCGATTGTTGTTGAGAAATGGATGAACAATATAGCACAAGCTTTTTGCAATACTAAATAAATTCCTTGAAAGAATGTATTAATAAAACAGCTTTGTATATTGTCATCATTACAGACTAGCGTTGTTTACCTCAGGCAAATACAGGGATGGATCTTACTATATGGCCACCGCTGACTACCTGTTTCGTTCGTATCAGACTGAATCTGTAAGTATGTAAATGCCTTCATAGATGAGTTATGTTTTTTTTTTTTTTGTTTTTTTTTTTTAGTTCTGCAGTATAATACCTCGACACGTACAATATCGTTATAAAGTGATCCATGGATGTATAAACTACTGCTACTACTACCGCCGCCACCACCACCACTGCCTGACGGCTTACCTGTTACAAAAGTGAATGCTGCTACAGTTGTTACATTCATCCAGTCATCTCCTGAAACTGAACGTAAGTCGCCTAATAAATCGGAAGTTCTTCATCATGTTGTTGTTTGTAATTACTTATCATTTTATGCACAACTTCTGTACTTTCGTACTCGCAAATTTGGCTATGGCTATCTTCGTAGTAAAAAACGCCGGTCTTGGTAATAAATAAAAGGCTTTTTGTTTGTCTGCGTTTCACTTATTTTATTTTAAAAGCACCGTCGGCGACGAACTTCGATTCTTTCTTCAGATCTATACAACGATGTAACTCAATATACGGGGAGACTTCAAGAAATAAGTCACTTATGCCACCCCACTCTAAGATCATTGCGCAGCCAAAGTAGCGCAGTGTCTGACGAGAGTACTTATTCTGGGTGTCTTGTAGACATCGTTCCGCAGCGTAAGGATAACACGTGTGAGAGTCACATGACTCAGAAACTGGAAACGTACTCCAAAGATTAATCGTGCGGGGCAAGACGTCTAAAATGCACGCGGGTTCACCTCGAATTTCTGGTGGTATGTGGACCAAGAGAAGTGTCGCCCCCAGCTGCAGAAAAGGACCTTTCTGGCACATGTAAGATCTGTTCCTCAGAAATCAGTTAAAATTGTACATAAAACAGCCTGCATACTTCTAGTGAAATCTTAAAACCGATGATAACATTTCCCCAATCTGAGCACCAAAATGTAGTGATTTCAAGATGAAAACGCACGGAAAAATTTACATTTATTTAAATACAAAAACAAAACAAAAAATCTGTGAGCAGTTTTCCTGTTTTGTGTTTGGATCGTATTTGTCTTGAAACATGTTAACTTGGACTTTTACGAAAACAATGAAATTCTCTTAAATTACTGTCAAATACTGTAAAAATATTCGTTATTAGCTTCATGTCATGTTAAGTTACTCAAGAAGCGTATCAGCCTGTGACAATGAATCTTGTGTAAAACCGCGTAATTTTTCTGAAAAATTAGAGGTAATGTGCTGGTGTAGCCGGGCTGTAGCGAGAGCTTGCGGCCCCTCTCACGAGCGCCTCATATTCTCCTGACACCCGGCAGAGAACACCTGCCTCCACGCCACACCCATTCATCATCTTTTAAACCCAGCATGTTGCCTAGCGCGCCCCCAACAGCTGCTGATGTTCGCTTCACACCGACAAAACTCAAGCCACAGCGTCACTCTGGAGGTAAGCCGTCATCCAAACTTCAAACACTCTCTAGGATCCGTGACTCTTAGCCGATAGAAATGACGCTACATTCAGACGCTTATGTCCGCGCTATAAACTTCTACTTCTTGCACTGAATATATTTCGGACCGGCGTCCATTTTAAACTAGTCTTATCCAATAGGCAAGAACATACAATGTCAGAATAAGTGTGATACAGGTATTAATTTAGAAAATTTGTAGTGGCTACTGCGCATGCATCCCACAAAGAAAGAGATGTACTCAGAAGTGGAGAAGAAAACGAAATGAAACTTTACGGGTTGAGCCAGCCGTTGTGGCCGAGAGGTTCTAGGCGCTGCAGTTTGGAACCGCGAGACCGCTACGGTCGCAGGTTCGAGTCCATGGATGCACGCTCTCATTCGGTTGGAGAAGTATGTCATAAAGCCGTTGTATCCTCTCCTCAGGTAAGCTGGTTCGCAGCAGATGTAACCCCCCATTGATATTCTGGACAAAGGCACTGAAATTGTGTTAGCGTCCGAGCTGATCGCCCACATGTTCCATCGGGGGCATATATGGGGATCTTGCTCGCCATTTAGAATACTTCAATATCACGCCAGCCCTTCATAGATGCACATACTGTGTGAATGAGTATTGTCCTGCTGAAAAATCGCACCACGATACTGTCGCTTTGGAGGTAACGCATGAGGATGCAGGATGACTGTGATGTACCGTTGTTCCGTGAGCCATGGCTCCTCCACCATGACGCCATCAGTAACACCGCCGTGCTACTCCAAAACGTAGGAAGAGTGTCGTCCTTCCCCAGCTCGCCGCTATATTTGCCAATGCTGGTCATCCGGAGTAGAGAAATACAGCTATTCATCGCTGAACTCTATTCGGTGTCATTCTTCAGCAGTCCATGCTTCCCGGTCAGAGCACCACTCCAAACAAAGCCGTTGGTTTCGAGGTGTTAATGGCAGTTTACGCACGGAACTGAAATGCTGTGGTCCAGCTAGTGCTAGTCTCCGACCAGTGACGCCGAATGACACAGATCACTGCACGACGTTGGGGCACAATACGGCGATCCTTCCTTGTGGTCGTCAGGCGTGATGGACTGGAGCCTTGACAACGAGTGTGCCTGCCCCATGCAGTCCACTGTCACAACGCATGAGGCTTCTCTCTGTCCTTTCTATCTGTCACAGAAAATTGCAACTCCAATCACTTACATACACGCCGATGGTGTGTACGTGTAGGAGAAGACGGGACCGAATATCAACGTAAATTTGCACGATTTTTTTTTTTCAGGCAGTATATTACCGAAAAGAGACGATACATGTCCAAGAATGACGGAGGGTACTTAAACTTCTCAAAAACGTGGGTACGTGTGGGTACGTAAATTCATGGCGAGCAATTTATAAAAGGATAAGCCCGGGGTAACCCAAAAATAATACGATGTATGCAGTGTATGTTTTGTCACAGTGATAAAATCACACCTTCTAGCCCTCGTTCTCGTATTCTGTAAGGCTGTGAAAACACTTTCAGTACTCCAGGAATGCATCAGTGCAACCAGGATTCGTTGACGAATGTATCAATATTAATGGAGGGCAGTTTGACTATTTCATGTAAGAAAGTTTCGCGGTTTGTGCTGGAGTGTTCAGTTCCCGTGCGTTTTCCATAATTATGGTACTGTGAGACGTTGAGTTTGTACCTCTACGGCCTACACTGTTGCTGAAGCAGGCATGGGCGCATTACGTGGCGATGCTTTTGGTCTTGAGGTCATAAGAATAAAACATCACCAGTTCATTAAGATTACGGTGACTGTAAACACTAGACTAGGAGACAGAAATCAAACGTGTGGAACAGCCTCCTGCATCTGCTGAGTGAACCCGTTTGAGCATTCTTGGGACCATTCGAAACTCACAGTTCGTTGTCGCAAGAAGTCTGGTCACACACTGGTCGAGAGCCGCTGCTGAACAGTGATACCTTATGTACAGCGGAATCCCGACACACTGCAATGCTCCAGGTAGAGCCACACGATACTGAATAGTATAGTAGATTTGGTTTCACAATTGTATAGAGATGTACACTTTCGAACGGACTGCCTTCCGTTATTGTTTTGTTTTTATTTGATAGTGAAGTAACGTTCCCTGCTGTTCAAAACTGAAATTTTCGGTACTTCGTCGCACTGACGGAAAAAGTCGGATCTCCATCGTCATAAGTGAGGTGGCGAGCGTGAACCAGGGAGTACACAGGGATACTTCTAGTTTCGACACATAGGTTGAAATTTACCGTAAGTGTCTATATTCTTTCATGTGGAAGATACATCCTTGTAAAAGTCGAGAGAGAGAGAGAGAAAGAGAGAAAGAGAGAGAGAGAGAGAGAGAGAGAGATATGACCTCTGGCTGACAGCTGCTTTTGTGCCATTGGCATCACACAGACGTACATTATCACGTTCCAGCAGTGCATGGTGGAGCTCTGCAACTTCACTCTTCCAATAGCCCACCTTCATGGCTATAATTAAGTTCATCTACATCTACATTTATACTCCGCAAGCCACCCAACGGTGTGTGGCGGAGGGCACTTTACGTGCCACTGTCATTACCTCCCTTTCCTGTTCCAGTCGCGTATGGTTTGCGGGATGAACGACTGCCGGAAAGCCTCCATGCGCGCTCGAATCTCTCTAATTTTACATTCGTGATCTCCTCGGGAGGTATAAGTAGATGGAAGCAATATATGCGATACCTCATCCAGAAACGCACCCTCTCGAAACCTGGACAGCAAGCCACATCGCGATGCAGAGCGTCTCTCTTGCAGAGTCTGCCACTTGAGTTTGCTAAACATCTCCGTAACGCTATCACGCTTACCAAATAACCCTGAGACGAAACGCGCCGCTCTTCTCTGGATGTTCTCTATCTCCTCCGTCAACCCGACCTGGTACGGATCCCACTCTGATGAGCAATATTCAAGTATAGGTAGAACGAATGTTTTGTAAGCCACCTCCTTTGTTGATGGACTACATTTTCTAAGGACTCTCCCAATGAATCTCAACCTGGCACCCGCCTTACCAACAAATAATTTTATATGATCATTCCACTTCAAATCGTTCGGTACGCATACTCCTAGATATTTTACAGAAGTAACTGCTACCAGTGTTTGTTCCGCTATCATATTATCATACAATAAAGGATCCTTCTTTCTATTTATTATTTTTAAGTTATTTAAGACGTGCAAAGTTTATTATTACTTTCCTTTTATTCTGCTACGTAGTAGTGTAACATAATGCTGTCAGTTTGCAGCCGTGAAAATACGCAATAAACATGTGTCCGTGATGTGCTGTCTGCACAGTAGGGCAGCATGGGTGCACTAGAGTGACACGTGCAGTGTTTGGCAAGGCTGTCACCTTCTGTCACAGACTGCAGACTGTGATGCCCGGCCATCCTGATTCCAGAGGAGCTTGCCGGCAAATTACCTGCCAGCAGCAGAAGCTGGCATGTCAGCACACCACTGTTCCAGAGCTTGCAGCGGTGATTAAATCCCCTTAATAGATGGCTTGTACTGCGTGCTCTCTATAGCGCCCACTTCAGGTTGCTGTTCGAAGGAACAGCACGTGAGGCGCAGCATGGACTCCTGTGCAGAAAGCAACTGAACTCAACACACATCAATTATCGAAATGTAATAAGTTTTGTTTTATCTGTCATCATCAGATAAGTTGCATCACGATTTCAAAATACTTCCTGCAGTAATTTTTAGCTCCATTTCTAGAAATGATACCAACTAGGTTAGTTAATTAACCGCTAACATAAAAAAGATACTGATATACTATTTATTTGTGCTTTCAGTGGACACAAGTACGAACGTACACACCAATTCACTAGCTTTCATATGTAAGATGCACTGCACACATTACACAAACGAACTGTAGGCTAACATCATGACCATAGTGATACTTCCAGTATTGTATCACGTTTTGCTATCTGCTTATCAGATGACCTGCGCCATCATTCCTTTCCGAATGAATGAGATGTTTAGTTCTGGAAAACAGAAGAAAGTTGGCACATGCACATCATTTCACTGTTTATTTTACCTGGCTAGCTATCTTTCTGTTGTTTTTACATTCACACGTGCATATTATGGCCTAACTCGATTTGAGAGATATTTATATATAAATGCTTAACTTTGATGTTTGTTGTTATCTGTAATCATCTCTTCTGGTTCGAGAGAATATGTGAGGTTACGGGTACTGGAAATATTCTATGTTCGGAGTTGGGGCGGCCGCACAAGATGCTCGTTGAAGCCGGGGCTCATTAGCAACCGTGTGAAGCCGCACAATAGCTGGACCACGAGGTTGCTGGCCGACCACATGGCTGGGAATTCCTTGGTGACGCTGTGTCGGTGAAAGAGACTTGTACGCCGGAAGTGCCAAAGATGGCGGACTTTGTGAAATCTTAATGGCTGACGTTTCACAGTTCATATAGAAATTAATAATAGCTAGAAAAATCATGATACCTTAAAATGAAACATGTATGTTACCATTATTTACTCGACGATTCTGATGGTGTAATCAGATTTTCAATATCTTTATTAGTTTAATGTTTAGTATCTGACAATAAATTATACAAGTGACACCCAGGTACGAATTTCCAAAATCTAAACGGTTCATCCTATTTTGTCTATCGATGTGTCTTTAGAAAGATATTAGTGTAAACCTAAGTTGGTATAAATTACAGGCATGTAACTTGAATAATACATGAGTTATTGGAGGTCAAAGTGGCCGATTACTATCGATCACGTGAGGCTATGGGTACTCCACAGTTACACGAAACAACGGTAGCAGCATGCTTATAAATATATTTGTTCATCTATGTCTTTGTTTATATCTGATATATACTATTCATGAAGAAATTGGTCAAATATTTACTGTGTTTAGAAAGAACAAAGACTTTAGTCTACAGACCTACTTTGTTTCTGTTTCTTTGAGATATGTTTATTTAATTAGTTTATATGTTTAATACTGTGTGTTAGAGCGTGTTTATGGTCCAGCCGTAGGAATATTCATTTAATTTCAAGATATTTAAACGTAAATCCAGTATTTATAATGCATTTCATTATATTTGTGAGTGTACGTTGGCTTGGAGACAGGGCGGGACAGCTGCAGCCAATCACAGCGATCATTCCAAAAAGGGCACATGGAGAGACTGTATGGAACTAGGGGAGTGCAGGACAGTACGGAACAGAGCACGGGAGGCGCTGGACACGAGATAGTCCTAGACAGTACGGCGCGATGTACGCACAGTCGCGGGAAAGACTTGGAGAGTGGAGCAGTTTGCGCGAGAGATAGAAATATATCGTAGTGCCAACATGTGCACTTGTGAGATTTCCATGTCTTCTGCAGTGAAGACGTAGTATGCGTTTAGAAGTGAACATCCCGCGAGCTATGTTGTTGTTCATAACTAATTACCAGAAGTAGGGATCTATTGATTCCCTGTTATTCAACTTATATTTAATTTAATTTCTGGACCATTGACACCAATAAGTGTTTTACAGTAATTAAGGGCGTTCTTAAAGGTACTTCCGCTATCGTACTCATCATTTAAAGTCGTTAAAATAGTACCTGCAGAATTTATTTGACTGCAATATTTCATTTAGAAATGTCTTTATAATATTCAGAATTCGCGATTGCCGAGTATAGGAACCTTCGACCATTCGATTCATGTGTATATTCATATTGTATATTGTAGACTCAGCAGTATTTGGCTTGCAATGAGGCAACTACTTATCCCCGCCCCTAGACAACGAAACCAGCCAAAACGTTTAATATTTGAACTCTGAGTCGGAGGGTACGTAGAAGAGGGCCACCACACCATCATAACCTTATTTCATTTAATTGGAAAGCCCGCAAACATCACTTTTTATGCTTTCAGGCACCATTAAGAATGTCTTGTACATTTTTTACTTTGCAGCTTGAAGAAATCGCATGTACATCATATTAATAATTGCGAATTTGACGTAAGTTACTTTTTGGTGATAATTTATTTTATAAGACTGGTTTCGGTTACCGTATACTGATAATCAAGTTCATAGTTTTGTGTCAATGTAAATTAAATTTTGGGTAAGTCGGTATGCTGGACTGCTCATATTGTTAACTGTTGGTCTGATAAGTGGGTTTGCTAAATGATTTTTTTTTAATAGTAATTTAGGTGCAGGCGGGTTGGTCATGGCGCAGTAAGATTTTTCTTCTTTCTAAAGTAAAAAGCAGTTTTATATAGGTTTGTTTAATTCAGGCTTGGAATCGGTTGATTAGGTCGTTTTCTACGAAAGTAATATTTTTGTTGAAAAATTCTAAGGTTTCATTTATTTAGAATGTATTATTTTTTATGTGGAAACTGTATTTGCTAATCATTTTGGAGAGTACTCCAGTAATTTAGTTTTTTTCTGCTATAGAAAATTTATCTGTATCAACTGCTATTTTTTATTGGCAATACTGTTTGTCATACTGGTACGACTTGGTTTACTTGACGCTAGGCCTTTCTGTAATTTTTTTTTTTTGTTATGATTAAATTCTAGTTATGTTGAATTTTTTATCATCAAAAGACACCTTATGTCAAATACATAATAACTAATATGACATATTTGAAAATTTTCCAAGATGCAGAGCACCAAATGTACAATACATTCGTATTATTTATTCTCAGACAAGATAAACTGTGCTGTTCTCTCATACTAGAAGACATATTCGTAGATGACAAGAAACACTGAAGGTATGTGTTTAAAAAAAAGTCTCTCAAAGCTACTTACGCCCAACTATACACGTGTGAATATAAAAACTATGATATTAGCATATTACTGATCACGGATGCTGAGCAATGGATTTGACAGTAATACGCAGTATATTTAAATTCCCTACTGCAGAACGATAGGGACGGTTGTTATTAATTTATGTCAATTTCTAACCAATCGCTAGTCAGTGTTTTCTAAAAAATTCTTGACTGAGTAGCATGTAACATTTGAGGTATGCTTCAACACACTTCTTAAGTACTCGTATTTCGATTTTAGTTGTTCCTTTAACCCCCTGGGAACGTATTGTACGATTCTATGACGTGTTATATTTTTGTTTCCTTTTATCAGTAAATGTAAGTTCCTTCTTGCTGTTGTTCTAGTATTACGAATGGTATTGTTAAAGTAATAATTACCAACATGCCTGTCGATTTGCATAACAGATTGCTAGATGTATATGAATATTGAAACATATATTTAAAGTGAGCCTGGAAATACTTTTCGCTATTATTCTTCAGGACGATTTATGTAGACAGATAATTGTATCCCAACAATGATTTTATAACTAAACATTTATTACTTATATTAATATTAGTAACAATAATTTCGTGCGGTTGAATGGCTGGGTGCAAGTATTTCAATCGCACGCAACTTGGACCACTCGAGTGTCCCTAATTTCACCTAGATCTACAGTCATGGAAAAGGGACCTACAGCTTACTGACGATTTCTAACCACATGTCGTTCCTGGTGGATCCTCACATCTTTAAGGGGTGAAAGCTAGATTAAAGGCAGACTGAAATATTCTGATGTCCGCTAGGGGCTCGATCACGCGACCTCTCCGTTTGAAGGCACGCGCTTTACCACTGGACCACAAGGCTAGACTCGTACAGTAATAGCAATTGATGTGTATTCTCTCTGAAGTAATTTTGCAAACCATGTCACTTTTTCAGTTTCCAGTAAAAGAATTAATATTGACTCATTAATTCAGCTGCCGAGACATGTTTCAGAAATGGCACACCTCCTAAGTTTTGCAAACTCAGAAGAAAAGCGATAGCGGCAATGCCAAGGATAATTGAGCGGTTGCTAGCACATACAGCAGGACTGCAGACGGCTGCATGTTTGCCTCCTGTCGGCATTCACTGGCTGAGGGCTGCGTGAGCCGTTACCGCCGCGATGGCCTTGCAGCGGTCACCGACATGGATTTTGCAAGCGATATCTAGTGCTTTTCACAAGCTCTAAACGGCGCAGCCGATTGAAAATATTCGTGAAATTTAAATCCTAGTATCTGAGTAGAGCATTTTTGGTTTTACGAACGTAGCAGTTTCCACCAATTTCAGATCACATATGTGTATGTGTCTGCCTCTAATTCTTGGGAACGATTAGAGCAGAATGCGTCAAGTAGTTTTCTTATTTCCTCGTAGTAAATTTGATTAGTCCTTCTGAAGCTACACACATCAAAAAAAGTTTTGCATCACCCGGTTCCCAGAACTCTTGAAGATAGGCCTTGACTGTGGAGATTGTATCACAGACACAGTCTCTTTAGCTGTTCAGAGATGTCACTAAACCCGCCCAAAGATGTTAACAACGATGCATGAGCAGCGCCTATTAGACGGACGGGGCCCGACAGCCGATCAGTTCCAGTCGTGCCACCAGGAAGGAAGTACGCGGCTTCAATTGTTTGTAGTTCAACCATGCCTAGACGATCAATACCGCGGTGTGATCGCGTCCGCACTGTTACTTTGTGCCAGGAAGGGCTTTCAACAAGGGAAGTGTCCAGGCGTCTCGGGGTGAACCAAAGCGATGTTGTTGGCACATGGAGGAGATACAGAGAGAAAGCATCTGTCGATGACATGACTGGCTGAAGCCGCCCAACGGCTACTACTGCAGTAGATGACCACTACCTAAGGATTATGGCTCGGAGGAACCATGACAGCGACGCCACCATCTACATCTACATCTACATCCACATCCATACTCCGCAAGCCACCTGACGGTGTGTGGCGGAGGGTACCCTGAGTACCTCTATCGGTTCTCCCTTCTATTCCAGTCTCGTATTGTTCGTAGAAAGAAGGATTGTCGGTATGCTTCTGTGTGGGGTCTAATCTCTCGGATTTTATCCTCATGGTCTCTTCGCGAGATATACGTAGGAGGGAGCAATATACTGCTTGACTCTTCGGTGAAGGTATGTTCTCGAAACTTTAACAAAAGCCCGTACCGAGATACTGAGCGTCTCTCCTGCAGAGTCTTCCACTGGAGTTTATCCATCATCTCCGTAACGCTTTCGCGATTACTAAATGATCCTGTCACGAAGCGAGCTGCTCTCCGTTGGACCCTCTCTATCTGTTCTATCAACCCTCTCTGGTACGGATCCCACACTGCTGAGCATTATTCAAGCAGTGGGCGAACAAGCGTACTGTAACCTACTTCCTTTGTTTTCGGATTGCATTTCCTTAGGATTCTTCCAATGAATCTCAGTCTGGCATCTGCTTTACCGACGATCAACTTTATGTGATCATTCCATTTTAAATCACTCCTAATGCGTACACCCAGATAATTTATGGAATTAACTGCTTCCAGTTGCTGACCTGCTATTTTGTAGCTAAATGATAAGGGATCTATCTTTCTATGTATTCGCAGCACATTACACTTGTCTACATTGAGATTCAATTGCCATTCCCTGCACCATGCAGATCCTCCTGCATTTCAGTACAATTTTCCATTGTTACAACCTCTCGATACACCACAGCATCATCTGCAAAAAGCCTCAGTGAACTTCCGATGTCATCCACCAGGTCATTTATGTATATAGTGAATAACAACGGTCCTATGACACTCCCCTGCGGCACACCTGAAATCACTCTTACTTCGGAAGACTTCTCTCCATTGAGAATGACATGGTGCGTTCTGTTATCTAGGAACTCCTCAATCCAATCACTCAATTGGTCTGATAGTCCATATGCTCTTACTTTGTTCATAAACGACTGTGGGGAACTGTATGTTGAGTAATGCTTCTCGTGTAGCCACAGGACGTCGTGTTACGACTCAAACTGTGCCCAATAGGCTGCATGATGCGCAACTTCACACCCGACGTCCATGGCGAGGTCCATCTTTGCAACCACGACACCATGCAGCGCGGTACAGATGAGCCCAATAACATGCCGAATGAAATGCTCAGGATTGGCTTCACGTTCTCTTCACCGATGCGTGTCGAAAATGCCTTCAACCAGACAGTCGTCGGAGACGTATTTGGAGGCAACCCGGTCAGGCTGATCGCTTTAGACACACTGTACAGCGAGTGGAGCAAGGTGAGGGTTCCCTGCTATTTTGGGGTGGCATTATGTGGGGCCGACGTACGCCGCTGGTGCTCATGGAAGGCGCCGTAACGGCTGTACGATACGTGAATGCCATCCACCAACCGATAGCGCAACCATATCGGGAGCATATTGGCGAGGCATTCGTCTTCATGTACGACAATTCGCGCCCCCAACGTGCACATCTTGTGAATGACTTCCTTCAGGATAACGAAATCGCTCGACTAGAGTGGCCAGCATCTTCTCCAGACATGAACCCTATCGAACATGCCTGTGATAGATTAAAAAGGAATGTTTATGGACGACGTGACTTCCCAACCTCTCTGACGGATCTACGCCTAATTGCCGCTGAGGAGCCGGCCGGAGTGGACTAGCGGTTCTAGGCGCTACAGTCTGGAACCGCGCGATCGCTACGGTCGCAGGATCGAATCCTGCCTCGGGCATGGATGTGTGCGATGTCCTTAGGTTAGTTAGGTTTAAGTAGTTCTAAGTTCTAGGGGATTGATGACCTAAGAAGTTAAGTCCCATAGTGCTCAGAGCCTTTTGAACTTTTATTTTAGCCGTTGAGGAGTGGGACACACTGTACCAAGAGTACCTTGATGAACTTGCGGATAGTATGCCACGACGAATACAGGCATGCTTCAATGCAAGAAGACGTGCTACTGGGTATTAGAGGTACCTGTGTGTACAGCAATCTGGATCACCACCTCTGAAGGTTCCGCTGTATGATGGTACAACATATAATGTGTGATTTTCACGAGCAAAAAAAAAAAAAAAAAAAAGGACGAAACTGATGTTTAAGTCGATCTCTATTCCAGTTTTCTATACAGGTTCCGGAACTCCAGGAACCGAGGTGATGCATGACATTTTTTATGTGTTTATATTACCGGTTTGACTTGATTAAATTTTTAAAATATTCAAAAGTATCTGGATACCGATTAGAGCCCATTAATATGGGGTATGTTTACCTTTACTCTTTATGACCGCTTGAACTCTGCTGGGGAGACTTTCAATGAGGTGTCCTAAATTCCTGTTTAGGAATGGCAGTCCATTCTTCTTCAAAGACTGAAACCACATAAGCTAGTAATGTTGGACTCTGGAATCTGGAGTGAAGTCTACGTTGTGAATCACCCCAAAGATATTCCACTACTTTCAGGTCGGTACTCCGGACACTCCAGTCCATTTCAGGAATGTTATTGTCCAAAAACATCTCCAACAGTTGACTTACGTAGCTTTAGAATGGTTGAAACGTTCCTGATGGATAATTTACTCAGTTGAATTCCAACGACTAGTGCACGTCCATCCACAACGACTCATTCTGCTGTTACTGCTTCCGCACTGACAACACAATATCCTTAGCCCCCTTTTATACCGGCAGTCCCTTCTCGCATGATATCCAGTGGTCAGTTCCGCATTACATACGGGTGTCCAGAAACTTTTGATCAGGTAGTGTAAGTGTACACTGTTGACCCAAAGTCTCCAGATACCCTGATGGGTGCGAGCGCTACGACGTCCTGCGGGGTTTCACATGTAACTGAGATACAATGAGAAGTGTTTAGCTGACGCAAGTAATACCTCATCCTAGAGACCATGTTGTGTCTCAGTGGAGGCCAAGGTTCCTAACAGGTGTTCAGTTTTTTCCCGACAGTTCGAGAAACGTGCTGGAGTTTTCCCTTCTGGATGACGCCGTGGTCATGCGCGAAACAACTTTGTCACGTCCTGCACGTAACGCATACTTTAAACTCTCAAACTATTCACTGTACAAAGTTGCAACTGTAATCAGTGTTCTGGAATAAATGCGCTATATTTTCATTTTAGTTCCAATTGTGGCACCAAGTGTTGAAGATGATATATGAAGAGCTTACGAAAATGCATATATTGATGTCGTTACCGAAATTTTGATATGCTGGAAACCTTTTCGTTCTTGAGTTGAGGTGCACAGAGGAAGTGAAATCTTAAGAACGAGTTATACCCGCCACATTAATGTGACCACCGCCTATGTTCGACGTCAGCATTTAATAGCCACTCCCCCACTGCAGGTGGCAGCACTAGCAGTGGAGAGTATACAAGCGTGTCGAGAGCACGCGAAAAATAGTGCAGTCGTTGTCGTAATCCGGAAACGGAGTGATTTATTTGACGTCCAAAAGAGCACGATCATTGGCTTTCGGACCAAAGGTGGCAGTATTTCCGAAACAAGCTGCTTTTGTACGGCCGTGGGTAAATTATGGCGTGCGTGGCAAAATGACGCTATTCAAAACCGGCGCAGAGCCAACTGCGGTGCACCACATGCAGCACACTGGAGTCTGCATCGATCTAAACCCCTTGCGGCAAGTTCCAGAGTCTCCTTGTCTCTCTTCCTGCTCGTTCGCACTGCAAAAAGGATGGGTGGTCACATTAACGTGAGTGGACCGTGTATTTGAAGCTGCTCTGTAATGGAGTTCTTTCAGGGATGTCTGTCTCGTTTTGTATCGTTTATGTCGTCGTACAGGGACCGTAGTTTTCATGACTTGGTAAATTTATTTTAACTATGCGTCCGGATACCTTTCTATACCCACAGTCGTCAATTATCATAAGGGAAGTAAGTTTTGTCCACGATCTGTCTGAGAACCGTGTGAACTTTGTTCTGTGTGTGTTCTTTTTTTAGCTGTTTGTAGATCTATTTTCTCAAGCCGAGATCGGAGATTAGCCCAGCATTTGCCTCACTGAGCGTCGAAAACTGCCTAAACACCACTGCAAGGCTGACCGGTGTACCAGACCGACGTTGATCCACCGAGTGGACTCGATCCGGGTTAAGCCGGGTTTTCCTAGAAGCAAGAATTTTGCGCCGCACGAAGACAGGGAGTTTTGCGTCGGAAGGGACGCGAAACTTAAATACGTTGCGCATTAACTATTCAGTCGACGCGTGCTGTATGTGAAGAGTATTCAAACAGTGTTGTTACTTCAACCAAAGCGCTAAATACCTCAAGTACTGATTGATTGCGTGGGAAAGAAAAAGGAAACTAGTGGGTTTGCCGCCAAACATATATCGGACGATGAAGTAGAGGATTATTTGCTCCAGAGTTATGCGAAGCGCGGAAAATCGGTCAGCAGTATATTTTGACGCTGCGTCAATGAACAGTTCATCTACTTCGGCACTGAAACGCTCTTGTGGTTTTAGCACACTTGTCAGACATTTCGTACACGAACGTTACCTATCTCGCAGCAATTGCTTCACTAGAACACAGCGTATAACGCATTAGACTCGTCCAAAACCAGTCGGCCTGACGTAAAGCCCTGGCGTACTAAGCATAGCACTGTGTCGAAAAACTCCTTCACTATTTTGTCACCGTCGAGGGAACGACGCACTACACCGGGCTCACTAGGTACTACGCAGTGCAGAGTTTCTGCTCCTGGGAAAACCCAGGAGAGACTCAGCTCCCAATTGAGCAAGCTAGCGATCTGTGCGTTGAACTATACGAGCAGTCGGCTATTAGATATCCCTAATACTAGACAGTTTGAGGTGAATGTTACGTATGATGCTCTACTCGCGCTTAGAGAGCTAAGAGATCGCATGTTGAATTGATTACGAGACACTTTATAATTAATCTGTTATCAGCTATACTGATCAGCCTACGTATTTCTAACAACACAAAAAATTAAAAATTATATGTATTAATCGAGGAGAAAAATTTACTGTAACAAACATACCTTCATTGGGAGAAAGAAGAATGGCTATTCAAAAAAAAAATAACTCAGTATTGCAGCAATTATATTGCAAGCAGTGATAGAGTTTACTGAATTCCTGAGAGGAACTTCGTTTTGGACCAGGTGGCCTTCTTATTTAAATGAAAACGTACGAAAATGTGGAATTCGCGGTTTACGATGGTAAGTATATGAAAACCAAACACTCATCTGAATCCACAGATGCGTAATTTCTGTGCTAACAAGGGAAAAGACCCCGCTGACGTGTCTTTCGTCACTATCGTGGTAGTGTCACTACTACTACTTAATGTTATAACAGTTTGCTCCACTGAATGTTTCAAAATATCTGTATTCTTCCAGGCATTTTCCATAATTGGTTGCTTATGATTTATGGATTTTTTTCAGTCGTTGATTTTCACAAAAGCTTCGTCGGGTATCACTTCAATTGAAGGAGTGGCATATTATTATTATTACTTTTCGTGGCTATGTAGCCTTTAATTTGGCCTAATTCCAATTCTCTTGAGTTGAAATGGCAGAGATCAAATAGCAGCTCATTGATTTCGTATTTTTGGAAAACATATCTATGTCGAGAGAGAGTATTCTCTACTCTCTCGCTATTGTCGATTATCGCTGACGACGCTGAAGACAATTAATTATTTCCTCTTTTCACTTTACCATAGTTGGTGCCACGCCAACAACAGACTGGTAAGGAGCAACAAGCACAATTATTGACAGTTACCCTGTTGTTGTTGTGGTCTTCAGTCCTGAGACTGGTTTGATGCAGCTCTCCATGCTACTCTATCCTGTGCAAGCTTCTTCATCTCCCAGTACCTACTGCAACCTACATCCTTCTGAATCTGCTTAGTGTATTCATCTCTTGGTCTCCCTCTACGATTTTTACCCTCCACGCTGCCCTCCAATGCTAAATTTGTGAGCCCTTGATGCCTCAAAACATGTCCTACCAACCGATCCCTTCTTCTAGTCAAGTTGTGCCACAAACTTCTCTTCTCCCCAATCCTATTCAATACCTCCTCATTAGTTACGTGATCTACCCACCTTATCTTCAGCATTCTTCTGTAGCACCACATTTCGAAAGCTTCTATTCTCTTCTTGTCCAAACTAGTTATCGTCCATGTTTCACTTCCATACATGGCTACACTCCATACAAATACTTTCAGAAATGACTTCCTGACACTTAAATCTATACTCGATGTTAACAAATTTCTCTTCTTGAGAAACGCTTTCCTTGCCATTGCCAGTCTACATTTTATATCCTCTCTACTTCGACCATCATCAGTTATTTTACTCCCTAAATAGCAAAACTCCTTTACTACTTTAAGTGTCTCATTTCCTAATCTAATTCCCTCAGCATCACCCGACTTAATTTGACTACATTCCATTATCCTCGTTTTGCTTTTGTTGATGTTCATCTTATATCCTCCTTTCAAGACACTGTCCATTCCGTTCAACTGCTCTTCCAAGTCCTTTGTTGTCTCTGACAGAATTACAATGTCATCGGCGAACCTCAAAGTTTTTACTTCTTCTCCATGAATTTTAATACCTACTCCGATTTTTTCTTTTGTTTCCTTTACTGCTTGCTCAATATACAGATTGAATAACATCGGGGAGAGGCTACAACCCTGTCTCACTCCTTTCCCAACCACTGCTTCCCTTTCATGCCCCTCGACTCTTATAACTGCCATCTGGTTTCTGTACAAATTGTAAATAGCCTTTCGCTCCCTGTATTTTACCACTGCCACCTTCAGAATTTGAAAGAGAGTATTCCAGTTAACATTGTCAAAAGCTTTCTCTAAGTCTACAAATGCTAGAAACGTAGGTTTGCCTTTTCTTAATCTTTCTTCTAAGATAAGTCGTAAGGTCAGTATTGCCTCACGTGTTCCAACATTTCTACGGAATCCAAACTGATCTTCCCCGAGGTCGGCTTCTACCAGTTTTTCCATTCGTCTGTAAAGAATTCGCGTTAGTATTTTGCAGCTGTGACTTATTAAACTGATAGTTCGGTAATTTTCACATCTGTCAACACCTGCTTTCTTTGGGATTGGAATTATTATATTCTTCTTGAAGTCTGAGGGTATTTCGCCAGTCTCATACATCGTGCTCACCAGATGGTAGAGTTTTGTCAGGACTGGCTCTCCCGAGGCCATCAGTAGTTCTAATGGAATGTTGTCTACTCCCGGGGCCTTGTCTCGACTCAGGTCTTTCAGTGCTCTGTCAAACTCTTCACGCAGTATCTTATCTCCCATTTCGTCTTCATCTACCTCCTCTTCCATTTCCATAATATTGTCCTCAAGTACATCGCCCTTGTATAAACCCTCTATATACTCCTTCCATCTTTCTGCCTTCCCTTCTTTGCTTAGAAGTGGGTTGCCATCTGAGCTCTTGATATTCATACAAGTGGTTCTCTTCTCTCCAAAGGTCTCTTTAATTTTCCTGTAGGCAGTATGTATCTTACCCCTAGTGAGACAAGCCTCTACATCCTTACATTTGTCCTCTAGCCATCCCTGCTTAGCCATTTTGCACTTCCTGTCAATGTCATTTTTGAGACGTTTGTATTCCTTTTTGCCTGCTTCATTTACTGCATTTTTATATTTTCTCCTTTCATCAATTAAATTCAATATTTCTTCTGTTACCCAAGGATTTCTATTAGCCCTCGTCTTTTTACCTACTTGATCGTATGCTGCCTTCACTACTTCATCCCTCAGAGCTGCCCATTCTTCTTCTACTGTATTTCTTTCCCCCATTCCTGTCAATTGTTCCCTTATGCTCTCCCTCAAACTCTCTACAACCTCTGGTTCTTTCAGTTTGTCCAAGTCCCATCTGCTTAACTTCCCACCTTTTTGCAGTTTCTTCAGTTTCAATCTGCAGTTCATAACCAACAGATTGTGGTCAGAATCCACATCTGCCCCAGGAACTGTCTTACAATTTAAAACCTGGTTCCTAAATCTCTATCTTACCATTATATAATCTATCTGATACCTTTTAGTATCTCCAGGATTCTTCCAGGTATACAACCTTCTTTTATGATTCTTGAACCAAGTGTTAGCTATGATTAAGTTATGCTCTGTGCAAAATTCTACAAGGCGGCTTCCTCTTTCATTTCTTCCCCCCAATCCATATTCACCTACTATGTTTCCTTCTCTCCCTTTCCCTACTGATGAATTCCAGTCACCCATGACTATTAAATTTTCGTCTCCCTTCACTACCTGAATAATTTCTTTTATCTCGTCGTACATTTCATCTATTTCTTCATCATCTGCAGAGCTATTTGGCATATAAACTTGTACTACTGTAGTAGGCATGGGCTTTGTATCTATCTTGGCCACAATAATGCGTTCACTATGCTGTTTGTAGTAGCTAACCCACACTCCTATTTTTTTTATTCATTATTAAACCTACTCCTGCATTACCCCTATTTGATTTTGTATTTATAACCCTGTAATCACCTGACCAAAAGTCTTGTTCCTCCTGCCACCGAACTTCACTAATTCCCACTATATCTAGCTTTAACCTATCCATTTCCCTTTTTAAATTTTCTAACCTACCTGCCTGATTAAGGGATCTGACATTCCACGCTCCGATCCGTAGAACGCCAGTTTTCTTTCTCCTGATAACGACGTCCTCTTGAGTATTCCCCGCCCGGAGATCCGAATGGGGGACTATTTTACCTCCGGAATATTTTACCCAAGAGGACGCCATCATCATTTAATCATACAGTAGAGCTGCATGTCCTCGGGAAAAATTACGGCTGTAGTTTCCCCTTGCTTTCAGCCAATCGCAGTACCAGCACAGCAAGGCCGTTTTGGTTAATGTTACAAGGCCAGATCAGTCAATCATCCAGACTGTTGCCCCTGCAACTACTGAAAAGGCTGCTGCCCCTCTTCAGTTACCCTATTTTCGGCATTATTGGCTGTGTAAACCACTTAGCAGCTGTATTACGATTCTTTTCTTCATGATAATCTCCTGTCTTCTTCGGCCTAAGAAGCAGGAGACAGTTTACGAGAAGATAGTAGGGGGACAAGGTTCATTCTGGCGCATTTCGTTAGTGCATATTGCCTACATAAGGGGCAGGTATGCACTCAGGGTCAAACCTATTGTTCTCCTTTGATTGACTGGGCCTTAAATTGATCAATTAGTTAACCTCTCTGATGGGAAAGTGCCACGCCCCCTGCCACACCCCTCTGGTATGAAGTTCAAATTCCATCAGGACAATGCAACCTCTACTAAACTAAGAGATTGGTGGGAAGATAATTTAGGTCACATTTACTACTTAATAAAATTGATCGATTAATTAACCTATCTGATGGGGAAAGTGCCACGCCCTCCTGGTGGAAAGTTCAAATTCCATCAGGAAAATGCAACCTCTACTAACCTAAGAAAATGGCGGGGGAAAAAGGGGACCTCCACTAACCTAAGTCATCTGACCGCCATCTCTTCCTAGGAATTGGTGGAGAAAACATTCATCAGATCGATTATTTGGAAGGTATTCGATTGTAATGTATGGATATTGTTTGAACAATTTAGATACTGTGTGGAATATTATTTATTTAAACAATTTAGGTGATTCAAGGCATTCTATGGAATATATGGAAATTGGTGAAGAGGATGGATTTCGTAACAGGAAATTCAAGGGTATATTCTTTATCTATAAAAAAATCTGTTTGTGGGGGTTGGATTTCTCTTGCTCATCATTCCCTGCTGTCTGGAAACACGTAGGTCTCGTAAGAAATAGTTACATGGAGCAAACATGATGCATAACCTAATGTTCGGCACTGTACTGTGGGTGTCTTAACATAATGATTGGGTCTTTGTCGGTACTCCCATTTCCTTAAAATCCATTCATACCAAATTAAGTAATTAGTTATGTCCTCTCACCATTTTCTGATACACTTTTCGTATTTCACATGCTTTTGAACGCCATTTCTGGCACATTCTTCTTTGCCACACACACCCCAATGTTTTGTACTGCATTTTACATAAAAGTTTTGCAAATTAACCTAGTGTTACGCACTTAACCTGCTGTTCTGCTCCATGTCACTCACTCATGCACAGCCTCCCATTAACTACATCGATATATAAAATTTATGCAAATTAATTAAATCGGTATTCTTCACTTGCATGGTGTAGCTTTTCTTAATTCGCAGCATCCCATTGGTTGGTGAAATCGATGGAACATAGTATAAATGAAAGATTGCTAATAAAAGAACACATCCCGCCACTGGACGGCTGACGCCGCCGCCACCCCCGTCGCAGCAGGCGCCACCGCCGCGAGCCTCTGCCTGACGCACGCCATCGCTCTCACACAGCTGCAGCTGAAAGTTGTGTATATTTTCGAGGGTACAGTCAGAATTCTTCGGTAGTTATACTGACGTCACAGAACTCCAAAGCGCGCTCATGCTGGTTCCATACGCGATTATGCAAGCTGTGATATGGTCCAACAACGAGAGAGATGTTCCAATGCTTCCTAGAGTAGCGCAGGGCGTATTGTTCCTAGCGCGACATGAGACATGCCTCTAACCCTAATTAACTGCCCTGCATGACTGATGCAACGCCTTGAAGTGCATGAGCATTCCACAAACCTTCGCAAGTCCATCTAACAAGTTTCTCAATCTTCAACTGACATCACGTGACTATGTAAAAAATAAGAACTGAGTCAATAACGAAGAAATTGTATAGTGTCCCAGAAATAGTTAACACTCGCTTTCTTGATGTCTCAGCTTATATGCACGAAAATTCTTCCCCTAACAGAACCTGTTTACGAAAATAACGCAGAATAACGTCGAATGCAGTCTTCCTCGCAGACCTAACGTGGTACCCAGTCCATCACGTGTTACCCTTACTGCTTTCAACACACACAAACGTTTCCTCTGCTATGTAGAGGTCCTATATCCCAGCACAAAGGATGTAAATGTATCGAGCATTATGATTGGCTCTTATCGAACTTACCCACCGAACTATTGGTGCCACCGGTATCAAAGCAACGTCTGCGTTTCTTCCTTCTGCAGACGAGAGTTTCACGGGTTATTTTACACAGATCGCTATATTGCACTGGCAATTAAATCTTACAAACTACCATACATATCTTCTTCTAATAATACGCCGGGAAAATTTCAGAAGTCATACCATACATATCATCAAATACGGAAAGATACTTACTCATTTACGCTTCTCTCCCACCGAGGACAGGAGTTTGAATATTAGAACGTGAAACCTACCTGCGACCCATCAATACATCACTGCGTACCCTACATAATGTCAAATACAGAGAGACTCATATTCATTTACACTGCTCTCCCACTGAGGACTGTAGCCTGAATATTAGTGTGTGAAGCCTATCTCCAACCTAGCAGTATATCAGATTGTGCTGTGTCGATGTTGTAAACATACAATTCGTTCCATGCACTAAACAAAATCATCCCTTTTGCATCATCAGTACATATACCGCAAAGACGGACAGTACTGTAGATACTCCTCACAGCAGTAGATATTTTCCCACAGCCAGTGATTGCAAGTCATCCACACACAACGCGCGACCAGACCACTCTCCACGGACCGAAGTCGCACTCACAACTATTCTACAAATTCGGGCTCGTTTCCCGTCAGCACAAACACGTTAATTTTTCCCCTCCGAACCTGCCTCTTTGTTTGCTCGCTTTTCTAAACACATCTCCACACTCGGGGATTTCAAGAACACACTATTTTTGCATTTTCGCCCTAATAGTATACCATTTTCGCGGTACTATTCGATATCAAGCATCCTGCCGATCGCTAACGCAACATAATTCCGAAGATATAGACTGGGAATTATTTATATACAAACCAGATACTTTAGGCAGGTGGAGCATGCTCTAGACTGCTGAGTAACTGGTAACAAACAGACGAAAAATGATATTACCACCCGCAAATACCGATCTCGGTGATGTAACAGATTCGAAATCATCTCTATAATTTACAAGGTCAACTAAGGTGTTTCTCATGTCTAGAGAACCGGCAAAAGTGTCTTCCACGTGCTAGACGCACACCCCAC
Source organism: Schistocerca piceifrons (assembly GCF_021461385.2). Lineage (NCBI taxonomy): Eukaryota > Metazoa > Arthropoda > Insecta > Orthoptera > Acrididae > Schistocerca > Schistocerca piceifrons. The sequence continues at coordinate 7,825,022 of NC_060149.1, forward strand.
AGCCGATCTCCTCTCAACTAAATAAAGGTGCTAGATGTGCAGAAGCAGTCAACAGAACAATTGACATGGAAAGGAATAAAGGTCCAGTGCAGATGCACCTCCATACAGTACCTTCTCAAATTTCCACTTGATCACGAAAGCCGCCCAGCACAACTATTAGTTGCCTGTTCGGTCGTCTAGAGGACGAAAAAGTTAACTATGATACATTTCTACACTCCAATAGGCTTATGCATTCGGACGGCTGCTGCCGTTAACGGGAAACGTAAATCACTCCCACACAGATTACCGGCGCTGCAGGCCGAGCACGCACAGGTAGAATCAGTCACACTTAGAAATCGGTCACATTTATATTTTATCATTATACTTAAAATTAAATGTTATGATCGTAGTCTCAATTGAATGGCAAGTTACAATGGGCTGAAGTTTCGGAAATATACCCTGCTGAAGGCTATGGCTCAGGAAAAGAAAATATCTGTACCTTCCTTATGACTGCACATAGTCATTTCCGTTACACATGTCAGAACACAAACACATACATTATAAGCCAGATGCTGAAATACAAACATATCACACATCTCCCACTACTACTAAGTTTAATACTTGACCAATAAATGATTACATACGATGCCAAATAATAAAAAATGGTCAAATGGCTCTGAGCACTATGGGACTTAACAGCTATGGTCATCAGTCCCCTAGAACTTAGAACTACATAAACCTAACTAACCTAAGGACATCACACAACACCCAGTCATCACGAGGCAGAGAAAATCCCTGACCCCGCCGAGAATCGAACCCGGGAACCCGGGCGCGGGAAGCGAGAACGCAAAATAATACTGGCAGAAAATCAATGATGGGTGGGCATGTCTCTTAGGTTATTCTTGCGAGTGCTACCAATGTGTCTTAGAAAGAGAGATGTTATCGCCCAGATGTTAAAAAAAAACAAATCACAACAACTCCTGTATGTTACTGTCACAAGCGGTCTTTGTTCTATAGGTGCACACAAGTATCCATGTTAAAAGCTATACCCACTTTACAATTTGAGGTACGACATTACCTCTGAGTGAGGTGGATTTTTCTGGACAAATACCGTGACAGTGATCGTAGGAATGTTTATTATCAGACCAACACATAGCCCATGATGCAACCTCGTGATAAAATTACCGCATTTTGAAAGTGATTCGGAAAAGGAACGTAGTATATAAGCGGTATTTGAGACTACCTCACACCACCCCAGCTAGATAATTCTATAGTATTTGTAGCGCATTCTGTGTTGATACCACATCAAAGGTTCTGCGATATATCCATGGAGTTATAGGTGATGACTGATTGAGAAGGAAGACAAACAGCAGTAGTAGATGATGTGCTGACTGAGGTCGTAAGCAAATATACACTAGCTTGTGAGATTTCTAGTGTTATGCAAACCACTGGAAATGATGTCTGGGATTTTGAAGCAGGTTTTTCCATTCAAGCACATACCTGCGTTGGACCCTATTGTCAATTCCTTTAATACAACCACAACTCAATCATATTTCTGGCACTACCATATCTCGAAACGAGACACCTTTCCCGAGGCTAGCTGCTACAGTAAAATTCCAACATGGTATTAGTCAGCCCCTACTCATCTTGCAACTGATCCCATTTCTACAACTTTACGCATGTGATCGTTCCAGTTTAAGGTGGAGAAAGATATATCCACCACTTCTGCAACCTGTGCAGAAACAAAACAATCTGAGTTAGTGCAACAGGACCCTGTTTTGACCATTCAACGGAAATGCGTGAAATGAGGTATGTATCCAAACTAGATACAGATACTACAGTCCGAAGCAGATCAGCGTCCATTAAATCAATCAGCCCAATATGCTATCATTGTTATTCTCTAAACCCCAACAGAGAAAAATTACGAACTATAAAAGGTCCAGTAACTTCATCCGATGCAGAAGTCACCTAGGCAGCAATGCTGGCTCAAGGACACAAAGGTGCAGTGCGGCCCAGCGTCGAGCAAGAGATTTCGCACTGCTTCCCAGAATAGCGCAGTGTGCAGCCCTCCATAGATTCCTAACGGTATACCCCGTCCCTTAATGAATTTACGTATCAAGCTGCTGCTGCTGCTGCTGCTGCTGCTGCCTTTGTGGCACGATCCTATTAAATATACAGGCACTGCAGAGGGGGCTTTAGAGGTTGTTCACCTATAATCTCGACGAATGATAGTATCCCACAGAATATGCCAAGTCAAAAAAGACGCTCCGTCTGGACCTGTTTAGTTGTTCGAAACACTGTTTTCTAACACGCTTTTGTATAATGCCAAACATTTCGTTTTTCTGCCCCGACTTTAAGGCATGTGCCAGGTTCTAAACTGACATTAAGAAGTTCAAAATGGTTCAAATGGCTCTGAGCACTTTGGGACTTAACTTCTAAGGTCATCAGTCCCTTAGGACTTAGAACTACTTAAACCTAACTAGCCTAAGGACATCACTGACATCCATGTCCGAGGCGGGATTCGAACCTGCGACCGTAGCGGTCGCGCGGTTCCAGACTGTAGCGTCTGGAACCGCTCGGCCACCCCGGCTGGCACATTAAGAAGTTCTGATCCATGGCCTTTCCCAGGAAACTAGACGTTACACACTGTAAATCATGTTGTTACGGCAGATAGAATAACACACCACACATCAGCTGTTTTTAAGTAAAAGACATTTACAACATAAGCAAACTGGAAGAGATTTACAGCGGTGGTTTAGGTCTCCAAACTACAGTCCGAAGGTGATTCACGAGCTCTACATGTAAACTCGTCTCTCACACTAATGGAATAGCTCATGGATTTGCGTTCCGTTTGCCGGTAGGGGTGGCCGAGCGGTTCTAGGCGTTACAGTCTGGAACAGCGCGGCCGCTACAGTCGCAGGTTCGAATCCCGCCTCGGGCATGAATGTCTGTGATGTCCTTAGGTTAGTTAGGTTTAAGTAGTTCTAAGTTCTAGGGGACTGATGACCTTAGAAGCTAAGTCCGTGAGTGCTCAGAGCCATTTGAACCATTTGCGTTCCCTTTCGGATAATTCCTCATATTGCACTCATGATCTCGATCAGTGTTTCAGTGCTATCCACCCCACAAGGTGCTGTCCATCCACTAAAACTCATTCCCCAACTCAAACAAGCGATATTAGTCAATCATTACAGAACAGTGGAAAAATTGACCTGTAGCAACTTGTCCTTCTCTAGAGTGCATCAGTCAAACGTTTAATCTTGCCTCATTCCAGCTGCATCTCAGGCGATCACCCTGTCCACTATCTGTTATCCTTTAACGCAGATGCGAGTAAGTTTAGAGGTGAATGGTTCTTTGTGTTCCGGAAAGCATCAAATGCAGTAGTCAACTCGTGTGTATCACTGGTACCTCAATAGACATACAGTATAATGCTGCCTTGAAGGAAAAAAATTGACTGCCTCCTTGATTCCCTTCGTTTCGATGTCGACGTTTCCTCGGATTCCTCTTGTTGCCGCATACTTATTCCCATGTACAAAATGTTCTGCATGAACCAGAAGATACGCAAGTACTTTCTCAGTTTCCCCGCATTTGGGTGTATATTCGGTCAATTTACACTTATTCCCTTGTCATTTTTCGCAATTATATCGATTTTATGTCAGATCTCTTCATGCGACCACGACATAACCTTTCGTTCTGTGTTCTCAAGTTGCCCGTAAATGTAGCACAGCTGCCAACACCTAGCCCAAATGCACTGATTGGGAGGCGTAATATAGCACCGTACTTAACTGTATCCAATCACCTCCAGATTTGGAGAGCGTTTGCTCTGTTTTCATTATGTCCGTGTGTATTCTTGCCCCACGGACGGCTCCCAGGACCCAGACCCCTCCACTGGTGGACCAAACTTCGAGCATAGAATAGGTGTCCGGAAGTAAAGGGTGGTTGGTCCACCCACAAATCCTATCGCAGATATGACGTGTGGGTCGATCAACCTCCGAACATAGATCCAGATATATAGTCTGCATCCGAACACCGCTTTCTACATTGCACGTGGGCGAAACACCATCAAACCCCATTCCATGCATGGCATATTGAGAATCCGCATCTCAACATCGCTCCTGATATAACGTGAGGTGGACCCACATTCGAACACTAAGTCAGGTCTACTGCGGGTCCTGGGAGCTGTCCGTGAAGCAAGCATAGACACAGACATACAGAAAAGAAAGCAAACGCTCTCCAACTGTGGAGGTGATTGGATACAGTCGAGTACAGTGCTATATTATGCCTCCCAAGCAGTGCATTTTGGTTAGGTGTTGGCAGCTGTGCTATATTTACAGCCAATTTTAGAATACAGAACGAAAGGTTATGTCATGATCGCATGGATAGATCTGACATAAAATCGATAGAATTGCGAAAAATGACGAGGGAATAGGTATAAATTGACCGAATATACACCAAATGCGGGTAAATTGAGAAAGTACTTGCATATCTTCTGGTTCATGCAGAACAATTTGTACATGGGAACACGTATTCGGCAACAAGAGGAATCCGAGAAAACGTCGACATCGAAACGAAGGGAATGAGGGAGGCAGTCAATTTTTTTCCTTCAAGGCAGCATTATACTGTATGTCTATTGAGGTACCAGTGATACACGCGAGTTGACTACTGTATCTGATACTTTTCGGAAGACACAGAACCACTCACCTCTAAACTTACTTGCATCTGCGTTAAAGGTTAACACGGTGGATGGACTGATCGATTGAGATGGAGCTGTAATGAGGCACGATTTAATGGTTGACTGATTCGTTCTAGAGAAGGAATAGTTGCTGCAGGTCAATTTTTCCACTGTTTTGTCCCGATGCATCAGTCGCGTGACAAAGCTTGAGTTCTACTCGTATACAGCAATGTGTTCGGTATGTGGTTTCAAGCACTGTCTACTTGCTATCGTTAACAGTAAACCTGTCGGTGATCAGAGGACTTCCATCTCATTCGTGATGAAACTTGACACATTCCTCTAAAGGAATTTTGATTTATGCAGTGTACTCCAACCCCCTGTCGCATCTTCGGTGTAAAATCGAACCTTCAACTTCATAACTAAGTTAGCTATAGGTGCTTGCGAGGCGCTACAATCCCCGTGTTCACATTTGCCTGACAAATTTGCTGTTTACAGAGTTAGAGACGGAATGACTTGTAATTTTCACATGTCAAACGCTACTGATATGCGTTTATCTGTTTCCTTGTAGGATGTATCCCCCGCTACTAACGTTCATTTTGTATAGGCCTGATGAAAGCAATGAATAATTTCTGAACCGTGATTGAATGTGTGCGGTGGACACTATATGTTTCTGGAAAGTTATTTTATGCTCGTATCACGCAGAGCAAATGTTTTACGGAAGTAGTTGTTTCGTTTTACAGTTCGAAAACATAGTTTATCGTAGAGAAACCGGGAAGAAAGATGTATCTCATGCGATTGAAATATATTTCTTACATTGGAATATTAACAGTGCTACATTCCATTCGGCTGATAGGTTGGAAACGCAGGCGATCTAACATTATAGTGCGTTTTAAGGGCAAAACGTTGTAGGCTTAGGAGTGAATGTGTTTATGTTCTCTCTTACTAATACCTTCCATATACCGATCCTAGATTCTAGAACAATACTTTAGAGTTGATAGCCTGTTTGATTTATGTAAAAATGCGTCGGACTCCATCCTTCTGGAACGCCATCGCGCATAAAAATCATTCGTTTCTTGTTCTTGATAGCCGTGTGCTATTACATCACGACACTTTGAAATCTGTGACGATACATCATTAAGGAGTGCTAAGCTCCTCGACAAGGCTGCATCTCGAGGAATCTCGTGCACTTCGACGGGTTAGGACTCAGAAAGATCCATTCATTCACGAGACATGGAATGTAGCGGTCTTCTTCTGGTCAGTTGCAGATTAATTCACTAACAGTGCTGCAGGATGGGTTGGTCAACGACAGTGTGAGGAAGTTCTTTCACTCTCTAATTATAACCTAAGACAGCGAGAATGCTCTGTGACTCCCATACATGGATAGATAGATCGTAAATTAAACACTATGCTCGAGGTGATAGAAAAGAGCGCTGTCTAGTATACTCTGATGATTTATGTATTCGAGAATTAACAGAGAATGGACGTACGACACAATCATTTATCCATGTTCGCAATGATACTCGCAAATTGGATAAGGGGTGGTTTCGCTAAGGTACTGAATTTGGGGAAACATGCTCTCACATCATTGGTCGGAGTTGAAGTTACTGTAAACTTGCTAAAATTATTCGCACTATCAACTGTGATGCTTATTATTAGAGTACATCGATGGTGTCTTTTGCATCCCATCCGTGCACTGGTATGCAGTTGGTTACTACAAAATGATTGACTAATATCGCTTGTTTGAGTTGGGGAATGAGTTTTAGTGGATGGACAGCACCTTCTGGGGTGGATAGCACCGAAACACTGATCGAGATCATGAGTGCAATATGAGGAATTAGCCGAAAGTGAACACAGATCCATCAGCTATTCCATCAGTGTGAGACACGAGTCTAAATGTAGAGCTCGTGAATCACCTTCTGACTGTAGTTTGAAGACCTATGCTACCGCTGTAAATCTCTTCCAGTTTGCGTATGTTGTGACTGTCTTTTCCTTGAAAACAGCTGATGTGTAGTGTCTTATTCTATCTGCCGTAAGAACATGATATACACTGTGCAACATCTAGTTTCCTGTGAAAGGCCGTGGATCATAACTTCTTAATGTCAGTTTGGAACCTGGCACAGGCCTTGAAGTCGGGGCAGAAAAACGAAATGTTTGGTATTGTACAAAAGCGTGTTAGAAAACAGTATTTCGAACAACTAAACAGGACCAGAGGGAGTGTCTTTTTGACTTAGTATTGTCTCTGGGATACTATAAATCGCCCAGAGTATAGGTGATCAAACTTTTAAGTGCCCTCTGCAGTGATGTGTAATTCGGTGAGGAATGGGGTATACCGTTAGGAATGCTTGGAGGGCTGCACACTGCGCTGTTCTGGGAAGCATTGTTCAATCTCTTGCTCCGCGATGCCTAGGTGATCTCTATATTGGATGAAGTTAATGGACCATTTATAGTTCGTAATTTTTCTCTGTAAGTTGGTAGAGAACAAGGATCATACCATGCTGGGCTGATTGATTTGATGGACGGTGATCTGCTTCGGACTGTAGTATCTGTATCTAGTTTGGATACATATCACATTGCGAACATTTCCGCCGAATGTTCAAAACACGGTCCTGTTCCACTAACTCAGGTCGTTTTGTTTCTACATGGGTTGCAGAAGCTGCTGGATATGTCTTCTCTGACTTCTGCTCAGTTACGATTTAAATTGGACGATCATATGTGGAAAGCTGTAGAAATGGGATCAGTTGCAAAAGCGTAAGGGCTGTGTAAAATTACGTTTGAATTTTACTGTAGCAGCTAGGCTTGGGAACGGTGTCTCGTTTCGAGATATGGTAGTGCCAGAAATATGATTGAGTTGTGGTTGTATTAAAGGAATTGACAATAGGGTCCAACGCAGGTATGTGCTTGAATGGAAAAACCTGCTTCAAAATCCCAGACATCATTTCCAGTGGTTTGCATAACACTAGAAATCTCACAAGCTAGTGTATATTTGCTTACGACCTCAGTCAGCACATCATCTACTACTGCTGTTTGTCTTCCTTCTCAGTCAGTCATCGCCTATAACTCCATGGATATATCGCAGAACCTTTGATGTGGTATCAACACAGAATGTGCTACAAATACTATAGAATTATGTAGCTGGGGTGGTGAGAGGTAGTCTCAAATACCGCTTACATACCACGTTCCTTATCCGAATCACTTTCAAAATGCGGTAATTTTATCACGAGGTTGCATCATGGGCTATGTGTTGGTCTGATAATAAACATTCCTACGATCACTGTCACGGTATTTGTCCAGAAAAATCCACCTCACTCAGAGGTAATGTCGTACCTCAAATTGTGAAGTGGGTATAGCTTTTAACATGGATACTTGTGTGCACCTATAGAACAAAGACCGCTTGTGACAGTAACATACAGGAGTTGTTGTGATCTAGTTTTTTTTTAACATCTGAGCGCTTATATCTCTCTTTCTAAGAAACATTGGTAGCACTCGCAAGAATAACCTAAGAGACATGCCCATCCATCATTGATTTTCTGTCGGTATTATTTTGCGTCGTATGTAATCATTTATTGGTCAAGTATTAAACTTAGTAGTAGTGGGAGATGTGTGATACGTCCGTATTTCAGCATATGGCTTATAATGTATGTGTTTTTGTTCTGACATGTGTAACGGAAATGACTATGTGCAGTCATAAGGAAGGTACAGATATTTTCTTTTCCTGAGCCATAGCCTTCAGCAGGGTATATTTCCGAAGCCTACTGGAGAGTAGGAATGTATCTGAGTTAACTTTTCTGTCCTCTAGGTGACCGAATAGGGAACTAATACTTGTGTTGGGCGGATTTCGTGATCAAGTGGAAATTTGAGACGTTTCTGTATGGAGGTGCATCTGCACTGGACCGTTATTCCTTCCCATGTAAATTGTTCAGTTGACTGCTTCTGTACATTTCGTGCCTTTATTTAGCTAAGAAAATATCGATTGTGAGGTGTGCATCTAGCATGTGGAAGACACGTTTGCCGGTTCTCTAGACATGAGAAACACCTTAGTTGACCTCATAAATTATAGGGATGATTTCTAATCTGTTACATCACAGAGATCTTTATTTGCATGTGGAATATCATTTTTCGTCTGTTTGTTACTAGTTACTCAGCGGTCTAGAGTATACTCCACCTAGCTAAAGTTTCTGATTTGTATAGAAATAATTCCTAGTCTATATCTTCGGAATTATGTTGCGTGAGCGATCGGCAGCATGCTGCCTAGAGCTTGATATCTAGAAGTACCGCGAAAATGGTATAATATTATGGTGAACCATGTGAAAATACGTGTGTTCTTGTAATCTTGTAATCGCCAAGTCTGGAGATGGGTGTAGCAAGGCGAGTAAGCAAGTTAGCAGGTTTGGACCAGAAACAGTAACGTGTTTGTACCGAGGGGAAACGAGCCCGAATTTGTAAAATAGTTCTTAGAGTGGCTTCGATCTGTCAAGAGTGCTCTGGTCGCGCATTGGGTGTGGATGACTTGCAATCGTTGGCTGTGGGAAAATATCTAGTGCTGTGAGGAGTATATACAGTACTGTCCCTCTTTGCGGTATATGTGCTAATGATGTAAAAGGGATGATTTTGTTTAGTGCATGATACGAATTGTATGTTTCCTACATCGACATGGTATGCAGTGATACATCGCTAGGTTGGAGATCTGTATAGCACTCTAATATTCAGGTTCCTGTCCTCGGTGGGAGAGTAGTGTAAATGAGTATGAGTCTCTCTGTATTTGACGCTATATAGGGTACGTGGCGATGTATTGATGGGTTGCAGGAATGGTTCACGTTCTAATATTCAAGCTGCTGTCCTTCGTGGTAGAGCAGTGTAAATGACTAAGAGGCTTCCCGTATTTGATGATATGTATGGTAGTTTGTAAGGTGTAATTGTCAATGCAATATGACGATCTGTGTAAAATTACCCCTGAAAGTCTCGTCTGCAGAAGGAAAAAATTCAGACGGCACTTCGATGCTGGTGGCACCAATAATTCGGTGGGTAAGTTCGATAAGAGCCAATCATAATCCTCGATTCATGCACATCCATTGTGCTGGGATATAGGAGCCTCTACATAGCGGAGGGAACGTTTATGTGTGTTGAAAGCCGGAAGGGTAACACGTGATGGACTGGGTACCACGTTAGGTCTGTGAGGAAGACTGCATTCGACGTTATTCTGCGTTATTTTCGTAAACAGGTTGTGTTAGGGGAAGAATTTTCGTGCATACAAGATGAGACATCAAGAAAGCGAGTGTTAACTATTTCTGTGACACTATACGATTTCCTCGTTTTTGACTCAGTTTCTTATTTTTTACATAGTCACGTGATGTCAGTTTAAGATTGAGATCCTTGTTAGATGCACTTGCGAAGGTTTGTAGCAATGTGCATGCACTTCAAGGCGTTGCATCAGTCATGCTGGGCAGTTAAGTGGGGTTAGAGGCATGTCTCATGTCGCGCTAGGAACAATACGCCCTGTGCTACTCTAGGAAGCATTGGAACATCTCTCTCGGTGCTGGACCATACCACAGCTGTGCTTCATCGTGTATGGGACCAGCTAGAGCGCACCTTGGAGCTCTGTGATGTTAGTATAACAGTCAAAGAATTCTAACCGTATACATGAAAATAGACCCAACTTTCACCTGCCGCTGTATGAGATTATGATCCCACCATTTTCTTAGGTTAGTGGAGATTGCAATTTCCTGATGGAATTTGAACTTCCCGACATGGTGATGTGGCAGGGAGGCATGGCACTTTCCTACCAGAGAGGTTAACTAATTGATGAATTAAATTAAGTAGTCAATCAAATTGATAAGAGTGAGAGGGGGGCCTATTCCAGTAACTCAGACCTGAAAATGTACCTGTAGCAGTGAGTGGTAGGGGTTGGGGGAGGGGGAGGGGGTGAGGTGGGGGGGGCAGTAGGTTAAGTGCCTGTCAATCAAAAGGAAATGGGGGTGACATGGAAAAATACTTAACAGAACAATAGGTTAAGTATCTGTCAATCAAAAGGAAATAGGAGTGACATGGAAAAGCACTTCACAGAACAATAGGCTAAGGACCTGTCAATCAAAGGAGAAAAATACGTTAAGGACCTGTCAATCAAAGGACAACAATAGTTTAGCCCCTGAGTGCATACCTGCCACTGATGTAGGCAACCTGCACTAACAAAATGCGCCAGAAGGAACCTTGTCCCCCTACTGAAGACACCACAAGTGCCTGCAATCAGAATAGTAAGACTCTGTTGGCCTTACACCATCGTTTAGTCTAATCATCTGTCCAGCCCTGCTTGAGAAAGTGTCCAGAATCGACCCCTGTCTCAAAAACCCACTTCGTCGATATTTGCCACACGAGCTGCCTTAAAGGCCGACATCGTCACAGAGCAGAAACGTTTTTCTTCATCAACAACTGATGGGTACAGAAATGTCCATAACGAAACTGCAGGTTGTGTGCAACTGTAAATAACACTGTGTGACTGCCTTGAAAAAGAACTGCTTCCTTAAGGATGGGATTATTTGCTGAGTGTCAGATGTTCACTTCCTCAACAATTATCATAAACATTACGACTTACCACATCCTCGGCAAATTAAATCTCTGTACGTCATCCACTGCAATACAATGTTTTCCCCCCAGAGTTACCAGCTTTGATGATTTTCCGGCTTCCTCATTTTTCTTTAACATTCCCTTGTCAGTCTTGACGATCATGTTTTTGTTTACATTCAGATGATCAACTGCTATTCTGATAATCTTGTTCATGGACAGAAGCGGGCCACCATTAAATTTGTCTTTCAAAAGGTCCTTGGATGTAAATATAACACACAATGAACAGCGCTACCAACAAATAAAATATTAACTCCCATAACCCCAAGAAATGGAAAAACTCACAGTGCTGAATAAACAATCAGTCAAGCAGGGGGCCTCGGACTGAAACATTGGGTAAGTGGCAAGTGGTTCTAGGATTCGGGTGGACGTTTGGCAACTATGGGGGGCTTCTGTGGCTACAGGTGTTTTGAGACTGGCTGAATACGTGCCGTGTATCCCACCTGGCTCCCACTCCATTATTTGCTAGTAGCTGTCAATCCTAAAGTAATTTTCAACAAAGGATAGAGTATTCAGTTGCTGCCACTTTTCCTCTTCACGTATTATAACATACCATCTCATAGAGATTATGTCCACTCTCGTTCTAAATTAAGCACATCTGTGAGTTCACAGTTGCACATCACCGCCCTATTGTTGTTTATTCTACATAAATACCGCCATGTTCAGTCCAGTGGACTAAGGTTCGTTGGATGTGATACTGCAGCGTGCCTGAAACTGATAAGATTGAAGAAGAGAAGCATTAAATACAATTAGCTGTCCTATCTGCCACCACTTCTCTGTTGGCAGCTAAAAGACTTTTTACTTAAAGATCTTCTGTCCCCTGACCATGGTAGTATTGGAGGTCGACCCTGCAGCAGGTGTTTCCCCGAGAAGTAGTTGTACAATAAGAGGCAGGGGAAAGGTCACACACACGTAACAACAAAAAATAAATCAGTGGAATAACTATAAGTAAATAAGGACCATTTAAAAACAAGTTTGAATACGAGGTAGACGACATCAGTCCACAATTACTCGTCAGATAGATAGTTCTCTATAAGAATTAAAAGTAACAAGAGAAAAACCATCGAACAAAAAATAAATATTCGTCCAGCCCCTGTGGAGTCGTAACGAGTGAAACGTGGGAAACATACAGGAGGTATTGTTGTTGACCATCAGAGACGAGAGATTCGAATACAAAGGGTAGTAAGCGTGGAACCTTACCCCAATCAGCATTAGTTGTGTTCAGGCTGCACACGAAGCCAAGCTACGATGGCACGTAATTACAGCGATCGAGGTAGACGCGTATATACTCTCTAGACGCGAGCGGATTTCTATAGACGTAATTTTATTCACAACCGCTTCCAAAGTAATGGAAACCAATTCACGTTAACTAAAGATGAAAGCGATTTCCGCTCTAGCAAAAAATGGCTCTGAGAACTATGCGACTTAACTTCTGAGGTCATCAGTCGCCTAGAACTTGGAACTAATTAAACCTAACTAACCTAAGGACATCACACACGTCCATGCCCGAGGCAGGATTCGATCCTGCGACCGTAGCGGTCACGCGGTTCCAGACTGAAGCGCCTAGAACCGCACGGCCACACCGGCCGGCTCCGCTCTAGCAATTTAACAATACCGCCGGAAACCTGCGTCCAAATTGCCTCCATCTGGAATCAGAGCCCGAATGCACTCGGACAGCAGGTCTCCGTGGTTTTATTGTCCTGTTGGTTTCATAGTGGAGAGGTTACTGCGGAAATAAATACTTTTTGCAGTCAGCCTTACTTGGCGGCCAGCGCTGACCATTCGAACGACTTTTTACCAAAGAAGAGGGGGAAGACTCCCTGTCACTTAGGGTGGTCATTCTGTGGTGATACCAGGGCGGCGATCCTGTGAAAACACCACTATGTTCCATGCTGGCGTGTCTGCACCGTCAATTTGAATGCAACGGCTCCGTTCTTTACCGATTTATGCCATCTTCCTGCTTGATCGCCTGAAAATAAAATGGATCGGCCCCCAACTTCCGATGGTCCTGCATCTAGGCAACACATCCGTCGGTCCAAAAGTCATAAAAATTGATATTATAAATAAAATTTGCCTATTTAGGTCTCCAACTTGTTAAATATTCACGTAGTCAGTCCATGATTACTGTCATCGTAATTGTAATTTTGCCTCATGTGTGAATCTATGATCGGAAATATTATCACTCAAATGATGGAACACTCTTGCTTTCTAAGGGACTGGACTAAAGAGCCGTTGAGGCATCCCAACGTGTGGACGATATATCTCTGAAAAGCCTCAGGTTTACAATACGGTACATAACGAATTCGGATGAGTGTGGGTGGACAAGGATGACGCCTCGCAAATAGTATTTGTCTGAGAGTGGTGTGATGATTCGGGCCTCATATTTGAGTCTTCGACTAGTTACACAGTGTTATGGCTTACATGTTTACGAAAACACTTGAAACAGCAGTACTATGGCTGCAGATGGAATCCGAAATGTTTTGTGTCCACTTTATAATGCTTGTATCCACAAAGTGTAGTCAGAAGAATCGTATTTCCAAGAAAGGAAGAGAACTAGCTGGGTAGGTCTGCTCAAAGATCCCGTCTGAATTGCGTGGAAATCCTTTGAATGGCATAGAGCCTCGATTGTCCTGGTCCAGCTCGTGCGAAAATCCTGCAAGTAATCTTTATACTTTGGAAAAACAAATGTCATTTACAGGGAATAGATCTTCCTACAGTAAGAGGCCTCCGAAAGTATTAAACACTATAACAGCAGCACACAGTACAAAGTGTTCAAAAAGTTTCATCCAAATTCGCGAGAGTATATCTTGCACACAAATGACGTTAGAAACTTTGGGTGAAATTTAACTTGCGCATAGGACTACAAAATTTTTATTTTCAAAATAACCATCCAACTGTAGGGCTGTATATCCCTTACAGTCTGTCTCCGTAACTGAAAGGTCAGCTTCGACGGCTGCCATTTGGAGGACCCGGGTTCGATTCTCGGTACTGCCAAGGCTGTTTCCTCGGTCAGAGGACTGGTACTGGGTGCACTCAGCCTCGTGATTCTAACTGAGGAGCTACTTTGCCGAGTTGTAGTGGCTCTACGTTCTGCAAAGCCTGCAAAACGGCCGGGAGAGCAGTGTGCTGACCATATACCCCTCCAGACCGCATCCACATAACGTCACAAGGCTCTTTAGTCTAGCTTTAGCGGCAGCCAGAAGAGGATGTGCCGTACTTCCGCCTGCTTGTGTTTGTTTACATTGCGATTTAGCCTGCGTGCGGGCTTCGCATGGGAAGTAAGTTCAGGAAATCGACATTAGGTTTCAGCTTTGTTAAACGTGGAACGTTTCCTCCGTGATGAGGCGAAGAGCCCGTAATTGAAACTTCTGAGTATCCACCTCTCGACTCTCAGTAATACCGTTTACGTTATAATGATCAATGACGCTGCGTGCGGCCGTGTTTTAAACGCGACCAAACAGGGACTCTATTTCCGTCACGCTGTAGGTAACCTCGGCATCGTCCAAGTCGAGTATGCAGGATGAGGCTTTAGAACTTGGCGTGTTCGTACTGCCATTCGAGGTACCTGCAGAGGACGTCATAGCGTATTTCCGGCCACCCGACGCTGTTCATGGGCCCACTTACGCACGTATTCTGTTCTTAACCGCATGCGTCAGCGTCAGATCTGCGCTGCCATGTTCCGTCTTATCTGACCATCGGCGGATGTCAGCCCGTAATCGTGTACGACGGACAATCACGTACTTGTTCTGGGCCGCATCAAATCTGAATGTCTGCAACTGCCAACTGGAGGAGTGGTACCTCGCTCGTCGTTACACTTCCGGTCACATGTGCGACGGCCGCCCGGCGGCTCTCGGAATCACGTGAACAGCTGATGGACAGTGTTCCGCTCCTTCCTGGACCGGTTGTGGACGAGGTGACTGACGATGTGATTTCAGCCATGTCCTCAGTTTGTGACATTATTGTTCATATTTTTTTAAAAAAATTTTTGTACTTATTTTATTGAAACTGTTAAAGCAGAAGTAGAGACATCTTGGCTCAAATGGTTCAAATGGCTCTGAGCACTATGCGACTTAACTTCTGAGGTCATCAGTCGCCTAGAACTTAGAACTAATGAAAGCTAACCAACCCAAGGACATCACACACATCCATGCCCGAGGCAGGATTCGAACCTGCGACCGTAGCGGTCGCTCGGCTCCAGACTGTAGAGACATCTTCTTTGAAGCGAAATCGATACTGAAACTCTTTGATAAGATTAAAGTGAATGTACATATTAAGAAAGAGGGTCTAATATTTACTTTTAAATATTCTAAAGATATCTATTTGTTATAATTATTAAATGTAAAAAGGTGCTATAATGTAATTATGTATGTAATAGTTACTGGCACTCACTTAGGGCTGTATGAGATAGGTGTAGTATAAAAGATGGAGTAGTTCCCTCAGGAACGAAAAGCTGTGTAAGAGGAGGAGCGGAAACGTTTGGCGCGCTTTGGCGAGCGTGAACAGTCAGTCGGTGGCCAGTCATCTTTGAGGCAACACGTACAGCGCCAGCATAGTGTGGAGTGCGCCATATTGTTGCATCTTGCCTCGGCTGGAAACTGCAGTTTATCACGGCCTGGTATGGGGAGAAAAACGGGCTATTGATTATAAGATGGGTCATCGCTATCAAGAGGAAATGTCCGACATGGATAGCTGCTCTTGGCCGTTCTGATATTAATGCAGTTGTTGCCACCAACGCCACCGTCGCTGATCACAGCTTACAAGGTACGACATTTTAGCTATGTATTATAGTGTGTGCCAGGAAGATGAAATGTGCTTTAAGAATAATAACCATCATCCAAATTAACAATTGTGTCCACCCGGTAATTTATCCTGCTCATAAACCAAGCAGGATCCTAACCCGGTAAATGAAAATTCCGAGTGACTTGTATTCAGCCAAGACTGTGAAATCTTTAATATATTGTTGGCAAATCAGTGATTAATCAGTGAAATAATTGATGGAAAGAATAACTGAGAATTTCATAATTAACATTGCTATTATTTTCTGTGTTAAAATGATTGCATAAGGTTACGCCAGATTCAGAGACCACATTAGATAAATTGTTTGCTGCTTTCACATTACGTATTAATGAAAGGATATACTAAGTTGATGATTAATGGTGATAAATAGTAACGTTAAACAGTTTATAGTGAATCAATGAAATGCTGAGTACCAAATATGTTGATGTAGAAACCCCCCCTATCCAAATTTACTTTTGTTTTCATGAAATCAGTCTGTTTGATTAATCAATTGGGTGCTGTAGTTTTTTTTTTCGAGCGGCTAAACTTTTCTTTATCGCTGACCATCTTTTATCTAAATCTAAAGTGAAGTCTGTTAGGTAAGTAGGGAGTTGCAATCTTTTCTGCTGTCCTACTCAGCTTCATTACGTGTGCCTAATTAGACTGGTGAATAATAGTGTACCACCAACCACATATATTGTTATCGATGCAGAATAGTAGTCTAACTACTGTTATTTGCCATACCTCTGAACTAATGACTTATATGAAGAAACGAGTTAAAGTCTGACGCTTATTCCTTTGGTTAACACACACGGTTATTACACTTGTTTTTGTGGTTTTGCTGTCCGGATAGGTAACTGTATTTCTGTTTTTTACATTGCTTATTATTAACAGTATAGTATAAGACTATTATAGTTGGCTTTGCATAACAGTATGTTTTGTAAACCAACTCAGAGAATACAAAATACACGCAAGTATTACATCTGGTTTTACATATCAGGATAGTAAATAACACACACAAGTCAAAAGGAGGAATATTACACTTGGCGCCGCGTGCCAGGACTTTTGAGAGAGGTACAGAAAGTTAAGGGGAACGGATCTGTTGGTCATTAGGAACAATACATGTGGTTTAAGAAGTTGTTAAAAATGGATAAAGATTAGGCAATGCAATACAGAGAAGTGAAGCAGGAGGATGATAGTGAAACAAGCTCTGTACACAGTGATAGTGAACAAAACATAAATGAAACAAGTGCAGCAGGTAGATCTGGAAGACGAGACTTTTATGTTGTGAAGTCCATCCCAGATAAAGAAAGAAAAGTTAGATTCTGAAGAGGAAGAAAGGGATCAGGGAAATGACACAAAACAAAAAGCACAATCACAAGTAGATTGGTGTGCTTTATTGAAGAGCATTAATCTGGACATACAGACGCAGACCAAAACTTTGAGTGAACAAATCAAATCCCAAAGTGAACAGCTAAAATTCAAACAAAACAACAGCTTCAAAGGCAAACTGAGCAAATTAAATCTCAGAATTAACAGCTTAAAGAACACACAAAACAATTTAAAAACACACAAAACATTTAGATACACAGCTTAAAAAACAAACTGAACAGATAGAAAAGGTAAACAATAATATAGGATTTCTTACTGAGGAATAAATAAACATGAACAGTGACATTAAGGATCTGAAGGAAGATGTTAGTAACATTCAAACTGAAATCGTTGAAAACAATGCTAGGTTTGAAACAGAAGTAAAGAAAATACAAGAGCAAGTCGAACCTATGGTTAAAGATGAAGTGAAAAAGGAGGTTTCACAAGCGAAGGAAACCATCATTGAGACGAATAAGGAACAGATATCTCAACTGAGAAATACTGTTCAAGAAACTGAAAAAGGCTAAAGATACAGGTAGAACTTTTCCGGGCAAAATGCTGTAATAACACGACGTGCATTCAGGAGAAGATTAGCAACCTTGAAAATCAAATTAAGAACAACATCTCTTACGTAGTAAAGGGAGTAAGTCATAGCAAAGTATTGGAGGGCGAAGAAAAATTCTACCCTTACAAAAAACACAGCGGATTATCCCCTGTGGATTTCATAAAAAAATTGTGAGAGGCTTTTTCCTGAAAATAGCACCGATCAGGAAAAGATCAACATCGTAATTAGTGGATTAGCAGGAGATGCTAAAAGATGGGGCATAAACCTGGGTACTGAAGAAATGTCCTTCAGTACATTTAGGTAACAATTTTTGGACGAATACTGGTCCGAAAACATACAAAATAGCCAATGGCGTGAGTTTGTAATGGTCAAAATGTTCGAAAGGAACAACCGCGTGTCCATGAAAGAATTTTGTGAGCCCTGGTATAGGAAGTTGGCTCATTTAAGGAACCGTAGATCAGATTCCGAAATTATTTGGGAACTCTGGCAGAAGATACCAGAAGATTCTAAGAGATATGTGGGTAGCAACCACAAATCGTTCTCAGCGTTTCTGGAAATTGTCAGTGATGAGGACCATTGGCGCGAAAACAATAACTACAGCCAGAATAGAAATAACGGGAATAGGAACCAAAGATTGCACGATGATGACAAAAGAGATAACGAACGTTATCAAATCAATATGATTCGAAGGGGAAGAGGTAATTTTAATAGACGTGGTAGAGGAAATGGACCGCGCAATTATTCCCGCAAAACTGTTCGGAAAACTAGAGTCCGCGAATGTTAAGGGTCGGGCGGACGCGGTAAAGAAACACAGTAAATGGCCCAGAAAGGTTTTCAACATCGTGAGCGCAGTGCAGAAGTACCGCAGCGCCGGAGCAGTCGCCACGCAGCGACAGAGGGCGTGGAGAGTGCCGCAATTTGACAGGCGGGAGCGCAGTCAGGTAGAGATGGGTCGAACTCGTTCATTCCCGTGAACTACTTCATTCGTTTCCCTCTTTGCCGCGAAGCGTTCAAATGAAGTAGTTCATTCATGAAGTACGGAAGCCTGGCGAAGTTGCCCAGTTCGCCGCTCAGCCGCGGCTACGCTCGCTTCGCCTCGCTCGTACAATAAAGCTTCGTAATAATTCATAATTTTACCAACAGATGGCCGACCTATGCAGTAACGTGCACGCCACGTTTTACGCTCTTACAGCGTCTGAGTTAAATAGAGCATGGTCGAAGGGGACAAAGGAAAGATAAACAGAGAAGCCTGTCGCATATAAAGAAGGTGATACATTTAATCTTGCTCGACATTTTTTCATGAAGCGCCCAAAAAAGTCTTTATCTGCCAAGTGAAACATTGTTTGTTGTATTCATGGACTGAGAACTAGGACTACCAATGAAATGCAGTCCAATTTTATGTTCCTTTTAAAATTTAATCCAAAATAGAATGAGTATGTTTTCCACTGTCACAAAGTCTATACACCTACGTTAAGTAATTATTCAGAAGTTTTCCTGTAGATTTTATTTTGTGGTGAGAATAATAACCCTCACCATTCAAAACGTAAACTGTCACCTGTAGTCATTGGTACGATTTCAAGTAAAATCCCTCTTTCAGTGTTATTAACAAACCTTTTATTTTCATGTTAGCTGTGCGTGCTCATACAGCCAGCCTCTTCGTTTGTATCTTTAATATTCATTTGTCTGCAAGCGCTGCCAACGGCAAGCTACCCCGTGGACGCGAAGTTTAACTGCACAAATAGTCACGGGTAATGATGCCAGCACTGCAGGAAGCAGCTGACGCTGCCTTCCCCTCACCCCTCACCGCCAGAACCGCTCCTTAAACCTATCGCTCACCACAAACACCACGCGATTCGTCGACAGGCAGCAGAGGGAGGACTGAAGTGAAGGGAGAATGAGTGACGTAGCGCCGATGTAGTGGGAGAGGGAGAGGGGAAGAGAGTGAGTGAACTAGAATAAAGTGTGGAGTGTGCTATCTGTGAAGAGTTTGAAGTACCAGTTCATTGAAATTGAGTGGTTAGTTCACACTTCACTGGAGTGAAGCGTTCATTTGAACGACACATTCACGAGCTCCCCATCACTACAGTCAGGGCGCAACGGAGCGTTTACAAGTAGCCACGGCAGAATGCAAGTTCTCTCAAACAGTTCGGACGGCAGATGACGCAATAGAGTCGGTTAGTAACCCGGCGAGGCAATCAGCTGAAGTAGTAGACGAGCAGATGGAAGGAGTTTCTCTCGCAGTAGGAATGTCACAGGCAGGCGATAGACAATGGGAGGCAAAGGAAACGGAGAATTAGTCCGAAGGAATAGGTAGATGGCGTATGCAAATGAGCAATTTGTATGACGGCCTGAAGCAGTGTAAAGATAAATAAAGTAGCACTAAAACGGCGAACTCAACAGGAAGGGAGGAAAGTTTCTGTAGTGGAGCCGCGCAGAGTTCGCGAGGTGCCAATTTAAACGAAACAAAAAGCACCGTGCATAGAACACGAGTGGCTGAAAAGGAGGAAGCCGCACAATAAAAGATGGAATCTTACACGTTGCTGATGAGTCATTGCGCGGCCATGAAACAAAGGAAAGTGTTGTTGTCAGTCATAAGCCTGAATTAAAAGACAATGAATGCGTGCGATTAATTGAACTCCACAAGGATTACAGTGTATTTGAAGTGCGAGCTGATGTCATTGCCGAAGATGTAGGAAGTAGTTCGGGTGAAAACGAATTCTGTGTTAGTAAAGACCTGAGAACTGCAAAGGAAAATAAGGAGGAAGATCTTACTACTCTCGAAAGAATCCAACAATGTACGGGTTACGATGACTTAGAATTTACCACGACGTTACGACAAGCGTTCTTGCTAGAGCCTGGAAGCGATATAGAAAGTGCTCCCTCGGAAGAAGACGAAGAAAGTAATTATTCGAGTGACTCTGAAACCGAAGTAGGAGAACTATCAGAAAAACTTTGTTGTATAAAGGCAGTAGAAACGGAAAACGAAAACCTTTCATGCGGAAAATTGCTGAAAACTGAAGCTAACGTAGAACAGAAAGAATTTACAGATGAAGGAACCGAAAACGACAAGAGAGAACTGAATGGCGGAATATGACAGGCATGGCAGGAGGAGATCGTGAAGGAATTTGCGATCAAAAGGAAGAAAGAGCTGCCAGACGTGCAATCAAAGGAAACTAACGCCATTTCGTGGGAAGATGTAATGGTGGATGAGGACTTGTTATGGGAAGGACAAGGCGATACGGAAAGAAAAGTCTAAGGAACAGACTGTTATACCGATTGAGATATATAGTTATAAGTTAAGAGCATTATTAGACACAGGATCGCAGGTCAGCGCGTTGTCTAAGCCGTTTTATGAATACATAGAGAACAAACCTGGAATAGTAGTAATGACTGTCCAAGGAATACGTATTATATGTGCTACTGGGAAAAGGACCAAACCGGTAAAGAACCATATCTATATCGACTTTAAGATAAAAGGACAAACGTTTTCACATGACTTTCTAGTAATTGAAGAAGTTAGTACTGAAGTAATCCTAGGTGTGGATTGACTGCACAAACAAAAGGTGAGTATCAATTGTGCTAACAAGATAGTTAGCATAACAAACGAGGACGTAAATTTAGATGTCGGTTTTGAGGAAACGAACGAGAAGTTAGAAGCGGACTATACATCTGTGATGATTGAGGTAGAAACAGATAACGAAGGGTTATCTGAACTGTTTGAAGCTTACCATATGAGAAGCATGAAGAGTACAGAACAGATGTTGGGAAAAATTAAGAACCTAGTAAACAGTATATCTGAGTTAAATCAAAGGCAAAAGGAGGAACTGTTACAAATTTTGGAGGAAAATTGTACAGTGTTTTCGTATAAACCAGGTAGAATAAAAGGTTTTGAATACAGAATGGAAATTCTATCACACAAACCGTTTTTTGTTCATCCTTATCCAGTGCCTGCAGCAAAGAAACAGGCAGTTCAAGCAGAAATCGACAAAATGTTAGAATGGGGAATTATTGAGCGTAGTAATAGCGGATACAGTAACCCACTTTTTATTGTGGCCAAACTGGATGGTGGAGTGAGGATGGTCATTGATGCAAGGACACTGAATAAAATAGTGAAAAAGGAAATTGATCGTCCTGAATCCGTCGAAGATATGCTACAGAAATTCTATAATGTAAGGCATTTATCTAGCCTTGACACGACTGCTAGCTACTGTCAGGTGCAGCTCAGTGTCGAATCGAGAAAGTATACCGCTTTTATCCTCGCCGGAAGGTATCACCACTATGAAGTGTTGACATTCGGACTGAACACATCAGTGTCAGTATTTATTCGTGCTTTGTATTGGCTTCTTGGGAGAACTTTGAGTACTACACTTACAATATATGTAGACGATCTGTTATTAGCTACCCAAGAGTGGCAGGAACACTGTGAATTGTTGGAACAAGTGTTGATGGCTTTACAGAAGGGAGGAATAACTCTGATATTTAAAAAATGTGAACTTGTAAGAAAAGAACTAAAATTTTAGGCCACATTATTACGACAACTGGTATTGTAAAGGACCCTTAAAAACTTAAGGCCATTGAAAGGTGTCCTTCTCCCAAGAATAAGAAATATTTAAAGGCATACTTAGGGTTATGCGGATTTTACAGGAAGTTTGTAAAAGGACGTGCATTTAACAGTGAAGCATTGAACAATTTCTTACGTAAAAACAGTGCGTTTATTTGGACAGAGGAATGTCAGAAATATTTTGAAGAAATTAAGACTGAATTACTAAAGAACAACCATTTCACATGAGTACTGACAGTAGTAACTATGGGGCAGGAGTAGAAATATTTCAAGAAGCAGAACAAGAAGGCAGAATTGTGCACAAAACAATTGCTTTTGCAAGCAGAACACAATTTCAGAAAAGTAAGCATTAGCTATAATTTGGGGACTGAAAAATTTCGTAATTATTTATGGGGACATAAATTAATTATACACATAGGTCATAAAAGCGCTTATATTTATAAAGGACTGTAGGTTGTTAAATCAAAGGTTGGCTCGTTGGGCTCTTTATCTGCAACAATTTGATTACGAAATTCTGTATGTAAAGGAAACAAAAAACAATGTAGCAGACACTTTGTCTAGATTACCAGATGGTAAAGGATTAAATGTGCAAGATAATTATGACAAAGGGACATTCAAAAATTGTATTTAAAGGATGTATTGGGCAGCAAGAAGATAGTTTCTATTTGCAAAAATCTGAGGAGATTGCAAAATGACGATAAAGTATGCAAATCAGTAAAGGTCAAATTTGACATTACAGATTGTCCACAGATGCCTAAGTTTTATAAAATATTTAAAGGAATATTATATGTGAGGAAAAGTAAGGACAGTGAGGAATGGCAAATTTGCTGGCCGTCACTATTTGAAACCGAATTCATAGACTATTTTCATTTGGCTTATGGACACTGTTGTGCAAAGAAGTGCTATGAGAAGTTAGCGAGCGTAGCCAAAATTGGTATCAACGCTTTGAAGAAAGTAACTAGTCGATTAAAATCCTGTGATGTATGTCAGAGGGCGAAGGTTACTAACAATACAAGTAAAGGGTCAATGCAAAGTATAAAACCGAACGATAGTTTAGAATTACTATCAGTGGATTTATTTGGATCTCTGCGGAGAACGTGTGGTAATTTCAGATATATATTAGTAGTTTTGGACATCTTTTCAAAATTCATAAAACTTTATCCTCTTAGGAAAGCTACAGCACAAACTGTGTTCAGCAAAATGGTAGAATACTTTAAGACGGTAGGAACACCAACTTGTCAGATAATGGTCCGCAATTTTTTGCAAAAAATGGCTCTGAGCACTATGGGACTTGACATCTGAGGTCATGAGTCCCCTACAACTTAGAACTACTTAAACCACACACATCCATGCCCGAGGCAGGATTCGAACCTACGACCGTAGCGATCGCGCGGATCCGGACTGAAGCGCCTAGAACCGCTCGGCCACGCCGGCCGGCCAATTTATTGCAAAACTATGGGTAGAAGGTATGGAACAGAGGAACATACAAGTAACACATGTATCAGCATACCATCCCCAGAGCAATCCCGTAGACGATACATGCGTGAATTAAGTAGACTATACAGAACATACTGTCACCAAAACCACCTTACGTGGGGAAAATTTATTCCAAAATTTGAGAAAATTATGAATTCATTACAACATGACACAACTGGTTTTACCCCTGAAGAGATCATGTTGGGTTACAAAAGTAAGACTTTAATTGAAGAAACACTACTGTTTCCTCCAGACCAAGGCTTAAGTTTAGAGAAAAAGAAGGACTTGGTAAGAGAAGGGTTGAGAAGGAAAGCAGAAATGCTAGCTAAAAGACACAACGAGAGATCAAAATTTGTGAAGTTCAATATAGGTGAACTGGTACTCGTAAAAACACACGAGAAGTCAAGTGAGATAAACCATGAAATATCTAAATTCAAATATGTTTACCAACGGCCTTTCGAAATAAAAACGATACTGCACCCAAATACTTATTACCTAATATACCTGAAGACAAAGAAACCGTTAGGTACTAGAAATATTATAGATCTTAAAAGATATGTGGTCAGAAATGGGTAAACAATTCTTAATTAATAACTAATGTTAGACACCTGAAAGAAAAGTGTAAAATTTATGTAATGTGTTTTATATGTACTACAACTATGTCAGTTTCAGTTTCAGATTCTGATACAAATTGGATGTATATAATGTTGCTGAGCCTGATGATATGGATTCTCGCTTCCCACGCCCGGGTTCCCGGGTTCGATTCCCGGCGGGGTCAGGGATTTTCTCTGCCTCGTGATGGCTGGGTGCTGTGTGCTGTGTGCTGTCCTTAGGTTAGTTCGGTTTAAGTAGTTCTAAGTTCTAGGGGACTGATGACCATAGATGTTAAGTCCCATAGTGCTCAGAGCCATTTGAACCATTTTTTGATATGGAGCAAATAAGAATGTGTCACCGATAAAGGACTGCAAATGAGGTATACAGCAGATGTGACACGAAATTGCTCGGTCAGTTAAAATGTGAGGAGTAAAATGTTAAAAGGGACTGCCAGTATATTCAAACATAGAGGCAGCCAAAAGGCGTGAGAGCAATTTGTTGAAATAATGGACTGCCATAGTAACCCATACTGGGGGCAGCAATAGAGGTGTGAAAGCATATAGTTTAGGTAAAACAACTGATGAAGGGTACATAGATGTTTTTTGCTGAAGTAATGTTATACTGTTCAGTTGCGGTGGCTGCTCCAGCTGACGCTGATGTCGCACATAACTCGTCGGTCGCCTCTCTAGCTGTCAACCTTTCTGCGTGACCGGCTTCGGACACGGAGGAACAGTTGCGTAAACAACGCTCCCCTAAACGACGCAAAATGAGGCGCCGTACGACGTCGGAATGTGACTCCTGATGATAAACTACCCGTCGAGCAAATCAACGTTTCAGCGAGTGAGACCACAGACGATGGTGTCGTCAGTGCGGCTGCGGAACGGCGGCCCTCAGTGGCTCTCGCACCGACGGAACGGAATGTTTCTGCCTCTGAAGTCCCAACCGAAGGAGAAACGATACCAGCCGATCTGGCTGTGTCGACAGGCGTCGGACATACGGATACTACTGCAACGGAGTCACCGCTGCCGTGGAGCGAATATTTTGAAAAAAAAAAATGCGGGAAAGAACAGATCGCGTACAGAGTGTCCGCCGTTAGGCGAGGCGACCTGCTGATGTCAGCTCGTGGCCTGCCGCCGGTGCCCCCGTATCTGCAGTCCCCCACCTCGGTAGGGCGCAGCTCCACGCATACCGCATCGCGACACTGAGTGTCGACGGCGTTTTCACGCCCGTCAAGATCCGTCTCCTGCAAGAAGTGATATGGACTTCGGAACTAGACATTGCACTGTTACACGAGGTGCGCTACCGTGGAGAGCAGGTTATGACTTCTATTCCTCCCATCGCGAAGGCCATGTATCTCCCGACTGTCAGGGGTATAGCGTTTACGATTCACTCCACGCGTGTCATGGACGTCTATGCAACTTCTGGTACTGGGCGTCGGTGTGGAAGGTCACGATTTTATGCGGAGGAGATAGCCCCACTGTTATTAGGTAGACACGAACATCTTCTCTTTGGAGGGGACTTCAACTACGAACTCGGGCGGAAATATCAAAACACGAAGTTTCCAACGTGCCAGCAGCTGCATCTCATTGTTAGCCGTCGAGACCTACGGGATACCTGGGAAGTAAGACGACAGACGACGCGGGAATCCCTTTCCACGCGAGCCATTCGGCAAGTCGGTTAGACCGCATTTATGTCTCCCGTGGGCTGGTTGATGCGGTTCTCATTGTGGAGCCCGCCACCGCGCGTACGTCTACACACTGCTCCTTCCCCGCCAGGAGGTTTGGAGGAGTCGGGCACCGTGGAAACTCAACACTCAGCATTCGCAGGATTCTGACTGTCGCAAACGTAAGGGCAAGGTGTGTACGGCGTCTCGTGGACTGGTGCCTGCAATGTGCCAAACCGACGTTCCCCCGCACATTCGTCACTTACAGCAGGGTCGTGGCACAGGCACACCACAGGCTTCTACTTCAGCGCCCTCCGCGACCTGCGTGGCCAGCCACCATTACCGGAAGTGCAAAGTTAACGCAGCACGATTTAGGCAAAGCCACTAGCGATTACTCGCCGGAAACTACAGAGGGCTCGTGGTGTGAACTCGCAGACCAGATGTGTCGTGTCGGGAGAATCCCTCCGTCCGCAGCTCGTGGTCGTGCGGTAGCGTTCTCGCTTCCCACGCCCGCGTTCCCGGGTTCGATTCCCGGCGGCGTCAGGGATTTTCTCTGCCTCGTGATGACTGGGTGTTGTGTGCTGTCCTTAGGTTAGTTAGGTTTAAGTAGTTCTAAGTTCTAGGGAACTGATGACCATAGATGTTAAGTCCCATAGTGCTCAGAGCCATTTGAACCATTTGAGAATCCCTCCATTCGTCATGTTGTGCACAATCGCAAACACTGCAGACAAAACGTAAGTCACCGAACTCGAACCGAGCGGACATAGTCGATGGCTTTGTCGAACATTATCGCCGAGTCTTCCGTGCCTACGATGGAGCCGTCCTGGTCTTCGACCCTATCGACGCGGACGTTCCACGCGACCTCACGCCCGAAGAGGGTGATACGTTAATGGAACCGTTCGACTTCGCGGAGGTCACTACCGCCATCTTAGGGAATGCGCTGTCCAAGTCACCAGGCATCGACGGACTCCCTACTGAATTTCATCGTACGTTTCGTGGTCCCACGTCTACACGGTTGATGGAGATGTATAATGAACTGATCACGTCTGGACCTGCAATCCGCAAGCCTTTGTCTAGGGCATTATTCTTCCCTTTAGTAAAACGCCACCTGGAATTCCGAAGGCCCACTACCACCCTATCACCTTATTAAACACTGTTTACAAGATTTTTGCGCAGTTATTGGCGGCGCGCTGCAGGTACCTCTTACCACGTGTCCTCTCCACTGAGCAAAACTACGCCAGGTGGCACAGTTGACGTCCAAACAGCCACTGCAGACTGTCGTGACGCGATTGTCCTGGCAGAGGCGTGCAGATTTCGTGCGACGATCGCAGCCTTAGATTTTTACAATGCGTTTTATACACTCCTGGAAATGGAAAAAAGAACACATTGACACCGGTGTGTCAGACCCACCATACTTGCTCCGGACACTGCGAGAGGGCTATACAAGCAATGATCACACGCACGGCACAGCGGACACACCAGGAACCGCGGTGTTGGCCGTCGAATGGCGCTAGCTGCGTAGCATTTGTGCACCGCCGCCGTCAGTATCAGCCAGTTTGCCGTGGCATACGGAGCTCCATCGCAGTCTTTAACACTGGTAGCATGCCGCGACAGCGTGGACGTGAACCGTATGTGCAGTTGACGGACTTTGAGCGAGGGCGTATAGTGGGCATGCGGGAGGCCGGGTGGACGTACCGCCGAATTGCTCAACACGTGGGGCGTGAGGTCTCCACAGTACATCGATGTTGTCGCCAGTGGTCGGCGGAAGGTGCACGTGCCCGTCGACCTGGGACCGGACCGCAGCGACGCACGGATGCACGCCAAGACCGTAGGATCCTACGCAGTGCCGTAGGGGACCGCACCGCCACTTCCCAGCAAATTAGGGACACTGTTGCTCCTGGGGTATCGGCGAGGACCATTCGCAACCGTCTCCATGAAGCTGGGCTACGGTCCCGCACACCGTTAGGCCGTCTTCCGCTCACGCCCCAACATCGTGCAGCCCGCCTCCAGTGGTGTTGCGACAGGCGTGAATGGAGGGACGAATGGAGACGTGTCGTCTTCAGCGATGAGAGTCGCTTCTGCCTTGGTGCCAATGATGGTCGTATGCGTGTTTGGCGCCGTGCAGGTGAGCGCCACAATCAGGACTGCATACGACCGAGGCACACAGGGCCAACACCCGGCATCATGGTGTGGGGAGCGATCTCCTACACTGGCCGTACACCACTGGTGATCGTCGAGGGGACACTGAATAGTGCACGGTACATCCAAACCGTCATCGAACCCATCGTTCTACCATTCCTAGACCGGCAAGGGAACTTGCTGTTCCAACAGGACAATGCACGTCCGCATGTATCCCGTGCCACCCAACGTGCTCTAGAAGGTGTAAGTCAACTACCCTGGCCAGCAAGATCTGTCCCCCATTGAGCATGTTTGGGACTGGATGAAGCGTCGTCTCACGCGGTCTGCACGTCCAGCACGAACGCTGGTCCAACTGAGGCGCCAGGTGGAAATGGCATGGCAAGCCGTTCCACAGGACTACATCCAGCATCTCTACGATCGTCTCCATGGGAGAATAGCAGCCTGCATTGCTGCGAAAGGTGGATATACACTGTACTAGTGCCGATATTGTGCATGCTCTGTTGCCTGTGTCTATGTGCCTGTGGTTCTGTCAGTGTGATCATGTGATGTATCTGACCCCAGGAATGTGTCAATAAAGTTTCCCCTTCCTGGGACAATGAATTCACGGTGTTCTTATTTCAATTTCCAGGAGTGTATATTCTGGTCTTCCCTGTCCGGTTCGTCATTATCCTACGGCAGCTCTTGGTCCAAATCAATGAGCGTGTGGCGAATCCGATACTGACTCAACGGGTAGTTGTCCGCCAAGGTTGTCCCTATCGATATATCTTGATGGAATGACGCTGGCGCCGCTCATAGGACTGCTGACGATGAAGTTGGCTGGACTCTCCTAACACGGTTACGCCTTCCAATGGCGTGCATACGCAGATGACCTCCTGCTGCTGCTTCGTTCTCGGGAGGAGGTCGCACAGATCCTCGACACCATCACGGCTCGTGGGAGAGTGGCTGAAAGTGTGATGAATATGCGCAAATCCACGGCGCTGCCTATTGGTCGCGGGTTACCTCCGAAAGCTCTGACGCCCCTGCCCCGTGTTCAACGTCTCCGCTAACTTTGGATCACCTTTACATCGTCAACGCACCCCACAGCGGCGGTCAACTTCCGTCAGGTTTTGAGAATTGCCCGTATGACGACCAGTCACTACTACGTACGCCACCTCGATCCTTTTCAGCGTGTCACCTACCGGAATGTGTATGTGCCATCCAGAATGGTTCATGTTGCGCAGGGTCTACCGAAAATTTTCCTGCAACAAAGTTTCGGGAGGTAAAGGGCTGGACCTTGGCATATCTATATGGAGATGTTCATCGCTCGGGCCTTGATTTTTGCAGACTGCACATGCGCGTATTTTTCAATTACTTTAACAACGTTTTTACCAAGTCCCCCCTAAGTTGACGAGCTCCCGGCGTGGCAGGCGCCCGCCCGATTCGTAACGAAACCCGACACGCTTACGCCTTGGACTCGGCCCGTCTGCTATCCTTTGTCATCTTACGGGATTTCCAGGATTCCGGAGAGGTGGAGTAATTTTCATTTGTTTTTTCCACTGTACATATGTGTAAAAAATAATAAATAAATAAGTAAAATCAAAATGAGCAGGGTGAGGGTGCAGCAGGGGGAGGCATCGTGGCCAGGCCTCGGGATTCCACCCCTGCCCACCTCGCCTCCTCTAGCCTGTAGCTGGCTATGACCCTAATTAAAAAAAAAGATAAAACCAATTACATAAAAAATTTAAAAAATTAATAATTGATTAAAAAGACATATGTTTTCCTTGTTTAAAAACTGATTAAGTGCGTAGTAAAACAAAAAAGTGGTCAGCGACAATGACTCCCATGTGGAGGAACCGGGTTCGATTCTTGTTAGTGCTAAGGATTTTTCCTTGGTGACAGAACAGGTACTGGGTGCACTCAGCCTCTTGGTGCCAACTGAGGAGCTGATTGACCGAATAGTAGCGGTTCTGCGATCTGGAGAGTCTACAAAACGGCCGTGAGAGCAACGTGCTGACCACATGTCCCTCCGTACCGCAACCACATGACGCCGAGAGGCATAGGACGAACGGCGACCGGTCGACGTCCCTTGGGTCTTCACGACCTGGACGAGGGGCACGTCGAAATATCCTTTAGTTGAATGCACGTAGAACCTTTTACAAATGTTCATTGTTCTCTCCACAGAAAGTACAACACACATGCAGACTATGGTCAAACTCGCCATTTTTTTTCGTGAATTCGCTGCTGTTGCTATGCGTCGTCGTAGTTCACCCGTAACTGTTGGAAGGGGAGGCACGTAGATGGCGTCGTACCATTGAAGCCCAATGGTACAATGAGAGGTGCATAACCACCTTAATTATTTGTTTACTGAATTATTTAAACTGACAAAATTAGGGCCATCAGCCCCTGTTTTACATCTAACCAGCCATTCTACATATTTTATATTCTACTCGTAACGACACATATGTTAGAAAAACACTAAAATTTATATAGCATAAAATACTCGTAAATAAGTACATATAACATAATTAGTGGAAAACAGTAGTAGCTGTAGTAAGAAAACAGCACAGTTTGTATTAGTTCATAAAATGTAAGCCTTAGGCTTTAGGAAAGGCAGTGTCGTACACTCGACGAAAATCGCGCTTCACAATTGTAAGTGAACAGCTATTGTTGAAACGGAAAACGTAAGACGCCTTTTGTTGTTGTCCTACTGCCATCTCGATTCGAAGCATTTCGGATATTGAACAAACGAGCGAGAAAGCAAGATGTCAAGGGGCACTACTTGCGGAATACACATCAACTGGCAACTTGCAATTGGGGCCAAAGTAAACTTTTATCATAAGCTGCGACATAGTTGAGCATTAAAACAGTGATACAGGGAGTGTAAAACAAATTTCTTGTATTTTTGTCAATGACCAAAGACTTTTTGGTCCTTAGACTACCGGTTTCGGTCAGCGCCGACCATCTGCTCGCCTATGCTGCATTCCTGCGGATACGACAACAAAGGCGCTGATTACTTACTTCGGTATTTATTTCACCCATTTGGTTACATTCCCTAGTTAGTTTATCAATCATATTATATTTGTAACTTCGTCAACTTCTTCTTGTCCGCATTGTTGTATTTTTTATCTAAAATCACCTCAAAAGTGTCTCAAATTCACAATTTCTCACTTTTCCCTTTTAACAATTTTGAAGTCTAATGTTATTGGTGTATTTATTTGTTACATTTCGTGACTGTAGTAACTTATACATCTTACGAGCGCACTATATATGTTACGTATTGTATTTTTGCGCAGTTGTAAAATTAACGAATATGAATGAGCTTGCAGTAGCGTCATCTAACGTGCCTACGACACAAACATGTTTTGTGGTTACCGTAGCTCACTTTATTTGAACAGTCGTGCTGTTAACAGGATGACTCTGGTGGAACTATGGCCTATATTACATCGTGTTTCAAGTAAGTGTGACGAAACTAAGCTGATTTTGTGTGTTTCTTGACGACACTATTATGGCTTCATTATATTAGGACATTTTATAAAAACATATTGTATACCTTATCTTATTCTAAGCGCATGTTTTCACTTCTATGAAAGCAATACTTTTCATTATAGCACATACTATTATTTTTAAATGTAAACTGTGCACTAATTGTACTTCTTTTCCCAAGTTTTACTGAAAATCTGATGGTTGACGTTGACCGAAACCAGTTGTCAGAGGACCAGAATATTTCGTGATCACCCACGGAATTAAAACAAATTTATTGTAGTCTTTCATTTTCTATACGTGAGCTAATATTCTTTCAAAATTTATGTTTTCATCCATGTAGAAGATAGTCTTGTGAAATCAGCTGAATCTTTATAAAATACGTTGGATGTTGTTATGTCATACCACTATGTCACTTTCTATGAGAGAATACTAATTTTTGTCTGGGAATGAATTATAAGAAGATTTCGAGTTCCAGCAAAGGACTAAAAAGATTGACAGTGTTTATGTGAACACGTAAATTAATTTCGTCCTTGTCCACAGAGTACCAGATGCACGGCGGAGCTGCAAACCTGGATGTCTGTTTAGTTATTCGCTGAAGGCATCTGGCCTACGAATGGCAGACTAATTGTGCGTCACGTATGCCCTCGTTTATCCACATATACAGCTATTTGCCACCCAGCTACCACCTACCTTCAGCCACAATCATGCGGGACATGAATATTAATGTGGACGTGAAAATGGACTAGTTTTGTGACGCCACGACGTGGACGTATTCATGCACGGGAAGAACGCATCTCTTCGCTTCAGATTTCGGGAACGTGATGCAGTGTATGAACCAGTACGATTAAAGACCTTCTTTGCGTCACAGGTTGAACAGAGCAGAAGCAATATTTGAATACAGCTTACGAAAGTTAAATTCTCGTAATGGTGGATTTTATTTTAGAAGCTGAGAGCTATGACTGTGTCCTGCTTAGAGGTACCGTCAAATTAAAAATTAGAGATATATGTTTTATGCACATTTTTTTCCTCCCGAATCTGGTCAGCTATGGACAGAGTAGAACTTAAGGCGTCTCGGCCTTTGCTTCTGATTTCTTCTTTGTTTCGATCAAGTCTATTGCAGTATCAGTTTCTTGTGCTTCTGTTTTGACCTTTCCACCCACGTGGAGGTGGACTCCTATGATCTGTGTATCTGAGTTGGTTCTCGTCCATTCTCACTAACCGTCCGTACAATTTCAGCCATCGTTTCCACACTGTGTCCGTGACTCTTATAGAGCAGCTCATCGTTCTTACTCTTCCAAGTCCCATCAGTAGTTTCCTGGGGTCCCAGAATTTTCATGAGGATTTTCCATCCTTCTTTTCAAGTTCTACTTTTCTTAAAATTTAAAATTAGCTGAGTACTTGGCGTTGCCCAGGTATGTATTTATTCCAGTTCTATTAGTCCATCTCTTCCTTCCCTCACTCTGTACATCTCCTTCTCCTTCTCCTCCATTGAAGTCCGTTTCGCTGTGTCCCTCTGTCTCCTCCACATCACCTCTATCTCCTCCTCTCTGTTTCTCCCTCCATCTGCTCCTCACACCTCTCCCAGTCCATCATCTCCTTCTTCCCCTAAAAACATTTCTCCCAATCCCCTCTATCTCCTCCCCCCACCTCTATGTCCTCCTCCCCAACCCACAAGTCCATCTGCTCCTCACATCTCTCTCAGTCCATCTCCTCCGTCTCACTCAAAGTCCATTTAGCCCTGCCCCCTCTACCTCCGCCCCACCACCTCTATCTCTGTCCATTACCTCCTCGCGCTTCTCTTAGTCCATTTCTTCCTTTACCCTTTAAGCCCATCTCATCCTGTCCTCTCTACCTCCTCCTCACCCGTCTGTCTCCTTCTGCTCCTTTCTATGTCCGTCTCCTCCTCTCCCTCTCCGTCCACCTGCTCCTCCCCCCATCTCTGTCTATCTAATCCTACCCCATCTCTCTGTTCATTTTCTGCTCTTTCCTTCCCCTGTCAATCTCCTCCTCCTTCCTCTCTCGGCTCATCCCCTCTTCTTCCCTTTCTCTATTTCTTCCTCCCCCATATTTGCGCCCATCTCTTCCTTCCTGCCCTCTGTCTGTTGATCTCTACTTCTTCCCATACTCTCTCCACGTTATTACCCCACCCCAGTAAGAAGTTGCTGGTTCTTACCCCCACAGTATTTCTTTCCAGATAGGGAGTAATATGTGTACCAAGGTTGGCTGAAATCGATCCACGAGTGAGCAGAATTTTTTTATCCGCAGCTGTGCCCACATACGTACATGTCACATACACACCGATGACCCAAAACATTGTCACGACTCCCTACTGCGAATTTAAATGCCTCCTGGTGCCTTTGCCGCCTCGTGGCGCTGTAAGGGAAGTATATAAGCGGAGCAGAGAAGAATAGGAAATCATTCTAGCGATCATACAGGTCACAAATGTCGAAATCCACTGACATAAGTGCCTTGACAAAGGGCAGATTGTTATGGATTGGCGCCTGGGAACGAGCATCTCGGAAACTGTGAAACTGGCTGGTTGTTAGCATCTACTGTCGCAAGCATCAGTGGAATGTGGTTGAAGGGAGGTGAAACCACGACTAGGAAACAAGGTGTCGGCCGTCCACGGCTCATTAATGAACACGAATATCAGGGGCTTGCCCGCTTTGTAAATCAGGATAGATAGCGATCTGTAGCAGATCTAACGACACAGTACAATGGTGATGCACGCACAAGTGTTTCGAAGCACAATGTTCACCGCACGTTGTTGAACATGGGTCTCCTCGGCAGATGATTCCTACATGTTCCATGTCGACCAAATGTCATCGTCAGTTTCGTTTCGTATTGGCACGAGGCAATAAAGTTTGGACAGTGATCAATAGAAAATTGTCGCCTGGTGAGGTGAATCATGTTTCTTGTTAGACCAGGTCGGTGGTGGTGTCTGGATACGTTGCCATCTAGGAGAACAGCTTTTCGAAACATGCACCGCGCCGTGGATACAGGCTGTTGGGGGCAGTATTATGTTATAGCGAAGATTCTCCTGGGTTTCCATGGGGCCTGACAGCTGAGAACAATGTGAAAATTGCTGCGGACCATCTCCATCCCTTCATGTTTTGATGTTATCCCCAGTGGCAACGACATCCTGCAGAAGAGTAACTGTCCCTGTCATAAGGCCAGAACCGTCCTACTGTGGTGTGACAAGCCTCATATTGAACTCAATTATGTCTTGGCCACCAAACTCACCTAATCTGAGCGCTATGGAACACAGCTGGGACACTGTTGGGCACGATCTTCGCATGCACAAACCGCCAGTCTTTAATTTACATGTACGTGTTACATTTGGTGCCACATACCTCCGGAAACCTACCACGGACTTGTCGAATTCATGCCACGTTGAATAGTTGCTATACTGCGTTCCAAAGTGGAGTATCACGCTGTTAAGCAGGTGGTGATAATGTTTTGACCCGTCAGTGTATTTAACATATATTTAACATATCTCACTTGCATTTTTACACATATTTCACCTGTATCTCTAGCAAATTTCACCCTGGAGTTTCATTTTCACGCAGCTCAATGTTTATCCGACGTCACATCTTCTCAATATGATTCGTAAAATGATATAATTTTGCAGGTACATTCAGTGCTATATGTGGACACCGTCTGCAAAGTGTGTTGCGAATACAGTTGCTAGTAAAGAAGTAATAAATTAGAACGTCATGCCTGATGCAGCAGTTTTACTGCATGAACAGTGAAAATGT
This sequence comes from Schistocerca piceifrons, assembly GCF_021461385.2. NCBI lineage: Eukaryota > Metazoa > Arthropoda > Insecta > Orthoptera > Acrididae > Schistocerca > Schistocerca piceifrons. Next base: position 7,860,650 of record NC_060149.1, read on the forward strand.
AGTGAGTGATAAACTTTTTTTCCTTTCGTCATTTTGTGATGGTTGTCAGAAAGGAAAAGTTTCTTAAAGGTTTTAAATTGTGTATAAAGTTTGTTGCAAGTAAAAAAGTGTTATCACTCTCAAATACTACATTAATAAAGTCTGGGAATTTGCGCGTCGTGGGCTACACATCTTTTTCACCTGCACCGTCACCCCTTTTGATAGGAAGCTGGTTCTTATCCCACAGCGATTCTTTTCAGACAGTAAGTGATATATGTGTACCAGATTTTGTTGTGGTTTAGGCGGAGACGCGGATGTTACATACATACGTATATACATACACATGTACATACACACAAACGTACATTCAAGTTTATAGTATGTATAGATAACACACTCCAATGCATAATAGTCCTTCCGGTGTTATAACAGAATTATAGTGCCCGATTTTGGTCTCATGGATTACCGCTCTATTGTTGTACCTGTTCTGAGTCAGCTTGTGAGCGAGGTGTAATTTTCCGGCTCTTCCTTTGACTGCCTCTTTGTCCAGTCCATTTGGTTGGTTCCATTCCCCTCAGCATTTGAATTTATCTGTCCTAATCTTCTCATATTTTACCTGCAAGAATTTCTCTCCTTGGTATCTATGTTCCGCATATTCCGTCGGTATATGAGGCTTGGAGACCCGTTTTTCCAGAGATTTCTTGTAGGATCCCCAAATAAAGTATCTGGATGTTACGTGTAAGTGTAAAGGTATAGAAGAGAATTATAAACTTCTGCACACAGGCATTAGTTCAACAACGTCAATAAAGGTAAGCTACAGTTCAGTGACTCAAAGCGGGATATGTCTGGCTGCATCCATTACGGAAAGGCCCTAAGAAGGCAAATAGTTGGGCGATGTGGCCATGCGACATGTGAAGCATCAGTCCTGCCGCGTCTGTCAGTAACATGCTCTTCCGGATGTCAGTTAGAAATTTAGCATCGGTTTTCTTTTTGGTGGCCACTTGGTAACATCTGTTCTGCTATGTGAGGCTTGTTATGGGTGGTATGGAAGAAATGACAATAAATATGGGATAAAAAGCTAGAGATATAAGGATTACTGTTGTTCCGGCGTATCGACAAGAGCCGGCACGAAGACGAAGATCGCTAAGCAAAGAAGGCGTCCATAATAGCCCGCTGACTAGGATCGCACCACGGTAGGAGCGACCTCTAGCCGAACACAATATAAGCGCCGCTCCTGCCAGCCTCGGTCGGACAGTGCCAGGAAAGCACTACGAGAGCAAAGAGGTGTGATCCACATCAGTTGCCCACATAGACCTTGTATACACCAAAGGACTTTGACCGTTTGCATGTCGCCCATCTCTTGCGACATCTTTGGAAATTCAAAGTTAAGTATTGTCAATCTGCTTTATTGCTTGAATTGTTGAATAGCTATCCGAGAACGGAGCATTCCTTACGCACCTTATAAGCGACGAGTGGGCAGGATCCCACAACTGTATATAACCTTTCCGAGTGAGAAACAAAAACATAATGTGTTTCCACGTGTAGCATCATGCCTCAGTGTTTACAGTGTGGCCACGAGAAAAGAACAGCTGGGGTGCGTTATGTGGGGCCGCATGCACACTGGTCGCGCCACGAAATGTTTCTCTCTCTCTCTCTCTCTCTCTCTCTCTCTCTCTCTCCCTCCCCCTCCCTCCCCCCTCTCACTCTCTCTCTCTCTCTCTCTCTCTCTCTCTCTCTGTGTGTGTGTGTGTGTGTGTGTGTGTGTGTGTGTGCGTGCGCAGGACACACCACGCACCCGCCTTGTTCGGGCACAGAATTGAAACAAAAGGTCGTGTGACCTTTGCGTAAATTAGTCTAGCTGCAAAAGCGAAGATTCAACTTGGAAAGGCTTATGGATTTTGTATGGTCACTATCGGACGTTGGCATTGGCATAAGAAACGAGAAACAGTGCTGAGCCGTGTTCAGGGAGGAAGAATAACGTTTATAGTGACATCGGTCGTAAATGGAAAATGCGACAAAATATCCGCGACAGTTACAAGGGACTTTAGAAACGAGGATACTGCGGAAGAGAACAGCAATGCGAAGAAAAAAAAGGAGGGGACTAGTACGTTTTGGATGGTTCTGTTGTCAAGCAACAATTTTATACTGCTAAAGCACATATGGGAGAACAGACATTCTCGCTCATTTATTTCTATAGCTGCCACCTGATTGGAAAACAACATGCCACGTACTGCTTCGGAGAGTCAAGCATTATATTCTGGCAGAGCACTTTTTCTGCTGAACGAGGAAGCTGAAGTCAGTGCGTATCCCTCGTCTAATACTGCTGCACACGACAAATTTTACATGACGACCGTCTTGCTGTAACAGACTGCCAGATGCCCAGCTAGCCCAGCTGTGCGATTTGGTAAACTTTTATTTCTCTTTTTCTTCACATAAATGAAAAGAAAACGTAATATCACCTCATGTTTATACACTCCTCCGACAACGGCAAATCTTTAGAGACAGATTTTTCAACTGAAGTGCCTAACTTTTCATGATTTTGTCCATAAAAAGAATCGTTTTTCACGACCCTTGAAAAAGTCGTTTGTTTTGTTGTTGCTTTGCGTAAGCCTCTTCATCTCTGCATTACTGATGCAACCCAGATACATTTGAAACCGACTACTTTGGCCAAGCATTGATTTCCCTCAACAGTTTTTAACCCATTCCATTCAATCATTCGCGTCCTCTGCCATCTCTGAAAGATTTACAATGTCATCAACAAACTTCAAAGTTTTTATTTCTTTTTCATAGACTATATAATTCCTTTTCCAAATAGCTTCTCGGTTTTCTTTACTCCTTGCTCAGTGTAGAGATTGAATAATACAGAGGATAGGCTACAACCGTGCCTCACTCCCTTCACAACAACTGCGTTCCTTTCCCGTCCTTCGACATTTAACACAAATTTACTTGGATTTACAGATAACCACATCCTCCCTCTACTTTATCCCCGCAACCTTCAGAATTTCAAAGAGAGTATTCCAGTTAATATTGCCAAAACTCTGCTCTGGATCTATAAGTACTACGATAAGTCGTAGGGCCAGTATTTGCTCGAATAATCCTACATTTCTGTGGAACCCAAACCGATCTCCCTGATGTCCACTTCTACCAGTCTTTCCAATTTTCTGTAAATAATTCGTGTCGGTAGGTTCAAATGGCTCTAAGCACTATGTGACCTAACATCTGAGGTCATCAGTCTCCTAAACTTAGAACTACTTAAACCAAACTAACCTAAGGACATCACATACATCCATGCCCGAGGCAGGATTCGAACCTACGACCGCAGCAGCAGCGCGGTTCCGGACTGAAGCGCTTAGAACCGCTCGGCCACAGCGGCCGGCAATTCGTGTCGGTATTTGTTTATAAAAGAGTGTCCGTGGATATTGTTACCGTGTATTATTACGGAAAATGAACACTCCCAAAAACTTATTTTTTATAATTTTGGTAACTGATTATCTGGCGCTACCAGGATACCTATTAAAATTAATCTTCTATTACACAATATCTAGAAGGTCTACGAATGTCCCAGTGACATTCTGTTTTTTCCCTGATAGTGAACCACATGTGTATTAAATTTGCCTGAAACTGCTACAAGCTTTCCAGAGTTACACTTAACATCTCAATGCTCCGTAGGACAGTCATGATCAGCCCACCCACAAACACTAGGCTTTCGATACCAATACAGATGTTTCTGGTTGTTTTTACAATGTCACTCCCTCCACAATCCCACCTCACCCCTAAGGCTGGTGCCGCACGAAAGGGCTATTTCCGTAATGGAAGACGTGTTGCGGCGAAACGTTCTCATGTGGACACGCGGCCAGCTGTGAAACGGATTGCGGAGACCCTAAAATCGAGTCATCTCCTGAGCCTTTAAAAAGTTGTTTTATGTAAATGACGCGAAACTACATCCGTCTCTGTAGTTGGTGTTATATTAAGAGAAGTAAAGGCAACCTGATAAGTTTACTTTGCGACTAAGTAACAACAGAAATATAAGAAAAGTGAGACTGTTAAATTGTACCTATTTGGAGGTGGTGAAGCATTAATACGCTCAGAGAACCTACTACGGCCATATGTCAATAAAACGTTGTCGTATGACAAAAGCTCAATTTTATCCATATTTCGTAGCTTTGAACATGACTGTATTCAGTACATAGGAAGTATGAGTAAAACCGCCTTCACCAACAGTTTTTTCGTGTTTTCCTAAATTGCACGATGTGTTTCGGACCCAGGTGCAAACGGTCCAGTACATAGTTTACATTTGCTCTTGAGTGAGGTGAAGTGCGTGTTTCTGTTATGAGAAGGTTAGACGTTAGGTTTTGCATTTCATTGAATCACGCGCAGAACGTATGTGATAAACAGTGGAAAACATATCGAACAAAAATCGAGAACATTTCCATCTTTTCATGGTCAACGTACGTTGGTTTACTTATAGTGTCATTACACATAAGGTTACTCAAGGTGCGCATTCGCTTGCACATTTTAAAAACACGTCACAGATGTAGTTTAGCATGATGATCGTAGATGAAGTTTATCACGTAGTGTCTGAGATGTGAGATATTCTCACAGATTATCTCAGTAGGTGGGACTATACCAGGCACGGCCTACATCTCAACAGGAAAGGGAAGGGGAAACTGGCTGGGGTAATAGCAGGAAATTTAAGGGGGGGAGGCACTGCCATGAATGGTAAAATACCAGTGGTTACAGGTGTTGGAGCAGCACCTTTTTTAGGATAGGTAAGACAGAAAGATGTCAAGTTCTACGAGAGGTCAGGATTGAAACAAATCTTCAGTTTAGGAAAGAAATTAAACAGCACAATTCTAGCACATTTGATCACCAATCACAGCTATCAATTATAAATTTTCACCAATCACCAGAAATTTTATCTCCACCAAGTTGTATCTCAGTCCTAGGTAATTGCATTGATGAGTTAAAGTCACCCAACCCAGTTGACATAATTTGCCTCTCTGAACACCATGTGACCACTGGTATAGGAACTAGGCCTAAGCACAATGAGAAACTCAGACAGGAGAGTACTGCAAATGTTAGAATAAGGAAAGGTTCTCATAAAAGTATAATTAAAAATAATGTAAGTATATTTCATCAAAATATTGGGAGTTTAAAGAATAAAGTAGATGAGCTTCTGGTTTGTTTAGAAGATTTAGAAGCTGAGAATGAAATAGATATACTATGCCTGTCTGAGCATCACATTGTTACTGATATGGATAAGGTAAATGTAAGTGGATATAAGCTCTCTGCACATGTAATGAGAGAAAATATGGAGAAAGGAGGAGTTGCCATATATGTCAAAAGTTATCATTGTGCAAAAAGTATAGAAACAAAAAAGTTTTGTGTAGAGAAACATATAGAAGCATGTGCCTGTGAGCTTAAATTAAATAAAGGCACATTTATAATTGTAACTGTATATAGGTCCCCATCAGGAAATTTTCATCTATTTCTGAAAAATTTGGACTCCTTGTTGTGCTATCTGTCAGACAGGGGGAAGCAAATTATTATTTGTGGGGACTTCAATGTAGATTCTCTGAAAGAGGGTAATAGGAAAAATGACCTTGAAGTATTACTCGGTTCTTTCACTTTGACACCCGTTATTGATTTCCCTACTCGGGTGATAAAGGATAGCAGCTCACTGATAGATAACTTCTTTATAGACCAAGATAAGTTTAACCAGATAAATGCTCAGCCTGTTGAGAATGGTTTTTCTGATCATGGTGCACAGCTAGTTACAAAATATGACATAGCTCCATTCGGCAATACTAAACAGTCCTCCAAAGTAGTACGTTCAGTCAACGATTTAAGAATTGCAAATTTCAGGGAAAGCCTACAGCAGTTAGACTGGGATGAGGTGTACCGTGAACCTGATGCCAATTTAAAATATAATTTATTTCATGACATTTTTGTAAATGCATTTGAAAACTGCTTCCCCAAGAAAATAGTTAAATATACTCGTAAGAAACCTTGTAACAAACCATGGCTTACTAAGGGTATAAAAATATCTTGTAACTGGAAAAGGGAAATGTATCTGACAGCAAGAAAGAGTAGTGACCCAGAAACTATCAAAAATTATAAAAACTACTGTGTTATATTAAGAAAAGTTATTAAAAAATCCAGGAGTATGTGTATCATGTCTGAAATCAGCAACTCTGATAATAAAATTAAAACAATTTGGAATATTATTAAAAGAGTAACAGGTCAACCAAGAGCACAGGAAGACAGTATTACCATCAAATTGAATGAAAACTTTATGAACAAAAAGTCAGAAGTTGAAAATATTTTAATAATCATTTTCTAAATGTTGTGGATATAGTAGGATCCAGGTGTTCACTAGAAGATGCTAGGCTGTTAATGGAAGAGGCCATACCTATGCAATTTGATACAATTGAAATCTCACCCACTTCTCCCTCTGAAATCAAGAAAATAATAAACTTCTTAAAAGCAAAAACTCACATGGAATTGATGGCATTTCCAGAAAAATACTAAAAGCTTGTTCTCAACAGATAAGTAAGATTCTCAGCCACCTGTGTAATAGCTCTCTGGAACAGGGCATTTTCCCTGATCGACTGAAATATGCTATTGTTATACCTTTGCATAAAAAGGGGGATAATCTGATGTCAACAATTACCGTCCAATCTCCCTTGTAACAGCTTTATCCAAAATTTTTGAGAAAGTAATGTATTCAAGAGTAGCTTCACATATCTGTAAAAATGAAGTACTAACAAAATGTCAGTTTGGTTTCCAGAAAGGTTTTTCAACAGAAAATGCCATATTTGCTTTCACCAGTCAAATTTTGAATGATCTGAATAACCGAACACCACCCATTGGGATTTTTTGTGATCTCTCAAAGGCTTTTGATTGTGTAAATCATGAAATTCTGCTAGACAAGCTCAAGTATTGTGGCATGAGTGGGACAGTGCACAAATGGTTTAATTCGTACCTAACTGGAAGAGTGCAGAAAGTTGAAATAAGTAGTTCTCGTAACATGCAAAGATCAGCACATTCCTCAAACTGGGGAACTATCAAGCATGGGGTTCCACAAGGGTCAGTCTTGGGTCCTTTGTTGATCTTATTATATATTAATGACTTGCCATTCTATGTTCATGAAGAGGCAAAGTTAGTTCTCTTTGCTGATGATACAAGTATAGTAATCACACCTGACAAACAAGAATTAACTGATGAAATTGTCAATACTGTCTTTCAGAAAATTACTAAGTGGTTCCTTGTAAACGGACTCTCACTGAATTTTGATAAGACACAGTACATACAGTTCCGTACAGGGAATGGTATGACGCCATTAATAAATATAGACCTTAATCAGAAGCATATAGCTAAGGTAGAATATTCCAAATTTTTAGGTGTGTCCATTGATGAGAGATTAAATTGGAAGAAACACATTGATGATCTGCTGAAACGTTTGAGTTCAGCTACTTATGCAATAAGGGTCATTGCAAATTTTGGTGATAAACATCTTAGTAAATTAGCTTACTACTCCTATTTTCACTCATTGCTTTCATATGGCATCATATTTTGTGGGAATTCATCACTGAGGAATAAAGTATTTATTGCACAAAAGCGTGTAATCAGAATAATAGCTGGAGTCCACCCAAGATCATCCTGCAGACATTTATTTAAGGATCTAGGGATATTCACAGTAGCTTCTCAGTATATATACTCTCTTATGAAATTTGTTATTAACAACCAAACCCAATTCAAAAGTAATAGCAGTGTGCATAACTACAATACTAGGAGAAAGGATGATCTTCACTATTCAAGATTAAATCTAACTTTGGCACAGAAAGGGGTGAATTATACTGGCACTAAAGTCTTTGGTCACTTACCAAATAGTATCAAAAGTCTGACAGATAACCAACAAGTATTTAAGAAGAAATTAAAAGAATTTCTGAATGACAACTCCTTCTACTCCATAGAGGAATTTTTAGATATAAATTAAGAAAAAAATATTTAAAAAATAAAAAAAATAAAAAGAAAAAAGAAAAACAAAAAACACAAAAAAATAAAGTTGTTATATTAACTCAAGTATGTTGTTAAATTAACCTAATTATGTCATGTATTAGAAAATTCGACTCGTTCCACATCATTACGAAATATCGTATTCATGATCCATGGAACTAGTATTAATCTAATCTAATCTAATCAAGAAATAAATTTGAAATAAATCTTAAAAATTACTAAAATAAATACTGCTAGCGAAATATACATTTTACATAGATTTATGCTTTCTGATTTTATGGACCTATATTTCCAGTTGTTCTAAAAAATTAGCGTTTTACCATTGGCTCCAGTGTGTAGTGCCACCACATTGTTTTCAATCGTATTGACATTTAGTTTGGTTTCTAGCATATCCTGTGGAATAACAGATATGAGTCCAGAACCATTTATGTTCTCTTGGAAATGGGTTTTAAATTTTCTGCCTCTTTTCCCTACATAGTAGGCAGGACAATTAGGGTACGATACTTTATACGCCAATGCTGTTAAATTTTTTGTTATCTGTTTTTATGCTGTGGAATAGTTAGTGTCCTAACGTATTATTAGTGGAGAATGCAATTCTTACATTGCTTTTTTTGCCGGCCGCTGTGGACGAGCGATTCTAGGCGCTTCAGTCCGGAACCGCGCTGCTGCTGCGGTCGCGGGTTAGAATCCTGCCTCGGGCATGGATGTGTGTGATGTCCTTAGGTTAGTTAGGTTTAAGTAGTTCTAAGTTCTAGGGGACTGATGACCACAGATGTTAAGTCCCATGGTGCTCAGAGCCATTTGAGCCTCTGACAATACGTGATAAACTTCATCTATGATCATATCGTGTTAAACTACATCTTTGAAGTGTTTTTAAAATGTGTAAACAAATGTGCGCCTTGAGTGACGTGATGTGCGATGACATAATGAATAAACCAATGAAAATTCAGCTAAAAAGGTTAAAAATTATCTTTCTTGTTTGTTCGATAAATTTTTCGCCATTTTGTTCACTGTTTCTCACATATTTTCCGCTTTGATTCACGAAATACAAGCCCTAACATCTACCCAAAGCATAACAGGAACATGCATTTCACCTCACAAACAAATTTAAATTATCTATTAGGCGGTTTTCACGTAACGATGGACCCACAGGATCCTAAATGCAGCTTGTAAGTTACTAAGGCACGCAAAAATTTTGAGTTAAGGCGTTCTTATTCATACTTCCGGTATATGAGGAAATCGTTTTCGACTAGGGTTTTTCACGGCTTCGTAGGTACGTTGATTGTCCCTTTGGCATATTGTTGAACAAATGTCATGTGTTTTAGGGAGCAATGGGCGCGAAATTGAAATTTGCTGTTGAATTAATTAAAGCGTGCTGTGCTCTGGATAATGATGTACACGAGAGACATGGCCAACAACTTGCAGACATTTACTGTGTAAACATTTGAGTCTGACACGAAATTTGATGAAAAAAAAGAGAAACTTATTAGCAGTAAGAAATAGTGGCGCAATTGCTATTTCTTTTGTTAGTGAGGGCGGTAAATTGCCTTTGCAGAACAATAAAATGTGAAGTGGTAAATAAGGCAGAATATGAGCTGTCATGAAAATGTCCCTTTTCAAATACCGTTTTGCTTGATTGATCTATTTTTATTGTTATTTTCTGTGGTTGTACCTGTAAACTTGTCGGAAATATAACTAACCAGACTAATTTGCTAGTTTTGACTTTTTCATTCTACCCAGAAACCTATTTCAGAGTAATATTGGATGTACGTATCACTCTCTCCAGTTGTCCAAGACGGCCATGAGGCTTAATTCGTGTGATAAAAAATAATCACGGCCGTTACTGCCAGCCGGTCGCTGGTGGCCGAGCGGTTCTAGGCGCTTCAGTCAGGAACCGCGCGACCGCTACGGTCGCAGGTTCGAATCCTGCCTCGGGCATGGATGTTTGTGATGTCCTTAGGTTAGTTAGGTTTAAGTAGTTCTAAGTTCTAGGGGACTGATGACCTGGGATGTTAAGTCCCATAGTGCTCAGAGCCATTACTGCCAACTTCATCACGAAATCAGTGTGGAAACAACATCCTATGTCGCACCTCGTGAGAAATTATAATCCATACTGCAAACCGATGCTTCGTTGTTATCGGTCATTTAATTTCATTTGTTGACCACAGCTACAATATAATTAAGAAATTACATATTTATGTTCATATCAAAAATGACTGTAGTGGACTTATTTCCCGGTACCCAACGACCGATCAGTCACGCTTCGGAATACCTCAGAAATGACATTGCTTTGACTTTTCGTAAATATTTGATCGGTAGTGTTCCGAGTTGCATACTAATAGCCGCGCCAGGTGGGCGCGCGGTTCGAGGCGCCATGCACGAACTGCGCGGCCCCTACCGCCGGAGGTTCGAGTCCTGCCTCGGGCATCGCTGTGTGTGTAAGTTAGTTTAAGTAGCCTGCAAGTCTAGGGACTGATGAACTCAGCAGTTTGCTCCCTTAGAAATTCAGACACATTTGAATTTTTTTTTTTTTTTTTTTGCATATTAAACAATACCCGTATTCACATTCCAACATAACTGCAATTAAACAAGTCTGTTTGCTATACTGTGTCAGAAGAACCACGGTATAGCGTTTCAACAATACGATATATGTAGGAATTTCTCAGAATTTGTCACTGTTTACGATTTTCTGAACAAAAATGCATAACGCATTTGGGGAAACTAAAAGGCTGATTCTGTTGCAATTCCAGCGCATCGAGATCTCAGGAAGATTATTGTGATAATGAAGAGCTGGCAAAAAATAATTACAGATTTTCTTTCTTTACCGGAATGCTCCGTGATATTTAGAAATAATTCACAGCAAATATCGTGCTATGCCGGAACTTTGCTTTTTCTAGCCTTGTATTCGACGGTCCTTATGTCCCAAATACAAGGCCTTTTCTTTCCTTCCATTATCAAAATTTCTTTGTCGCTTTTCCATGTACGTATCTACATGACCCATTGTGATAAACGCTTGTAAACTGCAACATGGAATGGAGAACGCAACACGTACTGCTGTGAAGTGCACATTCCGCTCCCAGCGCACTGGTTGCCGATAGTTGGCTTCTCTCGGCACACCTGCTGCACCGCCATTGTGATCTGCGCAGTTGATTCCTGACACATAGCACTGCGGCTACCGCCGCTACTGGCAATGCGCTGCCGAGGGGGAAAATTCCGTTGCCGCAGATATCCTACCCCGTGGGGACTGCTGCCTCTGCCCAGTGCGGCTAAGCAGTGCGTCCATCTGTCACGCAACTACCGTTCCGCAGACATTCCGCTCGTGTGAACCCAGACTAAGAGTGCTACGAGTGTCTCACCCAAACATCATAGTTTTACAGATTGTAAGTCACATACAAGGGATACAGGGGTAGTTAAGGTTTTAATTATTACCTCGAAAAATTTAATAATAAAAATTAAAAACTCCATAGTGGTGTTAGACAAGAAAAAAGCGACGCACCACGAAGGAATTATCCGACTGAGACGGAAATCGGTAGATGTGATTTACACGTACAGGCAAATGGTTACAATTTCAGAAACATTGGATGATTCATTCGAGAGGAACAATTTGACGAGTTAACCAAGTGAATAACACTAGTTCACCACTGGCCCTTATGCAAGCAGTTCTTCTGCTTGACACTGATTGATAGTGTTATCGGTTGTCCTTCTGAGGGATATCGTGCCAAATTCTGTCCAATCACCAAAATACCGAGGTGGATGGAGGGCCCCGCAAAGAACCGTGAGCAGTCCGGAGACCTTGCTGGCCAAGGTAGGGTTTGGCAAGCACCAAGACAAGCAGTAGAAACTTCGCCGTGTGCGGACGGGCGTTCTTTTGCTGAAATACAAGCCCAGGATGACTTGCCATGAAGGGCAACAAAACGGGACGTAGAATACCATCTGTGCTGTTAGACTGCCGCGGATGGCAACCAAAGGGGTCCTGCTATGAAAAAAAAATTACATCCCTGACCATCACTCCTCGTTGTAGGTCCGTATGGATGGCGACAGTCAGGTTAGTATCCCGCCACTGTCCAGGGCGTCTCAAGACACGTCAACATGCCTCACAAGGTCACTTCAGTCTTGGTGCAGCCATTGTTACTTTACGGTAAGAACAGTTATCAGTACTGACATTTGACTGCAGAATTGGCGTACACCACAACGAAGTCTATCAAATATTCAGCCGCTAAAGTGAGACATAAAACGCTGACAATCAGACTCGTGGTGGTAGCCTGACGCTACCAACATCAGCTGATAACCGCTACCTCAAATTATGACTCGCAGGTACCTCGAGAAAAATGCAACGGAAGTGCACTCTGTTTTTCTGACCATATTAAGGGGAGTGAGGGGGGGGGAGGAAGGGGGGGGGGTGCCAGCTTTGTCCGCGCACGCAGTACCAACTATCTCCAGCACTCCTCACTCCTTTGCGCGAAATAGGGTAACAAGTGAACATCAGGAATGCCACCGTGGTTTAATAACAAAATGCAGAAAATACTCCACCCTCGGTTAAAACAAGAACGAGGAAATGTCGAAAGACGAAAATTAGTACAAATTCGTACGTCTATAAAAAGACTGATGTACAAAATATATAAAAGCTTCCGCTGTCATCCTTAGCAAAAATTCTTGCTGCGTGCCCAAGAAAATTAAGGTCCTAGGTAAAATCATTAAGCGGGTCGAAGGCTTCTATCCAGCCACTCGTCAACCAGTCTGTCTTGGCAAAAGAAGTACCAAAAGCAAAGGTGAAACTTTATAACTGACGTTTAAAGTAACGATGAAGCTGGAGGATCGCAGAGAAATACCATTGTCTGACTCTCGCACTGACTCCGGTACAGAGGGCGTAGAGAAACACTGTACCAGTTGAAAATGAGTAAGTCGCCTGGTCCGAATAGAGTCCGATTTCGATTTTACAGAGACTAATCTTCGGCACTCATCCTTACTTAACTTGCAAATAACGCAAATCTCTCTTCCAGGGTGAAATTCCAAGCGACTGGAAGAAAGCGCGGTTGACTCCTGTATGTAAGAAGAGCAAAAGAATGGACCCTCGAAATTACAGATCAATGTGCTTAACATTGGCTTGCTACGGAATTCTGGAACACATTCTAAGTTCGAATAGAACAGATTTCCTAGAGACAGAAAAGCATCTACACTACTGGCCATTAAAATTGCTACACCACCAAGATGACGTGCTACAGACGCGAAATTTAACCGACAGGAAGAAGATTCTGTGATATGCAAATGATTAGCTTTTCAGAGCATTCAGACAAGGTTGGCGCCGGTGGCGACACCTACAACGTGCTGACATGAGGAAAGTTTCCAACCGATTTCTCATACACAAACAGCAGTTGACCGGCGTTGCCTGGTGAAACGTTGTTGTGATGCCTCGTGTAAGGAGGAGAAATGCGTACCATCACGTTTCCGACTTTGATAAAGGTCGGATTGTAGCATATCACAATTGCGGTAAGTCGTATCGCGACATTGCTGCTCGCGTTCGTCGAGATCCCATGACTGTTAGCAGAATATGGAATCGGTGGGTTCAGGATGGTAATACGGAACTCCGTCCTGGATCCCAACGGCCTCGTATCACTAGCCGTCGAGATGACAGGCATCTTATCCGCATGGATGTAAAGGATCGTGCAGCCACGTCTCGATCCCTGACTCAACAGATGGGGACGTTTGCAAGACAACAACCATCTGCACGAACAGTTCGACGACGTTTGCAGCAGCATGGACAATCAGCTCGGAGATCATGGCTGCGGTTACCCTTGACGCTGCATCACAGACAGGAGCGCCTGCGATGGTGTACTCAACGACAGACCTGCGTGCACGAATGGTAAAACGTCATTTTTTCGGATGAATCCAGGTTCTGTTTACTGCATCATGATGATCGCATCCGTGTTTGACGACATCGCTGTGAACCCTCATTGGAAGCGTGTATTCGTCATCGCCATACTGGCGTATCACCCGGCGTGATGGTATGGGGTGCCATTGGTTACACGTGTCGGTCACCTCTTGTTTTCATTGACGGTACTTTGAACAGTAGACGTTACATTTCAGGTGTGTTACGACCCGTGGCTCTACCCTTCATTCTATCCCTGCGACACCCTACATTTCAGAAGGATAATGCACGACCGCATGTTGCAGGTCCTGTACGGGGCTTTCTGGATACAGAACATGTTCAATGTGCTGCCCTGGCCAGCACCATGACCAGATCTCTCAGCAATTGAAAACATCTGGTCAATGGTGGCCTAGCAACTGGCTCGTCACAATACGCCAGTCACTACGCTTGATGAACTGTGGTATCGCGTTGAAGCTGCGTGGGCAGCTGTACCTGTACACGCCATCCAAGCTCTGTTTGAGTCAATGCCCAGGCGTATCAAGGCCGTTATTACGGTCAGAGGTGGTTGTTCTGGGTACTGATTTCTCAGGATCTATGCACCCAAATTGCTTGAAAATGTAATCACATGTCAGTCCTAGTATAATAAATTTGTCCAACGAATACCCGTTTATCATCTGCATTTCTTCTTGGTGTAGCAATTTTAATGGCCAGTAGTTTTTCCACATATCAGCACGGATCAAGAAAATATCGGTTTTGTCCTTTTATCGAATGATATCCTACGGACTATGGATGAAGGCCAACAGGCGCATTCCGCATTCCTAGATATCCGGAAAGCTTTTGCACAGAGTCCCACGGCAAACTGTTAGGGAAGTTCCGAGCTTAGGGCATTGGTTACCGGAAAATGTGAGGGCCTAGAATAGATCCTAGGTTATCATACCGAATACGTTGACCTGGAAGATAAGTGACCATTCGCGACAAGGCTGCCGCCGGCAGTGCCTCAGAGAAGAATGATAGGACCGCACTTGTTCTCTACAGACATAAGATAGGGATAGCAGCACTCTGCTATTATTCATTGGGAGAATTCCAGGTACGTGTAGCTCAGCGATGAAGGAGGCGGCGGATGGAACACTAACTTATTTTATTCTTTTTTTTTCATTAACAATACAGAGTAACCGCCTTGAAATGTAAGGTGGGTCGGATGCTTCTGAATCTAATAGCAAAGACTTCTCATTGTTACAATCTTATTGGTATACAGTTGTTAAGAACATAATATATAAAGATTTCTCTGAAGTTACAGCGAATTGAATGCTTAACAATTGTTAAAATGGTTCCATATAATTTGTTACTACTTAGTTGACGAGAATATAATTTATATAATGCAAATGTCAAGGAAAAATAAAAAAAGAAAATGTAACACAATGTGCGTGGTGAAAATAATTTGTAGTATGTAGAGGGAAGTGATACACTGTATTTGGATGTGTAATACAGTATAATTAGCACGTTGGTTAATAAAGGCCTATTTATGCCTATTTCAGATTAGAAGGTCTCGGTACAACGTCGAGGTATTCTCAACTGAAATTGTTTGTGCTAATGTATGTTTACACAAATTATACAGATTAAATGCTGATTGAGCACTTCTTACACGGAATATATGAATTTTAGCTTTACATGAGAAATACACTTATGTTTGTAACTTCGTATTAGAA
Organism: Schistocerca piceifrons; assembly: GCF_021461385.2. NCBI lineage: Eukaryota > Metazoa > Arthropoda > Insecta > Orthoptera > Acrididae > Schistocerca > Schistocerca piceifrons. The sequence goes on from NC_060149.1 coordinate 7,876,220, forward strand.
ATAGAGCATAGTTCATTGCTACTTGAATGCATTATTCCTTAAATAACTTAATAGTAACTTCTCATTAGAAATAGAATATAGTTCATTGCTACTTGAATGCATTATTCCTTAAATAACTTAATACATTTCTGATATATAAAATTTATTGTTTGTAGCTTTGAATAGAGAAGAGAATATTCTTCTGTCTGCACACAATAAGACGAGCAATACATTACTGCTTGCATGCAGTATACTTTAAACACTATGCAGGATGTCACTGGGGAGGAGGAGCCTCGGTATAAAAGTTCTTCGAACCTTCTCTTCCAAAACGACATTACCTTATTACTACAGCCTTAGTATGTGGAGCCGATGTTTATGATTTTTGTGTTGTTTGTGACTGTGTTGTGGCATGCAGTGTCATGCATTGTTGGTTTTGCTCCCTTACATGTTAATCCCTTCTGCGTCATGTTCACTTAGTGTTCCTTCCTCGGTTTCGGAATCTGTGGTCGTGTTTGTGTCCTCCCATCTGATTTGTTGAGTTGTTTGTGCTTGTCTACGCCTCCATCCATATGGGTTTTGGCGCATGTATTCTTCGTGAAAACTGCTCGATACAATATCGGCTATTATTGTGTTCCAGTCATCGGGATTACGTATTATTCTGGCGATGTCATTGTCGTTCTGGCTCAAATGGCTCTAAGCACTACGGGACTTAACATCTGAGGTCATCAGTCCCCTATACTTAGAACTAATGAAACCTAACTAACCTAAAGACATCACACACATCCATGCCCGAGGCAGGATTCGAACATCCGACCGTAGCGGTCGCGTGGGTCCCGACTGAAGCGCCTAGAACCGCTCGGCCACAACGGCCGACAGTGCAGCTCTATAACGTATTGTTATGTCTATAGGACAGGTCCCCATCACAACGCAAAGTTAAATATCTTCTACATTTCGCCGCCCTGTCAGCAACTATAAAAAACGTAAAGTGCCTCTAGTGACGTGGTGTTGTAGGATCCGCCCATTCTCAGGAGTAGACTACGTTGATCGTGTCTTCCTATTGTCTTGTTAGACTGTATGTTCAGTCTGTGAGCCCAAGCACTTGCGGCGAAGCATGGGATGGATTCAAATATCGCTATGTGGTAGGTCCTTATCGTCTTAATAGGTAATTTGTACTGAGTTGTGTTATGTCTTTCTGGTCTGTGCATAATTTTGGAGGCTTTGTCAATTGTCAATTTTATATGGTGGTTGAAAGTCTGTTTTTCGTCTAGATGCAGTCCGAGATAACGTGTGGCTTGCTTCCTCTGTATACTTGTATTGTCTAATTTTAGAATTGGATTCCTCTGTAGTGTCCCTCTGAGCAGTAAAGTACAGTTCTGTTGGGACTATTTTTAATTTATTTTCTTTGCACTAGTTGTTAATTTTCTGAGGCAGTTGCGTGCCTTTTGTCTCTAGTGTTGCTCTCGAGTTGGCTGACTGCACTACGAGCAGGTCATCTGCGTAAGCCACCACACCTCTTACCCTGTCGTCACTGTCCAGGGTGTTCAGCAAGGGCTCGACTGCGATATCCAAGAATATTGGTCTGCAGATCGAGCCCTGTGGACATCCCTTTGTTATTCTCTTGACAACCTTCCGTGTACCAGCCCTCTACTCCGCCACTCTGCTTCTACAGTAATCGAGGAGGCTATTGTAAAGGGAAGCTGATAGCCTCATTTCCCTTAACCTGGCGAAGAGGGACGGCCACCACAAGTTGTCAAAAGCTCCGGCTATGTCGATTAGAATGGCGGCCGCGTATTTGTTACTGATGCTATTTGTAACTGTCAGTGCTTGGCTGACGATGTCTTCTACTGATCTACCTTCCCTGAAGCCGAATTGATGGGGCGTTAGGCCGAGGAGGCGTCTGTATGATTGTGAACGGTCACGCAGGAGTCTTTCCTGTACCTTGCCAGGAGTATTTAAGAGAGAGATCGGTCGGTAGAAAGTTTTGGCGTCTGTTTGCTCTTTGTGTTGTGATTTCCTGATTATTACTACATTAGCAGTTTTGCAGAGGTTTGTAATTCTGCCTGTTAGTAGTGCCTCGTTGAAGGTGTGATTTGTTTTAATGTTTCTGAAAGTATTTTGTCTAGGCCGGGTGGTTTTCGATTTTTAAGCCTGCTGATTTCCGTCGCGACTTTATCTTGCGGAAATGGCATGGTTACACTGTCACCGATGTATGGTTGCTCATGCTCTCTCTTAGGTCAGCGTGGTGTCGCTCGTCTTGTGTGGGGTCGTCATCCGGGAGGAGGCTGTTCAGGAGGTATTCTGCTGTGCTTCTCGATTGTGCCGTCAACTTGTTTTAGTGTTGACAGAACTGTCGGTGTCTTAATTGTTTCTGTCTTGAATTGTTGTCCCCAGATGTCGTTCTGTAGCTGGGTTTTTACAAAATTGGTCCAGTAGTCTTGCCTTGTTGTCTTTAGTTGTTTCTGGTATTTCTGTTTAGCGTCACGATACAGATCAAGTCTTATCTGTCTTTCAGAAGCTGTCTTTGCTTGTTGGCAGTACTTTCTTTTGTCCCGTGAATCCTTCCTTAGTCTGGCCAGCTCTGTCGACCACGGTTGTTTCTGTCCCCACCCAGCTTCCTGTGCTCTTTGTAGGACCTCAGTCAGTACATACGTTTTGTAATCTACACTCTCCTTGAACAGAGTGTAGTGACGACGCCTCAACAATATCTCGAACATTTTACAAGTCGGCTCTTCCTGTAAGTGAATGCTGCTGGTCGTGGTCCTTGTTATGTGTATTGATACGCCTGTGGTAATGACGATTGCGTTGTGGTCGCTGTGTGTGGCTCTATCTAATACCCTCCATGTATTGACTACTGGAAAAGATTTTGCGTTCCCTAGAGAAAGGTCTATGTTACTTACACCACCGGCGTCTCCGAGGTAGGTAAATGGCTGACCCTCCCTATTGAGTATGGCATTCATTTACCACGTCAAGCATTAGTTGCCCTCTGTCGTCAGCTCTACTTGAGTTCTGCAAGGGGAATTTTGCGTTGCTATCAGTTAGAATGAGCAGACTTTCTCCTTTTGAGTGTCGTGCAATGTCTTTTATTTTGTCTAAGAAAGGTTCTATAGAAAGGTTCTATAGAACCTTTCTTAGACAAAATAAAAGACATTGCACGACACTCAAAACGAGAAAGGCTGCTCATTCTAACTGATGCACTATGCAGGAGTTGTCTGAGCGTAAATAGACGACATGAGCCATACATCCTGTCCGTCTGTTATTTCTGCTGTGTGCAATGTGTTCAGAGTAAAACTGGATGATCTGTGTTACTATGAGGTTTTTATTAACTACTACTATCGCGGCTTTCGCGTTTGGAGTTCCTGCTATTGTGATGTAATGTGAGGGGAGCACTGAAATTTTCCCGCCTCGCAGAAAAGGTTCCTAAACGCAGGCGATGTCTGCTTTTGTTTCTTCTAAGAGCCTACCTAGTTCCATGTTTACTAGGGTACTGCCCTGGCAGTTTAGTTGTATTACCTTCAGAAGGGATATCTATTGAAGGAAAGACACTTGGGTGTGGTTTCTTTAAAATCCAGAAACACACGTCCATGTGCTCTCACGAAGTCCTTGTATACTTTCTCTAGATTTAGGCCCTCTCCCCTTCGCGCACATGCCTCCTCTAAAAGCTTACATAGCTCTTTGGGGTTCGTTGGCAGGTTTTCATCTCTTAGGATCATCCTGTCAGTTTGTTCTGTAGTTGGAAAGAAGATGTAACACATTCTCGAGCACTGCTCGAGTGTTTCGGATCCCCACCGGATCGGATTAAAGGAAGACATCTAAGCATTTTAGAGGCACCCTGCTAGATTTTTTTAATTGTAGGTTCGATCAGCACTCCAGTATTACGGAGATGCTTCGTGAACTCAAATGGGAATCCCTGGAGGGAAGAAGACGTTCTTTTTCGCGAATCGCTGTTAGGAAAACTCAGAAAAGCGGCATTAGAGACTAGATGAAGAACGTTTCTACCGATTCCAAGGTACATTTCTCTTAAGGACCACGAAGACAAGATAAGAGAAACTGGGGCTCGTGTGGAGATTTATAGGCAGCCGTTTTGCTTTCGCTCCATTAGCGAGTGGAACAAGATAGCGACCGCAACGCGCCGTACCTGCCTCGCGGAGTATGTAGCTACAGATGTAGACACTGGAGCAGTAGTCTCGGGGCCCCTCCACCGACGACTGCATGAATTGACTGACATCTGGTAATCGTCAAAGAAGAATGTGGAGGTGCCTGGTACCAATCAATAGCACAGACCTGCTGTCTCCCAGGTTCAGCAGTGAAATGGACCAGATATGTTTGGGGCCCGAATGGTATATGAATGTCGCATGCCTGTCATGGCTATCGAGGGTAATTTATGGCTGTCGTGTATCGGGACAGTATCCCCTTCCCTACTGTAGTGCCCTAAATCTAACATTTCGGCGCCGATTTGTCTTCCAAAACGATATCGCATGTCTGTACTGCATCCAGCACGCGAAAACATTCGTCCAGGAAGCAGGGATCTAGAGATTATGGGGAATTAATCCTTGATCTCCAAGTACTTCACGTTGGACAATTATAGCCACATGGCACAGGAAGGGCTTACAAAGGAGGCTGGTAAACCCTTTTCATGCTATCTGACTATAATTTTCCAAATTCCTGTTAGTGAAGACTGAACATTAATCGTCCTTATCTTGTAGCCTTTAATGAAGGGAAGTCTGCTAGAGGCGAATTTGCTGGTTGAAAACCATTAAATCTGCTATTATTAGATTCTCCCTTTAGGTCATATTTGATTCTGATGGATATTTTCCAGTTTTACGTTGTACCTAACTCTTCAGTATAAGTATCGTTGTGAAAATATTCTATTTCGTCAGAACAAAAGCGTTCCGTACTATTCATGAGAATATCATATTCTAATTTGTTATTTGCGGGAAGATGCTGATAAATATACAAAGTGCCCAACAATTTTAGACAACTTCCAGACTTTCTCAAGTATAGAAGGCAGTTAATGACCGACCTCCTATAGCAAAAAATTATCTTCCTGTAAATTTCTTCAAAGTTTACGCCTCACCGTTTCTGATTTGCCTTCCTTCTCATCGCTACTACCAGAACTCCAGACTGAAAGTCTCTTTCCTCTTTGTCAACACTGATTATCACAGGCGCCTGGACTATTATTGCTTTGTGATCTTTCTTTGTGTTTGTATGTTGTTGCTGTTGTTGTGGTCTTAAGTAGTGGTTTGATGCAGCTCTCCATGCTACTCTTTCTTGTGCAAGCCTCTTCATCTCCGAGCAACTACTGCAACCTATATCCCTCTGAATCTGCTTACTGTACTCATCTCTTGATCTCCCTCTACGATTTTTACCTCCCACGCCTTCCTCCAGTACTAAATTAGTAATCCTTTGATGCCTCAAAATGTATCCTACCAACCGATCCCTTCTTCTAATCACGCTGTACCACAAACTTCTCTTCTCCCCAATTCTATTCAGAATCCTCTTCATTAATTACGTGGTCTACCCACCTAATCTTCAGCATTCTTCTGTACCACCACATATCAGAAGCTTCTATTTTCTTCTTGTCTAAACTGTTTATCGTCCATTTTTCACTTCCATACTTTCAGAAAGTACTCCCTGACACTTATATCTATACTCGATGTTAACAAATTTTTCTTCTACAGAAACCCTTTTCTTGCTGTTGCCAGTCTACATTTTTTATCCTCCCTACTTCTACCACCATCAGTTATTTTGCTTCCCAAATAACAAAACTCATTTACTAATTTAAGTGTCTTATTTCCCAATCTAATTCCCTCAATATCACCTGATTTAATTCGACTACATTCCATTATACTCGTTTTGCTTTTGTTGATGTTCATCTCGTATCCTCCTTTCAAGACACTGTTCATTCCGTTCAACTGATCTTCCAGGTCCTTCGATGTCTCAGACAGAATTACAATGTCGTCGGCAAACCTCAAAGTTTTATTTCTTCTCCCTGAATTTTAATTCTTACCCCAATTTATTCTTTTTTTTTTTTCCTTGACTTTGACTGCTTGCTCAACATGCAGATCGAATAACATCGGGGATAGACTGTAACTCTGTCTCACTCCCTTCTCAATAACCAGTCTCGTGCCCCTCGACTTTTATAACTGCCATCTGATTTCTGCACAAATTGTAAACAGCCTTTTGCTCCCTGTATTTTACACCTGCCACCTTCAGAATTTGAAAGAGTGTTCCAGTCAACGTTGTCAGAATCTTTCTCTAAGTCTACAAATGCTATAAACGTAAGTTTGCCTTTCCTTAACCTATCTTCTATAATAAGTCGTAGGGTCAGTATCGCCTCGCGTGTTCCTACACTTCCTCCGGAATCCAAACTGATCTTCCCCGAGGTCGGCTTTTACAGGTTTTTCCATTCTTCTATACCCTATTGGTGTTAATATGTTGCAACCGTGACTTATTAAACTGATAGTTCGGTAAATTTCACACCAGTCAGGACCTGCTTTTTTGGAATCGGGATTACTATATTCTTCTATAAGTCTGAGGGTTCACCTGTCTCATACAATTTGCTCAACAGTTGGAAGAGTTTTGTCGTGGCTGGCTCTCCCAAGGCTATCAGTAGATCTAACGGGATGCTGACTACTCCCGGGGCCTTGTTTCGATTTAACTCTTTCAGTGCTTTGTCAAATTCTTCACGCAGTATCATATCTCCCTTCTCATCTTCCTGTACGTCCTCTTCCATTTTCATAATATATCCCTCAATATATTCCTTCCACTTTTCTGCTTTCCCTTCTTTGTTTAGGACTGGTTTTTCATCTCAGCTCCTAATATTCATACAGGTGGTTCTCTTTTCTACAAAGGTCTTTAATTTTCCTGTAGGCAGTATCTATCTTACCCCTAGTGATATATGCTTCTACATTCTTACATTTGTCCTCTATCCATTACCGCTTGGCCATTTTTCACTTCCTGTCGATCTCATTTTTAGATGTTTATATTCCCTTTCGCCCGTTTCATTTATGGCGGTTTTATATTTTCTCCTTTCATCGATTAAATTTAGCACCTCTTGATTTAAGCAAGGATTCCCCCTACCTCTCATTTTTTTACCTACTTGACCCTCTGCTGCCTTCACTGTTTCATTTTTCAGAGCAACCTCAGAGCTCAGAGTTTATATACAGGATGTCTCATTTATCTTGACCACCCTAAATAACTGTTTGTCCAGATGCAAATTACAAAATGTTTCAAGCAAATGTTCTTTAGCCGCCAGGGGGACATCAGTGCCTTCGTTGTAGCTTTGTCTCTTACTAAATGGTTCAAATGGCTCTGAGCATCGTAGCAGTCACGCGGTTGCAGACTGCAGCGCCTAGAACCGCACAGCCACACCGGCCGGCTTTCTTACTAAGATATGAACAGCAATATGACTTTTTTAAATAGCACCCTGTATTTTTTATTCGGTAATTCATTTCCTCTCCAAAAGACCTATTCAAAATTGTATCATAGTTTACCATTCACTGAAACGCAACGTTATTAATTACATAACACAACACTGACGTTGACACTCCCAGCGCTTAGTGCAGGTGCTCCGAGTAATGGAACACATCCACGTGATGACGTTGACAGAGGACAAATGCAAATATAAGTAGAATACACATCTGTCATTCCGTCAATCATCGTCAGTTCAGGAGCTGTGCGAGTAGAATGTACACCAACGAAGAGAAGGTAGAAATGCTACTCATCTATGGGAAATTTAAGTTACCAGAACAGTAATCGCAATACTGTTTTCCTATGTACGGTTACATTTAGGACAGTAGCCCTTTTAAATACTGTTGTGTAGAGCAGGCATACAGTAAAGGCTGTCCTTCCTACAAATCGCATCAACATAACATTTCTTTTATTGTTGTTGGTGAAGGTAGGCGAAATGCTACGCAGGCAGCGGAAATGTACAGATAACGATATCCTGAAAAGAAGCCACCTTCCCGACCGATGTTTTCTCGTCTTGGTTCGACGCTTCAGGAAAAGGGACCTTTCAACTCACGACAACGCAATCGTCAAAGCACTCGCGCAGACGAAGCTGCCGAAGTTACTGCTCCCGCTTCCGTAGCTCTGAATCCACATGTGAGCCACGCCAGTTTGAACACGAGATTGGCATTCCTAAAACCAGTGTGCATCGTATTCATACACGTCACCGGTTCCATCCCTCCCATGTACACTTACATCAAGAATTGTATGGGAATGATTTCCAGAATCGTGTAGATTTCTGTCAGTGGGCATAGCAGCAATTCTCGCCAATCTGAATGTCATCTTCAATCGTTGGATATGAGGTCCGCCAGTTATGGGAAACACCGTTTTTCTCAGTACCCAAACATGTTTCGGCACCACTGTGCCATCATCAGTGGGTTTTCGTTTTTATTTATTCTGCAATATGAACATTTTTGTTAAATGATTATAAAATTATGTGCATATTTAGTTCAAACAACAGATGGTTTCTTTTTGTAAATACGTTTACGTTTGGCCGGCCGAAGTGGCCGTGCGGTTAAAGGCACTGCAGTCTGGAACCGCGAGACCGCTACAGTCGCAGGTTCGAATCCTGCCTCGGGCATGGGTGTTTGTGATGTCCTTAGGTTAGTTAGGTTTAACTAGTTCTAAGTTCTAGGGGACTAATGACCTCAGCAGTTGAGTCCCATAGTGCTCAGAGCCATTTGAACCATTTGAACCTTTACGTTTGGTGTTCATGAATTTTCTGGATAACTTGTGTGTCAGTTACTACAGGTAGCTTGTCATCTGCAAGTAAATGATGTTGATGAGAAGGTTTTTTGTTGGGAGTTAACCTATCCTCAAGGGCGTAATTTAGTTTGTCGCGATGTTTTCGCGCCTATATTTATTTTCACTTACGTTTTCATATGGCAAGCACTTCCATTCTCCGCATTATGCTGAGGTGTTTTGATGCACACGTAACTATAACAAGTATTTTCCCAAATAACGTAGTAAAACACTTTTCACTTCACCAAAACACAGTGTGATTGTGGTTTGTTGTGTGTACCAGCCCAGTCAGTGTTCATTTGTTTACCAGAGAGCTCGGCTCCAAATTTGAATTTAGTTTGCATTTATCTTTGTGTGTGCGTGTGTGTGTGATTTAAGTGTATCTATTTTTCGTGTGTTTATGTGTGTATAGACTTCATTTATTTGTGCTGCTTTTATTTGTAAAGTTCCTTCAATGTGTTAAATAGTGTGCCGTTGCACAGTGTAGTGTATTCGTTTAAGACCTGTTTTCCTTCTGCTATAGCCTTCTGTATATGGAAGTTTTCATCAAAGGTCAGTTTGCTGTATAGTATTTAGTATTCTTAAGTCTGTTTCAGTTGTGGTTCGGTGGTGATTGTTGGCTACAAGGTGGTCAGCAAATGCGCTATGGGAGCTTGTGGTTTTTAAAGCTCTGAGATGTTCTGAATATCTGGTTTTGAAATTTCTGCATGTCTATCCTATGTACACTGACTGGCAAGTGTTGCATGTGAATTCGTATATTCCTGATCTGTTAAATTTATCTATGGATGCTTCATTGATCTTATCTTTTTCTGTTTTTTGTTCTCTGTCCTGTATCCTGTTTGTAGTCCCTGTTTCTTTAATACGTTGCCTATTATGTGAACAATCTTGTTATTGTAGGTGAGTATGTGCCATTTGGTTTTGTGCCCTGTTGCTCTGTTGTGTGTTCTGTGCTGGGTGAGGATTTGTGTTTGTGGTATGTTCATTTTTGTACTGTTCGCATATTTTTTGATTTAACTTGTCTACCATATGGGTAGTATAACCATTTTGTACTGCTTTTGGTTTTATTGTGTTTAGTCTTCTGTGTAGTTCTGTTTGTTCATGCGAGTTCTGTTTAATCTGTGGAGCATGAATCTGAAGTTTGCATGCTGATGTGTGAATGAGTGGTTTGATAGGTTGTGAATGGTCTGCTTGTGGTTGTCGGTTTCCTGAATATTGTGAAGTTGTGTGTGTTGTTTGTTTTATGTATGGTGAGACCTAGAAAGTGTAGCGTATTGTTAGTTTCTGTTTCTAATCTGAAGTTCATTTTTTGCTGGAAGTTGTTTATTTTGTGGTGTAGCTGTTCTATGTGTGGACGTGGTTCATCAATCAGGCATATTATGTCATCGATATAACGGTACCAGTATAAAACCTGGTAGTTGTTTGGTTTTATTATGTATCTGAAGATCATGTTGTCCAGGTTCTTCATGAGTATGTTAACTGGGAGGCCACTGATTGGTGATCCCATTGGCAGTCCTTCATGTTGAGAATAAAATTCTTTGTTGAATACAAAACAATTTTATGATTTTATGGTCTTCAGTACGTTGGTTATTTCATGGCTGTGTGTGTCTGGTGTGTTCCCTTGTTGTTTTAATCTTTGTGTGATGATTTTGATTGTTTCATTTATTGGAATACAAGTGTACATTGATGTTACATCGAATGATATGAGTGTTGCTGTGTCCGGTATGTGTATGTTCTTGATTCTGTCGATTAAGTCCTATGAGTTTTCCAGATTCCTGTTGTTATCAAATATGTACAGTTTTTTCAGTAATGTGTGTGTTTATTGGGCTAGGTGGTAGGATGGAGGATTTTGGAAGCTAATGACTGGTCTTAATGGGATATTATCCTTGTGAACCTTTGGTAGGGAATTTGGGGTGGGTACTATTGGATTTTTCTGTGTCATCCTCATTACCTGGCCTTTTGAGAATGTATTATTGATGGTTTTCAGTGTTTGTTGAATGCTTTTCTAGTATCATGCTGTTGGGTCACAGATCAGTGTTGTGATGTTGATGTCTTTGAGGAAATCTAGTGTTTTCATCCGTAATTACGGTAATACTCCTTTTATCTGCTCTAGTTACTACGGCATTGTTCTGTTTCAATTTTTGTTTTAGTTTGCTAGCTGTGATTTCCTCTGATGTTTTATGATTAGAAATAATTGTGGATTTGTGTGTTCTGGCTATCTGTGTTGTTTCTGCAGCTATTAATTCTCTTGTCAAGTTTACATTAAAATTTGGCTCGCTCAATCTTTCTTGTTCCTTTATAATGTGTTTTGATACTGTTATCGGGTTTTCTATAGTTTTGTGTGATATGTTTGTGTTAATGTTGTGTTTTGCTCCTTTTTCTAGTAGGCTCTTTTCTTGTTCGGTAAGATTTATGTCAGTTAGGTTAACGACTCTGTGATGGAACTTATATTGTTGGTTGAGATTGTGTTTAGTGGGTGTGTTTGTGCTGTTGAATATTCTGTTGGGTTTTCTGTTTTGTTTCTGATGTTTTCCTTGCTTTACTTTCTGAATATATGCCTTTTCTTTCTTTGTTATTTCCTCAAAGTGAGCTGGTATCGTAAATTTGTTGGCCAAATCTAAATGTGTTTGGTAAAGATCAATGCTTTTTGGCATATAATTCCCTAATTTCGTGCTTTAGCCACAAAATCTCCACTTTATTCTTCACTCTCTTTGGTGCAGATGACATGCCATTCACAGAGATTTTGATATAATCTGGAATTACATTATTAGCTAGGCAATTTTTATTAAACTGTATATTCAGAATAGTCTTCTGAAGGTTCATGAAGATGTTCCTGTGTTTATTGTAGAGCTTGCTGGGGAATGCCTGGCTGGGCGACGAAGTATTCATCATTTTAGTTTGCAGCTCCTTGTGTTGGCCGTGTTTGCAGTTTAAATTGTTGGATGTGAGGTCCGCCAGTTATGCAAAACACTCTTATTTCTCCTGTAGTAACTGACACACAAGTGATACAGAAAATTCATGTACACAAAATGTAAAGGTATTTACAAAAAGAAACGATCTGTAGTTGGAACTACAGACGCACGTCATTTTATAATCATTTAACAAAAATATTGACATTTCAGAAAAAATAAAAACGAAAACCCACTGATGATGGTACAGTGGTACCGAAACATGTTTGGGTACTGAGAAAAAACTATGTTTTGCACAACTGGCGGACCTCACATCCAACGATTTTTACTGGAGACACGGCGGACACAAGGAGCTGCAGACCAAAGTGATGAATATTTCGTCGCCCAGCCAGGCATTCCCCAGCAAGTTCTACAACAAATACAGGAACATCTTCATGAACCTTCAGAAGACTACTCTAATAATACAGTTTAATAAAAATTGCCTAGCTAATAATGTAGTTCCATATTATATCAAATACTCTGTGAATGGCATGTCATCCGCGCCAAAGATATTGAATAAGAAAGTTAAGATTTTGTGGCTAATGCAAGAAATTAGGGAATTATATGCTCAACACTGAAATTTACCAAACACATTTAAATTTGTCCAACAAATTTACAATACCAGCTCACTTTGAGGAACTAACAGAGAGAGAAGAGGCATATAGTCAGAAAGTAATGCAATAAAAACGAGAGAAATATAACAGAAAACTCAACAGAATAATCAACAGCACAAACAAACCCAATAAACACATCTCAGCCAACAATATAAGTTCCATCAGAGAATTGTTAACCTAACTGACCTTTTCGCCTAATAGAAATAGGAGCAAAACACAAGAATAACACAAACATATCACACAAAACAATAGAAAACCTCATAACGGAATCAAAACACATTATACAGGAACAAGATAGATTGAGCGCGCCAAATTTTAATGCAAACTTGACAAGAGGATTAGTAGCTGCAGAAATAACACAGATAGTGAGAACACACAAATCCACAGTTATTTCTAATCATAAAACATCAGAGGAAATCACAGCCAGCAAACTGAAACCAAAATTAATACAGAACAATGCCATAATTACTAGAGCAGACAAAGCGAGTATTACCGTAATTATGGATGAAAAAGAATACATAGAGAAAAAACTAGATTTTCTCAAAGACAACAACATCACAAAACTGATAAGTGACCCAACAGCAAGATACCAGAAATACGTTGAACAGACACTGAAAACCATCAACAATACATTCTCAGAAGGCCAGGTAAGGAGGATGACACAGAAAAATCCAAAAGCATCCACCCAAAATTCCCTACCAAAGGTTCACAAGGATAACATCCCATTAAGACCCGTCATTAACGTCCAAAATCCTCCATCCTACCACCTAGCCCAACAAACACACACACTACGGAAAAAACTGTACATATTTGATAACAACAGGAATCTGGAAAACTCATAGGAATTAATCGACAGAATCAAGAACATACACATACCGGACACAGCAACACTCATATCATTCGATGTAACATCAATGTACACTTGTATTCCAATAAATGAAACAATCAAAATCATCACACAAAGATTAAAACAACTAGGAAACACACCAGACACACACATCCATGAAATAACTACCGTACTGAAGACCATAACATAATAAAACCAAACAACTACCAAGGTTTACACTGGTACCGTTATATCGATCATATAATATACCTGATTGATGGTTCAAATGGTTCAAATGGCTCTGAGCACTATGCGACTTAACTTCTGAGGTCATCAGTCGCCTAGAACTTAGAACTAATTAAACCTAACTAACCTAAGGACATCACACACATCCATGCCCGAGGCAGGATTCGAACCTGCGACCGTAGCGGTCACGCGGTTCCAGACTGAAGCGCCTTTAACCGCACGGCCACACCGGCCGGCACCTGATTGATGAACCACGTCCACACATAGAACAGCTACACCACGAAATAAACAACTTTCACCAAAAAATGAACTTCAGATTAGAAACAGAAACTAACAACACGCTACACTTTCTAGGTCTCACCATACATAAAACAAACAACACACACAACTTCACAATATTCAGGAAACCGACAACCCCAAGCACCACCATTCACAAGCTATCAAGCCACCCACTGACACAGAAGCATGCAAACTTCACACTCATGCTTCAGAGATTAAACGGAACACCCATGAACAAACAGAACTACACAGAAGAACTAAACACAATAAAACTAAAAGCAGTAGAAAATGGTTATACTACCCATATGGTACACCAGTTAAATAAAAAAATGTGCAAACAGTACAAAAATGAGCATACCACAAACATAAATCCTCACCCAGCACAGAACAACACAAAACATAGACAGTGATCACACACAAGACACGTCACAGCACGGAAAACCAAATGGCTCATACTCACCTACAATAACAAGATTGTTCACAGAATAGACAACATATTAAAGAAACAGAGACTACAAACAGAATACAGGACGGAGAACACAACACAGATAAGATCAAAGAAACACCCATGGAGAAATTCAACAGATCAGGAATACATGAACTCACATGCAACATTTTCCAGTCAGTGTACATCGGACGAACAGGAAGAAACTTCAAAACTAGATATTCAGAACATCTCAGAGCTTTAAAAAGCAACAGCTCCCATAGTACATTTGCTGACCACCTTGCAGCCAACAATCACCACCCAACCACAACTGAAACAGACTTAAGAATACTAAATCCCAGCCACGGCATATACAGCAAACTGACCTTTGATGAAAACTTCCATATACAGAAGGCTATAGCAGAAGGAAAACAGGTCTTAAACGAATACACTACACTCTGCATGGGCACACTATTTAACACATTGAGGGAACTTTACAAATAAAAACAGCACAAGCAAATAAAGTCACATACAGACACACACACACACACACACACACACACACACACACACACACACACACACACACGAAAAATAGATATACTAAAAATCACTCACACACGCACACATAAAGAACAATGCAAACAAAATAGAAATTTGGAGCCGAGCTCTCTGGTATACAAATGAGCACTGATTGGGCTGTGGGCTGGGACACACAACAAATCACAATCACACTTTGTTTTTATGAAGTGAAAAGTGTTTTACTACGTTATTTGGGAAAATACTTGTTGTAGTTACGTGTGCATCGCAACACCTCAGTATGATACGGAGAATGGAGGCGCTTGCGACACGAAGTGAAAACAAATATAGACGCGAAAACATCGCGACAAACTAAATTACATCCTAGAAGACAGGTTAACTCCCAGCAAAAAACCTTCTCATCAATATCATTTGGTTGCAGATGACAAGCTACCTGTAGTAACTGACACACAAGTTATCCAGAAAATTCATGCACACCAAATGTCAAGGTATTTACAAAAAGAAACGATCTGTTGTCTGAACTAAAGACGCACATAATTTTATAATCATTTTAACAAAAGTGATCATATTTCAGAATAAATAAAAACGAAAACCCACGGATGATGGGACCATGGTGCCGAAACATGTTTGGGTACTGAGAGAAAACAGTGTTTTGCATAACTGGCGGACCTCACATCCAACAATTTGAACTGCAAACGCGGCCTACACAAGGAGCTGCAAACTAAAAAGATGAATATTTCATCTCCAATGTTCAATTTACCAATGAATCTTCGTTCTCAAACAAAGGACAGGTAAATAGAAGGAACATGTATTATTCGTCCTGCGACAGCCCAGTATGGCTTACACAGGTGGAACATCAGTGTCAGTGGAGAGTTAACGTGTGGTGTTAGATGCTTGGTACTATAATAATTGGCCCTTATTTCATCAATGGTAGTCTAAATGGCACAGTGTATGCCAACTTCCTCACACGAATTCTTCCTCCTCTTCTGGATGAAATGCCGCTAAGAACCAGAATGCTTGTATACACACGATGGATGTCCAGCACATAATGCCTTGCGGGCACGTCGTGTTCTGAACGAAAGGTATCCTGCCAGATGGATTGGTGATGGAGGAACAGTTACTTGGCCTGCTAGGTTATAACACTACTGGCATTGCGTGCTACGTGTTTCCTAATAAACGAACTTCTAGTCAGTCACAGGAAAACCAAATATAACGAAACCGCGAAATGTAAAATGCTGAGTATAGCCTCGACCTGCACTAAGCGATAGCCTCGGGAGAAATTTTGAAAAGTTTGACCGTACATTAACCTAACGGACAGAGGGCATCGAACATGAACTTCGTATTGTGGTAGTTAGAAAGCAGTAAGACTATAAAAAGTCTCTTCGGGTTTGCTGCCGGATCCTAAAATCAACTTGACTCGATATTTCGGCGATCAAACTGGTCGCCATCTTCAGGAAATGTTGCTTCCGCTGATGAGTGCCGCTGAGAACTGTTCTTTAGTACTGAAACATATGCACATTTAAATTTAAAAAAAAATTATTAGTTCTTCACAAACAGGATACTCGTTCTTCAGCACTTTTAGGATAGGACCCTACTTGCTATCATGAAGT
This sequence comes from Schistocerca piceifrons, assembly GCF_021461385.2. Classification (NCBI taxonomy): domain Eukaryota; kingdom Metazoa; phylum Arthropoda; class Insecta; order Orthoptera; family Acrididae; genus Schistocerca; species Schistocerca piceifrons. The sequence goes on from NC_060149.1 coordinate 7,892,431, forward strand.
GGATAATTTCAATGGTCAAACACATATAATCCAACACTTAAATTATTATTGCAAAAACACATACAAGCACACTGGTTCATACTGGTACACATATCTGTTTTCCAAAGCAGTTGAAGCAGTGGCGCTATAGTGGTGGCAAGCACGTGGCAGTTTAATGCTCTATTTCATTTCTTCTTGGCGGCGAGTTAATCATATTTTTAGAGCAATTTCAAATACGAGAGCAACATTTTACAGCCAGAACCACATCCGACGCCGTTCCATCATAGATTTGGTTTCAGAACGCCTCACTTGGCACCTGCGGTGTTGACTATACGACTGCTGGCCACTGACTGCCTACCGTGCTCTGTCTCTTGCCGCCCAGTCAGACCGCCACTTCCACCTTTTCTTGCGCGCCAAGCCCCTTCGGTAATGGAGGGGGTTCCCTACGCCTTTTAAGTTACATCATATAATTTCCCTAATTATGAACCAGTTATTTACATATAATTTTGTTTTAACAAACAGTCATATTTAATAAAGTTTCATTATTTAAGCACACTGTTAAGTTAAAGAAAAATACACATCTCACATTTCCATTTCCCTCCAACTTTTTAAAGAACTTAACTCGTAGAGAATAAACACTTCATAGTTACATACAATTAATTACACTGTATCAATTATTCACAATCGATAATTGTATTACAAGGTCTCGTGATTTAAATCGTCTGTACTTTTTACTTTGGGGATGCATTAAACATGTTGTCTATCACGATATTACAACAACTCCAGAGGACATGCAGGAACATATCGTGCTTGCTTGTAATTTTCTTCAGCAGGCAACACTGTAAGCAGTAAACAATTCTTTCATTCAACGAGTGCACCAGCGTATCGGTGTCCAGGGTCACCACTCTGAGCACATTTGAATGTTGTGCGCCTGGGCAATGCTACAGCAGAGTCAAACTCAATTTTGCGTTATGTATTGACTTGGCTTTCATTTGTCTTCTGACAACTACAGCAAGTGGGCCAGTTTGTGATCCCGGGTTCAAAGTGTCATTGTCTTGTTATGTAATTAATAACTTTTTGTTTCAGTGAATGGTACACTGTGATACATTTTTGAATAGGTCTTTAGGAGAGGAAATGAATTAACGAATAAAAAATACAGGGTGCCATTTAAAATGGCCATACCAATGTTCATATCTTTGTAAAAAACATGCTGAGAGATGTCCCCCTGAAAGAACATTTGCTTGAAACATTTTGTAATTTGCATCTGGACGAACAGTTATTTAAGGTGGTCAAGATAAATGGGAGACCCTGTATAATATCACTTTTCTCCAACATTAATGGGTTATGGTGTATGCTGTTGACAACATTGTTGTTAACATTACCACAGCTAATACTGAATATATATATGCAAACTCGCACATCCCGTTCTCTGTATCTAATCAGTAGTTGTTATCAATAACTATGTTTATCTGCACCACAATTGATGAGGTACTTACAGCTGAAACGTAAAGGTCCTCGCCGATCAAATAATGAATCCTAAAGAGTAACTCAGATAGATATTTGGTTATAGATGTATTACATACGCAAATTATCAGCGTTACTGTCAGAAAAATTATATGATTTTCTGAATCGCCATTCCCTGTACATTGTCTTCCATCTATACTGCAACGGCAAGTGTATACGAATTAGCGTAGAAAGTTTGCGTTTTATTCTTTTCAGATAAATTATTCGTTTACTAATGAAAGTAGTATTTTAACGGTAGGAATATTTTTAAGAAAAAACGCAGTAGAATGCTGCAAACCGCTCTTTCAATATTAAAGAAACTCAGTTGTATGTTGTATTGTGAGTTTCTTATTCCATAAATTTTCGTGAAATACGGTACGAGGGTTTTTGGATTAGTAATGCAACACATTTTTTTCTCGACAAATGTCTGCTGAAAAAAGTGGAAGTTGTTGTGGGACATCGTGGAATATTCCCGTTTCAGCCCCTACAGTCTGATGAAGTTCCTGTAGATGTCAGTGCTATACATAACCTTCAGAATGGCGTCTGTACGGACGTGTGTTCCAAGCAGACAGCTACCATTGAGTTTCTTTTGGCGGAAAAACAAAGCATCGCAAAAATTCATAGCCGCTTGCGTAATGTTTGCGGAGACCTAGTATTGAACAAAAGCACGATGAGTCGTTAGGCGAGGCGTCTCTCATCATCGCAACACGGTCACATAAAACCTGTCCTATCTCCCAAGTGCAGGCCTGCCGCACAAGCTGTCACGCCTGCAATATTGGAACGTGTGCACACTCTCATTCGAGGTGATGGACGGATTACAAACACCTCGCTGCGCAACTGGTCGTCTCTGTTTATAGTGCTGACACACTCGTCTACCAGTTGGGGTGCTCAAAGGTCCATGCCTGCTGGATTGCTCGCCAACTAGCAGCAGACCATAAAGAACAACGAAAGACCGTCTGTGCGGAATTATTTGCGCACTAAGAGACAGATCGTGACAAATGTTTGTCGAACACCCTCACGCAGTGAAGTACGGGTTCATCACTTCGAACCGGAAACAAAACGGCAATCCATAGAGTGTTGCCACACCACCTCTCCCCCGAAGAATAATTTCAAAGCCAGACGCCTTACGTTGCGGCCGAGCGGTTCTAGGCGCTTTAGTCCGGAACCGCGCTGCTGCTACGGACGCAGGTTCGAATCCTGCCTCGGGCATGGATGTGTGCGATGTCCTTACGTTAATTAGATGTAAATAGTTCTAAGTCTAGGGGACTGATGACCTCAGATGTTAAGTCCCATAGTGCTTAGAGCCATTTCAACCATCAAACCCAGACATCAGTCGGTAAACTCATGGCGACGGTCATCTGGGACTTTAAACAGGTTATTCTGTCTGATGTCCTCCTTCATGGTGCAACGATCAACTCTCAAGTGTACTGTGCTACAGTCTGGAAATTGAAGAAACGACTTCAGCGTGTTCTTGTCGCTACAAAAATGCAAACGAACTTCTCCTTCTCATTGACAACTCAAGATCTCACGCAAGTCTGCGCGTCCTAGAGGAGTTCATAAAACTTCATTGGGCTGCTCTTCCTCATACATCGTACAGCCTGGATCTCGCACCTTCCGATTTCCATCTGTTTGACCCAATGAAGGATGCATTCCGCTGGAAGCAGTACGTGGATGATATGCAGCAAGACGCTGGCTCAGACGTCGACCAGTAGGGCGGTACCATGTGGGCACATGGGCTCTCTCAGTAAAGTGGTGTAAGGCCGTCTTATTGAACGGAGATGGTGTTGTTGCGAAAAGAGTGGGAACTAGTATGGTTTATTTGAGTTCTGAATAAAACCGAGCTGCTCTCGGGAAAAAAATGATGTGATTCATTACTTATTGACCGCCTCTCATAGATGTCGGGATGGTAAGCTAACAAAACAAGCGCTCGGCGTTTTGCACACAGGCTGTTTAAATCAGACGGAAATGTGGCCTCAATATCCGGAATAAATATGCTAATAAAATCACATAAACATGCAACATACAAATGTCAGTCGCCATCACGCCCGTAATGGGCGCAACGCTCCTGCTTTCCGCATTATCCTGCCAGCTGCTGTTGTGAAAGCGGCCGATGCCCTCCACATGTATTTCATGCGCTTTTCCTACGCTTTTACTACCTCACCTCGTTTACTTCGTTCATTTTAATCACATCTGGGTCTGCGTTGTTAATTCATTGTAAGCTTCTTACGGTGACCATTAAATTCAGAGCTTAGTTTTCATATTTTCGCTGCTTTGTCTGTAACGTTTCTGCCGATATGTCTTTCCAGATTTCTGGAAGAAGTGACTCACGGTTGCCGCAGTGACAACGATCCATCGATTCCATAATGCCTTGAATCTCTTCTGCCGTTTTCAGCAGTCCATCCTAATTTTGTCATTCCTGTATTTATCGGAGCTTTTACATCGTCTCAAAAACATTTTCTCTCTTTCATGCACATACTCCTCCTAGGTCAATTTTTGCCTTGTTTCAAATATACAAGGTGACCCACCTAAGATGTAACGCCCCTTCTATATCGTTAATGATTCAAGAAATCTAAACTAAGTTTTCGAAAATGATAGTACACAGGGGAGCACGTAATTTTTTTACGTTTACACGATTACTCTGAAATTCACAATTAAGTGGCTGGCATAGGGTTCGCTCAACCACTTCAAGCTATTTCTCTACTGTTCCACTCTCGAACGGCGCGCACGAGAAATGAACACTTAAATCTCTCCGCGTGAGCTCTCATTTCTCGTATTTTATTATGATGATCATTTCTCTACACTTAGGTGGGCGACAGCAAAATATTTCCACATTCTAGGAGAAAGAGGGTCGGTGAAATTTCATGAGAAGACCCTACCGCGACGAAAGCCGCCTTTGTTTTAATGATTTCCACCCAAATTCTTGTATCACATCCGTGGCACTCTCGCACAAAACGAGCTGCCCTTATTCGAACTTTTTCCATGTCCTCCGTCATTCCTACCTGATGTGAATCCCACACCGCACATCATCGCTCCAAAGAGGACGAACAAGTGTAGTCTCTGTTAGTGATATGCCAAAATGTTGCAGTATTTGGTTTGTTTTCCCCACTACATTTTGTATGTGATCGTTCCAGTTTACGTCTTTCGTAATTGTAATCCCTATGTATTTAGTTGAATTTACAGCTTTTAGATTTGTGTGATTTATCGTGCTGCTGAAATTTAGCGGATTCCTTTTGGTACTCACGTGGATGACTTCACATTTTCATTGTTTAGAGTCAGTTGCCATTTTTGGCTAGTGTTATTAATTTGTGTATTAACCGCAGAAGGAAGATTACGGTTTAACGTTCCATTGACGATAGGATAATTAGAGATGAATCACAAGCTCGGATTCGGGAAATATGGCGAAGGAAATTAGTCGTTTCCTCAAAGGATCTATCCTAGCTTTCGCCTTGATCACCTTAGGGAAACTACGGGAACCAGAAATCAGGGTCACTTGACGGGGATTTGAAACTCCGTCCTTCCGACTGCGAATCCGGAGTCTTACTATTGCGCCACCTCGCTCTATGTGTTTCAGACACGATAATGTTGCAAGAGTGATCTTTTTAATCGAACTGCACACATTTTAAGTGCAGTCAAATGCTCTTTAGAATGGGAATAATTCTTGTTGATGTTGGAATTGAACTTTACGGAGAAAACTCTCTGAGAATTGAGAGGCAAGGCTCCGGAATCCACCGCTGTGATGTAAACAGCGCCAAAGAGAGGTTTCATGCCAGGCCACGTTGTTATATGCCATAGAAACATACTTAAGATAATTAATGTTTTCCCTAATCCCTTTCTGCTGCACTCAGTAATAACGTACACTTCTATTTAGAAACAGGAAATATGTTTTGTATAAGAGATGCAATTGTTGGTGTAGACGCCGTAACAGCATACTCTGGCCGCTTTGCTCCTGAATTTTAATACATTTGTTGGATGCTTCTTCCAGAAGTTTTGACACTAAATTAACTATCGTTGTATCAGTGTAACCGTCTTTTCAAGCGTTTAAGAATACCACTAAAATATATTCTATTCCTTCAAAGTAACATGATGCTATTATATCTTAGCTGATACAAGAGGTCAACCTGTAACAAAGTCATGCGCTGCTCTGCGTTGGATTATTTGTCGGAAAACTCGTATCGGTATCTGGAAGCATTTAGAAAGTAATGGGCGGTACGCGACTCAAGGTTCAAATTTCTAAATCCTTCTGGTTTCTGAGTTGGTAAATCAAATTTCTAGCTAGACATTTTTATGGTTCCACGTTCCTTTTTAAGGTCTTCAGAGATTGGATTCAGAAGTGATATTTAACAGAGGTAACTGCTTATGTGACATTGTGTTTGCTGCTACGAGTCTAATTTTACTATCACTTTTGTAATGGAGTCTTATGCGGAATACAGGCAAACATTCGTCCCTCAAAATATTGGCCCTTCGCGCGTATTTTCACATGTATTCGCTGTCCGTCACAGTTAAATATGATATGGAACCTACATAGTTGAGCAGTATTTGCCGTACAAGTGCTTTATGGCCAAGGTAATTTCTTAACAAAAAACCAACTTCCCTTATTTCCTGCCAGATCGAAATCTGCTATTAGCTTTACACACGACTATTTCTATGTGGTCATGAACTCATAGCCTCGCGGCTGGCGGTACTGCCTCTAGATCGTAAGGCATCGGCTTCGATTCCCTGCCAACTTGGAGAGTTACTCCGCTCGGGACTGGGTATGTGTGTTGTCGTCATCTCTCACTTCATCTATATAAGACGCCTAGTCGTCGAAGTGGGGTGCAAGAGAAGGATTTCCATCTGTCAATAAAATAACCCAGATGGTGTCACCCGGCCAATAAAACCATACGACCATCCTATTCAGTTCTATGTGAGGGCTCCACAGCGCACTTCCACCCATAAATTTGCATGACATGGCTACCTTTAGTTGGCCCGACGACATCGTATTTAATACCCTACTGGTTGCTGTGAAATCAAATTTAATACATATCAGCGAGTATGACTGTTTTACATATCAGATATTGATAATGTCTTACATATCAGCTGGTATGATTGCTGTGTGTGGTAGACCTCAAAACAGTATTCTGAATGTAGGGCAATACACCAATTTTTGCCTGCCATGCACTTTCACTTAGTTTTCCTTTTCAGTAGCACGCAGTTCACCTCTTTGTGAGCCGGCCGGAGTGGCCGAGCGGTTCTAGGCGCTACAGTCTGGAACCGCGCGACCGCTACGGTCGCAGGTTCGAATCCTGCCTCGGGCATGGATGTATGTGATGTCCTTAGGTTAGTTAGGTTTAAGTAGTTCTAAGTTCTAGGCGACTCATGACCTCAGACGTTGAGTCCCATAGTGCTCAGAGCCATTCGTTAAGTCCCATAGTGCTCAGAGCCATTTGAACCTCTTTGTGACATTTTTCTTCTTCTCACTTGGGGTATGTGCACCGGGAAATGAGCTCACGGTTTTTCATGATATGTCGTAGGAGTGGTACTCGATGATAGTCGCCTGTGAGGGAGAAGTGCAGTCTCTAGTAGTTGCTGTGCACAGTTGGTCCTGCAGTCGGTGTAGCAATTTTGCTTCCACTGGCCTTCTGATACACAATGAAGGAGTTGAAAATACAAATGTCAATAAAATAATTATAAAAATATCTTTCTATACAGCTTCGCTGTGCCTTTATGATTCGGAAGTGAGTTATCATCTGGTCCTGAAGGTCAAGGCCATCCACTCCGTTCTGACATTCAACGGCAGCTTCAACTACAGCTTGCGGTTCTTCTGAATCTGACGCATAGAAAAACGAGTCACTGTCTTCATCATCCCTATTGAACACTCTAGCAATAAGGTTCTGCACTCCCTCATCATCACCTCCACGTATCACTCTCTCCGCCATGTTGGTTGTTTACTAACAAGGAAACAACCCGGCAATGGGTTTTTTGTTATTTTATGTATTTATGGTACTTAAACTTCAGCAGTCACATACCAGATTCCCAAAGCATTTCGATCTCAAAAATACGCGAGAAAATCAAATATGAAGATTTCCGACAGCCTTTAACTCACTGAAGATAAGACAGTTTTCAAGGTGGGCAGTTTGGCTCACTCGGTAGTGTTGAAGAATGGTAAGTGCATACCCAATGAATCGCTGTCTCGAATCTCGTTGTGGTCTTTCCCTTTTTCACTTCTGTCGTTAAATTCGTCAAATATATGCTAATTACACCTGTATAATTATCATTTATTATTAAAATGCACGTTTTCCTGTTTCTAATAATAAGTATATATCACTCGCATTCCACAAAGAGAGTTGACAAAAACGGTTCAAATAACAAACTTAAAATATTAATTAATGGGTTCAAATTGCTCTGAGCATATGGGACTTGCCATCTGAGGTCATCAGTCCCCTATAACTTACAACTACTTAAACCTAACTAACCTAAGGACATCACACACATCCATGCCCGAGGCAGGATACGAACCTGCGACCGTAGTGGTCGCGCGGTTCCAGACTGAAACGCCTAGAACCGCTCGGCCACACCGGCCGGCGCTGTTAATTAATACTATTTTATAAAATGTCAATAATTAAGAGTTTATATTTGCAATGAAATCTGGAATTTTCCATGTGATATGTAATTAGAAATCAGAAGATGTGGATTACTCATAGAAAACCATGTATTACCTAGCACATATTTCATGAATTTTATATTCAAACGATTTAGGTATTTGAATATAACAAAAAAAAACAGAAACAAAAATAAAGACTATAGTGAGAATCGGCCCAGCGATCAATTGAGTACCCAATTACAATGCCCTAAAGCGACCGAATTTCTTTTTTTCCGTCCTTACACTTTCCAAATTATACCTTCATCGGCTAGCAGCCAGCAGCTGTATTAAAATTTCCATAACTAAATTCTTCTTCTTTAAATATAACAAAAAAGTTCAATTTTCCCTTGAAACCAAAACTTTCTTCTTCTTAAGGGTATGTTACTATTCAATTCGCAACGTTTTAGAACTAAAATTATGCTCTAACTGTATTTGAAACAAGGGAACTAAACTGTACTTCTGCATCAATTCAAAACTTCCTCTGAAAAGTAATTGTTTGGTGTTTTCGTCTACATCTACACGACTGGCCATTAAAATTGCTATCCCCAGAAGAAACGCACATGATAAACGGGTATTAATTGGACAAATATATTATAGTAGAACTGACATGTGATTACATTTTCACGCAATTTGCGTGCATAGATCCTGAGAAATCAGTACCCAGAACAACCACCTCTGGCCGTAACAACGGCCTTGATACGCCTGGGCATTGACTCAATCAGAGCTTGGATGGCGTGTACAGGTACAGCTGCCCATGCTGCTTCAACATGATATCACAATTCATCAAGAGTAGAGACTGGCGTATTGTGACGAGCCAGTTGCTCGGCCACCATTGACCAGACGTTTTCAGTTGGTGAGAGATCTGGAGAATGTGCTGCCCAGGACAGCAGTCGAACATTTTCTGTATCCAGAAAGGCACGTACACGACCTGCAACATACGGTCGTGCATTATCCTGCTGAAATGTAGGGTTTCGCAGGGATCGAATGAAGGGTAGAGCCACGGATCGTAACACATCTGAAATGTAACGTCCACAGTTCAAAGTGCCGTCAATGAGAACAAGAGGTGACCGAGACGTGTAACCAATGGCACCCCATACCATCACGCCGGGTGATACGCCAGTATGGCGATGACGAATACACGCTTCCAACGTGCGTTCACTGCGATGTCGTCAAACACGAATGCGCCCATCATGATGCAGTAAACAGAACCTGGATTCATCCGAAAAAATGACGTTTTGCCATTCGTGCACGCAGGTTTGTCATTGAGTACACCATCGCAGGCGCTCCTGTCTGTGATGCAGCGTCAAGGGTAACCGCAGCCATGATCTCAGAGCTGATAGTCCATGCTGCTGCAAACGCCGTCGAACTGTTCGTGCAGATGGTTGTTGTCTTGCAAACGTCCCTATCTGTTGACTCAGGGATCGAGACGTGGCTGCACGATCCGTTACAGCCATGCCTGTCATCTCGACTGCTAGTGATACGAGGCCGTTGGGATCTAGTATGGCGTCCCGTATTACCCTCCTGAAGCCACCGATTCCATATTCTGCTAACAGTCATTGGATCTCGACCAACGCGAACGGCAATGTCGCGATACGATAAACCGCAATCGCGATATGTTACAATCCGACCTTTATCAAAGTCGGAAACGTGATGGTACGCATTTCTCCTCCCTACACGAGGCATCACAACAACGTTTCACCAGGCAACGCCGGTCAACTGCTGTTTGTGTATCAGAAATAGATTGGAAACTTTCCTCATGTCAGCACGTTGTAGGTGTCGCCACCGGCGCCAACCTTGTGTGAATGCTCTGAAAAGCTAATCATACGCATATCACAGCATCTTCTTCCTGTCGGTTAAATTTCGCGTCTGTAGCACGTCAACTTCGTGGTGTACAATTTGAATGGCCAGTAGTGTATATCTACATGGCTATTCTCCAAATCACACGTAAGTGCCTGCAGAGAGTTCATCGAAACCACCTTCACAATAATACTCTTTGTTTCCCACTCGAACAGCGAGCGGGAAAGACGAACACCTATGTCTTTTCGTGCGAGCTCTAATTACTCTTATTTTAGTACGATGATTGTTTCTCCCTATGTAGGTCGGTGCCAACAAAATATTTTCGCATTCGAAAGAGAAAGTTGGTGACTCAAATTTCGTGAGAAGATCCAACCTCAACGACAAAGGCCTTTGCTTTATGTGTCCACCCGAAATCATGTCTCTGACCTTCTCTCCCACATTTCTCGATTATACGAATCGTGTTGCCCTTGTTTGAACGTCATCGATGTACACCGTTAATCATATCTGGGAAAAAGATTCCACACTGCACAGCAATATTCCAAAAGAGGAGGTATAAGCGTAGTGTAGGCAGTCTCTTTAGTAGAGCCGTTGCAGCTTCTAAGTGATCCGCCCATAAAACACCGTCTTTGTTTCGCCTTTCCCACAACATCTGTGTGTTCTCTCCAATTTATGTTGTTCGTAATTGACATACCTAGCTATTTCGTAGAATAACGGCCTTTAGATTTGATTTATTTATCGTGCAACCGAAGTTCATTGGATTCTTTTTTAGCACTTTTGTGGATGACGTCAAACTTCTCATTATTTAGGGTCAGCTGACAATTTTCGCACCATATAGATATCTTATATAAATCGTTTTGCAATTGGTTTTCGGCTTCTGATGATTTTATTAGGTGATAAACGACAGCATCATCTACAAACAACCTGAGACGGCGGCTCAAACTGTCCCCTAAAGGAAGGTAAGGAAGAAGACAGGTAATATAACACTACCTTGGGGAACGACAAAAATCACTTCTGTTTTACTCGATGACTTTCCGTCAGTTACTACGAATTGTGACCTCTCTGGCAGGAAGTCACGAATACAGTCACATAACTGAAACAATATTCCATAAGCATGCAACTTGATTACAAGCTGCTTGTGAGGTACGGTGTCAATAACCTTATGTAAATCTAGAAATACGGAATTAATTCGAAATCCTTTGTAGATAGCACTCAACACTTCGTGTGATAATTAGTTAGTTGTGTTCCACAAGGACGATGTTTTCTAAATCCGTGTTGACTATATGTCAGTAGACCGTTCTCTTCGAGGTAATTCATCTTCGAACACAATATATGTTCCAAAATCCTGCTGCATATCGACGTTAACGATATGGGCCTGTAATTTAGTGGATTACTCCTATTGCCTTTCTTGAATACTGGTGTGACCTGAGCAACTTTCCAACTGATCTTTCACCGAGCGAGTGGTTGTACGTGATTGTCAAGTGTGGAGCTATTGCATCGGCATACTCTGAAAGGAACGAACTGATATACGCTCTGGACCGGAAGACTTACTTTTATTAAGTGATTTAAGTTGCTTCACTGCTGAGAGGATATCTACATCTAAGTTATTAATGTTGGCAGCTGTTCTCTGGAATATTTACTTCGTCTTCTTTGCTGAGAGAATTTCGGAAGGCTGTGTTTAGTAAAGCTGCTTTAGCAGCCTGTCATCGATTGTGTTTCCATTGCTGTCGCGCAGAGAAGGCACTGATTGTGTCTTGCCGCTAGTATTCTGTCCATACAACTAGAGTCTCTTTGGATTTTGTGCCAGGTTTCGAGATAAAGTTTGAAACATGTACGCTTTTATAAAAAGTGTATTAATGGGCCGTATTTTTCCTTTGCCAGTTGCTGCTGAGTTTTGTCCCTTTCTTGGTGCCACTACGGTTTGAATTCAGTCACATATTCGCCTACGTTGCTGACGACGTAGTTTAATAGGAATATACGACGTCATTGTTCTGGTCTTTGACACAGGGAAAGTTTTAAAATCCGTGTACATTATCTCCTTGGTGTTAATTTCAGCCGTTGTTGTCGCCAATAGCATTGCAAATTTCAATGTAATTCACTTCGATAAGCCTAGGATTCCTGAACAGCCTACTGCTCGGTGCAGCGCTGTGTCGGTGAAGCCGCAATGTTCACAGTAAGCGTTGGCAGAGTCTCAAGTTGTGTCCCCACGATGTTGTCGGAAACAGATTGTTTAAGAACTTGGAAGAGACCGAGCGAGGCGTAGTCGCATCCAAAAAGTTAGAACACAATAGCTTCCAGTTAATATCTTCACGATTCAATTGCCTTACTGAGGTGTGGGCTGTTACCTTCTGTAGTTCTCCCATAATCTTTTTCATAGTGAAGTTTTTTCCGTTGAGAATTTTTCTAGAATCCCCTTTGTGATTTTAACAGTGCGAGTAATATATGTGGGTGTCCATCGTTGAGTTATACTGCTTGTGGTAATTCCTCATTCTGCCTCAATAAGTCCTATTGACTTGGTGGTTGTTTCAAGAATTTAGAAGACTTTTCAACTATGGGGGCTGCACATTTTTTCTCACAATCTATTGAGCCTAATCCACCTTCATTTGACGGTTGCGTCAACTGTTCTATGACTAGGTGGAGTAGCATTCCTTTCCGAATAAACCATCCTATACACTTTATTTGAGCGATATGTTTTCGCCGTATGGGTATTATTTGAGACAACATTTTTGAAGTGAAACGTCCCCTTTGAACAATTATACATGACTGTCCTTAAACTGACACACAATATTTTTAGCGCAACGCAATCTGACTTTCAATAATCCCTACAAAAGAGTGGCCCTGACTAACATTAACCTATACCTTTCACAAATCACTTACCTCACAAAAATCTTCGTTACTCGAACTACTGCAATACAGCGAGCGCCACTACTGCCAACTAAATAAAAGATTCAAACTACGGAAGGCACTAACTACTGATAGGCATAGTTAGCAAATGAAAGATTTTAATAGAGAACAAACAATGTATTTACCTTAATAGTCATGATATATATAGCAGTTCATGACATCCAGTCTTACAAATTTCAAAACTCTGCCATCTCTATCCCCACATCCACCACTGCTGGCGGCTCACCTCCAACTGAGCAACGGTACGCGCTGTTAACAGCCAACTGCCCAACGCTACAATGGCAGGCAACAATGCAAACTAGCCACAGACTGCACACAGCACAGCCAGTCATTTTTCATACAGAGCGCTACATGGCGTTACCAATAAGAAAACCTAAACAGCCTACTTACATAGCCCCCATGCTCCCCACAAAAAATTATACAAATTGTTTTGGGCACTGGCCAGTACAGATTTGAAAAAAATTTTCATAATTACGGTAAGGAAGATATCAAATGCACACACTTATTAATACAATGTTGGTCAAAAGCTAAAATTTTCTCACAGTCCATAAAGACAGACCTGATCATTCATCACAGTAAAACTGCCGTTTCTTTTCTCAAAGTCTGAGCAGTAAAAGACAATGCACAAGGAAGTAGTGGATTTCCATGTAGTCTTGAAGAAGTAGTGTTGTCCTTCCAACAGAAAGACAATGCTGACTCTTGACATGCAGACAGGTAATGGGTCACAACAGAGCAAACCTACAGCAGAGTCATTCGAAGTTTTGAAGAATATTGGTAGGTAGGTCATCACAGAGTAGACCCACTGTAGTCCTGGTAGAGATTACGGTATTGGTGGGCCACCAGAGGTGCAGACCCTCTGCAGTCCTTGTAGAAATAATGGTACTGGTGAGTCAGCAAAGATGTAGACCCACTGTAGTCCTTGTAGAAATAATGGTATTGGTGGGTCATCAAAGATGCAGACCCACTGTAGTCCTTGTAGAGATGGCCAGCAGCCATCTGTTGTGACTGTGCAGGTGCACAATCACCATTGAAGAGTCTTGCGGATAATATAGCAAGTCCATAACCACCACTTGTACACTCACAAAGTTTTTTGGAATTGTCCTTAGAACTAGTCCCTTGCTGAATTATGAACACACGTGCAAACACTAACAATCCCTACTTCTCACATATTGTCCATATACGAGGGCAGTTCAATAAGTAATGCAACACATTTTTTTTCTCGCCCAATTTTGGTTGAAAAAAACCGGAAATTTCTTGTGGAATATTTTCAAACATTCCCGCTTCGTCTCGTATAGTTTCATTGACTTCCGACAGGTGGCAGCGCTGTACGGAGCTGTTAAAATGGCGTCTGTAACGGATGTGCGTTGCAAACAACGGGCAGTGATCGAGTTTCTTTTGGCGGAAAACCAGGGCATCTCAGATATTCATAGGCGCTTGCAGAATGTCTACGGTGATCTGGCAGTGGACAAAAGCACGGTGAGTCGTTGGGCAAAGCGTGTGTCATCATCGCCGCAAGGTCAAGCAAGACTGTCTGATCTCCCGCATGCGGGCCGGCCGTGCACAGCTGTGACTCCTGCAATGGCGGAGCGTGCGAACACACTCTTTCGAGATGATCGACGGATCACCATCAAACAACTCAGTGCTCAACTTGACATCTCTGTTGGTAGTGCTGTCACAATTGTTCACCAGTTGGGATATTCAAAGGTTTGTTCCCGCTGGGTCCCTCGTTGTCTAACTGAACACCATAAAGAGCAAAGGAGAACCATCTGTGCGGAATTGCTTGCTCGTCATGTGGCTGAGGGTGACAATTTCTTGCCAAAGATTGTTACAGGCGATGAAACATGGGTTCATCACTTCAAACCTGAAACAAAACGGCAATCAATGGAGTGGCGCCACACCCACTCCCCTACCAAGAAAAAGTTTAAAGCCATACCCTCAGCCGGTAAAGTCATGGTTACAGTCTTCTGGGACGCTGAAGGGGTTATTCTGTTCGATGTCCTTCCCCATGGTCAAACGATCAACTCTGAAGTGTATTGTGCTACTGTTCAGAAACTGAAGAAACGACTTCAGCGTGTTCGTAGGCACAAAAATCTGAATGAACTTCTCCTTCTTCATGACAACGCAAGACCTCACACAAGTCTTCGCACCCGAGAGGAGCTCACAAAACTTCAGTGGACCGTTCTTCCTCATGCACCCTACAGCCCCGATCTCGCACCGTCGGATTTCCATATGTTTGGCCCAATGAAGGACGCATCCGTGGGAGGCACTACGCGGATGATGAAGAAGTTATTGATGCAGTACGACGTTGGCTCCGACATCGACCAGTGGAATGGTACCGTGCAGGCATACAGGCCCTCATTTCAAGGTGGCGTAAGGCCGTAGCATTGAATGGAGATTACGTTGAAAAATAGTGTTGTGTAGCTAAAAGATTGGGGAATAACCTGGTGTATTTCAATGCTGAATAAAACAACCCCTGTTTCAGAAAAAAAATGTGTTGCATTACTTATTGAACTGCCCTCGTACTATGACCAACAGAAACGTGTACAGTGAAATGGAACTTACAAGTTAATAATATGATGAACTGGTGTCAATAACAATTTTATAACATAAGAATACAATTACAAAGGTACAAAATACATCATTAAAGAACATAACAATACAGATAACTCTGTAGTAGTACAGGCTTTACAAAAGAATAGAAATAAACAGATACATCAGTGTTACAGGAATTATGACATAAGTACATACATAAAGATCAGAATAACTTTTGAAACATCACCTGCACATATGAGCAACAAAACAGAATAAATAATGTCTAAACATCTTTTCAAAGTAAGTAACATATTATCAGAAAAATTCTACAATGTAACTGTCATCAGATAAACACATATAGACAGGAAGAACACAAATTTACAAGAGTACACAAACACATAGCGGAATAACAGAAAGGGAAAGGACAGGGTTTGTTTTACTGCAGTATCTTGCAGTATCTTGCAAACAAAACTTTCTTTACCTCTTGGAGATCTCCCTTCGTTCTTCATTATTTCAAAAAGTGCTATCTATACCTGCTTTCTGTACTTTTTTCGTAAAACTTCTCAATGCATTTCTTCCAATTCATCGCAACTCATTCTCTTATATAGTCTACCCCCTCTTAAGCTAACTTAAATCAACTGAGCTCAGATGCTAAACTAAGGGATGAGGCAATGCGGCAGCATAAAACAATTAATACAAACAGCAATGAAAAAAAAATGAAAATTGACAAAGCAAGCTGCAATAAGTCTAAATTACCAAGCAATGCAACATTACAACTAATATGAGCCAATGTGCAGCAACAAGAAAAATAAATCAGTAGTAAAACTAGCTTAACAGAGTAATACAAAGTGAAATTTAGTAGCACTATACCTGGCAAACAGCAGCAGCAAATGCAATAACTTATATCTAAACATGACAAAGCTCAGTCAGAAAAAATATTACACTAAAGATGGCCATGTCTAATACATACATCACATCTTAATACTAGAGTGATGCATCACGATAAGTTACTGTAGCAGACAAGTTACCAAATCGTTTAAAAAATTATTTATGCAGTTCCTGTGAAGGGAAATGTCTGTTTGTGCTCTCTTTTCTAAGAAA
This sequence comes from Schistocerca piceifrons, assembly GCF_021461385.2. Classification (NCBI taxonomy): domain Eukaryota; kingdom Metazoa; phylum Arthropoda; class Insecta; order Orthoptera; family Acrididae; genus Schistocerca; species Schistocerca piceifrons. The sequence goes on from NC_060149.1 coordinate 7,908,863, forward strand.
GTACATCATAGATGTATTCTTTCCTGGGTCTGTAGACAGAAAATAGTGATATTAGTACATCTATTAAATTTTATAATAACCAATGCTGCATTGCAGCTAGAAACTAGATATTAAACGAAATGAGCAAATCTATATAGCCTATATACAGCAATGCATGAAACGTCATTCACTAGGCAAATGGCGTCTCCAAAGGCAAAAGAATCTCTCATCTAGAAAGACAATAAATGTCAAATGTTTCTCATCATTTCATTAGGCATTTCAGTAAAGATCATAAATTAAGAGCTCCACAGTGTAATCATATGTTTTCAAGTTTGAGTGTGTCGTATTTGCGATGCTTTCTACAAAGAAATGTCAATAGCGAGGATAATGGCCTCCCTTTGTTTTTTTTTTTTTTTTTTTTTTTTACCTGTGCCTCTGAAAAGGCACACATTAATGGCTTTTTCTCCAGGCGTCTGACACAGCTGGCCGCTCAAGACGCATTACGTCAAGGTCACTTGGCTTTCTTACCGAAATATTTACGACACCAGTTTGCACTACTGTGACAGTCTCATTTAAAAATTTCACAGTTCGAGAATTTGCGTTGCAAATCTGTAGAAACATAATCCTATAAATATAACAGTGTCCAAAAAATATTCGTCGGCATTGTGATACATTCACGCATTTAGACACATTTCGTAACTCTTAAAGTAAGATTCTTGGTTTCCAACATACTTTTTCACAATTCAGAGTCCCTAACCACTACTCATTATTCCTTACCTTATTACACATATACATATTCGTCGACACTGCTTCAATATTTCATCATAATAAATACGTAGCATAATCAAATTCCCCATATAGCATCAGCTTATTGATCATAAACATACCGCAACAGCATAATACACATCGTCATCATAACATCATAAAACCTCAGCCAAATCTCAAAAAAGGCATACCTTTCTGCAATAATGTCAAAAAATAAAAAAAATTTCTCTGCTCATTTCAGTAGTGTCATCTACCTCCAACGTACTTGAAAAATCATGACCCCATACCAAATACATCATTCAAAGCTCTCATAGTATCACAATGGTTCCGAAAAAATGTGAACAGTTCACAAAGTACAGACAAAATACAATTTCGTAAGTGTGTAGTTATCCAACGGTGTAATTACGTAAACATCTGTCACTGATGTAGTAAAATAAATGTTTGTCTCTCTCAGTTAAATGATCAGGTAGCTGTGTATTTTGTGTTGGAGAAATATGGTACCGATGTGTAAAGTCGTATAATCAAATACCATATTAGCTAGGGCTCCTTGTGCTTGCCACACACATGGTACACAAAGTAAGTGTGTACCCCCCTGAGGATTAATGTAATTATACCCTCAGGTGTTAAAGATTACAGCAATGGAATGAAATGTATCATGGAAAACCTTTGTATCATTGTACCTCAAATATCTTTAAAAATAAATGATTTAAGTACAAAATTAATCACTCAAATACATGTCCTGTAGCACTAAATGTACGTCTTGCTGTAAGATAATCTCTGTGGAAGTGTCGTAGTTATTTTCCTCCAAAAGCTAAGTTCTGCAGAAGCTAATGTACTTACCTCATGATAAACAAAAGTGAAATGCTTTGCGTATAGATATCGTAGTTATTACGTACAGTACCGTGATCACGAAAGTACTACACTGTAACGTATTGTTGTGCTACAAAACAAAAAAAAGGCTGTCTTATTGTAGCTATACCACGAAGTTACTACTAAAACATGTTTTACTTTCTAGAATAATACAGAAAAACTGTGCAGATATAAAACAGATACAGCGCAAAAGCAACATTGTAAATTGTCACTCATTAGTAGCGTCGTCATAAAATCGTGTAGCTGTCACATAAACTAACCACTGTGTTATCTGGTATCTCACAGAAAGTACTTTAAATCCAGAATGTATTTTCAAGTATTATCATGTGGTATACGTCGGTTAAGAATACTGGAATTTTTCTCAAGGTTAGCATCTACGTTATTTTTCTCTGAGCCAGCTGGCGCACGCGGCTGCCTGCTGAGCGAGTCATTGTCTGTCTCTTTGTTGGCGTGCGTCGTTATTAGGATTAGGAGACCTAACTTCTAGAAATTCACCTTGACGAGAGGGCCCTGCTCTGTTTGAATCCCGCCAGTTCTGATGGAATTCGGGTCTGTCGTTTTGTCGGTAGTTTACATAGTTTCTTGTTTGTCGATCATGTGGTTGAGAATTTCTCCCTGAATCGTAACTGCGCGCTCAACTGTTGAAATTATTCTGTCTCCCTTGATAATAATAGTTCTGGTTACCATATTGTCTGTTTCTATGATTGTCTCTGTCATATTCATTACTACGGAAATGCGAACTTTCTCTGTAACTATTACTCTGCCAGTGGTTGTCATATAGGTGGTGTCTGTTTTAGTCACGATTTGTGTTGTGAGAATAGCCTTGTCGTGTCCAGTTATTATTTCTTTCATCGCGGAATTGCGACGGATGTGACCTGTAATTTTTGTGTTCCTGTTTTCGCGCTCCGCGATTGTCAGTGTCAATTTCTAATTCTTGTAACAGTCCCTGAAAAGCTTCAATGTCGTCTTTGCAACGTCCTGCCAAATTAATATTTCTTAAATGTTCAGGCAATTTCATTAAGCAAATGCGGATGAGTTCTGAAGGGCTGTATGGGTTTGAAAGATATTGATTCTTATGCAACATATCTTCAAAATATTTGACAAGACTGGAAAATTCAGATTGTTCAAAGTGTTTCATCATCATGATGTTATGTTTCACTCGGTCTTGTGTAGCTTGAGACCAATATGCTGAAAGGAAGGCATGGTAAAATTCTCCTTCGCTGTGGCAATCGTGAATGACCGATCGCATTCTTACAGCTGGTTCATTCTGTACATAGCCACACATAAATTCTAATCTGTGCTCTAATGACCAGTTGGGAGGAAAACAATGAGAGAATTGATGGAGCCATGCTTGTGGATGACTGTCGTTGCCAGAATACTTAAATATTTTGAATTTACGTGTAGTAATGAACAGCTTATAGTCAAAATCATCATGTCGGCGAGTCGCATGTCGGTCATTGTTACGTCGATTCGGTGGTTCCATTTCAAAATTCGGTGCACCTTGCCAATTTCTTTCATAATTTCCGAAATACGCTGTGTTATTATTTTGTGGTTGTTAATCTACATCTACATTTATACTCCGCAAGCCACCCAACGGTGTGTGGCGGAGGGCACTTTACGTGCCACTGTCATTACCTCCCTTTCCTGTTCCAGTCGCGTATGGTTCGCCGAAAGAACGACTGTCTGAAAGCCTCCTTGCGCGCTCGAATCTCTCTAATTTTACATTCGTGATCTCCTCGGGAGGTATAAGTAGGGGGAAGCAATATATTCGATACCTCATCCAGAAACGCACCCTCTCGAAACCTGGCGAGCAAGCTACCCCGCGATGCAGAGCGCCTCTCTTGCAGAGTCTGCCACTTGAGTTTGTTAAACATCTCCGTAACGCTATCACGGTTACCAAATAACCCTGTGACGAAACGCGCCGCTCTTCTTTGGATCTTCTCTATCTCCTCTGCCAACCCGATCTGGTACGGATCCCACACTGATGAGCAATACTCAAGTATAGGTCGAACGAGTGTTTTGTAAGCCACCTCCTTTGTTAATGGACTACATTTTCTAAGGACTCTCCCAGTGAATCTCAACCTGGTACCCGCCTTACCAACAATTAATTTTATATGATCATTCCACTTCAAATCGTTCCGCACGCATACTCCCAGATATTTTACAGAAGTAACTGCTACCAGTGTTTGTTCCGCTATCATATAATCATACAATAAAGGATCCTTCTTTCTATGTTCCGTATTTCTATGTCCCTCTTCCCGTACTGGAGCGCGAGTGTCCTCTGAAATATGTAATTCCTGTATTACTTGTGCCAACTGATCTTGTACTTCCCGGATTTCTCTTTTGTACTGTGTATTGATTTGATTTTGATTTTGTTTGAATTTTCTAATTTGTTCATACTCTTCAGTGTCCGTGAAGGCTACAGGTCTTGTGTCATTCAGATCATCATCCACCTTTGTAGATAAGTTAGTGAACTGATCTGAAAGGTCGGTTACTTTATCCGTTAGTGAAATTATTTCCTCTGTGTGTTTTTCTGATCCAAGTTTCAGAGTGTCCATTTGTGTTGAAATCGTATCTACTATGTCCTGTAAGTTTTCCTGAGTTTTTGCAAGTTGCATAACCGAATCGGTAGATGCAACTGAGTCAGTTTTAGCTTGCAAGGTCTCATGATTTTCATGAACAATAGTTTGCAGTTCTTTTATGGCTGCTTCGTGATTGTGTAATGCATTTTCATGACGCGATAAAATAGGTTGGAAATGCTCACAAATTTGTGTTTTTACGTCATTACAGACTTTTTGACATTTCGAGTCTATTTTATGTAACTCAGTAGTTAAATCTTCACGTGTTTGTTCAAGCGTGGTGTGAAGATTTTGTTCCATTGCATCTAACTGTTGCTGTGTTTGTCTCTAGTGTTGTTCCATTGTGTCTAACTTTTGAAGATTTTGTTCCATTGTGTCTAACTTTTGAAGCTTTTGCTGTGTTTGTCCCATTCGTTGTATTAATTGTAATAACAATGCACTGGTGTTTGAAACAGGTTCCTCAGCACTTTTCGGCAGTGAATTTGCACCTGCAACATTCACATTTTGACAAGCAGAAAATGTGTCTTGACTTGTTTCAGAAAACGGTGAGGACCCAAAACCTGAATCTACAGTATTTGCGGGATTGTGTCCTGTCCTTTCGGATTCCTGAGGCAAACTGTTGCCGACCAATCGATCGATAATGCTTCCCTGTTCACTAATTGTTTCACTGCCTACACCATTATTTGCAGCCCGCTCCATTTCCCTATGCACAATTACCAAATTACTACTTTGAACATTAGTTAATTCATTACACGGTGGCGCTAACACACTGCTTTCGTCTTCACTGTCATGTCTCAGTTTACTTTGGAGCATAGTATTACGTTTTTCACACGCCATTATTGTCACAATATTTCACACGATAACACAGAACAACACTATTTGAAGAGCAAAAATAAGAGAACACATTAACATAGCACTGAAAATCATATCTAATTAATTGCAAGCGCAGCTGCGAAATACTTGGTGCAAATCTACATGCATGCCACAACAAAAAGCAACTACAAAGGAGATTCTCTCTACAAACACGCGCTAGTAATAAATAATAGCTACACTAATTACACAAACTACAAGAAAAAAAAATCAGAAGATTCCAGTGAGGTATCCTCGGCTAAGGGTCGACATATGAAACGTCCCCTTTGAACAATTATACATGACTGTCCTTAAACTGACACACAATATTTTTAGCGCAACACAATCTGACTTTCAATAATCCCTACAAAAGAGTGACCCTGACTAACATTAACCTATACCTTTCACAAATCACTTACCTCACAAAAATCTTCGTTACTCGAACTACTGCAATACAGCGAGCGCCACTACTGCCAGCCAAATAAAAGATTCAAACTACGGAAGGCACTAACTACTGATAGGCATAGTTAGCAAATGAAAGATTTTAATAGAGAACAAACAATGTATTTACCTTAATAGTCATAATATATATAGCAGTTCATGACATCCAGTCTTACAAATTTCAAAACTCCGCCATCTCTCTATCCACATCCACCACTGCTGGCGGCTCACCTCCAACTGCGCAACGCTACGCGCTGTGAACAGCCAACTGCCCAACGCTACAATGGCAGACAACAATGCAAACTAGCCACAGACTGCACACAGCACAGCCAGTCATTTTACATACAGAGCGCTACGTGGCGTTACCAATAAGAAAACCTAAACAGCCTACTTACAGAAGAAGCCAGCATATTGTATCCTTTGAATGAGATTTAAGTTCCTGGTGCTATTCGCTACGCCTCTTAGTTGCTCCACCGCTGATTTGAAATTATCCTCAACGAATTCGGAACGTTCTCATTCAGTTTAACGCAGAGCACTTCCATTTCCTCGCAGTTTTTGAAGGGAAGTGGCGAGCGTTTTCATGTTTTTTTCAAACACGGGTTTTTTGTTGTTTGTTGTTGCTCCTGCTACTTCCTGATAAGAATCCATTATTTATAATATCTTTCCAATGTCTTGATGCTGCGTGATTGCAGTTGTTACATCGTCGGTATGAGTGTTAACAGCGGACATTCGTGCACCGACATGTATTCCAGAGATTTGGTTGGTGATTGAGCAGATCACTGGCTTCAAGTAAATTAAAAGTAATACCATATATGAAGGGCTTATTTCAGTAGTCGTACAAGTCCATTTTTGTTCATATTGAGATGTAGAGTCCTAAAGGTAAATGAGCGCTGAAAAATCTGCAGTTGAGATACCAGAAATATTCATGCATATGGCTTCTTGCTGTAGATGTACCTTTCTTTCTGTTTGTTTGATTCATTAATTTCAGAAGCATTACAGACAGAAAAGTGGAGGTAATGGACTTGTACCACAATTGAAATAAGCCCTTCATATAACGGACATCCCTGTCGGACTGAGAGCTGAACGCCGGCCGTGATGGCCGAGCGGTTCTAGGCGCTCAGTCCGGAACCGCCCGACTGCTACGATCGCAGGTTCGAATCCTGCCTCGGGCATGGATGTGTGTGATGTCCTTAGGTTCGTTAGGTTTAAGTAGTTCTAAGTTCTAGGGGACTGATGACCAGAGATGTTAAGTCCCATAGTGCTCAGAGCCATTTGAACCATTTTTGAGAGCTGAACTGAAAATTCTCCCGTGAAGTGGCTGTTTATTTGTGTTTTGGAGGTCATTGGATTCCAGTCTGGTATTTCAAGATCTATTGTGACCTGTGGGAAGTTACAGTATTGCAACACATTCCTCAGACATTGGTGACTGACTTTGTCACAGGCATTTTCTAAGTCGATGTTCAACTATTGGTCAATTTTCGTGTCCCTTCATATTCCCCTACTTAGTTGTCTTGTGCGGATTCGTTTCCAGTAGTTTCACTTTCCATCTCTCCTAGGTCGTCGACCTGATATCCCACTTCCGCATCTGTCTTATTTTTCCGACCTGCTGCATTTAGATTTGGTTTCGCTTTCATTCCCGCTGTCTTCTCAGCACCTTAAGATTTTATAGCCATGCGGCTGATAATACTTCCCTCTGCTGCCTTAACTATATGCTTGGCAGATCGTGTGGCGGTACTAAAAGGCGTTTGTGGGCATTCTTCTGCTTCACTTCTCTGCTTGCATGTTCCAGTCAGCTTCTCCCGTGTTGATGCCTGGTGTGTTGTTTCCCGCATTGGGTGGCATCTACGACTGAAGGGGCTCGCTACGAATGGTTGTCGGGATTCGAGAACATCTGTGTTCGCGTGAGTTTCCATCCCAATCTCGGGCGTGGGTGTGTGTGTTGTCCTTAGCGCAAGTTAGTTTAAGTTAAATTAAGTAGTGTGTAAGCTTAGGGACCGAGGAACTCAGCAGTTTGGTCCCATAGTAACTTACCCCAAATTCCCAATACCTCAATCTCGGGTCCAACGTGTTGGTGCAACGTTAGCGGACATTTCCTTGGTTTCCTTGGTACCTGCGCCGATCTTTCTTCAGGGTCTTCTTCGGCGCTCGTTCTGTCCTTTTCTAATGATAGTTTCCTATTGTTTTGACGTGGATGAGAGCAAGAAGGACTTTCATTTTCCATGTCTGTTTCGTTTTCTTGCTGTGGAACTGAAATCTCATGGACTCTGTAGCTGTTTTTCTGAACAGTAGTTGCAGAATGGTCTTTATCAGTTTCATCCTTTTGAGCGCTGTCTGATTTCTTGGGTACTTCATTTGTTGCTGGTATCACATTCATGAGTAGAATTTCCTCTTCAGTAAAACAAGGAGATTGATCAGTGGATTGCATGTGAGTATGCTCAGTGTTGCCCGTTGAAGTACTAGAACGAATCAGTTCTTGGGCCTCCAGTCTTGTCCGCCGCTGCAGATTATGTCGAAGGATAAACAGGCGCCGCGGGCAGTTTTCTCCAAGACGTATTGTTTCACTGCACATATGACATGTTGGAGTTTGCCAAGCATGTATCATGTGTGCCTTGCAACTGTCTACAAGAATGCAGGACGGGATATCGGACGTAACAAACATTCGTACAGATCTAATCCTGTTGTGGCACTGAATCTTGTATCTGTTAGACTACTTCTCGAATTGTCCATAATAAGTAAGTACTAGTATGAAGTCCTTGTTTTTGTTGCTTTGGGGGAAGATATAGCACCCTAATAGTTTTCAGTTAGCTTTTTGCGTTACTTATATCAACGGCACTGACAAAATTATCACGATGAAGGAACCAAATGTGCACTGGTCTCTCAGTAATATTCAGCAAAAGCAGAGTATTTCTCAAAAAATGTTCAAATATGTCTGAAATCTTATGGGACTTAACTGCTAAGATCATCAGTCCCTAAGCTTACACACTACTTAACCTAAATTATCCTAAGGACAAACACACACACCCATGCCCAAGGGAGGACTCGAACCTCCGCCGGGATCAGCCGCACAGTCCATGACTGCAGCGCCTCAGACCGCTCGGGTAATCCCGCGCGGCAGAGTATTTCTCGCTATCCATTTGTATGAACTCGGCATTATCATGCAGCCAGTCATGTATTTCCAAAGCTGAAGGTTGCAAATGTGTTGTATTCTTGTCAAAGGCGAACCTCAAACTATTTTTTCTGATCGAATCCATGGACAGTATTTACAGGTGCGTAGCGGAACTCCCGCTTCGCGAACAAAACACAAAGACGATGAAGAAGAAATATTACTTCCTGCAAGTTCGGTGGCTGCCAAGGAACGCAATACACGCGTACCGTTATCACTTGTTTTCGTAAAGCAGTCAGCTATAACACGGAGCGCTGCAGCCACGTCCGCACAGGCCGCGCACTAGGCCATTACTATGAGCCACGCCTCACTTCTAGTGGATTAAAAGGTTTTTAACGTTTCATCGAACGCCTCGAATGACTGATTCTGAATCGTGAACTTAAAGCACCACGAATATAAAAAATTATGGAAATCCAGTTGCTATGTGATCAGCTGCCACATGACGCACATGGCCTGCGCTTCGCTTTTGAATAGAGTAATACGCCGGACTTACACAACAGGTGGGACAGAGTCATAACCGCGTAAGTCGAATTCGCTTTTGTCAGGGTCCAATTAAACATATAAGTAATACAAATTATGCATAAATTGTTCTCCGTTCACTTACCGCGTCAAATTCGGGTCTATTATTTGAAGATACCACATACTGAATCCTCAAACGGGATCCAACATCGGCACTTCGCGGGTAGAAGAGGAGCTACTAAAGAATTTTGGCTTCTCTGACGAACTTGTGAAGAATTTAAGGCCAAGAAGACGGAGGCCGCCCAGGCTCCATGATCTGCCCAGGATACACTAAGATGGATTCCGATCAACATCAATTTTTAGAGCTATCGGCTCACCTATATACAGGCTTACGAAGTATTTCACTAAACTATTGGCAGCTATAGTCGGTCTATGTAAACATCATATTAAAAACTCACAAATGGTTCATGATATCATAAAGCAGGTGAGTATAGGCCCGAATGAAGCCATGGTCAGCCTTGACGTGGTCTCCTTGTTTACGTAGGTAACGTTATAAGACACACTAAAAGTGCTGGCCGCCCATTTCTCAACGGAGGTATGAAATTATTTCGGCACACTTTGATGACCTCTCACTTCTTGTACGGTGGAAATTATTGTGAAATGATTGATGGCACAGCCGTGGGTTCGCCACTGTCACCACCCGTAGCTAAAGTTTTCATGGAAGGTTATGAAGAACGAGCGCTGAACAGTGTTCCTTTCCGTCCATCTTGCTTCTTCAGATACATTGAAGATACATTTTTAATGTGGCCCCATGGAAATGAGACGCTGCAGCAAGTTTTCATTTGAATGGTATACATCCCAACATACGATATACAATGAAGGTAAAGAAGGACCAAAAGTTTTCTTTCTTAGATCTGTTCGTCGAACGAAAATCAGATGGACTACTCAGCTGTTCCGTGTACAGAAAACCAACGCGTACAGATCTGTATCTCTACGGGCATAGCTTTCACTATCCAGCTCAGAAGAGAGCTATGCTGAACACCTTAGTGCAAAGAGCCAGACCTACACTGAAGCGCCAAAGAAATTGGTATAGGCAAGCATATTCAAATAGAGAGATAAGTAAACAGGCAAAATACGGCGCTGCGGTCGGAAACGCCTATATAAGACAACAAGTGTCTGGCGCAGTTGTTAGATCGGTTAATGCTGCTACAAGGTTATCAAGATTTTAGTGAGTTTGAACATCATGTTATAGGGACACAGCACCTCCGAGATGAAGTGGGGATTTTCCCGCACGACCATTTCAGAGGAGTGCCGTGCGTATAAGGAATCCGGTAAAACCTCAAATATCCGACATCGGTGCGGCCGGAAAAAGATACAGCAAGAACGGGACTAACGACGACTGAAGAGAATCGTTCAGCTTGACAAAAGCGCAACCCTTCCGCAAATTCCTACAGATTTCAGTGCTGGGCCATCAAGAAGTGTCAGCGTGCGAACCATTCAACGAAACATCATCCACACGGGCTTTCGTAGCCGAAGACCCATTCGTGTACCTTTGATGACTGCACGACACAAAGCTTTACGCCTCGCCTTGGCCCGTCAACAACGACGTTGGATTATTGGTGACTGGAAACATGTTACCTGGTGGGACGAGTCTCGTTTCAAATTGTTTCGGGCGGATAGACGTGTATGGCTGTGGAGACAACCTCATAAATCCATGGACCCTGTATGTCAGCAGGGGACTGTTCAAGCTGATGGAAACTCCGTAATGGTGTGGGGCGTATGCAGTTGGAGTGATATGGGAACCCTGATACGTCTAGATACGACTCTGATAGGTGACACGTACGTAAGCATACTGTCTGATCATCTGCATCCCACGGACGTGGGCAATTCCAGCACGACAGTGCGACAGTCCACAAGTCCACAATTGCTACGAATATCTCCAGGAACACTCTTCTGAGTTTAAACACTTCCGCTGGCCACCAAACACCCAAGACATGAACATTATTGAGCATATCTGGGATGCTTTGGAACATGCTGTTCAGAAGAGATCTCCGCCCCCTCGTACTCTTACGGATTTATGGGCAGCCCTGCAGGATTCATGGTGTCAATTCCCTCCAGCACTGCTTCAGACATTAGTCTAGGCAATGCCACATCGTGTTGCCGCATTTCTGTTCCCTTGCGGGGGCTCTATGCGATATTAGCCAGGTGTTTCAGTTTCTTTGACTCTTAAATATATTTCGGACAGGGACCATCTCGATTGCGAGATTAAGCAACTGAAGACAGTGCTCAGAAGGAACGTAATTTGGTCCGTGACATTAGAGCAGTGTTCTTGAGAAAGCCAAGACGCGATGCTGTTCAAAGAAACAAAGAGTGCCAACACAAAGTGCGGCTTCCATTCTACCCTTTAACAACTAGGAAGATACGTAGGGTTCTAAACAGGGGAGGAATCAGACCAGTCTTTCGGCCACCCAGGAAAATTAAAGAAATGCTGCGACCGGTTAAAGATAATCTAAGCCTGAGAGAGCCTGGAACTCATACGATCCTTGCGGGTATGACAACAATTACGTGCGCTAGACTATACGGGGCAGTGAGCCAGAGCTGTAGCTTATCCCTGATCTTTTTCAATCTATATATTTAGCAAACAGTAAAGGAACAAAAGAAAAGTTTGCAGTAGGAATTAAAATCCAGGGAGGAGAAATTAACACCTCGAGGTTTGTCGATGGCACTGTAATTCTGTCAGAGACAGCAAAGGTCTTAGAAGAACGTGGAAGATTGGAAGAACTTCGAAGAACAGTTGAAAGGAATGGACAGTGGCCTGAAAGGAGGATATAAGATTAACACCAACAAAGCAAAACGAAGATAGTGGAACGTAGTCGAAATCAGATGCTGCTTAGAGAATTAAATTAGGAAACGAGACACTTAAAGTAGTAGATGAATTTTGCTATTTGAGAACCAGAATATAAAATGTAGACTGGCGTTTCTGAAGACGAAAAATTTTTTAACATCGAGCTTAGATTTAAGTGTCAGGAATTCTTTTCTGAAAGTATTTTTATGGAGTGTAGCCATACACAGAAGTGAAACATAGAAGATAGACGGTTTAGCCTAGAAGAGAATAGAAGCTTTTGAAATGTGGTGCTACACAAGAATGCTGAAGACCGGATCGGTAGATCACCTGACTAATGAGGAGGTGCTAAACAGAATTGTGGAGAAGAGGAATTTGTGTCACATCTTAGGTGTCACTAATTTAGTGTTGGGGGGAAGTGTGGAGGGTAAAAGTCGTACAGGGAGGCCAAGTGATGAATAGACTAAGCAGATACAGAAGGATGTAGGTTTCAGTGGTTATTCGGAGATGAAGAGGCTTCCACAGGATACAGCAGCATGGAGACCTTCTAACAATCCTACCACAACAAAGGTCAAAAATTAATTATGATTGTGGTGTTGCTCAGGCTGCTAAATACTGCATTTTCGGGCAACAACATAGTTATATTATGTGGCGGGTGTCATTAGAGCACAGTTAATAAAGTCATATCATAAAATAATGGATAAACTAGGCACTCATCTTTTCGTGTTTCCCACGCTGGTCTCGTTGTGAACTCATGGCTCAATCGTCGAAAATCTAGGTGGTGATGATTCCAAGCTCGGATGCTAAGAGGCCTAGGTGTTATTCTGCTATAGCCAAAAGTTTTATAGATGTGTTTCACAAACCATTCTTAAAGATTAAACTTTTGAAAACATCTTTCTCACTGCTAAAGTTCACATTTTATGAACCGACTAGAATTTGCGTCTTTTCAACATGATGACCAAGACTTGACTCTCCAATAACCGCTTACGCGCCCAAAAATCAGAGTTACAAGTACGACAAAGATCATAGTGACAAAAGAAAGAATACACATAAGAATAATATCATTGAAATATAAACATATCGATGTATCAAAGTACCTCTACACTAATGAAATCAAGTCTGAATGTTGTCACAGAAACATGTTAACTACTTTACAGAAACACAGTAGAATATTGCTGGTATAGAGAGGCTGAGGTGAGGTGCCGTAATGGTTACGTAATCCAAGTACCATTACAAGGTGCATCAAATCAGACTTTGGGCAGAAAACCGCAACAACAACAAAAACAACAACAACAGTCTATATGGACGGCTGCTAATCGTTGCGTCGAGTATCAGGTTCATCTTAAATACGGGCTGTTTGATAAATCAGCGTTGGCTTTTCTTCTTTATTGTTTTTTGATCCCACTTATGGGTGGGAGTGGGCTGTCAGCGGTACAATATTCAGCTCTTCAGCTAAGAGTATTTATAAAGAGATAACAAAGAACATTGAAAAATAAAAACATTTGAACTGTTTACGTTTTAAGTAAAAAGAGTAATGATGGACAGCTAAAAGGATGAAAATCATATACAATTAAAAACACAATTGTGATGAGATACTTAACATATGAAGGACCTGCATTGCGTGGCAAAGTATTCTGGAAAGAGAGGTTATGTTTCATAGAGGTTGGGGGTGTTGGTAAAGGGAGAAGTAGATAATCAAAATGTGAAACAAACCTGTGGTGGTAGTAAGTTGTTATTTACTGAACAATCACATATATCTGGTGGCTTGTTAGATCTTCTACTTTCTACATCTTTCACTATCCTATTCAATTCTTGCCATCGTATCGTATCGTCAGATGGCTCCTTTGGTTTTGAAAGTTCAAAGTCTTTCACTAATGTAATCAAATCTTGCCTCAGCATTGTATTATTTGGAGGCTCTTTCTTTTTCGGTTCGGTCTCTACTGCCGCGATTTGCTTTGAAAAATACTTCATTTATTCTTTCATATTCATTATTGGTAAAGTATTGTTCCTTCTCCTCTACTTCTATATATTCTTCCACGGAACTATCACTGAGTTCTTCTTCACTATCTGACTCAAGCATGACTGCAACCCTATGACAACGAGCTAATTCATAAGTTGGTGCTTCATTATTTTCGGTTTTTTGATTATCTCCTAAATGCTGTACTTGATCTACTGTTACAAGCACTTCTTCAACATTACTTTGGATGACGTCGACTTTCACTTCGTACTTAGTGTAATCATCACGCACTTCAGTGGTTCGCATGTTATAGTCGGACTCAACCTCCTCCTCACTATCGCTGACAATTGTTTGTGCGAGATTTTCGTCAGTCAGGACCTCATTTATACTGTTGAAGATTTCATTCTCCGCCCAATTCCTACTTATACTGCCCAATTTACCATTTTCTGCATTACTTTCGCTAATAACAGCAACTCGTGTACTTAGTGCGGCACCTTCATTTCTATCAGTAACCTCTTCTACAGCTACTGCACCCGCACCTTGCTATTTCCACCTCTTTTCTACCTACGGATAACGTCTCTACTCCGACACCTCTTCTCTTTATTACATTATTGGCCGTATAACTTTTCCGAAATTTTTCTTGTTTATTTGGCTTTACACTATTAATTACATCATCCTGCTCTTTTTCGATCCTCGACAGCTCCCTTGTGCACAACCTGTCCCCTTTTTCACTTCTTCCAGTTAATATATCCGAACTTTTCTTTGTTTCGGAGACGTTTACTACCGAAACTTGCTCACTGAAGTCTTCGACTACGTGATCTCTTTTTACCGCAGCTACTTCGGTCTCACAGCGGCCAGTCGATCGCTTCGCAATGTTCATTGCACCGACTCATACACGCCAGCACCTGTCGGCCCGCGTGTGCCGACTTGTGACGTATTCCTACCGGTAGCTCGTTGCTTGCATTCATATTTCTTACTTCTGTATGATTTCTCCAGTTTGGGCCCAAAGTCATTGTCCGCGCGAATCTGGGGCCCGTAATACACACTGGCCCTAGTTTTCCGCATCGTCTCTATTTTGAAAATCTCACTGTGAAAATCACCTTTCACGAAATAATACGTTACCGCGTCCTCTACCTCTGCCTCTCTGTATCATGTTTATCCGATGTCTTTCATTCTCCGTTTGTTCGCTCTGGTCATAATTTTCCCTTATTCGGTTGTTATTGTTCAGACGACAGTGACGGTTTCCTCTCCAGTGATCTTCGTCCTCTACTCTCTCCATAAACGATGAGAAGCTTTTATGGTTGCTTCCCACGTATCGTTTTGAATCCTCAGGGAGTTTTTTCCACAGCTCCCACACTACCTCGGATTCAGCTCACCTAGATCTTAAATGGGCCAATTTCCTGTACCAATTTCAAAGAATTTCTTCATAAAGTTTCTAACTATTATCGTTTGATCTAGCCATAATGAATTATCGCCATAAATAATCCTGCTTTTGTTCAGACCAGTACTCCTTAATAAATTTTTGCTTGAAGTCCTCAAACGACGTTCGATCTGTTTCTACATTCAGTCCCCATCTTTTAGCATCACCTGCTAAAGCACTGAGCATCACGTTAATTTTCTCTTGATCAGTTAAATAATTGGGAAATTTCTGTCTCAGTTTTTGACGAAGTCTAGCGGATGCCATCCGTTATGCCTTTTTGTCGGGTCGAAACGTTCTTCGCCCTCCAGTAATTTACTGCAAATTACTCTTTCAGTAGTATAATTAGGTTTTTCTCTCATTTTTCGTTCATGGTCGCACATTTTGCCTTGAATTTGAGAAGTGTTTTGTTCACACCTCTGTTCGCAGGTTGCTACGTGTTTACTCAACTCTCTTTTGGCCTCAGTCACCGAGTGTCTCAACTGAGCAATTTCGCTTTTGCATTTAGTTACTACTTCGATTTTGAGACCGAAAACTTTTTCGACCACTTTTGTTATTACTAAAGATTCTACTTTGTCTTGGATTTTTATTATTATTGTGTCAAATCTTCCGTTAATTTTTATCTATTTGCCCCTGCACAATGGAAACATTGTTTATAATAATGTTTATTTCAACTTTTAAATCCCTGATTTCATTACTTACTACATCTGCTTTTGAATTTACTTCATCAGTTTGTTTACTGATCTCAATCCCTTGCATTTCAATCTGCTTACTTTGCGTTTTTCAAGTGTTTTAATTTGGTTATTAATGTCATTATTCTGTGCTACAATTTGCTGACCCTGTGCTGCAATTTGTTTGTTAATATTATTATTCTGAGCTGTAATTTGTTGACCCTGTGCTGCAATCTGTGCAGACAACATTTTTAATAAATCATTCATGCTCAGCGGTTTTTCGCTCTCCGGTTCTAATCTATCTTCGTATTCGGATTCTGTTACTCGTGTTTCAGTAGTTTAACTGTCGACTTTCGGTGAATTAAACATGTCCACCGAGTCGTTAATATAACCACTATCTTTAGATATATCGTCTTTCCTATCTTGTTTCATTTGCTTCTGAACATTGACGTGTGTATGATACTCCACGTAAGCCTGCTGCCGTCTCGTGCCGTCATCTATCGAACTACTGCCACCTCATTCTGTACTTTCCCCCCTCGCTATTCCTGGTCTACTTTCGTTTTTGTGTCCATCTTTACTTTGTTACTATTTTATATCTTCATCTTTCTGGTTTGAGAAACTTTCTACTAATTATTTTTCCTGAACGTTCACTACTTGTTGTACGGTTGTTTTTCACCCAATATTTACGTTCTAAACTGTCTCTAAAAGTAAAACTAAAAAAACTTTATGTCACGCGGCGCCAAGTATAACACCTATACTGTACGTCAGCACTTAAATATGACAGTAATACACAATAAATGTTCCCCTCAGGGAGGAATCTTGTATTTGACATTTTGTTTACCTAATGGATAGAGGGTACTGAACATGAATTTCGTTACTATGGCAATTAATTGAAAGCTGAAAGACTTTGAAGATAAAGAACGTAGTAAACGCGTACAAATGAAATAACAAACGGTCGCCAGCATATTTAGGTATAATCATTTGGAACATTAATCTCAAAGAATTTAAATATAATTTAGCAAAATGGAGTTTCATTCTTCCTTTCTTTGTAAAGTGCAATGAACACGCACAAATACCAGACGAACTGACCAGTGGTAAGCCGTAGTTATCATTCGCATAAATTGGCAATCACAAAAAAATAATTAGCACTTTACTCCTATTGATAAATAATTATTATCTCAAACATTAACCGATTCAGTGCCAAATGTTATTGAAGGCATCACAGGACCTAATTTGAGCATGAACAGAGTCCTGATTTAACTAACACCCAAAAATCACAAATGCAATTAAATGAAACTGTACATACACATTTTATATTCACTCTACTGTGGATATTTTCATATTTCATTAGCAAAACTACTATTTAGATTAACGTTCTCATACTAGAAAAGATTAAAGTGGGGACCCATAAAATGTTCCTTTCTTTATAAGAAAACTATGCACACATATCATAAACAATATGCATCACACTAATACTGATTTCCAACCCAACTTGAGATTATTTATCTTTCAATACTTTACAGCAATTTACACTTACAATATTCTTAATTAACTTCAGAAATAAGTTCAAGACGAAGTTAAGTTTCAAGAAGGTTCAAAATTGTGTTCCTTTTTCATTGCTTGTGAAGCAAGGGATTTTAACTAACCACATTTATGCCATTTAGCACTAAAACTTTGGCACATTCAAAGTGGAAATAATTCAAAGCAAAATATAGCTTTTTTCTTTTTTTTTTTGTAAGTTCCAAATTATGTGCCTCTCTCTTTACCTGTGATATAAGTAATTTAACTAGCAACATTTTTATACTCTAACATTGAATCTTAGGCACATTGAAATAGAAAAAAGTTAGTGGTTCCTCATAAACAGGATACTCGGTCTTCAACACGTTTAGAATAGGACCCTGCTTGGTTTCATAAACAGGACAGTTTCAAAGTTCAAACACGAATTTTTATCATTGAAATTATTATTGAAAAACACTCACACACAAGCATAGTGGTCCATACTGGCATACATATCTGATTTTCAAAGTTGGTAAAGTGGTGGCGCAATAGTGGTGGCAAGCACGTGGCGGCTATCTGGTCTCATCTCTGGCGGTTTAATGCTCTATTCATATATTCTTGTCGACGTATTAATCATTTTAGAGCCATTCCAAAATGCGAGAACGCGATTTTACAGCCAAAACCACATCCGAGGCCATTCAATCATAAATAGGTTTCTGAATGCCTCACTTGGCACCCGCGGTGTTGACTGTACAACTGCTGGCCATTGTCTGCGTAATGTGCTCTCTCTCCTGCCGCCCAGATTGACCGCCAACACCACCTCTTCCCTCGCGCCACACCACTTATGTAGCGGACGGGGTCCCTACACCTTTTCCGTCCTTAAAATACAGCTTCCCTAAGTATGAACCAGTTTTCTACATATAATTTCTCTTCTTTAAACTGCATATTTTATAAAGTTTCATTATTTAAACACACTGTTAAGTTTTCTTCAAAATATCCCTCACAAACTTCCATTTCCCTCTGGTAATTCAAAGGCATTAATCAGTAAAGACCAAACATTTCATAGTGACGTGCATAAAGTTACACAGTATAAATTATTTATAATCGATCTTGGTGTTACAAACATACATGATTACGTCGTGAAAGAAATCAAAGTTTCACACAACAAGAGGGTCCGGTTGCAGGGTCGATTGTAGTCTTCATTAGGAATTGAAGAAGCAGGTTAGATGATAGTTGATAGGATGAGTAGATGCTAGGATTGAGTGCATTATCTGGGAGAGGAAGGCAGTTTAAATGTCCCAGAGAAAGGACACAGAGTGACTCGAAGTGTAACGGAGTCTTCTATCATACTGACTTCCATCCGTAAATTACACGTTCTGTTTCCGGTTTTCAGTTCAGTTCGTAGCAGTACCAAGCCGACAGTACACTGGACCTTACGTACTTACACAATTTGGTGTGCGTTCACATATTGCATGTTGTAATACGTTAAAATTTGTAATTTTCTAATCAAATACAGTGAAACCATAAGTGTGTTCCAATACAAATGGCTTTCTGCATGCACGAAAATACATTACACCCAATATATATATACAGAGGCTGTCTCCCCTAACACACTTCAGTGGCATTTTCTCTGGTGAATCGGCACATATTATCACTTACACTTTTGCTGTGTGTTGCTGAGTCAGCCCGGACAAATGCTGCTCATCACGTCTTTCAAGCGACGCCCAAAGTCGACAGAAGGCGTCAGTTTGTTTCCTCCAGCAAACAAATTTTTTAAAGCAGAATTCAAAGTTTCCATTCGATAGAGCGATCCCAAATTAGCCTATTGAGACATTTGTTTTATCAATATGCATTAAGAGGAGCTGGAAGACTGCTCCCGTAGTGTCTGAACAGCTCTTTTGCATAGCGGTAGCGGTCTGTGCGGGCTAGGACGGCGCTGTACCGGTTATTCTTCGTGTTTTACTGTCTCTGTTAATATACATCAATAAAACGGTTATCGCACTAGATTAATTTGGGCCCGCTCTATCGAATGGGCAAGTAAAAGTTGACTTTAACAGTCATTTTGTTAGCAGTAGAAATCAAACCGACGCTTTCCATCGACACTGAGCGTCACAAGAAGGACTTGATGTATAGTATTTGTTTGACCTGACTCCAGCTACACAAACGGAAACGAAATTGCAAGTATTTGCGGAAACACCGAAGAAACTGTGCATGACGACTCCAATGAGAGACACGCGGTATCTATATAGAGTGTAACAAGTAGGTACGACCAAACTTCCATAACACACACGTAGAGGAATTAAATGTGTTATATGACTATGGGTCTGGGAACGCTTTATTTCCATGTTAGATATAATTTTCTACTTCTCTTCATCATTACATTAATCATGAGAAACAGGACTTTCAGCGTGAAATGAAAGGTTTTCTTAGATGAAACGCTCAAAATACGCTCCAGGATACGTTGGTTAGAATGGATAAGTTGTAATTCTTTGGTTCACCGCCAGTGTTTGTTGTTATTATTAAACGAACATAATTTCAACATGTGACTCACTTCGTTGCTTGTGCTGACATGCGACTAACTTCATTGCTCTACTAGCATGTAGAACGTTGCATCAACAGTTTCGTGTTCATCACGGACACAGTGCAGTGGAAGTTTACTCAAATATGGAATTGGCAGATGCCCATTTGCTGCACATATTAGCACAGGGTGCGGGAAATGAAAGTGGCTTAGACGAGTGTATACGATTGGACGTGAATGTATGAATACAATCACACTATCTTACTTCCAAAAAGATAGAGCAACTGATTATACAGTCGGCCGAAAGCTTGTAGCACATTTACACAATCTTCACGGTTGACATGGTTGTTGACAGAGTTCAGTCTGGTTGTGGTCCAAGCCGGCCACCAGGTCACCTGATCTGTCAGTGTGCCACTATTTTGTGTGAGGAGCTGTGAAATCTAAGGCGCATCGCAACAACGACCATAGACTTAAAGAACTGCAGCAGAACATTTCGGATGAGATTGCACCAATTCCAGCAGTCCAGCTTCGATTCGCTTTCAACAACTTGCTGACCATGGCCCGAAAGTGCCAAGAGATGAATGGTGGTCACTTTGAGGGTATGTTGTAGTCACGTTGGTACTCTTTTTCCTTTCCTCTGCTGTGTTTCTTTACATCCTGGAAATCCGTTCTTTCTCTGGGCACTTCTTTGCTCCACCCTGTAGGTGATAATGGCCGATGCGCGTAACGTATGTGTCGGGAGAGATTTCCAGAACGACAGTGCCCCGACAGGAGAACACGTTTGATGCGAGTGAGCATCGTCTTAGGGAGAATGGGACGTTTCAGCCTTCTACTCACGACAGAGAGAGACTAGCAGGACAAGGAAACCTCAACTGGAGAGTACTACGTGAGAACTTGCTGTAACCGCGGATAGCACAGCGGGTGCAGGCGCTATCAGGAGTTGATATTCCTGGTTCATTCAACAATGTGCCCCCCCCTCCCCCACCCACGTCAGTGCAAATGTGCTGTTCACGGACGGATGAAGCTTCGTTTCAAGGTAGATCACAAATGTGTTGATGAGTTATAGAAACTGAGCTCTAACATGAAAATAAATCGTTTGCAAATCCATTTCCATATAATATCTGTTTTACACCCTGTATAATGATGAGTCACTTGCTTAATAACGTGTTGGTCCAAGTAACGCAAATACGCTTGGTATGGATTTAGCAAGCCGTTGGTAGGTTTCTGGACGTATGTGACACCACAGGTCTACCTACAGGTCACGCATTTCCGGTAAATGACGGGTCAGTGGTTTCTGGGCGCAGAGCTGGGGGCGAAAGCGTCTCAAATGTGTTCCATCGGATACAGATCAGGCGAATTTGGTGGCCAAGACATCAACGTGAGTTTATTATCGAGCTCCTCAAACCCCTCTAACACGATTCGGGCATTGTGACAAGAACAGTTATCCTGATGGAAGATGCCATCGCCGTCCGGGAAGAGTCGGGTGGTCCGCAATAATGTTCACGTAGCCCTTAGCTGTGATGGTGCCTTCGACTGCTTCCGTGGGTGATCTCGTCATTCTGGAAGGCACTATGGATCAAAAAAAGATATGCATCTATCTTTGGCCAATATGTCCACCCCAAATGCAGTTTGTGTTTCCTCGGCACGATGGTATCCAATATCTACTAGCCGGACAAAGCCACGTGTCACACAGCTCGCTGGATACATGCATGGTTCAAAGAGCACCAGGATTAGTTTACCTTGCACCCGTCGCCACCAAACTCCTCGGATATAAGCACAATCGAGAATCTGTGGGACCACCTGAATCGGGCTGTTTGCGCCATGGATCTTCGACCGAGAAACCTAGCGGGAAACCTGGCGCAGCTGGCCACGGCACTGAAGTTATCATGGTTCCACATCCCTGTCGGTACTTTCCAGATCCTCATTCACTCTCTTCCTGCACGTCTTGCAGCGGTGCGCGCTGCAAAAGTTGGATTTTAAGACTTTTGACGGGGGTCACTTTAATATGACTCTAAATTGTAATATGATGGTCTTTTCTAAACGCCCCCTATTTTTTGTTGACTTTCAGTGCTCATGTCAGATTATGTTAGTGTAATACCAAATTTCGGATCTTCCTGCTAATGTACCTGTGCTTTCGTCGTCCTGCGATAGACAGTAGCAGCAGAGGAGCGTTCCAAAATGTCTTCTGGCAGTGAGGTGAGCGTTAATCAGAGATTAATCACTGAATTCTTCACTGCTGAATAAATTGCGTCAATTGAAATCCAATAACGGTTGATAAAGGAGTATGGAGACTACATAGTAGACGTAAGTAATGTGTGGTGCTGGGTACTAAGTTCTAGTGGCGGTGGGTAGTAAGTTTCAGTGGAGGAAAAGGATTGCACAACCAGCCATTAGCCCGTCGGACTTGCTCAACTAGCATCCCTCATAATAACGAGCGTCTCGATCAGCTGATCGGTGATGATCTGTAGATTGCGACCGAGGACATGTGTTCTGAATGTTATCTGTAATGCCTTGGACAAAATGTTGTGCAATCTTGGTTGTCTCAATGTTTTGCCATACAGAACCTGCGCATCTGTACACAAGAGCAGAACTATCATTGACTGGAAAATTTTCTGGACATGCTGGACCAATCCGAGGTTGAAGGTGACAATCTGCTGATCACCATCACCAGAGATGAGACACTGTAAAGATCACTGATACCGCTTCGGAATATTTAAGAATGAAGAATGGTGTAAGGACAGCCATTTTTGTTCAGGTCCACTGAAGACTATAAAACTATTACAATATTACCAGCGTCTAAGCGATCGGAAATTTTCAACTATTGTAACATTAACAGTTCTGAACGGCAGAACTTTAATAAAAGTGCAACAAATACTATTTTGTTTTTCAGTTATACACGTTAATTATTCTACATCTTAAAATAAACAGAAAACTCTATAAGTCTCGTTTAATGAGAAAGTGCTGATGTGCCCTCTCGCTGGAGTGTTTTCTTTTGTTCAGAACGTCCCTGTTTCATTCTGTATATAAACATTGAGGTTATATCTATTAATACAAAAAAATCAGAACGTTAACTAAATTATCTCCTCCGGGTTAGCACCATTTATATCTCCACGAATAAAATCTATTCTGCTGGCGCTGTAGTTAATTACTGAAGCGAGTATTCAGATGAGAGCTCCATAATTCTGCTGACGTGAATGGAACTCTTTCACAGTAGTATGTATATATTTGGCTGATTTAGTTACATAGGAGGATTAGCAAGCAGATGCATGCACAAGTAATCTACTTATCTGTTGTTTCGTCAGATTTCCTATTCCGACCACATATTGTAGCGATATTCAGAACGATAATCGGATTGATTAAAGAGTATCCGGGCTTTCACCTGCTCCATCGTGTTTAATATCTGATGGTAGTTGCAATTTCAGTGTTCTGTGCTTTACTCAAACGTACGTTTTTTCATAATCCACTGAATGGCTCCGTATAGTGTCTTTTTCTGAAATAGCAGCGTTTTAAAAAGCCGTATCGTAATTATTTGTACTTGGTTTCTTTTTGTTTTACTTTATTTATTTATTCATTTATTTCATCTGGCAGTAAGGCCTCATTTTAAATATAAACAAAAATCCTTTCTGATTTAACAGTACAGTATATTGAGTATTACAGTATAATAATAATGATAATAATAATAATAATAATAATAATAATGCAAGGGACGATCATGCATGGAGCAGATATGGAATCTGAAAATGATTCTCCAGATGAGAAACACCCGAAACACAGTGGTCACTTTTGTAGATTTTAAAAAGGCCTACGACTCAATAGACAGAGTAGTGCTCTGCAAGACGCTGGAAGAATTCAGCATTGACAGAAAGACAAGAGCAATCATTCGGGAAACATTAACTGACACGATCTCCAAGGTTAAATTTATGGGGGATATCTCGGAACCATTTGAAATCCAAACTGGAGTGCGACAGGGTGACGGACTTTCGCCATTACTCTTTAATATCATTCTTGAAAAAATTATCAGGACACGTGAAAAAAAAGTCAAAGGAATCCAAATTGGCATTAGAAAAGATAATACATTCAATTTGAAGTGTTTAGCTTTTGCGGATCACCTTGCAATCCACACAAATAATAGAGAAAAGAAGCCACTAACTCCATAGAGAAGGTACACGAAATTGCACAAAGAACTGGCCTGCAAATCTCATATGAGAAAACCCAGTACATAGAAAGAGTGCCACAAGACAAATTGCCTATTGTGACAACCCATGGGAAAATCGTACAAGTACCACATTTTAAGTACCTGAGAGAAATCATCCAGCCATCAGGGATCAACCTAAAGGCCAATGAGGAAAGAATAAAAAACTACAGAAAGCATATAAACTCACGTGGAACTATTATAACAAAAAGTCCATATCCATTAACGCAAAATTGAGTCACCACAACACTGTCGCACTTCCGGAGGCACTGTATGCATCTGAAACAACGCAAATAGGTGGGCAAACTAAAATCAAAGAAATAGAGAAACAAGAAAGGAAAATTCTCAGGAAAATTTTTGGCCCGATACAAGAGCAAGGAATCTGGAAGAAGAGACCAACATGAGAATTATATAAATACACAGACAAGATTACTGATACAATAAGGAAAAGAAGAATGCAGTTCTACAGACATATCCACAGGATGAATGAAAACAGAATTTCAAAGCGAATTCTTAAAGTCATCAACTCAGGCAGGGGAAAAACAAAATGGATAAAAGAAGTTGAAGATGACCTCAGACAAGCACACATAACAGTAAACGATGCAGAAAATAGAACTGAATTCAGGAACATCATCAAAAAACATAAATTTGACACCACAACACAGAAGAGACCAGGATGCAAATGGACAGCGGAGCGAAAGAAACAACACAGTGAACACATGAAGAAAATCTGGGCTCAGAATAAACATAAACATTCATCATAAAGGAATTCAAGTTCAAACGGTCTCTTAAAAGGGAATAATCGAAAATAATAATAATAATAATAATAATAATAATAATAATGGATCTGACAGAGTGTGTGACGTTTCAGAAATGTTTGTCCAATTAACACTTTGTTACGCAGTTTCTTTTTTCTGTCCATTAGGAATGAAATGTGACGAAGAAGATAAATGGTCCAGGCAAGTGCGAAACGTAAAAACGTAAGATTAGCAGACGAAATGGAAGAAAACATGAGATGAGAAAAGAATGAGTATTGTTGACGATGTGATCGACATACTGGTTCAGGGTTAGCTGGAAGCAGCTGGGAATGCCGAGAGGAAAACTACGCCGATGACAACACCTGAATTTCCTTTTGAATACTAAGTGCTCTGGTTAACGCCATGAATTATGGTTACCAGTTCAACTAGTAATAATTAGCTTTAAATTACCGTCACTCAGTTATTCCTTTTTTCCAGTGTGATTGTTAACCATATCAGTCGACAAATGATGACTGCAGTGCACGTTAATCAAGTAGCTAAGTTGTTGTGTGGCGTTGCAAAATGTTCAAATGTTCATATGTGTGTGAATTCCTATGGGACCAAACCGCTAAGGTCATCGGCACCTAAGCTTACACACTACTTAAACTAACTTAAAGTAACTTATGCTAAGAACAACACACACACCCATGCCAGAGTGAGGACTCGAACCTCCGGCTGGAGGGGACGTTGCAAGCTAGGGTCTCATAGAATCGATCTTAAGTGCACTTGGTATTACGCGGGATCATTGCAAAAGGACGACAATCTCCTATTCATGTCATTTTCAGTACGAGGATTATCTTCTTTCCATAGTGGTCTAGTAATGGATTAGATATTAAGTATTGTGTATCTCTAGGGATGGAAAAAATGCTAGTCTGCTCTTCTTAGTACGGGAGCAATGGCCTACTCAGTTGTTGAAGCACGAATGGCTACAAGGCCCTTAAATTTTTTTTTTCAGAATAAGTGAAGACCCTTACCAGAGGGATTAATAGAAGAGATCGAAAAACAGCGGTGCATATCATTACGACTTTCTTTAGTGAGCGCTTGAGCGTTATTAAGATTTTCATCAAACTCGAGTGACGGATGCACAAGAAGGGCGTTCTGCATTACGAAAAGGATTATTGATAAAATTATGAGAGGGTACGCTCCAATAAGAACTGAGCAATGTGTTAATTCTTCGCACTTATATCTCACGAAATAACCGCAACATAAAAATCTGTGAAATTAGAGTTCGTACGGAGGTGTGCCGACAATCGTTTTTCCGCGCATCTTCACGAAGGGGACAGGAAAAAGGGAAATAACAGGGATATCAGACGTAGATGTGGAAGAGTGTTTGAGTTACAGCCGTAGCAGTTGTTGGAGTCACTTTATGAAACCATACAATTTCTATATTCCTTCTCAAAGAGACTAGCAGTCCACGACAACCTTCATAGCGGCATTGCCTCATTTGTGTAGAAACTGGTCCTGCTGCCTGGTGTTGGCAGCCTACATACAGCCATCGTGGCAGAAAGATTTCATTTCGTTTTTTACAGACACGACAAAAAACCAAAACGTGATCCCATGAAAACAAATGAAAGTTAACTAGCAATATTGAACAGAGTACTGAAAATTTTGTGATGAAACACAAGAATCGTGTGAACTCAGTAACTACCCTTAAAATTTCTACAGCATTTGTGAATTGTTTAAGGCATTATTTACTTTCATACACACCGATATGCTCAGTTTTTTATACAGGGTGGTCCATTGATCGTGACCGGGCCAAATATCTCACGAACTAAGCGTCAAACGTAAAAACTACAAAGAACGAAACTTGTCTAGCTTGAAGGGGGAAACCAGATGGCGCTATGGTTGGCCCACCAGATGGCGCTGCCATAGGTCAAACGGATATCAACTGCGTTTTTTCAAGATAGGAATCCCAATTTTTTATTACATATTCGTGTAGTACGTAAAGAAATATGAATGTTTTAGTTGGACCACTTTTTTCGCTTTGTGATAGATGGCGCTGTAATAGTCACAAACATATGGCTCACAATTTTAGACGAACAGTTGGCAACAGGTAGGTTTTTTAAATTAAAATACAGAACGTAGGTACGTTTGAACATTTTATTTCGGTTGTTCCAATGTGATACATGTACCTTTGTGAACTTATCATTTCTGAGAACGCATGCTGTTACAGCGTGATTACCTGTAAATACCACATTAATGCAATAAATGCTCAAAATGATGTCCGTCAACCTCAGTGCGCTTGGCAATACGTGTAACGACATTCCTCTCAACAGCGAGTAGTTCGCCTTGCGTAATGTTCGCACATGCATTGACAATGCGCTGACGTATGTTGTCAGGCGTTGTCGGTGGGTCACGATAGCAAATGTCCTTCAGCTTTCCCCACAGAAAGAAATCCGGGGACGTCAAATCCGGTGAGCGTGGGCGCCATGGTATGGTGCTTCGACGACCAATCCACCTGTCATGAAATATGCTATTCAATGCCGCTTCAACCACACGCGAGCTATCATGTTGGAAGTACATCGCCAATATGTCATGCAGTGAAACATCTTGTAGTAACATCGGTAGAACATAACGTGGGAAATCAGCATACATTGCACCACTTAGATTGTCATCGATAAAATGGGGGCCAATTATCCTTCATCCCGTAATGCTGCACCATACATTAAACCGTGAAACGACCCCTTAGAAAAATTATACATGACTGTGCTTAAACTGACACACAATATTTTTAGCGCAACGTAATCTGACTTCCAATAACCCCTACAAAAGAATGGCCCTGACTAACATTAACCTATACCTTTCACAAATCACTTACCTCACAAAAATCTTCGTTACTCGAACTACTCCAATACAGCGAGCGCCACTACTGCCAGCTAAAAAAAGATTCAAACTACTGAAGGCACTAACTACCGATAGGCATAGTTAGCAAATGAAAGATTTCGATAGAAAACAAACAATGTATTTACCTTAATAGTGTTCAAAAGTCATAATATGTATATCAGTTCATGATATCCAGTCTTACAAATTTACTGTCTCTGTCCAGATCATCCCCTCTCAAAACTCCGCCATTTCACTTCCCCACATCCACCACTGCTGGCGGCTCACCTCCAATTGCGCAACGCTACGCGCTGTTAACAGCCAACTGCCCAACACTACAATAGCCAACAACAATGCAAACCAGCTACAGACTTCACACAGCACAGCCAGTGATTTTCATACAGGGCGCTACGTGGCGTTACCAATATAAATACCTAAACAGCCTACTTACATAGCCCCCATGCACCCCACAAAAAATTTTACAAATTGTTTTGGGCAGTGGCCAATAAAGATTTGAAAAATTTTTTCATAATTACAATAACAAAGAAATGAAATGCACACACTTACTGATACAATGTTGGTCAAAAGCTAAAATTTTCTCACAGTCCACAAAGAAAGTCCTGATCATTCCTCACAGTAAAATTGCAGTGATTTTTGTCTCAAAGTCTGAGCAGTAAAAGAAAATACACATGGAAGTAGTGGATTTCCATGCAGTCTTGAAGAAGTAGTGTTGTCCTTCCAACGGAAAGACAGTGCTGACTCTTGAAATGCAGACAGGTAATGGGCCACAACAGAGCAAACGCACAGCAGAGTCAGTCGAAGTTGAAGAATATTGGTTGGTAGGTCATCACAGAGCAGATCACTGTAGTCCTGTTAGAGATTACGGTATTGGTGGGCCACCAGAGGTGCAGACCCACTGCAGTCCTTGTAGAAATTATGGTATTTTTGGGCCATCAAAGATGCAGACCCACTGCAGTCCTTGTAGAGACGGCCAGCAGCCATCTGCTGCGACTGTGCAGGTGCACAATCACCATCGAAGAGTCTTGCGGACAATATAGCAAGTCTATAAACCACCACTTGTGTACTCACAAAGTTTTTGGAATTATCCTTAGAACCAGCAATGCTGTTAACCAGTCCCTTGCTGAATTATTAACACATGTGCAAACACTAACAGTCCCAACTTCTCACATACTGTGCATATATTATGACCAACAGAAACATGTGCACTGAAATGAAACTTAATTTGAAGAACTGGTGTCTATACAATTATAAATTTACAGCATAAGAATACAATTACAAAGGTACAAAATACATCATTAAAGAACATAACAGTACAGATAACATTTGTAGTAGCACAGGCTTTACAAAAGAATAGAAATAAGCATATACATCAGTGTTACAGGAATTATGACATAAGTAAATATATAAAATAATGAGAATAGTTTTCGAAACATTAATTTCACATATGAGCATTGAAACAGAACAGAAATAATAATGTCTATAAACATTTTTACAAAGAAAATAGCATATTATTAATGCAAATTATATTTGAGGGTAACAGTATTCCTCATCATAGTGAATGTAGCTCAGTACTAGAAAAACTCTACAACATAAATCTTATTAGCTAAACACATAAAGACAGGAAAAACACAAATACACAGGGTACACAGACACAGAGTGTAATAACACAAAAGGTCAGGACAGGGTTTGTTTTCAGTGTGACGTTTGGTACTGCAGTCCAACCCGAAACTTCATTTCATAGATGTTTCCTCTTATTTCACCTATTTTTTTACACCCTGTCAATGCATTTCTTTCAATCCATCACAACGCATTCTCTTGTATAGCCTACCCCCTCTTAAGCTAACTTAAATCTACTGAGCTCAGATGCTGAACTAAGGGACGAGGCAATACAGCAGCACAAAACAGATAACATAAACAGCAATGACAAAAAATGCAAATTGGCAAAGCAAGCAGCAGTATATCAAAATTAGCAAAGCAATTGCAATATTACAACTAATATAAGGCACTGTACAGCAAACAAGAAAAATAAATCAGTAGTAAAACTGGCTTAACAGAGTAATACAAAGTGAAATTTAATAGCACTATGCCGGGCAAACAACAGCAGCAAATGCAATAACTAGTATCTAAACATGACAAAGCTCAAGCAGAAAAATATTACAGTAAAGATTGGCATGTCTAATACCTATGTCACATCTTAACACTAGAGTGATGCATCACCTTGACTTAGTGTACCAAAAAAGTTACCAAGTCATTGACAAAAATTATCTATGAAATTCCTGTGAAGGGAAATGCCTTTTTGTGCTCCCTCGTTTTTTTGGAAGTAGATCATAAAATTATTATTTACTGGATCTGTAGGCATGAAATATATATATTAGTACATGTATTAAATTTTATTTTAACCAATGCTGCTGCAGCTAGAAACTAGATATTAAGCAAAACGAGCAAATATATATAAAAGCAAGCCATATGGCATTTCATAATGCAGTAAAAAGTCTCTCAACTAGAAAGACAATAGATGTAAAATGTTTCTCATCATTTCATTAGGCATTTTAGTAAATATCATTAATTAAGAGCTTCACAGAGTAATCATGTGTTTTCAAGTTTGAGCGTGTCGTATTTGCGATGCTTTCTACAAAGAAATGTCAATAGCGAGGATAATGGCCTTTTTTTTTTCTTCTAATGGCTTTTTCTCCAGGCAAGTGGTACAGCTGGGCACCCACGACGCATTACGTGAAGTTCGCTTAACTTTCTTACCGAAATATTTACAACAGAAGCTTCCACTACAGTGACATTTTGATACAAATAAATTTCCGCAAGTCGAGAAATTACAGTAGAAATGTGTAGAAACAAAATCCTATAAATATAACAATGTCCAAAAAATTTTCGCCAACATTGTGATACATTCACGCATTTACGCACATTTCATAACTCTTAAAGTACGATTCTTGGTTTCCAACATCCTTTTTCTCAAATCAGAGTGCCTAACCACTACTCATTATTCCTTACCTTATTACCTATATACATATTCGTTGGCACTTCAATATTTCATCATAATAAATACATAGCATAATCAAATTCCTCATATAGCATCAGCTTATTGATCATTAACACACCTCAACAGCATAATACACATTGTCATCGTAATAATAACATCATAAAACCTTAGCCAAATCTCAAAAACGTCATAGCTTTCTGCAATAATTTCAAACCCTAAAAAATATTCTCTGCTGGTTTCAATAGTGTCATCTACCTCAAACGTACTTTATAAATCATGATCTCATACCAGATACATCATTCAAAGCTCTCATAGTATCACAATGGTTCTGAAAAAATGTGAAGAGTTCACAAAATACATACAAAATACGGGTTCATAAGTGTGAAGTTATCCAGCTGTGTAATTGCGTAAACATCTGTCACTGACGTAGTAAAAAAAATGTTTGTTTCTCTGTTAAATAATCAGGTAGCTGTGTAATTCTGTGTTGGAGAAATACTGTACCGATGTGTAAAGTTGTATAAGCAAATACCATATTAGCTAGGGCTCCTTGTGCTTGCCACACACATCGTACACAAAGTAAGCGTGTACCCCCCCTGAGGATTAATGTAATTATATCCTCGGGTGTTACAGATTACAGCAATGGAATGAAATGTATCACGGAAAACCTTCTATCATTGTAAATCAAAAATCTTTAAACATAAATGTTTTAAGTACAAATTTAATCACTCAAATACGTATACTGTAGCGCTAAACTGTGAGTCTTTTGTAAGATAATCTCTGTCATTACTTAAGGGTAAAAATGTGCCAAGTGTCGTAATTATCGTCATTCGTTAGCGAAGATCTGTGGAAGTCAATGTACTTACCTCATAATAAACAAAAGTGAAATGCTATGCGTATAGATATCGTAGTTATCATGTATATTACCGTGATCAAGAAAGTACTACACTGTAACGTATTGTTGTGCTACAAAAAAAGCTGTCTCACTGTAGCTGTACCACAAAAGTTGCTACTAAAGCATGTTTTACTTTCCAGAAGAATTCAGAAAAACTGAGCAGATATAAAGCAGATACAGCACAAAAGCAACAACGTAAATTGTGTCACACATTAGCAACGTCGTGATATAATCGTGTAGCTGTCAAAGAAACCAAATACTAAGTCCTCTTTAATCTCACAGAAACTACTTCAAATAAGGAATGTCTTTTCAAGTAAACCAAAATGTTGCTTTAAAATCTCATTATCAGTATATGTTCTAAGTATGTAAGGCTTATAGTCGTTACGTAATCGTGCAACTAACAAGCAAGAATGTACACACACAGTAACACTGTGTCCTCTGTTCACTATCACAATGCAGTGGTAATTACTGTCTAAATATGTTCCCTAGATTCTAGACTGGATAGTTAACTCCAAAACATTGTTGCATGATAACAGTTTCTAAGTGTGACAACGCGTACTAGTAGCGTAAAGTGAAAAATTTTATAGCAAAGACTAAGTTAAAAAGCAGATTATCTTTCAATAAACGGTTTTACATGTGAAATGTGGTGCAAGCCTTTACTCTTCCTACTGTGCAGAGTTTCAATTTCAAAACAATTATCATGTTGTATGCTTCGGTAAGGAATGCTAAAATTTTTCTCAAGATTAACGTCTATGTTATTTTTCTCTGAGCCAGCCGGCGCACGTGGCTGCCCGCGGTGCGAGTCATTGTCTGTCTCTTTCTTGGCGCGCGTCGTTATTGGGATTTGGAGGTCTAACTTCTACAAATTCACCTTGACGAGAAGGCGCTGCCCTGTTTGAATCTCGCCAGTTCTGATGAAATTCAGGTCTGTCGTTACGATTATATCGCCTGTTGTCATGTCGGTAGATTCCATAATTTCTTTCTTGTCGGTCACGTGGTGGAGAATTTCAGCCTGAATCGTAACTGCTTGCTGAACTGTTGCGTCTGAAATTATTCTGTCTCCCTTGATAATAATTGTTTTGGTTCCCATATTGTCTGTTTCTATGGTTATCTCTGTCATATTCATTACCGCAGAGAGGTGATCTTTCCCTGTAATTATTACTACTCTGCCAACTGTTGTCATATGGTTGGTGTCTGTTTTGGTCACGATTTACGTTGTAAGAATAGCCTTTTCGTATCCAATTATTATTTCTGTCATCGCGGAATCGTCACGGATGTGACCTGTAATTGTTGTACTCCTGTTTTCGCGTTCCGCGATTGTCAGTGTCAATTTCCAATTCTTGTAACAGTCCCTGAAAAGCTTCAATGTCCTCTTTGCAACGTCCTGCCAAAATAGTATGTCGTAAATGTTCAGGCAATTTGATTAAGCAAATGCGGATGAGTTCTGAGGGGCTGTAAGGGTTTGACAGGTACTGATTCTTGTGCAACATGTCTTCAAAATATTTCACGAGACTGGAAAATTCAGATTGTTCGAAATGTTTCATCATTATGATACTATGTTTTACTCGGTCTTGTGTAGCTTGAGACCAATATGCTGAGAGGAAGGCATGATAAAATTCTCCTTCACTGTGACAATCATGAATGACCGATCGCATCCTTACAGCTGGTTCATTCTGTACATAGCCACACATAAATTCTAATCTGTGCTCTAATGACCAGTTGGGAGGAAAGCAATGAGAGAATTGATGAAGCCACGCTTGTGCATGAATGTAGTTGCCGGAATTCTTAAATGTTTTGAATTTACGTGTAGTAATAAACAGCTTATAGTCAAAACCAACATGTCGGCGAGTCGCATATCGGTCATTGTTACTGCGTTTCGGCGGTTTCATCTCAGAATTCGGTGTACCTTGCCAATTTCTTTCATAATTTCCGAAGTGCCCTGTGTTATTATTTTGTGGCTGTTCCGTATTTCTATGTCCCTCTCCCCGTATTGGAGCGCGAGTGTCCTCTGAAATATGTAATTCTTGTATTACCTGTGTCAACTGATCTTGTACTTCCCGGATTTCTCTTTGGTGTTGCGTATTAATTTGATTCTGATTTTGTTTGAATTTCATAATTTGTTAGTACTCTTCTGTATCATTAAAGACTACCGGTCTTGTGTCATCCAGGTTATCATCTACCTTCGTAGATAAATTGTTTAGCTGTTCCGAAAGTTCGACTACTTTCTCTGATAATGAACTAATTTCCTCCATGTGTCTTTCTGAACCAATTTTCAGAGTATCTACTGTGTCCTTTACGTTTTCCTGAGTTTTTGCAAGTAGCGTAACCGAATCGGTAGATGCAACTGAGTCAATTTTAGCCCGCAAGGTCTCGTAATTTTCACGAACAATAGTTTACAGTTCTTTTATGGCTGTTTCGTGATTCTGTAATGCATTTTCATGCCGCGAAAAAATAGTTTGAAAATGCTCACAAATTTGTTTTTTTACATCATTACAGACTTTTTGACATTTCGATTCGATGTTATGTAACTCAGTAGTTTGTTCAAGCGTGGTGTCTAACTTCTGAAGATTTTGTTCCATTGTGTCTAACTTTTGCTGTGTTTGTCTCTGATTTTGTTCCATTGCTTCTAACTTTTGAAGATTTTGTTCCATTGTGTGAAATTTTTGAAGATTTTGTTCCATTGTGTCTAACTTTTGAAGCTTTTGTCCCATTTGTTGCATTAATTGTAATAACAATGCACTGGTGTCTGAAACATGTTCCGTAGTGCTATTCGGCAGTGCATTTGAAACGGCAATATTCGCATTTTGAAAAGCAGAAAATGTGTCTTGACTTATTTGAGAAAACGATGAGGACGCAAAACCTGAATCTACAGTATTTGCAAGATTGTGTCCTGTCATTTCGGAATCCTGAGGCGAGCTGTTGCCGACCGATCGATCGATAATACTTCCCTGTTCACTATTTGTTTCACTGTCTACGCCATTATTTGCCGCCCGCTCCATTTCCCTATGCACAATTACCAAATTACTACTTTGAATGTCTGTTAATTCACTACACAGTCGTGCTGATAAGCTACGCTCGTCGTCACTATTATTTCTCAGTTTATTTTGGAGCCTAGTGTTAAGTTTTTCACACTCCATTATTGTCACAATATATCACACGATAACACAGAAAAGCACAATTTGAAGATCAAAATAAGAAAACATATTAACATAGCACTGAAAATAATATATCGTTAATTGCAAGCGCAGCTGCGAAATACTTGGTGCAAATCTACATGCATGCCACAACTGTTTTACTGTACAACAATGAAAAACTACAACTACAAAGGAGATACTATCTAAACTTACGCGCTAGCAATACACAATAGCTACACTAATTACACAAACTACAAGAAAAAATCAGAAGATTCCAGTGAGGTATCCTCGGCTAAGGGTCGACATGTGGAACGTCCCCTTAGAAAATTTAATGAATTACTGTGGTGATAAACGTCTTACATTATTTGATTTTCAAACAGCTGAGCAGAACTGAACGTACTCAGACATTTCACTCTTTACCTATTCTGATTAACACTAAACTGACACAATATTTTCAGCGCAACGCAATCTGACTTTCAATAATCCCTACAAAAGAATGGCCCTGACTAACATTAACCTATACCTTTCACAAATCACTTACCTCACAAAAATCTTCGTTACTCGAACTACTCCAATACAGCGAGCGCCACTACTGCCAGCTAAAAAAAGATTCAAACTACTGAAGGCACTAACTACTGATAGGCATAGTTAGCAAATGAAAGATTTTGATAGAGAACAAACAATGTATTTACCTTAATAGTGTTCAAAAGTCAAAATATATATATGTTCATGATATCCAGTCTTACAAATTTACTGTCTCTGTCCAGATCATCCGCTCTCAAAACTCTGCCATCTCACTTCCCCACATCCACCACTGTTGGCGGCTCACCTCCAACTGTGCAACGCTACGCGCTGTTAACAGCCAACTGCCCAACACTACAATAGCCAACAACAATGCAAACCAGCCACAGACTGCACAAAGCACAGCCAGTGATTTCCATACAGGGCGCTACGTGGCGTTACCAATATAAAAACCTAAACAGCCTACTTACAACCGCCAAGGTCGCTGATGTTCCACTTGTCGAAACCATCGGGGATTTTCCGTTGCCCAATAGTGCATAGTATCCCGGTTTACGTTACCGCTGTTGGTGAATGACGCTTCGTCGCTAAATAGAACGCGTGCAAAAAAATCTATCATCACCCCGTAATTTCACTTGTGCCCAGTGGCAGAACTGTACACAACGTTCAAAGTCATCGCCATGCAATTCGTGGTGCGTAGAAATATGGTACGGGTGCAATCGATGTTGATGTAGCATTCTCAACACCGACGTTTTTGAGGTTCCCGATTCTCGCGCAATTTTTCTGCTAGTGGTGTGCGGATTAGCCGCGACAGCAGCTAAAACACCTACTTGGGCATCATCATTTGTTTCAGGTCGTGGTTGACGTTTCACAAGTGGCTGAACACTTCTTGTTTCCTTAAGTAAGGTAACTATCCGGCGAACGGTCCGAACACTTGGATGATGTCGTCCAGGATACCGAGGAGCATAGATAGCACACGACCGTTGGGCATTTTCATCACAATAGCCATACATCAACACGATATCGACCTTTTCCGCAATTGGTAAACGGTCCATTTTAACACGGGTAATGTATCGCGAAGCAAATATCGTCCGCATTGGCCGAATGTTACGTGATACCACGTACTTATACGTTTGTGACTATTAAGGCGCCATGTATCACAAAGCGAAAAAAGTGGTCCAACTAAAACATTCATATTTCTTCATGTACTTCACGAATATGTAATTAAAAATGGTGGTTCCTATTTTAAAAAATGCAGTTGGTATCCGTTTGGCCTATGGCAGCACCATTTAGCGGGCCAACCATAGCGCTATCTGGTTTCCCCCTTCAAGCTAGACGAGTTTCGTTCTATGTAGTTTTTTCGTTTGATGCTTATTTCGTGAGATATTTGGCCCTGTCACTATCAATGGACCAACCTGTATATGAAGTCTTCACGGGTTGTCAGCCGGGGAGCGTCGTCGTCTCGTAGCAACGTTTCGATGGGATACGTCTCCATGATCTTCAGGCTGAAGATAATGGAGACGAATTCCATTATCTTCAGCCTGAAGATAATGGAGACGCATTCCATCGAAAGATTGCTAAGAGACGACGACGGTACTCGGCTGACAACCCGTGAAGGCTTCATATATGAAATTCACCGAGAAAGCCTGCACTCACATATGCTCAGTTTTTGTCATTTAGGAGCATATATTTCCGTTCTAAACCATGAGATTTTTTAAAAAATTCTGTGCTAGGAACACAATATCGCATACTAAGCCGTCCGGCATCTTTCTTCTTACCTATTTCGTATGGGGATACATAAAACCGTCGTTAGGATTTGTTTATGGAACCACAGCTTAAAAAAGGGAAGAAACTTTAAGGTTCAGCTCCCCGTCGACATCGAATTCATTAGAGACGGAGTACAGGTTTGGCATTTTTCAAGGATGGGAAACAAAATCGGATGTTCCCTCTCAAGGGAGTCAATCTGGCATCTGCCTGGAGCGATTTAGGAATTTCACGTCAGACGGAAATCTGGATGATCGGACACCTATTTGATCCATCATCCTTCCAAAGAGACTCCCAATGGACACACACATGATAGTAGGGGAGTTCAATAAGTAATGCAACACATGTTTTTCTGAAAGCAGGTTTGTTTCATTCCAGTATGCCATGCTATTCCCCATTCTTTTGGCTACAAAACCATTTTTCTCAACATAATCTCCGTCCAATGCGACGGGTTTTAGGCCGCCTTCCTGGGAGGGCCTGTACACCCGCGTGGTACCACTCTACTAGTCGACGACGAAGCCAACGCCTTGCTGCATCAATAACCTCTTAATGTTCCACATACAGCTTCCCGCGGAGTGCATTCTTCATTGGGCCGGACATTCTGAATTGGAAAGGTGCGGGATCCAGGTTGTAGAATGGATGAGGGAGAACAGTCTAATGAAGTTTATGAGCTCCTCTCGTGTCCACAAACTGGCGTGAAGAATGGTTATGGAGAAGGAGAAGTTCGTTTGCATTGTTATGGCGACGAACACGCTGAAGTCTTTTCTTCAGTTTGCTGGGGTAGCACAATACACTTGAGTGTTGATCGTTGTACCATGAGAGAGGACATCAAACAGAATAATCCCTTCAGAACACCAGAAGAGCGTCACTATGACTTTATCGGCTCAGGGTGTGGCTTTGAACGTTTTCATCGGAGGAGAGGGTGGCTGGTGCCACTCAATGGATTCCCGTTTTGTTTCCGGCTCGAAGTGATGGACTCATGTATTTCTTCAAGTTAATTTTAAATTCTTATCTCTGGTTTGGGAATCATACAACGGTATTTTGTATCTGTAAATAGAAGTAATCTATAACGTACTTAAATGAAACAGTGTATCCTAGCAGAAACTAATAACTGACTTGAATGGCAATCCTTTCTTTAGTTTGTTTGTTTCTACGTTTTGCCCCCGCAAGGACAGCGTTTGAACTTGATGGTTTCTTATCCTTTAAAAACCTCTTCAGAGTTGGGTATCTTTATTCTTTCATTCTTCTGGCCATCTCTTTCCAGTCTTCATCTTAAGCTTGTCCGT
The DNA here is from genome assembly GCF_021461385.2 of Schistocerca piceifrons. Classification (NCBI taxonomy): domain Eukaryota; kingdom Metazoa; phylum Arthropoda; class Insecta; order Orthoptera; family Acrididae; genus Schistocerca; species Schistocerca piceifrons. Next base: position 7,947,290 of record NC_060149.1, read on the forward strand.
GAATCCGTATTTCGTTCCTAGTGTTCCAAAGGCCAGAAAATTTACTTACCATTTTCTTCTGTGATGTTCATGTCTTGTAAGACTTCACTAGATTCATCTAATCATCAGACTTTGACCTTCTCTGAATTAATAATGCTGATTATCCTTTCTGCGTGTCGGTTGCTGACCATAATATACGATGATTTTACTAAGTGGGGACATAGTGCAGGAAACGATACCTTGGAGGATGAGGAACAGAAAAGGACATATGGGCAGAAATGCGTTAGAAAGGAGGTACACTCACCTGAAGGTGGAGATGAAGGACCTTGAACAGTCTACGTTTATGTAACTGGAAGCACACATGAGTACACACTAAGCAATTGCGAATGTTCTGTCTGCACTAGTGTCTTAGCTCCATACTCAAGAGTGCAGCAGTGTTTTCCATGACAACCGCCGCTATACGTGTCGGTTACAACGTGTGCAGGCCTTTTCCCTCGCGGACTTCCCTCTACGCCGATCCTGTAGCTTAGACATCATGCGCCCGCTCTAGAGTGTTGAGCTAAAGCGGAAGATTACCACTTGAATCGTGTGTTCTCATGGCGCTTTCAGTCATTGATATCTGCCGGCCGGTGTGGTTCTAGGCGCTTCAGTCTGGAACCGCGTGACCGCTATGGTCACAGGTTCGAATCCTGCCTCGGGCATGGATGTGTGTGATGTCCTTAGGTTAGTAAGGTTTAAGTAGTTCTAAGTTCTAGGGGCCTGATGACCACAGATGTAAGTCCCATAGTGCTCAGAGCCATTTGAACCATTGATATCTAACTGTCAAAGGTCTTTTATTTCAGCCTCCAAGCAGGTGTAACTGCCTTGGAAGGCATGTCCGGCCCGACCCGTAACCTTTCAGGGGTTTTTTCCTTAAGTCTATCCCTATTTAGCAAAATCATCGTGAATAAATATGGCCATTGGATTTCAAGTGTCTCTTGCGTGCAGTGTTAAAGAACGTTCCTATTTTCGTGTGTCAGATTTTCTCCTCCTCACCCTAAATTCTACTTCTTTCCACGGGGTTGTATTTTCCTAATTTTCAATTCCTACAAGCTTAGAGTTCCCTCCAGTAGCTATTTTTGAGCTATGTAGTGCTTCCGGTAAAAGGACTGACCTGCAATGCATCGATTTCTAGTTACACGTTACCAGTCTTTTGTTAAATTGTTTCCGTGAGATACTGAATGCCTTTTCAAGTTGGCTCTTTCTAGGTTTACTTTACTGTGCAACGCTGAAGTCAGTATGATGTCTCCTAGGTATTTGAAGGAGAATACCTATAAAATTGTCCCGTATTCTAAGAAGTTTCCGATCGAAGGTCGTATAGTCCAGAATCGGTATGCCAATCAGGCAAAATCGGCGTTTGCATCGGGACAATCACCCCACCGATGCTCCAGACTGAAGATACCCGTTTGGTAAGACACCGTGTCCTGCTGCGTGAAGAATTCCGTAACTGTCTGCTGTCCGACGGGAACCGTCGACACTTCGAGGCCTTTTTTTAGGATCGAAGGAGTGATTACCGCATGGGGAGAGATTAGGACAATAGGGCCGGTGCTCGAGTGCCTCCCACGCGAGTTGACGTAACTTCCGCGTTTCGACATCCGCGATACTGGGGACGTGCGTTATCATGAAGCAGCACCGCCCTTTGTCGCAGTTTTCCCAGACGTTTTGCCTTAATTTCTGCCCCATACACTTTGCCCGGTCTCCGATGGATGTCCACCGGTGTTTGTCCTTCCGCAGCCAAGAAAAGAATTGCAGCATGTTGGTCCAGTTTGGACGCGTTTAATATTTACTCACAGCACATCCGAAAGACACGGTAATCCCTTGCCTATATGTCAGTGTTTATGCAGGGTGAATCACCTAAAACTCGCATCGCAAATGGATAGTGCTATGGATTGGTAGTCAGAGGCTAGTAATGTTAGTCAATCAACAGATTATAATAATACTCAGGAAGTGTACTTTTTGTATAAGCATACACTTTTTTAATGGAAGGATGCGTATGGACATAACAAACTAAAAGCAGGGTAAATTACAATGTCAGTGTTGTCTGTTGCAGCATTCTAGTGCGAGTCGCCTACGAGCTCTCGTATTTTGAAAAGTTTCCACACCAACTCTTGTATAATACCTGTGGTAGCGCACACTAAAGATCAACACAAGTGTATACACTAGTTATGTGGATTCCGACCAGTAACGAGACAACTGACGATCATGGATTGTGTTCAAAACAACCACCGGCAGCGGCAATAGATGCTTCCAGTCTGGTATGGTACGACTGCTGCACACGTGCTAGCATTTCAGCGGAGATGTCCGAGAAGGCTGCAGTAATATGTCGTTGCACATCAATGGGTGTAGTCAATATGTCCTTGTAGACAGCGACTTTCAGCTTTTCCCACAGAAATAAGTCTGCAGGCGTCAAATCCGGGGAACGAGCCGACCGAGGTAGTACTTTCCGTCCAATAGACCGATTTGGAAACAATTCGTCATGACGTGCTATTGTACTTCGTCCACTATGGGCACAGTATGCAGAGGAACGTCTTCTAACATGCGTGTAAGTTGGTCTGTTAGGAGGCTGCGATACTCATGCGTTTTCAGGGTTTCGTCTACGAAAAGTTGGCATATGAGATGATCGTTCACTTTCCCACACCACACGTTTACACTCCATAGACGCTGGTGTTCCACCTGACTAAGCCAGTAGGGATTGTCAACAGACCAATAGTGCAAGTTTCAGCGGTGTACCTGACCATTCCTAAATGTGGCTTCATAACTAAACAATATATATGATACATCTGGAGTATTCTGTCTTAATGCCCACGTATAGAAGTTAACACGATTCTCATAATCATTTCCGTCCAGCTCTTGATCGAAAGAGATGTGATAGGAATGAAACCTATGTCGATCGAGAATGTGTGAGAACACTTGCCTGAGTCGTGCCACTTCCTCGTGCGATTGTGCGGGAGCTAGCGGGCGGATCAACTGTAACAGAACATTAATTTCACCGTCTTCTGTTTTCCTTTGTTTCCTTCTGCTACGTTGCCTGGGTGTTACACTACCACTTTCACTAACTGGTTGAAGAGGTTGATAAATAACTACCTTGATGGTAGACGCCTACTGGGATATCTTGCCGCATACATCGTACAAGAACGAACTGCTTTCTTCCTATACCCTCCATACATCACGAGCATGTAAGCTTTTTCTGCGTTGATAAATCTTATAGTCCACTCACGACCTTCTGCTCGCATTGTCACACACTAACTGAATAGCAAGTCGCAATACACTCAAGGAACACACAAGTACGCTGTAAGCATACATAACAACATCGTACCTAGAACTACGCAAGTTGAATGGCATAAACAGGCGTTGGTGCGTAAACTTTTCAAAATACGATATCTCGTAAACGACCCACACTACAATACTGCAAAACCATCACTGACGTTCTATTTTACCCTGCTCTTAGTTTGTTAGTGACAACAGGCATTGTCCCGCTTAAAAAGTGTATGTTTGCACAAAAAACACACGTTCTAAGTAGTATTACAATCTGTTTACTGGCTAACAATACGAGCCCCTGACTACCAGACCGTCCTATGAAAACCGGCATCAATAGCACTTTCCACTTCCGCAGTATCTGAGGTGCAAATTCTAGATGATTCAATCCGTATACCCCCACCGGAGTCATGCTACGTTGCATATACTCTGCAGCAACGCCCTCGAACGGATACTTTTAGACTACCCCTTTCACATCCGAAGTGGAACTTTCGTGCTGTTTTGATACAAATTTTCGATGTACTAGGTTTCCTCACAAATCATCTAGAGGCTTACCTCTGCCGCTGTCTTGTGCAGTTTTTGTACGACATATTTTGTTTCTTATTTAATCTTCATGATCGCTGCTAAATCTTCAGCTCCCGTTAAACATTTAACGTTGATTTTGCATTCATTAATTCTGATGTTCTAACTTTTAGTATCTCTTCTTCATTCTCTTATAATTTTGTCCAAAACTAAGTTAGACAATAGGAGAGAGACACTGTCTGCTTTTCGAATACGTGTACGTATCTGACAAGGCTCAGATGTTTCACCAATGAATTTTACTTTTGATGTTGTATTTGTAAGAGTCCTGTAATTAATTATCTGGTCTTCTTGTCGAGTCTGAGACCTTCTAGAGTATCAGAAATAGTCTTTCTGTCGGCAGAAGCATAGACCTTCTCAGATTCTACAGATATGATAACCACACTTGCACGTCGGTGCATAATATCGTCTATAGGCTCCATATCGCCGTTTAGCTCATGATCAATGCTTCCTCAATCGTGCTTGGTAGTTATCTAGCAAATGCTCGTACTGTTGACCATAGAGAGCTTTCGAAAGATTTTTGATGTGACTGCTAAAAGAGATAAGCATCAGTGGTTGTTAGGGTCTTCACTGTACTTCTTCGTATTCAGTGTATGTACCAATGGACGTTTCAAGTCCTGTGGAGTCAACCCTGTTGTTCAGATCGCCGTAGAACACGTCCTAATTTCCTCTTCACAGCCGTAATGCCGTTTTCACATGTTGCTTTGTTCTTCCTAACTTACAACATCTGACGTTTCCAGATTATGAAACTGCATTTGCACGAGTTTTCCAGAGGGAATCTTTCTTTCCCTGGAACACTGTTGAGTAGGTCTTGAAAAAGAACTCAACCTGTATTACGCAGTTCTCTTTAATATCCGTCCATAATGTTCCACTTGCTCTTCTGGAGACATGTTAATGGTGGCTCGTGACTAGGAGGTTCTCCATGAAAGTCCTGCAAATATTTTTAGTTTGGCTTTTGAGGAAGTCTTGTTTTGGAAGAAGTCTTGTTCTGTTTCTAATAACTCTTTTTTTGTCGTAAATCTATTTTTTGCGGGTTGCTTTGGAAGTAATTTTCAGTAAATGAAGAGGAGACTCCAATGTTACAGCAGATCTCTGTCCGTTCTGTCACTCCCACGGTTTATCACAGATTGTGACCCACCATATATGTTTACACCGGGAGGTTGTAATTAAGCTTTCCCTATTTAACACGTAATAACACGGAAAATAATTACCACACGAGGACTAAAGTTGGTAGCATTAGTGTCAAGGACGTGGGGAAGAGAAATAATGCAGAATCAATTCAAATGCAGCACTTACAACGTTCTGGTACGGTACATCATACCATTACATACCGTACCATTACTACTACAACAGGGGCTCAATATGGCGCCCATTAGTGCCCGTCTGAAAGCGCAGGATTGAATTCTGCACAGCAGAACGAAGCATGTCCGTAGATGTGCTGGCTACCGCTCGTGATATGCTGCGCTTCAGATCAGCACATGTGTGAATGTTCCCCTGATAAACCCTGTCCTTCAGGTAGGCCCACAACCAGAAATCACAGGGAGTGAAATCAGGTTATCGTACCGGCCAAACATTTGGAAACGCTTGGATGATAATTCTATAGCTTCCAAACGTGTTTCGAAGAAGCAGGTGAACTTCACGAACGATGTGCGGTGGGGCTCCATCTTGCATGAAAACTGTTGAGTTCAATGCGTCTCTGTCCTGTAGGACGAGTATGACACGCTGACGAAGCAAATCGCAGTAACGCTGGCCAGTCACACTGTACGTCTTTGGTCTTTGAGCGCCAACCAATGATAAACGTAGCCGTGAAGCCACGCCATACGGTGACACATTCACCATACAGAGGAACTTCATGCACAGTGACTGGAGGTGAAGATCCCCACACTCGGCAATTCTGTGTATTCACCTCATCCGTCAGGGAAAAATTAGCTTCGTCTATCTATAGGATGATCCAGAGAAAGTCCCCTTCAACTCCAATCCTTGCGAGAAAGTGGAAAGAGAAGTCAACAAGTCGTTGTGCGTCCTGTGATGCAAGCTGCTGTACAATATGGATCTTGAACGGATACCATTTGAGAATGGTTCGGAGTACCTTCCGTACAGTGGACCACGGGATGTTCAACTGTCATGACACAGCACGCGCACAGCCTGACGATCGGAAATTGGGCGCAGCGTTGTCTGCCATAGCAACAGCGATTTCATCAACCACCTGTGGTGCAACCGGTCGCCGGCCTCTTCCCGGAGCGAAGACCACTTCTGCAGTTGATTCGAACTTCTTCATCATGCTCTGCACAGCAGGTGGAAAAAAAAGATCCGCCCGCAACCCTTTCAGCCGGTGATTTTCTCGAAGTGCAGCTGCAGCCTTACTATTGTTTTGATAATACACTATGTGATCAAAAGTATCCGTACACCTGGCTGAGAATGACTTACAAGTTCGTGGCTCCCTCCATCGGTAATGCTGGAATTCAATATGATGTTGGCCCACCCTTAGCCTTGATGAAAGCTTCCATTCTCGCAGGCATACGTTCAATCAGGTGCTGGAAGATTTCATTGGGTTTGGCAGCCCATTCTTCACGGAGTGCTGCACTGAGGAGAAGTATAGATATCGGTCGGTGATGCCTGGCATGAAGTCAGCGTTCCAAAACATGCCAAAGATGCTCTATAGGACTCAAGTCAGGAGTCTGATCAGGCCATTCCATTACAGGGAACTTATTGTCGTGTAACTACCCACCACAGACTTGCTCGATCGTGTTGAAAAATGCAATCCCCATCCCGGAAATGCTCTTCAACAGTGGTAAGCAATAAGGTTCTTAAAACATCAATGTAGGCCTGAGCTGTGATAGTGCTACGCAAAACAACAAGGGATGCAATCCCCCTCCATGAAGAACACGACCACACAGTAACACCAACGCCTCAGGATTTTACTGTTGGCACTACACACGCTGGAAGATGACGTTCATCTGGCATTCGCCATACCCACACCCTGCCATCGGATTGCCACATTGTGTACCCCGATTCGTCACTCCACGCAACGTTTTTCCACTGATCAATCGTCCAATGTTTACGCTCCTTACACCAAGCGAGGAGCCGTTTCGCATTTACCGGCATGTTGTGCGGTTTTTGATCAGCCGCTCCACCATGAAGGCCAAATTTTCTCGCCTGGTCGGAGGTCTCTGTCAGTCAACAGACGAGGTCGGCCCGTAAGCTTTAGTGCTGTACGAGTCCCTTCACGTTTCCACTTCACTATCAAATCGGAAACAGTGGACCTAGGCATGTTTATCAGTGTGGAAATCTCGCGGACAAACGTATGAAACAAGGGACACCCCATCACCTGACCACGTTCGAAGTCCGTCAGTTCCGCGGAGCTGGCCGTGGTGGCCGAGCGGTTCTAGGCGCTACAGTCTGGAAACACGCGACCGCTACGGTCGCAGGTTCAAACCCTGCCTCAGGCATGGATGTGTGTGATGTCTTCAGGTTAGTTAGGTTTAAGTAGTTCTAAGTTATAGGGGACTGATGACCTCAGATGTTAAGTCCCATAGAGCTCAGAGCCATTTGAACCATTTTGAGTTCCGCGGAGGGCCCCATTCTGCTCTCTCACGATGTGGAATGACTACTGAGGTCCCTGGCATGGAGTACCTTGCAGTAGGTGGCAGCACAATGCACCTAATATGAAAAACGTTGTTTTGGGGGTGTCCGTATACCTTTGACCACATAGTTGTAGATCTTCACTAATAAGGCCCTTCTCCTTTTATCCATTCTCATGTTGACACGTCAAGTGCGCTGCGACTGGTCAGGTGTATAATAATATGAATCGTGATGACTGATGACTGCACCGGGTGGATATACACTCCTGGAAATGGAAAAAAGAACACATTGACACCGGTGTCTCAGACCCACCATACTTGCTCCGGACACTGCGAGAGGGCTGTACAAGCAATGATCACACGCACGGCACAGCGGACACACCAGGAACCGCGGTGTTGGCCGTCGAATGGCGCTAGCTGCGCAGCATTTGTGCACCGCCGCCGTCAGTGTCAGCCAGTTTGCCGTGGCATACGGAGCTCCATCGCAGTCTTTAACACTGGTAGCATGCCGCGACAGCGTGGACGTGAACCGTATGTGCAGTTGACGGACTTTGAGCGAGGGCGTATAGTGGGCATGCGGGAGGCCGGGTGGACGTACCGCCGAATTGCTCAACACGTGGGGCGTGAGGTCTCCACAGTACATCGATGTTGTCGCCAGTGGTCGGCGGAAGGTGCACGTGCCCGTCGACCTGGGACCGGACCGCAGCGACGCACGGATGCACGCCAAGACCGTAGGATCCTACGCAGTGCCGTAGGGGACCACACCGCCACTTCCCAGCAAATTAGGGACACTGTTGCTCCTGGGGTATCGGCGAGGACCATTCGCAACCGTCTCCATGAAGCTGGGCTACGGTCCCGCACACCGTTAGGCCGTCTTCCGCTCACGCCCCAACATCGTGCAGCCCGCCTCCAGTGGTGTCGCCACAGGCGTGAATGGAGGGACGAATGGAGACGTGTCGTCTTCAGCGATGAGAGTCGCTTCTGCCTTGGTGCCAATGATGGTCGTATGCGTGTTTGGCGCCGTGCAGGTGAGCGCCACAATCAGGACTGCAAACGACCGAGGCACACAGGGCCAACACCCGGCATCATGGTGTGGGGAGCGATCTCCTACACTGGCCGTACACCATTGGTGATCGTCGAGGGGACACTGAATAGTGCACGGTACATCCAAACCGTCATCGAACCCATCGTTCTACCATTCCTAGACCGGCAAGGGAACTTGCTGTTCCAACAGGACAATGCACGTCCGCATGTATCCCGTGCCACCCAACGTGCTCTAGAAGGTGTAAGTCAACTACCCTGGGCAGCAAGATCTCCGGATCTGTCCCCCATTGAGCATGTTTGGGACTGGATGAAGCGTCGTCTCACGCGGTCTGCACGTCCAGCACGAGCGCTGGTCCAACTGAGGCGCCAGGTGGAAATGGCATGGCAAGCCGTTCCACAGGACTACATCCAGCATCTCTACGATCGTCTCCATGGGAGAATAGCAGCCTGCATTGCTGCGAAAGGTGGATATACACTGTACTAGTGCCGACATTGTGCATGCTCTGTTGCCTGTGTCTATGTGCCTGTGGTTCTGTCAGTGTGATCATGTGATGTATCTGACCCCAGGAATGTGTCAATAAAGTTTCCCCTTCCTGGGACAATGCATTCACGGTGTTCTTATTTCAATTTCCAGGAGTGTAGTTGGAACTAGACGGTGGCACTGTAACGCATAGAAATCATGCACCCCATACTCTGGACATTAATGCTACCAAGTTTGGTACTGGTACGGCGATTAGTTTCCGTGCTATAACCTATTGAACATGTAAATTAATTATAACCACCCGGTACTTTATTGAAGGCGCAGATTCTGATCTGAAGTTTACAGTGCGTTCCATAGTTGTGTTTGGTCACTTGGATCGTGTTCACGTACATCCTTCAGGAAAATTTCGATGTTCTATTTGAGATAATCACCATTTACTGTTGGAAACAGCTTACTAGATTTGTTGGCCTGGAATTTCACCCTGATTTGTGTTAAGTAGTGATGTAAGTCAAAAACTTCTCTCCATACTCTAAAGTTTCAAGCATATTTTTTTCTGAAAACTTCAGCATTATAGGTTTGGAATTCCCTTAGTAAAGGGTGTGGAGAGTTTCAGTATTTATTTTTATATGATGGTCATTCAATACGAATGGACATGAGTTTCAAATCAAAAGTTTTATAGACTTTCTATCAAATTGCATATGACATTTATTCATTATTGCAGGATCTTTCTGACATTAGTTGCATTATGGACGGAAATGTTACCTATTGATGACACATCGAAATTTATGCCAAACAGGGACTCGAACCCGGATTTCCAATTTGTCGCAAACGGTGGCCTTAATCACATTTTTTCTTTTTTTTAGGAAATGGAATAACAAAAAAAGATTTTCTTGCCACCGCCATTTGTGTCCTAAGGAAAAAACCGCCCCTCTTCATGCGTTGGCGCCTGTCTCTGGCTATCCGAAGCCAACTAACCTAACTAAAGCGGGGTAGGAAACGAAGGAGAATACACAGACGAGCGATGAAAATGAAAGTTGTTTTGTAGAGGCTTTTCTTTATTTTATTTCATTGTATTTGTAATAATTTTCCTCAATTATTTCTTCTTTATTTTATTTTATCCTTTATTTTTGTTTTATTTTATTTTAAGAATTTTTAGCATATTGCAGCAGGTCAGTGCCAACGTAGTTGCCGCTGCCAACCGATTGCGTTGTGAAGTGATGCCGGGGCTGGCCTTCATTTAAGTAGTTTTAATTCGACATGGCCGGCCGCGGTGGTCTCGCGGTTCTAGGCGCGCAGTCCGGAACCGCGCGACTGCTACGGTCCCTGGTTCGAATCCTGCCTCGGGCATGGATGTGTGTGAGGTCCTTAAGTTAGTTAGGTTTAAGTAGTTCTAAGTTCTAGGGGACTGATGACCACAACTGTTAAGTCCCATAGTGCTCAGAGCCAGCCAATTCGACATGGTTAATTTTTAATGTTGACTGTGCCTTATTCTGCCATGTTATAGTAATTTTATGTTTCTGAAAAAGGCTAGATTATTCTAGCCGAAACCTGGGTAAAGACCAGAAAATTTTCTCAACTGAAGCGGATTTTTCAATATATTTTTCAATATATTGTGGTATTTTACTTACCAAAATTCAAAGAGCCGCTCGCGCCTCCGGACGATGGAACACCCAAACGTGTCTTCTCGAAATTTTAAAAAGTTATTCCGTTTGTAGTTCGTTCAGAGCATCATGTCGGCAAAATAAGCATCACATCTCATGGCTTGGACGTTCCAGCTGGAAGGCGGGTCATGAAAGGCGCTCCGTAGAAAACTGGAAAATAACTGCCTCTATCTAGGGTTGCGAACAAGTGCATAGTGTCGATCATTAAGGTACGTCCAAATACCCAGTTCCGACTTCTCGCCGGGGCCAAAAAAGTAGCGAACAGTATGGCCGTGTATCCAATTCATAGCGTTATTTTTCGTTGTAGGGTTATGAATCACATCTGGGAATAAAAGTGAGTGGAAAGTATTCTGAACGGGTGTCTGACGGGTAAGGAAAGTCAAAATATCCTGCGTTAGCCTCCAGACGTCAGATGACGGACCACATGAGAATCGGTGTCGTCCATACACAGTGAACACACAGAGGTGTACCAGCGAGGCGTATGTAGTGGAAACGAAACTGGTTGACCCGTTTGCCATTGATGGTTATATACAAGACGGACAGGACGCTGGTGTCGAGAAAGCCTGCATGCACTGCTTACCACACACGACGCCATATGATCTGCGGAAACTTGTGTTCGATGAGATTGGGGGCCAATACATTTGTAATGCGTCGTGTACTGTCTTTGTATGGAGTATTCGTGGAGGTGGTAAGCAGTGGAGGATGTAACTTAATTCCAGAAAGAATTGACGAAAGTGATACAAGAGGGATGGAATGTCTGATGACATGATTGGGGCTGACATGGAGATTGACGTATATACATGTAAAAGCAATCCAGTGAGGCTCGTTGGGCAACAGCGCTAGATTTTCAGTTGTGAGCTAACAAAAAGTGCTGTAACTCAGTTTGGCACATGAAATAAGCCAACCCCACCACGCTCCAGTGGGATGACAAGGGAATAATACTGAACTTTAAATAACACTCCAGTACAGACAATGGATTCCATCGCCATCAACATACGATGGGATAGGGTAATCGGGACCAGGAACACTTATGTTGTGTGCAGGATGGGAGAGGCATGGTAGATATTCACGTACTGTGCACGCTGTACAATGTCGAGGAATCTAGGCCAGTAATCCACGAGGTCACCCCTGATCGTCTGAAGAAGACGTCTGCTATTTTTTGCCCTCAAACGACGGAGATCATTCATAAAATCGGTGCCCAAACAGCGGACACTGGTGCCCACACTTACAGGAACGACACATCTATCAGGTACGCCTTCACCAATGAGCAGAACCTGCGATGTGGAAACGTTAAGAGAACTGCCAGATGCTTCCCCATATTTCGCCACCCATGTCAGAGCTACATGGACATCATATTCGGTGCGTAGGTAGAGGAAAGGTCTTCAGCATAGGCCATGCAACAGAAGTGGTGCCCACGCAATATCAGGCCCACCAGGCGTTGGCTAAGTCCCTGGAGTTGGGGTTCTAACGCCAAAGCATACAGTATCGTGGAAAGTGGGCAACCCTGTTGGACAGATCGCTAGAGGTGCAGTGAGACGGTCATTATAGAGTATTCTTGCAGTCCCGCCGCTCATGGGACGCATTATCACTGTTAGCATATGAGCTGGAAAACCCATGTTGTGGAGGACGTCTTCAAAAAAGTGTGTTCGATACGGTCGAATGCCTGACAGAAGTCAAGCGATGCCAGTGCTCCAGTTAGATATCGCGACTGGGCGAGTGCGATCATGTCCTTGTAACAGCAAAGGGACATTATAAATATTGTTGTCATCACCTAGCGAAGCCTGATCAAGGGACATGATGTATATTACTGCCTTCTTGAGTGATAATGCCAAGAAACAGGTGAAAATTTCCATCTCGCTGTTGAGTAGAATGATGTGCCGGTAATCACAGATACGTGATCGCCCATGTGGCTTAGCGACTGGGATGATGACCCCATCAACGAAAATAGCAGGAATCGTCGTTATTGGGGTCATTAGTTCAAGGCAGAGGGACGTCCAAGTAGGTACTAACAGATAGCTAAGGCACTTGTAACATTCGAGGGGAGGCCGTCAGATCCTGGGAACTTATTGGCAGCTCTTACCTTGATAGCTTCTACGACTTCACCGGTAGTCACGTCTTCCTTAATTTCTTGAGCCACGTCCTCTGGCAAGTGGTGACGGCGAGTGTCGCTGCTTCCTCAATTTAGGTCAGGGATGTGAGACGGCAGTGTATGGCCAGGTGAAATGGGAATGGAAAGTGTGACCAGTAATGCACTGAGTAGTATATCGCTGTCCTTCCATACTGATGAGTTTGTGTATGAGAACTCGACGACGACGTCGGCATTCTGTGAGGAGGTGGTACATCAGTGGCGTATAGTGAGCGAGACGGTCATGGGTGAGGACATGACAAGGGTCCCTTCTATGTATCGTCGTGTAAGTGAAGTGATCCGCGCTTTAGCATGAAGCACTATCACGTGACAGATTGGAGAGAATTCCATCGAAGTACAGTCATGAGGGACTGCGTATTAAAAGTCCATGGTGCTCGCATGCCAAGCCTTGACGTCTTTGCCATATCCCACCATTGCCCTGCATAGAGCCAGTTTCGTTCAGGGTAGCCACCAGGAGAGAGTAGATGTTTAGGTGGGGCGACGTCGACGACAGAGGGCCCACGCACCCTCAGAAATCTGTCGGAGTGAGGGACAGTCAGGTGGGAAACGTTTAATTGCCACAGGCCACGACTGTTGGCGGCGAGAGCGACATTGCAAATGTAGGCCTCGTGATCGAAGAAATCCAGAACCCAAACTTCAGCATGTCGAGTGTCGCCAGCAAGGGAACATTTGAGGTATATATTGTCGAGCGACTGGATGAGTCAGCTATATAGTATGTGAAACCTGCGTGGATGTCATGAACCTAGGTCCATGTGTCTATAAGCTGATGTCAGTTGATAATGACAGAGGGGGCCACAAATGGGAAATGTTGCTGACGTTTACCAGCAGGACCTCGTGTGGAGTTGAAGTCGCCATCAAGGACCATTTCATCCAGGGGATCCTCAAAATGCAGCGTTACCTCATCAGCAAAGAATGTGTCCCGTTTGCGACATCGACTCGAGGCAGACGGTGCATTTACATTTAGGATGCGGACACCAAACAGCATGAGGGCCATATGCCTAGCATTAGGAAGGTAGGCTACATCTTCAGCGGCGAGCTCTGTGTGGAGGAGGATGGCCACTCCACTACTGTTGTCAGAGGTGTGGGAGATATGGGCCGTGTAGCCAGTGGGGGCGATCCCTGTGATGGGAATACAAGAAAAGTTAAGCGCGATTGCGTCGTAGACAGTATGAGATAGGGAAGTTTCGGTTGGTCCTGAAAGCGTGCTTGGGCAGCCGAAGTGGTTACGGTGGCCCCTCGTGAGAAGCGGGAAATCAAGGCTCGAATCCCGATCTGACTCAAATTTTCATGTGTCACTAATAAATAATATCTTCATACCTAATGCAGTTGACGTCGGAAAGATTCTGCAATAGGTAATAAATTCCATAAATTTAGTACAGCTTGAAGATCGTCAGCAGTGTCTGTTTCTACAGATGTTGTGAAAAATAAATTAGATATGCAGTGAAAAATCCACAGCGCCGGCAGACATTTTGAAGCTGGCTTATTTTCCTGCTGAATTCACTGAACCCAAGTTCCACATCTCAGATTATTCAGTGAAATATTTCATACAAGCTGTGTAGCTTGCGCACACATAACAGTAATGGAATTAAACAAATTTCCTTTAAACTACACGATGTTGTGAAATATCCGCAACACTGGGAGCATTTCTGAGCTGAATTATTTTCCAGCTACCTACACAAAGTCCACATTCCACATTTCAAAATACTCAGTTTAACATTCCCTATTCCATAAAAAACGTCGGCACACTTTTACAGAATCTTCTTACATACTCGTAATTCTGTGTCACATAAACTTAATAGGTCATGAATATACAAAGAAAGCTAGTATAATGTACTCGTCTAATTAGCTTGGCGCTGACTAATTTTCCAATATGGAACATTGCTATAAAATTAAGCCCGTCAGTTCTTTTGGGTAACATATTATTTCCCTGTCATCTCGTAGAATCTTCCAAACACGATATTTCGACGTCGTAACCCGGCGTTATCATCAGTCTCAGGGAACCCTTAACGAACATACCGTGTTACGCCGTCGAAATATCATGCTGGGAAGACGCGAAACACTAGCAGTACACCCGATTCTGCGAGATGACGGTTTCAGATAAAAAGATATTAGTTTTATATCTGTAATGTGTGGCAGACATCATCTTCTACTAATAATATTAATATAATGTAATTATTTACTATGATTATTAATATAATTATTTTGTCTTATATTTACAGCAGCACACAGTCCTTTTCTTCTACAATATGGCATTAATTTCTCCATTGTCCTCGTTTTACATGTCATTACATGTTTTCAATTCAATTAATGCAGTTTCAACCTTGGGTAAAGGAAATTATATAACCTATAGTTAAAAAAAGTATGAGACATACATACATATATACTTTCAGTCGATTACGAACGGTCGCTCTTCACAGAAACTAAATAACGTGTCGCTATACTACGAGAAATCTTTACATAGCTTGGAAGGTTTGCTTCGTAACATGCTAATTACTGATTTTAAATGATATTCTTTGGTGTCCTCTTATTTTTGACTTTTATTACTAACGACAAAGATCACACATCAAAGAGGAATTTACAGTGCTTCTGGATATAACAGTAGGTTAACTTGTTTTCTTCAAGTTTGAGTTTTTCTTTCTGTTACCTCCAAGATTGGTCTCGTGGAAAAAAAACAAAAAAAAAAACGGGCGCAGCAGAGAAGGCTTAAACATTTCATAACAATGAGAATAGCATAAAATTTTTACTTGCTTTTTTTCTCAAAATATATTGTTCAGAAGTAAGTTCTCAGCCAGTAATTTTGTTTCAGTCGACTGAAATACTTATACTGCTGTATTAACTTTAATAATGCAGAGTTATTACGTACAACGTCCAAGAGACAAATATGATGAGGAAAACACAGTTTCTTTAGTATAAAAAATTACCACATACAACATCTAAAAGCAAATGCGACGAGAAAACCCTATTTTCCTGCAAAAATTATTATCTTTTTAATGAAATGTTTTGATGCACTATAACGTATGGGGATACTCAGAAGCCTTTGTTAATATTTTTGTAAATAAAGTTTTAATGAATATTGTAACAGAAATGCAGTGCCTTGGCTTCAGAAAAGTCACGGAAGTATGCTTCGACACATAGAATATTAAGGAAAATACAAATACCACAAATTAAATTTTATTCTTGAGCTTAAAATTTAGTTTTAATACGCAGCATGAACATTTTCACGCAATAAGTAGCTTTCACCACCCACCTTGCCTGATGTACAGACCATGGAGCACGTAAAGGTATTTTATGACAAGAGAGATCACAGATAACACTAAAAATTCTATAAAATCGTCTCTACATGAAGTCCAATCAGAGTAGTTTGAACAAAATCGATGACTCGAGACACATGAACTTGATACAAATGTTCCTTGACCTTTCATCATCATTTCCTCCCAAGCTAGCGTGGCACTTTTATTCATTCTTAATTTACAAATCCTTGCCGCGTGGGGGAGCCGCGTGGTATAGGCGTCTTGTCGCGGCTCCTGTCCTCCTTCGGGCATGGGTGTGAGTTGTCAATAGTGTATGTTAGTTTAAGTTAGATTAAGTAGTATGTAGGCTTAGGAAGCGATGACCTCTGCAGTTTGGTCCCGTAAGACATTACCACAAATTTCCATTTTTCAAACCCACAAACTGTCAAAGGGAACCCACAGAAATAAGAGAAAATTCAAGGAAGAACCTCAGTTCACTCGTATGTATGATACCGTAACGTAGAGTCAATATCAGAGGAGACTTAATATTCAGCTACTGTTTGGTAAGTGGTATGCGTGACAACGCATCCTGCGAAACAGTGAGAGTGCTGTCTCGGAATACTGCTTAGAACAAATAGTTAGGAAGCGCAGTCATGATGGAAACATACTAGATCTAATGACAACAAACCGAACAGATCTGTTTGGGGAAGTCCGTACTGAAACCCTAATCAGTTACCATGAGGCGATTGTGGCAACAATGGTTACAAAAAGTACAGAGAACAATAGAAAAATTTGTTCAGCAAATTAGATAAAGAGGCAGCAGTATCACATCTAGAGGGAACATGAAAAATTTTGTTCTGGGCAGGCGCATGCAGGAGAACTATGGCTCAAGTTTCGAAGAATAATTTACGAAGCACTGGATAGATAGGTACCTAGTAGAATGGTTCGTAATGGGAGGTTCTCCCTATGGCATACAGTCTCTGTAAACAAACAGTGACTAGTACATGACGGCGCTATAGATACCGACATGCTAAACGAAACGCGTTTTACTGTCAAAGGACAGTACGTGAAGACTTCAATGAGTACTGTAGCAGAATGTCACCGAAAAATCTCTCACAAAACCCATAGAACTTCTGGCCATAGGTAATGGCTGTTAGTGGCAACAAAGTTAGTGGCCGGAACTCATGAATGACAAAGTAACTGAAAGGGACGGTAGGAAATAAAAGCGGAAATGCTGAAGTCAGTTTTCAAATATTCCTTTACAAACGAAACCCCGTGTGAGCTGTTTATTTTAATTATCGCAACATTGTAAAGAATATTGATATAGATCTTGGTATCTTTAATAAACTTTAATACTTTAATAAACGTTAATAAACAGCTGAAGTCGCTAAAACTGAACAAAGTCTGAGGAGTCCTTAAAAAATTCAGTAGTTAATTGGGGACCCTCTAAGCCCTACTTATAATCACAATATACCGTAGAGCCCTCGAACAAATCAGTTCCCAAGTAGCTGGAATAACGCAAGTTACCTTAGTCTACAATAACCCTAGTCTACAAGAAGGGTACCAGAAGTGATCCGAAAACTTTGACATCCATCTGTCATTGAATACTCGAACACATTCTGAGATCAGTAATAATGAGCTACCTTGAACAGAATAATCCCTCTGTGCCAAACAGCACGGATTCAAAAACTTATGTCATTCAAACCCTAAAAGCACTTTTGCGTATGACATATTGAAAGCCAAGGATCAAGGCAGTCAGGCCCATGCAGTATTTCTATAAGTCCGAAAATGATCTGACTTAATATTACACCACCATTTACTAACGAAAATGGGATCATATGGGATATGAAGCACATTTTGTGACTGGATTGCGTATTTCTTGGTAGACAGAGCACACCATGTTATCATGGACGGAGAACCATCGATAGTTGTACAAGTAACTTCAGGGTGTGCTCCAGGGAACCGTGTTGCGAACCTTGATGTACATGTTTTTTTTTTTTTTTTTTTTTTTTTTTAATTGCGGGCAACAGCAGCCAAATTTCCACATTTTGAATGAAATGATCCGCACTGACTGTAAAATACTTTTATTCAAAGTCACGACCGATTTCGCTTCAATTGAAAACGCTTTCTCAGGTGATGGATATTATTTTTAATAAATCGCAGTAATGCCTAGCCTGCTGCCGCTCAACCACCTTCCTGCTGGTGGCGCGATTTGGTTTTGCTACATGTTTATAACATAACAGGAATGATGGGGAGTGCCTCTAAGGCAGTTACCTTTCCCCTATGAATTGATAAAAAAGAATCTCTGTCACCTGAGGATGCGTCTTCAGTTCACGAGAAACCAGTCGTGACTTTGAACAAAAGTATTTTGCAGAAAGTGTGGGTCATTTCATTCAAAACTTGCTATACATACTGTGTAATAATGACGTGCCAGACAATATTAGAACTAACCTCGCGCTTTTCGCAGATGATGCAGTTACGTATAAAGGAATACTGCCTGAAAAATGCTGATTTTAAAATGCTGAAAAACTATAATTGACTTAAATATTTGTAAATGTAAAGCTATGTACTACGCAAAACAAAAACGTAGTATCTTAGGACTACAACATCACTGAGACGCAACTGGAATCAGTCAGCTCATGAAAATACATGGGTGTAGTAATTTTTACAGATTTGAAAAGGGATGACCACATAGAACCAGTCTTAATTAAGGCAGGTGTCAGAGTTCAATTCATTGATAGTATCCGGGAAGAGGCAATCAGTCTAACCAAAAAAAACTGTCTAAAAGAGAATTGCTCAAGGGCGTGTGACTCATATGAAATAGCACTCACGTGGGATAATGTACATATACAAATGAACAGCAGAAATGGTCACCAGTCTCTCTGAAATATAGCTAAGTATCATGGAGACGCTACAAAACCGCAACAGGCAGGTGCTTCAAGTTAGACGCCAGCTATCCCCCGAAAGCGTGCCGAGTTTCAGGAGGCAGCATTAAGTGAGCCACGTATGACTCCCACAGCGCCCACGAAGATTAGACTACACTAAATTACTGAGTGTATAGAGCACGGCTTAACAACTGGCCGGTTTTGAGCGCGAGTACTCGCGTCTGCTCAGGCACGCGCTCGCGAGCAGGTGCAAGGTCGCGGAGCAGGGAGGGTGGGGAGGGAGGGGAAATGCGCGCGCACGTATGAATAGGACAGCAGCGTCCCTATTGAATTCGCGCCGACTGTGTAACGTTAGAAGTACTACGATCAGCTCTAACAGTCACTTCTCTGGTTAAGAATCATGTCAAGTCGCCGTTGTGTAACCCCAACCATGCTTTCGCAGTTCAACCCCCGTAGGGAGGAATTCTATCTGTTTACAGAAAAACATGATGTTGCAAAATGTTTAGTGTGTCACAAAACGCTGAATTCTTTTAGGAAATTTAATTTGCAGCGACATTATATGTCGTACCACGTGAAAGACTACGGAAGTGGAAAATGTGATGGACCAGATCGTGCACAGGAAGTTATTAAACTTAAAAGGAAGCTATCCGAAGAAGATCTGGACGACGAAGAAAAATCAACTGAGGCAGCTCTCAGAATGAGTTACAAAATTGCTTTGCTTTTAGCAAAATCCCTGCTCCCCATCACTGATGGCGATTTAGTAAAAGAATGTTTGGTAGTTGCCGCGGAACATTTGTGTCCATCTGAAGTTGAACAGTTTCGGATTGTGCCATTATCTAACATGACCATTATGCGTCGCATACAGGACATGGCAGACGACGTCCAGAGCCAGCTTGCAAATATCCTTAAAGATTTTATGGCGTATTCTCTATCTCTGGCCGAAAGTGTTGATATCACAGGAACAGCGCAGCTTACCATATTTATTAGAGGTGTTAATAGAGATCTTCAGGTGAGGGAGGAGCTCCTCGATGTAGTAGCCATGAAGAACACTACAACCGGAAGTGATATTTTAAGTAGTGTTGAAGAAAGTGTTGAAAATATAGGATTGTCGTGGAATTCTTTAGTTTCAGTGTCTACAGACGGTGCACCAGCGATGACAGGGAAAAAATCAGGTTTCGTCGCGCTGTTGAAGGAGAAAATGCAAAAACTGACCGTGCCGAATGAAACAAGGGGCGTTCACTGGCTGATCCACCAGGAAAACTTATGTGCAAAGAGTATCACTCCAAAAAATGTGATGAGTGTTGTTTTTCGTGCAACCAATTATATAAGGAAGCATGGGCTACAACACAGGCAATTTAAAAGCTTTCTGCAGTATGTAGAAAGCCAGTATGGTAGCCTGCCTTATTACAGCGAGGTCCGCTGGCTTAGTCGTGGCGAATTATTAAATCGATTTTTTTGCCTATTAAATGAAATAAATATGTTCATGGAAATAAATAATATGCGTGTTCCTGAACTGAAAGAGCCTTCATGGAAATGTGATCTCGCGTTCTTAGCAGATTTAATCAGCCATCTGAATGCTTTGAACATTTCACTACAAGGTAAAGATCTGCTAATTACTCATTTCACAGATCGAATACGAGCTTTTAAAATGAAATTGACACTTTGCGTGAGTCAGCTGGAAACAGGAAATCTAGCTCATTTTCCTACATTATCATCCATGCAAGATGTTCACAAAGACTGTGAACGTTATTCACATGCCCTTAAGGAAGAATTTGATCAACACTTTCAAGATCTGACAGCATTAGACAGTGATTTTGATCTGTTCTCCTCTCCATATTCAGCGAATATTGAAGAGATTCGTCCTGAGCTGCAACTAGAAATTATTGACCTGCAGTGTGACAGAGAATACAGAGACAAATTTCAGAACAAGAAAAACATTTTGGAATTCTACAGAGGCTTCCCTCAGGATAGATTTTCTCGTTTGCACAAACTGGCGGCTACAATAATATCAGTGATCGGTTCCACGTATGTTTGTGAACAACTGTTCTCTGCAATGAAATGTAACAAGATGCGCCTGAGAAACGCATTGTCTGATCGAAATTTAAACTGCATGCTGCGCCTACAATGCATTAGAACAATTACTCCGAACATGGACGCAATTGTAAAGGGCAAAAAGTACAAGATAACCGAGAACCCCACACTTCAGTGACACCTTTTATTGTGTAACAGTTCACAAATTAATACGAATGTAGAGGCATACACTAAGCTAATAAAATTATGTGGCACGTGTACATTCTCCTTTACTTGTTTCATTTGTCGCAGTAATAATTCGTGAGTGATATCCCTGCAGGTGACCGCGGATTTACATTGACTGGCGGCAGCTGTTGTGTGCCCCACGTGACTCTCCCCACTCTCCGCTCTGGTCCGGTAGTGGGGGTAGCGGGCTCGCGCTGCTCCGTGCTCGCGCCTTGCTGCTCACAGCTTGCTCCACGAGCACGATGTTGTGAAGCCCTGGCATAGAGGAATTCAAGCCATCGTTCTCCCGGCGTTCCATATGCAAATGGAACGGAAAGAAGCCCCCACAAGTGGTACATCAGGTGGTACAATCTGCCATGAACTTCGCGATCGTTCGCAGAGCAGACATATAACTTCAGATGGTGCACCATAAATTGTACTAGGTGTCACATATTAAATATCTCATTAGGATGTAAAAGTGTACTACCATGCATGTTAATGTTAATGGTACGAATCGCCATGTCCAACATTTCCCTATTATTATACAGGTTGGTGAGAAATAGTCTGAGAAACTTGAAAGGGTGTGGCACGGTAGGTTGTGCCGAGCAATAATTGTTAAGGAAAATATACGATAGGTTGCGACTTTTCCGAGTTAATTAGCGTTGAAGTTAGCCAGTCAGGCCATTGCGCGCGAAGATTGAAGAGGCCCATCAGATACAACTAGTGTCAGTTGTTCTCATAGCGCACGAGAGTGATCAGCCTTTGGCTCGGATTCGATCCTTACTACCGCCCCATGTCTAATGATTGTATCGCTATCGTGGGTTTTAGAAAACCAAACGATGAACAAGTTTGGTGACACCGTCTCTGACGGGCCGCTTGAATTTGCGCTCCCAACGACCAGATTGCCGAACTTAAATATTAATCAACTCGGAAACCGCGCAACGTATCAAATTTTTTTCTTAGTAATTATTTCTCAGCACAACCTACCCTGCACCACCCACACGAGTTCTTTAGACTTTTTCTGACCACCTGTATATTTGATACATGTCTAAAAATCACATTCAGTCCTCTGGCACGACACTTTCAGTCGCTTCCACTAAATTAAGGACCTAAGCCTACTGATCTTAGATCCTGCAGTTGAGGCAGTTTATTGTACAGGTTAATCGTTTGCAGGTTAACGAGAGTCACGTAAACAGAACTGCGCTGTTTGATAAGCTGACAGTGAACACTTTGTACTCTGGAAGTCTTTGTCTGAAAGCGATCTCTGGGCCATATCCTCTTTGTATTTCTACGTGCGTTTCTTAATATAAAGGCTGAACAACACTAGTTACGAGATACATACCTGAAGCGTTCCTTCCGGAATGTAAGGCTCTTGTACTTCACTGCTTGTGCTTTTACACAGTCCATATACTAGTCGACTGTCTCTGCAATATTGACTAATACCAGACTTAATCTTCACTTAAAAAATCGATTTCACGTTATCGAATGCTCTTTCTCTACTTCCGAAGACAATAGGTGATGGTTTTCTTACGCCTACAGAACGTTTCTCCCAAATGATTGTGTGAAATAACTGACTGTATTTGTGACTCATTAAACTATAGACAAAGAATACTACCCTTTTACGTTTCGTGAAGTGCACACACACACACACACACACACACACACACACACACATTAAAATCGCATTTTATGCCCAACTGAGCGTTGTTCTAAGCCTAGCACCCACGTTCAGCCACACCTACTCCGTTCCTCAGTGTTATTTTTATATCACTATCAGGATCATGATTAGATGTTGCTGTCTGACGCTTACCTCCTTGACGGTTGGAGGATGACGTGGGATGGGCCTGCTCATCCATCGAAGCTGAGAATGAGGTTATACAGGGTGAACGTCAATAAATCCAGCAAACTGCAGGGACAGATTCCTGACCGGTGACTGGGAAGGGAGGAAAAAAATCCTATGAACATGTGTCAGGAAAAGCATCATTGACACGGAAGATGGCGCTGACTAATGAAAGTTCCTCTGACCACTTGCCGTGTGTTCTTTGTGTGTTGCAGGCTGCGTGATTGACGCACCATACTGTAAGCTGCAGAATGGTCCGGTAGTCATATCGGCAACAAGCCGATATGGTGTTTGTGAACGGCCAAACAAATGGAAACTGTCGAGAACCAGCACAACTGTTCCAAAAGAAGTATCCTCACAGACACCAACCACATCACCCAGCTTTCAAGCCGTTTTTGGCGTTCAGACAGACAGACTTGCACGAAGGCGGCAGATTGTGCGTACACCAGATTTGGAGGACCGGCTTCAACAGGATATTGAGACGAACCCTACTACAAACACCAAACAAGTGACCATCTAACATGGTGTTAGCCAAGGTACGATTATGTGTATTTTGCATGACAACCGCTACTATCCCTGTCACCCGCTACGAATGCCAGGATTATCAGCAACGAACTGCCCTCTACAGGAAGGATTTTGTCGATGGTTTTTACACCAGACCATCACAATTATGAGATTTCTGTCAGTAGACCTCTTTACCGACGAAGCCACATTTACCAGAACTGGCATCAGTCAACCTGCATAATCGTCATCTGTGGGATACAGACGATCCTCTGAGAATTGTTGAGGCATCTCATCAGCATCGGTTCAGCGTAAGTGTGTGGGCAGGAATTTGCGGCGACCACGAACTTAAAAAAAAAATGGTTCAAATGGCTCTGAGCACTATGGGACTCAACTGCTGAGGTCATTAGTCCCCTAGAACTTAGAACTAGTTAAACCTAACTAACCTAAGGACATCACACACATCCATGACCGAGGCAGGATTCGAACCTGCGACCGTAGCGGTCTCGCGGTTCCAGGCTGCAGCGCCAGAACCGCGCGGCCACTTCGGTCGGCGACCACGAACTTGCACCGTTTATTATTCCGTAACGTTTCGACGGAGGAACGTACCTGGACTTCCTACAGAATACTCTATCAGGGCTGCTTTAGAATGTGCCTTTGGCAATGCGACGGTTTATGTGGCTTCAGCATGAAGGAGCATCGCCCAACTTCGGCGTTACAGTTCCTCGACACCTCAACATCTTCCTCCGATGTTGGATAGTAACGGAGGCCCTATAGCATGACCTGCTATATCACTGGACTTCAATCCCCGGAATTTTTATCTCTGAGGGTATCTGAAAAGCGTTGTGTATGCTGGACAATTTCCTGATGTGCTTACCCTTCAACAGCGGGCTCACGATGCCTGTGACGCTATTCGGAAGAGGCCGGAACTTTCGAAAGGGTGCGGCAATCCATAATGCGACGTGTGAATGGGTGGATTGCATCCCAGGGAGGCCACTTTCAACATCTGCTGTGATGCAGCTCTGTAGTGAGTTACAGCACGATCTGTTGTTGTTTCAGATTCGAACCCTGCCTCGGGCATGGATGTGTGTGATGTCCTTAGGTTAGCTAGGTTTAAGTAGTTCTAAGTTCTAGGGGACTGATGACCTCCGCACTTAAGTCTCATAGTGCTCAGAGCCATTTTTTTTTTGTTGTTATTGCACCCACAGTGTCCATTTCCGCACACATTTTCGTAGGACCTTTTTTCTCCACTTCCAGTCAGGAATCCGCCCTTGCAATTCATAGGTCTTATTAATTTTTACCCTTTACAATAGGGCATTTTGCGTCAGTTGCGAGTAGTAGGAATTCCCGTGTAACAAATACTTTCAAAATCCCAAGTACTAGGTAAGAGTGGCCCATCTTCTTCCTTATAAGGAATATGTGCGGTATCGACGGAATCCTCATCGCCGTGCTCCACTCAGAGCTACGCGGGAGACGGTACTTTTAAACCGTCCGCCAGCACTCACTAGGCGAGTTCGCTGTTCATCGCTTGCTGTCCCCGACTGGGGCGCGCATACACGCCATCACCGAACGCGGAATCCACGTGCCCTTACCGCCTCCGGCTCTGAATGGCCAGCGCGTCCGCACTCAGAGCTTCCGCCCCGCACACTCACTGAATCTATAAACTAATATGAAGTTTGGTACGGAAGATTTCTGTGAGGAAATTACATCGTTTTAGCACGATGCTACTAACGAGGCAACTTCGCCTGCTCGTCATCACTGACGTCGTCCAGGTTCATGGTACATGCAGAGCCTGGCCAGAAATGAAAGTGACAAGTGGAAGTTCCAGATGAATAAGAGTTTAGACAAAACTGCATTTTTGCCGCTGGTTTGGCGAGAAGTGAGTCATTTATATTGCCGTAGTGTCCAATTACCGTTTGGCGCAGCGGAAAGAGTACGGTTTATTCGCCGTGTAAGTAACATCATACTGGCTTCCCAAGTAAACGTGTGAAATACTAGACGACTGCGTGCCAGGGGATGCCCTGAAGATTGTACTGTATACTGAAACCGGTAGCTAGTCGGCAAAATAAATAATTTACGAAATAGACCTAAATATATACTTTATCACTGTTGCATTCGTTGCTGTTCTACTGACTACATCTTACGAATATCTTATCTGACTGCATCAGCATTCAACACTGTTGCTATCAAGTACGTTACTCTCACTGAATACAACTCAGTACCACAGAAGAACCTAGAACACTTCAGTGGTATGTATATCGCAATTTATCAAGTGTACATGTTTGAAAGAAACCTATTAATGTGTTACAGGTTTGTAGATATCTGACTACGTTTATTGGCCACCTTAACTACTGACCCATGAAATGGATTTTAGACTTTGAAGAATATACGTACTCCTGAATTTATCCTTTGCCTGATACAGAAGTTAAAGTGAGCATAGTGACAGGTGCGTTGTTATTCTTTAACATTCCTTTTGTTTCTCTTCCTTTCCGATTCGCTGGAATTACGACGCACACACAGAAAAGTTCTGCCGAATAAAGTTTCCGGTCACGCTGAGTGGAACTCTTGAGACCACAATCTCCTCGCGGAGCGCGCTCTGCCTACCAAGTTTATCAACTTTTCCAAACTGCCGACGCACAACATAATGTGAAGGCAGCAGTCGTTGCCGTGCCTGTGTTAGCAAAAACCAATGGCCGAGAGAGGATGTGCGGTCGTAAGACAATGGAGCACGGAGTTCAAATGCCTGTCCGGATATACTAACTTAGCTTTATCGGGGTTTCCTTAAATCTCTTACCGCGAATAACAAGTTGGTTCCTCTGAAAATGCACAGCCGATTTCATTTGCTCTACTTATAAAATTGCTGTCATCGACGGAATCTTAAAGTATATTTTCCTTTCCCTTTACTTCCCCCCTTCATACTTTGTTCCCTTCTTTCTTTCTTTCTTTACAGGAGTAAACTTCTGTTTTTCTTCAGAACGCATGTATGTGACAACTAAGGATAAATCCATCTGAAACTCTTGAAATATTAAAACCGCATGCTGGCATTCAAAGCGGATCACTACCTTCCGCGAGGAACGCTAAACTGAGCACTCATGAGTTTCAAGCAGAGGCTGAACCCTACTCTTTAAGAACTAATGACACTATCTCGTAGTTATGCAAACCTCTTTCTGTAAATTAATAATCAGGCTTTCTCTTACTCCATAACATTTTCACTTACCTAGACGACTCGCAGATGATCATTCAATGGTTTCAGTTTTTCCGGATGTATACTCGTTGCTTTTAATCGGCGTAGGAACGGCTGGCTCCATTCAATAGCATATCCATAATGGGTGAGACTGTGTCAGTCTCAGTGACATGATAGCTCAGGAGTTTCCCCATGAAACTGTCTTGGTAATATCGAGGACATAGACTGCAATCACAGCTCTAGAATTCTTCTCGTTCTGCCTTAAAACTGGTGTGTAATATCAGCCCACGCGAGTCCCTGAGTCACAAATACTATAAAATCTGAATTTCTCCGGGCGTATAAAACGTGCAAACAACCGACGGAACCTCTGTGTTGTAATGTCGTCCCGAATGTCGATATTTTGACAGGTGAACTCCCTGTCGTTTACAAGTCACAAACGCAACGAGAGAGCTCTGTACAAGGAAATTTAAAACCTCGGTATGCGGTGCATATGTTGAAATACAACATACACAAAAACGCAAACTGTAATCACTAGTGCCACCACACAGCCATAGATGACCAATATAAGAAAGCAGTGGGTGGGGTAGCATTAACCTTGTCCCTCTTTTGTTTGACCAGGAAGAGAAGAGGATTCCAAGTAGAGTTTAAGAAAAACACCCCGTCTACGATTAGAGCCCTTTTAGGGTCTGTAAAGGATGATCTTGGTTCACGTTAGGCAGGTGTCTACCGTACCCTTTCATTTGTGGCTTTTCATACATTGGTCAAACCACCAAGACCGTCACGGACTGATGTACTGAGCATAAGGATCACACACGCTCACAACAGCACATCAACTTTCATATAACAGAACATTGCCTCAGCACGGACCATCTTACAGAATACAACAACACGGAGATTCTGACATCCACTACCAGTTACTGGAGCAGTTTTACTGAGAAAGCAGTTGTGATTAGATTAGCAAGTGGCCTTATAAATAGAGATATAAGTTTTTGCTCAAATTTTGCTGGAATGCTCCTCTCTCTTTAGTCAAACAGCAGAGGGAAAGAGCTAATGCTATTGGGATATCAAGGCCAGTTCGCGAAGAAGGGCAAGGGGGATAGGCAACCCGCAGTAGTAATTTAACAGGATCCATTTTGATCCATTTTCGGTGTCACTGATGACGTAATTTCCGGTGCTAGTGGGCTAGCTATATTAAGAGTCACTGACGATGTCACTTCTGATGTGAGCATACTAGCCCCTCCCTCCCCCCACACTTGGGAGACTGCCAGCGTGAGTGCAGATTCATGCTCATATCAGATGTCATCTTACACTTGGCTTTGAGAGGGGGGCTTAGTAATAATACATGAGGCATCTGAGGGTACTAGATGGCCGTGACCACGAATATCAGGTCACACATCCTGTCCACACACTCCTACCTTTCCCCCCGAACCTACTCGTGCACCAGAGCCACTGCCAGTGTCAGGTTACACTTTACCTTGAGAAGGGCTTCAGGTTGCACACGAGGCAGCTGCGCTGGGCATATTCTACATAACCTCTCACTTACTGCCCCAAACTGAGTCTACTGATAAGGACTTAGGGAACCCTCACATGCTCTCTGGGTGGGAAAACGATAGTCTCCTCTGGACGAAAGGGAATGGAGCTAGCCCCCCGCTTTCCTCTTCTCTTGCTTTTGTAATCAGAACATTAGAGTTGGCGGCTTCCTTCTAGTACTGGATACTGTAAGGAGAGAACCATCAGGTTTGTTAGAAACAGTAATTTTTTCGGTGAAGACAAATGGTTAAGAAATAAAAACAATGTGGTAGCAAATTAAGTTGTGGTTTATTAACAGTGTATGTCATATAGTTTATTAAGATTAATTTTAACAGATTTCTTCATTCTCTATATAAGATATTTACGCTTTAATCATTTCTTTCTGATCATTTTCTGTATTTACAGTGGCAGTAGGTGAAGATAAAATCGCACACACAAATATACTGACTGTCTCTCATATGGGATGTCGGGCCAATTTTCTCTGGTGCTTCAGCAGATATTTGCAATTTCGTTTTTGCAAGTTGTAGCTGCGGTCAGCCCAAACAAGTACAACTCATCACATCTCACACTACGACGTCTGGCATGGAAAGAAGGCGTCGGTTTGTTTCCCATTGCAAACAAAATGATTTTTAAATTATAATTTTATGTGTCCATTCGACAGAGCGGGACGAAATTAGCCTAGTGCGTTATTTGTTTTATCGATTCGTACTCACAGAAAGAGTAAAAAACGGAGAATCATCAGTACTCCAGCAGTGACCGAGCAGTGCTTCTGCATAGCGGAAGCGACCTCCGCCAACCAGGGCGGTGCTGTCGTTGCTGCAGTACTGTTTATTCTTTGTGTTTTACTGTCCCTAAGACATACCGATAAAACGAACATCGCACTAGACTAATTTGACACCTCTCTGTCGTACGGGACTGTAAACCTCCGCTTTGAAAATCATGTTGCTTGTGATGAGAAACAAACTGATGCTTTGCATCCACGACGGGGGCGTCACATGAAAAGACATGATGAGCAATATTTGTTTGGGCTGACTTCAGCTACATATTGCAAACCGAAATAGCAAATATATGCCAAAACACCACAAAAAACGCGCCTGAAAACTCTCGTATATACGATATTTACATGCATGCACGCTCACGCACACACACACACACACACACACACACACACACACACACACACACACACATCAAGCGGTTCACCCAACTATTCCGCACACACGTCCACAATAAATTAACAAGTCACAAACACAGTCACTCAATGAATAGTGTGAGTACGTGAGGGTCCTAGTTCCATCCCCACAGATGAACCGCTTGTCATCATGACGCGACTGTACGACTTTCAGCAGCAATGAACAATGTACCTCAAAGCCTCATGATAAAAAAAGGGAAATGATCGGGTGGCTTTGTTGGCTGGGAGGTCCCATCCGACGAAGTTCGGCCGCCGAGTGCAAGTCTTTTGTCAGTGGACGCCACATTGGACGACTTGCGTGCCGGTAAAGAGGATAAAATGATGATGAGGACAACACAACACCTATTCCACGAGTGGAGAAAATCCCCAACACGGTTGGGAATCGAACCAGGTCCCGCTGCATGGGATAGAAGCACGTTACCACTTTTTATTATATCGTTTTGTTCTATATTGTTCGTTGACTTTGTTCGGGTGGACGTCCGATGACACCCGTTCAGGTTGTTCATTGATCCGTTCACTCGGTTTTTTATTACAGAGGGTAGCTAACCCCCTGACCGAACACGCTCAGCTACCGTCCCGGCGTTACCACTCAGCTAACCAGGCGGACGCCTCATGTTATAAAGATTAGTTGTTGCACTACATGCGGAGTGGCGCCAACGAACAGCTCTGGTAATCTTCTATCGAGATAGCCTTTGAGACCGCACCACCTCTAGGTGGCACCTCAATCAATGCGGTATGCATAATCTTTGATCTGAGCCCCAAAAACTGTACAAATTGTGACCCATTTGCCTTATTTTTCATCAGACCTATAGGCTTCTTGTTTTAGAGTACTCTTCCATCGACCGCATATCCAGGCAAGTCAAAAGTTTCGGGATTGTACCTAATTACTTCATATGGATTGCAGCTTTTCACCGAGTAGATGAAACTGTCTGTATCGGTATAGAGTAACTCTGGATCAGCGAAGTTTGGCTTTGCAAACTCATAGTGAAAGCTGTACATGTGGAGTTTGTAGGAGTTAAGAATATACATACTAATATTGACAGGCTTCGTGAACTGCACTGAAATATTAACCATCTCCACAGCGACTAATCCTTTATTGAAGATGGTGGCCCACGTGAAATTTGGCCAGGCGATATAATCTCTTGCATCATAAGGTGTGTCCCAAAGGTGAACTAAGTAAATTTCACGGTATTCCCAAACATTTTCCACTGTTTTCCCAACAATTAAATTGTTAATGAATTTGTAATTTTTTTTTCAAAATCACTCGTAGCAGAAGCCCTATTTTCGGTATTTAAATCAATGTACTCTCTCAATCACTGTGACTGGTTGAATGAGATGCCACAGGTGATTCTGACAAGTTTCGTCCCCAATCTGAGATATTAATGGAGATTTCTGCAGTGTGGAATATATCTCTGCTTGTTCCATAACGTCAACAGATTGGGGACATAACCTGTGAAAGAGATTAGGTATTCCGTACACAGCAGCACCAGAATCCTCCACCACGTACGGGATCTTTTTCTTCGGTCTGCTGATTTTTCCTGTGGACATTTCTCGGAACCCTCCAATTGGCATAGATAGCTGTACGGCTTGCCTGTAGAGGTTGTTTGCATTCAAGTAAACGCAGTAGTGATACATGTGCGTTGCGTCCGTTGTCTGAAACAACAGACACCATTCTTGATCATGTAGCTATACATATGTATGATGAATTGAAACAGAAATTCTGGCACCGGCCGCAATCGCGCATTGAAATGAATTATTTGGCGACAAGTGAAAATTTGTGCTGGACCAGGACTCGAACAGCGATATCCCATTTTAAGCGAACAGCCGCCTTAACCGTTCGGCTATCCGAACACGCCTCCCATCCAACCCAAATTCCCAACTGGTCGCACACTTACTTACGTAGCGCCCCCTGTCCACCATAGTCATTGCTCGCAGCTTCTCGCTGATTCCCGCAAGAGTTCGGGAGAAAAAGTGGATCTACACGGAAATGATCTCTAATGGCCGGCAAGGCGTATACAGTGACACATATCTGTGGTGTCTTTTTTTCGGACAAGTCTGCTCATGGAGCTATTAGCTAGCTGGTAGAGGCGATTAAAGAAAGAGGCGAACTTGACAGACCTGTGGTCGGATCTCGGAATAATTTTGAACGCGATTAGGCAGCTCTAGAGTGTGTACCATTGGTTCTTGTGCAATGACAAGTTTAATCCTGTCTTGTAGGTTACATTGACGCTGGCGATCTTTATAAAGTCTATTTTGTACGTGCGGCAGTGCAGAAAATTGGTCCAGGTCAGCTAATAAACGTTTTCACAATTAATCTTCGGAGCAAAACATCGCGTAAATTAACTCGCGCACCAGGAACGCGTTGTTCCGGTGTCAGGTGAAAGAAAGATTGGGTGCCACCGCACCAACTCCCTGAGGACAAAAGGAACGAGCGTGTCCAGCATGTGTCTTGCACCCTTCTCTAGTGCCCAAAAGCTAAGTAACATAAAGTAAAGAAACAATATTTCCTGACACAACATGTAAGGACTCAAGAACAAGGTAAGGTTTAACCACAAAATGTTTAGCATCGGAAACAAGTAAGCAGTACAGTCCTGAAAGCTAAGATTCTCATTACAAATAATATCCGGAAGGTCTCTCAGATAACAGAAAAACAGTTAATACGAGATAGGAAATATTTCTAGCACACGTGCACCAGTGCTCCATTTTCTGTCAACATACTTCACAGGGATTTTACTTGTTCCAGGTTTTCCCTTCCAATGATGTGTTGACGAAATCTGCATGTCTGTCGACTCTCATCACTTTGATCTTTCATTTATCCCCGATCTATAATCTTCCCTCGTTCTTATAGCTCCCTCCCATATAAATTGCTGTTCTTTCTGTGATTCTCTCGTTCTATTATGTGCCTTGCTTTTCCAAACAATAAATACTGAAAAAGTGTTGGTGGCAAACAACTTTTTTCTGTAACACCTTTGCCATGACTCTTCCCGTCTGTTTCATCACCGCCAATCATTTATACCACCTCTAGTCTTCTGTACAGTTCCTTTATCAGTCCTCTGTTGTTCCAGTCCACACCATCATTTTTCAAGGGTTACTACGGGTCAACTCCGTAAAAAGTTTTTTTTTCACAATAAAGTAAACAAATGAGTATATGCCTATTAACTTGTAGAGCGCTCTTTCCTATCATCTTCAAACATCGAATGGCACCTCATGTTCATTTTAATTTCCTGAACCCAAATGGATTATTCACAACAACTTTTTTTCATTCGAATCTTCGAGTACAATCCTACACCCGGCATGCGTGGTGAGGTAGATGAAACTACACTTCGAGAAAGAATGAAAGGGTCACTTTCATGCAACTCTGTCATTTTCCCCCATTGCTACACTGAAGTTCGACACTTGGGTCAAAGGTGCCTACAACATTCCTCTGTAATGGTGAAGAAACGTGGCGCCCTACGACGTGACTCCCGAGACCCGCGCCGCATCAGACAGAAAGGTGTCAACCTAGGCAAAGAAAAGTCCAGAGCTCAGGAGTTCATGTGAAGTGTAATGTCGGTTAATGACGTCAAATTGACGCCAGATTTCCCCAAAATTCTACTCACTGCCACCGTTGACGTGTCGCACAATGGTCAGATCCTCATACCATCCCTTAACCCTAGCATTACCAACGTATTTTTTGTTACATGTAATACCAACGGGGGGGCCTCAAAGGCCCATAAAGAATACCACAATTTATTTTATCATAAATCAAGTTTATTTACTTCTGATACCTCTAATAACAATTCAAAATGCTTAGACATTGTTTTTGTATACTGGATAATAAAAGATG
This sequence comes from Schistocerca piceifrons, assembly GCF_021461385.2. NCBI lineage: Eukaryota > Metazoa > Arthropoda > Insecta > Orthoptera > Acrididae > Schistocerca > Schistocerca piceifrons. The sequence continues at coordinate 7,980,478 of NC_060149.1, forward strand.
TTATTATAATAGGAATAAAATGAACAAATCACGAGATTCAGTTTATATATTTTTTGGAATAATGTTTCAAAATAGTGTTTTCTTATAAAAACGACTTTTTTAATTCGATACACTACATGAAGCAAACAAAATTTACTGTCTCATTCTGCAACGCATTTTTCACACAACACTGTCTTCCTGCAGTGTTTCCCACAGACGTGTTTGTGGCACTGAGAGCAGGTAACAGTTGACTTTCCCAGCTTGTTGTACTTGATCTTTTTAGATGCAGCTTCTTGGCAGCATAGGTGGCACCGTCCACGTGTTCCTGGTTCTGCTGTTGAGGATGATGGTTCTACAGAGCAGCTGAGCTTCCGTTGTGTGATGCTTTCCATTGCCATTATTACTGGCTTCTGAAGTCCATACAAATTTTGTGCCCGTTTATCTACTTGAGATCTTATTAGTTCGAGACCTAAGTTAGTGATAAAAACTCTTCTGCGGTTTAGCAAATTCTTTTTCCAATTCGGAAAGTTGAGGAGGAAGAGTGAATATGCATTTATTGCTGCTATGTCAATGAGTGTGTAGAAGAGGGACAAAGGCCATCTTCTTGTTCCTCTCTTTGTGCTGTAGTGTCTTGCCATCTGGTCTATGGTGTCCACGCCTCCCTTTGTAGAATTATAAAAAAGATTTATGTTAGTCTTTTTTGAGTCTTCATTCAACACCCCTTCTGAGTGATAAGTTGAAAGCATCAACAGCAGTCGTTTTGGCTTCTCGCGGACTAGCGTTGATGCAAGAGTAACTGGTGGCCTCTGTGTCTGAGTGTCAGTATAAGCATAGATGGAAGAGTGTAAACTGCGGCCAGTTGTAGTCTTCAGCTCTTCAGGTATGTGTCGTCTGTTAGACTGTAGGGTGCCAACAAGTGTGAGGTGAAAATCATTCCATAGAGTCTCAGCAAGCTCCACTGAAGTATAGTACCGATCTGTGGTAACATTACGGCCTGATTTTTCAATAGGTTTTATTAGTCTCTTTACAATTTCCATCGGTCCATTTGAATGCTGTGTATTTCCTGACTTGCCTGTATAGATGTCCATGCTGATCACATATCTAGTCTCAGAATCAGACAGCATTCGAATTAGAATGCCGTATTTTCCAGGTTTTTCTTTTAGAAACACCTTGAATGGACAGCGACCACGGAACAAAGACAACATCTCATCCACTGTTGTATGTAGACCAGGAATGAAATACAATGGAAGTGAAGAATTGAAGCTTTCAAAAATTTCCCTCATTGGAGCAAACTTGTCAGTCTGGCGACGAATTTCTCTTGTGTTCTTATCATCAAACCTCAATATTTTAGTCAATTCGAAAAATCGGGTCCGACTCATTGATCCATAGTACACTTGTCGGCCCTGAAGCAAAGACCATAAATCTTGGACAGGTATCTTATTGTCATGATTTGAACCCATGATTAGCAAGAGTCCTATATAACAAAATAACTCATCTTCATCTGTGTGCTGAATACCTAGTCGAAAAGCCCCTTCATTTGAGTGTAGTTTTATTAGATTCATAATTTGAGGTGTAAAAAAGAGCTCTATAGCCTCTTTCGGAGACGCAATTTTTCCTTGTTGTCCTAGCCCCATTCTTTCTCGCACTATATTTTGTACAGAACGCCGATATTGTCGAGATGGCTTCGTAATATACTCTCGTCCACTTTTTGCAATGAATTTATCACATTCCGTATCATTATCATCTGGTGGATTGGCTTCAACCTCATCTTCATTCTCAGACGATGAATCAGTTCTAATTTCTTCCACATCATCATCCACTTCACTTTCCTCTAAATCTGATTCGTTCAAAACTTCTTCTAGCACTCTTTCAATGGAACTATCACGTAAACGATGTCTACTCATGTTGCTGGTTCAACAGCAGCAGAAACACTGAAAATAACAATGGTCCGCTTCATAATAATATGTCTGAAGGCAACAATGCAAAAATTCGTGTCATGGTAAGAATTTGAAACGAGAGACTCAACCTCGTAAATCTTTCCTTGCTATTACCAACGGGTGGGCTTCTAAGGCCCACAGAGAATTAAATCAAGTAAATGAATTTTAATTACATTTTTATTCCGAAATTCTGTAATGACTCAATAGTACATTCAATAACGAACAATTACCTTTGCTTTCAAGTTCATATATCAAAGGGTGTGGATACAACATAGAAAAACTGAGTCAGTGGGCCTACGAGGCCCCCCCGTTGGTAATGCTAGGGTTAATCACGTCACACCCTCCTCTTGACGCCTCTGTCATGGAATTAAGAAGCCCAACCCAAAACACTGAAATCACCCGGTTTTCTTATAGGTGGCTGAGGAAAACATTTTAGACACAACGCCACTCAGAATTGTTAAGAAAAGGGTGGAAGCCTTTGAGCAAAATCTCACAGTTAGGGAAAATGGAGGGGTTTCAAAAAAGCGGTCCTTCAATTCTTTTGTGCAGTGTAATTGTTCATAATCTTTACTTTTGTTGGATTTGTGATCCTCAAGCGAAGGACTTTCTGTTCATGCTCCAAAACGATTCGTGTATGATATCCTTGTGCTTCATGTATTTCGTCGAGACATTTCTTCAATAAATGAGCTACATTCTGGACAAAGCATGCTTTGGATATCTTCAATGGACATCTCGATACAGGTGGGCAATATTATTTACCGAGAGGAAGTCTGGGATAACTGCATAATTATTTGATAAGCCATGCGTTTCAGTGCAGTATCTCACATGTGTACTTGGCAGTGTTAACAGTACTCTATCGACGAGTAACGCAGATGTGATGCCCATCACGGCTATCCAGCATAATGCTTTCACGAATCACCTCGAACACATGTATCTCCAAAGTGGCCCTATTAATCTGCCTCTACAGCTCTACACGCATGAGCAGTGGCAATCGTCCTACGAATGTGAGCAAGATTCACTTGTGGAGAGCAGACCCCACAATAGACGTGCCAGACATTGCATTGAGGTGAACGGAAACCACAATGCCGGATGTTTATCATGCAGGCTGACTATTCAAAGACTCCGGTGAACAGATTGATGAGAATCTACAACTTCTGTAGCACCTGCATCTTCTGTGAATTTTGATGCTAGCGAACTTACGCTGGCAATCAGCATTTGGATTTAGCGCGAAGCAATAAAGCTTTGGTCAGTACGCAATCAAAATGGAAGCTACCACGTTAATGCTAACTATAACGCCCCCCATGCTGCCACTCCCTGTACGCAGCATCACACCTCTGAAATAAAGATGTTATTTCCTAGTGCCCAAACTCAAAATCACCCTGAAGAGGCTCGAATACTACACTGCCTGACAAAAAGAATTGAAGCACCCACAAAGGTAGAACGAAACAATATGAAACTTCTTAAGTTAACAGGACATGTGATGCTACATCAGTACTTACAAAATCGTGACACATTTACGAACAACTTGTCAGTAAGAGTCCACTCAGCAGTATGATATTGCACCACTTTTGTCTTGAATTCACGCATTGATTCGGTTAGGAGGGGTGTGGTAAAGCCGTTAGACACTCTCTTGAGGGAATCTGGTCCACATCTATTGCAACTAGTTCTTGATATCCTTGATACTAGGACTGGGACGAAGTTGACGCCTGAGCTGATCCCGCACAAGTTCTATAGAAGATGATCTGGGGATCCTGCTGACGATGATAGGACCTCAGCATCGAACAGACAGTTCATAGAGACACGTTCCGTGCGTAGGAGAGCGTTGTCCTGTTGAATAATGGGAACACGATACTATCGCATGAGAGGTAACACATAAGGAGGCAGGATGTCCACGACATATCATAGTGCCGTCAGAGTTCCTTCAATCACTGCGAGCCGTTACCTGGGGTCCCACTTGATGTCTTCCATCACCATGACGCCAGTATTCCACTGTGCTTCCCTACAACATCGGATGAGCGGGATTCCTTCCCCGGCCGTCGCCATACTCACGAACAGTGGCCATCGGAGTAGTGCAGAACCGCAGTTCATCGCAAAACAGCGCTACGCCATTCATTAACAGTCCTTGCTTCCACGCAGCAGTTTGTATTGTGGTATAAACGGCCTATGCATGGGGCAGTAATTCCCTAGTCTGCATGCCGCTAGTCTCCAACCAATCATGAGGGATGGCACAGAATGCTGCCCACTCATCCCCCCCCCCCCCCCCCCCCAGGGACTCACTGCCCTTTGGTGGGTTCGTGATTGGCTACGACAGGGCCCAAGCCTTTGCAGCATCTTTTCCCTTCCATGCTGCATGTCTATCCTCTTGCTATTATTTTTCCCCTACCTTTGGGAACATGTCTGGGGTGCTTTTGGGAATGTTCCGCTCTGTCCGTAGTCGACATACGAACGAACAGTCTCACCACTGTTTTTCGTTTCTTTTTTCCCTTCTTCGTTCACCTTCTTCTCTCCTTCCTCCACTTCGGCGTTTGAGGCTACTCTTCTTTCTTCCTCCTCCCTGTGCCAGCCCACGCGTCTGACGCACAGCAGGTGACTGGGTAACGCGTAATTCCCAGCCCCAGGTCGACAGGCAGGGATCGCACGTACTCCCTGGTTCAGGTCAGGCCCAGGGAGGGGTGATTGCCTGAGCTGCTACCTCTCTAAATTACCAATTGGCTCCTCTGTCAGGTGTGACCTGAGGTGTGAAAAATTATTTAAGGCAAGTGCGCCCCCTTGTGAAGGGAGCCCCCAGTTGGAAGGAGCGCGCCATCGGAGATGATGGCAATCATAGGGGATTCCTTCGCAATGAGCCAATCATCATCTTTGCAGTCCACGTCTATCAAACGTAATCAGAATTAAGCTCCCAGTTCAAAGACCCTTCCAGCTGCACCACAGTTCCTCATGGTTTCACGTACTGAAGGCGGTCAGTCCCTCGTAACAGTAAATCCGTTTACTATTCAGAAAGGTGTTCATGCAGTTGCCGGCTCTCGTTTCTGGAATGTCACTTTGCTTTTGGAGACTACTTCTGATTCTCAAGCACAACAACTGCTTGCCGCTTCGTTTCCCCATGGCTATCCTGTTCGTGTCGAAGCCCATAGAACTCTGAATTCTTCCCATGGTGTTATTTGCACTAGGCTGCTCGACGGTCTGACCGTCCAAAATCCAAACATACCTCTCTGATCAGGATGTCATTGCTGTCTATTAGGTGACGAAACAGATATATGCCTCTTTAGTGCCGACACACGCACTTTTTCTCACCTTTGATAGAGTAGAGCTTCCACCCAAGATCAATTCAGGCTATTACGTTAAGCCAGTCTGACTGTACATTCTCAATCCGATGTGCTGCTACCAGTCTTATCATTTCAGCCACACTCGAATGTCTTGTCGACACCAGGCCACATATGTAACTTGTGGTAGGGATGCACATGAGGGCGATTGTCTGCCTCCTCCTCCCTGCTGTATCACATGTCGCCTCCTCTCGAGATTGTCCCATGTATCTCAATGAGCAGGCTGTCCACGATATCCGGGTAAACGACAAAGTCCCTTACCCTGTCGCTCGCAACTTATAGGCTAGTCGCAAACCCTGCATTCCTCCATCTGCCATTTCTAGTACTGTTCTTGCTACATCTCACTCCATGAAGTTCATGGCGATGCAGACATGCGACCTCAAATTCAGCTCTGAGGATGGGAAATCGCCCAGTGTCATGGTAGCATCGCCTTCCGCTCGTCCAGCTGTGTAACAAACAATCAAAAAGTCGTCTCACGGATCGAAGTCACCAGCAACACAACCGGCAAACTGGAAAGGACAGAAGGAATGCTCCCGTGAAGACGTCCTATGTCCCTCCAGCCAACCAGCACCAGAGTCTTCCTCTGCTAACCAGAAAGTCTAGAAGAAGTGCAACAAAGGTCAACAGTCTTCTCGAAGATCATCTTCGACGATGTCGCCATCTGATACCCTCGACCAGCCGGCCTCTGTGTTACCAGTGGGCAACACCAACTGTTTTTCTGCGTTGGACTGCGCAGGGCGACAGCAGGAGAAAGCTGACGCTTCTGTGGACCTCACGGAGCAGGATCTTCCTGCCTCTGAGCCTGTAGCAGCGCGTCCTCTCAGGCTGGCACTCGGCAGTCGCCGAGGTGACATCCCTTCATTTTTTTCTCATCCTGACTCTCCTCCAATGGAACATTCGCGGCCTTTGATCTAACAAAGAGGGTTTACAACTGTTTTTAGAATCGCAGCGTCCACTTGTACACCGCCTTCAGGAAACCAAATTGCGTCCTCATGGCCACTTCGAGCTTTCATATTTCTTCCTGGCCCATGGGGGAGTCATGATGCTCATATGGGATGACATTTACAGTCAATCCACCTCCCTGACTATCCATCTTCAAGCGGTTGCAGTTCGCCTTTTCTTTACTCACTTGACCTTTTCCATTTGTACCATTTACATCCCTCCACCATTCGATGTCACCAGGGCCGACTTCCTCTAGTTTATTGGGCTGCTACCTCACCCATTTCTGCTGCTCAGTGACTTTAATGCACACCGTCCCCTTTGGGGCTTTCTCACGACCTGTCGGAGAGGTGCCCTCTTGGCTGACCTTCTTAATCAACTTAATTTCATCTGCCTCAGCACAGGAGCACCCACGTTCCTTTCAGACTCCTCACACACCGATTCCCATTTGGACCTATCCTTCTGCACTGCCCAGCTTGCCCGTCGTCTTGAGTGGTCTGTTCTTCGTGACACATACTCTAGCGACCATTTCCTGTGTGATATCCGTTTGCTGACTCCTGCTCCACCTGCGTGCACACCCAAATGGCAGCTTACTAAGGCTGACTGGAGACTTTATTCCTCCTTCGCGACCTTCGCCGAACGGGATTTCCCCAGTTATGATGACTAGCTATAATATCTGACAAACGTTATCTTTACCGCTACAGAACGTTCCATTCCTCGCATTTCCTCTTTACCATGCCGTGTCCCGTTCGCTTGGTGGACTGAGGCGTGCCGCGACGCGAATCGCGCGGAGACGTGCTCTCTGCGTTTATCAGCGTCATCTTACGATGGCAAACAGCATTCAATATAAACAGATGCATGGACAATGTCATCGCGTTCTTCAGGAAAATGAAAAAGCTGTCTGGATTTCATTAACTAGTTCTTTTAACAGTTCCACTCCCTCTTCCGTCGTGTGGGCCAAACTCCGGCGGCTCTCCGGGACCAAGATCCATTCCCCAGTTTCCGGACTGACGGTATCAGACGATGTCATCGTGGACTCTATTGCTATCTCAAACACTTTGGGCCGCCATTTTTCGGAAATTTCGAGCTCCTCCGACTATCACCATGTCTTCCTCATCGGAAACGAGCAGAGGTGGCTCGGGCAATACCCTTCTCTTCTCAGAATCGTGAGTGTTACGATGTCACCTTTACCACGAGGGAGCTAGATCCTACTCTCACTCCTTCCCGGACCTCCGCCACAGGGCTAGACACTGTTCACATTAAGATGTTGCAGCACCTTTCTCTTGCGGGCAAGCACTTCCTGTTTAATACGTACAACTGCATCTGGGCAGAGGACACGTTTCCCAGACGCTGGCGTGAAGCAACTGTCATACCCATACCTAAGCCCGGTAAGGACAAATAGCTTTCTTCTAGCTACCGTCCCATCTCTCTCACCAGCTGTGTTTGCAAGGTGATGGAATGTATGATTCATGCCCGACTGGTGTAGTGACTTTAGTCTCGCAATTTACTAACCACCGTACAGTGTGGATTTCGAGAGCACTTCTCTGCAGTTGACCATCTCGTCACTTTGTCCACCCATGTCACGAATGGTTTGCTGTGGAAATCCCAGACTGTGACCGTGATTTTCGATTTGGGGAAAGCCTACGACACTGGTCTCCTCCGTACTCTCTACATGTGGGGCTTCCGTGGCCTCCTGCCCCGTTTCCTCGAGAATTTTTAAAAGACCGAGTTTTCAAGATACGTGTGGGTCCTGCCGTTTTGGACACCTCTATCCAGGATAACGATGTGCTTCAGGGTTCCGTCTGGAGCGTCGTATATGGCCATTAATCCTATAATGGCCTGTCTCCCGCCGGCTCCCTTTTTGCAGACGGCTTTGCCGTCTGTTGCAGTTCTGCACAGCCTTGTCTCCTCGATCGGCGTCTTCAGTGGAGTCTCGATCGTCTTTACTTATGGAGCATTGACAATGGCTTTCGTTTTTGCACCGACAGACCGTGGGTATGAATTTATGGTGGCGCAGCTGGCCACTATTTTCACATCTTGGGCCTGTTGTTCTTCCGTTCGTTGAAACTAATAAATTCCTGCGGCTCCTGCTCGATAGGAAACAATCTTGGTCCTCTCGTGTGTCTTAGTTGGCAGCCTACTGTGCGCGCTCCCTCAGTGTCCTACGTATCCCCAGTGATACTTCCTTGAGTGCAGATCGAACCAACCTCCTCCGTTTGTACTGGTCCCTCGTCCGTTCGAAACTAGCCTATAGGTGCTTTGTTTATCTGCACGTCCGTCGCTCTTATGCTCTCTGAATACTATCCACCATCGTGGCATCCGTTTGACCACTGGCGCCTTTTACACTAGTCCAGCTGAGAGTCTGTATGTAGAAGCTGCCGAACTACCGCTATCTTACCGCCGTGCACTTCCCCTCAGCAGATATGTATCCCGTGGCCACACATATCATGCCTCCTTCTTCGATAACTCCTTCGATGCCCAGTATGGGGTGCGTCTCTCTTCTCTGTTACCTCCTGAAGTTCGCTTTCGGATTTTGCTCTGGCAAATTATTTTCATGCTCCCTGCAACTTTCCCAGTGGGTGTGAACCCTTCACCACCTTGGCTTCGTTCGGCGGCCCATATTTCTCTTGGCCTTCATTCGCTTCCTAAGGGCACTACTCCAGCCTCGCTCTATCGCAGGTGTATGTGCTGTAGAAGGCTATGCTGGATGTACACCTATATTGTAGGAGGAGACTTTTAATAACATGTCGTAGGTATTATACATAAGCTGGGGAAACATTTTTCTCAATCTGGTTCAACACTACTACTGCAAGTTCGCCTCAAGTATAAGGCTCGATTGCAAACTAGCGTTACCCTCTGGGAGGATTTTGAAGTTAGATCGTATGTTAACCTAATGGACAGAAGGTATCGAACAGTATTTTCATTTCTATGGCAAGTAACAGAAAGACTAACAGACAGAGTTTTGGAGATAATGAAAGTAATAAAATGCATACAAATGAAATAATCGACGGTCGCCAGCCTAATTAGGCATAATACTTTGGAACATTAAGTTTAACGAAAAATGAACGTGAATTGCTGAAGTGACTTTCGTTAATGCTCTTTTTAAATATTGCAATGGATACACACAACTAACGAACGAAATACGTAGTGGTTAGCAGTAGACATTTTTTACACAAACCAGCTAACATAGAGAACTAAATAATACTTCACTCACAGTAATAAAAGTTACTATTGCAATCATTAACTGATTCAGTACTAATTCGACGTTAAGGTGTTACTAAATACACACTGGACTGAAATTTGGCATGGAAAGAGTTCTGATTTCAGCTAACACGTACATACCACAAATGAAATTTAATAATCATATACCTATACTTATTATGCCTTCATTATTAGCAATGTCACAGACTTCTTCTAATAACAACGAAAAACCCTACTATCTTTCAATTTGAGAATAGATTACTGTAGGGACCCATAAACTGTTACTTTCTCTACATGCAATCTCTCTAATTATTTCAGACACCAATTGAGTTTAATAACACTGAATTTGTAGCCCCACTTGAAATAGTTTATGTTTTAATGCTTTAACACAAGTTAGTCAAATATGAAGCTCAACAAATTTCAGAAAACAGTTCATAATACTAATCAATGCAAGTTACTTTCCACCATAGTCCAATATACGTGCCTTTCTCACCACCTGTGAAGCAGGTAGCTTTGATAACAACATTCACATATTTTAACACTGAACTTTAGGACCTTTAGTGCAACAACATACCATTATATTTTCAGAAACAGGATGCTTGGTTATCTGTACATTAAGGACAGGACCGTGCATTGATTTGTGATTAGGACAAATTTTAAGGTGCAAACACAGTTCTATGTCACTGGAATTATTATTGAAAAAAAACACTCACATCAGTATACTGGTCCATACTGTGATATATATCTGAATTCCTGCAGTTGTTGGAGCCATGGCGCAATAGTGGTGGCAAGCACGTGGGGCTAAGTGGTCCCATGCTCTTGGAGTAGAATGCTCTTTATAAATTCTTCTTGGACACGTATTTCCTTCATTTCAGAGCCATTCCATGGTAAAAAGAGCACCATATGCCAGCCAGAGCCGCATCCGAGGCAATTTCAACATAAATTGGCTTGCAAATACCTCACTTAGCACCCGTGTTGTTAACAGTACAGCGTCTAGCCACTGACTGCGTAATGTGCTCTCTCTCTCTTGCCGCCCAGATTCACCGCCAGATCCACCTTTTCCCACGTGCCAAGCCCCTTCCATAGCGGAGGGGGTTTCCTACGTCTTGTAAGTTAACATCATACAATTCCTCTAAGTATGAACTATTATTCAAATTACAAATTCTCTTTTATGAGCATACATATTTTATAAATATACAATGAGCTAAGTATCGGAAATACACTCTCTTGACCGCGTTGCTCTGGAAATATCTCTACCGTCCTTACGAATTCCTCTCTACTCATCACATAACATAAACAATAGTAACTTTACAATGCAATATATACAAACGCTAAACAATGTAAACCACATTAACTTTACAGTACAGTATATACACATGTGACACAAAACACTGCACTTATCCAGTATATCTCTACAGCATGCGTAAAAAAATATCCTATTCCTACAGCGTCTATATACCGCAATGCTCTCCAATCCTAGGAAAGCACCGTCAACCTGCTCTTTCTCTCTACAGACCCGACACTCAGAGTTAATCTTCCCTCTTACATCAGCGGACCTAAGTCACCCTCAGAACTCTTTTTACAAATTCGGTATCGTCTCCCCTCAGTACAAACGCCTTACTGTCTCTCCTTCCTTGTCTGTTCTCTTTTCTGCAAACATCCTCAGACTCATAGACTGCAAGAACACATGTACTTTCCCCATAATATTACACGATTTTAGCTGTACTTCTCAATATCATGCACTAGGCTACACCCTATCGATCACTAGTTCATCATAATTCCCAAGATATAGACTTCAAATTAATTCTCTACAAATGCCGAACTTGATCTATGTGCAGCATGCTGTAAACCACTGACTAACTAGAAACAAACATACAAAAAATTATATTTCCACTCTCGAATACCGTTCTCAGTCATGCAACATATCCGAGATCTTCGCTATAATTTACACATCAGCTAAGGTCTGTCCCAGGTCTAGAGAACAGACAAGCGTGTATCCAACACACCGCACAGTAGGTCACCAATGTTCGTCCCCTATACCGTCGTGTCTGCTTGGCTACCAGTTATTCTTTGTGGTTTTAACGTTCCTGTTAACTTATGTCAAACAAACGAATATCACACTAAACTAAATTGGGGCTGCTGTATTGAATGAACACGTAAAATTCCGCTTTAAAATCATTTTGTTGATAGAGTAAAACAGTGCAGCGCTTTTCCCTCGCAATAAAGACCCAGCGAGCAGTATTGACTTATGCTGATGACTGGTACAAATGGTTCAAATGGTTCTAAGCACTATGGGATGTAAATATGTAAGTGAGATTGTCAAATGGTTCAAATGGCTCTGAGCACTATGGGGCTTAACATCTGAGGTCATCAGTCCCCTAGACTTAGAAGTACTTAAACCTAACTAACCTAAGGACATCACACACATCCATGCCCGAGGCAGGATTCGAACCTGCGACCGCAGCAGCTGTGCGGTTCCTGACTGAAGTGCCTAGAACCACTCGGGCACATCGGCTGGCGGAAGACTGGTGATGGGGGTCACACCAATGGAGTATTTCCCACCATCACCCAATTGAATTAGATGAGTGGGATGGGTAACATGTTACAAGGTGACAGGTGTTGCCCTGATTGCCGGCCGTGGTGGGCGAGCGGTTCTAGGCGCTACTGTCTGGAACCGCGCGACCGCTACGGTCGCAGGTTCGAATCCTGTCTCGGGCATGGATGTGTGTGATGTCCTTAGGTTAGTTAGGTTTAAGTACTTCTAAGTTCTATGGGACTGATGACCTCAGAAATTAAGTCCCATAGTGGTCAGAGCCATTTGAACCATGTTTTGTTGCCCTGATTTACCCAGCCTATACAACAATGCCGCACCGATGTGTGTATTTTTCCCGCCGTTTTTAGCGATAAAAATGGCCTAGAGATGTGGGGGATAGGAAGGGGAAAGAGGGAAGTTTGGCCTTGACATGTGTCATGATGGGTGACATTATTTTTATGACACGCATTTGCCACAGAGGCATTTTGTTGTTCCAGGTTATATTGTGACTTTGGAAGTGACAGGTTGTAAGATAAGATGGGTCACAAATCAATAAATCTCTCTCTCTCTCTCTCTCTCTCTCTCTCTCTCCCTGCCCCCCACCTATTGTCTGTAAATCATCACATAATATGGAGATTGGAGGCTTGTACGCTCTGTAAATCAGGATAGGCGGCGATCTGTGGCAGACAGGACGACAGAGTACAACGCTGCTGCAGGCACAAGGTTTCGTAGCACACCATTCAGCGCACGCAGTTGAACGTGGGGTTCTGCTGCAGACAGCCCCAAAGTTAACTCACGTTGACCCAATGACTTTGCCAATTACGATTGCAATAGGCACAGGGTCATCTATGTTGGACCATGGATCAATGGAAACGGGTCGCCTGGTCGGATGAAGGACGTTTCTTGTCACTCCTTGTCTATGGCCGCGTCCAGATATGCCCTCATCCAGGCTAACAACTGCTCGAAATATTTACGGCGGTGCTGACACGGGCTGGTGGGGCAGTATTATCCTATGGGAGACATTTACCTTGGCTTCCATGAGACTCGTAACAGTAATCGAAGGCACCGTGACAGCTGTAGACTGAGTGAACATTACTGCGAACCAACTGAATCTCTTCGTGCTTGATGTTTTCCCCGATGGCGATGACATCTACATGCAGGATAACTTACCGTCAGTTACATCACTGTCCGTGTCAAAGATAAGAATCCTTCTATGCTGTGGTGAATTGAGGAGCGTGGCTGTGAACTCATGTTGATGTGTGGTCCACGAAATTCGTGTGATCTGGTCCCGGTGGAAAACGTCAGTGACACTCTCGAGTGCCAGCTCCGGACCTACAAACGACCGGCCCGCGATTTACAGAAATTACGTGATCTGCGGATAGGCATGTGGGCCATATACATCCGGAAACCTAACAAGACCTTGTCGAAAACATGTCATGCAGCACTGCTGCTCTATTGTGTTCGAAAGGTCGATCCGCACGCTATAAAACAGATGTCACGAAATTTTGGTGCATCAGTGTGTATGACAACTGTACATAGTTTGTAGTTGTCTTTGTGATTTCCCCTAAATGAGCGATAAGCAGCGTAGAAGTGACTGAATGAAAAATATTACTTGTGAACATAACAAGGTAGTTTACGGGTCTTAAAATAAGTCACCATTTTATATACCTCTTAATAGGTCTCCCTACAATGGTGTATATGGGAGAAAAAATGGAGTAAAGTGAGTGAAGCTACTTTGCAGCCATGCCTCAGCTGTTTCGGGTACAGCTGTCCGTAGTACGTCTCATATATCTTGAATATTACACCGGACGCCTATTGGGATGTAACAGTGATCTCTGACTCTGGCCACTCTAATTTGGTTTTCCCATGGTTTCAATTTATCGGTGACGAATTCCGTGTTGGTTTCTCTGAAAAGGCTAAGGCTGATTTGTATCCTTCTCCAAGCTCAGTCCGAGTTTCTTCTCCGTCTACTGGTGCCCTCGATGCTAGACTCTAACCTTCCTTCCCGTGTACTTCGAAGAATGAAAATTAGAGGGATTGAAACACAAACGTAAACACTGAATCTTTAGCCAAACAATGTGTAACGAGACTGACCTATTCCCTTGGGCTCTGAAAACGTACATTTCAGGATGTTACTACCTCGAGGTAAATCACAGTAAATATACTGGAACGAACACATGTGCTTGCAATTGCAAAGAGCCTCCAACTGAACCCACTCATTTCGGTACAAGATACAATGAGAAACAGACCAGTGATAGCTTCACGAGAGGACTATCCCTTAAGCAATCGTTTTTAGTAGCTTTGTATTGCGAATAATGAGAAAAAGCGTTTCTCAAAAATCCAGCACGAATTTAAGCAGCCTAACACGTGAAATGCAACTAGTGTTCCTCAAAAATGACATCTTCGTGACTGCACGGTGAGAGGCAACACCATTTTTAATAGATTTCCGAAAGGTGTTTGCCACAATGCCATGTTTTTGGGTGGTTTCCTAAAATAAAGGCACACATTGTCTTCGCATTTATGTGTCTGACTCAGAAAAACTTTGACTGAAAAATATATAATAAGGAATCGATAGCCAATTAGCTGAGGAAGAGTTATTTAGTATTCACCTAGAAAGCACTACGTACACAAAAATATCCGTTAAAATTAAGTAAAACATGTATCTTGCTTTCATTTGGGTAAGGATCATCTACCCATAACTGAATCGATTATGTTTACCCTTTACAGTATTTATTAAATTTTTGTAATTTTTTAAACAAATTTAATGTCTTTCTATCTCAAACTACGATTTACAAATACGCCTACATTATTCACAATAATCTCAGGTTCACTCTGATGGGTTCATCTTTTCCTGATGAACTTGTGCTCGGGTGCACTATTGCATCTGATTCCTAGGCAGCAATCGTGGTGCTGCCAGCGCTGGGTGACATACGGCTGTAACACTGCTTACTGGTGTTGCTGACAGCTTACACCCACAGCCAATTTCTTGAGTGACCTCCAGCAGCAGTCGTCTACCAGACACCTCGACCCATTACCTCCGTCATATGACGTCTAATGTGTACCGCAGCAAGGGCAGAAGCGAAGCTTAGCTTCTCAGCTCTGTCTGTCGAAACATTTGTCAGCAATATTTGTTGGTCTTGGGTAACATTCTCCATACCCACACCTCACACACACCTGCAAAAATGTTGCCTCTGAAAGCATTCGAGACTAACGTAGACACATACTCTCTAAATCATTACTCTCAGAAAACTCCATGTCTTATAAAGTCACAAACCTTTATGATCGTTGGCCAATCTTTTGTGCGCTTCCCATCACTCATTCACTGAAAACATATGATCAGTAATTGTCTCAGAAACACGGGAGCTCATAAGCATTTTCAGTGCTTAGGACACCTACTGTCTGGCGAAATGCGTCCTTTTGAATCTTCAGAGCCTGTATATTTTCTGATAAGAAAATTGTTGTGAATTTAACGTGGGATTTGTCCTCCGTTCTTTCACATGGTAAGACAGGTACTGAGCAATTTTAAAATCTTTTATGTTCTCGAAATTTTCCAATCAGCTTTCAAGGTTTATTGTAATATGCAGCAGAGAGGTCACTGTATTTACTTTTAGTCTAGTGATCAGTCGTATATCTGACACGGTGTCATTTACCCGCTAATAACTGTCCCCGCTTTTATTTAAACATTTTGGATTATGACTAACACATGGTCCGTTGATAGTGACCGGGCCAAATATTTAACGAAATAAGCATCAAACGAAAAAACTACAAAGACGGAAACTCGTCTAGATTGAAGGGGGAAACCAGATGGCGCTATGGGTGTCCAGCTAGATGGCGCTGCCATAGGTCAAACGGATATCGACTGCGTTTTTTTAAAAATAGGAACCCCCATTTTTATTACATATTCGTGTAGTACGTAAAGAAATATGAATGTTTTAGTTGGACCACTTTTTTCGCTTTGTGATACATGGCGCTGTAATAGTCACAAACGTATAAGTATGTGGTATCACGTAACATTCCGCCAGTACGCACGGTATTCCCTTCGTCTTACATTACCCGTGTTAAAATGAACCGTTTACCAATTGCGGAAAAGGTCGATATAGTGTTGATGTATGGCTACTGTGATCAAAATGCCCAACGGGCGTGTGTTATGTATGCTGCTCGGTATCCTGAACGACATCATCTAAGGGTCCGGACCGTTCGCCGGATAGTTATTTAAGGAAACTGGAAGTGTTCAGCTACATATGAAACATCAACCACGACCTGAAACAAATGATGATGCCCAAGTAGGTGTTTTAGCTGCAGTCGCTGCTAATCTGCACATCAGTAGCAGACAAATTGCACGAGAATCGGGAATCTCAAAAACGGCGGTGTTGAGAATGCTGCATCAACATCGATTACACCCGTACCATATTTCTGCGCACCAGGAATTGAACGTCGTGTACAGCTTTGCCACTGGGACGATGACAGATTTTTTGCACGCGTTCTATTTAGCGACGAAGCGTCATTCACCAACAGCGGTAACGTAAACCGGCATAATATGCACTATCGGGCAACGGAAAATCCCCGATGGCTGCGACAAGTGGAACATCAGCGACCTTGGCGGGTTAATGTATGGTGCGGCATTATGGCAGGAAAGATAATTGGTCCCCATTTTATCGATGACAATCTGAATTGTGCAACGTATGCTGATTTCCTACGTAATGTTCTACCGATGTTACTACAAGATGTTTAACTGCATGACTTAATGGCGATGTACTTCCAACATGATGGATGTCCGGCACATACACTCCTGGAAATGGAAAAAAGAACACATTGACACCGGTGTGTCAGACTCACCATACTTGCTCCGGACACTGCGAGAGGGCTGTACAAGCAATGATCACACGCACGGCACAGCGGACACACCAGGAACCGCGGTGTTGGCCGTCGAATGGCGCTAGCTGCGCAGCATTTGTGCACCGCCGCCGTCAGTGTCAGCCAGTTTGCCGTGGCATACGGAGCTCCATCGCAGTCTTTAACACTGGTAGCATGCCGCGACAGCGTGGACGTGAACCGTATGTGCAGTTGACGGACTTTGAGCGAGGGCGTATAGTGGGCATGCGGGAGGCCGGGTGGACGTACCGCCGAATTGCTCAACACGTGGGGCGTGAGGTCTCCACAGTACATCGATGTTGTCGCCAGTGGTCGGCGGAAGGTGCACGTGCCCGTCGACCTGGGACCGGACCGCAACAACGCACGGATGCACGCCAAGACCGTAGGATCCTACGCAGTGCCGTAGGGGACCGCACCGCCACTTCCCAGCAAATTAGGGACACTGTTGCTCCTGGGGTATCGGCGAGGACCATTCGCAACCGTCTCCATGAAGCTGGGCTACGGTCCCGCACACCGTTAGGCCGTCTTCCGCTCACGCCCCAACATCGTGCAGCCCGCCTCCAGTGGTGTCGCGACAGGCGTGAATGGAGGGACGAATGGAGACGTGTCGTCTTCAGCGATGAGAGTCGCTTCTGCCTTGGTGCCAATGATGGTCGTGTGCGTGTTTGGCGCCGTGCAGGTGAGCGCCACAATCAGGACTGCATACGACCGAGGCACACAGGGCCAACACCCGGCATCATGGTGTGGGGAGCGATCTCCTACACTGGCCGTACACCACTGGTGATCGTCGAGGGGACACTGAATAGTTCACGGTACGTCCAAACCGTCATCGAACCCATCGTTCTACCATTCCTAGACCGGCAAGGGAACTTGCTGTTCCAACAGGACAATGCACGTCCGCATGTATCCCGTGCCACCCAACGTGCTCTAGAAGGTGTAAGTCAACTACCCTGGCCAGCAAGATCTCCGGATCTGTCCCCCATTGAGCATGTTTGGGACTGGATGAAGCGTCGTCTCACGCGGTCTGCACGTCCAGCACGAACGCTGGTCCAACTGAGGCGCCAGGTGGAAATGGCATGGCAAGCCGTTCCACAGGACTACATCCAGCATCTCTACGATCGTCTCCATGGGAGAATAGCAGCCTGCATTGCTGCGAAAGGTGGATATACACTGTACTAGTGCCGACATTGTGCATGCTCTGTTGCCTGTGTCTATGTGCCTGTGGTTCTGTCAGTGTGATCATGTGATGTATCTGACCCCAGGAATGTGTCAATAAAGTTTCCCCTTCCTGGGACAATGAATTCACGGTGTTCTTATTTCAATTTCCAGGAGTGTAGATCGCTTGCGGTTGAAGCTGTATTGTATAACATATTTCATGACAGCTGGATTGGCCGTCGGAGCTCCACACCATGGCCCGCACGTTCACAGGATCTGATGTGCCCGGATTTTTTTCTGTGGAGAATGTTGAAGGATATTTGCCATCGTGATCCACCGACAACGCCTGACAACATACGTTAGAGCATTGTCAATGTATGTGCGAACATTACGGAAGGTGAACTACTCGCTGTTGAGAGGAATGTCGTTACACGTATTGCCAAAGGCATTGAGGTTGACTGACATCATTTTGAGCATTTATTGCATTAATGTGGTATTTACAGGTAATCACGTTGTAACAGCACGCGTTCTCAGAAATGATGAGTACACAAAGGTACATGTATCACACTGGAACAACCGAAATAAAACGTTCAAACGTACCTAGGTTTTGTATTTTAATTTAAAAAACCTACCTGTTACCAACCGTTCGTCTAAAATTGTAAGGCTCTGAGCACTGTGGGACTTAATATCTATGGTCATCAGTCCCCTATAACTTAGAACTACTTAAACCTAACTAACCTAAGGACATCACACAACACCCAGACATCACGAGGCAGAGAAAATCCCTAACCCTGCCGGGAATCGAACCCGGGAACCCGGACGTGGGACGCGAGAACGCTAGCGCACGACCACGAGCTGCGGACCGTCTAAAATTGTGAGCCATATGTTTGTGACTATTACAGCGCCATCTATCACAAAGCGAAAAAAGTGATCCAATCAAAACATTCATGTGATCTGAGGCTTTCCCGGCGAATGTGCTGTACCCAAGGTTCTCGGGTGTCCAGCCGGATTCGATCGTCGAAGTTCCGCAATATTTCGGCGAATAACCGTTCCGCCATCATCAAGTGTTCCGCATGAATGGGTATGGCAACCGCCAAATCCAAAGGGCCTTCCGACAACAGAAGTGCAACAAGAACCGAGATGAAGATCAACCCGAAGAAGAGGAGCAAGATCTGGCCTTTCTGCCGTTTGCTGGCAACGTGTCGTCAAAAATAGGGAGACTGTTAATGCTACACAAGATTGACACAGTCTTCCGACCACCAGAAAAGATTCGTGACCTACTAGGAACGGCAAAAGATGACGTAGGGCTTAAGAAAGCGGGCGTATACAAAATCCCGTACTGCTGTGGCAAATCCTACATCGGCCAAACAGTTCGCACGGTCGAGGACCGATGCAAGAGCCACGAACGTCACACCCGCTTAGCCAATCCAGCCATTCGGCCCTAGCAGAACACTGCATTGAAACCGGACACACAGCGAATTTCGAAAAGACAAAAATCATGACGGCCACAAGTGCCTACTGGGACAGTATCTACAAGGAGGCCATAGAAATTCGAGGAACAGATAACCTCATCAACAGGAACACCAGGTTTCAACTTAGCAAGGCCTGGAAACCATTATTAAACACCATCATGGAGCTACGGCGCGAGCGGACGCGAGATCCTTCCGCCACGGCGGACGGAGATGAACTGCGCCTACCACCGGGCGTGGCTGCAGCTACCCCCACCCCTCCCACCACGCGGCGCCCCGCCGGCCGTCCGCGCCGGGGTACGACTCGGGATCCCGCGGACATAAATACCACGGACACAGCGAAGACAAATCATTCCATCAGCACCACCTGATGATGACGGAACGGTTATTCGCCGAAATTTCGTGGAACTTCGACGATCGGATCCGACTGGACACCGAAGAACCTTGGATAAAACAATCATATTTCCTTGCGTACTACACGAATAACAGCCGTGTACCGCAAGGTTCCAAATGATTGGAAAAGAGCACAGGTAGTCCCAGTCTTCAAGAAGGGTCGTCGAGCAGATGCGCAAAACTATAGACCTATATCTCTTACGTCGATCTGTTGTAGAATTTTAAAACATGTTTTTTGCTCGCGTATCATGTCATTTCTGAAAACCCATCGATCGTGTGAGACCCAACTCACTTTATTTGTTCATGAGACCCAGAAAATATTAGATACGGGCTCCCAGGTAGATGCCATTTTCCCTGACTTCCGGAAGGCGTTCGACACAGTTCCGCACTGTCGCCTGATAAACAAAGTAAGAGCCTATGGAATATCAGACCAGCTGTGTGACTGAATTGAAGAGTTTTTATCAAACAGAACACAGCATGTTGTTCTCAATGGAGAGACGTCTACAGACGTTAAAGTAAACTCTGGCGTGCCACAGGGAAGTGTTATGGGACCATTGCTTTTCACAATATATATAAATGACCTAGTAGATAGCGTCTGAAGTTCCATGCGGCTTTTCGCGGATGATGTTGTAGTATACAGAGAAGTTGCAGCACTAGAAAACTGCAGCGAAATGCAGGAAGATCTGCAGCGGATAGGCACGTGAAGCAGGGAGTGGCAACTGATCCTTAACATAGACAAATGTAATGTATTGCGAATACATAGAAAGAAGGATCCTTTATTGTATGATTATATGATAGCGGAACAAACACTGGTAGAATTTACTTCTGTAAAATATCTGGGAGTATGCGTGAGGAACGATTTGAAGTGGAATGACCATATAAGCCGGCCGAAGTGGCCGTGCGGTTAAAGGCGCTGCAGTCTGGAACCGCAAGACCGCTACGGTCGCAGGTTCGAATCCTGCCTCGGGCATGGATGTTTGTGATGTCCTTAGGTTAGTTAGGTATAACTAGTTCTAAGTTCTAGGGGACTAATGACCTCAGAAGTTGAGTCCCATAGTGCTCAGAGCCATTTGAACCATTTTTTTTTACCATATAAAAGTAATTGTTGGTAAGGCGGATGCCAGGCTGAGATTCATTGGGAGAGTCCTTAGAAAATGTACTCCATCAACAAAGGAGGTGGCTTACAAAACACTCGTTCGACCTATACTTGAGTATTGCTCATCAGTGTGGGATCCGTACCAAGTCGGGTTGACAGAGGAGATAGAGAAGATCCAAAGAAGAGACACAATGTCTGCTTGTGTCTGTGTGTGTGCGGATGGATGTGTGTGTGTGTGTGTGTGTGTGTGTGTGTGTGTGTGTGTGTGCGAGTGTATACCTGTCCTTTTTTCCACCTAAGATAAGTCTTTCTGCTCCCGGGATTGGGATGACTCCTTACCCTCTCTCTTAAAACCCACATCCTTTCGTATTTCCCTCTCCTTCCCTCTTTCCTGACGAAGCAACCGTTGGTTGCGAAAGCTTGAATTTTGTGTGTATGTTTGTGTTTGTTTGTGCGTCTATCGACATGCCAGCGCTTTCGTTTGGTAAGTCACATCATCTTTGTTTGCTAGGTTTTGGAAGTAAGTAGCTTATATTATTACACAAGACTCACAAACATTCTGCTTCACATCACGTGATACGAGGGTCACTCAGCTCAAAGAAGATTTTCAATTATATTTCCCAGGAAAAGAGAAGGGAAAGAGACTTACTTCATCAGCTACAAGCTGTTATGTAGGTTAGACCACTGTCTTCATGCGGAAGTGCAATATAGCAGTGATAGTCTGTACTCCAGTGGCGTCACTGATATCATTCCGGTGCAGCTCCTATGTACAAGCTCGTCAGAATAATTTAAGTTATACGCGTCTTAAGGAGCAGCAAGCAGTTACTTACACACACACACACACACACACACACACACACACTCACACACACACACACACACACACACACACACACACACACTCACACACACACACCACTCCTCACACTATTGGGAAATGTTTGTCCACACTTCACTAGACTGCAGCGAACGAGATGTTCTTGGAATCGCTGACAACAGGCGACGATGATATGTTTGGTGTTTCCCGCGACCCACTCGAATAGATGTGATTCAGTCCACTGTAACTGATGAAGGTGCTGTCTAAACCTTCCGTGACTGATCTTGGAGCAGAATTTTGTCACGTGAAACTTCCTACGATGCACACTTAAATCACACCACGGTTTATGTAAAGTTTTTTTTTTTTTTAAATTACCACTACCAGTCACAAACTTTCTCAACTATAGTATTACTTAATTATTTAGCGACATGTTCCGAGGTAAACAACATCTTCAGTCTAAATGACATTACAAAAACAACTTGGTAACGGTAATTTAAAAAAAAAACCTTAACATATTTCTTGAGACAGTCACGGTCGAAAAATAGTCAAAATGGCTTCAAATTCTTTCACACGTCGGTTATTATGGAATGTTCGGGACTATTTTCGCATACTGCTGAGACGCAAATTTGTATGGAACAAGCTGTTCACTGTTCCAACTGATTCACGCTCTAGCAGGTCTGCATGTCAACCTGTTTGTATTTATTTGTTCTATTGTTCACTGTCTCCTTCACAAGACTGCCGGTAAGTTAATTTCCTCCTACACTTCAGGTAATCATCATAGTAGTCTTTTTACCACGTCAAAATGACTCTGCCACTTTTAAAGTAGAGACGAGGCACAGCCGCAGGCCCAACGCATGTCAACCTGTTTGTATTTATTTGTTCTGTTGTTCACTGTCTCCTTCACAAGACTGCCGGTAAGTTAATTTCCTCTAACACTTCAGGTAATCATCATAGTAGTCTTTTTACCACGACAAAATGACTCTGCCACTTTTAAAGTAGAGACGAGGCACAGCCGCAGGCCCAACGAGCAGGTTGGAGAGAATGGGCGCGTAAGTTTCGACGCAACCGACGTTTACCTAAAGCAGTTTACAGAAACCGTGAAAACTAAATCCGGATGGTCGGATGGAGGTTTGAACCCATCTACACTTTAATACGATTTCAGTGTTTTAACCAATACGTCATTTTGCTCTAGGGGATATTCGGTAATGAGTTGCGTATCACAAATATTGAGTGATAGCAGTCTTGTAACTAAGGGATGATTACTACTGCTCACTGTAATCCCTTACTTTGTTTTACAGATTATGAATAACTGTAGTTGAGTGCACTGGGATGCATGCAGTAACAAGTAAAAGGACTAGTTTTTAGACCCGCCTTACCTGCAAAAAAAAAAAAAAAAAGGAGGTCATTGCAATGTTAACTGCATCTTAGCTGGATTTAATACACCCTCTTCTCACCGATACGATGTACTCGTGAGAATAATTTCACAGATATGTGAGTGGCTTGAAGACCTCTTAAGCAATAGAAGCCAGCATGTTGTCCACAACGGCGAGTGCTGATCAGATACAAGGGTATCGTAAGGAGTGTCAGAGGATATGATCACTGTTGATCTCTATATACATAAACGATTTGGTGGATAGGACGGGCAGCAGTCATCGGTTGTTTGGTGATTGTCCCGTGGTGTACGGTAAGGTGTCGAAGTTGAGTGACTGTAGGAAGATACAGGACGACTTAGACAAAATTTTCAGTTGGTGAGATTGTAGGGAAGCAGCCTACTCACGCCGTGTAGAATTCATATGCTTTCCATTGTTTTCCAGCCTAGTCTGCTGTAACTAGCTACGACATCACGAATGTTGCACAATACCTTAAAAGTAAAGTAAATAATCTGAAAAGTTAATAGCATGTCAGGAGTGATGCTACAATAATAATGTGATAACTTTAACAGTTTTCGAAGTTTGGATGTTTTATGTAAAAATCATCGGCGGAATAGGAAGAAGTTAGAAACTTCAAAATTTATATTTGGATTCCTTTTTCATTGTAATTCAATGGAAACAGCATCTCATAAAGTAATATTTTGGTTTAAATTCATGATTTTCTGTTTTTGTGTTCTAAAAGAACGGAAGCAAAATAGATTAAGTAAGTGATCAGATATAGCTAGGATGTTTAGATTTAGGTAGAAGGGAGATACGCTATAATAACAAAGATGTGAGAAGTTTCCAAAACGTAGCTATAAAACTATAGCTGTAGCGTCTCTCCAAAGGGCAAGTTCAGAGCTCATCTATTGCGTCCAGTGCAACTAAAATAATTCACTCGCGAAAAGTATTTAGCCTAGTCACATCAGAATTTTATTACAGATACTTACCTGTGTGCTGATAGCACAGTTAAATTGAGAGCTTCACTGGCCTTCAGTGAATGAAGCAATTTATTATTTAGTAACTTAAAGTGGTGCTTTACTAGCCCGATTGCCTAGTTAGGAAGGCAAATTTTGTCAGCTGCGCCTTCGGCGGTCCGCACCACGACTATATAAATAAGAGCGCTGCGAGCTAGAGTAAGGACGGTACGCAGCAGAGGCACACCCGTGTCGTCGCGATTCGCGCGAGAGATGTCGAAGCGAACGGAGCTACGTACTGCGAAGGGTGTGGCAGATCGCCGTCCGGCGGAGCTTGCTCCGTCTGCGCCCCATCTGGCCCCCCACTTATGACGGACCACGCAACGAATGAGGACATGATGGATATCGCTATGGATGCGCTTACAGTTCCGCTTCCGGGGTCGGAAGACGACGAGCCGTCTGCCGTACCACCACCTCGTCGGCAATCCGGCAAAAGCAGAAGGGAAGACGATACGGCCCGTACCGGCGGGCGCAGCTCACCGGCTGAGAAGCGATCGAAACGAACGCCTGTTGACGATGCTGACGGATTCACTCGCCCGAAGCGTCGCCATACAGCGCGACGACGGGTGCTGTCCACCCACGATCCGGCATCCACTGCCAACTCTTTTGCTGCCCTTGAGGCTGCCCCGGAGGAACCTCCGCGCCCTTCCACGGCGCCGAGGCGGGATGCGCCACTTCCTCCGATCGTTCTGAAATACGAAGGGACCTTCCGGCAGCTGCAACAGCTTCTCAATAGCTGGACGACGGCAGTCTACAATGTGAAGGTCGCCGGACGAGACATGTACAAGATTACGCTGCGCTCGGCAGACGACTACCGACGCGTGACGCAGGAGGCGTCTGAAAGGGCAATCCCTTTCTTCACTCACGCCTCCACACCGGACCGCGTCCTGAAGATTGTCATCCGGCATCTGCCCTTCAGCATGGAGCCGGATCACATTAAAGGAGAACTCGAAGACCTCGACTTCAGTGTCCGCACTGTGGTCAAGATGAAGCAGCCCAAATCACGTGACTACATGCCCCTGTTTCTCGTCATCGCAACCGATACCATCGAGAGCAGGAAGCTCTACCAGCTCACCCGACTCGCCAACGTCTCGGTGACCACAGAAGACTTGCGCGCCAAGAGAGGCCCTGTTCAGTGCTACCGGTGCCAGGGCATCAACCATGTCGCCCGGCATTGCTCCATGCCTGAACAATGTGTGAAGTGCGCCGGTGCACACCCAGCCAAGGGCTGCCCCATCCCTCGGAAGCAGCAGCCAACGTGCGCTCTCTGTGGGGGCGCTCACGTTCCCAGCTACCGCGGCTGTGAAGCTTGGCGACGCGCCAGTGCTCGTCAGCGTGGCCAGCCAGTCGCCGCGAACCAGAAGAAGTCTGCCAAGGCCGACCCTACAATCTCCCACGCCACGGTTGTCGCCAGAGGACTGGCGCCCCGCCGCCCCAACAGCGACGACGCCGCCCGTGCAGGCCCACAGGCGCGTCGCCGCACTGACGACTCCCACACCCGCGATGTTATTGAAGACGCAGTGGCACGACATCCACTACTCAACTGAGCCACTCCACCTGTGCAGAATTCGTCGGACCCGGCACCGGGCCCCTCCTCTGCTGCCCTCCCCGTGACGTCTGGTGCACGCCCCCAACGCCGCGGCGGCCGGCGCAAGACGGGGGGTCGCACAACCAACGCTCCAGGAGAAGCCACATACAATGGTGACGAGGTGGCCACTTCCATCGGCGCCAGAGAAGATACGGCTCCTGCCGCCTCCACCACGGACATCGCCAGTCTGATTACTCAACTCACCGCACTTGTGACGAGCACAACAAAACTGCTTGATGTCCTCACGCAGCACCTGACCGCTGCACAGAAGATAGCCGCTCCGGCAGCCGCCAGACGCTCCTCCACTACTCATTATGGGAAGTGTTAGAGGACTCACGGTCGTCGCGTGGAACACCCTCTGTCTACGCACACAAGCTGGCGAATTTCGTCAATGTCTTCGTGATGAAGCCGTGGACATCTGTCTGCTCAGCGAAACCCGCCTTAAACCAGGCATTGCAGTCAAAGCGCCGAACTACTCCTGTTACCGTGCTGACAGGCCAACTGCCGGCGGAGGAATGGCCGTCTACATACGGAATGGGATCCGTCACCACCAGATTCAGCTGCCGCCGCTCGTGACTCTGGAGGCGGTTGGAGTTGTCGCGCACACGTCGGCGGGAGCCATTACCTTCATCGCCATCTACAAACCACCGTCGCATCCTTGGGTAGATGCGGACTTAGAATCTCTTCTCTCCATCGGAGGCAAGCTATTCATCGCTGGCGACTTTAACTCCAAGCACGTTGCTTGGCGTTCACGCCTCACCAACGGGGACGGACGTCGCGTCCTACAAATCGTGGATCGCAATGACGCCGTGGTAGTGGGTCCCTATGATCCCACCATCTTCCCCGCTAATGGACAACCGGACATCGTCGACTTCGCGGTCGTGAAAGGCATTCCGCACCGCATCCTCGCCTCGACCCGGAATGTTCTCTCCTCTGACCATGTGCCAGTTGTTTTTGACGTCGACCTCGACCCGCTGCAGTTACCCAGGCGTGGGGTGTCACTCTCTGGAGTCAACTGGGATCTCTTTCGCCGCACCCTGACCGAGTCCCTAGCTGGGCTGCCACATGTGGACGACGCAGAAGCTGAAGATTCCCTCCTCCACTTCACGGACGCCGCCCTCGCTGCAGTCGAAGAAGCGGCTCCGCCCAGACGCGAGCGCCAGGACCACTCTCGACAGCTGCCCCCCGATCTCCTTGCACAAATTGCCGAGAAGAACAGAGTGTACCGCGAATGGCAGCGTACGCGGAACCCCGCCACCAAACGGCAGCTCAACCGTATGCGGCGCGAAATCACGGTGGCTGTGGACAATCACCGCAACCGGGAGTGGGCTAACCGTGTGGCGACTCTTCAGCTTGACGACGGGTCTGCCTGGAGGACCACGAAACACTTCCTCCGGCGAACGCGGCGTATGCCTCCTCTCCGAACTGCATCCGGAACTGTCTGTGAACCAAACGCGAAGGCTGATGCCCTCGCTGATGTTTTTGAAGAGAACTTCCAGCCTGTCGAGGATCCACTGGACGCAGAACATGAAGCACTGGTCGCCGACCGGCTCCCTCGCTATCTGGAAACGGAGGGCGATGATGACATCGAGGCCACAACTCCTGAGGAAGTCTCGACGGCACTGCAGGCCCTCAATCCAAAGAGAACTGTAGGCCCTGACGACGTCTCCGCTGCCATGCTGAAACATCTGCCTGAGGACGCCTCCACTCACCTGGCTGCAATCTTCAACAAGATCTTTCGCACCGGTCACTTTCCCCTGCAGTGGAAGCATGCTGAGATTGTCGCTATTCCTAAGATGGGCAAAGATCTCCGGCAGCCGAAGAGCTATCGCCCGATAAGTCTGCTGCCTGCCGTCTCGAAAGTTTTCGAGCGCATCTACCTGAAGAGGCTACAGCAACACGTCACCGCCGAAGCTCTACTCCCAGATGCCCAGTTCGGCTTCCGTAAGGGCCACTCTACGGAGCACCAACTTCTCCGCCTCGTGGAAGAAGCCTTCGATTCCCTGGAGAGGAGCGAATACTTTGGAGCAGCCTTCCTTGATGTCTCGCGCGCTTTTGACAGCGTCTGGCACGATGGGCTGCTCTTCAAACTTCTCGAAATGGGGGTCCCTGGATCCCACATCCGTCTACTACGGTCCTTCCTCGATGGACGAACTTTTCACGTCCGTGCAGAAACTGGCCTGTCAACTGTCCGTCCCATCAGAGCAGGCGTGCCACAAGGGTCGGTGTTGGGGCCGATCCTGTACACGCTCTACACGGCTGATACGCCGACGGTCCCTCGTGTGCACCTAGCCCTGTACGCCGACGACACTGCGCTCTACTCACGAAGTATGCGCGCGGACACACTTCGCCAGAGGTTGCAGCACGCTGTCGACACCCTAGCCGATTGGGCCGTCTAGTGGAAACTGCAATACAACGGCGCCAAGACGCAATTTTTCATTGCAACCCGTCGTGTCATCCCAGCCGCTCTGCCCCCACTCGTCGTTGGAGGCAGTCCTGTCAACTGGCGACCGACAGCGCAGTATCTTGGGGTCGCCCTAGATCGCCGCCTCACCTGGGGCCCACACGTGAAGGGCGTCGTAAACAAAGCAAGGGGTCGACTTCTCCAGCTGTACCCCCTGCTCAACCCGACGTCGACTCTTCCTCCGCGACTGGGCGTCACGTTGTACAGGGCGCTAATCCGCCCTGTCTTCGATTACGCGGCTGTCGTCTGGGGGAATGCGGCAGACGACCACCTGAAGAAACTACAATCTCTGCAGAACAGGGCTCTCCGCCTCGCGCTGCACCTGCCGCGGGACTTCCCATCTGGACCACTGCACGACCTCGCTGAGGTCCGCAAAGTCAAGGACCACGTCCGTATGGTTGCCCGCCGCTTCTACGTACGGGCGCGGCAATCCGAGAACCGGTACATACGCTCTCTCGGGCAGAAGATACGGTGCAATGCCAACACACGCTGGCCCCAGCTCCTTACGGCATAGGCTGTAACTGAAGCAGAAAACAGAGTGGTAACAACCAGAAGCCAATCACCTCTAGAAGACGCATCGCCAGCATTAATAGGAGGCAAAACATGTATATGTTGTGAACTCCGCTTTACTCGAAGACTGAAGTTTCTTCGCGAAGCAGCCACGCGGCACGCGGCGCTAGAGTAAGGCACCAGTTCCCTTCTAGATTCGTATCGGAGTGCACTCCGTGTCGGAAGCCGCGTCACGTTTATGCAGTTGCAAGGAACAGCCTTGGATGCCGTATTACGTAACTCGGTATGCACGTAACAATGAGTTCACATTGGGGTAAAATGTTAATTGCGGAACGACTCCAGCGATTATTATCAGTTTGCGTATGTCGTATTTTCACGTGTCGCCGCAGGACAGTCCTTCTATCATTACTAGCGTGGCGTTTGATGAGTATTAACATCAAATTTTGGCGAGCATTCACTTTGAACATTTACATCGATAACGATTATTGAACAGTTTCGTTATCTAGGAATAATAGGATCTGCGCAATAGACTATGAACAATAGGTGATATGGGTAATCATTTGTATGGAATTTTACACTTTATCGTTTTCAGAATATGGTGAAAATTGTTATAGTAAACTGCATTTTCTATGAATCCCAGACATCAACCTAAACCCTCAGCGTAATGAACTTCAATGATCAATAACTTTATTTCTCCATCAGAGTGGGCACAGTGATCTCTAATTACAGGCATCACGTTTTTGCTAATCACTTTCTGGTTGCCAACATTGTAGTTAGAGAGCCTGTGTTCAGAACGGCAACATACAATAGAAAATATAATATTTATTTTCCACCCACTGCCCCACTCCAGGAATTAAATTTTCGCCCTGATTAGTTACCAAGTACATACTGAATTAAACAATATGACCCTACTTCGCGTTTTGTATTTTTGCAATATCTATTGGCGCCTCACATTTGTAGCTGTCAGTAATATGGCCAGGTTTCTGGCATTTGAAACATGCGGCTATATTTTGAGAGAGATAAAGGTGATTGTGATATACTGATGTAGCGCTGTTCCCTATTTTAATACAATGGCTGCACTTCTCTCCTGCATTTCTTTAACTCACTTAACATTCATTTCTATGTCGGTCATAAAATCTCGATTAAATAAATTGTATACATAATTTTCAGTTATCATAAAGGACATCACCCAAATACAACCAGACACTACTTTCGTACACTTAATTTAGCATACACTTATTACAATCTATTTTTCATAGTAATTTTTTGACCAACAAAACAGCAGCGATAACAGGTCACAGAAACTTACAAGTACATTGAGCATATGTACTGAAGTTTCAAGTGATAAATACGAAAGTGAGAAAATAGTGTGTGGTTACAGTCATCTTCATCATCGCCAATTAGAATTCAGGTACAGACTTGACTTGTAAAAAGAGTTTCTAAGAAGTACTTCCGTAATACCGCGAGGTGCTTTAGGATGACAGAGAATGTACGAGAGCGCGCTGAAAAGTAATACCCACAAAATTTGTATGTGAAAGCTCTCTAATCTTTATAAATAAGACAAACGTTATTAACATTCTACACCTTCATGTGATCGTATTTGCAGCCCTATGCCGCTAAGAGGGAGGCAAACTGTAGCGTGTAAAATGGCGGTGTGTACCGAAACTCTGTCAGCGCTTGAGGAACAGCTCGCTGTAATCGAGTTTCGAATACAGAGAATTCGCTCACACATGGAGCACTCGTTCCTTCAGCATGACAATGCCAGACAGCAGACGAGGGCTACGACATCTACGACAATCCGACGCTCTCGGTTCCTCCATACAGTCCCGACTTGGCCCCATCCGATTTTAACCTGTTATCATAACTTAAAAAAAGACCCAGAGGACTTCGGTTTCATGGTGATTAAGCGGTGCGACCAAAAGTCAGGTTGCTGCTCCGTCAACAAAGTCAGATATTCTGCAGTAATGGTATTAACAAACTGGTCTCTCTTTGGGAGAAATGTATTCGTCACCAGGATGACTACTTTGATAAATAAGTATGAAGCATGAAGAATAAAGATTTTGAATGTTAGTAACATTTGTTTCGTTTAAAATCCTTTAAGAGTTTTCACATACAAGATTAGTAGCCGTTACGCAGCATGCCCTCAAATAACTAAGTGGTGGCAGTTATATGTAGATCCACATGCCGTGGGGTTGTGGTTCAAGTGGTTCAAATGCCTGTGAGCACTATGGGACTTAACATCGGAGGTCATCAGTCCCCTAGAACTTAGAACTTCTTAAACCTAACTAACCTAAGGACATCACACACATCCATGCCCGAGGCAGGATTCCAACCTGCGACCGTAGCGGTCGCGTGGTTCCAGATTGAAGTGCCTAGAACCGCTCGGTCACTTCGGCCGGCGGGATTGTGGTGCCCGAAATAAATAATCTGTGTTGGTAAGGAGGCTGCCATTACAAATTAACCTCACGAAACACACACACGTGTGTGTGTGTGTGTGTGTGTGTGTGTGTGTGTGTGTGTGTGTGCAGTAGAAGAACTAGCAGCCTACACCCATGATGATGTGGAGTGTTATAGCAACAGTGTTAAGCAGTAAATGAGAGGAAAAATTAAAATCCCCGAATCCTCTCGTCTAGAAGAACTGCCAGAAGGAACGTTACTAGTTGTTAAAACCATAAAAGAGGTAGTTTTCAGGAAAAAAAATTAGATACATACTGGAATTCGAGAACATTCCTTCTCTGTATTTTTCAAATTGTGGCTGGAGAAAGAAACAGATAATTCAGATGTGGAGTTAAGGTATAATTTAAAAATTGAATTGTGCATTGTTAAAACAATACCCAAAAAATAAGGGAAAAGATGTTTTCTGTATGTAAATATATATGGAAAAGTTAATGAACATTTTATGCTAGATTATTTGCCTGTCTTTTTCGCTAACGTACCAAAAATTCTAAGATATTCCGTAAATACAATGATCCATGTGGATGTATTTCAGAGGGAGAAAGTGGATATTTGAAACTAGGTAGTTGAAAGTATAGTAACACTCTTTTCTTACCTATAAAAGAGCCATTTGATCGAAACGTACTATTGTCTGCTTAGCACCTGACACAGACCTAGAAGTCACAGTAGAAAAACAAAGTGTATGGCTGTGTACAAAGCTGTAGTCATGCATTGATTGGATGTGATACAGCTGAAAAACAGTGTATTAATCTGCTTATGACTGAACAACATAGGACTCCTCTCTTGTGACTGATACTCTGTTGGATATTGTCTTTCTCCAATACAGACGAAAAAACTTTACACAGGTCTGTGCAAGCAACCTTGACCATCAGCCACATGCTCCAGTGGAACAATACATGTATATGTATTATGCTCGATATCAACACAGCGACGGTATTTGTTTTTCCATAAGTCGGAAGAGAAAGATACAGTAAAATATTGTAGGAAGTTCTATTACACAGAGTGGTACGACTGGTTAAAGTTTGGATGCAAATAGATTGTAGTTTTTTACCAATTCTCGATGTTGGAAAATAACGATGAGGGGTGCCCTTGAATGTACTGAATGACTTTATAGATCCTGATCTCTATCGGTTTTTCGTAGGTCCGAAACTAATGTAACGCCTCCATGCATGACAATTTGTAATTTTAACATGAGCAATGCTTCTCGAAACTACAGCGATTTTAATCTTAAAACTAATAAAAAAAGACTGTATCTATTCTCATGGCATCATTATTGTTTTTATTGTTATGA
The DNA here is from genome assembly GCF_021461385.2 of Schistocerca piceifrons. Taxonomy (NCBI): domain Eukaryota; kingdom Metazoa; phylum Arthropoda; class Insecta; order Orthoptera; family Acrididae; genus Schistocerca; species Schistocerca piceifrons. The sequence goes on from NC_060149.1 coordinate 8,012,885, forward strand.
TCATGTGTGTGTGTTTAAAAATAGGTGTTACTGCAAGACCTACGTTATTTTATATTTCGTAACCTCTAATTAAAAAGGAGACACCTCTTGAATTACAGCTCGTTGAGAAATCTGGAAATGATAGTCTTTTTTTCCAACATGTGAGAAAATAACGAGAAAGTCTGTATTCTGTAATATTATTCCACATGTCTTAAATGTTTGTAACACACACATGCATGACATTTTACTTACAGAAATTGATGTGAACGTGAGGGATGCTCTCAAGCCATGTAATTTGCCCGTCAGGCTCAAAGAAATTGCTCAACATAGATGGTCTTCCTTTGGAATTTAGCCGTCCGCTGTGACCGAGCGGTCGTAGGCGCCTAAGTCCGGAACGGTCGCAGGTTCGAATCCTGCCTCGGGCATGGATGTGTGTGATGTCCTTAGGTTTGCTAAGTAGTCTAGGGGACTCAAGAGCTCACACGTTAAGTCCCATAGTCCTTAGAGCCATTTTAACCATCTTTGGAATTTAAATTCTCGCTTTTTCTACTCTGACGACGGTTTCGAAGTAATGGGGACATTCTACAGTGATCGGTATCTTTCGCAGAAAAATAGCGGGATTTTTTACGCATGGTAGAGATGTATAGGAGATCTGTAGCCTGACCCCTGCGGTTTTGGTCATCTGTATTCGGCTGCGGTGGAGGGAGGGAGAGGAAGGGATGAGGGGAAGTAAGAGTAGTTCCAATTTTGCTTGTTCCTAACCGCACATCAAGGAGAACGCGTGTTTAACTGCCACCCTTCTGTCCTGGTGCAATCTTTTGGGACAACAATTTTCCCCAGTACATGTGCTGCATTATGACCCATTGATTACGAATGCTGTTTTTTTTTCCTATGAAAATTTCGATATGTAATTAGAACAGAGAAGCACTTTCCATCAGTTGTGGTAGTGTGTATTGGCTTCGTTTACCTGTGCTGCAGGGTGACTGTCGAGCAATGCAGGTAGAGGAGTCTGTAGCGAACTCTGACCTTTAACAGTGATATATACACACATATATATATATATATATATATATATATATATATATATATATATATATATATATATATATATAGTCCTCAGATATATGCTTACAGGTAACACACTTATTAAACTCCTCTCTGCCCAACACCAGCCTCTCGTTACTTGAACATATTTCCCGCCAAAAAATAATGATAGTACCTTCGACTCCAACCTTTTTCCTGCCAGCTTGTAAGTGAGGGGTAGAGTTTGGGCACGTCGGCCACTAGTTCTGAGTGGTATTGTGAAACTTGTTCCCAGCGGAATAGCACCAGTTGTATGACAGCGTCAATTTTTGAGCTTTATTGCGATTTTAGGTACTCTTTGTGTAGCGCTATGCATACACGAGGGTGAGTCAAATGAAAACCTTAAATTTGTAATAACAAATCGAAATTTCGCGCCGTTATCCTGTAAGTTGGTAAATGTGCTACAAACAGCGTGCAGAATGGCCTGTAGGTGGCAGCATAGTGCAGATGCACACATACCGTCGCAGTATCAGTATAAAGATGGCCGCCCCACTTTCGACAAGCACGAGGGAAGAACAGCGTTCTGTTATTCGGTTTTTGCGTAGCGAAGGTGTGAAACCTTTTGAAATTCATCAACGAATGAAGGTTCAGTACGGTGATGCATGTCTGTCACAGCAGCAAGTCTACGAATGGAGTAGGAAGTTCGCAAATGGTGTGACTTCAGTGGAAGATGCTCCTCGTCCAGATAAGGCACAACGAGTTGTGACTCCACAGAACATTGCAGCAGTTGAAGCCATAATGAAGGAAAACCGCCGAGTGACACTGAATGACATGCAGCATGTTTACAGATTAGTCATGGGTCAGCATACCACACTGTCCATGATGTGCTCCAGTTCCACAAAGTGTCTACAAGATGGGTGCCACGGCAGCTGACTCCTGAAATTAGAGAACGACGTGTTGATGCTTGTGAAGAACTTCTTCGGCGCTTTGAACGAAAAGGTGATGGCTTCCTGGCAAGAATCGTTACTGGGGACGAAACCTGGGTTCGCTTCCACCAACCGGAAACCATACTCACCAGACCTTGCCGCAAGTGATTTCCATATGTTTGGACCACTCAAAGACGCAGTGGGAGGTAAGAAGTTCCGTTCTGATGAAGAGGTACAGCACTTGCATTGAGCTTGGGGGAGATTATGTTGAAAAGTGATACAGCTTTGTACCACTTCTGCACAACAAATAACATTTATAAAAATATTTACGGTTTTCATTTGACTCACCCTCGTAGTTGCGTAGTTAGGATCGACTTTTATGATTAATTACACAATTGAGACTGATGTTTACTTCAGTTTCCCAACCAAAATAAATAAAGTACACTAACCAAACCTTCATCTCCTGCATCTGAACAGGTTCCATTTGTTGGGGGGTGCACTGGGCTTTCTATCCAGAAGAACCAGGGCTTGAGTCCTGAAAAGAACACTGCCATTTTTAATTTTCTGCCAGTTCTCGGGTGGGGGGTGGGGTGGAACGTCAGCACAGCCCCAGGTCAAAGAAATTCCCGGTTAAACTCGAAACTACCGCCAAAATTTAAAATTCCCGCCAAGAGGGTAGGTGGGGGAGGAGTGTGACAGAGGGCGGGGACCTAAATGCAGGCTGAGGAAAACACATGATGTCATCCAGAGGGTAATTAATTGATCAATTTAATTAACTTGCATATCAGTTTGATATCAAAATTGGACTCTGAGGCCACACTACCCTCTACTGTAGCACGTGTCGGAATGTGGTTTACCGTTCTGTGATATTGCTGCTCGGGTTGTCAGCATCATCATGCGACTAGCGCCCGAAAGGACAAACGTTTTTCATTGGGACACACAGGATCGTACAACTACACCACTTTCCTTGAGTCAGGTAATGGGCTTATTTGAAGCAAGACAGATATGTAATAACGACTTGATTATTAGAGTAGATGCAGCAAATAGTTGCTTATAATAAGTAATTCTTATTTACGACAGACTGTTTCCGCATTATCGACATTTTCAAGTACCTGCGATTAAAATTTTGGTGAAGACATGTATGAATGTGAATTTCACTTATAAAAGTAGGTTTATTGTACTTACGTCTAGATTGATGTGACGTCCATATTACGTCGTTAGTGGACTGTCTTATAAGTGTCGCCGTTTTAATAAGATGGTAAATGATGTCAATATCTTCAAAATGAAATGTTAATAACGATGTGACTGTAGTGCGACATTTCCGCTCTTACGACGCTATATATTTACAAAGATTGTGCAGACGAGCAGCGATGTTACTTTACTAACTAAATTTTTTAACGATTATCTTTGGTTGTTGCATATGTCACTTCCGATTTATCCATTTTCGTGTTCTAAAACTTCAACGAGTCAGTCCAGTAACGACGTAATAATGGCGTCACATCTATCTAGACCTCAGTATAAGGCACCTATTTTAATATAAATGACATTCACATTCGTACATGTTCTTGCCTAAATTGTAATCACATGTACTTGAATATGATGATAGAGCCAAAACAGTCTGTCGTAAATAATATTAATTATTATAAGCAGCTATTTGGTGCATCTACTCTAATAATCATGTCATTATCAGACACATATTATGCTGCTGGCCCTAAAGTAGAACAAATTAAGACAAATATCCACAAAACATTGCGACGTCGTCTGAAGCTAAACGGACTGTCAGTATGGCGATCATTGTTGAGGCTTCTCTTCATGCAGCAACACACGCACGTCGACAGTGGTGTGCCCACCGTAAACAATGGGCACCATAGTGGCACATGTAATCCTTCCAGGCCAGTCTCGATTCTGAGCACAACATCGTGATGGATGTATCCGTGTGTGGAGGCTCCGAGGGGAACAAATGTAGACAGATAGTATTCATCATCATCATACAGGCTCAGACCTTGAGTAATGTTATGGAATTCTTTATATACAGATTCGCATACTCAGTAATTCGGAGAGCAGACGTTACGTTTCTGACACGACTCTGTCTGGCTTCGAAGTTTCTGTGGCGTTATCTTTCAACAAGACACAAGACCGAGTGTTTCCAGAGCTGTTCTGGCTGACCTCAATGACTGCCTGACCAGCACTTTCTCCAGACCTATAACCCACGGAAAACATCTAGCTCGTTGTTTTGCAGAGACTGGCACGTCACCACCCGCCAGCCACGACAGTTGATGAAGTCAGACCTAGATTTGAAACAGCGGGGATTGACGTAGCCGTATCTGTTATCCACGCTCAGTTCCATACGATGTGCAGCCGGATTAGAGCCATTTTTAGTGTCAGAGGGGTGGTAGTTTTGTGTACAAAATTTCACAGCCCGTGTCACACCAAATGACGTCCAAATTTAACCATGTATTCTTCCTACTGCATTTTATAGGGGCATTAAGTAAAATTTCGTCATTTTCTCTCCCTCCTTCCAGATGTTGCATTTTTAAAGTCCACAACTGTATGATTTGACATCGTAGCGTCATGGCACACTGCTAGCTTGTTCAAAAGTCAACTTCAAGTTGCGTAAAGTAAAACAGATTGAAGTTCTGACCACCCATTGTTCATTACGAAATAATCACAAATTCGTTCAAGCCTTCAATGATTCAGATTCGGAGTCCAATGGACTGTGAACAACACTCAGAGCCCATGACCATTTGCGGCAGTTTTAAAAGCCGTTAACGCTTGTAACACTCAACGAAGTTTTGACAGGTCTCAAGCAACACACTATAGTTTAGGATAAGAGTCCGCAAGATCTACGCCATACTTATTATTCCCTAACTTGACACCCCAGAAAGTTTTTAAACACTATCAGAAGAGAACTAAAGACAAGCGCTCACACACACACGCACACACACACACACACACACACACACACACACACACACACACACCAGACTGGTCCGACCAATAAGGCCGCACACCTTATACAAGACGTAACAAAAATCACCGATTAATTTCGAGGGGTTGTAGAGAGCTTCTTAAAGAATAAATTGAGGATAGGAACCCATATCCGGAATCGTCATCAAACAACGTTTCATAGTATCCATGTTAGATGGGAAAAGGCCTGTTGATAGACCGCCCCCGCGGCAGAACACGTGAGTATTAAAGCTGACACCTCTGCCCTCTCTGTGCTTATCGGACCTACAATATCGTTGTGGGACGGGACACGTTTGCCACCATCCAACACTGTTATGTCTATTGCGACGAGTTCGGCACGTGGTCCACCAGCATTACAACTCACGTATGTGACCTAGCTAAAGGTGTTTTTCCCTGTTACTTCTATTCCCTGTAGCGTTCTTGTATGATGTTTCCTCATATGAGTTCTTATATTCCATTTGTTCCTCAGGTCACCCTCTACAACCCCTCGAAGTTTGCCATTATATTTTTTTACACCTTATCGTCGGCAAAATTACGTGTGCTTATTGTTTCCAAAATACATATCTAACTACCTCTGTCCAGCGGTGTTATCCGCAGTTTAACAGTTATTTATTAAAAAAAGTGTTTGGGCATGTATTTATTTCAGTTTTCTGTTAGTCCCTTGCGGATAGAACCGCACAATAACGCTGGGTTTGGTGTGGGGCGGCGGTGGGGTGAGTGGACTGATGTAGCCTGTTGTGGAGTTGTGAACCACTGAGGGCTACGGCGGGGACGAAGCCTCTCCGTCGTTTCTAGGTCCACAGTTCCCTACAGTATAATGCACAATGTTGTAAAATGTGTTCATATCGTTCAGCATTTAGAGTTTCTCAGACGCAATAACGGGGCCATAAAATAAGCACGAAAGTCAACCTCTTATGGTAACACCACCACCTACACATGACGGCAGGAAACGCTCCATCGGGCTGCTATAGGATATAGCGTGATTCATCACTCCCAATCACTCATTTCCAGTCATCCACCAGCCAGTGGCGTCACTCTTTACACTACCTCAAACGTCATTTAGCGTTGATTACAGATATGTTTAGCTTAGACCAGAACACCCAATTCTTTTTAACTGTCGACATATAACTAGCTGGACAGCTGGTAGCACTTGCGAGTGATTCCTTCCGTTGATTTTGTGCAGTTTACGTGGGCTCGGCTGAAAGGTAATGCTTTTAGTCTGTTCTGAATGCCGGTTGACGTGTTACATGTCGTGCATATCACCCGGTCGACTTCTCCGCTTCGCTGTCGCAAGTTACAACACTATGCCGCTAGTAGGCTCCGAATTTTAACGTGAAACATGGTGGCGTGTAACGTAACTATGGCGTTGCGTAAGACGCAGCGTGTTGTAATCTAAATTCTAACCCAGAGAACGTGTTTCCAACTGAAATCGATAGAAGAATAAAATCTGTGTATAGTGATGATTGTATCGAATCAGGATGTGTGAAGTCTGCAACAATTCGACGCCTTGGTTAACTGTCATCGAACATCCTCCATTCAATCACCACTTGGTCTCATCCGATTTTCGTCTGTCTACAAGATTTAAAGAACAGCTTCGAGGACTTCACTTTGATAGTGATGAAGCGATGCAAGCAGAGGAGAGGTTGTCGCTCCGTCGTCGAATTCAAACATTCTGCAGTGACGGTATCAACAAACTGGTCTCTCGTTGGATTGTTTTCTTTTTATAAGAGGTGGAGCCCCTCCACGCCCACACCGGCATGATGGCCAACACAAAAGGTCTACTGCCATCTCTGCATAAGGGTTAGTATTCATTAAAGTGAGGTGTCGCAGGATGTGGGTACTGCGATGTTTGCGTACGTCTGGTTAGGATTAACCATTAATACGCGCTCATCTGGAGATAGATTGGTCGAAATCCGACGAAGGGTAGCGGTTTGAAGGGCAGAGGAAAAAAAGTGCCAAGGCAAGAGCCAAGGGAAAAAAACCTCTGCGAAAGTTAGGTCGGGTGGAAAGAGCAGCAGCGGTTGTCTTGCTGCCTGCAATAGGTTGTGCAAGGATAGGCTTTGTTAGTAGTGGGTATCATGCATGTCGATACCTTGACGTTGTGCGTTTGAGCTGCTCGGCGGCTGGCGCTGGGTGCTGGTATAGAGTCCTCGTTCAGCGTCAGCAACCTGCAGCAGTTAGGTTTGTTATCGATCTTGTGTCCGATAGGTCATATACCGGAGGCACAGTGTGAAGGAATGTTGGCAGATTGTTTGTGCGTCTGTGGGCGAGCTCGTCAGTGTCCCTGCTGTGGCCTGTTGGTCGGCTCTAATAGCAGCTGGTAGTTGCCAGTCAGTGTTGCTGATATGCAGGGGCTTGCCGACGTTTGTCGCTGTTTGCGTATGTTAGTTTACCATAGGTGGCTATGCCCTAGCTAGCAGTGTCTTTGGCCGCTTGTGCTTCCACCTGTGGTTGTGATCGTAGTTTCCCAGTGTTCGAGTGTCTCGAGTTCCTGTATAGTCGTGTGGCGTATTTTTTGAATACTTCCTTCAGGGTATCAAGGCGGTATTCATGGTGAAGATACACGATGCGTGTGTAGCGTGGGGCGTTGCTCATGATTCGTAGCACCTTGTTCTGTATGATCTGCAGGCGGCGCAGTCGTGTAGGAGCTGCATTTCCCCAGACGGGAGCTGCGTACGTCATCAGAGGTCTAATCAGTGTCATGTATAAGGACCTCGACACCGTCCTATTCAGTGTGCTTTCCCTGTTGAGCATTGGGTAGAGCTGTTTGAGCCTCGCGTGCGCTCGGTTGGCAACGTATTCGATGTGGTCCCCCCATGTAAGTTTCCGGTCCAGCCAGACACCAAGGTACTTGACTTTCTCTCGGAAACGTATTGGGCGTGTATGTAGTGTTATTGGTCTACAGTGTTGGTGTTTGCGCAGTAGTTTCGGTCTGCGTGTGAACAGAACTGCTTCGCACTTGTCGACGTTTACTTTAATACGCCATCGCTCCAACCAAGGCTCAGCTGTTCTGAGTGCTGTCTGTATTTGTGAATTGATGTTCGACGGTTTCCAGTCTTGCGCGAGGATGGCTGTGTCATCCGCGTAGACGTCGTGTTTTGTGTCACTGGGAAGTCATTAATGTACAGGTACTCTAGCCTGGATACCGTGTTGTGTTGATTGTTTATCCTGCACATTAGTGTTGAAACATCTGTTCGTGAGATGTGAGTGTATGAGACGTACGAGTCCGTCCTGGAAACCAGCTTCGCTTAGTTTGCGTATGAGTCCGTTGTGCCAGAGACGATGGAAAGCCTTTTCGATGTCTAGGAACACGGCCCCTGTGGCTTTGTTCATGTTGTAGCCGTGTGCTATATGTTCGACTACGCGGAGGAGTTATTGTGTTGTCGAGTGGTGATTCCTAAAGCCGAATTGCTCCGGTCTTAGGGTGTCGTTGGCGATGCAATGCCTAGTGATACGTTTTAGTATTACCTTCTCAACAATCTTGCTGAGCGAACACAGCAGACTGATGGGTCGGTAATTTTGTGGGAGGGAGTAGTCTTTCCCTGGCTTCCTGAACATCAGGACCTTGGCCGCCTTCCAAAAGTCAGGGAAGTGTTGGTGTGTCAGGATGGCATTCGTTAAGTGTGTGAGGTATTCTACGGCTTTATCCGTGAACTCCTGGAGGACACGGTTTTGAATGCCATCAGGCCCAGAGGCTTTTCTAGCGTGGGTTGCTTGATAGCCCATGTGATCTCATTTGTGCTAGTACGTCTTATTTCGTTGCGCGAGGGCTGGGCTACAAGTAGTGTAACCTCCTGGTCCGTTTCAAGTGTGAATGCTGGGTCTGAAGGAACCAGATTCGGCATGAAGGACGCTGCAAGTGTTGTGGCCATAAGCTCTGCCTTTTCCGTCGCGGAGTAGGCCGGGCCGTCTGGTCCTTGTAACGTGGGAATGTAATGGCCAGCTGCCACACGCCAGGACGTGTGGTATCCAGCCCAGCGAGTTTCTGTCCCCATTGCTCGTTTCTGAATGTTTGTATTTTATTCCGTATTATGCCCTGGAGTCTGTTGACGTGCAGTTTATAGAACGGGCGCCTGGTACGCTGCCAGTATCTCCTGAGGCGGTTCCTCATTGAGATAAGGCCCAGGATTTCATGGGGCAGGGCCGTCGAGTGTTGTCTTGGTGTTGTAAATGGAATGGCGTCAGTCATTGCGTCTTGGACGGCAGTTGTGAGAGCCTCCACAGCCTCATCGATTTGCTGTGTGTTGTTAATTTCGTGCGTGTCAGGAATGCGACTATCAAGCGTTTCCTTCAACAGTGTCCAATTCGCACGCTGGTAGTTAAGCATCCTGCGTGGTTCGATGTCCTGCAGTGTCTCTTCCATGTGCAGTATTACAGGCATGTGGTCTGAGTCCAGATCGTTTTCAACCGTAAGGTTGAGTGTGCATGTGATGCCCTTTATGAGGGCTATGTCTAACACGTCTGGCCTATGTCGAGCCTGTGTAGGCACGAACGTTGCCGTTGGAGGTTCGTATTCGTGAGTTCCAATCGGGGTGTTTTGCTTTGAGGTCTCCAGCGGCAATTACCCGCGGTGCTATGTTGAGTACTGTGCTAATATCGCGTGTTACTATGTTTTTAGGAGGATTGTATAGCGATACCAGTGTGGTGTTGGCTCCGTTGAACTTGACCCTGACGGCCGTAGCCTCTAGTCTTTCAAGTGTTGGGAGCTCGATGTTCGTGTGTTCTATGTCTCTGTGTATGATGATTGCCGTGCCGCCTCCCCTCCTGCCATCCGCTCGGTCGGTACGATAGACACAATACCCTGGGATGTTTAGTTGTTTGCGAGGCGTAAGCAGTGTTTCGTTGACAAGAGCGATTCGGATACCCTTTCGCTCCACGAACGCGGCCATTTCGGCTTTTTTGCTTGCGATCCCGTTGGTATTCCAAAACAGGATCTGTGAGATTGTGTTTAAGTCTGCGTTTCGGGGCTGGTGTGGTGTATTATCCATGTAGTAGTGTAAGAAGCGGTGTGATAGTGGCTTGGAAGCTAGTCCAGTTGAGCGTGCTCGACATGAACTGCATGAAGAGTTGTGAGACGCACCCCATAATCTTCGTGACTATTTCGGTGGTCGTGCGTCCGGGGAATAATGTTTCCATTATTCTCTGGAATGTTGTCGTAATGTTGGTCATGTCGGCCTGCGAGTTATTGGTCGTGTTAGCGGCCGCTTGTTCCAGTGTTGGCGTCTGGTGAGGGCTGGCCTGAGTGTCGGCTGTTCGTGTGGCAGTTGTGGGCGCCTGTGTATTCTCTGTGGTGAGTGGGTGTGTTATGTGGGTTGTTGAGTTGGTGTCCGGGTTGTGTTCGTGAGTGTTGGTGTCCTGTTGTCTGTGTGCTTGTTGTGGTGTGCTCGTGTTCCTCGTGCTGCGGCTGTTTCTCCTTCTCCTCCTCCTCTGGCGCTGTGGTCTTCCCTGTGTAGGTGCGTTTTCTGTAGCCTGTGGTGGGCTGCAGTCCGCGATCTCAGGGGGTAAGGTGGTGTTGTTGCTGGTTTCGTGTGGTGCACCCGGTGCGGGTGTGGTGTCAGGTGTTGTGTGTCTGTTGGTGGGGGTGTTTGCTGAGCGTGTCCTGAGCTCTGGGGCACCTCTGACCGTCCCGCGCTGCTGGAGCTGCCAGCGACCACTCCAGCAAAGGTTATTCCACTTCTTACTGGGCGCGGGGGCGGTTTTGGAATTGTGATGGCGGTAGGTTTTGCGCCTCAGAGCTGCTTTGTAAGCAATGCACCCTCTGTAGTTTGCCGGATGGGCAGCACCACAGTTGGCGCACTTGCGAGGTGCTGTATGGGGCAGTTTGCAGCGTTGGGTCGTGTGACCGCCAGCGCAAATGCGGCAGCGGGGTGCGAGTCCGCATCTGATACCCGCGTGCGCAAAGCGCTGGCAGTTGTGGCAATGTTGGGGGGTGCGCGGCATGTTGTAAATCTCTACATTGACGACCATGTGAAGAAATAGCTTTAACTTCAGCAGGTCGCGGGACTTGGCCGTGTCGGCCAATTCCGCCATGTAGTTATGAGACGGTCTTGCTGTGCCGAACTCTGACATTCGGTTTACCCGAATGCACTCCCACTCGAGAGCAGAGAGTTCTTCGTGTACTGTGTCGGTCGGGGTTCGTGAGTCTATCCCCTTTATCACGTACTGTTGTGTTTTTTCCAGGACTGTCCTGTACGTGAAGTGCTCTACCTTCCTTTCTTTAAGAAAGTCCAGTAGATTTGAGTAATTTGACTTGTTCGCCACGTACAGTGCGGCGTGTTCCCCAGTGAGCTTAGAGTACTATGTTGTGGGGTTGTGTTTATTGTTAAATTCCTTGTTTATGAGACTTAGGTCTCCGTAGTTGTGTATGATGACTGGTGGGAAGCCAGTCGCGGTATTGTTTGTGTTCTGCGTAGCTGCTTGTATATTTGTGGTTGCTGCAGTCGCAGGATTGTTTGTGTTGGTCCCTGTGTTGCCTTTGTTGTTGGTTCGCGATATAGATGGTGTTGGCAACAGCACTCGGCCGTTGCCTCGTGAGTTTGTGGGCTCACTTGTTTGCGTACTTGGCGGCTGATTGCGTCTTGGGCCGACCTGCTGCCACGGCCCGTCTTCGTCTGTGTTGGTTGTGTCCTCCGTCGGCTCTGGCCGGTTCCGTCGGTGCCTGGGCCGCCAAAGGTGAAATAGGGGGCATGTCCTTCGGTTTATCAGCAGGTGCCTGTGTGTGTGGTGTGGGTGTTTCTGTCTGTGTGTGTTCACTGACCATCAGCTCTGCGATCAGCTCCTGCTGCTCCGCGATCTGTTTGTCCTTCAAGGCAACCTGCTCTTGGAAGGTGGACAGTGGGACGGAAATGATGGCGGTAGTATCCGGCATTTCCGCCTCTTGTGCTGCAGCTTTGCTGCGGGTAAGTGGTGGGGAAGCACAGGAAAGATCGGACATCTTTGCTGTTTCGGGAGTTTTTATTTGGATAGGGAAGGATGCACGACAATTTTGCTCTTTTCACGAAACGACAATATTTGCTTTTTCGGCGAAAGTGCTGTGTATCGTGTCCCTACAGAAGAGGGGTGTCCCTACGACCTATCTGCGCGGAGTGCAATGCGCGGCGCAAGAGAGCGCGGGTTGAAGAGAGCGGCCTACAGTGAGCGGGGTTATCCGACGTGAACGGGCCCCTGACACTGAGATTACCCTACCAAAGAACGGGAGAGTCCTCGTAGTACAACCACCGTTAGCAATGCTCGACGGTCCCTGTCCATCATTAGATGAGGTTTGGTTTTAGTTTAGCTGTGATTGTGTCTTTGTATTGCCGCTTCACAGTGACATCGCAGACAGTCGACGTGGACAGCGTTAGAAGTGCTAGATTGCTCGGCCAAGTGACATCCAATGATTCGCCCACGTTCGGATCGCAAAGCTCTCCTGACCGACCCTGCTTCTGTACTGACAACATAATCTTCCCCGTTTTCTTTTATCCTGGCGAATCCGCCTCTCGTGACACGTAATAGTCAATTCCGCATTGCAAAGAGTGTCCGGATACTTTTGCTACAATGAGGACGGAACATTCCACCAATGGCAGTGACACTAAAAAAGATCTGCTAAGATGTCTCCGATACGCCACCTCCTCTGGAAATTGCATCGCTTTATACTGACTCGTTTGGCACCGCGTGATCTGTCAAATTTACGTGCATGTCATCCGCAGCTGCCACTTCCCAATGTAATCACGTTTTTGGGATCCATGAGCAGGATGTCGACAACGGGTAACAGTAAAAATGTCTTAATAAATATACCAAGAGCTGTAGCCCAGTCGAGGATAAGCAAGTTCTAAGTTACCATTTTCGACGAATAGCATGGTACTCACTTTCTTCAGCAACTGGAAAATACGTAAAGGTATCAGCACACTTGTACTCCAACAAAACCGAAGACTGCAAATGTCTCATCTGCATCCAGAAATTAAAAATATTATTGAGGTGGAACACATGAACAAATTCAAGTTAAAATTCAAAATGCCATGTTGCTACCCATCCTATAAAGAAAATTCAGGTAGCGCTTAATAACAAAAATTGGGCAGTTACAACTTCGTTAACTATGACGACATCTGGAAGTTGTAAGTAGCGATTTCACACAATCATTCTCTAACATTTCGAAGGAAAAACATATTCAACATATCCACTGACATTTAGTGCAGAGTGTATTCAGGAAGTATTACTCTTTTTTCTAAGGTTGACCGGTAGTACAGGCAGCCATACAATGTCTTTTCATGAAATTTTTCCCTCCTTCCTTCCTTCCTTCCTTTATTTATTTGCTTCTGCTCTATTAGAGAAGGATTACTATAGCAACAATATGGATGTTATTGCCATCAACCTTTAAATATCACTTTGCTAAGCACTTAGATTTCGTAGTCCAATCCTTCCTGACACTTCCACTGTCCAGTAGGGGGTATGATATTTGATCACTTTTCTCCTTAGAGCAGCATCTTTGAGGAGGACGTCTTAATTATCGGATTCCAATTAAGAGTATCTTTCTCAAGACTTCCCGGCCGCCACCGCAGCTTTCTCCTGTGACACGTCAGCTGTAATAAATTGGCTCTTAATGGGTTAAAATGGGCAAAGAAAACTGTTCGCAAACAGTTTAATCGTTTCCGAAGGAAAAAGTCTTCGCCTGGTTCAAAGTGTTTAGTTTCAATCACCGTGACTGCAATTTCGATTTTACTGTCATTTGCAGGTGTAAAACGTGGTGCAAATTCTCATGCCGAAAATATCTTTTGGCATACTTAAACTGCCAGTCGCTGGTGCACAGCAGTATGATGATTCGTGTAAATTGTGACAACGGTGAGGAAATATTGTTGAATTCCACTGCTTTAACAGTGTATGGCAGCGGCATAAAATTTTTATGGATGCCAGAGAATATCATTTTCTTTTTTACTTGTGTACAGACAGGAAATCTTATACTGGAAAAATCAAATATACAATCAAAGGCAAAAATTTTTACCATCAAAATGTTCCGTATCACTGTGAACCTTGCTCGATAAAAGTTCATTAATTTAATCATTTTCCGTATTGTAACCATCTCACCTGATCTGAAGTTTTAGGTCTACTCGGAGATAGAATATACAGTGAGTGAGTAAAAATATGGAAGCACCAAAAGCACAACACATCCCCATACCTACAACCGGGACCAATCACGGCGTACCAAAACTACACTCGTGCCAGGCGTGCGGGACAAGGCCCGACCTCATTCGACTTTGCTCCGAAGAACCCGGAACAGCGCGACATTTCACTGAGTTCTGTGGTGAAACATTTTTCGGCCGGCACAACTCTCTTCATTTCGGCTGAATTCTTGGCGTTAGTGCTCTTTACTTTTCGCTATTTGTTCGTTGTATGAAGGACATTCACACGTCCATTGTCTGTTTGCGTAACTAGAGGCAGCCTAGCAATCTATCGCCACAAACCGTTAAAAATGAGTGGGAATGACAGCAGAGAGCAATGAGAATTCTGAATATACATTATGCTGTGGCATAAGCTAAGGTTGGTGCAAATTTGCTATGAAACGATGTTACAGTACCATGCAGAAAGAATTTAAAGATCGAGTTGACAACGGAAGAGCAAAAAATTACAACAATCGACGGATAGAATTCATTGTTTTGTACATGAATAAGCACTTTGCGCAAAATTTTCGGGCATGGAGCATGTGAAGCAATTGGTGATACGAATAGTATAACTTCTGAAGTCGTACGCGTTATTCTACTATTTGTTGCAACTATTTTCCGTGGAACTGAAAGAAGTGTACGGAAAGTTTATATACTACTGCAAAGTAAGTTGGCTAAGTCCAGGGGCATGCTGGAACGATTTTTCAGTTTCAAACTTGCTATTGTTGAATTAGTGAAAGAAAAAGAGATTGCGCGAACGAAAATTAGAACATCCGAAATGGATTGTAGACCAGGCATCTTAGGTGGATTTGACTGCATACAGCCCACAGTAAGATAGTGTAAGGTAAGAAACAACTTTTTTCTGATCTGATGGAGACGCATTTAGAGAGAAAAACCCGTTGTAGTAGGGACACATTCTGACAAACGCAGTCCTATTCCCTAAGCTCTCCGGTGAAAAAGAAAACGCGAGGTTTGGAGACTTCATTGTGGCCTTGAAAGGATTACAAGGATATTTATTTCATTTATTTCATTAACAGTACAGAGTAACCCACCGCCTTGAAATGTAAGGTGGGTCGGATGTTTCTGAATCAAATAGCAAAGACTTCTCTTTGTTACAGTCTTATTGGTATACAGTTGTTAATGCTTTTTTAAATAATATAAAGAACATAATATATAAAGATTTCTCTGAGGTTACAGCGAATTTAACGCTTAACAACTGTTTATATGGTTCCATATAATTTGTTGCTACTTAGTTGATGAGAATATAATTTTTACAATGTAAATGTCAAAGAAAAATAAAAAAGAAAATGTAAAACAATGAGCGTGGTTAAGAACAATTTGTAATATATATAGGGAAGTGATATTCTGTATTTGAATGAGTAATACAGTCTAAGTAGTATGTTGGTTAGTAATGGCCTATTTCTATATATTTCAGATGAGAAGGTCTCGGTACAACCTCGAGGTATTATCATCTGAAATGGATTGCACTAACGTATGTTTACACAGATTATACAGATTAAATGCTGATTGAGCACTTCATACATGGAATACTTGAATTTTAGCTTAACATGGGAAACAGACTTATGTTTGTAACTTGTTAGTTGAAATAGAATATAGTTCATTGCTACTTGAATGCATTATACCTTAAATAACTTAATATATTTATGGTATATGAAATTCATTGATTATAGCTCTGAATAGAGAAGAGAATATACCTCTGTCTGCACACAATAAGACGAGCAATACATTACTGCTTGTGTGCAGTATACTTTAAAAACTATGCAGGATGCCACTGGGGAGGAGGAGCCTAGGAATGAAAGTTCTTCGAGCCTTCTCCTCCCAAGCGACATTGCCTTATTACTACAGTCTTAGTATGTGATGCCGGTGTTTATTTGTTTTATGATTGTTGTGTTGTTTGTGACTGTGTTGTGGCATGCACTGTCATACGTTGTTGGTTTTGGTCCCTTACATGTTGATCCCTTCTGTGTCATGTTCACTTAGTGTTCCTTCCTCGGTTTCGAAATCTGTGGTCGTGTTTGTGTCCTCCCATGTGGTTTGTTGTGTTGTTTGTGCTTGTCTGCGCCTCCTTCCATACGGGTTTTGGCGCTTGTATTCTTCGTGCAGAGTGTTCGATACAATATCGGCTACGCTATTTATTGTGTTCCAGTCATCGGGATTACGTATTATTCTGGCGATGTCATTGTCATTCTGTATAGGTCTCACTTGTGCTAGCGTGTTGCACAGCGGTGTGACATGTTCTGGTGTCCCAGTTTCTCCGCATACGCATACTTCATCATTAGTTAGTCCCATACGGTTTAAATGTACCTGCCAGGAAATGGAGCATCCCCCGCCTTGGGTCGACATGTTTCAGTTGCAGTCTTTCGTGTACATCAGGAAAGAAAGAGTGGACTCGGCGACCCTTATCGAATGCATCCCACTCGCTCTGCCATGTTTGAATCCGCCATTGTTTCATTTGTGTTTTGTTCATAATGTTGGTTCCCGTAATTTCGGTGACTTTATTGAACTTGCCCCTCTTAAGCCAGAAAAGTGCAGCTCTATAACATATTGTTATGTCTATAGGTCAGGTCCTCATCACAACGCAAAGTGCTCATTCTCAAGAGTACACTACCTTGACTTCGTCTTGCAGTTGTCTTGTTAGTCTGTATGTTCAATCTGTGAGACCAAGCACTTGCGGCGAAGCATACGATGGATTCAAATATTGCAATGTGGTAGGTCCTTATCGTCTTAATAGGTAATCTGTACTGAGTTGTGTTTAGTCTTGCTAGTTTGTGCATAATTTTGGAGGCTTTGTCAATTGTCAATTTCATATGGTGGTTTAAAGTCTGTTTTTCGTCTAGATGCAGTCAGAGATAACGTGTGGCTTGCTTCCTCTGTATGCTTGTACTGTCTAATTTTAGAATTGGATTCCTCTGTAGTGTCCCTCTGAGCAGTAAAGTACAGTTCTGTTGGGACTATTTTTAATTTATTTTCTTTGCACTAGTTGTTAATTTTCTGAGGCAGTTGCGTGCCTTTTGTCTCTAGTGTTGCTCTCGAGTTGGCTGACTGCACTACGAGCAGGTCATCTGCGTAAGCCACCACACCTCTTACCCTGTCGTCACTGTCCAGGGTGTTCAGCAGGGGCTCGGTTGCGATATCCAAGAATATTGGTCTGCAGATCGAGCCCTGTGGACATCCCTTTGTTATTCTCTTGACAACCTTCCGTGTATCAGCCCTCTACTCCGCCACTCTTCCTCTGCAGTAATCGAGGAGGCTATTGTAGAGGGAAACTGGTAGCCTCATTTCCCTTAACCTGGCGAAGAGGGACGGCCACCACAAGTTGTCTATGTCGATTAGAATGGCGGCCGCGTATTTGTTGCTGATGCTATTTGTAACTGTCAGTGCTTGGTTGACGGCGTCTTCTATTGATCTACCTTCCCTGAAGCCGAACTGATGGGGCGTTAGGCCGGGGAGGCGCCTGTGCGATTGTAAACGGCCACACCGGAGCCTTTCCTGTACCTTGCCGAGAATGTTTAAGAGACCGATCGGTCGGTACGTTTTGGGGTCTGTTGGCTCTTTGTCTTGTGATTTCCTGATTATTATTAAATTAACAGTTTTCCAGAGGTTTGGAATTCTGCCTGTTGATAGTGCCTCGTTGAACATGTTAGTAAGAAAAGGTGTGATTTGTGTTGCTGTTTGTTTTAATGTTTCTGAAAGTATTTTGTCTGGGCCGAGTGCTTTCGGTTTTTAAGCCTGCTGATTTCCGTCGCGACTTCATCTTGCGCAAATGGCATGGTTACACTGTCACTGATGTATAGTTGCCTGATGTATAGTTGTCTCTCTTAGGTCAGCGTGCTGTCGCTCGTCTTGTGTGGGGTCGTCATCCGGGAGGAGGCTGTTCAGAAGGTATTCTGCTGTGCTTCTCCATTGTGCCGTCAACTTGTTTTAGTGTTGACAGAACTGTCGGTGTCTTAATTGTTTCTATCTTGAATTGTTGTCCCCAGATGTCGTTCTGTAGCTCGGTTTTTACAAAATTGGTCCAGTAGTCTTGCCTTGTTGTCTTTAGTTGTTTTTGGTATTTCTGTTTAGGGTCACGATGCAGATCAAGTCTTATCTGTCTTTCAGGAGCTGTCTTTGCTTGTTGGTAGTACTTTTTGACCCGTGAATCCTTCCTTATTCTTGCCAGTTCTGTAGACCACGGTTGTTTCTGTCCCCACCCAGCTTTCGAGCGTGGTATAGCTGCTTCCGGTGCTCTTTGTAGGACCTCAGTCAGTACATACGTTTTGAAATCTATACTCTCCTTGAACAGAGTGTAGTGACGACGCCTCAACAATATCTCGAACATTTTGCAAGTCGGCTCTTCCTGTAAGTAAATGCTGCCGTCCGTGGTCCATGTTTTGTGTATTGATATATCTGTCCGTGGTTATGACGATTGCGTTGTGGTCGCTGTGTGTGGCTCTATCTAATACCCGCCATGTATTGTCTAGTGGAAGAGATTTTGCATTCCCTAGGGAACGGTCTATGTTACTTACACCACCGGCGTCTCCGCGGTAGGTAGGTGGCTGACCCTCTCTATTCAGCATGAAGAGGTTGCATTCATTTACCACGTCAAGCACTAGTTGCCCTCTGTCGTCAGTTCTATCTGAGTTCCAGAAGGGGAATTTTGCGTTGATATCAGCTAGAATGAGCAGCCTTTTTCTTTCTGAGTGTCTTGCAATGTCTTTCATTTTTTTTCTTTATTCAAAACCATTATAATTAAACAAATATAACCCACTTCCTTAATTCATTAGTGGGTCCTAACAGTGATACATTTACATTAAATTTTGCAGCTTAGTGTACTTTTAGTGTGTGAGCTACAGTTAATGTTAGTAACAATGGGCATCTAATGTCATCTTGTACTACTATTTATACCTAATTACTATTACTAATTTAATTATATATGTATTCTGCAGCGTCACATGTGTGCCAGTGAAGAAGATATAAACCTACTTTTTCACGTCCTGCTCTTCGAGCTAATCCCGAAGAGCATGCCCCTGGCACTGGGCGGGCCTCGATGTTAAATTCGCTGCAGTCCCTATCTTAATTTCCTATAACTAAGTCCTACAAACTAACCTATCCTACGTCATGTCCGGTGTGTGTGTCACAATCGGTAGTTGTTCCCCCTCCCCCTAGTGCACGTGGCGGATCCCAACTTAAATGTAGTCGGCCAGTCCACGCACGGGCGGTATGGGAATAGGGCTCTTGGACGCAATTGGTGGTTATTGTCGCTTATTGTTTGCTGTATCTCTCCTAAATAGTCAATTAAAACTTTTCGAGATACCTCGTTTGCCAAGGTGTTTAAAGTCTGAAAAGTCTCCTCTCGTCTATGTAGTTGGTGTGTGTCACGGTTGGGTAGTCTGTCTCGCAGTGTGTTGGCGATATCATTGAAGAGGGGACACTCGTAAACTACATGCTCGGGCGTGCCTTCCGGATCGCCACAGTCGCACGCTGGTGTTGCCCTTTTCCCAAATCGACATAGATAAGTCGGGTAGGGTCCGTGGCCAGTGAGAAAGTGGATCAACCCTCGCGTAGGCTCAAAGTACTTCATTCCAAGTCGTTCCCTCACATCGGGTAGGAACTGGAAGGTTCTTCGTCCAGTCTCTTCTGCCTCCCAAATCTCCTGCCAAAGCTCCTCCCCTCTTTTCCTTATCTCTCTTTTGTCCCCCACTCTAGTACCCATAATATCAGCAATCTTCTCATAGTTTCCCTTCTTGGCCCAATACCAAGCCGCCTGTTCTCTTATCTTTATGTCCAGAGGGCAGAGCCCCAATATGACTAATAGGGCCCCCCTGGAGATGTTCTATAGGCACCCACGGATCTTAATACCATGCTTCTCTGTACCCTTCTCACTGCCATGGCGGGCACAACCCTCGTGAGCCTGTGCGCCCAGACTCCCGAGCCATAGCCCACAACTGAGGTTAAGATACTATTATGATAAAGTCTAATTAGGTGTGGAGGAAGATGGAATCTTTCGTGGCCTATGGAAATTAGGTTATTTAATATCTGAAGGGCTCGCTGAGTGACAGTTTCAATGTGTTTTCCGAAGCTCCACCTCTCATCAATGATAACTCCAAGGTAACGTGTCTCTCGTCGTCGGAGAACTGGTGATCCGTCTATTCTGACAGTCGGGTTTCTAATAAGATTTCCTTTTAGTAGTAAGTAGGTGGATTTACTGGGTGAGATCGTCATTTTAGTCGCGTGGCACCACTGTTGGAGTTTGTCTAATCCTGTCTCTATTTTCGGTTCAATGTCTTCGCGGCTACGGCCGCCAACCAACAGGAGGAGGTCATCCGCGTAGGCTATCACCTCTAGCACCTCATCACTCTGTTGTAATTTATCTAATAAAGGCTCCATATGGATGTCCCAGAAAAGGGGGCCCAAGACGGAACCTTGGGGACATCCTTTGGTAATTATCTTTCTGATTCTTTCGCTAGATGATGATAACCATACCTCCCGATCGTTACAATAGCTCCTCAGGCAACCATATAGAGGCCCTGGACACTCTTTCTCCCGCAAGCAGGAGAAGAGCGAAGGCCACCAAAGGTTGTCGAAGGCGCCACTGATATCAACCATGATGCCAACCACGTATTTGTGCGGGGTCGAGCCACAGACCTCGGCCGCCAGGGCGATTGCATCAGATGCTGGCCGCCCCGGCCTGAACCCGAACTGCCTGTCGCTCACCCCACACAACACTCGATGTGCCGTCAATCTGTCAGCCAGCAATTTCTCCAGTATTTTGCCAAATATATCCAACAAGCAAATCGGCCTGTAAGATTTTACTTCCGCAGGGTCCTTGTCCGGTCCTTTCTTTATAATAATTACATTTGCCGTTTTCCATCTCTTTGGGAATTTTCCCTGTCTGAGGCATTCGTTATATAAGTGTGTTAGTGGCGCAGTCAGCTGAGGCGCCAGAAACTGCACCACCTCCGCCACAATGCCGTCCGGCCCTGGTGCTTTTCCTTTTTTCAATGATCTTATGCGGGTTGCCACCTCCTCCTCTGAAAAGGGGTAGACAGCCGTCTAATTACTGTATTCCTCTTGATCTTCGTCTCTGAGTTGTTTCTGTTCCTCTGTTTCCCCATCCGCATTATCGTCAGGCAACAGGGACCGGAGGAGGACCCCCGCAGTTTCCTGCCAGGACTCCGTCATCCCGCCCCCGTACCTGACTGTTGATAACTCCAGAGGAGAGCGGATTTTCTCCCTCACCAGCTTGTATGGAAGCCCCCATGGGTCCGTAACCAACTGGTTGAGCACAAAATTTTCCCAACTTCTCATCCTGACTTCGCGTAGTTCCTTTTGGAGCTTCCGCTTTTCCTCTCTATATAGCACCTGCCACCTTTGGCGTTCCTGCCAGACGACACTGCGCTGGTAGTGCCTTCTCAGCTTTCTGACAGACTGACGTAGTTCACTTAGTTCAGCAGACCATGGTGACGGAGAGGCCGCCATGGCCCTCCTCCTTGTTGGTACGGCTGCCTTCACCGCTCGTGTCACTGCATTCACCAGTTCCTCTGCTCTCTGGTCTACGTCTATGTCCAGATGCATGTCGCCTTCCGGTGATGGAGGAATGTCACACTCCCTGGCTAGGCGTTCCCAGTCGGCTCTTCTATAATTTAGTTGCACCTCCCACCCCGTGGCCCATCGGCAATCTCTTTCTCCCAAGGTAAAAGATATCAAATTATGGTCGCTTGTGGTGGCATTCTCTATGACTCTCCAATTTTGAATACTGTTAGCCATATTTGGTGTTACAAGGGTGACATCAATATTTGTGCCTTGTCCTCCCCCTGCAGCGTAGGTAGGAGGATTGCCGGGCCTGTTTGCCACCGAATACATACATACTTCCCGTAATGACAAAAATAACTATTGGACAGCTTAACAGTCACAACAGCAGACTCGTTATGCAGGAGCTCCGAAGGGAGATGGAAGAGAGGAGACTAGATGTACTCTGTCTACAGGAGCCATACTCCCTGGCTGGAAAAAAGCTTTCAAGCTGGAAAAATGTCTTTCATTTTGTCTAAGAAAGGTTATATATCATAATAGTACTGAGCATAAATAGACGACATGAGCCATACATCCTGTCCGTCTGTTATTTCTGCTGCGGCAATGTGTTCAGAGTAAAACTGGGTGATCTGTGTTACTATGAGGTTTTTATTAACTACTACTATCGCGGCTTTCGCGTTTGGAGTTCCTGCTATTGTGATGTAATGTGAGGGGAGCCCTGAAATTTTCCCGCCTCGCAGAAAAGGTTCCTAAACGCAGGCGATGTCTGCTTTTGTTTCTTCTAAGAGCCTACCTAGTTCCATGTTTACTAGGGTACTGCCCTGGCAGTTTAGTTGTATTACCTTCAGAAGGGATATCTAGTGAAGGAAAAACGCTTGGCTGTGGTTTCTTTAAAATCCAGAAACACACGTCCATGTGCCCTCACGAAGTCGTTGTATACTTTCTGTAGGTTTAGGCGCTCTTCCCTTCGCGCACATGCCTCCCCTAGAAGCTTACATAGCTCCTGGGGGTTCGTTGGCAGATTTTCAAAACTTAGGATCATCCTGTCAGTTTGTTCTGTAGTTGGAAAGAAGATTTTATCCCCGTTTTCATACTTAGTTCGTATCACATAGCGAAGAGCTGTTTGAAATATAACCTTGTTTTCAAGTCTGCTAAGTTTTCGTAGTTCACGTAATTAACGGTATTCAGGTTGGGGTCTTTGGTTGTATCTGGTTGGTGTTCTTGACTGTTTGTTTGTTGCTCCGATTTCGAGTAATTTTGTAGTGCAGCATGTATTTCCTGCTTTATGGTTTCTGGTAGTATGGAGTTCGATGTGTTTTCGCTGAACATTTCCCCTGATAGTGACTTGTTGTTTTTGATCTCTACCAGGGACTTGTTCGTAAAATGTGACTGTTGTCTGTCCGTTTCTGGGGTATTTGTGTCTGGTGTTGCACCGGTGCAGGATGTATCTCTCTGTTCAGCTACATTACTGTTTTGTTTTTCTTAGTGACTGTGTGCGCTGCCCGAGGAGATAAAACGAACTGCTGTAATATAGGCTCTACATTTGGTTGTATCATATTCTAATTGTTGCGGGGGTAGTGTGTCTTTGTTTGTGTTTGCCTGTGGTGTTGGATTTCTTGTGAACTCAGTGACATCTTCATTCTGAGGATGTGCAAGGACGTCATTGTATTTCTCTGTACTATCTCGCAGTATTTCGTCTTCAAGTTCGTCAACTCGTAAAAGGAGAACATTTGATGTTTCAGGTGCCTGGCAACCTCATATTCCATTGCACCCTGCATGCACATAACGTCTATACAGTCGGTAATGCTGAAGTACCTGCACTGTATTGTCCAGGACATCGTATTTGGTGCTCTCTATTTGTCTTTCGTAGAGCTGTTTATATGCAGGACGGTCTGGCCCCCCTGCCTTATCGCATGTTCTGTTTCTGTGTTAGCATGGTATACAGCCTACAGGATTCTGTGTGCATTCTGACTTTTTGTGTCCCGGTTTTGCACATCTTCCACGTACTGGATCTTCGTCGCAGCGCTTCGATGGGTGACCGAAGCCCCAACAATTAAAGCATTTTTGTACAGCAACAAAGATTCAGATTCAATAAATACCCTTTCTTTTTGAAGCAGCAGTAATCGTAATCTTGGCTACACTTCTAGAATATTGTTTACTGTCCTTTTGCCATTTGGTCTTGTTTTAAATTTTATTTTAACCTCGTTATCGAACTCGTCTTTAGTAATGTTTTCACTGAGGTTTATTTCATAGAGGTCTTCTAAGGATTCCTGATCAGTTAAATATGTTGAGACACGGTGCACTGCCAGCAGGGGTCTGAACTTCTTGCGTTCTTCACACCTAATGTGTTTGCTGTTGACCTGATCGATTTATTTTTAATTTGTCTCGCTTGGGGTTAATTGTTTTAGTGATGGTTTCTCGCATCTTCCTCGGTTTCTGATTTAAAGAAAAGTGTGCTGAACTGTTTAACTTATGCGTTCCTGTACTTTGCTTTTAGGTTTTGCAATCGGACCGGCAGCCGCAACCGCTGCAAGTGAGAGAGAGAGGGGTTCATTTTCTGACTTGAATCTCTGATTTTCGGATTTGAGTTCCGCTGTTTCTTGTTCCAGGCGCCGAATACGTTCCCGGGCATCTGGTGCGTTTGCAACCGCTAGTTCTTTTCCAAGTCTGGCGTTTTCGGTTCTGAGCTCTTCTTTTTGTCCATAAAACCTCGCTCGAACTAGTGCTAGTGCCCAAATTTTGTCTCTAACCTGCGATGTAATTGTGGTTGACGCCCTTGTTTGTTTTAGTTCATTCTGGAACTCCGCTAAGATCTCATCAACAGCGCTTATCATTTTAGTTTCCATTTTCTTTCTTTTGGGAATTAACTCTTCGCTAGATACCACTCGTCTTATTGCTCCCGTGCTCCTGCCCGTCGGAGTCGCATCACTATTCGGATGTCCGCAGACTGATGTGTAGCTCACATCGTTTCCGGGAGCGCGTTCGGCATTTTGCAAAGTAGCAGCGGCTGCCGCCAGCGTGGACCAGGTTGTATGCTCCAGTGTCCGCGTATACTCGCGGACGTGGAGCTTCTCAGTTAAAAGCCGAGGCACACGTCCAAAATGCTTTACAGAGTGAAGCAAAGAGAGCGCTCACCGGACGAAATTTGCTGTACGGCAGCCGATTCCCAAATTCTGGATCCTTTGCGCACGTAGTTTGTCTCTAAACCGAGTGCAACCAGTTCCATTAAGCGCAGTACGATCTGTGATTTGTTCGACAGTTTGGCGCGCTGTTACTCGGTAACGCCAGGAAGTAAGAGCGACACGCCAGTTGACAGTACCTGGGCCAGCTTTCCGTAGGCGGCGTCCGCTGCTCCTGGGACGCGCAGTCAGCCCACCGCAACCCGCGCCGTCCACGTCCGACGTCAATGCGAGCCGCCGCACTCCGTGCCGCCAGCAGAAAGCGCGACGCGTCGCAGCCCACACAGAAGACAGTAGCCTCCCGTTCCGCCGACGAAACTTGCCGCACGGCACGCGAGAATACATTCACTATCACAGAAAAGAAAGACCTCTCACGGCAAAATTACGGTCTCCGAACTAGGCTTTAACACGTAACGTGACAAATTACGCCTCTAGCTATCCACGCTGAAACTTGCACTGCACTCCGACCACTTTTTCCCAGCACAAGCGCGAAAACGAGCAGAGCGCTCGCCGAACACGTCTGCACGCCACGCCGGTAGGCGGAGGATAATTTCCCAAACGTATTGAGGAGAATTTCAGTCTTACATCTGTTTTCGAGCTGTTTTGGAGACCGTTTACTGTTTCACTTGAAAGCACCCCTGTGCATATGCAGATGGCCGTGCGGTTAAAGGCGCTGCAGTCTGGAACCGCAAGACCGCTACGGTCGCAGGTTCGAATCCTGCCTCGGGCATGGATGTTTGTGATGTCCCTAGGTTAGTTCAGGTTTAACTAGTTCTAAGTTCTGGGGGACTAATGACCTCAGCAGTTGAGTCCCATAGTGCTCAGCGCCATTTGAACCATATGCAGATGTACCTGATACATCTGCAAGGCGATCCCCGTTCTAAAGACAAAAATCCATTTAACGTTAAATCTGTCCGGGACTCCTGTCTCGGTTTCCTCAGGTAGAATTTCCACACCGTAATGTTGTTACAAAAGTGCTAAAATATTTTGACCAGCATACGTGTGTGAAAGATGTTTTTTTTCGATTACGAAAGTAAATAAGTCACTATTACGTGGTAATCTGAGTGCGAAACTCTGTAAAATTGTCTGCGCCCGTACGCATGCCGGCGGTTTGAACCAGATGAAATTTACGTAATGTCATCAGTGCCCCAAAAGTTATTAAATAATACTGCAGATATGTTTTATTTTTGATCTTTGTTGTTCATAAACGCGAAATATAAAACCGTGTTGTACGTAGTCGGACTTCACTGTCATTTAAATGCGATACGTACGCAGTTTTCCCGCTTCCCGCTTTTCGCGCTCAGACAGCGTGGCGCGGTGGTGGAGCAGAGCCAAGCACTGTGACACTGGTGCCACCACACGGTTCGTGACACCAGTTCTTGCCCGCCCGTGCCTAATACTGTGTGGGAGACCCGTTGACATGGAAATCAGTTTTCAGTCGACTCGGTATGGATCTGTATGATTTTCAAGGGAAATTTGTGTCATTCTTCCTGCAAACCAGTGGCAACGATGATGGATGTGGCTAGCGATCACGCACTTCTCTTTCCAAAGTAGACCGAAGAGGCTCAGTAATATTGAGATCTGGTGAGTTTGGTGGCCAGTCGAGGTGCAACATTTCATCCTCTTGATCACAAAGCCACTCCTGGATGATGCGACGCGTGTGGACTGCGGCTCTGCGGTCTTAAAACAAAGCTTCATACAAGAACGCTATTCTCCTCTCTCCAGTACTCGAGCAGACAATTCTCTTTCCGTAAGTTTTTTCGAGAGTCATTTCCCTCCTGTTGAAACACCACTACGTTCATACGATTATATGTCTAAAACAGTAATCACATCAAACAAGAATATTTTGCACTTAACTACAATGCAGTCATTAACTAATCTTGATCGCGTGGTTACCTAACTGAACTCCAGCGTTCCTAACGAACTTCCGCAGCGTTTAGTAGACAAACCATTGGGTCATATTTAGTAACAAGGTACACTACTTGTCTTTAAAATTGCTACACCACGACGATTACGTGCTACAGACGCGAAATTTAACCGACAGAAAGAAGATGCTGTGATATGCAAAAGATTAGCTTTTCAGAGCATTCACACAAGGCTCGCGCCGGTGGCGACACCTACAACGTGCTGACATGAGAAAAGTATCCAACCGATTTCTCATACACAAACAGCAGTTGACCGGCGTTGCCTGGTGAAACGTTGCTGTGATGCCTCGTGTAAGGAGGAGAAATGAGTACCATCACGTTTCAGACTTTGATAAAGGTCGGATTGTAGTCTATCGCTATTGCGGTTTATCGTATCGCGACATTGCTACTCGCGTTGGTCGAGATCCAATGACTGTTAGCAGAATATGGAATCGGTGGGTTCAGGAGGGTAATACGGAACGCCGTCCTGGATCCCAACGGTCTCGTATCACTAGCAGTCGAGATGGCAGGCATCTTATCCACATGGCTGTAACGGATCGTGCAGCCACGTCTCAATCCCTGAGTCAACATATGGTGACGTTTGCAAGACAACAAGCATCAGCACGAACAGTTCGACGACGTTTGCAGCAGCATGGACTATCAGCTCGGAGACCATGGCTGCGGTTACCCTTGACGCTGCCTCACAGACAGGAGCGCATGCAAAGGTGTACTCAACGACGAACCTGGGTGCACGAATGGCAAAACGTCATTTTTTCGGATGAATCCAGGATCTGTTTACAGCATCATGATGGTCGCATCTGTGTTTGGCGACATCGCGGTGGACGTACATGGGAAGCGTGTATTCGTCATCGCCAAACTGGCATATCACCCGGCGTGATGGTATGAGGTGCCATTGATTACAGGTCTCGGTCACCTCTTGTTCGCATTGACGGCACTTTGAACAGTGGACGTTACATATCAGATGTGTTATGACCTGTGGCTCTATCCTTCATTCGATGCCTGTGAAACCCTATATTTCAGCAATTCCTGTACGGGCCTTTTTGGATACAGAAAATGTTCGACTGCTGCCCTAGCCAGCACATTCTCCAGATCTCTCATCAATTGAAAACGTCTGGTCAATGGTGGCCGAGCAGGTGGCTCGTCAAAATACGGCAGTCACTGCTCTTGATAAACTCTGGTATCGTGTTGAAGCTGCATGGGCAGCTGTACCTGTACACGCCATCCAAGCTCTGTTTGACTCAATGCCCAGGCGCATCAAGGACGTTATTACGGCTAGAGGTGGTTGTTCTGGATACTGATTTCTCAGGATCTATGCACCCAAACTGCGTGAAAATGTAATCACATGTCAGTTCTAGTATAATATATTTGTCTAATAAATACCCGTTTGTCATCTGCATTTCTTCTTGGTGTAGCCATTTTAATGGCCAGTAGTGTATTTGATCATTGTTGACTTTGATTTCGGTTTTCCACTAAACATAGTGACAGCATCCACCAATGGAACAGGAAATGTGACTAACCTCACCTTAACAAATTTTCTCCTGAAATAATGCTTCTATTTACTACATACGTTAGCCGCGTTATGGAGGAACAAATTTTGAAGGTTAAATCTGTTCAGTCAACTTGGAACTATTTCTCAAAATAATTTTTAATAAGTTAAAACTTTTTTCTGAGGACCATAGTAAAGCTGACAAGATATTTATTGCCTTCCTTTCAGTGCTTTAAGACTTTCTACGATTCGGTTAAATTCAATACATGTTGTTTAAATCAAGGAAATACACTCCTGAAACTTTAAGAAAATGGCTTCCTGCAAATGAATTTTATTATTAGCAAAGCGACTCATCAAAAATGCGTAATATTACGACTCTTTCAGTCCACGAAAACCCTGCAGCTACGACTGCTGCTGTTACAGTCATCGTCATTACATTTGTACGCAGTGTTCAAGAGAAACTGAAATGATTTCTTCACATCAAACACTATCACTCCATAGATATAAATGAAAATATATTTAAAAAAAACCATTTTTGTTCACAGAAAAAAATTGAATTTACGCACAATTAAATAGCTGTAGCTTGTCTTGTGTGAGCAGTGCAGTCGACTATGTGATCCAGACAACACTTCTACTAATTCTTCAAGTCTCTAATTAAAGCAATATGACAATGGTATCGCAAAAGCTGCCCACATTCAGCAAACTTGAAACCAAATTGTGCCTCTGTTCTTTCCACCAACCTGTCGTCGCCTAAAGCTGTGTCCCCAGGGTAGAAGAAAGCTCGTCGGTCGTGGGATCTTTTTCGGCGGAGGCTGCTATGCTATCATCTCGAGCTTCAACCTGTGTTTGTGCTTTTGTTTGTAGGATGCCACTTGCCCAGGTTAGTCTCTGTATCTACAGAGGGCAAGAGTAGTAGTACTGACAATGATGGTAGGCGACACCTCTCATTAATGAATTCTGTTTGTTTATATTTTAAAATTCTACTTTTTACACGATTTTCTACAACACTCGACACATCTTTCTCAATAGTACAGTAACTTTTCTGACAACTTCCGATATAGAGAACGACATGTCCATTCGTAACAGTGAAACACATTCTGATCTCAAAGACAGTATTGGGACAACGTATGTATCAGTCCAAAGTGTCCTCATACAAGACTGCGACCATGACGTCAATAAAGATGGCGGATTTTGGGGGAAAGATAGGACACTTGGCCTACCTCCACTAACCTAATCCCCTCCCCCCCAAAAAGTGGCGCGAAGTTCAAATTTAACAGGACAATATGTCACACTCCGGCTATCTCTACTAAGCAAGGAAAATGGCAGGTAAAAAGGACATGTCTTAATTATTTAACCAATTTCAAACAGGTGTGTTCGCCACCGGGTGTGGACTCAGACTGGCATAGTTCATATCGGTGCCACTAGGGGACACTCTCCTGACGTATGATCATGACGCAAGCACCGTTATTCAAGATGGCGGCACCCAGTGTGTTCACCACGAGCTCCAGAGCCCAACTGACTTAGTTCACATCGACACCACCAGAGAGCACTGACGTCGGGTGATGACGCAAGATCGTCTGCTCTCTCTCTAACGCCGCGTCAGCGGTCTGCGAGCGAGCGCTCGCAGATGCCACAGCCTCCAGCCTAGACCTTTATACTCACGCCGGACGTAGTCTTCTGTAAATATTTTAAATAAAGTAACACCCACATTGCCCATCAAACCTATTGATTAGCTAAGTACTTAATTCCATTTCAATTTTAATCATATTCAATAAGTCAATTTACAGTTTCAATATTCAGTGATCAAATGAGAAGTTCCCCCTATGAGCGCAGTGTTCATTCTTTACCTAGCATCCCCCACTCCGAGAATGGTGCACTCCTCTTGGCTACTGCATTAATCACGTGATTCGAGCCGGCCGAAGTGGCCGTGCGGTTAAAGGCGCTGCAGTCTGGAACCGCAAGACCGCTACGGTCGCAGGTTCGAATCCTGCTCGGGCATGGATGTTTGTGATGTCCTTACGTTAGTTAGGTTTAACTAGTTCTAAGTTCTAGGGGACTAATGACCTCAGCAGTTGAGTCCCATAGTGCTCAGAGCCATTTGAACCATTTTTGAACGTGATTCGACTTCATAGAACTTAGGACTTGGAATCAATTTTCACGAATGCCACACCCACCCGGACTTGGAACCAAATAGTTAAAGTCTCCACCACGATCCTCAACCGACCGTCACATCCCCCTACCACTACATGTTGTTAGGCTAACGTGTATCAACATGCATAGTGCATGACGTAATCCAAGATGGTGGGGCGAAATGGAGGGAAAACAGATTTAAATACAAGTCTTTATTTTGCATCCAGTTTCTCCACCGTGAGATCTAGACTCCAACTGACCTAGTACACATTACTGCTACCACAGGGTACTCTCATCTATCCTGTGACCTAATCTCAGATGGTGGCCTGTAGGAAGAAAATGGCACGAAAATGACTCAGGCTGCACTGCGCTCCTTGCGAGAGTAAGGAAGGAGTGCACTGTATTTAGTTTGGAATATTTTATTTAGGGATCGAATATATTGATCACACTGACGCAAAAAACTCGCCATGTTATACTTGGGGCCACAATACAGAGTCTGCAGACGCGCAGTCAACTCGTAATTTACGCAAATAATTTAAGTACAGACATTCAAACTCCTCTTAAATGATTCAGTAAAGTTACGTCTATACAAACTCAGTACTCGTAAACTGTCCAAATCCTCATAGCACAGCCTACAGACGTGCTCGCAGATTAATTCAATCAACATGCGCAAGCACCGTCCTCCAGTCACTCTCCAGCAGAGCGCACAGACAACCCCAACGACGTGGCACGGCCGTCAGCTGTCAAACCACGCACAGACCCCCACCTGGGTCCTGCAAGCATGAGGCGGCGACATCTCATTCATACTTCAATTCTGACAAATTCCTATCCAAATACGTCTTCAGCCAGGCACACGTGCTGACGTGATCGGGCGGGAGCGCAGCCACGAGCTGCTGCCGAACGCAGGCGAAAGTTGTATGTAGGCACCATTGATGACGTGATCGGACAGGGGCGAAGGCTTATTTACAGAGTGCACGCTCTAAGCAGAGCCATTGGGAATGTTTGGATGGCTGCACACTATGATATTCTTTGGAAGTATTGTGAAATGTCTTTCTCCGCACTGGAGGACCATCGTAGCCATATGTCATTGCACGCTCATTGGTCCATAGGTGACTTGTAAATAGGATGAGCTTTTATAGTTCGTAAGTTTTCTATGTTGGGGGGTAGAGAATAATAAAGATATGGTGTTCGGCTGATTGATTTGAATGGGTGCGGATCTGTAGGACAGGCAAGGAAGCAGAGACAGTAATGCGTTTGTGTCAAGGTGAAATGATCACGAATTTGTAGAACAGTTCTGAGAGCGACTTCAGCCCGCTGATGTAAAAGGGGTGATTTTGTGTGGTGGGGGATATGAAATATATGTTTGCTAAATCGACACAGTACTCATTGATATATTGCTGGGATGGTGATCGGTTTCACGCTCCAATATTCTTGCGAGTCTGGTATGTAATTGTTGATCTGTAGACAATTTTGCGAGGTTTAGTTGCCAGTGCGGAATGGTGATCAGCGTAAAGTAGTTTATTACCGCAGAATGTCGCGTCTGTAGAAAGAAACAAAAGGCTGACGGTGCTTCCATAGGACTGGGGAACATCGTAACATATAGCCAGTGTGAGTGTAGGCGTACAGCAATTTTTTCGGGTGCTGTACAGATATAAAAGATAACTCCACTGTTTGTCTAAAATGTGTATATATTGTATTGTTAAGTTAGTGTGGCTTACATTGTGTAAAACGTGTATACATTACATAGTAAAGATAGTATGGTTTATGGTATGGCTTGATTAGAGGAGACGACTGTGTGTCCTATAATGAGGAACGTATAGATTGAGTAGATTGATAACGACTAGTTTATGAGATAGAGTTCTTAAGTGGAAAATTATATGCACTATAGATACTGAAGCAGAGTCGTCAAGAGGGGAGATTACCTGTACAGTCGTGGACAAAACGAGCGAGACCCCTCGCCTTTTCGTTATGCTGATCCGCACAGATTTAAAGTCTGCTACACAGTATAACAGGCAAGGCGACGAAGTGCTACCAACATACTATGCAAGTTCGCTCAGTTGATGTGCTGAGATAACTAGCACTGGAGAAACTCGCCCTTCGAAGACGCCACAGCATCGTCTGCCACCACTTCGTGAAAAACGAAATACCTGAAGTATAAGCCAATGTGTTGTATTCGCATATCTGTGACTATGACTTGGATCCGAAGTGTGGTTATGGATAGTACGTATGCTCAGATTGCGAATCTAACATCATGAATAAAGGCAAGGGGAAATGAATTAGGCGTCATTCCGTAACATCAAATATATTTTAGTTATTCTTTCTTAAATGAGCTGCGCAGAAAATCATTCACCAGAAGTGAATAACTTTTTAGTAACACCAGATGATATCAACAGCTTGCCGGCGCGGGTTAGCCGTGCGCTTAACGATGTCATATCGCGGACCGCGCGGCTCCTTGCGCCGTCAGTTGGAATCCTACCTCGGGCATGGATGTGTGTTACGTTCGTTAGGTTGAAGTACTTCTAGGTTTAGGGGACTGGTGACCTAAGCAGTTTGGTGGTATAGTTCTTAGAGTCCTTTTTTGGACCTTTCGCGTAATTTTTCTTTACATAAACGGCCGTATGTTTAGATTGCGTTGACATAGCTCACTTTTTTACACCTATACCGCAGGAAGTGCGATACATTTCTGCTTATTATGACCACCCGTAGTCGAGGTAAACGGGTTTTAATGGTTGGGTAGACAGATAGGCGGTCAAGAAAGTGAGACTAGTAGGGTTCCATTTTTACCGATTTACGTGACGAAATCCTAACAACGAAAATAGCTACCACAGTTACTGAAGATGAGGGCCGCATAATAATTTCCCCTACTCTTTATTCGAAATGTTCCAGTTGCAGTCGATACATCAGCATATTAATCGTAGCTACGCTTTCGATCCAAATCACGTTTACAGGAATGCAAATAAAATCCATTTGCCTATACACGTGGTAATTCAGATCCCACTATTAATGCCACCGCGTTTTAGATGTGCGAGCAGTCCCATTGCTAGCTACCTTAAGGAACACTTCGGCTAATGAACGTTTTCTGGCTGTGGCACGTCTAATGGAGAATTCCGAAACATTGTAGAATAAGTTTGGCAGCTGCGTCGCCGTTTATTTCTTGGGGTGCTGCAGAATTTTCCTACTAAATTACTCGCTAATAACAGTTTTTTGTTATTTCGATAAACATCCCGAATGATTGTCACATAAGCGGTGACACAAAGGTAGACAATTCATGTTTTTAGGTCCAGAAAGCTCTGTGCAACAGAAACTGCAGATAATTTTGCCATTTTCATTGCGAAATTGTCGGTTTATTCATGTCTGGGGTAATAATAGAGGGCTGTTTGCCTGGGTTGTCTGCTAGCGTAGTGAAATGTGTTTGCTACTGCAAGGGAGGTCTGGTTTGTTTTCGGTTCTAATCTCGATGGAGGCAGATAGACTATCAGTAAAGGAATTTTAAGAAATTCTCGCACCCCCAATACGTTTTCTTGCTACCTTTATTCTGTACCTGCGCCCCGTGGATGTCGATATGAAACTTTTGTAGAATTTCATACTTGTTACTGCCTACTTTTTCCGCTTCTGTCAATAAGTGTGTCACTGAATGATTTTTAACTGAATTTCATTATGAATCTTCACGCAGTGCTAAATTGTCACACTTTCATGTTAAGTCAGCAACGGTAATCCAGTATGACTGGTCTGAACGTTGACACAGACCATTTCGCGGCCGAATGTGCATTACATTTTGCTAATTCGTAACGATCTGGGATACATTGTCTTACTAAAACAGTTATGTTATCTCGATAAGCTGAAATTCATTTTTATTAGTACAGTTCATAGTAATTAGCGTTTCTTCTTTCATTTATATCTTATATTTAGGTGTTGTGGTTAAGACACTAATCAGCATTGATATAGTCTTACACATGATTGAAAACAGTCCGACAAATTTCGGATAGTTTGTCAATTTCACGCCTGTGCATAGTATGTTGGTAGCACTTCGTCGCCTTGCCTGTTACGCTGTGTAGCAGACTTTAAAGCTGTGCGGATCAGCATAAGGAAAAGGCGAGGGGTCTCTCTCGTTTTGTCCACGACTGTACATTGATTGGTGTCAGACTGTAGCAGCAATCGTAATATTTAATTGTAGTTGCAGTGGTGAATATCTTCTTGGCTTGCAATATTCTTGTGACTCTGGTATGTATTTGATAATGTGGAGAAGATTTTGTGCGTTTAACTATCAATGCAAGTTAGCGATCTGTGTAAAATAACCGCTGAAAGCCCAAGAAAGAATAGGTGGATGGTGCTTCGATACCAATGGCATCAGTAACTCGGCGAGTAAATTCGATAAGAGCAAAGGATAACGCTGGATTCATTCACATGCTTTGTGCTGGGATATGGGAGCCTCTACATAGCAGTGCGAACATTTGCGTATGTTGAGAGCAGGATGGGTGTCACGTGATGGAGTGGTTATCACGTTAGGTCTGCGAGGGTGACTGCCTTGGACGTTATTGTGCGTTATTTTCGTAAAGATGTTCCGTTAGGTAGAGAATTTCCGTGCATACAAGCTGAGAGAAGATGAAAACCAGTACAAAAGCACACAGTAAGTATTTCCAGGGGCTATGGAATTAGACGTGGTTATTATTTTAGATAGCAATGTGGCTTGAGTATAAGATTGATAACGTTGCTATATGCGCTTGCGATGGTAAGCAGCTACGCGCAGCAAAGCATTAGTCAAATGTCACATACGGTCCATTAGAATTGTTAAGGAGAAATCAGGTTCTGGAATGGATCTGTGCAGCGTCTTCGCCGGAGTGAGGGTAGTGAGGAACGCCCCATGCCCGTCCTGCTTAGAGCGTGCACTCTGTAAATAAGCCTTCACCCCTGGCTGATCGCATCATCAACGGCGCCTACATACAACTTTCGCCTGCGTTCGGCAGCAGCTCGTGGCTGCGCTCCCGCCCAATCACGTCAGCACACTTATTTGGATAGGAATTTCTCAGAAATGAAGTATGAATGAGATGTCGCCACCTCATTCTTGTGGGACCCGGGCGGGGGCCTGTGCGTGGTTTGACAGCTGACGGCCACGCCACGTCGTTGGGGTTGCCTTTGCACTCTACTGCAAAGGGGTTAGCGAAGGGTGCTTGCGCCCGTTGATTGAATTACTTTGCGAGCACGTCTGTAGACTGTGCTATGGGTATTTGGACAGTTTACGAGTTTTGAGCGTGTCTAGGCATGACTGTACCCAATTGTTTAGGAGGAGTGTGAATGACTGTACTTAAATTATTTGCGTAAATTACAAGTTGATCGCGCGTCTGCAGACTGTGTATTGTGGCCCCAAGTATAACATGGCGAGTTTTTTG
Source organism: Schistocerca piceifrons (assembly GCF_021461385.2). NCBI lineage: Eukaryota > Metazoa > Arthropoda > Insecta > Orthoptera > Acrididae > Schistocerca > Schistocerca piceifrons. The sequence continues at coordinate 8,048,554 of NC_060149.1, forward strand.
CGTCAGTGTGATCAATATATTCGATCTCTAAATAAAATGTTCCAAACTAAATACAGTGCACTCCTTGCTTACTCTCCCAAGCAGCACATTGCAGCCTGAGTAATTTTCGCACCATTTTCCTCCTACAGACCACCGTGTGGGATTAGGTCACAGGAGAGATGACAGTACCCTGTGGTGGCAGTAATGTGTACTAGATCAGCTGGAGTCTAGATCTCGTGATGGAGAAACTGGAAGCAAAATAAAGACTTGTGTTTCGATCTGTTTTCCCGCCATTTCGCCCCACCATCTTGGATTACGTCATGCACTATGCATGTTGATACACGTTAGCCTAACAACATGTAGTGGTAGGGGGATGTGGCGGTCGGTTGAGGATCGTGGTGGAGACTTGAACTATTTGGTTCCAAGTCCGGGTGGGTGTGGCATTCGTTAAAATTGATTCCAAGTCCTAGGTTCTATGAAGTCGAATCATGTGACTAATGCAGTAGCCAAGAGGAGTGCACCATTCTCGGGGTGGGGGATGCTTCGGTCGCAGGTAAGAATCCTGCCTCGGGCATGGATGTGTGTGCTGTCCTTAGGTTAGTTAGGTTTAAGTAGTTGTAAGTTTAGGGGACTGATGATCTCAGATGTTAAGTCCCATAGTGCTTAGAGCCATTTGAACCATTTTCCTACAGATCCAGATGTTGAAGTAACTTACTTCCCTATATGATAAATCAACGATTTGATTCATAAAAACAAAATTTAAAATATCGCCTTTTCGAGAGCATGTGGCGAGTGCAGCTATAGAAGTTCCTTGTAATTTATAGCATGCACGTGAGGAATCAAAATGTTTCATATATGGTGGTATTTTATTATATTGTACTGTATGTTGGGAGCGTAGAAACGACGGTGAGGCTCCGTCCCCAACGCAGCCGCAGTGGTCCACAACCCCACGGCGACTACTGCAGTCCACTTCACCCCTCCGCCGCCCCACACCGAACCACTCTTTCAGGGTTATAGTGTGGTTTGGCCCCCGGAGGACCCGCCCCAGGGAACGTCCCACACCAGACGAGTGTAACCCGTATGTTTGCGTTGTAGAGTACTGGTGGTATACGTGTACTTCGAGAACTTGTTTGCGCATCAATCGTCGACATAGTGTAGCTGAGGTGGAATAAGGGGAACCAGCCCGCATTCACTGGGGCAGATGGAAAACCACCTAAAAGCCATCCACAGGCTGGCCAGCTCACTGGACCTCGACACAAGTCCGCCAGGCGGATTAGTGCTGGGGATCAGGCTCTCCTTCCCAATCCGGAAAGCTGTGCGTTAGACCGAACAGCTAACCTGGTGGGCACATATGATGGTATAGTCTGAAAATATTGTGGCGGGAACCTTTCATCTCTTTCTACTGTTGTTAACGATAACTACTTGTGACAAGCTAAAGTATAAAGACGACTGCTGCTAGTCTCCCTCGCAGTAATTTATGTTGTGCTCTCAGATTCTTGTCTCTCCACACTCTCGGAAGTCACTACATACTCCGAAAAAAATGGTGAATTATTTGTGACAAGAAGAAGTATAAATGTCACTGTCAGTTGTTTCACGTGCAGTAATTTCATCTTCCATTTCTTGAACATATGGAAGTCACGAAATTGGAGATACTCGTTACTGAGAAAGCGCGCTCTTACGTGTAAATTACAACGAATATTTCAGAAAAATGCTTAACTTTGATGATTAACGAAGTCTCACAATGCGTTGCAAATACGAAGAGGAAAAAGAAATTTTCGCGTCCTGCAGTATACGAACCTACGACCTTTGTCGCGGCAGTTCGTCGTCTTACCAACTTTTTTGTGTTTTCTTTTTCTTTACCCCTTTTTTCCTTTTTTTTAGATCGAAACCCGAGGCCCGGCCGCTATGCCTCCCCCCTCCCATCCCTGAGTCACTCCCTCAAAGTAGCTTTTCTATTTATCTCTTTTTTTTTACCAGGAACAGGGTGAACGAACAAAATATCTTTATTGGTACAAGCTGAAATACAACAGAAATGCCATCCTTCCGCCAGAAATAACACGAGACATTACACGGGAACAAGGAGAATAATTTTTTTTATTAACAAGGTGTAGGAAAAAAATAATAATAATACTGATGTACGCGAAGAGGTGTGAAGCAATAGACAGTAGAATGAGGGGAATAACCAACGTGTTCTGGTATAGTGCATAAAAGAAAGGAGGCGCGTGTACATGAGCCTACTCCACTGTTGGTTAAGATATAGAAAGTAGCGGGGAGAGTTTCTGATGTCAGCAGGGGGGGGGGGGGGGGAGTGTTTGCATCTGGCACTGTCCAGCTTAGCGGGGATGACATAAAGATTACGTTTAGGTAACTGGCGAAGAAGGCGCGGCAGCGCCGTTGGTGCTCAGCTTCACTATGAGCAGTTTGTAAGTACTGCCACAAATCAAGGAGTGATTTGTCGCCATCATTATACAGGTAGGTGATCGTCCATCCCTTGACCCATACAATCGCGTGATTTTTGCTGGCGGGGAAAAGAGTATCCTCAGGATGGATAAAAGTCCACGGGTCAATCGAATCCGGCGGAACGCCGAGGTAATAGGCAACGAACTGTCGGCCAAGTCAGTTGGTGGACATCGTCATCCATGAGGTGGAAAATGGAACCAAGTGGAGAGTCTGTTAGTCCGATGGCGTGAAGAGGTTGATTTGTGGCGAGTTTTCCGCTTGCGACGTGGTACCGTGTTGCCCGGACGTTGGAGGGAAGACAAGGCTGGTGGATATGACGCCAAACCGTGGGCCACCACTTGAACGGATGTCTAAGTTCGATATTGTTGCTGGATTTGCAACGAATCAGTGGGGTGTAAAAATCTTAAGGAGAACGCGTGGTCGGTAAGTGTGTGTGAGCATAACTGAAGTCGACGACGAAATCAGAAATGTGCGTCAGATGGTGTTTGATGTGTCCGACTGGTACTGGTGGCTTTATGGTCGCGGGTACAAGAATTTCCAGTAAGCTGCGCATAAGGGAGGTGCCCCCGTGCCACTGCTTGTGCACGGTGGACATGTACAAGGACGCCGCTCGCAGTCGCACATTGACAAGGCCGAGGCTTCCCGCTCGCGGGGGAAGGGCGAACTTTCCGTAGCGGACCTTGAAGAGCGTACAGGCCGTAAGAAAGTTTCCGAAAGCAGCCTGGAGGCTGCGTCCAATTGTTGATGGCAGCGGGAGGACCTGTGCGATGTGGACCATTCTGGACGCCACATGTTGATTGAGGTATTGAACAAGTTGTAAAGAATCGAGTCGGTGGAAGAGATTTTGTCGCACCACCGTGCGGATAATTTGGAGTGCACGCCGAAAATTGATGGCAGCGGAGCGACGCACGGTGGAGGTGAAAATGATACCAAGGTATCGTAGTTTTTGTACACACGGGAGAGGTGCTAAGTCGTCGTGTGAAAGGCCGCGTCCAGTCGACATCACTGTGGATTTAGCCACATTCATGTTACTGCCCACTGAGACTCCGTACATTGATATCAGATCAAGCACCGTTTGCGTTTCATGCCGTGAGCGGACGAAGAGGAAGAGGTCGTCCCCATACGCACAACATCGAAAACTGTGCTGTCGCAAAGTGAGACCAGAAAGGTGGCTCGTCAGACTCCCGATGAGTGGCTCCAGGTTTATGGCATAGAGTAGGGTCGAAAGTGGGCAGCCTTGCCTTACGGAACGTCGGGTCGTGCCGCCACACGGCCACTGACCTGAATCTGCGATTCGGCGGTGCCGTACAGGCGCTTGATGACATCCATAAAGGCTGGTGGAAAACCCATTCGGCTCATCACTGAGAACAGAAAACGATGTCCCACCTTGTCAAATTCGCTGTCAAAATCAAGTCTGCACGCCGCTGCCAGTTCAATTATATCACAACGTTCTCGTGTGGCCATTTGTATATTAACTGAGCCACCCGGAGTTGTCTGTTGCGGGGATAGAATGCTAGAGAGGACCTTGCGGAATCGCGTCGCCAGTAGGCGTGTAAACATTTTATAGTCTGCGTCAAGCAGAGTAGGGGACGGTAATGTGCTGTCGTCACACCCGGTGTCGGTTTGTGGATGTGTATAACAATTCCCGTGACAAAGGTGGGCGGTACGGCGTTCCCCATCGTCATCAGTTCGTGAAACATCGTCGTCCACCGTGACGCCATTAGTGGGAGGAAAGCGCGATAAAATTCTATCGGCAATCCGTCGACACCAGATGACTTATTCAGAGCACCTTTGTTGATTGCATCGAGGACTTCGTCACGGGTAACTGGCTCCGTCAGCTCGTCCACTTCGTCGCTGGAGAGGGTACGAGTTACGTGTGGTAACACAGACTCCTCAGCGTGGTTGTCGGGAGTTTCCTCCTGGTACATTGTGCGGTAGTGGTCTACAAAGGCAGTGACGATTTCGTCCTGGCAAGTGACTTGCTGGGCGCGACAGCTGTAGGTCTCGGTGATGAGTCGTTGTCGTCGATGTTTCCAATCGGAGGCGATATGATGCCTGGTGGGATGTTCTTGTTCCGCCGAATATTGACATTGGGTTCGCACCATCGCCCCCTGCAGTCTACGGCGTGTGAACGTTTCAATTTGTGCCTCAATCCTGCTGCATTCCCTCTGGGTGTCAGGGGTGGGCGTCTGGGCGCCCAGATCACAGAGAACGGCGTAGAAATAGTCGGTAGTGTGGCGGTGCCACATAGCTACTTCCTTGCCATACTGAATCAAGGTACGTCGAACGGCAGGTTTGGCGCATTCCAGCCACCAGGTCAAGGTCGTGCAGTACTTAGGTAAGCGACGTTCAGGGGTGGCCCACGTCTCGGTAACACGCTCAAGACATTCAGGATCATGAAGATGGGAGGTGTTTATCTTGCACGGTGCACTACTATGCCACACCACTCGCTGGGGGAGGAGAATGTTGCAGATGTAGGCACAGTGGCCCGAAAAGGTCAAGGGCCAAACTTCTGCACCTTCGACTGCAGGTGTGAGTTCCCGAGAGACATAAATTCTATCAAGGCGGCTTGCGGAGTGACTCGTCTGGTAAGTATATCCAGGCGCGTCGCAGTGCCGAATTTCCCAAGTGTCGCAGAGCAACAGATCTCGGAAGACAAGGCGCAGTTCTTGACTGGTGTTGTAGTGGAGCACTTGCAGTGCCATAGGAGCGGAAAGCCGTGATAACGGCTTCCGGCGGGAGCTCGAAAGGGAGTTCTAAAACTCGTATGGCGCGCATTCCCAAGCCTGCACGGTCGACAGTGACCGCACCGACATTTCCGTCTGCGTGGCAAAAGCATTATCCTTGTTTGGTGTCACGAAGTATTCTATCACACATCGCGTCATTGACGACTTTGACGTACACCGTACTGCTTAATATGGACAAATGGATGGCCAAGATGTCGGAAGTTGGGATCTTAGCAACGTCGCGTAAGAAGCGTTCCACTTCCGAGGCCTTTGGCCGTGCGTAGTCGTTGCAGAAGCTGAATCGTAGTGTTCATTTTCTAAAGCGGTTGGCCATGGTTCTAGTACACGTAAGCGACACGTAAGTGACGGCCTCTGAACTGACAACAACAGCGAGCGAGCGCGTTCCGCTGGTAGAAACAACACGTCCGCACTGCACGGGGGCGAAACCCGGACTGTGCTTCGCTACCACAGCTTCCGTACTACCGCCCCTTTATTTTATGTAATGCCCAACGAGAGAGACGCAGGCTGACTTCGTTGCCGTATGATACGGGCGTAAGCCGTAAATGCATGAAATTTTGGAAGGTTTCCTCTATCAGGTTTCACGAAATTCCTTTGCGTTGTTACTTAAAAGTTTTAAAGGCGTTTCGAAAATTGAAAAGTAAACCATTTGCCGAAAAGAGAGTACGCGAAGTCACTAGTAATTTCAGCTAACACTCATGTAATATACGTAAGCAGGGCCGATGTCTTCATATTTAAAAAAAATGGTTCAAATGGCTCTGAGCACTATGGGACTTACCAAAATGGCTCTGAGCACTATGGGACTTAACATCTGTCCGCAGCTCGTGGTCGTGCGGTAGCGTTCTCGCTTCCCGCGCCCGGGTTCCCGGGTTCGATTCCCGGCGGGGTAAAGGATTTTCTCTGCCTCGTGATGACTGAGTGTTGTGTGATGTCCTTAGATTAGTTAGGTTTAAGTAGTTCTAAGTTCTAGGGGACTGACGACCATCAATGTTAAGTCCCATAGTGCTCAGAGCCATTTGAACCATTTTTGAACTTAACATCTATGGCCATCAGTCCCCTAGATCTTAGAACTACTTAAACCTAACTAACCTAAGGACATCATACAACACCCAGTCATCACGAGGCAGAGAAAATCCCTGACCCCGCCGGGAATCGAACTCGGGTACTAGTGAAATTTAATAAACAAAAACGGTAGTCTCGTAGGGTAACCATGAGAGATTGTCGTACTGAAAACTGGATTAAACACAATGAAAAGTATGTAATTAATTAATAACAGAAGTCAGGTGTTTTGGCGCCTAACACCCGAGTGTGCCGATCAATCAGAAGCAAGTTCAGTACAATTGACGGACTCTCCCACGGGAACAGTACATACTGTACAATCTGCAGCTTGTACCTCACTTCACTTTTGTACGATATGCTGCTTCATGTGTATCAAGCTGCATCAAGGCGAGCTTCCAGCAAAATAAAATACTGGCGGCCAGAGCCAGGAATATCACAAAGCCCATAACTGAGCCTGGTAATTGTTGCACCCATGGCTAATAATTGCCACAAATGAGTTGTTTAATACAGAAGTATTAATAAACGTCCTCCTCTAATTTCTTGTCCGATGTTAGCGCAGATATTATTTATCGACGTTCGAATTCACTTAGATCCGACATAATGCACTCATAACTACACAGAATACTGTTCTGACCACGACTGAAACATTGCACAGTTCCTGTCCGTGGCTACATGCAACAGCACAATCTGCAGGATTGGCTAGCATCTGCTTTTGTGTCGAAGCATGCATTTATTGCGGCGTTTCCGCATTTTTGTCCAACTCCTGTACATAACGTTTCAATGAAAAAGGGCGTTCGTAGTCAGATTTTTCTTTTCTATGATGCAGATAGATAATAAATGCCGTTTCACCATCTTAGTGCCACCACCGGGGATTCGTATTTGATTGGAGCATTAGCCCTATAGCTAGTTTATGTGCAGTGGCTCTACTTTACAAGTAGTAGCATCCTCTGATCTAGTGACCTGCCAGTAACTTGCAGTCTGTTACACAGTACACTACAAACTTAATAGTGTTGTGTTTGAAACTAACAGCCTGTAATAAAATTAAAGTTAATACGCAACTCAGGCTGTGGCAAAACAAATTTATTGAAGGATTAAATAGTGGAAACATGTACGTTTATTATTATATTATCAATGTAAACATAAATCTCCGGACCGAGTTGAATGGGCGTAGACACAACTCAGAAACTTGGTAAGTAAGGGTAGAATAGACTATCTCATCTCTCCACTCGACAGAGTCAGCTTTGGATGACGACGAGAGTGGCAGATGCACGGTCGGCGCGACACGTCGACCATCTCTCGTTTGTGTAGCTTTGGGTTGACAGTCGACACATTTCTTCTGTGTTCTCTGGTTATGCGATGACATCTAGGATGACTTATCTCCTTCCTTCTCCCGCTCTGGCTGACTTCATCCCTCAAGTATAGCGCAACTTCATCAGCGCTAACGTGTTCTTGTGCTTCCGCTCTCGACAACTATTGTCTGTGGTGATTATTTTGCAGAGACGGCATTCCCAGTATTTGCAGGCTGAGACCAGAGAAGGTAGTGCAGGTAGATCCTTGAAGTCTTGAGTATTAGACCGCAAGGGAAATCAGTTCAATATGGAACTGCTAACAAGTGGTGCAGAAATAGCGTAACAGAACGAAATACGAATTTGTCAGAAAGGGAACACAGGCATTGGAATTAATGCAGGGAACAGACTCAAGGTCCGAAAACTTGAGTTAATCATTAGGTTGGTATGCATCCAGAAGGCAAACTCACTGCCTCTCTTCATCTGTCCAATCCCTTTCTCTCTGCGTTACTAACTCACTGACTGTTCTCCTGCTTACTTACTGAATACTACTTGTCTGCTGCTGATCACTGACTGGTTCGTCACAGTCTTCTGTGTGACTGTCTCCTGATTGGCAGATTTGTTACTGGTCTCCCTCACTTTCTCCTGCATATCATCTTTGCCATTGGTGGGCTCTATTTGCAACACCACCCAATGAACGATCAATGATGCCCAACCACACCTGTCAGTCGTTGTGCGGAGTGAAAATTACCAGTCTTGGGTGGCTGGCATGTAACCCTGGTAGTAAGGTAGTGTCTCTGACAACGAAGACGAACTTTCTACAGTAACGGTACCAACAAACTGGTCTGTCGTTGGGAGAAAAGTGCTCGTCGCCAGGGTGGCCATGTTGAGAAATAATTTTTTGGAAATGAATAAAGCTGTAGAATGTTAATAATGTTTGTTTTATTTTCAAAGCTTTAAAAGTTTTCACATGAAAAATTTGGAGGCATTACTTTTTAGCACGGCCTCGTAGTATCATCTGTTTAACAATCATTCTGGGTTTGGCAAACGCACAGCTGTTAACTCAAGTGCAGTTCAGAGCTTTTTTCTGGTATACAGCAATAGGAGCGAACGTAAATGCTGAGTTGTCAAAGGTCCATTTGATGTATGGTTTAAGATGCGGTAACGTCTGTGCCTCTCAATGCTTGCATCGGGTAAGATTTCCTAAACGAGGATGCATTACCAAGAGGACATTTAAAGCAACAGATCGTAGTCTTAGGGAGCATAATACGTTTCGGCATGCTACCTGCAACTGGGGAAAGCCTGATCGTGGACATCGCATCTCTGGGAGCAATTCTTCATAAATTGACAACGACCCTAGTGTCAGCGTAAGACAAATAATGTCGACCACATGTCTGTGTTACATGATACCCTGCTGTATGAATGCCATTTACAGCGTAAGTGGCACCTTTAGCTGTTACTTTTCCTACACGATACAGTTCTGTGAATGGTTTCTTCTGCAATATCTTAGCTATTATTTTAGGGCAACTGTACTTCAGAGTCATCGCCAGCGGGCGTCACGATGAGGGCAGTTGAGCTGGCGTGGGCAGCGCACGGAATGGTGTGGAAACCTGCTGCCATGGAGGGCAGCTACGGTCAATTAGAAATAGTGTGGTAGAACATCGCTTAATCTGCCAACATGGTTCTCATAGATCACAGTACATACTGAATTCCGGAACACAGATTTTTCTATCATACCCATGGGAAATTAACGTTAACAGATAAGGTGTACGTGTGGTTTGCTTTTGTCCCAAGTACTTAAAATACCAAATAGTTTTCAAATATCTGGTATGTTTCGTATAGGAACAGCAACATCATTTGCCATCGATCGCTTTATAGCTTGTTCAATTGTTGTATGTCAGACGATAATCTATTAAATTCATATCTTGGAGCCCTTTCGGTAATCAAAAGCAGTGGCTATCATCTTTGCGCCGGGCAGCTCCACTAAACACGTTGAAAGTGAAAAATACGAGCTCCACAAAACTGCTTTCATAGCACCTCCATAATAACTCCGGCAGCAGGCGCTAATGACATAGCTGTCGCTGCCGCAGATCCATCCATCAACATCACCTGACACCATCTGGCAGGTATAACCTGGCTAAACACGAAAATTATGTTCCTCGAGAATAAAAAGATCTAACATATTAAACTACAAAACAATTTGAACATGTTTCAGCGCTGTAATTACAGGACAGGGAATTGATGATGGCGTTGCAAGAGTTCAAAATTGTATCGTCCCCCACGCTCTGGAGGGAATTTATGTATCTGCTTCCCTCCAGAAGCGTTAACAATCTGTCTCCTGAATGGGAACAATTTTAACATTCGTTACAGTACACGAAAAAGAAGTGCTCGTTAAGCTTTGTATACCGCCAAAACCAAAATCATTTGCTGCAGTATGTTACTGTTGTTAGTGATTAATTCATTGTCCACAGCGTCACTAAAACAAAGTAACACAGTACATCCGCCCGAAGACTTGTTTTTCCTATGTACAGTCTCCGCACCTAGAGAAGTCGTAGCAGCATCTAGGCCGACGCTACAACCTGAATTACCAACATTCGCCCACAATGAGACGGCTGATATTTCCGGCTAAAGTGCCCCATACACAGTCAGTCATATTGCACAGCTTTTCCTGAAGCACAATAATATTGAATTCTAGGGCTGAGACTGAGAGATTGCCCAATAACAATGAGAACATCAGAAACGTTTGAAATATTTTGTGCTGCCGGAAATATTGTGTCGTCTGTGGGCACTATTGACAATATTCTTGCTAGTCCCTCGCATGAGAGACTGTGGATGTCAGTGTGTTCACTGTAGTTTTGTTGTGGTGTTGAAAATGGTTTCAGAACAAGACGAAAGAGTATTATAATTGGAATGCATCGAAATGTATAAATGACTGTCGGCATTGTGGGATGTTGGGACAGATGAGTGGAAAAAAAGAAAAAGAAAAAGAAACAGAAATACTTCGATTTAATTGTATGATTTATCGGTCAAAAGTACGGTGAAATTCCACGAAGGACGACGTTCTTTTTTAAAAAAAATTTAATGCATTATTATAAATAAAAGTAGACATAGATACTTATGTGTGTGTATACATTACCTACCCGAATATAATTGTTTAGTGAATTTATTTTCGCATGACACGTTTTCATTACTGTGTCTCAAATACATTAAGATGAAACAACACTTGTAACTTTAAAATCTTCGAAATAATTGCCAGTGGCAAGGTACTTTATCGTAATAGGTAAACGCTTACTCTTTAATATTTTGATCATGCGGAATGGGTATCCGCAGAAATTTATCAGGGGAGGAGGATGCAAGACTGTACCAATACCATTTTCGATGTAACTGAGTTGGTCAGTTTTGTTTATTGTGCCACAAGAACTAAATTTTATAGGTGACACAAAAAAACAATATATCCCAGAGAACTGATGGTTATCCACTCACACGTACATTACTTCGATACTTAAAACAACAAACGATTATACAGTAACTGCCGAAGGCGTAATATTGTCTCACTGCTGTACGTAGCGCTACATTCGGTTAAACGACAGGTTTCGCGGAACCATAGTAAATCTGTTCTAGAAGTGTTTAAGAATTTTGTAACTAATAAAAGCACGGTACTCGAAATACAAAGGAGGCAGAGGAGCGAGGGTACAGGTGCCTATGTATGGGTACGACAACAAGTAATGTATGAGGTATCGGACTGTCAACACATTAAAACTTATGGTAATCTTTTTCTTCTCTTTTTTCCGTTCAGTCTTAATTCTATCAACAAGTTTTCATGAGTGATCTTTGACCTTATTTTTCATCCACCTTTTTTTCTGTAGCAACGAAGCTGAGCAATTATCACAGCAGCGATGTCTTTATCGTCAACATTCCGAATCACAATATTATTGCACAGTATTACTGGACCGTCTAGGGACCGCTTAAGACTTCGGCATTCGTGTTGCCCATGCACACAAGGCACTTTCCTCTAATCGTCCCCGACTCATCTCTCTCGTGCAGCGACTGTTGTTGGAACAGCATGTCACACAGAAACATACATGAAGAACATAGTAAAAATATACCCAAATAAAAAAGGCGTCTAAATCTACGTCGACATCTATACACCGCAAGTTAGCGTATATTGTGTGGCTGAGGGTACATTGCATAACAACTACTCCCCCTCCGCCCCCTTTCCTGTTCCAGTCGCGAATAGTTCGCTGGAAGAAAAATTCTTGGTAGTCTCAATGTGAACTCGAATCTGGCTCTTTTCGCGAGGTACACGGATTAATGTTATTGCTATGCTGCCGCACATTCTTTCAGGACAGTGCGTCGAATCTGAAGTCTAATATTCCAAGAGTAATATTGGTATTTCCTCTGTCGCAAGCTACACTATATCGAGTCTTAGATACACGTGATGTGAGAGTTTAGACTAAAATTATTGTAATCATTATTATTATTATTATTATTATTATTATTATTATTATTATTATTATTATTATTTATTATAACAATAAATGTGAGATCATTCCAAACGTAATTTGAGAAAACTACAAGTTGTCAACCTGAAGCATGATAATGAGGTTAATTTTACATGTTTTAATGAGTGGTTTGGTGAAACTAACTTATTGGTAAGAGTAAAATAGAAAAAATATGCAAACACCAAGAACACTACACATTACCATGCCTAATACGGAGTAGGAAATGCGGTGGCATTCAAAGCAGCTTCCAATCGTGTTGGAATGGATAAATACGGGTCCTGTATATTTTCAAGACAACGTTGTACCATTGTTCGACTCAAATAGTGGCAAGTTGAGGTAACAATGATGGAGGTGGATAGCGTCCATGCAGCCTTCTCAATAATATTGAGACCTGGTGACTATGGTGGACAGATGAGATGTGAAATTCATCCTGGGCACACAAAACCAGTCCTGCACGGTGTGAGCTGTGTCAACGGCGGACCCTTGTAGCCTTTGAACACAGTGTCACCATTGGAGAACAAACATTTTACCATAGGAGGGACCTGGTCAGCCAGTATGGTCGCATAATCCTTGGCAGTAATGTGACCTTGCAGAGTAATGATGGGGGCCATGGCATACCACGCTATGGGTGCCTAAAACATCACCGAATCTACTCCATATTTCACTTTTGGAACGTAAACTCGACTGAAAGTTGAAAACAATGTGCAACAGTGCTCATCCGACCAAATGACTTTCTTCCACTACTCATAGCCCAGGTTTTATGGGCTCGGCACCACGTTTTCCTGTTAGGGGATATGCTACATCGATGAGTAATTTTGGAATTCTAGTTCCCTCTGCAAATGTCTGCTTGTGGAGCTCCCGTCGTCTTGTTCTGGTGTTTACAGGGTTCCTAAAAGCGACAGTTACTATGCAGTGACTTTTTCAGTTGTAGTCCTCTCATTTTTCGTCGCAGTCCTCTTCAGTGACCATCTGTCATGATCATGCAATGCTCACTTTGGTCCGAGTTGTGACTTAGCGGACGATGTTTTCTCGCTTTCACTTTTCGCAGTATAAACCTTCGGCACGATGCCTCTTCAGATACCTGCTACGGAAGCACCCATCACACGAGCACCAACAATCTCACTCAGTTCCGACACAATGCACTCGCAACTACACACAACACTATTCCGTCCGCGACGTACAGTTGGAAACATCTAGTGGACATTGCAGAAGTGTCTTTCGTGGTCAAATACTAAAGCACAAAGTGCAGGCTTGGCTATCATCTGCATTTACGTTCAACAATGGATTTCTTGTGGTGTTTCCATATCTTTGTCCAACACCTGTAAGTGTTGTACCTAAAGCGCGGTTTCGAAGAAAATTTCATGCTTGCATTTGCGGCTATAACGGTCTGAAAACCACTGTAAATGGCGAAGATTACTTCCCAGTTATCCACTAAGTAAGGTTCCTCTCGTTCAATTCGCGTACTGGCAGTTTCAATTCATTTCGGACAGCAGGGAACCTTGCAGTTTTTTGTGAGGGTTCAGTTTTCTGTCATCTAAAATAGGCGTAAAGTTCATAAGTTGTGCAAACCCGCATCTGTGGCAAACAAGGGCTTCCGAGGCTTTTTAAGGGTCAAAGTTACCGTATTTTAATAAAATCACGGGATTCTGAGAGCCGGAACGCAGAAACTATTCGAAGTAAAATTCTAAAATAAAATTCAAAATGTAAGTAATATTGTACAGTTTGAGGTGGTATTCGTGCGGTATTTTTAGAACTTAAATTTAATGTTAATTTTCATTTTTCAGATTTCCTCTGAAAAACCCCATTTTAAATGGAATAAGAATTATCACATAATGCTCAGCATTTCATTTAAAAACTGTATTAGTAAGCTTTTATGATGTTTTAAATGGAGAGCTATAGGAAAACTTAAAAAGTAAATAGAAACAGCGGCAACACCCATGAATCGTGAATAGGTCGTTGTCGATCGCCTCCTGCAACGTTTCACGGCAGCCCAGCGCGGTCTATGTACTGTGTGAGCCTGATTATTTATCATATAATTTTTTCCCACGTTTCAGACGAGAGACTCCACAAATCCTAAAACTGAAATGAATGTGTAATGAAAAGATTTTCAAGCCTATGTAAGTTTCAATTTCATGAAAATTGTGTTTACGCTTAATACACGAATAAAAATACTAATTATTGTTATGATGTTGTTTCATACCTCCATCAAGAACAGATATTCAACTGCAAAATGAATTGCAGTTCACTGAAATATGATATAAGGTTCTCGAGTTACACAACAGACAAACTGTCGCGGTCGGAAAATTACGCAAAGTTTACCGAATTTTAACTCTAAAACTAGCAAAAATTTAAGAGATACCTTTGTGAAAGTTGTTTTCATTTACAGTAATTGACACATGTGAACATTATTAATGACTTCAAAAATATGAGGTCAATTTTCTCATTTTTCTTCCGATTTGGAACTAAACAGCTCGTATGGGCCACTGGAAGAATGACTGCTAAGACTCCTTTGTGCGCGTTGTAATTAGTCGAATGTTATTTTCATGGACCGTATGGAAACGATACGCAGGGGCTGCAGTATGTTCCTAGATTGCTCAGTTAATACTGATTCTTCAAAATTTGTAAGCCGGCTTTTGCAGTGTGGTTGGCGTCTATTTTGAAACGTTTGTCAGTCCAGGATTTTTATTTTTTCCTTGAAGCTCGCTCCTTAGTCAAACAAACATGTGAACCGTCGTGCTGCCATTATTTGTATAAATTCCACAGGCTTGCTCACTATTCTATTACGGATCAGACGCGGGTTCTGTAACTAATCTCCTTTGTAGACTAGCTGCATTTTACCGGTACGTAACAATGAACCAAAGTCCATCATCTAATTTACGTAGTTATAACTGAGCTTGTGTAACTATTCCACTGCCAGCCCTGAAGCGACGTGTAATGTTTTTCAGCTGAGAAAGCTGTAAATAATTAGCCGCATAGCGGGATGCACAGATATATTTAATTGTGGTATATTGCTGAAATTAGTCTGAATTACTCGGTCTGGCTGTATCTACTAAGTTAAAAAGTTCTTCTATTAAAACATCTGTTCTGTATTGTCACTTTCTGAAAGTACGTTTGATATCAAGTCCTTCTTAGCATACAGTTACAGAAGTGAATGAACGAAAATAAGCGCAGTTTGTGCTAATTCTTTCATACTTCGGGCACACCCTCTCCCTCTAGTAACCAGAGTAAGGTTTCAACTCAGACCTATTACTAAAATAAGCGCGTTTTTCATCAGTTAACAGACAGTTTTTAAAAACGCATTAAGTCTAACAGTTTTATGTGCTCCTAATAACGGCACCATCTAATTCCACCCCACATTCCGTCTACAGTAACCCAGTTGACTACCGAACATTAAAATAGTTCCACTACTCTTTTATGTAACACTGAAAGCCTGTTCTATATTTCTGTATAATAGGCTATGTTGCATTACTTGCTCATCCAGAGTAAAATTAACGCAATAATACGAAAATAACGTATCATTTCAGCTACCTGCCTCTACAACCATCGTCCCTCTAGTCTTTTCTCCCTCAAAATTCCACTATAATTCCCTTTCCTTACAAGTTCCACTCCTTCGTACATTCTGTGCTTCCAACCTCCTCAAAGTGCTCAAAGCTACACTGTTGTACTTACCTATGGGCTATAGTATTACGATCCTGAATTCACGCGGTTTCTCTTCTCATGCTTACTTGATAAAGACTGCAAACTACTCTAAAACTAGTCGCACTAGCGGTTTGTATCCTTTAAAGACACACTGCAGTTTCCCTGAATCCTTCTAACGAATCTAAGTCTGCCTTTCGCCTCCCCTGCAACACACTTTTTTGTGTTCACCCCTTTTCGTATCACTTATTCCAAATATCCTTAAAAATTTAAATGCTGTGTCGTGCTCCAGATATTACCAATATTTTATTACTTACATACGATCAGGTTGTTTCCCTTCGTTTTGTACACTTTATGATCAAAAGTATCCGGAAACCTATTAGTAGACATTAGTATGGAGTGCGTCCACCTTTCGCCTTTCTGATGGCTCGAACTCAGGTGGGGACGCATTCGATGTGGTTACTTAATGTCTGTGGGGGAATGCTTGTCCATCAAGAGCTAAAAACCAGAAGGGTAGTGATGATGGACACTGGGGTCTGGGCCGAAGTCGACAGGGTTCAGGCCAGGAGTCTAGGCAGGCCATTCAGTTTCAGGAATGTTACCGTCCACAACCCACTGCCGCACAGATGCTGCTTTATCACATGGCACATTGTCGTGCCAATACAAACAATAGTCGTTTCCAAACCCTTCCTCTAAGTTCAGCAGTGCACAATGCTATAAAATATGTTCATATCCTTCCACGTTTAGCTTTATCTTAAGTGCAATACGTAGATCAATTCTAACCACAGGAAACCCCTCAATTGCGTAAAACCTGCTCCTGCATACTTCACTGTTGGCACTGTACATGATGGCATTCGTCAAACCCAATCCCTTCCATCCGGTTGCCACAAGGTACAGCGTGATTTATCACTACAAATCACTCGTTTCTAGTCATCCATTGTCCAGTGGCCTCGGTCTTTACATCACATCAACGTAGCTTAGCACTGATTACTGAAACATGTGGCTTATGCACAACAGGTGGACGATTCCTCCTCACTCTTTTTAACTCCCTACGCACAGTCATGGCGCTAGTTGTATTGTTGGTAGCACTTTGGAAGTCACGAGTGATTCCTTCTGCTGACTTCATGTGATTTTTTTATGACCAGTATCCTCAATACTCGACGGCCCCTATCCATCAATACATGAGGAATGTCTAGTCTCGGTTTAGCAGTGGTTGTCCCTTCGCATTTCCACTTCACAATCACATCATCAACAGTCGACTAGGACATTCGTAGAAGGACTGAAATAATGCTAATGGATTTGTTACTTAGATGGCATCCAATGGAGTATACCGATACTTTTGATCACACAGTGTACATTATCTTGTTTTTATCCAAGATATTCACGTCGTCTGTATTTAGGAGGGAGGGGAGGAGGGTGGCCACACCTCTGTCGCATCACCCGATATTATTGTTGTGTTATTTCTAGAAAACTGATTTTACTGCAGGCAGGATATGGCTGCTGAAATAAAACTTTCTCAAGAGAATGTGGCTACAGTTCACTAATAACTTGTTTATTACCCACTGCTTAACTTCCGTGAGTGCAATGAGAAAGGGATCAGTGAACACATTCAAGAATTCACTTAACATCGAGCACCATGCTGCCATTCAGACCTGAAGCCTATTAAATCTACTATAAAAATCATTTCTAAGCCCACAAAACATTGCAAAAATATTTTAAACAGTTTTAGAAGTCACTAATGTGCCACACATTCATACATATCTTGTCTCGACGAGCACATGCACCATAACTGTCCCCAATACGGCCGCCGGCCTTATGTTGCAGTCAAACTCGCAAAATACATGTACTGTGTAAATTGTTGCTAAAACTATACCTCCGATTATGTCACACAACTAGCTCTTATCCGCTTTTTCCTTCGGCATGATGCAATATGCCAGTTTCATCGCGATTCACAATTAACTATTGCCTAATGGTTCTCGTCCATCACGCCCAGACATTTTTAAGAATAAAAACTATATTAAACTTATTGATACCACACGTGTTATATACACATCAAACAGAGTTTCATCAGCTTTGATACTGTCTCCTTGGTTTCTTATTGCAGACATTGGTTTCTTTATTTATTTGCATATTATTATGGAGTGTCACCCAAGCTTAAAGTTATTCTCAGTTAACCAAAGAATCCACAGAGAGTTGTTGCGATTTTTAATTTCATACTGTAGGCAACTGTATTGAAATCAAATTATTTTTTTAATTAAATTAATCTTTTTCTCATCAGCATCAACGTTCCGAACAGATAGCTGCCATGCCTCGTTGAATACACCGATTCTTGTCAGATCAACCAACGTTAAGATCGTCGAGTGCAGCCAGAACTTGGATGGGTTACCACCATGGTGAACTACGTCCTGTTAGCTGCCTTTCCTTTGCCTTTGCGATAAGAGAGAAGGAGGGGTAATTAGTTAAGGACCCTGATCACCAGTCTTGCCCTCCACAGTGTCTCATTAAGTAACGGCATGCGACACTGTTGATGGTGATCCGTCCGTTAATCTCGCCGGCCGCCTTGGTGCTACTCGAGAGGAGCAGATAATGCGTCGTCAGGTTTCACCTATCCTTTCTCTCATTACCATCTAACACGAAGAAGACTCCAGGCGATGCGCACACACTCATTAGAGAAGTCACGTCCACTAAACAGATACACTTAAACACACAAGGAAAGGTGCCGTTAGGAGCGAAGGAAAGCAAAAAGTTTCCATTTAGGCTGCTGGACCTGCACTACGGGGTCTCCCAGCCGACAATGCATTATGACTTTCGGGAGGACGACGGTTCAATCCCTCGTCCGGCCATCCTGATTTATGTTTTCCGTGATTTCCCTAAATCGCTCCAGGCAAATTCCGGGATGGTTCCTTTCAAAGGGCACGGCCGACTTCCTTCCCCGTCCTTCCCTAATCCGATGAGACCGATGACCTCGCTGTCTGGTCTTCTTCCCCAAACAACCCAACCCATTATGACTTTACTTTTAACATTATAGATAATTAATCAGATTATACTAAACAAAAAAATCTGGTACTATCTTTTAATAGTGCTTGTCAAACGTAATCATCAGACATTTGTGATCGGTTAAGGCGTTTTGAAGACATTAATTTTTAAAGATCGTAGGTATATCTATATCTTTCATCGACTCCAGATATTGTACTATTCCTTCTACTTATCTGACCTTGAAACGTACTTCCGCGCTTCGGTTTTCTCTTTCATATGGGGGTATGGCCTGTTACGCAGCTTTATTAGCGCTGGTTTTATTCTTGCGGCGCCCGTGGAATACTTCACAAACTTCTCCTCTTTCGCCATATTGACACCTCACACCTTACAACACCTTGAAACGGCCAATCGCTGACGAAATCCACTTGAAAAACTTTTCAGTTTAAATACTGCCCTCCTAACAGTCACGGCTCACTTCGAGGTCCGCACATTCCGCCAGTAGCAGAGGCTTAGGTGTCAGCTGCCTTAAATTTAAAAGATTCAGCAAGCTACCTACTGATCTGTGTCCGGACTCGCAGCTAACAGCCGTTTGCCGCGTCTTACTGATAAGAAATCACGTACGGCGTTCCCCAAGGTTCAATCTTAGGTCCACACGATCTTCCGTGTAATATACAACAAGCTGAATTAATTCTTTTTGTAGATTAGATTCATATTGTAATCATTCTAAGCATACGTATAGAAAGAGAAGAATTGGTAAACAAAGTTCTTAAAAGTATCGTAGACTGGTTTTTTTTGCAAATGGTCTCACCCTCAGTTTTAAAAAGACACAACATTTACAATTCTGCACATCTGGTGGAAGTACTCCAATGATAAGTGTAATACATGGTGAGGAGATAAAAAATAGACTGGGAACTTCGAAATTCGTAGGTGTTCATATTGACGAGAATTTAAATAAGGAAAGACACATTTTGGAACTCCTAAAACAATTTTGTTCAGCCACATTTGCACTTGGAACCATTGCAAATCTTGGGAACAGACAAACCAGTAAGTTGACATATTTTCATTCAATAATATCATATGAAATAATGTTCTGGGGCAACTCATCTTTAAAAAAGAAAGTTTTCACTGCAGAAAAATGTGGTGTAAGAATAATACGTGGTGCTCACCCACTATCATATTGTAGACATTTGTTTAAGGAGTTGGGCATTCTGAATACTGCTTCACAGTATTTTTATATCCGCATTAAGTTTGCTGTAAATAATCCACTGCAGTTCAAAAGGAACAATGGTGCACATAATTACAATATCAGAAGAAAAAATGACTTTTATCACTCCACAATAATGTTGTCTTTAGCACAAACAGGGTTGCACAATGCTGCAAAAAAATTTTTTGACTACTTACTCATCATCATTTAAGACTGATTATGAATTCAGCGTTCAGTCTGGAGCATAGCCCCCTTATAAAATTCCTCTATGATCCCCTATTCAGTGCTAACATTGGTGCCTCTTCTGATGTTAAGCCTATTACTAAACAATCATTCTTAACTGAATCCAGGTACCTTCTCCTTGGTCTGTCCCGACTCCTCCTACCCTCTACTGCTGAACCCATGAGTCTGTTGGGTAACCTCACTTCTCCCATGCGTGTAACATGACCCCACCATCTAAGCCTGTTCGCCCTGACAGCTACATCTATAGAGTTCGTTCCCAGTTTTTCTTTGATTTCCTCACTGTGGACACCCTCCTGCCATTGTTCCCATCTACTAGTACCTGCATTCATCCTAGCTACTTTCATATCCGTAACCTCAACCTTGTTGATAAGGTAACCTGAATCCACCCAGCTTTCGCTCCCATACAACAAAGTTGATCGAAAGATTGAACGGTGCACAGATAACTTAGTCTTGGTACTGACTTCCTTCTTGCAGAAGAGAGTAGATCGTAGCTGGGCGCTCACTGCATTAGCTTTGCTACACCTCGCTTCCAGTTCTTTCACTATGTTGCCATCCTGTGAGAATATGCATCCTAAGTACTTGAAACCGTCCACCTGTTCTAACTTTGTTCCTCCTATTTGGTACTCAATCCGTTTATATTTCTTTGCCACTGACATCACTTTCGTTTTGGAGATGCTAATCTTCATACCATAGTCCTTACATTTCTGATCTAGCTCTGAAATATTACTTTGCAAACTTTCAATCGAATCTGCCATCACAACTAAGTCATCCGCATATGCAAGACTGCTTATTTTGTGTTCACATATCTTAATCCCACCCAGCCAGTCTATTGTTTTCAACATATGATCCATAAATAATATGAACAACAGAGGAGACAGGTTGCAGCCTTGTCTTACCCCTGAAACTACTCTGAACCATGAACTCAATTTACCGTCAACTCCAACTGCTGCCTGACTATCCATGTAAAGACCTTTAGTTGCTTGCAAAAGTTTGCCTCCTATTCCATAATCTCGTAGAACAGACAATAACTTCCTCCTAGGAACTCGGTCATATGCCTTTTCTAGATCTATAAAGCATAGATACAATTCCCTGTTTCACTCATAACACTTCTCCATTATTTGCCGTAAGCTAAAGATCTGGTCCTGACAACCTCTAAGAGGCCTAAACCCACACTGATTTTCATCCAATTGGTCCTCAACTAATACTCGCACTTTCCTTTCCACAATACCTGAGAAGATTTTGCCCACAACGCTGATTAAAGAGATACCTCTGTAGTTGTTACAATCTTTTCTGTTTCCATGTTTAAAGATTGGTGTGATTACTGCTTTTGTCCAGTCTGATGGAACCTGTCCCGTCTATCCTGTGTAGCCATTTAAGACCTGACATTCCACTGTATTTGATGAGTTCCGACTTAATTTCATCCACCCCAGCTGCTTTATTGCACTGCAATCTATTGACCATTTTCTCCACTTCCTCAAATGTAATCCTATTTCCATCATCATTCCTATCCCATTGTACATCGAAATCTGAAACATTACTGATCGTATTTTCACCTGCATTGAGCAACTCTTCAAAATATTCCCTCCATCTGCCCAAGGCATCCACAGGATTCACCAGCAGTTTTTCTGACCTGTCCAAAATACTTGTCATTTCCTTCTTACCTCCCTTTCGAAGACTGCTAATTACACTCCAGAATGGTTTTCCAGCAGCTTGACCCAAAGTCTCCAACCTGTTTCCAAAGTCTTCCCAAGATTTCTTCTTGGATGCTGCAATTACCTGTTTGGCTTTGTTTCTTTCTTCAACATAACTTTCTCTGTCTACCTGAGTTCTAGTATGTAGCCATTTTTGATACGCCTTCTTTTTCCTTTTACAGGCTGCCTTGACTGTGCCATTCCACCAAGCTGTTTGCTTCATCCTACTTTTACACACTACTGTTCCAAGACATTCTTTAGCCACTTCGAGTACTGTGTCCCTGTACCTTGTCCATTCCTTTTCCAATGGCTGTAATTGACTACATTCAATTAACTGGTACCTTTCTGAGATCGCTGTTATGTACTTGTGCCTGATTTCCTTATCCTGAAGTTTCTCCACTCTTATCCTCCTACATATGGACCTGACCTCCTGCACTTTCGGCCTCGCAATCCCAATTTCACTGCAGATTAAATAATGATCGGTGTCATCAAAGAATCCCCTGAATACACGTGTGTCCCTCACAACCTTCCTGAATTCCTGATCTGTTATTATATAGTCAATGACAGATCTGGTTCCCCTGCCTTCCCAAGTATACCGGTGAATGTTCTTCTGTTTAAAAAAGGAGTTTTTGATTACTAAGCCCATACTGGCACAGAAATCCAAGAGTTGTTTCCCGTTCCTGTTGGCCTCCATATCCTCTCCAAATTTACCCATAACCTTTTCATATCCTTCTGTTCGATTTCCAATCCTGGCATTAAAATCACCCATGAGCAGAACACTGTCTTTGTCCTTCACTCTAACAACTACATCACTGAGTGCCTCATAAAAACTATCCATCTCATCTTGATCTGTCCCTTCACAATGCGAATATACTGACACAATCCTAATTTTCTTACTAGACGCTGTCAAATCTATCCACATCAATCGTTCGTTTACATATCTTATTGCAACTACGCTGGGTTCCATTTCTTTCCTGATGTAAAGCCCTACACCCCATTGTGCTATTCCTGCATTGACTCCTGACAGGTAGACCTTGTATTCTCCCACTTCTTCTTCTTTCTCACCCCTTACCCGAATGTCACTAGCAGCTAAAACGTCCAGCCCCATCTTACTTGCAGCCTCTGCCAGCTCTACCTTCTTCCCAGAGTAGCCCCCATTGATATTAATAGCTCCCCATCTCATTACTATTTGTTTGCCAAGTCGTATCTTAGGAGTCCCTGGTTTGTCAGTTAGAGGTGGGACTCCGTCACCTCCAAAGTCCGAGGCAATTTGCTCTGATTGTTGCCAGCATCATATTTAAAGTACCAGGGAAGCAGGTTGCTAGCCTTACTTGCCCCGAGTCCCACTGGGTTTTACCCCTAACGGTTGAGGGACAAACTGGTGGCTTTGGTAGTCTTTGCCGTATGAGCACAAAGGTGACCACGACTCAGAATATGTCCGAGATGCCCAGCCTTCTTCCAAAGTAACTGGTATCCCGACTGTCGGGACCACTTACTTGGCCACTCATATGTTGCCCGTGGTTCATGAACTAGGACTTGACTACAGGAACCTACACCATGAACCACGATTACTTACTCAGTTTCTCCTTCACAGTTCATTCCATTCTGTGGAAGAATTTCTATTACTGTAATGTGTAGAAGGTAGTGGATAGGAATTACTAGCTCGTATCAGTTTTTTTTCTTTTTGTAATGTATATAGACATGTTCAGAATGTAATCAGTATAATTTGCAATGTGAATCATTCGCCTCACGTCATTACGATCTATCGTGCAAAATGGTCCATGGCACGTGTAACTAACTAACTAACTAAATAACCAATCAGCTAACTAACCTCCAACGACGACATTTTCCTATAGACAACAGAGTCGTCAGCTTAACGTTGGTATAATAACTGAAAACATTAGAGATATCATTACACTTCCTTGGGAAACATGCTACTTTCGTTTGTGTTGAACATTCGCCGTCCAGTATGAAGCACTTGGTTGTATAAGTCAACAATCGATTGAACTAAATGCATGTCTAAGATGATAAGTGTCTAGAAAGATGCAATCTATGAATAAAGTAAGATGTGGTCCACACGAGGGGATTTTGCGGAGTCCGTTTTGATTCTTGGTTAGAAGTTAATTTTCCTCCACTATGCCATAGTGTTTGAGGTTAGCACATGCTCCAGGATCCCAAAATAGACATACATTAATTGAGTGCAAGCGTTCTTTTGTCCACTGTCGAAGCAGGAATGGTCTACCTTTTCTTCCAATCACGTGGTACTGTCTGCTGCCCAAGAAGTCCTCCATAAACCTGGATACCGGAAGAAAGATTTGAATCCCTGTCCTCCTCCAACTATTGTGCAACTTGATTCAGCCATCTTTGGTTTGTTCCGCTATCAAGTATTTCTTCTCCGAGTGCGATAATATTTTGTTGAGCCTTTCCAACATCGGGAGGAATGACCATCGTTATAAAATAAGAGAGATAAGAGCTCTCACGGAAGGGTTTACGTGCTCACTTTTCGTGCGAGCTATTCGAGGGCAGAACGATCTAGAAAAAGACTGAAGTGGTAACTGCAGAGTAGTCATGTAGATGTAAACATAGATCTATTTTTGAATTGTCCATATATTTATGGTTGATCGATCTTCCTCCTATTGGTTCATACTGGAGTATTGGCTTCAGTGTCCTGGTTTCTTGTATTCTTGTTCCATGCTTTTTCCATCTATTCCTGTACTTCACTGTTTCGTCATTTAGATTAAATATGTTCAATTTCTTTCTGCTTACTCACAGTGTACAGCTTCTGTCTTGCCTCTCAAATATTTCCTATGACGTTTTCACTCAGAAGCTTTTCATTATCTCACAGTAACATACATATGACAACATCAAAGATTTTTCTTCATAATCATTATTGTGTAGCGAGCTAACAGTCTCAGAAATCTTACTTCTGCAATTTCTGTCTTTGTTATCCGTCATTCTGTCATTTAGTAAGCTTCAACGTTGACAGTCATACAGCAAACAACTACTGTGTCTCTGCCGTTTCATTATACAGTTTAAACAATGTATTACTTTTGCTGTTTTTAAAACTCCGTTTCATTGCACCGCGTAATTATTAGAATTTTTATAGCTATCAGCTCATATCATTATATTTCTATGTAAGTAATATTATACCCAAGATAAAAGAATTTACAAACTTGTTCTTTGCCTTCGTTATTATTGACGACCCTGACCCTGTTTGGTTCAGATTCCCTAAACTTATCGCTTTGGCGAATAGGTACACTCCACGTTTTATATCTTGGTCGTAAGTAAACCACTATAAATGTGAAATTAATGTTATCTTTGCATGACTAGCACCTATCATTACCCAGATCCTGGTGCGAATAGGATTGTAGAAACTGTGTCAATCGAATGTCCAGGAATAAGTTAGCAGAATGCATAAGGAGAGACTGCCATGGTGGTGGACGAGTCATCAACTAGCAAAATGAACTGCGTGGAACGTGTAGTGGGATAAGATGGGAGACGAGTTGTCATACAATTCACAATACAATGTAAGTAACAAGTATACCAGGTTTGATACTTCATCACATCGGAGAAAGTAGTGTTTGATGTTG
Organism: Schistocerca piceifrons; assembly: GCF_021461385.2. Taxonomy (NCBI): domain Eukaryota; kingdom Metazoa; phylum Arthropoda; class Insecta; order Orthoptera; family Acrididae; genus Schistocerca; species Schistocerca piceifrons. The sequence continues at coordinate 8,073,924 of NC_060149.1, forward strand.
TCATGTATATGTTATTGTGAGATAATGAAAAATTTCTGAGTGCAAACATCATAGAAAATATTTGAGAGGTGAGAAAGAAGCCGAGCACTGTGAGTAAGCAGACGAAAAAGGTTTAAAATTGAAGGTATACTAGACCAGTTAGACCAACCAGAGTGGTCCTTAGAAGCTGTTGTCAGAGACGAAAAACTCACTGGCGGCCGCGGTGGCCGTGCGGTTCTAGGCGCTTCAGTCCGGAACCGCGAGACTGCTACGGTCGCAGGTTCGAATCCTGCCTCGGGCATGGATGTGTGTGATGTCCTTAGGTTAGTTAGGTTTAAGTAGTTCTAAGTTCTAGGGGGCTGATGACCTCAGATGTTAAGCCCCATAGTGCTCAGAGCCATTTGAACCATTTGACAATCTCACTTACGTATTAACATCATTTTTGTCGAAACTCTGTTATGCATGTTCATAACTTCCGAAAGTGTAGCTCCATCCATTAAAGAAATGAACTATAAATTAGAATATATATAATCAGACCAAAGCAAGCATTCCGAACTAGTGAAGGAAGAAAGATACAGATTTAAATTCATACTGTAAATGCCAGGAATAGGTGTAGAAATATACAGATTATTTCAGAAGTGATCGTCAGTAGTAATGGTATGACACGAATAATCATTCGAAACAAAAAAGTCAAGTAAACAGTGGGTCTAATACGCATACCTTAAGAGTTATGAGCAATTCTTGATCTTCGATACTGTGAAACAAATCTCTTCTACTGCGAGCTCTTTGCTTTCCATGTTTTGGGAAGTGGTAGTATGGACTAAAAGAAGAAAAATAAGTCCAGTAAACATGAACCCTGAATCGCATAACTTAAGAGCGATGAGCACTTGTTCATCTTCGCTATTTTGAAACACAACTCTTCTAATGAACAAGTGCTCATAACTTTTAAGGTATGCATTTTCGAGCAAGTGTTCACTGGACATTTTTTTTCTTGTTTTGGTCCATGCTACCACTTCCCAAAACATGGAAAGCAAAAAGCTCGCAGTAGAAGAGATTTGTTTCACAGTATGGAATATCAAGAATTGCTCATAACTCTTAAGGTATGCGTTTTAGGCCGCCTGTTTACCTGACATTTTTGTTTCGAATGATCATTCCTGTTATATCGCTGAATATTGACGACCACTTCTGAAACACCCTGTATATGAAAGAGATTTATTAACTTGCACGAAACAGCGTAAAAAGGAAAAGAAGTGGTCGAAAACTGCGAATAGAATAATAAGATTAGTGAAATAACAAGGGCGCAAGTTGCACTAGAAATCAAAATTGTTAAGCCCAAAGTCAGACTTGATGAAAAGTTGGTAGGTGTTGAAAATAAAATCAAGGAAATCTGAGAAGTCGACACAACCTTTGCCAAAATATTCAAAACTATAGGAAATCACGTAATTTACTTAAAATCTGGGGAGTGTTTTCAAGAAACACTGCCTCAAAGTCTGTGATTATTCCAGAAATGGGGATCTGTAATCTTTTACCGTTCGTCAGACAGCTTGAAGGCGTGTAACCAGATACATGGAACCTCTGACGATAAACAGGTGATGAGTAGGGTACAAGGAGCACCTATTGTGCGGCATGAGTGCTGATAACGACAAGCTACAGTCACGAAGAAATTCATGACAGTATTTTGAACGTAATATCGGTCAAACAGCTTACAGCCCAGAATTTTGAAAGCAATGTTGGTGTGACAGCTTACAGTTCAGAAAAAGTGACTGTACTTTATAAGCAAGACACCTTGGTCAAAGTGGACCCAGAAGCTACACTAAATTCATTCGGCAATTTTGGAAGGGAAAGTATTATTTGCATTTTCCCGTTTAAAAAAGAGAATATGGAGGCTACAAGGAAAATTAATAATACTATCAAGAAGAGAATTGTACAATCTACTAATGGTACTTTAGCAATTACATGCGCTGACGCATGATATGCAGAGCCAAAAAAGATGACAACGAACAGTTCAAGGAATGGAATAAAATTCTCAGCGTCCTAATAAAAATGGTGTGGGAGTGAGATATAAAAGTGTCTGTAACTATCAAACTATTGTCGAGGAAGATGGACTAAAGTCCTACGCAGGTTCGATACTTCATCTTTCCGGTAAAGAAACCCAGAGGAAAGAAGAGAAGGAACATAGGAATGATGAAATTAGTTCACTAATATGTCGACACAATGGACAGCGGTCTCTAGGGTTAGATGATGCCGAATCACGAAATTACGCAGAATTGCGAATAATACACTCCTGGAAATTGAAATAAGAACACCGTGAATTCATTGTCCCAGGAAGGGGAAACTTTATTGACACATTCCTGGGGTCAGATACATCACATGATCACACTGACAGAACCACAGGCACATAGACACAGGCAACAGAGCATGCACAATGTCGGCACTAGTACAGTGTATATCATCCTTTCGCAGCAATGCAGGCTGCTATTCTCCCATGGAGACGATCGTAGAGATGCTGGATGTAGTTCTGTGGAACGGCTTGCCATGCCATTTCCTACTGGCGCCTCAGTTGGACCAGCGTTCGTGCTGGACGTGCAGACCGCGTGAGACGACGCTTCATCCAGTCCCAAACATGCTCAATGGGGGACAGATCCGGAGATCTTGCTGGCCAGGGTAGTTGACTTACACCTTCTAGAGCACGTTGGGTGGCACGGGATACATGCGGACGTGCATTGTCCTGTTGGAACAGCAAGTTCCCTTGCCGGTCTAGGAATGGTAGAACGATGGGTTCGATGACGGTTTGGATGTACCGTGCACTATTCAGTGTCCCCTCGACGATCACCAATGGTGTACGGCCAGTGTAGGAGATCGCTCCCCACACCATGATGCCGGGTGTTGGCCCTGTGTGCCTCGGTCGTATGCAGTCCTGATTGTGGCGCTCACCTGCACGGCGCCAAACACGCATACGACCATCATTGGCACCAAGGCAGAAGCGACTCTCATCGCTGAAGACGACACGTCTCCATTCGTCCCTCCATTCACGCCTGTCGCGACACCACTGGAGGCGGGCTGCACGATGTTGGGGCGTGAGCGGAAGACGGCCTAACGGTGTGCGGGACCGTAGCCCAGCTTCATGGAGACGGTTGCGAATGGTCCTCGCCGATACCCCAGGAGCAACAGTGTCCCTAATTTGCTGGGAAGTGGCGGTGCGGTCCCCTACGGCACTGCGTAGGATCCTACGGTCTTGGCGTGCATCCGTGCGTCGCTGCGGTCCGGTCCCAGGTCGACGGGCACGTGCACCTTCCGCCGACCACTGGCGACAACATCGATGTACTGTGGAGACCTCACGCCCCACGTGTTGAGCAATTCGGCGGTACGTCCACCCGGCCTCCCGCATGCCCACTATACGCCCTCGCTCAAAGTCCGTCAACTGCACATACGGTTCACGTCCACGCTGTCGCGGCATGCTACCAGTGTTGAAGACTGCGATGGAGCTCCGTATGCCACGGCAAACTGGCTGACACTGACGGCGGCGGTGCACAAATGCTGCGCAGCTAGCGCCATTCGACGGCCAACACCGCGGTTCCTGGTGTGTCCGCTGTGCCGTGCGTGTGATCATTGCTTGTACAGCCCTCTCGCAGTGTCCGGAGCAAGTATGGTGGGTCTGACACACCGGTGTCAATGTGTTCTTTTTTCCATTTCCGGGAGTGTACATCATAGAAACATTGAAGAAAAAAAGGGATGCGTTCTTGGAAGAAGAGAAATAAACAGAGAGATTGTTAAGTTTGTTCTGGAAGTCAATCTGAATGGCAGGCACATAATACCATTAGCTGTATCAGGTAGCTAAGTCTTCACTTTATATGAAGCTTTCAAGAAGAAACAAGTGACTCCCAGGATCCTAAGGCAATGAATATGGCTTAATGTACGGTACTACACTGTAGTAAGGTGCTGAAGAAGCAAGTATTATTGCATACGTGTAATTTTTGATACATAGCTAATACGAGTTCAGGAGATTTGTGTTACGTCCGTTGTTGGTATAGACTGGCTAGCGAGTATGCCACAATAATTGATTTTCGGAAAACCACATTAACTTTCGCTTGGTGGAACAGTAAAGTATTATGGAGAATGAGACTGCAGTGGCTTTCTTTATGAAATAACCTGTATCTTACCTGTTACGATTTTCTTTTCATATATATTTTGCACGACGCGTTTTTGGAAATGATTCCACTTTTCAAGCGCGTTTCCCATGTGCTATGCTATTTATTCGTTACGTTTTCGATGTGTGAAGCTCTGCAAGTTCTGTTTCCTCTACTGTAATATACAAAAACAAGCGCAGCTTTTAATTAATGATCAGCCTTTGTATAGAGGTGGTGGCAGAATGTATAGAGAACTTCTGCTGACGGTTTTCTTGTGGTCCATCTATGCAGAATCGCACGTATATTAAACCTCACACTGTTTTCTGAGCACAGTACGCAATGAAAATAGCAAATTTATGACAACAAAAAGTTACAAATATGTTTTTACATGTACTCCATAGAGGTAACGCTGTAAGTCGTCCACAGACTACGTAAACTTTCGTACTGAAGGTACTTATTTTTATAATCTGATTAATTATTTGCTTGTATACATTTCTAGTGCTACTTATTTCTGTGGCTCACTGTTTTTGTTGAAGTATGCTGTCGAAGCAGCTGAAGAAGTTCACTAATTTACTTTCAGTTTTTCATTTAATATTTTTGTTTTTATTTTGTGAAATGTGGGTATATCTCCATTTCTTCCATCAAATCCATTTTATGACCTTTGTTTATTCAGTGGAATACTTTGACACTTTGCTCTACTTTTCCACGTGGCTGGATGTCAAGGTACTGATTACACTTTATGTTTTTAAATGTAGCGAACTCAATTTTTACTTTGTGTTTTTTGAAGACATTTACAGTTTTTTGTGATATGAAGACCTTGCCTGTAAACAATGATGAGGGGCAGTCGATGAGACAAAGTGTTTTGCATGGAAACATGTTACGTGATGTGCATTATTTATACAAGTTAATAGTTCCACGGTCGTGCGGTAGCGTTCTCGCTTCCCACGCCCGGGTTCCCGGGTTCGATTCCCGGCGGGGTCAGGGATTTTCTCTGCCTCGTGATGGCTGGGTGTTGTGTGATGTCCTTAGGTTAGTTAGGTTTAAGTAGTTCTAAGTTCTAGGGGACTGATGACCTAAGATGTTAAGTCCCATAGTGCTCAGAGCCATTTGAACCATTTGAATAGTTCCACGATAAAACTGGAAATGGCAGTTCTGTCTCTAAGTTCAGCTTCTCGATAATGGTAACTTTGTCCGGATGTGTCCATCTAGAAAGTAAAGTGCCAAAAACATGGCTGCCAATAATAGTAACGCGTGAGAATAAATGGCAGAGCATACGAAAAACGCACTTGAAAACCGGAACCATTTCCAGAAATGCGTCGTTCAAAATACAAGCAAAAAGAAAATTGTGAGTGGTAGCAGGAAAGTTATTTCATAGACTAACCCTAGGTTTTCACCAACCATTTCCAATGTTTCAAATCAAACAAATAGACTACAGTTAATTAATTATCAGTGAGTCGCTAACAGTTCAAAGCGCTGAAAAACAAACGAGCAATAAAAGGGATAAATGATTTTTATCACTTGGAAAGCATAAAAGAAGAGGCCCGCTTCTCCTCACACTGGTAGCACTGTTTACGACCGGACAGCCTTTTTGACGTAGCTGTAATAAATTATACACACAAACCTTCCTTCTGAGTCAATCTATGTATTAGTGGAAACCGTATCAGAATTTTTACAGTAGCTTCTGAGATGAGTCCCCACATACAGACAAACAGAAGAAACGTGATGGGGGACTTTATAATACGTACGAATTAAGATATTCTCGAAATATGCCTTTCTCACGTTGCCGGCCGTTGGGGACGAGCGGTTCTAGTCGCTTCAGTCTGGAACCGCGCAACCGCTACGGTCGCAGGTTCGAATCCTGCCTCGGGCATGGATGTGTGTGATGTCCTTAGGTTAGTTAGGTTTGAGTAGTTCTAAGTTCTAGGGGACTGATGACCTCAGATGTTAAGTCCCGTAGTGCTCAGAGCCATTTGAACCATTTTCTCACGTTGCCGTAGTACATATAAGAAATTACCATAGTTATGTTCATAGAATCATAAACTTAAGTCACCGAGCACATCGCGTACTGTGTATTGCTACATAGCTATTACTTCTAATTAAAATTAAATTATGTCTGAAAGAAGAGACATATTACCAGCAATCTTTCTTTTGTGCCGTCATAATAATCATATAGTTTTATAATTTTATCAGACGACATGATACTAGGCGTCCATTAAATTGCACATTATCCACTAATACACAGTCATTCTAACAAATTGGCACGTAAATGTTTGTACACACAGATTCGGAAAGACTTGGCACAGGGTTCTACAATGCTAGACTGCACAGAAACCATTACTTGTTTGCTAATTTTAAAAAATACATACTTCCATTAATCTTGATCATGTGGACTGTCAAAAACAGGTCTGGAGAAAAATTTGTAGGCAAAAAATAACAAGCACGCTTTCTGATTACACAAAATTGCTTTTTACCTTTAACTTTATTAAGTTTTTTGCACTCACAGGAATTGAATTCCCAACATGCACACTACAATTATTTACAGGCCTCTCGCCTCTCCAGATCACCACGTGGGTAGGAGGTTGACGTGGCTTAATAGTATAATGGTGGGTGTGCCACCACAGACGGAATTGGCGCTCCTCGATCATGGTGGCGGCTGCAGGCCGCAGCTATTTGCCTCGAGCTGGAGTGACGTATATCTGGAGGTGTGGCTTTGCTTCCCTCAAGTGCGGTATGCCGTTTCTGTGGTCCGTCCACTGCTGCTCACGTCAGCGGCCGTTGCTGTCATGTAAAATTCACGTCGCAATCTTGCGTTCGCAAATCACGTAACAGGCAAGGAAAAAAAACGCTAGTATAGCTACTTCGCATGTAGACGTATACAGCGCTATGCGTCGTTTCTGTTGAATGTCTTGTCTTACACTCCAAACATTTATGGATGAAAAAACTCACGTTTATTGCTTTACAATGTTGTGTCTAATCCTGTTAATGAATATTGACCAATATTTCAGAACCATAGAAAGCACAGTGCCAACAAGATGTTTTAATAATAGGCCGGCCGCGGTGGTCTAGCGGTTCTAGACGCGCAGTCCGGAACCGCACGACTGCTACGGTCGCAGGTTCGAATCCTGCCTCGGGCATGGATGTGTGTGATGTCCTTAGGTTAGTTAGGTTTAAGTAGTTCTAAGTTCTAGGGGACTGATGATCACAGATGTTAAGTCCCATAGTGCTCAGAGCCATTTTTAATAATATTGCCAGTTTTACTACAATTGTCTGCTCCAACTTATCAGTTAACTAATTACTACTTCTTCACTGGAACTATCTGTAGGATTAATTCGTTTGATACTCGAAATATGATGCATAGCCGAATTGCATTTACGCACTTCATTTTTTTGCGAGGCTTGTACCGTACAGATATCGATTGTGCTCTTGACGGATCTAGTCTACCCTTACGCTTCTTTGCTACAGCGCAGCGGTATCGCTGACGGGGATGCCCCATTGCTCTAGAAGCGTCAGGTTCGCGCCTGCGCATTGGTTGGTGCGAAGGAATGAGTCAATTGAGCCAGAGCCATTACTCGAAGAGGATGCGTATGTTTGTGAGAAAAGCGATCGTGGTTAAAGTAATAATTTAGAAGCACATGATTAATTTCGCATCATGGAAGTTGTTACATAATTGAAAGACCACGGTACTGTAAGGAATCGGCAATAGTAAACTCATACGTAATACTTTAAATTAAAGTGAAATAAATTAATTGTGTCGTACAGAGTGTTTGCGTAACGCAACATCTTCATTATTATTAGCATATTTTTGAAGGGACTGAGTTATAGAACCGGGTGTTCATATGCGTCGTAGGCACACTGTCAGAACTTCGGTTGTTGGCGCAAGTTCCTTATGAGTAAGCTTGTGGGTGTCTAACGTCTAATTTTCCCGTCAGCCAGAGTACAGCATGTCATAAAATCAGTAAACATTACGGAGTGGCTCCGTGGTATCGTCCGTGATGGTCATAGATTATTCTTGGCCACGGAACATCTTACTGTTTTCAGTGCATTGCAAGCCGTAGCATTTACCTCATTTATATGCAAAAGTTCTTCTAAGTTTATCGATCTTTCTCTCTGTGATACGAAACTGCGAATTCCTACTCTTGAATGACTCATGATCATGTTGCACCAGTCCTTTCTGGTCACACCATGCACTGCTGTCTGTTCTTTGTAAAGCGTAACTTTTCAATGAATATGAAAACGTCGCCTGCAGAAGGTACAAGTAACGTTTAGATGAAAATTTCTGTTCCATTTATTGGTTTGTTTGGCCCTTCGTTTAATAAATAATCAGTGTTAAGGTTTTTTGCACATACTAACGGCCATCTGAAACAGTCTGTTGTGGAACTCAGCCTCAGCAGATGTCGAAACAAGAAATCATGTAGGTGACGTGCTGGTTTATATTGACAATACACACCAAAAACACTGACGGAAAGGGAAAGTGTTTCATGAGGAAGCAACAGTCCGATATTTATGGTAACTTTATGGAAATATTCGTCCAGAATGGATATTAAATGATTCTATTTTCATTCCATGCGGAATCTACGTTCAGCATCAACACAACAGGAGTTGGATAGGTATGAGTTTCGAGAATCAGCTTCCTGTGTTCTTTCACCAGATCGTCTACAGACATGTTGGCGTCGATTTGACCACCTCAGATACAAGCGAGATTCATCCTCGAACACCACAGAACGTCACTCAGCCTCTCATTTAACTCTAGCTCTACACCAATCAAGTCCTGTTGGGTGCAGTGTGGTGTCAGCGGTAAACGACGCATGGAAACTCCAAATCTCAACCCAGCTTCCAGTATTCTGTTCCCGACGGTTCGTAGGATCACTCTACATGTGGTCTCTGCCCGGCCATACGTCGGAGCAACTTGAACAATGCTGCGATCTTCTCGTGGTATAATCCTTCTAGAAGTACCTGTGGCTACTCTTCTTGCCATAATGTTGTCCTGAGTCCATCTCGCCACCACTCTTTACGCAGTCATAGCGCTGCAGTCATTTGTGCGATGTGTCGGTATGATATTCCCGTGTCGCTCATGCTTTCACAACTTCTGAAGGATGGAGTTAAGGTGTACGTGCATTAGCTCCCTGCCTGCTGGGTTACGACCTCCGACACACTCAGTAGCCAACAGCCATCATGTGCTCATGCATTCTGCAGCTGTCGGAATGGCTTTTATTCTGTGCCGAAAACAAACTCGCATAAGGTTAAAATTGTAATCGTTATACCCGCAGGCATGGTAATGCTGCGTAGCGTTCGGTGAAGGTATTCGTGGTGTAACACTTTCCATTACCGTCAGCATGTGTACAAGGGCATTCACTAGAAGAAATTTGCCTTTTTTGCTCCCACCCAAGCCTGAAGGGAGTATGAAGTATCCACAGCTAGCACTGTTTGGTTCATTACTGAAAATTAACACGCGTTTTGCGACAAACGTACTTCGTTTAGATGGAGCAGCTCCATGAAACCTTTGTTACGAGATCTTTTTCATAAGAATTTATTAGTTTTATGTTCTCCCTACTTGTCGTTTATGAACTACAGGGAAATAGCAGTAGCTCCGAAAATATTTTGTCTTTTGTGAAAATTTGTGTGTAACTTTTCGATTTCTTTCAACGTTGTCTCCATATTGTTTGATTTCCCTTTACATCGAGATGTCGCCACGTGAGCCGGCCGAAGTGGCCGTGCGGTTAAAGGCGCTGCAGTCTGGAACCGCAAGACCGCTACGGTCGCAGGTTCGAATCCTGCCTCGGGCATGGATGTTTGTGATGTCCTTAGGTTAGTTAGGTTTAACTAGTTCTAAGTTCTAGGGGACTAATGACCTCAGCAGTTGAGTCCCATAGTGCTCAGAGCCATTTGAACCATTTTTTTTTTGTCGCCACGTGTAGAGTGGTTTTCCAATATTCCTTAGTTTAAGTGTCTACGATCAAAATCTTTCCGTTTGATGTCGTTGCTGCTTTGTATATGCAACTTAGGACGACTCCGATCGTGGAAATAAGCACGAGCGTGTAGGCAATGGATTAGTGTAGTATTCGTGCCTCTCCGATGTGTGTGCAGTAAATGCGAAAATTTGAACTATGGCAATGTTATTACCAAATGCGTCCAAACAAGACCAATGTGCTGTAATTCTTTCCTTGGATACTAAAGGACAAACACCGGTAGACTTCCATCGGAGATTGAAGAATGTGTACGGGGCAGCATGTCTGTCGAAAACCAGCGTTGTGACGTGGTGCGACACGTTCCGTGCTGGTCCGGATACGACACAAGACGACGGTCGATCTGTCGTAAAGCAGAAGTTACGCAATCTAAAGTGGGAGACGCTCGAGAGCCCACTATATAGTCCTGATCTCTCTCAATGCGGTTAATACGCTTTCGGTCCGTTCAAATAGCCCTTGAAGGCATCGAAGATTCCTGTTAGACGAGTATGTGCAGTGGGCAGTTACGTTCTTCTTCGCGCAGCTGGATTCCGCGTTTTACCAAATGGGTATCATCTGTCTGGTGCGTCGGTGGGATGATTGCATCAGTGCTCGCGGCGATTTTGAATGATTGGCATACCGATTCTGGAATGTATGATCTTCGGCGGGAATTTTTTGATCACCTCCTTCTATAACGGGAGAAACTACTCTTTGTATAAAAACAACTCATCTACACACATCTTCAGTTTCTATTAACATCTGTTCATTACGCCCAGCGTTGATGAAATCTTTAGTGCGGCATTGTAACACTTTATTCATACTTATTATCTGAAGATACTTTGTACATTTCGTTAATGTTTTCACGTTTTTGTCAACATTGTTAAAGATAAAAAGTCGTGTTCGTGCCGACATCAGATTTTTACGGTAAGCAAAAAATTAATGAGAAACCACTGTCATCTCTCCTTCCAACTACTGTACTGATGTTTTAGCAAAATAAAAAATATGTATCACGAATAAAAAAACATTTTACCTCAGTTGCATTCACAGCACGAGACTTAAAAATCTATATATCCAGCAGCTACCGATCCCATGGCCACACAAATGACCCTTTGACCGATATCATACTGGAAGTTTCACTATGCTGAAAAGGTGTGATCGTGTAATCATTGTACTTGATTGGCATTTAAAATAGTCAGTCACATAATATTGACCCAATTGCGTTAACGTTTACTATTCTCTTCTAGACCACGTTACAATACACAACCGATTGTCAGCCATATTTCTGTTACCCATTTTCTTCTGAGCAGCGCAAAATGAATTACCTTGATGGTTTCAGGAACCTCATACCACAGAACTAAGGTAATATTTTTCAAGAAATAGTGTGCTCTGTAACATGAATTAGCATAAAAAATTTAACACATTCATCTATGTGCACAGGGGTTTACCGTTTCTGCTATTCCATGCAAATAAAATAGCATGAACATGTTTTCACCATATCATTAAAAGATTATTTGCTAGAGGTTTAGGATGATATATACATTTTCTGGGTTTCGACGAACCTCTAATTAATTTAGTTTAGAAGTGGGGCAGACATTATAAGACGAATCGACTTCCAGGCATATAGTTTTATTGCAAACGTCACATCAGTAAACCTGAATTACTATTTTTTAAGAGATCAGACAGTAATGAAGTCGCAGATACCATTAGGTCCCTATGACACAGCTAACGTTAGTACTTAAATTAGTTATTTCAGCAAAGGCGTTGTAGTTTTCGTCAATGCTAATACAATTAAGTACGTATTTCACCAGAAGTGTTGTGGTCTGCGTCAACACTAATATGATCAATTGTGGAACACAAATAACTGTCCTCTCTGTTTCTAAGTTGTTATTTCAATTGGTTGTCTGTTGGGGTTTTCTTCAAAACGAGGGTAAGCACCAGAAAGCGGTAAATCACACGAATCACATTTACCTGCTTAGGTTCTTGTCGTGAAAGCTGCACGAATAAATTGTACGAGGGTCTCTCTCTCTCTCTTTCTCTCTCTCTCTCTCTCTCTCTCTCTCTCTTTTCTTCTTCTTCCTCTTTTTATTTCGTCCTCTTCTTCTTCTCCTTCTTCTTTAACCTCCAATCGGTCGCAATATGGACACCACAATGAAAGTAAGAACTGTTTTATTTGCAACACTTAGCTAAAACTCTCAGCTGCTTCTCTACATAGTTGCTGCTGCGGCTTAGACGTGTGTCGCAGCGTGGTACCGGCTTTCCAATACTCTCGTCATAGAAAGCAACTGCCCGTTTTCTCTCTGCCAATTCCTTACGTTGGTCTGCAGCCCGTTTTCTGTTCAAAATTCTGTTCAAAAATGTTCAAATGTGTATGAATTCCTAAGGGACCAAACTGCTGAGGTCAGCCGGCCGGGGTGACCGAGCGGTTCTAGGCGCTACAGTCTGGAACCGCGCGACCGCTACGGTCGCAGGTTCGAATCCTGCCTCGGGCATGGATGTGTGTGATGTCCTTAGGTTAGTTAGGTTTAAGTAGTTCTAAGTTCTAGGAGACTGATGACCTCAGAAGTCCCATAGTGCTCAGAGCCATTTGAACCATTTTGCTGAGGTCATCGGTCCCTAGACTTACACGCTACTTAAACTAACTTACACTAACTTATGCTAAGAACAAGACACACGTCCATGCCCGAGGGAGGACTCGGCGCGGCCTCAAAATGTTGTCATAACCAGCGTTCCATGTGAGTCCTGGCTGTATGGTGGGTGATCAACCACTGCAGGCGCGTCATTCTTACCCCTGCTGTGTGCGGTCGAGCATTGTCATGAAGAAAGAAACGCATGACAGCTGCGTTACGTGGGCTGAGTTCGCACTTGGCGTGAGTCAATATTGCTCTGAGAATCCTGACGTGCTCACTCTGCGCTCAGAACTGAAAAGCGACGTGACACGATCGACGGGCAAACTGTGCAATGTTTCATCGAATTTTCGTTGTGGTTTTAATTTCACGACCAATCTGAGGTAGAAACCCAACAGTCATCAAGTCATACATTAATAACAAGTTAGAATACACAATTGAAAAGTTCTTCACGAAGTGTACCAGGTTATAGAGTAACGGAAGAGCCTAAAAATGTATCATTTTTACCTTTAATGGTAATTTTAGTACACTCTCTACACATCTGACTTATTACATACGTCGCTTGATGCAAGATACTTACCTCTCAGTTGCAGCAGCTTGTCTATGACCGCGTGTGGAATGATGATTATTGATATACAGTGCTTCATCAATGATACGAAGACTTTCTTATTCAAAGAAATGGGGTAGGACATTACACATGATGCGGCAAATACAATTGTCGCGGTCGAGTGGATTCGATAGGACGTGGTAGCATCAACGGAGGAGGAAAGGACCTACAGGACGGAGCAACTGCCCGTACAGCCGGCCGAACCTTGGAGCACACTTGCACAATCTTCACGCCTCACAGAGTTGTTGGTAGGGATCAGTCTGGTGGCGGCCCTAACTGGCCAACCAGGCCATCTGATCTGTCAGTGTGCGATTACTTTGCGTGGGGAGCCCTCAAGTCTAAGGTGTCTCGCAACAATCCTCATAGTCTTCAACAACTGCAACAAGACATCTCGGATGAGACTGCAATAATTCCAGCAGCCCAGCTTCGATCCGCCTCCAGCAGCGTGCTGACGAGGGCCCAGGAGTGCCAAGAGAAGAATGGTGGTCACTTTCAATACCTACTATAGCCAGGTTCGTACTGTACTTCCTTTCCTCTGCTGTGTCTTTTTGTACCCTGGAATTCTGTTCTCCAGACCACTTTTAACTGCCCCACCTTGTACATCTGTTTAGTGTATAACGCTCCCACAGTCCAATAGATTACACCACTTGACCGTGTGGTCACCTACGTAAGGAGTCCGGAAGTTAAATTATCGCCGAATCGAATAGGGAAATATATGTAACTCCTTATCGAGCATGGTAATTACAAATCTTTCAAGTACGACAATATTTTTGATGTGGAAGTGCTCATGAATAAAAGGATGAAAGCTGTTACTGACCTTTCACGGAAATAAATATTTGAACTGTTTGAGTAATTTAGTTGCTTGAAATTAGCTACGATAATTTTGAAATACACTACTGGCCATTAAAATTGCTACACCACGAAGATTACGTGCTACACACGCGAAATTTAACCGACAGGAAGAAGATGCTGTGATATGCAAATGATTAGCTTTTCAGAGCATTCACACAAGGTTGGCGCCGGTGGCTACACCTACAACGTGCTGACACGAGGAAAGTTTCCAACCGATTTCTCATACACAAACAGCAGTTGACCGGCGTTGCCTGGTGAAACGTTGTTGTGATGCCTCGTGGAAGAAGGAGAAACACGTACCATCACGTTTACGACTTTGATAAAGGTCGGATTGTAGCCTACCGCGATTGCGGTTTATCGTACCGCGACATTGCTCCTCGCGTTGGTCGAGATCCAATGACTGTTAGCAGAATATGGAATCGGTGGGTTCAGGAGGGTAATATGGAACGCCGTGCTGAATCCCAACGGCCTCGTATCACTAGCAGTCGAGCTGACAGGCATCTTATCCGCATGGCTGTAACGGATCGTGCGGCCTCGTCTCGATCCCTGGGTCAACAGATGGGGACGTTTGCAAGACAACCACCATCTGCACGAACAATCCGACGACGTTTGCAGCAGCATGGACTATCAGGTCGGAGACCGTGGCTGCGATTACCTTTGACGCTGCATCACAGACAGGAGCGCCTGCGATGGTATACTCAACGACGAACCTGGGTGCACGAATGGCAAAACGTCATTTTTACGCGTGAATCCAGGTACTGTTTACAGCATCATGATGGTCGCATCCGTGTTTGGCGACATCGTGGTGAATACGCATTGGAAGCGTGTATTCGTCATCGCCATACTGGCGTATCACGCGGCGTGATGGTATGGGGTGCCATTGGTTACACGTCTCTGTCACTGACGGCGCACTGACGGCGCTTTGAACAGTGGACGTTACATTTCAGATGTGTTACGACCCGTGGCTCTACCCTTCATTCGATCCCTGCGAAACCCTACATTTCAGCAAAATAATGCACGACCGAATGTTGCAGATCCTGTACGGGCCTTTCTGGATACAGAAAACGTTCGACTCTTGCCCTGGCCAGCATATTCTCCAGATCCCTCACCAAATGAAAACGTCTGGTCAATGGTGGCCGAGCAACTGGCTCGTCACAATACGCCAATCACTACTCTTGATGAACTGTGATATCGTACACTCCATCCAAGCTCTGTTTGACTCAATTGCCTAGGCGTATCAAGGCCGTTATTACGGCTAGAAGTGGTTGTTGTAGGTACTGATTTAACAGGATCTATGCACCCAAACTGCGTGAAAATGTAATCTAATGTCAGTTCTAGTATAATATATTTGTCCAAGAAATACCCGTTTGTCATATGCCTTTCTTCTTGGTGTAGCAATTTTAATGGCCAGTAGTGTAATACGGTCACCAGTTGAGTTCGACAAGCTTAACTGTAAAATCAACTGATTATAACAGCGGCCGATGTTAGCTACAATTGTGTTCAAAAATGGTTCAAATGGCTCTGAGCACTATGGGACTTAACATCAGAGGTCATCAGTCCCCTAGAACTTAGAACTACTGAAACCTAAGTAACCTAAGGACATCACACACATCCATGCCCGAGGCAGGATTCGAACCTGCGACCGTAGCGGTCGCGCGGTTCCGGACTGAAGCACCGAGAACCGCTCGGCTACCCCGGCCGGCTACAGTTGTGTATACAACTCGATAACGCAGCTCAGCATCATGCCCACTGATACAAATATTCCCTGTGATTACTGAATTTAGCATGCCTGAATCACTACGATCAATAATTTTAATACAACAATCTTCACACGAAAAACATACTGTGATTAATGTCACAATGATGACAATACGAATTCGTTATGAGTAGGTAAAGTGACTCAGAAAAAAGGTGAGATGGTTTCTACAACGATTGGCAACGGCACTAGAGGCTCGCTAGAGTATGATGTCTCCAGGACATGGTAGCTGGGGAGAATGTAACATGTAATGGAATTTCACAAAGCTATTGTCAAACGATGGAATGTGATTTGTTTCAGGCCCTGAAAAGTCCAAACAGCGCTTTTCACCAGGGCTTCTACAGTCAAAGTATGTACAATAGAATCGTTTGGCATTGGAGTGGCAGCGCTGTCATCTTTCACAGTTTTTGATGTCATGTAGAGGGGCAGCGGTAGCGGCGAAGTTTAATTTTCTCGTTCTACACGCAGACGGCTCATGTAATTTCTGCATACGTATCACGCTCGGCTTGCAGAGCAGTGAGAGCTTTTTACTATCATTTTGTTTATTTTTTTAATGAGGAAAACATAGCGACAGTGATTATTTTTTGTCTTTGTCGTTTTCTTTTTCTAGCGGTGTTCCGGTTCTTTTACGGAGCCGCCTCGCTATTTGTTCTGGCTGATGCCGGTTGCCTTTCCTGACGCCACTATCTTCTCCTCCCTTCTTCCCATGGAAAACAGTTGCGTGTTCCATCTGTCTGCGATCACTGTAATTCCTTATTATTGTGTGGTACCATTTTAACATCTGATGTTGTGTAACTGAAGCAAATGGTTGAAATGGCTTTGAGCACTATGGGACTTAACATCGGAGGTCATCCATGCCCGAGGCAGGATTCGAACCTGCGACCGTAGCGGTCCCGCGATTCCAGACTGTAGCGTCTAGAACTGTGTGATTTCTGTCATTAGTACTCTTCACTCATATAGCGACCATTGGTAGATGTATCATAAGCCTACACGGTCATTATCTTTGTGACACAGAAAATGCTGTGGGAATGTTGGAATCGTCGCATCAGCGACGTTTTAGCCATTTTTTGGGGCAGGGATTATTGGCGACAACCTATTTCTTCTATCTTGAGCCTTTTCGTCTCACAACGCCTACATGCGGAATTCCTCCCCCCCCCCTCCCTCTTTTTTTTCCTTGAAAATGTACTGTACATAACGCCGATTAGGATGTGGGTAGGCTGAAAGACGTGGTTGAATCAAGGGCGGTAGAAAGTCAAATTATAATGAAAATAAGAATCATGAAAGAAGGTTGTATACATGGAAGAACCCTGGAGATACTAAAAGGTATCAGATAGATTATATAATGGTAAGACAGAGATTTAGGAACCAGGTTTTAAATTGTAAGACATTTCCAGGGGCAGATGTGGACTCTGACCACAATCTATTGGCTATGACCTGTAGATTAAAACTGAAGAAACTGCAAAAAGGTGGGAATTTAAGGAGATGGGACCTGGATAAACTGAAAGAACCAGAGGTTGTACAGAGATTCAGGGAGAGCATAAGGGAGCAATTGACAGGAATGGGGGAAATAAATACAGTAGAAGAAGAATGGGTAGCTCTGAGGGATGAAGTAGTGAAGGCAGCAGAGGATCAAGTAGGTAAAAAGACGAGGGCTAGTAGAAATCCTTGGGTAACAGAAGAAATATTGAATTTAATTGATGAAAGGAGAAAATATAAAAATGCAGTAAGTGAAACAGGCAAAAAGGAATACAAACGTCTCAAAAATGAGATCGACAGGAGGTGCAAAATGGCTAAGCAGGGATGGCTAGAGGACAAATGTAAGGATGTAGAGGCCTATCTCACTAGGGGTAAGATAGATACCGCCTACAGGAAAATTAAAGAGACCTTTGGAGATAAGAGAACGACTTGCATGAATATCAAGAGCTCAGATGGAAACCCAGTTCTAAGCAAAGAAGGGAAAGCAGAAAGGTGGAAGGAGTATATAGAGGGTCTATACAAGGGCGATGTACTTGAGGACAATATTATGGAAATGGAAGAGGATGTAGATGAAGATGAAATGGGAGATATGATACTGCGTGAAGAGTTTGACAGAGCACTGAAAGACCTGAGTCGAAACAAAGCCCCCGGAGTAGACAATATTCCATTGGAACTACTGACGGCCGTGGGAGAGCCAGTCCTGACAAAACTCTACCATCTGGTGAGGAAGATGTATGAGACAGGCGAAATACCCTCAGACTTCAAGAAGAATATAATAATTCCAATCCCAAAGAAAGCAGGTGTTGACAGATGTGAAAATTACCGAACTATCAGTTTAATAAGTCACAGCTGCAAAATACAAACGCAAATTCTTTACAGACGAATGGAAAAACTAGTAGAAGCCAACCTCGGGGAAGATCAGTTTGGATTCCGTAGAAACACTGGAACACGTGAGGCAATACTGACCTTACGACTTATCTTAGAAGAAAGATTAAGGAAAGGCAAACCTACGTTTCTAGCATTTGTAGACTTAGAGAAAGCTTTTGACAATGTTGACTGGAATACTCTCTTTCAAATTCTAAAGGTGGCAGGGGTAAAATACAGGGAGCGAAAGGCTATTTACAATTTGTACAGAAACCAGATGGCAGTTATAAGAGTCGAGGGACATGAAAGGGAAGCAGTGGTTGGGAAGGGAGTAAGACAGGGTTGTAGCCTCTCCCCGATGTTGTTCAATCTGTATATTGAGCAAGCAGTAAAGGAAACAAAAGAAAAATTCGGAGTAGGTATTAAAATTCATGGAGAAGAAATAAAAACTTTGAGGTTCGCCGATGACATTGTAATTCTGTCAGAGACAGCAAAGGACTTGGAAGAGCAGTTGAATGGAATGGACAGTGTCTTGAAAGGAGGATATAAGATGAACATCAACAAAAGCAAAACAAGGATAATGGAATGTAGCCTAATTAAGTCGGGTGATGCTGAGGGAATCAGATTAGGAAATGAGGCACTTAAAGTAGTAAAGGAGTTTTGCTATTTGGGGAGCAAAATAACTGATGATGGTCGAAGTAGAGAGGATATAAAATGTGGGCTGGCAATGGCAAGGAAAGCGTTTCTGAAGAAGAGAAATTTGTGAACATCCAGTATTGATTTAAGTGTCAGGAAGTCATTTCTGAAAGTATTCGTTTGGAGTGTAGCCATGTATGGAAGTGAAACATGGACGATAAATAGTTTGGACAAGAAGAGAATAGAAGCTTTCGAAATGTGGTGCTACAGAAGAATGCTGAAGATTAGATGGGTAGATCACATAACTAATGAGGAAGTGTTGAATAGGATTGGGGAGAAGAGAAGTTTGTGGCACAACTTGACCAGAAGAAGGGATCGGTTGGTAGGACATGTTCTGAGGCATCAAGGGATCACCAATTTAGTATTGGAGGGCAGCGTGGAGGGTAAAAATCGTAGAGGGAGACGAAGAGATGAATACACTAAGCAGATTCAGAAGGATGTAGGTTGC
Organism: Schistocerca piceifrons; assembly: GCF_021461385.2. NCBI lineage: Eukaryota > Metazoa > Arthropoda > Insecta > Orthoptera > Acrididae > Schistocerca > Schistocerca piceifrons. The sequence goes on from NC_060149.1 coordinate 8,093,295, forward strand.
AGTAGGTACTGGGAGATGAAAAAGCTTGCACAGGATAGAGTAGCATGGAGAGCTGCATCAAACCAGTCTCAGGACTGAAGACCACAACAACAACAACAACTTCTTCTTCCTTTTCACGCATCACGCATCTTCACGATGTCGGCATGTTAACTGTCGGATTTGGCGATGTTAGTGGTAAAGATTCGCCGGATGGCCTTCCTGTTGCCACCCTTCCAACTTCCCGTCCCCCTCCGCTGCTAGTGTTATCTCATGTGAAAATGTACGAACATTTTCTAAAGTCTGCGAATCACATAACGGAGGAGGGACGTGGGTACCATCCCAGCATTAACTTATTCGAAGGTCTTTAACCGCCTAAAAACCACATCCAGGTTGGACAGCACACCAGCCCTCATCGTTAACCCGCCGGGCGAATTCGATCCTTCCCGGAACCTGGAAGCTGACTCTCTGGGCTATCCGCGTCGGTAAATATAGTGAACATAACATCTGCGTGTTTTGCAGTTATACAGTTTGCAAGGCGATCACCCAGGAAGGACTGAGTTACACCATACGCCGTGTCACTTGCGACAGGGGTGGTGGCCAAAGGTACATGCGAAATAATAGAGAGAGGTCGAAGCAGACGCTAATTACAAGGGATGCTGACTGAGATGCAAATTACAAGGGAGACAGAGGCAGACGGCCTCTGCTTGTGGCAGAGCTGAAGTAAAAGTGGCCGAGATTGACAAGTGGCTCTGTGCAGGCAGGCAGACACGTGGCCTCTCTCCCACGCCTCCTGATTGGCTGTTCAAAGAATTCTGGATTGTGATGTGGCTTCATATGGGCTCTGTGCTTCTCCTGGACTTCGGTACGCGGTTGTACCACTCTCGCAGCAGCCCGTGTACTGGGTACTGACATTTTAAAGATGAACGAAAAGATAGAACATTATTAATTTGTATGGGTCCACATTGAGACTGAAAACCGACATTGTGCAACACATTTATCACTAGAATAGCCAATGAGGTTAACGCATAATGGCGCACGAATCAACTTCCAATCACTGTTCGTGAAAACCTCAACATCGTTTTTCCCAGAAGATGAGTAGGACGATGAGTCTCTTGTGCTTGCCAACCGAGATCAGCGGCCTTAAACCCTACAATGTTAATTCTGGGTACATCTGAAAGTGTTGAAGAATAGTGCGTCCGTCTAGCCCGTGACGCTGTTCGGCTACAACCTGAAACGTTCGAAATAAGAAAGCCACTTTTACACGAGCGACATTCTTGTGAACCGCGGGACCGCTACGGTCGCAGGTTCGAATCCTGCCTCGGGCATGGATGTGTGTGATGTCCTTAGGTTAGTTAGGTTTAAGTAGTTCCATGTTCTAGGGGACTGATGACCTCAGATGTTAAGTCCCATACTGCTCAGAGCCATTAGAACAATTTGACTTTCTTGTCTCATTCAACTACTCAAGACAAGTGAGTCTACTGCAGCGGCCCCTAGCGTTTTATTCCTATACTGTGTCTCGGCTGGTCATTTCCATTTACACTTCAGTGCCAAAATTGTATGAGTTGTGGTGGTTGTCTGCTGTGACGATTGGCAAATTTCCTGTTGACTGTGTGGTTCCATGTTGCCCGGACGTCGGCAGGGAGGAAAGGCTGGTGGATGGTACACCACACTATAGGCCAACGGACGGGCGGATATTTGGTCTCCAGTACGTTATGAAGGACTATGCTTTTTATGAAAAAATCGAGATACAGTGGCAAAATTGTAAGAAAATGCGATAATAGTAGAAGTAATGAATTTAGGAAACATATTCGCGAAAAGGATGTTACAGCGGCTGCACAAGGTACTGGTGACACGTGAAAATCTGTGCCGGTCCAGGATTCGAACCCAGATTTACCGCTTATCTCGAGTGGTCACCTTAACCACATTTTTTTATCCTACCCCTTTTTGTTTTTTGAAGTCTAATGCCTTGATCGCTTCTTTCCGTAACCCCAGGGCTGGGGTCTTGTCCTCTACCGATTTTTTAAATTTATTTATATTATGAAGAGGAATGGATCGGTGAGGGCTCGGGGGGCATAATGGGCAGGGGCCGAATCCCAGGGTCTGGCAACAGTGTCCCTCTCACCGCCACAGAGCCGATGTGGCACAGGAAATGGGAGACACGGGAATCAAATGAAGTTATACGTCACCTACGTAGAAAACAGAAGCCTTAGAGGAAAGAAAGGACAAAGGATTGAAAAGGGCAGGAGTCCCTGTACCCGAGATGTCCAGGGAGGCAACATGGACGGTCATGTGTGTGTCAAGCCCAAATCTGGGAACAAGGAGAGAAAATGAATGGAGGGTCCAAGTTACCATGCGGCTAGCCAACGTCTGTCAGTCTGTCATGCGTAGGGGCCGGAAGGTGGTTAGTACTGGGCGATAGAAAAGGGGTAAAGCAAAACGACAAGCAAAAAACACGCATTTACTGCGCGCTCTCCCATCCGCGGAGATCGGGGGTAGAGTCCATCATAGGCGGGCAAAACTCAAACACCGCAGGAAGGAGGGTCCCTGTACTCCCCAACTAAGTGGGGCAAGATTTTGCTCCCTCAAGGCCAAGGTAACTGATCACCTACCACTTTACTAACGTAAGGGCAAGATATTTGGCGACGGAAAAATACCTCATCTCCGAGTATTCGCGGTTCGATTGCATCCAGTGGAACCTTGTTGTAGCAGGCTGTCATTTGCTATACTAATTGCCACATATCGTGTGAAGAGGCGCAGGTCAGACGGTGGTCTTCAGTGACGAGTTTCCAGGAAAGGAGACAAAGAGCGGAATCGGAAAACCAATGTTGTATAGTCGCTGCCGTGTGGCAAATTTCCTATTGACTATGTGGTGCCACTTCGACCAGACGTCGGTAGGAAGGAACGGCTGGTAGATGGTACGCCACACCGGACGGATGGATTTGATCGCCAGTACGTTACGGGGAACGCGGTCCTGAGAGGTCGGTAGTCACCGAACAAGGCCGAAATGTGAGACAGATGAGGTGCGATGTGGTCGACGGACACCCGGTGTGGCCGAGCGGTTCTAGGCGCTTCAGTCTGGAACCACGCGATCGCTACGGTCGCAGTTTCGATGTGTGTGTTGTACTTAGGTTAGTTAGGTTTAAGTTCAAAAATGTGTGTGAAATGTTATGGTACTTAACTGCTAACCTAAATTATCCTAAGGACAAACACAAACACCAATGCCCGAGGGAGAACTCGAACCTCCGCCGGGACCAGGCGCACAGTCCATGACTGCGGCGCCCCAGACCGCTCGGCTAAATCCGCTCGGCTAGGTTTAAGTAGTTCTAAGTTCTAGGGGACTGATGACCTCAGATGTTAAGTCCTATAGTGCTCAGAGCCATTTGAACCGTTTGAACACCACTGGTGAAGTAGACACAGACAGACGGACCTCAAGCAAGGTACGTGTTAGGGACGTGCCCCTTCCAGGCCATTGTTTTCTCATAGTACTCGTATACAGTGAAGCGCCAAAGAAACTGGTTATGTCATGCGCATTCAAATAAAGATGTGTAAACAGGCAAAGTACGGCGCTGCGGTCGGCAACGTCTAAATAAGACAACAAGTGTCTGACGCATTTGTTTCTACATCTACATCTACACCCATACTCCGCAAGCCACCTGACGGTGTGTGGCGGAGGGTACCCTGAGTACCTCTATCGGTTCTACCTTCTATTCCAGCCTCGTATTGTTCGTGGAAAGAAGGATTGTCGGTATGCTTCTGTGTGGGCTCTAATCTCTCTGCATTTATCCTCATGGTCTCTTCGCGAGATATCCGTAGGAGGGAGCAATATACTGCTTGACTCTTCGATGAAGGTATGTTCCCGAAACTTTACAAAAGCCCGTACCGAGCTACTGAGCGTCTCTCCTGCAGAGTCTTCCACTGGAGTTTATCTATCATCTCCGTAACGCTTTCGCGATTACTAAATGATCTTGTAACGAAGCGCGCTGCTCTCCGTTAGATCTTCTCTCTCTCTCTCTCTCTCTCTCTCTCTCTCTCTTCCGTTGGATCCTCTCTATCTCTTCTATCAACCCTATCTGGTACGGATCCCACACCGCTGAGCAGTATTCAAGCAGTGGGCGAACAAGCGTACTGTAACCTACTTCCTTTGTTTTCGGATTGCATTTCCTTAGGATTCTTCCAATGAATCTCAGTCTGGCATCTGCTTTACCGACGATCAACTTTATATGATCATTCCATTTTAAATCACTCCTAATGCGTACTCCCAGATAATTTATGGAATTAACTGCTTCCAGTTGCTGACCTGCTATTTTGTAGCTAAACGATAAAGGATCTATCTTTCTGTGTATTCGCAGCACATTACAATTGTCAACATTGAGATTGAATTGCCATTCCCTGCACCATGCCTTAATTAGCTGCAGATCCTCCTGCATTTCAGTACAATTTTCCATTGTTACAACCTCTCGATACACCATAGCATCACCTGCAAAAAGCCTCAGTGAACTTCCGATGTCATCCACAAGGTCATTTATGTATATTGTGAATATCAACGGTCCTACGACACTCCCCTGCGGCACACCTGAAATCACTCTTACTTCGGAAGACTTCTCTCCATTGAGAATGACATGCTGCGTTCTGTTATCTAGTAACTCTTTAATCCAATCACAAATTGGTCTGATAGTCCATATGCTCTTACTTTGTTCATTAAACGACTGTGGGGAACTGTATCGAACGCCTTGCGGAAGTCAAGAAACACGGCATCTACCTGGGAACCCGTTTCTATGGCCCTCTGAGCCTCGTGGACGAATAGCGCGAGCTGGGTTTCACACGACCGTCTTTTTCGAAACCCATGCTGATTCCTACAGAGTAGATTTCTAGTCTCCAGAAAAGTCATTATACTCGAACATAATACATGTTCCAAAATTCTACAACTGATCGACGTTAGAGATATAGGTCTATAGTTCTGCACATCTGTTCGACGTCCCTTCTTGAAAACGGGGATGACCTGTGCCCTTTTCCAATCCTTTGGAACGCTACGCTCTTCTAGAGACCTGCAGTACACCGCTGCAAGAAGGGGGGCAACTTCCTTCGCGTACTCTGTGTAAAATCGAACTGGTATCCCATCAGGTCCAGCGGCCTTTCCTCTTTTGAGCGATTTTAATTGTTTCCCTATCCCTCTGTCGTCTATTTCGATATCTACAATTTTGTCATCTGTGCAACAATCTAGAGAAAGAACTACAGTGCAGTCTTCCTCTGTGAAACAGCTTTAGAAAAAGACATTTAGTATTTCGGCCTTTAGTCCGTCATCCTCTGTTTCAGTACCATTTTGGTCACAGAGTGTCTGGACATTTTTGTTTTGATCCTGTTGTGGGTTGGCATGAGAGCCAACACCGGGTTACTAGAGGAAGCCGAAAGACACGCGTTTTAGCTCACGCAGGCTGGCGTGAGGTCTGGAACAGGACAGGGAAATTAGACTTTAGAAAAAACGGACGTAGCTGGTGGAATACTTAGCTTTTAATCCATAAATGGTGAACGTCGGTCTTGACGGTACATTATTACAGTATCAATAGTAACTGGTACTGGCGCCTTGCTAGGTCGTAGCAAATGACGTAGCTGAAGGCTATGCTAACTATCGTTTCGGCAAATGAGAGCGTATTTTGTCAGTGAACCATCGCTAGCAAAGTCGGTTGTACAACTGGGGCGAGTGCTAGGAAGTCTCTCTAGACCTGCCGTGTGGCGGCGCTCGGTCTGCAATCACTGATAGTGGCGACACGCGGGTCCGACGTATACTAACGGACCGCGGCCGATTCAAAGGCTACCACCGAGCAAGTGTGGTGTCTGGCGGTGACACCACAGATCCACCTAACGCTTTGACATAAGACCAAAATTTCTTAGGATTTTCTGCCATGTCAGTACATAGAACTTTACTTTCGAATTCATTGAACGCCTCTCGCATAGCCCTCCTCACACTACATTTCGCTTCGCGTAATTTTTATTTGTCTGCAAGGCTTTGGCTATGTTTATGTTTGCTGTGAAGTTCCCTTTGCTTCCGCAGCGGTTTTCTAACTCGATTGTTGTACCAAGGTGGCTCTTTTCCATCTCTTACGATCTTGCTTGGCACATACTCATCTAACGCATATGGTTTTGAACTTTGTCCACTGATCCTCAACACTATCTGTACTTGAGACAAAACTTTTGTGTTGAGCCGTCAGGTACTCTGTAATCTGCTTTTTGTCACTTTTGCTAAACAGAAAAATCTTTCTATCTTTTTTAATATTTATATTTACGGCTGAATTCATCGATGCAGTAACCGCTTTATGATCGCTGATTCCCTGTTCTGCGTTAACTGTTTCAAATAGTTTCGGTCTGTTTGTCACCAGAAGGTCTGATATGTTACCGCCACGAGTCGGTTCTCTGTTTAACTGCTAAAAATTTCACTGGATTCCTTGTCCCTGCCACCCGTTATGAACGTTTGAGTCTCCCAGTCTATAACCGGCAAATTAAAATCTCCACCCAGAACTATAACATGGTGGGGAAATCTACTCGAAATATTTTCCGAATTATCCTTCGGGTGCTCAGCCACAACAGCTGCTGAGCCAGGGGGCCTATAGAGACATCCAATTACCATGTCTGAGCCTACTTTAACCGTGACCTTCACCCAAATTATTTCACATTTCGGATCTCTGTCAATTTCCTTCGATACTATTGCACTTCTTATCGCTATAAACATGCCTCCACCTTCACTGTCCAGCCTGTCTCTGCGGTATACATTCCAATCTGAGTTTAGGATTTCATTACTGTTTACGTCTGGTTTCAGCCAACTTTCTGTCCCTAGTACTATATGGGCGTTGTGACCGTTTATTAATGAGAGCAGTTCTGGGACCTTTCTATAGACGCTCCTGCAGTTTACTATCAGCACATTAATATTGTTATTTCCTGTTGCATTTTGCCTACTCCTACCTTGCCACGTCTCAGGAGGCGTCTTGTCGGGCCTAGGGAGGGAATTCTCTAACCTAAAAAACCCCCATGTGCACTCCACACGTACTCCGCTACCCTTGTAGCCGCTTCCGGCGTGTAGTGCACGCCTGACCTATTCAGGGGGACCCTACGTTTCTCCACCCTATAGCGGAGGTCGAGAAATTTGCACCCCAGATCTCCGCAGAATCGTCTGTGCCTCTGGTTTAAGACTTCCACTCGGCTCCAAACCAGAGGACCGCGATCGGTTCTGGGAACGATACTACAAATAGGTAGTTCTGATTCCACCCCGCGAGCGAGGCTTTCCGCCTTCACCAATTCCGCCAACCGCCTGTACGAACTGAGGATGACTTCTGAATCCAGACGGCAGGAGTCATTGGTGCCGACATGAGCAACAATTTGCAGTCGCGTGCACCCAGTGCTCTCTATCGCCGCCGGCAGGGCCTCCTCCACATCTCGGATGAGACCTCCCGGCAAGCAGACAGAGTGAACACTGGCCTTCTTCCCCGACCTTTCCGCTATTTCCCTAAGGGGCTCCATCACCCGCCTAACGTTGGAGCTCCCAATAACTAATAAACTCCTCCCCCCGTGTGCCTGCTCGGACCTTGCTGAAGGAGCGGCCACATGTCCACTCACAGGCAGAGCGGGCGTTGCCACACGGCCAGCCTCCACATTTACCCTCCGCCGCGTGCCCCGCGAACGCCGCTGAACCCGCCACTCCCTTTGGGGAGAGGATAGCCCAACCGCGCCCGGTACCCGCGAAGATATCTCGACAGCAGGGACAGTGGGTGAAGCATGTAACACCTGGGGTGTACCATGCGACGCACCAGACTCCCCACTGCCGCTACACTCCGAGGCAGCAGCCTGAAGACGGCTGACCGCGGCCATCAACACGTTCAGCTGTTCGCGAACAGTGGCCAGCTCCTCCTGCGTCCGTACACAGCAGTCATACATCCTATCCATCCTAAGAAATCAATTTACTGTAGAGAATTAATCAACTTTTAACTAATCAAAATATCCACGGGTGTGCTGCCGGTCTATAGTGTCCAACGGGCACAATATTTCGGCGATCATACATGTCGCCATCATCAGGTGAACTGACGGACTGAGCTCCTGTGAACGTGCCGGCACGGAGATCCGTACGCTATGGCTGCTCAGAGGGAACTGGGTTCGGTCGCGGCGGTGGCCGATTTAAATACCCTCCGCCCGCGGCGCGCTCCCTCCACCGTCCACGCCCCGCGCCACGATCGCGCGGTGGAACAGATTGCGACGGCGTCTGAGATGACATCGGTGTGATGGCTCTGTCCGCCGTGGTCGTCACAACTATACGTTGCGGTCGCTGAACATTGCTTGTCGGAAAATCACGCCATGGAGTATGACCACACGAGGATTCTGGTACAGACGTCGAGATACTGGGACAGCGTTGTTAGAGAGGCCATCGAAATTCGCACCAATGCGACCTCATAAACCGTGACTGTGGCTATAATCTTAGCAAGGCTTGGGAACCAGCGATTGGGTTAATCAAGAGTAAATCGAGCAAACGTATAGTTGTGACGACCACGGCGGACAGAGCCATCACACCGACGTCATCTCAGACGCCGTCGCAATCTGTTCCACCGCGCGACCGTGGCGCGGGGCGCGGACGGTGGAGGGAGCGCGCCGCGGGCGGAGGGTATATAAATCGGCCGCCGCCGCGACCGAACCCAGTTCCCTCTGAGCAGCCATAGCGTACGGATCTCCGTGCCGGCACGTTCACAGGAGCTCAGTCCGTCAGTTCACCTGATGATGGCGACATGTATGATCGCCGAAATATTGTGCCCGTTGGACACTATAGACCGGCAGCACACCCGTGGATATTTTGATTATCAAATACGCCGGGAGAAACTCAAGAACCACAACTTTTAACTAGACTGCTAATTCACTAAAGGCGGCTGATTATTGACTAACCTGCGGTTGCTAGCCACTTCTTGTAGAAAACAATGAAAATAGCACTACCTGTCTATTGAAAACAAACACTAGCACTACTGGCACTATGGTTGACTAAAGGGACTCTCTCTGACTGTATTCACAACAAACACGAAATCTATGGAACAATATTACTAGCACTCGACAATTAAAGCTTCCTAAAAGCAAAAACACCCGGAAGAAGAAGTGGCAAGTAAGAAAAATACAGAATGAGATTTTCAATCTGCAGCGGAGTGTGCGCTGATATGAAACTTCCTGGCAGATTAAAACTGTGTGCCCGACCGAGACTCGAACTCGGGACATTTGCCTTTCGCGGGCAAGTGCTCTACCAACTGAGCTACCGAAGCACGACTCACGGCCGGTACTCACAGCTTTACTTCTGCCAGTACCTCGTCTCCTACCTTCCAAACTTTACAGAAGCTCTCCTGCGAACCTTGCAGAACTAGCACTCCTGAAAGAAAGGTCGGGCACACAGTTTTAATCTGCCAGGAAGTTTCATATCAGCGCACACTCCGCTTCAGAGTGAAAATCTCATTCTGGAAACATCCCCCAGGCTGTGGCTAAGCCATGTCTCCGCAATATCCTTTCTTTCAGGAGTGCTAGTTCTGCAAGGTTCGCAGGAGAGCTTCTCTAAAGTTTGGAAGGTAGGAGACGAGGTACTGGCAGAAGTAAAGCTGTGAGTCCCGGCCGTGAGTCGTGCTTCGGTAGCTCAGTTGGTAGAGCACTTGCCCGCGAAAGGCAAAGGTCCCAAGTTCGAGTCTCGGTCGGGCACACAGTTTTAATCTGCCAGGAAGTTTCAAGAAAAATACAGTTAATACTTAAATTAAGGTAGCTCGCTGCACAGCAGACATGAAGCAGACGGTTACTGCTGCTACAATGGCAGGTTATCAAGATTTAAGTGAATTCGAACGTGGTATTATAGTCCGTGCACAAGCGATGGGACACAGCATCTGCGAGGTAGAGATTAAGTGGTGATTTTCCCGTACGACCATTTCACGAGTGTACCGTGAATATCAAGGATTCCGGTAAAACATCTAGTCTCTAACTTCGCTGCGGCCTGAAAAAGATCCTGCAAGAACGGGAACAACGACGACTGAACAGAATCGTTCAACGTGACAGAAGTGCAACCTTTCCGCAAACTGCTGCAGATTTCAGTGCTGGGCCGTCAACAAGTGTCAGTGTGCGAACCATTCAAAGAAACGTCGTCGATATGGGGTTTCGGAGCCGAAGGCTGACTCTTGTACTCTCGATCACTGCACGACACAAAGCTTTAAACCTCGCCTGGCCAGTCAGCACCGACACTGGACTGTTGAAGACTGGAAACATGTTGCCTGGTCGGACGAGTCTCGTTTCAAATTGTGTCGAGCGGATGGACGTGTACGGGTATGGAGACAACCTCATGAATCCATGGGTCATGCATGTCAGCATGTAACTTCCCCCTCACTTATCGACCTTAATGACAGTGAAAAATTAAACCGCGTGCACCTAATGGAAATTTGGGAAAAAGCAATCGTCACCGAAGTTAATTTGTCGGTAAAGAGGGAGGAAAGGGTTACATCTAAATGAAAGGAAAAATGCAAATGAAACTGGTGGAAATTAATTTTGAAAAGGGGTAAAGTTTATAAAGAATGTAAATGTGCGGCCGTTACGTTAACAATTAACTAGCGGTAATTAGATATTTGAGATTTGGGGGAAATTACGGTCGCCAGTCCTATGGACAGTTACTATAGTAACTGAAAAGGAAAGGTTATTACACATACAATTAGCACTAGAAGCGTGGCAACTGTAGGTTAACTGACACGTGTAGTGTGAAAACTGAAAGTTTGTCAGAAGTAATAAATTTCGCTACACTCGATTTAATTTAGCAAAAGAATTAATAAAACCGGAAAATTGAAAGTTAATTTAGTGACTGAAATTAATAGTGAGCTTCGTTTCTGAAGCACATCGAAATTCAATAAAATACGGTTAGTCTTGGGCTACCTCAACAATCATTTTAAAAGCTACTTGAATATACGCAATTTAGAAATAAGAGATTTAACTTTGAACTTGAATTAAATGATTCTGAACAATTAACAATAGTAAAATTTAGTACGTACCAAGCTGAGCTGCAGTCACAGGTAAGCTAAAATATGGTAACAAAACTCGCACTCTTAATTTGTGCTTGTGTAATCTAAATATTGTAGCCAGCTATGAATACTTTAACTAAACTTTGAAATTAACACAGTGAAATGGAATGCTGGCGTTTGAATTTCAACGACACTCGGGTTCATTCCGGAAAAGGAAGGGAACTTGCTTGGTAATGCAATTGGGACAATGAGCAACTAATGTTCATGCTAAGTTGCTGTAATTTTAGTTATGAAAATCGAACAGTTTGAAAAGCTGAGATCTGCCATACAGTTCTAAAACTTTACGTGCTTCCAGTCTTCCTTGTTGGTTGATTGAAGGTTTGAAGCCGTCGATCGAGGAGGTGGCGACAGTCACTCATTGTCGGCCGTCGCTGTTGCAGAAGCTGGATGTTGGCGCGCCTTCTTCTCAACACTGTCACCAGGCGAAACGGGCTCCTCATGTGCACCAGCTAATGCTTCCCGTCGGCGACACCGTGTCAGAAACTATCATAGCAAGTCGAGCGAAATTACATGCTGCCAAACCCAGAAAGCGCGGCAACTCGCGGGAGCGTCACACAACACACCTGCTCCACCGCCCTCTTCCAGCCAGACTCCCCTCTGCCCGCGCTCCACGCGACAGAGTTAACACTACCAAAGATCCTAAACACTTTGGTTCTCCACCCGACCTATCGATGTATTCGTTCGATAGCATAGTTTTCCCTAGGCCAGACCCAGCGTATAAATACAAACAATATTCACAAAACAAACCAATTATACACCAACATAAATGCATACAAACAGTAAAACAATTACAATAAACAGACAGAAATATCATATCTTCAGGTGACAAAATAAGGAAAAAAATTATAGTACAATAGATGGAAATAGGAGGATATGCATTTCCGGTGTTACAAGCAGAGGACATTTCCAACTGGTGGAGGCTCAGTAATGGTGTGGGGCGTGTGCAGTTGGAGTGATATGGGCCCCCTGATACGTCTAGTTACGATCCTGACAGGTGATACTCCCGTAAACATCCTGTCTGATCACCTGCATCCATTCATGTCCATTGTGCATTCGGACGGGCAATTCCAGAAGGGCAATGAGACACCCCACACGTCCAGAATTGCTACAGAGTGGCTCCAGGAACACTCTTCTCAGTTTAAGCACTTCCGCTCACCACCAAACTCCCCAAACATGAACATTATTGAGCATATCTGGGATCCGTTGCAGCGTGCTGTTCAGAAGAGATTTCCACCCCCTCGTACTCTTACGGATTTATGGACAGCCCTGTAGGATTTATGGTGTCAGTTCCCTCCAGTACTATTTCAAACATTAGTTGAGTCCATGCCGCGTCGTGTTGTGGCACTCCTTCGTGTTAGCGGGGGCCTTACACGATTTTAGGCAGGTTTACCAGTTTCTTTGGCTCTTCAGTGTGTAAGGCCGCGGCTCGTATCCGCACACTGACGACTCCGAGGCCACCAACACGTGGGAGGCGAGTAAGAGTGTCGTAACGGACTTCAAACATGGAAACAACCGAAAGCCAATGGACAAGGTTGCCTGAAGGTCGTGCCCAATCGCCAGAGGGAGCACTTGTGCAGCGAGGACTAATTTAGACGTCACATAACGATTAATGAATTCTGGCGCTGCAGGATGTTCTGGCGGACGTCGTTTCGGATGACGTGTGACAAGCAGAAGCCCCATAATGCGTAATCAAGTCAAGTACCGCTCGAATCTCGGAGCCGGAGCGGACGAAGTGTAGGAGGTCGTCAGTGTAGGCCCGGCAACGAAAGGTGTGTTGGCGAAGGGTGAGTCCGGAGAATTCGGTCGACGGGCTCCCAATGAGGGGCTCTTGGGCAATAGCATGTAGGAGGATAGAGAGGCGATACACATACCAGTTTGAGCGGAGGATGGGTACCGGCCCTGCCAAACGTTCGTCGAATTGAAGTTGCTAACTGGCACCGCTGTAAAGACGCCGGAAGACGTCGATGAACGGAGGAGAGATGCTACTTCGGGCTACCTGTGCACGACTCCCGGATTGACTCAAACTTCCGTATGCGTAATCAAGTCAAGTACCGCTCGAATCTCGGAGCCGGAGCGGACGAAGTGTAGGAGGTCATCAGTGTAGGCCCGGCAACGAAAGGTGTGTTGGCGAAGGGTGAGTCCGGAGAATTCGGTCGACGGGCTCCCAATGAGGGGCTCTTGGGCAATAGCATGTAGGAGGATAGAGAGGCGATACACATACCAGTTTGAGCGGAGGATGGGTACCGGCCCTGCCAAACGTTCGTCGAATTGAAGTCGCTAACTGGCACCGCTGTAAAGACGCCGATGAACGGAGGAGAGATGCTACTTCGGGCTACCTGTGCACGACTCCCGGATTGACTCAAACTTCCGTATGTCACAGTCTCTCCGTCTCATAGTGCTTGCACACAGTTCGTGTGATCCCCCACAGCTAACGACAATGCTTTTCTCGTCATTTTGCCTTGCTTTGCCATGAAATACAGTTATTGCAGAGAATTTATTTTACATTGTCTGTATAGTCTGGTGCAAATGTCCTTTAGACATGCACGCATGACTGTTCGCGATATGTTGGAAATCCGGGTTCGAATCGCATTCTGGCACACGTTTGCATGTGTCGCTAGTACCTTGTACAGCTGATGTTATTTTCGAATACGTTTCGTTAATTTAATACGACGGTTCTCAGCAGTGTCTGTTCCTTCAGAGCCGGCCGGAGTGGCCGAGCGGTTGTAGGCGCTTCAGTCCGGAACCGCGCGACTGATACGGTCGCAGGTTCGAATCCTGCCTCGGGCATGGATGTGTGTGATGTCCTTAGGTTAGGTAGGTTTAAGTAGTTCTAAGTTCTAGGGGACTGATGACCTCAGAAGTTAAGTCCCATAGTGCTCAGAGCCATTTGAACCATTTTTTTTGTTCCTTCAGACATGCATCCATGCATCGAACTATACGGACACTGTAAAATACTGTCACTGCAGTAACTGTAGAATATAGTTTATTAATCACCAAAAGAAAATTTACAGTGGATGCTCTTGTCAGTGGTCGTGTGGTAAAACCTCAACAATCCTGAGAACTGGAAGAACAGGAAAGGTGTCGTCCAAACATTTCAAAACAAGCATATTTATTTGCTCGAGAAAATATGTACTTGCAAAGACATCAAACAGTATCTAGAAGGCAGTAAATAACGCCATTTTACTTTATGTATAACATCGAGAACTGTTTTTCTCATCAAAGAATTCTGACCTTTCACCGTTGAAATAATTGACATTAAAACAGTTATATTTGTTTACGTTCTTACTTATGTATAGCGTAGGTCTTTTCTCTGTAAAATTTCAACTCCTTTTTGCTTTCATATATTATGTCCCTCATGCTGGAGAACACTAGTAGCAAAAATACCAGTACCACGTGCAACCTTTACTGTCTGTCACGAAAAGAAAGCAAACTACACGATAAAGATTATGTAGACACGAAAGCACAAAATTCGTTTCTATAATAGGAGTGAGCGCGGACAGAATAGGTTAACTTCAGGTGGTAGCTGACGCCGCCACAGTCTCACGTTTCTGCGCACGCGCACTGTGAAACGTGCTCGGTAATTTAGAACTCCGTACTCGACACAATCTATAGATCATTGACGTCATACACACGCGCGTAACGCGGTTGGCTGCCGATTTACACGCAGGCACGAAACTCGCAATCGCAATGAGTATTGAGTTTTGACCAGAAAGTCGCACGTGTAAAATGAGCTTAAGAATTCGACGATTACATTAAATCCGATGGCGGACACGTCGAACATTATTTGTAACAAAGACCACACGAAGACAAAGCAATGTGCTTTTTTGCAGCCGGGCCGGGCTTTCGCGTACGCCGCTGAGGAGTGTGTTTGTGTGTTGCGTGCGCAGCCGAGCGGCCGGAGGAGCAGCTGCACCGCCGCAACACGGTGCGCATGGGCATCCGCGTGGTGCAGCGCGTGGCCGAGGCGTCGCTGCCCAGCGAGCCGCCGGCGGCCGACGCCTTCAAGCCGTTCTTCCTGCTGAGCGAGGGCCGCGTCGAGCTGCGCGCCGCGCTCGACCGCGCCGCCTACTGCCACGGCGACGAGGTGCGCGTCCACGTCGCCGTCACCAACGACTCCAGCCGCACTGTGCGCCGCATCAAGGTCAGCCTGCTTCTTAGCTGTGTACCACGGCTGCTTCTCCTTCCAATCACTCTGCATCTACGTGTAAATCCGTACGTACTATAGAAACGAGTGTGCGTATACTGGGCGTCTCGAGCCGTTTGGGCTCAACCGAAACAGGAGATAGTGGGTCCACAACCGATTATATTGAGATAGGAAACCAATGGTCTGAAATTCGTATTTATTCTGTTACACGGAGTTCATTGTAATTTTTCGAAGTGGCGACCTCCAGTCCCATTGCACGCATTGCAACGGCGCTTGCAGTTCTGCCGCAGTCTCTCGAAGGTCCCAGGTGTCTGTCGTACACTGAAAAGGCAGTGGGTGATAATCAGCGAATACGCCTGACCACCATTGAGACGTAGTACACCGAGTTCTGCTCGTAGCGCACGGATTATGTGACGACTGCGTGCATCACCCCGGTGCATTAACCTGCCCTGGTGTCAGTTGTCCATTGCATCAGACAGCTTGTGATGTGTGCACGGTGAGGTGTGTTCTCGTATACAGTGCAGATGATACCGGGGATGACGCTGTGGGTAATGCGCCAGTGCGATGCGTGTGTACAGGGGTTGTGTCGGCTACTGTGGGAATCAGCACCGACACGAACGAGGAAGGAGAAAAGTCACGATGGCCGGGAGGCAGGAATCCAAAATGGTCTGTACGTTAAACTTTAACATTAATGCAAAGCTTTATTTCTATAAAGAAGAGAACCATTGCATAACTTGTGCCTCATACGTGCAAGTACTTTGATAATCTATTACTACTCGCAGAACGCAGGCTAACAAGGGTAACTTCCCGCCGCCCCCTCCCCCCCTCACCCCTCATATTTAGCCGCAATATGGACCACTGGACAGCCGGTCAAAAACTGAACGCAGTTCAAGCATGGAAACAGTAAGGAGTGTACTGAACTGTGGAAAAAAGAAGTAAAACAGAGGCACTAAACGGTCCAAGAACAACATTTAGCGCATCGAGCGACTATAAATGACAGTGCCGTCGTGGTCATGTGGTCACGGTATTGGACTGAAAAGAAGAAGATCGGGGTTCAAATATCCCTCACGCTCCACTTTTCTTTTTCACAAAATTATGAACAGTCCATGCGGTCATTGACACGTCTGTAATCAAATTTGTGTCTGTGTCGTTTGCAACAGCAACCTTTAACGAAGGGACCTCCAGACGTACGTACCTCCTATATGTTCTACACAAACACTACATGTTACGCCTCCTGCGTTCCGTTTGGAAGTTTTCACTCTTCAGTTTTCTTTTTGTAAAATAGTTCACACCAGTTCATTTGTTGTTTTCATTTCTGCGAGAGGTCTATGCAGGATCTCGCCTTTTATCACTATTCATCACATTAACTTGCGGCGATAACATAGCTTTATCACGCGACTCATATTCTGTAACCGTGGTATAGAATAACAATTGCCAAGACTACAGAAGGAGAACAGAGGCGTTAATGACCGGACGGACAGATCGTGAATTTGTGGAAAAAAATTGGAGCCCGAGGGAGGTTTGAACACGTATCTTTGGCTTTTCATTCCAACACTACGCCCGCACAGCTACTACGTCGTGTCGTGGTTGTTGAAAGCCGCTTGATGTTACACTATGTTACACTTCTTGAGCTTGGACCGTTCACTTTCTATTTTTGCTTTTTTTTTTTTTCACAGTGCAATACACCTTCTTCTTGTTTTCATGCTTGATATGTGTTTAGTTTTTGACGGACTATCCACTGGGCCATTTTGTCACTAAATCTGAGGGGGGGAGGGGAGGATGGGAGTTTCCCTTGTTAATATTGTCTTCCTAACACTCATTACTGATGCTCTCCAACTCTGTGACCGAACTGGGCCAACCAGCGCTGGGCGGCTAGTTAAATCAGTGTTGACAGGGAAGGGGGCGGTGGGGGGGGGGGGGGGGGGGCATTCAACTCTGCCCGCTCTTTCTCGATACCATTTCACGGCGCTGCGCCGGTCGGTGTGCAGTCGATCAGACTGCATAGTGGTGTATGCTGTTTATCACCTGCTGGCTGTTCCAGTGTGCAACATACACCAGAGATCTCTGAGAGAGTGCACCAGAAAGGCATGCGTCATACACTAGGACTTGCAGCCATCATTTGTATGTATGTACACATCAGTATATGTATGTATGTTCCATATAACTCCTAAAACACTGGACCAATTTCAACCAAACTCTGTGCACGTATCATTTGCTGCCTGGAAACCATCGATGTAGGGGTAAGATCCACGTACTTATCAAGGGGACGGGGGTGAGGGTGAATACGTAGTGTAGACCACGGTGCGCGAGTACCCATACTTTAGTCATCCAGTATTTGAGAATGAGAGCGCTTAGAGACCTGCAACAAACTTCACACATAGTTTCAAACCCTTACGAAGCTTTTTCTCACTGACAGCCCCTACAAAATCATATATTTTCACTATTCTTGCAGTAATACTGCGCCGGCCGGGGTGGCCGAGTGGTTCTAGGCGCTACAGTCTGGAACCGCGCGACCGCTACGATCGCAGGTTCGAATCCTGCCTCGGGCATGGATGTGTGTGACGTCCTTAGGTTAGTTAGGTTTAAATAGTTCTAAGTTCTAGGGGACTGATGACCTCAGATGTTAAGTCCCATAGTGCTCAGAGCCATTTGAACCATTTGAAGTAATACTGCCGCATGAAAAATGGTTCAAATGGCTCTGAGCACTATGGGACCCAACTGCTGAGGTCATTAGTCCCCTAGAACTTAGAACTAGTTAAACCTAACTAACCTAAGGACATCACAAACATCCATGCCCGAGGCAGGATTCGAGCCTGCGACCGTAGCGGTCTTGCGGTTCCAGACTGCAGCGCCTTTAACCGCACGGCCACTTCGGCCGGCTGCCGCATGAAACATGACGCTCTAATTTATTAATTCTTTCCTACTAAATTTATTCGGGACACATTTAACTGACAGTATTCACATACGCTACTCAATATACCAGAAAAATAAGTTTCTATTATTGCACAGCACGTATTTACGAAAGATGGCGTCATAAAAAATTGAGATGCTTGAAAACGAAAGTGTAAGGCGAAATTCGCTGGAGATGCAGGTAAAATGTGTGTACAAATACGTGCGAAATATGTTAAATGTAAGGTAAGGTGGGATAAGTACATAGGTAAATTCATGAAGTTAGATTTCGAGAGGGAGTACATCCTTTGTTTATACGGTTACATCAATTTATTTTCCTGAATTGTGGTAATGAGACTGTCCTTTCTGAAGATATACGTATTCAATAGTTGTTGTTTGCTAAGCATTCACTGTGGACGATATAAAAATTCTTGAAAAATGTCTAGTTACGCGCCTACCACGCCAAAGCGGGGTAAGTGCACACGGTAGCCTGTGAAAGTTCTCCTTTTAGTTGGCAGTAGTATTGTGGCAAATTCCGCATAGTACATATTCTGATATTTATTTTTATGGCTGAAGATACAAAGTTGAAACAAAACTTTTTCAGTTATCAACTTCTGTGCCCTGATGTGTCACAATCCTTGTGGAGCTCTAGATTGGCTTCAAATGGCTCTGAGCACTATGGGACTCAACTTCTGAGGTCATTAGTCCCCTAGAACTTAGAACTAGTTAAACCTAAGGACATCACAAACATCCATGCCCGAGGCAGGATTCGAACCTGCGACCGTAGCGGTCTTGCGGTTCCAGACTGCAGCGCCTTTAACCGCACGGCCACTTTGGCCGGCAGCTCTAGATTATACGTAACGTTAAAACCAAGATTTATTGTGTCAAAGAGTACATTTTAATGAGGTATCACAGAAAACAGTCTTTCTTCATCAGGATAAAAGATTAATAAAGGGTAAAGATGCACATTTTTACACATAAATAGCTTACAATAAAGGGGAAAATTACAAGTGACAGCAAATCTCGTCATCTTCAGCACTACAATGATAGCCAAACTAGCAGTAGTTTTACTAAACAATAAATGACAACCAAATATACTGAAAGACACATACATACAATAAAAAAACAGAAATATTATCCCCTTTTGGAGAACTTGTTGCTCTTGAGGAAACTCCCTACCTCCCACAACTTTAGTTTTTGAAGGATCCCTAGAGAATCCTCTCTCGTATAAATTAAAAATTATATTTGGTGTATTTTCAAGCCCACAGGCTTTTGTGGTGACTTCGAGGAGGTTGAAATAGGGATGGATGATAAATGGAACCACAAAATTTTTTCTGCACATTTCAATGCTTTGAGATTTCTTAACACATAAATCATAGCGTTTCATGAACGTTTGTATCCAATCATAGCTTTGTATATCATTTGTGAATGACGTTTTCAGTTTATTACTTTTGCTCAAATGTTCGAATGTGTGTGAATTCCTAAGGGAATAAACTGCTTAGGTCATCGGTCCCTAGACTTGCACACTACTTTAACTAACTTATGCTAAGAACAACACACACAACCATGCCCGAGGGAGGACTCGAACCTCCGGCGGGAGGCCCGCGTAGACCGTAACATGACGCCTCAAACCACGCGGCCACTCCGCGCACCTTACTACTTTTAAGAAACTCGCTTGCCAATGACCAAAGCTCCTGTCTCGACAGTCGAAAACCGTAATTTTCCACCCTGCTGACACGCTCTTTTCGGCGTCAGGTGAAAACGTGGTTGAGCTACCACGAGAGGATGATTTGGTCCCACTTCTCCCTTAGATATGATCCCTTCATGTAAAATTTGGTATAATTTATATCTTAGAAACGCCATATGTATTCATTCGTCCAGATTGCATCCCCTCCACAGCAACTTCTAGATCTGTTGTTGTATACCGCTTTCCTCTCTCCGTTTTTCTTACATAGTTTCTCGCCGTAGAATAGCAGGGCAACAGGTTATCTTTAACTAAAAGCGTTCAAAGTATTTAAACGACAGTATTCAATTATCTGAGAATCCTGTTCATTGGCTACTCATTCAATTTCTTGTTCGATATTTTGGCCTTGCTGCGCACTTTCCCCGTGACAATTCAGAAATGGCGGTCGTGGTGGCCGAGCGGTTCAGGCGCTTCAGTCCGGAACCGCGCGACTGCTACGGTCGCAGGTTCGAATCCTGCCTCGGGCATGGATATGTGTGATGTCGTTAGGTTAGTTAGGTAAAGTTCAAAGTTCGAGGGGACTAATGACCTCAGATGTTAAGTCCCGTTGTGCTGAGAGCCATTTGAACCAATTTTTGAATTCAGAAATGGGATACGTTCACAGTACTGTGCACTTTTCTCACAAACTTCCATATGTCGTCAACCATGTGTCTACAATCTGTACTCATACATCCATTATGTGTACAGGGGAGACATCTGACTGGAAATCCGCTTGCCAAGTGTCGGCGGATATGTACGATATTGCAGTGCCTGTGTTATTCCGAATTACGATGGAAATTTCCTTCGGACATGCATGCATGTTCGAAGGAAGAGGCACTGCGGCGACTACAGCCGTCATGAAATACAGGAAATGTGTTCGCAATTGCGAATATAGACCACCATCAGGTGTATAATGGAATGAAGGCAATGAAAATACGTGGCGGACCGGGATTTCCCACATACCGTTAGCTGTCATCTTACCATTTGGCTATCCGAGCACGACTCACGACCAGAGCCCAAACTTCCGTATGTCGTCAACAACCTGTACTCTTACATCCATTATGTATATTACCGTCCAGAGGAGACATCTTACTTCGAAGTCGCTTGCTCGGCATCGGCAGGTTCGAGGGCCGGTCCGGTAGAAATTTTCATTATCTTCTTTCCATTATACAGCTCATGTTAGTCCATATACACTCTGAATACATTTTCTGTACTTCATAACATGCGTGCAAGGAATTTTGCATCGTAATTAGGAATAACACAGGCGCTACAATATCGTATCGAACACTGTTCTGATCATCACAACTGACGCTTGCAACGTATTGAGGACATTTGGTGCTGTTTGTGGCTAAACACAACGGCACAACCTGTAGTCTCAACCACGCATTTTCGCAGTGTTTCCGTATCTTTGTCCACAACCTGTTGGTTGTCGGTAAGCTTCCGTGTGAGCGCTGATCTGCCTAATTGCGAGAGTACGTGGGAGGAAACATGATGTTGGTTGTCTCTGTACAAATCACGGTATTATGTGGAAACCCTGTCTTGCAGCGTGTGTCACTGGAGTTGGCTGAAAATATCCGTGATGCCTTCACGCTTACTAAATAAACTTGGGACGGATACCTCTGTTCTTCTTCGAATCTTCTCTGTTTCCTCCTACAGTCTTGTCTAGTACGGATCTCAGACTAGCGAGCAATATTGGAGTACTGGTCGGACGAGGCTTCTGTAAGCTATCTCTTGTGTGGGCTGATTACTCTTCCCGGGGATTGTTCTAATGAATCTCAGTCTGCTTTATCTACGATAGTGAGTTCATTTCACTTCAAATAGCTCCGTACGCATACGCCAAGACATTTTGTGGGTGTTACTGCTTCCAGTGATAGATCTGTACTTGTGTAATCCTGCGATAGTGGGACTTTATGCCTATTTGTGCGCGATACGTTAACTCTGTTAGTAGTGAATAACGACTGTCAGCCTTTGCACGACTCGTCGATCCTCTGCAGGACTTCCTGCATGTCGCTACAAAAATGGTTCAAATGGCGCTGAGCACTATGGGACTTCACTTCTGAGGTCATCAGTCCCCTAGACTTAGAACTACTAAAACCTAACTAACCTAAGGACATCACACACATCCATGCCCGAGGCAGGATTCGAAACTGCGACCGTAGCGGTCGCGCGGTTCCAGACTGAAACACCTAGAACCGCTTGGCCACCCCGGCCGGCATGTCGCTACAGTTTTGTAGCATCGCGACATCTGATACTATAACTTCTCCGAAAAGCCACACGGAACTCCTGACTCTACACATCCATACAGGGTAGTCAGAAACAGTTTGAAAAGCTTGCAATGGTGTACCAGGGACGTTATGATGAGAAATAACTTAAGAAAAAAATTCCATACATTGCACCATGTCAGAGCTTAGCACTGAAGTTAGCCGATCGTCGTCGTGCGCCAGATTCAAGCAGCTTTCCAGAGGCGGTGTTGACAAACGTGTCCATCGTTTGACTAGCGGAAACCGAACAAAACAAAACACGGCAAATCATTGGACGATATCGAGGATCGAACCTCCAGCCATTCAACCACGTGGGTCCTCGTTAGCGAGTAATCAACAAAAATTGCAGGGTTCCGCGTGATACCCTAGTACCTTAGAAATAATAATACTGCACAGAGTGCAGGCATAGCGTAATGGTAAAGGGACTTCCATAACGTGAAGAGGGTTGTGGGTTCGAATATCGTTAGGTGATTTGAAATTTTTATTTGCAATTGGATATCGAAATGACTTTTATCATTATTTGTATGCAGTTAATTGCTTTGATTGTGAAACTTCCTGGCAGATTAAAACTGTGTGCTGGACCGAGACTCGAACTCGAACTCGAGTCTCGGTCCAGCACACAGTTTTAATCTGCCAGGAAGTTTCATATCTGCGCACACTCCGCTGCAGAGTGAAAATTTCATTCTGCTTTGAATGTAATGTTTTTGTTTATTCTTTTGTGTAACGTCATATTAATCACTGTAGTAGCAACGTTTCATCTTCATTTCTTCTTCCTATCATTGTTTTATCTATTGAAATCTTTTTGCAAGTAATTTTCATTATTTTTATTCCTCTATCGTAATGCTTAGACATTTGAAATCGGCGATTCATCAGCTAAAAACCAAAATACGAAATAACCCATTTATGCTGACAGTGCAGTGGCATCAAAAATGTATTTTTCGGTACAAGATACGGATCTTGCGTATAGTAATCGTCACACAAACATTTAAAACATCAATTTCTGTTGTACTACGGAACAAGAAAAGCAGATGGTGATCGACACGAAAGAACGGATTATATGTAAAACCGAAATTCAACCACAATGAGAAACAGAAATAATGAAAGTAGTAACGCGACGAAAATGATGTTAAAACAGACAAAATGAAATCAACGTCAGTGTATAAAAATAATCAAAATCAGTAAAAAAGATTGCAAATGAAAAAAGAATGACAGAATTGACAGTGGGAGCAAATGAGAAATTTCATACGATGGTTACAATCATGTGACAAAATGATAGAAATTAAAATTTACCTTTAAACCAAGTAACTGAATAAACATTATGATCAAAGTAACTTCGATAAAGATTTAAAAATTTAAAAAATGCCAAAGTAACCGACGAGATTCGAGCCCACAACATTCTCCAAGTGAAAAATATGCCTTCACCACTTTTTTTAAGGAACTTTCGGGTACCCAAAGAGAGGGTTGGGGGTAAAGTGGGTCTCAACCCAAGACGTGGCCACCATGTCCCGTTCCCTTCCCAAGGAAGCAAAGAAAGCATAGGGAACGTGGATAAAGTCACAAATAACATCAGTGATTATTTATTTATATTTCCTTATTTTTCTTTGTTTTTTAATAATTATTAATACCAACCAGAACAGCAGGAGCCCGACGTCGTGAGGACGGAGGGGAAAGTTGGCAGACTCGATGAGACTATCGCCGAATAGTTTTACGGAGAAGAACATTCCGATGAGCAGAGAATAACCGGTTCTAAGAGTGGAAATGGCGTGGATCAACTCTTCATTGCAGTAACACCCCAACTCTTGGGTGGGTTTAGAAAGACACAACAAAAGAAAATTAGAGAAAAATTGCCTGTATTTGGGATTGCGGTCCACTACACAATGGCGCTCACTAAGAGGTGCCAGAAATTAAGGGCATGTTTCTCCCCTTCAGCAAACAAGTAGTGAACTGTGTGTCCACAAATCCACTTCACAGAGTTCGTCTCCGTTTTGCGTAATATTCCGAGTCCAGATAGAGGATCAGGTGACGAGGTATCTAATGAGGAATTGTAGTCTAATTAGAGACAGCATGTGCCGCACCAAGAACCAGACTAAATGTTCAAATGTGTGTGAAATCTTATGGGACTTAACTGCTAAGGTCATCAGTCCCTAAGCTTACATACCACTTAACCTAAATTATCCTAAGGACAAACACACACACACCCATGCCCGAAGGAGGACTCGAACCTCCGCCGGGACCAGCCGCGCAGTCCATGCCTGCAACGCCCTAGACCGCTCGGCAAATCCCGCACGGCAGAACCAGACACCTATCGCCTATCCGCACACCAGACGATAGTGGTCTGTGTCCAGAACATCATAGGCGACATAAAGCTGGGTGTCTGCAAGGTGAATCCCGTGAAGGAGTGACCGGCATACTTGCTTCCTATTGACGGCAGGTTATCATGCAGACTGCCCGTCAGTGGCAAGATAGAGGGCGCAGAGCTATCGACATACGGCACGCCAGTCGACATGAGGATGCTTCCCCTCAACCTCATTCGGTGACCTGTGCTGCTGCTAAAAGCCATAGATTACCTTCGTGGATGTCAAGCGCGTAGGCAATGTTGTAGTACGGACATAGCTCAGTTCGAGGAAAAAATCGCGAAAGTAAGGGAACGTGTGCAGGACGTACAAAAGCAGGATAGAAGCAGAGAGAGAGGACGGTGCAAAGGCCTGCAGCATGAGGCTGATAAGGCACGTACGAAAGTGGCACCACAGCATCATTTGGCAGCTGACGAAATGGGTCATCGCTCTCTTAGGGACATGATACAGATCTAAACTGTCCCTGCACCGTGGGAGGGTGAGCTTATCTTGACCAGCAAGCCGTGGTAAACATATGAACCCAATGCCGCTATCGTGAGGCGGACCGTGGACGGCGGAATAGGAAGTGTCTGTGGCATGTGGGGGATACGTGACGCCAAAGATACATTCACATATTGTGACCGTTGGGGGAGATCGAGGGCTCGTAAACGATGCTCTAGGAGCCCAGCTCGTAGTTGGGGCAGCAGGCGCCAGCAGTTGAGGACAATCGTGAACCGCAGATCAATAGCGAAATCGATTCCTAAGCATCGGCTACACGGAAAGGAGCAGCGCTGTCCGCAGGAAGCCCCGCACGTGTAGATTTGTGGACGTTAAGGCAGCTACCAGAGGCTTCGCCGTAGGTGGTAACCCATGCCAGTGACTCCCTGAACTCAACACCGCTAGCAAGAACGATGACGAGTTCGTCCGCATCAGCAGTGCATCTGAATACGTGGCTACCGAGAGACAGCGCAGACAGGCGTTGGTGGAGGCCACAGAGCAACCATTCCATGGCGAACGCACACAACAGTGCAGAGAGTGGGCAGCCTTGACGCACCGAACGATGGATAAAGATGGGAGGAGTGAGATGGCCATTGTAGAGTACACGGGACGCAGATCCACGAAGGAGACGCATTACGACGTCGATGGTAGTATTAGGGTATCGCACTTCACGGAACACCCTTTAAAGGAAGTCGTAACCGACCCGTTCGAATGCCCGGCTGAAGTGAACAGCTGCCAAAAGTCCAGGCACACGACGAGCGTGAGCAAGAGCGATTAAATCTCGATAGTGACAGAGCGGATGTTTTTGGCACCTTCCAAAGAAGTTTGACCAGGGGAAACCACGTACAGGGCCGTCCGTTTAAGCTGTGCAGCCCAACGGCTAGGCAAAGATCTTCGTGTGGCTGTTAAGTAACGTCAAGGGGTGGTAATCACATATCCATAATATATCCTGAGGCTTGTGGATGGAAATAACGAGACCATCGAGGAAACCGTCTGGAATCTGCACAAGAGGTTAAATAAGATCCTGGCAAATTTCCGTTCACGCTGACGCCGTTAGGGGACGAAATGTCCGATAAAACTAATGGGAGCCACCAGGGGCAGGTGACTTGTTTGTAGAACCTGCCTGGATACGTCACTGATTTCCTCCTCCGTGACGTCAGCAAGCAGATCGATCGTTGCATCACCAGGAACAGAGCCAAAGGAGAGTCGAGAGACCGCCGTAATGTTGGCAGAGTGGTGGCGTTGTGCAGAGTACAGCATAACGTAATGGACATGGAGGATAGACCCTACATCGCTTTGCGTATCTAAGCCCCTCTCATCATCTGTCATTAATGAAAGCCCTCAGACGGTGGCATCCTTCTAGTACCACATGGTACATAGACGGACGCTCCTGCGCTAACCCGTGGTGCGTGCGCACCCTGACCATAGATCCTTCAAGATTACGTCGAGAGAGGGATGTGAGCTGCGCCTTGGCCTCATAGTGCATTTCCGGAGAACAATGAAGTAGAGGTCCCGGGTTCGTCGCCGCCACACTGGACCACTCTTCCGTAACCAGTCACGACCTTGTGGAGGTCATGCTTTACGTAGAGGACTCTCCATAACAGAGCAGACTGATATGCATCACAGCGTTGATGACAAACTGCCAGCAATCGGGTGAAGTAAGATAGATGGTATTCATTTTGCACGGTTCCCGCTCGCGCCACACCCCTTGGCGGCAGAGACTGATGGCACGGATATATGCGTAATGGTCAGAGAAGGCAACGGGCCAGACTTCAGCTGCCTGCACCACACCGATATAAACATAACTATAAATAATTAACATTAATTTTCATAAGCACAACTGTGTATATAAGGTCGACTACCAACTGTATGTCGTGAAATGTTGTACGTAGTTTTTAGATATTAGTAAGGTAGATTTCTTAGTAAATAGACTTAGTGATTACTGGTAGTTATGTGAATGGCGGTCGACGGCTTGAAATTAATTCCAAGACTCTCACAGCCACACACATTTGGTAGAGGGACACTTTTCTTTCCATCATGTTTCCTAACTTCCTATTTTTCTCTTCTAAAATAACACATTTTGCAACATTTCAGTTTCCAAATATTGTTGATTTAAAAGATATCTCCATTAACTGCAGACACAAGAATATAAGAAAAATAAATAACAAAGAAACAAAAGTAAATAAGCAAAAAGGAACAAATAAAAAAACAAAGGAAAACAATAGGAATGAAAAATGAAAAACCCGCCTCCACGGGGTGGGACATGGGGAAAAGTGTGATGGGAAGTGAGAGCCAGGGGGTTCAAAGAGACTCCTTCGGACCTCACACACCATCACAGCGCGCAAGAGGCAAATAAAGACTAATCTTAAGAAATTAGATGGTAGGTCAAAAAGAATAATAGGAACAAATGAAAAAAGAAACACTTTTAATATCGCGGGAGATATAAGCACGATCGAGGCTGCTGGAAAAATAGCTAGCGAAATGCTTAAACCCCAAACGATCACCATGAACACGGTCCGAAGAGTCAACAAGATTGAGGTAATGGAGAATTGCTCCTAGCGCCACGCACAGAGTATGCCACGGCAGTTGATCCTTGGGCGACTGGGTAGAGTTGAAGTCGCCTTCCACGATAAATGCATCATGCCGACCCAGGAAGACTTACGTGACTGCCCCAGAGAAGGAAGTCGAACGTTCGCGGCGGCGATCCGAACCAAATGGCTCATAGACGTCGATGACCCTGACGTCACTAAACGTGGGAGCCATATCTCTGGCAACAGTAAGAGCGATGATACTGAGGATCACCAGCCAGATGCTAGCAGGGGAAGCACGGGAGACGTGGGCTGTAAAGTCATGCGGAACAGAAAAAGCTCCTGAAGGAGGACAACGTCAACGTCCGCAGCATGCAGCATTTCACGGAGTAAAGGCAGTTTGTGGCGTGCCCCGATGGTATTGAAACGGACTGCGGCTGTGCGATAAGTTTGAAAAGCTGCCACCGCCAGGAGCGCAGGCGATGCAAACGTGGGGGAAGCACGTGAAGCTTCCTGTTAGGCCCCCGTGGAAGGGCACATCAATGTAACTGATAGGGGGCCGACCCTAACAACGGGGTTCCATCGATCTGTACCTCTCCACAAGGTCCATCCTCAGCATCGACATCTTCCGGCCAGCAGACAGACATCTCGCAAGGCCAGTTCCGTGGAACACCATCGGAGGTGTGCCCGCTGGTAGCGTCAGACACAGAAAGGGAGGCAACTGCATCAGACGTAGACGGGGGAAGGTCGATATCCTCAGGTGGATGCTGAGACGGAGGCGGGGAGAGACGTCACGTCGTCTGGTGCCAGAGCGTCGGAGGACAGTTTGTCTCATCCGTCTTCTCGGCCAACATGTTCTTCCGTGTCGGATGGGGGCCGGCTGCCGTCCGACAGGCGGCAGAAAAGCGTATGTCGGTATACCTCCACGATCAACTACCACGAGTCGGGAAAGACAGCTTCCATCTGCTGAAGGCTATCGTCCGTTGGTACGGCAGTGTAGGAAAGACAGCGAAACGCCGATCGCCACGTCGAGAGGAGTCGACACTGCCGCCGACTGATTCGGAGCGGACGCAGCGAGCAGACGCGTAAGCCAGAGACAACACAGTGGGTGCCGCAGGCAGAGCGACGTCTCCGATCAGCGGCTATACCAGTCCAGGTAGGAGAAGTTCAGAAGGGACACGGCATTCCTGGCCACAACGTGAACAAATGCTCGGCTGGCCAATGCCATGACGACAGCCGTGCAACTGGTAATAACCGAGAAGGAAGGCACGTGCTTCCTCAGTTGAATTTTTATCTGACGGACCCCACTGAGGACGCGGTAGGTTTCGAACGTCTTCCACCCCTTAGCGATGTGTCTGACGGCGTTGGCGTAAGGTTTGAAGCCAGCTACCACCACGTCCGACGGCCGACAGTCCCTATATGGCCGTCACAATAGGAATTTGAGATCGTTATCGTGTCGCCGCAAAAAGTCGACGCACAACTCTTCATTCGCCAGCTTTATGTACATAATAGCACCGAGGATCGGAAAATGAATTCCGAGAAGGCCTTGCGGCGGGAGACCCATTTCGTCCGGTATAAACCGTTCCACTTCATACTCCTTTGGTCCTTCATTATACTAAGGAAAAGTTAATATAATTGTGGCCTTGCGGTAGGGAAACGCCATGACAATCGACGAAGTCGGGAGTAAACAAATGCGCACTCGCTCGCAAGCAGCACAACGGGCGAGACGCAGACAAGAAGCTCTCGCCTCACCACTGACCAATACGCTACGCCACCAATCTATCCACTAATTTTATATATAAGATACTAACGCAACACGCGAAATTGCGATGGTTTCAAAACGAGGATCCCATCTCCAGGGACCTCTCCTTGTTACTCAACAACGAGAAATGTAACAAACACAGGGAAAATAATAATGAAGCAATAAATAAAACACTTTCTCGAGTCGCTGATGTAACTGCAAAATAGTCAAGGTCGAAGAGTAACACTAACTATTCACAATAGCTGCTCATAGCGTCCTCCTCCAACCTAGATGTTCTCATTGCAGTGCTGCGTCATGGAGACCGCAATTTTTCCGAAATCAGAGGTTTCCCAGATTTCATCAAAGGCTAAAATCATCCTTCCTTGATGCTCTTCGACGGTGTCTATTGGAGTCGCGTAGACAATTTTCTGCACATGCTCCCACAGATAAATATCTAAAGAACTGTCCAAGGACAAACTCTGCGGATACAGCGTATCTGCACTGAGGTGACAAAAGTCGTGGGATAGCGATATGCACATATACAGATTGCGGTAGTACCGAAAACACAAGGCGTAAAAGGGCACTGCATTGTCGGAGCTGTCATCTGTACTCAGGTACTTCATACGAACAGGTTTCCGACGTGATTATGGCCGCACAACGAATATTAACACAAGACCGTATTTTGTAAATCCCACAGTATTTCATCGATGCATCTACTCAACATCTTCAGGTGATGGTAGTTGCTGCTGTCACTACTGCAAGACGCGACTGCATCTGAAGACCTTTTCGAAACTCCCAGCTGTATCCCGGAACTGGGTAGATAGCGCCACCTGGGCCCTAGCTGACTGGTCAAAACAAGGTTCGACAAATGTCAAAGTATACTAGTCTCGAAGCCCAACGGCAAGAACGGAATGCACCACGTCGACGAACCGTGTTTATTCTCAAGAATAGAATCCTGGACGATGCAGCCATTTCACTGCTCGAGAGAAGTCTGAACTGCGCACCAACAGCACGGACAGCTCCAATCCGAGATGTCATCGCTGGTATAGCACATGCAATTCTGAAGCTTCTCAGCGACGTTGCAGAAGAGATTAGAAAGGACACCTGCCGAATTTTAACACGAGCCCCACCAAGAAAGTTTAACCTCAGCTTAGCAGAAAGGAAGGCTCTGCGAGACTTACGAGGGGATAAAGACCTCGTCATTTTACCTGCTGACAAGGAGAACGTCACGTCCTTCTCTCACGAGCTGAATACATCGGCAAGATAGAGGCGCTACTCGACAATCCTGCTTATTGTAAGATAGGAGAGGATCCGACTGGCAAGACCCAGATGAAAACGTTAGACCTACTCAAAGAGAGATGTATTCCTTCTACAGTCATTAAGAGCCTACGCCAACAGGCTGCAGTTCCCCAAAGACTGTACGGCGTACAGAAGATACATAAGGTTGAGTTTCCTCTTCGCTCCATAGTGAGCAACAATGGAGCTCCTACCTATTTTCTGGCCAAACGCATTACTACGCTGTTGGGATCTCTCATAGGCAAGTATGACCACCACATCCGACATTCAGAGGACTTCATAGGCCGCATAAAGACACTTAAGCCACAACCGTCTGATTTTTTGGTCAGCTTTGACGTTGTATGTTTATTTACGAGAGTACCTCGGCAGGACTCGTTAGAGCTTATCCGTAGTCAGTTTGAGAAAGACATTGTGGCATTGTTTAAACATGTACTTACCTCAACTTATTCCTTATTCAATGACCAATATTTTGAACACGTTGACTGTATCGCCTTGGGAAGTCCTCCGTCTCCCATGGTGAGCAAGCATTTTATGGAAAACTTTGAGGAAAAAGCACTGCAGTCAGCAACTCTCAAACCTTCCTGCTTCTGGCGGTATGTAGACGATATATTTGTGTTGTGGCCCCACAGAGTAGAGACATTACCTGTGTTTCTCCGGCATCTGAACTCGCTCCACCGAATACAGTTCACGATGGGAGCTGAAAAAGATGGCGTAAAGTTCCTGGATGTCACGGTCAGACGAAAAGCCGATGATATACTGGGGCATAGTGTCTATCGTAAACCAACTCACGTGGAGCTCTGTATTTGCAAGCCACAAGTTGTGATCACTCTGGACAACGCGGTAGTGTATTACGCTCTTTGGTGCATAGAGCACATGTGGTAATCTACCTGGTGTGCACCTAAGAGAGGTGAATGGCTATCCCACTAGACAGATACGTCGTGCATTCCGTTCTAAGCAAATTCTAAGCAGGGATGTAAATGAACATGCAGAGGCATCCGTTACAACGGAGTTCTTGCCCCATTTGCAGCACTTCTTCAAGAATAGAAAGAGTCTGCAGAAGGCACGACATCAAGTGTGTTTTCCGGCTACCAGTAAAATTGAGGAATTTATTGTGCTCGGTCAAAGACGACCTTGGCCTTAGGAATCGTGGCGTATATGAAAAGCCATTCAATGTGGAAAATCTCACACTGGGCAGACATTCCGAACCGTGAAGTAACGTTGCGTCGAACACCATCGTCATACACGCCTGGGGCAACCGGTGGCAGAGCTTTGCCTGGACACGGATCATCGTATCCCCGGCCTCATCTGTGTTGTTAAGAGGGCCATTCATATCCGTAGGGCGGACAGTCTTATAGGGATGTAGGTTTTCAGCTAAGTGCCACCTGGAATCCAGCGTTTGCCGACATTAAATCAAAAGTGGGAAAACATGAACTTCCGATTCGTGAGTCGATACAACGCACTGCTGAGATTTTATTCAGCTGTTAACCACAGGAGCGTCCGACAGCACAATCGTTTCCCACAGTGCATGTGCGGAAGGCCTTTCTGCGGTTCCGAGGCTTCCAGCTAGGGGCACTAGGGGCGCTGCTTTCCTCCAGCTGCGAGCGTCTTCCCGCGCATGCGTGTTGCCTGCTCTTGGTCATAAATTTCGACACCGCTCAGCGATTATCATCAGTAGGTCTCGCAGCAGTGACAGCAGCAACTACCACCACCTGAAAATGTCGAGCAGTTTCGTCGATGAAATACTGTGCGAGTTGCACTATACGACCTCGCGGGAAACCCTGGGAGTGTATTTGCAACAGATCCGTCGGGACAGTCTGAAATGTCGCGGAACAGTAGTTGGAGCTAGACGCTAGGGTCATTCCATTTCAGAAATTGTTAGGGAATTCAGTATTTCGAGATGTAGAGTATCGAGAGTGTGCCGAGAATACCAGATTTCAGGCAATACATCTCACTACGGAAACGCAGTGGCCGACGGCCTACACAGACCGAGAGCAGCGGCAGCTGCGTAGAGTTATCGGTGATAACAGACATGCAACACTGAGTGAAATATCTGCAGAAATGAATGACGGACGTACGGCATTAGTACAGTGTGGCAAAATTTGGAATTAAAGGGCTATGGCAAGAGACGACGGAAGCGAGTGCTTCTGCAAACAGTACGACATCGCCTGCAGCGGCTCTCCTGGCCTCGTGACGATGTCGGTTGAAGCCCAGACGACTGGAAAACCGTGGCTCGGTCAGATCGGTCCCGATCATCTTAGCTCAATATTTCTGCAGAGGACTTACAATGACTTTTTGAGCCCATCACGCGTCGCGTTACTACACCACGCCTGGCAATAAGAGGTCCGAGACGATATTTGGAGGTATCCCATTACTTTTGTTAGCTGTACCCTTGGACCACGTGAGGAACATGCAACGGAACGACGTTTAAATGGAACGCTGAATACGTCCGTCCGTTTAAACGGGGAGGAATTGGGACGGGACCCAAGAAGCTGTCGCCTGAGATACCTGGCCAAATGTTCACGGCAACCTGATATGACTTCACATACGTGTCATGCCTATTTTTGTCATTCTAAATATGACTGTTCTGAGAGCTGAGCGACCGTTCTCTGGTGAAACATGCCTCTTCTGTCCACAACACTCTCCCTTCGAAATTTGAAATTTAGATGCATTTTGCATTAACATTACTTACTCTCGACGAATTCCCATTGGCCCTCGAGCTGGTAGTAGGATTTGCAACAACCATATCAAGAATGTTTTTTCGCATTAAACTGTCTGCACTAAGCGTTGTCGTCTAGTTCAATTTTGTCTACAGCAGAACTTCCGATCTCCCTTAATCGCCTATCGACCGCTAGAAACGTATTCGTAGATGTAGTAATGGGGTTCGGAAATCTTGTGCCGTAAATACAGAGCATTTTGACCCGTAGCCGTATGGTAAATGCATACAGGCATATTCGTCGAAGGAATACCGATTACGCGTCATGGTACTACTACGTTAACTGCTACGGAAGTGTGTCAAGCCCCCTCCGTCGTTGTCTTCCGACAACGATTGACTGCATCAATACTATTTCCGAAGATGATAGAATGACTTACAGATAAGTCTGCTACTCGTAGCCTACTGCTGGAAGAACAACAATGGTTACCACAGCAACAGAGATACGAGGTCTACGGCTATATGTGGTGTCAGACCCATGAAAGATGCAGACTACCAACTATCGATTGATGTTGAACAAAGTTAGGGCTAGCATACAGCTACATCCGAGCGAAGTCTCAGTATGATCCAGAAAATGAAACTATTGAATTTCTTCATATTAACAAATGTGTATTACATAGCCAGCACGAGTGACGATAGCCCAAAGTCTGCTATCAGCGATAGGATGTTTCGTATGCCATAGATACATTATCAAGATAAAATGCATTACAATAACATCACCCTTTGAAGAAGATGGGATCGGATCAATAGATATCGAAGCAAAAGGCAAAGCATTACTAGTACACAATGTCCTTAAACGGTCAAAATTGAGCCCTATCGGTCTGACAAATATACTTCTAAAACCGGTTCAGCCAGAAAACCAAGTAGCACCAGTCAGTACGGGCAAAGTACATTCAAATTTCAGCTTTCTCAAAACCACCATAGTTGAATACAGCTACATAGCTCAGGAAGATAAAACGTGCAAAGCAATGGTACCACCATAATAAGAAACGTTCAGGTCCTACCAGAACAGGAATTAAATACACCCATTTCAGTGGGCCTGAGATGTGGAAGAATATTCACAACAAACATCTTACGTCAGATGTTACGACAGAATGGTACAAGATAGTCAATGAAACGATTGCAGTCTGCGCGAAGTTATACTCTATCCATCTTGCGGATTCACCAAATTGTGATAAGAGGATGCACATATACACTAGTTCACATGTCAACACGCACATGGACTCAGAAAAACTTGTGTCACCGCAGTATGTCAGGAGACAGGAAGTTGTGATCCCAGACCAAAAGCGATGCTCCAGCTAGAAAAACCGTATGGTAATCTGACTATCGGGTCAATTTGTACACTATATGATAACATCAGAAACACCGAGTCTCGCGGAATTTAAGTTGAAAGTGGCAACATAAAACAAACGAAATTATCAGTACAATTTTACCTTTACCTTGTAATTAACAGCAATACTTTTACTCATTATGTTACTTGCATTTTAAATGCACCTTATGGTCTCAAAGTAGGATACACGCAGTTGAAAGAAAATTTGCCACAACGTAGGAGGAGAAATTTGTTTTATCTCTTTCCCGAATTTTGATGAAAAAGAAACAAGAACCGCAGCTACTATAGATGATAAGCGATTAGAATTCGACAATATATCACAATTGTTTGTATTTATGAAGACCTATACGTTGAATTTTTAGAAATAAGAGAGATGTATGGGGTTCCAGAAGAAGGAGAAATTACTTTCCATTTTAAGGATGAAGGAATACTATCTGGAAGATACCGTGTGTGAAGAAAGCTAGTGGCGTTTGTTGCTAATAGTTTTCTATAATCCATGCTGATTCGTGGAGGGAAGCATGAATGTCGTACTGTGCCTAATGACTGAGCCACTAAAATAAGAGAAATTCAAGCTCAGACAAAAGCGCAGGGACGATCTTACTTGACGCCTAACACCCGTGAATGGAATAGGAAGGGGAGAAACCGATACATACCGTCTACAATCACTCATAAAGAAGCAGCGACTACTGCATAAAGGAAGGAAACCAAAAGACATGGCTTCAGAATGAAAGACGCTGAATGAAACACCTATGACTGCAGTACGTGAAGCTTTCAGAGTCTTCCACAGAAAAATCATTTTAAAATTTAGCTCACGCTTAGAGGCTGCCTGTGGCACCAATGTTAGTGTCCAGACACTCATAGATCAGGAGTCCAAACTGCGGATAGCAATAGGAGAAAAAACAATATGCCGTAGATCCCTCTAACAGAAAACTGCGTCTTGTGGTTAGAAGTAAGCGCAGATCACACTGGTCTGTAAGAATGATCCACAAAACTACCATACTGTCTGTTTAACGTCCATGGGTTGTAGAGTCCTAAAACATATTTAAAGCTAAAGCATAACGAAGTATCCTGAACAGGATGACATCCTCTATGAGCACCAGCATGGATTCTGAAAACATTGGTCTATCGAAAACGAACTCACGCATCCCTCACATAACGTCCTAAAAGCTATGGATTAAGGCTATTAGATACGTGCCATATTTATTGGCTGCTAAACAGAATTTGACTGGGTCAACACCAGCGCTTATTAACAAAAGTACGATCGTATGGGATATTAAACAGAATTTGTGACTGAACTGAGGTTTTTTTGGTAGAGAGGACGCAGTGTGTTGTCGTGGAAGTTATAACTTCCTGCTAAAAGCGTTTGACCAGTAACACCTAGGTAAACATGAGTGCAGGTGCACTGCTTAGCCGCCATCTTGACTATAAATTATTGCAATTATAAGAACAGTTACGTACTATTAATTTTAATTATAATTACAGTTGGAATCCATTGCCGGCCGGAGTGGCCGAGCGGTTCTAGGCGCTACAGTTTGCAACCGCGCGACCGCTACGGTCGCAGGTTCGAATCCTGCCTTGGGCATGGATGTGTGTGATGTCCTTAGGTTAGTTAGGTATGAGTAGTTCTAAGTTCTAGGGGACTGATGACCTCAGCAGTTAAGTCCCATAGTGCTCAGAGGCATTTGAACCATTTTTGTAATCCATTAATTGCTTCGTAAATAATCAAAACAAGGTCCAAATGAGCTGTTTGCTTAAATAAGTACTCTAGGGCAAGTGGCCGGTTTTTTACATTTGTCTTAGACTGCACATATCTCCACCAATAAAGGCTACTGGAAGCCGTTAAAACCCAGAGCCATCCGGCTTTTTCATGTAAAGGAGAAGAGCGGTAAACGGCGAAGTAATTTTTAGATTTCGTTGTGTATGCTGATTTTTAGTGAATTTCCATTACATATTCTGGCATTTTCCAAACTGTCACTGAACTGATATTTCTGTCTGTGTAGAGGGGCAGGATGAGACTTCCGTTTCCGAGTATCATAAATTCTTGTCCCTGACTGCCCCCCATAGATGTGCTATCGTTATTTACATTCATGTGCAAGTGAGGAAGAAAATCACTTGTACCTTCCACAGAAGTTTGAATATTTCAAAGCCAATATATTTCGGTCTTTTGACGTAAATTTTAGGCTGTCATAAGCTCTTGTTACAATGGATGTCGAGGACCTAAGATAACCCGCACGTAAGACAAAATGTTGAATTCGCAGTTCACTGCAGTTCTGTCGAAATTACTCAAAATTGTTACGCACCACTAACAAGCGACATGAGACACTGAGATAAGGAATCTCTCTCCTCCACAATAAGCCGTCTCCGCGAACTTGTGTGAGACCATTGCGAGGTTCCGGATGGAATCTTGGTTATTCACGTAACAGTGCAACGATTCCTTCTCATTCTTGGGTTTATTTCGGCACTTACGGTGACTAACCTCTTGAAAGTCTGAGTATCTGTAAAAAATGTTGTTTCTCTGTTTTCTTTCCACGTTAAACTAGCTATAGATGTCCTCGCAAATGGCTGCTGGGAAATTTCTCATCCAGCTTCAGTGGGAAAGTATCGAGTAAATTCTTGAGGTGGAAAAACCACTCCATGAATCCAAGACTACTGCGCGTTATTTTTTCAGTGATCCTCATGAGGTACTTTTCAATAACTGATTCAAATTAAATAATTTGCAGGTAAATGAGACACTGAAATTCCAGAGAAAAGTTGGCTGAACACTGGCAGGTGGTGGAAATTTATGTTTAGGTTTATATGAAAAAAAAAAAACAACTTCAATGTATTAGAAGTGTGGAAAAAATCGTGTATATAAAAACCTTCATACGTTTGGAGCTGCTAGTATATTTATGGTTTTCTTAGTCTACTAAGTAACGGACGAATAAATAGTGTGTATAGCTAATAGGTTGACGCGGTTGGTGATACTGAACTGAATCTCTCTGCGTACAGTGCTTTTGCGCTGCATTATTAATTTTCTGGGCATTGTCTGGATGTAATCAGCTGTATGGCAATTCCATTATGGAGTAATCCACACGCTGGAATAAATCGTTCAGTCAAAGTGGAATTAGCGAATTCGGATCATACGTTTCACATCGCTGGTAGCAATTATGAGAAATGATGTTTGTTTAGTGAAATATACTTCAGGACAATATAATTAATAAAATTCTAATTAATATCCGCCCATAATAAAGCTTTGTTGAAGAATGGAATGGAACATCGAATGTACATTGGTGGCCCTTAATATTGCAATATCATGAAAGGGGCCTACAACAAAAATTTGGCACGAAGTGTACTAAATGCTTGGATATGAAAATGATTAAGATATCAGCACATCTTCAAAAGGTAGGTAGCAGTAATTCCATCTACATTCTGTATATAAAGAGAGATTAAGCAGTGTGTTGCTCATTGAGAAATTTCATTTGAGTATTACGTGTTAGTGTGAAGATCGTGTTATGCCTTGTATGAATGAAAAGCGTCTACCAACAAATTTTGGAATTCGACAACTATGGTGACTGTTTTTATCGTTCTTCGATATTATGCTTGCGTTGTTCGGGATGTCACCATTAAAATGCGAATCGGGAACGATGGATTCAGGAGGACAGTATTCGGTACCATTCAAGGTGTCACATTGCCACAGCGGAATAGCGCCCGAGGATGCAGTTACATGGTTGTATCAGCAATGCAGGCTCATACAATTTAGTAAGGAAATGGGCTTGTATCCAGCAATAAAATAATGCACACTAACCATCTGACAGCATCTGGAGCACTCAGTGACGACTGTTGCGGCTGCCCTTGACGCGGCAGCAGATACAGGCACGCCGACACAAATGCGCCCAACGCCAATACTGGATGCACGACAGAAAGAACGTCGTCTATTCATATGATTCTCATTTGTGCATTCAGTGGTGAACATATTTGTGTGTTTAGTTTCGGAGGAGGAAGAACGTTTCCAGACTGAACTTGTCCTCGTCATATGGGCCCAGCACCTGACATGATGGTATGGGGTGCCATTGTGTACATAACACGATCACCTGTGGTTCGAATAATCAGTAATATGGGCAGCATATGTTATATTTATGACGTGTTAAGGCCGGAGGCTCTGTTCTATAACCGAGGTGTCCTTGACGTTATCTTCCGCAAGACAACAAAAGACCACATAATCTCCATGCTGTCCTGACCTACTGTGATATACACTCGTGTTCAGAAAAAAGAAACCGACACCTTGAAAGACTAGAAGTAGGACGTTCATATTCACAGGACATCTACTTTAGTATGTTCCACAGAAATGATTAGCATTTGAACCATGTCGGGCGGAGGGTTCAGTGTCAACATCGATATTGCGGCGCAACACCGCCTACCGGTAAAACGTGCGTGCGACCCTCGTTGTCGCTACAAACCGAAGGTAATGGATCAGTGTGACTTGAGCAAACGTGCAGGATGCCTCGCCGATGTATGCGCGAACCGCCTTATCATCTCAATGACTTTGAAAGAGGGCGAATTAATGGCACGAGAGAATGAGATGCATCCGTCCGCTAAATTACTGCTCGTGTGAGACGAAGTGTTTCGGTAGTGCAACGGATGTGTGTAGAATGGTTCACGGAAGGCCGTAGAACACGACGAGATGGGTCAGGTCGCACCACGCAGACCAACTCGTGAAAAGATCGACACCTCGTCCGTATCGCATTGCAGGACAGATCTGCGTCCTCTATGCAACAGTGGAACAGTGGAACACATCGTACATTGCCAGGGGTGAGAGTCCGTCGCTGTTTATTACGCCATGGGTTTCGTACGCGTCATCCACTTTTCCGCCTACCTTTTATGAATGTGCAGAAACGTTCTAGACGGCAAAGCTATATGGAACGATATCACTGGGGTCGGGACTGGTATTAGATAGTGTTTTCGGTCAAATCGAGTTTCTGTTTGTTTGGAAATGATGGCCGCCTTTTGGTTCGTCACAGACAGGGGGAGTGGCATCACAGTGACTGCATTCACCCAAGACATACAGCGCCAACTGAATGCCTTATGATGTGGGGTGCTTTTGGTACAACCATTAATCGCAGTTGGTGCGTGTCCAGAGCACTGTGACCGACGTGAATGACATCCTGCGACCCGTAGCCATACCTTCTCTGAACAACACACCGGACGCCGTTTTTCTGCAAGACAATGCGCCACCACATGTTGCTGCACGAACACGTGTGCCTTCTTGGTGTCGCAGAATGGCAGCCTTTTGTCCTGACACGTCAGATCACCAGACTTGTCGCCAATAGAAGATGTGTGGGATATGGTGAAACGACGGGTGCAGCACTGTGGCCTAATGCCAATCATCATAGATGAACTTTGGAACCAGGAGAATGCAGCATGGATGTCTACACCACAGGACAGCTTTGGCGCCTTATACGCGTCGATGCCATCACGCATGGAACAAATTATCAGGGCCCATGGCTGACCCTATGCCTACTAGGCAACAGGACACATGCTGAACCGAGATGATTGAAGTGCTAATTATTTCTGCAGAACATATTAATGTACATGTCCTGTGAATAGGAACGCCCTCTCTCTCGTCATTCGAGGTGTTCTGTTTTTTTTTCTGAACAAAAGTATAGATTGTGTCCGACTGTTTCTCTGGACAGCATATACTCCAGATCGCTCACCCACTGAATAAATTTGGTCTCGGATAGCCGAGCCAAGAGACAGGCACGTGATCACTCACCAGCTACTAAGGTTGATGGACTGTAGCATACAACAGAAGTACGAGTAACATGGAGTGACGTACCCATATCTCCCATCCAAGCTCAGTTCAGCTCGATGCCCATCCAGTTTAAAGGCATAGGCGGCAGCTCTGTATGTGAGTATCTCAAGCGCAGGACAAACCCTTCCTCCTGGCCACAGCCAATGTGTGAATGACAGACCTCACAGCTTGGATTGTGACAGCGTGCTGGCTTCACACGGTGCGGTTAATCACTCACAAGGGAAACTCCGCATCGCACCCCCATCAGATATAGTGGTAAGATGGCTCATTGGATAGCCCGTCAAAAACTGAACACAGTTGAATCATGAAAACAGGAAGAACGTGTACTGAACTGTGGAAAAAAGAAGCAAAATAGAAAAAGTGACCTGTCGAAGCGACATTTCATCACCGTGGTGTCGTGGTCATGTGGTCACGGTGTTGAACTACGAAGCGGGCGATCCGGGTTCAATTTTCCCTCATGTATAACTTTTCTTTTTTTTCAGAAAATTGCGAACTGTCCGTCCGGTTATCGACGTGTCTATTCGCTGTATTCAAATCTGTGTCTGTGTCGTGTATAACATACGTTTACAACAGCGACGTGTAACGAAGGGACCTCCAGACGTACGTACCTGCTATTCGTTCTACACGACTACCACATGTACTGTCTCTTGCGTTCCATTTTGAAAATATTGATTCTTGAATTCCTTCGTTGTAACTTAGTTCACATCCGTTTATTTGCTTTATCATTTCTGTGGGAGGTCTATGAGGCATCTCATCTGCACTCACTATTCATCACATTTACTTGTGACGGTACTGTATTCTTACCATATGACTCATATTCTATAATTAGTATGTAGTATGACGACTGCCAGGGCCGCCCGGTGTAGCCGCGAGGTCAGGGGCGCCTTGCCACGGTGTGTGCAGCTCACCTCGTCGGAGGCCCGCCCCCGGTAGCTGAGTGGTCAGCGCGACAGAATGTCAATCTTAAGGGTCCGGGTTCGATTCCCGGCTGGGTCGGAGATTTTCTCCGCTCAGAGAGTGGTGTTGTGTTGTTCTAATCATCATCATTTCATGCCCATCGACGCGCAAGTCGCCGAAGTGGTGTCAAATCGGAAGAATTGCAGCCGGCGAACGGTCTACCCGGTGGGAGGCCCTAGCCACACGACATTTCCATTACCCCGCCGGAGGTTCGAGTCCTCCCTCGAGAGTGTGTGTGTGTGTGTGTGTGTGTGTGTGTGTGTGTGTGTTGTCCTTAGCGTAAGTTAGCACAAGTTAGATTATGTAGCGTGTAAGCATAGGGACCGATGACAGCTGTTTCCTCCCGTAGGAACTTAACACCAGCAATCACCACGGCTGCCATGACTACAGAAGGAGAACATCTACGTCAATGACCAGGCCGACAGGTCATAATTTTGTAAAAAAAATGAAAAACTGACACGAAGTAGGCTTGAAAACGGATCTCCCACTTCGCAGCCCAACACCGTGACTACACGGCCACGTCGCCACAGTTCGTGCAAATTGCTTGATGTTGCACATCTTGAGCTGGAACCGTTCACTGTTTCTATGTGGCTTCATTTTTCACGGTTCAGTACACCTTCTTCTTGGGTCATGCTTGAACTGGTTGCAGTTTTTGAAGGGCTGTCCACTAGGACATTTCACCACTAAATCTGAGGGCTTACGATGGGGAGTTTTCCTTGTCAGAAACTGAAAGCTGGGAAACAAAAATCCTTGCTATGGGATGCGTAATTCACACGAGTATACTCGATAGCTGTGAGTCACAAGTCTCAGAGATTAGCTCTTTCACAAGATCTTTGCTGAAAACTATACGATTAGTTAAAAGCGACCTGAATTGTTGAGACGAAGTACCCACTGATATTATTCAGTTGGAAAGCATAAAAACCGATGGCTACGTTTACCATTATTAGAAATGTATGGCCAACTTCGGACACACCTTCTCCTCCAGACATCATAATGACCGTGCGACTGAGCATTGCTCAGATTTGTTCATCTGCAGCCACTCGGTGAAGATCCATACACTGAACAGTATACAATCCTCCATCGCTACCACATTGTACTGGCAGTGTATTGAACATTCCTCGACCTTGTTCTATTTGTTTGGCTACTGGTGAGACCAAAGCTAATTCGTGCTCAGTGTTTCCTTCACGTTATGCCAGGCGTCGGGATATGGCTGGTGTATTTAGGTACCTTGCGGTTACGTTGAAAGCAAGTGGGTAGGGCAAGGCGGGGTCATGTGTTCGACTGATGACGAATCATAGGACTAATAAACAGAAGTGTGTTTATTCAGTACGTAGAGTACAGCAGCCGTAATGTTGTCTTGCGGCGATTAGCGCCCAGCTATGTACGCCGCTTCTGGTGTGTCGGTAGTGTGCTGAGTTCAACAAGCAGCCTTGAAAACACGGCCAGCTCACAGTGTTGTGTCGCCGAACAGGTGGCGGCGACGCAGAGTCACTCTGACAGCGCTCTAGCGAGTGAGGTGGAGATCCGGCCCCACGCAGAAGGCCAGCACTCGGCAATGACAGGCCTCGTAGAAAGAGGCCACACGGGCTAGTGCAGACGTGCGGCAGAGAGCAGGTAACCCCTATTACAGAAGGGAACCAGGGACCCCAGCGCAGGATGCAACGACAGTTGTCCACAGAGGCTAGCCTGCAGCAGTAGTGTGTTCAACAGAATATAAAGAACCACGCCACAAAGACTGATTCGCGCTCACTATACCACGCTTAACAAACAAGACACAGACTGCTGCAGCCTCGAGGGCACTGAACTAACCAGACTAACAGGCCACAAGACGGAAAAGGAGACGTTGCCAGAGGGCAAACACAGCCAGAGGCAGACAAATCACACAACAGAACTACACAACGGGAAAGACCTACTCAGGGCAAACTAAAGGTGACAAGAAGAGAGCACTGGGAGGAACACGTAGCAAAGCAATTACAAATTGACACCTAGGGTCAGCCACATAAAATAAAGGCCGAAAAAATAAAATCTCCCTCAGTTCCGGTCACCTTAAGCGAGGACGATGAACCTATGGGCTAAGGATGGAGAAACTTGGCACAATTTCCGCTTAATAATCTACTCCCAGACGATGATCCTATGACTGGCACAATACAACAAAGACTGAGAATGAACTATACAGGGAACACATAACTTAATGAATTACATACCCAGTTGCTAGGGAAGAGGTCTCATTGGCAATTGTCACTCTGAAGAAAAACTAACCTAAGGACATCACACATATCCATGCCCGAGGCAGGATTCGAACCTGCGACCGTAGCGGTCACGCGGTTCCAGACTGAAGCGCCTAGAACCGCACGGCCACACCGGCTGGCGAACCTTAGTCCCACAGACCTATAAGTCTCATAAACTCCCTAGCTAAGGCGCAGCAATGACTTCCACGTAACCACTTACAGGAACATAGAGAACTCTACGTCCTTAACCCATCAGTACACATTCAGAGTAGGAAAATCAATGGACAATGCAGTAAATACAGTGTTTAACATCATAGGGAACACTTAACTTTAGTATGCAATTGCTATCTTAATCGGTATTGTAGGCGGCTTCGACAGTCTCTGGTAGTTTGCACTGTTTGCTCGATTCCGTAACCTTCAGCTACCTGCTTCCCCCTGCAACTGTTTTTTCGATTATGATATCAGCAAGGCTCGATTTGTAAATCCACATTTTGAGACAACGCAATAGAGCCCCTCATGCATCTCATAGACGAGGACTGAAATACTGGCGGAGTCCTGGCATACGCCGATGACCTGTTAGTACTGGTTTCCGCAGACAATGTGTCGTCACTAAAGAGCAAAGCCAGTGGAATCATAAACACTATACAATATTATTGCAACATGAATAAACTAATAAGTTTAGCACACAAGATAGCATACATATTAGTGAAAGGCGCATTAAAGTGATGCCCATCGATTAAAATACGCAACATACACATTAAATGAGAAACAGCCACATAATACGAAAAACACCATTACATCCAACACATTCGCGTAACTACCAGCAAAGCAGAGAAAATAATCTACAAACTTGCACGCATAAACACTACACAGTACTCGTACATAGTACCAATCACACAAATCACAGCACACCACTGCGCTTTCTATGAATCGATCGGTGGTG
This sequence comes from Schistocerca piceifrons, assembly GCF_021461385.2. Taxonomy (NCBI): domain Eukaryota; kingdom Metazoa; phylum Arthropoda; class Insecta; order Orthoptera; family Acrididae; genus Schistocerca; species Schistocerca piceifrons. The sequence goes on from NC_060149.1 coordinate 8,137,703, forward strand.
AGCTTCGCAGTAAATGTATCGACACACAGAATTGCTTTTGTTAGCAATAGGACAGCAGTAAGACGTGGACATCGGACTCCTGAGGTTGTCGGGGCATGACGCAATAAGATATCGAGCTGCATGCTACTGACTTAACGCCGGCCGGGGTGGCCAAGCGGTTCAAGGCGCTACAGTCTGGAACCGTGCGACCGCTACGGTCGCAGGTTCGAATCCTGCCTCGGGCATAGAGGTGTGTGATGTCCTTAGGTTAGTTAGGTTTAAGTAGTTCTAAGTTATAGGGGACTGATGACCTTAGAAGTTTAGTCCCATAGTGCTCAGAGCAATTTGAACCATTTTACTGACTTAAGAGAGACGATATAAGTTTAAAATGGTTCAAATGGCTCTGAGCACTATGGGACTTAACGTCTGAGGTCATCAGTCCCCTAGAACGTAGAACTACTTAAACCTAACTAACCTAAGGACATCACACACATCCATGCCCGAGGCAGAAATCGAACCTGCGACCGTAGCGGTCACGCGGTCCCAGACTGAAGCGCCTAGAACTGCTCCGCCACACCGGCCGGCTAACAGGGGGAGACATCGAGCTCAAACATAAATGAATAATTGGCAGTCTGATGACCGGTAACGGAAGTGGTATCAAAGTGATAAAGGTAGTAGGGTGCACACACTTTTCCGATTTTCAGGGAACGGTTATGGGTGAGTCATGCCAATCCCAGCCGTGGCATGGTCCATTTCCAGTCTGGTCATGATCCATATCCAGCGCACCTACAACGCTTGTCCCTTTCTGTGGGTAGCAACTGCGAATGTGGTGCACACGGATCCTCTGAACACATCGTCCTGTACTGCGAGGGATACTCACATACACGTCGAAACATAACGGGAATCACAACCCGAACATCACGACACACACAGGGACTCAAACGAATGGAGACAAGTAAACGAACTAAGTTGTGCGCTCTTGAATTGTGCCCTTATGAAACCCTTTAAATAACATACGCCAAGCCTTATGAATAATTAATGATATACAAAACACAAATAAGTGACAGTTTTAAAAAGAGGATATATAGTAATAGTTCCACAGGACAAAGATAAAACCTGAGCACAGTGTTAAGATGCACTCCCAGTCATTTATTTAACTCAAAGACAAATTACGTTGAATGGTGACCTTACACATGTTAATTTTATGCACAATGAAAAAATATGAAATAAATGACCTAGATGAGCAAGCAGAGCGTTCGCAGGCAACGACGAATATAAGCCACAAGCATAGTGCAGTGCACCAGAATCAGAAACCTGTACCAAATCCTAAGACTCTGTCAGTTCACTCGAGTCTCTATCCATTAACTAATTCACTATACCATTGTTCAGAAACAAAATAATCTATACCAGCACTCATCGATCATACTCTCTCTAAGTGGCGAACTGTTGCACTGAAGAAACTACCAAGGATACTGCACAGAAATTTAATTTCTGTAATTTTTTTTATATTTATGGTACATAAAGTTCAGAACTCAAATACCAGTGTCCCAAAGCAGTTAGATGCAACTCTCAAAAATTCTCGAGAGAATCGACTTTGAAATTTTCCGAGCGTCGTTAATTCAGTAATTTACGGTCGATTTTGCCGCTGGGTCGTGTGGCTCTGTGGTAAGACGTTCGCCTGCAACGTGACTGGCCCAGCTTCGATTTTCGGTTAAGGTAAGTTTTTTAACAACGGTGCATGTTCTACAAGCATTTCCGTGGGTCGACCAGTTCGATTTACATGTGATGTAAGTTTTTAACAATGTTACATGTTTTACAAACATTCCCGTGAAGCATAAAATACGTAAACATGGGAAAAAAAGGAAATCCTTAGCGCTTGATACTGGTAAGCGCTGGTTCGAGTCTCGTTTCGGTATTTTTTCTCCTTTTTTTTTGCATCTTCTCTTCATCTAATACCTACGTCATTTATATGTAACCTGCATCAAACATACGAAAAATAACACAAATATATTTGTCACTTTTTTATGAAAAATGTACAATTTCTGAATACGCATCACACACAAAATATAAATTCGGAATTACCGATATTTTAGAAAATATCGTAATAAAGATCGTTTGGATGAAAAACATTAGAAATAATTTCCTTCATTTTTATGTTATTAACGATTCGCGGAAATGCTCGTAGGACATGCACCATTATCTAAAAATTTGCATCATCCAGGAATTGCACACAGGCCGCGCGAGCATTCTATCACAGAGCCATGTGGCTCATCCATAAATTAAGCCGGGAATTACATTATTAAAGACGCTCCGATAACTTCAACATCGATCTTTCTGGAGAATTGTTTAGAGTTCAGTGAACTGCTTTGGGCTATGGATGTTTGAGTTCTGAACTTGACGTACCAGAAACATAAAGCATTACAAAAATCCGACTGCTGTGCGGTCTGCTTGCGGCGGAACTGCTTCTGTGAGTTTCAGCGTCACTGAAGCAAGCTGCAAGTTGATATTGACCTACCTCAGATCGGCGTCTGCTCAGCGTCCCTTCTCTCTGCAACGTAAACACTTACAAGGTGATGAAAAAGCAGCGTTGATGAGAACAGCACCTAATATCTACAATTACTGAGGCCACGTAAATCTCGTTGTGATTGTTCCTGTAAATATTCATAATAAATTTTCGGGGGGAAAATGGAGTCCTGATCTTCATTGGAAGTTCGGAAATCTGATAAAAGTAGGTTTTTTTTCGTTGCTTAAACATGTGTCATTAGCCCATATTTAGTATGCAAAACTGCTATTATAAGTTCCCAGTTTATGTCACCCGTAAAGCAGCCAGAATTCTCCTAAGTCCATTCCGAGAATAATCACGCGAATATACAGTCACTTTCTAAATATGTCGTTGATTTCTTAGTTGAGTCATTCAGTGGATTTCTTTCACAGACCTTGCTCGCCAAATATATTCTGTAGTAGAACATAGAACATCGCCATGCGGAATTTTCTTAAGTCCAACAAGTCACACGCGTATATCTACCGAGCAAAATATCCCACGACTCTCAAACTTTTACAAATTGTTCGTAGCAACAAAAGCTACCATTACAAATCCATCAGAATGCGAAGCACCGAACATTTCTTCATCTTACACATTTTACGGACGGACACATTTAACATGACCTTCGCGTCTGAAAAGCTAGTCCACGAGTCTCTCAACGCCGTTGCTCACAGCGCATTTACTACTTGATAGAGCGTGGGAAAGACTTCACTCTGATTGGTTGATGAAATGAACAGCCAATCAGATCAATCTTTCAAGATCATAATCGTGCCTAAACTGTTCTGAGCCAGTCACTACATCAGATTCATTGGCGTCACTTCGACAAGCAGGTTATTACTATAACGCTTATTAACTGAAACTAAACAAAAGCCGGCCGGAGTGGCCGTGCGGTTCTAGGCGCTACATCTAGAACCGAGCGACCGCTACGGTTGCAGGTTCGAATCCTGCCTCGGGCATGGAAGTGTGTGATGTCCTTAGGTTAGTTAGGTTTAATTAGTTCTAAGTTCAAGGCGACTGATGACCTCAGAAGTTAAGTCGCGTAGTGCTCAGAGCCATTTGAACCATTGAACAAACAAAAATTAATCTTGAGATAATTTTAGGAAAACATTACTTTACAAATAACTATTCTGGCTGCCTTCTTACAAAAACAAGTAACCTTGGACATACGTCATCAGCAATGTGGGTACAAACATCTTTCCCACACTATGATTGCATAATGCATTACATGAAGTTACTCTGGAAGTTTAACGTATGTCCCACATACACTCTCTCACTCACTCTCATTTACTCCCACAACGACATAAGACACAAATAATAATTTTGTCTGAATTTTATATTACGAAAATGAAAATTAAAGTTTTAATATGATAATCTCAATTAATTAATTCTGCACGGCGAGAGTTCTGTTTATGATTGCAAATAATACCAAAACATAAACTATTATAGTTCCTAATCGAATTTAATTCCCTAAGTTTCGGTTTTTGGTATTTTAGGTAATTTTCTCTAATTTTGAAATTACCCCAGCCAGAAAGCTGAGATTTTGCAACCAGCTTATTTTTAATAACAAAAGGCTATATATTAAGTTTTATCAAAATTGCCTGAAATGACACAAGTAGCACTTCCAACGATCGTGCTAGCGACAGGTGCGAGTGAATCACGCTGAGATACAAGCGGCTGTCACCGCCACCGGCGCCAACGCTACGAGCCCGTACTGCATTAAAACACTATTGCGGATTGACTCGCGACGTTACATGCTTGTAAGCTCAGAATGTTTTCACGCCACGCTGTCACCTCAACATTCACGGTTCACAGGCCGTACTAATCCTATAAAGCTTACCTTACCAAACTCGAACATCGAAAGAGCTTACTCATCTAAGAGTAGCGACAAAAAGACGCTGACAAATTCTCTGCTCGCTTATTTATAAAAATTTGCCACATGACCGACTGAAGTTAGCATCTGCAAGTTTGACCACCATTCTTTTAGATATAAGTTTTTACTCAGTTCCAAGATGCTGGATGGCAATGGGCAGCAACTTACTATTACTGAGTGAAATTATAAAATGCCGAAGTTTCGAAGAAGTCTGTTTTTATTTAAATGGCGACCAGTTTCAGACTTAAGTCCATTATGGAGCCATCCTGTAGAACAGAGTGTACCATGTTACAATATCACATATATACAGTGCCGGCCGAAGTGGCCGCGCGGTTCTGGCGCTGCAGTCTGGAACCGCGAGACCGCTACGGTCGCAGGTTCGAATCCTGCCTCGGGCATGGATGTGTGTGATGTTCTTAATTTAGTTAGGTTTAACTAGTTCTAAGTTCTAGGGGACTAATGACCTCAGCAGTTGAGTCCCATAGTGCTCAGAGCCATTTGAACCATATATACAGTACATAAGTACAATCAAAATACAAATACATTTGACAAGATGATTATATACCACCTAAGTCCTATCATAACACCCTACTGTGTAGACCTCGCCACATTGCTCGAACAAGTGGCTAAGTGCCACGTACAATCTGCATACGACAGGCTAGTGTTGCGTTCATCAAAACAACGTTACGTGAGCACTCAACATCGTTAGGTAAACTCAGATAGGGGGCACTGAAAGGAGTGCGCCAAGAGGAGATAGTTTGTCTTAATTTACAAAATTACAGAATGGCGGTTACATAGGACCATAAATAATATCCATTTTAATTTGATGTCACAACATAGTCACAACACAAAAGATGAATGTACAAAAGAAATCTTGTCAAATATCCAAGTCATAATATAACAGGTAACAACTCCCAAAAAGAATTTTACGAACGCTTCTACGTCATACTTCGTAGCACTACCAGTGCCCAATCAGAACAACATTAAATGAATGTATAGTACATGATGATATATAGTCCAATGTATCTAATCACATAAGCTAAAGTGTCAAAAACCACTTAACCACGAGCATAACAACGCTCCATTACTTCTTATTGACAATAAAACATATTGCAATATATCCACTTTCATTCGAACTACACACATAACAGAACAAATTTATTGCATCACCCATTGCATTATAGTAATAAAACGTACAACATCATGCTTAAAGTCCATGCATACTGAACAGAACCACCCCTCTAGTAGTACACTACTAATAATCTTACGATCATTGCGAAAAACAGAATAGACGCGACCAAGTATTAAAAACGTACAAAGAATATCCTGGGATACTTTCACAGAGAACAGAACCCCTCTCACTGGTAAAACAACCTGATGTGCAACGTAAACAATGACAGGGGTGAAACCATTTACCATCTTCTACATCTACATCTACATCTGCATCTAAATAGATACTCCGCAAGCAGAACGGAGCGCGGCTGAGGGAACCCTGTACCACTACTAGTCACTTCCTTTCCTGTTCCACTCTCAGACAGAGCGAGAGAAAAGCGACTCTCTACATGCCACCATATGAGCCCTAATTTTTCGTTACTTATCTTCGTGATCCTTAAGCGTAATGTATGGGATCTTGCCCACTCATCGCTTACAGGGTGCCTAAGGGATGCTATACAACATTTCACACATAACATTAGTAGTTTTATTTCTATAAAGCACATTGAAATACTTAACTTTGGAGTTGCATCGGTGTCGAAAATGACATGCGAACAGTAATAGTCGTGTGGCCGAGCGGTTCTAGGCGCTTAAGTCTGGAACCGCGCGAACGCTACGGTCGCAGGTTCGAATCCTGCCTCGGGCATGGATGTGTGTGACGTCCTTAGGTTAGTTAGGTTTAAGTAATTCTAAGTTCTAGGGGACTGATGACCTCAGATGTTAAGTCCCATAGTGCTCAGAGCCATTTGAACCATTTTTGAACAGTAATAGTCTTTGCTATAGTCAAATTCCAGACAAGTAACTGATAAAGATGACAACTAATTCTTCTTTTAACATGCTCCGCAAAGACCTTTCACTAATGTCAGTGGCCGAGGCTACCAGGAGTGGCGCTAATATGCGCTTCTTCCAGGTGTCGCTCTTGGCGCGGCGCGGTCCAGTTCCGCGCACCATTGGCCGACGTTTCCTCACCACCTTCTCTGGTCTTTAGTTCGTCCTCTTCTTTCCAGCGCTTGTGGTTACGCCAGAACACATTCCATTTTGGCTGCAGTATAATCTTTCGGCAGTCGACTTCAAACGCCGGTTCTCTAAATTTTCTCAGTGTTGTTTCCCGAAAAGAACGTCGCCTTTCCTCCAGGGATTCCCATTTGAATTCCCGAAGCATCTCCGTAACACTTACATGTTGTTCCAACCTACACCTACTGGTAAAAAATCTAGCAGCTCGTTTCTGAATTACTTCGATGTCTTCCTTTAAGGGGAGTTGGAACGCCATATCGCAACAATGTTAAATTTAGTGACTTGGCTTCAGGAACCACTGTAGCAGTTGACACGAAACTTTTACAGGATATTAAACCGTATGTTCTGAGTCTACTAAACTATAATAAGTGCATTTCAGCCACTGCTTTCGGAAATACAATTTTTTAACTACACGGTTAAAATTTTGTGTACTTTTTTGTACGTTATCCTAAATAATTTAAATTATACATAGCATTATGTTCTTCTTTTAGTTCAGTAGACTCAGGATTTGTATGTTATTACTCCCTGAAAATTTGAATACTCTACTCGAAGTGGTTTCTGAGATTTAGAGAATAATACAATAGAAAATGTAAATTTTTAGGAACGGCTTCTAAAGTTTCAAAAGACTTACTTTTAGTCACTCAGAAGCACCCTGCACCATACTGTATATCTTGATCTTTCTCCAAGTCTTTTCTTCTTCTCTTCTTTCTGGATTCCTTAGCGGCCAACTGTGCTGCATACTCTGCTTTATCAATGCGAACTTTGTCCATCCGTTCAAGTTCTCTGATGCAGTTTGCTCCAGGATTTATTCTGAAATGCTGTAGCACTTTCATCCTACCAATGTTGCCACCATTAAAAACAATAACAGCATCACTGACTCCACTTTAGTGTCTGCATTCCAGCAAAAACGTTTTTTGGTAAGCGAGTCCATATAAGATTACCGAACGACTCATTAGGATTTTGAGTCTGACCATGCAGACACTTCTCCAGTAATTCAGGATTAGCCAAGTCTCTGTAAATATGTTTTATGATATCCACGACTGCTGCTGGGATGGAATGTTTATGGCTGTATAAACTGTTTGAGTACTGGGCAGTGCCGTAATTGCGCCATTACTCAGGTCCAGGAGGGCAAAGGTGGTGTACTGGTTTTTCATCAGTTGACAGTCTTTGGAAGAATGCAGCCCATACTGCCTTCTTCATTTTCAACAATTCGTCAGGATTATTGCTAATGGCCATCCCATAGCACTAATGCAGTTCATCAATCATTTTGTCTGTCATTTTTTCTCGGAGAAACGTTAGCACTTCGTCATACAACGTGTGTTTATACTATGAAAGGATACGATACTGTTTTGACAGTGCTACCAATACAAACACGTAATTTAACCTTTATAACACAGCAATACACAGCCTTCTATACAAAAAATAACGATTTTATTAGATCTTTAAGTAATGCACTAAATATTTTAACATTTTTAACCGGTGTAGATTATATTTAAAAAAAATAAAAAAGTACTTCCCATGTGAGCTTATAAGTGATATTTACATATCATTTTATTCAGGAAATTGCAAATGTTAAAATAAGATAAAAATCCGAAAATGTGAAAAAAATGTCCCGTTCTAACTCCCCTTAATCCACACCAGGTATGGGTTCCAAGCACTCGAGCAGTACTCAAGAGACCATTCGCCTTCCCTACCATACTTCTCACATGCTCGTTCCATTACATACCGCTTAGCAATGTTATGCCCAGATATTTAAACGACTTGACTGTGTCAAGCATAACACTACTGATACTGTATCCGAACATTAAATAGTTGTTTTTCCTAGTCATCCGCATTAACTTACATTTTTACGCATTTAGAGCGAGCTACCATTCATCACACTACCTAGAAATTTTGTGTAAGTCGCCTTGTATCTTCCTACTGTCAGTCAGCTTCGACACCTTACCGTACACCTCAGCAGCACCATCAGCGAACAACCGGAGACTGCTGCCCTCCCTGTCCGCCAAATCTTATGTATGCAGAGAACAACAGCGTTCCTGTCGCATTTCCCTGGGGCACTTCTGACGATACCCTCGTCTCTGTTGAACATTCGCCGTCGAGGACAACATACTGGGTGCTGTTACTTACGGAGTCTTCGAGCCACTCACGTATTTGTAAACTTATTCCATATGCTCGTAATTTTGTCAACAGCTTGTAGTGGAACACCATTTCAAATGCTTTCGGGAGATCTAGGAACATGGAATCTGCTGTTGCCCTTCATCCAATGTTCTCAGTACACCATGTGAGAAAAGGGCAAGCTGATTTTCGCACGAGCGATGCTTTCTAACACCACGCTGATTCGTGTACATAAGCTTCTCTGTCTCAAAAAATTTTACTATATTCGAATTGAGAAATGTTCAAGAAATATGCAGCAAACAGGAATATTGGCCTGTAATTTTGCGGTTTCGTTCTTTTATCCTTCCTATATACAGGACAGCGATTTTTTCCAATCGCTTGGGGCTTTGTGCTGGGCGAGACATTCACTATAAATGCAACCTAGGAAAGGTGCCAATGTCTTAGAGTACTCTTTGCAAAACCGAATTGGGATTCCTTCTGACCCTGGTAGTTTATTTGCTTTCAAAGCTGTCAGTTGTTTCTCTATGCCAGGAATGCTAATTACTATGTCGTTTATACAGAAGTCTGTCCGATAGTCAAATGAAGGTATGTTTGTACGATTCTCCTGTGTGAATGATTTCTTGACCGTGAAATTTAAAATTTCGAATTTCGTTTTCCTAAATTCAGTTGCAACACTAGAATGGTCAACAAGGAGTGAATGAACCCTTAGACCCGCTTAACGATTTCAATAAGTACAGAATTTTCTCGGGTCCTCTGTCAGATCTTTTTCTAAGGTATGATGGTGGTAGTTGTTGTATACTTCGCGCATAGATCTTTTCACAGACGCCCGATTCTCTCTCAACCATTGCCTGACGTCATTTGTGAGTTCTCTTTTGAATCGAGAGTGCAACGGCCTTTGCTTCCTCAGCATCTTCCGAATTTTGTAACTAAATCATGGTGGGTCTTTTACATCCTTCATCCACTTACTAGGCACATAATTCCCCAGGCCACGATTTACAACCTGCTTAAGCTTTGCCCGCAACTCCTCAATGTAAATCTTACTGGGACTAAGTGATGTAGAGTCACTTTCTAAGTGAGATGCTAACAACTGCTTATCTGCTCTATATAACAGAAACACTCTCCTACCCTTCTTGAACTTCCATAGGCATAATTGCTGTAATGACATCATGATCGCTAATCCCTGTTTCTGTACCGATATTTTCAACGACGTCTGGTCAATTTGTAGATACAAGGTCTAAGATATTACCACTGCTTGTGGGCTGCCGATCTAGCTGCTCAAGACAGTTTTCAGAAAACGTCTTCAAAATTATTTCACATGGCTGTCTGTCTGTATCCCACATCCCCCTGTGGGTCCGGGGGTTGGAATAGACCTGAGGTATTCCTGCCTGTTGTAAGAGGCGATTAAAAGGAGACTCACACGTTTAGGCCTTTATATAATGGTCCCTTGTCAGGCTTGACCTCCATTTTTCCAAATTTTCCCGAAGAGCGAGCCAGTTGGTGAAAGGCGCCTTACATGGTGCACCGTGTCCATCATGCGCTGACACCTCTCGTATGCTTCTTCGACGTGTATCTGCACTTCCGCTCATTCTCCAGCTGTTGCGCGAAGTCACGCTCCTGGGTACGTTTTCCTCCAGCCCCTGTGCAGTATCATTTTCTGTACTGACGATGATAATGGACCTGTTTGCTTGGTTGCACCTGATATCCAGCACGATAGCCAGTCCGTTGTGGTGGGGCCGCCATGTAGCCAACTGACCGCACAGGGATCGCTCTGCTGATGCCTGCGCCGTTAACCCCCCACGTATGCCAAGGAATAGGTGGCCATCACCCTGGGGCATCGGGCCTCCCGGCAGTGGCCATCCTGGCTGGTGGCCTTTTGCTGCAACTGGCTGCCGCCTGTGGGCAGAGCCATGGCCAGAGTGGGTGGCATCAGGGCGGATGACGGCGATGAAGCGTACCATGTCATCACTTGTGGTGATCACACTCCAGCAGTCTCTAAGCGTTCCAAGTCTCAGTACAACAGAAGGAAGTAGGACCCTAAATCATTCCTCTCCATGGCCACACCATGGGAGGAACGCCATGACAAGGATGCTAGTGAACCTTATTCGCCCCAGTACCTTGTATGTACGAGAGCTGATAGGGACTCCTTTGTTTCAATGAAGCCTCAGTTTTTTGTTGAGCATTTAGAGGACAAGTTTAGGGAGATGGAGGGCTTGTCCAAAATGCGGTCAGGGTCAGTCTTGATAAAAAAGGCATCCTCTGCCCAGTCACGGGCATTACTCGCTTGTGACAAGCTGGGGGATGTTTCTGTTACCATAACGCTGCATAAGAGCTTAAATATGGTCCAGGGTATTACACTACTGGCCATTAAAATTCCTACACCACGAAGATGACGTGCTACAGACGCGAAATTTAACCGACAGGAAGAAGATGCTGTGATATGCAAATGATTAGCTTTCCAGAGCATTCACACAAGGTCGGCGCCGGTGGCGACACCTACAACGTGCTGACATTAGGAACGTTTCCAACCGATTTCTCATACACAAACAGCAATTGCCTGGCGTTGCCTGGTGAAACGTTGTTGTGATGCCTCGTGTAAGGAGAAGAAACGCGTACCATCACGTTTCCGACTTTGATAAAGGTCGGATTGTAGCCCATCGCGATTGCGGTTTATCGTATCGCGACATTGCTGCTCGCGTTGGTCGAGATCCAATGACTGTTAGCAGAATATGGAATCGGTGGGTTCAGGAGGGTAATGAGGAACGCCGTGTTGGATCCCAACGGTCTCGTATCACTAGCAGTCGAGATGGTTCAAATGACTCTGAGCACTACGCGACTTAACTTCTGAGGTCATCAGTCGCCTTGAACTTAGAACTAATTAAACCTGACTAACCTAAAGACATCACACACATCCATGCCCGAGGTAGGATTCGAACCTGCGATCGTAGCGATCGCTCGGTTCCAGACTGTAGCGCCTAGAACCGCACGACCACTCCGGCCGGCGCAGTCGAGATGATAAGCATCTTATCCGCATGGCTGTAACGGATCGTGCAGCCACGTCTCGATCCTTGAGTCAACATATGGGGACCTTTGCAAGACAACAACAATCTGCACGAACAGGTCAGTGACGTTTGCAGCAGCGTGGACTATCAGCTCGGAGACCACGGCTGCGGTTACCCTTGACGCTGCATCACAGACAGGAACGCCTGCGATGCTGTACTCAACGACGAACCTGGGTGCACGAATGGCAAAACGTCATTTTTTTGGATGAATCCAGGTTCTGTTTACAGCATCATGATGGTCGCATCCGTGTTTGGCGACATCGTGGTGAACGCACATTGGAAGTGTGTATTCGTCATCGCCATACTGGCGCATCACCCGGCGTGGTGGTACGGGGTGCCATCGGTTACACGTCTCGGTTGCCTCTTGTTCACATTGACGGCACTTTCAACAGTAGACGTTACTTTTCAGATGTGTTACGACCCGTGGCTCTACCCTTCATTCGATCCATGCGAAACCCTACATTTCAAGAGGATAATGAACGACCGCATGTTGCAGACATGTACGGGCCTTTCTGGATGCAGGAAATGTTCGACTGCTGCCCTGGCCAGCACATTCTCCAGATATCTCACCAATTGAAAACGTCTGGTCAATGGTGGCCGAGCAATAGGCTCATCACAATACGCCAGTCACTACTCTTGATGAACTGTGCTTTCATGTTGAAGCTGCATGGGGAGCTGTACATGTACACGCCATCCAAGCTCTGTTTGACTCAATGCCCAGGCGTATCAAGGCCGTTATTATAGCCAGAGGTGGTTGTTCTGGGTACTGAATTCTCAGGATCTATGTATCCACATTGCGTCAAAATGTTATCACATGTCAGTTCTGGTATAATATATTTGTCCAATAAATACCTGTTTTCTCATCTGCATTTCTTCTTGGTGTAGCAATTTTAATGGCCAGTAGTGTATATTCCGCAGGGACCTCCTTTTGCAGTCTGATGACAAGCTGCACGCCAACTTAGGGCGATGAGGAGTTCATTTCATCCAGCGCATACATAGGGGTCTGAGGGATAACAAGGTTGCCGCTGGTGCCTTCATCTTGGCGTCGAGGGTGACACACTGCACGAGAATGTCAAGGTGATGGTCTACCACTGTGATTCCAAGCCATATATGCATCCCCAAATGCAGTGCTTTAAGCGCTGGAAGTTCAGCCATATGTCGTCCTGCTGTACTTCAAGCGTCACATGTCGAGATTGTGGACGTCCTTCACATCCCAATATTCCATGTGCCCCGCCTCCCATCTGTGTCAACTGCAGCGAGCATCAATCCCCTTGCTTGCCAAACTGCAGGATTTTGCAGCAAGAAAGGAAAATCATGGCATATAAGACCCTGGACCGACTGACCTGCTCTGAGGGTAAGAGGAAATTTCAGTGCCTCCATCTTGTGGCTATGACCTCCTCTTACGCCACTACGAGAATAGTTGTTGCCCCATCAGTTCCACAAATTGCAGTCGGCTCTCAGAGCTGGAAGACTACTCGTGCACCCTTGATGTTGGGGGCCACTTCCGTCCCTGTTGCTCCAGCACCACCTACCTCAGGAGCACTGCCCCCCCCCCCCCAACCATCGGGGACACCAGTTCGTACTTCTCAGCTGGAGAAGCGTAAGTGTTCTTCGGCTCCTCTCATTAGGAAGGGGTCCCTTGGGTCACTCCCTTCCCAGGTTTCTGCTAGTGGGTAAGATGACACCTGCCAGTGGCTGAAGTGCCCAAAAGCAGCTGGTCATAGGGCTTCACGATCATCCTCAGTTCCTGTGAATGAATAACTGAAGCCCTCCCAGACAGAGAAACCCAAGGAGCAGTGAGAGAAACCCAAAAAGAAGATTCCCAATACCAAGGGAATTGCGGTGGCACCCACGCCACTGCTACCTACAAGCTCTGCATGGGACCTAGATCTTGCTGGACCCTCAGAAACGATGGATATAGACTGCTCAGGAAATAAGTCGGTAGCGGCAGCTGACCCTGAAGCATAAACTCCCTCACTGAATGTTCCATGCCTTCCCAGCCTCATGATAACATTATTCTCCAGTGGAATTGTGGTGGTTTTTTCTACCATCTGGCTGAGCTACGGCAGTTGTTAAGCTTTACACCTGCTTTCCGCATTGCCCTCCAGGAAAACTGGTTCCTGGCAATGCAGTCCCCTGGGATATTACAAGAACCATAGTGAATATAATACAGTGTCAGGTGGAGTTTGCGTCTATGTCCTGAACTCAGTATGTAGTGAGCCTGTGTCCTGTCAAACCCCTCTTGAAGCTGTGGCTGTCAGGATATGGACGACACAGGAAATAACTGTCTGCAACATATATCTTCCTCCAGATGGTGCAGTACCCATGAACACATTGGCTGCACTGATTGCTCAACTCGCTCAACCTTTCCTACCTTTGGGAGATTTTAATGATCATAACCCATTGTGGGGTGGCATCGTGCTTACTGGCCGAGTTACAGATGTCGAAACATTACTGTCTCAGCTCGACCTCTGCCTCTTAAATATTGTGGCCACCACACATTTCATTGTGGCTCATGGTAGTTACTTGGCCAATGATTTATCACCTTTCAGCCCAGGACTTCTCCCATCTATCCACTGGAGAGCACATGACGACCTGTGTGGTAGTGGCCACTTCCCCATCTTCCTGTCACTCCCGCCTCCTTTTCCCACCGATGGCGGTTCATCTCCCGCATCGCCAGCCTAAGTCAGGCCTTCCTATTGCAGTTCGTGTCCAATCCTTTGTTTCCGAACTGGAGTCCTTGCTTTACCACCTAAACTTGAGGTTCATTCACATACACCTCCATGGTGTACACCTAGGCCGCGGCTTCATCTGGACCTTTCACATGGCCCTAAGGACTCAGTTAACCCCGCGGCTCTCCACTGCCACTTCCTCTCAATTCTTGACTTGTACCGAGGCCTTGAAGTGGTTCACACCGATGGCCCGATGGCTGATGATCACGTCGGTTTCGTATATGAACGTGGAGAACATACTGAACAGCACTCCTTGCCCGATGGCTGCAATGTTTTCGCTGCCGAATTGGTGGCTATATCTTGTGCTCTTAAGCACATCCGTTCATGCCTTGGGGAGTCTTTTCTTCAGTGTACTGACTCCTTGAGAAGCCTACAAGCTACCGACCAGTGCTACCCTCATCATCCTTTGGTAACGACCATCCAGGAGTCCATCTACGCCCTGGAACGGTCCAGTCGCTCAGTGGTGTTTGTCTGGACCCCAGGTCACGTCAGAATCCCAGGCAACGAACTTGCCGACTGGCTGGACAAACAGGCTAGTGGAAACCGCTTATGGAGAACGGCTTCTCTGCAACTGTCCTGCGTTCAGTACTACGCCGCAAGGTCTTGCGGCTCTGGGAGACGGAATGGCATTACCTCAGTACGCACAGCAAACAGCGTGTTATTAAGAGACTATGAATGTGTGGAAGACGTCCACGCGGGCCTCTCGTAGTGACTGTGATTCTCTGTCAGCTCTGCATGGGCCGTGCTTGGGTGACGTATGGCTACTTCCTGTTCCGTGATGACCCACCGCAGTGTCGGTGTGGCGCCCGGCTGACAGTGGCCCATATCTTAGTGAGCTGTCCTACTTTGGTTTCCCTGCGACAGACTCTTCAGTTACCGGACTCGTTGCCATTAATTGTAGTTGACAACGCCTCATCGGCTAATTTAGTTTTATACTTTATAAGTGATAGTGGGTTTTATCATTCTATATAAGTTTACGCACATGTCCTTTGCCCTTTTGTGTTCTACACTCTAATGCTTTTGGGCTGGATGTTTTAATGTGTTGCAGAGTGGCTGGCTTTTCCTTTTTATTCTCGTGTTCGGATAGTCACAGTTATCTGCTCTTTGTTTTTATCCCTTCTAGCTGTTTCTAGCTTTTCTCTGTGGTTTTCTTTTCCTGTTTTGTCCATAGTAATGTTGGTTGCCCTTCTGTCGTTCTTCTGGTTCTTCCATTCTTCTGTTGTTGTGCTGTAGGTCTCCTTTCTTTTCTTCTTTCCCTTATGTAATTATTTTACCAGGAACAAGGGGCTGATGACCTCGCAGTTTGGTCATTTCCCCCGGCGGCGCGGCACGTTTCTTCTTACCGTCTCGCTAGTGTCCAGCAGTGTTCATTTGTCTAGCTAAAAGCTGTAGTAGAAAGTACTAGACCACTACTGTCTATTGCAGGTCGCAACATACATAGAATTTTCCGGTAAACGGGATGTGGCTAGCTACTGAAATAAAAGTTTTAACTTGGCAATGTAAATTTTCAGATGTATTTTTACGATAAAGATCACTGTTAATACTGCGAAGTCCGTACTAATTGGCAACACAATGTAAAGTTCACACGCACACCACAATCACACACGTAGCCAGTTTATGGTATTTACACCCGCTATCGAAGTTAACAGAGTTCACCGGATCGTTTAGTTATGAAAATGCTCGCTCAGATGTTGTGCACTCTGCTCTACACGTAATACCTGTTCCAGTATTAGATCGCACAACACGCCACGTGGTTTTAACTAACAGTCAGAAGCAATAATTTTGATATTCCGTCCGAAATTCCACACGACTTCCACTATACCGTTCACTTAAATACACTTTGTACTACTTCGCGAACTGATAATAAGCATTTTTCCGCGATTTTAGAGTACTTTCATCGGAGCTGCTTTCAATGAGATGTTACTAGTTCGAACCCTCAGCCCCGACCCCACTAGATCACACCAAAGGCTTTTTTCCCAGCATAGACTGGCGCGAGCCTGCATTTTTCTGATTGGCTGATATCACAAACAGCAAATCAGGTTGTAGTATTATCCCGCGCTAAACCGCGCTTTACTTCAATGACCAATCATAGTAAAACATTTCTGTCTATGGCAATTGCTAAATAAATAAATTTAGAAACGTATCAAATATAAAATTACTCCTACTGAAATTACCGATTAATTTGTTTTCTACTCACGATTTATTAGTACCATAAACTGACTGCACATTTAACTATAGTAACCGGTACTTCGTGAATAAACAAAACAATTTTCATTTACTTCTGTTCTTCTTCACTCATACAACACTCACACTGCTAATTACTACACATATAAAACAATTATTATTATGCAAATACATTAAATGTTAATCAAACATAACTTTACAGCATTGTTTTGACTACGACTGCTAGCACTGTCCGTCAACTGCTGACCTCTGCCGCCTACTAGTACAACTACGTACAGCTCTGTAACTCAGGTCCTTGTCAGCTGGTGACATCTGTCGATGACTCATGCCCGTAACGATATCGTCCTAACAAGTGACAGGAGCGATGCGAAGGCGCTACGCCTAACCCCCTGATTTAAACCAACCAACCAACCTGTCACTCCCACGGCGTCATAACCACGGACGCCTACCCAGATGGGCCTTCTGCAAGGCAGACCGGGAAGCCTTCACCTCGGCTGCCACCGCTGAATCTCCCCCACATGGTGTCATCGATTTTGGGGTGGGGCAAGCAACTACAACGATCGTTTCCGCGGCGGAAAATGCGATCCCTCGTTCTTTGGGGTTCAAAAATGGCTCTGAGAACTATGGGACTTAACTTCTGTGGTCATCAGTCCCCTAGAACTTAGAACTACTTAAACCTAACTCACCTAAGGACATCACACACATCCATGCCCGAGGCAGGATTCGAACCTGCGACCGTAGCAGTCGCGCGGTTCCGGACTGAGCGCCTTAACCGCGAGACCACCGCGGCCGGCGTTCTTTGGGGTGCCCTCGGCAAAAATCGGTACTTTGGTGGTCGCCGGAAGTCTCTGAGGCAATTAAAGAGCGTCGGCGAGGTCTACAGCGACATAAGTGGCATCCTTCTGAAGAGCACCTAATAGTCTTTAAATGGCTCCATGCCCGCGTTCGCCAGCATATCACAAGGCGGAAACAGGACTGTTGGGAGAGGTATGTCTCGACCATTGGGTGCCATACGTCATCTTCCCAAGCCTGGATGAAGATCAGACTTGTTTTTGGGTACCAGACCCCCAACAGGTGTTCCTGGCGTTACCATCGGTGTCGTGTAATCTACTGACGCAAATACGATTGCCGAGCACGTTGCTGAGCATTATGCTCGAACCTCTGCATCAGAGAATTACCCACCAGCCTTTCGCATTCTCAAACGGCGGATGGAAGGAAAAGTCCTTCGTTCACGACACACCACAGTGAACCCTATAACACCCTATTTACAGAACGGTAGATCCTTACTGCTCTTGTACATTGCCCCGACACAGCTCCTGGGCCAGATAGGATTCACAGCCAAATGCTTAAACATCTCTCGTCTGGCTACAAGCGACATCTCCTCGTCATCTTCAAATGGATCTGGTGCGATGGCGTTTTTCCAACGCAATGGCGGGAGAGCACCATCATACTAGTGGTCAGACCCGTCAAAAACCCGTTTGATGTGAATAGCTATCGAGTCATCACCCTCACTAGCGTTTTTTGTAAGCTGCTTGAACGTATAGTGTGTTGACGGTTCGGTTGCGTCCTGGAGTCACGTGGCCTACTGGCTCCATGCCACGGCGGTTTCCGCCAGGGTCACTCTACCACTGATAATCTTGTGTCCCTCGAGTCTGCCATCCGAACAGCCTTTTCCACACGCCAACAGCTTGTTACCGTCTTTTTTGATTTACGAAAAGCGTATCACACCACCTGGCGACGTCATATCCTTCCCACATTATACGATTGGGGTCTACCCGTCAAAAACCCGTTTGATGTGAATAGCTATCGAGTCATCACCCTCACTAGCGTTTTTTGTAAGCTGCTTGAACGTATAGTGTGTTGACGGTTCGGTTGCGTCCTGGAGTCACGTGGCCTACTGGCTCCATGCCACGGCGGTTTCCGCCAGGGTCACTCTACCACTGATAATCTTGTGTCCCTCGAGTCTGCCATCCGAACAGCCTTTTCCACACGCCAACAGCTTGTTACCGTCTTTTTTGATTTACGAAAAGCGTATCACACCACCTGGCGACGTCATATCCTTCCCACATTATACGATTGGGGTCTCTGAGGCCGCTCCCGATTTTTATCAGCCGGCCGCTGTGTCTGAGCGGTTCTAGGCGCTTCAGTCCGGAACCGCGTTGCTGCTGCGGTCGCAGGTTCGAATCCTGCCTCGGGCATGGATGTGTGTGATGTCCTTAAGTTAGTTAGGTTTAAGTAGTTCAACGTCTAGGGGACTGATGACCTCAGATGTTAAGTCCATAGTGCTTAGAGCCATCTGAACCATTTGAACCGATTTTTATCCAAACTTTCCTGTCGTTTCGTACTTTCCGTGTCCAAGTTGGTGCCTCCCATAGTTCCCCGCATATCCACGAGAATGGAGTCCCGCAGGGCTCTGTATTGAGTGTATCTCTATTTTTAGTGGCCATTAACGGTCTTGCAGCAGCTGTAGGGCCGTCTGTCGCACCTTCTCTGCATGCAGACGACTTCTGCATTTCGTACTGGTCCTTGTCCACCAGTTCTGGTGTTGTTGAGCGGCGCCCACTGGGAGCCATCCATAAGGCGCAGTCATGGGCTTTAGCCCATGAATTCCAGTTTTCGGCCTCAAAGTCGTGCGTTATGCACTTCTGTCAGCGTCGCTCCGTTCATCCGGAACCAGACCTATACCTTAATGACGATCCACTCACTGTAGTGGAGACATATCGATTCTTACGACTGGTTTTCGACGCCCGATTGACTTGACTTCCTCATCTTTGTCGGCTTAAGCGGAAGTGCTGGCAGCACCTCAATGCGCCTTGCTGCCTGAGCAGCGCAAACTGGGGTGCAGATCGCTCTACGATGCTGCAGCTCTACAGAGCCCTTGTTCAATCCCGCCTTGATTATGTGAGTCTGATTTATGGTTCGGCAGCACCCTCAGCGTTGCGTTTACTCGACCCAGTTCGACTAGCGACGGGATCTTTTAGGTGACCAGCGCCCTGGTGGAGGCTGCGGTCCCTCCATTGAAGGTTACGTGTGCACAAGTGCTCGCCCGTTACGTTTCACACGTTCGTAGTTCTGCTGCGCATCCGAATTACCGTCTCCTTTTCCCACCCACCGTGGTTCATCTCCCGCAGCGGCGGCCCAGGTCAGGGCTTACAATTGCAGTTCGCGTCCGATCCCTTCTATCCGAACTCCGGTCCTTGCATTTACCACCTATACTTGAAGTCCGTTCACGTATTCCTCCATGGTGTACACCCAGGCTGCGGCTTCGCCTGGGCCTATCACATGGAACTAAGGACTCAGTTAACCCTGCGGCTCTCCGCTGCCACTTCCTCTCGATTCTTGACATGTACAGAGGCCACGAAGTGGTTTGCATCGACGGGTCGATGGCTGATGGTCACGTCGGCTTCGCGTATGTCCATTGAGGACATACTGAAAAGCATTCCTTGCTCGATGGCTGCAGTGTTTTCACTGCAGAACAGGTGGCTATATCTCTTGCTCTTGAGCACATCAGTTCATGCTTTGGGGAGTCGTTTCTTCTTTGTACTGACTCCTCGATTAGCCTACAAGCTATCGTCCAGTAGTACCGTCGTCATCCTTTGGTAATGACCATCCAGAAGTCCATCTATGGCCTAAAATGGTGCCGACCGCGGTGGCCGAGCGGTTCTACGCGCTACAATCTGGAACCGCGAGACCGCTATGGTCACAGGTTCGAATCCTGCCTCGGGCATGGATGTGTGTGACGTCCTTAGGTTAATTAGGTTTAAGTAGTTCTAAGTTCTAGGGGACTGATGACCTCAGCAGTTAAGTCCCATAGTGCTTAGAGCCATTTGAACCACTTGAACCTAGAATGGTCCAGTCGTGCAGTGGTGTTTGTCTGGACCCCAGGTCACGTCGGAATCCCGGGCAACGAACTTGCCGACAGGGTGGCCAAACAGGCTACGGAACTGCGTGTCATTAAGGAGACTACCATTGCGTGGAAGTCTTCCATGCTGGGAATCAGTTGTCGTCTGCCGGCTCAGCATGGACCATACGTGGCTAACTGATAGTTACCTCCTCCGTCACGAGGCCCACCTCGGTGCTGCTCACAAATGACGGTCATCCACCTCTTGCTGGACTGCCCACTTTTAGCCGCTATGCGGCGGACTTTATCCTTCTCAGGAACCTGCTTTCAGTGTTATGCGACACTGTCCCAACAGCAGCTTTAGTTTTACGTTTTATTCGTGAGGGTGGTTTTTATCATTTGATGCAAGATTTCGCACATGTCTTTTGTCCCTGTGTGTCCTTCACCCTAGCGCTTTTAGGGTGGAGGTTTTAATGTGTTGCAGAGTGGCTGGCTTCTCCTTTGTATTCCCGAGCTTGGCCAGCCACTGTAATCTGCTTTCTTGTTTTACTCTCTTCTAACTGTTTCTTGAGTCTCTCTGTTGTTTTCTTGCCCTCTTTTGTTCCTTTTAGTGTTTGTTACCTTTCCTTTGTTCTTGTGGTTTTTCCTTTCTTTCCGTTTTGTGTTGTTCATCTCGTTGCTTTTATTCTCCCCCTTGTGGCATTGTCTTATCCGGAACAAGGGACCGATGACCAAGCAGTTTGGTCCCTTACCCCCTCTTTTAAACCAACCAACCAACCAACCAACCAACCGTACCCCCCCCCCCCCCCTCAATGAATCCATAGCCACCCAGTCTACACTTGGTCGTCTAAAGTCGGCTCCAACTAGTATGTGGATATTTAAGTACTAGTGACCGTAGACTTTCTTTGGATGACTCTAGAGTTGTCACAGCGGAATGGGGTGGCCGGTAAAAACATCCATCAACTTGGTTTCACCTACACTTGTTATACGCGTACACATAACGTCACTGTCACACCCACCTTCGACATCAATAGAGACAATATTTCTGTCAAATGCAATGAACACTTCTCTTTGTACGGCCTATAATCTGTCTTTTCGATATACGTTCCACGACTCGCAAAATATCTCAGAGCTTTCCACTTTGGCTTTCAACCAGGTCACAGTTCCAAGGATAACTTCAGAGCAAGAGGTTTCCCGGAGGGCACTAAATTCGGAACTTTATTACGAACAATTCAACAGTTTACTGATGAAATTTTGACAGCAGAAGTGTGTTTTCTCTTAACTCAGTCTGGCTTCCCATGCTGCGTATCGACTGGCGAGTGTTCATCGGAGCACCTCAAACTACCATCTAGCCTAAAGAACCCTTATGTTCACTCCACAAGTACTCTGGTACCGGAGTAGCTGCTTCCTTTGTTTACTTCACCCCTGACCAATCAAGAGGAGTCCTGCAAATCCCCAAACAATAACGCAGCTCTAGAAATTTGTAGCCAAGATCGTCACAGAGTCGATGAAGCCCTCGGTTGAGACCCTCCACTAAGCTCCACATCAAAGGACCCCGATCAACTCTGGGAACAATGCTGCAGATTGCGAGCTATGCTTGCACCCCGTGGACGAGGCGAGCAGTCTTCACCACCTCCGACAGCTGCCTGTATGAACTGTGGATGGCCTCAGAACCCATGTAACAGGCGTCGTTGGTGCCGACGTGAGCCAAAACTTGCAGAAGGCTGCGCCCTGTACGCTCGATAGCCGCAGCCGAGGCCGCCTCCACATCTCGGATGAGAGCCCTCTGCAGACATACCGACTGCACATTGGCTTTCTTTCTAGTCATGAACTCTATCTGCCTAAGGGGTTCCATAACGCGCCCAACATTGGAGCTCCCGATAACAAGTGAACCCCTCCCTGAGTGTGCCTGCTCGGACGCTGGTGAAGGAGCGGCCAGCTGTTCACTCACAGGGTGAATGGTTGTGGCCAGCCAGTTAGTCTCCACATTGGTCCTCCGTCTTGAGCGACGCGAACGCGTTACCACCCGCCACTCATCCTGCTGTGAGGACGTTTTCACCTAGCCTGGTACACTGGAAGTTGTCTCTTTTAAAGGCATGCGAAAACTTCTAATTAAACCACCATCCTGGGGAAGGAGAGAGGAGAATGGAAGAAGGGCAAGCGAAAAGATAGAAGTGGGGGAGGCAGAACCGGGGAAAGAACTGAAGGGATGGGGTGAAGTTAGTTGAGAGAGGGGGATGTGGGAGAGATTATATGAATACTGCAAGATAAATTAAAAGGGTCAGTCCAATTCTTGTGAACGTTGGTTTCCCAGTATCAGATAAAATCTGACTTATCGTTCTCGTAAGTTAGACCACGTACAGCAACGTAGAAAGACGATTTCCGTATAATAATTGCTTTAATCTTAAATATATGTTTGTGGGTGGGGTCCGCCGTCAGCAAATTCTTTCTTTTTATTTCTTAATTAAATCTTTTGCGTGTCACATATGCCAAATATGTTCCTTATACATGTCTGGATTATTGTAAATGAATATTAATTCATTACAGTAAAATACTGCCACGTAATTAACCTCAAGTAATAGTTTCATACATCGCATAACCAGAACCGCAATCGCTAGTTAAGTGTGCAGCTTTATTCTCTTGCCGCTTCCCTTACATTAACTCAAGTAACTGTTTTACAAATATTGATTGGCAATTTTTCTTATTGAATAAATATAAACAGCTATAAACAATGGTATAAATAATTCATTCTGAATTTAATCTTTAGTGTACATGTGCATAACTCTTTTTGGCAGTTAGTAAACAATGATTTAGTAATTTATTTCTAAAAAATAATTGGTTTGTTTATCGGTATGTTAAGTATGCTCATTTTGTAGCTGACTTCAGTTACTATCTGATGGTGTACCATATGCAAGTGTAGTATGTCCGTAACTTTGTTGCTGTAATTACAAACAATTTTATACACAAACGTTAATAACGTTGTTAATATTTGTTGTACATTTTTGATTTTATTGTAATTGTTTCTTTATTACGACTTCAGTGTTGTACTCAGCTTTGTTGTAGTTTTTATGGGAGCAAGTTTAGTATTTTGGTGAATGATTGAGACTTTAAACAATGGCGCAATCCAACACTGACCAAGTTAGCTCGTGCCTCACAAGCAGGCGGCAGTACGGTGTACATAGTGAGATGGGATTCCCAGCTCGCTACAGCGCAGTGTCGCCCCATCCTCTCTTTCCCAGCACGCAAACTACCCCAGCTGCCTAATTCCGCTGCCTCGCTGCAACACGTTTGCTACTTGCCGTTCATCTCAGCCTTTATTTCAGTAGTTAATTCACATATATGAGACATACCGATTGTAGTCTCACGAGGAACATTCATCTGATGAACAGAATGCAGTATGTGGTTGAACTCTAACGATATGAAGCTTTGGTGAGCTTTCTGGATACAATGGTACAGGGTCTCCAAAACATCGGCCACGTGGTTGTCCTCGCACAGGATGCACCGTGTGACTGGAGCTTGTTTATCTCTGACTTCAATGCATCCAATCAGATCACTGCGCCTTAGCGAGGACATATAATTCCTGTAAATAAACATGGAAAGAAATAAGACGTCAGAGGCTATCAGTACTGTAATTTGGAACCTACTCCCCTGTAAGATCGCGGTTCACTAATAGAATGTGAGGCGGCCAATAGGTAACATCAATAATAAGGATGTATTTCAGTTACGCTAACGTCTCCAGTTAGATCCAGAGTATAAGCGTTAAAGACTCATCCACTTGTTTCTGCAGCTCAACATCAGAAGGTGATGTGTCTCACGTATTCCTGTCTTGTGAATATTATCACGCGCAGGAAGTAACTTTCAGCAAGGGGCTAAGCGCGAATGAATCACCAGTTTATTATTACCATCACAACTATCCTCGCATAGGAAAATTAAATACCTTAAAAGTCCCCGATTATTTTGTAAGAGATTATAACTTACACGCGCAGGGTTATTCGTAAGCAACCCTGGGGTTTTACAAGGCGCCATTTGCGATGTGGATATCGTCAATCGTGTGTGCAATTAGTCGCTAAAATACCAGGAACACGCGACAGTAGCCCGCTTTAGAAACTTGTTTATTCTGTTGCCTATCTCCAAACGCGAACTACGAGGGCTGTTTGGAAAGTAAGGTCCGCTCGAGCGTGAAATGAAAACCACAGTGAAAATCCGATGTAGCTTCGCGCGGCTTGTTACACAGTGCCTCTAGTATGCCCGTCCATAGCTTCATGTCACTCTTTTCAGTTCTGAGCACATAATGAGCGCGTGAAAATGTCTACATAGATAGTTTCTCCCGCCAAGTATGTGGACCTATTGAGAGATTTCGCCTGATGTCACGCAGCCCACATAACTTAAGTGCCATGCGTTTCCTTCTTCGTGACAATGCTCGGCCGCACTGTGCAGAGGCAATGAAGATGCTTCTGCAGCGTTTTCGGTGGGAACTGTTTAATCACCCACTATACTTCCAGTAACTGGCTCGTCCTGAGTTTCGTCTCTGCTCACATGAAACGCTGGCTATGAAGGCAACATTGTGACACAAACAACGAGCTGTAGACCAGCGTAGACAATTGGCGGTAAACACAGGCGGCTGCTTTTTATTACGAGGGTATTCGAAAGTTGGTGCAAATGTCTAAGTCGGAGCGGCGACTTTGTGGAGAAATAGGTGGAAGGTGTAGCTAACTGTTGCAAATAAAGGGTTTTTTGTCAATGGTTTCCACTTCGCGACCGGTAAGACTTCACCCGAATCCCCTTGTACTTCGATGTGACAATGAGGAGCAGATGATTTTCCTACATGTTCTGACACGTTTTCCCCCCAAGTGCAGCAAAACCATGGGGCGTGTTACGAATCGAAGGTTGGAGAGATGCTCTGCCCACCGACACATCTCATGTTTCTGCATGTCTTGTAGTTCTTACAGTCACCCAGGAGGTATTTATGAATAAACCTGTGTAATTGTCATATACCACGTGCTTTGGATTTACCTTCATAAATATTTTATTATAATCAGATGCCCTCCCAATGTAAGATGGTACTCTCTCCATGGTACGTACACCAGCTTGCAATAAAAGTTAATATAAAAACTTGTAACAATCAAGAAAACATCTAAATCTAACATTCTCTGACCCAAGGATGGACTTTATCTTTTAGATTCGTTGACCATCTAGTTCGTCGGATCTTATTCATTTAGATTTTTGTCTTTCCAGAGAGATGAAAAGAAACCTCAGAAAGAAAAAGTATCGACGTGAAGAATTATTAATAGCTTACGTTACGAATAGTGCTCCTTGTAACATTATAATTAACGTTTTAGTGTAAACGTGTGGTACTTTTGAGAATTTAATTTCAACTGTTATAGATTTTTGCGTGAAGGAAATAGTCTGTGAGCTTTCACCATTTTCTTTGTCTGTTTTATACATTATATTAAGATTAGGACCCTCTTCTATAAAAGAGCTTTTTTAATTCAGACTCAAACGTTTCAATAAAATTTCGTTTCCATTTACTGCTAGTCATAAAAACGTGATCAGTGGGTATGTGACAGGCTACCAGTCCACAGGTCCGTACTTCGGTTCTCAGTCGGTATTACGAGTCTTTTCTGACGCTTCTTTCATCTCTGACAATGATATGTTAACGAGAAAAATGTCACATTGCACAGTTCAGCTGCAGGTCTCCCTATGACTGGTTGGATAATTCAGTTCAAAAGTCTGGGAAAGGTAGGAGTTACTGCTTCCACTGGAACCATGCGTAGTAAACGCTGCGCTTTTAGAACCAAAAGTATAACGTATTTTCAGTCTAAAAGTTAGGAAATACGATTTATTTCGGTGGCGAGCTTCAGTGACACTGAAAAAATTTTAATATTGGACACGTTTTTTCAGTGGAAGCTCATATATTAAAATCTGGGTAGACATTTTCTTGCCGCTGTAACTATCCCGTCAAGCATCAATTACTCATATCATTCGAAATATAACAGATTTTAACAAATTCTTTGTAATACACTCCTGGAAATTGAAATAAGAACACCGTGAATTAATTGTCCCAGGAAGGGGAAACTTTATTGACACATTCCTGGGGTCAGATACATCACATGATCACACTGACAGAACCACAGGCACATAGACACAGGCAACAGAGCATGCACAATGTCGGCACTAGTACAGTGTATATCCACCTTTCGCAGCAATGCAGGCTGCTATTCTCCCATGGAGACGATCGTAGAGATGCTGGATGTAGTCCTGTGGAACGGCTTGCCATGCCATTTCCACCTGGCGCCTCAGTTGGACCAGCGTTCGTGCTGGACGTGCAGACCGCGTGAGACGACGCTTCATCCAGTCCCAAACATGCTCAATGGGGGACAAATCCGGAGATCTTGCTGGCCAGGGTAGTTGACTTACACCTTCTAGAGCACGTTGGGTGGCACGGGATACATGCGGACGTGCATTGCCCTGTTGGAACAGCAAGTTCCCTTGCCGGTCTAGGAATGGTAGAACGATGGGTTCGATGACGGTTTGGATGTTCCGTGCACTATTCAGTGTCCCCTTGACGATCACCAGTGGTGTACGGCCAGTGTAGAAGATCGCTCCCCACACCATGATGCCGGGTGTTGGGCCTGTGTGCCTCGGTCGTATGCAGTCCTGATTGTGGCGCTCACCTGCACGGCGCCAAACACGCATACGACCATCATTGGCACCAAGGCAGAAGCGACTCTCACCGCTGAAGACGACACGTCTCCATTCATCCCTCCATTCACGCCTGTCGCGACACCACTGGAGGTGGGCTGCACGATGTTGGGGCGTGAGCGGAAGACGGCCTAACGGTGTGCGGGACCGTAGCCCAGCTTCATGGAGACGGTTGCGAATGGTCCTCGCCGATACCCCAGGGGCAACAGTGTCCCTAATTTGCTGGGAAGTGGCGGTGCGGTCCCCTACGGCACTGCGTAGGATCCTACGGTCTTGGCGTGCATCCGTGCGTCGCTGCGGTCCGGTCCCAGGTCGACGGGCACGTGCACCTTTCGCCGACCACTGGCAACAACATCGATGTACTGTGGAGACCTCACGCCCCACGTGTTGAGCAATTCGGCGGTACGTCCACCCGGCCTCCCGCATGCCCACTATACGCCCTCGCTCAAAGTCCGTCAACTGCACATACGGTTCACGTCCACGCTGTCGCGGCATGCTACCAGTGTTAAAGACTGCGATGGAGCTCCGTATGCCACGGCAAACTGGCAGACACTGACGGCGGCGGTGCACAAATGCTGCGCAGCTAGCGCCATTCGACGGCCAACATCGCGGTTCCTGGTGTGTCCGCTGTGCCGTGCGTGTGATCATTGCTTGTACAGCCCTCTCGCAGTGTCCGGAGCAAGTATGGTGGGTCTGACACACCGGTGTCAATGTGTTCTTTTTTCCATTTCCAGGAGTGTAGTTTCGTGATTTCTTTAAATTAAGCTAAATCAATAATTGTTTTTCATTGTCTGTTAACCATCACTTAAGTAGCTAATTCTTCGTAAATTTTACTCTAAGCAACATACGTAATTAAAAAATACGTCTCGTAAGAAAGCACGTGAGCAGCTGCCGGAGCACGATTTTATGTTAAAAAAAACTTCGCAGCAGAACCTGTTTCCGCAGTTTCTCGCTTGATGAATAATGTCCTGAGCTTCTTCAGTTGCTGTGGATGTGTAGAAGGTCCTTGATAGAGCGCAGAGTAACGTAATGTGGAGAATGCTGTAACAGTACTTGTAGAGGGGAACGTTCGAGGTATTGACGATGGCGGAATCAATACCAAGAAATGATGTAAGCCGCTTAGGAGCAGATAAAGGCTGCGGGGTGCGTACGGAGTCACGCAGGGAAGTGCACATATTCCGAGAGCTCAGAGAGATTATTAACAGCTCATTCAGTACACGATTGCCAAGTTTGAATAAGCCTAGCAGAGCATACAAAGCAGAGCCTTCCAAACAGTTTCAGAGCTGTTTGCTGGACTTGACAAACATTCGAATGAGTCATTGAAAATATCGACCGATGAGCCGTAGGTGAATGCTAATATCAGTTGGGTTTCTCATCCAAGTTTAGATTTCTGTGGTCCTTCTCGGCAGTTGCAGCCGATTGCCGTGACGGTTTCTAGAACACGATCCTTGCTGAATATCTCTACAATTCCTGTATCGAATAGAGGCCATCCCTATTGAGGTTTCGTCTCGATGGAAAGTTATGTAACAACAAAAAGGCCCACAAAAAACGGACAGTCAGCTACTGTCCTAGCGCAAACTCGCCCTCTGGCTGTGTTTAACGGGTTAGAAAATCATGCGTTGCACGTTTGATGCTGTAACTTCATTTGACATTGATAACAAACCCCAAGGTAACATTTACTGATGATGATACAGGTAACAGGACCCGCCGAACTCATTTCCTCGAAAAAATACGGCCTTTCATTAACGATGCCGTCAACCAACACCACACTGTCACATTTGCAGAATGAAGATGTACTGTTTGATATGCGTGCGAACATTTCGTTGCCCGTATTCTGCTATTCTGCGTCTCGACATATCCACAGAATTTTCAGTAGCTGTTCGTGCTGGCTTGCAGGTCGCGCTGGCAGGTCAGCAGGAGGCAGCTGCGGATCGTGGGCGATTTTCTACGGTTAGCAATGCAAAATGTTTCTTAGGATTTTATGCATCGTGCTCGTAGGCACGTGCAACGCTCGGGCAATTACCCGCGCACTGCATTTTTGCACACCACCACTCAACCCCTCCAGCAGTGCTGTGGCCGCATCTTCGACAGACGCCGGATAAACTGCCTTCCTCCCTCTGCCACATTGCCCTTCAAAAGAACCAGTCTTTTCAAGTTTAGTAATTATTTTCTCCAGACATTGCAACTCATACCCTTGAGTGTTCGTAACTTCTGCAGGGCTACTGGTACGCTGGTACCGTTCTTCTAGAAGAACTTTGCCAGTACTTCATGGAGACAGTCATGCTGGGTGTCTCGGACGCAAACTGAGGAACAGCCGTCTTGTACGTGTCTCTTGGTGTGCATTTTCTGGCGCTTACAGCACCTTCTATTTCGTTGTATGTCGTTTCCCACCTGCGTCAATAATATGATGTTCAAACTTGAAATCATTCTGAGCATTGGTTCTCTTTCTGAAGCGTTTTGAAAACGGAACTTTAATTGTTGACACCTTGTAGTTGCTGCTCTGCTAGAGACCCCTGCGTAGGCAGCTAGAATCTGCTAGAGGACTCTTTCCAGCTGGCGTGCAGGCTGCCCGTTCAACCACAGTATCTACAGAGAAGTCGGTCTTGCAGGCGTTGCGACTCGTGGTCACAACAGTTGAGGCCACTTCTTTAAGTCAAAACCAACCTTTTTGGACTACATTGATATACGCATGTCAAATGCCTCACACTCCCAAACATTGTACACAGACGAGGGAGAGGCAACCCCTAGGGGGGGGGGGGGGTTCAGTAGAAATTGTATTCCATTCTCTTCCTTATGGCTGCTACATGACTGTAAGGGTGGAGACCCACAGCAGGATTGATAATGGTGTACAGCTAAGTACCTCGGTCAGGAGTTGAGTGAACAAGCAAACACCCACTGAGCCTTTAACTGCATACCTCAAATTGCTCGATTATAAATAATATGTAAAACCTCCGTGCATTAATTGTTATTACTAAGTTACATGGTGAATTACAAGACCAGTTTTGTTTGAGGAGAATTCCTAGCACTGAAGTTATTTCAGCACAAAAAGTGAACAGAAATATTAATGAAATTTGGATGGAAAGAAGTCTTAGTTATATGAATGTATTCGCCAATTCGCATCAGAAAGGTCACAGAATATAGTAACTGACGGAATTCATCTAGTGAAGCCGAAATTATATCTGACGTTACACAAGGAACTATGGTAGGCCCTTTACTGTTCTTCATCTATGTACACTACTGGCCATTAAAATTGCTACACCACGAAGATGACCTGCTACAGACACGAAATTTAACCGACAGGAATAAGTTGCTGTGATATGTAAATGATTAGCTTTTCAGAGCATTTACACAAGGTTGGCGCCGGTGGTGACACCAACAATGTGCTGACATGAGGAAAGTTTCCAACCAATTTCTCATACACAAACAGCAGTTGACCAGCGTTGCCTGGTGAAATGTTTTTCTGATGCCTCGTGTAAGGAGGAGAAATGCGTACCATCACGTTTCCGACTTTCATAAAGGTCGGATTGTAGCCTATCGCGATTGCGGTTTATTGTATCGCGACATTGCTGCTCACGTTGGTCGAGATACAATGACTGTTAGCAGAATATGGAATCGGTGGGTTCAGGAGGGTAATACGGAACGCCGTGCTGGATCCCAACGGCCTCGTATCACTAGCAGTCGAGATGACAGGCATCTTATCCGTATGGCTGTAACGGACCGTGCAGCCACGTCTCGATCCCTGAGTCAACATATGGGGACGTTTGCAAGACAACAACCATCTGCATGAACAGTTCGACGACGTTTGCAGCAGCATGGACTATCAGATCGGTGACCATGGCTGCGGTTACCCTTGACACTACATCATAGACAGGAGCGCCTGCGATGGTGTACTCGACGACGAACCTGGGTGCACGAATGGCAAAACGTCATTTTTTCGGATGAATCCAGGTTCTGTTTACAGCATCATGATGGTCGCATCCGTGTTTGGCGACATCGCGGTGAACGCACATTGGAAGCGTGTATTCGTCATCGCCATACTGGCGTATCACCCGGCGTGATGGTATGGAGTGCCATCGGTTACACGTCTCGGTCACCTCTTGTTCGCATTGACGGCACTTTGAACAGTGGACGTTACATTTCAGATGTGTTACGACCCGTGGCTCTACCCTTCAGTCGATCCCTGCGAAACACTACATTTCAGCAGGATAATGCACGACCGCATTTTGCAGGTTCTGTACGGGCCTTTCTGGATACAGAAAATGTTCGACTACTGTCCTGGCCAGCACATTCTCCAGATCTGTCACCAGTTGAAAATGTCTGGTCAGTGGTGGCCGACCAACTGGCTCGTCACAATACGCCAGTCACTACTCTTGATGACCTGCGGTATCGTGTTGAAGCTGCATGGACAGCTGTACCAGTACACGCCATCCAAGCTCAGTTTGACTCAATGCCCAGGCGTATCAAGGTCGCTATTACGGTCAGAGGTAGTAGTTCTTGGTACTGATTTCTCAGGACGTATGCACCCAAATTGCGTGAAAATGTAATCACATGTGTGGCAATTTTAATGGCCAGTAGTGTAATACATTTAGGAGACCATCTAAGAAGCCCTCCTAGATGATGCTGCCGTTTACCGTCGAGTGGAAACAACTTAAAGTCAAACCAAAATACAAAATGATTTAACAATTTACGCCAGATATATCAAGTGCAAGAAGTGGCCATTGAACCTCAACAGTAAAACGCGTGAGGCCTTCCACGTGAGTTCGAAGAAGTTCTCTTACATGAGAAATGACACAAATTTAAAGGTTACAGTTTCACTTTAATATCTACGTGTTACGCTTTAAAACAATTGGACTTGGAATGGTCATATATAAAACGCTGTAGGGTTGCTGAACCAAAGACGTTGTTTTATTTTCGAAACACTTAGAAGGTGCAAAAAATCTAGTGAAAGGACTACTGTGCTTACACGATAGTTGTCCATTCTCTTCTAGAGTATAGTTTCACAGTGTGGAATCTTCTCAAAATATGATTTAAAGAAGGCATAGAAAATGTCCAAAGAGGGGAACTCCTTTTCTATTATCACGAACGCGGAGAGAGTATTTCGCTGGTGCGATAAGCGAGTTGAGACGGCTGTTATAAAAATGTAGACGCGAAGTATTTTAACGAAATATATGTGAAAAACTCTCTTCTCCGATAGCCAATATTTCTGCTACTTCCCGCGCAGACAGAGCGTGCCAACAAAGGGGAGGTCATTATGTAGCTATCTGACCAAACATTCTTGAACTACCCGCCCGGGTAGCTACGAGTGTTAAAGCGACAGCTTCCGGAATGGTGAAGTATGCCAGTCCCTGACAGAATCCGTCCGGTAGATTAACGCCATTTCCAGCCCTAGATACACTCTGTGCAAACGCTTAGAACACTTTCTCATAGATAGGCTACACTGCAGGAGAAGAGGGACTTAGCTGTTTCGTCTCCTCAAACACTTACTCAGCATCAGTATCCTTGAACGACCGTGCTACTCCTGTAGAATCTCTTCACCGTGTTCCGCCTCCGCGGGCCGTTCCAACAGCAGCTTCATCGTCCAGAACTGATTGACCCGCCCTATGCGATAGTGGCACGGAGGGAACGTCGACCTCGTCATTTAGGGCTGCCCGCCAGCGACCACGCGGCAACCAGTTTCCTGCAACGTTTTGTGCTTCGTTGAGTACAATTTCCCACCAGAGAGTAGAAGCCACTCATAGCGGATAAAGTGTTTCTGAATAAACATACAAGGGATAGGCAAAATAATGTGAACAGTGGTAGTAATGGGATGGTCGTGTTTGACGGTCAACAACGTAGGTAAGACACGGGTCGCGCTGGACTGTGCGTGTTCAGTACGGACAAGGTATCAGTGCAGGTTGTTTATGAGTAGTGCACACTTCGTATTTGCATTCAGAGGCCGAGGTCAACGTGCAATGAAATACTTAACAGAGTTCCACAGAGGGCGGATTGTGTGGGCCCGATTAGCTGGAGCATCAGTAACCAAAACAGCCAACGTATTGAATATTTTAACAGCAACTGTTTCAATAGTCATGACAGGCCTACACAAAACATGGAAATACGTCATCGTGTAAACGTAATAGTGGCAGCAAATCAAAACCAAATGACAGAGATCGTCGTACGCTAACACGAATTGTGTCAAAATAACACAAAACTACGGCGGCTAAAGTGACTGCAGAGCTGAATAGCCATCTTCGAGACCCCGTATCTATCGACACTATCCGCCAAGAACTCCATAAAGCGAATACTCGTGGACGAGCTGCTATACTGAAACCATTAATGACGACAACCAACGCAAAGAAGTGTTAAAGGTGGTGTCAGGAGCATAAATCCTGCACGGCTGACCAGTGGAAACAAGTCATATGGACCGACAAGTCGACGTTTTCGTTATTTCCACCATCAGGCCTAGTTTAAGTCTGGAGAACGCCGAAAGAAGCCTACAATCTTGATTGCTTGATTCCAACAGTTAAGCATGGAGTTGGAAGTGTGATGGTGTGGGCAGCCATATCATGGTATTCTGCTGGTCCCATCATTACTGTCAAAGGCCGTGTAACAGCCATCAGTTACGTGAACAGTTTGGGTAATCAGGTGCATCCCATGATTCAAATGTTGTTCCACAACTATGATGCCATATTTCAGGACAATAATGCACCCATTCACACAGCCTGGACAGTATAATCGTGGTATGAGGAGCATGCAACTGAATTGCAGCGTCTTCCCTGACCAGCACAGTCCCTGAACTCGAACATTGTCGAACCCTTGTGGTCGCTAATGGAGCGCTCACTCCGGAGCAGATATCCGCCTCCCTCGTCACTGCAGGAGTTAGAAGATGTCCTAATCGAAGAGTGGCATAACATTCCACCGGAGGCTATACAATGATTATATGCCAGTATCCCAAGAAGTATCGCAGCTGTATTACGGGCAAATGTGGGTCCAACCCTTTATTAATAAACCATTCCCAAGTAAGTACAGGTGTTAACTTTATTTTGCCTATCCCCTGTATATAAAACTATTTAGTGCACGAACAATGGATGAATCATGTCCGAGGACCATAAATAAAATTAAAGAAAGTACCATCGCGATAAAATAAGGAAACACAGATCTCACGGGAAAATTTAATGTTCCCTTTATTAATAAACCATTCCCAAGTAACTACAGGTGTTAACTTTATTTTGCCTATCCCCTGTATATAAAACTATTTAGGGGACGAACAATGGGTGAATCATGTTCGAGGACCATAAATAAAATTAAAAAAAGTACCATCGCGATAAAATAAGGAAAAACAGATTTCACGGGAAAATTTAATGTTTATTTCTTGCACGTGTTATTCGAGAATGAAACGGAAGGGATGTAGTTTGAAAGTGATGTCCGGCATCCTCTGCCAAATACTGAAGTATGAATGGCAGAGCAATCACGTAAATGCAAACGTTACTCTGCTAGTAACACGAGAAATTTTCGTCGATGAAATTCTGACAAACCGTGAAATTTGTGCAAGGTTCTCCAGCGTGACTTTGTGAGAATCCGAAGGAGGCATCGAGCTGAGTCCGTTTCTCAATTTTTGTGTGGAGTCCGGCCTATACTACATCCCGTGCTGTCGTTACGGCCGGAAAAACGTTCTCCCGAGAAGGAAACAGCACGCAGTGGCGGAATTTGGAAGTGATGCCGTAACGAGGGATTGGTGTGTGTGTGTGGTGGGGGGGGGGGGGGTTCGGCTAAGGGGGCTGGGTGAGAAGGGGGGGGGGGGTTGGGAGACTGGACCACAACGCACCGTTTGGCGCTCAGCCAGAGTACGGGACGAGGATCCGCGCACGGTGACACACCAAGCGGACTGGGTGGCTATACAAAGCATCTGGATACGTCTTGATATGCTGACCATACACTAGAAGTTCTCTGTTTCATCTGCTACCGCCCTTATTTCTGATACCGGCGAGTCATTTACCGTCTATCTCCCTCTTATATTTTCTACAGTTCCACTATTTTACATCCGTAGCCGGCCGCGGTGGTCGTGCGGTTCTAGGCGCTGCAGTCCGGAACCGCGGGACTGCTACGGTCGCAGGTTCGAATCCTGCCTCGGGCATGGATGTGTGTGATGTCCTTAGGTTGGTTAGGTTTAAGCAGTTCTAAGTTCTAGGGGACTGATGACCTAAGATGTTAAGTCCCATAGTGCTCAGAGCCATTTGAACCATTTTACATCCGTAAAGCTGCTATTGCTGCATTTGTCTTCTAATAGATTCAAACTTGTTGTTTTCGTCTTGTTCTTTTTAGTCCAAAGACTTGTTTGATGCAGCTCTCAGTCTAATTGTGTAAGTCTGTTAATATCTACATAACTTGTACACTGATAAGCCTAAACATTATGACTACTGCACACCGCGCATTTGATGCCGCCTGGTGGCGTTGAGTGCAAGTGACGCGGTAACAGAAGTAAATAAACGGAGGAGACACGGACGGGAGATCACCCTAGTGAAGATATGGGCTGCAAATGGGGAAATCCATTGAGACAAGCGACTTTAACAAAGCACAGATTATTATTGCGCAGAGCCTGTGAACGAGTATCTTGAAGACTGTGAAGCTGGTCGAATTTTTACGTGCTACTGACGTGAGCATCTACGGAAAGAGGCAGAAGGACAATGAAATTATCACTAGGCGCTAAATGGTTGGACGTCCACGACTCTTCTCAGAATGTGGGCTGCGGAGGCTTGTTTGCTATGTAAAGTAAGATAGATGGTGTCTCTGGTATCTCTGCCGAAAGAGCACAATGCTGGTGCACGCTCTCAAGTATTTTGGAGCACACCGTTCATCGAACATTGTTGAACAGGAAGCTCCACATGGGGGCTTTCAAATGAAAGTAATGATGCTTGGCCCTCAACTACGTACCCTCATACTCAGAGTTGAAATATTTAAAGTTTTGGCTGGTTTCGTTGTCTAGGGGCTGGGATACGTAGTTGCCGCATTATAAGCCAAATACTGATGAGTCTACAGTATACAGTATGAATATACACATGAATCGAATGGTCGAAGGTTCCTATCACTCGTCAATTGTGAATTTTGAATGTGACATAAAAATTTTCAAATGAAAGATTGCAAGTCTACAGTATACAATATGAATATACACATGAATTGAATGGTCGAAGGTTCCTATCACTCGTCAATTGTGAATTTTGAATGTGACATAAAAATTTTCAAATGAAAGATTGCAAATAAATAAAATCTGCAGGTACTATTTTTAACGACTTTAAATGATGAGTACGATAGCAGAAGTACCTTCAAGAATACCGTTTATTATTGCAGAACACTTATTGATGTCTATGCTCCAGCAATTAAATAAAATATAAGTTGAATAACAGGGAACCAATAGATTTCTACTTCAGGTAATTAGTTATGAGCAACACCGTTGCTCGCGAGATAGTCACTTCTAAACGCATACTATGTCTTCACTGCAGAAGCCATGGAATTGTCACAAGTGCACAAGTCGGTACTACGAAATATTTCTATCTTCCGCGACCACGCGCAAACTGCCCAACACCCTCCTAGTCTTTCCCGCGACCGCCCGTCACGCCTTCCCGTCCAGCACTCCCCCGTGTCCTGTGAGACCGTCCTGTTCACTACTCCCTCCACTGACTTTGGTAGTCAGTCGCCTACCGTAGTAACGAGCGCTGTGTTTGTCTAGAGCATTCCCGCCATGTTTCCAAGCCAACGCACACTCAAAAACATTGA
Source organism: Schistocerca piceifrons (assembly GCF_021461385.2). Lineage (NCBI taxonomy): Eukaryota > Metazoa > Arthropoda > Insecta > Orthoptera > Acrididae > Schistocerca > Schistocerca piceifrons. The sequence continues at coordinate 8,174,703 of NC_060149.1, forward strand.
AACACATACGAAATACTGGATTTAAATAACTTGAAAATAAATAAATATTCCTACGGCTGGAACACAGACACGCTCTGATACGCATTATTAAATACATAAACAAATCAAATAAACATATATCAAAGGAATAGAAGCAAAAGTAGACCAGTAGCCTAATGTTCTGTGCTTTCTAAACACAGAAAATATTTGACCAATTTCTTCATGAATAGTATATATCGGATATAAATAAAGACATAGGCGAATAAATATATTTATAAACATGCTGCTATCGTTTTCTTCGTGTAACTGTGGAGTACTTATGGCCTGACGTGATCAGTTGTACTTTGCCACTTAGACCTCCAGTAACTCATGTGCTATTCACGTTACATGCCTGTAATTCATACCAGTTTAGGTTTACACTAATAGCTTTCTAAAGACACGTCGATCGACAAAGTCGGATGAACCGTTTAGATTTTGGAAATTCGTTGCTGCGTGTTACTTGTATAATTTACAGTCAGATACTAAACTTTAAACTGATAAAGATATTGACAATCTGATTACACCATCAGAATTGTCGTGGAAATAATGGTAATGTACAAGTTTGTTTTTAGGGTATCATGATTCCTCTGGCTATCATTAATTTGTACATGAACTATGAAATGTCCGCCATACGGTTTGACAAAGTTGGCCATTTTGGCTCTCCCGGCATACAAATCTTGTTCATCGACACAAAGCACAGTCCTTGTCCCAGGCACGCGGTCGGCCTGGACGACGCGCTGGCGCTACCCGCTACCGTCCGGACCACGCGGTTGCTGACGAGCCCCGGCTTGCCGAGCGGCCCGTGAGGCCACGCCAAGTCCCAAATTAGAATATTTTCGGGGCGCCACTCGCCCATTACCTCACACACAGCATCCACCCCTACGGGTTCACATATTGACCCAACGACGTAGTCAATTACGGGACCATCGGGATTCGACAGTCGATCAACGGAAACGTGTCGGTTCTTCGGGTGAATCACATTTTAGTCTTCTCCACAAACGCCATCATCGAGGTGAATGGCGACTCGAAACGTGCAGCGGGCCATGCAGTATTATACAATGGGAGATATTCTCCTGCTCTTGCATGGGACCTGAGGTATTAATCGAAGACAAGCTGACAGCTGCGAATCACCGGCATCCCTTCATGCTTGATGTCTTCCCTGACGACGACGTCGTCTTTCAGCAGTATAACTGTTCGAGTCTTGGATCCAGAACCGTGCTACAGCGGTTTTAGGAGCATTATTGTGAACTCATGTTGATGTCTCGGCGACCAAATTCGGTTGATGTCAGTTCTCTGCCGCTATCGAGTGCCATCACCGCATACACAGATCAGCGGGTCTGGGGTTTACATGACCTGTGCATAGACATCTAATGCCACATACCTCCCCAAACCTAGCAACAATCCAATATACGCAGAATCAGGGCTGTATTTGGTTCCAAAGACTGACAAACAAGCTATTAAGCGGATGGTCATACTGTTTTGCCTCATCAGTGTACATCCTACACATTTTTTCCCCTATTTACTGTATTCAAGACTTTCTGATCCTATACAATTTTTACATCCTCCCATTATTTACTTCAAATTCAGTTTTTCGTCGATGCCTCTGGATGTGTCCTGTCAACCTATCCATTACTTTAGTTAAGTTTTACCATAAGACTCTTTTCTGTCCAATTCGGTTCTATACCTCTTCCTGGATCACCCAAAAGAAGAGCCCAAGTGTAAGATTTAACGTCCCATCGATAATGAGGTCACTAAAGATGGGACACAAACTAGAATTATGGAAGGATATAGATCTGAAGAGTCGCTCTGTGTAATACGAATCCAGAATTTTACCACTGCGCAACTTCGCTAGGTTTGATTATCTACTCAGCTAATCTTTAGCATTTATGTGTAACATCGCATTTCAAAAATACTAATATTTTTACTGATCATCGTCCACGTTTCAGTCACCTAACAGTTTTCTGCTGAGTAGCTGCTCTCTAACCAGCAGTCCTTAATAGCAGACCAATTCCGAATTTACCTGATGTTGCTCGCCGTTAGGCTGTCGGACTATGAGTGGCTCTCTTTAAAAGGAAGCTCGATGTAGTCATACGGTCGAGTCACTCACGACTGCTTTCATGCCCGACAGCTAGCTCACTGCAAATAATAATATGTAGCTGTGATACTGCAGTAAGAGAGTCTATGCGCTGGCTAGAATAGCGAATTAATAAAACCCACAGGAATATAAAATAAAGGATAAATGAATAATATAATAAACAGTGCATTCTAACACATGTAATTGGTGCAGACAACAGAGACATATGTTTGATAATGTTTATTTAACAAAGGACATCTCAAATAAACGGAAAGCGTTCCTACGACTCCCATTTAAAATACTGACAGAAAATAGCCGTACTGAATGCAGTAGAGCTGTGTTGAGAGCATTACAAGAATGGTAGCAGAATCCCAAAACCAAACAGTTTTCCACGTCCATTTCGTGATCACAATACATGTAATATTCACAAGCTCAAAATAGTTGAGAGTTCAACATGATAATTAACAGGCAACGTGGAGAAACTCATACTCTGTCTAATCTCAATCCCGAAGAAGTTCGACACTTTTAGCGGCCAGAATCCATCACCCACGATGCCACCGGCTCGTCTGCCTTCTTCAAGACAGAAACTAAAAGTGTCCACACCGCTCCCTTAAGTGCACCACTCGAAAAAAGAAAGGTCTCCACTTGACTCCAGTGGTGTTCTGCAACTGTCTGCTCTTCCATTGGCTGAAGGCCGTCCTAGCCAAAAATACATCGTTCTTAGGTTCTACAGATATGCGATATTGAGCGCCCATAAACCCCAACACACACACTCTACAGATATTATTTGACTTAACTTGACCAATTTCTGCACGAAACTCGTATATTATAACACCATTTAAATAAACAAATGTTATAAACACTCGGAAACACTCAGATCATTTACAATAAATACAAATAAAGGTTTATTCATTAACAAATAAGCCAGTATTCCTCTGCAAGTGCGCTCAGGTTACATGGCAACAGACTGTCGTTAGATATTTTTAAACAATTATATAGGCCAGGGTTACAGAAGTGTCTTTTGGCCCTCTTGTACAATAGTGGTGTAAGCTAACATCTACGATTGACAACTTCTTAAGTTACCATGATTTTTTACTAGCAGTTGTAATCAGTAGTTAAATAAATATTTCCAAAAATAGTAAAATATTCATTAAGCAAATACAGAACTTGTGACAAGATACGAGGTATTCGTGCTACATTCAATTGCTCTGTTACCGTGGGGAATAATGAAAGTCGTAATAAATCAAGAAATGAAATAAACATAGATACATAGCGTTCCTGGATTATAGCTATACTGCAATAATATCATATAACATATCGTTTGTTGAAATCGCAATAAGTGTTTATAAGTTGTTCATTCAGAGGTTCGTTGTGAAAATGTTTAGTCACTGTAAAATAGTAACACATGTAGTTTTAACGATATTAAAGTATTATTGTTTCATTAGATGCGTGTCATTTACCTGAGATCGCCGATGTGTTCAGATTTGCTTTATTATGTAACTGCCATTTATTATCGAATTTTAAAGTGCTGTAAGAAACCTTTTTTCAGCTTGTCTGATACTCCACCATTTCTGGTGAATCGTCCCTTCTTCTGAGCATCTGACTGTCATCCAGTCGACCTTACCTGGATTTACCCGCATGCGGTCCTCTGCTGACGTCTTTGCACACGGGCTTTCCTGGAGCGCTCGCCGTGGCTTGCCCGACCACGGTACCTTGGCCGAGCCCTGAGCCCTCGGCCCGCTAGTGTTCTGCCGTTCAAACCAATTCACCGCATACCAATTCTGGGTGGGCGATTAACTTGCCTACATACGCGTAATGTTACACGCTACACTCCAAACGAATACTTCCGAAAAAGATTTTCTAGCCCTTAAGTTAATTCGGTGTTAACATATTTCTCTTTTAAAAGGAAAAGCTAATTTTTACTTTTACGAGACTGACGACAGCCGAAGTAAAGATTATCCAAAATGCAGTTATTTAGGTGCCCAAGTACCAAATTTCGTCCATTACTTTCAACGTCCCATTTCCTAATCGAATTCCCCCACCATCACCTGACTAAAATGGACTACATTCTACTAGCTTCGTTTCACTTCCATGATATTCAATCTACTCCATAATCTCATATTGATACCTTGTTATTTCTGATCATGTCATGTTACAACTCCTTTGCTGTCTCTGACAGAATTATATTGTATTACCTCAAACTGATATATTTATCCTTTTCCATCGTCCATGGAAGTTTGTAACATCATTGCGGAATCATCCCATATTCAAGGAGAGTAATGTTCTTGATAGAAACAAACAGTTTTTAGTACTGATAAAATTCAATAGTCTCTTGCTCGTAGTGATGATTAGTAGCGTTGTGCTACATCGATGCAATTTCAAACTGCACACTAAGGTTGATATACGTCTAAAGGTACACTGAGTGCGACTGCATAAAAGAGGCGCGAGCATTCAGAGTTGCAGGCAGTGAGGTCATGTGAATTCAGCAGTCTCTAGTGTCGCATATGCTTGGCGCGACCTAACGGAGACAGCGTACGTTGAAAAAGCAAGCTCGTAGGCGGCTCACTGGCTGGAGGTTTCCGTTTGCTAGCTCCCGCGTAGCTGTGTGCGGCGAAAAAAAAAACCCTTACTGTTGTCGCGCAGTATGGGTGCGGGTTCTGACGAGAGGGAGGTCTGTGCCGTGACGCTGTGGCACGATGGCAGATGGCGCTTACCAATCCGCGTACTAACATTCATCTTGAGAACCACCGGCAATATCTGCTGAAAAGCTGGAGGTAGGATGTCCATCCGAAGTCACATATGGGTGTAGCATTGGCGCAGCTGCGAACACAGAAGGCTGTGCGGCTGATGCCGGCTCCGTCTGCGTTACTGCCACCACTGTCAACGGCGACGAGCTTGACTGTGGCAGTGGGTGCGGAGGCGGCAGCGGCCGCATAGGAAGGCAGGGTTGATCTCTGTGACTGAGTCGTCGGAAAGCACATGCGCCCAAATCTCACGCACTGGCAAGGGCTGTTCAGGATCAGTAGGCTGTGTTGCAGGCAGCATGTCTGAAAAATGAAAATGTATGGCAGGATCACTAAATCACGAAGAGGAAGTTGGCTTTCGTGCCATCTACGGGAGCCCGATGCACCCTGGATGGTACAATGCGTATAATCAGACGTCTGAATGACGATGCCAGATTCAAAGTTGTGACGTTTGTTATAGACACGATAGAAAACCTTGGTCTTTCTGTGGAACTTGGTTGCAATGTTAGTATTGGAAATAGTGTTGCGACGGTGAAAGAGACGCAGCAGATTGCGGTGGCGGTGACCGTGTCGAAGCGAAGCATCGTGAGCAGATATAGTACAAAAGGTGCTCAGAAACAGCAACAAAGCGTTTGCCCTCGAGTTCAAAGCACGAAGTTTGTACATCTGAGCCTTGAAAATACGAATGGAACGTTTGGCTTCACCGATCTGTTCAGCAGAGAACTGTGTCGTTCGGATATATTGAATACCATGTTGTTGGCACAATTATTGAAAATCCGACGAAGAAAATTGCGGACCATTGTCCAAAACAATGTTTGGAGCGAGTGCTTTGATCGTGCTGGCGCTAGTAATCTGATGCATTTGAATGACAAAAAGATATGTGCTGTACGTACCGACGATAATCGTCCATCGAGTGATCCATAAAGGACCAACAAAATCAGTATAAATACGTTACCAGGGACCGTCAGATGGAAACCAATTGAAAAATTCCTGGCGCAAAGATGTGGGAATCAGGACTCGCGTTCCTTCATTACAGGAATGCAACAAAATTATACCATTCTGGAGAGAAAAGTTGTCCAAACTACTGCAGCTAAGACTGATTTCGGATTATGAGACCAATCCCTCGAAATGTAGTACTGGAGCAATCGGTGTTATTGCTCATGTTCAGTAGCCTGTGCAACCCGCCTTGATTCAGCGGGAAAAACTTGCAGTGTTTGCGAATCAGATGATCAACTTGAAGAGAAGAAACTTCTGACGCATCGAAATCCGGATCATTTCCCATAGGTAAGCGAGACAGGATGTTTGAGTTTGCATGCTGTGCTGTAGGGTGATAAGAAATGTCATATTGATTATTCGAAAGAAGTAGTGGCCAACGTTGTACCTTCTGTGCTGTACGATCAGGTACCTCTTTCGCAGGATGAGAAAGAGCAGTCAGCGGCTTATAATTAGTCACAAGAAAAAACTTTCTACCATGCAGATATAGATGAAATTTTATGACACCGTAATTTACAGCTAAAGCTTCCTTTTATTGACCGTAATTGACTTGGGCCTTGTTCAGTGTCTTATAAGCAAATGCTACGAAGCATTTGGTGTTGGCAGTCTTGTGAGATAAAACGGCCAACATTCCATGTGATGATGTGTCAACTTTAAGCCCTACTGGATCTAAATGTGTAAGACATGAACGGCTAAGTAATCCACGTTTCAATTTCCGAAAAGGTTTTTCATATTCTCCATTCCAGTTGAAAACTACATTTTTACACCAGAGGCGACGCAGAGGAGCAGCAATTTGCCCTGTGTTTGGAATGAAATTTGATGATGTATGTCAGTTTGTCAAGAACAGCTTGGAGCTCTCGTACATTTGTCGGGGAATCTCCGTAAGGCCTCTAAATGCTTAGTCTATAGACGAACACTATGGACATCAATGACCTGTCCCAAATGTTCGATTTCAGTGTTGAAAAATGAACATTTCCGAAAATTACACTTCAATCCTGCGTCAGTTAAAACTTGAAAACGAGACTCCAACCTTTTGAGTTGCTGTCCCGGTACTTGACCGCATACAGTTATGTCATCTAAATAATTCGAAAAGGATGGAGCATTCAGCGTCACTTGCTCAAAAGGGCACTGAAATAACGCGGGAGCAGAGGGACTTCCAAAGGGAATGCGCTCGTATTGATTCAGGCCTACGTGCATGTTAACCACCATAAGTTTTTTGTTTCCCCATTCAGAGGAAGTTGAAGATAAGCATCGTCTACATCAATTTTTGTAAAGAATGGTCCACCTGCTAGAAGATCCATAAGCTCATCATCACGTGAAATAGGAAGGAATCGATCGCTGTTTGAGTGTTAACTGTAACTTTACAGTCGGTACAAAACCGTTTGCTTTTCTTATGATCACGAGGGGAGATGCCCACTGACCTGTAGAAACAGATTTCAAAATTCTCACTTCTTGTAATCTGTTGAGCTCGGAAGCAACTCTATTGTGAATGGCTTGGGTACCAAAGAAGAGCGGTGAAACTTTGGCTTTGCATTTTCATTGAGCGAAATATACACGTGAAAATTCTTCGCATGTACCAGTGTGCCGTCTAACAAATGTCCATATTTCTCAGATAGCTGATGAACACTGGCATGGGAAAGTTGCCTATCAGTAGTATGCAAATTGTTCTCAATATCGAAATCAAATAAAGCAGAAGTATCCTTGCGAAAAATATTGAGACTAGAACGTGACTGAACTGCTGTGAAAGGCACTGATGCAGTCGTATTTCTATATTTTGCCTGCAACGTGCTCGTTCTAAGTATCTTCGCCGTTACAGGCTGTGAGGTTCAGGCGTGTTTTTTGTTGCTCAGCATGTCTCAACTGCTCATAGATATTTCGATTAATCAGTGTGACTGAAGCACTGAAATGGTACAGATTGATTGTAAATTTGCAGAGAAATGAACAGTCCTCTGAATGTAACTATCTGTTCTGACTTGCAGTAGACTATGTTTGACAGGGCTGTGATTGACAAAGCGTCTGCTACACGGTAGCTGGCTATAAAGAGGCAAGTTTTGCACTGTGCGTTTAGCTGTGTATTTCCACTGCTTTAATCCACGGTTCCTGTGTGGATTGCCAGGAGGAGTGCGTACGGATTTCCATTTTCTGAATTCGAAATTTATGTGGAACAGAATTTACTATGAGTTTCTTTTGCATGCATACTTGCAGTGTTATGTCCTCATTTATCTTAATGTCTGCATTCCTCGTGGCACGAAAAGCCATATTTGCAGTCAAGCGTTCAGTAACATTTCAGACAAGACTTTCGAAATTTTAAAATAGCGGAGGATACTGTTGTGCATTTGCTCTGCGCTTGTCCTGTGTCATGCGACACTGGGGCCGCTGCGAGCTACCTGCGGTCAGCGTTGCTACGACAGGCACATTTAAGTCACATTCAGCGAAGACTTGCACTTCCTAAGCATCGATTACTTTAAGCGCGGCATTGAGACCAGGGTTTCGATGCTTTAGAATCTCAGTCCGTATTCTATTATCGGTAAGGTTTTGAATAATGGCGTTGCAAAGCATTTCCTCTTGAAATGAGGCTCCACAAGAGCAGGAAATTTACAGTTTCTTGTCATACCCTAGAGTTCAGAGATCCATTCCTTGCAAGACTGATTATTATGACGATGCTTAAGAAAAAAGTAACTAGCAGCTGATACATGAGTCTGAGCGTGGAAATAATCATCCAGTTTTCTGTCAGTGTCTACGAGCGGTACGGTTTAGGACTCTTAGTTAAAACTTCCTACACAACCTAAAAACATACACTCCTACCTACGAGAAAAAAACAAAGGGCGTCCTCATTAACCAACATTTTCTGTACTGTAAAATGCTGCTGAAGCTGCGAGCGGTACTCTGCCCATTCCTCTTGTTTCGCATAAAAAAGGCGGAAGGGAGGAGTCGGCAGCTGGCTGCTGGCATTCTGTACGACAGTCGTTATTTGCTGGGTTTGTTGTGCGTCCGGCAGTCTGCCAACAGTGGCCAGCAAGGAGTTCACTTGTTAGCTCTATAATTTAATAAGTGCAGTGAGCGATTACTCTCCAAAACTTGCCATCACATACACAAATTAAAGACAGTGTAAAGTATATTCCACAAAAAAATTATGAAAAGTTTATCAGTTTCCAAGAGATGATGCACTTAAGCGCCAGATTCGTCGCCAATGGATATCGGAAGTGTCGGTAATTGAGGTGGCCAAGAAAGAATCAGACATCTACAAAAAAGTAACACATTAGTAAGTTTGTTTAAAAAGGTACACTTCATAACTGAGGTACACATAATTTTGAATTGCTGTGAGTTCTATAGCGGTGCTGAGTTATACACAGAGACTGTAATGTTCTTGATAGACACAAATAGTCCCGAATGCTGATAAAATCATACAGTCGCCTAGTAGTGTTGTGCTACATCGATGTAAATTCTCACTGCAGTCTTTCATAATAAGGTTGATTTAATGAAGATGCATCGAGTCTGGGACGAAGCTCTGAGTGCAGCTGCTTAAAAAGACGCGCCGGCCGGTCAGAGTTGGGAGCAGTGAGGGCATGTCAATTCAACGTCCTCTGGTGGCGGGACCCTTCGGAGGAAGAAAGGGAAGAACAAGCTCGCCGTAGGTGCGCTGGTGGGAGGTTTCAATTTGCCGTCTCCCGCGTAGCTGTGTGCGGCGCGTGTCGCGACGAAGACGCCGTCGATAGCACTGGGACAAGAACGATTCGTCGGAAAATTCCACGTTCCGCCAGTCTCGCGACAAACGCTGATCAATAAACTCGATGATCATCGTCGAGCCTCTCCATACTGGCGGCACGTCTGCTGAGTAGCCCGGCCTCTTGAAGCCGGCGTCAAATCGTATTCATCAGCCCGCGAAACGCAGTACTATGTTCTTTCCTTAGTGGGGGCCCACAGTCGTATTACAATATTTTTAAAGATATTTCCGCTGTCTGTCTGATAACTATTCATTTATTTTAAGCAATCAGGATTTCAGCTTTGTAGCCATTCTCAAGTGAATGTCGAAATTTTAAAATATGTCTGACATGTCACAGACAGATCAGACATAATTTAACATCTCAATATGCAGTTGAAAATGACCACAAAGCCGTAAACGTGACTGCGTAAAATAAATGAACAATTTACAGCCGAAAGGAGTAAATTTCCTTAAAAGAATGAGGAGGCGAGGCTTTTGTGTCAACTATACAGCGTTTAGAAAAGAGTTTGTCCTGACATGTTCACTAATTCGTTATCCTGGACAGGTGTTGTTACATGCCAAAGTCCAGTTCCCAAAAATGGTTCAAATGGCTTTGAGCACTATGGGACTTATCACCTGAGTTCATCAGTCCCCTAGAACTTAGAACTATTTAAACCTAATTAACCTAAGGACATCACACACGTCCATGCCCAAGGCAGGATTCGCACCTGCGACCGTAGCGATCGCGCGGTTCCAGACTGTAGCGCCTAGAACCGCTCGGCCACTCCGGCCGGCTCCAGTTCCCACACGCATACTGAGTTCTTTAGTATCTCTATAACATTTAATCCAACATTTCACTGTGCGCTAAGGAATTCCATGCTTCAGTCTTCAGCTCTGTCAAGTTCCCTAGCACCACAAGGGCAATGCCGATGAAGCATGGCGCATGAATAATATGACTGAACCTCAGGTGATGTGGTGCAAGTATTTGGCCTTGCTCGTGCACTCTCACTGGCTATTACAGAACGAATGGGGCGCTGGCAGACCTAACTCGTCACGACAGACTGTCAATCTATTACCGTCTAACATCAAAGAAATAGTGTGACTAAATATCACATACTATGTCAAATAGAGGTGTTAAATTTTATTTTTCGACGCCAAGGAGATCATTCACCACCAGAGGTGACACTGATTGATTTACAGCCAAAGTTCCGTCGCGTCTTCTGTGGTAAATTAGCTGCACGTCATCAAAATGTGTTTTATGTAATACAATGGACGCTTCGTAAACAAAAAATTGTTGAAACGCTTAGAATGTGTCTCTTTTGGCGAAAAAGGAAACAGATTTATTCGAACACAAGACGTCTTCCATATAAAGTCTGCACGTTGTTTATTCAGCAACAGTGACTGTTTACGACCTTGGATCTATTCAGTTATCATGACGCACTGTATCTACACTCCTGGAAATGGAAAAAAGAACACATTGACACCGGTGTGTCAGACCCACCATACTTGCTCCGGACACTGCGAGAGGGCTGTACAAGCAATGATCACACGCACGGCACAGCGGACACACCAGGAACCGCGGTGTTGGCCGTCGAATGGCGCTACCTGCGCAGCATTTGTGCACCGCCGCCGTCAGTGTCAGCCAGTTTGCCGTGGCATACGGAGCTCCATCGCAGTCTTTAACACTGGTAGCATGCCGCGACAGCGTGGACGTGAACCGTATGTGCAGTTGACGGACTTTGAGCGAGGGCGTATAGTGGGCATGCGGGAGGCCGGGTGGACGTACCGCCGAATTGCTCAACACGTGGGGCGTGAGGTCTCCACAGTACATCGATGTTGTCGCCAGTGGTCGGCGGAAGGTGCACGTGCCCGTCGACCTGGGACCGGACCGCAGCGACGCACGGATGCACGCCAAGACCGTAGGATCCTACGCAGTGCCGTAGGGGACCGCACCGCCACTTCCCAGCAAATTAGGGACACTGTTGCTCCTGGGGTATCGGCGAGGACCATTCGCAACCGTCTCCATGAAGCTGGGCTACGGTCCCGCACACCGTTAGGCCGTCTTCCGCTCACGCCCCAACACCGTGCAGCCCGCCTCCAGTGGTGTCGCGACAGGCGTGAATGGAGGGACGAATGGAGACGTGTCGTCTTCAGCGATGAGAGTCGCTTCTGCCTTGGTGCCAATGATGGTCGTATGCGTGTTTGGCGCCGTGCAGGTGAGCGCCACAATCAGGACTGCATACGACCGAGGCACACAGGGCCAACACCCGGCATCATGGTGTGGGGAGCGATCTCCTACACTGGCCGTACACCACTGGTGATCGTCGAGGGGACACTGAATAGTGCACGGTACATCCAAACCGTCATCGAACCCATCGTTCTACCATTCCTAGACCGGCAAGGGAACTTGCTGTTCCAACAGGACAATGCACGTCCGCATGTATCCCGTGCCACCCAACGTGCTCTAGAAGGTGTAAGTCAACTACCCTGGCCAGCAAGATCTCCGGATCTGTCCCCCATTGAGCATGTTTGGGACTGGATGAAGCGTCGTCTCACGCGGTCTGCACGTCCAGCACGAACGCTGGTCCCACTGAGGCGCCAGGTGGAAATGGCATGGCAAGCCGTTCCACAGGACTACATCCAGCATCTCTACGATCGTCTCCATGGGAGAATAGCAGCCTGCATTGCTACGAAAGGTGGATATACACTGTACTATTGCCGACATTGTGCATGCTCTGTTGCCTGTGACTATGTGCCTGTGGTTCTGTCAGTGTGATCATGTGATGTATCTGACCCCAGGAATGTGTCAATAAAGTTTCCCCTTCCTGGGACGATGAATTCACGGTGTTCTTATTTCAATTTCCAGGAGTGTATATATAATAACAGCATATCCTATTTGCAGAAATATTTTGTACCTTCTAGGCACAGATCCGAAGTACTGACAAGATTAGTTATCTGTCATTTTTTAAGTAATATTTTCTCCTCTGCATGTTCGGAAACAGCGAGGTAAGTCATAACATTCAAACACAATATATGCTCCAAAATCTTGATGCATATGCATTTTAATGATATGGGCTATAATTTGATGGATTACTCCTATTGCATTTCTTGAATATTGGTGTGAACTATGTAATTTTCCAGTTTTCGGGTACGGATCTTTTGTCGTGCGACCGGTCGTATGTGATGGTTAAGTATAAAGCTGCTTGATAGGTTCTGGGGACTTACGCCGAATAATATTGTAGAAGCCGCACAATATTTCAGCGAGACAACTGCCCGCCATCTTCAGGTGCTACTGTCGCGTCGCTGAGAAACGCGCCAATTTGTATGCTGGCTTTCTAGAACAGCGCAGGCGCCAGCGGGGCATAACGTCATCGAAGACCAATCGTAGACAGCGTCGAATACCAGAGTCCTCTGCTGGAGAAACGGGTCGCGGTCTGAGGAAGCGCGCCGCGGCGCGGGAAATGCGGCCGGGAGCGACGGACCCCGTTCCCGCGCGCGAGGTGTTGGCGCGCGATTTAAGCGTCTACGCTAAGGCTTCCCATCTGCGTTGACTCGGTGCGGTTGCTAATCTGTGGCTGACGATTCCTTAGTGCCGCCAAGGCTGGTTCCCAGGCTTTGCTCAGGTGAAACCCCGTGTCTCTGTTTATTAGATCACTGCTTATACGTATTTCGACCGCCTCTTTGATGATGGAGTCCCAGTATGCGGAAGCATGCGAGAGGATCTTGGTTTCTTCATAATTCATGCCGTGTCCCGTGTCAAGGCAATGTTCAGCAACCGCAGATTTCTGTAGCTGACCCAACCTCGTGTGACGTTTATGTTCGTCGCATCTGTCTTTGACCGTACGACACGTCTGGCCAATATAAGATTTCCCACACTGTCACGGGATTTTGTATATTCCTGGTCTCCTCAGGCCGAGGTTGTCTTTAACAGAGCACAGCATCGATTTCACATTTGCTGGAGGCCGGAAAACACATTTTTTTATTTAACAACCAGTATTTCGAGCAGACTGACGGTGTTGCTATGGGTAGCCCTTTATCTCCCATAGTAGCAAATCTTTTTATGGAAGATTTCGAGGACAAAGCACTTCAGACGGCGGTTCTGAAACCCAAATGTTTTTGGAGATATGTAGATGATACGTTTGTGGTATGGCCGCATGGGACAGCAACGCTTCCTTCTTTCCTGGAACATTTGAACTCCATCCATCCAAGTATCTGTTTTATCATGGAGGTAGAAAAAGATGGTGAGCTCCCGTTTCTGGATGTTTTGGTGCGTAGAAAAGGAGACGGCTCCTTGGGTCACAGTGTGTTCCGGAAGCCTACGCACACAGACTTGTATTTACAAGCTACGAGCTGTCATCACCCCTCACAGCGCAGTGGTGTATTACGGACGCTAGTGCATAGGGCTATTGCCATCTCAGATCAGCACAGCTTATCGGCAGAGCTCAACCATCTCCGCTCTGTATTTGCCCAGAACGGGTACTCCGAGAAGCAGATCCGGAACGCTTTTCGACCAGCACCCTCCAAACCTCAAGAACAACCTGAAGAAGCAGATAGCACCACGGGGTTGGTTTTTCTACCGTATGTCGGTGGCGTGTCTTTTAAGGTGGGCAGAATTTTCAAGAAACACCGGATAAATGTGTTTTCCGGCCTCCAGCAAAAGTGAAATCGATGCTGGGCTCTGTTAAAGATAACCTCGGCCTGAGGAGACCAGGAATATACAAAATCCCGTGCCAGTGTGGGAAATCTTATATTGGCCAGACGTGTCGTACGGTCAAAGACAGATGCGACGAACATAAACGTCACACGAGGTTGGGTCAGCCAGAGAAATCTGCGGTTGCTGAACATTGCCTTGACACGGGACACGGCATGAATTATGAAGAAACCAAGATCCTCTCGGATGCTTCCACATACTGGGACTCTATCATCAAAGAGGCGGTCGAAATACGTATAAGCAGTGATCTAATAAACAGAGACACGGGGTTTCACCTGAGCAAAGCCTGGGAACCAGCCTTGGCGGCACTAAGGAATCGTCAGCCACAGATTAGCAACCGCACCGAGTCAACGCAGATGGGAAGCCTTAGCGTAGACGCTTAAATCGCGCGCCAACACCTCGCGCGCGGGAACGGGGTCCGTCGCTCCCGGCCGCATTTCCCGCGCCGCGGCGCGCTTCCTCAGACCGCGACCCGTTTCTCCAGCAGAGGACTCTGGTATTCGACGCTGTCTACGATTGGTCTTCGATGACGTTATGCCCCGCTGGCGCCTGCGCTGTTCTAGAAAGCCAGCATACAAATTGGCGCGTTTCTCAGCGACGCGACAGTAGCACCTGAAGATGGCGGGCAGTTGTCTCGCTGAAATATTGTGCGGCTTCTACAATATTATCCGGCGTAAGTCCCGAGAACCTATCAAGCAGATGCAGCGCCGGGAAAGCCTCAAACAGCACAAGTATAAAGCTATTGTATCAACATACTCTGAAAGGAACCTAACTGTTATACAGTCTGGACCGGAAGCCTTGCCTTTATTTAGTGATTTAAGCTGCTTTGCTACACCTAGGATATCTACTTCTGTATTTCTCATCTTCGCAGCTGTTCTTGATTGGAATTCCTGTTCTTGAGTGGAATTCGGGAATATTTACTTCGTCTCCTTTGGTGAGGGAGTTTCGGAAAACAGTGTTTAATAACTCTGCTTTGGTGGCACTGTCATCAGTGACTTCACCGTTGTTATTGCCCAGTGAAGGTATTGCTTGCGTCTTGCCAATAGTGTGCTTTATATAGAACCTCTTTGGGTTTTCTGACATTCCTAGACAAAGTTTCGTTGTGGAAATTATTAAAAGCATCTCGCACTGAAGTAAGCGCTATATTTCCAACTTCTGCAAAACTTTGCCAATCTTCGGGATTTTGCGTTCATTAAAATTTGGCATGCTTTTTTCGTTGCTTCTGCAACAGCGATCTGACCCGTTTTGTGAACCATGGGGGATTAGTACCATCACTTACTAATTTATGTGGTATATATCTCTCAACTGCCATCCATATTGTCTCTTTGAAACCAATCCACATCTTTTCTACGCTTACGTGATCAGATTGGAAGGAGTGGAGACTGTCTCTTAAAAAGGCGTTAAGAGCATTTTTATCAGCTTTTTTAAATAGATATTCTTTGCGTTAGGAGTGGAGACTGTCTCTTAAAAAGGCTTTAAGAGCATTTTTATCAGCTTTTTTAAATAGATATTCTTTGCGTTTCGTTTTGATGGTTGCGGGTGTTACGGTATTCAGCCTAGCAGCAACTGCCTTGTGGTCACTAATCCCTGTATTCGTCATGATACTCCCTATTTGTCCAGGATTATTTCTTGCTAAGGGGTCTACTATGCTTTTGCAACCATTTGCGCTTCCAGTAGGCTCATAAACTAATTGTTCAAAATAATTTTCTCAGAAAGCATTCAGTACAATTTCGGATGACGTTTTATGCCTGCCACCGGCTTTAAACGTAAATTTTTCCGGCATATCGAGGGTAGATTGAAGTCGCCAGCGACTATAATTGTATGCGTGGGGTACCTATTTGAAATGAGACTCAAGTTTTCTTTGAACTGTTCAGCACCTGTATTTCTGAGTCGGGAGGGGGGGGGGGGGGTCGGTAGAACGATCTAATTATTAGTTTAGTCCGATTGTCAAGTATAACCTCTACCCATACATACTATTTCGCAGGAACTATCTACTTCAATTTCACTACAAGGCAAACTACTCCTGGCAACAATAAATACTCCACCACCAACTGTATTTAATCTATCCTTTCTGAACACTGTTAGATCGTTTGAAAACATTTCGGCTGAACCTATTTCCGGCTTTAGCCAGCTTTCTGTATCTGTAACTATTTGAGCTTCAGAGCATTCTATTACGGCTTGGAGCTCTGTTTCTTTCCCAACACCGTTAAGACTACCTTACTGTGTTTTATCTGTCCCCTTTTGGAGGGACGCCCTTTCTGTGGTTTCCTGAGACCCCTTAATCTAAAACCTTTAGGGCACTAAATCGTACAGCACCATAGTATCCACATATGAAATGCCTAAAATTAGTGCAAGTGTGTCTAACACCTTCTGTATGACACTTTATGCGTGTCCGTGCCATTCTCAAATTATTCTTTGCGATTTACCAAGCACAAGGAGAAATGGTAACAGTGATAGCGGCTCCAGGTACTTAAATCACGCCTAGTGAGATAGTACTAAGATTTATGCATTGAGTAGGACTCCGGACTCACATTCGGAAGGGCTAAGAGCTCGTTGAGTGACATGAGAATTGTGCTTTTCGTCGATGCGATACACCCTTCTTATCGCACATCTCTTAAGTTAGTATTTGTTCTTATTGTCAGACTCCTTGTCCGTGACAAATCCCTTTTAGGCACACGCATACTATTTTATTTGTAGCTATTTTAAGTTTTTTGGGCACAAAGCGTGAAGGAATAGGGTAACAACTCGACTATTTTCTTCTAACACGAACTTAATGTTCCCTTTTATTACTGTCATCAAGTCATCGGCATATGCGGGACATGTTTTGCTTGAGGCAATTCAGCTATTTTTAGAAACTGAGAGTCCAGATCAATGTCCCAGAACACTGGTTCAAATAGAGAGTCTTGTGTATACCTTTTAATTAGATATTTTTATATCAATTTCTTCGGACAAACCAAATTTGCTTCCCATTCTCTGCAGTAGTCTGAGACTCAAGAGATTTCCTGGCAACGATCAAGAGAACGAGGCAGAGCACTCGGACAGTGCGACGACATCGGCAACACCGAGCAATCTCACTAGAACTACCGTTGTTGCGGCACCCTGCACCTAGCAGCACAGAGAAGGGCGCCGACTGTCGGGCGCCATACATCACTGGTCACACGTGTGACATCACGTCGCTTCTTCGGCCGGGTCTTAGTTCTGTGTACAGCATCGCACGCATTCACTTAAAACTTAATTCCTTTTATTTCATGTTATTTTTAATTGATTACGTTTTCAATACAGATACTCCGTTTTATTTCTATACTACTAATAATAATGACTGCTGTTAACATTATTTATAACTGGAATGAGATTTTCCCTCTGCAACGGATTGTGCGCTGATATGAAACTTCCTGGCAGATTAAAACTGTGTGCCGGACCGAGACTCGAACTCGGGAGCTTTTCCTATCGAGGGCAAGTGCTCTACCATCTGAGCTATCCGAAAACGCCTCACGCCCCGTCCTCACAGTTTTGCTTCCGCCAGTGAAGTCTGGAAAGTAGGAGACGAGGTACTGGCGGAAGTACAGGTGTGAGGACGGGGCCTGAGTCATGCTCGGATAGCTCAGATGGGCAGTCGGCTTTCAGCGGTGATAACGGGCGGACGGGCTCGGCGCGCCAAGCAGCGCTCCGCAGGTGTTGTTGTTTACCCACTAGCGGGCGTTTCGGTCGTTGTATTGCCTTACAGTACCGATACTGACCCTCCATGGCGTTCTCATATCGACAACCTACAATCAAACTAACCTTCAACGCATCGTACACGAGACCGAAGGCCCATGAAATTGAACGGTTTCTTCGAGACCCCATGCACATAGAACCCAAGAACTGATAGGCATTCATTTGTCTATTGTATCCAGCACAGTGTACCTCAAACTAATTGACGAAGCGGCCTGCGACAGACTACTCCAACGATCTGTAAATGGCTTTCGCTTCTCTCTCGCAGACGGTAATGTGAGCGTGGTAGGAGTTGACCATGCTGGTCTGGGGGGTGCGTACCGTGCCCATCTTTGAGCTACCGTTCGACGTTCCTGCCAACCTTGTCGTTGATCCGCTGCGGCCGTACGGCACAGTTCTGGGCCACACAGATGAGAAATGGAACACATTCCAAACGTATCCTGTCCTTAACTGGGTACGACAAGTGCGCATAGAACTTAAGAAGCACGTTCCATCATAAGTTTTCGTCGGTGGCTGCCGCGGAATTGTTATACAGGGAGGTCCATTGATAGTGACCGGGTCAAATATCTCACGAAAAAACTACAAAGAAAGAAACTTCTCTAGCTTGAAGGGGGAAACCAAATGGCGCTATGGTTGGCCCGCTAGATGGCGCTGCCATAGGTTCAAATGGTTCAAATGGCTCTGAGCACTATGGGACTAAACATCTGTGGTCCTCAGTCCCCTAGAACTTAGAACTAATTAAACCTAACTAACCTAAGGACATCACACACATCCATGCCCGAGGCAGGATTCGAACCTGCGACCGTAGCAGTTGCGCCGTTCCGGACTGCCATAGGTCAAACGGATATCAACTGCGTTTTTTTTAAAATAGGAACACCCATTTTTCATTACATATTCGTGTAGTACGTAAATAAATATGAATGTTTTAGTTGGACCACTTTTTTCGCTTTGTGATAGATGGCGCTGTAATAGTCACAAACATCTGGTTCACAATTTTAGACGAACAGTTGGTAACAGATAGGTTTTTTAAATTAAAATACAGAACGTAGGTACATTTGAACATTTTATTTCGGTTGTTCCAATGTGATACATGTACCTTTGTGAACTTATCATTTCTGAGAACGCATGCTGTTATAGCGTGATTACCTATAAATACCACATTAATTCAATAAATGCCCATAATTATGTCCGTCATCCTCAATGCATTTGGAAATACGTGTAACGACATTCCTCCCAACAGCGAGTAGTTCGCCTTCCGTAATGTTCGCACATGCATTGACAATGCGCTGACGCATGTTGTCAGGCGTTGTCGGTGGATCACGATAGCAAATATCCTTCAGCATTCCCCACATAAAGAAATCTGGGGACGCCAGATCCGGTGAACGTGCGGGCCAGGGTATGGTGCTTCGACGACCAATCCACCTGTCATGAAATATGCTATTCAATACCGTTTCAACCGCACGCGAGCTATGTGCCGAACATCCGTCATGTTGGTAGTACATCGCCATTCTGTCATGCAGTGAAACATCTTGTAGTAACATTACGTAGGAAATCAGCATACATTGCACCATTTGGATTGCCATCGAGAAAATGGGGGCCAATTACCATTCCTACCATAATGCCGCACCATACATTAACCCCAGGTCGCTGATGTCCCACTTGTCGCAGTCATCGTGGATTTTCCGTTGCCCAATAATGCATATTATGCTGGTTTACGTTATCGATGTTGGTGAGTGACGCTTCGTCGCTAAATAGAACGCGTGCAAAAAAATCTGTCATCATCCCGTAATTTCTCTTGTGCCCAGTGGCAGAACTGTACACGACGTTCAAAGTCGTCGCCATGCAATTCCTGGTGCATAGAAATACGGTGCAGTTTATGTTGATGTAGCATTCTCAACACCGAGGTTTTTGAGATTCTCGATTCTCGCGCAATTTGTCTGCTACTGATGTGCGGATTAGCCGCGACAGCAGCTAAAACACCCTCTTGGGTATCATCATTTGTTGCAGGTCGTGGTTGACGTTTCACATGCGGCTGATCACTTCCTGTTTCCTTAAATAACGTAACTATCCTGCGTACAGTCCGGGTACTTGGATGATGTCGTCCAGGATACCGAGCAGCATACATAGCACACGCCCGTTGGGCATTTTGATCACAATTGCCATACATCAACACGATATCGACCTTTTCCGCAATTGTTAAACGGTCCATTTTAACACGGATAATGTACCATGAAGCAAATACCGTCCGCACTGCGGAATGTTACGTGATACCACGAACTTACACGTTTGTGACTATTACAGCGCATCTATCACAAAGCGAAAAAAGTGGTCCAACTAAAACATTTATATTTCTTTACGTAGGCCTACTACACGAATATGTAATAAAAATGGGTGTTCCTATTTTAAAAAACGCAGTTGTTATCCGTTTGACCTATGGCAGCGCCATCTAGCGGACCAACCATAGCGTCATCTGGTTTCCCCCTTCAAGCTAGACGAGTTTGGTTCTTTGTAGTTTCTTCGTTTGATGCTTATTTCGTGAAATATTTGGCCCGGTCACTATCAATGCACCACCCTGTATATGATTGCCAACCGAGGACCTGCTCGGGCTGCGGCCAGGAGGGCCATGTTAGAACTGATTGTCTGCAGCACCGCCTCGTTCAGGTGCCCCACAATGAATTTCCCCAACGATTCACGATGACCTCTCTCACGCTAACGTATGTGTAAGCGGCACGACATGATGTGATGGATGATCAAAACCTGCTACCTCCTCAAGCCGCTGCGAGCTCCGTTGGAGAGTCAGCGATGACGACGACGCCGCAGCTAAACGGTGCAGAGGTTCCTACAGCCGCTGCCCACCGCAGCGTCGTGGGCACCCAGCCGCCGTCACTGTCGGGATCGGACACAGGGATTCCTGGTGACCGAGACCGTGTCGAGCCCCGCCCTCCAATGGATGTCGAATCTCGGACCCGTAAGCAAAAATCACCCAAGCGACACAAGAAGAGGCGATTGCCAGTTGTAGAACGGGACAGGGATGTGACACCGTCGAAAAACATCAACTTCGTTGACTCGTCTACAGTTGCAACGGACTCCAGTGGCATCATTCACCAGAAGGCGCCTGAAGATAAAGAACACTCTCCTACATCTGATGGCCCTGAAAACGAGGCGCACCGCGTCGATTCCCAAAATGTGGGCTCCTGTGAAAGTGACCAGCCATCACAGATAACACAATCCTCTCTTGGTGATTGGGCAGACGATATGGAGGTCGATGATGCACAGCAAACATCGATACCTCCACCAGAGTCCATGGCTGACATTGATCCCGGAGGGCTCTGCCAGTCAAGGATCATACGGCACAGTAGTGCACAGCATGCGGCTGGATGGCTGTGTGGTGTGCGAGATCACTGTGGGCTTGCACCAGCACAGTGCCTCCGCCACTTGATATGTCTCACTCATACCGTGTGGGAACAGTCAATGTCAATGGTGTCCACCCTACTGTCAAGACCCGCATGTTACACACATGATCCGAGTGGCAAACTTGGACATTACCCTTCTCCAGGAGGTCCGTCCCGAGTTGCGTTTAGACCTATATGGCCACACCACCTACAGCCTACCCTTAGGTGATGGCGCAGGAGGAACGGCCATTCTTCTCCGAGATGGCATAGACGCGACGGACGTGACATACTTGCCGAACGGGCGAGGCATCGCTCTCACACTTGGCGCAGTCCGCCTCGTTAACGTCTACGCTCCATCCGGTAATTCGCACCGTGGCGACAGGCATGTCTTCTGTTCGGAGGAGGTAGCCCCACTTGTGCAAGGAAATAAGGACCATTACATAGTGGGCGGCGATTTTAACAGTGTTCTGCGGCACGAGAACGAGATACCGCATTACGTCCGACGCCCAGCTCTACAAGCATTGATACGTGACCTCGCGCTCCACGACACATGGCTCTTACATAATGGGAACCAGCGTGGATATAGGCACTTTACCAGCCATTCTGCCAGTCGTCTGGACCGGATATACGTCTCGCGTGCCCTCCGCACAGCAACCCGTGATGCAGAACTCTGGCCGACGGTCTTCACGGATCATCTCGCGCATATCTGCCCTATCACCTTACTCCGACAACTCACAAGACGCAGCAGAGGCCCGTGGGCGCTGAATGCCTCCCTCCTTTGCGAGGAAGCGTGTCCGCAAGCAATTACTGACACGTGGCGTCGTTGTCTCAGGCGCCTGCCCCTGTATGCTTCTACGTTGCTGTGGTGGCTGGGATGTGTCAAACCTGCACTCCGAAAGACCCTGATGGCCTAAGGGCGCGACGGATCGAACTGGCAAAGGACAACATCGGAATTTTACTATACAGCGTTACGTGAGCTGGCGACGCAACCGCCGTCTCCCGAACGTCAGATGTCCGTACAACGCATCAAAGCTCGTCTACTTCGCATCAGGGCAGAGCAGCTAGAAGGTGTCCGCATCCGTACGCGAGTGCAAGACTGCCTCCCCAACGAAACGGCATCAGTCTATCACATTGTGCGCGAGAGGCACCACCTCCAACGTCAGCTCATTACGGCGGTAAACACGGAGGAGGGCGGCCGCGCAGTGACGCAGACCGGCATGGCGCACCAGTTCGCCCGACACTATGGGACCTTGTACATGGAACATCCGCGAAACGTGCGTGATTATGACGAGTTGTTGCACGACTTTCCCGCCCCTAGGGACGTGGCACCCGATGATACTCTGCTGTTGCCCATTACACCCGACGAGCTGACATAGGCCTTGACACGTGGAGCACCGAACAAGTCGCCTCGACCGGACGGTTTACCCCTGGAATTCTACCGCACTTTTTACGACCTTATGGGTAACTAGTGGCTCCATATATTTCAAGACCTGATCCGCCCTGATTTCACTGTCCCCACAGAATTCACAGACGGCATCTTGATCCCAATATCGAAACCGAATGGTGGTTGTAGGTGGCAGAACTTTCGCCCACTCACACTCCCCAACAACGACTACAAGATCTTCGTCCGCATCCTCCGCGCGCTTCTCTATACCGCTATCGGGAAAGCCATCCACACCGATCAGACATGTTTAGGTGATGTCAGCAACATTCATACGGCGTTAGGGGCATACAGCGACGTAATTGCTTTGACGGCGGCCTGCAAAATACGAGGCGCCCTTGTCGCCGTAAATTTTGACCACGCATTCGACCAAGTTGACCACGGCTTTTTACGCGCAGTCCACGGAGCACGCTCCCGCATGATGGTCAAAGGTTACCAGTCTGGTCACATTGTTGTTGGACGGTCAGTGCGACAAGGGTGCCCGCTGTCGGTTATATTATTTGCGGCAGCGCTTGAACCAGCTTTACCTGGTCTACTGCAGCGATTTACAGGCATTTCCATGCGGGACGTGACCCTTCGTTGTGGTGCATTCGCCGAAGACGTGGTGTTCCTGGCCAGATCAGAGGATGAAATGCATATGGAGCTTCAGTGGCTACGCCAGTACGGGGCGGTCACTGGGAGCGTCATCAACGTGGAGAAGACAAAATACATGGATGTCGGAGGGGGCTTTCCCAAGCAACGGCGGTGCCCTATGACAAGGTGCCCGTACTCAAGTGTTTAGGAGTGCAATTCTATAGCAATGTCCGCCGCACGGCGGCGGCTACATACCGCCGGCTCCTACACCAGACACGTTCTCTGCTGCAGGACAACAAACTGCGTCGCTTGGATATGCTCCTCAGAACACGTTATGTCAACACCTATCTTGTCTCCAAACTGAACTATTTTGCTCATTTCCTTCCTTTGACGGCTACGATGGCCGACAGACTTCAAGCAGCACATGGACATTTCGTAAGCGCCGGCCTTGTTTTTAAAGTCCGATACGCCACCCTGACACTGCCGCAGTCGGCGTGCGGTATCGGTTTAATTCATGTCTATAACCGTGCGCGATCGCTTTGTCTCAACACTATGCGTCGCACGTGGACCTCTGCCCACGCCACTCTGACGGGCACCCTGATAGCGGAAGTGGCACCACACTCTCTGCATCCCGCGGTTTCTGTATGACACATTTCAACGGCACTCGCCCACATCAGAGAGTTCTTGATTGACTTCAGCTACTTACGGTCAGAACTTCCGATGACACGGATGCCCAACACGAAAGACTATTGTCGCCTCTATCAACAGCAGCAGCCTATAAATACGGTCACCCACAAACATCCTACAGTTGCCTGGAACACGGTGTGGCGAGCGGTACACACGCCTTTTCTACCTACGACGGTGCGTTCATTGTGGTTCGCGGTTGTGAATGGGAAGTTCGCTACCCGTCAGAGGCTACATTCCATACATCTGACGGACGACCCCTTGTGTCCGACATGCTCAGTCGTTGACTCGGATGCACACCGTCTGACGTGTGCCGCGACCAGTGAGTGCTGGCTACTGACGCAGCGCATGCTGGCATTACTCTTGCGACGATTGCCGGAGTCTATCTCCCGTGATCATATGTTGCGCCCCGACGGCGTATACTTTCCATTGACAAGGACGAACGCCGTTAACTGGCTAAAAGACATGGCCCTTTACAACGTATTTTGCGATGCTCACAAAGGCACACTCGACTTTTGGTCCCTATTGATGACGACCCATGCAGCTTTCAGCCGAAGTACAGAACCCGTTTCGCAAATTATTTAGGTTCATTATTTGCGGATTCTCCTGCTCACTGGGGCGTTCCAGGTATGAAACGCTGAAAATGAAGAAGAATCCTCGAGCATATTGATCGTCTACGGACGGAATAGGGGGGAACCCCTCCCAACGGTGGTGGAGCGTTTCTAGGCGCAGGTCGCAGGTTCGAATCCTGCCTCGGGCATGGATGTGTGTGATGTCCTTAGGTTAATTAGTTTTAAGTAGGTCTAAGTTCTATCGAACTGATGACCTCAGATGTTAAGTCCCGTAGTGTTCAGAGCCATTTGAACCATTTTTTTCTGAAATTGTAACCATTTGTTTTTCGGTGCAAGTACATCACATCTACCGATTTCCGCCCCATTAGGACAAGTACTCCTTGGTGCGTTAATTTTTCTTTATTTTTTGTTCTTTGTTGTCTTGAAGTGTACTACTAAAGAAAGCTTATACATGATGAAAGTGAGACGCCGCAGATTTTTCAGCCAGCTCTGGTATCGTAGTCCTCTTGTTACATCACACAATCCTTGTAGTTATGACTTGCTCGTAATTCATGATGAAGGAATAGCATAGCCGTATCCATTAGGCCTGCAACCCTGTTCGTAACTATGGAGCGTTGAAGGCCAATTAGCAAGCTTTGCTTTAATATGTATGCATAACCTCGCAGCATCGGAGGCCTCGGCTTTTGCGCCTGGCCTTTGTGACCACCCGTAACAAACTCACCGAGGGAGGTAGCGCAGTGATTAACTCCCTAGACTCGCATTCGGGAGGACGACGGTCCAAATCCCCCTCTGGCCACCCAGATTTACGTGTTTTTTATTTACAAAAATCGCTTTTAAGAATTTGGGACTGCTTCCTTTGACAAGGGCACGCCTTTCCTTCCCCATTCTTTCGTAATTCGAGTTTCGTTCCGTCTTTGATGACAGCAATATCGTCAGGGCGATAAACTCTAGTCTTCCTTTGCAACCAACTCATACTATGTTCGTACGGTCTGGTCACTCTCCACGCATTACTAACTTCCCTAATCAAGGTGTTCCCCTAACTAAGGTCTTTAGTTTCAGGATGAGTGTTCACTGTTACACGTTTATGGATATGTGTCTATAAAATAATTCTTAGCAGCTCTGTATAATTTTCACATTATCTCTACATTCTCGTAAACAAACAACCACGTGCATTTTAGATATAGTATAAATCATTTTCACCTTAAAGCAACAACAAAAAAAGGAAAAAGAAAACTACAACAACAACATAGGTTTCGCGTATATTTACACAGCCCGACAAAACAGCTGAAGCACTAGGATGGGGACGAAGAATCGATATGAAAATTCATGAGTTGAGAGGATGTGTGATGTTATTTCGATGATTGACAGTATGAACCCACGTATCAGTAAAACTTTGCACGCCCTACCCCTCCCCCCCTGGAAAATTTGCATGCACTGTTTCCGTTGGTATGGCTGCCATAAAGCCATTGTACACCAGTCAAAAAAAGTTTTGCATCACTCCGGTTCCCAGAACTCCTGAAGATAGACGTTGACTGTGGATATTGTATCACAGGCACAGTCCCTTTGATGGTTCAGAGATGTCACTAAAGCCGCCCTAAGATGCAAACAACCATGCATGAGCAGCGCCTATTAGACAGAGGGGGTCCGACAGCCGATCAGTTCCAGTAACTCCTCAGGAATGAGGTACACGGTTCGCGTTGTCTGTAGTTCCAGCATGCCTAGACGGTCAATACCGCGATTCTATCTCGTCCGTATTGTTACTCGGTGCCAGGAAGGGCTCTCAGCAAGGGAAGTGTCCAGGCGTCTCGGAGTGAACCAAAGCGACTTTCTTCGGACATGGAGGTGATACAGAGAGACAGGAAATATCGAAGACATGCCTCGCTCAGGCCGCCCAAGGGCTACTACTACAGTGGATGTCCCCTACATACGGATTATGGCTCGAAGGAACCCTGACAGCAACGCCACCATGTTGAATAATGCTTTTCATGCAGGCACAGGACGTCGTGTTACGACTCAAACTGTGCGCAATAGGCTGCAGAATGCGCAACTTCACTCCCGACGTCCATGGCGAGGTCCATCTTTGCTACCACGACACCATGCAGTGCAGTACATATGGGCCCAACAACATGCCGAATGGACCGCTCAGGATTGGCATCACGTTCTCTTCCCCGATGAGTGACGCATATGCCTTCAACCAGACAATCGTCGGAACGTGTGTGGAGGCAACCCGGTCAGGCTGAACGCCTTAGACACGCTGTCCAGCGAGTGCAGCAATGTGGACATTGCGTATGTTTTGAGGTGGCATTATGTGGGGCCGACATATGCCGCTGGTGGTCATGGAAGGCGCCATAATAGCTCTACCATATGTGTATGCCATCCTCCGACCAATAGTGCAACCATATCGGCAACATATTGTCGAGGCATTCGTCTTCATTGGCGACAATTCACGCCCCCATCGTGCACATCTTGTGAATGACTTCCTTCAAGATAACGACATCGCTCAACTAGAGTTGCGAGCATGTTCTCCAGACATGAAACCTATCGAACATGCCTGGGATAAATTGAAAAGGGATGTTTATGGACGACATGACCCACCGACCACTCTGAGGGATCTACGCCGAATCGTCGTTGAGGAGTGGGGCAAAGTGGACCAGCAGTGCCTTTATGAAATTGTGGATAGTATGCCACGACGAATACAGGCATGCATCAATGCAAGAGGACGTGCTACTGGGTATTAGAGGTATCTGTGTGTATAGAAACCTGGAGCGCCACCTCTGAAAGTCCCGCTGTGTGGTTGTACAACGTGGAAAGTGTGGTTTTCATGAGCAGTAAAAAGGGCGGAAATGATGTTTACGTTGATAACTATTCCAATTTTCTGTACAGGTTCAGGAAATCTCTGAACCGAGGTGATGCAAAAAAATTTTTTATGTGTGTATATTCTCTTGAGGCAAGCTGACACTCAACTGTTGTAACTGGTACTTGATGTCCTAGATACTGGCAATGGGACGGAGCTAGCGTCCGAGCTGGTCCCACATATATTCCACGAAGGTACCTCAACATAACCAAATGCTTCATAGAGATGTTTGCCATAGGTAGACGAGTAGTGACGTGTTATAAAATGGCACCAAGATACTGGCGCATGAGAGATAACATATGAGGGATTACCATGTCCATGACGTACTGTTGTATGGTCACATTTCCCGCAGTCACCATCGGTAGTCAGTCATTCCCGACGGCTCGCCACACCATGACGTCGGGAATGGCACTACTGGGTCTCTCCAAAACATTGTAAGAATGAAAGAATGAGACCTCTCCCCAAGTCGCCGCCATACGAGTACTCGCCGACGCTAGTCATCTAGGATAGTATAGAACTGCGATTCATCACTGAACCACAATGCGACGCGATTCATCAGCAGTTCAGGCTTCCCGCTCACGGTACCACTGGAAACGAAGCCGTTTTGTTGTGGTGTTAACGGCAGCCTAGGCATGAGGCGATTAATCCCTAGTTGAGCTGCTGTCGACGTCCGACCAATGGTGTGGGATGGCACAGAATGTTGCAGGGAGTGGATTATTTATTCTCTGATGGCATGGACAGATGTGAAGTGGTTACTATGTGCTTGGTGCACAATACGGCGGTCTTTCCTTGTGGGCAGGCAGGGTCTACCGGAGCATGACGACGAGTTTGCCTCTCCTCATGTTCCCATGCAGTACAACATCAAGCCACCGCCACATAAATCCGGTTACTGCACGTTTCGACAACCAGTCAAATTTAGACTCCGAATGAGGAGCATTATTGTGCTGTATGTCTTTCGTGTCACGAATCGAAAGTTGTCTGTATGTACATGTAAGTAATCAATAACTTTTAATCTGCAATGTCACAAAACGTTAGAAACGAGCCTTTTCGAACCTATTGAGGTAAAGAGTTGAGAAAATGTCGGCTGTTACACAATAGATACGGTTCCGTTTCGTACGTACAGAAGAGAAAGAAGAGGACCAAAACAAAAAAAAGTAAAGGAGGTTAGTGTTTAATGTCCCATCTACCGCGACAGCATTATAAGCGGAATGAGAAATCTTATAGCCACAGACGCAACATTTAGCGAGAAACAAAATCCGGGCAGTCTGGCTCTGAATTCGTATTTGAAAGGTAGGCGGTTGAAATGCCCGTCCGGTCATCCAGATTTCGGTATTTCGTAGTTCCGTTAAATCGCTGAAGGTAAATGCCGCGATCGTTGCTTTAAATCCCTCAGTACAAGCCATGAGATGGCGCTAGACTCTGTGGTGTTACGTTTATTTAATTATTTATTGATCGTGTTTTGCAGCCCACATAAAAATCATTGCTATTCGTCAACCAAGCTCGATAATTTTATTTTCAGGGTCTACAATTAAACTTTCGCTACTTGAGGCAGTGTAGACGGAAAACTATTTACCGTATGGGTACCCACGTTTATATGAATGATGTTCAGACTGTGCGCTGCAGGATTTGCATTGTTACTAGTGTTAGTGTCAGTGAACTTCCGCCTGTCGCACCATTCGGAAGTTCTCGCTAGTGCACTCTGCGTGGCCTTGACTTGTTCTCGTATTGCGAACGGGTGTGGTGCTTCGTACTCTTCGGGTTGTTACTAACATTTCCCTACTCATATCGTCGCTTTTCTAGGAGAGTCCTTTACGAGCAGTGTAGCGTACGCCGGATTGTGTGCGTTTTCTTCGTCACATATTCTCGGCGCTAGTGCTACGTAGTTAACCGTAAACTGACCGACCCGTCTGATAGGGGTCAGGTCATAAAGTCGGCACTAAAAATCTGTCATCAACAAGGACCGACAAATGTTCCGTTGCCATCGATGTCCGATAACCATAGTGAGATCCAGCAGGTGAATTACCACTCCCGGAGACACAGCTTCTCCAACACCACCAATAACAACAGCAGCTAAAACATCAACCCGAACAGCAGCTTTCTTCACCATCATCAACAACTGCAGCAGCAGCAACAACTGGCTCAACGGCAGCTGTTTCAGCTACTGCAGTTACAATAACAGCAACTCCACTAATATCACCACCAACAACAACAGCTGCATCATAAACTAGCAAGTTAGCCATCTCAGCGACCATTCCACCTTCGCGCTTGAAGCCATTGCACCTGCAAGTCAGCAACAGGAAAGTGGTCTCCGTAGTAAATGGCTGTGTGTCGACTGACCTTCTGTCCCAGACTGTGATATGCGTGAGTTTCCCGGTTCGGACGTACAGTGCACTTGATGTTGATGTAGCATTCTCAACACCGACGTTTTTGAGATTCCCGATCCTCGCGCAATTTGTCTGCTACTGATGTGCGGATAAGCCGCGACAGCAACTGCAGTTGTGCCTTGAGAATGGCAGGGTGTGCTCCGGTCGAAATATCGGTGGTGGTCGACGACATCTTCCGGCAGCAAACCCGTAAGTTATTTGAACATTCAATTCCCCGGGAAAAGTTAAGGTCTCACAAGATAATTTTTGCATGACAAATTCGTTGTGACGGCGGTTGTTGGCTGTATTGAGGAGGATGTGGGTTGGGTGGCAGCGGTGCTTGGGGGAGATGATGAGAGACAGAATATTCGTGACGAATGTATGAGAATCCCTGTCGCCAGACTGGCCTAGTGGTATGCCATTTCGGTGAACTTCTCGTTCCAGAGATGGCACCGAAACTGTCTGTCGACAGGAAGTCATGCTGACAATACCCGCCACCCTGAGGGAGAGCGCCTAACTGGGGCGAAACGGAAGGTGGCGTTGGTTGCGCGAGGGAATCTTATAAAGCGACTACTGTTTGCGGGGGATGCCTTTGACGTAGAGGCGGGAAATCAAGGGGATTTTGGGGACTGGGAGACTGTCGGAGAGCAGCGTAATATGAGAGCTGCGGTCTACCAATTACCCTTTACGACGTTTTTGGACGTTGGAGCTATTGTTCATGGAGAAAGGCCGCGCACGAACGTTCTGTCACTGGGTGCCAACCGGAGCAATTTAAACACTTCGGAAACGGCGCAGTACATGAATCCGCTGGGTTTGGACTACCACACTTGCTGCAACGAATATGAGTTCTACATTTGCTTGCCTGATGATAAAATGCCAGCAATTTTTACACTGAATGACTCGAGCGACAGTTCTACTGGACAATGCGACCCTAGAACAGCAACATGCGAGGGTAGAGTTTAGGAGCGGAACACCACCAGACAGACTGGAATCGGCACGTTTTGTTCAGGACGTGAATGATATTTCTTAGTGTATCTTTTGATACTTGCGACAGAATATATGCTCTCCACTGCGTCAACAATCTCCTTGTCTGTTAGGCTGATGTCAGCATCACGAGTAATGCCATACGTATCGAGCAGAGAGTTGGGAATATAAACATCAAACTTAAGATCTTTAAAAAAAAAAAAAAACTTCTTTCAAAGTGTTGGTAGCCCCAGCAGTTTCAGTTCTATCTAACTCCGTTTCTGCCTGACGGATTTTGTCAGCAATGTCATGTTTGAGATGAGAGTTACAGGAAAATAGTATCTTGCCTACCGACTTGGGGTGGAGTTTGCCAACGTTCTTATCTATGCTCTCCAAAAAGATAAAATTGGAGTCTGCATCTGACGGACTGTACCGATTGTTGGCTCATGGCCGTACGACAGTCGCAGTGGAAGTCAACTGTTGACTCTGAGAGCGTTCTGAGTTCGTCCGCACTGTACCAGCATAATATACACTGTTGGGCAACGGAAAATCCACGATGGCTGCGACAAGTGGGACATCAGCGACCTGGGGTTAATGTATGGTGCGGCAGTATGGGAGGAATGATAATTGGCCCCCATTTTCTCGATGGCAATCTAAATGGTGCAATGTGTGCTGATTTCCTACGTAATGTTCTACCAATGTTACTACAAGATGTTTCACTGCATGACAGAATGGAGATATACTTCCGACATGATGGATGTCCGCCACATAGCTCGCGTGCGGTTGAAGCGGTATTCAATTTTCATGACAGGTGGATTGGTCGTCGAAGCACCATACCATGGACCGCACGTCCACCGGATCTGACGTCCCGGATTTCCTTCTGTGGGGAAAGTTGAAGGATATTTGCTGTCGTGATCCACCGACAACACCTGACAACACGCGTCAGCGCATTGACAATGCATGTACGAACATTACGGAAGGCGAACTACTCGCTGTTGAGAGCAATGTCGTTACACGTATTGGCAAAATGCATTGAGGTTGACATCGTTTTGAGCATTTACTGCATTAATGTGGTATTTACAGGTAATCACGCTGTAACAGCATGCGTTCTCAGAAATGATAAGTTCACAAAGGTACATGTATCACATTGGAACAACCGAAATAAAATGTTCAAACGTACCTATGTTCTGTATTTTAATATAAAAAACCTACCTGTTACCAACTGTTCGTTTAAAATTGTGAGCCATATGTTTGTGACTATTACAGCGCCATCTATCACAAAGCGACAAAAGTGGTCCAACTAAAGCATTCGTATTTCTTTACGTATTACACGAATATGTAATGATAAATGGGGGTTCCTATTTTAAAAAACGCAGTTGATATCCGTTTGACCTATGGCAGCGCCATCTATCGGGCCAACCATAGCGCCATTTGGTTTCCCCCTTCAAGCTAGACAAGTTTCGCTCTTTGTAGTTTTTTCGTTTGACGCTTATTTCGTGAGATATTTGGCCCGGTCACGATGAGTGGACCACCCTGTATACGCGGTCAGGACACTGTATATTGTATGGACCCCGCATAGTGTCCCGCAGAGCGCGATGCTGCTTCCCTTGCTATGCGCCCTGTATGTTGCCGACCTAGAGACTTTGTTCAGCCTCACTGCCAAACTTCTACAGTATGCGGACGACGTCTGTATAGACGAACACTCGTCGTGCTTTTGGTGACACACCTATGGGTTACCGACGCTTGTGAAATGTTGACCGTATGGGACTCCAAAAATGGGCTCACTTTGTCACCTGACCAATCGGTTGCTGTGATATTTGCGGGAAAACGATGCAATAACTTCACATCCGCACTTACACGTCTCCTGTTTGGTCATATGCTAATCTCCTTGGTGTCTACTTCGACAGCGAACCCACGTGGACACGACACGTTGCGTAGCTCATCTACAAGGTTGATAACACTGTGAATATCTTGCGCGCGCTTGCCCGAGTATGATGGGGATCGGAAACGAATACGCTCTTGACTCTGTACCAGGTTTTGATCCGTTCTGTCTTAGATTGTGGTTGCACTGTGTACGGCACTGCGGTGCAATCAACTTTGCGCAAGCTCGATGTCGTCCATTATCGAGTGATTCGTCTTGTCCTCGGAGCCATGAAATCAACGCCCACCTTCGTTCTACTAGTGAAAGCATCCGTAATGCCGTTGTCTATAAGAAGGCAAACGTTGTCTGATATTTTGCTTCTCAGTCAATCTTCGACGTCTGATTGTGCCTTTCCTAAGGCGGTGGTTCAATTCCGGAGACTCATACAGGCATCTCATGGACGACGAATGATCAGAACTCTTTTACTAGTTCGCAGCTACGAGAAATGGTCCCATCTCTTTCCAGCCGTTCTACAGGTCACAAAACTAACCTGTTTTCGTTTTTCGTATAATCTGTTCTTCACTACACCCCCAGTGTGATACCTGGCGTCCGATTTCCGAACGGAGACCAACATCACTCGCGACCTGGAGCATTTTCTCAGCATACTATAGCTGCAGTACGCTCACATCTATACGGACGGTTCTAAATCTGGGGCGGGTGTGGGATGTACCTTTTTTAGTCATTCTAGTGACGCCTGCCAAATTTTTGCTCTTCGACCTGAATCTTCT
Organism: Schistocerca piceifrons; assembly: GCF_021461385.2. Lineage (NCBI taxonomy): Eukaryota > Metazoa > Arthropoda > Insecta > Orthoptera > Acrididae > Schistocerca > Schistocerca piceifrons. The sequence continues at coordinate 8,208,148 of NC_060149.1, forward strand.
GTCTACACGGCGGAGTTACTGGCCGCCCGGGAAGCCATTTATTATGATAGCCGGACATGAAATTTCATCGTGATACTTACAAAGTGTGCTGCAGAAATTGTAACATCCCGCGTTTGATAAACAGACCAACAGATATGTTCTGGACGTCTTGGTTGCCGTAAGAAACGCGCAGACCTTAGGCATTGCCGTTCACTTATTTGGGATTAAAGGACATCATGGCTTTCTCCATAATGAAACTCCTGACCACCTTGCCAAGGAGTATTCCAGAAGGACAGTTCCGCTCATTGCCGATCCCTTATACGGAGCTCACATCGGCGATACGGAAGGCTGCTTGGAACTGTGAATGGCATGCCTCTCAGCACTCTACGGGCGGCCACCTGGCGGCCGTCTCTTCTCGGTCACGGTTCACCTCGGTGCACCTTGTAAGGTGCCTCTTGCGTGAGGAAGACATTTTTACCAGTTTTAATAAATTATTGTCTCTTATTGATGTATTGACGATAGTTAGGAAGTGCTGTAGTCCGTAGCCGGCCATGAGTCGGAGAGCATTTCTCACGCTGGCTGGCTGGCTGGCTAGGTGACGAAGCGACCATATGTCGCGCGTAGTGGGGTGAGGCTCGGCGCTGGACCGTAGCAACAAACGTCAGCCTGGGAAATATACATGACGGGAAGTACCGCCATCTTAGCGCCAAAATCACCGATTTTGTTTATTTTTATTTAATAATTAAAGTCATTTATGACATCATAGATATAGGAGGAGCCTCTGGATGTTTAAAACTACGAGGCCTGTTCAGAAAGTAAGCTCCGATTGATTGCCAAATTGAAACCACAGTGAACAGCAGAAATGTTTTACTTGTAACAATTAGCTACACCTTTCAGCTACTTCTCTACGTAGTCGCCGTTCTGACTTAGACTTTTGTCATAGCGTTGTACCAACTTTTCAATAGCCTCATCATAGAAGGCAGCCGCCAGTGCTTTCCGCCAATTCTCCACGCTGGCCTACACCTCGTTGTGTGTGTCAAAATGTTGTCTTCAAAGACAGCGGTTCATGTGACCAGAGATGAAACTCAGGGGGAGACAATTGCGGACTGTATTGTGGGTAATCTAACATTTCCATTTGAAAACGATGCAGGAGCATCTTCATTGCCCCTGCAGAATGCGGCTGAGAATTGTCGTGAAGACGAAACAGCACGACAGTTATGTAATGTTAGCTGCATAGCTTCAGGCGAAATTTCTCACCAGGCCCTCGTACTTGGCGGCAGACACTATTTTCTAGACATCTTTACGCACTCACTGCGAGCTCAGAAATGAGAAGAGCGACGTGATGCTAACTGGGGTTATACTAGAGACACTACCCAACACATCTGTGCAAAGCTTTATCGGATTTTCATAGTCGTTTCCATTTTGCGACCGATCGGAGCTTACTTTCTGAACGCCCCTCGTATTTATCATAATTTAGCCTCGTTAAAATTCACACTCGTTCATTAACAAATGCATATCTCAGTAGGTACGAACTTGATCGGAAATCCACGAACTGTGACGAAACTAGTGAGAGATACAGACTGCGCCAAAGTCGGCAGTCGGCGTTAAGAGCTCTTCCTGTCTTGTTCGACGGTAGCCATGCTCTCGGTTGCGAGTAGTTTGTGACATGAGTGTTTCATTATTGATCTAATAGGAGTAAAAGTGATATTACAGCATTCTGAATGTTAATTTCGAGTAGATACCCCAAAGTTGATCGACAGGAATTTCAGATAATTAGCTTCCACCGACAGAGACATCCAATGCGCCAATGAAGAATCTGCACGGGACGACATTTGCGAGAGCTGCACCGCGCGCAGGTAGGAGGAAATCCGACGATACGACTCATCAAGGCGGATCAAGGAAGGTCGACTTACACTGGCGAATTCCGGGTGGAAATGCTGACCAGTTATACTGTACGTCACATATACCACCCTATACGGAATCACGGCTAAGCTGTAATAAAAGTATCAGTTTAGAAGCGAGGGGATCTTGCAACCTTCTTAGACGTTATGTGACTTCTATCATTCGCATGAGGCTAGGACACGGATGTTATCCCGCACACCTATATCGGTTGAAGATTATCACTTCTGGACGCTGCAATAAGGACTCAACGGCAGTAGCGGATCTTCACCGTATCATATAGCATGTTCCAAGTACACAACTGCACAATCAGCCTTCTATACCAAATTGGTTGCGTGAGGCTACCCCATCCCCACCAGTGTTTCTATTTTACTCCACCGTTTTAATAAACATAACTCGATCACAGACTATTTGTAAACCACCGCCATCCAGATATAATTTATGAGTTGCCGAGATCTTCATTTTCACATGGCATCCACCAGGGGCGTAATTTTGTGGTTTAATTTGTGTGCAGATCTCTATTTGTACATTAAATTTTCATTATTGCTCTCTGGTACATTTTATGTCACTGTTCTACTGGCACTGTTGTTCATAGCGTTGGCTGTACTGCGTTTGTCATTTTGGTTCAAAATGGTTCAAATGGCTCTGAGCACTATGGGACTCAACTGCTGTGGTCATAAGTCCCCTAGAACTTAGAACTACTTAAACCTAACTAACCTAAGGACATCACACACATCCATGCCCGAGGCAGGATTCGAACCTGCGACCGTAGCGGTCGTGCGGTTCCAGACTGTAGCGCCTTTAACCGCTCGGCCACTCCTGCCGGCCTTGTCATTTTGGGATTTTCTTTTGCTTTAAGTATCTCTGTATGCTACGCTTCTTATATTGTTATTCGCAGTTTCGTTCTGCAGCTATTGTTGTACTTATTGTACGATGTATGGTGCTTGCCCTTTCATGTTTTGTCTTTTACCTAAAGATCATATGCATATTTATCACAATGTTGTTATACAGTGCTGTTTGTAATTGCCGGCTGGAGTGGCTGAGCGGTTCTAGGAGCTACAGTCTGGAACCGAGCGCCCGCTATGGTCGCAGGTTCGAATCCTGCCTCGGGCCTGGATGTGTGTGATGTCCTTAGGTTAGTTAGGTCTAAGTAGTTCTAAGTTCTACGGGACTGATGACCTCAGATGTTAAGTCCCAGAGCCATTTGAACCATCAATGTCCATTACAGTTGAAGATAGTCGACACGGGTCTAGACAAAATAAGCAAGGCTTTACTCGTCAAGCTGGCTTATGAAAATAATAATAATTGTGCTGCTGCTCTTTCCGGGTGTCGACGCATTAAAGGAACACAGAGAAGTCCCCTTTCCGTATCGGGGTTGAAGAAAGTGATTCTAAAATTCGAATTTTCTGCCGACTTAGGACCTTTTCCTGGGAGAGACCGACGGCCAATTGTGCCACAAATTGTTGAAGAAGATACTATTGCCATGCCTGAGAATGCTGGGCAGAATGTGCGATCTTCAAGCAGTGCACGCGCTGTGTCATAACAGCTGAACATTCCATGGTCCACCGTTCGAAAAGTGCTGCGAACAGTGGAGAAATGGTATCACTAGTGAAGTTACAGACTGTTGGGGATGCAATGGCGTCACAATGGGCAACGTTTGTAATCTGGAACGTAAAAGTTGAATGTAATTAACAAATGTTACCTTCTCATGTGGGAAATATAACGTTTTTCTTTCAATACTTTATTCATTATTTCACTTCTGCATGGCCTTACAAACGTTTCCACAAAGTTTCCTTGTCCCTCGACCACTCGCTTTCCATGGCGGCCCTCTCAAGCAGCGAATGTTGAATTAGAACCACCCTGTATACACACATCAAAAAAAGGTTTGCATCACCTCGGTTCCGAGATTTCCTGAACCTGTACAGAAAATTGGAATAGTTATCAACGTAAACATCATTTCCGCCCTTTTTACTGCTCATGAAAAACACACTTTCCACGTTGTACAACCACAAAGCGCGACTTTCAGAGGTGGCGCTCCATATTTCTATACACACAGATAGCTCTAATACCCTGTAGCACGTCCTCTTGCATTGATGCATGCCTGTATTCGTCGTGGCATACTATCAACAATTTCATAAAGGCACTGCTGGTCCACTTTGCCCCACTCCTCAACGACGATTCGGCGTAGATCCCTCAGAGTGGTCGGTGGGTCATATCGTCCATAAACATCCCTTTTCAATTTATCCCAGGCATGTTCGATAGGTTTCATGTCTGGAGAACATGCTCGCAACTCTAGTTGAGCGATGTCGTTATCTTGAAGGAAGTCATTCACAAGATGTGCACGATGGGGGCGTGAATTGTCGCCAATGAAGACGAATGCCTCGCCAATATGCTGCCGATATGGTTGCACTATTGGTCGGAGGATGGCATTCACATATGGTAGAGCTATTACGGCGCCTTCCATGACCACCAGCGGCGTACGTCGGCCCCACATAATGCCACCTCAAAACATACGCAACGTCCACATTGCTGCACTCGCTGGACAGCGTGTCTAAGGCGTTCAGCCTGACCGGGTTGCCTCCACACACGTTCCAACGATTGTCTGGTTGAAGGCATATGCGACACTCATCGGTGAAGAGAACGTGATGCCAATCCTGAGCGGTCCATTCGGCATGTTGTTGGGCCCATATGTACTGCACTGCATGGTGTCGTGGTTGCAAAGATGGACCTCGCCATGGACGTCGGGAGTGAAGTTACGCATCATGCAGCGTACTGCGCACAGTTTGAGTCGTGACCCGACATCCTGTGGTTGCAGGAAAAGCATTATTCAACATGGTGGCGTTGCTGTCAGGGTTCCTTCGAGCCATAATCCGTATGTAGGGGACATCCACTGCAGTGGTGGCGGCCTGAGCGAGGCATGTCTTCGATATTTCCTGTCTCTCTGTATCACCTCCATGTCCGAACAACGTTGCTTTGGTTCACTCCGAGACGCCTGGACACTTCCCTTGTTGAGAGCCCTTCCTGGCACCCGATAACAATATGGACGCGATAGAACCGCGGTATTGACCGTCTAGGCATGGTTGAACTACAGACAGCACGAACCCTTTACCTTCGTCCTGGGGAATGGCTGGAACTGATAGGCTATCGGATTTTCTCCATCTAATAGGCACTGCTCATGGATAGTTGTTTACATCTTTGGACTGGTTTAGCGACATCTCTGAGCAGTCAAAGTGACGGCACCTGTGATACAAAGACCACAGTCAACGTCTATCTTCAGGAGTTCTGGGAACTGGGGTGATGCAAAACATTTTCTTGATGTGTGTATAATCTATTCCTCCCCCCCCCCCCCCCCATGAACCATGGACCTTGCCGTTGGTGGGGAAGCTTGCGTGCCTCAGCGATACAGATAGCCGTACCGTAGATGCAACCAAAACGGAGGGGTATCTGTTGAGAGGCCAGACAAACGTGTGGTTCCTGAGGAGGGGCAGCAGCCTTTTCAGTAGTTGCAGGGGCAACAGTCTAAATGATTGAATGATCTGGCCATGTAACACTAACCAAAACGGCCTTGCTGTTGTGGTACTGCGAACAGTGGAAAGCAAGGGGAAACTACAGCTGTAATTTTTACCGAGGGCATCCAGCTTTACTATATGATTAAATGATACTGGCGTCCTCTTGGGTAAAATATTCCGGAGGTAAAATAGCCCCCTATTCGGATCTCCAGGCGGGGACTACTCAAGAGGACGTCGTTATCAAGAGAAAGAAAACTGGCGTTCTACGGAGCGTGGAATGTCAGATCCCTTAAACGGGCAGGTAGGATAGAAAATTTAAAAAGAGAAATGGATAGGTTAAAGTTGGATATTGTGGGAATTAGTGAAGTTCGGTGGCAGGAGCAACAAGACCTTTGGTCAGGTGAATACAGGGTTATAAATACAAAATCAAATAGGGGTAATGCAGGAGTAGGTTTAATAATGAATAAAAAAATAGGAGTTCGGGAAGCTATTAAAAAACAGCACAGTAAACGCATTATTGTGGCAAAGATAGATACGAAGCCCACGCCTACTACAGTAGTACAAGTTTATATGCCAACTAGCTCTGCAGATGATGAAGAAATTGATGAAATGCATAATGAGATAAAAGAAATCATTCATGTAGTGAAGGGAGACGAAAATTTAATAGTCATGGGTGACTAGAATTCAACAGTAGGAAAAGGAAGAGAAGAAAACGTAGTAGGTGAATATGGATTGGGGCTAAGAAATGAAAGAGGAAGCCGCCTGGTAGAATTTTGCACAGAGCATAACTTAATCATAGCTAACACTTGGTTCAAGAATCATGAAAGAAGGTTGTGTATATGGAAGAAGCCTGAAGATACTGACAGGTTCCAGATAGATTATATAATGGTGAGACATTTAGGAACCAGGTTTTAAACTGTAATACATTTCCAGGGGCAGATGTGGACTCAGAACACAATCTATTGGTTATGAACTGTAGATTAAAACTGAAGAAACTGCAAAAAGGTGGGAATTTAAGGCGATGGGACCTGGGTCTATACAGGGGCGATGTTCTTGAGGACAATATTATGGAAATGGAAGAGGAGGTAGACGAAGATGAAATGCGAGATATGATACTGCGTGAAGAGTTTGACAGAGCACCGAAAGACCTAAGTCGAAACAAGGCCCTGGGAGTAGACATCATTCCCTTAGAACTACTAACAGCCTTGGGAGAGCCAGGCCTAACAAAACTCTACCATATGGTGAGCAAGATGTATGAGACAGGCGAAATTCCCTCAGACTTCAGGAAGAATATAGTAATTCCAATTCCAAAGAAAGCAGGTGTTGACAGATGTAAAAATGACCGAACTATCAGTTTAATAAGTCACAGCTGCAAAATACTAACGCGAATTCTTTACAGACGAATGGAAAAACTGGTAGAAGCTGACCTCAGGGAAGATCAGTTTGGATTCCGTAGAAATGTTGGAACACGTGAGGCAATACTGACCCTACAACTTATCTTAGAAGCTAGATTAAGGAAGGGCAAACCTACGTTTCTAGCATTTGTAGACTTAGAGAAAGCTTTTGACAATGTTGACTGGAATACACACTGTCAAATTCTGAAGGTGGCAGGGGTAAAATACAGGGAGCGAAAGGCTATTTACAATTTGTATAGAAACCAGATGGCAGTTATAAGAGTCGAAGGACATGAAAGGGAGGCAGTGGTTGGGAAGGGACTGAGACAGGTTTGTAGCGTCTCCCCGATGCTATTCAATCTGTATATTGAGCAAGCAGTAAAGGAAACAAAAGAAAAATTCGGAGTAGGAATTAAAATCCATGGAGAAGAATTAAAAACTTTGAGGTTCGCCGATGACATTGTAATTCTGTCAGAAATAGCAAAGGACTTGGAAGAGCAAGTGATCGGAATGGACAGTGTCTTGAAAGGAGGGTATAAGATGCACATTAACAAAAGCAAAACGAGGATAATGGAATGTAGTCGAATTAAATCGGGTGATGCCGAGGGAATTAGATTAGGAAATGAGACACTTAAAGTAGTAAATGTGTTTTGCTATTTGGGGGGCAAAATAACTGATGATGGTCGAAGTAGAGAGGATATAAAATGTAGACTGGCAATGGCAAGGAAAGCGTTTCTGAAGCAGAGAAATTTGTTAACATCGAGTATTGATTTAAGTGTCAGGAAGTCCTTTCTGAAAGTATTTGTATGGAGTGTAGCCATGTATTGAAGTGAAACACGGACGATAAAAAGTTTAGACAAGAAGAGAATAGAAGCTTTCGAAATGTGGTGCTACAGAAGAATGCTGAAGATTAGATGGGTAGATCACATAACTAATGAGGAGGTATTGAGTAGAATTGGGGAGAAGAGGAGTTTGTGTCACAACTTGACTAGAAGAAGGGATCGGTTGGTCGGACTTGTTCTGAGGCATCAAGGGATCACCAATTTGGTACTGGAGGGCAGCGCGGAGGGTAAAAATCGCAGAGGGAGACCAAGAAATGAATACACTAAGCAGATTCAGACGGATGTGGGCTGCAGTAGGTACTGGGAGATGAAGAAGCTTGCACAGGATAGAGTAGCATGGAGAGCTGCATCAAACCAGTCTCAGAACTGAAGACCACAACAACAACAACAACATATAATATATTACTATTCATGGCCTCTTATTAATTAATTTAAAAATATTGTAGTAGGTTCGTTCTTTTACCAAACGACAGAGAAAAGCTGGTAGAGGAAACAACAGAGATTACGACAATGATTGATTTCTTCCACCTGTGCTTTCATCAGATAACTGAAATACGTGCCAGAGATCGGCAAAAACTAGTACATGTAAAAACTCTTGAAATTCACAGTAGTGTCATTTTTCCTTCACTTATAAATCCTATTCACACTCTTCACCAAAATGGATCTTCTGCTTCTATTTAAAATATTCTGTACGGTCTTTATCTTCCTACCTTGTCGAAGTAAAATAAAACATTCCGTTAAAATATTCTTCGTGACATTAATAATCTTATATATTCAGCTGAGATGTTCTCTAACAGCACAGAAAAAAGTATCGCCAACTTGGGACCATCATTTACTGTTACTCATATCGTGACCCTACGATATCACAGCAGATAACAAAAATTCTACTTACTTATTAGAAGAAACAGATCTCCAGTTACAATGACGAACCGAACTCCCGACGACAAAGCGCGCGCGCATCGGGAAGCGAAGGTGACTGATGCTTATACATCAGATGACCAAGCGGTCGGCACAACTTTGCATTTGCAACCGTCACGTATTCTCCCGGCTATTACCAGTTCCAAGAAAAAGAAATAGAACACAATTAATTGTGGCTGCAAAAGAAACATACGTGTGCTTAAAAACATAATAAATCTTGTTAAAACACGTAGTAGATACAACTGATCACCTGCTGCACAAAAAGTGTGTTTCAATAAAATTTGTGACACAACTTATACTTGTGAGGGCGGCGGTTCAAATCCCTTTCACACATCCAGGTTTAGGTCTTCTGTGGCTTTCCTGGGTCACTTAAAATGCCTGAATGGTTCCTTCGAAAATGTAACTTGCCTCCCCATCATTGCTCTGTCTCTGATGGCCCCGTCTTCTATGGCGCATTAAAACCTAATCCTCCTTTCTTCCTTCACATCTGTAACGACAAATTTACACAAATTTGCAAAATGACACAGCAGCTTAACCGAGGGAAATAGTACTTTAAATACGCTACAAACGAGTAAAAAAGTACTTGAGCTTGGTAACAATTTTTCGAACAGTATCGTGTTTAGATTGAATTAGAAGGATAAATTCGCGATTAGTTACAACGATTACTTTACAGTAAAAACTAAATTTTGTCTTTTCAGTCGTGAACTCTCAAAACTGATAAATGGATAAGAAGGAAACAGGAAGTAAAGTTTCTGTGCATTCTATTTCTTTTAGCAGATATGGAGCGCTTTCCAGAAGGAGGGGAGGTCTGGTTGGACCGGCTGCTGCAGAGCTGTCGCGCAGATATTGGAATTGATTTAACCAATCAGGGCCATCAGATACTCACAGCCCAACGCGGGGGCGCACCAATAAAAGCTTCCACTTGATCGGAAGGAGCCGCATCAAATCCCCGGGGTGCCTTTCAGGCTGATGTCGAATCTCTCCAACGCCGATTCCTTCATGAGGGCACAGCCGATTTCTCCTTCCTTACTTCTCCAATCTGTGCTTTCCTGCGCAGCCTGTCGTAATCCCTGACAATGTATCTCCAGTGTTTTTTCTTAATATCCCATTTAGGTAATAGCATATTCCTTCGCCTTTTCTTTAGAGAAAATATATCCTTTCATCGTCAACTATCGCCGCATACACAAAAAAATAGCTCTCAGAACACAGTGGAAGGGTGGCGTCGTCTTTCCATTTCACAGCCTTCGAATTCCTCCCTCTTATTGTTATTATAATGGTAAAAATAAAAAGAAGCAATAATCTTGCTGTGGTTGGAAGCTCCTGTTCCTCTTTCTCCATGTTTTCGAAATAAATTTGGGGCTTCAAAACTCAGCTTCATGAAAAATACAATAATTTTTTTCGTTTCTTAGTGTTCTGTACCTCAGACGGTAAAAATAGAACGCTTATAGCGTCACTTTGTTATCTGTCTGTCTGACGTAATGTCTTTTGTCTGCCCGTGTGTCCGACTGTCAAGACCTCTTCGTATCAGGACCAGGTATGATCTGTCGGCGGTGTACAAAATTTAAGTTTCTAAGTCAATGCATCCAAAAGATATGGCTCTATAAGTCACGTATTTTAACACTCGCAAATAAACTCATCAAAACCTATAGATGAAATATCTATATAAACGCCGGGTATGGTAAGGCGCGTGCCCATAAACCGAGAGGATGGAGGATCGAATCTTGTCGGTCTTCGGTCTTCATTTTCAGCTCGCCATCACCTCCAAGTGATGCGACTAATCGCCAGAAACATCACAAGTTTCGGATGCCATGTTGGTCACGTTTCCACGGTCAGACGAGTGGCAGCCGTGAAGCGAGCGGACGTGTGCCAGCGGTGCCTCCACGTTGTGTGTGTCCGTATCGCGAGAGGCTCGTAGTTTCGTGTGTACCGTAACAATGTGCTCTAAGTAATATGTGCAACTTAAATATGACACATCGTATCCAGTGTATTTTCGATCGGAATTCCTCGCTTCCTAGTGCTCTTGAGAGTCACAAATGGGTACTTGAGTGAGGAACTTCAGATTATGATATTATCGGTTTTCAGTTGGATTCCATTTTGAAATATTTTTTTATGAGAATTCCCACTGGTGGTATTGCAAAATTTAAATATGATGATGGATCAATTAGTGACGTACAAATCGTATTGTTGGCTATTAGATCTGTAATGTACACATATTCAGCCAGCTGTGCGATTTTTCGAATGATCATACCTCACCTTAGCTCTAAGTCTACGGAAATGTATTTAGCGTGACTAATGAAAATTGGTCGTCTGCTTACGTATACCAAGTTGACAGCAGTGTTAGGAATGTTCGTATTGATCTGAAGAATCGTGTACCTTCGTATCTGTCCGTTGGTGGCATACAGACATTCATCTCGTACAGTGGGCAGCCCTCCGTCTGCTCTTTTTGCAGGTCGACCGAACACTCGAGGGAAAACTGCAGCAAGCGCAGGTCGGCGCCACTGCCCCGTGACCAGCAGCTGCGCTGCGGCACTCTCGCGGCTGTTTTGACTGTGGTAGCTGACCCGGACCACACTGCTGTCGCCCAGCAACCCGAACGGGCATTCGTACTTCTCTTACCGAGGAAAATATGATGATGGAAGAGGCAATCTCACACGGCGTGGAGGGAGTTCTTGAGACCCCATGTTCCCGAAATGGTTACATCTGCCACTCACTCTGGCGTCGCTGTTTCCGGCGAAACCATCAGTGTATCTCCGGTTGTAAGTAATGAGAGTGCCGTCTTTACTGTCGCAGACCACAGTCAGCGTTCCGACGACGAAACGCTACCTAAAGAGCGTCCTAACAAGAACGTGAAAGGCAAAGGAGACACCCTACACCTGTCACCCGAGAACACAAAAACTGGCGCCGAGCATTAAGGGAGCAGCAGCTGCTTCTGAATATACACGTGGTGTCACTGCTGGCGCTACGGCTACCGTAGTAGACCCAAACGCATCGTCCAAAACATCGCTGTGGTTGGGTTGGCGGAAATCGAGACGGGAATGCCACCCGATGCTGCAATGCAGCTACAACTCCCCGCTGTTGTGCCAAAGATATAATATCACTAAATCAGTAACATCTGAATTACATCTGGCCATAAAATCAATGCTTTTGCATATTTTCTGTACAACAATAGTGAAACAGGACGCCAGGCGGAAAAGCTTCTGACAAAAATCGAGCAAAGAGTTTTAGCATCAATGCATCGAGGACCTGTACCAGAGAATACTGATCCAGATGCTGCACATGTAGCTCTCAGGAGTTTTCGCTCAGTCTCGACGAAAAGACGTAGCGGCCGAAGAAACGATATCGTTGTTCCACGTTGTGCGCCTCACACGTCGAAGAAAAGCTCTAATCACTGAAGTTGTGACTGTCTCCGACTCCGACCGGACAGTAGATACCCAAAGGGGCATTATGGACTGTCAGCACTATTAATAGCTATATTACCCTGTAAGACGGACAAGATGTCGACGATCGAGCTTGTCACACAAGATTCAGCATCATCCAGGAACTCCTCCAAGAGGAGCATAGAGTCAGTCTGGGAACCCTATTCACGATCTTCAAAATTGAGGAAGCAACTTTCCGTGCAGGTAAGTGAAAGTGGCCAGGGCCTGATATCTCGGAGCAGAATTCTACCTGGGTTCTCAGGATATCCTCATAGACTCTGTTCAAGCTGTTGCTAATGTCGTGTGGCGAGGCGCAACGGTACCCGCGCTATGAAATAAGGGATAAGAGTTCTTCTTCCTAGCAGTGGCCGGAGCACGCATGTATGTAACTTCCGGCCAGTCACACTGCTTTATGCAAATTTCAGAATCATTACTCGTGCGGCCAACAGTCGTATGGAAACACTCTTTGAGAAGACTAGGCAGCTACCAGCATTGTGCCGTCTCTTGTAGAACATCCTCTCTCCAGCGTGTGGTCTACGGGACGTGATATGCTCCGCTGTAGGGGCGAAAACTGAAGGAGCAATTGTATTTTTAAAGATTTCGAAAGCGCTTGACCGTGTGAGCTATGAGTTTTTAATAGTAGCGATGAAGAAGATGGGATATGGAGATTGCATCACAAGAGTCCTCCAGAGCATGTTATCAAATGCCTTCTCTCAGATTCTAACCAGTGGCCGCCTCACATAATCTCTCCATTCATCGGTCTGTCCACTAAGGATGCCAGCTGTCGATGGCTCTGTGTGCTGCAGTCTTTGAGCCACTTCTGCGTTAGAGGAATAGTGGCTCAGAACACGCGGATCAGCTGCACCACAGCATAAGCAGACGACACATCTGTTATGTCTTCCCTGGCCTCCCTAGAAGACATAATTAAAATCCATGTGAAGGCGTCTAGCGTTCAGATCAACAGCAGGAAGTGACCATACTATCACTTACTGGGGGCTTCGGCGAAACTCCTGAAGTGAGACCTCGTACCGGTCTCTGGTCATTTACCGCGAGGCCACACGTGGCCGCATGGTAACTAAAAACTGAGCGGACCTCCTGAACCACATCAGCGCCATTCTGAATGTGCACTCAGACAGACGCTTGAACCTCCTGCAAAAGATGCAAACAATTCATGTATCAATAGCGAGCAAAATTTACTACATGGCCCAAGTACTTCCGCTCCCTGAAGCTTTGGTAGCATATATTCCGCGGGCTTTCAGCTGGTTTCATCTCCGTGGTAACAGCTGTAAAGTACAGTTCACGGCCCTCACCCTGCCCCCCTCGCGGGATGGCGTGGGGCTCACGAGCGTTCGACACCAGTGCGCGATGCTACTCATCAATAGGATGAGAAAAGAAACACAGCATCAGCGAGCATGTATTGTTCACAGTTTCTTAATCAGCATAAGACCATTCAGCCTAGCCCCGCGAGTACCCCTCCCGACGATTCCTCCTGAATACCAACACGTCCTGAAATATTTTCTCGAATTTAGTTTTATCCACGCCACTACAGCAAGCATCTGACAGCTTCCTAACAAGACAATATGCTAAATCATGACAAAGACCGCACGTGGAAATCTATTGAAGAAAGGGAACCATAGGTGACCAGGACAGTTACTGTGGCGAAATATTCACCAGTCCTTCCTCTCTCCACCGGTACACTCGTGATGGTACCTGACTGTCAATGAAAAAATACTTAAGAACAAAAAACTGCACTGAATCCATCTCAGTGCAAGAGCCGTGGATCAAATGTGGAAATGTTTGTTGGTTGGTTGGTTTAAAAGAGGGGGGGGGGGGGAGGGACCAAACTACGAGGTCATCGGTCCCTTGTTCCGAAGGAAACAATGGCACAAGGGTGAGAACAAGACAATGAGACAAAACAAAAGAGAATGAAAGAAAAACCATAACAACGACTGAAGGGCAACAAACACTAAAATCGACAAAGGGGACAAGAAAACCACATAGACGCAAGAAAGAGGTAGAAGAGATTAAAACGAGAAAGCAGGTTACCATGCCTGGCTGACCATGAGGATAAAAAGGAAAAGGCAGCCATTCTGAAATACATTAAAAACCCCACCCTGAAAGCACTAGGGTGGAGGACACACAGGGACAAAGGACATGTGCTAAGACGTAGAGCAAATAATAAAACTCACCCTCACGAATAAAACGTAAAACTAAAGCTGCTGTTGAGGCATTGTCGCCTAACATCGAAGGCAGGGTGCTGGGAAGGTTGAAAGTGTGCCGCAGAGCGGCTAAAAGTGGGTAGTCCAGCAAGAGATGGACGACCGTCATTCGTGAGCCACAGCGACACCGAGGTGGATCATCGCGACAGAGGAAGTAACCGTGCGTCAGCCACGTGTGGTCAAAGCGGAGCCGACAGAGAACCACACAGTCCCTGAGAGGGGCGTACTTGGAGGTCTTCCACATATTTGCAGTTTCCTTAATGGCACGCCGCTCGTTGTGCGTACTGAGAGTATGCCAATCCGTCTCCCAAAGCTGCAAAACCTTGTGGCGTAATACTGAACGCAGGTCAGCTTCAGAGAAGCCGATCTCCATTACCGGTTTCTGGTTCAAATGGTTCAAATGGCTCTGAGCACTATGGGACTTCACATCTATGGTCATCAGTCCCCTAGAACTTAGAACTACTTAAACCTAACTAACCTAAGGACATCACACAACACCCAGTCATCACGAGGCAGAGAAAATCCCAGCGGTTTCTGCGTAGCCTGTTAGGCTAGCCTGTCGGCGAGTTCGTTGCCTGGGATTCCGACGTGACCTGGGGTCCAGACAAACACCACTGAACGACTGGACCATTCCAGGGCATAGATGGACTTCAGGATGGTTATTACCAAAGGATGACGACGGTAGTACTGGACGATAGCTTGTAGGCTAATCAAGGAGTCAGTGCAAAGAAGAAACGACTCCCCAGGGCATGAACTGATGTGCTCAAGCGCACGAGATATGGCCGCCAGCTCTGCAGTGAAAACACTTCAACCATCTGGGAAGGAGTGTTGTTATATATATCCTTCATGAACATAGGCAAAGGCAACGTGACCATCAGCCATCGAGCCATTGGTGTAAATCACTTCATGGCCCCGATACATGTCAAGAACCGAGAGGAAGTGACAGTGGAGAGTCGCAGGCTTGACTGAGTGCTTAGGGCCATGTCAAAGGTCCAGGCGAGGCCGTGGCCTAGGTGTACACCGTGAAGGTGTTCGTGAATGAACCTCAAGTATACGTGGTAAAGGCAAGGACTCCAGTTCGGAAAGATAGGATCGCACACGAGCTGCAATTGTAAGGCCTGACCTGGGCGCCGATGCGGGAGATGAACCGCCTTGTGCGGGAAAAGGAGACGGTAATTCGGATTCGCAGAACCTGCAATGGAGGGACTCCAGCCTCCACCAGGATGCTAGTCACCGGACTCCTCCTAAAAGCACATGTCGCAAGGCGACCGCCACAGTGGTGTACTGGGTCGAGTAAACGCAACACTGATGGTGCCTCGAACCATAAACCAGGCACCCATAGTCAAGGCGGGATTGAACAAGGGCTCTGTAGAGCTGCAGCAGCGTAGAGCGATCTGCACCCCAGTTGGTGTTGCTCAGACAGCGGGGGGCGTTGAGGTGCTTCCGCTTAAGCTGACGGAGGTGAGGAATTCAAGTCAATCGGGCGTCGAAAACCAGTCTTAAGAATCAATACGTCTCCACTACAGTGAGGCGATCGTCATTAAGGTGAATTTCTGGTTCCGGATGAAGCGTACGACGCCGACAGAAGTGCACAACACACCACTTTGCAACCGAAAACTGGAAACCGTGCCCATGACTGCGCCTTGTGGATGGCTCCCTGTAGGCGCCGCTCAGGATCACCAGTACTGGAGGAGCAGTACGAAATGCAGAAGTCGTCTGCATACAGATACCGTGAGACGGACGGCCCTACAGCTGCTGCTAGACCATTAATGGCCACTAAAAATAGAGATACACTCAATACAGAGCCCTGCGGGACCCCATTCTCCTGGATATGGGGCAAACTATGAAAGGCACCACCTTGGACACCCAAAGTACGAAGTTACAGGAAATTTTGAATAAAAATCGGGAGCGGGCCTCGGAGACCCGATTAATATAATATGGCAAGGATATGATGTCGCCAGGTGGTGTCATACGCTTTTTGTGAGTCAAAAAAGACGGCAACCAGGTGTTGTGGTCTGGAAAAGGCTTTTCGAATGGAAGACTCTGGGGACACAAGGTTATCAGTGGTAGAGCGTACCTGACGGCAGCCGCCCTGAAAAAAAAATGGTTCAAATGGCTCTGAGCACTATGGGACTCAACTGCTGAGGTCATTAGTCCCCTAGAACTTAGAACTAGTTAAACCTAACTAACCTAAGGACATCACAAACATCCATGCCCGAGGCAGGATTCGAACCTGCGACCGTAGCGGTCTTGCGGTTCCAGACTGCAGCGCCTTTAACCGCACGGCCACTTCGGCCGGCAGCAGCCGCCCTGACAAGGAGCCAGTAGGCCACGTGACTCCAGGGCCCAACCCAAGCGCCGACACACCATACATTCCAGTAACTTACAAAGAACGTCGGTGAGGCTGGAGGGCCGATAGTTACATACAACAAGCGGTTTTTTTACCGGGTTTAGGTGCCGAAATGATGGTGCTGTCCCGCCATTGCGATGGAAAGACGCCATCTAGTGCCAGATCCAGTGAAGATGATGAGAAGATGTCGCCTGTAATGATATTAGAGATGTTTAATCATCTGTTCGTGGATCCGACCTGGCCCAGGGGCTGTGGCGGGGCAATGTGCAAGGGCACTGAGGAGCTCCCATGCTGTAAATGGGGCATTATAGCGTTCAATGTGGCGTGTAGCAAACTAGAGGGCTTTCCTTTCCAATCGCCATTTGAGGGTGCAAAGGGCTGGGGGGGGGGGGGGGGGGGGTAATTCTCTGACGCAGGGGCTCGAGCATGGTGCTCAGCAACCGCATTTGCGTCTTGCATCGGTAGACTACACGCCACATGCCAGGGACCCCTATTGGGGTATGGTACCCAAAAAGACGTAAATTTCTTGTGCAGACTGTTACGATCAAACAAAAGATATATGCCTGTCCTGTATAGATTACGAAAAAGATTTTGCTCCGGTACAACATCAAAAATTCATCTAGCTCTTCGACAACCCTTCATGTAAAGCAATATGTATAGAAAGCTGCACGTAAGATTAGATAATTGTATGTTCACCTGATACTAATTAAGAGAGGGTTAAGGCAGGAACCCAGTCGGAATTCATTTTTATACAGCCTTTGTGTGCGTGAAATTTTATGGAACTTAACTGCTAAGGCCTTTAGTCCCTAAGCTTACACACTACTTAACCTAAATTATACTAAGGACAAACACACCCATGCCTGAGGGAGGACTCGAACTTCCGCCGGGACCAGCCGCACAGTCCATGACTGCAGCGCCTCAGACCGCTAGGCTAATCCCGCGCGGCTATACAACCTTTACTTGGAATCAATTTTTGAAGATTTGGAAAATGTGTAAATGTGAGATAAGGTAAACAGAAGGTGAATCAACAGTTGTGCTGTCGATGCGGTACGAGTACTAATCGCCTTACAACAAGTCTACGTAATAGGTGAATATATTAAATCACTGGACCTAAATGTCAATACTAAAAGCACAAAAATCGTTATCATCAGTTTCAGTCTATTTGAAAACTCTACCATAGCATTTAATGCACTGCCTTAGAAAGAGTTGGCAAGTTTAAATATCTGGGCACAATACTTCCCAAAGAATGCATATCTATCAGCCAAGTAACACTTCGTATCTCGCAAGATCGGCAGGTCTCCTCAAAATTTGTAAAAGTAGATTTTCAGACTTTAATCTGGACTTAAGACTAACTCCTGTAAAATTTTACATTTGGTCAGTTTTTCTGTACGGTGCAGATGGCAGGACACGAAAACTAAACACCATCGATGCGTGGATATAGCGTAGAGTACTTAAGATACTATGGACGGCGAGAATAAGAAATGGGAGAGTGGTTAAGCGTTTCAGCAGAGTCCCGCAAATAACCAGTATAATTATGAAGAGAAGGACGGTATATTTACGGCATATCATGGGAAATAAAAGATACCAACTCTTGCAGCTGATACTTGGAGGGAAAGTTGAAGGTAGAAGACGAATTATAAGGAAAAGGAAGTATTTTCAGCGAAACAGTAGGCAGTGGACCGGACTACATGATATTTAACCACGCTGTAGGCCGCAGGAAACCCAGAAGCCATGGAAAAATTGTGCGCCGTACCAGGGCCAGAAAACAGAAGCATAATTTTCGGTGGCATCACTCAGGGTCTCCCCTCACAGCTTCACTTCTGCAAATACTTCTCCGCCGAATTTCCACACTTCACAGAAGCGCGCCTTCATTCTTTTCTGGACCAGTATTCCTGGAGGGACGGGTATCGCGGAGAAATGTCATGTCCTTACATAGGATAGGGGGAAGACAGAGGGTTACAGGTCACTTGACAATTCCCAAGCGGTTAGGGGCAATTGCAGATAGAGACATTTCTAGTGATGGTAGGTTGAGTGTGCGGATCATCGCCAAACATTGTCACAAGGGACCTACGACAGGCGTGGATTTTGGGATACGGTAGGATGTTCGCAACAGGAGACTCGAGAAACTAAGGGATCTGATTGACGCTATTGTAACAAGACTACTACTATCATCATTTTACTTGGGCCTTTGGCCCACTCCAACACGGAGGCGGCCTTCTTACTATGGATTTGGCGATATTAGTGTCAGAGGGGGGCTGGATGCCATTCCTGTCGCCATCCCGTACTCCCGCCCCTCCCCCAGGACGGAATTAGTGTACCCCCAGCTGTCTGCGTGTAGCGTAAGCCATGGAATATTGCGAACGTCTTCAAATGTCTGTGAGTCGTGTAACTGAGGCGGGGCGTGGGGACCAGCCCAGTATTCACCTAGCGGGATGTGGAAAACCGCCTAAAAACCATATGCAGGCTGACCGGCACACCAGCCCTCGCCGTTAATCCGCCGGGCGGATTCGATCCGTGGCCAGGGCGCCTATCCGAGTCCAGGGAGCAGCGCATTAGCTCTCTCGGCTAACCTGGCGGGTAATCAGACTAATTACTACTCTGAAAGCTAATTCTGAACATTATAAAAAGCAAAGGATGCAAGTGGTTCCACAATAGAGGACAGTTTTTAATCCGTGGGATGAGGTCTAACAGAGGTACCAACCGCTACCGACATAAGCACAACCTTTGAGAGCAGCGCTCAGAGTCTGAATTACAGACTTGTCGGAGCTTACCCGAGACGGGCGACGAGTGACACGGAGTTGGCGTCCCAACGATCTGACTGGGATGTACTTCTGAACACAAAAATCTAGGTTTTTAAAGGACTGTGGCAGCGCACTATTTCTATTACCTATAGTCGTCACTCGAACCCGCCCGCCGGTGCTTTGCAGGCATCGGCCAATCTTACGTGGGGCTGTGCACCTCGCTGATGCCTCTGGCCAGTCACGTTTAGGTCCTTTCCCTCCTCACACTATGTAGGTGGGTATGTTTCTGGCCTTTGCATTAGTAACAACAGTGTTTTACGTCACTTGCCACCACCCTGACGCCTCTCGTGAAGAGTGACCGCTGTTGCAGCAGTTTTTTTTCCCATTTTTTACCTCACTCTAACCTATGTAAAATCACTGACTTTGCGGTCCTAACAAGCAAGTATTAAACTTGCTGCCTCTGCTAAGACGTGTCTGTTTATGACCATCTACTGTGACGCTTTACTACTGTGTCTCAGAGGTAGATGGAGTTTCACGTTAATTGTCTGAAGTGAAACTTCCCCCCTGGGGCAGTTGTCGAGAGCGTTTGCAATTCACAGTGCTCTAGCGTAACTGTTTACCTACGATAACCTAAACGCTAACATCATGCCTGCTCTCTGCAGTGTGTCTCTGATTTCCTATCTCGGAGTGCCCACTCTGACTTCCAACAGCCTTAAGCTTAACAATTTACAACTCAACATGTGGCAATGGTTTAGCCACAGTCAAGGTGTTAAAGTCCCAACCCGGCCCCTAATTTTACTCTACCAGGAGGCTTCAAAACAGTTCACTCTCCACTGCAGAGAGAAATATTGATTATGTACAACTACAGGTATTATTACACTCGAATAAGTCAATACGTAGTATATTTTAATATGACGATACTGTGCCTTCTGCACTATAAATAACCAAAAAGTCAGTTTCATTTCGACATTCATAACATTTCTTCGAAGCAGGACTTCAGTGTAAGTAGTAATAACGTATATGATGTGTTAATGTACGAGTATTTCGTAAACAACATTTTGCCCGCATCTCGTGGTCGTGCGGTAGCGTTCTCGCTTCCCACGCACGGGTTCCCGGGTTCGATTCCCGGCGGGGTCAGGGATTTTCTCTGCCTCGTGATGGCTGGGTGTTGTATGCTGTCCTTAGGTTAGTTAGGTTTAAGTAGTTCTAAGTTCTAGGGGACTGATGACCATAGATGTTAAGTCCCATAGTGCTCAGAGCCAAACAACATTTTATCATGATTCAGAACATTTTCACTGTAAAAAAGGATTCCAAAGGAAACATAATTTCGTGTATTGAAATCTACTGGGCTTGAACAAAAAGCGTTCAGCGCGAGAAATGCGTGCTTGAATGTAACTGCAGATGCCAGCCAAGCCCGCAGGTTGTGTCGTCGTATTTCGACCACGAAAGGCAGCTTTGCAGTTTCCTTAACACGTTAAGCGTTTCAGTCGGGGCCAAAACAGTTTTCTGTACACTTTTGAGTGCATTATGTCGGAGCGTAGTGCATTCGAACGTGGGAAAATTTTGGTGCTCTTTTGGTGGATGCTTCCGTAATCAAGGGAGTCGAAGGGTTTCGTATTTCAAGAAGCACCGTATCGGAGGTTTATACCGCATACAGGGAGAGCGGAAAAACATCACCCGCTAAGTCACAACTCGGACGAAAGTGTGTGTTGTCTGACTGTCACCAGAAGGTCGTTGTAGAGGATTGTGCCGAAAAATAAGAGGACAACAACTGCAAACGTCACTTCAGAATTGAATCTCGCACTCGCGACCGCAGTCAGCACCAAAAGAACACGAAAAAGGTCCATAAGCAGGGAAATTCTGGATCAGCTACAGTTCCGAAACCACACACGAGAGATTCAAATGCCCTTGACAAGAAAACGTGGTGCTGAAACCATAAAACCTGGATTACGGTGCAATGGAAAAGTCATTTGGTCGCATAAGTCTTGTTTCACACTGTTTCAAATTTTTCGACGACTTAATGTCACAACAGTAAAACGTACTCGGGGTTCGGTGATGATTTGTGAAGCCATATCGTGGCATTCCGTGGGCCCCACGGTTACTCTGCCTCTGCAAGTTCGCGTTACTGCCGAGTATTATGTGACCATCTTTGACTGTTCAGGTCGATCCCATGCTACTGTGATGTTCCTCAATGGTGATGATTTCTTCCAAGACGACAGGATCCCTGTCACACAACTCTCATGCTCCAGAATTGGTTTGTGAGCGCCAAGATGAATTCTCGCGTCTCTCCTGGCCACCATATTCGCCAGATCTCAATGTTATTAACTCTTTGTAGTCTACTTTGGAGATATGTGTGCATGATCGCTATCCAACTTCATAACCGGTACCTGTAATTGCCGGCCGCTACGGTCGCAGGTTCGAATCCTGCCTCGGGCATGGATGTGTGTGATGTCCTTAGGTTAGTTAGGTTTAAGTAGTTCTAAGTTCTAGGGGACTGATGACCTCCGATGTTAAGTCCCATAGTGCTCAAAGTCATTTGAATCCTTTTGAACCTGCAATTGCCACTATTTTGCCGGAAAAATGGGATGAGAGTCTGTTGAAAACCATGCAGGACCTGTGTTTGTCAATTCCAAGAGAACTGTTAACTGTTTTCAGTGCCAATGAGTTCCTACACCGCGTTAGGCATGCTAATGTGTTGCGTTTTTTGTGTTTCCATATTTTAGTGCTACCTCTGTAGCTCTCTACACGTAGGACGTTTGACCATTATCGGTACAAACGAAATGGTTGAGTAGGAGACAATGAAACAAGCTAATAATCACAATAAACACAGTTCTGGAAACCACTGTTTTCCACAATACTAGTATTATGACTAAGTACAGATTTCCAGAGGCTCCGAAGTGCAGATATGCACTTGAGGACAAACGCATTACAAGTATTCCACAAGGCCACCGTTCGTGTGAAGACAGGTTTATCCTCGTCTCATCATCGATGCCCACATACGTAAAAAATCTCACGGTGTTCCGAATGCATTGACAACCATCCGGAATGCATTCCCGGAGTTTACCGACACTATCAAAAAGGCTGGGATACACCAAACGTTTTAAGTATCCACACCCTAAAAGGAAATCCGAAGAGCTCAAGTCGAGGGACCTAGTGAGTGGCCATGGTCTTGGCAAACCACGACCGATACTCCCGTTGTACGAGATTCGTGCTTCGTGGTCCTGAAGAGCCACATCAAAGTGTATCGCTGCACCATCATGCATATACCACATACACATCCTTTCACCATAAGGAACAGCATACAAATAACTGACTGACTTGCATTGCAGGTAATAAAAATACTTACGACCGGTAAGTCTTCCAGATAGCAACTGAGACTCTATCAATCGAAACCGACGACACCTGCCCAAATGTTAACGGGAAGTCCCCGCTGATACACTGTCTCAATGGTAGCACGTGAATTCTCGTAAGCCTAGCTGCACCTAATACCGTCTCTAGTAAAGCATGATTCGTCTGTAAACAACATGTGCAGAGAAACTGTGTATAATTCCTGCGTTGTGTAAGGATCAATTGGAAGACCGTCACACCTTAGCAATAGATCTTGCTGAAAACCCAAGGAAATTCTGGTCTTACGTAAAATCGGTAAGCGGATCGAAGGCTTCCATCCAGTCATTGACTGATCAGTCTGGCCTGGCAACGGAAGACAGCAAAACGAAAGCGGAAATTTTAAATTTAGCATTTGAGAAATCTTTCACGCTTGAGGATCGTACAAACATACCGCCGTTTGAGTCTCGTACAGATTCCCGTATGGGGGACATAGTGATAGACATCTCTGGGGTTGTGAAGCAGCTGAATGGGTTGAAAATAAATAAATCGCCAGGTCCTGATGGTATTCCAATTCGGTTTTACAGAGAGTACTCTAATGTATTGGCTCCTTACTTAGCTTGCATTTATCGCGAATCTCTTGCCCCACGTAAAGTCCCGAGCAACTGGAAAAAAGCGCAGGTAGAAGGACGGATCCTCAAAATTTACAGACCAATATCGATTTGTTGCAGGATTCTCGAACATATTCTCAGTTCAAATATAATGAATTTCCTTGACACAGAGAAGTTGCTGTCCATGCATCAACACGGCTTTAGAAAGCATCGCTCCTGCGAAACGCAACTCGCCCTTTTTTCACATGATATCTTGCGAACCATGGATGAAGGGTATCAGACGGGTGCCATATTCCTTGACTTCCGGAAAGCGTTTGACTCGGTGCCCCACTGCAGACTCTTAACTAAAGTACAAGCATATGTGATTGGTTCCCAAATATGTGAGTGGCTTGAAGACTTCTTAAGTAATAGAACCCAGTACGTTGTCCTCGATGGTGAGTGTTCATCGGAGGTGAGGGTATAATCTGGAGTGCCCCAGGAAAGTGTGGTAGGTCCGCTGCTGTTTTCTATCTACATAAATGATCTTTTGCATAGGGTGGATAGCAATGTGCGGCTGTTTGCTGATGATGCTGTGGTTTGCGGGAAGGTGTCGTCGTTGAGTGACTGTAGTAGGATACAAGATGACTTGGACAGGATTTGTGATTGGTGTAAAGAATGGCAGCTACCTCTAAATATAGATAAATGTATATAATGCAGATGAATAGGAAAAAGAATCTCGTAATGTTTGAATACTCCATTAGTAGTGCAGCGCTTCACACAGTCACGTCAATTAAATATTTGGGCGTAACATTGCTATATGAAGTGGGACAAACATGTAATGGCAGTTGTGGGGAGGGCGGATAGTCGTCTTCGGTTCATTGGTAGAATTTTGGGAAGATGTGGTTCATCTGTAAAGGAGACCGCTTATAAAACACTGATACGACCTATTCTTGAGTACTGCTCGAGCGTTTGGGATCCCTATCAGGTCGGATTGAGGGAGGACATAGAAGCAATTCAGAGACGAGCTGCTAGATTTGTTACTGGTAGGTTTGATCATCACGCGAGTGTTACGGAAATGCTTCAGGAACTCGGGTGGGCGTCTCTAGAGGAAAGGAGGCGTTCTTTTCGTGAATCGCTACTGAGGAAATCTAGAGAACCAGCATTTGAGGCTGACTGCAGTACAATTTTACTGCCGCCAACTTACATTTCGCGGAAAGACCACAAAGATAAGATAAGAGAGATTAAGGCTCGTACAGAGACATATAGGCAGTCATTTTTCCCTCGTTCTGTTTGGGAGTGGAACAGGGAGAGAAGATGCTAGTTGTGGTACGAGGTACCCTCCGCAACGCACTGTATGGTGGATTGCGGAATATGTATGTAGATGTAGATGTATATGTGGATGAAGACAACCTTTGAACCTTTTCTTGAGAATATGGTGTAGTCCCCTTATTGTGCTTAAGGAGTCACCAAATGCGGAAGGATTTGACTGTTGGCATCAGTATGACAGTGCACCCTGTTATAGAGCAGCATCTTTGAGACAATAGATCAACTTTGGAACGTCTACTTCGCTCCAGAATTGAGGATCCAATACCGCCACCTTTGTCTGGCTTCTCCTCCTGTGCAAGAATGGGCTACCTTTCCTCTACAGTCATTCAGACACTTCGTTGAAAGTGTTCCCAGCAGAGGTGAAGCAGTCATAAAGGCAAAAGGTGGCAACGCCGCATGTGGTGTCCTGTGTCCAGGGTCCCAATACATTTGATCAGATAGTGTATAACCTGGACCTAGAAACATAACAATCATAGCAAAACGCAACACACGAACAGAATGTACCAGCGTATAACATGAAACGCTTTCTTACACGGTATGTGTCGTTTGCTCTTTGTTAGCATTGAGTCATGCATCAAGCCGCCATCATCGCAATGAATCTCCATGTCTCTGTAGTACTGGTCATGGACTCGTGGCCTTCCATAATAGAGGTTGAAGACTCTGTGCATCGGGATTCGATACACAAAAGCTTCCTATGCCGTTAAAAATTAAAGCGTAAGCGTGGAGATTCAGCTCACGTCTTCCTGCTTATCCGTCAAATAATTCTGTATTAGCGGTGAATGTAACTATTAAGAGATGAGCACTCTGCACATTTAATGTAAAAATACTTTCGGGTAGTATGCTGGTAATTTCTATTCTTGTGTGTTTCCCACGATTAATGTGCTGTCACAATTTGTAGGAAATGAGTTATATCACAGAAACAAAACGGTTTGGTAACCATGGGCGTACTACACATTTTCATCTTGCATTTGTGAGGAACGTGCCCTGAAAGTTTGAGTGTAGCGCTTTTCTCCCTCAGTTGTAAAGGTAGAACGGGCTCTCCGAGTTCTAATTCTTTTGACTCAAATACGAAGCGGACTCATATTGGACCAGAGGAGATTCCAAATTTGGAGCTACCGAGAGCGTATTTTTCGCTCCGATGTTTGTCTTTCAAC
Organism: Schistocerca piceifrons; assembly: GCF_021461385.2. Taxonomy (NCBI): domain Eukaryota; kingdom Metazoa; phylum Arthropoda; class Insecta; order Orthoptera; family Acrididae; genus Schistocerca; species Schistocerca piceifrons. The sequence goes on from NC_060149.1 coordinate 8,233,809, forward strand.
CAACGAACACTCCCAAACTCCTGCTTGAGAACCGGAGTATGAGGACTACGTTTAGTTTCTTTCTGAGACAATATAACTCAGACAGAAATATGAGGGCTTAATGCGTGTTTGAGTAATTGTGTTCCTTCAGACATACTTGCATAGCAGAAGGAATAGACATTGGTGACGATCTGCAGCTGTATTAATATTACGTTATTCATTCGCTAAGTGAGAATTATTTTAGGTATGGAAATATAGGCTATTGGTGACACTAGCAAATTTTTGCCCGACCAGGATTCGAATCCGGAGCGGTCACTTTAATTATCTCTGCTATCTGTGCACTTCCACATGCGTGCATGTCTGAAGGAACAGACACTGTAAAATATGTATTACATGCCTATACGGGCAAAACTAACGTTGAACACGTTCGTCTCATAAACCCCGCTACTGGAATCCAAGTAACGTTGCGAGCAATAGGGGCGTACACATTGTGGCATATAGTTGTTTCACGGAGAGCCGAGATAATCGAGGCGACCACTCGTGATCGACGGGATATCAGGGTTCTAGTCCCGGTTCGGAACAAAGTTTCGTGTGCCAATAGCAATATTTGCCTGACAATACAGCTGATGTCAAAAATAGTTCGTAAATGACGAATAAATTTCGTCATCTGTTAATAGAGAGAAGTGTACGACGTCTCGACCGTGCAGTGTCCCCGTGGTGGTTGTGACTGTACCTTCTTGTTCCTCAGAGAGCAGTGATAGAGCGCCGCGGCTGCCGTGTTGCAGGTTTTCGCGGTGCAGCACGTGGACGTGTGCATGTTCACTAACGGCAAGTTCAAGAACGTGGTGGCGATGCAGAACAGCGGCACGGAGTGCCCGCTGGCTCCGGGCGGCAAGCTGCTGCGCACGTACGCGCTGCGCCCCGCCAAGAGCGCCACCAAAAACTGGATCGCGCTGGAGGACTCGTTCAACCGGCCGGGCGCCTCGCTCGCCTCCACCGTCGTCGCCGCCCCCTCTGTGCCCGACGACCGCAACGTCTTCGCCATCTACGTCTCGTACTACGTCAAGGTGAGACAACAGCTACTTCTAGATTTGTATTTTTCAAAACTCCCGGTCTCCTAACTGTCCAACAAAAAGCTGACATCCGTTATTCAAAATGACAGTCACAATCGCATTATTTATTTTGCCCCCAACCGGTTTCAACCCACGATGGGGTCATCTTCAGCGCAATTTACACTGTAAATTTTCAATATTAGTAAATAATCGTGTACGTAATCTACAAGCAATTAGTAAAAAGTTACATAAATAAAGAGATTTTTATACTCATTTGGTCGCTCCAGCTGGAGTCGTCACTCTGCCTGTGCACGGTTGGCTCTCTGCATGAGCTTAAATAACGGCCAACAACACGTGGGCAGACGGTAACGCCCTCCACGGTGACCGACGGTAGTTACATGCTTAAGCAAGAAATCGTAAATTTAAAGTTTGTTCCAGTTGTAATATAAAACATAATAAATGATAATAATAAATATAACTAGTTAAACCTCGAGAAATTTACAATTATTTAAAATTCGGGTAACAGTTGTCCCATTCATTTTTCACATCATTTGTGGATAGAGCAGAGCCCTCTATCTTTTGTGGTAGGGACGCCGTTGCCATGGGCGATAGTATATATCGAGCGCCCCCTAGCCTGTGTGGTTGGGACGTTGTCGTCACGGTAGCCGCTTCGTATAAGTCGTCTGCTGTAATACCACCTTTGCGCGGCGTTCGTTGTTATGGTAACGGCGTACCGTAACCATTCTTCCGTCATGTTGTTGTCAATCCATGTGGTCTTCTGCTGTGGCGTTATCTTTGCATAGAATGCGTTGTCGTGGTGTGTTCTGGCTGCTATCCATAAAAATAGTTCCTAAGTAAAAACCTTCAAAATCAGTGTATGCTCCGTTATAAAATTAACATATTAGAATAAGAAGTACATCAAGTGCCCCTTGGCCTATTTGACTAGGATTCGGTCGTCATAGTAGCCTCCTCGTACGTGTCGTCTGCTGTAGCACGGCATTGGATATCGTAGCATCTGTGTACCACAATCCTCCCTTCATCGTGCTGCCGTCGATCCACATAACTCGTTGTATTATGGATACTCGTCCACAAACTTGTTTCTCAATTATATATTAATATTTTAGAACTTATATAAGGAAATCTTTAAACTTTGTAGGTCTTCACAAAATTGAAACACTGTAATGAAAGTAGTATCAATATACATCGTCATACAATATTAATATAGCTGAGAAGAAGCAGTATCGTCATGAACTAATAATATTTGCGAAGATTTCAAAATAATTATTATCACAGTTTACTATTTGCTCATGGAGAATTGCCGTTGGATCCTGTTTATTTTGCAGGAAGATCTCTAAATTTTCCAAGATGTCCATCATGGGTCCCTTCTGGGATTTTCTTTTATATTAATTTATGTGTGTTTCTCGGCATCTAGTGTTGTCCAAATAGCGATTTATTGCGTGCTGTTCCCGTGGTATGTTCTTTGAACCTAGTTTTAAAATTTCTTCCTGTCTGTCCGATGTAGATTTTTTACAGTCTTTGCAAGTTAGTTTGTAGACGCCCGATGTATAGAAGATTTTAGTTTTAAAATCTACTATGCTACGTCTCAGGTTATTTGCTAGAGTGTTCGAGGAAAAGGCTATCGTAATGTCTGATTCTTTAAATAGTCTATCTATTTTATCCGATATCGTCCCCATATATTGCATTTTCGAGAAAATTCTTTTTTTGGGTATTTTGGGCAGTTGTGCCTGTATTTTCTTTTGTATTGTCTCTACTATATTGGCATCGTATTCATTGGATATATCTCTTTGTTTTAATATGTTGATTCCTTTTTGTGTCTGCTCTGGCATTAAATGGTATCTTATTCAACCGGTTTATCATCGTAACGAAAAAAGCTTTTTTATATCTCATAGGGTGGCATGATATGGCAAGGATTATTGTATCATTAGTGGTCGGTTTATGACATATGCCAAATGTATGCTGTCTATTATCGTTATAAATCGTAAGATCCAGATAATTAATACTTTTATGTTGTTCGTGTCCCACTGTACACGTAAGTTTTGATGTATACTATTCGTTATTTCTGTAAAGTTATTTATTTCTTCTTTTGTGCCGTCAAATAATATTAAAAAAACATTAACGTATCGTTTGTAATATATTATTTTTTGACGTATATCAAGATTATTTTTTAAAAAAGCTGTTTCTTTGTTGTTAACAAAGATGTCTGCTATAGTTTCCGCTAGAGACTTCCCCATGGCTAAACCATCTTTCTGTTGATACATTTGATCATTAAAGGTAAAATAGTTGAAACTTAAGGTTACCTTGAGTAAATTAATTAACACTGTTATCTCATCTTGGTTAACTGTTATGACGTATATTAGTATACAAATGTTTTATATCTAATGTGGCGAATTTAGCACTCACCGGTATACTAATATTATGTATTTCTGTCACTAGTTCATAGGACCTTCCACCATCCACCACACCAGGTGTGCTGAACCTTTTTAGGCTTGAGATCTACTTCATGCAATTTAGTCCCTTTAGAGATCTACTGACTTAAAAATTCACAAAGCTTTAAGAACGCAACAACACTGTAGCCAAATTTAACCATTTTAATTACACAGAAAACTAAAAAGCAATTTCCTCTGCTTCGACAGTTGTAACCATACTACGCAGTTTTCAAGATATTACACATGTGAAAAAAAATGTACATCATCATAAATGTTGAAACAAATTTATTACAACCTGGTAAATACTTTGTCAGATCCAACCTCACGTATTCTGAAACACAAGGATCAGTTGGTTTATTCCTGCGCTTAGATTTGACTATGTTCGTCGTTGTAAGCGCTGCCTCACATAGATAAGTTGATCCAGAAAAACGATAAAACGTACAAGCCACTTTTACAATGTTAGGGTAGGTTTTTAAACTCACAGATTTCCTAAATTTATCTTCATGGTATTCTGACTTCAGGGAAATGTCATTTTGAAATCGGATTATTTTCTTTTCAAGTCCAGTCTCAGTACAATAGAAAAGAGCACTCACTTTACTTAAAATATATTCCACGTGCCCTTTTTGGAAAAGTTGAGCTAAGAAAGTTAGAACAGGTTCCATTGCCGTAAAATCTGAAAGTCGGTTTTCAAACTCTGCCTTCTTTGCAGTTTCTTGATCCAGTGATATTTGTTGATCTGATAGTTATCACTGTATTTGAGGAATGTGTTCCACACTTAAGTTCTTTAATTGTGCTTCCCAAAGATCAAGTCCCGCAGCAAACCCTGAGCACTCTTCGCTCTCAACGCAACCCCCTTAGTTCGCTTGGAGTAACTTCAGTATGCAGGAGGAAAGACTGTTGCTTGGCGCGAGCATTAAAGTCGAGAAAATGCAGATGGGGACGACAGAGGCCGACACAGTGTTATCAGACTTACTACCTACAAATACCGGGTGAAACACTAATCGTCAACAAACTGGTATTTTAGAAAAACTATCTCATCTAAAGTGATTTCAGACAAAGGTTTTGAAACTCATAAAGCAATGGCGATCGACTGGTCGCTTGCTATGGACGGGTTGGGAACCTCTGCTTCACACCTATCAAAGCCTTGCCTGACGCATCCACTCCTTCGGCAAGGTAACCCGGATCTCCACATTCCCAAAATTTTATCATTCTTTGCACGTCCTAGAAAGCTATGCACCTCCACATCCCCTTCCATATCCGTCTTGCCTGTCCTACACACACACACACACACACACACACACACACTACACACACACTTTCCACAAGCTGACCAAATCGTCCCCTCCTCTCCTCAAATTCCTCTAACTTCTTTGCTACTAGTCACTCTCTTTCCTGTCTCACTCGAAAATGGAGCTAGGGAAAAACGACTGTCCGTATACCTCCACACAAGCCTTAATTTCTCTTACCTCATCTTCGCTGTCCTCACGCGAAATGTACGTTAGCGGTAGTAGATTGTTCTGCAGATGCTGGTTCTTTTCTCAATAGTGTTTCACTTAAAGTACCTCGTCTTCTCTCTAGCGATTCCCATTTTTGTTCACGGAGCATCTCGCTAATACCAACCGTTAACAAATCTAGCAGCACGCCTCTGGAGTGTTTCGATGTCTTCCTTCAATCCGATCTGGTGGAGATCTCAAACAGTAAAGCAGTATTCAAGAATAAGTCACTCTAGTGTTGTAAAAGCCGTCTTCTTTACAGACGAGATACACTTTCCTAGAATTTTCTCAATTAAATCGAAGTCGACAATTCGCATTCTCTAGTACCGACCTACGTCTTCGTTCCACTTCGTATCGTTTTCCAACGTTACACCCAGATATTTAACCGAAGTGACTGCCACGCAGCACATCACTAATCTTGTATTTAAACGTTAAGGATAGTTTTACCTACTCATCTACTTTAAGTTACATTTTTCTACATTTAGAGCAAGCTGCCATTAATAACACTAAATAGAATATCTCTCTAAGTGGTCCTCTCTCCTCCTACAGTCACTCAACGACGACATTTTCACGTACGTTATCGCCTAATCAGCAAACAGTCTCAGACTGCTGCTAACCGTGTCCGTCAGACCGTTTTCGTACGCAGAGAACAAGAGTGGTGCTATCACAATCCCTAGCTTCACTCCTGACGATAAACTTGTCTCTGATGAACACTCGCTATCCATGACAATGTTTTGGCTTCTATTGCTTAAAAAGTCTTCGAGTCATTCACATATCTTGGCACCTATTTTTAATGTTCTGAGATTCGTTAACAGTCTGCAGTGTGGCACTTTGTCCAGTGCTTTCCGAAAAATCTGGAAATACGGAATCTGCCTGTTGTCCTTCATCCATAGTTCGCAGGATATCGTGCGAGAAAAGTGCAAGCTGAGTACCGCACGAGCGATGCTTTCAAAATCCGTGCTGAATTTTGAATAGAGGCTTTTTTGTTTCAAGTAAATTTACTGTATTCTGACTTAGAATATGCTCAAGAATTCTGCAGCAAACCTCTGTCAGGGATGATGATCTGTAATTTACAGCCGGCCGCGGTGGCCGTGCGGTTCTAAGCGCTCCAGTCCGGAGCCGCGCTGCTGCTACGGTCGCAGGTTCAAATCCTGCCTCGGGCATGGGTGTATGTGATGTCCTTAGGTTAGTTAGGTTTAAGTAGTTCTAAGTTCTAGGGGACTGATGACCACAGCAGTCAAGTCCCATAGTGCTCAGAGCCATTTGAATCATTTTGTAATTTACAGGTCCGTTCTTTTATCCTTCTTACATTCAGGAGTCACCTGCGAGTTTTCCTAGTCGTTCGGAACCTTCCGCTGGACAGGGGATTCGTTGCCATCTGGAGATGGCGACATATTTATTTTAAAGTCTTTCAGTAGTTTCTCAAAGTCAAGGATGTATATTTCTATGTCCTCCAAACGGGAGACCGAACGCTGACCAAACAGTGATATATACGAGATTGCAGTGCCTGTGTTATTCTGTCCTTTGGACATGCGAGCACAGATCGTATTTATCTGCCGATACGGGGCAAGCGCCTTCATGTCTGACGTGGGCGGTAATATACATAATGGATGCACGAGTACAGGTCGTAGACGACTTGTTGAGGACATATGGAAGTCTGAGTCTGGCCGTGAGTCGTGTACGCGTAGCCAAATGGTAAGGCAACCACTCGCGATAAGTGGGAAATCCACGTTCGAGTCCCGGTAAGACACAAATTTTCACTGCCGTCAGTCCACCCTACAGCTGATGGTTGTCCTTATTCGCAATTGCGAACACTTTTAATGTGATATAATGACATGTCTGAACGATCTGCTGTGCGAATGATTGTTTTTAAAAGTGAAATTTAAAAAAAACAGTTTTCCATTTTAAGCTGTCTTCTATTGCCACAGCAGACTGGTCGACGATTGACTGAATAGAAGCTTTCGAACTGCTTTGTGATTTTACGTAGAACCACAATTTTCTCTGGTTCTTGACATATCTCACCCTCTCCCCACTTCTTCACCATCCACACTCTATCCCGAGGAAACTGCCACAGGCTCTGTCTTCCCGACTCAAAAATAATTTCTGGTATATACCCATCGTAAGAGCTATAGCCTTAGATCCCGCAGCCTTTTACGTACACTCTAAGACTAAAAACAACTCACAACGAAGGAGTTATCCGATTATCCGATTGAGACAGAAACCGGTAAATGTCATATAAATTTACAGACAAGAAAATGATTACAGTTTCAGAAAAACTGGATGATGTGTTCAAGATAAAGATATTCACAAACTAAGCAAGGCAATAAGGCGCTTGTCCACTTCTGGCCCTTATGTAAACATTATTAGGCTTGACATTGATTGATAGAGTTGTTCGATGTACTCGTGTCCAATTTTCATGTTAGATCGTGAAGATACCGAACTGATTGGAAGGCTCTGCCCATAATGTTCCAAAAGTTCTCAGTTGGGTAGAGACACGGCGACCTTGCTGGCAAATATAAGGTTTGGCAAGCAGGAAGCAAAGCAGTAGAAACTCTAGCCATTTGTATGCGGGCGTTATCTTACTGAAAAGTAAGCCCAGGATGGCTTGCTATGAAAGGCGGCGAAACGGGGTGTAGAATATCAAATGGTTCAAATGGCTCTGAGCACTATGGGACTCAACTGCTGAGGTCATTAGTCCCCTAGAACTTAGAACTAGTTAAACCTAACTAACCTAAGGACATCACAAACATCCATGCCCGAGGCAAGATTCGAACCTGCGAACGTAACGGTCTTGCGGTTCCAGACTGCAGCGCCTTTAACCGCACGGCCACTTCGGCCGGCTGTAGAATATCGTCCACATACTGGTTTCCTGTAAGGATGACGCGGATGACAACCAAAGGGATCCTTCAAGAAAAGAAATGGCACCCTAGGCCGTATGACAGGCCACAGTTAGGTTGGTATCCCATCACTATCTGGGGTCTCTAGACACTTCTTCGTTGTTCATCGAGGCTCTGATGCGATACTCATCACTGATGACATTTGTCCTTCAGTCAATGAGATTCCAGGCCGAAGAAGTGTCTGAAGACGCCCAGGACAGTGATGGGAGTTTCTACTGTTTGCCTACGTGCTTACCAAACCCTAACCTGGCTAGCAAAGTCGCCGGATCTCTCCCGACATGATAACGTTTGGAGCATTATGGGCAGGTCTCTCCAGTCAGCTGGAGATTTTGATGATCTAGTGTGCCAGTTGGACAAAATTTGGCACGATATCCCTCAGGAGGACATCAAAAAAGTCTGTCAATTAATGTCAAGCCGAATAACTGCTTGCATGATGGTCAGCGGTGGACCAGCGCCTTATTGATTTGTTTCATTTGTGAAGCTCTTTCTCTTGAATAAATTATCCAGTTAATGACAGAAGCTGAAGAAATGAATTGAAATTTTTGCCACGGTCGGGAATTGAGAGCGGGTCTTCTGCCTACTAGGCCAATGTGCTAACCATTACACTACCGTAGAAGTGTAATGGTTAGCATATCTGTCTAGTAAGCAGGAGACCTGGGTTCAAGTCCCAGCCGTTACACAATTTTAATTCATTTTCCCAGCTTTTATCATTACTTAAGATGAAATTGAAACTCATATATCTCAATGAAATTGTGATTCCGTCAGATCAATAAATTATTTAGTGTTGCTGAAATAGTAATCATTTGTTTGTCTGTACATGTACATCACATACCGACTTCGAACCATTAGGGTAATTCCTTCGTGCTGCCCCGGTTTTTTTTTTTTTTCTTCTTAAAGTTTATATCAAGTTTCCAATAACTCTGTCAACCTCCTGACCCACTATCCGTTTGCCTGTCCTGTATCTACGTATACATCACACTCTCACCTAAACGCCTTATCTTCATCCTCCACCCCCCCCCCTTCCACTTTAAGACACAGTGATTCTGCAAAATCATCATCTTAGCAACAATGACACCAACATTAAATTAGTTTTTTATTGTAAATACCCGAAAGAAATCTTTTGTACTACACTTTAATCCTGATATTTTATTCTTTTTTACTGTATAAAGCTATGTGAATTTGTTTTTAACTTCGTTTGGTTTAATACCACCAATATTATGGCGCTGCCAGTTTTCGGCTAACCTCCCCGTTTGGGGGGGGGGGGGGGCGGGGAGTGAGTGAATAAAATAATGAATAAAGAAACGGAGCTACTTATGACCTGGAAACTACAGACTATCCACACGAGACAGGATTGTATTTTGTTGTCTTACACGCTCGTACAGGGTATTTCGCACTTGCAACAGAAAACCATACCCAGGAAACCCCGTTAGAAGATGGAATCTCGCACTGTGAATAGAAACGTTAAATGTATGATGTCAGTAGCCCCCTTTGCTAAAAGATCCTTTCCGGCACTCACCTAAAGGGAGATGGGGATGCTGTGCGAAATATAAATGTTAATGGCAGGACATGTTTCTGTCCATGCTCCTCTCAGCCCAGCGAATTGGTGCAAATATGAGATTGGTCACTCACTCAGGAAGACTAGGTCTGAAACCCACAAGCCACCATCTTGACTAGGATGTCCCAGTACTGTCCCATAGGGTGCGGGCGCCCCTCAGCTCGCTTACGGGTAGGCGCAGATAGTGTGGACTATCGGCCAGCCGGCCCCGTTACGTGCACCACATGGGCAACCATGACCACGTGCCCCCAGCCCACCTGTGTCTGTGGGCGCTTGGCCGCCTACCAGTGGAATCAGCACGCGAAATGGCACAGCCTATAGTCTGGACATTGGTTTTGTGATTTTCTTCAAATCACAGCAGGCGAATGCTGAGATCCTTCCTCTAAAGAGACAGGCACTGTACTGTCCCTACACAATAAAATCTCAGCTGTGATTACACCGCTGGTACACCTACCTGGCAGATTCGAATCATGGTGAATTACAGGAGAGTAGCATACTACGTATGAGATTCAATACGGCCATACTTACCTTTCCGTTCTTGTATCTGTATGCTCTGATAGGAAAATGTGGCAGAAGTAAGTTGCCAGTCGTCACAGAATGGGCCTCAGTGTCTAACGAAATCAGAAGTCTGCGAAGCCATTTCAAAGTTTTAATTAAAATATCGATCTCACTAGTCTCGATAATTTGCGACACACTGAAATTATACACAAAAAAAACTAACACCGACTTCAACATGTGTTGGTATGTACAGGGTGTCCAAAATTAAAGTTACAGTTCCAAAACGCTGTAGAAACATAACCACTACTGAGAATGACGTTAAATTCGATCAGTATATTATTTATGCCTTCCCATGAACCATGGACCTTGCCGCTGGTGGAGAGGCTTGCGTGCCTCAGCGATACAGATAGCCGTACCGTAGGTGCAACCACAACGGAGGGGTATCAGTTGAGAGACCAGACAAACGTGTGGTTCCTGAAGAGGGGCAGCAGCCTTTTCAATAGTTGCAGGGGCAACAGTCTGGATGATTGACTGATCTGGCCTTGTAACACTAACCAAAACGGCCTTGATGTGCTGGTACTGCGAACGGCTGAAAGCAAGAGGAAACTACAGCCCTTAATTTTTACCGAAGGCACGCAGCTTTACTGTATGGTTAAAGGATGATGGCGTCCTGTTGGGTAAAATATTCCGGAGGTAAAATAGTCTTCCATTCGGATCTCCGGGCGGTGACTATTCATAAGGACGTTGTTATCAGGACAAAGAAAACTGCCGTTCTACGGATCGGAGCGTGGAATGTCAGATCCCTTAATCGACAGGTAGGTTACAAAATTTAAAAAGGGAAATGGATAGGTTAAAGTTAGATATAGTGGGAATTAGTGAGGTTCGGTGGCAGGAGGAACAAGACTTCTGGTGAGGTGAATACAGTGTTATAAATACAAAATCAAATAGAGGTAATGGAGGAGTAGGTATAATAACGAATAGGAAAATAGTAATGCGAGTAAGCTACTACAAACATCATAGTGAACGCATTATTGTCGCCAAGATAGATACAAAGACCACGCCCACCACAGTAGTACAAGTTTATATGCCAATTAGGTCCGCAGATGACGAAGAGATTGATGAAATGCATGATGAGATAAAAGAAATTATTCAGGTAGTGAAGGGAGACGAAAATTTAATAGTCATGGCTGACTGAAACTCGACAGTAGGAAAAGGAAGAGAAGGAAACGTATTAGGTGAATATGGAACGGGAGTAAGGAATGAAAGAGGAAGCCGCCTGGTAGAATTTTGCACAGAGCTAACACTTGGTTCAAGAATCATGAAAGAGGGTTGTATACATGGAAGAAGCCTGGAGATACTGACAGGTTTCAGATAGATTATATAATGGTAAGACAGAGATTCAGGAACCAGTTTTTAAATTGTAAGACATTTCCAGGGTCAGATGCGGACTCTGACCACAATCTATTGGTTATGAACTGTACATTAAAACCGAAAAAACTGCAAAAAGGTGGGAATTTGAGGAGATGGGACCTACATAAACTGAAAGAACCAGAACTTGTAGAGAGTTTCAGGGAGAGCATTAGGGAACGATTGACAAGAATGGGGAAAAGAAATACAGTAGAAGAAGAATGGGTAGCTTTGAGAGATGAAATAGCAAAGGCAGCAGAGAATCACGTAGGTAAAAAGACGAGGGCTAATAGAAATCCTTGGGTAACAGAAGAGATATTGAATTTAATTGATGAAAGGAGAAAATACAAAAATGCAGTAAATGAAGCACGCAAAAAGGAATGCAAAGTCTCAAAAATGAGATCGACAGGAAGTGCAAAATGGCTAAGCAGGGACGCCTAGAGGACAAATGTAAGGATGTAGAAGCGCATATCACTAGGGGTAAGATACACTACTGGCCATTAAAATTGCTACACCAAGAAGCAATGCAGATGATAAACGGGTATTTATTGGACAAATATATTATACTAGAACTGATATGTGATTACATTTTCACCCAATTGGGGTGCATACATCCTGAGAAAGCACTACCCAGAACAACCACCTCTGGCCGTAATAACGGCCTTGATACGCCTGGGCATGGAGTCAAACAGAGCTTGGATGGCGTGTACAGGTACAGCTGCCCATGCAGCTTCAACACGATACTACAGTTCATCAAGAGTACTGACTGGCGTATTGTGATGAGCCAGTTGCTAGGCCACCACTGACCAGACGTTTTCAGTTGGCGAGACATCTGGAGAATGTGCTGGCCAGGGCAGCAGCCGAACATTTTCTGTATCCCGAAAGGCCCGTACAGGACCTGCAACATGCGGTCATGCATTATCCTACTGGGATGTAGGGTTTCGCAGGGATCGAATGAAGGGTAGAGCCACGGGTCGTAACACATCTGAAATGTAACGTCCACTGTTCAAAGTGCCGTCAATGCGAACAAGAGGTCACCGAGACGTGTAACCAGTGGCATCCCATATCATCACGCCGAGTCATACGCCAGTATGGCGATGACGAATACACGCTTCCAATGTGCGTTCACCGCGATGTCGCCAAACACGGATGTGACCATCATGATGCTGTAAACAGAACCTGGATTCATCCGAAAAAATGACGTTTTGCCATTCGTGCACGCAGGTTCGTCGTTGAGTACACCATCGCAGGCGCTCCTGTCTGTGATGCAGCGTCAAGGGTAACCGCAGCCATGGTCTCCGAGCTGATAGTCCATGCTGCTGCAAACGTCGTCGAACTGTTCGTGCAGATGGTTGTTGTCTTGCAAACGTCCCCATCTGTTGACTCACGGATCGAGACGTGGCTGCACGAGCCGTTACAGCCATGCGGATGCCTGTCATCTCGACCGCTAGTGATACGAGGCCGTTGGGATCCAGCACGGCGTTCCGTATTACCCTCCTGAACCCACCGATTCCATATTCTGCTAACAGTCATTGGATCTCGACCAACGCGAGCAGCAATGTCACGATACGATTTACTGCAATCACGATAGGCTACAATACGACCTTTATCAAAGTCGGAAACATGATGGTACGCATTTATCCTCCTTACACGAGGCATCACAACAACGTTTCACCGGGAAACGCCGGTCAAGTGCTGTTTGTGTATGAGAAATCGGTAGGAAACGATCCTCGTGTCAGCACGTTCTAAGTGTCGCCACCGGTGCCAACATTGTGTGAATGCTCTGAGAAGCTAATCATTTACATATCACAGCATCTTATTCCTGTCGGTTAGATTTCGCGTCTGTTGCACGTCATCTTCGTCGTGTAACAATTTTAATGGCAAGTAGTGTAGATACTGCCTACTGGAAAATTAAAGTCACCTTTGGATAAAAGAGAACAACTTTCATGAATATCAAAAGCTGAAATGGAAACCCAGTTCTAAGCAAAGAAGGGAAAGCAGAAAGATGGAGGGAGTATATAGAGCCTCTATACAACGGCGTTGTTCTTGAGGACAACATTATGGAAAGGGGAGAGAATTCAGATGAAGATGAAATAGGAGATACGATACGACGCGAAGAGTTTGACAGAGCACTGAAAGACCGAAGTCGAAAGAAGATGCAGGGAGCAGACAACATTCCATTAGAACTACTGACAGCTTTGGGAGAGCCAGTCCTGACAAAACTCTATCATCTGGTGAGCAAGATGTATGAGACAGACGAAATACCCTCAGACATCCAGAAGAATATAATAATTCCAATCCCAAAGAAAGCAGGCGTTGACAGATGTGGAAATTACCTTTCAAATTCTGAAGGTGACAGGGGTAAAATACAGGGAGCGAACGGCTATTTACAATTTGTTCAGAAACCAGAAGGCAGTTATAAGAGTCGAGGGGCATGAAAGGGAAGCAGTTGTTGGGAAGGAAGTGAGACAGGGTTGTAGCCTCTCCCCAATGTTATTCAATCTGTATATTTAGCAAGCAGTAAAGGAAACAAAAGAAAAATTCGGAGTAGGAATTGAAATCCATGGAGAAGGAATAAAAACTTTGATGTTCGCAGATGACATTGTAATTCTGTCAGAGACAGTAAAGGACCTGGAAGAGATATAATATGAACATCAACAAAGTAAAACGAGGATAATGGAATGTAGTCGAATTAAATCGGCTGATGCTGCGGGAATTAGATTAGGAAATGAGACGCTTAAAGTAGTAAATGAGTTTTACTATTTGGGGAGCAAAATAACTGGTGATGGTCGAAATAGTGAGGACATAAATTGTAGACTGGCAATGGCAAGGAAAGCGTTTCTGAAGAAGAGAAACTTCGAGTATAGATTTAAGTGTCAGGAATTCGTTTCTGAAAGTATTTGTATGGAGTGTAGCCATGTATGGAAGTGAAACATGGACGATAAAAAGTTTAGACAAGAAGAGAATAGAAACTTTCGAAATGTGGCGCTACAGAAGAATGCTGTAGATTAGGTGGGTAGATCACGTAACTAATGAGAAGGTGTTGAATAGAATTGGAGAGAAGAGAAATTTGTGGCACAACTTGACTAGAAGAAGGGATCGGTTGGTAGGACATATTCTGAGGGATCAAGGGATCACCAATTTGGTATTGGAGGGCAGCGTGGAGGGTAAAAATCTTAGAGGGAGACCAAGAGATGAATACACTAAACAGATTCAGAAGGATGTAGGTTGCAGTAGGTATTGGGAGATGAAGAAGCTTGCTCAGGGTAGAGTAACATGGAGAGCTGCATCAAACCAGTCTCTGGACTGAAGACCACAACAACAACATTACTGATGCTGAGGGAAACACCATAACACCATGAAACAAAAAAAATGTAACGAAAACTTTACCGATAGATTGCCCAATAAGTGCCTTAACGCAAATGGGGTCGGCTACAGATGTAGTTGAATCGCAATAAGACGGCTGCATTTTGAGTTGCACATTACATCATCCGTAGTGTTCAAGGTGCATGACTATACAAATTCGTCAGTTAACGTTTGCGGCACGATTAGTTGCGTGAGTCCATCCACTACGGCAAGGTTGCACCACATCGGGTTGGAAAAATCGGTTTTTGATTGTTCTTTAGACAAAAACCACATGACAGTCAAACTCACACCCATTTCCAATTTTTGTGCGACTTGAGCAAGACACGTTCAATATGCTGTCCACCGTTTTCTGCCACAATCTGAAATCGAGAAACAGCATGTTCCGCAACAGAGAGGAGTCTCTCGAGGGCCCCGTTCAGAATTCGTTGCGCAACGCGTGCCTTCAATTCAGTCACGTTCGTAACAGGACCACTGAACAAAATGTTTCAGATAACCCCACAGCCAGAGACCATGCGGATTTAGATCAGGTGATCTCGACGGCCAGCCTTTAGAGAAATGAGTGACTGTGCAAAGTGCGCAGGAGCGCCAGCCTGAATAAAAATAATCCTACCCACACATTCACGCTGTTGAAGGGTCGGAGTCGGACGTTGGTACGCAATAGAATCTCATAGCGTCTACCTGTGACGGTACAGGTAACTGGACACGCAGGACTCATCTCCCCGAAAAAATACTGTCCTACGATCAACGATGTCGTCAACCCGCGCCATACAGCCTACTTTTCAGAATGAGATGAAGATACGGGTTAATGTGCGTGCGTATTTTGCGTTGCCTATATTCTACAACTCTGAATACTGACATGTCCTTGGAGATGGAAATTGGATTCGTCTGTCCACAGAATGTTCCATGGCCATTCGTTGTCCAGAGCGAACGTTTGCCTCGGTGGCAGGTCAGTAGGAAGCAATTCCTGAACATGGGTGATATTGTATGGGCAGAAATGCAGGATACTTCGTAGGATTTTACGCATCGTGCTCGCAGGCATGCCAACGTTCGGGCAGTTCCCCGCTCACTGTATGTTTGCACACCATCGCTCCCTCTGCCATATTGCACTTGAAAAGGAACTGCCTTTTCGAACTTCCTAACCATTTTTTCCAGACTCTTAGCAAACATCGGACCAATGATTTTTTTCAAACCGTTGGATGTCCGAAACTTCCGCAGGGCTACTCGCGCAGATCTCCGTTCTTGTAAAATATCTTGACCAGCAGGGCGCTATCCTTCATGGAGACAGTCATGTTGTGGGTCCCGAACGAAAACTGAGGAACAACCATGTGTCGCGCATTTGCTGGTGTGCATTTTCTATCACTGGCAGCGACGTCTATTAGTTAGAGTTTCGTTAAATATTTTGTCCATGAGTCTCCCTCTGCGTCAATAATATGTTACTCAAATTTGACGTCATTCGGAGCATTGGTTCTCTGTCTACAGCGTTTCGAACTGGAACTTTAATTATGGACGCCCTGTACATTGTCCATAAATCAATTCAAATGGAATCTTGATGACTCACAGAATGGAGATGTCACCCGAACCCATTTTGAATTTCGAAGCGAATGCAACACATGCGAACACCAGGTGCTCTTTGAGCTTCTGCGAGGTAAAACGTCTCCTCATAAATGTTCACAGATCTTGGGGCGGTTCCAAGTAATAACCTGGATGCACTAGTTTCAAAATTTTACACGTCTACTGTAATTTTCATACACTTTGACTGTAACAATCTCCACTCGAAGTTGGAAATTACGTGTCGCTGTTTTCCTGTAAATTTTTATCAAAAGCTGTTCTAGGAAATTTACCGTCATTTTTCTCTAAATATTTATCAAAAATAGCTATTCAAGTTGGCTGTAGCTTATTGGGCACCGCCTCAGTACAGCACTGAAAGCCAGGTTTATTTCCCTCAGCCGTATACCTTCAGTCAAAATTGTCTGTTCCAGCGGGAGTAAGGACATCGTCAAGTAGTTTGTGCTAACTCGGTTCTACCGCATAGCCTGGAAAAAAGTAACTTCGCTCGTATCGTTTATAACTGTTGTAAGTGGACAGTAGCGCCTTCGTTGTGACCAGAAATGTCAAAACCGATTTCTTGCTCTACTTTTATCCACTTGAGCTGGTGCTTCCTCTCCAACGACGTAGACGTCGATGTCGACCTCTACCTCTCCCCATTCCGTTCAACTGTTTTTCTACTAATCATATTTCTCAATTGCTACTTGACTGACACCGTCAGCCTAAATTTGATTAATACCGACGATAGTTTCACTGTCACAATGTTATTAGCTCCTAAAACTTATTTTTATTAACAGTCTTCGGACAT
This sequence comes from Schistocerca piceifrons, assembly GCF_021461385.2. Classification (NCBI taxonomy): domain Eukaryota; kingdom Metazoa; phylum Arthropoda; class Insecta; order Orthoptera; family Acrididae; genus Schistocerca; species Schistocerca piceifrons. The sequence continues at coordinate 8,250,856 of NC_060149.1, forward strand.
ACTCTATTCAGCCAGCTATTGAGGCTATAGAATGCGGTAGCTTCATAAAATGTTGTAGGAATAGAGAAAATATGTCTGATGATCACACAGACTTTTATGCCTTTACAATTTTTCTTTACGTCTATCAGAAGGAAAGATAGTTATTTACAAATTTGAAAACTCATAGACTTCCGTAGAATAGAAATTTTGTCAACATTTAAGACCGACAATGGCTATTTTCAGCAAGTTAAGTAAATTTGGTTTATGTTATTCTCCAAGTTAGTGAAGAGATCACTTTCCTTCATCTGACACTGCAAACCCCAGGTCTTCCAAACACGTTTCTCCTCTTATGCATATGGACTTGTGACATTTAGCCTCTGCACTTGTCTAATAATTCTGCGTGGGTAGGTGATTCGAATTGAATGCTGGAGCACTTTACGTTGTCACTGAAAACCATTTATAATGGTTGGCCTAAGCTATGTCTTACTTTTATACCGTGGCTAACGAAGGATATGGATTTCTCCTAATTTTGGGGACATTCTTTCGAATAAGTATAATTTATACACCAAATACGTAATGACGGATCTTTAAGTCAAGGCTGCATTCATTGATTACAATACACTGACAGAAAAAAGTCACAACACCAAAGAGGAGTTGTGTGACATGAACGAAAGTTGGTAGGATTGTATCTACATCTGGAAAATAATGTCTATACAGATTTCGCGCCGCGCGGGTGCCTTGCCACAGTTTGTGCGGTTCGCCCCCAGTCGGAGGTTCGAGTCCTCCATCGGGTATGGGTGTGTTTGTTGTCCTTAGCGTAAGTTAGTTTAAGTTAGATTAAGTAGTGTGTAAGCCTAGGGACCAATGACCTCAGCAGTTTGGTGTCAACGGAACTTACAATCACCACCTCTCAGATTTCGCTCCAGTCGCGTAAGAGTGGCGCCAGTAGTGCCACTACGAAGATGAAAATAAGGTTTTCTTTAAATACACGGTTCAATGGTCGTGAGCGTTAGTTATCTTTGAAACTGGACCAAAATGGCCATTATCAACACTGTTGTCGCAGCTTCTGCCACAGAATGTATCAGGATGACCAAAGGTAGCGGGAAGACACCAAATGGAGTCGGTGCCAGGAGTTGCCATATTAAAACTCGGCGAGAATTTTCCAAATGATTTACAGTTTTTTACCTACAGTGCCCCATTCACCTCGGTCCGCATCACAGGGTCCCGCAATGCTGAGGCCACCGCCTCAGCGACCCAGTGCAAAGCGCTGTGTCGAGCCCGCCCTGTACGCCAGAGTTCCGATTATGTCAGGATGGCTGCGCCACCAGCCAACTCAGCAGCCACTGTCCTCGTTGTTTTCGCGCTGCTCCGCCTGGAGCCGTAGGCCAGCCCTGCTGCTGCTTCTTCCTCGCTGGTGTAGCTGAGAACGCGGCGGCAACGACCGCCCGCGATCCGGCGTCCGAATCTGCGGCCCTCGCCTCGGAAGTCTCCGGCATGTGTCGGGAGCCGAGACGACTGCCCGCGGTAGCGAGCCGAAGAATGATCCGCCACTGGCTGGCTGTGGACCCCGCGTCGGCCTCAGAGGGTCGAACCGACAACCCGCGGTGAACTGGGACGCTGTCGCCCCGTCTGTTGCTGCGTGTAGCCCGGCGGTGTGACACCCCTGCCGTCCAGGAGAGCTGCCACACTCGAATGCCCCGCGTTGGCCTCAGAGGGTCGAACCAGTGACTCGCCGTGGACTGGAATGTCGGCACCCCATCTACTCTGCGTGTAGCCTGTGGTGCAACACACCCCGCCGTCCAGGAGAACTGTCACACTTCAGAGAATCTCACCTATTTGTACTTGGCTGTGCGGCTCTGTTTCGCTAATGAGCCACTTCGTGTTACGTATGCACCACATCCCGGTTGTGCCAGTGGGCCCCTTCTTCCTGTAACTTGCGACATGCGACATGCAACATGCTTTTCAGCGGTTCGACGGCCCTGCGGCCTCCATTCTACTTTGTAACCGCCGGTCAACAGGCCTGAGCCTGGCTCTAACTTTTGCTCTCAGGAATGTTGCACAAAGGTAACTTTCCCTATCCTAAACGGTGGAGCCGCTACAACACCTATCTGAGTTTGAATGAGGTCGTAATAGGCCTACGAGAACCTTAATGTTACTTCTAGGATACTGCAAACGTTCTCGGTAGGAATGCTGTGCACGATTGCTGGCAGTGGTGGACACGAGAATGTGCGGTCGCAAGAAGACCGTGTTCCGGATGGCCACGTGTCGATACCGAGAGTAACGACCGTCGTGTTCGGCGCGGGGCTCTGTCGCAACGTACTGCGTCTGCAGCAGCAATTTAAGTAGCAGTTGGCAACGCAGTGACACAAAAACCGTCACAGATCGTCTACCTCGAGGACAGCTCGGGGCGAGACGCCATTTGTGGCTCATTGGTATCGTGGGAGAGCTCATTGGAGGCCGTGGTGGAGATCTGTAGTGTTTTCTGATTAAAGATGGCTGTGCCTCGGTGCCAGCGATGAGGAGGAGGCCAATTGATGGCCTGCAGCCAACCTGTCTGCTGGACACCCTGGACCTACCCCTGGAGTGACAGTCTGGGGTGCGATTTTGTATCACAGCAGGAGCACTCTCGGAGCTGTACACTCACCGTCACTGCAAATTTGTACGTCACTTTGGTGATTCGACCTGTCGTACTGCCATTCGTGAGCAGCACCCGAGGGCTGTTTTCCAGCAGGTTAACACTCACCCACATACCGGTATTGTAACCCAACACGCTCTACAGAGTGTCGACATGCAACCTTGGCGTGCTCTATCACCAGATCTGTCTCCAGTAGAGCACATGTTGGACATAATCCGTCGACAACTCCAGCGTCATCGACAAACAGCATCAACCGTCCCTGAATTGGCCGACCAAGTGCAGCAGGCATGTAGCTCCGTCCCACAAACTGACACCCGCACCTCTACAACACAATTCGTGCACGTTTATGTACTTGCATTCAACATTCTGGCGGCTACACAAGTTATTCTTGCACCAGCATTCCACATTTGCAATGGCTTGTCTCTCGCTTACGTTTACCGATGATCTTTTAATGTTAATCATTTAAATATGTTACCGAGACAAATATATTCCAGGGATTTCACTACTCTACGTTAATTATTTTTTGACGTTGAGTTTTTTTCCGTCAGTGTATAACTACGTTTGAGTGCGGCACGTGCAAATTAGTAATAAATACAGGATTAGCTGCGCTAGCTGCAGCGATGTAAATACATTATCTTAAAATCCTTGATTTTACAGAAGTTCGTGATTGCACCACGGCTGTCGACTTCAGTTATTGTTTCAAAAACACTGTTTAAAAACAGTTAAATTTTTTTCATTCCTACGGTTTCAATGATAGTGTAATAATATGCTTATTACGTTCGTGAACGCCGGCCGCGGTGGTCTAGCGGTTCTAGGCGCGCAGTCCGGAACCGCGCGACTGCTACGGTCGCAGGTTCGAATCCTGCCTCGGGCATGGATGTATGTGATGTCATTAGGTTAGTTAGGTTTAAGTAGTTCTAAGTTCTAGGGGACTGATGACCACAGATGTTAAGTCCCATAGTGCTCAGAGCCATTTGAACGTTCGTGAACATCTTTTAGGATCGCTACCAGCGTTTTTAGTTATTGTTACTCAGAGACGAAGTGGAAACACTGGGTCGGACTGTAATGGAAGAGCATTAATGCATGTCACTATCGGGTGGTGTGTACGGCGTGCTGTTGATGATTTGTGGAGTTTCGCTCTCGGAACGAGAGCAATAACGACTCCAGAGCTATAATCAGCTGCCAGTGGTATACACTACATAACCTTCTGAGCTAGTAGAGAAACAGATGACACAAATAACACTACAGTACATACGCAGAGGGTCGTGCCCAGTATCGCCTCCACAGGTAATTAGTCTGGTCGACAGGCACGCATGTAATATACTTCACCCAGTGGAAGATTTAAACTTAATGCATCTTCTTTCTACTCTCTAAGGCTGTCACGAAATAATTCAGAAGACATTGTAAGTAAAAGAAAATAGTTTAAAAAAGAGAAGAAGAATCAGAAACAACCAATTTTCTTAAAGCAAATTATCCAATATGTGACTGTCCGTTTACTGTAACACCAAATGTTTACCTAACATGTATTTTTAACCGATATAGCTTAACATAGTCTCTTTAAACAGTTTCGCTATTTTATACTCCCATTACTAAGGAGCCGTCGACACATATATTGGAGAAAATTACTGTACAAAAATATTAAAATTTCACAAAAATAAAAATATTAAAAAAGTAGAAAGGTTTACCAAAAAAAATTAGTACACATATTTTGTCTAGAGTTGAGTAACATTACCATTTATTAAGATTTAATAATAATGACATAATGAGTAATTACTTTTTAGAGTACTTATACAATGAACCACTTACCTACCGTTGCAGTCGACTCCATTAGCAATAAAACTTTGGCAAGATTACCATTTATTACACGATTCCCTTTCCATGCAATGTGGTTTTTACAGAATTTAGGACCAAGAATACTTAGTGTTGCATTCGGCAGTAACTTGAGAAAAATTCATCCATGTAAGCGACCGTTCATCTCAATACAACGATTATACGAGAATACCACCATGACAACGTTATCCACTGCTGTCTTAGGCTTTGCCCAGGACAGAACACATCATAAATTACCATTAGTAATATTGGATTAAAATGAAACGCGCTCTTAGGATAGTGACGGAAATACCTATTGGTAGATTTCTCCTTTCATTTATCTCATTCAACAAGCACCTTCACTGTCTTCCTGTTACCTTAAATCGTTATGGGTATCATCCTGTTCCCCCTTAAATGAAACAACCATCGATTTTCCATTTTTAGATTTGTTGTATTACCCCTCTTACTTATATTATTCACATAGAATCACAGTTCCTCCTTCCTTTCCTACAATATTTCCATTTACACTAATGTAGGACCCATACTCCACTCACAACAGCGTTTTTATCTCCTACCTGATATTACATTGAAGTCACCGCGATTTTTGATGGTCCCCGAATATTACAGAAGTAGGGACATGGTTCTTAATAGGTGTGTTATCATCATGATAGCAATGCATGCTCAGCAATGTGCTCCGTAGCTGACCACAAGATTGGTGAGGAGTGGCGCTCCATTCCTCTATCAGTGCCGTTGACAACTACTAGGTGGTCGTTGGTGCATGTGGGCAGCTACAATTCATCTTTCCAACGCATTCCGCACGTACTCCATGGGAAAACGCGCAGGCCAGTACATTCGCCGTATATCCTTTCGTTCCAAGAGCTCCTCCATCTGCGCGGTCGTGCTTTGTTATCCATAAAAATTAAATCAGAGCCGAATACACCCCTCAAAACACGCACATAGGGAAGGAGTACAGTTCAGAATAACGTTGACCTGACAGTGTACCGTGTTCTAAGATTTGGAGGTCAGTACTCCCATGCATGCAACATTACGCTTTCCCACACCATAAGATCTGGACCACCAAGACGATCATGTTCGATAGTGTTCCTGTGTGCAGTATGTGTTCCCATCTCTTTTCATAAGAGGGTGCGTTCAGAATCACTACTCAGACTGAATCTGCTCTCGTCCGAAAAGAATACGCGATTCGCCTCCTCGTTGGTCCAGTCCTCATGTACTTGACACCAGCGCAAAGGATGTTGTTGATGTGCAGATCTCAACAGTACACAACACACTGGTCGTCGGGCAAAGAGACCACACCAGTCCAGTCACCTTGCCATGTGAACCGTGAGATTGCGTATCTTGCAGTCCTGTTAAATGTGGTTGCAGTTGCAGCTATTGCTTGGCATGGGCACTCTTGCCTGTTGCACAAGGTAGGGGTCATCGGCTGCTATAGTTGACAGTGGTTAACCACCTACTCTCCCTAAGGCAGCAGTGCCTGTGGTTTGGAACCCTCGCCATGTACATTATGTGATCAAAAATATCTGGACACCCCCAAAACTACACTTTTTCATATTAGGTGCACTGTGCTGCCACCTACTGCCAGGTACTCCATATCAGCGACCTCAGTAGTCATTAGAGAGCAGAATGGGGCGCTCCGCGGAACTCACGGACTTCGACCGTGGTCAAGTGATTGGGTGTCATTTGTGCCATACATCTGTACGCGAGATTTCCACACTCCTAAACATCTCTAGGTCCACTGTTTCCGATGTGATAGTCAAGTGGAAACATGAAGGGACACGTACAGCACAAAAGCGTCCAGGCCGACCTCGTCTGTTGACTAACAGAGACCACCGACAGTTGAAGAGGGTCGGAATGTGTAATAGGCAGACATCTATCCAGACCATCACACAGGAATTCCAAACTGCATCAGGATCCACTGCAAGTACTATAGCAGGTAGGACGGAGACGAGAAAACTTAGACTTCATGGTCGATTGACTGCTCATACGCCACACGTCACGGCGATAAATGCCAAACGACGTCTCGATTGGTGTAAAGTGCGTAAACATTGGACGATTGAACAGTGGAAAACGTTGTGTGGAGCGACGAATCACGGTACACAATGTGGCGATCCGATGGCAGGGTGTGGGTATGGCGAATGCCCAGTGAACGTCATCTGCCAGCGTGCGTAGTGCTAACAGTAAAATTCGGAGGCGGTGGTGTTATGGTGTGGTCGTGTTTTTCATGGAGGGGGATTGCACCCCTTATTGTTTTGCGTGGCACTATCACAGCAAAGGGCCTACATTGGTTTTTACACACCTTATTGCTTCCCACTGTTGAGGAGCAATTCAGGGATACCGACTGCATCTTTCTACACGATCGAGCACCTGTTCATAAAGCACGGCCTGTGGCGGAGTGGTTACACAACGGTTAACATCTCTATAATAGACTGGCCTGCACAGAGTCCTGACCTGGATCGTATAGAACAACGATGGGGTGTTTTGGAACGCCGACTTTGTGCCAGGCCTGACCGACCGACATCGATACCTCTCCTCAGTGTAGCACTCCGTGAAGTATGGGCTGTCACTCCCCAAGAAACCGTCAAGATTTTGATTGAACGTATGCCTGCGAGAGTGGAAGCTGTCATCAGGGCTAAAGGTGGGCCAACACCATACTGAATTCCAGCATTACCGATGGAGGGCGACACGATCTTTTAAGTCATTTTCAGTCAGGTGTCCGGATACTTTTGATCGCATAGTGTACAACGAACAATGTTGTGAGCAATACCACCAAACCCCTGGGCTACACTCGTTACACTTCGTCCTTTTTTCAGCTTCCCGATAGTTGTTCCCCGTGTGAAGTAATCCAAATGTTATCTCCGGGCCATATTGTAATGAAGAACACCACCACCGTAACTGGCTGCTGCCTGACACACTCCGTCTTTTCCCGTTTCTTCATCTGCCTCGTGCCGCGGGGCCTGCCACATTGGGCAAAATAGTCACGATGACCTCACGACCAGCTTTCTGTGCACGACTGGGAGACCTTCCGGCAACATACCCCCGCACTTTCATTTGTTTCCACCCAGTTGTTAATAGCTTAGTACGTCTCTGAGGGTGAATGGTCAGCGTACACGGTTGCCACGCGGAGGACCTGTGTTTGATTTCCGGTGCTGCCAAGGTCTTTCCCGTGGTTAGAGAACTGGCTCGGGGTGTACTCAGCCTTGTGATGCGAACTGAGGAACTACTTAACCGAATAGTAGTGGCTCCACGATTTGAAAAGTCGGCAAATCGGCCAGGATAGCGGTGTGCTGGCCACATGGGCCTCCTCACCGCATCTGCATGACGCCGTAGACATCCCCTGAGCTTTCACTGCTTGGATCAGTAGGTCGGTAGTATGCTACGCTTTTTGATCTATCGCGTCCTTAACTTTTACACAGCGGTGTCTCATACACCTTAACATGATGTACTGGGTGGAGCAGATAAAAGTGGCCCGGACGAGCAGATATGACTGGACGTGAATCTTTCCGTATAACCACACCCAGTGAAGCGCACACCACGTGTACGACAGCCACATGATCCACGCCGGTCAACACACTTTACAAGATTTACGCACACTTCACGCCTGACAAAGTTGTTAGCAGATGCCAGTCCGGTCGCGGCGCTAGCTAGCCACCCAGGTCACCTGATGTGTCATTGATTATTTTGAGCGGGAAGCCCTCAAGTCTAAGGTGTATCACAACAACCCTCCTTGTCCTAAAGAACGGCAGCAGAACATCTCGGATGAGGCTGCAACAATTCCAGCAGTCCAACTTCGATCAGCCTTCAGCAACTTTCCGAACAAGACCGAAAAGTACCAAGAGATAAATGGTGGTCACTTTCAACATTTGCTATAGTGAGGTTAGTATCGTATTTCTTTTCCTCTGCTGTGTTTCCTTGTATCCTGGAACTCTATTTTCCGTGGCACTTTTATTTTCCTCACCCTGTATTGAAACCTGCAGAGACTGAAATCATACAAACCACATCGGCAAAAGTGATGTACTGTAAATAACTTCAATGAAAATTTTTTATAGATTTATAACTTTAATTTAATCTAAAATTTCTTCAATCAGCAGTGGTATAAATCAGTCTGCACATTATGATTTTAGAAAGCCTCAGTTTCCTAATGCCAACATAATCTCTCACAGAAACGTTTGTAAATTGTTGATACTCCAAATATTATTTAAATAAATTCTATGCCAGCTCTTAGGGCAAAATACTCTAGACTGGAAACTAGCGGCCCTATCACCGCTGTTACCGCCGTACTTCCGTCTTCTGCCCTCGCTCTACTGCCATCTCATAGGCCACAACAAGTGATCCCCCACTAGCCTATTATGAAGGAGCTATTCGTTTAGACGGTTTCAAGCGCAACCGTTCTTCGATATCAAGCTACGAGGGCCTTTTCTCCCAACTTCCGATCGCTCGCGAAATTAAAGCCACAGTGAAAAGCCGATGAAGCCTTCCGCAAATGTGTGCGCTATGTCTCTACTCTGCGTCACGTCGCACTCTTCAGTTTCGAGTGCACATAAAGCACTCCGAGATGCTTAGGGGAGTAGAGTCTCTTGCCATATGTGAAGTGTGCTTCATCACCCATCATAAAGCCCGTACCTGGGTCCCTCTGATTTTCATATCTTTGCACACATGAAACACTGGCTATGACAGCGTTTTGGAACAGAAAACGAGCTGTAAAACAACGTAGGGAATTGGGAGAAAGCACGGGCAATTTCTTTCTATGGTGAGGGCATCGGAAAATTTGTACAACGCTAGGACAAAAGTCTAAGTCGGAGCGGCAACCACGTAGTGAAGTAGCTGGGAGATACAGCTTAATGTTTCAAACAAAAAAAAAAAACAAAAAATTTCACTCTGATTGCCATTTAATGACCAATGGGAGGTTGGAAAACCAAAAAATAATCTTCGTATGTCCTTACGCTGTAGCGTATTTTTCTAATCATCGACCGGCGGCGAGGTTTGATGCAGCTCGCCGCGCCTTCTTATCTTGCGTCATACTTCTCATCTCAGAGTAGCAACTAGAGCCAACGTCCTCGATCACTTGCTGCATATGTTCCAGGCTCCGACTTCTCCCACAGTTATCGCCCTCTAGGGCTCCCTGTTATTCCCAGATGTCTTAATACACGTCCAGTAATCGTGTCCCTTCGTGTAATCAATGTCGTCCACATATTCCTTTCCTCGTCCATCCTGTGGAGGGTTTTCAGTATTCTTGTCAGTCTATTTCATTTTCAGCATTCTACTGTAGCACCACATTTCAGACAATTCGATTCAGTCGTTTCTCGGTTTTTTCACAGTGCATAATTCACTTCCCTTCAATCATGTGTTCCAGACTTACATTCTCAGACATTTCTTCCTCAAGTTACCCTTGATACTGGTAGACCCCTTTTAACGAGAACTGTCCTTTTTGCCTGTACTTGTATGCTTCTTACATCATCCTTGCTTCGTCCAAAGTTGCAGAATTCTCCACTGCGTCTACTTCGTAGCTCCCAATTTTGATTTTAAATTTGTTTCTACCCTCATTTCTCGTTTCTGGTTTACTGTCAGTCCATATTTTGTATACACTGAATGTTTCATTCTATTTAAAATGTTTACTAATTCTTCATTTTCACAGTGGACAGCAGTGTGATCAGCATTTTTTATCACTGATATCCTTTCCCTGTGAGTTTTAATCCCACTATTGAACATTTCTTTTATTTCTATCACGGCGTTTTCGAGGTTCAGACAGAACAGCAGGAGAGAAAGTCTGCATTCTCGACTTACGCTTTTTGAAATACGAGCACTTCTCTCTTCGGTGTCCATTGTTATTGTTCCGTCTGTTTCTTGTACATACTGTGTATTATTCGTATTTCACTGCAATTTATACCAATTTTTCTGAGAATTTCTAAAATCTTGCATCATTCTAAGTTGTCGATCAGTTGTTCTGGGTCGACAAATACAATGAAAGAACGTTAATTACAGTTAAGTCTTGACACAGCTATCGAGAGCACCGTCAGGACTGACTGTCTGATCGCTTACCTCCCCAAACTCATCACCACTTAACAGATTATCAGTTTTCTTTTCCATTCTGTCCTTCACGATTTATGCAAAAAGATACTTTCATATACATAGTCATTACTATTATTATTATTATTATTCTTGATTGTTATAATTCTTTTTTGATTGTTATAATTATCATTGTACTACTTTTATAATCTGTATTTTTTTTCTTTAACATTAATACTGTATAACATGTTATATGTCCTTAATGTTCTGTAGAAACTGAAATTTGTTGAATCTGAGTATGCCTGGTTAGGTGTAAGAGAGGACCTGAAGGCCCTAATCTTGCCAGGTAAAATAAATGCATAAATAATAAATAAATAACTCAGTGTAAATGGACGAGAAGTTCTACAAACATGTTCTTGCAGAAGCAGGACTCAGGAATGGACAGAAAAAATTGGAAATTTGTAGTAAGGTCTCATGGGACCAAACTGCTGAGGTCATCGGTCCCTAAGCTTACACACTACTTAATCTAACTGAAACTAACGTACGCTAAGGACGACACACACACCTATGCCCGAGGGAGGACTCGAACCTTCGACGGGGGGAATGGAATGAAGCAACAGAGTTTCTGTTAGGTGAGTGTCGCCATGTCACTGACTGCGGGGCCCCTCCCGCCGGAGGTTCGAGTCCTCCCTCGGCCAAGGGTGTGTATGTTGTTCTCAGCATAAGTTAGTTTAAGTAGTGTGTAAGTGTAGGGACCGATGACTTAAACAGTTTGGTCCCTTACAAATTCACACACACACAATGAAGGTGAGATCTTCCCTGACGATGTACACTGCCAGACAAAAAAGAAAAGCACCCAGAAGGGGAGGAGGAAACTATATGAAACTTCACGGATTGATGGCGTGTGTGATGTTATTTCAGTGATTACAAGAGCTAGTCAGATTTGCAAAGAACTTTGTAGAATGAGTCAGCTTATCAGTATGATGTTGCACTCTCTGGCCTGGCTGATTCTGCGCCACAGAGCCGTCGTGTCCTCTTCTCTAGCAAGCTGGCTTACACGTCCTTCATGTCCTGGATATTGGCACTGGCACGTAGCTGAAGCCCGAGCTGGTCCCACACGTGTTCAATTGGGGACAGATCTGGGGAACTTGCAGCACCTCAAACTAACGTAGACTGTCGACAGAGACACGTGCCATGTGTCGATGAACACGTGTCGCGTGAGGGCGAACACATGATAAAGGAGGATGTCCGTGATTTACAGCTCTGCTGTTAGAGTTACCTTAATCACTACCAGCTGTGACGTGTAGTCATACCCTTTGGTTTCCCACACCGTGGAGCTAGGAATAACACTGCTGTGCTTCCCAAAACATTGTAAGAATAAGACGGCTTCCCATATCACCGCCGACGATGGTCATCTGGGGTAGTGCAAAAATGCGATTCATTGCCGAGTACTATGTGATCCTCTTCATCAGCAGTCCACTCTTCGTGGTCAAGGCACCACTAGAAACGAAACCGTTTGTGTTGTGGTGTTAACGGCAACCTACGTATGGGATGGTAATTCCCCAAGTCCGGCAGCTGCTAGTATCCGACCAATGGTGCGGGGTGATACAGAATGTTGCCAGGAATCCGTAACTTGTTGTGCGATGGTAGGCGCAGACGTGAAATGGTTAGAGTGTGGTTGGTACACAATACGGCGATCCTCCTTTGTGGCTGACAGTCGTCGTCGACCGAAACCCTTACGACGAGTATGTCTGTATTCACATCCACGTGTCCGAGATACCTGCATATTGCACGATCCTACCAGTCGGCCGAATGGAGACCCACAATGAGGGCCCTTTCGAGCTCTGTCTGGTGCTGATAACGCTGCGTTTCACGATTACTCAGCATCCCCGCTCCCTTCACATTGATCACTCAACATCTGACTCTGTTCTTGCCCCTTATATACCCTATCAATCTTGGTAACAGCGCTAAACACCAACAACAATCACGCACTCAAGTTGCCATACTACCTGTCACAAAGAATTGCGATTCTAAATTGGTTACAACCCGTCTATGATGTGTAAGTTACGTTGACTTCCGATCATCTCTTCTGCATGCTTCATTTTTCTGTTAGACAGTGTACGTGGCGTCAGTCTCCGTCGCTGAATGGTCACCATAGATGGCTTCCGTGCGGAGGACAGGAGTTCATTCTCCGTAATGCACCCAGCCTCGTGAAGCCAACTGATTAACTATTTAAATCAGAAGAACGGGCTCCGAGATCTGGGAAGTCGGTGAAACGTCCAGGAGAGCGGTGTGCTGACCACATGCCCCTTCGTGTAGCATCCACAAGACACCGCATGGCAGAGGATGACATGGCGACTCGTTGATATCATTTAGGCCTCCAAGCCCTGGACGAGGAACTCGCTTTTAGTGTACATAGCAGAGACAAGCCACAGTAATGTAGACTAACAGTAAATGCCGCAAATATTTATAAAACACTTGCAAGCACTTCCTTCCTTACTTAACGGGAGATTGCGGAGGCGTTAGCAAACTAAAGTCACTCTCTCTCTGATGCTATTCATCCCGAAGTTTTACACGAAATAGTGCCACCGGTTATTCACTTTCTTGCGCAACTATTCAATGATTCTCTAAGACTGGTAAGGGTTCCGTAACTTTATAAATCTTGAAAGCTAGTCATGAATAGGAACTCAGTAAGTGGGGGCCAAAAGGACAAGATTATTGTAAGGCCTGTAGGTCGATGGATGATACAGATGACCGCTTTCTGAATGACCGTTGTCACAGGTCTCCGTCAACATAGATAATGGCAGTTTGGTTTTAAGAAGTAGCTTTCCACTAATGATGGCGTAAAACAGGAACTCTGAGTAGTCAATAATAAGATCATCAAAAATACAGTAGCAATAATTATTGACACTGCAGATGCATTGGACAACCTACGGTGGCCTTCAGTGATTGCGCACTTTACAGACTTCCACATCCTCGACATTTTATTACATAACCTTCGAGATTGCTGTCGTAGAAGGATAGTAGAATGGCTAAAGTAGCCACATGTCTTTCCAATGGATACCCATAAGATTAATAATAACAGAAATTGCCACTTGCAGACTACCGCTGCTGGCGCTCTACGTCTACCGCATTTATGGACATCACAAGCTTCGTGGCCAGCGAGTTCCCAAACCAGCTCTTCTATGTTCGGTACGGGAATTTTTGCGATTGATATTCCAAACTGGTACATCTGTGTAAGGGGTATGATGGAAAACAACGTAGCTACATCTGAAAGCTGATTCTCTCTACAGCGCATAATACGTTTAAAGAAACCACAGTCACTGGTTAAAGTTAGGCGCACGACACCTCAAAGCTGGAAATCTACATTTGAGTCCAGGTTGGAATCTGTTACGAATGTACGTGACTTTCTATTACTTCTCGAAAGGAGAAATTAATGTTTTTAAGTCTGCAAAAAGAGGCCGCAATGTTCTGGAAAAAATCCAGAAATATTCATTTTCGTTTGCGATGCAATGGAATGACTTAGCATTGTGAAATATTATTGTACTGCTGTGCTAATATTAATTACACAATAAAACAAAAGATTAACTTCTTAAATGAACTCGAAGGAGTTTCCTAGCAGAAAGTTCTACAATCAGTCTTAAACTCCACTAATATGTTACTAACAAGACATTTAATATGCTATGGCATGTTTTTGAATTCACGTGTGTCCAGTAATTTGGCTACTTTATATACTACTGTTAGGTCCTTGCAGTCTTTGTAGAAGGTGATTTTGTTCCTAGTACCATATTCATATTTTGTACAAATTTCATTAGAAAAGAGAAATACTGTTAAGACCAAAATACGTCACTGAATATGAGTAACGTGAAACAGTTGCCAAAATTACAAGATTTTCAAGAGGTCTCCGCAGGATATTCTATGACACCAGATAAAATTCTTACGCCACGTTTATGTATTCTGAAAATACTGTCCCTACCAGATGATTTTCCTCAAAAAATGATTTATTGACTCATTATGAACTGTAAATATGTAAAGTAAACTAGTTTCTTCCGTTTTAAATCGCCTGCAGCAAAAATCACACATACTGCATATGTAGCTGAACTAAGACGCTCCACTAATTCTAGGACGTGGATTTTTATTTAAGGCTGTGGTCCGTCTGCATTCCAGAAAGCTTAACGCGTCTTATTCCTAATTTTTATTGTTTGAATCGATAGTTTTTATAGCATCAGACAGCCTGTGACGAGTACTGAACTTAATATATTGAGTCTTATCAAAATTTAACCATAATACGTTCACCTTATTGCAGTTATTCAATTAGTTGCCATTTAAGTAAGAAGGCTGCTACTACCTTTTATTTCTGTTCCTTGCACCTAAATTTTGCAAGAGAAGAGTAGAATAGAAGAGAAGCAAATAATGGAGGACGAGCTCATACATCCACAATCGATATTTTTAGACAAAGTTTATTTTTTATGACGTAATATTTCCGTTGTGCCTGTCGTTCAGAAACCTCACATGATTCTATCAAGAAACACTTCTTTCTTCCACATATTTCTGTACAATAATCTTAACGTTTCATTTAAGTCACGCAGGGCGCAATTATTACTTTCGTGTGATGGTATATAATCATTTCAGCTTTATTTTTTCGCAGTTTTGTAGGGTCATTTCTATTAACCACGTTTCTAATTCATTGCTTTAAGTTCATTGTCGCTTAAAGATGTGAATGACAAGAAATGTAGAGTAGTTACATCATCTTAGTAAGAGTACTTAAAAATAGTACCTCGAAGACGTTGCTTAGAGAAGTGATAGGTGTTCATTACTGACATTTTCCAAGTAGTAGTGCTTAATAATGATACAGGTCTGCTGCTCAAGTGATCAAAATGTGCGAGGTGGTGTTTTAAAAAAGAAATGCTATCTCATTCTGACACTTTCATTACTATAATATTGTAACCAAGACAACCATAGAACGTAAATAATGAAGATTCCTGCTATGTAAACTCACAATTTCCGAGGAATAACCAGTGTGTAATCTGTGTTGCAAAAATTCGAAAACCGACTGTATTTAATATTTGACACACTGCCAACAATTATTTTGAATAACTGGTAACACAAGGAGAACGAGATAGAAAATAAATGAAATTATCACTCAGTGGTACGATGCTATGTTTTGTTACATACTTAAAGAACAAACCCGAACTCCACCGACAAAATTTCGAAGTTTATTCAGACAAATTTTCTGAGTATTTTGGTACAAGGGACTCGTGGTTCAGACCAATTCAATCCCTTTTATCACCCTACTTATCTTTGTATATGCATTGCACTTAAAATATCTGGACAGCAGTGTATATATTGACGATATGCGTTGTGTTCTTGCAGGACAAACTTGTTCTGTTCTCTTTACTCTTCACCATCAAACTTGCACACAGTACTGCTCGGTTCTGTCTACCAGCAATACTCAGCAGTATGGAGTGGTTTACTCGACATTCACCTCTTGTTCGGGTTCACTGATTGCAGTAGCAGAGTGGTATAACGACGCAATACCGAGCTGTTACTGCGGCGATGGAAAACACATCACACTGCTTTTGCGTTTGAGAGTTGTATTACCCTGTGATTTGTTTGGTACATTTGGTGATTGCATATTGCCGGCGTTTTCACTGTATTGGAGGTATTACCATAGAATCAAAAGTGACTGGGATAACTAACCGAATAAATGATAATTAAATTACTTCTCTGTAACAACAGACCGGACACCACGAGTCCTTGGTACCAGATACTCACGAAATATCCCAGAATAAAGCCAGAATTTTGTCTGTGGAATTCATGTTCACTCTGTATATTTATTAGTTTATCTACGTATACGCGGTAATTTAAATCTACTAATGTATAGACAGAGTGCACGTGCTTCATTGTTGCTAGTGGAAAAGACCAATTTTTAAAAAAATATTGTCGTTGTCGTCGTCGTCTTCAGTCCGCAAAATGTTTCGATGCAGCTCTCCACGCTAGTCTATCTTGCGCAACCCTCTTTATCTCTGCATAATTAGTGTAACGTACATCCATTTCAATTCACTTTCTGTAGTCATACTTTTGTTCCACTCTCTAATTCTTACCGAACAAAATTTCCTCCGTTACCAAATTAATTATTCTTAGATGCCTGATGATGGTCCTATTAACTGGTCACTTCGTTTAATCAACTTTTCACATAATTTTTCTTTCCCCCTTATTCGATTCAGTACCTCCATATTCGTTATGATTTACCCATCTAATCTTCAGCATTTTTATGTAAGACCAAAATCTTCTATTCCCTTCTCGACTCAACTGGTTATTATCCAGGTTTCACTTACGTAGGCTACATGTATGTACTCGAGGCAAACACCTCCTAAAAATCTTCCTAACATTTACAATTCTATTCGACGTTAAAATCTTATTTTTCTTTCCCTTCTCAATTCTCCAAGTCTCTTCGACGTATACAGTCTTCTTTCACGATTCTAAAATCAAGAGTTAGCAATGATTAAATTGCTGTAGATGCAATGTGCTTATTAGGCGGATTCTCTTTTCCTTTCTTTCCTCCAGTTCACGTCCTCCTTGTGTTTTCCTGTGTATAATTTCTGATATTTAACTATACACTCTTTAAATCTTTTCATCATGTGTGGATCTAGTGGGCATAAGAAACACAACAGAAGAACGTTGTCTGCCAAAAAAGCGAAGCACTCAGAAGAGGAGGAAGAACGAAATGGAACTTCACAAGATGAGATGGTACGTAACGTTATTTCGGTGATTCCGGAATCACGTTAAATTTACAAAGAACTAGGCAGTAGAAAACTACTTATCGTTGTGTCGTTGCACCACATTTTGCCGGGATGCGCGTACCGTTTCAGTTGGAAAGAGTGCTATGAATCCGTCGTGTCGTCTACTAAGGCCAGAAACATGCAACTGTTGTAGCTGGTTCTCGATGTACTGGATACTGGCACTGAGACGTCCGGGCTGGTCCCGCATTGTTGTGTTGGGGACAGTCCTGAGGATATTGCTGGAAACGGGAGTACCTCGACAGCACGCAGAAAGGGATTTGCCGTGTGTGAACGAGCATTGTCCTGTTGAAATATGGCATCACGATACAGTCACACGAAACGTAACACACCAGAACACAGGATGTCCGTAACGTACCATTTTACAGTCAAAGTTCGCAGTCGTGACCCAATGGCTCCCAACACCGTGGCGCCAGGCGTATTGCGGGTTAGCTATCCTAAACATTAGAAGAATGGGACCTTTCGCCAGGTCGGGGCCAGATTCACCGACGTTGGCCATCCAGGGTAGTACAGACCTTTTATTGATTGCCGAATATAATGCGACACCATCCATCAGCTGTCCACGTTTCCGGGCACAACACCACTGAAAATGCAGCCACTTGTGTTGTGGCGTTACAAGCATGCAATGATAGTTTCCATGTCCGGCTTCTGCTACTCTGACACAGAACGCTGCAGCGAGTCCATTATCTTTCATGTAAATTGAAGGTGGATGTTGGAGAAAGGAAAGAAAAGGGAAGGAAGTAATGACATCAGCTACGTCAGGACTTTGTGCTGAATCAGTGGCGACGAGTGAAAATGTGTGGTGGACCGGGACTCGAATCCAGGATCTCCCACTTACAATGCATTTCCGTGAACCACTGCGTCACGCGGACACAGTTCTTATCACACATACGAGGAATATCTAGTCACGCTCCCCGGCCATCTCACACTCCCACCTAACGCCATCTATCAGCCACCCCGTTCATGTTCTCCGCGCTCGGTAATTTTAGATTCCCGCTGGAGATCGACCATTAATGTACATCCTCACTGAAGATTGAGGATTCATTGGTGTCTGTTCTTTCGGAGATGCGCATTTCTTTCGACTTCCAGTTGGAATCTAAAATTAGAGAGCACGGAGAACACGGACGGGAACTGCGGATATGTGGTACTAGGAAGGTGGGGGGTGAGTCGGTCGCGGAGCTTGCTCAGATAGTCCGTGTATTTGCAGCAAACATTGTGTCCGGGTGGCGCATTGGTTAACGCAATTGCCTAGTAAGCAGGAGACTTCAGGGTCGTGTCTCGGTCTGGCACACATTTTCACTCATTGCCGCTGGTTCCGCAGGAAGTTCCGATGCAGCTTAGATCATTAGTACCCTCCCTTTCCTTTCTTTTCGCCCGCATCCATATTCGGTTCACATAATATGTTTCACTGCTGTGGATTTCGCGTGGTGTCTGCTCTTTCGAACATCGTCGAATGAACAGACGCCCCACATTCGTATAATCCATTACTTCTGCTCGGAAGGCAGGAGTAAATGTGAAGCGTGTACAGTGTGTTTGGTGCACAACATACTGATCCTCCCTTTTGGTGGCCAGACGCGATCATCTGGAGATTTTGAGTACGAGTGTGCCTCCCTTGACGCTACCGTCTAGTCTAAAATCGGGCCTCTAATTCATCAGAATGTCCCAAAAAAGCGGATATTGCACGCTTCAACCAGCCAGCCAAATGGAGACCCACGACGAGACCGCTGTCCGGTGCCGATAACACTGTCTCACACGAGCAAGTGTCATCTCCGTGTCCTTCACAGCGATCACTCGGCATCTAATACTGTTCGCGCCCCGTATGTACCCTACCGAGTACGGTCACAACTCTTAATACCAACACACTAATGCGTGTTGGTGGATGTTCTACCTAACACAGAGAATTGCAGCTCCATCATTTACATACCTGCCTGAGGTGTGCGCGTGTCTGGAGTTACATAGACATCCGACCGTGTCTTCTGGATGACTCACTTTTTCTGCCAGGCAGTGTATTACCGAAGCAAAAGGAAGGAAAAACTCTCAGGGCTGTTTTAGTGGCACGGCAGTCCCAATTTATACTTAAAAATAAAAAAAAGAGTAACCTGAGGATAGGTAGTAACGGCGCTATGCTGTTTGCACCAGGTTTCATTGTTGCACACTGTTCGGACTGTACCCGAAACGAATGTGATTCGGACTTTATTGAAACAGGTGAAACTTCTGCTGGGCGCCATGGGCGGAGAGCTGGCGCTGAAGCTGCCGTTTATGCTGGTGCATCCGTCGAGCGAGTCGCGGGCCGCAGCCGCGGGCGCTGTGGCAGCCGCAGCCGCGGCAGCTGGCTCCAGCGGGGAGGTGGAGGAGGAGCAGCCGGCGGGGGCGGAGGGGGGCGCCAGCAGCAGCAAGCGCGACGAGGACCTGATCGAGCATTGCGGCGCCGACCCGCCCTGAGGCTCGGAGCTGCGGCCGGCGTCCGGCGGCGGCGCCAGCGGCGGCGGCAGCGCCAGCGAGCAGCGCGTCTCGCTGCACTCCATCCTCTGCTGCTTCAACGGGCACTGCGTCACCACGCACTGACCGCCACACCCTGCCCACTCGGACTCACATTTCTCTTCGTCCTTACTACTGCTCTCTCTCTTGTAATACGACAAACGGAATCTTTACATTCCACGAACTCTGTATCTGTTATTAGACGTCGTCAGACACTCTCGCTTCACATATACATAAACTGAAGAAAAAGAAACATTATAAAATATTAGACACGTTCGATGTTGTGTCACTTTCTGTGTGTGTAACCTCGTTTCCCAACTGCTCAAAAGCGAATAAAAAAATCTCCGCGTGCAAGTAGAAAGTTAGCTGCCCCCACTAAATAGAGATTTTAGAATACTTTGACACTTTTAGAGACTACCTGCTTTCGTCTATATTATCTCAAAGCGTGCGAATTAAAAATTTGAAGTTATGCTTCCAGTGGCCTACGAAATTACTTTTGCGTAAAAACCTGTTCTATCGTAGCTATTTTTTTCCGCGGTAACAGAATCGTACAGGCCAGTCGGTCTCGAAAATTCCGTAAACAGGACCGGCTTCGACTTATCCTCGTAGTCGACCTGTGTAGTGTACGATTGTCAGTAGGATGAAAAAGTTATCCTAAGTTATTGACGCAGAAAACTATTTTATTTGTGTGTATGAAACAGAAAAAACGTGAGTGTAGGATCGGATTTGATCGAGCTAACGCAGAATTGCTGCCGAAAATCTAGGTCGCTCCGTATCGTATTAAAACTGGTGATACTCTCAGGTACATATTTTGGTTTAAGTCGGTGAATATATTGGCTTAAACCTTTATCATCCCTGACGTGCAACATTTTCTCTGTATGCTATTATTCCTTATTGTCCGTGTTCAATTAAGGGGCTGCCCTCTTTGATGGCATGAAAAGTAGGTGATTTTCGTGATTTTTTTCGAGTAAAATAAAAAGGAAGACCCAATTTGATGATATAGCTTTATGGCTTACAATTTTGTCTCTGAGCAGTCTTTTTTTTTCTCGAGATCGGGCGCTCTACGTAACAAGGTGTAAGGACCCCTTGTAGCCGGACCACTGATCATCAGCAAGCATTCGTGATGTGTTCAAACAAACGTCATTTTCTTCGCCCACAAAATAGAGATAAAAGCGTGCATTGCTAATAGACTTTTGAAGATATCGCGAAACGGCTATGTATGCTGACAGACAATTCAATTTAGAATGCGTGCATGAAATTCCGATCAAAATGTTATGTACCGTTCTCAAGTTACGTTTCCTGCCAATTTGAAACATACGGTTTTGAGAAAAACTCGTTTGAAGTTTTGGGTTGTATGTTTTTTTAGTGAAGTTAAGCATATCGCTAGTCAGCGACCCCTGCAACATACAGCAGTTCTTACAGATACAAAAGGAGGTCCCCTTGCGCCATCTTCATGACCGTGGTATTCCTGCGAGCTTCTTTTTGCAGCTTCTTTCACCCGCTGTTCTGGTCACTCGATACTCTTTTCCTCCACTTTTGTGAGGAAATTGTAACAGGTCGGTCCGATCTCACGTTCGAGCACATTCGTAACTTCCGTAATGCCTGTTACGATTACTATTTTACCACTGTGAGTAGTTTTCGGAGACATTTTTTCACAAATCGCCTTCTAATTCGATATCGGAATTTCCGATGGTCTTGGGATGAACACTACAATATAGTAGACATCCCAGAGAACATTTTAAGTTAATAAAATAGATTTTTTGAAAGTTTCAAAGCGGTCTACTCCTTAATGGCAAGTACTGGGGAAGAAAACCACAAGTTTTCACACAATTAGTTATACTAAAGCTACATTTCCTTGGTGCCCATAAAACATCACGTTTTCCCTTTCAAAGCATTATTACTTTTATAATGTGAATCAGTCCTACAGCTAACATATCATTCAGAAAACTGTTTTCCACTTTTCTACACAGTCAACAAACATAATATATCTTTGTGTGGTAAAAAACAAATTTTCCGATGCCTGAATGATTAACTTACTGAAGTGACTCATTAAATGCCTGTTTTCTTTAATGAATTGGTAGTTCTGGCACACAAGAAGAGATAATGATTAGTGATTTACAATGTACTACAAGACTGAAAATTTAATCAGTTTCTACTGAAAAGTTTATTGTGTCTCGTGACTGATGCTATAGATCTTGCTCAATATGTGCAACATGTCAGTTAAATATTTTGATGACTTTTCCATCTCAGAAAGAACCATCATCAGCCAACAAATAAGTCTCCTCGTTTGCCAGGTATCTCAGGACATTCATTATTCAGTGATAACTTTTTCACAAATTGTATGAATATATTTCACTCAGTAGGTGAATAGCGTTGTTCGCAGGCTGAAACAGCATAAACTCTACATACTCTGCCTTCACTGGCGCACCAAATGTTGTTAGATGATGGAGCAGTGCCACTCGTCATTGCACTTCCACCGCCTCTCAGAACGTGTTAAATGACGCGGTTGCTAATTTTTATCGTATGCAGATGGCTTTGCTCATCATTTACCTCAAAAAGCTTTCTGTGGGAACCTTCCTAAAATGTTCAATAACAGATATTTGTCTATATTCAATGAGGAAGTAGTATGTTTCATTGTTTTGCATAGTTTCCTTATAAGCTTTGAATTGCAAGGAAGCTTATCTAGTGTTAAAAGCATAGCATTCGCAAAGCTACTTGTATATTTTGCCTGCTAAATGAGTGTCATGATTAGAGAGAATGCTTTTGCATTGGAAGGTATAGGTTATGTAGAGCACAGATATATCTGAAACATTCATATTGACTTAGCAGCAATTTATTCTGATTGCTGCAAGAGCTTTTTTAACACTATCGTTCCCTCGTCCAAGAGCGATTTCAAAAAAATTCAAAAACCATTTTTAAGCTGATATGTGGTGTGTTGCAAATAGCTTGCTGCATTCGAAGCACAAACTAAATGAAATGGAGAGAACTTAACATCTGCTATTTGAGAATTATGTCAGTAGAAACCATGACACCGAAAACTTTATTAATTTAAGGTAGTAGAATGGCATGGTTTACTCCAGTTCTATACAGTGTCCCAAGAGGAATGATCAGTATTGAGGGATGTGACCGGAACACCCACCTGAAGCAAAAAATACTTTCATATGGAGATATGCCCTGTTCCGAATGGTTTCTGATATATAACACATGTAATGTACATTATTATTGATTTTCTGTATTATTCAGTACACTGACAGATTTACACATATAGAACAGTTTGTAAACATTACAACATGCGTTTTACGAAGAATCAATTGAAAAATTCGTGTTTTTAACATATTGATATCTAATTATTTTCATAAACTTCACATTACAGCTGTTGTTCAATTCACAATAAATGATCGAATATCCCACCATGAACATCAATGCATTTATGCACTCTTTGGAGAACATGACATGTTTCTTTTCTGAGTGTCTCTACATATTCCCTGATGAGGGCAGCAGCATTCATGATGTGACAAAGTCCAAAAACAAATGTACATAAAACGTGTTCTATCTAACCATTCAGAATAGGGCAAAAGACCATATGAAGTTTTTTACTTCAATTCAGTGTTCCTGTCGTGTCCCTGAGTATTGAACACTCCTCCTGGGACACCTTGTACACCTTGAAAATAAACACTGTCCACATGTTTGATTCTGCAACACTATGTTGGAAACTAAATTCTGAGATGATATACCTTTTCACATATATGCTTTGATGGTTGCTATTTGTCCATTCATCTAAATTGTTCATTGTCTTATTATCATACAATAAGCGCCCTATAATAAAAATAATGTAACTCATCTTTAACTCTCCTCTGTTGTTTACATCATTTAGAAACACTTTGTGCAGATTTTCAGCAAAATAAATGTTGCTACTAGTTTATCCAAAGGTAATTATTATTTAAACTTTTGTAGTATTTTTCACCATAATTTTTTTGTTTAACCAACAAACTACTGTACAGTTTCAGCTAGCCTCATAAGTATTTAGGGCCACAGTAATCTTCTTCTTTGAATAGTCAATAAAATTTTCATTTGATGTATTAAAACTTCAATTTCCTTTTGTTAGTTATGTAGATGATTTTACAATGATTACAGTTAGACATGACTGTGAATTGCTTAATATATCCAGCAATGAATTAAGTATGACTATGCCTGTCCAAACTGTAAAAAACATGCAAGTCAGTGAAGCAACTTGCTTCGAAAAAAGGTAGCTGGGTGGTTTGAACACATCATTTATTTGAAGTGCCTAATTTAATCTCAGAACATTGATCAGTTTATGTTTTTATTGCCCTTGAAAACCTAGGAACTATCCAAAGAGAATGAATTACCAAAGCTACTATATATCAGTAATGAAACTGTGCCATAATTGTGACACTTGTGTTTCACATGTGACATTGTGGTATATTACTGCACTTTAAAATCAAGAGATAATGAAATACTTTTATAGTTACTTTATTACATTAAATGGAACTTCCTTTCGTATGCTCAGTAACATATCAGTATGCAGTGTTTGACTGCTTTCAATGTTAGAATTTGTAATTCACTAAAAAAACTGAATGTACAGTACTATGATAGGCATTATTGTTTGACAGTGGTATTAAAAGTTGTGTATCAAATGTAAGTATTTCCTCTTGCTATATGAGTGTTTTTTCCTGTGCCAAGTGTCAGTCAATTCAATTACTTGTCACCATACTACAGGAGTGTACTATAAAGTGTTAGAAACATAATGGCACTTGTTTACAGATTCTTATAGTGACCAATAATTATTAAACTGTGAATGTTTTTATCTGTTTATTTAAATAATTTAGATCTCTGTCAAAAAAATTATATATTTCTGCTGAAAGAACTAACATGCAAATATACAAATATATATATATACATACATATATAAATATATATTATATATCTTGTTTGTAGATCATGTTGCTATAATGCAAGATAGGCTATATTTAATGGAGGCACATGTGTATACCTAGTATTAAGTAAATAAAAGATTAATAAAATGAATTATGTTACCATAAAAATCCTGACTCACAATCAGTGGATTACCATTGTTACCCATAAATAGCAGCATCTTACAGAGAACATGTATTTATGTGTTTTTCTATAGTGCAGGAACAATTGTTTTCTGAATCTGATGTCTTCAGGCCTACATCCTCTCATACTGAACTGGGCGGGTTATGTGGTTAGTTGACCCACTTGCTACATTATATCAGTGCTACAGCACTAAAAAAATGAAGAAATAAAACCTAAGACAATGACAAACATGTGGAAGGATTGTACTAATAGAAAATACAACCAACTGTTATTTGCATTTGGATAATACTGGAGTCAAACAACAGCTCTTATCTTCATTGTGAAAACTTTTAATTTTCAATTACGAATTTTTGTGAGAGTTGCAAGGTGGAGCATACCAAAATACACGTACACTTTCATTCCACCTGTATCAACTTATGAAGCAATTTTAGTTACATAAATTATTAAACATTCATACAAATGTGGATTAATATTGTAAGTTAAATATTGCTTAATTATCTCATTACAAAAAACTTTCATTTGCATCCAAGAAGTCAGAATAAGAGAACCCATTTAAATAATAGTAGTACTTCCTATGAAATTTTCTTGGATGGCTTCATTCTGAAAGTTGTTTTCTGGCACATGCATTTAGTCCAGACAATTTCAGTAATTTTGCTAGTGGCATCTCTAAGGAGACTTGGCTCATCTTCAGCTCTGAATTCTAATTTCACAAACGTATGGTCCATTTCCGCTGCTGTGTAAACAAGTTCATAAGGACTGTAAAGATTCTTGTGACATTTGACGTTCTCCAACAGCACTGCTTTCGTATAACAGCCAAATACTGAAATATTTTCTGCAAAATGTCTTCTGTTCATGTGTTTGATTTGAGAATTTTATTATTTCATTTTGAATGATAACTGAGACTACCTACATCAAGGACACAACTCTCGTAAAACCTATGTAATATATCCAGACACTAGTATTCATGGACAAAAAATATAGTATGAAAGCTGGTACGTTTGCTAAATGGAAATATTAACATCGTACTTTTGTTGAAGTAAAATCTCAATGATTTTACATAACATACAAGAAATTTTTTTCCTACACCAGTAAATGCACTCAAACTTCCATTTTCTTTCAGTCCATCCAAATGCATTTTCATACATGGTTCTTTTTGAGGCAAATCTCATGAAGATAAATAACTGGTCAAAAATAATTTTGTTTCTTATGTGTAGGACTGAAGACCACAACAACAACAACATGTGTATTTATCCCAGAGAAGTTGATGAACTTGCTGTGTTACCAAAAATTGCCTCAGAATGCATTTTCCTTTACTAAATGCCTTATATTTGGATCTCAAAAGCTTTGTAATTTTAAAAAAGGGTGTTGGGTCACTGTGAATCCAGTTTGTTGCTCAAAAAATTTACCAGTTTTTAATAGTTCAGCTGTAGAATTTGAAAAGTGTACCTACTGGCAATCACACAAATCAGTAACCACTCAAACTCCTTTCGCATATTTAATTGGAGACTTAAACTTTCTTCAGCATAGAACTCCCTCCCCTATGCCTCTACACATATTCACCGAACTGTTGAAAGTGAAACACCTTATGCTTTGCTCTAATAGTGTATAACACTGAGAGGATTTCGTCTCTTCTCATATTATCTTTAAAGCCGCAAAGATATTCGCATTCTTCATACACGTGAATTAAAATATTTGTTCTACATTTTTTTTAAAAGTAAATGCAAATCAAAGATCTCTAGGCAGATTAGCAATACTCACATACAGGAAAACATAACCGACTGATGGGTAACAAAGCATTGACGCCATACTGGAAGGAATGCTAATAAAATTCCGTTTTCCTGCATAAACCATATTAGCGAAAAGGATTTTTGCTATTACTTAACGCGTAGTTCTTAAATGAGTTTGTGAGACCCAGGTAGTGCTCTGTCTTGATATACTTGGGTCTTCAGAACTGTCAGCTGTTGTGCAAGGTGGCGAAATCTGAGGGTGTGCAGAAAAACCTCCTGAACACTGCAGCAATATTCATTAAAAAGCTGTTAACTGACGTATTTCTTGGTTTCTCAATAAGTTTCCACTTCATATCATACCAAAATCTATCAATGAAGAGACATCCATATGAGAAATGTAACAAATTCTGTGATTAGTATGAGAAATTATGGTTGCTGGTACTGCGAACGGCTGAAAGCAAGGGGAAAATACAGCCGTCATTTGTCCCGAGGGCATGCGGCTTTACTGTATGGTTAAATGATGATAGCGTCCTCTTGCGTAAAATACTCCGGAGGTAAAATGTCCCCCATTCGGATCTCCGGGTGGGGACTACTAAAGAGGACGTCGTTATCAGGAGAAAGAAAACTGGCGTTCTACGGATCGGAGCGTGGAATGTCAGATGCCTTAATCGGGCAGGTAGGTTAGAAAATTTAAAAAGGGAAATGGATAGGCTAAAGTTAGATATAGTGGGAATTAGCGAAGTTCGGTGGCAGAAGGAACAAGACTTTTGGTCAGGTGAATACAGGGTTATAAATACAAAATCAAATAGGGGTAATGCAGGAGTAGGTTTAATAATGAATAAAGAAACAGGAGTGCGGGTAAGCTACTACAAACAGCACAGTGAACGCCTTAGTGTGGCCAAGATAGACACGAAGCCCACGCCTACTACAGTAGCGCAAGTTTATATCTAGCTCTGCAGATGACGAAGAAATTGAAGAAATGTATGATGAGATAAAAGAAATTATTCAGATAGTGACCGGGGGACGAAAATTTAGTAGTTATGGGCGACTGGAATTCGATAGTAGGAAAAGGAAGAGAAGGAAACGTAGTAGGTGAATATGGATTGGGGGTAAGAAATGAAAGAGGAAGCCGCCTGGTAGAATTCTGCACAGAGCATAACTTAATCATATCTAACACTTGGTTCAAGATTCATAAAAGAAGGTTGTGTACATGGAAGAAGCCTGGAGATACTGACAGGTTTCAGATAGATTATATAATGGTAAGACAGAGATTTAGGAACCAGGTTTTAAACTGTAAGACATTTCCAGGGGCAGATGTGGACTCAGAACACAATCTATTGGTTATGAACTGTAGATTAAAACTGAAGAAACTGCAAGAAGTGGGAATTTAAGGAGATGGGACCTGGATAAACTGACTAAACCAGAGGTTGTACAGAGTTTCAGGGAGAGCATAAGGGATCAATTGATAGGAATGGGGGAAAGAAATACAGTAGAAGAAGAATGGGTAGCTTTGAGGGATAAAGTAGTGAATGCATCAGAGGATCAAGCGGGTAAAAAGACAAGGGCTGGTAGAAATCCTTGGGTAACAGAAGAAATATTGAATTTAATTGATGAAAGTAGAAAATATAAAAATGAAGTAAACGAAGCAGGCTAAAAGAAATACAAACGTCTCAAAAATGAGATCGACAGGAAGTGCAAAACGGCTAAGCAGTGATGGCTAGAGGACAAATGTAAGGATGTAGAGGCTTATCTCACCAGGGGTTAAGACAAATACTGCCTACAGGAAATTTAAAGAGACCTTTGGAGAAAAGAGAACCACTTGTATGAATATCAAGAGCTCAGATGGAAACCCAGTTCTAAGCAAAGAGGGGAAAGCAGAAAGGTGGAAGGAGTATACAGGGTGTTACAAAAAGGTACGGCCAAACTTTCAGGAAACGTTCCTCACACACAAATAAAGAAAAGATGCTATGTGGACATGTGTCCGGAAACGCTTAATTTTCATGTTAGAGCTCATTTTAGTTTCGTCAGTATGTACTGTACTTCCTCGATTCACCGCCAGTTGGCCCAATTGAAGGAAGGTAATGTTGACTTCGGTGCTTGTGTTGACATGCGGCTCATTGCTCTACAGTACTAGCATCAAGCACATCAGTATGTAGCATCAACAGGTTAGTGTTCATCACGAACGTGGTTTTGCAGTCAGTGCAATGTTTACAAATGCGGAGTTGGCAGATGCCCATTTGATGTATGGATTAGCACGGGGCAATAGCCGTGGCGCGGTACGTTTGTATTGAGACAGATTTCCAGAACGAAGGTGTCCCGACAGGAAGACGTTCGAAGCAATTGATCGGCGTCTTAGGGAGCACGGAACATTCCAGCATATGACTCGCGACTGGGGAAGACCTAGAACGACGAGGACACCTACAACAGACGAGGCAATTCTCCGTGCAGTTGACGATAACCCTAATGTCAGCGTCAGGGATGTTGCTGCTGTACAAGGTAACGTTGACCACGTCACTGTATGGAGAGTGCTACGGGAGAACCAGTTGTTTCCGTACCATGTACAGCGTGCGCAGGCACTATCAGCAGCTGATTGGCCTCCACGGGTACACTTCTGCGAATGGTTCATCCAACAATGTGTCAATCCTCATTTCAGTGCAAATGTTCTCTTTACGGATGAGGCTTCATTCCAACGCGATCAAATTGTAAATTTTCACAATCAACATGTGTGGGCTGACGAGAATCCGCACGCAGTTGTGCAATCACGTCATCAACAAAGATTTTCTGTGAACGTTTGGGCCGGCATTGTTTGTAATGTCTTGATTGGGCCCCATGTTCTTCCACCTACGCTCAATGGAGCACGTTATCACGATTTCATACGGGATACTCTACCTGTGCTGCTAGAACATGTGCCTTTACAAGTACGACACAACATGTGGTTCATGCACGATGGAGCTCCTGCACATTTCAGTCAAAGTGTTCGTACGCTTCTCAACAACAGACTCGGTGACCGATCGATTGGTAGAGGCGGACCAATTCCATGGCCTCCACTATCTCCTGCCGTTAACCCTCTTGACTTTCATTTATGGAGGCATTTGAAAGCTCTTGTCTACGAGACCCCGGTACCAAATGTAGAGACTCCTCGTGCTCGATTGTGGACGGCTGTGATACAATACGCCATTCTCCAGGACTCCATCAGCACATCAGGGATTCCATGCGACGGAGGGTGGATCTACATCTACACCTACATCTTCATGATTACTCTGCAATTCACATTTAAGTCCTTGGCAGAGGGTTCATCGAACCACAATCACACCATCTCCCTACCATTCCACTCCCGAACAGCGAGCGGGAAAAACGAACACCTAAACCTTTCCGTTCGAGCTCTGATTTCTCTTATTTTATTTTGATGATCATTCCTACCTATGTAGGTTGGGCTCAACAAAATATTTTCGCATTCGCAAGAGAAGATTGGTGACTGAAATTTCGTAAATAGATCTCGCCGCGACGAGAAACATCTTTGCTTTAATGACTTCCATCCCAACTCGCGTATCATATCTGCCACACTCTCTCCCCTATCACGTGATAATACAAAACGAGCTGCCCTTTTTTGCACCCTCTCAATGTCCTCCGTCAATCCCTCCTGGTAAGGATCCGACACCGCACAGCAATATTCTAACAGAGGACGAACGAGTGTAGTGTAAGCCGTCTCTTTAGTGGACTTGTTGCATCTTCTAAGTGTCCTGCCAATGAAACGCAACCTTTGGCTCGCCTTCCCCACAATATTATCCATGTGGTCTTTCAAACTGAAGTTGTTCGTAATTTTAACACCGAGGTACTTAGTTGAATTGACAGCCTTGAGAATTGTGCTATTTATTGAGTAACCAAATTCCAATGGATTTCTTTTAGAACTCATGTGGATCGCCTCACACTTTTCTTTATTTAACGTCAAATGGCACCTGCCGCACCATACAGCAACCTTTCCTAAATCGCTTTGCAACTGATGCTGCTCTTCAGATGACCTTACTAGACGGTAAATTACAGCATCATCTGCGAACAACCTAAGAGAACTTCTCAGATTGTCACCCAGGTCATTTATATAGATCAGGAACAGCAGAGGTCTCAGGACGCTTCCCTGGGGAACACCTGATATCACTTCACTTTTACTCGATGATTTGCCGTCTATTACTACGAACTGCGACCTTCCTGACAGGAAATCACGAATCCAGTCGCACAACTGCGACGATACCCCATAGGCCCGCAGCTTGACTAAAAGTCGCTTGTGAGGAACGGTGTCAAAAGCTTTCCGGAAATCTAGAAATACGGAATCAACGTGAGATCCCCTGTCGATAGCGGACATTACTTCGTGCGAATAAAGAGCTAGCTGCGTTGCACAAGAACGATGTTTTCTGAAACCATGCTGATTACGTATCAATAGATCGTTCCCTTCGAGGTGATTCATGATGTTTGAATGCAGTATATGCTCCAAAACCCTACTGCAAACCGACGTCAATAATATAGGTCTGTAGTTCGATGGATTACTCCTACTACCCTTCTTAAACACTGTGTGAGCCGCGCAATTTTCCAATCTGCAGGTACAGATCTATCGGTGAGCGAGCGGTTGTATATGATTGCCAAGTAGGGAGCTATTGTATCAGCGTAATCCGAAAGGAACTTAATCGGTATACAATCTGGACCTAAAGACTTGCCCGTATCAAACGATTTTAGTTGCTTCGCAACCCCTAAGGTATCTACTTCTAAGAAACTTATGCTAGCAGCTGTTCGTGTTTCAAATTCTGGAATATTCCATTCGTCTTCCCTGGTGAAGGAATTTCGGAAAACTGCGTACAATAACTCCGCTTTAGCGGCACAGTCGTCGGTAACAGTACCATCGGCACTGCGCAGCGAAGGTATTGACTGCGTGTTGCCGCTTGTGTACTTTACATACGACTAGAATTTCTTCGGATTTTCTACCAAATTTCAAGACAATGTTTCGTTGTGAAACCTATTAAAGGCATCTCGCATTGAAGTCCGTGCCAAATTTCGCGCGTCTGTAAATTTTAGCCAGTCTTCGGGATTTCGCGTTCTTCTGAACTTCGCATGCTTTTTCCGTTGCCTCTGCAACAGCGTTCGGACCTGTTTTGTGTACCATGGGGGATCAGCTCCATCTCTTACCAATTTATGAGGTATGAATCTCTCAATTGCTGTTGCTACTATATCTCTGAATTTGAGCCGCATCTCGTCTACATTTGCATCGTCAGTTCGGAAGGAATGGAGATTGTCTCTTAGGAAGGCTTCTAGTGACACTTTATACGCTTTTTCAAATAAAATTATTTTGCGTTTGTTTTTGGTGGATTTGGAAGAAACGGTATTGAGCCTAACTACTACGACCTTGTGATCACTAATCCCTGTATCAGTCATGATGCTCTCTATTAGCTCTGGATTGTTTGTGGCTAAGAGGTCAAGTGTGGTTTCGTAACCATTTACAATTCGCATGCATGTATCCTCGCTAACGGAGGACATTTTGAACATTTCCTGTAACAAAGTATTTGAAGTCACGCTGGTACGTTCTGTTGCTGTGTGTTTCCATTCCATGATTAATGTGATTTGAAGAGAAGTAATAAAATGAGCTCTAACATGGAAAGTAAGCGTTTCCGGACACATGTCCACGTAACATATTTTCTTTATTTGTGTGTGAGGAATGTTTCCTGAAAGTTTGGCCGTACCTTTTTGTAACACCCTGTATAGAGCGTCTATACAAGGGCGATGTACTTGAGGGCAATATTATGGAAATGGAAGAGGATGTAGATGAAGATGAAATGGGAGATATGATACTGGGTGAAGAGTTTGACAGAGCACTGAAAGACCTAAGTCGAAACAAGGCCCCGGGAGTAGACAACGTTCCATTAGAACTACTGACAGCCTTGGGAGAGCCAGTCCTGACAAAACTCTACCATCTGGTGAGCATAATATATGAGACAGGTGAAACACCCTTAGACTTCAAGAAGAATATAATAATTCCAATCCCAAATAGAGCAAACTATCAGTTTAATAAGTCATGTCTGCAAAATACTAACGCGAATTCTTTACAGACGAATGGAAAAACTAGTAGAAGCCGACCTCGGGGTAGATAAGTTTGGATTCCGTAGAAATGTTGGAACACGTGAGGCAATACTGACTCTACGGCTTATCTTAGAAGAAAGATTAAGGAAAGGCAAACCTATATTTCTAGCATTTGTAGACTTAGAGAAAGCTTTTGACAATGTTGACTGCAATACTCTCTTCTGAAGGTGGCAGGGGTAAAATACAGGGAGCGAAAGGCTATTTACAATTTGTGCAGAAGTCAGATGGCAGTTATCGGAGTCGAGGGACATGAAAGGGAAGCAGTTGTTGGGAAGGGAGTGAGACAGGGTTGTAGCCTCTCTCCGATGTTATTCAATCTGTATATTGAGCAAGCAGTAAAAGAAACAAAAGAAAAGTTCGGTGTAGGTATTAATTGTAATTCTGTCAGAGACAGCAAAGGGCTTGGCAAAGCAGTTGAACGGAATGGACAGTGTCTTGGAAGGAGGATATAAGATGAACGTCAACAAAAGCAAAACGAGGATAATGGAATGCAGTCGAGTTAACTCGGGTGATGCTGAGGGAATTAGATTAGGAAATGAGACACTGAAAGTAGTAAAGGAGTTTTGCTATTTGGGGAGCAAAATAACTGATGATGGTCGAAGTAGAGAGGATATAAAATGTAGATTGGCAATGGCAAGGAAAGCGTTTCTGAAGAAGAGAAATTTGTTAAATCGAGTGTAGATTTAAGTGTCAGGAAGTCATTTCTGAGAGTATTTGTATGGAGTGTAGCCATTTATGGAAGTGAAACATGGACGATAAATAGTTTGGACAGGAAGAGAATAGAAGCTTTCGAAATGTGGTGCTACAGAAGAATGCTGAAAATTAGATGGGTGGATCACATAACTAATGAGGAGGTATTGAACAGAATTGGGGAGAAGAGGAGTTTGTGGCACAATTTGACTAGAAGAAGGGATCGGTTGGTAGGACATGTTTTGAGACATCGAGGGATCACCAATTTAGTACTGGAGGGCAGCGTGGAGGGTAAAAATCGTAGAGGGAGACCAACAGATGAATACACTGAGCAGATCCAGAGGGATGTAGGCTGCAGTACGTACTGGGAGATGAAGCAGCTTGCACAGGATAGAGTAGCATGGAGAGCTGCATCAAACCAGTCTCTGGACTGAAGACCACAACAACAACAAAAGTTATTGCAAAATCCTTTTCTGAAGATATCAGTTGACATAGCAGTAATCTTGGGCATCTCTTGGGGAGATCAACAGGGCCACTACTGTAAGTGTTAACTCTTTACGTATGGTACTGTAGGCTAGAACATCTCGATAGTAATGTGATTATCTGTGACAGTATGTTTTAAATAGAACACTTAATCAATATCTGCCCATACTGCTTCGAAATTTTAGCTTAGTGGAATGATTTGTAACTGGATGGGATAGTAGAAACAATAAATTGTTAATGCATGGAACAGTAGAAACTATAAACAATTTAGAAAAACCGTTTTTCATTGCAAGGTTAATGACACAAAATGATTTGAAATGAAAGTTACATAATTTGTGTTATCCGTATGTATCATAAGTTGCTGTCTCCATTTCAGAGGTTGGTTATTACACAACTACAGATTCTCTATGAGAGAGACTCATATTACCTTCTTTCAAATAGTGCTTCAGTGTAAGATGGCTGTATTAACAGGTGAAAATTATCATAAGTAGAGAAATGTTTGCTTAGCAAAATAATGTAACAGAAATGTTGAATGATGTCACTAGACAAACTCCACTTTACTTTCAATATTTGAAGAACCGCTTTTCAGTCACACTGGCTTGTAGCTCACTACGTATGGATTACAAAGAAACCCTGAAAGTAGAATGAGATTAATTACATTCCTTATAAGGGCATGTAAGCAGTTTTCCTTCGTACTCCAATCGCTGAATGGGCACAAAACTTTTATAACATCATACAATGTAAGGCACTTTCCCTAACGAACTGTAACTGGTAATATGTTGGATATATATGTATATTCTGTAGAGAAAGATACGGGCACTACCTGAGGAAATGTTGTCTGATGCTTTTTCAGAATTTTTTGAGTTTTAAATGCTATGTTTAACAAAATTGTAGGATCCGATAAGATATCACGTTCAACTGAAAACTAAGCTTTTAGTATACTTGGACATTACAGACATTTGGATATACATACTGGAACAATAATGTACTGCGATTTACTGATTTGACTACTCTTTAAATCTGTTTTATATGATTAATGCAGGACAGAAATTTTTTTGTCACAATTAAGTGTTAAAAAGCTGTCAATGCAGTCACAGTTGGTGTTCTGAAATACAGTATGTGGTCATCACAACTGGTCAAGACACAGACCTGCTGCTATTCAAAACACCTCCAAAGGGGTTCCAAAACATGTTTGATAGGACTCATATCTGACAAGCAGAGCAACCATTGCATTCAAGTTATAAATTCTTCTCGTAACAACGTATCCCACACTGTGTTTTGTGTGGATTAGAATTGTAGCCCACAGAAAGGAAAGAATCATCAGTGTCTTGGCAGAATGACAGGTCAGGTAATGTCATCTCTATACCTTCAAAAAAAAATCAAAGAACAATTTTCAATAATATAGATACCTGCACACCTGATGATGATGTTGCCCACAGTATCCCTATGTTTAGAATTTTTGTTTTCGCACATGTTGTTTAAGATTACAGTTTTTCAAAGTGTAGGATAGATATGATGTTTTTGTGGATCGCTACTAAATCACAACTCATAAACACAGTTACTTTGGTTGTGATCCCGACAACAATGTTGCTCTATTCGATGTCTTCATGTTATTCCGTGTCATTAATGGTATACGCAACATGGACCTATGGGTGCAAGGATTTATGAAGATGACCGGTAATTATGTGTTACGATATGCTGCATCCTTCTGATGTTAGCAAAGTTCACAGCTGTTATATTCTGCTGCCTATTCCAAGAAATTATGAGTGAAGCATAATGGTTTTCTTTGACTGCAGCAGCCTTGACAGAGATTCCAAGTTTATTGAACAACACATCGAGATTTTCCTGCTGCCCTTCCTGCCGCCCACTGCAAATAACCCACTTCTGTCCTACCCATGGACTGCCATTAAATAAATTCCACCAAATGATATTTCTCAGATATTACACTACAGCTCTACGTATTGAAGAGAACACTGCTACCAAACTCTGATAAGAGATGAAACTCTCACACTAGAGCACTAGAGCATATATACTACTAGCCATTAAAATTGCTACACCAAGGAGAAATGCAGATGATAAACGGGTATTCATTGGACAGATATATTATACTAGAACTGACATGTGATTACATTTTCACACAATTTGGGTGCATAGATCCTGAGAAATCAGTACCCAGAACAATCACCTCTGCCCGTAATAACGGCCTTGATACGCCTGGGCATTGAGTCAAACAGAGCTTGGGTGGCGTGTACAGGTACAGCTGCCCATGCAGCTTCAACACCAACCACTGTTCATCACGAGTAGTGACTGGCGTATCGTGACGAGCCAGTTGCTCGCCCACCGTTGACCAGACGTTTTCAACTGGTGAAAGATCTGGAGAATGTGCTGGCCAGGGCAGCAGTCGCACATTTTCTGTATCCAGAAAGGCGCCTACAGGACCTGCAACATGCGGTCGTACATTATCCTGCTGAAATGTAGGGTTTCGCAGGGATCGAACGAAGGGTAGAGTGACGGGTCGTAACATATCTGAAGTGTAGCGTCCACTGTTCAAAGTGCCGTCAATGCGAACAAGAGGTGACCGAGACGTGTAACCAATGGCGCCCCATACCATCACGCCGGTTGATACGCCAGTATCGCGATGACGAATACACGCTTCCAATGTGCGTTCACCGCGATGTCGCCAAACACGGATGCGACCATCGTGATGCTGTAAACAGAACCTGGATTCATCCGAAAAAATGACGTTTTGCCATTCGTGCACGCAGGTTCGTCGTCGAGTACACCATCG
Source organism: Schistocerca piceifrons (assembly GCF_021461385.2). NCBI lineage: Eukaryota > Metazoa > Arthropoda > Insecta > Orthoptera > Acrididae > Schistocerca > Schistocerca piceifrons. The sequence goes on from NC_060149.1 coordinate 8,287,462, forward strand.
CAGGCACTCCTGTCTGTGACGCAGCGCCAATGGTAACCGCAGCCATGGTCTCCGAGCTGATAGTCCATGCTACTGCAAACGTCGTCGAACTGTTCGTGCAGATAGTTGTTGTCTTGCAAACGTCCCCATCTGTTGACTCACGGATCGAGACGTGGCTGCACGATCTGTTACAGCCATGCGGATAAGATGCCTGTCATCTCGACTGCTAGTGATCCGAGGCCGTTGGGATCCAGCACGGCGTTCCATATTACCCTCCTGAACCCATCGATTCCATATTCTGCTAACAGTCATTGGATCTCGACCAACGCGAGCAGCAATGTCGCGATACGATAAACCGCAATCGCGATAGGCTACAATTCGACCTTTATCAAAGTCGGAAACGTGATGGTACGCATTTCTCCTCCTTACACGAGGCATCACAACAACGTTTCGTCAGGCAACGCCGGTCAGTTGCTGTTTGTGTATGAGAAATGGGTTGTAAAGTTTCCTCATGTCAGCACGTTGTAGGTGTCGCCACCGGTGCCAACCCTGTGCAAATGCTCTGAAAAGCTAATCATTTGCATATCAGAGCATCTTCTTCCTGTCGGTTAAATTTCGCGTCTGTAGCACGTCATCTTCGTGGTGTAGCAATTCTAATGGCCAGTAGTGTATACAACTCAAATGTCTGGATAAGTATTCCTACTTCTTTGTTAATAGTGTATAGTTGAATCCAAACTGTTTGTTACACAACTTTCTTCACGGGGTATATAAGGATACCTGTACTAATCTCTAAGCTACTTACACCTATGGATTCAGTTAGTGCGCATCTGAGACAAAAGTAAAAAACAGACCAGAATTTACCTGAATGGTGATGGATATGATGCAAATAATTAAATGAGGCGCATTATTGTACGAATATTGTATTTATACCTTACTTGAATGAGTTTTCCAAAGTAAGTATTTCTTAATGAAAGCTTTTGCTTGCACTAGGACATTCGTTCCTGTCTTAAGAAACGAAAAATTTTAAAAATTGTTGCATTATTTTCGTATGATCAAGAACCTGCCTTCTGACTTCCAAAATAGTTCATGCCCTGTTCCTTGATTTTTAAAATTAGAACAAGTGCAAAACGTTCCTTAACATGTACGGTACGCTACTTAGACAATTACAATTTTGTTACAGATTCATGTGCTTTGGCCTCAGAATCAGGTATTCTCATTGCTTCTGCTCCGCATTCCAATACATTTCCTTCTCCGTTCGGTGATCCTTTGTACTACTATTATTTACTACCCTAATATTCAGAACACCTCCTCTGACAGAATGAAAGATACTCTTATAAATTAGCCCAGTGCCAAAACTCTTTCCCGGATATTTTGTAATCATTGGAAACTTCTTCCAAGGCCATAGAAGATTGGTACCCTGTGTTTTGTTGACAATAGAGATGCTAATCACGGAAACCTGCTTCCAGAGTTATCTTAACTGCATGAAAATCATTGCTCCAGTTTAAGTGGCCCCCACCATTTTTAAATTATTTACAACCATAGAAGTAATGAAATAAGCAAGTGGATAAGTTATTGTAACGAAAGCTTGCCCCTAACGAGTCAGAATATATGATACCACTGAAGACAAGGTGGATGTAGGATCGAGAGCGTAAGACATAAAAAAGGATCTCCCCCCCCCACACACATCACTCTGCAAGACCGTATTAATGAGAGAAAAGTTCACACTTCGAATGTCGTTGTTGTTGGAGTCTTCAATGCGAAGACTGATTTAATGCAACTCTCCACGCTAGTCTATATCCTAAGCAAAACTCTTCATTTCTCCATAAATATTTAAATTTACATCCACTTCAACCCGCTTACTGTAGTCTACGTATGATCTCTCTCTACAATTTTAACTCCACACATTTTCTTCCAAACCATAGTCACAATTTCTTTCCGCCTTGGGATGTGTCCTGTCCCAATAACCTCTCCCTTCTTTTAGTAAAAGGTAAAGTCGTATGGCACGATTGGCTGAAAGGTCCGGAAGGGCAGATTCAGCTGTCTAATTGGAAAGGTTGTACTCGTCCTCGGTGCACTGTCGCATCTTTCCTTCGCGAAGTGTGGAATTTGTGTGTTAAGTTTACGTGGCTGTAATACGTGTGTGTTGTACGGTGGCATGTTTGCACCGTATGATGATGAGAGAAGGGAGAGGGTGAAACCTGGTGCCACAACATAGTCTATTCACCTCTAATAGCACCAAATGGTTCACCGAGCTCAAAGTCCCAATCCGACGGATGCAACATCATCAACAGCGTCACATGCCCTCAGTCCGTAAGGCACTGCGGAAATGTTTCGAATTTAATCGAGAGCATTGGCGCAAAGTCTGATGTCAAGAACGTTACACCACCATCCCTGCTCACCTTTGCCGGAAAGGTTAAGGAAAAATTACCAACAGCGCGTGACGTACCTGGGCGGTTACCCACCCAAGTATCAGCCATCCCCGGCAATGCTTAACTTCGGTGATTTGACAGACAAGACCGTTTGGTGTCCATCTTTTAGCCGAGTTGTGCCACAAATGTCTTTTCTCCCCGTTGGATTCACTATTTCTTCATTAGTTATTCGACCTATCGATCTGTAGCACCATATTTGTAAAGCCTCTGTTCTCTTCTCGTCTGTATCTCTTCGTATTTTCGTAAATAGTTTCGTAAGACTTTAATTCAATTTAGATTTTAAGATATCTTTACTTTAATATCTTTTTGCTATTGAAGGTCTCACTATAGTACACCCTCTCTACTTCGGCCATTGTTAGTTATTTCGCTGCCCAAATAGCAAAACTCATCTGCTACTTTCAGCTTCTAAATTCCTATTCTAACTCCCTGCGCATCTCCCGATTTAATTCGAATACATTTAAACACCCGTGTTTTACTTTCATTGACGTTCGTCTTATTATCTCTTTTCAAGATATTAGCCATTCTGCTCAAATGATCTTCGTTTCAAACTAGGTCTTCAGCCTTTCCCAGCGTGGCGTTGTCATTTTGGTTAACGGGTTCTCTACCCGTAAACCGCATCGTGTAGCTCGGAATCTTCATCAGGCGCTTCCTGTGGCTGAATCCAGAGTTTTTTGTGTTTTTCATTCATGTTTCATTTTTTAGTCCTTCCATTCCCTGCCACCGTTCAGTCATCTAGGCAAGTTATACTGTTGTGGCACTGCATATTTCTATCTTGGGGAAGGGGTGGAGCATTTTGGAGATCTCTAGAGACAGTCACCTTACAGCCGAGGGGAACCTCTGGAAACCCTGGCCTCAACTGCTGGAGTTCTGCCACGCTGCCACGTGTCCTCTCCTTGCAGCAGGGCCGGTTTGTTTTGCTTTTGCGGCAGCTTGGCTCTTCTTGACGTTAATGGCGTCTTCCTCTTTTTACTCCTCCCGCCTAATTTGTGAGGTTTGCCTCTGTGGTCGCCATATCTCGCAGTTCTCAGGTGGGGACGCACTCCTCGGTTGCGTCACTCATTCCTTTCGCTTGCTCTCGCGGGAGATTTCTGTCGTCTAGGTGGCACGATTGATGACGATCTCGGGTCGGGTCGTTGGCACGGACGTCTGGATCGCCTGTAAGTTCAGTTGGCGAGCTGAGTGGTCCGTTGTTTGCGTGAACGCCGTTGTACTGGCATGCTCGCCGGCCTGCGTGGCTTTCGCCTCCTTTTCGGCCGACGACGGATGGTCTCCCGCAGGCGGCTGCCATCTCTGCGTGGAGCACCGCCTGGAACAGCTTCCTGCAGTTGGTTGTCGCGCGGCCACGGCCACGGCGGCGGTGCAATGCTCACTGCCTCCGCTCTTCCCCTGCACCTCTCACTGGCTGCTTCTGCTTCTCCTCTGTTCTGCTCTGGGGGCCAAGTCGCTTCCTTGGACTTCTCCTCTCGGTCTGGCCGGCGTCTGCAGAGCTCACCCGGGACGTTGCAGATCACTGGCGTTTTTGGCGGCGAGCAAAGACTCGGCAGCCGCGCCAGCTTCCCCTGCAATGGGCTCACGTCGGTTGCTCGTAATTCTTCCGTGAGAGAGCTCGGCTGGCGTGCTAGCCAGCGCACTTGACGTATACCGTCTAACTGCGTTAGTATTTTGCCAAATGTCACTCTTGTTGACACTTAGAGCACTGTGGCTTAGTGTCGAGTCTCGCCGCGAGAAGCTCTACTTGCACGCCGAAGGCCACGAGCTCGATCAGCTCGTAGACATGTTCGACTTCATTTCTTCTTCGCCGATTCTCGGCTATATCCACAACCGAGATGAAGAGCGGCGGCTGCTTGCTGTCGGTTTTGTTACGGAGCCTTACAGCCACATTTCCATACTTAGCACGCTGCAGGCCTTCGCGGACTGTTCATTACACGACCACGGCAGCGCTCCGAGGAGCGTCTTCAATGCTACCGTTCTCTTCTTTTGCTGGGTCTTCTTCGGTTCTGGAACAATTTATTGACTTAGAAGAAGTTGAGAGCCTCATAGTCAGCCCAAAGTACCGTTCAAATCTCTAGGAGAGTGTCATTGTCCACGCATTTGACGCTGATTCCTCCCTTCGCGGTGTCTTCGGGCGTACTGATACTGGACGAAGATAGGTAGAGCCGCAACATCCCTGTCGCCAGTGGTCTGCTCTGTGATCGTGTGATCGTCGGTCGTGTGCCCTTTCTCTCTGGATCTGCTGGAGATGTCTACTGAGAGCTGATGACTCTTGGGGCTGCCATTTCGTCTTCCAAGATTTTTTTAAAAAAAAAAAAAAAAAAATTCTTTATTTCCAAATATATATTAATCATACAATGTAGCCCACTACCTTTTGTGATTAGTGGGCCGTTATACATATACATTTATTCATCTTTTTGCAGCTATTCTACATACAACTTAGTAACTAGTTGGTTGTGCACTATATGAAAACTACAATGGGCATAGTTATATGTTCTAAGTACTAAGTGGTATCCTATTAACTACTAACTATGGACTAGTCACTATAGCCTGCAGCGTTACAAATGTGTCAGCTGGAATATAAACCTACTGTAAGGCCTTGCTCATTGAGCTAACCCCAATGAGCGCGCCCCTGACACTGGGCAGGCCATGGTGTTAGTCGCTGCAGGTTCCTATAATTAAAGTCTATAAACTAGGTTCTACAACTAAACTTATCCTAGGGTCAAGTTTGGGTGCGTTGTCTAATTCAGTTTATAAGTGCACCCCACTCCCCCTGATCCCGAGCGCGGCGGATTCTCGACTGAAGAAGTCGGCCTTTCCGCGCTCGGGCGGCTTGGGAATAGGGTACTAGACTTCATCGGTATTAAGGTGTCTTAGTATGGAGCTAGTTCGGTTCTCGCAGATAGTCCCTTAAGACTTTCTGTGATACCGCGTTTGCCAGTTCGTTGATAGTCTGAAAAGTGTCGCGTTGTCTTAACAGTCTGAATGTGTCGTTGTGGGGTAGTTGGTCGCGTAACACAGAGGCCACATCATTGAAAAGGGGGCACTCGTAGACTACATGGTCAGGAGTACCCTCCGGAACACCACAGCCACACGCGGGTGTCGCCTTTCTTCCAAATCGACATAAGTATGTCGGATAGGGTCCATGGCCAGTGAGAAGGTGAATCAGTCCCCTAGTTGGTTCGAAATACTTCATTTCCAATCTTTCCCTGACGTCTGGTAAGAAGTTGAATGTTCTTCGCCCTGTTTCTTCGTTTTCCCATGAATGTTGCCACAGCTGATCCCCTCTTAACCTGATCTCAACTTTGTTTTCAGTCCTACTCCCTAAAATTTCTTCTATCTTATCCACGTTCCCCTTTTTTGCCCAGTACCAGGCAGCCTGCTCTCGGATTTTGATATCTAAGGGGCAGAGTCCCATTATGACTAATAGGGCCCCTCCCGGTGTGGTCCTGTAAGCCCCCGTTGATCTCATAATCATGTTTCTTTGTATTCTTCTCACTGTCATGGCGGGCACCACCCTCGTGAGCCTGTGTGCCCAGACTCCAGAACTGTAACCCACTATGGAGGTGAGTATGCTGTTATGATATAGTTTGATAAGATGTGGTGGGAGGTGGAAACGTTTATGCCCAATGGAGATGAGGTTGTTGAGTACTTGTAAGGCTCTTTGTGTTACGGTTTCAATGTGTCTGCCAAATGACCACCTCTCATCAATGATGATGCCCAGGTATCGAGTCTCACGTCGTCTGAGAACGGGTGAGCCCTCTATCCTAACTGTTGGATTCCTGACTAGCTGTCCCTTAAGAAGGAGATATGTTGACTTTGTTGGTGAAATTGTCATCTTAGTTTTTCGGCACCAAAGTTGTAGTGTTCCTATTGCACGTTCTATTTTAGGTTCTATGTCTTCTCGGCTTCGGCCGCCAACCAGTAAGAGGAGGTCATCGGCGTAGGCTATCACCTCTAGCACGTCATCACTTTGCTGTAGTGTGTCTAATAGAGGTTCCATGTGGATGTCCCAAAACAGGGGACCTAGTACGGAGCCCTGGGGACATCCCTTGGTGATTATTTTTGTTACCCTTGTGCTAGGGGATGATAGCCAGACCTCCCATCCTCACAATAGCTCCTCAGACACCCATATAGCAGCCCTGGACACTCCTTCTCCCGTAAACAGGAGAAGAGCGAAGGCCACCACAGGTTGTCGAAGGCGCCACTTATGTCCACCATGATGCCAACAACGTACTTGTACGGGGTAGAGCCACAGACCTCAGCCGCCAGGGCGATTGCATCAGATGCTGATCGCCCAGGCCTGAAGCCGAATTGTTTGCTGCTCATCCCGCACAGCACTCGGTGCGCAGCCAGTCTGTCAGCCAGCAGTCTCTCCAGAACCTTCCCAAGCAGATCAAGCAGGCAGATTGGACGGTAGGACTTTGTTTCTGCTGGGTCCTTGTCAGCTCCTTTCTTAATTATCACTACATTTGCCCTCTTCCAGATTCGAGGGAACTTTTGTTGCCTGAGACATTCATTATAGAGATGAGTTAGAGGGGCGACTATCTGGGGAGCCAGAAACTGCACCACCTCCGCCACAATGCCATCTGGCCCGGGAGCTTTCCCTATCTTCAGGGATTTTATATGGGCAGCTACCTCCTCTTCAGAGAAGGGGTAGACTGCCGTGTTGTTTCCATATTCGTTGCTGTTATAGCTCTCCCGCAGCTGCTGTTGTTCGTCAGTTTCTCCATCCGCTGTGTCATCAGGCAGCAGGGACTGGAGAAGGACCTCAGCAGTTTCCTGCCAAGACTCCGTCATCCCATCCCCACGCCTGACGGTTGAGAGCTCCATCGGAGAGCGGATTTTTTCCCGGACAAGCTTGTAGGGAACTCCCCAAGGGTCTAGAGCGAGTTGATTTAGAACAAAGTGTTCCCAACTTTCGGATCTGACCTCACGTAGGCGTCTTTGGAAATTTTCTTTCGCTTCCCGGTATAGTTGCAGCCGTCTTTGTCTCTCTAGCCAGACGACACTGCGCTGGTAGTGCCTCCTGAGCCTTCTGACAGACTGGCGCATCTCCTCCAGTTCAGCTGACCATGGTGACGGAGAGGCCGCTATGGCCTTCCTCCTAGTAGGTACAGCAGCCTTTACCGCTCGAGTTATTGTCGTCATCAGTTCCTCAGCTCTGTTGTCTATGTCATAGTCCAAGTGTCCGTCACCTTCTGGTAGTGCAGGAATGTCGCACTCCCTAGCTAGCTTCTCCCAGTCGGCTCTTTCGTAATTGTATTGCACCTCCCACCCCATGGTCCAGCAGCTCTCCCTTTCTCCCACACTGAAAGTAATGAGGTTGTGGTCACTAGTGGTGGCGTTTTCTACCACTTCCCACTGTTGAATTAGGTGTGCCGCGTTAGGCGTAGCCAAGGTCACATCGATGTTTGTGCCTTGGCCACCTCCCGCCACATATGTCGGAGGGTTTCCAGGCTTATTTACCACCACTAGCTGCATGGCCATGATGGCCTCTTCTGCCTTCTCACCGTTAGGGTCTCTTGTGCCACTGTACCATAGGGGGGATTTAGCATTTATGTCGGCGGTTATAATTACTTTTCGCCCCCGCAACGCCGTGATAACTGTGGTAAGGTGTGTAAGGTGTTCTTCGATATCATCACCATACTGGAAGTACATATTGATTAGGATAATGTTACCAGATGGAGATTGCAGCTCCACGACGTTGCAGTGGCTTGTTGTGAATTGTGTCAGAACTATGGCTCTTAAGATTTTGTTAGTGATAATTATAGCCGATCTCGGGTCTTCTCCTCTGCTTATAACTTGCCATGTCGCGGCTGTAAAAACTAATTTTCCATTTAGGGAGTACGGCTCTTGCAGGCAGATCAGATCCTGTCTCCTCTCCTCCACTTCCTTGCGTAGCTCCTGCATCACAAGTCTGCTGTTGTGGGCGTTAAGTTGTCCGATGGTGATTTTTGTCATTAGTTTTTACGGAAAGTATGTATGGATTCTGTCATTTGGCCAGGTCTTGTTCCAGTCAAATGTGATACGTCCATTTGCTAAAACTGCTTGTTCATATATGTCGTTCAAGTCAAACTTTTCGCCTCGTCTTTCAAAGACCTTCTTGAGTAAGTCTCGCAGGGCTCCGAAGTCGGTGGGGAGATTCACTGACTTAAGTTGGATTCTGTCTACAGCCTCCATTACCGAGAAGGTGACTTTCCTACCATATTCATGTCCCACCCGGACCACGTGTCTCAAGGCAGTAGTCAGGGTAGTCGGCTGCTCTAATCTTGCTAACTGCATAGTAAACTCCAGGTTTGGGTAGACTCTGACTGGGTCAATGGGTGGCAATCTCACAACAGGATCTTTCATATTTGGTTCACAGGAGCTAGTTATTTTATTTTCCTGGAGTGGTTGGTTGATGTTCCTACTTTCTTCTGCTGGGATAGCCGCCGTCTCAGTTGCAGGATGCCATAGCCGTTGTTCTTTGGTCGGCGTTATCCCCTGGCTTTGGGAGGAGGGAGACTTGACTTTAAGAGGATCAGTCTGAGTTCCTCTATCGGTTGTGGTGGACTCCGTTTGGGTACTCATATCCTTAGTGATTACTGAGGCGTCAGTGAGCGACCTCAAAAACATCTTAAAGGCACTTGCCCTTATGGCATCCCTCCTCCTTTTGCTCGGGGATTTTCTTTTGGGCATCCTGTTCGCTTTGACTTGATCAGCCATAGTCTATCCTTGAGATTAGACGTTGCTCTAGGAGTCTGTAGGTGGGGCAGCTTCGCCCGGTGGCGCCGCAAGGTCTTTTGCCCCTTCTTTTGCATGGGATACAGACTGTTGCAGCCCTACAATCTTTGCGGACGTGTCCATCCTCACCACATTTCGAGCAGACCGACCCCCTGGTACAGTGCCTGAGAACGTGGTCGAGATCTTCGCAGTTGTGGCAACGCGGTACCACAAGATAGTCGCGTGCGTTTATGGCGTGAAAGCCAATGTAGAGTTTGCCCATTGTAGTTATTCTTTTCCACATCTGGGAGGAGACCTCGGCGACGTGGTGAACCACGTCACGGTCCCGAGGCCCTGTTTTAAATTTCAGTTTAAAGTTTTCTTTGAATTCTTCTTCTGTCATGTCTTCAAAATTCTGTGCTTTTATGGTTTCGTGTATCTCTTCATTCGTCATAGTTGTTGGTACATCGTATAGGATGACCAACGGGTTTCTTTTCCTCGGTGGCTCGCATTTGACCACCGAGTTTAGTTTAGCATTGTTCAGTAATTTAGTTTTGTCCTCTTCAGAGGCCACTTCTACAATTACGGAATTCTTACTTGGTTTGATCCTGTTTATTTTGATTTTGTCTTTTATTGGGTTGATTGTGGTGGTGAGCAGTTCCTGTATTTTTTTCACGCTGGTGTCCTGACCGGGTAGGGTCCTTAGGAACACCGTTGTGTCTGTTCTCTTTGATACTTTGGCAATTGTGTCTCTGGTTGTTTGTGACTTTGGTGGCGCTTGTGCGACCACTCCCGCCCAGGTCTTAGTTGGTTGTTTACGTAATCTTTCATTTTCTTTCTCTAGTTCTTCAACACGGCCTTCGAGCTTGGCGTTGGCTATGGCCCATGCCGCCAGCTCATTTTTTATTGTTGTCAATGCCGCTTGGCTAATTTTACCATTTTTGATGTTTTGCTCAAGGAGCAAAGTAATTCTCGTATGTCTTTGCAGGACGTTTTCCCCATTTGCCTGTCCTGACTCGTCCTGTGGAGCAGGTACAGGCATCACAGAAGCTCGCAATGGCGCACTAGAATCACTCGTTTCTGGTGTCTCCATGATTAACGAGTGATAAAAAAGGGGTGGGAGCCCGTCTCTTGCCCCGGACCGGCTCCTCTGGCATGGGGGGGGGGGCTTCTGCAGCTCGCCCACCGACCTCGCCCCTAGGTCAAGGGCACTCCTGAGCTGCCGGGTTCAGCGCGCCGTCGCCAGCGCACTGGTCCCCATCGATGGCCTCGTCGTCGACGATTTCACACGACGCTCCCCGGCAACTGCACCCCGCACTCCGGAGAGGCGGATGCACCCCTCGCCCTTCGCCGCCTACTTGCCCGAGCTTCCACCTGAAGGCCAAGGACCCACTCCTACTCAGGTGGTGGGTCGGTCCCCCAGTGGTTCGGCGGTCTGGGCCCATCTAACCTAGCCCAGGCGATGTCACCACCTCCTGGGTTTGGCAGAACACGCCCCAGTTACCCAGGGGCGCGGCGAAGCACCCTTGCCGACTCGCACCGTGATCCCACGCCGACAAACGAGGTCGCCGGCATGCAGAGCACCTGCTGGTCTGTGCCCTGCGAACAGAAAGGGACTGGTGTTCGGTCCCTTGACACAGCTCCCCCTGTGCCACGCATCCTTCGCTTTCGCATCGGGTTGGGTCGCAGCTCTCCCTTTTGTCGCAAGGCAGAATGCCAAGCTTAACATCTGGCACCACGGGAAGGCGGAAAGAGCCACTTGGGAAGGAGAGGCTATGAGAGACGCTTCACTTCCCCTGTGAGGACTGCCACGGCACACCCGACTGGAAAGCGATACGCCCCAGTGCGAGCTTCCGCGCCCTACGGCGCGCCGGCAACGGGCGGGCCCGCCCCGAAACGCGCCGTCAAACGACTGACCTCACGCCAGACAAAGATTTTTTTTAAAAAAAAATCTTTATTTCCTTTCATAATAGTTATACAATAGTGACCCACCACCTTAATGATTAGTGGGTCCTACATTCCTAAATTTACAATAGCAGCTATAGATTTTTCTTGACTTCTACAGACAGTTCAACAATTTCAACTAGGCAGACTACTTCTTAGTTTACTATCTAGCATAATTTCTAATTACTACTACTAGTTAATACTAACTGCCTGCAGCGTTACATTGTGCCAGTTAATGATATAAACCTACTTGATGCCCTGCTCATAGAGCTAATCCCTATGAGCGAGCCCCTGGCACAGGGCGGGCAAGGGTTAAACTATCGCTGCAGGTTCCTACTTTACTATCCTATTCTAATTACTACGTCTACTTTCTAATCTATGTCATAATCGGTGCGTTGTCTTGATCAGGATTTGCCCCAGTCCCCCTGGTCCTGGTCGTGGCGGATTCCAACTATAAGTCGACCTGTCCACGAACCGGCGGTATGGGATTGGGGCGGTGGTCGTATTCAGTGTTGTCTATTTACTTAATGAAGGTCTCTCAAAAAAGTTCTCAGAACTTTCTGTGATACCTCGTTTACCAATGTATTTAGTCTGTGAAATGTCTCCTCCTGTCTTAAAAGGTCATAGGTGTCTGTGCTAGGTAATTGTTGTCTCAATGTCCCGGCTACATCATCGAAAAGGGGGCACTCATAAACCACATGGTCAGGAGTACCCTCCAGTGCGCCACAGTCACACGCAGCCATAGCCTTTTTCCCAAACCGACAAAGATATGTCGGATAGGGGCCATGACCGGTGAGAAAGTGGAACAATCCCCGAGTTGGCTTAAAGTACTTCATTTTCAACCTTTCCCTTACATCTGGTAGGAACTGAAAGGTTCTTCTACCAGTTTCATCCGATTCCCATATTTCCTGCCATAGGTTTACCCCTCTTTCCCTAATCTCACCTTTGTCCCTAACTGGTGCTCCTATAATTTCTTCTACCTTGGTAATAACCCCCTTTTTTACCCAGTACCAAGCTGCCTGTTCCCTAATCTTTATGTCTAGGGGACAGAGTCCCATTATGATTAACAGGGCTCCTCCTGGGGATGTTCTGTAAGCTCCCACGGTCCTTAATATCATATTTCTTTGTATCCTCCTCACCGTCATAGCAGGCACCACCCTCGTGAGCCTGTGAGCCCAGACTCCTGAACCGTAACCCACTATTGACGTCAGTATACTGTTGTGATAGAGTTTAATTAATTGAGGCGGAAGGTGAAATCTCTTGTGTCCTATGGTAATCAGATTATTTAGTGATTGTAGTGCTTTCTGGGTCACGGTTTCTATGTGCTTTGCGAAATTCCACCTTTCATCGATGATGATTCCTAAGTATCGTGTCTCTCATCTCCTAAGAACAGGTATGCCGTCAATTCTCACAGTCGGGTTTCTTATCAGTTGTCCTTTGAGTAATAAGTAAGTCGACTTGGTTGGTGAAATAGTCATTTTGGTCCTGTGGCACCATAGTTGCAGTATGTCTATTGCTCTCTGTATTTTTGGCTCTATGTCCTCGCGACTTCGGCCACCAACCAGCAGGAGGAGGTCGTCGGCGTAAGCTATCACCTCTAGCACATCATCACTCTGTTGTAAACTTTCCAGAAGAGGCTCCATGTGGATGTCCCAAAAAAGGGGACCCAGCACGGAGCCCTGGGGGCAACCTTTAGTGATAGTTTTCCGGACTTTCCCGCTAGGGGATGATAGCCATACCTCCCGGTCTTCACAATAGCTCCTCAGACACCCATATAGCAGCCCTGGACACTCCTTCTCCCGTAAGCAGGAGAAGAGCGAAGGCCACCACAGGTTGTCAAAGGCGCCACTGATATCCACCATGATGCCAACTACATACTTACACGGGGCTGAGCCACAGACCTCGGCCGCTAGGGCGATTGCATCAGATGCCGATCGACCCGGCCTAAAACCGAATTGCCTGTCGCTCACCCCGTGCAGCATGCGGCGAGCAGTCAATCTATCCGCTAGTAGCTTTTCAAGTAGTTTGCCGAAGCCGTCCAGCAGGCAAATGGGCCTGTAGGATTTGGCCTCTGCAGGGTCCTTCTCGGGGCCCTTTTTAATGATCACCACGTTCGCAGTTTTCCATATTTTTGGGAATTTGCCTTGCCTAAGGCATGCATTGAAGGTGTGTGTGAGTGGCGCAACTAACTGTGGGGCTAAGAACTGCACTACCTCCGCCACAATGCCATCTGGCCCGGGGGCTTTTCCCTTTTTTAGGGACTTAATAAGAGCAGCAACTTCCTCTTCAGAGAAGGGGAGGACCGCCACGTCGTTTTCATACCTATGAAGGTCTTCTTCGCGTAGTTGACGCTGCTCTTCAGTGTCTTCATTTCTATCATCGTCAGGCAACAGCGACTGGAGGAGGACCTCGGCAGTTTCCTGCCAAGATTCCGTCATCCCGTCCCCGCGCCTGAGTGTAAAAATCATTGTTGGGGAACGAATCTTTTCCCTTACCAGTCTATATGGCACACCCCAAGGATTGAGGGCCAGTTGACTGGTTACGAAATTTTCCTAGCTAGTTGTTCTTGTCTTTTGTAGTTCTTTTTGAAAATTCTCTTTTGCCTCCCGGTATAACTGCAGCCATCTTTGCTTCTCCCACCAGACGACACTGCGCTGGTAGTGCTTCCTCAGTCTCCTGACTGACTGACGCAGCTCCTGCAGTTCGGCTGACCATGGTGCCGGTGAGGCCGCCACGGCCCTCCTCCTGGTTGGTACGGCTACCTCAATCGCTCTTGTTACTGCGCGCACCAGTCCTTCTGCTCTGTCGTCCACATTCATGTCTTGTCCTTCGTCTCCTTCCGGTAATGGAGGGATGTCACACTCTCTGGCTAGACGTTCCCAGTCTGTTTTCCTAAAGTTCCTTTGCACCTCCCACCCCATGGCCCAGCGGCACTCTCTGTCTCCAACCATGAAGGTAATCAGATTGTGATCACTAGTGGTGGCATTGTCTTCCACTTTCCACTCCTGAAGTATATTCACTGTGTTTGGCGTGACCAGCGTCACGTCAATGTTGGTACCCTGTCCTCCTCCAGCCACGTAGGTGGGGGGATTTCCTGGTCTGTTTGCCACCACTAGTTGGAGAGCCATTATCATTTCTTCAGCTTTGGCTCCGTTTTCGTCCCTAGTGCCACTGTACCACAGGGGGGATTTAGCATTTATGTCGGCAGTTATAATGATTTTGCGTCCCTGCAACGCCGTGGCCACACTCACTAGATGGTCTATATATTGTTCAATTCTCTCTCCGTACTGGAAGTACATATTAATGATGATAACAATTCCAGCAGGAGATTGTATCTCCACGACGTTGCAATGACTGTTGGAGAACTGTGACAAGGGGGTTGCACGCAGTGCCATGTTTGTTATTATAATAGCCGCTCTGGGGATATCCCCACTGCTGACAGTTTGCCATGTTGCGGCAGTGAACGCAATTTTTCCAGCCAGAGAGTACGGCTCCTGTAGACAGAGTACATCCAGTCTCTTTTCCACCACTTCCTTTCGGAGCTCCTGCATTACTAGTCGACTGTTGTGAGTGTTAAGTTGTCCGATTTTTATTCTAGTCGTCATGGAAAATAAGTATGTATATGGTCATGCAGCCAGGTTTTGTTCCAGTCATAAGCCAGTCGGCCGTTTGCTATTACTGATTGATTGTAAATGTCGTCCAGGTCGAATTTCTCACCTCGTCTTTCAAAGACTTTTTTAAGTAAGTCCCGCAGTGCTCCGAAGTCAGTGGGGAGGTTCACCGACTTTAATTGTATCCTATCCACAGCCTCCATCACCGAGAAGGTTACCCTTCGTCCGTACTCATGTCCCACTCGGACCACATGACGTAAGGCAGTGGTCAGGGTAGCCGGCTGCTCCAGTCTTGCTAGTTGCATGGTGTACTCTAGATTTGGGTACACCCTCACCGGGTCTACGGGTGGCAATCTGACCACTGGATTATCTTTGGCGTCAGAGTTGGCGGTGGAGCTTGTTATTATGTTATCTTGTATGGGTTTTGTGATTTTATCCGCCACTACCACAGGATGCTCTTGCCGTTGTGGATCTTTAATCGGCAGCGTGCCCCGGCATTGGGAGGAGGGTGCTCTGATCTCTGAGGGGAGCTCAGTTTGAATACCAATGTCCCTGGTGGGGGACTCTGTCTGTATGGATTTGTCAACTGCTTGAATGTCTGGGCTGACGAACGACTTCAGGAAGCTCCTGAACCTACTTGCTCTCATTGCATCCCTCCTCCTTTTGCTCGGGGATTTATGCTTTGGCATCCTGCATGGAATGCCTTTTTCAGCCATAGTCTATTCGTGAGATCAATCTTTGTTCGAGCATCCTGTAGGTAGGGCAGTTCCGTCCTGTGGCTCCACAAGACTTCTTGCCACGATTCTTACAGGGGATGCAGACACCTGTGGCCTTACAATCTTTTCTGGTATGTCCATTATCACCGCATTTGGAGCAGGCCGACCCCCTGGTGCAGTGCCTCAGTATGTGGTCCAGGTCGCCGCAGTTATGGCAACGAGGTACCACAATGTAGTCTCTAGTATTAATTGCGTGGAAACCCACGTATAGTCTGCCCAGTGATGTTATTTTCCTCCACATTGTTGCGGAGACCTCAGCAACGTGATGTACGACATCCCGGTCCCGAGGACCCGTTTTAAACCTTAGTTTGAAGCTTCTTTGGAATTCGTTTTCATCAATATTCTCAAAATTTTGTTTCCTTATTGCTTCAGACAGTTCCTCGTTTGTCATTATAGTAGGGACATCATATAATATGATCAAGGGGTTCCTTTTCTTGAGGGGTTCACATTTAACAACTGCGTTTAATTTTGGATTTTTTCAAGCAATTTAGTTTTGTCTTCTTCAGACGCAACTTCTACTATCACTGAATTGCGGCTAGGTTTGACACGTTTTATCTTGATTCTATCTCTGACAGGGTCAATTGTGGTAGTCAGGAGTTCCTGAATCCTTTTAACACTCGTGTCTTTCCCAGGCAAGGTCCTAAGGAAGACCGCCGTCTCCTGTTTCTTAGTTGCCCTGTCAATTGCTTCTTTTGTGTTATTTTGTCTGGTGGGGGGTTGTGCAGCCACCGCCGCCCAGGTCTTGCTTGGTTGTTGTTGCTGTTGTCTTAGCCTGGTATTTTCTTTCTCCAACTCTTCCACTCTACCTTCCAATTTGGCATGAGCAATTGCCCATGCTGCCAGTTCGTTTTTAATTTGCAATATTGCTGCCTGGCTTATCTTCCCATTTTTAATACTTTGCTCCAGGAGCAACGTAATTTTTTGAATGTCTCCTCAAGGCGCACTAATATCACTCGTTTCTGGTGTCGCCATTGTATACGAGTGATAACAAAAGAAATGGGAGCCCGTCTCTTGCCCCGGACCGGCTCCTCTGGCATGGGGGGGGGGGGGGGGGGACTCTTGCAGCTCGCCCACCGGCCTCGCCCCTAGGTCAAGGGCACTCCAGAGCTGCAGGGTTCAGCGCGCCGTTGCCAGCGCACTGGTCCCCGTCGAAGGCCTCGTCGTCGACGATTTCACTCGACGCTCCTCGGCAAGTGCACCCCGCACTCCGGAGAGGCGGATGCACCCCTCGCCCTTCGCCGCCTACTAGCCCAAGTTTCCACCTGAAGGCCAAGGACCCACTCCTACTCAGGTGGTGGGTCGGTCCCCCAGTCGTTCGGCGGTCTGGGCCCATCTAACCTAGCCCAGGCGATGTCACCACCTCCTGGGTTTGGCAGAACACGCCCCGGTTACCCAGGGGCGCGGCGAAGCACCCTTGCCTACTCGCGCCGCAATCCCACGCCGACAAACGAGGTCGCCGGCATGCAGAGCACCTGCTGGTCTGTGCCCTGCGAACAGAAAGGGACTGGTGTTCGGTCCCTTGACACAGCTCCCCCTGTGCCACGCACCCTTCGCTTTCGCATCGGGTTGGGTCGCAGCTCTCCCTTTCGTCGCAAGGCAGAATGCCAAGCTTAACGTCCGGCACCACGGGAAGGCGGAAAGAGCCACTTGGGAAGGAGAGGCTATGAGAGACGCTTCACTTCCCCTGTGAGGACTGCCGCGGCACACCCGACTGAGAAGCGATACGCCCCAGTGCGAGCCTCCGTGCCTTACGGCGCGCCGACACGGGCGGGCCCGCGCCGAAACGCGCCGTCAAGCGACTGACCTCACGCCAGATTTTACTCTCAGTCGAATTCCCAGGTTGCGTCACAGACGCGCCTCCGGTCACGATTGCCCTCTTCCGTTTTGCGCATCTTCCTTTGCTCGCGGTGCAAGCACACTGACGTGGCAATTTGCTTTCGCTGTGATGTCAGCAAAGGCGACGAGTTTGGCAGGAGCGCGCGCCCCGAGAGCTCGTCTTCACACAGCGGTAGCGGCGCTTAGCAGCAGCGATAGACTCGCTCCGGCTGCCCAAACGGAACTCATCCAGTGTCGAACGGGTGTAGCATTTATGCCTATGGGGACTAGCCGCGCCTTTATCGGCCTGAACCACGCCAGGCGTTCCGTCCGAGGTACGCGCAGATCAGTAGCAGCAACCGACGTATTTTCTAGCCGAAGCTGTTCCGACAGTTGTCGCGTACTTTTTGGCAGTTGTCAGTTAATAAATTCGTCATCTCACATTCTATTCCACCTCCAAGTTGTAGTCCACGTTAAATATTAAACGGCGGCTTGAACACCAGCTGCTAGAAAATAGTCCGACAGCCGCCCCTGGCGGGTGCGGACTTCGGATGGAGCAGCATAGCTCGAATGACGGCAATCAGA
Organism: Schistocerca piceifrons; assembly: GCF_021461385.2. NCBI lineage: Eukaryota > Metazoa > Arthropoda > Insecta > Orthoptera > Acrididae > Schistocerca > Schistocerca piceifrons. The sequence goes on from NC_060149.1 coordinate 8,305,297, forward strand.
AGCCTGAACTCCCAGTACAGCTTGGACGTAGAACAGAACGTCAGATGACGAAACTGTTAACTGACAACAGCCAAGTACGCAAACAGCAGTCGGAACAGCTACGGTTAGGAAATACTGCAGTTCCTGCTACTGACCGACAGCACCGCTAGTGAGAGAGGTTGTAGGGGGCCGGCTGCGCATTGGTCAGCGTCGGAGCGTCGCTACAGCGGCAAGACTGAGGAGCGAAGAGGACGACCCGCGCGGCAAAGCTGATACCATCCTGGAAGAAGCGGAATCCCGTTTCAGGATGGAGCTCCATGCTGAAATGGAGAGCGCCTGCCTCCTGCTAAGGGAGACATTCCAGCATCAGCAACGACCTCCGCCGGCAGAGACGCATTTCGCAAGGAGTGCAGGCTCGCAAAAGGCCAATGATGTTTACGGCATTCGACGAGCCACATTTTGTCCACCACGCAACCACAATACTGGCTGCTGACGGCAACAGGGCGGGAGTGGTGAGCACAGCGCGAGGCTACGGAGCGTAGTTGAACTGCTTTAGTCGACGAGTAATTCAAAACAGTGCCACAGTACTAGTGGTGTTGATACAAAGCAGAGTAATGGCAACGATAAACAAAGAATACATTGCATTATATGTATCACAACGGTTGCCGAAACTGGCATTTCGTCAGAAAGGAACCCGAGGAATCCCGCAGAGCGAGAAAGAAGTGGCAGACGAAATATTAGCGTTTCTGCGAGCTGACTCAGTGGAATGAGTAGTGTCGTGTACTCTCGACTGAGCACACAATGTTCATGAGGAGTATAGTGATGACGATGCATGCTTCACAAGTGAAAGTGAAACTGAAACAGGTGTCGAGCTATGTAGTTCATCATACTTTTCGGACAGGGAGCCACGAACCCCGTCACTAGTGCAACGCAGTAAAGGATAATCGTTGTCCGAGGAGCGGGTACTAAACGTATTACGAACACGGAAGGTCATCCGCAGCATAGTAAAAAACAATTATGAACAGGTTTTGAAAAAGCCCACACCAATGTGACCGTGTAGCGCATAACAAAAACTACGCAAATTCAAGTAAGGACAAGGCGCACTTGTTACAAAATGTGGTGTTCGCGCGTTTCAAGAATGCTCAATATAATTCCCAGGATGTCCATGATAGTCACTTACTACGTCGCGCATGTCAAATTGCGAGCAACATCATAGATAACAATGATTTCAAGGAAAGTATTGGATTGTTCCATAACTTCAAACAGTGCTAATTCCAAACAAAGCGTCAACTGGGCGATGCGCAGCAAACTGCGGAATCGGCCCTAAAATTTGTAGATGAGATAACAAAATCCATCCCATCGTTCAGTAACGAATTTCTTTTCAACTCTGACCAATCAAGATTTGAAGAGGAAATACATATGAAAGGAACCCTGGAAATTAGAGGTACCTATAGAGTTGTCTCAAGATCAACTAACATCAATGCCTTAACGCATTCGTATACAATTATGTCGGTTGTTAATCTGCATCATAAATCCCCTGGAAAGTTATTTATTTTGCTGCGATAAGTTGTAGATACTCTACTCCCTACGATTCTTTCTCGTGTGCGTGATCTTGCGAGGGCAGTAGGGAATATTTACGTCACAGCAAGCAAGAGTAGGAAAATGGGCGTAAGAGAATTAATTACAAGTGGTATGAGCTCTGCTTTTGGTCAAAATAATTTGCTTTTGCTTGACTCCTGACTCCTTTAGAGTAACGTACCACTCTTGAAAAGTGTGAGACATTGCAGTTCATACTACCTGGAACCACTGGATTAATTCAGCCTCTGGATGTTTGTGTTTTTCGTGCCTATAAAACATGTTATCGCACTATCTGCAGCTACACCTTAAAGGATAGCCAGTTTCACGATCAAATCCACGACACACTGTTTCGCGTTCGGTTGCATACCACCACATTCCATCACTTCTCATCACCCCGGTACAACAATATGATTCTGTACGCATTCTTTTAAGAGTTGATACCTAGCTGAACGTCCTGCACAGTTGTAACTCCCAAGGAGATTGCCTTCCATCTTGATAGTACGAATCTCGGTGATCACTGCGGCGCGCTGTTTTTCATTCGGTGTTCATGGTGCAAGTTATGGTTTGTTTTGGACATTTCTCAATGTCGCCGATGTCCATTTTGTGAAGTGTAATAGATACATCCCGACCTCTGCACCACCCGGACACTCATTTTCTGTCGCCCCGCTGATGTGCATAGTGAATCATTAGCAGCTAATATTTTTCCTGTCATAATTGTTAACGCAACAGTTTCAAATGAAGGTCTGAATTTGTGATCTCGCACTCAAGAGGTTCCATGTTAGCGATCGCTCAAACCGCCGCAGCAAAACGACTGAGAGTGCCAACCACAAATGACGAGGAGAAGAATCCAGACGACCGAGGTCGTTAGAGCACAAAGAACCCTCGTGGGCACAGAAGGGAGGAGGTAAGATACGACAGCGCTCCGATCACAAGCGAAGACAGAAAAAGACGAAACCGGGTGGCAACACCAGCACCTCTGACAGGGCTTTGCAGGTTTTCCTTTGGCCGGTAAGCTGTCCTCCAAATCACCAGCAAGTGAATTCCCAATTGGGAGGTATAAGCCCCGCTGTTCCCCCTTCCCTCCCCACAGCGTTACTTAAACGTAACCGTTGGCTGAATACTGCAGAAACAGCTCGCCTTCCTCCTTCAGAGGAAGGAATGAAACGGAAACAAAAACACTGAATTCAGTCTCAAGGAGCACCTGATGAGAATTTCGGGGTACGTGACCGGAATACCGTGCAAGTACGACGCGGATTACTGGCAGAAAATCCGATTTTTCAAGATGAAAACTTAAAAGTTCTTATTTACTCACCCTGAAGTTTAATTCCCTTTCGACATTCCTTCCTGGCTTCCTTTACTGCTGGATAGATGTACAGATTGACTAACATGGGAGATAAACTACAATTCTGTCACATTTCCTCCTCAGCCACTGTCTCACTTTCGTATCTTTCGACCATTAGAACTGCACTCTGGTTTCTGTACAAGCGGCTGATAAACTTCGGCTCCCTGTATTTTATAGCCCTACTAGTTTCAGAATTTCAAAGACTTGACTGTATTCGGCACTGACAAAAACATTTTTATAAACGTACCTTTGCCTCTTTTCAATCTGTATTCTAAGATAAGTCATTCGGTGTCTCGTCTTCCGACATTTTTCTGGAACGCAAAGTGACGTACTGAACTTCGCTCAGGTCAGCTTCAACCGGTCTTTCCATTATTCCGTAAATAATTCGTTATAATAGTTTGTAACCACGACTCATTAAACTGATGCTTTGTAAGGTCTGATATCACAGTTCATTCGTAGAGGAGGAGGTGTAAAGAAATGCCCATAAAATTCCAAGTACTCCATCTAACTGAGGCAATATCATTATTGCAGTTAACATAGAAACATGTGGCATTCGACACTCTGAAAATTAGTCAAATGGGAAGTGATTAGTGTTACACCTTAGAATTTCTGACACAAATTCTTTAAACTAAAGATGAAAAATGGGGAGCCAAAATTTGTTCTTTCATCACAATATGAATCAATAAGATAATATTTACCTATTATATAGATACAGTAAGTTCCAAGATTCTTGAGAAGCCTCCCTCTACCACAGACCTTGCACCCTGTCATTTTGCCTAATGTCTACAAGTGAATTCTGCACTGAATTGTCGGCCGCGGTGGTCTCGCGGTTCTAGGCGCGCAGTCCGGAACCGTGCGACTGCTACGGTCGCAGGTTCGAATCGTGCCTCGGGCGTGGATGTGTGTGATGACCTTAGGTTAGTTAGGTTTAAGTAGTTCTAAGTTCTAGGGGACTGATGACCACAGCAGTTGAGTCCCATAGTGCTCAGAGCCATTTGAACCATTTTTTTGCACTGAATTGACAATGATTTTCTACATATGAAGTTCTTTGGTACAAATGGGCAGCTGATTTAGCTAAGATGACAGTAAGCGCCGACAGTTGTGGCCGAGCGGTTCCAGGCACTTCAATCTGGAACCGCGTGACCGTTACGGTCGCAGGTTCGAATCCTGCCTCGGGCATGGATGTGTGTGACATCCTTAGGTTACCAGAATGAGATTTTCACTCTGCAGCGGAGTGTGCGCTGATATGAAACTTCCTGGCAGATTGAAACTGGGTGCCCGACCGAGACTCGAACTCGGGACCTTTGCCTTTCGCGGGCAAGTGCTCTATCAACTGAGCTCCCGAAGCACGACTCACGCCCGGTACTCACAGCTTTACTTCTACCAGTATCTCGCCAGGAAGTTTCATATCAGCTCACACTCCGCTGCAGAGTGAAAATCTCATTCTGGAAACATCCCCCAGGTTGTGGCTAAGCCATGTCTCCGCATTATCCTTTCTTTCAGGAGTGCTAGTTCTGCAAGGTTCGCAGGAGAGCTTCTGTAAAGTTTGGAAGGTAGGAGACGAGATACTGGTAGAAGTAAAGCTGTGAGTACCGGGCGTGAGTCGTGCTTCGGTAGCTCAGTTGATAGAGCACTTGCCCGCGAAAGGCAAAGGTCCCGAGTTCGAGTCTCGGTCGGGCACACAGTTTTAATCTGCCAGGAAGTTTCATCCTTAGGTTAGTTAGGTTTAAGCAGTTGTAAGTTCTAGGGGACTGATGACCTCAGACGTTAAGTCCCATGGTGCTCAGAGCCATTTGAACCATTTTTGACGGTAAACACTTTGTTAACATGGTTTGTTAAAGCGTTTTAATGAATATTATTTTGAAAAATATAATAAATGGGAAAATATTACAAAATTTTCTTAGTTGCCTTTGTAAAACACCAGTTATTTGTTACATATGTGCCACCTCGATCAATGGAACTGCAGTAAAACGTCAGACGATGTGGTACCCAAAGGAGATGGCAGGTATTGTGGAGCAGCAAGAGTGGGGAAAGGAGTGTGAAATGATGAATAATTATAATAACGTGGAAATCTACAAGTAAACAGCCTTACAGTAATCCTCACAATGTTAAAGCAAACATCAAAGGCATCGGAGGGCAGACATTACATCTCTGTCTTTGGAAAAAGAAGTATTCTCCAATCAGAATGGATCCTGGAAAAAACACATCCATCGATGAAGTTAGCATAAGATTCTATATTGCCAAGTACATTCCCTGTCTGTCTTTGAATGGAAGGTAACACAACTATGTTGTTATGCTTCCAGCGCACTGATGATTTACCTAAATCGCTTCAGGCAAATGCCAGGATGGTTTCTTTGAAACGGCACGGCCGACTTCCTTCCCCATCCTTCCCTTATCCGATGTGACCGATGACCTCGCTATTTGGTCCCTTCCTCCTAATCAGCCAACCACAAATCCAGGTCACCACTTGGCTCAGTTTATCACGCCTTGTGCCATACTGTCTAAACCAGCACTGCAATAGACTGATGAGACTTCTAAACTCCAAAATCCACCCCTTCCCTCCGATTTGGCGTCCGAGATACTCCCACAGCGGAACATGTATAACACATACCGCAGATTGCTAAGTACATGTAAGGGTAACACACAGCGATCACAGTGCAATAATTCTACGCACTCCTTCACAGATAAACACAAATCCATTCACCCAACAACACCCACGATTGCTGCTGAGCAGGGCAGACTGGCGGATACTAAAAGATACTATAGAAGAATTCTCTTTGCAGACCACACGAGGAAGTATTTACAGTGCACACGTATTAGATGACCAACTACAGAGAGTTCAAATCACTTCAATCACACAAGTCAATGACAAACATGAACAGAGGAAGGACTCACAAGATATAAAAAGATTGTGCTACCAACGAGAAGAGATAGCACAGGAAAATGAAGTCAGCCTGCAACAATACCTTGAAGCAAAACGATGACGCAAAGAATAATTACAACAAACTAGGCGCAACCGTTGGGACAATTCTGTAATAATTAACTGACAGAATAACATACAAAAGGAGCCTTTCAAAACGTAAACTGAGGGAGTTAAAACACTGACGCTAATGTCAACATTAAAGCGACCATAAGGTACAATGACTGGAAAGCCGCTGCTAAACAGGGACTTGCTAAACAAGCTACTAACAGAGGATGACTCTTCACACGACCAACACCGTTACATAGACCTGCCCAGACAAATGTACAATAACTACACAAATCGTGCAATCACTCCTCCTATCGCTCTTGAGGAGTTTGCGCTGGCAATTACGAAAGTCAAAGACAGAAAGGTTCCGGGTCCGTATGAAATCCTCTCTGAAACCATTAAAACTGCTGCGCCACAGATCATCACCTATCTGACGGAATTACTCAGTGACTCTTTACAGCAAGGGAGAAGGCCTGCCTGTCGGAGGATGGCTAGCGCAGTGACTATAAAAAAATCAGAGGAAAACAAGTCAACGGTCCAAAAATATACACACCGATCTGTCTACTGAATCTACTAGGCAACTCTAGGAGAGAACACTGTGTGACAGACTACAGTCACACAGAAAGCTTCTGGCCTCTTCCACATCAGTTTGGGTTAGGGCCGAACAAGTCTATCTATGATGCAGTAAATAGAACTTTACAGAGAACTCAGAGAGCGCAAGATAAATACACTCCTGGAAATGGAAAAAAAGAACACATTGACACCGGTGTGTCAGACCCACCATACTTGCTCCGGACACTGCGAGAGGGATGTACAAGCAATGATCACACGCACGGCACAGCGGACACACCAGGAACCGCGGTGTTGGCCGTCGAATGGCGCTAGCTGCGCAGCATTTGTGCACCGCCGCCGTCAGTGTCAGCCAGTTTGCCGTGGCATACGGAGCTCCAGTGCAGTCTTTAACACTGGTAGCTTGCCGCGACAGCGTGGACGTGAACCGTATGTGCAGTTGACGGACTTTGAGCGAGGGCGTATAGTGGGCATGCGGGAGGCCGGGTGGACGTACCGCCGAATTGCTCAACACGTGGGGCGTGAGGTCTCCACAGTACATCGATGTTGTCGCCAGTGGTCGGCGGAAGGTGCACGTGCCCGTCGACCTGGGACCGGACCGCAGCGACGCACGGATGCACGCCAAGACCGTAGGATCCTACGCAGTGCCGTAGGGGACCGCACCGCCACTTCCCAGCAAATTAGGGACACTGTTGCTCCTGGGGTATCGGCGAGGACCATTCGCAACCGTCTCCATGAAGCTGAGCTACGGTCCCGCACACCGTTAGGCCGTCTTCCGCTCACGCCCCAACATCGTGCAGCCCGCCTCCAGTGGTGTCGCGACAGGCGTGAATGGAGGGACGAATGGAGACGTGTCGTCTTCAGCGATGAGAGTCGCTTCTGCCTTGGTGCCAATGATGGTCGTATGCGTGTTTGGCACAGTGCAGGTGAGCGCCACAATCCTGACTGCATACGACCGAGGCACACAGGGCCAACATCCGGCATCATGGTGTGGGGAGCGATCTCCTACACTGGCCGTACACCACTGGTGATCATCGAGGGGACACTGAATAGTGCACGGTACATCCAAACCGTCATCGAACCCATCGTTCTACCATTCCTAGACCGGCAAGGGAACTTGATGTTCCAACAGGACAATGCCCGTCCGCATGTATCCCGTGCCACCCAACGTGCTCTAGAAGGTGTAAGTCAACTACCCTGGCCAGCAAGATCTCCGGATCTGTCCCCCATTGAGCATGTTGGGACTGGATGAAGCGTCGTCTCACGCGGTCTGCACGTCCAGCACGAACGCTGGTCCAACTGAGGCGCCAGGTGGAAATGGCATGGCAAGCCGTTCCACAGGACTACATCCAGCATCTCTACGATCGTCTCCATGGGAGAATAGCAGCCTGCATTGCTGCGAAAGGTGGATATACACTGTACTAGTGCCGACATTGTGCATGCTCTGTTGCCTGTGTCTATGTGCCTGTGGTTCTGTCAGTGTGATCATGTGATGTATCTGACCCCAGGAATGTGTCAATAAAGTATCCCCTTCCTGGGACAATGAATTCACGGTGTTCTTATTTCAATTTCCAGGAGTGTATGTGGCGGCAATTTTAAGTGATGCATCGGGCGCTTTTGACAACCTTTAGTAGCCTGCGAATTTCGCAAAGTTAAGACAAATGCAAATCCCAACAACATCTTTATACGAGTATAGCAGCTTTCTCGACTATTGCAGACATAGAGTTGTAGAACAGTGAGCTGACCACCGAACTCTTGGCAAAAAAAAAAAAAAAAAAAAAAAAAAAAAAAAAAAAAAAAAAAAAAATTCACCAAAGGATGCCCAATGGGTCCGTATGTGGATCCATATTCTGGGACATTGGCACTGAGCCGCTAATAGACAACCTAGAAAGAGACGATAGAATTAAGTGGTTAGTTAGGAACGCTGATGATCTACTCGTAGTGGTATGGGTCAACTCAAGAAGACACTTAGAACAAAAGACTACAAAACTCCCCTCAGACATTAATGAAAGGTGTAACAGCAATAACCCAACATATGCAGCTATTAAAATGGTGTACTTACTAATGAAAGGCTAATTTAAATGAAACTCCAGCATCAAGCTAAATAACATAGCCTTGCAACCTTGCAACGCAAAAAAGTGACAAGATTTCTAGGTTTACACACTGATAACAAATCGAAATTCACTCAACATAACAGACTTACGACTGTAAAAGCTATGAAAATAAAGCATAAATTGGCAAGATTAAACACCACAAAATGAAGCCTACCCACAAATATAATACATACGTACCACATCTTACTATTCTAGTCCATAGCATGCTTTGGAGGGCGCGTTTGGGTGCACTGACTGCGGCTTACAGCACACAAAACCGTTGTGAGGCTCAGCCAAAGAAGTTACAAGAGCCAGCGGCACTCCACAGGGTGAGTGGCTTTGCTTGTTGGACTCCGAATGCCTCTGCCTCAAAATCCTCTTCTATTTACATGGCTCTGGTACGTGCTTGTTACACTAAAACCCCACACCCATTCACGTAGCTCATAACAAGAGTCTTCCCTGCTGCGGCGACACCTCCTGGGCTGGCCCATCTCCCCGTCTTTCAGCGTATGTGTTGCTATGATGCTACACTGTCCTTACTGTCCATCGGTTGCTTTACACCGTGGCTACTTACAAATTATTCTAAAACCAGCTACTGACACTACATTAACCCCCCCTCACGTAGAAGACCCGACCCCTCGAGAATTGCTTAGGACTGTCTGAGAAAGCGGACGTGCGTTTTTACCAGGTTGGTGATTATGGCTAGCTTGAAGATTCCAAAAGTATTCACTCGCTTACTTAGCGAAAAGACAAGCAATCAACTGAGGCAGAAACTCGGAGTAAATTACAGTTTTTTTTTTTTTTTTTATTGCTTCCCTCTTCACATGTGTAATTAAGAGATTTCTCATTCACGTATATATAACCTTAATATCAATAGTCTCAATTCTTATTCATTCTTTTTTGTGCTGGAATGTTCAGAGAATCATCTTCTTATTCTTGCAGCTAAAGACGCAACCAGTGATTCGTATTACAATGAGATCAAGTTTCTGATGTTGCCTTGTACAACGAAAATAAATGAAATTATAATACTTCATCCCATTTCAGACAACACCCAGTGACAGCATTAAGTAAGGAAAGTGAATGTATATTACAAGTTCTGAACTCAGAAGCATCTTTAAAGTGCTCAGCTCTTCCATTCATTTATTGTTGAAAGAGAACATACACTGTAAGATGCTGGTCTATTCTCGAAAGTTGCTTTGTCAAGACGATGTCATCATTGTGAAACAAATTCTCCTTGAGGATGTTAAAATGCTGCAGCTGGAAACTATGGTTTCAACAGCGCTAATTAAAAGACATAAGTTACTGCAGATTGTAATGCTGCATGTTTCTTGTTAGAGTGGATATTAAACAAAAGTATATGTAAATTACCTTTCACAATTTATAAGAAATTTGGAGAAGAATGCAGCTGACTAGCATATGTTTTCCAAACAATTATTACCAAACTTATAAGATATTTGTCGCAATTTCAAAGGTTACCTTTAGGCTTACAAACAAATGACTTTATCTCTTAATATCAGTACAGTTGTGAGCTTTACAACATTCATGGTCCACCTCCTATTTAAATGGAGTGTATGTGTCATAAAAGAGATACGTCGATGAAAATAAAAGGACAGCATTAATTATTAGGAGGCTATTTATTTTTACGCAGTAATACCGACTACAGTTCATATACTTTTTTATATTATACTGACTGCATGCCACAGCATTAACCTTATCTTCTTGTCCAATACATTTGCCATCCACTGCTGATAATTCTAGTTTATGCTGAGACTTGCTGACACCTGTAATGGAGTTGCTGTAATGTTTGGGTGACTCTGCATGAATAGCAACCATCATTTCTTACCTATACAGGTATTACTACTGTTCTCGTACAACTGTTACACTGTGGAATTAGCATACGTCTAGAACGAGCTAAACAGGGCATGTGCCTAGACTATGAATGTAGTGAAAAATCAAGTAAAATGTTAAAACACAAAGCAAAACCTTCGATACAGTCATGACGGCAGGTGCAGTGTCCAACGGTAAGATCACATTTAGAGAACTGCACACGTCTTGCTTCACTAAACATAGCGAAATGAAAACCAGCTATCACAGTAGGGGACGTCGAGCATGTATACAGATGAGCATTAGACGGAGCTCCATGTACAGTTAAGCGGGAATACATGCAGATTGTGCTTACAAACAGATTTCACGCCATAACTAAATTTGTAATAAAAATTTCAAATTTTAGCTGCAAAAGCACTGTGGATAAAGAACAATAACGAAACAATGAGCGTGACAAGATTTACATTAAAAAAACCAAAAAGATTTAAAGGAAACAACTTTATATAACGCACCAATAACCCGTGCACATAGCAGCACGCGACAGCAAACGATGTGGACCACAATAAGAAGAAAATGTAGTAAAATATCTGAGTATTACCGCATAAACATTAATTACAACGAAAAAAATCATGTCTGACACTTAAAATGTAAAAAGTGAAAGAGAAAAGTATTTTAAAAAATTAAAAACACGACATAAGTATATATGTAGGGTAAAAAGCAGCCAGAAAAGAATTGACATCATTTAGAGAAAAGGGGAGTACGCAAGGTGAGTACCAACTAAATATACAAAAACAACTTCCCATGATTAAGTAGGATCTTCAGCATAAAAGCGGCAGGAAATCCATCATCTAAAAATACATGGAATAATACAGCAGAAAACGATTATAACGTAGAAAGTCAAATCAGAGACAAAAAATCGACTAAGTGAATATTTTAAAACTGACGCCATGACGTCAGATTCGTTCTGATATTTACTAATCATCTGATCGTTAAGCTGTTGATCATGAACCGCACACGCATACTTGATGAATTTCAATTCCTCCAGAAGGTCAAGTTTCTTTCCTTTCTGGGCATAAAGCAAAATCTGAGTGGTCGGTGCACTTCAAATGTTCAGCAAAGGCTGAGTACTGCTTTAAACATTTTAAATATAATTACGGCTGTGATGGATGATATATCATACCAGCAGACTATTAATGGCCCCACTCCAGTACTGCAAACAAATTCTTTTTCTTGAATAAAACAGTCTTCGTTGCGAAAATATTGCTTTAATGACCTGTTTCGCTTTGTGGAGCATCATCAGCATATCAATAAAAAGAAAAATGGAAGTAGTTAAGATATGCACCTATCATCTACAACTCTAATGAAATATGTAACGAAATTTTTACGGATCACGGACGACTGAGAGACATTCGTGTAACTATTATGCTGTGGAACAAGCACATATCCACATCGAGATAAACAAGACATGTGTCTAGCCAATGAACACGCACTGATAAGCAAACCCTAAAAAGGAAGAATAAATGACAGAGTGGTAAATCAATTTAAGTGTTAAAACACAAAACAATATTTCCGACACACTCATGACTACATGAGCAATCGTCATTTAGAGGAAAGACTACATAGCGGAAACTATGCAGTTTTTCATAGAAAATAGTGTTCAGCAAATTGAAGTTGATCCTACGGTAGGCTATGCAAAGGAAATTAAAGACTGCCTTGAAAGCTGCGGTAGTATTATTAGTCCTGATGGTTTACCGAAATTAAGGGCAGTGGACCCAGAAACGCCACCTTTTCATGCGCACATGAAGACCCACAAAAGGAACTTTCAGTTCCTCCGATTGTTAATGTTATTGGGAATCCTGATGAACCATCCTCTAAGTTCCTGCTACAGCTTTTACGCAGGTCATTTGTATATGAGGAAAATTATTTCCGTTTAAAATAGAAATGAGCTTTTCCGACTACACAAAGGTAAAAATTTCCCACCCGATTGTTGTCTGTTGTCACTCGGAGTTGAAAATCTTTTTACTAACGTTTCATTGGAAGACTCTATTGTCATCATTGAAGAGAGCCTCTTTAGACATGTCCGTTGATTACAGACAAAACTGAAGAAGCTATCTCGTTACTTAAACTGCTTACCTCATACAACTGCTCCATTTTTAATTAACAGTTTTGTAAATAAACTGACGGTTTAGCTACAGGGAATTGTTTAGCCGGTTCCCTTCCAAACATCTTCGTTAATTCCTTGGAACTAAAGGACTTTAAGGGGAATTATGCCTTACACGAAAAAATATCTTTTTATCAGAGGTAGATCAATTTGCAGTTGCAGTTAGAGGGCATCCTAATCTGGTTCGACATTGTCCGAGAACCCACAACTATTTAGTAACGCCGTTATCCATCGTTGTGTCACCTGCATCAAGAGAAGTTAAGTCGCCTTAGATCTGTGATCGACCGTCTTTGTAATGTTCCCCTCAGCAAACTATTTATTAGCAAAGTCAAAAACTTAAAATTTATTTCAATCATTAATGGATACAAGCGACAGAATTTGGATGATCTATAAAAGAAGAAAATGTCAGCACCCTATATCAACTTACGAGCAAGGCATGTCCCCAAATCAGAAATACGTTAAATTTTCATCCTTGGGAAAATTATCATAAGAGTTGGTTAAATCATTTAAAAATGTGATGCCCAAATAGCTTCCTCAGCCCAAAATAGAACTCAGTACAGATATATTCACAATTAGCAGCCTCATAAAGACAGATATGCTAGGTCTGGAGTTTAGAAACTGGAGTGTAACGTTTGTCAAAAATTTTACATAGGCTAGACCAGTTAACAAAACAAAAAGAACGCCACATACGGCGGCATTCAGCCTTTGCTCAGCATTTGAAGGCAACGGGCACCAACCATCTTGATTTTGCATTGTGTCCAACAGGGAAAGAAACTTTATCTTCTCACAGAATTGTAATTTGCCAAGCACGGATGAGCCATTCACGATCAACTGCTTAATGATCAGCTGATTATTAAATACCAGAAAGACTCTGATGGCATGGTGCTAGTTTTTAAAATATTAACTTAGCCATATTTTTGGCTTTGATTTTTCTATATTGAAATAGTTTTCCCCTGTACATTATTCTATGTATTTTTAGTTGAAGTGTTTCCTGCCACTTTTTATGCTGAAGCTCCCTTCACATATGTATTAGCCATTTAATCATGGGCCCTTGTTTTTGTGTATTTAACTGGTACTCCACTTGGGTAACCCCCATATTCTCTAACTGATGTCAGTTCTTTTATGGCTGCTTTATATGCTATAGTATATATTAATGTCATTTTTTTATTTTCTAGATTTTTTCGCATTAAATTTTTACATTTTAAATGTCTAACCTGGTTTTTATAATTTTAATTAATGTTTATGAAAGTAGAGGAACAAACTTCATACAAGCACATTTTGTTAGTGCCAGTTGCCTACATCAGGTCAGGTATGCAATCAGGGGCAAAGCCATTGTTCTCCTTTTATTGACAGGTTTTTAAGCTATTGTTCTGCTAAAAGGATCCTTCTCTTTGATTGACAGGTACTTAAAATATTGCTCCCCCCCCCCCTCTCCCCCCCCCCCCCAGGAACCCTTCACCCCAACCCTTCCCCTCGCTGCTACAGACACACTTCCAGGTCTGAGTTATTGAAATAAAGCCTCTCACTCTTATCAATTTGATTGATTAAAATCGCTCAAAAGAGGAAAGGCCTCTGGACCTGATGGGATACCAGTTCAATTTTACACAGAGTACGCGAAGGAACTTGCCCCCCTTCTTGCAGCGGTGTACTGTAGGTCTCTAGAAGAGCGTAGCGTTCCAAAGGATTGGAAAAGGGCACAGGTCATCCCCGTTTTCAAGAAGGGACGTCGAGCAGATGTGCAGAACTATAGACCTATATCTATAACGTCGATCAGTTGTAGAATTTTGGAACACGTATTGTGTTCGAGTATAATGACTTTTCTGGAGACTAGAAATCTACTCTGTAGGAATCAGCATGGGTTTCGAAGAAGACGGTCATGTGAAACCCAGCTCGCGCTATTCGTCCACGAGACTCAGAGGGCCATAGACACGGGTTCACAGGTAGATGCCGTGTTTCTTGACTTCCGCAAGGCGTTCGATACAGTTCCCCACAGTCGTTTAATGAACAAAGTAAGAGCATATGGACTATCAGACCAATTGTGTGATTGGATTGAGGAGTTCCTAGATAACAGGACGCAGCATGTCATTCTCAATGGAGAGAAGTCTTCCGAAGTAAGAGTGATTTCAGGTGTGCCGCAGGGGAGTGTCATAGGACCGTTGCTATTCACAATATACATAAATTACCTTGTGGATGACATCGGAAGTTCACTGAGGCTTTTTGCAGATGATGCTGTGGTGTCTCGAGAGGTTGTAACAATGGAAAATTGTACAGAAATGCAGGAGGATCTGCAGCGAATTGACGCATGGTGCAGGGAATGGCAATTGAATCTCAATGTAGACAAGTGTAATGTGCTGCGAATACACAGAAAGATAGATCCTTTATCATTTAGCTACAAAATAGCAGGTCAGCAACTGGAAGCAGTTAATACCATAAATTATCTGGGAGTACGCATTAGGAGTGATTTAAAATGGAATGATCATATAATGTTGATCGTCGGTAAAGCAGATGCCAGACTGAGATTCATTGGAAGAATCCTTAGGAAATGCAATCCGAAAACAAAGGAAGTAGGTTACAGTACGCTTGTTCGCCCACTGCTTGAATACTGCTCAGCAGTGTGGGATCCGTACCAGATAGGGTTGATAGAAGATCCAACGGAGAGCAGCGCGCTTCGTTACAGGATCATTTAGTAATCGCGAAAGCATTACGGAGATGATAGACAAACTCCAGTGGAAGACTCTGCAGGAGAGACGCTCAGTAGCTCGGTACGGGCTTTTGTCAAAGTTCCGAGAACATACCTTCACCAAAGAGTCAAGCAGTATATTACTCCCTCCTACGTACATCTCGCGAAGAGACCATGAGGATAAAATCAGAGAGATTAGAGCCCACACAGAGGCATACCGACAATTCTTCTTTCCACGAACAATACGAGACTGGAATAGAAGGGAGAACCGATAGAGGTACTCAAGGTACCCTCCGCCACACACCGTCAGGTGGCTTGCGGAGTATGGATGTAGATGTAGATGTAGAATTCAATTGATCAATTAATTAATCCAACCCCCTCCTGCTCCCCTCCCCTCCCCACCCCCAGAAAATGGTGGGAAGTTTAAAT
Organism: Schistocerca piceifrons; assembly: GCF_021461385.2. Taxonomy (NCBI): domain Eukaryota; kingdom Metazoa; phylum Arthropoda; class Insecta; order Orthoptera; family Acrididae; genus Schistocerca; species Schistocerca piceifrons. The sequence continues at coordinate 8,320,921 of NC_060149.1, forward strand.
TCCATCAGGACAATGCAACACACCATGGCTACCTCTACAAAAGTAATAAAATAGTGGGAAAATAGGTAACTTAGGCTACTTCCACTAACCTGTCATCCGACCACCACCTCTTCCAAGGAATTGGTGGGAAAAGGACTCAGCCTGTGCTGTACAAAAATCTTAATTTTGCATCCAGTCCTTATTTAAACAATTAGAGGCAGTACCACCACCAAGTGTGCTCACCAAAAGGTCCAGAGTCCAACTGACCTAGTACACAGTACTGCCACATGAGGTCACCGTAGCCCCTCGTGACGCTACCATACGATAGCTGGAGGCAGCCAGTTCCAGGCATCTAGTGGCAAAACGGTGACGCTACACGGTAGTGTTAACGTAAAATAACGTCGAAAGAAGGTAGCAGGGAATGGAGACAGCCAGTGAGAGGCATCTAGTGCCTTAAAAAAGAAATGGTACTGCTAGCCTTACCCGGGGGCAGTAATCCCCATTTGAAAATATAAGTAGTGTGTAAGGAAAATATATAATAAGTAAACGAATAAAAATACTAATTAAGCTGTACTGATTGAAGAGGGATAGTTAAACGTAAATAGACTATAAGTAAATGAACCAGTAACTTCACAAGAATAACAAGAGGAGTTTCTTCCCCCTCCCCCAAAGTTACACAGATGGAACAGCGTAGCCAGCAGGAAGGCAAAAGAACAATGATCAGTGTCAAGTCGAGGTGGCTCACAGCAGCAGAAGTTTCGCACGTGAACTGGCGAGGCCTAAGTATGCAGTGCACTAACTTTGGTTAATTATTATAAATGACAGCGCTGAGAAGACGTCGTGTGGAGTGGAGCACTGGCATATACATGTTAAAAAGGGTTGCAGAACGAGGAGAAGTATATTTCTCTGATAATGGCGTTATTGTGCAATACGGCAATGACGATGGCAACCACGGCTTTGGACTCCTCTGTGGAATATACAGAGGCAACGGTAATGAAGAAAGGTGTTAAGTGCGCTGTGTTGGGCCAAGCTCGTGAATGTAAGACGCTCCCAGCACCGTGAGCGATTGTAAGTGCGAAACCGCGCCTAAGAACAAAGACCAAAAACAAATAAAGAAGTATTTGTTTTTCCAGTGTAAAAGAAGTGTATATATATATATATATATATATATATATATATATATATATATATATACACACACTCCTGGAAATGGAAAAAAGAACACATTGACACCGGTGTGTCAGACCCACCATACTTGCTCCGGACACTGCGAGAGGGCTGTACAAGCAATGATCACACGCACGGCACAGCGGACACACCAGGAACCGCGGTGTTGGCCGTCGAATGGCGCTAGCTGCGCAGCATTTGTGCACCGCCGCCGTCAGTGTCAGCCAGTTTGCCGTGGCATACGGAGCTCCATCGCAGTCTTTAACACTGGTAGCATGACGCGACAGCGTGGACGTGAACCGTATGTGCAGTTGACGGACTTTGAGCGAGGGCGTATAGTAGGCATGCGGGAGGCCGGGTGGACGTACCGCCGAATTGCTCAACACGTGGGGCGTGAGGTCTCCACAGTACATCGATGTTGTCGCCAGTGGTCGGCGGAAGGTGCACGTGCCCGTCGACCTGGGACCGGACCACAGCGACGCACGGATGCACGCCAAGACCGTAGGATCCTACGCAGTGCCGTAGGGGACCGCACCGCCACTTCCCAGCAAATTAAGGACACTGTTGCTCCTGGGGTATCGGCGAGGACCATTCGCAACCGTCTCCATGAAGCTGGGCTACGGTCCCACACACCGTTAGGCCGTCTTCCGCTCACGCGCCAACATCGTGCAGCCCGCCTCCAGTGGTGTCGCGACAGGCGTGAATGGAGGGACGAATGGAGACGTGTCGTCTTCAGCGATGAGAGTCGCTTCTGCCTTGGTGCCAATGATGGTCGTATGCGTGTTTGGCGCCGTGCAGGTGAGCGCCACAATCAGGACTGCATATGACCGAGGCACACAGGGCCAACACCCGGCATCATGGTGTGGGGAGCGATCTCCTACACTGGCCGTACACCACTGGTGATCGTCGAGGAGACACTGAATAGCGCACGGTACATCCAAACCGTCATCGAACCCATCGTTCTACCATTGCTAGACCGGCAAGGGAACTTGCTGTTCCAACAGGACCATGCACGTCCGCATGTATCCCGTGCCACCCAACGTGCTCTAGAAGGTGTAAGTCAACTACCCTGGCCAGCAAGATCTCCGGATCTGTCCCCCATTGAGCATGTTTGGGACTGGATGAAGCGTCGTCTCACGCGGTCTGCACGTCCAGCACGAACGCTGGTCCAACTGAGGCGCCAGGTGGAAATGGCATGGCAAGCCGTTCCACAGGACTACATCCAGCATCTCTACGATCGTCTCCATGGGAGAATAGCAGCCTGCATTGCTGCGAAAGGTGGATATACACTGTACTAGTGCCGACATTGTGCATGCTCTGTTGCCTGTGTCTATGTGCCTGTGGTTCTGTCAGTGTGATCATGTGATGTATCTGACCCCAGGAATGTGTCAATAAAGTTTCCCCTTCCTGGGACAATGAATTCACGGTGTTCTTATTTCAATTTCCAGGAGTGTATATAGTGCTACGAGTGAAAGAGTATTAAATCAGTGCTTACCCCAAGTAGTGGTCCCAGTGAATGTTAATTTGAGTGTTAACCTGAGTCCTTCAGCACCTGGTACATGGCTTGGGTACAAGTCATGGAGTACACAAGAGGTCGACAGGAGCATCGGTAGTCGCACTGAGGCTGAGAATTTCGCTGGTGATAGTTACTCAGAATTGACAACTGTGCATGTCACCGAGCTGGAGAGATCAGAAGACACTACAAGGTACTGTACTTGCAAGTTCCGGATGCTACGCTGTGGGTGAAAATGAGTGAGCAGAGTAACTGCGTGAAAGTTTCAAGTGGCCCAGATTGATGGATTAAGGATAATTGCCGTGATTAAATCCAGAAAGATCACCACAGTTTAGTAACCTTATCAGTAGTTATCGTAAAGATATTAGTAGATTATTAGATGTAACATTCTAGTAATAATCCTTGTGTTGTGTAAGGGAAAGGTGTGTGACGGGATAGAAAAAGCGAGGGTCCTTACTGAATGACATGTGTGTCTGGATAAGGAAAGATAAATGAAACAGAATACCTCAAAGGGAATCAACCCGAAAGTTACTGTGTGAAGTTTTGCCGATTGTTCCCCATTATAAAATTCCTGTATAATGTAAACAGAGCGTGAGGAGTGTCAACTACAGGCGCCAGGAAGTGGGTCGTGGAGGGCAATCTTTGAGGCAGGTGTGCAGACGGGCCAAACAAAGTGTGATGGAAGAATCCTGGGGAGGGCACGACTGCCACACCCTCATGTGATGTAATCCAAGATGGCGGTCTGGAGGGGGGGAAATGGTGGGAAAAGGGCTCAGCCTGTGCTGGGCTGCTGGAGAGAGGAATGACTGTACTTTATTTATTTTGGAAAAATTCATTTTTGGATGGATTTGACATAGTATATTTATTACACTGATACAAAACACTCGCCCTGAAGTGCTTGGGGTCGCAATACACAGCCCACAGACCTGCATACTACTCACTAATAATGCAGTACACAGAAGTGCAGACACGAAAACAACTCGTAAATTATCAAAATAACACATGTAAAACAACCTACAGACATGCACACTACTCCTAAATCACCAAAATAACGCAGTACACAGATATACAGACACGCAAACAATTCGTAAACTATCTAAATAAAGCATTACAGAGCATACAGACCTGCAAACTAATCATAAATTGTCGAAATGACGCATTGTACAGCCTACAGACAAGCTTACAACGCTTAAACAGCCGAATACTGCTTTATTCAAGAATTACAACGGGTGTTCAAAACGTTTTGCACAGACGTCACCAATTTTTTTTTATTTTTTGCAGGAGGAGAATGAAATTTTTTGTGAACATACTTGGAACATTTAGCTATACATTGAGCCTACTCAATGTAGCCTCCATCAGCTGTGACGCATCTGGCCGAACGTTCTTTCCATGATGTAAATGCACTTTGGTAAAATTATGGTGACTGACTTTTACACCATCGCCTGACACAGGAAATAAGGTCTATTTCACTATCAAATGTTTTACCTCGCAGGTGGGCCTTCAGACGACCAAAGAGGTAAAAATGAGACGGAACCAGTTCCGGACTGTAGGGAGGATGAGGAACAATTTTCCAACCCATTTTCCTGATTTTCTCCTGCGTCATAAGGGGTGCATGGTGTTTGGCATTGTCGTGGTGCAGTCTGATGAGCTGACCCTGAAGCTGTGATCTGTGGGTCTTGATGGCACGTCGCAGCTTGACCAGTGACAAGCAGTAACGGTTGCGGTTAATTGTAGAGCCCAGGTTCCAAAAAGTCAATGAAAATGACACCACACTGATCCCATAAGAAGGAGGCCATCACCTTTCGGCCTTCTGTTGTGAAAGTCTTGGTTTCTTCTTACAAGGGGAACCCGAATGACACCACACCATGTATTGGGGTTTGCTCTCATGTTCGAACAAAAACAATCATGTTCCATCCAACCATGTTCCATCCTGGGTAGTGGCGTAGTCAAAACACTGTTTTCACTCTTCAGTAAAGGTCTTCATGTGACCCTCGCACACGTTCTTCCTCGTCGTTTTCATTTCTCTTGTCAATAATCTAGGCACGCAACGTGCACAGATTTTTCTGTACCCTAGTGACTGTACCTGTGATACCACACTACCCAATGACAAACGAGTCATTTCAGCAAGCTGTCACAGTGGTCTCCTTATTCACGTCACTCACTGCCGTCGATAGTCCATCGCATCGTGGATTGTCCAGCAGAGAGAAATCACCTTCTTTAAACCTCTGCAAGCAGCGCTGGATACTACTGCGTCCTTCCCATAGACAGGGAGCAACTTCCTGTGAAGCGATGTGGCAGAGTTATCGCCGGTCTTGAAGAGGAGCTGCATCACCGTCCGTTGTCGCAACCTGGCATTTTCTTCGCGGTCCATAATGGCTCACCTGTAAATAAAAGAAAATACTTTTATATATCAACTTATAGCTAAAGGTTCCAAGAATGTTCACAAAAATTTCATTCTCCTCCTGAAAAAAATAAAAAATTAGAGACAACTGTGCAAAGCTTTTTGAACTCCCTTTGTATCTTTATATGGTTACTGTATCGGTCGGTCAGATGGAGTGGGAGATGTTTAACAAACAGAGTCGACTCGGATTTCAACCTAAAATACGTTGACCCCTTTCCATGCACCCCAAAATGGCCTGTAAAATAATCAGAAGGAAAGCAAGGTTTCTCAAGCCAAACAAAGGCACCTTTCGACATTTTCTGCTCGAAACTAATGTAGACATTTGTGCCATCGCCGAAACATGGTTAAAATCGAACGAATATCTCGCCGCTTCCAGGATATTCTGTCGTTAGAAAAGAGTAGATGACTGTTGCGGTGGCGCTACGTTATTGGTAGAACAAGCTGTTCACTCTTCCATTGTCAATACTGACACTCAGCATGACACAGTAGTAAAGGTGAGTATCCGTCTACGGATCAAGGACTTAATTTGGTCTCAGCATACAAAGCACATGACGACAGACTTTCCAAACAACAGTTAACAACAATTATTAATATCGGAAAACTCCTTCTGCTACTAGGTGACTTTAACGGCCACCATACACTGTCGGGGCCGCTGAAATGCTAACGAAATGGGAAAAAATACTAGTGACATTCAGAAGTCGTTATAGTATTAAATGATGGCGCACTAACACAAATAGTCCAACCAGATGAAGTTCCGACGGCAGCAGACTTGATCGTTGTATCCCCTGCACCGTCTACGGGAATATCATATGAAGTGATACCGGATACTTCAGATTCGGGTCATAATAAGCGCAAAACCTAGGGATTCTCCAAACACGGAATCAGCCGAAAGTGGAGCGCAAACAAAGCCACTTGGAACCTATACGAAACACTGCTGGAACAAAAACGAGGATCGATTTTTGAGCTGAGATTCTCGAAAGAGATAATGGGGTCTCGGTATCGCGTATCAGTGAAGCAGCGAAAGTCTCGAAATCTCAAACAGAACATAAGTGGATCACTCATAGGACATCACACTGTTGGTGGAATACAGAATGTACAGCTGTCCTCAAGGAACGAACGGAAGCATTAAGAAAATGCAAAAGTCTCTCCAAAGATTCAAATTTTATTGCTTTTAAGAAAGCACAGGCTACCGCCAAAAGATTATTCAAGTACAAAATAGGAAAATTGTCGCGAAATTTCTTCACTGCAATCTGCAAAGAAACATAATTAACCAGGTCTGGGAATGAACTTAGCAATACAAGAAACGGTCTGGCAATGCGCATGCACAAAATTCCATCGTCCGACGAATTTCTAGAATCTTGCTTGTGTATGACAGCCCTACCTGGCGCAGGGGACAAGGGAGGCGAGATGGAGTATTGACAACAGTGTAACTAAATAACACTTCTCCCTGGAAGAACTCCAGATTGCGCTTCCCCAAGGGAAGAGTACTGCACCTGGCCCGGATTATATTGGCCATCCAGTGCTAAGATACTTCCCACACTGAGAGAAACAGCCTTTACTGCTCAAAATTTACAGTACGATATGGGCATAAAAGATCAAAATCGACTCGCTGAAAACATGTTTGTCGTCCCCATCCACAAATCGGGAAAAAGGTGTAATAAACTCGAGTGTTATAGGTCTACCTTCCTACTGCCGTATCGGCGAAGGTAATGGAAAGGATTATCAAGCGGCGATTAGAATAGTGGTGTCGAAACAAGAAAATATTGCTGATAAAACAACTTGAGTTTCGAAAAGGAAAAGGGGCAGCTGAAATTCTTTTATGGTTACTTACTGATTGGTTGGTTGGTTGGTTGGTTGTTTGGGGAAGGAGACCAGACAGCGTGGTCATCGGTCTCATCGGATTAGGGAAGGATGGGGAAGGAAGTCGGCCGTGCCCTTTTAGAGGAACCATCCCAGCATTTGCCTGGAGTGATTTAGGGAAACCACGGAAAACCTAAATCAGGATGGCCGGACCCGGGTTACTTACTGACATACAATTTATGTGTCTTAGTACTGGGGTTTCCGGATCCGTTAAACAGGTCAGGAGTACGTTACACGCAAGAGGCGGCTACACGGGTAACAGGGGCTGTGTGACGTGGACTGGACTGTTTCTTAGGTTAGAGTGTCTCTGGGAAACACATGAAGGGTTTCAGCCGCAAAGGGTGCAGGTCCAATACAGCAAGAACGTAGGTCTAGGAACCATCGGTAGGCCCTATAACAGTCGTAAATTTTCGTAGGTGTGTTGGGAAAATACCAGAGCTCCAAGCGCTAATAGAAAGCACTGATGCTCAAATCGTTAGAAGCACTGAAAGCTGGACAAAACCGGAGATAAGTTCAGCCCAAATTTTTGCGGAGGACGTAACGGTGTTCAGAAAGGAACACACATAGTTGGCTGTGGCGTGATTTTTGCTGTTAGAAGCAGTTTATTTTGTAGCGAAATTAAAGTAGATAGTTCTACATCTACATCCATACTCCGCAAGCCACCTGACGGTGTGTGGCGGAGGGAGTCCTTTGCTGTCTCTGACAAAATTACAGTGTCATCGGCGAACCTCAACGTTTTTATTTCTTCTCCATGGACTTTAATACCTACTCCGAAGTTTTCTTTTGTTTCCTTTACTGCTTGCTCAATATACAGATTGAATAACATCGGGCACAGGCTACAACCCTGTCTCACTCCCTTCCCAACCGCAGCTTCCATTTCCATGCCCCTCGACTCTTATGACTGCCATCTGTTTTCTGCACAAATTGTAAATAGCTTTTCGCTCCCTGTATTTTACCCCTGCCACCTTTAGAATTTGAAAGAGAGTATTCCAGTCAACATTGTCAAAAGCTTTCTCTAAGTCTACAAATTCCAGAAATGTAGGTTTGCCTTTCCTTAATCTAGCTTCTAAGATACGTCGTAGGGTCAGTATTGCCTCACGTGTTCCAACATTTCTGCGGAATCCAAACTGATCTTCGCCGAGGTCGGCTTCTACCAGTTTTTCCTTTCGTCTGTAAAGAATTCGCGTTAGTATTTTGCAGCTGTGACTTATTAAACTGATAGTTGGTTAATTTTCACATCTGTCAACACCTGCTTTCTTTGTTCCCGTGAGTTAGTACGGGTAGAAGTCATTCTTGGCAACTGGAATAAGATAATAACTGAATCCTTTTAACGACATCCAAACTCAGATGATAAAATTGCTGAAACGTTCAAAGGAAACTTGCGCCTAATTTCAAAAACGTACCCGACTCATACAATTATATAGTTGGTGGTGATTTTAACTTATCCTCGACATGTTGGCGAAAATACAAGTTTAAGTCAGGAGGTATGCATAAAAAATCATCTGAAATTGTGCTAAACGCATTCCATGAAAACTATTTCCAGCAGTTAGTTTATGAGTCCTCTCAAACACTAAACGTTTGTGGGAACACACTTGACCCCTTACCTACGAATATTCCTGAGCCAACCACGAGCATCAAAACGGGCACAGGGATCAGTGAACACATCATCCAAAAAATAATCGAAATTATATCTATTCAAAAAATCAGACAAAATTCATTTGACGCCTTCCTGAGAAACAATCTCCGCTTCTTCCAAATTAGCACTATAAGTGTAGACCAGATACAAGGAAATAGTATCGACGGCATACCAAATAAATTAACAAACGACGGAGAACATCTCACGTGGAACACAAAACGGGTCAGAATATTGTTGCAGAAACAACGAAACAAGCATGCCAAATTTAAACGAACACAAAATCCCCAAGATCGGCGATCTTTTACAGAAGCTCGAATTTTAGCGCGTTGTTCAATGCGGAGATGCTTATAATAGTTTCCAAAACGAAACTTTGTCTCGAAACCTGACCGAAAATGCAAAGAGATTCTGGTCGTATGTAAAGTATGCTAGCGGCAAGACACAGTCAATGCCTTCTCTGTGCCGACCTTTGTGGCCGAGCGGTTCTAGGCGCTTCAGCCTGGAAACGCGCGACCGATATGGTCGCAGGTCCGAATCCTGCCTCGGGCATGGGTGTGTGTGATGTCCTTAGGTTAGTTAGGTTTAAGTAGTTCTAAGTTCTAGGGGACTGATGACCTCAAATGTTAAGTCCCATAGTGCTCAGAGACATTTGAACCATTTGAGCCTTCTCTGCGCGATAACAGTGGAAATACTACCGATGACTGTGCTGCTGAACTAGAGTTTCTAAACACAAACTTCCGAGATTACTTCACCAAAGAAGGCGAAAACAGCTGACAACGGGAGTAACTTAGAAGCAGATATCCTCGGAGTAGTGAAGCATCTTAAATCACTTAATTAAGGCCAGTCTTCTGGTCAAGACTGTATACCCGTTAGGTTCCGTTCAGAGTATGTTGATACAATAGCTTTATACTTAACCATCACATACGACCGATTGCTCGACAAAAGATCCGTACCCGAAAACTGGAAAATTACACAGTTCACACCAATATTCAAGAAAGTCAATAGGAGTAATCCATCAAATTATAGGCCCATATCATTAAAATGCATATGTATCAATATTTTGGAACATATATTCTGTTCGAATGTTATGACTTACCTCGCAGAGAACGTCGTTTGACACAATCAATACGGATTTAGAAAACATCGTTCTTGTGAAACGCAACTAGCTCTTTACTCACATGATGTGACGAGTGCTATGGACAAGGGATTGCAAATTGATCCCGTATTCCGAGATTTCCAGAAAACTTTTGACGCTTGTAATCAAATTGCGTGCTTATGGAATATCGTGTCTGTTATGCGACTGCATTCGTGTTTCCCTGCCAGAAAGGTCACAGTTCATATAATAACGTATAATGCTGCAAGTTAGCGCTAAGTATAACGTCCTCACATCTAACGTTACCCTCTAGAAGGAATTTAGAAGTTGACCGTGTGTTTCCCTAATGGACAGAGGGTATCAAGCATGAATTTCGTATAAATAACAATTAGTAGAAAGACTGAAACACTTTAATTTTGTAAGTAATGAAAGTAGCAAAGTTCACGTAAACAAAATACTAAACGGTCGCCAGCCTAATTAGGCATAATACTTTGAAACATTAAGTTTAAAGCAAAATAAACATGGATTGCTAAAGAGACTTCCAGTAATGCTCCTTTTAAACAGTGTAATGGAAACATACAACTAACGAACGAACTACGTAGTGGTTAGCAGTAGATAGTTTTTTACACAAACCAGCAAACGTACAGAACTAAATAATACTCCACTCATAGTAATAAAAGTTACTATTGCAATCATTAATTAATTCAGTAATAATTCAACATTAAGATGTTACCAAAGACATACTGCACTGAAATTTGGTATGGAAAGAGTTCTAATTTCAGCTAACACATACATATCACAAATGACATTAAATAATTAGTTTGACTTTCTCATACTGGAAAAGAATATAGTGGGGTCCCATAAACTGTCATTTACTCTATAGGTAAATTCTGTAACTATTTCAGAGACAATTGCATTACGCTAATGTGGATTTCTAACCCCACTTGAATTTGTTTATATTTCAACACTATATCGCAATGTACTCAATTAATATTTTCAAATGGAACTTCAGAAATTAGTTCCTAGTAATAGTAACAACAAACTTAAGTTTCATGAAAGTTCAAATTATGTGACTCTTTCATTGTCTTTGAAGCAGGTGGTTTAACTAGCATCATTTATACATTTTATCACTGAAACTTTGGCACATTCACAGGAGAAACAAATTACCGATTATTCAGAAACGGGATACTCGGTCTTTAGCACGTTTAGGATAGGACCCTGCATAGGTTTCATGAACAGGGCAATTTCAAAGATCAAACACATATTTTAATCACTGAAATTATTATTGAAAATACACACACTAATGCACTGGTCCATACTAAAATATATATCTGATTTCCCGAAGTCAGCGGGGCAGTGGTGCATTAGTGGTGGCAAGCACGTGGCGGCTGTCTGGTCTCACCTCTTGCAGTTTAAGGCTCTTTTCAGATTTCTTCTTGACGGCGTAATAATCATTTCAGAGCCATTCCATAACACAAGAGCAACATATTACAGCCGAAATCACATCCGAGGCGATTTCAACATAAATCGGCTTGTGAATGCCTCATGTGGCACCTACGGTGGTGACTGTACAATTGCTGACCACTGACTGCATAATATTCTCTCTCTCTCTTGCTGCCCAGATCGACCGCCAAATTCGCCTTTTCCCGCACACCAAGCCCCTTCCCCAGCGGAGGGGGTTGCCTACACCTTTTGCTTTATATAATACGACTTCCCTAAGTATGAACCAGTATTCGAAGTACAATTTCTCTTCTACGAGCATACATATTTTATAAAGATTCATTGTTTTTAAACATTATTAAATCTTTACAATATATACATCATAAACCTCCACTTTCCCTCTGACAATTCAAAGATTTTAACTAGTACAGAGCAATCACTTCATAGTTACATACATATATTAACACTGCATAAACTGCTTACAATTGATAATGGTGTTACATATGCTCCATGTTTCATTGAGGTTTGGTTGGTTGGTTGATTGTTTGGGGAAGGAGACCAGACAGCGTGGTCATCGGTCTCATCGGATTAGGGAAGGATGGGGAAGGAAGTCGGCTGTGCCCTTTCAGAGGAACCATCCCGACATTTGCCTGGAGTGATTTAGGGAAATCACGGAAAACCTAAATCAGGATGGCCGGACACGGGATTGAACCGTCATCCTCCCGAATGCGAGTCCAGTGTCTAACCACTGCGCCACCTCACTCGGTCCATTGAGGTTTCCCAACAGGGATACATCAGTGAAACACCAACAACGCCTAATAGGTGTCGAGCAGTCAAAAAAAAAGAAATTAAACCATCCAATGAGAGTTGGGTATAAAAAATCAAAGAACACACTAAAGCACTCTAAATTTTATACACATCGGCATTAAACAAGACATAAGCATCCATATTCAGTTGTATATACATACGATAATTCACTCTCATTTTACGAAACAATAAGTTTACCAGTATACAAGATTTCCTGCACCAATAAGGAAATTGTATAGCATTCTTTAAACATTCAAGGAAATGTAGCTTTACATGTATAACTACATACATAACAATGGCACAAGACATTTTACACTGTACACTTCATACAACCATTTGGAGTTATTTACCAAGAAAATTTTCAATGCTGCTCCTAATAACAGCAGTCCATTCTTGATTAATTACACAGACATACAAACACATTTACATTGGGCCTAGCATTATTTTCTCACTGCCCTTATTTTGAAAGAGACAGTCCATTTTAGATAAACACAATAAAACATACATAACATCAAATTAAGGCAATAATCAAATTATTTAGCTGCGTGCAATAGTATCTGGTAGTTTATTTTTCCAAACACATCAGTTTATCATACACTAAGCAACCGACTGTCCTTCACTGATGTATGGCAGTCCATGACTAACACATACGTTCTTGCCCCGAACTGGCAAGTCATTATTGCTGCCCGTTTTGTGTTGAAGACATTTTTTTTCATTTTCTTTGTCATTGCTTGCCTGCCCAGTAACATATTTGGCAGTCCATTTAGTCATACAACAACATTCCCTTACTGCAGTTCTTATACACGTCATAGCCAGGAACTTACACATGTAGTACATCTCATTTTGTTTTATAGAATCTGAAACTTACAGAGAGGTATTAGAAATTTGGCATCAGAAAAGTTCTTCCCAACACGATAACATTTGATAACACAACATCATGAATAAGAACATATATGCTTTGAAACTAAGGTCAGAACATCTGCCAACAAAGAGAGGTGCATCTGGTATTAGAACAACTATACTGACAAACGACTTCAAGCTCGAAATTCACACTGATTGGAGATTATTCCAGTATAGAGTTGATTTTGTACCGGTAGAAGACAGCGCATTTGTGAGGAAAGTGTTGTTAAGAGTTCACAAGGAAAAAAGCTTGGAGTTTTCATATTTCATTACCATGATTCTTCAGAAATAAACCAGTATACACTAGGAAAATCAAATTATATTTTTTTCTTCACCACTTACTGCGATAGGGAAAAAGGAAAGATGATAGCTGAAATTCTGAATGATGAAGAGTTAGGTTGGCAATACGAAACGAAAAGGAAACAATATTGCCAACAACTCAGGATGCCTGGTACTCATCAAACACCTGACATCGCAAAGAACGTGCATCCCCTTAGGCTAGGCGCAAATTGAGACGCGTATAGCGCGTGTGGCGCGACGCAGCGCAGTGCGCGTTTTTGTAACATCCCAGGTTCAAATGGGACCGCGCAAATTGCGACTCGACGAGACTGGGACGCGACACGCGCCTGCGCCAGGTCGCACGGCGTTGTGGTTGAGGCACAGTTTATCGCGCCGCGCGTCGCGCTTGCCTCGCTAGCATCGTGGGAAATTTGAAGAGGGGAGCGGAAAAGTAGCCCAGCCATATGCTCACATCGGAACGGCGCATATCAGCAGTGGTAGTATTGCCAATACGATAAATTTTGCCTTACTGTGTACTGAATTTTATTGCCTTTGGGTAGTGTTTCGTTTTTCGCCATTTAAACGCTCCAGCTTTCTTTGTTAGCACGTTATACTTTTCTGTTATTTATATCTGCATAGTTTTGTTTTGTTTTTCTTCTGTCAAGAAAAGTGTATACTTCAGTAACTGATGAGCCATTGGCCGCTGGAATTGCACCATATGCCTCCGTCATGTTTTCAGATCGCAAGAAGGGACAGAGGGTAGTGTAAAAGGAAGCAAGGAATATTATAAAATCATGTGATTAAGAATCAAGGCAGGAAAGTAAAGCAAGGTTATATTCTCGCTGCCTAGTAAGCTAGCGTATCTGTACGATCTGTTACAAAAATTTAGAAAGGGATAATCTCCACAGGTGTAATCCCTTTGTTCTTGTGGTAAAAAGCGTTCAAGATCTGAAGTATAGAAGTTTCACTGTGATTACTCTGATATGTATGTAATAATGTAATACGACACACTGTACTACATGCTTGTGAACAACATATTTCCACTGCAAGCTAGAAAGGGTCGAAAAGCAGTCACAAATAACAATGTTTTAATTGGTTCGCCGTGATGAGAAAAAGCATTTCAATTGTCGCATGGACATTGTCAGCATTAATGAACTAATTATACAACAACAGGCTACATAAATGTAGAAATTGGTCGGTATTATTACGAAAGTAGGAATATCCTATAAGTGTGTAATGATTAGATATATTTAATTTGTTGAAATGTGCTGCTGACAAAGGCAGATCTACTTTCATGACAATGTTTTTCGAACTCCATCTCACAAGGCACACATAGCTAACTTGTGCATTCCTGTCGCGCGCATTATCCTTCGCTGCTGACAATGCACTGACCATTGTGTTGTGCGACAGATCAATTGCTTATTTTTCTCAATAACAACTATTTTATTCGCGATCGCGCATTGTCAGTTTGGCAAGCCCTAGGTGAGTAAACAGTATCTGGCATGTGCCTATCATTGCGCCTGAAGGAACGCTCGTCATTATTTTAATACTGCTCAGATCAAGAGAAGGAATAAAATCCTTTGGTAAGTTTCCATTCCCGTCGCTCAGTGTTAAAAATACGATGGGTTACGGGGATTCCACCAAAATTCCAACAGAATTGCCAATCTGTTTTTGTGTGAGTTGTTAACCTTTTCGCATTCGAAGAAGCATCACCATTTATGAGTAAAGGCCACATTTCTCTTGGTGACTGGTTTAACTGTACTTTCTTTGTCACAGTGTAATTTGCCAAGCTCATCTCACAGCAGCTATTGAGACAGAATTCCGAAACGTAGGGATCTACAATGGGTGGAAATTGTAAAGTCTCTTCAGTTACACTTTTACTTTTACAGTTTAGCAGGATTTCTTCAGGTGTGTGTAGTTTCGTGATCGTGGGTATTCATTATATTTGCAATAAATTTGCTCCAGGGCTTATGATTATACAGGCAGTCAGTTGTTCTTTACTGATAAATCATCTATATCTGGTGGCTCCTTTGGTCTACTACGTTTTACATTTTTCACTATCCTATTCAATTCTTGCCATCGTATAGTATCGTTTGATGGCTCCTTTGGGTTTGAAACTTCAAAGTCTTTTACTACTGTAATCAAATATTGCCCCAGCATTGTATTATCTGGAGGCTCTTTCTTTTCCGGTTCAGTCTCTACCGCCGGATTCTGCTTTGAAAAAACTTCGTTTAGTCAGTACCCCACTTTTCAGTCAAGAGTCTTTTAAATAAACAGGAACATATTCATATTTTTTGTGCTGCAATAGGAGCACTTTTCCGCTGGTATTACAGTACACAGACGACGTATGCATGCATACTGAAGACAGTACTCTTCAGTCTTGTGGTCTGAAAATGAACACCACTCTCATACATCTGTAAGAATGGTGTCAGGAAGTGGCCTCGAAATATCTGTTATCAAGTCCTGTTCTAATGATCTTTACTCGACCAAGGATCCCACTTCCCGAAGCAATGCAACTAGGAGAACATAATTTTCCAACTGCGAAAACGACACAATATCTTCTGACGATTATAGATGATAAACTAATATGGGATCATTAATTCCGACATATCATTAATAGATCTGAAAAAGCATGGAATCTCATAAGAGCTACGACTGTAGTACAGTGGAGCTCTGATCGGCGGACTTCATGCCGATCACTAATAATGACACACTTTGATTATGGACACATGTTTTATGGAATAGCGTCACCACAGCACACTCCAAAACTTGACACTTAGCATTACAAAGCCTTGCGTAAGTTTAGTGGAGCATTTATGTCAACCCCAAACAACTCATTACTGGTTGAAGCAAATGACTCACTGTTAAAGCTTCAATAAATTTCTCCTGCGGCTCTATTTCTATGAATATAGAAGCCTCGACAACGAAAAAACAAAAAGGAACGGGAATTAAGATCCTGCTGCGTTCGGAAGATATTGGATAAATACGCAACTTTCACCCATAGCGGCTGAATATATGGCGAGGCAGGCATTAGTGCACAAGTGGAATTCCTGTCCCACTATAACCATGCGTACGTGGTGTGCACAAATGGATCCAAGTCTAGTCGTGGCATTAGTAGTGACTATTCCGTACTCAGAAACAAACGACGAGGCCTATACAAGGTGGAACCACACCCAACTATTATGACAGTCGAGCTGATTGCCATTTTGCAAGCCCTCATATTCGCACAGACGACCACAGCAGACACAATAGTCATAATATCTGATAGTATGTCAGCCCTACAACTGGTTAGAACCGTCATAATCCCACAGTTACAGCAGTTATCAACGTTGTGTTTCGGATGCTGGGGAACCATCGCAACTCCGTGATGGTGTGAATTAAAGGCCACTCTGAGATACCTAGAAATGAACAAACAGAAGTCCTAGAAAAACTAGGATCTCTACATGAATCTATTAAATATGATAAATTCCCTCTCATAGATATGATCCCCATGCTCAGAAAGCGGTTGTCATCGGATTCGCAAGAGGACTGGTCAAGGAAATTTAAAATGAAAATCAGTTACTACACGCTAATTCATCATACGATTTCGAGAGTACCTTGGTATAATAAGATAAAGACAATGAGGAGCTTCACGACGGTTACAGCACGGCTGAAATTTAACCACTGGAATTGCAACGAACACCTCTACTTGCTCAGTCTAAGCGCCACACCTCTATGTGCTTGCGGAGAGAAGGAAGATCCAAATTAAATATTCCTACAATATCCTCGTAACGCGTATTACATAAACATACTTGCCACTAAACTCCGGGCTCCTGATCATCAGTTCCCAAGCAGACTCCAAACCTTGGTAGCATCCAACGATATTGTACGAGTTTGTCAACAGTGTCAACCTTCAGATATAGCTCCCGGCGCTGTTGATCTAATACACTTGGTAATTAGAATCCCAAGGGATGACCAAAGCACAATTAACTATCTTCCCACGTGTTTCTCAGCAAGATAGGGAACGTTCAGCCTACAAATGTATGTAACTATGTGCCTCATATATATTAATAAATGAAAAGCACCAGTTTGCTTTTGTTCTAAAATATTACTTTTATTGTTAACCGGTTTTCGGCTTAATAGGCCATCTTCAGACAATTACTGAGTATTATCACCAAAGATGTTAAATGTTAGAAAACAACGTTGGAAGAGAAGTAACACATCTAGACTGAAGTAGAAACATACAGTAAGTAACACCTTTGCAATGAAAAAGTAAAAACTGAACAGTACATAAATAACAATGGAGTAGACAGGAAAACCTTTAGCACAAAATAGGAAAAGCAAGCCTGCATAACAGTTTCTATTAATAAACAAAACTAATAAAATAAAATAAAATTAGTAGTAGACAAGGCTGCAGCAGGAGGTATGAAACATGGAGAGTGATACACAACCAATTAAAGAGACTACAGAATACATAAGGAACTTAAGCAATATCAATAAGATAAACAGAAATAAATAAAAGTAGGAAAATGGGGGTGTTTGAGGGAACCTACAGTTTGAGAGTGTGGTGGTACTGCATTTTAACGTTAACATTATAATTAAAGCAGTGGTTGTGTAACAGTTTTCATTAAATAAATGAGCAAAGTAAAATATAAACAGTATTTGATGAGACAACTACAAGGGGCGTTAAACATGGACAGTAATACAAGTGCCAGTTAAAAGAAAGCCTTAACTATTGAAACTACAGTCTATGTGGAATACAAAAACAACTTCAACAAAACAAAACAACTTAATGAATACAGGAAAATGGGAATATGTTGGAAGAGAGAGTGAGGGAAGTAATGAACAACAAAGATGATTATATGAAGTTTAGGAGAGGGGAAGTGCTGAGTTGTGTCTGGTCACTTAGGATGAGATCTGGACTGTGAGCAAGACGTTTGTTAATCTCCAGAACTTCTAGCAGGTTGAGTTTGTGGCCTTCGTTTGCTAAGTGAAGTACATGGGACACTGGCTAGTAGTTGTGACCCTCACTCAGTACATGCTTATCAAATGCAGAGTCTGAATTCTGCAACCTCCAGCTGCGTTCATGTTCAGCCAGCCTAGTTGATATGTCTCTGCCTGACTGACCAATGTAAAATTTGTCACAATCAGAACAGATGATTTTGTATACCCTACTGTTGGCTAATAACTGGATCTTGTCTTTGCTACAAAATACACACTGGGCTGTCGTGTTCCTGGCATAGTAGGAAAGCCTATACTTGCAGGATTTCAGTGCTTTGGCTACAATCTGTGATACCTGACCTAGAAGTGGTAGTGTACACCATTTCTTGCAGACAGTGGATGGAGACGCAGGTGGGGCATAGAGGAGGGGTATGATTTTCCGTTTTTGTTTTATTGTGCAAGATGTGGTCAATAAGAACTGGATTGTAACTACTGGCTGTGGCAATAAATTTTATTGTATCTAACTCTGCTTTAAAATCATCTCTGGACATGGGGATAGATATGAGACGATGTACCATTGAGTGGAAAGCTGCATGTTTGTGAGCTATGGGGTGTTGTGAGCAAGAAGGTATTACTGTGTTGTAGTTGTTGTTTTTCTGTAAATTTTGAAACAATGTGTATGTGTACTGATGTCAATGGTGAGATCTAAGAAGTTTATGGATTTGTTGCCTATCTCCATAGTGAACTGGATATTTTTATGTTAACTTTTTAGGTTTTTCAAGAATGTGTTGAGTTGTCTTGTACTACCAGTCCACATACACAGGACATCATCTACATATCTAAGCCAGTATTTGATATTTGCACTCAGAGGTTCTGTTTTTAGGAAATTTTGTTCAAAATGGTCCATAAATATTTCAGCCAACAGTGGACTAAGAGGGGAACCCATAGCTAAGCTATCTAATTGTTTATAAAGAGTCCCTTGGAACTGGAAATAGTTCTGTGCAAGCCATGTCTGTGTGGCCAGTCTCAAGTCATTCAATTCCGCAGAATTGACATTAGACTTGTGCATCAGCTTTGTCAGAATATCAATGCATTCTACTAATGGTATGTTAGAAAACAAACTGCTGACATCAAAGGATACTAATTTATCACTTTGTGAGACAGATATACCTGTTAACTTGTTTACTAGGTCCATGGAGTGTGAAATACCATGCTTTGGTTTGAATTTAGTCTTGCTTTTAATTAGGACATCCAGTTTACTGGCTAGTTTATAAGAAGGACCAGCGAATGATGATACAACTGGACGAATAGGAACATCTTGTTTATGCAGTTTAGGAAGCCCATAAATTCTAGGAGGCACTGGGTTCATATTAGTTGACAGTTTTGCTTCAAATTCAGAGAATATGCTTTTGCATGAATTGATTGCATATTTAACATCCTCTTTGAACAATTTAATAGGGTCTTTAGGAAGGACTTGGAAGCCTATGGTATTCGGGAAATCATTAACTTTATCCACATAATCACATTTGTTCAAAAGCACAATACTGTTGCATTTATCAGATTTTATGGCAAAGATACCTTGGTGTTGTAATTTCTGTTTTAAGGACTTAGATTAGATTAATACTAGTTCCATGGATCATGAATACGATATTTCGTAATGATGTGGAACGAGTCAAATTTTCCAATACATGACATAATTAAGTTAATTTAACAACATACTTAAGTTAATATAACAACTTTTTTATTTTTTTGTGTTTTGAGGGTGTGAAAGTCAATAGACTGTGGGATGTCAGACACAAATTTGGTTTCGTTCTTTAGTGCATTGGCAACTATATATTTTGCAGTGGTGCCTTTCGTTAGGGCATATTCAATATCAACTTCCATAACTTCTAGTTATTTTTCTGATGGAGGGTTCTTTTGGAGACAGAACCAAGTTCGATAAGTTAATTACGCGTTGCGAAAAATTTTGTTTGCAGTTTGAGGTTAGAGGTACACTCACCTTCCTAATCATAGATAATTTCTTGTTCTGCCGCAAAAATACGTCGTGAATAAAATCACTTTCACTTTGACGAACTTCTCGATCGAAAACGTCGAACTCGCAGCGGTGTAACTTAGACGTGATTGCCATATGTACCACTTTTAGATGTGTACACACGTTGTCAAGAACACTATACCATTTCTTCCTTTATCCACGTGTATCTTGTGACGTCAACGGCTTTGTTTGCAGCGGCGATGTTCCTCTTGACTTTATGGAGACGTATTTTGGCGTAATTTTGCGTTGCAAACACTGTTTGTGTTAGCCAACAGTGGGGTGTACAAAATCATCTGTTCTGATTGTGACGAATTTTACATTGGTCAGTCAGGCAGAGACATATCAGCTAGGCTGGCTGAACATGATCGCAGCTGGAAGTTGCAAAATTCAGCCTCAGCATTTGCCGAGCATGTACTGAGTGAGGGTCACAACTACCAACCAGTGTCCCATGTACTTCACTTAGCAAACAAAAGCCGTAAACTCAACCTGCTGGAAGCCCTGGAAATTAACAAACATCTTGCCTACAGTCCAGATCTCATCCTAAATAACCAGACACAACTCAACACTTCCCCTCTACTAAAATTCATATAATCATCTTTGTTGTTCATTACTTCCCTCACTCTCTCTTCCAACATATTCCCATTTTCCTGTATTCATTAAGTTGTTTTGTTTTGTTGAAGTTTTCTTTCTATTCCACATAGACTGTAGTTTCAATAGTTAAGGCTTTCTTTTAATTGGTACTTGTATTACTGTCCATGTTTAACACCCCTTGTAGTTGTCTCATCAAATTCTGTTTATATTTTACTTTGGTTCAAATGCCTTTGAGCACTATGGGACTTAACTGCTAAGGTCATCAGTCCCCTAGAACTTAGAACTCCTTAAACTTAACTAACCTAAGGACATCACACACATCTATGCCCAGGGCAGGATTCGAACCTGCGACCGTAGCGGTCGCGCGGATCCAGACTGTAGCGCCTAGAACCGCTAAGCCACCCTGGACGGCTCATATTTTACTTTGTTCATTTATTTAATGAAAACTGTTACACAACCACTGCTTTAATTATAATGTTAATGTTAAAATGCAGTACCACCACACTCTCAAACTGTAGGTTCCCTCAAACACCCCCATTTTCCTACTTTTATTTATTTCTGTTTATCTTATTGATATTACTTAAGTTCCTTATGTATTCAGTAGTTACATTGATAACTGTCTCTTTAATTGGTTGTGTATCATTCTCCATGTTTCATACCTCCTGCTGCAGCCTTGTCTACTACTAATTTTATTTTATTTTATTAGGTTTGTTTATTAATAGAAACTGTTATGCAGGCTTGCTTTTCCTATTTTGTGCTAAAGGTTTTCCTGTCTACTCCATTGTTATTTATGTACTGTTAGTTTTTACTTTTTCATTGCAAAGGTGTTACTTACTGTATGTTTCTACTTCAGTCTAGATGTGTTACTTCTCTTCCAATGTTGTTTGCTAACATTTAACATCTTTGGTGATAATACTCAGGTGGCCTATTAAGCCTAAAACCGGTTAACAACAAAAGTAATATTTTAGAACAAAAGCAAACTGGTGCTTTCATTTATTATAATGTTGTTCTACCAAGAACCGACGGAAGATTCTATTAATATATATATACACACATACATATATATATATATATATATATATATATATATATATATATATATATATGTGTGTGTGTGTGTGTGTGTGTGTGTGTGTGTGTGTAACTGAATACTTGTGTATCCTTACGCAGGGCTGTCATATCTAAATCCGGTTCTTCTACAATATTCTCACGTTGTGTCCAGACGGTTTTAACAGACGTGCACAGATATTCAATTCTCTTGCCACAGCTATTGAAACAATTCTTACAGGACATCTAAAAGATCATTTTATTGTTAATTTAGATACGTGGTCATTAACATGGCTCGAATTGGAAATATTCCAGATGTGTCCCAACGGCGATTTATCACTTCATGTTGTATTACTAGCAGGATTCTAGATTCTTACAACGTCCCACCTCCGTGTATTCTGCGTTAAAGTTTCGTCTTTTTGACTTCCTTCATTATACTGTGTACGTCAAAATTTGTTTCACGTCGAAATCTGTCCTATGTTAAGCCTTTGCAATTAAACTAATGTAGGCTGTACTCTGAACTGTAAACAGCATATAGTAGTATAACATTTCCGGTGTTGAGATGGCTCTGTGGGCACGTTCTGAAAGCCAATAAACTTAAAGAAAGCTATTCCC
Organism: Schistocerca piceifrons; assembly: GCF_021461385.2. Lineage (NCBI taxonomy): Eukaryota > Metazoa > Arthropoda > Insecta > Orthoptera > Acrididae > Schistocerca > Schistocerca piceifrons. The sequence goes on from NC_060149.1 coordinate 8,343,198, forward strand.
GTGAATTAGCGTACGCGTAGCCCGTGGGCATGTAAATCCCAATCAGGGCATGGTACGTTACCTAACGTGACACGGCCCTTATCTAGATTACCTGTACAGGTTCAACCGGAAAGACAGTGACATCCGTCAGTGTGGTCATACTGGACCACCCGAACACATTATCTTTAACTGTGACGCCTTTAATGGAATTAGAGTCTAAACAACTAATATACGAGTCTTTAAGAAATTACGAATAGTGGACAATAATAGAGAATGTCGCTAACGTCATTACCGTCATGAAAAACACCAATTTGCCAGAGTATGGCCATTACTGACTCTCTCCTATCCCGCACAGTATCACCATAGAAGAGAGAAGTGTTGGCGAGTGGATCTTGTGTTGTGGAAGATGTGAATGTAAGAGCTACGTTACAGAATGTGAATGTATAGCCAAGGTGAAAGCGCCACACGAATCAGAAAGCGCAGTACCACATCAGGGTCCAGCGGTGACGTGGATATCAGCGTCGTAGGGAGATGTATACCACATCAAGTGTAATACAGAGCCGTAAACTGTCACGATGCGTTTCCGAGACTACGTCCAAACACAGAAAAATGTGACTGTTACGGCAGAGCTAGAAACGAAACTTTTCTGATGGCCTTCCACAGCATATTCACATATACTGTACATATAGAGCGTGAATCATGCAAGACGTAACATCCCTTTCATTTCGCGAACGGTTCAAGACTTCGAATCGAGGTTCTCCGTAACTGATACTAGGTCGAGGGGCACGTAAATTTTTGTATGGATAATGCTCTGAACACTGGCATCAACCGAGAGATTGAAATAATTATGGTTTTTCAAATATAACCGTACACTTTTCATAACTTCATTCAGTAGCTCTTGGAGAGACAATTACAGTGATATAGCGCTTGTTAATATTGACGTTGAAACATTTCGCAGAAGAATCCGATAAATGTACTAAAATTGGAAAGCAATGCGGCTAGAGTCAGCTACTGCGGTATAAACAGCGTCAAGCAGAGCTCTCTAGCCACACTGTTCACCAGTTGTAGTACATTCCCCGGATTCTTTTGAGAAAGATTTCAACTCCAATATTAATAAGTTCTATATCACTATAATTTTCTTTCCAAGAGCTAATGAATGAAGTTATGAAAAGTACACGGTTCTATTTAAAAAAACCATAGTTGTTTCAATATCTCGGTTGGTACTAGTGTTCAGAGCATCGCCCACGTAAAACATTACGTACCCCTATTAACTACAGAAAACCTCGTTTCGATATCTAGATCCGTTCATGAAATAAAAGGGGTGTTAGGTTTTACGTGACTCACCTTGTATATAAATGCACTCATTTTTTTACAAGATACTAGTGTTCACTCTGTTTATCTCTGCCCGTAGACCTTTTATTTAGAACCTAGTGCAAAATGACTACTACTAGTAAATATTGTCTACTTAGTATTCATTCTTTTGTTTAAACTTTCATTTTATTTACTTTTAGCCAATGCATATGCCTATATTCCATGACTTATACATAATAATATTATGCTGAGGCACAAATTTGTGATCACTCAAAACATGTAACAATTTCAAGAAATGTTAAAAACACGACCGATGAATAGAGAGTATAAGTGTAAGAGAAGCAAAAATTAAATAAATCAATGCGTGAAACCTAATCATTCCTGCTCCGGATATTCTCACGAGACACCAAGGTGTTATGTTATCCATGTAGTTCGATGTTTTCCTTTCGTGTGACGTCCGAGAGTGAAGTGCGACCCATTTGACGTTCCATGGGGACCTGCCTGGTAACGCGACACGCCACCCAATTACTGCAAGCCGTGCTAAGGCTCTCCGTGTCGGATACACTGCGTAACACACTTCCAGCAATCTAGAGATCGACGTGCTACCTAACGAGAGTAATGTCTTTATGTTTCCGCCATACCTCTGAGCGTTACTTCTGACGCCACCTACTTTATTACACAAGAAAACCAACCTTTTTGCTTGTGTTTCATAAAATTTTGTTTTACACGACTTAGTTTTCGGATAACACACCCATTTGTTAGTGTTATCGTTTACAATATGTTATTCGCATCTTTTGGTGAACTATAAAGTTAACAATCTACAATCACCAATGACATGAAGTGATAAACCGAAATGCAGCAAGATCTTACAAAATACAACAAAGGAACTGAGTGATGATATGAGATATTGATGATGTGATACCTCATAGGCTGATAATATATATTTATTCTCACTAGATGCAACTGAAAAAATGGTATCAAGCCTATTTCAATAATTTCCACAGTACTGAATGTTGGAGTTTTTGCAACACCTTAAGGAAATGGAAATGTAGTCACATGCTTCCTGACAGAGCGCAGGGGAACGATGCTGGAGACCCGCACCGCCGTACTAGGGAAGGTCCTAATGGAGGTGGTTTGCCGTTGCCTTCCTCCGACCGCAATGAGGAGAATGATGATGATGAAGACAACACAACAAACACCCAGTCATCTCGGGGGAGGTGAAAATCTCTGACCGAGCGAGGTGGCGCAGTGGTTAGACACTGGACTCGCATTCGGGAGGACGACTGTTCAATCCCGCGTCCGGCCATCCTGATTTAGGTTTTCCGTGATTTCCCTAAATCACTACAGGCAAATGCCCGGATGGTTCCTTTGAAAGGGCACGGCCGACTTCCTTCCCCTTCCTTGCCTAATCCAATGAGACCGATGACCTCGCTTTCTGGTCTCCTTACCCAAACAACCCCACTCCCAAAATCTCTGACCCGCCGGGAATCGAACCCGGGATCCCGTGCTCGGGAAGAGAGAACGTTACCGCGAGCAGACGAGCTGCGGACATGGAACACGTTATACTGCTGAACAACGCAGAGAGAGTGTGGAAGGCTGAAAGATCAACCATGCTCAGTCAGAACTGCTACTGAACGACCAAACGGATCCTGCTTTCCCCTTGTTTCTCGATTCTGCTAGAACCGTTGAAGGTAAATCTGATTCATCTGTCCCACACACCCTGTTCAGTTACACAATCTGCACTAAAAACTCCTCAAATACTTTACATATTATTGAAATCATGTTGACTAAGTGTTGTGTAGTAAGCGGTGTCCGATCTTCAACGTGATGTAGTGAGCATTAACACAGACTGCCAGTTAGATGTTAAGTATCAATGTTATATCCATATAATTTTGTGTTGTATGTTGTAAGCTCTTGATCTATTCCTTATTAACAGTTTATTTATTTTGTGCATGTAGATCCTTTGTTCCGTAGTAAATCGGAAGACATGACCACCACTAGCACTAGAAATCACTCTTGTAACCCGAAGAACTTACCAAAAAAAAAAAGTTTGTGAAACACAGCAAAACGTGTTTTAGCGTGTAAAAGGAATGGAATATTTTATCCTCATTGCATTGCCGCCGATCTTGCACATTTACCTGGCAGACATCGATGTACCTTACCCTCTCTTTAGTAAAAATTCAAAACATGAGAGAATTTCAACTTGCTAGTTTTAAAGGAAAGCGACTTTCTTTTTTTCTTAAGACAATTCTGACTCAAATCTTTACAAAATACTCTCGTCTCGGTGTTCTTCAGTTCACGGGGTAGACAGGAGCCTGGCCAAATACGGTGAACACACACACACTGGAGAACTACTTGAGCATAGCATCTATTCGATTAAGCACTAAGGTCCATTCCCTTTTTTAACTTTTTTTTTAATCGGTAGTGGCCCCGCCATGAAACTATATGAAAATTTAACAATGCGAACAACGGATTGTTTTCGTCATGTTTCAAATTTTAGTTGAATAATACCTCGTGCATGTTGAGAAACAGCGGGCACACCACCACCAATAGTAGCACCAGCATCGGCTGATGTTACTGCTGTTGCCTGCTATGACACTGATACACTCCCAAGTGCTGCCTCTTCGACTGCTGTTTCGTACCTGGATTCTGTAAAAGCAATGGCTTCTTCATCTGCAAGCAGTGGATGCGGGCCTTTCAGGTTGTATTCTAAATCATTTATATAACTCGTGACCAGCATAGGGCCTGTCACACTTTCTTGACAACTGCCAAATACAACTTCTGTTTCACTAGATAAGTTCCTATCAGTTTCTTCCCACTAAGCCCTTACTTGCAGGAAGTCTCAATATTCCATAGGTACATAATACGATCAAATGATCAGGGACGTATAACACATCAACTGTATTCCTAATTTAGATTTTTTCCTAGTGAATATTGTATTTCGTTCTCCTCCATAGCTAACTGGTCAGCAGAGATGGCTGCGATGTGGAGGACCCTGTTTCGGTTCTCGGTCTACCAAGGATTTTTCCTCGGTGGGAGGACGTGTAAGGGGTGAACTCAGACTCGTGACTTACTTACCACTGAGGAGCCACTCGAATGAGAAGCAGCGGCTCCACGGTCTGGGAAGTCCGCAAAACAAGCGGGTGAGAGGTGTGCTGACCGCATCACCCTTCATGCTACATCAGCAAGGCAGACAGGATGACACGGCGGCCTCTCGACATCCTTTGGGCCTTCGAGGTCTGCACGAGGAACTCATGTTTTTAGTTCCTGTATTTCATATAGCGTCCTACATTCCTTAAATTTTCCACATTGTGTATTGGACGAGTTTTTGTTTTTCAGTTAAGTAGTAACTGTAATAGTAACAGTAAAAGGTGATCTATCAGTATTGTTCTTGTAACTACAATGAAAAAGCATTTAATACGAAACTGAGGGTTCCAGTGTTGATTTCGCTGTCAAACTCATCGTCGTCGTCGACCACATCGATGCTATCTTTTGAGCTCTGAACGATCTCGAATATGTCTTCGTCTGTCATAATATGTGCTAATATGTCCTACATGCACAATATAATCGCTGACTGAAACAAATTCATGTAGTGATGCTCTAGGACAGTCTAAGAGTGCAGAAACTTCACCATACATTTAATTAAATTGTAACTCATTATCAATATCTGTCGATTCTTAGGCGCCGTAAATGTATTACTGCATGGCGAAAATAATAGGATACCTCAGCTGTAAACAAGGGCAAGGAAAAAGTTAGTTGTTTCGTAAAATAACGTACAACAGTATCAACAAAATCTCATCAATAAGATATTTCTGTTGTGACCAGACGAGACTACTATCGTCCAGCCATAACTATGGGTTCCTTGATTACTCTGGGAGAAGGCTCATAAAACTACACTCCTGGAAATGGAAAAAAGAACACATTGACACCGGTGTGTCAGACCCACCATACTTGCTCCGGACACTGCGAGAGGGCTGTACAAGCAATGATCACACGCACGGCACAGCGGACACACCAGGAACCGCGGTGTTGGCCGTCGAATGGCGCTAGCTGCGCAGCATTTGTGCACCGCCGCCGTCAGTGTCAGCCAGTTTGCCGTGGCATACGGAGCTCCATCGCAGTCTTTAACACTGGTAGCATGCCGCGACAGCGTGGACGTGAACCGTATGTGCAGTTGACGGACTTTGAGCGAGGGCGTATAGTGGGCATGCGGGAGGCCGGGTGGACGTACCGCCGAATTGCTCAACACGTGGGGCGTAAGGTCTCCACAGTACATCGATGTTGTCGCCAGTGGTCGGCGGAAGGTGCAAGTGCCCGTCGACCTGGGACCGGACCGCAGCGACGCACGGATGCACGCCAAGACCGTAGGATCCTACGCAGTGCCGTAGGGGACCGCACCGCCACTTCCCAGCAAATTAGGCACACTGTTGCTCCTGGGGTATCGGCGAGGACCATTCGCAACCGTCTCCATGAAGCTGGGCTACGGTCCCGCACACCGTTAGGCCGTCTTCCGCTCACGCCCCAACATCGTGCAGCCCGCCTCCAGTGGTGTCGCGACAGGCGTGAATGGAGGGACGAATGGAGACGTGTCGTCTTCAGCGATGAGAGTCGCTTCTGCCTTGGTGCCAATGATGATCGTATGCGTGTTTGGCGCCGTGCAGGTGAGCGCCACAATCAGGACTGCATATGACCGAGGCACACAGGGCCAACACCCGGCATCATGGTGTGGGGAGCGATCTCCTACACTGGCCGTACACCACTGGTGATCGTCGAGGGGACACTGAATAGTGCACGGTACATCCAAACCGTCATCGAACCCATCGTTCTACCATTGCTAGACCGGCAAGGGAACTTGCTGTTCCAACAGGACCATGCACGTCCGCATGTATCCCGTGCCACCCAACGTGCTCTAGAAGGTGTAAGTCAACTACCCTGGCCAGCAAGATCTCCGGATCTGTCCCCCATTGAGCATGTTTGGGACTGGATGAAGCGTCGTCTCACGCGGTCTGCACGTCCAGCACGAACGCTGGTCCAACTGAGGCGCCAGGTGGAAATGGCATGGCAAGCCGTTCCACAGGACTACATCCAGCATCTCTACGATCGTCTCCATGGGAGAATAGCAGCCTGCATTGCTGCGAAAGGTGGATATACACTGTACTAGTGCCGACATTGTGCATGCTCTGTTGCCTGTGTCTATGTGCCTGTGGTCCGCCCCAGTAGCTGAGTGGTCAGCGTGACGGGTTGCCGTCCTCTGGGCCCGGGTTCGATTCCCGGCTGGGTCGGAGATTTTCTCCGCTCAGGGACTGGGTGTTGTGTTGTGTTCATCATCATTTCATCCCCATCCGGCGTGCAGGTCGCCCAATGTGGCGCCGAATGTAATAAGACCTGCGATATGGCGGCCGGACCTGCCCCGCGAGGGACCTCCCGGCCAATGACGCCAAACGCTCATTTCCATTTCCATGTGCCTGTGGTTCTGTCAGTGTGATCATGTGATGTATCTGACCCCAGGAATGTGTCAATAAAGTATCCCCTTCCTGGGACAATGAATTCACGGTGTTCTTATTTCAATTTCCAGGAGTGTAGTTACATTCATCTCATAAATGAATCAAATATTTAATTAACTTTGGCACACTTCTTTGTCGCGGGAGTACTGGATAATTTACAACTGTCATGGACTAGCAAAGCATCACTTGATGCACTAATTAGGAAAATATTGTCTTGAAGTACAATGTTCATCACAAACCTGAACAGCTTGTTTGTCCTACACTATGATTCAGTCACGAACTGGGTGAGCTCTTGCGCGCTCGACAGTATGATGACCACAGACTGAGGGCACTGTATGCTGAGAGGGAGGCACTGTCTTCTGCAGTGTCTCTCATTGGCTTTTGTAGATTGCAGAGAGCCCTGGTTAATGTCTGTGGCATCGATTTGCGTGGCCAGCTTTAGTGGGGCACAACGATATCTAGACGATACCACAATTTCATGTACAGGCAATGTGATGGTTGTGTTCAGGTAAGTCATTGTTTTCAAATACAGTTAGAGTAACGACATATTTTCATAATAAAAATTCTGCCCACAATTATATTCTTAAAAATTCGTCAATTTGTACTTAACATTACTTACAAGAAAACTGAGTGCTCTTAAGATGGGTTAGCACTGACTTACCACTGTTTACTTGCTGGATGATTTAACGCAGCATTGCTGCGAAACCTCTAAAAAATACAAATTTAAAAGATCCGAATAGTTTCAGTTTTTTATACTGAGATAGCCATTAAAAAAGTTTGCAGTAATGAAGTATAAAAACTTCAGAGATTAATCTGTCATTCAGGACAGTATAAACTCAATTTTAGCAGCACCTTACTACAGCATGTAAACGCTGTAATGGAAGGCCATTAACATGTTTGTTGTCACATTGTCATGTAAATTCATGTAAACAACGGTAAGGGACACAACTTAACAATGATTACTGGCTTAGCAACGGCTTTCTAAGCACATTTTCGTTCAGGAAAATCTAATATTCAGATTCTACAAATGGTCCCTGAAAAGCATCTTCCTGGCATGAACACTATACGCATGAGTACTAGTGGCAACCATGTTTTAAGCACTTACTGCTGTTTACCTGCACACATCCTGACAAAGCTGCCGAAGTTACCATTAGCGATAATCCGCAATTAGGGATGGGGCTGCCATTTCTCGGTTTATCAGATAACATGGATAAAGTGCATTAAGTACCACGTTTTATGTACAGTAACTCCGTTTCCATCGACGATCCCTTACCACTGTTTAAGGCCCAGGTTATCAATTTTCAGTCATCTTTGGCGTCACCAGATTCCATGCATATGTAATGCATCTAATAAACTGGCGGAGGAAATTTCTTTTGATTCGGTTGCATTTTGATCTGTTGCTTTCAATAGGTGTTTCAAGTTTTGAATAATACATTGATCAGACGGTTGTGAAACGCCAATGCCCGAGAAACGTGCACGCTGAGATATGTGGACAGCAGGGTTTGCCAGAGACATGCGGCCTCCATCTTTCAACGTAGTTCCGGCACTGGTGCCTACTGACAAAGGAAGGCCTTCCTCGAAATGGCGGTGTGCGCAAATCTCCGCTTTCGAGTCGTCGTGTACGCATCTTCCCGATACCAACAGCACATAAGCAGCCAACAATTTTTTAATAATACTCCACTTTATGTTCTTTGGTGTATTGAAGACACCATCACACATACTCCAGGCTGATTTGCGCACTACAATCCGATGACACTTATAGTTGTGACAACTATTAATGATGTAACGAGACGGAAAAGAAAAAAATATGGTAATAAGAGAGGAAACAGCAGTTGAAAAAAGGTTAGAGGTAAATGAAAAAGTCATTGCAGTAATGTTTAATTTTATAATGACATCAAACAACTGCAGCACAGTTGCCATGGAAACCTCGAAAGCAATTATATAGATGTGCAACAAAGTTTTCAGTTAGTTAAAGAAAAGCAAAAAAAAAATTGTGTTTTGTGATTATTATTTCTTGTGGAATGAAGATCAATGCTGCTGCAGAGTTATACGCAATGTAGACTCAGGTGGCGAAAGTCATGGGATAGCGATGTATACAACTGGCGGTAGCATCGTGTACTCAAGGTACAAAAAGGCAGCGCATTGGTGGAGCTGGCACGGCGGGAATTAACACACTTCGAACGTGGAATGGTAGTTGGAGCTAGACGCATGGAACAGTCCATATCGGAAATCGCTAGCAAGTTCAGTATTCCGACATCCACAGCGCAAAGAGTGCGCCGAGATTCAAGCATTACCTCTCACCAGGGACAACGCAGTTGCCGACGTCCTTCACTTAACGACCGACAGCATTAGCGTTTGCTTAGAGTTGTCAGTGCTAACAGACAAGCAAAACTGCGTGAAATAACCGCAGGAATCAATGTGGGACGTGTGACGAACGTATCCGATAGGACAGTGAGAAGAAATTTGGCGTTAATGGGCTACGGTAGCAGACGACCGACGCGAGTGTCTTTGCTAACAGCATGACGTCGCCTGCAGTTCCTCTACTGGGCTCGTGACCACTGAAAAACCACGGTCTGGTCAGATGAGTACCGATTTCACTTGCCAAGAGCTGATAATTCGGTTCGAGTGCAGTGGAGTCACCACGAAGTCATGGGCCCAAATTGTCAATAAGGCACTGTTCGAGCTGGTGGTGGTTCCATAATTGCGTGGGCTGTGTTTATATGGAATGGACTGGGTCCTCTGATCAAACCGAACCGACCACTGACTGGAAATGGTCATATTCCCGCGACAATGCACCCTGTCGTCAGGCCACAATTGTTCGCAGTTAGTTTGAAGACCATTCTGGACATTTCGAGCGAATGATTTGGCCTCCCAGATCACTCGACACGAATCCCATTGAACATTTATATGACTTAATCGACAGATCAGTTCGTACACAAAATCCTGCGCCGGAAACACTTTTGCAGTCACGGATGGCTATAGGGGCGGCACGGCTCAATATTTCTTCAGGGGACTTCCAACGACTTGTTCAGTCCGTGACACGTCGAGCTGCTGTCGTACGCCACGCAAGAGGAGGTCTGACACGACGATAGGACGTGTCTCACGTCTTTTGACACCTCCGTGTAAACTAATGGGGATAAATGTCTCAGTGCGACTTTGACACAGCGCTTGCGGGGCGGAAGAGGGTTCAAAGGACCGACCCCTCGCGACCAGGTAAGCTTTTCCTGCGGAGTGTTGTTATCCAGCGCCCGAGAGGCTACGCAGAGCACAGGGCTACATGGGCTTTACGGTCGTGCTGTTTCCGACCCTTTCGTAGGTGCTGCAGGTATCCTAGGACTGCCGACCAAGAAGTATTGCACCACGAGTTTTCCGAACAGCGTCTCCGCCACTGCTGATTAACGCCTGTCGTTCACCAGCAAGGAATGTGATGTCTAACGACGTAGTGAGCATAACTGGCACCCGCGGCACAGCATTTTTGGCGTCTCCCTCCTTCCATCGGCGCCCGGGTCACAACACTTTATGGGCGCCCGCTCCTCTATTATAATATAATATGTAGATGTTGCTCTAATAATAATAGTTTTTCGTGGAGACCATCTGGCGCCTCCTCAGTATGCCTCTTGCATTGTCACCGTTAGTCAGGTAGTGCCCCAGCCGACAGCCATCATTTCTGTACAGTTTCATAGGCCTAAGCTGTATACCATGAAGGGAAGCCTGTATTTTTAATGGTGGTTATAGTAAGCGCAGAGGCTGTTTATAAACTGAAAAGGGCAGTATCGTGACTGAACAGCAAAACTCTTGCCCCCCGACAAAGCAGATCTGGATATTAAGAGACGAATGCATAATTGCAGGAAAAGAGATCAGACAGAAAATACAGTGCCTGATAACCAAATTTTTGAAGAATAATTTGAAGACCTGAAATATAAAGGTTTAGATTTCGTCGTAAATATACCAAATTATGACGGCTTCAAGACTGTAGTGTATAAAGCGAGAATTCAAGCTACTGGGACATCCCAGAACCCTGGCGCTAGTTTGGAGATCCACCTGAGAGAAGAAATTTTGAAATTAACTGAAGGTAATAGATTTTTTTAAAAAAATAACGGTGGGTCTGTTCCTGACAAAATAATCCTTGTGTTCGGTTGTAAAGAAACAGAGAAAATCCTATGTGGAAACGGAACTGTTGTTGTGGGCGGGACATTTACAGTTGAGCGAAACAATTCACACAACTGTACACTATACACATCGACATTGGAAGCACAGCAGAAGAGACGAAGGTATTTCCTGTTCTATTTGCTTTGTTCGCAAGCAAAAGTCAAAATATGTTTGAAAGACGTTTTCTGGATTGAAAGCATGGTGCCTTGATGGTCACCGGAAACTACAGTGAAATGGCTAAAGTTAAAACTATGGAAACAGTGTTCCTGAAACATTCTTTTCCGACTGCAATTTTCACTTCTGCCAATGTCTGTGGCAAGAACTTTGATGAAAGGACGAATACAGGGATAGAGAAGACGTCCTACTGTTTTGTTACATGTGTGCTCCAGTGCACCAAACAGTGTTAATGAAGTGCGAAGGGTAGTAATTCAGGATATGCCCAGTGGAGAAAAGATCATGAAATTCCCAGATTATATGGTCAGTCAATATATGGAAAAGCCTAGTACACCAACTAAGACGCGGAATTTTTTTAACCAGTGGAGTAGAACAGCTAATGATGTAGAAGTTTACCATAAGAAACCCTAAAGTACACAATAAATAAAAAACATACAAAGGTATACTTTCTGAGAAATAAGATAAGGGGGAAAACAGTAAATGCTGTACATCAAATTAAAAAAGATTTCTTTGGTCTACGTCTTCAAAAAATACATACATAGTGACGAAAGTTAAAAGGCATTATAAATATGTATAACGTCTCGGGAGGTTTAAGGTGTTTAAAGGCTCTGCCTTTCTTACAAGAAACTAATTGAGAAAGTAATACTCATAAAATAAGACAAGAAGTTTAATCATTTGTTGCAGTAATGTTTTAGAAAGGAAAAAGGTAAAAATATAAAAATAACATGTAAAAGAATAAAAAGGTAAATACAAATAATTTAAAAAATTTAAGCATGTCTGTGTACTATGTGCATAGCCAGTTCTAAACCTATAAGAAATGTGAAGAAATGATCTTATTACAAAACGACTGGGAGTGTCTCCTGAACCGTGTGGCTTCCTTTGACAGTAGAAAAAATCACGTCTAAGGTATTTATGGGCAGAAATATCACGCTGACGTTACGTGTCGCAAAGCCCGCAGTCGGAAAGCCCACGACACGCTGGTAAGCATATCTTCAGACCAGGTAAGCCCTTTTCTGGAGTTTGAAAATTGTGTTAATATTTTGTGCATTTGTTCCCCAAACAAGAATGCCATAGCTAAGAATTGAGTGCACATATGACTAATAGGTAACTAAAAGACATTGCATGTTACACACTGATGGTAGGATTATAAGGGCATAACATGATGATGACATTCTGTTTGCAAGTACCTTTGTGTGTTCACCCCACTTCAGCTGAGACTCAATATTTATTCCTACGAATTTTGCATTTGTTACACAATCTATAGAAGTGCCATCTACATTTAATTTAACATTGTCATTTTTTCTCTTCAAACTGAAATTCATGGCATTAGTTTTCTTTATGTTCAATGTCACTTTATTACTTATTGACCAATCATAAACTTCCTTGAGAGTTTCATTTGCTTTCTCGGCAAGACGTTCTCTTGTTTTTTCAGTGACTACAATATTTCTGTCATCAGCGAAGAGGATTTTTTCACTACGAGTAACATTACTGGGAAATTCATTGATGTATATCAGGAACAGTATTGGTTCTAATATGGTACCTTGTGGAACCCCTATATTAATGAATTTTTGTTCTGATAAGTGTTTTACTAAATGTTTAGATCTATTTGAAGTATGTGTTATCTCTACTCTTTGTACCCAATCTGTTAGGTATGATCGAAACCAATCATTAGTTACCCCTCTTATTCCTAATGCTTCTAATTTATTTAATAGAATCTTGTGGTCGACTGTAGCAAACGCCTTAGAAAGATCCAAAAATATGCTTGTGACACACTCATCTTTAACAAGAGCATCAAATACAACTTTTGTGAATTCTACTATGGCTGAGAGGCAACGGCCTTGCCGCAGTGGATACACCGGTTCCCGTGAGATGATCGAAGTTAAGCGCTGTCGGGCGTGGTCGGCACTTGGATGGGTGACCATCGAAGCCGCCGTGCGCTGTTGCCATTTTTCGGGGTGAACTCAGCCTCGTGATGCCACTTGAGGAGCTACTCGACCGAATAGTAGCGGCTTCGGTCAAGAATACCATCATTACGACCGAGAGAGCGGTGTGCTGACCACACGCCCCTCCTATCTGCATCCTCCCCTGAGGATGACACGACGGTCGGATGGTCCCGATGGGCCACTTGTGGCCTGAAGACGGAGTGGTTCTGACTCTGTATATTTTGCCAGTTCAGAAACCAAACTGTGATTCGCTTAAAAGATTGTATTTATTCAGGTAATTCATTAATCTGTCTTTTATTATTGCTTCTATTATTTTTGAGAATACTGACAGCAGGGAAATGGGCCGGTAATTTTCTATGTCTTCTGCATTACCTTTCTTAAGCAAAGGTACAACTCTTGCCTGCTTTAACTGCTCTGGAAATGTCCCTGATGTGAAGGATTCATTTATTATATTTGTTAAGGGGCCTTGTGTAATCCTGATGCATTGTTTCAGTACACACATTGGATCTTCATCTAAGTGTACTGAATTTTTATTTTTTAGTTTTTGAATTGCTTTACTGACTTCATTCTCTGTGGTTGGAAGTAACATCATTGTATTTAGTGCAACATTATTTACAGGTGTTATGTTTGTTTGGGGGAATTTTTGCTGTAACTTCTCTGCAATACTTGAAAAATAGGTTTCCTTATACCCTTCATCCCAGCTTTGTTTTTCTAGTTCCTTTGAAAAATCTGTTATTTTTATTTCTGATAGATGTCATTTGTAGGCTTGTAGTTATGGAATGATTCGATGCCTGACTTTACTGTTGTTGTTTGACAGAGATGGTCTGATAGTCCGAGATCTTTTACACCTACATCACATTTTTGCCTGTCCATATTTGTGGCCACATGGTCAATTACTGATGAAGTCGTTGTGGTAACCCTTGTTGCACTATTGACCAATAGGGACATGCCAAAACTTTGAAATATGTTATTGAAGGTGCTGCTGGATTCATTTATGATACTAGTGTTGATGTTAATGTCCTCACACAGAATTATTTTGACATTTGTACTTTAGACTTTATCTAGAACTTCGGTTAACTTATTTATTCAAATGGTTCAAATGGCTCTGAGCACTATGGGACTTAACTTCTGAGGTCATCAGTCCCCTAGAACTTAGAACTACTTAAACCTAACTAACCTAAGGACATCACACACATCCATGCCCGAGGCAGGATTCGAACCTGCGACCGTAGCGATCGCGTGGTTCCAGACTGTAGCGCCTAGAACCGCTCGTACACTCCGGCCGGCGGTTAACTTACCGAAAAAAGTGTTCGCACTACCACTGGGAGATCTATACACACACAAAATGATTGATTTCTTGGTGATATCAAGCCCTGTTAATACAATAGCTGATATTTCAAAGTGTTTGTCTTGACTTGCGGTACTGAGGTCATGTCTTGATTTGAACTGTGTTCCTTTTCTGATATAAATGCATGATCTTCCACCCCTTGATCTAGTTCTGCAGTAAAAGTTTGCCTTTTCGTACAATGATAACACTACATGTTGGATTTCTGTGACTCCACACCAGTGCTCAGTAATACAAACTACTGTGCAGTTCAAAGAGTGGAGCTCAACTTCTAATAGTTGTATTTTATTTTTGATTGATTGCATGTTTTGATGGAGGATTGTTAAGTCTGTGAAATGCCCCATGTTACTCCTTCCAATGGTTTGTTTTTCTTTGTGACATCTGATATGTATGATATTTGAGGTGTTAAGATCTGCCTTGTGAGTGCTTGTTTCAGTATTTTCTAAAGTGCTGGAGATACTCTTTGAGCAGGGGAGCCTGTTGTCTGGATTTATTCTAAAAAGGACCTACTTTTCCTACATATCACAACAGATATTTGATCATGTGTGGCCCGAGATCCACCCCCTATACTTTCATGAATCAGCTGTACCAATCTTCCCTTACCATTCCTGTTTAGGTGTAGGCCATGCCTAGTGAAACCCCATCTGTTGACAGTCCCGACGGGCACCAGAGAAACATGAGCAAAGTTGGCTGTCCTCAGAGCCATCCCCAACCCCACACTGATTCGCCTCACAGCTCTATCAATGTGTGGTCGATCATGACGCCGGAACAGATCAACCAAGTGTACGTTGGTGCCATGAGTCAGGGAAGCTATCTTGTCCAGGTCACCACCTATGTCATATGCCCCATCCCTGTCCAAACTGTTTCCCGCCCCTACATGGTGCTCTTTTGTAAAGTCCTCACATAAAGACCCTAGGTCCTCTATCATATGACTTAGCCCTGCATTTGGCTTTGGTGGCCTGATACGCTGCCCCTAAACTTTCCTGTAGCTGAGGGCCTACACCTCGCCCATGGCTACTACCTAGCGGAAGCACTTTCTTCTTCCTAACACTTTGTACATTCCTAGGCTTCTCATCTCGATTGAAGTGTGCTGCACATTTCGTGCTCCTCGTTCTACCTGAGGCTCTTCTCCCCTTAACTCTGGTAGTGGTAGATACCTGTTTTTGGTGTTGGTGATAAAACTGTCAGATCGGGTACTCTTTCTTCCTATCCTCCTAGCAGCTGCCAGTTCCCAACCACCCTCCTCCCCCCTATCTCCCTTGATTCGTATGAGTTCCTTCCTCGCTTCCTCCAACTATGCCTGAAGGGCACAGATTTTCATTTCATGTTCCCAATCAAAATGTTCCTACTGCATACTCTGCAGTTGCAGGAGACAGCCTCTTCTGTTCTCTCAACATTCTGCCCACTGCATCCCCTCAGTGAAAATATTTCCTACAAGACTGGCAACAATCCACATAACACCTCCCACGTTTCTCACTCATGGCCAGTTTCGAAAGAATAATTAAGTTTAAAGAATGTTTTAAATTTGTCAAGGGCGCGAGACTGGCAGTGTGTAAACAAAAAAACCACATAAAGGTTTTATGTGCGGTGGCTGTTTTTTATGTACTGATTTAGAGATACAATGACAGAAGAATGAATATGTAATTAATTTGGTTTTAGAGAATTTACCTTATCAGGCGTGTTTGGTCAGGTTTTTAAACGTTTATAACTCGGAGAATTTGGGCCTAGATCGCGTCTATCTAACTAGTAAACAATACCAAACGTGGTAGTTAAATATGATTTAGAAACGATTAGCCACACTTTTATTGCGACAAAGACACTAATGAAACTAGTAGCAGTCTTTTTAAACGAATTTTGCACTATCAAGAAAACTTGTGTAGAATTTTTTGTGTTTATGTCAAGCAAATTTTCGGGTTATGTCGCGGTTATCGGGACTTCAGGTAAACAAGTTTTTTCAAGTTCAAGCACTGCTGGGACGCTAATACTCAGTTGTGTGACAAGTACGGACACTACAGCAAGTATACAAAACAAAGAAAATTTAAATTTGACTCTATTTCCTCTTAAATAAGTTCTTTTAGCGGACGAAGAAAATACCTGCGAGCCCCGCGGGATTAACCGAGCGGTGTAGGACGCTGCAGTCATGGACTGTGCTGCTGATCCCGGCGGAGGTTCGAATCCTCCCTCGGGCATGGGTGTATGTGTGTTTGTCCTCAGAATAATTTAGGTTAAGTACTGTGTAAGCTAAGGGAATGATGACCTTAGCAGTTAAGTCCGATTACATTTCACACACATTTGAACATTTGAAAATACCTGTGATCTCTCTCGGCGGCCATCTTGGTCTGGGATTCATTTTTTTTTTTTTTCATAACATGACCCCTTTGGTTATAATCAGTGGAACCCTTACGGCACAGCCATACGTCGACGATATTCTACACCTTGTTTTGTTGCCCTTCAGGGCAGGACGTCTGGGCTTACATTTCAGCAAGTTAATGCCAACCCGCACAAGGCGAAAGTTCCTATTGCTTCTCTTATAGTTTGGCCAAAAAGGTCGCCGAATCCCTTCCCATCAGACAATGTTTGGAGCATTATGGGCAGGGCCCTGCAACCATATTGGAGTTTTTACGTCCTAACGCGGTAGTTGGACAGAATTTGGCATGATATCCTTATGGAGGGCATCCAACAACTCTGTCAATCAGTACAAGCCGAATAATGCTTGCATAAGAGCCAGAGTTGGACCAACACGCTACGAACTTCTTCAGTTTGTAAAGCTCTTTCTCCTCAATCAGTCATCCAATCTTTATGAAATTTTAATCATTAGTTCCAACCCATTCGGATAATTACTTCATGGTGCATTTTTTTTTGCCTTAGAGTGTACATGGAAAAATGATGAAATTGTCAACACTGTAAATATAGAACGAAAATGTGAATACTCAATGTAGTATTATCAGAAAGAAAATGTAAACATTGTATATAGAAGCAAAGATGGGAAGCATAGTATTTAAGTCCTGCCAGTTTTAGTGTACTATACCTGATAATCATAAGTCATAAAAAAATAAAATTATTTTGTAAATAAAACCACTTTATATACGCCATGAACCATGGACCTTGCGTTGGTGGGGAGGCTTGCGTGCCTCAACGATACAGACAGCCGTACCGTAGGTGCAACCACAACGAAGGGGTATCTGTTGAGAGGCCAGACAAACGTGTGGTTCCTGAAGAGGGGCAGCAGCCTTTTCAGTAGTTGCAAGGGCAACAGTCTGGATGATTGACTGATCTGGCCTTGTAACAATAACCAAAACGGCCTTGCTGTGCTGGTACTGCAAACGGCTGAAAGCAAGGGGAAACTACAGCCGTAATTTTTCCCGAGGGCATGCAGGTTTACTGTATGATTAAATGATGATGGCGTCCTCTTGGGTAAAATATTCCGGAGGTAAAATAGTCCCCCATTCGGATCTCCGGGCGGGGACTACTCAAGAGGATGTCGTTATCAGGAGAAAGAAAACTGGCGTTCTACGGATCGGAGCGTGGAATGTCAGATCCCTTAATCGGGCAGGTAAGTTAGAAAATTTAAAAAGGGAAATGGATAGGTTGAAGTTAGATATAGTGGGAATTAGTGAAGTTCGGTGGCAGGAGGAACAAGACTTCTGGTCAGGTGACTACAGGGTTATAAACACAAAATCAAATAGGGGTAACGCAGGAGTAGGTTTAATAATGAATAGGAAAATAGGAATGCGGGTAAGCTACTACAAACAGCATAGTCAACGCATTATTGTGGCCAAGATAGATACGAAGCCCACACCTACTACAGTAGTACAAGTTTATATGCCAACTAGCTCTGCAGATGACGAAGAAATTGAAGAAATGTATCATGAAATAAAAGAAATTATTCAGATTGTGAAGGGAGACGAAAATTTAATAGTCATGGGTGACTGGAATTCGAGTGTAGGAAAAGGGAGAGAAGGAAACATAGTAGGTGAATATGGATTGGGGATAAGAAATGAAAGAGGAAGCCGCCTGGTAGAATTTTGCACAGAGCACAACATAATCATAACTAACACTTGGTTTAAGAATCATGAAAGAAGGTTGTATACATGGAAGAACCCTGGAGATACTAAAAGGTATCAGATAGATTATATAATGGTAAGACAGAGATTTAGGAACCAGGTTTTAAATTGTAAGACATTTCCAGGGGCAGATGTGGACTCTGACCACAATCTATTGGTTATGACCTGTAGATTAAAACTGAAGAAACTGCAAAAAGGTGGGAATTTAAGGAGATGGGACCTGGATAAACTGAAAGACCCAGAGGTTGTACAGAGTTTCAGGGAGAGCATAAGGGAACAATTGACAGGAATGGGGGAAAGAAATACAGTAGAAGAAGAATGGGTAGCTTTGAGGGACGAAGTAGCGAAGGCAGCAGAGGATCAAGTAGGTAAAAAGACGAGGGCTAGTAGAAATCCTTGGGTAACAGAAGAAATATTGAATTTAATTGATGAAAGGAGAAAATACAAAAATGCAGTAAATGAAGCAGACAAAAAGGAATACAAACGTCTCAAAAATGAGATTGACAGGAAGTGTAAAATGGCTAGGCAGGGATGGCTAGAGGACAAATGTAAGGATGTAGAGGCCTATCTCACTAGGGGTAAGATAGATACTGCCTACAGGAAAATTAAAGAGACCTTTGGAGATAAGAGAACGACTTGTATGAATATCAAGAGCTCAGATGGAAACCTGGTTCTAAGCAAAGAAGAGAAAGCAGAAAGGTGGAAGGAGTATATAGAGGGTCTATACAAGGGAGATGTACTTGAGGACAATATTATGGAAATGGAAGAGGATGTAAATGAAGATGAAATGGGGGATATGAAACTGCGTGAAGAGTTTGACAGAGCACTGAAAGACCTGAGTCGAAACAAGGCCCCCGGAGTAGACAACATTCCATTGGAACTACTGACGGCCTTGGGAGAGCCAGTCCTGACAAAACTCTACCATCTGGTGAGCAAGATGTATGAAACAGGCGAAATACCCTCAGATTTCAAGAAGAATATGATAATTCCAATCCCAAAGAAAGCAGGTGTTGACAGATGTGAAAATTACCGAACTATCAGTTTAATAAGTCACAGCTGCAAAATACTAACACGAATTCTTTACAGACGAATGGAAAAACTAGTAGAAGCCAACCTCGGGGAAAATCAGTTTGGATTCCGTAGAAACACTGGAACACGTGAGGCAATACTGACCTTACGACTTATCTTAGAAGAAAGATTAAGGAAAGGCAAACCTACGTTTCTAGCTTTTGTAGACTTAGAGAAAGCTTTTGACAATGTTGACTGGAATACTCTCTTTCAAATTCTAAAGGTGGCAGGGGTAAAATACAGGGAGCGAAAGGCTATTTACAGTTTGTACAGAAACCAGATGGCAGTTACAAGAGATGAGGGACATGAAAGGGAAGCAGCGGTTGGGAAGGGAACGAGACAGGGTTGTAGCCTCTCCCCGATGCTATTCACTCTGTATATTGAGCAAGAAGTAAAGGAAACAAAAGAAAAATTCGGAGTAGGTATTAAAATCCATGGAGAAGAAATAAAAACTTTCAGGTTCGCCGATGACATTGTAATTCTGTCAGAGACAGCAAAGGACTTGGAAGAGCAGTTGAATGGAATGGACAGTGTCTTGAAAGGAGGATATAAGATGAACATTAACAAAAGCAAAACGAGGATAATGGAATGTAGTCGAATTAAGTCGGGTGATGCTGAGGGAATTAGATTAGGAAATGAGCCACTTAAAGTAGTAAAGGAGTTTTGCTATCTGGGGAGCAAAACAACTGATGATGGTCGAAGTAGAGAAGATATAAAATGTAGAATGGCAATGGCAAGGAAAGCCTTTCTGAAGTAGAGAAAATTGGCAACATCGAGTATATATTTAAGTGTCAGGAAGTCGTTTCTGAAAGTATTTGTATGGAGTGTAGCCATGTATAGAAGTGAAACATGGACGATAAATAGTTTAGATAAGAAGAGAATAGAAGCTTTCGAAATGTGGTGCTACAGAAGAATGCTGAAGATTAGATGGGTAGATCACATAACTAATGAGGAGGTATTGAATAGAATTGGGGAGAAGAGGAGTTTGAGGCACAATTTGACTAGAAGAAGGGATCGGTTGGTAGGACATGTTTTGAGACATCGAGGGATCACCAATTTAGTACTGGAGGACAGCGTGGAGGGTAAAAATCGTAGAGGGAGACGAAGAGATGAATACACTAAGCAGATTCAGAAGGATGTAGGTTACAGTAGATACTGGGAGATGAAGAAGCTTGCACAGGATAGAGTAGCATGGAGAGCTGCGTCAAACCAGTCTCAGAACTGAAGACCGCAACAACAACAACATATGTAAGAAACAAATGGTTTTGTAAATACACCAACAAAAAAACTGAATATTATTGCGTATAAGAGAAAAATAACTAAGTAAAAAAACACTGTATGTATGTCTTCAGAATCACATAGCTTTATCAATAAAAGAAATAAACTGTTAACAAACAACCAAAGTAATTGTAAAGATGTATTTCAAACAACAAAATTGTTCATAATAAACCATTAGTTAATATGCTATATATTGATGTTATTTCTAAGGCCTTCCACTATAGTATTATTGTTAATCCGTTTATAACAAACTTGATCCTTTCTCCATGATACACAGACCTCGGACGTAGAAGTGGTGGCAACTGAACTAGTTCTAAAGAATGATAAGGGCAAGGCGAGGCGCTAATATTGCTGGTCCAGAGAGGAAGGGAAGTGTTTTCTGCCATTTTAATGTGTTACCACTGGTCCATGGGTTTCCCACCAGTTTTATATAGAGTTACGTCATGTTCTGATCCATTTTCAGTAGGTGTATGAGTAAGACAAGGGTTCCCCTGGCTGACCCTGAATACAACTTACACAATTACCTGAGTTGCGGCGATAGTGCGGGTGTTTCCCTGGATGGCCCTGATCAATTGCCTGGGGATAGGGGAGTGAGTGGTGACCTTGAATATATATATAACCTAACTTCGTAACCTGAAACCGAAAGTCCTTATGAGTGACACTGAGGTAAGTTCGTTGTCTGTTC
Source organism: Schistocerca piceifrons (assembly GCF_021461385.2). Lineage (NCBI taxonomy): Eukaryota > Metazoa > Arthropoda > Insecta > Orthoptera > Acrididae > Schistocerca > Schistocerca piceifrons. Next base: position 8,364,698 of record NC_060149.1, read on the forward strand.
CATTACGTCCACAGATAACCTACTGCTTATCGACTACGGACTTTATCGTGTGATCGAACGTGTGGGTTGCCTATCTCCCTGCCCCTGTGCTCGAAACAGCGCTTGATAACCACTGACGCTTTCACTAGCTAGACTAGGGTGGAGAGCTGCATCTAACCAACCTTCGTATTGAAGACCATAATAACACAGCAACTACCCACTGGCTGAGTTTATTGGTTACTTACATCTTTGCAGAACCTGGGTCGAGCCGAATCCTCCCTGGATATAATATGTTGTGCAGATCTGGAGGACTGCTAATGTTCGACCAAATTCGGAACACAACGGTGCTGTCAATGCAAAGAAAAAATCCAGTGTTTCTGCTTCCACAGAAAGCACGTGCCCAACTACCGGCAGCGTAGCCATGCTCTCAGTTTTTTTGCAATCAGCACGTATGGTCTTCAGGGATTTCCTAGAAAAGGGTACCTCAATTACTGGTGCATACTGCCGCGAAAATAGCGGAAACCAGTCAGCGCCAAAAGACGTGGCATGCTCGCCAAAGGTGACTACGTTGAGCAAGACTATGCCCCACTTCACAACTCACACTTTTCTCAAATTAATATACACTCCTGACAGCTTTACATCCTCCTTATTCAACCGACCTCGCACCATCGGACTCCCACGTTTTGCCAAAATCTAGTTACATCTGAGGCAAGCAAATGACGCTATTCTGGTTTCCAGAGTCGCAGTGTAGTTTTTGGAGTAGTCTGTTGACTTTTACAACAGAGATATTTACAGTTACATAAAAATATGAGAGAAATATGTGTCCATAGTCCATAGCTGCAGCCTGTGTAGAGTTGTTGTGGTAGTCTTCAGTCCTGAGACTGGTTTGATGCAGTTCTCCATGCTACCCTATCCTGTGCAAGTTTCTTCGTCTCCCAGTACCTACTGCAACCTACATCCTTCTGAATCTGCTTAGTGTATTCATCTCTTCGTCTCCCTCTACGATTTTTACCCTCCACGCTGCCCTCCAATGCTAAATTTGTGATCCCTTGATGCCTCAGAACATGTCCTACCAACCGGTCCCTTCTTCTCTTCAAGTTGTGCCACAAACTCCTCTTCTCCCCAATTCTATTCAATACCTCCTCATTAGTTATGTGATCTGCCCATCTAATCTTCAGCATTCTTCTGTAGCACCACATTTCGAAAGCTTCTATTCTCTTCTTGTCCAAACTATTTATCGTCCATGTTTCACTTTCATACATGGCTACACTCCATACAAATACAGGGCTATTACAAATGATTGAAGCGATTTCATAAATTCACTGTAGCTCCATTCATTGACATATGGTCACGACACACAACAGATACGTAGAAAAACTCATAAAGTGTTGTTCGGCTGAAGTCGCACTTCAGGTTTCTGCCGCCAGAGCGCGCGAGTGCGCAGTGAGACAAAATGGCGACAGGAGCCGAGAAAGCGTATGTCGTGCTTGAAATGCACTCACATCAGTCAATCATAACAGTGCAACGACACTTCCGGACGAAGTTCAACAAAGATCCACCAACTGCTAACTCCATTCGGCGATGGTATGCGCAGTTTAAAGCCTCTGGATGCCTCTGTAAGGGGAAATCAACGGGTCGGCCTACAGTGAGCGAAGGAACAGTTGAACGCGTGCGGGCAAGTTTCACGCGTAGCCCGCGGAAGTCGACGAATAAAGCGAGCAGGGAGCTAAACGTACCACAGCCGACGGATTGGAAAATCTTACGGAAAAGGCTAAAGCAGAAGCATTTCTTAAACAGGAGATTAGAAAACCGATGGATCGGTCGTGGTGGAGATCATGATCAACAATTCATGTCACGGCCTCCACGCTCTCCCGACTTAACCCCACGCGATTTCTTTCTGTGGGGTTATGTGAAAGATTCAGTGTTTAAACCTCCTCTACCAAGAAACGTGTCAGAACTGCGAGCTCGAATCAACGATGCTTTCGAACTCATTGATGGGGACCTGCTGCGCCGAGTGTGGGAGGAACTTGATTATCGGCTTGATGTCTGCCGAATCACTAAAGGGGCAAATATCGAACATTTGTGAATGCCTAAAAAAACTTTTTGAGTTTTTGTATGTGTGTGCAAAGCATTGTGAAAATATCTCAAATAATAAAGTTATTGTAGAGCTGTGAAATCGCTTCAATCATTTGTAATAACCCTGTACTTTCAGAAACGACTTCCTGACACTTAAATCTATACTCGATGTTAACAAATTTCTCTTCTTCAGAAACGCTTTCCTTGCCATTGCCAGTCTACATTTTGTATCTTCTCTACTTCGACCATCATCAGTTGTTTTGCTCCCCAGATAGCAAAACTCCTTTACTACTTTAAGTGGCTCATTTCCTAATCTAATTCCCTCAGCATCACCCGACTTAATTCGACTACATTCCATTATCCTCGTTTTGCTTTTGTTAATGTTCATCTTATATCCTCCTTTCAAGACACTGTCCATTCCATTCAACTGCTCTTCCAAGTCCTTTGCTGTCTCTGACAGAATTACAATGTCATCGGCGAACCTCAAAGTTTTTATTTCTTCTCCATGGATTTTAATACCTACTCCGAATTTTTCTTTTGTTTCCTTTACTGCTTGCTCAATATACAGATTGAATAACATTGGGGAGAGGCTACAACCCTGTCTCACTCCCTTCCCAACCACTGCTTCCCTTTCATGCCCCTCGACTCTTATAACTGGCTTCTGGTTTCTGTACAAATTGTAAATAGCCTTTCGCTCCCTGAATTTTACCCCTGCCACCTTTAGAATTTGAAAGAGAGTATTCCAGTCAACATTGTCAAAAGCTTTCTCTACGTCTACAAATGCTAGAAACGTAGGTTTGCCTTTCCTTAATCTGTCTTCTAAGATAAGGCGTAAGGTCAGTATTGCCTCACATGTTCCAATATTTCTGCGGAATTCAAACTGATCTTCCTCGAGGTCGGCTTCTACCTGTTTTTCCATTCGTCTGTAAAGAATTCGCGTTAGTATTTTGCAGCTGTGACTTATTAAACTGATAGTTCGGTAATTTTCACATTTGTCAACACCTGCTTTCTTTGGGATTGGAATTATTATATTCTTCTTGAAATCTGAGGGTACTTCGCCTGTCTCCATACATCTTGCTCACCAGATGGTAGAGTTTTGTCAGGACTGGCTCTCCCAAGGCCGTCAGTAGTTATAATGGAATGTTGTCTACTCCTGGGGCCTTGTTTCGGCTCAGGTCTTTCAGTGCTCTGTCAAACTCTTCACGCAGTATCTTATCTCCCATTTCATCTTCATCTATATTCTCTTCCATTTCTATAATATTGTCCTCAAGTACATCTCCCTTGTATAGACCCTCTATATACTCCTTCCACCTTTCTGCTTTCCCTTCTTTGCTTAGAACTGGGTCTCCTTCTGAGCTCTTGATATTCATGCAAATGGTTCTCTTTTCTCCAAAGGTCTCTTTAATTTTCCTGTCGGCAGTATCTATCTTACCCCTAGTGAGATAAGCCTCTACATCCTTACATTTGTCCTCTAGCCATCCCTGCTTAGCCATTTTACACTTCCTGTCGATCTCATTTTTGAGACGTTTATATTCCTTTTTGCCTACTTCACTTACTGCATTTTTGTACTTTCTCCTTTCATCAATTAAATTCAATATTTCTTCTGTTACCTAAGGATTTCTTCTAGCCCTCGTCTTTTTACCTACTTGATCCTCTGCTGCCTTTGCTACTTCGTCCCTCAAAGCTACCCATTCTTCTTCTACTGTTTTTCTTTCCCCCAGTCCTGTCAATTGGACTGTCTTTGAGAAACAATGCATATAATGGTACATTTACATCAACAGGAGGTAAAGCTTGCACGTTCTGTGAATAGTAGGGCTGTAGATGCTTTCATGTATTTCTTTCCATACTACACTAGCGCGACCGATAGTCCTCGTCATCATCGTAAACAAGTGGGCCTATTGTTTCTTCCACGTCGTCAGCCCGTACAGTTCATTGTTCTCCTCGACCATTGTATTGCGGAAAATATTTGTCCTGTTTCTCTTAAACATTGAAACTACCTTGAAATGTACTGTGTATCCAATGTCTCCTACGTGGTTAACTGGCCATGTACAATCTGTCAGATTTCCTACCGTTTCCACTTGTCTGCCCTTCCAAGACAAATCATGTCTCCTAATTCCATGATCGGGCACAACGCATCTCATTATGAATGAGCAATTGTACACTTAAATTTGTAAATGTACTCTGCAGTCTTGCACGGCTTTAATCAGAACGGACAATGTCACTGAACACATTAAGTCATCTGCAGAAAACTTCCTGCTCCAGTACCTTATTATACACGATCACGATATTAGCCATTACGTACTGTACGTAATAAATCTATTTATTATATTGTACGAATAAACATTAGTAGATTCTCATTTTGCACTGGTGAGGTTACCCCGTAACACATTTGCTTCCTAACTTCCAGTCGTATCCAGACTACACTTCTTTACCTCAAATTAATACATTTCTCCATCTCCATCATCCCAAGAAATTCGTAGCAGCACTGAAACACAGACTCACAATGATGTTACTGCTGGCACCTTTCCAGCCTGTGTCTTTTTCCAAACTTCCGAAATAACAATAAGTAAACCATGAAAGTTTCTTATGCTTCTTTAACAATGCGTTCGACCTCGATTTTTCTATTTTGTGTGGCATATAATTCTCTAAGTTTTTTTCAGTTTTTGTTTACTCGTCTTACTACTGCGTATGAGCTTTTTACATTCCAGAAGAATACTTCCTATTCTCTTCCAATGATTACTATATTCGGGCATTAGTTGCGCCATTAATGGTAATTAATAACGCTTTATAGCATCCTCGAAGAGAATGTTAGTTGCGTGGATTTTATTCTTCCTGACGGAACAATGCTGTATTTCTTCAAGGTGCCCTTTAGTAAGTCCCAGTTCCTGTTTCTACAATATCAAGGCCATAGGGACATAACATTGAAAATATGTCTGTATGTGAAGCAAATACTGTAGGGATTTCAATATTTTTTTTCCACACATTTGAACATTTTGATTTTTGATGCTGCTGGAAGAACATCTACTTCTTTTTTTTATTTTTTAGAGGCTTTTTTCTTATTTTTTATCATTATTGTTTTTTTTATAAATTAATACATTCTTAATGTGATTTTACTTTATACCACAACAAAAATAAATGTATCTAGCACCGCATCGTGCTCTGAGAAAAAGAAAACAAAGCTCGGCACGTTCCTACACCGAGGTAATGTATATGGAAGAAAAAAGTGCTTCATACGGGATGCAGTAGGGCGTGCCGCTACTCTCCTTACGCTCCTTCATCCAGGTGCGTCTTCACGTGCGTAATGGTCGAAGAAGGCTGCAGCAATATCGCGTTGTGTGGTGTGATGATGGCCGTCCTCAGTGGTGATGGCATGTATCAGCGCCCGTCTTCGCAGTGTACGTTTGTAAGTAGGCTGTTTATGTTTTCTCTATGTAAGTAGGCTGTTTAGGTTTTTTATTGGTAACGCCACCTCTGTATGACAATCACTGGCTGTGCTGTGGGCAGTCTGTGTCTGCTTTGCATTGTTGTAATACTCGCCATTGTAGTGTTAGGCAGCTGGCTGTGAACAGCGCGTAGCGTTGCGCAGTTGGAGGTGAGCCGCCAGCAGTGGTGGATGTGGGGAGAGAGATGGCGGAGGTTTGTAATGTGTCATGAACTGATATATATATTAAGACTTGTGATGATATTAAGGTAAATACATTGTTTGTTCTCTATTAATATCTTTCATTTGCTAACTATCCCTATCAGTAGTTAGTGCCTTCCATAGTTTGAATCTTTTATTTAGCTGGCAGTAGTGGCGCTCGCTGTATTGCAGTAGCTTGAGCAGCGAAGATTTTTGTGAGGTAAGTGATTTGTGAGAGGTATAGTTTAATGTTAGTCAGGGCCATTCTTTTGCAGAGAATTTTGAAAGTCAGATTGCGTTGCGCTAACAAAATATTGTGTGTCAGGTTAAGCACAGTCATGTATAAATTGTTCAAAGGGTACGTTTCATATGTCGACCCTTAGCCGAGGATACCTCACTGGAATCTTCTGATTTTTTCTTGTAGTTTGTGTAATTGGTGTAGCTATTGTTTATTGGTAGCGCGTAATCATAGAGAGAATTTCCTTTGTAGTTGTAGTTTTTCATTGTTGTACAGTAAAACAGTTGTGGCATGCATGTAGATTTGCACCAAGTATTTCGCAGCTGCGCTTGCAATTAACTAGATATTATTTTCAGTGCTATGTTAATGTGTTCTCTTATTTTTGATCTTCAAATTGTGTTTTTCTGTGTTGTCGTGTGAAATACTGTGACAATAATGGCGTGTGAAAAACGTAATACTAGGCTCCAAAGTAAACTGAGAAATGACAGTGAAAATGAAAGCAGTGTGTTAGCGCCACCGAGTAATGAATTAGCTGATGTTCAAAGTAGTAATTTGGTAACTGTTCATAGGGAAATGGAGCAGGCGGCAAACAATGGCGTGGACAGTGAAACAATTAGTGAAGAGGGACGCATTATCGATCGATCGGTCGGCAACAGCTTGCCTCAGGAATCGGGAATGTCAGGACACAATTTTGCAAATACTGTAGATTCAGGTTTTGCGTCCTCACCGTTTTCTCAAATGAGTCAAGACACATTTTCCGCTTGTCAAAATGTGAATGTTGCCGGTGCAAATTCACTGCCGAAAAGCACTGAGGAACATGTTTCAGACACCAGTGCATTGTTATTACAGTTCTACATCTACATCTACATTGATACTCCGCAAGCCACCCAACGGTGTGTGGCGGAGGGCACCTATACGTGCCACTGTCATTACCTCCCTTTCCTGTTCCAGTCGCGTATGGTTCGCGGGAAGAACGACTGTCTGAAAGCCTCCGTGCGCGCTCTAATCTCTCTAATTTTACATTCGTGATCTCCTCGGGAAGTATAAGTAGGGGGAAGCAATATATTCGATACCTCATCCAGAAACGCACCCTCTCGAAACCTGGCGAGCAAGCTACACCGCGATGCAGAGCGCCTCTCTTGCAGAGTCTGCCAATTGAGTTTATTAAACATCTCCGTAACGCTATCACGGTTACCAAATAACCCAGTGACGAAACGCGCCGCTCTTCTTTGGATCTTCTCTATCTCCTCCGTCAACCCGACCTGGTACGGATCCCACACTGATGAGCAATACTCAAGTATAGGTCGAACGAGTGTTTTGTAAGCCACCTCCTTCGTTGATGGACTACATTTTCTAAGCACTCTCCCAATGAATCTCAACCTGGTACCCGCCTTACCAACAATTAGTTTTATATGATCATTCCACTTCAAATCGTTCCGTACGCATACTCCCAGATATTTTACAGAAGTAACTGCTACCAGTGTTTGTTCCGCTATCATATAATCATACAATAAAGGATCCTTCTTTCTATGTATTCGCAATACATTACATTTGCCTATGTTAAGGGTCAGTTGCCACTCCCTGCACCAAGTGCCTATCCGCTGCAGATCTTCCTGTATTTCGCCACAATTTTCTAATGCAGCAACTTCTCTGTATACTACAGCATCATCCGCGAAAAGCCGCATGGAACTTCCGACACTATCTACTAAGTCATTTATATATATTGTGAAAAGCAATGGTCCCATAACACTCCCCTGTGGCACGCCAGAGGTTACTTTAACGTCTGTAGACGTCTCTCCATTGATAACAACATGCTGTGTTCTGTTTGCTAAAAACTCTTCAATCCAGCCACACAGCTGGTCTGATATTCCGTAGGCTCTTACTTTGTTTATCAGGCGACAGTGCGGAACTGTATCGAACGCCTTCCGGAAGTCAGTTAATGCAACAAATGGGACAAAAGCTTGAAAAGTTAGACACAATGGAACAAAATCTTCAAAAGTTAGACACTACACTTGAACAAACACGTGTAGATTTAACCACTGAGTTACATAATATCGAATCGAAATGTCAAAAGGTCTGTAATGACGTAAAAACTCAAATTTGTGAGCATTTTCAACCTATTTTTTCGCGGCATGAAAATGCATTACGGAATCACGAAGCAGCCATAAAAGAACTGCAAACTATTGTTCATGAAAATCATGAGACCTTGCAAGCTAAATTTGACTCAGTTGCATCTACCGATTCGGTTACGCAACTTGCAAAAACTCAGGAAAACTTAAAGGACACAGTAGATACTCTGAAACTTGGTTCAGAAAAACACACTGAGGAAATAAGTACACTATCGGATAAAGTAGCCGAACTTTCAGATCAGTTCACTAACTTATCTACAAAGGTAGATGATGATCTGAATGACACAACACCTGTAGCCTTCACTGACACAGAGGAGTATGAACAAATTAGAAAATTCAAACAAAATCAAAATCAAATCAATACACAGTACAAAAGAGAAATCCGGGAAGTGCAAGATCAGTTGGCACAAGTAGTACAAGAATTACGTATTTCAGAGGACACTCGCGCCCCAATACGGGAAGAGGGACATACAAATACGGAACAGACACAAAATAACAACACAGGGCACTTCGGAAATTGTGAAAGAAGTTGGCAAGGTACGCCGAATTTTGAGATGGAACCGCCGAAACGACGTAACTATGACCGAGATGCTACTCGCCGACACGATGATTTTGACTATAAGCTGTTCATTACTACACGTAAATTCAAAACATTTAAGAATTCTGGCAACGACATTCATCCACAAGCGTGGCTCCATCAATTCTCTCATTGTTTTCCTCCCAACTGGTCATTGGAGCACAGATTAGAATTTATGTGTGGCTACTTAGAGAATGAACCAGCTGTAAGAATGCGATCGGTCATTCACGATTGCCACAGTGAAGGAGAATTTTACCATGCCTTCCTCTCAGCATATTGGTCTCAAGCCACACAAGACCGCGTAAAACATGGCATCATAATGATGAAACATTTCGAACAATCTGAATTTTCCAGTCTTGTGAAATATTTTGAAGACATGTTGCACAAGAATCAGTACCTGTCAAACCCATACAGCCCCTCAGAACTCATCCGCATTTGCTTAATCAAATTACCTGAACATTTACGACACATTATTTTGGCAGGACGTTGCAAAGACGACATTGAAGCATTTCAGGGACTCTTACAAGAATTAGAAATTGACACTGACAATCGCGGAACGCGAAACCAGGAACACAGCAATTACAGGTCACATCCGTCGCAATTCCGCGATGAAAGAAGTAATAACTTTACACGACAAGGCTATTCTCACAACACAAATCGTGACCAAACCAGACACCACCCGTATGACAACCGTTGGCAGAGTAGTAATAACTACAGGGAAAGATCACCTCTCCGTGGTAATGACTATCACAGAGACAATAAGAGAAACAGACAATATGGGAACCAAAATAAATACTATCAAGGGAGACAGAATAACTTTAGACGCAACGGACCAGCGCGGAGTTACGATTCAGGGAGAAATTCTCCACCACGTGACCGACAAGGAAGAAACTACGGATTCTACCGAAATGACGACAGACGATATGATCATAACGACAGACGTCAATTGCATCAGAACTGGCGGGATTCAAACAGAGCAGGGCCCTCTCGGCAAGGCGAATTTGTAGAAGTTAGGTCTCCTAATCCCAATAACGACGCGCGCCAACAAAGAGACAGACAATGACTCGCACAGCAGGCAGCCGCGTGCGCCAGGTGGCTCAGAGAAAAATAACATAGACGCTAACCTTGAGAAAAACTCCAGTATTCTTTACCGACGTATACCGCCTGACAATTGCATTCAAGTTCAAACTCTGAGTACTATGAAGAGTAAAGGTTTACACCACATTCCACATGTAAAACCGTTTATTGAGAGATAATCTGCTTTTACCTTTGTCTTTGCCATATAACTTTTCACTTTACGTTGCTAGTATGCTTTGTCAGACTTAGAATCTGTTAACATGTAACAATGTTTGAAGTGAAATATCCAGTCAAGAACCAAGAGAACTTATTTAAACAGAAATTACGAATGCATTGTTATTGCGAACAGACGACACAGTGTAATTGTGTGTGTACATTCTTGCTTGTTAGTTGTACGATTAGAACATTTACCAGTACTGCTAATGAGATTTTAATGCAACATTTTGGTTTACTTGAAAATACATTCCGGATTTAAAGTACTTTCTGAGAGATACCAGATGACACAGAGGTTAGTTTATGTGACAGCTACACGATTTTTATCACGACGCTACTAATGAGTGACAATTTACAATGTTGCTTTTGCAGTGTATCTGTTTTATATCTGCACAGTTTTCTGAATTCTTCTAGGAAGAAAAACATGTTTTAGTAGTAACTTTTGTGGTATAGCAACAATGAGACAGCCTTTTTCGTGGCATAACAATACGTTACTGTACAGTACTTTCATCATCACAACAATAAGCGTAATAACTAAGATATCTATACGCAAAGCATTTTACTTTTGTTTCTGATGGGGTAAGTACATTGACTTCAGCAGAACTTTGCTTACAGAGGACGATAACTACGACAGTTCCACAGAATTATCTTACAGCAAGACGCACATTTGGCGCTACAGGACACGCATTTGAGAGATTTTGTACTTAAAACATTTATTTTTAAAGGTTTTTTTAATTACAAAGAAAGTTTTCCGTGATACATTACATTCCATTGCTGTAATCTGTAACACCTGAGGGTATAATTACATTTATCCTCAGGGGGGTACACGCTTACTTTGTGTACCATGTGTGTGGCAACCACAAGGAACCCTAGCTAATATGGTATTTGCTTATACAACTTTACACATCGGTACCATATTTCTCTAACACACAAATTACACAGCTATCTGATTATTTAACTGAGAGAGACAAACATTTATTTTACTACATCAGTGACACATGTTTACGCAATTATACAGTTGGATAACTTCACACTTATGAAACTGTATTTTGTCTGTACTTTGTAAACTGTTCATATTTTTTCGGAATCATTGTGATACTATGAGAGCTTTGAATGATGTATTTGGTATGAGATCATGATTTTTAAAGTACGTTTGAGGCAGCTGACACTTTTGACATGAGCAGAGAATTTTTTTAGGCTTAGAAATTATTGGAGGAAGTTACGACGATTTTGAGATTTGACTGAGGTGTTATGATGTTATTATTACGACGACGATGTGTATTATGTTGTTGAGGAATGTTTATTATGCTACGTATTTCTCATGATGAAATATTGAAGAAGTGTCGACGAATATGTATATGTATAATGAGGTAAGGAATAATGAGTAGTGTTTAGGGACTCTGATTTATGAAAAGGATGTTGGAAACCAAGAAACGTACTTTAAGAGTTATGAAATGTGTGTGTATATTCGTGAATGTATTACAATGCAGACGAAAATTTTTTTGGACACTGTTATATTCATAGGATTTTGTTTCTACAGATTTGCAACGCTAATTCTTGACCTGTGAAGTATTTTTATGTGAGACTGTCACTTTAGCGAAAATTGCTGTCGTAAATATTTCCGTACGAAAGTTAAGTGACCACCTGCACGTAATGCGTCGCGGGCACCCAGCTGTGTCAGACGCCTGGAGAAAAAGTCATTAGCGCGTGCCTTTCAGAGCACAGGAAGAAAAAAAAAGAAAGGGAAGGCCATTATCCTGGCCATTGTCATTCCTTTAGAGAAAGCATCGCAAAAACGACACGGTCGAACTTGAAAACATATGATTACACTAGCTCTTAATTTACGATATTTACTGAAATGCCTAATAAAATGACAAGAAATATTTTTACATCTGCACACCTGATTATGACAAGCGTCTTTCTATGAGAGTTGAGAGAATTTCTACTAACTTACGAAATGTCACATGACTACTGAATGATATTTTTATGCTTTGCTTTTCATAGTTGCTTATTTCATTTGACATCTGTTTTCCAGCTGTGTTGCAGCATTGCTTTTATAAAATAAAATGCATTTGCTAATATGAACACTTTCTGTCAACAGATCTATTAAATAATTATTTTATGATCCACATTCTTTAAAAAAGGAGCACTTGGAAAGGAAAGAACAATAAGAAGGAACTAGTAACAGTAAAACATAATTTTCTTTTCAATTAGATGGTAATATTTTTTTTACAATAAGTTGTTGTGGTGCACCACTTTAATTACTTAGACATTAAGATGTGATTATACATTTGCCTTATCTGCATTGTTATCTTTAGTGTACTATTTTTTCTGCTTGAGCTATGTCATGTTTAGATATAAGCTGCTGTTTGCCAGGCATAGTGCTACGGAACTTTAATTTGTGTTACTCTGCTAAGCCAATTTTACTACTCATTGATTTTTCATGTTGCTGCACATTGGCTCATATTAGTTGTAATTTTGCATTTTATCTGTTAATTTAGATTTACGGTAGCTTGCTTTGCAATTTTCCAATTTTTTGGTAATTGCTGTTTATATTAATTGTTATGTGATGCTGCATTGCCTCGTCCCTTAGTTTAGCATCTGAGCTCAGTAGATTTAAGTTAGCTTAAGAGGGGGTAGCCTCTAAGAGAATGAGTTGCGATGAATTGGAAGAAATGCATTGAGAAAACAGGTTTAGGTAGGATTTTCTTGGAAATAAATGTTGAGGTAAGAAATGTGTGAACATATAAATACAGAAAGCATGCTTAGATAGAATTTTTTTTGGTGGAAACAAAGGATGAAATAAGAGGAAAGATATATGAAGTTTTGGGTTGGACTGCAGTACCAAATGTTACACTGAAAACGAACCCTGTCCTTTCCTATTGGTGTTATCCCACTATGTGTTTGTGTACCCTTGAGTATTTGTTTTCTTCCTGTCTCTGTGTACTGTTTCATAGAATTTTTTTCTCTTCTAATACTAAGCTATATTCACTATGAGGAGGAATACTGTTATCCTCAAATATAAGTTGCATTAATAATATGTTATTTTCTTTGTAAAGTTGTTTACAATTCTGTTCTGTTTCAATGTTCATGTGTGAAATTAATGTTTCGAAAACTATTCTCATTATTTTATGTATGTACTTATGTCACTATTTTTGTAACACTGATGTATATGTTTATTTCTATTCTTTTGTAACGCCTGTTTTACTACAAATGTTATCTGTATTGTTATGTTCTTTAATGATGTATTTTGTACCTTTGTTATTGTATTCTTCTGTTATAAAATTGTAATTGTCACCAGTTCATGATATTATTAACTTGTAAGTTCCATTTCACTGCACACGTTTCTGTTGGTCATAGTATATGGACAATATGTGAGAAGTTGGGACTGTGAGTGTTTGCACGTGTGTTGGTAATTCGGCAAGGGACTGGATAACAGCATTGCTGGTTCTAAGGACAATTAAAAGAAAAACTTTCTGAGTGCACAAGTGGTGGTTTATGGACTTGCTATATTCTCTGCAAGAATCTTCGATGGTGAATGTGCACCTGCACAATCGCAACAGATGGCTGCTGGCCATTTCTACAAGGACTGCAGTGGGTCTGCACCTCTGGTGGCCCACCAATACCACAATCTCTACCAGGACTCCAGTGGGTCTGCTCTGTGATGACCTACCTACCAATATTCTTCCAAACTTCGAATGACTCTGCTGTGGGTTTGCTCTGTTGTGGCCCATTACCTGTCTGCATGTCGAGAGTCAGCACTGTCTTTCCGTTGGAAGGTCAACACTACTTCTTCAAGACTGCATGGAAAGCCACTACTTCTATGTGCATTTTCTTTTACTGCTTGGACTTTGAGAAAAACTCTGCATTTTTACTGTGATGAACAATGTGGACTGTCTTTATGGACTGTGAGAAATTTTGATCTTTTGACCAACATAATATTAATAAGTGTGTGCATTTTATATCTTTGTTACTGTAATTGTGAAAAATTTTTGTCAAATCTGTATTGGCCAGTGCCCAACACCATTTGTAAAAATTTTTGTGGGGAGCATGGGGGCTATGTAAGTAGGCTGTTTATGTTTTCTCTATGTAAGTAGGCTGTTTAGGTTTTTTATTGGTAACGCCACCTCTGTATGACAATCACTGGCTGTGCTGTGGGCAGTCTGTGTCTGCTTTGCATTGTTGTAATACTCGCCATTGTAGTGTTAGGCAGCTGGCTGTGAACAGCGCGTAGCGTTGCGCAGTTGGAGGTGAGCCGCCAGCAGTGGTGGATGTGGGGAGAGAGATGGCGGAGGTTTGTAATGTGTCATGAACTGATATATATATTAAGACTTGTGATGATATTAAGGTAAATACATTGTTTGTTCTCTATTAATATCTTTCATTTGCTAACTATCCCTATCAGTAGTTAGTGCCTTCCATAGTTTGAATCTTTTATTTAGCTGGCAGTAGTGGCGCTCGCTGTATTGCAGTAGCTTGAGCAGCGAAGATTTTTGTGAGGTAAGTGATTTGTGAGAGGTATAGTTTAATGTTAGTCAGGGCCATTCTTTTGCAGAGAATTTTGAAAGTCAGATTGCGTTGCGCTAACAAAATATTGTGTGTCAGGTTAAGCACAGTCATGTATAAATTGTTCAAAGGGTACGTTTCACGTTCTCGGATGACGTGGTACATGGTGGGTCGTTCCGTTGCGAGTCTGTCTTGTGTCCGCGCTCGGACGATCGTCCCTTCGAGGTGTCGGCGCATATGGGCTACGATCTGTGCTTTCGCACGCTGAACTGTCAGCTGTCGTTCCGGTGTGGGTGGCAAGGAGGCGCATTCGCGAAGAACGGTGAAATAAAAATCAAGGGTCTGCCGCCTCCAAGCAGCAGTCTCACGACCATACGTAATAAAGGTTCGCCGTAGGGCCGGCTTGGCGCAGGTTAACCACCAACTAATTGACATAGGATACGTTGGGAGGCGGCGGACGCACAAGCTCCACGTGTCTTCGATGGCGCGTCGACAATCCGGAGAAGCGAGATGAGCAAGGCTTAATTTCCAGGGATGTCGGCTGCGCCACACCCGTTGGCGACGAAGGGTGACGGCACATATATAGGCCTCGTGATCAGAAAAGGCTACTGGCCACACCTCCGCGTCACTCACCGTTGCCGCGAGAGAACGGGAGACGTAAATCCTATCGATGCGACTAGACGAGTGACTCGTGAAATGGGTGTATCCCGGTCGATTTCCTCGGACATGTTCCCATGTATCTACCAGCTGGAGATCGCCGATGAGTGTCCCAAGTTCGGGGTACGGTGAATGGCGCGGCAGCTGATCTTTAGGTGCAAGGGTGCAATTGAAATCGCCCCCTAATATCAAGTCATTGTGCCTGCCCTGAAAAAGCGGTGCTATTCCTTCTGCGAAGAAGAGCGATCGGTCACGACGGCGATTCGTTGCGGAAGGGGCGTACACATTGATAAACCGGACGCCTTGCACCGTTACGGCCAATCCTCTAGCGTCGGGGAGATATCGGACTTCGTCCGCCTCGAGGCCCTCTCTGAGGAGAATGGCGACACCACTGTTAGTTGGCGAGGCGTGGGACACATGAGCCGTATAACCATACACACCCGGGAAATCGGCGACGAAGACTTCTTAGAGAAATACAATGTCAACGTCTGCTGCATTGAGCATGTCTTGGAGCAGCGACAACTTCGTACGTGTCCGAATGGTGTTAATGTTGATGGTCGTTAAGTGATAGGTCTGTAGATCGTCTCCTGCGGTGGGGGCTGCCGTCAGTGTCGCCGTAAAAGGTGGGGCCTGTGATCTGCTGGCCGCGTCCGCGCCGTCATCTGTTGATACTCGGGAGGGGCCGAAGTGTGGGAGGAGAGACCCCTCTCCTCATCCACCACAGCGGCCGTAGAATCGTTTTCAATGTCATCCGCCCAAGGTCCGTAAGTTAATGGTGGCTGCGGTAGAACACTTGACGGCTGAGTGACTAAGAGTGAATCCGCAGTTGTTTCCGGTTGTGTACCAACGGCGGGCGCTGTGCTGGCCATCCGTTTGTCCGAGAGAGCGGAATCGGTTTTGTAAAAATCAGACAAAGTGTCATCCATTTTCCTCGTCGTTTCGTCGGCCGTCCGGTCGTCAATTGGAGAAGACGTCCGCTGGAGGCAATCGTCTGAGGGTGTGCGACGTCACTTTTTATGTTTTCTCGGTGACCTTTGTTTGCGGACGTGGATTTCTGTGTCCGAAAGAGTTTGTGGTTCCCGTATAGCATCCCCCTCAGGTAGAGAGGCAGAGGTCGGTACAACCCTACCGTCGAGTTCCATTCTCTCGTCCGAATCTTCATGTGGAGTCGATGGGCGGCGTTCTTCAACCCCTGCAGACACCGTAATGGTGTTGGTCAATCCAGGACCAGCAACAGGTGCGCATTCTAACGCTTCCTGTCTTCCTGGGGGGTTGTCGTCTGTCATGACGGTCGATCGTGTCACCTCTGCGTAATTGAGGGGGAGGGCCGTGAGCGTAGGAGGTGGTGTCGTGTCATGCAATGGAAGTTGTGTAACCCGACGTTGAATACACGCCGAGCGCACATGACCCTCCTGGCCGCAACCAGAAGAAGTACGAGGTTGGCCGTCGTACATTATTATTGCTCGACAGCCACCTATGACTAAGTAGGACGGCACGCTTCTTTAATTCAATTTTCACTTGTCGGACGCCGTTGAGGACTTGGTACGTCTCGAAGGTGTTCCATTTTTCGGCCACGTGGCTAATTACCGTCCCATAAGGGCGGAAAGCTGAGGTAACGACGTCCGGCGGTACTTCGAAAGGGAGTTCGAAGACTCTTAGTGTGCGTAATCCTAGTCCAGCATGAACAACAGTAACCTCTCCGATGTGACCATCGGAGTGTTTGAACTTGAGAGTGTTCGCGCATCTGTTCACAACTGCGTGACATAACTCGTCATCGACTATCTTGACGTAAACGACGCTAATTGTGATGGATAGGTGGATACCGATGATGTGCTTTGTTGGTATTTGAACTTCGTCACGGATGAATCGTTCGACTTCAAAGGCTCGTGGTCGTGCGTAGTCGGGCTGGAAGCTGATCTTGATGGTAGCTTTTCTGTACGAATGAGCCATGGAGACTCAGCGTTAACGGACGCGAGTATTAGCTGCGGCGAGGAAGTAAACAAACTACGCGCGCTCGCGACTCTGCGGACGGGACGTAAACAAGACGTCCTCGCCGCTCACCGGCCGAAAGCAGACTGTGACTCTGACGACTTGCGCGTCGACTGGGAGCGGAGAAAAATCTCCGACCGAGCCGGTAGTCGAACCCAGGCCCTTAGGATTGACATTCTGTCGCGCTGACCACTCAGCTATCGGGGGGGGGGGGGGGGGGGGCACCAGTGGCGTAAAACTATAGGGAAGTGCAGGAGTTTTCCTGCAGTGGATCCATGCTTGGTACACTATTGGTGTTGAACTATAAAGCAAATGTCGGCCGGTGTGGCCGTGCGGTTCTAGGCGCTTCAGTCTGGAACCGCGTGACCGCTACGGTCGCAGGTTCGAATCCTGCCTCGGGCATGGATGTGTGTGATGTTCTAGGGTTAGTTAGGTTTAAGTAGTTCTAAGTTCTAGGGGACTGTTGACCTCAGAAGTTAAGTTCCATAGTGCTCAGAGCCATTTGAACCTTTTTTTTATAAAGCAAATACATGGAACATGTTATTCCTAAACGTGGGGAAAGACCCGTAACTAACGATAAATCATTAGAAACAGTAATAGCCGTACAATATCTAGCAATACTTGCCTCTGGAGTGACATAAAGCGCAACGATCACAAGAAAAATAGTTGTTGGAAACGCATATGTCAGACTGATATTCACTGAAAGGAACCAATTAAAATGTAATTCATCCACTGAAGAAATTATTACAAAACACTCGTTCAACTCATTCTTTATTACTGGTCGTCACAGTGGTACCCCCCTGCCCTACGAACCATAGAATTGCCGAGGTGTGGTAGCTTGAGTGCGTCAACGATACAGACAGCGGAACCGTTGGTACTAGCACAACGGAAGGATGTCTGTGGAGAGGCCGAAGAGGTGCAACATCTTAAAAGTCGCTGCCGAGGTTATAGTCTAGATAAATGACTGATCTGGTATTGTAAAATCAGCAAACATGGCCTTGTAAACATCAGCCAGCACTTGCTGCGCTGGTTCTGTGAATGGCTGAAAGCAAGGGTAAATTACGACTGTTACTTTTCCCGAGGACATGCAACTTTGTCAGACAGTGGAGAGCTGCATCAAACCAGTCTTCAGACTGAAGATCACAACAATAATATTAATAGAGGACAACGAGGAGATACGAAGAAGAGCAGCGCGTTCAGTCACTAAGCGCGATAGCTTCAAGGTGATTTTCATCGAACTGCAGTGGCAGAGGCTTCAAGAAAAGAGTCGGACATCGCGAAAAGATTTGACTGTTACGATTCAGAGGCTTGCCGTTGCAGGAAGTGTAAGCAAAATATTACTTACTCCCACAGACATCTCTTGGAACGATAATTATGAAAAAATTAGAGAAATCCGAACCCAACCAGATGATCTCTGACAGCCGTTCTTCCGACATATCTTTCAAGACTGGACCGGGAAAGAGCGCAAATGATAGTAGTAACCAAGATACCCCCTGCTACACATCTTCAAATGACTTGTGAAGTATAGTTGTGGACGGAGACTATGCAACGTCCGTAACATCTGGTGCAGTGGTTCTAACGACTGCAGTCGTTCTTTTGTCCACTGCTGGAATCGCAGATTGGGAGGCACCACTAATAAATATTTAATACACCTTATGTGAAGAGAGTCGTGTTGCAATATACCATAACATCCTAATATTCTAGCAGAATTTTGTAAACAGGTTTTGCTTTGTATCCGCTAGCAGTGCCAATGGCCCGACTACAAGCTCGCCTCGTCTTTATAATCGTGCTGCAACGTCACCACGCGTGGCTTGCTGTGTTCAGCCCGACGTGGTACGAACGGCTTTGTCCGTAGCTGTATAATAAAAGCACAGCTGTGCGCATTCAGCTTGGAGAGGCGAATTCCGGCTGCAATGAGTTATCAGGGGGGGCCACTCGCGGCCGTCTGGCTCGGCTCCCGCTTTACTACGTGGCTCGCTGTTGTTTCAGTTACAAATTTAAATTTCTAACTTCGCTGGCTACCTCTTGTCGTAAACCTTTGCAAAACTTCCTGAAGTTTTCATTTTATTAGGTCTACAACTTTGCTTCAGGCGTTTTTTTTTTTTTCGAAGTTGGAGGCTCTATTGTGAAAAACATACAAAAACTTTACGATTCACAGTACTGGCCGTCGCTGGCCTCTACTTTCTCCCATCTTTTGGGCAGCATATACATTCGGCAGCGGGAGAACTGGACGTCTTTTGAAGACATCCATGAATCGAACCAATTTTGCATTTGTTCATTTAATCCGAAGTACTGGTCATCCAGGCCGTGTGCTATTTATCGAAAAAGGTGGTATGCAGAAGGAGCAATGTCTGAAGAATAAGATGTTGGAGTAGGATTTCCCATTTCAATGTTTCCAAGTACGTTTTGACAGGCCCAGCATTGACATGCATCCAGCATTGTCATGCTGCAAAATTGCTTTTTCGTGTCTATCTCTGTATTAGTCCGCAGCTCGTGGTCTCGCGGTAGCATTCTCGTTTCTCGAGCGCTGGGTCCCGGATTCGATTCCCAGCGCAGTCAGGGATTTTCATCTGTCTCGAGATGACTGGCTGTTGTGTCGTCTTCATCATCATCATTCATCCCCATTAAAATCGGAGGAAGGCAACGGCAAACCACCTCCATTAGGACCTTGCCTAGTTCGGCGGTGCGGGTGTCCCGCATCTATCCCCTACGCTCTGTCAAGACGCTAGGGACTTCATTTCCATCCCTGTATTATGTCCGTTTGTCTTTCAGTACTCGGCTCAAAGGCACTAACTGCTTTCTGATAACAATCACCTGTGCTTGTTTCCGCCGGTTTCAGCAGCTTCAAAAACCTTCTCTCTTCCACCGCCATACCGGTCTTCTACGTCAAAATCACTGATCTTGAAGCGTTGAAACCATTCTCTGCACGTACTTTCACTAATAGGTGCCTCGCCGTAGGTCTTACCCAGCACTATGAGCCTCAGCCACAGATTCCTTCATTTTAAGGAAGACTTCCCGCAAATGACGAGAACTGCGCTCTTAAGTTGACTTATTCAAACGAGAACAACTCTATGATGCAATCACAAATCGACTAATATGTTGATGGTGTTATATTTACAAACGCCTAACCTTATTGTGTGACACTTACGACCTACCATTTGTATCATCACTCCTGGCCTACTGCCAACTATTGCATAATGGCGAAATATAAGTTGTAGTTTTGTCACCTAGACAACGTGAGCAAGTGGTTAGCTACGCAGGATGGTAGCTGCGTTCGATTTCTGGTGACACCTTATGGCTTCAGTCGGACGGGAACGTTAATAATAATGTCAACGCAATCTTGTGCTGCCAACTCTGAAACTACTGCAAAGAACAAAATGGTTCAAAGGGCTCTGAGCACTATGGGACTTAACATCTTAGGTCATCAGTCCCCTAGAACTTAGAACTAATTAAACCTAACTAACCTAAGGACATCACACACATCCATGCCCTAGGCAGGATTCGAACCTGCGACCGTAGCAGTCCCGCGGTTCCGGACTGCAGCGCCTAGAACCGCACGGCCACCACGGCCGGCTGCAAAGAACAAAAAGGCCACGGCCACCCCAGTGCCTTGGCGTTGTTTGTGTTTAGTGTTTTTACCAGACGTTGTGGTATATATAATGGGTGTGAAAAACGTCAGATATTGTGTCATCATTGTGAAGGACACGGAGATACCGCTTACTCGAAAGGGACAATGTTCTGAGCAGCTGACAGATTTTGTAAGAGGGTCCCAGTGTGTAACTCAATTTTGTCAGCTGGGCGAATCGTAAAATATTCAGACATGTGAGGCATTCGGATGTGACAGCGCCCAAAGTTAGACTGCATGGAAACGTGTTGTGGCATTTATGCCACATCTCTGCCTACATGTTATTATACCGAGTGGCTATAATTAGAGTGCAGCTATCACGGAGCTCCAGTGTGAGCTACAATTGTCATATGGCATCGAAACCTTTTATATATGATAATGAGTTAATGTTTAACCGATACACGCTGGAAAAAAATAGTTCCAATTTTGGTCACCAGGTGCAAATCTGGGCCGGCCGGAGTGGCCGTGCGGTTCTAGGCGCTACAGTCTGGAACCGAGCGACCGCTACGGTCGCGGGTTCGAATCCTGCCTCGGGCATGGATGTGTGTGATGTCCTTAGGTTAGTTAGGTTCAATTAGTTCTAAGTTCTAGGCGACTGATGACCTCAGAAGTTAAGTCGCACAGTGCTCAGAGCCATTTGAACCATTTTTTGCAAATCTGGTGCTGTGCAGAATCTCGTCAACGTCTCCAGTGCTCATATTAAAAACATTGTTTAAGTGGCGGTTAATAATAATTTTTTTCAACTTTTCTGCAAACTTCCCGTTTCTAATTCATTACATATGGAAACATTTCTGTACTTCTTTCTTGCATTCACAGAGCCAGATTACACAAGCTGCAACATAGTTGCGAATACAAACAGTGATCCAGGTACTGTCAAATCGTTTCTATTCCAGTCTTTGATCAGTATATGAAGTCCTTCGACGACGACCGGTTTCAGTCAGTAATGACCATCTTCAGATCTGTTCTCCACCATTTCATCGTCGAAGGACTTTATATCGTGATCAGAGACTGGAATAAAAAACATTTGAGAGCCAGATTAGCTCCTGATGCCCACAATTGAAACTAATTTTTTACCAGCGTAAATCGGTATCGCATTAACGCATTAGGATATCTAAGAATATATACCAAATTTAACTGCACGTTTCCAGCAATTAGTTCAGTTTTACTAGAGCCCGCACTTCACAAACGCATTCACGTGTTGTCTCTTTGGTAACCGATCGTAAACTCCTATTAAGCTATGTTAACAATTTTCCCACGCAGGGCAAGCTTGTACACCAATGATTATCAAAAGCAACTGAAAATTGCTTTTGGTTTCTGAGTATGAACTGAGAGTTACTTAAATTATTGTTAATTGGCTTGGGGTGTAGTTGACTTCAGCGGCACGGTTGTAGATGTATATTGTAAGTGGCATCATTTTACAAACCCTGTTACATCCGATACGACATAAGCAAGCCGCTTCAACGATAGAGAAGACAGTTTTATGCTCGTTCAGTAAAAGTATGTATGTGAGTGACATCGTCCAGTACACTCAATTTGCCCGCCCGGTTGGCCGTGCTGTCTAACGCACGGTTTTCCGAGCGGGAAGGATCGCCGGTCCCCGGCTCGAATCCGCCCGGCGGATTTGTGTCGAGGTCCGGTGAGCCGGCCAGTCTGTGGATGGTTTTTAGGCGGTTTTCCATCTGCCTCGGCAAATGCCTTATTCCGCCTCAGCTACACTATGTCGGTGATTGCTGCGCAAACAAGTTCTCCACGTACGCGGACACCACCATTACTCTACCACGCAAACATAGGGGTTACACTCGTCTGGTGTGAGACGTTCCTTGGGTGGGGGGGGGGGGGGGGGGGGGGGTCCACCGGGGGCCGAACCGCACGATAACCCTGGGTTCGGTGTGGGGTGGAGGAGGGATGAAGTGGACTGCGGTAGTCGTCGTGGGGTTGCGGACCACTGCGGCTGCGGCGGGGACGGAGCCTCTCCGTCGTTTCTAGGTCGCCGGTTAACATAACATAACACTCGATTTATTGTGTAATGTCTGCATGTTGGGTGACTGGGGAACAAGCAGAGCTGTGAAACTCGTGGTAGAAGGAAGGATACAGGGAGCTCACACGTTCCTTCTGATAACTGGACGGCGCAGCCGCTTCCGGGATGCCCGGGAGCTTGACCTCCTGCAAAACGGGAACACGTGTCCGGCGGGCAGGTGTGACAAGGCAGAGGGTGCGCCAAAAACACGTGGAGCAGGACGGTCGTCTTGGGTCCACGGACGTCTTCGGCTGTAATTTTGGTGAAGTATAATTTTACCATTATTTCGCTGAGGCGAGAAGTTCTGCGGCTATAGCGTCTGATCACTATGGCGATCTTGCTTATGCATCGGCGTGTAGGAAAATAAATTTGCATTGCTTAATCACGTGTTCTAGTCCATTCTGCATTGCGGTTTCACACTGCTCATTGAGATAGTAGTTCCTTCTTGCTATTTAGTTCAGCAGGCGATGTCAGTTACTCCACGCCTAATCACAGATTGCGAGTGCATTATAGGGCAGAGCCAGACAGTTTAAGGACCAATATTAATTGGCTGGCTCTGAGCACTATGGGACTTAACATCTGTGGTCATCAGTCCCTAGAACTTAGAACTACTTAAACCTAACTAACCTAAGGACATCACACACATCCATGCCTGAGGCAGGATTCGAACCTGCGACCGTAGCAGTCGCGCGGTTCCGGACTGAGCGCCTAGAACCAATATTAATTCACGGAGAACCAGAGAGTGGTAACTATTCTGTAATGTCTTTGAATTGTGTTTATAATGAATAAATATGTTAAAATCACGGCATTTATTCTTTAGTAGATAGTAATTTCCTGTGCTAATTAATCTTGTCACTAGTGTACATTTTATACATGTTTTAATTTATTCGTTCAAAGAGAAGTGGACTTTGTCGGCCTATCCTAACATTCGATCGCATCCACAGGATATGATTAGGAAACAGTTAGGCTATCACACGACAATTGACTTAACTAACGAGAATAACGTACTCCTACTGGGAACGTATAAGTGTCAGGGTGACTCCAGTCGCGTTAAAATATCCGTTGCGCAAATTATCACTTGTACGTTCTCGTGGCAAGTCTCCGTCATCAATAGCCAGTAGAAGAGGTAGGGGTACGTTAGAATTGGCTTACCCCGCCAGAATAAGTTTCTGTGAATCCTGAGAAACAGTCGGTAAAATTTGTAGGTATAGCAATTTGAAATCTCAGTGTAAATTAATTACTTGCAAATTAATTGTGATTTCAGCTTGATTGAATATTTTATGCACATATGCGTAGAATCACGCGTTTGTTATAGATAATTTAATGCCGCGCGGGATTAGCCGAGCGGTCTGGGGCGCTGCAGTCATGGACTATGCGGCTGGTCCCGGTGGAGGTTCGAGTCCTCCCTCGGGCATGGGTGTATGTGTTTGTCCTTCGGATAATTTAGGTTAAGTAGTGTATAAGCTTAGGGACTGATGACCTTAGCAGTTAAGTCCCATAAGATTTCACACACGTTTGAACATTTTTGATAATTTAATAATAATTGCATCTGCTGCCGCGCTCGAGCGTCTGCTCGCGGGTTATAATCGTTAAGGAGTGTTTTATATATGTGTTTGTAAAGATCACTGCTGAACCACGACGTTGCTTAGAAAAATTAAGTGATTATTGTATTAATTTTCTCGCATGTGTGCTAGTGATAATTTAGTTGTTATTTGTGTGAGGGATAATATTGAGTAATCCTACTCCCCATGCTAACGGGAGCTGAAGCACGTTTAGAGAAAGAGATAAATACTGTAGACAGGAACGATAGTGAAATGGCGGGAATACATTGGAGTAACGGAAATCTGTGAGACGAGACAGAATTGAGAATGCTAGGTGCGGAGGGAACTGATTAGATAAACGCGGATCACAGGGAATTTCTGGGCGCTTCAGTCTGGAACCGCGCAACCGCTACGGTCGCAGGTTCGAATCCTGTCTCGGCCATGGATGTGTGTGATGTCTTAAGTTAGTTAGGTTTAAGTAGTTCTAAGTTCTAGGGGACTGATTGCCTCAGATGTTAAGTCCCATAGTGCTCAGAGCCATTTGAACCATTTGATGGAATTTCTGGACGAAGGTAGATTCAGCCAAGCCAGGGGAGGAGAATCTGATAGCGAGGAAGAAATTAGGGAACACGTGGATGCAGTAGTAAACATCAGAAACTACGGAGTAGCTAGCCCACGTGGACACAAAAGCTCCAGGAATTACTACAACCGACTACAATCGAATGCGTCGGCACACAGTAACATATCAGGTTATAGTAATCATAGGAGATACGAAAAGATTGATAGAATACAATAGCAGTATGTTCGCGCCTGATCAGAACCAACTGTGTCAAATAACGTGCAAGGTGCTGACGTGGCAGGAATGGCAAATATACTAGCGTTTCTTAAGGAAACTAGAAAAGCGACAGATGAGACGACAGCAAAATCCAATCCAGTATGAAAAACGAAATCCAAAATAACATGACAAAAATCGAGAATAACATCACGGGAATTCATGACAGGATAGACAATGTTAGTACGGATATTAACGCAACTAAGACGGAAACATTAGACGTCAAAGACGAGGTAGCTACATTGCAAGCCACATTGGCACGCGAAGTAGCAGAAATAAAACGAACTGCTAATGAACCTAAATTAATAGCAAGAAACGCGAAACGTATTGCTCGTGTTACTGAGGAGGAGACACGACAAACAGCAAAAGTAGGAAAAGGGGCAGTACGTAAAGTGCTGAGTAGGATGAGGGGCAGCGAAGAGACGCAGTTGCGTGCGAAAGAGACGCCGCCGAATGAAGTACCTAATGCGGAATTAGAGCAACTCCGAATAAGCATGAAAAGAGAAACGGAACAACTAGCCGAAAAAATAAATTCTCTAGACAAAAGTTCAGAAAATACGGAAACCAAGAGTAATAGTAGTGTAAGAACAGCGAGAACGATAGGAACCAAACCAAATCCGGTACTGCGCAATTTTGTACAAACAGAAAGATGCGTGCCCGACAGTAGTGTGGCACACAGCGTAGACACATTAAAGGTATATGGTGGGGCCATCTTTGGCATGCGGCATACAACCACGCATGTCACAAACCACGCGAATAAGAACGCCATATTCGACATGGACAACTGCAGTCCGTTAATTTGTACTACCGCAAACCTGTCGAATAATACTGAGAGCGTTGTAGAAATGAGGAGCGAACACAGCAGGTGCAGCGGACAAGAGGAAACGCACGAAGGACGCGAAATCCCATCAATGAGAGTAGTTAAAAACTCAGAAGAAAATTTTGACTTCGAAAACTTCATTTCAGTCAGAAGGTTTCAGCACTATAAAGATGACGGAAATATTTTACATCTGAGTTTACCACCTCATTGGCCTCTCAGATATCAATTAGATTTCGTCTGCTCGCAAATGGAAGGTGCAACCGCAGAATGGATGAGAAACATAGCAAGAACTTGTAAAACAAATGAAGAGTTCCGCACAGCGCTTCTCAATAAGTACTGGTCTAGAGAATCCCAAGGTCGAATTAAGCAAGAGATGATGATGAGCACGAATTTCGAAAATTCAGGTTTCCGCAGTCCGGTCAAATTCTTTGAAAACATGACGAAAAGGAACCAATACTTTGATCAACCATGTAGTCCGGCAGAAATTATTCGGTTATGTTACATGAAGCTACCAATAACATATCAGCAAACGCTAGCCGGTAGGATGGTGGCAATACTGAGTTGTTTAAAAGTACGCTAAGAGAAAAATAATTTGCTTTTAACGAACAACAGAACAGCGACAAAAGTAATCAAAGAGAAACGCAGAATCCGAATCGGGACAATCAAAATAAAATTAATAGAGGACAGGATTGGAACGACAGGTACAGACAGCAACAAAATTTCCAGCAAAACAATCAAGCCAGGAGTAATCTCACTTGGGAAAATAATAGAGACAGTAGGCAGTCACACGAACAAAGAGGGGACACATGGAATAATAGTGGACAGTGAAACAATAATAGAAACAACAACCGCACGCGTATCAGTCAGGGCTGACAAGGAAATGGTTGCGCCGGGAATGGGCAAGGAGTCGAAATTCGTCCACCAAATCCTGGACATGTACAGGTGGCAGAAATAGGAAGCGATTACTGGCGAGGCCAGAGATCAGGCTAGACACAGCAACAGCACGAAAAACAGTATCAGATACGGTCAAGTAAATATTTTAGAATATGAAGATGTAGGGAAACTGCTGTTAGAAGAGAAGGAGGAAAAATGCAGAGCGGAAATTTACCCTATGGTCAGAAATAAAATAGGTGACATTAACTGCACTGCAATAACACAGGCCAACGATGGAAAAACTTTTTTTGCTGAAAATACCTTATTGTAATGATTTTAGGGTGGAGAATCCAAATATGATACTTAAAAAAAACGGTATTGCCCACCATTTCTTCACATTTTACAGTTAAATTTATTAAATTACGCAATTTTTTAAAGAATTTAACAGCTTTTATATAGTTTAAGTAATTGAAAAAGGAGGTGTAATGAATGTAGATGACGTTGGTAGCACTGCTGAAAAACATTTGCTGACAAAGAAAGGTCGATTCTATTTTTCTGGTAACAGATGGTGTTTTGTTTACTATCAACCTAACCTCACTTTCCCGTTTCCTGTACATGTGCTCAGTACAATGTCCAATCGTGGTTGTAAAAACTCTTGTGAGGCGGCGGGTGGAAAATTTTATTTCTATTGTACCGTCCTCAACACAGGCTCTCTAACTACAATGTTGGCAACCAGAAAGTGATTATCAAAAACATGATGCCTGTAATTAAAGTTCACTGTGCCCACTCTGATGGAGAAATAAAGTTATGGATCACTGAAATTCATTAGTCTGAGGATTTAGGATGATGTGTGGGATTCATAGAAAATGCAGTTTGCTATAACAATTTTCACTATATTCTGAAAACGATAAAGCGTAAAGTTCGAAATAAATATTTAACCAAGCAATGCCACTCTCAACTATTGTGCTATCAGAGCTGTTCAGAGTCTATAGCGCGGATCCTATTATCCGTAGATAACGAAACTCTTCTACAACCATTATCAACGTAAATGTTTAAAGTGAATGCTCGCCAAAATTTGATGTTAATACTCATCAAACGCCACGCTAGTAATGATAGAAGGTCTGTTCTGCGGCGACACGTGAAAATATGACATACGCAAACTGAGAATAAATCACTGAAGACGTTCTGCAATTAACACTTTAGCACTATGCAAACTCATTGTTACGTACATACCGAGTTACATAATACGGCATCCAAGGCTGTTCCTTGCAACTGCACAAACGCGACGCGGCTTCCAACACAGAATGTGCGCTGATACGAATATGGAAGAGAACTGGGACCTTACTCTAGCTCGCACACACTTATTTATATAGCCGCGGTGCGGACCGCCAAAGGCGCAGCCGACAACATTTGCCTTCCTAACTAGCCGCTCGGGCTAGTAAATCACCACTTCAAGTTACTAAATAATTAATTGCCTCATTCGCTAAAGGCCAGTGAAGCTCGCAATATAATTGCGCTATTAGCACACAGGTAAGTATCTGTAATAAAATTCTGATGTGGCTAGGTTAAATACTTGTAGCGAGAGAATTATTTTAGTTGCACTGCACGCAATAGATGAGCTCTGAACTTGCCCTTTGGAGAGACGCTACATCTATAGTTTTATAGCTACCTTCTGGAAACGTCTCACATCTTTGTTATTATAGCGTATCTCCATTTTACCTGAATCTAAACATCCTAGCTTTATCTAATTACTTACTTAATCTATCTTGCTTCCGTACTTTCAGGCCACAAAAACAGAAAATCAAGAATTTCAACCAAAATATTACTTTATGAGATCCGGCATGCTGTTTACATTAAATTACAATGAAAAAGGAATCCGAATAAAAAATTTTGAAGTTTCTGGCTCCTTCCTGTTGCGCCGATATTTTTATGTAAAATGTCCAAATTTCGAAAACTGTTAAAGTTACTAAACTGAAACTTAACACATCATTATTTTAGCATCACTCCTGAAATTCTATTAACTTTTCATATTATTTACTTTACTTTTAAGGTATTGCGCAACATTCGTGGCATCATAGCTAGTTACAGTGGACTAGGCTGGCACACAATGGAAAGCATATGAATTCTATAGGGCGTGAGTAGGCTGCTTCCCTACACTCTGCTGACAGTTTTTGTTATATTTGTGGTGAATTTGTGATTAAAAACACCAAATAAACATTACAGATTTTGTGGAAAAGGTTTATCTATCACACTTTAGATCTAAACTTGGTGATCAAGATAAATCTTGGGCGCCACATAAGGTATGTTATGCGTGTGTTGTAGATCTAATAATATGGTCCAAAAAGGAGAAAAATCTCTTAGATTTGCTGTTCCTATGATATGGAGGGAGCGAAGAAAGCATTCCGATGATTGCTACTGTTGCAGTGTTGATATTACTCGTCATAATTCGCAAAACAGGAAGGTAATAAGCTACCCTAACCTTCCGTCCGCCATCCGACCAGTAGGGCACGTGTTAGATTTGCCGGTTCCTGAACCACCAGATGATTTAAATTCTATTCCAACAGAAGTATTTTTTGATGTACAATCTTATTTAGATGAACCAGACGATGATGAAGTCCAATGTAATACAGAAAGTCTAGAGCCCAAATTGTTTACTCAGACCGAGCTTAACGACTTGGTTAGGGATCTGGGCTTAACGAAAGAAAAAGGTGAATTGCTTGGCTTTAGATTAAAAGAAAAGAACTTATTGGCAGTTGGAACCAGCATATACGTGTATAGAAAAAGAGATCAGCAACTTTCCAAGCTTTTTCAACAAGAAGGTGATTTAGTGTTCTGCTCAGACATTCCCGGTCTGATGAATGAGTTCGGTATTGAACATAAAAAGGAAGACTGGAGGCTGTTTATTCATTCAACCAAAACTAGTTTCAAGGATGTTTTATTACACAATGATAACATGTATGCATCCCCTGTTGGACATTCTGAACATATGAAAGAAACCTATGAAAACCCAGAAATAGTGCTAAATAAAATAGGCTATTCTGCTCATGGTTGGATGATATGTAGCTATCTAAAAGGAACATGCATGCTCCGTAGTCAGCAAGGTGGCTTTGCCATATTTCCATGTTTCTTGTGTGAATGGGACAGTAGGGCTAGAGATCAACACTGGTGCAGAAAGAATTGGCCTATGAGGGAGTCTTTAAAAACTTGGTGAGGAGAACATTCGACGCAAAAACCTTGTAGATCCCAAAACCGTACTCCTACCACCTCTACATATAGTTAGGCCTAATGGAACAATTTGTAAAGGCTTTGCCTAAAGATGAACCATGTTTTAAATATCTGCACCAAAAGTTTCCACACCTTTCAGAAGCTAAACTAAAAGAAGGCGTCTTTGTCGGACCTGACAGAAAATTGATGTTTAATGTTTACTTTGAATCCACAATTACCTTAAATGAGAAAGAAGCATGGGTATCATTCAAGTAAGTCGTTGCAAGGTTCTTAGGACGTGAAAAAGATCCCGAATATGTTTCTATTATAGCTACAATGTTAAAGAAGTTTAAAACTTTAGGATGTTTAATGAGACAAAATTCACTTTTTGAACAGGCACCTTGATTACTCCCAGGACAATACGGGAGATGTTAGTGAGGAGCAAGGAGAGCTTTTACAACAGGACATTAAAGTGATGGAAAAAAGCTACCAAGGCCGCTGGAACACCAACGTGATGGGGGACTACTGTTGGTCACTTCACAGAGAAGTTCAGCAAGCGACTCATCGTAGAAAAAGCTACACAAGAAGCTTCAAAGAAAAAAGAGAAAGAAAATACATACCAATTCCAGCTGACAAGTGAAACTTCTATTAACACATATCATTGTTTTACGTAGCTTACTGTAAATACAAACAATGCTTATGTTGTAACAAAGCATTTCATTAATTTCCGCATTTACCGTATAGCATAGGATTTTTATAGTATACAGGGTGCGGCAGCTAAGTCATAACACCCCTTGTGTCTCGCCAACCGTAATAGATACAAAGATGCCGTTTGGACAGTGAATTGCAGGGACAGGGGCTATTTGAATACATCACATTTAATGTTTGTCCTGTTTTTTATTACAGAGATATGAGGCCGTCTTTGGTTTTTTTAAATGGAACCCTACGTTAAATTTTAGCGTAACGTGGTGGGCTTAAAAAGACGATTTCAAATATGTGTATACCATAATCTTTAGGCGAATAGTTTTTGAGACACAGATATGGTCTCGTATAGTGTTCGTCCTCCGAGGCGTGGTCCAGTGCGACCTTTCCTGTTGTGTAGAGTACATGGTAAATGTCGCGAGTCAGTCCTTACACAAAAACGCCCATTTACCCGGCAATAGTAATACATACTGCGATATTTTGCAAAAATAAACTGATGATGTCACGCAAATGTTATTCAGTTATTTGACAATTGTGATACCAAAATAATAGACAACATACAGTATTAAAATACTACAAGATGTTAATACATTTTAAGTAACAGAAATACAAATCTAAATGAGGAGGCCCTTATTGGTCACAATTATTTCGTACGTAATTGTTTTTTATTTGAAAATATTTACTATTTATCACAATACGAAGCAAATACACACAAAGATGCAAAATACGTACTGTACATGAAACAGAACTTTACTGAAGCATGTTCTCACAATGCTTCCCCTCTGCAGAAATGGACATTTGTAGTTGCCGTTCCAATGATTTGTGAACGGCTGCGAGGGTGTCACGTGAGATATCAGCGTACGCTTCGATGATACGTTGCTTCATATGGTCTGGCGTAGTTGATATTTGAGCATACACTTTATGTTTGCTTGCTCCCCACCGAAAAAAATCCAGAGGGGTGAAATCAGGAGACTGTTCTGGACACTTCACTTCAGCACGTCGTCGTATCCAACAATCCGGGAACTTCTCATTTAATAGCTTTGTAGCCACACGGGAAGAGTGAGCAGGACAGTCATGTTGGAATCACATGCACTGTGGTTAGTGGTACCTCTTCCAGCAAAATGGGCAGAACGTTTCGCAGGAACTGTGCATAGTTATTGCCATTTAGTATACCCGGAATGACGTACGGCCCCACAATGACATTTCCGACGATGCCGCACCACACGTTAACACTAGACGGTTGCTGGTGCTGTATCTGGCGAAGCAAATGAGGGTTCTCTATTGACCAGTAATGCATATTACGCAAATTCACATTACCGTGGTTGATGAAAGGCGCTTCATCAGTAAAAAGCACCAGTTGAAAAAACGTAGGATCATCTTGTAGGCGCTGCAGAGCAAACCGGCAAAATTCCTGGCGCCGTTCGAAATCCACACCGGAGAGTGCTTGATGTAATGAGAGGTGAAACAGGTGAAATCTATGCGGGGGAATATGCGTAGAACGCTTCTCTGACTTACACCACATTCCGAAGCGATACGTCGCGACGAGACGGTAGGGTCGTTATGCGCCAACGCTAGAACGCCCTCTTCATGTACCTCGCCAGTTGCAGTTTTCTGCTTTGTCCTCTGTATGGCGTTCCATGACCCCGTTTCAAGTATTTTCTTGCAAATACGTGCAAGAAGCTGGCGCCTAGGACGCTCACCATCAGGATACAGCTCTTCAAATCACTTTATTGTTCTAACAGCGTTTCTTCTGCTTTCACCATACACTAGAAGCATATCTAACTCTTCTTCGTTGGAGTGCATGTCTGCTCCAAGAAACTGTGACGGAAATGCGATGTCTCTTTACCCCAGCAGCACATTTGTACCCTTCTCTCCAGTTACCTCGTGCGTCGCCTTGCGGCGTTATCGACAAGCAGGAAAACAACGACTTCTCTGTTAAGTTCCTCAGTAGTCAACAGGAAAGGTCGCATTGGACAACGCCGCTTCGAAGGACGAATACGATACGGGAACATATCTGTGTCTCAAAAACTATTCACCTAAGTATTATGATATACACATATTTGAAATCGTCTTTTTAAGCCCACCATGTTACGCTAAAATTTAACATAGGGAACTGGTTGGAGGAACGTGACCGGCAGAGGGCCCCTTGTACCCTGTGGTACTCCGTTGCAAAAAAAGAATGATAAAATTCCCTAACAGTGGATGATCCACATTATCTTATTAATGCAGTCTATGAAATGAATAGAGAAGGAACAAGAACATACTAGAGTCATGCGTAAAACGTGTGAATACGAAGTAAATATGTGGCGCACTCAATACTAGGTGAACTTACCAACACACTATATATAACAAAGGCGTGCAGTGCCTAGGCCGACTCCAGCACCGGGACCTGCCACTCCACGCCACCTTCCAGTCGCTCCCGTCCCCCACACCTCCTCTGCCGCCATCAAACGCCCCAGTGGCACCCCTGCCTCCTCTGTACCTAAAAAGGCTCCGCCTCGTCCCCCTTCCCTTGTCCAGGATGCCACGGATGTCTCGCCGCCTGTCCCTGCCCCCTCCTCCTCCCCCTCCTCCTACCACTACCTCCTCTCCCGTCCTGATCCCTCCCTTCTTGAAGCCCGGAACCTCACCCTCTTCATTCGCCAGCATTTTCCTGGTGTCCCCATCTCCCTCCTCACTCCTCGCCATGACTCTGTCCTCATCTCCTCCACCAGCCCTACCCTTCACACAGATATCCTTTCCCGCATCCCTGTCACCCGCTTTGGCCCTAATGCCTCCCTCACCCCCGCCCCTTCCCCACCTCACTCCCGCCGACCCCAACCCCCGCGTCGCCCGCCGACCCTCACCGCCGTGATCACTAGGCTCAGTCCGACGATCGTGGAGGAGGAGGTGTTGGCGGAGCTCGAGGCGCATCCCCGTCTAGAGGCGCGTGCAGTTCGCCACATACACGGCTCCGCTGGCCCCACCCGCCTTATGCGGGTCTTTTCCGAACACACCCCCTCCGTAGACCGTCTCCTGAAGGAGGGTGCCCTCCTCTTTAACCGATGTTACAAAGTTGACCCCTCCCGTTCCCCTCCTCAATCCCTCCGCTGCCAGAGGTGCTTGCAGTATAATGCACACCCGACATCTGAGTGCCGTGAGGCCCCCACCTGCCCACACTGTAAGCAACCACACTTCCTGCGGCAGTGCCCCAACCTCCAGTCCCCTCCCTCCTGTAACACCTGTAACCTTCCTCATCCTACGTACTCCCAGAAATGTAAGGCCCGACCCCCTCCTACCACTCCTGAACTCACCGTCTCTGTCCGCCCTCTGGACACCCCCACCCCTCCTGGCAATTCCCTTCGCCCCCCCCTACCACTGAGGACATCATCAGATTCCTCACCATCGTCCTCCAAAATGTTCACCCCTTTCAGCGCCCCCACACACTCCAACAGATATCCCTCGCCGTCCGCTCCATCTTTCACCTAAAAATCTGTACCACCTACTCCCACAACCAGGCCCATTTCACCTTCTCCCATGTCGACACCCTCGTCTAAATCCTTGTCATGGCGCGACAGCACCGTACCCTGTTCAACAACATCCGCTCCCTTCCCGCCAACAAGAACCTCTTCCTGCACACCCTTGCCACCCACTGTGCGGATGCCTTCCTCCTAAATGAAACCTTCCTCCAACCCCACCACACCATCCACACTTCGCCCTACCTCCTCCACCGCTCCGATAATCCCCTCCCAATTGCGCGTGGCGGAGTTGCCATTGGTCACCACCGCCAGATCCCCGTTCGGCTCCAACCTCTCCTTCGCGACCCCACCGAACACCTGATCCTCAGTCTCTTCTTCCCCGGCCTTACCGTCACCTACGCCACCGTGTATGTCCGGACTAACGCCCCTATTCCTTTCGACTTCCTCTCCCACATTGACTGTACCTTCTCCTCCTACGTGATTGCTGCCGACCTCAACATCCATAGTCGTTCCGCCACCCAGTTATGGCGGTGGCATCGGTTCCTCTCCTGCCTTCAAGGCGACCTCGTCCCCATTCCCCAGCACACCCGTCCCGAATCCAACTCCACTCCGCTATCCTCCTTCGCCGCATAACGGTGGATGTCCTGGAGTCCATTGGTACCGACCATCTCCCTGTCCTCCTCAACGTTTCAGACGTTCGTCGCCCCCGCCCCGACCGTCGTAATGACCCTCCCCCGAAGTACGTCCATGATTATTCCCGTGCCTACCGGGATACCCTCTCCACCCAGGTCGATAGCCACCCCTTCACCTACCACCACCCTGACGTCGTTAGCCATGCTGCCTCCTTTCTCCAGCAGACCTTGTCTGAGGCCGTGGAGGCCCACGTCCCTACCGTCGCCGTCCAACCCCACCATCGTGCTTTACCCCCAGAGGCCGTCCTCCTCCTCCGTGAATCCCGCCGTCTCTACCGTGCCTTCCTCCACACGCTTGACCTGGGCACGCTACGACGCCACCGGCAACTCCAGCGACACATCCGAAACTTGCTCGATGCTAAGAAATGCCGGGACTGACGACAGACATGCACCCAATTAAATGTTACCCTACCTATAAACTCGTCCAAGTTCTGGTCAGCCTCCCGTCGTCGCCTTACCGGAACTAAACCCTCCCCCTACTATCCTCTTCTCCATGATGATCACCCCTTCCCTGACACCCTTAGTAAGGCCAATCACTTTGCCTCCTACCTCTCCGATGTTTTTTCCATCCCTGACGATCCCCAGTTCGATTACTCCCTCTTCCCGGATGTCCGCGATCGAACTGACACCTCTGTACCTCCCCTTGCACCTGGTTTCCAGTACTTGGACAACATTGCACACACGGAACTCAATGCCTCTGTCACTACACAGGATCCCATTGCTACACTCTGCACAAAACGCAACACCGCTCCTGGTCACGATTGTGTCACCTACCGCCACCTTCGTGAAGCTCCTGTCTCTTTCCTCCCCACCCTGGCCAGGCTCTACAAAGTAGTCCTGTCCACCGGCTACTACACCGACCTGTGGAAAGCCTCCCATATCCTGATGTTCCTTAAGCCCGGTAAACCATCTGCCGTCTCCTCCTACCGTCCCATCAGCCTTACCTCAGTCTTCAGCAAGGTCCTGGAATCCATCCTCACCCACCAGCATCTCCGCCAGCACTGCCTCCTTCCCGTTACCCAGTGTGGCTTTCGGCCGTCCTTCTCTACCGATGTCCTTCTCCTTCACCCCACTCACCTCCTTTCCGAACAGCTTAATTCCTGTTGCTCCGCAATCTTCCTCTCCCTGGACCTCGAACGTGCCTATGACCGCGTATGGCATTCCAGTCTCCTCTTCAAATTCCAAACCTTCGCCCTTCCCATTAACTACGTCTGTCTGATCGGCTCTTTTCTCTCCCACCATCCTTCCCACGTCACCATCCATAACACGGATTCCTACACCTTTTTTCCCTCCACCGGTGTGCCCCAAGGCTCCGTCCTCTCCCCCCTTCTGTACCTTTTGTATATGGCGGACATGCCGCTGCCATCACCCCCATCCACCATCTCCAGTTTGCCGATGACACCACCACCTTGCCCTTGCCCCCACCCTGCAGCGTTCCCAACACCTTCTCCAATCACATCTTGACCAGTTCACCGCTTGGTGCAACCAGTGGTTGCTCAAGGTCAATCCCTCCAAAACCCAGGCGATCATTGTAGGTAAAACCACCCCTTCCTTCCACCTCCTCGATTTCTATCTAACCATCTATGGCCGTCCTATCGCCCTCACCCCCATCCTTAAGTACCTTGGCGTCACCCTCGACCGTCTCCTCTCCTGGACCCCCCATCTCTGGACAATCCAAGCCAAGGCACGCTCCCAACTCAATCTCCTTCAAGCTCCTTTCTGGCCGTACGTGGGGTCTGGACCCCTCCACCATACTCCACACCTATAAATCCCTCATCCGCCCTATCCTCTGTTATGCCCATCTGGCCTGGATCTCCACCCCCCCCCCTACCTTTCATAAATCCCTTCAGATCCTTGAACGCCATGCTCTCCGCCTTGCAAATCGCATCCATCTCCCCTACGCCATGCAGATCCTGTACGACCTAATTCTGTTCCCCCACCTCCTCCTTTTCCTCGAACGGATACGGATCCTTTACACCTCCCGTAAACTCGATCCTCCTCACCTGCTTGTCTCACCCATCCTCTCCCACCCTCGCCCACTGCCGCGCCTGTATTCCCACGTCCCACCCGGTCTCCATTTCTCCACCCTCCTTACCCTCTCCCAAGGTGGCTTCCACCAGTCCCCCTCCCTGATGATGCCCTCCTCCCCTCCATCTACCCCTCCTATCAACTTTGATCCCCCCTCCCACTTCCTGTGTTTTTTCCTTTGGGCACCCTCCCTCCCTTCTCTCTCCTTTCCCCACATCCACCCTTCCTCCACCCCTCTTCCCCCAAGCTTCCCCTCCCCCTTCCTTCCTCCTCCCTATCTCCCCTGCCCTTGGCATCTCTGCTCTCCCCTCTCCCTCTCCCACCCCCCTCCTCCTCTCTTGGCAATCCCCTGACTCGTACACGCTCAGTGCCTTCGTGTTTGTGTTTATTGTTCTTTTGCCGTCAAGCCACCACCGTCACCTGTGCCGTCGCAGACGTCTGTGTTTTATGTGCCGTGTCAACAGGTTTTAGTGTTTTTTCTTGTCCAGCGTGAATGGCTTCGTGTATATTGTTTTCCATGTCTACTGTTTTTTTACCCGCCATTTGTATTGTATCATCTGTACCTCCATTATGTTTTATATTGTATCACTCGCGGCTGAAGAGCAGCGTATTATGCTGCTGACAGCCCACCTTTGTACAAGGTGTTCAAAATAACAATAAAGAAAAAAAAAGCAGTGCCTAGCACTCCCCAGGGCCCCCTTTCTCCTCTCCCCTCCTTTTCCCAGAGCGGATTTTCCTCCTTCCCCCCCCCTCCCCTGAGACCCTGCACCCTATCCTTGCCTCTTTCCTTCCCACATCGCTCCCTACCTGGCCCTCTTCAGCGCCCGCCCCCCTGCCCATCTCCCCCGTCTCTTCCCCTCCCTCCCTCCCTCCCTTGCACCTGGCAGATCCTCCGTTTTGATCATCATCAGTGTGCCACGTCAGTGTTGTGTTTAGTGCTGTTTCTCCTGTGCGTCAAGAGGTGTGATTTTAATTGTGTACTGCCTTGAGGTTCACTGTCAGTGTTTGTTATCTGCTACGCCATCTGTCGATACTTTTTATGCTCCGGTCATACTGTGCCTCGTGTTCTTTTAATTGTCGTAGTGTGTGGCTTTTTGTGTGCGCTACTTTTTTACAGTTTTTATCTCCATTTTACAGTTGCCTTTTTTTCTGTTGCCTTCCCCCTTTTTTATATCTATGTTCACAATATTGTCTCCTTTGTATATTTTTCAATGCCTTCTATTGTTTGTTCTATGTCTTTCGGCTGAAGAGCAGCGCATATGCTGCTGCCAGCCCGCCTCGATGGGGAACTGAGATACAATAAAGAAAAAAAAAAGTGCCTAGCGGTATACGGCGCTTAGGGACTGATGACCTTAGCAGTCCCATAAGATTTCACATGCATTTGAATATTTGAGAGGCTTGCAGTGATTAGAGTTGTTAGCAGCAGACACAGTGGCTGCGCCAAAGACTGAGTCGGCGTGGAGTTTTACAATTATTTATTGAAAATTCTTTACAATTTCTCCGTCGTCGTCGCTCCCCAGCCCTGCGGATCCCTCCGCCTGGCTGCTGCTGTGTAGATTCTCCGACAATGCGCGCAATGCACGCCGCTGATCGCAGTCGGGATCCTCAGGCCACCAGTGCTCCACTGAAGCCAGGACGCCCTGTGGTTGAGATAAACTCGTCGCCGCTCGGCGTCCCAGTACGGCACGCCCACGGAGCCGCGTCGCCGTGAGGTCAGCTGCCGACGCCTGCTGCACCGGCGGCTGGGAAGCCGTCAGTCACGATGTCCGCGAGGTCCCGTCATGGACGGACCACGGGCCGTGGGGCCGTTCCACATACTACTCTATATCTCTTGAAAAAACTATAATGTCATCCATGCATTTTTCGGTTTCAACCTGCCAAGGACTCCATCCTTTAGTCCAAACGGCATTCTTATATACTCGAAGTGACCACAATGCGTCGTAAATGCTGTTTTTGGCCTGTCGTCTGAACATACTTCAATCTGGTGATAACCGCTTCCCAAATCCGTTGTGGAGAAAAATTTACACTGCCCTAGGTTGTCTAACGTTTCTGCGATATTTGGAATCGGATATACGTCCACCACTGTCCGTTCATTCAAATGTCTGTAATCGCAACGAAAGCGAAATTTTTTTGGGCCCGTCCGGTGTCTTCTTCGGAACTAGGACCATGCTACTAGACCAAGGACTATTACTGTGCTGGATTATCCCATCTTCCAGTTGTTGCTTTAATAATTGCTCTACTACTGGTTGTAATTGTTTCGGTAGTCTGTATGGCTTACGATACACCGGAGCGTGATTCCCTGTAGGAATACGATGCTGTGTAATCGGTATAGCAGGTAACGTACCCTGTGCTTCAAAGAATGCTTTATACTTTAGTAATAACGCTTCCATACCCGAACGATCATTTCCTCTCAAATGATTTACCTTGTCACGAAGTGCAGACGTGCTGACGGTTTGCTTTACATCATAGTCTAGCCTCGAACTATCGATGTCATCTTCATCCATTAACTCTATTGTGGGTATTACTAATCCCTTCGGCAGATCGACATCATCCCGCCCGAAGTTATCTAAACTCAACGGAACCATAAACTGCCCGTTTACACCCGTGATACACTCCTACGAATAAAGCAAGGTTTTCCTCCAAAACCTCATTACTCGGTAGTGGCTCAACTAAGAATAACCCCTGCTGTGGCACATCGACATCCACCGGTACCCAGATCAACTTCCCTGTACCTGTTCGTACTTTGTCACACGAAATCACCATTAATGCACTTGTACGCAGTTTAGTTGGTATCACCTTAGCTATCGGTGCGCCTTGCGACTCTGAAAATTTTTCAACGGCTGTACCAATTGAGAACAAGTTCCCATTTAGTTCCAGCGTATGTTGCGAAAGGTCAATTTTTGCGTGATGTTTAATCGGAAAGTCCAACTCAAGTATCGCTGAAAATTCCTGTACTGTGCCTAGTGCATCTGATTTTTTATCACCTACTGCGCGCAATCTGTATCTCGGAACTTCCAATCCTTTCTTACCCACGAGGTCCACACTGACAACTGATACATGCGGTCCATTATCCACTAAAACTCTTCGGCACTTATGTTTTATCCAAACCATCAAACTACAATCCGCCTCTACGTGCACTCTCTGAGTACCACTTTTTGCTGGGAATGCCTCCCGACGGCAGGAACACTCCCTTTTTCGCTTAACAGTTTTTTACCTGCTGTATCATTAACCCGTTTCCTGGCTTTACACTGCCGTGCCTTATACCCTATTTTCTGAAAACTGAAAAACTGCGATTCCCGACATTGTCCCTTAAAATTACCTTGCTTCCCACAACGGTAACACTCTCTGAAAGACGAAAAAATTTCCTTATCATTGCGACTTCTAGTGGCGCTATCCACTTCCTGCAAATGAGTATCTACACGCAATGCTGCTGCTAAGTCACTTGGACTTTCCATCCGTATCCGGCGTGAAAAATCCGGCGAGACCCCTCGCAAAAATGCGTCTAAAGCTCTATTCTCTCCTTCTTTCAATAGAACTTCATTTGCACTCGCATCTTGCGTTAACCCATACATGTGTGCATTCGTTCTCCTAATTCTGCTCGCATTTGGGAGGACGACCGTTCAATCCCGCATCCGGCCATCCTCATTTAGGTTTTCCGTGATTTCCCTAAATCACTCCAGGCAAATGCCGGGATGGTTCCTCTGAAAGGGCACGGCCGACATCCTTCCCTAATCCGATGAGACCGATGACCGCGCTGTCTGGTTTCCTTCCCCAAACAACCAACCAACCATCCTAATTCTGTCCGAAAATTCTTCTACCGTTTCACCCGTTTTTTGCATCGTCCTCCCCAATTTTTCTCAAAAAAATCCGGCACAGTTTCGTTTCCTAAATCTTTGCAATGATCCCTCAGCCAACTCTGTGAACGTAGCAGCATCCTTTAACCCTTTGTGGTATGTCGCATAAGTCTTTGTGTCACCTACTAACCGTAACCTCGCCCTTTGCAAACACATTTCATCCAACCAGTCACACAGTCTAGCCGTACTACATACGTCACCTATGAAAACATTCACATCCTCTGATGTTTTACCCGAGAAGGAAGGTATCAAATTAGCCGCTGAACAGTCTGCCACACCGGAAAAGACAGTACCCTTGCATTCTACACTATCGCTTCCAGAGCCTGATTGAGTATTTTGCAACAATTGCTGCTCCATCCTCTGCATGTGCTGCTTTTGCAACTTACTTTCGTCAATCAGTTTCTTAACGTGCTCTGTCAATGCGACTACGGCGTCACTTGTCCCGGTTGCACGTGTCTCTGGCATTTTCCGTGTGGTATACCTCATCTCACAAAAATAAAACTGTATTACCCAGAAGCAAGTTAATTCCTAGCACGTCTAATGGCAAGCCATCTAGACTTACCACATTGCCCCGTTACATGACCATAGAAGCCACACACATCACAAGTGCTTGGTACAAATTTATCGCAAGTAGCGACATGACCTGTTAATTCACACACTACACATTTCGATGGTACTAAGTTAACGTGACTATCATTCCCACGAAACTGCGATAGGCCTACAGGGCTGCTAGGCCTTTCAAATGACAGTCTCACATCCCTTAACGTTACCCTCGACATGTCTAGCTATACAGAAAACATAGAGAGAAGGCAGTTGCTGGACTCACCCTATTCGGTGTTTCTCGGTTACTACGCACGGTGCTAGTCAAAGTCGTGGCGTGGGTGCGCCTGACACCACTTGTTACGACTTCTGCACCACTTGTTAGCAGCAGACACAGTGGCTGCGCCAAAAACTGAGACGGCGTGGAGTTTTACAATTATTTATTGGACTTTCTGTACAATTTCTCCCTCGTGGTCGCTGCCCAGCCTTGCGGATCCCTTCGCCTGGCTGCTGCTGTGTAGATTCTCTGACAATGCGCGCAACGCACGCCGCTGATCGCACTCGGGAGCCTCAGGCCACAAGTGCTCCGCTGAAGCCAGGATGCCCCGTGGTTGAGATGAACTCGTCGCCGCTCGGCGCCCCAGTACGGACACGCCCACGGAGCCTACTGCACCGACGGCTGGGAAGCCGTCAATCACGATGTCCGCGAGGTCCCGTCATGGACGGACCACACGCCGTGAGGCTGACTTGCCGTGAGGTCCGGGCGTCGTCCCCGGCGGCGCCTGTGACCAAGGCCGCGCTGCGGCCGGTCCTGCTGGAAGTTATCGCTGTAGTTGGTTGGTTGGTTTGTGGGTTTAAGGGACCAGACAGCAACGGTCATCGGTCCCTGTCGCTGTAGTTAGTCAGCCATAGTGCCGACCGAACTCGGGCCGACCTCCGGAGCTGAAGTTGACATCTGGCGGCGAACGGATGACTCCTGCGATCTGGAACAGATTTCCGGAATCGTCACCCACGAAGATTGAACATTCGGACACGAGCCACGTCCGCCCTCAGATCCGAACTGCTTCCTAATGGCTTCTGTCTGTTGCTGCCTGCGCTCCACTATTTATATCCGGCAGGAGGACGTTTTTTACCCTCGGTGGTAGGTTTTTGTTAATACTCCCACAGTATATTGCAGCGTAACTTAGTGTGTTGGCCTCACTTCTCCTTACTCAGCACTCTCCAGGCTTCAATCGACGCCCGGTCTGTGCGATTCCTCGCGTCAGCCTGTTGGTAGACTGCCGCTGCCAGCAAGGCTATCTGTGCGTGGTTACTTCGCAACGCCTTGGTCGCTGGCGTGCCTCTGTTTTGCCATTCTCCACTGTGTGAAGGAACGCTCACTACATGTGCCAGCAACGTAGTAAAACATTGTCAGATACGGCAAGGTAGGCATTGGGCAGAAAGTCATTTTGCCAGTTAGGCAGTTTAGCTGGTTCTCTATATTTTGCTTTATCCGCTACTGGCCATTAAAATTGCTATACCAAGAAGAAATGCAGATGATAAACGGGTATTCATTGGACAAAAATATTATACTAGAACTGACGTGTGATTACATTTTCACACAATTTGGGTGCATAGAACCTGAGAAATCAGTACCTAGAACAACCACCTCTGGCCATAATAGCGGCCTTGATACGCCTCGGCATTGAGTCAAACAGAGCTTGATGGCGTGTAGAGGTAAAAGTGCCCATGCAGCTTCAACACGATACTACAGTTCATCAACAGTAGTGACTGGTGTATTGTGACGAGCCAGTTGCTCGGCCACCATTGACCAGACGTTTTCAATTGGTGAGAGATCTGGAGAATGTGCTGGCCAGGGCAGCAGTCGAACATTTTCTGTATCCAGAAAGGCCCGTACACGACCTGCAGCATGCGGTCGTGCATTATCCTGCTGAAATGTAGGGTTTCGCAGGGATCGAATGAAGGGTAGACCCACGGGTCGTAAAACATCTGAAATGTAACGTCGACTATTCACAGTGCCATCAATCCGAAGAAGAGGTGACCGAGACATGTAACCAATGGCACCCCATACCATCACGCTAGGTGATACGCCAGTATGGCGATGACGAATACACGGAATACACGCTTCCAATGTGCGTTCACCGTGATGTCGCCAAACACAGATGCGACCATCATGATGCTGTAAACAGAACCTGGATTCATCCGAAAAAATGACGTTTTGCCATTCGTGCAGCCAGGTTTGTCGTTGAGTACACCATCAAAGGCGCCCCTGTCTGTGATACAGTGTCAAGGGTAACCGCAGCCATGGTGTCCGAGCTGATAGTCCATGCTGCTGCAAACGTCGTCGAACTGTTCGTGCAGACAGTTGTTGTCTTGCAACCGTCCCCCATCTGTTGACTCAGGGTTCGAGACGTGGCTGCACGATCCGTTACAGCCATGCGGATAAGATGCCTGTCATCTCGACTCCTAGTGATACGAGGCCGTTGGGATCCAGCACGGCGTTCCGTATTACCCTCCTGAACGCACCGATTCCATATTTGGCTAACAGTCATTGGATCTCCACCAACACGAGCAGCAATGTCGCGCTACGGTAAACCGCAATCGCGATGGGCTACAATCCGACCTTTATCAAATTCGGAAACGTGATGGTACGCATTTCTTCTCCTTACACGAGGCATCACAACAACGTTTCACCAGGCAACGCCGGTCAACTGCTGTTTGTGTATGAGAAATCGGTTGGAAACTTTCCTCATGTCAGCACGTTGTAGGTGTCGCCACCGACGCCAACCTTGTGTGAATGCTCTGAAAAGCTAATCATTTGCATATCACAGCATCTTCTTCCTGTTGGTTAAATTTCGAGTCTGTAGCACGTCATCTTCGCGGTGTAGCAATTTTAGTGGCCAGTAGTGTAAATTTCAAGCTCCTCTAACAAATTAAGAGCACGGCCCGTTTTCACTCTGTGAAGTACACGCATACAATTCTCAATGCTCCCTGTGGAACGACCAGTATCAGATAAATGCTGTCCCAAAGCCGTTTTGTTTTTTTGGCTGTGAGTGGTCTTTACGGCTGGGCGCACACTGATTCAGCATTTCACCTAAAGCAAGTGTTGCGAAACAAAATGTTTTGCTGGGTACGAGCGTTCCATCTATTTCAATGGGAGCCCGCACACCGATCAAGCAAACGTTGCGAGACGTTTCGCAACTTTGGTGTGGTTACTGTAAGACCTTCGGTACACACCCCATCAGATTATTTGACTTGTCGCTCTGACGAAGTAGGCGAGTGTCAGCAGTATGTCTTGTGGTCTTATTGTGGCGTGTTTATCTTCTGCCGTTGGGTCAGACGATAGAAATGGCACTTGCACACTTAAGAGTAGCAGATTGACGGTGACCAACTTTAAATAGAACTTGATTAATTTTCACACACATTTATTAAAATAGTAAAAAGCATAGACATTACGCAACTTGATTCTGGATGCTGTTTACAATTGACAATCTGAAGTTCCTTTGGTCTTGGTACGTTAATCTTATTCTTACATATCTCTAATACTTGACAAAGTGTCTATACATTTCTCTTCATGGCTATGTACAGGAATATTATAATCTTATTAGGCGCAGACTGAAACTTGACT
Organism: Schistocerca piceifrons; assembly: GCF_021461385.2. Lineage (NCBI taxonomy): Eukaryota > Metazoa > Arthropoda > Insecta > Orthoptera > Acrididae > Schistocerca > Schistocerca piceifrons. Next base: position 8,409,575 of record NC_060149.1, read on the forward strand.
ATAGACTGGTACAGACTAATGCAGACTGGTACAGACTGGTGCAGACAAATGTAGACTGACTAATCAGAGGTCTGTACACTCATTATAATATCTCGCACGTTCTTGTATCACTGCGCGAGTTGATCCGCGAGGAGAAAAGGTTCTACGTTAGCAGCAATCTCATTGGCTGCGTTACGTATTAATACGCAGATCGGCGGAAGCAGAATTTGGTCCGTCTCTATGGCAGCACCATCTCGCAGTGCGGAGATGGACGAGCGCTGCGCCTGCGCTGTTGTGCTTAGCGGGGCACGCTCTAGTGGGAAAGTTGTGTACGCACTGACTACGTGGAACTATGTGCACAACAGCAACACCTTGAAACATTTGAGCAGTTGCTCGATGCCTGCAACCGATACAGCATGATGCTTGTTTCAAGGAGCAAAACGTTCTGCGCATGCACCAACTCCCTTCCACTACCCGCCGATACAGCTCTCACGCGCAGCTCTGACAGTACAGAAGCGTCTGCCTTGTGTTTTCGGATCTGTGTTTTAGTCAAGTGTATTGTGTAATGACTGAAACAGGGGAAGATGGCGTGGTCGACGATACAGTTATCGATGTTGATAACTTGTAGCCCTCGTGGAAACCAGACCCGAGTTGCACGTGATTACCAGGAAAGATCACCACAGGCAGGACGTGATCACCAAAGCATGGCAACCACAGGTCAGGAAATGAAGATCTCAGGTAATAAATGTATAATTAAAAAACAAATTAATATAATTCGTGCAATTTTATCAAGAATGACCTTCATGAGTTATAAGAGTGTTCATATTTTGAAAACCTCTTCTTTCAATCGTTTTACAGCTTTAAACATAATGTTTTATAAAGCTTTAAACAAAAATATTTCAAAATTGATCGTAAATTACTATTTAGTAAGATAATAAGATAATAATTTAATCGTTATCATTACTTTTTTACATGAGTTCATTTCTACATTCAGGTCTATACGTTAATAATTCTTCACAGATTGATTGATGTCTTAATTACAGAAGCCCATCCTGTCTTGCAAAGGAACAGCACCAGTTGGGCAATTAAAAAACCGAATGTAGCTTTCTCTAACTTTGTACGCTGCTTTTGAGGCTCGTGTTCCAGCCTGCTGTGGTTCTTCATCAACCTCAACAATATGCATAAGCTCATCATAGGCTTCTGCTAGTTTTCCTTCCCTTTTTCTTATGGAACTGTGCAACACACAACAGTCTAATACAATTTGTTTTGTGACATCTTGGTGAACGAGCATTGCTTGCTCAAGAACTCTGAATTTTTTAACCATCATACCAAATGCGCATTGTACTATTCTGCGAGCTCTAGATAACCTGTAAGTGCATATTTTTCTATCATTACTTAGAAGTGTTGATCTTGGAAATGCTTTCATCATATTGATAGCCAAACTATATGCATCATCAGCTACAAACACGTCAGGAAACGAAATGTTTTTGTTTGGGTACAATAATCAGGGTACAAGGAGATTTAACCTCTTGTCAACGCATCTCTGTCCAAAGCTCGAAGAGAGAAACACACCAGCATCATTGTTTCTACCCGGTGCTCCTACGCCAACTATCAAAAAGTTTCCTTCAGCATCTACCACTGCTTGTAGCACAATAGAGTGAAAGTTCTTGTAATTGTAGTAGGCTGATCCACAGTTCCATGGTCCCTCAATTCTTATATGTCTTCCATCTATTGCGCCACAGCAGTTTGGAAAATTCCACTAGCCTTCAAAGCGTTCAGCTACCGACGCCCATTTTTCAGGTGTAGGCTCAGTCATCATATACAACGCTGACAGTACTTCCCAAATGTAAGTACATGTCTCAGCTACTATTTTTCCGACTGTCGTTGCACCAACACGAAGATTGCAATGGACGTATTGAAATCTATCCCCAGTAGTCAGATCCCTGAAAATACCAAATACCATCAACATACAAACAGTTTTTAACTTGTTTTACTAATTTTTGTTGTTTTGTTTTAGGTAATGAGTGCAAGTCCAAATGGCACGCGAGATATCTGCGTGAGCTGAAAAAAATGCCAGTGGATCAGGTGGGAACAACAAAAAGTGGTATTTGGCTGACGCAATGAGTTTTTTGCTGCCCTACATTGGACATCCAAAAAGTACAACCAGCAATATGGTTCGAAGGCTAACAGATGTAGCAGCTGAGGAAGGGACAGAAGAGAACTTGGAACAACCCACAACTGAGACAGATGTGCCACAGTCGCTGGTACTTCATCTTCACTTACAGCAGCGGTCGAAATGAATCCAAGGAAAAAAAAGGCTAAGACACCAGCGGAGGTAGTGGCTGAACCAATGGCTGCATATTTTAAATCGATCACCCAAAAAAATCATCTGAAGAACATCCTATGATGCTTTATTTTAGAGGTCTAATGCCTGAAATTGAAAAATTGTCTGGCGCTTCTCAAAGACGTTTCAAAATGGATGTTAAAAACAGTTGAACTACTATCTTGATCAAGAAGAAGGGGTTTATTCAGGACAACCGAATGTCGCTCAAATTTCACCAGCACCAAGTTTCTGCAGTTCTCATGGCAGAAACTCGTTAGGTGATTCGACACCATCTCAGATATCTGCTCAAGACGAATATAATCTGTTACAGCTTGGTGACTATCATAATTCAAATAACCTTTTGTGGTTCAACAAAAAGTAACTCTTCCTTGAAAAATATGTTTTGACATTTCAGTATAATGTAACAATTATATTTTGAATTTCCATTGAACAGTATTGTTTTCTTTTGTTTGGTATCAATTTTATTTTATAATTAATAAAATATGTTAATAAAACTTAAGGTTTCATTTAATTTTACCTAATGATATGTGTGATGGTATAAATAAGTAGCGCTTATTTATTATGTTCTATGAGCATGACATTTAAGCCTAAAGACTTAAGTTTATGTACCATATACTACAATATGAGCAACATATAGAAACGAAAATGTACAAAATAAATTCAACTATTTTCTTGATAAATGTAGAAAAGAAACGAATTTAGAATACGAAATAGCCCATTGATTATATGGATGTCCCATTTCTGTTACATAAATGAACTGTGAATTTCTGTCAAAAAGAAAAGAAAAATATCCCCATGACTGATTTAAAAACGAAATATTGTATGTGGTCCGCCTCGGATTCTGAAGGGTAAGAATTGGTCGTCAGCAGTAACAAGGTTGAGAACCACTGGTATAGCTGTTCCACATTACAAAATATAATTATAAATTTTAATTATAAAGTTATTACGAGGCTAATTACGGCACTTACAAAGTTCATCAAGCGTCGTAGGTAACCACTGTGATAACTGCACATTTTACATAACCGTTTGAATCGTAACTGCAGTAAATTAAACTTACCTTAAAGTTATTAACAGTCGTTCTTCAGCAGGGATGCTGCATCTCCAATTAGTGTCCTTTTTGAAAATTTTGTCTCCGACGAGTTCCAACAACACTTCAAAACTATTGACACTCATTCTACAATAATTCTTAATGTCTCTCCTCTGATTGGTCGGGTGAACCCACTGTTTCCTTTCATTTGAGTCCAGCATTTGCAAAAACTGCCACAAAGCAATATCTACGCTGACTTCCTCGTCACACATGTTAATTGCGCCACTACTGGAGGAGAACAATACAAACAATATTACGTACTGTTGCTTGAAACAAAATATTACCTCCCGCACACTGGAGCAGCAAAGAAGCAAAACGCTTGCAGCAACATGTTGCGCAAAATTTTGCTTCAGGTGAAATGCTGGACCTGTGTGTTCCCAGCCTAAAGAGGGAGCTGTGCCCCTCCGCCACTGTATGATGACACGGAGAGCCAATAGAGCTTAACATATGATGGTAACATGTGTAAAATATAAAATATAGGTCTAGCAGTAGATAAAATATTAAGGATTATATAAAGTGAGCAGGGTGCAGTAGTAATTATTGTACCCTGGCTCAAGTAATTAGCGGCATATGTAAACAACCAACAGAAAATTATTTCTGCCAATGAAAAACAATTACTACTACATCCTGACTGAATTAAATAATCCTTAATGTTGTACTTTATCAACACCTGGATCCATGATTTGTCTTTTACATATGCTACCATCGTATATTATGCTCTATTGACTCTCAACTATGTCGTGCAGAAGGCGAGGGGCGGAGCTTCGTGTGAGCGTTTTGACGCTATTTAGTAGTTACCAGTGTTGTCCTCTGACACCAATGCTCCACCGTCATCTCTGCTCACCACTCACAATATATAAACTTTTTGTTTTATGAAATGTAATTTTGACGCCTATTTCCCTCTAAAAAATATTAATGTTTAACGTTACAGAGACATATTCTGAAGATGCTTTTTGATTAAATCGAAATCAGTTACCATCTGAAATGTTGTTTTTAGTTTTCAATAAATCCTTGCGACCAAGACTGATTATCATTTCAATTAATCTCGTAGATATGTTTGCAATGAGTCCGCCTGCTTAGCTGAGTGGTAAAGTGTTTGCCTACCATGCAATGGGCCCGGGTTATATTTCCAGCCACGATGGAGGTTTTCTCCACTCGTGGACTGGGTGTTTTCTTTTCCTCATCATCAACGACATGCAGAGCGCTCAATGTGGCTTCACCTGGAATAAGACTGGCAACCTGGCACCTGAAGTTCCCGCATGGGGCCTCCCGGCCATCTATGCCACACGATCATTTCATTTTTTTCGTTTGCAACGAGATCCACAAACAGAGTAATTCTTACCTCTGAAATACCTGCACCTGACATGTCTGTCCATGACATAATGTTCATGACCTGCTCGCCAGACGGTCATTCCACGTCAGACCATCCAGAAATTTTACGAAATGACACCCATTATCAAGCAAATCTTGAAATTTTGAGTAGTGGAAGTTTACCTAGCTATATTCACATTTCCAAAATGTAAATGTTGCAGGTCAATTACTTTTACACTTATGATAAAAGGAAGTTGTACAGATTAAGGAATTCAGGCTTTCATAAACGAACTCCTTTATAATTTAAAAATGCAATAGTTCCTAAAGTTTTTGCAGAGGAAGCTTGAATTTCTTTTTTAGTTAAAGAGGAAGGTTTATATTTTTATAGTCATAATTCTTGTAGTGAATATCCATCAACTACATCTCACAAAAAATTGTAAATAATTTCTTTTAAACAAAATTCATATATGAACATTATAATTTCTTTAAGGTATTGGCCCCTCATAAATACCTTTCAAAAATTTACAGTATTATTATAAATAGTCCATTATGTCACATAAAAAGAATCTGTTTGTTGAAATAATGGGAAGTGTGAAAAACAATGTTATTGTAAAAGAAATATTGAAGTTGCTAATTCATGACTACCATGTTATCACAATTGCTGAAGTTGGCTACACTGGATTTCCTTAGGAACAAATCATAGCTGGTGTAGAGGTATGGAAAATGTCGGGATGCGCCGTATTAAAGGTTGTCCGAGTTTCCCAAGTGACTTATTATTTCCAGCAAAGTGCCCTCGTTCCTCTCAGTCTGGGTCACTGGGTCCTGCAATACTGAGGACACCACTTCATTGTCTGTGAAATGGCTTGGCGCGGAATGCCAGCCTCAGTGACTTGTGCAACGCTCTGCTGTGTGTTGGCCTTTTACAGCCGTGGAGTTCTGACGATGTCTCAGCGGTCTCCATCCCTGCTGCCTCAGCGCCACCCACTGCAAGGCTGCCCGTGGCGTGCTTCCTCACAGGTGTGGCTAAGATCGCAGCGACAACAAGCACGCATGATCCAGCGTCAGAATCTGGAGCCCTCATCTCAGGATGCCTCCGGCGTGTGTTGGGAGCCAACAAGACTACCCACAGTAGGGAGCTGTGATGTGGCCCGCCCCTGGCTGGCTGTGGACCCCACGTTGGCCTCAGAGTGTCGAACCAGCGACCTGCCGTGGAGAGGAATGTTGGCGCCCCATCTCCTGCAGTGTGAAGCCAGTGGTGTGACATGCCCCGCTGTCCAGGAGAGCTGTCACACTTGGATGCCTTGTTAGTGAACCAGCGCTTATTTATATGTGGCTGTGCGCCTCTGTTTTGCTAATGGACTGCTACGAGTCATGTACTCATAACACCTGGGTTGGTCCAGTGGTCCCCTTCTGCCTGTAACTTGGGCCATACTGACCACTGTGTTTACTCTTTTCATCGGGTCTACGGCCCTGTGGCCTCCATTCTACTTCACAACCGCTGGTAGTGTAACTTATTGCCAGCAGGCCTTCACCTGGCTGTAACTTCTGCACTCAGAAATATTGCACTGAAGCTAACCTTTTCCCCTCTTAAACAGTGATGCCACTACACTGAGAACACTGTTTCATTGCCACAACATGTATTGCATCATCCATTTCCTTTGCTTTGAGTCATCTGTTGTGATGTAACGGGCGAGTTGTGGTGCCCTGAAAATATTTTAAGTTCAGAGTTGGCGTGGCCTCACAGGCCACTCGGCAAGCTGGGGCTCGTCAGCAACTGCTTGGTGACCAACATTAGCCAGAGCAAGAGGGGTAGCCCCAGCACGGGGTCCAGTTCGACAGTGTAGCTGGGAATTCCATGTTGACACTGTGTCGACGACTGTAATATGTGGCGATGAAGGAGATTTGTATGCCGGGAATGCGAAAGATGGCGGACTTTGTGAAACCATAATGGCAGACATTTCACAGTTCATGTAGAAATTAATAATAGCCAGACAAATCATGATACCTTAAAAAGGAACATGTACATTACTATTATTTGCTCGACGATTCTGGTGGTGTAATGAGATTTTCAATACCATTATTAGTTTAAAGTTTAGTACCTGACTGTTAATTATATAAGTAACACCTAGCAACGAGTTTCCAAAACCTAAACGCGTCATCCAGTTTTGTCGATTGATGTGTCTTTAGAAATCTATTAGTGTAAACCTAAATTGGTATGAATTACAGGCATGTGACTTGAATAGTAAATGAATTATTGGATGTCAAAGTGGCCAATTACTACTGATCGCATCGGGCCAGAAGTACTCCACAGTTACACAGAAAAACGGTAGCAGCATGCTTATAAATATATCTATTCATCTGTGTCTTTGTTTATATCCCATATATACTATTCAGGAACAAATTTGTCAAATATTTACTGTGTTTTAGAGAGCACAGAGACATTAGGCTACTGACCTACTTTTGTTTCTGTTCCTTTGATATCTGTTTATTTGATTTGTTTATGTATTTAATAATGTGTGTTAGAGCGTGTTTATGGTCCATCCATAGGAATATTTATTTAATTTCATGTTACTTAAATGTAAATACAGTATTTCGTGTGTATTTCAATATGTTTGTGAGTGTGCGTTGGCTTGGAGATGTGGCGGGACCACTCTAGCAAATCACAGCGCTTGTTACTACGGTAGGAAACTACCAAAGTCAATGGAGAGACTGTAAGGAAGTGGGGGAGGAGCATCGGGTCGCACAGGACAGGACAGGGGTGCTGGATGGGGAGGCGTGACGGACGGTCGCAGGAAATACTTGTAGAGTATTGAGCAGTTTGCGCATGGTCGCGGGAGATAGATATAATTTGTAGTGCCGACATGTGCACTTGTGAGATTTCCGTGGCTTCTGCAATGAAGACGTTGTATGCGTTTAGAAGTGAATATCTCGCGAGCTATGTTGTTGTTCATAACTAATTATGTGAAGTAGGAATCTATTCTTTCCCTGTAATTCAACTTATATTTTATTTAATTTCTGGACCAACACCAATAAGTGTTTTACAGTAATAAATGTCGTTTTTAAAGGTACTTCTGATATTGTACTCATCATTTAAAGTTGTTAAAATGGTACCTGCAGATTTTATTTAATCACAATCTTTCATTTATAAATTTCTATGTTACATTCAAAATTCGCAATTTCCAAGTGATAGGAACTTTCGACCATTCGATTCATGTGTATGATTTACGGTCGCTGCATGACCTGGGAACCACATGGAGCCCACCATTCATGTGTATGTTCATACTGTATACTGTAGACTCAGCAGTATTTGGCTTGTAATGCGGCAACTACGTATCCCAGCCCCCAGACAGCGAAACCAGCCAAAACTTTTAATATTTCAACTCTGAGCCAGAGGGAACTTAGTTGACGGTCACATTTTTAGACGAAAGCCCGCAGTGTTCACTGAGCATGCAGTTCTGAACTTTTGTACTGAGTTGTACCTAGAGTCAATTATTGGTTAAAAATTCAGTTGTTGCAGTTTTTAACTGTTCATTCCAAAAGAAAAGTAAGTCCCCTCATGTTACAATAATAACATGAAATACTTTTGTAATGAAAGAATGGTATGGAATGATTTTTCATTGTTTCAAGTACTTTTTAGGTTTCATCAATCATCTTTTGAATTGTTTGCGACAAATATTGGTCTTATGAATGAAGCAGTATGGAAAGTACAAGTAGGCAGTGTTTTCTTGGACAGTATCTGCAAGATATATATGATTATGCCCTAACGTGTGTGAATGAACTTTTATTATAGCGAAGCAACAGTCATTCATACTGTGATTTAACTGTTTCATGTGTTTGTGTTTAACACAAAGACAGGTACTTGCACTGATTATCTCTATATATGAAAATTTGCTGTGATGCCCTCAAGCGCCATAAACGATCTGTTTCACCTGTATTGAGTAAAATTAGTTTAGAAAAGGCAAAGATCTTCAAAATGGGAGGCTTCAGCGTTATTCATGGGGCGAAAATGTGCCCAACCTGTATCAATCTTATTAATGAAAAACAAGCAAGTGACATCTATCTCCAGAATATATAAATGAAAGTAATGTGAAGGTGCAGACGCCTGAAAAATCTGTGATCAATACTAGCTTAACTATATTATGGATATCTCCTGCAAAGCTGCATTCAGTTGCTCAGCATAGTCGGTATGCAACAGACAAACGAAAATTGGAATCAGCAGTTGGGGCTCTGAAAACTAAAATTTCACCTACATATCAAGTTGAGCTGGCCGCTGATGCAAGCATTATCCCTGACAGTGATTTAACAGAACTGGAAGGAAAGGCAGAACATCATGATGAACTCTTGGATAAAATCAAACAGAAAATTGATTATGCAAATAATGGTGAAAAACTTCAGTTACTCTTGTGCCACCAACTTGGTCTCGACAGAAATGCAGTTCCAAATTTCAGGTTTCTGAATATTTGGTACGACAAGCAAGAGCTCTTTTAATGTAGAAGAATATTTTATCGATGGCTGAGCAGAAAAGAGGAAAGACATTGGCACATGATACAGTGCAAAAAGTAAAGAGTTTTTATTTGGATGACGAAAACACATGATTAATGCCTGGGAAAAAAGACAAAATGAGCACCAGCAAAAATACCTATGAACAAAAGCGTCTTGTCTTAAGTAATTTAACTAAACTGTATTCTCTCTATAAAAAGTATCCTCAAAATAAAGTAGGATTCTCAAAATTTGCTTCTCTTCGACCAAAACAGTGAATACTTGCAGGATCATCAGGAACACATACCGTATGAGTGTGCGTTTACCACCAAAACGTTAAATTGCTTCTAAATTCCATTTCTATTAAAGAAACATACCAAGATCTAATTAAAATATTAACATGTGATATAAATAACCGAGCCTGTATGCTTCGTCTGTGTGAAAAATGCCCCACCAGTTCATTGCTTCAAATCCATTTAGAAAATGAAATAGAAGTCTATGATCCTGATGAGATGGTTCAGTACAGTCAAAGAGTATCAACTGATAGAATGACTTTAAGTGTTCAAATCACTTCTCTATCAGAATTCTGTGACACACTAATTAAAAAAATTGAAAAACTTACTCCATACTCTTTTATTTCTGAATCACAATCTGACTATCTGAAAATGAAGAAGGAAACACTTGATGAAGGATCAGTGTTAAATTTAATGGATTTCAGTGAAAATCTCAATTTTGTTTTCAAGATAAGTACAGGGGTACCATTGGAACAATGGCAGCTGCACTCTTCGCACTGTCCTTATATGTTACAAAAAGGACAAACAGTTGCATGCAAAAAGTATTTGTATTGTTTGTGATGATCTAGAACACGATGTTGCCTTGGTGTATCAGACTCTGAAGACGCTACTGATTTTTTTTTTAATTTCCAGTAATTCATCTTGTGTATGTTGAATATTTCACTGATGGTTGTGCTGCACAGTATAATAACTGTAAGAATTTCAGAAATACCTGCTACCATGAACATGACTTTAACATAAAGTGCAGCTGGTCCTTTTTTGCTACCAGCCATGGCAAATCTCTGTGATGGTACTGGTGGCACTGTTAAAAGACTTGTCGCAAAAACAAATTTGCAAAGAGTTTATAAAAATCAAATACTTACTGCTTCACATGTATTTGAATTCTGTCTCGAGAAACTGCAAGGCATTTCAGTTCTCTTTGTTTCAAAAGATGAAATGGTCCAAGTCAGATAATATCTTTCTCAGCGCTTCACAAGTACAAACACAATTCTTGGAGCACGATCTATGCATCACATTGTACCAATATCACCAACCAGGATTGGAGCAAAAAGGCTGAACTGTGATACAGATTTTAGTATTGTGCATGATTTCTCAGATGCACTTCCGCCACTAATGCCAGAATACACTGTGCAGCTCAACTGCTATGTAGCATGTGCATACGACTCTTCTTGTTGTGAAGCTGATTTGTCAAGAAGGAGATGTTACAGTAAGTTTCATGCACCCTCATGGACCATCCCCGTCCATCTATTGGCCTGATAATGATGTCTCTGATGTTTCTTTCTCTCATATTCTGTGTGAAGTTGATATCACCACAGTAACAGGCCATACTTATTCTCTGAGCAAAGAGTTCTCAAAGTTGGTGGAGTAAAAGTGGTTCTCATACAAAGTGTCTCGTCACATGTATAGTTTCGAATCAACTTGAATGCAGACTGCAGCACCAACATTTTGTGCAGTGTTGACAATACTAGATTCTGACAAAATGCTCAAATATTATACACAAAATGCTATGTATTTTGACACTGAGTTAATTTGGTTATGCTAGAGGTAAGAAAATGTTGATATGTCATGTGACGTACAAGTTGCCCTATATTTTATAATGTGTAATTTTGTTTCAAATATTGCAATTTTTGATCAATTTCGATATTGTTATGTGCACTTATGTTGTTAATGTCTCTTGGGTAGTAATTGTATTTCTCTCCAGTGCCATTCATTTCTCAAAACTGTTTTTTGTCTGATGAAACCTTAATATTTGCAGATCACTTTCTAATTTTTTCAGTGTTTTCCAGAGGGGGGAAATTGTTCAAAATATTTTTTCTAATTTAACAATAAATTTAAATAAAATTCATTTACAAAAATTTAACTGGACAATTCTAACATGTCTCCAGAAACTATATGTCCGTGAGGATATGCAGGCAAAAAACTGTCAGCATACCATTTTTTTAAAAAAACTGCAGCCAGTTTTCAAATTTTTATAGTTCGCTTTGAAGTAACGCACTGCATCAAACTTTCAGCAATTGCTACCAACAGAATGTATATAAAGCAATAAAAATTGGCAAAAGTTCATGATATTAGTTACATAAGCAGTACACAAAATCTCAGTTCACAACTAGATAATGGGTGTCATGGCCAGGATGACTTGACATGGAATGAACCTAGAATGTTCCACAAAGAAACCACAAGTGATCACATACCGAGACTTCAAAGGCATTGATTTATTTAACTTGCTACTGAAGAGCAACAAATAGTTTGGGGAACGTTCCTATTCACTTCTTGCACACAAAAGAAAAACTTAATGGACTTATGAACGAACTTACTCAACTATATGGCAACTATTCTCCCTTAAAGACCAGAAAAGCAAGAAGGAAACCTCACCTTGACTAACTGAAAAACTGAAATAGCTGATGAATCTCAAAGACGCTGCATAGCAGGCATACAAGCTACCTCCCACACCTCCTGAAAATCATATTGTTTACAAGCAAAAGCAGAACACAGTCAGTCAAGTTGTGCGAAATGCAATCCTCAGGCATGCCCACACATTAACCGACAACAGAACCAGACCATATGTTCTGTGGAAAAATCCAGGTCCCCTTGGTACATACAAAGTAAAATCTGCAGCTGATCCAATTGTCCCAGCTGAAGAACCGAGCTAGTGCTTCACAAAACCTACAGCCACAACTGAACCACGAACGAAACAAAGGCTCTTTGATTACTCCATGGGGGTAAGTGATTGTAGTCACGAAAAATTTTGTCTAAAGCATATTACTTGCAATACCATCAAAAAAGGCATCATGCATATTAGATCAGCATCTACTGGACACGATTGCATCACAGTCCACAGGATGAAGATTATTATCCACCCACTACTACCCATTATAAATGATATCTTCACCCACTCCTTAATCACAAGCATTTTCCCTGAGCCCCAGAAACAGGCACTAGTTAAGCCACTACCTAAAAAGGACATTGTCACAGCACCCTCTGGTTACCGACCTATTTGCAGTCTTCCTGCGCTGTCCAATGCCTTAAAATATGTAGTCCACGACCAGCCAACAAACTGCCTAAACGCAAACAACCCACTAGACTAAAACGAATTAGATTTCTGTAAACATCTTAACACAGATTTTGCCTAAATAAAGGTAACAGATGACCTGAAGCTTGGCACAGATGCGCAAGAGGCGACTATCATGTATTTCTTCAGCAAAACTTTTGACACTGTCGACTTCGACATTTTCCTTGCCAAACTTAGCAACCTAAATCTTTCACCAAGTGCAGTGCAATTTTTTCACTCACATCTGACATCTCGCCAGTAATGTATCATGTCTGGTACCATAAAGCCCCAATGGAGGCAGATACTATCAGGCTTCCCTCATGGTTTGGCATTAGGTCCTATACTCTTTTCATTGTGTGTCAATGATGTGTCATCTAATTTGTCCTACTGCGAATATCACATGTACAGTGATGACTTCCAGTTGTATCTAAGAGAAAAACCGATAAACCTGAAGACAGCTATCGAGAATCTCAGTACCGAGCTGTGTGCACTATCAAAATGGACGCAGGATATAGGGTTAAACCTCAAGCCATCCAAAACCCAAGTGGTACTGGTTGATCATTCTACGTTCATTAGCCCAAATTATGGGGAATCTCTACCGTGTTTAACCATAAATGGGACAAACATCAACTTCTCCCCTTCAACAAAAAGTCTAGGAGTAATAGTAGTAGAAAACTTAACTGCAATGTGCAATGTACAAGAAGGCACTGGCCTGTGTCCATGCCCTACAAAAATATGGGAAGCTTTTTCCTCTTGATCTGGTACAGAAACTTGTGCACACTTATACTTCCAGTTACTGATTAGAGCGATGTTATCACGGAACGACTTTCTCAGGAAACCTCACGGTGCCTGGAACTAGTTATGAATGACTGTGTTTTTTACATCTGTGATGTTCGACACCGATTACATCTGACAATCAAATCCACAGCAATCCTGACTCTGTGCATTCAAGTGCAGAGATTTCCATGCCCTCTGTCTTCTCAACTGTGTTATGAACAAACATTGTCTCCCTATCTTTCTTCTGCCATTTCGCTCTTGTCTGAACAACACGGCAGAAACACATATTCTCATAAGAGCAAAATCCTTTCTGTCCCACTTCATTGTTCAGCCACTTTCTCTAAGTCCTCCTCAGTAGGAGGAATTCTACATTGCAATAATCCCCTGCATTATGTTAGAGAACCAAATAACATCTCCAGCTTCAGAAAACAGTTAATGATGTATCTACTAAAGCAACAATAACGATTACCATTGACCCTGTAGGTACTAGTTACAACTGATAATCAAATTTTCCAATCAGATCTTCCTCACTTCCAAGTATTCTTGCCTGGTGCAGTCTCCTTAAATTTCCTAAGAACTCGCTATGTCAGAAAACACCTATTTTGTACACTTATAAACTCTTTATCCACACATCAAAAAAAGTTTTGCATCACCACAGTTCCCAGAACTCCTGAAGATAGACGTTGACTGTGGATATTGTATCACAGACACAGTCCCTTTGGCTGTTCAGAGATGTCACTAAACCCGCCCAAAGATGTAAACAACCATGCATGAGCAGCTCCTATTAGACGGAGGGGGTTCGACAGATCATCAGTTCCAGTCAGTCCACCAGGAAGGAGGTACACGGCTCGTGTTGTCTCTAGTTCAACCATGCCTAGACGGTCAATGCCGCGGTTCGATCGCGTCCGCATTGTTACTTTGTGCCAGGAAGGGCTCTCAACAAGGCAAATGTCCAGGCGTCTCGGAGTGAACCAAAGCGATGTTGTTCAGACATGGAGGAGATACAGAGAGAAAGTAACTGTCGACGACATGCCTCGCTCAGGCCGCCAAAGGGCCACTACTGCAGTGGATGACCGCTACCTACGAATTATAGCTCGGAGGAACCCTGACAGCAACGCCACCATGTTGCATAATGCTTTTCGTGCAGCCACAGGATGTCGTGTTACGTTTAAAACTGTGCGCAATACGCTGCATGATGCGCAACTTCACTCCCGACGTCCATGGCTAGGTCCGTCTCTGCAACCACGACACCATGCAGCGCGGTACAGATGGGCCCAACAACATGCCGAATGGACCGCTCAGGATTGGCATCACATTCTCATCACCGATGAGTGTCGCATATGCCTTCAACCAGACAATCGTCGGAGACGTGTTTGGAGGCAACCCGGTCAGGCCGAACGCCTTGGACACACTGTCCAGTGAGTGCTGCAAGGTGGAGATGCCCTGCTGTTTTGGGGTGGCGTTATGTGGGACCGACGTACTCCGCTGGTGGTCATGGGAAGCGCCGTAATGGCTGTAAGTGAATGCCATCGTCCGACCGATAGTGCAACCATATCGGCAGCATATTGGCGGGACATTTGTCTTCATGAACGACAATTCGCGCCACCATCGTGCACATCTTGTGAATGACTTCCTTCAGGATAACGACATCGCTCCGCTGGAGTGTCCAGCATGTTCTCCAGACATGTACCATATCGAACATGCCTGGGATAGATTGAAAAGAGCTGTTTATGGACGACGTGACCCACCATCCACTCTGAGGGATCTGCGCCGAATCGCCGTTGAGGAGTAGCACAATCAGGACCAACAGTACCTTGATGAACTTGTGGATGGTATGCCACGACGAATACAGGCATGCATCAGTGCAAGAGGACGTGCTACTGGATATTAGAGGTACCCGTGTGTACAGCAATCTGGACCACCACCACTGACGGTCTCGCTGTATGGTGGTACAACATGCAATGAGTTTTTTCATTAGTAATAAAAAGGGTGGAAATAATATTTATGTTGATCTCTATTCCAATTTTCTGTACAGGTTCCAGAACTCTCGGAATCGATGTGATGTAAAACTTTTTTTTGATTTGTTATATCTCCCACCATCATTACTGTTATTATTGTCATTATTATTATTATATTATTATTACTGTCCTTATTTTCGCTATTAGTGGTAGCTGCAGCAGCAGTAGAAGTACTGCCAGTATTAACTTTATTAATTCATAGTCAGTAATATTTACTCTCATTGTAGCTATAGATACTGAAATCATTTTAATATAATTGTCGTATTAAAATTGTCATTTCTAAGGTAACTATGGTGTGAAAAAAAGTGCTTTACGTGTGAAATACTGGTCTGATGTAAGAGACAGCCTGATTGCCTTAATCAGATCAAGTTACGAGGGTTGCCCAGAAAATAATGCACTGCATTTTTTCTTCGACAATTCTTTATTGAAAATAATGAAAATTACACACGCGAAAGAACGTTGTTTTACCTGCAGACCCTATTTTCCACGTCATCTATATCCCATCCTATGGCCTTCCTGAAGCGCGAAACAAGGGCGTGTATGCCCTGTCATTACCAATCCTTGTCCTGGTGGCGGAGCCAGAGCTTCACTGTGTGAACCACCTCCTCATTGTCCTCAAAATATCTTACACGAATGCGTCTGTCCTCACGAATGACATCAACTCGCTGCAACGTGTCACGTGTGACAGCCGTGGATGGTCTTCCCGATCGCTGCAAGTTATTGAGTTCCGCCGAACCGCCTTCTGATGACCTCACCGTCCGTGCCCAGTGACTAACTGTACTACTGTCGACAGCAGATGCTCCACGGACTTTCCACTAGCGTTTGTGAGTGTTCCCTACAGTTTCTTCTCTGCATTGAGAAATCCAATAGCGGCACACATTTTGAAACTGTCCTACAGCTACACTGTCTGTCGGAAGTGACGGAAACTTGGCATGCGCACTCAGGAGACTTCAGATAATACATACGTAACGTTTCGCATACATAGCATTGCTTTCGGCCGAGGAAAAAAATGTGGTGCATCGCTTTTTGGGCAACCCTCGTAAGTAAATAAATCAACGATGGAACTCCATCCATACCGATGATGGGCGCCATGCTGGTAAAGATGTAAATATCTAGAGGAGAATAAAATGGGTTATACTCCGTCGTCGTCAGCCCCTCGATTGTTTCCATCATGCTACTACACAGATACTCCCACTTTGTTCCTGTAAACTGCACTTCAGCACCACAGTGAACATTCACGATTGCTGTTAGTAGTTCAATCTCACTATTCAGTACTATGCCAACATTCACATGTTTTCATCTGCTGGTAGTCAGTTGATAAGTAGCAGTGAACAGCAGTATAATGAATCCATTTACCTACTGCTCGACATGTGATACTGGAAACTCAGCGTCTGGGAACAGTTGTGTGGCTGCTCTGATATATTAGGTGTGGTGTCACCGCCAGACACCACACTTGCTAGGTGGTAGTTTAAATCGGCCGCGGTCCATGTAGTACATGTCGGATCCGCGTGTCGCCACTGTGATCGCAGACCTAGCGCCACCACCAAGGCAGGTCTCGTGATACGAGAGTGGACTCGACCCCAGTTGTACGAGAACCAAGCTACCGCCCAGTTGTACGCGAACCTAGCTATCGCCCAGTTGTATGAAGCCTTTCTCTCTCATTAGCCGAGAGACAGAATAGCCATCAGCTAAGTTAATGGCAACGAACTAGCAAGGAGCCATTTGTATCAGTGCCTATAGCTTACGAGTATTCAAGAGAGATGTATTCCAAGGAAATATTAAAAGTTAAGTAAAAAGCATCTACTTACTTTTCTTCTTATTCATTCATAAGTTTTCATGTTCCAGACTTCACGCCCGTCTGCTCTATGCCGAACGTGCACTATCGGCCACAGCGTTAGTTTAGCATTCTTTTCAGCAATCCACTTCACAGTGTCGGTCCAGCTACCGACAACACAACATATGGCGACGAGGATGGGATGAAATGATGGTGATTAGGACAACACAATCATTCCAGGCCCTTTGCTTCGCGCCGGAATCGACCCAAGGACACTCAGGCTCGTGGACCTTCGCCTATGGACATTCATGTCGTTAATTCCACTTCGTCCAGTGACACTTTCTCTAACAGTACCAGTGATCGTCCCACAAAAACTGTGCGTCGACGTCGCCGGAAATCACGTCAAGTAGCAAGTGATTCTGTACCAGTGTCTGTTCCAATTGCACAAAACAGTCGCTCTTGTCGTCAGCAGGACAATAAACTTTTTGTGGACTTAGACTTTACAGGCAAAGTGATACCATTCCAGCTCGATACCGGAGCTGCAGTTTCATTGCTCAATCACGACACGTACAAACAACTGGGCGCACCTCCGTTGCGTGCCGCAAATGTTAAGCTAACTACATATTCCGGACAGAACATTCCTGTGTTAGGACAGTGCAGCCTGCTTGCAACATTCAAGGGACAAACAAAACTTGTGTCATTTTACGTTCTTCGTTCTTCTTCTGCTGTGAACTTATTTGGTCTAGATTTATTTAAGTTGTTTAACATGTCTATTGTAAATCAGGTCCTATCAGTGAATCAGACTGTGCCTACAGACAGTGTTTCTCGCTTATGTGACGAATTTGTAGACGTTTTTGCACCGGGCTTAGGTTGCGCTAAAAACTATGAAGCACATTTAGAACTGAAGGTAAACGCGCAACCGAAATTTTTCAGGGCGCGCAATGTTCCCCACGCATTGCGTGATGAGGTCGCAAGAACGTTACACGATCTCGAATCACAGGGTGTAATTGAACGTGTGCAAGCTTCTCTCTGGGCCTCACCCTTAGTCATTTTGCCAAAACCTTCCGGAAAATTGAGACTTTGCGTGGACTTCAAGGCCACAGTGAATCCACAGCTAGTGACTGCTACTTTTCCTTTGCCCCGCCCGGAAGATCTTTTTGCTAAACTGTGCCCGGGAAAATATTTTTCAAAGTTGGGCCTAGCCGATGCGTACTTGCAAATACCGGTGGACGACGAATCCCAGCGCGTATTGGTGGTTAACACGCATCTTGGATTGTACCGCTTCAAAAGACTGCCTTTCGGGTGTGCATCCGCCCCTGCCTTGTTTCAGCAATATTTACAAACTATTTGTGCGTCGGTCCCTACTGCAGCAAACTATCTGGACGATATAGTGATCTCCGGACAGACAGAAGAAGATCATCTTGCGAATTTACGAACATTATTTCAGGTCTTGCGGCAAAATGGTCTTCGCTTGAGGAAGGACAAATGTGTGTTTTTTGCTCGTGACTTACCATACCTGGGACATGTCATTAATGCCCAAGGCATACATCCGAGTCCAGAGCACCTCCGTGCCATACAAGACTTGCCGTCCCCTAAAAATCTGAAACAGTTACAGAGTGTGTTGGGTAAAATTAATTATTACCATAAATATGTGCGCAATGCCTCTTCCATTTCAGCTCCGCTTCATCGCTTACGCCGTAAAGGTGTTCCGTTCGTCTGGACGACGGAATGTGAACGCGCCTTTCGCCAGTTGAAATCGGCGTTGCTTTCTAATACTTGCCTTACGCCATTCGATCCCCAGAAACCCCTTTTGTTGATGGTAGATGCATCGGATTTCGGGATCGGTGCTGTACTTGCGCACAAAGTTGGCTCCCATGATCGCCCTATTGCCTTTGCGTCCAAATTGCTCTCGTCTGCGCAAAGAAATTATTCACAGATAGAGAAAGAAGCTTTGGCTCTCGTGTTTGGTGTTACTAAGTTCCATGATTTCTTGTATGGTCGTCACTTTACCATCATCACCGACCACAAACCTTTGACATCGCTTTTTCATCCGACCAAGCCTGTACCTCCACGTACAGCGCAGAAATTCATTCGCTGGTCTATTTTCCTCTCGCAGTACCGCTACGATATCTTGTATCGGTCCACTGCTAAGCACGGAAACGCCGATGCGTTGTCCCGTTTGCCTGTTGCTGAGGATAAAGCATTCGATTCTTCCGAACTTGCTTGCATGTTCATTGATTCGGAAACCGATGAAGTGGTCGAATCGTTTCCGATTGATTTTCGTCGTGTCGCTACAGCCACAGCTGCTGACCCTGTCCTTGCTACTGTTTTACGTTTTGTTGCTACGCAATGGCCTTTGTCACAGTCTCGGATCGAGGATCCGTTGGTTCGCCGATTTTTTGCTCACAAGGAGAGACTTTTTGTTCGACGTGGTGTTTTGTTGTTGCGTTCTGATAATGATCAGTCCAGAGTCGTGGTCCCACGTTCGTTACAGTCCTCTGTTTTACGGCTTCTTCATCAAGGACATTGGGGTATAGTGCGAACGAAACAACTTGCTCGTCAGCACTGTACTTGGTTCGGAATCGATGCGGCGATTACGAATATGTGTTCTTCGTGCCCGGCGTGTGCCGAACAACAGTCCGCACCGCCGCGGAAAGTCTTTGCGTGGCCAAAAGCCACTTCCCCTTGGCAACGCTTGCACATTGATTTTGCTGGTCCATTCTGGAATGCTCGATGGTTGGTTCTGGTCGACGCCTTCAGTAATTTTCCTTTTGTTGTCCGGATGTCTTCCACGACGTCCTCCGCCACCATCCAAGCGTTGTCTGCTATCTTTTGTATTGAAGGTCTTCCGCAGACTATTGTTTCCGACAATGGCCCACAATTCATGTCCGCAGAATTTCAGTCATTCTGCCAGGCCAATGGTATTCAACATCTGACATCCGCGCCGTTTTCGCCTCAGTCCAACGGTGCCGCTGAACGTTTGGTCCGGACTTTCAAGTCACAGATGTTGAAATTGAAAGAGTCGCATTCTCGGGAGGACGCGTTGTTGCTCTTTTTGTCTTCGTATCGCTCTCAGCCCCGAGATGGTCGCTCGCCGGCTGAGTTGCTCCACGGTCGTCCTCATCGCACCTTGATGTCTTTGCTGCATCCGCCGCATCAGGTTCCTGCGCAGCGGCAGACTCCTGCTTTTGCTCCAGGCGACGTTGTATTTTATCGCAACTATCGAGGTTCACGGCGTTGGCTCGCAGGGCGCATTCTTCGCTGCCTCGGCCGCGCGATGTATTTGGTTTTGGGGGCCTCTGGTGAGGTGCGTCGGCATCTCAATCAGCTGCGCCTCTGTCGTCGCTCCGGTTCTGCCGCTCCCCGTCTGCTTTCAGCGACGGTGCCGTCCGGTCAGCGCCCTGGGGACCCATCTACTGGCTCGCCTCATCCCCAGGTGTTACCGACGATGCCTTCCATTTTGCCCGATGGCGACGCGCCGCCGCCGCCGCCGCAGCAGCAGCAGCAGCCGCCGCCGCCGCCGCTTGTTCTCCCGCCGGCGCCGACCGCATTCGCCGCTTCGTTGCCGCCGCCAGGCGCCTCCCAGGGTCACGCGCCGCCGATCGCTTCCCGTGACCAGCTGTCCGCCGCCATGGAACTCCCGCCCGCTCCGGACCACGTGACGTCATCGCGCGTCGGCTACCCCGACGCAATGGAGGTCGACACTTCGGCCCCTCATGTTTCTTTACGGGCGCATACACCGCATGTTGACGTGCACCCTGGACTAGTTTTGCAGGCGTTTCCTAGCTCCCCTCGGACCGGATGGCCGGGTGCGGGTGGCACTGCCTCGCCTGTTGTTAGGCTCCCCACCTCATCGCATACGTCAACATGTGGTCCTCCCCACGGCGGGCGGAAGCCTTATCTCACGACCGTTCGCCGATTTGCGGGGGAGGAATGTGGTGTCACCGCCAGACACCACACTTGCTAGGTGGTAGTTTAAATCGGCCGCGGTCCATGTAGTACATGTCGGATCCGCGTGTCGCCACTGTGATCGCAGACCTAGCGCCACCACCAAGGCAGGTCTCGTGATACGAGAGTGGACTCGACCCCAGTTGTACGAGAACCAAGCTACCGCCCAGTTGTACGCGAACCTAGCTATCGCCCAGTTGTATGAAGCCTTTCTCTCTCATTAGCCGAGAGACAGAATAGCCATCAGCTAAGTTAATGGCAACGAACTAGCAAGGAGCCATTTGTATCAGTGCCTATAGCTTACGAGTATTCAAGAGAGATGTATTCCAAGGAAATATTAAAAGTTAAGTAAAAAGCATCTACTTACTTTTCTTCTTATTCATTCATAAGTTTTCATGTTCCAGACTTCACGCCCGTCTGCTCTATGCCGAACGTGCACTATCGGCCACAGCGTTAGTTTAGCATTCTTTTCAGCAATCCACTTCACAGTGTCGGTCCAGCTACCGACAACACAACATTAGGTAGTCTGTCTGCTGCTTTCTGCTCCAGTGCATCAGGGTGTTGTTGTCCTCTGGGAGAAATAATAAGTGAAAATTCATATACAAAACAAATAATGATTACGATAATAATAATAATAATAATAATAATAATAAGCAGTGAGAGAGAAGAGAGAGAAAAGGGTTAATACTTACACTGTGCAATACAGTTTTTTTATGTTGCCTGAAGGTGGCTGACCTCTGCTGATAGTTCATGATGCACCTTTCACGACAGTAGAGATCCCTAGTCCATATGATGGGTAGTAGGACTGGATATTGCGGGTGAGTGGTGGACGTAGGTGACTGCTGTGCTGTGGAAATTGGGGTAACGATTTTGGACTGGGAGGTGGTGGGGCAAATCATGTTTAATTGTGGCAGCCATGTTGGTCACAAAATATAGCAATAAGGATCCGTGGGTGATAAATTGCAGCTGTAAGGATGTTGTTGTTATGGTCTTTGGTCCAAAGACTGGTTGGATCCAGCTCTCCGTGCTACTCTACCCTTCGCGAGCCTCTTCATCTCCGAATAACTACTGCAACCTACATCTTTCTGAATCTGCTTACTGCATTCATCTTTCGGTCTGCCTCTACGATTTTTACTCGCCACACTTCCTTCCAGTACTAAATTGGTGATCTCTTAATGTCTCAGAATGTGTCCAATCAATTGATCTTTTGTCAAGTTGTGCCATGAATTTCCTGTCTTCCCAATTCTATTCAGTACTTTCTCATTAGTTATGTGATTGACTCACCTAATATTCAGAATTCTTCTGTAACACCGCATTTCGAAAACTTCTATTCTTTTTTATCTTAACTGTTTATCAACCGCGTCTCAGTTTAATACATGGCTACACTCCAGACAAATACCACCAGAAAAGACTTCCTAACACTTAAATCCATATTTCATGTTAACAGACTACTCCTCTTCAGAAATGATTTTCTTGCCATTGACTATCTACATTTTAGATCCTCTAGTTTAGCTACCATCAGTTATTTTGCTGCCCAAATAGCGGAATTCATCTACCACTGTAAGTGCCTCGTTTCCCAGTCCCATTTCCTTAGCACTATCTGATGTAATTCGACTACATCCCAATAACCTTGTTTTGCGTTTGTTGGTGTTCATCTTATATCCCCCTTTCAAGACACTGGCCATTCCATTCAATTGTTCTTCCAATTCCTTTGTTGTCTCTGACAGAATTACGCTGTCATTGTCAAACCTCAAAGTTTTTATTTCTTCTCTTTGAACTTTAATTTCAACTCTAAGTTTTTCTTTTCATTTCCTTTACTGCTTGTTCAATGTATATATTGAATAACATCATGGATATTCTACAGCCCTGTATCACTCGCTTTTCAAGCACTGCCTACCTTTCACGCCACTCTCCTCTTATAACTGCCATCTGCTTTCTGTACACGTTGTAAATTGCCTTTTGCACCCTGTGTTTTACCCTTGCTACCTCCAGAATTTGAATGAAAATATTCCACTCAACACTGTCAGAAGCTTTCTCTAAGTCTACACGTGCTATAAATGCAGTTTTGCCTTTCCTTAATCTATCTTCTAAGGTAAGTCGTAGGATGAGTATTGCCTTGCGTGTTCCTACATTTACCTGCAATCTGAACTGATCTTCCCTGAGCTCGGCTTCTAGCAGTTCTTCCATTCTTCTGCAAGGAATTCGTGTTAGTATATGCAACCATGACTTATTAAATTGATAGTTCGCTAATGTCAGCAACTGCTTTCTTTGGAATTGGAATTATTACATTCTTCCTCAAGTCTGAGGGTATTTCGCTTGTCTCATACATCTTGCACATCATATGGAAGAGTTTTGTCATGGCTGGCTGTCTCGAGGGTATCGGTAGTTCAGACGGAACAAGATATAACCCCAGGGGCCTTGTTTCGACTTAGATATTTCAGAGCTTTGTCAAATTCTCTCGCAGTATCATGTCTCCCATCTCATCTTCATCTACGTCCACTTCTATTTCTATAATGTTGCTTCCAAGTTAATCTCCCTTATACAGAGCCTCAATATACTTTTCCATGTTACAGCTTTCCCTTCTTTGCTTAGGACTGATTTACCATCTGAGCACTTGATATTCATACAGCTGCATCTCTTCCCCAAAGGCCTCTATAATTTTCCTGTAGGCAGTGTCTATCTTTTCCGTAGCGAAATATGCTTCTAACTCCTTACATTTGTCCTTTAGTCATTGCTGCTTAGCGGTTTTGTACTTCTTGTCAATCTCATTTTTAAACGTTTTTATTCCGTTTCGCCTGTTTCATTTGCTGCATTTTTAAATTTTCTCCTTTCATCAGTTAAGTTCAATATACCTTATGTTCCTACTAGTAACTGTCTTTTTACCTTTTTCATCCCCTGCTGCCTTCATTATTTCATCTCTTAAAGCTACCCATTTGTCTTCCACTGTATTCCTTTCCCCTGTTCTAGTCAACTGCTACCAAATGCTCTCTCTGAAACTCTCTGCAGCCTCTGATTCTTTCAACTTATCCAGGTCCCATCTCCTTAATTTCCTGCCTTTATGCAATTTCATAAGTTTTGATCTACAGTTCATAAACAATAAATTTTGGTCAGAGTCCTCATCTGCCCCTGTAAATGTCTTACAATTTAAAATCTGGTCCTTAAATCTCTGTTTTACCATTATATAATCAATACGAAACCTTCTAGTGTCTGCAGATCTCTTACATGTACACAGCCTTCTTTCATTATTCCTAAACCAAGTGTTAGCGACGATTGAGTTATGCCCTGTGTAAAACTCTACCAGCTGGTTTCTTCTTTCATTCTTTTCCGCCAGTCCATATTCACCTACTATTTTTCTTTCCCTTCCTTTTCCTACTATCCAATTCCAATCCCCATCACAATTAAATTTTCGTCTCCTTTATTATCTGAATAATTTCTTTTATGCCATCATACATTTCTTTAATTTCATCATCATCTTTGGAGGTAATTCGCATCTAAACTTGCACTACTGTGGAAGGTGTGGCTTCGTGTCTGTCTCAGCTACAATAATGCATTTGCTATGCTGTTTAGAGTAGCTTACCCAAAAAATATCTATTTCCTTATTAATTATTAAACCCATTTCCACATTAATCCTGTTTTATTCTGTGGTTATAACCTTGTATTCATCTGACCAGAAGTCCTGTTCATCGTGCTAATGAACTTCACTAATCCCCACTACATCTAACTTTCACCTACCCATTTCCCTTTTTAAATTTTCTAACCCACGTACCTGATTAAGAGATCTAACTTTCCAAACTCCAATCTGGAGAATACCAGTCTTGTTTCTCCTCATGATAACATCCTCCTGAGTTGTCCCTGCCTGGAGATCCAAATGTGGGACTATTTTACCTTCAGAATACTTTACTCAAGAGGATATCACCATCATAAAACCATACAGTAAGAGCTACATGTCCTCATGAAAAATAACGGTTTTATTTCACCAATGCTTTCAGCCATTCACAGTACCAGTACAGTAAGGCCGTTTCGGTTGATGTTACAATGCCACATCATTCGATCATCCAGAATGTTGCTCCTACAACTTCTGAAAAAGCTGCTGCCCTTCTTCAGGAACCACTTATTTGTCTCGCCTCTCAACAGATGCCCCTTCATTGTGGTTGTGCCTATGGTACAGTTATCTGTATCTACATCTACATCTACATCTATACTCCGCAAGCCACCCAACGGTGTGTGGCGGAGAGCACTTTACGTGCCACTGTCATTACCTCCCTTTCCTGTTCCAGTCGTGTATGGTTCGCCGGAAGAACGACTGCCGGAACGCCTCCGTGTGCGAATCTCTCTAATTTTATATTCTAGATCTCCTCTGGAGGTATAAGTAGGGGGAAGCAATATATGCGATACCTCATCCAAAAACGCACCCTCTCGAAACCTGGACAGCAAGCTACAGCACGATGCAGAGCGCCTCTCTGGCATAGTCTGCCACTTGAGTTAGCTAAGCATCTCCGTAACGCTATCACGCTTACCAAATAACCCTGTGAAGAAACGCGCCGCTTTTCTTTGTATCTTTTCTACCTCCTCCGTCAACCCGACCTGGTACGGATCCCACACTGATGAGCAATACTCGAGTATAGGTCGAACGAGAGTTTTGTAAGCCAGCTCCTTTGTTGATGGATTCTCCCAATGAATCTCAACCTGGTTCCAGCCTTACCAGCAATTCATTTTATGTGATCATTCCACTTCAAATCGTTCCGTACGCAACTCCCAGATATTTTACAGAAATAACTGCTACCAGTGTTTGTTCCGCTATCATATAATCATACAATAAAGGATCCTTCTTTCTATGTATTCGCAATACATTACATTTGTCTGCGTTAAGGGTCAGTTGCCACTCCCTGCACCAAGTGCCTATACGCTGCAGATCTTCCTGCATTTCGCTGCAATTTTCTAATGCTGCAACTTCTGTG
The DNA here is from genome assembly GCF_021461385.2 of Schistocerca piceifrons. NCBI lineage: Eukaryota > Metazoa > Arthropoda > Insecta > Orthoptera > Acrididae > Schistocerca > Schistocerca piceifrons. The sequence goes on from NC_060149.1 coordinate 8,435,592, forward strand.
TATACTACAGCATCATCCGCGAAAAGCCGCATGGAACTTCCGACAATATCTACTAGGTTATTTATATATATTGTGAAAAGCAATGGTCCCATAACACTCCCCTGTGGCACGCCAGAGGTTACTTTAACGACTGTAGACGTCTCTCCATTGATAACAACATGCTGTGTTCTGTTTGCTAAAACCTCTTCAATCCAGCCACATAGCTGGTCTGATATTCCGTAGGCTCTTACTTTGTTTATCAGGCGACAGTGCGGAACTGTATCGAACGGCTTCCGGAAGTCAAGGAAAATGGCATCTGTGGTATACACCACTTCTAACAAACACCGAACAACGCGCTCCAGCACGCGGCCGCCAAATACATCGCTGGCCGCACTTCTCTGGGCGGTCCGCTGCTTCCATCGCTGGCCGTCTTCACACGCACTCTCCCTTACGTGGCCGAGAAACACATCGTTGGCCGCACTACTCCGGGCGGCTCGCGGCTACCATCGCTGGCCGCCTTCGCGCGCGCGCGTTTGTCAGCACACAGCAATTGGCTACGCTAGGAAACATAGCGATTGGTTTTTCCTGGAAATCAGCGACCCCAGCCGACGGCTCCATTAACTAGCAAGCCTTATATAAACCCGGCCGCCGCCGCAAACGACAGTTCTCATCTGGAGGTGCAGTACGCCGTGTTCCAGCTGCTTGTGGATGACTCGCCGCACCACTCGAGGTTACCTGGCTGCTCGGCGGAAATCTTGCGACTTCACTTGGAGAGACTGAACTTCACTGGACTTGGGAATAATTACGGGACGTGCACCCCACCATGCACATTTGGACATTGGTATAACCAAACTTTTATTATGCATTACTTCTGAGTGTGAGCCTGGGTAGACGCTTGGCTAACATAATTGTTAAAAAGTTATTTGTGATTTAATAAACCAGACTGAAGAGGTTATTGTGTTATTTCTGGTTATAACATCATCTACCTGGGAGCCTCTATCTAATATTTTCTGGGTCTCATGAACAAATAAAGCGAGTTGGGTCTCTCACGATCACTGTTTCCGGAATCCATATTTATTCCTACAGAGTAGATTCTGGGTTTCCAGAAATGACATGATACGCGAACCAAAAACATGTTCTAAAATTCTACAACAGATCGATGTCAGAGATTTAGGCCTACAGTTTTGCGCATCTGCTCGACGACCCTTCTTGAAAACTGGAACTACCTGTGCTCTTTTCCAATCATTTGGAACCTTCCGTTCCTCTAGAGACTTGCAGTACACGGCTGTTAGAAGGGGGGCAAGTTCTTTCGCGTACTCTGTGTAGAATCGAATTGGTATCCCGTCAGATCCAGTGGACTTTCCTCTGTTGAGTGATTTCAGTTGCTTTTCTATTCCTTGGACACTTACTTCGATGTCAGCAATTTTTTCGTTCGTGCGAAGACTTAGAGAAGGAACTGCAGTGTGGTCTTCCTCTGCGAAACAGCTTTGGAGAAAGATGTTTAGTATTTTAACTTTACGCGTGTCCTCCCCTGTTTCAATGCAATTATCATCCCAGAGTGTCTGGATATGCTGTTTCGATTCACTTGCTGATTTAACGTAAGAGCAGACCTTCCTAGTATTTTCTGTCAAGTCGGTACATAGAATTTTACTTTCGAATTCACTGAACGCTTCACGCATAGCCCTCCTTACGCTAACTTTGACATCGTTTAGCTTCTGTTTATCTGAGAGGTTTTGGCTGCGTTTAAATTTGCAGTGAAGGTCTCTTTGCTTTCGCAGTAGTTTCCTAACTTTGTTGTTGAACCACGGTGGGTTTTCCCGTCAGTCGGCACGTACCTGTCTAAAACGCAATTTACGATTGCCTTGAACTTTATCCATAAACACTCAACATTGTCGGTGTCGGAACAGAAATTTTCGTTTTGATCTGTTAGGTAGTCTGAAATCTGCCTTCTATTACTCTTGCTAAACAGATAAACCTTCCTCCCTTTTTTTATATTCCTATTTACTTCCATATTCAGGGATGTTGCAACGGCCTTATGATCACTGACTCCCTGTTCTGCGCTTACAGAGTCGAAATTTCGGGCCAGTTTGTTATCAATAGGTCCAAGATATTATCTCCAAGAGTCGGTTCCTGTTTAATTGCTCGAGGTAATTTTCGAATAGTGCACTCAGTATAATATCACTCGATGCTCTGTCCCTACAACCCATCCTAAACATCTGAGTGTCCCAGTCTATATCTGGTGAACTGAAATCTCCACGTAAGACTATAACATGCTGAGTAAATTTATGTGAGACGTATTCCAGATTTTCTCTCAGTTGTTCTGCCACTAATGCTGCTGAGTCGAGAGGCCGGTAAAAGGAGCCAGTTATTAACCTAGCTCGGTTGTTGAGTATAACCTCCACTCACAATAATTCACAGGAATTATCCACTTATATTTCACTACAGGATAAACTACTACTAACAGCGACAAACACGCCACCGCCGGTTGCATGCAGTCTATCCTTTCTAAACACCGTCAGTGCCTTTGCAAGAATTTCGGCAGAATTTATCTCTGGCTACAGCCAGCTTTACGTATCTATAACAATTTCAGCTTTCTATCAGCGCTTGAAGTTCCGGTATTTTACCAACGCAGCTTCGACAGTTTACAATTACAATACCGATTGCTGGTTGGTGCCCGCTTGTCCTGACTTTGCCGCGCACCCTTTGAGGCTGTTGCCATTTCTGTACTTGCTCGAGGCCATCTAACCTAAAAAACCGCCCAGTCCACGCCACACAACCCCTGCTACCCTTGTAGCCGCCTGCTGTGTGTAGTGGACTCCTGACCTATCCAGGAGAACCCGAAACCCCACCACCCTATGGCGCAAGTCGAGGAATCTGCAGCCCGCACGATCGCAGAACCGTCTCAGCCTCTGATTCAGACCCTCCACTCGGCTCTGTGCCAAAGATCCGCAGTCAGTCCTGTCGACGATGCTGTAGATGGTGACCTCTGCTTTCATCACACTAGTGAGACTGGCAGTCTTCACCAAATCAGATAGCCGCCGGAAGCCAGGGAGGATTTTAGATTGGATTAGATTAGATTAATACTTGTTCCGTAGATCATGAATACGACACTTCGTAATGATGTGGAACGTGTCAGGTTAATAAAAGATGTCTGTACAAGATATTACATTACACAAAATATTGCAGGACACTAATGTTTAAGTTGTTGTTTCTTCCCTTAATTTTTATCTAAAAATTCAGCCAATGAGTAGAAGGAGTTGTCATCTAGATATTCTTTTAATTTATTTTTAAATGTTAGTTGGCTATCTGTTAGGCTTTTGATGCTGTTTGGTAGGTGACCAAAGACTTTTGTGGCAGCATAATTTACCCCTTTCTGCGCCAAAGTCAGATTTAACCCTGCATAGTCAAGATCATCCTTTCTCGTGGTGTTATAGCTATGCATACTGCTATTACTTTTGAACTGGGTTGGATTGTTAACAACAAATTTCATAAGTGAATATATATACTGTGAGGTTACTGTGAGGATCCCTAGATCCTTAAATAGATGTCTGCAGGATGACTGTGGGTGGGCTCCAGCAATTAATCTGATTACACGTTATTGAGCAATGAATACATTTCTACTGAACGATGAACTACCCCAGAATATGATGCCATACGAAAACAGTGAATGAAAGTAGGCGTAGTAAGCTAATTTACTGAGATTCTTATCACCAAAATTTGCAATAACCCTAATAGCATACGTAGCTGAACTCGGACGTTTCAGCAGACCATCAATGTGTTGGTTCCAGTTTAGCCTCTCATCAATGGATACACCTAAAAATTTTGAAAATTCTACCTTAGCTACAGACTTCCGTTCAAAGTCTATATTTATTACTGGAGTTGTGCCATGTACTGTATGGAACTGTATATACTGAGTTTTATCACAATTTTAAAAGAGTCCGTTTGCTGAGAACCACTTAATAATTTTGTGAAAAACATCATTTACAATTATATCACTTAGTTCTTGGTTTTTGGATGTTATTACTATACTTGTATCATCAGCAAAAAGAATTAACTTTGCATCTTCATCAATGTGGAATGGTAAGTCATTAATGTATATCAAGAACAGTAAAGGACCTAAGACCGAACCCTGTGGGACCCCGTACTTGATAGACCCCCCCACTTTGAGGAATCAGCTGTTGTTTTAACATTACATGAACCACTTATTTCAACTTTCTGCATTCTTCCAGTTAAGTATTAATTAAACCATTTGTGCACTGCCCCCCTAAAACCATAATGATTTAGCTTATCTAAAAGAATTCCATGATTTACACAATCAAAGGCCTTTGAGAGATCACAGAAATACCAATGGGTGATGTCCGCTTATTCAGAGCATTTAATATTTGATCAGTGAAAGCGTATATAGCATTTTCTGTTGAAAAGCCTTTCTGAAAACAAAACTGACATTTTGTCAGTACTTTATTTTTACAAATATGGAAGGCTACTCTTGAATACATTACTTTCTCAAAAATTTTTGATAGAGCTGTCAGAAGAGAGATTGGGCGGTAGTTGTTGACATCCGACGTATCCCCGTTTTTATGCAGTGGTTTTACAATGGCATATTTCAGTCTATTGGGGAAAACACCCTGCTCCAAAGAGCTATTAGATACGTGGCTGAGAATCCTACATATCTGTGGGGAACAAGCTTTAAGTACCTTGCTGGAAATGCCATCAATTCCGTAAAAACTTTTACTTTTCAGTGAGTTTATTATTTTACTGATTTCAGAGGGAGAGGTTGGTGGAATTACGGTTGTTTCAAACTGCACAGGTATGGCCTCTTCTATAAGAAGCCTTTCCTCTTCTAGTGAAGATCTAGATCCTATTTTCTCCACAAAATTTAAAAAATGATTATTGAAAATATTTTCAATTTATGATTATTTGTTAGTACACTTGTCATTCAGTTTTAGGGACTAAAGTCTTCCTGTGCTCTTGGTTGCCCTGTTCCCTGTTTCCTCCGATCCATAGCGACACACATCATTGGTGCCGACATGAGTGACCACCTGCAGATGGGTGCATCCTGTACCCTTCATGGCATCCGAAAGAACCCCTTTCTACATCTGGAATGACTCCCCCCGGTATGCACACGGAGTGCACATTCGTTCTCTTCCTCTCCCTTGCAGCCATATCCCTAAGGGGCTCCATTACGCGCCTGACGTTGGAGCTCCCAACTACCAGTAAGCCCACCCTCTGTGACTACCCGGATCTTGCAGACTGAGGGACAACCTCTGGAACAGGACAAGCAGCCATGTCCGGCCAAAGATCAGTATCAGCTGGAGACAGAGCCTGAAACTGGTTCGTCAGACAAACTGGAGAGGTTTTCTGTTCAGCCCTCCGGAATGTCTTTCGCCCCTGCCACACCTCAAGACGACCTCCCACTCTACCACAGGTGAGGGGTCAGCTTCAATGTGGGCAGTATCCCGGGCATCCACAGTCGTAGTCTGATCGGGGGATGTGTGGGACGAGCTGGCCGTCCCTGTCAAACCCCTGTCCACACCCCCACAGTGATGCCCATTGGCAACAGCCTCAAGCTGTATGACTGAAGCCAGCACTGCCTGAAGCTGGGAGCAAAGGGATGCCAACTCAGCCCGCATCCGAACACATCAGTCGCAGTCCCTATCCATGCTAAATACTGCTGTGCAAAGAACGTCTGAACTAATCTGCAGAGAGCACAAACAATTGGACACGAGATTTAAATGGTTATTAAAATACAAGACTGCCTAGTAAATGCAGTAATGCTGCTACTTGCTCACTGCTGACACACTGTTTGGCGGCAGAAGGCTAACTGTACTGTCAGTAACGCACAAAGGCTATTTGAAAGAAATGAACAAATGACAGACAACTATGCGACTTTGCATGTCACAGATATTAAAACGCAAATCTGCCCCTGCTAATTACGAAACTACACAATGATTTGACGGATTTAAATAACTGAGGCAGAAAACTCACCCTACCGATGGCAAGGTCCATGGTTCATGCAAAGGGGGGGGGGGAGGGAGGGAGGGAGGAGGTGTAAAGATAGGGGAGAAGGAGAAGAGCTTGGGAGAGAGTGGAGGGAAGCCAGCTGACCTTAAAAGTGACAGGTGAGAGAGGGGGAGCATAAAGCATTGGCCTGCAATTCCCTCTGTCCCATTACTTGGTTTGATTTGTATATCCAAGATAGCCTCAAAAATAGGAAACTCTGCTCTTGTATCAGCCAACAATTGATAACTTGTGATGTGTTCAACATGCACCTGGAAGTCTTTGTTGTATATCAGTAGACCAGTGCATTGATTGTGTATCAGTAAGTGATTGTCTACATGTGATATGTAAATAGTGTTTATCTCTTCTCGATTTCTGGAATTAACCACAACAGTTCATGAGCAGAGGTAGTTTTTGTAGCAAAAGCAAACGTTCCCCGTTTGTGGCGTTACCCGAAGACCTTGAAAAGCACTTAGCATAATCAGCTACTGACCTTATCAAACCCAATACTTTGGGACTGCAGCGAGCATACAAGGATCCAGTGATAACGAAATGCAGTGGCCAGTTGGGTAGTTACCATTAGTGTATATTAGACATATACCTTCAGGACCCTCTGATTCTGAAATTCATGAAGAACTGTGGCGTCATTAGGTCCCATCGACCACACAAATTACAATCTTTGGAACATTAACTGCTCCGACGAGGCGCCATGTTTAATTCAGTCTGCTTTTGTACTTCATGCAGTGTTCATGTGTATCAGTCTTTATGGTAAAATATATGTGTATATAGAAAACTTGGGAACTGTTTATTACGTATATTACGAACCATATCCAGAATACTATATTGGTGGCCCCGGACAAAAAGTTCTACCTCTTCCGCGACTTCCGCGCCGGTCGTATAGGATCAACAGGTTTCACGTACTACGCCACGGCTACATAACCTACCATTCTTTACGAAAATTTGGAGGCCCCGCTCTTACAACCAGGCCAACACAACCCTCCGCCGTCGGTTATTTCGCAGCTAACGGACAATGATCTACGATCTTCGACGAGAATAACCTCTACTTTAGCAACTCCACAACGACCGAGTGTTACGCAGTTACCACAAAGAATGGACTCAGGTTTTGTTTCGCCGGATTACACACAGCAACAAGTGAAAAGTAAAGTGAACGACCTACTAAATAGTGTGACGATCAATCGCTCCTACGAAGTTCAAAGGGACCGAAATTTGCACACATGCTTTGATCCTCTACACGCCGCTTCGTCGGTTACAGTAGTGCCGTGTGCAACACACTCGGTCAACTATTACCAAGCTTCACCAGCCTCGCCTTCATCACAGATCAGTAACAGACAATTTTATGCCTCCAGTTCGCCAGAACAGACCACCGGATCGCCGGCGCAGTTTCGGGACCTCGTGGGTACGAGTGCACTCAACATAGCCTCTTCACCCAGTAACGTTGTACTACGACAGTGTGACCGCCAACAGGTTTCACCAGTGTTTTATGGTCCTACCACGTAGGGTGCGTGGCTAGTGTGTGCGGAAAACTTCCGTTGTTGTCACTTTAGACTCCAGGCCACCCCCCCCCCCTACACCCGCCCCCCCCCCCCCCCCCGTGGGGGACCTCGATTCCGACCATACAACCGCTCGCTCCTCCTACAGTAGCATCTGCGTCTGCCGCGCCAGCCTTCCACGTCATTTCCAAGTTAGACAATGTCAGTGCTATTCTTGCAACTTCCTGTCCAGTTTACGGGCCCTCATTACACGCTGCTCGCCCGTTCACTTCCACGGTACCGACTGTGCCTGCCGGGTCGTGTTTTCGGGATTTTTCAGACATTACAATCAGCAGTTGTTCTGAACGTGTGTGCTAGTAACATTTCCGCTCCGATGATGCCGGATCCCAGTATGAACTCTCGTGCAGTGGGACCTCAGGCCTTCCGAGATATGCCGAAGCCACCTTCGTCTCCACCTCCAAGCCGCCTACCCGAACTACCTCCCCTATACGAGAACAATCCAGTTTCACGGTTTGCACTAGTGGAGCACCTCTTCGAGCTGCATCAAGTGACTGAGTGCAGGCCAAGAAGTGCAGGTTACCTTGCGATCACCCAAACGCCGACCGCAGGAACAAAGTGCCGCCGAGTCCTGCAGGGAACTTCATAGACGTCCCCTAACATTGCACTCCATCCACTCGTCCCCTCGGCCGAGCGGTCATTTGTACGTGACAGACATTTCATCACAGTTTGTCTGCCTAATTGACACTGGCGCTGACGTGTCTAACATACCTCAATCGTTGGCTCCTACCGACTTTTCGCCGACGAAGTCTCTCCTATGAGCTGTCAACGCATCAACATTACAAACTGTCGGTTCTGTGAAAGTGACGGTGCACCTATCCCCTTCTCTGCGTTTCCCGTGGACCTTCTACATCGCCGACATGGATAAACCAATTCTCGGTATGGACTTTTTGTCCCATTACAATCCAGTGTTCAGTGTTACACCACCCATCTAACTGGCACCCATTGTCCTCCCTCCGTTTCCGCCGCAACATAGGATTTAGTTCGCGAGTGTTCCACCCTCGTCGGCAAGATTGTGACCTGTGTCACTAACTTACTATCAGAATACGACTCAGTGGTGCACCTCCGCCGGGAGAACGACGAGCTGAAACATTGCTCACACTTACAACGAGCTCGCTGCGGCCCACAACTCACTGTTGAAACTGCAATCTGCAGTTCCTTCACCGGATCGAACTTCATCGCTAAGCATCAGTTCGAACACTCATCAGGTTAGTTCAAAAACATTCACTGCATGTGACAATTCGCGTTCAGTGACCTCTGCACTGCCCAAGTGCCCACTACGCGCAGTGCCTCGTGTGTCACAGTGTCTCTAATAACAGTCGCTCACGCAGCACGACCACGCCCACTACGCACGCAGCTGCCCCGCTTGTTGATAAGCATTCCCCCTCTCCCGCGCACCAGCCAAGCAACTCGGCGGCCATCGCTGTCCCTCGCGCGACGCCAGCGCCTCTCTCGCCCGCGCCGGTTGCCCAAGGCAAAGTTAAAAACAGACAGTCGCTGTGCGCCCCACTCCGCTCCGCGCTGCCCGTGCAGCCGACGTCTACAAACAAGCGCACGCTGGCTCGCGTAATAAGGATGTGATTTTCGTGCTGCGCCTGCCGCGGTGGTCTAGCGGTTCTAGGCGCTCAGTCAGGAACCGCGCGACTGTTACGGCCGCAGGTTCGAATCCTGCCTCGGGCATGGATGTGTGTGATGTATTTAGGTTAGTTAGGTTTAAGTAGTTCTAAGTTCTAGGGGACTAATGACCTCAAATGTTAAGTCCCATAGTGCTCAGAGCCATTTGAACCATTTTTTTCGTGCTGCCTTTTCCCACTCCCGCTAATGGCCACGCCTCATCGAGCCGCACTCATCCCAAAACTCCATGTCAGAACGTTACTCAGCCTCGTGTGCACTTCCCAGTCTCTTCTGTCACTGACAGAACGAGACACAAGATAATTACCACTGCCGGCCCTCCTGTTAGACACAAGGTTAGACGCCTCAAACCCCATTAAGTTGCGCACGGCGCAGCAGCAAATTAACGAACTTCTGGAGGCAGGCATCCTACAGGCATCAGACAGCAATTGGTCTTCACCAATTCGCCTCATCTCCAAACACGACGGTTCTTTTCGAATGTGTGGTGATTACAGACGTTTAAATGCTCGCACTGTCGCAGACAATTACCCTGTGCCAAACATAAACGATTTCACTCATCTGTTATCATTCGCCACAATCTTCAGTGTGATCAACTGCAAATGTGCTTATCACCAGATTCCTGTAGTGCCCGGAAGACATTCCAAAGACTGTGATCATCATGCCGCTCGGTTTGTTCCAGTGCAACTTCGTGCCATTCGGTTTAAAGAATGCGACACAAACGTGGCAATGTTTCATCGAATCAATCTTACGACGATTCGAGTTCTGCTTCACATACCTGGATGACGTACTCATTTTCAGCAAATCGACTGAAGACCACGAAGATCATTTATCCCAAGTCCTCCAGACTCTTGCATCCAACGGTCTCTGCATACGCAATACAGCAGGAGGAGGAGGTGATTCACAGAGACAGGGGTTGGAGAACGAAATGGGCAAGGAGTGGGGGGAGGAGGAGATGGTCAGAGAGGGGGAGAAAGTAGAACAACAGAGAAAATGAGGAGGAGGTGATTCGCAGAGACAGGGGTGGAGAACGAGATGGGCAAGGAGTGGGGGGAGGAGGAGATGGTCAGAGAGGGGAGGAAAAGTAGAACAACAGAGAGAAGGAGGATTAGGTGATTCACAGAGAAAGGGGGAGGGGGAGGAGATGGGCAAAGAGAGAGCGGAAAATAGAACGGCAGAGAAAAGGAGGAGGAGTTGATTCACAGAGAAAGGAGGATGGAGAGGAGATGGGCAAAGAAAGGGGGAAAAGTTAAACGTCAGGGTATAGGAGGAAGAGGTGATTCACAGAAATTCGGGGAGAAGGAGGAGGAATGGGCAAAGAGAGGGGGAGGAAGAGTTGGACGGAAAGAGGGGGAGATAGTGATTAAAATGTACATCCAATACCTTTACATATTTAGCAGTTTCGAAACATTGCTGGATTCGCTAGTACATACATAAGTACTATATTATTAAGTAATAATAATAATGATAACAAATAACCAATAGTACCCAAATATTCCAAGCACAGCAAAAGGAAAGAAAAATTTTTTTAGGGTAATACACACTTCTGATAACTACTAATAGCCTGCATTAATTAGCACAACAATCTTACACAAATAAGGAAGCCCAATTTATGCCATACTGCAGAAAATGCTAATACAGTTACAACGCATGATTAAGCCCATAGGAGGCCTCAGGGGGGCGAGAGTAAATGAGGCCCCCAGTCTGCTTAATATCTGATGTATTTATATTTACATTTTGAGAAAAATGAACAATGTAGATGTAATGGCTGACAGAATGATCAAATGTTGATAAAGTGTACTCTACTCTGTGATGGTTCTAACATACACTACCTGAAACACTGCAACACCCACAAGAACTGTGTTTATTTGTACCAGGGATTGTGCACACTGAGGGGTTGTACAGTTATGATCCATTTGTCACGGTCATCAACGATCAGTTGCCACTCAGGAAGCCTAACTGTACGTTCTCTGATTCTGCTCCACAGGCAGTAACCGTGCTGAATTTAGAGGTGAACAGTGTTTACGACCAGAAGATGCAACAGGTCCCACCAAGAAGTACATTACTGGCCATTAAAATTGCTACACCATGAAGATGGCGTGCTACAGACGCGAAATTTAACCAACAGGAAGAAGATGCTGTGATATGCAAATGATTAACTTTCCAGAGGATTCACACAAGGTTGGCGCCGGTGGCGACACCTACAACGTGCTGACAAGAGGAAAGTTTCCAGCCGATTTCTTATACACAAACAGCAGTTGACCGGCGTTGCCTGGTGAAACGTTGTTGCGATGCCTCGTGTAAGGAGGAGAAATGCGTACCATCACGTTTCCGACTTTGATAAAGATCGTATCGAGACATTGCTGCTTGCGTTGGTCGAGATCCAATGACTGTTAGCAGAATATGGAATCAGTGGGTTCAGGAGGGTAATACGGAACGCCGTGCTGGATCCCAACGGCCTCGTATCACTAGGAGTCGAGATGACAGGCATCTTATCCGCATGGCTGTAACGGATCGTGCAGCGGTGTTTGGCGACATCATGGTGAACGCACATTGGAAGCGAGTATTCGTCATCGCCATCCTGGCGTATCACCTGGCGTGATGGTATGGTGTGGCATTGGTTACACGTCTCGGTCACCTCTTGTTCGCATTGACGGCACTTTGAACAGTGGACGTTACATTTCAAATGTGTTACAACCCCCGGCTCTACCCTTCATTCGATCCCTCCGAAACCCTACATTTCAGCAGGATAATGGACGACCGCATGTTGCAGGTCCTATACAGGCCTTTCTGGATGCATAAAATGTTGGACTGCTGCTGTGGCCAGCACATTCTCCACATCTCTCAACAACTGAAAACGTCTGGTCAATGGTGGCCGAGCAACTGGCTCATCACAATACGCCAGTCTGTACTCATGCTGAACTGTGGTATCGTGTTGAAGCTGCATGGGCAGCTGTAACTGTACACACCGTCCAAGCTCTGTTTGACTCAATGCCCAGGTGTATCAATGCTGTTATTACGGCCAGAGGTGGTTGTTCTGGGTAATGATTTCTCAGGATCTATGCACCCAAGTTGCGTGAAAATGTAGTCACATGTCAGTTCTAGTACAATATATTTGTCCAATGAATACCCGTTTATCATCTGCATTTCTTCTTGGTGTAGCAATTTTAATGGCCAGTAGTGTACATGCTGCTGTTGAACAGTTTCAGCCATTTGAACAGAGTCGCATTGTGGACCTGCGGAAAGCTGGATGGACATATCAACGAATCACAGCACATGTTGGGCGTGTGTATTGGTGGTGTGCCACAGCTTTTAACAGAGAGCTACAGAACACTCTGAGAACTGTAGACCAGGTTTTGTACATCCATGCAGTACAGACAAACGTCAAGACCAACACATTGTGCAAGCAGCGGTGGCCGACCAGACATTATCCAGGGACGAAAGTTGTGCACGTGTAGCATCTGCTGTGTCATCAAGGACCATTGAGAACCGTCAAATTGCAGCAGGATTAATCATGTGGTGTAGTTGTTTACTGCAGAAGACAGTTGTTAATGTCCCTTCTTTGGTATTTTTACACAATCCTGAGAATGCAAATGCGTGCAGTCCACTGCAATGGATACTCGCTACATTACACAAGCTGTTATCCCCGTGCTTCTGCCAGCTCTATGACCGGAAGTTGGTGTGTTTTTCAACAGGACAATGCGCATCCACATATGGCTCCTGTGATGCAACATGCTCTTCGTGTTGTACAACAAGTGTCTTGACCAGCAAGGTCACCGCTTCTCTCGCCATTTGAACATGTATGGGGAATAATGAAGCAGGAATCTAATCGTTCTCCAGGAACCATAGGAACCACTACCAAACTGCACAAAAATAAATAAATAAATAAAAACGCGAGATGTTAGGTATAATCTGTTTGCAGGAGCTATCTGGCATCTTTATGATCGTTCACTTGTGAGATCGCACGACTGTGTTGCTGCCACAGGAGGGTTCACTGTGTATTGATGAGACTGCCTAGATACCCTTTACTGTGACGTACCTTTCATTTGGCCTGACTTTATCATAAGGCCCTATAATGATGAGCTACCCACCACCTCACTTGTCAGTAAAATGATGCCCTTAAGGATGCTGCATTTTTCTGGCTGTGTACATACTTAAATATAAAGGTGAGAAACTTAGAACACAGATCAACAATGTGCACAGTAACCATCAGGTAGAGAGCAGAGAAATAATAAAGAATGGAATAAGAAAATTAACTTACTTTACATGAAAGGAAACAAAGCTTGTACAATATTATAATACCAGTTTCGTAACCTTAGTATGAGATAATAATAATTATTCTGATTATGTTATTAAATGTTTCGGTGCCTTTTTTGCACTGAAATTCTCAGTAACATCATTGAGTTCTACTTCATCTGAAACAGTTTGACTAGTCGTTGGTAGTGGGACAATGCTGGTGTCACCCCAATCTGCACTGTTGCCAAATTTATCCAAGATGACGGATACAAGATGGGGGATACAAGATGGCGGCGACAAATACGGTAATGTCGCAATTTTTGGCAGGAAAAAGGTCACTTGGCCTACCTCCACTAACCTAAGAAAATAGCAGGAAAATTTTGATGGGAAAATACATCACTTGGGCTATTTTCACTACCCTGAGTCACCTCTTCCTTGGAATTGGTGGGAAAAGGGCTCAGTCTGTGCTGGGCTACTGGATTGGATGAACATAAGCCTTTATTTTGCAGGCAGTCTTTGTTTCAACAATATGAGGCAATATCTCCATCCAGTGTGTTCACCATTAGGTCTGGAGTCCAGCTGACCTAGTACACAGTACTGCCACAAGAGGGAAGTGTCGTACCATGGCGGTCTTGGGGGATGGGTGGGGAAATGGTGGGAAAAGGATTCAGTCTGTGTCCAGCTGCTGGAGAGAGGAAGGATTGCAATTTATTTATTTCGGAACAATATATTTGGGGATGTAAATCAAGTAGTTTTTTTTATTACAGTGATACAAAACACTCATTCTGAACTGCTTGGTGTCACAATACACAGCCTGCAGACCTGCAAACAACTAGTAAATCACCAAAATAATGCATTGCAGTCTACAGACACGAAAATAGATAGTAAATGGTCAAAATAATGCTTGTAAAACACAATGCAAACACCCTCACAGCGCTTAAGCAACCCGAATAATGAACTTCACAAGCACTCATTCCATGTAGAAAACACTTTCGGACTCTCATTAAGATATTCGATTGTGAGGTATCAGCATACTGCCCCCCTACGGAGCTCCAAGGCGCGCATGCCAGACGGCGCACTCACATCAGTCCCATACATGAGCTCTGGTTCGCGAGTACATGTTTGTCATTGCTGGCGTGATACCTATATACCCGCAGTCCAGTGAAGACCTAATTGCTGAGTGACTCACCATTGTAGGTGCAGATAAAATGTTCTCGGTGTTATACTAATGTCTCATGTCCATGTAGAATGACAGCCAAGTCTCTGGAGCTTTCGTGATAATCAGCTTGTATGCATGAAAATGTTCGTGCTAACAGGAGCTATTTACAAAAATAGCCCAGAATAACACTCAAAAATGGCCTACAGATTGTCAAATATGGAAAGACACTTGCTCCATTACACTGAGGATGGAAGCTTGAATATTACAGCATGAAACCAATCTCCAAACCAGCAATATACACCATGTGATCAGAAGTATCTGGACACCCCCAAAAACTTACGTTTTTCATATTAGGTGCTTGTAGTACCACTACGTCCAGGTACTCCTTATCAGTGACCTCGCTAGTCATTAGACATCGTGAGAGAGTAGAATGGGATGCTCCACAGAACTCACGGACTTCGGACGTGGTCAGGTGACTGGGTGTCACTTGGGTCATATGTCTGTACGCGAGATTTCCACACTCCTAAACATCCCTAGGTCCACTGTTTGCGATGTGATAGTGAAGTGGAAACGTGAAGAGCCATGTACAGCCCAAAAAGCGTACAGGGTGACTGCTTCTGCACATTTCCAGTCTTTATTTGGATGAGAGACCATCGACTGTGGTGTGTGTTGTGTGCATGTAGCAGGTGAAAGACGGGTGGAAGACAAGCTTGCTGGTTCTCTGGACATGAGAAACCCCTTAGCTGACTTTGTAAATTATAAAGATGATTTGGATTCTATTATATCACCGAAATTAGTATTCTCGAGTGGAAATATCAGTTTCCTCTATTTATATAGAGTTTTCACGTAAAGATCTTCACCGACAGGATAAGTTTCCAGTTCCTCAGTGATCTACAGCACGCTGCATCTCGTTAAGGTTTCGGATTTCTAGAGAAATGATTTCCAGTCTATATCTTCGGAATCACACTGTGAAATTGATACCGCTATGCAAGTGATATTGCTAAGTGGTTCATGTAGAGACGTATCGCGTGAATGGTATAATATTCTGCCAAATCATGTGAAAATACATCTTTTCTTCTAATCCCAGAGTCTGGAGATGGGTATAGAAAGCAAGCAAACAAGCAGGTTAGGGCCAGAAAAGGTAACGCCTTTATGTAAAGGGAACTGACCCCAACTTTGTACAACAGTTTGGAGAGTTTCTTCAGTGCGCTGAGGGAGATCTGGTCACGTGTTGGGGGTGGATGACTTGTGACTGCCGGCTGTGGTGGATGACTGACCTTACGGGAAAGATCTAGTGCTGCGAGGAGTATATACGGAGCGTAAGCTAATGCTGTCTATCTTCGCAGTGTATGTATGAGTGTCTCGAGGTCGATAGCTATATGCATGATGCAAAACGGGCGATTTTGTATGGCACAGGATAAGAATTGTATGCTTACTACATCAACATGGTATGTGGTGATATATTGCTGGGTTGGAGATCAGCTTCACGCTGTAATCTTCAAGCTTCTGTCCTCAGTGGCAGAGCAGCGTAATTGAGCAAACGTCTTTCCATATTTGACAATCAGTAGACCACTTTTTTAGGGTTTAACTGTCAGTGCAATATCGTGGTCTGTACAAAATAGTTTTGTTGCTAGAAGTATCATCTGCATAAAAAAAATGGCGAACAGTGCTCCTTCACTGGCAGCAGTGGCAGTGTGGCAGGTAAATTCAGTAAGAGCCAATCAGAGTTCTCCATTCATTCACAAGACATCCTTTGTGCTGGGACGAACGAGCCTCTACATAGGGGTGAGAACGTTTACTGTTTCTGAGACATATGTCGAAAGCAGGTTGTCACGATTTTCAGGAAGAGTAACACGTGATGTACGGGGTGAACTGTTAGGACCACCAGGATGAATGCAGTCACTGTTATGCTGGGCTATTTTCGTAATCAGCTCCTGTTAGGACAAAAACTTCCATGCATACAAGCTGAGAATCATAAAACCTCCTACAAAAGTGACTGTTCACAATTTCTGCGCCACTTTTCGGTTTCTGTGAGGGTCTGATATGTGATGGACGGGCTCTGCCGTTAGGAGCAGCAGAAAGAATGCATTCGTTGCTATTCTGGACTATTCACGTTAAAAGTTTCTGAAAGGATTGCAGAAGATGTCCATAGCGCGTCTAGAGGGTGGACTTGGCTGTTATTTACATAGACATGGTTCAAATGGCTCTGAGCACTATGGGACTTAACTTCTGAGCTCATTAGTCCCCTGGAACTTAGAACTACTTAAACCTAACTAACCGAAGGACATCACACACATCCATACCGGAGGCAGGATTCGAACCTGCGACCGCAGCGGTTGCGCGGTTCCAGACTGTAGCGCCTAGAACCGCTCGACCACTCCGGCCGGCTACATAGACATGAGAAATCAGTATAGCACTGACAGCCTTTTAGTTGCGCCTGCCCTGGTGAGCCGTTACACGGACATGTCTCACTTGGCAATTAGGTCTTCGCTGAACTGACAGGTACGTGTGTTGGCTGAATAAACACGTATGCGGCCTGAAGCGTCTCGCTTGTCCCGTTACGATCGCTAGGGAGACTGCACCCAGTCCTGTTCTAGGAAACATTGCAACAGACTTTTGTAGCACATTCAGAGGGGATACTTGGCTCTTATTTACATAGACCTGTGACATCAGTATAACACTGACAACCTTTTATCTGTGCCTACAATGGTGAGTCGCTCACGTATGGAACCAGTGTGAGTGTGCCCTCTGGTGTGCGCCCATTGGAGCTCTGTATAGTGGCAGTTCGCTGATACATTGCAGTCGAATGTCTTAACGATAGTCCGAGAGCGTTTTTTACGTGCAATGAATGTTCGCGCAGTGCATTATTTCTGCTCTTTAAGCGCTGTGTGTGTTTGCATAGCGTTTTACACGCGTTATTTTGACAATTTACTAGCTATTTTCGTGTCTGTAGACTGTGCAATGCATTATTTCCGTAATTTACGAGTGGTTTGCACTTCTGTAGGCTGTAGATTGTGACCCCAAGCACTTCAGAGTGAGTGTTTTGTATCACTGTAATAAATAAACTACGTGATTACTGCCCCTAAATATATGGTTCCAAAATAAATAAAGTGCCTTCCTCTCTCCAGCAACTGGACATAGACTGAATCCTTTTCCCGCTATCCCCCCCCCCCCCCCCCTCAGACCGCCATGGAGCGACAGCGAACTCTGGTGGCAGTACTCTGTACTAGGTCAGTTGGACTCCAGACCTCATGGTGAACACACTAGATTGAACTACTGCCCCAAATTGTTGAAATAAAGACTGCCTGCAAAATAAAGACTTATGTCCATTATATCCAGCAACCCAGCACAGGCTGAGACCTTTTCCCGGCAATTCCAAGGAAGAGATGGCGGTTGGATGACTTAGGTTAGTGGAGGTAGGCCAAGTGACTTTTTTCTGTCAAAATTTGATCTGGGCCAGAGGAAGGGGAGGGGAAGGGAGGGGTTGGGTTTGCCTAGGTAGCCCAGTTGACCTATTTTCTCCCCAAAATTTGAACTTCCCACTATGATGTCATTACCACACCTATCGCGATCTTGGGTCGCCATCTTCAATAAATTTAGCAACAATGCAGAGTGGGGTGATGCCGGCCTTGTCCCACTGTTGTCGTTCTTGATCCATTGTAGAGAGAAGATAATTGTTATTGGTTTCAGCCATACAGAGTGGCCGCACGGTTTGAGGCATCACGTCACGGACTGCGCGGTCCTTCCCGCCGGAAGTTCGAATCCTGCCTTGGGCAGGTTGGGTGAGCTTTTCATAGCGTAAGTTACTTTAAGTAGTGTGTAATTCTAGGGACCGGTGATCTAAGCAGTTTCGTCCCATAGGAATTCACACACACACACACAAACATAGTGTGACTGAGAGAAACAATGGTCAAGAAACAATGGCTTATAAGTAATGTACAGGATAACAATTCACTGAAGGGTTTCATGCACTGTCCATCTAACAACAAATATCCACAACTGTAGCAGGTGCCTCCGATGTATTTTTATTTGTTGCAGCACCTGCTCCTTATCAGACTTATCACATATTTCTCCCACATTCTCCAGTGCTGCAGCCAGAGTGTCATCGGAAGCTTCAAGCTAAAATTTTCTCTTAACAGTTTGGAAAATGTTAGTGATTTCTTTCATAGCCATGTATCGTTGTGACAGTTCTTGCATAAATCAGTCTATGCATTCAAACATTCATTGACAAACTTTTTCTTGAATCGATAATCCGGCGCCATGATCTAGCTCACTGAAGCGACAAAGAAACTGGTATAGGCATGCGTACTGAAATACAGAGATATGTGAACAGGCAGAATAGGGCGCTGCGACACCTATATACAAGTGTCTGGCGCAGTTGTTAGATCGGTTACTGCTGCTACAATGGCAGGTGAGCTTGAACGTTGTGTTGTAGTCGGCGCACGAGTGATGGGACACAGCATCTCCAAAGCAGCAGTGAAATTGGATTTTCCTGAACGACCATTTTACGAGTGTACCGTGAATGTTCGGAATCCGGTAAAACATCAAGTATTCGACATCGCTGCTGTCGGAAAATGATCTTGCAAAAACGGGACCAACGACGACTGAAGAGAATCGTTGAACGTCACAAAAGTGCAATCCTTCCAAAAATTGCTGCAGATTTCAATGCTGGACCATCAAAAAATGTCACCATGCGAACCATTCAACGAAACATCATCGATATGGGTTTTCGGAGCTGAAGGCTCATTTGTGTACCCTTGTTGACTGTGTGACACAAAGCTGTATGCCTCGCCTGTGCCTGTCAACAGCGACATTTGACTGTTGATGACTGGAAACATGTTGCCTTTTCGGACGAGTCTCGTTTCAAATTGCATCGAGCAATGGACGTGTATGGGTATGGAGACAACATCACGAATCCAGCGACACTGCATGTCAGCAGGCGACTGCTCATGCTGGTGGAGGCTGTATAATGGTGTGGGAAGTGTGCAGTTGGAGTGCCTGATACGCCTACATACGACTCTGACAGGTGACACGTAAGCATACTGTCTGATCACCTGCATCCAGCCGGCCGGAGTGGCCGTGCGGTTCTAGGCGCTACAGTCTGGAGCCGAGCGACCGCCACGGTAGCAGGTTCGAATCCTGCCTCGGGCATGGATGTGTGTGACGTCCTTAAGTTAGTTAGGTTTAATTAGTTCTGAGTTCTAGGCGACTGATGACCTCAGGAGTTAAGTCGCATAGTGCTCAGAGCCATTTGAACCTGCGTCCATTCATGTCTATTGTGCATTCCGACGGACTTGGGCAATTCCAGCAGGACACTGCAACACCCCACAACTTCATAATTGCTACGGAGTGGCTCCAGGAACACTCTTCTGAGTTTAAACACTTCTGCTGGCCACCAAACCCCACAGATATGAACGTTATTGAGCATATCTGGGATGTCTTGCAACATGCTGTTCAGAAGGGAACTCCACCCCCTTGTACTCTTACGCATTTATGGACAGCCCTTGAGGATTCATGGTGTCAGTTCCCTCCAGCACTGCTTCAGACATTAGTAGAGTCCATGCCATGTAGTGTTTCTGCGTGTTTGCAGGGGGCGTACACGATATTAGGCAGGTGAACCAGTTTGTTTAGCTCTTTAGTGTATTTTATTTACCCTTCTCCTTCCTCGTTGGTCAATATTGATGTCCATTTTAGTGCCAAAAGTAACACCATCGTACATGATTGTAGTTTGTTCCATCACTAAAAATTCATTCATGGTATTTAATTCGGCGAGTTCTTTACTGAAAGTCATTTTTGGAGACTGCACAATATGTTGGACCATATTTACTTCCTCCAGTATCGTGTGCCAAAAGCTGATGTAGATCAAAAAGATAAAACCACATATAACTGGAAGGAGCAAGCTTTCTGCAGCTCTAGTATCGAGGTATGCCTCGGCTGGATCTTGCATATCCTCCAGAGTTTGTTACAGTGGCTATCAGACAATACTTTCAGATTTTTTCCTTTTTTGCTACAAGTAATTCCCAATTGTATGAATAAGACAAGGACGAAAGAAATATAACTTCTCTACAGTTCCAAACCAGACAACACTAGATCGAACACTTTAGAAAACATGAAGTCCAAAAAGAGTTAGGGAATGATTAGCTCAGGGATTGAACAGAGCTTTTGGACTGATTTCTTGAATTTTTTCGTTGCACTCCCCCATGAACACCTAACGTTAACGCTGCATTCTTATAACCTAGCGAACTGCACAAGGTAATATCCAGGACATCTTTTCCAGCTATAGTAGAATATCTTTCGATATATCCTCCTCAGTATAAGCGTAGACTACCGCTGCCATTGTCACAGTCAATACATTTTTTTCTTTGTTTGTAACCGCATTGTCGATATGTGAAACTACCAACGTTTCGGTCACTGTAGCAAGTGACCTTCTTCAGGGTGTTTTTGTTTACCATTGAACGAGAAAACTTTGTTTATTATACACCTGCAGACATGGATATTATCTAATTCTGACAGGCTGTTAAGGGTGATGGGAAGGGATTTTAGAAGTTCTTTATTGGTGGTTTTATTATTTCTTTTCATTGGTGGAAACCCGACGTTTTGATTGGTGTTTGCATTATTGCTTGTGATTGGTGGAAATCGGCGAATGGAAAGCCAGGCAGTAGTTGTGATGTGGCGTTGTTTCCCTGCTTTCTAGAGCCGGATGAGGCGCGACAGTACTCTATGTACCTGCATACATACATACATACATACATAAATCCTTGTTCCATAGATCATGAATATGACATTTAATAATGATGTGGAATGTGTCACTTTAACATAAGTTTTCTCTAAACAAAGTCATTAATTAATTAATTTTATGGTTACTTCGTCATATCGAAGAATTCGTCTATTGAGTAGAAAGAGCTGTCATTCAGAAATTCTTTTAATTTGCTTTTAAATGTTGGTTGGCTATCTGTCAGACATTTAATACTATTTGGTAAATGATGAAAGAATTTTGTGGCAGCATAATTCACCCCTTTCTGTGCCAAAGTGGGATTTAATCCAGAAAAGTGAATATCATCCTGTCTTCTAATGTTGTAGCTATGCATTTCACTGTTGTTTTTGAATTGGGATGGGTTATTAATGACAAATTTCATAATTGAATATATGTATTGCGTAGGTACTGTGGCCGGCCGCTGTGGCCGAGCGGTCCTAGGCGCTTCATTCCAGAACTGCTCTGCTGCTATGGTCGCAGGTTCGAATCCTGCCTTGGGCATGGATGTATGTGATGTCTGTAGGTTAGTTAGGTTTAATTAGTTCTAAGTCTAGGGGATTGATGACCTCAGATGGTAAGTCCCATAGTGCTTAGAGCCATTTGAACCGTTTTGAAGGTACTGTGAATATCCTGAGTTCCTGAAATACACGTCTGCAAGGTGATCTTGGGCGGGCTCCAGCTATTATTCTGATTACACGCTTTTTTGCAATGAATACTTTCTCTCTTAATGACGAATTGCCCCAAAATATGATGCCATATGAAAGCAGTGAATGAAAATAGGCATAGTAGGCTAATTTACTGCTATGTTTATCACCAAAATTTGCAATAACCCTAATAGCATAAGTAGGTGAACCTAACTGTTTCAGCAAATCATCCATGTGTTTCTTCCAATTCAATTTCTCATCAATACACACACCCAGAAATTTTGAGTATTCTGCCTTAGCAACAGACTTCCGTTCATAGTCTATATTTATCAATGGTGTTTCACCATTTACTATACAGAATTGTATAAACTGTATTTTCTCAAAATTTAGTGAGAGTCGATTTCCAAAGAACCACTTCATAATTTTCTGAAAGACATTATTTGCAATTTCCTCAGCTGATTCTTGCTTCTTGGGTGTGGTTACTATACTTGTATCATCAGCAAAAAGAACTAGCTTTGCATCTTCATGAATACAGAGTGGCAAGTCTTTGATATGTATTAAGAACAATAAGGGACCCAAGACTGAACCCTATGGGACACCATTCTTGATACATCCCCAGTTGGAGGACTCTGCTGGCTTTTGCAGACTATTTGTGCTGTCAATTTCAACCTTCTGCAGTCTTCCAGTTCAGTATGAATTAAACCATTCGTGCAGTGTACCACTCATACCACAATACTTAAGTTTATATGGTATAATTTCATGATTCGCACAATCAAAAGCCTTTGAGAGATCACAAAATATCCCAATTGGTGATGTTTGATTATTCAATGCATTTAATATTTGATCAGTGAAGGCATATATAGCATTTTCTGTTGAAAAGCCTTTCTGAAAACGAAATTGACATTTTGTTAGTACTTTATTTTTACAAACATGTGATGCTACTCTTGAAAACATTACTTTTTCTAGAATGTTGGATAAAGCCGTCAGGAGTGAGATTGGACGGTAGTTGTTAGCATCAGATCTATTCCCTTTTTTATGCGGTGGTTTGACAATAGCATATTTCAGTCTACCTGGAAAAACACCCTGTTGCAGTGAGCTACTACATATGTGGCTGAAAATTCTACTTGTTTTTGGGAACAAGCTTTTAGTACTCTGTTGGAAATGCCATCATTTCCATGTGAGTTTTTACTTTCGAGTAGGAGAGGTGGGTTGAATTTCACTTTTATCAAATTGCATAGGTACTGCCTCTTCCATATACTGCCTTGCATTTTCTAATGAACAACTGAATCCTATTTTCTCTACAACACATAAAAAATGATTATTAAAAATCTTTTCTACTTCTGACTTCTTGTTAACATACTTTTCATTGTGTCTGATCGAAGTACAGTCTTCCTGTGCTTTCGGTTGCCCTGTTTCCCTTTTCACAATATTCCAAATTGTTTTAATTTTATTATCAGATGTGATAATCTCAGACATAACGCACATACTTGGGGACTTTTTAATAACCTTTCCTAATACAGTACAGTAGTCTGTTTCACTGTTTTGGGATCATTACTCCTCCTAGCTATAAGATACATTTCCCTTTTGAGTTTACAAGATATTTTTATCCCTTTAGTAAGCCATGGCTTTTTACATGCTTTCTTACAATCATATTACACTGCTTTCTTAGGGAAACTGTTTTCAAATATACTCGCAAAGGTATCATGAAGTAGGTTAAATTTTAAATTAGCATCACGTTCCCTGTACACATCATCCCTGTCTAACTGTGGCAAGCTTTCCCTAAAATTTTGAATTGTTAAATCGTTAATAGAACGCACTATTTTGGAGGACTGTTTTGCATTACTGTATGGAGCTATATCCTATACTGTAACTAGCTGTGCGTCATGATCGGACAGACCATTGTTAAGAGGAAAAGTTTTTATTTGATTAAATTTATTTTTGTCTGTGAAAACGTTATCTATCAGTGTACTGCTTTCCTGTACCATCCAAGTAGGAAAATCAATAACTAATGTCAAATTGAAAGAACCATGTAATACTTCAAGGTCAAGTTTTCAATCGGACTCTTTCAGAAAATCTAGATAGAAATCCCCACAAACAATAATTTGCTTTCCTTTGTCTAACAGGTAGCACAACAAAGAATCCAAGGTTTTCAGAAATAGTTGAAAATTTCCCAATGGGGACCTACACACGGCTACAATTATAAAAGTGCCATTATTTAGTCTAAGCTCACATGCACATGCTTGTATTTTAGTTCCCAAATTTTTCACACTGGGACTGATTTTAACATATATGGTAGCTCCTCCTCTCTCAATAGTGTCTCTACTTACATGTGCTCAAAGCTTATATCCACCTACATTTACCATTTCCATACCTGTGACTGTATGACATTCAGACAGGCATAGTACATGTATTCCCCCCCAGTTTCTAAATCTTCTAAGCAAACTAGAAGCTCCTCTACTTGTTTTCTTTTTAATCCCCTGATTTCTGATGCACTATATTAACATTATTTTTTGGTGTGCTTTTATGTGAATCTTGTGACATACTAAAATTGTTTTCACTGTATTGTTATGAGAATCTTGCGATATTTTCGCATCTCTAGTACCTGCCTGTCTGAACTTCTCATTAAGCTTAATTTCAATCAATGTAGGATCACTGGACATTGATCTTAGCCTAAGAATATACTCCCATGAGTTTCAGTGACAACCCCCCCCCCCACCCCCACCCCCCTTGAAGATTTTGCTGTCATCCCAGCCTTTCCTATTGAGATGCAGGCCATGTCTTGTGAAGTCCCACCTACCAATACCATCAACAGGAACCAAACCTATGCCTGACAAAGAAGCCATCTGAAGCAGCTGATCTAGCTCCATATTGACCCTTCTGACAGAGCTGTTCAATTGTGGCCAGTCATACCGCATGAAAGCAGGAACCAAACCAACATTTGTATGATTCCTTGCAGATGCCATCTCCCGTGAGCCTGTGTGTATTGCTTCACGTGGATTGTGGTCCCATAAGACCTCGTAAGTCAGTACCCGTGTTCTCTTTTCATGTGGTCGGGTCACTTAGCTATTTCTATTGCCTCTCTAATCCTCCTCCTGAAAGTAAGAGGCTGTTTCACCAGTACGCGAGCTTCACCAACATCAGTCTGTTTGGCACACACATCCTGGTGTTGTGCCTACGCTGACTTGGTGTGTTGTCTTAGTAAGATATATCTTTTGGGTTCAGGTATAGATAACAGCCAGGTCTGCAGGCATATAAGAAACAAAATTTTCTCATTCAACAGTAAACAAAAACACCATGAAGAAGGTCACTTGCAACAGTGACCGAAATGTTGGTAGTTTTACGTATAGACAATGTGGTCACAAACCCAGAAAAAATTTTATTGACTGTATCCTCTTCAGTGTTTCCTGGCACCTATTTTTCAAGTATTTTGCATAAGTATGGTGCCTCTAAGTCCAAACTGCCTCTTATTTACTGAACACATTTTGGCCTTATTTGGAATCTGATTAAAACTCTTCTGGTCCTGGGGGGGCTTCTAAAGCTCGAAGCCCTCGAGTTTTGTGGCTCTCCAGGCCTACAGGCCTCAGGGAGGCCACTCCCACACCCCTCTTAGTCCGCCACTGTACATTTATACAAACTGTCATATATGGAAGCCATACTGCAGGAAATCTAGATATTTACAGATACCGAAAACTTTTAAAAATCATATTTGCACTAATATGTAGAGCCATATTGTTTTATAATCATGTTCTCTTGTGTATTTTCAGCACTACACTTGGTCCTTATTTTGCCTTCTTTCTGACTGAACTTAGTTTCCAAATGGAAAAGGAAATGTAAACTATAATTTCGTAATTGGTTTTTCATTTTTTTTTCAAGAAGAAGAGATAATATTTTTCGTGGAACAGTTAATATCCTCCAAAAGTTTGTCCATGTGATATACAACACTTTCCACATATCATTTGAATCTGATGTTTCAGTGAGAAAGAGTTTTCATTCAAGTAAGGACTGATCCATATATAACTATCTATCTGCGCAAATCTCTGTACACATCACCTCTGCACAGAGAGAACACAGAGTGTGTACAGCAGATTTACTCACATGTGAGATGTGTGCAGAAGTTGGAGTTTGAAGTTTGAACAAAAATGCTCAAATATCCAAGCTGACGTAATATCTGCACAGACAACTCGTAATAGGTGAACAGATCAAATCTGGTGCTCCAAATGAGTTTGACTCAGCTGTTTGTTCAGTATACTGTTTCTTGTCTTTGCATACACAGTGACTTCTAAAATGGTTTATATGTGTCAGTATTGTAGGGAGTTCATTGCTTAATTTATTGAAATGTACATGCTTGAGTAAAGTGAAAATCAAAGATTACAGTGAGCGAGATAAGAAGGCTGCTGCTTATAATTCTTTAATGGAGGAGCAGTTGACCCCATGGCAAACAGAGAAACTGTAAATCTAGAAGAAACAAAAGTCATAGCAGGCTTCACCAAAATTATTAGTACTGCTTGCTTTGCACTTAGAAAATCTTTCATTTTGATGCCCTAAATAAGCTAGCGTACTGTCAGTCAGTTCAGTCCTGCTCCATAATCTTTTTGCAGTGTAGATACAAATAATAGTACTTAATCTGCAGAAGAATGCAGTCAAAATATTGTATTACGTTGATAGAAAAATATATCCTGCAGCAGTGTCCTCAGAGATGTAGGGATTCTTACACGTGTGTCAATACATCTAGTCTGTAACTGAATTTGTGGTTCATAAACACAGTGAGTTAAAGGTAAACTATGCAGTTCACTGCTACAGTATTAAAACTTTTCGTATAGACAATGAGTTCATATCAAGAGTTCAGAGTGGAGTTTTATTTTATGGAGAAAACATTTCTGGTAGATGGTGGATTCAAAATTCCCCTATACTCACAAACAAACTAAAAGCTACCTCTTTTACCACACACATACAATTTATTATAACATATAAAATTTAAAACAGTCTAAAATGTAAAAGTATTATCTGTTATTTGTCACAGTTGATAAATTACATACTCGAGATGCTTCAATACAGAACTGAATGGGAGGGCTATAAATGATGAGTCACAGGTAGCAAATACATTTAATGGTCTTTTCTTTAATATAATAGAAAGTATAGGGATAAATAATTCAAAAAAATTTCATGAATATGTTGAGAAGGAACTCTTGTGAAATTCAATAATATGAATGTATCACCAACTTCATATGGTTCAAATGGCTCTGAGCACTATAGGACTTAACATCCAGGTCATCAGTCCCCTAGAACTTAGAACTTCTTAAACCTAACTAACCTAAGGATATCACACACATCCACACCCGAGGCAGGATTCGAACCTGCAACCGAAGCGGTCACATAGTTCCAGACTGAAGCGCCTAGAACCGCTCGGCCACACCGGCTGGCTATCACCAACTTCTCCCTCCAAAATTAAGAAAATTATGTATTCTCTCAGAAATAAGAGCCCACCTGCTTTTGATTGTGTTTCCAATAGAGTACTAAAGATTTGCTCCCATATAATAAGACTGTCTTATCTGAAATGTGTACTGCATCATTATCTCAAGGCATCTTTCCAGAGAGACTCAAATATGGCGTTGTCAAATCCCTCTCTAAGAAAGATGATAGACATAGATAAATACCAACTTGCTTCGCAGCTGGTATTGTTTTCTAAAATTTATGAGAAATTGATGTATTCTAGAGTAGTATCTCACCTGAGCAACAATAACATCTTTTGGAAATCACGGTTTGGGTTTCAGAAAAGTTGCTCTACTGAGTGTGTCATATGTATGTTCACTAACCAAATTTTATGGCAGCAGTTGAAATCAAGGACCAATACAGGTGTAGGGATTTGATTATCTTATGTTTATACAGATCTCCTAGTGGAGACTTCAATATCTTTTTCTCCAAACTTAATCATGTTCTTGACACGATATCCACTCCAAAGAACCACATTCTCATATGTGGAGATCTACATGTGGATAAACTGAATCCTGATTCTACATGGGACTCATTACAAAGTCTTGCTCAAAGTTTCAATTTAGTTTCAATGGTTAACAGTTGACTTCTGGAAGGCGTTCGATACAGTTCCGCACTGTCGCCTGATAAACAAAGTAAGAGCCTACGGAATATCAGACCAGCTGTGTGGCTGGATTGAAGAGTTTTTAGCAAACAGAACACAGCATGTTGTTATCAATGGAGAGACGTCTACAGACGTTAAAGTAACCTCTGGCGTGCCACAGGGGAGTGTTATGGGACCATTGCTTTTCACAATATATATAAATGACTTAGTAGATAGTGTTGGAAGTTCCATGCGACTTTTCGCGGATGATGCTGTAGTATACAGAGAAGTTGCAGCATTAGAAAATTGTAGCGAAATGCAGGAAGATCTGCAGCGGATAGGCACTTGGTGCAGGGAGTGGCAACTGACCCTTAACATAGACAAATGTAATGTATTGCGAATACATAGAAAGAAGGATCCTTTATTGTATGATTATATGATAGCGGAACAAACACTGGTAGCAGTTACTTCTGTAAAATATCTGGGAGTACGCGTGCGGAACGATTTGAAGTGGAATGATCATATAAAATTAATTGTTGGTAAGGCGGGTACCAGGTTGAGATTCATTGGGAGAGTCCTTAGAAAATGTAGTCCATCAACAAAGGAGGTGGCTTACAAAACACTCGTTCGACCTATACTTGAGTATTGCTCATCAGTGTGGGATCCGTACCAGATCGGTCTGACGGAGGAGATAGAGAAGATCCAAAGAAGAGCGGTGCGTTTCGTCACAGGGTTATTTGGTAACCGTGATAGCGTTACGGAGATGTTTAATAAACTCAAGTGGCAGACTCTGCAAGAGAGGCGCTATGCATCGCGGTGTAGCTTGCTCGTCAGGTTTCGAGAGGGTGCGTTTCTGGATGAGGTATCGAATATATTGCTTCCCCCTACTTATACCTCCCGAGGAGATCACGAATGTAAAATTAGAGAGATTAGAGCGGGCACGGAGGCGAACCATACGCAACTGGAACAGGAAAGGGAGGTAATGACAGTGGCACGTAAAGTGCCCTCCGCCACACACCGTTGGGTGGCTTGCGGAGTATCAATGTAGATGTAGATGTAGAACAAGAATAACAAAATACTCAAAGACAGCTGTTGATCAGGTATTAACAGATTTAGGCAAAGAAAACTGTGAGGTGGTGGTAGCTGAGCTAGGATTATCTGATCACTCAGCTCAAATCATTAATATAAAAGTGGCTCCAGAAGAAACAAAGAAAATGCATATTTACAGACGAATTTTTTCTAAAAAAAAAGACATGAGTTTGCCAAACAGATAGCAGGACAAACATGGGACTCAGTATACGCAGAGGTAGATGCAAATGAAAAATTCAAAAATTTCATGACATTGTTTAAATTAAATTTTGAAGAACATTCCCTAAAGTATTATGTCCATTATCAACAGCAGGAAAAAGCAAGTGGGTCACAAAAGGAATCAAAAAATTATCTGAAACACTAAAGTACCTGAGCTCCATTAAACACAGCCAAACTAATCCTGCTTTCTCACTCTTTTCTAAAAGATATAGGAAAACATATAGGAAAATATTGCTTGCAGCAAAGAGGGCTCATAACTCCAAAATAGTGCACTCTGCTGAAAACAAAAATAAGGCAGTATGGAAGATTGTGAAGCAGGAAACTGGTACCAGGAAAATGAATCTGTCAAACTTGAAAATCAAAGAGGAAGGGACTTTAATAAAAGACCCAATATATTTGGCAAACTATGTAATTGATTATTTTAGTAGCATAGGAATAAAATTACAGGAAAATTTTCTAACAGCCCCTCAGGTCAAAAAGCCAAATAATGGTGTATCACACTCAATGGTGTTATTCCCTACAACACAGGAAGAAGTCTATAAAGGAGTCAGCAAACTGAGAAACAAAAGCTCAGCTGGTCTGGATGAAGTCCCCATTTTTATAATTAAAGACTGTATCGAGAGCCTACTTCCACCTTTAGTTGATATTATAAATCAATCTTTCAAGCACGGCTACTTTCCAGACTATTTAAAATATGCGAAATTACTACCTCTCTTCAAAAAAGGTGATGCAGGAATAATTGAAAATTATCGGCCAATTTCTCTACTATCATGCTTTGCAAAAATATTAGAAACTATTATGAAAGATAGGCTAATGAATTATTTAAATAAATACAACTTAACTGTCTGTTGACCAGTTTGGATTTCGATCAGGGAAAACACAGAATCAGCAACAGCACACCTCACAAAACACATTCTAGAAGCATTAGATAAAGGGAACTACACAACAGGTATATTTCTTGATCTAACTAAAGCATTTGATACAGTAGACTACAACATATTGTTAAATAAGTTAGATGAACTTAGAATAAGGGGACTTGTGAACAACTGGTTCCAGTCATATCTAAAAAATAGAAGACAGATAACTGAAATCTCACATATTTCAAGTTGCTCAAACTATATTGTAAAGTATACTTCAGACCCAAATTATGTAAGTATAGGTGTCCCACAGGGTAGTGTCCTTGGCCCAGTACTATTCCTCATTTACATAAACGACTTCCCACAGAGCATCAAGCATGGACAAACAATATTGTTTGCAGATGACTCAAATGCTCTAATCAGTGACAAATCACCAGAAGCACTAAAAGAAAAAGCCAAACAAACACTAAACAGTGTACGTGAGTGGGCATCCAATAATAAACTAACACTAAATCTTAAAAAAACAAATGCTGTTAACTTCTATGTCTGCAGAAAACCACACTATAACAACTTTAAGTTAAACAATGAAACTATAGAACGTGTAGACTACACAAAATTTCTTGGTATGCATGTTGACAGTCAGTTAAAGTGGGAAGAACATATTAAAATACTTAGTAACAGAATCGCTACAGCATGCTATGCTCTGAGAATTCTGACTGCAGTTTGTGCTACTACATGTGTCAGATCTGTATATTTTTTTTATATCCACTCCGTTATTACCTATGGAATAATATTTTGGGGAGTCAACAGTAAAAATATTCAAATAGTTTTCAAATTACAGAAAAGAGCAATTCGTATAATAACCAAGAGTGGCAGTAGGGCTCACTGCCTTGAACATTTCCAAAAGCTGGAAATCCTAACTGTCCCCTGTGAATGTATTTTTCAAAGTGTTATGTATGTAAAAAAAAATATTGACTGCTATATGAAAAATTCTTTAGTACACAGCTATTAAACTAGAAACCAATACAATCTGCATCTAGAGAGGAAAAATAAAGTTAAAACTCAGCAGAGCTTGTTGTACAATGCTGTTAAATTATATAATAAATTACCCCAAAAAATAAAAGATGCTGACACAATCGGACAGTTCCAACCAAAACTAATTTTTTTTTTATTAAATAAAAGTTATTACACAGTAATGGACTATCTGAATTAAAACATGTAGTGTAATTAAAGTAGCCTGCATTGTAATACATGAGGAAATAATTATAATATGAAATCAAAAATTGTACAGTACTATAAGAAAATTACAAATTACACAAGGATATAAAACTAATTTAAGATACCTCAAAAATGTGTGTAAATACAAATTTTGTGTGTATAATCGTAGGTATATTGTATTGTATATGATTTTGCTGACGAAATCCACACAATGTAAATTGTTACATGGATTAATAAAGAAATCAATCAATCAATCAATATTCTCCTCCATAAATTGAAGTTTTACGGGATTGACCATGTAACCAACCGATGGATAACATCATACATGAGTAAAGGAATGCAGGAAGTTGTATTTAGTAGTTCAACCAATGTAATCCAGGGAGATTACTCTGGCTGGGGAGAAATCACATACTGGGCTCCCAAAGGTTAAATCTTAGGTCTGCTATTGTTCCTCATATATGTAAATGTTCTTCCATCTGATATACAACAAGCAGAATCAGATCTTTTTGCAGATGACAGTAGTATTGTTATCAGTCCAAGCATACTTACAGCAACAGAAGAAATGATAAAAAATGTTCTTAAAAGTATCATTGACTGGTTTTCTGTAAATGTCCTCAGCCTCAGTTTTAAAAAGACACAACATATTGACTTCTGCCATATCTAGGGTTAATACACCAATGATAAATGTAACATATGGTGAGGAAATAATATATGGGATGGAAACTTCAAAATACTTAGGTGTCTGTATTAATGAGAATTTAAACTGCAAAAGCAAATTTCGAACCTTCTAAACAACTTGGTCCATCTATGTTCACACTTCGAATCATTGCAAATGTTGGGGGGAGACAAATCAATAAGTTGACTAAGTTGACAAATTTTGCATATTTTCATTCATTAATACCATACAGAATAATGTTCTACAATAACTCATCTTTAAGAAAGAAATTGCTCAAAAATGTGCTGGGAGAATAATATTTGGTGTTCAACCACGATCATCTTGTAGACATCTGTTTAAGGAGTTAGGCATTGTGACTACATTTTCACAGTATATTAATGCCTTCATGAAATTTGTTGTAAATACTCCACTACAGTTCAAGAGGAACAATGACGTGTATAATTACAACACTAGAAGGAAAAATTATATTCATTAGTCCACATTAAGGTTGTCTTTAGCACAAAATGGGGTGCACAGTCGGCAACAAAATTTTTGATAACTTACCCAGGATATAAAATATCCGACAGACAGCATAGTAAAATACGAATATACTGATAAAATTTTCTCGGGCTTCCAGCCATGTCCAGGGATTTAAAATCCATGAGCTTTCAACCGAGTTCTCCTCTGCCATTGTCGAGTGGTGACTGTCGAATGACTGCTGCTGCTGGCCTTATATGACCGCACTGCCTTCAGGACAATAACAGGAAAGATTACCTGGCTTCTAAAGAAGCATAAAATCGATACTGTTTTTAGGGCAACAGGTAAAATTGGACACCTAGTGGCTAGTGAGGCCTGTGAAAGATGATGTTGGACTCAGAGCGCTGTGAGTGTATAAAGTACCGTGCGGGTGTAGACAGTTATATATTGGACAGACTGTAGGTACTATTGAACAGTGCCATGTGGAACACGAGAGATGTCTTCACCTAAGGTGTCCTGAGAAATCAGCAGTGGCGGTACATGCTTTAGAAAATGGACACCGTATTACATTTACTGAGACATCTGTTACTACGCGAACTACTCGTTTTTGGGACAGTGTTATAAAAACAGCGGTCGAGTTAAAAATTTCTGACAATACCCTCAATAAAGCAGCGGTCTGCAGCTAAGCACAACTTGGAACCCAGCCATTGGAAACTTGAAATGGGCGAAGCAAGTGCGTGGTGAAAACATTACCATATATATCACTGGAGCGAGCACCAGCGACGCCACTGAAGACAACGCAACTATATAATGACGGCAGCAGCAATCATTCGACAGTCACCACTTGCCAATGGCTGAGGAAAACACGATCGAAACCTCACGAATTTTAAACCACTGGAGGTGGCTGGAAGCCCAAGAAAATTTTATCAACATAGTAAACTTTGAAAGCAAACCTAAACAGTTACTTCTTGCCAAATCCTTTTATTACGTAGAAGAATTTATATGTGGTTTGGAATTACTAACTCACGTTTGTGCATGTAATAATAATAAAAAATTGTAAATGTTCAGCATGTAGCCACATTTACAAATTAACTTGCAATGTGAATTTTTAAATGAATTATTCCATATAATCATGATTTATCATGCAAGTGATCCATGGAACATAAAAATAACTAACTGTGAGAGAGAATAAATAAATAAATAAACAAATTAACTAACTTTACATGTCTTCACGAATGGTATACAGCTCGTATACAGCTGGTATACAGCTTCGCATGTGCCAGGTATTGATTCATTCCATTAGATTAGATTAGATTAGATTAGTACTTGTTCCATAGATCATGAATACGACACTTTGTAATGATGTGGAACGTATCAGGTTAATAAAAGGTGTCTATACAGGATATTACAATAGACAAAATATTACATGACACTCAATATTTTTAATTTTTTGAAATTTTTTTAATTTTTTTTTTTTTTTTTTGGTAGGGTTGGGAAATTACCCACTTACTATATTCAAAAGTTCATCTAATGAGTAGAAGGAGATGCCATTAAGACATTCTTTTAATTCCCTTTTAAATGTTATATGGCTATTGGTCAGACTTTTGATGCTATTAGCTAACTGACCAAAGATGTTTGTGGCAGCATAATTTACCCCCTTCTGAGCCAAAGTTAGATTTAACCTTGAGTAGTGAAGATCATCCTTTCTCCTAGTGTTGTAGCCATGTACACTGCTATTACTTTTGAATTCGTTCAGATTGTTAATAACACATTTCATAAGTGAATATATATATTGTGAGGCTACAGTGAAGATTTCTAGCTCCTTAAATAAGTGTCTGCAGGATGATCTTGGATGAGCTCCAGCAATTATTCTGATTACCCGCTTTTGTGCAATGAACACTCTTTTACTCAATGATGAGTTGCCCCAGAATATGATGACACATGAAAGCAGAGAATGAAAATAGGCGTGGTAAGCTAATTTACTCAGATGTATATCGCCAAAATTTGTAATGACCCTAATAGCATAAGTAGCTGAACTCAAACGTTTCAGCAGATCCTCAGTGTGTTTCTTCCAGTTCAACCCCTCATCAATGCATACACCTAGGAATTTTGAATATTCTACCTTAGCTACCGATTTCTGATCGGAGCCTATATTTATTAATGGGGTCATTCAATTTACTGTGTGGAAGTGTATATACTGTGTTTTCTCAAAGTTTAATGAGAGACCATTCGCAGAGAACCACTTAATGATTTTCTGAGAAACATCGTTTACAATTTCACCAGTTAATTCTTGTCTGTCGGGTGTGATAGCTATACTTGTATCATTGACAAAAAGTACCAGCTTTGCCTCTTCGTGAATATAGAATGGCAAGTCATTAATATATATTAAGAACAGCAGAGGGCCCAAGACCGAACCTTGCAGCACCCTATTCTTGATTGTTCCCCTGTTTGAGAAATCACCAGTTTTTTGCATATTATGTGAACTGTTTATTTCAACTTTCTGCACTCTTCCAGTTAGGTATGATTTAAACCATTTGAGCACTGTCCCATTCATACCACAGTACTTGAGCTTGTCTAGAAGTATTCCATGATTTACACAATCAAAAGCCTTTGATAGATCACAAAAAATCCCAATGGGTAGCTTCCGGTTACTCAGAGCATTTAATATTTCATTAGTGAAAGTATATATAGCACTTTCCGTTGAGAAACCCTCCTCGAAACCAAACTGACATTTTGTTACAACTTTATTTTTACAGAGGTGTGGAGCTACTCTACAGTACATTACTTTTTCAAGAATTTTGGATAAGGCAGTCAGAAGAGAGATTGGGCGGTAGTTGTTGACATCAGTCATATCCCCTTTTTCATGCAGTGGTTTAACAATGGCATGCTTCATTCTATCTGGGAAATTACCCTGCTCAGAGAGCTATTACATAAATGGCTAAGAATCCCACTTATCTCTTGGGAACAAGCTTTTATTATCCTGCTGGAAATGCCATCAATTCCATGTGAGCTTTTATTCTTGAGAGAGTTTATTATCTTCCTAATTTCAGAGGCAGAGGTGGGAATTTCAATTGTATCAAATTGTGTGGGTAAGACCTCTTCCATTAACTGCCTTGCTTCTTCTAATGAACATTTAGATCCTATTTCCTCTACAACATTTAAAAAATGATTATTCAAAATGTTTTCGACTTCTGGCTTGTTGTTTATCAAGTTTCCATTCGATTTGATGGTGATACCATCATCTTGTACTCTTGGTTGCCCTGTCTCCCTTGTACTAATATTCCAAATTGTTTTGATTTTGTTATCAGAGGTATTAATCTCAGACATGATGCACATGCTTCTGGACTTTTTAATAACCTTTCTTAATGTAGCACATTAGTTTTTATAATATTTGGCTGTTCTGGGTCATTACTCTTTCTTGTTGTTAGATACAGTTCCCTTTTGTGATTACAAGACTTTTTATTCCTTTAACAAGCCAAGGTTTTTTGCATGGTTTCTTGTAATTAGATTTAACTACTTTCTTGGGGAAGCAGTTTTCAAATTATCTTACAAGTGTATCATGAAATAAGTTATATTTTAAATTAGCATCCGTTTCCTTGTACACCTCATCCCATTCTAACTGCTGAAGATTTTCTATGAAATTTCTAATTGTTGAGTCATTAACTGAACGCACAACTTTGGAGGGTAGTTTAGAATTACTGAATGGAGCTATGCCATGTACTGTAACTAGCTGATCATCATGATCAGAAAGCCCATTCTCAACAGGGAAAGAATTTATGTTTTTAAACCTATCTTGGTCTATAAAAGTGTTATCTATCAATGTGCTGATGTCGTTTACTACCCGAGTAGGAAAATTAATGACAGATGTCAAACTGAAAGAACTGAGCAAGACTTCCAGATCATTCTTCCTATTACACTCTTTCAGTGAATCAACATTGAAGTCCCCACAAATAATAATTTGCTTTCCCCTATCTGACAGATAGCACAACAAGGCATCCAAGTTTTCCAGGAATAAATGAATGTTTCTTCAAGGGGACTTACCTACTGTTACAATTGTAAAAGAGCCCTCCTTCAGTTTAAGTTGACAGGCACATGCTTCTATATGTTGCTCTAGACAAAACTTTTTTGTATCTAAGGTTTCTACACAGTGATAACTTTTGGCATATATGGCAACTCTTCCTCCCACCTTATTCTCTCTACTCATATCTCCAGCTAGTGTATAACCACTGATATTTACCTTTTCCATATCAGACACAACGTGATGCTCAGACAGGCATAGTATATCTATTACATTATCAGATTCAATGTCATCTATAC
Source organism: Schistocerca piceifrons (assembly GCF_021461385.2). NCBI lineage: Eukaryota > Metazoa > Arthropoda > Insecta > Orthoptera > Acrididae > Schistocerca > Schistocerca piceifrons. The sequence goes on from NC_060149.1 coordinate 8,472,463, forward strand.
AAACCAGGAGCTCATCTACTTCATTTTTTTTTTATTTCAAGATGGCGGCGTGTGTAGATATCCGCGATTTTACTCCAAAAATAAGTTACAGTGAAGCCGTTAAAAATTCGTGTGTAAGTTGCAAAAGTGAATTATTAAAGTATAACGAGCGTATTGCTAGTTTGCAATGTGTAATCAGCAGTCTAAGAATAGAAATCGACAGCCTGAAGTCCGAAAATATGGAACTGAAGTCGAAGCGAAACATGGATCCATTGCTTCAAGACAGACAGAAGGACAAAAACTTTCGCGAGAACATGGCTACATTGGTGCAAAATGACGCCGATAAATCATCAGAATGGAAGGTAGTACACAACAAGCGTCAAACAATCGGCACTAAAAATTCGTGTACAGCCATTTTGATGTACTTTGTTCTACTAATAGTCTCACTAAAAGTGAAAACAATAGTAAGAAGAGTGTGCCGATAAACTATCGGAGAAAGGTTAGGTTTGATCTTCCAAAGCCACAACGTTCAGTTAACAGCAATGAAAGTGGCAATGGTGTGAACCAGTCTGCTGTGAGTGAAACATCAACAAATCGTTTTCACATTTTCGCTGATAGTCACGGTAGAGGCATGGCTGATATAGTGAAAAGCAGTTTTAATGCTGCCGATGTTTGTGGAATTGTGAAGCCAGGTGCTAAACTTCAAGAAGTTGTAGCGGGGTGTGATCCCGAAAAAGTAAAAAACGAGTGTGTGATCTTAATAGGTGGCTCAAACAACGTTGCCTGCAACGAAGGGAATGATGCCATACAGTCGCTCAGGAAGAAAATATCGGCGCTTCATCAGTCTAAGGTATTTGTTGTGAACATTCCAAAGAGACATGACTTAATTCCACAGTCCTGTGTAAATGAGGCTATCTCACAAACGAACTCTAAGTTAGCAAAGTTGTGTAAGCATTTTAAAAATACTTGTGTTGTAGATGTAAGCAGTTTTTGACGAGAATTATTTACAAGACACGGTATGCACCTGAACAGATCAGGAAAAAAAGCATTAGGTACCCTCTTAAAAACAAAAATATTGGAAGAAGTCCACAAATGTACCCCAAAGTTGGAACCAATCGCACTTGAATGGCTCCAACCGTCAAGTCAGACTCGGTTTCAAACTCAAATGTTTCAGGAAATTGTTAGTAATGAACGTACTGTGTCTGTAGCTACCGATAATTTTTTAGGCAAAAGTTTAGACCTGTCTCTAATTCCAAAGAAATGACGATTTTTCACCAAAATGTGGGAGGACTTGGTAATAAAGTAAATGACATTACTGTTCTGTTAGAGGAACCACAAGGAATAAAAGATACTGATGTATTATGTTTTAATGAACATCATGTGAAAGATATTGAAAGGTTACAGCTAAGTGGTTACTGTCAGGCAGCGCATTACTCTAGAACCATAATGGAAAAAGGTGGAGTGGTAATTTATGTAAAAAACAACATATCTTACAATGCATTAGATTTAAAGAGCCATTGTATAGAGCAACAAACTGAAGTATGTGGTGTTGAGATTACTGTAAATGACTTCACGGCTGTAGTGTTAGCACTGTATAGATCTCCCTCAGGGAATTTGAATGTATTTCTTAAGCACTTAGATTCTTTATTATCTATACTGTACTCAAAGTCCAAGAACTTGATAATTACTGGTGACTTTAACGTTGATTTCCTAAATGAGAGCAATAGTAAAGCTGATTTAGTACATTTAATGGAGTCTTATAACCTGATGGCAATAGTAGATTTCCCAACTAGGGTTACTGTTAACAGTAAAAGTCTGATAGATAATATATTTATAGATAAGTCTAAATGCAATGAGATCACTGTACATCCAATCCTTGGCCTTTCTGATCATGGTGGTCAATTGCTTAGGCTCAATTACATCAGTGTGTGCAACAGTTCCGAGCATTCTTGGAAATCTTTTAGGATAATAAATGAACAGGGCCTTAAAAAATTCAATGATAGCCTAAAAGAGATAGACTGGAGCCGAGTTTATAGGGAAACAGATGTAAACAAAAAGTACAATTCATTTTTAAATGAATTCATGTCTGTATTTGAGTCCATCTTTCCCAAAAAAGTAGTTAGAAATAGTCATATAGTCAATGCCAAGAAGTCTTGGATCACTACAGGGATAATAACATCTTGTAGAACAAAGAGGATGTTATACAGTTCTCTCAGGACTTGTAATGATCCAAAGAAACGACAACACTACAAACTTTGCTGTAGCATTCTCAAGAAGGTTATAAATAAATCTAAAAGTATGCGCATAAAATCAGAAATTGAAAGCTCAGAAAATAAAATTAAAACTATATGGAATGTAATAAAGAGGGAAACTGGCAGGACAACAGGGAACATGTCTCAGGTAGAGATTAATACAGGGGACAGTATCATAAAGAAACCTGAGTTGGTTGCAGAAATATTTAATAACCACTTTTTGAGAGCAGCAGAGAAGACAGGCTATGGAAGAATCATTGTCCCTCCTACAGAAAGCTATTAGTAACAGAATCCCACAGATATCCTTACCTCCAGTTACTGTAAGCGAAGTCATAAGAGTAATTATATCATTAAAAAATAAAAATTCTGCTGGTGTGGACAATATTTCTAGTAAAATACTGAAACACTGTTATAAATTTGTTAGTCCCGTCTTATGCAACATATACAATGCATCCCTACAAGATGGGATTGTCCCTGACAGACTTAAGTTGGCTGTAGTGATTCCTCTCTTTAAAAAAGGGGATAAAAGCATTGTTACAAACTATCGCCCAATATCCCTATTAACTACCTTCTCGAAAATTCTAGAAAAACTCATGCACAGGAGGATTGTAGACCATCTCAACTTCCACAGTATCTTAAGTAAAAATCAGTTTGGTTTTCGTGCTGGTCTTTGTACTGAACAGGCAATATTCTCTTTCAGCAACCAAGTTTTGGAAGCTATTAACAAAAAAATGTCTCCAGTGGGTATTTTTTGTGATCTTACGAAAGCCTTCGACTGTGTAAACCACCAAATTCTTTGGAAAAAGGCAGAATACTATGGTTTAGGTGGTACTGTTGGCTTGTGGCTGCAATCATATCTACAGGATCGGAAGCAGACTGTAATGCTAAATGGCTCTTCTGGAGAACCTGCCTCGTCTGAATGGGGCACGATAACGTGTGGTGTGCCTCAAGGCTCCGTTTTGGGCCCACTGCTTTTCCTCATCTTTATTAATGATCTTCCTCTTTGTTCTGAGACAAACAGCAAATTTACCCTGTTTGCCGATGATACCACAATTCTAATTGACGATTTGATTGATCATGATCTTGAAAAAACTACAAATACTGTTTTTAATGACATCTTAAATTGGTTCTCCTCAAATGGCCTCTCGCTCAATGCAGATAAAACTCATTATATGAGGTTCCATACATCACAAAGTAATCCCGATGAAATTAACATAAAATGTAGAGATCAACCAATACAGAAAGTTGAAGACACAAAATTCCTGGGTGCTTACATAGACAGTAAATGTAATTGGTCAGTTCACATTCTTCATCTATGTAAAAAACTTAGCTCGGCAACATTTGCATTACGGGTAATTTCTTCAGTGGCTGAAGTTGACACTATGAAGGTTGCCTACTTTGGCTACTTCCACTCTTTGATGTCATATGCTATCATATTCTGGGGGAACCAACCACTTGCAAAAAAAGTTTTCACCATCCAAAAAAAGCAATCAGAATAATGTGTGGGGTCCATCGAAGACACACTTGCAGGCACTTGTTTCGGAAGATAGGTATCCTAACAACTGCTTCACAGTATATTTTTTCCTTGCTCACCTTTGTGTGCAAAAATTATTCCATCTACCAAGACAACAGTAAATTCCATGGTTATAACACCAGAAACAAAAACAATCTACATTTAGAAATGAAACGTCTCACTCTGGTACAAAAAGGAGTTTACTACTCCAGCATTAAGTTGTTCAATGCTCTACCACTACATATCAAATGTGTTCATACAGAACTGCCAAAATTTAAACAAGTTCTCAAAGATTACCTGACAGAGAAATCTTATTATACTGTGGATGAATACCTGAAACAAAATGTATACCATCACTAAACGTATTATGTCTAGAAGTAGTTCAATTGATTTTATTGTGCATTTGGGCATTAGCACACTTTTTGTAACAACAGATTGGCTGTACATGTATTTACTCTTGTAGGCCTAATATCCGATTTAACTTTGTGCACTTATCTTTAACCTTTATTTGAAACTCCTTTTTCTGTCAAATGGTAGTTATGTTTTCTAGCTGACATTGTATCTGTTACTGTATTTATAGTATGTCTTACTTAAACTATGTACAATTTGCCATTGAAATGCCCTTGTATTTATTGTAAGTTTAAATTGAAACCTGTACAATTTGACATGTTCCATATCCTTGTGACTGACTCACTAACTCGATCTACGGAACAAGAAATAAATAAATAAATAAATTGTTCAATCCCGGAATATTTTGGTGAAAAATAGTAACATTATTTTTTACTTTACTTTTGTGAGAATCTGCTTTTTTCTTTAATCCACCAATATTTTGTTTAAATATGGTAGCATTATTATTTACTTTCCTGTTGTGAGAATTTTGTGAGTTTTGGACCTCTTTAGCACCTGCCTGCCTGAACTTCTCATTGGGCACTGGTATTAGTCTAAAAAAAGAGTTACATCCATGAATACTAGTGTCCTCCCTCATGGATTTCACTAAAAACACTGCCAGTTTACCCTTCCCTTTCCTATTGAGATGTAGGCCATGCCTTGTGAAATCAATAGCCTTGACAGGAACCAATCCAATGTCTGCCAGAGTGTCCACCCTACGCAATTGATCCAACTCCATATTTACCCTCCTGACAGAGCGGTTCAACTAGGGCTGATCATGCCGCACGAAAGCAGGCACCAGCCCAACACTGGTATGGGTCATTGCTGAGGCTATTATCACCAGGTCTCACTCAATGCTGTAGCTCTGATCCCTATCAATACTGTTTCCCACTCCACCCACTATCATCACATGATCCTGCTATGTGAATCCCTTGCACAAGGAACCTATAACCTCGACCACCCGGCTAAGACTTGCACTTGGCTTGAAAGAGTTTGACCTGGTACCTGTCACCTAATTTTTCCTGCAAAATCTGGCCCACACCTCTTCCATGGCTGCTACCTAGCAACAGAACTTCCCTCTTACTTTTTACTTCTTTTGAAACATTTGGTTTCCTAGTGATATTCTGTTGCATCTTAACTACATCTACTTCTACTGGAGCCTCTTCCTTACTTAAATGTGGTAACAAGGCAAATCTATTGGTTGTGCCAATTGGGAAACTGTCCTCTTTCTGTGGCCCCTGTTCCCTGCTACCATTTCCCACCATGCTTCTCTGAACTTGTGTGTGTGTTAGAGAGGCAGCTAGAACGATCGACAGTATCAAAAAGGAAAACCTATCCTTTATTTCATCAGAGTCTTGCAAGATGAATTAAAAGAAATATGTGAGGAATACAAGATGAATCCGTGTAAGTCAGACACTCGTGATTCTCATATTGTATAAGCAGAGAATTTAGTAATTCTGAATCGTCTGTGCAGTAATTGCGAGGCAAAATGAATGTGAAAAGAAACAAAAGTGAACTGTAGTGTAAGTAGTGATTCGAAGGTACATCAAGTGAGAAGAAAGAAAACAGAAATCTCGTGATAGCCACAGTAAGCGACTAGCCCTAGAATTACTAAAAATAGTTCGATACACAAAATAAAGGGCATTGTAAAGTCTGGTGCACATTTCGATGATGTAACTGAACATGTCGTAAGTAAGAAATATGAGGAACATGATACAGTTGTGATTTGTGCTGGATCCAACGACATATATTGCAATAGTAAATTATAGCGTTAAAGAATTATCTAAGACTATTTGTTCTTCTTATTAGCACAGATATTACTGTAATTAATTACAGCAAGAGACATAATTTTCCTGAGTGGTCATGTGTGAACAAGAAAATTGACTGAATTAATAATAAGCTAAAGAGATTTTGTACTACGTTCTATGATGTTAAATCAGTGGATGTAAGCGTGTATGATAGCTCATGTTTAACTACCCACAGTCTTCAAATGAAGAGCCAAACAAGCACTCCTAGTAAATGAATACATTAGCCCTCAGTCACACACACTAGTCAAAGAACAAAGGGTGGAACAAAAGTATGAATATGCTTATTACTGTAGACAAGGTTTCTTGTGAGAGCAAAGTTGGTCTGAACAATTCAGTAATGTAGCCAATAGCAAACAAGGCCTGAAACTAATGCACACAAATATTCAGTACCTCAGAAATAAACGAGACCTTTTACAAGTTTTTGAGACTGAACAACACCCTCCCCCATGTCGTTGTGATTACTGAATTTGCTCTTAAAGCTGAAGAAATAAAATTTTGTAAATTAGAGGGTTATATTCTAGCTAACAGCTACTGTAGGCAGCAACATAAAGACGGTCGGGGTGGGTATTTTTGTTCAATGGACTTTAATTACTACGAAAATGTCATTCCTGGATAGACATAGCAGTGAAAGAAATCTAGAAATTACTGGAATTATTCTTTAACTGAAGGGAGGGGGTAGTAATTATACAAAAAATTATACACAAAGTAATAGTAATTTATCACCCACAAAATGCAGATATATCACAATTTTTAATACACTCAGCTTATTAGTTAATTAAGTGGCCCAGTAATCTTACCATACTTCAGGATCTGAATATTATTGCAAACTCCAACAACATGACTAACTTGAAGCTGACAGATTTATAGAATTTATGCAACATTGTGAACAAATTAGACACTGATACAAGAGTGGCAGACTACACCTCCAGCAGAAGAGATTATGTCATAATCAGTAAACTTGCTATAAATCGTGTTAAGAACAGCAATATAGAATTTCACTACTCACACCACAATCGACAGTTTGTTGAGTCCATGGGTATAAACACAGCAGAAGTAGCAAATGTTATTGAACACAAACAAATCTTGAACTATCATTGACATTTACCAGTCAGTTGTACACATCAAAAATAACATTGCTAATTACTGCACAAACAGCTCTGTCCATGACCATGCAACAAGTGACAGACTCAACTTACATTCACCAAGAGAAAATGAACAAAACACTCAAAACAGTATTTTCTACCAAGGAATAAAAATGTACAATAAATTACCAAAAGACATTAAAGAAATTGCAAAAATATACTTATTTAAAAAGGCAGCTAAAAAGTACCTGTTATGCAATACATTTTATACATTGAAGGATTACTTAGATGAAACAGAGTAGGGTTTTGGTAAAAAATGTTATACAAATAAATAATAATAATGGTTATAAAACATCCAACATTCCACATAAAACCTTCACACTGTATTTTTTTTCCTTTTTTTCCTATTCTATAAATACTTACCCCCAAGCTATGCATAGCACAACATTAACACCTCTTCCTCTTTCTGAGTTCAACACCTCACTTATTATAGAAGGCTGCTGACTCAATTTTCCTGGATAGCAAATGGGAAGTTGTGGTACAGAAAACAGCCCAGAGAGCAAATGTGTGTGTGTGTGTGTGTGTGTGTGTGTGTGTGTGTGTGTGTGTGTGTTATGTGTGTGTAGTGAGCGAAGTGTTATGAAACAGACTGTGTTTAGTGCGTGCAGTGACTGACAGTGAGATATGAGTGAACAGTGTGACATTAAATTACTTAATAAGTTATTTTAAAGAAAGAATGCATACCAGGAGTAAATTTAATGATTGTCTCTAACTAGAAGTCCGTAAATGTATGTGTATACGAATTAGCTTATTTTAAATTGATCCAAACTTTTAAATACTTTCAGATGTCCTATGTCTTGGTAAAAAGAGATCTACAGATTACTAAAGCTACTGCTACTACTACTACTACTACTAGTTAGATAGACGTGATCTAGGCCTAAATTTTCTGAGTTATAAACGTTTGAAAACCTGACCAAACACGTCTGATAACGTAAATTCTCTAAAAGCAAATTAACTACAAATACATTCTTCTGCCATTGTATCTCTAAATAAGTATAAAAAAAAAAAAAAAAAAAAAAAAAAAAAAAAAAAAAAAAAAAAAACCACCGCACATAAGACGTTTGTGTCGTTTTTTGTTTACACACAGCCAATTTCGCATCCTTGACAAATTTAAAACATTCTTTAAACTTAATTACTCTTTCGAAACTGACCATGAGTGAGAAAGGTGGGAGCTGTTATAGGGCAGTGAGTAGAGGGATTTGTTGCCAATCTTGTAGGAAATATTTTCACTGGAAGGGATGAAGTGGGGAGAACGTTGGGAGAATAGAAGAGGCTCTCTCCTGAAACTGCAAAGTATGCAGTAGGAGCATTTTGATTGGGACTAGGAAAGGATAACCTATGCCCTTCAGGCACAGTTGGAGGAAGCAAGGAAGGAACTCAGAAGGATCAAGGGAGGTAGGGGGAAGGAGGATGGTTGGGAACTGGCAGCTGGTAGGAGGATAGGAAGAAAGATACCGGTAACGCAATCTGACAGTTTTATCATCAACACCAAAAACAGGTATCTACCACTGCCAGAGTTAAGTGGAGAAGAGCCTCAGGTAGAACGAGGAGCAGGAAATGTGCAGTACACTTCAAGAGGGCCAAGAAGCCTAGGAATGTACAAACTGTTAGGAAGAAGAAAGTGCTGCTGATAGGTAGTAGACATGAGCGAGGTGTAGGCCCACAGTTACAGGAAAGTTTAGGGGCAGCGTACCAGGCCACCAGTATCTTCAAGCCAAATGCAGGGCTAAGCCATGTGATAGAGCACCTAGGGTCTTTATGTAAGGACTTTGCAAAAGAGGACCATGTAGTGATAGTGGGTGGGGCGGGAAACAGTTTGGACAGGGATGGGGCATATGACATAGGTGGTGACGTGGACAAGATAGCTTCCCTGACTAATGGCACCAACGTACAGTTTGTTGAGCTGTTCCGGCGTCATGATCGACCACAACATGATGGAGCTATGAGGCGAATCAATGTGGGGTTAGGGATGGCTCTGAGGACAGCCAGCTTTGCTCATGTTTCTCTGGTGCCTGTTGGGACAGTCAACAGATGGGGTTTCACTAGGTATGGCCTACACCTAAACAGGAATGGTAAGGGAAGATTGGTACAGCTGATTCATGAAAGTATAGGGGGTGGATCTTGGACCACACATGGTCAAATATCTGTTGTCATATGTAGGAAAAGTAGGTCCTTTTTAGAATAAATCCAGACAACAGGTTCCCCTGCTCAAAGAGTATCTCCAGCACTTTAGAAAATACTGAAACAAGCACTCACAAGGCAGATTTTAACACCTCAAATATCACATATATCAGATGTCACAAAGAAAAATAAACAATTGGAAGGAGTAACATGGGGCATTTTACAGACTTAACAATCCTCCATCAAAACATGCAATCGATAAAAAATAAAATAAAACTATTAGAAGTGGAGCTCCAATCTTTTAACTGCACAGTAGTTTGTATTACTGAGCACTGGTGTAGAGTCACAGAAATCCAACATGTAGTGTTATCATTGTACGAAAAGGCAAACTTTTACTGAAGAACTACATCAAGGGGTGGAAGATCATGCATTTATATCAGAAAAGGAACACAGTTCAAATCAAGACATGACCTCAGTACTGTAAGTGAAGACAAAAACTTCGAAATATCAGCTATTGAATTAACAGAGTTTGATATCACCAAGAAATTGAACATTTTGTGGGTGTATAGATCTCCCAGTGGTAGTGTTGACACTTTTTTCAATAAGTTAACAGAAGTTCTAAATAAAGTCTCAAGTACAAAGGTCAACATAATTCTGTGAGGGGACCTTAACATCAACACTAACATCATAAATGAATCCAGCAGCACTTTCATAAAAATCCTCCAAAGTTTTGGCATTTCCCTATTGGTCAATAGCGCAACAAGGGTTATCACATTGACTTCATCAGTAATTGACCATGTGGCCACAAATACGGACAGGAAAAATGTGATGTACCTGTAAAAGATCTCAGATTATCAGACCATCTCTGTCAAACAACAACACTAAAATCAGGCATTGAATCATTCCCTAAACTACAAGCCTACAAACAACATCTATCAGAAACAAAAATAAAAGATTTTTCAAAGCAACTAGAAAAACAAAGCTGAGATGAGGTGTATAAGGAAACCAATGTGAATATGAAATTCTCTAAATTCTCCATATTGTTTAAATTGAACTTTGAAAAGGCATTTCCAGAAGTATGCATGTCTGTATCAACATTCCACCAAAACAGATGGATAACAGCAGGTATTAAAAAGTCCTCCCAAACACTTAAACGTCTCAATTCCATGAAAAAGATTCGCAAGGATCCAGAATTCTTAAATTTCTATCACAGATACATAAAGATGTATAGAAAGGTGCTGATTGCTGCAAAAAAGTCATTTAATGACAAAATAATATATAATACAGAGAATAAAAACAAAGCAGTCTGGGATATTATAAAAAAGGAAAAGGGGAGAGGCAAACAAACGCAGAATAACACACTGCTAAGGAAGAGGGATAAAGTTATAAATGATCCACAGCACTTAGCAAGCTATGTAAACGAGCATTTTTCAAGTATTGCAGAGAAGTTACAGCAAAAATTCTCCCAAACAAACATAACACCTGTAAATAATGTAGCACTAAATACAATGTTGTTACTTCCAACCACAGAGAATGAAGTCCGTAAAGCAATTCAAAAACTAAAAAACAAAAATTCAGTAGATTTAGATGAAGAACCAATATGTGTACTAAAAAAATGCATAGGGATTACAGAAGGCCCCTTAACAAATATAATAAATGAATCCTTCACATCAGGGACATTTCCAGAGCAGTTAAAACAGGCAAGAGTTGTACCTTTGCTTAAGAAAGTTAATGCAGAAGATATAGAAAATTACCGGCCCCTTTCTCTGCTGTCAGTATTCTCAAAAGTAACAGAAGCAGCTATGAAAGACAGATTAATGAATTACCTGAATAAATACAATCTAAAAGCGAATCACAATTTGGTTTCTGAACTGGCAAATATACAGAGTCAGAACCACTCCATCTACAGACCACAAGTGGCCCATCGGGACCATCCAACCGTCGTGCCATCCTCAGGGGGGGATATGGATGGGAGGGGCGTGTGGTGAGCACACCGCTCTCCCGGTCATAATAATGGCATTCTTTACTGAAACTGCTACTATTCAGTCAAGTAGCTCCTCAAGTGGCATCACGAGGCTGAATTCACCCCGAAAAATGGCAACAGCACATGGGGGCCTGGATGGTCACCCATCCAAGTGCCGACCACCTCCGACAGCGCTTAACTTCAGTGATCTAATGGGAACCAGTGTATCCACTGCAACAAGGCCGTTGCCTGTCAGCCATGTTTCACATAAGTTGTACTTTGTGCTCTTGTTAAACATGAGTGTGTCACAGGCATATTTTTGGATCTTTCTAAGTTGTTTGATACCATCGACTACAAGATTCTATTAAATAAATTAGAAGCATCAGGAATAAGAGGGGTAGGTAATGACTGGTTTCGATCATACCTAACAGATAGGGTACAAGGAGTAGAGATAACACATACTACAAATAGATCTAACATTTAGTAAAACACTTATCTGAACAAAAATACATTAATATAGGGGTTCCATAAGGTAGAATATTAGGATTCCTGATATACATCAATGAATTTCCCAGTAGTGTTACTCATGGTGAAAAAATCCTCTTCGCTGATGACAACAATATTATAGTCACTGAAAAAACCAGAGAATTCCTTGCCGAGAAAGCAAATGAAACTCTCAAGGAAGTTTATGATTGGTCAATAGGTAATAAAGTGACATTGAACATAAAGAAAACTAATGCTTTGAATTTCAGTTTGAAGAGGAAAAATGACAATGTTAAATTAAATGTGGATGGCACCTCTATAGATTGTGTAACAAATGCAAAATTTCTAGGAATGAATATTGATTCTCAGTTGAAGTGATGTGAACACTCAAAGGTAGTTGCCAACAGAATGTCATCAGCATATTATGCCCTTAGAATCCTATCATTAGTATGTAACATGCAGGTTACATATTATTAATATGTACACTCAATTCTTAGCTATGGCATTCTCTTTTGGCGAACAAATGCACAAAATATGAACACAGTTTTCAAACTCCAGGAAAGAGCCATAAGAATAATAACCAAAAATACTAGTCGAGCTCATTGTAAAGATCTGTTCAGAACACTGGGGAGTTTAACTGCTCCATGTGAATACATTTACCAGTCAGTTGTACACATTAAAGATAACATTGCTAATTACTGCACAAACAGCTATGTCCATGACGATGTAACAAGAGATAGACTCAACTTACATTAACCAAGAAAAAATAACATAAAACTCAAAACAGTATTTTCTACCAAGGAATAAAACTGTACAATAAATTACCAAATTGCAAAAATGTACTTATTTAAAAAGGCAGCTGAAAAGTACCTGTTATGCAATATATTTTATATATTGAAGGATTACTTAGATAAAACAGAGTAGGGGTTTGATAAAAAAATTCTGTACAAATAAATGATAATAATAATAATAATGATGATGATTATAAAACTTGCAACATTCCACATAACACCTTTACTTTATGTTTTTCTTCCCTTCTTTTTTCCTTCCTAGAAATACTACCCACAAGCTAACCATCACACAATACTAACACCTCTTCCTCTTTCTGAGATCAACATCTCACTCATTATGGAGGGATGCTGACTGCGTGTATAGTGTGTGCAGTGACGGATAGTGAGTAATGAGTGAAAAATCTGACATTACATTATTTAATAAGTTATTTGTAAAAAAGTATTGTATACGAGGAGTAAATTTAACGATTGTCTCTAACTAGAAGTCTGTAAATATATGTGTATACGAATTAGCTTATTCTAAATTGATCTAAATTTGTAAAAAAATAGATCTAGTCCATCAACAAAGGAGGTTGCTTACAAAACTCTCGTTCGACCTATACTTGAGTATTGCTCTTCAGTGTGGGATCCGTACCAGATCGGTTTGACGGAGGAGATAGAGAAGATCCAAAGAAGAGCGGCGCGTTTCGTCACAGAGTTATTTGGTAACCGTGATAGTGTTACGGAGATGTTTAATAAACTCAAGTGGCAGACTCTGCAAGAGAGGCGCTCTGCATCGCGGTGTAGATTGCTCGCCAGGTTTCGAGAGGGTGCGTTTCTGGATGAGGTATCGAATATATTGCTTCCCCCTACTTATACCTCCCGAGGAGATCACGAATGTAAAATTAGAGAGATTAGAGCGCGCACGGAGGCTTTCAGACAGTCGTTCTTCCCGCGAACCATACGCGACTGGAACAGGAAAGGGAGGTAATGACAGTGGCACGTAAAATGCCCTCCGCCACACACCTTTGGGTGTAGATGTAGATGTAGATGTAGATGTAGATGTAGATGAATAAAGCTACTACTACTACTACTACTACTACTACTACTACCACAACATGATACTGGATGATTAGGCTGCACTGCAGATACACATCTCAACAGACTAATGTTGTAGGAGAAGGCAATTACAATTACGCATGGCTTGAGTCAACGTGATTACTGTAGAGAGGTTTTGGTGCGACATAAGTAATACACACACTACTGGCCATTAAAATTGCTACACCACGGAGATGACGTGTTTAACCGACAGGAAGACGATGCTGTGAGATGCAAATGATTCGCTTTTCAGAGCATTCACACATGGTTGGCGCCGGTGGTGACACGTACAACGTCCTGACATGAGAAAAGTTTCCAACCGATTTGTCATATACAAACAGCATTTGATCGGCGTTGCCTGGTGAAACGTTTTTCTGATGCCTCGTGTAAGGAGAAGAAATGCTTACCATCACGTTTCCGACTCTGATAAAGGTCCGATTGAGACATATAGCGATTGTTGTTTATCGTATCGCGACATTGCCGCTCGCGTTGGTCGAGATCCAATGACTGTTAGCAGAATATGGAATCGGTGGGTTCAGGAGGGTAATACGGAACGCCGTGCTGGATCCCGACGGCCTCGTATCCCTAGGAGTCGAGACGACAGGCATCTTATCCGCATGGCTGTAGCAGATCGTGCAGACACGTCTCGATCCCTTAGCCAACAGTTAGGGACGTTTGCAAGACAATAATCGTCTGCACGAAAAGTTCGACGACGTTTGCAGCAGCATGGACTATCAGCTCGGACACTATGGCTGCGGTTACCCTTGACACTGCATCACAGACAGGAGCGCCTGCGATGATGCACTCAACGACGAACCTGGGTGCACGAATGGCAAAACGTCATTTTTTCGGATGAATCCAGGTTCTGTTTACAGCATCATGATGGTCGCATCCGCGTTTGGCAACATCGCGGTGAACGCAAATTAGAAGCATGTATTTGTCATCGCCATACTGGCGTATCACCGGGTATGATGGCATGGGGTGCCATTGGTTACACATCTCGGTCACCTCTTCTTCGGATTGACGTTTTAACAGTGGACGTTACATTTCAGATGTGTTACGACCCATGGCTCTACCCTTCATTCGATCCCTGCAACACCCTACATTTCAGCAGGATAATGCATGACTACATGTTGCAGGTCCTGTACGGGCCTTTTTGGATACAGAAAACGTTTGACTGCTGCCCTGGCCAGCACATTCTCCAGATCTCTCTCCAATTGAAAACGTCTGGTCAATGGTGGCCGAGCAACTGGCTCGTCACAATATACCAGTCACTACTCATGATGAACTGTGGTACCGTGTTGAAGCTGCATGGGCAGGCGTACCTGTACACGCCATCCAAGCTCTGTTTGACTCAATGCCCAGACGTATCAAGGCCATTATTACAGCCAGAGGTGGTTGTTTTGGGTGCTGATTTCACAGGATCTATGCACCCAAATTGCATGAAAATGTAATCACATGTCAGTTCTAGTATAACATATTTGTCCAATGAATTCCCGTTTATCATCTGCATTTCTTCTTGGTGTAGTAATTTTAATGGCCAGTAGTGTAGTACATTCTTGGTATATATTTAAAGTATTTTTATTTTTTCAACGTCGTCAAAAACATGCTAGAAAATGCAATGACATATATGACCACAATACTAGAAATAGCTATAATAGGCAAAGAACTATTCAAAAATAAGTGACCGCACTCTTTACATCAATGGTTAAATCTGGATTAATAAATTGTCAAAAAGCTTATGCGCACTTGATGGAAATATCTTGAAATAGAAAATTAGGTTATTCTTTGCAAAAAAATTTTGTACTCACTTTCTGAATTTTCAGTTGAAAACATGTGACATTACAGTTTTTATTACAAATTAAACATATTTTAATTGTACACCTACTTTTGTGGCTTATTCTTTTTTATGCTTGTATTGCAGTTTTGTTAATTTATATCAACTATCTATTTTATTGGCATTTTAAAAGAAATTCTGAAAATGATGTAAAACAACACTGATGTTTGCAATCTATACAATCTATACAAAAAATAAATAAATAAAAATAAATGTATTGCTAATTCTTTGTAACTTCATACTGTTGCCTTGAATCGCAATATCGCTGTAAGACGGTCATGTGCCGAAATTACTCTCCTATGGGGAGTCCATTCTAAAATAATTTCGCCAATCGTCAGGATTTGCATTTAGCTTGCGAAGCACATTATTTTATGAAAAGCGATTAAGTAGCTTCTTAAAGACGTTTTGACTGAGATTATTTTATGCTTATAGGCGTTTCTCCCACAACGAACATGAAAACAGAACCCTGTATTATCTCTCATATTAACTAATAATCTCCTCTTTGTGAAAGCGAACATTGAAACAAACCAATAAACCTGGAATGTGTTTGCTATACTGTACGTGCTAGAAGTGAGGACATTCGAGATATCGGGTGGTAAACACAAATAATATCTACGGCAGAGATTATGGTAGCCGTTGCTGCGGACATTTTCTTGACTTCTAGTAGATGTATCTGTAAGTGCGAAAGCTGTGAGTATTAAAATTGGGTTTCATTCTTCAGTTGCATGAATTTTTACAGTTTTATATGTTTTATTACTTGCTTACCTTTGCGCTAAGTTTGTTAAGCCTTCCCGTTTTATGTGTACCAATCGGCTATGATGTAATGAGATTTTATGTCTTGCTTATCGTTACGCCATATTTATTAATTCTTTCAATGATATATGTAACAGTTATTTGTGTTTTAATGAGGCCGTGCTTCAAATAATTCTTTGATGTTTCGTAGTCGAAGAAAATGAGGCTAGCAGGGAGTGTGCAAATAACCGACTACTTGGAAAATACCTTGCTTCAAAACTACGATTCAGTGGTCTCTCTTCATTCTGCTCATGGCGAAGACTTTTTGTCAGTAGTGAATCCGCACCTCAAACCCGGCGTCAGATACAAGGTACTGGGCTGTAACCATAAGTTATGTTTCACGAAAGGCTACCATTTCATGATATCTTATTTTCAAATGTGTACCGCTTTACATTCTCTCATTTGCAGTGAATTTATAGAGTCGTATTTAGTTGTTCGTACATAACATAAAGCATATTGGGCGCGTTATTTGGTACGATGCTCATGCAAAACTTCTATCTTTTGTGCAAGTGCAGCGTAATGTTTCAGTGATCTTAACGTGCTGACAACAAAATGTATTTTGTGAAGATGTCGAAAATTGTGTATAGGCAGTCATTCACCTACACCAACTAAAGCATTTCACCCTGAAAGTGCGATCTGTACACTATGCCACACTATGATCACGTTAACAGATATTTTAATGAAGCTGACTATGATGATAACTTAATGTTAATAAACTGTAACTTTAATTCTTTTATTTAAATGAATATCTGATAGATATCTAAAACTACGATAATCTTTTTATGTAATAGAGGCCTAGAAAATCTCGTCTTAGTTACATGTTGTTTCCAGTAATCTCTGTTGCACATATCATCACTTATGTCCAAGGGCGTACCCAGGATCTGAACTGGGGGGAGGTGGGGGGGGGGGGGGAGAGGGGTCATACTAGTCTCAGGAAACAAGGACTCAAGACAACATATAGCACTTCTTATTAAATAAAACAGTAAACCAGTGAAAAACTGCTTTTCATAAACATTTTAAATACAAGAATGCACTTGTACAATCCGAGAAAACATGCAGCATTTCTTATTAAATAAAACAGTAAACTAGTAAAAAACTGCGAATATCTTCTATGGGGGGGGGGGGGGCAGCAGCTGCCCCCCCCCCTGCCCCTCGCTGGGTATGCCCATGCTTGTGTCACTGATACAGTTGCATTGCTTAGAGTTTATTCTCTCTTCCAGGAACTGTAAGCTGCATTTATGCAAGTTAAATCTGAATTGTAAATTCTATGAAGTTTTGTTTTTTTGTGCTGTGTAGAAGACTCTTTAGCTGCATGGTTATGTTTTGCTCTCTTGTGTTCTTTTGAAGATCAAGATACTGGTGTTTGTAATAAGTCACATTGTTAAGTGGGCCTAATAATTTATCTTCGTATTGCATTCTTACTGGCATGTCCATATCTGTTGGTGCTAATTGTTGACCATTATCACAGGCTGTGTGCGACACTGTTTATAGAATAGTTATTACTTTTGAACACGCAGAAGTGTTGTTCGGCATGTATAGTATTAGCTGTGACACATAATGTATAGTTAACAACAACAACAACTGTTACATAATTGTGCATTTTTACAGCTGCATTTACTAAATACATACCGGTACTTGAAATTTCCAGGATATTGGGTAATAGTCTGAATAGTATACCTTTTCCTGGTTATGGATGTGCACAGTCATTGCTAAAGTTTGTTCTGGTTAGAATATGGTCTTTGTCTAATGAGTTGAAGTCTTGTGCTGATCTGATAACCTCCCTCCTCCCTTAAATTACTTTTGGTGTTAGCCATTGAATCAAAGTGTGTTTCATGAAAGACAAAATTATATTGTAGTGATATCCATAGAGAAAACTAGGCACCAGCAAGTGTATAATATGTCATCAAAGTCTGCCGACAACGTTCTTCAATTTGTTTTTCTTTGCAAGGAGGTGGTCTATAATAGCTTACAGCTGAATTTTGGTTTGTAAGCTGTATCACTTGTTTTCATAAGGTTGGATGCAAAAGTTACCTGTGGTGATTTACTAACCCCACTGGTATTAAGGATTTATTTTGTAATTAACATGTTTTTCTTCTGTTTGATGTTTGAATTACAGAGTGACAAACTATTAGCCTCTCTGTAATCTGAAATAGTTGTGAGCTATAATGTGAGAACATATTTAAGTATAATTATATTTTGTGACTTCTCTTTCATATGAGAACTGGTTGTACAAACCAGAACTGTAGCAGAGACATAATTAATGTTGTTTTCAGTACTGCAAGGAGACAATTTGTTGGACTTCCTGGAAGGCTAAATGGCATTTGGTCATTATAATAATATGAGAGTTTTAAGTGCACATCCATAAAATGTCTTTTATATTCTTTGCCTTTCATGTAATCTGTTTTATTGAAGATATCAAGCAACACTGTGTTTATCAGACTTGTAGTACTCATCGATTAATACTATTTCACTTTTGTGATACACAGTTTTGTAGTAGCAAGTATTGCGATTGAAAATGTCACTACTTAAGGTGATCGAAGTTACAGATTTATTTACACCAAACAATTAAGTGCCTGATAGCTTTGTGTCACTTCAGATTTCATAAACTATTTCAGTCTACCTATAACTCGTGTTTTCATTAACTGTTGGGCTGATTAACTATTTACCCATAATGTGTTTTCATTTTGCTTCTCCAGTAACAAGTCCTGACAGTGTTCAGGACTCAACACATATGAAATGTGATCTAGATTACCTTTAGCATATGGACATTGTTCAACACTGTAGCAGTTGTTACTGAGTAAGCAGATTGAGCAGATATGATGGGCATTCTATAGGCTGTTATACACTGATGTTGAATGTTTTACTGTGCTGAAGACAATGATTAGATAAAAATTATATCTGCTTTTAAATACATATGAACTTTACAAATTCTAGACTGACCACTGGAAAGTGATATGGAGTATCACTTGAAAGAATTGGTTATCAGAGTGCAAGATGGTCAGGAGTTATTTTTCTTTGTCTGTGTCTACCCTTTGAATATAGCAGTTGGGTTGGTGAAGCATTGACTCTTATGAACGTTTTATCTGTGTAGCAAAAGTTATTGAGTTTTACTATTATCTTACATCTTTTTAATTTTCAGTTGTAGATATTCCACAGAAACAACACTGATCTCTTGTCATAATTTTAGAGAGTTTGATTGATAATTGACAAGCTTCTGCAAGATGTGGTCAAATATCCATCAGCTTTCAGTCTCATAAACTATTTTTAAAACTATGATAGAATGGTATGAATATAATTTGTGTTCATTTATGACTGATAATCCTGTTTAGTTTGTAATGACAGTGAAAATCTGAGTCAAGGATGAAGGTATGCTTCGAAAACTTTATTGCTGAAGCAATTTCTGACAAAAGCAGGAAATACAGGTTCAAGTCATGACCTGTTACAAATTTTAAGTTGTCGTGATATATTTATTAAATTTCAGATTCGACAATTATGAATGATTTGCACTGTTATAATTTCCTTTTACTGCAGCTTCATTGACTTCATCCCCATCAATCAATTTATTTCATTTCAAATATATCCCTTATAGCAGGGAAATTAGTGGCCATCTACTGTCTTTGATCTGCCAGTGATGCTATTCTCACATACCCAGTAGGAGAACCTCTGGTATTAGTGTTAAGAAATCACAAACAGAAACGTCAGTGACAGTGAATCACTGATTCTGTCCTGGAGGCATACACAAGTAACCATAATGGTTAACACAACTCCTCACAAATAACAGGAAATCCAGGTTTGGGTCCCAGTCTGGCACAAAATTTCAAATGTCGTGATACATATTCGTTGCATTACAGGTCTGGTGTTTCAGAACGGACTGCACTAACATGATTTCATATCATTGCACTGTTGTTGATTTCTTTCTCATTCACCTGTTTGTATTCATTTCAGCGCATTTAGTTTATTTCAGGAAAATAATACTGTAACCAATGAAGGATCAAGCCCAACGTTTCAGTTTCTTGTCTGATATTTACACGCTTAAGCACTGAGCCAGTGCAATGATAAAATTTGTCACTGCATATATAGGTAGCCATGCTGTTTGATAAAGAAAAGTTTATACATTAATTGCAACTAACAACACACAGCTTGATGTGAGAACTGCTTGAATCATGAGGGGAAGAAACCAAAAAAAAATAATCACATTTGTGATTTAAATAAGTGGGAGTTGTGTGAAAATAATAAATGGACTTTAAGGAAACATATGAACAGCTAAGCAATATCATAATTGAAATGACAGGATAGTTTGGCAACCAAACAAATTTATGAGGAACAGGTAATCTATTTTGCTGAGCTTGCATTTATTGCCTACCCTCACATAATGTCTTTGGAAGGCATACTGCCAGATCCTAAAACACATGATGCCTTTAGGAACTGCACTGTTCCTCAAAACAAGAAGCAATTAAAGGCATACTTAGGCCTAGTGTCATTTTTCAGGAAATTCATTCCCTAACCAAATTATGAACACTGATGCTTTACTCAGTCTTCTCTGGAAAAACAGTGTCAAATTGATTTTGAAAACATCATGTAAGCCTTGTTAAATGTTAATATTTTATCTCAACCAGACATGAAGAAAGATTTTTGTTTATGCACCAACATGCCAACTCACAGTCTGGGTGCATGGCTTTTCCAATGGTAGAAGAAGAGGGAAATCTCAACCCTAAAGTAATTAGCTACACTGAAAGTTAACTGACCTATATGTCTCTTTTAAAAAATCAAAATTTATTATATTTTCTTTGTATTCACATATATACATATATATATATATATATATATATATATATATATATATATATATATATATATATATATATATATAAGGCTCTGTGAGCATATTTCTTTTCCCTGGTGAATTTTTGAACAGAGTATTAAACATCTGGTAGACTAATAATTACTGACAGTCTTGTATAGACAGCATTTGTTTAGAAGATGAATTATACATATTTACATAACTTGTTCACCGATTGATGCTTTTTAGCAAAATAATTGTTTTGATTGCATGTTTCCTGATCAAACATCATTAAGCAAAATTAGGAAAATTGATTTTCAAAATGAAATTACAGCCACATAAATAAAGAGAAGACAACAACTGATTAGATGACAGCAGACATAGATACAGTGAAAAGTTAGTGTAAATGCTAGTGTTTGGAACCAGATAGTCCTGCATCACCCAGAAGTAGGAAAGTGGGTAGAGAGAATAGGACTATTCATGGGTCAAGAAGATAAAATATCCAGGACATTGTACCATAGGAGTTACAGCAGTTTAAGATGAGACAATTTTTCATTCTATAATTTATCATACGAACTTAACATTATTGTGTCACCTGGTCCTTGTGTGGTGTAGGAAAGTTATGGTATATGGAATATCTGAGGTGTTCACAGAAATGTGCCCAAGGAATGAAGTTTGGTGAAGGGGGGTGGGGGGAGCAGTTTGCGAAATACATCCGGTATGGTGTATTTTGAGATGTGTCATGCTCAAAGAACTAAATTTTACTGGATATGTGAAAAATGTGTTGGATCTCAAGAAGTGATAGTTATCCATTCAGTATCTTTTGTAAGCAGTTTATATTGATACTTTCATTGAAAATACTATTTCATTGGTCTATACAAAGCAAATATTTTACAATATTATTGTTATTATGGATCCCATCATTTTGAGTTAATGATCTGAAATCATAATGTAGAATAATAATTAAATTTTACTGGATATGCATAAAACCTATTGGATCTCAAAAACTGATAGCTATCCTATCAATAATTTTTGAAAGTAGTTTACCTCAAAACCTACCTCGAAAATATTAAATCATTGGTGTATACAAAGTATATATTTTATATTATTACAATGATTATGGATACCAACATTTTGAGTTAATGATCTGAAGTGGTATCATATCATTAATTAACTCCAGCATGTAACCAGCAGTGTGTAGCAACTCGCAACATATTAGTAGTTGCCAATTCCTGGAGAGGACATCTTTTTGATATGGACACATTCTGCATGGTCTTTTATGATCCATGTGCATGTCACACTGAATGTAATGTCAATGAGATGCCACAGGTCTTGTTTGCATTGTGTAAAATATAAACTGCTGTTGTGGTTAAGTTGTGCAGCAAAAAGGGTGCAGTCCATGTGGAATTCGTAAGTGGTTATCAGTAAAGAATGCTATTGCATTGTGTTGGGGTGAAGAAACAGAACTGCCATTGGACTCCACATGCCAATATAGTGGACTGGTCTTTTCCTGTGGTTTGATTAGAATTGTATGAGGAAGAGGTTGGGGACAATATCTTGACACTATTCAGTAAAAGTTCACATTGCTTTGACTCCAGGACAGCGTTCAAACCACTGTCACCCCAAAGAAGTGGCTTAATTTTGCATGAACACTGTGACTACCAAATAAACTTAAGATGCAGAGTGTTTCATGTTCAGCAATGCTATATTTGTGGTCTCTAGGAAAACAGACAATCATTTCTAAAAAATATGACAATTCTATTACGAGTAAAATGTTTGTGTCACGGATTCCAGGGGGAAGGGGATGTCTGTGTCAAGTAACTCCGCTTGCCTTTCTTTGTGGCTGCTCCTGAAAAGTAACAAGAGGCTGCTGTAGAAGAAAAAGTTTTCACTTTTCTTACATTAAGTGAGAATCACAAACATGATGCATAGTAATTGTTTGAGTAGGCTATTACATGAAGTACAAGAGATTCTGGTTTCTTGATCTGTGAATTTACTTGTCCACTTTCATCTCCTGGAGTTAAGAAATTAGTGCATGTCCTTATATTTTAAGATTAATGTTCTAAATGGATTGAAAGTCTTGCTGTGAAATGTGACTGGCTTATCACATGTTTCTGCATATCTTTCTTGCTGTGTGATCTTGGAAAAACTCAGGCCTGCTATACAGCTTTTTAATTTAGCTATTTTGCGCTACTGTATGATAGCAGAACATTACACCACTGTTATTTATGTGGACATGGGAGTAAATCATGAAACAACATTATGTTGTTGTGAATAATATAATGACATATTTTTTAAAAGAACTCATAAGTACCTAATTAGCTATACTTCTTATTGAATCTGTCTGTGGAACAAATGTTTCAGTGTTCCTGTACATATTTACAATTTCAGCATTTGACTTGTTGTTTGATTGAAAGATTCTTGTCTCATATCTTTCTCTGATTTCTTTTCTGTACTTCTGCTTGTCACTATCCTCACTGATTATGGATTTGGAGCAAGAATATAACTGGGTAAGTTAATTAAGATAGTATTTCCACCTATTTCCCTTACCAATAGCAATAGCAAAACTGCAGGTCCTTGATATTTTTTACACTTGCCAATACTTATTATATGTAGTAGATGTATGGCCTTGCTGCAGTGGATACACTGATTCCGGTGAGATCACCGAAGTTAAGCACTGTCGGGCGTGGTTGGCACTTGGATGGCTGACCATCCAGGCCGCCATGTGTTGTTGCCATTTTACGGGGTGCACTAAGCCTCGTGATGCCAATTGAGGAGCTACTCGACCAAATAGTAGCGGCTTCAGTAAAGAATACCATCATAATGACCTGGAGAGCGGTGTGCTGACCCCACACCCTTCCTATCCGCATCCTCCATTGAGGATGACACGGTGGTCGGATGGTCCCGGTAGGCCACTAATAGCCTGAAGACAGAGTGCTATTTAGTAGATGTAACACTAAAACTCCCCCACAAATCAGGGATCTTGCTGGGTAGAAGAGACATCCATGTTTCAATGATACAGTTAGCAACATTATAGGAGTAGCAATGTCTGATGTGTGATGTGTGTCCATGGAGAGGCCAAAGTAACATATGTTCTCTGACAGGCAACTCTTCTTTGATGTTGAATGATGACGAAGATATCCTGACTAAAATATGCAAATTTTAAAGTAGGTCCCCACTCAGATTGCATGGTGGGGACTACCTGAAAAGATCTTTTTTGGAGAAAACAAACAGTAGACATTCTGGAGTGTCAGATCCCTTAATTGTGTGTATAGTTTCGAGAACTTGGAATTAGAAATGAATAGACTGAAGTTAGATACAGTGGGAGTTAGCGAAATTTGGTGGCTGGATGGATAGGATTTACAGTTGAGTCAGAACAACATTATCATTACCACACCAAATAGAGATAATGAAGGAGTAGGTCCAGTAGTTGCAAGGTAAGCGGGAGTGTAGGTAGACCGCTATGAATAACATAGTGGACACATTACTGTAACAAAGATAAACTTGAAACAATGGAATACCTTAATACTTATATGCCTACTTGCTCTGCTGATAGTAAAGAGATTATAAAAAAGATAAATGATACTATAAAGAAATTATTCAGTATGTTAATCCTTTCATACTCGATTTTTTTCTGGAAAAAGGAAAATCATCCTTTACGCTGTAATGCTCTTGGCGAGTTATTAATGATTTTATTTGCAAAATTTAAACAGAAATATGTACCTGTTTTCGAAATATACATTTTACAACTGATTTCTTTTCATGGATTAAAATAACTAATTTTGAAACTTTCACTGTTGAAATAAATAAACTGATAATTCACGGAGCCTTGAGCAGCCGCTGGTGAAGTATCAGTGCAGCAGCAGTGCAGTAGCGAGTCGTGTATGTAGCTTTCATATTTGTTTTGTAGTTTGATTCTTAATTTCTTTCCGAGTGTTTGTGCGCTTGCATATTTAATTACATAAAATCCTAGTGTATTCTCGTATTTGAGAGGAGTAATATTGCTTAATGATAGCTGCAGAGTATAAATTTGTGGAGTCGTTAGTCAGTTGTTTGTTTTGGACAGCCAGTGCGCTTTTGACACAGCTCAGTGGGCCTTGAGCACCCGCTGGTGAAGTATCTGTGCAGTAGCGAGTCTCATATTTAGCTTTCATAAATGTTTTGCAGTTTGATTCTTAATATCTTTCCGAGTGTTTGTGCGCTTGCATATTTAATTACGTAAAATCCTTACATATTCTCGTATTTGAGGGAAGTAATATTGCTTATTGATAGCTGTAGAGTATAAATTCGTAGAGTTGTTAGATATTAGCAGTAGGATGGATAGGGTGTGTGCGTGCTGTGTGCAGGCACAGGAGGAACTGGTCATGGTGTGTGAGCAGCTGAGCATGCTGTTGGCCACGGTCAGCTGCCTTCAGGCTGCTGCCTCGAGGTGCAGTGACGGCGGAGGGTCTGGCGCCTCGCTTGAGACACCCCAGGTGTCGCTTGCTGTGTCTGCTGACTCAGCCGCTGAGGCACCTTCTAGTGTACCCAGCGTGTTTGGGCCGCCCTCACCTCAGGGTGAGTGGCGGACTGCAACGCGTTCACGTCGCTCAAGGCGGACATCGAATGTGGAAGCTGTCCGGCTGGCCTCGCCCGTTCATCCTGTCAGTGGGCAGGTGGCCATTCCTTCAGCAGGGCTCGAGCAGGCACACGGGGGCAGAGGCTTGCTGGTTATTGGGAGCTCTAACGTTAGGCGGGTGATGGAGCCCCTTAGGGAAATAGCGTACAGGGCTGGAAAGAAATTTAACGTGCACTCGGTTTGTCTGCCAGGGGGCCTCATTCGATATGTGGAGGCAACCTTGTCTGCGGCTATTGAGCGTACGTGGTGCAGTAGTCTGCAAGTAGTTGCTCACGTCGGCACCAATGATGCCTGTCGTTTGGGTTCTGAGGCGATCCTCAGTTCGTACGGGCAGCTGGCAGATTTGGTGAAGACCGCTGGCCTCGCTCGCGGGGTGCAAACAGAGCTCTCTATTTGCAGCATCGTTCCCAGAGTGGATCGGGGTCCTTTGGTTTGGAACTGAGTGGAGGGTCTCAACCAGAGGCTTCGTCGACTCTGTGGCAGTCTTGGCTCCAGATTTCTATAGACTTGCGCTATTGGGTGGGGAATTGTAGGACGCCCCTAGATAAGTCAGGGGTGCACTACACAAAGGAAGCGGCTACTCGGGTAGCAGAGTACTTGTGGCGTCCACATAGGGGATTTTTAGGCTAGGCAGTAGTGCGAGGTGTCCTGATGAACACTCACCAGTCGACGTGCAGGAAGGGAAATCAGGACGTGCTCAGTATAAAGACACTTCAGCTATCAAGATATTAGCAGTAAATTTTCAGAGTGTTCGGAATAAAGTTCATGAATTTACTGACCTCCAGGAAGCGTGTGGCGCGCAAATTATTCTCGGGACTGAGATCTGGCTGAACGCTGAGATAGGAAGTGCTGAAATATTTAGTGAGGGTTGGCACGTGTATCGGAAAGACAGATTAGACACTGTAGGAGGTGGTGTCTTCATTGCAGTTGACAAAAATATTGTGTCTACTGAGGTTGAAGTAGAGTGTGATTGTGAAGTTATCTGGACACGTTTAACAAGGCTAGGGGAAATAAAGTTAATTGTGGGGTGTTATTACCGGACACCAGGTTCCACTGTGACAGTTCTAGAATCATTCAAAGGGACACTACATTCTGTATTGCAGGAGTACCCGGATCGAGATATATTAGTTGGAGGCGACTTCAACCTACCTAGTATAGACTGGGATGTCTATGGATTCATTACAGGTGGTACCGATGAGCCGTCATGTGAATTACTTTTGAACACATTATCTGAAAACTGTCTTGAGCAGCTAGATCGACAGCCAATGCGTAATGGAAATATTTTAGATCTGGTAGCCACGAACAGACCAGACCTCATCGACGGTGTCAGTGTTGAGACAGGGATTAGTGATCATGATTTTGTCATTATGACTATGTTTACGAAAGTTAAAAAGTCGGTCAAGAAGGCTACGAGAGTATTCTTACTAGAAAGAGCAGATAAGCAGTTGTTAGCATCTCACTTAGTAAATGAATCGACTTCATTTACTTCCGGTACGATGGACGTGGAAGAATTATGGGCAAATTTTAAACACATTATAAATCACATATTGGACAAGTATGTGCCAAAAAAGTGGGTTACGCACAGAAAAGATCAACCGTGGTTTAACAGCACAATTCAGAGAATGCTCAGGAAGCAAAGGTAGTTGCACTTGTGGTACAAGAAAGATCGGGAGAATGACGACAGGCAAAAGTTAGTAGAGATTCGTGCTGCTGTAAAAAGAGCGATGCGCGAAGCATACAACCACTACCACCGTCATACATTAGCTATGGATCTTGCTGAAAACCCAAGGAAATTCTGGTCTTATGTAAAATCGGTAAGCGGGTCGAAGGCTTCCATCCAGTCACTCACTGATCAGTCTGGCCTGGCAGTGGAAGTCACCAAAACGAAAACTGAAATTTTAAGTTTAGCATTTGAGAAATCTTTCACGTAGGAGGATCGTAGAAACATACCGCCGTTTGAGTCTCGTACAGATTCCCATACGGAGGACATAGGGGTTGTGAAGGAGCTGAATGGGTTGAAAATAAATAAATCGCCAGGTCCTGATGGGATTCCAATTCGGTTTTACAGAGAGTACTCTAATGCATTGGCTCCTTACTTAGCTTGAATTTATCGTGAATCTCTTGCCCCACGTAAAGTCCCGAGCAACTGGAAAAAAGCGCATGTGACGCCTGTATGTAAGAAGGGCACAAGGACGGATCCTCAAAATTACAGACCAATATCCTTAACATCAGTTAGTTGCAGGATTCTCGAACATATTCTCAGTTTCTAATATAATGAATTTCCTTGAGTCAGAGAAGTTGCTGTCCATGCATCAGCACGGCTTTAGAAAGCATCGCTCCTGCGAAACGCAACTCGCCCTTTTTTCACATGATATCTTGCAAACCATGGATGAAGGGTGTCAGACGGATGCCATATTCCTTGACTTTGACTCGGTGCCCCACTGCTTCTGCAAGATGTGGTCAAATATCCATCAGCTTTCAGTCTCATAAACTATTTTTAAAACTATGATAGAATGGTATGAATATAATTTGTGTTCATTTATGACTGATAATCCTGTTTAGTTTGTAATGACAGTGAAAATCTGAGTCAAGGATGAAGGTATGCTTCGAAAACTTTATTGCTGAAGCAATTTCTGACAAAAGCAGGAAATACAGGTTCAAGTCATGACCTGTTACAAATTTTAAGTTGTCGTGATATATTTATTAAATTTCAGATTCGACAATTATGAATGATTTGCACTGTTATAATTTCCTTTTACTGCAGCTTCATTGACTTCATCCCCATCAATCAATTTATTTCATTTCAAATATATCCCTTATAGCAGGGAAATTAGTGGCCATCTACTGTCTTTGATCTGCCAGTGATGCTATTCTCACATACCCAGTAGGAGAACCTCTGGTATTAGTGTTAAGAAATCACAAACAGAAACGTCAGTGACAGTGAATCACTGATTCTGTCCTGGAGGCATACACAAGTAACCATAATGGTTAACACAACTCCTCACAAATAACAGGAAATCCAGGTTTGGGTCCCAGTCTGGCACAAAATTTCAAATGTCGTGATACATATTCGTTGCATTACAGGTCTGGTGTTTCAGAACGGACTGCACTAACATGATTTCATATCATTGCACTGTTGTTGATTTCTTTCTCATTCACCTGTTTGTATTCATTTCAGCGCATTTAGTTTATTTCAGGAAAATAATACTGTAACCAATGAAGGATCAAGCCCAACGTTTCAGTTTCTTGTCTGATATTTACACGCTTAAGCACTGAGCCAGTGCAATGATAAAATTTGTCACTGCATATATAGGTAGCCATGCTGTTTGATAAAGAAAAGTTTATACATTAATTGCAACTAACAACACACAGCTTGATGTGAGAACTGCTTGAATCATGAGGGGAAGAAACCAAAAAAAAATAATCACATTTGTGATTTAAATAAGTGGGAGTTGTGTGAAAATAATAAATGGACTTTAAGGAAACATATGAACAGCTAAGCAATATCATAATTGAAATGACAGGATAGTTTGGCAACCAAACAAATTTATGAGGAACAGGTAATCTATTTTGCTGAGCTTGCATTTATTGCCTACCCTCACATAATGTCTTTGGAAGGCATACTGCCAGATCCTAAAACACATGATGCCTTTAGGAACTGCACTGTTCCTCAAAACAAGAAGCAATTAAAGGCATACTTAGGCCTAGTGTCATTTTTCAGGAAATTCATTCCCTAACCAAATTATGAACACTGATGCTTTACTCAGTCTTCTCTGGAAAAACAGTGTCAAATTGATTTTGAAAACATCATGTAAGCCTTGTTAAATGTTAATATTTTATCTCAACCAGACATGAAGAAAGATTTTTGTTTATGCACCAACATGCCAACTCACAGTCTGGGTGCATGGCTTTTCCAATGGTAGAAGAAGAGGGAAATCTCAACCCTAAAGTAATTAGCTACACTGAAAGTTAACTGACCTATATGTCTCTTTTAAAAAATCAAAATTTATTATATTTTCTTTGTATTCACATATATACATATATATATATATATATATATATATATATATATATATATATATATATATATATATATATATATATAAGGCTCTGTGAGCATATTTCTTTTCCCTGGTGAATTTTTGAACAGAGTATTAAACATCTGGTAGACTAATAATTACTGACAGTCTTGTATAGACAGCATTTGTTTAGAAGATGAATTATACATATTTACATAACTTGTTCACCGATTGATCCTTTTTAGCAAAATAATTGTTTTGATTGCATGTTTCCTGATCAAACATCATTAAGCAAAATTAGGAAAATTGATTTTCAAAATGAAATTACAGCCACATAAATAAAGAGAAGACAACAACTGATTAGATGACAGCAGACATAGATACAGTGAAAAGTTAGTGTAAATGCTAGTGTTTGGAACCAGATAGTCCTGCATCACCCAGAAGTAGGAAAGTGGGTAGAGAGAATAGGACTATTCATGGGTCAAGAAGATAAAATATCCAGGACATTGTACCATAGGAGTTACAGCAGTTTAAGATGAGACAATTTTTCATTCTATAATTTATCATACGAACTTAACATTATTGTGTCACCTGGTCCTTGTGTGGTGTAGGAAAGTTATGGTATATGGAATATCTGAGGTGTTCACAGAAATGTGCCCAAGGAATGAAGTTTGGTGAAGGGGGGTGGGGGGAGCAGTTTGCGAAATACATCCGGTATGGTGTATTTTGAGGTGTGTCATGCTCAAAGAACTAAATTTTACTGGATATGTGAAAAATGTGTTGGATCTCAAGAAGTGATAGTTATCCATTCAGTATCTTTTGTAAGCAGTTTATATTGATACTTTCATTGAAAATACTATTTCATTGGTCTATACAAAGCAAATATTTTACAATATTATTGTTATTATGGATCCCATCATTTTGAGTTAATGATCTGAAATCATAATGTAGAATAATAATTAAATTTTACTGGATATGCATAAAACCTATTGGATCTCAAAAACTGATAGCTATCCTATCAATAATTTTTGAAAGTAGTTTACCTCAAAACCTACCTCGAAAATATTAAATCATTGGTGTATACAAAGTATATATTTTATATTATTACAATGATTATGGATACCAACATTTTGAGTTAATGATCTGAAGTGGTATCATATCATTAATTAACTCCAGCATGTAACCAGCAGTGTGTAGCAACTCGCAACATATTAGTAGTTGCCAATTCCTGGAGAGGACATCTTTTTGATATGGACACATTCTGCATGGTCTTTTATGATCCATGTGCATGTCACACTGAATGTAATGTCAATGAGATGCCACAGGTCTTGTTTGCATTGTGTAAAATATAAACTGCTGTTGTGGTTAAGTTGTGCAGCAAAAAGGGTGCAGTCCATGTGGAATTCGTAAGTGGTTATCAGTAAAGAATGCTATTGCATTGTGTTGGGGTGAAGAAACAGAACTGCCATTGGACTCCACATGCCAATATAGTGGACTGGTCTTTTCCTGTGGTTTGATTAGAATTGTATGAGGAAGAGGTTGGGGACAATATCTTGACACTATTCAGTAAAAGTTCACATTGCTTTGACTCCAGGACAGCGTTCAAACCACTGTCACCCCAAAGAAGTGGCTTAATTTTGCATGAACACTGTGACTACCAAATAAACTTAAGATGCAGAGTGTTTCATGTTCAGCAATGCTATATTTGTGGTCTCTAGGAAAACAGACAATCATTTCTAAAAAATATGACAATTCTATTACGAGTAAAATGTTTGTGTCACGGATTCCAGGGGGAAGGGGATGTCTGTGTCAAGTAACTCCGCTTGCCTTTCTTTGTGGCTGCTCCTGAAAAGTAACAAGAGGCTGCTGTAGAAGAAAAAGTTTTCACTTTTCTTACATTAAGTGAGAATCACAAACATGATGCATAGTAATTGTTTGAGTAGGCTATTACATGAAGTACAAGAGATTCTGGTTTCTTGATCTGTGAATTTACTTGTCCACTTTCATCTCCTGGAGTTAAGAAATTAGTGCATGTCCTTATATTTTAAGATTAATGTTCTAAATGGATTGAAAGTCTTGCTGTGAAATGTGACTGGCTTATCACATGTTTCTGCATATCTTTCTTGCTGTGTGATCTTGGAAAAACTCAGGCCTGCTATACAGCTTTTTAATTTAGCTATTTTGCGCTACTGTATGATAGCAGAACATTACACCACTGTTATTTATGTGGACATGGGAGTAAATCATGAAACAACATTATGTTGTTGTGAATAATATAATGACATATTTTTTAAAAGAACTCATAAGTACCTAATTAGCTATACTTCTTATTGAATCTGTCTGTGGAACAAATGTTTCAGTGTTCCTGTACATATTTACAATTTCAGCATTTGACTTGTTGTTTGATTGAAAGATTCTTGTCTCATATCTTTCTCTGATTTCTTTTCTGTACTTCTGCTTGTCACTATCCTCACTGATTATGGATTTGGAGCAAGAATATAACTGGGTAAGTTAATTAAGATAGTATTTCCACCTATTTCCCTTACCAATAGCAATAGCAAAACTGCAGGTCCTTGATATTTTTTACACTTGCCAATACTTATTATATGTAGTAGATGTATGGCCTTGCTGCAGTGGATACACTGATTCCGGTGAGATCACCGAAGTTAAGCGCTGTCGGGCGTGGTTGGCACTTGGATGGCTGACCATCCAGGCCGCCATGTGTTGTTGCCATTTTACGGGGTGCACTAAGCCTCGTGATGCCAATTGAGGAGCTACTCGACCAAATAGTAGCGGCTTCAGTAAAGAATACCATCATAATGACCTGGAGAGCGGTGTGCTGACCCCACACCCTTCCTATCCGCATCCTCCATTGAGGATGACACGGTGGTCGGATGGTCCCGGTAGGCCACTAATAGCCTGAAGACAGAGTGCTATTTAGTAGATGTAACACTAAAACTCCCCCACAAATCAGGGATCTTGCTGGGTAGAAGAGACATCCATGTTTCAATGATACAGTTAGCAACATTATAGGAGTAGCAATGTCTGATGTGTGATGTGTGTCCATGGAGAGGCCAAAGTAACATATGTTCTCTGACAGGCAACTCTTCTTTGATGTTGAATGATGACGAAGATATCCTGACTAAAATATGCAAATTTTAAAGTAGGTCCCCACTCAGATTGCATGGTGGGGACTACCTGAAAAGATCTTTTTTGGAGAAAACAAACAGTAGACATTCTGGAGTGTCAGATCCCTTAATTGTGTGTATAGTTTCGAGAACTTGGAATTAGAAATGAATAGACTGAAGTTAGATACAGTGGGAGTTAGCGAAATTTGGTGGCTGGATGGATAGGATTTACAGTTGAGTCAGAACAACATTATCATTACCACACCAAATAGAGATAATGAAGGAGTAGGTCCAGTAGTTGCAAGGTAAGCGGGAGTGTAGGTAGACCGCTATGAATAACATAGTGGACACATTACTGTAACAAAGATAAACTTGAAACAATGGAATACCTTAATACTTATATGCCTACTTGCTCTGCTGATAGTAAAGAGATTATAAAAAAGATAAATGATACTATAAAGAAATTATTCAGTATGTTAATCCTTTCATACTCGATTTTTTTCTGGAAAAAGGAAAATCATCCTTTACGCTGTAATGCTCTTGGCGAGTTATTAATGATTTTATTTGCAAAATTTAAACAGAAATATGTACCTGTTTTCGAAATATACATTTTACAACTGATTTCTTTTCATGGATTAAAATAACTAATTTTGAAACTTTCACTGTTGAAATAAATAAACTGATAATTCACGGAGCCTTGAGCAGCCGCTGGTGAAGTATCAGTGCAGCAGCAGTGCAGTAGCGAGTCGTGTATGTAGCTTTCATATTTGTTTTGTAGTTTGATTCTTAATTTCTTTCCGAGTGTTTGTGCGCTTGCATATTTAATTACATAAAATCCTAGTGTATTCTCGCATTTGAGAGGAGTAATATTGCTTAATGATAGCTGCAGAGTATAAATTTGTGGAGTCGTTAGTCAGTTGTTTGTTTTGGACAGCCAGTGCGCTTTTGACACAGCTCAGTGGGCCTTGAGCACCCGCTGGTGAAGTATCTGTGCAGTAGCGAGTCTCATATTTAGCTTTCATAAATGTTTTGCAGTTTGATTCTTAATATCTTTCCGAGTGTTTGTGCGCTTGCATATTTAATTACGTAAAATCCTTACATATTCTCGTATTTGAGGGAAGTAATATTGCTTATTGATAGCTGTAGAGTATAAATTCGTAGAGTTGTTAGATATTAGCAGTAGGATGGATAGGGTGTGTGCGTGCTGTGTGCAGGCACAGGAGGAACTGGTCATGGTGTGTGAGCAGCTGAGCATGCTGTTGGCCACGGTCAGCTGCCTTCAGGCTGCTGCCTCGAGGTGCAGTGACGGCGGAGGGTCTGGCGCCTCGCTTGAGACACCCCAGGTGTCGCTTGCTGTGTCTGCTGACTCAGCCGCTGAGGCACCTTCTAGTGTACCCAGCGTGTTTGGGCCGCCCTCACCTCAGGGTGAGTGGCGGACTGCAACGCGTTCACGTCGCTCAAGGCGGACATCGAATGTGGAAGCTGTCCGGCTGGCCTCGCCCGTTCATCCTGTCAGTGGGCAGGTGGCCATTCCTTCAGCAGGGCTCGAGCAGGCACACGGGGGCAGAGGCTTGCTGGTTATTGGGAGCTCTAACGTTAGGCGGGTGATGGAGCCCCTTAGGGAAATAGCGTACAGGGCTGGAAAGAAATTTAACGTGCACTCGGTTTGTCTGCCAGGGGGCCTCATTCGATATGTGGAGGCAACCTTGTCTGCGGCTATTGAGCGTACGTGGTGCAGTAGTCTGCAAGTAGTTGCTCACGTCGGCACCAATGATGCCTGTCGTTTGGGTTCTGAGGCGATCCTCAGTTCGTACGGGCAGCTGGCAGATTTGGTGAAGACCGCTGGCCTCGCTCGCGGGGTGCAAACAGAGCTCTCTATTTGCAGCATCGTTCCCAGAGTGGATCGGGGTCCTTTGGTTTGGAACTGAGTGGAGGGTCTCAACCAGAGGCTTCGTCGACTCTGTGGCAGTCTTGGCTCCAGATTTCTATAGACTTGCGCTATTGGGTGGGGAATTGTAGGACGCCCCTAGATAAGTCAGGGGTGCACTACACAAAGGAAGCGGCTACTCGGGTAGCAGAGTACTTGTGGCGTCCACATAGGGGATTTTTAGGCTAGGCAGTAGTGCGAGGTGTCCTGATGAACACTCACCAGTCGACGTGCAGGAAGGGAAATCAGGACGTGCTCAGTATAAAGACACTTCAGCTATCAAGATATTAGCAGTAAATTTTCAGAGTGTTCGGAATAAAGTTCATGAATTTACTGACCTCCAGGAAGCGTGTGGCGCGCAAATTATTCTCGGGACTGAGATCTGGCTGAACGCTGAGATAGGAAGTGCTGAAATATTTAGTGAGGGTTGGCACGTGTATCGGAAAGACTGATTAGACACTGTAGGAGGTGGTGTCTTCATTGCAGTTGACAAAAATATTGTGTCTACTGAGGTTGAAGTAGAGTGTGATTGTGAAGTTATCTGGACACGTTTAACAAGGCTAGGGGAAATAAAGTTAATTGTGGGGTGTTATTACCGGACACCAGGTTCCACTGTGACAGTTCTAGAATCATTCAAAGGGACACTACATTCTGTATTGCAGGAGTACCCGGATCGAGATATATTAGTTGGAGGCGACTTCAACCTACCTAGTATAGACTGGGATGTCTATGGATTCATTACAGGTGGTACCGATGAGCCGTCATGTGAATTACTTTTGAACACATTATCTGAAAACTGTCTTGAGCAGCTAGATCGACAGCCAATGCGTAATGGAAATATTTTAGATCTGGTAGCCACGAACAGACCAGACCTCATCGACGGTGTCAGTGTTGAGACAGGGATTAGTGATCATGATTTTGTCATTATGACTATGTTTACGAAAGTTAAAAAGTCGGTCAAGAAGGCTACGAGAGTATTCTTACTAGAAAGAGCAGATAAGCAGTTGTTAGCATCTCACTTAGTAAATGAATCGACTTCATTTACTTCCGGTACGATGGACGTGGAAGAATTATGGGCAAATTTTAAACACATTATAAATCACATATTGGACAAGTATGTGCCAAAAAAGTGGGTTACGCACAGAAAAGATCAACCGTGGTTTAACAGCACAATTCGGAGAATGCTCAGGAAGCAAAGGTAGTTGCACTTGTGGTACAAGAAAGATCGGGAGAATGACGACAGGCAAAAGTTAGTAGAGATTCGTGCTGCTGTAAAAAGAGCGATGCGCGAAGCATACAACCACTACCACCGTCATACATTAGCTATGGATCTTGCTGAAAACCCAAGGAAATTCTGGTCTTATGTAAAATCGGTAAGCGGGTCGAAGGCTTCCATCCAGTCACTCACTGATCAGTCTGGCCTGGCAGTGGAAGTCACCAAAACGAAAACTGAAATTTTAAGTTTAGCATTTGAGAAATCTTTCACGTAGGAGGATCGTAGAAACATACCGCCGTTTGAGTCTCGTACAGATTCCCATACGGAGGACATAGGGGTTGTGAAGGAGCTGAATGGGTTGAAAATAAATAAATCGCCAGGTCCTGATGGGATTCCAATTCGGTTTTACAGAGAGTACTCTAATGCATTGGCTCCTTACTTAGCTTGAATTTATCGTGAATCTCTTGCCCCACGTAAAGTCCCGAGCAACTGGAAAAAAGCGCATGTGACGCCTGTATGTAAGAAGGGCACAAGGACGGATCCTCAAAATTACAGACCAATATCCTTAACATCAGTTAGTTGCAGGATTCTCGAACATATTCTCAGTTTCTAATATAATGAATTTCCTTGAGTCAGAGAAGTTGCTGTCCATGCATCAGCACGGCTTTAGAAAGCATCGCTCCTGCGAAACGCAACTCGCCCTTTTTTCACATGATATCTTGCAAACCATGGATGAAGGGTGTCAGACGGATGCCATATTCCTTGACTTTGACTCGGTGCCCCACTGCCGACTCCTAATTAAGGTACAAGCATATGGGATTGGTTCCCAAGTATGTGAGTGGCTCGAAGACTTCTTAAGTAATAGAACCCAGAACTTTGTCCTCGACGGAGAGTTTTCATCGGAGGTGAGGGTATCATCTGGACTGCCCCAGGGAAGTGTGATAGGTTCGCTGTTGTTTTCTATCTACATAAATGATCTTTTGGATAGGGTGGATAGCAATGTGCAGCTGTTTGCTGATGATGCTGTGGTGTATGGGAAGGTGTCGTTGAGTGACTGTAGGAGGATACAAGATGACTGGTCAGGATTTGTGACTGCTGTAAAGAATGGTAGCTAACTCTAAATATAGATAAATGTAAATTAATGCAGATGAATAGGAAAAAGAATCCTGTAATACCTGAATACTCCGTTAGTAGTGTAGCGCTTGACACAGTCACGTCGATTAAATATTTGGGCATAGCATTGCAGAGCGATATGAAGTGGGACAAGCATGTAATGGCAGTTGTGGGGAAGGCGGATAGTCGTCTTCGGTTCATTGGTAGAATTTTGGGAAGATGTGGTTCATCTGTAAAGGAGACCGTTTATAAAACACTAATACGGCCTATTCTTGAGTACTGCTTGAGCATTTGGGATCCCTATCAGGTCGGATTGAGGGAGGACTTTGAAGCAATTCAGAGGCGGGCTGCTAGATTTGTTACTGGTAGGTTTGATCATCTCGCGAGTGTTATGAAACTGCTACAGGAACTTGGGTGGGAGTCTCTAGAGGAAAGGAGGCGTTCTTTTCGTGAATCGCTACTGAGGAAATTTAGAGAACCAGCATTTGAGGCTGACTGCAGTACAATTTTACTGCCGCCAACTTACCACAAAGATAAGATAAGAGAGATTAGGGGTCGTACAGAGGCATAGGCAGTCATTTTTCCCTCGTTCTGTTTGGGAGTGGAACAGGGAGAGAAGATGCTAGTTGTGGTACGAGGTACCCCCCGCCATGCACCGTATGGTGGATTGCAGAGTATGTATGTAGATGTAGATGTACCACACAAAATAAGAATAATAATACTCAGTTATACAGTGGAATATAACTAACCAACTGCTTCCATGTATTCTGGCAATTACAAGCTGGTGCACATTGCTGCTTTGACTTGTCACTATTTGTATAGTGTTGCCCAACAGTTGGCAGCACTTGTGCATGATGAAAAGACTGAACATTCACAAATGTGTACATGAGGTTTCCATTGGGTAACAATATTTCTGTTGCCGCTATGATACAGTAAAGATTAATGTACATGTTTGTATTAAATGGATCTGAAAGGGTTAATGGATACAAGAATGTAATTGGAATGGGAGACTGATATTTGATACTTGGAAAAGGGAGAGAAGGGAAAGCAGTAGGAGAATATGTACTGGAGGAAATGGATATGGGGAGCAGCCATCTGATAGAATTTCACCCAATGTGCATTGATAAGATTTCGACTCTGATCATAATTTATTGGTTGTGAAAATGCAGATTAACTCTGGGTGAAGAAGGATAGTATATTACGTAGATGAGACCAGGATAAATTGAAACAACCAGATTTTGTTGAAAGTCTCAGGGGAAGCATTGTACAATAGCTGACTGAAATAGGTAAATGGAACACAATAGAAGATGTATGTATAGCTTTGAGATATGATACAGAAAAGTCAGCAGAGTAACAAGTTGGTAGTATTTTTAGATTTTGAAAAAAAAAATTATATTGATGATGCGAAGACACTATTTGAAATTCTGAAATTATTGATGATAAAATACAATGAGTGAACGCCTATCTGCAACGTACATGGCAGCCTGACTGCATCTGCAGGAGTTGAAGGACATGAAATGGAGGCAGTAGTTGAGAAGGTAGTGAGACAAGATTGCAGTCTGTACCCAATGTTATATGTTATCCTTTGAATACACAGATCAAACAGCAAATGAACCTAACAATTTGGAAAAGGACTGAAAGTTCAGAGAGATAAAATAAAAACTTTAAGGTTTGTTGGTGACACTATAATTCTATCAATGATGGCAATGGATATAGATCAGGTGAGTGGATCAGATAATTTCTGAAAACAGGTTATAATATAAACATCAACAAATTTAAAATAGGTAAATGAGTGCAGTCAAATTAATTCAGCTAATTTTGAGAGAATTAGATTATGAAATGAGACAGTAATTCATTAAATGAGTTTTGCTATTTGGACAGCAAAATAATGATGGCAGAAGTGAAGAGGATATAAAATTCAGGCTAGAAATAGTAAGATAAGTGTTTCTGAAAAAGAGAAATTTGTTAATATTAAATGTAAACTGAGGTATTACAAAATCTTTTTTGAAAGTATTTGTATGGAGTGTAGCCTTATACTGAAGTGGAATATGTGGGATAAACAGTATAAACAAGAGGAGAATAAACGGTTTTGAAATATGGTGTTACAGAAGAATGCTGAAGATTAGATGGTTAGACTGGGTAGTGATAAAAATGCACCCCATCAAGTTCTGGAGAAAAGAACTTTATGGCAAAATTTGATGAAAAATGAGATAAGTTAGCAAGACATATCATGAGACGTCAACGATGTATTTAATTTGGTAATGGAGGGAAACATTGGAGATAAAAATTGTTGAGGTTGAACATTCTTCATTCTTGATTACAATAATCAGGTAGAAATGGGATGCGTGCTGAAGTAGTTATGCAGTGATGAAGAGACTTGCATGGAATAAACTAACTTGGGAAGCTGTATCAAACCAGTCTTTGGACTGAAGACTACAACCATAACGATATAACCGCCCAAGCCAAAGGTCTTGCTT
This sequence comes from Schistocerca piceifrons, assembly GCF_021461385.2. NCBI lineage: Eukaryota > Metazoa > Arthropoda > Insecta > Orthoptera > Acrididae > Schistocerca > Schistocerca piceifrons. The sequence continues at coordinate 8,511,886 of NC_060149.1, forward strand.
ATATGTCAAATGCTACTATTTTTCTATAATCTCTCTGCTGTAATGTAAATATTCAGCTCATTTAGATAATATGGTTGTATTAACTTCACACACAAAAATAAGTATGCACCTAAAGTGTAAATCACTTAAATGAGTTAACAGTTCAGAAATTCCATACACAGTCCAAGTACAATGCCAGGCAAAATACAGTAGTGCAGATTCAAGTTAAAATGAGAACACACTATAACACAATGAGGCTGAGTGTACACCACTCTAGGATTATATCAGGTAGATTTCTTGTCAGTATCTTGAGCTGGTACTGTCCATTGCCTGCGAGCATTGTTCCCAAAACGGTGCTGCGTCCAGTATTTGATCCTACTGCCACCTGGCAACTGGACCTGTGCCACTGGGCACCAGCACTAACAAGTTGAATCATGTTGGTAGCAGCTGCGTAGGTGCCAGTATGATACGAGTGGTAACAGTGTTACCACAGTTATCTTGGTAACTTCAGAGTGTCAGAGAATTCATTTTCATCTTCACTTGTAATGCATTCAGAGTCCATTTTCTTTGTAGACAAATCATCATATTGATGGCTTATTTAAGAAGCAAAAATTAAGAAAAACATGCTTAGTCTTTTATCTAAATGCAGAAGAGATAAATTTACAAGATGGTACAAATGCAATGGGGAAAAATTGAATGCAATAAACAGCTTCAAAAGAAAGTTTATTTGTATTGTGCAGTGGAAGGCTTTGTTATGGTATGACTCTGGAAATACTATTTTGACCTCATATTATCTAGTTACAGTTTTGGCAAGAAAAGATTACATATCTTGGTACTGGGTGGAGACAAAGATAGATAATATAATTATAAAGTCCCATGTTCTCCCTCATACATGCCCAGTCTGGACAGACTGAATAGTGTGCCATCCTCGACCAATGACATGACTTGTACGTGGTATGGGTGAATGTGGGATCAGCACACTGCTCTCCCAGGTGTTGTTGGGTCTGCTGATCTTGGAGCCACCGCTTCTCATACAAGTACCTCCTCAGCTGACATCACGAGACTGAGTGGACTCTGTTCCAGTCCTCCCACTAACAGAAAGATCCCTGGCAGTACTAGGTATTGAACCCAGGTCCACCAAATGACAAACAGCTGTGTTGACTACTCAGCTACAGAGGCAGACAAAAAGAAAGAAGGGAATATGAAGTATCTGCACTAGCAGAATAAAAATGCGGAAAACACAAGTTCAGAAACAGTTTATTGGACTCACCAAAATGAAACAATAATACAATCTCCAAAAGGACAGCCAAGTTGATCCCAACTGTGGATTGACACAAATATAAAATAACAAATAATAATAATAGAAAAGATCTGACTCTTTGTGGGGAGCGAACACAACAAACAATTCTACAGTGTCAAGATGTTTGTCGACTATACCAAGTCCATCTACAAGAGATCAGCCAGCTAGAAGAGGCATCTGGCCAGCTAGAAGAGACATTTGGCCTCGGCTGCTGAGGCAGCAGCTCTGTATCCTTCCAGCAGAACTGCCTTTTGCCAGCAGTGCACCACCTTATAAAGCCCGTTGGCAGATGGATGTGCAGAAACTATTTCCGACCATGTGCCTGGCATATCAGAGTAGTTCCTGGGCTAGCTACGACCTCTGGTGAAGCTGTTCTGCAGGCTCCACAAATGGATAGCAGTTCCTAATGGCCGTTGGTGGAGACCTGGTGTTGTGTTGTGTTGTGGCCACTAGTAAGTATTTGTTTTGACAAGGCAGATGGTGTAGGTTTTCCTGGTGAATATATGCCCTGTGATGCAGGCATCCCATGTCGGTTGGACATGAAGTGGGATGCCAATGCAGTAGGTGCTACGATGTATGAAGTGGACAGCCACAGCAGAATTAAAATTCATTTGTAATTTCTTTGGATCATGCGGCCCAAAATAATTTGTGACATTTTTTAACATGATGTAGTGTAAGCACATGAAACACAAATCAGATTATATTGTTTCTTGTCTAGAAATTTTGATCTTAAAAATACACATCGATCTTCTCAATTTAGAATGTGAAAAGTCAATGAAATCTTGAGAAAAACCGAGCAACACAAGGGCTGATGTCAACAGAACAGTGCTTTACAAGGTCTGGTCCTATTGAAGCTAATACACCAATAATTTCTTTTGACCTATTGATTAAATTATCGAACCCATTATAGGGGGACTTCCAGATTAACATGGACTCCTTAGGAGAGTCTGACTTGGCATTTGTAACATTACTGAATCACTGCTATACATTAAAGAAGTATCTTTAGATTTGTGTTCTGACAATATAAGCAGTTTCATAGTATTAGCATATTAGCATCTAGAAATATGAAAGAAACTAAAGTCAATCATGAAACGGTTTTGAGGCACTTAAATAAGACTGTATAGGAACAGTTCAATTCCATATTATTTGACAGTGATTTGAAATTACATCTGCAAAAAATAGCTGAAAGAGAAAGGATTTTCACAATTTTTTAAGCCACTCATTTTTCCTCTCCAGTGTATATATCTTACATGTGTTGACTGGACGTTCTCCACTTTCCTCTGCCCTTAGCCTCTTCCTCCATGTCTTTTCTCTGAAGTTTTTCCTTTGATCACTCTTCGTTGCAGGCAGTATGTCCCAGCTAAGTTGTCCTTGTCATTTATTTATACATGTTCTATAGATCTGGTATACAAAAGAATTGCATGGATATGTAACGAGTCACAATATAAATTAACACAGTAGCTTACTTGTATATGCTAACAAATGTAAATTGCAATTAGTGTATAAGAAACAAAATATGTTAATAGTTACAGGCTTAAGCACTTTCCATGGTAAAACAGTGGTATAAAATGATAAAATAATAAATTACAATTTTCCATATTACAAACTATACATTAGCAGGAATTTGATAGTGCCAATTGTCTGAACACGAATTTCCATCCTGGTGTAAGATGTATTAAGTTACAAAGTAGCAATAGCAAATATACAAGTAAAGTATTACATCTAAGTTACAATGTTACACTAAAGAATTGATTAAGAGAGTAAAAAGCTTTTTCCAGAAGATATTCCTTCAATTTACTCTTAAATTTTGGCGTTTCACTGGTAAGATTTTTTGTGTCAGATGGGAGTGCATTAAACACCTTTATGCTTGAGTAGTATATTCTCTTTTGTATCAGACTCAAGTTTTTTCTGTCAACATAAAAGTCATGTTTTGTTCTTGTGTCACAGACATGATAAGAAGTATTGGTTTTGTACATGTGTAGGTTCTTAGCCTAAAAGCATATAAGGGATAAGATATATTGTGAGGTCATTGTTAATATCTTGTGTGTTTTAAAAAGATTTCTGCATGATTGATTCCTGTTAACTCCACTTACAATTCGAATTGCTCTTTTCTGAGTTACAAATACTTTATTTGCCATTGGTTGGTTACCCCAGAATATTAAGCCATAGGATAACAATGAATGGAAATAGCCAAAATAAGCATCCTTAACAGCATCAGTATTAGCAGTTGTTGCTATAATACGTAGAGCATAAGTTACTGAAGCAAATCTTTTTCTCAAGTCCAAAATATGACAAGACCAATTTAATTTATTGTCAATGTGGAGGCCTAAAAATTTTGTTGAATATACTTGATGTATATCTTGATCATTACAGCTTAGACTTGTGTCATCCTGAACTTTGTGAGACCCATGGAAATGTATGAACTGGATTTTATTTAGATTTAATGTTAGGCCGTTGCATCTGAACCACTTATGGAGGTCATGGAACACCAAGTTGGCAGATGATGCAATATCATTTTGAGGTGTTTTTTCAATTACAAGGGATGTATCATCTGCAAAAAGAGTAAATTTGATGGTAGCCTTAGAACAGTGAGGAAGGTCATTAATAAAAATAAGAAAGAGCAAAGGGCCAAGCACCAAACATTGCGGCATGCCTACACTAACTGTTCCCCAGCCAGTGGAAGCTATTGAGCTATCTTCATGATTCATCAATACCCTCTGCTTTCTGTCAGTCAGGTATGATCTGAGCCACATTCCCACTGTGTCAGTTAAACCATAATAGGCTGCTTTTGAAAGGAGGATTTCATGACTCACACAGTCAAAGCCTTTGGTTAAGTCGCAAAAAATACCAACTGAAGCCAATTTATTGTTCAGTGCTACTGGAACATTATTAGTAAAGGAGAATATGGCATCATCAGTTGACAGGTCTGATTGGAAACCAAATTGGCATTGACTAAGAGCCTTGTGGAAATTCAGGTGTTCTACAATTCTCCTATGCATCAGTTTCTCGTGAACTTTGGAGAAGCATATTAAAAGGGATATAGGGCGGTAGTTAGAAGCATCAGTTTTTTCACCCTTCTTGAACAGTTGTTTCACATCGGCATGCTTCATTCTATCCGGGACAATATCTTGTCGAAGGGATTCATTAAATATATGGCAAAGTATTACACAAATGGCATTATGACAATGTTTAAGTACCTTAGTGGAGATACTATCAAAGCCAGATGACATTTTGGTTTGCATTTTAGTGATGATCCTTTTCACTTCACTGACTGTAACTGGGGCTATGAGCATTTGATTAATTTTGCACAGACCAGATCCTTTCAGAAGGTCCATATCCCCATTGACTGAACTCTTTTTCTTCCCACTTCTGTTCTTGCAAGTCATTATGGGTTCAGAATTTGACACATTATAGTAATGCAAGAAAAATGTTGTTCTTGAAGTAAGATGAAGCTTTTTGAATGGGGTTGAAGTGAGGACTGGCACATGCAAGATCTTCTCATACTGCCCCAAGTGTGTGTTTGGTTGGGGAGGGGGAACATGGTTCAAAAATTATTCATGATTGGCAACCCCTCAAAAATGGAGAGAACTTGGTATCTCCACTTGCAGTATTGAACTTGCAATATCAGATTACTTATTGTTTCAGTCTCTATTGAACTTTTGTGATGTTGTAAATTTGATTTTAAAATAGTCCTGTAAAAAGTGTTTTCATGGTTTTTCACTCAGAAATCACAGTAGTTCTACAGCAGCTGAATTACGTTTTCATCATAATAATGGCAAAAGTTTTTAAAAAAAGGCACATATTTCAGTTGATAAATTTCATTTAAAATAAAAACTCTCTCACTTTTGCATTAAAGTATCAAAAAATTTTCTCCCAACCCTCTCACTTGGGCTCCAGTCTCAGAACAGAGCAAAGTTCAGCAGTGGCAACAGCAGTTTATTGTTTGTGTACAGTTAGTTTAATGGACTTCTTACATCCTTCTGAGTATAAGTCAACAGTGGATGTTTATTTATCTGCTTTTTGTGGTGTTACTCATTTTGTTGTAAGAGTTTGCACATTTTTTGGCCATTTGTGCTGAGTGAGTTCAACTTCTTGGGTTAGTGTTACATTAGCTGAGGTACAGGAAAAGAATGATTAAACATTTATGTGTATTGCATCTGTTATATATGAATGCAAGGGGAATTGTCTACTGTCCATAATTAACTGGAATCTGTGTTGCCACAGTTGACAACCTTCAGGTTGCTGGCCTTGGCTGTAGTGGCATCTGAGATAGCTTCTTTGGTACCTCTGGAGCCTATAGCATCACTTGAGATCTCTGATGGCACTGCAGCTTCTGATTCACATGTCATGACCTGTCAACACTTACCTTTTGGTGACTAGTGACAGAATAGTGAATCTCTGGGCAGAAGGCAAAAGTGGGTACCAACTATACTGCTGTCCCTTTATGTCTTAAAAGCAGGTTTGAGGTATTACGTATTTGTGTGAGTACATCTGAGCCAGCACAGGATACCTCACCTACTGGAACTGTGGCTGATCTTCCTGAGAGGTCTTGGCAAATGTAGAGACTGGCATTACTTGTTACTGGGTGCTTCAGTGTTAGACAGGAGATAGAGCCCTTCAGTGAAATACCAGGCAGTTCAGGGAAGAAGGCCAGTGTCTTCTCTGTTTGATCACTGGGGGTCCCTTCCAAGATGTAGAGGAGGATCTTTCAGCAGTGATTGAGCACACTAGGTACAACTGGCTGCAAATTTTGGCTCATGTCAGCATGGATTCAGAGGCCATCTTTGGTTCCTACAGGCAGCTGGCATAGAGCAGGGAATCATTGATCACAAGGCCATTTTTGAGCCATCAGCACAAAGATTTCATCTTCATCACTAACAGCATTCAGTAGCAATGGAGAAAGTTCAAGAGCATTGTATGATACACTTTAGACTGGTATGTGGTGAGCAAATTTATGAGTAATGGAGAAGACCCAATGTGGTTCGACAACCATGTTAGAAAGTTTCTATGATAGCAGAGAGCACATCACTGCAAATTTATGCAGCCAAAGCCTCAAAGACAAACAAAAACTAAATGATACAAAAATTAATGTAATGAGAGCCATCTGTGAAACATTTAATTAAATCAGAAGTAAAATACTGTCTACTGACCTGACAGAAATCCTAAGAAGTTTTGGTCTGATGTTAAATCAGAACTAGATTGAAGCCATCTGTCAAGACACTGTGACTATAATGGCATTGAAATAGAGAATGACATAGAAAAGACAGGAATGCTAAATGCCTTTTTCCAAAACTGTTTCACAGAGGAAAATAGCACTGTGGCATCCCCTTTAATTCATCACACAAACAACAATATGGCTGTTATTGAAATAACCAAATAAGTGGCCATGGGATAGAAAAGCAACTGAAACTGCACAACAGAGAGAAGGTCACAAAATCTAATGGGATTCCAGTATGGTTCTATCTAGAGTATGCTAAAGAACTTGCATCTCTTCAAGCAGTTGTGTACCTTGGGTCTTTGGAGAGGCAAAGTGTTCCCGATGATTGGGAAAAAGGACAGGTAATTTCTGTTTCCAGGAAGGGTTGTCAAACAGACGCCTAAAGCCATAGGCCTGTATCTGTGTATCATTTGCAAAAAAATTGGAACATGTGTTATTCCCACATATTATGTCATTTCTGGAGACCAAAAATCACCTGTATGGGAATCAAAGTGGGTTCCAGAAACAACAGTCATATGAAACCCAGCTTGCTCTCTTCATCCTTGAGACCTAGAATGCAGTAGGTACTGGTGCCCAGGTAGCTGCTGTGTTCCTTGACTTCTGTTAAGCATCTAGTACAGTTCTGCACTGCCACCCAATGAACAATATATGAGTGTACAGAATATCTGACCAACTGTGTGAATGGACTGAACAGTTTCCAGCAAACAGAACTTGGCAAGTCATTATCAATGAGGAAAAGTTTTCAGATGTAAAAGTGACCTGGAGCATACCCCAAGGAAGAGTTATAGGTCCATTAGAAAATTGTAGCAAAATGTGGGAAGACCCGCAGAGGATCAGTGCTTGGTACGGGTTTGGTAATTGGCAGTTAACATAAACAAATGTAGCATATTGTACATACATAGAGAGGAGGACCCATTATTGTATGATTGCAATATTGAAAAACAATCAGTGGAAGCAGTTACTTCCATAAAATGTGTAGGAGTTTGTGTATGGAGTGATTTAAAGAGGAACAACCACATAAAAGTAATCATAGGAAAGGTAGATGCCGAACTGAGATTAATTGGAAGGGTCCCCAGAAAATGCAGACCCTCAACAATAGAGGTGGCCTGCAAAACTTTCTTTTGACCAGTACTTGAACATTGCTCATCAGCATGGCATCCAAACCAAATAGGATTGACAGAGGAAATAGAGAAGTTCCGAAGAAGAGCAGCACATTTCATTAAAGGTTCACTTATTAAGAACGATAGTGTCACAGAGATAATCAACCAACTCCAGTTAGTGTGATCTAGACAGTTTGTATCATGCTGTGGTTTACTGTTCAAATTCCAAGAGTGTACATTCCTAGAATAGTCAACAATATAGTGCTTCCTCCCATATGTTTCTCACAAATTGACCACAAAGAGAAAATTAGAGAAATACGAGTCCACACTGAGTCTTAGCAGCCATTGTTCTTCTAGTGAATCCACAGGCTCAAATGCTGCCATCATCTCCTTCACCAGTCCTCATGCCACAGGCCCATGCAAAGCCCATCTCCAGTCATCTCTTCCTTGCTTGCTTTGCTACTGACATCCATTCATTCCATGAATTCACCCTCTCCATCCAATGGCGGCATCGCCCCACTCTCTTCTGACTCCACAGACCACAACTTGTTCCCTGCTGACTGGTTGCCTTCAGTTCACCTTCCTCTCTCCCTGTTTCTGGTGCTCAGCCCACATCCAATTGCACCCGAGTTAAGGTGGGGGAGTGCTAGAGTCAGTAGTGCTGGAGCTTAGTGTGCCTCCATTTCTGCACTGTACTCAGCCCAGCTGCCCCACTGGCCATCAGATCCTCTGAATGTGGGTGCTGATGTGGACATTGCTTTTTGGGATGCTGCTGCTGTAAATTGTAGTTGAAGCACCTGAGTAACATCTTGGAACAACTGCTGGGTCTACCGAACTCGTAACTGTAAAAGCTGAATTTGTGACTTTGGGTGCTGTATTAGCTGTGAGGACTGGTGAATGCAAGAGACATGCTATGACTACTGACAACCCAGAAGGAGGCAATTAGTGAAACAACATCCACAGTTCCCTAGAATGGGTAGCACGCATACAATGCCAATGAAGGTCTCAAGCTCCCATAAGTACCAACAATAACAGTTTGCAATCTGATTGTGTGGTGGGAACCAACTGAAAACACCATGTGGAGAGCACATGAATGTGGTGAGTGGAGGGAGATGATACAGACTTCAAAATAACCCACAAATTACCTTTTTTGTTCTTACTGTTCCATGGGGACATTATTTAATAGAAAAATTGTGTGTTACTATTGGAATCATGAATACTAATAGGAAACAACAAAAAAACTTGTAAATCGTTTCCCAATGCAACTTTCATACCAGTTGACAGCTCTAAGAGAAAGCACTTTACAAAAGATGGTCAGCACTGAAATAGCAGGGGTAAAGATGCCATGCATGCTGGAATAGTGAAAGCTGTTGTATCAACAAATAAAATAAACAATATCTCAGTTCGCCTGGCAGCAGTGACAAGTATTGAAGATCCAACCATATCTGAGTAAACAACAGATTACTCAACAGCAACACTACCTCAAACATCAGGTGCTGCAACAGTGGACTCTCAAAATGCAGCAGTCAAACCTGCAACTTCTGTGCCCCTGCATTCACCAGCAGCAGTGGTAGAAATTTCATGTACTGTTGACTTTCCATCAGCGACTCAAGACACTTCATCAGTCTGAGTCCCTCCACAATCTACAGAATTACAAGACCCTATTCCACCTGATGAGGTAAGCAGAAGAATCCCAAGAACCAGGAAATGCACAAGTCTACAAGAGTTTTGGCACCCAGCCTCAGTTCCAGGACTAACTTAAGTCAAAAATCTGTAGGTACATTGCCTGTAATCACTAATTTCAATTTACAACAAAACAATGACATCAGAACAAAGAGTTTAGGAAATGACAAACTTCGTATTTTTCATTAGAATATAATAGGTCTAAGCCCGTGTGAGGTTGATAGATCCTCCATCAGGCGCCTCCCCAGGTGGGGGATAGGGGAAAGCCTCCCAGATATGGGTGCCACCGAGGAAATCAAATACTCGGGGCGGACCAAAACTATCACATCCTCGAGGATAAGTACCCGGAGTAAAAACCGGCGAAACGAAGAAAACTAACACAAAAGCCCAGACACGTCTGTGTGGTAACCACCGGTACTCTGGCCAGCGTCTGTCACCAATGGTGCGGCTGATACGAGCTCCAGGAACTGAAAATCCCTGGTTCTACCAAACTGGCGCAAGCCAGACGAATTACAAGCATAATGGCAAGTACACCTAAAAACAACATTACCCCAGGTGGACGATCCACCCGTCGCAAGACGGCAACCAGGCACTCGGATTCTGGGGGACCTGGAGATGTACTAAAGGGCGAGTCGGAGCGCTCTGGCAAACTACCCAAGAAAACACACACATGCTTTGGCACCTTCAACATACAGACACTAATACAAACGGGAAAATTACACAATCTAACAACGGAACTCACCAGTCAAAAGATCTCGATCCTAGCGCTACAAGAAACAAGATACACGGATTCAGACACAATAGACTACGGAAACTACAGATTCTTCAAGAGTGGAACCAACAGGAAAATCGGCAAAGGAGGAGCACTCCTCGGCATGGCCTTCGCAGTAAACAAAAACATCCTAGACTCAGTAAAAGAAGTCAACGCGATCAACAACAGGCTCATGACCATGCGAATCAAACACGCCAACAAGAACTACACCCTCATCAACGTACATGCCCCCACGAACGCAGACAACAAGGACAAACCAGAAGAAACAGACAAATTCTGGGACAAACTCGAAACCACCCTGGCAAAAATACCCCAAGACAACGCGAAAATTCTACTAGGCGATTTCAACGCACAGATCGGCAGAGAAAAACGCTACAGAAAAACAGTAGGAAATTTCCCTGCACACAAATTCACCAACAAAAACGGCACCAGACTGATCGAACTCTGCCAGCAAAACAACCTCAAAATCATGTCAACCTCCCTGATGAAAAAGCCCAAGAAACAAAAGACGTGGCGATCACCAGTCCACTCACTAGGCGAATTCCAGATAGATCACGTGGCAATCTCCTATGAATACCAGAAAGAAATCCACGACGTCCAAGTGAGAAAAGGCGCCAACATAGATTCGGACCACTACCTAACAAGAATCAAAATCAAACTCACACCAAGAAGACAACACAAAAAGAAATTGACCTCACCGAAATTTGATACAAGAAAGATCAGAGAATCGAACATCACAGAACACTGGGAAAAACAAGAGGCGAAAGATTGGACCAGCTTTAAACAAAAAATTGTGAACACAGCCAAAGAACTGATCCCGCTGACTAGAAAACCCAGGCACCCTTGGTGGAACTCTACCTGCGAAATCGCCCTACAAAATCGAAGAACAGCTTTCACAAACTACAACAGCAACAAAACACAAGAAACACGGGACAACTTCTATGAAATTCGAAGACAAACATCGAAAACAATAAGACAAGAGAAACGCAAATACATCAACGATCAGCTAAACTCCATCGAAGAAGACTTCAGAAATTTCAACACACGGGATTTCTACAGGACGTTCGCCAACTAAGTCAAAGGATACTCACCACAGAACCTCTGCTTCAGAAAAGAAGACGGAAAACTGGCACTTACCAACAAAGAAAACTGTGAAGAGCTCGCGAAGTACTTTTCAAAATTACTAAATTGCCCGGAACCTAACTCAACATTCGAACCCCGAGAACCGGCCAACGCACCGGAAGACTCACCGTCACCAACAAAAGAAGAAATCCTCCACTGCATAAAGAAACTGAAAAACAACAAGGCAGCCGGTGAAGACGGAATAACGGCAGAACTGCTGAAGAACCTAGGACCAAAATCGCTAAACGAAATCACACAAATCATACAGAACACCTGGACAACCGAAATCATACCTGACGACTGGAAGACCGCACTCATTCACCCGCTACACAAGAAAGGTGACAGGACAGGCACAAACAATTATAGAGGAATTTCCCTGCTACCGGTCATCTACAAAATTCTATCAACCTGCCTTCTCACCAGAACGCAAGGACAACTGGAACCCGCCATCTCGGAATACCAAGCGGGTTTCAGACCCAACAGAGCCCGCCCCGAACAAATCTTCAACCTGAAATCAATCATAAAATCCCACATGACAAGCCCCAAAAAAATCATCTGCACTTTCGTCGATTTCAAAAAGGCTTATGACTCGATCGACAGAAAGTCCTTCATCCAAATCCTCAGAGAAAAATGCCTAGACCAAAAGACCCAAAGACTAATCGAACAGACACTAACCAATACAAAATCCAAAGTCAAATTCATGGGCGAAATCTCGGACCCCTTTGAAATCCACACTGGCCTAAGACAAGGAGATGGACTATCCCCGCTATTGTTCAACATCGTCCTGGACAAAGTAATGAGCGAATGGGAAGCTGAAGTCAGGAGACAAAACACCTGGAGACCAGTCACATTAGGAAGGAAAAGACTGGAAATCCCTTACCTAGCATTCGCAGACGACCTAGCGATACTGACCTATGACCCAACATCAGCAAAAACACAGATCGAAATCCTGAAAGAATGCGCCGAGAAAGTCGGCCTACAAATCTCTTTTGAAAAAACGCAAGTCCTAACAAGAGAAGGCGACGACATCACAACCAAGTACGGCAAAATTAAAGGGGTCACACACTTCAGATACCTAGGCGAAATCATCGAACCGACCGGAACAGAGAAACTGGCTTACGAAGACAGACAACAGAAGACACGGAAATCACTAGGCATGGTACGAAACGTCTACAACAAACAATGCATTTCCAGAAACACCAAGATCAGACACTATAACACAGTGATCAAACCCGCCGTACTGTATGCCAGCGAAACACTAGCACTCAACAGGAAAATCAAAATTGAAGAAATCAAAAAAGAAGAACGCAAAATCATGAGGAAAATTTTAGGAGGAAGACCCACACCAGATGGCTACAGACTACAGAAGAACTCAACAGTAGAAGCATATTCGAACATCGAGAACGATATGAGAAAAAGGCGCCTTAAATTCTACGGACATTTAGATAGACTCCCTGAAACAAGACTCACCAAGAAAATTCTAGAACACATCAAGACACTTAAAGTCTCGACACCCTGGATGGAAGGAGTCCGAAAAGACCTACAAGCAATTGGCACCACAACCACCACAGACAGAAGCACCTTCCGAAAACACATATACAATTGGGAAGTAAAGTCAGAAGCGCTAAAACAGCGGACCAAACAAGAATGGTCTGAGGAGAGAAAAGAGGCCCTCTCCAAGAGAATGAAGGAGTACTGGAAGGACAAGAAGAACAAGCCTTCAAAGTCATAAGCTTAACGATTTCCTTTTGGGGAAAATTCGCCAACAACAACAACATAATAGGTCTAAGAAAAAAAAATGGACCAGTTGGGCATTAATGTCAATGATGCAATAAACAATGCTCATATGTTATGTTTAACAGAACATCATTTGACAGAAAAAATTTAAATGGTGCAACTATATAATTACAACCTAGCAGCTCATTATACAAGAAATACAATGGATAGTGGTGGAGTAATAATGTATGTTAAAAATAATATAGTGTACAGGTCTGTAGATGTAAAAAAATTATTGTGTTGATCAACATTTTTAGGCTTGTTGCATAGAACTCCACATTAATACTTTGCCTGTTTATGTGATAACTGTTTACAGAGTACCCTCATGGAAGCTTCATATCTTTCTCAAGCAAATAGAATTACTTTTAATTCGCGTGTTTTCAAAAACACAAATAATAATCATGCTTGGTGACTTTAATATAGATTTTCTTACCTGTAATAATTATAGAACATATATTGACAATGTAATGAGCTCTTTTAATCTGAGGGCAGTTCTTGACTTTCCCACAAGAGTGACTAAGAACTGCACAAGTCTGATTGACAGTATTTTTGTAGACAATAACAGAATTGATAATATTTATATAACACAAATCTTAAATGGCCATTCTGATCATGATGGGCAGTTTTTAAAAGTGCATGATGTAAGCCTAGCCAAAAAGAGTAGTTTTACATATCAAGCTAAGGATGTCAATTACAAATTTAACAAATTACTGAATGAATTCATTACCATTTTTGAACTGTATTTCCCAAAAGAATTTTTAAAAAAGCACCAATCTGAGTGAGTACAGGAGACTTTGACTCACTAAGAGAATCAAAACATCCTGTAAAACAAAGAGAATGCTTTATGTTTCACTCAGAAATTATAACAAACCTCAGGATAGGAAGCACTACAAATTATACTGTAGCAGCCTAAAGTGTGTCATTAAAAAATCAAATAACATGTTTATTAATTCTGAAATTAACAATTCAAATAAAAAGATAAAAACTATTTGGAATGTGATCAAAAGGGAGACAGGAAAAATTACAGAAAGTACAGACATTATCAAAGTGTGTCATAATGGAAGCATGGTAGATGAAGGTGATATAGTTGTCAAGATCTTGAACAACCATTTTTTGACAGTAGCAGATGAAACTGATTGTAAAGAGTCTAGAGTTGAAACCATGAGTATTCTACAAAAAGCAGTGCAGAACAAAATTAGTCAGATGCATGTACCCAATATTACAACTGAAGAGTTTGAGAAGGTAATAAGGCAAATGAAAAATAAAAATTCCATTAATGTGGATAAAATATCTGTCAACGTACTGAAGCACTGCTGCAAATTTATTCATGAAGTTCTTTGCCACACATTTAATAAGCCCATAAATCAAGGTACCGTCCCCAATAGACTCAAATATGCAACTGTGAAACCACTGTTCAAAAATGGTGATAAAGCTGATGTTTCCAATTACCTGTCAGTTTCATCATTAACAAGTCTCTCTAAAATCTTAGAGAAACTAATGTTCAACAGAATCATAGCTCATTGTAATAAAAATAAAATCCTTCATGAAAATCAGTTTGGATTCCAAAAGGGTATTTCCACTGAACACACCATTTCCTCATTTGTCAAACAACTCCTTGAATCCATAAACAATAAAATGTTACCTGTTGAAATCTTCTGTGATCTGTCTAAAGCTGACTATGTAGATCACACAACTTCATGTATGAAGGCTGAGCAGTGTGGATTAAATGGTAAAGTAAGGATGTGGCTCTAGTCACATCTAGATGACAGAAGGCAGTTCATGTACGAAGGCTGTGCAGTATGGATTAAATGGTAAAGTAAGGATGTGGCTCTAGTCATATCTAGATGACAGAAGGCAGAAGGTAGTATTGATCAATTCTGCAATGGAACCTGCCTGCTCTGACTGGCATACAGTAAACTGTAGTGCCACCAGGCTCAGTGCTTGGTTCCTTACTTTTCCTCATCTTTATCAATGATCTGCCATTCTGCATGACACAAAAAGCACACTTCACCCTGTTTGCTGATGACACAACCTTCGTGCAATCTAGAAAACACTGCAACCACTGTATTCAAAGAAGCTCTAGCTTGGATCACTTCAAATGGTCCGTTGCTCAATGTGAACAAGACTCAATTCATTCAGTTTCAAACAGCAAATAAAAAACAGGAAAATGTTGATATAAAATGTGGTGACAGAAATTTTGATAGTTGATTCTTCCAAATTCCTGTGATTTCACATGAACAACTCTCTAAACTGGTCAGTTCACATCAATGATCTATGTGAAAGACTGAATTCAGCAGCATTTACCAATCACTCGATTTCATCTGTTTGTGACTTGGAAACAATTAAGCTGCACACCCAGGATATTTCCATTCACTTATGACATATGGCATCATATTTAGGGGTAACAAGTCATGAGCAAACAGTGTGCACCTCAGTTACTCTTGCAGAAATATGGTATGTGAACAATAATCATACACTTTACAAAAGAAACAGTGAATATCATGATCATGATACAAGAAGTAAACATGATCTTCACAAAGGTGTAAAAAGTCTCAGCATGGTACAGAAAGGAGTACATTATTCAAGTATAAAGGTATACAATAAACTTCCATTTCATGTTAAAACAGTCATTGGGGATACGACTAAATTCAAAAAACAGCTGAAACTTTATCTTTCGAATAGTTCTTTCTGTTCTTTACAGGGATTTTTTGACAGTGTGTAACAATTAGTACAAAGTGTTTAATTTTAAGCATTCCTATAAGAACTGACTATGTAGCACTGGCATATCAGCTGATGACAGAATGTTTTTTATATGTATTAGAATGTATGACTTATAATTTGTTTGTGTAATCATTATTACTACTATAATCTGTGTTGTTGTTGGTTAAACACTTGAACCTCATGTATCTGTTTGTATGTGATTTGGTTTGTAAGCCTCATGATCATTTACATATGATTATTACATGTTCTACATCCTAGCGATACACTTGCATCAAGGACCTAAGGAACACAAAAATAAATAAAACAATATAAAGTATGGTGGTTGAGCACAAAGTCAACAAAAATGGAATCCCTCAGTCATGAATCCTTGTAGCCTATGGATAGAATGAGAACATCACTGCAAAATTTTTCTGTAGTTGCTAACCGAAATGGCTTGTGTGGTTTATGCACACTGCTGACAAGTGGACATGCCCAAGTAGCCATAGAACAATGGGACTTTCTACATCTTCACCTACATCCATACTCCGCAAGCCACCTAACAGTGTGTGGCAGAGGGTACTTTGAGTACCTCTATCAGTTCTCCCTTCTATTCCAGTCTCTTATTGTTCGTGGATAGAAAGATTGTCAGTATGCCTCTGTGTGAGCTCTAATCTCTCTAATTTTATCCTCGTGGTCTCTTCACAAGATGTACGTAGGAGGGAGCAATATACTGCTTGACTCCTCGGTGAAGGTATGTTCTCAAAACTTCAACAAAAGCCCGTACCGAGCTACTGAGCATCTCTCTTGCAAAGTCTTCCACTGGAGTTTATCTGTCATCTCCATAACACTTTCGCGATTACTAAATGATCCAGTAACGAAGCGCACTGCTCTCCATTGGATCATCACTATCTCTTCTATCAACCCTATCTGGTACGGATACCACACCAGTGAGCAGTATTCAGGCAGTGGGTGAACAAGTGTACTGTAACCTACTTCCCTTGTTTTCGGATTGCATTTCCTTAGGATTCTTCCAATGAATCTCAGTCTGGCATCTGCTTTACTGATAATTAATTTTATGTGGTCATTCCATTTTAAATCACTCCTAATGCCTACTCCCAGATAATTTATGAAATTAACTGCTTCCAGTTGCTGACCTGCCATATTGTAGCTAAATGATAAAGGATCTTTCTTTCTATGTATTCGCACCACATTACACTTGTCTACATTGAGATTCAATTGCCATTCCCTGCACCATGGGTCAATTTGTTGCAGATCCTCCTGCATTTCAGTACAATTTTTCATTGTTACAACCTCTCGACATACTACAGCATCATCCGCAAAAAGCCTCAGTGAAATTCCGATGTTATTCACAAGGTTATTTATGTATATTGTGAATAGCAACGGTCCTACAACACTCCCCTGTGGCACACCGGATATCACTCTTACTTTGGAAGACTTCTCTCCATTGAGAATGACATGCTGCATTCTGTTATCTAGGAACTCTTCAATCCAATCACACAATTGGTCTGATAGTCCATGTGCTCTTACTTTGTTCATTAAACGACTATGGGGAACTGTATCAAACGCCTTGCAAAAGTCAAGAAACACGGCATCTACCTGGGAACCCGTGTCTATGGCAGTCTGGGTCTCGTGTACGAATAGAGTGAGCTGGGTTTCACAAGATCGGCTTTTTTGAAACCCACGCTGATTCCTACAAAGTAGATTTCTAGTCTCCAGAAAAGTTATTATACTATAACGTAATACATGCTCCAAAATTCTGCAACTAATCGACGTTAGAGATATAGGTCCATAGTTCTGCACATCCGTTCGATGTCCCTTCTTAAAAACGGGGATGACCTGTGCCCTTGGGCAAGTTCCTTCGTGTACTCTGCATTAAATCGAACTGGTATCCCATCAGGTCCAGCAGCCTTTCCTCTTTTGAGTGATTTTAGTTGTTTTTCTATCCCTCTGTCATCTATTTCGATATATACAATTTTGTCATCTATGTGACAATCTAAAGAAGGAACTACAGTAAAGTCTTCCTCTGTGAAACAGCTTTGGAAAAAGACAATTAGTTTTTCGGCATTTAGTCTGTCATCTTCTGTTCTTTATTAATCTTCTGAACAAATACAGTAACAGTTTCTTAGGTAAGCGTTTTATTATTTACGCTAGCCATACTCAAACCAGTTGCCACGGTTAGACCTAAGAGGGTATCACTGATATAGCCAGGAAGTGTTCATATGTGGACAAAGTCTGTGATTGACTAACTCACAATGACTTGGCACTTTGGATGCAGCACGCAAAGCACCGCTCTCAGATTGGTAGGCCATGGGTGTGGCCACTGTAAAGCCTGAAGTGTATTGTGAACTCAGCAAATGGAATCCTGGTTGAGGGAAGTTTAGTGTGGTTGACATTAGGCCCAGAGATCGACAAACTGTGATTTCCCGATATTGACTGGTACAGAGTGGCAGTTTCCTATACAGCCATCCAGCAGGATACCAGGAAACAATGGTGGTGGTACTTGAGTCACAGAAGCAAGACAGTACTGATGACAGCAGGTTTGCGTGTGGTGATCATAGTGCCAGCAGGTACTGTGGTGGCTGCTGGAGATGTGGTCTTCTGCAGTTGTGTTGCTGGTGTATTGGAAGAGTAGCAGTCCATGGTACACAACTGGTAGCTGGGCCATAGTGACAGTTGAGGATATAGCGTCCCTCTTTTGTACGGATAGGCTGGTAGAGCCATCTCACTATGTGGTCAGTGGCTGTACCCAAGGGTACAGAAGGCACTATCAATGATTAAATCTTGACTGCTTATAAAATTCAGCTCTTTACTACCAAACTCATCAAATGATCTCCATTTTAAATTTTACTGTGAAGTGATCATTGACGCATAATACAATGAAAGGAGATTGGAGGGTCAGAACAACAATTTGAAATTTCTTGTTTCATTTTAGTAACTTTACTTCTTACCATATTTATACCTCCATCAGTGGTCACTTTTTTTTTTTTTTTTACTTTTTTTCAACTCAATTTCATTTCTTTTAGACTTTGCACACTTTTTTAAGTATATGCCTTAACTAGATTGTACCCTTCAGTCTCTGAAGCGTTGTCAACTCTTTGTGTAGCACAAAGCTGTTGTTGGTACCTCTACTAACAACAGTAAATTTTACAGAGTCAGAGATGTTTGTATTTTCATTCATAGAGAGATAAATGAAGATAAATTTACTAGCACTTTTTAAATATTATTTCATCACCTATGCCTTCTGCTCTTCATTTCACCACTGAGAAACAGTTTCAGATTCTAATAACTTTCCAGGACATGTCACGCCTGCATATAATCTCTCAGCACAGATTTTCCCATTTCTACCTCATTGTGTGATCTACAGCCTCTTCATGTTATCTCAGAAACATAGTAAATATGTTGCAGAGTGGAAACATAATCTTTTGTTTACTTTGAGATGATATTTTGTGTTGATATAGGGCTTGCCTTTAATGATGAAAACCTAGTCTGGTGATCAAGGGGCAAATGCATGTCATATGCAGAAATTGATAATCTCTCTTCAAATTGTATTCCTTGAAGACACACATATTTCCTCCCCAAATTAAATACGTAGTGGGTTATTCATATGTTGTACACAAAAGCATCTCCGTCTGTTAACCAAATAAGGAAATAGTGAGGTAATAAAGAAGTATATGCAGATATGATTAAAACATTGCTGATATAGTTACATCAGATTCTAAAAACATTTTCAGTTGATCTGTCATTAGCAGTAGTTATCCTACTGGGTGGAAACAAAGCTTAATTTTGACAATACACAAGGAAGATAACCCAAAATCACTTGGCGACCAGAGGGTAGTCAACATATTGCTCACAGTATGTAAAGCATTTGAAGCAAATTGATTATGAACAGCTGATGGACTACCTTAAAACTTGTAAGATGTCAATCACGGTTCTCATAACATCATAGCACATGTAATAGGATGACCGGAGCGGGTGACACGGTCGGGGTTGTACGGCGTGGCTGGGTAGAAGGAGGTGGCTGTTTTAGCAATCTTCCTCTCTATTGTCGGTTCTTCCAATACATTTTCCGGCAGCTCAGCCCCACCGCTCGTGTCGTGGTGGAGACGTGCTGATGCACGCAGCCCAGGGAATGCGACACCTCGCTCGGTCAGCGGCTGTACGGGCGGTAGGAGGTTAGCAGCACGAGGCCCGACCCGACGCGCCTCCTGCAGATGCTGCGGCCCGTGACGACGCCGGGAGTCGCCGGCGCAGCAGCGGGCAACGCCCTCCACCGGCCGGTCCTGGCGGACAGTGTCACTGCTGACGATGACGTGACAGCGACCGATCGCCCAATCGGTCGAACCGAATGCCGACGCCCACCTCTGATGCCCTTAAATTCAGCAGACTGCTGCTGAACCCACCGGTTACGCAGTGGCGTGTTTATTAGAAGGTTCTCGATGAGTTTGCTAATGCAACCATACCACACGCGGCCCGCGCCTGTGAAATTCTGCTAATGCTGCGTTCTGATGGCTGCCGCACACGTACACACATACCGACGCTCGTTACAAAACTGTGTCACCTGCATAACGCGCTGGCCAGCCTTCATCCGCCATTTGCCATGAGGCTGGCGCATCACGAACTGAAACACACTACATCAGAATTTTGCACCGTATTTCCTAAAAATAACCCCTCATCCTCTACAATTCCTCCCTCGTACGAAAAGAATTCGGCTCAGAATTCAACCGAAAAGTCAAAACAACTACAGTTCACTTCAGAAACATCACCACAAAATGCGATTGATTCACTATTTACACTGTGTTCATTCATTTCTATCCTCAGTCTAATCTTTGTGAAGACTCCAGGCAACTTGAGATAGCCATGAATTCTTCTGTAAAATGCATGTGTAACATTCAATTATTTAATCATGTCAGTCCTCCCTACTTATACACAGTGACTACGTCTACTCATCACCACCAACTTTGGCCAGATTTTTGGTTGGTGCAGTGTTTGGCTGAAATGAAAGTGACAGAATTTGGAGATCAAGATGGCCAAGTACTAAGAAAATATAGCATTTTTGGTGTGAGTCAAATGAGGCATGAGCTATTTATGTTAGCATAGTTGCACCACAGCATTTGGTGCAGTGTAAAGAGCACAGAATGGTAAATTGAGGCTCATGGGTTTGAGCTCCTAGGCAAAACTTTTTTTTTCAATTTTTATGTTACTTACACTGCAAGTAAGCCAAAATACTCAGTGTATTGAATTTAATAGTATATATCCATAAAAGGCATGAAAAGCAGTGCAAAGGAAAATATGGGATTGCAAATAAATTTCCAAGAAAGAATTGTAATTACAGCATCTGCAAGGACTCTGTAAATAACTCCACAAGAAAGGACTGAAATTAAAGTGTAAACACTCCCCAGTCCATTAATTCCATTTTGCCTCTTGAGCAGCCCTCAGCAGTTGCACCCAAACAGTAGTTTTCCAGTGCAGGTAAAATTGGCCCATTGATAGAGTAAAAGAAATCATATCCTGAGAAGACTGCTTCTAAATACATTCCATTGTACAGTACCAACTTTCCTCACCAATATTTGGCAAAGTAATGTGTTATGAATGGTTTGCTGCCAAACTCTGCAGTGAGAGAAAACTTTTCATGAATCTAAAAGATTACAACGTGACAGCCACTGAACTGGGATGGTATAAATCTCCAATAGGGGAAACACCAGCAAAACAGGAGCAGCACGCAAATGGACCATCCAAAAAACAGTAGCAACAGAGGAACCTATTACTGAACCAACAGCACGAAGAATCCTGTCAGCACCACCACCACATCCACTGCCATTACCACCACCACCACCTCCGGCCACAAAAGCACCAGCAGCAACAACAGCAGCAGCAAATGAACCAACAACAACAGTAGCAGCAGCAACAAAACCATCAACAACAGTTGCAGCAACACAACACTGCCTAAGGAGGAGTCAAAGACAAGGTACATCTACATCATTAAATAAGGATTTTTTATGGCTTCAGACAAAGAAATGGAAAAGATTGTGACAAATCAGCAAGAAAATTTGCAGATAAGTCACAACTACTATGGAAAAAGCAGCACATTACCAGGTAATGACAAAAGAAAAAATACTTGCAAAACAGTCAGGATAATGTGTCAGAATATTCAATGCCTCAGAAACAAAGTACTAGATCTAGAAGTAGCTTTAAATAATCTTGCTGATGTCTCTTGTATTTGTTTATCTGAACACTGGTGCAAGGCTAGTGAATTAAGTCTCATAAATATAAGCAAGTTTAATTTAGCAACACATTATTGCTGAAGTGTTTTTAAAAATGGTGGGGTATGCATTTACTCTAGAGTAGGACTGCAGTTCAAAGTGAAAACAGAATTGGACCATATAAATATAGAAAAACATTTTGAATCATGTGCCATAGAGTTAAAAACTGAGGAGAAGAGTGAAAAACTAGTTGTCATTACAGTATATAGATCTCCACAGGGTGACAAAAACATATTCTTCAAAAAAATAGAAGCAGCATTAAACACTTTTTATAGTAATGAAGCGAAATTATTTTTATGTGGAGATTTTAATATTAACCTGTTAATTGAAAGTGAAAATAGACAGCTTTTGAGTATACTCAGCAGCTTCCACATGAAACCACTCTTTACAGATGCCACCAGAATAACAGAACTGTCATCTTCTCTTTTAGACAATATTTTCTCAAATATGGAGAATGGTATCACTGATCCACTAAACGTAAACTTAGGTCTTTCGGATCACAATACACTATAAACATACATAAATTACTCTATCCCCAAGGCAGTAAAATATAAGTGGGGATACAAAAGGCACTTCTATACAGAAAAAGTAGATACTTTCATCCAGTTGTTAGCTAATGAAACCTGGGATGATGTCTTTGCACAAACTACAACCGAGGAATCTTTCAATGCTTTTTCTAGTACATTCATGTCCCTATTTGAGATGTGTTTCCCAAAAAAGCTCACAAAGGTCAATGTCATGCCTAGGAACACAAGCCAGTGGATAACACCTGCTATTAGAGTATCTAGTCAAACACTAAAACATATCAGTCAACTCAAAAAAGATAACTAAGATGAACACTTCACAGATTGTGTTAAGACATACAAGAAAATTTACAGGAAGGTGATCAAAAAAGCCAAGACAATGCACAATGACAGTGTAATTGCTGGGTCAGCAAACAAATCAAAAGCTATATGGAATGTAGTAAAAAAAGAAATAGGCCCAAGCAAAAATGTTAGAAATCCAGATGACTTTGTTTTAAAAGATGATCAAGGTGTGCTAGTCAGAAATCGTACTTTAGCAAATTACATTAATGACTACTTCATAAATAGTCCAATCAATCTGCATAAAAATTGTCCTAAGATTAGTAGAACATCAATCCCTGAAGAACAAAGTGTTAATTCATTATTGCTACCTCCCACAAACAAATTGGAAGTTAATCAAATAATAAAAACAATGAAGAATAAAATGTCCTCAGGGATTGACGAGATACCTCGCTCAGTCATGATGAGATGTGCTAGTGTCATATCAGACCCACTCTCACACATCATAAACATATCATTTTCAGAAGGTGTCTTTCCACAACGAGTGGTTTCAGTCATATCTCCATAATAGGAAACAGGTAGTAGAAATTGCAACAACAAACAGTAAAAACCGAAGTATTGTTTACAGATCGGATATTCAGACTGTGCCAATAGGGGTACTGCAGGGGAGTGTTCTAGAACCTCTCCTATTTCTTCTTTACATAAATGATATCAAGATTCCAGTAAATGGTACTCATATAACACTTTTTGCGGATGACACAAACATTGCAGTAACTGACATAAACCGGGTATTGCCAACATCTGCAACCAGAGTTATAGAATATTTGCAAAATTGGTTTGAAGTGAACAAATTAACTATAAATATCTCTAAAACTAATTATATCCATTACAGGAAAGCAAAGTCACACTCTGATCTAGATCTCAGAATACAAAATAAAGAAATTGTGAGAGTTGCTACCACAAAATTCTTAGGTGTACATATAGATGAAAATTTAGACTGGAAATCCCATATCCTGTATCTCTCACATAAGTTAAGCTCTGCTTGCTTTGCTTTACATGTTATTAGCTTTGTACGTAGTAGGGAATGTAGCAGAGCTGTTTACTTTGCTTATATACATTCTGCTATTACCTATGGCCTCATCTTCTGGGGTCATAGTAAGAAAAATCTCAAAAGCATCTTCACTCTACAAAAACGAGCTGTTAGAATAATTACCGACAGTTCAAGGCTAACTCCTTCAAAGCAATTATTTAAACAGCTGAATATTCTACCCCTACCGTGCCTCTATATACAGAAAAGCGTAATTAATGTAAAACGAAATATTAACAATTTCCAATCCAACTCGGATCTACATACTTACAACACAAGAAAGTGCAATGACATTCTTATAAAAAGAGCTAACAAGGCTTTGGCACAGAAACAAACAAACATACAAGGAAGTAGATTGTATAACAAACTACCGGTAAAGATAAAAGAAATAAAAAAATTGTCTTCATTTAAAGAAGCAGTATTCAAATTTTTAATGACCAACTGCTATTATAGTGTAAAAGAATACCTGGAATAGCTCCATACTAAACAATTATATTTATGTACTCTGTGCCAATAGTAATTTTTATCTGACTGTTGCTATGATCTAAATAAATAATATGTACAAAAGTGCCTGAATTGTATGTGTTATATCTAACTATCCGCTGTGTATTCCATGTAAAAAGTCTTTCTCATACATCAATGTAAATAATCAAAGTTGTACATGCTATTTCAATGTGGTCTGATGTTATGTAGTCTACTATGCACATCTGTATTTTGTATAGTATTGTTCACCCGATATGTGTGTATAGATATACTATGTATTTTTACTACTAAGAAGTTTACTTTTCCATAGAAACATTAAAACTATTAGAACATCCATGTAATTGTAAAAATACTGTGTTTATAGCTTGTGCAAGATGATGAGATAATTATACTGCTTCCTCCATCATCAACGATAAAATAATAAAAGTATGTAGTTTATGCATGAAGTTTCCATATATGCCTTAATGTTCCTTCCTGGAAATTCATTTGCAATCCGAACTTTTCTATTGCCTTTTGCTTTCAAATCCTTTTATGAAAATATTAATAAACACAATGTATTGAGAATGAGATTTTCACTCTGCAGCGTAGTGTGCGCTGTTAGTTTGGAAGGTAGGAGGCAAGATACTGGCGGAAGTAAAGCTATGAGGACCGGGCATGAGTCGTGCTTCGGTAGCTCAGATGGTAGAGCACTTGCCCGCGAAAGGCAAAGGTCCCGAGTTCGAGTCTCGGTCGGGCACACAGTTTTAATCTGCCAGGAAGTTTCAATGTATTGAGCATTATTTTGTGTTATTTGCAGTGTTAGTAACATATAAAAGGAATAAGGAACAAAGTATGTTCTCAGAGCGCAGGTGGAAAATATCAGTTGAGCTGACATGAGCTATGATTTACAGCCAGTGCTTTCAATGGCCAGTAGCAAAAATTCCTCCACATTTTGATTGAGACAGCTCAGCTAGCATTCTGAGTGCACAGTGTGGCTTCTTTCCCAACCTTTATATTTTTCTGACAATGAGAGTGTTCTTTATGTGCCTAGTGTTGGAGCTCTGAATGATGAATATACTCACCCTGTGTGATTCTCCAGTCTTGGGAAGAAAATTGGCCACTGGTCCAATAGGCAAGGCATCCCATTCGAACTCAGATGTGTCATCAGCACTGAACAGCACCTCTTAGCTGCCACTTGGCCATGAGAGACATCTGTGCAGCCATTTCACACATTTTGCAGCCAGTTCCCACATTCACCTTCTGCTCAGAGATATGTGATCACACTGCTTTTCACCAATCACTCTCAAATGAGGACAAGTAGTAAGCTGTTATAGATCAGAAGAAGCATTGGCATCTAGCTTTTCATGGGATTCCAGTGACATAGTAGATGTCACTGCATTTACTACAGGTGCTTCAGTGATGCCGCAGCTTAGGATAGCAACATGAAGCCTGTAGACTGTGGTTAATACAGATTCTAGCTGTTCTTGGGCAGCAGCCAATTCACCCTGTATCTGAGCACAAGTGCTCTTATTCATTGCCTACTATATAAAAGTTATATAAAATCATGAAAAATGTACTAACCAAAACAGTCAGAGGCTGAGAAACAACAAGCAGATAACAACAATTGATCCTATTACCCAACTGAGGTACTGTAAGTGGCATAAATCTGCATTGCTTAAATTACGTTAATCATGGAGTACAAATAGGATAAATATAAACTAACTCATTTGCATTTAAGATAATTCTAAAAGATAATAACCATTGTTACCAAAATCTAAAGTACATGCCTCTATATGATGAGTATTTAACAGATCTCAGTTCGTCAACACTCAGGAAATTAACAAGTGGGTATTTTGTTTTGTTACTTCTCCTGTGCCTATCTGTCTTCTCTTTCCACTATCTCTCTTTGTGTCTCCTATTTACATTCATCTCCCTCTTTTGTTTATGATCTGATTTCACTTCTTTATTATAAATTACCTTGCTTCCCTTTCCATCTACCTACTTAAATCTTCTTTCTCCTTATTTCTGCAGGAGGAAATTCAGTTCAAAAAGTATGAAAGTAATGATGAGTTCTTTAGTGTTTCTGTCGTGCTTGACATGTTTTGTCATTTTTTTACGTGTCCAATGATTCTACTTATCTCTTATCAGTGTCATAATATTAATGGAAAAATGGTTGTTGATTATGCAGTCTTCTGTTTTCATTAAGTGCCTGAAGTCATATCCTTTTCAAATGAATGAATTCCCTGGACATGCAGAAATATGGAATATGGCATTAGATGTAAAAGTTAATTTTTACTATTGTATGTGAATACTGATGTCAGTTTTTCAATGAAAGAGGAATATTTTATTTTATTTTATTTTTTTACTGTAGATTTCAACAGAGAATGTGCTGCAGATATCTGTAGGTGGACTGTTTAGAGACAATCTTACTATAGTGCTGAGGGAGCCTCCTCATGAACTGAGAATACATAACAACACACTTGTACTTGAACGTTTTGAAACTCTTCTGAGGCAACTATGTAAGAGAGTTGATCCTTCACAAGATGAAAATCCACCTGACATTCCTAGAGAGATAGAAAACATTAGAGATTTACCTGAGAACCTGACATTGCTTAAGGTACGTATTACACTACTTGTGTAAAAAGTTCACCTCAAATTTTCATTTTTTTTAAGGGAACGGTTTTTCATTAGTTGTAAGTATACTTAAATGTCACATTTGATGTTCTAAGATGCAAATGGAACAGGAATTCATGCAAAAGGTGTATTTTTTATGAAACTCTGTACCTGTGGGTGATGGGAAGGTAATTTATTTTTTTGCGTGAAGAGAGACCCAGATTGTCAACCTCTACATGTGAAACAATGAAATTGATTACTGTATGGTATCATCTAATCATGCTTCATGAGTGCAGCTGGTCATTATTTACTACCACCTACAATACTTGTATTTCATCTGAGTACCTACCAGATATCTTCAGAAGAACTGTCAAACACAGCTCTCCTGAGGGTGTGTGGTAAATTCCCAAATGAAAAATCATGTGTGGTAGCAAACAGTGACCACCTGCACTCTCAAAACATCTACTGAGTATTCAGTGTGCCATAAAAATTACAAAGTTCAGTGGTATCATGTTATTCAATCTTTGTAGTCATATTCTGTGTCTTAAAAATTGATTTAAGGAATTGATTGAAGTTAAGAGGTTTCCTTGCTTATTTGCCTTTTTTCAGCTCAATAACATCAAAATGGATTGTCTACCACCGTCTCTTGCCAGACTTCTCAATGTTGTGCACCTTGAAGTAGTAAATTGCAATCTGATTAAGATTCCAGTCTTCATTGGCGATCTTCCCCAGTTGAAAGTATTAGTCCTGGCTCACAACAAATTAGGTGCACAAGAAAATTGGGACTTCCTTTCACGCCCTCATATTAGACAGAACTTAGTTGTACTTAATTTGCAAGATAATGAGGTACAGTTCTCCAAACAATTATTATACATTTTATTACAGTGATTCTATGCTTTTGTAATATTTAAAGTTGTTAGTTTTTGTATTGTATTTATAAACAAGCTTCTGAATATGATCTAATGGAAGTGATAACCAATAAATCATTAGGCAGTAGCTACAGTAACACTACTTATTATTTGGGTTAGTATTTCTCATTGAAATTTGGTATCATTATCAAAAGTTTCAGTCAATCCTCATAATAGACAATTTGCCGTAGGATATGACATATAATTGTAGTAATTTAAAGCCTTTCATTAAAAGTAAGTAATGGAAAGAGTACAGGTTACAACTTACTGTAAAGCTGAAGTTTCGATTCAGAGATAAATACATAGAAAAGTCTGAGAACGCTGCCTTCCAAAAGTGGTATTTAGTCTATGAAATATCCTAGTCCATCCTTATATCAGACCTGCTCCCAACCCTTTGACACAGGGACCATACCTGTCATGAAGTACAGGAAGTACAAGACCAACCCGACGCACCTGCCTAGTACGTCCTACTCTGGTCTGGTCATAGGCAGATCCTATCCTATCAGAGGACTGGCCACCTGTGAAAGAAGCCATACCATATACCAGCTCTGTTCTAACTTCTGCACACCATTTTCTGTAGGAATAGCAACCGACTAGTTATCCATCGGAATGAACTGTGGCCGAGGGTGGAGATGCCCACCAAATGGTGCAAATACTGCTGAGCACAACACAATCAATTTCAGTAGCTGCTTCACAAACTGTGTCTTCAGAAATTCTCCCCGACACCAGCTTCTCTGAATTATGCACATATTAATTGTCATTGCAACACATGCTTCAGTTTCATATCTCTCCTGTCCTCAATTTCTGCTAGCTTCTATCCTCCACTCACCTGCATCCCTGCCCTGTGATCCTAACAGTCCTGCACTCAACTCCTCTTCTCGATAGTATCCATCTTCTGCTCTTCTGTCTTCTCCTCTGATCCACTCCCCTATGTCATTAGACACTGCACACAACTCCCCCTTTGACCAGAACAAGTTCACATGTGCTGAATTGGTCCTGCTCCCCACCTCCTTTCTCCTCTTTCCCACTCCACCAGACTCAACCTCTCATCTGAAGAAGGATACATCTAAAAGTTAGCAATGTTCTCAGTGCTTTTTATGTGTTTATTGAGGATTGAATGCCTCAAATATACGGTGAGTTATTGATGTTCCTCATATTTACATAAAATGTAATTATTTTCTTTATAACGTGACTGTATATACTCAAATAATTTTCACTTGTTTTTTCCCAAAGTTAAGGACAAAAAACTGGGATGCACAGATTATTTGAAACAAGATTGGTACTGCTCCACCTCCAACAATAGATCCTATTATATTATCGCATTGTCGTGACCTCAGTTTATGACGCATCAGTAGCATGTTAGAAGTGAAGAATTAACAACATCTTCAAACTTGTTAATTATGGCTAAAAGTTCTCATTATCGCTCGTACACTGCTAAAGAAAAACTGAAAATTATTGAAGAAGCCAAGAACATTGGAAACCTTGTAGCAGGAGGAAAGTATGATGTGAGTGCAAGTTGTATTCACAACCAGGGAAAAAAACAAAACACAGCTTCAAGAAACTAATAGTAATCCCCAAGCATTTCGTGGCCAAAAAGCAAAGCATCCGGACCCCAAAAAAAGGCTCTACGATTACGTAGATGAGAAGCGACTATATGGATGCACAGTGAAATGTGCCAACTTAAAGCACTGGCTTTAGCCCAAGAACTGGGTATTACCAGTTTCAAAGCTAGGCAGGGCTGGCTACCAAGATTTTTCAATGAAAATGGATAAGGACTCTGGAGGAAAACTACTATCGCTCAATGGCTTCCAGGTGATGACCAGGAAAAAATAGTGTGCTTTCATCGTTACACGATACAACTGCGATGCGAATAGTCCTATATATTATTGTAAATTGGTAATGCGGATCCAATGCCAGTCTATTTTGAGATGCCCCTAGACAACACCATAAACAGGAAAGGAGACTCCAGCATCATGATACGAACTAGTGACAGTGAGAAGCAAAGGCGTACAGTAATGTTGTTTGCAACTGGCGATGTATGAAAACTGCCATCTAACATGATGTGTAAAAGGAAAACTATTCTGAAAATATCACTGCAAGGCATACTAGTGAGAGTGAATCTGAAAGGGTGGATAGACAATGATCTTGAGACTGACTGGGTGATGCACATTTGGCAACATTGTCCTGGTACGTTACTGAATTTACGTAACATGTCTGTCCAGGACAGCTTCCACGGACATACAGCTAAGGAAGTGCGAGACAAATTGCAAAAAGGAAAAACTGATTTGGTCATTATTCCTGGGGTCTAACATACATCCTACAACCATTAGGTGTGTGTATAAATCAGTCATTCTAAGTTGCACTTAAACAGCTATACATGCAATGGATGGCTTATGAAAACCACAAGTTCACACCGAGTGGAAAAATCAAATGCCCAGATTTGTCCCAGATTTTTGAGTGGGTGAAAAGTGCACGGGACTCCATTGTGCAACTACTGGTGGAAAAATCCTTCAAAAAATGTGGTGTCAAATTCATTGGATGCAACAGAGGATGACAATCTACGGAAACATGGATACGATAATTATTCTGCTGCTAGTGATGACGATGCAAGTGATGGTGAGGAGAGAGGTAATGCAGCATATTTACTGCCTAAAATATTTTATTGCAGATATTAACTTAAATTCTTAAACACGGTAATCTCATTTCTTTCCATTGCTAATGTAGGTAGGCCTATAGTCCCAGCTGACAGGGATAATGTTCCCCAGCTGACCGCCTAGCCAGCAGGCCTGCTAGCCAGCCAGCTGCGTGCCACCGAATCAGTTGCATTTTAATGATTTATCAACCTGTTCAACAGCATGTCAAGGTTTTGACACGTTTTTTCAAACCAATTGATATTATATGTAAATTAGAACAATTTTTTTCTAAATGGAACAAATTAAAGGAAACAAAAGAATTCCCCCCCTCAAAATTAGGGTGCACAGATTATTCGAGCGTTTGGATTATCTGAGTGTATATGGTATGTCGGTTGGATTTCTGTTCCACACTGCACTGGCAGACAAAAGCTATAATGTCATACTCCGCTGCATGGCAGGTATTGGGAGATAAGGTACACAGTGTGAAATGGAATGAGCATGTAAGATTGGTTGTAGGGAAGGTCAATTGTTTAGAGAACTGGCATTTGGGACAGACAGCAGAGAAATTCTACTGGAACCAACATACATCTCACATAAGGACCACAACAACAAGATAACAGAAATAGATTAGATTAGTTTTTCGTTCCATAGATCCCTGCTGAGGAGATCCTCGTGGATGTGGAACATGCCAACTTTTTTTTTCTGAAATAACAATATTAATAGTATGAATATATACAATACATCATTTGTTTCTATTAAAAAATTCGTCTATGGAGTAGAAGGAGTTGGCCGCTAGTAAGTCTTTCAGGCTCCTTTTAAATTGATCTTTATTTGTAACTAAATTTTTTATGTTTGCTGGCAAATTATTGAAGATGAGTGTTCCTGAGTAGTGGACCCCTTTTTGAACTAAAGTAAGTGCTTTTAAGTCTTTGTGCAGATCATTTTTGTTCCTGGTATTGTATGTATGAACTGAGCTGTTTGTTGGAAAAAGAGATATATTATTTAGGACAAATGTCATTAATGAGTAAATATATTGAGAGGCAGTGGTTAGTATACCCAGTTCTTTGAAGAGGTTTCTACATGACGTCTGTCAATTTACTCCACAAATAATACGTAGTACATGCTTTTGGACTTACTTGGATTTACCCCAAAATATTATACCGTATGACATTATGGAATGAAAGTAGACAAAGTATGCAAGCTTTTTCATTTTATGTCACCTATGTCTGCTAACACTCGAATTGCAAATACAGATTTGTTAAGGCGTTTCTGCAGTTCTGTGGTGTGCTCCTCCCAACTGAATTTATTATCAAGTTGTAATCCCAGGAATTTAAGACTGTCAACCTCTTCTATCTGCTCTTCTTCATACTTTATGCATATGCTGGGTGGAAACCTCTTACAGGTTCTGAATTGCATGTAGTGAGTCTTTTCAAAGTTTATATCCACGAAAATATCATTAGCAGATCTATCTAGAACTACACTCGACATACTATTTATTGCAATACTTGTATCATCTGCAAACAAAATGAACTCTGCTTCTGGCAGTGTAACTGATGAGAGATCTTTAATATACACAAGAAAAAGCAATGGCCCTAAGATGGATCCTTGTGGGACAACACATGTAATTTCTCCCATTCTGATGATGACTGATGACTTAATTCACTAGTCCCTTGTACTGACACCCTTTGTTTCCTGTTAGCTAGGTATGACTTGAACCATTATACAGCACTGCCTGTGACACCATAGAATTCTAATTTATTTAAAAGGATGTTGTGGTTCACACAATCAAATGCCTTTGACAAATCACAGAAAATACCTGCTGCTTGTAATTTGTTATTTAATGAATTAAGTACATTTTCACTGTAGGTGTAAATAACCTTCTCGATATCAGAACCCTACAGAAATCCAAACTGTGTTCTTGATAATATGTTTTTTGTGGTCAGATGGTTGATAAGCTGCCTGTACATTACTTTTTCTAAAATTTTTGAGAGTGCCGGCAAAAGTGAAATCGGTCTGTAGTTTGATGGTAACTCTTTATCCCCTTTCTTGAATAGGGGCTTAACATCTGCATATTTTAGCCAGTCAGGAAATGTCCCAGTTATAATTGACTGGTTGCACAAGTAACTTAGAATTGTACTAAACTCACAAGAACATGTCTTAATTAAATTTGTTGATATTTCATCATAACCACTACAATGCTTTGCTTTCAAAGATTTTATTATGGAAGTTATTTCTTTTGGTGAAGTGAGTGATATATTCATGTAGCTGAAGCTATTTGTAAAGGTTAGTTTAAGATATTCAAGGGCAATAGTTACTGATCCTGACAATCCTATTCTATCAGTAACGGATATAAAGTACTTGTTAAATAGATTTGCCACACTATGCCCATCGGTTACTAATGTGTCATCTACCCTTAATGCTACTTGCTCCTGTTCCTTTCTGGTTCTACAAGTCTCCTCTTTCACTATATCCCATATTGTTTTTATTTTGTTCCCTGACATTGCTATCTTCTTCTCGTAGTGCATTTGCTTAGATGTCTGAATTACTTTTTTTAATATTTTACAGTATTCCTTGTATTTAGCTAAATCATCAGTATTGGAGCTATTCTTGGTCGACAGATACATTTTCCTTTTTGTCTTACAGGAAATCTTTATTCCTTGTGTAATCTATGGTTTTATTATAGACTTCTGTTTAATTTGAGTAACTTTTAGAGGAAAACAGTTTTCAAACATGGTACTGACATTGTTCATGAATGTATTATATTTTTCATTCATGTCATGGGCACAATAAACAGCTTTCCAGTTCATATCTTTCAGCAGTTTTCTAAAACACTCAATTTTTGGTTGACTGACTATTCTCCTGTACTCATACTTAGCAGTCTTGATAATCTGCTCAGAATTTACATCTAAAACAAGGAGCTGCATGTCATGATCTGATAGTCCATTTATTACAAGTTTTGTGATATGATTTTGTTCCTTTGATTTGTCTATAAAAATGTTATCAATGGCTGTCCTTGAGGATTTTGTGATCCTAGTTGGAAAGTTTACAGTGTGAGTTAGATTGAAAGACAACATTACTAACTGCAGTAAATGTTTACTGGAAGATTGCATTAGAAAATCTGTATTAACGTCACCAAAAATCAAAATTTCCTTGTTTCTTCCTGTTAAATAACCCAAAAGAGCTTCTAGATGATTTATGAATAGATTATAATTTCCTGCAGGTGCTCAGTAAATAGTTACTATTATGTAGGATCTGTTATGGAACTCTACTTCTGTTGCACATGCTTCTAGATGCTGGTCTAAACAGAATTTATTAATGCCAATGTTCTTGAATTTATGGCAGTTTTTAATAAATGTGGCAACTCCTCCTCCATCCATATCTACTCTGCAGAAGTAGGAAGCTAACTTAAATCCTGAAATGTCTAACATATCTATGCCAGTGGTCACTTGATGTTCAGAGAGGCAGATTATGTCAATTTGGTTAGATGAATTCATTTCATCAATACAAATGAGTAGTTCATCAGTTTTATTTCTGAGTCCCAGAATGTTCTGGTGTAGTAAAGACAACTGATACTGCATACTAATGGGATTATAACTGCTTTGGCGAAGATGAACTGGCAGTTTCTGATTACTTTCTGTTAAACATTGTTTAAATGGAATCTGTATGCTAAAACTGACTCCCGTTCATCTGTTTTCTCAAACTGAGTGTGTCTGCCAATCTCTCTTAAAACTCGTTTTCTTTCTCCCTTCTCTATCCTAAGAAAGGCATCCCTCTGACACCTGTGACCACTGGTATTTTACCACTTGTGACAGTGCCCCCCCTTACGTTTTCTGAAATCAACCAAGACAGTTTTCCCTTCCCTTTCCTATTGAGGTGAAGGCCATGCCTAGTGTAGTCCCACCTATCGATAGCATCCACAGGAATCAAACCAATATGGGACCCTGTATCCGTCCTAAGCAGCCACTCCAACTCCAAGTTCACCCTCCCGACGGAAGAGTTCAAATGAGGCCGATCATGGCGTCTCAACACAGACACAAATCGCACACTCGTATGCTTCGTTGCTGATGCTATCTTCACCAGGTCACTCTCTATGGAATATTCAGAGTCTCTGTCAATGCTATTTCCCAGACCACCCACTATAACCACGGCATCCTCCTTCGTGAAATCTTTGCACAAAGAACCTACATCCTCTGTTACCTGACCCAGATCTGCACTAGGCTTGAAAAAGTTTGTGACCTGGTACTCTGGACCCAGATTTTCCTGCAGTAGTTGGCCAACACCTGTACCATGGGAGCTACCTAACAACAGAACTTTCTTTTTCTTTACAAATTTCCCTACCTTTTTCAAGTCCTTGAAAGCTTGTTGTGCCATTTCTATGGCTTCAGTTACATGAGGCTCATCCGATTCTGACTGAGGCAACAGGTCAAATCTATTTTGAAGATTTATGACAAAGCTGTCTGATGCTCTCCTTTGCCTGTTCCCCCAATTACCTGTTGCCACTTCCCACCTCTGTTCACCCTTCTCCCTCTTTAACCTGTCCAGTTCCTCCCTTGCCTTGTCTAGGTCAGCTTGAAGAGCTACAATTTTCCCTTCCTGTTCCAGTATTTTCCTATCTCTACTGCAGATCCTACAGTACCACTGGTGAGCCTCATTTCTGTCCCCATTTCCCACGCCACTACATTCGCCCCAATGAAAGAAACTGCAGCGCCCATCACACCATACCCTGGAACTAACGATCCTATGGCATGTCACACACTTCTCACTCATGGTAAAAACAGAAATCGTATAAACTGATGTAAGTACTGACTAAAACGTAAACAAAGGACCCTAGAAACTATTCAAGCAGATATAAATAAATTGAAAGATTACTGAATAAAAAACTGGTGATTACATATACGTTTAAGTCACTGTTTACTTACGATACGCGCGCTTGGAATTAAGCCTAAAATCCGTGCTATAGGCGCGAGAAGGAAAATAAACTTCTTACTCCGTTTAATCTTCTTTAACACTTCACTAACACTTCCACTAATGCAACAACACTTATGTTATATTTATACCCTCAGGAAACGTTTACCTATAAGTTTAATTCACTGCTTACTTACGATTCGCACGCGTGAAATTAGGCCTAGGATTCGTGCTACAGGCGCGAGAAGAAAAATACGCTTCTTACCCCGATTAATCTTATTTTATACTTCACTAACACTCCTACTAATTTAACAACACTTAGATTATATTTCTAACAATTGTAAACGTTTAAAAACAGCTTAATAACAACGTTTTTTATAATTATTTAATGCAGCAAATACTCGAAGAGTCCGCGTCGGCTCAGCGTTGCCAACCAAATCAGGGCTTGTATGGAAGTATACAGACAGTTGTAACTCTTCAGACTTTCCCAGCGAGCTAATGACATCTTGGGTTGTCAGGTGTTCTGCTGGATAACAGCGTCATTCTTACATGATATTTCAGTAACGTAGCTTGTAACCTGAGACTGCTCCTCAAGTGGACCTGGCCCAGTATTTATGTCTGTGGCCTTCTCCCTCCACCGGCGGTTACAGGCAGTCTGCACCTGCTCGCCGCGACCTACTGGAGCGCTGCCATTCCATTTTCGGTCCGCTTATTCATCTAGACTCTAAAAACGCTTTTCTAGCATAAATATTCTTAATGCTTTCTTAAACTTACCGTATTTACTCGTATCTAAGCCGCACTCGAATCTAAGCCGCACATGAAAAACGAGACTCGAAATCAAGGAAAAAAATTTTCCCGAATCTAAAGCCGCACCTGAAATTTGAGACTCGAAATTCAAGGGGAGAGAAAAGTTTTAGAGTCCGCAGCTCGTGGTCGTGCGGTAGCGTTCTCGCTGCCCGCGCCCGGGTTCGATTCCCGGCGGGGTCAGGGATTTCCCCTGCCTCGTGATGACTGGGTGTTGTGTGATGTCCTTAGGTTAGACAGGTTTACGTAGTTCTAAGTTCTCGGGGACTGATGACCATAGATGTTAAGTCCCATAGTGCTCAGAGCCACTTGAAAAGTTTTAGACCGCACCTCCAAATCGAAACAAAGTTCGTCCATTGTAACATGAGACACAGTTTCGGTCGAATGGATGAAGATACAGCTACAGCAGTTTGGCTCGAGTCGCAAGTAGTAGTTAAGCTTTACCAGGTAGCCATTGCTATGCGTCAGGCGCTCCGTCCGTATTTATACAGGTACCCTTCCTTTTTCACGTACTTCGTCTGCTTTGAATCGATTGCTTATTTTGCTTTGATCTGATAGGTGCCATTCTCTTTGTTGTAAGTGTTTACGTCACTCTAAACTGAAAATGCACTATCGTACCTTGTCATGCACTGTTTGTTGCATTCAGATAATGACTGTATACGACCTGTTGCCGCTCGCAGCATGGCTTGCTTTTGTGTGCTCTACCGCCGCTTACAATAAAAAGAATGAATTGTCGCATTAGCGAAACAATGGCAAGGGACTGCTATGTGTTGTTACTTACACTGCTGCCTTCTTTGACAATGACCAACAGGAACCAAATAATAGACTGGGTATGAAAGAAGATGTTCTGAACGAGAGTTAAGCAAAAAAATTTTCTCCGTTTGAAAATCTTTGCAGACGCCTCTTTAGTGCATTACATTCTGCACAGAAATTGGACTCATCTTAGATTTAAAAATCTAGTCAGTTGCCGTGCTTTATTTCTGACTGTATCACTATTCAGCATAAGAATAATACAAATATAAACATGACATGATACGTATATTTTTCTGCGTTTGCTGTTGCCTCACTCTAGTTTCGTAGTTTATTAGGAAGACAGGATTTAAATGAGATAACAGCAAACATGGCATAATGTTTACATACGTATTATTCTTATGGTGAACAGAATACTGCATAACTGCATGGGTTTCACGATTCATAAAATTTCCTATTAGCAACCATCTCTTGTCACCGTTGTACACGTCCTGTTGGTGTCAGTTGTCTGTCGCTTTTCGAAAGGCAGCCTGTGTACATGTGTTTAAGCTTGCCCTTAAATGGTTTATTCAAACAGACGTCAAGTGGTTGCAGAACTGAAGTCATCCCTCCTGGAATTACTGCCAAGTCGCTTTTGCTTTCCTCTAATTTTCGTTTTACTGCAGGTGTTGTATGGCCTGCGTATGCATCTAATACCAACAGACTGCGTAAACCAAGCATTGCGCCAGGACGACGATTCCACAAACGCCAAATCCATTCAAGCACCATGTCCTCCGAAAACCACCTAGTTTCGTTTGCTCCTACAATTACAGTTTTTGGAAACACTTCCGATTTCGGTAAAGTCTTTCGCTTGAAAACTGTGAATAGGGGTAATTTATGTCCATCTGCTGTGCAAGCAAGCATGACGGACACCTGTTTTTCACCCTCTTATGTAAGAACACTTATGTCTTTCTTTCCTTTGGCGTTAAATGTATAATTTGACGGCATGTCAGAATATACGGGAGTTTGGTCAGCATTTCCTATCTGATCAAGAAGGTATTGCTTTTTTGTGTGCCGCCTAATTATGAAGCGCTGGAATTCCACAAGTTTTTCTTCATAATTTTTCGGCAGCTTCTGTGCAACTGAAGTTCGCCTCCGAAGTGAAAAACCCCAGCGCTTCATAAACAGATCAATCCAGCTGCGACTAAACTTAAAATTTTCGATTTTTTGCTCTCTAGCATGCATTTCATGTGCCTTAATTTTTAAAATTTCGGCGTTCACAGGCAGGAATCTCTGACACTATTCCTTAACAAATTCATTTAAAATCACTTCTAGTGCATGATATCGTCCACACTTTGGCCCACTACATACTTTCCTGCTACTTGAACATTCATATAATTTGTCTCTCGTCAGTCGCCATAACCTGACGTTGCTCTCATCAATCCCGTATTGCAGACCTGCAGCACGACTAGAACCTTGTTCCGCTAAAGAAATAACTCCCCCCTTGAATTTGGCACTGTAATGAAAGCGTTTCATTATGGTTCACTAACACCAACAAGCATTTCCCAAAATTCCACGAAGCAATATGTGCCGCTACGTGAAATCTTAATGAGCGCCAGCGTGTCAACTCGTGCAGCAGTCCTAAAGTCTTGTGCATTGTTGGTATTTTTGTGTAAAGAAATTTATTTTTGTTGTTACGAATATTTGAAAGGCTGCTGCATTCGAAGATGAACAATACGGAATTTCCATTTACTTCGTTGGATAATGTATGAAAATGCAGTTGTCGAAACTCGGGGCGGAGAAAAAAGCTCGTCTTCTACCTTTTTTTTAAATTTATTTTCTGACGCAGAGGTTTTGGCGCCAGTATTTATCTTTGTGCCTGCAATGCATGCCCGTGTAGCGCTACATACATTCGACGGCAGAAGTTAGTTGTGGCGGCACTTACCAACATTTTTCAGAACTTATGCTTACTTTGCACTCGATTCTAAGCCTCAGGCGGTTTTTTTGGATTACAAAAACCGGAAAAAAATGTAGCTTAGATTCAAGTAAATACGGTACTCTCGTTATGAATCTCTGTCTTTATTTTAGGTGGAAGAGCACTGAATAGTTTTGTTCCAGTGTAGTAGACACCCTTTTGCACCAAGCCCAAATTTCTTTGCTCATTGTGTTTGTCATTCTTCCTCCATGTGTTATGCTCGTGATAGTTATTGTTTGGTTGAAACATCTCTATATTTTTATAGACAACACACACAAGTGAAAAAAATATATTGGCATGTAGTTGTGTACGTTTTGAGTTTTTGAAAGCTATTTCTACATGAGTCTCTTGGGCGTAATCCACGTATAACTCTTAAAGCTCGCTTCTGAGCAATGAACACCTTCCTTGGTAGTGGCTGGTTGCCACAGAAGTGATGTCGTATTCAGTGAGTGAGTGAAAATAGCCATAATATGCCACTTTTGCAGTGTTAGGTTTAATACATGTAGTGACAACCCGTAAAGCAAACGTAGCAGAGCTAAGCCTGTTACAGAGATCTATAATAAGTGGAGACCAGTTCATTTTCTTGTCAATGTAAAATCCAAGAAATTTTGTTGTTTCCATTCTTTCTATTGGCTGATTACCACATGTCTCACTTAGTTCTCTCTCTTTTGCTGTTTTTGTACAGAACTGAATAAAATTGGTCTTACTGGAATTTAATGAGAGACCATTCACCTTGATCGATTTAACCACATCTGATAGTATGTGATTAATGGATTCCTCAAGATTCCTATCTGTTCTACTGCTCACAGAAATTGTGGTATCATCTGCAAATAAAGTAAATTTACACAGCAGCAGAAGAATTGAGCCCTGAGGCACTCCACATGTAATGGAAGTCCATTCAGAATGTACAGAAATATCACATACTCTACCGGAGCTATTCAAGACAAGTTTTTCTTTTCTGTCTTAGAGATACAACTGTAGCTAATTACCTGCAACACCACTTATTCTTACTATTTTTGCTTTTGGCAAGAGAATCTGGTGATCAACACAGTCAAATGCTTAGACAAATCACAGAAGACACCAATTGCTAGATGTTCTCATTAAGGGTTTCTAGGACTTCATTTCCAAGTGCATACATTGTGTCTTCTGTTACGGCCCTTTTGAAAGCCAAATTGGCTCTTCCTGAGAACCCCATTCAAGAGATGATCAGTAATTCTTACATTTGTTAGTTTTTCTGGAATTTTAGAAAAAGCTGTAATCTGAGACATAGGTTGATAGTTGACTAATTCAGTTTTATCACCCTTTTTGTATAGGGGCTTCAGAATGGCATACTTCAGCGTACTGGGAACAACACTTTTTTGAAGGGATACTTTGAAAATATGACAGAGAATGTCCCTTATCCACACACAAGAATATTTCAATAAATTATTAGAATGATTAACAACCCCTGCAGAGTTCTTACTTTTTAGAGACATGATGATGTTTTGAATATCGTCTACAGTGACAGGGTTAAGGTGTGTTTCTGAAATTGTGTTTGAATATACAGCTTGACAAAGAGCTATGGCTTCATCAACATCAGCTTGCAACCAATCTGTTGAGTTACTGATAGGAAGTGTGTATTGAAACCTCAGCCACACGTTTTGGCTTATTTACTAGTGTTCCTCCATTTACATCTTCTGTGCTTGTTGTATCACTTCCTATTTCTTTTTTTACAATGCTCCAAATTGTTTTTATTTCATTATTAGAATTATCCATTTTCTTCTCATAATAAAGGGCTTTTGATTTCTGTATTAGTTTCTTTAAAATTTTCCAGTATAATCTATAGTGTTCCCATTTTTCTACATCTTTAGATAATCTTATTGCAGAATACGTTTCCCTTTTGGTTTTGCATTACTGTTCTATATCTTTTGTAATCCAAGGCTTACTTACAGAATGGGAAGCACTGTTTTTGACCCATTTCTGTGGAAATATTTCTTCAAAAAGAGTTAAGAATTCATGTATAAAACAGTTAAATTTGGAGTCAATATTATCAAGGCTACATACTGAAGGTCAATCCATTTGCTACAACTTATGGTTGAAAGTTTCTTTTGCCTCTTTGTTCATTACTCTTAGGAGCTCCCATTGAGGAATTTTTTTTTAAACAGATTAACGTCATAAAGAATGAGAATTTGTCCATCATGATCTGAAAGCCCACTTATAAACTGCCTGACAGTATCATTCTAATGTCTACTTACACCTAAAAGAATGTTATCTGTCATAGTTTGGAACACAGATGTAATTCTTGTAGGAAAATTTATTACCGATATCAGATTATGTAAGGTCATCACAATCTCAGAGTCAATTTTATTCATATTTTCTGTCAAAAAGTTTATATTGAAATCGTCTAAACTACAATAACCTAGGCTTTTGCATGTAACCCTGACGGGAGGAGTTCTATTATATGTAGAAAATTTTTTATGTCACCTGAAGGTGCCATGTAGACAGCCAGCACTATTATTGTGTGGAAATTAGTTATTATTTCAGTTGCACATGCCTCAAATTGTTGTTCCACAGAGTATTTCTTAATGTTTATGGCTTTGTATGCTATACTATCCTTAACATAAATTGTTACTCCACCTTTGTCTTTACTTTTTCTACAGTATTTTGTTAGTAAACTATAACTTACTATAGATGGCAAGGCACATTTATCAACAGCATGGTGTTCAGTTAAGCACAAAACCTGAGCAATATTTATACAGTCCTTTTCATTAATGTTAATAAGTAGTTGATCTGTTTACCTAAGAGGCTTCCTATATTTAGATGAAATGCTTTTTTATTCTATTAGTGCTGTTGTTACCTGACTGAGAATCCACTGACACTACCTACTGTTGTCCCTTTTTTTCTTCAGGCCCACACATAAAAAATCCTTGAGATGTGAAGGAGGCTCAGTATTCCTTCTGCCCAACAACTTTTTATTTGGATTGCTTGATGAAGATTTCTTCCCATTTTTTGAATTTGGAATTTCCATTTTTCTCATACATGTCACATCTTTTTCTTCTGCAGGTGATGTTAATCTTGTAGGTGAAATCACAACTTCAGCATAGAAGAGTGTTTTAAATGGACTTTGCATCTCGATTTGTACACTAGCTGACAAGTTATTTTTCTCCTTTGCATTTTCAGCACCAGGATGTCCTTGTATTACCATTGCTAGGACAGTTTTGACTTGCTTCCCTTAGTTATGCTACTAATATGTCCTCTAATTTGATTACACATAAATCGCTTTACCTTATTATTTATATGCATACCATGCCTGGTATAATGAGCCCTTTCATGGGAATGACATTTGAGGAAAGATGAATTAGGACATGCTGTAGCAATTTTCTGTAGTTTCCTATTAGTATTTTCGGTTTCTTTGTTGATGCATGATGTAGGAATTAAGTCATATCTTGTTGGCATGCTTGAGACGATCATGTTTACATTCCATAAATTGCTTAGGGCTTTCACTGCTTCTCTGACAGCCTGTTTAGCATTATTATGGTACACATCATTAGAACCTCCAATTAAGATAACAACATCATTTTTTGTGAATGTCTCCAATAGTGTACAGCAGTCCTTTGTTACTTCATACATAGGTACACTTTGTTTTATGAATGATGTTATGTTAATGTTCATTTCACTAAGCATCTTCAAAACATTTCATCCATGGATGGCTATCAACTAAAACTAGCACTTTTCTGTCTTTATAATTTATGTCATGGCACTTCATGTTGCCATGGGGAAACATACTGTCCTTGTTATTCAATTTTATGTACTTCTGTAACATTCATGGGAATATTTACAGTATCTAAAGAATCACTTGGTTTTCGCAATGTTTGAATTATCGTATGGGGACATTTATCATCTGAAATCACTTCAGGACTGTTTTTGGTAGACACGGCCATTGTAAACACTTGCTGGTATTGTTTCACACTTGAAAGTACTTTCAGCACAATGCAACAGTTCTCATTTTCACTACCACTACCATCACTAGACATTTTCACTGTGAGTGATTTTACGACTGTCTCCAAATTACAAACAAACCTTTTTGCTGCCATAAGTTTCTGTTGAAGTGCATCAGCAGTACTTTCTTCTACTCCAAGAGAAAACTTCTTAACAGCAGTTTCTTGAAGGTTGCATGTTTCTATGTCACAGTCACATGCTTTAGTTACTGTGCCTACACTCACCAAACACAAAATGTGAGCCCACACGTGTGTTACTGCACACAATCTGATACCTGTGACATCACTTTTGTTGCAACATACACATAAAAGATTAAATATATTTCCGATTTCTAGAGAACGGTTTACAACCACATCTATTCACAATGCCATCTTGTGAGAATGGTGCATGTCTACTGATACACCTGAAGATGAGGGTGTAAACCCTCGAAATACATATTGGGAGAAAATGAAAGTGACTGATACAGATAATTGTTTTAATTTGTTTTTAATGCCATAAAAGTCACAATTTCCGAACCACAGTCTAATATGGACAATGTAAGTTTATGTTGTATATGTGTTAGATCAGACTAAGAGCCTTTCAACCATGTTAAGGAAAATATGGTACAAAATTATGAAAGACTGATTTTAAGTGTGAGGATGTCACAGAATTGCTGAGAAATCTTTTAACCAGAAGATACAGGAACATGCTCACCACCCATCAAACACCTGCTTAGGAAACTTCAGAAAGAGAGAAATCTGAAAGTGGAATATTATGCGTAATAATGAAGAGGACAAAAATCTTTCTGTTCAGTTCACAATAATTTCCTTGTTTCTTTTTGTGATGGATGCAATTGCATTTGATTTGGAGCACTCTAATTCAAATTAATAACTGTTGCCAGTATGAACATGGCAGACGTTACTGGTAAGTGTAGGAACATACTAATTCAAAGTAATAACTGTCATCACTATGAATGGAGTATTTCATGGGAAGTAATGAGAGAATGTCAATTCTTATCATCTTGGTGGTTAGGTGTCTCACTCAGTTCTGTAATAAACAATATATTATATCTGAAGTCTTAATATATAGAGACTTGGGATAAATTACCAGGTGGGCATTTCAAGTTTTATGTTGCTTGAGTTATTTTAAATATTATATTAATTTAAGAAACAGCTACTTTATTTGTAAGATGGATTGAGAGAAGTTAGGAATAATAGCTCTCCCCAATGAAATGAACATATGGCATTATTGGCCAGCAGACCCC
Source organism: Schistocerca piceifrons (assembly GCF_021461385.2). Taxonomy (NCBI): domain Eukaryota; kingdom Metazoa; phylum Arthropoda; class Insecta; order Orthoptera; family Acrididae; genus Schistocerca; species Schistocerca piceifrons. The sequence goes on from NC_060149.1 coordinate 8,555,957, forward strand.
ATCTGGTGTTATCCGGCCTCTTGGGCAAAAACTTTCTATTTGATGCTACTTACGCACCTTGCCATAGAAGATGGTGAGATGGAACGATTAGGATGAAACAAACATGCTGTCCCCAGTAAAGTCATCTCTGACCTGGCTGGGAATGGAACCAGGGACTATGTGATCTAGAGGAAGTGACACTAATCATTAGTCCGCCAATGACTTGGCAGCAGAAAATATGGTACGGGGACATGAAGATAAAATGTCAATAACAAAACATCACATGGGAATCCATTTGCAGAGATTTGTGTCATGCTTCTATTGCAAATCTGATTTTCCTAAATCTGTTCGGGTAAAGACCAGGATAGTTCCTTTGAAAAGGGCATGGCCGATTTCCTTCACCATCCTTTCATAATCTGAGCATGTGTTCTGTCTCTAATGACCATGCAGTTAGTGGGACATTAAAGTTTAATCTTACTTCATTCCATTTGTCTGTAAATGAAAAAGAAAAGACTGTTATGTATACTCCAGTAAAAAGTATTGTCTGCCAAGCACTTGACTGGTGTTTGTGATGAGCATTTATAGCTGTAGAAATACAATTGATTTCAGTTGGATAAAAATCATAAAATTGACATTGACTATTTCATTCAGATGGGTGTTTGACTAATAGACTAAACATCTAGGCCTTGATGCCTTAGTGCAGTACATACCTAGACCACTAATTCTAATACATGTTAGTACAGTAGCACTGAACTCAGAGGTTGACAGTTGTACCAGTAAAAGACATTTTCATAATCAGTAATTGGCTGATAAACACAAATAAAGTGATGACATTTTTTGCTTCATGGCCATACTGTGGACTACAGTCCTGAGTCCCCAAAACACTCCCAGTAGTTAATGAAGTTTGTGAGGGGATGTGACATCGTTGGTGATTCATTTGTAAGAACGAACATTAAGTTTTGAATTCCTGTTGGTGCTAAAATTGCAGTACTGTTCAGAAGTAAAGTCTCCACCTCTCTTTCATTTCCATACTCATGCATAATCATCATCTATGTCAGAGTTACACATCTGGAACATTGTGCAAAAGTCGTAAAAAAAAGCAATATCAAACCACTTACATTAGGATCTTGCCATGAGAATAGTCCTGGATATTCCACAACGTCACCATACTGTACTATGATTCGGACAATCAATTATTGGAGATGATACAGGATTGTAGTCAGACAAAACAGGGTAAAGTAAATAACTAAGTCACTCTCCCACATATTAGACTACAAAAAAAAAAGTCATTATATTTGAGACTTGAAGCAGTATTATGAGCTATAGATTCTCTCTATAGTATGTATGAAAAAAACTTGCCCAAAACTGAAATGTTCTTAATACCTGCTACTCTTTGTTATGCTATACATGGTAAGACAACTAAGATAAGCCACCCCAAATACTGTCATGTCGAAACCACGGTCAAGTCCAAATCTAAAGACAGGGTCGTCAGTGAAATATGTTTATTACTGACACTAATTTAAAGCCAGAACAGAACTGAATTCCTGCATGCAGAGTGCTGCAGTTTAAACAAACATCAGATACTTCCAGACTGTTGCTATTTATGCAAATGTCAAATATTCTAGAATACACAAACATTGCAAATATGAGATTTTTTGAGAAACTTCTTGAAATGATAATTGCTAAATAACAAGTAATGGCTGGTGGGCACATTTCAACTGGTGACCTACAGGACACTAGTCAGTGACACTAACCACTACACCACATTGGTAGCATCACAACTTGCAGCATTGCTCCCTCTCCTGGAGAAACTGTGACCCTCTGATTCAAAAGTTCTCATTGGGACCAACAACAGCATCCTGGATATAGAGCTTGTTAATGGTACCCTGTATGACAATGTTGGTGGTTGTGTTGTCATATCCTCTTCTCTATGTTAAGCTTTGAAAATAGCCCCTCCCTTCAGAGATTCATGATAGTTGAGCTGGTCTTCAGTTTCCTCGAAGCTCCCATTATCGATATGCCCCTCAAGACTGCGTTAGGACTTGATGTGGAGGACACAGATGTCATCTCTGCACTTTCATCTTCTTGATGAAAGGTCACAAGCTTCAACTTCATGTGTGATATATGATGTAGACCAGAGTAGCAAATTAGTTAACTCTTTGGATAGCCTCACTTTTAGCACATGTGTAAAAATCCATATCAAGTGTCCCAGGCTGCATCTCACCAGCTGGTATTTGGCACTAAAGCATTGTCAAGGTTTTTTATTGCTGTCCAGGGACTGTACGCAAGCCAGCTGCCTCTTTATTCATTCCTGGTAATAAGGTGTTTCAAGTAGTAATCCAGACAGTGTATCAATTGACATTTTGACCTCGCAACCATGAAGTAGAAAGAGCAGTGTTAAGCCTTTATTATCTTGCTTCATTTTGTTATATGAGAATATACTGATGGGCAACATTGTATCCAAATCTCTCTGTTCATCATTAAAATACATTGAGGGCATATCTGCCAATGTCGTATTAAAGAATTCTGTTAGGCCATTCATCTGTGAGTGGTGGGCACTTGTCATCCTGTGAGTGATGTCACAAAGTGAAATCACCTTGGGTAGTACTCTGGACAGTAAAAGCTTCCCACAATCGCAGATCATCACACATGGTGCTCCATGCTTCAAATTAATTTTTTATAGAAGTAAATTCAATTTCTGAAGCTATGGCAGTTGGTACAGCTTTGGTGACAGCATAGCAGGTGAGGTAGTCAGTGCAAACTATTGTACACTTAACTCCCATTTGTTTACTGGAGGAACTTGTCCAACAGGTTGATTCCAGTCTGGTGGATTGGTGCTGCTGCAGCCAGGATTGCTACCAGATATCCCAGAGATAACTGCAGCAAGTGGTACCATCCTTGGTGTTCCTTCAGTGGCTCATGTAGTGTGTAATTGGATCAGTAGAGACTTGGCCAGTGATACCTGCATCTGATTCTGTCTGGAATATCAATGAAAATAATCAGTTTTTGATAATATAAGTAGTTGTATAGCAGTAGCAGGAGTACACACACATAAAAGGTATTACAGTTCAGAAGCTTTCAGAGCCAGTGACTCCTTATTCTGGCAGAAGGCCTGAAGTGGAAGGTAGAGGGGTGAAGGTAAAGGATGGATGAGGCTTAGGAAAATGTTAGAGCTTGGAAGAGAAGCCTAGATCAGGGGAGACTTACTGGATGGGATGAGAAGGAAAGAGCCTTTCCTTCTCATCCTCTCCAGTATGTCTCTCCTGATCTGGGGTTCTGGGCGACTTTTCTGAACTCTGCCCCTATTACCAAACCTCACCAGCCCTTTTCATGCACCCTTCTTCCTTTCCCTTCATCCCTTCTCCCAGAAGAAGGAGTCACTCGCTCTGAAAGTTTGCAAACTGTGATGCCTTTACATATGTGTTCTCCTGCCACTGTTTGGTGAATTTTCATGAATCACAGGTGACCAGACATTGGAGAATCATGGAAATACTTCAAGAAAGCTGGCCACATATGAATTGGGGTGACGAGCAACCATTTCCATCCCACCAAATCATAGTTCCCCTTATACAGTGTTCCAATTGTTAATTGGAATTCTTCTTTGGTTGGTTCCTCCTTCCTCAAAGCTTCTGTGGTTTTCAGCAGTTTTGGATCTTCTCTCTGTTCAGCAGCAATGTAATTTAATGCAGTAATGACTGATATTTCATCCATCCTGCGAACTTAGAAAGTATCCTGTAATCGTAAGGTGTCACCTTTTCAGCACAATCCTGTGTTTATACTAGAACTATATGTATCCCAAAACTGCTAGCATCTGTGTGAACTTCTGACATGTCATTCTTGTCTTAAAATCCTAGAACTGGAGATGTTAGTGCCTTTTAAGGGCCAAGTGAAGAGCTTTCCTGCATCTCGTTCTGGAAAATTTGGTGTCCCCTCGCAATAGTTCATGCAAGGGATGTGCCTTGGTACAGAAGTCCTTTACATATCATAGGTAGTATGAGCACATTACAGAAAAACTTTCACTTCACAAATATGCCAAGGAGTCAGAAAATCTTATTTTCTCTGAACTGGTGTGGCCTTCATCACCATTAACTGGGTACTCGAAGATCTTTGTTTCTTGTCCGATGAAAAGGCACTTTGTCAGGTTCAGGCAGAGGGCTCCGGTATGTACACACTTAAACACAGCTGACAAGCAGCTTAAACGTTCTTCAAAGGTCTTTGAAAAAATTATGGTGTTATCCATGATAGAAAACGATGTAGGGTTTTGCAGCAGGTTATCCATCATACACTCCAAGGTGGCTGAGTGTTATCTGGTCCAGACAGCATGACTTTGAACTCACAGATGCTGTCAGATGTTATGCACGCAGACTTTTCCCAGTCTGACTCATAAATATTGACTCACCACTAGCATGTCTGCAAGGCCATAGTTGAGAAATACTTCGTTCCTTTCAAGCAGTCAGGATGTCATCAATGGGCAAAAATGGGTAGACTTTATTTTTCACGATTTTGTTTAGCCATTGGCAGGTGACCTAGAAATGTAACAAGCTGTTGTTTCACTTGAAAAGGACCACAGGTGAGGACTAAGGACTCTCTGAAGGTTCAAGGTGATATCATCTTCCAGCATCATCTCCACTTCCCCCCAGGATTATCTATCGGTCATCCAGTGACACCCCATATGAAACTTGGCTAATTGATGGATGATCCCCAGTATTGACACAGCATTTTACCATGTGCTGCTAGGCCTATCTTTTCTCCACTTTGGATTTGAAAACATCTGTGAATTAATGCAGAATGACTTTCCTTTGTCACCTTTGTTCTTTGGTGAGGCCAGATACTATTGGCAGTTTGATAGTAGCTTCCTCCCTGGTGTTGCATGTAGTGGTAGTGCAGAATGATTCTTCAGTGGTGACATTAAGGTGCCATTCCTGGTCTGGTTGAGCTATACTTATACAAATACTTTTAGGGATGAGTTGAAGCTGACAGTTAGTGATACGAAGTACTCCATGGCCACCTGCAGTGATTATGGTCATTGCTGGCAAGTAGATTTCTTTTGTGAGCCTGAGCAGTTTTTTGTAATTAAAGAACTTTCACAGTTTAGCTGAGCATCTTTATTAATGACTAGAGCTCATCTTGTTGACGATGGTGGGATAAAAATGTTTTCATCGGCAAACGACCACCCGGAGGAATCAATGTTATGTGAGCTTTTTGGAATAGCTTCATCAGTCTGGAGATCTGATCTTCTGTAGCCTATGACTGCTTGTGATGCATACAAGAGCTTCCATCCGAGGATAACATTATCACTAGCTTCTGCTAAAATGACAAATTTGGAGCGTTGAGTTCTACTATTGATAATTATTCTTGCTATACGTGTTCCTTTTGGCTGGAAATATTTCCCATTTGTAGCTTTCAGCACAATTGCTTTATATCACGGACATAGTGTTCTTTAGCTGATGATGATCACAATCCCACATTACAGGGAAGGAAGACCCTGACTCAACTAGTGCTCAGACAGGTTGGCTGTTAATGATCATGGTCTGGTTGAGCTATACTTATACAAATACTTTTAGGGATGAGTTGAAGCTGACAGTTAGTGATACGAAGTACTCCATGGCCACCTGCAGTGATTATGGTCATTGCTGGCAAGTAGATTTCTTTTGTGAGCCTGAGCAGTTTTTTGTAATTAAAGAACTTTCACAGTTTAGCTGAGCATCTTTATTAATGACTAGAGCTCATCTTGTTGACGATGGTGGGATAAAAATGTTTTCATCGGCAAACGACCACCCGGAGGAATCAATGTTATGTGAGCTATTTGGAATAGCTTCATCAGTCTGGAGATCTGATCTTCTGTAGCCTATGACTGCTTCTGATGCATACAAGAGCTTCCATCCGAGGATAACATTATCACTAGCTTCTGCTAAAATGACAAATTTGGAGCGTTGAGTTCTACTATTGATAATTATTCTTGCTATACGTGTTCCTTTTGGCTGGAAATATTTCCCATTTGTAGCTTTCAGCACAATTGCTTTATATCACGGACATAGTGTTCTTTAGCTGATGATGATCACAATCCCACATTACAGGGAAGGAAGACCCTGACTCAACTAGTGCTCAGACAGGTTGGCTGTTAATGATCATGTTACTGAAATTTGCTGACATCTAGGAGGATTTTTATCTGTGGTGGCCTCACCTCCTGAATTTTTTTTTTTTGCTAGGTGAGTGGCTGGTTTCTCTTTATGGTGATGGGAAATTGCTATGGTACATTGGAGAGTGACATTGTCCAGGATACAGTGATGACCTTCGCCCTACAAGGTGACTATAATCATCTACAGTTGACTGGTATGAAGAGGATTGTTGTGATAGCGGACATCTCATGGCATAATAGTGATTGAACACTCATCTTCTTTGTCTACAGTAGTGTACAATGTGTCCAGACTATTCACAGTGAAAACATACCACCATGTTGTTCTCTGCCTTCCAAATGTCCATTTCTTTATGGGGCTTCGTATTTGGTGGAGCAGTTGGTTGTACCTTCACTGGTTTGATGCTGGGTTCTCATTTGACAGTTGGAACAGGAGTCCAAGTTGGTCTAGTCCATTATTCATTGTGCATTTGATTGGTGGTATAGATTGGTGCCAAAGATGGGTACACCTCTTATTCGTCGTTCTCTATTACGTCTCGATTTATGAGGTTCACATTCGTAGGTGCTGTACTTGGTCTGATATTTCTGACTTCCATACATTGCTGCAACTCTTCTTTTACTATCTGGCATATGAGACAGGCAAGGTCATGGCGGTCTTCCACAGTTGCCATGGGGACCACATTTGGGAGTCGGTCATACTTCTTTTGCCCAATTCTTTTCTGTTACAGTTCCTTGATGTGGTGGCACCACTTGATAAATTACTTTGTTGTTATGACATCCTTTACCAGAAGAGGTGGGTACATGTCTTCTCAAACTCCTTTCATCAAGTGCGAGATTTTGCCAGCTGCTGCCATATTTATATTCACAATGTGACATAGGGGCTAAAACATTCTGTATGTCATTCCCCTATGATGATGGGCCTTGTTCTTCAGTTGTTCTTCAACTATGTGGACTTGCTGCTGACTGTCACCAAGTATTCTCTTTAGTTTGGCCTGGAATTTGGTCCCGCTATTGAGCTTCTCTTCATTGTTCTCAAATCACTGTTGGGATCTGCCATACAGGTAAAAGTATATGTTAGTCAAACACATCATGTCATCCCACCTTTTGTATATTGTGGCTTGGTCAAATTCTTTCAGCCATTTTGTCAGGTCCTGACCAGCATCTCTGGAAAACACTAATGGATACCTCAGATGCAGCTTACTTACTTCTGTTTTAGAATCAATAGTCTCCTTAACATACATATCTTAGGAGTGCTGCACCGTTTGTATTACAATTCGTGTCCATGTAGGAGACGACTTTTATGTTGCCTAATTGGAACCATGGTGATGAAGACATATTGAAATAAGCTGCATCTTCACCAAACCATCTCATGTCAAAACCACAATCGAGTCCAAATCCGAAGGTAGGACCATCAATGAAGTACAACACTTAGCACTGAAAACACATTTATTACTGACTCCACAATATGGCCAGAACATAAATGAACTTCTGGACAGGTAGTGCTGCTATTTATACAAACCACAGCTATACCAGAATATACAAACGTTACAACTATAAGACATAATGAGAACATTTCAGAAATGGAAATGAGCGTTTGGCGTCACTGGCCGGGAGGCCCCTCGCGGGGCAGGTCCGGCCGCCATATCGCAGGTCTTATTACAGTCGGCGCCACATTGGGCGACCTGCACGCCGGATGGGGATGAAATGATGATGAACACAACACAACACCCAGTCCCTGAGCGGAGAAAATCTCCGACCCAGCCGGGAATCGAACCCGGGCCCAGAGGACGGCAATCCGTCACGCTGACCACTCAGCTACTGGGGCGGACATTTCAGAAATGATAATTATTGAGTAAAAAAATATTGGCTGGTGCTCAGATTTGAATTGGTGACCCACAGAATGGCAGTTGTTGACACTAACCACTACACCAGACTGCTAGCATCACAACTTAATAGCAGTAATCCACAATGAGTAAATGTATAGAGGTACAGTTTTCACTAAATAATAGCAGACAGTGGTGTGACGTATGCAAGTAATTTTTAACATTTGTTGGTGTTGAATTATTAAACCAACTTCCTTTCCTTAAAATGGTACTATAGACTTTTGCTGTGGTATTGAAAAGAGCATTAAAAAAGGACTTCATTGCCATAGCATGTGTGGAACTTGATCAAATAGTAATAATACAACAGTGCCACTAACTACCGTCTTGTTATCAGAAAGGGAGTCCCACAGGCATCTGCCCTACTGTACAAAATGTAAACCAACACCTACCTCAGGTAAGGTTCATATTTTCATTATTATGACTGTCATATTGAGAGTTCAGACCCTGAGCATTGACACAGGCTAGAAAACAATTCCAGGCAGACAATATTGCAGACTGAATTTCATCTGGACATATTACACCATCGGAATTTTATTTTTTTGGGAGTCATTGTTGTTTACTTTTAGTCCTCTTGTTTTAATTTTCTGTACATGTAAAAGTCCAGAGGTGCGAAGTCTGGTGAGCATGTAGATCACTGAATTACCAATCCAGTGATATCCAACTATTCAATTTAGAAGGTCTGTAATTATCTGTGCAGAATGCATGGGATACACAACGTATTGGCATCACATAGGGTGCTTTAGGTCTAGTTGGACATCTTTCAATAACTGTGACAGCACATCTTTTAGGAACTGTAGATATTTGTGACTATTTAGAGTCTTACAAACGAAACAGAGATCCCTGTAAAGCTCATACTACATGTTGACAGACCAAGGCTGTTGCCAGTCCTCTCTCCTAGCCAGCACTGATATTCAACTGACCTGTAGTGCACATTGTGAAGATTGATTAAGCCTCAGTATGTAAATGATGATTCACTTGTGAGCAAAATCATGCACAGAAATGCCACCTCACATTGCAGTTTTTGTAGACACCATTTGGAGAACTGTAATTAATTCTGAAAGTCATTGACATGAAGTTGTTAGTGGTGATAAATGTGGAAAGGGTAAATGTGTTGAAATATGGTGTTGTGTTCTCAGAACAGTCCTTTCGCTCACCCCACTCATTCACTGAAGCTGCCTCATAGTGACATGTAGACTACTACATCTACATCTACACGTGTTCTATGCACCATTGTATGGTGCTTAGTGAATTGTATCCTGTGCCTCTACTAATTATTTCCTTTCTTGTTCCACTTGCAAATAGATCAAGGGAAGGATGACTGTTTATATGCCTATGTGTGAGCCTTGATTTATCTTATCTTTATGGTCTTTATGCAACTGTGTGTTGTTGTTGTTGTTGTTGTTGTTGTTGTGGTCTTCAGTCCTGAGACTGGTTTGATGCAGCTCTCCAAGCTACTCTATCCTGTGCAAGCTTCTTCATCTCCCAGTACCTACTGCAGCCTAGATGCTTCTGAATCTGCTTAGTGTATTCATCTCTTGGTCTCCCTCCACGAATTTTACCTTCCACACTGCCCTCAGATACTAAATTGGTGATCCCTTCATGTCTCAGAACATGTCCTACCAACCGATCCCTTCTTCTATTCGAGTTGTGCCACAAGCTCCTCTTCTCCCCAATCCTATTCAATACATCCTCATTAGTTATGTGATCTACCCATCTAATCTTTAGCATTCTTCTGTAGCAACACATTTCGAAAGCTTCTATTCTCTTCTTCTCTAAACTATTTATCATCCATGTTCCACTTCCATACATGGCTACACTCAATACAAATGCTTTCAGAAATAACTTCCTGACATTTAAATCTATACTCGATGTTAACAAATTTTTCTTCTTCAGAAATGCTTTCCTTGCCATTGCCAGTCTACATTTTATATCCTCTCTACTTCTACCATCATCAGTTATTTTGCTCCCCAAATAGCAAAACTCCTTTACCACTTTGAGTGTCTCATTTCCTAATCTAATTCCCTCAGCATCACCTGACTTAATTTGACTACATTCCATTATCCTCATTTTGCTTTTGTTGATGTTCATCTTATACCCTCCTTTCAAGACATTGTCCATTCTGTTCAACTGCTCTTCCAAGTCCTTTGCTGTCTCTGACAGAATTACAATGTCATCGACAAACCTCAAAGTTTTTATTTCTTCTCCATGGATTTTAATACCTACTCCAAACTTTTCTTTTGTTTCCTTTATTGCTTGCTCAATATACAGATTGAATAGCATTGGGGAGTGGCTACAACCCTGTCTCACTTCCTTCCCAACCACTGCTTCCCTTCCATGTCCCTCGACTCTTATAACTACCATCTGCTTTCTGTACAAATTGTAAATAGCCTTTCACTCCCTATACCTTTAGAATTTGAAAGAGAATATTACAATCAACATTGTCAAAAGCTTTCCCCAAGTCTACAAATGCTAGAAATGTAGGTTTGCCTTTCCTTAATCTTTCTTCTAAGATACGTCATAGAGTCAGTATTGCCTCACATGTTCCAACATTTCTATGGAATCCAAACTGATCTTCCCCGAGGTCGGCTTCTATCAGTTTTTCCATTCATCTGTAAAGAATTCGGGTTAGTATTTTGCAGCTGTCACTTGTTAAACTGATAGTTCGGTAATTTTCACATCTGTCAACACCTGCTTTCTTTGGGATTAGAATTATTATATTCTTCTTGAAGTCTGAGGGTATTTCACCTGTCTCATACATCTTGCCCACCAGATGGTAGAGTTTTGTCAGGACTGGCTCTCCCAAGGCTGTCAGTAGTTCTAATGGAATGTTGTGTACTCCAGGGGCCTTGTTTCGGCTTAGGTCTTTCAGTGCTCTGTCAAACTCTTCACGCAGTATCATATCTCCCATTTCATCTTCATCTACATCCTCTTCCATTTCCATAATATTGTCCTCAAGTACATCGCCCTTGTATAGACCCTCTATATACTCCTTCCACCTTTCTGCTTTCCCTTCTTTGCTTAGAACTGGTTTCCCATCTGAGCTCTTGATATTCATGCAAGTGGTTCTCTTTTTTCCAAAGGTCTCTTTAGTTTTCCTGTAGGCAGTATCTGTCTTAACCCCTAGTGAGATAAGCCTCTACATCCTTACATTTGTCCTCTAGCCATCCCTGCTTAGCCATTTTACACTTCCTGTTGATCTCATTTTTGAGACATTTGTATTCATTTTTGCCTGCTTCATTTACTGAATTTTTATATTTTCTCCTTTCATCAATAAAATTCAATATTTCTTCTGTTACCCAAGTGTTTGTACTAGCCCTCGTCTTTTTACCTATTTGATACTTTGCTGCCTTCACTATTTCATCCCTCAAAGCTACCCATTCTTCTTCTACTGTATTTCTTTCCCCCATTCCTGTCAATTGTTGCCTTATGCTCTCCCTGAAACACTGTACAACCTCTGGTTCTTTCAATTTATCCAGGTCCCATCTCCTTAAATTCCCACGTTTTTGCAGTTTCTTCAGTTTTAATCTACAGTTCATAACCAATAGATTGTGGTCAGAGTCCACATCTGCCCCTGGAAATGTCTTACAATTTAAAACCTGGTTCCTAAATCTCTGTCTTACCATTATATAATCTATCTGATACCTTTTAGTATCTCCAGGCTTCTTCCATGTATACAGCCTTCTTTCATGATTCTTGAACCAAGTATTAGCTATGATTAAGTTATGCTCTGCGCAAAATTCTACCAGGCGGCTTCCTCTTTCATTTCTTAGCCCCAATCCATATTCACCTACTATGGTTCGTTCTCTCCCTTTTCCTACTCTCGAATTCCAGTCACCCATGACTATTAAATTTTCGTCTCCCTGCACTATCTGAATAATTTCTTTTATCTCATCATACATTGTGTGTTATTGCTGCTAAAATGTTGTTTGCATTTCTCTAACCAGTTACTGTTCTTCTTTGTTAGTGTATTTCATTCTTCATAGATACTGTTTCTGGAAAGTTTTTTAAGAATATTTGGAAAGACAGTTTTTAGGCGCTTGAAATGATCAGGATATCTTTCAGCATCCAACTGCACTGCTGTTCTAATCATTTGGCAACATTTGTCATAAACAAAAATCATATCCACTTTCTTGACTTTTGCAGTCATTCTGAATAGCTTCACAAGCAAATTTTCAGTTACTACAAGAGCATAGGACAGACTGATGCACTTCAAGTGCTCAGGCAAACACACGAACTGTTCATGAGTTATGTGTCTGTTTACATGTGCTACAGTATGGTAGACATTAGTGGCATATCTTCACCTGGCAGAGGTACAGCGATTTTCAGTACTATTACCTTGGTTCTGTATGATCAAGTTCAACACGTACTATGTTTGTGAAGTCCTCTTTGATAGCTCTTTCTAATGTGGATATAATTCCACACTAAAAGCCAAAGTCAGTATTTTAATTCACCAGCAATAAACATTAAAAACTACTTGTGTACAGGGCCATAATAAGGAGGTGGTGAGATAGGAATACTCCCCCCTCCTGCTGAGGGTCTAAAAACTGACTGGAAAAATATGACGAAAGAAAGGTGGTTTAAAAATTAACTGAGAGAGGTATGTGAGTTCTCTTGTGCATTGTGATCCCATCTTCTTCCTACAAGAGGAATCCTTTTCTTCAGCCTGTGACTGTAAATGAACACTATTGTCACAGTATCATTTCATCCAAGTTGCATCATAAAGATGCAATTACTACCAAAAAATGTCTAATCGCTAACATGGTTTATGTGGCAACAGTGAGTTTAGGTCACACGGTTGCAATCCACACAGCTCTCTCATGTTCATCAGTGAAGCTCTTACTGCTGCTTCACTGCAGTATTGTAGGACCCATTTTATGTATTTATTTGCTGTCCATATAACAATCAGTTTTCAGACATTCTCATAGATTTAGTTCACATAGGCAAAGCTTTAATTCACACACACACACACACACACACACACACACACACACACACACACACACACACACACACACACACACACAAAGATGATGTGACTTACCGAACGAAAGCGCTGGCAGGTCGATAGACACACAAACAAACACAAACATACATACAAAATTCAAGCTTTCGCAACAAACTGTTGCCTCATCAGGAAGGAGGGAAGGAGAGGGAAAGACGAAAGAATATGGGTTTTAAGGGAGAGGGTAAGGAATGTATATTACTGTTTATGTTATGAATTTAGTTTCACTAACATGATTGCCTGCAGGAATAGAATGTATATTACTGTTTATGTTATGAATTTAGTTTCACTAACATGATTGCCTGCAGGAATAGATAGAATCTATGGCAAATATTTTATGTTTTCTGAAAATTTTTCTATAAGGCTCTCTCTTGTTTACCTTACCTACCACTCCAACTGCCTTTTTTTGTAGTCTATGAAGCCTGTCTGTATAGATTGCTGGTGCTCCATATCTCAGTACCATACTGAAGATGGGGTTGTATCAATACAAAATATATTTTCCTGAAGCTATCATGGCCCAGAAAGACTGAGTCCTGTTTCAATAGATACACATTTCCACGGATTTTCTTCCAAATATAACGTATGTGCTCTTTCTGTGATGGGTATTCACCAACAATAATCCCCAAAAATTTATATTTATTTACATAGTAAGTGCCAATAGAGGTTTCACTTTAGTACCATTTACGTTCTCACTATAGCGAAGCAGGAACTGCACTGTTACTGTCTTCCCTTCATTTACAAGTAACTTCCAGAATGAGATTTTAACACTGCAGTGGAGTGTGCACTAATATGAAACTTCCTGGCTGTTTAAAACTGTGTGCCGGACCGAAACTCGAACTCGGGACCTTTGCCTTTCATGGGCAAGTGCTCTACCATTTGAGCTACCCAAGCATGACTCACGCCCTGTCCGCACAGCTTCACTTCTGCCAGTACCTCGTCTCCTACCTTCCAAACTTTACAGAAGCTCTCCTGCGAACCTTGCAGAACTAGCACTCCTGAAAGAAAGGATATTGCGGAGACATGGCTTAGCCACAGCCTGGGGGATGTTTCCACAATGAAATTTTCACTCTGCAGCGGAGTGTGCACTGATATGAAACTTCCTGGCAGATTGAAACTGTGTGCCGGACCGAGACTCGAGCTCGGGACCTTTGCCTTCTGCGGGCAAGTGCTCTAGAGCATGTAAAGCAAAGGTCTCGAGTTCGAGTCTCGGTCCGGCACACACTTTTAATCTACCAGGAAGTTTCATACAAGTAATTTATTTGCAGTAAGGTGAGTTGACAGGAAATTGTAATTGATTTCACTACTATTGGCAGCAGTTTGCATATCATGGCCTCAGCTGACAAAATATGTCATCAGTACAGCTTATGGCGTTACATTTTTGGGAGTTGGTTAAATCATTAACACACACAAGGAACGCCCTTGAGACACACCACGCTGAAGTATCCTGTAGGTTCATTTCATTGTTACAAACTGGTTCATTCCTTTCATAAGTTAGATTGTCACTCTGTTTCCTGTTTTTCAAATAAGAGATAAGTAGTTGTAAGGCAACTCCTCTCATATTCTTGTTTATGCCATAGGATAGTATAATTCAGGATATCAAAAGCTTCATTCATATCTAGGAATGTGCCTGTTACCTTGACTCCCTTAACCAGCTTGTTTACTATTTCATGTATAAAAGTTGCTGCTGCTGTTACGGTACATCTTCCTTTCCTAAAACCACATTGTAAATTGTTGAATAGATTATATTTGATGGAATATACCATGAACTGATTTAATTTTACTTTCTCTGATAATTTGCCAAGTTCTGAAGTGAATGATATTGGCCTGTGGTTTTTTGTGTGAGTCTTTATTCACTTCTTATACACTGCTAGAATTTCATTGATTTTCAAGGTGTCAGGGAATTCTCCATGACAGAGGGGGGTATTTATTAGGCATGTCAGAGGCTTCACTGAGTCTCCTCTTCATTTCTTTAGCAGCTTCAGAGAAATGTTGTCCCAGAATTTTAGCTTTAAGTTTTGAAATGACTGCCAGTAATGCCACTGCTGGAAACATATTGGCTAATGTTTCTAACAGTAAAACTAGGTGCCTAATTATGTACTTTATTTTTGCCAGTTGTTCTACTGTATGAATTTCTCCCACACTTCTTTTGGGTCATTTATCATCCCATAATTTTCTTTTAATGTTATGCTGTTATGTTCATAACATTGCTGTTGACCACCGTCTTCATACATAATGTTGAGACCTTACTAAGAGTCTAGTGGTAAATTTTCATGTCTCCTACTAACCACAATTTAGCCATATTCAAGGACATTTCCTCTGACCATTTACCAAATTCAGTGTCAGATATCACATCAGCAACAAAAGGAGATACATCTGTGGTTGCTTTTATGGAAAATGCTGCCATAAGATTAGCTGTTGTGGGTTGAAAAGGACAGGTACCCTCAACACAGTTTTCATCTTGATCACCAATGGCTTCCCATTCCTCTATCCTTTGACACAATTCCTCATTGTTCTGTTTCTGTAGGACTATAGTCTCTAGTAACACAGCTATTTGCCCCTTCAGGGCTTCCAACATTTTATTTAGTGTCATTGGCCATATTTCTGGCATTTGTGCTACCTTCATCTGCCATTACATAAGAATAATACAGAAACAGTTTGCCCAATACAAAAATAAGAACAAACTGCACCTAATCTTTGTGCTGTATCATGACCCAGCTGGACTCTGTACATCTACATGTACTACACATAACTAGCACAGCTTGAACATATGGCAAATCATACCTGGATAGGTTGTAATACTGACATCTTGCTGGCTGTAGATAGACTTCCCTAGTATTTCCACGAAAGAAAGACAACTCCACAGTTTCTTGTGGCATAACAAATGACACTTTTAATTTATTGAGGAGATCCTCACAGCTCAGCGTGGTCATTACTGAATACTCAAGAAGAAGGCTGACAAATATAAGTCACTTACCATACTGCATCATAGCAAACTGCAATCCATAACTATTGACCTTACAGCAGAGCTGCACAAAAGATGACAGCTGCAGCTGTTGTAGACATATGGGTGTGGCAGCAAGCTCAGACGTCTCCACCATTGGTAGCCATTTGCTAACCCCAGATATAGTGGTGTCCGCCACTTCTGATGTTGGATATGTGTGACCAAGACAGCCCAGATCCCCACATGTGTCCGGACTGAACTGAGTAGGATGTGTTGAGAAGGATCTGCTCATGCTTGACAGCATAAAAAAAACATGAATCATAACAAAACATTTATCAATCAGAAGTTTAGGCAACGGTAGCTCCGTCAGGCCAGTGGAGTGCAGACCCAGTCAGCAGAAGTGAGAGTTCATCTTCAGCAGTTCTGCCAAATCACATAAGGATGGTGTGTTGGCCATTAATGACACAGCTTGGTCAGTGGCCCCAGACACTGACAGACATAGTCCTTACTGGACAATGGTGGACAGCAGCCTCTGTGGGCCAATCTCTGAGGTGCTCTCATTGAGTATGTGTGCCAGGAGACTCAATATCCAGCCCAGCTGGAAGTACTCATTGTGTAGAGTCCAACCCACGGCCCCTAGAGGCTGGCAGCATCATTGTTGGCTGCAGAAATGGGGCGAGCAGCAGCAGCGGTTCTTTCTCACATCGGCAGATAGTATACAGCTTCCTGGCCTGGCTGGTCAAGTCTCCAGTAGGCCAGCAGACTGGTGGCAGTCTCTGCACCCAATCAGTGATGACTCAGAAGTTGTCACTGCAGCTTGCAGTGTCAGAGTCTCACCAGTGAGATTGGCAACTCCATAGCTGATTGTAGACCATAAGGCATGCAGAGGGTCAACTGACATAGCTTCCCCTGTATCACGGGACTGCTGCAACTGAGAGTTGCATAGTATTTATACTGGTACTTTCTGTCCACTCTGCTGCAGTGCAGGTAGCAATGACGTCATGTATACTAGATTACTTGCATGATCAGCTCTCCTATTAGCTTCATCTTTCCAAATACCATTTTCTGTAGAATCAGTGGCTGTATAGTTACTGTTGCTTATAACTGTGGTTTCTTGTATCACTCTGCTCTGTTACCAGTATTATGATATCTGTCTGTTGCCACAATGTTGTTGTGCTTCACTTGCAAATTGGGGCACTCAGCAGGTTCCACTTGTCACAATCACATCCATGTTCATCTCAGTCTGCTCAGTATTTGCCCCCAGCTTGCAGTTTGACAGTTGTTGACTCACATGGCTTGACTTCTGGTGCCACCAGAAAAGAGTTTTAACAAATTTTTAGTGTTAGCCTGATATTCCAGGGTGCAGCAGAGCTTTAACATCAGTCAGATAATCTCTGTATTTTTTCTGGTGAGTTTGTATTTTGTTAAAAATATTGTAATTTAGTATCTCTAAAGAGTATATTACAGTCCTTCAAGTTCTCTCTCAGTTCAGTGATTGCTGGATGTCACTTGTATGTGCATATCTGAGTGAATCATAGGTAGGTGTATAGTGCTGTTGCAGGTCAAAAGTGCCAAAAATTAGTGGGTTTGTTTCATCATTGATGGACTGCACTGGAGGTGTGCTAGCAGTAAACCTGCAGCACAAACCATTATAATCATACTTAAGATGAATCCAGTGACATAAAATACATGGAAGAATATATTATGTGTTTTTGACACCCATATTCAGTTTTATCTGACTAAAATTTCCTATTAAGAAATGTCTTAATATGAAAACTCAGTATTATATCTTGAAAACTGTTTAAATGAATTCTTGTTCAGGGTGTGAAGGCCCAAGGGATGTCTGCTGGCCACCGTCTCATCCTCTATCTTCTGGCATTATGTGGATGCAGTATGGAGGGGCATGTGGTCAGCATACCTCTCTCCCAGCCAGTTTATAGACTTTCCATACTGTGGAGCCCTACTACTCAGTCAAGCAGCTCCTCAGTTGGCATCATGAGGCTGGGTGCACACTATACCAGTTCTCCCACAAAGGAAAAATCCTTGACACTAGCAGCAATTGAACCTCGGTCCTCCCCATGGCTGCCATCTATGCTCACCTCTCAGTTATCGAGAGGAACTCATGAAAAATGTAGCAGAGACGTTTATACAGTGGAGACAGTTTATGAAATAGCTGCTTTCAAGTTAAAGGTTTAAGAGCTGATGAAGAGCATAGACACAATTTCCCATTCTGAAATAAGTGTACGCTAAGAAATGTAATTCAAAAAGTTGTAATAATGTTAAAGATATTTATGACAATATTAGTGACTGCAGTATTTGGTGAACACAGTTTCAGCAAACTAAGGATTATAAAAATATTTGTAAGGATAAGCATGAATGACAACAGACAATCAAATTCAACTGTCTTTATGGACTATGACACAGCTGCTAAACTTGACTTCCATGACATAATCAATTAGTTTGCTTTGCTCAAAAAAAGGAAATAAGACGTAAAATTATAATAAAAACAGAATTCTTGGAAGGAGATATTTTCTCAACTCTCAGTTATATATACCTTGATTATAATTATCGTCATTTGGTTTTATTCACCGATGACACATCAGTACTGATAGAAAAGAAAAATGCAGAAGATGTTCCTGAAAATGTCATAAAATCTCTAGAAAATCCTAAATGTGTGGTTCCATCTAAATGGTCTAAAACTAAATATTTCAAAAACACAGTTTGTGGAGTTTAAGACAAAACAATCTAAAATAAATGGTATTCAAATTACGCACAGAAGTCTGGAACTAAGCAAAACAGTGTGTGTTAAATTCTTAGGAATGGAGATGGGCAGAAATCTGTCTTGGTCATCATATATAGACGATTTAAAAAATAAACTGAACAGCCTGGCATTTGCTATGTCAATCTTAGCCAATGCAACTGCCACAGACATGAAAAAGGCAGTGCTCCATAGCTACTTTGTGGAAATAGTGAGATACACCACTGTCTTCTGGCAAAATGCTAGTAATTTGGTAAGAATATTAACTTTACAGAACATAAATATAAGGAACATGTGTAGCACAAAGCCAAGAGAATCTTGTCACCCACTATTAAGAGACCTAAACATACTAAGGGTTCCCTCACTGTATTTCTAGGAAATAATTGTTTTCACAAATAATAATCCAAAACTGTTTGCTTCAAATAACTTCCGGCACAGATATGAAACTAGAAACAGAGAAAGTTTCATGCTTCCTAGACATAGACTCAATCTTTTCATGCAGACCCTATGTTATATGGGAATGAAAATATACAAGTTTAAAAAGACAAATTTGCAAAAGATTGAAACTGATTCAGTAAAAAGAAAATTATATAGCACTCTGGTACAAAAATGCTATTACTCTATTGGTAAAGTTTTAAATGGTGATCTGACCATTTGAGCAGGATAAAAATTATAATAGTATATATATTCAGATAGCAATGGCCTTGCCGCAGTGGATACACCGGTTCCTGTGAGATCACCGAAGTTAAGTGCTGTCGGGCGTGGTCGGCACTTGGATGGGTGACCGTCCGGGCCGCCATGCGCTGTTGCCATTTTTCAGGGTGCACTCAGCCTCGTGATGACAATTGACTAGCTACTCGACTGAATAGTAGTGGCTACAGTCCAGAATACCGTCATACTGACCGGGAGAGCGGTGTGCTGACCATACGCCCCACCTATCCGCATCCTCCACTGAGGATGACAAGGCGGTCGGATGGTCCTGATGGGCCACTTGTGGCCTGTAGATGGAGTGGTTTTATATTCAGATATTTTATAGCTCTAGTAAACGTTGTTCTCCATGTACAATCTATTATAGTCATAAGCTTGACGAGTCTCCTGTACACTAAATCAATGATATAACATATATGTTATGAGACAATAAAATTCTGATTCTGATCTAATTCTTCTACATCTACATCTACATTGATACTCCGCAAGCCACCCAACGGTGTGTGGCGGAGGGCACTTTACGTGCCACTGTCATTACCTCCCTTTCCTGTTCCAGTCGCGTATGGTTCACGGGAAGAACGACTGTCTGAAAGCCTCCGTGCGCACTCTAATCTCTCTAATTTTACATTCGTGATCTCCTCAGGAGGTATAGGTAGGGGGAAGCAATATATTCGATACCTCATCCAGAAACGCACCCTCTCGAAACCTGGCGAGCAAGCTACACCGCGATGCAGAGCGCCTCTCTTGCAGAGTCTGCCACTTGAGTTTATTAAACATCTCCGTAACGCTATCACGGTTACCATATAACCCTGTGACAAAACGCGCCGCTCTTCTTTAGATCTTCTCTATCTCCTCCATCAGACCGATCTGGTACGGATCCCACACTGATGAGCATTACTCAAGTATAGGTCGAACGAGTGTTTTGTAAGCCACCTCCTTTGTTGATGGACTACATTTTCTAAGCACTCTCCCAATGAATCTCAACCTGGTACCCGCCTTACCAACAATTAATTTTATATGATCATTCCACTTCAAATCATTCCGTACGCATAATCCCAGATATTTTACAGAAGTAACTGCTACCAATGTTTGTTCCGCTATCATATAATCATACAATAAAGGATCCTTCTTTCTATGTATTCGCAATACATTACATTTGTCTATGTTAAGGGTCAGTTGCCACTCCCTGCACCAAGTGCCTATCCGCTGCAGATCTTCCTCCATTTCGCTACAATTTTCTAATGCTGCAACATCTCTGTATACTACAGCATCATCCGCGAAAAGCCGCATGGAACTTCCGACACTATCTACTAGGTCATTTGTATATATTGTGAAAAGCAATGGTCCCATAACACTCCCCTGTGGCACGCCAGAGGTTACTTTAACGTCTGTAGACGTCTCTCCATTGATAACAACATGCTGTGTTCTGTTTGCTAAAAACTTTTCAATCCAGCCACACAGCTGGTCTGATATTCCGTAGGCTCTTACTTTGTTTATCAGGCGACAGTGCAGAACTGTATCGAACGCCTTCCGGAAGTCAAGAAAAATAGCATCTACCTGGGAGCCTGTATCTAATATTTTCTGGGTCTCATGAACAAATAAAGCGAGTTGGGTCTCACACGATCGCTGTTTCCGGAATCCATGTTGATTCCTACATAGTAGATTCTGGGTTTCCAGAAATGACATGATAGGCGAGCAAAAAACATGTTCTAAAATTCTACAAGAGATTGACGTCAGAGATATAGGTCTATAGTTTTGCGCATCTGCTCGACGACCCTTCTTGAAGACTGGGACTATCTGTGCTCTTTTCCAATCATTTGGAACCCTCCTTTCCTCTAGAGACTTGCGGTACACAGCTGTTAGAAGGGGGGCAAGTTCTTTCGCGTACTCTGTGTAGAATCGAATTGGTATCCCGTCAGGTCCAGTGGACTTTCCTCTATTGAGTGATTCCAGTTGCTTTTCTATTCCTTGGACACTTATTTCGATGTCAGCCATTTTTTCGTTTGTGCGAGGATTTAGAGAAGGAACTGCAGTGCGGTCTTCCTCTGTGAAACAGCTTTGGAAAAAGGTGTTTAGTATTTCAGCTTTACGCGTGTCATCCTCTGTTTCAATGCCATTATCATCCCGTAGTGTCTGGATATGCTGTTTCGAGCCACTTCCTGATTTATCGTAAGACCTGAACTTCCTAGGATTTTCTGTCAAGTCGGTACATAGAATTTTACTTTCGAATTCAATGAATGCTTCACGCATAGCCCTCCTTACGCTAACTTTGACATCGTTTAGCTTCTGTTTGTCTGAGAGGTTTTGGCTGCGTTTAAACTTGGAGTGGAGCTCTCTTTGCTTTCGCAGTAGTTTCCTAACTTTGTTGTTGTACCACGGTGGGTTTTTCCCGTCCCTCACAGTTTTACTCGGCACGTACCTGTCTAAAACGCATTTTACGATTGCCTTGAACTTTTTCCATAAACACTCAACATTGTCAGTGTCGGAACAGAAATTTTCGTTTTGATCTGTTAGGTAGTCTGTAATCTGCCTTCTATTACTCTTGCTAAACAGATAAACCTTCCTCCCTTTTTTTATATTCCTATTAACTTCCATATTCAGGGATGCTGCAATGGCCTTATGATCACTGATTCCCTGTTCTGCACATACAGAGTCAAAAAGTTCGGGTCTGTTTGTTATCAGTAGGTCCAAGATGTTATCTCCACGAGTCGGTTCTCTGTTTAATTGCTCGAGGTAATTTTCGGATAGTGCACTCAGTATAATGTCACTCGATGCTCTGCCCCTACCACCCGTCCTAAACATCTGAGTGTCCCAGTCTATATCTGGTAAATTGAAATCTCCACCTAAGACTATGACATGTTGAGAAAATTTATGTGAAATGTATTCCAAATTTTCTCTCAGTTGTTCTGCCACTAATGCTGCTCAGTCGGGAGGTCGGTAAAAGGAGCCAATTATTAGCCTAGTTCGGTTGTTTAGTGTAACCTCCACCCATAATAATTCACAGGAACTATCCACTTCTACTTCACTACAGGATAAACTACTACTAACAGCGACGAACACTCCACCACCGGTTGCATGCAGTCTATCCTTTCTAAACACCGTCTGTACCTTTGTAAAAATTTCGGCAGAATTTATCTCTGGCTTAAGCCAGCTTTCTGTACTTATAACGATTTCAGCTTCGGTGCTTTCTATCAGCGCTTGAAGTTCCGGTACTTTACCAACGCAGCTTCGACAGTTGACAATTACAATACCGATTGCTGCTTGGTCCCCGCATGTCCTGACTTTGCCCCGCACCCGTTGAGGCTGTTGCCCTTCCTGTACTTGCCCAAGGCCATCTAACCTAAAAAACCGCCCAGCCCACGCCACACAACCCCTGCTACCCGTGTAGCCGCTTGTTGCGTGTAGTGGACTCCTGACCTATCCAGCGGAACCCGAAACCCCACCACCCTATGGCGCAAGTCGAGGAATCTGCAGCCCACACGGTCGCAGAACCGTCTCAGCCTCTGATTCAGACCCTCCACTCGGCTCTGTACCAAAGGTCCGCAGTCAGTCCTGTCGACAATGCTGCAGATGGTGAGCTCTGCTTTCATCCCGCTAGCGAGACTGGCAGTCTTCACCAAATCAGATAGCCACCGGAAGCCAGAGAGGATTTCCTCCGATCCATAGCGACACACATCATTGGTGCCGACATGAGCGACCACCTGCAGATGGGTGCACCCTGTACCCTTCATGGCATCCGGAAGGACCCTTTCCACATCTGGAATGACTCCCCCCGGTATGCACACGGAGTGCACATTGGTTTTCTTCCCCTCTCTTGCTGCCATTTCCCTAAGGGGCCCCATTACGCGCCTGACGTTGGAGCTCCCAACTACCAGTAAGCCCACCCTCTGCAACTGCCCGGATCTTGCAGACTGAGGGGCAACCTCTTGAACAGGACAAGCAGCCATGTCAGGCCGAAGATCAGTATCAGCCTGAGACAGAGCCTGAAACCGGTTCGTCAGACAAACTGGAGAGGCTTTCCGTTCAGCCCTCCGGAATGTCTTTCGCCCCCTGCCACACCTTGAAACGACCTCCCACTCTACCACAGGTGAGGGATCAGCCTCAATGCGGGCAGTATCCCGGGCAACCACAGTCGTAGTCCGATCAGGGGATGCGTGGGACGAGCTGGCTGTCCCCGACAAACCCCCATCCGGACCCCCACAGTGACGCCCATTGGCAACAGCCTCAAGCTGTGTGACCGAAGCCAACACTGCCTGTAGCTGGGAGCGAAGGGATGCCAACTCAGCCTGCATCCGAACACAGCAGTTGCAGTCCAGTTGTGTTTGTAATCAATTATTTATGCACTATTAATATTTTTGGTAATTTATTTAGTATGATGATACATTTTATTTGTTGTTTGCAACATTTTTCATCAGTGTTCTTAATTTTAGTGAAGTTTTAAATATACTTCATTTCTAAGAAACCTACATACAAAATTATAAATTTTTCTAAATCTGTTTAGGGAAATACCCCCTGCAGAATGGTAGTTTTGTGGAAGGGGGGACAGCTCTGACTGTTCTTCTTTGGGGTGCATGATCACTTTGGCATAGCTTATGTGTGTCCAAAAACTCTTAACACTGTCCCCTAGAACTTGGCATAAACTACACTTTAATACATACTGATCACTGCCTGTAGAAACTACAGGTGTGTTGTGATGTGCCTAACAGCCATTTCTCAAAGAATTTCCTAGTGCAGCTTTCCTGGATGTTACTTCATGATGCGTTATTTCCAAGCAGTGATGGCTTGAAGTCAGTTGTTTGATCTTTAAGTGCTTCTAAGAGACATTAAATGGACGTTCCTGCTTCCACAAAGTTGGCCATGTCTTGAAAAATGTATTACAGGTGTAATCACTTCCCACTCACTCATTGTTGCAGTGCACTTCCATAATTGTCTTGATTGAAAAAGCTTTGTTGTAAAATTGGGCACACTATGATTGATGAAGAAATACTGATGCTTCTTGAAGTATCTGGTTCTTAAATCGATGATGCTTTTGAAATCAATGCCAGTATTTTTGAATTGCAGGGTAATTTGCCTGAATCCTTTATCTTATAAGCAGCAGCGACACAAAGAAATTGAAACTGTTTACATGTGGGAGGCTACAGCAACAACTGTAGCCCAACTGGAATGTGTTAATATACAGGGTGAGCCAAAAGTTCATTAGCATTTGAAGATGCACTAATTCACAGAATAATGTAGGTAGAGAGGTAAAAATTGACACACACATCTGAAATGGCATGGGGTTTTGATGGAACAAAAAGGTGCAAAAACTGGCCAGAAGCTGGCACTGGATAGCAACACATCAGTGACACCACATGAGAATCATGTATAAAATGTGCTGTAGAGTGAGTGTGTGTGTGTGTGTGTGTGTGTGTGTGTGTGTGTGTGTGTGTGCGTGTGTGTGTGTGTGTGTGTGTGAGTGAGAGAGAGAGAGAGAGAGAGAGAGAGAGAGAGAGAGAGAGAGACAGAGAGAGAGAGAGAGAGAGAGAGAGAGATAATCAGCCTGGATAAGAAACACCTGCTGGAAAGCATGACCTTTTATTCAGGATGGTGCTCCACCTCATATTGCTACACCTGCACATTGTTTGGTGAGGATCACATGCTGAACCACCGTAGCCATGATGCTTGGCCTACCTGGCCTCCCATGTCTCCAGACTTCAATCCGTGTGATTATTGGTTGTGGGGTTACCTGAAGCTGCAAGTCTACCTCGATCATCTGACCGCATTAGGGATGCTAAAAGACAACGTACAACAGTAATTTCCTCACCATACCTACTCGTATGCTGTACAATGTTGTTCACAGCCTTATGTCTTGACTACAGGTATTGTTGATGAATGATGGCCAACATGCTAAGCATTTGCTATAAAGAACATTGTCTTTGCTAAAAATCAATTTATATGCTAATTATTGCTTTTGTGTCATATGAAGCAGCATATGTCAGTCACTTTGTGCACTTTTTTTGTTTCAGTAAAACCCTCTGTCATTTCAAGCATATGTGTCAATTCTCACCTCTCTACCTACATTTTTCCATGAAGTATTGAATTGTCAAATGTTAGACTTTTGACTCACACTGCATTTTCTCATTCTGAATATATTTTGGGCATCCTGTCTTAGTTGTGTCTCCTGCATATCAAAGTTTATTCAAATTCCATCCATAGGCGAACTATATATGGATTGTGTACAAAACATAGACCCATGCATGAGCAGTACTTAATTTAATTTTTGTATTTTCTGCAGGAGAAAGATGTAGGGACTACTGAAGACACCTTTACTGAGCTGGCTTCATCAGAAAATGGCCATTTTTTGATAATTCAGATACTTACATGTCACTGAACACATACAGTGTAATAAGCTGTGTTAGTGATAGCGTGTTACAATTGCAATGCAAAGATAAAAAAATTAGTGTTAACATTAAATGTACATGTTAAATATCTTATATTAAACAGATATACAACTTGAAAATTAAAATCTTAAAAATCAATTTCAACATTATATAATCATCTGCCAGTTCAGATTCTTCTTGAATTGTATGAGCTTCCACTATGTTGCAGACAAATTTTTAACCATTTTCATTGTTCTCCTTTGAATATACTCAGAATTTCCTGTTAAAGCAGAATAAGAATAGGTAAATTTTTAATTAATAGGATTTCTGTAGCTGTTGTAATAACGAGCTGATGTGTTCAATCCCTAGAGCTTGCAAAATGTTGCATTCAGTTTATTTCCTTCATCACCACTTTTTTTAAATCAGAATTGCACTTAACTCTGAAGTAATTACACAATCACATGAGCAAGAAACAGAAAATGTAACCTCGTTTACAAGTGCCTATTTCTCTATGTAATGTAATTATATATTCACTACATTTACTGTAATGATCTTACATAATAAACTTCAATGTTCTCTCAAGCTGAATTTATATCCTAACTGAAGACATGTTCAGCTAGTTAGATCTCTGAATTATGAGAGTACTTTATATTTGATGTTCCTATCAAACATAGAACAGTTATTATTTGACCTTATGTTCTTCATTGTACTAGAGGATATTTTTGAAATAGACATTTGAGGAGGAAGCAGTACCAACAACTTATCTACCATCTTTCTATTACTGCTAAATTGTGTAGGGAAAAAAAGAAGAAAGTAAACCAGTTACTCTAGTAAACTGATTATATTGAATATCACATGGGATTGGAATAGCTGAACAGTGTCCTACATCAGGGCTATGACTATTCTGTTTTCATTATTCCCAAAATGAGGAATATCAGTCCTGTCTCTTATGTAGTGGTATTGGCCATGCAACCTTAACTTTTCTACAAAACATTCTAATCCATCTTTTTGAGGTCCCAATGTACAACCACTTGCCTTATTGTTCATATCCATTTAAAATACTGACATGCAAGGCCTGTCCCATGCATCCATGGAGCACATCCTATTCCAGATCTGTCAACAGTGCAGCCAGAGGCAGGGTCACCTCTGACATCAATCACATCATATGCAATACCTCTTCAACAGCTGCATGGCTTTTAACATGTGCACAAGTATTCATGAACAGTTCACCCATATGAATGACAATCACCAAACTACCAGGTGGTTATAATTAAAGTGTTACCCATGGAAGTTCAGTGTGAGCTGTAATTTTCATATAGCAGTAGAACTAAATGTGCTAATTGATTAATATGGAACTGATTTACACTGGAAAATTATTAGTTCCAATTTTGACCATCAAGTGCAGATCTTACACTGTACTTTGGTTGTATGACGGTATGACATCCACACTGTCATTTGACAAGCTGTATTGTGAGTGAGCAATGTGGCTATTGAAATGAGAGACTGTGCATTGTTAGTGAAACTGTTTTATGTAAATGGCAGCAATTACAGTGCTGCCTTTAGACAGTATTGCTGACCCAGAGCTCTGAGGAGATGCTTGATATCATTAAATGGTTTGAAGAAGATGTTACTGAAATTTGAAAACATGGGTGAGCTTTGCAAGGCACCAGGAAGAGGAAGGCATCCTATCCTGGTGGAAGTTATTGATGAGGTTGCTGTTGCTGTAACTGACCATGCAGCATGTGCCCCAGGTAGTGCTAGTGCTCGTGCAGTGTTATGAGAACTGTCCATCCCATGTTCAACAGAACAGAAAGTTTTATGGTCGATTTTACACCGGTACCTCTACAAGACTCATATGGTGAGCAACTGAAACCTTGTGATCTGCAGTAACTTTCTGAATTTGTTCTTCAGTTTCTGGCATACATCAAAATTGATGACAAGTGGCCAGGCAATATTCTATGGAGTGGTGAGGCACATTTTACTCTACAGGGTGCAGTAAATAAACAGATATGCGAGCTTTGAGATTCTGTTAAATCGATGTTGTGCACAAAGAGCCATTTCACTCACTGTATGTGTCTTTGTGGTGCGGATTTGTAAACACCTTTATTCTCTGTCCATTCTTCTTTGAACAGAATACATTCAGAAGACCTGTCAGGTGTAGCATGATGTCTGAAAGTTATTGAGATCTCCTTGTACAGCATGCTGTTTGGAAGAGCTCAACAGCATGGAAATCACTGTTTCTATGCAAGATGAGGCAACACCTCATTTCCCTCCACCACTGAAAGAGCTGATTAATGCAACATTCCTTGAGCATGCTATCTCCAGAGGTTTTCCAAATGCATGGCCTGCAAGATCATCTGATCTGAATCTATGTGACTTTTGGCTCTGGGGATATCTAAAAGGAGGCATTGTCAATGTCAGTGGCTTCTTTACAGTTGCTAGAATCTCGATTTATACCTAAGCTTCTCTGACTTGTGCAAATGGTAATTGCCCCTCAAATATATTTTCTGTTTCCACAGCCTTCCTGGTCTCATAAACAATAAGACCTAATCATACACTGGTGTTCATCTCTGGTCCTGTCTCATTTCTTGTGACTCCCTCTCTACCCCATCAGACACTGACTTCTCACTTCTGTTCTCTGGATCCTTCACTTTAGGTTATTTTATGATTTAACAGTTTTTTTTCTTTTTTATTTATTTATTGAAAGCCAGAAATCTTGTGTTTCCACAAAGATAGATGGCTGATGGCAATAAAATTCTAAATACTGGATAAAAATGATTCTGTAAAGATACAGTATTTGCAACAACAAAAAAATGCTTATGACATGAAAAAGTACCATTTACCTTAAGCAGCAAGTAAGTGAAAACAGAAGATAGACAACAAAATTCTGCATACTCACTGTGCCAAAACAACAGCTGCTTTGCAATATAGAAATGAGAAAACTTACATCAGCTGTGCCAATATACAAAAATATAAAAAAAAAACAGTTTAAAAAATAGAAATGATACATGCTAATACATTCATAGAATATGACAGAAATAAATACATTTATGTTATTTCTTTATTTGGCCAGTGCATCTAACAGTGTAACAGCTGTTCGAGATATAGGGCAACTAGAACATTGCACTACGAGCAAATTTAAAACATAAAAACAAATTATATGCACTGTTGACCACTCTGTACATAATACATATAAGGAACAGTTTTTTTAAACTTAAAATCATTTGAGGGAGGGATGGAGGCCATAGTTAATGTAAGTTTGCCTTCAAGTGTTCATTACCAGGAAAAAGATGTACTGCAGTAGCAATTCCTTTATTTTTGTCCTCAAAGTGTTGTTTTTATATCTAATCAATCTACACCATTCTCTTAGTGGTCTTTCTGAACCTCCTTTATAATCCTGTGTCCTTATACTTGTGTGTAACACAAATCTACACTGTAGTGAACTATCTCTGATGCCACACATCTGTCCTGTTCTCCTCCAATCCAAGCCCCCCTCCCCTTTCTCCATTTCAGTCTCCTTTTCTTCATCTCTTCTTCATTCTTCCACCAGAGACAACCAGTCATCCCATTCAAGCTGCAGAACCTGGACAGTGTTGCTGTGGGTATATGTGCGCTCAAAGAAGAGTACAAGTTTTTAATCTGAACTACTTTGTTGAAGCTTTGATCACACACTTATTCACTGCTTAAGTCCTCCACTGTATTTTGAGTGGCTGTCATTAATCATTCCATTGTTTGTATTGCATGTAGGATTTTGCAGCGTAATGTTTCAAGTAGTAACACTGCAGGTGACAATAATTAAAAAAACATTAAAATGATGCTGTGTTAGTGATCTTACAAATTTTAATTTAAGTGTTTATTTTGTTTTGACAGCTTCAGAATGTACCAAAACAAGTGGTGGGACTTGACCTTGCATTCTGCCTGTTGGATGATAATTTTCTAGTGACCCTTCCAACTGCTCTAAAAGAGATGGATGGTTTAAGGTATGTTATTGATATTTAGATTGCTGCAACTTCGATTTAATGAGACTAGTAATTATAATTTTTTCCAAAAAAGTGATAACCACTGTTCAAAATAGTGTGACTCTGTGATGCACTTATTCTACTATTTCTTTCCACACCTTCTCTCTGCTACTCTATGCTTATAACAGAATGAGTACAAGCTAATGCTCTGTGCGTAAAACATTTTCATTAACATTTCGCTATGTAAGACATTCTGCACAAGAAAGTCTTGGGGATGTGTTATGTAGCTCACAGTTTTAGTCATTTATTTGTGGTGTCTTCAATTTGTGGTGCCTTACTTCTGATATATCATTGCTATGCAGGGAAAACACATAAGCATATGTTTCTGATGAGATCCAGCAAATTTGTGCCCAATGGTCCATGTAGTGCTGCCTTTAAAGTGACAGTGCATGTTATTTTAGTCTTCCAAATCATTCATGTGTCATCTGAAAAAATAAAGTAGGTTATCTTCAGGATGTATGATGCCTGCTATAGTCCCAAGAATTGGAAAATTCTTTCATAACTAGTGTATATTAGAAGAAATCACTTCCTCAGATTTCATGAATGATGTTACCACGTCATATTATCAGATATTGGGTTTTTTGATACTAAGCAGGCTTCATAATATGATAGTGACCGCTAATATTAAATATATTGCTCCAACCATTGTGATATTTTTCCCTGTATATTTTAGAAGTTGGTATCTGATATGCCCATGGGGATTCACATAATCATGATCAGTTAAAATCATAGTTTCCTAAGAACTTCGTATTCCACAATCATTAAACTTACAGCCATTGAGTGACAACTGCTGACTACCAGTGGATTATATCAGTCATTCTTTATTATTTTATTGATTAGATATACCAAAGGTAATACATTCTCAAAGTAACCAATGTATTCAAAAGTGTATCACCACAGGTAAATTCGATTATTATTACAGACAAGATTTCTATTTTTAATTTGAATTTCACTTTATACGACTTTGGATCATAATAATGCTTAATGTTCTGCTATGTGCCTGACAAATATTTTTGTGTCTGTGCTATCATATAGTATTTGATTTATTTTAAACTCTTACCTGCATCTGACTGCTATGAATTATTGATATCACTTGATCAAATTTTGCGAAAAAGCTTTGCCACATTCAAAAAAATAGTTTGATACTGAAACTGCACAAATGGTCAAAATAACTTTCTCATATGACCCTAGCTATTTAGTGATGGTAAAGACATTTTTTCCTGAGTTAGTTTCTTCTTCTGTTGTTAGATTATTGCTATTGAGTTATTAATTATTATTGTTATCTCTCTAACTACATGTAAAATGAACACACAACGATACTGGACGAATTAAAGCATAGTACACTGATTGGTGTGGTGTTGACTCACATAAAAAATCTTAAAATCCCACTAATGATCTAAGGTTTTCCAATCTACACTTCCTATTCAATAGGAACAAACAAAAATTGGGACAAATCGTACACGTTTTTGATTACCAATCACTGTCCAACTCTCTCACTATTATTTTCCAAAATATTTTAGAAATTAGACTTAAACACCAATATCAACTTCAGAGATTCAGAATATGGTCTATCACATACATTACCACATTGTAACATACTAGTAGAGCTCCTCATTTACCACTATGACTGATGTGCTGACCCAGGCAAAATTCTAATGAACAGTCTCACGAAAGTCCTAAAACAGCCAAAGTTACAATGCTTTGGTTCTGTATTACAGCTGTTACAATGATGACCTTCAATTTTAGCAGGTAGCTCAAATTCATTTTTTGCAGCTAGCACATAATTGTGTCAACATCGGGCAATGTTCCTGGTACAGATTCTTGCTGATCTCGCAAGATGACTCTTCCGTCCCCTCTGTTCTCTTTCACCAATAAACATACAACATAACATGTAACAGCTATGCCCATTCATTTGAAAAAAATCTAATTTTCATAAATTTTCACATAAAAATATCTTTAATGAGCATCTTGACATTTTAATGCATGGAAATGAACATTTTATTTATTTATTATTTATTTTATTTACACTTCCTGATCAAAAAAGTGGAACATCCAGAAGGGAAGAAGGAAATAAAGTGAAACTCCACAGGTTGAGAGGGTATGCGATGTTATTTCAGTGACTGCAATATCAAATCAAATTTACAAAGAACTTGGCTGTATGAGCCCCCTTAACAGAATGATGTTGCACCCCTACTGACCTCTAGGCATGCACTGATTTGATTGGGAATGTTGTTATAATACCTTTGTATCCTCTCCTAAGATAACCTGGATTACAACTGTTGTAACTAGTCCTCGATATTCTGGATACTGGCACTGGGGCAGAGTTGACATTCGAGCTGGTCCTACATGTGTTGTTTCGGAGACAGATTTGGGGGCCTTGCTGACCATGGGAGTATCTCAATATCACAAAGACAACTCATACAGAAATGTTCCACATGTGGATGAGCATTGTCCTGTTGAAAATAGTGGCATCTCTCGACCACCAAATTGAAGACCATGGAAAAGGGAGAGGGGGGAACAGTTGTGACAGTACTGTCAACATATGTGCATGTGTTTTGGAACCGTCATCTGCAATGGTAAAAAATGTCATGGTAACTACAAACTTTGCTCAGCAGTCACCTCTCATAATGAGCAGAACAAATTGTAGAAAACTGAGTCTCTTAATGACCAAAATCTTGGACAGTGAGTCTGCATTGTGGTTTTTACTGTTTTTAATAACCATATCAAAAACTGCCTACTGATCTAGATCAGCTTTGCCACGAATGGACAATGTGTCGCACACTCTGCTTTGTATGATAGCAGCTCTGACAAATCCATATTCAGATGTACTAGTCATGATGCACCTTGTGCCTCCATTGCTGCTTCTGGTACTAATGCTGCAGCCTCCACAATGATGTTGCAACTTATTAACTACAATTCTGATTTGTTGTCATTAACTAATACACATGTTTTTTGGGCATTAGCAGTAACATTGACAAAAATGATTTTAGAAGAAAATCTAGTGCAAGCCATCAGCACTTTTTTCTGTGATAATACCACACTGCTAGACATCACAGGCCAGGGTTAAAAGGTTTATCTGGTGTAAAGGAAGCCAGGCAGAGATACAGAGACAAGCACTGTGAGGGAACAGATTTATTAGCACTTCGCTTCTACACAGAACCAAGTCCGTAGGCTAACTGCCG
This sequence comes from Schistocerca piceifrons, assembly GCF_021461385.2. Taxonomy (NCBI): domain Eukaryota; kingdom Metazoa; phylum Arthropoda; class Insecta; order Orthoptera; family Acrididae; genus Schistocerca; species Schistocerca piceifrons. The sequence continues at coordinate 8,588,924 of NC_060149.1, forward strand.
TTAGCGGCCAACATCTTCCCAAAGCCCTCTCCTCAAAGATAGCACACTGACACACTGAACAAATATCAATATTTATTGTGCTCTATGCCACATAGCCCCGCCCCTTCCTCCCCCCCCCCCTTTCCCCCCCGCCTGCACAGTATGGAGTACGTCCCTACGAATGGGGGGGGGGGGGGGGGGTGAGAAGTTTAGAAGGTAACGTACAGTTCTTCCGCGTCAGGCGGTGGAAGCGGTCAACGGCGAAGTCAGCAAGCAATATGCTGGTGGTTGAAGACGACGTCCCGTCCTGGAGTGGAGGTATAGCACTTAGTCAGCAGGTGGGCGGAGAATCACCTTGCCAGAAGGCCTAACAAAGGCATGTAAATTCCCACACGCAGCACTTGTGCTCAATTTAAAGCGGCGCTCATCGACGAGAAGACAGATGCACCGCCACAGCTGGGAAGGAGACCTGTTGCCGAGACACTCTTCGTAGATGAGCTGTCGCACATTTTCTCTCCTGGTTTTCGAGGCAAGCTCCAGTATCATCTATTTCACCACAGCATACTTCCCTGCTACGGGGGTGCTTTGACCAGATCGTAAATTAAATCGACGCGGTCGTGAAGATGGTTCATGAGGCAGGCAAAGCATGTGTCATTGTCCAAAGCACAGAAATTGAATGTTTGCTCAACCAGTTTAAACCAGAACTCCTGGTGAGCGGGTTTAAAGTCACTAAGGAGGTGCGGCTATTTCTTCGGACGGAAGTAGAGCATGCAGAAGATAGCGAGTCCGAATTATTGGCGTCCCGTAATGCGGGTATCACGAAATTCACTTGACGCTGGGGGGGGGGGGGGGGGGCAGCTGAGAAGCGACGGACGCTCGAACAGTGTGAGGATCGTAGTCAAAATGTGCATTCTCATTGACATGGTAGCTCGGAGAGAAGCCACAAGTACTTAAAAACGCCGGTGAATGTTTTATGTGTTATGCACACTGTATTCATTCGACCGTGAGTGGTGGGGCTGGTTGTAGATGTCGGGGTAATTACTGTCCAGCACAGAATTGTTGACTTGATTAGAAGCAACACAAGGATCCCACACATGTCCACAAGGATGCACACTCGGTGTGATATTTGCTGTTTGGCGAGCATTGAGGATACACACATGGCAGGAACTGATTCGAGTTTGAATTTACTACTGGATTTTCCAAAGTAGCAAAACTTCGCTCGGCGCCACGAACTGTGTTGAATTGTGCGTTCGACACAGGAGTAGGAATGTTCCAAACAACACTCTGTGGAGAACACGTGGAAAGGTCTAGGCTAACAAAGCCAGGGTCCACGACCGTTGGCGGTTGGAAGAAACTGGCGGCACTCGATGAATTCCACTGCATGTTTGGGCTGAAGGATTCCGAAGAGTCTTGCAGCATGTCCACTATGACGGCAGGAGTGCTGGTGAGATGTTGCTGAAATCCGGGCGGCGGTGAGTGCTGAGAGGCCATTGCCTGAAGCTGAACAACGGCCCTCGTGATCGCGAAGAAACCCGACGCGGTAGGCGCATAAATAACATTCGGGTGGTAACTCGGACGCATATTACACAAAAAATGGGGTCACCAGTGAGGGTATAGGATATAGTTGTAGGTAAACAACTAGAATTCCCTCAGACACAGATTTATTAGCACTTTGGTTCTACACAGAACCAAATCCGGAGGCTAACTGCCGTTAGCGGCCAACATCTTCCCAAAGCCCTCTCCTCAAAGATAGCACACTTATACACTTAACAAATATCGATATTAATGGCGCTCTACACGACAACTGCTTGAGAGACTGAAAATCCCATTGACAATCTGCAGCCCAGACAAACTTAACACCTTTCTGGTGAAGCCGGTTAAGAGGTTGGCAGATGTGCACACCTCATGGAGTGAACTGAGAATAATACAAAATCTTACCCAAAAAAGATGGGAACTCCTTCAGGTTCTTGTTTGGTGGCAGGTTCATGATGACTTTGATGCAGTCATCCACAGGAATGACACCATCTTTACTAAGCACATGACTCAAAAAGAGCACATTTAGGAAGAAAATCAGCACTTTTCCAGTTTGCAACAAATTCCATTCTCCAGGAGGCATTGGAAAATTTATTGCAGGTTTTGTGGGTGTTCTTCCCAAGTAGGGCATATTACCCAGGTATCATCAGTCAAGGTAACTAACGCAACAGGGAATGTCCTAAATCAGTTGTTCCAAATAGTGTTGATTAAGTCCAGGTGCAGATGAGGTTCCAAAAGGCAAGCAAATAAACTGGAAAAGCCAGATGTACAGGACCAGGAAAGTCCAAGAAAATGTGTCCAATGGCAACTGCAGGTAGGCATCTTACAAGCTGATGCAGGGAAAATATTGGTGACAACTTTGCCAATAATTCTGCCTGCCACAGAATGAGATACAAATCAGTGACACATTGTGCATTGATCATCAGTTTAAAATCACAGCAAAGATGCAAAGTGCTTTTGCGAATATGAATCACCACCTAAGGGGTGGCCCACTGACCCAACAAAATAGGAGAAATGACACCTTGATCCTGCCAACCCTGCCTATATCTTGTCATACATGGAAAAGGAAGTGAGAAGGAATGACAGGATTTGTGTACCACTGACAGCTTAAGAGAAATTTGTACCTCAAAACTTTCTGCTGGCTGTATGATTACAGTAAGGAGTTCAGATCTTGAAAAGGCACAGATTGAGACACTATATTTACTTTTTCAGTGATCTGGAACCCAAAAATAGAAAAAGTGTCTAATCCAAAGACAACTAACAATGTAAGTTACCATTCCAGATTCTCAGAAATGGAGAGGAGCCCTCACAAAGGAATGCGCTGTTTACTATAAGGCACAACCTGATAAAGAGGCTATTGCGACTCCAGGCACACCAAGAGCTTCTATGTATCTAAATTAATGAGGTTAACCATCATTCCTGTGTTTGCCTGAAATTTGACCAGTTACCTGTCCACTACCAATGTCAGCAAAATATGTAGGGGTGACCTGTGCGGGCAGAGTGCAGTGAAAACACTGGGGCATCCAGTGCCTCTCATGGCCCACTTACAGTCAGAAACAGATACCAAATGGCCTATCTGATGGATGACCATATACATTCAAGCAGTCTTGGTGAACACGCAACAAATGACAATTGGGGCAGGCTTGCTGGCTCACGCAACAAGCAGGAGGAGAATGGCACTGATGACACAAGAAATGCTGCATGTGAAATTATGATGGTGTTAGCAGCCTAGACCTGCTGAGCCCACAAGGACAAGGATCGGCAGTGCAGCAATGCCAATGCACCTGAATCACCAATGGCGGCAACAAGTGCTGACTTGGTCAGAGGTGAGGCCACCTGGGAGGTCACACAGGTCGCTGGGGACTGTTTACCATGCTACCTAATTGCTCCACCTGCTAATTATCAGAAAAGATGTCCCTCACTGCCTCTGTATGCTCATGCGATTCTGCAATTTGGGCAACATTGGCTAAAGAAGGGTTGGACATAGTCAATGACCTAGTCTGAACTTTTAGATCAGGAGCTAACCAGATGATCATGTCTTGAATTAGTGAGTCTGAATAAGAGAAAGCTCATTTGGGCATTGAGAATGACACTTATGTGAAATGTCCTGCAGATCGGCTATCTAGACCACATATTACTGTCCAGGGTGCTTGTTGTGCTGGTTAAACTGCAACAGTGCCACCACCACACAGGTTTGATGTCTCAAATACCGTGTAAGTAACTGACAGAACTCATCAAAGGGAAGTTTCTTTAGCGCAACAAAGAGCTCCAAATTTTGGACAACTTGGTACAAACCCGTGCTGCTGGACAACAACAAGGCAGCCCTATCAAAGGGATGAACGATACATGTTACCTGATAATGTGGTATGAACTGGTGCAGGTAACTCTTCCAGCTTTCTGTCGACCCATCAAACTGACAAACAGCAGGTGGTAGGAGCAGTGTAGAAAACTTCAAGGGAACTGTAAGAGCACTAAGCAAGTCTGCATTCTGGTTTATCAGCACCTACTCCTGCTCCTGTTGCTGCTGCTGCAGCTGTCGCTCCTTCTGCAGGCACAACTGTTCCTGTCAGCATTTCAGAAGTTACAGGACTGTGGTGGCCCAAGTTAACAAAAAGAAAAGGGGCAAAGGATAAAAATAGGGGTGTCACATGTGTAAGAACATACTTCATTGCCACTTTAGTATCTGCATAGGCATGAAATGCTGTTACTTGACAGGGTCAGTGTGGATACTTCACAGGCTAGCAGTGGCTCAATAACAGCCAGCGATCAGAACCTCCTGAGAAACAAAGAAATTTGCCATGCACTTTAATATACATGAAACAGATAGTCTGAAGCCATGTAGAGACAGGTGTGGATGGCTAATGGATAATGGCTAATGGCTAAGCACTCAGCAACAGCACACAGCATGAAGTGCAAGACGAGGTCCATTGTGGTTGAACTCTGGATAATCTCTGGCCCACCTTGCCTTCTGCTGCCAGCAGGTAAACACCTCCAGCAGTGGGTCTACCCATAATACACATTACATGCCTCCTCCGTGGAAGGTTTTTGCACTATTTTGCTGTGACACCTGTACCATCTCATCTGCCTCATCACGATGTCTATAGGCAGGAATACTAAACATCATTTTATAAATTTGTCTCATAAGTAATGTTCTTTAGTGTTGTTACCACCTGTGTACTGAGCGAGGTGGTGCAGTGGTTAGCACTTTGGACTCGAATTTGGGAGGACAACGGTTCAATCCCGTGTCCGGCCATCCTGATTTAGGTTTTCCGTGATTTCTTAAATTGCTCCAGGCAAATCCTGGGATGGTTCTTTTGAAAGGGCACAGCCAATTTCCTTCCCTGTCCTTCCCTAATCCAATGAGACTGATGACCTCACTGTTTGGTCTCTTTTCCCCAAACAACACCAACACACCACCTGTGTAGCAGTGGGATACTTAGTCAATCACAACTGATATTTCTGCTATGCTACTCGATATGGGCATCTATTTGTACATTCACTGAGAACATAAGGTGAATTGTACAGAATAAAGTATCATTGATTAGTGTCTTGTATGACTTATAGAAGGTATTTAACTCCTAGTGAAGAAAGAGGGTACAGAGAGGTACACTATGATGTTAGAGCAATATAAAGGGGAAGCGGTGGGGGAGGGGTACCACATTGTTTGCGCAGAAAGAGATCAAAATGAGCATTCCATAGAGTGTGATCAGGGCCCCATTACTTTTTCTTACTCATATTAATCAGGGATGGAATTAATACTTTTTAGAGATTCTACAAGCATTATTGTCAAGCATTGTAAAAAAGCCTTATCTGAGAAAATAGAAGATGATACTTTTATTAAAGCTACTAACAAATTTAAGATAATTGGCATTTTTTCCAAAAAAATAAAAATAAAAAAAAAATACAGTTCTGTACTCTCGAAAACCTTGCAATTCCTGTTAATGTCTTGACCCAACAGAAAGTAATAAACAGGTTAGAAAGTTCTAAGTTCTTATGCATGCATACTGATGAAAGCTGAAACTGGAAAAAACATTATGGCTAAGCACTCAGCATGGTAGACCTGCAAAATATTTACATTCAGCTATATTTACCATTATAATAACTGTCACCTTTCTGGATGTACAAAACAGTAAATTAGTATATTTATGTATACTATGATTGACTGATGGATGGATATCCAACATCTTTACCTACTTGTGGTTTCAGTTTTATAGCTTCTCCATTTCTGATATGCTCATGCCCAGGTGGTGGCCCATAATAATCTGCCATTTGACAAAGCCATTTATGTCAGTGAATTTCCCCATTTCACTAGAATCACTCCCTGTTCAGCTCTGCCCCACTTACATACTTTCCTTACTGTGGCATGTGCCCATGGTACCACCCAATGGCCTACACTCTTTCATTGATCGGTCGTCATAAGGTCAATGGTGTACTTGGTGTTAGAGAAAAATATAATGTAATCTGTAACTTAATCATAGGTTCCTTGAAAACTGTTGTCTTAAAAAAGAGATTTGTGTTATGAGGTTAAACTCTTCAAGAACCAATAACTTTTTAAAAACTAAGAGACGACTTTATGTGAAGTGAAGGGACATAGATTACGACAGTAAAAACCTATGTTTCAAACTTTGTTGTACAACTGTGAGCAAAGCCATCAGAGCATAAAAATACATGTGTTTAAAAAAAGCTCTTCCAATAACAAGAACTGTTTGGAACACAGAAATGAATTAGAAAAATGAGGAAATGTCTTTCGAGGAATATAAAGCATGGAGCACTTAAACTACAAAAACTATTGACCCTTTTAATAACTTGTTTTAGTCAGAAGTATAAGATTTAGATCTGAACACTTTCTTAGCAGATAACCTACAAATTCTATGAGCAGCATTTCAAAATAAGTTTAATAAAATTCATCTACATCTTGCATATCCAAAACAAGTTTTCAGTGTAACCAACTCTCTTAAAAGTAAATGTTTAAAAGCTTTGGGAAAATCAGTAGTAAAATAATCAAATATTGTTTGGTTGATCCTCATAAGTTGCTTATCTAATGAATCTCTTCACAATGGAAATAAAATGATAAAGTATTGGTAAAGATTTGTAGACTCATCTCATTAATGCCACTGTTTTCATAAATTTTTGACAAAATCATGTTCAAAAGAATCTATAAATAGTTGTCACAGAAAACATTATCAGTTATAAAACGTTTGTATTTCAGAAAGGAGTATCAACTGAGCAGGCTATATTTACACTGAAGACCTAAGGAGCTGGTACACATGCCTAATGTTGTGTAAAGCTTCTGAGAGCACGCGGAAGTGCCACAACACAATGTGGCATGGACTGAAGTAATGTCTGAAGTAGTTCTGGAGGGAACTGACACCATGAATCCTGCGGGGATGTCCATAAATATGTAAGAGTACGAGGGGGTGGGGATCTCTTCTGAACAGCACGTTGCAAGGCATCCCAGATATGCTAAATAATGTTCATCCCTGGGGAGTTTGATGGCCAGCAGAAGTGTTTAAACTCAGAATAGAATTCCTGGAGCCACTCTGGAGCAATTCTGGACACGTGGGGTGTTCCATTGCCCTACTGTAATTTCCCAAGTCCATTGGAATGCATAATGGACATGACTGGATGCAGGTGATCAGACAGAATGCTTACGTATGTGTCATCTGTCAGAGTCATATCTTGCTGTATCAGGGGTCCCATATCACTCCAGCTGCACAAGCCCCACACCATTACAGAGCCTCCACCAGCTTGAACAGTCCCCTGCTGACATGTAGGGTCCATGGATTCATGAGGTTGTTTCCATACTTGTATATACACATCCATCAGCTCAATAGAATTTGAAATGAGATTCATCTGACCAGTCAGCATGTTTCCAGTCACCAGCACAATGTTGGTGTTGATGGGCCCTGGCAAGGCTTAAAGCTTTGTGTCATGTTGTCATCAAGGGTACACGAGAGGGTCTTTGACTCCAAAATTCCATATCGATGATATTTCATTGAATGGTTCGCATGCTGATGCTTATTGGTGGCCCAGCATTGAAACCTGCAGCAATTTGCAGAAGGGTTGCACTTCTGTCATGTTAAATGATTCTCTTCAATCATTCTTGGTCCAGTTCTTGCAGGATCTTTTTCCGGCTGTAGCAGTATCAGAGATTTGATGTTTTACCGGATTCCTGTTACTCACAGTACACTCATGAAATGGTCATATTGGAAAATCCCCACTCCATCAAAACCCACGTTAAAATAAATGTCAGGTTTCTTTTTTAATTTTTACCTGCTCATTCCCTAGTTCTCTTCGTTTATAAGCAGGACATCATTTTGTCATTTGTCATGACAGTGGGCTCCATTAAACTGTATGCACATGTCTACTAACCACACAGAGCTCAACATTAACTGGTCCTATCAAGGTCATGTAGGGCAACTTCCTGATAGACTATGCACACAATGAATATGTCCATGTGCTTTTGGTGCTGGGTGCATCTGATAACCAAGCTGCTGCTGTTGCTCATGTGTATTCTGCACAATACCCTCAAAGGTGCCATCCCAAAAAGAATGTTGTTTGTCACCAGGAGAAACACCTATGGCTAACTGGTAGTCTTGATCCACTAGTAAAGGGCAGAGGTCATCCAAGGACTAGGCATCTTCCACAAACAGAGGAAGCAATTCTTGAAACCATTCACCTCAGTGAAGTACCCATGATTTTGCAAGGCAGTTCAAAATATCTGAAAGACTGATTGTAGAAGTGTTGCACAACAAAGAATTACATCCATATCATTACACATTAACAGAACATCAGTGGTCAGAAGATCATGTTCAGTGAGTACAATTTTTGTGAATGGCTTTTGCATGAAGTAGGAGATAATAAACATTTTATAAATAAGGTGATATAGACTGATGAATCTAGCTTCGCATGTGAAGGTTATTTTCAACCTCCACAACAGCCATTATTTGTTGAAACACAACCCACATGTCCCACACGAGTACAGCTTTCAGCCATACTTTGGCATATACCTGCAGGCTGGAACCATGAGGAGAGAGCTTTTGGGCTCTTACCTATTGCTAGACAAGTTCAATGTGCCCCATTATCACCCATCTCTTTGCAATGCTTTGTATGATGCATTAGAAAATGTCCACTTGGTGCTCAGCAACAGCCATTGTCTCAGAATGATGGTACACTGCTGCAGTTTTGAATGAATGTCCATATATATTTAGATGAGGCATTTCCACAGAAATGAATTGGTTGTAGAGGTCCAATGTTCTGGCCTCCATGTTCCCCGGACGTTAATCCACTAGAGTTTTATGTGTGGCGACATTTACAGGAGCCAGTTTGTAATTGCATCCATGGATGCACATGACCTAGCAGCTTGTGTACATACTACTTTCGCAGTGGTGGATGCAGTTATGTTGCATAGGGTCCAGAAAGTATGATCCAGGAAGTGGCAAGGTGTTTGAAAATGCAAGATGGTCACTTTGAGCATCTTCTCTCAAGTGAATGTTGCCCATACATGTACATACTGGCTGTGTGAAGATAATCCTGGGCATCAATCATACAGAATGTGCACTCTAGTGTAGTTTGTGTACATAATTTTTTGTGCCGCACTGGATACAGACAGTGTTACTGTATCCAGTTATTTCTATTGGCTTTATTTGTGTCACATACAAAACAAATTGGTCGTTTATGTCTGTAAGAAGGTCATCGTGTGTGTTAATGTTTAAATAAATTTAATAGTAACAGAAAGAAATACACAAGATAACACACGGTGGATGCAGATTTATGCTGTAACTGGAAAAAGTGTTTGGCATGAGTGCAACTCGAACATTGGTGAGTCTACATATCATTCCTCACAGCATTGCCTCATCTTACAGATCTAATGGGACAGCTTTGGCACAGTGTAGAGTTCATGCTACCTGTTCTTGGCCATGCTGCATCTAGTTACAGCTTTGCCTCAATTTTTAAATCACATTTCTATAAAACCTATTGGTGGAATTGGATTTTGCTAGATACACTTTTGTGTTGAATTAGGATGAGGACTCACATGGCGACCACCAAATGTGGCACTTTTTTTTCATCTTGTATAATGGTAAGACATAGATTTTGGAACCAGATTTCAAATTGTAAGACATTTTAAGGGATAGATGTAGATTCAGACCACAATTTATTGATTATGAACTGTAGATTAAAGAAATTGCAAAAAGATAGGAAATTAAGGGGATAGGATTTGGAAAAGTAGAAATCACCACAGGTTATTGAGATTTTCAGAGGGAGAGTTAAGAAACTAGAACTGGGGAAAGGAATACAGCAGAAGATGAATGGGTAGCTTTGAGAGATGAAACAGTGAAGGCAGCTGAGAATCAAATAAGTAAAAAGACAAGGCCAACTATAAATCCTTGTGTAAAACAGGAGATAATGAATTTAACTAATGAAAGGGAAAAATATAAAAATGCAGCAAATGAAGCAGGTGAAAGGGAATACAAATGTCTAAAACATGAGACTGACAGGATGTGTAAAATGGCTACTCAGGAATGGTGAGAGGACAAATGTAAGGATTTAGAAGCAGTTTTGCTAGAGGAAAGAAACATGCCACCTACAGGAAAATTAAAGACACCTCTGGAGAAAAGATAAGCAGCCATGTGAATATCAAGAGCTTAGATGGAAAACTAGTACTAAGTAAATAAGAGAAAGTTGAAAGGTGAAAGGAGTGTATAAAAGGTCTGGGCAAGGGAGGTAAACTTGAAGGCAATGTTATAGAAATTCAATAGGATATATATGAGGAAATTTCAAAGCTAAATGAACGTATTTCCAGTTTACAATTTATAGTCGGTGCCCTGAAACTGCACATAAAGAAACTTCAATGCAGGAAAGGTGAGGCACTGATGAACAAAGAAAATTCGGCCTCAGCAGACAAGTGGAACAAGGAAGAAAACAGCACCCAGGAAATACAATCTCAAAATAACAGGAAACTTCTGTGTGCAAAAACACTGAAACTTTGGTGCATAAAAACAGTAAACTCGAGTGCATAAAAACTTTTATGTGTTCACTGCTAAAGATTCAATGATCACACCAGCTGAAATCGGAAAGTTGGGAAATCAATCACAAAAACTAAACAGACCATTGCTAGTCGATCCCCTGAGTGCGAAAATTATAAAATACAAAAAAATATGTGTGTCTGGGAATACTCACGACTGGGAATATCCGCAGTGGTAAAGGAAAAATACAATTTCAAGGGATCTGAATTCTTGAAGCCTGGAGCTCCATTGTGTGAACTAGCAAACCTAACAAAATTAATTACAGAATGTATGTATAGCCACCTCAGTGGCACAAAATTGTTGTCAAATTGACCATTGTTTCAACAATACTAAGGCAGTGTTCATTAGAATTAGCGGCTCTATACCTTGGTAAAAGTGTTTGTTGCGTAATTGCAACTGTTTGTTAAGAGTGAGATAGGTATTTAAAAATCTCTAGCTCTTCTTAGATGTTCAGCCTATCGGAAGAATTCAGAATTTTCATTTTCAAGTCTATGTATATCGTCACAGCCTTAGAGACCTCGGCAGGTGGGAATCATGAAACTTTAAACATTGTTATTGGCTGATGTCCAGCAACCATGGGTTAACTTAATTACAGAATGTATGTATAGCCACTTTGGCTGCATAAAATTCTTGTCAGATTGACCATGGTTTTGACAGAACTATGGTGGTCTAAATTAGAATGCAGGGTGGTCTCATTCTTAATGAACAGCTGCAATTACGCAACAAAAGCTTTTTTCAAGATAGAGCCACTAATTCTGATGAAGGCCATTTTAGTGCTGCCAAAACCATGGTCAATTTGACAAATTTGTGCAGCCGAAGTGGCTATACATACATTCTGTAATTAAGTAAACATGTGGTTGCTGGACATCAGTCAATAACAATGTTTAAAGTTTCTAACAAAATTAAGTGAAGTATGTAACTAGTTTGACTTAGGACAATTTCATTATATTGCTGGGAGGCTGTAATGGCTTTTATCGAAGTTAGATTTACAAGTCTAGCACAGAACAAATAAAGTGCTTAAATAATTTAATTCATACAAATGTACTCATTGTGAATGACCCACAACATCATGATTTACTGAATGGCTAGTTGGTCATGCATGAACTGTGAAATTAGTGTTGCAAAAAAGAGTTTCACCAAAATATATACTAATTTCCAGAATATCGGTGTTATAGACATAGACATTTTGGAATGGAGTTTCTATACAGCTCATGGACTTCATTTAAATGCACCAGGAAAGGGCATACTTGCTGATAAAATATTTATTTGTATTTCACGGGACAATGAAGATATTAGGACAAGTGGCAATCAAATGCCTAACCACAAAGTGTTTGGTGAGCAGCAAACAGTAAAGCCATCAATCAGTTGCCAATTACAAAGTGGTTTAAGCCCAGTAGGTCAGAAAGTAACAATTAAACAGTAAAACAAATGCAAGTCACGAAATGGTTCAAGCCAATAAGAACAGAGGTGAATGAAGCACAGATTTTGCGAGCTTCAAAAATAGCTTCACCACTTCATGATCACCATGTATCAGCACCTAAAAATACACCAAGAACCTCTTAGGCATAACATCACCTGCAGAAGAAGAAGAAGAAGAAGGAGAAGAAGAAAAAGGAGTTCCAGCACCAACAGAAGTAAACACAACAGCAAAGCAGACTGCACAAAGAATAGTAAGAAGGTGGAAAGTGTGCGCCCATCTCGTGTGAAAGAATTTTTAACTAAACTACAGATACAAAGAACAAAAAGCACCCAAGACAAGTGCCACTTCTACAATCAAGTCTAACCGGTTTATCTTTCATGAAAATATTAGAGTATTATCAGCAAAGCAGATCAGCTAGCAGTTAATATAAATGAGAGAAATTGTATAAACAATGCTCAAATATTATATTTTCTTAAATAATGTATCACAACTGGCATTAATTTATTACATTTAGATTCTGACTACAATATTGCATGCTACTGTTCTAGGGAGAACTAGGAAAGGGGTGGTGTAGCTATTTTCGTTGAAAATAATGTTTTGTTTAGAGCTATAAATGTAAGGAAATACTGTTTAGAACAACTATTTGGAGCGTGTGCAATAGAAATTAATGTAGATAACTCCCCAGTAAGAGTCGTGGTAATTTACAGAGCACATGGAACTAATTTTAGGTTGTTTTTGTTTTTTGTTCAAAAAGAATTATAGTTCTGATTTATTTACTAAAAATAGTGAAATTATTATTTGGGGGTTTTGATGTAGACTTTTTAACTGAAACCAACAACAAAGTAGAGCTCCAACAACTGATGAATTCATATAATCTTACTGCAGTTGATTTTCCCACTAGTATCACACCTTAGAGTTAGGCTTTGATAGACAATGTATTTATAGAATTAAGCAGGTACCACAGCTTCACTGTCACCCCTGAATGGGTTGTGTAACCATGATGGACAACTCCTCACACTGTATGACAGTACACCTCTCAAGAAATTAATCCCCATCTGGAAATCCATTAGGTCAATGTCTAGAGTGGACATCTTTACACAAAAACTGCAACAGTTGGGCTAGAGCCCAATATACAGGGTGGCTGAGGTTAATGCTAAATTTAATATATTCATAAATGATTTCTCAGCCACCTCTGAAAAGGTATTCCCAAAACATGTTTGTTAGAAGCAATATTGGTACATTACCAAACAAACCTTGGGTCACAATGGGAATTAAACAATCATGTAAAACAATGAGGGAACATTACATTGCAGTTACAATGACTAAGGGCACAATGAACTGGCTATTATAAAATGTGCTGTAAGATACTAAAGGAGGTAATACAACAATCAAAAGCATTGTTATTATAAGAAGGAAATTGATAAATCTCATAACAAAATGAAGACCATCTGGAATATCGTTAGAAGGGAGACAGGGAAGTCCATAAGAACTTTTGAAGATCTGAACATGAAGGAACTCTAGTACATGATTCTGAAAGCGTAGTCAATATTTTCAACAACCACTACTTGTCAGATTCAGAACAGATAGACTGAAAGGGCTGTGTTAATGACGTACTGTGTCATATGCAAAAGACTCTACCCAAACATACAGGTAAAATTCATATTACACCTGGCAAAGCATCTGAAATTAAAAGAACAATCATCTTTCTAAGGAATATGTATTCCACTGGATTAGATAATATCTCTAATAATTTACTGAAACAGAGCTGTGCTTATATAAGTGATGTACTTAGTCACATTTTCAATGTAACCTTACAACAAGGAACGTTGCCTAACACACTCAAATGTGCTGCTGTAAAATCCCTTTTCAAGAAAGGTGACAAAACTGAAGCCACAAATTAAAAATCAGTTTCCCTTCTAACTACTTTTTAAAAAATTCTGGAAAAGCATATATATAAAAGACTTGTGGAACATACAGATAAATGTAACATTCTCAGTAAAATTCTATATGGTTTCCGAAAATGTCTGCCAACCGAACGAGCAATCTATGCTTTTGAAAAAGAAGTTCTGGATTCAATTAATGACAAAATGGTAACAATAAAATTATTTTGTGACTTGTCAAAAGCCTTTGACACTGTGAACCACCAAAACCCATTACAGTAAGCAGACCTATCAGGAATAAGTGGCGTACCTAATAAGAAAGGTGACAAAACTGAAGTCACAAATTAAAAACCAATTTCCCTTCTAACTGCTTTTTCAAAGATTCTGGAAAAGCGTATATATACAAGAATTGTGGAACATACCTCAAAGGCAGAATTTAGTAGTATATACTACTGATGAGACCCACACTGTCCTGCTCTCATCTAATTGGAGAACTATAAAACGTGGAATTAGTATATTGATGAGAGTTCTGGACCAAAGAACATTTTGGAATAAAGATTCCAGTTTATAAATCAAAATTCTAATTTCACAGAATTTCCAAACCAAAAAATTTATCAGTAACTGATGACCAAGCAGTTTGGACCATTCCCCCCACCCCCTTTTAAACCAACCAAAAAATTTATCTATACACACAAAACAAAATTCTCATTGAAAAATTTACAAATCTCACAGTTTATTTTTTATAAATGTTGTTGTTGTTGTGGCCTTCAGTCCAGGGACTGATTTGATGCATCTCTCCTTGCTACTCTATCCTGTGCAAGCTTGCTTCTTAATCTCCCAGTACCTAATGCAACCTACATCCTTTTGAATCTGTTTAGTGTATTCATCTCTTGTTCTCCCTCTACGAATTTTACCCTCCATGCTGCCCTCCATTACTAAATTGGTGGTCCCTTGATGCCTCAGAATATGCCCTACCAACCGATCCCTACTTCTACTCAAGTTGTGCCACATTTTCTCTTCTCTCCAATTCTATTCAATACCTCCTCATTAGTTATGGAATCTACCCATCTAATCTTCAGCATTCTCCTGTAGCACCACATTTCAAAAGCTTCTGTTCTCTTCTTGTCTAAACTATTTAATGTCCAAGTTTCACTTCCATACATGCCTACACTCCATATAAAACTTTCAGAAACTACTTCCAGACACTTAAATTTATACTCAATGTTAACAAATTTCTCTTCTTCAAAATCACTTTCCTTACCTTTGCCAGTCTACATTTTATATCCTCTCTACTTCAACCATCATTAGTTATTTTGCTCCCTAAATAGCAAACCTCATTTACTACTTTATACGTCTCATTTCCTAATCTAATTCCAGCAGCTTCACCCGATTTAATTCGACTACATTCCATCATCCTCGTTATGCTTTTGTTGATGTCCACCTTATATCCCCCTTTCATGACACTGTCCATTCTGTTCAACTGCTCTTCCAGGTCCTTTGCTGTCTTTGTCAGAATTACAATGTCATCGGCAAGCCTCAAAGTTTTTATTTCCTACCCCGGATTTTTCTTTTGTTTCCTTTACTGCTTGCTCAATATACAGATTGAATAACATCGGGAATAGGCTACATCCCTGTCTAACTCCTTTCCCAACCACTGCTTCCCTTTCGTGCCCCTCTTATAAATGCCATCTGGTTCTTGTACAAATTGTTAATAACCTTTTGCTCCCTGTATTTTACCCTGCCACCTTCAGAATTTGAAAGAGAGTATTCCAGTCAACATTGCCAAAAGCTTTCTCTAAGTGTAGAAGTGCTAGAAACGTAGGTTTGCCTTTCCTTAATCTATTTTCTAAGATAAGTCGTAGGGTCAGTATTACCTCACGTGTTCCAACATTGCCACAGAATCCAAAATGATCTTCCCCAAGGTCGGCTTCTACCAGTTTTTCCATTTGTCTGTAAAGAATTTGTGTTAGTATTTTGCAGCCGTGGTTTATTAAACTGATAGTTTGGTCATTTCCACATCTGTCAACATCTACTTTCTTTGGGATTGGAATTATTATATTCTTCTTGAAGTCTGAAGCTATTTCGCCTGTCTCATACATCTTGCTCACTAGATGGTAGAGTTTTGTTAGGCTCACACACAGTATCATATCTACTATTTCATCTTCATCTACATCCTCTTCCATTTCTATAACATTGTCCTCAAGAACATCACCCTTGTATAGACTCTCTATATACTCCTTCCCCCTTTCTGATTTCCCTTCTTTGCTTAGAACTGGGTTTCCATCTGAGCTCTTGATATCCATGCGAGTGATTCTTTTTTCTCGAAAGGTCTCTTCAGTTCTCCTGTAGGCAGTATCTTACCCTTAGTGATATGCGCCTCTGCATCCTTACATTTGTCCTCTAGCCATTTCTGCTTAGCCATTTTGCACTTCCTATGAATCTCATTTTTCAGACGTTTCCATTTCTTTTTGCCTGTTTCATTTAATGCATATTTATATTTTCTCCTTTCATCAGTTAAATTCAACATCTCTTCTGTTACCCATGGATTTCTACTACCCCTCGTCTTTTTACCTACTTGATCCTCTGCTACCATACCTTCACTATTTTGTATCTCGAAGCTACCCATTCTTCCTCTACTGTATTTCTTTCCCCCATTCTTGCCAATTGTTTCCTAGGGATCTAAATAACAATCATCAAACCTTATTTATCTATATCGAAAAAAACGAATTCTCATTTGCTCATTTAAAAGATTTGCAAATATAATAAATTTTATTCTTTACAAAAAGAATCATCAAACATCATTTACCTATCCTGAGAAACTAAATTCTCATTATTCATTTAAAAATTTAAAAAATGTAATAAATTTTGTTCCTTATAAATAAGAAGCTTCAAACTTCATTTGCCCATACTGAAAAAAACAAAGTCTGGTTTATTTAAAAAGTAGCAACCTAATAAATGTTTCTCTTTGCAAATAGCATCAAACAAATCTTAGCTAGTTATATCATCAACCGAAATTTCGATTAAGAAACTCAAAGCTACATTATAAATGTAATCGTCTTAATAAGATAAATATCAAATTTCATTCTATATAATTACAACCTAAATAAAATGAACAAGAAAGTTGAGTAATTTAAAAGCTTGGAAAATTATAGTAAAATAAAGTATGGATTGAGTTACAGAGATTTAGAAAATTTTTGGGAAGAAAATGGTTACTCAAATGTAACTAGAGATGATCTGACAGTAATTACTGATTATTTTAATAAGAAAGACATGAAGAAGTGAGAACTAAAATATAAGACTGTAAAAGAACTTCGATCAATTTGTAAAACAGAAAATTTAAACAACTATTCCAAGCTTAATAAACAAAAATTTAATGATCTTATTGTAAATCTTGATGACAATATTAAGAACAATGATAACAATAATGAGCTGAACAAAAATTCGTTAAAAGAACTTCATCAGATATTTAAAACGAAAAAAATAAAAAATTATTGTAAACTTAGAAAAAGACAATTAATCGATCTTATCAACAAATCTGAAGGTAAAATTAATGATGATAACAATTTGGGTAAGGAACCGTTAAGTGATCATTGTAAAATCTGTTAAACAAAAAAAAAATTAAAAATTATTCTGACCTTAATAAACAACCATTAATTGATCTTATCAATAAACCTGAGTACAAAATAATGATAATGAAAATTATTTTCAAAAGCTGCTAATAGAAGAATATCAAGAAATTAATCAAAAACATGATCCAAAAAATTAACTAGGTTCCAATTTTCTAGATGATTAAGATTTCATCAAACCAACCAAACGAATTTATAGAAATAATATTGTGCAATCAAGAATAATAACTTGTGGAATTGATAATATTGTTGAACCACAGGAATTTTTTAATCCAGTTGAAGAAGAAATAATCACCAAAGTAAAGAATACTTTAATACATAGAAGTACAATTAAATGTAACATGATATTTTTGTAATTTTAAAAATCAAGATAAAGTACAAGAGTTTAAGTTTAAAACAACTAATCATTTATATTAAGAACAACTGATTTGGGAGATTAATATCAAAAATTAACAGATAAACTATTAACCGAAATGGAAGAAATGCAGATGAAAGAAACTGGTCAGCCTTTATTTTATAAAGATAGTTTAGAATTAAATGTTAACTAACACAGTCCAGCTTCTGGTTCTTATTATATGGATTTGCAAAAAGTAATTATAGACAAGAAAGCTGTAATTAATGTAAAAAATGTACATAATAAATATTTTTCTACAATAAAATCATCTAAATATCCAGCAAATTATCAGGTAGAGGCCATTAATAATGATAAAAATATTTGATTAGAATTAGATGAAATTTTTGAAAAATCGAAAATTATTCTACCTGTTCGCTTAACAGATATTACAAAATTTGAAAAGAAATAAAATACTTCAGTTGATGTTTATGGATATGAAAGCAATGAAGAAGAAAAAATTATTGTAATCCTCTTTACCATACACAAAATAAACCAGAAAAACCTGTTAATCTTCATTTAATTCGAGAAGAAAATAATTAACATTATTGTTAGATAAGAAATCTTTCTAGATTAATTAGTTCACAAACAAGTGAACACAATCGAAGAATTTAGCTTTGTGATCGATGTTTAAGATATTTCCATTCACAGGTAAAATTAGAGATTCATGAATACAATTGTGAAGAACACAAAGAAGTAAAAATAGATATGAGTTATACATGTCAGAAAATTGAATTTCAAAATTATAATCATTCATTAAGCATACCTTTTGTAATTTATGCAGATTTCGAATATTTATTAAAAGATATTAACACTTGTCATCCAAATCCTGAAGAATGTTATATTAACAAACATAAAGACATTTACCAATTTCATTCAGTTATTATGTGTAGTGCAAGATGGCGGCTAGTGTTAAAGTAAATCGTGTAGTTCCGCAAAAAAAAGTAAAATTCGATGGAAAAAAGAAATCGTGTATGAGTTGTAAGGACGAGATATCAAAGCTAAATGAACGTATAAAAAGTCTACAATTCATAATCGGTACTCTAAAACAGGATATAAAAGAACTTCAATCGGGAAAATACGGGAAGCAAGAAGACACGGCCTCCACAGGAAAATGGGAACCAGTGACCGAAGAAAACTCTATCCAGGAAGATATATCTCAAAGAAGCAGTGTAACTTTAATACAAAAAAACAGTGTGCAAAAATCGAGTGTAGTAAATCATGGAATACAGCCATCTGAAGAAAAACTGTTGCAAGGAACTGAAAGTAAACAAAAACGTGTGCAAACAAGCAACTATAGCATGGTAGCGGAAAAGCATGAAAACAGATCAAACTTTCCTCGAAATCGCGAACTTCCAAACATACCGATAGTGAAAAGTAAACTGTCAAATTCTCAAAGAAAGTTATTGACTGATTCTAATATCGTGTGCAAAAACAGATTCAGTGTGCTAACAGAAAAAATGAACAGACAAAGTGAAGCAGATATACAAACGAAAGTTTCGGAACCGAAAACAACAAACGAAAACAGTCAACCAAAAAACAAGATGCTGGCATTATTTATTTATTTTCTGATAGTCATGGAAAAGGACTGGCAAAGACCATGAACGAAAAACTAATAAATGAAAGTGTTATTGGATTTGTGAAGCCAGGTGCTCCACTGCGAGAAGTTACTCAGCATATTGACACACACAGTAACCATGGAAGTTGTAACTCTTGCATTATTTTAGCTGGCGCAATCGATGTCTATAAGAACGAGGCAAAATTCGCTTTGCGATCTTTAAGGGAAACATTGGCAAAAGTTATGGACATGAAAGTTTTCGTAATAAGCATCCCTATGAGACATGATCTCATCAAAACATCGTGTGTGAATGCAGAAATCGAAGCAACTAACCGAAAGTTCGAGAAAATATGTAAGCTCTTCAGCAATGTGACATATATTAATGCAGACAGTCAAAAAAGAGAGAATTTCACTACCCATGGATTGCACAGAAACAAGAAAGGGAAAGTAGCACTGTGCGATGCAATCATGGAACAATTAAACCGAAATCAGCCAGGCTTAGTGCAGCCTCCAATTGCAGCAGCAGCAGCAACGGATTCACCAATTTCAAATGAAGAGAATATTACTCCAATGACTTCAGGAAGTGTTGGAGCGGCAAGAAGAGGATCCCCATCTAGCCTGGTTGCGGTTCCTCAAATTACAACTCCAAAAATTACAGCAGAAACGCCATCACACTACAAGTCAACTCGCCCAACACGAAACAGGAAAGAACCACAACGTTTTTTATGGCAAGTGATTCCAGAGAAATGTTGATTTCATCTTCTAAAACATCGCTCTGGAAAGAAAACTTCAATTGTAAAAGTGTTAAAAATGATATGTCATGTGCAGCTGTCGAACATAAGGTAGGCCAAAACAACCTAGTATATAAGTCATCGTCGAAATTTATGCTCCTGCACCAAAATGTACAATCCTTATCAAATAAAGTTAGAGAGATAGAAATATTGTTATCAGATGAACTAAAAGAAGTGTCTGTTATAAGTGTTAGTGAGCACTGGTTATCCGAAAATACGTTACATCACACAAGGATAGAGGGCTTTACCCTTTCATCTTTTTTTGTAGGAAAACCTCCATGCATGGAGGAACATGCATATATGTTAGAGAGGACGTCAAACACGAAAATTTAAAGTTCACTAACCAGCTAGGGGAAGAGCAAAACTTTGAAATTTCTGCTACAGAACTGACAAATTTAAATATAATTGTTATTTGCATATATAGAAGCCCAGATGGAAACGTAACTACTTTCGTTGAAAATCTTGAGAAGGCACTTAACAGTATAAAAATAGTTAGTAAAACAACCATCATATGTGGTGATTTTAATATAGATTTCAACAAGAACTCAAAAGACAGATTAAACCTTGAGGCCTTATTAAAAACCTACAACATACATACAACTATCAAATCCCCCACCAGAGTCACCAAATCGTCAAGCAGTGCTATAGATCAGATACTAATAAATACAGATAAATATTTATACAAATCTGGAAATATGAATACAGGTTTCAGTGATCATTATGCACAGTTTATTGAATTCCCAGTAGACACTGCAGGAAATACTGAACAACAAATGACAAGAAAAGGTAGAAATTTTAGCAAGCACAACCTAGAACACTTCAGGCACTTACTGAAAAAAGAAACATGGAATTATATAGACAACTATGAGGACGCATGTAAAAAGTTTGACATGTTCATGGAAATATTCTCCCATTATTTCAATATTTCTTTTACAGTTAAAAACCAAACATTAAAAACTAAAAAAAGAAATGTTACATGGCTGACGAAAGGCATTAAAATATCATGTGCTGAAAAGAGGAGACTTTATGAAATCTCAGAAACACAAAATGTTACAGAAGAGTTTCTGGTGCATTTCAAGAATTATAAGAGAGTGCTTCACAAAGTCATAAAACAATCTAAAAAAACAACAAATGATCACCATATAAAAATGGCCAGGAACAAAATGAAAGCCATGTGGAAGATAGTCAGAGAACAAGTAGGAAACGAGACCTCCCAAAATGTAAATCTCCAGGTAATCCAAGATGGCAAAAAAATTACAAATCCAGAAGAAGTAGCCAATGCTTTTAATACATACTTTGCAAATATTAGTGAAAAATTACTATCTGACATAAAATCTTCAAATAAAAATCCTGCTACAACACCATCCAATCAAAATAGAAACTGCAACTCCCTATTTCTTACTCCAACCAACCCTAAGGAAATTATACTATCAATAAGAGAGTTAAAAACAAAATTTTCAACAGGTGTGGATGAGATTCCAGATTATGTCATTAAAAATGTGGGGGACCTCATTGCAATACCATTAGCCCACATTTTCAACAGTTCATTAACAAATGGAGTCTTTCCTTCCTGCTTAAAGACAGTGAAACTAAAACCACTGTTCAAAAAGGGTAAGAAAGAAGACATAGCCAATTATAGACCTATTGCCTTGCTATCTACATTTTCTAAAATCCTAGAAAAAATTTTTCATAAGAGGTTGCTAGATTTTCTAGAAAAGTGCAAAATATTATCCACAACCCAACATGGCTTCCGGAAAGGCCGATCAACAGAAACAGCAATATATGAATTTCCGAGTGAAGTACTTGAAAAAATTGATAGTGGACAAAAAGTAACTGGCATATGCCTTGATCTGTCTAAGGCTTTTGACATCATAGACCACACTCTATTGCTGCAGAAGCTTGAAAGAATTGGTATCAGAGGTATGCCTAACAGCTGGCTTAGATCATATCTTACTGACCGCAAGCAAGTAGTAGAAATACATTTTCACAAATAAAATAAATCAACAAGACATTATTCTGATTATAAAGCAGTAAAATATGGAGTACCGCAGGGCTCAGTACTTGGCCCCATCCTATTTTTGATATATATAAATGACCTAACATCAGCCAACCAGTACCATAGCACTATCCAGTTTGCAGATGACACAAGCATATTAGTCAGCGGGAAGACTGCAGAGATACTACAGACAAGACTGTCTGAGGCATTAACAAATGTTGTAAACTGGTTCAACCAAAACAAACTAATAATAAATAAAAGCAAAACAGTAGCATTAAATTTTCATAATATCAAGAGAAACATTGAAGAGGATTTAAGAATTCAGATGTCAGACACGGATATTGCAAGTGTGCCTAATACAAAATTTCTGGGGATCTGGCTACAGGATAATCTTAGATGGGAAACTCACATTGACAACATATTAAAGAAGCTAAGTACCATGTGTTATTTAATGAGAGTGCTAGAAAACTGCTGTCATAAGGACTGTCTAATGACAGTTTACTATTCTAATATACATTCTGTCCTAAAATATGAGATCACTTTTTGGGATAACTCGCCATCCTGCCTAAAACTATTCAGGATGCAAAAAAGAATAGTGAGAATCATGGCTGGAATAAAAAGGAACAAACCATGTAGACCATTATTTAAAAGGATGGGGATTCTTCCCCTTCCATGTATTTTCCTATTTGAAAGTGCAATGTTTATAAAGAAATATACAATAACAAATCCTAGTATCCTCCCCAAAAATGAAAATGTTCATCATCATAATACAAGACAGAAAACTGACTTTCATGTACTCCATACAAAAACCAGTTTGTGCCAAAAAGGAACATTACACCATGGAAAAATTATCTACAATAAATTGCCAAGAGAAATTAAAGTAATGACAGATGTAAAAAAATTTTAAAGCAGCATTAAAAGAATATCTGTTGACACATTGCTTTTATAGTGTGGAAGAGTTCCTCCAAAATCCTCGAGAGTCTAAGTGATGATTATGCAAATACTGTAACCATTAATATTGGCCTATAAATACATTCAGATGTAATTCTCAAGTTTATAATGGGGTTCAAGTATAAGTTGATTCTCAAGTTTATAATGGGGTTCAAGTATAAGTTGTATAGCGACTTGCCCAGTACATGAAGTAAAATTCTGTGAATGTAATTCTCTAGTGTACATGTCAGTTCATAGTGTAGAAGAGTTCCTCAAAAATCCTTAAAGCTTAAGAGAGGATCATGCAAATACTTAAATCGTTAATATTGGCTTATACATGTATTCAGTTGTAAACTTCAAGTTTCTAATGTGGTTTAATTGTAACTTACACATTGACTTGCCCAGTATATGAAGTGCTGTAAAATTTTGTGAACATAATTTTCTAGTTTCTAAAGTGTTTTAATTGTAACATATACTTTGACCTGTCCAATATCTGATGTGCTGTACTGTACATGTAAGATTTACTGGACCAATAAATACAATACAATACAAATACAAACATTCTAATTGTGCTTATAAAAATACTGGTACACATACTAGTAAAAATGCAGCAAGAAATTCCCTGAAATTTAAAACAAGAATCTAAAGTAATTGCTAAAATATATCAACGAAATATTCTGATGGCAATAACTAAAGAGACTGTAATCAATTTTAAAACCTCGGAAACTTGTTTTAGTAATTCTTAAAATATATAAAAGAAATATTCTGATGACAATAAGTAAAGAAAATGTAATCAATTTTAAAAATTCGGAAACTTATTTTATTTGGAAAACGATATGTATTTGGAAAATTAAGTAAGAGATCATTGCCATTTAACCAGAAAATATCTAGAAGTTGCACCTAAAGATTCCAATCTTAATTACCAAAACCTTAAATTAATTCCCGTTCATACTCATAATTTAACAAATTAAGATGTTCATTTGTTTATCAAATAATTAGCAGTAGATAGTAAAGATGGTGACTCTATTCCATATAATAAACAAAACAATATTCCTTATAGTAAATATGAGAATGATGGATTAACAATAACATTTTTCGATACATTTCAATTCATGGCGTCAAGTATTGATAAATTATCATCTAATCTTACAAAAGAAGAATATAGAGAAATATCAAAACGTGAGCAATTAGATTTAATAAGTAAAAAGGAAGTTTTTCCTTATGAATATGTGAATTCTGCAGAAAAGTTACAAGAAACAAAATTACATAATAATGTTTTCATCAAAAACTTAATGAAAATATTATTTCTGATGCAGATTATAAAAGAGCAAAAACAGTTTAGAAAAAAGTCAATATTAAGCATATGGATGGATATACAAAATTATATAATAAATCTGATCTTTTAATTTTAGCAGATATATTCGAAAATTTTAGAGATTCACTTGTTCACTCTTATAAACTTCATCCATCTTCATATTTTACAGCACCTGGATTGTCTTGGAATACTATGTCAAAAATAACAAAATTTAGATTAGATTTATTACATGATTATGATATGGCTTTATTTCTAGAGAAAGGAATTTGAGATGGAATTTCTCAAACTATTGAAATTTACACTAAATGAATTAACAAATATATCTGAAAATCAAATTGTATTGCATATTTAGATTCAAATAATTTATATGACTGGACAAAGTCTTAATTTTTACCATTTGAAAAATTCACTTAGGTAGAATTAGAAAGTTTTAATTCTGAAAGAATGCTAAAAATTTCAGATGATTATAAATGTGTATATATTCTTGAAGTCGATTAAGAATATGTGAACAAATATCATGATTTACATAAGGAATTAATATTAGCACGAAAAGAAGGGAGTAACTTATTAACATCATTAAATATCAAAGTAAAATAAGTTTTACATGATATAACTCTTAAACAAAGTTTAAAACTTGGATTAAAATTTTTTAAAAATCATAGAATTTTATCATATTATCAGTCAGATTCGTTGAACAAATGCATTGATTTTTGTACAGAAATGAGAAGGAACGCAGCTAAAGATTTTGAAAAAGATATCTACAAGTTAATGAATAATTAAGCCTTTGGGAAAGCAGCAGAAAATATTAGGAATACACAAAATATTAAAATAATAAAGGATCCAACAAAATATACGAATTATACTTCAATCCAGAATAATGAACATACTACAGTATTTTGAGAAATTCTAGTAGCAGTTCATACGAAAAAAATTAAAACAATGTTGAATAGACCAATTTATGTGGGAATGAGTATTCTAAGTGTTTCTAATATAAAAATGTACCAGTTTTATGAAAACAAAATATGGAGAAATTATTGATTTATGTTATATGGATACTGATTCTTCCATTTATGATGTAAGAACTAAGGTCTTATATTTAAAAAAAAAGCACTCCGTCTTCAGGCTACGAGTGGCCTACCGGTACCTTCATACCGCCGTGTCATCGTCAGAGGAGGATGCGGATAGGAGGGGCGCGGGGTCAGCACACCGCTCTCCAAGTCGTTATGATGGTATTCTTGACCGATGCCACTACGATCGAGTAGCTAGTCAATAGGCGTCACGAGGATGGTCACCCATCCAAGTGCCGACCATGCCCAACTGCGCTTAACTTCGGTGATCTCACAGGAACCGGTATATCCACTGCAGCAAGGCCGTTGCCAAGGCCTTATATAAGGACACAAAATTAGTGAAAGATTACTTTGATACAAGTTATTATCCAAAAGATAATATTCAGCAAGTAAATAAGAAAGTATAAAACTCTTTATCAAATTAAAACTACAAAGAGAAATCAGTGGGTGACTACAGGTATCAAAAAATCCTCAGAAACTCTTAGATATCTCAACTCCATAAAAAATAATCAGTCTAACCCAGAAGTTCTGCAATCCTACAAAAAGTACAGGAAAATTTACAGAAAGGTGTTGCTAGCCGCAAAAAAACTTTCAAACAACAAAATATTACTTGAAGCTGAAAACAAGAGCAAAGCAGCCTGGAACATCGTCAAACAGGAAACATCTAACTCTGCTAAAAAGGACCTCAATTCACATATTAAAAACAAAGATGTACCAGTAGGTAACCCTAAAAAATTAGCTGATTTTGTAAACTCATATTTCAGTAGTATTGCAAAAAAATTACAGCAGAAATTTCCAGATACGTATGATTTACCCACTCAGAACCAGCCAACAAACTCAATGGTGCTCTTGCCAACTACAGAAAGGGAAGTGGCACTAGTAGTACACCAACTAAAAAATAAAACTTCAGTAGGACTTGATGAAATTCCAGTCTGCGTAATTAAAGATTGTATAGACTCCATAAAGGGCCCATTAACAGACATAATTAATGAATCTTTCGAGTCTGGATACTTTCCGGAGTACCTAAAACAAGCAAAAGTTATACCTATCCTTAAAAACGGAGATGTGGAAAATGTAGAGAACTACAGGCCGATCTCTATACTGTCTATCATTTCTAAAATAATAGAAATACTAGTCAAAAAGAGACTGCTAAATTACCTGAATAAATATAATCTTCTTTCCAATGACCAATTTGGTTTTAGGCCCGGAAAAGGCACACAATATGCTATAGCACAGTACACTAAAGCAATTTTAGAAGCACTGGACAAAGGTGAAAATGTAAGTGGTATCTTTTTAGACTTGTCCAAGGCCTTTGATACAGTTGACCACAAAATCTTACTTCATAAATTAGGGCAATTAGGAATAAGAGGTGTGACAAAGAAGTGGTTCAAATCATACTTGGAAAACAGAGTTCAACGAGTTGAGATATCACAAGTTTCAAACAATTCCCTTATAAAACACCTGTCTGACCCAGAAAATGTGAATATAGGCGTCCCACAGGGAAGTGTATTAGGCCCAATATTGTTTCTTATATACATTAACGACTTCCCACAAAGTATCAGACATGGCGAAAAAATACTTTTTGCTGATGATAGCAACATAGTAATAACAGGTGAAAATCCAACACAACTGTCAGAAAGAGCAAACGAGGCTCTCAATGATGTCCACAACTGGTCATTAAAAAATAAAGTAACCCTAAATGTAAAGAAAACTAACTATATTAACTTCCAATTGAACAAAAAACACAATGCCACTAGAATAAACGTTAATAATAATGAATTAGAATGTGTAACAAGTACCAAATTCTTAGGGATGAATGTAGACAGCCAACTGAAATGGACAAACCATGTCAACATTTTGGCAAAGAAATTATCCACAGCATGCTATGCTCTTAGAATCCTTGCACCGGTATGCAATAATACCTGTCTTAAAATAACATATTACGGATATCTACACTCAGTCCTCAGCTATGGGATCATGTTTTGGGGAACAAGTGCCAGTAACCTACAAACTGTGTTCAAAGTACAAAAAAGAGCCATAAGGATAATAACAAATAGCAACAACAGGGCCCACTGTCTACAATTATTTAGAAAGCTAGGAATTCTAACTGTTTCTTGTGAGTATATCTTTCAGAACATAATGTTCATTAAGAAAAATCTTAACATGTACAACACAAACAGCCTAATACATGACCATGAAACAAGAGCTTGTCACCACATCCATCTAGATAGAAAGAACAAGGCAAAGACACAAAAAAGTATATTTTACAATGGGATAAAACTGTACAACAAATTACCACAAGAAATTAAAGAAATAAATGAGCCCCTCACTTTCAGACAAAAGCTTAAAACCTTTTTAGTAAGTAAAAGTTTTTATACTGTAAAAGAATATTTAACATAGATGTAGATTATTAGCAACATATGACATTATCACCAAAATATTATGTAATTATAAATATGTGTATGACTAGTTATAAAAACTACACAAAATATGAGAAACCTGTTTAATTGTAAATGTAAATGTGTGCTCATGTGTTGTAATCTGACGACATCCATACAATATTTATTGTTCCACGGATGAATAAATAAATAAATAAATTAACGACGAAAACTGGGGAAAAAATAGGTGGAACATGTTAGTTTTAGATCGGAAATGTGTGCTCATTATGTTGGTTATGAAGTAGAGAAAAAAATTTAAGAAATTACAAATACTTAACAAAGAACTAAATTACTTTCGATAATTTAAAAAAAATGTTAAACTGACCAAATAAAATAACATAGGAAAATGAATTTGATTAGATCATTTAAACTTAATTGTACATGGTACACATGTTTTATTACAAGATGGAATTAATACACTACCATATAGTCATTACAAATAATATCCAAATAAAATAAAAGATGATAAAAATGATTTCTTCCAAGATTTAAAAAAGTGCACAGAAAATAAAATAAAATAAAATAAAAACTTAACTAGTTTATATTATTCTTTCTTGATATGTTAATTTATGATGCCTTTCCAAATAAATTTTACAATCCAATTTTCCACAAATACATTCGACTCTTTGATAATGTCTTTATTTTTTTACATAGCAGAAAGCTATTTTCTCATCTTTTGAATGATCACAGCTATGTTATATTTAGCTAATTTTTAATTTGTTTTCCACATATTTCTCAAATAAACGTTCTCAAGTAAATATGCCAATTAGGAAGATGTTCTTTTTGTCTCTGTTTTTTACAATTATTACAACCTGATTTTGGATGCATATTTTGTTTTGTTATATTAATTTCTTTATGAATTCTTTTTTTTATAGTACAATGGGCAAATGATTTTATTTTCACTTTCCATTTATGTGGAAAAAATGTTTTCGAATCTTGAGCAAATAATATTTTTTGATGTATCAATGATACCGCTTGTGGATTTACAAAATAACAATCTTAAATTTTTCACAAACAAATTTATGTAACCATTGATGGAAAAAATTATTTTTGGTTTTATGCAAATGAAGTTGCTGATATTTTAGAATATGGAAGTCCAAGGAATATAATAAAATAACGTATTGAACCAGAATATTGTAAAACATATGAAAATTAGAGTAGCACTGAAATTATACTACGAAAAATGTTCATCCATACACAAATGAACTTGGTTTATATTCTTGAATTAAAAAATCGAAATGCCTTTTACATAAAATTTTCGAAATTGGGTTTATGAAGTAGTTATACCATCCATTAGAAAACATACGAAATATAAAATGAAAGAGGAAATAACTCACTTGAAAAACTAAAATAAAATGAAAGAAAAAATTATAGAGAAGTAATTTCTGTTGGAATTGGAATAATAAACGAAAGAACTGAAGAAATAAATACATTATTGACATATGTGGCGCCTCAATTAAGTTATCAAAATTTAAATCAACTTTTGCTATCTTAAGATTACATCATTAAAAAAAATTGAAGAATTATTTGTTATCGAAATTATTTTAATACTTTGGCTGATTGTTCACAAAACAATTCTATTAAGATATAATTAAACTAGTAAAAGTTTCCTAGAATTTAAATTAAATTTGTAGCTACTTTTTTCATATTTAAATTTAAATTACAGTCATAAATTTTTTTGTACATATAATATACAAAATTCGTTAGAACCATTTGATTTTATTAACTCAAATTTAAAATTCTCAAATTATTCAGTCAGTAGTCAGTTTTGTTATATATTTGAATACCACAATAAACTCTATATTCTTTAATGAAATAAAAAGCATAGTGAATATTGTATGCAATGAAAATTCGTTCAAGTTCACAACACTTTCCATTTATATTTAAACTTTATTTACTAACCTTTTAAAAAATTACATTACTTTTATTTACCCAACTGTTGCGTGAATTATCAAAACCTAACTATTTAACATACCATTTAATACATTCCATATTTTAAACTGCATCTGCAAAATTAATTTTCAGTAGTTCTTGTTCATAAAAATTTCCTTTTGTTTGTATGTCATTTAAATCTTTCAAACTATGTGTAATTGGATTAGAACAAATAACATGTTGAATTTAAACAATTTTTGTCTACCAACTTATTCTAACTTTATCACCAATTTTATATTCCTGTTCAGTATCCAATAAAACAGTAACATAAACAGTATTCAATAAGATTTTTTCAGTTCCTCTATTTACATCTTTCAGAACCATTTTTATCATTGAATGTCTTGTGTTACTATATTCATCAATTAACTTAGAAACTAAGTCAACCCATTTATAATTGCCTTGAAGAGCGAATTTCTTCCACATATTATCTTTCAGTGTTGTATTAAGACGTTCAACAACAGTTGATTTGAAATCACTAAAACCTGAATAATGCTTAATGTTAAATTTTTCATTAATTCTTGATATTCTTCATTATAAAATTCCGTACCATTTTTTCGTTATTTTGACTCAAATATTTATTCGAAAGAATGACATTAATTTTTACCTGTTTTGCCCTTAACTGAAATAGCCATGCAAAGTTTGAAAAATCTGCTACATTTAATTTATTTATATCATTTATTTACTTTTGAAATTACTTGAATCCATTTCCACTAAATCAGATTGCCATAATTCATCTCTCCCGAAAGAAATGATATTTTTTCCTTTAAATCCTTTCTAATTGGTTTATGTAATTTATTAATCATTTGTTCACGAATATTCAGACATACACTAACAAATATTTTTAACTAATTTACTCTTTTTACTTTTACTAATTGAACAACCTCAGCTGCTGACAGGTAGGTATAACAACAACACCTGTCGGCAGCTGAGGTTGTAAGTTAGTTATCATTTATTCCAGGAAAAAGCTGCACGGTCATCAACAGTAACTGTTCTTTCGAGAACAAGTTACTGTCTTCGTATATATAGTTAAAAGTCTACCCAGCCATTGACCTTCATCTGTGCGAATGCAAATTGGTTGCCCAAACTCTTATGGGAATCGCCAAAGCATGCGCGAGTAATGAGTGGATAGGCAAATGTCTATAAGGTACAATACATATGTAGAATTGTGGACAGTTGGGAATGTGAGTCTCACCGGAAGCGTGCAAGGGATAAGTCCCTGCAGTCGCCCTATTCATCTGTGTCCTCGGTGGCTCAGATGGATAGAGCGTCTGCCATGTAAGCAGGAGATCCTGGGTTCGAGTCCCTATCGGGGCACACATTTTCAGCTGTCCACATCGAGGTATAACAACAACACCTGTCGGCAGCTGAGGTTGTCAGTTAGTTATCATTTACTCCAGGAAAAAGCTGCACAGTCATCAACAGTAACTGTTCTTTCGAGAACAAGTTACTGTCTTCGTATATATAGATTCAGAAGGATTTAAGTTGCAGTAGTTATTCAGAGATGAAGAGGATTACACAGGAAATGTAGAGAGCTTCATCAAACCAGTCTTCAGATTGAAAATCACAACACCAATCGTACCGCACTTCTCATAGAGACCTTCAAGTTATAAAAATAGTCTACTTAAACAATGACATAAAATTTACACTGTATGTTGCTGCTTGTTCAAATTTCAGCTATTTAATGTTAACTAAAATGCCTGCATTGGCTACATAGTACGAACTATTTAAAATTTATCATACTGGACCACTATCAAACCTCATGACTATCTTCTGTGGTACAACAATTTAAATTTATGTTTTAAGATCTGTATGTATTAAAAATAGCTTTAAACTGTTGTGCAACTGACGTAGGGCATGAGACTCAATATTTGGATGGAATATAAATTTTAAATAAATTGTACTATGAAGTTCATCTTGAAATCTTAGTCACCACAAAGATCATCATCATCATCATCATCTTGGACAGTTTCCAGCCACTGGCTGGGTCTGTCGGGAACACAAGCCTCTCCATCGTGTTCTGTCTTTCCACCATTCCCCCTCTTCCACCTTCGTCCAGTTCTCTCCTCTTCTCGTCACACATTCCTTCACTCCCTTCACCCATCTATCTCTTGGTCTTCCCCTGGACCTCTTCCTCTCCAGTTGCAGATCAAACATCCTCTTTGGAATTCTTCCCTCATCCATTCTCTTCATGTGTCCATACCACTGCAAGGTGGTGCAAGAGCAGTTAGATGTATGGGAGGCAACGGCAGCACAATATGGAATGCATTTCTCTGCAAAGAAAAGTGAAATAACTGTCACAACAAGGAAGAAGAATAGGCCAAATGTGGATATAACTTGTGGAGGGGAAAAACTACAAGTAGTAGAGAACTTCAAGTACCTGGGAAGCATGGAAGCAATGGAAATAAATGAAAGGTGCAGAAAAGCAGGGCAGTTTTTCAAATGCATTAGGGGGCTTATTTGGAGCAAGGAGGTGCCACAGAAATCCAAGGGAATTATATACCGAACCACAAAGATCATGAAATAGAATAAATAAATAATGTTAATTTTTATTGAATTACAAATATATCACAGTGTTAATTACAAAACCCTTGTCATGTATTTAATGAGACGCCTTAGTTCACTTACATTTTCAGTACACCTGGTATGTACTATAAGTAATTTAAAAATGAAGAAAGTGCTTTATTCTTCATCTTTCCATTTAGTCACAGAAATCTTAAAAAAAAATCTGGCATCCTGACAACTATTACAACTTAGATAAGCACACTAGGCCAAAAAAAAAGAATAAATAAATAAAAATAAAAATAGAAAATAAAAAAATCCCAAGATATATCATGCTAATACAGTCTAACATCACATTAGCTTTGATAATGACCTCATTTGAGTGAGGAAGAGAGGCCATATGTTTCTTCAGCTATGCCATATGCATCTTATTGCTGCATTTCATCCACTGTTCCAAACAGGCCCAGATATTTGTATGGAATTGAGATTGGGGGATTCCATGGATAAACTGAGGCATGATTGAATGCCTGAACGTTCATCAAACTGGGAGCATAGGCATGCAGGTCTGTGAAGATGAATTTTGTCATCTTGGAAGAGAGGGTAGTATCTTCAGCATACTCATAATGAAGATGTGCAAGACAAAGCAACAAATGGTCAATGACAATGTTGAAATGCATTGTGTATTTCATATGTAAGTAGATCCAAGTCATGAAATGAAAAACATCATCAAAACATCACTTACCAAGCTTCACACACTGTGGGTTGAATGCCTCATTGGGCCATCAGTGCACTCAGTGCCTCACATCATTTGAAAAGAGGCAAAAATGTGACTAAGTGAACTGCACTGTAATCCTGCCAGTCAAGTACTGTCCAGTTTCTGTGATGATTGACCTACTGAACACATACAGCTTTATGTAGCACTGTGATCAGTGATGTTTTGTAAGGTACCCAACTCCCAGTATCCATTGCATGCAGTTACCTTTATAATATTAACTTGGACTCTGGTTGAGATGGACTGCATTCATTGACAGCATCAGTTTCTATTAGTTAGTGAAACTGGCTGTCATTGGAAGAGTGTGACATTCATCTCTGGTTCCTTTCATTTAGAATCATTTTATGACCACTGTTCTTATGTCATGGTTGTGAGTGTACCCTATCTTATAGATGTCTCAGACAGTCTGTGTCAATACACCAATAAATTGAGCACATACATTCATGGTGTAATCATGGATGCCTCTGAACAAACATCATAGCTCCTTTTTTCCACTCTGTATGTCACCATGTTGACCCATCTTTACTGATTCCATACAATGGACTTCCATGTACACTTCACTTGACTGACATGACTTATGTCAGTGATAGAGGGCCATGGGACTGCCTGGTATCAGTTCTGCAGCATATACATCACCCCAAAGTGACAAGTATGCTCCTTTAAAGGCATCACTAATATTTCTCTAGTGAGCTCATATTAATTAATTAATGCCCATTGTTGTTTCTGAAAAGTGGAGCAAAGTACAAATCTGATACCAGTATCTATAAAGCTTCAATACATTAACATTAATACATAAAAGACTCATGCACACACGTGTATAACAACCAACTAGAGTGTATTAGATGTTGTATGGATAATTTGGTGACGATTAAGCACGAATTAAGGAAGTACCTTTTGATCAACACATTCTAAGTAACTGAAGAATATCTGAACAGAATCTCTTAAAATTATTATTTTAAATCAGTTTTAATTATTGTTAGCACTTGATTGCAATAATATGTCATTATGTCAAGTCATTTCATTATATTGCTATCATTTTACAGGGTGTATAAAAAAGAATCATCCAATTCATAAAAATCAGAACTGTTACACTATTTGCTATAAGTGTGTTGGAAAGAGGAAACTCTGGAGTTTTGCATGGCTCCCACTAGGTAGCAGCAGTGTGTGCCCACTTCATTTCTAGTAAAAATGATCTCAGGTCAACAGAAAGCATATTTTGCTCTATGTTTTTCACAGTGCAGGTCAGTAATAACTCTTCAGTGTGACTTTCGTACTAGGTATGGTGTGGAGAAAGAGGTTGTTTGTGTAAAGGCAAATCACCAAGCCGTACCTGACTGTCAGACATAGACGTTGAAAGCGTGTGCCGTAGTTTCACAAGGAGTCCGTAGAAATCCATTCATCGTGCATCTCGACAACTCAATATGCCCCTGATGTCCATCTGGTGTGTGTTGCATCGATGTTTACCCATCAAACCATACAAAATTCAGCTACTGCAGGTTCTTCATGAAGGTGACAAACAACAACTTGTGGAGTTCTGTAATTTCATTCTTGGTGAGATGGAGGATGACAGTTTTCTTCCAGGCTTAGTGTTCAGTGACAAGCCAAAACTCCTTTTAAATGGAAATCTGAACTGTCATAATGTGAGAACACGGGGTACAGAACAACCACGCAAAGTTGTACAACATGAGATGGACTCTCCAAAATTTAATATGTTTTGTTCAAAGGAAAAGGTTTATGGTTCATTTTTATTTGCCGAGAACACTATTACATAAAGCATGTCTCTCGATATGCTTCACAGTTTTCTCTTCCCAGAGTTGGATACTGATTCAAATGACTTCATTTACCAACAGGTTAGGGCACTACCACATTGGCATCTGGAAGTGCGGGAATTTTTAAATCAAAAGGTTACTGAACTTTGGATCGATCGCACTGGACCGAATGATCCAGTCTTACATTACTGGCCTCCAAGGTCACCGGACCTGACTGTATGTGATTATTTCCTGCAGGAGTTTATAAAAGACTTTGTTTATCTGCCTCCATTACCAACAGTACTGAATGAACTGAGACACTGCATAACAGCACCTGTGGAAGCTGTAACTCAAGACCTGCTTGGTGCAGTGTGGGAACAATTTGAATACCACATTGACATATGCTGTGCATCTCAAGGGGGCATATTGAACACCTATAACGAGATATGAAAAAAAAAACTTTTTGAGTTTCCTGTTCATCATAAAACAAAATTCATTGTATATGTTTATTAGTTTCAGAAATACAGACATGCCAAATTGGATGATTCTTTTTGATACACCCTGTATTACTTTCCACAACCCAGAGAGACACCTCTCTGCAGCATATGACTAACGCAATGTGTTACAGTGTTCAGATGTGCTATTTCATGCAGTTTCAGGGAGATGCTTAACATAATTGTGATTTTATTAATTTGGTGACTGATCAAAGTGATGAAATTCTGTACTGTGTCATTCTAACAATTCTAATATGAAATACATATGAGTGTTGGCAATAGCCACCTTAGCAAAGGCCCCTTCTGTTTGGGAAGGAATCCAAAATTGTCAGTTTGGCCATTTCCATAAGGAAATCACAGTGCTGACAGGCATTTCTCTCTACCTTACACTGCTGCCACCTTAGCAAAGGCCCCTTCTGTTTGGGAAGGAATCCAAAATTGTCGGTTTGGCCATTTCCATAAGGAAATCACAGTGCTGACAGGCATTTCTCTCTACCTTACACTGCTGCTGCTGCTCTGCACTGTGTGAAGCTCAGATTTAAACACCTCAGATTTATACACACTAAAAAATAAAGTTAAAGATACCCTTGCTAAGAGTTCATTATTGTTTAGAGTGAACGGTTTTCTACAAAATGAAAGTAAGACCCAGGCACTTTCCTTTAGCTTAAGAGAGAATCATGAGTTAGAAAGTATAAAAATTTTAGGTGTTATAGTAGACAACAAGTTGACGTGGGAACCACACGTCAAACATTTATCTGCCAGACTCTCAAGAGTTATCTATTTAATTAGAAACTTAAAAAGACATGTCCCTAATAGTTATATAAGATCAGGATATTTTGCTTTCTTTTAAAGTATCATATCATATGGAATCTTATTGTGGGGCAATAGCAGTCACATAAAGGGCATTCTACTTTTACAAAAAAAAATAGTAAGAATAATAACTGACTCAGATAAATTAGAACACTGTAAACCCTTGTTTGTTAAATTGCAATGCCTGACCGTTATAAACTTGTACATCTATAATGTTCTATCGTATGTTAGGAACAATATTTCAAATATATCATTAAGAAGGGATGTACATAGCCATAACACCGGGAACAAATCATGTTTAGATGTACCATATCAAAGACTATCCAAGTCACAGAATTCATATTTAGTTATTGAACTTAAGTTGTACAATAAGTTAAGTATAGATTTAAAAGAGTTACCTGTCAAGCTAAGTTGTGCAGAATACTAGTAAATAATCCTTTCTACACAGTAGACAAATTTTTTGAAACTGAAAATACTTTCTTTCAACACTGTATCTAGTTGATGGCCTTATGTAATCCAAACTAAATTGTATTTAGTAATTAATGTTAAAAATGTAAGTTATCTTGACATTGTCTATTGCTTTATGAGCTGAACGACAATAAAATTTGATTAATTGATTGATTGATCATAGCTGTTCTTGCAGACTTAGGAGGTGATACCATATGTGCAAATGTAATCTCTACCCACAGAGCAGAATAACACCTAGTACTTACCACATCACTAGATCTTTCTTCAGTCAACAATTTCACTGTCATAGTCTGTTGCACCAGATGAGCTATATCTTCTAATGAACTTTCATGAAAGTGACATAAATATGGCACACAAGTTACTGTTATATGTATTTCTTATCATACCTAATTAGATAAGAACAGGAGAGAAACTGTTGTTGATGGTATAGAATTAGTCACTTTGTTAACTGATAATATCTTCTTGTTCTTATTTTTCAGTGTTCTAACGGCCTCCAACAATATGATGCGAATTTTTCCATACAATTTGTTTCCATTACATGAATTTGCTTTGGATTTGTCAAATAATCCATTCACTTCACGCTATTTTGTGATACCAGATAGACCTCAGAAGTACAAAGTACCATCTCTCAAAGAACTTGCTGCCCGAACTGTGGTTGACTACAGGTAATTTCTTGCATATTTTTTCTAGAGCTACAATATACTGATGCACAATTCTATCAAACTTTCTTCCATGATCACTTATTTTTCTTCTGAAGTATAGCCCTTTATACATTTGCTTGCTTACTTGCTTGCATTGTTCTTGCAGTATCATCTTTGTAGATTGACTGAACAGAAAACTGTGTTCCTATGAAAAAAATTTGTACTTCACTTGGTACATATATGCTTCCATCTATGAGGTAGGCAACCATTCAGAATTGACACTTAATTGTCTGTGGAAAGTCTTGGTTACAATTTAATTTGTTGACACAATTCCGTGCAACATCATCAAGTCATAGCCATGTTAGAAGGAATTATGGCATGAAATACCACAGAACAGTTATACGCTGAGGTGAAAAATTCATGGAATACCTCCTATTACTGTGTTGCACCTCCGTTTGCCCAGCTTAGTGCAGCAGCTCCATGTGGCGTGGACCCAACAAGTCGTTGGAAGTTCCTTGCAGAAATATTGAAACATGCTGCCTCTATAGCTGTCCATAATTGTGAAAGTGTTGCTGGTGCAGGATTTTGTGCACAAACTGACCTCTTGATTATCTCCCATAAATGTTTGATAGGATTCATGTCAGGTGGCCTGGGAGGCCAAATCATTCACTCAAACCGTCCACAATATTCTTCAAACCAATTGCAAACAACTGTAGCCCAGTGACATGGCACATTGTCATCAATAAAAATTCTATCATTGTTTGGGAACATGAAGTCCATGAATGGCTGAAAATGGTCTCCATGTAGCCAAACAGAACCATTTCCAGTCAATGATTGGTTCACTTGGACCAGAGGTCTCAGTCCATTCCATTGAACACAGCCCACATTATTATGGAGGCACCACCAGCTTGCACAGTGCTCTATCGACAACTTGGGTATGTGGCTTCTTTGGCTCTGTGCTACACTTGAACCCTACTACCATCTCTTGCCAACTGAAAGCAGCACTCATCTGACCAGGCCACAGTTTTCCAGTCATCTACGGTCCAAGCAATATGGATGAGGAGAGAAGTTTCAGGTGGTGTCGTACTGTTAGCAAAGGCACTTGTGTCAGCTGTCTGCTACCATAGCCCATTAATTCCAGATTTTACCGCACTGTACTAGTGGATACCTTCATCATATGTCCCACAATGATTTCTGTGGTTATCTCACATAGTATTGCTTGTCTGGTAGCACTGACAACTCTACACAAACAGCACTGCTCTCGGTCATTAAGTGAAGGCTGTGGTGAGAAATAATGCCCAAAATTTGGTATTCTAATGATTCCCAAAATGGGATGTCCAGTGCATCTACACCAGCTACCATTCCATAATCAGATACGTGGCAGATATGATACACGAGTTGGGACGGACGTGATTTAAGCAAAGATGTTTTTCGTCACGGCGAGATCTATTTATGAAATTTCAGTCACCAACTTTCTCTTCCGAATGTGAAAATGTTTTGTTGAGCCCAACCTACATAGGTAGGAATGATCATCAAAATAAAATAAGAGAAATCAGAGCTCGAACAGAAAGGTTTAGGTGTTCGTTTTTCCCGCGCGCTGTTCTGGAGTGGAATGGTAGAGAGATAGTAAGATTGTGGTTCAATGAACCTTCTGCCAAGCACTTAAATGTGAATTGCAGAGTAATCATGTAGATGTAGATGTAGATGAAAGTCCATTAATTCTTGTCGTGTGGCCATAATCATTTCAGAACCCTTTTCAAGTGCATCATCTGACTATAAATGACAGCTCTGCCCATGCACAGCCATTTTATACCTTGTGTATGCATTACTAATGCCATCTGTGTATGTGCATATCTGTATCCCATAACTTTTGTCACCACTGTGTGCAAAAAATAGTCAGCTGTTACATCAATACTTAGAAATAAATGCAAGAACTAACCACACAGCGGTGGGGAAATAAGGTATCAAAAACAAGACATACATATGTGAAACTTAATGCCAATCTGAATGCACATGGGGCCAGTTGTGGTGAGAAAAACAACATTGGCAACTAATACTGTGCATAAATAAGTATCAAAAAATGTAACAAACAGGAGGTCACACAATGAACATTGATTGTGTACATGAGGGAAGCATGCAGACATAGTATTCAAAAATTTATGCAATGCACAGAATAAAACAAATAATACTACAGAATATTCATATTTCATGTGGAATGTTAACTGGTACAATTACTAAACATTAACCTTGTATCAGTTTTAAATCTTGAAATTCTGGTGCCCAACAGCTTTCAGAAACAGTGTCTGACAGCTTCCCAATTGTCACAATCAATAGATTTGTCTTGCTACCACAGTTTGTGTTGTTGTGCTATCTGTCAGATAGAGGAAATCAGATTATTATTTGTGGGGACTTGAATGTTGATTCACTGAAAGAGTGTAATAGGAAGAATGACCTGGAAGACTTGCTCGGTTCTTTCAATTTGACATCTGTCATTAATTTTCCTAATTGGGTAGTAAAGGACAGCAGCACATTGATAGATAACACTTTTGTACACCAAGATAAGTTTAAAAACATAAATTCATGTCATTTTGAGAATGGCCTTTCTGATCATGGTGTCCAGCTAGTTACAGTATATGACATAGCTCCATTCAGTAATTCAAAACTACCCTGCAAAGTTGTGCGTTCAATTAAAGACTCAACAATTAGAAATTTCAGGGAAAATCTTCAGCAGTTAGACTGCGATGAAGTGTACTAGGAACCCAATGCTAATTTAAAATATAACTTATTTCATGATACACTTGTAACATAATTTGAAAACTGTTTCCCCAAGAAAGTAGTTAAATCTAATTATAAGAAACCATGCAAAAAACCTTGGCTTCCTAAAGGAGTAAAAATATCTTGTAACCACAAAAGGGAACTGTATCTACCAACAAGAAAGAGTAATGGCCCAGAAACAGCCAAATATTATAAAAACCACTGTGCTACATTAAGAAAGGTTATTAAAAAGTCTAGAAGTATGTGCATCATGTCTGCGATTAATACCTCTGATAAC
Organism: Schistocerca piceifrons; assembly: GCF_021461385.2. Lineage (NCBI taxonomy): Eukaryota > Metazoa > Arthropoda > Insecta > Orthoptera > Acrididae > Schistocerca > Schistocerca piceifrons. The sequence continues at coordinate 8,629,290 of NC_060149.1, forward strand.
AAAATCAACCAGGTCACAAATTTTTTTAAACCTAGTGCTGGTCTGGAGCAGGTGACGGAGGATTTAGGATCACTTTCCAAAGATTTCACTAAGGAAGACACTGTGGTTATAGTGGGTGGGGCAGGTAACAGTATTGACAGAGATCCTGGGTACAGTATAGAGTGTGACCTGGCGAAGATTGCATCAGCATCGAAGATAACTAGTGTTGAGTTTGTATCTGTTCTTGGGTGCCATGACCGACCTCATTTGAACTGTTCTGTCAAGAGAGTTAATTTGGAGCTGGAACGGCTGCTCATGTCGGGTGCGGGGTCACACATTGGTGTGGTTCATGTTGATTCTCTCAGTAGGTGGGATTATACTAGGCATGGCCTTCACCTCAACAGGAAGGGGAAGGGTAAATTGGCTGGGGAAATAGCAGGAAAGTTAAAAGGGGGAGGCACTGTCATGAGTGGTAAAATACCAGTGGTTATAGGATTCAGAAAAGACCCTTTTTGAGGGTAGGGAGGACAAAAAGAAAGCAAATTTTAAGAGAGGTTAGAACTGAGACAAACCTTCAGTTTGAGAAAGAAATCAAAAAACATAATTCCAGCTTATTACATCAGCATAAACAGCCATTGGTTAAGAATTTTCAACTGTCAGCAGATATTTTAACTCCACCCAAATTTAACTCAGTCAATGAGAAATGTCAGCTATCTTTATTGCATCAAAATATTCGAGGACTGAGAAATAAAATTAATGAATTAACTATCTGCATAGATGAATTAGAGTCTTCAAACCCAGCTGACATAATCTGCCTCTCTGAACATCATGTGACCACTGGTATAGAACTTTTAAGTGTTACAGGGTTTAGGTTAGCATCTCACTTTTGTAGATCAGAAATGGAGAAAGGAGGAGTTGCCACATTCATCAGGACCTGTCATAAATTTAAGAACATAGACATTCATAAATTTTGCCTAGAACAGCATATGGAAGCATGTGCAACAGAATCAGAATTTCACAAAAAATCCTTCATAATATTAAGTGTATATCGAGCACCTGCAGGTAACTTTAATCTGTTTGTCAACCACCTTGAAGCTGTACTGGCCCATTTAACAACCAAAAACAAAGAAATAGTGGTTGCTGGTGATTTCAATGTAGATTTCCTTAAAGACTCTCCCAATAAGAACTTATTTGAGTTAGTGACACTATCATTCAACTTAATTCCCACTGTAAAGTTCCCCACTAGGATAGCCACTTGCTCACAAACAGCCATTGATAATATCTTTATAGAAAAGTCCAATGAACAAAATTATATTACAAAACCAATGGTCAATGGCCTCTCAGACCATGTCATGCAGTTCCTTCTGTTAAATGTTAATACTGAACGGGATATAAAATCTGTTAAATCTGATTTCAAGAGGGTAATCAGTAAGCCAAAAATTGATTATTTTAGGACACTGCTCAGAGACATTCACTGGACTGATGTTTACAGTGCTCATGGCATGAATGAAAAATATAACATTTTTGCTAATAAAGTGCTTACCTTATTCGAACACTGCTTTCCCCCAAAACTTACCAAGGTTAGAGAAAAGTCTACAAAGAAGCCATGGATTACTCGAGGAATAGGGGTATCTTGTAAAACAAAAAGAAAACTGTATCTGTCAATCCGAAACATTTCCAATGTTGATGCTATAACACATTATAAGAAATATGGCAAAATATTAAGGACTGTAATACAGATGTCAAAGCAAATATATTACAAGGAAAAGATAGTCATATCAGATAACAAAAAAAGACAATATGGGATATAGTGAAGGAGGAGACCGGTAGAACCAGACATGAAGAGGAAGAAATAGCATTAAGAGTAAATGATACATTGGTGACAGATGGGTATAGTGTTGCAGAACTTTTTAAGAAACATTTTATAACTGTTACTGAAAAGATGGGGTTGTCAGGTTCAGTAGATGCTGCTATGGATTACCTTAGACCAGACATTTCAAGTAACTTCCATAATATGAATTTGACCCTCACTACCCCAACAGAAATAATGTCCTTCATAAAATCTTTAAAATCAAAAAGCATCTAGTGGGTATGATGAAATATCAACAAAGTTAATTAAAGAATGTGATTCTGAGCTAAGTAACATATTAAGCTATCTGTGTAACCAGTCATTTATTAGTGGAATATTTCCTGAATGGCTGAAATATGCTGAAGTTAACCCACTGTTTAAGAAGGGAGATAAAGAAATAGCATCAAATTTCTGTCCAATTTCACTGTTGCCAGCATTCTCAAAAATTTTCGAAAAAGTAATGTACAGTCATCTTTATAACCATCTTATCTCAAATAACATATTGTCAAAGTCACAGTTTGGATTTCTAAAAGGTTCTGATATTGAGAAGGCTATCTACACTTACCGTGAAAATGTGCTTAATTCATTAGACAAAAAATTGCAGGCAACTGGTATATTTTGTGATCTGTCAAAGGCATTTGACTGTGTAAATCACAATATCCTTTTAAGTAAGCTAGAATATTATAGTATAACAGGAAATGCTGCAAAATGGTTCAAATCTTATATCTCTGGCAGGAAACAAAGGGTGTTATTAGGAAAGAGACATGTATCAAGCTATCAGGCATCATCCAACTGGGAACTAATTACATGTGGGGTCCCACAAGGTTCCATTTTGGGGCCCTTACTTTTTCTTGTGTATATCAATGACCTTTCATCAGTAACATTACCAGATGCCAAGTTTGTTTTGTTTGCCGATGATACAAACATTGCAGTAAATAGCAAATCAAGTGTAGTCTTAGAAAGATCAGCCAATAAAATATTTGTGTACATTAATCACTGGTTCCTAGCCAATTCTTTGTCACTAAACTTTGAAAAAACACACTACATGCAGTTCAGAACTTGTAAGGGGTGTCCCAAGAGTATATGTCTAACATATGATGACGAGAAGATAGAAGAAGTGGACAGTGTTAAATTCTTGGGATTACAGCTTGATAATAAATTCAACTGGGAGGAGCACACCGCAGAACAGCTGAAGTGTCTTAACAAATCTCTGTTTGTAATGCGAATTTTGTCAGACATAGGGGATATAAAAATGAAAAAGTTGGCATATTATGCTTACTTTCATTCCATAATGTCATATGGGATTATTTTTTGGGGTAATTCATCAAGCCAAGCTAAAGTTTTCCGGGCACAAAAACGTGCAGTGAGAGTTATATGTGGTGTCAACTCAAGAACATCCTGCAGAAGCCTGTTTAGGGAACTAGGGATACTAACTACTGCTTCCCAATATATTTATTCCTTAATGAAATTTGTCATTAAAAATATATCACTTTTTCAAACCAACAGCTCAATTCATGGAATCAATACTAGAAATAAGAATAATCTTCACAAGGATTTAAAGTCACTTAGTCTTGTACAAAAAGGTGTGCATTATTCAGGAACACACATTTTCAATAACTTGCCAGCAGCCATAAAAAGCTTAACAACCAATGAAATTCAGTTTAAGAGAAGCCTAAAGGATTTATTGGTGGCCAACTCCTTCTACTCCATTGATGAATTTCTTAGTAAAACCAACTGATTTGTATATAAGTACAACATAACTTCTGCACAATTTCAGTGCAGTAATGTGTTCATTGAAAATTTGTGTGTCTGTGTGTGTGTGTGTGTGTGTGTGTGTGTGTGTGTGTGTGTGTGTGTGTGTGTGTGTGTTAGTATAATCTAACTTCTGCACCATTTCAGTGCAGTAATGTGTTCATTGTAAATAAGTATTACAGTAGTTGTATTACCTTATAAATAAATAAAAAAACTTTGTTATTTTAAATTCAGTGCATTAGTATTTGTAAAATGACTCTTAGTGTTCATTAAAAAATGACGATCATTCCACTTGGGACCTGTGGAATGGTACATTAGCTTATTTGTTTTAGTTGTAAATATTTGTCATGTATTGTTATTTTTCTGACATGTTCCACATCCTGGAGGACCTCCTCACTACGGATCAATTGAAATGAAAGTAAATCTAATCTAATCTAAAAACGATTTGGCATATTATTACAAGGGAGACAGGGCAACGGAGAGTACAGGATGACAGCATTACCATCAAAGCGAATGGAAACTTGACAAACAACAAGCCGGAAGTCAAAAACGTTTTGAATGGTCATTTTTTAAATGTTGTAGAGAAAATAGGATCTATATGTTCATTAGAAGAAGCAACGCAGTTAATGGAAGAGGCCTTACCCACACAATTTGATACAATTGGAATTCCCACCTCTGCTTCTGAAATTAGGAAGATGATAAACTCTCTCAAGAATAAAAGCTCACATGGAATTGATGGCATTTGCAGCAGGATAATAAAAGCTTGTTCCCAAGAGATAAGTGGGATTCTTAGCCACTTATGTAATAGCTCTCTGAGCAGGGTATTTACCCAGATAGAATGAAGTATCCCATTGTTAAACCACTGCATAAAAAAGGGGATACATCTGATGTCAACAACTACTGCCCAATCTCTCTTCTGACTGCCTTATCCAAAATTCTTGAAGAAAGTAATGTATTGTAGAGTAGCTAAAAATAAAGTTTTAACAAAATGTCAGTTTGGTTTCCAGAAGGAGTTTTTCAACGGAAACTGCCGTATATACTTTCATTAATGAAATATTAAATGCTCTGAGTAACCGGAAGTCACCCGTTGGGATATTTTGTGATCTCTCTAAGTCTTTTGATTGTGTTAGTCATTGAATACTTCTAGATAAGCTCAAGTACTGTGGTATGAATGGGACAGCGCTCAAATGGTTTAAATCATACCTAACTGGAAGAGCGCAGAAAGTTGAAATATGCAGTTCACATAATATGAAAAAAACTGGTGAATTCTCAAACTGGAAAACAATCAAGAATGGGGTGCCGCAAGGTTCTGTCTTGGGTCCTCTGCTGTTCTCAATATATATTAATGACTTGCCATTCTATATTCACAAAGATGCAAAGCTGGTACTTTTTGCTGATGATACAAGTATAGCTATCACACCCAAAAGACAAGAATTAACTGATGAAATTGTAAAAGGATGTTTTTCAGAAAATCATTAAGTGGTTCTCTGCAAATGTGCTCTCATTAAACTTTGACAAAATACAGTATATACAGTTCCACACAGTAAATGGAATGACACCATTAATAAATATATACTTTGATCAGAAATCAGTAGCTAAGGTGGAATATTCAAAATTTCTAGGTGTATGCATGGATGAGGGGTTGAACTGGAAAAAACACACTGAGGATCTGCTGAAACGTTTGAGTTCAGCTACTTATGCTATAAGGGTCTTTTCTAATTTTGGCGATTTACATCTCAGTAAACTAGCCTACCATACCTATTTTCATTCCCTGCTTTCGTGTGTCATCATATTCTGGAGTAACTCATCATTGAGTAAAAGAGTGTTCACCGCACAAAAATGTGTAATCAGAATAATTGCAGGAGTTCATGCAAGATCATCCTGCAGACACTTATTTAAAGAGCTAGGGATCTTCACTGTAGCCTCACAATATATATATTAACTTATGAAATTTGTTATTAACAATCCGAACAAATTCAAAAGTTTATTTATTCGTTCGGCATATACAAGGCAAATATTACAGTGGCATTACAATCCACCAGGAAATTACAACACTACACAATGCTACTTATAGTTTTGAGCCAATCTATGGCTAGGTCAGGCAAGTAATGTCTGTCCTTCAGTTCACCACTATATCCTACTACTTCACACACCAGTAGGATTAGATGTTTGCATCTTCCCACGCTTGTTCTATAGTGATTTAAGGCAACCCAGAGCTTCCGAGGGAGATCAAAACCATTTATCTTCTTGCTGGGGTCATCGATAAGCTTTTGGTTCTTGTGTGTCCCTTTGCGCCATGATTCCCCCCAGGCTAGCTTTGGGTCGAAGTCCTGTAATTCCCTGCCAATCTTCCAAAAGGGGGACCTAGATTTTAGCCTGTTGATGGGTGATAAGTTTTGATGTATAGGGAGTTCTGGATTGTGTTCGATCTTCCTATACATTCTTGAGGTCGCCATGGAGTGCCTTATATCAGGGGGTTCTATGTTGGCAAGGACTAGGAGCCAGTCACATGGGGTAGCCCTAAGTGTGCCTGAGATAATTCTTATCGTCTCTTTCAATTGGGTGTCTACTTTATTTACGTGCGCACTTTTCGCCCAGACTGGTGAACAATATTCAGCCACACTGTACACGAGGGCTAATGCTGACATCCTTAGTGTATTAGCTCCGCACCCCCATGATGTTCCGGCCAGTTTAGACATGATGGCATTTCGAGATTTTAATTTCTGTTTGGTGTCTTCCAGATGGGAGCTAAACGTTAGTGTACGGTCTAATTTTACTCCCAGATATTTGGGCTTATCTTCATGTCTGATATGCCGGTCATTCAGGGAAAGCTGTAGTTTCCTGCTTGAAGCTCTGTTATTAAGGTGCATTATGGTACTGGTCGTTTTATTGGGGTTGGGATGCAAATGCCACTTGAGGTAGTAGGTGTTCAGCGCTTCAAGGTCCGCTTTCATTGTTTTTTTAAGATCTTCGAAATTTTTGCTTTGGTATGCGATGGCCAGATCATCCGCATACGCAAATTTACGCGACCTGGTGCTCAGCATATCAGTTATGTATAAATTAAAAAGGGTCGGCGCCAGGGCTGACCCCTGCGGCAGGCCATTGTTTATGACCATGTTTTTGCTGCTCTTTCCATGGAGGTAGACCTTGATCATCCTGTCTGTCAGCATGTTCTTTAGTAATGTGTATGTCTGATTGCATTTGATAATTTGAGTAAGCTTGAGCAGTAGTCCTTCGGTCGAGACAGTGTCATAGGCTGATGTAAGATCTATTAATACGAGACCTGTTTTCAGCTTGTTCTGATAGCCTTTCTCTATATATGTTGTAAGGGACAAAACTTGTTCACAGCAGTTCCCTCCCACACAGAACCCTGCTTGATAGTCCGGGAGGTTCGCCTCAATGTATGGTGCTAGTCTGGCCAGTAATGTTCTCTCAAATAGTTTGTAAGAGGTACAAAGCAGTGAGATCGGTCTATAGTTCTTTGGATTATCTCCATCCTTCCCCGGTTTCAGTACCGCTATTACCTTAGCTTCTTTCCATAACGTCGGGAGTGCACCTGATTTAATACATTCCGTGAAGAGCTTGGCCATCCATTTCCTCCCAATGCATCCCAGCTCCCTCAGAAATTCTGGGAGGATTTCGTCGGGTCCGGCTGCTTTCCCTGTTTTCATTAGTGTTAGGGTCTGGGTAATCTCCTCGACGTCTACTGCTTTGACAATATCTAGATTAGTTGGATTATTGGCTAATTCCTTGGTTAGGTTCCTGGAGATCCTTTTCTTCACCTCAGTCTTCAGGCGTATTTTGGAGGTCTGTTTCATGGCAGTCGCTATTTCGGATGGGCCCACACCCGCAGTCGATCTTCGTGGTGTTGTGACACCACCCAGTTTCCGTAGTAGACCCCAGCTCTTCTGCAAGAATGGGTAAAGTCCAGATTCTCCATTGCCATCTTCCACCTTTTCCTACGTTCCTCGTTCATAGTGTTGATCAGTCGTTCTGCAGTCTCGTCCTCCCCACTCCTCTCATACTGCTCTAACAATGACTCACACTCCTCTGACCAGCAAGGAATGTATTCCCTCCGGGCCCCTCGGGGGATTGCCTTTAGGGCCCGTTTATATATCAGGTTTACAAACCTTTGGTAGTTCTCTGGACTTGGTGGAATTCGATTTATTGTCTTGTCAATAAAAGATTTATATTTCCCCCAGTCTGCTTTTCTCAGATTCCACTGTGAAATCGGGGGGGCTCTTTATGATCGGGATGGAAAGGCCGATCTCCACAATAATCGGGAGGTGTTGGCTCCGTGGGAAAGCTTCGAGGACTCTTCTTGTAGCTTGCATCATTAGTACGCCCATTGCGCCGCGTGTGACAAAGGTCAGGTCAGGTGTCGTCTTTGTGCCCCATACTTTTGAATTAAAGGACGCTCTGTCCTTGGGATCAAACAGGAGGTGTAGGTCCCGTTGTCAGCCCAGTCACTTAGTCCAATGCCTTCCGGAGTGGTTCTCTGATGTCCCCATCTGGTGTGCTGGGAATTAAAGTCGCCGGCATAGATTGCTGGATGATTAGCCTGCGGTAAGTTTCCTATAGGCCATTGCTGCGAAGGTGGTTTGTAGACATTGTAGAATGTCATCTCTCCCAGTTTAATGCCTATTGCGTGTGGAACCGATTCCACATTGTCCTCGAGGTTTCCTAGAAACTCATTTTTCACCAGGGTCGCCATACCATGTTTGTTGTGTCCTGAGTATCCCACAATGGTGAATCCTGGTATGCATAATCGTTCGATGTTTTCAACCGTCAGATGTGTCTCCTGCAAGAGTATGACACTTAATCTTTCTCTTGTTACAATTTTTTCAAGGATTTCTCCTTTCGTCCTTGTGTAGCCTTCTATATTGAAGTGGCACACTCTCACCATCTTCGTGGAGTCATTCTGCTTCTGAATCGTTTGCTTCTTGTGGGCCGGGAGGCATTTGAGCGTCCGGTCACCGGAATTGTGTAGACTTTTTGCCATTGCATTTTACTGCAACGTTGCACGGGGAGCACCATCTTGGAGGTTGTCTACACATCGCTCCCCAATTCAAAAGTAATTGGCTACAACACTAGGAGAAAGGATGATCTTCACTACTCAAGGTTAAATCTAAGTTAGGCTCAGAAGGCGGTAAATTATGCTGCCGCAAAATTGGTCACTTACCTAATAGCATCAAAAGTCTGACAGATAGCCATATAGCATTTAAAAGGAAATTAAAAGAATTTCTGAATGACAACTCCTTCTACCCACTAGATTAATTTTTGGATGTAGTAAGTGGGTAATTTCCCACCCCCAACCCAAAAAAAAGTCTTGTAATATTTTGTGTAATGTAATATTTTGTATATACACCTTTTATTAACCTGACACATTCCACATCGTCCCTCAGAGCTACCCATTCTTCTTCTCCTGTATTTCTTTCCCCCATTCCTTTCAATTGTTCCCTTATGCTCTCCCTGAAACTCTGTACAACCTCTGGTTCTTTCAGGAGAAAAGATGAAAGGAGAAAATATAAAAATGCAGTAAATGAAGCAGGCAAAAAGGAATACAAACGTCTCAAATATGAGATCGACAGGAAGTGCAAAATGGCTAAGCAGGGATGGCTAGAGGACAAATGTAAGGACGTAGAGGCTTCTCTCACTAGGGGTAAGATGGATACTGCCTACAGGAAAATTAAAGAGACCTTTGGAGATAAGAGAACCACATGTATGAACATCAAGAGCTCAGATGGAAACCCAGCTCTAAGCAAAGAAGGGAAAGCAGAAAGGTGGAAGGAGTATATAGAGGGTCTATACAAGGGCGATGCACTTGAGGACAATATTATGGAAATGGAAGAGGATGTAGATGAAGATGAAATGGGAGATACGATACTGCGTGAAGAGTTTGACAGAGCACTGAAGGACCTGAGTCGAAACAAGGCCCCCGGAGTAGACAACATTCCATTGGAACTACTGACGGCCTTGGGAGAGCCAGTCCTGACAAAACTCTACCATATGGTGAGCAAGATGTATGAAACAGGCGAAATACCCTCAGACTTCAAGAAGAATATAATAATTCCAATCCCAAAGAAAGCAGGTGTTGACAGATGTGAAAATTACCGAACAATCAGTTTAATAAGCCACAGCTGCAAAGTACTAACACGAATTCTTTACAGACGAATGGAAAAACTAGTAGAAGCTGACCTCGGGGAAGATCAGTTTGGATTCCGTAGAAATATTGGAACACGTGAGGCAATACTGACCTTACGACTTATCTTAGAAGAAAGATTAAGGAAAGGCAAACCTACGTTTCTAGCATTTGTAGACTTAGAGAAAGCTTTTGACAATGTTGACTAGAATACTCTCTTTCAAATTCTAAAGGTGGCAGGGGTAAAATACAGGGAGCGAAAGGCTATTTACAACTTGTACAGAAACCAGATGGCAGTTATAAGAGTTGAGGGACATGAAAGGGAAGCAGTGGTTGGGAAGGGAGTAAGACAGGGTTGTAGCCTCTCCCCGATGTTATTCAATCTCTATATTGAGCAAGCAGTAAAGGAAACAAAAGAAAAATTTGGAGTAGGTGCCGATGACATTGTAATTCTGTCAGAGACAGCAAAGGACTTGGAAGAGCAGTTGAACGGAATGGATGGTGTCTTGAAGGGAGGATATAAGATGAACATCAACAAAAGCAAAACGAGGATAATGGAATGTAGTCGAGTTAAGTCGGGTGATGCTGAGGGTATTAGATTAGGAAATGAGACACTTAAAGTAGTAAAGGAGTTTTGCTATTTGGGGAGCAAAATAACTGATGATGGATGAAGTAGAGAGGATATAAATTGTAGACTGGCAATGGCAAGGAAAGCGTTTCTGAAGAAGAGAAATTTGTTAACATCGAGTATAGATTTAAGTGTCAGGAAGTTATTTCTGAAAGTATTTGTATGGAGTGTAGCCATGTACGGAAGTGAAACATGGACGGTAAATAGTTTGGACAAGAAGAGAATAGAAGCTTTTGAAAGGTGGTGCTACAGAAGAATGCTGAAGATTAGATGAGTAGATCACATAACTAATGAGGAAGTATTGAATAGGATTGGGGAGAAGAGAAGTTTGTGGCACAACTTGACCAGAAGAAGGGATCGTTTGGTAGGGCATGTTCTGAGGCATCAAGGGATCACCAATTTAGTATTTGAGGGCAGCGTGGAGGGCAAAAATCATAGGGGGAGACCAAGAGATGAATACACTAAGCAGAATCAGAAAGATGTAGGTTGCAGTAGGCACTGGGAGATGAAGAAGCTTGCACAGGATAGAGTAGCATGGAGAGCTGCATCAAACCAGTCTCAGGACTGAAGACCACAACAACAACAATTCCACATCATTGCGAAACTTATTAGAAGTTGGCTCAGTGAATTTGTGTACAATGTGTAAAATATAAATTTAAAAGAAAGCTCAGGCTCTACAGTTTTGCTTCATGCCTTCTCTCACAGATGCTAATTTTTACGATCAACAGTGTATGTAGTTTTTGCAACTATATTGTGCCAGATTTGAACATGAAAGTCTTTCAAATGTGCTATCATGGAAACCTTGTTCTATTTCTGTGTGACATCCCTGCCATAGCAAATGATCTGCACAAAAAGTATATTTTCAGCACTTCGCAGAAGGCTTTCACCCCTACCTGCATTCCCGGTGTTGAAGGGCCACTCTCCCTCTTCCACATCCAGCAAGTAAGCTCATTTTATGTGTATCAGTGTGGTGTGGTAGCTGCACTGGCTGTTGTGTGGTGTAACAAGTTACCAACCAATAACAGCTCACTAGCTGGGAATAAGCAATGTTTCCTTGATTCTGATCAAGCATATTCTTTGAGACTTGGTGTTTCCATTTAAAAGATTGGCAATCAATATTGTTGCTGGATACAGTGCATCAGCAATACATGCAAAAAGATGAAACTAAGTTGTAAATGACACAAGAAAAGGTGGCAGCTGGGCTTATTTGTCACATATTGGCTCAGTCCAGAACACGTCACATTAACTTGCATTTTTTTCCATTCCTGCCACAACCTAGCAGTAGTTGTATTATAACTGCATGGTGAAGCTAAACATTGTAGGTTGTGCTGGCAATGCTGGTAGTAGATTTCTCTGGTGCATTTTAGTACTGGTAGTGTATTTCCTCTTCATGTCTCCCCTCTTTGGAATGGCCTAAACTATTGTGTTAACTGTGCCATCACTCACAGTGCAAACTGTCTGTCTTACGTGCCACTTATAACTTGTTCAGACAGATCAAATGTCAGTAGGAAAAAAATGGGATGAATTCAAGTGAGACATCAAGAGCTCATATTTCTATATTTCTAAAGAACATGTTATCTTTTCTGACAACATGTAATTGCTTGTACTAGTTTAAAGACATTCAGCTACCATATTTACTCGAATCTAAGCCACACTCGAATCTAAGCTGCACCTGAAAAATGAGACTAGAAATCAAGGAAAAAAATTTTCCCAAATCTAAGCTGCACCTGAAATTTGAGACTCGAATTTCAAGGGGAGAGAAAAGTTTTAGACTGCACCTCCAAATCGAAACAAAGTTCGTCCATGAGACACAGTTTAGGTTGAATGGATGAAGATACAGCTACAGTAGTTTGGTTCGAGTCGCAAGCTTAGCAGTTAAACTTTACCAGGTAGCCATTTCTATGCGTCAGGTGCTCTGTCTGTACTTATATGGGTTCCCTTCCTTTTTCACGTGCTTCGTCTGGTTTGAATTGATTGCTTATTTTGCTTAGATCTGATAAGTGCCATTCTCTTTGTTATAGGTGTTTATGTCACTCTAAGCTGAAAATGCATTATCATACCTTGTCATGCACTGTTTGTTGCATTCAGATAATTAGTGTATACGACCTGTTGCCGCTCACGGCATGGCTTGCTTTTGAGCACTCTACTGCCGCTTACAATAAAAAGAAGAGAGGAATTGTCTCATTAGGGAAACAATGGCAAGGGACTGCTATTTGTTGTTACTTACACTGGTGCTTTCTTTGACAATGATCAACAGGAACCAAATAATAGACTGCGTATGAAAGATGATGTTCTGAACGAGAGTTAAGAAAAATTTTTCTCCATTTGAAAATCTTTGCAGATGCCTCTTTAGTACATTGTATTCTGCAGAGAAATTAGAGTCATCTTAGATTTAAAAATCTAGTCAGTTGTCATGCTTAATTTCTGACTGTCACTATTCAGCATAAGAATAATACAAATATAAACATGACATGGTATGTATGTTCTTCCGCATTTGCTGCTGTCTCACACTAGTTTTGTAGTTTATTAGGCAGACAGCATTTAAATGAGATAGCAGCAAATACAAAAGAATACATGCCATAATGTTTACATTCTTCTACCTTTTTTTTAATTTATTTACTGACACAGAGGTTTTGGCGCCAGTATTTATCTTTATGCCTGCACAGCATGCCTGTGTAGCGCTACACATATTCGATGGCAGAAGTTAGTTGTGGCAGCACCTACCAACATTTTTCAGAACTTCTGCTTACGTTGCACTCGCCTACAAAAACCAGGAAAAAAGTGTGGCTTAGATTCGAGGAAATACGGTAATTGTTAACCAAAATAATGTCTTTACCTAAAGTGAATATATATTGTATACTTTTTTTGTCTTTCATATAAATATCTAAAAGGTAATATTGTATTCTGTAATTTGCAATATCTGTCCTACACATATTTTTAAAGAGACATCACACAAAGTGGCAATCAGTCAGCAGCAAGCATTCAAAGATAGCAGTTACTGTGGTTGTGTGTTCAGTTGGCACAATGTAAGTGCATAGGTATGTGTGGCTGTGCCTGCAAGCTTGTGTGTGTGTGTGTGTGTGTGCGTGTGTGTGCGTGCGTGTGTGCACACGCACGCATGTATGTTTGTTTGTACTCTAGCTCAGTGCTTTTCAATCTGTGGGTCGTGAGTCCAGGACTTTCCAAAGTCTTGTTCGGTGGCCACAGTTGCGGGAGGAAGCAGTAGCAGCATAGCCGATAACATATGCTTCATGATAATCATCTGCTATGGTAGAAATGTTAAACAGGAGTGACAAGGTTTTGTGGAAGAACATTGTAAAGACTCTCACATTCAGATTTGGTACTTATTTGTAGTAATGACTATGAAATTAATTTAAACCTGTTGAACAATTCAAATTGACAAAGACTTGCAGTGGTAAGATGTGACACAATGTCCATCAAACTTATCTAACACCTAAAAAACCTGACTAGTGTGGCAAGTGTCAATAAGCCCTGTTCAGACCATATCCATGAGTTCACCTTTGAGAGGTTTGTGGGGAGAGGAGAAAGACCACATTAATTTCTGGGTGGAAATGGCTTTCTCAGGGCAGCATCTTGTGCTGCACTGACAATTTAGTTTCCATGCTGATCATCTGCGCTGGTAAAAATATCACACAGAACTACAACAGCTCGTGAAAGTGCATTTAAAAGATGCTCATGTCGAAATGTGATACAAAATGGCTGCAACAACACACACACAGTTCATCTGCAGGACTTTGCTCCACAGTTACTTGAATGAATTTCAGTAACTGTGGTTTGAATCAAACAATAGATCACTAGGATTGGCACCAGTTAAATAAGGCATCAAGTACAGCAGTTTCTCCCAGGTGGATCTAGGACTCTTGAGCTCACCTTAGATTATAATTGACGCACTGTGTGTTGACATTTCTATTTTTCATAGCTCTGTGGGTTGATCAGGATTCCAACAAAATCTTCATTACTTCTTGCCTCAGAGCATTTAATATTTCATTAGTGAAAGTATATATAGCATTTTTCATTTAAAAACCCTTCTGGAAACCAAACTGACATTTTGTTACAACTTTATTTTTACAAAGGTGTGAAGCTACTCTACAATACATTACTTTTTCAAGAATTTTGGATAAGGCAGTCAGAAGAGAGATTGGGCTGTAGTTGTTAACATCAGATGTATCCCCTTTTTTATACAATTTTTACAAATCTGTGAGGTTCAGGCTTATTTTTCTGCCATTTGTTTAGTTGTTTCACCTCCTAGTCCTCATTCCATATTGTTATTGCTTTATATCTGTAAGGCACTCAGCTGATCATTTTCATTTGTTATTACACTCCTTACATTAATACACTAACATTTTACATTTGTGATGGATTTTATGTTTTTTACGTATTTCTATGTCACTTGAGTCCATAATGTATCATATATGTGATGATTTACTTAGCTTGGTGTATGTTACCATTAATTTTTATCATTATTGTTCTGCCTTTTATCCTTTGTTCATTCATTTTTCTATGTTCCATTGCTCTGTTTCCTAAAAATATCACAAGGTATTACATATTTGAGAGTTAATTAGCCTAATGGCATACCACAGCTCATTCATATTCTATTACATTTTTAAATGGAGTATTGCAAGTGCTCGGACCAGTCAGTCCAGATATTTTCTATATCTATGATGATAATGTCAGTCTGATTGCTCATACGCTACTGGTGCCTGTGCTGCACCATGTCTCCAGACCTCTGGCATGGCCCTCCAGTCAGTTGTTGTTGGTATACATACTGTGCAGCTGCCTCACGGCGCACAGAATGAGTGCAGAGTTTGTTCTTGGTTTTTGTTTCCTTCATCCCACCTGCCCGTATATTACACTTTTAGGTCAGTTTGATTCTTAGACCCTCCCCATTTTTCTAGTTGCATCAAGTACTCTTGCACTTACTGAACCAGTCATATTTTATACATTACCAAATGCACTAAGTGAGTTGCCTTGTTTCAGTAGTCTGCTCTTTTGGTTTTTACAGGTATGTCATATTATATTTCTTCCCTCCTTATGCCTAAAGATAAGATTTTAAAATCCTGAAACTGCTCACTGTTTGAATACATAATTAGTGCAATTGACATGGATCTCTCTAAATTAATATAATGTAGATTGTTTTTAACTATATCATGTTAACAATAAGTAAATGCAGCACCTGAGAACTATTTCAGGAACTGATCAATAACTAAATGAATGAGATACAGTGAGTAACTTTGAGAAATTTGAAAAAGATCTATCTCTTTAATAACTGACTCTACAGTGGGATTCGCTTAATGAGCATAGTTCAGTTTTCAGTATTACCTGCAATATGAAACACTCATTCCGTGAAACATATTTTCTGTAGGAATTCACTTAAAAATAGGATAATGTGTTCCAGTCTGAAAAAATTAAAACAACTTATAAAATAGTAACATATTATACAATAATGTATGCTTGTTTTTATAAGACTGTTGTCTAAAGACATTTGTTTTTGCCTTCTCCTCAAATGAGTTCAAAACACAGTAGACAGCTAGTGAAATGAAGCATCTCTTTATGTATTGGTTAATGGGCAGTTTTATTAAATTCTTGTTGGTTAACAGTGACAACTCTAAAATGGAATTTTGGAATAGGTATTTCAAGACCATGAATTAATATGAGTTAGCAGATCATGGAATATCGTCACAGAGAATTTGCAACATTGCCAGAAAGGCCAGAGCAGAAGTACTGGAGACAACAATCGCAATGCGAGAAGTCTTGCTAACAATAATAGGTAGGAAGTGGTGAATGACACTAATAATTTCAAAGCTTTCCTTTTCAGCTGTGGATATTCTTCTTTTCTCTTCACCCAGATGTCAGTCTCTTGCATGTTAAATGCCATTTTAAACATGCCATCAGTAGCAAAATCTATTTGTGTTTCATATTTGTGCTCAGATCAGCCAGTTGTACTGACATATCCAAAAAAGTATTTAGTATCTGTCTATGCCCATTTTCACCTTCAGGGTCCAGCTCAGGTTGATACCTTAAAGTTTTTCTTCCAAATCATTATAGGAACAGAAAGCTGACTAAATCCGGAGATAAATTCTGCCGAAATTTTTACAGAGGCGCAATCCGTGTTCAGAAAGGATAGATTAAATAAAGTAGGTGGTGGTGTGTTTGTGTCTGTTGGTAGTAGTTTATCTTGCAGTGAAGTTGAAATAGATAGTTCCTGCAAATTACTATGGGTAGAGGCTATACGCAACAGCCGTGCCAAAATAATAATTGGCTCCTTCTACCGACCCCCCAATTCAGATGATATAATAGCTGAACACTTCAAAGAAAACTTGAATCTCATTACAAATAAGTACCCCACTCATACACTTATAATTGGTGGAGCCTTCAGTCTACCCTCAATTTGTTGGCGAAAATACATGTTCCAAGCTGGTGGAAGACAGAGAACATTTTCCGAAACTGTACTAAATGCTTTCTCTGAGAATTACTTTGAACAATTAGTTCATGAGCCCACGCAAATTGTAAATGGTTGCGAAAACACACTTTACCTCTTAGCTACAAATAATCCTGATCTAATAGAGAGTGTTATGACGGATACAGGGATTAGTGAGGGCAAGGTCATTGTAGCGCGGCTTAAAATGATATAAACCAAAACCACTAAAAATAAATGCAAAATATATCAGCAGATAAGAATTCTCTTGATGCCTTCCTAAAAGATGATATCCATACCTTCCAAGCTAATTATGTAAGTGTAGACCAGATACGGCTCAAATTCAAAGATACAGTATCGACAGCAATAGATAGATTCATACCACATAAGTTAATAAGAGACAGGACTAATTCATCACGGTACACAAAACACGTAAGAACACTGTTGCAAAAGCAACGAAAAAAGTATGCCAAATTCAGAAGAATGCAAAATCCCCAAGACTGGGTAAGTTTCATGGAAGCTCAAAATTTAGTGCAGACGTCAATGTGAGATGCAATAGTTTCCACAATGAAACATTGTCTCAAAGTATGGTAGGAAACCCAAAGAGATTCTGGTCATATGTGAAGTACACCACTCACAAAAAACAGTCAATACCGTCACTGAATGATAGCGATGGAAATGTTACTGATGATGGCGTCACTAAAGCAGAGTTACTAAATACAGTTTTCCATAATTCCTTCACAAAAGAAGACGAAGTAAATATTCCAAAATTCAAAACCAGAACAGCTGTTAGCATGAGTGACATAAAAACAGATATCTCAGGTGTTGCGAAACAACTCAAATCACTTAAGAAAGGCTAGTCTTCTGGTCCAGATGGTATACCAATCAGATTCCTTTCAGGGTATGCAGACACAATAGCGCCTTTCTTTGCAATCATATACAACCGCTCACTTGATGGAAGGTCTGTTCCTAAAGACTGGAAAGTAGCACAGGTCACACTAATATTCGAGATAGGAAATAGGAGTAACCCATTGAATTACAGACCCATATCACTGATCTGGAGGACAAATGTAAGAATGTAGGAGCATATATCACGAGGGGTAAGATAGATACTGCCTACAGGAAAATTAAAGAGACCTTTGGAGAGAAAAGAACCACTTGCATGAATATCAAGAGCTCAGATGGAAACCCAGTTCTAAGCAAAGAAGGGAAAGCAGAAAGGTGGAAGGAGTATATAAAGGGTCTATACAAGGGCAATGTTCTTGATGACAATTTTATGGAAATGGGAGAGGAGGTAGAAGAACATGGAATGGGAGATATGATAGTGCGTGGAGAGTTTGACAGAGCGCTGAAAGATGTAAGTCGGCAAAAGGCCCCGGGATTAGACAACATTCCATTGGAAATACTGACAACCTTGGGAGAGCCAGGCCTAATAAAACTTCACCATCTAGTGAGCAAGATGTATGAAACAGGCGAAATACCCTCAGACTTCAAGAAGAATATAATAATTCCAATCCCAAAGAAAGCAGGTGTTGACAGATGTGAAAATTACCGAACAATCAGTTTAATAAGCCACAGCTGCAAAGTACTAACACGAATTCTTTACAGACGAATGGAAAAACTAGTAGAAGCTGACCTCGGGGAAGATCAGTTTGGATTCCCTAGAAATATTGGAACACGTGAGGCAATACTGACCTTACGACTTATCTTAGAAGAAAGATTAAGGAAAAGCAAACCTACGTTTCTAGCATTTGTAGACTTAGAGAAAGCTTTTGACAATGTTGACTGGAATACTCTCTTTCAAATTCTAAAGGTGGCAGGGGTAAAATACAGGGAGCGAAAGGCTATTTACAACTTGTACAGAAACCAGATAGCAGTTATAAGAGCCGAGGGGCATGAAAGGGAAGCAGTGGTTGGGAGGGAGTGAGACAGGATTGTAGCCTATCCCCAACTTTATTCAATCTGTATATTGAGCAAGCAGTAAAGGAAACAAAAGAAAAATTCGTAGTAGGAATTAAAATCCATGGAGAAGAAATAAAAACTTTGAGGTTTGCCGATGACATTGTAATTCTGCCAGAGACAGCAAAGGACCTGGAAGAGCAGTTGAACGGAATGGACAGTGTCCTGAAAGGAGGATATAAGATGAACATCAACAAAAGCAAAATGAGAAAAATGGAATGTAGTCGAATAAAATCGGGTGATGCTGTGAGAATTAGATTAGGAAATGAGACGCTTAAAGTAGTAAATGAGTTTTGCCATTTGGGTAGCAAAATAACTGATGATGGTCAAAGTAGAGAGGATATAAAATGTAGACTGGCAATGGCAAGGAAAGTGTTTCAGAAGAAGAGAAATTTGTTAACACTGAGTATAGATTTAAGTGTCAGGAAATCTTTTCTGAAAGTATTTGTATGGTGTGTAGCCATATATGGAAGTGAAACGTGGATGATAAATAGTTTACACAAGAAGAGAATAGAAGCTTTTGAAATGTGGTGCTACAGAAGAATTCTGAAGATTTGATGGGTAGATCACATAACTAATGAGGAGGTATTGAACAAAATTGGGGAGACGAGAAATTTGTGGCATAACTTGACTAGAAGAAGGGATCAGTTGTTAGGACATATTCTGAAGCATCAAGAGATCACCAATTTAGTATTGGAGGGAAGTGTGGAGGGTAAAAATCGTAGAGGGAGACCAAGAGATGAATACACTAACTAGATTCAGAAGGATGTAGGTTGCAACAACAACATCACTGACCTCAATTTGCAGTACGATTTTGGAGCATATACTGTACTCTGACGTTATGAATCACCTAGAAGAAAATGACGTATTGATACATAAACAGATTCAGGAAATATCATTATGTGCAACACAGTTAGCTCTTTAATCCCATGAGGTAAAATTGCTGTTGACAAGGGATCTCAGATTGATTCCATATTCCTAGATTTCCAGAAGTCTTTTGCACCATTCCTCATAAGCGACTATTAATCAAATTGCATACATATGGAGGATTGTCTCAGTTGTGTGACTGGATTTGTGATTTCCTCTCAGAGAGGTCACAGTTTGTAGTGATAGATGGTAAATCATCGAGTAGAACAGAAGTGATATCTGGTGTTCTGCAAGGTAGTGTCATAGGTCCTCTGCTGTTCCTGATTTAGATAAATGATCTAGGTGATAATCTGAGCAGCTCCCTTAGATTGTTTGCAGATGATGCTGTAATTTACTGTCTAGTAAAATCATCAGATGATCAATTCCAATTACAAAATGATCTAGAGAGAATTTCTGTATGGTGTGAAAAGTGGCAATTGGCACTAAACAAAGAAAAGTGCAAGGTCATCCACATGGGTACTAAAAGAAATCTGATAAATTTTGGTTATACAATAAAATAAACTGCACAAATCTAAGTGCTATCAATTTGACTAAATACCTAGTAATTAAAATTATGAGCAACTTAAACTGGAAAGACCACATAGATAATATTGTTGGGAAGACGAAACAAAGACTGCGCCTTGTTGGCTGAACACTTAGAATATGCGACAAACCCACTAAAGAGACAGCCTACATTACACTTGTCCAGCTCTGCTGGAATATTGCTGTGCTGTATGGGATCCTTACCAGGTGGGATTGACGGAGGACATCAAGAAAGTGCAAAGAAGGGCAGCTCATTTTGTGTTATCGCACAATAGGGGTGAGTGTGTCACTGATATGATACACGAGTTGGGCTGGCAGTCACTGAAACAAAGGTGGTTTTCTTTGCTGTGAGATCTATTTACAAAATTTCAATCACCAACTTTCTCTTCCGAATGCGAAAATATTTTGTTGACACCCACCTACACAGGTTGAAATGATCATCATAATAAAATAAGAGAAATCAGAGCTCGAACAGAAAGATTTAGTTGTTCCTTTTTCCCACACGCCATTCATGAGTGGAATGGTAGAGAAATAGTATGAAAATGGTTCGATGAACCCTCTGCCAGGCACTTAAGTGTGAATTGCACAGTAACCATGTAGATGTAGATATAGCTGCAGATGAAGCAAGTGAAACTGTGTGCCTATGCAACCACTGATCCCTTCTCACCCCTACATCACTGCTGTGGCAAAGAATATATCACTGCCTGCAGAGCACTGCAACTACCTTGCACAATGCACTTGATTTCTCAGTCAGTATAGAGTCAACAGAAAGAAAATTAAATATGTTGTCTTCGAAACCATTAAGATAATTTTATTATGGTTCTGTGCATCACCAGAATTTTTTAGTTGGAAAATGGTCACTTATCCAAAAAGGTTGAAAAACACTGTTCTAGCTCATCAGATGTTTTCTTCCAAAAGCTGTCAAAGTTTTCAGTCTGTTTTCTATGTGCCTGCCATCAACTCAACACTTCTAATATTTGGTGAGTGGTCACCTTTACTCCCAAATTGTTTACTTGTTATGCAGTTGCTTCATTAAGTCAGTCCATAGCTAGGTATCAATGAATGCCCCCACTGTATAACATTCCATGTCCACAGTGATAAATTGGGCCATGTAAATACAGCACCTTGTATGGAACAGTCATCATGTGATGAACAGAGTGCTATTGGCACTTGCATGTAAGCTTATTGACCTGTTAAATGAAATGTTTAAACACTAATCTACAACTGATCATCATTGTGAGTGATAACATGAACAAAAATATGTTAATGTGAAAGTATAATCCAATGATATTGTGTGAAATTCATAAACAAACAGCGTCAAATTAATTTTCAAGCTAAGGTCAAATGTTGATCCAATAAAGGCTAATTTAAGGCGCCAAATCAAGCCTGTAAGGTTACAAGTTGTGATGTAATTTGTATATTTCTCTTTGTCTATCCCATTTTTGAAGCCTATTGTTATGTGATATTTACAGTGAGGAAATATACATAGTTGTAGGTAAACAACTAGAATTCACTCAGATACAATCTCACTTAGGTTCTACACAGATACAAGTCCGGAGGCTAACTGCCGTTAGCATCCAACATCCTGCCCCAAAGCCCTCTCCTCAAAGATAGCACACTTACGCACAGAACAAATATCGATATTTATGGCGCTCTACGCCACATAGCCCCCCCCCCCCCCCCCGCCCCGCACAGTATGGAGTACGTCCCTGTGAATTGGGGGGGGGGGGGGTGAGAGTTAGGAAGGTAACGCACAGTTCTTCTGCGTCAGGCAGAAGCGGTCGACTGGTAGGAGACCGGGGGGTGAAACGCGGTACGTCGACGGTGAAGTTAGCAAGCGACACCAGCGTCCGAAGACAACGTCCCGTTCTGGAGTGGAGGTGTAGCACTTCGTCAGCCGGCAGGCGGAGAATCACCTTGCCAGAAGGCCTAACAAAGGCACGCAAATTGCCACACGCAGCACTTCTGCTCAATTTAAAGTGGCGCACCACACGAGATTCTGCACTTACTCCCTCAATTTTGTCACACGTGAGTACCACACACACCGTATCGCCATCTATGACAACAAATAATTTATGTATGT
The DNA here is from genome assembly GCF_021461385.2 of Schistocerca piceifrons. Taxonomy (NCBI): domain Eukaryota; kingdom Metazoa; phylum Arthropoda; class Insecta; order Orthoptera; family Acrididae; genus Schistocerca; species Schistocerca piceifrons. Next base: position 8,651,567 of record NC_060149.1, read on the forward strand.
CATCAGGGTGCACATGTGTTGTGAATTCTTGGATGGCACCTGTATGAGCAATGGTAGGGAGGCAGGGAGGTGTGGGAAAGCCATGGCAGGGGGAAGCATCTGCTAAGAGGGGGGCGGCAGGTGCACTAGACTGCGCAGGAGACAACCTCGGGCGATGAGCTGACAGACGAGGGAGCGTGACCGAAGGCAACGAGGAGCCAGCATGGATTGAACGGCGTGACAAATAGCTGTCACACGAAGATGGTAACACAATGGTAGAATCCGTGTGGTTGGCAGTTCCACTGAGAGGGCTGTGAGGAGTGAAGCCCCGAAAAGATTGGCCACTCGAATTAGATGAACGCAGAGAAGGAGCAGTGCTCGACAGAGAAACACGCTGTGGAGAATCAATACCCGAATGCATGGTGTGGGAAGATGGATGGCCGCTCGAAGCAGGAGTGGGAGAAATAGGGGCAGAATCAGGGAGGTTCACCTGAGGCTCAATGAAAGCTGGTTTCACTCGGTTGAGTGAGACCGTGGTTACAGAGTCTCTTATGAGGAGATCCATGTTATTCTCAGAGCGTTTGACGACCTTGTAAGGACCTGTGTAGGGCAACTGAAGCGGGGCTTTGACTGAGTCATCTCTGAGAAACACATACTCACAAGAGTCTAGTGTGCGCGGTACGTACACGCGCGGAGGTGTATGAGCAGCCGGAGGTGGCGGCTGAATTTTGCTGCAGTGCAAGCGCACCTGCTCGACAAGTGAAGGGAGTTCAGATGGCCGTGGAAGTGGAGTCGGAGTGACTAATTTTCCAGGCAAAACTAGAGGTTGGCCATACACAAAATCGGCTATGGAACCTTTGAGGTCTTCCTTGAAAGTGGCACGAAGGCCAAGAAGCACGAAGGGCAGTGCCTCTGTCCATAGTGAGTCATGGCAACGCAGGGCAGACTTTAAGGTGCGATGCCATTGCTCGACAAGCCCATTGCTTTGGGGGTGGTATGCAGAACTATGAATTTTGACAATACCACACATTTTACATAAGTCAGAGAAAACTGAAGGCTCGAATTGTCGCCCTTGGTCAGTGGTGAGGTAAACAGGTGAGCCAAATTGAGAGATCCACAAATCTAAGAATGCTCGACTTACTGTCTCAGAGATAATGTTCGGAATAGGCACAGCCTCAGCCCACCGAGTCATCCTGTCAATAGCTGTAAACAAGTAACGGAAACCCTCGGAGGGGGGCAAAGGGCCTACGAGGTCAACATGAACATGGTGAAACCGGCCTGGCGGTTGGGCAAAACAGCCAAGGGGTGGAGAAGTGTGCCTGGAAACTTTGTTCTGTTGACACACCACGCATGCCCTTGCCCAAGACTGACAGTCACGGCGCATGTCTCTCCAGGCAAACCGTTCAGCTACCAGACGGGTGGAAGCTTTGACACCGGGGTGTGCTAATGTGTGTAGTTTGTCAAAGACCTGGCGTTGAAGGGGCTTAGGAATGAATGGCCGCAACGTACCAGTCGATTCATCACACCACACTAAGTCAGATATGCCAGGGAAAGTAGAGCGTACCGGTTGGAGAGAGGAGCTGTGGTCTGAAATTAACTGCATGGTATCGGGGTCTGCCGATTGCAACCGAGGTAGGTCCGTTAAGTCAATTAGGGTTGTGACAGCGACCACATTGCCCACTCCTCGGATGTAGCGAATGTCATTTGTAAATTGCTAGATGTAATCGATGTGACTAAAGCGTCGTGGGGGCGGATCAGCCGCAGGATTTTTTATGGCAGGAACCAACGGCTTGTGATCAGTGAGCACATAGAAATCTCGTCCCTCAACATCAATTCTGAAGTGTCTTATGGCCTCGTAAACTGCAAGTAATTCTCTGTCGAATGCTGAGTATTTCTTCTGCGCATTGTTTAGCTTTTTTGAGAGAAACTGCAGGGGGTCATAACATCGTTGTATGTCTGACTCAGTACTGCACCGATAGCATTGTCACTAGCGTCAGTAGTGATAAACATTGTGGCGTCCGCCCGTGGGTGAGCAATAGTGACAGCGGAGGCCAACAGCTGTTTGAGTTCATTAAATGCCTTGTCCATGTCCGGTGTCCATGGTACCTGGCGGGTGCCAGAAGTTTGTGGGCCAGCGAGGGCATCTGTGAGAGGAGCCTGCACTGCAGAAGCGGCTGGCAAATGTTCCCGGTAATAATTAACTGTTTCGATGAACCTGCGTAATTCCCTATAGGTCTGAGGGTGTAGCACCTCGAGAACAGGCTTGATCTTGTCCTGTGGTGGTGTCAGACCGTCCGATGACACAACATAACTTAGGAATGTGACGGATGACTGGTGCAATTGAGTCTTTTTATTGTTCAGTTCAATACCAGCAGCTGCTAAAATATCTGTCACGACTTGAACACGTTCCTCACTCTGTTCTAAAGTAGAAGCAAAAACCAATATGTCGTCCATGTATACGAAACAAAAGTCTAGATGGGATAAAGTTTGACTGATGAAACGCTGCCACATTTGGGGGGCGTTTTTCAACCCAAACGGCATAAATTTGTATTGGAACAGCCCAAAGGGAGTGGTTATGGCAGTCTTTTCAATATCCTCCGGAGCCATAGGAATCTGATGAAATGCGTGCTTACAGTCCAAAACAGAGAAGTACTTTGCACCTGCGAGCGCATGATTGAAGTCTGCAATGTGTGGGACCGGATATTTATCAATGATGGTGCGGGCATTTAAACGCCTATAGTCTCCAACCATACGCCAAGTACCGTCTTTCTTTTGGTCAAACAGGATAGGACTAGCCCAGCAACCGGAAGAAGGTTCAATTGTTGCCTTTTGTAACAGATCGTCCAATTGTTCTTTTGCTATTTTCATAAATTCTGGCTTGAGGCGGCGTGGGCGTTGCGATATGGGCGACCCATCGGTTAGACGTAACCGATGAACTGTGCCGTTAGTGACTACTGCAATACGTGGCGCGGCACGACAGTCAGATGTTCGTGAAGCGGAGCAGGCAGTGGCGGACGGGCCAAGCTGTGGCGCTGAAGGCACGGAAGTACAGGTGTGCCACCCGCTCGTAGGCTGCGTAAAGGCCGCACACGTGTTAACATGAGCGAGGTTGGTACACTGGTTCTTGGTAGCGGGCCGTGCCGCTACGAGTGCTGTAAGCACGAGTGGGCGTGGCTGAACAGCAGATGGCTGTAGTTCATTGCCACGAGCTTGGCAATTTAATTGTCCATTCGGAACGCAAGGAGCATGAGCACTCGGGCATACCCTATCATTACAAAAGGGGGTGCTGACACAGTTTGCAGAGTTCACAACATTGTCGTTAACGTGCGCGGGCACGGGAACACCAGATTGGCATGGACTGACCTTGTCTGTAGCCAACGAGTCATCTGCTTGTAGTGCCGCGAGGCGTTGTTGTGTGGAGACCAACTCGTGGTGTATGTCGCGGAGATGCAACAGCATTTCCGTACGCTCCATCCGCAACTTCAAAGACTTGGCGCACTCCACTATCCACTTGTTTGTCAAAGATTGCAGCTCCAAGGATAGGTTTACACACTTCTTAGCACAGCACACATGTTTGGTGTTGGCCAAACTGTCACTCGGCGAAGCGAAAGCAATTTGTTTGTAAAGGGGGGGGGGGGGGGGTAAAACACAGTATTTTGCACAAAATCTAATGACAACTGATAGTGCTTGAGGAAATCAATTCCGAGAATAGGTTCTTCAATTGTTGACACTAGAAACGTTCACTCCAGCTTGCACTCGGGCGAAAGTTTCACTGTATACAAAGTGGAACCCGAACACTGTAGGGTAGACAAGTTCACTGCACGAAGTACTGTTTTGTGTGGTTGCACTTTATTGGTTGCTAGGCAAACCGGCAGCAAAGAGACGTCTGCGCCAGTGTCTACCAGAAAACATACACCTGATCGTAAATCGCGAACATAGACTCGACCACACTTACTGTTATTGTCCAAAACGGAGTGCAGCGTAGGATGGTGCCCGTTGTTTACATCACAGGAGGTGGCACCATAGCCTACCTGCGGTTGGAGTTTGGGTAAGAACACGGTGACTGGCATTTGCGAGCTTGCTCCCCGAATCTCGTGTGGAAGAAACAGAAAGGTTGGGCGGGCCTGTGCTCGTGTGGGTAGTTGCTAGGTGACGGAGTATGTGCCCCAGAGTCTTCCACAGAGGCCGATGCACTGTCGTTGCGGGGAGTTGAAGGTGCAGGCGGGCCGGCTAGTTTAACAAACTTGTTATTAGCAGCACCAGACAAAGCCGTGGCGTCAGAAAGCGTCTTAGTGCGGTCACGTCCAGAATGCAGTGCACAGAGCTCACGTTGCCTGGCGGAGTATGCTCTGTCGGCGGCGCGTAAACGTTCATCTACTAGCCTATCTTCATATGCAGAGATTGCAGTCTGGACAGGCAAAGGCAGCTTTTCAGTCCAGATTTCTGCGAGCGTGTCATCAGGCATAACTTGCTCATCAACGAGAAGACGGATGCACCGCCACAGCTGGGATGGAGACCTGTCACCGAGACGCTCTTCGTAGATGAGCCGTCGCACATTTTCTATCCTGGTTTTAGAGACGCGCTCCAGTATCGTCTGTTTCGCCACAGCATACTTTCCTGCTAGGGGGTGTGCTTTGACCAGATCGTAAATTAAATCGACGCGGTCGTGAAGATGGTTCATGAGGCAGGCGAAGCGTGCGTCGTCATCCAAAGCACAGACATTGAATGCTTGCTCAACCAGGTTAAACCAGAACTCCGGGTGAGCGGGTTTGAAGTCTGGTAATTTCGGCAGATTCGGCACTGCAGTCACTGTGGAGGTGCGCCTATTACTTTGGACGGAAGTAGAGCATGCAGAAGATTGTGAGTCCGAATTATTGGCGTCCCGTAATGCGGGAATCGCGAAATTCACTTGACGCCAGAGGGGCGGCTGAGAAGTGACGGACGCTCGAACGGTGTGAGGATCGTAGTCAAAATGTGCATTCTCATTGACGTGGTAGCTCGGAGAGAACCCACAAGTGCTTAAGTACGCCGGTGAATGTCCGTTATCCACACAGTATTCACTCGACCGCGAGTGGTGGGGCTGATTGTAGATGTCGGAGTAATTACTGTCCAGCACAGAATTGTTGATTTGATTAGGAGCAACACAAGGATCCCACACACGTCCACTAGGATGCACACTCGGTGTGATATTTGCTGTTTGGCGAGCATTGAACCCCTGTTGACTAACCGGCGCGGAAGGATACACACGTGGCGGGAACTGAGTCGAGTTTGAATTTACTACTGGATTTTCCAAAGTAGCAAAACCTCGCTCGACTCCATGAACTGTATTGAATTGTGTGTTCGACACAGGAGTAGGAATGTTCCAACCAACACTCTGTGGAGAACACGTGGGAAGGTCCAGGCTAGCAAAGCCAGAGTCCACGACTGTTGGCGGTTGGAAGAAACTGGCGGCACTTGATGAATTCCACTGCATGTTCTGGCTGAAGGATTCCGAAGATTCTTGCGACATGTCCACTATGACGGCAGGAGTGCTGGAGAGATGTTGCTGGAATCCGGGCCGCGGTGAATGCTGAAAGGCCATTGTCTGGAGCTGAACAAAGGCCCTCGCAATCGCGGAGAAACCCGACGCGATAGGCACGTAAATAACCTTCGGGCGGCAACTCGGACGCGTATTACACAAAAACGGGGTCACCAGTGAGGGAATATACAATAGTTGTAGGTAAACAACTAGAATTCACTCAGATACAGATTTATTCTCACTTAGCTCCTACACAGATACAAGTCCGGAGGCTAACTGCCGTTAGCGTCCAACATCCTGTGCCAAAGCCCTCTCCTCAAAGATAGCACACTTACGCACAGAACAAATATCGATATTTATGGCGCTCTACGCCACAACAGCATTGTCTGACAAAGTAAGGCACGTGAAAAAACTACATTATAGATTAGATTAGATTGGATTAGATATACTTTTTGTTCCAATTGATCAATAGTGAGTAAATCCTCCAGCATGTAGAACATGTCAGAAAAACAACAATACACAATAAATGTTTACAAGGAAAAACAAATATGCTAATGTACGTTCCTCAGATCCCAAGTGAAATGATTGTCATGGATGTAGAATGAGTGAAAATATTTAAACATATTTTCATTTAAAAGATATTAAACACTAAATTGAAAAATAATTCAAAACACTTGTTTACAGTGATTGCATTTTGCATTGAATTTGTACAGAAGTCAGACTGCACTAATACACAAAATTATTTGATATTATTAGTAACACACACACACACACACACACACACACACACACACACACACACACACACACAGTTGGTTCCACTAAGAAATTCATCAATAGAGTAGAAGGAGTTGGCCACAAATTAATCCCTTAGGCTCATCGCAAACTGAATGTTACTTGTAGTTAAACCTTTTGTGGCTGCTGGAAAACTATTGGAAAATTAGTGTACCTGAATAATGTACACCTTTTTGGGCAAAACTAAATGACTTTTAATCTTTGTGAAGCTTATTCCTATTTCTAATATTGGTTCCATGAACTGAGCTGTTAGTTTGTAAAAGAAATATATTTTTAGTAACAAATTTCATTAAGGAATGTATAAATTGGAAAGCAGTAGTTAATATTACTAGTTCCCTAAACAGAACTCTGCTAGATGCTCTCGAGTTCACACCACAAGTAATTTGTATCCAGGACCTCTGTCAATACTCTTATTTGGCCACCCACTGTAACTACAGTGTCTTCCATGGTGAAATTTTTGCAAAGTGATCCTAAATCCTCTGTCACCTTCTCCTGTCCAACACTAGGTTTAAAAAAACTGATTATCTGGTATTCTGATCATAGTTCATTCTGCATAAACTAGCCAACACCTCTAGCTCAAGAACTACTTAATAACAAAACTTACTTTCTCTTTACAGCTTTCCTGAATTTTTAATTTTCAATTTATTGCTGAAAGTTTTTTGTGCTCTATCTACACCTACATCAGTTTTAAACTGAAGTAACAGGTCAAACATTCACCACAAAGCTGTCAGATGAAGTCCTAAGTCTGTTCTTTCTGTTGTCTATTGCCACTTCCCACCTCTACTTGTCCAGATCTTTCCTGGCCTTTTCTAATTCAGCCTGTTCCACTGTCCTCCTCTCTCTGCTATGTATCCTGAAGAGCCTAGATTACTTCCCCAATTCCCACACCACTACATTTACTCACGTGAAAAAAACTACAGCACCTGGACCTAACAGTTCTATGGCAAGTCAGGCACTTTTCATTCATTATAAATATAATACTTTAGTAATACTAAGTCAGTTAAATTATTGATAAACTAGATAACACATTTAGAAAAATTAGGCCCAGACACAACTGTATGTAGACAAACAACTAGTGCAATTTTTCTGAATCAACACAAAATTTACACTGCTTTCTGGAAATGTGAACTAAATAATGAAGATATGCACTCTACTTAAATTACTGGAAAGCAGAAAGAACAATTAAATGAAATTCTCTAGGTTTACTACATCGGAACATAAACAAGACTATCTTGATGCAATAATTTACCAACAGCTGTATGTATTGAAGAAATTTATTTTATTTTATGAACTTCTGTGTGCTACCAGTTTGTTTTTAGAAACAAATTAAGACATTGTTTGAAGTCTTTATTTCGTACAGCTTCAAAGGATACCTAGAAGCTAAACAGTAGAGAGGATCTCCCACAAAACAAGAAGAACATCATAAAATGTTTTTGTGTCCATGAACCAGGAAACATGAACATACAACATACATGTTTTCTTGTTGTATAAGAATGATCCTGCAGTTGCTTGCTCTTTTTTTATCATTCTGGGTGCCTTAGATAGACATGGTGATACAAAGTGAGGGTGACATAACATTAGACAGTAAAGATCAGTGGGTGCATCATGTACACTGCAGAAGTTAAATGATGAAAGTTCAAAATCACAAAAATAAGAAGGTGAGTGTGTGAATTTATTGTGGACATCAAATTACTGTTATTCATATTTTTATTTAATTCATTTTATGTTAGTGAAATACTGGTTTGATGTTGGGTATGATAAATTTTGACTAAATTAGGTGATTCTTTGTAATGACATTTGTATAAATGCAACTGAAATTGTGTATAATAGAGGGAAACATTCCACGCGGGAAAAATATAAAAGGACGGGTATACACTCGCACACACACACATATCCATCCGCACATACACAGACACAAGCAGACATTTGTAAAGGCAAAGAGTTTGGGCAGAGATGTCAGTCGAGGCGGAAGTTTGCCTCTGTACTTCCGCCTCGACTAAACAGTGAAAACTATTAACAACAGCATGACATAGGCAGAAGCATTTGTGTCCTAATGTTACATATAGTTTTAATGATATACAATATATCTCTTTGAGCCACTTACATAGTTAACATGATACCTGTCAATTGTTTACGTATGTTCTATTTTTTTTATAATAGTACATTTCTTCTACTCATTGTACAGGGGCCTGAAGATGGCAGGTACTTTATTTCAGTGCACAAACATATCACACAAACTAAATAGACCAACAAAATAAATATTTTCTCTCTCTATCATTAAACAATACAATGTGGTTTAGATTTTAGCCCCTTCAAAGTACCCACCCTTTGTCCTCAGAACAGTTGCACAAACTCTTGTGATTCTCGATATGAGATATTGCTATATTTTTGCAGGTACTTTAGTCCAATCCGACATATATGTAAATTACTACATATATCTTCAACATTAGATGGCCTCAGTTTCCTGACATTCCTCTTAAGTTCATCTCATAAGAGTTCAGTGTGATTAAGCTAGGTGACTGACATGGCCAAATCATATCCTTCAGTTCCCCACAGTTCTCTTTTCTGTTGACATACCCGCTTCATAATGTGGAAGCATGTTTGGGATCACTGTGCTGCTTCTGAACAATTCCATGACCAATAAGTCTCATGTCAGATGGAACTGGATTCATATCCCGTGATACCCTTCCTTCTTTAATTTCACGAGATCACCAGCTTTTTCACCCACAACTCATCTCAACACCATGACCAACCCTCCACCATGCTTCATCATTGGCTTCACAGACTGACTCTTCATATGTTCTTCAAAAACTCAATGAATAAAGATTTGATGGTGGCTTCCAAATATTTCAAACTTAGATTCATCCATGAATAACACCGTGGACCATTGCAGCATGCCTTAGTTTTTATGTTGCTATGCCCATTGCAATCTTTTCACCTTGTTTTGTCAGCAGAGTAAAGGTTTGGTGGCCCCTTTAAAGCTTATCCACACTGACAATATTGCACTGTTGAAATGGAGATTGGAGCTGCTCGTATACTATTTACTTCCTACAGAATTTCAGGTGCTGTACATGTCTTCTGACATTTACTCTGTACACATATAAATTGATCTTTCCTGTATGATATTAATTGAGGTCTTCCAGAGCATGAGACACTTGGAAGAGCACCAGTTGGCTTCAACTACTGAAAAGTATACACCACTGTAGATTGGGCTATGTCAACCTTTGTTGCTACTGTCCTACTAGAATAGCCTTCCTGATGCAGAGCTTCAATTACAGTGTGTTTTTCAATTCCAGTCTCCTGCTTCTGCACCATTACAAGGTAATATGGTATGTACTTGATCAGGTATACAAACACACTGCTAGGTGCACATAATGTATTGTAAACTAGTGCAAATTGTTCGATACACAGACAATTGAAGGAATAAGGGTCATTCGAAGGGACCATCTTAGATAAAGGCATGTCAGTATTGTTCTTGATACTCATCACCACCAGTCTATGTGAACAACCAGTCAGATACACAAGAGAGGCAGTTAGTCTCTACATGATTATACTTGTTTTGTTATCAGATTTAGGATTTGATAGAATATTCAAAATGAAATCCCTGTTTTAACCACAAATCCATAGTTGTGATAGTTGATCAAACACTTTTGACTGGTAATGTATATCTTTATTTAACTGTGCAGTACTATTTGTTTTGAAGTGCATTATTGTTGCAAATAAATATAATGAATGGATAGTCATGACATTAAGTTCTCTAAATTTATTTTCGCAGGATTGTCTTGGGGTAACATTTGTGATGTATCCAACAGCCTTCTTTTTAAGCTTCGGTAACCTATGAATATGTATGTGTGCTGCATATCACTAGACTGTAATGCAGTATGATAAGTGAGTGTAGACTAGGCCATAGCACATTGTTGACTGTATACCTGTGTTCACTGCCCTTGTCATTTTTCTCGGTAAGAATAGGGTAGCAATTGCTTTAGAGCATACTTTGCTGGTATTGTCCTCTGGTGTCAAGTGTTTGTTAGCAATGATATGAAAGAATTTGTGATTCCCTACTTTGCTGAGAACTGAATTAACTAGTTCAAGGGAGACATTGTCAGTCTTGGTAGTTTTAGTTGCTTGTAACTGTATGTATGTTGTCTTATTTGCATTTACAAGCAAGTTGTTGTCCCTGATCGGTCATGTAATGCATTTTAATATTTAAAATTTCACATCATGCCGGAACTTGCTCCATATTTTTACAACAGACTGAGGTCAGTGATACAGGCCTATAGTCATGTACATATGTCTGATGACCCTGCTGTATAATATGAATGATCTGCACAGTTTCATAATAATTTGGAACAGTTCATTACTCCAACGGCCTATGATAAACAGGTGCTGAAAGTGAAATAGTTTCTTGTGCATATCTGACACTTATAAAAAGGAAAAAAAGTGTACCTTGTTTTTGGAACCGTTAGTTCTGTTCTAATCCTACAAGATAATACCACATGATGGCTGACATAACAAACTTTATTAAATCTAGAAATCTATTTATTATAATGGGTACACTAGCCACGGAGTGGCTCACAATAGCAATGTGATAACACACATGCAGAGGTAAATATGCAACTGAGTTAGAGCTGGGTGGACCTGTCTCTAAAAGCTTTTAGACAGCTGGTAGAATGTGTGGATGAGAGCCTGTGCACACATTCGTGAGTGACACTCCCTGACAGTCGTCAGACTTCTAGCTACATCTCGTAACTTCGGTGGAGCACCTTATGACTGCATGCCCCGATCTCGAGTGAGTATCTACATGGGTCAGCTACAGCCCTCCCCCATCGAGAGTGTCGCTGATCCCCGAGGTGAATTACAGACAACTGCGATTTGGAGGCCGGGCAGACGAGACGAGCTAGCAGCGAGCAACTGCTGAATGCCAAAGACCCGGGGATACGAGGGTGAAAGTGGCCAGCATAAGGAGAGCCAGCCTCTCCCCCCTGCCTCCCGTCAGAGCACGAGATGACAAAACCAGAAACGAGCAGTCCGAGTCGAGATCCATGGCGACGTCCAGCGGCAGTGCAGAAGGTGGAAGTGACGCCACAGCGAGCTGAGGCTGCTCCTGTGACATAGAACCAGTGACGAATACGTGGTATGGCTGGACTGTTCGAGCAGAGCTCTTGCCAGAGTCTGTCAAGGTGTAGGCTCTTTGGGTGAAAGTTTTGCCACTGGTGGAACAGGAGGCCAGAACCCGTGAGGGTAGGTGGTGCCCAGTGACCAGGGTACTGGTGGAGGTGGTGTTGTGGCCAGGACTGGGGGAGTGGGTGGGGTTGCTTATTCAGACTCAGAGCTGATTTTGATGGCACTGGACCTCCCAGTCCTCTGGCCATTGGGATGTACATGCGGCAACCATCCTGCTGCATTATGACTGCTGGTTTCCAATGGTGGTAACCACATCCCCAGTGTAAAGCCCTGTATGCCAGAACATGATGGCGGGGAGATCCAGGATGTAGGAGATGGAGCAGTGTCCTCAGTTGGTGAGTGTGGAGAGGCTCCACTGGGCTACAGGAAGCGATACGAGTAGTCCAGTAGGTTGTTGGAAAAAAATATAATGCTTCTTCGGTGGGGAAGTTTTGCAGATATTTTTTTCCTCTGGGTCTTGAGGGTCAAACCATGTGCTCAGTTTTCCCGTTAGAGTGTGGGTGAAAGGGGGGGAGAGAATGTGTCGAATTCCTGACTGAAGAAAGAAATCACGTAATGCCCGAGATAGGAACAGGGGCCCATTTTCTGAAACACGGGTAACTGGAAGACCTTCCACAGGAAAAATTTTGGAGAGAGCTTGAATAATGACCTCATTAGTGGCTGAGGGCACCAGACCTCACATGGTAATTGTAAAAATGCGTCATTGAGAACCTACCAGAACACATTCAGAAATGTACCCACAAAATCAACATGGATGCGTTCCCAGGGCTGGCTTGCTGGAGGCTATGGAGAGATCAGTGACCTGGGAACTGCCTGTTGACTAGCACATTGTGGACATGCAGCAACCATTTGTTCCAGCTTTTGGTCAACACCAGGCTAGTAAACATATCTGCAAGCCAATGTTTTGGTGTAGGAAGCACTCCAATGCCCCTCCAGTAAGAGCTGTAAAACGTCTCGCCGAAAACTGCCGAGAGTGGCCACTCGGGGAGCTGTGTCGTCTGTGGAGAGAAGGAGGACCCCCTCTGAGACTGCGAGACAACGGCACAAAACAAAGTAGTTGCAAAGTGGATCAGACGAGTGGCCTGGAGGACAAGAAGGCCAACCCTGTCGGATGAGGCAGAGTACCTGACTGTGGATGGCTCTAGTGATCAGAAAACCGTCTACTGCTTGGCAGTAGGAGACTTATGAATTGAAACACTTGAGGTCCTCCTGATGAAATTCAGGGTCCGGGCCTACGCGCAGTGGGGATAAGGCGTGCACATTGACGTGTCATCCTGAGGTGGGAAAATGAATGTCATAGTTGTATTTGGAGAGGAACAAAACCCACTGCTGAAACATGTGGCCTGCCTCTTCAGGAACCCAGGTGGACAGACTAAATAATGAAATTAAGGGCTTGTGGTTCACAATTAGTTGAAATTTTGTGACCACATACACAATGGCCAGAGCCTCTTTCTCAACCTGAGAGTATTCAACCAGTGCTGGGCTGAGAGTTTTGGCTGTCTGCATTCCATTGGCAAGGACTGTGCTCACGCTGTGACGTGCACGTGGCCAAAATCATTGGTTTATTGAGATCAAAGATAGATAGACACAGTGCTACTGGAAGCATTCCTTCAGCATGGTGGAGGCCTGCTCACATGCTGGAGACCAGACAGGGAGAGCATCTTTGTGGAGAAAGAGATGCAGTATCTGCATGATGATGGATGCCCCAGTAATGAACCAGTGATAATAGGCAATTTTACTTTAAAAAGCCTGCAGTTCACACAATCTCGGGGTATATGGTAGGTCTGTATTGGCCCTGAAAAGACCTTTCATGGGTCAGACACCCTGCCTTGAGCTGAGGAGGCCCAGATAACCAACAGATAGTTGAAAAACATGGACTTATGTAGATTGCATTGGAGACCCACAGTCCAGAGGTTTTGAAATAGGGCCCAGAAGTTGTGCAGGTGGTCTCTCATAGTATATCCTATAATGATGATGTCATCCTGGCAGTTAAAGCAGTGTGAAGTCCACCCCCGGTAGCTGAGTGGTCAGCGCGACAGGCTGTCAATCTTAAGGGCCCGGGTTCGATTCCCGGCTGGGTCGGAGATTTTCTCCACTCAGGGACTGGGTGTTGTGTTGTCCTAATCATCATCATTTCATCCCCATTGACACACAGGTCGCCGAAGTGGGGTCAACTCGCAAGACCTGCACCCGGCGAACGGTCTACCCGACGGGAGGCCCTGACCTCACGACATTATTATTATTAAAGCAGTGTGAAATATTGGACATGACCTGTTCAACAGTGTTGAAAAATTGCAGGAGCACTTGCCACCCCACACATCAACTGTTGGTATTGATGAAGGTCGAATGGCATGTTAATGACAATGATTGCTTGTACTCATCATCCAGGGGTAACTAGTGATATGCTTTGGAAAGAGCAAATTTTGAGAAGAATTGACCTCCTGCTATACATGTGAATAGTTTGTCAGGATATGGCAATTCCTAAGTGTTGACCACATACTGTGAATTCATGGTAACCTTAAAATCACCCCCAAAGATGCATTTTCCCAGAGGATTTCTTAAAAATGGAAAGTGGTGTGACCCATTTACTAAAGTAAATGTGAACCACAACGCTGAGAGAGGTGAGCTGGTCCAGCTTCACTTTTCCTTTGGGTTGGAGGGCTAGGGAAATCTGCCAAAAATGAAAAAATCTGGGAAGCGCCAACTTCTTTGAAGTTATGTAGTCTTGAAAGTCTGTGGCACACCCTAGGACTTCGTCAAAGGTATCCTGTAATTCTGAGCACAGAAATTCCAAAGACTGACAGGGCACCTTGGCAGATTCCAACTGTATGGAGTCTGTGACCAAAAAGCTAAAGACATGAAAGGTTTATTGAACTAGTGTCATGGATGACAATAAACGTAATAGGTTGAGTCACTGTTTGATAGGTGACATCCCTCATGTATTGGCTACACAAGGGGATGTGCTGTTTACTGTACCCATGAGATGCCTGTTACTGGTGACAATTGCAAAGAGCCGAGGTGCAGCTGTAACTGGAGAACCAAAATGTCAAGAAAAAGCTTGTTGGAATCTTGATTAGGAACTGGACTTGATGACAACACTTCCTGAATATCCATATCCATGGCCTCTGATGCTGTTTTCTGTGCAGCTGAGTGGCAGACTACTGTAATGTGACCTTTTTTCTGACACAACAGATGGCCTAACAATGTGGACACTCTGATCTGCCATCTTTGGAGTAACATGACACACAGGACAGCAACAGGAAGTGGTGGCTGCAACACTACAGTACTTCACAGGAGCTGCCGGACTGGATGGATTGTACCACCACAATGTCATTCTTTCCAGATGCAGTTGGACACAGCTGGGCCAACTTTCAGTGTCACAACATCGCACCAGGCTTCCAGATGCTGACCAGCAGCTTGTGAGACTTCATATGACTGAGCAGTTGACAAAACCTCTTCGAAGGAAGGGTTCTCTAGCTGCAGGACCCATTGTTGGGATTCCTTATCTGGGATGGAGCAGATGATTATAGTGTGAACTATGACATCTGCATATGACTCTTTGGATTTAGTTGTGACAAAATAACACTTGTGATTAATGCCACGGAGGATCATGACTCAGGCACAATAAGACTGATGGGGCTGCTTCTTGCACTGGTAAAATTCAACCCTAGTGGCCATGACATCTGTGTGGCACTGATAAAAGAAAGACAACAATCAACATAAGGTGTGAAACAACAATGAGGAAGGTTCCTACAATGCTGTAACACCTGACAAAAGGTAGGGGTAAATCCATGTCAAAAATGGTCCATTACATATCTCTGCACCTGTAATGTGGAAGGCGTGAAAATGCTACCATGGGTAGTATTTGTACACCTCCCAATCTTTTGCTGCCCTATTTAACAGCATGAACTGAGGAGGAAATGGAGCTGGAGATGAATTTTTGGATAGCAATGCTGGCAAAGCCTGTTGCATGACTGTTATGAGGTCCTGTTGCTGCACCAATGTTTGAGTCAGAGAATCATCCACGCTATAACAAAACGCAAAAAGCAACTGTACAATGAAAAACATGTGAAGATATGACCCTACCCATTGCCAATGTGTCCCATAAGAGAATACCACACAATAACTGACACACTAAACTTTATTAAGTCTAAAAAACAACTTATTATAAGGAGTGTCTCACAGTAACAGTCTGATGACACGTATGCAAGGTAAATATGTAACTGAGTTAGAGCTGGCTGAGCCCATCTCTAAAAGCTGTTATCCAGATGGTGGAGTGTGCAGACAAGAGGCTGCATGTGCATCCATGAGTGGCAACCTCCGATTGTTGTCAAACTTGTAGCTACATCTGCTGACTTCTGTGCCACACCTTACAACTGCGTGACAGGATATCACGTGTGGATCTATCTGGTTCACTACAAGTTCTCCTTTAAGGATAAAAAACATACAGGTTGGGAGAGTTTAGACAGAAGGGACAGGTCACCCACACCCCAGACTGAAAGGGGTCCATTTCTTGTTGTCCATGTGTCACGAACCCGCTCTACTGTGCAGGAAAAGTTATCACCATAAGGACACCGTTACGGTGTGGCTAATGGCTGTATAGTACTTTAGTAGAGCTGGCCATGATGTCTCCTTTGTTGATGCTGCTGAGTCTGCGTTGTCCATGTGGCTTCTCGTTGTCTAGGCGATGATTCCTCCACTGCTCTGGGTCCAAGAAAAGGTGCGGGTTTTTTAATTATTACTGTACTATCGAAAAATGACGCAGTATTCCACGGTTTCTTTGTATCAAAAACATATTTATTGCCAAATCTATATACACAACTGTACTCAACCGCGGCCAACACTCAAGTGCCCGAAAACCCGTTGCAGACCAAAGATCACGGTCATAAGCTACAAAGAACATACAATTCCATTATCGATTATTGATCGCAACACCTAACTTAGTATTATCTTAAGCAAAAGCATTTTGAACATGACTTTAGTGTATAATAAAATTAAATGACATCTATTTGTCAGTTCCATTACAATAGCCCCCCAAGAATTTTGTAAGTATGAAAATGCGAACAAAATTCTGACACCAGAATAATGGAACTGCCAAGAATATGTTTCTAAATAAATTAAAATTTTTAATAGGACTCTTTCCTTTGAATTATGCTAACACTGAAATTGTTATACTCAGTAAAGGAAAACATAGAATTTTTGACCATAGAGTAAATGAAATACAAAAGAAGATTCACAATTTTCACTTAGAAGAGTTCATAATGTTGTAGCACGTCATATGAAACCATTGAAAGACTGTAACTTTTAACTGCAGGCTTGTTTTAATTTCTTTTGTTGCCCACTTTTCACACTACTCACAGTCTGCCCCACATTGTCCATCTTCACATAGGTGACGTCCGTTAAAAGGTCTGATTTCTGCTTGTCCTGCAGTGCGTCTGTTTCCAAAGCTTAGCTGTTTGTATCGCTTCATTGACTATAATGCCATGTTATCTAAAAATCACATACAGACATCACCTTTTGGTTACATAATGTTTATATGTAAGTACACGGTTAGGATACATAGTTGACCTTCTGATAATGTTTATCTAGTGGGAGAAGTTTACAATATCTGTCTGAATAATACTACACAGATATGAACTGGTCCAAAAAAAAAAAAGATTCTTTAAATACTACTGATAAATTCAATAAACTTGTAATACAAATGCATTAACATATTGGGTGTAAAGTATCTTATCACAAAGACATTACTCCAAGGATAGAAAAAATTAAATTGTTTTCAAAAGTAAAGTTACAGGCAGTTTGTTACAAGGGTTCATATTCACAGTAAGAGAGCAAAGGTAGAATCATGGATGAAAGTTTTGGAATGGTACATATCTATCAAAATTAAAAAATATTACTGCCTATGCATTTGCAGTGGTTGAGAGAGAAATATACAGTAATTCATGTGGTTTACTGAAAATGATTGTCTCCTTGTAGAGTTGGACATTTCAAGCACTTAGTGTGTAGTAATTAGGACTTTGCCTTTAAGATTAAAAAAACTTAATTGTTGCAAGACAGATTTAGTGCTGATTAGTGGTTTGAATTTTAAATGATGTCTCAACAAGTGTGGTGTGAGAGTCACACAAGCTAAAATTACACAAATTATCAAACATCAATCAAATTGTATAAACATACAGAAATATCAAAAAACTAACATGGCTAGCATATTACGCAGAAAATTCATTGCAAACACTTCATACAATGAAGACATATTAAACAAATAATAAACATTTTCAAGGGCACAAAACTGTATCAAAATCAGACAACTTTTTATATACACAATTTCAAAATTTCCAGTGAAAAACTTTTGTTGAGTCACCTTTTAACTTTCTCAGACTAGTCTTATCCCTTCTGTTTATACAATTTCAACGAAACAATATTCCTTAGCCCGAGAACTTTCCTGGATTTAGGATACACCAACTGGTATGCATTTGGGTGTGGATGCTCCACAATCTCGAATGGACCCATGTATATATCAAAGAATTTCTTTATTTCAGAAGTTAGAATTTTTGATTTCTCATGTGATTTTACTAAAACATAATCTCGTACTTTAAACTTGGATGCTTTGATCTTGCCATCATGTCGTCTTTTTCTAATTTCCCCGTTTTATCATTGTTTCTTTGATTATGGCTTCACATTCATGCATAGTCATCGTTGTGCATGGTGGAAATTCTACGAGTTCAGTGATAATGTTGTCTGGTTTTAGATGAAACATAATTTCATAAGGTGAAAATCCTGTGGAAGTGTGCTGCAAGCTGTTCATAACGTCTTCAAAGTCTCGTACATGGTCGTACCATGTAGGATGTTTATGACTGCAATATGTACGACATAAGCGACCAATCTCGCGCATATACCTCTCAGCTGGGTTTGACGATGGATTATATACAGATATTTGAACATGTTTGATTCCCGATTTATCAACAAAGGCTTTCCAAACTTTTGACAAAAACTGAGAACCGTTATCCGACAAGATTGCTTTTGGTTTCCCAACATTTAAGAAATAGTCTTTTTCAACTTTTGTTACTATCTCTTTACCTGTGGCTTTTCTGACTGGATACAACTTGATTAGTTTAGAAAATACATCCACCATGACAAAAATGTAGCAGTGGCCACTCCTACTCCTTGGAAGAGGCCCATAGAAATCAACAGCGACTAAATCTAGAGGTTGTGCAGGAATAATGTTTCGCATTTCACCTTGACATTTTCTGTTACTTACTTTGACTCGTTGGCACTTATCACAAGTTGACAATTCTTTTCTAACTTTCTTGGCCATATTGTAGAAGTATATGTTTTCTTGTAATTTCTGCATACACTTCTGTATGCCACAATGACCATAGCTCTCATGAGTATATCTAAGTAACCTCTCAGCTTCCTCCTCAGGCCAACATAGTTTCCAATTGTCCGAGTCTTCGTCAGTTCTCCTAAACAGAGTACCTTTAAACACCTTACAGTAATTGTCTAATTTTTAATAGTTCTTTTTCCCTAAACAGCTCTTTACTAATTTCCAATTTGCATCACGGTTCTGGCTCCTGATTTTATCACACAATGATCTAACAACTTTTTCATCTGTGACCCCTTTAATATACCTCATTTTAAACTGTTTTTCTTCATTCTGATCAAAATTTTCTGTTTCCCCTCCTACTGGTAGCCTTGATAGAGCATCCGCAACTATGTTGTCAGTGCCTTTAATATACTTAATTTCAAAGTTGAATTGTTGTAAATACAATGCCCATCTTGTAAGCCTATCATGATACAGCTTGCATTCCTGTATATAGCTTAAGGCTTTATGATCAGAGTACACTATTACCTTATGTCCAAGTAAATAGGTCCTGAATTTTGAAAATGACCACTGTATGGCTAATAGCTCTTTTTTTGTTACTGTATAGTTCTTTTCATGCTTCAGTAACATTCTGCTTGCAAATGCAATTGTAGCATGAACTGTCTCCCCATTGTTTTACTTGAAATAATTCAGCACCTAGCCCATAATCATTGCTGTCAGTATGTAAACAGAAAGGTAAATTGAAATCTGGTCTGTGTAACAGGTTCTGGTTATTCAGTTCCTTTTTTATTATGCCAAAAGCCCCTTGACAATCTTTACTCCATATCCAAACAGTGTCCCTCTTTAACAAGTTACTTAGACAGGGTGTGTTCAAGCTTTGTTTACTTACAAATTTTCTGTAAAAGCCACATAGCCCATAAAATGATTTTAGTTGTTTTCTGTTACGGGGTATAGGAAACTCTGCAATAGCTTTAATTTTGTCTGGATCAGCCAAAATTCCTTTTTCTGTTATGACATGTCTCAAAAATTTTAACTCAGGTACTGCAGATTTACACTTTTCTAGTTTTAGAGTCATTCCCCCTCTTCTAAGTTTCTCACATGCCTGTCTTAAAAGCCCAACATGCTCATTCCAATCTTGTCCAGTTACTAAAGTGTCATCTACATAAATCACTAATTTGGATACAAGTTCCTGCCCAAGCACATGGTCTAAAGCTCTAATGAATTCTGCTACCGATGAGTTCAAGCCAAACGGGACTACATAATACTGATAGCAACGGCCATTGTAAAGAAAAGCAGCGTATTTCCTAGATTTGGGTGCCAGGGGTACTTGGTGAAAGCCTGAGGTTAAGTCTAGACTTGACATTAATTTTATGTCCTTGAACTTGTGCAACAGCTCATCAATGTTTTCAGGGTGGTCTGTTACCCTGTATAAGATCTTGTTTAATGGCCTGGAGTCAAGAACTATTCTCACTCCCCCATCCCTCTTTGACACAACTACCAGAGGGTTATTATAAGCACTGATACTCCTTTCAATAATGTCACACACTTCCATCTTATGTAATTCTTTCTCAACTGCTGTACGTTTTGCTATGGGCACACCATATGGTTTTATGAAAAATGGGTCATGTGGTCTTACTTGCAAAGTACATTCGTAACCCCTAACTTTCCCTGGAATGTTGCTAAAGACATCACTGTATTCCCATAACAAAGACTCTAGTTCCTGTTTTTGCTCATTGTTTAGACCGCTAGCTTCGGAAATCTTTGTGTTTACCAGTGTTTTGAAATCTACTTCACTTAAATATAGCTCTGTTATGTGTTTGTCAACATATCTTTTCTCCTTTACAAGATTTATAGTGTTAAATTTATCATTACACAAAACTGTATTTGATCTGACAAACTCGGTGGAGATACACCCCTCATTTGGTGTTGTTATGTTAAGTTTTTGTCCTCCCCAGTCAAATCTTGCATCTACACTCCGAATCCATGACATCCCAAGAATACAGTCCTCACTGAGGCCTGGTTTAATTAGGCATCCATGTGTAAATGTGACTCCCTCAATTGTAAAAGATAACAAAGTTTGTCTTTTCACAGTTTTACTGTGTTTTCCTGTAGCCCCTCTTATTTTCACCCCAATGACTGGCATTTCAATGTACTCTTTCTCGCACTTCAGCTTTTTGCTTAGAATTTCAGAAATTCCTGACACCTGACTCCCTGTGTCTATAAGGCACTTGCCTTCCCAGGTACCAACTTTTGCTCTAATGAACGGACTACCCATATCATCACCTTTTTCAGGCTGAACATATTCATACAATAAATCACTTTGAATTTCACTGAAACAATGACTTTCTGACTTACAAGTACCTATATTACTGTCACCTTTATTATCTACGGTCATTACATTAATACACACATCATTAGCACTGTCGCTTGCATTGATAATTTCATTGATCCAAATATTTTCACCCATATAACATTGCTCACCACTAAGGTATTTATCCTTCAGTTGTTCAACAATAATATGTTTAGTGTTTTGCCACCAATCAGGATATGATATATTAAGAATATTAAGAATATTAAGAATCATTTTTTAAAAATTGCTATCATTTTTAATTGCATCACTATCTAGCCACATATTATAATGAAATAATTCACCTTTGTTCATTGCAAATGGTAGCCTACTTGTACAGTCAGTTTTACTGTTCAGGGAATATTTATCAACTGCCCAGGTTCTTTCATAAGATGTTTGATTACAGAGCCTATTGGTTGTGACACTGGCATTAACACCACTTAAACTGTTAATAACATCCTTGGGTACATCTACAACATGCATATCAGTTTCTCCCACAACACCTAATGCCTCCGATTCCTCTTTCAAGCAAACAAAATATTTTTCACCATCATCATGTATTATTAAATCTTCATTTTCCCAAATACTACAATCATCAACCTCTCTCTCCCGAAAACTTAAAACATTGCTTTCACACCCAAGTTTGCTCGTTAAATCAGTGTCAACAATTTGCTCACCTGGTTCCTTCATCAGTGCATCAATTCTTAAATCATTTACATCGTTAACCTGCTGGTCCTCTGACAAACTACAAGCTTCTGCCCATTCATAAAATTCAACTAAGTCAATTATTTTCTCTGGCTCTTTATTATAACCAATGTGTTCATTCTTAACAGGTACTGTGTTTAGAGGGTAGTACACATTCATAAGATAACTACTCATTACTTGAGACGTATCTCTTGGTGCAACGTAGTCACTGTTATTGGTCCATCTATTATCTATGCTTTTCGCCCCTACCTTGTGGACCGACAATGGAGCGCATGCTAGTTTTTTACTTCATGACTTCCCATAGCATTTTGACTCCTGGTGTCACTATGTTCACACCAATTCCTGTTTTCAGACTCCCTGTTATTACTTCTGTTCCAATTGTTCCCAGATTGTCCTCTTGAATGGAAATTATAGTTTTCCCTTGAATGGAAATTATTATTAATATTGTGACTATTTTGTTCCCTATGATGAAAACTATGGTTGTTGGGCCTACTGTTTTCCCTCCTGTTGAAATTAGTATTTCCCCAACTATGATCCCCACCTCTTTGTGCGTGATTGAAATAGTTTTTTAGTTTCCCCACTTTGTCTATAATCCTGCCAAGTTTGTCCACATAGTTTAAAAATTGTTCAATGTTGTCATCTGGTCCATACACTAGGTCCCATTGCACATCTGTTGGCAACCTTCTCTTTAAAGCATCTATCTGTGTGAGCTCATCAAAGGGTTTGCTCAAATGTACAAGTTTCTTCAGTTGATTCTTACAAAACTGTTTCATAGTCCCCTGTGTTTCTCTATAATTTGGTCCATTCAGGAACTCGCTCTTTATCCTGGCTTGTTCAGTTTCTGACCAGAACTGTTTTAAGAACTCAATTTCAAATTCTGCATAAGACATGTCCATAGAAAAATTTTGATTGGCCCATGACAAAGATTCCCCCTCCAAAAATTTTTTAACAAACTTAATTTTGAAACTTTCACTCATATTGGGCAAAAAATTGTCTCTACAACTCTGCAGAAAGTCAACAGGATGCAAACTACACTCATTAGAAAAGTTTTTAACTGGAATATTGGCTAATAAGGTACATGTGTTCATAGAAAAATTTTTGTTAGCTACATCATTGCTAAATATTTCAAACTTTTGGTTTAACTCTGATACTGTACTTTTTAATTCACTAACATCTGTCTTAGTTTCAATCTCATGGAGTTTTACTGTGTTACTGACTGTTTCCACTTTATCATTCACAACATTTAGTTTAGAGTCTACTCTACTTTCAAGATCTACTGCCATAGCTTTTACATTTACACAAACTGTATCTATTTGACTATTAACATTCACAAAACACTTTGCACTTTTCTCTCTGTCTGTGACAAGTTCATTTCTTACAGACTGGATTTTGTTACTCAGACTAGATGTTACTTCTCCCACTTTAGATTCTACCGCCAAAATCTTTGTTTCTGCCTTGCTAAGTTTCTTGTCTATCTTTGATATATCGTTGCGAAGTTTATTGCCCCAAAGTAAGACATTATCAAATTTTTTGTTCATAGCTTCCTCTAGACGCGACACTTTCTGATTTATAACACAAAAACTGTCCGCGACCGTCTGATTCATGCTTTGCAATTGTTCTTCATTAGCTTGTAAGCGGGCTGCAACAGTCTGATTTAAAGCTGCAACAGCCTGATTTAAAGCTAACGATTGTTTCATCATTTGTAACAGTGATTTAATGTCCGACGTCTCACGTTCTGATGAATTAAGACTTTGATCCCCTTCTTTGACTGACTCATCTTCCGTTTTTATCGGCATGTTTACGTCCCCAAACACTAACAAATTTTCACAATCCTGCTCGGATTCAGCACCACTTTCCTCTTTCACAATGGTCATTTTCTTTTCAGTCTGGGTTCTCACTCGTGTGGTCAGTCCACTTTACTGCTTCGTTTCATCTCCCTTGACTTCCATGTATAGCACTTCTTCGTACCACGTGGTCATTAGACTTCTGCAAAACAGATTTCGTCAATCCAGTACATATAAATGTCTTAATCCCGGCAACGAGCCCCCAGTTGTCACGAACCCGCTCTACTTTGCAGGAAAAGTTATCTCCATAAGGACACCGTTACGGTGTGGCTAATGGCTGTATAGTACTTTAGTAGAGCTGGCCATGATGTCTCCTTTGTTGATGCTGCTGAGTCTGCGTTGTCCATGTGGCTTCTCGTTGTCTAGGCGATGATTCCTTCACTGCTCTGGGTCCAAGAAAAGGTGCGGGTTTTTTAATTATTACTGGACTATCGAAAAATGACGCAGTATTCCACGGTTTCTTTGTATCAAAAACAAAACTATATACACAACTATACTCAACTGCGGCCAACACTCAAGTGCCCGAAAACCAATTGCAGACCAAAGATCACGGTCATAAGCTACAAAGAACATATAATTCCAATATCGATTATTGATCGCAACACGTAACTTAGTATTATCTTAAGCAAAAGCATTTTTAACACGACTTTAGTGTATAATAAAATTAAATGACGTCTATTTGTCAGTTCCATTACACATGCAACATGTGAATCCCTATCATCCTTGATGCTGAATGAACTGTCCCTCCTTTCTAGCCTTCACCAACCTTTCTTTCCTGAGGGAGAAACTAACCATTCCAAAAACTAGTCATAATTTGCCACCGCCCCCCCCCCCCCCACACACACACACACACTTTTAAAAGTGTCTATTAACTGTACTTAAAACTTCATCTCCTGGAAGTAAGATTTTTTTTAAGATTCAGCTTATGTATTAAGTGGTAACATTACATTGATATGCATCTTAAAATGTGCTTTTTTCTTTCAGATTACCTGTGACCACTTTACCATGGTGTCTTATAGAGTATCTGCAAAGCGTGCAATTTTGTGCAATATGCTCTGGTGGATATTTTGAGAGCTCTATTGCATGCCGTTATATACCCAGTTTCAGAGTCTGCATTGAGGTTTTGCCAGGAAATGGACACTTACATGGTCCAGGTTTCATTATAAACTTGTGTTCAAGAAGCTGCATGCAGCCAGAGTTAAAGTTTTGTGAGGTTCTCAATCATTTAACCCCTGAACAATATTACGACTGGATTAAAGAAATGTTTTGAGCTGTACGCACTCTAAGTATGCTGACAGAGTTAAAGTTTTGTGAGGTGGACAATGATTTGATACCTGAACAGTATGATGATTTGATTAAAGATATATGTTGAGCTGTGGTTACTCTCTTTCTAGCATATCACTGACATAAGCAGGTCTATGCACTGTTATGAGCACTTGCCATATTTTATTTTTGTAATTTTAGAGGTAGTTTTCTGATGATTTATTGGCAGAATTTGACACTTTGAAATGTTTACAACCAAAAGTTTTATGTGCTTTGTTACACATATTAAAATTCTGTTGTTGTTTATTTGTAATGAATCTGTATTTGCAGCCAGTTGTTCAGTAAACAATGAAGGTGTAAAGTTTTAAATCTTGGACCAATACTCTGTTGGGACATCGTGATATTTGAAATCCCAGTGCTATGGAGGTAGTGATTTGATTTGATATATTATTGGTCCTGTAGATCATACAATTTGTACAGCAAAGCACATCATGATATAGGACAAGTCAATTTGAAAAATTATGTTAAGATGGTATATGACGAGAGATGACAGTAGTGGTACATAACTCACATAGCAGAATACATACAGGATATATAGACAAAATATAAAAAAGGTGGTGTGTGAAGAGGGATGACAGTGGTGCATAATGCACATAGCAGAATACATATATGAGATAGTGGAGGTGAACATGATCTGTTTTCAGTGATTGCCTTATGTACAAGCTCAGTTTGTAATTTTGCATTTTCAGTACCTATTTCAACAATATTTGAAACCATTTCAGTGGTTAAGGACTTTGTATTTGATAACTATATGTATAACTTATTCTGCACATTTTTATCTTCTAGTCAGAGCATTAATTTCATTGTAGGGAAGTAATACTCAAATGCAGCTGTTTATACCTAGTGCTCATTTTGGACAGCATGTTTTCATGGCACAGTCACTGCAATTTTGCAAATTTAAAATAAAAGTACAGGTTTAGGAAAGTTATGTCACTGTTGGTGGTATTAATTTGCATAAAATCTGCAAAACATAATTGTCACTCTTATACTCACATTGTGGTATCTGTACAGTCCACTGAGAGGAAGTGATTTACAGAATCATTAATTCATGTCATGGGTTACTAGTTGTTGGAAAACACTGTCACCACTGGTACTACATTACTCTTGCGCCTTAAATATGTGACTATAAAATTTAATAGAAGCTGTGTTTCAGTAATAGCATTAAGAAGTTATTAGCGATAAATAAGCTTTACAATAAATTCAAAAATAGAACTATAAGTGAATGTGTGTTATCCAGTAGTTAATGAGTGTAATTGTAGATTTTAATTAATGTAATGCTGTAGTGGGACTTCCTGTTTTGGCTGCAGCTCAGCATTACTCACAGAGAATGTATGTAATATGTAATGAGAACAACATGACACACATGAGCTTTTGTGCATCTGATTTACATTTTATTAATGAATTGTAACCTATATTTTGAAAGTGGAGCATAAAAATGCACTACTAGTGCCCATAAATTGTGTTCTTCACTATATAAGTTATAATTAGAAAACTAACAAATATATTACAGTGTAAAAATATTATTAAATTACAGAAATAAAGATTATTATTCTAATAAATGAGCTTCCCAGTCTCATTCATCATCATTAAGAAAAATGTTAGCTGTTTAAAAACAAGCCCCCCAAGTAAATCATTCCTTTCCTGTGTTCCTGTTTCCACCTATTCTCCTTTCTACTATTCATGTCATCCTGTCTTTCCAGTTTTCTGGCATAATTTTTCCATTTATCTGTAATTTACATTTAATGAAATTTCCTTCATGCCTAATAGATGTCTACACACCATTACCCTAATGAGGTATTTAACAGATTCTGCTTTGATAGTGAACCAGCCACTCTTGTTGGTACGTTTTTAAAATGTATTGATTTTTATTTTCTTGATGCTGCAAGCACATCATAGTAGTGATGCTGGAGGTAATACCTATGACCAACAGGACTCTTAATAGTCTCAAAAGAGGACGTAATAGGATATGTGAGCTTGGTATTCACAGTGTATATACAAACAAGAACCCAATAAATCCTCAACACACAGGGAAAAAATTGTTTAATAATTTAATAATTGTTGATATCATTTTGGAACACAGCAGTCATACTTAATATTTTATTAAAAAGTAGTCCAAATCACAATAAAATTTAATTTTTAATTCTGGTTACTGGTTTTCATCTATGCGACCATCCTCAGTCCAAGTTTCCAGATGATGTAAGGAGGCAGAGCAAGGAGCTGCTGTTAGACTGACAATTCTGGACCAGCTCCAGGGCAGACAGTACACAGAGTCAGTATGTAGTACTGGCATACCTGCCAAGAAGTGCCCAGTTCTGGAGCAGTTCACAGAAGGTAAAAGTCTGCACTATGCAGCGGGTCTATACACTGGTTTCTCGTGTCATCTGGAGTCATGATCTGAAGATGGTCTTATAGACTGATAACCAGAATTAAAAATAAAAATTTATTTAGACCTGTACTGCTTTTTATTTTTTTAAAATCAAGTGAACCAATTTACGTTTAGTTAGTTACATATGTTCCACAGATCACAATAATATGTCAACTGAAAAAACATAGACTTAACTTCATTTCTCTGGCCTCTTTTGGGGTATATGGCATCCAGGAGAACTCATCATCCACATCTGTCTTTGCTCATTTCCCTCAATTCCAACATGAACTTGCCAACCATCCTTGCTTCCCCTTCCACCATCCTCTTCCATGTAGCTCTGGGCCTCTTTCTCTTCCTTAGTCCCTGAGGGTTCCATTCAAATGCATCCTTCTTAATTGCTCTGTCTGACTTTCTCAGTGTGTGCCCCATCCATCTTTGCCCTTTTCTTTTTAATTACAAAAACCACAGTACATATATTTTAAAAAATAAAGTTGAAAAATATTTATGTACCTACATGCTCTCCATTGACAGGCCTTTTCTCTATACTCAACTATTTATTTATACCCCAGAATTGCTCAACAGTATAGAAATAGTTGTCAAGGAGAAATATCTTTACTCTACATTTGGAAACACTGCTATTGTCTGTCAGACATTTATTTTCATGTGTAGATTTTCAAAAAGTTTTAAAAGTTAGATTGATTAAAGGGTGTCTCAGATCATTTTTCCTTCGAATGTTATGGCAGCTAATATCACTGCTACCCTCAAACACAGATGAATTGTTTATAACAAATGTCAAAAGTGTATAAATGTAATGTGAGGCTGTGGTTAATATTCCCAGTTGCATAAAGAGACGTCTGCAGGAAGATGGTCAAGTGTGAATTCTAGACATAATTCTAATTACTTATTTTGTACAATGAGTACTTTTTACATAAGTAAGGAGTTACTTTATTTTATCCTGCAAGACATCAGTGAATTAAAATATTCAAACTATATTAACTTAACCAAGTTTTATATCTCCAAAGTTAGCTATTATTGTAATGTCAAAAGTAGCCACATTTAACATTTTAACAGGTCAGTTATATGGATTTTACAGTTTAAGTTTTCATCACCATACATTCCTAAGGACTTAGAAGTTTCTAGTGTGTTTATTACTTCTTGTTGATGTAGTATGTTAATAGGAGATGCGATATTTTTGATAGTAGAAAACTGGATGAGCTACTTTTTTTTTTCAAACTTTAAAGCTGTTGATGTAGTATGTTAATAGGAGATGTGATATTTTTGATAGTAGAAAACTGGATGAGCTACTTTTTTTTTTCAAACTTTAAAGCTAGCCCTTTTATGCAAAATCACTAAGTAACTTTCACAAAAAAGTATTTGCTCCATCTCTAGTAATGCTCATTTGCTCTCTCTCTGCCATGCATTTCACAGTGGTTCTCAGAATACAGATGTGGGCACAGTTTCACATCAGTGCTTGTATCATCTGCAACCAGGACTGATTTGCACTCCTTTGTAGGTATAGTCTGTATTGGAAAGAGGTGCAAGCTTTTAATTAATATATAGTACTGAGGTTTATAAAAATAAACTGTATCTGTTTATTAGCACTTGGGGTGGGGGATTATATAATTATATGGCAAGGATTGCTAGGGGGTGACAGAAGATAACTGTAGTAGCCCCAAAGCCATCTTAAAAGAGAATGGCAAATACAAAGGTGTAGGAAATAAGACAATAAGCATCTGCTCCAGGTGGTGGAACAGAAAAGAGCGATGTTTTTCATCCACAGCTCCAACAGTCCTCAGTCTTACAAGTCTGGGGAACCAGCAACATGTTTGGTAAGGTGGCTTTACTGAAGGCGATTCAACACATTCTTGCAGGAAGTGGTCAATTATAGTTGGAACAGCTGGAGGGTGATGGACAAAAAAAGCAGCCTCTTTGTAAAATTTAAATAATGAAAATTATTTATGGTCTGGGGCCACCTTGTACATCTCCACTCCTCTCCCTGAAAGAGTTCACCACGCATCAATTTCACAGTCTCAATGGGGCCATAATTCTAGGCAATAACAATATTTGATTTTTATTAACAGTACAATACATATATTGCATTTAAAAATTAAACTCTTGGAGTGTGAATATAATTGTTATGTCAATGTGCAATTACTATAGTTGTTGACACAGTACTGTGACAGTGGTGGCACTACAAATATAGTCAAAGCTGGTTTCAGAGACAGCTTTGAGGAGTACAAGCAACTGAAACACTCGAATGACAAGGATTAGGATATAACTCAAAAATAATCAACACATGTTTACAGGCCAGTTTTTCTTTTAATATTCTCTAATAATAATGGAAATGAATGATTGACTTCTATCATTATTAGAGGAGATAACAGACGCAATGAAATTTGTGATAGAGCAGGGGCCACATGGCATTGAGAGGCCTCCTCATCAGACTGCAGACAGTTACCTTTTTTTAAAAAAAAAAAAAGAATGATGATGGGCATACTGTGTGCAACATCCTTACATGGGGCCTGGGTAACCATTAGGGTGGCACAAATTGGCTGCTGACCTCATGACGGGACAGGTCAAAGTCGCAGAACAGAATTTTGAAACACAACAGTTTGCTTTAACTTAATCATGGGGATGCATACATTGCAAGTAAAATTCAATTTGAGTTTGTTAGCCACATGAGTTACATCCTCTGACTAACAGTCTAACTACTTAACTGACCAAAGAAAAATTGCACAACTTAAAAGTATATTAATGTGTGTAAGGCATCATGTCAACTGGCTGATTAAATTTCTCTGAGCATCAACCAGAATGATGTTTGAAATTAAATAGATTTAACCCAGAAGTATAAATTTACAAATACAAAACATGATGATTCTTATTGCATTGATGCTTCTTATAAACAAATAATAAATAATTTGCAACAAACACCAGAAGGGTTATTCTTTCAACCTAATTTTACATGATCACAAAAGCTAAATAAATAAGTTCAGTTAAACTGAACAGAAAGATCATAAAAATAACCAGTGACATTAAAAAATATCAAATGAACAAATTAGCACATAATAAAAGACTACTGTCTGAATTCACAGAACTAAGCAGTTTGTAAGAGAAATACAAAGTAGTAGTTCTAATTCAGGAAACAACTCTAAGCCAGATTATAAAATTACATTTCATGACATTAGAAAAATAAAAGTCATAAATAACTTTTGCAATGGAACTTAGCCAAGGGATGTGGTCAGCTGGAGTGGTTGTATTTGTTTCACTACATTAATTGCATATGAAACATCATTATATAATCACACTCACTATCAGAATAGCCAGCAGGGTTAGAATCACTGTGGGAACAGTTATTTCTTGTAAAATATGGTAGAATGCCATCATATGGGCAGCAGCTCAATCTAGTGAAATTTGTTGGTGCTACTGTGCTATCAACTAATCCAAGGACTTGAACAATTCAGTGTTTTTGGTATCTGGGAGAGCTGATAAGGCAGAATGTGTCCCGAGAGAGAAGTTAAATTCTGGCATGAATAGCAGGTATGATTTGATGAGGCATTTAAAGTTTCTTTCAGCTGAGTGGACAACCAGAATTCAGCTTGCAGGATATAGCAATGAATGCTTTGAATAGAAGTCTGTTACTCAGAGTGTATGTGGAGTGAAATTCTGATGGGAACACAGAGTCCACAAAAGATTCTGAATTGCACCAGCAGTGTCTACTCAGATGCCGGGCACGTGAAGCTGGGTTGAGTTGCACTTATTCAGTGGCAGTTGAACAGTAGGTTGTTCAGTTCAGCAGAGAGTGAGATCCTATTTCTGCAGATTTCTTCAAAACAATGTGGTGGCATTCTCCATGATGTTGGCATGTGATCTGTGCTTTTGTAACGTAAGTTTTCATGTTCTGTAAACTTTGAACATAACATCATTATACCATGCAACAGTGAAAACTATGTAGCAACAATGTCTCAACATAGCAAAATAATGCAAACTATATGACAAAACCATTCACTAGTAGAGGCATATAATGAAATATAGAGGAATAAGTAAGAGAGTGAAATCAGGCTGAATAGGGCATACCAGTTAACAGAGAGAATGTAACATACAAAAGTAAAAGTAGTGGTGCATCAGTAGCACAGGTACATGCTAGTCATGTGGAGCTCAGATGCGACCACATTAGAATGTGAGAGTGGCACACAGTGGGCAAAAGGTGCCAGCTTTGTGTCTGGCATTGATTTACAAAGTCCAGATGTTCGTAACAGACTGGCTGTTGTCCATAGCAACAATCCAATGGAGGAGAAGTTTTGTAGAGGCAGAAGTGCTGTCAAACTAAAATGTTTTATGCATAAAATACCTATAAGGCATAAAGGCAACTTTACAAGAATGGCAGAAATGCAACAATAAGAAAAATATTCTAGTTATGAGGGCCTGGCTGAGACAAAATCACAACAGAATCTTGAAAATGTCAAAATAATAGACTGGCATAGAATATAATAACTCTACCTCCCACCTATGACTTGCAATAAAATTTGTTCTCAATCCCTAGACCATGGGTTAACAAACTTTTCCTCTGATGTAATATTTGGAGAGTCTTGGTACTTGGACAGAACACCTCATTTATTTTTAAGGTTAATAAAATTCTGAAACAATGGGAAAGACTCATTTTACTCAGTCATTAGTTCAATTCTAAATTACAACTAATAACAAAATTCAGAATAAAATTTTTAAAAAGTAAGAAAAAATGCCGTATTATTAAGCACTTATTCACTTCTTGTGGAACACCAGTGCTCCATGAAATACGATTTGGAAAACCCTGCCCCAGACATTAAATTGTATGGAGGCATGGTATGTAAATTATAGTGCTCAGAACTCATTGGCTGCTGTGTAATAGTTGTAGTGCACACTGCTTTTGCACCAAATGATCCTTTCTGAGTTTCAATGGATCTGCTACAGGAGATTGTATGTCTAGATCTTTACATTTGGTTAAATAATCAAAATGGACTACAGTCTTCCCATCTGGGAGCTGTAATTTGGCATTGGTAGGTGACATGAAACGCAATATTTGAAATTATCCCTCCCAGGGCCACATAAATTTCTTAGTTATGCCTGGTTTTGTGGCAGCTTGTCATGACATTATATAATCTCCGACTTGGTATAGTGGTAACCTAGCATTCTTTCAACTATGGAGCTGTAGCCTCTACATCTACATCTACATCCATATTCTGCAAATTTCCATTGTTACAACCTCTCGATACACCACAGCATCATCTGCAAAAAGCCTCAGTGAACTTCCGATGTCATCCACAAGATCATTTATGTATATTGTGAATAGCAGCGGTCCTATGACACTCCCCTGCAGCACACCTGAAATCACTCTTACTTCAGAAGACTTCTCTCCATTGAGAATGACATGCTGTGTTCTGTTATCTAGGAACTCTTCAATCCAATCACATAATTGGTCTGATAGTCCATATGCTCTAACTTTGTTCATTAAACAACTGTGGGGAACTGTATCGAATGCCTTGCGGAAGTCAAGAAACATGGCATCTACCTGGGAACCCGTGTCTATGGCACTCTGAGTCTCATGGACGAATAGCGCGAGCTGGGTTTCACACGACCGTCTTTTTTGAAACCCATGCTGATTCCTACAGAGTAGATTTCTAGTCTCAATAAGAGTCATTATACTCGAACATACTACGTGTTCCAAAATTATACAACTGATCGACGTTAGAGATATTGGTCTATAGTTCTGCACACCTGTTCGACGTCCCTTCTTGAAAATGGGTATGACCTGTGCCCTTTTCCAATCCTTTGAAACACTACGCACTTCTAGAGACCTACGGTACACCGCTGCAAGAAGGGGGGCAAGTTCCTTCGCGTATTCTGTGTAAAATCGAACTGGTATGCCATCAGGTCCAGCAGCCTTTCCTCTTTTGAGCGATTTTAATTGTTTCTCTGTCACTCTGTCGTCTATTTTGATATTTACCATTTTGTCATCTGTGCGACAATCTAGAGAAGGAACTACACTGCAGTCTTCCTCTGTGAAACAACTTTGGAAAAAGACATTTAGTATTTCGGCCTTTAGTCTGTCATCCTCTGTTTCAGTACCATTTTGGTCTCAGAGTGTCTGGACATTTTGTTTTGATCCACCTACTGCTTTGACATAAGACCAAAATTTCGTAGGATTTTCTGCCAAGTCAGTACATAGAACATTACTTTCGAATTCATTGAACGCCTCTCGCATAGCCCCCCTGACACTACATTTCGCTTCGCGTAATTTTTGTTTGTCTGCAAGGCTTTGGCTATGTTTATGTTTGCTGTGAAATTCCCTTTGCTTCCGCAGCAGTTTCCTAACTCAGTTGTTGTACCACGGTGGCTCTTTTCCATCTCTTACGATCTTGGTTGGCACATACTCATCTAACGCATATTGTAAGATGGTTTTGAACTTTGTCCACTGATCCACAACACTATATGTACTTGAGACAAAACTTTTGTGTTGAGCCATCAGGTACTCTGAAATCTGCTTTTTGTCACTTTTGCTAAACAGAAAAATCTTCCTATCTTTTTTAATATTTCTATTTATGGCTGAAATCATCTATGCAGTAACTGATTTATGATCACTGATTCCCTGTTCTGCGTTAACTGTTTCAAATAGTTTGGGTCTGTTTGTCACCAGAAGGTCCAATATGTTATCGCCACGAGTCGGTTCTCTGTTTAACTGCTCAAGGTTAGTTTTCAGATAAAACACTTAAAAAAATTTCACTGTATTCTTTGTCCCTGCCACCCGTCATGAACGTTTGAGTCTCCCAGTCTATATCCGGCAAATTAAAATCTCCACCCAGAACTATAACATGATGGGGAAATCTACTCGAAATATTTTCCAAATTATCCTTCAGGTGCTCAGCCACAACAGTTGCTGAACCAGGGGGCCTTATAGAGACATCCAATTACCATGTCTGAACCTGCTTTAACCGTGACCTTCACCCAAATTATTTCACATTTCGGATCTCCGTCAATTTCCATCGATACTATTGCACTTCTTATCGCTATAAACACGCCTCCCCCTTCACTGTCCAGCCTGTCTGTGCAGTATACATTCCAATCTGAGTTTAAGATTTCATTACTGTTTACGTCTGGTTTCAGCCAACTTTCTGTCCCTAGTACTATATGGGCGTTGTGACCGTTTATTAATGAGAGCAGTTCTGGGACCTTTCTATAGACGTTCCTGCAGTTTACTATTAGCAGATTAATATTGTTATTCCCTGTTGCATTTTGCCTACTCCTACCTTGCTGCGTCTCTGGAGGCGTCTTGTCGGGCCTGGGGAGGGAATTCTCTAGCCTAAAAAACCCACATGTGCACTCGACACATACTCCGCTACCCTTGTAGCCGCTTCCGGCGTGTAGTATTAAAGTAATATTCAAAAATCTGCAAAAAATTGTCATATTTTTCATTTGTAGTTGAAGAAGTAAATACGGTTTGCCAGCCTTCTTTCTTTAAGCCAAGTACAAAGTTATTTATGTTACTGTCACTATAACTTCTACACTTAATAACTGTTATCCTGTTGGGAGTACATTGAGTGGTGGATTAAAATGTATTGTTAGTGCAGTGTGGGGTGCACTCAGCCGCGTGATGCCAATTGAGGAGCTACTCGACCGAATAGTAGCCACTTCGGTCAAGAATACCATCATAACGACCAGGAGAGTGGTGTGCTGACCCCACGCCCCTGCTATCCGCATCCTCCATGGAGGATGACATAGCAGTCGGATGGTCCCGGTAGGCCACTCGTGGCCTGAAGACGGACTGCTTTTTTAGTGCACTGTGATCTGAAAAACCAACATCTATAATTTTACAGTGCAATCAGTGTTAGTAGCAGACCTAATCAAGATAGCTGTTTAATCTCTTTGGACATTAAACTTTCATATTTAAGTTGAATGACCCCATTAAATTTACTAATTGCGACTTTTGAGCAGATTCTTCAAGGAAATCAATGTTGAGGACACCACATATTATTATATTTTTTGAGTTATTGTGACATGCTTTCTCTAGCAGTAGTGAAAAGTTTCTGAGGAACTGTACTTTCACAGTTTTTGCCGTTTTCAACTAAGTTTAGCACTTCAGATTCATTAGAAAGTAGAATATTGTCTTGTTCCTGGGATCTGAATGTGCTATATTTTTTAGGAAACACAAAATCGTACTCATAAATTTTATAGTTCATTTCATCCAAACCTGATGACACCAACTGATCATTGCTCACACAAATACCCAATAAGAACTCATTGTTTTGATCATGTACTTGTTTTTGAGGCTGCAACTGTTTTTGAAGATCTTTAATTATTTCACTTATCAGTTCTAAATCTAAGTTGTACTGATGTCCAGTTTCCACGATACAAAAAAGCTCATTGCCAAGTCATAGTTTCACCCACATATTTAATGTTGACTCCTGTACCCTTTTCATGTAGGCAGAAGTTGCACTGTTTACACATCAGTCCTCTCATCATCTTTTTGAAACTTCCTATGCTTATTACTATGTGAAATCTCATTTTTATCAAATGTATTTACGTTTTCAGTATTATGGTAGCTGTTAAAGACATGACTGCTGAGACAACCATTTGGAAGTCCAGAGACTATTAAAAACAGACCAAGGGACAAACTTTATGTCCAGTCTTACGGTAAAGGTATGTCAGCTATGGAAAATAAAGAAAGGGAGAACAATGCATTCTGACGAAGTAGGCGAGTGTCAGCAATATGTCTTGCGGTCTTATTGTGGCATGTTTATCTTCTGCCCTTAGGTCAGACGATAGAAATGCCACTTGCACACTTAAGAGTAGCAGATTGACGGTGACCAACTTTAAATAGACCTTGATTAATTTTCACACACATTTATTAAAATAATAAAAAGCATAGACATTACATAACTTGATTCTGGATGCTGTTTACAATTGACAATCTGAAGTTCTTTTCATCTTGGTATGTTAATTTTATTCCCACATATCTCTAATACTTGACAAAGTGTCTATACATTTCTCTTCATGGCTATGTACAGGAATATGATAATCTTATTAGGTGCAGACTGAAACTTGACTATAGACTGGTACAGACTAATGCAGACTCGTACAGACTGGTGCAGACAAATGCAGACTGACTAATCAGAGGTCTGTACACTCATTATAATACCTCGCGCGTTCATGTATCATTGCATGAGTTGATACGCGAGGAGAAAAGGTTCTACATTAGCAGCAATCTCATTGGCTGCGTTACATATTAATATGCAGATCTGGGGAAGCAGAATTTGGTCCGTCTCTAATGCAGCGTCACCTCATAGTGCGGAGACGGACGGGCGCTGCGCCTGCGCTGTTGTGCTTAGCGGGGCGCGCTATAGTGGGAAAGTTGTGTACGCGCTGACTACGTGGAACTATGTACACAACAGCAACACCTTGAAACATTTTAGCAGTTGCTCGACGCTTGCAACCGATACAGCATGATGCTTGTTTCAAGGAGCAAAATGTTCTGCGCATGCACCAACTCCCTTCCACTACCCACCGATACAGCTGTCACACGCAGCTCTGACAGTTCAGAAGCATCTGCTTTGTGTTTTCGGATCTGTGTTTTAGTCAAGTGTATTGCGTAATGACTGAAACAGGAGAAGATGGTGTGGTCAACGATACAGTTATCGATGTTGATAACTTGTAGCCCTCATGGAAACCAGACCCGAGTTGCACGTGATTACCAGGAAAGATCACCACAAGTAGGACGTGATCACCAAACCATGACAACACACAGGTCAGGAAATGAAGATCTCAGGTAAGAAATGTATAATTAAAATACAAATTAATATAATTCGTGCAATTTTGGTTATCACTGTTAGCATTCAACCACGATTCTAATACATATTTTAACAACGCATTTCAAGAGACAATGCTCTCATCATCAGGTTGTAAAGTCTATGTCATGAAATTAAACGGACTACAAAGACAAAATACCATCACAAATAGTTGGGAAGTCCATAGAGTAAAACAGAATGAAAAGTATATTGGACTGTGGGTCCTCATCTTACATTGGAGTTGTTGACACAAGTCAATGGCCGTCCCATAACTACCAAGTATGCTGTTGCACTGTGCCGGCTCGGGAGGACCTAGGCACGTCAGTCCAATATACTTTTAATTCTGTTTTACTCTATGGACTTCCCAACTATTTGTGATGGTATTTTGTCTTTGTAGTCCGTTTAATTTCATGACATAGACTTTAAAACCTGATGATGAGAGCATTGTCTCTTGAAACGCGTTGTTAAAATATGTATTAGAATCGCGGTTGAATGCTAACAGTGATAACCAATATAATGACAACTGCTACCTCGACTCCATAATGGATTATATTAAATCGTGCAATTTTATCAAGAATGAACTTCATGAGTTATAAAAGTGTTCATATTTTGAAAACCTCTTCTTTCAATTGTTTTATAGCTTTAAACATAATGTTTTATAAAGATTTAAACAAAAATATTTAAAAATTGATCATAAATTACTATTTAGTAAGATAATAGGATAATAATTTAATCGTTATCATTACTTTTGTACATGAGTTCATTTCTACATTCAGGTCTATACGTTAATAATTCTTCACACACTGATTGATATCTTAATTACAGAAGGCCATCCTGTCTTGCAAAGGAAAAGCACCTGTTGGTCAATTAAAAAACCGAATGTAGCTTTCTCTTACTTTGTACGCTGCTTTTGAGGCTCGTGCTCCAGCCTGCTGTGGTTCTTCATCAACCTCAACAATATGTGTAAGCTCATCATAGGCTTCTGCTAGTTTGCCTTCCCTTTTTCTTATGGAATTGTGCAACACACAACAGTCTAATACAATTTGTTTTGTGACATCTGGGTGAACGAGCATTGCTTGCTCAAGAACTCTGAATTTTTTATCCATCATACCAAACGCGCATTCTACTATTCTGCGAGCTCTAGATAACCTGTAATTGAATAATTTTCTATCATTACTTAGAAGTGTTGCTCTTGGAAATGCTTTCATCATATTGATCGCCAAACCATATGCATCATCAGCTACAAACACGTAAGGAAACGAAACGTTTTTGTTTGGGTACAATAATCGGGGTACAGGGAGATTTAACCTCTTGTCAACGCATCTCTGTCCAAAGCTCGAAGAGAGAAACACACCAGCATCATTGTTTCTACCCGGTGCTCCTACGCCAACTATCAAAAAGTTTCCTTCAGCATCTACCACTGCTTGTAGCACAATAGAGTGAAAGTTCTTGTAATTATATTAGGCTGATCCACAGTTCCATGGTCCCTCAATTCTTATATGTTTTCCATCTACTGCGCCACAGCAGTTTGGAAAATTCCACTAGTCTTCAAAGCGTACAGCTACCGACGCCCATTTTTCAGGTGTAGGCTCAGTCATCAAATACAACAGTGGCAGTACTTCCCAAATGTAAGTACATGTCTCAGCTACTATTTTTCCGACTGTCATTTTACCAGCACGAAGATTGTAATGGACATATTGAAATCTATCCCCAGTAGCCAGAACCCTGAAAATACCAAATACCATTAGCATACAAATAGTTTTTAACTTATTTTACTAATTTTTGTTGTTTTGTTTTAGGTAATGAGTGCAAGTCCAAATGGCACGTTCTGAGGTCCTCATACGTGAGATATCTGCGTGAGCTGAAAAAAATGCCAGTGGATCAGGTGGGAACAAGAAAAAGTGGTATTTGGCTGACGCAATGAGTTTTTTGCTGCCCTGCATTGGACATCCAAAAAGTACAACCAGCAATATGGTTCGAAGGCTAACAGATGTAGCAGCTGAGAAAGGGACAGAAGAGAACTTGGAACAACCCACAACTGAGACAGATGTTGCCACAGTCGCTGGTACTTCATCTTCACTTACAGCAGTGGTCGAAATGAATCCAAGGAAAAAAAGTTAACACACTAGCAGAGGTAGTGGCTGAACCAATGGCTGTATATTTTAAATCGATCACCCAAAAAAATCATCTGAAGAACATCCTATGATGCTTTATTTTAGAGGTCTAATGCCTGAAATTGAAAAATTGTCTGACACTTCACAAAGACGTTTCAAAATATATGTTAAAAACAGTTGAACTACTATCTTGATCAAGAAGAAGCGGTTTATTCAGGACAACCGAATGTCCCTCAAATTTCACCAGCACCAAATTTCTGCAGTTCTCATGGCAGAAACCCGTCAGGTGATTCGACACCGTCTCAGATATCTGCTCAAGATGAATATAATCTGTTACAGCTTGGTGACTATCATAATTCAAATAACCTTTTGTGGTTCAACAAAAAGTAACTCTTCCTTGAAAAATATGTTTTGACATTTCATTATAATGTAACAATTATATTTTGAATTTCCATTGAACAGTATTGTTTGCTTTTGTTTGGTATCAATTTTATTTTATAATTAATAAAATATGTTAATATAACTTAAGGTTTCATTTCATTTTACCTAATGACATGTGTGATGGTATAAATAAGTAGCGCTTATTTATTAGGCCTATGTTCTATGAGCATGACATTTAAGCCTAAAGACTTAAATTTATGTACCATATATTACAATATGAGCAACATATAGAAACGAAAATGTACAAAATAAATTCAACTATTTTCTTGATAAATTTAGAAAAGAAACATATTTAGAATACGAAATAGGCGATTGATTTTATATGGATGTCCCATTTCTGTTACGTAAGTGAACTGTGAATTGCTGCCAAAAAGAAAAGAAAAATATCCCCATGACTGATTTAAAAACGAAATATTGTATGTGGTCTGCCTCAGATTCTGAAGGGTAAGAAGTGGTCTTCAGCAGTAACTGGTATAGCCGTTCCACATTACAAATTATAATTATAAATTTTAATTATAAAGTTATTACGAGGCTAATTACGACACTTACAAAGTTCATCAAGCGTCGTAGGTAACCACTGTGATAACTGCACATTTTACATAACCGTTTGAATCGTAATTGCAGTAAATTAAACTTACCTTAAAGTTATTAACAGTCGTTCTTCAGCAGGGATGCTGCATCTCCAATTAGTGTCCTTTTTGAAAATTTTATCTCCGACGAGTTCCAACAACACTTCAAAACAGTTGACACTCATTCTACAATAATTCTTAATGTCTCTCCTCTGATTGATCGGGTGAAACCAATATTTCCTTTCATTTGAGTCCAGCATTTGCAAAAACTGCCACAAAGCAGTATCTACGTTGACTTCCTCGTCACACATGTTAATTGCACCACTACTGGAGGAGAACAATACAAACAATATTACGTACTGTTGCTTGAAACAAAATATTACCTCCTGCACACTGGAGCAGCAAAGAAGCAAAACGCTTGCAGCAACACGCTGCGCAACATTTTGCTTCAGGTGAAATGCTGGACCTGTGTGTTCCCAGCCTAAAGAGGGAGCTGTGCCCCGCCGCCACTGTATGATGACACGGAGAGCCAATAGAGCTTAACATATGATGGTAACATGTGTAAAATATAAAATATAGGTCTAGCTGTAGATAAAATATTAAGGATTATATAAGTGAGCAGGGTGCAGTAGTAATTATTGTACCCTGGCTCAAGTAATTAGCGGCATATGTAAACAACCAACAGAAAATTATTTCTGCCAATGAAAAACAATTACTACTACATCCTGACTGAATTAAATAATCCTTAATGTTGTATTTTATCAACATCTGGATCCACGATTTGTCTTTTACATATGCTACCATCGTATATTATGCTCTATTGACTCTCAACTATGTCATGCAGAAGGCGAGGGGCGGAGCTTCGTGTGAGAGTTTTGATGCTATTTAGTAGCTACCAGTGTTGTCCTCTGACACCAATGCTCCACCGTCATCTGTGCTCGCCACTCACGATATATAAACTTTTTGTTTTATGAAATGTAATTTTGACGCCTATTTCCCTCTAAAGAATATTAATGTTTAACGTTACAGAGACATATTCTGAAGATGCTTTTTGATTAAATCGAAATCAGTTACCATCTGAAATGTTGTTTTTAGTTTTCAATAAATCCTTGCGACCAAGACTGATTAGTATTTCAATTAATCTCGTAGACATGTTTGCAATGAGTCCGCCTGCTTAGCTGAGTGGTAACGTGTTTGCCTACCATGCAATGGGCCCAGGTTCGATTTCCAGCCACGATGAAGGTTTTCTCCACTCGTGGACTGGATGTTTTCCTTTCCTCATCATCAACGACATGCAGAGCGCTCAATGTGGCTTCACCTGGAGTAAGATTTGCAACCTGGCACCCGAAGTTCCTGCATGGGGCCTCCCGGCCATCTATGCCACACGATCATTTCATTTTTTTCGTTTGCAACGAAATCCACAAACAGAGTAATTCTTACCTCTGAAATACCTGCACCTGGCATGTCTGTCCATGACATAATTTTCATGACCTGCTCGCAAGAGGTTCATTCCACGCCAGACCATCCAGAAATTTTACGAAATGACGCCCATTATCAAGCAAATCCTTGAAATTTTGAGTAGTGGAAGTTTACCTAGCTGTATTCACGTTTCCAAAATGTAAATGTTGCAGGTCAATTACTTTTACACTTACGATAAATAGAAGTTGTACAGATTAATGAATTCATCTTTCATAGACGAACTCCTTTATAATTTAAAAAAAGCAATAGTTCCTAAAGTTTTTGCAGTGGAAGCTTGAATTTCTTCTTTAGTTAAAGAGAAAGGTTTGTATTTTTATAGTCACAATTATTGTAGTGAATATCCATCAACTACATCTCAGAGAAAATTGTAAATAATTTCTTTTAAACAAAATCCATATATGAACATTATAATTTCTTTAAGGTATTGGCCCCTCATAAACACCTTTCAAAAATTTACAGTATTATTATAAATATTCCATTATGTCACACAAAAAGAATCTGTTTGTAGAAATAATGGGAAGTGTGAAAAACAATGTTATTGTAAAAGAAATATTGAAGTTGCTAATTCATGACTACCATGTTATCACAATTGCTGAAGTTGGCTATACTGGATCTCCTTAGGAACAAATCATAGCTGGTGTAGAGGTATGGAAACTGTTGGGATGCACCGTATTAAAGGTTGTCCGAGTTTCCCAAGTGACTTATTATTTCCAGCTAAGTGCCCCCGTTCCTCTCAGTCTGGGTCACTGGGTCCTGCAATGCTGAGGACACCACTTCGCTGTCTGTGAAATGGCTTGGCGCGGAATGCCAGCCTCAGTGACTTGTGCAACGCTCTGCTGTGTGTTGGCCTTTTACAGCCGTGGAGTTCTGACGATGTCTCAGCGGTCTCCATCCCTGCTGCCTCAGCGCCACCCACTGCAAGGCTGCACGTGGCGTGCTTCCTCACAGGTGCGGCTAAGATCGCGGCGACAACAAGCACGCATGATCCAGCGTCAGAATCTGGAGCCCTCATCTCGGGATGCCTCCAGCATGTGTTGGGAGCCAACAAGACTACCCACAGTAGGGAGCTGTGGTGTGGCCCGCGGCTATGGCCTCAGAGTGTCGAACCAGTGACCTGCCGTGGACAAGAATGTTGGCGCCCCATCTCCTGCAGTGTAAAGCCAGTGGTGTAACACGCCCCGCTGTCCAGGAGAGGTGTCACACTGGGATGCCTTGTTAGTGAATCGGCGCTTATTTATACGTGGCTGTGCGCCTCTGTTTTGCTAATGGACTGCTACGAGTCATGCACTCATAACACCTGGGTTGGTCCAGAGGGCCCCTTCTGCCTGTAACTTGGGCCATACTAACCACTGTGTTTACTCTTTTCATCGGCTCTACGGCCCTGTGGCCTCCCTTCTACTTCATAACCGCTGGTAGTGTAACTTATTGCCAGCATCCCTGCACCTGGCTGTAACTTGTGCACTCAGAAATATTGCACTGAAGCTAACCTTTTCCCCTCTTAAACGGTGATGCCACTACACTGAGAACACTGTTTTATTGCCACAACATGTATTGCATCATCCATTTCCTTTGCTTTGAGTCATCTGTTACGATGTAACGGGCGAGTTGTGGTGCCCTGAAAATATTTTAAGTTCAGAGTTGGCGTGGCCTCACAGGCCACTCGGCAAGATGGGGCTCGTCAGCAACTGCTTGGTGACCAACATTAGCCGGAGCAAGAGGGGCAGCCCCAGCACGGGGTCCAGTTCGACAGTGTAGCTGGGATTTCCATGTTGACACTGTGTCGACGACTGTAATTTGTGGCGATGAAGGAGATTTGTATGCCGGGAATGCGAAAGATGGCGGACTTTGTGAAACCATAATGGCAGACATTTCACATTTCATGCAGAAATTAATAATAGCCAGACAAATCATGATACCTTAAAAAGAAACATGTACATTACTACTATTTGCTCGACGATTCTGTTGGTGTAATCAGATTTTCAATACCTTTATTAGTTTAAAGTTTAGTACCTGACTGTTAATTATAT
This sequence comes from Schistocerca piceifrons, assembly GCF_021461385.2. NCBI lineage: Eukaryota > Metazoa > Arthropoda > Insecta > Orthoptera > Acrididae > Schistocerca > Schistocerca piceifrons. The sequence continues at coordinate 8,695,390 of NC_060149.1, forward strand.
AAGTAACACCTAGCAACGAGTTTCCAAAACCTAAACGGTTCATCCGATTTTGTCGATTGATGTGTCTTTAGAAAGCTATTAGTGTAAACCTAAATTGGTATGAATTACAGGCATGTAACTTGAATAGTAAATGAATTATTGGAGGTCAAAGTGGCCAATTACTATTGAATGCATCAGGCAGAAGTACTCCACAGTTACACAGAAAAACGGTGGCAGCATGCTTATAAATATATCTATTCATCTGTGTCTTTGTTTATATCCCATATATACTATTCATGAACAAATTGGTCAAATATTTACTGTGTTTTAGGATGCACAGCGACATTAGGCTACTGGCCTACACGTGTTTCTATTCCTTTGATATATGTTTATTTGATTTGTTTATTTATTTAATAATGTGTGTTAGAGCGTGTTTATGGTCCATCCATAGGAATATTTATTTAATTTCAAGTTACTTAAATGTAATGCCAGTATTTCGTGTGTATTTCAATATGTTTGTGAGTGTGTGTTGGCTTGGAGATATGGCGGGACCACTCTAGCAAATCACAGCGCTTGTTACTACGGTAGGAAACTACCAAAGTCAACAGAGAGACTGTAAGGAAGTGGGGGAGGAGCACCGGGTCGCACAGGACACGACAGGGGTGCTGGATGGGGAGGCGTGACGGACGGTCGCAGGAAATACTTGTGAGATTTCCGTGGCTTCTGCAGTGAAGACGTTGTATGCATTTAGAAGTGAATATCTCGCGAGCTATGTTGTTGTTCATAACTAATTACGTGAAGTAGGAATCTATTGTTTCCCTGTAATTTAACTTATATTTTATTTTAATTCTGGACCATCGACACCAACAAGTGTTTTACAGTAATAAATGGCTACTTCTGATATTGTACTCATCATTTAAAGTTGTTAAAATAGTACCTGCAGATTTTATTTCATTACAATCTTTCATTTATAAATTTCTATGTTACATCCAAAATTCGCAATTTCCAAGTGATAGGAACTTTTGACCATTCGATTCATGTGTATGATTTACGGTCGCTGCACGACCTGGGAACCACATGGAGCCCACCATTCATGTGTATGTTCATACTGTATACTGTAGACTCAGCAGTATTTGGCTTGTAATGCGGCAACTACGTATCCCAGCCCCTAGACAACGAAACCAGCCAAAACTTTTAATATTTCAACTCTGAGCCTGAGGGAACATAGTTGATGGTCATATTTTTATACAAAAGCCCGCAGTGTTCACTGAGCATGCAGTTCTGAGCTCTTGTACCGAGTTGTACCTAGAGTCAATTATTGGTTAAAAATTCAGTTGTTGCAGTTTTTAACTGTTTATTCCAAAAGAAAAGTAAGTCCCCTCGTGTTACAATAATAACATGAAATACTTTTGTAATGAAAGAATGGTATGGAATGATTTTTCATTGCTTAAGTACATTTTAGGTTGCACCAATCATGTATTGAATTATTTACGACAAATATTGGTCTTATGAATGAAGCAGTATGGAAAGTACAAGTAGGCAGTGTTTTCTTGGACAGTATCTGCAAGATATATATGATTATGCCCTGACTTGTGCAAATGAACTTTTATTATAGTGAAGCAACAGTCATTCATACTGTGATTTAACTGTTTCATGTGTTTGTGTTAAACACAAAGACAGATACCTGCACAGATTATCTCTATATATGAAAATTTGCTGTGATGCCCTCAAGCGCCATAAACGATCTGTTTCACCTTGATTGAGTAAAATTAGTTTAGAAAAGGCAAAGACCTTCAAAATGGGATGCTCCAGCGTTATTTATGGGGAGAAAATGTTCCCAACCTGTATCAATCTTATTAATGAAAAACAAGCAAGTGACATCTATCTCCAGAATATATAAATGAAAGTAATGTGAAGGTGCAGACTCCTGAAAAATCTGTGCTCAATAGTAGCTTAACTACATTATGAGTATCTCCTGCAAAGCTGCATTCAGTTGCTCAGCATAGTCGGTATGCAACAGACAAACGAAAATTGGAATCAGCAGTTGGGGCTCTGAAAACTAAAATTTCACCTACATATCAAGTTGAGCTGGCTGCTGATGCAAGCATTATCCCTGGCAGTGATTTAACAGAACTGGAAGAAAAGGCAGAACATCATGATCAACTCATGGACAAAATCAAACAGAAAATTGATTATGCAAATAATGGTGAAAAACATTCAGTTACTCTTGTGCCACCAACTAGGTCTCGTCAGAAAGGCAGTTCCAAATTTCAGGTTTCTGAATATTTGGTATGACAAGCAAGAGTTCTTTTATCTATGGCTGAGCAGGAAAGAGGAAAAACATTGCCACATGATACAGTGCAAAAAGTAAAGAGTTTTTATTTGGATGGCGAAAACACAAGAATAATGCCCGGGAAAAAATCCAAAGTGAGCACCAGCAAAAATACCTATGAACAAAAGTGTCTTGTCTTAAGTAATTTAACTAAACTGTATTCTCTCTATAAAAAGTATGCTCAAAATAAAGCAGGATTCTCAAAATTTGCTTCTCTTCGACCAAAACAGTGAATACTTGCAGGATCATCAGGAACACATACCGTATGTGTGTGCATTTACCACCAAAACGTTAAATTGCTTCTAAATTCCATTTCTATTAAAGAAACATACCAAGATCTTGTTAAAATATTAACATATGATATAAATAACCGAGCCTGTATGCTTCGTCTGTGTGAAAAATGCCCCACCAGTTCATTGCTTCAAATCCATTTAGAAAATGAAATAGAAGTCTATGATCCTGATGAGATGGTTCAGTACAGTCAAAGAGTATCAACTGATAGAATGACTTTAAGTGTTCAAATCACTTCTCTACCAGAATTCTGTGACACACTAATTAAGAAAATTGAAAAACTTACTCCATACTCTTTTATTTCTGAATCACAATCTGATTATCTGAAAATGAAGAAGGAAACACTTGATGAAGGATCAGTGTTAAATTTAATGGATTTCAGTGAAAATCTCAATTTAGTTTTCAAGATAAGTACAGGGGTACCATTGGAACAATGGCAGCTGCACTCTCCGCACTATCCTTATATGTTACAAAAAGGACAAACAGTTGCATGCAAAGAGTATTTGTATTGTTTGTGATGATCTAGAACACGATGTTGCCTTGGTGTATCAGACTCTGAAGACGCTACTGATTTTTTTTTAATTTCCAGTAATTCATCTTGTGCATGTTGAATATTTCACTGATGGTTGTGCTGCACAGTATAATAACTGTAAGAATTTCAGAAATACCTGCTACCATGAACATGACTTTAACATAAAGTGCAGCTGGTCCTTTTTTGCTACCAGCCATGGCAAATCTCTGTGATGGTACTGGTGGCACTGTTAAAAGACTTGTCACAAAAACAAATTTGCAAAGAGTTTATAAAAATCAAATACTTACTGCTTCACATGTATTTGAATTCTGTCTCGAGAAACTGCAAGGCATTTCAGTTCTCTTTGTTTCCAAAGATGAAATGGTACAAGTCAGATAATATCTTTCTCAGCACTTCACAAGTACAAACACAATTCCTGGAGCACGATCTATGCATCACATTGTACCAATGTCACCAACCAGGATTGAAGCAAAAAGGCTGAGCTGTGATACGGATTTTAGTATCGTGCATGATTTCTCAGATGCACTTCTGCCACTAATGCCACAATACACTGTACAACTCAACTGCTATGTAGCATGTGCATATGACTCTTCTTGCTGAGAAGGTGATTTGTCAAGAAGGAGATGTTACAGTAAGTTTCATGCACCCTCATGGACCATCCCCGTCCTTCTATTGGCCTGATAAAGATGTCTGTGATGTTTCTTTCTCTCATATTCTGTGTGAAGTTGATATCATCACAGCAACGAGCCATACTTATTCTCTGAGCAAAGAGTTCTCAAAGTTGGTGGAATAAAAGTGGTTCTCATACAAAGTGTCTCGTCACATGTATAGTTTCGAATCATCTTGAATGCAGACTGCAGCACCAACATTTTGTGCAGTGTTGACAATACTAGATTCTGACAAAATGCTTAAATATTATAAACAAAATGCTATGTATTTTGACACTGAGTTAATTTGGCTATGCTAGAGGTAAGAAAATGTTGATATGTCATGTGACATACAAGTTGCCCTATATTTTATAATGTGTAATTTTGTTTCAAATATTGCAATTTTTGATCCATTTTGATATTGTTATGTGCACTTATGTTGTTAATGTCACTTGAGTAGTAGTTGTATTTCTCTCTAGTGCCATTCATTTCTCAAAACTGTTTTTTGTCTGATGAAACCTTAATATTTGTAGATCACTTTCTAATTTTTTCACTGTTTTCCAGAGGGGAGAAATTGTCCAAAATATTTTTTCTAATTTAACAATAAAATTAAATGAAATTCATTTGCAAAAATTTAACTGGACAATTCTAACATGTTTTCAGAAACTACATGTCCGTGAGGATATGCAGGCAAAAAACTGTCAGCATACCATTTTTTTAAAAAAACTGCAGCCAGTTTTCAAATTTTTACAGTTTGCCTTGAAGTAACGCAACTGCATCAAACTTTCAGCAATTGCTACCAACAGAATGTATACAAAGCAATAAAAATTGGCAAAAGTTCATGATATTAGTTACATAAGCAGTACACAAAATCTCAGTTCACAACTAGGTAATGGGTTTCATGGCCTGGATGACTTGACATGGAATGAACCTAGAATGTTCCAGAAAGAAACCACAAGTAATCACATACTGAGACTTCAAACGCATTGATTTATTTCAATTTGCTACTGAAGGGCAAGAAATAGTTTGGGGAACGTTCCTATTCACTTCTTGCACATAAAAGAAGAACGTAATAGACTTATGAACGAACTTACTCAACTATATGGCAACTATTCTCCCGTAAAGACCAGAAAAGTAAGAAGGAAACCTCACCTTGACTAACTGAAAAACTGAAATAGCTCATGAATCTCAAAAACACTGCATAGCAGGCATACAAACTACCTCCCACACCTCCTGAAAATCATATTGTTTACAAGCAAAAGCAGAACACAGTCAGTCAAGTTGTGTGAAATGTAATCCTCAAGCATGCCCACACATTAACCGACAACAGAACCAGACCATTTGTTCTGTGGAAAAATCCAGGTCCCCTTGGTACAGACAAAGTAAAAGCTGCAGCTGATCCAATTGTCCCAGCTGAAGAACCGAGCCAGTACTTCACAAAACCTACATCCACAACTGAACCATGAACGAAACAAAGACTCTTTGATTACTCCATGGGGGTAAGTGACTGTAATCATGAAAAATTTTGTCTAAAGCATATTACTTGCAATACCATCAAAAAAGGCATCATGCATATTAGATCAGCATCTACTGGACACGATTGCATCACGGTCCACAGGATGAAAATTATTATCCACTCACTACTGCCCATTATAAATGGTATCTTCATCCACTCCTTAATCGCAAGCATTTTCCCTGAGGCCCAGAAACAGGGACTAGTTAAGCCACTACCTAAAAAGGACATTGTCACAGCACCCTCTGGTTACCGACCTATTTGCAGTCTCCCTGCGCTGTCCAATGCCTTAAAATATTTAGTCCACGACCAGCCAACAAACTGCCTAACCGCGAATAACCCACTAGACTAAAACGAATTAGATTTCTGTAAACATCCTAACACAGATTTTGCCTAAATAAAGGAAACAGATGACCTGAAGCTTGACACAGATGCGCAAGAGGCGACTATCATGTATTTCTTCAGCAAAACTTTTACACTGTCGACTTCGACATTTTCCTTGCCAAACTTAGCAACCTAAATCTTTCACCAAGTGCAGTGCAATTTTTTCACTCATATCTGACATCTCGCCAGTAATGTATCATGTCTGGTACCATAAAGCCCCAATGGAGGCAGATACTATCAGGCTTCCCTCATTGTTTGGCATTAGGTCCTATACTCTTTTCGTTGTGTGCCAATGATGTGTCATCTAATTTGTCCTGCTGCGAATACCACATGTACAGTGATGACTTCCAGTTGCATCTAAGAGACAAAGCGATAAACCTGAAGACAGCTATTGAGAATCTCAGTACCGAGCTGTGTGAACTATCAAAATGGACGCAGGATATAGGGTTAAACCTCAAGCCATCCAAAATCCAAGTGGTACTGGTTGATCATTCTACGTTCATTAGCCCAAATTATGGGGAATCTCTACCATGTTTAACTATAAATGGGACAAATATCAACTTCTCTCCTTCAACAAAGAGTCTAGGAGTAATAGTAGTAGAAAATCTAAGTTGGGCTGCTTACTTAACTGCAATGTGCAATGTAGAAGAAGGCACTGGCCTGCCTCCATGCCCTACAAAAATATGGGAAGCTTTTTCCTCTTGGCCTGGTAAAGAAACTTGTGCACACTTACACTTCCAGTTACTGATTAGAGCGATGTTATCACGGAACGACTTTCTCAGGAAACCTCACGGTGCCTGGAACTAGTTATGAATGACTGTGTTTTTTACATCTCTGATGTTCGACACTGATTACATTTGAGAATCATATCCACAGCAATCCTGACTCTGTGCATTCAAGTGCAGAGATTTCCATGCCCTCTGTCTCCTCAACTGTGTTATGAAAAGACATTGTCTCCCTATCTTTCTTCGACCATTTCGCTCTTGTCTAGACAACACGGCAGAAACACATATTCTCATAAGAGCAAAATCCTTTCTGTCCCACTTCATTGTTCAGCCACTTTCTCTAAGTCCTCCTCAGTAGGAAGAATTCTACACTGCAATAATCCCCTGCATTATGTTAGAGAACTAAATAACATCTCCAGCTTCAGAAAACAGTTAATGATATCTACTAAAGCAACAATAACGATTACCATTGTCCCTGTAGGTACTAGTTACACCCAATAATCAAATTTTCCAATCAGATCTTCCTCACTTCCAAGTATTCTTGCCTGGTGCATTCTCCTTAAATTTCCTCAGAACTCGCTATGTCAGAAAACATCTATTTTGTACACTTATAAACTCTTAATCCACACATCAAAAAACAGTTTTGAATCACCACAGTTCCCAGAACTCCTGAAGATAGACGTTGACTGTGGATATTGTATCACAGACACAGTCCCTTTGACTGTTCAGAGATGTCACTAAACCCGCCCAAAGATGTAAACAACCATGCATGAGCAGCTCCTATTAGACGGAGGGGGTTCGACAGATCATCAGTTCCAGTCAGTCCACCAGGAAGGAGGTACACGGCTCGTGTTGTCTGTAGTTCAACCATGCCTAGACGGTCAATGCGCGGTTCGATCGCGTCCGCATTGTTACTTTGTGCCAGGAAGGGCTCTCAAAAACAGAAATGTCCAGGCGTCTCGGATTGAACCAAACCGATGTTGTTCAGACATGGAGGAGATACAGAGAGAAAGTAACTGTCGATGACATGCCTCGCTCAGGGCGCCAAAGGGCTACTACTGCAGTGGATGGCTGCTACCTACGGATTATGGCTTGGAGGAACCCTGACAGCAACGCCACCATGTTGAATAATGCTTTTCGTGCAGCCACAGGATGTCGTGTTACGACTCAAACTGTACGCAATACGCTGCATGATGCGCAACTTCACTCCCGACGTCCATGGCTAGGTCCGTCTCTGCAACCACGACACCATGCAGCGCGGTACAGATGGGCCCAACAACATGCCGAATGGACCGCTCATGATTGGCATCACGTTCTCATCACCGATGAGTGTCGCATATGCCTTCAACCAGACAATCGTCGGAGACGTGTTTGGAGGCAACCCGGTCAGGCTGAACGCCTTAGACACACTGTCCAGCGAGTGCTCCAAGGCGGAGGTGCCCTGCTGTTTTGGGGTGGCGTTATGTGGGACTGACGTACTCCGCTGGTGGTCACGGAAGGCGCCGTAATGGCTGTAAGTGAATGCCATCGTCCGACCAATAGTGCAACCATATCGGCAGCATATTGGCGGGACATTCGTCTTCATGAACGACAATTCGCGCCACCATCGAGCACATCTTGTGAATGACTTCCTTCAGGATAACAACATCGCTCCGCTGGAGTGGCCTGCATGTTCTCCAGATGCCTGGGATAGATTCAAAAGGGCTGTTTATGGTCGAACATGCCTGGGATAGATTGAAAAGGTCTGTTGATGGACGACGTGACCCACCAACCACTCTGAGGCATCTGCGCTGAATCGCCGTTGAGGAGTAGCACAATCAGGACCAACAGTACCTTGTTGAACTTGTGGATGGTATGCCACGACGAATACAGGCATGCATCAGTGCAAGAAGACATGCTGCTGGGTGTTAGAGGTACCGATGTGTACAGCAATCTGGACCACCACCAGTGAAGGTCTCGCTGTATGGTGGTACAACATGCAATGTGTTTTTTCATTAGTAATAAAAAGGGCAGAAATAATATTTATGTTGATCTCTATTCCAATTTTCTGTACAGGTTCCGGAACTCTCGGAATCGATGTGACGCAAAACTTTTCATTGATTTGTTATATCTCCCACCATCATTACTGTTGTTATTGTCATTATTATTATTATATTATTATTACTGTCCTTATTTTCGCTATTAGTGGTAGCAGCAGCAGCAGTAGAAGTACTGCCAGTATTAACTTTATTAATTCATTGTCAGTAATATTTACTCTCAATTTAGCTATAGATACTGAAATCATTTTAATATAATTTTCGTATTAAAATTGTCATTTCTAAGGTAACTATGGTGTAAAAAAAGTACTTTACTTGTGAAATCCTGGTCTGATGTAAGAGACAGCCTGATTGCCTTAATCAGATCAAGTTACGAGGGTTGCCCAGAAAATAATGCACCGCATTTTTTCTTCAAGAATTCTTTATTGAAAATAATGAAAATAACACACACGAAAGAATGTTGTTTTACCTGCAGCCCCTATTTTTCCACGTCATCTATATCCCATCCCATGGCCTTCCTGAAGCGCGAAACAAGGGCGTGTATGCCCTGTCATTACCAATCCTTGTCCTGGTGGCGGAGCCAGAGCTTCACTGTATGAACCACCTCCTCATTGTCCTCAAAATATCTTCCACGAATGCGTCTGTCCTCACGAATGACATCAACTCGCTGCAACGTGTCACGTGTGACAGCCGTGGATGGTCTTCCCGATCGCTGCAAGTCATTGAGTTCCGCAGAACCGCCTTCTGATGACCTCACCGTCCGTGCCCAGTGACTAACTGTACTACTGTCGACAGCAGATGCTCCACAGACTTTGCACTAGCGTTTGTGAATATTCCCTACAGTTTCTTCTCTGCACTGAGAAATCCAATAGCGGCACACATTTTGAAACTGTCCTACAGCTACACTGTCTGTCGGTAGTGACGGAAACTTGGCATGCACACTCAGGAGACTTTAGATAATACATACGTAACGTTTCGCATGCATAGCATTTCTTTCTGCCGAGGAAAAAAATGTGGTGCATCGCTTTTTGGGCAACCCTCGTAAGTAAATAAATGAACGTTGGACTCCATCCATACCGATGATGGGCACCATGCTGGTAAAGATGTAAATATCTAGAGGAGAATAAAATGGGTTATACTCCGTCGTTGTCAGCCCCTCGATGTTTTCCATCGTGGAACTACACAGATACTCCCACTTTGTTCCTGTAAACTGCACTTCAGCACCACAGTGAACATTCACGATTGCTATTAGTAGTTCAATCTCACTATTCAGTACTATGCCCACATTCACATGTTTTCATCTGCTGGTGCTCAGTTGATAAGTAGCACTGAACAGCAGTATAATGAATCCATTTACCTACTGCTCGACATGTGATACTGGAAACTCAGCGTCTGGGAACAGTTGTGTGGCTGCTCTGATATATTAGGTAGTCTGCTGCTTTCTGCTCCAGTGGATCAGGGTGCTGTTGTCCTCAGGGAGAAATAATAAGTGAAAATTCATATACAAATCAAATAATGATAACGATAATAATAATAATAATAATAAGCAGTGAGAGAGAAGAGAGAGAAAAGGGTTAATACTTACACTCAACTGTGCGATACAGATTTTTTTATGTTGCCTGAAGGTGGCTGACCTCTGCTGATAGTTCATGATGCACCTTTCACGACAGCAGAGATCCCTAGTCCATATGATGGGTAGTAGGACTGGATATTGCGGGTGAGCGGTGGACGTAGGTGACTACAGTGCAATGGAAATTGGAGTAACGATTTTGGACTGGGAGGTGGTGGGGCAAATCATGTTTAATTGTGGCAGCCATATTGGTCACAAAATATAGCAATAAGGATGCGTGGGTGATAAATTGCAGCTGTAAGGATGTTGTTGTTATGGTCTTTGGTCCAAAGACTGGTTGGATCCAGCTTTCCATGCTACTCCACCCTTCGCGAGCCTCTTCACCTCCGAATAACTACTGCAACCTACATCTTTCTGAATCTGCTTACGGCATTCATCTTTTGGTCTGCCTCTACGATTTTTGGTCGCCACACTTCCTTCCAGTACTAAATTGGTGATCTCTTAATGTCTCAGAATGTGTCCAATCAACTGATCTTTTGTCAAGTTGTGCCATGAATTTCTTGTCTTCCCAATTCTATTCAGCACTTCCTCATTAGTTATGTGATTGACTCACCTAATATTCAGAATTCTTCTGTAACACCACATTTCGAAAACTTCTATTCTTTTTTATCTTAACTGATTATCAATAGTGTCTCAGTTTAATACATGGCTACACTCCAGACAAATACCTCCAGAAAAGGCTTCATCTACATCTACATCTATATGACTACTCTGCAATTCACATTTAAGTGCTTGGCAGAGGGTTCATCGAACCACAATCATACTATCTCTCTACCATTCCACTCCCGAACAGCGCGCCGGAAAAATGAACACCTAAACCTTTCTGTTCGAGCTCTGATTTCTCTTATTTTATTTTGATGATCATTGCTACCTATGTAGGCTGGGCTCAACAAAACATTTTCGCATTCGAAAGAGAAAGTTGGTGACTGAAATTTCGTAAATAGATCTCGCCGCGACGAAAAACGTCTTTGCTTTAATGACCTCCATCCCAATTTGCGTATCATATCTGCCACACTCTCTCCCCTATTACGTGATAATACAAAACGAGCTGCCCTTTTTTGCACCCTTTCAATGTCCTCCGTCAATCCCACCTGGTAAGGATCACACACCGCGCAGCAATATTCTAACAGAGGACGAACGAGTGTAATGTAAGCTGTCTCTTTAGTGGACTTGTTGCATCTTCTAAGTGTCCTGCCAGTGAAACGCAACCTTTGGCTCGCCTTCCCCACAATATTATCTATGTGGTCTTTCCAACTGAAGTTGTTCGTAATTTTCATACCCAGGTACTTAGTTGAATTGACAGCCTTGAGAATTGTACTATTTATCGAGTAATCGAATTCCAACAGATTTCTTTTGGAACTCATGTGGATCACCTCACACTTTTCGTTACTTAGCGTCAACTACCACCTGGCACACCATACAGCAAACTTTTCTAAATCGCTTTGCAACTGATACTTCCAGCACTTAAATCCATGTTTCATGTTAACAAACTTCTCCTCTTCAGAAATGATTTTCTTACCATTGACTATCTACATTTTAGATCCTCTAGTTGAGCTACCATCAGTTATTTTGCTGCCCAAATAGCGGAATTCATCTACTACTGTAAGTGCCTCGTTTCCCAGTCTAATTTCCTTAGCACTACCTGATGTAATTTGACGACATCCCAATAATCTTGTTTTGCTTTTGTTGGTGTTCATCTTATATCCTCCTTTCAAGACACTGTCCATTCCATTCAATTGTTCTTCCAATTCCTTTGCTGTCTCTGACAGAATTGCGCTGTCATTGGAACCGCCAAGTTTTTATTTCTTCTCTTTGAACTTTAATTTCTACTCTAAGTTTTTCTTTTCATTTCCTTTACTGCTTGTTCAATGTATATATTAAATAACATGATGGATTTCTACGACCCTGTCTCACTCGCTTTTCAAGCACTGCCTACCTTTCACGCCCCTCTCCTCTTATAACCGCCATCTGCTTTCTGTACAAGTTGTAAATTGCCTATTGCACCCTGTGTTTTACCCATGCTACCTTCAGAATTTGAATGAAAATATTTCAATTGGTTCAAATGGCTCTGAGCACTATGGGACTTAACTTCTGGGGTCATCAGTCCCCTAGAACTTAGAACTACATACCTAACTAACCTAAGGACATCACACACATCCATGCCCGAGGCAGGATTCGAACCTGCGTCCGTAGCGGTCGCGTGGTTACAGACTGTAGCGCCTAGAACCGATCGGCCACCCCGGCCGGCGAAAATATTTCACTCAACACTGTCAGAAGCTTTCTCTAAGTCTACACGTGCTATAAATGTGGTTTTCCTTTCCTTAATCAATCATCTAAGGTAAGTCGTAGGATTAGTATTGACTTGCGTGTTCCTACATTTATCTGCAATCTGAACTGATCTTCCCTGAGCTCGGCTTCTAGCAGTTCTTCCATTCTTCTGCAAAGAATTCGTGTTAGTATATGCAACCATGACTTATTAAATTGATAGTTCGCTAATGTCAGCAACTGCTTTCTTGGGAATTGGAATTGTTACATTTTCTTCAAGTCTGAGGGTATTTCGCTTGTCTTATAGATCTTGCACATCAGATGGAACAGTTTTGTCATGGCTGGCTGTCTCGAGGCTATCAATAGTTCAGACGGAATAAGATATAACCCTGGGGCCTTGTTTCGACTTAGATCTTTCAGAGCTTTGTCAAATTCTCTCGCAGTATCATGTCTCCCATCTCATCTTCATCTACGTCCACTTCCCTTTCTATAATGTTGCTTCCAAGTTAATCTCCCTTATATAGAGCCTCAATATACTTTTTCCATGTTACAGCTTTCCCTTCTTTGCTTATGACTGATTTACCATCTGAGTACTTGATATTCATACAGCTGCATCTCTTCCCCAAAGGCCTCTTTAATTTTCCTGTAGGCAGTGTCTATCTTTTCCGTAGTGAAAAATGCTTCTAACTCCTTACATTTGTCCTTTAGTCATTGCTGCTTAGGGGTTTTGTACTTCTTGACAATCTCATTTATAAACGTTTTTATTCCGTTTCGCCTGTTTCATTTGCTGCATTTTTAAATTTTCTCCTTTCATGAGTTAAGTTCAATATACCTTATGTTACTACTAGGAACTGTCTTTTTACCTTTTACATCCCCTGCTGCCTTCACTATTTCATCTCTTAAAGCTACCCCTTTGTCTTGTACTGTATTCCTTTTCCCTGTTCTAGTCAACTGTTACCAAATGCTCTTTCTGAAACTGTCTGCAGCCTCTGATTCTTTCAACTTATCCAGGTCCCATCTCCTTAATTTCCTGCCTTTATGCAATTTCATAAGTTTTGATCTACAGTTCATAACCAATAAATTTTGGTCAGAGTCCTCATCTGTCCCTGTAATTGTGTTACAATTTAAAATCTGGTCCTTAAATCTCGGTTTTACCATTATATAATCAATACGAAACCTTCTAGTGTCTGCAGGTCTCCTACATATACACAGCCTTCTTTCATTATTCCTAAACCAAGTGTTACCGACGATTAAGTTATGCCCTGTGTAAAACTCTACCAGCTGGCTTCTTCTTTCATTCTTTTCCGCCAGTCCATATTCACCTACTATTTTTCTTTCCCTTCCTTTTCCTACTACCGAATTCCAATCCCCATCACAATTAAATTTTCGTCTCCTTTATCTATCTGATAATTTCTTTTATCCCATCATACATTTCGTTAATTTCATCATCATCTCTGGAGGCAATTCGCATCCAAACTTGCACTACTGTGGAAGGTGTGGCTTCGTGTCTGTCTCAGCTACAATAATGCATTTGCTATGCTGTTTAGAGTAGCTTACCCAAAAAATATCTATTTTCTTATTAATTATTAAACCCATTTCCACATTAATCCTGTTTTATTCTGTGTTTATAACCTTGTATTCATCTGACCAGAGGTCCTGTTCATTGTGCCAATGAACTTCACTAATTCCCACTATATCTAACTTTCACTTACCCATTTCCCTTTTTAAATTTTCTAACCCACGTACCTGATTAAGAGATCTAACATTCCAAACTCCAATCTGGAGAATGCCAGTTTTGTTTCTCCTCATGATAACATCCTCCTGAGTTGTCCCTGCCTGGAGATACAAATGGGGGACTATTTTACCTCGAGAATACTTTACTCAAGAGGATATCACCATTATAAAACCATACAGTAAGAGCTACATGTCCTCATGAAAAATAACGGCTTTCTTTCACCCATGCTTTCAGCCATTCACAGTACCAGTACAGTAAAGCCGTTTCGGTTGATGTTACAATGCCACATCATTCAATCATCTAGAATGTTGCTCCTACAAATTCTGAAAAAGCTGCTGCCCTTCTTCAGGAACCACGTATTTGTCTCGCCTCTCAACAGATGCCCCTTCATTGTGGTTGTGCCTATGGTACAGCTATCTGTATCTACATCTACAATCACATCTATACTCCGCAAGCCACCCAACGGTGCGTGGCGGAGGGCACTTTACGTGCCACTGTCATTACCTCCCTTTCCTGTTCCAGTCGTGTATGGTTCACGGGAAGAACGACTGCCGGAACGCCTCCATGTGCGAATCTCTCTAATTTTAGATTTGTGATCTCCTCGGGAAGTATAAGTAGGGGGAAGCAATATATGCGATACCTCATCCAGAAACGCACCCTCTCGAAACCTGGACAGCAAGCTACACCACGATGCACAGCGCCTCTCTGGCAGAGTCTGCCACTTGAGTTTGCTAAACATCTCCGTAACGCTATCATGCTTACCATATAACCCTGTGGCGAAACGCGCCGCTCTTCTCTGGATCTTCTCTACCTCCTCCGTCAACCCGACCTGGTACGGATCCCACACTGATGAGCAGTACTCAAGTATAGGTCGAACGAGACTTTTGTAAGCCACCTCCTTTGTTGATGGACTACATTTTCTAAGGACTCTCCCAATGAATCTCAACCTGGCTCCCGCCTTACCAGCAATTCATTTTATGTGATCATTCCACTTCATATCGTTCCGTACGCATACTCCCAGATATTTTACAGAAGTAGCTGCTACCAGTGTTTGTTCCGCTATCATATAGTCATACAGTAAAGGATCCTTCTTTCTATGTATTTGCAATACATTACATTTGTCTGTATTAAGGGTTAGTTGCCACTCCCTGCACCAAGTGCCTATCCGCTGCAGATCTTCCTGCATTTGTCTGCAATTTTCTAATGCTGCAACCTCTCTGTATACTACAGCATCATCCGCGAAAAGCCGCATGGAACTTCCGACACTATCTACTAGGTCATTTATATATATTGTGAAAATCAATGGTCCCATAACACTCCCCTGTGGCACACCAGAGGTTACTTTAACGTCTGTAGACGTCTCTCCATTGATAACAACATGCTGTGTTCTGTTTGCTAAAACCTCTTCAATCCAGCCACATAGCTGGTCTGATATTCCGTAGGCTCTTACTTTGTTTATCAGGCGACAGTGCGAAACTGTATCGAACGCCTTCCGGAAGTCAAGGAAAATGGCATCTACCTGGGAGCCTGCATCTAATATTTTCTGGGTCTCATGGACAAATAAAGCGAGTTGGGTCTCTCACGATCGCTGTTTCCGGAATCCATATTAATTCCTACAGAGTAGATTCTGGGTTTCCAGAAATGACATGATACGCGAACCAAAAACATGTTGTAAAATTCTACAACAGATCGATGTCAGAGATATAGGCCTATAGTTTTGCGCATCTGCTCGACGACCCTTCTTGAAAACTGGAACTACCTGTGCTCTTTTCCAATCATTTGGAACCTTCCGTTCTTCTAGTGACTTGCAGTACACGGCTGTTAGAAGAGGGGCATGTTCTTTCGCGTACTCTGTGTAGAATCGAATTGGTATCCCGTCAGATCCAGTGGACTTCCCTCTGTTGAGTGATTCCAGTTGCTTTTCTATTCCTTGGACACTTATTTCGATATCAGCAATTTTTTCGTTCGTGCGAAGATTTAGAGAAGGAACTGCAGTGTGGTCTTCCTCTGTGAAACAGCTTTGGAGAAAGGTGTTTAGTATTTTAACTTTACGCGTGTCATCCTCTGTTTCAATGCCATTATCATCCCAGAGTGTCTGGATATGCTGTTTCGATCCACTTACTGATTTAACGTAAGACCAGAACTTCCTAGGATTTTCTGTCAAGTCGGTACATAGAATTTTACTTTCGAATTCACTGAACGCTTCACGCATAGCCCTCCTTACGCTAACTTTGACATTGTTTAGCTTCTGTTTATCTGAGAGGTTTTGGCTGCGTTTAAATTTGCAGTGAAGGTCTCTTTGCTTTCGCAGTAGTTTCCTAACTTTGTTGTTGAACCACGGTGGGTTTACCCATCCGTCATAGTTTTACTCGGCACGTACCTGTCTAAAACGCATTTTACGATTGCCTTGAACTTTTTCAATAAACACCCAACATTGTCAGTGTCGGAACAGAAATTTTCGTTTTTATCTGTTAGATAGTCTGAAAACTGCCTCCTATTACTCTTGCTAAACAGATTAACATTCCTCTCTTTCTTTATATTCCTGTTTACTTCCATATTCAGGGATGTTGCAACGGCCTTATGATCACTGATTCCCTGTTCTGCGCTTACAGAGTCGAAAATTTCGGGCCTGTTTGTTATCAATAGGTCCAAGATATTATCTCCAAGAGTCGGTTCTCTGTTTAATTGGCTCTGAGCACTATGCGACTTAACTTCCGAGGTCATCAGTCGCCTAGAACTTAGAACTAATTAAACCTAACTAACGTAAGGACATCACACACATCCATGCCCGAGGCAGGATTCGAACCTGCGACCGTAGCGGTCGCTCGGTTCCAGACTGTAGCACCTAGAACCGCACGGCCACTCCGGCCGGCCTCTCTGTTTAATTGCTCGAAGTAATTTTCGGGTAGTGTACTCAGTATAATGTCACTCGATGCTCTGTCCCTACAACCCGTCCTAAACATCTTAGTGTCCCAGTCTATATCTGGTGAACTGAAATCTGCACGTAAGACTATAACATGATGAGGAAATTTATGTGAAAAGTATTCCAGATTTTCTCTCAGTTGTTCTGCCACTAATGCTGCTGAGTCGGGAGGCTCTGTACCACAGGTCCGCAGTCAGTCATGTCGACGATGCTGCAGATGGTGAGCTCTGCTTTCACCACGCTAGTGAGACTGGCAGTCTTCACCAAATCAGATAGCCGCCGGAAGCCAGAGAGGGTTGTTCCACAAATCATGAATACGACACTTCGTAATGATGTGGAACGTGTCAGGTTAATAAAAGATGTCTGTACAAGATATTACATTACACAAAATATTGCATGACACTAATTTTTAAGTTGTTGTTTTTTTCCCTTAATTTATATCTAAAAATTCAGCCCTTGAGTAGAAGGAGTTCTCATCTAGAAATTCTTTTAATTTATTTTCAAATGTTAGCTGGCTATCTGTCAGGCTTTTGATGCTGTTTGGTAGGTGACCAAAGACTTTTGTGGCAGCATAATTTACCCCTTTCTGTGCCAAAGTCAGATTTAACCTTGCATAGTCAAGATCATCCTTTCTCCTGGTGTTATAGCTATGCACACTGCTATTACTTTTGAACTGGGTTGGATTGCTAACAACAAATTTCATAAGTGATTATATATACTGTGAGGTTACTGTGAGGATCCCTAGATCCTTAAATAGATGTCTGCAAGATGACCGTGGGTGGGCTCCAGCAATTATTCTGATTACACGTTTTTGAGCAATGAATACTTTTCTACTCAATGATGAACTACCCCAGAATATGATGCCATACGAAAGCAGTGAATGAAAGTAGGCATAGTAAGCTAATCTACTGAGATTCTTATCACCAAAATTTGCAATAACCCTAATGGCATACGTAGCTGAACTCAGACGTTTCAGAAGACCATCAATGTGTTGGTTCCAGTTTAGCCTCTCATCAATGGATACACCTAAAAATTTTGAAAATTGTACCTTAGCTACAGACTTCTGTTCAAAGTCTATATTTATTACTGGAGTTGTGCCATTTACTGTATGGAACTGTATATACTGTGTTTTATCAAAATTTAAAGAGAGTCCATTTGCTGAGAGCCACTTAATAATTTTGTGAAAAACATCATTTACAATTATATCACTTAGTTCTTGGTTTTTGGATGTTATTACTATACTTGTATCATCAGCAAAAAGAACTAACTTTGCATCTTCATCAATGTGGAATGGTAAGTCATTAATGTATATCAAGAACAGTAACGGACCTAAGACCGAACCCTGTGGGACCCCGTACTTGATAGCCCCCCAGTTTCAGGAATCCACTGTTGTTTTAACATTACATGAACCACTTACTTCAACTTTCTGCATTCTTCCAGTTAAGTATGAATTAAACCATTTGTGCACTGCCCCCCTCAAACCATAATGATTTAGCTTATCTAAAAGAATTACATGATTTACACAATCAATGGCTTTTGAGATATCACAAAAAATACCAATGGGTGATGTCCGGTTATTCAGAGCATTTAATATTTGATCAGTGAAAGCGTATATAGCATTTTCTGTTGAAAAGCCTTTCTGAAAACCAAACTGACATTTTGTTAGCACTTTATTTTTACAAATATGGGAGGCTACTCTTGAATACATTACTTTCTCAAAAATTTTTGATAGAGCTGTCAGAAGAGAGATTGGGGCGGTAGTTGTTCACATCCGACGTAACCCCCTTTTTATGCAATGGTTTTACAATGGCATATTTCAGTCTATTAGGGAAAACACTCTGCTCCAAAGAGCTATTACATACGTGGCTGAGAATCCTACTTATCTATGGGGAACAAGCTTTAAGTACCTTGCTGGAAATGCCATCAATTCCGTAAGAGCTTTTACTTTTCAGTGAGTTTATTACTTTACTGGTTTCAGAGGGAGAGGTTGGTGGAATTACGGGTGTTTCAAACTGCACAGGTATGGCCTTTTCCATTAGTAGCCTTGCCTCTTCTAGTGAAGATCTAGATCCTATTTTCTCCAAAAAATTTAAAAAATGATTATTGAAAATATTTTCAATTTCTGATTATTTGTTGGTACACTTGTCATTCAGTTTTAGGGGACTAAAGTCTTCCTGTGCTCTTAGTTGCCCTGTTCCCTGTTTCCTCCGATCCATAGCGACACACATCATTGGTGCCGACATGAGCGACCACCTGCAGATGGGTGCACCCTGTACCCTTCGTGGCATCCGAAAGAACCCCTTTCCACATCTGGAATGACTCCCCCCGGAATGCACACGGGGTGCACATTGGTTTTCTTCCTCTACCTAGCAGCCATATCCCTAAGGGGCTCCATTACGCGCCTGACATTGGAGCTCCCAACTACCAGTAAACCCACCCTCTGCGACTGCCCGGATCTTGCAGACTGAGGGGCAACCTCTGGAACAGGACAAGCAGCCATGTCCAGCCAAAGATCAGTATCAGCCGGAGACAGAGCCTGAAACCGATTCATAAGGCAAACTGGAGAGTCTTTCTGTTCAGCCCTTTGGAATGTCTTTCGCCCCTGCCACACCTCAAGACGACCTCCCACTCTACCACGAGTGAGGAGTCAGCCTCAATGTGGGCAGTATCCCGGGCAGCCACAGCTGTAGTTCTGATCGGGGGATGCGTGGGACGAGCTGGCCGTCCCCGACAAACCCCCGTCGAGACCCCCACAGTGATGCCCATTGGCAACAGCCTCAAGCTGTGTGACCGAAGCCAGCACTGCCTGAAGCTGGGAGCAAAGGGATGCCAACTCAGCCCGCATCCGAACACAGCAGTCGCAGTCCCTATCCATGCTAAATACTGCTGTGCAAAGAACGTCTGAACTACTCTACAGAGAGAACAAACAATTGGACACAAAATTTAAATGGTTATTAAAACACAAGACTGCCTAGTAAATGCAGTAATGCTGCTACTTGCTCACTGCTGACACACTGCTTGGCGGCAGAAGGCTAACTGTACTGTCAGTAACGTACAAAGGCTATTTGAAAGAAATAAACAAACGACAGACAACTATGCGACTTTGCATGTCACAGATATTAAAATTCAAATCTGCCCCTGATAATTACGAAACTACACAATGATTCGACGGATTTAAATAACTGAGGCAGAAAATCCACCCTACCAATGGCAACGTCCATGGTTCATGCGACGGGAAGGGGGGGGCGGTGTAAAGATAGGGGAGAAGGAGAGGAGCTTGGGAGAGAGTGGAGGGAAGCCAGCTGACCTTAAAAGTGACAGAGGTGACAGGTGAGAGAGGGGGAGCATAAATCATTGGCCTGCAATTCCCTCTGTCCCATTACTTGGGTTGATTTGTATATCCAAGATAGCCTCAAAAATAGGAAACTCTGCTCTTGTAACAGCCAACAACTGATAACTTGTGATGTGTTCAACATGCACCTGGAAGTCTTTGCAGTATATCAGTAGAACAGTGTATTGATTGTGTATCAGTAGGTGATTGTCTACATGATATATGTAAATAGTGTTTATCTCTTCTCGATTTCTGGGATTAACGACAACAATTTATGAGCAGAGGTTGTTTTTCTAGCAAAAGCAAACGTTCCTCGTTTGTAGCGTTACCTGAAGACCTTGAAAAGCACTTAGCATAATCAGCTACTGACCTTATCAAACCCAATACTCTGGGACTGCAGCGAGCATACACGGATCCAGTGATACTGAAATGCAGTGGCCAGTTGGGTAGTTACCATTAGGGTATATTAGACTGATTCCTTCAGGACCCTCTGATTCTGAAATTCATTAAGAACTGTGGCGTCATTAGGTCACATCGACCACACAAATTACGATCTTTGGAACATTAACTGCTCCGACGAGGAGCCATGTTTAATTCGGTCTGCTTTTGTACTTCATGCAGTGTTCATGTGTATCAGTCTTTATGGTAAAATATATGTGTATATAGAAAACTTGGGAACTGTTTATTACGTATATTACGATCCATATGCAGAATACTATATTGGTGACCCCGGACAAAAAGTTCTACCTCTTCTGCGACTTCCGCGCCGGTCGTATGGATCAACAGGTTTCACACGTACTACGCCACGGCTACATCACCTACCATTCTTTACGAAAATTTGGAGGCCCCGCTCTTACAACCAGGCCAACACAACCCTCCGCCGTCGGTTATTTCGCAGCTAACGGACAATGATCTACAATCTTCGACGAGGATAACCTCTACTTTAGCAACTCCACAACGACCGAGTGTTACGCAGTTACCACAAACAATGGACTCAGGTTTTGTTTCGCCGGATTACACACAGCAACAAGTGAAAAGTAAAGTGGACGATCTACTAAATAGTGTGACGATCAATCGCTCCTACGAAGTTCAAAGGGACCGAAATTCGCACACATGCTTTGATCCTCTACACGCCACTTCGTCTGTTACAGTAGTGCCGTGTGCAACGCCGCCATTTGAGGAAAATGCACACTCGGTCAACTATTACCAAGCTTCACCAGCCTCGCCTTCATCACAAATCAGTAACAGACAATTTTATGCCTCCAGTTCGCCAGAACAAACCACCGGATCGCCGGCCCAGTTTCGGGACCTCGTTGGTACGAGTGCACTCAACATAGCCTCTTCACCCAGTAACGTTGTACTACGACAGTGTGACCGCCAACAGGTTTCACCAGTGTTTTATGGTCCTACCACGATGGGTGCTTGGCCAGTGTGTGCGGAAAACGTCCGCTGTTGCCACTTTAGGCTCCAGGCCACCCCCCCCTTACCCCCCCATGGGGTCTGCCGCGCCAGCCTTCCACGTCATTTGCAAGTTGGGCAATGTCAGTGCTATTCTTGCAATTTCCTGTGCAGTTTAGGGGCCCTCATTACACGCTGCTCGCCCGTTCACTTCCACGGTACCAACTGCGCTTGCCGGGTCGTGTTTTCGGGCATTTTCAGACATTACAATCAGCAGTTGTTCTGAATGTGTGTGCTAGTAACATTTCCGCTTTGCTAATGACGGATCCCAGTATGAACTCTTGCGCAGTGGGACCTCAGGCCTTCTGAGATATGCCGAAGCCACCTTCGTCACCACCTCCAGGCCGCCTATCCGAGCTACCTCCCCTATAGGAGAACAATCCAGTTCATGGTTTGCACTAGTGGAGCACCTCTTCGAGCTGCATCAAGTGACTGATGACAACTCCAAGTTCCTATGTTTGGTCACACACATTCACGACCATACGGATTTAATTTGAGATCTCCTACTTTCGCCTCCACCGCCATCGAAGGACGAGTTCGCCAAGAAAACGACACTGGACCGACTTGCCTGCTCGCCACAGGAATTGATAATCAAGATTCTGTACGAGGAGCACCTAGGGAACTGCACTCCGTCACAACTTTGACGCCACCTCAGATTACACGTGAGTGAACACGCAATGCCAGACGTCACACTGTGGGCGGTACGGTCTGCCAAGTTACCTACTGACCTACAAATACACCTCTTTCAAGTCTATCGGTTCTCACCTACGCATTGCAGATCACCTGTATGCGCTCCTGCGCCAGAAACACCCAGCTCATCCACCATCGCTGTGTGACACTACACCTGCTGTTTAGCGGCCGTCTGCAGGCAGGGGCAGGGCCAGTTCCACTTCCACGCGTTCTACGCCACCAGGCAGTACTCGTTTGCTCTCTCTTCTTTCCGAGCACTCAGGAATCGCCCACGCTCCGTATGTCCCAGTTTACGTCCCAGAGCAGATCAATGAGGACAAGCCTCCCCCGCCATCACAGTCACCGCCACTGCCACATCCAGCTCATCCACACTGTTGGTACCACAATAGGTGCTGAGGCCAAGAAGTGCAGGTTACCTTGCGATCACCCAAACACTGACCGCAGGAACTAAGTGCCGCTGAGTCCTGCAGGGAACTTCATAGACGTCCCCTAACATTGCACTCCATCCACTCTTCCCCTCGCCCGAGCAGTCATTTGTACGTGACAGACATTTCATCACAGTTTGTCTGCCTAATTGACACTGGCGCTGACGTGGCTATCATACCACAATCGTTGGCTCCTGCCGACTTTTCGCCGACGAAGCCTCTCCTACGAGCTGTCAACGCATCAACATTACAAACTGTCGGTTCTGTGAAAGTGATGGTGCACCTATCCCCTTCTCTGCTTTTCCCGTGGACCTTCTACGTCGCCGACATGGATAAACCAATTCTCTTTATGGACTTTTTGTCCCATTACAAGCTCTCCCTGAACATAATCCAGTGTTCAGTGTTACACCACCCATCTAACACTCAGATACCGTGCTCTGACACCCATTGTCCTCCCTCCGTTTCCGCTGCAACATAGAATTTAGTTCGCGAGTGTTCCACCCTCGTGGGCATGCTTGTGACCTGTGTCACTAACTTACTATCAGAATACGACTCAGTGGTGCACCTCCGCCAGGAGAACGACGAGCTGAAACATTGCTCACACTTACAATGAGCTCGCTGCGGCCCACAACTCACTGTTGAAACTGCAATCTGCAGTTTCTTCCCTGGATCGAGCTTCATCATCAAGCATCAGTTTGAACACTCGTCAGGTTAGTTCAAAAACATTCACTGCATGTGACGATTCGCGTTCAGTGACCTCTGCACTGTCCAAGTGCCCACTACGCGCAGTGCCTCATCTTTCAAACAGTGTCTCTAATAACAGTCGCTCACGCAGCACGACCACGCCCACTACGCACGCAGCTGCCCTGCTTGTTGATAAACATTCCCCCTCTCCCGCGCGCCAGCTGAGAAACTCGGTGGCCATCGCTATCCCTCGCGCGACGCCAGCGCCTCTCTCGCCCGCACCGGTTGCCCAAGGCAAAGTTTAAAACAGACAGTCGCTGTGCTCCCCACTCCGATCCGCGCTGCCCGCGCAGCCGACCTCTACAAACAAGCAAGCTCACGCTGGCTCGCGTAAGAGGCATGTGATTTTCGTGCTGCCTTTTCCCACTCCCGCTGATGGCTACGCCTCATTGTGCCGCACTCATCTCAAAACTCCATGGCAGAACGTTACTCAGCCTCGTGAGCACTTCCCAGTCTCTTCTGTCACTGACAGAACGACACACAAGATAATTACTACTGCCGACCTTCCTGTTAGACACAAGGTTCGACGCCTCAACCCCATTAAGTTGCCCGCGGCGCAGCAGCAAATTAACGAACTTCTGGAGGCAGGCATCCTACAGGCATCAGACAGCAATTGGTCTTCACCAATTCACCTCATCTCCAAATACGACGGTTCTTTTCGAATGTGTGGTGATTACAGACCTTTAAATGCTCGCACTCTCATGGACAAGTACCCCATGCCAAACATAAACGATTTCACTCGTATGTTATCGTTCGCCACAATCTTCAGTGTGATTGACTGCAAACGTGCTTATCACCAGATTCCTGTAGTGCCGGAAGACATTCCAAAGACTGTGATCATCATGCCGCTCGGTTTCTTCCAATGCAACTTCATGCCATTTGGTTTAAAGAATGCGGCACAAACATGGCAACGTTTCATCGAATCAATCTCACGACAATTCGAGTTCTGCTTCACATACCTGGATGACGGACTCATTTTCAGCAAATCGACTGAAGACCACGAAGATCATTTATCCCAAGTCCTCCAGACTCTTGCATCCAACGGTGTTGAGGTCAACAAAGACAAATTCCAATTGTGTCAGTCTGTCAGTCTTTTGTGACATTTCTGGGTTACACTGTCTCTGCATACGCAATACAGCCTCCCAAATCCCATGTGCAGCGTATCACGTCATTGCCACCCCCAACTACGTAGAAAGAACTCAGACATTTCCTAGGTACTATAAATTACTACTGTTGCCATCTACTTTCTGCTGCGACCGTGCAATCCCCGCTGACGGACTCGCTCTGCGGGCGTTAAACTAGTCTGTTGGACTGAACCCATGCTAGAGCCTTTCAGGGCTCTTAAAACAGCTTTAGCACATTCAGTCGTACTCGCCCACCCTGATCCGTCTGCCGATTTGTTCATCACTAGGGACGTCAGCGAGATCGCGGTCTGGGGGCAGTATTACAACAGAGCAAAGGCGACACAGTTTCACCACTTCATTTCTTCTTCAAAAAACCGTCTACAGTGCAGAAGAAATATTCCACTTTTGATAGAGAGCTTCTCGCTGTATACCACGCTGTCAAACATTTCCGCACTGACATCGAGGGCCATCCTTTCTTCATTCTTACTGATCACAAACCGCTGGCAGATGCCTTCTGCAACCCACCACAGGATCCCCCCGCTCCCCCCCACCCGCCCCACCCACGACTACAGACGTATGCTACAACAAAGGCATGGAGAACATCGCCACTGATTTTCTCTCGCGGATCGATGCCGTTTCAAGTATCGTCGATTTTTCCGACCTCAGCACTCTACAGGCTTTGGACGAGGACACTTAGGGTCTGCTCACGGACCTGCAGTCTTCGCTCGTGTTTACCAAGGCTAAGTTCCCTGGCATTTCGGACGAAGTGTGGTGCGACTCTTCTATGGGCATTCTGCGGCCTTTGCTCCCGCCCACGCTGCGCTGACAGGTTTTCGATACCTCGCATAATCTCTCCCACCCCAGCATCCGAGCCACCACTCGCTCATCACCAAGCGTTTTATGTGGAAAGATGTGAAACGGGACTGTCAAACGGGCATGCAGCTGCATTTCCTGTCAACGAAACAAAATAGGACGTCACACCTCTCCACCACTCGGCAAGTTTGACATCCCTAAGGGACATTTCCGTCATGTACATATCGACCTTATCGGTCTCCTGCCTCCGTCGGAGGGCCACAGGTATATCCTCTCCAAAATATACCGAATGTCTCGTTGGGTGGAAGCCGTCCCCTTATCCAAAATCACAGCAGAAACTGTGGAAAAAAGATTCGTTTCTTCTTGGTTCACTATGTTCGGCTGCCCGTCCACCGTCACAACCACCCAGGGTCGACAGTTCGAATCTGCACTTTTTTCGATTCTCTGTAATCTTTGTGGTATTAAAAAGATCCATGGGACAGCCTACCCCCCCCCCCCCCCTCCCCTGCCCCAAAGCAACGGGTTGGTGGAACGATGGCACCACACCCTTAAAACTGCAGTCAGGTGCCACGACTATCTCTGGTCTGAGGCACTTCCTTGGGTGTTGCTGGACCTATGTTCTACATTGAAACCAGATTTACCTGGGACGATTTACGAATTCGTTCTCGGCGAAAACTCGGTTTTACCTGTGAAACTAATTCTCCCCCAAGATCCCAGGGATTCCCCCTCCTTCCCAAACTTTATCAGAAGGATGCGTGAACACTTTAGAAACACCTGGCTATTCCCACCTGTCAGCCATTTTCCACCTGACATGTACGTGCCGACCGCACTCAGCACTTTCTCACACTTCATGCTCAGAGACGACTGTGTCAGACAACCCTTACAACCCTCTTACCTCGGCCCCTTCGAAGTACTCCGGAGGGGCGAGACGACGTTCGACATTATGATAAAAGATCGCCAGAAAACCATTTCTCTACACAGGCCCAAGGCTTCCTTTGTAGACTCCGACACCCCTCTGCCGTCCCAGTCGGACTACCCGAGCACACGCTCTTTTGACAAACCCGCTAACGAGTCCGTTCAACCTACGGCTGGGTTTTCTCCGTCCAACGAGTCACCACTGCAGTTTGCGGTTTCCTCAGGCATGTCATCATCATCCCCATTCACAGGTTCTGAAGACATTTCAGGCACTAGAGACGCGGACGCCCCATCCTTCGTTTTGCGCTGCAAGGTACCATCTGACCGCGTCGACGACGTGTCGATTACGGTGGTAGGTAATCATGTGCTTGTACTGCTCACCGACAGCACACACCTGACCCTCACCGCGGAACTCAATGTCAAGATAGTGCGCAGCTTGTCCCTCCCTCAAGAGTGCGACCCATCATGTGTTCGAGCTTTCATTTCTTCGGACGGCTCAGTATGCATTCGGGGAAGGCACGCTCATACACCACCTCCTCTTCCATACCGTTACTCCCGTTACTCCAGTGTTGGCCGACGCATCATTACCCCCCGCTGGTTTTCAGATTACGAGTTTTACCGACGGCCGCCCGCCGCACCTTTGCACGCCGACCCAACGGAGATGGAGCTTCTGGTCGTGCGCCTACCGCCTACCACTCACGCCGATGCTGACACCCACACGACCCCCCCCTCAGGTCTCATAAACCGTACTCCGTACTGCGGGGGGGGGGGGGGGGCTGTGTTGCGTCAATAGTGTAACACCCCACCTGTCACTTAGCAAGTTTTGGCGTGTGTTCACCCCAACTAATTGACTAACAGATCAACAGTGAGTGCAAAACTGCCGCAATATCAGATAACGCAAAAAGGTAATATGGCCCTGTGACTCCCGATTGAACTGCGGTGGCAGTGATGACATTAATTTATTCAGAATTGATCACTTTTAATTAAAAAGAGGTGCACATTGATGTTATATTCCGCTATTGAATACCAGATGCAAATGCTGAACATAAAATTAATTGAGAAAGTGACTTGGGATTTCAACTACTTGATTGAAAACAGATGCAGTCGATTAGCACAAATTTATTTTAACTCCCGACCTTCGATCATCACTTTACAAGACTCTCCTATCAGGCAGTGGTAATAAATTGCGTTTGCATGGAGTAAAGCGCGATAACTCAAAAGTAATTCCTATCGACTGACCCAGGCGTAATGCGAAGTGCGAGAAGAATTCTACAATACACGGCCCATGAAACCCTCGCTGAAACTTTGACAATGTGATCCAACAAATTAATCAGTGGCCGGAGCGGGTGCAATATCACCGAATACAGCGTGGCGGAGCGGCGTCATTGTGTGGGCGTCGGCCGACCTCGTGGTGCTGCAAGGCTGCGCTCGTCAATTCACTCCTAGCTATCTTGCTCAGTACATAGCTGAACCAGATCCTTCTATCTCCAAGCTCAATCTTTCCATTTGCTAAGTCCTAAACTGCAGGGATGCTCACTCTTTCTCAGGCAAGCTGAGTAAAGAATGCCACGTCCGCACTCTAGGCAAGCTGGGAACGGAAGACCTCTACTGAGAATTCTGCCAGTCTGCTCTTTGCCTCGGTTTCCCCTCCAGCAAAATCACTTACACGAATTGCAGCGCAAGTCGCCGACCAATGCCTGCTCTGGGAAGTGAACAAATTCCCTCAAAATTTCCCTTCCTCTCAACTTCTTCTATTTAGCTCCCCCCAGGCCACCCATCAACGTTAGTGTATGCACAAACTCCAATTTTTCCGGAATTCTGACTGCCAGGGGAGTACTTCAAATTCCTTGGTCCTACATTCCCATCGGAGGCGGGCGTATTTCATGCTGTCGCTCTTCACCTGATTTACTTCAGGCTCTGCGGACCGTGAATTCAGCGTGAAGTTGCTATAGTCACGAACACGCATATTTTCACCTCTGTTAACCACTCCACTGTAGCTTTGCGCAGCTTTCTCGCATGTTTCACAGTAAACGGGACGACAGACATTTATCAACAGGCGTGCAAGTTCTCCATCTGTTTCCTGGTACACCTGCATGGAGTCGGGGTCAACCACCCACTCACTGTCACTCATCTTAAGGCGACTGGAGGCCTCGCCACCTCACCGCTTTCTCAGAGCATAAGCTGCCCTAAGCTGCCTATTGTTGCTTCCATTTGCCGTTCCCCAGCCGGCCACGGTCGACTATAATGCTTCCCTGGGGTAAACTAGAGTCCAGTAAATCGACTCGTTTCCACAAAGTTTTTGGGCGCTAATGACCTCAGCAGTTGAGCGCCCTTAAACCCTACCAAAAAAAAAAAAAAAAACACAAAGTTTTCATGTCGTGTGAATTACTTTAAAACCATCACCCGACATTAATTATTCAAATACGTCCATACTATACCCTCTACAAGATGCATTGTGCCTTGTCAGTCATTTTTTGTTCAGCCCTACTGTTCGTTCAACGTGAGTTAGGTTTCTTTAATGACTTCTTGTAAGTGGCATAGTTCTTGCCATCTTACAATAGGTCGCATCGACCACACAAATTACAATCTTTGGAGCATTAACTGCTGTGACAAGCCGCCATGTTTAATTCAGTCTGCCTTTGTACTTCGTGCAGTGTTCATGTGTATGTGTATATAGAAAATTTGGGAACTGTTTATTACGTATATTATGATCCATATCCAGAATCCCATAGAACTATAACTGTGAGAAAGTAGAATATTCATGCCATTCTAATAGATTTTAATACTTAATACATCACAGTTACACATGAACAGTTAACTAAAATACACATTTTTCAGAGCAGGACATTTGGCAAACGTATTCGACAAAGCATTGACTATGAAAGCTCCTGCACGTGATGGGTGGAGATTTACAGGCACAAAAAGATGTGGAAATTGCAGCAGTCACCATGAGGTGACACTGATAGAAGAGAATGTTGCTACTTCTACTTCATACAATCCGTTACTTAGTGTATTTACCAATAAATCAGACGTACAACATCTTTTCTGCAATGAGATGACATAATCAAACACTGATCGCTTTCTCTCACAAGCACATTCACTTCCTTGTGAGTAGGGTTGTAAATCACCCAGGTTAACTGGATTCCACCTGGTTTCTAGCGGTCTCTTTCAAGCCCCGGCTGACAATCTATAAAACAGTAAAAAAAACTATTTTTGAACTTTCACGTCAAGTTGTTGCTCTGCGATATCAATAAAAGCAGGTTGGCAACACTTTAAGCGATCGTCGACTGCTGTGGCACGGCGATTTGGTCTTCAGCTTCGTTCCTCTAATAGTGTCGTACAGCGCATCGAGACCTCTGCAGTCGTGGGTCTTCATTAATGTTAGCTATTGAGATTATAGAGAACGTTTTGTATATACATTAAGAAAACTGTAAATGCATATTTAAACTACAAAAATCTCACATGTTTTCAGTATTACAATAACATCAAATCCATGAACGAGTTACGGTATGTAAGAAGATTCGAGGAAGTGAGAGATACTCTTTTGAAAAAAAGTAACTCAATTTGATGCACGTAATTATTGCTTGTCATTCCCCCCCCTCCGTTTTCTTTATTTGGAAATATGGTAACCCTACTTGTGAGAGACCTTGCTGATTGAGATATAATGCCCACATCAATTAGTGGGTTTACGTTACTTATCACTCACAGTTTTATACTCTGATGGGTGTGGAAAGTGTTACATCATGAAATCCCAACATGATATTTGTTAAATTTTTTAGAGATGTTATTCCCATAAATGGCATTACATTATTAAAATTTCAGTCCGTTTAGAACTAATGACTGTTATCGAAATAAATATGGAATATTGTAACATTGAAGTAAACACGCTCTGAATGTCACGCCGTGGAATATATTTCATGCCTGAAACACATGGGGTGTTGGTTCATGAAGATTATATCTTCCCATCACATTCCAGGTATGCTCTATGGGCGATTGACAAAACGATCCATATTTTCCTCAAGGAGTTTGTGGCGTGAACAACAGGGCAGTGGTCGTGAACGATATGACAACATTCATCACCATCTACATGCTCGGCAAGTTACCATACGGTGTGTAGCGGAGGGTACCTTGTACCACTACCTGTCCTGCGCTACACAAATGGAGCAAGGGAAAAACGACTCTCTGCACGCCTCTGTGCAATCTCTAACTTCTCCTATCTCGTCTTCACAGTATGTATGTTGACAACAGTAGAATCACACTGCAAATGCCGGTTCTCTAAATTTTCTCAATAGTGTTTAGCAAAATGACTGTCGCCTTCTCTCCAGCAATTCCCATTCGAGTTCACAAATCATCTATGTGATAGTTGAGTGTTGATTAAATCTACTGGTAACAAATCTAACAGTATGTCCGTCAATTGCTTCGATGTTTCTCTTTTATCCGACCTGGGGGGGGGGGGGGGGGGGGGATCCGAAACACTAGTGCAGTGCTCAAGAATGGCTTACGCTAATGTTTTACACGTTATTTTATTTATAAATGAGATACACTTTTCTAGAATCCTCCCAATAGATGGAAGTCAACCATTCGCCTTAAGTGCTCTTTCTATGTTGTATCACTTTGCAACAATACACCTAGATATTAAATGAACATGACTGAGTCAAGCAGCTCACCACTAATACTGTATTTGAATATCACAGGACTGATTTTCCTGTTCATCTGCATTTACTTACATTTTTATATACTTAGAGCAAGCTCTAATTCATCACACAAAATAGAAATTCAGTCTTGCCACACACTGGTGAGCATCCAGTAACAACTCAAAAAGTACCAGTTCACTCCGGTTGCCATATCCAATAAATGATCTTCCACCAGGCTGTCTGTGGACATGTTGACGTCGATATGAACACTACAAACAGAAGTGGGCCTCAATGCTGAACACCATGTAAGTTAATTAAGAACGCGAAAAAGTATCTGGTATACTGTCATTCATTTATTAATACCGATCACTGCACAGACTACACTTCCTTTCCTCATGACCCACGCAATGGACCTTGCTAAGTTGGGGAGACTTACATGCCTCAAGGATACAGATAGTCGTACTGTAAGTGCAACCACAGTGGAGGGGTATATGTGGAGAGACCAGACTCACCTGTGGTTCCTGAAAAGAGGCAGCAGCGTTTTCGGTAGTTGCAGGGGCTGGATGACTGACTGATCTGGCCGTGTAACATTGCCCAACATGGCCTTGCTGTGCTCGTACAGCAAACGCCTGAAAATAAGGGGAAACGATACCAAAGATATTTTTCTTGAGGGAATGCAGCTCTATTTTATGGCTTATTGATGATGGCATCATCTCAGGTAAAATGTTCTGGACATAAAATAGTCGCCCATTCAGGTATTTCTGTGCAGGTACTACTCAGAAGGATGTTACCATCAGTTAAACAAAACTAGCCTTATAGGGATCAGAGCATGGAATGATAGATCCCTTATTCAGGTAGTTAGGTTAAAGAATTTAAAAAGGGGAAATGGAAAGACTGAAGTTAGATATAGCTTGAGTTAGTGATGTGCAGTGGCGGGAAGAACAGTGTGTTTTGTAAGGTTAGTATTGAGATATCAATACGAAATCACACAGGTGTAGTGCAAGAGTAGGACAAATAATGAATAAGAAAACAGAAATCTGGGTTAGCTGTTATGAACTGCATAGTAAATGCATGAATTTTTAAATTTTACTTTTCTCTCTTATAGTTTGTCTGTTTGTACCAATACATGTCTACCAATTGCTGTGCTATCTTTCAGAAATAACTGTTAGAAGTACCTGTCAACTACTTGTAGTCAGTTAGTTGACTATTATTTTCCAATGATTATTTTTTACTGTGGTTAACTGACCTTGCACCCAGTTTCCTCTTTTGAAAACTTGCTATTTCTGAAATTACATACTAGATTGTCACTTGCTAGTGCGTTTGCTTATGTCCTTTTAACCTAGGTAACAGGTGATAGCTAGTGGGCGCCAAGTCAGGACTATAGGATGGGTGGGTGATTATGTTCCACTGAAACTGTTGTAGGAGAGCAACGGTTTGCCGAGCGATGTGTGGGCGAGCGTTGTCACGGAGAATGTGTACACCCTTGCTCAACATTCCTCTTCTCCGGTTCTGAATTGCCCTGTTTGAGTTTTTTCAGAGTCTCCCAGTACCTGTCAACGTTAATTGTGGTCCCAACGATTCAGCTCTGACGACAAGCTGAAAGAAGAGGTTCATAACTTTCTGAACAGCATGGCGGCAAGCTGGTATGACATGGGCATACAAACACTGGCACAGCGTCTACAAAAATGCTTCGACATAAATGGTGATTATGTTGAAAAATAGCTAAATGTTCAAGCTGTAAACTGATGTAAACCATTGTAGAAATAAACAGGTCTAGGTACTTATAAAAAATAGGAGACCATACTTTTGGATTACCCTAGTATATAAGGTGCTGTCTTCTCTGACATTACTTCCCACTTGTGTATTTTGTGATTATAGACGCTACTGTCTCTGATGTCTGCTGAATCTACCTGTGCTTTTCTCATATCAGTTTTGACTTGTGCCATCCAAGGTGTAGTGGTTTTGAGTCTCTCTATGTATCTCAGTATTCTGTTGGTGAGTCTGATCTGTGGGAATTTACTGATGTGGCTGTAAAATTTTAGTCGCCTTTTTCTGATGTCCACTGTGAGCTTGTCAACTTCTCTGTAGTGTGTCTGGACTGAAGCCTGTATCGTTCGTCTCTGAATTTTGGTCCAATAATTTTCCTGATAAGTTTTCTTACTTCTGTGAGGATCTTCACTAGGTCGCCCTTAGTGTAGAGCATCAGTGTCTCGCAGGCATATAGCACCTCATGTTTGGTTACAGTATTGTAGTGACGAATTTTGATGGAGGTGGTCAGATATTTTTTGTTGTTGATACCCTGTGTCTTGTATAAGGCTCTCTTCATCTTCAGTAACCTAGTTTCTGCGTGATTTTCTCTTTTCCTGTCGGTTCGAGCACTTATTCTAAGTATTTAAAATGTGTTACTCTGTTGATCTTGTCATATTTTGTGTTTAAATTCAATATGTTGAATTTTGTGCAGAAGAACTCTGTTTTTTGGAAGAAGGTCTGAAGCCCTACTTTTCTGTGCACACTTTGAGTAATTCTACCTGCCTGATTGCAGTGGTTTCGTTGTCTGCAAGTAGTGCCAGGTCGTCCGTGAAGGCTAAACAGCCAACTTCCAGTTCATCCTTGGGTCGTCCTAGTCTCACTGGTTTCCAGTATCCTTGTAATTTCTGAGAAATACTGTGCCAGCACCCTGCAGTTACTCTTATTTGTCAGTGCCAATTTTCCATCACTTTTCCTGAAGCAGAGGTTCTGTGGTGTGTATCCTGGGATTTCCCCTGCAAACCTTGTAAGACGTTGTGGTCTCCTGACCTTTATTGCTTACATATTCCGCCCTCACAGTCATATTCCACACATCAAGACGCTTCATTCGAACCCAAACTCGATAAGATAAAGTCAATGTTGTATGAATTCATGTAAACGATATGCAATTAACAAGTAAGCGCACCATGGTTGAAATACCCGAGGCTGGCATCCACACATACATTCCAGACATGACAGTCATAGAAGCTTTTAGTTCGGGGGAGAAACCGCACAACGAGACGCTGGTCCCTTCAGAGGACGACCCAGCCTATATCAGCCAGTGACCTCCCGTGTAGCGGACAGCGTGGGCCTGAGTGAAAGGGGGAACAACCCCGTGTTCGGCTTAAAAGCAAATTCCGCTACACTGTGTGGGAGTGGCCAGCCTATGCATTCTTTACACACAGCACGCAGTTTCAGAGATTTTCACAGGGAGACAGCAAACGCCAAACGCTAATACTACAGGTTTCTGGATTGGTCGCCTTAAACGAAACGTCAGTCTCCTGTTTTAGAAGAGCAATGCTGATTGGCAGACGATATTTCTGACGCCTTGAGTTGAAAGAATAATGGAAGAAACCGAAAGACATACCCCTTCATGTCTGGCATGGAGAGGCGCCGTTCCGTTGTCGCTCTTGGAGCGAGGAGCAAGTCTCTCCTCAGTACTTCACTGGGAGAGCACCTCTGTCGAGAGCGAATCGAAGAGTGACTCCATATTGAGTCCTTGCGATTAAGCGTTGTTCACTGTGTTGGCCGACACACTTATTGTGCGGTGTGAACGGACAGAGCTATAGTTAAACGCCTGCGAGTGAATTTTTGAGTGGCATCGCGGTGGACTGGTTATCTGACTGGTGTACCACGCCAGTAGTTAGACTAGGGGCGAATAGGAATCCTTGACTTCATCAAGTCGTAGGGAGAGTTTGATTGGCGAAGGTCAATCCAGATAGAACGAGAGTTATCTTATTTGTCAGCAGCGAGCTTCGCAGACAGCAGTCATCGCAGCTTACGGTATTGTGCGCTACAGATATTGCAAGCCCCATATTTCCTCCAAAACAGTACACTTCACTGCATTTCACACGCGACAGCCTTGACCGTACCTAGCGACATTCTAAAGGATAATTATTCAAGTTGAGTAGGTACGCCTCTCAGCCATTCTGCCAAGTCAACAACCATCTTAAACTTTTTATAGAAATTTCATTAGCGAATCCTATCCTTGAGAGGTAACTTCACATTCCGAAAAGAACCAGGATATAACTTGTTCAATTCATAACTAAAACTGCCATTGTGATTTCTCAGAGTTTTTGCAAAATAAATAATAACTTTCGTTAGTTTCATGTTTTTCTTACACTAACTAGCACTACTCCAGTACCCAAGTATCCCACTAGTTATGTAAGAAATTTTGTGAATTTTTGTGTCATTTCCCTACACTGGCCGACTCCAGAAGATATTTATTGCTGAAAGTTTTTCAGCCATTTCTCTTTAGAACGTTAGGAGCGTATGTCTGACTTCTGTAGTAGTGTGGGGGTGGAAATTACATCTTGCAGGAGCCACAGGGTAAAGGGTACATCTCAGATTAATCCGTTGTGCAGAATGACAGAATAACAGATCAACCCCACACCACAGAACATCATGTAGAAATTTTTTGTGTTGTAGTTACGGAAATTGTCGTCTATGGAGTCCAACTGTTCTTTCATGATTTTTCTCTTGGTTTGCCGATAATTTTTGCGGTGGTTTTTCGTGTTTCGTTGAAAGCCTGAAAATGTTTTTGGGATTTTTTGCTGTTGTATTTCTGGTATGCAACTGTCCAAGTGACGAGTGTATTCTTGCAGTCGGTGTCCCACCAAGGCAGTTCGAGGGCTCTTCAGAGGAGTGAGGGCTTGTGCTTTTTATGTGATTTTTGGTGGAAATTTTGGCTGTCATTTACATGTTCTTTTTCCAGGCTTCTCTCATTCCAGGTTCTGCTACCTTCTTTGTGTCAAATTTTGGTACAGGGTTTTTCTTACTGAAAGTTCTCTCTGAGGCGAATTTGACTTTGAGTCATGTGAGGTAATGATCCGAGTACATGTTGACTCCCCTGCATACTGTAGTGTAATGACGTAAGTTTTGTATAAATGGTTTTCTTTTGACATATGACCATGTGCGGACTTCGTCACCTACGTCAGTTACAAAACACTTCAAAATTATTTAAATTCTTTTTAAAGTTGTTTCTGAATGGTTCTTGAACGAAACTGTAATTAAAACATCATCATTTGAGTCGTATGCGCAGAATCACGTCACTCAGTCCATTTGGTTTGCGCAAACTTTTTTCAATTTAGATGTCGTTTGTTTCTTCTCAGAAATTATATTAATGCAAGTTATCTGCTTTGATAAATATTAAAACCACATTGAATAAACTTTTAAGACTCAAACTCGGTAAGAACGTTGTGGAAAATTAATAATCTTGTCAAATAAATCAGTAATACTTCTTCCTTAATATAATTCTTCATAAATAAATTCTCGGAACACGTATTTAAACTTTTGTAGTATACACTAGTTTATTATCTTCATATATACTACATATAGACGTGAACATTAGCATTGACAAGATAGGACTCAACATTTACAACATGATTAAACTTTCTATGACATCATTGTTGCAGAAACATTACAAGTTCTTATTTTTTCAGTTTTTAGAAGCACGACGCAACAACTCGGTTTCACGATCTTCTGTTGCTCTTTGGCTGTCGACCCGCGACGTATAGTGGCCAGCAATTTTCTCTCTGGTCCCGGCACTGAAGATGCTGTCTCCGTTCGTTGCGCCACCCTCTCCGTGCATGAAACATAAAAATAAATACAAAACTTTAGATAATTCACAAACATTACAAATATTACAAAATACATAAACAAAACACTAAATGAAACTTATATTCACCTGCAAACTTGTCTGACACTGGTGGATGGGTGACGCTTCAATTTCGCGTCCCACTACATACCCCACCCACAAGCTCAGTTTGTCAGGTTTTAACCGAAAATAAAACTTCTTCTATATGCAATATTTAACTGTTAATATTATACATTTTTCTCAAATTTTCAGTTATCTAAAGTCCTTGTTCTTAGATAGATTCAATCCTTTTAGGACGATATTGTTGTGACTATTTGTCATTTACTTTTAATTATGCTATTATTGTAATTCATATCTGAATATATGGAAATTACTCCTTTTCATTTAATAGTGCTAGTAAATAATAATTTAGTACATTCTTTAACGTTGTTACATTAGGACAGAGCGTTCAAATTGTGATAGGTTAGTTTCAGTTTTATTCATTTACTAAAGTTATTCTTTCCAAAATATATATTACTAATAAGTTTCTCACAATAACTAATAGTACTATTTACTTTACGTCGTTCTTTTGCATAATTCTTTATTTATGCATGAGGTCAAGAAGAATCAAGCAAAACTTTCTTTAGAATCTCGGCATGACTTTCTTTACCTTCGGACACTTTGTTGGGTTATGGCAATTTATTTAGGAGAAACAAGCGAGAGAGCCCCGTTTGGTGTGTTCTATATTAACACTATTACAAATCTCTATTAAAGGCACTCTGCTATGTTCTCGTGAGCCATATAGCTCTGAACGCCCATGGTCCCTAAAATTATTAACCATCCCCTTTGGTTCCTACTATCCGAGTAAATATAAAATATACAAAATTCCTTCTGTCCTAATAACAAAAATTTCTTCCATATAAATCCGTTTTTAGTTATCTTTCCCTTTTTGAAGTACCGGTAGATTATTGTAGAACACATGTTTAAACTTCCTGTCTTTTCTTTAAAATAACACATAAGTATCACGAAAAACTTCACATGAATAAACTATGAACGCTCGTCCGTATTAACATATACTAAATATTAACTCATTTAGGAATGAAGGGTTTAATTTGATCGACACTATATAATCCTTTAATTACACCTGATGAACGTTCCATAAGAAGTAGCGCTTTGGGGTGTACAATATTATGAACAACATATGGACCTTCAAAGATAAAGAAGAATTTTCTACATTCCTTATTGATCTTCGTATCCTAATAATTTGCAAGGTTGTGACCATACCCTTTCTATCATTCTTTCCTTTACATAATACGGTAACCTACTAATTAGGACTCGTATTAGATGACTTTCAATAATTGGTTCTTCAATTAATTTAGCACGGTTTAAATGCCATTCGAAATAATTCCTATAACCTCCCCACCGTTTAGAATAAGGAGGAGGGTCTAACAACTCTAAAGTTAAGTGTTGTTGTTTTCCTCTTGACCAATAATTTTGTTTAAACTGCTTAACAAAATCATCCCAGTCCCTAAATTCAGTTCTATGCAGTACTGCCCATTCCGCAGCTTCTGCTTCTAAATGTCCTATTACAAACTGAATCCCTTTTTCATTACTTCATTTAGGAGATAATGAAGTTTCAAAAGCTTTTATAAAGATGAAGGGTGAAGTTCGCCTCCTGGTTTGAATACAGGAAATCGACTTGCTACATTTGAATTTGTCGTTATATCATCCCAAAATTCTGCGAGAGACATAGTTGGATTTTGTTTAGATTGCAGAGGCGGAGTTGCGTCGGATTTGCTTGCCGTGATGTCTTTATTTTTATTGTTGTCGTCCGAGCTAGCAAACACGATGCGACGGTTGTCTCTGATTACATTATTACTTCTACTACTTGAAATGCTTTCATTATTATCTAATTCCGATAACCGTTTAGTAACCTCCTGTATTCGCATTTCTGTACTGGATACACGGTTAGCTAAAATCGATTCTTCACTATGTTCACGATGTGAACGCTCTGTATCTTCGTCAATATTATTATCTTTGGAAGTCTCAAGGTTACTGCATATTTCAGTAATTAAAAATTTCATGTTTTCTATTTCAGTGTTGATCTTTTTCTACTCGATGAGTTAATGTCTCTAATTCTACATTACCTATTGAAGAAATCTCTACAGGTTCGGTAGACACCTCTTTAATAGATTCTAATAATTCTATACTAACAGTTTCTGTTTGCATA
This sequence comes from Schistocerca piceifrons, assembly GCF_021461385.2. NCBI lineage: Eukaryota > Metazoa > Arthropoda > Insecta > Orthoptera > Acrididae > Schistocerca > Schistocerca piceifrons. The sequence goes on from NC_060149.1 coordinate 8,734,327, forward strand.
GAAAATTCATCTCGTAACTTATCGTTATTTTTCTCTATTTCATTTACTACTAAGACATTGACGTTATCTAGTCTCTTGGTTAAGTCAGTAATATCATTTCCCATGCAAGCTTTTTCCTCACGCGATTCCTGGATATGTTCTTCTAACCTTTTACAATTATCAGCAATCTTATTACTAAGTCCTACTAGTTTTTCCTGCATTTCAATTTTAGAGGCTTCTATTTTATCACGTAATTCTCGACTGGTTTCATTAAGATGTTCCTGTAACCTGTCTGTAGATTTTGTTACTTCCCCTTTAAGTTCCTCTTTTAATCTAGCCGCAGATTCTTCGTTAGATTGTTTTAATTCCTGTTTTAGTTCCTCTTTTAATCTAGCAGTAGATTCTTCGTTAGATTTTTTTAATTCAGCTAAAAATTCCCCGTTAGATTGTTTTAATTTAGCGATCGCCCTAAAAAGGGATCTCATGCTCCTGTCGGACACAGATTGCTCTTCGTCTGACATTTCACTTCCCGACATTATTGTAAGATATTAACTAGTTACACATGTAGACTTGCATTCAACAATCCTATTAAAAGCACACTCCCTATGTACAACACTCCACTTCCAACTTAAAACAGACTCACCGGACACTAATATTGTAGTTTGTAGTTCTCAGTGATCAGTGTTATGGGCTGCAGAAGTAACAGCCGTCGGTGCAGCCGCTGAGATGCTGCGACCCCGCTTCCGCAACCGGCAAGACGCTGAGTCGAACACCGGAGACGTCACTGGCTGCAACCACACCCGGCCGCACCGTAGACAGGCGAAGCCCTCAGCAACATCTCTAATACCAGCCGGAGGAACGCCCCCTAGCTGACGTACTGGGCCTGTTAGTTTATGGAGAAAAAGGTTGTCGGGGTTTGCAGCGTTCAGCTGCTGCCCAACATATGCGCCTTCTCGTGGAATAACTGCGCAGCCGTACTGCTTGGCTGCGCTCCGTCAGATGCCCACACCCGCGAAGTCGCCACTGGCTGGTGAACGCTCCACGAAGACTCGCGTTGCCTTCCGAAGGACTCTTGATGTTTTAATTGTTTCGTACCTGTGTGCCTTAGTTGCACACAAGTCCTGTTCATAAGGTCGCCACGGTGTAGTGTAACGACGTAAGTTTTGTATAAATGATTTTCTTTTGACATATGACCATGTGCAGACTTCGTCACCTACGTCAGTTACAAAACACTTCAAAATTATTTAAATTCTTTTTAAAGTTGTCTCTGAACGAAACTGTAATTAAAACATCATCATTTGAGTCGTATGCGCAGAATCACGTCACTCAGTCCATTTGGTTTGCGCAAACGTTTTTCAATTTAGATGTCGTTTGTATCTTCTCAGAAATTATATTAATGCAAGTTATCTGCTTTGATAAATATTAAAACCACATTGAATAAACTTTTAAGACTCAAACTCGGTAAGAACGTTGTGGAAAATTAATAATCTTGTCAAATAAATCAGTAATACTTCTTCCTTAATATAATTCTTCATAAATAAATTCTCGGAACACGTATTTAAACTTTTGTAGTATACACTAGTTTATTATCTTCATATTTTCTCTCTGGTCACGGCAGTGAAGATGCTGTCTCCGTTCGTTGCGCCGCCCTCTCCGTACATGAAACATAAAAATAAATACAAAACTTTAAATAATTCACAAACATTACAAATATTACAAAAGACATAAACGAAACACTAAATTAAACTTATATTCACCTGCAAACTGGTCTGACGCTGGTGGATGGGTGATGCTTCAATTTCGCGTCCCACTACAATACCTGCACTTTGTGGATCTCTTTCTATACTGATTGCACATAGTCGATTTGGAACTCATCTAACTGCTGAACTGGTGAGCTCCAAGTTTTCTGCTTTCTGAGGTCTTTTCTGAGGGATGTCGACATGACCTTATATATATATTTATAAGAGAAACGTTCTTAGCAGAAATTTCGAACTGATTTTGAATGAATTACTTGAAATTTTTACACTATCCTCTAATAAACGTCTGGATGGACATAGGCTTTTATAAAGTTGAAAAGTTGAAGGTTTCTCGGATCTCCAGCCGGGTGGCAGCGTTGACATATCGCGACGTTTCGGAAAGTGTCAGAGTACCCATCTTCTGGCGAAGTGTCGAGATCCGCGGATAGCAGGGTATTTACACGCGCGGTCTCCCCCTCCACTAGTCCTCGGGAGGCCACGAGCGCGTGCTAGTGGGCGTAGCAGCCGTCCCCAGCGGCCGTGTTCGGCTCTCGGTGTGGGCATTCTGTCTGCGTCTGTGGCGGAGGATGTTGGCGGGTTCCCAGAAGCAAGATGCTCGGCGCAGCACCTTCGTGTTTTCGAAGTTGACGGTGTGTTCTTCATTTATGCGGTGTTCTGATATGGCCGATTTTTCTGTGTGTCCTAGTCGTACACATCTAATTTGTTCTTCACAGCGTTTATATATATAGTGCTGTGTTTGTCCAATGTGCTGTTTTCCTCATTTACATGCGACGCTGTTTATTCCTGGCGTGTTAAGCTTCAGCAAGTCTTTGGCAGAACCTTGGACCTCCGTCGTCTTCCATGGTGGGCGGAGAACGGTTTTGATACTGTGTTAGCCCAGACGTCGTGCAATTTTGGCTGAGACCGGACCAACGCACAGGAGGAATGCGAGTCGTTTGTCTTCTTCTTCTTCTTCTGAGGTTGTCACTGCTTCTTTCTTCCTTTATAGCGCCTCGTTGATCTGTGTTTCGCTGCAGCCATTTTGGCGAAAGACCTCCCTCAGGTGTTGCAGCTCGGTTGGTAGGCTGCCTTTGTCTGCCTTCCTCTTAATTATTATATCAAGGAAGGGGGGGGGGCATCCATTTTCCTCCATTTACAATGGCTTCGGCGACTGCAAACCTCTATATGGAACATTTGGAGGAGGTGGCCCTTCAAAGCTCTAGACGGAAACCAAATCATTACTTCCGCTACGTCGATGACACTTTTGTCGTGTGGGGGCATGGCAGACAGGCGCTAAACGAGTTTCTGGAGCACCTCAACAGCATCCATCCGACAATCAAATTTACGACGGATGTCGAGGAAAATGGATGACTTCTCTTCCTTGACATACTAATTAAGAGGAAGGCAGATGGATCACTAGGCCATACAGTGCATATGGAGGAGACACACACAGACCAGTACATTCACGCAACAAGCTGCCACCATCCAGCACAAAGACAGACAGTGCTGACCACCCTGGTGCATAGGGTGCGCGTATCTGCGGCAAAGACAGCCTACCAACCGAGGGAGGTCTTTCGCCAAAACGGTTACAGCGAAACGAAAATCAACAGGGTGCTAAAAAGGAAGAAAGAAGCAGTGACAACCCGAGAAAAAGAACAAGAAAAAGACAAACGACTCGTACTCCTTCCGTACGTCGGTCCGGTCTCAGCCAAAACTGCACGACGTCTGGGCAAACACAGTATCAAAACCGTTCTCCGCCCCCCGCCGAAGACGAGGGAGGTCCTAGGTTCTGCCAAAGACTCGATGAGCTTAACACGCAAGGAATATACACAATCCCATGTAAAGGCGGAAAACAGAACATTGGACAAACTCAGCACTGTATATCTAAACGCTGTGAAGAACAAATTAGATGTGTACGACCAGGAGACACAGAAAAATCAGCCATATCAGAACACAGCATAAAGGAAGAACACACCGTCAACTTCGAAAACACGAAGGTGCTGTGCCGAGCATCTGGCTTCCGGGAACGTATTACCAAAGAATCCCTAGAAATAAGGATGCACGACAACCCGGTCAAAAGCGATGAAGGATACCAACTAAGCGCAGCGTGGAGCCCTGCGATCGGTCGGGAGCGCGCCCTGCAACATCCTTCGCCGCAGATGCAGACAATGTCTGTATGTCACTTTTCGAATCGTCGCGATATATCAACGCTACCACCCGGCTGGAGACCCGAGAACCTTCAACTGTAGAACATGCCGGGAAAGTCTACAGTCACAAGGTTACAAATTGTCAACAAAAATCTTGAATAGTTCTTCACAGACTTACTTCAAATTTTTGCACAGTACTCTAATACACATTCAGATGGACATAAGCTATATGTTTTTTCAAACAACGCTGTACAGGATTTCTCATAAAACCGACTTTGAGAAAAACTGCTGTGCTGTCACAATCTGTCTTTTTTTTCTTTCTTGCAGTCAACTTTAACTATGATAACAGAACATTTAAACAATTAGATATGTTGTTTCCCTTATATATGTCCTTCTTCCTTACATACAGTTTTAAGGTTCAAATGGTTCAAATGGCTCTGAGCACTATGCGACTTAACTTCTGAGGTCATCAGTCGCCTAGAACTTAGAACTAATTAAACCTAACTAACCTAAGGACATCACACACATCCATGCCCGAGGCAGGATTCGAACCTGCGACCGTAGCGGTCGCTCAGCTCCAGACTGTAGCACCTAGAACCGCATGGCCACTCCGGCCGGCACAGTTTTAACTAAACTTGGCGTACAGACCAATGTGCAGTGCCATACTATTCCCATATGTCGGTCCTAACAGAAAACAGGACAGTTCTATTTATGGCTTATTGGTTTTTGATTAGAGCAACACTATGGAATCTGAATCGTCTTAAACTTTCTAATCCTACCCCTTTGCACATTAAAACCAGCAAAAATACTGTAACTGAATTTACTATACTCACAGTTGCAGCGGCTGGAGAAGTCTCTTTCATACGCTGTCTATCAGTGCTCCCAACAGATTAACTCATTCATTTTAAGCGACTTCAGTTTCCAGTCAAGGTATCTCTTGCAAAACCAGTAAACAAGGATCAAAGTCAGAGAGAGGGGCGAAGAGGAGGTGGACACAGAGGCGGAAGGGAAGGGGGAGAGGCACAGAGAGAGGCGTAAAAGCAGATGACAGAGAAAAGGAGAAGGAGGTGATTCACAGAGAGCCGGCCGGAGTGGCCGTGCGGTTCTAGGCGCTACAGTCTGGAGCCGAGCGACCGCTACGTCGCCGGTTCGAATCCTGCCTAGGGCACGGATGTGTGTGATGTCCTTAGGTTAGTTAGGTTTAATTAGTTCTAAGTTCTACGCAACTGATGACATCAGAAGTTAAGTCGCATAGTGCTCAGAGCCAGCCATTCACAGAGACGGGGGGTGGAGAACGAGATGGACAAGGAGTGGGGAAGGAGAAATGGTCACAGTGGGGGGGAAAGTAGAACAACAGAGAAAAGGAGGAGGAGGTGATTCACAGACACAGGGGATGGAGAAGATGGTCAGAGAGGGGGGAAAGTAAAACAAGAGAGAAAGGGAGGAGGACGTTATTCACAGAGAAAGGGGGCAGAGGATGAGATTGACAGAGAGAGGGGTAAAAGTAGAATGACAGAGAAATGAGGTGGAGGTGATTCACAGGGAAAGGGGAGGAGAACGAGATGAGTAAAGAGTGGGTGGAGGAGGAGATGGGCAGAGAGAGGGGGAAAAGTAGAACACCAGAGAAAAGGAGGAGGAGGTGATTCCCAGAGACAGGGGGTTTAGAACAAGATGGACAAGGAGTGGGGGGGAGGCGGAGATGGTCAGAGAGGGTGGAAAGTAGAACAACAGAGAAAGGGAGAAGGAGGTGATTCACAGAGACGGGGGGGGGGTGGTATAGAACGAGCTAGTCCAGGAGTGGGGGAGAAGGAGATGGTCAGAGAGGGGGGGAAAGTTGAACAACAGAGAAAACGAGGAGGAGGTGATTAACAGGGACAGGGGGTGGAGAACGAGATGGGCAAGGAGTGGGGGGAGAAGGAGATGGTCAGAGGGGTGGGGGGAGTAAAACAACAGAGAAAAAGAGAAGGAGGTGATTCACAGAGACAGGGGGTGGAGAACAAGATGGGCAAGGAGTGGGCGGAGGAGGAGATGGTCAAAATGGTTCAAATGGCTCTGAGCACTATGGGACTCAACTGCTGAGGTCATTAGTCCCCTAGAACTTAGAACTAGTTAAACCTAACTAACCTAAGGACATCACAAACATCCATGCCCGAGGCAGGATTCGAACCTGCGACCGTAGCGGTCTTGCGGTTCCAGCCTGCAGCGCCTTTAACTGCACGGCCACTTCGGCCGGCTAGATGGTCAGAGAGGTGGGGAAAGGAGAACAACAGAGAAAGGAGGAGGAGGTAATTCACAGAGACCGGAGATGGAGAACGAGATGGGCAAGGAGTGGGGGAGGAGGAGATGTTAAGAGAGGGGGGGGGGGAGAACTTGAACAACATAGAAAAGGAGGAGGAGGTGATTCACAGAGACATGGGGTGGAGAACGAGATGGGTAAGCAGTGGGGGGAGGAGGAGATGGTCAGAGAGAGGGGAAAAGTAGAACAACAGAGAAAAGGAGGAGGAGGTGATTCACAGAGAAAGGGGGCAGAGGATGAGATGGACAGAGAGAGGGGTAAAAGTAGAACGACAGAGATATGAGGAGGAGGTGATTCACAGGTAAAGAGGGAGGAGAACGAGATGAGTAAAGAGTGGGCGGAGGAGGAGATGGACAGAGAGAGGGGGAAAAGTATAACAAAAGAGAAAAGGAGGAGGAGGTGATTCACAGAGACAGGGGACGGAGAACGAGATTGGCAAGGAGTGGGGGGAGGAGGAGATGGTCAGAGAGGGGGAAAAGTAGAACAACAGAGAAAAGGATTGTGAGGTGATTCACAGAGACAGGGGGTCGAGAACGAGATGGCTGGGAGTGGTGGGAGAAGGAGATGGTCAGAGAGGGGGAGGGAAAGTAGAACAACAGAGATAAGGAGGATTAGCTGATTCACAGAGAAAGGAGGAGGGGGAGGAGATGGGGAAAGACAGGGGAAAAAATAGAACGACAGAGAAAAGGAGGAGGAGTTGATTCACAGAGAAAGGAGGAGGGGGGGGGGGGGGAGATGGGCAAAGGGAGAAGGAAAAGTTAAACGTTAGGGTATAAGAGGAAGAGGTGATTCGCAGAGATTCTGGGAGAAGGAGGAGGAATGGGCAAAGAGAGGGGGAGGAGGAGTTGGACAGAAAGAGGGGGAGATAATGATTAGAATGTACATCCAATACCTATACATATTTAGCAGCTTCGAAACATTGCTGGGTTCGCTAGTACATACATAAAAACTAAATTTTTAAGTAATGATAATGATAACAAATAACCAATAGCACCCAAATATTCTAAACACAGCAAAAGTAAAGACAAATTTTTTAGGGTAATTCACACTTCTGTTAAGTACTAATAGCCTGCATTAATTAGCACAACAACCTTACATAAATAAGGAAGCGCAAGTTATGCCATACTGCAGAAAATGCTAATACAGTTACAACGCATGATTAAGCCCATAGGAGGCCTCAGGGGGGCGAAAGTAAATGAGGCCCCCAGTCTGCTTAATATCTGATGTATTTATATTTACATTTTGAGTAAAATGAACAACGTAGATGTAATGGCTGACAGAAGGATCAAATGTTGATAATGTGTACTCTGTGATGCTTCTAACATGCACTAACTGAAAAACTGCAACACCCACAAGAACTGTGTTCATTTGTACCAGGGATTGTGCACACTGAGGGGTTGTACAGTTATGATCCATTTGTCACGGTCATCAACGATCAGTTGCCACTCAGGAAGCCTAACTGTACGTTCTCTGATTCTGCTCCACAGGCAGTAACTGTGCTGAATTTAGAGGTGAACAGTGTTTACGACCAGAAGATGCAACAGGTCCCACCAAGAAGTACACTACTGGCCACTAAAATTGCTACACCAAGAAGGTGACGTGCTACAGGCGCGAAATTTAGCCAACAGGAAGAAGATGCTGTGATATGCAAATGATTAACTTTCCAGAGGATTCACACAAGGTTGGCGCCGGTGGCGACACCTACAACGTGCTGACATGAGGAAAGTTTCCAACCGAGTTCTCATACACAAACAGCAGTTGACCGGCGTTGCCTGGTGAAACGTTGTTGTGATGCCTCGTGTAAGGAGGAGAAATGCGTACCATCACGTTTCCGACTTTGATAAAGATCGTATCGAGACATTGCTGCTCGCGTTGGTCGAGATCCAATGACTGTTAGCAGAATATGGATTCAGTGGGTTCAGGAGGGTAATACGGAACGCCGTGCAGGATCCCAACGGCCTCGTATCACTAGGAGTCGAGATGACAGGCATCTTATCCACATGGCTGTAACGGATTGCGCAGCCGTCTTTGGCGACATCATGGTGAACGCACATTGGAAGCGTGTATTCGTCATCGCCATCCTGGCGTATCACCTGGCGTGATGGTAAGGGGTGGCATTGGTTACACGTCTCGGTCACCTCTTGTTCGCATTGACAGCATTTTGAACAGTGGACGTTACATTTCAGATGTGTTACAACCCCCGGCTCTACCCTTCATTCGATCCCTGCGAAACCCTACATTTCAGCAGGATAATGGACGACCGCATGTTGCAGGTCCTATACGGGCCTTTCTGGATGCATAAAATGTTGGATTGCTGCCGTGGCCAGCACATTCTCCACACCTCTCAACAACTGAAAACGTCTGGTAAATGGTGGCCGAGCAACTGGCTCATCACAATACGCCAGTCTGTACTCATGCTGAACTGTGGTATCATGTTCAAGCTGCATGGGCAGCTGTAACTGTACACACCGTCCAAGCTCTGTTTGACTCAATGCCCAGGCGTATCAATGCTGTTATTACGGCCAGAGGTGGTTGTTCTGGGTAATGATTTCTCAGGATCTATGCACCCAAGTTGCGTGAAAATGTAGTCACATGTCAGTTCTAGTACAATATATTTGTCCAATGAGTACCCGTTTATCATCTGCATTTCTTCTTGGTGTAGCAATTTTAATGGCCAGTAGTGTACATGCTGCTGTTGAACAGTTTCAGCCATTTGAACAGAGTCGCATTGTGGACCTGCGGAAAGCTGGATGGACATATCAACGAATCACAGCACATGTTGGGCGTGTGTATTGGTGGTGTGCCACAGCTTTTAACAGAGAGCTACAGAACACTCTGAGAACTGTAGACCAGGTTTTGTACATCCATGCAGTACAGACAAACGTCAAGACCAACACATTGTGCAAGCAGCGGTGGCCGACCAGACATTATCCAGGGACGAAAGTTGTGCACGTGTAGCATCTGCTGTGTCATCAAGGACCATTGAGAACCGTCAAATTGCAGCAGGATTAATCATGTGGTGTAGTTGTTTACTGCAGAGGACAGTTGTTAATGTCCCTTCTTTGGTATTTTTACACAATCCTGAGAATGCAAATGTGTGCAGTCCACTGCAATGGATACTCGCTACATTACACAAGCTGTTATCCCCGTGCTTCTGCCAGCTCTATGACCGGAAGTTGGTGTGTTTTTCAACAGGACAATGTGCATCCACATATGGCTCCTGTGATGCAACATGCTCTTCGTGTTGTACAACTAGTGTCTTGACCAGCAAGGTCACCGCTTCTCTCGCCATTTGAACATGTATGGGGAATAATGAAGCAGGAATCTAATCGTTCTCCAGGAACCATGGGAACCACTACCAAACTACACAAAAATAAATAAATAAATAAAAACGCAAGATGTTAGGTATAATCTGTTTGCAGGAGCTATCTGGCATCTTTATGATCGTTCACTTGTGAGATCGCATGACTGTGTTGCTGCCACAGGAGGGTTCACTGTGTATTGATGAGACTGCCTAGATACCCTTTACTGTGACATACCTTTCATTTGGCCTGACTTTATCATAAGGCCCTATAATGATTAGCTACCCACCACCTCACTTGTCAGTAAAATGATGCCCTTAAGGATGCTGCATTTTTTTGGCTGTGTACATACTTAAATATAAAGGTGAGAAACTTAGAACACAGATCAACAATGTGCACAGTAACCACCAGGTAGGGAGCAGAGAAATAATAAAGAATGGAATAAGAAAAATAACTTACTTTACATGACAGGAAACAAAGCTTGTACATTATTATAATACCAGTTTCGTAACCTTAGTATGAGATAATAGTAATTATTCTGATTATGTTATTAAATGTTTCGGTGCCTTTTCTGCACTGAAATTCTCAGTAACATCATTGAGTTCTACTTCATCTGAAACAGTTTGACTAGTCGTTGGTAGTGGGACAAGGCTGGTGTCACCCCACTCTGCATTGTTGCCAAATTTATCCAAGATGGCCGATACAAGATGGGGGATACAAGATGGCGGCGACAAATACGGTAATGTCGCAATTTTTGGCAGGAAAAAGGCCACTTGGCCTACCTCCACTAACCTAAGAAAATAGCAGGAAAATTTTGATGGGAAAATACATCACTTGGGCTATTTTCACTACCCTGAGTCACCTCTTCCTTGGAATTGGTGGGAAAAGGGCTCAGTCTGTGCTGGGCTACTGGATAGGATGAACATAAGCCTTTATTTTGCAGGCAGTCTTTGTTTCAACAATATGAGGTAATATCTCCATCCAGTGTGTTCACCATTAGGTCTGGAGTCCAGTTGACCTAGTACACAGTACTGCCACAAGAGGGAACTGTCGTACCATGGCGGTCTTGGGGGATGGGTGGGGAAATGGTGGGAAAAGGATTCAGTCTGTGTCCAGCTGCTGGAGAGAGGAAGGACTGCAATTTATTTATTTCAGAACAATATATTTGGGGATGTAAATCAAGTAGTTTTTTATTAGAGTGATACAAAACACTCATTCTGAACTGCTTGGTGTCACAATACACAGCCTGCAGACCTGCAAACAACTAGTAAATCACCAAAATAATGCATTGCAGTCTACAGACACGAAAATAGATAGTAAATGGTCAAAATAATGCTTGTAAAACACAATGCAAACACCCTCACAGCGCTTAAGCAGCCCGAATAATGAACTGCAAAAGCACTCATTCCATGTAGAAAACACTTTCGGACTGTCATTAAGATATTCGATTGTGAGGTATCAGCATACTGCCCCCCTATGGAGCACCAAGGCGCGCATGCCAGACGGCGCACTCACATCAGTCCCATACATGAGCTCTGGACCGCGAGTACATGTTTGTCATTGCTGGCGTGATACCTATATACCTGCAGTCCAGTGAAGACCTAATTGCTGAGTGACTCACCATTGTAGGTGCAGATAAAATGTTGTCAGTGTTATACTAATGTCTCATGTCTATGTAGAATGACAGCCAAGTCTCTGGAGCTTTCGTGATTCTCAGATTGTATGCATGGAAATGTTCGTGCTAACAGGAGCTATTTACAAAAATAGCCCAGAATAACACTCAAAAATGGTCTACAGATTGTCAAATATGGAAAGACACTTGCTCCATTACACTGAGGATGGAAGCTTGAATATTACAGCATGAAACCAATCTCCAAACCAGCAATATACACTATGTGATCAGAAGTATCTGGACACCCCCAAAAACTTACGTTTTTCATATTAGGTGCTTGTACTACCACTACGTCCAGGTACTCCTTATCAGTGACCTCACTAGTCATTAGACATCGTGAGAGAGTAGAATGGGATGCTCCACAGAACTCACGGACTTCGGACGTGGCCAGGTGACTGGGTGTCACTTGTGTCATATGTCTGTACGCGAGATTTCCACACTCCTAAACATCCCTAGGTCCACTGTTTGCGATGTGATAGTGAAGTGAAAACGTGAAGAGCCATGTACAGCCCAAAAGCGTACAGGCTGACTGCTTCTGCACATTTCCAGTCTTTATTTGGTTGAGAGCCCATCGACTGTGCTGTGTGTTGTGTGCATGTAGCAGGTGAAAGACGGGTGGAAGACAAGCTTGCTGGTTCTCTGGACATGAGAAACCCCTTAGCTGACTTTGTAAATTATAAAGATGATTTGGATTCTATTATATCACCGAAATTAGTATTCTCGAGTGGAAATATCAGTTTCCTCTATTTATTTAGTTTTCACTTAAAGATCTTCGCCGACAGGATAAGTTTCCAGTTACTCAGTGATCTACAGCACGCTGCATCTCGTTAAGGTTTCGGATTTCTAGAGAAATAATTTCCAGTCTATATCTTCGGAATCACACTGTGAAAGTGATACTCCTATGCAAGTGATACTGCTAAGTGGTTCATGTAGAGACGTATCGCGTGAATGGTATAATATTCTGCCAAATCATGTGAAAATACATCTGTTCTTCTAATCCCAGAGTCTGGAGATGGGTATAGAAAGCAAGCAAACAAGCAGGTTAGGGCCAGAAAAAGTAACGCCTTTATGTAAAGGGAACTGACCCCAACTTTGTACAACAGTTTGGAGAGTTTCTTCAGAGCGCTGAGGGAGATCTGGTCACGTGTTGGTTGTGGATGACTTGTGACTGTCGGCTGTGGTGGATGACCGACCTTGCGGGATAGATCTAGTGCTGCGAGGAGTATATACGGAGCGTAAGCTAATGCTGTCTGTCTTCGCAGTGTATGTATGAGTGTCTCGAGGTCGATAGCTATATGCATGATGCAAAACGGGCGAGTTTGTATGGCACAGGATAAGAATTGTATGCTTACAACATCAACATGGTATGTGGTGATATATTGCTGGGTTGGAGATCAGCTTCATGCTGTAATGTTCAAGCTTCTGTCCTCAGTGGCAGAGCAGTCTAATTGAGCAAATGTCTTTCCATATTTGACAATCAGTAGCCCACTTTTTTAGGGTTTAACTGTCAGTGCAATATCGTGGTCTGTACAAAATAGTTTTGTTGCTGGAAGTATCATCTGCATAAAAAAAATGGCAAACAGTGCTCCTTCACTGGCAGCAGTGGCAGTGTGGCAGGTAAATTCAGTAAGAGCCAATCAGAGTTCTCCATTCATTCACAAGACATCCTTTGTGCTGGGACGAACGAGCCTCTACATAGGGGTGAGAACGTTTACTGTTTCTGAGACATATGTCGAAAGCAAGTTGTCACGATTTTCAGGAAGAGTAACGTGTGATGTACGGGGTGCATTGTTAGGACCATCAGGATGAATGCAGTCACTGTTATTCTGGGCTATTTTCGTAATCAGCTCCTGTTAGGACAAAACCTTCCATGCATACAAGCTGAGAATCATAAAACCTCCTACAAAAGCGACTGTTCTCTATTTCTGCGCCACTTTTCGGTTTCTGTGAGGGTCTGATATGTGATGGACGGGCTCTGCCGTTAGGAGCAGCAGAAAGAATGCATTCGTTGTTATTCTGGACTATTCACGTTAAAAGTTTCTGAAAGGATTGCAGAAGATTTCCATAGCGCGTCTAGAGGGTGGACTGGCTGTTATTTACATAGACATGGTTCAAATGGCACTGAGCACTATGGGACTTAACTTCTGAGCTCATTAGTCACCTGGAACTTAGAACTACTTAAACCTAACTAACCTAAGGACATCACACACATCCATACCGGAGGCAGGATTCGAACCTGCGACCGCAGCGGTTGCGCGGTTCCAGACTGTAGCGCCTAGAACCGCTCGGCTACTCCGGCCGGCTACATAGACATGAGAAATCAGTATAGCACTGACAGCCTGTTAGTTGCGCCTGCCCTGGTGAGCCGTTACACGGACATGTCTCACTTGGCAATTAGGTCTTCGCTGAACTGACAGGTACGTGTGTTGGCTGAATAAACACGTATGCCACCTGCAGCGTCTCGCTTGTCCCGTTACGATCGCTAGGGAGACTGCACCCAGTCCTGTTCTAGGAAACATTGCAACAGACTTTTGTAGCACATTCAGAGAGGATACTTGGCTCTTATTTACATAGACCTGTGACATCAGTATAACACTGACAATCTTTTATCTGTGTCTACAATGGTGAGTCGCTCACGTATAGAACCAGTGTGAGCGTGCCCTCTGGTGTGCGCCCATTGGAGCTCTGTATAGTGGCAGTTCGCTGATACATTGCTGTCGAATGTCTTAACGATAGTCCGAGAGCGTTTTTTTACATGCAATGAATGTTCGCGCAGTGCATTATTTCTGCTCTTTAAGCACTGTGTGTGTTTGCATAGCGTTTTACACGCGTTATTTTGACAATTTACCAGCTATTTTCGTGTCTGTAGACTGTGCAATGCATTATTTCCGTAATTTACGAGTGGTTTGCACTTCTGCAGGCTGTGGATTGTGACCCCAAGCACTTCAGAGTGAGTGTTTTGTATCACTGTAATAAATAAACTACGTGATTACTGCCCCTAAATATATGGTTCCAAAATAAATAAAGTGCGCTCCTTCCTCTCTCCAGCAACTGGACACAGACTGAATCCTTTTCCCGCCATCCCCCCCCCCCCCTCAGACCGCCATGGAGCGACAGTGAACTCTGGCGGCAGTACTGTGTACTAGGTCAGTTGGACTCCAGACCTCATGGTGAACACACTAGATTGAACTACTGCCCCAAATTGTTGAAATAAAGACTGCCTGCAAAATAAAGACTTATGTCCATTATATCCAGCAACACAGCACAGGCTGAGACCTTTTCCCGGCAATTCCAAGGAAGAGATGGCGGTTGGATGACTTAGGTTAGTGGAGGTAGGCCAAGTGACTTTTTACTGCCAAAATTTGATCTGGGCCAGAGGAAGGGGAGGGGAAGGGAGGGGTTGGGTTTGCCTAGGTAGCCCAGTTGACCTATTTTCCCCCCAAAATTTGAACTTCCCACTATGATGTCATTACCACACCTATCGCGATCTTGGGTCGCCATCTTCAATAAATTATCAATAATGCAGAGTGGGGTGATGCCGGCCTTGTCCCACTGTTGTCGTTCTTGGTCCATTGTAGAGTGAAGATAATTTTTATTGGTTTCAGCCATACAGAGTGGCCGCACGGTTTGAGGCATCACGTCATGTACTGCGCGGTCCCTCCCGCTGGAGATTCGAATCCTGCCTTGGGCATGGTTGGGTGAGCTTTTCTTAGCGTAAGTTACTTTAAGTAGTGTGTAATTCTAGGGACCGATGATCTAAGCAGTTTCGTCCCATAGGAATTCACACACACACACATTGGTTTCGGTTTAGGAAAGCTCTATGTCATAGTGTGACTGAGAGAAACAATGGTCAAGAAACAATGGCTTATAAGTAATGTACAGGATAACAATTCACTGAAGGGTTTCATGCACAGTCCATCTAACAACAAATATCCACAACTGTAGCAGGTGCCTGCGATGTATTTTTATTTGTTGCAGCACCTGCTCCTTATCAGACTTATCACATATTTCTCCCACATTCACCAGTGCTGCAGCCAGAGTGTCATCGGAAGCTTCAAGCTAAAATTTTCTCTTAACAGTTTGGAAAATGTTAGTGATTCCTTTCATAGCCATGTATCGTCGTGACAGTTCTTGCATAAATCAGTCTATGCATTCAAACATTCATTGACAAACTTTTTCTTGAATCGATAATCCGGCGCCATGATCTAGCTCACTGAAGCGACAAAGAAACTGGTATAGGCATGCGTACTGAAATACAGAGATATGTGAACAGGCAGAATAGGGCGCTGCGACACCTATATACAAGTGTCTGGCGCAGTTGTTAGATCGGTTACTGCTGCTACAATGGCAGGTGAGTTTGAACGTTGTGTTATAGTCGGCGCACGAGAGATGGGACACAGCATCTCCAAAGCAGCGGTGAAATTGGATTTTCCCGTACGACCATTTTACGAGTGTACCGTGACTGTTCGGAATCCGGTAAAACATCAAGTATTCGACATCGCTGCTGTCGGAAAATGATCTTGCAAAAACGGGACCTACGACGACTGAAGAGAATCGTTGAACGTGACAAAAGTGCAATCTTTCCAAAAATTGCTGCAGATTTCAATGCTGGACCATCAAAAAATGTCACCATGCGAACCATTCAACGAAACATCATCGATATGGGTTTTCGGAGCTGAAGGCTCATTTGTGTACCCTTGTTGACTGTGTGACACAAAGCTGTATGCCTCGCCTGTGCCTGTCAACAGCGACATTTGACTGTTGATGACTGGAAACATGTTGCCTTTTCGGACGAGTCTCGTTTCAAATTGCATCGAGCAATGGACGTGTATGGGTATGGAGACAACATCACGAATCCAGCGACACTGCATGCCAGCAGGTGACTGCTCATGCTGGTGGAGGCTCTATAATGGTGTGGGAAGTGTGCAGTTGGAGTGCCTGATACGCCTACATACGTTTCTGACAGGTGACACTTACGTAAGCATACTGTCTGATCACCTGCACCCAGCTGGCCGGAGTGGCCGTGCGGTTCTGGGCGCTACAGTCTGGAGCCGAGTGACCACTACGGTAGCAGGTTCGAATCCTGCCTCGGTCATGGATGTGTGTGACGTCCGTAAGTTAGTTAGGTTTAATTAGTTCTGAGTTCTAGGCGACTGATGACCTCAGAAGTTAAGTCGCATAGTGCTCAGAGCCATTTGAACCTGCGTCCATTCATGTCTATTGTGCATTCCGACGGACTTGGGCAATTCCAGCAGGACACTGCAACACCCCACAACTTCATAATTGCTGCGGAGTGGCTCCAGGAACACTCTTCTGAGTTTAAACACTTCCGCTGGCCACCAAACCCCACAGATATGAACGTTATTGAGCATATCTGGGATGTCTTGCAACATGCTGTTCGGAAAAGAACTCCACCCCCTTGTACTCTTACGCATTTATGGACAGCCCTTGAGGATTCATGGTGTCAGTTCCCTCCAGCACTGCTTCAGACATTAGTAGAGTCCATGCCATGTAGTGTTTCTGCGTATTTGCAGGGGGCGTACACGATATTAGGCAGGTGAACCAGTTTGTTTAGCTCTTTAGTGTATTTTATTTACCCTTCTCCTTCCTCGTTGGTCAATATTGATGTCCATTTTAGTGCCAAAAGTAACACCATCGTACATGATTGTAGTTTGTTCCATCACTAAAAATTCATTCATGGTATTTAATTGGGCGAGTTATTTATTGAAAGTCATTTTTGGAGACTGCACATATTGTTGGACCATATTTACTTCCTCCAGTATCGTGTGCCAAAAGCTGATGTAGATCAAAAAGATAAAACCACATATAACTGGAAAGAGCAAGCTTTCTGCAGCTCTAGTATCAAGGTGTGCCTCGGCTGGATCTTACATATCCTCCAGAGTTTGTTACAGTGGCTATCAGACAATACTTTCTGACTTTTTACTTTTTTGCTACAAGTAATTCCCAATTGTATGAATAAGACAAGGACGAAAGAAATATAACTTCTCTACAGTTCCAAACCAGACAACACTAGAGCGAACACTTTAGTAACGCAGCATTCTTATAACCTAGAGAACTGCACAAGGTAATATCCAGGACATCTTTTCCAACTACAATAGAATATCTTTCGATATATCCTCCTCAGTATAAGCGTAGACTTCCGCTGCCATTGTCACAGTCAATACATTTTTTTCTTTGTTTGTAACCGCATTGTCGATATGTGAAACTCCCAACGTTTCGGTCACTGTAGCAAGTGACCTTCTTCAGGGTGTTTTTGTTTAACATTGAACGTGAAAACTTTGTTTATTATACACCTGCAGACATGGATACTATCTAATTCTGACAGGCTATTAAGGGTGATGGGAAGGGATTTTAGAAGTTCTTTATTGGTGGTTTTATTATTTCTTTTCATTGGTGGAAACCCGACGTTTTGATTGGTGTTTGCATTATTGCTTGTGATTGGTGGAAATCGGCGAATGGAAAGCCAGGCAGCAGTTGTGATGTGGCGTTGTTTCCCTGCTTTCTAGAGCTGGATGAGGCGCGACAGTACTCTATGTACCTGCATACATACACACATACATAAATCCTTGTTCCATAGATCATGAATATGACATTAAATAATGATGTGGAATGTGTCACTTTAACATAAGTTTTCTCTAAACAAAGTCATTAATTAATTAATTGTATGGTTACTACTTCATATCGAAGAATTCGTCTATTGAGTAAAAAGAGCTGTCATTCAGAAATTATTTTAATTTGATTTGAAATGTTGGTTGGCTATCTGTCAGACTTTTAATACTATTTGGTAATTGATGAAAGAATTTTGTGGCAGCATAATTCACCCCTTTCTGTGCCAAAGTGAGATTTAATCCAGAAAAGTGAATATCATCCTGTCTTCTAATGTTGTAGCTATGCACTTCACTGTTGTTTTTGAATTGGGATGGGTTATTAATGACAAATTTCATAATTGAATCTATGTATTGCGAAGGTACTGTGGCCGGCCGCTGTGGCCGAGCGGTCCTAGGCGCTTCATTCCAGAACTGCTCTGCTGCTATGGTCGCAGGTTCGAATCCTGCCTTGGGCATGGATGTATGTGATGTCTGTAGGTTGGTTAGGTTTAAGTAGTTCTAAGTCTAGGGGATTGATGACCTCAGATGGTAAGTCCCATAGTGCGTAGAGCCATTTGAACCATTTTGAAGGTACTGTGAATATCCTGAGTTCCTGAAATAAACGTCTGCAAGGTGATCTTGGGCGGGCTCCAGCTATTATTCTGATTACACGCTTTTTTGCAATGAATACTTTTTCTCTTAATGACGAATTGCCCCAAAATATGATGCCATATGAAAGCGGTGAATGAAAATAGGCATAGTCGGCTAATTTACCGCTATGTTTATCACCAAAATTTGCAATAACCGTAATAGCATAAGTAGGTGAACCTAACTGTTTTAGCAAATCATCCATGTGTTTCTTTCAATTCAATTTCTCATCAATGCACACACCCAGAAATTTTGAGTATTCTGCCTTAGCAACAGACTTCCGTTCATAGTCTATATTTATCAATGGTGTTGTACCATTTACTATACAGAATTGAATAAACCACTTAATAATTTTCTGAAAGACATTATTTGCAATTTCCTCAGCTGATTCTTGCTTCTTGGGTGTGGTTACTATACTTGTATCATCAGCAAAAAGAACTAGCTTTGGATCTTCATGAATGCAGAGTGGCAAGTCTTTGATATATTTTAAGAACAATAAGGGACCCAAGACTGAACCCTATGGGACACCATTCTTGATACATCCCCAGTTGGAGGACTCTGCCGGGTTTTGCAGACTATTTGTACTGTCAATTTCAACCTTCTGCAGTCTTCCAGTTAAGTATGGATTAAACCATTCGTGCAGTGTACCACTCATACCACAATACTTAAGTTTATACGGTATAATTTCATGATTCGCACAGTCAAAAGTCTTTGAGAGATCACAAAATATCCCAATTGGTGATGTTTGATTGTTCAATGCATTTAATATTTGATCAGTGAAAGCATATATAGCATTTTCTGTTGAAAAGCCTTTCTGAAAACCAAATTGACATTTTGTTAGTGCTTTATTTTTACAAACATGTGATGCTACTCTTGAAAACATTACTTTTTCTAGAATGCTGGATAAAGCTGTCAGTAGTGAGATTGGACGGTAGTTGTTAGCATCAGATCTATTCCCTTTTTTATGCAATGGTTTGACAATAGCATATTTCAGTCTAACTGGAAAAACACCCTGTTGCAGTGAGCTACTACATATGTGGCTGAAAATTCTACTTGTTTTTGGGAACAAGCTTTTAGTACTCTGTTGGAAATGCCATCATTTCCATGTGAGTTTTACTTTCGAGTGAATTTATTATTTTCCTAATTTCAGTAGGAGAGGTGGGTTGAATTTCACTTTTATCAAATTGCATAGGTACTGCCTCTTCCATATACTGCCTTGCATTTTCTAATGAACAACTGAATCCTATTTTCTCTACAACACATAAAAAATGATTATTAAAAGTCTTTTCTACTTCTGACTTCTTGTTAACTAACTTTTCATTGTGTCTGATCGAAGTACAGTCTTCCTGTGCTTTCGGTTGCCCTGTTTCCCTTTTCACAATATTCCAAATTGTTTTAATTTTATTATCAGAGGTGATATTCTCAGACATAACGCACATACTTGGGGACTTTTTAATAACCTTTCCTAATACAGTACAGTAGTCTGTTTCACTGTTTTGGGATCAATACTCCTCCTAGCTATAAGATACATTTCCCTTTTCAGTTTACAAGATATTTTTATCCCTTTAGTAAGCCATGGCTTTTTACATGGTTTCTTACAATTATGTTACACTGCTTTCTTAGGGAAACTGTTTTCAAATATACTCGCAAAGGTATCATGAAGTAGGTTAAATTTTAAATTAGCATTACGTTCCCTGTACACATCATCCCTGTCTAACTGTTGCAAGCTTTCCCTAAAATTTTGAATTGTTAAATCGTTAATAGAATGCACTATTTTGGAGGACTGTTTTGCATTACTGTGTGGAGCTGTATCCTATACTGTAACTAGCTGTGCGTCATGATCAGACAGACCATTCTTAAGAGGAAAAGATTTTATTTGATTAAATTTATTTTTGTCTATGAAAACGTTATCTATCAGTGTGCTGCTTTCATGTACCATCCAAGTAGGAAAATCAATAACTAATGTCAAATTGAAAGAACCATGTAATACTTCAAGGTCAAGCTTTCTATCGGACTCTTTCAGAAAATCTAGATAGAAATCCCCACAAACAATAATTTGCTTTCCTTTGTCTAACAGGTAGCACCACAAAGAATCCAAGGTTTTCAGAAATAGTTGAAAATTTCCCAATGGGGACCTACACATGGCTACAATTATAAAAGTGCCATTATTTAGTCTAAGCTCACATGCATATGCTTCTATTGTAGTTCCCAAGTTTTTCACACTGGGACTGATTTTAACATATAAGGTAGCTCCTCCTCTCTCAATAGTGTCTCTACTTACATGTGCTCAAAGCTTATATCCACCTACATTTACCATTTCCATAACTGTGACTGTATGACGTTCAGACAGGCATAGTACATCTATTCCACCCCCAGTTTCTAAATCTTCTAAGCAAACTAGAAGCTCCTCTACTTGTTTTTTTTTTAATCCCCTGATTTCTGATGCACTATATTAACATTATTTTTTGGTGTGCTTTTATGTGAATCTTGTGGCATACTAAAATTGTTTTCACTGTATTGTTATGAGAATCTTGTGATATTTTCGCATCTCCAGTACCTGCCTGTCTGAACTTCTCATTAAGCTTAATTTCAATCAATGTAGGATCACTGGACACTGATCTTAGCCTAAAAATATACTCCCATGAGTTTCAGTGACCCCCCCCCCACTTGAAGATTTTGCTGTCATCCCCGGCTTTCCTATTGAGATGCAGGCCATGTCTTATGAAGTCCCACCTACCAATACCATCAACAGGGACCAAACCCACGCCTGACAAAGAAGCCACCTGAAGCAGCTGATCTAGGTCCATATTGACCCTTCTGACAGAGCTGTTCAATTGTGGGCAGTCATACCGCATGAAAGCAGGAACCGAACCAACATTTGTATGATTCATTGCAGATGCCATCTCCCGCGAGCCTGTGTGTATCGCTTCACGTGGATTGTGGTCCCATAAGACCTCGGAAGTCAGTACCCGTGTTCTATTTTCATGTGGTCGGGTCGCTTAGCTATTTCTATTACCTCTTTAATCCTCCTCCTGAAAGTAAGAGGCAGTTTCACCAGTACTCGAGCTTCACCAACATCAGTCTCTTTGGCACACACATCCTGGTGTTGTGCCTACACGACTTGGTGTGTTGTCTCAGTAGGATATATCTTTTGTGTTCAGGTATAGATAACAGCCAGGTCTGCAGGCATGTAAGAAACAAAATTTTCTCATTCAACAGTAAACAAAAACACCATGAAGAAGGTCACCTGCAACAGTGACCGAAATGTTGGTAGTTTTATGTATTGACAATGTGGTCACAAACCCAGAAAACATTTTATTGACTGTATCCTCTTCAGTGTTTCCTGGCACCTATTTTTCAAGTATTTTGCATAAGTATGGTGCCTCTAAGTCCAAACTGCCTCTTATTTACTGAACACATTTTGGCCTTATTTGGAATCTGATTAAAACTCTTCTGGTCCTGGGGGGCTTCTAAAGCTCGAAGCCCTCGAGTTTTGTGGCTCTCCAGGCCTAGAGGCCTCAGGGAGCCCACTCCCACACCCCTCTTAGTCCGCCACTGTACATTTATACCAACTGTCATATATGGAAGCCATACTGCAAGAAATCTAGATATTTATAGATACCGAAAACTTTTAAAAAGCATATTTGCACTAATATGTAGAGCCATATTATTTTATAATCATGTTCTCTTGTGCATTTTCGGCACTACACTTGGTCCTTATTTTGCCTTCTTTCTGACTGACCTTAGTTTCCAAATGGAAAAGGAAATGTAAACTATAATTTCGTAATTGGTTTTCATTTTTTTTTTTTTTTTTTCAAGAAGAAGAGCTAATATTTTTCGTGGAACAGTTAATATCCTCCAAAAGTTTGTCCATGTGATATACAACACTTTCCACATATCATTTGAATCTGATGTTTCAGTGAGAAAGAGTTTTCATCCAAGTAAGGACTGATCCATATATAACTATCTATCTGCGCAAATCTCTGTACACATCACCTCTGCACAGAGAGAACACAGAGTGTGTACAGAAGATTTACTCACATGTGAGATGTGTGCAGAAGTTGGAGTTTGAAGTTTGAACAAAAATGCTCAAATATCCAAGCTGACGTAATATCTGCACAGACAACTCGTAATAGGTGAACAGATCAAATCTGGTGCTCCAAATGAGTTTGACTCAGCTGTTTATTCAGTATACTGTTTCTTGTCTTTGCATACACAGTGACTTCTAAAATGGTTTATATGTGTCAGTATTGTAGGAAGTTCATTGCTTAATTTATTGAAATGTGCATGCTTGAGTAAAGTGAAAATCAAAGATTACAGTGAGCGAGATAAGAAGGCCGCTGCTTATAATTCTTTAATGGAGGAGCAGTTGACCCCATGGCAAACAGAGAAACTGTAAATCTAGAAGAAACAAAAGTCGTAGCAGGCTTCACCAAAATTATTAGTACTGCTTGCTTTGCACTTAGAAATTCTTTCATTGTGATGCCCTAAATAAACTAGCGTACTGTCAGTCAGTACAGTCCTGCCCCATAATCTTTTTTGCAGTGTAGATACAAATAATAGTACTTAATTTGCAGAAGAATGCAGTCAAAATATTGTATTAAGTTGATAGAAAAATATATCCTGCAGCAGTGTCCTCAGAGATGTAGGGATTCTTACACATGTGTGTCAATACATCTAGTCTGTAATTGAATTTGTGGTTCATAAACACAGTGAGTTAAAGGTAAACTATGCAGTTCACTACTACAGTATTAAAACTTTTCGTATAGACAATGAATTCATATCAAGAGTTCAGAATGGAGTTTTATTTTATGGAGAAAACATTTCTGGTAGATGGTGGATTCAAAATTCCCCTATACTCACAAATAAACTAAAAGCTACCTCTTTTACCACACACATACAGTTTATTATAAGATATAAAATTTAAAACAGTCTAAAATCTAAAAGTATTATCTGTTATTTGTCACAGTTGATAAATTACATACTTGAGATGCTTCAATACAGAACTGAATGGGAGGGTTATAAATGATGAGTCACAGGTAGCAAATACATTTAATGGTCTTTTCTTTAATATAGTAGAAAGTACAGGGACAAAAAATTGAAAAAAATTTCATGAATATGTTGAGAAGGAACTCTTGTGCAATTCAATAATATGAATGTATCACTAACTTCATATGGTTCAAATGGCTCTGAGCACTATAGGACTTAACATCTGTGGTCATCAGTCCCCTAGAACTTAGAACTACTTAAACCTAACTAACCTAAGGATATCACACACATCCACACCCGAGGCAGGATTCGAACCTGCAACCGAAGCGGTCACACGATTCCAGATTGAAGCGCCTAGAACCGCTCGGCCACACCGGCCGGCTATCACCAACTTCTCCCTCCAAAATTAAGAAAGTTATGTATTCTCTCAGAAATAAGAGCCCACCTGCTTTTGATTGTGTTTCCAATAGAGTACTAAAGATTTGCTCCCATATAATAAGACTGTCTTATCTGAAATGTGTACTGCATCATTATCTCAAGGCATCTTTCCAGAGAGACTCAAATATGGCATTGTCAAATTCCTCTCTAAGAATGATGATAGACTTAGATAACCACCAACTTGCTTCGCTGGTGATATTGTTTTCTAAAATTTATGAGAAATTGATGTATTCTAGAGTAGTATCTCACCTGAGCAACGATAACATCCTTAGGAAATCATGGTTTGGGTTTCAGAAACGTTGCTCTACTGAGTGTGACATTTGTATGTTCACTAACCAAATTTTATGACCACTAAATAAAAAAATAACGCCAGCTGGTATTTTCTGTGGCCTATCTAAGTTGTAAGGCGTGAGAATCACAATATTCTCCTCTATAAATTGAAGTTTTACGGGATTGACCATGTAACCAACCAATGGATAACATCATACATGAGTAAAGGAATGCAGGAAGTCGTATTTAGTAGTTCAACCAATGTAATCCAGGGAGATTACTCTGGCTGGGGAGAAATCACATACTGGGCTCCCAAAGGTTAAATCTTAGGTCTGCTATTGTTCCTCATAATTGTAAATATTCTTCCATCTGATATACAACAAGCAGAATTACATCTTTTTGCAGATGACAGTAGCATTGTTATCAGTCCAAGCATACTTACAGCAACAGAAGAAATGATAAAAAATGTTCTTAAAGGTATCATTGACTGGTTTTCTGTAAATGTCCTCAGCCTCAATTTTAAAAAGACACAACATATTCACTTCTGCCATATCTAGGGTTAATACACCAATGATAAGTGTAACATATGGTGAGGAAATAATATATGGGATGGAAACTTCAAAATACTTCGGTGTCTGTATTAATGAGCATTTAATCTCCAAAAGCAAATTTCGAAATTTCTAAACAACTTAGTCCATCTATGTTCGCACTTAGAATCATTGCAAATGTTGGGGGGAGACAAATCTATAAGTTGACTAAGCTGACATATTTTGCATATTTTCATTCAGTAATACCATACAAACTAATGTTCCATGATAACTCATCTTTAAGAAAGAAATTGCTCAAAAATGTGCTGGGAGAATAATATTTGGTGTTCAACCACGATCATCTTGTAGACATCTGTTTAAGGAGTTAGGCATTGTGACTACATTTTCACAGTATATTAATGCCTTCATGAAATTTGTTGTAAATACTCCACTACAGTTCAAGAGGAACAATGATGTATATAATTACAACACTAGAAGGAAAAATTATATTCATTAGTCCACATTAAGGTTGTCTTTAGCACAAAATGGGGTGCACAGTCGGCAACTAAAATTTTGATAACTTACCCAGTGATATAAAATGTCCGACAGACAGCATAGTAAAATACGAATATACTGATAAAATTTTCTCGGGCTTCCAGCCATGTCCAGGGATTTAAAATCCATGAGCTTTCAACCGAGTTCTCGTCGGCCATTGTCAAGTGGTGACTGTCGAATGACTGCTGCTGCTGGCCTTATATAACCGCACTGCCTTCAGGACAATAACAGGAAAGATTACCTAGCTTCTAAAGAAGCATAAAATCGATACTGTTTTTAGGGCAACAGGTAAAATTGGACAGCTAGTGGCTAGTGAGGTCTGTGAAAAATGATGTTGGACTCAGAGTGCCGTGAGTGTATAAAGTACCGTGTGAGTGTAGACAGTTCTATATTGGACAGACTGTAGGTACTATTGAACAGTGCCATGTGAAATATGAGAGATGTCTTCGCCTAAGGTGTCCTGAGAAATCAGCAGTGGCGGTACATGCTTTAGAAAATGGACACCGTATTGCATTTACTGAGACATCTGTTATTACGCGAACTACTCGTTTTTGGGACAGTGTTATAAAAACAGCGGTCGAGTTAAAAATTTCTGACAATACCCTCAATAAAGCAGCGGTCTGCAGCTAAGCACAACTTGGAACCCAGCCATTGGAAACTTGAAATGGGCGAAGCAAGTGCGTGGTGAAAACATTACCATATATATCACTCGAGCGAGCACCAGCGACGTCACTGAAGACAACGCAACTATATAATGACGGCAGCAGCAATCATTCGACAGTCACCACTTGCCAATGGCTGAGGAAAACACGATCGAAACCTCACGAATTTTAAACCACTGGAGGTGGCTGGAAGCCCAAGAAAATTTTATCAACATAGTAAACTTTGAAAGCAAACCTAAACAGTTACTTCTTGACAAATCCTTTTATTACGTAGAAGAATTTATATGTGGTTTGGAATTACTAACTCACGTTTGTGCATGTAATAATAATAAAAAATTGTAAATGTTCAGCATGTAGCCACATTTACAAATTAACTTGCAATGTGAATTTTAAAATGAATTATTTCATATAATCATGATTTATCATGCAAGTGATCCATGGAACATAAAACTAACTAACTGTGAGAGAGAATAAATAAATAAATAAACTAATTAACTAACTTTACATGTCTTCATGAAATACTTCTTCAGGACTGGTATACAGCTTCGCATGTGCCAGGTATTGATTCATTCCATTAGATTAGATTGGATTAGATTAGTACTTGTTCCATAGATCATGAATACGACACTTTTTAATGATGTGGAACGTGTCAGGAGGTAGGAATTTCAATTGTATCAAATTGTGTGGGTAAGACCTCTTCCATTAACTGCCTTGCTTCTTCTAATGAACATTTAGATCCTATTTTCTCTACAACATTTAAAAAATGATTATACAAAATGTTTTCGACTTCAGCCTTGTTGTTTATCAAGTTTCCATTCGATTTGATGGTGATACCATCATCTCGTACTCTTGGTTGTCCTGTCTCCCTTGTAATAATATGCCAAATTGTTTTGATTTTGTTATCAGAGGTATTAATCTCAGACATGATGCACATGCTTCTGGACTTTTTAATAACCTTTCTTAATGTAGCACAGTAGTTTTTATAATATTTGTCTGTTTCTGGGTCATTACTCTTTCTTGTTGTTACATACAGTTCCCTTCTGTGATTACAAGACATTTTTATTCCTTTAGCAAGCCAAGGTTTTTTGCATGGTGTCTTGTAATTAGATTTAACTACTTTCTTGGGGAAGCAGTTTTCAAATTATCTTACAAGTGTATCATGAAATAAGTTATATTTTAAATTAGCATCCAGTTCCTTGTACACCTCATCCCATTCTAACTGCTGAAGATTTTCTATGAAATTTCTAATTGTTGAGTCATTAACTGAACGCACAACTTTGGAGGGTAGTTTTGAATTACTGAATGGAGCTATGTCATGTACTGTAACTAACTGATCATCATGATCAGAAAGCCCATTCTCAACAGGGAAAGACTTTATGTTTTTAAACCTATCTTGGTCTATAAAAGTGTTATCTATCAATGTGCTGATGTCCTTTACTACCCGAGTAGGAAAATTGATGACAGATGCCAAACTGAAAGAACTGAGCAAGACTTCCAGATCATTCTTCCTATTACACTCTTTCAGTGAATCAACACTGAAGTCCCCACAAATAATAATTTGCTTTCCCCTATCTAACAGATAGCACAACAAGGCATCCAAGTTTTCCAGGAATAAATGAATGTTTCTTGAAGGGGACTTATCTACTGTTACAATTGTAAAAGAGCCCTCCTCCAGTTTAAGTTGACAGGCACATGCTTCTATATATTGCTCTAGACAAAACTTTTTTGTATCTAAGGTTTCTACACAGTGATAACTTTTGGCACATATGGCAACTCTTCCTCCCACCTTATTCTCTCTACTCATATATGCAGCTAGTTTATAACCACTGATATTTACCTTTTCCATATCAGACACAATGTGATGCTCAGACAGGCATAGTATATCTATTACATTATCAGATTCAATGTCATCTAAACAAACCAGGAGCTCTTCTACTTTAGTGTTCAATCCCGGAATATTTTGGTGAAAAATGGTAACATTATTTTTTACTTTACTTTTGTGAGAATCTGCTTTTTTCTTTGATCCGCCAATATTTTGTTTAAATATGGTAACATTATTATTTACTTTCCTGTTGTGAGAATTTTGTGAGTTTTGGACCTCTTTAGCACCTGCCTGCCTGAACTTCTCATTGGGCACTGGTATTAGTCTACAAAAAGAGTTACACCCATGAGTACTAGTGTCCTCCCTCATGGATTTCACTAACAACACTGCCAGTTTACCCTTCCCTTTCCTATTGAGATGTAGGCCATGCCTTGTGAAATCAATAGCCTCGACAGGAACCAATCCAATGTCTGACAGAGTGTCCACCCTACGCAATTGATCCAACTCCATATTTACCCTCCTGACAGAGCGGTTCAACTAGGGCTGATCATGCCGCACGAAAGCAGGCACCAGCCCAACACTGGTATGGGTCGTTGCCGAGGCTATTATCACCAGGTCTCCCTCAATGCTGTAGCTCTGATCCCTATCAATACTGTTTCTCACTCCACCCACTATCATCACATGATCCTGCTATGTGAATCCCTTGCACAAGGAACCTATATCGTCTACCACCTGGCTAAGACTTGCTCTTGGCTTGAAAAAGTTTGTGACCTGGTACCTGTCACCTAATTTTTCCTGCAAAATCTGGCCCACACCTCTTCCATGGCTGCTACCTAGCAACAGAACTTTCCTCTTACTTTCTACTTCTTTTGACACATTTGGTTTCCTAGTGATATTCTGTTGCATCTTAACTACATCTACTTCTACTGGAGCCTCTTCCTTACTTAACTGTGGTAACAAAGCAAATCTATTGGTTGTGCCAATTGGGAAACTGTCAGACACTGCCCTCTTTCTGTGGCCCCTGTTCCCAGCTACCACTTCCCACCATGCTTCTCTGAACTTGTGTGTGTGTGTGAGAGAGGCAGCTACAACCATCGACAGTATCAAAAAGGAAAACCTATCCTTTATCTCATCAGAGTCTTGCAAGATGAATTAAAAGAAATATGTAAGGAATACAAGATGAATCCATGTAAGTCAGACACTCGTGATTCTCATATTGTATAAGCAGAAAATTTAGTAATTCTGAATCGTCTGCGCAGTAATTGCGAGGCAAAACAGATGTGAAAAGAAACAAAAGTGAAGTGTAGTGTAAGTAGTGATTCGAAGGTACATCAAGTGAGAAGAAAGAAAACAGAAATCTCGTGATAGCCACAGTAAGCGACTAGCCCTAGAATTACTAAAAATAGTTCGACACACAAAATAAAGGGCATTGTAAAGTCTGGTGCACATTTCGATGATGTAACTGAACATGTCGTAAGTAAGAAATATGAAGAACATGATACAGTTGTGATTTGTGCTGGATCCAACGACATATATTGCAATAGTAAATTATAGTGTTAAAGAATTATCTAAGACTATTTGTTCTTCTTATTAGCGCAGATATTACTGTAATTCGTTACAGCAAGAGACATAATTTTCCTGAGTGGTCATGTGTGAACAAGAAAATTGACTGAATTAATAATAAGCTTAAGAGATTTTGTACTAAGTTCTCTGATGTTAAATCAGTGGATGTAAGCATGTATGATAGGTCATGTTTAACTACCCACAGTCTTCAAATGAAGAGCCAAACAAGCACTCCTAGTAAATTAATATATTAGCCCTCAGTCACACACACTAGTCAAAGAACAAAGGGTGGAACAAAAGTATTAATATGCTTATTACTGTAGACAAGGTTTCTTGTGAGAGCAAAGTTGGTCTGAACAATTCAGTAATGTAGCCGATAGCAAACAAGGCCTGAAACTAATGCACACAAATATTCAGTACCTCAGAAATAAACTAGACCTTTTACAAGTTTTTGTGACTGAACAACACCCTCCCCCATGTCGTTGTGATTACTGAATATGCTCTTAAAGCAGAAGAAATAAAATTTTGTAAATTAGAGCGTTATATTCTAGCTAACAGCTACTGTAGACAGCGATATAAAGACGGTGGGGGTGGCTATTTTTGTTCAATAGACTTTAATTACTACGAAAATGTCATTCCTGGATAGACATAGCAGTGAAAGAAATCTAGAAATTGCTGGAATTATTCTTGAACTGAAGGGAGAGGGTAGTAATTATACAAAAAATTATACACAAAGTAATAGTAATTTATCACCCACGGAATGCAGATATATATCACAATTTTTAATACACTCAGCTGAGTAGTTAATTAAGTGGCCTAGTAATCGTACCATACTTCAGGATCTGAATATTATAGCAAATTCCAACAACATGACTAACTTGAAGCTGACAGATATATAGAATTTATGCAACATTGTGAACAAATTAGACACTGATACAAGAGTGGCAGACTACACCTCCAGCAGGAGAGATTATGTCATAATCAGTAAACATGCTACAAACGGTGTTAAGAACAGCAATATAGAATTTCACTACTCACACCACAATCGACAGTTTGTTGAGTCCATGGGTATAAACACAGCAGAAGTAGCAAATGTTATTGAATACAAACAAATCTTGAACTATCATTGACATTTACCAGTCAGTTGTACACATCAAAAATAACATTGCTAATTACTGCACAAACAGCTCTGTCCATGACCATGCAACAAGTGACAGACTCAACTTACATTCACCAAGAGAAAATGAACAAAACACTCAAAACAGTATTTTCTACCAAGGAATAAAAATGTGCAATAAATTACCAAAAGACATTAAAGAAATTGCAAAAATATACTTATTTAAAAAGGCAGCTAAAAAGTACCTGTTATGCAATACATTTTATACATTGAAGGATTACTTAGATGAAACAGAGTAGGGTTTTGGTAAAAAATGTTATACAAATAAATAATAATAATGGTTATAAAACATCCAACATTCCACATAAAACCTTCACACTATATTTTTTTTCCTTTTTTCCTATTCTATAAATACTTACAACCCAAGCTATGCATAACACAACATCAGCACCTCTTCCTCTTTCTGAGATCAACACCTCACTTATTATAGAGGGCTGCTGACTCAATTTTCCAGGATAGCAAATGGGAAGTTGTGGTACAGAAAACAGCCCAGAGAGCAAATGTGTGTGTGTGTTATGTGTGTGTAATGAGTGAAGTGCCATGAAACAGACTGCTTTTAGTGTGTGCAGTGACTGATAGTGAGATATGAGTGAACAGTGTGAGATGAAATTACTTAATAAGTTATTTTAAAGAAAGAATGCATACCAGGAGTAAATTTAATGATTGTCTCTAACTAGAAGTACGTAAATGTACGTGTATACGAATTAGCTTATTTTAAATTGATCCAAACTTGTAAATACTTTCAGATGTCCTATATCCTGGTAAAAAGAGATCTACAGATGACTAAAGCTGCTACTACTACTACTACTATCATAATTCAAACTGCCTCTAACATAAACTAGCCCAGGAGGAATGGAACAGTGTTTATATGGTAAAATGCCCAAACAATAAATGAAATGAATTTTATGAAACAGTTTTGAGACTCTAATACATGGAAAGAATCCAATGTGGAAACTATGTGGTAGTCTGATTAAACTGAAGCAGAATGTTCATGACCTCTCCTTACTTTACAAATCTAAAAAGGATATCATTGTCAAGGAAAGGTATTGCAAAGCCATGAAAATGTTTAAGACATAGCTTTCAAATTTCAGAAGAAAGATCTCAATGTTTTAATAATTAAATCTGACAATGTGAGTAAAGCATTTTGGAAGCTCATTTATCTACGCCAGAAAGCTCCATCAAACATGAATACGGAAGAAACAAGCATATTGCATGAGGGAAATTAACAGAAGATCCAATAATAAACTGTGACTCTTTAATACATGTTTCGTCACTCTGTGAAGCATCTCAGCTCAATCTATTGACCAAAACATTCAGATAAACATTTGCTCACCCCAAGGTACAAACTTTGAATTCAGAACTATAAGTGAGCTTGAAATAAGTCGAATAATCAAGACATCAGAGACCGAGCACTCAACTGGCTGTCATGAGATATCTTGTGCTCT
This sequence comes from Schistocerca piceifrons, assembly GCF_021461385.2. Lineage (NCBI taxonomy): Eukaryota > Metazoa > Arthropoda > Insecta > Orthoptera > Acrididae > Schistocerca > Schistocerca piceifrons. The sequence continues at coordinate 8,766,163 of NC_060149.1, forward strand.
AACTAAAAAGGGTCATACAGAATTACTTTAACTTATTACCTATCTCATTAACTGCTGTATTAGGGAAAACAGCTACCCAGACTCATTAAAAATGTCCTTACTTAAACCAGTATATAAGAAAGGATCCAAAAAATTTAGCAAAATCTATGAATATTTTTGACTTTCACAACTCAGTGACGATTTCACAAAAAATAGTCAACTTACAGAAACACAATATGATTTCAGGTAAAACCACAGCAATCTGTGACTTTTACATAATGGATGTAGTGTACTACACAAAGGAATTGGCAACAGGCATATTCCTCGATTTATTTAAACGTTCCCTATTAATAAAGAAACTTGAGGCATGTAGCTTAAAAGTTTCAGCAATACTACTGCTGACCTTCTATCTGTCAAACCAGAAGCAGTGCACAAAGCTAATTTATCAAATTAATGATCACGCTGTAACCTCTCAGTCTTGTAGTGAAACAAGAAGTCCCCCAGGGATCAATTCTTGGCCCCTCTCTTCTTAGTCTATGTGAACAATATCACCCAGCCACAAAACTCCAAAAGGCTGAGAGATGCAGATGAAAGATCTTTGTTGTTTTTTGGCAAAAACACCTGTCAACTTACATCTTCTGCAGCAGATGAAGTAATAAACAAAATTAATTACTTTCGTGATCAAGATCTAAATGTAAATATTAACAAATCGCAATATCATTTAAGATTGTTAACTCTTACCACACCTCTGTAAACCATATATGTAGAACTGAACCAACTGATGCCACTAGCAGCAAATTCTTAGGCCTAAACTTATCTATGTGGTAAAATTACACTGTTCTACAAAAAAAAAAGTTTTTTTCCAATTCTGATAAAAAATATTGTGATCCTAGTTGTATTTTGAGTGCTGAATTGAAAACTGTTTTTGGTTTTTATCTGTCAGGGATAGTTTATGAGTAATCGCAATTTTATTTCTCTTTTCAGTTTCTGATATAGTGCAGCAAACGTGAGGTGAAATTCAACAAACAAATGCATATCTTTATGATGTTATAAGTTCATCACATTAATGGAGGGTGGGATCTAACATATAACACAGTAACCTTTGTGTATACACTTTGAAGCATTTATTTGACATGAGAAATTACAGAAAATTGACAAACAATGAGCCACTGCCTTGTAATGCACATCACTTTTTTCTCTTGTATTGTGAATCTTTCTTCTCTCGAATGATATTCCAGCAATAATCCGCTAACATAGAAGGTACCCACTTCCCTTCATAGCGCTTTTCTATGGTAGAAATGTCTTTATGGAATCTTTCCCCATGTTCATCCGATACTTCACTACAACTCTCTGTGAAGTAGTCCAGATGAGAGTCCATCATATATACCTTCAAAGACATATTGCACCGCAAATCCTGATATGCTTTGATCATATCCTTCACCATTGCTTTGTAGTTAGTAGCTCTTCTTCTTCCGAGGAAGTTTTCTGACACCATCTTGAAACAGTTCCATGCAGTTTTTTCTTTATCAGTTACACATGCTTCAAAATTTGCACCTTTCTGCAGCTCCCTGATTTGTGGGCCCACAAATACACCTTCCTTTATTTTTGCAGCTGAAAGACGGGGGAATTTGGTAGCTAGATATGCAAACCCATAGCCTGTTGGATCCATGGCCTTCACGAGTTGTTTCATCAGGCCAAGTTTGATGTGAAGCAGTGGAAGTAGTATATATTGAGGAGCGACCGGACTTTCACGTTGTACATTCTTTTCGCCAACTTTCCATCTTCACCTAGGCCATTTCTTTTTCACGTAGTGAGAATTTCGGTCTCAACTATCCCACTCGCAAAGAAAACAGGCATATTTTGTGTAGCCTTGTTGAGTTCCCAGTACCATAGCAATTACCTTGAAATCTGCACATATTTTACATTTGTGTTCATTGTCTTTTAATGAATTTGGCATCCTTTGCACGAATTCGTAATTAAAGCTACTGGAACAGAGGGTATTTTATTTCCGTTATGGAGCGAAACACCCTTCAGACTTGTTTTCGATGCATCTATGAAAAGTCTCCACTCCTGTGAAATATAAGTGAAGTTCAGCATTTTCATCAGGCCAGCAATGTCATTGCAAAATGTCAGTGCTTTGTCAGTTGAAAAATAAGAAATAAAGGCATGTTCTCTGTGCCTGAACACACTGATTTTAGTACGTTGGTGCAGCAGATTACACTCTTGTAATCTTGAACCAAGCAGCTGCACTTTTTGTTTACTTAGTCCTAGATCACGTACTAAATCATTTAAATCTGCCTGTGCTAACAAATGTGGTGATGACTCACTTGTGCAGTAATATAAAGAATCATCATCTGTGATTTCTTCAGTACTACTTATTTCACTGTCACTTGGAATTTGACCTCGAGCTCTTGAAGGTACTGGAAGGTTGTCGGAATGCTGCACTGGCATTCTCACTGAAGGCAGATCTGGGTAAACAATGTGCCTCTTTGACTTTTTGTTTGTAAAACCCTGAATTTTTGTTAGACAGAAATAACAATCAGTAACATTGTCCTTAGGCTCCCTCCACACCATGGGAACAGCAAACAACGCCACATTCTCTTTACCTTTCCATCACTGAATTAGTTAGCAGTAACATGTAGCACAACAGAAATGTGGTGCCCATTCTTTATCTTGGTCTCCTACCTCTACTCCAAAGTAATGTTTGTAGGCTTTCTGTATGACTGAAGAAATGCTCTTCCTATTTCTGGCAAAAGTGAACTTCCCACAGATGTAGCAGAAGTTGTCTGGCTTATATCGACCTCCACGACGAAATGGCATTTCTGCAAATTTAAAAATACCACTTTAGTAATACACCTGTATTAAATTAATGGAAAGGGAACTAGAGGAACGCTGTTGTGTAAAAACAAACAGTCATTTTACCTTCAGCACCAGACTCAATCAGCTTACACACAGGAACTAAAAAACTCAACCGTGCTCCGTAATATGACAGACAGTTACTTGTCAGCCAAAATACCCACTTGTTAAGACTGACACAAATTGCGGCTAACACCACTGTTGTAAACTCAATGCACCTGCACCTAGGAGGCGTGAAGCTTTACTGCCGAGGCAGCGACCGGCTGTCGCCGTTCGAGTTAATGAGATGTTTCAGGTGGTCTTAATGACATAGGTGTGGCGGGAGATAACCTAATGATGTCTGATTCTTCCCACCTGCTGTTGCACAACAAATTATCACGTTCTATCACTATTGAATGCGGCACCATACCCGTATTTCTCTATAACATCTCTGTATTTGCCATGAATTGTGAATATACATATATATACATATTACATAAAAAGTATCCCTGACAACGATATTTTGTTTACATATTTGAATTTCCCACGGTAAAATGGTCTAGAAGCACACACTTTAATATCAGAAATAGAACCCATGTCGAACAGTGTTATCAGTGGATTGTATCTATGCAGTCACCTAGCAAAAATAGTTACAAACTCTACTAACAAAACTGTTTAGTATGGAACAATATATCCTTTACTAAGCTCTTCCCAACCAAGATCGCCGCCGAGTTAGAGCACAGGTATTTTCTTTGTCCACTAAGAGAACTTATTTAAGAGGAAATAGTGTCGAATTTAAGTTTTCTTTGTTTTTTATACTTCCTGTAGTGTCCGTTCTTGTCACACAACTGAATATTAGCATCCCATCAGCGCTTGTTCTTGAAAAAAACGAAAAAATTTTGTGTGACGTAAAATTTGTTTAAAAAAAGACTGCTACTAGTTTCATCAGTGTCTATTGTCGCAATAAAAGTGTAATTAGACGTTTCTAAATCGTATTTAACTAATACATCTAGTATTGTTTACTAGTTAGATAGACGTGATCTAGGCCTAAATTTTCTGAGTTATAAACGTTTGAAAACCTGACCAAACACGCCTGATAACGTAAATTCTCTAAAAGCAAATTAACTACAAATACATTCTTCTGCCATTGTATCTCTAAATCAGGGGAAAAAAAAACCACACAACACCGCAGATAAGACCTTTGTGTCGTTTTTTGTTTACACACAGCCAATTTCGCGTCCTTAACAAATTTAAAACATTCTTTAAACATAATTAGTCTTTCGAAACTGACCATGAGTGAGAAAGGTGGGAGCTGTTATAGGGTAGTGAGTCGAGGGATTTGTTGCCAATCTGGAAGGGATGAAGTGGGGAGAACGTTGGGAGAATAGAAGAGGCTCTCTCCTGAAACTGCAAAGTATGCAGTAGGAACATTTTGATTGGGACCAGAAAAGGATAACCTGTGCCCTTCAGGCACAGTTGGAGGAAGCAAGGAAGGAGCTCAGAAGGATCAAGGGAGGTAGGGGGAAGGAGGATGGTTGGGAACTGGCAGCTGGTAGGAGGATAGGAAGAAAGATACCGGTAACGCAATCTGACAGTTTTATCATCAACACCAAAAACAGGTATCTACCACTGCCAGAGTTAAGTGGAGAAGAGCCTCAGGTAGAACGAGGAGCAGGACATGTGCAGCACACTTCAAGAGGGCCAAGAAGCCTAGGAATGTACAAAGTGTTAGGAAGAAGAAAGTGCTGCTGCTAGGTAGTAGACATGGGTGAGGTGTAGGCCCTCAGTTACATGAAAGTTTAGGGGCAGCGTACCAGGCCACCAGTATCTTCAAGCCAAATGCAGGGCTAAGTCATGTGATAGAGCACCTAGGGTCTTTATGTAAGGACTTTACAAAAGAGGACCATGTAGTGATAGTGGGTGGGGCGGGAAACAGTTTGGACAGGGATGGGGCATATGACATAGGTGGTGACCTGGACAAGATAGCTTCTCTGACTCATGGCACCAACGTACACTTTGTTGAACTGTTCCGGCGTCATGATCGACCACAACATGATGGAGCTATGAGGCGAATCAATGTGGGGTTAGGGATGGCTCTGAGGACGTCAAGCTTTGCTCATGTTTCTCTGGTGCCCGTTGGGACAGTCAATAGATGGGGTTTCACTAGGTATGGCCTACACCTAAACAGGAATGGGAAGGGAAGATTGGTACAGCTGATTCATGAAAGTATAGGGGGTGGATCTTGGGCCACACATGGTCAAATATCAGTTGTCATATGTAGGAAAAGTAGGTCCTTTTTAGAATAAATCCGGACAACAGGTTCCCCTGCTCAAAGAGCATCTCCAGCACTTTAGAAAATACTGAAACAAGCACTCACAAGACAGATTTTAACACCTCAAATATCACATATATCAGATGTCACAGAAAAAAATAAACCACTGGAAGGAGTAACATGGGGCATTTTACAGACTTAACAATCCTCCATCAAAACATGCAATCAATAAAAAATAAAATAAAACTATTAGAAGTTGAGCTCCAATCTTTTAACTGCACAGTAGTTTGTATTACTGAGCACTGGTGTGGAGTCACAGAAATCCAACATGTAGTGTTATCATTGTACGAAAAGGCAAGCTTTTACTGCAGAACTAGATCAAGGGGTGGAAGATCATGCATTTATATCAGAAAAGGAACACAGTTCAAATCAAGACATGACCTCAGTACCGTAAGTGAAGACAAAAACTTCGAAATATCAGCTATTAACTTAACAGGGTTTGATATCACCAAGAAATTGATCATTTTGTGGGTGTGTAGATCTCCCAGTGGTAGTGTGGACACTTTTTTCAATAAGTTAACAGAAGTTCTAGATAAAGTCTCAAGTACAAAGGTCAATGTAATTCTGTGAGGGGACCTTAACATCAACACTAACATCATAAATGAATCCAGCAGCACTTTCATAAAAATCCTCCAAAATTTTGGCATGTCTCTATTTGTCAATAGTACAAGAAGGGTTATCACACTGACTTCATCAGTAATTGACCATGTGGCCACAAATATGGACAGGCAAAAATGTGATGTACCTGTAAAAGATCTCAGATTATCAGACCATCTCTGTCAAACAACAACAGTAAAATCAGGCATTGAATCATTCCCTAAACTACAAGCCTACAAACAACATCTATCAGAAACAAAAATAAAAGATTTTTCAAAGCAACTAGAAAAACAAAGCTGGGATGAAGCGTATAAAGAAACCAATGTGAATATGAAATTCTCTAAATTCTCCACATTGTTTAAATTGAACTTTGAAAAGGTATTTCCAGAAGTATGCATGTCTGTATCAACATCCCACCAAAACAGATGGATAACAGCAGGTATTAAAAAGTCCTCCCAAACACTTAAACGCCTCAGTTCCATGAAAAAGATTCGCAATGATCCAGAATTCTTAAATTTCTATCATAGATACATAAAGATCTCTAGAAAGGTGCTGATTGCTGCAAAAAAAGTCATTTAATGACAAAATAATATATAATACAGAGAATAAAAACAAAGCAGTCTGGGATGTTATAAAAAAGGAAACAGGAAGAGGCAAACAAACGCAGAATAACACACTGCTAAGGAAGAGGGATAAAGTTATAAATGATCCACAGCACTTACCAAGCTATGTAAATGAGCATTTTTCAAGTATTGCAGAGAAGTTACAGCAAAAATTCTCCCAAACAAACATAACACCTGTAAATAATGTTGCACTAGATACAATGTTGTTACTTCCAACCACAGAGAATGAAGTCAGTAAAGCAATTCAAAAACTACAAAATAAAAATTCAGTAGATTTAGATGAAGAACCAATGTGTGTACTAAAAAAATGCATAGGGATTACACAAGGCCCCTTAACAAATATAATAAATGAATCCTTCACATCAGGGACATTTCCAGAGCAGTTAAAACAGGCAAGAGTTGTACCTTTGCTTAAGAAAGGTAATGCAGAAGACATAGAAAATTACTGGCCCATTTCTCTGCTGTCAGTATTCTCAAAAGTAATAGAAGCAGTTATGAAAGACAGATTAATGAATTACCTGAATAAATACAATCTTTTAAGCGAATCACAATTTGGTTTCTGAACTGGCAAATATACAGAGTCAGAACCACTCCATCTACAGACCACAAGTGGCCCATCGGGACCATCCAACCGTCGTGCCATCCTCAGGGGAGGATATGGATGGGAGGGGCGTGCGGTCAGCACACCGCTCTCCCGGTCATAATAATGGTATTCTTTACTGAAACTGCTACTATTCAGTCAAGTAGCTCCTCAAGTCGCATCACGCGGCTGAATTCACCATGAAAAATGGCAACAGCACATGGGGGCCTGGATGGTCACCCATCCAAGTGCCGACCAACCCCGACAGCGCTTAACTTCAGTGATTTAATGGGAACCACTGTATCCACTGCAACAAGGCCGTTGCCTGTCAGCCATAGTAAACTTCACAAAAGCTGTACTTGATGCTCTTGTTAAACATGAGTGGCATATTTTTGGATCTTTCTAAGTTGTTTGATACCATCGACTACAAGATTCTATTGAATAAATTAGAAGCATCAGGAATAAGAGGGGTAGGTAATGACTGGTTTCGATCATACCTAACAGATAGGGTACAAGGAGTAGAGATAACACATACTACAAATAGATCTAAACATTTAGTAAAACACTTATCTGAACAAAAATACATTAATATAGGGGTTCCATAAGGTAGAAATTAGTGTTCCTGATATACATCAATGAATTTCCCAGTAGTGTTACTCATGGTGAAAAAATCCTCTTCGCTGATGACAACAATATTATAGTCACTGAAAAAACCAGAGAATTCCTTGCCGAGAAAGCAAATGAAACTCTCAAGGAAGTTTATGATTGGTCAATAAGTAATAAAGTGACATTGAACATAAAGAAAACTAATGCTTTGAATTTCAGTTTGAAGAGGAAAAATGATAATGTTAAATTAAATGTGGATGGCACCTCTATAGATTGTGTAACAAATGCAGAATTTCTAGGAATGAATATTGATTCTCAGTTGAAGTGGTGTGAACACACAAAGGTAGTTGCCAACGGAATGTCATCAGCATATTATGCCCTTAGAATCCTATCGTCAGTATGTAACATGCAGGGTCTTTTAGTTACATATTATTAATATGTACACTCAGTTCTTAGCTATGGCATTCTTTTTTGGGGAACAAATGCACAAAATGTGAACACAGTTTTCAATCTCCAGGAAAGAGCCATAAGAATAATAACTAAAAATACTAGTCGAGCTCATTGTAAAGATCTGTTCAGAACACTGGGGAGTTTAACTGCTCCATGTGAATACATTTAGCAGTTACCCTTGACACTGCATCACAGACAGGAGCGCCTGCGATGATGCACTCAACGACGAACCTGGGTGCACGAATGGCAAAACGTCATTTTTTCGGATGAATCCAGGTTCTGTTTACAGCATCATGATGGTCGCATCCGCGTTTGGCAACATCGCGGTGAAGGCAAAGTAGAAGCATGTATTCGTCATCGCCATACTGGCATATCACTGGGCGTGATGGCATGGGGTGCTATTGGTTACACGTCTCGGTCACCTCTTCTTCGGATTGACGTTTTAACAGTGGACGTTACATTACAGATGTGTTACGACCCGTGGCTCTACCCTTCATTCGATCCCTGCAACACCCTACATTTCAGCAGGATAATGCATGACTACATGTTGCAGGTCCTGTATGGGCCTTTCTGGACACAGAAAATGTTTGACTGCTGCCCTGGCCAGCACATTCTCCAGATCTCTCTCCAATTGAAAACGTCTGGTCAATGGTGGCCGAGCAACTGGCTCGTCACAATACACCAGTCACTACTCATGATGAACTGTGGTACCGTGTTGAAGCTGCATGGGGAGGTGTACCTGTACACGCCATCCAAGCTCTGTTCGACTCAATGCCCAGACGTATGAAGGCCATTATTACAGCCAGAGGTGGTTGTTCTGGGTGCTGATTTCACAGGATCTATGCACCCAAATTGCGTGAAAATATAATCACATGTCAGATCTAGTATAATATATTTGTCCAATGAATGCCCATTTATCATCTGCATTTCTTCTTGGTGCAGTAATTTTAATGGCCAGTAGTATAGTACATTCTTGGTATATATTTAAAGTATTTTTATTTTTTCAACGTCGTCAAAAACATGCTAGAAAATGCAATGACATATATGACCACAATACTAGAAATAGAAATAACTATAATAGGCAAAGACCTAATCAAAAATAAGTGACCGCACTCCTTACATCAATGGTTAAATCTGGATTAATAAATTGTCAAAAAATTTATGCGCGCTTGATGGAAATATCTTGAAATAGAAAATTAGGTTATTCTTGGCAAAAAAATTTTATACTCACTTTCTGAATTTTCAGTTGAAAACAAGTGACATTACAGTTTTTATTACAAATTAAACATATTTTAATTGTCCACCTACTTTTGTGGCTTATTCTTTTTTATGCTTGTATTGCAGTTTTGTTAATTTATATCAACTATCTATTTTATTGGCATTTTAAAAGAAATTCTGAAAATGATGTAAAACAACACTGATGTTTGCAATCTATACAATCTATACAAAAAATAAATAAATAAAAATAAATGTATTGCTAAATCTTTGTAACTTCATACTGTTGCCTGGAATCGCAATATCGCTGTAAGACGGTCGTGTGCTGAAATTACTCTCCTCATACAAGTATTTCACCGTGTGATATGGGGAGTCCATTCTAAAATAATTTCGCCAATCGTCAGGTTTTGCATTTAGCTTGCGAAGCACATTATTTTATGAAAAGCGATTAAGTAGCTTCTTAAAGATGTTTTGGCTGAGATTATTTTATGCTTATAGGCGTTTCTCCCACAACGAACATGAAAACAGAACCCTGTATTATCTCTCATATTAACTAATAATCTCCTCTTTGTGAAAGCGAACATTGGAACAAACCAATAAACCTGGAATGTGTTTGCTATACTGTACGTGCTAGAAGTGAGGACATTCGAGATATCGAGTGGTAAACACAAATAATATCTACGGCAGAGATTATGGTAGCCGTTGCTGCGGACATTTTCTTGACTTCTGGTAGATGTATCTGTAAGTGCGAAAGGTGTGAGCATTAAAATTGGGTTTCATTCTTCAGTTGCATGAATTTTTTACAGTTTTATATGTTTTATTACTTGCTTACCTTTACGCTAATTTTGTTAAGCCTTCCCGTTTTATGTGTACCAATCGGCTATGATGAAATGAGATTTTACGACTTGCTTATCGTTACGCCATATTTATTAATTCTTTCCCTGATATATGTAACAGTTATTTGTGTTTTAAAGAGGCCGTGCTTCAAATAATTATTTGATGTTTCGTAGTCGAAGAAAATGAGGCTAGCAGGGAGCGTGGAAATAACCGACTACTTGGAAAATACCGTGCTTCAAAACTACGATTCAGTGGTGTCTCTTCATTCCGCTCATAGCGAAGACTTTTTGTCCGTAGTGAATCCGCACCTCAAACCCGGCATGAGATACAAGGTACTGGGCTGTTACCATAAGTTATGTTTCACGAAAGGCTACCATTTCATGATATCTTATTTTAAAATGTGTACTGCTTTACATTCTCTCATTTGCAGTGAATTTACAGAGTCGTATTTAGTTGTTCGTACGTAACATATAGCATATTGGGCGCGTTATTTGGTACGATGTTCATGCAAAACTTCTATCTTTTGTGCAAGTGCAGCGTAATGTTTCAGTGATCTTAACGTGCTGACAACAAAATGTATTTTGTGAAGATGTCGAAAATTGTGTTTAGTCAGTCATTCAGCTACACCAACTAAAGCATTTCACCCTGAAAGTGCGATCTGTACACTATGCCACACTATGATCACGTTAACAGATATTTTAATGAAGCTGACTATGATGATAACTTAATGTTAATAAACTGTAACTTTAATTATTTTATTTAAATGAATATCTGATAGATATCTAAAACTACGATAATGTTTTTATGTAATAGAGGCCTAGGAAATCTCGTCTTAGTTACATGTTGTTTCCAGTAATCTCTGTTGCACATATCATCACTTATGTCCAAGGCCGTACCCATGATCTGAAATGGGGGGGGGGGGGGGGAGGGGGGAAGGGCGGGAGGTCATACTAGTCTCAGGAAACAAGGACTCAGGACAACATATAGCACTTCTTATTAAATAAAACAGTAAACCAGTGAAAAACTGCTTTTAATAAACATTTTAAATACAAGAATGCACTTGTACAATCCGAGAAAACATGCAGCATTTCTTATTAAATAAAACAGCAGCTGCCCCTCCCCCCCCCCCCCCTGCCCCTCGCTGGGTATGCCCATGCTTATGTCACTGATACAGTTGCATTACTTACAGTTTATTCTCTCTTCCAGGAACTGTAAGCTGCATTTATGCAAGTTAAATCTGAGTTGTAAATTCTATGAAGTTTTATTTTTTGTGCTGTGTAGAAGACTCTATAGCTGCATGGTTATGTTTTGCTCTCTTGTGTTCTTTTAAAGATCAAGATACTGGTGTTTGTAATAAGTCACATTGTTAAGTGGGCCTAATAATCTATCTTCGTATTGCATTCTTACTGGCATGTCCATATCTGTTGGTGCTAATTGTTGACCATTATCACAGGCTGTGTGCAACACTGTTTATAAAATAGTTATTACTTTTGAACACACAGAAGTGTTGTTCTGCATGTATAGTATTAGCTGTAACACATAATGTATAGTTAACAACAACAACAACAACTGTTACATAATTGTGCATTTTTACAGCTGCATTTATTAAATACGTACCGGTACTTGAAATTTCCAGGATATTGGGTAATAGTCTGAATAGTATACCTTTTCCTGGCTATGTAGCTATATATTTATGGATGCGCACAGTCATTGCTAAAGTTTGTTCTGGTTAGAATATGGTCTTTGTCTAATGTTTTGAAGTCTTGTGCTGCTCTGATAACCACCCTCCTCCCTTAAATTACTTTTGGTGTTAGCCATTGAATCAAAGTGTGTTTCATGAAAGACAAAATTATATTGTAGTGATATCCATAGAGAAAACTAGGCACCAGCAAGTGTATAATATGTCATCAAAGTCTGCCGACAACGTTCTTTCATTTGTTTTTCTTTGCAAGGAGGTGGTCTATAATAGCTTACAGCTGAGTTTTGGTTTGTAAGCTGTATCACTTCTAGTAGTTGTTTTCATAAGGTTGGATGCAGAAGTTGCCTGTGGTGATTTACTAACCCCAGTGGTATTAAGGATTTATTTTGTAATTAACATGTTTTTCTTCTGTTTGATGTTTGAATTACAGAGTGACAAACTATTAGCCTCTCTGGAATCTGAAATAGTTGTGAGCTATAATGTGAGAACATATTTAAGTATAATTATATTTTGTGACTTCTCTTTCATATGAGAACTGGTGGTAGAAACCAGAATTGTAGCAGAGACATAATTAATGTTGTTTTCAGTACTCCAAGGAGACAATTTGTTGGACTCCCTGGAAGGCTAAATGGCATTTGGTCATTATAATAATATGAGAGTTTTAAGTGCACATCCATAAAATGTCTTTTATATTCTTTGCCTTTCATGTAATCTGTTTTATTACCAACTGACAAGACTTTGAAGAGACAGTATTTGTTATTATGTGAATTCAGTAACCGTAAATAAAACTTTACTCATCAAAAGAAGAGGTTTTTGAATAGGAAAAGCACATAAGTTCTATTACATACTTTATTTTGAATTGTGGACCCCACATTCCAAATAGATAGAAGTTGGAAATCTTCATGACAGTTTTGTATCTATTCATTGCCATTGGAAGATATCAAGCAATCACTGATTCTGTCCTGGAGGCATACACAAGTAACCATAATGGTTAACACAACTCCTCACAAATAACAGGAAATCCAGGTTTGGGTCCCAGTCTGGCACAGAATTTCAAATGTCGTGATACGTATTCGTTGCATTACAGGTCTGGTGTTTCAGAACGGACTGCACTAACATAATTTCATATCATTGCACTGTTGTTGATTTCTTTCTCATTCACCTGTTTATATTCATTTCAGCGCATTTAGTTTATTTCAGGAAAATAATACTGTAACCAATGAAGGATCAAGCCCAACTTTTCAGTTTCTTGTCTGATATTTACACGCTTAAGCACTGAGCCAGTGCAATGAAAAAATTTGTCACTGCATATATAGGTAGCCATGCTGTTTGATAAAAAAAGTTTATACATTAAATGCAACTAACAACACGCAGCTTGATGTGAGAACTGCTTGAATCATGAGGGAAAGAAGCCATAAAAAAATAATCATATTGTGATTTAAATAAGTGGGAGTTGTGTGAAAATATTAAATGGACTTTGAGGAAACATATGAACAGCTAAGCAATATCATAATTGAAATGACAGGATAGTTTGCCAACCAAACAAATTTATGAGGAACAGGTAATCTATTTTGCTGAGCTTGCATTTATTGCCTACCCTCATATAATGTCTTTGGAAGGCATACTGCCAGATCCTAAAACACATGATGCCTTTAGGAACTGCTCTGTTCCTCAAAGCAAGAGGCAATTAAAGGCATACTTAGGCCTAGTGTCATTTTTCAGGAAATTCATTCCCTAACCAAATTATGAACACTGATGCTTTACTCAGTCTTCTCTGGAAAAACAGTGTCGAATTGATTTTGAAAACATCATGTAAGCCTTGTTAAATGTTAATATTTTATCTCAACCAGACATGAAGAAAGATTTTTGTTTATGCACCAACATGCCAACTCACAGTCTGGGTGCATGCCTTTTCCAATGGTAGAAGAAGAGGGAAATCTCAACCCTAAAGTAATTAGCTACACTGAAAATTAACTGACCTATATGTTTCTTTTAAAAAATCAAAATTTATTATATTTTCTTTGTATTCACACACACACACACACACATATATATATATATATAGGTCTGTGTGTGTGTGTGTGTGTGTGTGTGTGTGTGTGTGTGAGGCTCTGTGAGCATATTTCTTTTCCCTGGTGAATTTTTGAACAGTGTATTAAACATCTGGTAGACTAATAATTACTGACAGTGTTGTATAGACAGCATTTGTTTAGAAGATGAATTATACATATTTACAAAATTAGGAAAATTGATTTTCAAAATGAAATTACAGCCACATAAATATAGAGAATACCACAACTGATTAGATGACAGCAGACATAGATACAGTGAAAAGTTAGTGTAAATGCTAGTGTTTGGAACCAGATAGTCCTGCATCACCCAGAAGTAGGAAAGTGGGTAGAGAGAATAGGACTATTCATGGGTCAAGAAGATAAAATATCCAGGACATTGTACCATAGGAGTTACAGCAGTTTAAGATGAGACAATTTTTCATTCTATAATTTATCATACGAACTTAACATTATTGTGTCACCTGGTCCTTGTGTGGTGTAGGAAAGTTACGGTATATGGAATATCTGAGATGTTCACAGAAATGTGCCCAAGGAATGAAGTTTGGTGAAGGGGTTGGGGGGAGCAGTTTGTGAAATACATCCGGTATGGTGTATTTTGAGATGTGTCATGCTCAAAGAACTAAATTTTACTGGATATGTGAAAAACTTGTTGGATCTCAAGAAGTGATAGTTATCCATTCAGTATCTTTTGTAAGTAGTTTATATTGATACTTTCATTGAAAATATTATTTCATTGGTCTATAAGCAAATATTTTACAATATTATTGTTATTATGGATACCATCATTTTGAGTTAATGATCTGAAATCATAATGTACAATAATAATTAAATTTTACTGGATATGCATAAAACCTATTGGATCTCAAAAACTGATAGCTATCCTTTCAATAATTTTTGAAAGTAGTTTACCTCAAAACCTACCTCGAAAATATTAAATCATTGGTGTATACAAAGTATATATTTTATATTATTACTATGATTATGGATGCCAACATTTTGAGTTAATGATCTGAAGTGGTATCATATCATTAATTAACTCCAGCATGTAACCAGCAGTGTGTTGCAACTCGCAACATATTAGTAGTTGCCAATTCCTGGAGAGGACATCTTTTTGATATGGACACATTCTGCATGGTCTTTTATCATCCTTGTGCATGTCACACTGAATGTAATGTCAATGAGATTCCACAGGTCTTGTTTGCGTTGTGTAAAATATAAACTGCTGTTGTGGTTAAGTTGTGCAGCAAAAAGGGTGCAGACCATGTGGAATTCGTAAGTGGTTATCAGTAAAGAATGCTATTGCATTGTGTTGGGGTGAAGAAACAGAACTGCCATTGGACTCCACATGCCAATATAGTGGACTGATCTTTTCCTGTGGTTTGATTAGAATTGTATGAGGAAGAGTTTGGGGACAATATCTTGACACTATTCAGTAAAAGTTCACATTGCCTTGACTCCAGGACAGCGTTCAAGCCACTGTCACCCCAAAGAAGTGGCTTAATTTTGCATGAACACTGTGAATACCAAATAAACTTAGTTGCAGAGTGTTTCATGTTCAGCAATGCTATATTTGTGGTCTCTAGGAAACAGACAATCATTTCTAAAAAATATGACAATTCTATTACGAGTAAAATGTTTGTGTCACGGATTCCAGGGGGAAGGGGATGTCTGTGTCAAGTAACTCCGCTTGCCTTTCTTTGTGGCTGCACCTGAAAAGTAACAAGAGGCTGCTGTAGAAGAAAAAGTTTTCACTTTTCTTACATTAAGTGAGAATCACAAACATGATGCATAGTAATTGTTTGAGTAGGCTATTACATGAAGTACAAGAGGTTCTGGGTTCTTGATCTGTGAATTTACTTGTCCACTTTCATCTCCTGGAGTTAGGAAATTAGTGCATGTCCTTATATTTTAAGATTAATGTTCTAAATGGATTGAAAGTCTTGCTGTGAAATGTGACTGGCTTATCACATGTTTCTGCATATCTTTCTTGCTGTATGATCTTGGAAAAACTCAGGCGTGCTATACAGCATTTTAATTTAGCTATTTTGTGCAACTGTATGATAGCAGAACATTACACCACTGTTATTTATGTGGACATGAGAGTAAATCATGAAACAACATTATGTTGTTGTGAATAATATAATGACATATTTTTTAAAAGAACTCATAAGTACCTAATTAGCTATACTTCTTATTGAATCTGTCTGTGGAACAAATGTTTCAGTGTTCCTGTACATATTTACAATTGCAGCATTTGACTTGTTGTTTGATTGAAAGATTCTTGTCTCATATCTTTCTCTGATTTCTTTTCTGTACTTCTGCTTCTCACTATCCTCACTGATTATGGATTTGGAGCAAGAATATAACTGGGTAAGTTAATTAAGATAGTATTTCCACCTATTTCCCTTACCAATAGCAATAGCAAAACTGCAGGTCCTTGATATTTTTACACTTGCCAATACTTATTATATGTAGTAGATGTATGGCCTTGCTGCAGTGGATACACTGATTCTGGTGAGATCACCGAAGTTAAGCGTTGTCGGGTGTGGTCGGCACTTGGATGGCCGACCATCCAGGCCGCCATGTGCTGTTGCCATTTTTCGGGGTGCACTAAGCCTCATGATGCCAATTGAGGAGCTACTCGACCAAATAGTAGCGGCTTCGGTAAAGAATACCATCATAATGACCTGGAGAGCGGTGTGCTGACCCCACACCCCTCCTATACGCATCCTCCATTGAGGATGACACGGTGGTCGGATGGTCCCAGTAGGCCACTAATAGCCTGAAGACAGAGTGCTATTTAGTTGATGTAACACTAAAACTCCCCCACAAATCAGGGATCTTGCTGGGTAGAAGAGACATCCATGTTTCAATGATACAGTCAGCAACATTATAGGAGTAGCAATGTCTGATGTGTGATGTGTGTCCATGGAGAGGCCAAACTAACATATGTTCTCTGACAGGCAACTCCTCTTTGATGTTGAATGATGACGAAGATATCCTGACTATAATATGCAAATTTTAAAGTAGGTCCCCACTCAGATTGCATGGTGGGGACTACCTGAAAAGATCTTTTTTGGAGCAAACAAACAGTAGACATTCTGGAGTGTCAGATCCCTTAATTGTGTGTATAGTTTCGAGAACTTGGAATTAGAAATGAATAGACTGAAGTTAGATACAGTGGGAGTTAGCGAAATTTGGTGGCTGGATGGATAGGATTTACAGTTGAGTCAGAACAACATTATCATTACCACACCAAATAGAGATAATGAAGGAGTAGGTCCAGTAATTGAAAGTTAAGCGGGAGTGTAGGTAGACTGCTATGAATAACATAGTGGACACATTACTGTAACAAAGATAAACTGGAAACAATGGAATACCATAATACTTATATGCCTTCTTGCTCTGCTGATAATAAAGAGATTGTAAAAAAGATAAATGATACTATAAAGAAATAATTCAGTATGTTAATCCTTTCATACTCGATTTTTTTCTGGAAAAAGGAAAAGCATCCTTTACACTGTAATGCTCTTGGCGAGTTATTAATGATTTTAGTTGCAAAATTTAAACAAAATATGTACCTGTTTTCGAAATATACATTTTACAACTGATTTCTTTTCATGGATTAAAATAACTAATTTTGAAACTTTCACAGTTGAAATAAATAAACTGATAATTCATGGAGCCTTCAGCAGCCGCTGGTGAAGTATCAGTGCAGTAGCGGGTCTCATATTTAGCTTTCATAAATGTTTTGCAGTTTGATTCTTAATATCTTTCCGAGTGTTTGTGCATTTGCATATTTAATTACATAAAATTCTTACATATTCTCGTATTTGAGAGAAGTAATATTACTTATTGATAGCCGTAGAGTATAAATTCGTAGAGTTGTTAGATATTAGCAGTAGGATGGATAGGGTGTGTGCGTGCTGTGTGCAGGCACAGGAGGAACTGGTCATGGTTCGCGAGCAGCTGAGCGTGCTGTTGGCCACGGTCAGCTGCCTTCAGGCTGCTGCCTCGAGGTGCAGTGACGGCGGAAGATCTGGCGCGTCGCTTGAGACACCCCAGGTGTCACTTGCTGTGTCTGCTGACTCAGCCGCTGAGGCACCTTCTAGTGTACCCAGCGCGTTTGGGCCGCCCTCACCTCAGGGAGAGTGGCGGACTGCAATGCGTTCACGTCGCTCAAGGCATACGTCGAATGTGGAAGCTGGCCGGCTGGCCTCGCCCGTTCATCCTGTCAGTGGGCAGGTGGCCACTCCTTCAGCAGGGCCCGAGCAGGCACACGGGGGCAAAGGCTTGCTGGTTATTGGGAGCTCTAATGTTAGGCGGGTGATGGAGCCCCATAGGGAAATAGCGTACAGGGCTGGAAAGAAATTTAACGTGCACTCGGTTTGTCTGCCGGGGGGGCCTCATACGATATGTGGAGGTAACCTTGTCTGTGGCTATTGAGCATACGTGGTGCAGTAGTCTGCAAGTAGTTGCTCACATCGGCACCAATGATGCCTGTCGTTTGGGTTCTGAGGCGATCCTCAGTTCGTACGGGCAGCTGGCGGATTTGGTGAAGACCGCTGGCCTCGCTCGCGGGGTGCAAACACAGCTCTCTATTTGCAGCTTCGTTCCCAGAGTGGATCGGGGTCCTTTGGTTTGGAACCGAGTGGAGGGTCTCAACCAGAGGCTTCGTCGACTCTGTGGCGGTCTTGGCTGCAAATTTCTATAGACTTGCGCTATTGGGTGGGGAATTGTAGGATGCCCCTAGATAAGTCAGGGGTGCACTACACAAAGGAAGCGGCTACTCGGGTAGCAGAGTACTTGTGGTGTCCACATAGGGGATTTTTAGGCTAGGCAGTAGTGCTAGGTGTCCTGATAAACACTCACCAGTCGACATGCAGGAAGGGAAATCAGGACGTGCTCAGTATAAAGACACTTCAGCTATCAAGATATTAGCAGTAAATTTTCAGAGTGTTCGGAATAAAGTTCATGAATTTACTGCCCTCCAGGAAGCGTGTGGTGTGCAAATTATTCTCGGGACTGAGACCTGGCTGAACGCTGAGATAGGAAGTGCTGAAATATTTAGTAAGGGTTGGCACGTGTATCGGGAAGACAGATTAGACACTGTAGTAGGTCGTGTCTTCATTGCAGTTGACAAAAATATTGTGTCTACTGAGGTTGAAGTAGAGTGTGATTGTGAAGTTATCTGGACACATTTAACAGGGCTAGGGGAAATAAAGTTAATTGTGGGGTGTTATTACCGGCCACCAGGTTCCACTGTGACAGTTCTAGAATCATTCAAAGGGACTCTACATTCTGTATTGTAGCAGTACCCGGATCGAGATATATTAGTTGGAGGCGACTTCAACCTACCTAGTATAGACTGGGATGTCTATGGATTCATTACAGGTGGTACCGATGAGCCGTCATGTGAATTACTTTTGAACACATTATCTGAAAACTGTCTTGAGCAGCTAAATCGACAGCGAATGCGTAATGGAAATATTTTAGATCTGGTAGCCACGAACAGACCAGACCTCATCGACGGTGTCAGTGTTGAGACAGGGATTAGTGATCATGATGTTGTCATTATGATTATGGTTACGAAAGTTAAAAAGTTGGCCAAGAAGGCTAGGAGAGTATTCTTACTAGAAAGAGCAGATAAGCAGTTGTTAGCATCCCACTTAGTAAATGAATCGACTTCATTTACTTCTGGTACGATGGACGTGGAAGAATTATGGGCAAATTTTAAACACATTGTAAATCACGCATTGGACAAGTATGTGCCAAAAAAGTGGGTTACGCACAGAAAAGATCAACCCTGGTTTAACAGCGCAACTCGGAGAATGCTCAAGAAGCAAAGGTAGTTGCACTTGTGGTACAAGAAAGATCGGGAGAATGACGACAGGCAAAGTTAGTAGAGATTCGTGCTGCTGTAAAAAGAGCGATGCGCGAAGCATACAACCACTACCACCGTCATACATTAGCTAAAGATCTTGCTGAAAACCCAAGGAAATTCTGGTCTTATGTAAAATCGGTAAGCGGGTCGAAGGCTTCCATCCAGTCACTCACTGATCAGTCTGGCCTGGCAGTGGAAGTCAGCAAAACGAAAACTGAAATTTTAAGTTTAGCATTTGAGAAATCTTTCACGTAGGAGGATCGTACAAACATACCGTCGTTTGAGTCTTGTACAGATTCCCATACGGAGGACATAGGGGTTGTGAAGGAGCTGAATGGGTTGAAAATAAATAAATCGCCAGGTCCTGATGGGATTCCAATTCGGTTTTACAGAGAGTACTCTAATGCATTGGCTCCTTACTTAGCTTGCATTTATCGTGAATCTCTTGCCCCACGTAAAGTCCCGAGCAACTGGAAAAAAGTGCAGGTGACGTCTGTATGTAAGAAGGGCACAAGGACGGATCCTCAAAATTACAGACCAATATCCTTAACATCAGTTTGTTGCAGGATTCTCGAACATATCCTCAGATCGAATATAATGAATTTCCTTGAGACAGAGAAGTTGCTGTCCATGCATCAGCATGGCTTTAGAAAGCATCGCTCCTGCGAAACGCAACTCGCCCTTTTTTCACATGATATCTTGCAAACCATGGATGAAGGGTGTCAGACGGATGCCATATTCCTTGACTTTGACTCGGTGCCCCACTGCCGACTCCTAATTAAGGTACAAGCATATGGGATTGGTTCCCAAGTATGTGAGTGGCTCAAAGACTTCTTAAGTAATAGAACACAGAACTTTGTCCTCGATGGAGAGTGTTCATCGGCGGTGAGGGTATCATCTGGACTGCCCCAGGGAAGTGTGGTAGGTTCGCTGTTGTTTTCTATCTACATAAATGATCTTTTGGATAGGGTGGATAGCAATGTGCGGCTGTTTGCTGATGATACTGTGGTGTACGGGAAGGTGTCGTTGAGTGACTGTAGGAGGATACAAGATGACTGGACAGGATTTGTGATTGGTGTAAAGAATGGCAGCTAACTCTAAATATATATAAATGTAAATTAATGCAGATGAATAGGAAAAAGAATCCTGTAATACCTGAATACTCCGTTAGCGCTTGACACAGTCACGTCGATTAAATATTTGGGCATAGCATTGCAGAGCAATATGAAGTGGGACAAGGATGTAATGGCAGTTGTGGGGAAGGCGGATAGTCGTCTTCGGTTCATTGGTAGAATTTTGGGAAGATGTGGTTCATCTGTAAAGGAGACCGTTTATAAAACACTAATGCGGCCTATTCTTGAGTACTGCTTGAGCATTTGGGATCCCTATCAGGTCGGATTGAGGGAGGACTTTGAAGCAATTCAGAGGCGGGCTGCTAGATTTGTTACTGGTAGGTTTGATCATCACGCGAGTGTTATGGAACTGCTACAGGAACTTGGGTGGGAGTCTCTAGAGGAAAGGAGGCGTTCTTTTCGTGAATCGCTACTGAGGAAATTTAGAGAATCAGCATTTGAGGCTGACTGCAGTACAATTTTACTGCTGCCAACTTACCACAAAGATAAGATGAGAGAGATTAGGGCTCGTACAGAGGCATAGGCAGTCATTTTTCCCTCGTTCTGTTTGGGGATGGAACAGGGAGAGAAGATGCTAGTTGTGGTACGAGGTACCCCCCGCCATGCACCATATGGTGGATTGCAGAGTATGTATGTAGATGTAGATGTACCACACAAAATAAGAATAATAATACTCAATTATACAGTGGAATATAACTAACCAACTGCTTCCATGTATTCTGGCGATCACAAGCTGGTGCACATTGCTGCTTTGACTTGTCACTATTTCTATAGTGATGCCCAACAGTTGGCAGCACTTGTACATGATGAAAAGACTGAACATTCACAAATGTGTACATGAGGTTTCCATTGGGTAACAATATTTCTGTTGCAGCTATGATACAGTAAAGATTAATGTACATGTTTGTATTAAATGGATCTGAAAGGGTTAATGGATACAAGAATGTAATTGTAATGGGAGACTGATATTTGATACTTGGAAAAGGGAGAGAAGGGAAAACAGTAGGAGAATATGTACTGGAGGAAATGGATATGGGGAGCAGCCATCTGATAGAATTTCACCCAAAGTGCATTGATAAGATTTGGACTCTGATCATAATTTATTGGTTGTGAAATGTAGATTAACTCTGGGTGAAGAAGAATAGTATATTACGAAGATGAGACCAGGATAAATTGAAACAACCAGATTTTGTTGAAAGCCTCAGGGGAAGCATTGTGCAATAGCTGACTGAAATAGGTAAATGGAACACAATAGAAGATGTATGTATAGCTTTGAGATCTGATACAGAAAAGTCAGCTGAGTAACAAGTTGGTAGTATTTTTAAAATTTGAAAAAAAAAAAAAATTATATAGCTGATGCGACACTATTTGAAATTCTGAAATTATTGATGATAAAATACAATGAGTGAAAGCCTATCTGCAACTTACATGGCAGCCTGACTGCATCTGCAGGAGTTGAAGGACATGAAATGGAGGCAGTAGTTGAGAAGGTAGTGAGACAAGATTGCAGTCTGTACCCAATTTTATATGTTATCCTTTGCATACACAGATCAAACAGCAAATTAAACTAACAATTTGGAAAAGGACTGAAAGTTCAGAGAGATAAAATAAAAACTTTAAGGTTTGTTGATGACACTATAATTCTATCAATGATGGCAATGGATATAGATCAGGTGAGTGGATCAGATAATTTCCTGAAAACAGGCTATAATATAAACATCAACAAATTTAAAATAGGTAAATGAGTGCAGTCAAATTAATTCAGCTAATGTTGAGAGAATTAGATTATGAAATGAGACAGTAATTCATTAAATGAGTTTTGCTATTTGGACAGCAAAATAATGATGGCAGAAGTGAAGAGGATATAAAATTCAGGCTAGAAATAGTAAGATAAGTGTTTCTGAAAAAGAGAAATTTGTTAATATTAAATGTAAACTGAGGTATTACAAAATCTTTTTTGAAAGTATTTGTATGGAGTGTAGCCTTATACTGAAGTGGAATATGTGGGATAAACAGTATAAACAAGAGGAGAATAAACGTTTTTGAAATATGGTGTTACAGAAGAATGCTGAAGAGTAGATGGTTAGACTGGGTAGTGATAAAAATGCACCCCATCAAGTTCTGGAGAAAAGAGCTTTATGGCAAAATTTGATGAAAAATGAGATAAGTTAGCAAGACATATCATGACACATCAGCGATGTATTTAATTTGGTAATGGAGGGAAACATTGGAGATAAAAATTGTTGAGGTTGAACATTCTTCATTCTTGATTACAATAATCAGGTAGAAATGGGATGCGTGCTGAAGTAGTTATGCAGTGATGAAGAGACTTGCATGGAATAAACTAACTTGGGAAGCTGTATCAAACCAGTCTTTGGACTGAAGACTACAACCATAACGATATAACCGCCCAAGCCAAAGGTCTTACTTATATGTCAAATGCTACTATTTTTCTATAATCTCTCTGCTGTAATGTAAATATTCAGCTCATTTAGATAATATGGTTGTAGTAACTTCACACACAAAAATAAGTATGCACCTAAAGTGTAAATCACTTAAATGAGTTAACAGTTCAGAAATTCCATACACAGTCCAAGTACAATGCCAGGCAAAATACAGTAGTGCAGATTCAAGTTAAAATGAGAACACACTATAACACAATGAGGCTGAGTGTACACCACTCTAGGATTATATCAGGTAGATTTCTTGTCAGTATCTTGAGCTGGTACTGTCCATTGCCTGCGTGCATTGTTCCCAAAACGGTGCTGCGTCCAGTATTTGATCCTACTGCCACCTGGCAACTGGAGCTGTGCCACTGGGCACCAGCACTAACAAGTTGAATCATGTTGGTAGCAGCTGCCTAGGTGCCAGTATGATACGAGTGGTAACAGAGTGTTACCACAGTTATCTTGGTAACTTCAAAGTGTCAGAGAATTCATTTTCATCTTCACTTGTAATGCATTCAGAGTCCATTTTCTTTGTAGACAAATCAGCATATTGATGGCTTATTTAAGAAGCAAAAATTAAGAAAAAGATGTTTAGTCTTTTATCTAAATGCAGAAGAGATAAATTTACAAGATGGTACAAATGCAATGGGGAAAAACTGAATGCAATAAACAGCTTCAAAAGAAAGTTTATTTGTATTGTGCAGTGGAAGGCTTTGTTATGGTATGACTCTGGAAATACTATTTTGACCTCATATTATCTAGTTACAGTTTTGGCAAGAAAAGATTACATATCTTGGTACTGGGTGGAAACAAAGATAGATAATATAATTATAAAGTCCCATGTTCTCCCTCATACATGCCCAGTCTGGACAGACTGAATAGTGTGCCATCCTCGACCAATGACATGACTTGTACGTGGTATGGGTGAATGTGGGATCAGCACACTGCTCTCCCAGGTGTTGTTGGGTCTGCTGATCTTGGAGCCACTGCTTCTCACGCAAGTAGCTCCTCAGCTGACATCACGAGACTGAGTGGACTCTGTTCCAGTCCTCCCACTAACAGAAAGATTCCTGGCAGTACCAGGTATTGAACCCAGGTCCACCAAATGACAAACAGCTATGTTGACTACTCAGCTACAGAGACAGACAAAAAGAAAGAAGGGAATATGAAGTATCTGCACTAGCAGATTAAAAATGTGGAAAACACAAGTTCAGAAACAGTTTATTGGACTCACCAAAATGAAACAATAATACAATCTCCAAAAGAACAGCCGAGTTGATCCCAACTGCGGATTGACACAAATATAATATAACAAATAATAATAATAATAGAAAAGATCTGACTCTTCGTGGGGAGCGAACACGACAAACAATTCTACAATGTCAAGATGTTTGTCGACTATACCAAGTCCATCTACAAGAGATCAGCCAGCTAGAAGAGAAATCTGGCCAGCTAGAAGAGACATCTGGCCTCGGCTGCTGAGGCGGCAGCTCTGTATCCTTCCAGCAGAACTGCCTTTTGCCAGCAGTGCACCACCTTATAAAGCCCGTTGGCAGATGGATGTGCAGAAACTATTTCCGACCATGTGCCTGGGATATCAGAGTAGTTCCTGGGCTAGCTACGACCTCTGGTGAAGCTGTTCTGCAGGCTCCACAAATGGGTAGCAGTTCCTGACGGCCATTGGTGGAGACCTGGTGTTGTGTTGTGTTGTGGCCACTAGTAAGTATTTGTTTTGACAAGGCAGATGGTGTAGGTTTTCCTGGTGAATATATGCCCTGTGATGCAGGCATCCTATGTCAGTTGGACATGAAGTGGGATGCCAATGCAGTAGGTGCTACGATGTATGAAGTGGACAGCCACAGCAGAATTAAAATTCATTTGTAATTTCCTTGGATCATGCGGCCCAAAATAATTTGTGACATTTTTTAACATGATGTAGTGTAAGCACATGAAACACAAATCAGATTATATTGTTTCTTGTCTAGAAATTTTGATCTTAAAAATACACCTCCATCTTCTCAATTTAGAATGTGAAAAGTCAATGAAATCTTGAGAAAAACCGAGCAACACAAAGGCTGATGTTAACAGAACAGTGCTTTACAAGGTCTGGTCCTATTGAAGCTAATACACCAATGATTTCTTTTGACCTATTGATTAAATTATCAAACCCATTATAGGGGGACTTCCAGATTAACATGGACTCCTTAGGAGAGTCTGACTTGGCATTTGTTACATTACTGAATCATTGCTATACATTAAAGAAGTATCTTTGGATTTGTGTTCTGACAATATAAGCAGTTTCACAGTATTAGCATATTAGCATATAGAAATATGAAAGAAACTAAAGTCAATCATGAAACGGTTTTGAGGCACTTAAATAAGACTGTATAGTAACAGTTCAATTCCATATTATTTGACAGTGATTTGAAATTACATCTGCAAAAAATAGCTGAAAGAGAAAGGATTTTCACAATTTTTGAAGCCACTCATTTTTCCTCTCCAGTGTATATATCTTACATGTGTTGACTGGACGTTCTCCACTTTCCTCTGCCCTTAGCCTCTTCCTCCATGTCTTTTCTCTGAAGTTTTTCCTTTGATCACTCTTCGTTGCAGGCAGTATGTCCCAGCTAAGTTGTCCTTGTTATTTATTTATACATGTTCTATAGATCCGGTATACAAAAGAATTGCATGGATATGTAATGAGTCACAATATAAATTAACACAGTAGCTTACTTGTATATGCTGACAAATGTAAGTTGCAATTGGTGTATAAGAAACAAAATATGTTAATAGTTACAGGCTTAAGCACTTTCCATGGTAAAACAGAGGTATAAAATGATAAAATAATAAATTACAATTTTCCATATTACAAACTATACATTAGCAGGAATTTGATAGTGCCAATTGTCTGAACACGAATTCCCATACTGGTGTAAGATGTATTAAGTTACAAAGTAGCAATAGCAAATACTACAAGTAAAGTATTACATCTAAGTTACAATGTTACACTAAAGAATTGATTAAGAGAGTAAAAAGCTTTTTCCAGAAGATATTCCTTCAATTTACTCTTAAATTTTGGCGTTTCACTGGTAAGATTTTTTGTGTCAGATGGGAGTGCATTAAACACCTTTATGCTTGAGTAGTATACTTCCTTTTGTATCAGACTCAAGTTTTTTCTGTCAACATGAAAGTCATGTTTTGTTCTTACGTCATAGTCATGATAAGAAGTATTGGTTTTATACATGTGTAGGTTCTTAGCCTAAAAGCATATAAGGGATAAGATATATTGTGAGGTCATTGTTAATATCTTGTGTGTTTTAAAAAGATTTCTGCATGAATGATTCCTGTTAACTCCACTTATAATTCGAATTGCTCTTTTCTGAGTTACAAATACTTTATTTTCCATTGCTTGGTTACCCCAGAATATTAAGCCATAGGATAACAATCCCCCCCCATGAACCATGGACCTTGCCGTTGGTGGGGAGGCTTGCATGCCTCAGCGATACAGATAGCCGTACCGTAGGTGCAACCACAACGGAGGGGTATCTGTTGAGAGGCCAGACAAACGTGTGGTTCCTGAAGAGGGGCAGCAGCCTTTTCAGTAGTTGCAAGGGCAACAGTCTGGATGATTGACTGAGCTGGCCTTGTAACAATAACCAAAACGGCATTGCCGTGCCGGTACTGCGAACGGCTGAAAGCAAGGGGAAACTACAGTCGTAATTTTTCCCGAGGGCATGCAGCTTTACTGTATGGTTACATGATGATGGCGTCCTCTTGGGTAAAATATTCCGGAGGTAAAATAGTCCCCCATTCGGATCTCCGGGTGAGGACTACTCAAGAGGATGTCGTTATCAGGAGAAAGAAAACTGGCGTTCTACGGATTGGAGCGTGGAATGTCAGATCCCTTAATCGGGCAGGTAGGTTAGAAAATTTAAAAAGGGAAATGGATAGGTTGAAGTTAGATATAGTGGGAATTAGTGAAGTTCGGTGGCAGGAGGAACAAGACTTCTAGTCAGGTGACTACAGGGTTATAAACACAAAATCAAATAGGGGTAATGCAGGAGTAGGTTTAATAATGAATAGGAAAATAGGAATGCGGGTAAGCTACTACAAACAGCATAGTGAACACATTATTGTGGGCAAAATAGATACGAAGCCCACACCTACTACAGTAGTACAAGTTTATATGCCAACTAGCTCTGCAGATGACGAAGAAATTGAAGAAATGTATGATGAAATAAAAGAAATTATTCAGATTGTGAAGGGAGACGAAAATTTAATAGTCATGGGTGACTGGAATTCGAGTGTAGGAAAAGGGAGAGAAGGAAACATAGTAGGTGAATATGGATTGGGGGACAGAAATGAAAGAGGAAGCCGCCTGGTAGAATTTTGCACAGAGCACAACATAATCATAACTAACACTTGGTTTAAGAATCATGAAAGAAGGTTGTATACATGGAAGAACCCTGGAGATACTAAAAGGTATCAGATAGATTATATAATGGTAAGACAGAGATTTAGGAACCAGGTTTTAAATTGTAAGACATTTCCAGGGGCAGATGTGGACTCTGACCACAATCTATTGGTTATGACCTGTAGATTAAAACTGAAGAAACTGCAAAAAGATGGGAATTTAAGGAGGTTGTACAGAGATTCAGGGAGAGCATAAGGGAGCAATTGACAGGAATGGGGAAAATAAATACAGTAGAAGAAGAATGGGTAGCTTTGAGGGATGAAGTAGTGAAGGCAGCAGAGGATCAAGTAGGTAAAAAGACGAGGGCTAGTAGAAATCCTTGGGTAACAGAAGAAATATTGAATTTAATTGATGAAAGGAGAAAATATAAAAATGCAGTAAGTGAAACAGGCAAAAAGGAATACAAACGTCTCAAAAATGAGATCGACAGGAAATGCAAAATGGCTTAGCAGGGATGACTAGAGGACAAATGTAAGGATGTAGAGGCCTATCTCACTAGGGGTAAGATAGATACCGCCTACAGGAAAATTAAAGAGACCTTTGGAGATAAGAGAACGACTTGTATGAATATCAAGAGCTCAGATGAAAACCCAGTTCTAAGCAAAGAAGGGAAAGCAGAAAGGTGGAAGGAGTATATAGAGGGTTTATACAAGGGCGATGTACTTGAGGACAATATTATGGAAATGGAAGAGGATGTAGATGAAGATGAATTGGGAGATATGATACTGCGTGAAGAGTTTGACAGAGCACTGAAAGACCTGAGTCGAAGCAAAGCCCCCGGAGTAGACAATATTCCATTGGAACTACTGACGGCCGTGGGAGAGCCAGTCCCGACAAAACTCTACCATCTGATGAGGAAGATGTATGAGACAGGCGAAATACCCTCAGACTTCAAGAAGAATATAATAATTCCAATCCCAAAGAAAGCAGGTGTTGACAGATGTGAAAATTACCGAACTATCAGCTTAATAAGTCACAGCTGCAAAATACTAACACGAATTCTTTACAGACGAATGGAAAAACTAGTAGAAGCCAACCTCGGGGAAGATCAGTTTGGATTCCGTAGAAACACTGGAACACGTGAGGCAATACTGACCTTACGACTTATCTTAGAAGAAAGGTTAAGGAAAGGCAAACCTACGTTTCTAGCATTTGTAGACTTAGAGAAAGCTTTTGACAATGTTGACTGGAATACTCTCTTTCAAATTCTAAAGGTGGCAGGGGTAAAATACAGGGAGCGAAAGGCTATTTACAATTTGTACAGAAACCGGATGGCAGTTATAAGAGTCGAGGGACATGAAAGGGAAGCAGTGGTTGGGAAGGGAGTAAGACAGGGTTGTAGCCTCTCCCCGATGTTGTTCAATCTGTATATTGAGCAAGCAGTAAAGGAAACAAAACAAAAATTCGGAGTAGATATTAAAATTCATGGAGAAGAAATAAAAACTTTGAGGTTCGCCGATGACATTTTAATTCTGTCAGAGACAGCAAAGGACTTGGAAGAGCAGTTGAATGGAATGGACAGTGTCTTGAAAGGAGGATATAAGATGAACATCAACAAAAGCAAAACAAGGATAATGGAATGTAGTCGAATTAAGTCGGGTGATGCTGAGGGAATTAGATTAGGAAATGAGGCACTTAAAGTAGTAAAGGAGTTTTGCTATTTGGGGAGCAAAATAACTGATGATGGTCAAAGTAGAGAGGATATAAAATGTAGGCTGGCAAAGGCAAGGAAAGCGTTTCTGAAGAAGAGAAATTTGTTAACATCCAGTATTGATTTAAGTGTCAGGAAATCATTTCTGAAAGTATTTGTATGGAGTGTAGCCATGTATGGAAGTGAAACATGGACGATAAATAGTTTGGACAAGAAGAGAATAGAAGCTTTCGAAATGTGGTGCTACAGAAGAATGCTGAAGATTAGATGGGTAGATCACATAACTAATGATTAAGTATTGAATAGGATTGGAGAGAAGAGAAGTTTGTGGCGCAACTTGACCAGAAGAAGGGATCGGTTGGTAGGACATGTTCTGAGGCATCAAGGGATCACCAATTTAGTATTGGAGGGCAGCGTGGAGGGTAAAAATCGTAGAGGGAGACCAAGAGATGAATACACTAAGCAGATTCAGAAGGATGTAGGTTGCAGTAGGTACTGGGAGATGAAAAAGCTTGCACAGGATAGAGTAGCATGGAGAGCTGCATCAAACCAGTCTCAGGACTGAAGACCACAACAACAGGATAACAATGCATGGAAATAGCCAAAATAAGCATCCTTAACAGTATCACTATTAGCAGTTGTTGCTATAATACGTAGAGCATAAGTTGCTGAAGCAAATCTGTTTCTCAAGTCCAAAATATGACAAAACCAATTTAATTTATTGTCAATGTGGAGGCCTAAAAATTTTGTTGAATAAACTTGATGTATATCTTGATCATTACAGCTTAGACTTGTGTCATCCTGAACTTTGTGAGACCCATGGAAATGTATGAACTGGATTTTATTTAGATTTAATGTTAGGCCGTTGCATCTGAACCACTTATGGAGGTCATGGAACACCAAGTTGGCAGATGATGCAATATCATTTTGAGGTGTTTTTTCAATTACAAGGGATGTATCATCTGCAAAAAGAGTAAATTTGATGGTAGCCTTAGAACAGTGAGGAAGGTCATTAATAAAAATAAGAAAGAGCAAAGGGCCAAGCACCAAACATTGCGGCATGCCTACACTAACTGTTCCCCAGCCAGTGGAAGCTATTGAGCTATCTTCATGATTCATCAATACCCTCTGCTTTCTGTCAGTCAGGTATGATCTGAGCCACATTCCCACTGAGTCAGTTAAACCATAATAGGCTGCTTTTGAAAGGAGGATTTCATGACTCACACAGTCAAAGCCTTTGGTTAAGTCGCAAAAAATACCAACTGAAGCCAATTTATTGTTCAGTGCTACTGGAACATTATTAGTAAAGGAGAATATGGCATCATCAGTTGACAGGTCTGATTGGAAACCAAATTGGCATTGACTAAGAGCCTTGTGGAAATTCAGGTGTTCTACAATTCTCCTATGCATCAGTTTCTCGTCAACTTTGGAGAAGCATATTAAAAGGGATATAGGGCGGTAGTTAGAAGCATCAGTTTTTTCACCCTTCTTGAACAGTTGTTTCACATCGGCATGCTTCATTCTATCCGGGACAATATCTTGTCGAAGGGATTCATTAAATATATGGCAAAGTATTACACAAATGGCATTATGACAATGTTTAAGTACCTTAGTGGAGATACTATCAAAGCCAGATGACATTTTGGTTTGCATTTTAGTGATGATCCTTTTCACTTCACTGACTGTAACTGGGGCTATGAGCATTTGATTAATTTTGCACAGACCAGATCCTTTCAGAAGGTCCATATCCCCATTGACTGAACTCTTTTTCTTCCCACTTCTGTTCTTGCAAGTCATTATGGGTTCAGAATTTGACACATTAATAGTAATGCAAGAAAAATGTTGTTCTTGAAGTAAGATGAAGCTTTTTGAATGGGGTTGAAGTGAGGACTGGCACATGCAAGATCTTCTCATACTGCCCCAAGTGTGTGTTTGGTTGGGGAGGGGGACATGGTTCAAAAATTATTCGTGATTGGCAACCCCTCAAAAATGGAGAGAACTTGGTATCTCCACTTGCAGTATTGAACTTGCAATATCAGATTACTTTTTGTTTCAGTCTCTATAGAACTTTTGTGATGTTGTAAATTTGATTTTAAAATAGTCCTGTAAAAAGTGTTTTCATGGTTTTTCACTCAGAAATCACAGTAGTTCTACAGCAGCTGAATTACGTTTTTATCATAATAATGGCAAAAGTTTTTAAAAAAAGGCACATATTTCAGTTGATAAATTTCATTTAAAATAAAAACTCTCTCACTTTTGCATTAAAGTATCAAAAAATTTTCTCCCAACCCTCTCACTTGGGCTCCAGTCTCAGAACAGAGCAAAGTTCAGCAGTGGCAACAGCAGTTTATTGTTTGTGTACGGTTAGTTTAATGGACTTTTTACATCCTTCTGAGTAGAAGTCAACAGTGGATGTTTATTTATCTGCTTTTTGTGGTGTTACTTATTTTGTTGTAAGAGTTTGCACATTTTTTGGGCATTTGTGCTGAGTGAGTTCAACTTCTTGGGTTAGTGTTACATTAGCTGAGGTACAGGAAAAGAATGATTAAACATTTATGTGTATTGCACTTGTTATGTATGAATGCAAGGGGAATTGTCCACTGTCCATAATTAACTGGAATCTGTGTTGCCACAGTTGACAACCTTCAGGTTGCTGGCCTTGGCTGTAGTGGCATCTGAGATAGCTTCTTTGGCACCTCTGGAGCCTATAGCATCACTTGAGATCTCTGATGGCACTGCAGCTTCTGATTCACATGTCATGACCAGTCAACACTTACCTTTTGGTGACTAGTGACAGGATTGTGAATCTCTGGGCAGAAGGCAAAAGTGGGTACCAACTATACTGCTGTCCCTTTATGTCTTAAAAGCACTCACCTACTGGAACTGTGGCTGATCTTCCTGAGAGGTCTGGGCAAATGTAGAGACTGGCATTACTTGTTACTGGGTGCTTCAGTGTTAGACAGGAGATAGAGCCCTTCAGTGAAATACCAGGCAGTTCAGGGAAGAAGGCCAGTGTCTTCTCTGTTTGATCACTGGGGGTCTCTTCCAAGACGTAGAGGAGGATCTTTCAGCAGTGATTGAGCACACTAGGTACAACTGGCTGCAAATTTTGGCTCATGTCAGCATGGATTCAGAGGCCATCTTTGGTTCCTACAGGCAGCTGGCATAGAGCAGGGAATCATTGATCACAAGGCCATTTTTGAGCCATCAGCACAAAGATTTCATCTTCATCACTAACAGCATTCAGTAGCAATGGAGAAAGTTCAAGAGCATTGTATGGTACACTTACGACCGGTATGTTATGAGCAAATTTATGAGTAATGGAGAAGACCCAATGTGGTTCGACAACCATGTTAGAAAGTTTCTATGATAGCAGAGAGCACATCACTGCAAATTTATGCAGCCAAAGCCTCAAAGACAAACAAAAACTAAATGAAGCAAAAATTAATGTAAGGAGAGCCATCTGTGAAACATTTAATTAAATCAGAAGTAAAATACTGTCTACTGATCTTACAGAAATCCTAAGAAGTTTTGGTCTGATGTTAAATCATAACTAGATTGAAGCCATCTGTCAAGACACTGTGATTATAATGGCATTGAAATAGAGAATGACATAGAAAAGACAGGAATGCTAAATGCGTTTTTCCAAAACTGTTTTACAGAGGAAAATTGCACTGTGGCATCCCCTTTAATTCATCACACAAACAACAATATGGCTGTTATTGAAGTAACCAAATAAGTGGCCATGGGATAGAAAAGCAACTGAAACTGCACAACAGAGAGAAGGTCACAAAATCTAATGGGATTCCAGTATGGTTCTATCTAGAGTATGCTAAAGAACTTGCATCTTCAAGCAGTGGTGTACCTTGGGTCTTTGGAGGGGCAAAGTGTTCCCGATGATTGGGAAAAGGGACAGGTAATTCCTGTTTCCAGGAAGGGTTGTCAAACAGATGCATAAAGCCATAGGCCTGTATCTGTGTATCATTTGCAAAAAGTTGGAACATGTGTTATTCCCACATATTATGTCATTTCTGGAGACCAAAAATCTCCTGTATGGGAATCAATGTGGGCTCCAGAAACAACAGTCATATGAAACCCACCTTGCTCTCTTCATCCTTGAGACCTAGAATGCAGTAGGTACTGGTGCCCAGGTAGCTGCTGTGTTCCTTGACTTCTGTTAAGCATCTAGTACAGTTCTGCACTGCCACCCGATGAACAATATATGAGTGTACAGAATATCTGACCAACTGTGTGAATGGACTGAACCGTTTCCAGCAAACAGAACCTGGCAAGTCATTATCAATGAGGAATTGCAGTATTGAAAAACAATCAGTGGAAGCAGTTACTTCCATAAAATGTGTATGAGTTTGTGCATGGAGTGATTTAAAGTGAAACAACCACGTAAAAGTAATCATAGGAAAGGTAGATGCCGAACTGAGATTAATTGGAAGCGTCCGCAGAAAATGTAGTCCCTCAACAAAAGAGGTGGCCTGCAAAACTTTCTTTTGACCATTACTTGAACATTGCTCATCAGTATGGGATCCAAACCAAATAGGATTGACAGAGGAAATAGAGAAGTTCCGAAGAAGAGCAGCACATTTCATTAAAGGTTCACTTATTAAGAACGATAGTGTCACAGAGATAATCAACCAACTCCAGTTGCATTCAGTGTGATCTAGACAGTTTGTATCATGCTGTGGTTTACTGTTAAAATTCCAAGAGTGTACATTCCTAGAATAGTCAACAAATATAGTGCTTCCTCCCATATGTTTCTCACAAATAGGCCACAAAGACAAAATTAGAGAAATATGAGTCCACACTGAGTCTTAGCAGCCATTGTTCTTCTAGTGAAACATTTGTGACTCAAGAACAAAAGATGGAGGTGACAGTGGTACACAGAGTACCCCCTGCCACATGCTGCAAGATGGCTTGCAGAGTGTAGATGTAGAAACATAGACTGCCGTATCTATTTAAACAACAAAAGACATCAGTTGTGGAGCCAGGCTGTACAATTTCCTGGCAGGTGAGAACATTTTGGTGGGTTTGGACTATAAAAGAGAACCTTGGCTTTACTTGCAAAGCTCTTTTACCATCTGAGCTATCCAGACATGTCTCAGGATCTGCTCTCACAGCTCCGCTTTCGCCAGCTGTTCTCTCCTAGTTTCCAAATTTTGCATACGCTTGCCTGCATATTTTGCTGGAAGAAAGAAGAGATATACTGCTGGAAGTGAAGCCATAAACGAGCTCATGTGTCACGCCTGGACAGCTCAGTTGGTAAGAGCACTGGCTGTGAAAGACAAGTACATCAATTCCTGCTTGCAGCTAGGGTGTCCATTTAATTATCATTTCATTTATAGCAAAGCTGCATGGCCATCTACGGTAACTGTTCTATTGGGAACAGATACTACCCTCATATACAGACAAGTTTCCGATTTTTACAAAAGGCCTACTACACAATCTTAAGTTGTCAGGAAGTTTCAAAACACCACATATTCTACTGCAGATTGAAATATTTGTGTTACTGTCATATAATTGAAAAAGAACAGATAATCTGGTAAGCGTAGTCAGTAAGTTGTTGGGGCTGGCGTCTTGGATGCCAGCTTGACAATATCAGCTTTAATGTTGGCTGCACAAATTTTTAAAAATAGATGCAAACTCTTACCTAAAGTCTTGATAGCAATTTGTAATTCTTTTCTTAGAGAAAAATTTTTCTTGCACTCTGAAATGCTGCCGAAGACAGTGTAGTGTGCAGGGTGCAGACATGTTTACTTCGAGAAAGGGTTTGGAAGACTGGGGAAGACTGGCATAAGATAAACGTGTAATGTTTTTTATTAAATAAGGCTTTGAAGCCCCATTACCTGCATCTGTATAAAGTTTCTGGAACTTTCAGGACATCCACTACAATTACTTATATTGCCTGAACACATGTATTACCAGGAAAACTACTTTTTTTCATCATTAAGTTCTGCAGAAGGAATCAAACAAGACAGAAAATGCCCTAAATTTATGTTTTTGATATGGCCTTTAAAGTTTTGATTTTGTCATCAAATGCTTTTACATATGAATAGATTTAACAAATTTTCCATCTCCTTGTAGTTCCAAATTTAAGTCATTCAAGTGGAAAGTGAGGTCACATTTTCATCTTAAATTGGCAAGTTCTTCATTGGGCTTGACTTTCTTTGGGGAAAAAATTATTTGTTTACAAATGTTCCAGTATGTTGAAAATACTTAAAGAACTTATCCTCAGCTAAGTCCGTGCACATTAGAATGATAAATTGTGTTTCCATATTCACTAGGCATGTTAGCCAACACCACTGAAACTGAATTGTCTTGTGTGGTTTATGTTTGCTACTGATAAATAGACATGCCAAGGTAGCCAAAGAATATTGGAACTTTATTAATCTTCTGATCAAATACAGTACTAGTTTCTTAGAAGAAAAGAGCCATATCATTTATGCTAGACATAGTCAACCACGTTGCATTGATCTGCCCTAAAAAAAGTCTCTTACATTGCTGAAAAATGTGCATATGTGGACGTAGTCAACGATTGAGCCACCAGCGATGACTCATCAGTTTAGATGTAGTATGTGAGGCAGTGATCTCCAGTTGGTGAGGCAAGGATTTGGCTGATGTAAAGCCTGGAGTGTACTGCACACTTGGCAAATGGCACTCTGATTAAAGGACCACTTAGTATGGTCTATGTGAAGCTGATAGAAGTGTGAAGTGTGAACTGCCAATGCCAACTGCCTGAAGAGTGGACAGACAGTGTCCTATAAAGCCATCTGGTGAAAGCACAGTGGGAAAACACAATGGTGACACGTGACTCACAAAAGGAAGATAGTGCTGACAACAGCCACACTACATATGGCAAGTGTAGCACTGCCAGGTGCCGTGATTCTGCTGGAGGTGTGATCTTTCCCAGTTGTGTTGCTGGCATACTGGATGGTTGGCAACCCATGGTAAACCACTAAATGGCTCGTGGCTCTATTGTAGGCAACAACCAAGGGTAGAGCATATCTCTTTCCCAAAGACATGGCAGGGCCATCTCACTATGTGGTCAGTAGCTGTAACATAGGTGACAGCTAAAGATACAGCATTATTATTTTGACTGTGGTCAATGGCTGTGACATAACTGACAGCTAAGAATACTGCACCCTTTCTTCCTCAATGGGGAGATGGAGGGACCATCATGGAGCAGAGGCACTTCCCATAGAGAGGAGGCATCCTGGAGCAGGACAGCAGATCCACAAAAGGGTGACAGGTTCAATGGAGATGTGGACTTGAAATTGAGGCCAAAGGTCAGTGATGTGGAGGTGCTCATAAAGAAAGGGAGGTCCACTCATCTGAGGATGTGGAGGGCTCAACCTGGAAAGAAGAGATATGCAGGATCATTGTTGAGGAAGGGCAAATGAACGTGGTGTGAGATGATGTAGCCAGTCTTTGCAGCAAAATTTCGAAGGCTGAAGAACAGGAATTCTGGGGGAATCTGGCAGGACTCCCAAGCGGGATGTTGACATGTGAAAAGGCAGGCACTCTGTGTTGAGTGGAAGGCCCTGGAAGTTGCAGGAGACATCCAGAACCAGTGATGTCTAGGGGTAGCAACCAGTATGGGGTAGCACAGGGTAGGAACCTGCAGAAGGTATGGTGCATGCTGTGAAGTCATGTGTCAGAGAAGAAAGCAAGAGCGTGATTCACACTTGAAAATGAAGAGGCCTAGGAGGGGAAACAGGGTGCCGAGGATGTGGGCTGAGCACCAGAAACAGGGAGAGAGGAAGGTGTAACTGAAGGCAACCAGTCAGCAGGGAACAAGTTGTGGTCTGTGGAGCCAGAAGAGAGTGGGGCAATGCCGCCATTGGAAGGAGAGGGTGAATTCATGGAATGAATGGATGTCAGTAGCAAAGTAAGCAAGGAAGAGCGGACTGGAGATGGGCTTTGTATGGGCCTGTGGCATGAGGACTGGTGAAGGAGATGCTGGCAGCATTTGAGCCAGTGGTTCTGGAGCTGGTGGTGCTGGGGCCAATTGCACCTGAGTTAAGGGGGGGGGGGGGGGGGGAGTGCTAGAGTCAGTAGTGCTGGAGCTTAGTGTGCCTCCATTTCTGCACTGTACTCAGCCCAACTGCCCCACTGGCCATCAGATCCTCTGAATGTGGGTGCTGATATGGACATTGCTTTTTGGGATGCTGCTGCTGTAAGTTGTAGTTGAAGCACCTGATTAACATCTTGGAACAACTGCTGGGTCTACTGAACTCGTAACTGTAAAAGCTGAATGAGACATGCTGAAGAGACATGCTATGACTACTGACAACCCAGGAGGCAATTAGTGAAACAACAACTATCATCCACAGTTCCCTAGAATGGGTAGCACGCATACAATGCCAATGAAGGTCTCAAGCTCCCATAAATACCAACAATAACAGTTTGCAATCTGATTATGAGGTGGGAACCAACTGAAAACGCCATGTGTAGAGCACATGAATGTGGTGAGTGGAGGGAGATGATACAAACTTCAAAATAACCCACAAATTACCTTTTTCGTTGTTACTGTTCCATGGGGACATTATTTAATAGAAAAATTGTGTGTTACTATTGGAATCATGAATACTAATAGGAAACAACAAAAAATTTGTAAATCATTTCCCAATGCAACTTTCATACCAGTTGACAGCTCTAAGAGAAAGCACTTTACAAAACATGGTCAGCACTGAAATAGCAGGGGTAAAGATGCCATGCGTGCTGGAATAGTGAAAGCTGTTCTATCAACAAATAAAATAAACAATATCTCAGTTTCCCTGGCAGCAGTGACAAGTATTGAAGATCCAACCATATCTTTGCAAACAACAGATTACTCAACAGCAACACTACCTCAGACATCAGGTGCTGCAACAGTGGAATCTCAAAATGCAGCAGTCAAACCTGCAACTTCTGTCCCCCTGCATTCACCAGCAGCAGTGGTAGAAATTACATCTACTGTTGACTTTCCATCAGCGACTCAAGACACTTAATTAGTCTGAGTCCCTCCACAATCTACAGAAGGACAAGACCCTACTCCACCTGATGAGGCAAGCAGAAGAATCCCAAGAACCAGGAAATGCACAAGTCTACAAGAGCTTTGGTACCCAGCCTCAGTTCCAGGACTAACTTAAGTCAAAAATCTGTAGGTACATTGCCTGTAATCACTAATTCCAATTTACAACAAAACAGTGACATCAGAACAAAGAGTTTAGGAAATGACAAACTTCGTATTTTTCATTAGAATATAATAGGTCTAAGAAAGAAAATTGACCAGTTGGGCATTAATGTCAATGATGCAATAAATAATGCTCATATGTTATGTTTAACAGAACATCATTTGACAGAAAAAATAGAAATGGTGCAACTATATAATTACAACCTAGCAGCTCATTATACAAGAAATACAATGGATAGTGGTGGAGTAATAATGTATGTTAAAAATAATATAGTGTACAGGTCTGTAGATGTAAAAAAATTATTGTGTTGATCAACATTTTTAGGCTTGTTGCATTGAACTCCACATTAATACTTTGCCTGTTTATGTGATTACTGTTTACAGAGCACCCTCATGAAAGCTTCATATCTTTCTCAAGCAAATAGAATTACTTTTAATTCACCTGTTCTCAAAAACACAAAGAATAATCATGCTTGGTGATTTTAATAGAAATTTTCTTACCTGTAATAATTATAGAACATATATTGACAATGTAATGAGCTCTTTTAATCTGAGGGCAGTTCTTGACTTTCCCACAAGAGTGACTAAGAACTGCACAAGTCTGATTGACAGTATTTTTGTAGACAATAACAGAATTGATAATATTTATATAACACAAATCTTAAATGGCCATGCTGATCATGATGGGCAGTTTTTAAAAGTGCATGATGTAAGCCCAGCCAAAAAGAGTAGTTTTACATATCAAGCTAAGGATGTCAATAACAAATTTAACAAATTACTGAATGAATTCATTACCATTTTTGAAGCTGTATTTCCCAAAAGAATTTTAAAAAAAGTACCAATCTGAGTGAGTACAGGAGACTTTGACTCACTAAGAGAATCAAAACATCCTGTAAAACAAAGAGAATGCTTTATGTTTCACTCAGAAATTATAAAAAACCTCAGGATAGGAAGCACTACAAATTATACTGTAGCAGCCTAAAGAGTGTCATTAAAAAATCAAAGAGCATGTTTATTAATTCTGAAAGTAACAATTCAAATAAAAAGATAAAAACTATTTGGAATGTGATCAAAAGGGAGACAGGAAAAATTACAGAAAGTACAGACAGTATCAAAGTGTGTCATAATGGAAGCATGGTAGATGAGGGTGATATAGTTGTCAAGATCTTGAACAACCATTTTTTGACTGTAGCAGATGAAACTGATTGTAAAGAGTCTAGAGTTGAAACCATGAGTATTCTACAAAAATTAGTGCAGAACAAAATTAGTCAGATGCATGTAACCAATATTACAACTGAAGAGTTTGAGAAGGTAATTAGGCAATGAAAAATAAAAACTCCATTAATGTGGATAAAATATCTATCAACGTACTGAAGCACTGCTGCAAATTTATTCGTGAAGTTCTCTGTCACACATTGAATGAGCCCATAAATCAAGGTACCATCCCTAATAGACTCAAATATGCAACTGTGAAACCACTGTTCAAAAATAGTGATAAAGCTGATGTTTCCAATTACCTGTCAGTTTCATCATTAACAATTCTCTCTAAAATCTTAGAGACACTAACGTTCAACAGAATCATGGCTCATCGTAATAAAAATAAAATCCTTCATGAAAATCAGTTTGGATTCCAAAAGGGTATTCAACTGAACACACCGTTTTCTCATTTGTCAAACAACTCCTTGAATCCATAAACAATAAAATGTTACCTGTTGGAATCTTCTGTGATCTGTCTAAAGCTGACTATGTAGATCACACAACTTCATGTATGAAGGCTGAGCAGTATGGATTAAATGGTAAAGTAAGGATGTGGCTCTAGTTATATCTAGATGGCAGAAGGCAGTTCATGTACTAAGGCTGAGCAGTATGGATTAAATGGTAAAGTAAGGATGTGGCTCTAGTCATTTCTAGATGACAGAAGGCAGAAGGTAGTATTGATCAATTCTGCAATGGAACCTGCCTGCTCTGACTGGCATACAGTAAACTGTAGTGCCACCAGGCTCAGTGCTTGGTTCCTTACTTTTCCTCATCTTTATCAATGATCTGCCATTCTGCATGACACAAAAAGCACACTTCACCCTGTTTGCTGATGACACAACCTTCGTGCAATCTAGAAAACACTGCAACCACTGTATTCAAAGAAGCTCTAGCTTGGATCACTTCAAATGGTCTGTTGCTCAATGTGAACAAGACTCAATTCATTCAGTTTCCAACAGCAAATAAAAAACAGGAAAATGTTGAAATAAAATGTGGTGACAGAAATTTTGATAGTTGATTCTTCCAAATTCCTGTGATTACACATGAACAACTCTCTAAACTGGTCAGTTCACATCAATGACCTATGTGAAAGACTGAATTCAGCAGCATTTACCAATCACTCGATTTCATCTGTTTGTGAAACAATTAAGCTGCATACCCAGGATATTTCCATTCACTTATGACATATGGCATCATATTTTGGGGTAACAAGTCATGAGCAAACAGAGTGCACCTCAGATACTCTTGCAGAGATATGGTATGTGAACAATAATCATACACTTTACAAAAGAAACAGTGAATATCATGATCATGATACAAGAAGTAAACATGATCTTCACAAAGGTGTAAAAAGTCTCAGCATGGTACAGAAAGGAGTACACTATTCAAGTATAAAAGTACACAATAAACGTCCATTTCATGTTAAAACAGTCATTGGGGATACGACTAAATTCAAAAAACAGCTGAAATTTTATCTTTTGAATAGTTCTTTCTGTTCTTTACAGGAATTTTTTGACAGTGTGTAACAATTAGTACAAAGTGTTCAATTTTAAGCATTCCTATAAGAACTGACTATGTAGCACTGGCATATCGGCTGATGACAGAATGTTTTTTATATGTATTAGAATGTATGACTTATAATTTGTTTGTGTAATCATTATTACTACTATAATCTGTGTTGTTGTTGGTTAAACACTTGAACCTCATGCATCTGTTTGTATGTGATTTGGTTTGTAAGCCTCATGATCATTTACATATGATTATTACTGCAATAATCTGACATGTTCTACATCCTAGCGATACACTTGCATCAAGGACCTAAGGACCACAAAAATAAATAAAATAATATA
Source organism: Schistocerca piceifrons (assembly GCF_021461385.2). Classification (NCBI taxonomy): domain Eukaryota; kingdom Metazoa; phylum Arthropoda; class Insecta; order Orthoptera; family Acrididae; genus Schistocerca; species Schistocerca piceifrons. Next base: position 8,807,871 of record NC_060149.1, read on the forward strand.
AAGTATGGTGGTTGAGCACAAAGTCAACAAAAATGGAATCCCTCAGTCATGAATCCTTGTAGCCTATGGATAGAATGAGAACATCACTGCAAAATGTTTCTGTAGTTGCCAACCGAAGTGGCTTGTGTGGTTTATGCACACTGCTGACAAGTGGACATGCCCAAGTAGCCATAGAACAAAGGGACTTTCTACATCTTTATCTACATCCATACTCCGCAAGCCACCTGACGGTGTGTGGCGGAGGGTACTTTGAGTACCTCTATCAGTTCTCCCTTCTATTCCAGTCTCTTATTGTTCATGGAAAGAAAGATTGTCGGTATGCCTCTGTGTGGGCTCTAATCTCTCTGATTTTATCCTTGTGGTCTCTTCGCAAGATATACGTAGGAGGGAGCAATATAATGCTTGACTCCTTGGCGAAGGTATATTCCCAAAACTTCAACAAAAGCCCGTACCGAGCTACTGAGCATCTCTCTTGCAGAGTCTTCCACTGGAGTTTATCTCTCATCTCCGTAACACTTTCACAGTTACTAAATGATCCAGTAATGATGCGCGCTGCTCTCCATTGGATCTTCACTATCTCTTCTATCAACCCTATCTGGTATGGATCCCACACCAGTGAGCAGTATTCAGGCAGTGGGCGAACAGGTGTACTGTAACCTACTTCCTTTGTTTTTGGATTGCATTTCCTTAGGATTCTTCCAATGAATCTCAGTCTGGCATCTGCTTTACTGATAATTAATTTTATGTGGTCATTCCATTGTAAATCACTCCTAATGCCTACTCCCAGATAATTTATGAAATTAACTGCTTCCAGTTGCTGACCTGCTATATTGTAGCTAAATGATAAAGGATCTTTCTTTCTGTGTATTCGCAGCACATTACACTTGTCTACATTGAGATTCAATTGCCATTCCCTGCACCATGCGTCAATTTGTTACAGATCCTCCTGCATTTCAGTACAATTTTCCATCGTTACAACCTCTCGATATACGACAGCATCATCCGCAAAAAGCCTCAGTGAAATTCCGATGTTATTCACAAAGTTATTTATGTATATTGTGAATAGCAACGGTCCTACGACACTCCCCTGTGCAACACCTGAAATCACTCTTACTTTGGAAGACATCTCTCCATTGAGAATGACATGCTGCATTCTGTTATCTAGAAACTCTTAAATCCAATCACACAATTGGTCTGATAGTCCATGTGCTCTTACTTTGTTCATTAAACGACTGTGGGGAACTGTATCAAATGCATTGCAGAAGTCAAGAAACACGACATCTACCTGGGAACCCGTGTCTATGGCAGTCTGGGTCTCGTGTACGAATAGCATGAGCTGGGTTTCACAAGATCGACTTTTTTGAAACCCACGCTGATTCCTACAGAGTAGATTTCTAGTCTCCAGAAAAGTCATTATACTTGAACGTAATACATGCTCCAAAATTCTACAACTGATCGACATTAGAGATATAGGTCTATAGTTCTACACATCTGTTCGATGTCCTTTCTTGAAAACGGGGATGACCTGTGCCGCCGGGCAAGTTCCTTCGTGTACTCTGCATTAAATCGAACTGTTATCCCATCAGGTCCAGCAGCCTTTCCTCTTTTGAGCGATTTTAGTTGTTTTTCTATCCCTCTGTCATCTATTTTGATATATACCATTTTGTCATCTATGCAACAATGTAGAGAAGGAACTACAGTAATGTCTTCCTCTGTGAAACAGCTTTGGAAAAAGACAATTAGTTTTTCAGCCTTTAGTCTGTCATCCTCTGTTCTTTATTAATCTTCTGAGCAAATACAGTAACAGTTCCTTAGGTAAGAGTTTTATTATTTACGCTAGCCATACTCAAACCAGTTGCCATGGTTAGACCTAAGAGGGTATCACTGATATGGCCAGGAAGTGTTCATATGTGGACAAAGTCTGTGATTGACAAACTCACGATGAATTGGCACTTTGGATGCAGCACACAAAGCACCGATCTCAGATTGGTAGGCCATGGGTGTGGCCACCGTAAAGCCTGAAGTGTATTGTGAACTCAGCAAATGGAATCCTGGTTGAGGGAAGTTTCGTGTGGTTGACATTAGGCCCAGAGATCCACGAACTGTGATTTCCTGATATTGACTGGTACAGAGCAGCAATGTCCTATACAGCCATCCAGCAGGATACCAGGAAAGAATGGTGGCGGTACTTGAGTCACAGAAGCAAGACAGTACTGATGACAGCAGGTCCGCGTGTGGTGATCATAGTGCCAGCAGGTACCGTGGTGGCTGCTGGAGATGTGGTCTTGTGTTGCTGGCATATTGGAAGGGTAGCAGTCCATGGTACGCAACTGGTAGCTGGGCCATAGTGACAGCTGAGGATATAGCATCCCTCTTTTGTACGGATGGGCTGGTAGAGCCATCTCACTATGTGGTCAGTGGCTGTACCCAAGGGTACAGAACACACTATCAGTGATTAAATCTTGACTGCTTATAAAATTCAGCTCTTTACTACCAAACTCATCAAATGATCTCCATTTTAAGTTTTACTGTGAAGTGATCATTGATGTATAATACAATGAAAGGAAATTGGAGGGTCAGAACAACAATTTGAAATTTCTTGTTTCATTTTAGTAACTTTACTTCTTACTTCTATAAATAACTCCATCAGTGGTCACTTTTTCTTTTCTTTTTTTCAACTCAATTTCATTTCTTTTAGACTTTGCACACTTTTTTAAGTATGTTCCTTAACTAGATTGTACCCTTCAGTCTCTAAAGCATTGTCAACTCTTTGTGTAGCACAAAGCTGTTGTTGGTATCTCTAATAACAACAGTAAATTTTGCAGAGTCAGAGATGTTTGTATTTTCATTCATAAAGAGATAAATGAAGATAAATTTACTAGCACTTTTTAAATATTATTTCATCACCAAAGCCTTCTGCTCTGCATTTCACCACTGAGAAACAGTTTCAGATTCTAATAACTTTCCAGGTTATGTCATGCCTGCATATAATCTCTCAGCACGGGTTTTCCCATTTCTACCTCATTGTGTGATCTACAGCCTCTTCATGTTATCTCAGAAACATAGTAAATATGTTGCAGATTGGAAACATAGTCTTTTGTTTACTTTGAGAAGATATTTTGTGTTGATGTAGGGTTTGCCTTTAATGATTAAAACCTAGTCTGGTGATCAAGGGGCAAATGCATGTCATATGCAGAAATTGATAGTCTCTCTTCAAATTGTATTCCTTGAAGACACACATATTTCCTCCCCAAATTAAATACGTAGTGGGTTATTCATATGTTGTACACAAAGGCATCTCTGTCTGTTAACCGAATAAGGAAATCATGAGAATTACTTTTGAATATGATTAAAACATTGCTGATATAGCTACATCAGATTCTAAAAACATTTTCAATTCATCTGTCATTAGCACTAGTTATCCTACTGGGTGGAAACAAAGCTTAATTTTTGACAACATACAAGGAAGATAACCCAAAATCACTAGGCGACCAGAGGGTAACCAACATATTGCTCACAGTATGTAAAGCATTTGAAGCAAATTGATTATGAACAGCTGATGGACTACCTTAAAACTTGTAAGATGTCAATCACGGTTCTCATAACATCGTATCACATGTAATAAGATGACCGGGGCGGGTGACATGGTCGGGGTTGTAGGGCGTGGCTGGGTAGAAGAAGGTGGCTGTTTTAGCAATCTTCCTCTTTATTGTCGGTTCTTCCAATACATTTTCCGGTAGCTCAGCCCCACCGCTCGTGTCATGGTGGAGACGTGCTGATGCACGCAGCCCGGGGAATGTGACGCCACGATCGGTCAGTGGCTGTACAGGCGGTAGGAGGTTAGCGGCACGAGGCCTGGCCCAGCACGCCTCCTGCAGACGCTGCGGCCTGTGACGACACCGGGAGTCGCCGGTGCAGCAGCGGGCAACGCCCCCCGCTGGCCAGTCCTGGTGGACAGTGTCACTGATGACGACGATGCGACAGCGACCGATCACCCAATCGGTCGAACCGAATGCCAACGCCCACCTCTGATGCCCTTAAATAGAGCAAACCGCTGCTGAATCCGCCAGTTACGTGTCGGCGTGTTTATTAAAAGGTTCTCGATGAGTTGGCTAATGCAACCACACCACACGCAGCCCCCGCCTGTGTAATTTTGCTAATGCTGCGTTCTGATGGCTGCCGCACACATACACACATACTGTGTCACCTGCATAACGCGCTGGCCGGCCTTCGTCCGCTTTTTGCAGTGAGGCTGGTGCATCGCACATTGAAACACACTAAATCACAATTTCGCACCGTATTTACTAAAAATAACCCCTTGTCCTCTACATTTCCTCTCTCGTACAGAAAGAATTCGTCCCAGAATTCAACCAAAAAGTCAAAACAACTACAGTTCACTTCACAAACACCACCACAAAATGCGATTGATTCACTATTTACACTGTGTTCATTCATTTCTATCCTCAGTCTAATCTTTGTCCATAAACATTACTCAGTGTTCTGCTGCAGTGCTTTACGACTGTTCAGTGATTTTGTCTGGACCCTTAGGTTAAAGGTTGGAAGGGGCGGAATTTGGGCTACCTTCCTCTTGAGCCGATAGTACACTAATCCTATGACAAAGATAAAAATACAGGTGGCGGTGGTTGATGATCCAATAACTAGTAAGCATTGCTTATGCTCATTGCGCTACTCATGCACTCGTTGAAAAAGATGTTCCATAGTTATACGTCCATCCTGAGCTGCTAGCATCTGGTCCAAAGAGGCGAGCAAAGTCTGGTCTAATGTGTTATTCAGAAGAGTGAGATTTTCTTTCATGACGAATTGCACCAGTTGGTCGGGTACATACATCAATGTGCGTGTTATGTTCATGATTGTAGCTCCAGTACTCATGGCTGGTGAACGGAAAGTTGGCACTGAAATGTCACACTGTGTGCCATTAATTAACAGTCCCTGCCCCTGCAATTCTATTCTTTGTGTACTCCTTTGCTTACCCTGCTCGTAACAAACGCAAATAACGGCTGTGTTTTCCATTACTGAAAATACCCAATGTGGACCCACATGCTGAAAGAACTGCACCGTGCCTACTATAATTTCCTTAGAGCACTCCGTGACTGGTTCTTGAGAGCGGGATGGAGAATACTCACAAGATTTGGGAACAGTGTGTAACAATTTCGCAGGGCAGATGGTAACTGGACCTGTTCGACAACGCAGCAAGTCTTGTGCAGTGAGGAATGCACAAGCTTGTCTGTTACGTGCCACTAACAGTGTTTCCCGTACGGTTAATTGTATGAATTTCTGCAAAATTTCCCACTTCACTGGATACGTATGCAAGGTGTAACATTCAAATTTACAATCCTTACATGTTAATGGTATTATGATATGAATTCTCAGCAGGGTACCCATCTGCATACTGGTAACAGTGGCCATTTTGTAGAGATAAGTGTTCGTCTGTTAATGTCGTCAGTAGCTCCAGGGATGCGGGCAATTCCGATTGAACTTTCCGTAATCCTTCCCGAAGTTGTTCCGAAGGTAACAGTACCGGGGTTAGGTGCCCACGCATTGCGTGCAACAAAGCCTCCTGTAGTTCTGTGGCTTCTATGTGTGCTTCCGTAATACTATCAGCAAGAAAACGGAGCAGCTTAGTGATTATCAGCTGTGAATCGATGTTATCCAACCGGTACTTGATTATACCCCAGTCGTGATTGGTTGTGTCAGCTGTGGCCTTAATGTGGGAATCAAGGTCACGGCCAAAGCTCGCAATTGGTGCGTATTATTCACTACATCTTTCTCCAAACTCTCTAATTGGGTTGTGTGAAGATCTATCATTCTCTGGTTGCTATTCGCATTATCCTGTACCTGCCGTAGCATTTCATTAATACTTTTAATCTTCTGTGTCAGCGGTCCCAAAAACAATTTTTAGGATATGACCACCTGCGTCTAACCATCCTCTTTTTCTAAAGACGTGTGGGATTAACCCTGCAGTTTGCCGCAACTGAGCTTGTAAGTGTGCAAAAGCTGATCGTAGTAGCTGATATTCCCCCTGTGTGTCATTAAACCTTGACTGATTAGCCACCATGGAATGAAGTTCATTAAATGTATCCTCTAATTGACAGATTTCGTCTTCAACCGCCCAAACATTACAGTCCACCCTTAATGTCCATTGATGTCCGGACATAATTACGTCCGCTTGTCGCGAGAACAAAACACCACTTGATATAGGGCATACTTTCAAGGCTTCAACTAAGTGCAACAGCAAAACAGAATAACTATGCTGAGAGATAGTACACACCTTCCCTCTTCAGCGCAAACCGTGACTCTGGAACTGCTGGTCTTACCAGAACGTCACGCCTCCTGAGGAACAAAAGAAAAACAAATCACATTAGCTCCTCCTTTTTACGCGTGGCCTAAGAGCATAACGGCATGTCTGATCGCTACCACAATTAACTCGGTTCTCCTGTTTATCTACTCCTTTCTTATTCGTTTTCTTAGATTCATCTTTCTCTCCGCTAGAAGTTACTGCAGACAATGAAGGATGTTCCTCAAAATTCCCCTCGAAAGGCCTAATTCGGCTCACGTGCACAATAGTAGGGTGAGTCGGAAGCTGTAATTTTACATTCACCGGTGATGTCATCTCGATCACCCGGAAAGGACCTCGATAACGGGATACTTATTTTTTCGTTTTGCCTTTTGGCACATACGGATTAGTCATCATCACCCATTGTCTGAAATGATATTTGGGTAAAGCTGCCTTTATATTGTGAACTTTGTCCTGTCTCTGTAACGCTTTAGTGTTCATTTTTTTCACCTGCCGCCAGATTGTTTTCAGCTTTGTCGATAAATCTTTAACGGCCGGAATATGGGTTTCCAGTGGGGTCTCAAGCAATTCAAACGGACATGGCATCTTCTGACCGAACAGTAATTCGTACGAAGACAATCTTGTACTTTCATGCACTTTCGAGTTATATGCCGTGGTTAAAAACACCAATAGGGTATCCCAATTGTTGTGTTGCGAATATACATAATAAGTTAACATCTTAGCCATTGTACGATGAACTCTCTCGGTCTGACCATTAGCCTGCAGGTGTAACACTCTCGTTCTCAATTTCTTTACATGCAACAACTTGCATAAAGGTTCAAATGGCTCTGAGCACTGTGGGACTTGACTTCTGAGGTCATCGGTCTCCTAGAACTTAGAACTACTTAAACCTAACTAACCTAAGGACATCACACACATTCGTGCCCGAGGCAGGATTTGAACATGTGACCGGACATAAAGTTTGACCCTTGATCTGTATTTATAGTTTCAGGTGTTCCGAATTTCAATATCCATTGATGTACCGTGGCGTGAGCCACTGTTTTGGCTCACCGGTCCGGAATAGCTGTCATAGACACACAGCGCGAAAAATGATCTTTTATTGTTAAAACATAGCGATTACCCACTGGTGTTTGCACAAACGGTCCCGAGATGTCTACGCCCAGTTATTGGAGAGGTCTATCCACTTCCGGTAGTCGTTGCAACACAGTTTTCTGATGACTCAGTTCCGCTCGTTGAGCACACGGAATGCAATTCTTTACATACTGATCGACATCTTGCCTACGGGTTGACCACCGGTAACTCTGTGCTAACCTCCTTTCTGTTACTCTGCGACCCGAATGACCAGAAAACATTGAATCGTGTGCTTGCCTTAAAATTTAGCTTCGCAATTATTCTGGTACGACTATGCGTCGACCGTTCCTAGTTTTATGGTACAATACCCCGTCTTCCACGACGAACTGTCGCTGCAAGGTAAATCGTTGGCAATCTGTGTTGGCGGTTTATGCCTCCACCCATTTGTTCTCATTTATTCCTATGCATTCCACGGCGCATACTTTACGACTCAGACCACCCGCATTTCTGTGCGATTTACCCAGTCGACGAATCACTTCAAAATCGTATTCACTAAGACACGAAGCCCACTTAGTTAATCTACTCGTTGGGTCTTTAAGCCCTAACAACCACTTAAGTGCTGCATGGCCAGTAATCACCCTGAAACGTCGTCCGTACAAATAACACCGGAAATAGGTTATTCCGAAAATTAATGCCAATAACTCCTTCTCGGTTGATGAGTAATTTTTTTCTGCATTGTTTAGCTGTCTGGAAGCATATGCTATCGGGTGTTCCTGCCCGTCTATTTCCTGAGATAATACAATACCCAAAGCAAAATTGCTAGAGTCACAAGATAATATAAACTGTTTACTAAAATATGGAAAAGCCAAAACCGGACTAGATGTTAACAAATTTTTTAACTTTTGAAAAGCCTCTTCACATTCTGCTGACCAGTGAAATTTTGCTCCCTTCTTCAACAACTGCGTGAGGGGCCTTGCAATTTCCACAAATTTTGGAATATACCTCCTGTAAAAATTGGCGAGACCTAAATAAGACTGCAACTCTTTTACTTTTGTAGGTGGCGGAAAATTCATTACCGTCTCTACAAGTTCTGGATCTGTGCGGGCACCCTCCTGCCCTATAATATGACCTAAATAACGGACTTCTTGCAACAAAAAATGACATTTTTCCATATGAAGAGTTAACTGCGCTGCTTTCAGACGATCAAAAACTTCGCGCAAATGGCGCACATGTTCTTGCACGTCCTTTGAGAAAACAATTATGTCGTCCAAATATACCATACACTGATTAGGTTCCAGCCCTCGTAACATGCTATCTAGTAACCGTTAGAAGGTTGCCGGAGCATTTTTGAGCCCGAAAGGCATTCGCCGATACTCAAAATGACCTGTAGGTGTTGAAAAAGGTGTCTTCGGTCGGTCTTCTGGGGCGACCTCCAACTGGTGGTATCCGCTTCGAAGATCTGAGGTCATGAAGTACCGACATTGACCCAAATTATCCACAGTTTCAGTGATATTAGGCATTGGATATGCATCTGATACAGTTTTTTGATTCAGGAAATGATAATCACAACAAAATCGACATGCCTTGCCCCCATCAGTTGATTTTTTACCCACTATTACGACAGGAGCGGATCGGGGCTACTACTGGTTTCTGTTATCCCATCCTTAAGTTGTTGATTAATAAATTCTTCCATGACAGGCTGTAAACTTTTTAGAACACGATATGGACGTTTATACACCGGTGCTTCATTTCCAGTGGGGATGTAATGCTGAACTAACTGTGTGGCGGGCATTGGACAATGAGAACTAAATAACTCTTTATATTCCGTCAAAAGGTTCTCCATGACCTCTCTGTCTTGCCCTTCTAAATGTGCTACTTTATCCCTCAGTGCGGACCAGCTGACAGACTCTCCCCGCATTGTGTAATCTGCTGTGAAATCCTTACCCAGTTCATCTTCCCCTATTATCTCCAGATTAGCTATTACGGTACGCAGTGCTAACTGCGCCTCTTCAAGGCCAAAATTATCAATACTGACAGGAACAACCTTTTTTCCTTCTATCTCCCACACGTAGGACACGCTACAGCACATAAAACACTTCATTTTATCCAGCGGCTCATTCTCAGACAAAGGTTCAACGAGACATAACTAATTTACCGGCACGCTAGCTCGAACATCTGCCCAGATTATTTTCCCTGTACCCTTCGGTATAGTATCCCGCGAGTTAACCCTAAGGGACCTTGTACGCAGTTTAGGTGGCCCACCCGATGTCTGGGCGGTTCCTTGCGACAGTAATGGTTTTTCGACCGCAGAACCTAGGCGAAATTGTATTCCGTCCAGTTCTACGGTACATCGCTCCAGGTTAACTTTTGTGTGATGCGCAACCAGGAAATCCAATCCGAGTATGACATCATAGCTGCTGCTATCAACTGGAAGAACTTCTATCATAACCTGAAAGTTCCTCATTTCCACTCAGTAGTTCAACACCGCTGATCCGAGTGACTTAACTTGTCCCCCACCCACGCCACTTAACGCACAGCGTGGTGGTTTTAATTCTACTTTACCGAGTACATTTCTACTCGCCACGGATACCTGAGACCCGGTATCCCATAAAAATTTGCACAGTCTGCCCCTCACCAAGCCGGTCAGAAAAAAGTCTGCCACTGATTCTGCACTAACAGTAATCCTTACCGGGGGTGTTGCACAGTGGACACACCACCCCCTGCCCTGTTTAACTGAGGGGGGTGAGGCCCACCTTGCGTTTCCTATCATGTTTCTGTCAGGACCCATTGCAATTACGCTCCCGATGACCCCAACGTCTGTATTTCCTGCATTGCATTTCCTTGCAATCGTGTCTAATGTGTCCCATCCGACCACATTGGAAACATTTTATTTCTGCATTAAACACTGTTTTCCCGTCCCGCGTCTTTGTTACTGCTTCAACTTCCTACAATGCCACAGCGATACCGACTGCCCCATTGAGAGTCTTAGGGAATTCCATCCTAATCTTGCGAGAGGTTTCGGGTTGTATCCCCACAAAAATGTGTCTAGTGCCCTCTGCTCTGCCTTCTGCAGAATGGCTTCATTAACCCTATTGGAATCCGTTAGCTCATAGGTATTAACATTAAGTTTTCGAATTCGATCTACAAAAGCTTCTATTGATACCCCATTCCTTTGATACATTCTATTCAATTGTTCCCGATCATATCTAGGCGTATTTTTCCTCCGATATCTTTTCAGCAACAATTTTTGAATACTTCAAATGTCCGAGCATCCCTTAATTCTTCATGGGATGTAACGTACACTCTGGGATCCCCAGTTATTTTCAGCTTAGCCACATGAAAAATTGTTTCTGCACCCCAATTTCCCAATTTAGCGGCCGTGCCAAGGTTCTAAAAAAAATCATAACATCCTCCACAACTTTTCAGGAGAAAGGGGTGACCAAAGTGTCAAGAATTACTGCATTAACAGGAAACTGTTCCTTGCTCGCTTCTTTAGACCGAGCAAGCTCTGTCTCTAATTCTGACACTCACTCAAGTAGCTGCTGAATAGCCACCTCGGCTGACACAGACTGCTCCATCACTACCAGCTATCGAATCAAGACTACAGTAAGCCCAGAAAGAAGAACAGGAAGGGAAGACGGGCTATGCTACAGGTTCAGACAAACCCCCAAATGAAAAATTGGCACTTACTTGTCATGTCGCTGTAGTTGCTGATTCATTGTTGCCCTTCTCATGTGCCACATATCCTCGTCGATTATTAGCCACAATTTCCTCCAATTCCAGGGAGAAGACAACTATTATCACCAATTGTAACAGGAGTGTGTGATGCGCAGGTTGCCCGACTGACACAACTTGTAATAGGATGACCAGAGTGGGTGACGTGGTCGGGGTTGTAGGGCGTGTCTGGGTAGAAGAAGGTAGCTGTTTTAGTAATCTTCCTCTCTATTGTTGGTTCTTCCAATACAGTTTCCGGTAGCTCAGCCCCACTGCTCGTGTCGTGCTGGAGACGTGCTGATGCACGCAGCCCAGGGAACGCGACACTGCCCTCGGTCAGCGGCTGTGCAGGCAGTAGGAGCTTAGTGGCACGAGGCCCGGCTCAGCACACCTCCTGCAGACACTGTGGCTCGTGACGACGCCGGGAGTCGCCGGTGCAGTAGCGGGCAACGCCCCCCGCCGGCGAGTCCTCGCGGACAGCGTCAATGATGACAACGACGTGAAAGTGACCTAACGCCCAATCAGTGTAACCGAATGCCGACGCCCACCTCTGATGCCCTTAAATAGTGCAGACCACTGCTGAATCCGCCGGTTACACAGCGGCGTGTTTATTAGAAGATTCTCGAAGAATTTGCTAATGCACCCGCGCCACACGCGGCCAGCACTTGTGTAATTCTGCTAATGCTGCGTTCTGCTGGCTGCCGCGCACCTACACACATACCGACACTCGTTGCAAAACTGTGCAACCTGCATAACGCGCTGGCCGGCCTTTGTCCGCCGTTTGCAGTGAGGCTGGCGCATCGTGCACTGAAACACACTAAATCACAATTTCGCACTGTGTTTCCTAAAAATAACCCCTTGTCCTCTACACACACCAACTGCATTAATCAAATTGATAGATGACATCAAACATGGTATGGACACATGTGAAGCGACTATTTTAACGTTGCATGGTTTCAGCAAGGCTTATGATATCAATTTTGATAAATTAGTTATGAAAATGAATCAACTGAATTTCTCAAACAGAGGCTGTACTGCACTTCAATAACTACCTTACAAACAGAAGTCAATAAGTTTTTTTTGGGTCTGAAGTGTCACCATGGAAACTTGTGCTCTCAGGAGCCCCCTAAGGTACAGTCCTTGGTTCACCACTTTTTTTGCTTTTTATCAATGATATTTCATATCTGCTACATTATTGTAACTGCCACTTAATTGCTGATGGTATCCAATTCTACGCGCTGGGCCTAAGGACACTGATGCTACTGTGGTTGGTGTGATTAATGATCTTTATTCAGCACCACGATGGACACAAAATCTGGGTCTTAAGCTTCATCCTAAGAACCCCAATAATTTAAGAAAATTATTAGTTGTATTATGCTTTGTAAAATCACAAAATTATGTTGGAATTTTTTATTTTCCTTGTTTGACGATAGTTACCTTTTAAAACACATTCAGGAAAGAGTTAAAACAAATAATTATTATGGTAGTAAGAAGGTTAACTGAAAATGAGTGATGTGAATCATGATAGTGTTATGGTGCTACGGGTGCACATAGAATTTGTCCTGGTGCGGGAACCTTTGGGTAAAGTCTGGCGACAGTGGGCCGGTGTTCCAGCCGCGGCAACATCAAAAGGACTGGAGCAGAAGCACCTGGAACCCTCCACATTGCATCGCCTTGACGCATCGGGACATTGCCATGCCATGGCTATATAAAGCCCACCCAGCTGTTGCGGTCATTCATTGTGAATAGTTTCGTTCAGTGCATGCTGCAGATGTGTTTAGTGTTCCAACTTTAGTGTCTAGTGGACTGTTTTATATGACAATATTTTATTCGTTTACTTTAGTCTGTTAGTGTATTGTAAATTAAGTTTGCAATGGATAAATTTGTTACCAAAACGGTGCGCTTGGAAGTTGTTGATACTGCAAGTCAACCTCCTACAATTATTGTGTCATCAATTGCTTTGTCGTCTTGAGGCGAGAACATTCACAGGCAAAATCTGGAAATCCAGTAAGGGAAGATCATTTCAGAAGTCTTGGTTGATCAAATATACATCGCTATAATATGAAGCATCTACCGAAAAAGTTTTTTGCAAAACCTGCAAAGAGGCAGATGCTTAAAATGTATTACAAGTTTCTTCAAAAAAAAAAGAAGATACCTTTACCTCTGTAGGGATTTCTAACTGGAAAAAGGCTTTGGAAAAATTCTGTCTGCATGAAAATATGTTTCTGCCTAAAGAAGGTGTTCTGAAACTAAATTCTATCACTAACTGAAGTTAGTGAATAAACAGTTAGATAGTGATATGAAGAAAGGCTGTTTAGCTCTTGAAACAATTTTTACTACTATGCTGACAAGGACTAGCAATTAGAGGGCACAAAGATGTAAACACAAATTCTTTTGAATTGTTGGAACTCCGAAAGAATGACATACCTGAGTTTAAAGATTGGTTAGGGCATTTGGGGTATAAGTGGACATCCCACAATATTCAAAACGAGAGCATTGATCTACTAGGAATGTCTGTGTTGAGAAAGGTATTGGCTTCAATCAAGAAGACTGAACATTTTTCTATTATGTTTGATGAAACAAGCGATTCTTCAATTCATGAACAAGTGTCATTTTATATTCATATTGTCAATGATTCCTTAATCATCAACGAAGACTTTATTGGCTTATACGAGACCCCAAGCACTGAATCACAAACTCTGTTTAGTATTTTAAAAGATGTTTTTGCTAGTCTTGATTTGTCAATAGATAACTTCAGAGGACAGTACTATGGCGGTGTCTCAAATATGTGAGGTAAGTCCAAAGGACTAAAAAAGTTAGTTTTGGACATACAACCAAAAGTACGTTATGTGCACTGCACTGCTCACGGTTTGGACTTGGCAGTTCTTGACAGTCTCCACCATCTTACATCTATGAGGGATATGTTACATCTATGAGGGATATTATGGCTTTAGCCAAGGACTTAATAAACACTGTAAGGGAATCCAACAGAAGGATAGGACTTTTCAGAAGCACACACTGTGAGAACGCCAACGAACAAGCTGGTATACAACCCCTTTGCTTGACTCAATGGTCTGTGTGAGCTTCTTGTATCTTGAGAATATTGAAAAACTTTGAAGAACTTCTAGAGTTTTTTGAAACATTTTCTTCAGAGGACAAAACAGAGGCAGGTTACAAGTGTGCAGGCTACCTTGAGTCGACGTTACAATTCAAGACTTATTTCTTCTTACGTCTTTATTGCCATGCAGTGAACCCAGTAGAGGATGTCAATGAAAAAATTCAATGCCCTCATCTAAGTGTTGCTCATCTGGAAAAAATATATGAGGACTTGATTTGTATATTGAATGGAAGGCATGATAGTTTTGAACACTTTTGGGAATTGTGTTTGAAAGAAAACCCTTCACAGATTGATGATCCTTCGCTGCCTCAGAATTGAAGTAAACCAAGGAAGTATGAAAACAAGAGAGCCAGCTCACCACACACTTTCAAAACCCCAAAGGAATACTACAAAGCTATTTAAATTGAAGTTTGTGAAACAGTACAGTCTTGCATTACTGAGCAGTTTACTTCAACTGGACTCACACAGGTCACTGCAGTTGAACAAGAGTGCTTGCTTTTAGTAAACAGAGGTGAAAAAAACTTGAAAAAATTAACTGAGTTTTCAAAAATGACCTAGACATAGAAAGACTGCACTTACATTTTGAATATGTTAGCCGATATTGCTAATAAAAAACAATTGGTCTTAAAAAACATGCATGATGTAAGAAAGTACATTCTACATCTACATCTACATTTGTACTCCGCAAGCCACCCAACGGTGTGTGGCGGAGGACACTTTACATGCCACGGTCATTACCTTCCTTTTCTGTTCCAGTCGCGTATGCTTTGCGGGAAGAATGACTGTCTGAAAGCCTCCGTACGCGCTCAAATCTCTTTAATTTTACATTTGTGATCTCCTTGGGAGGTATAAGTAGGGGGAAGCAATATATTCGATACCTCAACCAGAAACGCACCCTCTCGAGACCTGGCGAGCAAGCTACACCGCGATGCAGAGCGCCTCTTGCAGAGTCTGCCACATGAGTTTGCTGAACATCTCCGTAACGCTATCACTCTTACCATATAAAACTGTGACGAAACGTGCCGCTCTTCTTTGGATCTTCTCTATCTCCTCCGTCAACCCGATCTGGTACGGATCCCACACTGATGAGCAATACTCAAGGATAGGTCGAACGAGTGTTTTGTAAGCCACCTCCTTTGTTGATGGGCTACATTTTCTAAGGACTCTCCCAATGAATCTCAACCTGGCACCCGCCTTACCAACAATTAATTTTATATGATCATTCCACTTCAAATTGTTCTGCATGCATACTCCCAGATATTTTACAGAAGTAACTGCTACCAGTGTTTGTTCCGCTATCATATAATCATACAATAAAGGATCCTTCTTTCTATGTATTTGCAATACATTACATTTGTCTATGTTAAGGGTCAGTTGCCACTCCCTGCACCAAGTGCCTATCCGCTGCAGATCTTCCTGCATTTGTCTGCAATTTTCTAATGCTGCAACTTCTCTGTATACTACAGCATCATCCGCGAAAAGCTGAATGGAACTTCCGACACTATCTACTAGGTCATTTATATATATTGTGAAAAGCAATGGTCCCATAACACTGCCCTGTGGCACGCCAGAGGTTACTTTAATGTCTGTAGACGTCTCCCCATTGATAACAACATGCTGTGTTCTGTTTGCTAAAAACTCTTCAATCCAGCCACACAGCTGGTTTGATATTCTGTAGGCTCTTACTTTGTTTATCAGGCGACAGTGCAGAACTGTATCGAACACCTTCCGGAAGTCAAGGAAAATAGCATCTACCTGGGAGCCTGTATCTAATATTTTCTGGGTCTCATGAACAAATAAAGCGAGTTGGGTCTCACACAATCGCTGTTTCCAGAATCCATGTTGATTCCTACAGAGTAGATTCTGGGTTTCCAAAAACGACATGATACGCGAGCAAAAAACATGTTCTAAAATTCTACAACAGATCGACGTCAGAGATATAGGTCTATAGTTTTGCGCATCTGCTCGACAACCCTTCTTGAAGACTGGGACAGTACACAAGAGCCTGCAGTTGGAGAAATGTTATGTGAAGTAGTGAAATGCATTAAGCTTCTCCAAGTAGTTCAAATCATGTCAGCAACAGCAGAATTGTCATTTAGCTCCCTTAGACGTCTTAAGTGATATCAACAATGGGACAGAAGCGATTGAACAACTTGCTTGTTCTTCATGCCCACCGAGATTTTTTTGGATGAATTTGATATCTGACTAGTCATCAACGACTTCACATTCAGTAATCCAGTCAGACATTTGCTCCTTTCTAAAGATACTCTAGCCCTAATAATGGCATTTAGAACAATATTAAAAATCTTTATAAAATAGAGAATTAAATACATGCATAATGTTAAATTTTCAGTTTCAAAGTATTAGTACTAGTTTAGCACTGTATTACTATATTACTATAGTACTGTATTAGTTATTTTCAAATACTTATATATTTTTAGGGTGTAAGACCCAATTAAAACTTACTATTTACATACTTTTTGACTGAAAGTATTTGGCATACTGTATTAACTTTATTAACTGTATTAAAGCATTAACTCTGACATATTGTTTTTATTTAATGAACCATGAGCCTTATTCAAAGTAAGCTTAAATTAGCTGTTTCACTTGTTAATCAAAGTGCTATTACTGTGCAACAGCAATATTTTATGTTTTATTCTTTTAATAATAGTTTGGGATTTATTTAAATATAATTTCAGTATTTTCAGAGATATACAGGGTGATTCAAAAAGAATACCACAACTTTAAAAATGTGTATTTAATGAAAGAAACATAATATAACCTTGTGTTATACATCATTACAAAGAGTATTTAAAAAGGTTTTTTTTCACTCAAAAACAAGTTCAGAGATGTTCAATATGGCCCCCTCCAGACACTCGAGCAATATCAACCCGATACTCCAACTCGTTCCACACTCTCTGTAGCATATCAGGCGTAACAGTTTGGATAGCTGCTGTTATTTCTCGTTTCAAATCATCAATGGTGGCTGGGAGAGGTGGCCGAAACACCATATCCTTAACATACCCCCATAAGAAAAAATCGCAGGGGGTAAGATCAGGGCTTCTTGGAGGCCAGTGATGAAGTGCTGTGTCACGGGCTGCCTGGCGGCCGATCCATCGCCTCGGGTAGCTGACATTCAGGTAGTTACGGACAGATAAGTGCCAATGTGGTGGCGCTCCATCCTGCTGAAATATGAATTGTTGTGCTTCTTGTTCGAGCTGAGGGAACAGCCAATTCTCTAACATCTCCAGATACTGTAGTCCAGTTACAGTAGTACCTTCGAAGAAAAAGGGACCAAAAACTTTATTGGCTGAAATGGCACAGAAAACGTTCACCTTAGGCGAGTCACGTTCATACTGAGTTGTTTCCCGCGGATTCTCAGTGCCCCATATACAGACATTGTGACGGTTGACTTTCCCGTTTGTGTGGAAAGTTGCTTCATCTCTAAACACAATCTTTGAAATGAAAGATGCATCTGTTTCCATTTGAGCTAAACGCCTAGTCAACAGCGCCTCAAGCGAACAAATGTACAACTAAATGAAACATTATAGCTCCCTTAATTCGCCGACAGATAGTCCTTAGCTCTGCCTTTTGTCGTTGCAGAGTTTTAAATTCCTAATGTTGTGGTATTCTTTTTGAATCACCCTGTATATTCACTGCTCTGTAATAGTCTATGATTCACTGCTCTGTAATAGTCTGTGAGTATGATTATTACTGTAAATGAAATTAGCTTTTTATGAAAAAATCTTGTATGTTTATGGTTTGTTTCTTTTTTCAAAGTCAAAAAAAAAGTGTCAGGCTTGTTGAGTTTCCCGTTGTGTCGAGTTATCAAGAGTCCAGTTTTCGTGGTTCTAATGTTGATCATATGACTCTAAAATGCTTAAAAAACTTTAAAAATCACTATTTTTCATCTAGAACTTAGAAAATTTCCTGTGGCAAGACCCCCCAGTATGCTCACCCCCCACCCCACCCCCCAATATTTGTTATCAGTTGGTGCCCCTGGTAGCTAATTACCCTATCAAATAATAGTAAAAGGTCTATGCATAATCTTTGATGAGCACTTAATCCAGAAGAAAAAACTGTCACAACACACAGAAAATTTTTTTCTTGCCTGCTTGCAATCTAAAAATTTAGAAAAACATGTTAAGCTAAAATAAAACAAAAGCTTGTCTGGTTTCCAGTCCTTTTACTTCCGTGATGTATTTCTGAACAGTGCAAATAGTGAAGACTCCAGGCAACTTGATATGGCCATGAACGCTTCTGTAAAATGCATGTGTAACATTCAATTATTTAATCATTTCAGTCCTTCCTACTTACACACAGTGACTACGTCTACTCAACCCCACCAACTTTGTCCAGATTTTTGGTTGGTGCAGGGCTTGGCTGAAATGAAAGTGACAGAATTTGGAGATCAAGATGGCCAAGTGCTAAGAAAATATAGCATTTTTGGTGTGAGTCAAATGAGGCATGAGCTATTTATGTTAGCATAGTTGCGCAACAGCATTTGGTGCAGTGTAAAGGGTTGTTCTTGTTGTTGTGGTCTTCAGTCCTGAGACTGGTTTGATGCAGCTCTCCATGCTACTCTATCCTGTGCAAGCTTCTTCATCTCCCAGTACCTACTGCAACCTACATCCTTCTGAATCTGCTTAGTGTATTCATCTCTTGGTCTCCCTCTACGATTTTTACCCTCCACGCTGCCCTCCAATACTAAATTGGTGATCCCTTGATGCCTCAGAACATGTCCTACCAACCGATCCCTTCTTCTGGTCAAGTTGCGCCACAAACTTCTCTTCTCCCCAATCCTATTCAATACTTCCTCATTAGTTATGTGATCTACCCATCTAATCTTAAGCATTATTCTGTAGCACCACATTTCGAAAGCTTCTATTCTCTTCTTGTCCAAACTATTTATCGTCCATGTTTCACTTCCATACATGGCTACACTCCATACAAATACTTTCAGAAATGACTTCCTGACACTTAAAAATCTATACTCGATGTTAACAAATTTCTCTTCTTCAGAAACGCTTTCCTTGCCATTGCCAGTCTACATTTTATATCCTCTCTACTTCGACCATCATCAGTTATTTTGCTCCCCAAATAGCAAAACTCATTTCCTAATCTAATTCCCTCAGCATCACCCGACTTAATTCGACTACATTCCATTATCCTTGTTTTGCTTTTGTTGATGTTCATCTTATATCCTCCTATCAAGACGCTATCCAATCCATTCAACTGCTCTTCCAAGTTCTTTGCTGTCTCTGACAGAATTACAATGTCATCAACAAA
This sequence comes from Schistocerca piceifrons, assembly GCF_021461385.2. Classification (NCBI taxonomy): domain Eukaryota; kingdom Metazoa; phylum Arthropoda; class Insecta; order Orthoptera; family Acrididae; genus Schistocerca; species Schistocerca piceifrons. The sequence goes on from NC_060149.1 coordinate 8,827,379, forward strand.
CCTCAAAGTTTTTATTTCTTCTCCATGGATTTTAATACCTACTCCGAATTTTTCTTTTGTTTCCTTTACTGCTTGCTCAATATACAGATTGAGTAACATCGGGGAGATGCTACAACCCTGTCTCACTCCCTTCCCAACCACTGCTTCCCTTTCATGTCCCTCGACTCTTATAACTGCCATATGCTTTCTGTACAAATTGTAAATAGCCTTTCGTTCCCTGTATTTCACCCCTGCCACCTTTACAATTTGAAAGAGAGTATTCCAGTCAACATTGTCAAAAGCTTTCTCTAAGTCTACAAATGCTAGAAACGTAGGTTTGCCTTTCCTTAATCTTTCTTCTAAGATAAGTTGTAAGGTCAGTATTGCCTCACGTGTTCCAGTATTTCTACAGAATCAAAACTGATCTTCCCCGAGGTCGGCTTCTACCAGTTTTTCCATTCGTCTGTAAAGAATTAAACTGATTGTTCGGTAATTTTCACATCTGTCAACACCTGCTTTCTTTGGGATTGGAATTATTATATTCTTCTTGAAGTCTGAGGGTATTTCGCCTGTTTCATACATCTTGCTCACCAGATGGTAGAGTTTTGTCAGGACTGGCTCTCCCAAGGCCGTCAGTAGTTCCAATGGAATGTTGTCTACTCCCGGGGCCTTGTTTCGACTCAGGTCTTTCAGTGCTCTGTCAAACTCTTCACGCAGTATCGTATCTCCCATTTCATTTTCATCTACATCCTCTTCCATTTCCATAATATTGTCCTCAAGTACATCGCCGTTGTATAGACCCTCTATATACTCCTTCCACCTTTCTGCTTTCCCTTCTTTGCTTAGAACTAGTTTCCCATCTGAGCTCTTGATATTCATGCAAGTGGTTCTCTTTTTTCCAAAGGTCTCTTTAATTTTCCTGTAGGCAGTATCTGTCTTACCCCCTAGTGAGATAAGCCTCTACATCTTTACATTTGTCCTCTAGCCATCCCTGCTTAACCATTCTGCACTTCCTGTCGATCTCATTTTTGAGACGTTTGTCTTCCTTTTTGCCTGCTTCATTTACTGCATTTTTATATTTTCTCCTTTCATCAATTAAATTCAATATTTCTTCTGTTACCCAAGGATTTCTACTAGCCCTCGTCTTTTTACTTACTTGATCCTCTGCTGCCTTCACTATTTCATCCCTCAAAGCTACCCATTCTTCTTCTACTGTATTGCTTTCCCCCGTTCCTGTCAATTGTTCCCTTGTGCTCTCCCTGAAACTCTGTACAACCTCTGGTTCTTTCAGTTTATCCAGGTCCCATCTCCTTAAGTTCCCACCTTTTTGCAGTTTCTTCAGTTTTAATCTACAGTTCATAACCAATAGATTGTGGTCAGAGTCCACATCAGCCCCTGGATATGTCTTACAATTTAAAACCTGGTTCCTAAATCTCTGTCTTACCATTATATAATCTATCTGATACCTTTTAGTATCTCCAGGGTTCTTCCATGTATACAACCTTCTTTCATGATTCTTAAACCAAGTGTTAGTTATGATTAAGTTGTGCTCTGTGCACCTGTACAGAATGGTAAATTGAGGCTCATGGGTTTGAGCTCCTAGGCAAAACCTTTTTTTTTTCAATTTTTATGTTACTTACACTGCAAGTAAGCCAAAATACTCAGTGTATTGAATTTATTAATATATCCATAAAAGGCATGAAAAGCAGTGCAAAGAAAAATATGGGATTGCAAATAAAGTCCCAAGAAAGAATTGCAATTACAGCATCCGCAAGGACTCTGTAAATAACTCCACAAGAAAGTACTGAAATTAAAGTCTACAACGCTCCCCAGTCCATTAATTCCATTTTGTCTCTTGAGCAGCCCCCAGCAGTTGCACCCAAACAGTAGTTTTCCAGTGCAGGTAAAATTGGCCCATCAATAGAGTAAAAGAAACCATATCCTGAGAAGACTGCATCTAAATGCATTCCATTGTACAGTACCAACTTTCCTCACCAATATTTGTCTAAGTAATGTGTTATGAATGGTCTGCTGCCAAACTCTGCAGTGAGAGAAAACGTTTCATGAATCTAAAAGAAGTTTACTTTTCCATAGAAACATTAAAACAATTAGAACATCCATGTAATCGTAAAAATACTGTTTTTATAGCATGTGCAAGATGATGAGATAATTATCTTCAACCATAAAATAATAAAAGTATGTAGTTTATGCATGAAGTTTCCATATATGCCGTAATGTTCCTTCCTGGAAATTCATTTGCAATCTGAACTTTTCTATTGCCTTTTGCTTTCAAATCCTTTTATGAAAATAATAATAAACACTATGTATTGGGCATTATTTTGTCTTATTTGCAGTGTTAGTGACATATAAAAGGAATAAGGAACAAAGTATGTTCTCAGAGCCTAGGTGAAAAATATCAGTTGTGCTGACATGAGCTATGATTTGCACCCAGTGCTTTCAATGGCCAGTAGCAAAGCTTCCACCACATTTTGATTGAGACAGCTCAGGTAATATTCTGAGTGCACAGTGTGCTTCTTTCCCAACCCTTATATTTTTCTGAGAGTGTTCTTTATGTGCCTAGTGTTGGAGCTCTGAATGATGAATATACTCACCCTGTGTGATTCTCCAGTCTTGGGAAGAAAATTGGCCACTGGTCCAATAGGCAAGGCATCCCATTCGAACTCAGATGTGTCATCAGCACTGAACAGCACCTCTTAGCTGCCACTCGGCCATGAGAGACATCTGTGCAGCCATTTCACACATTTTGCAGCCAGTTCCCACATTCACCTTCTGCTCAGAGATGTGTGATCACACTGCTTTTCACCAATCACTCTCAAACAAGGACAAGTAGTAAGCTGTTATAGATCAGAAGAAGCATTGGCATCTAGCTTTTCATGGGATTCAAGTGACATAATAGATGTCACTGCATTTACTACAGGTTCTTCAGTGATACCGTAGCTTAGGATAGCAATATGAAGCCTGTAGACTGTGGTTAATACAGATTCTAGCTGTTCTTGGGCAGCAGCCAATTCACCCTGTATCTGAGCACAAGTGCTCTTATTCATTGCCTACTATATAAAAGTTATATAAAAGCATGAAAAACGTACTAATCAAAACAGTCAGAGGCTGATAAACCACAAGCAGATAACAACAATAGATCATATTACCCAACTGAGGTACTGTAAGTGGCATAAATCTACATTGCTTAAATTACATTAATCATGGAGTACAAATAGGATAAATATAAACTAACTCTTTTGCCTTTAAGATAATTCTAAAAGATAATAACCATTGTTACAAAAATCTAAAGTACATGCCTCTATATGATGAGTATTTAACAGATCTCAGTTGGTCAACACTCAGGAAATTAACAAGTGGGTATTTTGTTTTGTTACTTCTCCTGTGCTTATCTGTCTTCTCTTTCCATTATCTCTCTTTGTGTCTCCTATTTACATTCACATCTCTCTTTTGTTTATGATTTGATTTCACTTGTTTATTATAAATTACCTTGCTTCCCTTTCCATCTACCTACTTCAATCTTCTTTCTCCTTATTTTTGCAGGAGGAAATTCAGTTCAAAAAGTATGAAAGTAATGATGAGTTCTTTAGCGTTTCTGTCGTGCTTGACATATTTTGTCATTTTTTTATGTGTCCAATGATTCTACTTATCTCTTATCAGTGTCATAATATTAATGGAAAAATGGCTGTTGATTATGCAGTCTTCTATTTTCATTAAGTGCCTGAAGTCATATCCTTTTCAAATGAATGAATTCCCTGGACATGCAGAAATATGGAATATGGCATTAGATTTAAAAGTTAATTTTTACTATTGTATGTGAATACCAATGTTAGTTTTTCAATGAAAGGGGAATATTTTATTTTATTTTATTTTTGTACTGTAGATTTCAAGAGAGAATGTGCTGCAGATATCTGTAGGTGGACTGTTCAGAGACAATCTTACTATAGTGCTGAGGGAGCCTCCTCATGAAGTGATAATATATAACACAACAGTTGTTCTTGAACGTTTTGAAACTCTTCTGAGGCAACTATGTAAAAGAGTTGATCCTTCACAACATGAAAGTCCATCTGAAATTCCAAGAGAGGTAGAAAACATTAGTGATTTCCCTCAGTACCTGACAATGTTGAAGGTATGTATTACACTACTTGTGTAAAAAGTTCACTTCAAATTTTCATTTTTTTAGGGGAACGGTTTTTCATTAGTTGTAAGTATACTTAAGTGTCACATTTGATGTTCTAAGATGCAAATGGAACAGGAATTCATGCAAAAGGTGTTTGATGAATTTTTATGAAACTCTGTACCTGTGGGTGATGGGATGGTAATTTACTTTTTTGCGTGAAGAGATACCCAGATTGTCAACTTCTGCATGTGAAACAATGAAATTGATTACTGTATGGTATCATCTGATCATGCTTCATGAGTGCAGCTGGTCATTATTTACTACCACCTACAATACTTGTATTTCATCTGAGTACTTACCAGATATCTTCAGAAGAACTGTCAAACACAGCTCTCCTGAGGGTGTGTGGTAAATTCCCAAATGAAAAATCATGTGTGGTAGCAAACAGTGACCACCTGCACTCTCAAAACATCTACTGAGTATTCAGTGTGCCATAAAAATTACAAAGTTCAGTGGTATCATGTTATTCAATCTTTGTAGTCACATTCTGTGTCTTAAAAATTGATTTAAGGAATTGATCGAAGTTAAGAGGTTTCCTTGCTTATTTGCCTTTTTTCAGATCAATAACATCAAAATGGATTGCCTACCACAGTCTCTTGCCAGACTTCTCAATGTTGTGCACCTTGAAGTAGTAAATTGCAATCTGATTAAGATTCCAGTCTTCATTGGCGATCTTCCCCAGTTGAAAGTATTAGTCCTGGCTCACAACAAATTAGGTGCACAAGAAAATTGGGACTTCCTTTCACGCCCTCATATTAGACAGAACTTGGTTGTACTTAATTTGCAAGATAATGAGGTACAGTTCTCCAAACAATTATTATATATTTTATTACAGTGATTCTATGCTTTTGTAATATTTAAAGTTTTTAGTTTTTGTATTGTATTTATAAACAAGCTTCTGAATATGATATAATCGAAGTGATAACCAATAAATCATTAGGCGGTAGCTACAGTAACACTACTTATTATTTGGGTTAGTACTTCTCATTGAAATTTGGCATCATTATCAAAAGTTTCAGTAAATCCTCATAATAGACAATTTGCTGTAGGATATGACATATAATTGTAGTAATTTAAAGCCTTTAATTAAAAGTAAGTAATGGAAAGAGTACGGGTACAATTTACTGTAAATCTGAAGTTTCGATTCAGAGATAAATACATAGAAAAGTCTGAGAACGCTGCCTTCCAAAAGTGGTATTTAATTTCCCTCCCAGTCTATGAAATATCCTAGTCCATCCTTATATCACACCTGCTCCCAACCCTTTGACACAGGGATCATACCTGTCTTGAAGTACAGGAAGTACAAGACCAACCTGACGCACCTGCCCAGTACGTCCTACCGCGGTCTGGTCATAGGCAGATCCTATCCTATCAGAGGACAGGCCACCTGTGAAAGAAGCCATACCATATACCAGCTCTGTTCTAACTTCTGCACACCATTTTCTGTAGGAATAACAACCAACTAGTTATCCATCCGAATGAACTGTGGCCAAGGGTGGAGATGCCCACCAAATGGTGCAAATACTGCTGAGCACAACATAATCAATTTCAGTAGCTGCTTCACAAACTGTGTCTTCAGAAATTCTCCCCGACACCAGCTTCTCTGAATTATGCACATATTAATTGTCATTGCAACACACGCTTCAGTTTCATATCTCTCCTGTCCTCAATTTCTGCTAGCTTCTATCCTCCACTCACCTGCATCCCTGCCCTGTGATCCTAACAGTCCTGCACTCAACTCCTCTTCTCGATAGTATCCATCTTCTGCTCTTCTGTCTTCTCCTCTGATCCACTCCCCTATGTCGTTAAATACCGCACACAACTCCCCCTTTGACCAGAACAAGTTCACATGTGCTGAATTGGTCCTGCTCCCCACCTCCTTTCTCCTCTTTCCCACTCCACCAGACTCAGCCTCTCATCCCCGTCAAGCTGCACGATGTTGTCGGCTGGACACTGCAGTCGTGCAGGTATATGTGTATGTGTACGTATGCGTGCATATATGTATTCTGTTAGCTTTGAAGAAGGATAGAACTAAAAGTTAGCAATGTTCTCAGTCCTCTCAAATATATGGTGAGTTATTGATGTTCCTCTTAATTACATAAAATGTAATTATTTTCTTTATAACGTGACTGTATATACTCAAATAATCTGCACTTGTTTTTTCCCAAAGTTAAGGACAAAAATCTGGGATGCACAGATTATTTGAAACAAGGTTGGTACTGCTCCACCTCCAACAATAGATCCCATTATGTTAATTGCATTGTTGTGACCTCAGTTTGTGACACATCAGTAGCATGTTAGAAGTGAAGAATTAACAACATCTTCAAACTTGTTAATTATGGCTAATAGTTTTCGTTATCGCTCGTACACTGCTAAAGAAAAACTGAAAATTATTGAAGAAGCCAAGAACATTGGAAACTTTGCAGCAGGAGGAAAGTATGATGTGAGTGAAAGTTGTATTCACAACCGGGGAAAAAAACAAAACACGGCTTCAAGAAACTAATAGTAATCACCAGGCGTTTCGTGGACAAAAAGCAAAGCATCCGGACCCCCAAAAAAGGCTCTACGATTACGTAGATGAGAAGCGACAATATGGATGCACAGTGAAATGTACCAACTTAAAGCACTGGCTTTAGCCAAAGAACTGGGTATTACCAGTTTCAAAGCTAGGCAGGGCTGGCTGCCAAGATTTTTCAATGAAAATGGAGAAGGACTCTGGAGGAAAACTACTATTGCTCAATGGCTTCCAGGTGATGACCAGGAAAAAATAGTGTGCTTTCATCGTTACACGATAAAACTGCAACGCGAATAGTCCTATATATTATTGTAAATTGGTAATGTGGATCCGACGCCAGTCTATTTTGAGATGCCACTAGACAACACCATGAACAGGAAAGGAGACTCCAGCATCATCATATGAACTAAAGTGCGCGTCATTTATGTTGGCGGCCGAGTTTAGGTTCGTTCTGCGCATCTGATGACACAAAACACAGTCAGCGAATGCACATAGAATGACGTTGCCAAAGCTCGACTGCAGTGCAGAGCACGGACGAGTGTCTTCAGTTTTAGAATTGTTCAGTCATAAATAAAGTAATAGAACAAAAGCAATGTCTTGATAGCAGACTTTCTTTTATAGAATGTTTGGTAAAAGCATTCTTTATACCAATAGCTTCATATTCTGTTAATTAATTAAACCAAACAAGCAATATGACTCCTAATTCAGGCGATGCCAAGGAAAGGTGTTTGTATCAATCTCACCAACCGCTTTTTCGCAATAAAGAACAGCGGTAATTGTTTATTTTCTATTGTACTTCGATGAAGCGTGAGTAATTCATAGTCACACCAACAGTGTTTGTCAGTATTTTGCGTGACATGTTACAATCCTCTGGAGTTTTGTTGTCGGACGAGTTGCGTTAGTGTAACGGCTAAGGTGATAGCCAGCACGGTAGCTCAGCGTGTATGGTCAGAGGGTAATGTGCCCTCTGTAATAAAAAAACTGAGTCAACAGATCAACAACGAACGTAACTGGATGTCTTACGACGTCCGCCCCGAGCAGATCCAACGAACTAAAGCGAAAAAAAAAAAAAAAAAAACTACCGGCACGGTAGCTCAGCGTGTTCGGTCAGAGCCGGTTGGCCTCTGTAATAAAAAACTGAGTAGAAGGATCAACCACCGTACTTGAACAGGATGTCTTGAGACGTCCGCAACGACCAAACACAACGATCAATAATGAACAAAATGAAAAAAAAAAAAGGTGTTGGGACGATAAGTGCAAAGTTATGAGTTCAAACCTTGTGCGGTGCTTAATATTTTCTTTATTTAAAAACAATATTGAAGTGCCTTGCTTCACGAATTTTATTCGTTTTAATGCAATTTTTTGAAATTGCTAGTGCTTTGTCTCTTCATTAACCCTGTCGCTGCTGCCGACACATGCTCCCCGCATTCCCCATTGTGCGCGATTTTGTCATCACTGCACTGCTTGCCTGTACAGACACATGGTGTTCCCAACGCTTTGACACACTTATCATTCGATTTCACAAAAACTATTTGGACCAAAAATTTGATTTTAACACGTCTTCTTGACTGATACCTTCCCCCCATAAATGACTTCGATGTTCAATGCAGTTATTGTGCAGCATTAAATGTAGTAAACCATTGCACGAAATTTTGAAGAGTTTGCTTTAAAATAAAGACAAACATGCCAGGTGTAAATAAAAATTTTGTTACAGTTGCGAAAGATGGAATATTTCTCAATATTACATACGACACGTATGTAGTACTTAAATTAAATGAGATATTGTTATACAGTAAATTTTATATGAAATTTAGGTATCTTGTCCACATTTCATTCTCAACATTGTGGCAACTAAAATCGACCATACGGAAAGTATACGCTATGGACTTTTACCTCTGCAAACTCTTCGAAATTTTGTGCAATAGTTTACTATATTTAATGCTTCATAATAACTGCATTAAACATCAAAACATATTTAAGTCATTTATAGTGTGAAGGTATCAGTCAAGAAGATGTGTGAAAACCTAATTTTTTGCCAAATAGTTTTTGTGGAATCGAATGATAAGTGTGTCAAAGCAGTCGGAACACCATGTGTCTGCACATGCGAGCAGTGCAGTGACAAAATCGTGGGGAGCACGTCTGTGTAGCGGCGAAAGGGTTAATGCGGCCGTGGTGGCTTTACTTCATAAACTGCACGCTCCCCCCTAAACGTAAGCTTGCGAACTATGCTATACAATGGCGCTGCTTCTCTTGGCACGTGCATCATGTGCAACTGGCAACGCAGCAATCTTCCACGTCTGGGCGGGCATGTGCGAGCCGCCAAGATAAAAGAATTGAACTATAGTGACAGTGAGAAGCAAAGGCGTACAGTAATGTCGTTTGTAACTGGCGATGTTTGAAAACTGCCATCTCACATGATGTGTAAAAGGAAAACTATTCTGAAAATATCACTACAAGGCATACTAGGGTGGATAGACAATGATCTTGAGACTGACTGGGTGATGCAGGTTTGGCAATGTTGTCCTGGTACGTTACTGAATTTATGTAACATGTCGATCCAGGACAGCTTCCACGGACATACAGCTAAGGAAGTGCGAGACAAATTACAAAAAGGGAAAACTGATATGGTCATTATCCCTGGGGGTCTAACATACATCCTACAACCACTAGGTGTGTGTATGAATCAGTCATTCAAAGTTGCACTTAAACAGCTATATACGCAATGGATGGCATATGAAAACCACAAGTTCACACCGAGTGGAAAAATCAAATGCCCAGATTTGTCCCAGATTTTTGAGTGGGTGAAAGTGCACGGGACTCCATTGTACAACCACTGGTGGAAAAATCCTTCAAAAAATGTGGTGTCACAAATTCACTGGATGCAACAGAGGATGACAATCTACGGAAACATGGCTACGATAACAATTATTCTGCTGCTAGCGATGACGATGAAAGTGATGGTGAGTAGAGAGGTAATGCAGCACATTTACTGACTAAAATATTTTATTGCAGATATTAACTTAAATTCTTAAACACGGTAATCCTCATTTCTTTCTTTTGCTAATGTAGGTAGGACTATAGTCCCAGCAGACAGGGATAATGTTCCCCAGCTGACCGCCTAGCTAATGGGCCAGCCAGCAGGCCTGCTAGCCAGCCAGCTGAGTGCCACCGAATCAGTTACATTTTAATGATTTATCAACCTGTTCAACAGCATGTCAAGGTTCTGACACGTTTTTTCAAACCAATTGATATTATATGTAAGTTAGAACAATTTTTTTTCTAAATGGAACAAATTAAAGCAAACAAAAGAATTCCCCCACCTCAAAATTAGGGTGCACAGATTATTCGAGCGTGTGGATTATCTGAGTGTATACGGTATGTCGGTTGGATTTCTGTGCCACACTGCACTGGCAGACGAAAGCTATAATGTCGTACTCTGCTGCATAGCAGGTACTGGGAGATAAGGTACACAGTGTGAAATGGAATGATTTGAAATGGAATGAGCATGTGAGATTGGTTGTAGGGAAGTTCAATTGTTTAGAGAACTGGCATTTGGGACAGACAGCAGAGAAATTCTACTGGAACCAACATACATTTCACATAATGACCACAACAACAAGATAACAGAAATCAGGGCTTGTATGGAAGTATACAGACAGTTGTAATTCTTGAGACTTTCCCAGCGAGCTAATGACATCTCAGGTTGTCAGGTGTTCTGCTGGATAACAGCGTCATTCTTGCACGATATTTCAGTAACGTAGCTTGTAAACTGAGACTGCTCCTCGAGTGGACCTGGTCCAGTATTTATGTCTGTGGCCTTCCCCCTCCACCGGGCTTACAGGCGGTCTGCACCCGCTCGCAGCGACCTACTGGAGTGCTGCCATTCCATTTTCGGTCCGCTTACTCATCTAGACTCTAAAAACCCTTTTCTAGCATAAATACTCTTAATGCTTTCTTAAACTTACCGTATTTACTCGAATCTAAGCCACACTCGAATGTAAGCCGCACCTGAAAAACGAGACTCGAAATCAAGGAAAAAAAAATTTCCCGAATCTAAAGCCTCACCTGAAATTTGAGACTCGAAATTCAAGGGGAGAGAAAAGTTTTAGACCGCACCTCCAAATCGAAACAAAGTTCGGCCATTGTAACAAGAGACACAGTTTATGTCAAATGGATGAAGATACAGCTACAGCAGTTTGGCTCGGGTCGCAAGTAGTAGTTAAGCCTTACCAGGTAGCCATTGCTATGCGTCAGGTGCTCCGTCCGTATTTGTACGGGGACCCTTCCTTTTTCACGTGCTTCGTCTGGTTTGAATCGATTGCTTATTTTGCTTCGATCTGATAAGTGCCGTTCTCTTTGTTGTAGGTGTTTACGTCCCTCCAAACTGAAAATACACTATCATACCTTGTCATGGACTGTTTGTTGCATTCAGATAATGACTGTTATACGACCTGTTGCCGCTCGCTTTTGTGCGCTCTACCACCGCTTACAATAAAAAGAATGTATTGCCGCATTAGCGAAACAACGGCAAGGGACTGCTATGTGTTGTTACTTACACTGCTGCCTTCTTTGACAATGACCAACAGGAACCAAATAATAGACTGGGTATGAAAGAAGATGTTCTGAACGAGAGTTAAGCAAAAAATTTTTCTTCGTTTGAAAATCTTTGCAGACGCCTCTTTAGTACATTACATTCTGCACAGAAATTGGAGTCATCTTAGATTTAAAAATCTAGTCAGTTGCTGTGCTTTATTTCTGACTGTATCACTATGCAGCATAAGAATAATACGAATATAAACATGACATGATACGTATATTCTTCTGCGTTTGCCGTTGCCTCACTCTAGTTTCGTAGTTTATTAGGAAGACAGGATTTAAATGAGATAACAGCAAACACAAAAGAATACATGGCATAATGTTTACATACGTATTATTCTTATGATGAAGAGAATACTGCATAACTGCATGGGTTTCACGATTCATAAAATTTCCTATTAGCAACCATCTCTTGTCACCGTTGCACACGTCCTGTTGGTGTCAGTTGTCTGTCGCTTTTCGAAAGGCAGCCTGTGTACATGCGTTTAAGCTTGCCCTTAAATGGTTTATTCAAACAGACGTCAAGTGGTTGCAGAACTGAAGTCATCCCGCCTGGAATTACTGCCAAGTTCCTTTTGCTTTCCTCTAATTTTCGTTTTACTGCAGGTGTTGTATGGCCTGCGTATGCATCTAATACCAACAGACTGCGTAAACCAAGCATTGCGCCAGGACGACGATTCCACAAACACCAAATCCATTCAAGCACCAAGTCCTCCGAAAACCACCCACTTTCGTTTGCTCCTACAATTACAGGTTTTGGAAACACTTCCGATTTCGGTAAAGTCTTTCGCTTGAAAACTGTGAATGGGGGTAATTTATGTCCATCTGCTGTGCAAGCAAGCATGACGGACATCTGTTTTTCACCCTCTGATGTAAGAACACTTATGTCTTTCTTTCCTTTGGCGTTAACCGTATAATTTGACGGCATGTCAGAATATACGGGAGTTTGGTCAGCATTTCCTATCTGACCAAGAAGGTATTGCTTTTCTGTGTGCCGCCTAATTATGAAGCGCTGAAATTCCACAAGTTTTTCTTCATAATTTTTCGGCAGCTTCTGTGCAACTGAAGTTCGCCTCCGAAGTGAAAAACCCCAGCGCTTCATAAACAGATCAATCCAGCTGCGACTAAACTTAAAATGTTCGATTTTTTGCTCTCTAGCATGCATTTCATGTGCCTTTATTTTTAAAATTTCGGCGTTCACAGGTAGGAATCTCTGACACTATTCCTTAACAAATTCATTTAAAATCACTTCTAGTGCATGATATCGTCCACACTGGACCACTAAATGCTTTCCTGCTACTTGAACATTCAAATAATTTGTCTCTCTTCAGTCGCCGTCACCTGACGTTGCTCTCATCAATCCCGATCGCAGACCTGCAGCACGATTAGAACCTTGTTCCGCTAAAGAAATAACTCCCCGCTTGAATTTGGTACTGTAATGAAAGTGTTTCATTGTGGTTCACTAACACCAACAAGCATTTCACAAAATTCCACGAAGCAATATGTGTCGCTACGTGAAATCTTAATGAGCGCCAGCGTATCAACTCGTGCAGCAGTCCTAAAGTCTTGTGCATTGTTGGTATTTTTGTGTAAAGAAATTTATTTTTGTTGTTACGAATATTTGACAGGCTGCTACATTCGAAGATGAACAATACGGAATTTCTATTTACTTTGTTGGATAATGTACGAAAATGCAGTTGTCGAAACTCGAGGCGGAGAAAAAAGCTTGTCTTCTACCTTTTTTTTTAAATTTATTTTCTGACGCAGAGGTTTTGGCGCCAGTATTTATCTTTGTGCCTGCAATGCATGCCTGTGTAGCGCTACATACATTCGACGGCAGAAGTTAGTTGTGGCGGCACTTACCAACATTTTTCAGAACTTCTGCTTACTTTGTACTCGATTCTAAGCCACAGGCGGTTTTTTGGATTACAAAAACCGTAAAAACATGTGGCTTAGATTCGAGTGAATACGATACTCTCATTATGAATCTCTGTCATTATTGTAGGTGGAAGAACACTGAATAGTTTTGTTCCAGTGTAGTGGACACCCTTTTGCACCAAGTCCAAATTTCTTTGCTCATTTTGTTTGTCATTCTCCCTCCATGTTTATGCTCCTGATAGTTTGGTTGAAACATCTCTATATTTTTATAGACAACACACACAAGTGAAACAATATATTGGCACGTAGTTGTGTATGTTTTGAGTTTTTGAAAGCTATTTCTACATGAGTCTCTTGGGCGTAATCCACGTATAACTCTTAAAGCTCACTTCTGAGCAATGAACACCTTCCTTGGTAGTGGCTGGTTGCCACAAAAGTAGTGTCGTATTCAATGAGTCAATGAAAATAGCCATAATATGCCACTTTTGCAGTGTTCGGTTTAATACAAATAGTGACAATCCGTAAAGCAAACATAGCAGAGCTAAGCCTCTTACAAAGATCTATAATAAGTGGACACCAGTTCATTTTCTTGTCAACGTAAAATCCAAGAAATTTTGTTGTTTCCATTCTTTCTATTGGCTGATTACCACATGTCACACTTAGTTCTCTCTCTTCTGCTGTTTTTGTACAGAACTGAATAAAATTGGTCTTACTGGAATTTAATGAGAGACCATTCACCTTGAGCAATTTAACCACATCTGATAGTATGTGATTAATGGATTCCTCAAGATTCCTATCTGTTCTACTGCTCACAGAATTGTGGTATCATCTGCAAATAAAGTAAATTTACACAGCAGGCTTGTACATGACGGTAAATCATTTATAAAAGTGAAGAATAATAGTGGTCCAAGAATTGAGCCCTGAGGAACTCCACATGTAATGGAAGTCCATTCAGAATGTACAGAAATATCACATACTGTACCTGAGCTATTCAAGACAAGTTTTTCTTTTCTGTCTTGGAGATACAACTGTAGCTAATTACCTGCAACACCACTTATTCTTACTAATTTTGCTTTTGGCAAGAGAATCTGGTGATCAACACAGTCAAATGCTTTAGACAAATCACAGAAGACACCAATTGCTAGATGTTCTCATTAAGGGTTTCTAGGACTTCATTTCCAAGTGCATACATTGTGTCTTCTATTACGGCCCTGTTGAAAACCAAATTGGCTCTTCGTGAGAACCCCATTCATGAGATGATCAGTAATTCTTATATTTGTTAGTTTTTCTGGAATTTTAGAAAAAGCTGTAATCTGAGAGTTATGTTGATAGTTGACTAATTCAGTTTTATCACCCTTTTTGTATAGGGGCTTCACAATGGCATACTTCAGCGTACTGGGAACAACACTTTTTTGAAGGGATACTTTGAAAATATGACAGAGAATGTCCCTTATCCACACACAAGAATATTTCAATAAATTCTTAGAATGATTAACAACCCCTGCAGAGTTCTTACTTTTTAGAGACGTGATGATGTTTTGAATATCGTCTACAGTGACAGGATTAAGGTGTGTTTCTGGAATTGTGTTTGAATATACAGCTTGACAAAGAGTTATGGCTTCATCAACATCAGCTTGCAACCAATCTGTTGAGTTACTGATAGGAAGTGTGTATTGAAAACCTCAGCCACACTTTTTGGGTTATTTACTAGTGTTCCTCCATTTACATCTTCTGTGCTTGTTGTATCACTTCCTATTTCTTTTTTTACAATGCTCCAAATTGCTTTTATTTCATTATTAGAATTATCCATTTTCTTCTCATAATAAAGGGCTTTTGATTTCTGTATTAGTTTCTTTAAAATTTTACAGTATAATCCATAGTGTTCCCATTTTTCTACATCTTTAGATAATCTTATTGCAGCATACGTTTCCCTTTTGGTTTTGCATGACTGTTTTATATCTTTTGTAATCCAAGGCTTACTTACAGAATTGGAAGCACTGTTTTTGACCCATTTCTGTGGAAATATTTCTTCAAAAAGAGTTAAGAATTCGTGTATAAAACAGTTAAATTTGGAGTCAATATTATCAAGGTTACATACTGAAGGCCAATCCATTTGCTACAACTTATAGTTGAAAGTTTCTTTTGCCTCTTTGTTCATTACTCTTATGAGCTCCCATTGAGGAAATTGTTTTTTAAACAGATTAACGTCATAAAGAATGAGAATTTGTCCATCATGATCTGAAAGCCCACTTATAAACTGCCTGACAGTATCATTCTGATGTCTACTTACACCTAAAAGAATGTTATCTGTCATAGTTTGGGACTCAGATGTAATTCTTGTAGGAAAATTTATTACCGATATCAGATTATGTAAGGTCATCACAATCTCAGAGTCAATTTTATTCATATTTTATGTCAAAAAGTTTATATTGAAATCATCAAAACTACAATAACCTAGGCTCTTGCATGTAACCCTGACGGGAGGAGTTCTATTATATGTAGAAAAGTTTTTATGTCATCTGAAGGTGCCATGTAGACAGCCAGCACTATTATTGTGTAGAAATTAGTTATTATTTCAGTTGCACATGCCTCAAATTGTTGTTCCACAGAGTATTTCTTAATATTTATGGCTTTGTATGCTATACTATCCTTAACATAAATTGTTACTCCACCTTTGTCTTTACTTTTTCTACAGTATTTTGTTAGTAAACTATAACTTACTATAGATGGCAAGGCACATTTATCAACAGCATGGTGTTCAGTTAAGCACAAAACCTGAGCAATATTTACACAGTCTTTTCATTAATGTTAATAAGTAGTTGATCTGTTTTACTTAATAGGCTTCCTATATTTAGATGAAATGCTTTTTTATTCTATTAGTGCTGTTGTTACCTGACTGAGAATCCACTGACGCTACCTACTGTTGTCCCTTTTTTTCTTCAGGCCCACACATAAAAAATCCTTGAGATGTGAGGGAGGCTCAGTATTCCTTCTGCCCAACAACCTTTTATTTGGATTGCTTGACGAAGATTTCTTTCCATTTTTTGAATTTGGAATTTCCATTTTTCTCATAGATGTCACATCTTTTTCTTCTGCAGATGATGTTAATCTTGTAGGTGAAATCACAACTTCAGCATAGAAGAGTGTTTTAAATGGACCTTGCATTTCGATTTGTACACCATCTGACAAGTTATTTTTCTCCTTTGCATTTTCAGCTCCAGGATGTCCTTGTATTACCATTTCTAGGACAGTTTTGACTTGCTTCCCTTAGTTATATTACTAATATGTTCTCTAATTTGATTACACATAAATCGCTTTACCTTATTATTTATATGCATACCATGCCTGGTATAATGAGCCCTTTCATGGGAATGACATTCGAGGAAAGATGAATTAGGAAATGCTGTAGCAATTTTCTGTAGTTTCCTATTAGTATTTTCGATTTCTTTGTTGACGCATGATGTAGGAATTAAGTCATATATTGTTGGCATGCTCGAGACAATCATGTTTACATTTCATAAATTGCTTAGGGCTTTCACTGCTTCTCTGACAGCCTGTTTAGCATTATTATGGTACACATCATTAGAACCTCCAATTAAGATAACAACATCATTTTTTGTGAGTGTCTCCAATAGTGTACAGCAGTCCTTTGTTACTTCATACATAGGTGCACTTTGTTTTATGAATGATGTTATGTTAATGTTCATTTCACTAAGCATCTTCAAAATTTATAGCTTATGTCATGGCACTTCATGTTGCCATGGGGAAACATACTGTCCTTGTTATTCAATTTTATGTACTTCTTTTGTACTTTTGTAACTTTCATGGGAATAATCACAGTATCTAAAGAATCACTTGGTTTTCGCAATGTTTGAATTATCGTATGGTGAAATTTATCATCTGAAATCACTTCAGGACTGTTTTTGGTAGACACGGCCATTGTAAACACTTGCTGGTATTGTTTCACACTTGAAAGTACTTTCAGCACATTGCAACAGTTCTCATTTTCACTACCAGTACCATCACTAGACATTTTCACTGTGAGTGATTTTACGACTGTCTACAAATTACAAACAAACCTTTTTGCTGCCATAAGTTTCTGTTGAAGTGCATCAGCAGTACTTTCTGCTACTCCAAGAGAAAACTTCTTAACAGCAGTTTCTTGAATGTTGCATGTTTCCATGTCACACTCACATGCTTTAGTTACTGTGCCTACACTCACCAAACACAAAACATGAGCCCACACGTGTGTTACTGCACACAATCTAATACCTGTGCCATCATCTTTGTTGCAACATACACATAAAAGATTAAATATATTTCCGATTTCTAGAGAACGATTTACAACCACATCTATTCGCAATGCCATCTTGTGAGAATGGTGCATGTCTACTGCTCCACCTGAAGATAAGGGTGTAAACCCTCGAAATACATATTGGGAGAAAATAAAAGTGACTGATACAGATAATTGTTTTAATTTGTTTTTAATGCCATAAAAGTCACAATTTCTGAACCACAGTCTAATATGGACAATGTAAGTTTATGTTGTATATGTGTTAGATCAGACAGAGCCTTTCAACCATGTTTAGGAAAATATGGTCAAAATTATGGAAGACTGATTTTAAGTATGAGGATGTCACAGAATTGCTGAGAAATCTTTTAACCAGAAGATACAGGAACATGCTCACCACCCATCAAACACCTGGTTAGGAAACTTCAGAAAGAGAGAAGACTGAACGTGGAATATTATGCATAATAATGAAGAGGACAAAAATCTTTCTGTTCAGTTCACAATAATTTCCCTGTTTCTTTTTGTAATGGATGCAATTGCATTTGATTTGGAGCACTCTAATTCAAATTAATAACCGTTGCCAGTATGAACATGGCAGAGGTTACTGGTAAGTGTAGGAACACACTGATTCAAAGTAATAATTGTTGTCACTATGAATGGAGTATTTCATGGAAAGTAATGAGAGAATGTCAATTCTTATCATCTTGGTGGTTAGGTGTCTCACTCAGTTCTGTAATAAACAATATATTACATCTGAAGTCTTGATATATAGAGACTTGGGATAATTTACCAGGTGGGCATTTCAAGTTTTATGTTGCTTGAGTTATTTTAAATATTATATTAATTTAAGAAACAGCTACTTTATTTGTAAGATGGATTGATAGAAGTCAGGAATAATAGCTCTCCCCAATGAAATGAAATGAACATATGGCATTATTGGCCAGCAGACCCCATCTGGTGTTATCCGGCCTCGTGGGCAAAAACTTTCTATTTGATGCTACTTACGCACCTTACCATAGAAGATGGTGAGGTGAAATGATTAGGATGACACAAACATGCTGTCCCCAGCAAAGTCATCTCTGACCTGGCTGGGAATGGAACCAGGGACTATGTGATCTAGAGGAAGTGACACTAATCATTAGTCCGCCAATGACTTGGCAGCAGAAAATATGGCATGGGGACATGAAGATAAAATTTCAATAACAAAACCTCACATGGGAATCCATTTTCAGAGATTTGTGTCATGCTTCTATTGCAAATCTGATTTTCCTAAATCACTTCGGGTAAAGACCAGGATAGTTCCTTTGAAAAGGAGCATGTGTTCTGTCTCTAATGACCATGCAGTTAGTGGGACATTAAAGTTTAATCTTCCTTCATTCCATTTGCCTGTAAATGAAAAAGAAAAGACTGTTATGTATATCCAGTAAAAAGTATTGTCTGCCAAGCACTTTACTGGTGTTTGTGATAAGCAGTTATAGCGGTAGAAATACAATTGATTTCAGTTGGATAAAAATCATAAAATTGACATTCACTATTTCATTCAGATGGGTGTTTGACTAATAGATTAAACATCTAGGCCTTGATGCCTTAGTGCAGTACATACCTAGACCACTAATTCTAATACATGTTAGTACAGTAGCACTGAACTCAGAGGTTGACAGTTGTACCAGTAAAAGACATTTTCATAATCAGTAATTGGCTGATAAACACAAATAAAGTGATGACATTTTTTGCTTCATGGCCATACTGTGGACTACAGTCCTGAGTCCCCAAAACTCTCCCAGTAGTTAATGAAGTTTGTGAGGGGATGTGACATCGTTGGTGATTCATTTGTAAGAATGAACATTAAGTTTGGAATTCCTGTTGGTGCTACAATTGCAGTACTGTTCAGAAGTAAAGTCTCCACCTCCCTTTCATTTCCATACTCATGCATAATCATCATCTATGTCAGAGTTACACATCTGGAACATTGTGCAAAAGTCATAAAAAAAAGCAATATCAAACCACTTACATTAGGATCTTGCCATGAGAATTGTCCTGGATATTCCACAACGTCACCATACTGTACCATGATTCGGACAATCAATTATTGGAGATGATACAGGATTGTAGTCAGACAAAACAGGGTAAAGTAAATAACTAAGTCACTCTTCCACATATTAGACTACAAAAAAAAGGTCATTATATTTGAGACTTGAAGCAGTATTATGAGCTATAGATTCTCTCTATAGTATGTATGAAAAAAATTTGCCCAACACTGAAATGTTCTTAATATCTGCTACTCTTTGTTATGCTATACATGGTAAGACAACTAAGATAAGTCACCCAAAATACTGTCATGTCAAAACCACGGTCAAGTCCAAATCTAAAGATAGAGTCGTCAGTGAAATATGTTTATTACTGACACCAATTTAAAGCCAGAACAGAAGTGAATTCCTGCATGCAGAGTGCTGCAGTTTAAACAAACATAAGATATTCCAGACTGTTGCTATTTATACAAACATCAAATATTCTAGAATACACAAACATTGCATATATGAGATTTTTTGAGAAACTTCTTGAAATGATAATTGCTAAATAACAAGTAATGGCTGGTGGGCACATTTCAACTGGTGACCTACAGCACACTAGTCAGTGACACTAACCACTACACCATGCTGGTAGCATCACAACTTGCAGCATTGCTCCCTCTCCTGGAGAAACTGTGACCCTCTGATTTAAAAGTTCTCAATGGGACCAACAACAGCATCCTGGATATAGAGCTTGTTAGTGGCACCCTGTATGGCAATGTTGGTGGTTGTGTTGTCATATCCTCTTCTCTATGTTAAGCTTTGAAGATAGCCCCTCCCATCAGAGATTCATGATTGTTGAGCTGGTCTTCAGTTTCCTTGAAGTTCCCATTATCGATATGCCCCTCAAGACTGCGGTAGGACTTGATGTGGAGGACACAGATGACATCTCTTCACTTCCATCTTCTTGATGAAAGGTCATAAGCTTCAGCTTCATATGTTATATATGATGTAGACCAGAGTAGCAAATTGGTTAACTCTTTGGATAGCTTCACTTTAGCACATGTGTAAAAATCCATATCAAGTGTCCCAGGCTGCATCTCACCAGATGGTATTTGGCACTAAAGCACTATCAATGTTTTTTATTGCTGTCCAGGGACTGTACGCAAGCCAGCTGCCTCTTTATTCATTCCTGGTAATAAGGTGTTTCAAGTAGTCATCCAGACAGTGCATCAATTGACATTTTGACCTCGCAACCATGAAGTAAAAAGAACAGTGTTAAGCCTTTAGTATCTTGCTTCATTTTGTTATATGAGAATATACTGATGGGCAATATTGTATCCAAATCTCTCTGTTCATCATTAAAATACATTGAGGGCATATCTGCCAATGTCGTATTAAAGAATTCTGTTAGGCCATTCATCTGTGAGTGGTGGGCACTTGTCATCCTGTGAGTGATGTCACAAAGTGAAATCACCTTGGGTAGTACTCTGGACAGGAAAATCTTCCCACAATCGCAGATCATCACACATGGTGCTCCGTGCTTCAAATTAATTTTTTTATAGAAGTAAATTCAATTTCTGAAGCTTTGGCAGTTGGTACAGCTTTGGTGACAGCGTAGCAGGTGAGGTAGTCAGTGCAAACTATTGTACACTTAACTCCCATTTGTTTACTGGAGGAACCTGTCCAACAGGTTGATTCCAGTCTGGTGGATTGGTGCTGCTGCAACCAGGATTGGTACCAGATATCCCAGAGACAATTGCAGCAAGTGGTACCATCCTTGGTGTTCCTTCAGTGGCTCATGTAGTGTGTAATTGGATCAGTAGAGACTTGGCCAGTGATACCTGCATCTGATTCTGTCTGGAATATCAATTAAAATAATCAGTTTTTGATAATATAAGTAGTTGTATAGCAGCAGCAGGAGTACACACACATAAAAGGTATTACAGTTCAGAAGCTTTCAGAGCCAGTGACTCCTTATTCTGGCAGAAGTGGAAGGAAGAGGGGTGAAGGTAAAGGATGGATGAGGCTTAGGGAAATGTTAGAGTTTGGAAGAGAAGCCTAGGTCAGGGGAGACTTACTGGATGGGATGAGAAGGAAAGAGCCTCCAGTATGTCTCTCCTGATCTGGGGTTCTGGGCGACTTTTCTGAACTCTACCCCTATTACCAAACCTCACCAGCCCTTTTCATGCACCCTTCTTCCTTTCCCTTCATCCCTTCTCCCAGAAGAAGGAGTCACTCTCTCTGAAAGTTTGCAAACTGTGATACCTTTACATATGTGTTCTCCTGCCACTGTTTGGTGAATTTTCATGAATAACAGGTGACCAGACATTGGAGAATCACGGAAATACTTCAAGACAGCTGGCCATATATGAATTGGGATGACGAGCAACCATTTCCATCCCACCAAATCATAGTTTCTCTTATACAATGTTCCAATTGTTAATTGGAATTCTTCTTTGGTTGGTTCCTCCTTCTTCAAAGCTTCTGTGGTTTTCAGCAGTTCTGGATCTTCTCTCTGTTCAGCAGCAATGTTATTTAATGCAGTAATGACTGATATTTCATCCATCCTGCTGGGTTCCACAACAGGATTCCGTGAAAGACTGTTGGCATCCTTGTGTTTGTGTCTGACTTTGTATACCACTGTGACATCATACTCCTGAAGTCTCAGTACCCATCTCACCAGTTGACCCAACGGATCCTTCAGGCTAGTTAGCTAGCGTAGAGAATGCTGGTACACCATGATGGTGAATGGTTTGCCAAATAAAGACAGAACTTCTTGATGGCCCAAACAACAGCAAGGCCCTCTTTCTTGAATGTACAGAAGTTCATTATGAACTTAGTAAGTATCCTGGAATCATAAGGTGTCACCTTTTCAGCACCTTCCTGTGTTTATACTAGAACTATATGTATCCCAAAACTGCTAGCATCAGTGTGAACTTCTGACCTGTCATTCTTGTCTTAAAATCCTAGAACTGGAGATGTTAGTGCCTTCTAAGGGCCTTTCCTGCATCTCGTTCTGGAAAATTTGGTGTCCCCTCGCAATAGTTCATGCAAGGGATGTGCCTTGGTACAGAAGTCCTTTACGTATCATAGGTAGTATGAGCACATTACAGAAAAACTTTCACTTCACAAATATGCCAAGGAGTCAGAAAATCTTATTTTCTCTGAACTGGTGTGGCCTTCATCACCATTAACTGGGTACCCGAAGATCTTTATTTCTTGTCCGATGAAAAGGCACTTTGTCAGGTTCAGGCAGAGGGCTCCGGTATGTACGCACATAAACACAGCTGACAAGCAGCTTAAATGTTCTTCAAAGGTCTTTGAAAAAATTATGGTGTTATCCATGATAGAAAACCATGTAGGGTTTTGCAGCAGGTTGTCCATCATACACTCCAAGGCGGTTGAGCGTTATCCGGTCCAGACAGCATGACTTTGAACTCATATATGCTGTCAGATGTTACGCACGCAGTCTTTTCCCAGTCTGACTCATAAATATTGACTCACCACTAGCATGTCTATGAGGCCATAGTTGAGAAATACTTCGTTCCTTTCAGGCAGTCAGGATGTCATCAATGGGCGACAATGGGTAGACATTTTTTTTTTCACGATTTTGTTTAGCCATTGGCAGGTGACATAGAAATGTAACAAGCTGTTGTTTCACTTGAAGAGGACCACAGGTGAGGACCAAGGACTCTCTGAAGGTTCAAGGTGATATCATCTTCCAGCATCATCTCCACTTCCCCCCGGGATTATCTATCAGTCATCCAGTGACACTCCATATGAACCTTGGCTAATTGATGGATGATCCCCAGTATTGACACAGCATTTTACCATGTGCTGCTAGGCCTATCTTTTCTCCACTTTGGATTTGAAAACATCTGTGAATTAATGCAGAATGACCTTCCTTTGTCACCTTTGTTCTTTGGTGAGGCCAGATACTATTGGCAGTTTGATAGTAGCTTCCTCCCTGGTGTTGCATGTAGTGGTAGTGCAGAATGATTCTTCATTGCTGACACTAATGTGCCATTCCTGGTCTGGTTGAGCTATACTTATACAAATACTTTTATGGATGAGTTGAAGCTGACATTTAGTGATACAAAGTACTCCTTGGCCACCTGCAGTGATTATGGTCATTGCTGGCAAGTAGATTTCTTTTGTGAGCCTGAGCAGTTTTTTGCAATTAAAGAACTTTCACAGTTTAGCTGAGCATCTTTATTGATGACTAGAACTCATCTTGTTGACGATGGTGGGATAACAGTGTTTTCATCGGCAAACAACCACCCGGAGGAATCTATGTTATGTGAGCTTTTTGTAATAGCTTCATCAGTCTGGAGATCTGATCTTCTGTAGCCTATGACTGCTTGTGATGCGTGCAAGATCTTCTATCCGAGGATAACATTATCACTAGCTTCTGCTAAAATGACTAATTTGGAGCATTGTGTTCTACCATTGATAATTATTCTTGCTATACGTGTTCCTTTTGGCTGGAAATATTCCCCATTTGTAGGTTTCAGCACAATTGCTCTGTATCATGGACATAGTGTTCTTTAGCTGATGACGATCACAATGCCACATTACAGGGAAGGAAGACCCTGAGTCAACTAGTGCTCAGACAGGTTGGCTGTTAATGATCATGTTATTGAAATTTGCTGACATCTAGGTGACTGTTGTCTGTGGAGGATTTTTATCTGTGGTGGCCTCATCTCCTGAATTTTTTTTTGCTAGGTGAGTGGCTGGTTTCTGTTTATGGTGATGGGAAATTGCTATGGTACGTTGGAGAGTGATGTTGTCCAGGATACAGTGATGAGCTTCACCCTACAAGGTGACTATAATCATCTACAGTTGACTGGTATGAAGAGGATTGTTGTGATAGCGGACATCTCATGGCATAATAGTGATTGAACACTCATCTTCTTTGTCTACAGTAGTGTACAATGTGTCCACACTATTCACAGTGAAAACATACCATCATGTTGTTCTCTGCCTTCCAAATGTCCATTTCTTTATGGGGCTTCGTATTTGGTGAAGCGGTTGGTTGTACCTTCGCTGGTTTGATGCTGGGTTCTCATTTGACAGTTGCAGTAGTAGTCCAAGTTGGTCTAGTCCATTATTCATTGTGCATTTGATTGGTGGTAGAGATTGGTGCCAAAGACGGATACACTTCTTATTTGTCATTCTCTATTGCGTCACGATTTATGAGGTTCACATTCGTGGGTGCTGTACTTGGTCTGATATTTCTGACTTCCATACATTGCTGCAGCTCTTCTTTTACTGTCTGGCATATGAGACAGGTAAGGTCATGGTGGTCTTCCACAGCTGCCATGGGGACCACATTTGGGAGTCGGTCATACTTCTTTTGCCCAATTCTTTTCTGTTACAATTCCTTGATATGGTGGCACCACTTGATAAATTACTTTGTTGTTATGACATCCTTTACCAGAAGAGGTGGATACATGTCTTCTCAAACTCCTTTCATCAAGTGTGAGATTTTGCCAGCTGCTGCCATATTTATATTCACAATGTGACATAGGGGCTAAAACATTCTGTATGTCATTCCTCTATGACGATGGGCCTTGCTCTTCAGTTGTTCTTCAACTATGTGGACCTGCTGCTGACTGTCACCAAGTATTCTCTTTAGTTTAGCCTGGAATTTGGTCCAGCTATTGAGCTTCTCTTCATTGTTCTCAAATCACTGTTGGGATCTGCCATACAGGTAAAAGTATATGTTAGTCAAACACATCATGTCATCCCACCTTTTGTATATTGTGGCTTGGTCAAATTCTTTCAGCCATTTTGTCAGGTCCTGACCAGCATCTCTGGAAAACACTAATGGATACCTCATATGCAGCTTACTTACTTCTGTTTTCGAATCAATAGTCTCCTTAACATACATATCTTAGGAGTGCTGCACCGTTTGTATTCCAATTCGTGTCCATGTAGGAGATGACTTTTATGTTGCCTAATTGGAACCGTGGTGATGAAGACATATTGAAATAATCTGCATCTTCACCAAACCATCTCACGTCAAAACCACAATCGAGTCCAAATCCGAAGGTAGGATCATCAATGAAGTACAACACTTAGCACTGAAAACACATTTATTACTGACTCAACAATATGGCCAGAACATAAATGAACTTTTGGACAGATAGTGCTGCTATTTATACAAACCACAGCTATACCAGAATATACAAACGTTACAACTATAAGACATAATGAGAACATTTCAGAAATGATAATTATTTAGTAAAAAAAATATTGGCTGGTGCTCAGATTTGAATTCGTGACCCACAGAATGGCAGTTGTTGACACCAACCACTATGCCAGACTGCTAGCATCACAACTTAATGTCAGTAATCCGCAATGAGTAAATGTATAGAGGTACAGTTTTCACTAAATAATAGCAGACAGTGGTGTGACATATGCTAGTAATTTTTAATATTTGTTGGTGTTGAATTATTAAACCAACTTCCTTTCCTTAAAATGGTACAATAGACTTTTGCTGTGGTATTGAAAAGAGCATTAAAAAAGGACTTCATTGCCATAGCATGTGTGGAACTTGATCAAATAGTAATAATACAACAGTGCCACTAACTACTGTCTTGTCATCAGAAAAGGAGTCCCACAGGCATCTGCCCTACTGTACAAAATGTAAGCCAACACTTAACTCAGGTAAGGTTCATATGTTCATTACTATGACTGTCATATTGAGAGTTCAGACCCTGAGCATTGACACAAGCTAGAAAACAATTCCAGGCAGACAATATTGCACACTGAATTTCATCTGGACATATTACACCATCGGAATTTTATTTTTTTTGGGAGTCATTGTTGTTTACTTTTAGTCCTCTTGTTTTAATTTTCTGTACATGTAAAAGTCCAGAGGTGCGAAGTCAGGTGAGCATGTAGATCACTGAATTACCAATCCAGCGATATCCAACTTTTCAATTTAGAAGGTCTGTAATTATCTGTGCAGAATGCATGGGATACACAACTTATTGGCATCACATAGGGTGCTTTAGGTCTAGTTGGACATCTTTCAATAACTGTGACAGCACATCTTTTAGGAGCTGTAGATATTTGTGACTATTTAGAGTCTTACAAACAGAGATCCCTGTAAAGCTCATACTACATGTTGACAGACCAAGGCTGTTGCCAGACCTCTTCCCTAGCCAGCACTGACATTCAACTGACCTGTAGTGCACATTGTGAAGATTGATTAAGCCTCAGTATGTAAATGATGATTCACGTGTGAGCAAAATCATGCACAGAAATGCCACCTCACATTACAGTTTTTGTAGACACCATTTGGAGAACTGTAATTAATTCTGAAAGTCATTGACATGAAGTTGTTAATGGTGATAAATGTGGAAAGGGTAAATGTGTTGAAATATGGTGTTGTGTTCTCAGAACAGTCCTTTGGCTCACCCCACTCACTCACTGAAGCTGCCTCATAGTGACATGTAGACTACTACATCTGCATCTACACGTGTTCTATGCACGACTGTATGGTGCTTAGTGAATTGTATCCTGTACCTCTAATAGTTATTTCCTTTCTTGTTCCACTTGCAAATAGATCAAGGGAAGGATAACTGTCTATATGCCTACGTGTGAGCCTTGATTTATCTTATCTTTATGGTCTTTATGCAACTGTGTGTTGTTGTTGTTGTTGTTGTTGTTGTGGTCTTCAGTTTTGTGACTGGTTTGATGCAGCTCTCCATGCTACTCTATCCTGTGCAAGCTTCTTCATCTCCCAGTGCCTACTGCAGCCTACATCCTTCTGAATCTGCTTAGTGTATTCATCTCTTGGTCTCCCTCCACGAATTTTACCTTCCACACTGCCCTCAGATACTAAATTGGTGATCCCTTCATGTCTCAGAACATGTCCTACCAACCGATCCCTTCTTCTATTCGAGGTGTGCCACAAGCTCCTCTTCTCCCCAATCCTATTCAATACATCCTCATTAGTTATGTGATCTACCCATCTAATCTTTAGCATTCTTCTGTAGCAACACATTTCGAAAGCTTCTATTCTCTTCTTCTCTAAACTATTTATCATCCATGTTCCACTTCCATACATGGCTACACTCAATACAAATGCTTTCAGAAATAACTTCCTGACATTTAAATCTATACTCGATGTTAACAAATTTTTCTTCTTCAGAAATGCTTTCCTTGCCATTGCCAGTCTACATTTTATATCCTCTCTACTTCTACCATCATCAGTTATTTTGCTCCCCAAATAGCAAAACTCCTTTACCACTTTGAGTGTCTCATTTCCTAATCTAATTCCCTCAGCATCACCTGACTTAAATTGACTACATTCCAATATCCTCGTTTTGCTTTTGTTGATGTTCATCTTATACCCTCCTTTCAAGACACTGTCCATTCTGTTCAACTGCTCTTCCAAGTCCTTTGCTGTCTCTGACAGAATTACAATGTCATCGACGAACCTCAAAGTTTTTATTTCTTCTCCATGGATTTTAATACCTACTCCAAACTTTTATTTTGTTTCCTTTATTGCTTGCTCAATATACAGATTGAATAGCATCGGGGATAGGCTACAACCCTGTCTCACTCCCTTCCCAACCACTGCTTCCCTTTCATGTCCCTCAACTCTTATAACTGCCATCTGCTTTCTGTACAATTTGTAAATAGCCTTTCGCTCCCTGTATTTTACCCCTGCCACCTTCAGAATTTGAAAGAGAGTATTCCAATCAACATTGTCAAAAGCTCTCTCTAAGTCTAGAAATGCTAGAAATGTAGGTTTGCCTTTCCTTAATCTTTCTTCTAAGAAAAGTCGTAGAGTCAGTATTGCCTCACGCGTTCCAACATTTCTGCGGAATCCAAACTGATCTTCCCCGAGGTCGGTTTCTATCAGTTTTTCCATTCGTCTGTAAAGAATTCGCATTAGTATTTTGCAGCTGTGATTTATTAAACTGATAGTTCGGTAATTTTCACATCTGTCAACACCTGCTTTCTTTGGGATTGGAATTATTATATTCTTCTTGAAGTCTGAGGGTATTTCACCTGTCTCATACATCTTGCCCACCGGATGGTGGAGTTTTGTCGGGACTGGGTCTCCCAAGGCTGTCAGTAGTTCTAATGGAATGTTGTCTACTCCGGGGGCCTTCTTTCGGCTTAGGTCTTTCAGTGCTCTGTCAAACTCTTCACGCAGTATCATATCTCCCATTTCATCTTCATCTACATCCTCTTCCATTTCCATAATATTGTCATCAAGTACATCGCCCTTGCATAGACCCTCTATATACTCCTTCCACCTTTCTGCTTTCCCTTCTTTGCTTAGAACTGGTTTCCCATCTGAGCTCTTGATATTCATGCAAGTGGTTCTCTTTTTTCCAAAGGTCTCTTTAATTTTCCTGTAGGCAGTATCTGTCTTACCCCCTAGTGAGATAAGCTTCTACATCCTTACATTTGTCCTCTAGCCATCCCTGCTTAGCCATTTTACACTTCCTGTCGATCTTATTTTTGAGACGTTTGTATTCCTTTTTACCTGCTTCATTTACTGTATTTTTATATTTTCTCCTTTCATCAATTAAATTCAATATTTCTTCTGTTACCCAAGGATTTCTACTAGCCCTCGTCTTTTTACCTATTTGATCCTTTGCTGCCTTCACTATTTCACCCCTCAAAGCTACCCATTCTTCTTCTACTGTATTTCTTTCCCCCATTCCTGTCAATTCTCCCCTTATGCTCTCCCTGAAACACTGTACAACCTGTGGTTCTTTCAGTTTATCCAAGTCCCATCTCCTTAAATTCCCACCTTTTTGCAGTTTCTTCAGTTTTAATCTACAGTTCATAACCAATAGATTGTGGTCAGAGTCCACATCTGCCCCTGGATATGTCTTACAATTTAAAACCTGGTTTCTAAATCTCTGTCTTATCATTATATAATCTACACTCCTGGAAATTGAAATAAGAACACCGTGAATTCATCGTCCCAGGAAGGGGAAACTTTATTGACACATTCCTGGGGTCAGATACATCACATGATCACACTGACAGAACCACAGGCACATAGACACAGGCAACAGAGCATGCACAATGTCGGCACTAGTACAGTGTATATCCACCTTTCGCAGCAATGCAGGTTGCTATTCTCCCATGGAGACGATCGTAGAGATGCTGGATGTAGTCCTGTGGAACGGCTTGCCATGCCATTTCCACCTGGCGCCTCAGTTGGACCAGCGTTCATGCTGGACGTGCAGACCGCGTGAGACGACGCTTCATCCAGTCCCAAACATGCTCAATGGGGGACAGATCCGGAGATCTTGCTGGCCAGGGTAGTTGACTTACACCTTCTAGAGCACGTTGGGTGGCACGGGATACATGCGGACGTGCATTGTCCTGTTGGAACAGCAAGTTCCCTTGCCGGTCTAGGAATGGTAGAACGATGGGTTCGATGACGGTTTGGATGTACCGTGCACTATTCAGTGTCCCCTCGACGATCACCAGTGGTGTACGGCCAGTGTAGGAGATCGCTCCCCACACCATGATGCCGGGTGTTGGCCCTGTGTGCCTCGGTCGTATGCAGTCCTGATTGTGGCGCTCACCTGCACGGCGCCAAACACGCATACGACCATCATTGGCACCAAGGCAGAAGGGACTCTCATCGCTGAAGACGACACGTCTCCATTCGTCCCTCCATTCACGCCTGTCGCGACACCACTGGAGGCGGGCTGCACGATGTTGGGGCGTGAGCGGAAGACGGCCTAACGGTGTGCGGGACCGTAGCCCAGCTTCATGGAGACGGTTGCGAATGGTCCTCGCCGATACCCCAGGAGCAACAGTGTCCCTAATTTGCTGGGAAGTGGCGGTGCGGTCCCCTACGGCACTGCGTAGGATCCTACGGTCTTGGCGTGCATCCGTGCGTCGCTGCGGTCCGGTCCCAGGTCGACGGGCACGTGCACCTTCCGCCAACCACTGGCGACAACATCGATGTACTGTGGAGACCTCACGCCCCACGTGTTGAGCAATTCGGCGGTACGTCCACCCGGCCTCCCGCATGCCCACCATACGCCCTCGCTCAAAGTCCGTCAACTGCACATACGGTTCACGTCCACGCTGTCGCGGCATGCTACCAGTGTTAAAGACTGCGATGGAGCTCCGTATGCCACGGCAAACTGGCTGACACTGACGGCGGCGGTGCACAAATGCTGCGCAGCTAGCGCCATTCGACGGCCAACACCGCGGTTCCTGGTGTGTCCGCTGTGCCGTGCGTGTGATCATTGCTTGTACAGCCCTCTCGTAGTGTCCGGAGCAAGTATGGTGGGTCTGACACACCGGTGTCAATGTGTTCTTTTTTCCATTTCCAGGAGTGTATCTGATATCTTTTAGTATCTCCAGGGTTCTTCCATGTATACAAACTTCTTTCATGATTCTTGAAACAAGTATTAGCTATGATTAAGTTATGCTCTGTGCAAAATTCTACCAGGCAGCTTCCTCTTTCATTTCTTAGCCCCAATCCATATTCACCTACTATGTTTCCTTCTCTCCCTTTTCCTACTCTCGAATTCCAGTCACCCATGACTATTAAATTTTCGTCTCCCTTCACTATCTGAATAATTTCTTTTATCTCATCATACATTGTGTGTTATTGCTGCTAAAATTTTGTCTGCATTTCTCTAACTGTTCTTCTTTGTTAGTGTATTTCATTCTTCATAGATACTGTTTCTGGAAAGTTTTTTAATAATATTTGGAAAGACAGTTTTTAGGCGCGTGAAATGATCAGGATATCTTTCAGCATCCAACTGCACTGCTGTTCTAATCATTTGGCAACATTTGTCATAAACAAAAATCATATCCACTTTCTTGACTTTTGCAGTCATTCTGAATAGCTTCACAAGCAAATTTTCAGTTACTACAAGAGCAGAGGACAGACTGATGCACTTCAAGTGCTCAGGCAAACACACAAACTGTACACGAGTTATGTGTCTGTTTACATGTGCTACAGTGTGGTAGACATTAGTGGCATATCTTCACCTGGCAGAGGTACAGCGATTTTCAGTGCTATTATCTTGTTTCTGTATGATCAAGTTCAACATGTACTATGTTTGTGAAGTCCTCTTTGATAGCTCTCTCTAATGTGGATATAATTCCACACTAAAAGCCAAAGTCAGTATTTCAATTCACCAGCAATAAACATTAAAAACTACTTGTGTTCAGGGCCGTAATAAGGAGGTGGTGAGATAGGAACCCCCCTCCCCCCTGCTGCTGAGGGTCTAAAAACTGACTGAAAAAAAAACAGAAAGAAAGGTGGTTTAAAAATTAACTGATAGAGGTATGTGAGTTCTCTTGTGCATTGTGCTCCCATCTTCTTCCTACGAGAGGAATCCTTTTCTTCAGCCTGTGACTGTAAATGAACACTATTGTCACAGTATCATTTCATCCAAGTTGCATCATAAAAATGCAATTACTACCAAAAATGTCTAATTGCTAACATGGTTTATGTGGCAACAGTGAGTTTAGATCACACAGTTGCAATCCACACAGCTCTCTCATGTTCATCAGTGAAGCTCTTACCGCTGCTTCACTGCAGTATTGTAGGACCCATTTTATGTATTTATTTGGTGTCCATATAACGATCAGTTTTCAGACATTCTCATAGATTTAGTTCACATAGGCAAAGCTTTAATTCACACACACACACACACACACACACACACACACACACACACACACACACACACACACACATATACATATATATATAAAACAAAGATGATGTGACTTACCAAATGATAGTGCTGGCAGGTCGACAGACACACAAACATACACACAAAATTCAAGCTTTCGCAACAAACTGTTGCCTCATCAGGAAAGAGGGAAGGAGAGGGAAAGACGAGAGGATGTGAGTTTTAAGGGAGAGGGTAAGGAGTCATTCCAATCCCGGGAGCGGAAAGACTTACCTTAGGGGGGAAAAAAGAAAAAAAGGACGGGTATACACTCGCACACACACACACACACGTATCCATCCACACATATACAGACACAAGCAGACGTCTTTAAAAACGTCTGCTTGTGTATGTATATGTGTGGATGGATATGTGTGTGTGTGCGAGTGTATACCCGTCCTTTTTTTCTTTTTTCCCCCCTAAGGTAAGTCTTTCCGCTCCCGGGATTGGAATGACTCCTTACCCTCTCCCTTAAAACCCACATCCTTTCGTCTTTCCCTCTCCTTCCCTCTTTACTGATGAGGCAACAGTTTGTTGCGAAAGCTTGAATTTTGTGTGTATGTTTGTGTTTGTTTGTGTGTCTGTCGACCTGCCAGCACTTTCATTTGGTAAGTCACATCATCTTTATTTTTAGATATATTTTTCCTACGTGGAATGTTTCCCTTTATTATAACCATATATATATATATATATACTGATTTGCAAAAACAAACTTATGGCTATGTACATTGTTTTACAAAGAGACAATTCAATTTGAAATCTTTTACTGGAAGCAGATTTTCTCTATCAATAAAAGTTTCAGTTTATTATTTAAGGTGTTTAAATTAGCTATCCGGAGCTCAGACTGTAGTCTGTTGTAAAAAATCATTCCCATTGTATGTGGATTATGGTCTGTAGCCTTATTTTACTTGCAATTCTGTGAAAATTTTCCATTATGTATATTACTGTTAATGTTATGAATTTAGTTTCACTAACATGATTGCCTGCAGGAATAGATAGAATATATGGTAAATATTTTATATTTTCTGAAAATTTCTCTATAAGGCTCTCTCTTGTTTACCTTACCTACCACTCCTACTGCCTTTTTTTGTAGTCTATGAAGCCTGTCTGTACAGATTTCTGGTGCTCCATATCTCAGTACCATAGTGAAGATGGGGTTGTATCAATACAAAATATATTTTCCTGAAGCTATCATGGCCCAGAAAGACTGAGTCCTGTTTCAATAGATACACATTTCCACGGATTTTCTTCCAAATATATAACGTATGTGCTCTTTCTGTGATGGGTATTCACCAACAATAATACCCAAAACTTTGTACTTATTTACATAGTAAGTGCCAATAGAGGTCTCAATTTAGTACCATTTACGTTCTCACTATAGCGAAGCAGGAACTGCACTGTTACTGTCTTCCCTTCATTTACAAGTAACTTCCAGAATGAGATTTTAACACTGCAGTGGAGTGTGCACTAATATGAAACTTCCTGGCTGTTTAAAACTGTGTGCCGGACCGAAAGTCAAACTCGGGACCTTTGCCTTTCATGGGCAAGTGCTCTACCATCTGAGCTACCCAAGCATGACTCACGCCCTGTCCTCACAGCTTCACTTCTGCCAGTACCTCGTCTACTACCTTCCAAACTTTACAGAAGCTCTCCTGCGAACCTTGCAGAACTAGCACTCCTGAAAGAAAGGATATTGCGGAGACATGGCTTAGCCACAGCCTGGGGGATGTTTCCACAATGAAATTTTCACTCTGCAGCGGAGTGTGCACTGATATGAAACTTCCTGGCAGATTGAAACTGTGTGCCAGACCGAGACTCGAACTCGGGACCTTTGCCTTTTGCAGGCAAGTGCTCTAGAGCATGTAAAGCAAAGGTCCCGAGTTCGAGGCTCGGCTCGGCGCACAGTTTTAATCTGCCAGGAAGTCTCATACAAGTAATTTATTTGCAGTAAGGTGAGTTGACAGGAAATTGTAATTGATTTCACTACTATTGGCAGCAGTTTGCATATCATGGCCTCAGCTGACAAAATATGTCATCAGTACAGCTTATGGCATTACATTTTTGGGAGTTGGTTAAATCGTTAACACACACAAGGAACGTCCTTGAGACACACCACGCTGAAGTATCCTGTAGGTTCATTTCATTGTTACAAACTGGTTCATTCCTTTCATAAGTTAGATTGTCACTCTGTTCCCTGTTTTTCAAATAAGAGATAAGTAGTTGTGAGGCTACTCCTCTCATATTCTTGTTTAT
The DNA here is from genome assembly GCF_021461385.2 of Schistocerca piceifrons. Taxonomy (NCBI): domain Eukaryota; kingdom Metazoa; phylum Arthropoda; class Insecta; order Orthoptera; family Acrididae; genus Schistocerca; species Schistocerca piceifrons. Next base: position 8,861,796 of record NC_060149.1, read on the forward strand.
GCCATAGGATAGTATAATTCAGGTTATCAAAAGCTTCATTCATATCTAGGAATGTGCCTGTTACCTTGACTCCCTTAACCAGCTTGTTTACTATTTCATGTATAAGAGTTGCTGCTGCTGTTACAGTACATCTTCCTTTCCTAAAACCACATTGTAAATTGTTGAATGTATGATGTTTGATGAAATATACCATGAATTGATTTCATTTTACTTTCTCTGATAATTTACCAAGTTCTGAAGTGAATGATATTGGCCTGTAGTTTTTTGTGTGAGTCTTTATTCACTTCTTATACACTGCTAGAATTTCATTGATTTTCAAGGTGTCAGGGAATTCTCCATGACAGAGGGGGGTATTTATTAGGCATGTCAGAGGCTTCACTGAGTCTCCTCTTCATTTCTTTAGCAGCTTCAGAGAAATGTTGTTCCAGAATTTTAGCTTTAAGTTTTGAAATGACTGCCAGTAATGCCATTGCTGGAAACGTACTGGCTAATGTTTTTAACAGTAAAACTAGGTGCCTAATTATGTACTTTATTTTTGCCAGTTGTTCTACTGTATGAATTTCTCCCACACTTCTTTTGGGTCATTTATCATCCCATAATTTTCTTTTAATGTTATGCTGTTATGTTCATAACATTGCTGTTGACCACCGTCTTCATACATAATGTTGAGACCTTACTAAGAGTCTAGTGGTAAATTTTCATGTCTCCTACTAACCACAATTTAGCCATATTCAAGGACATTTCCTCTGACCATTTACCAAATTCAGTGGCAGATATCACATCAACTTCAAAAGGAGATACATCTGTGGTTGCTTTTATGGAAAATGCTGCCATAAGATTAGCTGTTGTGGGATGAAAAGGACAGGTACCCTCAACACAGTTTTCACCTTGATCACCAATGGCTTCCCATTCCTCTACCCTTTGACACAATTCCTCATTGTTTTGTTTCTGTACGACTATAGTCTCTAATAACACAACTATTTGCCCCTTCAGGGCTTCCAACATTTTATTCAGTGTCATTGGCCATATGTCTGGCATTTGTGCTACCTTCAGCTGCCATTACATAAGAATAATACAGATACAGTTTGCCCAATACAAAAATAAGAACAAACTGCACCTAATCTTTGTGCTGTATCATGACCCAGCTGGACTCTGTACATCTACATGTAATACACATAACTAGCACAGCTTGAACATATGGCAAATCATACCTGGATAGGTTGTAATACTGACATCTTGCTGGCTGTAGATAGACTTCCCTAGTATTTCCACGAAAGAAAGACAACTCCACAGTTTCTTGTGGCATAACAAATGACACTTTTAATTTATTGAGGAGATCCTCACAGCTCAGCATGGTAATTACTGAAGACACAAGAAGAAGGCTGACAAATATAAGTCACTCACCATACTGCATCATAGCAAACTGCAATCCATAACTGTTGACCTTACAGCAGAGCTGCGCAGAAGATGACAGCTGCAGCTGTTGTAGACAGATGGGTGTGGCAGCAAGCTCAGACGTCTCCACCATTGGTAGCCATTTGCTAACCCCAGATATAGTGGTGTCAGCCACTTCTGATGTTGGATATATGTGACCAAGACAGCCCAGATCCCCACATGTGTCCGGACTGAACTGAGTAGGATGTGGTGAGAAGGATCTGCTCATGCTTGACAGCATAAAAAAAAACATGAATCATAGCAAAACATTTATCAATCAGAAGTTCAGGCAATGGTAGCTCCGTCAGGCCAGTGGAGTGCAGACCCAGTCAGCAGAAGTGAGAGTTCATCTTCAGCAGTTCTGCTGCATCACATAAGGATGGTGTGTTGGCCATTAATGACACAGCTTGGTCAGTGGCCCCAAACACTGACAGACATAGTCCTTACTAGACAATGGTGGACAGCAGCCTCTGTGGGCCAATCTCTGAGGTGCTCTCATTGAGTATGTGTGCCAGGAGACTCACCATCCAGCCCAGCTGTAAGTACTCATTGTGTAGAGGCCAACCCACGGCCCCTAGAGGCTGGCAGCATCATTGTTGCCTGCAGGAATGGGGCGAGCAGCAGCAGCGGTTCTTTCTCACCTCGGCAGATAGTATACAGCTTGGCTTGGCTTGGCTGGTCAAGTCTCCAGTAGGCCAGCAGACTGGTGGCAGTCTCTGCACCCAATCAGTGATGACTCAGAAGTTGTCACTGCAGCTTGCAGTGTCAGAGTCTTACCAGTGAGATTGGCAACTCCATAGATGATTGTAGACCGTAAGGCATGCAGAGGGTCAACTGACATAGCTTCCCCTGTATCATGGGACTGCTGCAACTGAGAGTTGCATAGTATTTATACTGGTACTTTCTGTCCACTCTGCTGCAGTGCAGGTAGCAATGACGTCATGTATACTAGATTTCTTGCATGGTCGGCTCTCCTATTAGCTTCATGTTTCCAAATGCCATTTTCTGTAGAATCAGTGGCTGTATAGTTACTTTGCAAAAACAGACATAATGTCTTATGGGATAACAGCAATCAGTGATTTTATGTTACTTTAAATCCGTCTTGATTGCAAATATTTTTTTTTTTTTTTTTATAAAAAAAAAAAAAAAATTGCAATCAAGACGGATTTAAAGTAACATGTATAGTTACTGTTGTCTTATAACTGTGGTTTCTTGTGTCACTCTGCTCTGTTACCAGTATTATGATATCTGTCTGTTGCCACAATGTTGTTGTGCTTCACTTGCAAATTGGGGCACTCAGCAGGTCTCACTTGTCACAATCACATCCATGTTCATCTCAGCATGCTCAGTATTTCCCCCTAGCTTGCAGTTTGACAGTTGTTGACTCACATGGCTTGACTTCTGGTGCCACCAGAAAAGAATTTTGACAAATTTTTAGTGTTAGCCTGATATTCCAGGGTGCAGCAGAGCTTTAACATCAGTCAGATAATCTCTGTATTTTTTCTGGTGAGTTTGTATTTTGTTAAAAATATTGTAATTTAGTATCTCTAAAGAGTATATTACAGTCTTTCAAGTTCTCTCTTAGTTCAGTGATTGCTGGATGTCATTTGTATGTGCATATCTGAGTGAATCATAGTGAGGTGTATAGTGCTGTTGCAGGTCAAAAGTGCCAAAAGTTAGTGGGTTTGTTTCATCATTGATGGACTGCACTGGAGGTGTGCTAGCAGTAAACCTGCAGCACAAACCATTATAATCATACTTAAGATGAAGAATCCAGTGACATAAAATACATGGAAGAATATATGGTGTGTTTTTGACACCCATATTCAGTGTAATCTGACTAAAATTTCCTATTAAGAAATGTCTTAATATGAAAGCTCAGTATCATATCTTGAAAACTGTTTAAATGAATTCTTGTTCAGGGTGTGAAGGCCCAAGGGATGTCTGCTGGGCACCGTCTCATCCTCTACCTTCTGGTATTATGTGGATGCAGTATGGAGGGGCATGTGGTCAGTATACCTCTCTCCCAGCCAGTTTATAGACTTTCCATACTGTGGAGCTCCACTACTCAGTCAAGCAGCTCCTCAGTTGGCATCATGAGGCTGGGTGCACACTATACCAGTTCTCCCACAAAGGAAAAATCCTTGACACTAGCAGCAATTGATCCTCGGTCCTCCACATGGCTACCATCTATGCTCACCTCTCAGTTATGGAGAGGAACTCTTGAAAAATGTAGCAGAGACGTTTATACAGTGGAGACAGTTTATGAAATAGCTGCTTTCAAGTTAAAGGTTTAAGAGCTGATGAAGAGCATAGACACAATTTCCCACTCTGATATTTTGAAGAATATTTTTTTTAAGTGTAGACTAAGAAATGTATATTCAACAAGTTGTAATGATGTTATAGATATTTATGACAATATTAGTGACTGCAGTATTTGGTGAACACAGTTTCAGCAAACTAAGGATAATAAAAATCTTTGTAAGGTTAAGCATGAATGACAACAGACTATCAAATTCAACTGTCTTTATGGACTATGACACAGCTGCTAAACTTGACTTCCATGACATAATCAATTAGTTTGCTTTGCTCAAAAAAAGGAAATAAGACGTAAAATTATAATAAAAACAGAATTCTTGGAGGGAGATATTTTCTCAACTCTCAGTTATATATACCTTGATTATAATTAACATCATTTGGTTTTATTCACCGATGACACATCAGTACTGATAGAAAAGAAAAATGCAGAAGATGTTTCTGAAAATGTCATAAAAACTCTAGAAAATCCTAAATGTGTGGTTCCATCTAAATGGTCTAAAACTAAATATTTCAAAAACACAGTTTGTGGAGTTTAAGACAAAACAATCTAAAATAAATGGTATTCAAATTATGCACAGAAGTCTGGAACTAAGCAAAACAGAGTTTGTTAAATTCTTAGGAATGGAGTTGGGCAGAAATCTGTCTTGGTCATCATATATAGACTATTTAAAAAATAAACTGAACAGCCTGGCATTTGCTATGTCAATCTTAGCCAATGCAACTGCCACAGACATGAAAAAGGTAGTGCTCCATAGCTACTTTGTGGAAATAGTGAGATACACCACTGTCTTCTGGCAAAATGCTAGTAATTTGGTAAGAATATTAACTTTACAGAAAATAAATATAAGGAACATGTGTAGCACAAAGCCAAGAGAATCTTGTCACCCACAATTAAGAGACCTAAACATACTAAGGGTTCCCTCACTGTATTTATAGGAAATAATTGTTTTCACAAATAATAACCCAAAACTGTTCGCTTCAAATAACTTCTGGCACAAATATGAAACTAGAAACAGAGAAAGTTTCATGCTTTCTAGACATAGACTCAATCTTTTCATGCAAACCCTATGATATATGGGAATGAAAATATACAAGTTTAAAAAGACAAATTTGCAAAAGCTTGAAACTGATTCAGTAAAAAGAAAATTATATAGCACTATGGTACAAAAATGCTATTACTCTATTGGTAAATTTTTAAATGGTGATCTGACCATTTGAGCAGGATAAAAATTAATAGTATATATATTCAGATAGCAATGGCCTTGCCGCAGTGGATACACCAGTTCCTGTGAGATCACCGGAGTTAAGTGCTGTCGGGCGTGGTCGGCACTTGGATGGGTGACCGTCCAGGCCGCCATGCGCTGCTGCAATTTTTTGGGGTGCACTGAGCCTCGTGATGCCAATTGACTAGCTACTCGACTGAATAGTAGTGGCTACAGTCCAGAATACCATCATACTGACTGGGAGAGCAGTGTGCTGACCATACGCCCCTCCTATCCGCATCCTCCACTGAGGATGACAAGGAGGTCGGATGGTCCCGATGGGCCACTTGTGGCCTGTAGATGGAGTGGTTTTATATTCAGATATTTTATAGTTCTAGTAAATGTTGTACTCCATGTACAATCTATTATAGTCATAAGCTTGACGAGTCTCCTGTACACTAAATCAATGATATAACATATAAGTTACGAGACAATAAAATTCTGATTCTGATCTAATTCTTGTGTTTGTAATCAATTATTTATGCAGTATTAATATATTTGGTAATTTACTTAGTATGATGATACATTTTATTTGTTGTTTGCAACATTTTTCACCAGTGTTCCTAATTTTAGTGAAGTTTTAAATATACTTCATTTCTAAGAAACCTACATACAAAATTATAAATTTTTCTAAATCTGTTTAGGGAAATACTCCCTGCAGAACGGATGTTTCGTGGAAGGGGGGACAGCTCTGACAGTTCTTCTTTGGGGTGCATGATCACTTTGGCATAGCTTATGTGTGTCCGAAAATTCTTAACACTGTCCCCTAGAACTTGGCATAAAGTACACTTTAATACATACTGATCACTGCCTGTAGAAACTACAGGTGCGTTATGATGTGCCTAACAGCCAGTTCTCAAAGAATTTCCAAGTGCAGCTTTCCTGGATGTTACTTCATGATGCATTATTTCCAAGCAGTGATGGCTTGAAGTCAGTTGCTTGATCTTTAAGTGCTTCTAAGAGACATTAAATGGACGTTCCTGCTTCCACAAAGTTGGCCATGTCTTGAAAAATGTATTACATGTGTAATCACTTCCCACTCATTCATTGTTGCAGTGCGCTTCCATAATTGTCTTGATTGAAAATGCTTTGTTGTAAAATTGGGCACACTATGATTGATGAAGAAATACTGAGGCTTCTTGAAGTATCTGGTTCTGAAATTGATGATGCTTTTGAAATCAATGCCAGTATTTTTGAAATGTAGGGTAATTTGCCTGAATCCTTCATCTTATAAGCAGCAGCAACACAAAGAAATTGAAACAGTTTACATGTGGAAGGCTACAGCAACAGCTGTAGCCCAACTGGAATGTGTTAATATACAGGGTGAGCCACAAGTTCATTAACATTTGAAGATGCACTAATTCACAGAATAATGTAGGTAGAGAGGTAAAAATTGACACACACATCTGAACTGGCATGGGGTTTTGATGGAACAAAAAGGTGCAAAAACTGGCCAGAAGCTGGCACTGGATAGCAACACATCAGTGACACCACATGAGAATCATGTATAAAATGTGCTGTAGTGTGTGTGTGTGTGTGTGTGTGTGTGTGTGTGTGTGTGTGTGTGTGTGTGTGTGAGAGACAGAAAGAGAGAGAGAGAGAGAGAGAGAGAGAGAGAGAGAGAGAGAGAGATAATCAGCCTGGATAATAAACACCTGCTGGAAGGCATGACCTTTTATTCAGGATGGTGCTCCACCTCATATTGCTACACATGCACATTGTTTGGTGAGGATCACATGCTCAACCACCAGGCAGTGATGTCTCCAGACTTCAATCCATGTGATTATTGGTTGTAGGGTTACCTGAAGCTACAAGTCTACCTTGATCATCTAACCGCATTAGGGATGCTAAAAGACAATGTACAACAGTAATTTCCTCACCATACCTACTCATATGCTGTACAATGTTGTTCACAGCCTTGTTTCTTGACTACAGGTATTGTTGATGAATGATGGCCAACATGCTAAGCATTTGCTATAAAGAACATTGTCTTTGCTAAAAATCAATTTACATGCTAATTATTGTTTTTGTGTCATATGAAGCAGCATATGTCAGTCACTTTGTGCACTTTTTTTGTTTCAGTAAACCCCCTGTCATTTCAAGCATATGTGTCAATTCTCACCTCTCTACCTACATTTTTCCATGAAGTATTGAACTGTCAAATGTTAGACTTTTGACTCACACTGCATTTTCTCATTCTGAATATACTTTTGGGCATCCTGTCTTAGTTGTGTCTCCTGCATATCAAAGTTTATTCAAATTCCATCCATAGGTGAACTATATATGGATTGCGTACAAAACATAGACCCATACATGAGCAGTACTTAATTTAATTTTTGTATTTTCTGCAGGAGAAAGATGTAGGGACTACTGAAGACACCTTTACTGAGCTGGCTTCATCAGAAAATGGCCATTTTTTGATAATTCAGATTACTTACATGTCACTGAACACATACAGTGTAATAGGCTGTGTTAGTGATAGCGTGTTACAACTGCAATGCAAAGATAAAAAAATTAGTGTTAACATTAAATGTACATGTTAAATATCTTATATTAAACAGATATAGAAATTTAAAATTAAAATCTTAATCAATTTCAACATTATATAATCATCTGCCAGATCAGATTTTTCTTGAATTGTATGAGCTTCCTCTATGTTGCAGACAAATTTTTAACCATTTTCATTTTTCTCCTGTGAATATACTCAGAATTTCCTGTTAAAGCAGAATAAGAATAGGTAAATTTTTAATTAAAAGGATTTCTGTAGCTGTTGTAACAACAAGCTGAAGTGTTCAATCCCTAGAGCTTGCAAAATGTTGCATTCAGTTTATTTCCTTCATCACCACTTTTTTTAAATCAGAATTGCACTTAACTCTGAAGTAATTACACAATCACATGAGCAAGAAACAGAAAATGTAACCTCATTTACAAGTGCCTATTTCTCTATGTAACATATTTATATATTCACTACATTTACTGTAATGATCTTACATAATAAATTTTGAAGTTCTCTCAAGCTGAGTTTATATCCTAACTGAAGACATGTTCAGCTAGTTTGATCTCTGAATTATGAGAGTACTTTATATTTGATGTTCCTATCAAACATAGAACAGTTATTATTTGACCTTATGTTCTTCCTTGTACTAGAGGATATTTTTGAAATAGACATTTGAGGAGGAAGCAGTACCAACAACTTATCTACCATCTTTCTATTACTGCTAAATTGTGTAGGGAAAAAAAGAAGAAAGTAAACCAGTTACTCTAGTAAACTGATTATATTGAATATCACATGGGATTGGAATAGCTGAACATGTCCTCCATCAGGGCTATGACTATTCTGTTTTCATCATTCCCAAAATGAGGAATATCACTCCTGTCTCTAATGTAGTGGTATTGGTCATGCAAACTTAACTTTTCTACAAAACATTCTAATCCACCATTTTGAGGTCCCAATGTACAACTACTTGCCTTATTGTTCATATCCATTTAAAATACTGACATGCAAGGCCTGTCCCATGCATCCATGGAGCACATCCTATTCCAGATCTGTCAACAGTGCAGGCAGAGGCAGGGTCACCTCTGACAGCAATCACATCATATGCAATACCTCTTCAACAGCTGCATGGCTTTTAACATGTGCACAAGTATTCATGAACAGTTCACCCATATGAATGACAATCACCAAACTACCAGGTGGTCATAATTAAAGTGTTACCCATGGAAGTTCAGTGTGAGCTGTAATTATCATATAGCAGTAGAACTAAATGTGCTAATTGATTAATATGGAACCGATTTACGCTGGAAAATTACTAGTTCCAATTTTTACCATCAAGTGCAGATCTTACACAGTACTTTAGTTGTATGATGGTATGACATCCACACTGTCATTTGACAAGCCGTAATGTGAGTGACCAATGTGGCTATTGAAATGAGAGACTGTGCATTGTTAGTGAAACTGTTTTATGTAAATGGCAGCAATTACAGTGCTGCCTTTAGACAGTATTGCTGACCCAGAGCTTTGAGGAGATGCTTGATATCATTAAATGGTTTAATGAAGATGATAATGAAATTTGAAAGCATGGGTGAGCTTTGCAAGACACCAGGAAGAGGAAGGCATCCTATCCTGGTGGAAGTTATTGATGAGGTTGCTGTTGCTGTAACTGACCATGCAGCATGTGCCCCAGGGAGTGCTAGCGCTCGTGCAGTGTTATGAGAACTATCCATCCCATGTTCAACAGAACAGAAAGTTTTATGGTCGATTTTACACTGGTACCTGTACAAGACTCATATGGTGAGCAACTGAAACCTTGTGATCTGCAGTAACATTCTGAATTTGTTCTTCAGTTTCTGGCATACATCAAAATTGATGACAAGTGGCCAGGCAATATTCTATGGAGTGGTGAGGCACATTTTACTCTACAGGGTGCAGTAAATAAACAGACATGTGAGCTTTGAGATTCTGTTAAATCGATGTTGTGCACAAAGAGCCATTTCACTCACTGTATGTGTCTTTGTGGTGTGGATTCATAAACACCTTTATTCTCTGTCCATTCTTCTTTGAACAGAATACATTCAGAAGACCTGTCAGGTGTAGCATGATGTCTGAAAGTTATTGAGATCTCCTTGTACAGTATGCTGTTTGGAAGAGCTCACCAGCATGGAAATCACTGTTTCTATGCAAGATGAGGCAACACCTCATTTCCCTCCATCACTGAAAGAGCTGATTAATGCAACATTCCTTGAACATGGTATCTCCAGAGGTTTTCCAAATGCATGGCCTGCAAGATCATCTGATCTGAATCTATGTGACTTTTGGCTCTGGGGATATCTAAAAGGAGGCATTGTCAATGTCAGTGGCTGCTTTACAGTTGCTAGAATCTTGATTTATACCTAAGCTTCTCTGAATTGTGCAAATGGTAATAGCCCTTCAAATATATTTTCTGTTTCCACAGCCTTCCTGGTCTCATCAACAATAAGACCTAATCATACACTGGTGTTCATCTCTGGTCCTGTCTCATTTTTTGTGACTCCCTCTCTACCCCATCAGACACTGACTTCTCACTTCTGTTCTCTGGATCCTTCACTTTAGGTTATTTTATAATTTTCTTTTTTATTTATTTATTGAAAGCTAGAAATCTTGTGTTTCCACAAAGATAGATGGCTGATGGCAATAAAATTCTAAATACTGGATAAAAATGATTTTGTACAGATACAGTATTTGCAACAACAAAAGAATGCGTATGACATGAAAAAATACCATTTACCTTAAGCAGCAAGTAAGTGAAAACAGAAGATAGACAACAAAATTTTGCATACTCACTGTGCCAAAACAACAGCTGCTATGCAATATAGAAATGAGAAAACTTACATCAGCTGTGCCAATATACAAAAATATAAAAAAACAATTTAAAAAATATAAATGATACATGCTAATACATTCATAGAATATGACAGAAATAAATACATTTATGTTATTTCTTTATTTGACCAGTGCATCTAACAATGTAACAGCTGTTCGAGATATAGGGCAACTAGAACATTACACTTCGAGCAAATTTAAAACATAAAAACAAATTATATGCATTGTTGAACACTCTGTACATAATACATATAAGGAACAGTTTTTTTGAACTTAAATCATTTGAGGGAGGGATGGAGGCTGTAGTTAATGTAAGTTTGCCTTCAAGTGTTCATTACCAGGAAAAAGATGTACTGCATTAGCAATTCCTTTATTTTTGTCCTCAAAGTATTGTTTTTATATCTAATCAATCTACACCATTCTCTTAGTGGTCTTTCTGAACCTCCTTTATAATCCTGTGTCCTTATACTTGTGTGTAACACAAATCGACACTGTAGTGAAGTATCTCTGATGCCACACATCTGTCCTGTTCTCCTCCAATCCAAACCCCCCTCCCCTTTTTCCATTTCAGTCTCCTTCTCTTCATCTCTTCTTCATTCTTCCACCAAAGACAACCAGTCATCCCATTCAAGCTTCAGAACCTGGACAGTGTTGCTGTGGGTATATGTGTGCTCAAAGAAGAGTACAAGTTTTTAATCTGAACTACTTTGTTGAATCTTTGATCAGACACTTATTCACTACTTAAATCCTCCACTGTATTTTGAGTGGATGTCATTAATCATTCCATTGTTTGTATTGCATGTAGGATTTTGTAGTGTAATGTTTCAAGTAGTAATACTGCAGGTGACAAAAATTAAAAAAACATTAAAATGATGCTGTGTTAGTGATCTTACAAATTTTAATTTAAGTATTTATTTTGTTTTGACAGCTTCAGAATGTACCACAAGAAGTGGTGGAACTTGACCTTGCAATCTGCCTGTTGGATGATAATTTTCTAATGACCCTTCCAACTGCTCTAAAAGAGATAGTTGGTTTAAGGTATGTTATTGATATTTAGATTGCTGCAACTTCGATTTAATGAGACTAGTAATTATAATTTTTTCCAAAAAAGTGATTACCACTGTTCAAAATAGTGTGACTCTGTGATGCACTTATTTTACTATTTCTTTCAAACACCTTCTCTCTGCTACTCTATGCTTATAACAGAATGAGTACAAGCTAATGCTCTGCTGCGTAAAACATTTTCATTAACATTTCACTATGTAAGACATTCTGCACAAGAAAGTTTTGGGGATGTGTTATGTAGCTCACAGTTTTAGTCATTTATTTGTGGTGTCTTCAATTTGTGGTGCCTTACTTCTGATATATCATTGCTATGGAGGGAAACACATAAGCATATGTTTCTGATGAGATTCAGCATATTTGTGCCCAATGGTCCATGTAGTGCTGCCTTTAAAGTGACAGTGCATGTTATTTTAGTCTTCCAAATCATTCATGTGTCATCTGAAAAAATAAAGTAGGTTATCTTCAGGATGTATGGTGCCTGCCAGAGTCCCAAGAATTGGAAAATTCTTTCATAACTAGTGTATATTAGAAGTAATCACTTCCTCAGATTTCATGAATGATGTTACCACGTCATATTATCAGATATTGGGTTTTTTGGTACTAAGCAGGCTTCATAATATGATTGTGACAGCTAATATTAAATATATTTCTCCAACCATTGTGATATTTTTCCCTGTATATTTTAGAAGTTGGTATCTGATATGCCCATGGGGATTCACATAATCATGATTTGTCAAAATCATAGTTTCCTAAGAACCTCGTATTCCACAATCATTAAACTTACAGCCATAGAGTGACAACTGCTGACTACCAGTGGATTATATCAGTCATTCTTTATTATTTTATTGATTAGATATACCAAAGGTAATACATTCTCAAAGTAACCAATGTATTCAAAAGTGTATCACCACAGGTAAATTTGATTATTATTACAGACAAGATTTATATTTTTAATTTGAATTTCACTTTATATGACTTTGGATCATAATAATGCTTAATGTTCTGCTAGGTGCCTGACAAATATTTTTGTGTCTGTGCTATCATATAGTATTTGATTTAATTTAAACTCTTACCTGCATCTGACTGCTATGAATTACTGATATCACTTGATCAAATTTTGCGTAAAAGCTTTGCCACATTCAAAAAAATAGTTTTATACTGAAACTGCACAAATGGTAAAAATAACTTTCTCATATGACCCTAGCTATTTAGTGATGGTAAAGACATTTTTTCATGAGTTAGTTTCTTCTTCTGTTGTTAGATTATTGCTATTCAGTTATTAATTATTATTATTATTATTGTTATCTCTCTAACTACATGTAAAATGAACACACAATGATACTGGACCAATTAAAGCATAGTACACTGATTGGTGTGGTGTTGAGTCATAGAAAAAAATCTTAAAATCCCACTAATGATCTAAGGTTTTCCAATCTACACTTCCTATTCCATAGGAACAAAACAAAAATTGGGACAAATCGTACATGGGTCCACCATGTTTTTGATTACCAATCACTGTCCAACTCTCTCACTATTACTTTCCAAAATATTTTAGAAATTAGACTTAAACACCAATATCAACTTCAGAGATTCAGAATATGGTCTATCACATATATTACCACATTGTCACATACTAGTAGAGCTCCTCATTTACCACTATGACTGATGTGCTGACCCAGGAAAATTCTAATGAACAGTCTTACCTAAGTCCTAAAACAGCCAAAGTTACAATGCTTTGGTTCTGTATTACAGCTGTTACAATGATGACCTTCAATTTTAGCAGCTAGCTCAAATTCAATTTTAGCAGCTAGCACAAATTCATTTTTTGCAGCTAGCACATAATTGTGTCAACATTGGGCAACGTTCCTGGTACAGATTTTTGCTGCTCTCACAAGATGACTCTTCCGTCCCCTCTGTTCTCTTTCACAATAAACATACAACATAACATGTAACAGCTATGCCCATTCATTTGAAAAAAATCTAATTTTCATAAATTTTCACATAAAAATATCTTTAATGAGCATCTTGACATTCTAATGCGTGGAAATGAACATTTTATTTATTTATTATTTATTTTATTTACACTTCTTGATCAAAAAAGTGAAACATCCAGAAAGGAAGAAGGAAATAAAATGAAACTCTACAGGTTGAGAGGGTATGTGATGTTATTTCAGTGACTGCAATATCAAATCAAATTTACAAAGAACTTGGCTGTATGAGCCCCCTTAACATTATGATGTTGCACCCCTACTGACCTCTAGGCATGCACTGATTTGATTGGGAATGTTGTCATAATACCTTTGTATCCTCTCCTAAGATTACCTGGACTACAACTTTTGTAACTAGTCCTCGATATTCTGGATACTGGCACTGGGGCAGAGTTGACATTCGAGCTGGTCCTACACGTGTTGTTTCGGAGACAGATTTGTGGGCCTTTCTGACCATGTGAGTATCTCAATATCACACAGACAACTCATACAGAAATGTTCCACATGTGGATGAGCATTGTCCTGTTGAAAATAGTGGCATCTCTCGATCACCAAATTGAAGACCATGGAAAAGGGGGAGGGGGGAACAGTTGTGGCAGTACTGTCAACATGCGTGCACGTGTTTTGGAACTGTTATCTGCAATGGTAAAAAATGTCATGATAACTACAAACTTTGCTCAGCAGTCATCTCTCATAATGAGCAGAACAAATTGTGGAAAACTGAGTCTCTTAATGACCAAAATCTTGGACAGTGAGTATGCATTGTGGTTTTTACTGTTTTTAATAACCATATCAAAAACTGCCTTCTGATCTAGATCAGCTTTGCCACGAATGGATAATGTGTCGCACACTCTGCTTTGTATGATAGGAGCTCTGACAAATCCATATTCAGATGTACTAGTAATAATGCACCTTGTACCTCCATTGTTGCTTCTGGTACTAATGCTGCAGCCTCCACAATGATGTTGCAACTTATTAACTACAATTCTGATTTGTTGTCATTAACTAATACACATGTTTTTTGGGCATTAGCAGTAACATTGACAAAATTGATTTTAGAAGAAAATCTAGTGCAAACCATCAGCACTTTTTTCTGTGATAATACCACACTGCTAGACGTCACAGGCCAGGGTTAAAAGGTTTATCTGGTGTAAAGGAAGCCAGGCAGAGATGCAGAGACAAGCACTGTGAGGGAACGGGTAAACAACTAGAATTCTCTCAGATACAGATTTATTACCACTTCGCTTCTACACAGAACCAAGTCCGTAGGCTAACTGCCGTTAGCGGCCAACATCTTCCCAAAGCCCTCTCCTCAAAGATAGCACACTTACACACTGAACAAATATCGATATTTATGGTGCTCTATGCCACATAGCACCCCCCCCCCCCCCCCTCTCCCGCAGTATGGAGTACGTCCCACCTATGAATGGGGGGGTGAGAAGTTAGGAAGGTAACGTACAGTTCTTTCGCATCAGGCGGCGGAAGCAGTCGACGGTGAAGTCAGCAAGCAATATGCCGGTGGTCGAAGACGACGTCCCGTCCTGGAGTGGAGATATAGCACTTCGTCATCAGGTGGGCAGAGAATCACCTTGCCAGAAGGCCTAACAAAGGCACGTAAATTGCCACACGCAGCACATTTTCTCTCCTGGTTTTTGAGACGAGCTCCAGTATCATCTATTTCGTCACAGCATACTTCCCTGCTAGGGGGGGGGTGCTTTGACCAGATCGTAAATTAAATCCACGTGGTCGTGAAGATGGTTCATGAGGCAGGCAAAGTGTGTGTTGTCGTCCGAAGCACAGACATTGAATGTTTGCTCAACCAGGTTAACTACGGGAGAGCGGGTTTAAAGTCGGTAGTTTCGGCAGATTCGGTACTGCAGTCACTGCAGAGGTGCGCCTATTTCTTCGGACGGAAGTAGAGCATGCAGAAGATAGCGAGTCCGAATTATTGGCGTCCCGTAATACGGGTATCACGAAATTCACTTGACGCTGGGGGGAAGGGGGGGGGGGGGGGGGCGGCTGAGAAGCAACAGCCACTCGAACAGTGTGAGGATCGTAGTTAAAATGTGCATTCTCATTGACATGGTAGCTCGGAGAGAAGCCACAAGTACTTAAGTATGCCGGTGAATGTCCGTTATGCACACTATATTCACTCGACCGTGAGTGGTGGGGCTGGTTGTAGATGTCGGGGTAATTAATGTCCAGCACAGAATTGTTGACTTGATTAGAAGCAACACAATGATCCCACACATGTCCACTAGGATGCACACTCAGTGTGATACTTGCTGTTTGGCGAGCATTGAGGATACACATGTGGCGGGAACTGATTTGAGTTTGAATTTACTACTGGATTTTCCAAATAACAAAACTTCGCTCGGCGACACGAACTGTATTGAATTGTGCGTTCGACACAGGAGTAGGAATGTTCCAAACAACACTCTTTGGAGAACACGTGGAAAGGCCTAGGCTAACAAAGCCAGAGTCCACGACCACTGGCGGTTGGAAGAAACTGGCGGCACTCGATGAATTCCACTGCATGTTTGGGCTGAAGGATTCCGAAGAGTCTTGCGGCATGTCCACTACGATGGCAGGAGTGCTGGAGAGATGTTGGTGAAATCCGGGTGGCAGTGAGTGCTGAAAGGCCATTGTCTGAAGCTGAACAACGGCCCTCGCAATCGCGAAGAAACCCGACGCGATAGGCGCATAAATAACCTTCGGGCGGTAACTCGGACGCATATTACACAAAAAATGGGGTCACCAGTGAGGGTATAGGATATAGTTGTAGGTAAACAACTAGAATTCTCTCAGACACAGATTTATTAGCACTTCGCTTCTACACAGAACCAAGTCCGGAGGGTAACTGCCGTTAGCAGCCAACATCTTCCCAAAGCCCTCTGCTCAAAGATAGCACCCTTATATACTGAACAAATATCAATATTTATGGCACTCTACGCCACAACTGCTTGAGAGACTGAAAATCCCATTGACAATCTGCAGCCCAGACAAACTTAACACCTTTCTGGAGAAGCCGGTTAAGAGGTAGGCAGATGTGCAAACCTCATGGAGTGAACTGAGAATAATACAAACACATTTAGGAAGAAAATTAGCACTTTTCCAGTTTGCAACAAATTCCATTCTCCAGGAGGCATTGGAAAATTGATTGCAGGTTTTGTGGGTGTTCTTCCCAAGTAGGGCATGTTACCCAGATATCATCAGTCACGGTAACTAACGCAACGGCGAATGTCCTAAATCAGTTGTTCCAAATAGTGTTGATTAAATCCAGGTGCAGATGAGATTCTAAAAGGCAAGCAAATAAACTGGAAAAGCCAGCTGGGTATGTACAGGACCAGGAAATTCCAAGAAAATGTGTCCAATGGCAACTGCAGGTAGGCATCTTACAAGCTGATGCAGGGAAAATATTGGTGACAACTTTGCCAATAATTCTGCCTACCACAGAATGAAATACAAATCAGTGACACATTGTGCATTGATCATCAGTTTAAAATCACAGCAAAGATGCAAAGTGCTTTTGCGAATATGAATCACCACCTAAGGGGTGGCCCACTGACCCAACAAAATAGGAGAAATGACACCTTGATCCTGCCAACCCTGCCTTTATCTTGTCATACATGGAAAAGGAAGTGAGAAGGAATGACAGGATTTATGTACCACTGACAGCTTAAGAGAAATTTGCACCTCAAAACTTCCTGCCGGCCCAAGGTATTTTCAAACAGCTGGCTGTATGATCACAGTAAGGAGTTCAGATCTTGAAAAGGCACAGATTGAGACACTATATTTACTTTTTCAGTGATCTGGAACCGAAAAATAGAAAAAGTGTCTAATCCAAAGACAACTAACAATGTAAGTTACCATTCCAGATTCTCAGAAATGGAGAAGAGCCCTCACAAAGGAATGCACTGTTTACTATAAGGCACCACCTGATAAAGAGGCTATTGCGACTCCAGGCACACCAAGAGCTTCTATGTATCTAAATTAATGAGGTTAACCATCATTCCTGTGTTTGCCCGAAATTTGACCAGTTACCTGTCCACTACCAATGTCAGCAAAATATGTAGGGGTGACCTGTGCGGGGTGCCGGAGGCAGCCCCAGAGTTCAGTGAAAACACTGGGGCATCCAGTGCCTCTCATGGCCCACTTACAGTCAGAAACAGATACCAAATGGCCTATCTGATGGATGACCATATACATTCAAGCAGTCTTGGTGAACACGCAACAAATGACAATTGAGGCAGGCTTGCTGGCTCATGCAACAAGCAGAAGGAGAATGGCACTGATGACACAAGAAATGCCGCATGTGGAATTATGATGGTGTGAGCAGCCTAGACCTGCTGAGCCCACAACGACAAGGATCGGCAGTGCAGTAATGCCAATGCACCTGAATCACCAATGGCAGCAACACGTGCTGACTTGGTCAGAGGTGGGGCCACCTGGGAGGTCACACAGGTCACTGGGGACTGTTTACCATGCTACCTAATTGCCCCACCTGCTAATTATCAGAAAAGATGTCCCTCACTGCCTCTGTATGCTCATGCGATTCTGCAATTTGGGCAACATTGGCTAAAGAAGGGTTGGACATAGTCAATGACCTAGTCTGAACTATTAGATCAGGAGCTAACCAGATGATCATGTCTTGAATTAGTGAGTCTGAATAAGAGAAAGCTCATTTGGGCATTGAGAATGACACTTACGTGAGATGTCCTGCAGATCGGCTATCTAGCCCACATATGACTGTCCAGGGTGCTTGTTGTGCTGGTTAAACTGCAACAGTACCACCACCACACAGGTTTGATGTCTCAAATACTGTGTAAGTAACTGACAGAACTCATCAAAGGGAAGTTTCTTGAACTCAACAAAGAGCTCCAAATTTTGGACAACTTGGTACAAACCCGTGCTGCTGGACCACAACAAGGCAGTCCTATCAAAGGGATCAACGATACATGTTACCTGATAATGTGGTATGAACTGGTGCAGGTAACTCTTCCAGCTTTCTGTCGACCCATCAAACTGACAAACAGCAGGTGGTAGGAGCAGTGTAGAAAACTTCAAGGGAACTGTAAGAGCACTAAGCAAGTCTGCATTCTGGTTTATCAGCACCTACTCCTGCTCCTGTTGCTGCTGCTGCAGCTGTCACTCCTTCTGTAGGCACAACTGTTCCTGTCAGCATTTCAGAAGTTACAGGACTATGGTGGCCCAAGTTAACAAAAAGAAAAGGGGCATAGGATAAAAATAGCGGTGTCACATGTGTAAGAACATACTTCATTGCCAGTTTAGTATCTGCATAGGCATGAAATGCTGTTACTTGACAGGGTCAGTGTGGATACTTCACAGGCTAGCAGTGGCTCAATAATAGCCAGCGACCAGAACCTCCTGAGAAGCAAAGAAATTTGCCATGCACTTTAATATACATGAAACAGATAGTCTGAAGCCATGTAGAGACAGGTGTGGATGGCTAATGGATAATGGCTAATGGCTAAGCACTCAGCAACAGCACACAGCATGAAGTGCAAGGCGAGGTCCATTGTGGTTGAACTCTGGATAATCACTGGCCCACCTTGCCTTCTGATTCCAGCAGGTAAACACCTCCAGCAGTGGGTCTACCCATACTACACATTACATGCCTCCTCCGTGGAAGGTTTTTGCACTATTTTGCTGTGACACCTGTACCATCTCATCTGCCTCATCACGATGTCTATAGGCAGGAATACTAAACATCATTTTATAAATTTGTCTCATAAGTAATGTTCTTTACTGTTGTCACCACCTGTGTACCGAGCGAGGTGGTGCAGTGGTTAGCACACTGGACTCGAATTTGGGAGGACAACGGTTCAATCCCGTGTCCGGCCATCCTGATTTAGGTTTTCCGTGATTTCTTAAATCGCTCCAGGCAAATCCTGGGATGGTTCTTTTGAAAGGGCACAGCCAATTTCCTTCCCTGTCCTTCCCTAATCCAATGAGACTGATGACCTCACTGTTTGGTCTCTTTCCCCAGACAACACCAACACACCACCCGTGTAGCAGTGGGATACTTAGCCAATCACAACTGATATTTCTGCTATGCTACTCGATATGGGCATCTATTTGTACATTCACTGAGAACATAATGTGAATTGTAAAGAATAAAGTATCATTGATTAGTATCTTGTATGACTTATTGAAGGTATGTAACTCCTAGTGAAGAAAGAGGGCACAGAGAGTTACACTATGATGTTAGAGCAATA
The DNA here is from genome assembly GCF_021461385.2 of Schistocerca piceifrons. Taxonomy (NCBI): domain Eukaryota; kingdom Metazoa; phylum Arthropoda; class Insecta; order Orthoptera; family Acrididae; genus Schistocerca; species Schistocerca piceifrons. The sequence goes on from NC_060149.1 coordinate 8,881,462, forward strand.
TAAAGGGGAAGTGGTGGGGGAGGGGTACCACATTGTTTGCACAGAAAGAGATCAAAATGAGAATTCCATAGAGTGTGATCAGGACCCCATTACTTTTTCGTACTCATATTAATCAGGGATGGAATTAATGCTATTTAGAGATTCTACAAGCATTATTGTCAAGCTCTGTGAAGAAGCCTTATCAGAGAAAATAGAAGATGATATTTTCGTGAAAGCTACTAACAGATTTAAGATAATTGGCGTATGTGTAAACTTTGCAAAAAAAAAAAAAAATAAATAAATAAATAAAATAAAATAAAATAAAATAAAATAAAAAAATTATCCAGTTCTGTACTCTCAAAAACCTTGCACCTCCTGTTAATGTGTTGAACCAACAGAAAATAATAAACAGGTTAGAAAGTTCTAAGTTCTTATGCATGCATACTGATGAAAGCTTAAACTGGGAAAATCATTATGGCTAAGCACTCAGCATGGTAGACCTGCAAAATATTTACATTCAGCTATATTTACCATTATAATAACTGTCACCTTTCTGGATGTACAAAACAGTAAATTAGTATATTTATGTACTATGATTGACTGATGCATGGATATCCAACATCTTTACCTACTTGTGGTTTCAGTTTTATAGCTTCACCATTTCTGAGATGCTCATGCCCAGGTGGTGGCCCATAATAATCTGCCGTTTGACAAAGCCATTTACGTCAGTGAATTTCCCCATTTCACTAGAATCACTCCCTGTTCAGCTCTGCTCCACTTACATACTTTCCTTACTGTGGCACGTGCCCATGGTACCGCCCAATGGCCTTCACTCTTCCATTGATCAGTGGTCACAAAGTCAGTGGTGTACTTGGTGTTAGAGAAAAATATAATGTAATCTGTAACTTAATAATAGATTCCTTGAAAACTGTTGTCTTAAAAAAGAGATTTGCATTATGAGGTTAAACTCTTCAAGAATCAATAACTTTTTAAAAACTAAGAGACGACTTTATGTGAAATCAAGGGACATATATTACGACAGTAAAAACCTATGTTTCAAACTTTGTTGTACAATTGTAAGCAAAGCCATAAGAGCTTGTGTTTAAAAAAAGCTCTTCCAATAACAAGATCTGTTTGGAACACAGAAATGAATTAGAAAAATGAGGAAATGTCTTTCAAGGAAAATAAAGCGTGGAGCACTTATACTACAAAAACTGTTGACCCTTTTAATACCTTGTTTTAGTCAGAAGTAGAAAATTTAGATCTGAACACTTTCTTAGCAGATAACCTACAAATTCTACGAGCAGCATTTCAAAATAAGTTTAATAAAATTCATCTACATCTTGCATATCCAAAACAAGTTTTCAGTGTAACAACTCTCTTAAAAGTAAATGTTTAAAAGCTTTGGGAAAATTAGTAGTAAAATAATCAAATATTGTTTGGTTGATCCTCATAAGTTGCTTATCTAATGAATCTCTTCAGAGTGGAAATAAAAAGATAAAGTATTGGTAAAGATTTGTAGACCCATCTCATTAATGCCACTGTTTTCATAAATTTTTGACAAAATCGCGTTCAAAAGAATTTATAAATAGTTGTCACAGAAAACATTATGAGTTACAAAACGTTTGTATTTCAGAAAGGAGTATCAACTGAGCAGGCTATATTTACACTGAAGACCTAAGGAGCTGGTACACATGCCTAATGTTATGTAGAGCTTCTGAGAGCACGCAGAACTGCCACAACACAACATGGCATGGACTCAAGTAATGTCTGAAGTAGTTCTGGAGGGAACTGACACCAAGAATCCTGCGGGGATGTCCATAAATATGTAAGAGTACGAGGGGGTAGGGATCTCTTCTGAACAGCACGTTGCAAGGCATCCCAGATATGCTAAATAATGTTCATGCCTGGGGAGTTTGATGGCCAGCGGAAGTGTTTAAACTCAGAATAGAATTCCTGGAGCCACTCTGGAGCAATTCTGGACATATGGGGTTTTCCATTGTCCTACTGTAATTTCCCAAGTCCATTGAAATGCACAATGGACATGAATGGATGCAGGTGATCAGACAGAATGCTTACGTATGTGTCATCTGTCAGAGTCATATCTTCATGTATCAGAGGTCCCACATCACTCCAGCTGCACATGCCCCACACCATTACAGAGCCTCCACCAGCTTGAACAGTCCCCTGCTGACATGTAGGGTCCATGGATTCATGAGGTTGTTTCCATACTTGTATATGCACATCCATACGCTCAATAGAATTTGAAATGAAACTCATCTGACCAGTCAGCATGTTTCCAGCCACCAACACAATGTTGATGTTGATGGGCCTAGGAGGGGCTTAAAGCTTTGTGTCATGTTGTCATCAAGGGTACATGAGAGGGTCTTTGACTCCAAAATTCCATATCGATGATATTTCATTGAATGGTTTACATGCTGATGATTATTGATTGCCCAGCATTGGAACCTGCAGCAATTTGCAGAAGGATTGCACTTCTGTCATGTTAAATGATTCTCTTCAATCATTCTTGGTCCAGTTCTTGCAGGATCTTTTTCCGGCTGTAGCAGTATCAGAGATTTGATGTTTTACCAGGTTCCTGATACTCACAGTACACTCATGAAATGGTCATATGGGAAAATCCCCTTTCATCAAAACCCACATTCAAATAAATGTCAGGTTTCTTTTTTAATTTTTTCCTGCTCATTCCCTAGTTCTCTTCGTTTATAAGCAGGACATCATTTTGTCATTTGTCATGACAGTGGGCTCCATTAAACTGTATGCACATGTCTACTAACCACACAGAGCTCAACATTAACTGGTCCCATCAAGGTCATGTAGGGCAACTTCCTGATAGACTATGCAAACAATGAATATGTCAATGTGCTTTTGGTGCTGGGTGCATCTGATAACCAAGCTACTGCTGTTGCTCATGCGTATTCTGCACAATACCCTCAAAGGTGCCATCCCAATAAGAATGTTGTTTGTCACCAGGAGAAACACCTATGGCTAACTGGTAGTCTTGATCCACTAGTAAAGGGCAGAGGGCATCCAAGGACTAGGCATCTTCCACAAACAGAGGAAGCAATTCTTGAAACCATTCACCTCAGTGAAGTACCCATTATTTTGCAAGGCAGTTCAAAATATCTGAAAGACTGATTGTTGAAGTGTTGCACAATAAAGAATTACATCCATATCATTACACATTAACAGAACATCAGTGGTCAGAAGATCATGTTCAGTGAGTACAATTTTTGTGAATGGCTTTTGCGCAAAGTAGGAGATAATAAACATTTTATAAATAAGGTGATATGGCATATACCTGTAGGCTGGAACCATGGGGGGAGAGCTTTTGGGCTCTTACCTATTACTAGACAGGTTCAATGTGCCCCATTATCACCCATCTCTTTGCAGTACTTTGAATGATGCATTAGAAAATGTCCACTTGCTGCTCAGTGACAGCCATTGTCTCAGAATGATGGTACACTACTGCAGTTTTGAATGAATGTGCATATATATTTAGACGAAGTATTTCCACAGAAATGAATTGGTTGTAGAGGTCCAGTGTTCTGGCCTCCACATTCCCCGGACCTTAATCCACTAGAGTTTTATGTGTGGCGACATTTACAGGAGCCAGTTTGTAGTCCCATCCATGGATGTACATGACCTAGCAGGTTGTGTACATACTACTTTTGCAGTGATGGATGCAGTTGTGTTGCATAGGGTCCAGAAAGTATGATCCAGGATGTGGCAAGGTGTTTGAAAATGCAAGATGGTCACTTTGAGCATCTTCTCTCAAGTGAATGTTGCCCATACATGTACATACTGGCTGTGTGAAGATAATCATAGGCATCAATCATACAGAATGTGCACTCTAGTGTAGTTTGTGTACATAATTTTTTGTGCCACACTGGATACAGACAGTATTACTGTATCCAGTTATTTCTATTGGCTTTATTTGTGTCACATACGAAACAAATTGGTCGTTTATGTCTGTAAGGTCATCAAGTGTGTTAATGTTTAAATAAATTTAACAGTAACAGAAAGAAATACACAAGATAACACACGGTGGATGCAGATTTCTGCTGTAACTGGAAAAAGTGTTTGGCACGAGTGCGACTCAAACATTGGTGAGTCTGCATATCATTCCTCACAGCATTGCCTCATCTTACAGAGCTAATGGGACAGCTTTGGCACAGTGTAGAGTTCATGCTACCTGTTCTTGACCATGCTGCATCTAGTTACAGCTTTGCCTCAATTTTTAAATCACATTTCTATAAAACCTATTGGTGGAATTGGATTTTGCTAGATACACTTTTGTCTTGAATTAGGATGAGGACTCACATGGCGACCACCAAATGTGGCATTTTTTTGCATCTTGTATAATGGTAAAACATAGATTTTGGAACCAGATTTTAAATTGTAAGACATTTTAAGAGATAGATGTAGATTCAGACCACAATTTATTGGTTATGAAATGTAGATTAAAGAAATTGCAAAAAGATAGGAAATTAAGGGGATAGGATTTGGAAAAGTAGAAATCACCAGAGGTTTTTGAGATTTTCAGAGGGAGCGTTAGGAAACTAGAACAGGGAAAAGGAATTCAGCAGAAGATGAATGGGTAGCTTTGAGAGATGAAACAGTGAAGGCAGCTGAGGATCAAATAAGTAAAAACACAAGGCCAACTATAAATCTTTGTGTAAAACAGGAGATATTGAATTTAAGTAATGAAAGGGAAAAATATAAAAATGCAGCAAATGAAGCAGGTGAAAGGGAATACAAATGTCTAAAACATGAGACTGACTGGTTGTGTAAAATGACTACGCAGGAATGGTGAGAGGACAAATGTAAGGATTTAGAAGCAGTTTTGCTAGGGGAAAGAAATATGCTACCTACAGGAAAATTAAAGACACCTTTGGAGAAAAGATAAGCAGCCATGTGAACATCAAGAGCTCAGATGGAAAACCAGTACTAAGTAAAAAAGAGAAAGTTGAAAGGTGAAAGGAGTGTATAAAAGGTCCGGACAAGGGAGGTAAACTTGAAGGCAATGTTATAGAAATTCAAGAGGATATATATGAGGAAATTTCAAAGCTAAATGAACGTATTTCCAGTTTACAATTTATAGTCGGTGCCCTGAAACTGCACATGAAGAAACTTCAATGCAGGAAAGGTGAGGCACTGATGAACCAAGAAAATTCTGCCTCAGCAGACAAGTGGAACAAGGAAGAAAACAGCGCCCAGGAAATACAATCTCAAAATAACAGCGAAACTTCTGTGTGCAAAAACATTGAAACTTAAGTGCATAAAAACAGTAAACTCGAGTGCATAAAAACTTTTCTATGTTTACTGCTAAAGATTCAATGATCACACCAGCTGAAGTCAAAAAGTTGGGAAATCAATCACAAAAACTAAACAGACCATTGCGAGTCGATCCCCTGAGTGCGAAAATTATAAAATACAAAAAAAAACATGTGTGTCTGGGAATACTCACGACTGGGAATATCCGCAGTGGTAAAGGAAAAATACAATTTCAAGGGATCTGAATTCTTGAAGCCTGGAGCTCCATTGTGTGAACTAGCAAACCTAACAAAATTAATTACAAAATGTATGTATAGCCACCTCAGTGGCATAAAATTGTTGTCAAATTGACCATGGTTTCAACAACACTAAGGCAGTGTTCATTAGAATTAGCGGCTCTATACCTTGATAAAAGTGTTTGTTGCGTAATTGCAACTGTTTGTTAAGAATGAGATAGGTGTTTAAAAATCTCTAGCTCTTCTTAGATGTTCAGCCTATCGGAAGAATTCAGAATTTTCATTTTCAAGTCTTTGTATATTGTCACAGCCTTAGAGACCTCGGCAGGTGGGAATCATGAAATTTTAAACACTTTTATTGGCTGACGTCCAGCAACCATGGGTTAACTTAATTACAGAATGTATATATAGCTACCTCTGCCGCATAAAATTCTTGTCAGATTGACCATGGTTTTGACAGCGCTATGGTGGTCTAAATCAGAATGAAGGGTGGTCTCATTCTTAATGAACAGCTGCAATTACGCAACAAGAGCTTTTTTCAAGATAGAGCCACTAATTCTAATGAAGACCATTTTAGTGCTGCCAAAACCATGGCCAATTTGACAAATTTGTGCAGCCGAAGTGGCTATACATACATTCTGTAATTAAGTAAACGTGTGGTTGCTGGACATCAGTCAATAACAATGTTTAAAGTTTCTAACAAAATAAGTGAAGTATGTAACTAGTTTGACTTAGGACAATTTCATTGTATTGCTGGGAGGCTGTAATGGCTTCTATCAAAGTGAGATTTACAAGTCTAGCACAGAACTGATAAAATGCTTAAATAATTTAATTCATACAAATGTACTCGTTGTGAATGACCCACAACATCATGATTTACTGAATGGCTGGTTGGTCATGCATGAACCCTGAAATTAGTGTTGCAAAAATGAGTTCACCAAAATATATACTAATTTCCAGAATGTCGGTGTTATAGACATAGACATTTTGGAATGGAGTTTCTATACAGCTCATGGACTTCATTTAAATGCACCAGGAAATGGGATACTTGCTGATAAAATATTTATTCGTATTTCATGGGACAGTGAAGATATTAGGACAAGTGGCAATCAAATGCCTAACCACAAAGTGTTTTGCGAGCAGCAAACAGTAAAGCCATCAATCAGTTGCCAATTACAAAGTGGTTTAACTCCAGTAGGTCAGAAAGTAACAATTCAACAGTAAAACAGATGCAAGTCACGAAATGGTTCAAGCCAATAAGAACAGAGGTGAACGAAGGACAGATTTTGCGAGCTTCAAAAATAGCTTCACCACTTGATGATCACCATGAAGCAGCACCTAAAAATACACCAAGAACTCCTTAACATCACCTGCAGAAGAAGAAGAAGAAGTTCCAGCACCAACAGAAGTAAACATAACAGCAAAGCAGACTGCACAAGGAATAGTAAGAAGATGGAAAGTAGTGCGCCCATCTCGTGTGAAAGAATTTTTAACTAAACTACAGATACAAAGAACAAAAAGCACCCAAGACAAGTGCCACTTCTACAATCAAGTCTAACCTGTTTATCTTTCTTAAAAACATTAGAGGATTATCAGCAAAGCAGATCAGCTATCAGTTAATATAAATGAGAGAAATTGTATAAACAATGCTCAAATATTATATTTTCCTAAATAATGTATCACAACTGGCATTAATTTATTACATTTAGAGTCTGACTACAATATTGCATGCTACTGTTCTAGGGAGAACAAGGAAAGAGGTGGTGTAGCTATTTTCGTTGAAAATAATATTATGTTTAGAGCTATAAATGTAAGGAAATACTGTTTAGAACAACTATTGGGAGCATGTGCAGTAGAAATTAATGTAGATAACTCCCCAATAATAGTGGTGCTAATTTACAGAGCACCTGGAACTAATTTTAGGTTTTTTTTTTTTTTTTTGTCCAAATAGAATTATAGTTATCTGATTTATTTACTAAAAATAGTGAAATTATTATTTGGGGGTTTTGATGTAGACTTTTTAACTGAAACCAACAGCAAAGTAGAGCTCCAACATCTGATGAGTTCATATAATCTTACTGCAGTTGATTTTCCCCACTAGTATCACACCTTAGAATCAGGCTTTGATAGACAATATATTTATAGAATTAAGCAGGTACCACAGGTTCACTGTCACCCCTGAATGGGTTGTGAACCATGATGGACAACTCCTCATACCGTAAGACAGTACCCCTCTCAAGAAATTAATCCCGATCTGGAAATCCATTAGGTCAATGTCTAGAGTGGACATCTTTACACAAAAACTGCAACAGTTGGGCTAGAGCCCAATATAAAGGGTGGCTGAGGTTAATGCTAAATTTAATATTTTCATAAATGATTTCTCAGCCATCTCTGAAGAGGTATTCCCAAAACATGTTTGTTAGAAGCAATACTGGTACATTACCAAACAAACCTTGGATCACAATGGGAATTAAACAATCATGTAAAACAAAGAGGGAACATTACATTGCAGTTAGAATGACTAAGGACACAATGAACTGGCTATTATAAAATGTACTGTAAGATACTAAAGAAGGTATTACAATAATCAAAAGCATTGTTATTATGAGAAAGAAATTGATAAATCTCATAACAAAATGAAGACTATCTGGAATATTGTTAGAAGGGAGACAGGGAAGTCCATAAGAGCTTTTGAAGATCTGAACATGAAGGAAGTCTAGTACATGGTTCTGAAAACATAGTCAATATTTTCAACAACCACTTCTTGTCAGATTCAGAACAGATAGACTGAAAGGGCTGTGTTAATGAAGTTCTGTGTCATATGCAAAAGACTCTACCCAAACATACAGGTAAAATTCATATTACACCTGGCACAGCATCTGAAATTAAAAGAACAATCATCTTTCTAAGGAATACGTATTCCACTGGATTAGATAATATCTCTAATAATTTACTGAAACAGAGCTGTGCTTGTATAAGTGATGTACTTAGTCACATTTTCAATGTAACCTTACAACAAGGAACTTTGCCTAACCAACTCAAATGTGCTGTTGTAAAACCCCTTTTCAAGAAAGGTGACAAAACTGAAGTCACAAATTAAAAATCAATTTCCCTTCTACCTAGTTTTTCAAAAATTCTGGAATAGCATATATATAAGAGACTTGTGGAACATCCAGATAAATGTAACATTCTCAGTAAAATTCTATTTGGTTTCCGAAAAGGTCTGTCAACCGAACAAGCAATCTATGCTTTCGCAAATAAAGTTCTGGATTCAATTAATGACAAAATGGTAACAATAAAATTATTTTGTGACTTGTCAAAAGCCTTTGACACTGTGAACCACCAAAACCCATTACGGCAAGCAGACCTATCAGGAATGACTGGCGTAGCAAATAAGAAAGGTGACAAAACTGAAGTCACAAATTAAAAACCAATTTCTCTTCTAACTGCTTTTTCAAAGATTCTGGAGGAGGAGGAGGAGGAGATTAGTGTTTAACGTCCCATCGACAACGAGGTCATTAGAGACGGAGCGCAAGCTCGGGTGAGGGAAGGATGGGGAAGGAAATCGGCCGTGCCCTTTCAAAGGAACCATCCCGGCATTTGCCTGAAACAATTTAGGGAAATCACGGAAAACCTAAATCAGGATGGCCGGAGATGGGATTGAACCGTCATCCTCCTGAATGCGAGTCCATTGTGCTAACCACTGCGCCACCTCGCTCGGTAAAAAGATTCTGGAAAAGCGTATATATACAAGAATTGTGGAACATACCTCAAAGGCAGAATTTAGTAGTAGATAGTACTGATGAGACCTATACTGTCCTGCTCTCATCTAATTGGAGAACTATTAAATGTGGAAGTAGTATATTGATGAGAGTTCTGGACCAAAGAACATTTTGGATTAAAGATTCCAGGTTATAAATCAAAGTTCTAATTTCACAGAATTTCCAAACCAAAAAATTTATCAGGGACTGCTGACCATTCCCCCCACCCCCATTTAAACCAACCAAATAATTTATCCATGCCCACAAAACAAAATTCTCATTTAAAAATGTACAAATCTCATATTTTATTTTTTCTAAATGTTGTGGTTGTTGTTGTGGCCTTCAGTCCAGGGACTGGTTTGATGCATCTCTCCATGCTACTCAATTCTGTGCAAGTTTCTTCATCTCCCAGTACCTAATGCAACCTACATCCTTTTGAATCTGTTTAGTGTATTCATCTCTTGTTCTCCCTCTACGATTTTTACCCTCCATGCTACCCTCCATTACTAAATTGGTGATCCCTTGATGCCTCAGAATATGCCCTACCAACCGATCCCTTCTTCTAGTCAAGTTGTGCCACAAATTTCTCTTCTCACCGATTCTATTCAATACCTCCTCATTAGTTATGTGATCTACCCATCTAATCTTAAGCATTCTCCTGTAGCACCACATTTCAAAAGCTTCTGTTCTCTTCTTGTGTAAACTATTTATTGTCCACGTCTCACTTCCACACATGGCTACACTCCATACAAATACTTTTAGAAACTACTTCCGGACACTTAAATTTATACTCAATGTTAACTAATTTCTCTTCTTCAAAATCACTTTCCTTACCTTTGCCAGTCTACATTTTATATCCTCTCTACTTCAACCATCATCAGTTATTTTGGTCCTCAAATAGCAAACCTCATTTACTTCTTTATACGTCTCATTTCCTAATCTAATTCCAGCAGCTTCACCTGATTTAATTCGACTACATTCCATCATCCTCGTTATGCTTTTGTTGATGTCCACCTTATATCCTCCTTTCATGACACTGTCCATTCTGTTCAACTGCTCTTCCAGGTCCTTTGCTGTCTTTGACAGAATTACAATGTCATCGCCAAGCCTCAAAGTTTTTATTTCTTCTCCATGGATTTTAATTCCTACCCCGGATTTTTCTTTTGTTTCCTTTCCTGCTTGCTCAATATACAGATTGAATAACATCGGGAATAGGCTACAACTCTGTCTAACTCCTTTTCCAACCACTGCTTCCCTTTCATGCCCCTCTTATAAATGCCTTCTGGTTCCTGTACAAATTGTTAATAACCTTTTGCTCCCTGTATTTTACCCTGCCACCTTCAGAATTTGAAAGGGAGTATTCCAGTCAACATTGCCAAAAGCTTTCTCTAAGTCTACAAATGCTAGAAACGTAGGTTTGCCTTTCCTTAATCTATTTTCTAAGATAAATCGTAGGGTCAGCATTACCTCACGTGTTGCAACATTGCCACAGAATCCAAAATGATATTCCCCGAAGTCGGCTTCTACCAGTTTTTCCATTCGTCTGTAAAGAATTTGTGTTAGTATTTAGCAGCCGCGGTTTATTAAACTGATAGTTCGGTAATTTTCACATCTGTCAACTTCTAATTTCTTTGGGATTGGAATTATTATATTCTTCTTGAAGGTCTCTTCAGTTTTCCTGTAGGCAGTATCTTACCCTTAGTGATATGCGCCTCTGCATCCTTACATTAGTCCTCTAGCCATTTCTGCTTAGTCATTTTGCACTTCCTATGGATCTCATTTTTCAGACGTTTCTATTTCTTTTTGTCTACTTCATTTAATGCATATTTATATTTTCTCCTTTCATCAATTAAATTCAATATCTCTTCTGTTACCCACGGATTTCTATTAGCCCTCGTCTTTTTACCTACTTGATCCTCTGCTACCATACTTTCACTATTTTGTATCTCGAAGCTACCCATTCCTGCTCTACTGTATTTCTTTCCCCCATTCTTGTCAATCGTTCCCTAGTGATCTAAATAACAATCATAAAACCTTATTTATCTATATCGAAAAAAAAACGAATTCTCGTTTGCTCATTTAAAAGATTTACAAATATAATAAATTTTTTATCTTTACAAAAAGAATCATCAAACATCATTTAGCTATCCTGAGAAACTAAATTCTCATTATGCATTTAAAAATTTACAAGTGTAATAAATTTTGTTCGTTATAAATAAGAAGCATCAAACTTCATTTGCCTATACTGAAAAAAACAAAGTCCACTTTATTTAAAAAGTACCAACCAAATAAATGTTTCTCTTTATAAATAGCATCAATCAAATCTTAGCTACCTACATCATCAACTGAAATTTCGATTAAGAAACTCAAAGCTACATTATAACTGTAATCGTCTTAATAAGATAAATATAAAGTTTCATTCTATATATTTACAACCTAAATAAAATTAACAAGAAAGTTGAGTAATTTAAAAGCTTGGAAAATGATAGTAAAATAAAGTATGGAATGAGTTACAGAGATTTAGAAAAAAAATTGAAGAATTATTTGTTATCAATATTATTTTAATACTTGGGCTGATTATTTACAAAAACAATTCTATTAAGATATAATTAAACCAGTAAAAGTTTCCTAGAATTTAAATTAAATTTGTAACTATTTTTTTCATATTTAAATTTAAATAACAGTCATAAATTTTTTGTACATATAATATACAAAATTCGTTAAAACCATTTGATTTCATTAACTCAAATTTGATATTCTCAAATTATTCAGTCAGTAGTCAGTTTTGTTATATATTTGAAAACCATAATAAACTCTATATTCTTTAATGGAATAAAAAGCGTAATGAATATTGTACGCAATGAAAATTCATTCGAGTTTGCAACAACATGTCCCATTTATATATAAACTTTATTTACTAATCTTTTAAAAAGTTACATTACTTTTATTTACCCAACTATTGCGTGAATTATCAAAACCTAACTATTTAACATACCATTTAATACCTTCCATATTTTAAACTTTTTCGACATGATAAACATCTGCAAAATTAATTTTCAGTAGTTCTTGTTCATAAAAATTTCCTTTTGTTTGTTTGTCATATAAATCTTTCAAATTATGTGTAATTGGATTAGAACAAATAACATCTTCAATTTAAAAAACTTTTGTTTACCAACTTATTCTAACTTTATCACTAATTTTATATCCATGTTCAGTATCCAATAAAACAGTTACATAAAATGTATTCAATAAGATTTTTTTCAGTTCCTCTATTTACATCTTTCGGAACCATTTTTATCATTGCATGTCTTGTGTTACTATATTCATCAATTAACTTAGAAACTAAGTCACCTCATTTATAATTGCCTTGAAGAGCGAATTTCTTCCACATATTATCTTTCAGTGTTGTGTTAAATCGTTCAACAGCAGTTGATTTTAAATCACTAAAACCCGAATAATTTTTCATTTATTCTTGATATTCTTCATTATAAAATTCCGTACCATTTTTTCGTTATCTTGACTAGAATATTTATTCGAAAGAATGACATAAATTTTTACTTGTTTTGTCCTTAACTGGAATAGCCACGCAAATTTTGAAATATCTACGACATTTAATTTATATATATCATTTATTTACTTTTGAAATTACTTGAATCCATTTCGACTAAATCAGATTGCCATAATTCATCTGCTCCAAAAGAAATTATATTTTTTCCTTTAAAATCCTTTCTACTTGGTTTATGTAATTTATTAATAATTTGTTCACGAATATTCAGACATTCACTAACAAATATTTTTAACTAATTTACTATTTTTACTTTTACTAATTGAACAAGGACTTTCAATTCCTTGTCTTCTATTTTTAGTTGTTAATTTGAGAGAATTAAATGTTTCAATACATCAAAACTCACCCAAAAATCAAAATCATTAAATGTTAATTCTCTGTTTAAATTTTCACAAACAACAATTACTTTTTTAAGAATTAAATTATATTCATTGAAATTGTGCATTTTCTCTTCACCTCCAGCCTTAAAAGTAAATTGAATAATTTATTTGTCGTATACTTTATAAATAGTTTTTTAACCTATTTGAGTATGAAGTTAAATCTATTTCTGCGCTAACTTCTATAAATTCATTTTTTTTAAGTAATTACTTAGTTCTTGTTTAGTAATGTAATTATTGGGTTGTGTTACAATATTTGTATATTCAGATTTTGCAACAAGAATTCATAACTCATTCTGTAAATATTGATTGTTCAGTACATCTTTTGCATCTGTTTGATCACTTATATTCACAATTCTTCTACGATTAAAACCAATCTAACCTCTAGTTACTTTAAAAATAACTTTTAATTTTTTAAGTTGTTTAATTACATTAATTATTTTTGAGTCTACTGATGATTGAATATTTTTTATTTTGAAATTTATTCATTATTAATTTTTGTTTCTAATAACTGAGCATAATAGCTTTAATACAAAAAAAAAAAGAAACAAATTTCCACACATTGCTTCATTGGAGTTTTGTATTGATTCGATACTGAAATAGTTGTTTACATATATTTCCTCCATATTAATCAAAAACTAACTTCATATCTTTATTTTTATAATCAGAAAGCGAATGAGTACCAACATGATCAGAAACATCAAAATTTACTGTTCAACATTCTAAATTTTTGCTTAACTGGGTACTAGTTACTCATCAGTCACAAAAATGCCACAAAACTGATTAAGTTGTTTAATTAATTCTTATTGTGAAAATTAGATAGGGAATTATTAAACATTTCAATTATTTATTTGATTTTTTCCATTTTCTTATTTTTCCATTTCTAAATTATGACTTTTGGTTCTTCTAATTCTTTATCACTTAGTTTCTTATTTATAACTGCATTTGAAATTGCTGCAGAACCACCAGCAGGTTAAAAAGTAGTTGCTAAGTATCGTAATACAGCTAATATTAATGGTATAATTCAACCTACATGTTTTGTTTCTTTCTTTTTTCTAAGACATTGAACGATTCTTTTCTCAACAAGAAAATTTAATGAAACAGGTAATATTCCACCAACAGTTTTAAAGTTTTTTTCTTTTTCATGTATTGGTCAAAAATTGCTCATTACTATTTAATTGTCCATTATTGACTTTAAGTGATTTTGGTTTAATTTGTCACTAGATAACACAGAATAATCAATCGGAAAGTTATTAATTTTAATAGATTAAAAATTAATAAATAATTTTTTATTATCACTCTCCACTTTTATCAGCATCAACACTTTCTAGTTTTTCAGTTGCAACAATTTTTTCTCCTAATGAGGAATCATTTGCATTCATTGTTTCTGTTGCTAATAATTGAAGTTTTTGTCTGCTTCATGTCTTTTTTCTAATTCTTAATTAGCTCTATCAGTAATATCGTGGTTTTTTACATTTTTCATCTAATCGATAAGTCTGTTACTACCTCTAGCTTATCTTCCTTCAAATTTTGGTCCAGGACCACAAAATGTTGGTAAATGCTTTTCAAATGGTAATTTATTAATTAAACTATTAAGTAATCCTTTTCCATATTTTTCACTTTCCTGAAGGTGTATGGTAAATAATTGAAAAAATTCTAATTAAATAAGAAATTCCTTTTGGTTCATAAATAATAAATTGCTAAATTTGTTTGTTAAGATTTGAGTTATTTATAAAGGATAAAAATATGTTAATTATTTTTCTATCTATCTATCTATCTATATCCAAATCCCGCTCCAGCTACTGCCGGGTCTGCGTGCTGACAAGTCCTCTCCATTTAGTTCGGTCCTCCGACCACTTTTCTTCCTCCACTTGCTGCCAGGTCACACCTCTCCTTTCTACAGATATTCTCACTCCCATTTTCCACCGTGTTCTTGGGTGCCGTCTAGGTCTTTTCCCATCCATCTTTAGTTCTTCCATTCATTTTTATTCTACTATAATTCTTTATGTTCAGTGTTCTTGTGTTCTATGTTTAAGTTCAAGGTTTTTATGTTCAACATTTAAAAAGTTCATAATCTTTTCTCTGTAGTTACCATTATTAACATTTCGTGTCATATCAGTTGTAATTTACCTTCATTCCAACATTTACTACATATATGTTTAAATTCATCAAACTTTAAATCACTAACAACTATTTCATGATAAATATGATTTAAATTTCTATCATGATCTAAGAAAGTAATTAAAAAATTTAAATTGTCTGTAACTAATTGTTTTGGTATTTCTGAAAATGTTTGCTTTAAATAAACACAATATACTCCTTTATGTCTTCAGATAGTAAAATATTCTCTAACTATATCTTGATTTTCGAGAGTGCAATCATAAAACAACAGAATTATTTTCACATTCACCTACTGGAATAGTTTCATGATAACTGTCAATACAAGTTGCAAGTCTTTTGTTAATTTTATCTTCAATTTTTTCACATCTTTTCATAAATTCTTCATATTTTGGTTTATCAAAACTTTTAAAATAAACATAAAGATGCTTAATTTTTCCTTATTTAACTATCCAGGTGCTAAAATATAATTATCAATCACCAATGATGTTTTTCCACAATCACTTGGTCCTGTTACACTACATCGAATGGAATTTGGCAAAAGTTTACCATGTTTATTTTATAATTTCTTTCCTTGAATTCTTATTTTTGGTTCCCAATCCGCCATTTATTGGCACAGTTTTTCTTTTATATAAGTGAGTAGATTATTTCAACTGAGTGATAATTCACCTTTTGTGAAGAAAAGATTAACTATTACAATAAGAAAAACGTAAAACATTTTTTCATTAGTTTTTTTTTTCTGAACTTTCTTAACTCCAAATATTGTATTGAAAAATATTAAAACTTTGCAGTATTGGAGAATCACTAGTATTTCTTGTTGGTCAATATAGTTTGAAGAATTGAGAAAAAGGTATTCATTCAAAAAATACAAAAATTCATATTAAAGCAGATAAAATTTTAAATAGAATTGTTATTGAAAGCGATGTTAATTTAGTGATGGATAAAGGAGATGCTGTTTGTCAAGTTTTAAGGTTTGATAATCATATTACCAAAGGTAATAAAAAAACTATTGTTAAAGCTGTTCCTAAAATTATTTCATTTGAATTAAATAATGTAAATTTTAATTTGGCTGATAGAATGTTTTTATACATTATGAATGTGTAAAAACATTATGATTATTTTCGTCTAGGAACTATTATTGCTTCATTTAAACAAAGTGCTGAATTTGGTGGTCCAATAATTTATGAAAGAAATCACCCTATAAATATGTACTCCAGTATTTGATACTGTTCAAAATTTAGGTGTAACTATAACTGATGATATTGATTATTTGATTGACTTTAAAGGTGCTTTTATAATATCTGTTTTAGAAATGAGTAAGTAGATTTTTCTCTTAATAAATAATGAACCATATCGAAAGTTACCAGTTTCACTCATATCCCATTAATGAGAAAACTAAAATTAATTTAAATCATCCTAACAAGGTAACAAATTCATATTAAATGGGTGATTGTTGCTTTCATCCTATTGTTCATAACTATACAGGGTGGGCCGAAAATGTGTGAAATACTTGTAGGGATGTTACAGGGCAGGTTGTACTGAGATAAAAATGTTAAGAAAGAAATTCGATACATTGCGCCGTTTCCGAATTATTTAGCATTGAAGTTAGCCAATCGGGGCATTGCGCACTCGCATTCAAGCGGCCTGCCAGGGGCGGTGTAGCCCAACGAGTGCTTTATCTCATTAGCTGAAACTTGAATTTACACGCGCAACTATCTGATTGGCTAACTTCAATGCTAAATAACTCGGAAACAGCGCAACGTATTGAATTTCTTTCTCAACATGTATGTCTCAGTACAACTTTCCCTGTAACATCCCTACAAGCATTTCACACATTTTCTGACCAACCTGTATATGACATTTGATGTTATTTGCACAGATGGAACTGATTTTTCTGCACGTGATGGTAAATCAGATATTAAATTAATTGATAATTATGTTTTAAAGGTGTTCAATAATTACAATTAAAAAGGAAACAGTATTTTATCTAGAATCGAACATCCTTTTATTTCTTCTTCAGTGCTTATTCGATTAACTTCTTCTCTGTTGAATGAATTAAATGTGGAAGGACATATTCTCACAATGGAAAATTAATGCCAAACAAAATGAAAGTCTTTATCCCCTAGAATTATTTTGTGGCTTTTGTAAAAGTTTATTAGTAAATAATGTGGAATGGTGATTTTATTGTAATTTTTACTTGGAGTTCGAGAAAAGATGAAGAAGATTACATTCTTTGTTGGACTTCTAAAAATGATAATGCTACACTTCCAAAAGAAGGTAAAATTGTTGTCAAAGTGTGGAAATACGTGCTCCTTTTGATAAATATGAGCCAGAATATTCACTTGAACTAGTACTAGAAAGACTTAAAATTCCAAAAAATAGAATTTCTTTCTTCAAACTGCAAACAACTGAATTTGCTGGATTACAAGGAAAAATAAATTTTGAATTAGACATTGCGAATTACTATAATCTGACCAAAATTGATACACCTTACTTTATTTTCGTTGTTCTCCAAACTACCCAACAAAATAATGAGTTACCGGTACATGAGTCTTCTTTATTCGATCATGTTACATTACAAAGTAATTTTTTTAAAAATGGAGGAAATGTTTTGTCTCAATAATTATGGAATGTTGAACCACCAAATAACTTCTTAAAAGCTTATGATTCTTTTGAAGATGTTAAAAGATAAACCAATTAAATAATGATGTAAATGTAACTCCTTTCAACTTCATTCAAAATTATCCTATCTATGTAATCAGTACAACTACAAGAATGAATGTTGCAAATACTCAAAAGACAACAATGAAACTATGTGCATTATTTAATTAAAATACTCCAAATGATACAAATGCGTATGTTATTGCATATGGTAAAAAGAATTTGACTGATGATTCACAACATAGAATGCTTACTGGAAATTTTTATTTCCTTAAATGAAAAAATTAGAAAAAAAATTAAAGAACTTTTCACTTCCTATCTCCATTTCCTTTAGAAATATTTTCAGAAAAATAGAGAAGATAAAAACTGAAAAATTTACATTTTCAAAAATTAAAACTTTTTCCAAACGTTTTCAAAACACTTGAAAAAAGATTTTAATATTTGATTCTTTAAATTTTTTCTGTATAATTAAAAATGAACGTCAATTGTTGTATTGAAAATCTGTTAACTGAACTTAACAATATGGTATTTCTGAAATGTTCGCTGAATTACCAGAACTTAAAAAACGTAAATCTTGCGCCATTTCAAAAGTCAAAATTTTACCAACTAAATTTGGGGATAAAGTCTTATACCCTTCCACAATGTTATACACAAATCTTTACAAATGATGTTGATAAATTGGATAAAATTGTAGGATTACATTTTATTTATCAATGTAAAAAACAAAATAAATTTCGTCCCATTCATGGTATTGCATTTGAATAATATTTTTAAATTTTTTTTGTGTTTTTCTTTTAGTGGAATTGAAAATTGTGTTTACCTTAATTTTCAAATTTATTCGAAGTATCTCAACTTTGTTGTTCATCTTGTTTTGGTTGTAATTATGTAGAATTTGGTTGGGACATTGTGTGAAATTAGAATCTTTCTTTATAACGTGGAATTTTTATTCCAAAATGCTCTTTGGTCATCTCTCATCAATATACGACTTGTGGAGTGCCTCAAGGATTCATTCTTGATCCTTCACTGTTCCTCATATTTAAAAATGACATTCCTCAATGTACAAAGCTACAGTGCTCTTTTACCATCTTTGTTGATGATACCGGGATTATGATTGATGGTCATGCATCTGAAGATCTTCAAGAATCTGTTAAGAATATTCTTATTGATTTAATAGAATTGTTCAACGTCAATGGACTCTCATTGAACCTTAATGAGTTAACTGTGAAGTGTGGCACAGAGTCAATAGAAAGAGCTGAAATTGTAATTGATCCAAGAGTAAACTGGTCTCATCATATAATAAATCTTCAGAAGAGAGTATGAGGGAATATGGTATAGTTGTAGGTAAACAACTAGAATTCTCTCATATACAGATTTATTCACACTTAGCATCTACACAGATACAAGTCCGGAGGCTAACTGCCATTAGCGTCCAACATGCTCTCCAAAGCCCTCTCCTCAAAGATAGCACAGTGCAAATATCGATATTTATGGCGCTCTACGCCACATAGCCCCCCCCCCCCCCCCGCGCAGTATGGAGTACGTCCCTGTGAATGGGGGGGGGGGGGGGGGGGTGAGGAGTTAGGAAGGTAACACACAGTTCTTCTGCATCAGGCGGAAGCGGTCGACTGGTAGGAGACCGGGGGGTGAAGCCCGGTACGTCGATGGTGAAGTCAGCAAGCGACGCCGGCGGCTGAAAACGACGTCCCGTCCTGGAGTTAAGGTGTAGCACTTCGTCAGCTGGAAGGCGGAGAATCACCTTGCCAGAAGGCCTAACAAAGACACGCAAATTGCCACACACAGCACTCCTGCTCAATTTAAAGCGGCGCACCACGCGAGATTCTGCACTTCCTCCCTCAATATTGTCACACGCGAGTACCACACACACTGTATCGCCATCTACGACAACAGATAATTTATGTATGTCACCAGGGTGCACATGTGTTGTGAATTCTTGGATGGCAACTGTACGAGCAATGGTAGGGAGGCAGGGAGGTGTGGGAAAGCCATGGCAGGGGGAAGCATCTGCTAAGAGGGGGGTGGCAGGTGCACTAGACTGTGCAGGAGACAACCTCGGGCGATCAGCTGACAGACGAGGGAGCGTGACCAAAGGCAACGAGGAGCTACCGTGGGTTGAACGGTGTGACAAAGAGCTGTCACACGAAGATGGTAACACAATGGTAGAATCCGAGTGGTTGGCAGCTCGACTGCGAGGGCTGTGAGGAGTGAAGCCCCGAAAAGATTGGCGACTCGAATTAGATGAACGCGGAGAAGGAGCTGTGCTCGGCAGAGAAACACGCTGTGGAAAATCAATACCCAAATGCATGGTGTGGGAAGATGGATGGGCGCTCGAAGCAGGAGTGGGAGAAATAGGGGCAGAATCAGGGAGGTTCACCTGAGGCTCAATGAAAGCTGGTTTCACTCGGTTCAGTGAGACCGTGGTTACAGAGTCTTTTATGAGGAGATCCATGTTATTTTCAGAGCGTTTGACGACCTTGTAAGGACCTGTGTAGGGCGACTGAAGCAGGGCTTTGACTGAGTCGTCTCTGAGAAACACGTACTCACAAGAGTCTAGCGTGTGCGGTACGTACACGCGCAGAGGTGTATGAGCAGCCGGAGGTGGCGGGTGAATTTTGCTGCAGTGCAAGCGCACCCGCTCGAGAAGTGAAGGGAGTTCAGAGGGCCGTGGAAGTGGGGTCCGAGTGACTAATTCTCCAGGCAAAACCAGAGGTTGGCCATATACAAACTCAGCTATGGACCCCTTGAGGTTTTCCTTGAAAGTCGCACGAAGGCCAAGAAGCACGAAGGGCAGTGCCTCTGTCCATAGTGAGTCATGGCAACGCAGGGCAGACTTCAGGGTGCGACGCCATCGCTCGACAAGCCCATTGCTTTGGGGGTGGTATGCAGAAGGATGAATTTTGACAATACCACACATTTTACATAAGTCAGAGAAAACTGAAGACTCAAATTGTCGCCCCTGGTCAGTGGTGAGGTAAACAGGTGAGCCAAACCTAGAGATCCACGAATCTAAGAATGCTCGACTTACTGTCTCAGAGGTAATGTTCGGAATAGGCACAGCCTCAGCCCACTGAGTCATCCTGTCAATAGCTGTAAACAAGTAACGGAAACCCTCGGAGGGGGGCAAAGGGCCTACCAGGTCGACATGAACATGGTGAAACCGGCCTGGAGGTTGGGCAAAACAGCCAAGGGGTGAAGAAGTGTGCCTGGAAACTTTGTTCTGTTGATACACCATGCATGCCCTTGCCCAAGACTGACAGTCACGGCGCATGTTTCTCCAGACAAACTGTTCAGCTACCAGACGGGTGGAGGCTTTAACACCGGGGTGTGCTAATGTGTGTAGTTTGTCAAAGACCTGGCGTTGAAGGGGCTTAGGAATGAATGGCCGCAACGTACCAGTCGATTCATCACACCACACTAAGTCAGATATGCCAGGGAAAGTAGAGTGTACCAGTTGGAGAGAGGAGCTGTGGTCTGAAATTAACTGCATGGTATCGGGGTCTGCCGATTGCAACCGAGGTAGGTCCATTAAGTCAATTAAGGTTGTGACAGCACCAACACCCGAGAGAAAATCAGTGACCACATTGTCCGCTCCTCGGATGTAGCGAATGTCATTTGTAAATTGCAAGATGTAATCGATGTCATGAAAGCGTCGTGGGGGCGGATCAGCGGCAGGATTTTTTATGGCAGGAACCAACGGCTTGTGATCAGTGAGCACATAGAAATCTCGTCCCTCAACATCAGTTCTGAAGTGTCTTATGGCCTCGTAAACTGCAAGTAGTTCTCTGTCAAATGCTGAGTATTTCTTCTGCGCGTTGTTTAGCTTTTTTGAGAAAAACTGCAGGGGTGTCGTAACATCGTTGTATGTCTGACTCCGTACTGCGCCAATAGCATTGTCACTAGCGTCAGTAGTGATAAACATTGTGGCATCCACCTGTGGGTGAGCAATAGTGACAGTGGAGGCCAACAGCTGTTTGAGTTCATTAAATGCCTTGTCCATGTCTGGTGTCCATGGTACCTGGCGGGTGCCAGAAGTTTGTGGGCCAGCGAGAGCATCTGTGAGAGGAGCCTGCACTGCAGAAGCGGCTGGCAAATGTTTCCGGTAATAATTAACTGTTCCGATGAACCTGCGTAATTCCCTGCAGGTCTGAGGGCGTAGCATCTCGGGAACAGACTTGATCTTGTCCTGTGGTGGTGTCAGACCGTCCGATGACACAAAATAACTTAGGAATGTGACGGATGACTGGTGCAATTGAGTCTTTTTATTGTTCAGTTCAATACCAGCGGCTGCTAAAATATCTGCCACGACTCGAACATGCTCCTCACTCTGTTCTAAAGTAGAAGCAAAAACCAATATGTCGTCCATATATACGAAACAAAGGTCTAGATGGGATAAAGTTTGATTGATGAAACGCTGCCACGTTTGGGGTGCATTTTTCAACCCAAACGGCATAAATTTGTATTGGAACAGCCCGAAGGGAGTGGTTATGGCAGGTTTTTCAATGTCCTCCGGAGCCATAGGAATCTGATGAAATGCGTGCTTACAGTCCAAAACAGAGAATTACTTTGCACCTGCGAGCGCATGATTGAAGTCTGTGATGTGTGCGACCGGATATTTATCAATGATGGTGCGGGCATTTAAACGCCTATAGTCTCCGACCATACGCCAAGTACCGTCTTTCTTTTGGTCAAACAGGATAGGACTAGCCCAGCAACCGGAAGAAGGTTCAATTATTCCCTTTTGTAACAGATCGACCAGTTGTTCTTTTGCAATTTTCATAAATTCCGGCTTGAGGCGGCGTGGACGTTGCGATATGGGCGGCCCATCGGTTAGACGTAACCGATGAACTGTGCCGTTAGTGACTACTGCAATACGTAGCGCGGCACGATAGTCAGATGTCCGTGAAGCAGAGCAGGCAGTGGCGGACGGGCGAAGCTGTGGCGCTGAGGGCACGGAAGTACAGGTGTGCCACCGGCTCGTAGGCTGCGTAAAGGCCGCACACGTGTTAACATGGGCGACGTTGGTACACTGGTTCTTGGTAGCGGGCCGTGCCGCTACGAGCGCTGTAGGCGCGAGTGGGCGTGGCCGGACAGCAAATGGCCGTAGTTCATTGCCACAAGCTTGGGAAGTTAATTTTCCATTCGGAACGCAAGGAGCATGAGCACTCGGGCATACCCTATCATTACAAAAGGGGATGCTGACACAGTTTACAGAGTTCACAACATTGTCGTTAACGTGCGGGGGCACGGGAACACCAGATTGGCACGGACTGACCTTGTCTGTAGCTGACAAGTCGTCTGCTTGTAGTGCCGCGAGGCGTTGTTATGTGGAGGCCAACTCGTGGTGTATGTCGCGGAGATGCAGCAGCATTTCCATACGTTCCATCCGCAACTTAGAAGACTTGGCGCACTCCACTAGCCACTTGTTTGTCCAAGATTTCAGCTCCAAGGATAGGTTTACACACTTCTTAGCACAGCACACATGTTTGGTGTTAGCCGAACGTTCACTCGGCGAAGTGAAAGGAATATGTTAGTTAAGGGAGGGGTAAAACACAGTATTTTGCACAAAATCTAGTGACAACTGATAGTGCTTGAGGAAATCAATACCGAGAGTAGGTTCTTCAATTGTTGACACTAGAAACGTCCACTCCAGCTTGCACTCGGGCGAAAGTTTCACTGTATACAAAGTGGAACCCGAACCCTGTAGCGTAGACAAGTTCACTGCACGAAGTACTGTTTTGTGTGGTTGCACTTTATCGGTTGCTAGGCGAACCGGCAACAAAGAGACATCTGCGCCAGTGTCTACCAGAAAACATATGCCTGATCGTAAATCGCGAACATAGACTCGACCACACTTACTGTTATTGTCCGAAACAGAGTGCAACGTGGGATGGTGCCCGTTGTTTGCATCGCAGGAGGTGGCACCGTAGCCTACCTGCTGTTGGAGTTTGGGTAAGAACACGGTGACTGGCATTTGCGAGCTTGCTCCCCGAATCTCGTGTGGAAGAAACAGTAAGGTTGGGCGGACCTGTGCCCTTGTGTGTAGTTGCTACGTGACAGAGTATATGCCCCAGAGTCTTCCACAGAGGCCGATGCACTGTCGTTGTGAGGAGTTGAAGGTGCAGGCAGGGTGGCTAGTTTAAAAAACTTGTTATCAGCAGCTCCAGACAAGGGCATGGCGTCAGAAAGCGTCTTAGTGCAGTCACGTCCAGAATGCAGTGCACGGAGCTCACGTTGCCTGGCGGAGTATGCTCTGTCGGCGGCGCGTAAACGTTCATTTACTGGCCTATCTTCATACGCAGAGATTGCAGTCTGGACACGCAAAGGCAGCTTTTCAGTCCAGATTTGTGCGAGCGTGTCATCAGGCATAACTTGCTCATCGACGATAAGACGGATGCACCGCCACAGCTGGGACGGAGACCTGTCGCCGAGACACTCTTCGTAGATGAGCTGTCGCACATTTTCTCTCCTGGTTTTAGAGACGCGCTCCAGTATCGTTTGTTTCGCCACAGCATACTTCCCTGCTAGGGGGGGGGGGGGGTGCTTTGACCAGATCATAAATTAAATCGACGTGGTCGTGAAGATGGTTCATGAGGCAGGCGAAGCGTGCGTCGTCGTCCAAAGCACAGGCATTGAATGTTTGCTCAACCAGGTTAAACCAGAACTCCGGGTGAGCGGGTTTGAAGTCTGGTAATTTCGGCAGATTCGGCACTGCAATCACTGTGGAGGTGCGCCTATTACTTCGGACGGAAGTAGAGCATGCAGAAGATTGCCAGTCCGGATTATTGGCGTCCCGTAATGCGGGAATCGCGAAATTCACTTGACGCCGGGGGGGGGGGGGGGGGCGGCTGAGAAGCGACGGACGCTCAAACGGTGTGAAGATCGTAGTCAAAATGTGCATTCTCATTGACGTGGTAGCTCGGAGAGAAGCCACAAGTTCTTAAGTATGCCGGTGAATTTCCGTTATGCACACAGTATTCACTCGACCGCGAGTGGTGGGGCTGGTTGTAGATGTCGGAGTAATTACTATCCAGCACAGAATTGTTGACCTGATTTGAAGCAACACAAGGATCCCACACTCGGTGTGATATTTGCTGTTGGGCGAGCATTGAACACCTGTTGACTAGCCGGAGCGGAAGGATACACACGTGGCGGGAACTGATTCGAGTTTGAATTTACTACTGGATTTTCCAAAGTAGCAAAACCTCGCTCGACACCACAAACTTTATTGAATTGTGTGTTCGACACAGGAGTAGAAATGTTCCGACCAACACTCTGTGGAGAACACGTGGGAAGGTCCCGGCTAACAAAGCGAGAGTCCACGACCGTTGGCGGTTGGAAGAAACTGGCGGCACTCGATGAATTCCACTGCATGTTCTGGCTGAAGGATTCCGAAGATTCTTGCGGCATGTCCACTACGGTGGCAGGAGTGCTGGAGAGCTGTTGCTGGAATCCGGGCTGCGGTGAATGCAGAAAGGCCATTGTCTGGAGCTGAACAAAGGCCCTCGCGATCGCGGAGAAACCCAACGCGGTAGGCGCGTAAATAACCTTCAGGCGGTAACTCGGACGTGTATTACACAAAAACGGGGTCACCAGTGAGGGAATATGGTATAGTTAAAGGTAAACAATTAGAATTCTCTCATATACAGATTGATTCACACTTAGTGTCTATACAGATACAAGTCCGGAGGCTAACTGCCGCTAGCGTCCAACATGCTCTCCAAAGCCCTCTCCTCAAAGATAGCACACTTACGAACAGAACAAATATCGATTTTTATGGCGCTCTATGCCACAAGTACATCAAATTTTGCTCTACGTGTTCTCTCCAAGAGCTACCGAAGCACGACTCACGCGAGGTACTCACAGCTTTACTTCTGCCAGTACCTCGTCTCCTACCTTCCAAACTTTACAGAAGCTCTTCTGAGAACCTTTTATATTACCTATGTATAGATTGTTTAGTGACACACACTATATCCTTGTGAGTTTATTACAGTTAAGATGGAGTAAGAAATAAATAAATAAATAAGAAGTTGAATGGAGTGGACAGTGTTTTGAGGAAAGGATATAATGATGAACACCAATAAAACCAAAACAAAGATAATGGAATGTAGTCACATTAAATCAAATGATGCTGATTAGGTTTGTAAATGAGACGGTTAAAGTAGTAGATGAGCTTCGCTATTTGGACAGCAAATTAACTGATGAGGGCTGAAGTAGATAGGATATAAAATGTACACTGAAAATATAAATTAACCCTGATCTTGAAGCATACTAACATAATACAGTATTACGAAGTTGAAGAATTCCGCTATAAAATTGGAAATTCAAGAAACATACAGACAGGGATGGTGTATGTGAGTGGGACGCCCCACAGTGGCACCTGTGAAGAGAGTGGGTGTTCAGCTGCAGAGGCGGCAGTTCTTCAGGAAATAGCTACCGCCAACTTAGCACCGGCTCAAACAGTCTACGCCTAATTTCAGGCGGGCAGCATTCGCACTGTGCTATGCCGCGCTGCAGAGTGCTGCCGCTTGTACACAGCCGGCAGAATTAGGCTCATTTCTGTCTGACGTCTGAGCAGCCGACCGACCGGCGGGAACCTCACATGTGGCTGTCATGGTACCTCCAAGCAGGAGATGCAGTTGAAACGTGCTGTACGAGATGCAAGGGTGACGATGCAAATTTGTTGCTTTAGGTTTGCTAACTTAGAGGTAAGCTAGACCAGTGTTACCAAAAGACCAGTGTTACCACCCTCGGGGGCGTGAGAGTTTATTGGGTGGGTGTGGGGGTAAGGGGAGGGGGGGTGTAGACATCTCAGAAGAAAGCAGGTAAATACGGTGAGACAAATAAAAAATTGTGGATTTTTTGTAGAGTTGTCAGCAACAGCTTTGCCTTGCATGACAACTAGTTATTGCTGGCACAACAGATATTTTAGTCTTTAACAAGGAAAATTGGCAAACAGCAACTTGAGAAGTTCCTTTATTTTCACAACCGGTTTCGGAAATTTTGTATGCCGTCTTCAGTCCCCATGTGCACGTCATGTACTCGTATAGACACTCAAATGTATCGATATTGACATTCTGGTGCCAACAGTTTCTGGATGCCATGAATTCGTATTTCAGATGCTCCTTTTGAAGCCTTTGAAATCAAGTCTTCAAAGGAAGCACTTGAAATATGAATTCCAACATCCAGAAACTGATGGCTTCAGTATGCAAATATCAGTTCGTTCGAGTGTACATACATGACGTGCATGTCGGGCCTGAATGGCATATTTAACTGCCAAAACTGATTGTGAAAATACAGTAAAATAGCTTCTCAAATTTCACGGCTGCTTGGCGATTTAGCAAGAAATGTGTTTGAGAATAAGAAGAGATATTTGTCTACGCCATATATAGATTTAAGAGTTAGGAAATCTTTTTTGGAAGCATTTGTATCGAGTGTAGTCGTGTATGGAAACAGAAAATGGATGATCAGCAGTTCAGGAGTTTAGACAAGAATAGAAGAGAAGCTTTTGAAATGTAATACTACAGAAGAATAGTGAAGATTAAATGGATAGATCACGTAAATAATGAGGAGATACTGAAACAGAATTTTGGAGAAGAGACATTTATGGTACAACCTGAATAGAAAAAGGAATTGTTTAATAGAACTCATTCTGAGATATCAAGGGATCACCAATGTAGTATAGAAGGGAATTGGGTGGGAGGTAAAAATCATAGAGGGACACCAAGAGATGAACACAGTAAGCAGATTCAGAAGGATTTAAGTTGCAGTAGTTATTCAGAGATGAAGAGGATTACGCAGGAAATGTGGAGAGCTTCATCAAACCAGTCTTCAGATTGAAAATCACAACACCAATCATACCGCACTTCTCATAGAGACCTTCGAGCTATAAAAATAGTCTACTTGAACAATGACATAAAATTCACACTGTATGTTGCTGCTTGTTCAAATTTCAGCTATTTAATATTAACTAAAATCCCTGCATTGGTTACATAGTACGAACTATTTAAAATTTATCATACTGGACCACTATCAAACCTCATGACTATTTTCTGTGGTACAACAATTTAAATTTGTGTTTTAAGCTCTTTATGTATTAAAAATAGATTTAAACTGTTGTGCCACTGACATAGGGCATGAGACTCAACATTTGGCTGGATTATAAATTTTAAATAAATTGTACTATGAAGTTCATCTTGAAATCTTAGTCACCATGAAGATCATGAAATACAATAAATAAATAGTGTTAATTTTATGGAACTACAAATATATAACAGCGTTAATTACAAAACCCTTGTCATGTATTTAATGAGATGCCTTAGTTCATTAACATTTTCAGAAAGTGCTTTTTTCTGCATCTTTCCATTTAGTCGCAGAAATCTTAAAAAAATCTGGCATCCTGACAACTATTACAACTTAGATAAGCACACTAGGCAAAAAAAATAAAAATAAAAAATAAATTTAAAATTTTTTTTAAAAAATCCCAAGATATATCATGCTAATACTGTCTAACACCACATTAGCTTTGATAATGAGCTCATTTGAGTGAGGAAGAGAGGCCTGAAGTTTCTTCAGCTATGCCATATGCATCTTACTGCTGCATTTCATCCACTGTTCCAAACAGGCCCAGATATTTGTATGGAATTAAGATTGGGGGATTCCATGGATAAACTGAGGCATGATTGAATGCCTGAATGTTCATCAAACAGGGAGCATAGGCATGCAGGTCTGTGAACATGAATTTTGTCATCTTGGAAAAGAGGGTAGTATCTTCAGCATACTCATAATGAAGATGTGCAAGACAAAGCAACAAATGGTCAATGACAATGTTGAAATGCATTGTGTATTTCATGTGTAAGTAGATCCAAGTCATGAAATGAAAAACACCATCAAAACATCACTTACCAAGCTTCACACACTGTGGGTCGAATGCCTCATTGGGTCATCAGTGCACTCAGTGCCTCACATCATTTGAAAAGAGGCAAAAATGTGACTAAGTGAACTGCACTGTAATCCTGCCAGTTAACTACTGTCCAGTTTCTGTGATGATTGACCTACTGAAGACATACAGCTTTATGTAGCACTGTGATCAGTGATGTTTTGTAAGGTACCCAACTCCCGGTATCCATTGCATGCAGTTACCTTTATAATATTAACTTGGACTCTGGTTGAGATGGACTGCATTCATTGACAGCATCAGTTTCTGTTAGTTAGTGAAACTGGCTGTCATTGGAAGAGTGTGACATTCATCTCTGGTCCCTTTCATTTAGAATCATTTTATGACCACTGTTCTTATGTCATGGTTGTGAGTGTACCCTATCTTATAGATGTCTCGGACAGTCTGTGTCAATACACCAATAAATTGAGCACATACATTCATGGTGTAATCATGGATGCCTCTGAACAAACATCATAGCTCCTTTTTTCCACTCTGTATGTCACCATGTTGACCCATCTTTACTGATTCCATACAATGGACTTCCATGTACAATTCACTTGACTGACATGACTTATGTCAGTGGGAGAGGGCCATGTGACTGCCTGGTATCAGTTCTGTAGCATATACATCACCCCAAAGTGACGAGTGTGCTCCTTTAAAGGCATCACTAATATTTCTCCAGTGAGCTCATATTAATTAATTATGCCCATTGTTGTTTCTGAAAAGTGGAGCAAAGTACAAATCTGATACGAGTATCTATAAAGCTTCAATACATTAACATTAATACGTAAAAGACTCATGCACACACGTGTATAACAACCAACTAGAGTGTATTAGATGTTGTATGGATAATTTGGTGACGATTAAGCATGAATTAAGGAAGTACCTTTTGATCAACACATTCTAAGCAACTGAAGAGTATCTGAACAGAATCTTTTAAAATTATTATTTTAAATCAGTTTTAATTATTGTTAGCACTTGATTGCAATAATATGTCATTATTGCTATCATTGTACAGGGTGTATAAAAAAGAATCATCCAATTCATAAAAATCAGAACTGTTACACTATTTGCTATACGTGTGTTGGAAAGAGGAAACTCTGGAGTTTTGCATTGCTCCCACTAGGTAGCAGCAGTGCGTGCCCACTTCAGTTCTAATAAAAATGATCTCAGGACAACAGAACGCATTTTTTGTTCTACGTTTTGCGCAGTGCAGGTCAGTAATAACTCTTCAGTGTGACTTTCGTACTAGGTATGGTGTGGAGAAAGAGGTTGTTTGTGTAAAGGCAAATCACCAGGCCGTCCCTGACTGTCAGACACAGGCGTTGAATGCGTGTGCCGTAGTTTCACAAGGAGTCCGTAGAAATCCATTCGTCGTGCATCTCGACATTTCAACATGCCCCTGATGTCCATCTGGTGTGTGTTGCATCGATGTTTACCCATCAAACCATACAAAATTCAGCTACTGCAGGCCCTTCATGAAGGTGACAAACAACAACTTGTGGAGTTCTGTAATTTCATTCTTGGTGAGATGGAGGATGACAATTTTCTTCCAGGCTTAGTGTTCAGTGACAAGCCAAAATTCCTTTTAAATGGAAATCTGAACTGTCATAATGTGAGAACACGGGGTACAGAACAACCATGCAAAGTTGTACAACATGAGATGGACTCTCCAAAATTTAATGTGTTTTATGCAAAGGAAAAGGTTTATGGTCCATTTTTATTTGCCGAGAACACTGTTACATAAAGCATGTGTCTCGATATGCTTCACAATTTTCTTTTCCCAGAGTTGGATGCTGATTCAAATGACTTCATTTACCAACAGGTTAGGGCACTACCACACTGGCATCTGGAAGTGCGGGAATTTCTAAATCAAAAGATTATTGAACTATGGATCGATCGCACTGGACCGAATGATCTAGCCTTACATTACTGACCTCCAAGGTTACCGGACCTGACTGTATGTGATTAGTTCCTGTGGGAGTTTATAAAAGACCCTGTTTATCTGCCTCCATTACCAACAGTACTGAATGGACTGAGACATTGCATAACAGCACCTGTGGAAGCTGTAACTCAAGACCTGCTTGCTGCAGTGTGGGAACAATTTGAATACCACATCGACATTTGCTGTGCATCTCAAGGGGGCATATTGAACACCTATAACAAGATATAAAAAAAAACTTTTTGAGTTTCCTGTTCATCATAAAACAAAATTCATTGTATGTGTTTATTAGTTTCAGAAATACAGACGTGCCAAATTGGATGATTCTTTTTGATACACCCTGTATTACTTTCCACAACCCAGAGAGACACCTCTCTGCAGCATATGACTAATGCAATGTGTTACAGTGTTCAGATGTGCTATATCATGCAGTTTCAGGGATATGCTTAACATAATTGAGATTTTATTAATTTGGTGACTGATCAAAGTGATGAAATTCTGTACTGTGTCATTCTAACAATACTAATATGAGATACATATGAGTGTTGGCAATAGCCACCTTAGCAAAGGCCCCTTCTGTTTGGGAAGGAGTCCAAAATTGTCAGTTTGTCCATTTCCATAAGGAAATCACAGTGCTGACAGGCATTTCTCTCTACCTTACACTGCTGCTGCTGCTCTGCACTGTGTGCAGCTCAGATTTAAACACCTCAGATTTAAACACACTAAAAAATAAAGTTAAAGATACCCTTGCTAAGAGTTCATTATGGTTTAGAGTGAACGGTTTTCTACTAAATGAAAGTAAGACCCAGGCACTTTCCTCTAGCTTAAGAGAGAATCATGAGTTAGAAAGTATAAAATTTTTAGGTGTTATAGTAGACAACAAGTTGACATGGGAACCACACATCAAACATTTATATGCCAGACTCTCAAGAGTTATCTATTTAATTAGAAACTTAAAAAGACATGTCCCTAATAGTTATATAAGATCAACATATTTTGCTTTCTTTCAAAGTATCATATCATATGGAATCTTATTGTGGGGCAATAGCAGTCACGTAAAGGGCATTCTACTTTTACAAAAAAAAAATTAGTAAGAATAATAACCGACTCAGATAAGTTAAAACACTGTAAACCCTTGTTTGTTAACTGTTGATTGTAATAAACTTGTACATCTATAATGTTCTATTGTATGTTAGGAACAATATTTCAAATATATCATTAAGAAGGGATGTACATAGCCATAACACCAGGAACAAACCATGTTTAGATGTACCATATCAAAGACTATCCAAGTCACAGAATTCATATTTAGTTCTTGGACTTACGTTGTACAATAAGTTAAGTATAGATTTAAAAGAGTTACCTGTCAATATCTTCAAAGCTAAGTTGTACAGAATACTAGTAAATAATCCTTTCTACACAGTAGACAAATTTTTTGAAACTGAAAATACTGTCTTTCAACACTGTATCTAGTGGATGGCCTTATGTAATCCAAACTAAATTGTATTTAGTAATTAATTTTAGAAATGTAAGTTATCTTGGCGTTGTCTATTGCTTTATGAGCTGAACGACAATAAAATTTGATTGATTGATTGATTGATTGATCATAGCTCTTCATGCAGACTTAGGAGGTGATACCATATGTGCAAATGTACTCTCTACCCACAGAGCAGAATAAAACCTAGTACTTACCACATCACTAGACCTTTCTTTAGTCAACAATTTCACTGTCATAGTCTGTTGCACCAGATGAGCTATATCTTCTAATGAACTTTCATGAAAGTTACTGTTATATGTATTTCTTATCATACCTAATTAGATAAGAACTGGAGAGAAACTGTTGTTGATGGTATAAAATTAGTCACTTTGTTAACTGATAATATCTTCTTGTTCTTATTTTTCAGTCTGACAGCCTCCAACAATATGATGCGAATTTTTCCATACAACTTATTTCCATTACACGAATTTGCTTTGGATTTGTCAAATAATCCATTCACTTCACGCTATTTTGTGATACGAGATAGACCTCAGAAGTACAAAGTGCCATCTCTGATGGAACTGGCAGCCCGAACTGTGGTTGACTACAGGTAATTTCTTGCATATTTTTTCTAGAGCTACAGTATACTGATGCACAATTCTATCAAACTTTCTTCCACGATCACTTATTTTTCTTCTGAAGTATAGCCCTTTATACATTTGCTTGCTTACTTGCTTGCATTGTTTCTTGCAGTATCATCTTTGTAGATTGACTGAACAAAAAACTGTGTTCCTATGAAAAAATTTGTACTTCACGTCTGCGGAAAGTCTTGGTTACAATTTAATTTGTTGACACAATTCTGTGCAACATCATCAAGTCATAGCCATGTTAGAAGGAATTACGGCATGAAATACCACATAACAGTTATATGCTGAGGTGAAAAATTCATGGAATACCTCATATTACTGTGTTGCACCTCCGTTTGCCCAGCTTAGTGCAGCAGCTCCATGTGGCGTGGACCCAACAAGTCGTTGGAAGTTCCTTGCAGAAATATTGAAACATCCTGCCTCTATAGCTGTCCATAATTGTGAAAGTGTTGCTGGTGCAGGATTTTGTGCACAAACTGACCTCTTGATTATCTCCCATTTTGGTAGGATTCATGTCAGGTGGTCTGGGAGGCCAAATCATTCACTCAAACTGTCCACAATATTCTTCAAACCAATTGCAAAAAACTGTAGCCCAGTGACATGGCTCATTGTCATCCATAAAAATTCTATCATTGTTTGGAAACATGAAGTCCATGAATGGCTGGAAATGGTCTCCAAGTAGCCAAACAGAACCATTTCCAGTCAATGATTGGTTCACTTGGACCAGAGGTCTCAGTCCATTCCATTGAACACAGTCCACATTATTATGGAGCCACCACCAGCTTGCACAGTGCTCTATCAACAACTTGGGTATGTGGCTTCTTTGGCTCTGTGCTACACTTGAACCCTACTACCATCTCTTGCCAACTGAAAGCAGGACTCATCTGACCAGGCCACAGTTTTCCAGTCGTCTACGGTCCAAGCAATATGGACGAGGAGAGAAGTTTCAGGTGGTGTCATACTGTTAGCAAAGCCACTTGTGTCAGTTGTCTGCTGCCATAACCCATTAATGCTAGATTTTGCCACACTGTACTAGTGGATACCTTCATCATATGTCCCACAATGATTTCTGTCGTTATCTGGCAGCACTGACAACTCTACACAAACAGCACTGCTCTCGGTCATTAAGTGAAGGCTGTGGTGAGAAATAATGCCCAAAATGTGGTATTCTAATGATTCCCAAAATGGGATGTCCAGTGCATCTACCCCAGCAACCATTCCATGTTCAGATACGTGGCAGATATGATACGCGAGTTGTGATGGAAGTCATTAAAACAAAGACGTTTTTCGTCGCGGCGAGATCTATTTACGAAATTTAAGTCACCAACTATCTCTTCCGAATGTGAAAATATTTGGTTGAGCCCAACCTACATAGGTAGGAATGATCATCAAAATAAAATAAGAGGAATCAGAGCTTGAACAGAAAGGTTTAGGTGTTCGTTTTTCCCGCACGCTGTTCGGGAGTGGAATGGTGGAGAGATAGTAAGATTGTGGTTCGATGAACCCTCTGCCAAGCACTTAAATGTGAATTGCAGAGTAATCATGTAGATGTAGATGTAGATGAAAGTCCATTAATTCTTGTCGTGTGGCCATAATTTCAGAACCCTTTTCAAGTGCATCATCTGACTATAAATGACAGCCTTGCCAATGCACAGCCATTTTATACCTTGCGTATGTGTTACTAATCTGTGTATGTGCATATCTGTATCCCATAACTTTTGTCACCACTGTGTACAAAAAATAGTCAGCTGTTATATCAATACTTAGAAATAAATACAAGAACTAACCACACAGCAGTGGGGAAATAAGGTATCAAAAACAAGTCATACATATGTGAAACTTAATGCCAATCTGAATGCACATGGGGACCAGTAGTGGTGAGAAAAACAACATTGGCAACTAATACTGTGCATAAATAAGTATCAAAAAATGTAAATACAGGAGGTCACACAATGAACATTGATTGTGTACTACATAATTTGCAAAACCATGAAGGAAGCATGCAGACATAATATTCAAAAATTTATGCAATGCACAGAATAAAAATAAATAATACTACAGAATATTCATATTTCATGTGGAATGTCAACTGGTACAATTACTAAACATTAACCATGTATCAGTTTTAAATCTTGAAATTCTGGTGCCCAACATATTTCAGAAACAGTGTCTGACAGCTTCCAAATTGTCACAATCAATAGATTTGTCTTGCTACCACAGTTAAGTAAGCAAGAGGCTCCAATAAAATAGATGTAGTTAAGATGCAGGAGAATCTCACTACGAAACCAACTGTTTCAAAAAAGTAGAAAGCAAGAGGACAGTTATGTTGCTAGGTAGCAGCCATGGAAGAGGTGTGGGCCAGATTTTGCAGGGAACATTAGGTGACAGGTACCCGGTCACAAACTTTTTCAAGCAAAGTGCATGTCTTAGCCAGGTGTTAGAGGATACAGGTTCCTTGTGCAAGGGTTTCTCAAAGCAGGAACATGTGAAGATAGTGAGTGGAGTGGGAAACAGTATTGATAGGGATCAGGACTACAGTATTGAGCGTGACCTGGTTAAAATAGCCTTTGCAACAACCCATACCACTATTGGACTGGTGCCTGCTTTTATATTGCGTGATCAGCCCCAGTTGCACCACTCTGTCAGGAGGGTAAACATGGAGTCGGATCGGTTGCGTGCAGTGGCCACTCGGTCAGACATTGGATTGGTTCCTGTCGAGGCTATTGATAGGGGGGATTTCACAAGGAATGGCTACAACTCAGTAGGAAAGGGAAGGGTAAACTGGCAGGGTTGTTAGCGAAGTGCATAAGGGGGGACGCTAGTACTCACGGATGTACCTCTTTTCTAGACTAATATCAGTGTCCAGTGAGAAGTTCAGGCAGGCAGGTGCTAAAGAGGTTCAAAACTCACAAGATTCTCACAACAGGAAAGTAAATAATAATGTTACCATATTTAACCAAAATATTGATCGATTAAAGAAAAAAAGTAGATTCTCACAAACGTAATGTAAAAAATGATGTTATCATTTTTCACCAAAATATTCCGGGTTTGAAGAATAAAGTAGATGAGCTCCTGGTTTGTTGAGATGACACTGAATCTGATAATGTAATAGACATACTATGCCTGTCTGAGCATCACATTGTGTCTCATATAGAAAAGGTAAATATCAGTGGTTATAAACTAGCTGCACATATGAGTAGAGACAATAAGGTGAGAGGAGGAGTTGCCATATATGTCAAAAGTTATCACTGTGTAAAAAGCTTGGATACAAAAAAGTGTTGTCTAGAGCAACATATAGAAGTATGTGCCTGTCAACTTAAACTGAAGGAGGGCTCTTTTATAATTGTAACAGTGTATAGGTCCTCTTCAGGAAACTCATTTATTCCTGGAAAACTTGGATGCCTTGTTGTGCTATCTGTCAGATAGGGGAAAGCAAATTATTCTTTGTGGGGACTTCAGTGTTGATTCACTGAAAGAGTGTAATAGGAAGAATGACCTGGAAGACTTGCTCGGTTCTTTCAATTTGACATCTGTCATTAATTTTCCTAATTGGGTAGTAAAGGACAGCAGCACATTGATAGATAACACTTTTGTAGACCAAGATAAGTTTAAAAACATAAATTCTTGTCGTGTTGAGAATGGCCTTTCTGATCATGGTGTTCAGCTAGTTACAGTATATGACATAGCTCCATTCAGTAATTCAAAACTACCCTCCACAGTTGTGTGTTCAATTAAAGACTCAACAATTAGAAATTTCAGGGTAAATCTTCAGCAGTTAAACTGCGATGAGGTGTACAAGGAACCCAATGCTAATTTAAAATATAACTTATTTCATGATACACTTGTAAGATAATTTGAAAACTGTTTCCCCAAGAAAGTAGTTAAATCTAATTATAAGAAACCATGCAAAAAACCTTGACTTACTAAAGGAGTAAAAATATCTTTTAACCACAAAAGGGAACTGTATCTAACAACAAGAAAGGGTAATGACCCAGAAACAGCCAAATATTATAAAAACTACTGTGCTACATTAAGAAAGGTTATTAAAAAGTCTAGAAGCATGTGCATCATGTCTGAGATTAATACCTCTGATAACAAAATCAAAACAATTTGGCGTATTATTACAAGGGAGACAGGGCAACCAAGTGTACAGGGTGACAGCATTACCATCAAAGCGAATGGAAACTTGACAAACAACAAGCCGGAAGTCAAAAACATTTTGAATGGTCGTTTTTTAAATGTTGTAGAGAAAATAGGGTCTAAATGTTCATTAGAAAAAGCAAGGCAGTTAATGGAAGAGGCCTTACCCACACAATTTGATACAATTGAAATTCGCACCTCTGCTTCTGAAATTAGGAAGATAATAAACTCTCCCAAGAATAAAAGCTCACATGGAACTGATGGCATTTCCAGCAGGATAATAAAAGCTTGTTCCCAAGAGATAAGTGGGATTCTTAGCCATTTATGTAATAGCTCTCTGAGCAGGGTATTTTCCCAGATAGAATGAAGTATGCCATTGTTAAACCACTGCATAAAAAAGGGGATACGTCTGGTGTCAACAACTACTGCCAAATCTCTCTTCTGACTGCCTTATCCAAAATTCTTGAAAAAGTAATGTATTGTAGAGTAGCTAAAAATAAAGTTTTAACAAAATGTCAGTTTGGTTTCCAGAAGGAGGTTTTCAACGGAAACTACTGTATATACTTTCATTAATGAAATATTAAACGCTCTGAGTAACCGGAAGTCACCCGTTGGGATATTTTGTGATCTCTCTAAGTCTATTGACTGTGTAAGTCATTGAATACTTATAGATAAGCTCAAGTACTGTGGTATGAATGGGACAGCGCTCAAATGGTTTAAATCATACCTAACTGGAAGAGTGCAGAAAGTTGAAATAAGCAGTTCACATAATATGAAAAAAACTGGTGATTTCTCAAACTGGAAAACAATCAAGAATGGGGTACCGCAAGGTTCTGTCTTGGGTCCTCTGCTGTTCTCATTATATATTAATGACTTGCAATTCTATATTCACAAAGATGCAAAGCTGGTACATTTTGCTGATGATACAAGTATAGCTATCACACCCAAAAGACAAGAAGTAACTGATGAAATTGTAAAAGGATGTTTTTCAGAAAATCATCAAGTGGTTCTCTGCAAATGTGCTCTCATTAAACTTTGACAAAACACAGTATATACAGTTCCACACAGTAAATGGAATGACACCATTAATAAATATAGACTTTGATCAGAAATCAGTAGCTAAGGTGGAATATTCAAAATTTCTAGGTGTATGCATTGATGAGGGGTTAAACTGGAAAAAATACACTCAGGATCTGCTGAAACGTTTGAGTTCAGCTACTTATGCTATTAGGGTCATTTCTAATTTTGGCGATATACATCTCAGTAAATTAGCCTACCATGCCTATTTTCATTCCCTGCTTTCGTGTGTCATCGTATTCTGGAGTAACTCATCATTGAGTAAAAGAGTGTTCATCACACAAAAATGTGTAATCAGAATAATTGCAGGAGTTCATGCAAGATCATCCTGCAGACACTTATTTAAAGAGCTAGAGATCTTCACTGTAGCCTCACAATATACATATTCACTTATAAAATTTGTTATTAACAATCCAAACGAATTCAAAAGTAATAGCAGTGTACATGGCTACAACACTAGGAGAAAGGATGATCTTCACTACTCAAGGTTAAATCTAAGTTATGCTCAGAAGGCGGTAAATTATGCTGCCGCAAAATTGGTCACTTACCTAATAGCATCAAAAGTCTGACAGATAGCCATATAGCATTTAAAAGGAAATTAAAAGAATTTCTGAATGACAACTCCTTCTACCCATTAGATTAATTTTTGGATGTAGTAAGTGGGTAATTTCCCACCCCCAACCCAAAAAAAGTCATGTAATATTTTGTGTAATGTAATATTTTGTATATACACCTTTTATTAACCTGACACATTCCACATCATTGCGAAGCTTATTAGAAGTTGGCTCAGTGAATTTCTGTACAATGTGTAAAATATAAATGTAAAAGAAAGCTCAGGCTCTATAGTTTTGCTTCATGCCATCTATCACTGATGCTAGTTTTTACGATCAACAGTGTATGTAGTTTTTGCAACTATATCGTGCCAGATTTGAACATGAAAGTCTTTCAAATGTGCTATCATGGAAACCTTGTTCTATTTCTGTGTGACATCCCTGCCATAGCAAATGATCTGCACAAAAAGTATATTTTCAGCACTTCGCAGAATGCTTTCACCCCTACCTG
The DNA here is from genome assembly GCF_021461385.2 of Schistocerca piceifrons. NCBI lineage: Eukaryota > Metazoa > Arthropoda > Insecta > Orthoptera > Acrididae > Schistocerca > Schistocerca piceifrons. Next base: position 8,920,756 of record NC_060149.1, read on the forward strand.
CACTCCCGTTGTTGAAGGGCCACTCTCCCTCTTCCACATCCAGCAAGTAAGCTCATTTTATGTCTATCAGTGTGTGTGGTTGCTGCACTGGCTGTTGTGTGGTGTAACAAGTTACCAACCAATAACAGCTCACTAGCTGGAAATAAGCAATGTTTCCTTGATTCTGATCAAGCATATTCTTTGAGACTCGGTGTTTCCATTTAAAAGATTGGCAATCAATATTTGTTATCTTTTCTGACAACATGTAATTGCTTGTACTAGTTTAAAGACATTCAGCTACCATATTTACTCGAATCTAAGCCGCACTCAAATCTAAGCCGCACCTGAAAAACGAGACTCGAAATCAAGGAAAAAAATTTTTCCCAAGTCTAAGCTGCACCTGAAATTTGAGACTCGAATTTCAAGGGGAGAGAAAAGTTTTAGACTGCACCTCCAAATCGAAACAAAGTTCGTCCATTGTAACACGAGACACAGTTTAGGTTGAATGGATGATGATACAGCTACAGTAGTTTGGTTCGAGTCGCAAGCTTAGCAGTTAAACTTTACCAGGCAGCCATTGCTATGCATCAGGCGCCCTGTCTGTATTTATACCGGTACCCTTCCTTTTTCACGTGCTTCGTCTGGTTTGAATTGATTGCTTATTTTGCTTTGACCTGATAAGTGCCGTTCACTTTGTTATAGGTGTTTATGTCACTCTAAGCTGTAAATGCATTATCATACCCTGTCATGCACTGTTTGTCGCATTCAGATAATGAGTGTATACGACCTGTTGCCGCTCGCGGCATGGCTTCCTTTTGTGCGCTCTACCACCGCATACAATAAAAAGAAGAGAGGAATTGTCTCATTAGCGAAACAATGGCAAGTAACTGCTATTTGTTGTTACTTACACTGTTGCTTTCGTTGACAATGATAAACAGGAACTAAATAATAGACCGCGTATGAAAGAGGATGTTCTGAACGAGAGTTAAGCAAAAATTTTTCTCCGTTTGAAAATCTTTGCAGATGCCTCTTTAGTACATTGTATTCTGCACAGAAATTAGAGTCATCTTAGATTTAAAAATCCAGTCAGTTGTCATGCTTAATTTCTGACTGTCACTATTCAGCATAAGAATAATACAAATATAAACATGACATGGTATGTATGTTCTTCCACATTTGCTGCTGTCTCACACTAGTTTTGTAGTTTATTAGGGAGACAGCATTTAAATGAGATAGCAGCAAACACAAAAGAATACATGCCATAATGTTTACATTCTTCTACCTTTTTTTTAAATTTATTTACTGATGCAGAGGTTTTGGCGCCAGTATTTATCTTTATGCCTGCACAGCATGCTTGTGTAGCACTACACATATTCGACGGCAGAAGTTAGTTGTGGCGGCACCTACCAACATTTTTCAGAACTTCTGCTTATGTTGCACTCGCTTACAAAAACCAGGCAAAAAGTGTGGCTTAGATTTGAGGAAATACGGTAATTGTTAACCAAAATAATGTCTTTACGTAATGTGAATATATATTGTATACTTTTTCTATCTATCATATAAATATCTAAAAGGTAATAACTTTATATTTTAACATTTTGTAATATCAGTCCTACACATATTTTTAAAGAGACATCACACAAAGTGGCAATCAGCCAGCAGCAAGCATTCAAAGATAGCAGTTACTGTGGTTGTGTGTTCAGTTGGCACAATGTAAGTGCATAGGTATGTGTGGCTGTGCCTGCAAGCTTGTGTGTGTGTGTGTGTGTGTGTGTGTGTGCGTGTGTGTGCGCGCGTGTGTGCAAACGCACGTGTGTATGTTTGTTTGTACTCTAGCTCAGTGCTTTTCAATCTGTGGGTCGCGAGCCCAGGACTTTGCAAAGTCTTGCTCGGTGGCCACAGTTGCGGGAGGAAGCAGTAGCAGCATAGCCGATAACATATGCTTCATGATAATCATCTGCTATGGTAGAAATGTCACACAGGAGTGACAAGGTTTTGTGGAAGAACATTGTAAAGACTCTCACACTCAGATTTGGTACTTATTTGTAGTAATGACTATGAAATTAATTTAAACCTGTTGAACAATTCAAATAGACAAAGACTTGCAGTGGTAAGATGTGACACAATGTCCTTGAAACTTATCTAACACCTAAAAAACCTGACTAGTGTGGCAAGTGTCAATAAGCCCTGTTCAGACCGTATCCATGATTTCACCTTTGAAAGGTTTGTGGGGAGAGGAGAAAGACCACATTAATTTCTGGGTGGAAATGGCTTTCTCAGGGCAGTATCTTGTGCAGCACTGACAATTTAGTTTTCACGCTGATCATCTGCGCTGGTAAAAATATCACACAGAACTACAACAGTTCATGAAAGTGCATTTAAAAGATGCTCATGTCGAAATGTGATACAAAATGGCTGCAACAACACACACACAGTTCATCTGCAGGACTTTGCTCCACAGTTACTTGAATGAATTTCAGTAACCGTGGTTTGAATCAAACAATAGATCACTAGGATTGGCACCAGTTAAGTAAGGCATCAACTACAGCAGTTTCTCCCAAGTGGATTTAGGACTCTTGAGCTCACCTCAGATTATAATTGACACACTGTGTGTTGACATTTCTATTTTTAGAATGAGATTTTCACTCTGCAGAGGAGTGTGCACTGATATGAAACTTCCTGGCAGATTAAAACTGTGTGCCCGACCGAGACTCGAACTCAGGACCTTTGCCTTTCGCGGGCAAGTGCTCTACCATCTGAGCTACCGAAGCACGACTCACGGATGGTACTCACAGCTTTACTTCTGCCAGATACTGAGTATCTCATTTCTATTACTGTAACTATTGTAATTTTCATTTGTGTGCCGCTTTTCATCACGCGGACCTGACCAATCGTTCACGTGATTTCTATCAATTCCATACCAGCGTGGACCATAATCTGTATTATATCTTCGGTCTTCACATCTCTGTGGTGCCGAATTCCTCCGATTTCCATAATTTCAGTTTCCATTATTTGGCCTTGTCGCATAAGGATGCCAACTGTGTGGGTTTTGTCCACTGCCATTAAAATGATATCGGTTTACGTTGTTTTGATTGGTTCCGGAATGATCATTCCGATTACTTGTGCTCGGCTCTTCTTCGTATATTAGATCAATTGAGTCAAGCACGGAAAGAAAGTATTCAAGGTCGTTCTCCGGTATGGTTACCAATTTCTCGCGTAAGTTCGCGAGTAGTCTGTTTTTCAGAATTTTGAGAACATCTACGTGCGGTATTGGATTGTTCCAATAGCGCGTCTTATTCAAATACTTTTCGAAATACTTTCTCAACCCGCCGTTTTTGAGGTTGAACGGTTGTGGGGTGAATACTTCACGTCGCAGTCTTTCTTGGACCCCAGCAGACCAATATTTCTCCAAGAAAGCTCGTTCAAATTGTTCGTAGGTGACGCACTGTTCAGCCATGTCTGTGGACCACAAAAGTGCGTCGCCTTGTGTGAAGCCTACTACATATCTAATCTTCTGTGCCTCAGTCCAGTTCCTTGGTAAGACATTTTTAAATGCTCTTACGAATACGACTGGATGAGTTTTTCTGGATTCTGTGGAGAAAACTGGAAACTGTCTATGTTTCAAAAGGCTCTCATCGTCTAGAATCGTAGAGATGCAAGGCGACACGCCTACTGCCTGTTGCAGCACCGCGTTTGGCGAATATCCATTGTTTGCCTGCGCCGGTGCGTGCACATACGCCGGACTGGGCGCGTGATGTTCTGCGTTATTGACATCGTAATCTGGCACGGGTGAATAAGTGTCAGGCTGCCTGTTGCTTGACGTAGGCAAATCATTTGAAACATTTAGTATACCTGCAATTTCCTTACGTATTCTGTCCTCGGCTACTTTGATTTCATTACCTAATTTTTCAAAAAGTTTTGTTTCCCGGTCAGTTATTGATTCATTTACATTAACGGTTTCTACAGTTTCATTTATTTTGATAATGTCCGCCTTGATACGTCCAGTCTCCTGTTTCAGAAGACCGACTTCTTCGTTAACTTTATTAACTTGGTCAGGTATTTCTTCACATGCGGACTGTACTCTAGTTGAATTTAATTGAATAGCCTGTACGTTTTCATGTATTTCTTTTTGTACCGTTTGTGTTTGATTGTGTGTTTCTACGATTTCTGACAGTTCCTGTTCCTGTTTGTTTGTAGATCTGACAATTTATTTTCTAAATCATTTGCCAATACATTGTATACACTATTGACTGTTTTGATGACTTTGTCTTCGATCTTTTGATCGATTTCATTGGTGAGTTTATTTAAGCGTTGATCAAAATGTTTGTGCATATTTTCAAATTGCGTGTTTACACTTGAAAACTGCTGTTGGAACCCAATTTCCATGTTTGTGTTTGTTGTGTTGTGACTGATCTTTAAATCAGATAATTGCTCGCTCACGTTTGACATCAGACTATATAATGCCTCAGGCGTAACTGACAAAGCTTGTGTGTTTGTATTTATGCCATTATTTGTAGCCATTGTTTCTCTACCACGATCTGATTGAATCGAAACCGGGCTAGGTTCACTGATTTCACGCGAAATATTTTCATCTGATCTGGTAATCGATGCTTCATCGACTGTGTACAAGGTTTCATTTGTGAGTGGTTCGTTATTGTTAATCCCTGTCGAGTGCAATTGAACTGTATTTACTTCTACATTATGTTGTGCTGAAAAACTAATTGCGTCACTATTGTCAGAATCGGTGACGCATCCATGAACATTTGTCAAATTAAAGTTTTCCGATTCCATTGTGGAGATATTATTTTTATCTGTACTTTACTGTTAATCTAAATCTTTAAATTCTCTCGCAGTTGAATTAATAAAAATATCTCGCGATTGTTATTTGTTGCGCGTTGGAAATTTACAAGATGGTTCACTACGTCTTCTAATTCTGCGATTGTTGAACATAAAAAAGTAATTATCAAAGTGTAATTGTGTGTTGCCACAAACACTACCAGTATTTTAATATGGAAAGGAAAAGGTTCTGCTTTAAGTGGAGCTAAGCCAAGGTGCAGCCGCTGCATGCGTTTGCGCTTTCCTACCTTAATTCCGGCTGAGCTGCGTCACTCACGATTACGTTAGTTTTGTAAATCCTTGTCCTTGTTCCTTCTGGTTATTGTGCCATCCGTTTATACAGTTAACATTGTTTCACCTTATTTGTCATTTTCCATGTGCGTCATGTAACAGAGAAAAGGGTAATTAGTACAAGTACGTTTGTAGCACAACAATCAAGTACTTACTCTTTGTTCCACCAGCACTGTCCCTGTCAGCAGTCGCCAGTGTGGCGAAATAAATAAAAAACATTTGAATTTATTGGTTTTTTTAAAAGAGGAAAAATTATGGATATGGAACCGTAACTTTAGAATTTTTGAAAGGCTTTTTTACGGATTGTATTGACCGGCTTGAATGCGGACAAATACAGTGCTGCATGAAATATGCCTGTAATATAATTTACCATTCCGATTAATTGCATTTTGAATTCTACGTCATTGTTGATTTAATCAGAGTTCTCAGCTTAGACGTAGAATTAGTCCTTCTGCCACAATATTAATTCATCAGTCGCCATCAATGTTCTTCTCTTTGTTGACCATGTGTACCATCATGAGTCGGCATCGGTTCACTTCACGAAGACGGTGGAAACCAAGGAATACAATGCTACGTCACTTTAAATAATTTTCATAACACTTTGATACTTTTCACTATTTTTTATTCACAACACAATAAGACTTGCTGTGCTCGTCGCACAAACCATAATTACTAACAATATGGCTGCCTTTCTGCACACACCAAAAATTACGTCCATCCTCCATGAGGCAACAATCGAAAGTGTCTCTTAGCTCCTTCTAGGAGTATGAAACAAAAGAGAATCCAATGTGAACATTACAAAGATTATAATCTACATGCCTCTCAATTTAATCTTTGGCGCAGCTTTTAAGGTAGTGTATGTCTCTGCGTCGGAATGTGTCATTACAGCAGGTGCTTCTATATGTTGCTCTAGACAACACTTTTTTGTATCCAAGCTTTTTACACAGTGATAACTTTTGACATGTATGACAACTCCTCCTCTCACTTTATTGTGTCTACTCATGTGTGCAGCTAGTTTATAACCACTGTTATTTACCTTTTCCATATCAGACACAATGTGATGCTCACGCAGACATAGTATATCTATTACATTATCAGATTCAATGTCATCTCAACAAACCAGGAGCTCATCTACTTTATTCTTCAATCCCGGAATATTTTCATGCAAAATGGTAACATTATTTTTTACTTTACTTTTGTGAGAATCTACTTTTTTCTTTAATCCACCAATATTTTGGTTAAATATGGTAACGTTATTATTTACTTTCCCGTTGTGAAAATTTTGTGAGTTTTGGACCTCTTTAGCACCCACCTGCCTTAACTTCTCATTGGACACTGATATTAGTCTAAGAAATAGGTGCATAAATGAGTACTAGTGTCCCCCCTTATGAATTTTGCTAACAACCCTGCAAGTTTATCCTTCCCTTTCCTACTGAGTTGTAGGCCATTCCTTGTGAAATCCCCCGTATCAATAGCCTCAACTGGAACCAATCCAATGTCTGACAGAGTGGCCACTCTACCCAACTGATCCAACTCCATATTTACCCTCCTGACAAGAGCTCCAAATGACTGCATCTTGGCAGAAATAGAAAAAAAGGAGAGGACCTGATAATCAAATTGACCTAAAAATGTAATGTCTCAGTGGGTGGGATGAAGGAAGTAGAAACTGAAAACAAACACTGTACTCACACTGTCACTGTTGGGCAGCCACACAGTATGAATGCTAACAACGGCTAAGTGGAGGGCCACACTGGAGATCTGGAGGCATGGTGTGGTGCAGGTACCAACAGTGTACAAGCAAATAAAGTAGCATTATTAGCGAAAATATAGAAAAACTGGACTGACTGGCCTGTGCACTTGCAATACTTTATTTAAAATCATAATTGAATATGAATGAATCCTACAATTGAATATGTTATTAGCCTACATAACTGTCAAATATTAACGCCATGTGACATTTTTTGCAACAAGACAATGTTAGATAGGAAAAATAAATAAGCAAAAGATAAAAACAGAGCAACAATGATAAAAATTAATGATAACATAGACCGTGCTTAGTAAATCATCACATATATGGTACATTATGTGTTCGTCTAACAAGGGGCACTCAGCCTGAGCATGTCAATTTGTCATTTTGCTCATAGCAGTGCCATACGTGCATTTTAGATTTTTATGATGGTTTTTATATTTTTATATTTTGATATATTTAATTTTACATCACTTGAACCTATAATGTATCCTACATATCAGGTGACGTAGTTGGTATAGTTATCTTACTTTTTTTTTTATCATGGCTTGTAGTGTCTGATCCCTTGTTCACTCATTTGGCCTACGTGACATTGCCTTGTTGCCTATTACAGCACATATTTTTACAAATCTGTGAGGTTCAGGCTTATTTTTCTACCATTTGTTTAGTTGTTTCACCTCCTAGTCGTCATTCCATATTGTTATCGCTTTGTATATGTAGGGCACTAAGCTGATCATTTTCATTTATTACACTCCTTACATTAATACACTAACATTTTACATTTGTGATGGTTTTTAACGTATTTTTATGTCACTTGAGCCCATAATGTATCATATATGTGATGATTTACTTACCGTAGCTTGGTGTATGTTACCATTAATTTTTATCATTATTGTTCTGCCTTTTATCCTTTGTTCATTCATTTTTCTATGTTCCATTGCTCTGTTGCCTAAAAACATCACAAGGTATTACATATTTGAGAGTTAATTAGCCTAATGGCATACCACAGCTCATTCATATTCTATTACATTTTTAAATGGAGTATTGCAAGTGCACGGACCAGTCAGTCCAGATATTTTCTATATCTATGATGATAATGTCAGTCCGATTGCTCATACGCTACTGGTGCCTGTGCTGCACCATGTCTCCAGACCTCTGGCATGGCCCTCCAGTCAGTTGTTGTTGGTATACATACTGTGCAGCTGTATTATCTGCAATATGAAACACTCATTCTGTGAAACATATTTTTCTGTAGGAATTCACTTAAAAATAGCATAATGTGTTCCAGTCTGAAAAAATTAAAACAATTTATAAAATAATAATATAATATACAATAATGTATGCTTGTTCTTATAAGACTGTTGTCTAAAGACATTTGTTTTTGCCTTCTCCTCAAATGAGTTCAAAACACAGTAGACAGCTAGTGAAATGAAGCATCTCTTTATGAATTGGTTAATGGGCAGCTTTATTGAATTCTTGTTGGTTAACAGTGACAACTCTAAAATGGAATTTTTGAATAGGTATTTCAAGACAATGAATTAATATGAGTTAGCAGAGCATGGAATATCATCACAGAGAATTTGCAACATTTCCAGAAAGGCCAGAGCAGAAGTACTGGAGACAACAATCGCAATGCGAGAAGTCTTGCTAACAATAATAGGTAGGAAGTGGTGAATGACACTAATAATTTCAAAGCTTCCCTTTTCAGCTGTGGATATTCTTCTTTTCTCTTCACCCAGATGTCAGTCTCTTGCATGTTAAATTCCATTTTAAACATGCCATCAGTAGCAAAATCTATTTATGTTTCATATTTGTGCTCAGATCAGCCAGTTGTACTGACACATCCAAAAAAGTATTTAGTATCTGTCTATGCCCATTTTCACCTTCAGGGTGCAGCTCAGGTTGATACCTTAAAGTTTTTCTTCCAAATCATTATAGGAACAGAAAGCTGACTAAATCCGGAGATAAATTCTGCCGAAATTTTTACAGAGGCGCAATCCGTGTTCAGAAAGGATAGATTAAATAAAGTAGGTGGTGGTGTGTTTGTGTCTGTTGGTAGTAGTTTATCTTGCAGTGAAGTTGAAATAGATAGTTCCTGCGAATTACTACGGGTATCGGTTATACGCAACAGCCGTGCCAAAATAATAATTGGCTCCTTCTACCGACCCCCCAATTCAGATGATATAATAGCTGAACACTTCAAAGAAAACTTGAATCTCATTACAAATAAGTACCCCACTCATACACTTATAACTGGTGGAGCCTTCAGTTTACACTCAATTTGTTGGCGAAAATACATGTTCAAAGCTGGTGGAAGACAGAAAACATTTTCCAAAACTTGTACTAAATGCTTTCTCTGAGAATTACTTTGAACAATTAGTTCATGAGCCCACGCAAATTGTAAATGGTTGCGAAAACACACTTGACCTCTTAGCTACAAATAATCCTGATCTAATAGAGAGGGTCATGACAGATACAGGGATTAGTGAAGGCAAGGTCATTGTAGCGAGGCTTAAAATGATATAAACCAAAACCACTAAAAATAAATGCAAAATATATCTATTTAAAACAGCAGATAAAAATTCTCTTGACTCCTTCCTAAGAGAGGATCTCCATACCTTCCAAGCTAATTATGTAAGTGTAACCAAGATATGGCTCAAATTCAAAGATACAGTATCGACAGCAATAGATAGATTCATACCGCATAAGTTAATAAGAGACAGGACTAATTCATCACGGTACACAAAACAAGTAAGAACACTGTTGCAGAAGCAACGAAAAAAGTATGCCAAATTCAGAAGAATGCAAAATCCCCAAGACTGGGTAAGTTTCACAGAAGCTCAAAATTTAGTGCAGATGTCAATATCAGATGCAATAGTTTCCACAATGAAACATTGTCTCAAAGTATGGTAGGAAACCCAAAGAGATTCTGGCTGTATGTGAAATACACCACTGACAAAAAAACAGTCAATACTGTCACTGAATGATAGCGATGGAAATGTTACTGATGATGGTGTCATTAAAGCAGAGTTACTAAATGCAGTTTTCCATAATTCCTTCACAAAATAAGACAAAGTAAATATTCCAGAATTCGAAACCAGAACAGCTGTTAGCATGAGCGACATAAAAGCAGATATCTCAGGTGTTGTGAAACAATTCAAATCACTTAACAAAGGCAAGTCTTCTGGTCCAGATCGTATACCAATCCGATTCCTTTCAGGGTATGCAGACACAATAGCACCTTTCTTTGCAATCATATACAACCTCTCACTTGACGGAAGGTCTGTTCTGAAGGACTGGAAAGTAGCACAGGTCACACTAATATTCAAGAAAGGGAATAGGAGTAACCCATCGAATTACAGACCTGTATCACTGATCTGGAGGACAAATGTAAGGATGTAGAAGCATGTATCATGAAGGGTAAGATAGATACTGCCTACAGGAAAATTAAAGAGACCTTTGGAGAGAAAAGAACCACTTGCATGCATATCAAGAGCTCAGATGGAAATCCAGTTCTAAGCAAAGAAGGGAAAGCAGAAAGGTGGAAGAAGTATATAAAGGGTCTATACAAGGGCAATGTTCTTGAGGACAATATTATGGAAATGGAAGAGGAGTTAGAAGAACATGAAATGGGAAATATGATAGTGCGTGAAGAGTTTGACAGAGCGCTGAAAGATGTAAGTCGAAACAAGGCCCCGGGATTAGACAACATTCCATTAGAACTACTGACAACCTTGGGAGAGCCAGGCCTAACAAAACTCTACCATCTAGTGAGCAAGATGTATGAGACAGGTGAAATAGCTTCAGACTTCAAGAAGAATATAATAATTCCAATCCCAAAGAAAGTAGATGTTGACAGATGTGAAAATTACTGAACTATCAGTTTAATAAACCACGGCTGTGAAATACTAACAAAAATTCTTTACAGACGAATGGAAAAACTGGTAGACGCCGACCTCGGAGAAGATCAGTTTGGATTCCGTAGAAATGTTGGAACACGTGAGGTAATACTGACCCTACGACTTATCTTAGAGAATAGATTATGGAAAGGCAAGCCTATGTTTCTAGCTTTGTAGACTTAGAGAAAGCTTTTGACAATGTTGATTGGAATACTCTCTTTCATATTCTGAAGGTGGCAGGGGTAAAAAATAGGGAGCGAAAGGCTATTTACAATTTGTACAGAAACCAGATGGCAGTTATAAGAGTCGAGGAGCATGAAAGGGAAGCAGTGGTCGGGAAGGGAGTGAGACAGGGTTGTAGCCTATCTCCAACTTTATTCAGTCTGTATATTGAGCAAGCAGTAAAGGAAACAAAAGAAAAACTCATAGTAGGAGTTAAAATCCATGGAGAAGAAATAAAAACTTTGAGGTTTGCCGATGACATTGTAATTCTGTCAGAGACAGCAAAGGACCTGGAAGAGCAGTTGAACGGAATGGACAGAGTCCTGAAAGGAGGATATAATATGAACATCAACAAAAGCAAAATGAGGATAATGGAATGTAGTTGAATTAAATCGGGTGATGCTGCGAGAATTAGATTAGGAAATCAGACGCTTAAAGTAGTAAATGAGTTTTGCTATTTGGGTAGCAAAATAACTGATGATGGTCGAAGTAGAGAGGATATAAAATGTAGACTGGCAATGGCAAGGGAAGCGTTTCAGAAGAAGAGAAATTTGTTAACATTGAGTATAGATTTAAGTGTAAGGAAATCTTTTCTGAAAGTATTTGTATGGAGTGTAGCCATATATGGAAGTGAAACGTGGATGATAAATAGTTTAGACAAGAAGAGAATAGAAGCTTTTGAAATGTGGTGCTACAGAAGAATGCTGAAGATTAGATGGGTAGATCACATAACTAATGAGGAGGTATTGAACGGAACTGGGGAGATGAGAAATTTGTGGCATAACTTGACTAGAAGAAGGGATCGGTTGGTAGGGCATATTCTGAGGCATCAAGAGATCACCAATTTAGTATTGGAGGGCAGCATGGAGGGTAAAAATCTTAGAGGGAGACCAAGAGATGAATACACTAAACAGATTCAGAAGGATGTAGGTTGCAACACCAACATCACTGACCTCAATTTGCAGTAGGATTTTGGAGCATATACTGTACTTTAACGTTATGAATCACCTAGAAGAAAATGACTTATTGATACATAACCAACATAGATTCAGGAAATATCATTCTCTTTAATCCCATGAGGTAAAATTGCTGTTGACAAGGGATCTCAGATTGATTCCATATTCCTAGATTTCCAGAAGTCTTTTGCACCATTCCTCATAAGCGACTATTAATCAAATTGCATACATATGGAGGATTGTCTCAGTTGTGTGACTGGATTTGTCATTTCCTCTCAGAGAGGTCACAGTTTGTAGTGATAGATGGTAAATCATCGAGTAGAGCAGAAGTGATATCTGGTGTTCTGCAAGGTAGTGTCATTGGTCCTCTGCTGTTCCTGATTACATAAATGATCTAGGTGATAATCTGAGCAGCCCCCTTAGATTGTTTGCAGATGACACTGTAATTTACTGTCTAGTAAAGTTATCAGATGATCACTTCCAATTACAAAATGATCTAGAGAGAATTTCTGTATAGTGCGAAAAGTGGCAATCGGCACTAAACAAAGAAATGTGTAAGGTCATCCACATGGGTACTAAAAGAAATCTGATAGATTTTGGGTATACGATAAACTGCACAAATCTAAGTGCTATCAATTTGACTGAATACCTAATAATTAAAATTATGAGCAACTTAAACTGGTAAGACCACATAGATAATATTGTCGGGAAGACGAAACAAAGACTGCACCTTGTTGGCAGGACACTTAGAATATGCGACAAACCCACTAAAGAGACAGCCTACATTACACTTGTCCAGCTCTGCTGGAATATTGCTGTGCTATATGGGATCCTTACCAGGTGGGAGTGACGGAGGACATCAAGAAAGTGCAAAGAAGGGCAGCTCATTTCGTGTTATAGCGCAATAGGGGTGAGAGTGTCACTGATATGGTACACGAGTTGGGCTGGCAGTCACTGAAACAAAAGTGGTTTTCTTTGCTGCGAGATCTATTTACAAAATTTCAATCACCAACTTTCTCTTCCGAATGTGAAAATATTTTGTTGACACCCACCTACACAGGGTGAAATGATCATCATAATAAAATAAGAGAAATCAGAGCTCGAACAGAAAGATTTAGTTGTTCCTTTTTCCCATGTGCCATTGATGAGTGGAATGGTAGAGAACTAGTACGAAAATGGTTCAATGAACCCTCTGCCAGGCACTTAAGTGTGAATTGCACAGTAACCATGTAGATGTAGATGTAGCTGTAGATGAAGCAAGTGAAACTGTGTGCCTATGCAACCACTGATCCCTTCTCACCCCTACATCTCCGCTGTGGCAAAGAATATATCACTGCCTGCAGAGCACTGCAACTACCTTGCACAATGCACTTGATTTCTCAGTCAGTATAGTATCAACAGAAAGAAAATTAAATATGTTGTCTTCGAAATCATTAACATAATTTTATTATGGTTCTGTGCATCACCAGAATTTTTTAATTGGAAAATGGTCACCTATTCAAAAAGGTTGAAAAACACTGTTCTAGCTCATCAGATGTTTTCTTCCAAAAGCTGTCAAAGTTTTCAGTCTGTTTTCTATGTGCCTGCCATCAACTCAACACTTCTAATATTTGGTGAGTGGTCGCCTTTACTCCCAAATTGTTTACTTGTTAGGCAGTTGCTTCATTAAGTCAGTCCATAGCTAGGTATCAATGAATGCCCCCACTGTATAACATTCCATGTCCACAGTGATAAATTGGGCCATGTAAATACAGCACCTTGTATGGAACAGTCATCATGTGATGAACGGAGTGCTATTGGCACTTGCATGTAAGCTTATTGACCTGTTAAATGAAGTGTTTAAACACTAATCTACAACTGATCATCATTGTGAGTGATAACATGAATAAAAATATATTAATCTGAAAGTCTAATCCAATGATATTGTGTGAAATTCATAAACAAACAGCGTCAAATTAATTTTCAAGCTAAGGTCAAATGTTGATCAAATAAAGGCTAATTACAGGCATCAAATCAAGCCTGTAAGGCTACAAGTTGTGATGTAATTTGTATATTTCTCTTTGTCTATCCCATTTTTGAAGCCTATTGTTATGTGATATTTACAGCATTGTCTGACATGGTAAGGCACGTGAAAAAACTACATTATAGATTAGATAAGATTAGATTGGATTAGATATACTTTTTGTTCCAATTGATCGATAGTGAGTAAATCATCCAGTATGTAGAACATGTCAGAAAAACAACAATACACAATAAATGTTTACAAGGAAAAAAAAAAATGCTAATGTACCTAACCCAGATCCCAAGTGAAACAATTGTCATGGATGTAGAATGAGTGAAAATATTTAAACATTTTTTCATTTAAAAGATATTAAATACTAAATTGAAAAATAATTAAAACACTTGTTTACAGTGATTGCATTTTGCACTGAATTTGTGCAGAAGTCAGACTGTACTAATACACAAAATTATTTGATATTATTAGTAACACACACACACACACACACACACACACACACACACACACATCAGTTGGTTCCACTAAGAAATTCATCAATAGAGTAGAAGGAGTTGGCCACCAATTAATCCCTTAGGCTTATCTTAAACTGAATGTTACTTGTAGTTAAACCTTTTGTGGCTGCTGGAAAGCTATTGGAAAATTAGTGTGCCTGAATAATGGACACCTTTTTGGGCAAAACTAAGTGACTTTTAATCTTTGTGAAGCTTATTCGTATTTCTAATATTGGTTCCATGAATTGAGCTGTTAGTTTGTAAAAGAAATATATTTTTAATAACAAATTTCATTAAGGAATGTATATATTGGAAAGCAATAGGTAATATTACTAGTTCCCTAAACAGGACTCTGCTAGATGCTCTTGAGTTCACACCACAAGTAATTTGTATTACACACTTTTGGACCCTCAATTTATCCAGGACCTCTGTCAATACTCTTATTTGACCACCCACTGTAACTACAGTGTCTTCCATGGTGAAATCTTTGCAAAGTGATCCTAAATCCTCTGTCACCTTCTCCTGTCCAACACTAGGTTTAAAAAAGTTGGTGATCTGGTATTCTGATCCTAGTTCATTCTGCATAAACTAGCCAACACCTCTAGCACAAGAACTACTTAATAACAAAACTTGCTTTCTCTTTACAGTTTTCCTGCATTTTTAATTTTCAATTTACTGCTGAAAGTTTTTTGTGCTCTATTTAAACCTACATCTGCTTGAGGGTCATCAGTTTTAAACTGAAGCAACAGGTCAAACATTCACCACAAAGCTGTCAGATGAAGTCGTAAGCCTGTTCTTTCTGTTGTCTATTTCCACTTTCCACCTCTACTTGTCCGGATCTTTCTTGGCCTTTACTAATTCAGCCTGTTCCACTGCCCTCCTTTCTCTGCTATGTATGCTGAAGAGCTTAGATTACGTCCCCAATTCCCACACCACTACATTTACTCACATGAAAAAAACTACAGCACCTGGACCTAACAGTTCTATGGCAAGTCAGGCACTTTTCATTCATTATAAATATAATACTTTAGTAATACTAAGTCAGTTAAATTATTGATAAACAAGATAACACATTTAGAAAAATTAGGCCCAGACACAACTGTATGTAGACGAACAATTAGTGCAATTTTTCTGAATCAACGTAAAATTTACACTGCTTTCTGGAAATGTGAACTAAATAATGAAGATATGCACTCTACTTAAATTACTGGAAAGCAGAAAGAACAATTAAATGAAATTCTCTAGGTTTACTACATCGGAACATAAACAAGACTATCTTGATGCAATAATTTACCAACAGCTGTATGTATTGAAGAAATTTATTTTATTTTATGAACTTCTGTGTGCTACCAGTTTCGGCATTAAATTGATGCCATCTTCAGGCCCCTGTACAATGAGTAGAAGAAATGTACTATTATAAAAAATATAGAACATACATTAACAATTGACAGGTATCGTGTTAACTATGTAAGTGGCTCAAAGAGATATATTGTATATCATTAAAACTATATGTAACATTAGGACACAAATGCTTCTGCCTATGTCATGCTGTTGTTAATAGTTTTCACTGTTTTACTCAAATAAAGTATGATATATGAACATATGTGTACGCTATTATTCATAAAACCGTAACACAGTTGTAATAGGCCACGCAACACATCAGATGAACTGCGTACATTCGTATGTCCAGAGGAACAGTGGAAGAATTTTTTTAAATAAAAATTAACTAATATAAGTAACAATGAAATAAATTAAAATACAAGAAAATGTGACAACCATGTCAGAATACGTAGTTACTTATATGTGGTCTAGGTCGTATTATGTGTGGTACAACAAACAGCTCCTGCAATATTAACAATAAAAAGCATAAAAGAATTCGTGTTAAAATCCAAATGCATTCGCAAAGTAAACCAATTCAATCGTACTATGAAATCATCAAACACCTGGTCATCGTAGACACTTCATTAGGACCCTTATGTTGGACAACCCCACATTGTGCTAGATTAGATTAGATTAGATTTACTTTCATTCCAATTAATCCGTAGTGAGGAGGTCCTTCAGGATGTAGAACATGTCAGAAAAACAACAATACATGACAAATATTTACAACTCAAACAAACAAGTTTATGTACCATTCCACAGGTCCCAAGTGGCATGGTCGTCATTTTTTAATGAACGCTATATGAAAGAATCATTTCACAAATACTAATGTACTGGAATTAAAATAAAAAAGTTTTTCATTTATTTATAGGGTAATAAATGTGTAATACAACTACTAAATACTTATTTACAATGAACACATTACTGCACTGAACTGGAGCAGAAGTTATATTATATATAAGTCAGTTGGTTCTACTGAGAAATTCATCAATGGAGTAGAAGGAGTTGGCCATCAATAAATCCTTTAGGCTTCTTTTAAACTGAATTTCATTGGTTGTTAAGCTTTTTATGGCTGCTGGCAAGTTATTGAAAATGTGTGTTCCTGAATAATGCACACCTTTTTGTACAAGACTAAGTGACTTTAAAGCCTTGTGAAGATTATTCTTATTTCTGGTATTGATTCCATGAATTGAGCTGTTGATTTCAAAAAGTGATATATCTTTAATGACAAATTTCAGTAAGGAATAAATATATTGGGAAGCAGTAGTTAGTATCCCTAGTTCATTAAACAGGCTTCTGCTGGATGTTCTTGAGTTCACACCACATATAACTCTTACTGCACGTTTTTGTGCCCAGAAAACTTTAGCTTGGCTTGATGAATTACCCCAAAAAATAATCCCATATGACATTATGGAATGAAAGTAAGCATAGTATGCCAGGTTTTTCATTTTTATGTCCCCTATGTCTGACACAATTCACATTGCAAATAGAGATTTGTGCTGACTGGATTAATGCAATGCCAGTAGCTGTCTCATGTACTCATGGTTACAAAGAAGTTTCTCAATGTCTATCTCCCTACATATAAATCCTATACAAATATGCAGGATTATACCAAGTGGAATCGATTGAATAAAAGGAAAGGAAGAAAAAGAGAAATATAGGAGGCCACCTATATCTATGAAGATAAACCTCAAAATGAAATGTATACAATCCCTAAGACTAAGGGTGTGATGTATAACCATGTCAAATCATTCTGAGGTTGCATTAAGGGCAGGTGTTGTAGTGTATGAGATGACTATCTGGATCTTAAGTACATCATCCAGTGTCATCATATTCTGTCTAATTATTTGAGTAAAACAGTGAAAACTATTAACGACAGCATGAAATAGGCAGAAGCATATGTGCCCTAATGTTACATATAATTTTAATGATATACAATATATCTCTTTGAGCCACTTACATAGTTAACATGATACCTGTCAATTGCTAATGTATGTTCTATATTTTTTATACTTTTTTATAATAGTACATTTCTTCTATTCATTGTAAAGGCGACTGAAGATGGCATCAATGTAATGCCGAAACTGGTAGCACACAGAAGTTCATAAAATAAAATAAATTTCTACAATACATACGACTGTTGGTAAATTATTTGCATCAAGAAGTTCATGCCAGCTATCGTCCCACAATCCATAATGGATCAACGAAGATTAAACAAGACTATGACAACAACACTGCTGTATGATTTTTCACATTTTCTGAAATATTACAAAGAAAAGTGAAACCTTTTAACAGTAACATTAAAAACATGCTAATATACATATTTAATCGGTAATATATGTGCTAAAGTAATTATTACAATCTACATGTCTTATCTGTATGAGAATACAAAAACTTGCCCTTCTCGCCTGGCAAAAGGCTGAACCAGTCCTATAAGATATATTGTTCAGAGGTGCGTTGTTTCTTTATTTATTTAATCATTAATCCTTCTGTAGTCCATTTCCATAGTATAGATGTAGCCAAGACATACAGAATTTCACTTGCACTTATACAAATGTCATTACAAAGAATCACCTAATTTAGTCAAAATTTAATTTATCATACCCAACATCAAACCAGTATTTCTCTAACATAAAATGAAGTAAATAAAAATATGAATAACAGTAATTTTATGTCCACAATAAATTCACACACTCACCTTCATATTTTTGTGATTTTGAACTTGCATCATTTAACTTCTGCAGTGTACATGATGCAGCCACTGATCTTTACTGTCTAATGCTATGTCATCCTCACTTTGTATCACCATGTCTATCTAAGGCACCCAGAATGATAAAAAAAAAGAGCAAGCAACAGCAGGATCATTCTTATACATTAAGAAAGTATGTATGTTGTATGTTCATGCTTCCTGGTTCATGGACACATAAACATTTTATGATGTTCATCTTGTTTTGTGGGAGATCCTCTCTACTGTTTAACTTTTAGGCATCCTTTTAAGCTGTACAAAATAAAGACTTCAAACAATGTCTTAATTTGTTTCTAAAAACTGATGTCTTTTCAATGCATCTTATTCTGTGTGATAATTTATTGTACAAAATGTGTCTAACATTTTTGGGTTCTTTTTCAGGTAACTTGAGCCTCTTCCTGTGTAGATAATAATCAGCCCTATTTCTTGTATTGTAGTTATGTACATTACCAGTCAAAAGTTTTTGATCACCCACAAGAAAAACTGTATACTTTATTTCAGTGCACAAACATATCACACAAACTAAATAGACCAACAAAATAAATATTTTCTCTCTCTATCATTAAACAATACAATGTGGTTTAGATTTTAGCCCCTTAAAAGTACCCACCCTTTGTCCTCAGAACAGTTGCACAAACTCTTGTGATTCTTGATATGAGATATTGCTATATTTTTGCAGGTAATTTAGTCCAATCCGACATATCTGTAAATTACTACATATATCTTCAACATTATATGGCCTCAGTTTCCTGATATTCCTCTCAAGTCCATCTCGTAAGAGTTCAGTGTGATTAAGCTAGGTGACTGACATGGCCAAATCATATCCTTCAGTTCATCACAGCTCTCTTTTCTGTTGACATACCCGGTTCATAATGTGGAAGCATGTTTGGGATCACTGTGCTGCTTCTGAACAATTCCATGACCAATAAGTCTCATGTCAGATGGAACTGCATTGTTGATCAATATCCTGTGATACCCTTCCTTCTTTAATTTTTCATTAATCCTCACGAGATCACCAGCTTCATCACCCAGAACTCATCTCAACACCATGACCAACCCTCCACCATGCTTCATCATTGGCTTCACAGACTCACTCTTCGTACGTTCTTCAAAAACTCAATGAATAAAGATTTGATGGTGGCTTCCAAATATTTCAAACTTAGATTCATCCATGAATAACACCGTGGACCATTGCTGCATGCCTCAGTTTTTATGTTGCTGTGCCCATTGCAATCTTTTCACCTTATTTTGTCAGCAGAGTAAAGGTTTGGTGGCCCCTTTAAAACTTATCCACAGTGACAATATTGCATTGTTGAAATGGAGATTGGAGCTGCTCGTATACTATTTACTTCCTACAGAATTTCAGGTGCTGTACATGTCTTCTGACATTTACTCTGTACACATTTAAATTGATCTTCCCTGTATGATATTAATTGAGGTCTTCCAGAGCATGAGACACTTGGAAGAGCACCAGTTGGCTTCAACTACTGAAAAGTATACACCACTGTAGATTGGGCTATGCCAACCTTTGTTGCTACTGTCCTACTAGAATAGCCTTCCTGATGCAGAGCTACAATTACAGTGTGTTTTTCAATTCCAGTCTCCTGCTTCTGCCCCATTACAAGGTAATATGGTATGTACTTGATCAAGTATACAAACACACTGCTAGGTACACATAATGTATTGTAAACTAGTGCAAATTGTTCGATACACAGACAATTGAAGGAATAAGGGTTATTTGAAGGGACCCTCTTAGATAAAGGCATGTCAGTATTGTTCTTGATACTCATCAGCACCAGTCTATGTGAACAACCAGTCAGATACACAAGGGAGGCAGTTAGTCTCTACATGATTATACTTGTTTTGTTATCAGATTTAGGATTTGATAGAATATTCAAAATGAAATCCCTGTTTTAACCACAAATCCATAGTTGTGATAGTTGATCAAACACTTTTGACTGGTTGTGTATATCTTTATTTAACTGTGGAGTACTATTTGCTTTGAAGTGCATTATTGTTGCAAATGAATATAATGAATGGATAGTCATGACATTAAGGTCTCTAAATTTATTTTTGCATGATTGTCTTGGGGTAACATTTGTAATGTATCCAACAGCCTTCTTTTGAAGCTTCGGTAACTTATGAATATGTATGTGTGCTGCACATCACTAGACTGTAATACAGTATGATAACTGAGTGGAGACTCGGCCATAGCACATTGTTAACTGTATACCTGTGTTCACTGCCCTTGTCATTTTTCTCGTTAAGAATAGGGTAGCAATTGCTTTAGAGCATACTTTGCTGATATTGTCCTCTGGTGTCAAGTGTTTATTAACAATGATATGAAAGAATTTGTGATTCCCTACTTTGCCGAGAACTGAATTAACTAGTTCAAGGCAGACATTGTCAGTCTTGGTAGTTTTAGTTGCTTGTAACTGTATGAACGTTGTCTTATTTGCATTTACAAGCAAGTTGTTTTCCCTGATCGGTCATGTAATGCATTTTAATATTTAAAATTTCACATCATGCTGGAACTTGCTTCATATTTTTACAACAGACTGAGGTCAGTGATACAGGCCTATAGTCATGTACATATGTCTGATGACCCTGCTGTATAGTATGAATGATCTGCACATTTTCGTAATAATTTGGAATATTTCATTACTCCAACGGCCTATGATAAACAGCTGCTGAAAGTGAAATAATTTCTTGTGCATATCTGACATGGAATTGTACAGGTGTCCCATTATGTCCACATGCCTTTTTTCTGTTGAATGATTTTAGATGACTTTTCATAGTGTATCCCCTTATTTATCTGTCAGTGGTGTTTGTACAATGACTGAAATAATGGAAGGTAACAGAATTCACTAATGTTACCTTCTCTGTATTATTCTCTGATTTGGTGCCACAATCACTGAAGAGCTGGATTGGTGTGTTTGAACAGTTAATGGCTTTATGTAAGACTATCTCCTCTCTATGGAGTACCCATAGGTTGCTCAAAACATGGAAAGAGGTTACCAGGGCAAATGAGTTGTAATAAATGCTGGCTGCAGTGTAGGTTTATATTGAGAAGCACATACATTTACATGAGCCCTCATAAGTCTGCCATTGTGTCTCACCAGTCAGTGATAGGGAAACCTACTGCATAGTTATGTACTTCCATTTGTACTAATCTGTACTTCAGTATTCTACAGCTAACTTGTGCATTCAGCAAGGCTATGCACCACTCCATTTCTTGCAAGTTATTGTAGAGTTATTTGAAGAAAAATTCGTATACATGAAGATACTGTTGTGATCCCCAGCCCACTTGACCTCAGTCATATCAGGGCATCTGTAATGCCCTGTGCATGTGCCTTGGACCCAATTCCTATTTCCATAGCTGTGGGCAACAGTTAAGTCATCCTGGAGCAGAATGGCTCAATTCACATACAATGTCTTCTAAAAATCCATATGTTGCCAAAATTTAGTTTGCACTCTATAGCCTCGATTCAGTGTTTTCTTTTCTTTTTTTTCTGGATGTTGACGATCCCTTGTCTTACATATATGAATATAAAAACTAGCTTGGTAGCAAAGGCTGTTGTATGCAACACTGGCTTTGTTTCAAATAGTGCAGTTCATGACACAAGTTCATGGCTTGTAGAAAATAAACTAAAGCTAAATCACAATAAGACTCAGTTTTTACAGTTTCTAACACACAATTCAACAAAACCCGATCTTTTAATTTCACAGAATGGGCATATGATTAGTGAAACTGAACAGTTCAAATTTCTAGGTGTTCAGATAGATAGTAAACTGTCGTGGAAATCCCATGTTCAGGATCTTCTTCAGAGTCTTACTGCCATCGCCGGCCGCAGTGGTCTTGCGGTTCTAGGCGCGCAGTCCGGAACCGTGCGACTACTACGGTCGCAAGTTCGAATCCTGCCTCGGGCATGGATGTGTGTGATGTCCTTAGGTTAGTTAGGTTTAAGTAGTTCTAAGTTCTAGGGGACTGATAACCACAGCAGTTGAGTCCCATAGTGCTCAGAGCCATTTGAACCATTTTTTTCTTACTGCCATCATTTTTACTATTGAAACAGTATTTGAAGTAACTGATATTTTGACATGAAAAGTAGTTTACTTTGCTTATTTTTATTCGCTTATGTTGTATGCTATTATATTTTGGGGTAGCTCTTCCCATTCTTGAAGGATATTTTTGGTTCAGAAATGGGCAGTTTGGGCAATAAGTGCTGTAAGTTCATACATATATATTCAAAAATCTTAGCAGTAATCCACACACTTTCAATATGTAATTTTCTCAGTTTCAGAAGGAGAAATGAGTGAGACAACCATATGATTATGTTTTAAGGAAGGTGCTTGATCAGGAAACATTCATTGTTCTCTTAAATTGTTTGCCCCTATATTTTCTATTACATTTAAGAAATTATTATTAATATATCAAGCTGTTATTGCTTCTGTACCAACCACCTACTCAATGAAAGAAGAATAACTGATTTTTCTTCCTTGCACTTTCATGTGATAGGATGGCAACATGTTTGTGATAAGTAAGACTGTTGAAATTGTTTTGTTCACATTTTTCAGACATAATGCAATGCACAGCTGTGTTTTGGCATCTAGTGTAAGTAACTGATATCACACATTTTGGAGAAAGATCATCTAAGATGAGTAGTAACAGTATATGGTGATAAAACATTCTTATTTTAAAAACTGAGGGCTAGATCTCAAATATTAACTGAGTTGAGTGAGTTTGTCTGTACTAATGCTCAAAATCAACTAAATAAATGGAGTTAAAGATGATTGCACAAACACTACTTATTTGGCAGATTCCAGGTAGTCAATTAAAGTTCATTTAGAAGGTAGTGCATATTATCCTAAAGGAAGTTCTGCATATGAAAAATTTCAGTGCACTATTAGGAGTTGTGTTTGTAAACTCCCTATCAAAATGCTCAAGAGAGTACTTTTCAAAACTTTGGTTAGGAAAATTTAAGTCAAATTCCCAGGCAGAAGCAACCAAGAGTAGCATTTAAAAATCTACTTTTGTATCACAGTAGTTCAGATTGTCATACATCATCCATTATAATGGCAAAAGTGCAAAACCTTGGCTTCAAAGTACGTTCTTGCCAACCCCGTGCTTTAGATATCCAATGTATTTTTTCCTGTTTCGAACATAAAAAAGTTACTTGGAAGTAATAAATTTGTGTTAAATGAAGAGGTAATCTGTTGATGTGGGGACTATGTTGAGAGTTGAGGTTTCATGTTACTGACTGTGTAATTTATTACGTTTTTACTAAGTTTATCAACCCACTTTCACAAAATTAGGGGTTCGTGATTGTTAAAAGACTGCTTTTCAAAACTACTACGTGTTTCTTTGTTACTACCGGAAGGCCACGATCCTGTAAAATTACGAGGACACAAAATATCTGTCAGGTACCTACTTTCAGGAGGAGAGCTCCTATTTCCATACAGCCAGTAGACACTTATAAAAAGGAAAAAAAGTGTACCTTGTTTTTGGAACCGTTAGTTCTGTTCTAATCCTACAAGATAATACCACATGATGGCTGACATAACAAACTTTATTAAATCTAGAAATCAATTTATTATAATGGGTACACTAGCCACGGAGTGGCTCACAATAGCAATGTGATAACACACATGTGGAGGTAAATATGCAACTGAGTTAGAGCTGGGTGGACCTGTCTCTAAAAGCTTTCATACAGCTGGTAGAATGTGTGGATGAGAGCCTGTGCACACATTCATGAGTGACACTCCCTGACAGTCGTCAGACTTTTAGCTAAATCTCGTAGCTTCGGTGGAGCACCTTATGACTGCATGCCCCGATCTCGAGTGAGTATCTACATGGGTCAGCTACACCCCTCGCCCATCGAGTGTGTCGCTGATCCCAGAGGTGAATTACGGACAACTGCGATTTGGAGGCCACGCAGACAGGACGAGCTAGCAGCGAGCAACTGCTGAATGCCAAAGACCCGGGGATATGAGGGCAAAAGTGGCCAGCATAAGGAGAGCCGGCCTCTCCCCCCTGCCTCCTGTCAGAGCACGAGATGACAAAACCAGAAACGAGCAGTCTGAGTCGAGATCCAGTCCAGCGGCAGTGCGGAAGGTGGAAGTGACACCACAGCGAGCTGAGGCTGCTCCTCAGACATCGAACCAGTGATGGATACATGCTATGGCTGGACTGTTCCACCACAGCTCTTGCCAGGGTCTGTGAAGGTGTAGGCTCTTTGGGCGAAAGTTTTGCCACTGGTGGAACAGGAGGCCAGAACCCGTGAGGGTAGGTGGTGCCCAGCGACCAGGGTACTGGTAAATGGTGGTGTTGTGGCCAGGACTTGGGAAGGGGTGGGGTTGCTTATTCAGACTCAGAGCTGATTTTGATGGCACTGGACCTCCCAGTCCTCCAGCCATTGGGATGTACATGCGGCAGCCATCCTGGTGCATGATGACTGCTGGTTTCCAATGGTGGTAATGACCAAATCCACATCCCCAGTATAAAACCCAGTATGCCAGAACATGATGGGGGGGGGGGGGGAGGGGGGGAGATCCAGAATGTAGGAGATGGAGCAGTGTCCTCAGCCGGTGAGTGTGCAGGGGCTCCGCTGGGCTACGGGAAGTGATACCAGTAGTCCAGTAGGTTGTTGGAAAAAAAATTAATGCTTCTTTGGTGGGGAAGTCTTGCAGATATTTTTTTCCTCTGGGTCTCCAGGGTCAAACCACGTGCTCAGCTTTCCTGTTAGAGTGTGGGTGAAAGGGGGGGAGAGAATGTGTCGAATGCCTGACTGCAGAAAGAAATCACGAAATTCCCAAGATAGGAACTGGGGCCCATTTTCTGAAACACGGGTAACTGGAAGACCTTCCACAGGAAAAATTTTGGAGTGGAGAGAGCTTGAATAATGACCTCATTAGTGGCTGAGAGCACCGGACCTCACATGGTAATTGTGAAAATGCATCATTGAGAACCTACCAGAACACATTCAGAAATGTACCCACAAAATCAACATGGATGCATTCCCAGGGCTGGGTTGCTGGAGGCTATGGAGAGAACAGTGACCTGGGAACTGCCTGTTGACTAGCACATTGTGGACGTGCGGCAATCATTTCTTCCAGCTTTTGGTCAACACCAGGCCAGTAAACATATCTGCAAGCCAATGTTTTGGTGTAGGAAGCACTCCAATGCCACTCCTGTAAGAGCTGTAAAACGTCTCGCCAAAAACTGCCGAGAGTGGCCACTCGGGGAGCTGTGTCGTCTGTGGAGATAAGGAGGACCCCCTCTGAGACTGCAAGACAACGGCACAAAACGAAGTAGTTGCAAAGTGGATCAGATGAGTGGCCTGGAGGATAAGAAGGCCAACACTGTCGGATGAGGCAGAGTACCTCACTGTGGATAGGGTCAGTCACTGTTGTCTCGGTGACTCGGGCTCTAGTGATCAGAAAACTGTCTACTGCTTGGCAGGAGGAGACTTATGAATTGAAACACTTGAGGTCCTCCTGATCAAATTCAGGGTCCGGGCCTACGGGCAGTGGGGATAAGGCGTGCACATTGACATGTCATGCTGAGGTGGGAAAATGAATGTCATAGTTGTATTTGGAGAGGAACAAAACCCACTGCTGCAACATATGGCCTGCCTCTTCAGGGACCCAGGTGGACAGACTAAATAATGAAATTAAGGGCTTGTGGTTCACAATTAGTTGAAATTTTGTGACCACATACACAATGGCCAGAGCCTCTTTCTCAACCTGAGAGTATTCAACCAGTGCTGGGCTGAGAGTTTTGGCTGTCTGCATTCCAATTGGCAAGGACTGTGCTCATGCTGTGATGTGCCCGTGGCCAAAATCAATGGTTTGTTGAGATCAAAGATAGATAGACACAGTGCTACTGGAAGCACTCCTTCAGCACAGTGGAGGCCTGGTCGCATGCTGGAGACCAGACAGGGGGAGCATCTTTGTGGAGAAAGAGATGCAGTATCTGCATGATGGTGGATGCCCCAGTAATGAACCAGTGATAATAGGCAATTTTACTTTAAAAAGCCTGCAGTTCACGCAATCACGAGGTATGTGGTAGGTCCGTATTGGCCCTGAAAAGACTTTTCATGGGTCAGACACCCTGCCTTGAGCTGAGGAGGCCCAGATAGTCAAGAGATAGTTGAAAAACATGGACTTATGCTGATTGCATTGGAGACCCACAGTCCAGAGGTTTTGAAATAGGGCCCAAAAGTTGTGCAGGTGGTCTCTCATAGTATATCCTGTAATGATGATGTCATCCTGGCAGTTAAAGCAGTGTGAAGTCCGCCCCCAGTAGCTGAGGGGTCAGCGCAACAGACTGTCAATCTTAAGGGCCCAGGTTCGATTCCCGGCTGGGTCGGAGATTTTCTCCACTCAGGGACTGGGTGTTGTATTGTGCTAATCATCATCATTTCATCCCCATTGACACGCAGGTCGCCGAAGTGGTGTCAACTCAAAATACCTGCACCCGGCGAATGGCCTACCCGACGGGAGGCCCTGGCCTCACGACATTATTGTTACTAAAGCAGTGTGAAATATTGGACATGACCTGTTCAACAGTGTTGAAAAATTGCAGAAGTGCTTGCCACCCCACACATCAACTGTTGGTATTGATGAAGGTCGAATGGCATGTTAATGACAATGATTGCTTGTACTCATCATCCAGGGGTAACTAGTGATATGCTTTGGAAAGAGCAAATTTTGAGAAGAATTGACCTTGTCAGGATATGGCAATTCCTAAGTGTTGACCACATACTGTGAATTCATGGTAACCTTAAAATCACCCCCAGAGATGCATTTTCCCAGAGGATTTCTTAAAAATGGAAAGTGGTGTGACCCATTTACTAGAGTAAATGTGAACCACAACGCTGAGACAGGTGAGCTGGTCCAGCTTCGCTTTTACTTTGGAGTGGAGGGCTAGGGAAATCTGCCAAAAATGAAAAAATCTGGGAAGCGCCAACTTCTTTGAAGTTATGTGGGCTTGAAAGTCTGTGGCACACCCTAGGACTTCCTCAAAGGTATCCTGAAATTCTGAGCACAGAGATTCCAAAGACTGACAGGGCACCTTGGCAGATTCCAACTGTATGGAGTCTGTGACCAAAAAGCTAAAGACATGAAAGGTTTACTGAACTAGTGTCATAGATGACAATAAACGTAATAGGTTGAGTCACTGATTGATAGGTGACATCCCTCATGTATTGGCTACACAAGGGGATGTGCTGTTTACTGTAACCATGAGATGCCTGTTACTGTTGACAATTGCAAAGAGCCGAAGTGCAGCTGTAACAGGAGAACCAAAATGTCAAGAAAAAGCTTGTTGGAATCTTGATTAGGAACTGGACTTGATGACAACACTTCCTGAATATCCATATCCATGGCCTCTGATGCTGTTTTCTGTGCAGCTGAGTGGCAGACTACTGTAATGTGACCTTTTTTCTGACACAGCAGATGGCCTAACAATGTGGACACTCTGATCTGCCATCTTTGGAGTAACATGACACACAGGACAGCAACAGGAAGTGGTGGCTGGAACACTACAGTACTTCACAGGAGCTGCCGGACTGGATGGATTGTACCACCACAATGTCATTCTTTCCAGATGCAGTTGGACACAGCTGGGCCAACTTTCAGTGTCACAACATCGCACCAGGCTTCCAGATGCTGACCAGCAGCTTGTGAGACTTCATATGACTGAGCAGTTGACAAAACCTCTTCGAAGGAAGGGTTCTCCAGCTGCAGGACCCATTGTTGGGATTCCTTATCTGGGATGGAGCAGATGATTATAGTGTGAACTATGACATCTGCATATGACTCTTTGGATTTAGTTGTGACAAAATAACACTTGTGATTAATGCCCCGGAGGATCATGACTCAGGCACAATAAGACTGATGGGGCTGCTTCTTTCACTGGTAAAATTCAACCCTAGTGGCCATGACATCTGTGAGGCACTGATAATAGAAAGACAACAATGAACATAAGGTGTCAAACAACAATGAGGAAGGTTCCTACAGTGCGTCCAATTGCTGCAACACCTGACAAAAGGTAGGGGTAAATCCATGTCAAAAATAGTCCATTACATGTCTCTGCACCTGTAATGTGGAAGGCATGAAAATGCTGCCATGGGTAGTATTTGTACACCTCCCAATCTTCTGCTGCCCTATTCAACAGCATGAACTGAGGAGGAAATGGAACTGGAGATGAATTTTTGGATAGCAATGCTGGCAAAGCCTGTTGCATGGCTGCTATGAGGTCCTTCTGTTGCTGCACCAATGTTTGAGTCAGAGAATCCACGCTATAACAAAATGCAAATAGTAACTGTACAATGAAAAACATGTGAAGATATGACCCTACTCATTGCCAATGTGTCCCATAAGAGAATACCACACAATGACTGACACACTAAACTTTATTAAGTCTAAAAAACAACTTATTAGAAGGAGTGTCTCACAGTAACAGTCTGATGACACATATGCAGGGTAAACATGTAAGTAAGTTAGAGCTGGCTGAGCCCATCTCTAAAAGCTGTTATCCAGATGGTGGAGTGTACAGACAAGAGGCTGCATGTGCATCCATGAGTGGCAACCTCCGATTGTTGTCAAACTTGTAGCTGCATATGCTGACTTCTGTGGCACACCTTACAACTGCATGACAGGATATCAGGTGTGGATCTATCTGGTTCACTACAAGTTCTCCTTTAAGGATAAAAAACATACAGGTTGGGAGAGATTAGACAGAAGGGACAGGTCACTCACACCCCAGACTGAAAGGAGTCCATTTCTTGTTGTCCATGCAACATGTGAATCCCTATCATCCTTGATGCTGAGTGAACTGTCCCTCCTTTCTAGCCTTCACCAACCTTTCTTTCCTGAGGGAGAAACTAACCATGATCATAATTTGCCACCACTGCCCCCCCCCCCACACACACACTTTTAAAAGTTAAAAGTGTCTATTAACTGTACTTGAAACTTCATCTCCTGGAAGTAAGATTTTTTTTTTTTTTTTTTTTTTTTTTTTTTTTTTTTTTTTTTTTTTTTTTTTAGATTCAGCTTATGTATTAAGTGGTAACATTATATTGATATGCATCTTTAAATGTGCTTTTTTTCTTTCAGATTACCTGTGACCACTTTACCATGGTGTCTTACAGAGTATCTGCAAAGCGTGCAGTTTTGTGCAATATGCTCTGGTGGATATTTTGAGCACTCTATTGCATGCCGTTATATACCCAGTTTCAGAGTCTACATTGAGGTTTTGCCAGGAAATGGACACTTACATGGTCCAGGGTTCATTATAAACTTTTGTTCAAGAAGCTGCATGCAGCCAGAGTTAAAGTTTTGTGAGGTTCTCAAGCATTTGACAGACGAACAGTATGACAATTGGATTAAAGAAATGTTTTGATCTGTATGCAGTCTAAATATGCTGACAGAGTTAAAGTTTTGTGAGGCTACTCTCTTTCTAGCATATCACTGACATAAGCTGGTCTATGCACTGTTATGAGCACTTGCCATATTTTATTTTTGTTATTTTAGAGGTAGTTTTCTAGTACCCATAAATTAAGAAAGAAAATTGTGTTCTTCACTATATAAGTTACAATTAGGAAACTAACAAATATATTACAGTGTAAAAGTATTATTAAATTACAGAAATAAAGATTATTATTCTAATATATGAGCTTCCCAGTCTCATTCATCGTCACTAAGAAAAATGTTAGCTGTTTAAAAACAAGACCCCCAAGTAAATCATTCCTTTCCTGTGTTCCTATTTTCCACCTATTCTCCTTTCTACTATTCATGTCATCCTGTCTTTCCAGTTTTCTGGCATAATTTTTCCATTTATCTGTAATTTACATTTAATCAAATTTCCTTAGTGCCTAATAGATGTCTATGCACCATTACCCTAATGAGGTATTTAACAGATTCTACTTTGATAGTGAACCAGCCACTCGTGTTGGTACGTTATTAAAATGTATTGATTTTTATTTTCTTGATGCTGCAAGCGCATCATAGTAGTGATGCTGGAGATAATACCTATGACCAACAGGACTCTTAATAGTCTCAAAAGAGGACGCAATAGAATATGTGAGCTTGGTATTCACAGTGTATATACAAACAAGAACCCAATAAATCCTCAACACACAGGGAAAAAATTGTTTAATAATGTAATAATTGTTGATATCATTTTGGAACACAGCAGTCATACTTAATATTTTATTAAAAAGTAGTCCAAATCACAATAAAATTTAATTTTTAATTCTGGTTACTGGTTTCCATCTATGTGACCATCCTCAGTCCAAGTCTCCAGATGATGTAAGGAGGCAGAGCAAGGAGCTGCTGTTAGTACTGACAATTCTGGACCAGCTCCAGGTGCCATGGGCAGACAGTGCACAGAGTCAGTATGTAGTACTGGCATACCTGCCAAGAAGTGCCCAGTTCTGGAGCAGTTCACGGCATGTAAAAGTCTGCACTATGCAGCGGGTCTATACACTGGTTTCTCATGTCATCTGGAGTAATGATCTGAAGATGGTCTTATAGACTGATAACCAGAATTAAAAATAAAAATTTATTTTGACCTGGACAGCTTTTTATTTTTAAAAAATCAAGTGAACCAATTTACGTTTAGTTAGTTACACATGTTCCACAGATCACAATAATGTGTCAACTGAAAAAACATAGACTTAACTTCATTTCTCTGGCCTCTTTTGGGGTATATGGCATCCAGGAGAACTCATCATCCACATCTGTCTTTGCTCATTTCCCTCAATTCCAACCTGAACTTGCCAACCATCCTTGCTTCCCCTTCCACCATCCTCTTCCATGTAGCTCTGGGCCTCTTTCTCTTCCTTAGTCCCTGAGGGTTCCATTCAAATGCATCCTTCTTATTTGCTCTGTCTGGCTTTCTCAGTGTGTGCCCCATCCATCTTTGCCCTTTTCTTTTTAATTACAAAAACCACAGTACATATATTTTAAAAAATAAAGTTGAAAAATATTTATGTACCTACATGCTCTCCATTGACAGGCCTTTTCTCTATACTCAACTATTTATTTCTACCCCAGAATTGCTCTACAGTATAGAAATAGTTGTCAAGGAGAAATATCTTTACTCTACATTTGGAAACACTGCTATTGTCTGTCACACATTTATTTTCATGTGTAGATTTTCAAAGAGTTTTAAAAGTTAGATTCATTAAAGGGTGTCTCAGATCATTTTTCCTTCGAATGTTATGGCAGCTAATATCACTGCTACCCTCAAACGCAGATGAATTGTTTATAACAAATGTCAAAAGTGTATAAATGTAATGTGGGGCTGTGGTTAATATTCCCAGTTGCATAAAGAGACGTCTGCAGGAAGATGGTCAAGTGTGAATTCTATACATAATTCTAATTACTTATTTTGTACAATGAGTGCTTTTTACATAAGTGAGGAGTTACTTTAATTTATCCTGCAAGACATCAGTGAATTAAAATATTCAAAATATATTAACTTAACCAAGTTTTATATCTCCAAAGTTAGCTATTATTCTAATGTCAAAAGTAGCCACATTTAACATTTTAACAGGTCAGTTACATGGATTTTACAGTTTAAGTTTTCATCACCATACATTCCTAAGGACTTAGAAGTTTCTAGCATGTTTATTACTTCTTGTTGATGTAGTATGTTAATAGGAGATGCAATATTTTTTATAGTAGAAAACTGGATGAGCTACTTTTTTTTAAAACTTTAAAGCTAGCCCTTTTATGCAAAATCAGTCAGTAACTTTCACAAAAAAGTATTTGCTTCATCTCTAGTAAGGCTCATTTGCTCTCTCTCTCTCTGCCATGCATTTCACAGTGGTTCTCAGACTACAGATGTGGGCATAGTTTCACGTCAGTGCTTGTATCATCTGCAACCAGGACTGATTTGCACCCCTTTGTAGGTATAGTCTGGATTGGAAAGAGGTGCAGGCTTTTAATTAATATATAGTACTGAGGTTTAGAAAAATAAACTGTATCTGTTTATTAGCACTTGGGGCGGGGGGGATTATATAATTATATGGCAAGGATTGCCTGGGGGTGACAGAAGATAACTGTAATAGCCCCAAAGCCATCTTAAAAGAGAATGGCAAATACAAAGGTGATTTTCAGCCACAGCTCCAAGAGTCCTCAGTCTTACAAGTCTGGGGAACCAGCAACATGTTTGGTAAGGTGGCTTTACTGAAGGTGATTCAACATATTCTTGCAGGAAGTGGTCAATTATAGTTGGTACAGCTGGAGGGTGATGGACAAAAAAAGCAGCCTCTTTGTAAAATTTAAATAATGAAAATTACTTATGGTCTGGGGCCACCTTGTACATCTCCACTCCTCTCCCTGAAAGAGTTCACCATGCATCAATTTCACAGTCTCAATGGGGCCATAATTCTAGGCAATAACAATATTTCATTTTTATTGACAGTACAATACTTATATTGCATTTAAAAATTAAAGTCTTGGAGTGTGATTATAATTGTTATGACAATGTGCAATGACTACAGCTGTTGACACAGTACTGTGACAGTGGTGGCACTACAAATATAGTCAAAGCTGGTTTCAGAGGCAGCTTTGAGGAGTACAAGCAACTGAAACACTCGAATGACAAGGATTAGGATATAACTAAAAAATAATCAACACATGTTTACAGGTCAGTTTTTCTTTTAATATTCTCTAATAATAATGGAAACGAATGATTGACTTCTATCATTATTAGAGGAGATAACAGACGCAATGAAATTTGTGATAGAGCAGGGGCCACATGGCATTGAGAGGCCTCCTCATCAGACTGCAGACAGTTACCTTTTTTTTAAAAAAAAAAAAGAATGATGATGGGCATACTGTGTGCAACATCCTTACATGGGGCCTGGGTAACCATTAGGGTGGCACAAATTGGCTGCTGACCTCATGACAGGACAGGTCAAAGTCGCAGAACAGAATTTTGAAACACAACAGTTTGCTTTAACTTAATCATGGGGATGCAAGCATTGCAAGTAAAATTCATTTTGTGTTTGTTAGCCACACGAGTTACATCCTCTGACTAACAGTTTAATTACTTAACTGACCAAAGAAAAATTGCACAACTGAAAAGTATATTAATGTGTGTAAGGCATCATGTCAACTGCCTGATTAAATCTTTCTGAGCATCAACCAGAGTGATGTTTGAAATTAAATAGATTTAACCCAGAAGTATAAATTTACAAATACAAAACATGATAATCAAAATATCTATGGGTGTGCTGCCGGTCTATAGTGTCCAACAGGCACAATATTTCGGCAAGCATACATGCCGCCATCATCAGGTGAACTGACGGCCTGAGCTCCTGTGAACGTGCCGGCATGGAGATCCGTACGCTATGGCTGCTCAGAGGGAACTGGGTTAGGTCGCGGCGGCGGCCGATTTAAATACCCTCCGCCCGCGGCGCGCTCCCTCCGCCGTCCGCGCCACGGTCGCGCGGTGGAACAGATTGCGACAGCGTCTGAGATGACGTCGG
Organism: Schistocerca piceifrons; assembly: GCF_021461385.2. NCBI lineage: Eukaryota > Metazoa > Arthropoda > Insecta > Orthoptera > Acrididae > Schistocerca > Schistocerca piceifrons. The sequence goes on from NC_060149.1 coordinate 8,954,829, forward strand.
TGTGATGGCTCTGTCCGCTGTGGTCGTCACACTATAGACCGGCAGCACACCCGTGGATATTTTGATTATCAAATACGCCGGGAGAAACTCAAGAATCACACAAAACATGATGCTTCTCATTGAATTGATGCTTCTTATACACAAATTGTTGTGGCGTAACAAGCTTGTTACGCCACACTGGGAAGGGAGCCGAAAGAAAGGCACGCCTACACACACGCCGACTGGCGTCAAGTCTGGAACAGGATAACTATTGAATGGTAGCAAGAAAAGTATGTAGCTGCTGTATACTTAACTTTTAATCTGGGTTGGTTTACACGTTCTTCTAGAGACATTTATACGATAACTCTCAAAGTAGGTAAGGCTAATGGCGCCTTGCTAGGTCGTAGCCATGGACTTAGCAGAAGGCTATTCTAACTGTCTCTCGGCTAATGAGAGGAGGGCTTCGTCCATCTTGTCGCTAGCAATGTCGTCCGTACAACTGGGGCGAGTGCTCTATCGTATCTCGAGACCTGCCTTGTGGTGGCGCTAGGTCTGCAATCACACAGTGGCGACACACGGGTCCGACATGTACTAAATGGACCGTGGCCGATTTAAGCTACCACCTAGCAAGTGTGGTGTCTGGCGGTGACGCCACATTCCTCCCCCGCAAATCGGCGAACGGTCGTGTTATAAGGCTTCCGCCCGCCGTGGGGAGGACCCCATGTTGACGTATGCGAAGAGGTGGGGAGCCTAACAACAGGCGAGGCTGTGCCACCCGCACCCGGCCATTCGGTCCGAGGGGAGCTAGGAAACACCTGAAAACCTACTCCAGGGTGCACGTCAACATGCGGTGTATGCGCCTGTAAAGAGACAGGAGGGGCCGAAGGGTCGACCTCCATTGCGTCGGGGTACCCGACGCGCGATGACGTCATGTGGTCCGGAGCGGGCAAGAGTTCCTTGGCGGAGGACAGCTGGTCACAGGAAGCGATCGGCGGCGCGTGACCCAGGGAGGCGCTTGGCGGCTGCAGCGAAGCGTCGAATGCGGGCGGCGCCGGCGGGAGAACAGGCGGCGGCGACGGCGGCGGCTGCTGCGGCGGCGCGTCGCCATGGGGCAAAATGGAAGTCATCGTCGGTAACACCTGGGGAGGAGGCGAGCCAGTAGATGGGTCCCCAGGGCGCTGACCGGACGGCACCGTCGCTGAAAGCAGACGGGGAGCGGCAGAACCCGTGCGACGACAGAGGCGCAGCTGATTGAGATGCCGACGCACCTCACCAGAGGCCCCCAAAACCAAATACATCGCGCGGCCGAGGCAGCGAAGAATGCGCCCTGCGAGCCAACGCCGTGAATCTCGATAGTGGCGATAAAATACAACGTCGCCTGGAGCATAAGCAGGAGTCTGCCGCTGCACAGGAACCTGATGCGGCGGATGCAGCAAAGACATCAAGGTTCGATGAGGACGACCATGGAGCAACTCAGCCGGCGAGCGACCATCTCAGGGCTGAGAGCGATACGAAGACAAAAAGATCAACAACGCGTCCTCCCGAGAATGCGACTCTTTCAACTTCAACATCTGTGACTTGAGAGTCCGGACCAATCGTTCAGCGGCACCGTTTGACTGAGGCGAAAACGGCGCGGATGTCAGATGTTGAATACCATTGGCCTGGCAGAATGACTGAAATTCTGCGGACATGAATTGTGGGCCATTGTCGGAAACATTAGTCTGCGGAAGACCTTCAATGCAAAAGATAGCAGACAACGCTTGGATGGTGGCGGAGGACGTCGTGGAAGACATCCGGACAACAAAAGGAAAATTACTGAAGGCATCTACCAGAACCAACCATCGAGCATTCCAGAACGGACCAGCAAAATCAATGCGCAAGCGTTGCCAAGGGGAAGTGGCTTTTGGCCATGCAAAGACTTTCCGCGGCGGCGCGGATTGTTGTTCGGCACACGTCATGCAAGAAGAACACATATTCGTAATCGCAGCATCGATTCCGAACCAAGTACAGTGCTGACGAGCAAGTTGTTTCGTTCGCACTATACCCCAATGTCCTTGGTGAAGAAGCCGTAAAACAGAGGACTGTAACGAACGTGGGACCACGACTCTGGACTGATCATTATCAGAACGCAACAACAAAACACCACGTCGAACAAAAAGTCTCTCCTTGTGAGCAAAATATCGGCGAACCAACGGATCCTCGATCCGAGACTTTGACAAAGGCCATTGCGTAGCAACAAAACGCAAAACGGTAGCAAGGCCCGGGTCAGCAGCTGTGGCTGTAGCTACACGACGAAAATCAATCGGAAACGATTCGACCACTTCATCTGTTTCCGAATCAATGAACATGCAAGCAAGTTCGGAAGAATCGAATGCTTTATCCTCAGCAACAGGCAAACGGGACAACGCATCGGCGTTTCCGTGCTTAGCAGTGGACCGATACAAGATATCGTAGCAGTACTGCGAGAGGAAAATAGACCAGCGAATGAATTTCTGGGCTGTACGCGGAGGTACAGGCTTGTTCGGATGAAAAAGCGATGTCAAAGGTTTGTGGTCTGTGATGAAGGTAAAGTGACGACCATACAAGAAATCATGGAACTTAGTAACGCCAAACACGAGAGCCAAAGCTTCTTTCTCTATCTGGGAATAATTTCTTTGCGCAGACGAGAGCAATTTGGACGCAAAGGCAATAGGGCGATCATGCGAGCCAACTTTGTGCGCCAGCACAGCACCGATCCCGAAATCCGATGCATCTACCATCAACAAAAGGGGTTTCTGGGGATCGAAAGGCGTGAGGCAAGTATTAGAAAGCTACGCCGATTTCAACTGGCGAAAGTCGCGTTCGCATTCCGTCGTCCAGACGAACGGAACACCTGTACGGAGGAAGCGATGAAGCGGAGCTGAAATGGAAGAGGCATTGCGCACATTCACTCACACCTTGTGATGCTAAATCGTGTAATGTTCTTGCGACCGCAACACGCAATGCGTGAGGAACATTGCGCGCTCGGAAAAATGTCAGTTGCGCGTTTACTTTCAGTTCCAAACGTGCTGCATAGTTTGTAGCGCAACCCAGGCCCGGTGCAAAAATGTCTGCAAATTCTTCACACAGACGAGAAACACTGTCTGAAGGCACAGTCGGATTCACTGATAGGACCTGATTTACAATAGACATGTTAAACAACTGAAATAAATCTAAACCAAACAAGTTCACTGCAGAAGAAGAACGAAGAACGTAAAATGACACAAGTTTTGTTTGTCCCTTGTATGTTGCAAGAAGAGTGCACTGTCCTAACACAGGTATTTTCTGTCCTGAATATGTTTTTAACTGAACATTTGCGACACGCAACGGAGGTGCGCCCAGTTGCTTGTACGTGTCGTGATTGAGCAATGAAACTGCAGCTCCGGTATCGAGCTGGAATGGTATGAACTTGCCAGTAAAGTCCAAATCTACAAAAAGTTTATTGTCCTGCTGACGACAAGAGCGACTGTTTTGGGCAATTTGAACAGACACTTGTACAGAATCACTTGCTAATTGACGTGATTTCCGGCGACGTCGACGCACACTGTTTGTGGGACGAACACAGTCACTGTTAGAGAAAGTGGCACTGGACGGGGTGGAAGTAACGACATGAATGTCCATGGGCGAAGGTCCACGAGCCTGAGTGTCCTTGGTTCGATTCCGGCGCGAAGCAAAGGGCCTGGAATGGTTGTGATTGTCTGATCTGAGCTTTTTCTGGCAAACACTTTGAACATGTCCTTTCCTATTGCAGAAAAAGCAAATAGCTTGGCGTGACGGGCAATGTTCACGCGAATGTCTAGTAGCACACCACGGGCATGATTTCACTGCATTTGTGTGCTGGCACGACACACCTGGTTTAAAGCGTGGCGGCAGCTGTGCGGACGTGCGCGAGGGCAGTTTACCGGGTCACGCAGCGCGTCCAGCGGGCCGGTTAATGTGACACACAGCTGGCGAAGTTTCAAAAGATTCCTGAGCACAGTCAAGTGTGTCTTGTCTATCCAATATCTCTATCACTTGTTGAAGGGAGGGATTAACTAGTTTCAAAATTTGCTCCCGTATGCGAACATCAGAAACGTTCTGTGCAATTGCATCACGTACCATTGTATCTGAATAAGAAAGGCCACAGTCACAGTCAAAGGCACAGTCCCTAGTAAGTCCTTGCAATGTTGCTACCCACTCCCTATTATTTTGACCGGCCGTACGTTTCGTACGAAAGAAAGTATACCTTTTTGCAACCACATTAACTGTTTCCTTAAAATAGGCATCTAAAGCAGACAAAATTTCTTCATAGGACAGAGTTGCTACGTCGCGTCGGGGAAACAATTTCACTATCACACGGTAGGTGGACACACCAACATAAGAAAGCAAAAACGGCTGCCGCTCATTACCTTGAATTCTGTAGGCGGCTAGATGAAATGCGAACTGTCGGGACCATTCAGTCCACGACTCGTGCGCCGGGTCGTAGTGCCTAAAAGGCGGTGCAACTGCGAGTTGTGGCTGCGGTAGCGGTGAAGCGGCGGCTGCCGCATCGGTTTGCAGCGCACGTTGACCCTGGACGAGCTGTCCAAGGGCATCCAATAACGCCTGCGTCTGCTGATTCTGCAAGCAACAAAATTCGGACAGTACATCTGGCGAAGCCATGACACAAGTAAATGTAAGCAATTAGAAAGAACAAGACCCTTTCCGTTGTCTTGTCGCCAATCTGTTGTGGCGTAACAAGCTAGTTACGCCACATTGCGAAGTGAGCCGAAAGAAAGGCACGCGTACACACACGCCGACTGGCGTCAAGTCTGGAACAGGATAACTATTGAATGGTAGCAAGAAAAGTACGTAGCTGCTTTATACTTAACTTTTAATCTGGGTTGGTTTACACGTTCTTCTAGAGACATTTATACGATAACTCTCAAAGTAGGTAAGGCTAATGGCGCCTTGCTAGGCCGTAGCCATGGACTTAGCAGAAGGCTATTCTAACTGTCTCTCGGCTAATGAGAGGAAGGCTTCGTCCGTCTTGTCGCTAGCAATGTCGTCCGTACAACTGGGGCGAGTGCTCTATCGTATCTCGAGACCTGCCTTGTGGTGGCGCTAGGTCTGCGATCACACAGTGGCGACACGCGGGTCCGACATGTACTAAATGGACCGCGGCCGATTTAAGCTACCACCTAGCAAGTGTGGTGTCTGGCGGTGACACCACACAAATAATAAATAACTTACAACAAACACCAGAAGGATTATTCTTTCAACCTAATTTTACATGATCACAAAAGCTAAATAATTAAGTTCAGTTAAACTGAACAGAAAGATCATAAAAATAACCAGTGACAATAAAAAATATCAAATGAACAAATTAGCACATAATAAAAGACTACTGTCTGAATTCACAGAACTAAGCAGTATGTAAAAGAAATACAAAGTAGTAGTTCCAGTTCAGGAAACAACTCTAAGCCAGATTATAAAATTACACTTCATGACATTAGAAAAATAAAAGTCATAAATATCTTTTGCAATGGAACTTAGCCAAGGGATGTGGTCAGCTGGAGAGGCTGTATTTGTTTCACTACATAAATTGCATATGAAACATCATTATATAATCACACTCACTATCAGAGTAGCCAGCAGGGTTAGAATCACTGTGGGAACAGTTATTTCTTGTAAAATATGGTAGAATGCCATCATATGGGCAGCAGCTCAATCTAGTGAAATTTGTTGGTGCTACTGTGCTATCAACTAATCCAAGGACTTGAAAAATTCAGTGTTTTTGGTATCTGGGAGAGCTGATAAGGCAGGATGTGTCCCGAGAGAGAAGTTAAATTCTGGTATGAATAGCAGGAATGATTTGATGAGGCATTTAAAGTTTCTTTCAGCTGAGTGGACAACCAGAATTCAGCTTGCAGGATACAGCAATGAATGCTTTGAATAGAAGTCTGTTACTCAGAGTGTATGTGGAGCGAAATTCTGATGGGAACACAGGTGAAACCAGAAAGGGGTGTGGGATGATGTATAACTATCTGATTCTAATGCCACAGAAAAAAGATTGCATCAGTTTGACTACCAGCTGAGGACCAGTTTAATTTGCTATGTATGAGACAAACAGTATTTGGTATGTTCTAAGGAGAAACAGAGTCCACAAAAGATTCTGAATTGCACCAGCAGTGTCTACTCAGATGCCGGGCACGTGAAGCTGGGTTGAGTTGCACTTATTCAGTGGCAGTTGAACAGTAGGTGATTTGGTTCAGCAGAGAGTGAGATCCTATTTCTGCAGATTCCTTCAAAACAATGTGGTGGCATTCTCCATGATGATGGCATGTGATCTGTGCTTTTGTAAAATAAGTTTTCATGTTCTGTAAACTTTGAACATAACATCATTATACCATGCAACAGTGAAAACTATGTAGCAACAATGTCTCAACATAGCAAAATAATGCAAACTAGATGACAAAACCATTCACTAGTAGAGGCATATAATGAAATATAGAGGAATAAGTAAGAGAGTGAAATCAGGCTGAATAGGGCATACCAGTTAACAGAGAGAATGGAACATACAAAAGTAAAAGTAGTGGTGCATCAGTAGCACAGGTACCTGCTAGTCATGTGGAGCTCAGATGCGACCACATTAGAATGTGAGAGTGGCACACAGTGGGCAAAAGGTGCCAGCTTTGTGTCTGGCATTGATTTACGAAGTCCAGATGTTCGTAACAGACTGGCTGTTGTCCATAGCAACAGTCCAATGAAGGAGAAGTTTTGTAGAGGCAGAAGTGCTGTCAAACTAAAATGTTTTATGTGTAAAATACCTATAACGCATAAAGGCAACTTTACAAGAATGGCAGAAATGCAACAATTAAGAAAAATATTCTAGTTATGAGGGCCTGACTGAGGCAAAATCACAACAGAATCTTGAAAATGTCAAAACAATAGACTGGCATAGATAATAATAACTCTACCTCCCACCTATGACTTGCAATAAAATTTGTTCTCAATCCCTAGACCATGAGTTAAAAAACTTTTCCTATTTTGAGAGTCTTGGTACTTGGACAGAACACCTCATTTATTTTTAAGGTTAATATAATTCTGAAACAATGGGAAAGACTCATTTTACTCAGTCATTAGTCCAATTCTAAATTACAACTAATAACACAAAATTCAGAATAACATTTTTAAAAAATAAAAAAAAATGGTGAAAAAAATGCCATATTATTAAGCACTTAATCACTTCTTGTGGAACACCAGTGCTCCATGAAATACGATTTGGGAAACCCTGCCCCAGAAATTAAATTGTATGGAGGCATGGTATGTAAATTATAGTGCTCAGAACACATTGGCTGCTGTGTAATAGTTGTAGTGCACACTGCTTTTGCACCAAATGATTCTTTCTGAGTTTCAATGGATCTGCTACAGGAGACTGTAGGTCTCGATCTTTACATCTGGTTAAATAATGAAAATGGACTACAGTCTTCCCATCTGGGAGCTGTAATTTGGCATTGGTAGGTGACATGAAACGCAATATTTGAAATTATCCCTCCCAGGGCCACGTAAATTTCTTAGTTATGTCTGCTGTTATGCCAGCTTGTCGTGACATTATATAATCTCTGACTTGGTATAGTGGTAACCCAGCATTCTTTCAACTATGGAGCTGTAGCCTCTACATCTACATCTACATCCATACTCCGCAAGCCACCTGACGGTGTGTGGCGGTGGGTACCTTGAGTACCTCTATTGGTTCTCCCTTCTATTCCAGTCTCGTATTGTTCGTGGAAAGGAGGATAGTCGGTATGCATCTGTGTGGGCTCTAAACTCTCTGATTTTATCCTCATGGTCTCTTCGTGAGATATACATAGGAGGGAGCAATATACTGCTTGACTCCTCGGTGAAGGTATGTTCTCGAAACTTCAACAAAAGCCCGTACCGAGCTACTGAGCGTCTCTCCTGCAGAGTCTTCCACTGGAGTTTATCTATCATCTCCGTAACGCTTTTTCGATTACTAAATGATCCTGTAACGAAGCACACTGCTCTCCGTTGAATCCTCTCTATCTCTTCTATCAACCCTTTCTGGTATAGATCCCACACTGCTGAGGAGTATTCAAGCAGTGGGCGAACAAGTGTACTGTAACCTACTTCCTTTGTTTTCGTATTGCATTTCCTTAGGATTTGTCCAATGAATCTCAGTCTGGCATCTGCTTTACTGATAGTTAATTTTATATGATCATTCCATTTTAAATCACTCCTAACGCATACCCCCAGATAATTTATCGAATTAACTGCTTCTAGTTGCTGACCTGCTATATTGTAGCTAAATGATAAGGGATCTTTCTTTCTATGTATTCGCAGCACATTACACTTGTCTACATTGAGATTCAATTGCCATTCCCTGCACCATGCATCAATTCGCTGCAGATCCTCCTGCATTTCAGTACAATCTTCCATTGTTACAACCTCTCGATATACCACAGCATCATCAGCAAAAAGCCTCAGTGAACTTCCGATGTCATCCACAAGGTCATTTATGTATATTGTGAACAGCAACGGTCCTACGACACTCCCCTGCGGCACACCTGAAATCAATCTTACTTCGGAAGACTTCTCTCCATTGAGAATGACATGCTGCGTTCTGTTATCTAGGAACTCTTCAATCCAATCACACAATTGGTCTGATAATCCATATGCTCTAACTTTGTTCATTAAACAACTGTGGGGAACTGTATCGAATGCCTTGCGGAAGTCAAGAAACATGGCATCTACCTGGGAACCCGTGTCTATGGCCCTCTGAGTCTCGTGGACGAATAGCGCGAGCTGGATTTCACACGATCGTCTTTTTCGCAACCCATGCTGATTCCTACAGAGTAGATTTCTAGTCTCCATAAAAGTCATTATACTCGAACATACCACGTGTTCCAGAATTCTACAACTGATCGATGTTAGAGATATTGGTCTATAGTTCTGCACATCTGTTCGACGTCCCTTCTTGAAAACAGGTATGACCTGTGCCCTTTTCCAATCCTTTGGAACGCTACGCTCTTCTAGAGAGCTACGGTACACTGCTGCACGAACGGGGACAAGTTCCTTCGCGTACTCTGTGTAAAATCGAACTGGTATCCCATCAGGTACAGCGGCCTTTCCTCTTTTGAGCGATTTTAATTGTATTTAGTATTTCACCCTTTAGTCTGTCATCCTCTGTTTCAGTACCATTTTGGTCACAGAGTGTCTGAACATATTGTTTTGATCCACCTAACGCTTTGACATAAGACCAAAATTTCTTAGGATTTTCTGCCAAGTCAGTACATAGAACTTTACTTTCGAATTCATTGAACGCCTCTCGCATAGCCCTCCTCACACTACAGTTCCCTTCGCGTAATTTTTGTTTGTCTGCAAGGCTTTGGCTATGTTTATGTTTGCTGTGAAGTTCCCTTTGCTTCTGCAGCAGTTTTCTAAGTCGGTTGTTGTACCACAGTGGCTCTTTTCCGTCTCTTACAATCTTGCTTGGCACATACTCATCTAACATGTATTGTACGATGATTTGAACTTTAACCACTGATCCTCAACACTATCTGTACTTGAGACAAAACTTTTGTGTTGAGCCATCAGGTACTCTGTAATCTGCTTTTTGTCACTTTTGCTAAACAGAAAAATCTTCCTACCTTTTTTAATATTTCTATTTACAGCTGAAGTCATCGCTGCAGTAACCGCTTTATGATCACTGATTCCCTGTTCTGCGTTAACTGTTTCAAATAGTTCGGGTCTGTTTGTCACCAGAAGGTCTAATATGTTATCACCTTGAGTTGGTTCTCTGTTTAACTGCTCAAGGCAGTTTTCAGATAAAGCACTTTAAAAAATTTCACTGGATTCTTTGTCCCTGCCACCCGTCATGAATGTATGAGTCTCCCAGTCTATATGCTGCAAATTAAAATCTCCACCCAGAACTATAACATGGTGGGGAAATCTACTCGAAATATTTTCCAAATTATCGTTCAGATGCTCAGCCACAACAGCTGCTGAGCCAGGGGGCCTATAGAGACATCCAATTACCATGTCTGAGCCTGCTTTAACCGTGACCTTCACCCAAATTATTTCACATTTCAGATCTCCGTCAATTTCCTTCGATACTATTGCACTTCTTATCGCTATAAACACGCCTCCCCCTTCACTGTGCAGCCTGTCTCTGCAGTATACATTCCAATCTGAGTTTAGAATTTCGTTACTGTTTACATCTGGTTTCAGCCAACTTTCTGTCCCTAGTACTATATGAGCATTGTGACCGTTTATTAATGAGAGCAGTTCTGGGACCTTTCTATAGACGCTCCTGCAGTTTACTATTAGCAGTTTAACATTGTTATTCCCTGTTGCATTTTGCCTACACCTACCTTGCCGCATCTCAGGAGGTGTCTTATCGGGCCTAGGGAGGGAATTCTCTAACCTAAAAAACCCACATGTGCACTCCACACGTTCTCCGCTATCCTTCTAGCCGCTTCCTGCGTCTAGTGCATGCCTGACCTAATCAGGGGGACCCTACATTTCTCCATGTCACAGCTGCATCATTTTGATGAACTCTCTTCCAAATAAACTTTAATCATTTAGCCAGAAGCTTCATTTCACTAGACTTAATTACAGACGACGACTTCTTTATCTCAAACTGCAAATTGGGGAGGGGGGCTCATTTTGCAACTGTAAACAACTTCAAAGGGACTCAACCCTGGTGCTTCATGTATCCTGGCATTGTACAAATAAATCACAAATGTGAATAGTCTGTCCCAGTCTGAGTGTGAGCTATTCACATAATAAGACAACATTTTAACAAATGTTTTATGAATGCCTTCAACCCTGCCATTACTCTTAGGATGAAATGGCGTTGTTCTCGCTTTCTTTATTTTCCATAGCTGACATACCTTTACCATAAGACTGGACATTAAGTTTGTCCCTTGGTCTGTTTTTAATAGTCTCTGGACTTCCAAATGGTTGTCTCAGCAGTCATGACTTTAACAGCTGCCATAATACTGAAAACGTAAATACATGTGATAAAAATGAGATTTCATATAGTTTTAAGCATAGGAAGTTTCAAAAAGGTGATGAGAGGACTGATGTGTAAACAGTGCAACTTCTGCCTACATGAAAAGGGTACAGGAGTCAACATTAAATATGTGGGTGAAACTATGACCTGGCAATGAGCTTTTTGTATCGTGGAAACTGGACATCAGTACAACTTAGATTTAGAACTGATAAGTGAAATAATTAAAGATCTTCAAAAACAGTTGCAGCCTCAAAAACAAGTGCATGATCAAAACAATGAGTTCTCATTGGGTATTTGTGTGAGCAATGATCAGTTGGTGTCATCAGGTTTGGATGAAATGAACTATAAAAATTATGAGTCTGATTTTGTGTTTCCTAAAAAATATAGCACATTCAGATCCCAGGAACAAGACAATATACTACTTTCTAATGAATCTGAAGTGCTAAACTTAGTTGAAAACGGCAAAAACTGTGAAAGTACAGTTCCTCAGAAACTTTTCACTACTGCTAGAGAAAGCATGTCACAATAATTCAAAAAATATAATAATATTTGGTGTTCTCAACATTGATTTCCTTGAAGAATCTGCTCAAAAGTCGCAATTAGTAAATTTAATGGGGTCATTCAACTTAAATATGAAAGTTTAATGTCCAACAAGATTAAACAGCTATCTTGATTAGGTCTGCTACTAACACTGATTGCACTGTAAAATTATAGATGTTGGTTTTTCAGATCACAGTGCACTAAAAAAGCAGTCTATCTTCAGGCCACGAGTGGCCTAACAGGACCATCCAACCGCCATGTCATCCTCCGTGGAGGATGCGGACAGGAGGGGCGTGGGGTCAGCAGACCACTCTCCCGGTCGTTATGATGGTATTCTTGACCGAAGCCGCTACTATTCGGTTGAGTAGCTCCTCAATTGGCATCACGATGCTGAGTGCACCCCACACTGCAGTAACAATATATTTTAATCCACCACTCAATGTACTCCCAACAGGAAAAACAGTTATTAAGTGTAGAAGTTATAGTGACAGTAACATAAATAACTTTGTACTTGGCTTAAAGAAAGAAGACTGGCAAAACCGTATTTACTTCTTCAACTACAAATGAAAAATATGATAATTTTTTGCAGATGTTTGAATATTACTTTAATACTACATGCCGGAAGCGGCTACAAGGGTAGCGGAGTACGTGTGGAGTGCATGTGGGTTTTTTAGGTTAGAGAATTCCCTCCCTAGGCCCGACAAGACGCCTCCTGAGACACGGCAAGGTAGGAGTAGGCAAAATGCAACAGGGAATAACAATATTAATCTGCTAATAGCCAACTGCAGGAGCGTCTATAGAAAGGTCCCAGAACTGCTCTCATTAATTAACGATCACAACGCCCATATAGTACTAGGGACAGAAAGTTGGCTGAAATCAGACGTAAACAGTAATGAAATCTTAAACTCAGATTGGAATGTATACTGCAGAGACAGGCTGGACAGTGAAGGGGGAGGCGTGTTTGTAGCGATAAGAAGTGCAATAGTATCGAAAGAAATTGACGGAGATCCGAAATGTGAAATAATTTGGGTGAAGGTCACTGTTAAAGCAGGCTCAGACATGGTAATTGAATGTATCTATAGGTCCCCTGGCTCAGCAGCTGTTGTGGCTGAGCATCTGAACGATAATTTGGAAAATATTTCGAGTAGATTTCCCCACCATGTTATAGTTCTGGGTGGAGATTTTAATTTGTCGGATATAGACAGGGAGACTTAAACGTTCATGACGGGTGGCAGGGACAAAGAATCCAGTGAAATTTTTTTAAGTGCTCTATCTGAAAACTACCTTGAGCAGTTAAACAGAGAACCGACTCGTGGCGATAACATATTAGACCTTCTGGTGACAAACAGACCCGAACTATTTGAAACAGTTAATGCAGAACAGGGAATCAGTGATCATAAAGCGGTTACTGCATCGATGATTTCAGCCGTAAATAGAAATATTAAAAAAGGTAGGAAGATTTTTCTGTTTAGCAAAAGTGACAAAAAGCAGATTACAGAGTACCTGATGGCTCAACACAAAAGTTTTCTCTCAAGTACGGATAGTGTTGAGGATCAGTTGACAAAGTTCAAAACCATCGTACAATATGCGTTAGATGAGTATGTGCCAACCAAGACCGTAAGAGACGGAAAAGAGCCACTGTGGTACAACAACCGAGTTAGGAAACTGCTGCGGGAGCAACGGGAACTTCACAGCAAACATAAACATAGCGAAAGCCTTGCAGACAAACAAAAATTACGCCAAGCGAAATGTAGTGTGAGGAGGGCTATGTGAGAGGCGTTCAATGAATTCGAAAGTAAAGTTCTATGTACTGACTTGGCAGAAAATCCTATGAAATTTTGGTCTTATGTCAAAGCGGTTGGTGGATCAAAACAAAATGTCCAGACACTCTGTGACCAAAATGGTACTGAAACAGAGGATGACAGACGAAAGGCCGAAATACTAAATGTCTTTTTCCATAGCTGTTTCACAGAGGAAGACTGCACTGTAGTTCCTTCTCTAGACTGTCGCACAGATGACAAAATGGTAGATATCGAAATAGACGACAGAGGGATAGAGAAACAATTAAAATCGCTCAAAAGAGGAAGGGCCGCTGTACCTGATGGGATACCAGTTCGATTTTACACAGAGTACGCGAAGGAACTTGCCCCCCTTCTTGCAGCGGTGTACCGTAGGTCTCTAGAAGAGCATAGCATTCCAAAGGATTGGAAAAGGGCACAGGTCATACCCGTTTTCAAGAAGGGACGTCGAACAGATGTGCAGAACTATAGACCAATATCTCTAACGCCGTTCAGTTGTAGAATTTTGGAACACACAGTATGTTCGAGTATAATGACTTTTATGGAGACTAGAAATCTACTCTATAGGAATCAGCATTGTGTGAAACCCAGCTCGCGCTATTCGTCCACGAGACTCAGAGGGCCATAGACACGGGTTCCCAGGTAGCTGCCGTGTTTCTTGACTTCTGCAAGGCGTTCGATACAGTTCCCCACAGTTGTTTAATGAACAAAGTAAGAGCATATGGACTATCAGACCAATTGTGTGATTGGATTGAAGAGTTCCTAGATAACAGAACGCAGCATGTCATTCTCAATGGAGAGAAGTCTTCTGAAGTAAGAGTGAGTTCAGGTGTGCCGCAGGGGAGTGTCATAGGTAACCGTTGCTATTCACAATATACATAAATGACATTGTGGATGACATCGGAAGTTCACTGAGGCTTTTTGCAAATGATGCTGTGGTGTATCGAGAGGTTGTAACAATGGAAAATTGTACTGAAATGCAGGAGGATCTGCAGCGAATTGACACATGGTGCAGGGAATGGCAATTGAATCTCAATGTAGACAAGTGTAATGTGCTGCGAATACATAGAAAGATAGTTCCCTTATCATTTAGCTACAATATAGCAGATCAGAAACTGGAAGCAGTTAACTCCATATATTATCTGGGAGTACGCATTAGGAGTGATTTAAAATGGAATGATCATATAAAGATGATCGTCGGTTGTTCGCCCACTGCTTGAATACTGCTCAGCAGTGTGGGATCCGTACCAGAAAGGGTTGATACAAGAGATAGAGAGGATCCAACGGAGAGCAGCGCGCTTTGTTACAGGATCATTTAGTAATCACGAAAGCGTTACGGAGATGATAGATAAACTCCAGTGGAAGACTGTGCAGGAGAGATGCTCAGTAGCTCGGTACGGGCTTTTGTTAAAGTTTAGAGAACATACCTTCACCGAAGAGTCAAACAGTATATTGCTCCTTCCTACGTACATCTCGTGAAGAGACCATGAGGATAAAATCAGAGAGATTAGAGCCCACGCAGCCGCATACCGACAATCCGTCTTTCCACGAACAATACGAGACTGGAATAGAAGGGAGAACCAATAGAGGTACTCAGGGTACCCTCCACCACACACCGTCAGGTGGCTTGCGGAGTATGGTTGTAGATGTAGATGTAGAATAGCCATTTCCCTGAGAAAACAAAAACTGTCACTTAGAAAATACAGAATGCTTGGGTCACAAAAGGTATTAAAACTTCACCCGAAAAGATGAGGCTGCTGCACAGACTTAGCAAACTGGACAGCAGCAAATCCAAAGAGTTCAAGGTATACTATAAAAATTAAAAAACCACATACAGGAGAGTTATCAAATGGACTAAAAAAGCCCATAATGATAAAACAATTAGGTGCTCTTCCAACAAATGTAAGATCGTCTGGGGTATAGTAAATGAACAGACTAGTAGAAAGTTAGAATAGATTAGTACTTGTTCCATAGATAATGAAGACGACACTTCGTAATGATGTGGAATGTGTCAGGTTAATAAAAGGTATCTACACAAGATATTACATTACACAAAATAATACATGACACTTAATATGTGTGTGGGGGGGGGGGGGGCGGGGGGGGGGAGAGGGGGGGTTGGGGAATTTGTCCACTTACGATATCCAAAAATTCATCTAATGAGTAGAAGGAGTTGCCATTAAGAAATTCTTTTAATTTCCTTTTAAATGCTTTATGGCTATCTGTCAGACTTTTGATGCTATTAGGTAAGTGACCAAAGACTTTTGTGGCAGCATAATTTACCCCCTTCTGAGCCAAAGTAAGATTTAACCTTCAGTAGTTTTCTTTTAATTGTCGTAGTGTGTGGCTTTTTGTGTGCGCTACTTTTTTACAGTTTTTATCTCCATTTTACAGTCGCCTTTTTTTTTGTCTATTGCCTTCCCCATTTTTTATATCTATGTTCACAATATTCTCTCCTTTGTATATTTTTCAATGCCTTCTATTGTTTGTTCTATGTCTTTCGGCTGAAGAGCAGCGCATATGCTGCTGCCAGCCCGCCTCGATGGGGAATTGAAATACAATAAAGAAAAAAAAAAGTGCCTAGCGGTATAAGGCGCTTAGGGACTGATGACCTTAGCAGTCCCATAAGATTTCACACGCATTTGAATATTTGAGAGGCTTGCAGTGATTAGAGTTGTTAGCAGCAGACACAGTGGCTGCGCCAAAGACTGAGTCGGCGTAGAGTTTTACAATCATTTATTGAAAATTCTTTCCAATTTCTCCCTCGTCGTCGCTCCCCAGCCCTGCGGATCCCTCCGCCTGGCTGCTGCTGTGTAGATTCTCCGACAATGCGTGCAACGCACGCCGCTGATCGCAGTCGGGATCCTCAGGCCACCAGTGCTCCACTGAAGCCAGGACGCCCTGTGGTTGAGATAAACTCGTCGCCGCTCGGCGTCCCAGTACGGCACGCCCACGGAGCCGCGTCGCCGTGAGGTCAGCTGCCGACGCCTGCTGCACCGGCGGCTGGGAAGCCGTCAGTCACGATGTCCGCGAGGTCCCGTCATGGACGGACCACGGGCCGTGGGGCCGTTCCACATACTGCTCTATATCTCTTGAAAAAACTAAAATGTCATCCATGCATTTTTCGGTTTCAACCCGCGAAGGACTCCGTCCAACAACCTCTGAAATGTTGCTGGAGCGTTTTTTAGTCCAAACGGCATTCTTGTATACTCGAAGTGACCACAATGCGTCGTAAATGCTGTTTTTGGCCTGTTCTCCGAACATACTTCAATCTGGTGATAACCGCTTCCCAAATCCATTGTGGAGAAAAATTTACACTGCCCTAGGTTGTCTAACGTTTCTGTGATATTTGGAATCGGATATACGTCCACCACTGTCCGTTCATTCAAATGTCTGTAATCGCAACGAAAGCGAAATTTTTTTCGGCCCGTCCTGTGTCTTCTTCGGAACTAGGACCATGCTACTAGACCAAGGACTATTACTGTGCTGGATTATCCCATTTTCCAGTTTTTGGTCCATTAATTGCTCTACTACTGGTTGTAATTGTTTCGGTAGTCTGTATGGCTTACGATACACCGGAGGGTGATTCCCTGTAGGAATACGATGTAATCGGTATAGCAGGTAACATACCCTGTGCTTCAAAGAATGCTTTATACTTTAGTAATAACGCTTCCATACCCGAACGATCATTTCCTCTCAAATGATTTACCTTGTCACGAAGTGCAGACGTGCTGACGGTTTGCTTTACATCATAGTCTAGCCTCGAACTATCGATGTCATCTTCATCCATTAACTCTATTGTGGGTATTACTAATCCTTCGGCAGATCGACATCATCCCGCCCGAAGTTATCTAAACTCACCGGAACCATAAACTGCCCGTTTATGTCCGTTACCCGTGATACACTCCTACGAATAAAGCAATGCTTTTCGTCTAAAATCTCATTACTCGCTAGTGGCTCAACTAAGAATAACCCCTGCTGTGGCACATCGACATCCACCGGTACCCAGATCAACTTCTCTGTACCTGTTTCGCCGGCCGCGGTGGTCTAGCGGTTCAGGCGCTCAGTCCGGAACCGCGCGACTACTACGGTCGCAGGTTCGAATCCTGCCTCGGGCATGGATGTGTGTGATGTCCTTAGGTTAGTTAGGTTTAAGTAGTTCTAAGTTCTAGGGGACTGATGACCACAGATGTTAGGTCCCATAGTGCTCAGAGCCATTTGAACCATTTTTTTGTACCTGTTCGTACTTTGTCACACGAAATCACCATTAATGCACTTGTACGTAGTTTAGTTGGTATCACCTTAGCTATCGGTGCGCCTTGCGACTCTGAAACATTTGCAATGGCTGTACCCATTGAGAACAAGTTCCCATTTAGTTCCAGCGTATGTTGCGAAAGGTCAATTTTTGCGTGATGTTTAATCGGAAAGTCCAACTCAAGTATCGCTGAAAATCCCTGTACTGTGCCTAGTGCATCTGATTTTTTATCACCTACTGCGCGCAATCTGTATCTCGGAACTTCCAATCCTTTCTTACCCACGAGGTCCACACTGACAACTGACACATGAGCTCCAGTATCCACTAAAACTCTTCGGCACTTATGTTTTATCCAAACCATCAAACTACAATCCGCCTCTACGTGCACTCTCTGAGTACCACTTTTTGCTGGGAATGCCTCCCGACGGCAGGAACACTCCCTTTTTCGCTTAACAGTTTTTTACCTGCTGTATCATTAACCCGTTTCCTGGCTTTACACCGCCGTGCCTTATACCCTATTTTCTGAAAACTGAAAAACTGCGATTCCCGACATTGTCCCTTAAAATTACCTTGCTTCCCACAACGGTAACACTCTTTGAAAGACGAAAAAATTTCCTTATCATTGCGACTTCTAGTGGCGCTATCCACTTCTTGCAAATGAGTATCTACACGCAATGCTGCTGCTAAGTCACTTGGACTTTCCATCCGTATCCGGCGTGAAAAATCCGGCGAGACCCCTCGCAAAAATGCGTCTAAAGCTCTATTCTCTCCTTCTTTCAATAGAACTTCATTTGCTCTCGCACCTTGCGTTAACCCATACATGTGTGCATTCGTTCTCCTAATTCTGCTCGCATTCGGGAGGACGACGGTTCAATCCCGCATCCGGCCATTCTGATTTAGGTTTTCCGTGATTTCCCTAAATCACTCCAGGCAAATGCCGGGATGGTTCCTCTAAAAGGGCACGGCCGACATCCTTCCCTAATCCGATGAGACCGATGACCGCGCTGTCTGGTCTCCTTCCCCAAACAACCAACCAACCATCCTAATTCTGTCCGAAAATTCTTCTACCGTTTCACCCGTTTTTTGCATCGTCCTCCCCAATTTTTCTCAAAAAAATCCGGCACAGTTTCGTTTCCTAAATCTTTGCAATGATCCCTCAGCCAACTCTGTGAACGTAGCAGCATCCTTTAACCCTTTGTGGTATGTCGCATAAGTCTTTGTGTCACCTACTAACCGTAACCTCGCCCTTTGCAAACACATTTCATCCAACCACTCACACAGTCTAGCCGTACTACATACGTCACCTATGAAAACATTCACATCCTCTGATGTTTTACCCGAGAAGGAAGGTATCAAATTAGCCGCTGAACAATCTGCCACACCGAAAAAGACAGTACCCTTGCATTCTACACTATCGCTTCCAGAGCCTGATTGAGTATTTTGCAACAATTGCTGCTCCATCCTCTGCATGTGCTGCTTTTGCAACTTACTTTCGTCAATCAGTTTCTTAACGTGCTCTGTCAATGCGACTACGGCGTCACTTGTCCCGGTTGCACGTGTCTCTGGCATTTTCCGTGTGGTATACCTCATCTCACAAAAATAAAACTGTGTTACCCAGAATTAAGTTCATTCCTAGCACGTCTAATGGCAAGCCATCTAGACTTACCACATTGCCCCGTTACATGACCATAGAAGCCACACACATCACAAGTGCTTCGTACAAATTTATCGCAAGTAGCGACATGACCTGTTAATTCACACACTACACATTTCGATGGTACTAAGTTAACGTGACTATCATTCCCACGAAACTGCGATAGGCCTACAGGGCTGCTAGGCCTTTCAAATGACAGTCTCACATCCCTTAACGTTACCCTCGACATGTCTAGCTACACAGAAAACATAGAGAGAAGGCAGTTGCTGGACTCACCCTATTCAGTGTTTCTCGGTTACTACGCACGGTGCTAGTCAAGTCGTGGCGTGGGTGCGCCTGACACCACTTGTTACGACTTCTGCACCACTTGTTAGCAGCAGACACAGTGTCTGCGCCAAAGACTGAGACGGCGTGGAGTTTTACAATTATTTATTGGACTTTCTTTACAATTTCTCCCTCGTGGTCGCTGCCCAGCCTTGCGGGTCCCTCCGCCTGGCTGCTGCTATGTAGATTCTCTGACAATGCGCGCAACGCACGCCGCTGATCGCACTCGGGAGCCTCAGGCCACAAGTGCTCCGCTGAAACCAGGATGCCCTGTGGTTGAGATGAACTCGTCGCCGCTCGGCGCCCCAGTACGGACACGCCCACGGAGCCTACTGCACCGACGGCTCGGAAGTCGTCAATCACGATGACCGCGAGGTCCCGTCATGGACGGACCACACGCCGTGAGGCTGACTTGCCGTGAGGTCCGGGCGTCGTCCCCGGCGGCGCCTGTGACCAAGGCCGCGCTGCGGCCGGTCCTGCTGGAAGTTATCGCTGTAGTTGGTTGGTTGGTTTGTGGGTTTAAGGGACCAGACAGCAACGGTCATCGGTCCCTGTCGCTGTAGTTAGTCAGCCATAGTGCCGACCGAACTCGGGCCGACCTCCGTAGCTGAAGTTGACATCTGGCGGCGAACGGATGACTCCTGCAAGCTGGAACAGATTTCCGGAATCGTCACCCACGAAAATTGAACATTCGGACATGAACCACGTCCGTCCTCAGATCCGAACTGCTTCCTAATGGCTTCTGTCTGTTGCTGCCTGCGCTCCACTATTTATATCCGGCAGGAGGACGTTTTTTACCCTCGGTGGTAGGTTTTTGTCAATACTCCTACAGTATATTGCAGCGTAACTTAGTGTGTTGGCCTCACTTCTCCTTACTCAGCACTCTCCAGGCTTCACTCGACGCTCGGTCTGTGTGATTCCTCGCGTCAGCCTGTTGGTAGACTGCCGCTGCCAGCAAGGCTATCTGTGCATGGTTACTTCGCAACGCCTCGGTCGCTGGCGTGCCTCCGTTTTACCATTCTCCACTGTGTGAAGGAACGCTCACTACATGTGCCAGCAACGTAGTAAAACATTGTCAGATACGGCAAGGTAGGCATTGGGCAGAAAGTCATTTTGCCAGTTAGGCAGTTTAGCTGGTTCTCTATATTTTGCTTTATCCACTACTGGCCATTAAAATTGCTACACCAAGAAGAAATGCAGATGATAAACGGGTATTCATTGGACAAAAGTGTTATACTAGAACTGACGTGTGATTATATTTTCACACAATTTGGGTGCATAGAACCTGAGAAATCAGTACCTAGAACAACCACCTCTGGCCGTGATAGCGGCCTTGATACGCCTGGCCATTGAGTCAAACAGAGCTTGATTGGCGTGTAGAGGTAAAGGTGCCCATGCAGCTTCAACACGATACCACAGTTCATCAATAGTAGTGACTGGTGTATTGTGACGAGCCAGTTGCTCGGCCACCATTGACCAGACGTTTTCAGTTGGTGAGAGATCTGGAGAATGTGCTGGCCAGGGCAGCAGTCGAACACTTTCTGTATCCAGAAAGGCCCGTACAGGACCTGCAACATGCGGTGGTGCATTATCCTGCAGAAATGTAGGGTTTCGCAGGGATCGAATGAAGGGTAGAGCCACGGGTCGTAACACATCTGAAATGTAACGTCCACTATTCAAAGTGTCATCAATCCGAAGAAGAGGTGACCGAGACATGTAACCAATGGCACCCCATACCATCATGCTAGGTGATACACCAGTATGGCGATGACGAATACACGCTTCCAATGTGCGTTCACCGTGATGTCGCCAAACACAGATGCAACCATCATGATGCTGTAAACAGAACCTGGATTCATCCGAAAAAATGACGTTTTGCCATTCGTGCACCCAGGTTTGTCGTTGAGTACACCATCACAGGCGCTCCTGTCTGTGATACAGTGTCAAGGGTAACCGCAGCCATGGTGTCCGAGCTGATAGTCCATGCTGCTGCAAACGTCGGCGAACTGTTAGTGCAGATAGTTGTTGTCTTGCAACCGTCCCCATCTGTTGACTCAGGGATCGAGACGTGGCTGCACGATCCGTTACAGCCATGCGGATAAGATGCCTGTCATCCCGACTCCTAGTGATGCGAGGCCGTTGGCATCCGGCACTGCGTTCCGTATTACCCTCCTGAACCCACCGATTCCATATTTGGCTAACAGTCATTGGATCTTCACCAACACGAGCAGCAATGTCGCGCTACGGTAAACCGCAATCGCGATAGGCTACAATCCGACCTTTATCAAATTCGGAAACGTGATGGTACGCATTTCTCCTCCTTACACGAGGCATCACAACAACGTTTCACCAGGCAACACCGGTCAACTGCTGTTTGTGTATGAGAAATCGGTTGGAAACTTTCCTCATGTCAGCACGTTGTAGGTGTCGCCACCGGCGCCAACCTTGTGTGAATGCTCTGAAAAGCTAATCATTTGCATATCACAGCAGGTTCTTCCTGTTGGTTAAATTTCGAGTCTGTAGCACGTCATCTTCGCGGTGTAGCAATTTTAATGGCCAGTAGTGTAAATTTCAAGCACCTCTAACAAATTAAGAGCACGGCCTGTTTTCACTCTGTGAAGTACACGCATACAATTCTCAATGCTCCCTGTGGAACGACCAGTATCAGATAAATGCTGTCCCAAAGCCGTTTTGTTTTTTGGCTGTGAGTGTTGTTTACGACTGGGCGCACACTGATCCAGCATTTCACCTAAAGCAAGTGTTGCGAAACAAAATGTTTTGCTGTGTACGAGCGCTCCATGTATTTCAATGTGAGCCCGCACACCGATCAAGCAAACGTTGCGAGGCGTTTCGCAACTGTGGTGTGGTTACTGTTAAGACCTTCGGTACACACACCATCAGATTATTTGACTTGTCGCTCTGACGAAGTAGGCGAGTGTCAGCTATATGTCTTGTGGTCTTATTGTGGCGTGTTTATCTTCTGCCGTTAGGTCAGACGATAGAAATTCCACTTGCACATTTAAGAGTAGGAGATTGACAGTGACCAACTTTAAATAGAACTTGATTAATTTTCACACACATTTATTAAAATAATAAAAAGCAGACACATTACGTAACTTGATTCTGGATGCTGTTTACAATTGACAATCTGAAGTTCCTTTGGTCTTGGTACGTTAATCTTATTCTTACATATCTCTAATACTTGACAAAGTGTCTATACATTTCTCTTCATGGCTATGTACAGGAATATGATAATCTTATTAGGCGCAGACTGAAACTTGACTATAGACTGGTACAGACTAATTCAGACTGGTGCAGACAAATGTAGACTGACTAATCAGAGGTCTGTACACTCATTATAATACCTCGCGCGTTCATGTATCACAGCGCGAGTTGATCCGTGAGGAGAAAAGGTTCTACGTTAGCAGCAATCTCATTGGCTGCGTTACGTATTAATACACAGATCGGCGGAAGCAGAATTTGGTCCGTCTCTATGGCAGCACCATCTCGCAGTGCGGAGATGGACGAGCGTTGCGCCTGCGCTGTTGTGCTTAGCAGGGCACACTCTAGCGGGAAAGTTGTGTACGCATTGACTATGCAGAACTATGTACACAACAGAAACACCTTGAAACATTTGAGCAGTTGCTCGATGCCTGCAACCGATACAGCATGATGCTTGTTTCAAGGAGCAAAACGTTCTGCGCATGCACCAACTCCCTTCCACTACCCACCGATACAGCTGTCACGCGCAGCTCTGACAGTTCAGAAGCGTCTGCCTTGTGTTTTCGGATCTGAGTTTTAGTCAAGTGTATTGTGTAATGACTGAAACAGCGGAAGATGGCGTGGTCGACGATACAGTTATCGATGACGATAACTTGTAGCCCTCGTGGAAACCAGACCTGAGTTGCACGTGATTACCAGGAAAGGTCACCACAAGCAGGACGTGATCACCAAAGCATGGCAACACACAGGTCAGGAAATGAAGATCTCAGGTAATAAATGTATAAATAAAAAACAAATTAATATAATTCGTGCAATTTTATCAAGAATGACCTTCATGAGTTATAAAAGTGTTCATATTTTGAAAACCTCTTCTTTCAATCGTTTTACAGCTTTAAACATAATGTTTTATAAAGCTTTAAACAAAAATATTTCAAAATTGATCGTAAATTACTATTTAGTAAGATAATGGGATAATAATTTAATCGTTATCATTACTTTTGTACATGAGTTCATTTCTACATTCAGGTCTGTACGTTAATAATTCTTCACAGATTAATTGATATCTTAATTACAGAAGCCCATCCTGTCTTGCAAAGGAACAGCACCTGTTGGGCAATTAAAAAACCGAATGTAGCTTTCTCTAACTTTGTACGCTGCTTTTGAGGCTCGTGTTCCAGCCTGCTGTGGTTCTTCATCAACCTCAACAATATGCATAAGCTCATCATAGGCTTCTGCTAGTTTTCCTTCCCTTTTTCTTATGGAATTGTGCAACACACAACAGTCTAATACAGTTTGTTTTCTGACATCTTGCTGAACGAGCATTGCTTGCTCAAGAACTCTGAATTTTTTAACCATCATACCAAATGCGCATTGTACTATTCGGCAAGCTCTAGATAACCTGTAATTGCATATTTTTCTATCATTACTTAGAAGTGTTGATCTTGGAAATGCTTTCATCATATTGATAGCCAAACCATATGCATCATCAGCTACAAACACGTAAGGAAACGAAACGTTTTTGTTTGGGTACAATAATCGGGGTACAGGGAGATTTAACCTCTTGTCAACGCATCTCTGTCCAAAGCTCGAAGAGAGAAACACACCAGCATCATTGTTTCTACCCGGTGCTCCTACGCCAACTATCAAAAAGTTTCCTTCAGCATCTACCACTGCTTGTAGCACAATAGAGTGGAAGTTCTTGTAATTGTAGTAGGCTGATCCACAGTTCCATGGTCCCTCAATTCTTATATGTTTTCCATCTACTGCGCCACAGCAGTTTGGAAAATTCCACTAGCCTTCAAACCGTTCAGCTACCGACGCCTATTTTTCAGGTGTAGGCTCAGTCATCATATACAACGCTGACAGTACTTCCCAAATGTAAGTACATGTCTCAGCTACTACTTTTCCGACTGTCGTTGCACCAACACGAAGATTGTAATGGACGTATTGAAATCTATCCTCAGTAGCCAGAACCCTGAAAATACCAAATACCATTAGCATACAAAGAGTTTTTAACTTATTTTACTAATTTTTGTTGTTTTGTTTTAGGTAATGAGTGCAAGTCCAAATGGCACGTTCTGAGGTCCTCATACGCGAGATATCTGCGTGAGCTGAAAAAAATGCCAGTGGATCAGGTGGGAACAAGAAAAAGTGGTATTTGGCTGACGCAATGAGTTTTTTGCTTCCCTGCATTGGACATCCAAAAAGTACAACCAGCAATATTGTTCGAAGGCTAACAGATGTAGCAGCTGAGAAAGGGTCAGAAGAGGACTTGAAACAACCCACAACTGAGACAGATGTTGCCACAGTCGCTGGTACTTCATCTTCACTTACAGCAGCGGTCGAAATGAAACCAAGGGAAAAAAAAGGCTAAGGCACCAGCGAAGGTAGTGGATGAACCAATGGCTGCATATTTTAAATCGATCACTCAAAAAAATCATCTGAAGAACATCCTATGATGCTTTATTTTAGAGGTCTAATGCCTGAAATTGAAAAATTGTCTGGCACTTCTCAAAGACGTTTCAAAATGGATGTTAAAAACAGTTGAACTACTATCTTGATCAAGAAGAAGGGGTTTATTCAGGACAACCGAACGTTCCTCAAATTTCACCAGCACCAAATTTCTGCCGTTCTCATGGCAGAAACCGGTCAGGTGGTTCGACACCATCTCAGATATCTGCTCAAGACGAATATAATCTGTTACAGCTTGGTGACTATCATAATTCAAATAACCTTTTAAAGTTCAACAAAAAGTAACTCTTGCTTGAAAATATGTTTTGACATTTCGGTATAATGTAACAATTATATTTTGAATTTCCATTTCTTTCGTTTGGTATCAATTTTATTTTATAATTAATAAAATATGTTAATAAAACTTAAAGTTTTATTTCATTTTACCTAATGACATGTGTGATGGTATAAATAAGTAGCGCTTATTTATTATGTTCTATGAGCATGACATTTAAGCCTAAAGACTTAAATTTATGTACCATATATTACAATATGAGCAACATATAGAAACGAAACTGTACAAAATAAATTCAACTATTTTCTTGATAAATGTAGAAAAGAAACAAATTTAGAATACGAAATAGCCGATTGATTTTATATGGATGTCCCATTTCTGTTACATAAATGAACTGTGAATTGCTGCCAAAAAGAAAAAAAAAATATCCCCATGACTGATTTAATAACGAAATATTGTATGTGGTCCGCCTTGGATTCTGAAGGGTAAGAAATGGTCCTCAGCAGTAACAAGGTTGAGAACCACTGGTATAGCTGTTCCACATTACAAAATATAATTATAAATTTTAATTATAAAGTTATTACGAGGCTAATTACGGCACTTACAAAGTTCATCAAGCGTCGTAGGTAACCACTGTGATAACTGCACATTTTACATAACCGTTTGAATCGTAATTGCAGTAAATTAAACTTACCCTAAAGTTATTAACAGTCGTTCTTCAGCAGGGATGCTGCATCTCCAATTAGTGTCCTTTTTGAAAATTTTGTCTCCGACGAGTTCCAACAACACTTCAAAACTATTGACACTCATTCTACAATAATTCTTAATGTCTCTCCTCTGATTGATCGGGTGAACCCAGTGTTTCCTTTCATTTGAGTCCAGCATTTGCAGAAACTGCCACAAAGCAATATCTACGTTGACTTCCTCGTCACACATGTTATTTGCGCCACTACTGGAGAAGAACAATACAAACAATATTACGTACTGTTGCTTGAAACAAAATATTACGTCCCGCACACTGGAGCAGCAAAGAAGCAAAACGCTTGCAGCAACACGTTGCGCAACATTTTGCTTCAGGTGAAATGCTGGACCTGTGTGTTCCCAGCCTAAAGAGGGAGCTGTGCCCCGCCGCCACTGTATGATGACACGGAGAGCCAATAGAGCTTAACATATGATGGTAACATGTGTAAAATATAAAATATAGGTCTAGCTGTAGATAAAATATTAAGGATTATATAAAGTGAGCAGGGTGCAGTAGTAATTATTGTACCCTGCCTCAAGTAATTAGCGGCATATGTAAACAACCAACAGAAAATTATTTCTGCCAATGAAAAACAATTACTACTACATCCTGACTGAATTAAATAATCCTTAATGTTGTATTTTATCAACATCTGGATCCATGTTTTGTCTTTTACATATGCTACCATCGTATATTATGCTCTATTGACTCTCACCTATTTCATGCAGAAGGCGAGGGGCGGAGCTTTGTGTGAGAGTTTTGACGCTATTTAGTAGCTACCAGTGTTGTCCTGTGAAACCAATGCTCCACCATCATCTCTGCTCACCACTCACGATATATAAACATTTTGTTTTATGAAATGTAATTTTGACGCCTATTTCCCTCTAAAGAATATTAATGTTTAACGTTACAGAGACATATTCTGAAAATGCTTTTTGATTAAATCGAAATCAGTTACCATCTGAAATGTTGTTTTTAGTTTTCAATAAATCCTTGCGGCCAAGACTGATTAGCATTTCAGTTAATCTCATAGATATGTTTGCAATGAGTCCGCCTGCTTAGCTGAGTGGTAACGTGTTTGCCTACCACGCAATGGGCCCGGGTTCGATTTCCAGCCACGATGGAGGTTTTCTCCACTCGTGGACTGGGTGTTTTCTTTTCCTCATCATCAACAACATGCAGAGCGCTCAATGTGGCTTCACCTGGAGTAAGATTTGCAACCTGGCACCCGAAGTTCCTGAATGGGGCCGCCCGGCCATCTGTGCCACACGATGATTTAATTTTTTTCGTTTGCAACGAAATCCACAAACAGAGTAATTCTTACCTCTGAAATACCTGCACCTGACATGTCTGTCCATGACATAATTTTCATGACCTGGTCGCCAGAGGGTCATTCCACGTCAGACCATCCAGAAATTTTACGAAATGACACCCATTATCAAGCAAATCTTGAAATTTTGAGTAGTGGAAGTTTACCTAGCTATATTCACATTTCCAAAATGTAAATGTTGCAGGTCATTTACTTTTACACTTATGATAAAAAGAAGTTGTACAGATTAAGGAATTCAGGCTTTCATAAACGAACTCCTCTATAATTTAAAAATGCAACAGTTCCTAAAGTTTTTGCAGTGGAAGCTTGAATTTCTTTTTTAGTTAAAGAGGAAGGTTTATATTTTTATAGTCATGATTCTTGTAGTGAATATCCATCAACTACATCTCAGAGAAAATTGTAAATAATTTCTTTTAAACAAAATCCATATATGAACATTATAATTTCTTTAAGGTATTGGCCCCTCATAAATACCTTTCAAAAATTTACAGTATTATTATAAATATTCCATTATGTCACACAAAAAGAATCTGTTTGTAGAAATAATGGGAAGTGTGAAAAACAATGTTATTGTAAAAGAAATATTGAAGTTGCTAATTCATGACTACCATGTTATCACAATTGCTGATGTTGGCTACACTGGATTTCCTTAGGAACAAATCATAGCTGGTGTGGAGGTATGGAAACTGTCGGGATGCGCCGTATTAAAGGTTGTCCGAGTTTCCCAAGTGACTTATTATTTCCAGCTAAGTGCCCCCGTTCCTCTCAGTCTGGGTCACTGGGTCCTGCAATGCTGAGGACACCACTTCACTGTCTGTGAAATGGCTTGGCGCGGAATGCCAGCCTCAGTGACTTGTGCAACGCTCTGCTGTGTGTTGGGCTTTTACAGCCATGGAGTTCTGACGATGTCTCAGCGGTCTCCATCCCTGCTGCCTCACCGCCACCCACTGCAAGGCTGCCCGTGGCGTGCTTCCTCACAGATGCGGCTAAGATCGCGGCGACAACAAGCACGCATGATCCAGCATCAGAATCTGGAACCCTCGTCTCGGGATGCCTCCGGCGTGTGTTGGGAGCCAACAAGACTACCCACAGTAGGGAGCTGTGGTGTGGCCCGCCGCTGGCTGGCTGTGGACCCCACGTTGGCCTCAGAGTGTCGAACCAGCGACCTGCCGTGGACAGGAATGTTGGCGCCCCATCTCCTGCAGTGTGAAGCCAGTGGTGTGACATGCCCCGCTGTCCAGGAGAGCTGTCACACTTGGATGCCTTGCTAGTGAACCGGCGCTTATTTATACATGGCTGTGCACCTCTGTTTTGCTAATGGACTGCTACGAGTCATGCACTCATAACACCTGGGTTGGTCCAGAGGGCCCCTTCTGCCTGTAACTTGGGCCATACTAACCACTGTGTTTACTCTTTTATCGGCTCTACGGCCCTGTGGCCTCCATTCTACTTCACAACCGCTGGTAGTGTAACTTATTGTCAACAGGCCTGCACCTGGCTGTAACTTGTGTACCCAGAAATATTGCACTGAAGCTAACCTTTTCCCCTCTTAAACGGTGATGCCACTACACTGAGAAGACTGTTTTATTGCCACAACATGTATTGCATCATCCATTTCCTTTGCTTTGAGTCAACTGTTATGATGTAACGGGCGAGTTGTGGTGCCCTGAAAATATTTTAAGTTCAAGAGTTGGCGTGGCCTCACAGGCCACTCGGCAAACTGGGGCTCGTCAGCAACTGCTTGGTGACCAACATTAGCTGGAGCAAGAGGGGCAGCCCCAGCACGGGGTCCAGTTCCACAGTGTAGCTGGGAATTCCATGTTGACACTGTGTCGACGACTGTAATATGTGGCGATGAAGGAGATTTGTACGCCGGGAATGCGAAAGATGGCGGACTTTGTGAAACCATAACGGCAGACATTTCACAGTTCATGTAGAAATTAATAATAGCAAGACAATTCATGATACCTTAAAAAGAAACATGTACATTACTATTATTTGCTCGACAATTCTGGTGGTGTAATCAGGTTTTCAATACCATTATTAGTTTAAAGTTTAGTACCTGACTGTTAATTATATAAGTAACACATAGCAACGAGTTTCCAAAACCTAAACGGTTCATCCGGTTTTGTCGATTGATGTGTCTTTAGAAATCTATTAGTGTAAACCTAAATTGGTATGAATTACAGGCATGTAACTTGAATAGTAAATGAATTATTGGATGTCAAAGTGGCCAATTACTATTGATCGCATCAGGCCAGAAGTACTCCACAGTTACACAGAAAAACGGTAGCAGCATGCTTATAAATATATCTATTCATCTGTGTCTTTGTTTATATCCCATATATACTATTCACGAACAAATTGGTCAAATATTTACTGTGTTTTAGAGAGCACAGAGACATTAGGCTACTGGCCTACTTTTGTTTCTGTTCCTTTGATATATGTTTATTTGATTTGTTTATGTATTTAATAATGTGTGTTAGAGCGTGTTTATGCTCCATCCATAGGAATATTTATTTAATTTCAAGTTACTTAAATGTAAATCCAGTATTTCGTGTGTATTTCAATATGTTTGTGAGTGTGCGTTGGCTTGGAGATGTGGCGGGACCACTCTAGCAAATCACAGCGCTTGTTACTACGGTAGGAAACTACCAAAGTCAATGGAGAGACTGTAAGGAAGTGGGGGAGGAGCATCGGGTCGCACAGGACACGACAGGGGTGCTGGATGGGGAGGCGTGACGGACGGTCTCAGGAAATACTTCTAGAGTATTGAGCAGTTTGCGCATGGTCGCGGGAGATAGAAATAATTTGTAGTGCCGACATGTGCACTTGTGAGATTTCCGTGGCTTCTGCAGTGAAGACGTTGTATGCGTTTAGAAGTGAATATCTCGCGAGCTATGTTGTTGTTCATAACTAATTACGTGAAGTGGGAATCTATTGTTTCCCTGTAATTCAACTTATATTTTATTCAATTTCTGGACCAACAACAATAAGTGTTTTACAGTAATAAATGTCATTCTTAAAGGTACTTCTGATATTTTACTCATCATTTAAAGTTGTTAAAATAGTACCTGAAGATTTTATTTAATCACAATCTTTCATTTATAAATTTCTATGTTACATTCAAAATTCGCAATTTCCAAGTGATAGGAACTTTCGACCATCCGATTCATGTGTATGATTTACGGTCGCTGCACGACCTGGGAACCACATGGAGCCCACCATTCATGTGTATGTTCATACTGTATACTGTAGACTCAGCAGTATTTGGCTTGTAATGCGGCAACTACGTATCCCAGCCCCTAGACAACGAAACCAGCCAAAACTTTCAATATTTCAACTCTGAGCCTGAGGGAACGTAGTTGATGGTCAAATTTTTATACGAAAGCCCGCAGTGTTCACTGAGCATGCAGTTCTGAGCTCTTGTACTGAGTTGTACCTAGAGTCAATTATTGGTTAAAAATTCAGTTGTTGCAGTTTTTAACTGTTCATTCCAAAAGAAAAGTAAGTCCCCTCATGTTACAATAATAACATGAAATACTTTTGTAATGAAAGAATGGTATGGAACGATTTTTCATTGTTTAAGTACTTTTTAGGTTGCATCAATCATCTTTTGAATTATTTGCGACAAATATTGGTCTTATGAATGAATCAGTATGGAAAGTACAAGTAGACAGTGTTTTCTTGGACAGTTTCTGCAAGATATATATGATTATGCCCTAACTTGTGTGAATGAACTTTTATTATAGCGAAGCAACAGTCATTCATAATGTGATTTAACTGTTTCATGGGTTTGTGTTACACACAAAGACAGGTACTTGCGCTGATTATCTCTATATCTGAAAATTTTCTGTGATGCCCTCAAGCGCCATAAACGATCTGTTTCGCCTGGATTGAGTAAAATTAGTTTAGGAAAGGTAAAGACCTTCAAAATTGGAGGCTTCAGCGTTATTCATGGGGAGAAAATGTGCCCAACCTGTATCAATCTTATTAATGAAAAACAAGCAAGTGACATCTATCTCCAGAATATATAAATGAAAGTAATGTGAAAGTGCAGACTCCTGAAAAATCTGTGCTCAATACTAGCTTAACTATATTATGAGTATGTCCTGCAAAGCTGCATTCAGTTGCTCAGAATAGTCGGTATGCAACAGACAAACGAGAATTGGAATCAGCAGTTGGGGCTCTGAAAACTAAAATTTCACCTACATATCAAGTTGAGCTGGCCGCTGATGCAAGCATTATCCCTGACAGTGATTTAACAGAACTGGAAGAAAAGGCAGAACATCATGATGAACTCTTGGACAAAATCAAACAGAAAATTGATTATGCAAATAATGGTGAAAAAAATCAGTTACTCTTGTGCCACCAACTTGGTCTCGACAGAAATGCAGTTCCAAATTTCAGGTTTCTGAATATTTGGTACGACAAGCAAGAGCTCTTTTAATGTAGAAGGATATTTTATCGATGGCTGAGCAGAAAAGAGGAAAGACATTGCCACATGATACAGTGCAAAAAGTGAAGAGTTTTTATTTGGATGACGAAAACACAAGAATAATGCCTGGGAAGAAACACAAAGTGAGCACCAGCAAAAATACCTATGAACAAAAGCGTCTTGTCTTAAGTAATTTAACTAAACTGTATTCTCTCTATAAAAAGTATCCTCAAAATAAAGTAGGATTCTCAAAATTTGCTTCTCTTCGACCAAAACAGTGAATACTTGCAGGATCATCAGGAACACATACCATATGAGTGTGTGTTTACCACCAAAACGTTAAATTGCTTCTAAATTCCATTTCTATTAAAGAAACATACCAAGATCTAATTAAAATATTAACATGTGACATAAATAACCGAGCCTGTATGCTTCGTCTGTGTGAAAAAAGCCCCACTAGTTCATTGCTTCAAATCCATTTAGAAAATGAAATAGAAGTCTATGATCCTGATGAGATGGTTCAGTACAGTCAAAGAGTATCAACTGATAGAATGACTTTAAGTGTTCAAATCACTTCTCTATCAGAATTCTGTGACACGCTAATTAAGAAAATTGAAAAACTTACTCCATACTCTTTTATTTCTGAATCACAATCTGATTATCTGAAAATGAAAAAGGAAACACTTGATGAAGGATCAGTGTTAAATTTAATGGATTTCAGTGAAAATCTCAATTTTGTTTTCAAGATAAGTACAGGGGTATCATTGGAACAATGGCAGCTGCACTCTTCGTACTGTCCTTATATGTTACAAAAAGGACAAACAGTTGCATGCAAAAAGTATTTGTATTGTTTGTGATGATCTAGAACACGATGTTGCCTTGGTGTATCAGACTCAGAAGACGCTACTGATTTTTTTTTTTTTTTAATTTCCAGTAATTCATCTTGTGTATGTTGAATATTTCACTGATGGTTGTGCTGCACAGTATAATAACTGTAAGAATTTCAGAAACACCTGCTACCATGAACACGACTTCAACATAAAGTGCAGCTGGTCCTTTTTTGCTACCAGCCATAGCAAATCTCTGTGATGGTACTGGTGGCACTGTTAAAAGACTTGTCGCGAAAACAAATTTGCAAAGAGTTTATAAAAATCAAATACTTACTGCTTCACATGTATTTGAATTCTGTCTCGAGAAACTGCAAGGCATTTCAGTTCTCTTTGTTTCAAAAGATGAAATGGTGCAAGTCAGATAATATCTTTCTCAGCGCTTCACAAGTGCAAACACAATTCCTGGAGCACGATCTATGCATCACATTGTACCAATATCATCAACCAGGATTGGAGCAAAAAGGCTGAACTGTGATACGGATTTTAGTATCGTGCATGATTTCTCAGATGCACTTCCGCCACTAATGCCAGAATACACTGTGCAGCTCAACTGCTGTGTAGCATGTGCATATGACTCTTCTTGTTGAGAAGTTGATTTGTCAAGAAGGAGATGTTACAGTAAGTTTCATGCACCCTCATGGACCATCCCCGTCCTTCTATTGGCCTGATAATGATGTCTCTGATGTTTCTTTCTCTCATATTCTGTGTGAAGTTGATATCACCACAGCAACAGGTCATACTTATTCTCTGAGCAAAGAGTTCTCAAAGTTGGTGGAGTAAAAGTGGTTCTCATACAAAGTGTCTCGTCACATGTATAGTTTCGAATCAACTTGAATGCAGACTGCAGCACCAACACTTTGTGCAGTGTTGACAATACTAGATTCTGACAAAATGCTTAAATATTATAAACAAAATGCTATGTATTTTGACACTGAGTTAATTTGGTTATGCTAGAGGTAAGAAAATGTTGATATGTCATGTGACATACAAGTTGCCCTATATTTTGTAATGTGTAATTTTGTTTCAAATATTGCTATTTTTGATCAATTTTGATATTGTTATGTGCACTTATGTTGTTAATGTCTCTTGGGTAGTAATTGTATTTCTCTCCAGTGCCATTCATTTCTCAAAACTGTTTTTTGTCTGATGAAACCTTAATATTTGTAGATCACTTTCTAATTTTTTCAGTGTTTTCCAGAGGGGGGAAATTGTCCAAAATATTTTTCTAATTTAACAATAAATTTAAATAAAATTCATTTACAAAAATTTAACTGGACAATTCTAACATGTCTCCAGAAACTACATGTCCGCGAGGATATGCAGGCAAAAAACTGTCAGCATACCATTTTTTTAAAAAAACTGCAGCCAGTTTTCAAATTTTTACAGTTTGCTTTGAAGTAACGCACTGCATCAAACTTTCAGCAGTTGCTACCAACAGAATGTATATAAAGCAATAAAAATTGGCAAAGTTCATGATATTAGTCACATAAGCAGTACACAAAATCTCAGTTCACAACTAGATAATGGGTGTCATGGCCTGGATGACTTGACATGGAATGAACCTAGAATGTTCCAGAAAGAAACCACAAGTGATCACATACCGAGACTTCAAACGCATTGATTTATTTCAACTTGCTACTGAAGGGCAAGAAATAGTTTGGGGAACGATCCTATTCACTTCTTGCACACAAAAGAAAACCTTAATGGACTTATGAACGAACTTACTCAACTATATGGCAACTATTCTCCCTTAAAGACCAGTAAAGCAAGAAGGTAACCTCACCTTGACTAACTGAAAAACTGAAATAGCTCATGAATCTCAAAGACGCTGCATAGCAGGCATACAAACTACCTACCACACCTCCTGAAAATCATATTGTTTACAAGCAAAAGCAGAACACAGTCAGTCAAGTTGTGCGAAATGCAATCCTCAGGCATGCCCACACATTAACCGACAACAGAAACAGACCATCTGTTCTGTGGAAAAATCCAGGTCCCCTTGGTACAGACAAAGTAAAAGCTGCAGCTGATCCAATTGTCCCAGCTGAAGAACCGAGCTAGTACTTCACAAAACCTACAGCCACAACTGAACCACGAACGAAACAAGGACTCTCTGATTACTCCATGGGGGTAAGTGATTGAAGTCACGAAAAATTTTGTCTGAAGCATATTACTTGCAATACCATCAAAAAAGCATCATGCATATTAGATCAGCATCTACTGGACACGATTGCATCACAGTCCACAGGATGAAGATTATTATCCACCCACTACTGCCCATTATAAATGGTATCTTCACCCACTCCTTAATCACAAGCATTTTCCCTGAGGCCCAGAAACAGGGACTAGTTAAGCCACTACCTAAAAAGGACATTGTCACAGCACCCTCTGGTTACCGACCTATTTGCAGTCTTCCTGCGCTGTCCAATGCCTTAAAATATGCAGTCCACGACCAGCCAACAAACTGCCTAAACGCAGACAACCCACAAGACAAAACCGAATTAGATATCTGTAAACATCTTAACACAGATTTTGCCTAAATAAAGGTAACAGATGACCTGAAGCTTGGCACAGATGCGCAAGAGGCGACTATCATGTATTTCTTCAGCAAAACTTTTGACACTCTCGACTTCGACATTTTCCTTGCCAAACTTAGCAACCTAAATCTTTCATCAAGTGCAGTGCAATTTTTTCGCTCATATCTGACATCTCGCCAGTAATGTATCATGTCTGGTACCATAAAGACCCAATGGAGGCAGATACTATCAGGCTTCCCTCATGGTTTGGCATTAGGTCATATACTCTTTTCGTTGTGTGTCAATGATGTGTCATCTAATTTGTCCTGCTGCGAATACCACATGTACAGTGATGACTGCCAGTTGTATCTAAGAGAAAAACCGATAAACCTGAAGACAGCTATCAAGAATCTCAGTACCGAGCTGTGTGCACTATCAAAATGGACGCTGGATATAGGATTAAACCTCAAGCCATCCAAAACCGAAGTGGTACTGGTTGATCATTCTACGTTCATTAGCCGAAATTATGTGGAATCTCTACCATGTTTAACCATAAATGGGACAAATATCAACTTCTCCCCTTCAACAAAAAGTCTAGGAGTAATAGTAGTTGAAAATCTAAGTTGGGCTGCTTACTTAACTGCAATGTGCAATGTACAAGAAGGCACTGGCCTGTCTCCATGCCCTACAAAAATATGGGAAGCTTTTTCCTCTTGATCTGGTAAAGAAACTTGTGCACACTTATACATCTAGTTACTGATTAGAGCGATGTTATCACGGAACGACTTTCTCAGGAAACCTCACGGTGCCTGGAACTAGTTATGAATGACTGTGTTTTTTACATCTGTGATGTTTGACACCGATTACATTTGACAATCAAATCCACAGCAATCCTGACTCTGTGCTTTCAAGTGCAGAGATTTCCATGCCCTCTGTCTTCTCAACTGTGCTATGAACAAACATTGTCTCCCTATCTTTCTTCTACCATTTCGCTCTTGTCTGAACAACACGGCAGAAACACATATTCTCATAAGAGCAAAATCCTTTCTGTCCCACTTCATTGTTCAGCCACTTTCTCTAAGTCCTTCTCAGTAAGAGGAATTCTACATTGCAATAATCCCCTGCATTATGCTAGAGAACTAAATAACATCTCCAGCTTAAGAAAACAGTTAATGATGTATCTACTAAAGCAACAAAAACGATTACCATTGTCCCTGTAGGTACTTGTTACACCTGATAATCAAATTTTCCAATCAGATCTTCCTCACTTCCAAGTATTCTTGCCTGGGTACACTTATAAATTCTTTATCCACACGTCAAAAAAGTTTTGCATCACCACAGTTCCCAGAACTCCTGAAGATAGACGTTGACTGTGGATATTGTATCACAGACACAGTCCCTTTGGCTGTTCAGAGATGTCACTAAACCCGCCCAAAGATGTAAACACCCATGCATGAGCAGCTCCTATTAGACGGAGAGGGTTCGACAGATCATCAGTTCCAGTCATTCCACCAGGAAGGAGGTACACGGCTCGTGTTGTCTGTAGTTCAACCATGCCTAGACGGTCAATGCCGCGGTTCGATCGCGTCCGCATTGTTACTTTGTGCCAGGAAGGGCTCTCAACAAGGGAAATGTCCAGGTGTCTCGGAGTGAACAAAAGCGATGTTGTTCAGACATGGAGGAGATACAGAGAGAAAGTAACTGTTGATGACATGCCTCGCTCAGGCCGCCAAAATGCTACTACTGCAGTGGATGACCGCTACCTACGGATTATGGCTCGGAGGAACCCTGACAGCAACGCCACCATGTTGCATAATGCTTTTCGTGCAGCCACAGGTTGTCGTGTTACGACTCAAACTGTGCGCAATACGCTGCATGATGCGCAACTTCACTCCCGACGTCCATGGCTAGGTCCGTCTCTGCAACCACGAAACCATGCAGCGCGGTACAGCTGGGCCCAACAACATGCCGAATGGACCGCTCAAGATTGGCATCACATTCTCATCACCGATGAGTGTCGCATATGCTTCAACCAGACAATCGTCGGAGACGTGTTTGGAGGCAACCCGGTCAGGCCGAACGCCTTGGACACACTGTCCAGTGAGTGCTGCAAGGTGGAGATGCCCTGCTGTTTTGGGGTGGCGTTATGTGGGACCGACGTACTCCGCTGGTGGTCATGGGAGGCGCCGTAACGGCTGTAAGTGAATGCCATCGTCCGACCGATAGTGCAACCATATCGGCAGCATATTGGCGGGACATTCGTCTTCATGAACGACAATTCGCGCCACCATCGTGCACATCTTGTGAATGACTTCCTTCAGGATAACGACATCGCTCCGCTGGAGTGTCCAGCATGTTCTCCAGACATGTACCATATCGAACATGCCTGGGATAGATTGAAAAGAGCTGTTTATGGACGACGTGACCCACCATCCACTCTGAGGGATCTGCGCCGAATCGCCGTTGAGGAGTAGCACAATCAGGACCAACAGTACCTTGATGAACTTGTGGATGGTATGCCACGACGAATACAAGCATGCATCAGTGCAAGAGGACGTGCTGCTGGGTATTAGAGGTACCCGTGTGTACAGCAATCTGGGCCACCACCACTGACGGTCTCGCTGTATGGTGGTACAACATGCAATGTGTTTTTTCATTAGTAATAAAAAGGTTGGAAATAATATTTATGTTGATCTCTATTCCAATTTTCTGTACAGGTTCCGGAACTCTCGGAATCGATGTGATGCAATACTTTTTTTGATTTGTTATATCTCCCACCATCATTACTGTTATTATTGTCATTATTATTATTATATTATTATTACTGTCCTTATTTTCGCTGTTAGTGGTAGCAGCAGCAGCAGTAGAAATACTGCCAGTATTAACTTTATTAATTCATAGTCAGTAATATTTACTCTCATTGTAGCTATAGATACCGAAATCATTTTAATATAGTTGTCGTATTAAAATTGTCATTTCTAAGGTAACTATGGTGTAAAAAAAGTGCTTTACGTGTGAAATCCTGGTCTGATGTAAGAGACAGCCTGATTGCCTTAATCAGATCAAGTTACGAGGGTTGCCCAGCAAATAATGCACCGCATTTTTTCTTCGACAATTCTTTATTGAAAATAATGAAAATTACACACGCAAAAGAACGTTGTTTTACTTGCAGACCCTATTTTTCCACGTCATCTATATCCCATCCTATGGCCTTCCTGAAGCGCGAAACAAGGACGTGTATGCCCTGTCAGTAACAATCCTTGTCCTGGTGGCGGAGCCAGAGCTTCACTGTATGAACCACCTCCTCATTGTCCTCAAAATATCTTCCACGAATGCGTCTGTCCTCACGAATGACATCAACTCGCTGCAACGTGTCACGTGTGACAGCCGTGGATGGTCTGCCCGATCGCTGCAAGTCATTGAGTTCCGCCGAACCGCCTTCTGATGACCTCACCGTCCGTGCCCAGTGACTAACTGTACTACTGTCGACAGCAGATGCTCCACAGACTTTGCACTAGCGTTTGTGAGTGTTCCCTACAGTTTCTTCTCTGCATTGAGAAATCCAATAGCGGCACACATTTTGAAACTGTCCTACAGCTACACTGTCTGTCGGTAGTGACGGAAACTTGGCATGCGCACTCAGGAGACTTCAGATAATACATACGTAACGTTTCGCATACATAGCATTGCTTTCGGCCGAGGAAAAAAATGTGGTGCATCGCTTTTTGGGCAACCCTCGTAAGTAAATAAATGAACGTTGGAACTCCATCCATACCGATGATAGGCGCCATGCTGGTAAAGATGTAAATATCTAGGGGAGAATAAAATGGGTTATACTCCGTCGTCGTCAGTCCCTCGATTGCTTCCATCATGCTACTACACAGATACTCCCACTTTGTTCCTGTAAACTGCACTTCAGCACCACAGTGAACATTCACGATTGCTGTTAGTAGTTCAATCTCACTATTCAGTACTATGCCAACATTCACATGTTTTCATCTGCTGGTGGTCAGTTGATAAGTAGCAGTGAACAGCAGTATAATGAATCCATTTACCTACTGCTCGACATGTGATACTGGAACAGCTGTGTGGCTGCTCTGATATATTAAGTAGTCTGTCTGCTGCTCTCTGCTCCAGTGGATCAGGGTGTTGTTGTCATCAGGGAGAAATAATAACTGAAAATTCATATGCAAAACAAATAATGATAACTATAATAATAATAATAATAATAATAATAATAAGCAGTGAGAGAGAAGAGAGAGAAGAGGGTTAATACTTACACTGTGCGATACAGTTTTTTTATGTTGCCTGAAGGTGGTTGACCTCTGCTGATAGTTCATGTTGCACCTTTCACGACAGCAGACACAGCAGAGATCCCTAGTCCATATGATGGGTAGTAGGACTGGATATTGCGGGTGAGTGGTGGACGTAGGTGACTACTGTGCTATAGAAATTGGAGTAACGATTTTGGACTGGGAGGTGGTGGGGCAAATCATGTTTAATTGTGGCAGCCATATTGGTCACAAAATATAGCAATAAGGATCCGTGGGTGATAAATTGCAGCTGTAAGGATGTTGTTGTTATGGTCTTTGGTCCAAAGACTGGTTGGATCCAGCTCTCCATGCTACTCTACCCTTCACGAGCCTCATCATCTCCGAATAACTACTGCAACCTACATCTTTCTGAATCTGCTTACTGCATTCATCTTTTGGTCTGCCTCTACGATTTTTACTCGCCACACTTCCTTCCAGTACTAAATTGGTGATCTCTTAATGTCTCAGAATGTGTCCAATCAATTGATCTTTTGTCAAATTGTGCCATGAATTTCCTGTCTTCCCAATTCTATTCAGTACTTTCTCATTAGTTATGTGATTGACTCACCTAATATTCAGAATTCTTCTGTAACACTACATTTCGAAAACTTCTATTCTTTTTTATCTTAACTGTTTATCAACCGTGTCTCAGTTTAATACATGGCTACACTCCAGACAAATACCACCAGAAAAGACTTCCTAACATTTAAATCCATACTTCATGTTAACAGACTTCTCCTCTTCAGAAATGATTTTCTTGCCATTGACTATCTACATTTTAGATCCTCTAGTTGAGCTACCATCAGTTATTTTGCTGCCCAAATAGCGGAATTCATCTACTACTGTAAGTGCCTCGTTTCCCAGTCCCATTTCCTTAGCACTATCTGATGTAATTCGACTACATCCCAATAACCTTGTTTTGCTTTTGTTGGTGTTCATCTTATATCCTCCTTTCGAGACACTGTCCATTCCATTCAATTGTTCTTCCAATTCCTTTGTTGTCTCTGACAGAATTACGCTGTCATTGGCAAATCTCAAAGTTTTTATTTCTTCTCTTTGAACTTTAATTTCAACTCTAAGTTTTTCTTTTAATTTCCTTTACTGCTTGTTCAATGTATATATTGAATAACATCATGGATACTCTACAACCCTGTATCACTCGCTTTTCAAGCACTGCCTACCTTTCACGCCACTCTCCTCTTATAACTGCCATCTGCTTTCGATACACGTTGTAAATTGCCTTTTGCACCCTGTGTTTTACCCTTGCTACCTCCAGAATTTGAATGAAAATATTCCACTCAACACTGTCAGAAGCTTTCTCTAAGTCTACACGTGCTATAAATGCAGTTTTGCCTTTCCTTAATCTATCTTCTAAGGTAAGTCGTAGGATGAGTATTGCCTTGCTTGTTCCTACATGTACCTGGAATCTGAACTGATCTTCCCTGAGCTCGGCTACTAGCAGTTCTTCCATTCTTCTGCAAAGAATTCGTGTTAGTATATGCAACCATGACTTATTAAATTGATAGTTCGCTAATGTCAGCAACTGCTTTCTTTGGAATTGGAATTATTACATTCTTCCTCAAGTCTGAGGGTATTTCGCTTGTCTCATACATCTTGCACATCATATGGAAGAGTTTTGTCATGGCTGGCTGTCTCGAGGTTATCGGTAGTTCAGACGGAACAAGATATAACCCCAGGGGCCTTGTTTCGACTTAGATATTTCAGAGCTTTGTCAAATTCTCTCGCAGTATCATGTCTCCCATCTCATCTTCATCTATGTCCACTTCCCTTTCTATAATGTTGCTTCCAAGTTAATCTCCATTATATAGAGCCTCAATATACTTTTCCATGTTACAGCTTTCCCTTCTTTGCTTAGGACTGATTTACCATCTGAGCACTTGTTATTCGTACAGCTGCATCTCTTCCCCAAAGGCCTCTTTAATTTTCCTGTAGGCGGTGTCTATCTTTTCCGTAGTGAAATACGCTTCTAACTCCTTACATTTGTCCTTTGGTCATTGCTGCTTAGCGGTTTCACGTTTTTATTCCGTTTCACCTGTTTCTTTTGCTGCATTTTTAAATTTTCTCCTTTCATCAGTTAAGTTCAATATACCTTATGTTCCTACTAGGAACTGTCTTTTTACCTTTTTCATCCCCTGCTGCCTTCACTATTTCATCTCTTAAAGCTACCCATTTGTCTTCTGCTGTATTCCTTTCCCCTGTTATAGTCAACTGTTACCAAATGCTCTCTCTGAAACTCTCTGCAGCCTCTGATTCTTTCAACTTATCCAGATCCCATCTCCTTAATTTCCTGCCTTTATGCAATTTCATAAGTTTTGATCTACAGTTCATAAACAATAAATTTTGGTCAGAGTCCTCATCTGCCCCTGTAAATGTCTTACAGTTTAAAATCTGGTCCTTAAATCTCTGTTTTACCATTATATAATCAATACGAAACCTTCTAGTGTCTGCAGGTCTCTTACATGTACACAGCCTTCTTTCATTATTCCTAAACCAAGTGTTAGCGACGATTAAGTTATGCCCTGTGTAAAACTCTACCA
Source organism: Schistocerca piceifrons (assembly GCF_021461385.2). NCBI lineage: Eukaryota > Metazoa > Arthropoda > Insecta > Orthoptera > Acrididae > Schistocerca > Schistocerca piceifrons. Next base: position 8,997,149 of record NC_060149.1, read on the forward strand.
GCTGGCTTCTTCTTTCATTCTTTTCCGCCAGTCCATATTCACCTACTATTTTTCTTTCCCTTCCTTTTCCTACTATCGAATTCCAATCCCTATCACAATTAAATTTTCGTCTCCTTTATTATCTGAATAATTTCTTTTATCCCATCATACATTTCTTCAATTTCATCATCATCTTTGGAGGTAATTCGCATCTAAACTTGCACTACTGTGGAAGGTGTGGCTTCATGAATGTCTCAGCTACAATAATGCATTTGCTATGCTGTTTATAGTAGCTTACCCAAAAAATATCTATTTTCTTATTAATTATTAAACCCATTTCCACATTAATCCTGTTTTATTCTGTGGTTATAACCTTGTATTCATCTGACCAGAAGTCCTGTTCATCGTGCTAATGAACTTCACTAATCCCCACTACATCTAACTTTCACCTACCCGTTTCCGTTTTTAAATTTTCTAACCCACGTACCTGATTAAGAGATCTAACATTCCAAACTCCAATCTGGAGAATGCCAGTCTTGTTTCTCCTCATGATAACATCCTCCTGAGTTGTCCCTGCCTGGAGATCCAAATGGGGGACAATTTTACCTCCAGAATAATTTACTCAAGAGGATATCACCATCATAAAACCATACAGTAAGAGGTACATGTCCTCATGAAAAATAACGGCTTTCAGCCATTCACAGTACCAGTACAGTAAGGCCGTTTCGGTTGATGTTACAATGCCACATCATTCGATCATCCAGAATGTTGCCTCTACAACTTCTGAAAAAGCTGCTGCCCTTCTTCAGGAACCACGTATTTGTCTCGCCTCTCAACAGATGCCCCTTCATTGTGGTTGTGCCTATGGTACAGTTATCTGTATCTACATCTACATCTATACTCCGCAAGCCATCCAACGGTGTGTGGCGGAGGGCACTTTACGTGCCACTGTCGTTACCTCCCTTTCCTGTTCCAGTCGTGTATGGTTCGCCGGAAGAACGACTGCCGGTACGCCTCCGTGTGCGAATCTCTCTAATTTTATATTCGTGATCTCCTCTGGAGGTATAAGTAGGGGGAAGCAATATATGCGATACCTCATCCAGAAACGCACCCTCTCGAAACCTGGACAGCAAGCTACAGCACGATGCAGAGCGCCTCTCTGGCAGAGTCTGCCACTTGAGTTAGCTAAGCATCTCCGTAACGCTATCACGCTTACCAGATAACCCTGTGAAGAAACGCGCCGCTTTTCTTTGTATCTTTTCTACCTCCTCCGTCAACCCGACCTGGTACGGATCCCACACTGATGAGCAATACTCAAGTATAGGTCAAACGAGAGTTTTGTAAGCCACCTCCTTTGTTGATGGATTCTCCCAATGAATCTCAACCTGGTTCCCGCCTTACCAGCAATTCATTTTATGTGATCATTCCACCTCAAATCGTTCCGTACGCATACTCCCAGATATTTTACAGAAATAACTGCTACCAGTGTTTGTTCCGCTATCATATAATCATACAATAAAGGATCCTTCTTTCTATGTATTCGCAATACATTACATTTGTCTGTGTTAAGGGTCAGTTGCCACTCCCTGCACCAAGTGCCTATCCGCTGCAGATCTTCCTGCATTTCGCTGCAATTTTCTAATGCTGCAACTTCTGTGTATACTACAGCATCATCCGCGAAAAGCCGCATGGAACTTCCGACAGTATCTACTAGGTTATTTATATATATTGTGAAAAGCAATGGTCCCATAACACTCCCCTGTGGCACGCCAGAGGTTACTTTAACGACTGTAGACGTCTCTCCATTGATAACAACATGCTGTGTTCTGTTTGCTAAAACCTCTTCAATCCAGCCACATAGCTGGTCTGATATTCCGTAGGCTCTTACTTTGTTTATCAGGCGACAGTGCGGAACTGTATCGAACGGCTTCCGGAAGTCAAGGAAAATGGCATCTGTGGTATACACCACTTCTAACAAACACCGAACAACGCGCTCCAGTACGCGGCCGCCAAATACATCGCTGGCCGCACTTCTCTGGGCGGTCCGCTGCTTCCATCGCTGGCCGTCTTCACACGCACGCTCCCTTACGTGGCCGAGAAACACATCGCTGGCCTCACTTCTCCGGGCGGCTCGCGGCTACCATCGCTGGCCGCCTTCGCGCGCGCGCGTTTGTCAGCACACAGCAATTGTCTACGCCAGGAAACATAGCGATTGGTTTTTCTGGAAAACAGCGACCCCAGCCGACGGCTCCATTAACTAGCAAACCTTATATAAACCCGGCCGCCGCCGCAAACGACAGTTCTCATCTGGAAGTGCAGTACGCCGGGTTCCAGCTGCTTGTGGATGACTCGCCGCACCACTCGAGGTTACCTGGCTGCTCGGCGGAAATCTTGCGACTTCACTTGGAGAGACTGAACTTCACTGGACTTGGGAATAATTACGGGACGTGCACCCCACCATGCACATTTAGGCATTGGTATAACCAAACTTTTATTATGCATTACTTCTGAGTGTGAGCCTGGGTAGACGCTTGGCTAACATAATTGTTAAAAAGTGATTTGTGATTTAATAAACCAGACTGAAGAGGTTATTGTGTTATTTCTGGTTATAACAGCATCTACCTGGGAGCCTGTATCTAATATTTTCTGGGTCTCATGAACAAATAAAGCGAGTTGGGTCTCTCATGATCACTGTTTCCGGAATCCATATTTATTCCTACAGAGTAGATTCTGGGTTTCCGGAAATGACATGATACGCGAACCAAAAACATGTTCTAAAATTCTACAACAGATCGATGTCAGAGATATAGGCCTACAGTTTTGCGCATCTGCTCGACGACCCTTCTTGAAAACTGGAACTACCTGTGCTCTTTTCCAATCATTTGGAACCTTCCGTTCCTCTAGAGACTTGCAGTACACGGCTGTTAGAAGGGGGGCAAGTTCTTTCGCGTACTCTGTGTAGAATCGAATTGGTATCCCGTCAGATCCAGTGGACTTTCCTCTGTTGAGTGATTTCAGTTGCTTTTCTATTCCTTGGACACTTATTTCGATGTCAGCAATTTTTTCGTTCGTGCGAAGATTTAGAGAAGGAACTGCAGTGTGGTCTTCCTCTGTGAAACAGCTTTGGAGAAAGATGTTTAGTATTTTAACTGTACGCATGTCCTCCCCTGTTTCAATGCAATTATCATCCCAGAGTGTCTGGATATGCTGTTTCGATTCACTTTCTGATTTAACGTAAGAGCAGACCTTCCTAGGATTTTCTGTCAAGTCGGTACATAGAACTTTACTTTCGAATTCACTGAACGCTTCACGCATAGCCCTCCTTACGCTAACTTTGACATCGTTTAGCTTCTGTTTATCTGAGAGGTTTTGGCTGCGTTTAAATTTGCAGTGAAGGTCTCTTTGCTTTCGCAGTAGTTTCCTAACTTTGTTGTAGAACCACGGTGGGTTTTTCCGTCAGTCACAGTTTTACTCGGCACGTACAAGTCTAAAACGCATTTTACGATTGCCTTGAACTTTTTCCATAAACACTCAACATTGTCGGTGTCGGAACAGAAATTTTCGTTTTTGATCTGTTAGGTAGTCTGAAATCTGCCTTCTATTACTCTTGCTAAACAGATAAACCTTCCTCCCTTTTTTTATATTCCTATTTACTTACATATTCAGGGATGTTGCAACGGCCTTATGATCACTGATTCCCTGTTCTGCGCTTACAGAGTCGAAAATTTCGGGCCTGTTTGTTATCAATAGGTCCAAGATATTATCTCCAAGAGTCGGTTCCTGTTTAATTGCTCGAGGGAATTTTCGAATAGTGCACTCAGTATAATATCACTCGATGCTCTGTCCCTACAACCCGTCCTAAACATCTGAGTGTCCTAGTCTATATCTGGTGAACTGAAATCTCCACGTAAGACTATAACATGCTGAGGAAATTTATGTGAGATGTATTCCAGATTTTCTCTCACTTGTTCTGCCACTAATGCTGCTGAGTCGAGAGGCCGGTAAAAGGAGCCAGTTATTAACCTAGCTCGGTTGTTGAGTATAACCTCCACCCACAATAATTCACAGGAATTATCCACTTCTATTTCACTACAGGATAAACTACTACTAACAGCGACAAACACGCCACCGCCGGTTGCATGCAGTCTATCCTTTCTAAACACCGTCAGTGCCTTTGCAAGAATTTCGGCAGAATTTATCTCTGGCTTCAGCCAGCTTTACGTATCTATAACGATTTCAGCTTTCTATCAGCGCTTGAAGTTCCAGTACTTTACCAACGCAGCTTCGACAGTTTACAATTACAATACCGATTGCTGCTTGATGTCCGCTTGTTCTTACTTTGCCGCGCACCCTTTGAGGCTGTTGCCATTTCTGTACTTGCCCGAGGCCATCTAACCAAAAAAACCGCCCAGTCCACGCCACACAACCCCTGCTACCCTTGTAGCCGCTTGCTGTGTGTAGTGGACTCCTGACCTATCCAGGAGAACCCGAAACCCCACCACCCTATGGCGCAAGTCGAGGAATCTGCAGCCCGCACGATCGCAGAACCGTCTCAGCCTCTGATTCAGACCCTCCACTCGGCTCTGTACCAAAGGTCTGCAGTCAGTCCTGTCGACGATGCTGTAGATGGTGACCTCTGCTTTAATCACGCTAGTGAGACTGGCAGTCTTCACCAAATCAGATAGCCGCCGGAAGCCAGGGAGGATTTTAGATTAGATTAATACTTGTTCCGTAGATCATGAATATGACACTTCGTAATGATGTGGAACGTGTCAGGTTAATAAAAGATGTCTGTACAAGATATTACATTACACAAAGTATTGCAGGACACTAATGTTTAAGTTGTTGTTTTTTCCCTTAATTTATATCTAAAAATTCAGCCAATGAGTAGAAGAAGATGTCATCTAGAAATTCTTTTAATTTATTTTTAAATGTTAGTTGGCTATCTGTCAGGCTTTTGATGCTGTTTGGTAGGTGGCCAAAGACTTTTGTGGCAGCATAATTTACCCCTTTCTGTGCCAAAGTCAGATTTAACCCAGCATAGTCAAGATCATCCTTTCTCCTGGTGTTATAGCTATGCATACTGCTACTACTTTTGAACTGGTTTGGATTGTTAACAACAAATTTCATAAGTGAATATATATACTGTGAGGATCCCTAGATCCTTAAATAGATGTCTGCAGGATGACCGTGGGTGGGCTCCAGCAATTAATCTGATTACACGTTTTTGAGCAATGATTACTTTTCTACTGAACGATGAACTACCCCAGAATATGATGCCATACGAAAACAGTGAATGAAAGTAGGCATAGTAAGCTAATTTACTGAGATTCTTATCACCAAAATTTGCAATAACCCTAATAGCATACGTAGCTGAACTCGGACGTTTCAGCAGACCATCAATGTGTTGGTTCCAGTTTAGCCTCTCATCAATGGATACACCTAAAAATTTTGAAAATTCTACCTTAGCTACAGCCTTCCGTTCAAAGTCTATATTTATTACTGGAGTTGTGCCATGTACTGTATGGAACTGTATATACTGAGTTTTATCACAATTTTAAGAGTCTGTTTGCTGAGAACCAATTAATAATTTTGTGAAAAACATCATTTACAATTATATCACTTAGTTCTTGGTTTTTGGATGTTATTACTATACTTGTATCATCATCAAAAAGAACTAACTTTGCATCTTCATCAATGTGGAATGGTAAGTCATTAATGTATATCAAGAACAGTAAAGGACCTAAGACCAAACCCTGTGGGACCCCGTACTTGATAGCCCCCCAGTTTGAGGAATCAGCTGTTGTTTTAACATTACATGAACCACTTATTTCAACTTTCTGCATTCTTCCAGTTAAGTATGAATTAAACCATTTGTGCACTGCCCCCCTCAAACCATAATGATTTAGCTTATCTAAAGGAATTCCATGATTTACACAATCACAGGTCTTTGACAGATCACAAAAAATATCAATGGGTGATGTCCGCTTATTCAGAGCATTTAATATTTGATCAGTGAAAGCGTATATAGCATTTTCTGTTGAAAAGCCTTTCTGAAAACAAAACTGACATTTTGTTAGTACTTTATTTTTACAAATATGGAAGGCTACTCTTGAATACATTACTTTCTCAAAAATTTTTGATAGAGCTGTCAGAAGAGAGATTGGGCAGTAGTTGTTGACATCCGACGTATCCCCGTTTTTATGCAATGGTTTTACAATGGCATATTTCAGTGTACTGGGTAAAACACCCTGCTCCAAAGAGCTATTACATACATGGCTGAGAATCCTACTTATCTGTGGGGAACAAGCTTTAAGTACCTTGCTGGAAATGCCATCAATTCCGTAAGAACTTTTACTTTTCAGTGAGTTTATTATTTTACTGATTTCAGAGGGAGAGGTTGGTGGAATTACGGTTGTTTCAAACGGCACAGGTATGGCCTCTTCTATAAGAAGCCTTTCCTCTTCTAGTGAAGATCTAGATCCTATTTTCTCTACAAAATTTAAAAAATGATTATTGAAAATATTTTCAATTTCTGATTATTTGTTAGTACACTTGTCATTCAGTTTTAGGGACTAAAGTCTTCCTGTGCTCTTGGTTGCCCTGTTCCCTGTTTCCTCCGATCCATAGCGACACACATCATTGGTGCCGACATGAGCGACCACCTGCAGATGGGTGCACCCTGTACCCTTCATGGCATTCCACATCTGGAATGACTGCCCCTGGTATGCACACGGAGTGCACATTGGTTTTCTTCCTCTCCCTTGCAGCCATATCCCTAAGGGGCTCCATTAAGCGCCTGACGTTGGAGCTCCCAACTACCAGTAAACCCACCCTCTGCGACTGCCCGGATCTTGCAGACTGAGGGGCAACCTCTGGAACAGGACAAGCAGCCATGTCCGGCCAAAGATCAGTACCAGCCGGAGACAGAGCCTGAAACCGGTACGTCAGACAAACTGGAGAGGCTTTCTGTCCACCCCTCCGGAATGTCTTTCGCCCCTGCCACACCTCAAGACGACCTCCCACTCTACCACAGGTGAGGGGTCAGCCTCAATGTGGGCAGTATCCTGGGCAGCCACAGTCGTAGTCTGATAGGGGGATGTGTGGGACGAGCTGGCCGTCCCTGACAAACCCCCGTCCACACCCCCACAGTGATGGCCATTGGCAACAGCCTCAAGCTGTGTGACTGAAGCCAGCACTGCCTGAAGCTGGGAGCAAAGGGATGCCAACTCGGCCCGCATCCGAACACAGCAGTCGCAGTCCCTATCCATGCTAAATACTGCTGTGCAAAGAACGTCTCAACTAATCTACAGGGAGCACAAACAATTGGACACGAAATTTAAATGGTTATTAAAATACAAGACTGCCTACTAAATGCAGTAATGCTGCTACTTGCTCACTGCTGACACACTGCTTGGCGGCAGAAGGCTAACTGTACTGTCAGTAACGCACAAAGGCTATTTGAAAGAAATAAAAAAATGACAGACAACTATGCGACTTTGCATGTCACAGATATTAAAACGCAAATCTGCCCCTGCTAATTACGAAACTACACAATGATTTGACGGATTTAAATAACTGAGGTAGAAAACTCACCCTACCGATGGCAAGGTCCATGGTTCATGCGAAGGGGGGGGGGTGGGGTGGAGGGAGGGAGGGAGGAGGTGTAAAGATAGCGGAGAAGGAGAAGAGCTTGGGAGAGAGTGGAGGGAAGCCAGCTGACCTTAAAAGTGACAGGTGTGAGAGGGGGAGCATAAATCATTGGCCTGCAATTCCCTCTGTCCCATTACTTGGGTTGATTTGTATATCCAAGATAGCCTCAAAAATAGGAAATTCTGCTCTTGTATCAGCCAACAATTGATAACTTGTGATGTGTTCAACATGCACCTGGAAGTCTTTGTTGTATATCAGTAGACCAGTGTATTGATTGTGTATCAGTAGGTGATTGTCTACATGAGATATGTAAATAGTGTTTATCTCTTCTCGATTTCTGGAATTAACCACAACAGTTCATGAGCAGAGGTAGTTGGATCCAGTGATAACGAAATGCAGTGGCCAGTTGGGTAGTTACCATTAGTGTATATTAGACAGATACCTTCAGGACCCTCTGATTCTGAAATTCATGAAGAACTGTGGCGTTATTAGGTCCCATCGACCACACAAATTACAATCTTTTGAACATTAACTGCTCCGACGAGGCACCATGTTTTATTCAGTCTGCTTTTGTACTTCATGCAGTGTTCATGTGTATCAGTCTTTATGGTAAAATATATGTGTATATAGAAAACTTGGGAACTGTTTATTACGTATATTACGAATCATATCCAGAATACTATATTGGTGACCCCAGACAAAAAGTTCTACCTCTTCCGCGACTTCCGCGCCGGTCGTATGGGATCAACAGGTTTCACGTTCTACGCCACGGCTACATCACCTACCATTCTTTACGAAAATTTGGAGGCCCCGCTCTTACAACCAGGCCAACACAACCCTCCGCCGTCGGTTATTTTGCAGCTAACGGACAATGATCTACGATCTTCGACGAGGATAACCTCTACTTTAGCAACTCCACAACGACCGAGTGTTACGCAGTTACCACAAACAATGGACACAGGTTTTGTTTCGCCGGATTACACACAGCAACAAGTGAAAAGTAAAGTGGACGATCTACTAAATAGTGTGACGATCAATCGCTCCTACGAAGTTCAAAGGGACCGAAATTCGCACACATGCTTTGATCCTCTACACGCCACTTCATCGGTTACCGTAGTGCCGTGTGCAACACACTCGGTCAACTGTTACCAAGCTTCACCAGCCTCGCCTTCATCACAGATCAGTAACAGACAATTTTATGCCTCCAGTTCGCCAGAACAGACCACCGGATCGCCGGACCAGTTTCGGGACCTCGTGGGTACGAGTGCACTCAACATAGCCTCTTCACCCAGTAACACTGTACTACGACAGTGTGACCGCCAACAGGTTTCACCAGTGTTTTATGGTCCTACCACGAAGGGTGCGTGGCCAGTATGTGCGGAAAACTTCCGTTGTTGCCACTTTAGGCTCCAGGCCACCCCCCCCCCCCCCCTACACCTCCACCCTCTCATGGGGGACCTCGATTCCGACCATACAACCGCTCGCTCCTCCTACAGTACCATCTGCGTCTGCCGCGCCAGCCTTCCACGTCATTTCCAAGTTAGACAATGTCAGTGCTATTCTTGCAATTTCCTGTCCAGTTTACGGGCCCTCATTACACGCCGCTCGCCCGTTCACATCCACGGTACCGACTGTGCCTGCCGGGTCGTGTTTTCGGGATTTTTCAGACATTGCATTCAGCAGGTGTTCTGATCGTGTGTGCTAGTAACATTTCCGCTCCGATGATGCCGGATCCCAGTATGAACTCTCGTGCAGTGGGACCTCAGGCCTTCCGAGATATGCCGAAGCCACGTTCGTCTCCACCTCTAGGCCGCCTACCCGAGCTACCTCCCCTATACGAGAACAATCCAGTTTCACGGTTTGCACTAGTGGAGCACCTCTTCAAGCTGCATCAAGTGACTGATGACAACTCCAAGTTGCTATGTTTGGTCACACACCTTCACGATCACTCAGATTTAATTTGTGGTCTCCTACTTTCGCCTCCACCGCCACCAAATGACGAGTTCGCCAAGAAAACGACATTGGACCGACTTGCCTGCTCACCGCAGGAATCGATAATCAAGATTCTGTACGAGGAGCACCTAGGGGACTGCACTCCGTTACAACTTTGGCGCCGCCTCAGATTACACGTGAGTGAACACGCGATGCCAGACGTCACACTGTGGGCGGTACGGTCTGCCAAGTTACCTACTGACCTACAAATACACCTACTGCCGCACTCTTTCGAGTCTATCGGTCCTCACCTACGCATCGCAGATCAACTGTATGCACTCCTGCGCCAGAAACGCCCAGCTCATCCACCATCGCTGTGTGACACTACACCTGCTGTTTACCGGCCGTCTGCAGGCAGGGGCAGGGCCAGTACCACTTCCACGCCTTCTACGCCACCAGGCAGTACTCGTTTGCTCTATCTTCTTTCTGAGCATTCAGGAATCGCCCACGCTCCGTATGTCCCAGTTTACTTCCAAGAGCAGATCAATGAGGACAAGCCTCCCCCGCTATCACAGTCACCGCCGCTGCCACATCCGGCTCATCCACACTGTTGGTACCACAAGGCTTTTGGTGCTGAGGCCAAGAAGTGCAGGTTACCTTGCGATCACCCAAACGCCGACCGCAGGAACTAAGTGCCGCCGAGTCCTGCAGGGAACTTCATAGACGTTCCCTAACATTGCACTCCATCCACTCGTCCCCTCGGCCGAGCGGTCATTTGTACGTGACACACATTTCATCACAGTTCGTCTGCCTAATTGACACTGGCGCTGACGTGTCTATCATACCTCAATCGTTGGCTCCTACTGACTTTTCGCCGACGAAGTCTCTCCTACGAGCTGTCAACGCATCAACATTACAAACTGTCGGTTCTGTGAAAGTGACGGTGCACCTATCCCCTTCTCTGCGTTTCCCGTGGACCTTCTACATCGCCGACATGGATAAACCAATTCTCGGTATGGACTTTTTGTCCCATTACAAGCTCTCCCTGAACGTAATCCAGTGTTCAGTGTTACACCACCCATCTAACTGGCACCCATTGTCCTCCCTCCGTTTCCGCCGCAACATAGGATTTAGTTCGCAAGTGTTCCACCCTCGTGGGCAAGATTGTGACCTGTGTCACTAACTTTCTATCAGAATACGACTCAGTGGTGCACCTCCGCCGGGAGAATGACGAGCTGAAACATTGCTCACACTTACAACGAGCTCGCTGCGGCCCACAACTCACTGTTGAAACTGCAATCTGCAGTTCCTTCACCGGATCGAACTTCATCGCCAAGCATCAGTTCGAACACTCGTCAGGTTAGTTCAAAAACATTCACTGCATGTGACAATTCGCGTTCAGTGACCTCTGCACTGCCCAAGTGCCCACTACGCGCAGTGTGTCACAGTGTCTCTAATAAACAGTCGCTCACGCAGCACGGTCACACCCACTACGCACGCAGCTGCCCCGCTTGTTGATAAGCATTCTCCCTCTCCCGCGCGCCAGCCAAGCAACTCGGCGGCCATCGCTGTCCCTCGCGCGACGCCAGCGCCTCTCTCGCCCGCGCCGGTTGCCCAAGGCAAAGTTAAAAACAGACAGTCGCTGTGCGCCCCACTCCACTCTGCGCTGCCCATGCAGCCGACCTCTACAAACAAGCGCACGCTGGCTCGCGTAATAAGCATGTGATTTTCGTGCTGCCTTTTCCCACTCCCGATAATGGCTACGCCTCATCGAGCCGCACTCATTCCAAAAGTCCATGTCAGAACGTTACTCAGCCTCATGTGCACTTCCCAGTCTCTTCTGTCACTGACAGAACGAGACACAAGATAATTACCACCTGTTAGACACAAGGTTAGACGCTTCAACCCCATTAAGTTGTGCACTGCCCAGCAGCAAATTAATGAACTTCTGGAGGCAGGCATCCTACAGGCATCAGACAGCAATTGGTCTTCACCAATTCACCTCATCTCCAAACACGACGGTTCTTTTCGAATGTGTGGTGATTACAGACGTTTAAATGCTCGCACTGTCGCGGACAATTGCCCCGTGCCAAACATAAACGATTTCACTCATCTGTTATCATTCGCCACAATCTTCAGTGTGATTAACCGCAAATGTGCTTATCACCAGATTCCTGTAGTGCCGGAAGACATTCCAAAGAATGTGATCATCATGCCGCTCGGTTTGTTCCAGTGCAACTTCGTGCCATTTGGTTTAAAGAATGCAGCACAAACGTGGCAACCTTTCATCGAATCAATCTTACGACGATTCGAGTTCTGCTTCACATACCTGGATGACGTACTCATTTTCAGCAAATCGACTGAAGACCACGAAGATCATTTATCCCAAGTCCTCCAGACTCTTGCATCCAATGGTCTCTGCATACGCAATACAGCAGGAGGAGGAGGTGATTCACAGAGACAGGGGTTGGAGAACGAAATGGGCAAGGAGTTGGGGGGAGGAGGAGATGGTCAGAGAGGGGGAGAAAGTAGAACAACAGAGAAAATGAGGAGGAGGTGATTCGCAGAGACAGGGGTGGAGAACGAGATGGGCAAGGAGCGGGGGGAGGAGGAGATGGTCAGAGAGGGGAGGGAAAGTAGAACAACAGAGAAAAGGAGGATTAGGTGATTCACAGAGAAAGGGGGAGGGGGAGGAGATGGGCCAAGGGAGAGCGGAAAATAGAACGACAGAGAGAAGGAGGAGGAGTTGATTCACAGAGAAAGGAGGATGGAGAGGAGATGGGCAAAGAAAGGGGGAAAAGTTAAAAGTCAGGGTATAGGAGGAAGAGGTGATTCACAGAAATTCGGGGAGAAGGAGGAGGAATGGGCAAAGAGAGGGGGAGGAAGAGTTGGACGGAAAGAGGGGGAGATAGTGATTAGAATGTACATCCAATACCTTTACATATTTAGCAGTTTCGAAACATTGCTGGATTCGCTAGTACATACATAAAGACAATATTAGTAAGTAATAATAATAATGATAACAAATAACCAATAGTACCCAAATATTCCAAGCACAGCAAAAGTAAAGAAAAATTTTTTTAGGGTAATACGCACTTCTGGTAACTACTAATAGCCTGCATTAATTAGCACAACAATCTTACACAAATAAGGAAGCCCAATTTATGCCATACTGCAGAAAATGCTAATACAGTTACAACGCATGATTAAGCCCATAGGAGGCCTCAGGGGGGCGAGAGTAAATGAGCCCCCCAGTCTGCTTAATATCTGATGTATTTATATTTACATTTTGAGAAAAATGAACAACGTAGATGTAATGGCTGACAGAATGATCAAATGTTGATAATGTGTACTCTACTCTGTGATGGTTCTAACATACACTACCTGAAACACTGCAACACCCACAAGAACTGTGTTCATTTGTACCAGGGATTGTGCACACTGAGGGGTTGTACTGTTATGATCCATTTGTCACGGTCATCAACGATCAGTTGCCACTCAGGAAGCCTAACTGTACGTTCTCTGATTCTGCTCCACAGGCAGTAACCGTGCTGAATTTAGAGGTGAACAGTGTTTACGACCAGAAGATGCAACAGGTCCCACCAGGAAGTACACTACTGGCCATTAAAATTGCTACACCATGAAGATGACGTGCTACAGACGCGAAATTTAACCAACAGGAAGAAGATGCTGTGATATGCAAATGATTAACTTTCCAGAGGATTCACACAAGGTTGGCGCCGGTGGCGACACCTACAACGTGCTGACATGAGGAAAGTTTCCAACAGATTTCTCATACACAAACAGCAGTTGACCGGCGTTGCCTGGTGAAACGTTATTGTGATGCCTCGTGTAAGGAGGAGAAATGCCTACCATCACGTTTCCGACTTTGATAAAGATCGTATCGAGACATTGCTGCTCGCGTTGATCGAGATCCAATGACTGTTAGCAGAATATGGAATCAGTGGGTTCAGGAGGGTAATACGGAACGCCGTGCTGGATCCCAACGGCCTCGTATCACTAGGAGTCGAGATGACAGGCATCTTATCCACATGGCTGTAACGGATCGTGCAGCCGTGTTTGGCGACATCATGGTGAAAGCACATTGGAAGCGAGTATTCGTCATCGCCATCCTGGCGTATCACCTGGCGTGATGGTATGGGGTGGCATTGGTTACACGTCTCGGTCACCTCTTGTTCGCATTGACGGCACTTTGAACAGTGGACGTTACATTTCAGATGTGTTACAACCCCCGGCTCTACCCTTCATTCGATTCCTGCGAAACCCTACATTTCAGCAGGATAATGGACGACCGCATGTTGCAGGTCCTATACAGGCCTTTCTGGATGCATAAAATGTTGGACTGCTGCCATGGCCAGCACATTCTCCACATCTCTCAACAACTGAAAACGTCTGGTCAATGGTGGCCGAGCAACTGGTTCGTCACAATACGCCAGTCTCTACTCATGCTGAACTGTGGTATCGTGTTGAAGCTGCATGGGCAGCTGTAACTGTACACACCGTCCAAGCTCTGTTTGACTCAATGCCCAGGCGTATCAATGCTGTTATTACAGCCAGAGGTGGTTGTTCTGGGTAATGATTTCTCAGGATCTATGCACCCAAGTTGCGTGAAAATGTAGTCTCATGTCAGTTCTAGTATAATATATTTGTCCAATGAATACCCGTTTATCATCTGCATTTCTTCTTGGTGTAGCAATTTTAATGGCCAGTAGTGTACATGCTGCTGTTGAACAGTTTCAGCCATTTGAACAGAATCGCATTGTGGACCTGCGGAAAGCTGGATGGATATATCAACGAATCACAGCACATGTTGGTCGTGTGTATTGGTGGTGTGCCACAGCTTTTAACAGAGAGCTACAGAACACTCTGAGAACTGTAGACCAGGTTTTGTACATCCATGCAGTACAGACAAACGTCAAGACCAACACATTGTGCAAGGAGCGGTGGCCGACCAGACATTATCCAGGGACGAAAGTTGTGCATGTGTAGCATCTGCTATGTCATCAAGGACCATTGAGAACCGTCAAATTGCAGCAGGATTAATCATGTGGTGTAGTTGTTTACTGCAGAGGACAGTTGTTAATGTCCCTTCTTTGGTATTTTTACACAATCCTGAGAATGCAAATGCGTGCAGTCCACTGCAATGGATACTCGCTACATTACACAAGCTGTTATCCCCGTGCTTCTGCCAGCTCTATGACCGGAAGTTGGTGTGTTTTCAACAGGACAATGCGCATCCACATATGGCTCCTGTGATGCAACATGCTCTTCGTGTTGTACAACAAGTGTCTTGACCAGCAAGGTCACCGCTTCTCTCGCCATTTGAACATGTATGGGGAATAATGAAGCAGGAATCTAATCATTCTCCAGGAACCATGGGAACCACTACCAAACTACACAAAAATAAATAAATAAATAAAAACGCAAGATGTTAGGTATAATCCGCTTGCAGGAGCTATCTGGCATCTTTATGATCGTTCACTTGTGAGATCGCATGACTGTGTTGCTGCCACAGGAGGGTTCACTGTGTATTGATGAGACTGCCTAGATACCCTTTACTGTGACGTACCTTTCATTTGGCCTGACTTTATCATAAGGCCCTATAATGATGAGCTACCCACCACCTCACTTGTCAGTAAAATGATGCCCTTAAGGATGCTGCATTTTTCTGGCTGTGTACATACTTAAATATAAAGGTGAGAAACTTAGAACACAGATCAACAATGTGCACAGTAACCATCAGGTAGAGAGCAGAGAAATAATAAAGAATGGAATAAGAAAATTAACTTACTTTACATGACAGGAAACAAAGCTTGTACAATATTATAATACCAGTTTCGTAACCTTAGTATGAGATAATAATAATTAATCTGATTATGTTATTAAATGTTTCGGTGCCTTTTTTGCACTGAAATTCTCAGTAACATCATTGAGTTCTACTTCATCTGAAACAGTTTGACTAGTCGTTGGTAGTGGGACAAGGCTGGTGTCACCCCACTCTGCATTGTTGCCAAATTTATCCAAGATGGGGGATACAAGATGGCGGCGACAAATACGGTAATGTCGCAATTTTTGGCAGGAGAAAGGTCACTTGGCCTACCTCCACTAACCTAAGAAAATAGCAGGAAAATTTTGATGGGAAAATACATCACTTGGGCTATTTTCACTACCCTGAGTCACCTCTTCCTTGGAATTGGTGGGAAAAGGGCTCAGTCTGTGCTGGGCTACTGGATAGGACGAACATAAGCCTTTATTTTGCAGGCAGTCTTTGTTTCAACAATATGAGGCGATATCTCCATCCAGTGTGTTCACCATTAGGTCTGGAGTCCAGCTGCCCTAGTACACAGTACTGCCACAAGAGGGAACTGTCGCACCATGGCGGTCTTGGGGGATGGGTGGGGAAATGGTGGGAAAAGGATTCAGTCTGTGTCCAGCTGCTGGAGAGAGGAAGGACTGCAATTTATTTATTTCGGAACAATATATTTGGGGAAGTAAATCAAGTAGTTTTTTTAATTACAGTGATACAAAACACTCATTCTGAACTGCTTGGTGTCACAATACACAGCCTGCAGACCTGCAAACAACTAGTAAATCACCAAAATAATGCATTGCAGTCTACAGACACGAAAATAGATAGTAAATGGTCAAAATAATGCTTGTAAAACACAATGCAAACACCCTCACAGCGCTTAAGCAGCCCGAATAATGAACTGCACAAGCACTCATTCCATGTAGAAAACACTTTCGGACTGTCATTAAGATATTCGATTGTGAGGTATCAGCATACTGCCCCCCTACGGAGCTCCAAGGCGCGCATGCCAGACGGCGCACTCACATCAGTCCCATGCATGAGCTCTGGACCGCGAGTACCTGTTTGTCATTGCTGGCGTGATACCTATATACCTGCAGTCCAGTGAAGACCTAATTGCTGAGTGACTCACCATTGTAGGTGCAGATAAAATGTTGTCGGTGTTATACTAATGTCTCATGTCTATGTAGAATGACAGCCAAGTCTCTGGAGCTTTCGTGATAATCAGCTTGTATGCATGGAAACGTTCATGCTAACAGGAGCTATTTACAAAAATAGCCCAGAATAACACTCAAAAATGGTCTACAGATTGTCAAATATGGAAAGACACTTGCTCCATTACACTGAGGATGGAAGCTTGAATATTACAGCATGAAACCAATCTCCAACCCAGCAATATACACTATGTGATCAGAAGTATCTGGACACCCCCAAAAACTTACGTTTTTCATGTTAGGTGCTTGTAGTACCACTACGTCCAGGTACTCCTTATCAGTGACCTCGCTAGTCATTAGACATCGTGAGAGAGTAGAATGGGATGCTCCACAGAACTCACGGACTTCGGACGTGGTCAGGTGACTGGGTGTCACTTGTGTCATATGTCTGTACGCGAGATTTCCACACTCCTAAACATCCCTAGGTCCACTGTTTGCGATGTGATAGTGAAGTGGAAACGTGAAGAGCCATGTACAGCCCAAAAGCGTACAGGCTGACTGCTTCTGCACATTTCCAGTCTTTATTTGGATGAGAGACCATCGACTGTGGTGTGTGTTGTGTGCATGTAGCAGGTGAAAGACGGGTGGAAGACAAGCTTGCTGGTTCTCTGGACATGAGAAATCCGTTAGCTGACTTTGCAAATTATAAAGATGATTTGGATTCTATTATATCACCGAAATTGGTATTCTCGAGTGGAAATATCAGTTTCCTCTATTTTTTAGAGTTTTCACGTAAAGATCTTCACCGACAGGATAAGTTTCCAGTTACTCAGTGATCTACAGCACGCTGCATCTCGTTAAGGTTTCGGATTTCTAGAGAAATAATTTCCAGTCTATATCTTCGGAATCACACTGTGAAAGTGATAATGCTATGCAAGTGATATTGCTAAGTGGTTCATGTAGAGACGTATCGCGTGAATGGTATAATATTCTGCCAAATCATGTGAAAATACAGCTGTTCTTCTAATCCCAGAGTCTGGATATGGGTATAGAAAGTAAGCAAACAAGCAGGTTAGGGCCAGAAAAGGTAACGCCTTTATGTAAAGGGAACTGACCCCAACTTTGTACAACAGTTTGGAGAGTTTCTTCAGTGCGCTGAGGGAGATCTGGTCACGTGTTGGGGGTGGATGACTTGTGACTGTCGGCTGTGGTGGATGACTGACCTCGCGGAAAAGATCTAGTGCTGCGAGGAGTATATACGGAGCGTAAGCTAATGCTGTCTGTCTTCGCAGTGTATGTATGAGTGTCTCGAGGTCGATAGCTATATGCATGATGCAAAACCGGCGATTTTGTATGGCACAGGATAAGAATTGTATGCTTACTACATCAACATGGTATGTGGTGATATATTGCTGGGTTGGAGATCAGCTTCACGCTGTAATCTTCAAGCTTCTGTCCTCAGTGGCAGAGCAGTGTAATTGAGCAAATGTCTTTCCATATTTGACAATCAGTAGACCACTTTTTTAGGGTTTAACTGTCAGTGCAATATCGTGGTCTGTACAAAATATTTTTGTTGCTGGAAGTATCATCTGCATAAAAAAAAATGGCGAACAGTGCTCCTTCACTGGCAGCAGTGGCAGTGTGGCAGGTAAATTCAGTAAGAGCCAATCAGAGTTCTCGATTCATTCACAAGACATCCTTTGTGCTGGGACGAACGAGCCTCTACATACGGGTGAGAACGTTTACTGTTTCTGAGACATATGTCGAAAGCAGGTTGTCACGATTTTCAGGAAGAGTAACACGTGATGTACGCGGTGAACTGTTAGGACCATCAGGATGAATGCAGTCACTGTTATTCTGGGCTATTTTCGTAATCAGCTCCTGTTAGGACAAAAACTTCCATGCATACAAGCTGATAATCATAAAACCTCCTACAAAAGCGACTGTTCACAGTTTCTGCGCCACTTTTCGGTTTCTGTGAGGATCTGATATGTGATGGACGGGCTCTGCCGTTAGGAGCAGCAGAAAGAATGCATTCGTTGCTATTCTGGACTATTCACGTTAAAAGTTTCTGAAAGGATTGCAGAAGATTTCCATAGCGCGTCTAAAGGGTGGACTTGGCTGTTATTTACATAGACATGGTTCAAATGCCTCTGAGCACTATGGGACTTAACTTCTGAGCTCATTAGTCCCCTGGAACTTAGAACTACTTAAACCTAACTAACCTAAGGACATCACACACATCCATACCGGAGGCAGGATTCGAACCTGCGACCGCAGCGGTTGCGCGGTTCCAAACTGTAGCGCCTAGAACCGCTCGACCACTCCGGCCGGCTACATAGACATGAGAAATCAGTATAGCACTGACAGCCTTTTAGTTGCGCCTGCCCTGGTGAGCCGTTACACGGACATGTCTCACTTGGCAATTAGGTCTTCGCTGAACTGACAGGTACGTGTGTTGGCTGAATAAACACGTATGCCGCCTGCAGCGTCTCGCTTGTCCCGTTACGATCGCTAGGGAGACTGCACCCAGTCCTGTTCTAGGAAACATTGCAACAGACTTTTGTAGCACATTCAGAGAGGATACTTGGCTCTTATTTACATAGACCTGTGACATCAGTATAACACTGACAACCTTTTATCTGTGCCTACAATGGTGAGTCGCTCACGTATAGAACCAGTGTGAGCGTGCCCTCTGGTGTGCGCCCATTGGAGCTCTGTATAGTGGCAGTTCGCTGATACATTGCAGTCGAATGTCTTAATGATAGTCCGAGAGCGTTTTTTACGTGCAATGAATGTTCGCGCAGTGCATTATTTCTGCTCTTTAAGCGCTGTGTGTGTTTGCATAGCGTTTTACACGCGTTATTTTGACAATTTACTAGCTATTTTCGTGTCTGTAGACTGTGCAATGCATTATTTCCGTAATTTACGAGTGGTTTGCACTTCTGTAGGCTGTGGATTGTGACCCCAAGCACTTCAGAGTGAGTGTTTTGTATCACTGTAATAAATAAACTACGTGATTACTGCCCCTAAATATATGGTTCCAAAATAAATAAAGTGCGCTCCTTCCTCTCTCCAGCAACTGGACACAGACTGAATCCTTTTCCCGCCATCCCCCCCCCCCCCCCTCAGACCGCCATGGAGCGACAGCGAACTCTGGTGGCAGTACTGTGTACTAGGTCAGTTGGACTCCAGACCTCATGGTGAACACACTAGATTGAACTACTGCCCCAAATTGTTGAAATAAAGACTGCCTGCAAAATAAAGACTTATGTCCATTATATCCACCAACCCAGCACAGGCTGAGACCTTTTCCCGGCAATTCCAAGGAAGATATGGCGGTTGGATGACTTAGGTTAGTGGAGGTAGGCCAAGTGACTTTTTTCTGCCAAAATTTGATGTGGGCCAGAGGAAGGGGAGGGGAAGGGAGGGGTTGGGTTTGCCTAGGTAGCCCAGTTGACCTATTTTCCCCCCCAAAATTTGAACTTCCCACTGTGATGTCATTACCACACCTATCGCGATCTTGGGTCGCCATCTTCAATAAATTTAGCAACAATGCAGAGTGGGGTGATGCCGGCCTTGTCCCACTGTTGTCGTTCTTGATCCATTGAAGAGTGAAGATAATTTTTATTGGTTCCAGCCATACAGAGTGGCCGCACGGTTTGAGGCATCACGTCACGGACTGTGCGGTCCCTCCCGCCGGAGGTTTGAATCTTGCCTTGGGCATGGTTGGGTGAGCTTTTCTTAGCGTAAGTTATTTTAAGTAGTGTGTAATTCTAGGGACCGATGATCTAAGCAGTTTCGTCCCATAGGAATTCACACACACACACACACACACACACACACACACATTGGTTTCGGTTTAGAAAAGCTCTATGGCATAGTGTGACTGAGAGAAACAATGGTCAAGAAACAATGGCTTATAAGTAATGCACAGGATAACAATTCACTGAAGGGTTTCATGCACAGTCCATCTAACAACAAATATCCACAACTGTAGCAGGTGCCTGCGATGTATTTTTATTTGTTGCAGCACCTGCTCCTTATCAGACTTATCACATATTTCTCCCACATTCTCCAGTGCTGCAGCCAGAGTGTCATCGGAAGCTTCGAGCTAAAATTTTCTCTTAACAGTTTGGAAAATGTTAGTGATTTCTTTCATAGCCATGTATCGTTGTGACAGTTCTTGCATAAATCTGTCTATGCATTCAAACATTCATTGACAAACTTTTTCTTGAATCGATAATCCGGCGCCATGATCTAGCTCCCTGAAGCGACGAAGAAACTGGTATAGGCATGCGTACTGAAATACAGAGATATATGAACAGGCAGAATAGGGCCTGCGACACCTATATACAAGTGTCTGGCGCAGTTGTTAGATTGGTTACTGTAGCTACAATGGCAGGTGAGTTTGAACGTTGTGTTATAGTCGGCGCACGAGTGATGGGACACAGCATCTCCACAGCAGCGGTGAAATTGGATTTTCCTGTACGACCATTTTACAAGTGTACCGTGAATGTTCGGAATCCGGTAAAACATCAAGTATTCGACATCGCTGCTGTCGGAAAATGATCTTGCAAAAACGGGACCAACGACGACTGAAGAGAATCGTTGAACGTGACAAAAGTGCAATCTTTCCAAAAATTGCTGCAGATTTCAACGCTGGACCATCAAAAAATGTCACCATGCGAACCATTCAAAGAAACATCATCGATATGGGTTTTCGGAGCTGAAGGCTCATTTGTGTACCCTTGTTGACTGTGTGACACAAAGCTGTATGCCTCGCCTGTGCCTGTCAACAGCGACATTTGACTGTTGATGACTGGAAACATATTGCGTGTTCGGACGAGTCTCGTTTCAAATTGCATCGAGCAATGGACGTGTATGGGTATGGAGACATCATCAGGAATCAAGCGACACTGCAAGTCAGCAGGCGACTGCTCATGCTGGTGGAGGCTCTATAATGGTGTGGGAAGTGTGCAGTTGGAGTGCCTGATACGCCTACATACGACTGTGACAGGTGACACTTACGTAAGCATACTGTCTGATCACCTGCATTCAGCCGGCCAGAGTGGCCGTGCGGTTCTGGGCGCTACACTCTGGAGCCGAGCGACCACTACGGTAGCAGGTTCGAATCCTGCCTCGTGCATGGATGTGTGTGACGTCCTTAAGTTTGTTAGGTTTAATTAGTTCTGAGTTCTAGGCGACTGATGACCTCAGAAGTTAAGTCGCATAGTGCTCAGAGCCATTTGAACCTGCGTCCATTCATGTCTATTGTGCATTCCGACGGACTTGGGCAATTCCAGCAGGACACTGCAACACCCCACAACTTAATAATTGCTACGGAGTGGCTCCAGGAACACTCTTCTGAGTTTAAACACTTCCGCTGGCCACCAAACCCCACAGATATGAACGTTATTGAGCATATCTGGGATGTCTTGCAACATGCTGTTCAGAAGAGAACTCCACCCCCTTGTACTCTTACGCATTTATGGACAGCCCTTGAGGATTCATGGTGTCAGTTCCCTCCAGCACTGCTTCAGACATTAGTAGAGTCCATGCCATGTAGTGTTTCTGCGTGTTTGGGGGGGGGCGTACACGATATTAGGCAGGTGAACCAGTTTGTTTAGCTCTTTAGTGTATTTTATTTACCCTTCTCCTTCCTCGTTGGTCAATATTGATGTCCATTTTAGTGCCAAAAGTAACACCATCGTACATGATTGTAGTTTGTTCCATCACTAAAAATTCATGCATGGTATTTAATTTTGCGAGTTCTTTACTGAAAGTCATTTTTGGAGACTGCACATATTGTTGGACCATATTTACTTCCTCCAGTATCGTGTGCCAAAAGCTGATGTAGATCAAAAAGATAAAACCACATATAACTGGAAGGAGCAAGCTTTCTGCAGCTCTAGTATCAAGGTGTGCCTCGGCTGGATCTTGCATATCCGCCAGAGTTGGTTACAGTGGCTATCAGACAATACTTTCAGACTTTTTCCTTTTTTGCTACAAGTAATTCCCAATTGTATGAATAAGACAAGGACGAAAGAAATATAACTTCTCTACAGTTCCAAACCAGACAACACTAGATCGAACACTTTAGAAAACATGAAGTCCAAAAAGAGTTAGGGAATGATTAGCTCAGGGATTGAACAGAGCTTTTGGACTGACGTCTTGAATTATTTCGTTGCACTCCCCCATGAACACCTATTGTTAACGCAGCATTCTTATAACCTAGAGAACTGCACAAGGTAATATCCAGGACATCTTTTCCAGCTACAATAGAATATCTTTCGATATATCCTCCTCAGTATAAGCGTAGACTTCCGCTGCCATTGTCACAGTCAATACATTTTTTTCTTTGTTTATAGCCGCATTGTCGATATGTGAAACTACCAACGTTTCGGTCACTGTAGCAAGTGACCTTCTTCAGGGTGTTTTTGTTTACCATTGAATGAGAAAACTTTGTTTATTATACACCTGCAGACATGGATGTTATCTAATTCTGACAGGCTGTTAAGGGTGATGGGAAGGGATTTTAGAAGTTCTTTATTGGTGGTTTTATTATTTCTTTTCATTGGTGGAAACCAGACGTTTTGATTGGTGTTTGCATTATTGCTTGTGATTGGTGGAAATCGGCGAATGGAAAGCCAGGCAGCAGTTGTGATGTGGCGTTGTTTCCCTGCTTTCTAGAGCCAGCTGAGGCGCGACAGTACTCCATGTACCTGCATACATACATACATACATAAATCCTTGTTCCATAGATCATGAATATGACATTTAATAATGATGTGGAATGTGTCACTTTAACATAAGTTTTCTCTAAACAAAGTCATTAATTAATTAATTAATTAATTTTATGGTTACTACTTCATATCGAAGAATTCGTCTATTGAGTAGAAAGAGCTGTCATTCAGAAATTCTTTTAATTTGCTTTCCAATGTTGGTTGGCTATCTGTCAGACTTTTAATACTATTTGGTAAATGATGAAAGAATTTTGTGGCAGCATAATTCACCCCTTTCTGTGCCAAAGTGAGATTTAATCCAGAAAAGTGAATATCATCCTGTCTTCTAATGTTGTAGCTATGCACTTCACTGTTGTTTTTGAATTGGGATGGGTTATTAATGACAAATTTCATAATTGAATATATGTATTGCGAAGGTACTGTGGCCGGCCGCTGTGGTCGAGCGGTCCTAGGCGCTTCATTCCAGAACTGCTCTGCTGCTATGGTCGCAGGTTCGAATCCTGCCTTGGGCATGGATGTATGTGATGTCTGTAGGTTAGTTAGGTTTAAGTAGTTCTAAGTGTAGGGGATTGATGACCTCAGATGGTAAGTCCCATAGTGCTTAGAGCCATTTGAACCATTTTGAAGGTACTGTGAATATCCTGAGTTCCTGAAATAAACGTCTGCAAGGTGATCTCGGGCGGGCTCCAGCTATTATTCTGATTACACGTTTTTTTGCAATGAATACTTTCTCTCTTAATGACGAATTGCCCCAAAATGTGATGCCATATGAAAGCAGTGAATGAAAATAGCCATAGTAGGCTAATTTACTGCTATGTTTATCACCAAAATTTGCAATAACCCTAATAGCATAAGTAGGTGAACCTAACTGTTTCAGCAAGTCATCCATGTGTTTCTTCCAATTCAATTTCTCATCAATGCACACACCCAGAAATTTGGAGTATTCTGCCTTAGCAACAGACTTCCGTTCATAGTCTATATTTATCAATGGTGTTATACCATTTACTATACAGAATTGTATAAACTGTATTTTCTCAAAATTTAGTGAGAGTCGATTCCCAGAGACAGAGAACCACTTAATAATTTTCTGAAAGACATTATTTGCAATTTCCTCAGCTGATTCTTGCTTCTTGGGTGTGGTTACTATACTTGTATTATCAGCAAAAAGAACTAGCTTTGCATCTTCATGAATACAGAGTGGCAAGTCTTTGATATATGTTAAGAACAATAAGGGACCCAAGACTGAACCCTATGGGACACCATTCTTGATACATCCCCCAGTTGGAGGACTCTCTGGCTTTTGCAGACTATTTGTGCTGTCAATTTCAACCTTCTGCAGTCTTCCAGTTACGTACGAATTAAACCATTCGTGCAGTGTACCACTCATACCACAATACTTAAGTTTATATGGTATAATTTCATGATTCGCACAATCAAAAGCCTTTGAGAGATCACAAAATATCCCAATTGGTGATGTTTGATTATTCAATGCATTTAATATTTGATCAGTGAAAGTATATATAGCATTTTCTGTTGAAAAGCCTTACTGAAAATCAAATTGACATTTTGTTAGTACTTTATTTTTACAAACATGTGATGCTACTCTTGAAAACATTACTTTTTCTAGAATGTTTGATAAAGCTGTCAGTAGTGAGATTGGACGGTAGTTGTTAGCATCAGATCTATTCCCTTTTTTATGCAATGGTTTGACAATAGCATATTTCAGTCTACCTGGAAAAACACCCTGTTGCAGTGAGCTACTACATATGTGGCTGAAAATTCTACTTGTTTTTGGGAACAAGCTTTTAGTACTCTGTTGGAAATGCCATCATTCCCATGTGAGTTTTTACTTTCGAGTGAATTTATTATTTTCCTAATTTCAGTAGGAGAGGTGGGTTGAATTTCACTTTTATCAAATTGCATAGGTACTGCCTCTTCCATATACTCCCTTGCATTTTCTAATGAACGACTGAATCCTATTTTCTCTACAACACATAAAAAATGATTATTAAAAATCTTTTCTACTTCTGACTTCTTGTTAACTAACTTTTCATTGTGTCTGATCAAAGTACAGTCTTCCTGTGCTTTCGGTTGCCCTGTTTCCCTTTTCACAATATTCCAAATTGTTTTAATTTTATTATCAGATGTGATATTCTCAGACATAATGCACATACTTGGGGACTTTTTAATAACCTTTCCTAATACAGTACAGTAGTCTGTTTCACTGTTTTGAGATCATTACTCCTCCTAGCTATAAGATACATTTCCCTTTTCAGTTTACAAGATATTTTTATCCCTTTAGTAAGCCATGGCTTTTTACATGCTTTCTTACAATTATATTACACTGCTTTCTTAGGGAAACTGTTTTCAAATATACTTGCAAAGGTATCATGAAGTAGGTTAAATTTTAAATTAGCATCACATTCCCTGTACACATCATCCCTGTCTAACTATTGCAAGCTTTCCCTAAAATTTTGAATTGTTAAATCGTTAATAGAATGCACTATTTTCGAGGACTGTTTTGCATTACTGTATGGAGCTATATCCTATACTGTAACTAGCTGTGCGTCATGATCAGACAGACCATTCTTAAGAGGAAAAGTTTTTATTTGATTAAATTTATTTTTGTCTATGAAAACGTTATCTATCAGTGTGCTGCTTTCCTGTACCATCCAAGTAGGAAAATCAATAACTCATGTCAAATTGAAAGAACCATGTAATACTTCAAGGTCAAGCTTTCAATCGGACTCTTTCAGAAAATCTAGATAGAAATCCCCACAAACAATAATTTGCTTTCCTTTGTCTAACAGGTAGCACAACAAAGAATCCAAGGTTTTCAGAAATAGTTGAAAATTTCCCAATGGGGACCTACACATGGCTACAATTATAAAAGTGCCATTATTTAGTCTAAGCTCACATGCACATGCTTCTATTTTAGTTCCCAAATTTTTCACACTGGGACTGATTTTAACATATATGGTAGCTCCTCCTCTCTCAATAGTGTCTCTACTTACATGTGCTCAAAGCTTATATCCACCTACATTTACCATTTCCATACCTGTGACTGTATGACGTTCAGACAGGCATAGTACATCTATTCCACCCCCAGTTTCTAAATCTTCTAAGCAAACTAGAAGCTCCTCTACTTGTTTTTTTTAATCCCCTGATTTCTGATGCACTATATTAACATTATTTTTTGGTGTGCTTTTATGTGAATCTTGTGACATACTAAAATTGTTTTCACTGTGTTGTTATGAGAATCTTCTGATATTTTCGCATCTCCAGTACCTGCCTGTCTGAACTTCTCATTAAGCTTAATTTCAATCAATGTAGGATCACTGGACACTGATCTTAGCCTAAAAATATACTCCCATGAGTTTCAGTGACCCCCCCCCCCCTTGAAGATTTTGCTGTCATCCCGGCCTTTCCTATTTATTGAGATGCAGGCCATGTCTTGTGAAGTCCCACCTACCAATACCATCAACAGGAACCAAACCTATGCCTGACAAAGAAGCCATCTGAAGCAGCTGATCTAGCTCCATATTGACCCTTCTGACAGAGCTGTTCAATTGTGGCCAGTCATACCGCATGAAAGCAGGAACCAAACCAACATTTGTATGATTCATTGCAGATGCCATCTCCCATGAGCCCGTGTGTATTGCTTCACGTGGATTGTGGTCCCATAAGACCTCGTAAGTCAGTACCCGTGTTCTCTTTTCATGTGGTCAGGTCGCTTAGCTATTTCTATTGCCTCTCTAATCCTCCTCCTGAAAGTAAGAGGCTGTTTCACCAGTACGCGAGCTTCACCAACATCAGTCTGTTTGGCACACACATCCTGGTGTTGTGCCTACGCTGACTTGGTGTGTTTTCTCAGTAGGATATATCTTTTGTGTTCAGGTATAGATAACAGCTAGGTCTGCAGGCATATAAGAAACAAAAATTTCTCATTCAACAGTAAACAAAAACACCATGAAGAAGGTCACTTGCAACAGTGACCGAAATGTTGGTAGTTTTATGTATTGACAATGTGGTCACAAACCCATAAAAAATTTTATTGACTGTATCCTCTTCAGTGTTTCCTGGCACCTATTTTTCAAGTATTTTGCATAAGTATGGTGGCTCTAAGTCCAAACTGCCTCTTATTTACTGAACACATTTTGGCCTTATTTGGAATCTGATTAAAACTCTTCTGGTCCTGGGGGGGCTTCTAAAGCTCGAAGCCCTCGAGTTTTGTGGCTCTCCAGGCCTAGAGGCCTCAGGGAGGCCACTCCCACACCCCTCTTAGTCCGCCACTGTACATTTATACAAACTGTCATATATGGAAGCCATACTGCAGGAAATCTAGATATTTACAGATACCGAAAACTTTTAAAAATCATATTTGCACTAATATGTAGAGCCATATTATTTTATAATCATGTTCTCTTCTGTATTTTCAGCACTACACTTGGTCCTTATTTTGCCTTCTTTCTGACTGAATTTAGTTTCCAAATGGAAAAGGAAATGTAAACTATAATTTCGTAATTGGTTTTTCATTTTTTTTTTCAAGAAGAAGAGATAATATTTTTCATGGAACAGTTAATATCCTCCAAAAGTTTGTCCGTGTGATATACAACACTTTCCACATAACATTTGAATCTGATATTTCAGTGAGAAAGAGTTTTCATTCAAGTAAGGACTGATCCATATGTAACTATCTATCTGCGCAAATCTCTGTACACATCACCTCTGCACAGAGAGAACACAGAGTGTGTACAGCAGATTTGCTCACATGTGAGATGTGTGCAGAAGTTGGAGTTTGAAGTTTGAACAAAAATGCTCAAATATCCAAGCGGAAGTAATATCTGCACAGACAACTCATAATAGGTGAACAGATCAAATCTGGTGCTCCAAATGAGTTTGACTCAGCTGTTTGTTCAGTATACTGTTTCTTGTCTTTGCATACACAGTGACTTCTAAAATGGTTTATATGTGTCAGTATTGTATGGAGTTCATTGCTTAATTTATTGAAATGTACATGCTTGAGTAAAGTGAAAATCAAAGATTACAGTGAGCGAGATAAGAAGGCTGCTGCTTATATTCTTTAATGGAGGAGCAGTTGACCCCATGGCAAACAGAGAAACTGTAAATCTAGAAGAAACAAGTCGTAGCAGGCTTCACCAAAATTATTAGTACTGCTTGCTTTGCACTTAGAAATTCTTTCATTGTGATGCCCTAAATAAGCTAGCGTACTGTCAGTCAGTACAGTCCTGCCCCATAATCTTTTTTGCAGTGTAGATACAAATAATAGTACTTAATCTGCAGAAGAATGCAGTCAAAATATTGTATTACGTTGATAGAAAAATATATCCTGCAGCAGTGTCCTCAGAGATGTAGGGATTCTTACACATGTGTGTCAATACATCTAGTCTGTAATTGAATTTGTGGTTCATAAACACAGTGAGTTAAAGGTAAACTATGCAGTTCACTACTACAGTATTAAAACTTTTCGTATAGACAATGAATTTATATCAAGAGTTCAGAATGGAGTTTTATTTTATGGAGAAAACATTTCTGGTAGATGGTGGATTCAAAATTCCCTTATACTCACAAATAAACTAAAAGCTACCTCTTTTACCACACACATACAATTTATTATAACATATAAAATTTAAAACAGACTAAAATGTAAAAGTATTATCTGTTATTTGTCACAGTTGATAAATTACATACTTGAGATGCTTCAATACAGAACTGAATGGGAGGGTTATAAATGATGAGGCACAGGTAGCAAATACATTTAATGGTCTTTTCTTTAATTTAGTAGAAAGTATAGTGACAAATAATTCAAAAAAATTTCATGAATATGTTGAGAAGGAACTCTTGTGAAATTCAATAATATGAATGTATCACCAACTTCATATGGTTCAAATGGCTCTGAGCACTATAGGACTTAACATCTGTGGTCATCAGTCCCCTAGAGCTTAGAACTACTTAAACCTAACTAACCTAAGGATATCACACACATCCACACCCGAGGCAGGATTCGAACCTGCAACCGAAGTGGTCACACGGTTCCAGACTGAAGCGCCTAGAACCGCTCGGCCACACTGGCTGGCTATCACCAACTTCTCCCTCCAAAATTAAGAAAGTTATGTATTCTCTCAGAAATAAGAGCCCACCTGCTTTTGATTGTGTTTCCAATAGAGTACTAAAGATTTGCTCCCATATAATAAGACTGTCTTATCTGAAATGTGTACTGCATCATTATCTCAAGGCATCTTTCCAGAGAGACTCAAATATGGCGTTGTCAAATCCCTCTCTAAGAAAGATGATAGACTTAGATAACTACCAACTTGCTTTGCTGCTGATATTGTTTTCTAAAATTTATGAGAAATTGATGTATTCTAGAGTAGTATCTCACCTGAGCAACAATAACATCTTTAGGAAATCACGGTTTGGGTTTCAGAAATGTTGCTCTACTGAGTGTGTCATTTGTATGTGCACTAACCAAATTTTATGGCAGCAGTTGAAATCAGGGACCAATACAGGTGTAGGAATTTGATTATCTTATGTTTATACAGATCTCCTAGTGGAGACTTCAGTATCTTTTTCTCCAAACTTAATCATGTTCTTGACAAGATATCCACTCTAAAGAACCATATCTCATATGTGGAGACCTAAATGTGGATAAACTGAATCCTAATTCTACATGGGACTCATTACAAAGTCTTGCTCAAAGTTTCAATTTAGTTCCAATGGTTAACAGTGCAACCAGAATAACAAGATACTCAAAGACAGCTGTTGATCAGGTATTAACATATTTAGGCAAAGATAACTGTGAGGTGGTAGTAGCAGAGCTAGGATTATCTGATCACTCAGCTCAAATCATTAATATAAAAGTGGCTGCAGAAGAAACAAAGAAAATACATATTTACAGACGAACTTTTTCTAAAAAAAATAGACATGAGTTTGCCAAACAGATAGGAGGACAAACATGGGACTCAGTATACTCAGAGGTAGATGCAAATGAAAAATTCCAAAATTTCATGACATTGTTTAAATTAAATTTTGAAGAAACATTCCCTAAAGTATTATGTCCATTATCAACAGCAGGAAAAAGCAAGTGGGCCACAAAAGGAATCAAAAAATCATCTGAAACATTAAAGTACCTGAGCTCCATTAAACACAGCCAAACTAATCCTGCTTTCTCACTCTTTTATAAAAGATATAGGAAAACATATAGGAAAATATTCCTTGCAGCAAAGAGAGCTCATAACTCCAAAATAGTGCACTCTGCTGAAAACAAAAATAAGGCAGTATGGAAGATTGTGAAGCAGGAAACTGGTACCAGGAAAATGAATCTGTCAAACTTGAAAATCAAAGAGGAAGGGACTCTAATAAAAGACCCAATATATTTGGCAAACTATATAATTGATTATTTTAGTAGCATAGGAATAAAATTACAGGAAAATTTTCTAGCAGCCCCTCAGGTCAAAAAGCCAAATAATGGTGTATCACACTCAATGGTGTTATTCCCTACAACACAGGAAGAAGTCTATAAAGCAGTCAGCAAACTGAGAAACAAAAACTCAGCTGGTCTGGATGAAGTCCCCATTTTTATAATTAAAGACTGTATCAAGAGCCTACTTCCACCTTTAGTTGATATTATAAATCAATCTTTCAAGCACGGCTACTTTCCAGACTATTTAAAATATGCGAAATTACTACCTCTCTTCAAAAAAGGTGATGCAGGAATAATTGAAAATTATAGGCCAATTTCTCCACTATCATGCTTTGCAAAAATATTAGAAACTATTATGAAAGATAGGCTAATGAATTATTTAAATAAATACAACTTACTGTCTGTTGACCAGTTTGGATTTCGATCACGGAAAAGCACAGAATCAGCAGCAGCACACCTCACAAAACACATTCTAGAAGCATTAGATAAAGGGAACTACACAACAGGTATATTTCTTGATCTAAGTAAAGCGCTTGATACAATAGACTACAACATATTGTTAAATAAGTTAGATGAACTTGGAATAAGGGGACTTGTGAACAAATGGTTCCAGTCATATCTAAAAAATAGAAGACAGATAACTGAAATCTCACATATTTCAAGTTGCTCAAACTATATTGTAAAGTATACTTCAGACCCAAATTATGTAAGTATAGGTGTCCCACAGGGTAGTGTCCTTGGCCCAGTACTATTCCTCATTTACATAAAGGACTTCCCACAGAGCATCAAGCATGGACAAACAATATTGTTATATTAACTTAAGTATTAACCTAATTATGTCATGTATTGGAAAATTCGTCTCGTTCCACATCATTACGAAATATCGTATTCATGATCCATGGAACTAGTATTAATCTAATCTAATCTAATCTAAGATGACTCAAATGTTCTAATCAGTGACAAATCACCAGATGCACTAAAAGAAAAAGCCAAACAAACACTAAACAGTGTACGTGAGTGGGCATCCAATAATAAACTAACACTAAATCTTAAAAAAAACAAATGCTGTTAACTTCTGTGTCTGCAAAAAACCACACTATAACAACTTTAAGTTAAACAATGAAACTATAGAATGTGTAGACTACACAAAATTTCTTGGTATGCTAATTGACAGTCAGTTAAAGTGGGAAGAACATATTAAAATACTTAGTAACAGAATCGCTACAGCATGCTATGCTCTGAGTATTCTGACTGCAGTTTGTGGTACTACATGTGTCAGATCTGTATATTTTTCTTATATCCACTCTGTTATTACCCATGGAATAATATTTTGGGGAGTCAACAGTAAAATTATTCAAATAGTTTTCAAATTACAGAAAAGAGCAATTCGTATAATAACCAAGAGTGGCAGTAGGGCTCACTGCCTTGAACATTTCCAAAAGCTGGAAATCCTAACTGTCCCCTGTGAATACATTTTTCAAAGTGTTATGTATGTAAAAAAAAACATTGACTGCTATATGAAAAATTCTTTAGTACACAGCTATGAAACTAGAATCCAATACAATCTGCATCTAGAGAGGAAAAATAAAGTTAAAACTCAGCAGAGCTTGTTGTACAATGCTGTTAAATTATATAATAAATTACCCCAAAAATAAAAGATATTGACACAATTGGACAGTTCAAAACAAAACTAAAATTTTTTTATTAAATAAAAGTTATTACACAGTAATGGACTATCTGAATTAAAACATGTAGTGTAATTAAAGTAGCCTGCATTGTAATACATGAAGAAATAATTATAATATGAAATCAAAAATTGTACAGTACTATAAGAAAATTACAAATTACGCAAGGATATAAAACTAATTTAAGATACCTCAAAAATGTGTGTAAATACAAATTTTATGTGTATAATTGTAGGTATATTGTATTGTATATGATTTTGCTGACGAAATCCACACAATGTAAATTGTTACATGGATTAATAAAGAAATCAATCAATCAATCAATATTCTCCTTCATAAATTGAAGTTTTACGGGATTGACCATGTAACCAACCAATGGATAACGTCATACATGAGTAAAGGAATGCAGGAAGTTGTATTTAGTAGTTCAACCAATGTAATCCAGGGAGATTACTCTGGCTGGGGAGAAATCACATACTGGGCTCCCAAAGGTTAAATCTTACGTCTGCTATTGTTCCTCATATATGTAAATGTTCTTCCATCTGATATACAACAAGCAGAATCAGATCTTTTTGCAGATGACAGTAGTATTGTTGTCAGTCCAAGCATACTTACAGCAACAGAAGAAATGATAAAAAAATGTTCTTAAAAGTATCATTGACTGGTTTTCTGTAAATGTCCTCAGTCTCAATTTTAAAAAGACACAACATATTCACTTCTGCCATATCTAGGGTTAATACACCAATGATAAGTGTAACATGTGGTGAGGAAATAATATATGCGATGGAAACTTCAAAATACTTAGGTGTCTGTATTAATGAGAATTTAAACTGCAAAAGCAAATTTCGAACCTTCTAAACAACTTAGTCCATCTATGTTCACACTTCGAATCATTGCAAATGTTGGGGGGAGACAAATCAATAAGTTGACTAAGTTGACATATTTTGCATATTTTCATTCAGTAATACCATACAGAATAATGTTCTACGATAACTCATCTTTAAGAAAGAAATTGCTCAAAAATGTGCTGGGAGAATAATATTTGGTGTTCAACCACGATCATCTTGTAGACATCTGTTTAAGGAGTTAGGCATTGTGACTACATTTTCACAGTATATTAATGCCTTCATGAAATTTGTTGTAAATACTCCACTACAGTTCAAGAGGAACAATGACGTATATAATTACAACACTAGAAGGAAAAATTATGTTCATTGGTCCACATTAAGGTTGTCTTTAGCACAAAATGGGGTGCACAGTCAGCAACAAAAATTTTGATAACTTACCCAGTGATATAAAATATCCGACAGACAGCATAGTAAAATACGAATATACTGATAAAATTTTCTCGGGCTTCCAGCCATGTCCAGGGATTTAAAATCCATGAGCTTTCAACCAAGTTCTCCTCGGCCATTGTCGAGTGGTGACTGTCGAATGACTGCTGCTGCTGGCCTTATATAACCGCACTGCCTTCAGGACAATAACAGGAAAGGTTACCTGGCTTCTAAAGAAGCATAAAATCGATACTGTTTTTAGGGCAACAGGTAAAATTGGACAGCTAGTGGCTAGTGAGGCCTGTGAAAGATGATATTGGACTCAGAGTGCTGTGATCCATAGATCATGAATACGACACTTTGTAATGATGTGGAACGTGTCAGGTTAATAAAAGGTGTCTATACAGGATATTACAATAGACAAAATATTACATGACACTCAATATTTTTAATTTTTTGAAAGTTTTTTTTTTTTTGGTAGGGTTGGGAAATTACCCTTTTTTTGGTAGGGTTGGGAAATTACCCACTTACTGTATCCAAAAATTCATCTAATGAGTAGAAGGAGATGCCATTAATACATTCTTTTAATTCCCTTTTAAATGTTATATGGCTATTGGTCAGACTTTTGATGCTATTAGCTAACTGACCAAAGACGTTTGTGGCAGCATAATTTACCACCTTCTGAGCCAAAGTTAGATTTAACCTTGAGTAGTGAAGATCATCCTTTCTCCTAGTGTTGTAGCCATGTACACTGCTATTACTTTTGAATTCGCTCGGATTGTTAATAACACATTTCATATGTGAATATATATATTGTGAGGCTACAGTGAAGATTTCTAGCTCCTTAAATAAGTGTCTGCAGTATGATCTTGGATGAGCTCCAGCAATTATTCTGATTACCCGCTTTTGTGCAATGAACACTCTTTTACTCAATGATGAGTTGCCCCAGAATATGATGCCATATGAAAGCAGAGAATGAAAATAGGTGTGGTAAGCTAATTTACTCAGATGTATATTGCCAAAATTTACAATGACCCTAATAGCATAAGTAGTTGAACTCAAACGTTTCAGCAGATCCTCAGTGTGTTTTTTTCCAGTTCAACCCCTCATCAATGCATACACCTAGGAATTTTGAATATTCTACCTTAGCTACCAATTTCTGATCGGAGCCTATATTTATTAATGGGGTCATTCCATTTACTGTGTGGAAGTGTATCTACTGTGTTTTCTCAAAGTTTAATGAGAGACCATTTGCAGAGAACCACTTAATGATTTTCTGAGAAACATTGTTGACAATTTCACCAGATAATTCTTGTCTGTCGGGTGTGACAGCTATACTTGTATCATTGGCAAAAAGTACCAGCTTTGCCTCTTCGTGAATATAGAGTGGCAAGTCATTAATATATATTAAGAACAGCAGAGGGCCCAAGACCGAACCTTGCAGCACCCTATTCTTGATTGTTCCCCTGTTTGAGAAATCACCAGTTTTTTGCATATTATGTGAACTGTTTATTTCAACTTTCTGCACTCTTCCAGTTAGGTATGATTTAATCCATTTGAGCACTGTCCCATTCATACCACAGTACTTGAGCTTGTCTAGAAGTATTCCATGATTTACACAATCAAAAGCCTTTGATAGATCACAAAAAATCCCAATGGGTAGCTTCCGGTTACTCAGAGCATTTAATATTTCATTAGTGAAAGTATATATAGCATTTTCCGTTGAGAAACCCTTCTGGAAACCAAACTGACATTTTGTCACAACTTTATTTTTACAGAGGTGTGGAGCTACTCTACAGTACATTACTTTTTCAAGAATTTTGGATAAGGCAGTCAGAAGAGAGATTGGGCGGTAGTTGTTGACATCAGTCGTATCCCCTTTTTTATGCAGTGGTTTAACAATGGCATACTTCATTCTATCTGGGAAAATACCCTGCTCAGAGAGCTATTACATAAATGGCTAAGAATCCCACTTATCTCTTGGGAACAAGCTTTTATTATCCTGCTGGAAATGCCATCAATTCCATGTGAGCTTTTATTCTTGAGAGAGTTTATTATCTTCCTAATTTCAGAGGCAGAGGTGGGAATTTCAATTGTATCAAATTGTGTGGGTAAGACCTCTTCCATTAACTGCCTTGCTTCTTCTAATGAACATTTAGATCCTATTTTCTCTACAACATTTACAAAATGATTATTCAAAATGTTTTCGACTTCTGGCTTGTTGTTTATCAAGTTTCCATTCGATTTGATGGTGATACCATC
Organism: Schistocerca piceifrons; assembly: GCF_021461385.2. NCBI lineage: Eukaryota > Metazoa > Arthropoda > Insecta > Orthoptera > Acrididae > Schistocerca > Schistocerca piceifrons. The sequence goes on from NC_060149.1 coordinate 9,033,108, forward strand.
ATCTTGTACTCTTGGTTGTCCTGTCTCCCTTGTACTAATATTCCAAATTGTTTTGATTTAGTTATCAGAGGTATTAATCTCAGACATGATGCACATGCTTCTGGACTTTTTAATAACCTTTCTTAATGTAGCACATTAGTTTTTATAATATTTGGCTGTTTCTGGGTCATTACTCTTTCTTGTTGTTAGATACAGTTCCCTTTTGTGATTACAAGACTTTTTATTCCTTTAGCAAGCCAAGGTTTTTTGCATGGTTTCTTGTAATTAGATTTAACTACTTTCTTGGGGAAGCAGTTTTCAAATTATCTTACAAGTGTATCATGAAATAAGTTATATTTTAAATTAGCATCCGTTTCCTTGTACACCTCATCCCATTCTAACTGCTGAAGATTTTCTATGAAATTTCTAATTGTTGAGTCATTAACTGAATGCACAACTTTGGAGGGTAGTTTTGAATTACTGAATGGAGCTATGTCATGTACTGTAACTAGCTGATCATCATGATCAGAAAGCCCATTCTCAACAGGGAAAGAATTTATGTTTTTAAACCTATCTTGGTCTATAAAAGTGTTATCTATCAATGTGCTGATGTCGTTTACTACCCGAGTAGGAAAATTAATGACAGATGTCAAACTGAAAGAACTGAGCAAGACTTCCAGATCATTCTTCCTATTACACTCTTTCAGTGAATCAACATTGAAGTCCCCACAAATAATAATTTGCTTTCCCCTGTCTGAAAGATAGCACAACAAGGCATCCAAGTTTTCCAGGAATAAATGAATGTTCCTTGAAGGGGACTTATCTACTGTTACAACTGTAAAAGAGCCCTTCTTCAGTTTAAGTTGACAGGCACATGCTTCTATATGTTGCTCTAGACAAAACTTTTTTGTATCTAAGGTTTCTACACAGTGATAACTTTTGGCATATATGGCAACTCTTCCTCCCACCTTATTCTCTCTACTCATATCTGCAGCTAGTTTATAACCACTGATATTTACCTTTTCCATATCAGACACAATGTTTTATTTATTTATTTATTTGTCCATATAAATCTCTTTTTAAGTACATATATTGTACACAGGATATTGGACAGAAAACATTTTTTGGCTATTGGATTTTCAAATATCAAACATAAATTTTATAAATTTTTATGACAAATTGGATCTATACAGTTAATAATTACAAATTTTTGAAATACTGTATATTTATAACTTATTTCTACAATTAAAGATACAAATTACATTTTTTCTTGCATAAGATACTGTGAGACTGAATAGTAGCAGTTTTTCAGAAGGTAGGATGTCACAGACTTTTTAAAGCTTTGTAGTTCAGTAAGATATTTTATATGTCTTGGTAATCTGTTGTAAAGTTTTGTTCATGCATGATATACACCTTTTTGGCATAATGTGGTGTTACAATGATTGACGTGTATGTCACTGTCTGACCTGGTACTGTAATCATGGACACTTTTGTTTTGAGGAAAAAGGTTTTCTTTTCTCAGTATGCTTTTTTTGACATGCGTGACTATTTCCAGTATATAAATGCAGGGAAGGGGTAGGATCTTTAGATCTTTAAAGAAAGGTTTGCATGATTTTCTGCTGCTCACTTGTTTCATTATTCTTATAATTGCCTTTTGTTTCCTGAAAACTGTTATGGCCTGATGTACGAGGGCGGTTCAGAACGTAACCTCCGATTGGTCACAGTGCGGGTTGTGGGGGGAGTAGCGACGCCATCTGTGCGTTCACGCACTCAACAGGTCAGTCGGCATCAAGCCGTGGTCGAGTGAACGTCGTACCTGCGCTAGTTTAGTTTTTGTGGCAGTTTGAAATGTGTGCTGCAATAGAAAACCCCGCCAAATGTGAAGTGCGTGCTGTCATAAGGTTTTTTACAGCCAAAGGATATTCTGCAACAGCTATTCATCGTGAGCTTTGTGCCGTGTACGGACCAAGAGTTATGAGTGAAGGAGTTGTCCGTGAATGGGTACGTTTATTTAAAAGTGGACGAGAAAACGTTCATGATGAAGAGAGGAGTGGTGGTCCATCATTGGTGACTGACGAACTCGTTCAGACAGTTGATGCAAAAGTTCGTGAAAATCGACGTTTCTCAATGTCGGAGTTGTCTACTGGTTTTCCACAGATTTCTAAGACTCTCTTGTACGAGATAGAGACAGCAAGGTTGGGTTACTGTAAGTTCTGTGCACGATGGGTGCCCAAAATTCTTACCGACCACCACAAAACTCAAAGAATGGCCTCTGCATTAGACTTTCTGTCATGTAATGAGGACGAAGGAGAACCATTGTTAAACAGAATCGTGACCGGTGACGAAACCTGGATTAAGTACGTGAACCCTGAGAAAAAAGAACAATCAAAGATGTGGGCACATTCAAATTCGCCTACCAAACCAAGAAAAGCCTCGCAAGATTTTTCTGCCAGAAAACTGATGGCAACGGTGTTTTGGGATGCCAAAGGGGTGTTGTTGGATGAATTCATGGAACGTGGTACGACCATTAATCAAGACGTGTACTGTGAAACAATAAAAAAGTTACGACGGGCTATACAGAACAAACGCCGTGGTATGCTGACTTCCGGTATCGTTTTTTTGCACGATAACGCCCATCCTCACTCTGCTCGCAGAACAACGGCCCTTCTTGAGTCCTTCAAGTGGGACGTTATCAACCATCCACCTTACAGCCCAGACCTGGCGCCAAGTGATTATCACCTCTTCATGCATTTGAAGAAATGGCTCGGGTCACAGCTTTTTGATGACGACGAAGAGCCCAAAGATGCGGTCACAGGCTGGCTCCAGGCACAAGCGGGTGATTTTTATGCAGAAGGAATTTCAAAGCTTGTGAAGAGATACGATAAGTGCCTCAATCACTATGGAGACTATGTAGAAAAATTGTGCAAAGATGTAGTTGTAAGATGTATATATTAAAATATTTTTATTTAACTTGGTGTATTTTTTTAAATCAACCGGAGGTTACTTTCTGAATGGCCCTCGTACATTTCCCCAGAAAATGATACCGTACTTCAGTATTGAATGTACACGAGCAAAGTATACAGCCCTAACTGTTTCTGCACTAGTACTGTTGCAGAGAATTCTTACCATATAGGTCATTTTTGCTAGTTTTGAATTTAGGGCTGTGATATGAGTGTTCCATTTAAGATTTTCCTGGATATGAATCCCAAGAAATTTAGTTTCATTGACAGAACTAGTGTTTTGGTTATCTATACATATTACAGGTTGTGCCGGATTTTTATTTTGATCAGTGTGGAAATTCATTAGTACAGTTTTTTGGGGATTAACTATTAGCCTGTTTCTGGTAAACCATTCAGACACTCCTTTTGTAATATCTTTTGCAGATGCAGTAAGATTTTCTTCATTATTCCCTTCAATCAATAGACTGGTGTCATCTGCAAACAGTACTGGTTCAGAATCCCTAACGTGTGATGGGAAATCATTAATGTAGACCAAAAAAAGAAAGGGACCTAAAATGGAGCCCTGTGGAACACCATGAGTTAGTCCACATGGTTCTGAAACGTATACCTGGAGTTCATTTCCTTCTGTGTACTTAATTTCAGTTACCTGAGAACGACATTCCAAATATGATTTGATCCACTGATTTGGCACACCTCTTACACCATACCATTCGAGCTTCCTCAGGAGTATAGAATGATCAATCGCATCAAAAGCTTTTGTTAGGTCCAAGAATAAACCTGAGATATTTCTGTGGTTGTCCACTGCATTTACGACATGGTTTATCAGATTGAAAGTGGCAGTTTCAATTGATCTCTGTGGTCTAAAGCCATGTTGACACCCAGAAATAATATTATTCTTGTCGAAGAATGTAATTAGTTTTGAAAGGAACACTTTTTCAATAATTTTCGAAAACCCTGACAATAGAGACACAGGCCTATAGTTTCCCATACATTGATGATCACCTTTTTTATATAGGGGTATTACTTTTGCCATTTTCAGTTGCTGAGGGAAGACACCACATGATAAGGATGAATTGCATATCTCCAATAAAGGTGAAAGTATTTGTTTTGCTGTTATTTTTATAATATAATCTGGAATATCATCAATACCAGTTGAGTACTTACTCTTCAGTGAATTAATGGTATTTAGGAGCTCTGTTGGGCTTACTGGACTGAGGAACATGGATATATTATTTATTTCAATAGATGAAAGTTCTTTCCATGTTGTATTAGGTGGATTTCCAAATTTTTCCTTCACTAATTTCCCAGCAACAGTTGCATAGTAAGAATTGAAACTATTTGCAACTTCCCTAGGGTCAGTGACATTCTTGCCATCATGTGATATCACAATATTTTTGTGAGTTGTCTTCTTCCCAGTAAGATCCTGCACAGCTTTCCACATGGACTTAGTTTTATTGGATGACTTCATAATATATTTGTCATTTTCCTTAATTTTTGCCTCCTTTATGATGCGTTTCAAAACTAGCTTGTATTTTTTGAAATAATTTATAAATTCTGGACTGCTGTTAGTTTTTGACTGCAGAAAAAGTTCCCGCTTCCTTTTACAAGATACTCTAATGCCTGATGTAATCCAGTTTCTGAATCTATCTGTGCTCTTGGAAATAACTTTCCTTTGTGGAAAAGCTATGTCAAAGTTATGCTTGAATATGTTCAAAAAATGTTCCATCTTTTCATTAGTATTAGAGGTATCATATACTTCTCTCCAAGATTGTTCGCTGATTAGGTACTGGAAGCATTCAATATTTTTCCCACTATAAATCCTTTTATGTATAACATTTTCTATACTGGTCGAAGTGTGATTTACAGGTATGGTCAGTAATTGTGAAAGGTGGTCACTATAGCCGGTATCAAAGTTTTCTGATGTGCACTTGTCCATGTTTACACATACCTGATCAAGGAGAGTGACACTAGTTTTAGTTACATGTGTTGGAGAGCTAACAGTAAGACAAAGATTGTAGGCTTTTATAATATTTAAAAACGTTTCCCTGTGAGGGCTATGGCTCAGAAAGTCAATATTAAAATCACCACGTCACTGTTTTCCCAGTTGTCTTAAGTTTGCCTAAAGCAAGGTCCAATTTTTTGAAAAAAAAAACACTTATGTTGCTAACAGGAGATCTATACACACATAAAATAATAGTGTTTTCAGACATTAACTCTACAGCTGAGATTTCAAAGTCTCTTTCACAACCAAGTTTGCAAACAGATGTTATACTCTTATAATCTACATTTTCTTTTACATATATACAAGTTCCCCCATGTTTTGATTCCATTCTACAAAAGCAGTTTGCAAGGTTAAAATGTAATATTTTTAAGTACTGAAAATACTCATTTTGTAACCAATGCTCACAAAAACATAACACTGAAACATCTTTCCATTCACTATTGAGGAGTATATTTATTTCATCAACTTTGTTTGTTAATGACTGTACATTCTGGTGTACAATCTTCAGTCTATATTTGCAATTTAATTCTGCATCACATTTATTTGTGATACAGTCTACTTCCCTAAAAAATGCCTTTCACCCTTTTTATAAGACATTGCATCTTTCTTTATGACCCATTTGTCCAAAGTACTTTGGACTGCTTCTATATTAGGCCTATTGTGATTCCAATTTGCTAGACGACAGATTTCTTCAACCAAAAATTGTTTCCCACTGTGATTTAAATGAAGGCCATGGCTGGTGTGCATGGACCTGTCTAACGTGCTTACATTTATTAAGTTCACGTACAGAAACTTTTTGCATACAGTATCTATCTCTTTGTTTACTCTTTCTATTAACTTATTTACACATGACCAAGGAGGAAGGTCGTATCTGTGTGGTTGATTTACAACAGCTACATTTGTGTTGCCTAATTTGGGTAGCACACTTTCAAGAACAGTGATGAGTTCACTACCTTTATCTCTGGCAACATCATTCGAACCTGCAAAAATTACGATACAGTCTTTTGGGTTAAGGTTTTCACACGATTTTACCACTGTTTTTGTCACTTCTGCAATGCCTGCTCCTGGTTTGACAAAGGCTTGGACACTTGCGTTAGTTTGTGTATCTGCTACCTTTTCTGCTATCTGACGTCCATGATTATCGGCAAAAATCAACACTTTTTGTTCTTTTTTGCACACTTGAGGCCAGTCGACTGATTTTTTAATCACATTTCTTTGTTTAGGATGCGACATGCGCGAAAAATTTACAGTGCACGGCTGTTGTTGTTTGTAATTATTATCTGGACTCATATGTTCCTGATTGACATTGTTTGTGGAATCACGTTTGTCATTATAACTATTTGATGCACTTATTTTATTATTTCCAAGTTTTGTACTGGTTTCCACAGTAGTTCTTCCTTTGATTACATCACTCGTAGCTGATATTTCTTCCAGGTTCAGACCATGCTCTGTTTGTTGAGTTTTACAGCCAAGATGTTGCAGCTGTTTCTCCAATAAGGCTACAGTCCTTTTAAGTTCACTGATTTCACTGTTTTTTGCAGTTAAAACGAGACGAAAATCATCGCAATGTTTACATGTCGATGCCACTGAATTTGCATTTGCTACGGTTTTTTCACTAGATTTTGATCTTGTAATGATTTCGTTTGCGTTTTTTGCTTTAACTTCGCAGCAGTAACATTTTCCAGGTCGAACAACGATACTTTTTTTGCACTGAATACATAAAGACTCATTCTTTTTTACGTTTTTCGCGGAACTCGATTTTCGTGAACCTTTTTTCACCGCCATCTTGAAATCTTGATGCTCAGACAGGCATAGTATATCTATTACATTATCAGATTCAATGTCATCTAAACAAACCAGGAGCTCATCTACTTCATTGTTCAATCCCGGAATATTTTGGTGAAAAATAGAAACATTATTTTTTACTTTACTTTTGTGAGAATCTGCTTTTTTCTTTAATCCACCAATATTTTGTTTAAATATGGTAACATTATTATTTACTTTCCTGTTGTGAGAATTTTGTGAGTTTTGGACCTCTTTAGCACCTGCCTGCCTGAACTTCTCATTGTTACCCTTCCCTTTCCTATTGAGATGTAGGCCATGCCTTGTGAAATCAATAGCCTTGACAGGAACCAATCCAATGTCTGACAGAGTGTCCACCCTACGCAATTGATCCAACTCCATATTTACCCTCCTGACAGAGCGGTTCATCTGGGGCTGATCATGCCGCACGAAAGCAGGCACCAGCCCAACACTGGTATGGGTCGTTGCCGAGGCTATTATCACCAGGTCTCACTCAATGCTGTAGCGCTGATCCCTGTCAATACTGTTTCCCACTCCACCCACTATCATCACATGATCCTGCTATGTGAATCCCTTGCACAAGGAACCTATATCCTCTACCACCCGGCTAAGACTTGCACTTGGCTTGAAAAAGTTTGTGACCTGGTACCTGCCACCTAATTTTTCCTGCAAAATCTGGCCCACACCTCTTCCATGGCTGCTACCTAGCAACAGAACTTTCCTCTTACTTTCTACTTCTTTTGAAACATTTGGTTTCCTAGTGATATTCTGTTGCATCTTAACTACATCTACTTCTACTGGAGCCTCTTCCTTACTTAACTGTGGTAACAATGCAAATCTATTGGTTGTGCCAATTGGGAAACTGTCAGACACTGCCATCTTTCTGTGGCCCCTGTTCCCAGCTACCACTTCCCACCATGCTTCACTGAACTTGTGTGTGTGTTAGAGAGGCAGCTAGAACGATCAACAGTATCAAAAAGGAAAACCTATCCTTTATTTCATCAGAGTCTTGCAAGATGAATTAAAAGAAATATGTGAGGAATACAAGATGAATCGTGTAAGTCAGACACTCGTGATTCTCATATTGTATAAGCAGAAAATTTAGTAATTCTGAATCTTCTGCGCAGTAATTGCGAGGCAAAATGGATGTGAAAAGAAACAAAAGTGAAGTGTAGTGTAAGTAGTGATTCGAAGGTACATCAAGTGAGAAGAAAGAAGACAGAAATCTCGTGATAGCCACAGTAAGCGACTAGCCCTAGAATTAATAAAAATAGTTCGATGCACAAAATAAAGGGCATTGTAAAGTCTGGTGCACATTTCGATGATGTAACTGAACATGTCGTAAGTAAGAAATATGAGGAACATGATACAGTTGTGATTTGTGCTGGATCCAACGACATATATTGCAATAGTAAATTATAGTGTTAAAGAATTATCTAAGACTATTTGTTCTTCTTATTAGCACAGATATTACTGTAATTAATTACAGCAAGAGACGTAATTTTCCTGAGTGGTCATGTGTGAATAAGAAAATTGAATTAATAATAAACTTAAGAGATTTTATACTAAGCTCTGACGTTAAATCAGTGGATGTAAGCATGTATGACAGGTCATGTTTAACTACCCACAGTCTTCAAATGAAGAGCCAAACAAGCACTCCTAGTAAATGAATACATTAGCCCTCAGTCACACACACTAATCAAAGAACAAAGGGTGGAACAAAAGTATTAATATGCTTATTACTGTAGACAAGGTTTCTCGTGAGAGCGAAGTTGGTCTGAACAATTCAGCAATGTAGCTGATAGCAAACAAGGCCTGAAACTAATGCACACAAATATTCAGTACCTCAGAAGTAAACTAGACCTTTTACAAGTTTTTGTGACTGAACAACACCCTCCCCCATGTCGTTGTGATTACTGAATATGCTCTTAAAGCTGACGAAATAAAATTTTGTAAATTAGAGGGTTATATTCTAGCTAACAGCTACTGTAGGCAGCGACATAAAGACGGTGGGGGTGGCTATTTTTGTTCAATAGACTTTAATTACTACAAAAATGTCATTCCTGGATAGACATAGCAGTGAAAGAAATCTAAAAATTACTGGAATTATTCTTGAACTGAAGGGAGAGGGTAGTAATTATACAAAAAATTATACACAAAGTAATAGTAATTTATCACCCACGAAATGCAGATATATCACAATTTTTAATACACTCAGCTTAGTAGTTAATTAAGTGGCCCAGTAATCTTACCATACTTCAGGATCTGAATATTATTGCAAACTCCAACAACATGACTAACTTGAAGCTGACAGATATATAGAATTTATGCAACATTGTGAACAAATTAGACACTGATACAAGAGTGGCAGACTACACCTCCAGCAGGAGAGATTATGTCGTAATCAGTAAACTTGCTACAAATGGTGTTAAGATCAGCAATATAGAATTTCACTACTCACACCACAATCGACAGTTTGTTGAGTCCATGGGTATAACACAGCAGAAGTAGCAAATGTTATTGAACACAAACAAATCTTGAACTATCATTGACATTTACCAGTCAGTTGTACACATCAAAAATAACATTGCTAATTACTGCACAAACAGCTCTGTCCATGACCATGCAACAAGTGACAGACTCAACTTACATTCACCAAGAGAAAATGAACAAAACACTCAAAACAGTATTTTCTACCAAGGAATAAAAATGTACAATAAATTACCAAAAGACATTAAAGAAATTGCAAAAATATACTTATTTAAAAAGGCAGCTAAAAAGTACCTGTTATGCAATACATTTTATACATTGAAGGATTACTTAGATGAAACAGAGTAGGGTTTTGGTAAAAAATGTTATACAAATAAATAATAATAATGGTTATAAAACATCCAACATTCCACATAAAACCTTCACACTATATTTTTTTCCTTTTTTTCCTATTCTATAAATACTTACCCCCAAGCTATGCATAGCACAACGTCAGCACCTCTTCCTTTCTGAGATCAACACCTCACTTATTATAGAGGGCTGCTGACTCAATATTCCAGGATAGCAAATGGGAAGTTGTGGTACAGAAAACAGCCCAGAGAGAAAATGTGTGTGTGTGTGTGTGTGTGTGTGTGTGTGTGTGTGTGTGTGTGTAATGAGTGAAGTGATATGAAACAGACTGTTATTAGTGTGTGCAGTGACTGATAGTGAGATATGAGTGAACAGTGTGACATTAAATTACTTAATAAGTTATTTTAAAGAAATAATGCATACCAGGAGTAAATTTAATGATTGTCTCTAACTAGAAGTCCATAAACGTATGTGTATACGAATTAGCTTATTTTAAATTGATCCAGACTTGTAAATACTTTCAGATGTCCTAAATCCTGGTAAAAAGAGATCTACTGATGACTAAAGCTGCTACTACTACTACTACTACTACTACAACTACTACTATCATAATTCAAACTGCCTCTAACATAAACTATCCCAGGAGGAATGGAACAGTGTTTATATGGTAAAATGCCCAAACAATAAATGAAATGAATTTTATGAAACAGTTTTGAGACTCTAACACATGGAAAGAATCCAAAGTGGAAACTACGTGGTAGTCTGATTAAACTGAAGCAGAATGTTCATGATCTCTTCTTACTTTACAAATCTAAAAAGGATATCATTCTCAAGGAAAAGTATTGCAAAGCCATGAAAATGTTTAAGACATAACTTTCAAATTTCAGAAGAAAGATCTCAATCTTTTTATAATTAAATCTGACAATGTGAGTAAAGCATTTTGGAAGCTCATTTATCTACACCAGAAAGCACCATCAAACGTGAATACAGAAGAAACAAGCATATTGCATGAGGGGAAATTAATAGACGATCCAATAATAATCTGTGACTCTTTAATACATGTTTTGTCACTCTGTGAAGCATCCCAGCTCAATCTATTGACCAAAACATTCAGATAAACATTTGCTCACCCCAAGATATAAACTTCGAATTCAGAACTATAAGTGAACTTGAAATAAGTCGAATAATCAAGACATCAGAGACCGAGCACTCAACTGGCTGTCATGAGATATCTTGTGCTCTAACCAAAAAGGGTCATACAGAATTAGTTTAACTTATTACCTATCTCATTAACTGCTGTATTAGGGAAAACAGCTACCCAGACACATTAAAAATGTCCTTACTTAAAACAGTATATAAGAAAGGATCCAAAAAATATGCTGAAAACTTTAAGCCAGTTTCATTAATCTCTATATTTAGCAAAATCTATGAATATTTTTTGCTTTCACAAGTCAGTGACAATTTCACAAAAAATAGTCAACTTACAGAAACACAATATGATTTCAGGGAAAACCACAGCAACCTGTGACTTTTACATAATGGATGTAGTGTACTACACAAAGGAATTGGCAACAGGCATATTCCTTGATTTATTTAAACGTTCCCTATTAATAAAGAAACTTGAGGCATGTAGCTTAAAAGTTTCAGCAATACTACTGCTGACCTTCTATCTGTCAAACCAGAAGCAGTGCACAAAGCTAATCTATCAAATTAATTATCACGCTGTAACCTCTCAGTCTTGTAGTGAAACAAGAAGTCCCTCAGGGGTCAATTCTTGGCCCCTCTCTTCTTAGTGTATGTGAACAATATCACCCAGCCACAAATCTCCGAAAGGCTGAGGGATGCAGATGAAAGATCTTTGTTGTTTTTTGGCAAAAACACCTGTGAACTTACATCTTCTGCAGCAGATGGAGTAATAAACAAAATTAATTACTTTCGTGATCAAGATCTAAATGTAAATATTAACAAATCGCAATATCATTTAAGATTGTTAACTCTTACCACACCTCTGTAAACCATATATGTAGAACTGAACCAACTGATGCCACTAGCAGCAAATTCTTAGGCCTAAACTTAGATTAAGTGTTGCAATGATCAAATCATATTAAATTTCTATGTGGTAAAATTATCAGTGGATTGTATCTACGCAGTCACCTAGCAAAAATAGTTACAAACTCTACTAACAAAACTGTTTAGTATGGAACAATATATCCTTTACTAAGCTCTTCCCAACCAAGATCGCTGTCGAGTTAGAGCACAGGTATTTTCTTTGTCCACTAAAAGAACTTATTTAAGAGGAAATAGTGTCGAATTTAAATTTTCTTTGTTTTTTATACTTCCTGTAGTGTCCGTTCTTGTCACACAACTGAATATTAGCATCCCATCAGCGCTTGTTCTTGAAAAAAAATTTGTTCTTTAGCTGAAGCCCCGATAATCGCAACATAAACCAAAAAATTTTGTGTGACGTAAAACTCGTTTAAAAAAAGACTGCTACTAGTTTCATTAGCGTCTATTGTCGCAATAAAAGTGTAATTAGACGTTTCTAAATCGTATTTAAGTAATACATCTAGTACTGTTTACTAGTTAGATAGACGTGATCTAGGCCTAAATTTTCTGAGTTATAAACGTTTGAAAACCTGACCAAACACGCCTGATAACGTAAATTCTCCAAAAGCAAATTAACTACAAATACATTCTTCTGCCATTGTATCTGTAAATCAGTAAAAAAAAAAAAAAAACCACCGCACATAAGACGTTTGTGTCGTTTTTTGTTTACAAACAGCCAATTTCGAGTCCTTAACAAATTTAAAACATTCTTTAAACTTAATTAGTCTTCCGAAACTGACCATGAGTGAGAAAGGTGGGAGCTGTTATAGGGTAGTGAGTAGAGGGATTTGTTGCCAATATTGTAGGAAATATTTTCACTGGAAGGGATGAAGTGGGGAGAATGTTGGGAGAATAGAAGAGGCTCTCTCCTGAAACTGCGAAGTATGCAGTAGGAACATTTTGATTGGGACCAGGAAAGGATAACCTGTCCCCTTCAGGCACAGTTGGAGGAAGCAAGGAAGGAACTCAGAAGGATCAAGGGAGGTAGGGGGAAGGAGGATGGTTGGGAACTGGCAGCTGGTAGGAGGATACGAAGAAAGATACCGGTAACGCAATCTGACAGTTTTATCATCAACACCAAAAACAGGTGTCTACCACTGCCAGAGTTAAGTGGAGAAGAGCCTCAGGTAGAACGAGGAGCAGGAAATGTGCAGCACACTTCAAGAGGGCCAAGAAGCCTAGGAATGTATAAAGTGTTAGGAAGAAGAAAGTGCTGCTGATAGGTAGTAGACATGAGCGAGGTGTAGGCCCTCAGTTACATGAAAGTTTAGGGGCAGCGTACCAGGCCACCAGTATCTTCAAGCCAAATGCAGGGCTAAGTCATGTGATAGAGCAGCCAGGGTCTTTATGTAAGGACTTTACAAAAGAGGACCATGTAGTGATAGTGGGTGGGGCGGGAAACAGTTTGGACAGGGATGGGGCATATGACATAGGTGGTGACCTGGACAAGATAGCTTCCCTGACTCATGGCACCAACGTACACTTTGTTGAACTGTTCCGGCGTCATGATCGACCACAACATGATGGAGCTATGAGGCGAATCAAAGTGGGGTTAGGGATGGCTCTGAGGACAGCCAGCTTTCCTCATGTTTCTCTGGTGCCCGTTGGGACAGTCAACAGATGGGGTTTCACTAGGTATGGCCTACACCTAGACAGGGATGGGAAGGGAAGATTGGTACAGCTGATTCATGAAAGTATAGGGGGTGGATCTTGGGCTACACATGGTCAAATATCTGTTGTCATATGTAGGAAAAGGAGGTCCTTTTTAGAATAAATCCAGACAACAGGTTCCCCTGCTCAAAGAGTATCTCCAGCACTTTAGAAAATACTGAAACAAGCAGTCACAAGGCAGATTTTAACACCTCAAATATCACATATATCAGATGTCACAAAGAAAAATAAACCACTGGAAGGAGTAACATGGGTCATTTTACAGACTTAACAATCCTCCATCAAAACATGCAATCAGTAAAAAATAAAATAAAACTATTAGAAGTTGAGCTCCAATCTTTTAACTGCACAGTAGTTTGTACTACTGAGCACTGGTGTGGAGTCACAGAAATCCAACATGTAGTGTTATCATTGTACGAAAAGGCAAACTTTTACTGCAGAACTAGATCAAGGGGTGAAAGATCATGCATTTATATCAGAAAAGGAACACAGTTCAAATCAAGTCATGACCTCAGTACCGTAAATGAAGACAAAAACTTCGAAATATCAGCTATTGAATTAACAGAGTTTGATATCACCAAGAAATTGAACATTTTGTGGGTGTATAGATCTCCCAGTGGTAGTGTCGACACTTTTTTCAATAAGTTAACAGAAGTTCTAGATAAAGTCTCAAGTACAAAGGTCAACATAATACTGTGAGGGGACCTTAACATCAACACTAACATCATAAATGAATCCAGCAGCACTTTCATAAAAATCCTCCAAAGTTTTGGCATGTCCCTATTGGTCAATAGTGCAACAAGGGTTATCACACTGACTTCATCAGTAATTGACCATGTGGCCACAAATATGGACAGGCAAAAATGTGATGTACCTGTAAAATATATCAGATTATCAGACCATCTCTGTCAATCAACAACAGTAAAATCAGGCATTGAATCATTCCCTAAACTACAAGCCTACAAACAACATCTATCAGAAACAAAAATAAAAGATTTTTCAAAGCAACTAGAAAAACAAAGCTGAGATGAGGTGTATAAGGAAACCAATGTGAGTATGAAATTCTCTAAATTCTCCATATTGTTTAAATTGAACTTTCAAAAGGCATTTCCAGAAGTATGCATGTCTGTATCAACATCCCACTAAAACAGATGGATAACAGCAGGTATTAAAAAGTCCTCCCAAACACTTAAACGCCTCAATTCCATGAAAAAGATTCACAATGATCCAGAATTCTTAAATTTCTATCATAGATACATAAAGATCTATAGAAAGGTGCTGATTGCTGCAAAAAAGTCATTTAATGACAAAATAATATATAATACAGAGAATAAAAACAAAGCAGTCTGGGATGTTATAAAAAAGGAAACGAGGAGAGGCAAACAAACGCAGAATAACACACTGCTAAGGAAGAGAGATAAAGTTATAAATGATCCACAGCACTTAGCAAACTATGTAAACGATCATTTTTCAAGTATTGCAGAGAAGTTACAGCAAAAATTCTCCCAAACAAACATAACACCTGTAAATAATGTAGCACTAAATACAATGTTGTTACTTCCAACCACAGAGAATGAAGTCAGTAAAGCAATTCAAAAACTAAAAAATAAAAATTCAGTAGATTTAGTTGAAGAACCAATGTGTGTACTAAAAAAATGCATAGGGATTACACAAGGCCCCTTAAAAATATAATAAATGAATCCTTCACATCAGGGACATTTCCAGAGCAGTTAAAACAGGCAAGAGTTGTACCTTTGCTTAAGAAAGGTTATGCAGAAGACATAGAAAATTACCAGCCCATTTCTCTGCTGTCAGTATTCTCAAAAGTAACAGAAGCAGTTATGAAAGACAGATTAATGAATTACCTGAGCAAATACAATCTTCTAAGCGAATCACAATTTGGTTTCTGAACTGGCAAATATACAGAGTCAGAACCACTCCATCTACAGACCACAAGTGGCCCATCGGGACCCTCCAACCGTCGTGCCATCCTCAGGGGAGGATATGGATGGGAGGGGCGTGCGGTCAGCACACCACTCTCCCAGTCATAATAATGGTATTCTTTACTGAAACTGCTACTATTCAGTCAAGTAGCTCCTCAAGTGGCATCACGAGGCTGAATTCACCCCGAAAAATGGCAACAGCACATGGGGGCCTGGATGGTCACCCATCCAAGTGCCGACCACCCCCGACAGTGCTTAACTCCAGTATTCTAATGGGAACCAGTGTATCCACTGCGACAAGGCCGTTGCCTGTCAGCCATAGTAAACTTCACAAAAGCTGTACTTGATGCTCTTGTTAAACATGAGTGTGTTACAGGCATAGTTTTGGATCTTTCTAAGTTGTTTGATACCATCGACTACAAGATTCTATTAAATAAATTAGAAGCATCAGGAATAAGAGGGGTAGGTAATGACTGGTTTCGATCATACCTAACAGATAGGGTACAAGGAGTAGAGATAACACATACAACAAATAGATCTAAACATTTAGTAAAACACTTATCTGAACAAAAATGCATTAATATAGGGGTTCCATAAGGTAGAATATTAGGACCAATAGTGTTCCTGATATACATCAATGAATTTCCCAGTAGTGTTACTCATGGTGAAAAAATCCTCTTCGCTGATGACAACAATATTATAGTCACTGAAAAAACCAGAGAATTCCTTGCCAAGAAAGCAAATGAAACTCTCAAGGAAGTTTATGATTGGTCAGTAGGTAATAAAGGACATTGAACATAAAGAAAACTAATGCTTTGAATTTCAGTTTGAAGAGGAAAAATGACAATGTTAAATTAAATGTGGATGGCACCTCTACAGATTGTGTAACAAAAGCAAAATTTCTAGGAATGAATATTGATTCTCAGTTGAAGTGGTGTGAACACACAAAGGTAGTTGCCAACTGAATGTCATCATCATGTTACACCCTTAGAATCCTATCATCAGTATGTAACATGCAGGGTCTTTTAGTTACATATTATTAATATGTACACTCAATTCTTAGCTATGGCATTCTCTTTTGGGGAACAAATGCACAAAATAAGAATACAGATTTCAAACTCCAGGAAAGAGCCATAAGAATAATAACCAAAAATACTAGTTGAGCTCATTGTAAAGATCTGTTCAGAACACTGGGGAGTTTAACTGCTCCATGTGAATACATTTAACAGTCAGTTGTACACATTAAAGATAACATTGCTAATTACTGCACAAACAGCTATGTCCATGACCATGTAACAAGAGATAGACTCAACTTACATTAACCAAGAAAAAATAACATAAAACTCAAAACAGTATTTTCTACCAAGGAATAAAACTGTACAATAAATTACCAAATTGCAAAAATGTACTTATTTAAAATGGCAGCTCAAAAGTACCTGTTATGCAATATATTTTATATATCGAAGGATTACTTAGATAAAACAGAGTAGGGGTTTGATAAAAAAATGCTGTACAAATAAATAATAATAATAATAATAATGATGATTATAAAACATCCAACATTCCACATAACACCTTTACTTTATGTTTTTTTCCCTTCTTTTTTCCTTCCTAGAAATACTACCCGCAAGCTAACCATCACACAATACTAACACCTCTTCCTCTTTCTGAGCTCAACATCTCACTCATTATGGAGGGATGCTGACTGTGTGTATAGTGTGTGCAGTGACTGATAGTGAGTAATGAGTGAAAAATCTGACATTACATTATTTAATAAGTTATTTGTAAAAAAGTATTGTATACGAGGAGTAAATTTAACGATTGTCTCTAACTAGAAGTCTGTAAATATATGTGTATACGAATTAGCTTATTTTAAATTGATCTAAATTTGTAAAAAAATAGATCTACAGATGAATGAAGCTACTACTACTACTACTACTACTACTACTACCACTACATGATACTGGATGATGAGGCTGCACTGCAGATACACATCTCAACAGACTAATGTTGTAGGAGAAGAAGGCAATTACAATTACGCATGTCTTAAGTCATCATGATTAATGTAGAGAGGTTTTTGTGCGACACAAGTAATACACACACTACTGGCCATTAAAATTGCTACACCACGAAGATGACGTGTTTAACCGACAGGAAGACGATGCTGTGACATGCAAATGATTAGCTTTTCAGAGCATTCACACATGGTTGGCGCCGGTGGTGACACCTACAACGTGCTGACATGAGAAAAGTTTCCAACCGATTTCTCATACACAAACAGCATTTGATCGGCGTTGCCTGGTGAAACGTTTTTCTGATGCCTCGTGTAAGGAGAAGAAATGCGTACCATCACGTTTCCGACTCTGATAAAGGTCCGATTGAGACATATAGCGATTGTGGTTTATCGTATCGCGACATTGCCGCTCGCGTCGGTCAAGATCCAATGACTGTTAGCAGAATATGGAATCGGTGGGTTCAGGAGGGTAATACGGAACGCCGTGCTGGATCCCAACGGCCTCATATCACTAGGAGTCGAGACGACAGGCATCTTATCCGTATGGCTGTAGCGGATCGTGCAGACACGTCTTGATCCCTGAGTCAACAGATAGGTACGTTTGCAAGACAACAATCGTCTGCACGAAAAGTTCGACGACGTTTGCAGCAGCATGGACTATCAGCTCGGACACTATGGCTGCGGTTACCCTTGACACTGCATCACAGACAGGAGAGCCTGCGATGATGCACTCATCGACAAACCTGGGTGCATGAATGGCAAAACGTCATTTTTTCGGATGAATCCAGGTTCTGTTTACAGCATCATGATGGTCGCATCCGCGTTTGGCAACATCGCGGTGAACGCAAATTAGAAGCATGTATTTGTCATCGCCATACTGGCGTATCACTGGGTGTGATGGCATGGGGTGCCATTGGTTACACGTCTCGGTCACCTCTTGTTCGGATTGACGTTTTAACAGTGGATGTTACATTTCAGATGTGTTACGGCCCATGGCTCTACCCTTCATTCGATCCCTGCGAAACCCTACATTTCAGCGGGATAATGCATGACTACATGTTGCAGGTCCTGTACGGGCCTTTCTGGATACAGAAAATGTTTGACTGCTGCCCTGGCCAGCACATTCTCCAGATCTCTCTCCAATTGAAAACGTCTGGTCAATGGTGGCCGAGCAACTGGGTCGTCACAATACACCAGTCACTACTCATTATGAACTGTGGTACCGTGTTGAAGCTGCATGGGCAGGTATACCTGTACATGCCATCCACGCTCTGTTTGACTCAATGCCCAGACGTATCAAGGCCATTATTACAGCCAGAGGTGATTGTTCTGGGTGCTGATTTCAGAGGATCTATGCACCCAAAGTGCGTGAAATTGTAATCACATGTCAGTTCTAGTGTAATATATTTGTCCAATGAATTCCCGTTTATCATCTGCATTTCTTCTTGGTGTAGTAATTTTAATGGCCAGTAGTGTAGTACATTCATGGTATATATTTAAAGTATTTTTATTTTTTTAACGTCGTCAAAACATGCTAGAAAATGCAATGACATATATGACTACAATACTAGAAATAGAAATAATTATAATAGGCAAAGAACTAATCAAAAATAAGTGACTGCACTCCTTACATCAATGGTTAAATCTGGATTAATAAATTGTCAAAAAACTTATGCGCACTTGATGGAAATATCTTGAAATAGAAAATTAGGTTATTCTTGGCAAAAAAAATTTATACTCACTTTCTGAATTTTCAGTTGAAAACATGTGACATTACAGTTTTTATTACAAATTAAACATATTTTAATTGTCCACCTACTTTTGTGGCTTATTCTTTTTTATGCTTGTATTACAGTTTTGTTAATTTATATCAACTATCTATTTTATTGGCATTTTAAAAGAAATTCTGAAAATGATGTAAAACAACACTGATGTTTGCAATCTATACAAAAAATAAATAAATAAAAATAAAAGTATTGCTAAATCTTTGTAACTTCATACTGCTGCCTGGAATCGCATTATCGCTGTAAGACGGTCGTGTGCCGAAATTACTCTCCTCATACAAGTATTTCACCGTGTGATATGGGGAGTCCATTCTAAAATAATTTCGCCAATCGTCAGGTTTTGCATTTAGCTTGCGAAGCACATTATTTTATGAAAAGCGATTAAGTAGCTTCTTAAAGACGTTTTGGCTGAGATTATTTTATGCTTATAGGCGTTTCTCCCACAACGAACATGAAAACAGAACCCTGTATTATCTCTCATATTAACTAATAATCTCCTCTTTGTGAAAGCGAACATTGAAACAAACCAATAAACCTGGAATGTGTTTGCTATACTGTGCCTGCTAGAAGTGAGGACATTCGAGATATCGAGTGGTAAACACAAATAATATCTACGGCAGAGATTATGGTAGCCGTTGCTGCGGACATTTTCTTGACTTCTAGTAGATGTATCTGTAAGTGCGAAAGCTGTGAGTATTAAAATTGGGTTTCATTCTTCAGTTGCATGAATTTTTTACAGTTTTATATGTTTTATTACTTGCTTACCTTTACGCTAAGTTTGTCACTGCCATAGTTGCATTGCTTGGAGTTCGTTCTCTCTTCCAGGAACTGTAAGCTGCATTTATGCAAGTTAAATATGAGTTGTAAATTCTATGAAGTTTTATTTTTTTGTGCTGTGTAGAAGACTCTATAGCTGCATGGTTATGTTTTGCTCTCTTGTGTTATTTTAAAGATCAAGATACTGGTGTTTGTAATAAGTCACATTGTTAAGTGGGCCTAATAATCTATCTTCGTACTGCATTCTTACTGGCATGTCCATATCTGTTGGTGCTAATTGTTGACCATTATCACAGGCTGTGTGCGACACTGTTTATAAAATAGTTATTACTTTTGAACACACAGAAGTGTTGTTCTGCATGTATAGTATTAGCTGTAACACATAATGTATAGTTAACAACAACAACAACTGTTACATAATTGTGCATTTTTACAGCTGCATTTACTAAATACATACCGGTACTTGAAATTTCCAGGATATTGGGTAATAGTCTGAATAGTATACCTTTTCCTGGCTATGTAGCTATATATTTATGGATGTGCACAGTCATTGCTAAAGTTTGTTCTGGTTAGAATATGGTCTTTGTCTAATGTGTTGAAGTCTTGTGCTGATCTGATAACCTCCCTCCTCCCTTAAATTACTTTTGGTGTTAGCCATTGAATCAAAGTGTGTTTCATGAAAGACAAAATTATATTGTAGTGATATCCATAGCGAAAACTAGGCACCAGCAAGTGTATAATATGTCATCAAAGTCTGCCGACAATGTTCTTTCATTTGTTTTTCTTTGCAAGGAGGTGGTCTATAATAGATTACAGCTGAGTTTTGGTTTGTAAGCTGTATCACTTCTAGTAGTTGTTTTCATAAGGTTGGATGCAGAAGTTACCTGTGGTGATTTACTAACCCCAGTGGTATTAAGGATTTATTTTGTAATTAACATGTTTTTCTTCTGTTTGATGTTTGAATTACAGAGTGACAAACTATTAGCCTCTCTGGAATCTGAAATAGTTGTGAGCTATAATGTGAGAACATATTTAAGTATAATTATATTTTGTGACTTCTCTTTCATTTGAGAACTGGTGGTAGAAACCAAAACTGTAGCAGAGACATAATTAATGTTGTTTTCAGTACTCCAAGGAGACAATTTGTTGGACTTCCTGGAAAGCTAAATGGCATTTGGTCATTATAATAATATGAGAGTTTTAAGTGCACATCCATAAAATGTGTTTTATATTGTTTGCCTTTCATGTAATCTGTTTTATTACCAACTGACAAGACTTTGAAGAGACAGTATTTGTTATTATGTGAATTCAGTAACCGTAAATAAAACTTTACTCATCAAAAGAAGAGGTTTTTGAATAGGAAAAGCACATAAGTTCTATTACATACTTTATTTTGAATTGTGGACCCCACATTCCAAATAGATAGAAGTTGGAAATCTTCATGACAGTTTTGTATCTATTCATTGCCATTGGAAGATATCAAGCAACACTGTGTTTATCAGAATTGTAGTACTCATCGATTAATGCTATTTCACTTTTGTGATACACAGTTCTGTAGTAGCAAGTATTGTGATTGAAAATGTCACTACTTAAGGTGAATGAAGTTACAGATTCATTTACACCAAACAATTAAGTGCCTGATAGCTTTGTGTCACTTCAGATATCATAAACTATTTCAGTCTACCTATAACTCGTGTTTTCATTAACTGTTGGGCTGATTAACAATTTACCCATAATGTGTTTTCATTTTGCTTATCCAGTAACAAGTCCTGACAGTGTTCAGGACTCAACACATATGAAATGTGATCTAGATTACCTTTAGCATATGGACATTGTTCAACACTGTAGCAGTTGTTACTGAGTAAGCAGATTGAGCAGATATGATGGGCATTCTATAGGCTGTTATACACTGATGTTGAATGTTTTACTGTGCTGAAGACAATGATTAGATAAAAATTATATCTGCTTTTAAATACATATGAACTTTACAAATTCTAGACTGACCACTGGAAAGTGATATGGAGTATCACTTGAAAGAGTTGGTTATCAGAGTGCAAGATGGTCAGGAGTTATTTTTCTTTGTCTGTATCTACCTTTTGAATATAGCAGTTGTGTTGGTGAAGTATTGACTCTTATGAACTTTTTAGCTGTGTAGCAAAAGTTATTGAGTTTTACTATTATCTTACATCTTTTTAATTTTCAGTTGTAGATATTCCACAGAAACAACACTGATATTTTGTCATAATTTTAGAGTTTGATTGATAATTGACAAGCTTCTGCAAGATGTGGTCAAATATCCATCAGCTTTCAGTCTCATAAACTATTTTTAAAACTATGATAGAATGGTATGAATATAATTTGTGTTCATTTATGACTTATAATCCTGTTTAGTTTGTAATGACAGTGAAAATCTGAGACAAGGATGAAGGTATGCTTAGAAAACTTTATTGCTGAAGCAATTTCTGACAAAAGCTGGAAATACAGGTTCAAGTCATGACCTGTTGCAAATTTTAAGTTGTCGTGATATGTTTATTAAATTTCAGATTCGACAATTATGAATGATTTTCACTGTTGTAATTTCCTTTTACTGCAGCTTCATTGACTTCATCCCCATCAATCAATTTATTTCATTTCAAATATATCCCTTATAGCAGGGAAATTAGTGGCCATCTACTGTCTTTGATCTGCCAGTGATGCTATTCTCACATACCCTGTAGGAGAACCTCTGGTATTAGTGTTAAGAAATCACAAACAGAAACGTCAGTGACAGTGAATCACTGATTCTGTCCTGGAGGCATACACAAGTAACCATAATGGTTAACACAACTCCTCACAAATAACAGGAAATCCAGGTTTGGGCCCCAGTCTGGCACAACATTTCAAATGTCGTGATACGTATTCGTTGCATTACAGGTCTGGTGTTTCAGAACGGACTGCACTAACATAATTTCATATCATTGCACTGTTGTTGATTTCTTTCTCATTCACCTGTTTATATTCATTTCAGCGCATTTAGTTTATTTCAGGAAAATAATACTGTAACCAATGAAGGATCAAGCCCAACTTTTCAGTTTCTTGTCTGATATTTACACGCTTAAGCACTGAGCCAGTGCAATGAAAAAATTTGTCACTGCATATATAGGTAGCCATGCTGTTTGATAAAGAAAAGTTTATACATTAATTGCAACTAACAACACACAGCTTGATGTGAGAACTGCTTGAATCATGAGGGGAAGAAACCATAAAAAAATAATCACATTTGTGATTTAAATAAGTGGGAGTTGTGTGAAAATAATAAATGGACTTTAAGGAAACATATGAACAGCTAAGCAATATCATCATTGAAATGACAGGATAGTTTGGCAACCAAACAAATTCATGAGGAACAGGTAATCTATTTTGCTGAGCTTGCATTTATTGCCTACCCTCACATAATGTCTTTGGAAGGCATACTGCCAGATCCTAAAACACATGATGCCTTTAGGAACTGCTCTGTTCCTCAAAACAAGAGGCAATTAAAGGCATACTTAGGCCTAGTGTCATTTTTCAGGAAATTCATTCCCTAACCAAATTATGAACACTGATGCTTTACTCAGTCTTCTCTGGAAAAACAGTGTCATTGATTTTGAAAACATCATGTAAGCCTTGTTAAATGTTAATATTTTATCTCAACCAGACATAAGAAAGATTTTTGTTTATGCACCAACATGCCAACTCACAGTCTGGGTGCATGCCTTTTCCAATGGTAGAAGAAGAGGGAAATCTCAACCCTAAAGTAATTAGCTACACTGAAAATTAACTGACCTATATGTTTCTTTTAAAAAATCAAAATTTATTATATTTTCTTTGTATTCACATATACATATATATAAGGCTCTGTGAGCATATTTCTTTTCCCTGGTGAATTTTTGAACAGAGTATTAAACATCTCGTAGACAAATCTTACTGACAGTGTTGTATAGGCAGCATTTGTTTAGAAGATGAATTATACATATTTACATAACTTGTTCACCGATTGATGCTTTTTAGCAAAAATAATTTTTTTGATTGCATGTTTCCTGATCAAACATCATTAAGGAAAATTAGGAAAATTGATTTTCAAAATCAAATTACAGCCACATAAATATAGAGAAGACAACAACTGATTAGATGACAACAGACATAGATACAGTGAAAAGTTAGTGTAAATGCTAGTGTTTGGAACCAGATAGTCCTGCATCACCCAGAAGTAGGAAAGTGGGTAGAGATAATAGGACTATTCATGAGTCAAGAAGATAAAATATCCAGGACATTGTACCATAGGAGTTACAGCAGTTTAAGATGAGACAATTTTTCATTCTATAATTTATCATACGAACTTAACATTATTGTGTCACCTGGTCCTCGTGTGGTGTAGGAAAGTTATGGTATATGGAATATCTGAGGTGTTCACAGAAATGTGCCCAAGGAATGAAGTTTGATGAAGGGGGGTGGGGGGAGCAGTTTGCGAAATACATCCGGTATGGTGTATTTTGAGATGTGTCATGCTCAAAGAACTGAATTTTACTGGATATGTGAAAAACTTGTTGGATCCCAAGAAGTGATAGTTATCCATTCAGTATCTTTTGTAAGCAGTTTATATTGATACTTTCATTGAAAATATTATTTCATTGGTCTATACAAAGCAAATATTTTACAATATTATTGTTATTATGGATACCATCATTTTGAGTTAATGATCTGAAATCATAATGTACAATAATAATTAAATTTTACTGGATATGCATAAAACCTATTGGATCTCAAAAACTGATAGCTATCCTTTCAATAATTTTTGAAAGTAGTTTACCTCAAAACCTACCTTGAAAATATTAAATCATTGGTGTATACAGAGTATATACACTCCTGGAAATTGAAATAAGAACACCGTGAATTCATTGTCCCAGGAAGGGGAAACTTTATTGACACATTCCTGGGGTCAGATACATCACATGATCACACTGACAGAACCACAGGCACATAGACACAGGCAACAGAGCATGCACAATGTCGGCACTAGTACAGTGTATATCCACCTTTCGCAGCAATGCAGGCTGCTATTCTCCCATGGAGACGATCGTAGAGATGCTGGATGTAGTCTTGTGGAACGGCTTGCCATGCCATTTCCACCTGGCGCCTCAGTTGGACCAGCGTTCGTGCTGGACGTGCAGACCACGTGAGACGACGCTTCATCCAGTCCCAAACATGCTCAATGGGGGACAGATCCGGAGATCTTGCTGGCCAGAGTAGTTGACTTACACCTTCTAGAGCACGTTGGGTGGCACGGGATACATGCGGACGTGCATTGTCCTGTTGGAACAGCAAGTTCCCTTGCCGGTCTAGGAATGGTAGAACAATGGGTTCGATGACGGTTTGGATGTACCGTGCACTATTCAGTGTCCCCTCGACGATCACCAGTGGTGTACGGCCAGTGTGGGAGATCGCTCCCCACACCATGATGCCAGGTGTTGGCCCTGTGTGCCTCGGTCGTATGCAGTCCTGATTGTGGCGCTCACCTGCACGGCGCCAAACACGCATACGACCATCATTGGCACCAAGGCAGAAGCGACTCTCATCGCTGAAGACAACACGTCTCCATTCGTCCCTCCATTCACGCCTGTCGCGACACCACTGGAGGCGGGCTGCACGATGTTGGGGCGTGAGCGGAAGACGGCCTAACGGTGTGCGGGACCGTAGCCCAGCTTCATGGAGACGGTTGCGAATGGTCCTCGCCGATACCCCAGGAGCAACAGTGTCCCTAATTTGCTGGGAAGTGGCGGTGCAGTCCCCTACGGCATTGCGTAGCATCCTACGGTCTTGGCATGCATCCGTGCGTCGCTGCGGTCCGGTCCCAGGTCTACGGGCACGTGCACCTTCCGCCGACCACTGGCGACAACATCGATGTACTGTGGAGACCTCACGCCCCACGTGTTGAGCAATTCGGCGATACGTCCACCCGGCCTCCCGCATGCCCACTATACACCCTCGCTCAAAGTCCGTCAACTGCACATACGGTTCACGTCCACGCTGTCGCGGCATGCTACCAGTGTTAAAGACTGTGATGGAGCTCCATATGCCACGGCAAACTGGCTGACACTGACGGCGGCGGTGCATAAATGCTGCGCAGCTAGCGCCATTCGACGGCCAACACCGCGGTTCCTGGTGTGTCCGCTGTGCCGTGCGTGTGATCATTGCTTGTACAGCCCTCTCGCAGTGTCCGGAGCAAGTATGGTGGGTCTGACACACCGGTGTCAATGTGTTCTTTTTTCCATTTCCAGGAGTGTATTTTATATTATTACTATGATTATGGATACCAACATTTTGAGTTAATGATCTGAAGTGGTATCATATCATTAATTAACTCCAGCATGTAACCAGCAGTGTGTTTCAACTCGCAACATATTAGTAGTTGCCAATTACTGGAGAGGACATCTTTTTGATATGGATACATTCTGCATGGTCTTTTATGATCCATGTGCATGTCACACTGAATGTAATGTCAATGAGATGCCACAGGTCTTGTTTGCGTTGTGTAAAATATAAACTGCTGTTGTGGTTAAGTTGTGCAGCAAAAAGGGTGCAGTCCATGTGGAATTCATAAGTGGTTATCAGTAAAGAATGCTATTGCATTGTGTTGGGGTGAAGAAACAGAACTGCCATTGGACTCCACATGCCAATATAGTGGACTGATCTTTTCCTGTGGTTTGATTAGAATTGTATGAGGAAGAGGTTGGGGACAATATCTTGACACTATTCAGTAAAAGTTCACATTGCCTTGACTCCAGGACAGCGTTCAAACCACTGTCACCCCAAAGAAGTGGCCTAATTTTGCATGAACACTGTGACTACCAAATAAACTTAAGTTGCAGAGTGTTTCATGTTCAGCAATGCTATATTTGTGGTCTCTAGGAAAACAGACAATCATTTCTAAAAAAATATGACATTTCTACTACGAGTAAAATGTTTGTGTCACAGATTCCAGGGGGAAGGGGATGTCTGTGTCAAGTAACTCCGCTTGCCTTTCTTTGTGGCTGCACCTGAAAAGTAACAAGAGGCTGCTGTAGAAGAAAAAGTTTTCACTTTTCTTACATTAAGTGAGAATCACAAACATGATGCATAGTAATTGTTTGAGTAGGCTATTACATGAAGTACAAGAGGTTCTGGTTTCTTGATCTGTGAATTTACTTGTCCACTTTCATCTCCTGGAGTTAAGAAATTAGTGCATGTCCTTATATTTTAAGATTAATGTTCTAAATGGATTGAAAGTCTTGCTGTGAAATGTGACTGGCTTATCACATGTTTCTGCATATCTTTCTTGCTGCATGATCTTGGAAAAACTCAGGCCTGCTATACAGCATTTTAATTTAGCTATTTTGCGCTACTGTATGATAGCAGAACATTACACCACTGTTATTTATGTGGACATGAGAGTAAATCATGAAACAACATTATGTTGTTGTGAATAATATAATGAAATATTTTTTTAAAAGAACTCATAACTACCTAATTAGCTATACTTCTTATTGAATCTGCCTGTGGAACAAATGTTTCAGTGTTCCTGTACATATTTACAATTGCAGCATTTGACTTGTTGTTTGATTGAAAGATTCTTGTCTCATATCTTTCTCTGATTTCTTTTCTGTACTTCTGCTTCTCACTATCCTCACTGATTATGGATTTGGAGCAAGAATATAAATGGGTAAGTTAATTAAGATAGTATTTCCACCTATTTCCCTTACCAATAGCAATAGCAAAACTGCAGGTCCTTGATATTTTTTACACTTGCCAATACTTATTATATGTAGTAGATGTATGGCCTTGCTGCAGTGGATACACTGATTCCGGTGAGATCACCGAAGTTAAGCGCTGTCGGGCGTGGTCGGCACTTGGATGGCTGACCATCCAGGCCGCCATGTGTTGTTGCCATTTTTCGGGGTGCACTAAGCCTCGTGATGCCAATTGAGGAGCTACTCGACCAAATAGTAGCGGCTTCGGTAAAGAATACCATCATAATGACCTGGAGAGCGGTGTGCTGACCCCACACCCTTCCTATCCGCATCCTCTATTGAGGATGACACGGTGGTCGGATGGTCCCAGTAGGCCACTAATGGCCTGAAGACAGAGTGCTATTTAGTAGATGTAACACTAAAACTCCCCCACAAATCAGGGATCTTGCTGGGTAGAAGAGACATCCATGTTTCAATGATACAGTTAGCAACATAATAGGAGTAGCAATGTCTGATGTCTGATGTGCCCATGGAGAGGCCAAAGTAACATATGTTCTCTGACAGGCAACTCTTCTTTGATGTTGAATGATGACGAAGATATCCTGACTAAAATATGCAAATTTTAAAGTAGGTCCCCACTCAGATTGCATGGTGGGGACTACCTGAAAAGATCTTTTTTGGAGCAAACAAACAGTAGACATTCTGGATGTCAGATCCCGTAATTGTGTGTATAGTTTCGAGAACTTGGAATTAGAAATGAATAGACAGATGTTAGATACAGTGGGAGTTAGCGAAATTTGGTGGCTGGATGGATAGGATTTACACTTGAGTCAGAACAACACTATCATTACCACACCAAATAGAGATAATGAAGGAGTAGGTCCAGTAATTGAAAGTTAAGCGGGAGAGTAGGTAGACTGCTATGAATAACATAGTGGACACATTACTGTAACAAAGATAAACTGGAAACAATGGAATACCATAATACTTATATGCCTACTTGCTCTGCTGATAATAAAGGGATTGTAAAAAAGATAAATGATACTATAAAGAAATTACTCAGTATGTTAATCCTTTCATACTTGATTTTTTTTCTGGAAAAAGGAAAATCATCCTTTGCACTGTAATGCTCTTGGTGAGTTATTAATGATTTTAGTTGCAAAATTTAAACAAAATATGTACCTGTTTTCGAAATAAACATTTTACAACTGATTTCTTTTCATGGATTAAAATAACTAATTTTGAAACTTTCACTGTTGAAATAAATAAACTGATAATTCATGGAGCCTTGAGCAGCCACTGGTGAAGTATCAGTGCAGCAGCAGTGCAGTAGCGATTCGGGTATTTAGCTGTCATAATTGTTTTGCACTTTGATTCTTAATTTCTTTCCGAGTGTTTGTGCCCTTGCATATTTAATTACATAAAATCTTAGTGTATTCTCATATTTGAGAGGGGTAATATTGCTTATTGATAACTGTAGAGTATAAATTCGTGGAGTCCTTAGTCAGTTGTTTGTTTTGGACAGAAAGTGCGCTTTTGACGCAGCTCAGTGGGCCTTGAGCACCCGCAGGTGAAGTATCAGTGCAGTAGCGAGTCTCATATTTAGCTTTCATAAATGTTTTGCAGTTTGATTCTTAATATCTTTCCGAGTGTTTGTGCGCTTGCATATTTAATTACATAAAATCCTTACATATTCTCGTATTTGAAGGCAGTAATATTGCTTATTGTTAGCTGTAGAGTATAAATTCGTAGAGTTGTTAGATATTAGTAGTAGGATGGATAGGGTGTGTGCGTGCTGTGTGCAGGCACAGGAGGATCTGGTCGTGGTGTGTGAGCAGCTGAGCATGCTGTTGGCCACGGTCAGCTGCCTTCAGGCTGCTGCCTCGAGGTGCAGTGACGGCGGAGGGTCTGGCGCGTCGCTTGAGACACCCCAGGTGTCGCTTGCTGTGTCTGCTGACTCAGCCGCTGAGGCACCTTCTAGTGTACCCAGCGCGTTTGGGCCGCCCTCACCTCAGGGTGAGTGGCGGACTGCAACGCGTTCATGTCGCTCGAGGCGGACGTCGAATGTGGAAGCTGGCCTCGCCCGTTCATCCTGTCAGTGGGCAGGTGGCCGCTCCTTCAGCAGGGCCCGAGCAGCCACACGGGGGCAAAGGCTTGCTGGTTATTGGGAGCTCTAACGTTAGGCGGGTGATGGAGCCCCTTAGGGAAATAGCGTACAGGGCTGGAAAGAAATTTAACGTGCACTCGGTTTGTCTGCCAGGGGGCTTCATTCGATATGTGGAGGCAACCTTTTCTGTGGCTATTGAGCGTACGTGGTGCAGTAGTCTGCAAGTAGTTGCTCACGTTGGCACCAATGATGCCTGTCGTTTGAGTTCTGAGGCGATCCTCTGTTCGTACGGGCAGCTGGTGGATTTGGTGAAGACCGCTGGCCTCGCTCGCGGGGTGCAAACAGAGCTTTCTATTTGCAGCATCGTTCCCAGAGTGGATCGGGGTCCTTTGGTTTGGAACTGAGTGGAGGGTCTCAACCAGAGGCTTCGTCAACTCTGTGGCGGTGTTGGCTGCAGATTTCTATAGACTTGCGCTATTGGGTGGGGAATTGTAGGACGCCCCTAGATAAGTCAGGGGTGCACTACACAAAGGAAGCGGCTACTCGGGTAGCAGAGTACTTGTGGCGTCCACATAGGGGATTTTTAGGCTAGGCAGTAGTGCGAGGTGTCCTGATGAACACTCACCAATCGACGTGCAGGAAGGGAAATCAGGACGTGCTCAGTATAAAGACACTTCAGCTATCAAGATATTAATAGTAAATTTTCAGAGTGTTCGGAATAAAGTTCATGAATTTACTGCCCTCCAGGACGTGTATGGCGCGCAAATTATTCTCGGGACTGAGACCTGGCTGAACACTGAGATAGGAAGTGCTGAAATATTTAGTGAGGGTTGGCACGTGTATCGGAAAGACAGATTAGACACTGTAGGAGTGGTGTCTTCATTGCAGTTGACAAAAATATTGTGTCTGCTGAGGTTGAAGTAGAGGAGGAGGATATTAGTGTTTAACGTCCCGTCGACAACGAGGTCATTAGAGACGGAGCGCAAGCTCGGGTGGGGGAAGGATGGGGAAGGAAATCGGCCGTGCCCTTTCAAAGGAACCATCCCGGCATTTGCCTGAAGCGATTTAGGGAAATCACGGAAAACCTAAATCAGGATGGCCGGAGACGGGATTGAACCGTCGTCCTCCCGAATGCGAGTCCAGTGTGCTAACCACTGCGCCACCTCGCTCGGTTTGGTTGAAGTAGAGTGTGATTGTGAAGTTATCTGGACACGTTTAACAGGGCTAGGGGAAATAAAGTTAATTGTGGGGTGTTATTACCGGCCACCAGGTTCCACTGTGACAGTTCTAGAATCATTCAAAGGGACTCTACATTCTGTATTGCAGGAGTAGCCGGATCGAGATATATTAGTTGGAGGCGACTTCAACGTACCTAATATAGACTGGGATGTCTATGGATTCATTACAGGTGGTACCGATGAGCCGTCATGTGAATTACTTTTGAACACATTATCTGAAAACTGTCTTGAGCAGCTAAATCGACAGCCAATGCGTAATGGAAATATTTTAGATCTGGTAGCCACGAACAGACCAGACCTCATCGACGGTGTCAGTGTTGAGACAGGGATTAGTGATCATGATGTTGTCATTATGACGATGGTTACGAAAGTTAAAAAGTTGGTCAAGAAGGCTAGGGGAGTATTCTTACTAGAAAGAGCAGATAAGCAGTTGTTAGCATCCCACTTAGTAAATGAATCGACTTCATTTACTTCCGGTACGATGGACGTGGAAGAATTATGGGCAAATTTTAAACACATTGTAAATCACGCATTGGACAAGTATGTGCCAAAAAAGTGGGTTACGCACAGAAAAGATCAACCGTGGTTTAACAGCACAATTCGGAGAATGCTCAGGAAGCAAAGGTAGTTGCACTTGTGGTACAAGAAAGATCGGGAGAATGACGACAGGCAAAAGTTAGTAGAGATTCGTGCTGCTGTAAAAAGAGCGATGCGCGAAGCATACAACCACTACCACCGTCATACATTAGCTAAAGATCTTGCTGAAAACCCAAGGAAATTCTGGTCTTATGTAAAATCGGTAAGCGGTTCGAAGGCTTCCATCCAGTCACTCACTGATCAGTCTGGCCTGGCAGTGGATTTGTAATTGGTGTAAAGAATGGCAGCTAACTCTAAATATAGATAAATGTAAATTAATGCAGATGAACAGGAAAAAGAATTCTGTATTACCTGAATACTCCATTAGTAGTGTAGCGCTTGACACAGTCAGGTCGATTAAATATTTGGGCATAGCATTGCAGAGCGATATGAAGTGGGACAAGCATGTAATGGCAGTTGTGGGGAAGGCGGATAGTCGTCTTCGGTTCATTGGTAGAATTTTGGGAAGATGTGGTTCATTTGTAAAGGAGACCGTTTATAAAACACTAATACGACCTATTCTTGAGTACTGCTTCAGCATTTGGGATCCCTATCAGGTAGGATTGAGGGAGGACTTTGAAGCAATTCAGAGGCAGGCTGCTAGATTTGTTACTGGTAGGTTTGATCATCATGCAAGTGTTATGGAACTGCTACAGGAACTTGGGTGGGAGTCTCTAGAGGAAAGGAGGTGTTCTTTTCGTGAATCGCTACTGAGGAAATTTAGAGAACCAGCATTTGAGGCTGACTGCAGTACAATTTTACTGCTGCCAACTTACCACAAAGATAAGATAAGAGAGATTAGGGCTCTTACAGAGGCATAGGCAGTCATTTTTCCCTTGTTCTGTTTGGGAGTGGAACAGGGAGAGAAGATGCTAGTTGTGGTACGAGGTACCCCCCGCCATGCACCATATGGTGGATTGCAGAGTATGTATGTAGATGTAGATGTACCACACAAAATAAGAATAATAATACTCAGTTATACAGTGGAATATAACTAACCAACTGCTTCCATGTATTCTGGCGATCACAAGCTGGTGCACATTGCTGCTTTGA
Organism: Schistocerca piceifrons; assembly: GCF_021461385.2. NCBI lineage: Eukaryota > Metazoa > Arthropoda > Insecta > Orthoptera > Acrididae > Schistocerca > Schistocerca piceifrons. The sequence goes on from NC_060149.1 coordinate 9,065,767, forward strand.
CTTGTCACTATTTATATAGTGATGCCCAACAGTTGGCAGCACTTGTGCATGATGAAAAGACTGAACATTCACAAATGTGTACATGAGGTTTCCATTGGGTAACAATACTTCTGTTGCCGCTATGATACAGTAAAGATTGATGTACATGTTTGTATTAAATGGATCTGAAAGGGTTAATGGATACAAGAATGTAATTGTAATGGGAGACTGATATTTGATACTTGGAAAAGGGAGAGAAGGGAAAACAGTAGGAGAATATGTACTGGAGGAAATGGATATGGGGAGCAGCCATCTGATAGAATTTCACCCAAAGTGCATTGATAAGATTTGGACTCTGATCATAATTTATTGGTTGTGAAAATGCAGATTAACTCTGGGTGAAGAAGAATAGTATATTACGTAGATGAGACCAGTATAAATTGAAACAACCAGATTTTGTTGAAAGTCTCAGGGGAAGCATTGTACAATAGCTGACTGAAATAGGTAATTGGAACACAATAGAAGATGTATGTATAGCTTTGAGATATGATACAGAAAAGTCAGCTGAGTAACAAGTTGGTAGTATTTTTAGATTCTGAAAAAAAAAAAAAAATTATATTGCTGATGCGAAGACACTATTTGAAATTCTGAAATTATTGATGATAAAATACAATGAGTGAAAGCCTATCTGCAACTTACATGGCAGCCTGACTGCATCTGCAGGAGTTGAAGGACATGAAATGGAGGCAGTAGTTGAGAAGGTAGTGAGATAAGATTGCCGTCTGTACCCAATGTTATATGTTATCCTTTGCATACACAGATCAAACAGCAAATGAACCTAACAATTTGGAAAAGGACTGAAAGTTCAGAGAGATAAAATAAAAACTTTAAGGTTTGTTGATGACACTATAATTCTATCAATGATGGCAATGGATATAGATCAGGTGAGTGGATCAGATAATTTCCTGAAAACAGGTTATAATATAAACATCAACAAATTTAAAATAGGTAAATGAGTGCAGTCAGATTAATTCAGCTAATGTTGAGAGAATTAGATTATGAAATGAGACAGTAATTCATTAAATGAGTTTTGCTATTTGGACAGCAAAATAATGATGGCAGAAGTGAAGAGGATATAAAATTGAGGCTAGAAATAGTAAGATAAGTGTTTCTGAAAAAGAGAAATTTGTTAATATTAAATGTAAACTGAGGAATTACAAAATCTTTTTTGAAAGTATTTGTATGGAGTGTAGCCTTATACTGAAGTGGAATATGTGGGATAAACAGTATAAACAAGAGGAGAATAAACGTTTTTGAAATATGGTGTTACAGAAGAATGCTGAAGATTAGATGGTTAGACTGGGTAGTGATAAAAATGCACCCCATCAAGTTCTGGAGAAAAGAGCTTTATGGCAAAATTTGATGAAAAATGAGATAAGTTAGCAAGACATATCATGACACATCAGCGATGTATTTAATTTGGTAATGGAGGGAAACATTAGAGATAAAAATTGTTGAGGGTGAACATTCTTCATTCTTGATTACAATAATCAGGTAGAAATGGGATGCGTGCTGAAGTAGTTATGCAGTGATGAAGAGACTTGCATGGAATAAACTAACTTGGGAAGCTGTATCAAACCAGTCTTTGGACTGAAGACTACAACCATAACGATATAACCGCCCAAGCCAAAGGTCTTACTTATATGTCAAATGCTACTATTTTTCTATAATCTCTCTGCTGTAATGTAAATATTCAGCTCATTTAGATAATATGGTTGTAGTAACTTCACACACAAAAATAAGTATGCACCTAAAGTGTAAATCACTTAAATGAGTTAACAGTTCAGAAATTCCATACACAGTCCAAGTACAATGCCAGGCAAAATACAGTAGTGCAGATTCAAGTTAAAATGAGAACACACTATAACACAATGAGGCTGAGTGTACACCACTCTAGGATTATATCAGGTAGATTTCTTGTCAGTATCTTGAGCTGGTACTGTCCACTGCCTGCGTGCATTGTTCCCAAAATGGTGCTGCGTCCAGTATTTGATCCTACTGCCACCTGGCAACTGGACTTGTGCCACTGGGCACCAGCACTAACAAGTTGAATCATGTTGGTAGCAGCTGCCTAGGTGCCAGTATGATACGAGTGGTAACAGAGTGTTACCACAGTTATCTTGGTAACTTCAAAGTGTCAGAGAATTCATTTTCATCTTCACTTGCAATGCATTCAGAGTCCATTTTCTTTGTAGACAAATCATCATATTGATGGCTTATTTAAGAAGCAAAAGTTAAGAAAAACATGCTTAGTATTTATCTAAATGCAGAAGAGATAAATTTACAAGATGGTACAAATGCAATGGGGAAAAACTGAATGCAATAAACAGCTTCAAAAGAAAGTTCATTTGTATTGTGCAGTGGAAGGCTTTGTTATGGTATGACTCTGGAAATACTATTTTGACCTCGTATTATCTAGTTACAGTTTTGGCAAGAAAAGATTACATATCTTGGTACTGGGTGGAAACAAAGATAGATAATATAATTATAAAGTCCCATGTTCTCCCTCATGCATGCCCAGTCTGGACAGACTGAATAGTGTGCCATCCTCGACCAATGACATGACTTTTACGTGGTATGGGTGAATGTGGGATCAGCACACTGCTCTCCCAGGTGTTGTTGGGTCTGCTGATCTTGGAGCCACTGCTTCTCATACAAGTAGCTCCTCAGCTGACATCACGAGACTGAGTGGACTCTGTTCCAGTCCTCCCACTAACAGAAAGATCCCTGGCAGTACCAGGTATTGAACCCAGGTCCACCAAATGACAAACAGCTATGTTGACTACTCAGCTACAGAGGCAGACAAAAAGAAAGAATGGAATATGAAGTATCTGCACTCATCATCATCATCAGTTATCTGCTATATTAGCAGGTCCTTTCCCTCTCCATTTTCTGCGATCCATTGCTTCCTTCTTAAGGCTGCTGTATGTTGTACCGTCCATCATGTCATCCAGTATCTGGAATCTCTTTCTTCCTCGCTTCCTTTTCCCTTTTACATAACCTTCTAAAACTGTTTTTATCAGTCCGTCATTCTTTCTTAATATATGCCCAATCCAATTTCTTTTTCTTCTCTTTATTACATCTAGTAACTGCCTTTTCTCTCCCACTCTTCTCAGTACCTCTTCATTTTTTACTCTGTCCATCCAACTTATTCGTTCCATCTTCCGCCATGTCCAGATCTCAAAAGCCTCCAGCCTTTCTCTGTCTTTTTTCCTCATAGTCCATGTTTCACCGCCATATAGAAGAACACTCCATACAAGACATTTTATGAGTCTCTTTCTGAGTTCTCTGTCCATACCGCTGCAGAAGATTCTCCTTTTCTTATAAAACGCCTCTTTTGCCATTGCTATCCTTGTTTTAATTTCTGTGGTGCACTTCCAGTCGGTGTCTATCCTGCTTCCAAGATACTTAAAATTTTGCACCTGTTCTAGTTTTTCTCCATTCAGCACAATTTTTAGTTCCTTATTTCCTCCTATTGCCAATACTTTTGTTTTATTTGTGTTAATTTTCATTCCATATTTTTTTCCATTAGTTGCAATGGTGTCCACCAAATCCTGTAATTCTTTTTCCCCTGTGGCTAGAAGGACCATGTCATCAGCAAATCTCAAGCACCCTACTCTTCTTCCTCCAATTTCTACTCCTTTGTCATCTAATGAGCATTGGTCAATCATATTTTCCAAGTACAGGTTGAAAAGAGTAGGTGATAAACAGCATCCTTGTCTTACTCCTTTCCCTAGTCTGATCCAGTTTGTACTTTCTCCTCTCACTTTAACTGAAACTTTTTGATTAAGGTACAATGAGTTTATAAGTCTTCTGGTTTTCCAGTCCACTCTCTTTTCCCTCATAATAGTCGCCAGCTTGTCCCAAACCACATTGTCAAATGCCTTTTCTAAATCGATGAAGCACATATATAGGTCTCTTCCTTTTTCAATAAACCTTTCTCCTAAGATTCGTAGGAGCCCTATTGCATCTCTGGTGCCCGTATTCCATCTAAAGCCAAACTGCTCCTCGCCGAGATTCTCCTCTATTACTTTTTCAAGTCTTTTATTAATTATTCTTAACATCACTTTGGCTGCATGTGAAATGAGGCTGATTGTCCTGTGCTCACTGCATTTCTTGGTTCCTTGTTTTTTCGGCAATGGAATCATCACTTTTGTCAAAAAGTCCTCAGGCCATTCACCACTGTCATATATTTTATTACATAACCTCAATATTTCTCTTATTCCATTGTGGTTCAAGCATTTTAGTATTTCTCCTGGTATTGTATCTGTACCTACTGCTTTGCCATTTTTCATTGCAGCAATAGCAGACTTTACTTCTTCCATTATGATGGTCGGTCCTTTCTCTTCATCACTTACACTGTTGTGTGATTCAAGTTCCAGAGTTTCTGGTTTGCTATTTGTGTCATATAGCTCTTTTATATATTCTTCCCATCTCTGGAGGACATCGTCACGATCTTTATACACTACCTCTTCGTCTTTACTCAAAATTTCCATAGTAGCACTTCCTGCTCTGTTTTGTTCCCATGTCATAGTCTTTACTCTGTTGTATAGTAAGTCGTATCTTTCTTTCCTGTCCAGTTCTTCAATTTCATCACATTCCTCTTTTAGCCATTTTTTCCTAGCCTGCTCTGTTTCTCTTCGCAGTTCGTTATTTAACCTTCGGTATATCTTTCTTGCATCTTCAGTGTTCTTGTTTTTCAATTTTCTTCTCTCCTCCATCTTGGAAATCATTTCTTGTGTGACCCATGTTTTTTTGACCTTTTCCCTTTTACATATCCTCGATTTTGCTGTCCTGCTTTAATGATTCCTTCTTTCAGCATGTTCCAGTACTCGTTGGCATTATCAGGTGCTTCTTTGTCTTGTAATGTGTTTAGAAAGTCCCGAGACAGCATTTCTGTAATTTGTTCTTTGTTGGACCTTATCTTCTCTAGATCCCATTTCTTCACCATTGTCGCCTTTTTCAGTTTTTTCATTCTTATTTCTATTTCTGCCGTAAGTAAGTTGTGGTCACTATTAATATCTGCACCTGCTAATGTGTGCACCTTCTTGATTCCATTCCTGTATCTTTCTTCTACCAGTATAAAATCGATTTGGTTTCTATATTTATCCCCTGGTGATTTCCAAGTGTAGAGCCTCCTCTTATGGTTCTTGAACCATGTGTTTGCCACTATCAGCTGCCTTTCCCTGCAGAAGTCAATTAACCATTCACCTCTGTCATTTCTCTTTCCAAGACCATGACTGCCTACTATGTTTCCCTCTTTCCCTTCTCCCACAATGGCGTTCCAGTCTCCCACTACTATTTTGCAGCATTTTTTATTTTCGTCCATTATTCTCTCTATTACATTGTACGTTTCCTCTACAATTTGGTCATCATGTTCTGAAGTTGGCATATACACCTGGACAATCAGTAAATCTTTTTGTGCTCCTTTCAGCCTTACACCAATAACCCGGTCATTTGCATAGTCTACATATTCCACACATTTAGCCAATTCTTTTGTCATAATCATTCCTACTCCATTAATTCCTTTTACTTCTCCTCCTGAGTAGTAGAATACATATTCATCTGACTGCAACTCTCCATGTCCATTCCATCTTACTTCAGCAACTCCTACGAGGTCCATATGATTCTTTTCCATCTCTCTTTTAAGGTTTTCTAGTTTTCCTGCTTGTAGCAGAGTTCTGACATTCCAGGTACCAATTCTCGTTTTGATTTTTTGCCTCCTTTCAAGTTGTCCCCCCCGGAGATCCGAATGGGGGACTATTTTACCTCCGGACACTGATTTAACATGAGAGGAAGCCATTTTTTGTGCATAAAATGGAGACTGCATTATGCAGGGAAGATAATCTGCGGTGGTATTCCATTGCCTTCCGCAGTTCTGGAGGCCGCCCCTAACATGGGATACAGACGCCTTTTGCAGCCGCCCGCTCTGGGTCAGACGCTGCATGAGAAGTATAGGTTGGAAAATGAAAGACCCCTAGCCCTCGAAACCTAATAGCGTCAGGGTCGGAAAAGAACAAGAGCTGGCCAAGGGTGGCCAGATAGGAAAGATAAGAGTGAGCAGCCTGGCATAAGTAAGTGGAAGCAATGCCAGGACTCAGCTCAGGGCCCTGTGGTCGCCAGCCACGTATCACTAGGTGTGACCCCCTGCACTAGCAGAATAAAAATGCGGAAAACACAAGTTCAGAAACAGTTTATTGGACTTACCAAAATGAAACAATAATACAATCTCCAAAAGAACAGCCAAGTTGATCCCAACTGCGGATTGACACAAATATAAAATAACAAATAGTAATAATAGAAAAGATCTGACTCTTCGTGGGGAGCGAACACGACAAACAATTCTACAATGTCAAGATGTTTGTCGACTATACCAAGTCCATCTACAAGAGATCAGCCAGCTAGAAGAGGCATCTGGCCAGCTAGAAGAGACATCTGGCCTCGGCTGCCGAGGTGGCAGCTCTGTATCCTTCCAGCAGAACTGCCTTTTGCCAGCAGTGCACCACCTTATAAAGCCCGTTGGCAGATGGATGTGCAGAAACTATTTCTGACCATGTGCCTGGCATATCAGAGTAGTTCCTGGGCTAGCTATGACCTCTGGTGAAGCTGTTCTGCAGGCTCCACAAATGGGTAGCAGTTCCTGACGGCCGTTGGTGGAGACCTGGTGTTGTGTTGTGTTGTGGCCACTAGGCAGATGGTGCAGGTTTTCCTGGTGAATATATGCCCTGTGATGCAGGCATCCCATGTCGGTTGGACATGAAGTGGGATGCCAATGCAGTAGGTGCTACGATGTATGAAGTGGACAGCCACAGCAGAATTAAAATTCATTTGTAATTTCCTTGGATCATGCGGCCCAAAATAATTTGTGACATTTTTTAACATGATGTAGTGTAAGCACATGAAACACAAATCAGATTATATTGTTTCTTGTCTAGAAATTTTGATCTTAAAAATACACCTCGATCTTCTCAATTTAGAATGTGAAAAGTCAATGAAATCTTGAGAAAAACCGAGCAACACAAGGGCTGATGTCAACAGAACAGTGCTTTACAAGGTCTGGTCCTATTGAAGCTAATACACCAATGATTTCTTTTGACCTATTGATTAAATTATCGAACCCATTATAGGGGGACTTCCAGATTAACATGGACTCCTTAGGAGAGTCTGACTTGGCATTTGTTACATTACTGAATCATTGCTATACATTAAAGAAGTATCTTTGGATTTGTGTTCTGACAATATAAGCAGTTTCATAGTATTAGCATATTAGCATCTAGAAATATGAAAGAAACTAAAGTCAATCATGAAACGGTTTTGAGGCACTTAAAGAAGACTGTATAGTAACAGTTCAATTCCATATTATTTGACAGTGATTTGAAATTACATCTGCAAAAAATAGCTGAAAGAGAAAGGATTTTCACAATTTTTGAAGCCACTCATTTTTCCTCTCCAGTGTATATATCTTACATGTGTTGACTGGACGTTCTCCACTTTCCTCTGCCCTTAGCCTCTTCCTCCATGTCTTTTCTCTGAAGTTTTTCCTTTGATCACTCTTCATTGCAGGCAGTATGTCCCAGCTAAGTTGTCCTTGTTATTTATTTATACATGTTCTATAGATCCGTATACAAAAGAATTGCAAGGATATGTAACGAGTCACAATATAAATTAACACAGTAGCTTACTTGTATATGCTATGAAATGTAAATTGCAATTGGTGTATAAGAAACAAAATATGTTAATAGTTACAGGCTAAAGCACTTTCCATGGTAAAACAGAGGTATAAAATAATAAATTACAATTTTCCATATTACAAACTATACATTAGCAGGAATTTGATAGTGCCAATTGTCTGAACACGAATTCCCATCCTGGTGTAAGATGTATTAAGTTACAAAGTAGCAATAGCAAATATACAAGTAAAGTATTACATCTAAGTTACAATGTTACACTAAAGGATTGATTAAGAGAGTAAAAAGCATTTTCCAGAAGATATTCCTTCAATTTACTCTTAAATTTTGGCGTTTCACTGGTAAGATTTTTTGTGTCAGATGGGAGTGCATTAAACACCTTTATGCTTGAGTAGTATACTCCCTTTTGTATCAGACTCAAGTTTTTTCTGTCAACATGAAAGTCATGTTTTGTTCTTGTGTCACAGTCATGATAAGAAGTATTGGTTTTGTACATGTGTAGGTTCTTAGCCTAAAAGCATATAACGGATAAGATATACTGTGAGGTCATTGTTAATATCTTGTGTGTTTTAAAAAGATTTCTGCATGAATGATTCCTGTTAACTCCACTTATAATTCGAATTGCTCTTTTCTGAGTTACAAATACTTTATTTGCCATTGGTTGGTTACCCCAGAATATTAAGCCATAGGATAACAATGAATGGAAATTGCCAAAATAAGCATCCTTAACAGCATCACTATTAGCAGTTGTTGCTATAATACATAGAGCATAAGTTGCTGAAGCAAATCTTTTTCTCAAGTCCAAAATATGACAAGACCAATTTAATTTATTGTCAATGTGGAGGCCTAAAAATTTTGTTGAAAAAACTTGATGTATATCTTGATCATTACAGCTTAGACTTGTGTCATCCTGAACTTTGTGAGACCCATGGAAATGTATGAACTGGATTTTATTTAGATTTAAAGTTAGGCCGTTGCATCTGAACCACTTATGGAGGTCATGGAACACCAAGTTGGCAGATGATGCAATATCATTTTGAGGTGTTTTTTCAATTACAAGGGATATATCATCTGCAAAAATAGTAAATTTGATGGTAGCCTTAGAACAGTGAGGAAGGTCATTAACAAAAATAAGAAAGGGCAAAGGGCCAAGCACCAAACATTGCAGCATGCCTACACTAACTGTTCCCCAGCCAGTGGAAGCTATTAAGCTATCTTCATGAATCAGCAATACCCTCTGCTTTCTGTCAGTCAGGTATGATCTGAGCCATATTCCCACTGTGTCAATTAAACCATAATAGGCTGCTTTTGAAAGGAGGATTTCATGACTCACACAGTCAAAGCCTTTGGTTAAGTCGCAAAAAATACCAACTGAAGCCAATTTATTGTTCAGTGCTACTGGAACATTATTAGTAAAGGAGAATATGGCATCACCAGTTGACAGGTCTGATTGGAAACCAAATTGGCATTGACTAAGAGCCTTGTGGAAATTCAGGTGATCTACAATTCTCCTATGCATCAGTTTCTCGAGAACTTTGGAGAAGCGTGTTAAAAGGGATATAGGGCAGTAGTTAGAAGCATCAGTTTTTTCACCCTTCTTGAACAGTGGTTTCACATCGGTATACTTCATTCTATCAGGGACAATATCTTGTCGAAGGGATTCATTAAATATATGGCAAAGTATTACACAAATGGGATTACGAATATGTTTAAGTACCTTAGTGGAGATATTATCAAAGCCAGATGACATTTTGGTTTGCATTTTAGTGATGATCCTTTTCACTTCACTGACTGTAACTGGGGCTATGAGCATTTGATTAATTTTGCACAGACCAGATCCTTTCAGAAGGTCCATAGCCCCATTGACTGAACTCTTTTTCTTCCCACTTCTGTTCTTGCAAGTCATTATGGGTTCAGAATTTGACACATTAATAGTAATGCAAGAAAAATGTTGTTCTTGAAGTAAGATGAAGCTTTTTGAATTGGGTTGAAGTGAGGACTGGCACATGCAAGATCTTCTCATACTGCCCCAAGTGTGTGTTTGGTTGGGGAGGGGGGACATGGTTCAAAAATTATTCATGATTGGCAACCCCTCAAAAATGGAGAGAACTTGGTATCTCCACTTGCAGTATTGAACTTGCAATATCAGATTACTTTTTGTTTCAGTCTCTATAGAACTTTTGTGATGTTGTACATTTGATTTTAAAATAGTCCTGTAAAAAGTGTTTTCATGGTTTTTCACTCAGAAATCACAGTAGTTCTACAGCAGCTGAATTACGTTTTCATCATAATAATGGCAAAAGTTTTTAAAAAAAGGCACATATTTCAGTTGATAAATTTCATTTAAAATAAAAACTCTCTCACTTTTGCATTAAAGTATCAAAAAATTTTCTCCCAACCCTCTCACTTGGGCTCCAGTCTCAGAACAGAGCAAAGTTCAGCAGTGGCAACAGCAGTTTATTGTTTGTGTACGGTTAGTTTAATGGACTTTTTACATCCTTCTGAGTAGAAGTCAACAGTGGATGTTTATTTATCTGCTTTTTGTGGTGTTACTTATTTTGTTGTAAGAGTTTGCACATTTTTTGGGCATTTGTGCTGAGTGAGTTCAACTTCTTGGGTTAGTGTTACATTAGCTGAGGTACAGGAAAAGAATGATTAAACATTTATGTGTATTGCACCTGTTATGTATGAATGCAAGGGGAATTGTCCACTGTCCATAATTAACTGGAATCTGTGTTGCCACAGTTGACAACCTTCAGGTTGCTGGCCTTGGCTGTAGTGGCATCTGAGATAGCTTCTTTGGCACCTCTGGAGCCTATAGCATCACTTGAGATCTCTGATGGCACTGCAGCTTCTGATTCACATGTCATGACCAGTCAACACTTACCTTTTGGTGACTAGTGACAGGATTGTGAATCTCTGGGCAGAAGGCAAAAGTGGGTACCAACTATACTGCTGTCCCTTTATGTCTTAAAAGCACTCACCTACTGGAACTGTGGCTGATCTTCCTGAGAGGTCTGGGCAAATGTAGAGACTGGCATTACTTGTTACTGGGTGCTTCAGTGTTAGACAGGAGATAGAGCCCTTCAGTGAAATACCAGGCAGTTCAGGGAAGAAGGCCAGTGTCTTCTCTGTTTGATCACTGGGGGTCCCTTCCAAGATGTAGAGGAGGATCTTTCAGCAGTGATTGAGCACACTAGGTACAACTGGCTGCAAATTTTGGCTCATGTCAGCATGGATTCAGAGGCCATCTTTGGTTCCTACAGGCAGCTGGCATAGAGCAGGGAATCATTGATCACAAGGCCATTTTTGAGCCATCAGCACAAAGATTTCATCTTCATCACTAACAGCATTCAGTAGCAATGGAGAAAGTTCAAGAGCATTGTATGATACACTTTAGACTGGTATGTGATGAGCAAATTTATGAGTAATGGAGAAGACCCAATGTGGTTCGACAACCATGTTAGAAAGTTTCTGTGATAGCAGAGAGCACATCACTGCAAATTTATGCAGCCAAAGCCTCAAAGACAAACAAAAACTAAATGAAGCAAAAATTAATGTAATGAGAGCCATCTGTGAAACATTTAGTTAAATCAGAAGTAAAATACTGTCTACTGACCTGACAGAAATCCTAAGAAGTTTTGGTCTGATGTTAAATCATAACTAGATTGAAGCCATCTGTCAAGACACTGTGACTATAATGGCATTGAAATAGAGAATGACATAGAAAAGACAGGAATGCTAAATGCCTTTTTCCAAAACTGTTTCACAGAGGAAAATTGCACTGTGGCATCCCCTTTAATTCATCACACAAACAACAATATGGCTGTTATTGAAATAACCAAATAAGTGGCCATGGGATAGAAAAGCAACTGAAACTGCACAACAGAGAGAAGGTCACAAAATCTAATGGGATTCCAGTATGGTTCTATCTAGAGTATGCTAAAGAACTTGCATCTCTTCAAGCTGTTGTGTACCTCGGGTCTTTGGAGAGGCAAAGTGTTCCCGATGATTGGGAAAAAGGACAGGTAATTCCTGTTTCCAGGAAGGGTTGTCACACAGATGCATAAAGCCATAGGCCTGTATCTGTGTATCATTTGCAAAAAATTGGAACATGTGTTATTCCCACATATTATGTCATTTCTGGAGACCAAAAATCTCCTGTATGGGAATCAATGTGGGTGCCAGAAACAACAGTCATATGAAACCCAGCTCGCTCTCTTCATCCTTGAGACCTAGAATGCAGGAGGTACTGGTGCCCAGGTAGCTGCTGTGTTCCTTGACTTCTGTTAAGCATCTAGTACCGTTCTGCACTGCCACCCAATGAACAATATATGAGTGTACAGAATATCTGACCAACTGTGTGAATGGACTGAACAGTTTCCAGCAAACAGAACTTGGCAAGTCATTATCAATTAGGAAAAGTCTCCAGATGTAAAAGTGACCGTGAGCATACCCCAAGGAAGAGTTATAGGTCCATTAGAAAATTGTAGCAAAATGTGGGAAGACCCGCAGAGGATCAGTGCTTGGTACTGGTTTGGTAATTGGCAGTTAACATAAACAAATGTAGCATATTGTACATACATAGAGAGGAAGACCCATTATCGTATGATTGCAGTATTGAAAAACAATCAGTGGAAGCTGTTACTTCCATAAAATGTGTAGGAGTTTGTGCATGGAGTGATTTAAAGTGGAACAACCACATAAAAGTAATCATAGGAAAGGTAGATGCTGAACTGAGATTAATTGGAAGCGTCCGCAGAAAATGTAGTCCCTCAACAAAAGAGGTGGCCTGCAAAACTTTCTTTTGACCAGTACTTGAACATTGCTCATCAGTATGGGATCCAAACCAAATAGGATTGACAGAGGAAATAGAGAAGTTCCGAAGAAGAGCAGCACATTTCATTAAAGGTTCACTTATTAAGAACGATAGTGCGCCAGAGATAATCAACCGACTCCAGTTGCATTCAGTGTGGTCTAGACAGTTTGTATCATGCTGTGGTTTACTGTTAAAATTCCAAGAGTGTACATTCCTAGAATAGTCAACAAATGTAGTGCTTCCTCCCATATGTTTCTCACAAATAGACCACAAAGACAAAATTAGAGAAATATGAGTCCACACTGAGTCTTAGCAGCCATTGTTCTTCTAGTGAAACATTTGTGACTCAAAAACGAAAGATGGAGATGACAGTGGTACACAGAGTACCCCCTGCCACATGCTGCAAGGTGGCTTGCAGAGTGTAGATGTAGAAACATAGACTGCCATAACTATTTAAACAACAAAAGACATCAGTTGTGGAGCCAGGCTGTACAATTTCCTGGCAGGTGAGAACATTAGGGTGGGTAAGGACTATAAAAGAGAACCTTGGCTTTACTTGCAAAGCTCTTTTACCATCTGAGCTATCCAGACATGTCTCAGGATCTGCTCTCACAGCTCCCCTTTTCCCAGCTGTTCTCTCCTAGTTTCCAAATTCTGCATAAGCTTGCCTGCATATTTTTCTGGAAGAAAGAAGAGATATACTGCTGGAAGTGAAGCCATAAACGAGCTCATGTGTCACGCCTGGACAGCTCAGTTGGTAAGAGCACTGGCTGTGAAAGACAAGTACATCAATTCCTGCTTGCAGCTAGGGTGTCCATTTAATTATCATTTCATTTATAGCAAAGCTGCATGGTCATCTACGGTAACTGTTCTATTGGGAACAGATACTACCGTCATATACAGACAAGTTTCCGATTTTTACAAAAGGCCTGCTACACAATCTTAAGTTGTCAGGAAGTTTCAAAACACCACATATTCTACTGCAGATAGAACATTCGTGTTACTGTCATATAATTGAAAAAGAACAGATAATCTGGTAAGCGTAGTCAATAAGTTGTTGGGGCTGGCGTCTTGGATGCCAGCTTGACAATATCAGCTTTAATGTTGGCTGCACTAATTTTTAAAAATAGATGCAAACTCTTACCTAAAGTCTTGATAGCAATTTGTAATTCTTTTCTTAGAGAAAAATTTTTCTTGCACTCTGAAATGCTGCCGAAGGCAGTGTAGTGTGCAGGGTGCAGACATGTTTACTTCGAGAAAGGGTTTGGAAGACTGGGGAAGACTGGCATAAGATAACAGTGTAATGTTTTTATTAAATAAGGCTTTGAAGCCCCATTACCTCCATATGTATAAATTTTCTGGAACTTTCAGGACATCCACTACAATTACTTATATTGCCTGAACACATGTATTACCAGGAAAACTACTTTTTTTCATCATTAAGTTCTTCAGAAGGAATCAAACAAGACAGAAAGTGCCCTAAATTTACGTTTCTGATATGGCCTTTAAAGTTTTGATTTTGTCATGAAATGCTTTTACATATGAGTAGACTTAACAAATTTTCCATCTCCTTGTAGTTCCAAATTTAAGTCATTCAAGTGGAAAGTGAGGTCACATTTTCATCTTAAATTGGCAAGTTCTTCATCGGGCTTGACTTTCTTCGGGGAAAAAAATATTTGTTTACAAATGTTCCAGTATGTTGAAAATACTTAAAGAACTTATCCTCAGCTAAGTCCGTGCACATTAGAATGATAAATTGTGTTTCCATATTCACTAGGCATGTTAGCCAACACCACTGAAACTGAATTGTCTTGTGTGGTTTATGTTTGCTACTGATAAATAGACATGCCAAGGTAGCCAAAGAATATTGGAACTTTATTAATCTTCTGATCAAGTACAGTACTAGTTTCTTAGAAGAAAAGAGCCATATCATTTATGCTAGACATAGTCAACCACGTTGCATTGATCTGCCCTAAAAAAAGTCTCTTACATTGCTGAAAAATGTGCATATGTGGACGTAGTCAACGATTGAGCCACCAGCAATGACTCATCAGTTTAGATGTAGTATGTGAGGCAGTGATCTCCAGTTGGTGAGGCTAGGATTTGGCTGATGTAAAGCCTGGAGTGTACTGCACACTTGGCAAATGGTACGCTGATTAAAGGACCACTTAGCATGGTCTATGTGAAGCCGATAGAAGTGTGAAGTGTGAACTGCCAATGCCAACTGCCTGAAGAGTGGACAGACAGTGTCCTATAAAGCCATCTGGTGAAAGCACAGTGGGAAAACACAATGGTGACACGTGACTCACAAAAGGAAGATAGTGCTGACAACAGCCGCACTATGTACGGCAAGTGTAGCACTGCCAGGTGCCGTGATTCTGCTGGAGGTGTAATCTTCCCCAGTTGTGTTGCTGGCATACTGGATGGTTGGCAACCCATGGTAAACCACTAAATGGCTCGTGGCTCTATTGTAGGCAACAACCAAGGGTAGAGCATATCTCTTTCCCAAAGACATGGCAGGGCCATCTCACTATGTGGTCAGTAGCTGTAACATAGGTGACAGCCAAAGATACAGCATTATTATTTTGACTGTGGTCAATGGCTGTGACATAACTGACAGCTAAGAATACTGCACCCTTTCTTCCTCAATGGGGAGATGGAGGGACCATCATGGAGCAGAGGCACTTCCCATAGAGAGGGGGCATCCTGTAGCAGGACAGCAGATCCACAAAAGGGTGACAGGTTCAATGGAGATGTGGACTTGAAATTGAGGCCAAAGGTCAGTGATGTGGAGGTGGTCATAAAGAAAGGGAGGTCCACTCATCTGAGGATGTGGAGGGCTCAACCTGGAAAGAAGAGATATGCAGGATCATTGTTGAGGGAGGGCAAATGAAGGTGGTGTGAGATGGTGTAGCCCGTCTTTGCAGCAAAATTTCGAAGGCTGAAGAACAGGAGGTCTGGGGGAATCTGGCAGGAGTCCCAAGTGGGATGTTGACATGTGAAAAGGCAGGCACTCTGTGTTGAGTGGAAGGCCCTGGAAGTTGCAGGAGACATCCAGAACCAGTGATGTCTAGGGGTAGCAACCAGTATGGGGTAGCACAGGGTAGGAACCTGCACAAGGTATGGTGCATGCTGTGAAGTCATGTGTCAGAGAAGAAAGCAAGAGCGTGATCCACACTTGAAAATGAAGAGGCCTAGGAGAGGAAACAGGGTGCCGAGGATGTGAGCTGAGCACCAGAAACAGGGAGAGAGGAAGGTGTAACTGAAGGCAACCAGTCAGCAGGGAACAAGTTGTGGTCTGTGGAGCCAGAAGAGAGTGGGGCAATGCCGCCATTGGAAGGAGAGGGTGAATTCATGGAATGAATGGATGTCAGTAGCAAAGGAAGCAAGGAAGAGTGGACTGGAGATGGGCTTTGTATGGGCCTGTGGCATGAGGACTGGTGAAGGAGATGCTGGCAGCATTTGAGCCAGTGGTTCTGGAGCTGGTGGTGCTGGGGCCAATTGCACCTGAGTTAAGGGGGGGGGGGGGGAGTCGGGTGCTAGAGTCAGTAGTGCTGGAGCTTAGTGTGCCTCCATTTCTGCACTGTACTCAGCCCAGCTGCCCCACTGGCCATCAGATCCTCTGAATGTGGGTGCTGATATGGACATTGCTTTTTGGGATGCTGCTGCTGTAAATTGTAGTTGAAGCACCTGAGTAACATCTTGGAACAACTGCTGGGTCTACTGAACTTGTAACTGTAAAAGCTGAATTAGTGACTTTCGGTGCTGTATTAGCTGTGAGGACTAGTGAATGCAAGAGACATGCTATGACTACTGACAACCCAGGAGGCAATTAGTGAAACAACAACTATCATCCACAGTTCCCTAGAATGGGTAGCACGCATACAATCCCAATGAAGGTCTCAAGCTCCCATAAATACCAACAATAACAGTTTGCAATCTGATTATGTGGTGGGAACCAACTGAAAACGCCATGTGGAGAGCACATGAATGTGGTGAGTGGAGGGAGATGATACAAACTTCAAAATAACTCACAAATTACCTTTTTCGTTGTTACTGTTCCATGGGGACATTATTTAATAGAAAAATTGTGTGTTACTATTAGAATCATGAATACTAATAGGAAACAACAAAAAATTTGTAAATCATTTCCCAATGCAACTTTCATACCAGTTGACAAAAAAATGGTTCAAATGGCTCTGAGCACTATGGGACTTAACATCTTAGGTCATCAGTCCCCTAGAACTTAGAACTACTTAAACCTAACTAACCTAAGGATATCACACACATCCATGCCCGAGGCAGGATTCGAACCTGCGACCGTAGCAGTCCCACGGTTCCGGACTGCAGTGCCTAGAACCGCAAGACCACCGCGGCCGGCACCAGTTGACAGCTCTAAGAGAAAGCACTTTACAAAACATGGTCAGCACTGAAATAGCAGGGGTAAAGATGCCATGCGTGCTGGAATAGTGAAAGCTGTTCTATCAACAAATAAAATAAACAATATCTCAGTTTCCCTGGCAGCAGTGACAAGTATTGAAGATCCAACCATATCTTTGCAAACAACAGATTACTCAACAGCAACACTACCTCAGACATCAGGTGCTGCAACAGTGGAATCTCAAAATGCAGCAGTCACACCTGCAACTTCTGTCCCCCTGCATTCACCAGCAGCAGTGGTAGAAATTACATCTACTGTTGACTTTCCATCAGCGACTCAAGACACTTAATTAGTCTGAGTCCCTCCACAATCTACAGAAGGACAAGACCCTACTCCACCTGATGAGGCAAGCAGAAGAATCCCAAGAACCAGGAAATGCACAAGTCTACAAGAGCTTTGGTACCCAGCCTCAGTTCCAGGACTAACTTAAGTCAAAAATCTGTAGGTACATTGCCTGTAATCACTAATTCCAATTTACAACAAAACAGTGACATCAGAACAAAGAGTTTAGGAAATGACAAACTTCGTATTTTTCATTAGAATATAATAGGTCTAAGAAAGAAAATTGACCAGTTGGGCATTAATGTCAATGATGCAATAAATAATGCTCATATGTTATGTTTAACAGAACATCATTTGACAGAAAAAATAGAAATGGTGCAACTATATAATTACAACCTAGCAGCTCATTATACAAGAAATACAATGGATAGTGGTGGAGTAATAATGTATGTTAAAAATAATATAGTGTACAGGTCTGTAGATGTAAAAAAATTATTGTGTTGATCAACATTTTTAGGCTTGTTGCATTGAACTCCACATTAATACTTTGCCTGTTTATGTGATTACTGTTTACAGAGCACCCTCATGAAAGCTTCATATCTTTCTCAAGCAAATAGAATTACTTTTAATTCGCCTGTTCTCAAAAACACAAAGAATAATCATGCTTGGTGATTTTAATAGAAATTTTCTTACCTGTAATAATTATAGAACATATATTGACAATGTAACGAGCTCTTTTAATCTGAGGGCAGTTCTTGACTTTCCCACAAGAGTGACTAAGAACTGCACAAGTCTGATTGACAGTATTTTTGTAGACAATAACAGAATTGATAATATTTATATAACACAAATATTAAATGGCCATGCTGATCATGATGGGCAGTTTTTAAAAGTGCATGATGTAAGCCCAGCCAAAAAGAGTAGTTTTACATATCAAGCTAAGGATGTCAATAACAAATTTAACAAATTACTGAATGAATTCATTACCATTTTTGAAGCTGTATTTCCCAAAAGAATTTTAAAAAAAGTACCAATCTGAGTGAGTACAGGAGACTTTGACTCACTAAGAGAATCAAAACATCCTGTAAAACAAAGAGAATGCTTTATGTTTCACTCAGAAATTATAAAAAACCTCAGGATAGGAAGCACTACAAATTATACTGTAGCAGCCTAAAGAGTGTCATTAAAAAATCAAAGAGCATGTTTATTAATTCTGAAATTAACAATTCAAGTAAAAAGATAAAAACTATTTGGAATGTGATCAAAAGGGAGCCAGTAAAAATTACAGAAGGTACAGACAGTATCAAAGTGTGTCATAATGGAAGCATGGTAGATGAGGGTGATATAGTTGTCAAGATCTTGAACAACCATTTTTTGACAGTAGCAGATGAAATTCACTGTAAAGAGTCTAGAGTTGAAACCATGAGTATTCTACAAAAAGCAGTGCAGAACAAAATTAGTCAGATGCATGTACCCAATATTACAACTGAAGAGTTTGAGAAGGTAATTAGGCAATGAAAAATAAAAACTCCATTAATGTGGATAAAATATCTATCAACCTACTGAAGCACTGCTGCAAATTTATTCATGAAGTTCTCTGTCACACATTTAATGAGCCCATAAATCAAGGTACCGTCCCTAATAGACTCAAATATGCAACTGTGAAACCACTGTTCAAAAATAGTGATAAAGCTGATGTTTCCAATTACCCGTCAGTTTCATCATTAACAAATCTCTCTAAAATCTTAGAGACACTAACGTTCAACAGAATCATGGCTCATCGTAATAAAAATAAAATCCTTCATGAAAATCAGTTTGGATTCCAAAAGGGTATTTCAACTGAACACACCGTTTTCTCATTTGTCAAACAACTCCTTGAATCCATAAACAATAAAATGTTACCTGTTGGAATCTTCTGTGATCTGTCTAAAGCTGACTATGTAGATCACACAACTTCATGTATGAAGGCTGAGCAGTATGGATTAAATGGTAAAGTAAGGATGTGGCTCTAGTCATATGTAGATAACAGAAGGCAGTTCATGTACTAAGGCTGAGCAGTATGGATTAAATGGTGAGGTAAGGATGTGGCTCTAGTCATATCTAGATGACAGAAGGCAGAAGGTAGTATTGATCAATTCTGCAATGGAACCTGCCTGCTCTGACTAGCATACAGTAAAATGTAGTGCCACCAGGCTCAGTGCTTGGTTCCTTACTTTTCCTCATCTTTATCAGTGATCTGCCATCCTGTATGACACAAAAAGCACACTTCACCCTGTTTGCTGATGACACAACCATCGTGCAATCTAGAAAACACTGCGACCACTGTATTCAAAGAAGCTCTAGCTTGGATCACTTCAAATGGTCTGTTGCTCAATGTGAACAAGACTCAATTCATTCAGTTTCAAACAGCAAATAAAAGACAGGAAAATGTTGAAATAAAGTGTGGTGACAGAAATTTTGATAGTTGATTCTTCCAAATTCCTGTGATTACACATGAACAACTCTCTAAACTGGTCAGTTCACATCAATGACCTATGTGAAAGACTGAATTCAGCAGCATTTACCAATCACTCGATTTCATCTGTTTGTGAAACAATTAAGCTGCATACCCAGGATATTTCCATTCACTTATGACATATGGCATCATATTTTGGGGTAACAAGTCATGAGCAAATAGAGTGCACCTCAGATACTCTTGCAGAAATATGGTATGTGAACAATAATCATACACTTTACAAAAGAAACAGTGAATATCATGATCATGATACAAGAAGTAAACATGATCTTCACAAAGGTGTAAAAAGTCACAGCATGGTACAGAAAGGAGTACATTATTCAAGTATAAAAGTACACAATAAACGTCCATTTCATGTTAAAACAGTCATTGGGGATATGACTAAATTCAAAAAACAGCTGAAACTTTATCTTTTGAATAGTTCTTTCTGTTCTTTACAGGAATTTTTTGACAGTGTGTAACAATTAGTACAAAATGTTCAATTTTAAGCATTCCTATAAGAACTGACTATGTAGCACTGGCATATCAGCTGATGACAGAATGTTTTTTATATGTATTAGAATGTATGACTTATAATTTGTTTGTGTAATCATTATTACCACTATAATCTGTGTTATTGTTGGTTAAACACTTGAACCTCATGTATCTGTTTGTATGTGATTTGGTTTGTAAGCCTCATGATCATTTACATATGATTATTACTGCAATAATCTGACATGTTCTACATCCTAGCGATACACTTGCATCAAGGACCTAAGGACCACAAAAATAAATAAAATAATATAAAGTATGGTGGTTGAGCACAAAGTCAACAAAAATGGAATCCCTCAGTCATGAATCCTTGTAGCCTATGGATAGAATGAGAACATCACTGCAAAATTTTTCTGTAGTTGCCAACCGAAGTGGCTTGTGTGGTTTATGCACACTGCTGACAAGTGGACATGCCCAAGTAGCCATAGAACAAAGGGACTTTCTACATCTTCATCTACATCCATACTCCGCAAGCCACCTGATGGTGTGTGGCAGAGGGTACTTTGAGTACCTCTATCAGTTCTCCCTTCTATTCCAGTCTCTTATTGTTCGTGGAAAGAAAGATTGTCGGTATACCTCTGTGTGGGCTCTAATCTCTCTGATTTTATCCTTGTGGTCTCTTCACAAGATATACATAGGAGGGAGCAATATACTGCTTGACTCCTCGGTGAAGGTATGTCCCCAAAACTTCAACAAAAGCCCGTACTGAGCTACTGAGCATCTCTCTTGCAGAGTCTTCCACTGGAGTTTATCTGTCATCTCCGTAACACTTTCACAGTTACTAAATGATCCAGTAATGAAGTGCGCTGCTCTCCATTGGATATTCACTATCTCTTCTATCAACCCTATCTGGTACGGATCCCACACCAGTGAGCAGTATTCAGGCAGTGGGCGAACAGGTGTACTGTAACCTACTTCCTTTGTTTTTGGATTGCATTTCCTTAGGATCCTTCCAATGAATCTCAGTCTGGCATCTGCTTTACTGATAATTAATTTTATGTGGTCATTCCATTTTAAATCACTCCTAATGCCTACTCCCAGATAATTTATGAAATTAACTGCTTCCAGTTGCTGACCTGCTATATTGTAGCTAAATGATAAAGGATCTTTCTTTCTGTGTATTCGCAGCACATTACACTTGTCTACATTGAGATTCAATTGCCATTCCCTGCACCATGCGTCAATTTGTTACAGATCCTCCTGCATTTCAGTACAATTTTCCATCGTTACGACCTCTCGATATACGACAGCATCATCCGCAAAAAGCCTCAGTGAAATTCCGATGTTATTCACAAGGTTATTTATGTATATTGTGTATAGCAATGGTCCTACGACACTCCCCTGTGCCACACCTGAAATCACTCTTACTTTGGAAGACGTCTCTCCATTGAGAATGACATGCTGCATTCTGTTATCTAGAAACTCTTCAATCCTATCACACAATTGGTCTGATAGTCTATGTGCTCTTACCTTGTTCATTAAACGACTGTGGGGAACTGTATCAAACGCCTTGCAGAAGTCAAGAAACACGGCATCTACCTGGGAACTCGTGTCTATGGCAGTCTGGGTCTCGTGTACGAATAGCATGAGCTGGGTTTCACAAGATCGGCTTTTTTGAAACCCACGCTGATTCCTACAGAGTAGATTTCTAGTCTCCAGAAAATTCATTATACTTGAACGTAATACATGCTCCAAAATTCTACAACTGATCAACATTAGAGATATAGGTCTATAGTTCTGCACATCTGTTCGATGTCCCTTCTTGAAAACGGGGATGACCTGTGCCCTCAGGCAAGTTCCTTCGTGTACTCTGCGTTAAATCGAACTGGTATCCCATCAGGTCCAGCAGCCTTTCCTCTTTTGAGCGATTTTAGTTGTTTTTCTATCACTCTGTCATCTATTTTGATATATACAATTTTGTCACCTATGCAACAATCTAGAGAAGGAACTACAGTAAAGTCTTCCTCTGTGAAACAGCTTTGGAAAAAGACAATTAGTTTTTCAGCCTTTAGTCTGTCATCCTCTGTTCTTTATTAATCTTCTGAACAAATACAGTAACAGTTTCTTAGGTAAGAGTTTTATTATTTATGCTAGCCATACTCAAACCAGTTGCCATGGTTAGACCTAAGAGGGTATCACTGATATAGCCAGGAAGTGTTCATATGTGGACAAAGTCTGTGATTGACTAGCTCACGATGACTTGGCACTTTGGATGCAGCACGCAAAGCACTGATCTCAGATTGGTAGGCCATGGGTGTGGCCACCGTAAAGCCTGAAGTGTATTGTGAACTCAGCAAATGGAATCCTGATTGAGGGAAGTTTCGTGTGGTTGACATTAGGCCCAGAGATCCACGAACTGTGATTTCCCGATATTGACTGGTACAGAGCGGCAATGTCCTATACAGCCATCCAGCAGGATACCAGGAAAGAATGGTGGTGGTACTTGAGTCACAGAAGCAAGACAGTACTGATGACAGCAGGTCCGCGTGTGGTGATCGTAGTGCCAGCAGGTACCGTGGTGGCTGCTGGAGATGTGGTCTTCTGCAGTTGTGTTGCTGGCGTATTGGAAGGGTAGCAGTCCATGGTACACAACTGGTAGCTGGGCCATAGTGACAGCTGAGGATATAGCGTCCCTCTTTTGTATGGATGGGCTGGTAGAGCCATCTCACTATGTGGTCAGTGGCTGTACCCAAGGGTACAGAAGGCACTATCAGTGATTAAATCTTGACTGCTTATAAAATTCAGCTCTTTACTACCAAACTCATCAAATGATCTCCATTTTAAATTTTACTGTGAAGTGATCATTGATGCATAATACAATGAAAGGAAATTGGAGGGTCAGAACAACAATTTGAAATTTCTTGTTTCATTTTAGTAACTTTACTTCTTACTTCTATAAATAACTCCATCAGTGGTCACTTTTTCTTTTCTTTTTTTCAACTCAATTTCATTTCTTTTAGACTTTGCACACTTTTTTAAGTATGTGCCTTAACTAGATTGTACCCTTCAGTCTCTGAATCGTTGTCAACTCTTTGTGTAGCACAAAGCTGTTGTTGCTACCTCTAATAACAACAGTAAATTTTGCAGAGTCAGAGATGTTTGTATTTTCATTCATAGAGAGATAAATGAAGATAAATTTACTAGTACTTTTTATATATTATTTCATCACCAAAGCCTTCTGCTCTGCATTTCACCACTGAGAAACAGTTTCAGATTCTAATAACTTTCCAGGTTATGTCATGCCTGCATATAATCTCTCAGCACAGGTTTTCCCATTTCTACCTCATTGTGTGATCTACAGCCTCTTCATGTTATCTCAGAAACATAGTAAATATGTTGCAGAGTGGAAACATAGTCTTTTGTTTACTTTGAGAAGATATTTTGTGTTGATGTAGGGTTTGCCTTTAATGATTAAAACCTAGTCTGGTGATCAAGGGGCAAATGCATGTCATATGCAGAAGTTGATGGTCTCTCTTCAAATTGTATTCCTTGAAGACACACATATTTCCTCCCCAAATTAAATACGTAGTGGGTTATTCATATGTTGTACACAAAAGCATCTCTGTCTGTTAACCGAATAAGGAAATCATGAGAATTACTTTTGAATATGATTAAAACATTGCTGATATAGCTACTTCAGATTCTAAAAACATTTTCAATTCATCTGTCATTAGCACTAGTTATCCTACTGGGTGGAAACAAAGCTTAATTTTGACAATATACAAGGAAGATAACCCAAAATCACTAGGCGACCAGAGGGTAACCAACATATTGCTCACAGTATGTAAAGCATTTGAAGCAAATTGATTATGAACAGCTGATGGACTACCTTAAAACTTGTAAGATGTCAATCACGGTTCTCATAACATCGTATCACATGTAATAGGATGACCGGGGCGGGTGACATGGTCGGGGTTGTAGGGCGTGGCTGGGTAGAAGAAGGTGGCTGTTTTAGCAATCTTCCTCTTTATTGTCGGTTCTTCCAATACATTTTCCGGTAGCTCAGCCCCACTGCTCGTGTCGTGGTGGAGACGTGCTGATCCACGCAGCCCGGGGAATGTGACGCCACGCTCGGTCAGCGGCTGTACAGGCGGTAGGAGGTTAGCGGCACGAGGCCTGGCCCAGCGCGCCTCCTGCAGACGCTGCAGCCTGTGACGACACCGGGAGTCGCCGGTGCAGCAGCGGGCAACGCCCTCCGCTGGCCAGTCCTGGTGGACAGTGTCACTGATGACGACGATGTGACAGCGACCAATCACCCAATCGGTCGAACCGAATGCCAACGCCCACCTCTGATGCCCTTAAATAGAGCAGACCGTTGCTGAATCCACCAGTTACGTGTCGGCGTGTTTATTAGAAGGTTCTCGATGAGTTGGCTGATACAACCACACCACACGCAGCCCGCGCCTGTGTAATTCTGCTAATGCTGCGTTCTGACGGCTGCCGCACACATACACACATACCGACGCTTGTTGCAAAACTGTGTCACCTGCATAACGCGCTGGCCGGCCTTCATCCGCTGTTTGCAGTGAGGGTGGCGCATCACACACTGAAACACACTAAATCACAATTTCACACCGTATTTCCTAAAAATAACCCCTTGTCCTCTACAATTCCTCCCTCGTACGGAAAGAATTTGTCCCAGAATTCAACCAAAAAACAACTACAGTTCACTTCACAAACACCACCACAAAATGCAATTCATTCACTATTTACACTGTGTTCATTCATTTCTATCCTCAGTCTAATCTTTGTCCATAAACATTACTCAGTGTTCTGCTGCAGTGCTTCACTACTGTTCAGTGATTTTGTCTGGACCCTTAGGTTAAAGGTTGGAAGGGGCGGAATTTGGGCTACCTTCCTCTTGAGCCGATAGTACACTAATCCTATGACAAAGATAAAAATACAGGCGGCGGTGGTTGATGATCCAATAACTAGTAAGCATTGCTTATGCTCATTACGCTACTCATGCACTCGTTAAAAAAGATGTTCCATAGTTATACGTCCATCCTGAGCTGCTAGCATCTGGTCCAAAGAGGCGAGCAAAGTCTGGTCTAATGTGTTATTCAAAAGAGTGAGATTTTCTTTCGTGACGAATTGCACCAGTCTGGTACATACATCAATGTGCGTGTTATGTTCATTGTAGCTCCAGTAATCACGGCTGGTGAACGGAAAGTTGGCACTGAAATGTCACACTGTGTGCCATTAATTAACAGTCCCTGCCCCTGCAATTCTATTCTTTGTGTACTCCTTTGCTTACCCTGCTCGTAACAAATGCAAATAATGGCTGTGTTTTCCATTACTGAAAATACCCAATGTGGACCCACTTGCTGAAAGAACTGCACCGTGCCTACTATAATTTCCTTAGAGCACTCCGTGACTGGTTCTTGAGAGCGGGATGGAGAATACTCACAAGATTTGGGAACAGTGTGTAACAATTTCGCGGGGCAGATGGTAACTGGACCTGTTCGACAACGCAGCAAGTCTTGTGCAGTGAGGAATGCACGAGCTTGTCAGTTAGTGTTTCCCGTACGGTTAATTGTACGAATTTCTGCAAAATTTCCCACTTCACTGGATACGTATGCAAGGTGTAACATTCAAATTTACAATCCTTACATGTTAATGGTATTATGATATGAATTCTCAGCAGGGTACCAATCTGCATACTGGTAACAGTGGCCATTTTGTAGAGATAAGTGTTCGTCTGTTAATGTCGTCAGTAGCTCCAGGGATGCGGGCAATTCCGATTGAACTTTCCGTAATCCTTCCCGAAGTTGTTCCGAAGGTAACAGTACCGGGGTTAGGTGCCCACGCATTGCGTGCAATAAAGCCTCCTGTAGTTCCGTGGCTTCTATGCATGCTTCCGTAATACTATCACCAAGAAAACGGAGCAGCTTAGTGATTATCAGCTGTGAATCGATGTTATCCAACTGGTACTTGATTGTACCCCAGTCGTGATTGGTTGTGTTGGCTGTGGCCTTAATGTGGGACATCAAGGTTGCGGCCAAAGCTCGCAATTGGCGCGTATTATTCACTACATCTTTCTCCAAACTCTCTAATTGGGTTGTGTGAAGATCTAGCATTCTCTGGTTGCTATTTGCATAATCCTGTACCTGCCGTAGCATTTCATTAATACTTTTAATCTTCCGTGTCAGCGGTCCCAAAAACACTTTTTAGGATACGACCACCTGCATCTAACCATACTCTTTTCCTACGGATGTGCAGGATTAACCCTGCAGATTGCCACAACTGAGCTTGCAAGTGTGCAAAAGCTGATCGTAGTAGCTGATATTCCCCCTGTGTGTCATTAAACCTTGACTGATTAGCCACCACGGAATGAAGTTCATTACATGTATCCTCTAATTTACAGATTTCGTCTTCAACCGCCCAAATATTACAGTCCACCCTTAATGTCCATTGATGTCCGGACATAATTACGTCCGCTTGTCGCGAGAACAAAGCACCACTTGATATAGGGCATACTTTCAAGGCTTCATCTAAGTGCAACAGCAAAACAGAATAACTATGCTGAGAGATAGTGCACACCTTCCCTCTTCAGTGCAACCCGTGATGCTGGAACTGCTGGTCTTACCAGAACGTCACGCCTCCTGAGGAACAAAAGAAAAACAACTCACATTAGCTCTTCCTTTTTACGCGTGGCCTAAGAGCATAACGGCATGTCTGATCGCTTCCACAATTAACTCGGTTCTCCTGTTTATCTACTCCTTTCTTATTCTTTTTCTTAGATTCATCTTTCTCTCCACTAGAAGTTACTGCAGACAATGAAGGAAGTTCCTCAAAATTCCCCTCAAAAGGCCTAATTCAGCTCACGTGCACAATAGTAGGGTGAGTCGGAAGCTGTAATTTTACATTTACCGGTGATGTCATCTCGATCACCCGGAAAGGACCTCGATAACGGGATACATATTTTTTCGTTTTGCCTTTTGGCACATACGGATTAGTCATCATCACCCATTGTCCGAAATGATATTTGGGTAAAGCTGCCTTTATATTGTGAACTTTGTCCTGTCTCTCTAATGCTTTAGTGTTCATTTTTTGCACCTGCCACCAGATTGTTTTCAGCTTTGTCGATAAATCCATAATGGCCGGAATATGGGTTCCCGGTGGGGTCTCGAGCAATTCAAATGGAGATGGCATCTTCCGACCGAACAGTAATTCGCACGAAGACAATCTTGTACTTTCATGCACTTTCGAGTTATATGCCGTGGTTACAAACACCAATAGGGTATCCCAATTGTTGTGTTGCGAATCTACATAATAAGTTAACATCTTAGCCATTGTACGATGAACTCTCTCGGTCTGACCGTTAGCCTGCAGGTGTAAAACTCTCGTTCTCAATTTCTTTACATGCAACAACTTGCATAAAGGTTCAAATGGCTCTGAGCACTATGGGACTTGACTTCTGAGGTCATCAGTCCTCTAGAACTTAGAACTACTTAAACCTAACTAACCTAAGGACATCACACACATCCGTGCCCGAGGCAGGATTCGAACATGTGACCAGACATAAAGTTTGACCCTCGATCTGTAATTATAGTTTCAGGTGTTCCGAATTTCAATATCCATTGATGTACCGTGGCGTGAGCCACTGTTTTGGCTCACCGGTCCGGAATAGCTGTCATAGACACACAGCGCGAAAAATGATCTATTATTGTTAAAACATAGCGATTACCCGCTGGTGTTTGCACAAACGGTCCCGAGACGTCTGCGCCCAGTAATTGGAGAGGTCTAGCCGCTTCCGGTAGTCGTTGTGACACAGTTTTCTGATGACTCAGTTCCGCTCGTTGAGCACACGGAATGCAATTCTTTACATACTGATCGACATCTTGCCTACGGGTTGACCACCGGTAACTCTGTGCTACCCTCCTTTCTGTTGCTCTGCTACCGAAATGACCAGAAAACATTGAATCGTGTGCTTGCCTTAAAATTTCACTTCCCAATTATTCTGGTACGACTATGCGTCGACCGTTCCTAGTTTTATGGTACAATACCCCATCTTCCACGACGAACTGTCGCTGCAAGGTAAATCGTTGACAATCTGTGTTGGCGGTTTGTGCCTCCACCCATTCGTTCTCATTTATTCCTATGCATTCCACGGCACATACTTTACGACTCAGACCACCCGCATTTCTGTGCGATTTACCCGGTCGATGAATCACTTCAAAATCGTATTCACTAAGACACGAAGCTCACTTAGTTAATCTACTCGTTGGGTCTTTAAGCCCTAACAACCACTTAAGTGCTGCATGGCCAGTAATCACCTCGAAACGTCGTCCGTACAAATAACACCGGAAATAGGTTATTCCGAAAATTAGTGCCAATAACTCCTTCTCGGTTGATGAGTAATTTTTTTCTGCATTGTTTAGCTGTCTGGAAGCATATGCTATCGGGTGTTCCTGCCCGTCTATTTCCTGAGATAATACAATACCCAAAGCAAAATTGCTAGAGTCACAAGATAATGTAAACTGTTTACTAAAATATGGAAAAGCCAAAACCGGACTAGATGTTAACAAATTTTTTGACTTTTGAAAAGCCTCTTCACATTCTGCTGACCAGTGAAATTTTGCTCCCTTCTTCAACAACTGCGTGAGGGGCCTTGCAATTTCCACCAATTTTGGAATATACCTCCTGTAAAAATTGGCGAGACCTAAATAAGACTGCAACTCTTTTACTTTTGTAGGTGACGGAAAATTCATTACCACCTCTACAAGTTTTGGATCTGTGCGGGCACCCTCCTGTCCTATAATATGACCTAAATAACGGACTTCTTGCAACAAAAAAATGGCATTTTTCCATATGAAGAGTTAACCGCGCTGCTTTCAGACGATCGAAAACTTCGCGCAATTGGCGCACATGTTCTTGCACGACCTTTGAGAAAACAATTATGTCGTCCAAATATACCATACACTGATTAGGTTCCAGCCCTCGTAACACGCTATCTAGTAACCATTAGAAGGTTGTCGGAGCATTTTTGAGTCCGAAAGGCATTCGCCGATACTCAAAATGACTTGTAGGTGTTGAAAAAGCTGTCTTCGGTCGGTCTTCTGGGGCGACCTCCAACTGGTGGTACCCGCTTCGAAGATCTGAGGTCATGAAGTACCGACACTGACCCAAATTATCCACAGTTTCAGTGATATTAGGCATTGGATATGCATCCGATACAGTTTTTTGATTCAGGAAACGATAATCACAACAAAATCGACATGCCTTGCCCCCATCAGTTGATTTTTTACCCACTATTACGACAGGAGTGGACCGGGGACTACTACTGGTTTCTGTTATCCCATCCTTAAGCTGTTGATTAATAAATTCTTCCATGACAGGCTGTACACTTTTTAGAACACGATATGGACATTTATACACCAGTGCTTCATTTCCAGTGGGGATGTAATGCTGAACTAACTGTGTGGCGGGCATTGGACAATGAGAACTAAATAACTCTTTATATTCTGTCAAAAGGTTCTCCATGACTTCTCTGTCTTGCCCTTCTAAATGTGCTAATTTATCCCTCAGTGCGGACCAGCTGACAGACTCTCCCCGCATTGTGTAATCTGCTGTGGAATCCTTACCCAGTTCATCTTCCCCTATTATCTCCAGATTTGCTATTACGGTACCCCGTGCTAACTGCGCCTCTTCAAGGCCAAAATTATCAATACTGACAGGAACAACCATTTTTCCTTCTATCTCCCACACGTAGGACACGCTACAGCGCTTAAAACACTTCATTTTATCCAGCAGCTCATTCTCAGACAAAGGTTCAATGACACACAACTAATTTACCGGCACACTAGCTCGAACATCTGCCCAGATTATTTTCCCTGTACCCTTCGGTATAGTATCCCGCGAGTTAACCCTAAGGGACCTTGTACGCAGTTTAGGTGGTCCACCCGACGCCTGGGTGGTTCCTTGCAACAGTAATGGTTTTTCGGCCGCAGAACCTAGGCGAAATTGTATTCCGTCCAGTTCTACGGTACGCTGCTCCAGGTTAACTTTTGCGTGATGCGCAACCAGGAAATCCAGTCCGAGTATGACATCATAGTTGCTGCAATCAACTGGAAGAACTTCTACCTTAACCTGGAAGTTCCTCATTTCCACTCGGAAGTTCAACACTGCTGATCCGAGTGACTTAACCTGTCCCCCACCCACGCCACTTAACGCACAGTGTGGTGGTTTTAATTGTACTTTACCGAGTACATTTCTACTCGCCACGGATACCTGAGACCCGGTATCCAATAAAAATTTGCACAGTCTGCCCCTCACGAAACCGGTCAGAAAAAAGTCTGCCACTGATTCTGCACTAACATTAATCCTTACCGGGGGTGTTGCACAGTGGACACACCACCCCCTGCCCCATTTAACTGAGGGGGGTGAGGCCCACCTTGCGGTTTCTTATCATGTTTCTGTCAGGACCCATTGCAGTTACGCTCCCGATGACCCCAACGTCTGTATTTCCTGCACTGCATTTCCTTGCAGTTGCATCTAATGTGTCCCATCTGACCACATCGGAAACATTTTATTTCTGCATTAAACACTGTTTTCCCGTCCCGCGTCTTTGTTACTGCTTCAACTTTCTATAACGCCACAGCAATTCCGACTGCCCCATTGAGAGTCTTAGGGAATTCCATCCTAATCTTGCGGGAGGTTTCGGGTTGTATTCCCCACAAAAATGCGTCTAGTGCCCTCTGCTCAACTTCCTGCAGAATGGCTTCATTAACCCTATCGGAATCCGTTAGCTCATAGGTATTAACATTAAGTTTTCGAATTCGATCTACAAAAGCTTCTATTGATACCCCATTCCTTTGATACATTCTATTCAATTGTTCCCGATAATATCTAGACGTATTTTTCCTCCGATATCTTTTCAGCAACCATTTTTGAATACTTCAAATGTCCGAGCATCCCTTAATTCTTCATGGGATATAACGTACACTCTGGGATCCCCAGTTACTTTCAGCTTAGCCACATGAAAAATTGTTTCTGCACCCCAATTTCCCAATTTAGCGGCCGTGCTAAGGTTCTAAAAAAAAAATCATAACATCCTCCACAACTTTTCAGGAGAAAGGGGTGACCAAAGTGTCAAGAATTACTGCATTAACAGGAAACCGTTCCTTGCTCGCTTCTTTAGACCGAGCAAGCTCTGTCTCTAATTCCGACACTCACTCAGGTAGCTGCTGAATAGCCACCTCGGCTGACACAGACTGTTCCATCACTACCAGCTATCGAATCAAGACTACAGTAAGCCCAGAAAGAAGAACAGGAAGGGAAGACGGGCTATGCTACAGGTTCAGACAAACCTCCAAATGAAAGATTGGCACTTACTTGTCGTGTCGCCGTAGTTGCTGATTCATTGTTGCCCTTCTCATGTGCCACATATCCTCGTCGATTAGTAGCCACAATTTCTTCCAATTCCAGGGAGAAGAACACTATTATCACCAATTGTAACAGGAGTGTGTGATGCGCAGGTTGCCCGACTGACACAACTTGTAATAGGATGACCAGAGTGGGTGACGTGGTCGGGGTTGTAGGGCGTGTCTGGGTAGAAGAAGGTAGCTGTTTTAGCAATCTTCCTCTCTATTGTTGGTTCTTCCAATACATTTTCTGGTAGCTCATCCCCACTGCTCGTGTCGTGCTGGAGACGTGCTGATGCACGCAGCCCAGGGAACGCGACACTGCCCTCGGTCAGCGGCTGTGCAGGCAATAGGAGGTTAGTGGCACGAGGCCCGGCTCAGCGCGCCTCCTGCAGACGCCGGTGCAGCAGCGGGCAACGCCCCCCGCCGGCCATTCCTCGCGGACAGCGTCAATGATGACAACGACGTGAAAGTGACCGAACGCCCAATCAGTGTAACCGGATGCCGACGCCCACCTCTGATGCCCTTAAATAGTGCAGACCGCTGCTGAATCCACCGGTTATGCAGCAGCGTGTTTATTAGAAGATTCTCGATGAGTTTGCTAATGCACCTGCGCCACACGCGGCCAGCGCTTGCGTAATTCTGCTAATGCTGCGTTCTGCTGGCTGCCGCGCACGTACACACATACCGTCACTCGTTGCAAACCTGTGCAACCTGCATAACGCGCTGGCCAGCCTTTGTCTGCCGTTTGCAGTGAGGCTGGTGCATCGTGCACTGAAACACACTAAATCACAATTTCGCACCGTGTTTCCTAAAAATAACCCCTTGTCCTCTACACACACCAACTGCATTAATCAAATTGATAGATGACATCAAACATGGCATGGACACATGTGAAGCGACTATTTTAACGTTGCATGATTTCAGCAAGGCTTATGATATCAATTTTGATAAATTAGTTATGAAAATGAATCAACTGAATTTCTCAAACAGTGCTGTACTGTACCTTACAAACAGACGTCAATAAGTTGTTTGTGGGTCTGAAGTGTCACCATGGAAACTTGTGCTCTCAGGAGCCCCGTAAGGTACAGTCCTTGGTTCACCATTTTTTTTGCTTTTTATCAATGATATTTCATATCTGCTACATTATTTTATCTACCACTTAATTGCTGATGGTATCCAATTATAAGTGCTGGGCCTAAGGACACTGTTGCTACTGTGGTTGGTGTGAGTAATGTACCTTAAAAACAGATGTCAATGAGTTGTTTGTGGACCTGAAGTGTCATCATGGAAACTTGTGCTCTCAGGAGCCCCCTAAGATACAGCCCTAGGTTCACTACTTTTCTTTCTTTTTACCAATGATATTTCATCTCTGCTACACTATTATAACTACCACTTAATTGCTGATGGTATCCAATTCTACGTGCTGGGCCTAAGGACACTGATGCTACTGTGGTTGGTGTGATTAATGATCTTTATTCAGCACCATGATGGATACAAAATCTGGGTCTTAAGCTTCATCCTAAGAACCCCAATAATTTAAGAAAATTATTAGTTGTATTATGCTTTGTAAAATCACAAAATTATGTTGGAATTTTTTATTTTCCTTGTTTGAAGATAGTTACCTTTTAAAACACATTCAGGAAAGAGTTAAGACAAATAATTATTATGGTAGTATGAAGGTTAACTGAAAATGAGTGGTGTGAATCATGATAGTGTTACGGTGCTACGGGTGCACATAGAATTTGTCCTGGTGCGGGAACCTTTGGGTAAAGTCTGGCGACAGTGGGCCGGTGTTCCAGCCGCGGCAACATCAAAAGGACTGGAGCAGAAGCACCTGGAACCCTCCACCTTGCATCGTCTTGACGCTTCAGGACATTGCCATGCCATGGCTATATAAGGCCCACCCAGCTATTGTGGTCATTCATTGTGAATAGTTTCGTTCAGTGCATGCTGCAGATGTGTTTAGTGTTCCAACTTTAGTGTCTAGTGGACTGTTTTATATGACAATATTTTATTCGTTTACTTTAGTCTGTTAGTGTATTGTAAATTAAGTTTGCAATGGATAAATTTGTTACCAAAACGGTGCGCTCGGAAGTTGTTGATACTGCAAGTCAACCTCCTACAATTATTGTGTCATCAATTGCTTTGTCGTCTTGAGGCGAGAACATACACAGCCAACATCTGGAAATCCAGTAAGGGAAGATCATTTCAGAAGTCTTGGTTGATCAAATATATATGGCTATAATATGAAGCATCTACCAAAAAAGTTTTTTGCAAAACCTGCAAAGAGGCAGATGCTTAAAATGTATTACAATTTTCTTCAAAAAAAAGAAGATACCTTTACTTCTGTAGGGTTTTCTAACTGGAAAAAGGCTTTGGAAAAATTCTGTCTTCATGAAAATATGTTTCTGCCTAAAGAAGGTGTTCTGAAACTAAATTCTATCACTAACTGAAGTTAGTGAATAAACAGTTAGATAGTGATATGAAGAAAGGCTGTTTAGCTCTTGAAACAATTTTTACTACCGTGGAATTTCTATGCTGACAAGGACTAGCAATTAGAGGGCACAAAGATGTAAACACAAATTCTTTTCAATTGTTGGAACTCCGAAAGAATGACATACCTGAGTTTAAAGATTGGTTAGGGCATTTGGGGTATAAGTGGACATCCCACAATATTCAAAACGAGAGCATTGATCTACTAGGAAAGTCTGTGTTGAGAATGGTATTGGCTTCAATCAAGAAGACTGAACATTTTTCTATTATGTTTGATGAAACAAGTGATTCTTAAATTCATGAACAAGTGTCATTTTATATTCATATTGTCAATGATTCCTTAATCATTAACGAAGACTTTATTGGCTTATACGAGACCCCAAGCACTAAATCACAAACTCTGTTTAGTATTTTAAAAGATGTTTTTGCTAGTCTTGATATGTCAATAGATAACTTAAGAGGACAGTACTATGACGGTGTCTCGAATATGTGAGGTAAGTCCAAAGGACTAAAAAAGTTAGTTTTGGACATACAACCAAAAGTACGTTATGTGCACTGCACTGCTCACAGTTTGGACTTGGCAGTTCTTGACAGTCTCCGCCATCTTACATCTATGAGGGATATGTTACATCTATGAGGGATATTATGGCATTAGCCAAGGACTTAATAAACACTGTAAGGGAATCCAACAGAAGGATAGGACTTTTCAGAAGCACACACTGTGAGAACGCCAACGAACAAGCTGGTATACAACCCCTTTGCTTGACTCAATGGTCTGTGTGAGCTTCTTGTATCTTGAGAATATTGAAAAACTTTGAAGAACTTCTAGAGTTTTTTGAAACATTTTCTGCAGAGGACAAAACAGAGGCAGGTTACAAATGTGCAGGCTACCTTGAGTCGATGTTACAATTCAAGACTTATTTCTTCTTACGTCTTTATTGCCATGCAGTGAACCCAGTAGGGGATGTCAATGAAAAAATTCAATGCCCTCATCTAAGTGTTGCTCATCTGGAAAAAATATATGAGGACTTGATTTGTATATTGAATGGAAGGCATGATAGTTTTGAACACTTTTGGGAATTGTGTTTGAAAGAAAACCCTTCACAAATTGATGATCCTTCGCTGCCTCAGAATTGAAGTAAAGCAAGGAAGTATGAAAACAAGAGAGCCAGCTCATCACACACTTTCAAAAACCAAAGGAATACTACAAAGCTATTTAAATTGAAGTTTGTGAAACAGTACAGTCTTGCATTACTGAGCAGTTTACTTCAACTGGACTCACACAGGTCATTGCAGTTGAACAAGAGTGCTTGCTTTTAGTAAACAGAGGTGAAACAAATTTGAAAAAATTAATTGAGTTTTTAAAAAATCACCTAGACATAGAAAGACTGCACTTACATTTGAATATGTTAGCCGATATTGCTAATAAAAAACAATTGGTCTTAAAAAACATGCATGATGTAAGAAAGCACATTCTACATCTACATCTACATTTATACTCTGCAAGCCACCCAATGGTGTGTGGCGGAGGACACTTTACGTGCCACGGTCATTACCTCCCTTTCCTGTTCCAGTCGCGTATGCTTTGCGGGAAGAATGACTGTCTGAAAGCCTCCGTACGCGCTCGAATCTCTCTAATTTTACATTCGTGATCTCCTCAGGAGGTATAAGTAGGGGGAAGCAATATATTCGATACCTCAACCAGAAACGCACCCTCTCGAGACCTGGCGAGCAAGCTACACCGCGATGCAGAGCGCCTCTTGCAGAGTCTGCCACTTGAGTTTGCTGAACATCTCCGTAACGCTATCACGGTTACCAAATAACCCTGTGACAAAACGCGCCACTCTTCTTTGGATCTTCTCCATCTCCTCCGTCAACCCGATCTGGTACGGATCCCACACTGATGAGCAATACTCAAGTATAGGTCAAACGAGTGTTTTGTAAGCCACCTCCTTTGTTGATGGACTACATTTTCTAAGGACTCTCCCAATGAATCTCAACCTGGCACCCGCCTTACCAACAATTAATTTTACACGATCATTCCACTTCAAATCGTTCTGCACGCATACTCCCAGATATTTTACAGAAGTAACTGCTACCAGTGTTTGTTCTGCTATCATATAATCATACAATAAAGGATCCTTCTTTCTATGTATTTGCAATACATTACATTTGTCTATGTTAAGGGTCAGTTGCCACTCCCTGCACCAAGTGCCTATCCGCTGCAGATCTTCCTGCATTTCACTACAATTTTCTAATGCTGCAACTTCTCTGTATACTACAGCATCATCCGTGAAAAGCTGAATGGAACTTCCGACACTATCTACTAGGTCATTTATATATATTGTGAAAAGCAATGGTCCCATAACACTCCCCTGTGGCACGCCAGAGGTTACTTTAACGTCTGTAGACGTCTCCCCATTGATAACAACATGCTGTGTTCTGTTTGCTAAAAACTCTTCAATCCATCCACACAGCTGGTCTGATATTCTGTAGGCTCTTACTTTGTTTATCAGGCGACAGTGCGGAACTGTATCGAACGCCTTCCAGAAGTCAAGGAAAATAGCATCTACCTGGGAGCCTGTATCTAATATTTTCTGGGTCTCATGAACAAATAAAGCGAGTTGGGTCTCACACAATCGCTGTTTCCGGAATCCATGTTGATTCCTACAGAGTAGATTCTGGGTTTCCAAAAATGACATGATACGCAAGCAAAAAACATGTTCTAAAATTCTACAACAGATCGACGTCAGAGATATAGGTCTATAGTTTTGCGCATCTGCTCGACGACCCTTCTTGAAGACTGGGACAGTACACAAGAGCCTGCAGTTGGAGAAATGTTATATGAAGTAGTGAAATGCATTAAGCTTCTCCAAGTAGTTCAAATCATGTCAGCAACAGCAGAATTGTCATTTAGCTCCCTTAGATGTCTTAAGTGATATCAACAATGGGACAGAAGTGATTGAACAACTTGCTTGTTCTTCATGCCCACCGAGATTTTTTTGGATGAATTTGATATCTGACTAGTCGTCAACGACTTCACATTCAGTAATCCAGTCAGACATTTGCTCCTTTCTAAAGATACTCTAGCCCTAATAATGGCGTTTAGAGCAATATTAAAAATCTTTATAAAATAGAGAATTAAATACATGCATAATGTTAAATTTTCAGTTTCAAAGTATTAGTACTAGTTTAGCACTGTATTACTATATTACTACAGTACTGTATTAGTTATTTTCAAATACTTATATATTTTTAGGGTGTAAGACCCAATTAAAACCTACTATTTACATACTTTTTGACTGAAAGTATTAGGCATACTGTATTAACTTTATTAACTGTATTAAAGCATTAACTTTGAGATATTGTTTTTATTTAATGAACCATGAGCCTTATTCAAAGTAAGCTTAAATTAGCTGTTTCACTTGTTAATCAAAGTGCTATTACTGTGCAACAGCAATATTTTATGTTTTATTCTTTTAATGATAGTTTAGGGTTTATTTAAATATAATTTCAGTATTTTCAGAGATATATATTCACTGCTCTGTAATAGTCTATGATTCACTGCTCTGTAATAGTCTATGAGTATGATTATTACTGTAAATTAAATTAGCTTTTTATGAAAAAATCTTGTGTGTTTATGGTTTGTTTCTTTTTTCAAAGCCAAAAAACGTGTCAGGATTGTCGAGTTTCCCGTTGTGTCGAGTTATCGAGAGACCAGTTTTCGGGGTTCGAATGTTGATCATATGACTCTAACGCTTAAAAAACTTTAAAAATCACTATTTTTCATCTAAAACTTAGAAAATTTCCTGTGGCTAGACCCCCAGTATGCTCACCCCCCCCCCCCCCCCCCAATATTTTTTATAAGTTGGTGCCCCTGGTAGCTGATTACCCTATCAAATAATAGTAAGAGGTCTATGCATAATCTTTGATGAGCACTTAATCCAGAAGAAAAAACTGTCACAACACACAGAAAAATTTTTTCTTGCCTGCTTGCAATCTAAAAATTTATAAAAACATGTTAAGCAAAAATAAAACAAAAGCTAGTCTGGTTTCCAGTCCTTTTACTTCTGTGTGCAAATAGTGAAGACTCCAGGCAACTTGATATAGCCATGAACGCTTCTGTAAAATGCATGTGTAACATACAATTATTTAATCATGTCAGTCCTTCCTACTTATACACAGTGACTATGTCTACTCATCACCACCAACTTTGTCATGATTTTTGGTTGGTGCAGGGGTTGGCTGAAATGAAAGTGACAGAATTTGGAGATCAAGATGGCCAAGTGCTAAGAAA
This sequence comes from Schistocerca piceifrons, assembly GCF_021461385.2. NCBI lineage: Eukaryota > Metazoa > Arthropoda > Insecta > Orthoptera > Acrididae > Schistocerca > Schistocerca piceifrons. The sequence goes on from NC_060149.1 coordinate 9,104,241, forward strand.
ATATAGCATTTTTGGTGTGAGTCAAATGAGGCATGAGCTATTTATGTTAGCATAGTTGCACCACAGCATTTGGTGCAGTGTAAAGAGTTGTTGTTGTTGTTGTTGGGGTCTTCAGTCCTGAGACTGGTTTGATGCAGCTCTCCATGCTACTCTATCCTGTGCAAGCTTCTTCATCTCCCAGTACCTACTGCAACCTACATCCTTCTGAATCTGCTTAGTGTATTCATCTCTTGGTCTCCCTCTACGATTTTTACCCTCCATGCTGCCCTCCAATACTAAATTGGTGATCCCTTGATGCCTCAGAACATGTCCTACCAACTGATCCTTTCTTCTGGTCAAGCTGTGCCACAAACTTCTCTTCTCCCCAATACTATTCAATACTTTCTCATTAGTTATGTGATCTACCCATCTAATCTTCAGCATTCTTCTGTAGCACCACATTTCGAAAGCTTCTATTCTCTTCTTGTCCAAACTATTTATTGTCCATGTTTCACTTCCATACATGGCTACACTCCATACAAATACTTTCAGAAATGACTTCCTGACACTTAAATCTATACTTGATGTTAACAAATTTCTCTTTTTCACAAACGCTTTCCTTGCCATTGCCAGTCTACATTTTATATCCTCTCTACTTCGACCATCATCAGTTATTTTGCTCCCCAAATAGCAAAACTCCTTTACTACTTTAAGTGTCTCATTTCCTAATCTAATTCCCTCAGCATCACCCGACTTAATTCGACTACATTCCATTATCCTCGTTCTGCTTTTGTTGATGTTCATCTTATATCCTCCTATCAAGACGCTATCCATTCGATTCAACTGCTCTTCCAAGTCCTTTGCTGTCTCTGACAGAATTAAAATGTCATCGGCGAACCTCAAAGTTTTTTTTTTCTTCTCCATGGATTTTAATACCTACTCCGAATTTTTCTATTGTTTCCTTTACTGCTTGCTCAATATACAGATTGAGTAACATTGGGGAGAGGCTACAACCCTGTCTCACTCCCTTCCCAACCACTGCTTCCCTTTCATGTCCCTCGACTCTTATAACTGCCATATGCTTTCTGTACAAATTGTAAATAGCCTTTCGCTCCCTGTATTTTACCCCTGCCACCTTTACAATTTGAAAGAGAGTATTCCAGTCAACATTGTCAAAAGATTTCTCTAAGTCTACAAATGCTAGAAACGTAGGTTTGCCTTTCCTTAATTTTTCTTCTAAGGTAAGTCGTAAGGTCAGTATTGCCTCACGTGTTCCAGTATTTCTACGGAATCCAAACTGATCTTCCCCGAGATCGGCTTCTACCAGTTTTTCCATTCGTCTGTGAAGAATTCATGTTAGTATTTTGCAGCTGTGGCTTATTAAACTAATTGTTTGGTAATTTTCACATCTGTCAACACCTGCTTTCTTTGGGATTGGAATTATTATATTCTTCTTGAAGTCTGAGGGTATTTCGCCTGTTTCATACATCTTGCTCACCAGATGGTAGAGTTTTGTCAGGACTGGCTCTCCCAAGGCTGTCAGCAGTTCCAATGGAATGTTGTCTACTTCCGGGGCCTTGTTTCAACTCAGGTCTTTCAGTGCTTTGTCAAACTCTTCACGCAGTATCATATCTCCCATTTCATTTTCATCCACATCCTCTTCCATTTCCATAATATTGTCCTCAAGTACATCGCCGTTGTATAGACCCTCTATATACTCCTTCCACCTTTCTGCTTTCCCTTCTTTGCTTATAACTGGTTTCCCATCTGAGCTCTTGATATTCATGCAAGTGGTTCTCTTTTTTCCAAAGGTCTCTTTAATTTTCCTGTAGGCAGTATCTGTCTTACCCCCTAGTGAGATAAGCCTCTACATCTTTACATTTGTCCTCTAGCCATCCCTGCTTAGCCATTTTGCACTTCCTGTCGATCTCATTTTTGAGACGTTTGTATTCCTTTTTGCCTGCTTCATTTGCTGCATTTTTATATTTTCTCCTTTCATCAATTAAATTCAATATTTCTTCAACTGCCCAAGGATTTCTACTAGCCCTCGTCTTTTTATGTACTTGATCCTCTGCTGAATTCACTACTTCATCCCTCAAAGCTACCCATTCTTCTTCTACTGTATTTCTTTCCCCCATTCCTGTCAATTCTTCCCTTATGCTCTCCCTGAAACACTGTACAACCTCTGGTTCTTTCAGTTTATCCAGGTCCCATCTCCTTAAATTCCCACCTTTTTGCAGTTTCTTCAGTTTTAATCTACAGTTCATAACCAATAGATTGTGGTCAGAATCCACATCTGCCCCTGGAAATGTCTCACAATTTAAAACCTGGTTCCTAAATATCTGTCTTACCATTATATAATCTATCTGATACCTTTTAGCATCTCCAGGGTTCTTCCATGTATACAACCTTCTTTCATGATTCTTAAACCAAGTGTTAGTATGATTAAGTTGTGCTCTGTGCACCTGTACAGAATGAGTACAGAATGGTAAATTGAGGCTCATGGGTTTGAGCTCCTAGGCAAAACCTTTTTTTTTTCAATTTTCATGTTACTTACACTGCAAGTAAGCCAAAATACTCAGTGTATTGAATTTATTAATATATCCATAAAAGGCATGAAAAGCAGTGCAAAGAAAAATATGGGATTGCAAATAAATTTCCAAGAAAGAATTGCAATTACGGCATCCGCAAGGACTCTGTAAATAACTCCACAAGAAAGTACTGAAATTAAAGTGTACAACACTCCCCAGTCCATTAATTCCATATTGTCTCTTGAGCAGCCCTCAGCAGTTGCACCCAAACAGTCGTTTTCCAGTGCAGGTAAAATTGGCCCATTGATAGAGTAAAAGAAATCATATCCTGAGAAGACATCTAAATACATTCCATTGTACAGTACCAACTTTCCTCACCAATATTTGGCAAAGTAATGTGTTATGAATGGTCTGCTGCCAAACTCTGCAGTGAGAGAAAACGTTTCATGAATCTAAAAGAAGTTTACTTTTCCATAGAAACATTAAAACAATTAGAATTTCCATGTAATCGTAAAAATACTATTTTTATAGCATGTGCAAGATGATGAGATAATTATACTGCTTCCTCCATCTTCAACCATAAAATAATAAAAGTATGTAGTTTATGCATGAAGTTTCCATATATGCCATAATGTTCCTTCCTGGAAATTCATTTGCAATCTGAACTTTTCTATTGCCTTTTGCTTTCAAATCCTTTTATGAAAATATTAATAAACACAATGTATTGAGCATTATTTTGTCTTATTTGCAGTGTTAGTAACATATAAAAGGAATAAGGAACAAAGTATGTTCTCAGAGCCCAGGTGGAAAATATCAGTTGTGCTGACATGAGCTATGATTTGCAGCCAGTGCTTTCAATGGCCAATAGCAAAGCTTCCACCACATTTTGATTGAGACAGCTCAGGTAGCATTCTCAGTGCACAGTGTGCTTCTTTCCCAACCTTTCTATTTTTCTGAGAGTGTTCTCTATGTGCCTAGTGTTGGAGCTCTGAATGATGAATATACTCACCCTGTGTGATTCTCCAGTCTTGGGAAGAAAATTGGCCACTGGTCCAATAGGGAAGGCATCCCATTCGAACTCAGATGTGTCATCAGCACTGAACAGCACCTCTTAGCTGCCACTCAGCCATGAGAGACATCTGTGCAGCCGTTTCACACGTTTTGCAGCCAGTTCCCACATTCACCTTCTGCTCAGAGATATGTGATCACACTGCTTTTCACCAATCACTCTCAAACAAGGACAAGTAGCAAGCTGTTATAGATCAGAAGAAGCATTGGCATCTAGCTTTTCATGGGATTCCAGTGACATAATAGATGTCACTGCATTTACTACAGGTTCTTCAGTGATACCGTAGCTTAGGATAGCAATATGAAGCCTGTAGACTGTAGTTAATACAGATTCTAGCTGTTCTTGGGCAGCAGCCAATTCACCCTGTATCTGAGCACAAGTGCTATTATTCATTGCCTACTATATAAAAGTTATATAAAAGCATGAAAAATGTATTAACCAAAACAGTCAGAGGCTGAGAAACCACAAGCAGATAACAACAATAGATCATATTACCCAACTGAGGTACTGTAAGTGGCATAAATCTACATTGCTTAAATTACATTAATCATGGAGTACAAATGGGATAAATATAAACTAACTCTTTTGCCTTTAAGATAATTCTAAAAGATAATAACCATTGTTACCAAAATCTAAAGTACATGCCTCTATATGATGAGTATTTAACAGATCTCAGTTGGTCAACACTCAGGATATTAACAAGTGGGTATTTTGTTTTGTTACTTCTCCTGTGCTTATCTGTCTTCTCTTTCCATTATCTCTCTTTGTGTCTCCTATTTACATTCACATCTCTCTTTTGTTTATGATCTGATTTCACTTGTTTATTATAAATTACCTTGCTTCCCTTTCCATCTACCTACTTCAATCTTCTTTCTCCTTATTTCTGCAGGAGGAAATTCAGTTCAAAAAGTATGAAAGTAATGATGAGTTCTTTAGCGTTTCTGTCATGCTTGACATGTTTTGTCATTTTTTTACGTGTCCAATGATTCTACTTATCTCTTATCAGTGTCATAATATTAATGGAAAAATGGTTGTTGATTATGCAGTCTTCTATTTTCATTAAGTGCCTGAAGTCATATCCTTTTCAAATGAATGAATTCCCTGGACATGCAGAAATATGGAATATGGCATTAGATTTAAAAGTTAATTTTTACTATTGTATGTGAATACCGATGTCAGTTTTTCAATGAAAGAGGAATATTTTATTTTATTTTATTTTTGTACTGTAGATCTCAACAGAGAATGTGCTGCAGATATCTGTAGGTGGACTGTTCAGAGACAATCTTACTATAGTGCTGAGGGAGCCTCCTCATGAAGTGAGAATATATAACACCACAATTGTTCTTGAACGTTTTGAAACTCTTCTGAGGCAACTATGTAAAAGAGTTGATCCTTCACAACATGAAAGTCCACCTGACATTCCAAGAGAGGTAGAAAACATTGGTGATTTCCCTCAGTACCTGACAGTCCTTAAGGTATGTATTACACTACTTGTGTAAAAAGTTCACTTCAAATTTTCATTTTTTTTAGGGGAACAGTGTTTCATTAGTTGTAAGTATACTTAAGTGTCAAATTTGATGTTCTAAGATGCAAATGGAACAGGAATTCATGCAAAAGGTGTTTGATGAATTTTTATGAAACTCTGTACCTGTGAGTGATGGGAAGGTAATTTACTTTTTTGCGTGAAGAGATACCCAGATTGTCAACCTCTACATGTGAAACAATGAAATTGATTACTGTATGGTATCACCTGATCATGCTTCATGAGTGGAGCTGGTCATTATTTACTACCACCTACAATACTTGTATTTGATCTGAGTAACTACCAGATATCTTCAGAAGAACTGTCAAACACAGCTCTCCTGAGGGTGTGTGGTAAATTCCCAAATGAAAAATCGTGTGTGGTAGCAAACACTGACCACCTGCACTCTCAAAACATCTACTGAGTATTCAGTGTGCCATAAAAATTACAAAGTTCAGTGGTATCATGTTATTCAATCTTTGTAGTCACATTCTGTGTCTTAAAAATTGATTTAAGGAATTGATCGAAGTTAAGAGGTTTCCTTGTTTATTTGCCTTTTTTCAGCTCAATAACATCAAAATGGATTGCCTACCACAGTCTCTTGCCAGACTTCTCAATGTTGTGCACCTTGAAGTAGTAAATTGCAATCTGATTAAGATTCCAGTCTTCATTGGCGATCTTCCCCAGTTGAGAGTATTAGTCCTGGCTCACAACAAATTAGGTGCACAAGAAAATTGGGACTTCCTTTCACGCCCTCATATTAGACAGAACTTAGTTGTTCTTAATTTGCAAGATAATGAGGTACAGTTCTCCAAACAATTATTATATATTTTATTACAGTGATTCTATGCTTTTGTAATATTTAAAGTTTTTAGTTTTTGTATTGTATTTATAAACAAGCTTCTGAATATGATATAATGGAAGTGATAACCAATAAATCATTAGGCGGTAGCTACAGTAACACTACTTATTATTTGGGTTAGTATTTCTCATTGAAATTTGGCATCATTATCAAAAGTTTCAGTAAATCCTCATAATAGACAATTTGCTGTAGGATATGACATATAATTGTAGTAATTTAAAGCCTTTAATTAAAAGTAAGTAATGGAAAGAGTACGGGTTACATCTTACTGTAAAGCTGAAGTTTCGATTAAGAGATAAATACATAGAAAAGTCTGAGAACGCTGCCTTCCAAAAGTGGTATTTAATTTCCCTCCCAGTCTATGAAATATCCTAGTCCATCCTTATATCACACCTGCTCCCAACCCTTTGACACAGGGATCATACCTGTCTTGAAGTACAGGAAGTACAAGACCAACCTGACGCACCTGCCCAGTACGTCCTACCCCGGTCTGGTCATAGGCAGATCCTATCCTATCAGAGGACAGGCCACCTGTGAAAGAAGCCATACCATATACCAGCTCTGTTCTAACTTCTGCACACCATTTTCTGTAGGAATAACAACCAACTAGTTATCCATCCGAATGAACTGTGGCCAAGGGTGGAGATGCCCACCAAATGGTGCAAATACTGCTGAGCACAACACAATCAATTTCAGAAGCTGCTTCACAAACTGTGTCTTCAGAAATTCTCCCCGACACTAGCTTCTCTGAATTATGCACATATTAATTGTCATTGCAACACACGCTTCAGTTTCATATCTCTCCTGTCCTCAATTTCTGCTAGCTTCTATCCTCCACTCACCTGCATCCCTGCCCTGTGATCCTAACAGTCCTGCACTCAACTCCTCTTCTCCATAGTATCCATCTTCTGCTCTTCTGTCTTCTCCTCTGATCCACTCCCCTATGTCATTAAACACTGCACACAACTCCCCCTTTGACCAGAACAAGTTCACATGTGCTGAATTGGTCCTGCTCCCCACCTCCTTTCTCCTCTTTCCCACTCCACCAGACTCAACCTCTCATCCCCGTCAAGCTGCATGATGTTGTCAGCTGGACACTGCAGTCGTGCAGGTATATGTGTATGTGTACGTATGCGTGCATATATGTATTCTGTTAGCTTTGAAGAAGGATACATCTAAAAGTTAGCAATGTTCTCAGTCCTTTTTACGTGTTTATTGAGGATTGAATCCCTCAAATATATGGTGAGTTATTGATGTTCCTCATATTTACATAAAATGTAATTATTTTCTTTATAACATGACTGTACATACTCAAATAATCTGCACTTGTTTTTTCCCAAAGTTAAGGACAAAAATCTGGGATGCACAGATTATTTGAAACAAGGTTGGTACTGCTCCACCTCCAACAATAGATCCCATTATGTTAATTGCATTGTTGTGACCTCAGTTTGTGACACATCAGTAGCATGTTGGAAGTGAAGAATTAACAACATCTTCAAACTCGTTAATTATGGCTAAAAGTTTTCGTTATCGCTCGTACACTGCTAAAGAAAAACTGAAATTTATTGAAGAAGCCAAGAACATTGGAAACCTTGCAGCAGGGGGAAAGTATGATGTGAGTGAAAGTTGTATTCACAACCGGGCAAAAAAACAAAACACGGCTTCAAGAAACTAATAGTAATCACCAGGCGTTTCGTGGCCAAAAAGCAAAGCATCCGGACCCCCAAAAAAGTCTCTACGATTACGTAGATGAGAAGCGACAATACGGATGCACAGCGAAATGTACCAACTTAAAGCACTGGCTTTAGCCAAAGAACTGGGTATTACCAGTTTCAAAGCTAGGCAGGGCTGGCTGCCAAGATTTTTCAACGAAAATGGGTAAGGACTCTGGAGGAAAACTACTATCGCTCAATGGCTTCCAGGTGATGACCAGGAAAAAATAGTGAGCTTTCATCATTACACGATAAAACTGCGATGCGAATAGTCCTATATATTATTGTAAATTGGTAATGCGGATCCGACGCCAGTCTATTTTGAGATGCCGCTAGACAACACCATGAACAGGAAAGGAGACTCCAGCATCATCATATGAACTAAAGTGCGCGTCATTTATGTTGGCGGCCGAGTTTAGGTTCGTTCTGCGCATCTGACGACACAAAACACAGTCAGCAAATGAACAGAGAACAACGTTGCCAAAGCTCGACTGCAGTGCAGAGCACGGACGAGTGTCTTCAGTTTTAGAAACGTTCAGTCATAAATAAAGTAATAGAACAAAAGCAATGTCTTGATAGCAGACTTTCTTTTGTAGAATGTTTGGAAAAAGCATTCTTTATACCAATTGCTTCATATTCTATTAATGAATTAAACCAAACAAGCAATAAGACTCCTAATTCAGGCAATAGCAAGGAAAGGTGTTTGTATCAATCTCACGAACCGCTTTTTCACAATAAAGAACAGCGGTAATTGTTTATTTCCTATTGTACTTTGACGAAGCGTGAGTAATTCATAGTCACACCAACAGTGTTTGTCAGTATTTTGCGTGACATGTTACAATCCTCTGGAGTTTTGTTGTCGGACGAGTTGCATTAGTGTAACGGCTAAGGTGATAGCCAGCACGGTAGCTCAGCGTGTTTGGTCAGAGGGTAATGTGCCCACTGTAATAAAGAAACTGAGTCAACAGATCAACAACGAACGTAACTGGATGTCTTACGACGACCGCCCCGAGCAGATGCAACGAACTAAAGCGGAAAAAAAAAAAAAAAAAAAAAAAAAAACTGCCGGCATGGTAGCTCAGCGTGTTCGGTCAGAGCCGGTTGGCCTCTGTAATAAAAAACTGAGTAGAAGGATCAACCACCGAACTTGAACAGGATGTCTTGAGACGTCCGCAACGACCAAACACAACGATCAATAACGAACAAAATGAAAAAAAAAAAAAGGTGTTGGGATGATAAGTGCAAAGTTATGAGTTCAAAACCTTGTGTGGTGCTTAATATTTTCTTTATTTAAAAACAATATTGAAGTGCCTTACTTCACGAATTTTATTCGTTTGAATGCAATGTTTTGAAATTGCTAGTGCTTTGTCTCTTCATTAACCCTGTCACTGCTGCCAACACGTGCTCCCCGCATTCCGCGCTGTGCGCAATTTTGTCATCACTGCACTGCTCGCCTGTGCAGACACATGGTGTTCCCAATGCTGTGACGCACATGTCATTCGATTTCACAAAAACTATTTGGACCAAAAATTTGATTTTAACACGTCTTCTTGACTGATACCTTCCCCCCATAAATGACTTCGTTGTTCAACGCAGTTATTGTGCAGCATTAAATGTAGTAAACCATTGCACGAAATTTGGAAGAGTTTGCTTTAAAATAAAGCCAAACGTGCCCGGTGTAAATAAAAATTTTGTTACAGTCGCGAAAGATGGAATATTTCTCAATATTACATACGACACCTGTGTGGTACTTAAATTAAATGAGATATTGTTATACAGTAAATTTTATATGAAATTTAGGTATCTTGTCCACATTTCATTCTCAACATTGTGGCAACTAAAATCGACCATACGGAAAGTATATGCTATGGACTTTTACCTCTGCAAACTATTCGAAATTTCGTGCAATAGTTTACTGTATTTAATGCTTCATAATAACTGCATTAAACATCAAAACATATTTAAGTCATTTATAGTGTGAAGGTATCAGTCAAGAAGATGTGTGAAAATCTAATTTTTGGGCCAAATAGTTTTTGTGGAATCGAATGATAAGAGTGTCAAAGCAGTCGGAACACCATGTGTCTGCACAGGCGAGCAGTGCAGTGACAAAGTCGCGGGGAGCACGTCTGTGTAGCAGCGAAAGGGTTAATGCGGCCGTGGTGGCTTTACTTCATAAACTGCATGCTCCCCCCTAAACGTAAACTTGCGAACTATGCTATACAATGGCGCTGCTTCTCTTGGCGCGTGCGTCGTGTGCAACTGGCAACGCAGCAATCTCCCGCATCTGGGCGGGCATGCGTGAGCCGCCAAGATAAAAGAATTGAACTATAGTGACAGTGAGAAGCAAAGGCGTACAGTAATGTTGTTTGTAACTGGCGATGTATGAAAACTGCCATCTCAAATGATGTGTAAAAGGAAAACTATTCTGAAAATATCACTACAAGGCATACTAGGGTGGATAGACAATGATCTTGAGACTGTCTGGGTGATGCAGGTTTGGCAATGTTGTCCTGGTACGTTACTGAATTTATGTAACATGTCGATCCAGGACAGCTTCCACGGACATACAGCTAAGGAAGTGCGAGACAAATTACAAAAAGGGAAAACTGATATGGTCATTATCCCTGGGGGTCTAACATACATCCTACAACCACTAGGTGTGTGTATAAATCAGTCATTCAAAGTTGCACTTAAACAGCTATATACGCAATGGATGGCTTATGAAAACCACAAGTTCACACCAAGTGGAAAAATCAAATGCCCAGATTTGTCCCAGATTTTTGAGTGGGTGAAAAGTGCACGGAACTCCATTGTGCAACCACTAGTGGAAAAATCCTTCAAAAAATGTGGTGTCACAAATTCACTGGATGCAACAGAGGATGACAATCTGCGGAAACATGGCTACGATAACAATTATTCTGCTGCTAGTGATGACGATGAAAGTGATGGTGAGTAGAGAGGTAATGCAGCACATTTACTGACTAAAATATTTTATTGCAGATATTAACTTAAATTCTTAAACACGGTAATCCTCATTTCTTTCTTTTGCTAATGTAGGTAGGACTATAGTCCCAGCTGACGGGGATAATGGTCCCCAGCTGACCGCCTAGCTAATGGGCCAGCCAGCAGGCCTGCTAGCCAGCCAGCTGCGTGCCACCGAATCAGTTGCATTTTAATGATTTATCAACCTGTTCAACAGCATGTCAAGGTTTTGACACGTTTTTTCAAACCAATTGATATTATATGTAAGCTAGAACAATTTTTTTCTAAATGGAACAAATTAAAGCAAACAAAAGAATTCCCCCACCTCAAAATTAGGGTGCACAGATTATTCGAGCATGTGGATTATCTGAGTGTATACGGTATGTCGGTTGGATTTCTGTGCCACACTGCACTGGCAGACGAAAGCTATAATGTCATACTCTGCTGCATAGCAGGTACTGGGAGATAAGGTACACAGTGTGAACTGGAATGATTTGAGATGGAATGAGCATGTAAGATTGGTTGTAGGGAAGGTCAATTGTTTAGAGAACTGGCATTTGGGACAGACAGCAGAGAAATTCTACTGGAACCAACATACATTTCACATAATGATCACAACAACAAGATAACAGAAATCAGGGCTTGTATGGAAGTATACAGACAGTTGTAACTCTTGAGACTTTCCCAGCGAGTTAATGACATCTCGGGTTGTCAGGTGTTCTGCTGGATAACAGCGTCATTCTTGCACGATATTTCAGTAACGTAGCTTGTAAACTGAGACTGCTCCTCGAGTGGACCTGGTCCAGTATTTATGTCTGTGGCCTTCCCCCTCCACCGGGCTTACAGGCGGTCTGCACCCGCTCGCAGCGACCTACTGGAGTGCTGCCATTCCATTTTCGGTCCGCTTACTCATCTAGACTCTAAAAACCTTTTTCTAGCATAAATATTCTTAATGCTTTCTTAAACTTACCATATTTACTCGAATCTAAGCCGCACTCGAATCTAAGCCTCACCTGAAAAACGAGACTCGAAATCAAGGAAAAAAAAAATTTCCCGAATCTAAAGCCTCACCTGAAATTTGAGACTCAAAATTCAAGGGGAGAGAAAAGTTTTAGACCGCACCTCCAAATCGAAACAAAGTTCGGCCATTGTAACAAGAGACACAGTTTAGGTCGAATGGATGAAGATGCAGCTACAGCAGTTTGGCTCGAGTCGCAAGTAGTAGTTAAGCTTTACCAGGTAGCCATTGCTATGCGTCAGGCGCTCCGTCCGTATTTGTACGGGGATCCTTCCTTTTTCACGTGCTTCATCTGGTTTGAATCGATTGCTTATTTTGCTTTGATCTGATAAGTGCCGTTCTCTTTTTTGTTGGTGTTTACGTCACTCTAAACTGAAAATACACTATCGTACCTTGTCGTGGACTGTTTGTTGCATTCAGATAATGACTGTTATACGACCTGTTGCCGCTCGCTTTTGTGCGCTCTACCGCCGCTTACAATAAAAAGAATGTATTGCCGCATTAGCGAAACAATGGCAAGGGACTGCTATGTGTTGTTACTTACACTGCTGCCTTCTTTGGCAATGACCAACAGGAACCAAATAATAGACTGGGTATGAAAGAAGATGTTCTGAACGAGAGTTAAGCAAAAAATTTTTCTCCGTTTGAAAATCTTTGCAGATGCCTCTTTAGTACATTACATTCTGCACAGAAATTGGAGTCATCTTAGATTTAAAAATCTAGTCAGTTGCCGTGCTTTATTTCTGACTGTATCACTATTCAGCATAAGAATAATACGAATATAAACATGACATGATACGTATATTCTTCTGCGTTTGCCGTTGCCTCACTCTAGTTTCGTAGTTTATTAGGAAGACAGGATTTAAATGAGATAACAGCAAACACAAAAGAATACATGGCATAATGTTTACATACGTATTATTCTTATGATGAAGAGAATACTGCATAACTGCATGGGTTTCACGATTCATAAAATTTCCTATTAGCAACCATCTCTTGTCACCGTTGCACACGTCCTGTTGGTGTCAGTTGTCTGTCGCTTTTCGAAAGGCAGCCTGTGTACATGCGTTTAAGCTTGCCCTTAAATGGTTTATTCAAACAGACGTCAAGTGGTTGCAGAACTGAAGTCATCCCGCCTGGAATTACTGCCAAGTTCCTTTTGCTTTCCTCTAATTTTCGTTTTACTGCAGGTGTTGTATGGCCTGCGTACGCATCTAATACCAACAGACTGCGTAAACCAAGCATTGCGCCAGGACGACGATTCCACAAACACCAAATCCATTCAAGCACCATGTCCTCCGAAAACCACCCACATTCGTTTGCTCCTACAATTACAAGTTTTGGAAACACTTCCGATTTCGGTAAAGTCTTTCGCTTGAAAACTGTGAATGGGGGTAATTTATGTCCATCTGCTGTGCAAGCAAGCATGACGGACATCTGTTTTTCACCCTCTGATGTAAGAACACTTATGTCTTTCTTTCCTTTGGCGTTAACCGTATAATTTGACGGCATGTCAGAATATACGGGAGTTTGGTCAGCATTTCCTATCTGACCAAGAAGGTATTGCTTTTCTGTGTGCCGCCTAATTATGAAGCGCTGAAATTCCACAAGGTTTTCTTCATAATTTTTCGGCAGCTTCTGTACAACTGAAGTTCGCCTCCGAAGTGAAAAACCCCAGCGCTTCATAAACAGATCAATCCAGCTGCGACTAAACTTAAAATGTTCGATTTTTTGCTCTCTAGCATGCATTTCATGTGCCTTTATTTTTAAAATTTCGGCGTTCACAGGTAGGAATCTCTGACACTATTCCTTAACAAATTCATTTAAAATCACTTCTAGTGCATGATATCGTCCACACTGGACCACTAAATGCTTTCCTGCTACTTGAACATTCAAATAATTTGTCTCTCTTCAGTCGCCGTCACCTGATGTTGCTCTCATCAATCCCGATCGCAGACCTGCAGCACGATTAGAACCTTGTTCCGCTAAAGAAATAACTCCCCGCTTGAATTTGGTACTGTAATGAAAGTGTTTCATTGTGGTTCACTAACACCAACAAGCATTTCACAAAATTCCACGAAGCAATATGTGTCGCTACGTGAAATCTTAATGAGCGCCAGCGTATCAACTCGTGCAGCAGTCCTAAAGTCTTGTGCATTGTTGGTATTTTTGTGTAAAGAAATTTATTTTTGTTGTTACGAATATTTGAAAGGCTGCTACATTCGAAGATGAACAATACGGAATTTCTATTTACTTCGTTGGATAATGTACGAAAATGCAGTTGTCAAAACTCGAGGCGGAGAAAAAAGCTTGTCTTCTACCATTTTTTTTAAATTTATTTTCTGACGCAGAGGTTTTGGCGCCAGTATTTATCTTTGTGCCTGCAATGCATGCCTGTGTAGCACTACATAGATTCGACGGCAGAAGTTAGTTGTGGCGGCACTTACAAACATTTTTCAGAACTTATGCTTACTTTGCACTCGATTCTAAGCCACAGGCGGTTTTTTGGATTACAAAAACCGTGAAAAAATGTGGCTTAGATTCGAGTAAATACGGTTCTCTTGTTATGAATCTCTGTCATTATTGTAGGTGGAAGAGCACTGAATAGTTTTGTTCCAGTGTAGTGGACACCCTTTTGCACCAAGCCCAAATTTCTTTGCTCATTTTGTTTGTAATTCTTCCTCCATGTTTTATGCTCCTGATAGTTTGGTTGAAACATCTCTATATTTTTTATAGACAACACACACAAGTGAAACAATATATTGGCGTGTAGTTGTGTATATTTTGAGTTTTTGAAAGCTATTTCTACATGAGTCTCTTGGGCGTAATCCACGTATAACTCTTAAAGCTCACTTCTGAGCAATGAACACCTTCCTTGGTAGTGGCTGGTTGCCACAAAAGTAATGTCGTATTCAATGAGTGAGTGAAAACAGCCATAATATGCCACTTTTGCAGTGTTTGGTTTAATACATGTAGTGACAATCCGTAAAGCAAACATAGCAGAGCTAAGCCTCTTACAGAGATCTATAATAAGTGGACACCAGTTCATTTTCTTGTCAATGTAAAATCCAAGAAATTTTGTTGTTTCCATTCTTTCTATTGGCTGATTACCACATGTCATACTTAGTTCTCTCTCTTCTGCTGTTTTTTTACAGAACTGAATAAAATTGGTCTTACTGGAATTTAATGAGAGACCATTCACCTTGAGCAATTTAACCACATCTGATAGTATGTGATTAATGGATTCCTCAAGATTCCTATCTGTTCTACTGCTCACAGAAATTGTGGTATCATCTGCAAATAAAGTAAATTTACACGGCAGGCTTGTACATGATGGTAAATCATTTATAAAAGTGAAGAATAATAGTGGTCCAAGAATTGAGCCCTGAAGAACTCCACATGTAATGGAAGTCCATTCAGAATGTACAGAAATATCACATACTGTACCTGAGCTATTCAAGACAAGTTTTTCTTTTCTGTCTTGGAGATATAACTGTAGCTAATTACCTGCAACACCACTTATTCTTACTAATTTTGCTTTTGGCAAGAGAATCTGGTGATCAACACAGTCAAATTCTTTAGACGAATCACAAAAGACACCAATTGCTAGATGTTCTCATTAAGGGTTTCTAGGACTTCATTTCCAAGTGCATACATTGTGTCTTCTATTACGGCCCTTTTGAAAGCCAAATTGGCTCTTCGTGAGAACCCCATTCATGAGATGATCAGTAATTCTTATATTTGTTAGTTTTTCTGGAATTTTAGAAAAAGCTGTAATCTGAGAGATATGTTGATAGTTGACTAATTCAGTTTTATCACCCTTTTTGTATAGGGGCTTCACAATGGCATACTTCAGCGTACTGGGAACAACACTTTTTTGAAGGGATACTTTGAAAATATGACAGAAAATGTCCCTTATCCACACACAAGAATATTTCAGTAAATTATTAGAATTATTAACAACCCCTGCAGAGTTCTTACTTTTTAGAGACATGATGATGTTTTGAATATCGTCTACAGTGACGGGGTTAAGGTGTGTTTCTGGAATTGTGTTTGAATATACAGCTTGACAAAGAGTTATGGCTTCATCAACATCAGCTTGCAACCAATCTGTTGAGTTACTGATAGGAAGTGTATATTGAAAACCTCAGCCACACTTCTTGGGTTATTTACTAGTGTTCCTCCATTTACATCTTCTGTGCTTGTTGTATCACGTCCTATTTCTTTTTTTACAATGCTCCAAATTGTTTTTATTTCATTATTAGAATTATCCATTTTCTTCTCATAATAAAGGGCTTTTGATTTCTGTATTAGTTTCTTCAAAATTTTACAGTATAATCTGTAGTTTTCCCATTTTTCTACATCTTTAGATAATCTTATTGCAGCATACGTTTCCCTTTTGGTTTTGCATGACTGTTTTATATCTTTTGTAATCCAAGGCTTACTTACAGAATTGGAAGCACTGTTTTTGGCCCATTTCTGTGGAAATATTTCTTCAAAAAGAGTTAAGAATTCGTGTATAAAACAGTTAAATTTGGAGTCAATATTATCAAGGCTACATACTGAAGGCCAATCCATTTGCTACAACTTATGGTTGAAAGTTTCTTTTGCCTCTTTGTTCATTACTCTTATGAGCTCCCATTGAGGAAATTGTTTTTCAAACAGATTAACGTCATAAAGAATGAGAATTTGTCCATCATGATCTGAAAGCCCACTTATAAACTGCCTGACAGTATCATTCTGATGTCTACTTACACCTAAAAGAATGTTATCTGTCATAGTTTGGGACTCAGATGTAATTCTTGTTGGAAAATTTATTACCGGTATCAGATTATGTAAGGTCATCACAATCTCAGAGTCAATTTTATTCATATTTTATGTCAAAAAGTTTATATTGAAATCATCTAAACTACAATAACCTAGGCTCTTGCATGTAACCCTGACGGGAGAAGTTCTATTATATGTAGAAAAGTTTTTATGTCATCTGAAGGTGCCATGTAGACAGCCAGCACTATTAGTTATTATTTCAGTTGCACATGCCTTAAATTGTTGTTCCACAGAGTATTTCTTAATATTTATGGCTTTGTACGCTATACTATCCTTAACATAAATTGTTACTCCACCTTTGTCTTTACTTTTCCTACAGTATTTTGTTAGTAAACTATAATTTACTATAGATGGCAAGGCACATTTATCAACAGCATGGTGCTCAGTTAGGCACAAAACCTGAGCAATATTTATACAGTCCTTTTCATTAATGTTAATAAGTAGTTGATCTGTTTTACTTAAGAGGCTTCCTATATTTAGATGAAATGCTTTTTTATTCTATTAGTGCTGTTGTTACCTGACTGAGAATCCACTGACACTACCTACTGTTGTCCCTTTTTTTTCTTCAGGCCCACACATAAAAAATCCTTGAGATGTGAAGGAGGCTCAGTATTCCTTCGGCCCAAAAACCTTTTATTTGGATTGCTTGATGAAGATTTCTTCCCATTTTTTGAATTTGGAATTTCCATTTTTCTCATAGATGTCACATCTTTTTCTTCTGCAGATGATGTTAATCTTGTAAGTGAAATCACAACTTCAGCATAGAAGAGTGTTTTAAATGGACCTTGCATTTCGATTTGTACACCATCTGACGAGTTATTTTTCTCCTTTGCATTTTCAGCACCAGGATGTCCTTGTATTACCATTTCTAGGACAGTTTTGACTTGCTTCCCTTAGTTATATTACTAATATGTTCTCTAATTTGATTACACATAAATCGCTTTACCTTATTATTTATATGCATACCATGCCTGGTATAATGAGCCCTTTCATGGGAATGACATTCGAGGAAAGATGAATTGGGAAATGCTGTAGCAATTTTCTGTAGTTTCCTATTAGTCCTCGTATTTTTGATTTCTTTGTTGACGCATGATGTGGGAATTAAGTCATATATTGTTGGCATGCTCGAGACAATCATGTTTACATTTCATAAATTGCTTAGGGCTTTCACTGCTTCTCTGACAGCCTGTTTAGCATTATTATGGTACACATCATTAGAACCTCCAATTAAGACAACAACATCATTTTTTGTGAGTGTCTCCAATAGTGTACAGCAGTCCTTTGTTACTTCATACATAGGTGCACTTTGTTTTATGAATGGTGTTATGTTAATGTTCATTTCACCAAGCATCTTCAAAATTTAAAACTTATGTCATGGCACTTCATGTTGCCATGGGGAAACATACTGTCCTTGTTATTCAATTTTATGTACTTCTTTTGTACTTTTGTAACATTCATGGGAATATTCACAGTATCTAAAGAATCACTTGGTTTTCACAATGTTTGATTTATCGTATGGGGAAATTTATCATCTGAAATCACTTCAGGACTGTTTTTGGTAGACACGGCCATTGTAAACACTTGCTGGTATTGTTTCACACTTGAAAGTACTTTCAGCACAATGCAACAGTTCTCATTTTCACTACCAGTACCATCACTAGACATTTTCACTGTGAGTGATTTTACGACTGTCTCCAAATTACAAACAAACCTTTTTGCTGCCATAAGTTTCTGTTGAAGTGCATCAGCAGTACTTTCTGCTACTCCAAGAGAAAACTTCTTAACAGCAGTTTCTTGAAGGTTGCATGTTTCCATGTCACAGTCACATGCTTTAGTTACTGTGCCTACACTCACCAAACACAAAACATGAGCCCACACGTGTGTTACTGCACACAATCTAATACCTGTGCCATCATCTTTGTTGCAACATACACATAAAAGATTAAATATATTTCCGATTTCTAGAGAACGATCTACAACCACATCTATTCGCAATGCCATCTTGTGAGAATGGTGCATGTCTACTGATCCACCTGAAGATGAGGGTGTAAACCCTCGAAATACATATTGGGAGAAAATAAAAGTGACTGACACAGATAATTGTTTTAATTTGTTTTTAATGTCATAAAAGTCACAATTTCTGAACCACAGTCTAATATGGACAATGTAAGTTTATGTTGTATATGTGTTAGATCAGACAAAGCCTTTCAACCATGTTTAGGAAAATATGGTACAAAATTATGAAAGACTGATTTTAAGTATGAGGATGTCACAGAATTGCTGAGAAATCTTTTAACCAGAAGATACAGGAACATGCTCACCACCCATCAAACACCTGCTTAGGAAACTTCAGAAAGAGAGAAGACTGAACGTGGAATATTATGCATAATAATGAAGAGGACAAAAATCTTTCTGTTCAGTTCACAATAATTTCCCTGTTTCTTTTTGTAATGGATGCAATTGCATTTGATTTGGAGCACTCTAATTCAAATTAATAACCATTGCCAGTATGAACATGGCAGAGGTTACTGGTAAGTGTAGGAACACACTAATTCAAAGTAATAATTGTTGTCACTATGAATGGAGTATTTCATGGAAAGTAATGAGAGAATGTCAATTCTTATCATCTTGGTGGTTAGGTGTCTCACTCAGTTCTGTAATAAACAATATATTACATCTGAAGTCTTGATATATAGAGACTTGGGATAATTTACCAGGTGGGCATTTCAAGTTTTATGTTGCTTGAGTTATTTTAAATATTATATTAATTTAAGAAACAGCTACTTTATTTGTAAGATGGATTGACAGAAGTCAGGAATAATAGCTCTCCCCAATGAAATGAAATGAACATATGGCATTATTGGCCAGCAGACCCCATCTGGTGTTATCCGGCCTCTTGGGCAAAAACTTTCTATTTGATGCTACTTACGCACCTTACCATAGAAGATGGTGAGGTGAAATGATTAGGATGACACAAACATGCTGTCCCCAGCAAAGTCATCTCTGACCTGGCTGGGAATGGAACCAGGCACTATGTGATCTAGAGGAAGTGACACTAATCATTAGTCCGCCAATGACTTGGCAGCAGAAAATATGGTATGGGGACATGAAGATAAAAATTTCAATAACAAAACCTCACATGGGAATCCATTTTCAGAGATTTGTGTCATGCTTCTATTGCAAATCTGATTTTCCTAAATCAGTTCGGGTAAAGACCAAGATAGTTCCTTTGAAAAGGGCATGGCCAATTTCCTTCACCATCCTTTCATAATCTGAGCATGTGTTCTGTCTCTAATGACCATGCAGTTAGTGGGACATTAAACTTTTAAACTTTAATCTTCCTTCATTCCATTTGCCTGTAAATGAAAAAGAAAAGACTGTTATGTATATCCAGTAAAAAGTATTGTCTGCCAAGCACTTTACTGGTGTTTGTGATGAGCAGTTATAGCGGTAGAAATACAATTGATTTCAGTTGGATAAAAATCATAAAATTGACATTCACTATTTCATTCAGATGGGTGTTTGACTAATAGACTAAACATCTAGGCCTTGATGCCTTAGTGCAGTACATACCTAGACCACTAATTCTAATACATGTTAGTACAGTAGCACTGAACTCAGAGGTTGACAGTTGTACCAGTAAAAGACATTTTCATAATCAGTAATTGGCTGATAAACACAAATAAAGTGATGACATTTTTTACTTCATGGCCATACTGTGGACTACAGTCCTGAGTCCCCAAAACTCTCCCAGTAGTTAATGAAGTTTGTGAGGGGATGTGACATCGTTGGTGATTCATTTGTAAGAACGAACATTAAGTTTGGAATTCCTGTTGGTGCTACAATTGCAGTACTGTTCAGAAGTAAAGTCTCCACCTCCCTTTCATTTCCATACTCATGGATAATCATCATCTATGTCAGAGTTACACATCTGGAACATTGTGCAAAAGTCATAAAAAAAAGCAATATCAAACCACTTACATTAGGATCTTGCCAAGAGAATAGTCCTGGATATTCCACAACGTCACCATACTGTACTATGATTCGGACAATCAATTATTGGAGATGATACAGGATTGTAGTCAGACAAAACAGGGTAAAGTAAATAACTAAGTCACTCTTCCACATATTAGACTACAAAAAAAGGTCATTATATTTGAGACTTGAAGCAGTATTATGAGCTATAGATTCTCTCTATAGTATGTATGAAAAAAATTTGCCCAATACTGAAATGTTCTTAATATCTGCTACTCTTTGTTATCAATATAATGGAAGGAAACATTCCACGTGGGAAAAATTATATATAAAAACAAAGATGAGGTGACTTACCGAACAAAAGCGCTGGCAGGTCGATAGACACACAAACAAACACAAACATACACACAAAATTCAAGCTTTCGCAACAGACTGTTGCCTCATCAGGAAAGAGGGAAGGAGAGGGGAAGACGAAAGGAAGTGGGTTTTAAGGGAGAGGGTAAGGAGTCATTCCAATCCCAGGAGCGGAAAGACTTACCTTAGGGGGAAAAAAGGACAGGTAGACACTCGCACACACGCACATATCCATCCACACATACAGACACAAGCAGACATGTCTGCTTGTGTCTGTATGTGTGGATGGATATGCGCGTGTGTGCGAGTGTATACCTGTCCTTTTTTCCCCCTAAGGTAAGTCTTTCCGCTCCCGGGATTGGAATGACTCCTTACCCTCTCCCTTAAAACCCACATCCTTTCGTCTTCCCCTCTCCTTCCCTCTTTCCTGATGAGGCAACAGTCTGTTGCGAAAGCTTGAATTTTGTGTGTATGTTTGTGTTTGTTTGTGTGTCTATCGACCTGCCAGCGCTTTTGTTCGGTAAGTCACCTCATCTTTGTTTTTATATATAACTACTCTTTGTTATGCTATACATGGTAAGACAACTAAGATAAGCCACCCAAAATACTGTCATGTCGAAACCACGGTCAAGTCCAAATCTAAAGACAGGGTCGTCAGTGAAATATGTTTATTACTGACACCAATTTAAAGCCAGAACAGAACCGAATTCCTGCATGCAGAGTACTGCAGTTTAAACGAACATAAGATATTCCAGACTGTTGCTATTTATACAAACATCAAATATTCTAGAATACACAAACATTGCAAATATGAGATTTTTTGAGAAACTTCTTGAAATGATAATTGCTAAATAACAAGTAATGGCTGGTGGGCACATTTCAACTGGTGACCTACAGCACACTAGTCAGTGACACTAACCACTACACCACACTGGTAGCATCACAACTTGCAGCATTGCTCCCTCTCCTGGAGAAACTGTGACCCTCTGATTTAAAAGTTCTCATTGGGACCAACAACAGCCTCCTGGATATAGAGCTTGTTAATGGCACCCTGTATGGCAATGTTGGTGGTTGTGTTGTCATATCCTCTTCTCTATGTTAAGCTTTGAAGATAGCCCCTCCCATCAGAGATTCATGATTGTTGAGCTGGTCTTCAGTTTCCTTGAAGTTCCCATTATCGATATGCCCCTCAGGACTGCGGTAGGACTTGATGTGGAGGACACAGATGACATCTCTTCACTTCCATCTTCTTGATGAAAGGTCATAAGCTTCAGCTTCATATGTTATATATGATGTAGACCAGAGTAGCAAACTAGTTAACTCTTTGGATAGCCTCACTTTAGCACATGTGTAAAAATCCATATCAAGTGTCCCAGGCTGCATCTCTCCAGATGGTATTTGGCACTAAAGCACTGTCAATGTTTTTTATAGCTGTCCTT
This sequence comes from Schistocerca piceifrons, assembly GCF_021461385.2. NCBI lineage: Eukaryota > Metazoa > Arthropoda > Insecta > Orthoptera > Acrididae > Schistocerca > Schistocerca piceifrons. The sequence goes on from NC_060149.1 coordinate 9,126,511, forward strand.
ATAGCTGTCCAGGGACTGTACGCAAGCCAGCTGCCTCTTTATTCATTCCTGGTAATAAGGTGTTTCATGTAGTCATCCAGACAGTGCATCAATTGACATTTTGACCTCGCAACCATGATGTAGAAAGAACAGTGTTAAGCCTTTAGTATCTTGCTTCGTTTTGTTATATGAGAATATACTGATGGGCAATGTTGTATCCAAATCTCTCTGTTCATCATTAAAATACATTAAGGGCATATCTGCAAATGTCGTATTAAAGAATTCTGTTAGGCCATTCATCTGTGAGTGGTGGGCACTTGTCATCCTGTGAGTGATGTCACAAAGTGAAATCACCTTGGGTAATACTCTGGACAGGAAAAGCTTCCCACAATCACAGATCATCACACATGGTGCTCCATGCTTCAAATTAATTTTTTTATAGGAGTAAATTCAATTTCTGAAGCTTTGGCAGTTGGTACAGCTTTGGTGACAGCGTAGCAGGTGAGGTAGTCAGTTCAAACTATTGTACACTTAACTCCCATTTGTTTACTGGAGGAACCTGTCCAACAGGTTGATACCAGTCTGCTGGATTGGTGCTGCTGCAGCCAGGATTGGTACCAGATATCCCAGAGACAACTGCAGCAAGTGGTACCATCCTTGGTGTTCCTTCAGTGGCTCATGTAGTGTGTAATTGGATCAGTAGAGACTTGGCCAGTGATACCTGCATCTGATTCTGTCTGGAATATCAATGAAAATAATCAGTTTTTGATAATATAAGTAGTTGTATAGCAGCAGCAGGAGTACACACACATAAAAGGTATTACAGTTCAGAAGCTTTCAGAGCCAGTGACTCCTTATTCTGGCAGAAGGCTTGAAGTGGATGGAAGAGGGGTGAAGGTAAAGGATGGATGAGGCTTAGGAAAATGTTAGAGTTTGGAAGAGAAGCCTAGGTCAGGGGAGACTTACTGGATGGGATGAGAAGGAAAGAGCCTTTCCTTCTCATCGTGTCCAGTATGTCTCTCCTGATCTGGGGTTCTGGGTGACTTTTCTGAACTCTACCCCTATTACCAAACCTCACCAGCCCTTTTCATGCACCCTTCTTCCTTTCCCTTCATCCCTTCTCCCAGAAGAAGGAGTCACTCTCTCTGAAAGTTTGCAAACTGTGATACCTTTACATATGTGTTCTCCTGCCACTGTTTGGTGAATTTTCATGAATCACAGGTGACCAGACATTGGAGAATCACGGAAATACTTCAAGACAGCTGGCCACATATGAATTGGGATGACGAGCAACCATTTCCATCCCACCAAATCATAGTTCCTCTTATACAATCTTCCAATTGTTAATTGGAATTCTTCTTTGGTTGGTTCCTCCTTCTTCAAAGCTTCTGTGGTTTTCAGCAGTTCTGGATCTTCTCTCTGTTCAGCAGCAATGTAATTTAATGCAGTAATGACTGATATTTCATCCATCTTGCTGGGTTCCACAACAGGATTCCGTGAAAGACTGTTGGCATCCTTGTGTTTGTGTCTGACTTTGTATACCACTGTGACATCATACTCCTGAAGTCTCAGTACCCATCTCATCAGTTGACCCAACGGATCCTTCAGGCTAGTTAGCTAGCGTAGAGAATGCTGGTACACCATGATGGTGAATGGTTTGCCAAATAAAGACAGAACTTCTTGATGGCCCAAACAACAGCAAGGCCCTCTTTCTTGAATGTACAGAAGTTCATTATGAACTTAGTAAGTATCCTGGAATCATAAGGTGTCACCTTTTCAGCACCTTCCTGTGTCTGTACTAGAACTATATGTATCCCAAAACTGCTAGCAACAGTGTGAACTTCTGACCTGTCATTCTTGTCTTAAAATCCTAGAACTGGAGATGTTAGTGCCTTCTAAGGGCCTTTCCTGCATCTCGTTCTGGAAAATTTGGTGTCCCCTCGCAATAGTTCATGCAAGGGATGTGCCTTGGTACAGAAGTCCTTTACATATCGTAGGTAGTATGAGCACATTACAGAAAAACTTTCACTTCACAAATATGCCAAGGAGTCAGAAAATCTTATTTTCTCTGAACTGGTGTGGCTTTCACCACCATTAACTGGGTACCCGAAGATCTTTATTTCTTGTCCGATGAAAAGGCACTTTGTCAGGTTCAGGCAGAGGGCTCTGGTATGTACACACTTAAACACAGCTGACAAGCAGCTTAAATGTTCTTCAAAGGTCTTTGAAAAAGTTATGGTGTTATCCATGATAGAAAACCATGTAGGGTTTTGCAGCAGGTTACCCATCATACACTCCAAGGTGGCTGAGTGTTATCTGGTCCAGACAGCATGACTTTGAACTCATAGATGCTGCCAGATGTTACGCACACAGTCTTTTCCCAGTCTGACTCATAAATATTGAGTTACCACTAGCATGTCTACAAGGCCATAGTTTAGAGATACTTCGTTCCTTTCAGGCAGTCAGGATGTCATCAATGGGCGACAATGGGTAGACTTTTTTTTTTTTCACGATTTTGTTTAGCCATTGGCAGGTGACATAGAAATGTAACAAGCTGTTGCTTCACTTGAAGAGGACCACAGGTGAGGACCAAGGACTCTCTGAAGGTTCAAGGTGATATCATCTTCCAGCATCATCTCCACTTCCCCCCGGGATTATCTATCAGTCATCCAGTGACACTCCATATGAACCTTGGCTAATTGATGGATGATCCCCAGTATTGACACAGCATTTTACCATGTGCTGCTAGGCCTATCTTTTCTCCACTTTGGATTTGAAAACATCTGTGAATTAATGCAGAATGACCTTCCTTTGTCACCTTTGTTCTTTGGTGAGGCCAGATACTATTGGCAGTTTGATAGTAGCTTCCTCCCTGGTGTTGCATGTAGTGGTAGTGCAGAATGATTCTTCAGTGGTGACATTAAGGTGCCATTCCTGGTCTGGTTGAGCTATACTTATACAAATACTTTTAGGGATGAGTTGAAGCTGACATTTAGTGATACAAAGTACTCCTTGGCCACCTGCAGTGATTATGGTCATTGCTGGCAAGTAGATTTCTTTTGTGAGCCTGAGCAGTTTTTTGCAATTAAAGAACTTTCACAGTTTAGCTGAGCATCTTTATTGATGACTGGAACTCATCTTGTTGACGATCGTCGGATAACTATGTTTTCATTGGCAAACAACCACCCGGAGGAATCTATGTTATGTGAGCTTTTTGTAACAGCTTCATCAGTCTGGAGACCTGATCTTCTGTAGCCTACGACTGCTTGTGATGCGTACAGGAGCTTCTATCCGAGGATAAAATTATCACTAGCTTCTGCTAAAATGACAAATTTGGAGCATTGTGTTCTACCATTGATAATTATTCTTGCTATACGTGTTCCTTTTGGCTGGAAATATTTCCCATTTGTAGCTTTCAGCACAATTGCTTTATATCACGGACATAGTGTTCTTTAGCTGATGACGATCACAATCCCACATTACAGGGAAGGAAGACCCTGAGTCAACTAGTGCTCAGACAGGTTGGCTGTTAATGATCATGTTATTGAAATTTGCTGACATCTAGGTGACTGTTGTCTGTGGAGGATTTTTATCTGTGGTGGCCTCGCCTCCTGAATTTTTTTTTGCTAGGTGAGTGGCTGGTTTCTGTTTATGGTGATGGGAAATTACTATGGTACATTGGAGAGTGATGTTGTCCAGGATACAGTGATGAGTTTCACCCTACAAGGTGACTACAATCATCTACAGTTGACTGGTATGAAGAGGATTGTTGTGATAGTGGACATCTCATGGCATAATAGTGATTAAACACTCACCTTCTTTGTCTACAGTAGTGTACAATGTGTCCAGACTATTCACAGTGAAAACATACCACCATGTTGTTCTCTGCCTTCCAAATGTCCATTTCTTTATGGGGCTTCGTATTTGGTGGAGCGGTTGGTTGTACCTTTGCTGCTTTGATGCTGGGTTCTCATTTGACAGTTGCAACAGAAGTCCAAGTTGGTCTAGTCCATTATTCATTGTGCATTTGATTGGTGGTAGAGGTTGGTGCCAAAGACGGATACACCTCTTATTCGTCGTTCTCTATTACGTCACGATTTATGAGGTTCACATTCCTGGGTGCTGTACTTGGGCTGATATTTCTGACTTCCATACACAGCTGCAACTCTTCTTTTACTATCTGGCATATGAGACAGGCAAGGTCATGGTGGTCTTCCACAGCTGCCGTGGGGACCACATTTGGGAGTCGGTCGTACTTCTTTTGCCCAATTCTTTTCTGTTACAGTTCCTTGATATGGTGGCACCACTTGATAAATTACTTTATTGTTATGACATCCTTTACCAGAAGAGGTGGGTACATGTCTTCTCAAACTCCTTTCATCAAGTGCAAGATTTTGCCAGCTGCTGCCATATTTATATTCACAATGTGACATAGTGGCTAAAACATTCTGTATGTCATTCCCCTATGATGATGGGCATTGTTCTTCAGTTGTTCTTCAACTATGTGGACCTGCTGCTGACTGTCGCCAAGTTTTCTCTTTAGTTTGGCCTGGAATTTGGTCCAGCTATTGAGCTTCTCTTCATTGTTCTCAAATCACTGTTGGGATCTGCCATACACGTAAAAGTATATGTTAGTCAAACACATCATGTCATCCCACCTTTTGTATATTGTGGCTTGGTCAAATTCTTTCAGCCATTTTGTCAGGTCCTGACCAGCATCTCTGGAAAACACTAATGAATACCTCATATGCAGCTTACTTACTTCTGTTTTAGAATCAATAGTCTCCTTAACATACATATCTTAGGAGTGCTGCATCGTTTGTATTCCAAGTCGTGTCCATGCAGGAGATGACTTTTATGTTGCCTAATTGGAACCGTGGTGATGAAGACATATTGAAATAAGCTGCATCTTCACCAAACCATCTCACGTCAAAACCACAATCAAGTCCAAATCAAAAGGTAGGATCATCAATGAAGTACAACACTTAGCACTGAAAACACATTTATTACTGATTCCACAATATGGCCAGAACATAAATGAACTTCTGGACAGATAGTGCTGTTATTTACACAAACCACAGCTATACCAGAATATACAAACGTTACAACTATAAGACATAATGAGAACATTTCAGAAATGATAATTATTGAGTAAAAAAATATTGGCTGGTGCTCAGATTTGAATTGGTGACCCACAGAATGGCAGTTGTTGACACTAACCACTACACCAGACTGCTAGCATCACAACTTAATGGCAGTAATCCACAAATGACTAAATGTATAGCGGTACAGTTTTCACTAAATTATAGCAGATAGTGGTGTGACATATGCAAGTAATTTTTTACATTTTTTGGTGTTGAATTATTAAACCAACTTCCTTTCCTTAAAATGGTACTATAGACTTTTGCTGTGGTATTGAAAAGAGCATTAAAAAAGGACTTCATTGCCATAGCATGTGTGAAACTTGATCATATAGTAATAATACAACAGTGCAACTAAGTACAGTCTCGTCATCAGAAAAGGAGTCCCACAGGCATCTGCCCTACTGTACAAAATGTAAGCCAACACGTAACTTAGGTAAGGTTCATATGTTCATTATTGTTGTTGTTGTTGTTGTTGTGGTCTTCAGTCCTGTGACTGGTTTGATGCAGCTCTCCATGCTACTCTATCCTGTGCAAGCTTCTTCATCTCCCAGTACCTACTGCAGCCTACATCCTTCTGAATCTGCTTAGTGTATTCATCTCTTGGTCTCCCTCTATGATTTTTACCCTCCACCCTGCCCTCAAATACTAAATTGGTGATCCCTTAATACCTCAGACCATGTCCTACCAATCGATCCATTCTTCTAGTCAAGTTGTGCCACAAACTTCTCTTCTCCCCAATCCTATTCAATACTTCCTCAGTAGTGATGTGATCTACCCATCTAATCTTTAGCATTCTTCTGTAGCACCACATTTCGAAAGCTTCTATTCTCTTCTTGTCCAAAATATTTATCGTCCATGTTTCACTTGCATACATGGCTACACTCCATACAAATACTTTCAGAAATGACTTTCTCACACTTAAATCTATACTTGATGTTAACAAATTTCTCTTTTTCACAAACGCTTTCCTTGCCATTGCAAGTCTACATTTTATATCCTCTCTACTTCGACCACCATCAGTTATTTTGCTCGCCAAATAGCAAAACTCCTTTACTACTTTAAGTGTCTCATTTCCTAATCTAATTCCCTCAGCATCACCCGAGATAACTCGACTACATTCCATTATCCCTGTTTTGCTTTTGTTGATGTTCATCTTATATCCTCCTTTCAAGACACTATCCATTCCATTCAACTGCTCTTCCAAGTCCTTTGCTGTCTCTGATACAATTACAATGTCATCGGCGAACCTCAAAGTTTTTATTTCTTCTCCATGGATTTTAATACCTACTCTGAATTTTCCTTTTGTTTCCTTCACTGCTTGCTCAATATACAGATTGAATAACATCGGGGATAGGCTACAGCCCTGTCTCACTCCCTTCCCAACCACTGCTTCCCTTTCATGCCCCTCGACTCTTATAACTGCCATCTGCTTTCTGTACAAATTGTAAATAGCCTTTCGCTCCCTGTATTTTACCCCTGCCACCTTCAGAATTTGAAACAGAGTATTCCAGTCAACTTTGTCAAAAGCTTTCTCTAAGTCTACAAATGCTAGATACGTAGGTTTGCCTTTCCTTAATCTAGCTTCTAAGATAAGTCGTAGGGTCAGTATTGCCTCACGTGTTCCAACATTTCTACGGAATCCAAACTGATCTTCCCAAGGTCGGCTTCTACTAGTTTTTCCATTCTTCTGTAAAGAATTTGCGTTAGTATTTTGCAGCTGTGACTTATTAAACTGATAGTTCGGTAATTTACACATCTGTCAACACCTGCTTTCTTTGGGATTGGAATTATTATATTCTTCTTGAACTCTGAGGTTATTTCGCCTGTTTTATACATCTTGCTCACCAGATGGTAGAGTTTTGTCAGGACTGGCTCTCCCAAGGCCGTCAGTAGTTCCAATGGAATGTTGTCTACTCCGCGGGCCTTGTTTCGACTCAGGTCTTTCAGTGCTCTGTCAAACTCTTCACACAGTATCGTATCTCCCATTTCATTTTCATCTACATCCTCTTCCTTTTCCATAATATTGTCCTCAAGTACATCGCCCTTGTATAGACCCTCTATATACTCCTTCCACCTTTCTGCTTTCCCTTCTTTGCTTAGAACTGGGTTTCCATCTGAGCTCTTGATGTTCATGCAAGTGGTTGTCTTACCTCCAAAGGTCTCTTTAATTTTCCTGTAGGCAGTATCTATCTTACCCCTAGTGAGATAAGCCTCTACATCCTTACATTTGTCCTCTCGCCATCCCTGCTTAGCCATTTTGCACTTCCTGTCGATCTCATTTTTGAGACGTTGGTATTCCTTTTTGCCTGCTTCATTTACTGCATTTTTATATTTTCTCCTTTCATCAATTAAATTCAATATTTCTTGTGTTACCCAAGGGTTTCTACTAGCCCTCATCTTTTTACCTATTTGATCCTCTGCTGCCTTCACTATTTCATCCCTCAGAGCTATCCATTCTTCTTCTACTGTATTTCTTTCCCCCATTCCTGTCAATTGTTCCCTTATGCTCACCCTGAAATGGAACCGCGCGACCGCTACGGTCGCAGGTTCGAATCCTGCCTTGGGCATGGATGTGTGTGATGTCCTTAGGTTAGTTAGGTTTAAGTAGTTCTAAGTTCTAGGGGACTGATGACCTCAGCAGTTAAGTCCCATAGTTCTCAGAGCCATTTGAACCATCTCCCTGAAACTCTGTACAACCTCTGGTTTAGTCAGTTTATCCAGGTCCCATCTCCTTAAATTACCACCTTTTTGCAGTTTTTTTCAGTTTTAATCTACGGGTCATAACCAATAGATTGTGGTCAGAGTCCATATCTGCCCCTGGAAATGTCTTACAATTTAAAACCTGCTTCCTAAATCTCTGTCTCATCATTAGATAATCTATCTGAAACCTGTCAGTATCCCCAGGCTTCTTCCATGTATACAGCCTTCTTTTATGATTCTTGAACCAAGTGTTAGCTATGATTAAGTTGTGCTCTGCACAAAATTCTACCAGGCGGCTTCCTCTTTCATTTCTTAGCCCCAATCCATATTCACCTACTACGTTTACTTCTCTCCCTTTTCCTACTACCGAATTCCAGTCACCCATGACTATTAAATTTTTGTCACCCTTCACTATCTGAATAACTTCTCTTATTTCATCATACATTTCTTCAATTTCTTCGTCACCTGCAGAGCTAGTTGGCATATAAACTTGTACTACTGTAGTAGGCATGGGCTTCGTATCTATCTTGGCCACAATAATGCGTTCACTATGCTGTTTGTAGTAGCTTACCCTCATTCCTATTTTCCTATTCATTATTAAACCTACTCCTGCATTACCCCTATTTGATTTTGTGTTTATAACTCTGCAGTCACCTGACCAGAAGTCTTGTTCCTCCTGCCACCGAACCTCACTAATTCCCACTATATCTAACTTCAACCTATCCATTTCCCTTTTTAAATTTTCTAACCTACCTGCCCGATTAAGGGATCTGACATTCCACGCTCCGATCCGTAGAACGCCAGTTTTCTTTGTCCTGATAACGACATCCTCTTGAGTAGTCCCCGCCCGGAGATCCAAATGGGGGACTATTTTACCTCCAGAATATTTTACCCTGGAGGACGCCATCATCATTTGACCATACAGTAAAGCTGCATGCCCTCGGGGAAAATTACGGGCATAGTTTCCCCTTGCTTTCAGCCGTTCACAGTACCAGCACAGCAAGGCCGTTTTGGTTAGTGTTACAAGGCCAGATCAGTCAATCATCCAGACTGTTGCCCTTGCAACTACTGAAAAGGCTGCTGCCCCTCTTTGGGAACCACACGTTTGTGTGGCCTCTCAACAGATACCCCTCCATTGTGGTTGCACCTACGGTACGGCTATCTGTATTGCTGAGGCATGCAAGCCTCCCCACCAATGGCAAGGTCCGTAGTTCATTATTATGACTGTCATATTGAGAGTTCAGACCCTGAGCATTGTCACAAGCTATAAAACAATTCCAGGCTGACAATATTGCACACTGAATTTCATCTGGACATATTACACCATCGGAACTTTATTTTTTTGGGAGTCATTGTTGTTTACTTTTAGTCCTCTTGTTTTAATTTTCTGTACATGTAAAAGTCCAGAGGTGCGAAGTCTGGTGAGTATGTAGATCACTGAATTACCAACCCAGTGATATCCAACTATTCAATTTAGAAGGTCTGTAATTATCTGTGCAGAATGCATGGGATACACAACGTATTGGCATCACATAGGGTGCTTTAGGTCTAGTTGGACATCTTTCAATAACTGTGACAGCACATCTTTTAGGCGCTGTAGATATTTGTGACTATTTAGAGTCTTACAAACGAAACAGAGGTCCCTGTAAAGTTCACACTACATGTTGACAGACCAAGGCTGTTGCCAGTCCTCTTCCCTAGCTAGCACTGATATTCAACTGACCTGTAGTGCACATTGTGAAGATTGATTAAGCCTCAGTATGTAAATGATGATTCACTTGTGAGCAAAATCATGCACAGAAATGCCACCCCACATTGCAGTTTTTTTAGACACCATTTGGAGAACTGTAATTAATTCTTAAAGTCATTGACATGAAGTTGTTAGTGGTGATAAATGTGGAAAGGGTAAATGTGTTGAAATATGGTGTTGTGTTCTCAGAACAGTCCTTTGGCTCACCCCACTCACTCACTGAAGCTGCCTCTAAGTGACATGTAGACTACTACATCTACATCTACACGTGTTCTATGCACTACTGTATGCTGCTTAGTGAATTGTATCCTGTGCCTCTACTAGTCATTTCCTTTCTTGTTCCACTTGCAAATAGATCAAGGGAAGGATGACTGTCTATGTGCCTACGTGTGAGCCTTGATTTATCTTATCTTTATGGTCTTAATGCAATTGTGTGTTGTTGTTGTTGTTGTGGTCTTCAGTCCTGAGAGTTGTTTGATGCAGCTCTCCATGCTACTCTATCCTGTGCAAGCCTCTTCATCTCCCAGTACCTACAGCAGCCTACATCCTTCTGAATCTGCTTAGTGTATTCATCTCTTGGTCTCCCTCCACGATTTTTACCCTCCACGATGCCCTCAAATACAAAATTGGTGATCCCTCGATGTCTCAGAACATGTCCTACCAACCGATCCCTTCTTCTAGTCAAGTTGTGCCACAAGCTCCTCTTCTCCCCAATTCTATTCAATACTTCCTCATTAGTTATGTGATCTACCCATCTAATCTTTAGCATTCTTCTGTAGCACCACATTTCAAAAGCTCCTATTCTCTTCTTCTCTAAACTATTTATCATCCATGTTTCACTTCCATACATGGCTACACTCAATACAAATACTTTCAGAAATGATTTCCTGATATTTAAATCTATACTCGATGTTATCAAATTTCTCTTCTTCAGAAACGCTTTCCTTGCCATTGCCAGTCTACATTTTATATCCTCTCTACTTCTACCATCATCAGTTATTTTGCTACCCATATAGCAAAACTCCTTTACTACTTTAAGTGTCTCATTTCCTAATCTAATTCCCTCAGCATCACCTGACTTAATTCGACTACATTCCATTATCCTCGTTTTGCTTTTTTTGATGTTCATCTTATACCCTCCTTTGAAGACACTGTCCATTCTGTTCAACTGCTCTTCCAAGTACTTTGCTGTCTCTGACAGAATTACAATGTCATCGACGAACCTCAAAGTTTTTATTTCTTCTCCATGGATTTTAATAAATACTCCAAACTTTTCTTTTGTTTCCTTTATTGCTTGCTCAATATGCAGATTGAATAGCATCGGGGAGAGGCTACAACCCTGTCTCACTCCCTTCCCAACCACTGCTTCCCTTTCATGTCCCTCGACTCTTATAACTGCCATCTGCTTTCTGTACAAATTGTAAATAGCCTTTCGCTCCCTGTACCTTTAGAATTCGAAAGAGAGTATTCCAATCAACATTGTCAAAAGCTTTCTCTAAGTCTACAAATGTTAGAAATGTAGATTTGCCTTTCCTTAATCTTTCTTCTAAGATAAGTCATAGAGTTAGTATTGCCTCACGTGTTCCAACATTTCTACGAAATCCAAACTGATCTTCCCCGATGTCAGCTTCTATCAGTTTTTCCATTCGTCTGTAAAGAATTCGTGTTAGTATTTTGCAGCTGTGACTTATTAAACTGATAGTTCGGTAATTTTCACATCTGTCAACACCTGCTTTCTTTGGGATTGGAATTATTATATTCTTCTTGAAGTCTGAGGATATTTCGCCTGTCTCATACATCTTGCTCACCAGATGGTAGAGTTTTGTCAGGACTGGCTCTCCCAAGGCTGTCAGTAGTTCTAATGGAATGTTGTCCACTCCGGAGGCCTTGTTTCGACTCAGGTCTTTCAGTGCTCTGTCAAACTCTTCACGCATTATCATATCTCCCATTTCATCTTCATCTACACCCTCTTCCATTTCCATAATATTGTCCTCAAGTACATCGCCCTTGTATAGACCCTCTATATACTCCTTCCACCTTTCTGCTTTCCCTTCTTTACTTAGAACTGGTTTCCCATCTGAGCTCTTGATATTCATGCAAGTGGTTCTCTTACCTCCAAAGGTCTCTTTAATTTTCCTGTAGGCAGTATCTGTCTTACCCCCTAGTGAGATAAGCCTCTACATCCTTACATTTGTCCTCTCGCCATCCCTGCTTAGCCATTTTGCACTTCCTGTCGATCTCATTTTTGAGACGTTTGTATTCCTTTTTGCCTGCTTCATTTACTGCATTTTTATATTTTCTCCTTTCATCAATTAAATTCAATATTTCTTGTGTTACCCAAGGGTTTCTACTAGCCCTCGTCTTTTTACCTATTTGATCCTTTGCTGCCTTCACTATTTCATCCCTCAAAGCTACCCATTCTTCTTCTACTGTATTTCTTTCCCCCATTCCTGTCAATTCTTCCCTTATGCTCTCCCTGAAACACTGTACAACCTATGGTTCTTTCAGTTTATCCAGGTCCCATCTCCTTAAATTCCCACCTTTTTGCAGTTTCTTCAGTTTTAATCTACAGTTCATAACCAATAGATTGTGGTCAGAGTCCACATCTGCCCCTGGAAATGTCTTACAATTTAAAACCTGGTTCCTAAATATCTGTCTTACCATTATATAATCTATCTGATACCTTTTAGTACCACCAGGGTTCTTCCATGTATACAACCTTCTTTCATGATTCTTGAACCAAGTATTAGCTATGATTAAGTTATGCCCTGCGGCCTGCGCAAAATTCTTCCAGGCGGCTTCCACTTTCATTTCTTAGCTCCAGTCCATATTCACCTACTATGTACTATGTTTCCTTCTCTCCCTTTTCCTACTCTCGAATTCCAGTCACCCATGACTATTAAATTTTCGTCTCCCTTCACTATCTGAATAATTTCTTTTATCTCATCATACATTGTGTGTATTGCTGCTAAAATGTTGTCTGCATTTCTCTAACCAGTTACTGTTCTTCTTTGTTAGTGTATTTCATTCTTCATAGATACTGTTTCTGGAAAGTTTTTTAATAATATTTGGAAAGACAGTTTTTAGGCGCTTGAAATGATCAGGATATCTTTCAGCATCCAACTGCACTGCTGTTCTAATCATTTGGCAACATTTGTCATAAACAAAAACCATATCCACTTTCTTGACTTTTGCAGTCATTCTGAATAGCTTCACAAGCTAATTTTCAGTTACTACAAGAGCAGAGGACAGACTGATGCACTTCAAGTGCTCAGGCAAACACACAAACTGTACATGAGTTATGTGTCTGTTTACATGTGTTACAGTATGGTAGACATTAGTGGCATATCTTCACCTGGCAGAGGTACAGCGATTTTCAGTGCTATTATCTTGTTCCTGTATGATCAAGTTCAACATGCACTATGTTTGTGAAGTCCTCTTTGATAGCTTTTTCTAATGTGGATATAATTCCACACTAAAAGCCAAAGTCAGTGTTTTAGTTCACTAGCAATAAATATTAAAAACTACTTGTGTACAGGGCCATAATAAGGAGGTGGTGAGATAGGAACCCCCAACCCCCTCCTGCTGAGGGTCTAAAAACTGACTGGAAAAATATGACGAAAGAAAGGTGGTTTAAAAATTGACTGAGAGAGGTATGTGAGTTCTCTTGTGCATTGTGCTCCCATCTTCCTCTTATGAGAGGAATCCTTTTCTTCAGCCTGTGACTGTAAATGAACACTATTGTCACAGTATCATTTCTACCAAGTTGCATCATAAACATGCAATTACTACCAAAAAATGTCTAATCGCTAACATGGTTTATGTGGCAACAGTGAGTTTAGATCACACATTTGCAATCCACACAGTTCTCTCATGTTCATCAGTGAAGCTCTTACTGCAGTATTGTAGGACCCATTTTAAGTATTTATTTGCTGTCCATATAACAATCAGTTTTCAGACATTCTCATAGATTTAGTTCACATATGCAAAGCTTTAATTCACACACACACACACACACACACACACACACACACACACACACACACACACACACACACACAGATATATATATATATGATAGGAATATAATAGAGGGAAACATTCCACATGGGAAAAATATATCTAAAAACAAAGATGATGTGACTTACCAAACGAAAATGCTGGCAGGTTGATAGACACACAAACATACACACAAAATTCAAGCTATCGCAACCAACGGTTGCTTCATCAGGAAAGAGGGAAGGAGAGGGAAAGATGAAAGGATGTGGGTTTTAAGGGAGAGGCTAAGGAGTCATTCCAATCCCGGGGGCGGAAAGACTTACCTTAGGAGGAAAAAAGGACAGGTATACACTCGCACACACACACATATCCATCCGCACATACACAGACACAATGAGAAGTTCAGGCAATGGTAGCTCCGTCAGGCCAGTGGAGTGCAGACCCAGTCAGCAGAAGTGAAAGTTCATCTTCAGCAGTTCTGCTGCATCACAGAAAGATAGTGTGTTGGCCATTAATGACACAGCTCGGCCAGTGGCCCCAGACACTGGCAGACATAGTCCTTACTGGACAATGGTGGACAGCAGCCTCTGTGGACCAGTCTCTGAGGTGCTCTCATTGAGTATGTGTTCCAGGAGACTCACCATCCAGCCCAACTGGAAGTACTCATTGTGTAGAGTCCGACCCATGGCCCCTAGAGGCTGACAGCATCATTGTCAGCTGCAGGAATGGGGCGAGCAGCAGTAGCGGCTCTTTCTCACATCGGCAGATAGTATACAGCTTCCTGGCCTGGCTGGTCAAGTCTCCAGTAGGCCAGCAGACTGGTGGCAGTCTCTGCACCCAATCAGTGATGACTCAGAAGTTGTCACTGCAGCTTGCAGTGTCAGAGTCTCACCAGTGAGATTGGCAACTCCATAGATGATTGTAGACCATAAGGAATGCAGAGGGTCAACTGACATAGCTTCCCCTGTATCACGGGACTGCTGCAACTGAGAGTTGCATAGTATTTATACTGGTACTTTCTGTCCACTCTGCTGCAGTGCAGGTAGCAATGACATCGTGTATACTAGATTTCTTGCATGGTCGGCTCTCCTATTAGCTTCATCTTTCCAAATGCCATTTTCTGTAGAATCAGTGGCTGTATAGTTACTGTTGTCTTATAATTGTGGTTTCTTGTGTCACTCTGCTCTGTTACCAGTATTATGATATCTGTCTGTTGCCACAATGTTGTTGTGCTTCACTTGCAAATTGGGGCACTCAGCAGGTCCCACTTGTCACAGTCACATCCATGTTCATCTCAGTCTGCTCAGTATTTCCCCCCAGCTTGCAGTTTGACAGTTGTTGACTCACATGGCTTGACTTCTGGTGCCACCAGAAAAGAGTTTTAACAAATTTTTAGTGTTAGCCTGATATTCCAGGGTGCAGCAGAGCTTTAACATCAGTCAGATAATCTCTGTATTTTTTCTGGTGAGTTTGTATTTTGTTAAAAATATTGTAATTTAGTATCTCTAAAGAGTATATTACAGTCTTTCAAGTTCTCTCTCAGTTCAGTGATTGCTGGATGTCATTTGTATGTGCATATCTGAGTGAATCATAGTGAGGTGTATAGTGCTGTTGCAGGTCAAAAGGGCCAAAAATTAGTGGGTTTGTTTCATCATTGATGGACTGCACTGGAGGTGTGCTAGCAGTAAACCTGCAGCACAAACCATTATAATCATACTTAAGATGGAGAATCCAGTGACATAAAATACGTGGAAGAATATATGATGTGTTTTTGACACCCATATTCAGTTTAATCTGACTAAAGTTTCCTATTAAGAAATGTCTTAATATGAAAGCTCAGTATCATATCTTGAAAACTCTTTAAATGAATTCTTGTTCAGGGTGTGAAGGCCCAAGGGATGTCTGCTGGCCACAGTCTCATCCTCTACCTTCTGGCATTATGTGGATGCAGTATGGAGGGGCATGTGGTCAGCATACCTCTCTCCCAGCCAGTTTATAGACTTTCCATACTGTGGAGCCCTACTACTCAGTCAAGCAGCTCCTCAGTTGGCATCATGAGGCTGGGTGCACACTATACCAGTTCTCCCACAAAGGAAAATTCTTTGACACTAGCAGCAATTGAACCTCGGTCCTCCACATGGCTGCCATCTATGCTTACCTCTCAGTTATGGAGAGGAACTTATGAAAAATGTAGCAGAGACGTTTATACAGTGGAGATAGTTTATGAAATAGCTGCTTTCAAGTTAAAGGTTTAAGAGCTGATGAAGAGCAGAGACACAATTTCCCATTCTGATATTTTGAAGAATATTTTTTTTTTAAGTGTAGGCTAAGAAATGTATATTCAAAAAGTTGTAATAATGTTATAGATATTTATGACAATATTAGTGACTGCAGTATTTGGTGAACACAGTTTTAGCAAACTAAGGATTATAAAAATCTTTGTAAGGCTAAGCATGAATGACAACAGACTATCAAATTCAGCTGTCTTTATGGACTATGACACAGCTGCTAAACTTGACTTCCATGACATAATCAATTAGTTTGCTTTGCTCAAAAAAAGGAAATAAGACATAAAATTGTAATAAAAACAGAATTCCTCGAAGGAGATATTTTCTCAACTCTCAGTTATATATACCTTGATTACAATTATCATCATTTGGTTTTATTCACCGATGACACATCAGTACTGATAGTAAAGAAAAATGCAGAAGATGTTTCTGAAAATGTCATAAAAACTCTAGAAAATCCTAAATGTGTGGTTCCATCTAAATGGTCTAAAACTAAATATTTCAAAAACACAGTTTGTGGAGTTTAAGACAAGACAATCTAAAATAAATGGTATTCAAATTATGCACAGAAGTCTGGAACTAAGCAAAACAGAGTGTGTTAAATTCTTAGGAATGGAGTTGGGCAGAAATCTGTCTTGGTCATCATATATAGGCTATTTAAAAAATAAACTGAACAGCCTGGCATTTGCTATGTCAATCTTAGCCAATGCAACTGCCACAGACATGAAAAAGGTAGTGCTCCATAGCTACTTTGAGGAAATAGTGAGATACACCACTGTCTTCCGGCAAAATGCTAGTAATTTGGTAAGAATATTAACTTTACAGAAAATAAATATAAGGAACATGTGTAGCACAAAGCCAAGAGAATCTTGTCACCCACTATTAAGAGACCTAAACATACTAAGGGTTCCCTTACTGTATTTATAGGAAATAATTGTTTTCACAAATAATAGTCCAAAACTGTTTGCTTTAAAATAACTTCTGGCATGGATATGAAACTAGAAACAGAGAAAGTTTCATGCTTCCTACACATAGACTCAAACTTTTCATGCAGACCCTATGATATATGGGAATGAAAATATACAAGTTTAAAAAGACAAATCTGCAAAAGATTGAAACTGATTCAGTAAAAAGAAAATTATATAGCACTCTCGTACAAAAATGCTATTACTCTATTGGTAAATTTTTAAATGATGATCTGACCATTTGAGCAGGATAAAAATTAATAGTATATATATTCAGATAGCAATGGACTTGCCGCAGTGGATACACTGGTTCCTGTGAGATCACCAAAGTTAAGTGCTGTCGGGCGTGGTTGGCACTTGGATGGGTGGCCGTCCAGGCCGCCATGCGCTGTTGCCATTTTTCGGGGTGCACTCAGCCTCGTGATGCCAATTGACTAGCTATTCGACCGAATAGTAGTGGCTACAGTCCAGAATACCATCATACTGACCGGGAGAGCGGTTTGCTGACCATACGCCCCTCCTATCCGCATCCTCCACTGAGGATGACAAGGCGGTCGGATGGTCCCGATGGGCCACTTGTGGCCTGTAGATGGAGTGGTTTTATATTCAGATATTTCATAGTTCTAGTAAATGTTGTACTCCATGTACAATCTAATATAGTCATAAGCTTGACGAGTCTCCTGTACACTAAATCAATGATATAACATACATGTTATGAGACAATAAAATTCTGGTTCTGATCTAATTCTTGTGTTTGTAATCAATTATTTATGCACTATTAATATTTTTGGTAATTTATTTAGTATGATGATACATTTTATTTGTTGTTTGCAACATTTTTCATCAGTGTTCTTAATTTTAGTGAAGTTTTAAATATACTTCATTTCTAAGAAACCTACATACAAAATTATAAATTTTTCTAAATCTGTTTAGGGAAATACTCCCTGCAGAAAGGTAGTTTTGTGGAAGGGGGGACAGCTCTGACAGTTCTTCTTTGGGGTGCATGATCACTTTGGCATAGCTTGTGTGTGTCCGAAAATTCTTAACACTGTCCCCTAGAATTTGGCATAAACTACACTTTAGTACATACTGATCACTGCCTGTAGAAACTACAGGTGTGTTGTGATGTGCCTAACAGCCAGTTCTCAAAGAATTTCCAAGTGCAGCTTTCCTGGATGTTACTTCATGATGCGTTATTTCCAAGCAGTGATGGCTTGAAGTCAGTTGTTTGATCTTTAAGTGCTTCTAAGAGACATTAAATGGACGTTCATGCTTCCACAAAGTTGGCCATGTCTTGAAAAATGTATTACAGGTGTAATCACTTCCCATTCATTCATGGTTGCAGTGCACTTCCATAATTGTCTTGATTGAAAAAGCTTTGTTGTAAAATTGGGCACACTATGATTGATGAAGAAATACTGAGGCTTCTTGAAGTATCTGGTTCTGAAATTGATGATGCTTTTGAAATCAATGCCAGTATTTTTGAAATGTAGGGTAATTTGCCTGAATCCTTCATCTTAAAAGCAGCAGCAACACAAAGAAATTGAAACAGTTTACATGTGGGAGGCTACAGCAACAACTGTAGCCCAACTGGAATGCATTAATATACAGGGTGATCCAAAAGTTATTTAACATTTGAAGATGCACTAATTCACAGAATAATGTAGGTAGAGAGATAAATATTGACAGACACATCTGAAATGGCATGGGGTTATGATGGAACAAAAAGGTGCAAAAACTGGCCAGAAGCTGGCACTGGATAGCAACACATCAGTGACACCACATGAGAATCATGTATAAAATGTGCTGTAGTGTGTGTGTGTGTGTGTGTGTGTGTGTGTGTGTGTGTGTGTGTGTGTGTGTGTGAGAGAGAGAGAGAGAGAGAGAGAGAGAGAGAGAGAGAGAGAGAGAGACAGAGAGAGAGAGAGAGAGATAATCAGCCTGGATAAGAAACACCTGCTGGAAGGCATGACCTTTTATTCAGGATGGTGCTCCACCTCATATTGCTTACTACACATGCACATTGTTTGGTGAGGATCACATGCTGAACCACCATAGCCATGATGCTTGGCTTACCTGGCCTCCCATGTCTCCAGACTTCAATCCGTGTGATTATTGGTTGTGGGGTTACCTGTAGCTACAAGTCTACCTTGATCATCTGACCGCATTAGGGATGCTAAAAGACAACATACAACAGTAATTTCCTCACCATACCTACTCATATGCTGTACAATGTTGTTCACAGCCTTGTTTCTTGACTACAGGTATTGTTGATGAATGATGGCCAACATGCTAAGCATTTGCTATAAAGAACATTGTCTTTGCTAAAAATCAATTTATATGCTAATTACTGCTTTTGTGTCATATGAAGCAGCATATGTCAGTCACTTTCAGTAAAACCCCCTGTCATTTCAAGCATATGTGTCAATTCTCACGTCTCTACCTACATTTCTGCATGAAGTATTGAATTGTCAAATGCTAGACTTTTGACTCACACTGCATTTTCTCACTCTGAATATATTTTGGGCATCCTGTCTTAGTTGTGTCTCCTGCATATCAAAGTTTATTCCAATTCCATCCATAGGTGAACCATATATGGATTGTGTACAAAACATAGATCCATACATGAGCAGTACTTAATTTAATTTTTGTATTTTCTGCAGGAGAAAGATGTAGGGACTACTGAAGACACCTTTACTGAGCTGGCTTCATCAGAAAATGGCCATTTTTTGATAATTCAGATTACTTACATGTCACTGAACACATACAGTGTAATAGGCTGTGTTAGTGATAGCGTGTTACAACTGCAATGCAAAGATAAAAAATTAGTGTTAACATAAAATGTACATGTTAAATATCTTATATTAAACAGATATACAACTTTAAAATTAAAATCTTAAAAATCAATTTCAACATTATATAATCATCTGCCAGTTCAGATTTTTCTTGAATTGTATGAGCTTCCTCTATGTTGCAGACAAATTTTTAACCATTTTCATTGTTCTCCTGTGAATATACTCAGAATTTCCTGTTACAGCAAAATAAGAATAGGTAAATTTTTAATTAATAGGATTTCTGTAGCTGTTGTAATAACGAGCTGATGTGTTCAATCCCTAGAGCATGCAAAATGTTGCATTCAGTTTATTTCCTTCATCGCCACTTTTTTTAAATCAGAATTGCACTTAACTCTGAAGTAATTACACAATCACATGAACAAGAAACAGAAAATGTAACTTCGTTTACAAGTGCATATTTCTCTATGTAACGTATTTATATATTCACTACATTTACTGTAATGATCTTACATAATAAACTTTGAAGTTCTCTGAAGCTGAATTTGTATCCTAACTGAAGACATGTTCAGCTAGTTTGATCTCTGAATTATGAGAGTACTTTATATTTGATGTTCCTATCAAACATAGAACAGTTATTATTTGACCTTATGTTCTTCCTTGTACTAGAGGATATTTTTGAAATAGACATTTGAGGAGGAAGCTGTACCAACACCTTACATACCATTTTTCTATTACTGCTAATTTGTGTAGGGAAAAAAAGAAGAAAGTAAACCAGTTACTCTAGTAAACTGAATATATTGAATATCACATGGGATTGGAATAGCTGAACAGTGTCCTCCATCAGGGCTATGACTATTCTGTTTTCATTATTCCCAAAGATACAACCACTTGCCTTATTGTTCATATCCATTTAAAATACTGACATGCAAGGCCTGTCCCATGCATCTATGGAGCACATCCTATTCCAGATCTGTCAACAGTGCAGCCAGAGGCAGGGTCACCTCTGACAGCAATCACATCATATGCAATACCTCTTCAACAGGTGCATGGCTTTTAACGTGTGCACAAGTATTCATGAACAGTTCACCCATATGAATGACAATCACCAAACTACCAGGTGGTTATAATTAAAGTGTTACCCATGGAAGTTCAGTGGGAGCTGTAATTATCATATAGCAGTAGAATTAAATGTGCTAATGGATTAATATGGAACTGATTTACACTGGAAAATTATTAGTTCCAATTTTGACCATCAAGTGCAGATCTTACACTGTACTTTGGTTGTATGATGGTATGACATCCACACTGTCAATTGACAAGCCGTAACGTGAGTGAGCAATGTGGCTATTGATATGAGAGACTGTGCATTGTTAGTGAAACTGTTTTATGTAAATGGCAGCAATTACAGTGCTGCCTTTAGACAGTATTGCTGACCCAGAGCTCTGAGGAGATGCTTGATATCATTAAATGGTTTAAAGAAGATGATAATGAAATTTGAAAACATGAGTGAGCTTTGCAAGGCACCAGGACTAGGAAGGCATCCTATCCTGGTGGTAGTTATTGATGAGGTTGCTGTTGCTGTAACTGACCATGCATTCGGGAGGACGACGATTCAATCCCGCCTCCGGCCATCCTGATTTAGGTTTTCCGTGATTTCTCTAAATCACTTCAGGCAAATGCCGGGATGGTTCCTTTGAAAGGGCACGGCCGATTTCCTTCCCCACCCTTCCCTCACCCGAGCTTGTGCTCCGTCTCTAATGACCTCGTTGTCGACGGGACGTTAAACACTAATCTCCTCTTCCTAACTGACCATGCAGCATGTGCTCCAAGTAGTGCTAGTGCTCATGCAGTGTTATGAGAGCTGTCCATCCCATGTTCAACTGAACAGAAAGTTTTATGGTCAATTTTACACCGGTACCTCTACAAGACTCATATGGTGAGCAACTGAAACCTTGTGATCTGCAGTAACATTCTGAATTTGTTCTTCAGTTTCTGACATACATCAAAATTGATGACAAGTGGCCAAGCAATATTCTATGGAGTGGTGAGGCACATTTTACTCTACAGGGTGCAGTAAATAAACAGACAAGCGAGCTTTGAGATTCTGTTAAATCGATGTTGTGCACAAAGAGCCATTTCACTCACTGTATGTGTCTTTGTGGTGTGGATTCATAAACACCTTTATACTCTGTCCATTCTTCTTTGAACAGAATATATTCAGAAGACCTGTCAGGTGTAGCATGATGTCTGAAAGTTATTGAGATCTCCTTGTACAGCATGCTGTTTGGTAGAGCTCAACAGCATGGAAATCACTGTTTCTATGCAAGATGAGGCATCACCTCATTTCCCTCCACCATTGAAAGAACTGATTAATGCAACATTCCTTGAACATGCTATCTCCAGAGGTTTTCCAAATGCATGGCCTGCAAGATCATCTGATCTGAATCTATGTGACTTTTGGCTCTGGGGATATCTAAAAGGAGGCATTGTCAATGTCAGTGGCTGCGTTACAGTTGCTAGAACCTTGATTTATACCTAAGCTTCTCTGAATTGTGCAAATGGTAATTGCCCTTCAAATATATTTTCTGTTTCCACAGCCTTCCTGGTCTCATAAACAATAAGACCTAATCATACACTGGCGTTCACCTCTGGTCCTGTCTCATTTTTTGTGACTCCCTCTCTACCCCATCAGACACTGACTTCTCACTTCCGATCTCTGGATCCTTCACTTTAGGTTATTTTATGATTTAACAGTTTTTTTTCTTTTTTATTTATTTATTGAAAGCCAGAAATCTTGTGTTTCCACAAAGATAGATGGCTGATGGCAATAAAATTCTAAATACTGGATAAAAATGATTTTGTACAGATAAAGTATTTGCAACAACAAAAAAATGCTTATGACATGAAAAAATACCATTTACCTTAAGCAGCAAGTAAGTGAAAACAGAAGATAGACAACAAAATCCTGCATACTCACTGTGCCAAATCAACAGCTGCTATGCAATATAGAAATGAGAAAACTTACATCAGCTGTGCCAATATACAAAAATATAAAAAAAACAATTTAAAAAATATAAATGATACATGCTAATACAGTCATAGAATATGACACAAATAAATACATTTACGTTATTTCTTTATTTGGCCAGCGCATCTAACAGTGTAACAGCTGTTCGAGATATAGGGCAACTTGAACATTACACTTCGAGCAAATTTAAAATATAAAAACAAATTATATGCACTGTTGAACACTCTATACATAATACATATAAGGAACAGTTTTTTTAAACTTAAAATCATTTGAGGGAGGGATGGATGCCATAGTCAATGTAAGTTTGCCTTCAAGTGTTCATTACCAGGAAAAAGATGTACTGCATTAGCAATTCCTTTATTTTTGTCCTCAGAGTATTGTTTTTATATCTAATCAATCTACACCATTCTCTTAATGGCCTTTCTGAACCTCCTTTATAATCCTGTGTCCTTATACTTGTGTGTAACACAAATCTACACTGTAG
Source organism: Schistocerca piceifrons (assembly GCF_021461385.2). NCBI lineage: Eukaryota > Metazoa > Arthropoda > Insecta > Orthoptera > Acrididae > Schistocerca > Schistocerca piceifrons. The sequence continues at coordinate 9,149,646 of NC_060149.1, forward strand.
TGAACTATCTCTGATGCCACACATCTGTCCTGTTCTCCTCCAATCCAAACCCCCCTCCCCTTTTTCCATTTCAGTCTCCTTCTCTTCATCTCTTCTTCATTCTTCCACAAAAGACAACCAGTCATCCCATTCAAGCTGCAGAACCTGGACAGTGTTGCTGTGGGTATATGTGTGCTCAAAGAAGAGTACAAGTTTTTAATCTGAACTACTCTGTTGAACCTTTGATCACACACTTATTCACTGCTTAAGTCCTCCACTGTATTTTGAGTGCATGTCATTAATCATTCCATTGTTTGTATTGCATGTAGGATTTTGCAGTGTAATGTTTCAAGTAGTAACACTGCAGGTGACAATAATTACAAAAACATTAAAATGATGCTTTGTTAGTGATCTTACAAATTTTAATTTAAGTATTTATTTTGTTTTGACAGCTTCAGAATGTACCACAAGAAGTGGTGGAACTTGACCTTGCAATCTGCCTGCTGGATGATAACTTTTTAGTGACCCTCCCAACTGCTCTAAAAGAGATGGATGGTTTAAGGTATGTTATTGATATTTAGATTGCTGCAACTTCGATTTAATGAGACTAGTAATTATAATTTTTTCCAAAAAAAGTGATAACCACTGTTCAAAATAGTGTGACTCTGTGATGCACTTATTTTACTATTTCTTTCCACACCTTCTCTCTGCTACTCTATGCTTATAACAGAAAGAGTACAAGCTAATGCTCTGCTGCATAAAACATTTTCATTAACCTTTCCCTATGTAAGACATTCTGCACAAGAAAGTTTTGGGGATGTGTTATGTAGCTCACAGTTTTAGTCATTTATTTGTGGTGTCTTCAATTTGTGGTGCCTTACTTCTGGTATATCATTGCTACGCAGGGAAAACACATAAGCATATGTTTCTGATGAGATCCAGCAAATTTGTGCCCAATGGTCCATGTAGTGCTGCCTTTAAAGTGACAGTGCATGTTATTTTAGTCTTCCAAATCATTCATGTGTCATCTGAAAAAATAAAGTAGGTTATCTTCAGGATGTATGATGCCTGCTAGAGTCCCAAGAATTGGAAAATTCTTTCATAACTAGTGTATATTAGAAGAAATCACTTCCTCAGAGTTCATGAATGATGTTACCACGTCATATTATCAGATATTGGGTTTTTTGATACTAAGCAGGCTTCATAATATGATAGTGACAGCTAATATTAAATATATTGCTCCAACCATTGTGATATTTTTCCTTGTATATTTTAGAAGTTGGTATCTGATATGCCCATGGGGATTCACATAATCATGATCAGTTAAAATCATAGTTTCCTAAGAACCTCGTATTCCACAGTCATTAAACTTACAGCCATTGAGTGACAACTGCTGACTACCAGTGGATTATATCAGTCATTCTTTATTATTTTATTGATTATATATACCAAAGGTAATACATTCTCAAAGTAACCAATGTATTCAAAAGTGTATCACCACAGGTAAATTCAATTATTATTACAGACAAGATTTATATTTTTAATTTGAATTTCACTTTATACGACTTTGGATCATAATAATGCTTAATGTTCTGCTAGGTGCCTGACAAATATTTTTGTGTCTGTGCTATCATATAGTATTTGATTTAATTTAAACTCTTACCTGCATCTGACTGCTATGAATTACTGATATCACTTGATCAAATTTTGCGTAAAAGCTTTGCCACATTCAAAAAAAGGGTTTGATACTGAAACTGCACAAATGGTAAAAATAACTTTCTTATATTTAGTGATGGTAAGGACATTTTTTCATGAGCTAGTTTCTTCTTCTGTTGTTAGATTATTGCTGTTCAGTTATTAATTATTATTATTATTGTTATCTCTCTAACTACATGTAAAATGAACACACAATGATACTGGACCAATTAAAGCATAGTACACTGATTGGCATGGTGCTGAGTCATAGAAAAAATCTTAAAATCCCACTAATGGTCTAAGGTTTTCCAATCTACACTTCCTATTCAACAGGAACAAAACAAAAATTGGGGCAAATCGTACATGGCTCCACCACGTTTTTGATTACCAATCACTGTCCAACTCTCTCACTATTACTTTCCAAAATATTTTAGAAATTAGACTTAAACACCCATATCAACTTCAGAGATTCAGAATATGTTCTATCACATACATTACCATATTGTAACATACTAGTAGAGCTCCTCATTTACCACTATGACTGATATGCTGACCCAGGCAAAATTCTAATGAACAGTCTCACGTAAGTCCTAAAACAGCCAAAGTTACAATGCTTTGGTTCTGTATTACAGCTGTTACAATGATGACCTTGAATTTTAGCAGCTAGCTCAAATTCATTTTTTGCAGCTAGCACATAATTGTGTCAACATCGGGCAACGTTCCTGGTACAGATTTTTGCTGCTTTCGCAAGATGACTCTTCCGTCCCCTCTGTTCTCTTTCACAATAAACATACAACATAACACGTAACAGCTATGCCCATTCATTTAAAAAAAAATCTAATTTTCATAAATTTTCACATAAAAATATCTTTAATGAGCATCTTGACATTTTAATGCATGGAAACGAACATTTCATTTATTTATTATTTATTTTGTTTACACTTCCTGATCAAAAAAGTGAAACATCCAGAAAGGAAGAAGGAAATAAAATGAAACTCTACAGGTTGAGAGGGTATGTGATGTTATTTAAGTGACTGCAATATCAAATCAAATTTACAAAGAACTTGGCTGTATGAGCCCCCTTAACAGAATGATGTTGCACCCCTACTGACCTCTAGGCATGCACTGATTTGATTGGGAATATTGTCATAATACCTTTGTATCCTCTCCTAAGATAACCTGGACTACAACTGTTGTAACTAGTCCTTGATATTCTGGATACTGGCACTGGGGCAGAGTTGACATTCGAGCTGGTCCTACACGTGTTGTTTCGGAGACAGATTTGGGGGCCTTGCTGACCATGGGAGTATCTCAATATCACACAGACAACTCATACAGAAATGTTCCACATGTGGATGAGCATTGTCCTGTTGAAAATAGTGGCATCTCTCAATCACCAAATTGAAGACCATGGAAAAGGGGGAGGGGGGAACAGTTGTGACAGTACTGTCAACCTGTGTGCATGTGTTTGGAACCGTCATCTGCAATGGTAAAAATTGTCATGGTAAATACAAACTTTGCTCAGCAGTCACCTCTCATAATGAGCAGAACAAATTGTAGAAAACTGAGTCTCTTAATGACCAAAATCTTGGACAGTGAGTCTGCATTGTGGTTTTTACTGTTTTTAATAACCATATCAAAAACTGCCTTCTGATCTAGATCAGGTTTGCCACGAATGGACAATGTGTCGCACACTCTGCTTTGTATGATAGCAGCTCTGACAAATCCATATTCAGATGTACTAGTCAAGATGCACCTTGTGCCTCCATTGTTGCTTCTGGTACTAATACTGCAGCCTCCACAATGATGTTGCAACTCATTAACTACAATTCTGATTTGTTGTCATTAACTAATACACATGTTTTTTGGGCATTAGCAGTAACATTGACAAAAATGATTTTAGAAGAAAATCTAGTGCAAGCCATCAGCACTTTTTTCCGTGATAATACCACACTGTTAGACGTCACAGGCCAGGGTTAAAAGGTTTATCTGGTGTAAAGGAAGCCATGCAGAGATACAGAGACAAGCACTATGAGGGAACAGGTAAACAACTAGAATTCTCTCAGATACAGATTTATTAGCACTTTGCTTCTACACAGAACCAAGTCCGGAGGCTAAATGCCATTAGCGGCCAACATCTTCCCAAAGCCCTCTCCTCAAAGATAGCACACTTTCACACTGAACAAATATCAATATTTATGGCGCTGTATATGCCACATAGCTGCCACCCCCCCCCCCCCCCTCCCCCCGCACAGTATGGAGTACATTCCTAAGAATGGGGGGGTGAGAAGTTAGGAAGGTAATGTACAGTTCTTCCACGTCAGGCGGCGGAAGTGGTCGACGGCGAAGTCAGCAAGCAATATGCCGGTGGTTGAAGATGACGTCCCATCCTGGAGTGGAGGTATAGCACTTCGTCAGCAGGCGGGCGAAGAATCACCTTGCCAAAAGGCCTAACAAAGGCACGTAAATTGCCACACACAGCACTTGTGCTCAATTTAAAGTGGCGCTCACCGACGAGAAGACGGATGCACCGCCACAGCTGGGAAGGAGACCTGTTGCCGAGACGCTCTTCGTAGATGAGCTGTCGCACATTTTCTCTCCTGGTTTTCGAGACGAGCTCCAGTATCATCTATTTCGCCACAGCATACTTCCCTGCTGGGGGGGGGGGGGGGGGGGGGGTTGCTTTGACCAGATTGTAAATTAAATCGACGAGGTCGTGAAGATGGTTCATGAGGCAGGCAAAGCGTGTGTCGTCGTCCAAAGCACAGACATTGAATGTTTGCTCAACCAGGTTAAACCAGAACTCCGGGTGAGCGGGTTTAAAGTCGGTAGTTTCGGCAGATTCGGCACTGCAGTCACTGCAGAGGTGCACCTATTTCTTCAAACAGAAGTAGAGCATGCAGAAGATAGCGAGTCCGAATTATTGGCGTCCCGTAACGCGGGTATCACGAAATTCACTTGACGCTGGGGGGGCGGCTGAGAAGCGACGGACGCTCGAACAGTGTGAGGATCGTAGTCAAAATGTGCATTCTCCATGACGTGGTAGCTCGGAGAGAAGCCACAAGTGCTTAAGTATGCCGGTGAATGTCCGTTATGCACACTGTATTCACTCAACCATGAGTGGTGGGGCTGGTTGTAGATGTCGGGGTAATTACTGTCCAGCACAGAATTGTTGACTTGATTAGAAGCAACACAAGGATCCCACACATGTCCACTAGGATGCACACTCGGTGTGATATTTGCTGTTTGGCGAGCATTGAGCACCTGTTGACTAGCCGGTGCGGAAGGATACACACATGGCGGGAACTGATTCGAGTTTGAATTTACTACTGGATTTTCCAAAGTAGCAAAACCTCACTCGACGCCATGAACTGTATTGAATTGTGCATTCAACACAGGAGTAGGAATGTTCCGAACAACACTCTGTGGAGAACACGTGGAAAGGTCTAGGCTAACTAAGCCAGAGTCCACGACCGTTGGCGGTTGGAAGAAACTGGCGGCACTCGATGAATTCCACTGCATGTTTGGGCTGAAGGATTCCGAAGAGTCTTGCGGCATGTCCACTACGATGGCAGGAGTGCTGGAGAGGTGTTGCTGAAATCCGGGCGGCGGTGAGTGCTGAAAGGCCATTGTCTGAAGCTGAACAAAGGCCCTCGCGATTGTGAAGAAACCGAACGCGGTAGGCGCATAAATAACCTTCGGGCGGTAACTCGGACGCATATTACACAGAAAAATGGGGTCACCAGTGAGGGTATAGGATATAGTTGTAGGTAAACAACTAGAATTCTCTCAGACACAGATTTATTAGCACTACGCTTCTACACAGAACCAAGTCCGGAGGCTAACTGCCGTTAGCGGCCAACATCTTCCCAAAGCCCTCTCCTCAAAGATAGCACACTTATACACTAAACAAATATCGATATTTATGGTGCTCTACACCACAACTGCTTGAGAGACTGAAAATCCCATTGACAATCTGCAGCCCAGACAAACTTAACACCTTTCTGGTGAAGCCGGTTAAGAGGTTGGCAGATGTGCACACCTCATGGAGTGACCTGAGAATAATACAAAATCTTACCCAAAAAAGATGGGAACTCCTTCAGGTGCTTGTTTGCTGGCAGGTTCATGATGACTTTGATGTGGTCATCCATAGGAATGACACCATCTTTACTAAGCAAATGACTCAAAAAGAGCACGTTTAGGAAGAAAATCAGCACTTTTCCAGTTTGCAACAAATTCCATTCTCCAGGAGGCATTGGAAAATTGATTGCAGGTTTTGTGGGTGTTCTTCCCAAGTAGGGCATGTTACCCAGGTATCATCAGTCAAGGTAACTAACGCAACAGGGAATGTCCTAAATCAGTTGTTCCAAATAGTGTTGATTAACTCCAGGTGCAGATGAGATTCCAAAAGGCAAGCAAATAAACTGGAAAAGCCAGTTGGGTATGTACAGGACCAGGAAAGTCCAAGAAAATGTGTCCAATGGCAACTGCAGGTAGGCATCTTACAAGCTGATGCAGGGAAAATGTTGGTGACAACTTTGCCAATAATTCTTCCTGTCACAGAATGAGATACAAATCAGTGACACATTGTGCTTTGATCATCAGTTTAAAATCACAGCAAAGATGCAAAGTGCTCTTGCGAATATGAATCACCACCTAAGGGGTGGCCCACTGACCCAACAAAATAGGAGAAATGACACCTTGATCCTGCCAACCCTGCCTTTATCTTGTCATACATGGAAAAGGAAGTGAGAAGGAATGACAGGATTTATGTACCACTGACAGCTTAAGAGAAATTTGTACCTCAAAACTTTCTGCCGGCCCAAGGTATTTTCAAACAGCTGGCTGTATGATTACAGTAAGGAGTTCAGATCTTGAAAAGGCACAGATTGAGACACTATATTTACTTTTTCAGTGATCTGGAACCCAAAAATAGAAAAAGTGTCTAATCCAAAGACAACTAACAATGTGAGTTACCATTCCAGATTCTCAGAAATGGAGAAGAGTCCTCACAAAGGAATGCACTGTTTACTATAAGGCACAACCTGATAAAGAGGCTATTGCAACTCCAGGTACACCAAGAGCTTCTATGTATCTAAGTTAATGAGGTTAACCATCATTCCTGTGTTTCCCTGAAATTTGACCAGTTACCTGTCCACCACCAATGTCAGCAAAATATGTAGGGGTGACCTGTGCAGGGTGCCGGAGGCAGCCCCAGAGTGCAGTGAAAACACTGGGACATCCAGTGCCTCTCATGGCCCACTTACAGTCAGAAACAGATACCAAATGGCCTATCTGATGGATGACCATATACATTCAAGCAGTCTTGGTGAACATGCAACAAATGACAATTGGGGCAGGCTTGCTGGCTCACGCAACAAGCAGAAGGAGAATGGCACTGATGAAAACAAGAAATGCCGCATGTGGAATTATGATGGTGTGAGCAGCCTAGACCTGCTGAGCCCACAAGGACAAGGATCGGCAGTGCAGCAATGCCAATGCACTTGAATCACCAATGGCAGCAACACGTGCTGACTTGGTCAGAGGTGGGGCCACCTGGGAGGTCACACAGGTCACTGGGGACTGTTTACCATGCTACCTAATTGCTCCACCTGCTAATTATCAGAAAAGATGTCCCTCACTGCCTCTGTATGCTCATGCGATTCTGCAATTTGGGCAACATTGGCTAAAGGAGGGTTGGACATAGTCAATGACCTAGTCTGAACTTTTAGATCAGGAGCTAACCAGATGATCATGTCTTGAATTAGTGAGTCTGCATCAGAGAAAGCTCATTTGGGCATTGAGAATGACACTTATGTGAGATGTCCTGCAGATCGGCTATCTAGACCACATATGACTGTCCAGGGTGCTTGTTGCGCTGGTTAAACTGCAACAGTGCCACCACCACACAGGTTTGATGTCTCAAATACTGTGTAAGTAACTGACAGAACTCATCAAATGGAAGTTTCTTGAGCTCAACAAAGAGCTCTAAATTTTGGACAACTTGATACAAACCCGTGCTGCTGGACAACAACAAGGCAGCCCTATCAAAGGGATCAACGATACATGTTACCTGATAATGTGGTATGAACTGGTGCAGGTAACTCTTCCAGCTTTCTGTCGACCCATCAAACTGACAAACAGCAGGTGGTAGGAGCAGTGTAGAAAACTTCAAGGGAACTGTAAGAGTACTAAGCAAGTCTGCATTCTGGTTTATCAGCACCTACTCCTGCTCCTGTTGCTGCTGCTGCAGCTGTCGCTCCTTCTGTAGGCACAACTGTTCCTGTCAGCGTTTCAGAAGTTACAGGACCGTGGTAGCCCAAGTTAACAGAAAGAAAAGGGGCAAAGGATAAAAATAGGGGTATCACATGTGTAAGAACATACTTCATTGCCACTTTAGTATCTGCATAGGCATGAAATGCTGTTACTTGACAGGGTCAGCGTGGATACTTCACTGGCTAGCAGTGGCTCAATAATAGCCAGCGATCAGAACCTCCTGAGAAGCAAAGAAATTTGCCATGCACTTTAATATACATGAAACAGATAGTATGAAGCCATGTAGACAGGTGTGGATGGCTAATGGATAATGGCTAATGGCTAAGCACTCAGCAACAGCACACAGCATGAAGTACAAGGCGAGGTCCACTGTGGTTGAACTTTGGATAATCACTGGCCCACCTTGCCTTCTGCTGCCAGCAGGTAAACACCTCCAGCAGTTGGTCTACTCATACTACGCATTACATGCCTCCTCCATGGTAGGTTTTTGCACTATTTTGCTGTGACACCTGTACCATCTCATCTGCCTCATCACGATGTCTATAGGCAGGAATACTAAACATCATTTTATAAATTTGTCTCTTAAGTAATGTTCTTTAGTGTTGTCACCACCTGTGTACCAAGCGAGGTGGTGCAGTGGTTAGCACACTGGACTCGAATTTGGGAGAACAACGGTTCAATCCCGTGTCCGGCCGTCCTGATTTAGGTTTTCCGTGATTTCTTAAATCGCTCCAGGCAAATCCTGGGATGGTTCTTTTGAAAGGGCACAGCCAATTTCCTTCCCTGTCCTTCCCTAATCCAATGAGACTGATGACCTCACTGTTTGGTCTCTTTCCCCAAACAACACCAACACACCACCTGTGTAGCAGTGGGATACTTAGTCAATCACAACTGATATTTCTGTAATGCTACTCGATATGGGTATCTATTTGTATATTCGATGAGAACATAATGTGAATTGTAAAGAATATAATATCATTGATTAGTATCTTGTATGACTTACTGAAGGTATTTAGCTCCTAGTGAAGAAAGAGGGTACAGAGAGTTACACTATGATGTTAGAGCAATATAAAGGGGAAGTGGTGGGGGAGGGGGTACCACATTGTTTGCACAGAAAGAGATCAAAATGAGCATTCCATAGAGTGTGATCAGGGTCCCATTACTTTTTCTTACTCATATTAATCAGGGATGGAATTAATGCTTTTTAGAGATTCTACAAGCATTATTGTCAAGCTTTGTGAAGAAGCCTTATCAGAGAAAATAGAAGATGATATTTTTATTAAAGCTACCAACAGATTTAAGATAATTGGGATATCTGTAAACATGGCAAAAGAAAAAAGATTTATCTAGTTCCGTACTCTCAAAAACCTTGCACCTCCTGTTAATGTGTTGAACCAACAGAAAATAATAAACAGGTTAGAAAGTTCTAAGTTCTTATGCATGCATACTGATGAAAGCTTAAACTGGGAAAAACATTATGGCTAAGCACTCAGCATGGTAGACCTGCAAAATATTTACATTCAGCTATATTTACCATTATAATAACTGTCACCTTTCTGGATGTATAGAACAGTAAATTAGTATATTTATGTATACTACGATTGACTGATGCATGGATATCCAACATCTTTACCTACGTGTGGTTTCAGTTTTATAGCTTCACCATTTCTGAGATGCTCATGCCCAGGTGGTGGCCCATAATAATCTGCCATTTGACAAAGCCATTTACGTCAGTGAATTTCCCCATTTCACTAGAATCACTCCCTGTTCAGCTCTGCTTCACTTACATACTTTCCTTACTGTGGCACGTGCCCATAGTACCACCCAATGGCCTTCACTCTTTCATTGATCGGTGGTCACAAAGTCAATGGTGTATTTGGTGTTAGAGAAAAATATAATGTAATCTGTAACTTAATCATAAGTTCCTTGAAAACTGTTGTCTTAAAAAAGAGATTTGCGTTATGAGGTTAAACTCTTCAAGAATCAATAACTTTTTAAAAACTAAGAGACGACTTTATGTGAAATGAAGGGACATAGATTACGACAGTAAAAATCTATGTTTCAAACTTTGTTGTACAATTGTAAGCAAAGCCATCAGAGCATAAAAATACATGTGTTTAAAAAAAGCTCTTCCAATAACAAGAACTGTTTGGAACACAGAAATGAATTAGAAAAATGAGGAAATGTCTTTCAAGGAAAATAAAGCATGGAGCACTTATACTACAAAAACTGTTGACCCTTTTAATAACTTGTTTTAGTCAGAAGTAGAAAATTTAGATCTGAACACTTTCTTAGCAGATAACCTACAAATTCTACGAGCAGCATTTCTAAATAAGTTTAATAAAATTCATCTACATCTTGCATATCCAAAACAAGTTTTCAGTGTAACCAACTCTCTTATAAGTAAATGTTTAAAAGTTTTGGGAAAATTAGTAGTAAAATAATCAAATCTTGTTTGGTTGATCCTCATAAGTTGCTTATCTAATGAATCTCTTCAGAGTGGAAATAAAAAGATAAAGTATTGGTAAAGATTTGTAGACCCATCTCATTAACGCCACTGTTTTCATAAATTTTTGACAAAATCGTGTTCAAAAGAATTTATAAATAGTTGTCACAGAAAACATTATCAGTTACAAAACGTTTGTATTTCAGAAAGGAGTATCAACTGAAGACCTAAGTAGCTGGTACACATGCCTAATGTTATGTAGAGCTTCTGAGAGCACGCAGAACTGCCAAAACACAACATGGCATGGACTCAAGTAATGTCTGAAGTAGTTCTGGAGGGAACTGACACCATGAATCATGCGGGGATGTCCATAAATATGTAAGAGTACAAGGGGGTGGGGATCTCTTCTGAACAGCATGTTGCAAGGCATCCCGGATATGCTAAATAATGTTCATGCCTGGGGAGTTTGATGGCCAGCGGAAGTGTTTAAACTCAGAATAGAATTCCTGGAGCCACTCTGGAGTAATTCTGGACATGTGGGGTGTTCCATTGTCCTACTGTAATTTCCCAAGCCCATCGGAATGCACAATGGACGTGAATGGATGCAGGTGATCAGACAGGATGCTTACGTATGTGTCATCTGTCAGAGTCATATCTTCATGTATCAGAGGTCCCACATCACTCCAGCTGCACATGCCCCACACCATTACAGAGCCTCCACCAGCTTGAACAGTCCCCTGCTGACATGTAGGGTCCATGGATTCATGAGGTTGTTTCCATACTTGTATATGCACATCCATACGCTCAATAGAATTTGAAATGAAACTCATCTGACCAGTCAGCATGTTTCCAGCCACCAACACAATGTTGATGTTGATGGGCCTAGGAGAGGCTTAAAGCTTTGTGTCATGTTGTCATCAAGGGTACACGAGAGGGTCTTTGACTCCAAAATTCCATATCGATGATATTTCATTGAATGGTTTGCATGCTGATGCTTATTGATCGCCCAGCATTGGAACCTGCAGCAATTTGCAGAAGGGTTGCACTTCTGTCATGTTAAATGATTCTCTTCAATCATTCTTGGTCCAGTTCTTGCAGGATCTTTTTCCGGCTGTAGCAGTATCAGAGATTTGATGTTTTACCAGGTTCCTGATACTCACAGTACACTCATGAAATGGTCATATGGGAAAATCCCCTTCCATCAAAACCCACATTCAAATAAATGTCAGGTTTCTTTTTTAATTTTTTCCTGCTCATTCCCTAGTTCTCTTCGTTTATAAGCAGGACATCATTTTGTCATTTGTCATGACAGTGGGCTCCATTAAACTGTATGCACATATCTACTAACCACACAGAGCTCAACATTAACTGGTCCCATCAAGGTCATGTAGGGCAACTTCCTGATAGACTATGCAAACAATGAATATGTCAATGTGCTTTTGGTGCTGGGTGCATCTGATAACCAAGCTACTGCTGTTGCTCATGCGTATTCTGCACAATACCCTCAAAGGTGCCATCCCAATAAGAATGTTGTTTGTCACCAGGAGAAACACCTATGGCTAACTGGTAGTCTTGATCCACTAGTAAAGGGCAGAGGGCATCCAAGGACTAGACATCTTCCACAAACAGAGGAAGCAATTCTTGAAACCATTCACCATTCACCTCAGTGAAGTACCCATGATTTTGCAAGGCAGTTCAAAATATCTGAAAGACTGATTGTTGAAGTGTTGCACAATAAAGAATTACATCCATATCATTACACATTAACAGAACATCAGTGGTCAGAAGATCATGTTCAGTGAGTACAATTTTTGTGAATGGCTTTTGCACGAAGTAGGAGATGATAAACATTTTATAAATAAGGTGATATAGACTGATGAATCTAGCTTCGCTTGTGAAGGTTATTTTCAACCTCCACAACAGCCATTATTTGTTGAAACACAACCCACATGTCCCACATGAGTACAGCTTTCAGCCATACTTTGGCATATACCTGTAGGCTGGAACCATGGGGGGAGAGCTTTTGGGCTCTTACCTATTTCTAGACAAGTTCAATGTGCCCCATTATCACCCATCTCTTTGCAGTGCTTGGTATGATGCATTAGAAAATGTCCACTTGCTGCTCAGTGACAGCCATTGTCTCAGAATGATGGTACACTGCTGCAGTTTTGAATGAATGTGCATATATATTTAGATGAAGTATTTCCACAGAAATGAATTGGTTGTAGAGGTCCAGTGTTCTGGCCTCCACGTTCCCCGGACCTTAATCCACTAGAGTTTTATGTGTGGCGACATTTGCAGGAGCCAGTTTGTAGTCCCATCCATGGATGTACATGACCTAGCAGCTTGTGTACATACTACTTTCGCAGTGATGGATGCAGTTGTGTTGCATAGGGTCCAGAAAGTATGATCCAGGATGTGGCAAGGTGTTTGAAAATGCAAGATGGTCACTTTGAGCATCTTCTCTCAAGTGAATGTTGCTCATACATGTACATACTGGCTGTGTGAAGATAATCCTGGGCATCAATCATACAGAATGTGCACTCTAGTGTAGTTTGTGTACATAATTTTTTGTGCCACACTGGATACAGACAGTGGTACTGTATCCAGTTATTTCTATTGGCTTTATTTGTGTCACATACGAAACAAATTGTTCGTTTATGTCTGTAAGAAGGTCATCGTGTGTGTTAATGTTTAAATAAATTTAATAGTAACAGAAAGAAATACACAAGATAACACACGGTGGATGCAGATTTATGCTGTAACTGGAAAAAGTGTTTGGCATGAGTGCAACTCGAATATTGGTGAGTCTGCATATCATTCCTCACAGCATTGCCTCATCTTACAGAGCTAATGGGACAGCTTTGGCACAGTGTAGAGTTGATGCTACCTGTTCTTGGCCATGCTGCATCTAGTTACAGCTTTGCCTCAATTTTTAAATCACATTTCTATAAAACCTATTTGTGGAATTGGATTTTGCTAGATACACTTATGTCTTGAATTAGGATGAGGACTCACATGCCGACCACCAAATGTGGCACTTTTTTGCATCTTGTATAATAGTAAGACATAGATTTTGGAACCAGATTTTAAATTGTAAGACATTTTAAGGGATAGATGTAGATTCAGACCACAATTTATTGGTTATGAAATGTAGATTAAAGAAATTGCAAAAAGATAGGAAATTAAGGGGATAGGATTTGGAAAAGTAGAAATCACCATAGGTTTTTGAGATTTTCAGAGGGAGCGTTAGGAAACTAGAACAGGGGAAAGGAATACAGCAGAAGATGAATGGGTAGCTTTGAGAGATGAAACAGTGATGGCGGCTGAGGATCAAATAAGTAAAAAGACAAGGCCAACTATAAATCTTTGTGTAAAACAGGAGATATTGAATTTAAGTAATGAAAGGGAAAAATATAAAAATGCAGCAAATGAAGCAGGTGAAAGGGAATACAAATGTCTAAAACATGAAACTGACTGGATGTGTAAAATGGCTACGCAGGAATGGTGAGAGGACAAATGTAAGGATTTAGAAGCAGTTTTGCTAGGGAAAAGAAACATGCTACCTACAGGAAAATTAAAGACATCTTTGGAGAAAAGATAAACAGCCATGTGAATATCAAGAGCTCAGATGGAAAACCAGTATTAAGTAAAATAGGGAAAGTTGAAAGGAGTGTATAAAAGGTCTGGACAAGGGAGGTAAACTTGAAGGCAATGTTATAGAAATTCAAGAGGATATATAGGAGGAAATTTCTAAGCTAAATGAACGTATTTCCAGTTTCCAATTTATAGTCGGTGCCCTGAAACTGCACATGAAGAAACTTCAATGCAGGAAAGGTGAGGCACTGATGAACCAAGAAAATTCTGCCTCAGCAGACAAGTGGAACAAGGAAGAAAACAGCGCCCAGGAAATACAATCTCAAAATAACAGCGAAACTTCTGTGTGCAAAAACACTGAAACTTAAGTGCATAAAAACAGTAAACTCGAGTGCATAAAAACTTTTCTGTGTTCACTGCTAAAGATTCAATGATCACACCAGCTGAAGTCAAAAAGTTGGGAAATCAATCACAAAAACTAAACAGACCATTGCTAGTTGATCCCCTGAGAGTGAAAATTATAAAATACAAAAAAACATGTGTGTCTGGGAATACTCACGACTGGGAATATCCGCAGTGGTAAAGGAAAAATACAATTTCAAGGGATCTGAATTCTTGAAGCCTGGAGCTCCATTGTGTGAACTAGCAAACCTAACAAAATTAATTACAGAATGTATGTATAGCCACCTCAGTGGCATAAAATTGTTGTCAAATTGACCATGGTTTCAACAACACTAAGGCAGTGTTCATTAGAATTAGCGGCTCTATACCTTGATAAAAGTGTTTGTTGCATAATTGCAACCGTTTGTTAAGAATGAGATAGGTGTTTAAAAATCTCTAGCTCTTCTTAGTTCTTCAGCCTATCGGAAGAATTCAGAATTTTCATTTTCAAGTCTATGTATATCGTCACAGCCTTAGAGACCTCAGCAGGTGGGAATCATGAAATTTTAAACATTGATATTGGCTGACGTCCAGCAACCATGGGTTAACTTAATTATATGTATAGCTACCTCGGCTGCATAAAATTCTTGTCAGATTGACCATCGTTTTGACAGCGCTATGGTGGTCTAAATCAGAATGAAGGGTGGTCTCATTCTTAATGAACAGATGCAATTACGCAACAAAAGCTTTTTTCAAGATAGAGCCACTAATTCTGATGAAGACCGTTTTAGTGCTGCCAAAACCATGGCCAATTTGACAAATTTGTGCAGCCGAAGTGGCTATACATACATTCTGTAATTAAGTAAACGTGTGGTTGCTGGACATCAGTCAATAACAATGTATAAAGTTTCTAACAAAATTAAGTGAAGTATGTAACTAGTTTGACTTAGGACAATTTCATTGTATTGCTGGGAGGCTGTAATGGCTTCTATCAAAGTGAGATTTACAAGTCTAGCACAGAACTGATAAAATGCTTAAATAATTTAATTCATACAAATGTACTCGTTGTGAATGACCCACAACATCATGATTTACTGAATGGCTGGTAGGTCATGCATGAACCGTGAAATTAGTGTTGCAAAAAAGAGTTTCACCAAAATATATACTAATTTCCAGAATGTCGGTGTTATAGACATAGACATTTTGGAATGGAGTTTCTATACAGCTCATAGACTTCATTTAAATGCAACAGGAAATGGGATACTTGCTGATGAAATATTTATTCGTATTTCACGGGACAGTGAAGATATTAGGACAAGTGGCAATCAAATGCCTAACCACAAAGTGTTTCGCGAGCAGCAAACAGTAAAGCC
Source organism: Schistocerca piceifrons (assembly GCF_021461385.2). Taxonomy (NCBI): domain Eukaryota; kingdom Metazoa; phylum Arthropoda; class Insecta; order Orthoptera; family Acrididae; genus Schistocerca; species Schistocerca piceifrons. Next base: position 9,165,393 of record NC_060149.1, read on the forward strand.
ATCAATCAGTTGCCAATTACAAAGTGGTTTAAGTCCAGTAGGTCAGAAAGTAACAATTCAACAGTAAAACAGATGCAAGTCATGAAATGGTTCAAGCCAATAAGAACAGAGGTGAACGAAGCACAGATTTTGCGAGCTTCAAAAATAGCTTCACCACTTGATGATCACCATGAAGCAGCACCTAAAAATACACCAAGAACTTCTTAGGCATAACGTCACCTGCAGAAGAAGAAGAAGAAGAAGAAGAAGTTCCAGCACCAACAGAAGTAAACACAACAGCAAAGCAGACTGCACAAGGAATAGTAAGAAGATGGAAAGTAGTGCACCCATCTCGTGTAAAAGAATTTTTAACTAAACTACAGATACAAAGAACAAAAAGCACCCAAGACAAGTGCCACTTCTACAATCAAGTCTAACCTGTTTATCTTTCATGAAAACATTAGAGGATTATCAGCAAAGCAGATCAGCTATCAGTTAATATAAATGAGAGAAATTGTATAAACAATGCTCAAATAGTATATTTTCCTAAATAATGTATCACAACTGGCATTAATTTATTACATTTAGAGTCTGACTACAATATTGCATGCTACTGTTCTAGGGAGAACAAGGAAAGAGGTGGTGTAGCTATTTTTGTTGAAAATAATATTATGTTTAGAGCTATAAATGTAAGGAAATACTGTTTAGAACAACTATTTGGAGCATGTGCAATAGAAATTAATGTAGATAACTCCCCAATAATAGTCGTGCTAATTTACAGAGCACCTGGAACTAATTTTAGGTGGTTTTTTTTTTTTTTTTTTTTTTTTTTTTTTTTTTTTTTTTTTTTTTTTTTCAAATAGAATTGTAGTTCTCTGATTTATTTACTAAAAATAGTGAAATTATTATTTGGGGGTTTTGGTGTAGACTTTTTAACTGAAACCAACAGCAAAGCAGAGCTTCAGCATCTGATGAATTCATATAATCTTACTGCAGTTGATTTTCCCACTAGTATCACACCTTAGAGTCAGGCTTTGATAGACAATGTATTCATAGAATTAAGCAGGTACCACAGCTTCACTGTCACCCCTGAATGGGTTGTGTAACCATGATGGACAACTCCTCACACTGTATGACAGTACACCTCTCAAGAAATTAATCCCCATCTGGAAATCCATTACGTCAATGTCTAGAGTGGACATCTTTACACAAAAACTGCAACAGTTGGGCTAGAGCCCAATATACAGGGTGGCTGAGGTTAATGCTAAATTTAATATATTCATAAATGATTTCTCAGCCATCTCTGAAGAGGTATTCCCAAAACATGTTTGTTAGAAGCAATACTGGTACATTACCAAACAAACCTTGGATCACAATGGGAATTAAACAATCATGTAAAACAAAGAGGGAACATTACATTGCAGTTAGAATGACTAAGGACACAATGAACTGGCTATTATAAAATGTACTGTAAGATACTAAAGAAGGTAATACAATAATCAAAAGCATTGTTATTATGAGAAAGAAATTGATAAATCTCATAACAAAATGAAGACTATCTGGAATATTGTTAGAAGGGAGACAGGGAAGTCCATAAGAACTTTCGAAGATCTGAACATGAAGGAAGTCTAGTACATGATTCTGAAAACATAGTCAATATTTTCAACAACCACTTCTTGTCAGATTCAGAACAGATAGACTGAAAGGGCTGTGTTAATGAAGTTCTGTGTCATATGCAAAAGACTCTACCCAAACATACAGGTAAAATTTATATTACACCTGGCACAGCATCTGAAATTAAAAGAACAATCATCTTTCTAAGGAATACGTATTCCACTGGATTAGGTAATATCTCTAATAATTTACTGAAACAGAGCTGTGCTTGTATAAGTGATGTACTTAGTCACATTTTCAATGTAACCTTACAACAAGGAACTTTGCCTGTTGTTGTTGTGGTCTTCAGTCCTGAGACTGGTTTGATACAGCTCTCCATGCTACTCTATCCTGTGCAAGCTTCTTCATCTCCCAGCGGCTAGTGTAAAAATTCGTTGTGTGTGTCCGAGAAAAAGTGTGAATTTTGCCGTGAAAAAGAAAAATTGTGACAGTTGTAAGGATGAAATTACAAAGCTCAGCGAACGGGTGTCTAGTTTACAATTTATTATCAGTTCCTTGAAGATGGATATCAAGAAACTTAAAGAAGAAAAAAGTGAACGGAACATGAAAAACTCGCGCCATGAAAGTACGAATATGTCGGAGAATTGGACGGAAATGAAGTACAAAAGACGCAAACAGGTAATACAAGATACAGAAAACGGCGAAAGAAACATAAATATAGTGAACGAAAATTACTTTCAAGCTCTTTCGACTACGGATTGTGAAAGTGAAGTTAACAGTGCGAGTGTACCATGTGGAAAATCAAACGACTTTGTGAATAAGGTAAAACATGGAATATTTCAGCAGCAGTTAAGTAAAAGATCATATACGAAAGTGCTCACGAAAAATCTTCCACCGCTAAGCTGCTCTACTGAGACAATATCGACATGTGTTAGCAAAAAAGACACAATAAATAGTGCCAAACAAGACTTCGCTTACTGCAAAGATAGGCAGAAAACAGGCAATCTCGGAACAGCAAGTACCGGTAAAATTGAACTGTATGCCGACAGCCAAGGACGAAATACAGCCGCTGAATTTCGGCGTACAAGTAGTCAGAATTTTAGTTTTAACTGTACAATAAAACCAGGAGCAAAATTCAGTGCTGCTACGTCAATGAGTCAAGAAAAAATTTCCTCATTGAGCAAAAAGGACTTTTCCATCTTCCTGGCGGGAGCAAATGATATAGCTAGGAACGAAAAAAACGATCTCTTAATCTCGCTAAAAAGAAAACTGTATGATCTGAGAGGAACAAATGTTATTGTTTTTTCAGTGCCACACCGTTACGACTTGATAGAATGGTCCTGTGTAAATAAAGAAATTGAAACTGCAAATAAAGAGATGCAAAATATTTGCAAGCGGTTTGAAAATGGAACATTTGTGAACATCAGCAACTTAGGGAAAAGATTTCACGCAACACATGGTTCCCATCTAAATGTACTGGGAAAAAACGTAATAGTAACCAAAATTTTAGAACTTGTAAATAAAATCTCAAATGTGCAGTGTGATGATAGAAAAGTCATACCTCTCATGGACAGGAAGTGTGTGTATCCTGTAGAATCCAATGTGAAATCTGCTATCAGTGAAGCTACACCTCTCCAAGACAACTGTGAAATTTTATTAATGCAAGTGAACACTCCAAATGTTAATAATTCACAGAAAGGCACAGCAGTTATGGAACAACAAACACCAGAAATAAGTGAAACAGCAGCAGCACCATCATTATCAGCAGAAGCAGTAACAGAACCAACAACGACTGGAGCAGCAACACAGCAATGCTTAAGGAGGAGCCAAAGGAAAAATACATCTGTGTCATTAGGTGATAATTTTTTATGGTTTCAAGCCAAGAAGAAAATAAAAATGTGAAAAACCAGCCTGCTAACTCACAGATAAGTCACAACAACATCCTATTTTTAAACATTCAGGGTCTTGAAAATAAAGTTGAAATTCTGGATGAGTCATTGCCACAGAATAAGTATTCTTTCTTATGTATATCAGAACATTGGCTTAAACCAGAACAAATACAATACTATGTACCAGAAGGCTATAAATATGGAAACAGTTTTTGCAGATCTCAGTACCGTAATGGTGGTACTGTTATCTATGTTTCAAATGAAATAGAGTGTAGAGAACTAGATCTTGGTTGGGCATGTGTAGAGAAACACTTTGAAATTACCGGGATCATATGTGATATAATGAAACTTATCATAGTATGTATCTACCATTCCCCTGACTCAGATGATAAAACTTTTTTAGGTAATTTAGACAGTGTACTCTGCTACATAACGAAATGGAAACAGTATGTAACTGTAATTGGGGGAGACTTTAATTCAAGCTTTGATGTAACATGTAACAAACCCAGTGTAAATAAGTTACTGAATATGCTGAGGCAGCACAACTTCCATCATGTAAATTCAGAACCAACAAGACTACAAGCGTGCTTGGATAATGCTTTTGTCAACTGTGCTCATGATATGTACTCCACCAAGGTAAAGGAGTTTGTTTTCTCAGACCACTCCATGTTAACAGTAAAGTTAAGACATTTTATAAAAGGAGATGAGAGCAAGGCTGGACAAAAGTTAACAAAATCTAATACCTTAATATTAACAAAACACAATCTCATAAAACTAACACACCAGTTGAGCATAACAAACTGGGACAAATTATTTCAAAACTGTGATTCCAGTGCCCAAACAGTTTATGAAACATTCCACAATTACTTAACAGGTATTTTAAAAGCCCATTTTGTTCAAAAGAAATACCATAAAACAAGAAAAGGTAAATTTTGGTACACCAAAGAACTGGAGAATCTAAAAAATAAGCTACTGCTGTGAAATTAAGGATCTTGAAAAAATCACTAAGAAACTGTATAAGAAAGAGTTGCAATTAGCGAAATTAAGATACAACACAAATTTCATAAAAAATAGTAAAATCCAATGCAAAACAGCCTGGTCAGTAATTAATACTGTTAAAGGTGAAGTCAGAAACTTCGACAAGACAGTCCCAATACCAGCAGATACATTCAATAAATATTTTGTAAGCTGTGCTGATGATATCAAAAAGCTGATCAGTAAACCCAGTGTAACATATATAGATTATCTGAAGAGAGCAAACCTAAATCATAATAGGGCCGGATCATCATTGAAACACTTCAGAGAGGTATGCCATCATGAAGTTCTTAAAATAGTCAAAGAAGTGAAAAATTCATACAGTACAGATATTTTTAATATGTCAAACAATCTATTGAAAGAAATCATACATTACATTGCAGCACCATTAACATATTCTATAAACCTGTGTCTCATAGAAGGGTTTTTTCCCGATCCTCTCAAACTATCCAAGGTAACTCCAGTCTTTAAGAAGGGTGTCAAATCAGATCCTGCAAACTACAGACCAATTTCACTAATTCCAGTACTAGGAAAAGTCTTTGAAGGCATAATATATAAGCAGATGTATGAGTACCTAGAACTAAATGGTATGTTAAGTGCATCACAGTCTGGTTACAGAAAAGGAAGGTCAGCTATACGTGCCATAGAGCTCTTAGTCAGAGACATTCTAGCAGCATTTGAGGACCATGCGCACGCACAGGTAACCTTATGTGATCTGAGCAAAGCTTTTGACTGTGTTGACCACTCACTTCTGCTCTCTAAACTTGAGTACTATGGAATATGTGATAAAAGTTTAAAACTCATCAAATCATACCTCAATAAAAGGAACCAGGTGGTGAGTTCAGGAAGTCATCTGTCAAACATACTCGAGGTTCAACATGGAGTGCCACAGGGATCTAAATTGGGACCACTTCTTTTCCTTGTACACATAAATGACTTACCAGGAAATATAGATGTAAAGACATATATGTATGCAGATGACACGACTTTTCTATCTGTAAACCATGTACTTGATAACCTTGTAAGTGATATGAAATTGGCAAAAGAAAATGCAACATCATGGATTAATGCCAATGGTCTGCTATTAAATGAGGAAAAGACCCAGAATATGTGGTTCAGTCCATCAAAGACTACAAAAATAGAAAAACAAAAGGCAAAGTTTTTAGGTATTGTACTTGACAACAGTCTAACATGGAACTCTCATGTTGATCACATAGTGGTTAGGTTGTCAAGAGTTATATATTTGTTGAAGAGACTGATGTGTTGTGTGACATTTGAGTACGTAAGGACAGCGTACTTTGCCTTTTTCAATCTGTTTTAAGGTATGGGTTAATACTCTGGGGAAACAGCAGAAAAATAAATGAAATTATGGTGATCCAGAAGAAAGCAATCAGAGTAATGGCTAAGGTAGATAATAGAACACATTGTAAACCATTGTTCACTAAATATAGAATTTTAACAGTAATTAATTTATATATTCTTGACAGTGTTAACTACATACTTGCTGAACTACCTAATTTAAGTGTAACAAATGAAAGACATGGCTACTAGAACGTGTACTTCTCTGCTGTTGCCACAAAATAGATTAGCCAAAACTAACAATAGTCATAAGTATATGGCAATTAAAATATATAACAAATTGTCTAAAAATGGGCCAATCAAGCCTGACAAATTATTTAAAGACAATGTTCATAAGTTCTTGTTAACCAATCCATTCTATTCATTAGAAGAATTTTTAGAAATGCCTAATATCAACTTAAATGTGTAAAAAAAATTTTTTTTGTAAAGTTAATAGGTAAAGTGAACTGACGAAGTCTATTGCATGTAACAATGCTGAATGACTAATAAAGAATCTGAATCTGAATCTGAACCTACATCCTTCTGAATCTGCTTAGTGTATTCACCTCTTGGTCTCCCTCTACGATTTTTACCCTCCACACTGCCCTCCAATGCTAAATTTGTGATCCCTTGATGCCTCAAAACATGTCCTACCAACCGATCCCTTCTTCTAGTCAAGTTGTGCCACAAACTTCTCTTCTCCCCAATCCTATTCAATACCTCCACATTAGTTATGTGATCTACCCACCTTATCTTCAGCATTCTTCCGTAGCACCACATTTCGAAAGCTTCTATTCTCTTCTTGTCCATACTAGTTATCGTCCATGTTTCACTTCCATACATGGCTACACTCCATACAAATACTTTCAGAAATGACTTCCTGACACTTAAATCTATACTCAATGTTAACAAATTCCTCTTCTTCAGAAACGATTTCCTTGCCATTGCCAGTCTACATTTTATATCCTCTCTACTTCAACCATCATCAGTTATTTTACTCCCTAAATAGCAAAACTCCATTACTACTTTAAGTGTCTCATTTCCTAATCTAATTCCCTCAGCATCACCCGACTTAATTAGACTAGATTCCATTATCCTTGTTTTGCTTTTGTTGATGTTCATCTTATATCCTCCTTTCAAGACACTGTCCATTCCGTTCAACTGCTCTTCCAAGTCCTTTGCTGTCTCTGACAGAATTACAATGTCATCGGCGAACCTCTCCATGAATTTTAATACCTACTCCGAATTTTTCTTTTGTTTCCTTTACTGCTTGCTCAATATACAGATTGAATAACATCGGGGAGAGGCTACAACCCTGTCTCACTCCTTTCCCAACCACTGCTTCCCTTTCACGCCCCTTGACTCTTATAACTGCCATCTGGTTTTTGTACGAATTGTAAATAGCCTTTCGCTCCCTGTATTTTACCCCTGCCACCTTTAGAATGTGAAAGAGAGTATTCCAGTCAACATTGTCAAAAGCTTTCTCTAAGTCTACAAATGCTAGAAACGTAGGTTTGCCTTTTCTTAATCTTTCTTCTAAGATAAGTCGTAAGGTTAGTATTGCCTCACATGTTCCAACATTCCTATGGAATCCAAACTGATCTTTCCTGAGGTCCGCTTCTACCAGTTTTTCCATTCGTCTGTAAAGAATTCGCGTTAGTATTTTGCAGCTGTGACTTATTACACTTATAGTTCGGTAATTTTCACATCTGTCAACACCTGCTTTCTTTGGGATTGGAATTATTACATTCTTCTTGAAGTCTGAGGGTATTTCACCTGTCTCATACATCTTGCTCACCAGATGGTAGAGTTTTGTCAGGACTGGCTCTCCCAAGGCCGTCAGTAGCTCTAATGGAATGTTGTCTACTCCCGGGGCCTTGTTTCGACTCAGGTCTTTCAGTGCTCTGTCAAACTCTTCATGCAGTATCGTATCTCTCATTTCATCTACATCCTCTTCCATTTCCATAATATTGTCCTCAAGTACATCGCCCTTGTATAAACCCTCTATATACTCCTTCCACCTTTCTGCCTTCCCTTCTTTGCTTAGAACTGGGTTGCCATCTGAGCTCTTGATACTCATACAAGTGGTTCTCTTCTCTCCAAAGGTCTCTTTAATTTTCCTGTAGGCAGTATCTATCTTACCCCTAGTGAGACAAGACTCTACATCCTTACATTTGTCCTCTAGCCATCCCTGCTTAGCCATTTTGCACTTCCTGTCGATCTCATTTTTGAGACGTTTGTATTTCTTTTTGCCTGCTTCATTTACTGCATTTTTATATTTTCTCCTTTCATCAATTAAATTCAATATTTCTTCTGTTACCCAAGGATTTCTACTAGCCCTCGACTTTTTACCTACTTGATCCTCTGCTGCCTTCGCTACTTCGTCCCTCAGAGCTACCCATTCTTCTTCTACTGTATTTCTTTCCCCCATTCCTGTCAATTGTTCCCTTACGCTCTCCCTGAAACTCTCTACAACCACTCATTCTTTCAGTTTATCCAGGTCCCATCTCCTTATATTCCCACCTTTTTGCAGTTTCTTCAGTTTCAATCTGCAGTTCATAACCAAGAGATTGTGGTCAGAATCCATATCTACCCCTGGAAATGTCTTACAATTTAAAACCTGGATCCTAAATCTCTGTCTTACCATTATATAATCTATCTGATACCTTTTAGTATCTCCAGGATTCTTCCAGGTATACAACCTTCGTTTATGATTCTTGAACCAAGTGTTAGCTATGATTAAGTTATGCTCTGTGCAAAATTCTTCAAGGCGGCTTCCTCTTTCATTTCTTCCCCCCAATCCATATTCACCTACTATGTTTCCTTCTCTCCCTTTACTTACTGACGAATTCCAGTCACCCATGACTATTACATTTTCGTCTCCCTTCACTACCTGAATAATTTCTTTTATCTCGTCATACATTTCATCAATTTCTTCGTCATCTGCAGAGCTAGTTGGCATATAAACTTGTACTACTGTAGTAGGCATGGGCTTTGTGTCTATCTTGGCCACAATAATGCGTTCACTATGCTGTTTGTAGTGGCTAACCCTCACTTTATTCATTATTAAACCTACTCCTGCATTACACCTATTTGATTTTGTATTTATAACCCTGTAATCACCTGACCAAAAGTCTTGTTCCTCCTGCCACTGAACTTCACTAATTCCCACTATATCTAACTTTAACCTATCCATTTCCCTTTTTAAATTTTCTAACCTACCTGCCCGATTAAGGGATCTGACATTCCACGCTCCGATCCGTAGAACGCCAGTTTTCTTTCTCCTGATAATGACGTCCTCTTGAGTAGTCCCCGCCCGGAGATCCGAATTGGGGGACTATTTTACCTCCGGAATATTTTACCCAAGAGGACGCCATCATCATTTAATCATACAGTAAAGCTGCATGTCCTCGGGAAAAATTACGGCTGTAGTTTCCCCTTGCTTTCAGCCGTTCGCAGTACCAGCACAGCAAGGCCGTTTTGGTTAACGTTACAAGGCCAGATCAGTCAATCATCCAGACTGTTGCCCCTGCAACTACTGAAAAGGCTGCTGCCCCTCTACAGGAACCACATGTTTGTCTGGCCTCTCAACAGATACCCCTCCGTTGTGGTTGCACCTACGGTACGGCCATCTGTATCGCTGAGGCACGCAAGCCTCCCCACCAACGGCAAGGTCCATGGTTCCTAACCGACTCAAATGTGCTGTTGTAAAACCCCTTTTCAAGAAAGGTGACAAAACTGAAGTCACAAATTAAAAATCAATTTCCCTTCTACCTAGTTTTTCAAAAATTCTGGAAAAGCATATATATAAGAGACTTGTGGAACATCCAGATAAATGTAACATTCTCAGTAAAATTCTATTTGGTTTCCGAAAAGGTCTGTCGACCGAACAAGCAATCTATGCTTTCGCAAATAAAGTTCTGGATTCGATTAATGACAAAATGGTAACAATAAAATTATTTTGTGACTTGTCAAAAGCCTTTGACTCTGTGAACCACCAAAACCCATTACAGCAAGCAGACCTATCAGGAATGACTGGTGTAGCAAATAAGAAAGGTGTCAAAACTGAAGTCACAAATTAAAAACCAATTTCCCTTCTAACTGCTTTTTCAAAGATTCTGGAAAAGCGTATATATACAAGAATTGTGGAACATACCTCAAAGGCAGAATTTAGTAGTAGATATTACTGATGAGACCCATACTGTCCTGCTCTCATCTAATTGGAGAACTATTAAATGTGGAAGTAGTATATTGATGAGAGTTCTGGACCAAAGAACATTTTGAATTAAAGATTCCAGGTTATAAATCAAAGTTATAATTTCACAGAATTTCCAAACCAAAAAATTTATCAGGGACTGATGACCAAGCGGTTTGGACCATTCCCCTCACCCCCTTTTAAACCAACCAAATAATTTATCCATGCCCACAAAACAAAATTCTCATTTAAAAATTTACAAATCTCATATTTTATTTTTTATAAATGTTGTGGTTGTTGTTGTGGCCTTCAGTCCAGGTACTGGTTTGATGCATCTCTCCATGCTACTCTATCCTGTGCAAGTTTCTTCATCTCCCAGTACCTAATGCAACCTACATCCTTTTGAATCTGTTTAGTGTATTCATCTCTTGTTCTCCCTCTACGATTTTTACCCTTCATGCTGCCCTCCATTACTAAATTGGTGATCCCTTGATGCCTCAGAATATGCCCTACCAACCGATCCCTTCTTCTAGTCAAGTTGTGCCACAAATTTCTCTTCTCTCCAATTCTATTCAATACCTCCTCATTAGTTATGTGATCTACCCAACTAATCTTCAGCATTCTCCTGTAGCACCACATTTCAAAAGCTTCTGTTCTCTTCTTGTGTAAACTATTTATTGTCCACGTTTCACTTCCATACATGGCTACGCTCCATACAAATAGTTTCAGAAACTACTTCCGGACACTTAAATTTATACTCAATGTTAACAAATTTCTCTTCTTCAAAAACACTTTCCTTACCTTTGCCAGTCTACATTTTATATCCTCTCTACTTCAACCATCATCAGTTATTTTGGTCCTCAAATAGCAAACCTCATTTACTACTTTATACGTCTCATTTCCTAATCTAATTCCAGCAGCTTCACCTGATTTAATTCGACTACATTCCATCATCCTCATTATGTGTTTGTTGATGTCCACCTTATATCCTCCTTTCATGACACCGTCCATTCTGTTCAACTGCTCTTCCAGGTCCTTTGCTGTCTTTGACAGAATTACAATGTCATCGCCAAGCCTCAAAGTTTTTATTTCTTCTCCATGGATTTTAATTCCTACCCCGGATTTTTCTTTTGTTTCCTTTCCTGCTTGCTCAATATACAGATTGAATAACATCGGGAATAGGCTACAACTCTGTCTAACTCCTTTCCAGACCACTGCTTCCCTTTCATGCCCCTCTTGTAAATGCCATCTGGTTCCTGTACAAATTGTTAATAACCTTTTGCTCCCTGTATTTTACCCTGCCACCTTCTGAATTTGAAAGAGAGTATTCCAGTCAACATTGCCAAAAGCTATCTCTAAGTCTACAAATGCTAGAAATGTGGGTTTGCCTTTCCTTAATCTATTTTCTAAGATAAGTCGTAGGGTCAGCATTACCTCACATGTTGCAACATTGCCATAGAATCCAAAATGATATTCCCCGAAGTCGGCTTCTATCAGTATTTCCATTCGTCAGTAAAGAATTTGTGTTAGTATTTCGCAGCCGCGGTTTATTAAACTGATAGTTCGGTAATTTTCACATCTGTCAACTTCTACTTTCTTTGGGATTGGAATTATTATATTCTTCTTGAAGTCTGAAGCTATTTCGCCTGTCTCATACATCTTGCTCACTAGATGGTAGAGTTTTGTTAGGCCTGGCTCTCCCAAGGTTGTCAGTAGTTGTAATGGAATGTTGTCTACTCCTGGGACCTCGTTTCAACTTAGGTCTTTCAGTGCTCTGTCAAACTCTTCACACAGTATCACATCTCCTATTTCATCTCCATCTACATTCTCTTCCATTTCTATAATATTGTCCTAAAGAACATCACCCCTGTATAGACTCTCTATATACTCCTTCCCCCTCTCTGATTTCCCTTCTTTGCTTAGAACTGGGTTGCCATCTGAGCTCTTGATATTCATGCAAGTGATTCTTTTTTCTCGAAAGGTCTCTTCAGTTTTCCTGTAGGCAGTATCTTACCCTTAGTGATATGCGCCTCTGCATCCTTACATTTGTCCTCTAGCCATTTCTGCTTAGTCATTTTGCACTTCCTATGGATCTCATTTTTCAGACGTTTCTATTTCTTTTTGCCTACTTCATTTAATGCATATTTATATTTTCTCCTTTCATCAATTAAATTCAGCATCTCTTCTGTTACCCACGGATTTCTATTAGCCCTCGTCTTCATACCTACTTGATCCTCTGCTACCATACCTTCACTATTTTGTATCTCGAAGCTACCCATTCCTCCTCTACTGTATTTCTTTCCCCCATTCTTGTCAATCGTTCCCTAGTGATCTGAATAACAATCATCAAACCTTATTTATCTATATCGAAAAAAGACGAATTCTCGTTTGCTCATTTAAAAGATTTACAAATATAATAATTTTTTTTCTTTACAAAAGGAATCATCAAACATCATTTACCTATCCTGAGAAACTAAATTCTCATTATTCATTTAAAAATTTACAAATGTAATAAATTTTGTTCGTTATAAATAAGAAGCATCAAACTTCCTTTGCCTCTACTGAAAAAAAGTAGATTTTCCTCTTAATAAATAATGAACCATATCGAAAGTTACCAGTTTCACTCATATCCCATTAATGAGAAAACTAAAATTAATTTAAATCATCCTAACAAGGTAACAAATTCATATTAAATGGGTGATTGTTGCATTCATCCTATTGTTCAAAACTATACAGGGTGGGCAGAAAATGTGTGAAATGCTTGTAGGGATGTTACAGGGCAGGTTGTACTGAGATACAAATGTTAAGAAAGAAATTCGATACGTTGCGCCGTTTCCGAGTCATTTAGCATTGAAGTTAGCCAATCGGGGCATTGCGCACTTGCATTCAAGCGAGCTACCAGGGGCGGTGTAGCCCAACGAGTGCTTTGCCTCATTAGCTGAAACTTGAATTTACACGCGCGACTATCTGATTGGCTAATTTCAATGCTAAATAACTCGGAAACAGCGCAACGTATTGAATTTCTTTCTCAACATTTATGTCTCAGTACAACTTTCCCTGTAACATCCCTACAAGCATTTCACACATTTTCTGACCAACCTGTATATGACATTTGATGTTATTTGCACAGATGGAACTGATTTTTCTGCACGTGATGGTAAATCAGATATTAAATTAATTGATAATTATGTTTTAAAGGTGTTCAATAATTACAGTATTTTATCTAGAATCGAACATCCTTTTATTTCTTCTTCAGTGCTTATTCGATTAACTTCTTCTCTGTTGAATGAATTAAATGTGGAAGGACATATTCTCACAATGGAAAATTAATGCCAAACAAAATGAAAGTCTTTATCCCCTAGAATTATTTTGTGGCTTTTGTAAAAGTTTATTAGTAAATAATGTGGAATGGTGATTTTACTGTAATTTTTACTTGGAGTTCGAGAAAAGATGAAGAAGATTATATTCTTTGTTGGACTACTAAAAATGATAATACTACACTTCCAAAAGAAGGTAAAATTGTTGTCAAAGTGTGGAAATACGTGTTCCTTTTGTTAAATATGAGCCAGAATATTCACTTGAACTAGAATTAGAAAGACTTAAAACTCCAAAATATAGAATTTCTTTCTTCAAACTGCAAACAACTGAATTTGCTGAATTACAAGGAAAAATAAATTTTGAATTAGACATTGCTAATTACTATAATCTGACCAAAATTGATACACCTTACTTTATTTTCGTTGTTCTCCAAACTACCCAACAAAATAATGAGTTACCGGTACATGAGTCATCTTTATTCGATCATGTTACATCACAATGTAATTTTTTTAAAAATGGAGGAAATGTTTTGCCTCAATAATAATGGAATGTTGAACCACCAAATAACTTCTTAAAAGCTTATGATTCTTTTGAAGATGTTAAAAGATGAACCAATTAAATAATGATGTAAATGTAACTCCTTTCAACTTTATTCAAAATTATCCTATCTATGTAATCAGTACAACTAGAAGAATGAATGTTGTAAATACTCAAAAGACAACAATGAAACTATGTGCATTATTTAATTAAAATATTCCAAATGATACAAATGCGTATGTTATTGCATATGGTAAAAAGAATTTGACTGGAAATTTTTATTTCCTTAAATGAAAAAATTAGAAAAAAATTAAAGAACTTTTAACTTCCTATCTTCATTTCCTTTTGAAATATTTTCAGAAAAATAGAGAAGATAAAAACTGAAAAATTTACATTTTCAAAAATTAAAACTTTTTCCAAACGTTTTCAAAACACTTGAAAAAAGATTTTAATATTTGATTCTTTAAATTTTTTCTGTATAAATAAAAATGAACGTGAATGGTTGTATTGAAAATCTGTTAACTGAACTTAACAATATTGCATTTCTGAAATGGTCGCTGAATTACCTGGACTTAAAAAACGTAAATCTTACGCCATTTCAAAAGTCAAAATTTTACCAACTAAATTTGGGGATAAAGTCTTATTTCTTTTAGATGATAAATATAAAATTACCCTTCCACAATGTTATACACAAATCTTTACAAATGATGTTGATAAATTGGATAAAATTGTAGGATTACATTTTATTTATCAATGTAAAAAACAAAATAAATTTCGTCCCATTCATGGTATTTCATTTGAATAATATTTTTAATTTTTTTTTTTTTGTGTTTTTCTTTCAGTGGAATTGAAAATTGTGTTTACCTTAATTTTCAAATTTTTTCTAAGTATCTCAACTTTGTTGTTCATTTTGTTTTGGTTGTAATTGTGTAGCATTTGGTTGGGACATTGTGTGAAATTAGAATCTTTCTTTATAACGTGGAATTTTTATTCCAAAATGCTCTTTGGTCATCTCTCATCAATATACGACTTGTGGAGTGCCTCAAGGATTCATTCTTGATCCTTCACTGTTCCTCATATTTAAAAATGACATTCCTCAATGTACAAAGCTACAGTGCTTTTTTACCATCTTTGTTGATGATACCCGGATTATGATTGATGGTCATGCATCTGAAGATCTTCAAGGATCTGTTAAGAATATTCTTATTGATTTAATAGAATTGTTCAGCGTCAATGGACTCTCATTGAACCTTAATGAGTTAACTGTGAAGTGTGGCACAGAGTCAACAGAAAGAGCTGAAATTGTAATTGATTCAAGAGTAAACTGGTCTCATCATATAATAAATCTTCAGAAGAGAGTATGAGGGAATATGGTATAGTTGTAGGTAAACAACTAGAATTCTCTCATATACAGATTCATTCACACTTAGTGTCTACACAGATACAAGTCCGGAAGCTAACTGCCGTTAGCGTCCAACATGTTCTCCAAAGCCCTCTCCTCAAAGATAGCACACTTACGCACAGAACAAATATCGATTTTTATGGCACTCTACGCCACATAGCCCCCCCCCCCCCCCCCCCCCCCCGCGCAGTATGGAGTGCGTCCCTGTGAATGGGGGGGTGAGAAGTTAGGAAGGTAACGCACAGTTATTCTGCGTCAGGCGGAAGCGGTCGACTGGTAGGAGACCGGGGGGTGAAGCCCGGTACGTCGCCGGTGAAGTCAGCAAGCGACGCCGGTGGCTGAAGATGACGTCCCGTCCTGGAGTGAAGGTGTAGCACTTCGTCAGCCGGCAGGCGGAGAATCACCTTGCCAGAAGGCCTAACAAAGGCACGCAAATTGCCACACGCAGCACTTCTGCTCAATTTAAAGTGGCGCACCACACGAGATTCTACACTTCCTCCCTCAATATTGTCACACACGAGGACCACACACACTGTATCACCATCTACGACAACAGATAATTTATGTATGTCATCAGGGTGCACATGTGTTGTGAATTCTTGGATGGCACCTGTACGAGCAATGGTAGGGAGGCAGGGAGGTATGGGAAAGCCATGGCAGGGGGAAGCATCTGCTAAGAGGGGGGTGGCAGGTGCACTAGACTGTGCAGGAGACAACCTCGGGCGATCAGCTGACAGACGAGGGAGCATGACCGAAGGCAATGCGGAGCCAGCGTGGGTTGAACGGCGTGACAAAGAGCTGTCACACGAAGATGGTAACACAATGGTAGAATCCGAGTGGTTGGCGGTTCGACTGCGAGGGCTGTGAGGAGTGAAGCCCCGAAAAGATTGGCCACTCGAATTAGATGAACGCGGAGAAGGAGCAGTGCTCGGCAGAGAAACACGCTGTGGAAAATCAATACCCAAATGCATGGTGTAGGAAGATGGATGGCCGCTCGAAGCAGGAGTGGGAGAAATAGGGGCAGAATCAGGGAGGTTCACCTGAGGCTCAATGAAAGCTGGTTTCATTCGGTTGAGTGAGACCGTGGTTACAGAGTCTTTTATGAGGAGATCCATGTTATTCTCAGAGCGTTTGACGACCTTGTAAGGACCTGTGTAGGGCGACTGAAGCGGGGCTTTGACTGAGTTGTCTCTGAGAACACGTACTCACAAGAGTCTAGTGTGCGCGGTACGTACACGCGCGGAGGTGTATGAGCAGCCGGAGGTGGCGGCTGAATTTTGCTGCAGTGCAAGTGCACCCACGCGAGAAGTGAAGGGAGTTCAGAGGGCCGTGCAAGTGGGGTCGGAGTGACTAATTCTCCAGGCAAACCCAGAGGTTGGCCATATACAAACTCTGCTACGGACCCCTTGAGGTCTTCCTTGAAAGTTGCACGAAGGCCAAGAAGTACGAAGGGCAGTGCCTCTGTCCATAGTGAGTCATGGCAACGCAGGGCAGACTTTAAGGTGCAATGCCATCGCTCGACAAGCCCATTGCTTTGGGGGTGGTGTGCAGAACTATGAATTTTGACAATACCACACATTTTACATAAGTCAGAGAAAACTGAAGACTCGAATTGTCGCCCCTGGTCAGTGGTGAGGTAAACAGGTGAGCCAAATCTAGAGATCCACGAATCTAAGAATGCTCAACTTACTGTCTCAGAGGTAATGTTCGGAATAGGCACAGCCTCAGCCCAACGAGTCAACCTGTCAATAGCTGTGAACAAGTAACGGAAACCCTCGGAGGGGGGCAAAGGGCCTACGAGGTCGACATGAGCATGGTGAAACCAGCCTGGAGGTTGGGCAAAACAGCCAAGGGGTGGAGAAGTGTGCCTGGAAACTTTGTTCTGTTGACACACCATGCATGCCCTTGCCCAAGACTGACAGTCACGGCGCATGTTTCTCCAGACAAACCATTCAGCTACCAGACGGTTGGAGGCTTTAACACCGGGGTGTGCTAATGTGTGTAGTTTGTCAAAGATCTAGCATTGAAGGGGCTTAGGAATGAATGGCCGCAACGTACCAGTCGATTCATCACACCACACTAAGTCAGATATGCCGGGGAAAGTAGAGCGTACCAGTTGGAGAGAGGAGCTGTGGTCTGAAATTAACTGCATGATATCGGGGTCTGCCGATTGCAACTGAGGTAGGTCCGTTAAGTCAATTAAGGTTGTGACAGCACCAACACGCGAGAGAAAATCAGCGACCACATTGTCCGCTGCTCGGATGTAGCGAATGTCATTTGTAAATTGCAAGATGTAATCGATGTCACGAAAACGTCGTGGGGGCGGATCAGGCGCAGAATTTTTTATTGCAGGAACCAACGGCTTGTGATCAGTGAGCACATAGAAATCTCGTCCCTCAACATCAGTTCTGAAGTGTCTTATGGCCTCGTAAACTGCAAGTAGTTCTCTGTTGTATGCTTAGTATTTCTTCTGCGCGTTGTTTAGCTTTTTTGAGAAAAACTGCAGGGGTGTCGTAACATCGTTGTATGTCTGACTCCGTACTGCGCCGATGGCATTGTCACTAGTGTCAGTAGTGATAAACATTGTGGCATCCACCTGTGGGTGAGCAATAGTGACAGTGGAGGCCAACAGCTGTTTGAGTTCATTAAATGCCTTGTCCATGTCTGGTGTCCATGGTACCTGGCGGGTGCCAGAAGTTTGTGGGCCAGCGAGAGCATCTGTGAGAGGAGCCTGCACTGCAGAAGCGGCTGGCAAATGTTTCCGGTAATAATTAACTGTTCCGATGAACCTGCGTAATTCCCTGCAGGTCTGAGGGCGTAGCATCTCGGGAACAGACTTGATCTTGTCCTGTGGTGGTGTCAGACCGTCCGATGACACAACATAACTTAGGAATGTGACGGATGACTTGTGCAATTGAGTCTTTTTATTGTTCAGTTCAATACCAGCGGCTGCTAAAATATCTGCCACGACTCGAACACGCTCCTCACTCTGTTCTAAAGTAGAAGCAAAAATCAATATGTCGTCCATATATATGATACAAAGGTCTAGATGGGATAAAGTTTGATTGATGAAACGCTGCCATGTTTGGGGTGCATTTTTCAACCCAAACGGCATAAAGTTGTATTGGAACAGCCCGAAGGGAGTGGTTATGGCAGTCTTTTCAATGTCCTCCGGAGCCATAGGAATCTGATGAAATGCGTGCTTACAGTCCAAAACAGAGAAGTACTTTGCACCTGCGAGCGCATGATTGAAGTCTGCGATGTGTGGGACCGGATATCTATCAATGATGGTACGGGCATTTAAATGCCTATAGTCTCCGACCATACGCCAAATACCGTCTTTCTTTTGGTCAAACAGGATAGGACTAGCCCAGCAACCGGAAGAAGGTTCAATTATTCCCTTTTGTAACAGATCGTCCAATTGTTCTTTTGCAATTTTCATAAATTCCGGCTTGAGGCGGCGTGGATGTTGCGATATGGGCGGCCTATCGGTTAGATGTAACCGATGAACTGTGCCGTTAGTGACTACTGCAATACGATAGTCAGATGTCCGTGAAGCGGAGCAGGCAGTGGCGGACGGGCCAAGCTGTGGCGCTGTGGGTACGGAAGTACAGGTGTGCCACCCGCTCGTAGGCTGCGTAAAGGCCGCACACGTGTTAACATGGGCGAGGTTGGTACACTGGTTCTTGGTAGCGGGCCGTGTCGCTACGAGCGCTGTAGGCATGAGTGGGCGTGGCCGGACAGCAGATGGCCGTAGTTCATTGCCACAAGCTTGGCAAGTTAATTTTCCATTTCGAATGCAAGGAGCATGAGCACTTGGACATATCCTATCATTACAAAAGGGGGTGCTGACACAGTTTACAGAGTTCACAACATTGTCGTTAACGTGCGCGGGCACGGAAACACCAGATTAGCATGGACTGACCTTGTCTGTAGCCGACGAGTCATCTGCTTGTAGTGCCGTGAGGCGTTGTTGTGTGGAGGCCAACTCGTGGTGTATGTCGCGGAGATGCAGCAGCATTTCCATACGTTCTATCCGCAACTTAGAAGACTTGGCGCACTCCACTAGCCACTTCTTTGTCCAAGATTGCAGCTCCAAGGATAGGTTTACACACTTCTTAGCACAGCACACATGTTTGGTGTTAGCCGAACTGTCACTCGGCGAAGCGAAAGGAATATGTTTGTTAAGGGAGGGGTAAAACACAGTATTTTGCACAAAATCTAGTGACAACTGATAGTGCTTGAGGAAATCTTTTCCGAGAATAGGTTCTTCAATTGTTGACACTAGAAACGTCCACTCCAGCTTGCACTCGCGCGAAAGTTTCACTGTATACAAAGTGGAACCCGGACACTGTAGGGTAGACAAGTTCACTGCATGAAGTACTGTTTTGTGTGGTTGCACTTTATTGGTTGCTAGGCGAACCGACAGCAAAGAGATGTCTGCGCCAGTGTCTACCAGAAAACATACGCCTGATCGTAAATCGCGAACATAGACTCGACCACACTTACTATTATTGTCCGAAACGGAGTGCAACGTGGGATGGTGCCCGTTGTTTACATCGCAGGAGGTGGCACCGTAGCCTACCTGCGGTTGTAGTTTGGGTAAGAATACGGTGACTGGCATTTGCGAGCTTGCTCCCCGAATCTCGCGTGGAAGAAACAGTAAGGTTGGGCGGGCCTGTGCCCTTGTGGGTAGTTGCTAGGTGACGGAGTATGTGCCCCAGAGTCTTCCACAGAGGCCGATGCACTGTCGTTGCGAGGAGTTGAAGGTGCAGGCAGGGCGGCTAGTTTAAAAAAACTTGTTATCAGCAGCACCAGACAGGGGCATGACATCAGAAAGTGTCTTAGTGCAGTCACGTCCAGAATGCAGTGCACGGAGCTCACGTTGCCTGGCGGAGTATGCTCTGTCGGCGGCTCATAAACGTTCATTTACTGGCCTATCTTCATACGCAGAGATTGCAGTCTGGACAGGCAAAGGCTGCTTTTCAGTCCAGATTTCTGCGAGCGTGTCATCAGGCATAACTTGCTCATCGACGAGAAGATGGATGCACCACCACAGCTGGGACGGAGACCTGTCGCTGAGACGCTCTTCGTAGATGAGCTGTCGCACATTTTCTCTCCTGGTTTTAGAGACGCGCTCCAGTATCGTTTGTTTCGCCACAGCATACTTCCCTGCTAGGGGGGGTGCTTTGACCAGATCATAAATTAAATCAACGCGGTCGTGAAGATGGTTCATGAGGCAGGCGAAGCGTGCGTCGTCGTCCAAAGCACAGACATTGAATGTTTGCTCAATCAGGTTAAACCAGAACTCCGGGTGAGCAGTTTTGAAGTCTGGTAATTTCGGCAGATTCGGCACTGCAGTCACTGCGGAGGTGCGCCTGTTACTTCGGACAGAAGTAGAGCATGCAGAAGATTGCGAGTCCGGATTATTGGAACCCGTAATGCGGGAATCGCAAAATTCACTTGACGACGGGGGGGGCGGCTGAGAAGCGACGGACGCTCGAACGGTGTGAGGATCGTAGTCAAAATGTGCATTCTCATTGACGTGGTAGCTCGGAGAGAAGTCACAAGTGCTTAAGTACGCCGGTGAATGTCCGTTATGCACACAGTATTCACTCGACCGTGAGTGGTGGGGCTGGTTGTAGATGTCGGAGTAATTACTATCCAGCACAGAATTGTTGACCTGATTAGAAGCAACACAAGGATCCCATACACGTCCACTAGAATGCACACTCGGTGTGATATTTGCTGTTGGGCGAGCATTGAACAGCTGTTGACTAGCTGGCACGGAAGGATACACACGTGGCGGGAACTGATTCGAGTTTGAATTTACTACTGGATTTTCCAAAGTAGCAAAACCTCGCTCGACGCCGCGAAGTGTATTGAATTGTGTGTTTGACACAGGAGTAGAAAGGTTCTGACCAACACTCTGTGGAGAACACGTGGGAAGGTCCCAGCTAACAAAGCCAGAGTCTACGACCGTTGGCGGTTGGAAGAAACTGGCGGCACTCGATGAATTCCACTGCGTGTTCTGGCTGAAGGATTCCGAAGATTCTTGCGGCATGTCCACTACGGTGGCAGGAGTGCTGGAGAGATGTTGCTGGAATCCGGGCCGCGGTGAATGCTGAAAGGCCATTGTCTGGAGCTGAACAAAGGCCCTCGCGATCGCGGAGAAACCCGACACGGTAGGTGCGTAAATAACCTTCAGCCGGTAACTCGGACGTGTATTACACAAAAACGGGGTCACCAGTGAGGGAATGTGGTATAGTTGTAGGTAAACAACTAGAATTCTCTCATGTACAGATTTATTCACACTTAGCGTCTACACAGATACAAATCCAGAGGCTAACTGCCGCTAGCGTCCAACATGCTCTCCAAAGCCCTCTCCTCAAAGATAGCACACTTACGCACAGAACGAATATCGATTTTTATGGCGCTCTACGCCACAAGTACATCAAATTTTGCCCTACGTGTTCTCTCCAAGAGCGGAAATATATACACAATGTATGTAGCATACTACACATATTTCCATTCTCTTATAACATATTATATTTAGGGGAAACTAAACACTAGCAAAGAAAATACTCTTGGCCCAAAACCATGTTGTAAGACTAATGAGTGGCATAGATTGTAGATGCAGTTGTTATTTCCCAGTACGTATTTTCTCTTATGTGTTTCATCAGCAAAAACACTGAGTTTTGTAAAAGAAGTAGTGAATATCATAGATATGATATTAGGAGAAAGTATGATTTGCTCAGTGATTGTACAAATCTGACTATGGTGCAGAAGGGTGTGCAGTTCTCTTGTGCAAAACTTTTTAAAGATCTCCCTCCTTATATTAAAAGCAACTTTGATGACCATTTCTCTTTTAGGAAGTATCTGAAGTAATTTCTACTGGAGAGTGAATTTTATAGTTTGGAGGAGTTTTTTAGTCACAATCAGAAAACGTAATAGATTTGCGGACCAGAAATTTTAAGGGTGATATACCATAGTGTAAGTTTGATTAATGATGTAGTTGCCATACTCATGTAATATTAATAGTTATTTTCATTGGTTGTATTTGTTTTTCACTTTCTGTGGCTAATGTTTGCTGTAATCTGCCATTCTTACCAAATATGTGTAATGCAAACATGAAGTATTACTTTTGTATGATTGACTGCTTTTATATTAAATTTTTTGGCAGATTAAAACTGTGTGCCCGACCAAGACTCGAACTCGGGACCTTTGCCTTTCGCGGGCAAATGCTCTACCATCTGAGCTACCGAAGCACGACTCACGCCCGGTACTCACAGCTTTACTTCTGCCAGTATCTCATCTCCTACCTCCCAAACTTAACAGAAGCTCTTCTGCGAACCTTTTATATTACCTATGTATAGATTGTTTAGTGACACACACTATATCCTCGTGAGTTTATTACCATCTGAGCTACCGAAGCACGACTCACGCCCGGTACTCACAGCTTTACTTCTGCCAGTATCTCATCTCCTACCTCCCAAACTTAACAGAAGCTCTTCTGCGAACCTTTTATATTACCTATGTATAGATTGTTTAGTGACACACACTATATCCTCGTGAGTTTATTACAGTTAAGATGGAGTAAGAAATAAATAAATAAGAAGTTGAATGGAGTGGACAGTGTTTTGAGGAAAGGATATAATGATGAACACCAATAAAACCAAAACAGAGATAATGGAATGTAGTCACATTAAATCAAATGATGCTGATTAGGTTTGTAAATGAGACGGTTAAAGTAGTAGATGAGTTTTGCTATTTGGACAGCAAATTAACTGATGAGGGCTGAAGTAGATAGGATATAAAATGTACACTGAAAATATAAATTAACCCTGATCTTCAATCACACTGACATAATACACTATTACGAAGTTGAAGAATTCCGCTATAAAATTGGAAATTCAAGAAACATACAGACGGGGATGGTGTATGTGAGTGGGACGCCCCACAGTGGCACCTGTGAAGAGAGTGGGTGTTCAGCTGCAGAGGCGGCAGTTCTTCAGGAAATAGCTACCGCCAACTTGGCACCGGCTCAAACAGTCTACGCCTAATTTCAGGCGGGCAGCATTCACACTGTGCTATGCCGCGCTGCAGAGTGCTGCCGCTTGTACACAGCCGGCGGAATTAGGCTCATTTCTGTCTGACGTCTGAGCAGCCGACCGACCGGCGGGAACCTCACATGTGGCTGTCATGGTACCTCCAAGCAGGAGATGCAGTTGAAACGTGCTGTACGAGATGCAAGGGTGACGATGCAAATTTGTTGCTTTAGGTTTGCTAACTTAGAGGTAAGCTAGACCAGTGTTACCAAAAGACCAGTGTTACCACCCTGGGGGGCGTGAGAGTTGATTGGGTGGGTGCGGGGGTAAGGGGAGGGGGGGTGTAGACATCTCAGAAGAAAGCAGATAAATACGGTGATACAAATAAAAAATTGTGCATTTTTTGTAGAGTTGTCAGCAACAGCTTTGCCTTGCATGACAACTAGTTATTGCTGGCACAACAGATATTTTAGTCTTTAACAAGGAAAATTGGCAAACAGCAACTTGAGAAGTTCCTTTATTTTCACAACCAGTTTCGGAAATTTTGTATGCCATCTTCAGGCCCCATGTGCACCTCATGTACTCGTATAGACACTCAAATGTATCGATATTGACATACTGGTGCCAACAGTTTCTGGATGCCATGAATTCGTATTTCAGATGCTCCCTTTGTAGCCTTTGAAATTAAGTCTTCAAAGGAAGCACTTGAAATATGAATTCCAACATCCAGAAACTGATGGCTTCAGTATGCAAATATCAATTCGTTCGAGTGTACATACATGACGTGCATGTCGGGCCTTCAGGCTGTGAAAATACAGTAAAATAGCTTCTCAAATTTCACGGCTGCTTGGCGATTTAGCAAGAAATGTGTTTGAGAATAAGAAGAGATATTTGTCTACGCCATACATAGATTTAAGAGTTAGGAAATCTTTTCTGGAAGCATTTGTATCGAGTGTAGTCGTGCATGGAAACAGAAAATGCATGATCAGCAGTTCAGGAGTTTAGACAAGAATAGAAGAGAAGCTTTTGAAATGTAGTACTACAGGAAAATAGTGAAGATTAAATGGATAGATCACGTAAATAATGAGGAGATACTGAAACAGAATTTTGGAGAAGAGACATTTATGGTACAACCTGAATAGAAAAAGGAATTGTTTAATAGAACTCATTCTGAGATATCAAGGGATCACCAATGTAGTATAGAAGGGAATTGGGTGGGGGGTAAAAATCGTAGAGGGAGACCAAGAGATGAACACAGTAAGCAGATTCAGAAGGATTTAAGTTGCAGTAGTTATTCAGAGATGAAGAGGATTACACAGGATATGTAGAGAGCTTCATCAAACCAGTCCTCAAATTGAAAATCACAACACCAATCATACCGCACTTCTCATAGAGACCTTTGAGCTATAAAAATAGTCTACTTAAACAATGACATAAAATTCACACTGTATGTTGCTGCTTGTTCAAATTTCAGCTATTTAATATTAACTAAAATCCCTGCATTGGCTACATAGTACGAACTATTTAAAATTTATCATACTGGACCACTATCAAACCTCATGACCATTTTCTGTGGTACAACAATTTAAATTTGTGTTTTAAGCTCTTTATGTATTAAAAATAGCTTTAAACTGTTGTGCCACTGATGTAGGGCATGAGACTCAACATTTGGCTGGAATATAAATTTTAAATAAATTGTACTATGAAGTTCATCTTGAAATCTTAATCACCACGAAGATCATGAAATACAATAAATAAATAGTGTTAATTTTATGGAACTACAAATATATAACAGCATTAATTACAAACCCCTTGTCATGTATTTAATGAGATGCCTTAGTTCACTTACATTTTCAGTACACCTGGTATGTACTATAAGTAATTTAAAAATGAAGAAAGTGCTTTATTCTGCATCTTTCCATTTAGTCACAGAAATCTTAAAAAAATCTGGCATCCTGACAACTATTACAACTTAGATAAGCACACTAGGCAAAAAAAAATAAAAAATAAAAAATAAAAATAATTTTTTTTTATTTTATTTTTTTTTTTTTAAAAATCCCAAGATATATCATGCTAATACTGTCTAACACCACATTAGCTTTGATAATGACAGATATTTGTATGGAATTAAGATTGGGGGATTCCATGGAAAAACTGAGGCGTGATTGAATGCCTGAATGTTCATCAAACTGGGAGCATAGGCATGCAGGTCTGTGAACATGAATTTTGTCATCTTGGAAAAGAGGGTAGTATCTTCAGCATACTCATAATGAAGATGTGCAAGACAAAGCAACAAATGGTCAATGACAATGTTGAAATGCATTGTGTATTTCATGTGTAAGTAGATCCAAGTCATGAAATGAAAAACATCTTCAAAACATCACTTACCAAGCTTCACACACCGTGGGTCGAATGCCTCATTGGGCCATCAGTGCACTCAGTGCCTCACATCATTTGAAAAGAGGCAAAAATGTGACTAAGTGAACTGCACTGTAATCCTGCCAGTTAACTACTGTCCAGTTTCTGTGATGATTGACCTACTGAAGACATACAGCTTTATGTAGCACTGTGATCAGTGATGTTTTGTAAGGTACCCAACTCCCGGTATCCATTGCATGCAGTTACCTTTATAATATTAACTTGGACTCTGGTTGAGATGGACTGCATTCATTGACAGCATCAGTTCCTGTTAGTTAGTGAAACTGGCTGTCATTGGAAGAGTGTGACATTCATCTCTGGTCCCTTTCATTTAGAATCATTTTATGACCACTGTTCTTATGTCATGGTTGTGAGTGTACCCTATCTTATAGATGTCTCGGACAGTCTGTGTCAATACACCAATAAATTGTGCACATACATTCATGGTGTAATCATGGATGCCTCTGAACAAACATCATAGCTCCTTTTTTCCACTCTGTATGTCACCATGTCGACCCATCTTTACTGATTCCATACAATGGACTTCCATGTACACTTCACTTGACTGACATGACTTATGTCAGTGGGAGAGGGCCATGTGACTGCCTGGTATCAGTTCTGCAGCATATACATCACCCCCAAAGTGACAAGTGTGCTCCTTTAAAGGCATCACTAATATTTCTCCAGTGAGCTCATATTAATTAATTAATGCCCATTGTTGTTTCTGAAAAGTGGAGCAAAGTACAAATCTGATACCAGTATCTATAAAGCTTCAATACATTAACATTAATACATAAAAGACTCATGCACACACGTGTATAACAACCAACTAGAGTGTATTAGATGTTGTATGGATAATTTGGTGACGATTAAGCATGAATTAAGGAAGTACCTTTTGATCAACACATTCGAAGCAACTGAAGAATATCTGAACAGAATCTCTTAAAATTATTATTTTAAATCAGTTTTAATTATTGTTAGCACTTGATTGCAATAATATGTCATTATGTCAAGTCGTTTCATTATATTGCTATCATTGTACAGGGTGTATAAAAAAGAATCATCCAATTTATAAAAATCAGAACTGTTACACTATTTGCTATACGTGTGTTGGAAAGAGGGAACTCTGGAGTTTTGCATGGCTCCCACTAGGTAGCAGCAGTGTGTGCCCACATCAGTTCTAGTAAAAATGATCTCAGGTCAACAGAAAGCATATTTTGCTGTATGTTTTTCACAGTGCAGGTCAGTAATAACTCTTCAGTGTGACTTTCGTACTAGGTATGGTGTGGAGAAAGAGGTTGTTTGTGTAAAGGCAACCCACCAGGCCATCCCTGACTGTCAGACACAGACGTTGAAAGCGTGTGCCATAGTTTAACAAGGAGTCCGTAGAAATCCATTCTTCGTGCATCTCGACAACTCAACATGCCCCTGATGTCCATCTGGTGTGTGTTGCATTGATGTTTACCCATCAAACCATACAAAATTCAGCTACTGCAGGCTCTTCATGAAGGTGACAAACAACAACTTGTGGAGTTCTGTAATTTCATTCTTGGTGAGATGGAGGATGACAGTTTTCTTCCAGGCTTAGTGTTCAGTGACAAGCCAAAACTCCTTTTAAATGGAAATCTGAACTGTCATAATGTGAGAACACGGGGTACAGAACAACCATGCAAAGTTGTACAACATGAGACGGACTCTCCAAAATTTAATGTGTTTTGTGCAAAGGAAAACGTTTATGGTCCATTTTTATTTGCCGAGAACACTGTTACAGAAGGCATGTCTCTCGATATGATTCACAATTTTCTTTTCCCAGAGTTGGATACTGATTCAAATGACTTCATTTACCAGCAGGTTAGGGCACTACCACACTGTCATCTGGAAGTGCGGGAATTTCTAAATCAAAAGAGTACTGAACTATAGATCGATCGCACTGGACCGAATGATCCAACCTTACATTACTGGCCTTCAAGGTCACCGGACCTGACTGTATGTGATTATTATAAAAGACTCTGTTTATCTGCCTCCATTACCAACAGTACTGAATTAACTGAGACATTGCATAACAGCACCTGTGGAAGCTGTAACTCAAGACCTGCTTGCTGCAGTGTGGGAACAATTTGAATACCACATTGACATATGCTGTGCATCTCAAGGGGGCATATTGAACACCTATAACAAGATATGAAAAAAAACTTTTTGAGTTTCCTGTTCATCATAAAACAAAATTCATTGTATATGTTTATTAGTTTCAGAAATACAGACATGCCAAATTGGATGATTCTTTTTGATACACCCTGTATTACTTTCCACAACCCAGAGAGACACCTCTCTGCAGCATGTGACTAATGCCATGTGTTACAGTGTTCAGATGTGCTATTTCATGCAGTTTCAGGGAGATGCTTAACATAATTGAGATTTTATTAATTTGGTGACTGATCAAAGTGATGAAATTCTGTACTGTGTCATTCTAA
Organism: Schistocerca piceifrons; assembly: GCF_021461385.2. Classification (NCBI taxonomy): domain Eukaryota; kingdom Metazoa; phylum Arthropoda; class Insecta; order Orthoptera; family Acrididae; genus Schistocerca; species Schistocerca piceifrons. The sequence goes on from NC_060149.1 coordinate 9,193,637, forward strand.
CAATTCTAATATGAAATACATATGAGTGTTGGCAATAGCCACCTTAGCAAAGGCCCCTTCTGTTTGGAAAGGAGTCCAAAATTGTCAGTTTGGTCATTTCCATAAGGAAATCACAGTGCTGACAGACATTTCTCTCTACCTTACACTGCTGCTGCTGCTCTGCACTGTGTGCAGCTCAGATTGAAACACACTAAAAAATAAAGTTAAAGATACCCTTGCTAAGAGTTCATTATGGTTTAGAGCGAACGGTTTTCTACTAAATGAAAGTAAGACCCAGGCACTTTCCTTTAGCTTAAGAGAGAATCATGAGTTAGGAAGTATAAAATTTTTAGGTGTTATAGTAGACAACAAGTTGACATGGGAACCACATGTCAAACCTATATCTGCCAGACTCTCAACAGTTATCTATTTAATTAGAAACTTAAAAAGACATGTCCGTAATAGTTATATAAAATCAGCATATTTGTCTTTCTTTCAAAGTATCATACCATATGGAATCTTATTGTGGGGCAATAGCAGTCACGTAAAGGGCATTCTACGTTTACAAAAAAAATTAGTAAGAATAATAACCGACTCAGATAAGTTAAAACACTGTACACCCTTGTTTGTTAAATTGCAATGCCTGACCATAATAAACTTGTACATCTATAATCTTCTATTGTATGTTAGGAACAATATTTCAAATATATCATTAAGAAGGGATGTACATAGCCATAACACCAGGAACAAACCATGTTTAGATGTACCATATCAAAGACTATCCAAGTCACAGAATTCATATTTAGTTCTTGGACTTAAGTTTAGTAATTAATGTTAAAAATGTAAGTTATCTTGACGTTGTCTATTCCTTTATGAGCTGAATGACAATAAAATTTGATTGATTGATTGATTGATCATAGCTCTTCTTGCAGACTTAGGAGGTGATACCATATGTGCAAATGTACTCTCTACCCACAGAGCAGAATAAAACCTTGTACTTACCACATCACTAGACCTTTCTTCAGTCTACAATTTCACTGTCATAGTCTGTTGCACCAGATGAGATATATCTTCTAATGAACTTTCATGAAAGTTACTGTTATATGTATTTCTTATCATACCTAATTAGATAAGAACAGGAGAGAAACTGTTGTTGATGATATAAAATTAGTCACTTTGTTAACTGATAATATCTTCTTGTTCTTATTTTTCAGTGTTCTAACGGCCTCCAACAATATGATGCGAATTTTTCCGTACAATTTGTTTCCATTACATGAATTTGCTTTGGATTTGTCAAATAATCCATTCACTTCACGCTATTTTGTGATACCAGATAGACCTCAGAAGTATGAAGCACCATCTCTCAAAGAACTTGCTGCCCGAACTGTGGTTGACTACAGGTAATTTCTTGCATATTTTTTCTAGAGCTACAATATACTGGTGCACAATTCTACCAAACTTTCTTCCATGATCACTTATTTTTCTCCTGAAGTATAGCCCTTTATACATTTGCTTGCTTACTTGCTTGCACTGTTTCTTGCAGTATCATCTTTATAGATTTACTGAACAGAAAACTGTGTTCCTATGAACAAATTTGTACTTCACTTGGTACTTGGTACATATATGCTTCCATCTATGAGGTAGGCAACCATTCAGAATTGACACTTAATTGTTTGTGGAAAGTCTTGGTTACAATTTAATTTGTTGACACAATTCCGTGCAACATCATCAAGTCATAGCCATGTTAGAAGGAATTATGGCATGAAATACCACAGAACAGTTATGCGCTGAAGTGAAAAATTCATGGAATACCTCATATTACTGTGTTGCACCTCCGTTTGCCCAGCTTAGTGCAGCAGCTCCATGTGGCGTGGACCCAACAAGTCGTTGGAAGTTTCTTGCAGAAATATTGAAACATGCTGCCTCTATAGCTGTCCATAATTGTGAAAGTGTTGCTGGTGCAGGATTTTGTGCACAAACTGACCTCTTGATTGTCTCCCATAAATGTTTGATAGGATTCATGTCAGGGAAGGCCAAATCATTCACTCAAACTGTCCACAATATTCTTCAAACCAATTGCAAACAACTGTAGCCCAGTGACATGGCACATTGTCATCCATAAAAATTCTATCATTGTTTGGGAACATGAAGTCCATGAATGGCTGAAAATGGTCTCCAAGTAGCCAAACAGAACCATTTCCAGTCAATGATTGGTTCACTTGGACCAGAGGTCTCAGTCCATTCCATTGAACACAGTCCACATTATTATGGAGCCACCACCAGCTTGCACAGTGCTCTATCGACAACTTTGGTATGTGGCTTCTTTGGCTCTGCGCTACACTTGAACCCTAGTACCATCTCTTGCCAACTGAAAGCAGGACTCATCTGACCAGGCCACAGTTTTCCAGTCTTCTACGGTCCAAGCAATATGGACGAGGAGAGAAGTTTCAGGTGGTGTCATACTGTTAGCAAAGGCACTTGTGTCAGTTGTCTGCTACCATAGCCCATTAATGCCAGATTTTGCCACACTGTACTAGTGGATACCTTCATCATATGTCCCACAACGATTTCTGTGGTTATCTCACATAGTATTGCTTGTCTGGTAGCACTGACAACTCTACACAAACAGCGCTGCTCTCGGTCATTAAGTGAAGGCTGTGGTGAGAAATAATGCCCAAAATTTGGTATTCTAATGATTCCTAAAATGGGATGTCCAGTGCATCTACCCCAGCTACCATTCCATGTTCAGATATGTGGCAGATATGATACGCGAGTTGGGACGGAAGTGATTAAAGCAAAGACATTTTTCATCGCGGCGAGATCTATTTACGAAATTTCAGTCACCAACTTTCTCTTCCGAATGTGAAAATATTATGTTGAGCCCAACCTACTTAGGTAGGAATGATCATCAAAATAAAATAAGAGGAACCAGAGCTCGAACAGAAAGGTTTAGGTGTTCGTTTTTCCCGCACGCTGTTCGGGAGTGGAATGGTAGAGAGATAGTAAGATTGTGGTTCGATGAACCCTCTGCCAAGCACTTAAATGTGAATTGCAGAGTAATCATGTAGATGTAGATGTAGATGAAAGTCCATTAATTCTTGTCGTGTGGCCATAATAATTTCAGAACCCTTTTCAAGTGCATCAGCTGACTATAAATGACAGCTCTGCCCATGCACAGCCATTTTATACCTTGTGTATGCATTACTAATGCCATCTGTGTATGTGCATATCTGTATCCCATAACTTTTGTCACCACTGTGTACAAAAAATAGTCAGCTGTTATATCAATACTTAGAAATAAATACAAGAACTAACCACACAGCAGTGGGGAAATAAGGTATCAAAAACAAGTCATACATATATGAAACTTAATGCCAATCTGAATGCACATGGGGACCAGTAGTGGTGAGAAAAACAACATTGGCAACTAATACCGTGCGTAAATAAGTATCAAAAAATGTAACCAACAGGAGGTCACACAATGAACATTGATTGTGTACTATATAATTTGAAAACCATGAAGGAAGCATGCAGACATAGTATTCAAAAATTTATGCAATGCACAGAATAAAAATAAATAATACTACAGAGTATTCATATTTCATGTGGAATGTTAACTGGTACAATTACTAAACATTAACCATGTATCAGTTTTAAATCTTGAAATTCTGGTGCCCAACAGCTTTCAGAAACAGTGTCTGACAGCTTCCCAGTTGTCACAATCAATAGATTTGTCTTGCTACCACAGTAAGTAAGCAAGAGGCGCCAATAAAATAGATGTAGTTAAGATGCAGTAGAATCTCACTACGAAACCAACTCTTTCAAAAAAGTACAAAGTAAGAGGACAGTTCTGTTGCTAGGTAGCAGCCATGGAAGAGGTGTGGGCCAGATTTTGCATGGAACATTAGGTGACAGGTACCAGGTCACAAACTTTTTCAAGCCAAGTGCATGTTAGAGGATACAGGTTCCTTGTGCAAGGGTTTCTCAAAGCAGGAACATGTGAAGATAGTGAGTGGAGTTGGAAACAGTATTGATAGGGATCAGGGCTACAGTATTGAGTGTGACCTGGTGAAAATAGCCTTTACAACAACCCATACCACCATTGGGCTGGTGCCTGCATTAATGTGGCATGATCAGCCCCCGTTGCACCACTCTGTCAGGAGGGTAAATATGGAGTCGGATCAGTTGCGTGCGGTGGCCACTCTGTCAGACATTGGATTGGTTCCTGTCGAGGCTATTGATACGGGGGATTTCACAAGGAATGGCCCACAACTCAATAGGAAAGGGAAGGGTAAACTGGCAGGGTTGTTAGCAAAATCCATAAGGGGGGGACACTAGTACTCATGGACGTACCTCTTTTTTAGACTAATATCAGTGTCCAATGAGAAGTTCAGGCAGGTAGGTGCTAAAGAGGTTCAAACCTACAAAATTCTCACAACAGGAAAGTAAATAATAATGTTACCATATTTAACCAAAATATTGATCGATTAAAGAAAAAAAGTAAATTCTCACAAACGTAAAGTAAAAAATGATGTTATCATTTTTCACCAAAATATTCCGGGTTTGAAGAATAAATTAGATGAGCTCCTGGTTTGTTTAGATGACATTGAATCTGATAATGTAATAGATATACTATGCCTGTCTGAGCATCACATTGTGTCTGATATCTACAAGGTAAATATCAGTGGTTATAAACTAGCTGCACATATGAGTAGAGAGAATAAAGTGAGAGGAGGAGTTGTCATATATGTCAAAAGTTATCACTGTGTAAAAAGCTTGGGTACAAAAAAGTGTTGTCTAGAGCAACATATAGAAGCACCTGCCTGTCAACTTAAACTGAAGGAGGGCTCTTTTATAATGGTAACTGTATATAGGTCCTCTTCAGGAAACTTTCATTTATTCCTGGAAAACTTGGATGCCTTGTTGTGCTATCTGTCAGATAGTGGTAAGCAAATTATTATTTGTGGGGACTTCAATGTTGATTCACTGAAAGAGTGTAATAGGAAGAATGACCTGGAAGACTTGCTCGGTTCTTTCAATTTGACATCTGTCATTAATTTTCCTAATGGGGTAGTAAAAGATAGCAGCACATTGATAGATAACACTTTTGTAGACCATGATAAGTTTAGAAACATAAATTCATGTCATGTTGAGAATGGCCCTTCTGATCATGGTGTTCAGCTAGTTACAGTATATGACATAGCTCCACTCAGTAATTCAAAACTACCCTGCAAAGTTGTGCGTTCAATTAAAGACTCAACAATTAGAAATTTCAGGGAAAATCTTCAGCAGCTAGTCTGCGATGAGGTGTACAAGGAACCCAATGCTAATTTAAAATATAATTTATTTCATGATACACTTGTAAGATAATTTGAAAACTGTTTCCCCAAGAAAGTAGTTAAATCTAATTATAAGAAACCATGAAAAAAACCTTGGCTTACTAAAGGAGTAAAAATATCTTGTAACCACAAAAGGGAACTGTATCTAACAACAAGAAAGGGTAATGACCCAGAAACAGCCAAATATTATAAAAACTACTGTGCTACATTAAGAAAGGTTATTAAAAAGTCTAGAAGCATGTGAATCATGTCTGAGATTAATACCTCTGATAACAAAATCAAAACAATTTGGCATATTATTACAAGGGAGACAGGGCAACTGAGAGTACAGGATGACAGCATTACCATCAAAGCGAATGGAAACTTGACAAACAACAAGCCGGAAGTCAAAAACGTTTTGAATGGTCACTTTTTAAACGTTGTAGAGAAAATCGGATCTAAATGTTCATTAGAAGAAGCAACGCATTTAATGGAAGAGGCCTTACCCACACAATTTGATACAATTGAAATTTTCACCTCTGCTTTAGAAATTAGGCAGATAATAAACTCTCTCAAGAATAAAAGCTCACATGGAATTGATGGCATTTCCAGGGTCAGACTTGGGTCCTTTGTTGTTCTTATTATATATTAATGACTTGCCATTCTATATTCATGAAGAGGCAAAGTTAGTTCTCTTTGCTGATGATACAAGTATAGTAATCACACCTGAGAAACAAGAATTAACTGATGAAATTGTCAATACTGTCTTTCAGAAAATTACTAAGTGGTTCCTTGTAAACGGACTCTCACTGAATTTTGATAAGACACAGTACATACAGTTCCGTACAGTGAATGGTATGATGCCATTAATAAATATAGACCTTAATCAGAAGCATATAGCTAAGGTAGAATATTCCAAATTTTTAGGTATGTCCATTGATGAGAGATTAAATTGGAAGAAACACATTGATGATCTGCTGAAACGTTTGAGTTCAGCTACTTATGCAATAAGGGTCATTGCAAATTTTGGTGATAAACATCTTAGTAAATTAGCTTACTACGCATATTTTCACTCATTGCTTTCATATGGCATCATATTTTGGAGTAATTCATCACTGAGGAATAAAGTATTTATTGCACAGATGCGTGTAATCAGAATAAAAGCTGGAGTCCACCCAAGATCATCCTGCAGACATTTATTTAAGGATCTAGGGATATTCACAGTAGCTTCTCAGTATATATACTCTCTTATGAAATTTGTTATTAACAACCAAACCCAATTCAAAAGTAATAGCAGTGTGCATAACTACAATACTAGGAGAAAGGACGATCTTCACTATTCAAGATTAAATCTAACTTTGGCACAGAAAGGGGTGAATTATACTGGCACTAAAGTCTTTGGTCACTTACCAAATAGTATCAAAGTCTGACAGATAACCAACAAGTATTTAAGAAGAAATTAAAAGAATTTCTGAATGACAACTCCTTCTACTCCATAGAGGAATTTTTAGATATAAATTAAGAAAAAAAATATTAAAAAAATAAAAAAAAATAAAAAAATAAAAATAAAAAAACACAAAAAAAAGTAGTTATATTAACTTAAGTATGTTGTTAAATTAACCTAATTATGTCGTGTATTGGAAAATTCGACTCGTTCCACATCATTACAAAATATCGTATTCATGATCCATGGAACTAGTATTAATCTAATCTAATCTAATCAGCAGGATAATAAAAGCTTGTTCCCATGAGATAAGTGGGATTCTTAGCCATTTATGTAATAGCTCTCTGAGCAGGGTATTTTCCCAGATAGAATGTAGTATCCCATTGTTAAACCACTGCATAAAAAAGGGGATACATCTGATGTCAACAACTACTGCCCAATCTCTCTTCTGACTGCCTTATCCAAAATTCTTGAAGAAAGTAATGTATTGTAGAGTAGCTAAAAATAAAGTTTTAACAAAATGTCAGTTTGGTTTCCAGAAGGAGTTTTTCAACGGAAACTGCCGTATATACTTTCATTAATGAAATATTAAATGCTCTGAGTAACCGGAAGTCACCCGTTGGGATATTTTGTGATCTCTCTAAGTCTTTTGATTGTGTTAGTCATTGAATACTTCTAGATAAGTTCAAGTACTGTGGTATGAATGGGACAGCGCTCAAATGGTTTAAATCATACCTAACTGGAAGAGCGCAGAAAGTTGAAATAAGCAGTTCACATAATATGAAAAAAACTGGTGATTTCTCAAACTGGAAAACAATCAAGAATGGGGTGCCGCAAGGTTCTGTCTTGGGTCCTCTGCTGTTCTCAATATATATTAATGACTTGCCATTCTATATTCACAAAGATGCAAAGCTGGTACTTTTTGCTGATGATACAAGTATAGCTATCACACCCAAAAGACAAGAATTAACTGATGAAATTGTAAAAGGATGTTTTTCAGAAAATCATTAAGTGGATCTCTGCAAATGTGCTCTCATTAAACTTTGACAAAACACAGTATATACAGTTCCACACAGTAAATGGAATGACACCATTAATAAACATAGACTTTGATCAGAAATCAGTAGCTAAGGTGGAATATTCAAAATTTCTAGGTGTATTCATTGATGAGGGGTTGAACTGGAAAAATTACACTGAGGATCTGCTGAAATGTTTGAGTTCAGCTACTTATGCTATTAGGGTCATTTCTAATTTTGGTGATATACATCTCAGTAAATTAGCCTACCATGCCTATTTTCATTCCCTGCTTTCGTATGTCATCATATTCTGGAGTAACTTGTCATTGAGTAAAAGAGTGTTTATCGCACAAAAATGTGTAATCAGAATAATTGCAGGAGTTCATGCAAGATCATCCTGCAGACACTTATTTAAAGAGCTAGGGATCTTCGCTGTAGCCTCACAATATATATATTCACTTATGAAATTTGTTATTAACAATCCAAACAAATTCAAAAGTTTATTTATTCGTTCGGCATATACAAGGCAAATATTACAGTGTCATTACAATCCACCAGGAAATTACAACACTACACAATGCTACTTACAGTTTTGAGCCAATCTATGGCTAGGTCAGGCAAGTAATGTATGTCCTTCAGTTCACCACTATATCCTACCACTTCACACACCAGTAGGTGATCCATTGTCTGGATTTCACCACATTCACACACGAGACTCTCCGCAAGTCCCCACTTATTCATTAGATGTTTGCATCTTCCCACGCTTGTTCTAAGGCGATTTAAGGCAACCCAGAGCTTCTGAGGGAGATCAAATCCATTTATCTTCTTGCTGGGGTCATCGATAAGCTTTTGGTTCTTGTGTGTCCCTTTGCGCCATGATTCCCCCCAGGCTAGCTTTGGGTCGAAGTCCTGTAATTCCCTGCCAATCTTCCAAAAGGGGGACCTAGATTTTAGCCTGTTGATGGGTGATAAGTCTTGGTGTATAGGGAGTTCTGGATTGTGTACGATCTTCCTATATATTCTTGAGGTCGCCATGGAGCGCCTTATATCAGGGGGTTCTATGTTGGCAAGGACTGGGAGCCAGTCACATGGGGTAGCCCTAAGTGTGCCTGAGATAATTCTCATCGTCTCTTTCAATTGGGTGTCTGAATTTACATGCGCACTTTTCGCCCAGACTGATGAACAATATTCAGCCACGCTGTACACGAGGGCTAATGCTGATGTCCTTAGTGTATTAGCTCCGCACCCCCATGATGTTCCAGCCAGTTAAGACATAATGGCATTTCGAGATTTTAATTTCTGTTTGGTGTCTTCCAGATGGGAGCTAAACGTTAGTGTACGGTCTAATTTTACTCCCAGATATTTGGGCTTATCTTCATGTCTGATATGCCGGTCATTCAGGGAAAGCTGTAGTTTCCTGCTTGAAGCTCTGTTATTAAGGTGCATTATGGTACTCGTCGTTTTATTGGGGTTGGGATGCAAATGCCACTTAAGGTAGTAGGTGTTCAGCGCTTCAAGGTCCGCATTGAATGTTTTTTCAAGATCTTCGAAATTTTTGCTTTGGTATGCGATGGCCAGATCATCCGCATACGCAAATTTACGCGACCTGGTGCTTGGCATATCAGATATGTATAAATTAAAAAGGGTCGGCGCCAGGGCTGACCACTGCGGCAGGCCATTGTTTATGACCATGCTTTTGCTGCTCTTTCCATAGAGATAGACCTTGATCTTCCTGCCTGTCAGCATATTTTTTAGTAATGTGTACGTCTGATTGCATTTGATAATTCGAGTAAGCTTGAGCAGTAGTCCTTCAGTCCAGACAGTGTCATAGGCTGATGTAAGATCTATTAATACCAGGCCCGTTTTCAGCTTGTTCTGATAGCCTTTCTCTATATATGTTGTAAGGGACAAAACTTGTTCACAGCAGTTCCTTCCTACACGGAACCCTGCTTGATAGTCCGGGAGGTTTGCCTGAATGTATGGTGCTAGTCTGGCCAGTAATATTCTCTCAAATAGTTTGTAAGAGGTACAAAGCAGTGAGATCAGTCTATAGTTCTTTGGATTATCTCCACCCTTCCCTGGTTTCAGTACCGCTATTACCTTAGCTTCTTTCCATAACTTCGGGAGTGCACCTGATTTAATGCATTCCGTGAAGAGCTTGGCCATCCATTTCCTCCCAATGGGTCCCAGTTCCCTCAGAAATTCTGGGAGGATTTCGTCGGGTCAGGCTGTTTTCCCTGTTTTCATTAGTGTTAGGGCGTGGGTGATCTCCTTGACGTCTACTGCTTTGACAATATCTAGATTAGTTGGATTATTGGCTAATTCCTTGGTTAGGTTCCTGGAGATCCTTTTCCTCTCCTCAGTCTTCAGGCGTATTTTGGAGGTCTGTTTCATGGCAGTCGCTATTTCGGATGGGCCCACACCCGCGGCCGATCGTCGTGGTGTTGTGGCACCACCCAGTTTCCGTAGTAGACCCCACCTCTTCCTGCTAGAATGGGTAAAGTCCAGATTCTCCATTGGCATCTTCCACCTGTTCCTACGTTCCTCATTCATAGTGTTGATCAGTCATTCTGCAGTCTAGTCCTCCCCACTCCTCTCATACTGCTCTAACAATGACTCGCACTACTCTGACCAGCAAGGAATGTATTCCCTCCGGGCCCCTCGGGGGATAGGCTTTAGGGCCCCTTTATATATCAGGTTTACAAACCTTTGGTAGTTCTCTGGACTTGGTGGTATTCAATTTATTGTCTACATCTACATCTACATCTACATTGATACTCCGCAAGCCACCCAACGGTGTGTGGCGGAGGGCACTTTACGTGCCACTGTCATTACCTCCCTTTCCTGTTCCAGTCGCGTATGGTTCGCGGGAAGAACGACTGTCTGAAAGCCTCCGTGCGCGCTCTAATCTCTCTAATTTTACATTCGTGATCTCCTCGGGAAGTATAAGTAGGGGGAAGCAGTATATTCGATACCTCATCCAGAAACGCACCCTCTCGAAACCTGGCGAGCAAGCTACACCGCGATGCAGAGCGCCTCTCTTGCAGAGTCTGCCACTTGAGTTTATTAAACATCTCCGTAACACTATCACGGTTACCAAATAACCCAGTGACGAAACGCGCCGCTCCCTGCACCAAGTGCCTATCCGCTGCAGATCTTCCTGTATTTCGCTACAATTTTCTAATGCAGCAACTTCTCTGTATACTACAGCATCATCCGCGAAAAGCCGCATGGAACTTCCGACACTATCTACTAAGTCATTTATATATATTGTGAAAAGCAATGGTCCCATAACACTCCCCTGTGGCACGCCAGAGGTTACTTTAACGTCTGTAGACGTCTCTCCATTGATAACAACATGCTGTGTTCTGTTTGCTAAAAACTCTTCAATCCAATTGTCTTGTCAATAAAAGATTTATATTTCCCCCACTCTGCTTTTCTCAGATTCCACCGTGGAATCGGGGGGCTCTTTATGATTGGGATGGAAAGGCCGATCTCCACAATAATCGGGAGGTGTTGGCTCAGTGGGAAAGCTTCGAGGACTCTTCTTGTAGCTTGCATTGGTACGCCCGTTGCGCCGCGTGTGACAAAGGTCAGGTCAGGTGTCGTCTTTGTGCCCCATACTTTTGAATTAAAGGACGCTCTGTCCTTGGGATCAAACAGGAGGTGTAGGTCCCGGTTGTCAGCCCAGTCACTTAGTCCAACGCCTTCCGGAGTGGTTCTCTGATATCCCCATCTGGTGTGCTGGGAATTAAAGTCGCCGGCATAGATTGCTGGATGATTAGCCTGCGGTAAGATTCCTATAGGCCATTGCTGCGAAGGTGGTTTGTAGACATTGTAGATTGTCATCTCTCCCAGTTTAATGCCCATTGCATGTGGAACCGATTCCACATTGTTCTCGAGGTTTCCTAGAAACTCATTTTTCACCAGGGTCGCCATACCATGTTTGTCGTGTCCTGAGTATCCCACATTGGTGAATCCTGGTATGCATAATCGTTCGATGTTTTCATCCGTCAGGTGTGTCTCCTGCAAGACTATGATACTTACTCTTTCTCTTGTTACAATTTTTTCAAGGATTTCTCCTTTTGTCCTTGTGTAGCCTTCTATATTGAAGTGGCGCACTCTCACCATCTTCGTGGAGTCATTCCGCTTCTGAATCGTTTGCCTTCTTGTGGGCCGGGAGGCATTTGAGCGTCTGGTCGCCGGAATTGTGTAGACTTTTTGCCGTTGCATTTTACTGCAGCGTTGCCCAGGGAGCACCATCTTGGAGGTTGTCTACACGTCACTCCCCAATTCAAAAGTAATATCAGTGTACATGGCTACAACACTAGGAGAAAGAATGATCTTCACTACTCAAGGTTAAATCTAAGTAAGGCTCAGAAGGCGGTAAATTATGCTGCCGCAAAATTGGTCACTTACCTAATAGCATCAAAAGTCTGACAGATAGCCATATGGCATTTAAAAGGAAATTAAAAGAATTTCTGAATGACAACTCCTCCTACCGATTAGATTAATTTTTGGATGTAGGAAGTGGGTAATTTCCCACCCCCAAAATCAAAAAAAAGTCATGTAATATTTCGTGTAATGTAATATTTTGTATATACACCTTTTATTAACCTGACACATTCCACATCATTGCGAAGCTTATTAGAAGTTGGCTCAGTGAATTTCTGTACAATGTGTAAAATATAAATTTAAAAGAAAGCTCAGGCTCTACAGTTTTGCTTCATGCCTTCTATCACTGATGCTAATTTTTACGATCAACAGTGTATGTAGTTTTTGCAACTATATCGTGCCAGATTTGAACATGAAAGTCTTTCAAATGTGCTATCATGGAAACCTTGTTCTATTTCTGTGTGACATCCCTGCCATAGCAAATGATCTGCACAAAAAGTATATTTTCAGCACTTCGCAGAATGCTTTCACCCCTACCTGCACTCCCGTTGTTGATGGGCCACTCTCCCTCTTCCACATCAAGCAAGTAAGCTCATTTTATGTGTGTCAGTGTGGTGTGGTAGCTGCACTGGCTGTTGTGTGGTGTAACAAGTTACCAACCAATAACATCTCACTAGCTGGAAATAAGCAATGTTTCCTTGATTCTGATCAAGCATATTCTTTGAGACTCGGTGTTTCCATTTAAAAGATTGGCAATCAATATTGTTGTTGAATACAGTGCATCAGCAATACATGCAAAAAGATGAAACTAAGTTGTAAATGACACAAGAAAAGGTGGCAGCTGGGCTTATTTGTCACATATTGGCTCAGTCCAGAACACTTCACATTAACTTGCATTTTTTTCCATTCCTGCCACAACCTAGCAGTAGTTGTATTATAACTGCATGGTGAAGCTAAACATTGTAGGTTGTGCTGGCAATGCTGGTAGTAGATTTCTCTGGTGCATTTTGGTGCTGGTAGTGTATTTCCTCTTCATGTCTCCCCTCTTTGCAATGGCCTAAAATATTGTGTTAACTGTGCCACCACCCACAGTGCAAACTGTCTGTCTTATGTGCCACTAGGAATGTCAGTAGGAAAAAAAATGGGATGAATTCAAGTGAGACATCAAGTAGGAACGTAGAATTGAGATAGCCTGACATAGCTCATCTGAGAGCTCATATTTCTATATTTCTAAAGAACATGTTATCTTTTCTGACAACATGTAATTGCTTGTACTAGTTTAAAGACATTGAGCTACCATATTTACTCGAATCTAAGCCGCACTCGAATCTAAGCCGCACCTGAAAAATGAGACTCGAAATCGAGGTAAAAAAATTTTCCCAAATCTAAGCTGCACCTGAAATTTGAGACTCGAATTTCAAGGGGAGAGGAAAGTTTTAGACTGCACCTCCAAATCGAAACAAAGTTCGTCCATTGTAACATGAGACACAGTTTAGGTTGAATGGATGAAGATACAGCTACAGTAGTTTGGTTCAAGTAGCAAGCTTAGCAGTTAAACTTAACCAGGTAGCCATCGCTATGCGTCAGGCGCTCTGTCTATATTTATATGGGTTCCCTTCCTTTTTCATGTGCTTCGTCTGGTTTAAATTGATTGCTTATTTTGCTTTGATCTGATAAGTGCCATTCTCTTTGTTATAGGTGTTTATGTCACTCTAAGCTGAAAATGCATGATCATACCTTGTCATGCACTGTTTGTTGCATTCAGATAATGAGTGTATACGATCTGTTGCCGCTCGCGGCATGGCTTGCTTTTGTGTACTCTACCGCCGCTTACAATAAAAAGAAGAGAGGAATTGTCTCATTAGCGAATCAATGGCAAGGGACTGCTATTGGCTGTTACTTACACTGCTGCTTTCTTTGACAGTGATCAACAGGAACCAAATAATAGACTGCGTATGAAAGAAGATGTTCTGAATGAGAGTTAAGCAAAAATTTTTCTCCGTTTCAAAATCTTTGCAGATGCCTCTTTAGTACATTGTATTCTGCACTGAAATTAGAGTCATCTTAGATTTAAAAATCTAGTCAGTCGTCATTCTTAATTTCTGACTGTCACTATTCAGCATAAGAATAAAACTAATATAAACATGACATGGTATGTATGTTCATCCGCATTTGCTGCTCTCTCACACTAGTTTTGTAGTTTATTAGGCAGACAGCATTTAAATGAGATAGCAGCAAACACAAAAGAATACATACCATAATGTTTAGATTCTTCTACCTTTTTCATTTTTTATTTATTTACTGACGCAGAGGTTTTGGCGCCAGTATTTATCTTTATGCCTGCACAGCATGCCTGTGTAGCGCTACACATATTCGACGGCAGAAGTTAGTTGTGGCGGCACCTACCAACATTTTTCAGAACTTCTGCTTACGTTGCACTCACTCACAAAAACCAGGAAAAAAGTGTGGCTTAGATTCGAGGAAATACGGTAATTGTTAACCAAAATAATGTCTTTACCTAAAGTGAATATATATTGTATACTTTTTTTGTCTTTCATATAAATATCTAAAAGGTAATAGCTTTATATTTTAACATTTTGTAATATCTGTCCTACACATATTTTTAAAGAGACATCACACAAAGTGGCAATCAGTCAGCAGCAAGCATTCAAAGATAGCAGTTACTGTGGTTGTTACTGTGGTTGTGTGTCCAGTTGGCACAATGTAAGTGCATAGGTATGTGTGGCTGTGCCTGCAAGCTTGTGTGTGTGTGTGTGTGTGTGTGTGTGTGTGTGTGTGTGTGTGTGTGTGTGTGTGCGCGCGCGCACATGTGTGCACACGCACGCGTGTATGTTTGTTTGTACTCTAGCTCAGTGCTTTTCAATCTGTGGGTCGCGAGCCCAGGACTTTGCAAAGTCTTGCTCGGTGGCCACAGTTGCGGGAGGAAGCAGTAGCAGCATAGCCGATAACATATGCTTCATGATAATCATCTGCTATGGTACAAATGTCACACAGGAGTGACAAGGTTTTGTGGAAGAACGTTGTAAAGACTCTCACATTCAGATTTGGTACTTATTTGTAGTAATGACTATGAAATTAATTTAAACCTGTTGAACAGTTCAAATTGACAAACACTTGCAGTGGTAAGATGTGACAATGTCCATCAAACTTATCTAACACCTAAAAAACCTGACTAGAGTGGTGAGTGTCAATAAGCCCTGTTCAGACCATATCCAAGAGTTCACCTTTGAGAGGTTTGTGGGGAGAGGAGAAAGACCACATTAATTTCTGGGTGGAAATGGCTTTCTCAGGGCAGCATCTTGTGCTGCACTGACAATTTAGTTTCCATGCTGATCATCTGCGCTGGTAAAAATATCACACAGAACTACAACAGCTCATGAAAGTGCATTTAAAAGATGCTCATGTCGAAATGTGATACAAAATGGCTGCAACAACACACACACAGTTCATCTGCAGGACTTTGCTCCACAGTTACTTGAATGAATTTCAGTAACCGTGGTTTGAATCAAACAATAGATCACTAGGATTGGCACCAGTTAAATAAGGCATCAACTACAGCAGTTTCTCCCAAGTGGATCTAGGACTCTTGAGCTCACCTCAGATTATTATTGACACACTGTGTGTTGACATTTCCATTTTTCATAGCTCTGTGGGTTGATCGGGATTCCAACAAAATGTTCATTACTTCTTGCCTCAGAGCATTTAATATTTCATTAGTGAAAGTAGACATAGCATTTTCCATTGAAAAACCCTTCTGGAAACCAAACTGACATTTTGTTAAAACTTTATTTTTACAAAGGTGTGAAGCTACTCTACAATACATTACTTTTTCAAGAATTTTGGATAAGGCAGTCAGAAGAGAGATTGGTCTGTAGTTGTTAACATCAGATATATCCCCTTTTTTATACAATGGTTTAACAGTGGCAACTTCAGTTTATCTGCAAAAAAAACCCTGCTTCAGAGAGCTATTACATATGTGGCTAAGAGTCCCACTTATTTCTTGGGAACAAGCTTTTATTATCCTGCTGGAAGTGCCATCAATTCCATGTGAGCTTTTATTCTTGAGAGAGTTTATTATCTTCCTAATTTCAGAATCAGGGGTGGGAATTTCAATTGTATCAAATTGTGTGGGTAAGGCCTCTTCCATTAACTGCGTTGCTTCTTCTAATGAACATTTAGATCCTATTTTCTCTACAACATTTAAAAAATGATTATTCAAAATGTTTTCAACTTACGGCTTATTGTTTGTCAAGTATCCATTCTCTGTGGTAGTAATGCTGTCATCCTGTCCTCTCGGTTGCCATGTCTCCCTTGTAATAATATGCCAAATTGTTTTGATTTTGTTATCAGAGGTATTAATCTCAGACATGATTCACATGCTTCTAGACTTTTTAATAACCTTTCTTAATGTAACACAGTAGTTTTTATAATATTTGGCTGTTTCTGGGTCATTACCCTTTCTTGTTGTTAGATACAGTTCCCTTTTGTGGTTACAAGATATTTTTACTCCTTCAGTAAGCCAAGGTTTTTTTCATGGTTTCTTATAATTAGACTTAACTACTTTCTTGGGGAAACAGTTCTGAAATAATAGGATCTGGCATAGCAAAAAAATTAGTCATATTTTGTGTGTACCGCTCTCCCAGTGGAGACATTGATATATTCTTCTCAAAACTGAATCAAAGCTTAGACAAGGTTTCTGGACCAAAAGCAAATGTAATTATCTGTAGTGACTTAAACATTAATATGATGAAGCCTGATAAGGCTAGCAACATATATGTGAATGTTCTAAGCTGTTATGGAATATCCTCCCTTGTTAATTGTCCAACTAGAATAATGAAAGAATCCTCCTCATCTATAGATCATGTAGCTACAGATATTGATAGTAAAAAAATGTCATATTGTTGTCCAAAACCTGGGCATAGCAGACCACCTCTGCCAGATCTTAAAAACTAACATTCATGTAGAAACTCCTCCTAAACTTTGTACATACAAAAGAATGTTTTCCAAATCAGCCCTGCATCAGTTTAAATCCCAGCTAGAATATGAAGTTTGGAGGGAAGTCTATGCAGAAACCAACACAAATCAGAAATTTATCAAGTTCATGTCAATTTTTAAACTCAGATTTGAAGAGATGTTTCCCAAAACTCTTTATCAAATTAAAACTACAAAGAGCAATCAGTGGGTGACTACAGGTATCAAAAAATCCTCAGAAACTCTTAGATATCTCAACTCCATAAAAAATAATCAATCTAACCCAGAAGTCCTGCAATCCTACAAAAAGTACAGGAAAATTTACAGAAAGGTGTTGCTAGCCGCAAAAAAACTTTCAAACAACAAAATATTACTTGAAGCTGAAAACAAGAGCAAAGCAGCCTGGAACATCGTCAAACAGGAAACATCTAACTCTGCTATAAGGACCTCAATTCACGTATTAAAAACAAAGATGTACCAGTAGGTAACCCTAAAAAATTAGCTGATTTTGTAAACTCATATTTCAGTAGTATTGCAAAAAAATTACAGCAGAAATTTCCAGATACGTATGATTTACCTACTCAGAACCAGCCAACAAACTCAATGGTGCTGTTGCCAACTACAGAAAGGGAAGTGGCACTAGTAGTACAACAACTAAAAATTAAAACTTCAGTAGGACTTGATGAAATCCCAGTCTGCGTAATTAAAGATTGTATAGACTCCATAAAGGGACCATTAACAGACATAATTAATGAATCTTTCGAATCTGGATACTTTCTGGAGTACCTAAAACAAGCAAGAGTTATACCTATCCTTAAAAACGGAGATGTGGAAAATGTAGAGAACTACAGGCCGATCTCTATACTGTCTATCATTTCTAAAATAATAGAAATACTAGTCAAAAAGAGACTGCTAAATTACCTGAGTAAATATAATCTTCTTTCCAATGACCAATTTGGTTTTAGTCCCGGAAAAGGCACACAATATGCTATAGCACAGTTCACTAAAGTAATTTTAGAAGCACTGGACAAAGGTGAAAATGTAAGTGGTATCTTTTTAGACTTGTCCAAGGCCTTTGATACAGTTGACCACAAAATCTTACTTCATAAATTAGGGCAAATAGGAATGAGAGGTGTGACAAAGAAGTGGTTCAAATCATACTTGGAAAACAGAGTTCAACGAGTTGAGATATCACAAGTTTCAAACAATTCCCTTATAAAACACCTGTCTGACCCAGAAAATGTGAATATAGGCGTCCCACAGGGAAGTGTATTAGGCCCAATATTGTTTCTTATATACATTAACGACTTCCCACAAAGTATCAGACATGGCGAAAAAATACTTTTTGCTGATGACAGCAACATAGTAATAACAGGTGAAAATCCAACACAACTCTCAGAAAGAGCAAACGAGGCTCTCAATGATGTCCATAACTGGTCATTCAAAAATAAAGTAACCCTAAATGTAAAGAAAACTAACTATATTAACTTCCAATTGAACAAAAAACACAATGCCACTAGAATAAAAGTTAATAATAATGAATTAGAATGTGTAACAAGTACCAAATTCTTAGGGATGAATGTAGACAGCCAACTGAAATGGACAAACCATGTCAACATTTTGGCAAAGAAATTATCCACAGCATGCTATGCTCTTAGAATCCTTGCACCGGTATGCGGTAATACCTGTCTTAAAATAACATATTACGGATATCTACACTCAGTCCTCAGCTATGGGATCATGTTTTGGGGAACAAGTGCCAATAACATACAAACTGTGTTCAAAGTACAAAAAAGAGCCATAAGGATAATAACAAATAGCAACAACAGGGCCCACTGTCTAGAATTATTTAGAAAGCTAGGAATTCTAACTGTTTCTTGTGAGTATATCTTTCAGAACATATTGTTCATTAAGAAAACTCTCAACATGTACAACACAAACAGCCTAATACATGACCACGAAACAAGAGCTTGTCACCACCTCCATCTAGATAGAACAAGGCAAAGACGCAAAAAAGTATATTTTACAATGGGATAAAACTGTACAACAATTACCACAAGAAATTAAAGAAATAAATGAGCCCCTCACTTTCAGACAAAAGCTTAAAACCTTTTTAGTAAGTAAAAGTTGTTATACTGTAAAAGAATATTTAACATAGATGTAGATTATTAGCAACATATGACATTATCACCAAAATATTATGTAATTATAAATATGTGTATGACTAGTTATAAAAACTACACAAAATATGAGAAACCTGTTTAATTGTAAAATTAAATGTGTGCTCATGTGTTGTAATCTGACGACATCCATACAATATTTATTGTTCCACGGATGAATAAATAAATAAATAAATAAAATTATCTTACAAGTGGAAATAAGTTATATTTTAAATTAGCATTGGGTTCCTTGTACACCTCATCGTAGTCTAACTGCTGAAGATTTTCTCTGAAATTTCTAATTATTGAGTCTTTCATTGAACGCACAACTGTGGAGGGTAGTTTTGAATTACTGAATGGAGCTATGTCATATACTGTAACTAGCTGAACACCATGATCAGAAAGGCCATTCTCAACACGACAAGAATTTATGTTTTTAAACCTATCTTGGTCTATAAAAGTGTTATCTATCAATGTGCTGCTGTCTTTTACTACCCCATTAGGAAAATTAATGACAGATGTCAAATTGTAAGAACCAAGCAAGTCTTCCAGGTCATTCTTCCTATTACACTCTTTCAGTGAATCAACATTGAAGTCCCCACAAATAATAATTTGCTTACCCCTATCTGACAGATAGCACAACAAGGCATCCAAGTTTTCCAGGAATAAATGAAAGTTTCCTGAAGAGGACCTATATACTGTTACCGTTATAAAAGAGCCCTCCTTCAGTTTAAGTTGACAGGCAGGTGCTTCTATATGTTGCTCTAGACAACACTTTTTTGTATCCAAGCTTTTTTACACAGTGATAACTTTTGACATATATGACAACTCCTCTTCTCACTTTATTCTCTCTACTCATATGTGCAGCTAGTTTATAACCACTGATATTTACCTTTTCCATATCAGACACAATGTGATGCTCAGACAGGCATAGTATATCTATTACATTATCAGATTCAATGTCATCTCAACAAACCAGGAGCTCATCTACTTTATTCTTCAGTCCCGGACTATTTTGGTGTAAAATGGTAACATTATTTTTTACTTTACTTTTGTGAGAATCTACTTTTTTCTTTAATCCACCAATATTTTGGTTGAATATGGTAACATTATTATTTACTTTCCTGTTGTGAAAATTTTGTGAGTTTTGGACCTCTTTAGCACCTGCCTGCCTTAACTTCTCATTGGACACTGATGTTAGTCTAAAAAAGAGGTACCTAAATGAGTACTAGTGTCCCCTCTTATGGATTTTGCTAACAACCCTGCCAGTTTACCCTTCCTTTTCCTACTGAGTTGTAGGCCATTCCTTGTGAAATCCCCCGTATCAATAGCCTCAACAGGAACCAATCCAATGTCTGACAGAGTGGCCACTCTACCCAACTGATCCAACTCCATATTTACCCTCCTGACAAGAGCTCCAAATGACTTCATCTTGGCAGAAATAGAAAAAAAGGAGAGGACCTAGTAATCAAACTGACCTAAAAATATAATGTCTCAGGGGATGGGATGAAGGAAGTAGAAACTGAGAACAAACACTGTACTCACACTGTCACTGTTGGGCAGCCACACAGTATGAATGCTAACAACGGCTAAGTGGAGGGCCACACTGGAGATCTGGAGGTGTGGTGTGGTGCAGGCACCAATGGTGTACAAGCAAATAAAGTAGCATTATTAGCGAAAATATAGACAAACTGGACTGACTGGCCCGAGCACTTGCAATACTTTATTTAAAATCATAATTGAATATGAATGAAGCCTATAATTGAATATGTTATTAGCTTACGTAACTTTCAAATATTAACACCATGTGACATTTTTTGCAACAAGACAATGTTAGATAGGAAAAATAAATGAGCAAAAGATAAAAACAGAACAACAATGATAAAAATTAATGATAACATAGACCATGCTTAGTAAATCATCACAAATATTACACATTATGTGCTCGTCTAACAAGGGGCACTCAGCCTGAGCACAGTATGGTTGCAAAGTTTGTTCTTGGTTTTTGTTTCCTTCATCCCACCTGCCCGTATATTACACTTTTAGGTCAGTTTGATTGTTAGACCCTCTCCATTTTTCTAGTTCCATCAAGTACTCTTGCACTTACTGGTCCAGTCATATTTTATACATTACCAAATACACTAAGTGAGTTGCCTTGTTTCAGTAGTCTGCTCTTTTGGTTTTTACAGGTATGTCATATTATATTTCTTCCCTCCTTTCCTTTGTATGTTTCTTATGCCTAAAGATGAGATTTTAAAATCCTGAAACTGCTCACTGTTTGAATACATAATTAGTGCAACTGACATGGATCTCTCTAAATTAATATAATGTAGATTGTTTTTAACTATATCATGTTAACAATAAGTAAATGCAGCACCTGAGAACTATTTCAGGAACTGATCAATAACTAAATGAATGAGATACAGTGAGTAACTTTGAGAAATTTGAAAAAGATCTATCTCTTTAATAGCTGACTCTACAGTGGGATTCGCTTAATGAGCATAGTTCACTTTTCAGTATTACCTGCAATATGAAACACTCATTCTGTGAAACTTGTTTTTCTGTAGGAATTCACTTAAAAATAGGATAATGTGTTCCAGTCTGAAAAAATTAAAACAATTTATAAAATAGTAATATAATATACAATAATGTATGCTTTTTTTTATAAGACTGTTGTCTAAAGACATTTGTTTTTGCCTTCTCCTCAAATGAGTTCAAAACACAGTAGACAGCTAGTGAAATGAAGCATCTCTTTATGTATTGGTTAATGGGCAGCTTTATTGAATTCTTGTTGGTTAACAGTGACAACTCTAAAATGGAATTTTTGAATAGGTATTTCAAGACCATGAATTAATATGAGTTAGCAGAGCATGGAATATCATCACAGAGAATTTGCAACATTGTCAGAAAGGCCAGAGCAGAAGTACTGGAGACAACAATCGCAATGCGAGAAGTCTTGCTAACAATAATAGGTAGGAAGTGGTGAATGACACTAATAATTTCAAAGCTTCCCTTTTCAGCTGTGGATATTCTTCTTTTCTCTTCACCCAGATGTCAGCCTCTTGCATGTTAAATGCCATTTTAAGCATGCCATCAGTAGCAAAATCTATTTGTGTTTCATATTTGTGCTCAGATCAGCCAGTTGTACTGACATATCCAAAAAAGTATTTAGTATCTGTCTATGCCCATTTTCACCTTCAGATTCCAGCTCAGGTTGATACCTTAAAGTTTTTCTTCCAAATCATTATAGGAACAGAAAGCTGACTAAATCTGGAGATAAATTCTGCCGAAATTTTTACAGAGGCGCAATCCGTGTTCAGAAAAGATAGATTAAATTAAGTAGGTGGTGGTGTGTTTGTGTCTGTTGGTAGTAGTTTATCTTGCAGTGAAGTTGAAATAGATAGTTCCTGCGAATTACTATGGGTAGAGGTTATACGCAACAGCCATGCCAAAGTAATAATTGGCTCCTTCTACCAACCCCCCGATTCAGATGATATAATAGCTGAACGCTTCAAAGAAAACTTGAATCTCATTACAAATAAGTACCCCACTCATACATTATAATTGGTGGAGCCTTCAGTCTACCCTCGATTTGTTGGCGAAAATACATGTTCAAAGCTGGTGGAAGACAGAGAACATTTTCTGAAACTGTACTAAATGCTTTCTCTGAGAATTACTTTGAACAATTAGTTCATGAGCCCACGCAAATTGTAAATGGTTGCAAAACCACACTTTACCTCTTAGCTACAAATAATCCTGATCTAATAGAGAGTGTCATGACGGATACAGGGATTAGTGAAGGCAAGGTCATTGTAGTGAGGCTTAAAATGATATAAACCAAAACCACTAAAAATAAATGCAAAATATATCTATTTAAAACAGCAGATAAAAATTCTCTTGACGCCTTCCTAAGAGAGGATCTCCATACCTTCCAAGCTAATTATGTAAGTGTAGACGAGATATGGCTCAAATTCAAAGATACAGTATTGATAGCTATAGATAGATTCATACCGCATAAGTTAATAAGAGACAGGACTAATCCATCATGGTACACAAAATACATAAGAACACTGTTGCAGAAGCAACGAAAAAAGTATGCCAAATTCAGAAGAATGCAAAATCCCCAAGACTGGCTAAGTTTCACAGAATCTCAAAATTTAGTGCAGACGTCAATGTGAGATGCAATAGTTTCCACAATGAAACATTGTCTCAAAGTATGGTAGGAAACCCAAAGAGATTCTGGTCGTATGTGAAGTACACCACTGACAAAAAACAGTCAATACCGTCACTGAATGATAGCGATGGAAATGTTATTGATGATGGTGTCGCTAAAGCAGAGTTACTAAGTACAGTTTTCCACAATTCCTTCACAAAAGAGGATGAAGTAAATATTCCAGAATTCGAAACCAGAACAGCTGTTAGCATGAGTGACATAAAAGCAGATATCTCAAGTGTTGCGAAACAACTCAAATCACTTAAGAAAGGCAAGTCTTCTGGTCCAGATGGTATATCAATCCGATTCCTTTCAGGGTATGCAGACACAATAGCGCCTTTCTTTGCAATCATATACAACCGCTCACTTGACAGAAAGTCTGTTCCTAAGGACTGGAAAGTAGCACAGGTCACACTAATATTCGAGAAAGGAAATAGGAGTAACCCATTGAATTATAGACCCATATCACTGACCTGGAGGACAAATGTAAGGATGTAGAAGCATGTATCACGAGGGGTAAGATAGATACTGCCTACAGGAAAATTAAAGAGACCTTTGGAAAGAAAAGAACCACTTGCATGAATATCAAGAGCTCAGATGGAAACCCAGTTGTAAGCAAAGAAAGGAAAGCAGAAAGGTGGAAGGAGTATTTAAAGGGTCTATACAAGGGCAATGTTCTTGAGGACAATATTATGGAAATGGAAGAAGAGGTAGAAGAACATGAAATGGGAGATATGATACTGCGTGAAGAGTTTGACAGAGCGCTGAAAGATGTAAGTCGACAAAAAGCCCCGGGATTAGACAACCTTCCATTAGAACTACTGACAACCTTGGGAGAGCCAGGCCTAACAAAACTCTACGATCTAGTGAGCAAGGCGTATAAGACAGGCAAAATAGCTCCAGACTTCAAGAAGAATATAATAATCCCAATCCTAAAGAAAGTAGATGTTGACAGATGTTAAAATTACCGAACTATCAGTTTATAAACCATGGCTGTGAAATACTAACACAAATTCTTTACAGACAAATGGAAAAACAGGTAGAAGCCAACCTTGGAGAAGATCAGTTTGGATTCCGTAGAAACGTTGGAACACGTGAGGTAATACTGACCCTACGACTTATCTTAGAGAATAGATTAAGGAAAGGCAAGCCTATGTTTCTAGCATTTGTAGACTTAGAGAAAGCTTTTGACAATGTTGATTGGAATACTCTCTTTCATATTCTGAAGGTGGCAGGGGTAAAATATAGGGAGCGAAAGGCTATTTACAATTTGTACAGAAACCAGATGGCAGTTATAAGAGTCGAGGGGCATGAAAGGGAAGCAGTGGTTGGGAAGGGAGTGAGACAGGGCTGTAGCCTATCCCCAACTTTATTCAATCTGTATATTGAGCGAGCAGTAAAGGAAACAAAAGAAAAAATCGTAGTAGGAATTAAAATCCATGGAGAAGAAATAAAAACTTTGAGGTTTGCCGATGACATTGTAATTCTGTCAGAGACAGCAAAGGACCTGGAAGAGCAGTTGAACGGAATGGACAGTGTCCTGAAAGGAGGATATAAGATGAACATCAACAAAAGCAAAATGAGGATAATGGAATGTAGTCGAATTAAATTGGGTGATGCTGCGAGAATTAGATTAGGAAATGAGACACTTAAAGTAGTAAATGTGTTTTGCTATTTGGGTAGCAAAATAACTGATGATGGTCAAAGTAGAGAGGATATAAAATGTAGACTGGCAATGGCAAGGAAAGAGTTTCAGAAGAAGAGAAATTTGTTAACATTGAGTATAGATTTAAGTGTCAGGAAATCTTTTCTGAAAGTATTTGTATGGAGTGTAGCCATATATGGAAGTGAAACGTGGATGATAAATAGTTTGGACAAGAAGGGAATAGGAGCTTTTGAAATGTGGTGCTACAGAAGAATGCTGAAGATTAGATGGGTAGATCACATAACTAATGAGGAGGTATTGAACAGAATTGGGGAGATGAGAAATTTGTGGCATAACTTGACTGGAAGATGTTATGAATCACCTAGAAGAAAATGACTTATTGATACATAACCAACACAGATTCAGAAAATATCATTCTTGTGCAACACAGTTAGCTCTTTAATCCCATGAGCTAAAATTGCTGTTGACAAGGGATCACAGATTGATTCCATATTCCTAAATTTCCAGAAGTCTTTTGCACCATTCCTCATAAGCGACTATTAATCAAATTGCATGCATATGGAGGATTGTCTCAGTTGTGTGACTGGATTTGTCATTTCCTCTCAGAGAGGTCACAGTTTGTAGTGATAGATGGTAAATCATCGAGTAGAACAGAAGTGATATCTGGTGTTCTGCAAGGTAGTGTCATAGGTCCTCTGCTGTTCCTGATTTACATAAATGATCTAGGTGATAATCTGAGCAGCCCCCTGAGATTGTTTGCAGATGATGCTGTAATTTACTGTCTAGTAAAATCATCAGATGATCAATTCCAATTACAAAATGATCTAGAGAGAATTTCTGTATGGTGTGAAAAGTGGCAATTGGCACTAAACAAAGAAAAGTGCAAGGTCATCCACATGGGTACTAAAAGAAATCTGATAAATTTTGGTTATACAATAAACTGCACAAATCTAAGTGCTATCAATTCGACTAAATACCTAGTGATAAAAATTACGAGCAACTTAAACCGGAAAGACCACATAGATAATATTGTTGGGAAGACGAAACAAAGTGTGCGCCTTATTGGCAGAACACTTAGAATATGTGACAAACCCACTAAAGAGACAGCCTACATTACACTTGTCCAGCTCTGCTGGAATATTGCTGTGCTGTATGGGATCCTTACCAGGTGGGATTGATGGAGGACATCAAGAAAGTGCAAAGAAGGGCAGCTCATTTCGTGTTATTGCACAATAGGGGTGAGAGTGTCACTGATACGATACACGAGTTGGGCTGGCAGTCACTGAAACAGAGGTGGTTTTCTTTGCTGCAAGATCTATTTAAAAAATTTCAATCACCAACTTTCTCTTCCGAATGCGAAAATATTTTGTTGTCACCCACCTACACAGGGTGAAATGATCATCATAATAAAATAAGAGAAATCAGAGCTTGAACAGAAAGATTTAGTTGTTCCTTTTTCCCACTCGCCTTTCATGAGTGGAATGGTAGAGAAGTAGTATGAAAATGGTTCGATGAACCCTCTACCAGGCACTTAAGTGTGAATTGCACAGTAACCATGTAGATGTAGATGTAGCTGCAGATGAAGCAAGTGAAACTGTGTGCCTATGCAACCACTGATCCCTTCTCACCCCTACATCTCCGCTGTGGCAAAGAATATATCACTGCCTGCAGAGCAATGCACTTGATTTCTCAGTCAGTATAGTATCAACAGAAAAAAACTAAATATGTTGTCTTCGAAATCATTAAGATAATTTTATTATGGTTCTGTGCATCACCAGAATTTTTTAGTTGGAAAATAGTCACTTATTCAAAAACGTTGAAAAACACTGTTCTAGCTCATCAGATGTTTTCTTCCAAAAGCTGTCAAAGTTTTCAGTCTGTTTTCTATGTGCCTGCCATCAACTCAACACTTCTAATATTTGGTGAGTGGTCACCTTTACTCCCAAATTGTTTACTTGTTAGGCAGTTGCTTCATTAAGTCAGTCCATAGCTAGGTATCAATGAATGCCCCCACTGTATAACATTCCATGTCCACAGTGATAATTTGGGCCATGTAAATACAGCACCTTGTATGGAACAGACATCATGTGATGAACAGAGTGCTATTGGCACTTGCATGTAAGCTTATTGACCTGTTAAATGAAGTGTTTAAACACTAATCTACAACTGATCATCATTGTGAGTGATAACATGAATAAAAATACATTAATGTGAAAGTCTAATCCAATGATATTGTGTGAAATTCATAAACAAACAGCGTCAAATTAATTTTCAAGCTAAGGCCAAATGTTGATCCAATAAAGGCTAATTACAGGCGTCAAATCAAGCCTGTAAGGTTACAAGTTGTGATGTAATTTGTATATTTCTCTTTGTCTATCCCATTTTTTGAAGCCTATTGTTATGTGATATTTACAGCATTGTCTGACATAGTAAGGCACGTGAAAAAACTACATTATAGATTAGATTAGATTGGATTATATATACTTTTTGTTCCAATTGATCAATAGTGAGTAAATCCTCCAGCATGTAGAACATGTCACAAAAACAACAATACACAATAAATGTTTACAAGGAAAAACAAATATGCTAATGTACCTTCCTCAGATCCCACGTGAAATGATTGTCATGAATGTCGAGTGAGTGAAAATATTTAAACATATTTTCATTTAAAAGATATTAAACACTAAATTGAAAAATAATTTAAAACACTTGTTTACAGTGATTGCATTTTGCACTGAATTTGTACAGAAGTCAGACTGTACTAATACACAGAATTATTTGATATTATTAGTAAAACACACACACACACACACACACACACACACACACACACACACACACACATCAATTGGTTCCACTAAGAAATTCATCAATAGAGTAGAAGGAGTTGGCCACCAATTAATCCCTTAGGCTCATCTTTAACTGAATGTTACTTGTAGTTAAACTTTTTGTGTCTACTGGAAAACTATTGGAAAATTAGTGTGCCTGAATAATGGACACCTTTTTGGGCAAAACTAAGTGACTTTTAATCTTTGTTAAGCTTATTCTTATTTCTAATATTGGTTCTATGAACTGAGCTGTTAGTTTGTAAAAGAAATATATTTTTAATAACAAATTTCATTAAGGAATGTATATATTGGAAAGCAGTAGTTAATATTACTAGTTCCCTAAACAGAATTCTGCTAGATGCTCTTGAGTTCACGCCACAAGTAATTTGTATCCAGGACCTCTGTCAATACTCTTATTTGGCCACCCACTGTAACTACAGTGTCTTCCATGGTGAAATCTTTGCAAAGTGATCCTAAATCCTCTGTCACCTTCTCCTTTCCAACACTAGGTTTAAAAAAATTGGTGATCTGGTATTCTGATCCTAGTTCATTCTGCATAAACTAACCAACACCTCTAGCACAAGAACTACTTAATAATAAAACTTACTTTCTCTTTACAGCTTTCCTGCATTTTTAATTTTCAATTTACTGCTGAAAGTTTTTTTTGTGCTCTGTCTACACCTACATCTGCTTGAGGGTCGTCAGTTTTAAACTGAAGCAACAGGTCAAACATTCACCACAAAGCTGTCAGATGAAGTCATAAGCCTGTTCTTTCTGTTGTCTATTGCCACTTCCCACCTCTACTTGTCCAGATCTTTCCTGGCCTTTTCTAATTCAGCCTGTTCCACTGTCCTCCTATCTCTGCTATGTATCCTGAAGAGTCTAGATTACTTCCCCAATTCCCACACCACTACATTTACTCACGTGAAAAAAACTACAGCACCTGGACCTAACAGTTCTATGGCAAGTCAGGTACTTTTAATTCATTATAAATATAATACTTCAGTAATACTAAGTCAGTTAAATTATTGATAAACAAGATAACACATTTAGAAAAATTAGGCCCAGACACAACTGTATGTAGACAAACAACTAGTGCAATTTTTCTGAATCAACATAAAATTTACACTACTTTCTGGAAATGTGAACTAAATAGTGAAGATATGCACTCTACTTAAATTACTGGAAAGCAGAAAGAACAATTAAATGAAATTCTCTAGGTTTACTACATCGGAACATAAACAAGACTATCTTGATGCAATAATTTACCAACAGCTGTATGTATTGAAGAAATTTATTTTATTTTATGAACTTCTGTGTGCTGCCAGTTTCGGCATTACATTGATGCCATCTTCAGGCCCCTGTACAATGAGTAGAAGAAATGTACTATCATAAAAAATATAGAACATACGTTAACAATTGACAGGTATTGTGTTAACTATGTAAGTGGCTCAAAGAGATATATTGTATATCATTAAAACTATATGTAACATTAGGACACAAATGCTTCTGCCTATGTCATGCCGTTGTTAATAGTTTTCACTGTTTTACTCAAATAAAGTATGATATATGAACATATGTGTACGCTGTTATTCATAAAACCATTACACACAGTTGTAATAGGCTATGCAACACATCAGATGAACTGCGTACATTCGTATGTCCAGAGGAACAGTGGAATAATTTTTTTTAATAAAAATTAACTAATATAAATAACAATAAAATAAATTAAAATACAAGAAAATGTGACAACCATGTCAGACATCATACTTACTTATATGTGGTCTAAGTCGTATTATGTGTGGTACGACAAACAGCTCCCGCAATATTAACAATAAAAAGCATAAAAGATTTCTTCTTAAAATCCAAATGCATTCGCAAAGTAAATCAATGCAATCGTACTATAAAATCATCAAACACCTGGTCATCGTAGACACTTCATTAGGACCCTTATGTAAGACAACCCCACATTGTGCTAGATTAGATTTACTTTCATTCCTATCAATCCATAGTGAGGAGGTCCTTCAGGATGTAGAACATGTCAGAAAAACAACAATACATGACAAATATTTACAACTCAAACAAATAAGCTTATGTACCATTCCACAGGACCCAAGTGGCATGGTCGTCATTTTTTAATGAACGCTATATGAAAGAATCATTTCACAAATACTAATGTACTGAATTTAAAATAAAAAAGTTTTTTGGTTCTACTGAGAAATTGATCACTGGAGTAGAAGGAGTTTGCCACCAACAAATCCTTTAGGCTTCTTTTAAACTGAATTTCATTGGTTGTTAAGCTTTTTATGGCTGCTGGCAAGTTAT
Organism: Schistocerca piceifrons; assembly: GCF_021461385.2. Lineage (NCBI taxonomy): Eukaryota > Metazoa > Arthropoda > Insecta > Orthoptera > Acrididae > Schistocerca > Schistocerca piceifrons. The sequence continues at coordinate 9,223,972 of NC_060149.1, forward strand.
TGAAAATGTGTGTTCCTGAATAATGCACACCTTTTTGTACAAGACTAAGTGACTTCAAAGCCTTGTGAAGATTATTCTTATTTCTAGTATTGATTCCATGAATTGAGCTGTTGATTTGAAAAAGTGATATATCTTTAATGACAAATTTCGGTAAGGAATAAATATATTGTGAAGCAGCAGTTAGGATCCCTAGTTCGTTAAACAGGCTTCTGCAGGATGTTCTTGAGTTCACACCACATATAACTCTTACTGCACGTTTTTGTGCCCAGAAAACTTTAGCTTGGCTTGATGAATTACCCCAAAAAATAATCCCATATGACATTATGGAATGAAAGTAAGCATAGTATGCCAGCTTTTTCATTTTTATGTGCCCTATGTCTGACACAATTCGCATTGCAAATAGAGATTTGTGCTGAGTGGATTAATGCAACGCCAGTAGCTGCCTCATGTAGTCATGGATACAAAGAAGTTCCTCAATCTCTGTATATCAAGAAATGTCTATCTCCCTACATATAAGTCTTATACAATTATGCAGGATTATACCAAGTGGAATCGATTGAATAAAAGGAAAGGAAGAAAAAGAGAAATATAGGACGCCGCCTATATCTATGAAGATAAATCTCGAAATGAAATTTATACAATCCCTAAGACTAAGGGTGTGACGTATAACCATGTCAAATCATTCTGAGGTTGCATTAAGGGCAGGTGTAGTAGTGTATGAGATGACTATCTGGATCTTAAGTGCATCATCCATTGTTATCATATTCTGTCTAATTATTTGAGTAAAACAGTGAAAACTATTAACAACAGCGTGAAATAGGCAGAAGCATATGTGCCCTAATGTTACATATAATTTTAATGATATACAATATATCTCTTTGAGCCACTTACATAGTTAACATGATACCTGTCAATTGTTAATGTATGTTCTATATTTTTTATAATTTTTTATAATAGCACATTTCTTCTACCCATTGTAAAGGCGACTGAAGATGGCATCAATGTAATGCCGAAACTGGTAGCACATAGAAGTTCATAAAATAAAATAAATTTCTACAATCCATACGCCTGTTTGGTGAATTATTTGCATCAAGAAGTTCATGCCAGCCATCGTCCCACGATCCATAATGGATCAACGAAGATTAAACAAGACTATGACAACAACACTGCTGTATGAGTTTTCACGTTTTCTGAAATATTACAAAGAAAAGTGAAACCTTTTAGCAGTAACATTAAAAACATGCTAAAATATATATATATATATATTTAAAGACCAAATATGTCTGCTTGTGTCTGTATGTGTGGATGGATATGTGCGTGTGTGCTAGTGTATACCTGTCCTTTTTTCCCCCTAAGGTAAGTCTTTCCGCTCCCGGGATTGGAATGACTCCTTACCCTCTCCCTTAAAACCCACTTCCTTTCGTCTTCCCCTCTCCTTCTCTCTTTCCTGATGAGGCAACAGTTTGTTGCGAAAGCTTGAATTTTGTGTGTATGTTTGTGTTTGTTTGTGTATCTATTGACCTGCCAGCGCTTTTTTTTTTAAAAAAAGGGTAATCAGTGCTAAAGTAATTATTACAATCTACATATCTTATCTGTATGAGAATACAAAAACTTGCCCTTCTCGCCTGGCAAAAGGTTGAACTACTCCTATAAGTTATATTGTTCAGAGACGCTTTGTTTCTTTATTTATTTAATCATTAATCCTTCTGTAGTCCATTTCCTTTGTATAGATGTAGCCAAGACATACACAATTTCAGTTCCATTTATACAAATGTCATTACAAAGAATCACCTAATTTAGTCAAAATTTAATTTATCATACCCAACATCAAACCAGTATTTCACTAACATAAAATGAATTAAATAAAAATATGAATAACAGTAATTTGATGTCCACAATAAATTCACACACACACCTTCATATTTTTGTGATTTTGATCTTTCATCATTTAACTTCTGCAGTGTACATGATGCACCCACTGATCTTTACTGTCTAATGCTATGTCATCCTCACTTTGTATCACCATGTCTCTCTAAGGCACCCAGAATGATAAAAAAAGAGCAAGCAACAGCAGGATCATTCTTATACAACAAGAAAATATGTATGTTGTATGTTCATGCTTCCTGGTTTATGGACACAAAAGCATTTTATGATGTTCTTCTTGTTTTGTGGGAGATCCTCTCTACTGTTTAACTTCTAGGTATCCTTATAAGCTGTACGAAATAAAGACTTCAAACAATGTCTTAATTTGTTTCTAAAAACTGATGTCTTTTCAATGCATTTTATTTTGTGTGATAATTTATTGTACAAAATGTGTCTAACATTTATGGGTTCTTTTTCAGGTAACTTGAGCCTCTTCCTGTTTAGATAATAATCAGCCCTATTTCTTGTATTGTAGTTATTTTTGATCACCCACAAGAAAAAAATGTATACTTTATTTCATTGCACAAACATATCACACAAACTAAATAGACCAACAAAATAAATATTTTCTCTCTCTGTCATTAAACGATACAATGTGGTTTAGATTTTAGTCCCTTCAAAGTACCCACCCTTTGTCCTCAGAACAGTTGCACAAACTCGATATGAGATATTGCTATATTTTTGCAGGTACTTTAGTCCAATCTGACATATCTGTAAATTACTACATATATCTCAAACATTAGATGGCCTCAATTTCCTGATATTCCTCTCAAGTCCATCTCATAAGAGTTCAGTGTGATTAAGCTAGGTGACTGACATGGCCAAATCATATCCTTCAGTTCCCCACAGTTGTCTTTTCTGTTGACATACCCGCTTCACAATGTAGAAGCATGTTTGGGATCACTGTGCTGCTTCTGAACAATTCCATGACCAATAAGTCTCATGTCAGATGGAACTGCATTGTTGGTCAATATCCTGTGATACCCTTCCTTCTTTAATTTTTCATTAATCCTCACGAGATCACCAGCTTTATCACCCACAACTCATGTCAACACCATGACCAACCCTCCACCATGCTTCATCATTGGTTTCACAGACTGACTCTTCATATGTTCTTCAAAAACTCAATGAATAAAGATTTGATGGTGGCTTCCAAATATTTCAAACTTAGATTCATCCATGAATAACACCGTGGACCATTGCTGCATGCCTCAGTTTTTATGTTGCTGTGCCCATTGCAATCTTTTCACCTTATTTTGTCTGCAGAGTAAAGGTTTGGTGGCCCCCTTAAAACTTATCCACACTGACAATATTGCACTGTTGAAATGGACATTGGAGCTGCTCATATACTATTTACTTCCTACAGAATTTCAGGTGCTGTACATGTCTTCTGACATTTACTCTGTACACATATAAGTTGATCTTCCCTGTATGATATCAATTGAGGTCTTCCAGAACATGAGACACTTGGAAGAGCACCTGTTGGCTTCAACTACTGAAAAGTATACACCACTGTAGATTGGGCTATGCCAACCTTTGTTGCTACTGTTCTACTAGAATAGCCTTCCTGATGCAGAGCTACAATTACAGTGTGTTTTTCAATTCCAGTCTCCTGCTTCTGCCCCATTACAAGGTAATATGGTATGTACTTGATCAGGTATACAAACACACTGCTAGGTGCACATAATGTATTGCAAACTAGTGCAAATTGTTCGATACACAGACAATTGAAGGAATAATGGTTATTCGAAGGGACCATCTTAGATAAAGGCATGTCAGTATTGTTCTTGATACTCATCACCACCAGTCTATGTGAACAACCAGTCAGATACACAAGGGAGGCAGTTAGTCTCTACATGATTATACTTGTTTTGTTATCAGATTTAGGATTTGATAGAATATTCAAAATGAAATCCCTGTTTTAACCACAAATCCATAGTTGTGATAGTTGATCAAACACTTTTGACTGGTAGTGTATATCTTTATTTAACTGTGCAGTACTATTTGCTTTGAAGTGCATTATTGTTGCAAATAAATATAATGAATGGATAGTCATGACATTAAGTTCTCTAAATTTATTTTCACATGATTGTCTTGGGGTAACATTTCTAATGTATCCAACAGCCTTCTTTTGAAGCTTCAGTAACCTATGAATATGTATGCGTGCTGCATATCACTAGACTGTAATGCAGTATGATAAGTGAGCATAGACTAGGCCATAGCACATTGTTAACTGTATACATGTGTTCACTGCCCTTGTCATTTTTCTCGTTAAGAATAGGGTAGCAATTGCTTTAGAGCATACTTTCCTGATATCGTCCTTTGGTGTCAAGTGTTTATTAACAATGATATGAAAGAATTTGTGATTCCCTACTTTGCCGAGAACTGAATTAACTAGTTCAAAGGAGACATTGTCAGTCTTGGTAGTTTTAGTTGTTTGTAACTGTATGTACGTTGTCTTATTGGCATTTACAAGCAAGTTGTTTTCCCTGATCGGTCATGTAATGCATTTTAATATTTAAAATTTCACATCATGCCGGAACTTGCTCCATATTTTTACAACAGACTGAGGTCAGTGATACAGGCCTATAGTCATGTACATATGTCTGATGACCCTGCTGTATAATATGAATGATCTGCACGTTTTCGTAATAATTTGGAACAGTTCATTACTCCAATTGCCTATAATAAACAGCTGCTGAAAGTGAAATAATTTCTTGTGCATATCTGACATAGAATTGTACAGGTGTCCCATTAGATCCACATGCCTTTTTTCTGTTGAATGATTTTAGATGACTTTTGATAGTGCATCCCTTTATTTATCTGTCAGTTTGGTGTTTGTACAATGATTGAAATAATGGAAGGTAACAGAATTCACTAACGTTACCTTCTCTGTATTATTCTCTGTTTTGGTGCCACAACCACTGAAGAGCTCGATTGGTGTGTTTGACCAGTGTTTATGTAAGACTATTGTAGATTGATTGGCCAGCCAAAACATCCAGAAATATCTCCTCTCTATGGAGTACCCATAGGTTGCTCAAAACATGGAAAGAGGTTACCAGGGCAAATGAGTTGTAATAAATGCTGGCTGCAGGGTAGGTTTGTATTGAAAAGCACATACATTTACATGAGCCCTCATAAGTCTGCCATTGTGTCTCACCAGTCAGTGGTAGGGAAACCTACTGCATAGTTATGTACTTCCATTTGTACTAATCTGTACTTCAGTATTCTACAGCTAACTTGTGCATTCAGGAAGGCTATGCACCACTCCATTTCTTGCAAGTTATTGTAGAGTTATTTGAAGAAAAATTCGTATACATGGAGATACTGTTGTGATGCCCAGCCCACTTGACCTCAGTCATATCAGGGCATCTGTAATGCCCTGTACATGTGCCTTGGACCCAATTCCTATTTCCATAGCTGTGGGCAACAGTTAAGTCATCCTGGAGCAGAATGGCTCGATTCACATACAATGTCTTCTAAAAATCCGTATGTTGCCAAAATTTAGTTTGCACTCTATAGCCTCGATTCAGTGTTTTCTTTTCTTTTTTTTCTGGATGTTGACGATCCCTTGTCTTATATATATGAATATAAAAACTAGCTTGGTAGTAAAGGCTGTTATATGCAACATTGGCTTTGTTTCAAATAGTGCAGTTCATGACATAAGTTCATGGCTTGTAGAAAATAAACTAAAGCTAAATCACAATAAGACTCAGTTTTTACAGTTTCTAACACACAATTCAACAAAACCCGATCTTTTAATTTCGCAGAATGGGCATATGATTAGTGAAACTGAACAATTCAAATTTCTAGGTGTTCAGACAGATTTTGCAAAAACGGACATATTGTCTTATGGGTTAACAGCAATCAGTGATTTTATAACGTTACTTAAAATCCGTCTTGATTGCAAATTTTTTTATTCATATGACTGGTTTCGGTTCATTCAGAACCATCTTCAGATCTGTAAAAATAATGATACTAATTTACTATTTCACGGAAGCAAATCTTTTTCATCCCATCTAATCAACATCAAATGTACCAGAACGTACTGATATTTCAGTTACAGGAGTAACCCGTCCAATTCCAGCAACTTTCACATGCTACGTCACATAAAATTGGTTGGCAGAGTGCGCATCATTTATATTAATTATAACACTATTACCGACAGGTGGCGTCTGGTACATTTGTTACATTCCATTTGCACATACTGTATTCAGTAGATCTTCTTTCATATTAAAAATACTTAATTAAAATATGTAAATGTCAAGGTTAAAATCTGTACTTGTCAAAATTAAAAAACAGTAAAATTATCATTTTTATATGATCTAAAAAGCATAGGGTGATTTATATATCTATGGTGCTGGTGTGAACTTGTTTTCCTCTATGGTCTGCTTCCGTGGTTCAGATAGATAGTAAACTGTTGTGGAAATCCCATGTTCAGGATCGTCTTCAGAGTCTTACTGCCATCATTTTTACTATTGAAACACTATTTGAAGTAACTGATATTTTGACATGAAAAGTAGTTTACTTTGCTTATTTTCATTCGCTTATGTTGTATGCTACTATATTTTGGGGTAGCTCTTCCCATTCTTGAAGGATATTTTTGGTTCAGAAATGGGCAGTTTGGGCAATAAGTGGTGTGTGTGTGTCTATATATTCCCACGTGGAATGTTTCCCTCTATTATATATATATATATATGGTTATAATAGAGGGAAACATTCCATGTAGGAAAAATATATCTAAAAACAAAGATGTAGTGACTTACCAAATGAAAGTGCTGGCAGGTCGTCAGACACACAAACAAACACAAACATACACACAAAATTCAAGCTTTTGCAACAAACTGTTGCCTCATCAGGAAAGAGGGAAGGAGAGGGAAAGACGAAAGGATGTGGGTTTTAAGGGAGAGGGTAAGGAGTCATTCCAATCCCGGGAGCGGAAAGACTTACCTTAGGGGGAAAAAAGGACGGGTATACACTCGCACACACACACATATCCATCCACACATATACAGACACTGGTGAGGCAACAGTTTGTTGCGAAAGCTTGAATTTTGTGTGTATGTTTGTGTTTGTTTCTGTGTCTGCCGACCTGCCAGCACTTTCATTTGGTAAGTCACTACATCTTTGTTTTTACGAAAGCGCTGGCAGGTCGATAGACACACAAACAAACACAAACATACACACAAAATTCGAGCTTTCGCAACAAACTGTTGCCTCATCAGGAAAGAGGGAAGGAGAGGGAAAGACGAAAGGATGTGGGTTTTAAGGGAGAGGGTAAGGAGTCATTCCAATCCCGGGAGCCTTAAAAAATTAAGTTGATTGCGTTTACGTAAACTTATGACTTGCCTTTTTTTGGGTTCATAAATATTTTATTTTATCTGTTATTACTTTTTATGTTGTAATTTCATGTGCTGACACATTCCATGATCTTGGTGATTTGCTCCAACCCCCATCCACCATTGAGCTGTGGTTTGAATCCTCATCAGGTTTCCTTTTTACTTTTGTCGTGTCCGTTCCCTAGTTCTCTTTGTCTACAAGTGGGAAGTCATTTTGTCACATGACAAAAACCTACAACACGACATTGGGATTCATTAAACTGCATCTGTGTGTCAACTAACCGTGCAGTGCACAACTATAGCTGGGCCTGTTAAGTTCATGTGGGGCGGCTTCCCAGATGAGAGCACAATTGTGAATACATTGATACTCATTTGGTGCTGGGTGCATCTGATAACAATGCTACTGCTGCTGCTCATGTGCATGCTGCACGGTACCCTCAAAGGTGCCATCCCAATGAGAATCTTCTTTGCCACATGGAGCAATGCCTTTGGGAAACTAGTAATGTTCATGCACAAGCAATGAGCAGAGATCATCCAAGGACTATATATACTCAACAAACAGAAGATGTTATTTTTGGAACTGTTCACCAATCACCTCAGCAAAGTACCTATGATACAGCAAGACAGTTCCAGATGTCTCAAATACTGGCTGTAGAAGAGTTGTACGATGAAGAACTGCATCAGTGTCATTACATGTTAACTCAGTACTAATGGCCAGAAGATTGCATTTCATGACTACAGTGTTTTGCACCAAGTGGAAGATCATGAACATTTTATAAATAATATGATATGATATGATGCAGCTTCACTTGTGAAGGTATTTTCAACCTCCACAACAGCCATTGTTGGCCAGAACACAACCCACATGTCTCCCATGAATGTGGCTTTCAGGCAAGCTTTGGCATAAACCTGTGGGCTGGAATCGTGGGAGGGGTGCTTTTGGTCCCTTATCTATTGCTGGACAAGTTGAATGTGCCCCAATATCATATGAGCTGCTCGGGGGAAGAAAATGGTAAGCACCAAAATCACAGTTTCGAGATACAGCGCATCTAAAGTTTCGATTGATCTGCAAATCTGAATAATTTTTTTTTTTTGAACAATCCTTTTATTCTGTAGTGATTCTAACATATATCTTCTACTATACAGACATAAATGAAACTCAGAACTGACTAAAACAAATGAAATATACAAAAATTATTACATTACCATACACCATTAACAACACATAGTGATAGAACATTACATATTAAATTTTACAGTAAGTCTTCAACACTTTACTGAAACTGCAAAATCATTCCTCACTCTCATTACTAATGTCTTTTTCATCCAAAACTGTTGGCTTTAGTGACAGGAAAAATCCACGGTGGACAGGAGGTATGTAATTTAGGAGCGACAGGACGTCAGCAACTTTCTTCTTTTCAATAAGCCTTGGCCCATTGTATTTAAGCCGACGCGTAGGAACTGGTCCTTGCCTTCCACGTTTCCTGAAGCTTATTTCATGCCAAATGTCATGACAAAATGTCTCGCTGATGAATAAAGATGATGGATATTCGGAGGTCACCTTCCACCTACATACTTTCCTTAGGTTGACATCTCGACCATCAACTGTCTTCTTTCTGAAGACAAATGCTTCTTTAGAGTGTTATATTTGATAGAAATCCTCTCTTTTCATATTATATACAAGCAATGGATTCTTCTTAGCTGATGTCTTGATGATCTTGCACCACTGATCTGGACTGTACACATGTTGTCCTTGTCGGCGAACGTAATTTTCAATTGTCGCGAAATCTCTATCGGACGGCAACGTTGTGTGCCCGCTCACGGGGAAGTGGTGTTCAATCACATGAACTCTACCAGTTGAAATTAGACATTTCCAAAACAGTACCATGTTCCAGTTCTTATTTTGGCCACAGCAGTTATCAGATTTTGCAAAGTAACGTAAAAGGCAGCTCAAAATTTCCTCTGATCCACGGGCAGTAGTAGTCTCATTTCACAAAAAGCAGCGCCCTTTCTTCTTGACACAATCATGAACATTGAGATTATACAACCAAATCTTCCTTTTGTAAAAAGCTGGAACACAACTGAACTTAGGAACTGGGAGAGTCTGCTGCAAGTCAAAAGTCACAACATGTACATTACTGTCTGCTTCTGCTCATCTTGTGTGGATGGAAATGTTAGCTTGCCCTGCTTCTGCCCGACATTGGTGTAATTCCAACTGATGCTCCAGACATACTTTCAGTTGGGGGGGCATCAGTGCTCTCAATTTGCACTATGAGCATATCACAAGTCTTACACATATCATTCTTTGGTGATTTTACTCCTATGTTATACTCTTCAGTGAAAATTCGCCTGTGCTTGTCTACAGATACAGGCTCATAGGACATCTCCTTGCAGAAAACATTCTTATAGTGCTCATAACAGGAGGTGATTGTTGCATCTGTGCCCAGGTACACTCTGGCATGACTGTTTGAGCATCTGTAATGACTCTCGTATTTCGGTATTTTGTCGATGTGTTCCCTGATATGTTTAACACTAGTTTCAGAGTAAGCATACGGACGTACAGTATGCTTGCGCCACTTGTCCTGGGGTGGCGTGGTCGATCCGGATGCGATTTTCTTCTGTACATTTTCGACACGACCACAATTATTATGTAGACCATGAATGGCAAGAAAAGCTTTCTTGCATACTTTTATATCACTGCCACTAACTGTTACAGTGTAGGAAATGGTACAATTTCTCCAGGAATTTTCTCCAGCTGCTTTTCGGCGACATGCAACAGTATTAGATTTCATTGCACCAAATAAGTATGCATTTTGAATGTTAAAATCACCTACTTCCCAAAATGTTTTGAATACTTTCATCACATTCAAATCTCCTACTTTTTCGAAACATTTACGAGGGCACTGGCAATTAGGTCCCACAGTTGTTTTACTTACAGTTGCTCCTGTACAAGAAACACACTCTTCGCCCAAATTAAGCCTCTTCTGTTTAATTTTGCATTCAGAATCAACTCTCAGCCTTTTCCGAGATGACCTCATTGTCTGTTCGAGGGCCCCTTCCTGAATGGTTTCTGCAGGAGCCATACACTGTTCGTTGTTTTGGGCAATATGATCTGATTCGCTATTAACCTGTATAACAACAAAAACTACTATTACCATTACCATTATTATTATTACATGTAACAATATATATGAGAAATGCACATTCGCACACCACATAGCCAAAAAATTGTAGCCATTCTAAAATAACCTCAAAATTAATGTACTTCAGGAACATAATGGTATGTACATGCACTTACCATTATGTTCGTGAAACGTACTAAAGACAGTATATTTACAAAATAACATACCTCTGAGTCATCTGAATCATTAGGAATGTATTCTGGATCCCTCTTGAAGATATTAGTATCATTGGAAGTATATTCCTCGTCTTCTGCCATTTTCACTGTTGCCATAATCTCGGATATGTTTTTACTTGCCACCATTCTCTCTGTCACTTACCATTATATTTCCGCAACAGACGGACAGTGGCACTTACCATTAAGCTCCGCCCTGACATCTGTTGAGTGAATTTGGAACTACTAGTAAGTTTACTGCATTGTGCATCCCACAGGTGGTATCATTAGCCATCTACCGCAAAATACACGGCGATGGGGCTTACCATTGTGTTCCCCCGAGCAGCTCATTTGTTTCTTTGCAATACTTTGTCTGATGCACTAGAAAACCTTCCACTTGATGTTCAGCAACAGCTATGATTTTAGCATGATGGTGCACTGCCACACTTTGGAATGTTGCTTGTACAGTTACGTACTAGCTCTGTGAAGATAAACCCAGATGTCAAATGTACAGACTGGAATTATTGTATGTAGCATAATATGCAGTCTAGTGTATCCTATGTATTGTATTTTTTGTACATCATTGGACATAGATGATGCTACTATATTGACTATTATTTCTGCTGGCATTATGCGTGTCACGAACGAAACAAAGTGGTCATTTATGTCTGTAATAAGTTCATGTTATGTCTTCATTCTTTAATAAATCTAGCAGTAACAGAAAGAAATATACATGATACTGTATTGTGGAGGTGTAAATGAGATACAATTTGATGTTTTAGCTGAAAAAAAAAGTTTGGCGCAAACACAACACAAACTTTGGCCCGTCTGCATATCTGTTGCCCATGACATTGCCTCACCTCACTGAGCTAATGGGACAGCTTTAGCACAGCATGGAGCTCGTGCTATCTGTTTTTGACCATGCTGTATGCAGTTACAGTGTTGCCATAGCCTTGTTTTTTTAAACTCTCATTTCTATTAAACCAACTGGTGGGACTAGGTGTTGCTAGATACACTTTTGTCTAGAACTGGGATAAGGAATTGCATACCAAACACCAAGTGCAGAATTTTTTTCTTCACCCTGTGTACTATGTAAGCTGCCTTGTGATGTGTCTTTGAGGACACTTTGAGCACCATTGTCACTTCAACCTTTCCTGTTCCAATTGGAAATAGTTTGCAGGAAGAAAAAATGCTGATAAACTTCCATGTGCACTTGACTCTCCCTAATTTTATCTTGATCATCTTCATAGGTAGGAGAAAGAAATACATTTTTTGACTCTTCTAGGAATACACCCTCTCAGAACTTTAACAGTAAATCACAGCAATTGAAGAATGCCTTTCTTGCTGTGTGTGCCACTGTAGTCATTACAGTGCGACCTTCCTGTGTGAAACACTTTTGGTAAAAGACATTTAGTAATTCTGCCTTTTCTCTGTTATCCTCCATTTCAGTGCCATTATGGTCAAGGACTGTCTGGACAGATGGCTTCAATCCGTTTACCGTTTTAACATCATACTAAAACTTTTTAGAATTTTCTGTCAATTTGGTGGACCGAATTTTACTTTCAGATTTGTTGAATGCTTCACACATGGCTCTACTTAAACTAATTTTTGGTTCATTTAATTTTTTTCCTCAGCTAGTATCTATCTAAAGCATATTGTATAATAATCATGAACTTTGCCCATTGATATGCAACATTGTTAGTACTGGAGATGAAATTTTCGTGCTTACCACTCAAGTAATGTAAAATTTGTTTCTTGTCGCTCTTGCTAAGCAGAAAGATCTCCTACCTTTCTTTGTATTCTCATTTATAACTATATTCAGTGATGCTGTAATGGCCTTGTGATGACTGGTTCCCTTTCCTATGCTAACTGGGTTGAAAAGTTTGGGTCTTTTTCTCACCATCAGGTGTAAGATGTTACCTTCTTGCATCAGTTGTCTTATTAACTGCTCAAGGTAACTTTGGATGAACCACTTAGAACAATTTTGCATGATTCTCTTTCCCTGTTATCCACCCTAATTTCTCATATCTCCCAGTCTATAGCACCTAAGTTAAAATCTCCACCTAAAACTATAACATGACCAGGAAACTTACATGAAATATTCTCAAGGTTTCCACTCACCTGTTCTACCACAATGGCTGTTAAGAGTGCCGTTGCCCTTCCTTATACTAAGCGACATACTGCACAAGCTGTTCAGCTGATATGTGCCCCTCTTGCTCTAAAATGAACTGGTTTATGGATCTCAACAGACCCAATTCCAGAGTTTGATTTAACAAGGTCACATTCTGCCTTGGCAAAAGTTGCTTCTGGCCACTACAGCTGCGGCTGTGTCACATTCAATTGCATGACTCCTGAAATTGACGCTGGCAGATGGAAGGTTGGTCCTGTTATGTTGCACGCAGTTCCACTGATTAAAATTCTGCTCCCCTCGAGCTCTATATGTTTTGCTTCTGCCAATACTACCCACTCAAAACAACTTGCTGCTACTAAAAAGTTCTTGTAGGTGGAGAAGATCCAGTGCATCTCGACCCATTGCAAGCTCAATTTTGGCTCCACGATGTCCCTTGGACAGTCTATTTCTTCCCTCCTGGCTAAAAGTAACTGCACCATGCACATGTCTGGATTGGTGCTTATCACCCTGGCTGGACATGCCGTTACCTTCCCTCTATGGCAGCTCCATAATTCCTCCCTTGGCATACTGGCTGTTAACTGCTGAGATCAGCAATACCTCCTCAGTTCTTTACTTCTACCAACTTGCTCAACGCTCCCCTTTTCAGTGACCTGAGGACAGGATCACTATCACCCTTTCTCCCTCTTCACAAGGACTGCTGTCCCTAGGAGGCTCACCACACTCGAAAATACATATACGAAAATACAATGCCTAATTAATCTACACAAACCCAATGATAAATAACAAGAAAACAAAAAGAAAATCTACAAATACTCTACTTCTTTCTGGATTGCAAAGCATATGGTACTTCATGCTGTACTCTTATCTTCTCTGTGCTTAGCACCTCTCTTCAGTCTCACTTTCTTCCTCTTTACTTCCTGTGACACATCTGGAATCACTTCCGGGTAACCCTTAAATGGCCGCAACTGCCCAATATGTGCTATTGTTGTTCTAGTTGGCAGCTGAAGCTTAACATTAATGGGGGATATGGTTTCAACTATTCGGTATGGCTCGTGATACCTTGTAAGGAACTTCTTTGTTTTCCCTTTTGGCGTATAGGAGCTGGATAGCATTACCCATTGCCCTAATCTATTCTCCGGTAAACTTCCTTTCCACTTCACTGTGTCTTCCTGCCTTTCCAAAGCCTTCAAATTCGCCTTTTGTACATGTTTCCAAACATCCCGCATTGTTCTCACGAACTGATGTACAGATTCACTGGACCTTCCTTTCTGTAGCCTAACCAAATCAAACGGTGACGCCATTTTTTGCCCGTACACTACCTCATACGGAGACAAACCGGTATTTGTATGGATTTCTGCATTATATGCGCGTACAATATGCTTCAAATACTCGTCCAACTGATGGTGATGAGAATCCACATAAAAACTCAGCATCTTCCCGATTGTTCTATGTACCCGTTCAGTACTTCTGTTGGACTATGGATGCAACGCATTCATCTTCAACTTCTTTACGTTCAGCAATTTACACAGTTCCTTCATTAAATCCAACATGAAGTTGGTTCCTTGGTCAGTAATTATTGTCTCCAGTACACCATACTTCAAAATCCAGTTGTTTACTAACGCTTGCGCGACCATTGGTGCCTGTTGATTTGGCATAGTCACCATCTCCACATACCTTGAAAAATGGTCTATTATTGTCAGAACAAATCTGTTCCCTGATGGTGTTTGCCTGAAAGGTCCTAAGACATCAATCCCCAACATAGAGAATGGACATGTCGGTTCTGGCAATCGTTGTAGCTGTATCTGTTTCCGACTCAAATCTGCTCTCAGCGCACATGGTATACAATTCTGAACATACTGATCCACGTCTACTTTCCTACCTCTCCACCAATACCTCTCCATCGCTCTCCTATTCATTGCTCTACACCTTCCATGACCAGATAACACATGATCATGTGCTTCCTTTAAAATCTCATCCCTCAGTTTCGCTGGTGCTACTACCCTTGCTCCTAACTTTGTTTCCCTGCACAGAAGACCGTAGTACATATTAAATTGCGACTGTGTTCAATACAATTTGCAATTGTTGTCTGTGTCCTGTAATTCTTGCCATACCAATAGGTCATAACCTATGACTTCTACTTTTGCCACCTTCCTACTTAGTGCATCCACATTACCGTGCTTCTTCACCTCGTGGTCGAATTCACTAAGCCTCCCAGCCCATCTACCGAGTCTAGTTGACGGATCCTTCAACCCCAACAACCACTTCCACGCAGCATGATCTGTCATTACCTGAAATCTTCTTCCATATAAATAACATTTAAAATATGTGATTCCATAGATTACACTAATCATCTCCCTCTCTGTAGTTGAGTAATTCCTTTCTGCTGCATTAAACTGCCTAGATGCATAGGCTACAGGATGTTCTTTCCCATCAATTTCCTGACTAAGAACACACCCTAATGCTTGAGTCAATTCATCACAGGCTAGTATAAACTCCTTTTGAAAATCTGGAAACACAAGAACGGGACTTGATGTTAACACTTCTTTAAGTTTGTCAGACGTTTCCTGACACTTTTCTGTCCACTCAAATTTCATACCCTTCCGTAACAATCACGCCAATGGCTGTGCTAAATCTGCAAAACCCTTCATGAACTTTCGATAGAAATTGCAAATTCTGATGAATGACTGCACTTCCTTAACTGTTTTCAGTCCCGAAAATCCCTTACAGCCTGTACCAACCTTGGATCTGTTCGCACTCCGTCCTTACTGATAATATGACCCAAATATTTTACTTCTTCTAATGTGAAATGATACTTCTCCTGGCTCAACGCCATACGAGCTGCTCTTAACCTCATAAAGATTTCCCTTACCTGCTGTCTATGTTGCTCCATACTACCTGAAAACACTATAATGTCATCCAAATAGACAAGACACTGCTGTGGTTTCAAACCCCTGAACATAGTGTCTACCAACCTCTGAAACATTGCCAGAGCATTTTTCAAACCAAATGGTATTCTGATGTACTCCAGGAGTAGACAACGCAGTTTTTGGATGATCCTCTGGAGTCACCTCTAACTGATGATAACCACTTGTGAAATCCATTGTAGAAAAGTACTCGCACTGTCCTAAGTGATCCAAAGTCTTCGATATGTTTGGAATGGGGTATGCATCTGTTACTGTCTTATTATTGAGGTATTGGTAGTCACAACAGAACATGTAGTTCTTAGTTCCACCGATAGATTTTATAGGTACAACGACAATGCCCGCTACCCAGCAACTATCACTATGCTCTACAATACTGTCCGCAAGCTTGTTAATCAATGAAATCCTCCACAATCAGCTGCAAATACCTCAGTATTCTGTATGGTTTATGGTAAACCGGTGCTTCATTCCCTGTTGGTATCCTATTATGAACTAATGGAGTTGTTGGCAATGGGTCTTGTGGAAAAACAAATCCTTAAATTCCCACAATAATTTTTCCATATGCTCTCCTTCCCCTTCTGTCAAATGCTAAATTTTGTCATGCATTGCAGTTCTACTGGCATTTAGTGGTTGATTGCGTTTCCTACCTCTTGAACACCAGTTTTCATCATCTGGCACATCCAAATTTGCTACTAAAACTCCTTTTCTCAAACTCACGTCTACAGCGCTAAAATTATCCACATTCATGGGAACTACTCGCTCGTCATTCCCCTCCTGTATACGTAAAATACTGTGTTTCACAAAACAACCCAAAGGACTCAAAACTTCATTATCCTCCAATGGCTCAATAACACATACTGTACCCACAGGTAGATTCGACCCCACACTTACCCAAAGCAATTTCCCGTTGCCACCAGACACACACTCATGTGAATTAAGCCTTAATGCTAGTGTACGTGGTTCAATTGGTTTGTTCATTATGTTGAACGCCCCTTGAAACAGCTTTGCATTGACAACAGTTTCCCCTATCTGAAATAACATTACACCAAGTTCCACAGTTCGTTGCCCAAGGCCAATTTTGGCATGATGTTGATGCAAGAAATCTATTCCTAGGATCATGTCATAGCCCTCATTTACCCATGGTACTACTACATCCATGCATGCATCAAATTGGACTTTCCCTATGCAAAAGTCAACTGTCACTGACCCCAAAGGTGTGACCTCCTTATCCCCCAATCCACACAACCTATAATGTGGTGGGCCTAACTGTCTTCGTCCCATTAAACTCTTAGTAGCTACTGACGCTTGCACCCCTGTGACCAACAAAATCTTAAACTTTTTATTTCCTATGGAACCTACCACTGAATATCCCACCTCTGCATATGTATTTGTAGCATTTAAATTAAACAGTAGCTCCCTTAGGTGGGCCTTGGGCCTGCTCTGCTGTTTAACAATTGTCCACCTCTACTAACTCCACTTCTCCATCCTCCACACTGTTTATTTCCACCTGTTCATCTATTCTTTGGGGACTGGGTACATTTCCTCTGCACATGTCCCATACTACCACACTCTTAACATTTTATACCTGCTGTAAACACTGTTTATCTATCACGTACCCCCATTACCACGTCTATTTCCTCATATTGGATTGCCAGCTGAATGGCCGAATAAAAATTTTTCAGAGTCACTTCATGGACTTTCCGCAATATATTCGCTTGTAATCCCCTCAAAAATACATCAAGTCCCCTTTGCTCGGCCTCCTGCAACAGAACACCATTTGCTTCATCACTCTAACCCAACTCGTAAGTGTACTCATGAATTTCTCTTTTTCTGTCTGCAAATTTCTCTACTGTCTCCCCCTGTCTCTTTGTCATTGTACTCAACCTGTCCCTAAAGTAAGGAGTGCTGTTCTGTTTCTTGTACCTTTGTACTAGCCCCTCCTTCAACTGCTTAAACTCTTCTGCCTTCCTTAAGGCCTCAGAACACCTTACATATGTCTTCACTTCACCCATTATCTAATCTTGGCTACATGTAACAACTGTGCATCTGACCAACCATTCATCACAGCTCAAGTTTCTAAGTCCTCCACAAATGAACGCACATCCTCAGATGCCTTGCCAGAAAACAGTATAATCAAACTCGCAGCAGCTGGATCAATGTCCTGCTGCTTCATTTTAAGCAACAGCGACTGATCTGATGTGGTTTCCTGCTCAGTTCCAGACGTTAATTCACTCCTCAACTATGTATTGTCCACTGTCAACTGTGCTACCTTTTTTAACAAAATCTTTACTGCTTCTGGTTCCAACACAGCTTGCATTCACGAATCTGCCATTGTTTCGCTTTCATTCCTTGTTAATCCCAAAATAAAACAGTTAAGTACAGAAATAACCCGACCCTCTACACCTCAGTGTAATCATACTCAGTAACATCATACTCAAACCAATACAAAAGTAATCAAATGCCACAAAAAACAACATCTTACTGCCCCAAATACACTAACACTTACTCTGACAGCAAAAAATACTACGCCCATGCAAAACATCTACAATGGCCTGCCACGAGCCGTACTCAAAAACACAAAAAAAGAAAAACAAATGTCCAACACTCAAAATAAACTGGTCAAAACCCACCACATCTCGTGACAGTAATGCAGGTGGTGCACTCAAACAGCGTACTGTACCGACGACGTCCAGCTATTCTGACACCAAATGTAATCGGAACTTCTGACACCGAATGTAACGGTAACACCAAATGTAGTGGGAAGAGAAAGAAGGTACCGTATTAAGACTCGTTCGAGCTTTCCTAGTGATTTATTGTTTCCAAATACAGTGCCACCTTCCCCTCAGTGTGTGTCACCGGGTCCCGCGATGCTGAGGACACTACTCGGCTGTCTGCGAAACACTTTGGTGTGGAATGGCTGCCTCAGTGAAGCGTCCACACACTGCTGTGTGATGGCCTCGTACGGCCGCGACGTCAGGATGCGCTGACAGTCCACTCGGTGGTCTTCGCCCCTGCTGCCTCAGTGCCGCTCGCCGGGAGCCACAGGCAGCTCGCTGCTCGCTTCTTCGCTGTCGTGGTTCAGATCAAGGGCGACAACAAGTGCCTGCGATGCTGTGTCCGAATCTGCTGCCCTCGCCTCGGGATGCCTCCGGCGTGTGTCGGCAGCTGACAAGTCTGCCCACGGTAGCGAGCCGTGGCGTGGCCCACCGCTGGATAGCTGCAGACTCTGTGTCGGCCTCAGAGGGTGAAACCAGTGACCCGCTGTGGACTGGAATGCTGGCACCCCATCTGCTGCTGTGTGTAGCCAGTGGTGTGACACGCGCCACCATCCAGGAGAGCTGCCACACTTGAATGCCTTGTTAGTGAACCGGCACCTATTTATATGCCGTTGTGTGCCTCTGTTTTGTTAAATGCACCACTCTGTGTCAGGTACTCGTAACACTTAGGTTGGCCAACGGGTCCCTTCTGCCTGTGACTTGAGCCGTGCAAACTGCTGTGTGTACTTTTTCCGGTAGTTCTACGCCCCTGTGACCTCTGTTTTACTTTGCAGCTGCTGGTGAGCGTAACTCACTGTAAACAGGCCCACGCCTGGCTGTAACTTGCATGCTCAGAAATATTGCACCAAAACTGACTTTTCCTATCCCGAATGGTAGTGCCGCTACACTTTTAAAATTTGGTGAGTGAATGTGTAAATGATATTCTCAGTCAAGTAACTCTTCCGAAACCCAAACTTTGATTTACAAAGAATGTTACTGTTATTCAGACAGAATACTGTTGTCGAATACATCACCTCCTCAAACATTTTGGCAAATGATGTCAGTAGTGAAATGGGTTAGTAGATAGTGACATCTCTCCTGTGACATACTGGGATTTTAACAATGGCATATTTCAATTTCTGTGGACAAAAGTCCTGAGTTAGTAATGTCCTACATACTTCAGTAAAGACAATGCTCATTACACGATATCAAGTATATAGCTCTGTGTCGGAAACCCTAGAAAATCCAGGTGACCTATTATTTTTGAAAGAATATGTAATTTTCTCAGTTTCAGAAGGAGAAATGAGTGAGACAACCATATGATTATGTTTTAAGGAAGGTGCTTGATCAGGAAACATTCATTGTTCTCTTAAATTGTTTGCCCCTATATTTTCTATTACATTTAAGAAATTATTATTAATATATCAAGCTGTTATTGCTTCTGTACCAACCACCTACTCAATGAAAAGAAGAATAACTGGTTTTTCTTCCTTACACTTTCATGTGATAGGATGGCAACATGTTTGTGGTAAGTAAGACTGTTGAAATTGTTTTGTTCACATTTTTCAGACATAATGCAATGCACAGCTGTGTTTTGGCATCTAGTGCAAGTAACTGATATCACACATTTTGGAGAAAGATCATCTAAGATGAGTAGTAACAGTATATGGTGATAAAACATTCTTATTTTAAAAACTGAGAACTAGATCCCAGATATTAACTGAGTTTGTCTGTACTAATGCTCAAAACCAACTAAATAAATGGAGTTAAAGATGATTGCACAAACACTACTTATTTGGCACATTCCAGGTAGTCAATTAAGGTTCATTTAGAAGGTAGTGCATATTATCCTAAAGGAAGTTCTGCCTATGAAAATTTCAGTGCACAGAGTACTTTTCAAAACTTTGGTTAGGAAAATTTAAGTCAAATTCCCAGGCAGAAGCAACCAAGAGTAGCATTTAAAAATCTACTTTTGTATCACAGTGGTTCAGATTGTCAACCATCATCCATTATAATGGGAAAAGTGCAAAACCTTGGCTTCAAAGTAGGTTCTTGCCAACCCCGTGCTTTAGATATCCAATGTATTTTTTCCTGTTTCGAACATAAAAAAGTTGCTTGGAAGTAATAAATTTGTGTTAAATGAAGAGGTAATCTGTTGATATGGGGACTATGTTGAGAGTTGAGGTTTCATGTTACTGACTGTGTAATTTATTACGTTTTTACCAAGTTTATCAACCCACTTTCACAAAATTAGGGGTTCGTGATTGTTAAAAGACACTTATAGAAAGGAAACAAAATGTACCTTGTTTTTGGAACCGTTAGTTCTGTTCTAATCCTACAAGATAATACCACATGATGGCTGACATAACAAACTTTATTAAATCTAGAAATCAATTTATTATAATGGGTACACTAGCCATGGAGTAGCTCACAATAGCAATGTGATAACACACATGCAGAGGTAAATATGCAACGGAGTAAGAGCTGGGTGGACCTGTCTCTAAAAGCTTTCAGACAGCTCGTAGAATGTGTGGATGAGAGCCTGTGCACACATTCGTGAGTGACACTCCCTGACAGTCGTCAGACTTCTAGCTACATCTCGTAACTTCGGTGGCACACCTTACGACTACGTGCCCCGATCTTGAGTGCGTATCTACGTGGGTCAGCTACACCCCTCACCCATCGACATTGTCTCTGATCCCCGAGTTGAATTACGGGCAACTGCGATTTGGAGGCCGCGCAGACAGGACGAGCTGGCAGCGAGCAACTGCTGAAGGCCAAAGACCCAGGGATACGAGGGCGAAAGTGGCCAGCATAAGGAGAGCCGGCCTCTCCCCCCTGCCTCCCGTCAGAGCACGAGATGACAAAACCAGAAACGAGCAGTCCGAGTCAAGATCCACGGCGACGTCGAGCGTCAGTGCGGAAGGTGGAAGTGACACCACAGCGAGCTGAGGCTGTTCCTGTGACATCGAACCAGTGACGGATACATGCTACGGCTGGACTGTTCCACCAGAGCTCTTGCCAGAGTCTGTGAAGGTGGGTGAAAGTTTTGCCAGTGGTGGAAAAGGAGACCAGAATCCGTGAGGGTAGGTGGTGCCCAGCGACCGGGGTACTGGTGAAGATGGTGTTGTGGCCAGGACTGGGGGAGGGGGTGGGGTTGCTTATTCAGACTCAGAGCTGATTTTGATGGCACTTGACCTCCCAGTCCTCTGGCCATTGGGATGTACATGCGTCAGCCATCCTGGTGCATAATGACTGCCGGTTTCCAATGGTGGCAATGACCAAAACCACGCCCCAGTGTAAAACCCAGTATGCCAGAACATGATTGGGAGGGGGGGGGGGGAGATCCAGGATGTAGGAGATGGAGCAGTGTCCTCAGCCGGTGAGTGTGCAGAGGCTCCGCTGGGCTACGGGAAGCGATATGAGTAGTCCAGTAGGTTGTTGGAAAATAATTTAATGCTTCTTTGGTGGGGAAGTCTTGCAGATATTTTTTTCTGCTGGGTCTCAAGGGTCAAACCACGTGCTCAGCTTTCCTGTTAGAGTGTGGGTGAAAGGGGGGGAGAGAATGTGTCGAATGCCTGACTGCAGAAAGAAATTACGAAATTCCCGAGATAGGAACTGTGGCCCATTTTCTGAAACGCGGGTAACTGGAAGACCTTCCACAGGAAAAATTTTGGAGAGAGCTTGAATAATGACCTCATTAGTGGCTGAGGGCACCAGACCTCACATGGTAATTGTGAAAATGCATCATTGAGAACCTACCAGAACACATTCAGAAATGTACCCACAAAATCAACATGGATGCATTCCCAGGGCTGGGTTGCTGGAGGCTATGGAGAGATCAGTGACCTGGGAACTGCCTGTTGACTAGCACATTGTGGACGTGCAGCAACCATTTGTTTCAGCTTTTGGTCAACACCAGGCCAGTAAACATATCTGCAAGCCAATGTTTCGGTGTAGGAAGCACTCCAATGCCCCTCCTGTAAGAGCTGTAAAACGTCTCGCCGAAAACTGCCGAGAGTGGCCACTCGGGGAGCTGTGTCGTCTGTGGAGATAAGGAGGACCCCCTCTGAGACTGTGAGACAATGGCACAAAACGAAGTAGTTGCAAAGTGGATCAGACGAGTGGCCTGGAGGACAAGAAGGCCAACCCTGTCGGATGAGGCAGAGTACCTGACTGTGGATTGCTCTAGTGATCAGAAAACCGTCTACTGCTTGGCAGGAGGAGACTTATGAATTGAAACACTTGAGGTCCTCCTAATCAAATTCAGGGTCCGGGCCTACGGGCAGTGGGGATAAGGCATGCACATTGATGTGTCATCCTGAGGTGGGAAAATGAATGTCATAGTTGTATTTGGAGATGAACAAAACCCACTGCTGCAACATATGGCCTGCCTCTTCAGGAACCCAGGTGGACAGACTAAATAATGAAATTAAGGGCTTGTGGTTCACAATTAGTTGAAATTTTGTGACCACATACACAATGGCCAGAGCCTCTTTCTCAACCTGAGAGTATTCAACCAGTGCTGGGCTGAGAGTTTTGGCTGTCTGCATTCCAATTGACAAGGACTGTGCTCATGCTGTGATGTGCCCGTGGCCAAAATCAATGGTTTGTTGAGATCAGAGATAGATAGACACAGTGCTACTGGAAGCATTCCTTCGGCACAGTGGAGACCCGGTCGCATGCTAGGGACCAGACAGGGGGAGCATCTTTGTGGAGAAAGAGATGCAGTATCTGCATGATGGTGGATGCCCCAGTAATGAACCAGTGATAATTGGCAATTGTACTTTAAAAAGCCTGCAGTTCACGCAATCACGAGGTATGTGGTAGGTCCGTATTCCTTGAGCTGAGGAGGCCCAGATAATCAAGAGATAGTTGAAAAACATGGACTTATGCAGATTGAATTGGAGATCCACAGTCCAGAGGTTTTGAAATAGGGTCCAGAAGTTGTGCAGGTGGTCTCTCATAGTATATCCTATAATGATGACGTCATCCTGGCAGTTAAAGCCGTGTGAAGTCCGCCCCCGGTAGCTGAGTGGTCAGCGTGACAGACTGTCAATCTTAAGGGCCCGGGTTCAATTCCCGGCTGGGTTGGAGATTTTCTCCACTCAGGGACTTGGCGTTGTGTTGTCCTAATCATCATCATTTCATCCCCATTGACACGCAGGTCGCCAAAGTGGCGTCAACTCTAAAGAGCTGCACCCGGCGAACGGTATACCCGAAGGGAGGCCCTGGCCTCACGACATTATTATTATTAAAGCAGTGTGAAATATTAGACATGACCTGTTCAACAGTGTTGAAAAATTGCAGGAGCACTTGCCACCCCACACATCAACTGTTGGTATTGATGAAGGTCGAATGGCATGTTAATGACAATGATTGCTTGTACTCATCATCCAGGGGTAACTAGTGATATGCTTTGGAAAGAGCAAATTTTGAGAAGAATTGACCTCCTGCTATACATGTGAATAGTTTGTCAGGATATGGCAATTTCTAAGTGTTGACCACATACTGTGAATTTATGGTAGCCTTAAAATCACCCCCAAAGGTGCGTTTTCCCAGTGGATTTCTTAAAAATGGAAAGTGGTGTGACCCATTTACTAGAGTAAATGTGAACCACAACGCTGAGAGAGGTGAGCTGGTCCATCTTCACTTTTACTTTGGAGTGGA
The DNA here is from genome assembly GCF_021461385.2 of Schistocerca piceifrons. Classification (NCBI taxonomy): domain Eukaryota; kingdom Metazoa; phylum Arthropoda; class Insecta; order Orthoptera; family Acrididae; genus Schistocerca; species Schistocerca piceifrons. The sequence goes on from NC_060149.1 coordinate 9,248,046, forward strand.
GGGCTAGGGAAATCTGCCAAAAATGAAAAAAATTGGGAAGCGCCAACTTCTTTGAAGTTATGTGGGCTTGAAAGTCTGTGGCACACCCTAGGACTTCCTCAAAGGTATCCTGAAATTCTGAGCACAGAGATTCCAAAGACTGACAGGGCACCTTGGCAGATTCCAACTGTATGGAGTCTGTGACCAAAAAGCTAAAGACATGAAAGGTTTACTGAACTAGTGTCATAGATGACAATAAACGTAATATGTTGAGTCACTGATTGATAGGTGACATCCCTCATGTATTGGCTACACAAGGGGATGTGCTGTTTACTGTAACCATGAGATGCCTGTTACTGTTGACAATTGCAAAGAGCCGAAGTGCAGCTGTAACAGGAGAACCAAAATGTCAAGAAAAAGCTTGTTGGAATCTTGATTAGGAACTGGACTTGATGACAATACTTCCTGAATATCCGTATCCATGGCCTCTGATGCTGTTTTCTGTGCAGCTGAGTGGCAGACTACTGTAATGTGACCTTTTTTCTGACACTTACAACAGATGGCCTAACAATGTGGACACTCTGATCTGCCATCTTTGGAGTAACATGACACACAGGACAGCAACAGGAAGTGGTGGCTGCAACACTACAGTACCTCGCAGGAGCTGCCGGACTGGATGGATTGTACCACCACAATGTCATTCTTTCCAGATGCAGTTGGACACAGCTGGGCCAACTTTCAGTGTCACAACATTGCACCAGGCTTCCAGATGCTGACCAGCAGCTTGTGAGACTTCATATGACTGAGCAGTTGACAAAACCTCTTCGAAGGAAGGGTTCTCTAGCTGCAGGACCCATTGTTGGGATTCCTTATCTGGGATGGAGCAGATGATTGTATTGTGAACTACGGCATCTGCATATGACTCTTTGGATTTAGTTGTGACAAAATAACACTTGTGATTAATGCCACGGAGGATCATGACTCAGGCACAATAAGACTGATGGGGCTGCTTCTTGCACTGGTAAAATTCAACCCTAGTGGCCATGACATCTGTGAGGCACTGATAATAGAAAGACAACAATGAACATAAGGTGTCAAACAACAATGAGGAAGGTTCCTACAATGGGTCCAATAGTTGCAACACCTGACAAAAGGTAGGGGTAAATCCATGTCAAAAATAGTCCATTACATATCTCTGCACCTGTAATGTGGAAGGCATGAAAATGCTGCCATCGGTGGTATTTGTACACCTCCCAATCTTCTGCTGCCCTATTTAACAGCATGAACTGAGGAGGAAATGGAAATGGAGATGAATTTTTGGATAGCAATGCTGGCAAAGCCTGTTGCCTGGCTGTTGTGAGGTCGTTCTGTTGCTGCACCAATGTTTGAGTCAGAGAATCCATGCTATAACAAAATACAAAAAGCAACTGTACAATGAAAAACATGTGAAGATATGACCCTACCCTTTGCCAATGTGTCCCATAAGAGAATACCACACAATGACTGACACACTAAACTTTATTAAGTCTAAAAAACAACTTATTATAAGGAGTGTCTCACAGTAACAGTCTGATGACACATATGCAAGGTAAACATGTAACTGAGTTAGAGCTGGCTGGGCCCATCTCTAAAAGCTGTTATCCAGATGGTGGAGTGTGCAGACAAGAGGCTGCATGTGCATCTATGAGTGGCAACCTCCGATTGTTGTCAAACTTGTAGCTGCATCTGCTGACTTCTGTGGCACACCTTACAACTGCGTGACAGGATATCACGTGTGGCTCTATCTGGTTCACTACAAGTTCTCCTTTAAGGATAAAAAAACATACAGGTTGGGAGAGATTAGACAGAAGGGACAGGTCACACACCCCAGACTGAAAGGGGTCCATTTCTTGTTGTCCATGCAACATGTGAATCCCCGTCATCCTTGATGCTGAATGAACTGTCCCTCCTTTCTAGCCTTCACCAACCTTTCTTTCCTGAGGGAGAAACTAACCATTCAAAAAACTAGTCATAATTTGCCACCACTTTCCCCCCCCCCCTCCCACACACACACACACACACACACACACACACACACACACACACACACACACACACACACACTTTTAAAAGTGTCTATCAACTGTACTTAAAACTTCATCTCCTGGAAGTAAGATTTTTTTAAGATTCAGCTTATGTATTAAGTGGTACATTACATTGATATGCATCGTTAAATGTGCTTTTTTCTTTCAGATTACCTGTGACCTCTTTACCATGGAGTCTTATAGAGTATCTGCAAAGCGTGCAATTTTGTGCAATATGTTCTGGTGGATATTTTGAGAGCTCTATTGCATGCCGTTATATACCCAGTTTCAGAGTCTACATTGAGGTTTTGCCAGGAAATGGACACTTACATGGTCCAGGCTTCATTATAAACTTGTGTTCAAGAAGCTGCATGCAGCCAGAGAAAGTTTTGTGAGGTTCTCAATCATTTCACCGCAGAACAGTATTATGATTGGATTAAAGAAATGTTTTGAGCTGTACGCACTCTAAGTATGCTGACAGAGTTAAAGTTTTGTGAGGTGGTCAATGGCTGTGGCTACTCTCTTTCTAGCATATCACTGACATAAGCAGGTCTATGCACTGTTATGAGCCCTTGCCATATTTTATTTTTGTAATTTTAGAGGTAGTTTTCTAGTGCCCATAAATTAAGAAAGAAAATTGTGTTCTTCACTGTATAAGTTATAATTAGGAAACTAACAATTATATTACAGTGTAAAAGTATTATTCAATTACAGAAATAAAGATTATTATTCTAATAAATGAGCTTCCCAGTCTCATTCATCGTCATTAAGAAAAATGTTAGCTGTTTAAAAACAAGCCCCCGAAGTAAATCATTCCTTTCCTGTGTTCCTATTTCCCACCTATTCTCCTTTCTACTATTCATGTCGTCCTGTCTTTCCAGTTTTCTGTCATAATTTTTCCATTTATCTGTAATTTACATTTAATGAAATTTCCTTAGTGCCTAATAGATGTCTATGCACCATTACCCTAATGAGGTATTTAACAGATTCTGCTTTGATAGTGAACCAGCCACTCTTGTTGGTATGTTTTTAAAAGTATTGATTTTTATTTTTTTGATGCTGCAAGCACATCATAGTAGTGATGCTGGAGGTAATACCTATGACCAACAGGACTCATAATAGTCTCAAAAGAGGATGTAATAGAGTATGTGAGCTTGGTATTCACAGTGTATATGCAAACAAGAACCCAATAAATCCTCAACACACAGGGAAAAAATTGTTTAATAATGTAATAATTGTTGATAGCATTTTGTAACACAGCAGTCACACTTAATATTTTATTAAAAAGTAGTCCAAATCACAATAAAATTTAATTTTTAAATCTGGTTACTGGTTTCCATCTATGTGACCATCCTCAGTCCAAGTCTCCAGATGATCTAAGGAGGCAGAGCAAGGAACTGCTGTTAGTACTGACAATTCTGGACCAGCTCCAGGTGCCATGGGCAGACAGTGCACAGAGTCAGTATGTAGTACTGGCATACCTGCCAAGAAGTGCCCAGTTCTGGAGCAGTTCACGGCATGTAAAAGTCTGCACTATGCAGCGGGTCTATAAACTGGTTTCTCATGTCATCTGGAGTCATGATCTGAAGATGGTATTATAGACTGATAACCAGAATTAAAAATAAAAATTTATTTTGACCTGTACTGCTTTTTATTTTAAAAAAATCAAGTGAACCAATTTACGTTTAGTTAGTTACACATGTTCCACAGATCACAATAATGTGTCAACTGAAAAAACATAGACTTAACTTCATTTCTGTGGCCTCTTTTGGGGTATATGGCATCCAGGAGAACTCATCATCCACATCTGTCTTTGCTCATTTCCCTCAATTCCAACCTGAACTTGCCAACCATCCTTGCTTTCCCTTCCACCATCCTCTTCCATGTAGCTCTGGGCCTCTTTCTCTTCCTTAGTCCCTGAGGGTTCCATTCAAATGCATCCTTCTTAATTGCTCTGTCTGGCTTTCTCAGTGTGTGCCCCATCCATCTTTGCCCTTTTCTTTTTAATTACAAAAACCACAGTACATATATTTTAAAAAATAAAGTTGAAAAATATTTATGTACCTACATGCTCTCCATTGACAGGCCTTTTCTCTATACTCAACTATTTATTTCTACCCCAGAATTGCTCTACAGTATAGAAATAGTTGTCAAGGAGAAATATCTTTACTCTACATTTGGAAACACTGCTATTGTCTGTCACACATTTATTTTCATGTGTAGATTTTCAAAGAGTTTTAAAAGTTAGATTCATTAAAGGGTGTCTCAGATCATTTTTCCTTCGAATGTTATGGCAGCTAATATCACTGCTACCCTCAAACGCAGATGAATTGTTTATAACAAATGTCAAAAGTGTATAAATGTAATGTGGGGCTGTGGTTAATATTCCCAGTTTCATAAAGAGACGTCTGCAGGAAGATGGCCAAGTGTGAATTCTAGACATAATTCTAATTACTTATTTTGTACAATGAGTACTTTTTCATAAGTGAGGAGTTACTTTAATTTATCCTGCAAGACATCAGTGAATTAAAATATTCAAAATATATTAACTTAACCAAGTCTTATATCTCCAAAGTTAGCTATTATTCTAATGTCAAAAGTAGCCACATTTAACATTTTAACAGGTCAGTTACATGGATTTTACAGTTTAAGTTTTCATCATCATACATTCCTAAGGACTTAGAAGTTTCTAGCATGTTTATTACTTCTTGTTGATGTAGTATGTTAATAGGAGATGCAATATTTTTTATAGTAGAAAACTGGATGAGCTACTTTTTTTTCAAACTTTAAAGCTAGCCCTTTTATGCAAAATCAGTCAGTAACTTTCACAAAAAAGTATTTGCTTCATCTCTAGTAATGCTCATTTGCTCTCTCTCTGCCATGCATTTCACAGTGGTTCTCAGACTACAGATGTGGGCATAGTTTCACGTCAGTGCTTGTATTATCTGCAACCAGGACTGATTTGCACCCCTTTGTAGGTATAGTCTGGATTGGAAAGAGGTGCAGGCTTTTAATTAATATATAGTACTGAGGTTTAGAAAAATAAACTGTATCTGTTTATTAGCACTTTGGGCAGGGGGGATTATATAATTATATGGCAAGGATTGCCTGGGGGTGACAGAAGATAACTGTAATAGCCCCAAAGCCATCTTAAAAGAGAATGGCAAATACAAAGGTGAAGGAAATAAGACAATAAGCATCTGCTCCAGGTGGTGGAACAGAAGAGAGCGATGTTTTTCAGCCACAGCTCCAAGAGTCCTCAGTCTTACAAGTCTGGGGAACCAGCAACATGTTTGGTAAGGTGGCTTTACTGAAGGTGATTCAACATATTCTTGCAGGAAGTGGTCAATTATAGTTGGTACAGCTGGAGGGTGATGGACAAAAAAAGCAGCCTCTTTGTAAAATTTAAATAATGAAAATTACTTATGGTCTGGGGCCACCTTGTACATCTCCACTCCTCTCCCTGAAAGAGTTCACCACGCATCAATTTCACAGTCTCAATGGGGTCATAATTCTAGGCAATAACAATATTTCATTTTTATTAACAGTACAATACTTATATTGCATTTAAAAATTAAAGTCTTGGAGTGTGAATATAATTGTTATGACAAAGTGCAATGACTACAGTTGTTGACACAGTACTGTGACAGTGGTGGCACTACAAATATAGTCAAAGCTGGTTTCAGAGGCAGCTTTGAGGAGTACAAGCAACTGAAACACTCGAATGACAAGGATTAGTATATAACTCAAAAATAATCAACACATGTTTACAGGTCAGTTTTTCTTTTAATATTCTCTAATAATAATGGAAATGAATGATTGACTTCTATCATTATTAGAGGAGATAACAGATGCAATGTAATTTGTGATAGAGCAGGGGCCACATGGCATTGAGAGGCCTCCTCATCAGACTGCAGACAGTTACCATTTTTTAAAAAAAAAAAAAGAGTGATGATGGGCATACTGTGTGCAACATCCTTACGTGGGGCCTGGGTAACCATTAGGGTGGCACAAATTGGCTGCTGACCTGATGACAGGACAGGTCAAAGTCGCAGAACAGAATCATGGGGATGCAAGCATTGCAAGTAAAATTCATTTTGAGTTTGTTAGCCACATGAGTTACATCCTCTGACTAACAGTCTAACTACTTAACTGACCAAAGAAAAATTGCACAACTGAAAAGTATATTAATGTGTGTAAGGCATCATGTCAACTGCCTGATTAAATCTTTCTGAGCATCAACCAGAGTGATGTTTGAAATTAAATAGATTTAACCCAGAAGTATAAATTTACAAATACAAAACATGATAATCAAAATATCCACGGGTGTGCTGCTGGTCTATAGTGTCCAACGGGCACAATATTTCGGGGAACATACATGCCGCCATCATCAGGTGAACTGACGGACTGAGCTCCTGTGAACGTGCCCGCACGGAGATCCGTACGCTATGGCTGCTCAGAGGGAACTGGGTTCGATCGCGGCAGCAGCCGATTTAAATACCCTCCGCCCGCGGCGCGCTCCCTCTGCCGTCCGCGCCTCGCGCCACGCTCGCGCGGTGAAACAGATTGCGACGGCGTCTGAGATGTCGTTGGTGTGATGGCTCTGTCCGCTGTGGTCGTCACACTATAGACACTATAGACCGGCAGCACACCCGTGGATATTTTGATTATCAAATACGCTGGAAGAAACTCAAGATGATGGCGACATGTATGTTTGCCGAAATATTGTGCCCGTTGGACACTATAGACTGGCCGCACACCCGCGGATATTTTGATTATCAAATATGCCGGGAGAAACTCAAGAATCACACAAAACATGATGCTTCTCATTGCATTGATGCTTCTTATAAACAAATAATAAATAATTTACAACAAACACCAGAAGGATTATTCTTTCAACCTAATTTTACATGATCACAAAAGCTAAATCATTAAGTTCAGTTAAACTGAACAGAAAGGTCATAAAAATAACCAGTGACAATAAAAAAATATCAAATGAACAAATTAGCACATAATAAAAGACTACTGTCTGAATTCACAGAACTAAGCAGTTTGTAAAAGAAATACAAAGTAGTAGTTCTAATTCAGGAAACAACTCTAAGCCAGATTATAAAATTACACTTCATGACACTAGAAAAATAAAAGTCATAAATATCTTTTGCAATGGAACTTAGCCAAGGGATGTGGTCAGCTGGAGAGGCTGTATTTGTTTCACTACATAAATTGCATATGAAACATCATTATATAATCACACTCACGTAGCCAGCAGGGTTAGAATCACTGCGGGAACAGTTATTTCTTGTAAAATATGGTAGAATGCCATCATATGGGCAGCAGCTCAATCTAGTGAAATTTGTTAGTGCTACTGTGCTATCAACTAATCCAAGGACTTGAACAATTCATTGTTTTTGGTATCTGGCAGAGCTGATAAGGCAGGATGTGTCCCGAGAGAGAAATTAAATTCTGGCATGAATAGCAGGAATGATTTGATGAGGCATTTAAAGTTTCTTTCAGCTGAGTGGACAACCAGAATTCAGCTTGCAGGATACAGCAATGAATGCTTTGAATAGAAGTCTGTTACTCAGAGTGTATGTGGAGCGAAATTCTGATGGGAACACAGGTGAAACCAGAAAGGGGTGTGGATTATGTATAACTATCTGATTCTAATGCCACAGAAAAAAGATTGCATCAGTTTGACTATCAGCTGAGGACCAGTTTAATTTGCCATGTATGAGACAAACTGTATTCTGTATGTTCTAAGGAGAAACAGAGTCCACAAAAGATTCTGAATTGCACCAGCAGTGTCTACTCAGATGCCGGGCACATGAAGCTGGGTTGAGTTGCACTTATTCAGTGGCAGTTGAACAGTAGGTTATTTGGTTCAGCAGAGAGTGAGATCCTATTTCTGCGGATTCCTTCAAAACAATGTGGTGGCATTCTCCGTGATGATGGCATGTGATCTGTGCTTTTGTAAAATAAGTTTTCATGTTCTGTAAACTTTGAACATAACATCATTATACCATGCAACAGTGAAAACTATGTAGCAACAATGTCTCAACATAGCAAAATAATGCAAACTATATGACAAAACCATTCACTAGTAGAGGCATATAATGAAATATAGAGGAATAAGTAAGAGAGTGAAATCAGGCTGAATAGGGCATACCAGTTAACAGAGAGAATGGAACATACAAAAGTAAAAGTAGTGGTGCATCAGTAGCACAGGTACCTGCTAGTCATGTGGAGCTCAGATGCGACCACATTAGAATGTGAGAGTGGCACGCAGTGGGCAAAAGGTGCCAGCTTTGTGTCTGGCATTGATTTACAAAGTCCAGACGTTCGTAACAGACTGGCTGTTGTCCATAGCAACAATCCAATGGAGGAGAAGTTTTGTAGAGGCAGAAGTGCTGTCAAACTAAAATGTTTTATGTGTAAAATACCTATAAGGCATAAAGGCAACTTTACAAGAATGGCAGAAATGCAACTATTAAGAAAAATATTCTAGTTATGAGGGCCTGACTGAGGCAAAATCACAACAGAATCTTGAAAATGTCAAAACAATAGACTGGCATAGATAATAATAACTCTACCTCCCACCTATGACTTGCAATAAAATTTGTTCTCAATCCCTAGACCATGAGTTAACAAACTTTTCCTATTTTGAGAGTCTTGGTACTTGGACAGAACACCTCATTTATTTTTAAGGTTAATAAAATTCTGAAACAATGGGAAAGACTCATTTTACTCAGTCATTAGTCCAATTCTAAATTACAACTAATAACACAAAATTCAGAATAACATTTTTAAAAAATAAAAAAAAAATATTGAAAAAATGCCATTATTATTAAGCACTTATTCACTTCTTGTGGAACACCAGTGCTCCCTGACCGAGCGAGGTGGCGCAGTGGTTAGCACACTGGACTCGCATTCGGGAGGACGATGGTTCAATCCCATCTCCAGCCATCCTGATTTAGGTTTTCCGTGATTTCCCTAAATCGTTTCAGGCAAATGCCGGGATGGTTCCTTTGAAAGGGCACGGCCGATTTCCTTCCCAATCCTTCCCTAACCCGACCTTGCGCTCCATCTCTAATGACCTCGTTGTCGACGGGACGTTAAACACTAACCACCACCACCACCACCACCAGTGCTCCATGAAATACGATTTGGGAAACCCTGCCCCAGACATTAAATTGTATGGAGGCATGGTATGTAAACTATAGTGCTCAGAACTCATTGGCTGCTGTGTAATAGTTGTAGTGCACACTGCTTTTGCACCAAATGATTCTTTCTGAGTTTCAATGGATCTGCTACAGGAGACTGTATGTCTCAATCTTTACATCTGGTTAAATAATCAAAATGGACTACAGTCTTCCCATCTGGGAGCTGTAATTTGGCATTGGTAGGTGACATGAAATGCAATATTTGAAATTATCCCTCCCAGGGCCACATAAATTTCTTAGTTATGTCTGGTTTTATGGCAGCTTGTTGTGACATTATATAATCTCCGACTTGGTATAGTGGTAACCTAGCATTCTTTCAACTATGGAGCTGTAGCCTCTACATCTACATCTACGTCCATACTCCGCAAGCCACCTGACGGTGTGTGGTGGAGGGTACCCTGAGTACCTCTATTGGTTCTCCCTTCTATTCCAGTCTCGTATTGTTCGAGGAAAGGAGGATAGTCGGTATGCATCTGTGTGGGCTCTAAACTCTCTGATTTTATCCTCATGGTCTCTTCGTGAGATACACATAGGAGGGAGCAATATACTGCTTGACTCCTCGGTGAAGGTATGTTCTTGAAACTTCAACAAAATCCCGTACCAAGCTACTGAGCATCTCTCCTGCAGAGTCTTCCACTGGAGTTTATCTATCATCTCCATAACGCTTTTGCAATTACTAAATGATCCTGTAACGAAGTGCACTGCTCTCCGTTGAATCCTCTCTATCTCTTCTATCAACCCTATCTGGTACGAATCCCACACTGCTGAGCAGTATTCAAGCAGTGGGCGAACAAGTGTACTGTAACCTACTTCCTTAGGATTTGTCCAATGAATCTCAGTCTGGCATCTGCTTTACTGATAGTTAATTTTATATGATCATTCCATTTTAAATCACTCCTAACGCATACCCCCAGATAATTTATGGAATTAACTGCTTCTAGTTGCTGACCTGCTATATTGTAGCTAAATGATAAGGGATCTTTCTTTCTATGTATTCGCAGCACATTACACTTGTCTACATTGAGATTCAATTGCCATTCCCTGCACCATGCATCAATTCGCTGCAGATCCTCCTGCATTTCAGTACAATTTTCCATTGTTACAACCTCTCGATATACCACAGCATCATCAGCAAAAAGCCTCAGTGAACTTCCAATGTCATCCACAAGGTCATTTATGTATATTGTGAATAGCAACGGTCCTACGACACTCCCCTGCGGCACACCTGAAATCAATCTTACTTTGGAAGACTTCTCTCCATTGAGAATGACATGCTGCGTTCTGTTATCTAGGAACTCTTCAATCCAATCACACAATTGGTCTGATAATCCATATGCTCTAACTTTGTTCATTAAACAACTGTGGGGAACTGTATCGAATGCCTTGCGGAAGTCAAGAAACACGGCATCTACCTGGGAACCCGTGTCTATGGCCCTCTGAGTCTTGTGGACGAATAGCGCGAGCTGGATTTCACGCGATCGTCTTTCTCGCAACCCATGCTGATTCCTACAGAGTAGATTTCTAGTCTCCATAAAAGTCATTATACTCTAACGTACCATGTGTTCCAGAATTCTACAACTGATCGATGTTAGAGATATTGGTCTATAGTTCTGCACATCTGTTCGATGTCCCTTCCTGAAAACGGGTATGACCTGTGCCCTTTTCCAATCCTTTGGAATGCTACGCTCTTCTAGAGAGCTACGGTACACCGCTGCAAGAAGGGGGACAAGTTCCTTCGCATACTCTGTGTAAAATCGAACTGGTATCCCATTAGGTACAGCGGCCTTTCCTCTTTTGAGCGATTTTAATTGTATTTAGTATTTCAGCCTTTAGTCTGTCATCCTCTGTTTCAGTACCATTTTGGTCACAGAGTGTCTGAACATTTTGTTTTGATCCACCTATCGCTTTGACATAAGACCAAAATTTCTTAGGATTTTCTGCCAAGTCAGTACATAGAACTTTACTTTCGAATTCATTGAATGCCTCTCGCATAGCCCTCCTCACACTACATTTCGCTTCACGTAATTTTTGTTTGTCTGCAAGGCTTTGGCTATGTTTATGTTTGCTGTGAAGTTCCCTTTGCTTCTGCAGCAGTGTTCTAAGTTGGTTGTTGTACCACGGTGGCTCTTTTCCGTCTCTTACAATCTTGCTTGGCACATACTCATCTAACATGTATTGTACGATGATTTGAACTTTGTCCACTGATCCTCAACACTATCTGTACTTGAGACAAAACTTTTGTGTTGAGCCATCAGGTACTCTGAAATCTGCTTGTTGTCACTTTTGCTAAACAGAAAAATCTTCCTACCTTTTTTAATATTTCTATTTATAGCTGAAGTCATTGCTGCAGTAACCGCTTTATGATCACTGATTCCTTGTTCTGCGTTAACTGTTTCAAATAGTTCGGGTCTGTTTGTCACCAGAAGGTCTAATATGTTATCACCTTGAGTTGGTTCTCTGTTTAACTGCTCAAGGTAGTTTTCAGCAGATAAAGCACTTAAAAAAATTTCACTGGATTCTTTGTCCCTGCCACCCGTCATGAACGTTTGAGTCTCCCAGTCTATATGCTCCAAATTAAAATCTCCACCCAGAACTATAACATGGTGGGGAAATCTACTCGAAATATTTTCCAAATTATCCTTCAGGTGCTCAGCCACAACAGCTGCTGAGCCAGGGGGCCTATAGAGACATCCAATTACCATGTCTGAGCCTGCTTTAACCGTGACCTTCACCCAAATTATTTCACATTTCAGATCTCCGTCAATTTCCTTCGATACTATTGCACTTCTTATCGCTATAAACACGCCTCCCCCTTCACTGTCCAGTCTGTCTCTGCAGTATACATTCCAATCTGAGTTTAGAATTTCGTTACTCTTTACATCTGGTTTCAGCCAACTTTCTGTCCCTAGTACTATATGGGCATTGTGACCGTTTATTAATGAGAGCAGCTCTGGGACCTTTCTATAGACACGCCTGCAGTTTACTATTAGCAGATTAACATTGTTATTCCCTGTTGCATTTTGCCTACACCTACCTTGCCGCATCTCAGGAGGTGCCTTGTCGGGCCTAGGGAGGGAATTCTCTAACCTAAGAAACCCACATGTGCACTCCACACGTTCTCCGCTATCCTTCTAGCCGCTTCCTGCGTCTAGTGCATGCCTGACCTATTCAGGGGGACCCTACATTTCTCCATGTCACAGCTGCATCATTTTGCTGAACTCTCTTCCAAATAAACTTTAATCATTTAGCCAGAAGCTTCATTTCACTAGACTTAATTACAGTTGACGACTTCCTTATCTCAAATTGCAAATTGGGGAGGGGGGGCTCATTTTGCAACTGTAAACAACTTCAAAGGGACTCAACCCTGGTGCTTCATGTATCCTGGCATTGTACAAATAAATCACAAATGTGGTCTGTCCCAGTCTGAGTGTGAGCTATTTACATAATAAGACAACATTTTAACAAATGTTTTATGAATGCCTTCAACCCTGCCATTACTCTTAGGATGAAATGGCGTTGTTCTCGCTTTCTTTATTTTCCATAGCTGACATACCTTTACCATAAGACTGGACATAAAGTTTGTCCCTTGGTCTGTTTTTAATAGTCTCTGGACTTCCAAATGGTTGTCTCAGCAGTCATGTCTTTAACAACTGCCATAATACTGAAAACGTAAATACATGCGATAAAAATGAGATTTCATATAGTATTAAGCATAGGAAGTTTCGAAAAGATGATGAGAGGACTGATGTGTAAACAGTGCAACTTCTGCCTACATGAAAAGTGTACAGGGGTCAACATTAAATATGTGGGTGAAACTATGACCTGGCAATGAGCTTTTTGTATCGTGGAAACTGGACATCAGTACAACTTAGATTTAGAACTGATAAGTGAAATAATTAAAGATCTTCAAAAACAGTTGCAGCCTCAAAAACAAGTACATGATCAAAACAATGAGTTCTCATTGGGTATTTGTGTGAGCAATGATCAGTTGGTGTCATCAGGTTTGGATGAAATGAACTATAAAAATTATGAGTCTGATTTTGTGTTTCCTAAAAAATATAGTACATTCAGATCCCAGGAACAAGACAATATTCTACTTTCTAATGAATCTGAAGTGCTAAACTTAGTTCAAAACGGCAAAAACTGTGAAAGTACAGTTCCTCAGAAACTTTTCACTACTGCTAGAGAAAGTATGTCACAATAATTCAAAAAATTTAATAATATTTAGTGTTCTCAACATTGATTTCCTTGAAGAATCTGCTCAAAAGTCGCAATTAGTAAATTCAATGGGGTAATTCAACTTAAATATGAAAGTTTAATGTCCAACAAGATTAAACAGCTATCTTGATTAGGTCTGCTACTAACACTGATTGCACTGTAAAATTATAGATGTTGGTTTTTCAGATCACAGTGCACTAAAAAAGCAGTCCATCTTCAGGCCACGAGTGGCCTAACAGGACCATCCAACTGCCATGTCATCCTCCGTGGAGGATGCGGACAGGAGGGGCGTGGGGTCAGCACACCACTCTCCCGGTCGTTATGATGGTATTCTTGACCGAAGCCGCTACTATTCGGTTGAGTAGCTCCTCAATTGGCATTACAAGGCTTAGTGCACCGCACACTGCACTAACAATACATTTTAATCCACCACTCAATGTACTCCCAACAGGAAAAACAGTTATTAAGTGTAGAAGTTATAGTGACAGTAACATGAATAACTTTGTACTTGGCTTAAAGAAAGAAGACTGGCAAACCATATTTACTTCTTCAACTACAAATGAAAAATATGACAATTTTTTGCAGATTTTTGAATATTACTTTAATACTACACGCCGGAAGGGGCTACAAGGGTAGCGGAGTACGTGTGGAGTGCACATGTGGGTTTTTTAGGTTAGAGAATTCCCTCCCTAGGCCCGACAAGACGCCTCCTCAGGAGTGGCAAGATAGGAGTAGGCAAAATGCAACAGGGAATAACAATATTAATCTGCTAATAGTCAACTGCAGGAGCGTCTATAGAAAGGTCCCAGAACTGCTCTCATTAATTAACGATCACAACGCCCATATAGTACTAGGGACAGGAAGTTGGCTGAAATCAGACATAAACAGTAATGAAATCTTAAACTCAGATTGGAATGTATACTGCAGAGACAGGCTGGACAGTGAAGGGGGAGGCGTGTTTGTAGCGATAAGAAGTGCAATAGTATCGAAGGAAATTGACGGAGATCCGAAATGTGAAATAATTTGCGTGAAGGTCACTGTTGAAGCAGGCTCAGACATGGTAATTGGATGTATCTATAGGCCCCCTGGCTCAGCAGCTGTTGTGGCTGAGCATCTGAAGGATAATTTGGAAAATATTTCGAGTAGGTTTCCCCACCATGTTATAGTTCTGGGTGGAGATTTTAATTTGTCGGATGTAGACAGGGAGACTTAAACGTTCATGACGGGTGGCAGGGACAAAGAATCCAGTGAAATTTTTTTAAGTGCTTTATCTGAAAACTACCTTGAGCAGTTAAACAGAGAACTGACTCGTGGCGATAACATATTAGACCTTCTGGTGACAAACAGACCCAAACTATTTGAAACAGTTAACGCAGAACAGGGAATCAGTGATCATAAAGCGGTTACTGCATCGATGATTTCAGCCGTAAATAGAAATATTAAAAAAGGTAGGAAGATTTTTCTGTTTAGCAAAAGTGACAAAAAGCAGATTACAGAGTACCTGATGGCTCAACACAAAGGTTTTCTCTCAAGTACGGATAGTGTTGAGGATCAGTTGACAAAGTTCAAAACCATCATACAATATGCGTTAGATGAGTATGTGCCAACCAAGATAGTAAGAGATGGAAAAGAGCCACTGTGGTACAACAACCGAGTTAGGAAACTGCTGCGGAAGCAACGGGAACTTCACAGCAAACATAAACATAGCGAAAGCCTTGCAGACAAACAGAAATTACGCGAAGCGAAATGTAGTGTGAGGAGGGCTATGCAAGAGGTGTTCAATGAATTTGAAAGTAATGTTCTATGTACTGACTTGGCATAAAATCCTAAGAAATTTTGGTCTTATGTCAAAGCGGTTGGTGGATCAAAACAAAATGTCCAGACATTCTGTGACCAAAATGGTACTGAAACAGAGGATGGCAGACTAAAGGCCGAAATACTAAATGTCTTTTTCCATAGCTGTTTCACAGAGGAAGACTGCACTGTAGTTCCTTCTCTAGATTGTCGCACAGATGACAAAATGGTAGATATCGAAATAGACGACAGAGGGATAGAGAAACAATTAAAATCCCTCAAAAGAGGAAAGGCCGCTGTAACTGATGGGATACCAGTTCGATTTTACACAGAGTACGCGAAGGAACTTGCCCCCCTTCTTGCAGCGGTGTACCATAGGTCTCTAGAAGAGCATAGCGTTCCAAAGGATTGGAAAAGGGCACAGGTCATACCCGTTTTCAAGAAGGGACGTCCAACAGATGTGCAGAAATATAGACCTATATCTCTAACATCGTTCAGTTGTAGAATTTTGGAACACACAGTATGTTCGAGTAAAATGACTTTTATGGAGACTAAAAATCTACTCTATAGGAATCAGCATCGTGTGAAACCCAGCTCGCGCTATTCGTCCACAAGACTCAGAGGGCCATAGACACGGGTTCCCAGGTAGATGCCGTGTTTCTTGACTTCTGCAAGGCATTCGATACAGTTCCCCACAGTCATTTTATGAACAAAGTAAGAGCATATGGACTATCAGACCAATTGTGTGATTGGATTGAAGAGTTCCTAGATAACAGAACGCAGTATGTCATTCTCAATGGAGAGAAGTCTTCTGAAGTAAGAGTGAGTTCAGGTGTGCCGCAGGGGAGTGTCATAGGGGACCGTTGCTATTCACAATATACATAAATGACCTTGTGGATGACATCGGAAGTTCACTGAGGCTTTTAGCAAATGATGCTGTGGTGTATCGAGAAGTTGTAACAATGGAAAATTGTACTGAAATGCAGGAGGATCTGCAGCGAATTGACACATGGTGCAGGGAATGGCAATTGAATCTCAATGTAGACAAGTGTAATGTGCTGTGAATACACAGAAAGATAGTTCCCTTATCATTTAGCTACAATATATCAGATCAGCAACTGGAAGCAGTTAACTCCATATATTATCTGGGAGTACGCATTAGGAGTGATTTAAAATGGAATGATCATATAAAGTTGATCGTCGGTAAAGCAGATGCCGGACTGAGATTAATTGGAAGAATCCTAAGGAAATGCAATCCGAAAACAAAGGAAGTAGGTTACAGTACGCTTGTTCGCCCACTGCTTGAATACTGCTCAGCAGTGTGGGATCCGTACCAGAAAGGGTTGATAGAAGAGATAGAGTGGATCCAACGGGAGAGCAGCGCGCTTTGTTACAGGATCATTTAGTAATCACGAAAGCGTTATGGAGATGATAGATAAACTCCAGTGGAAGACTGTGCAGGAGAGATGCTCAGTAGCTCAGTACGGGCTTTTGTTAAAGTTTAGAGAACATACCTTCACCGAAGATTCAAGCAGTATATTGCTCCCTCCTACGTATATCTCGTGAAGAGACCATGAGGATAAAATCAGAGAGATTAGAGCCCACGCAGTCGCATACCGACAATCCGTCTTTCCACGAACAATACAAGACTGGAATAGAAGGGAGAACCAATAGAGGTACTCAGGGTACCCTCCACCACACACCGTCAGGTGGCTTGCAGAGTATGGTTGTAGATGTAGATGTAGAATAGCCATTTCCCTGAGAAAACAAAAACTGTCACTTAGAAAATACAGAATGCTTGGGTCACAAAAGGTATTAAAACTTCACCCGAAAAGATGAGGCTGCTGCACAGACTTAGCAAACTGGACAGCAGCAAATCCAAAGAGTTCAAGGTATACTATAAAAATTAAAAAACCACATACAGGAGAGTTATCAAATGGACTAAAAAAGCCCATAATGATAAAACAATTAGGTGCTCTTCCAACAAATGTAAGATCGTCTGGGGTATAGTAAATGAACAGACTAGTAGAAAGTTAGATTAGATTAGTACTTGTTCCATAGATAATGAAGACGACACTTCGTAATGATGTGGAATGTGTCAGGTTAATAAAAGGTATCTACACAAGATATTGCATTACACAAAATAATACATGACACTTAATATGTGTGTGTGGGGGGGGGGGGGGGACGGGGGGGTAGAGGGGGGTTGGGGAAATTGTCCACTTACGATATCCAAAAATTCATCTAATGAGTAGAAGGAGTTGCCATTAAGAAATTGTTTTAATTTCCTTCTAAATGCTTTATGGCTATTTGTCAGACTTTTGATGCTATTAGGTAAGTGACCAAAGATTTTTGTGGCAGCATAATTTACCCCCTTCTGAGGCAAAGTAAGATTTAACCTTCAGTAGTGAAGATCATCCTTTCTCCTAGTGTTGTAGCCATGTACACTGCTATTACTTTTGAATTCGTTTCGATTGTTAATAACAAATTTTATAAGTGAATATGTATATTGTGAGGCTACAGTGAAGATCTCTAGCTCTTTAAATAAGTGTCTGCAGGATGATCTTGGATGAGATCTAGCAATCATTCTGATTACACGCTTTTGTGCAATGAACACTCTTTTGCTCAATGATAAGTTACCCCAGAGTATGACGCCATACAAAAGCAGAGAATGAAAATAGGCATGGTAGGCTAATTTACTGAGATGTATATCGCCAAAATTTGCAGTGACCATAATAGCATAAGTAGCTGAAATCAAACGTTTCAGCAGATCTTCAGTGTGTTTTTTCCAGTTCAACCTCTCATCAATGCATACACCTAGAAATTTTGAATATTCTACCTTAGCTACCGATTTCTAATCAAAGTCTATATTTAATAACAGTGTCATTCCATTTACTGTTTGGAACTGTATGTGCTGCGTTTTGTCAAAGTTTAATGAAAGCCCATTTGCAGAGAACCACTTAATGATTTTTTGAAAAACATTGTTTACAATTTCACCAGTTAATCCTTGTCTGTTGGGTGTGATAGTTATACTTGTAAGGATAGAGGATAAAATCACACTAAATATAGAAGGACAAAAGACTGAAAATGCCAATGAAACTGCCAATAAATTCAACAGCTATTCTTCAACAATTTCCACAAATCTCCTAACCAACTCTTCAAATGCTTACATCCCCTGTGTCGACACCCTCGTCTAAATCCTTGTCATGGCGTGACAGCACCGTACCCTGTTCAACAACATCCGCTCCCTTCCCACCAACAAGAACCTCTTCCTGCACACCCTTGCCACCCACTGCATGGATGCCTTCCTCCTACATGAAACCTTCCTCCAACCCCACCACATCATCCACACTTCGCTCTACCTCCTTCACCGCTCCGATAATCCCCTCCCGATTGCGCGTGGTGGAGTTGCCATTGGTCACCACCGCAGATCCCGGTTCGGCTCCAACCTCTCCTTCGCGACCCCACCGAACACCTGATCCTCAGTCTCTTCTTCCCCGGCCTTACTGTCACCTACGCCACCGTCTATGTCCGGCCTAACGCCCCTATTCCTTTCGACTTCCTCTCCCACATTGACTGTACCTTCTCCTCCTACGTGATCGCTGCCGACCTCAACATCCATAGTCGTTCCGCCACCCAGTTACGGCAGTGGCATCGATTCCTCTCCTGCCTTCAAGGCGACCTCGTCCCCGTTCCCCAGCACACCCGTCCTGAATCCAACTCCATTCCGCTAACCTCCTTCGCCGCATAACGGTGGATGTCCTGGAGCCCATTGGTAGCGACCATCTCCCTCCTCCTCAACGTTTCAGACGTTCGTCGCCCCCGCCCCGACCGTCGTAATGACCCTCCCCCGAAGTACGTCCATGATTATTCCCGTGCCTACCGGGATACCCTCTCCACCCAGGTCGATAGCCACCCCTTCACCTACCACCACCCTGATGTCGTTACCCTTGCTGCCTCCTTTCTCCAGCAGACCTTGTCTGAGGCCGTGGAGGCCCACGTCCCTACTGTCACCGTCCAACCCCACCATCGTACCTCACCCCCACAGGCCGTCCTCCTCCTCCGTGAATCCCGCCGTCTCTACCGTGCCTTCCTCCACACGCTTGACCCGGACACACTACGATGCCACCGGCAACTCCAGCGACACATCCGAAACTTGCTCGCAGCTATGAAATGCTGGGACTGATGACAGACATGCACCCAATTAAATGCTACCCTACCTGTAAACTCGTCCAAGTTCTGGTCAGCCTTCCATCGCCTTACCGGAACTCAACCCTCCCCCTACTATCCTCTTCTCCATGATGATCACCCCTTCCCTGACACCCTTAGTAAGGCCAATCACTTTGCCTCCTACCTCTCCAATGTTTTTTCCATCCCTGACGATCCACAGTTTGATTACTCCCTCTTCCTGGATGTCCGCGATCGAACTGACACCTCTGTACCTCCCCTCGCACCTGGTTTCCAGTACTTGGACAACATTGCACACACGGAACTCAATGCCCCTATCACTACACAGGATCTCATTGCTACACTCCGCACTAGACGCAACACCGCTCCTGGTCACGATCGTGTCACCTACCGTCACCTTCGTGAAGCTCTTGTCTCTTTCCTGTCCACCTTGGCCAGGCTCTACAAAGTAGTCCTGTCCACTGGCTACTACACCAACCTGTGGAAAACCTCCCATATCCCGATGTTCCTTAAGCCCGGTAAACCACCATCTGCCGTCTCCTCCTACCGTCCCATCAGCCTTACCTCAGTCTTCAGCAAGGTCCTGGAATCCATCCTCACCCACCAGCATCTCCGCCAGCACTGCCTCCTTCCCGTTACCCAGTGTGGCTTTCGGCCGTCCATCTCTACCGATGACCTTCTCCTTCACCCCACTCATCTCCTTTCCGAACAGCTTAATTCCTGTTGCTCCGCAATCTTCCTCTCCCTGGACCTCGAGCGTGCCTGTGACCACGTATGGCATTCCAGTCTCCTCTTCAAATTACAAACCTTCGCCCTTCCCATTAACTACGTCTGTCTGATCGGCTCTCTTCTCTCCCACCATCCTTCCCACGTCACCATCCATAACACGGATTCCTACACCTTTTTTCCCTCCACTGGTGTGCCCCAAGGCTCCGTCCTCTCCCCCCTTCTGTACCTTTTGTATACGGCAGACATGCCGCTGCCGTCACCCCCATCCACCATCTCCAGTTTGTCGATGACACCGCCACCTTGCCATTGCCCCCACCCTGCAGCGTTCCCAACACCTTCTCCAATCCCATCTTGACCGGTTCACCACTTGGTGCAACCAGTGGTTGCTCAAGGTCAATCCCTCCAAAACTCAGGCGATCATTGTAGGTAAAACCACCCCTTCCTTCCACCTCCTCGATTTCTATCTAACCATCTATGGCCGTCCTATCGCCCTCACCCCCATCCTTAAGTACCTTGGCGTCACCCTCGACCGTCTCCTCTCCTGGACCCCCCATCTCTGGACAATCCAAGCCAAGGCACGCTCCCGACTCAATCTCCTCAAGCTCCTTTCTGGCCGTACGTGGGGTCTGGACCCCTCCACCATACTCCACACCTATAAATCCCTCATCCGCCCTATCCTGTCTTACGCCGATCCGGCCTGGATCTCCGCCCCCCCCTACCTTTTATAAATCCCTTCAGATCCTTGAACGTCATGCTCTCCGCCTTGCATATCGCATCCATCTCCCCTACCCCACGCGGATCCTGTACGACCTAATTCCGTTCCCCCACCTCCTCCTTTTCCTCGAACGGATACGGATCCTTTACACCTCCCGTAAACTCGATCCTCCTCACCCACATGTCTCACCCATCCTCTCCCACCCCCGCCCACTGCCGCGCCTGTATTCCCACGTCCCACCCGGTCTCCATCACTCCACCCTCCTTACCCTCTCCCAAGGTGGCTTCCAACAGCTCCCCCTCCCTGATGATGCCCTCCTCCCCTCCATCTACCCCTCCTATCAACTTTGATCCCCCCTCCCACTTCCTGTGTTTTTTCCTTTGGGCACCCTCCCTCCCTTCTCTCTCCTTTCCCCACATCCCCCTTCCTCCACCCCTCTTCCCCCAAGCTTCCCCTCCCCCTTCCTCCCTTCCTTCCTCCCCCTATCTCCCCTGCCCTTGGCATCTCTGCTCTCCCCTCTCCCTCTCCCACCTCCCTCCTCCTCTCTTGGCAGGTCCCCGGACTCGTACACGCTCAGTGGACATTCGCGCACCGGAGATCATCGCCATCTGTGTCTCGTGTGTGTGCCTTCGTGTTTGTGTTTATTGTTCTTTCGCCATCACGCCACCACCGTTCACCTGTGCCGTCGCAGTCGTCCGTGTTTTGTGCGGCGTGTCAACAGGTTTTAGTGTTTTTTCTTGTCCAGCATGAACGGCTTCGTGTATATTGTTTTCCATGTCTACTGTTTTTTTACCCGCCATTTTTATTGTATCATCTGTACCTCCATTATGTTTTATATTGTATCACTCGCGGCTGAAAAGCAGCGTATTATGCTGCTGACAGCCCACCTTTGCACAAGGTGTTCAAAATAACAATAAAGAAAAAAAAAAGCAGTGCCTAGCACTCCCCAGGGCCCCCTTTCTCCTCTCCCCTCCTTGTCCCAGAGCGGATTTTCCTCCTTTCCCCCCCCCCCCTCCCCTGAGACCCTGCACCCTATCCTTGCCTCTTTCCTTCCCACATCCCTCCCTACCTGGCCCTCTTCAGCGCCCGCCCTCCTGCCCATCTCCCCCGTCTCTTCCCCTCCCTCCCTCCCTCCCACCCTCCCTTCTTCCGGTCACTCTCCTCTCCTTGCGCCTGGCAGATCCTCAGTTTTGATCATCATCAGTGTGCCACGTCAGTGTTGTGTTTAGTGCTGTTTCTCCTGTGCGTCAAGAGGTGTGATTTTAATTGTGTACTGCCTTGAGGTTCACTGTCAGTGTTTGTTATATGCTACGCCATCCGTCGATACTTTTTATGCTCCGGTCATACTGTGCCTCGTGTTCTTTTAATTGTCGTAGTGTGTGGCTTTTTGTGTGCGCTACTTTTTTACAGTTTTTATCTCCATTTTACAGTCGCCTTTTTTTTGTCTGTTGCCTTCCCCATTTTTTATATCTATGTTCACAATATTCTCTCCTTTGTATATTTTTCAATGCCTTCTATTGTTTGTTCTATGTCTTTCGGCTGAAGAGCAGCGCATATGCTGCTGCCAGCCCGCCTCGATGGGGAATTGAAATACAATATAGAAAAAAAATGTGCCTGGCGGTATAAGGCGCTTAGGGACTGATGACCTTAGCAGTCCCATAAGATTTCACACGCATTTGAATATTTGAGAGGCTTGCAGTGTTTAGAGTTGTTAGCAGCAGACACAGTGGCTGCGCCAAAGACTGAGACGGCGTAGAGTTTTACAATTATTTATTGAAAATTCTTTACAATTTCTCCCTCGTCGTCGCTCCCCAGCCCTGCGGATCCCTCCGCCTGGCTGCTGCTGTGTAGATTCTCCGACAATGCGCGCAACGCACGCCGCTGATCGCAGTCGGGATCCTCAGGCCACCAGTGCTCCACTGAAGCCAGGACGCCCTGTGGTTGAGATAAACTCGTCGCTGCTCGGCGTCCCAGTATGGCACGCCCACGGAGCCGCGTCGCCGTGAGGTCAGCTGCCGACGCCTGCTGCACCGGCGGCTGGGAAGCCGTCAGTCACGATGTCCGCGAGGTCCCGTCATGGACGGACCACGGGCCGTGGGGCCGTTCCACATATTGCTCTATATCTCTTGAAAAAACTAAAATGTCATCCATGCATTTTTCGGTTTCAACCCGCGAAGGACTCCGTCCAACAACCTCTGAAATGTTGCTGGAGCGTTTTTTAGTCCAAACGGCATTCTTGTTTACTCGAAGTGACCACAATGCGTCGTAAATGCTGTTTTTGGCCTGTCCTCCGAACATACTTCAATCTGGTGATAACCGCTTCCCAGATCCATTGTGGAGAAAAATTTACACTGCCCTAGGTTGTCTAACGTTTCTGTGATATTTGGAATCGGATATACGTCCACCAATGTCCGTTCATTCAAATGTCTGTAATCTCAACGAAAGCGAAATTTTTTTCGGCCCGTCCGGTGTCTTCTTCGGAACTAAGACCATGCTACTAGACCAAGGACTATTACTGTGCTGGATTATCCCATCTTCCAGTTTTTGGTCCATTAATTGCTCTACTACTGGTTGTAATTGTTTCGGTAGTCTGTATGGCTTACGATACACCAGAGCGTGATTCCCTGTAGGAATACGATGTAATCGATATAGCAGGTAACGTACCCTGTGCTTCAAAGAATGCTTTATACTTTAGTAATAACGCTTCCATACCCGAACGATCATTTCCTCTCAAATGATTTACCTTGTCACGAAGTGCAGACGTGCTGACGGTTTGCTTTACATCATAGTCTAGCCTCGAACTATCGATGTCATCTTCATCCATTAACTTTATTGTGGGTATTACTAATCCCTTCGGCAGATCGACATCATCCCGCCCGAAGTTATCTAAACTCACCGGAACCATAAACTGCCCGTTTATGTCCGTTACCCGTGATACACTCCTACGAATAAAGCAATGCTTTTCGTCTAAAACCTCATTACTCGGTAGTGGCTCAACTAAGAATAACCCCTGCTGTGGCACATCGACATCCACCGGTACCCAGATCAACTTCCCTGTACCTGTTTCGCCGGCCGCGGTGGTCTAGCGGTTCAGGCGCTCAGTCCGGAACCGCGCGACTACTACAGTCGCAGGTTCGAATCCTGCCTCGGGCATGGATGTGTGTGATGTCCTTAGGTTATTTAGGTTTAAGTAGTTCTAAGTTCTAGGGGACTGATGACCACAGCAGTTGAGTCCCATAGTGCTCAGAGCCAGCCAGCCTTGCGGATCCCTCCGCCTGGCTGCTGCTGTGTAGATTCTCTGACAATGCGCGCAACGCACGCCGCTGATCGCACTCGGGAGCCTCAGGCCACAAGTGCTCCGCTGAAGCCAGGATGCCCCGTGGTTGAGATGAACTCGTCGCCGCTCGGCGCCCCAGTACGGACACGCCCACGGAGCCTGCTGCACCGGCGGCTGGGAAGCCGTCAATCACGATGTCCGCGAGGTCCCGTCATGGACGGACCACACGCCGTGATGCTGACTTGCCGTTGAGGTCCGGGCGTCGTCCCCGGCGGCGCCTCTGACCAAGGCCGCGCTGCGGCCGGTCCTGCTGGAAGTTGTCGCTGTAGTTGGTTGGTTGGTTTATGGGTTTAAGGGACCAGACAGCAACGGTCATCGCTCCCTGTCGCTGTAGTTAGTCAGCCATAGTGCCGACCGAATTCGGGCCGACCTCCGGAGCTGAAGTTGACATCTGGCGGCGAACGGATGACTCCTGCGAGCTGGAACAGATTTCCGGAATCGTCACCCATGAAGATTGAACATTCGGACACGAACCACGTCCGTGCTCAGACCCGAACTGCTTCCTAATGGCTTCTGTCTGTTGCTGCCTGCGCTCCACTATTTATATCCGGCAGGAGGACGTTTTTTACCCTCGGTGGTAGCTTTATGTTAATACTCCTACAGTATATTGCAGCGTAATTTAGTGTGTTGGCCTCACTTCTCCTTACTCAGCACTCTCCAGGCTTCACTCGAGGCCCGGTCTGTGTGATTCCTCGCGTCAGCCTGTTGGTAGACTGGCGCTGCCAGCAAGGCTATCTGTGCGTGGTTACTTCGCAACGCCTCGGTCGCTGGCGTGCCTCTGTTTTGCCACTCTCCACTGTGTGAAGGAACGCTCACTACATGTGCCAGCAACGTAGTAAAACATTGTCAGATACGGCAAGGTAGGCATTGGGCAGAAAGTCATTTTGCCAGTTAGGCAGTTTAGCTGGTTCTCTATATTTTGCTTTATCCGCTACTGGCCATTAAAATTGCTATACCAAGAAGAAATGCAGATGATAAACGGGTATTCATTGGACAGAAGTATTATACTAGAACTGACGTGTGATTATATTTTCACACAATTTGGGTGCATAGAACCGGAGAAATCAGTACCTAGAACAACAACCTCTGGCCGTAATAGCGGCCTTGATACGCCTGGGCATTGAGTCAAACAGAGCTTGATTGGCGTGTAGAGGTAAAGCTGCCCATGCAGCTTCAACACGATACCACAGTTCATCAATAGTAGTGACTGGTGTATTGTGACGAGCCAGTTGCTCGGCCACCATTGACCAGACGTTTTCAATTGGTGAGAGATCTGGAGAATGTGCTGGCCAGGGCAGCAGTCGAACACTTTCTGTATCCAGAAAGGCCCGTACAGGACCTGCAACATGCGGTGGTGCATTATCCTCCAGAAATGTAGGGTTTCGCAGGGATCGAATGAAGGGTAGAGCCACGGGTCGTAACACATCTGAAATGTAACGTCCACTGTTCAAAGTGTCATCAATCCGAAGAAGAGGTGACCGAGACATGTAACCAATGGCACCCCATACCATCATGCTAGGTGATACACCAGTATGGCGATGACGAATACACGCTTCCAATGTGCTTTCACCGTGATGTCGCCAAACAGAGATGCAACCATCATGATGCTGTAAAGAGAACCTGGATTCATTCGAAAAAATGACGTTTTGCCATTCGTGCACCCAGGTTTGTGGTTGAGTACACCATCACAGGCGCTCCTGTCTGTGATACAGTGTCAAGGGTAACCACAGCCATGGTGTCCGAGCTGATAGTCCATGCTGCTGCAAACGTCGGCGATCTGTTAGTGCAGATAGTTGTTGTCTTGCAACCGTCCCCATCTGTTGACTCAGGGATCGAGACGTGGCTGCACGATCCGTTACAGCCATGCGGATAAGATGCCTGTCATCTCGACTCCTAGTGATGCGAGGCCGTTGGCATCCGGCACGGCGTTCCGTATTACCCTCCTAAACCCACCGATTCCATATTTGGCTAACAGTCATTGGATCTTCACCAACACGAGCAGCAATGTCGGGCTACGGTAAACCGCAATCGCGATAGGCTACAATCCGACCTTTATCAAATTCAGAAACGTGATAGTAGGCATTTCTCCTCCTTACACGAGGCATCACAACAACGTTTCACCAGGCAACACCTGTCAACTGCTGTTTGTGTATGAGAAATCGGTTGGAAACTTTCCTCATGTCAGCACGTTGTAGGTGTCGCCACCGGCGCCAACCTTGTGTGAATGCTCTGAAAAGCTAATCATTTGCATATCACAGCAGGTTCTTCCTGTTGGTTAAATTTCGAGTCTGTAGCACGTCATCTTCGCGGTGTAGCAACTTTAATGGCCAGTAGTGTAAATTTCAAGCACCTCTAACAAATTAATAGCACGGCCTGTTTTCACTTTGTGAAGTACACGCATACAATTCTCAATGCTCCCTATGGAACGACCAGTATCAGATAAATGCTGTCCCAAAGCCGTTTTGTTTTTTGGCTGTGAGTGTTCTTTACGGCTGGGCGCACACTGATCCAGCATTTCACCTAAAGCAAGTGTTGCGAAACAAAATGTTTTGCTGTGTACGAGCGCTCCATGTATTTCAATCAGAGCCCGCACACCGATCAAGCAAACGTTGCGAGGCGTTTCGCAACTGTGGTGTGGTTACTGTAAGACCTTTGGTACACACACCATCAGATTATTTGACTTGTCGCTCTGACGAAGTAGGCGAGTGTCAGCAATATGTCTTGTGGTCTTATTGTGGCGAGTTTATCTTCTGCCATTAGGTCAGACGATAGAAATGCCACTTGCACACTTAAGAGTAGGAGATTGACAGTGACCAACTTTAAATAGAACTTGATTAATTTTCACACACATTTATTAAAATAATAAAAAGCATAGACATTATGTAACTTGATTCTGTATGCTGTTTACAATTGACAATCTGAAGTTCCTTTGGTCTTGGTACGTTAATCTTATTCTTACATATCTCTAATACTTGACAAAGTGTCTATACATTTCTCTTCATGGCTATGTACAGGAATATGATAATCTTATTAGGCGCAGACTGAAACTTGACTATAGACTGGTACAGACTAATTCAGACTGGCGAAGACAAATGTAGACTGACCAATCAGAGGTCTGTACACTCATTATAATACCTCGCGCGTTCATGTATCACTGCGCGAGTTGATCCGCGAGGAAAAAAGGTTCTACGTTAGCAGCAATCTCATTGGCTGCGTTACGCATTAATACGCAGATCGGCGGAAGCAGAATTTGGTCCGTCTCTATGGCAGCACCATCTCGCAGTGCGGAGATGGACGGGCGCTGCGCCTGCGCTGTTGTGCTTAGCGGGGCACGCTCTAGCGGGAAAGTTGTGTACGCACTGACTACGCAGAACTATGTACATAACAGAAACACCTTGAAACATTTGAGCAGTTGCTCGATGCCTGCAACCGATACAGCATGATGCTTGTTTCAAGGAGCAAAACGTTCTGCGCATGCACCAACTCCCTTCCACTACCCACCGATTCAGCTGTCACGCGCAGCTCTGACAGTTCAGAAGCGTCTGCCTTGTGTTTTCGGATCTGTGTTTTAGTCAAGTGTATTGTGTAATGACTGAAACAGCGGAAGATGGCGTGGTCGACGATACAGTTATCGATGTTGATAACTTGTAGCCCTCGTGGAAACCAGACCTGAGTTGCACGCGATTACCAGGAAAGGTCACCACAAGCAGGACGTGATCACCAAAGCATGGCAACACACAGGTCAGGAAATGAAGATCTCAGGTAATAAATGTATAAATAAAAAACAAATTAATATAATTCGTGCATTTTTATCAAGAATGACCTTCATGAGTTATAAAAGTGTTCATATTTTGAAAACCTCTTCTTTCAATCGTTTTACAGCTTTAAACATAATGTTTTATGAAGCTTTAAACAAAAATATTTCAAAATTGATCGTAAATTACTATTTAGTAAGATAATAGGATAATAATTTAATCATTATCATTACTTTTGTACATGAGTTCATTTCTACATTCAGGTCTGTACGTTAATAATTCGTCACAGATTGATTGATATCTTAATTACAGAAGCCCATCCTGTCTTGCAATGGAACAGCACCTGTTGGGCAATTAAAAATCTGAATGTAGCTTTCTCTAACTTTGTACGCTGCTTTTGAGGCTCGTGTTCCAGCCTGCTGTGGTTCTTCATCAACCTCAACAATATGCATAAGCTCATCATAGGCTTCTGCTAGTTTTCCTTCCCTTTTTCTTATGGAATTATGCAACACACAACAGTCTAATACAATTTGTTTTGTGACTTCTTGGTGAACGAGCATTGCTTGCTCAAGAACTCTGAATTTTTTAACCATCATACCAAATGCGCATAGTACTATTCTGCGAGCTCTAGATAACCTGTAATTGCATATTTTTCTATCATTACTTAGAAGTGTTGATCTTGGAAATGCTTTCATCATATTGATAGCCAAACCATATGCATCATCAGCTACAAACACGTAAGGAAACGAAACGTTTTTGTTTGGGTACAATAATCGAGGTACAGGGAGATTTAACCTCTTGTCAACGCATCTCTGTCCAAAGCTCGAAGAGAGAAACACACCAGCATCATTGTTTCTACCAAGTGCTCCTACCCCAACTATCAAAAAGTTTCCTTCAGCATCTACCACTGCTTGTAGCACAATAGAGTGAAAGTTCTTGTAATTGTAGTAGGCTGATCCACAGTTCCATGGTCCCTCAATTCTTATATGTTTTCCATTTACTGCGCCACAGCAGTTTGGAAAATTCCACTAGCCTTCAAAGCGTTCAGCTACCGACGCCTATTTTTCAGGTGTAGGCTCAGTCATCATATACAACGCTGACAGTGCTTCCCAAATGTAAGTACATGTCTCAGCTACTATTTTTCCGACCGTCGTTGCACCAACACGAAGATTGTAATGGACGTATTGAAATCTATCCCCAGTAGCCAGAACCCTGAAAATACCAAATACCATTAGCGTACAAATAGTTTTTAACTTATTTTACTGATTTTTGTTGTTTTGTTTTAGGTAATGAGTGCAAGTCCAAATGGCACGTTCTGAGGTCCTCATACGCGAGATATCTGCGTGAGCTGAAAAAAATGCCAGTGGATCAGGTGGGAACAAGAAAAAGTGGTATTTGGGTGACGCAAAGAGTTTTTTGCTGCCCTGCATTGGACATCCAAAAAGTACAACCAGCAATATTGTTCGAAGGCTAACAGATGTAGCAGCTGAGAAAGGGTCAGAAGAGAACTTGGAACAACCCACAACTGAGACAAATGTTGCCACAGTCGCTGGTACTTCATCTTCACTTACAGCAGCGGTCGAAGTGAATCCAAGGAAGAACATCCTATGATGCTTTATTTTAGAGGTCTAATGCCTGAAATTGAAAACTTGTCTGGCACTTCTCAAAGACGTTTCAAAATGGATGTTAAAAACAGTTGAACTACTATCTTGATCAAGAAGAAGGGGTTTATTCAGGACAACCGAACGTCCCTCAAATTTCACCAGCACCAAATTTCTGCAGTTCTCATGGCAGAAACCCGTCAGGTGGTTCGACACCAACTCAGATATCTGCTCAAGACGAATATAATCTGTTACAGCTTGGTGACTATCATAATTCAAATAACCTTTTAAGGTTCAACAAAAAGTAACCCTTCCTTGAAAAATATGTTTTGACATTTCGGTATAATGTAACAATTATATTTTGAATTTCCATTTCTTTCGTTTGGTATCAATTTTATTTTATAATTAATAAAATATGTTAATAAAACTTAAGGTTTCATTTCATTTTACCTAATGACATGTGTGATGGTATAAATGAGTAGCGCTTATTTATTATGTTCTATGAGCATGACATTTAAGCCTAAAGACTTAAATTTATGTACCATATATTACAATATGAGCAACATATAGAAACGAAAATGTACAAAATAAATTCAACTATTTTCTTAATAAATGTAGAAAAGAAACAAATTTAGAATTCGAAATAGCCGATTGATTTTATATGGATGTCCCATTTCTGTTACATAAATGAACTGTGAATTGCTGCCAAAAAGAAAAGAAAAATATCCCCATGACTGATTTAATAACGAAATCTTGCATGTGGTCCACCTCGGATTCTGAAGGGTAAGAAATGGTCCTCAGCAGTAACAAGGTTGAGAACCACTGGTATAGCTGTTCCACATTACAAAATATAATTATAAATATTAATTATAAAGTTATTACAAGGCTAATTACGGCACTTACAAAGTTCATCAAGCGTCGTAGGTAACCACTGTGATAACTGCACATTTTACATAACCGTTTGAATCGTAATTGCAGTAAATTAAACTTACCCTAAAGTTATTAACAGTCGTTCTTCAGCAGGGATGCTGCATCTCCAATTAGTGTCCTTTTTGAAAATTTTGTCTCCGACGAGTTCCAACAACACTTCAAAACTATTGACACTCATTCTACAATAATTCTTAATGTCTCTCCTCTGATTGATCGGGTGAACCCAATGTTTCCTTTCATTTGAGTCCAGCATTTGCAGAAACTGCCACACAGCAATATCTACGTTGACTTCCTCGTCACACATGTTATTTGCGCCACTACTGGAGAAGAACAATACAAACAATATTACGTACTGTTGCTTGAAACAAAATATTACCTCACGCACACTGGAGCAGCAAAGAAGCAAAACGCTTGCAGCAACACGTTGCGCAACATTTTGCTTCAGGTGAAATGCTGGACCTGTGTGTTCCCAGCCTAAAGAGGGAGCTGTGCCCCTCCGCCACTGTATGATGACACGGAGAGCCAATAGAGCTTAACATATGATGGTAACATGTGTAAAATATAAAATATAGGTCTAGCTGTAGATAAAATATTAAGGATTATATAAAGTGAGCAGGGTGCAGTAGTAATTATTGTACCCTGGCTCAAGTAATTAGCGGCATATGTAAACAACCAACAGAAAATTATTTCTGCCAATGAAAAACAATTACTACTACATCCTGACTGAATTAAATAATCCTTAATGTTGTATTTTATCAACATCTGGATGCATGATTTGTCTTTTACATATGCTACCATCGTATATTATGCTCTATTGACTCTCAACTATTTCATGCAGAAGGCGAGGGGCGGAGCTTCGTGTGAGAGTTTTGACGCTATTTAGTAGCTACCAGTGGTGTCCTCTGACACCAATGCTCCACCGTCATATCTGCTCACCACTCACGATATATAAACTTTTTGTTTTATGACATGTAATTTTGACGCCTATTTCCCTCTAAAGAATATTAATGTTTAACGTTATAGAGACATATTCTGAAGATGCTTTTTGATTAAATCGAAATCGGTTACCATCTGAAATGTTGTTTTTAGTTTTCAATAAATCCTTGCGACCAAGACTGATTAGAATTTCAGTTAATCTCGTAGATATGTTTGCAATGAGTCCGCCAGCTTAGCTGAGTGGTAACGTGTTTGCCTACCACGCAATGGGACCGGGTTCGATTTCCAGCCACGATGGAGGATTTCTCCACTCGTGGACTGGGTGTTTTCTTTTCCTCATCATCAACAACATGCAGAGCGCTCAATGTGGCTTCACCTGGAATAAGATTTGCAACCTGGCACCCGAAGTTCCTGCATGGGGCCGCCCTGCCATCTATGCCACACGATCATTTCATTTTTTTCGTTTGCAACGAAATCCACAAACAGAGTAATTCTTACCTCTGAAATACCTGCACCTGACATGTCTGTCCATGACATAATTTTCATGACATGGTCGCCAGAGGGTCATTCCACGTCAGACCATCCAGAAATTTTACGAAATGACACCCATTATCAAGAAAATCTTGAAATTTTGAGTAGTGGAAGTTTACCTAGCTATATTCACATTTCCAAAATGTAAATGTTGCAGGTCAATTACTTTTACACTTATGATAAAAAGAAGTTGTACAGATTAAGGAATTCAGGCTTTCATAAACGAACTCCCCTATAATTTAAAAATGCAATAGTTCCTAAAGTTTTTGCAGTGGAAGTTTGAATTTCTTTTTTACTTAAAGAGGAAGGTTTATATTTTTATAGTCATGATTCTTATAGTGAATATCCATCAACTACATCTCAGAGAAAATTGTAAATAATTTCTTTTAAACAAAATCCATATATGAACATTATAATTTCTTTAAGGTATTGGCCCCTCATAAATACCTTTCAAAAATTTACAGTATTATTATAAATATTCCATTATGTCACACAAAAAGAATCTGTTTGTAGAAATAATGGGAAGTGTGAAAAACAATGTTATTGTAAAAGAAATATTGAAGTTGCTAATTCATGACTACCATGTTATCACAATTGCTGAAGTTGGCTACACTGGATTTCCCTAGGAACAAATCATAGCTGGTGTAGAGGTATGGAAACTGTCGGGATGCGCCGTATTAAAGGTTGTCCTAGTTTCCCAAGTGACTTATTATTTCCAGCTAAGTGCCCCCGTTCCTCTCAGTCTGGGTCACTGGGTCCTGCAATGCTGCGGACACCACTTCGCTGTCTGTGAAATGGCGTGGCGCGGAATGCCAGCCTCAGTGACTTGTGCAACGCTCTACTGTGTGTTGGCCTTTTACAGCCATGGAGTTCTGACGATGTCTCCGCGGTCTCCATCCCTGCTGCCTCAGCGCCACCCACTGCAAGGCTGCCCATGGCGTGCTTCCTCACAGGTGTGGCTAAGATCGCGGCGACAACAAGCACGCATGATCCAGCATCAGAATCTGGAGCCCTCGTCTCGGGATGCCTCCGGCATGTGTTGGGAGCCAACAAGACTACCCACAGTGGGGAGCTGTAGTGTGGCCCGCCGCTGGCTGGCTGTGGACCCCACGTTGGCCTCAGAGTGTCGAACCAGCAACCTGCCGTGGACAGGAATGTTGGCGCCCCATCTCCTGCAGTGTGAAGCCAGTGGTGTGACATGCCCCGCTGTCCAGGAGAGCTGTCACACTTGGATGCCTTGTTAGTGAACCGGCACTTATTTATACATGGCTGTGCGCCTCTGTTTTGCTAATGGACTGCTACGACTCATGGACTCATAACACCTGGGTTGGTCCAGTGGGCCCCTTCTGCCTGTAACTTGGGCCATACTAACCACTATGTTTACTCTTTTCATCGGGTCTACGGCCCTGTGGCCTCCATTCTACTTCACAACCGCTGGTAGTGTAACTTATTGCCAGCAGGCCTTTCTCCTGGCTGTAACTTCTGCACTCAGAAATATTGCACTGAAGCTAACCTTTTCCCCTCTTAAACGGTGATGCCACTACACTGAGAACACTGTTTTATTGCCACAACATGTATTGCATTATCCATTTCCTTTGCTTTGAGTCATCTGTTGTGACGTAACGGGCGAGTTGTGGTGCCCTGAAAATATTTTAAGTTCAGAGTTGGCGTGGCCTCACAGCCCACTCGGCAAGCTGGGGCTCGTCAGCAACTGCTTGGTGACCAACATTAGCCGGAGCAAGAGGGGCAACCCCAGCACGGGGTCCAGTTCGACAGTGTAGCTGGGAATTCCATGTTGACACTGTGTCGATGACTGTAATATGTGGCAATGAAGGAGATTTGTATGCCGGGAATGCGAAAGATGGCGGACTTTGTGAAACCATAATGGCAGACATTTCACAGTTCATGTAGAAATTAATAATAGCCAGACAAATCATGATACCTTAAAAAGAAACATGTTCATTACTATTATTTGCTCGGCGATTCTGGTGGTGTAATCAGATTTTCAATACCATTATTAGTTTAAAGTTTAGTACCTGACTGTTAATTATATAAGTAACACCTAGCAACGAGTTTCCAAAACCTAAACGGTTCATCCGGTTTTGTCGATCGATGTGTCTTTAGAAATCTGTTAGTGTAAACCTAAATTGGTATGAATTACAGGCATGTAACTTGAATAGTAAATGAATTATTGGATGTCAAAGTGGCCAATTACTATTGGCCGCATCGGGCCAGAAGTACTCCACAGTTACACAGAAAAACGGTAGCAGCATGCTTATAAATATATCTGTTCATCTGTGTCTTTGTTTATATCCCATATATACTATTCATGAAAAAATTGGTCAAATATTTACTGTGTTGTAGAGAGCACAGAGACATTAGGTTACTGACCTACTTTTGCTCCTGTTCCTTTGATATATGTTTATTTGATTTGTTTATGTATTTAATAATGTGTGTTAGAGCGTGTTTATGGTCCATCCGTAGGAATATTTATTTAATTTCAAGTTACTTAAATGTAAATACAGTATTTCGTGTGTATTTCAATATGTTTGTGAGTGTGCGTTGGCTTGGAGATGTGGCGGGACCACTCTAGCAAATCACAGCGCTTGTTACTACGGTAGGAAACTACCAAAGTCAATGGAGAGACTGTAAGGAAGTGGGGGAGGAGCATCGGGTCGCACAGGACAGGACAGGGGTGCTGGATGGGGAGGCGTGACGGACGGTCGCAGGAAATACTTGTAGAGTATTGAGCAGTTTGCGCATGGTCGCGGGAGATAGATATAATTTGTAGTGCCGACATGTGCACTCGTGAGATTTCCGTGGCTTCTGCAGTGAAGACGTTGTATGCGTTTAGAAGTGAATATCTCGCGAGCTATGTTGTTGTTCATAACTAATTACGTGAAGTAGGAATCTATTGTTTCCCTGTAATTCAACTTATATTTTATTTAATTTCTGGATCAACACCAATAAGTGTTTTACAGTAATAAATGTCGTTTTTAAAGGTACTTCTGATATTGTACTCATCATTTAAAGTTGTTAAAACAGTACCTGCAGATTTTATTTAATCACAATCTTTCATTTATAAATTTCTGATACATTCAAAATTCGCAATTTCCAAGTGATAGGAACTTTCGACCATTCGATTCATGTGTATGATTTACGGTCGCTGCACGACCTGGGAACCACATGGAGCCCACCATTCATGTGTATGTTCATACTGTATACTGTAGACTCAGCAGTATTTGGCTTGTAATGCGGCAACTACGTATCCCAGCCCCCAGACAGCGAAACCAGCCAAAACTTTTAATATTTCAACTCTGAGTCTGAGGGAACTTCGTTGATGGTCACATTTTTATACGAAAGCCCGCAGTGTTCACTGAGCATGCAGTTCTGAGCTCTTGTACTGAGTTGTACCTAAAGTCAATTATTGGTTAAAAATTCAGTTGTTGCAGTTTGTAACTGTTCATTCCAAAAGAAAAGTAAGTCCCCTCGTGTTACAATAATAACATGAAATACATTTGTAATGAAAGAATGGTATGGAATGATTTTTCATTGTTTCAAGTACTTTTTAGGTTGCATCAATCATCTTTTGAATTATTTGCGACAAATATTGGTCATATGAATGAAGCAG
This sequence comes from Schistocerca piceifrons, assembly GCF_021461385.2. Lineage (NCBI taxonomy): Eukaryota > Metazoa > Arthropoda > Insecta > Orthoptera > Acrididae > Schistocerca > Schistocerca piceifrons. The sequence continues at coordinate 9,283,673 of NC_060149.1, forward strand.
TATGGAAAGTACAAGTAGGCAGTGTTTTCTTGGACCGTATCTGCAAGATATATATGATTATGCCCTAACTTGTGTGAATGAACTTTTATTATAGCGAAGCAACAGTCATTCATACTGTGATTTAACTGTTTCATGGGTTTGTGTTAAACACAAAGACAGGTACTTGCATTGATTATCTGTATATATGAAAATTTTCTGTGATGCCCTCAAGCGCCATAAACGATCTGTTTCACCTGGATTGAGTAAAATTAGTTTAGGAAAGGCAAAGACCTTCAAAATGGGGGGCTTCAGCGTTATTCATGGGGAGAAAATGTGCCCAACCTGTATCAATCTTATTAATGAAAAACAAGCAAGTGACATCTATCTCCAGAATATATAAATGAAAGTAATGTGAAGGTGCAGACTCCTGAAAAATCTGTGCTCAATACTAGCTTAATTACATTATGAGTATCTCCCGCAAAGCTGCATTCAGTTTCTCAGCATAGTCGGTATGCAACAGACAAACGAAAATTGGAATCAGCAGTTGGGGCTCTGAAAACTAAAATTTCACCTACATATCAAGGTGAGCTGGTCGCTGATGCAAGCATTATCCCTGACAGTGATTTAACAGAACTGGAAGAAAAGGCAGAACATCATGATGAACTCTTGGACAAAATCAAACAGATAATTGATAATGCAAATAATGGTGAAAAAATTCAGTTACTCTTGTGCCACCAACTTGGTCTCGACAGGAAGGCAGTTCCAAATTTCAGGTTTCTGAATATTTGGTACGACAAGCAAGAGCTCTTTTAATGTAGAAGGATATTTTATCGATGGCTGAGCAAAAAAGAGAAAAGACATTGCCACATGATACAGTGCAAAAAGTAAAGAGTTTTTATTTGGATGACGAAAACACAAGAATAATGCCTGGGAAAAAAGACAAAGTGAGCACCAGCAAAAATACCTATGAACAAAAGCGTCTTGTCTTAAGTAATTTAACTAAACTGTATTCTCTCTATAAAAAGTATCCTCAAAATAAAGTAGGATTCTCAAAATTTGCTTCTCTTCGACCAAAACAGTGAATACTCGCAGGATCATGAGTGTTAGTTTACCACCAAAACGTTAAATTGCTTCTAAATTCCATTTCTATTAAAGAAACATACCAAGATCTAATTAAAATATTAACATGTGATATAAATAACCGAGCCTGTATGCTGATGAGATGGTTCAGTACAGTCAAAGAGTATCAACTGATAGAATGACTACTTACTCCATACTCTTTTAATTCTGAATCACAATCTGATTATCTGAAAATGAAGAAGGAAACACTTGATGAAGGATCAGTGTTAAATTTAATGGATTTCAGTGAAAATCTCAATTTAGTTTTCAAGATAAGTACAGGGGTACCGTTGGAACAATGGCAGCTGCACTCTTCGCACTGTCCTTATATGTTACAAAAAGGACAAACGGTTGCATGCAAAAAGTATTTGTATTGTTTGTGATTATCTAGAACACGATGTTGCCTTGGTGTATCAGACACAGAAAACGCTACTGACTTTTTTTTTTTTTTAATTTCCAGTAATTCATCTTGTGTATGTTGAATATTTCACTGATGGTTGTGCTGCACAGTATAATAACTGTAAGAATTTCAGAAATACCTGCTACCATGAACACGACTTTAACATAAAGTGCAGCTGGTCCTTTTTTGCTAACAGCCATGGCAAATCTCTGTGATGGTACTGGTGGCACTGTTAAAAGACTTGTCGCAAAAACAAATTTGCAAAGAGTTTATAAAAATCAAATACTTACTGCTTCACATGTACACTCCTGGAAATGGAAAAAAGAACACATTGACACCGGTGTGTCAGACCCACCATACTTGCTCCGGACACTGCGAGAGGGCTGTACAAGCAATGATCACACGCACGGCACAGCGGACACACCAGGAACCGCGGTGTTGGCCGTCGAATGGCGCTAGCTGCGCAGCATTTGTGCACCGCCGCCGTCAGTGTCAGCCAGTTTGCCGTGGCATACGGAGCTCCATCGCAGTCTTTAACACTGGTAGCATGCCGCGACAGCGTGGACGTGAACCGTATGTGCAGTTGACGGACTTTGAGCGAGGGCGTATAGTGGGCATGCGGGAGGCCGGGTGGACGTACCGCCGAATTGCTCAACACGTGGGGCGTGAGGTCTCCACAGTACATCGATGTTGTCGCCAGTGGTCGGCGGAAGGTGCACGTGCCCGTCGACCTGGGACCGGACCGCAGCGACGCACGGATGCACGCCAAGACCGTAGGATCCTACGCAGTGCCGTAGGGGACCGCACCGCCACTTCCCAGCAAATTAGGGACACTGTTGCTCCTGGGGTATCGGCGAGGACCATTCGCAACCGTCTCCACGAAGCTGGGCTACGGTCCCGCACACCGTTAGGCCGTCTTCCGCTCACGCCCCAACATCGTGCAGCCCGCCTCCAGTGGTGTCGCGACAGGCGTGAATGGAGGGACGAATGGAGACGTGTCGTCTTCAGCGATGAGAGTCGTTTCTGCCTTGGTGCCAATGATGGTCGTATGCGTGTTTGGCGCCGTGCAGGTGAGCGCCACAATCAGGACTGCATACGACCGAGGCACACAGGGCCAACACCCGGCATCATGGTGTGGGGAGCGATCTCCTACACTGGCCGTACACCACTGGTGATCGTCGATGGGACACTGAATAGTGCACGGTACATCCAAACCGTCATCGAACCCATCGTTCTACCTGTCCTAGATCGGCAAGGGAACTTGCTGTTCCAACAGGACAATGCACGTCCGCATGTATCCCGTGCCACCCAACGTGCTCTAGAAGGTGTAAGTCAACTACCCTGGCCAGCAAGATCTCTGGATCTGTCCCCCATTGAGCATGTTTGGGACTGGATGAAGCGTCGTCTCACGCGGTCTGCACGTCCAGCACGAACGCTGGTCCAACTGAGGCGCCAGGTGGTAATGGCATGGCAAGCCGTTCCACAGGGCTACATCCAGCATCTCTACGATCGTCTCCATGGGAGAATAGCAGCCAGCATTGCTGCGAAAGGTGGATATACACTGTACTAGTGCCGACATTGTGCATGCTCTGTTGCCTGTGTCTATGTGCCTGTGGTTCTGTCAGTGTGATCATGTGATGTATCTGACCCCAGGAATGTGTCAATAAAGTTTCCCCTTCCTGGGACAATGAATTCACGATGTTCTTATTTCAATTTCCAGGAGTGTATTTGAATTCTGTCTCGAGAAACTGCAAGGCATTTCAGTTCTGTTTGTTTCAAAAGAAGAAATGGTACAAGTCAGATAATATCTTTCTCAGCGCTTCACAAGTACAAACACAATTCCTGGAGCACGATCTATGCATCACATTGTACCAATGTCACCAACCAGGATTGGAGCAAAAAGGGTGAACTGTGATACGGATTTTAGTTTCGTGCATGATTTCTCAGATGCACTTCCGCCACTAATGCCAGAATACACTGTACAGCTCAACTGCTATGTAGCATGTGCATATGACTCTTCTTGTTGAGAAGGTGATTTGTCAAGAAGGAGATGTTACAGTAAGTTTCATGCACCCTCATGGACCATCCCCGTCCTTCTATTGGTCTGATAATAATGTCTGTGATGTTTCTTTCTCTCATATTCTGTGTGAAGTTGATATCACCACAGCAACAGGCCATACTTATTCTCTGAGCAAAGAGTTCTCAAAGTTGGTGGAGTAAAAGTGGTTCTCATACAAAGTGTCTCGTCACATGTATAGTTTCGAATTAACTTGAATGCAGACTGCAGCACCAACATTTTGTGCAGTGTTGACAATACTAGATTCTGACAAAATGTTTAATATTATAAACAAAATGCTATGTATTTTGACACTGAGTTAATTTGGTTATGCTAGAGGTAAGAAAATGTTGATATGTCATGTGACGTTCAAGTTGCCCTATATTTTATAATGTGTAATTTTGTTTCAAATATTGCAATTTTTGATCAATTTCGATATTGTTATGTGCACTTATGTTGTTAATGTCTCTTGGGTTGTAATTGTATTTCTCTCCAGTGCCATTCATTTCTCAAAACTGTTTTTTGTCTGATGAAACCTTAATATTTGTAGATCACTTTCTAATTTTTTCAGTGTTTTCCACAGGGGGGAAATTGTCCAAAATATTTTTTCTAATTTAACAATAAATTTAAATAAAATTCATTTACAAAAATTTAACTAGACAGTTCTAACATGTCTCCAGAAACTACATGTCCGCGAGGATATGCAGGCAAAAAACTGTCAGCATACCATTTTTTTAAAAAAACTGCAGCCAGTTTTCAAATTTTTATAGTTTGCTTTGAAGTAACGCACTGCATCAAACTATCAGCAATTGCTACCAACAGAGTGTATATAAAGCAATAAAAATTGGCAAAAGTTCATGATATTAGTTACATAAGCAGTACACAAAATCTCAGTTCACAACTAGATAATGGGTGTCATGGCCTGGATAACTTGACATGGAATGAACCTAGAATGTTCCAGAAAGAAACCACAAGTGATCACATACCGAGACTTCAAACGCATTGATTTATTTCAACTTGCTACTGAAGGGCAACAAATAGTTTGGGGAACGTTCCTATTCACTTCTTGCACACAAAAGGAAAACTTAATGGACTTATGAACGAACTTACTCAACTATATGGCAATTATTCTCCCTTAAAGACCAGAAAAGCAAGAAGGAAACCTCACCTTGACTAACTGAAAAACTGAAATAGCTCATGAATCTCAAAGACGCTGCATAGCAGGCATACAAGCTACCTCCCACACCTCCTGAAAATCGTATTGTTTACAAGCAAAAGCAGAACACAGTCAGTCAAGTTGTGCGAAATGCAATCCTCAGGCATGCCCACACATTAACCGACAACAGAACCAGACCATCTGTTCTGTGGAAAAATCCAGGTCCCCTTGGTACAGACAAAGTAAAAGCTGCAGCTGATCCAATTGTCCCAGCTGAAGAACCGAGCTAGTACTTCACAAAACCTACAGCCACAACTGAACCACGAACGAAACAAAGACTCTTTGATTACTCCATGGGGGTAAGTGATTGTAGTCACGAAAAATTTTGTCTAAAGCATATTACTTGCAATACCATCAAAAAAGGCATCATGCATATTAGATCAGCATCTACTGGACACGATTGCATCACAGTCCACAGGATGAAGATTATTATCCACCCACTACTGCCCATTATAAATGATATCTTCACCCACTCCTTAATCACAAGCATTTTCCCTGAGGCCCAGAAACAGGCACTAGTCAAGCCACTACCTAAAAAGGTCATTGTCACAGCACCCTCTGGTTACCGACCTATTTGCAGTCTTCCTGCGCTGTCCAATGCCTTAAAATATGTAGTCCACGACCAGCCAACAAACTGCCTAAACGCAAACCACCCACTAGACTAAAACGAATTAGATTTCTGTAAACATCTTATATCACATATTTTGCCTAAATAAAGGTAACAGATGACCTGAAGCTTGGCACAGATGCGCAAGAGGTGACTATCATGTATTTCTTCAGCAATACTTTTGACACTGTCGACTTCGACATTTTCCTTGCCAAACTTAGCAACCTAAATCTTTCACCAAGTGCAGTGCAATTTTTTCGCTCATATCTGACATCTCGCCAGTAATGTATCATGTCTGGTACCATAAATCCCCAATGGAGGCAGATACTATCAGGCTTCCCTCATGGTTTGGCATTACGTCCTATACTCTCTTCATTGTGTGTCAATGATGTGTCATCTAATTTGTCCTGCTGCGAATACCACATGTACAGTGATGACTTCCAGTTGTATCTAAGAGAAAAACCGATAAACCTGAAGACAGCTATCGAGAATCTCAGTACCGAGCTGTGTGCACTATCAAAATGGACGCAGGATATAGGGTTAAACCTCAAGCCATCCAAAACCCAAGTGGTACTGGTTGATCATTCTACGTTCATTAGCCCAAATTATGGGGAATCTCTACCATGTTTAACCATAAATGGGACAAATATCAACTTCTCCCCTTCAACACAAAGTCTAGGAGTAATAGTAGTTGAAAAGCTAAGTTGGGCTGCTTACTTAACTGCAATGTGCAATGTACAAGAAGGCAATGACCTGCCTCCATGCCCTACAAAAATATGGGAAGCTTTTTCCTCTTGATCTGGTACAGAAACTTTTGCACACTTATACTTCCAGTTACTGATTAGAGCGATGTTATCACGGAACGACTTTCTCAGGAAACCTCACGGTGCCTGTAACTAGTTATGAATGACTGTGTTTTTTACATCTGTGATGTTCGACACCGATTACATTTGACAATCAAATCCACAGCAATCCTGACTCTGTGCATTCAAGTGCAGAGATTTCCATGCCCTCTGTCTTCTCAACTGTGTTATGAACAAACATTGTCCCCCTACCTTTCTTCTACCATTTCGCTCTTGTCTGAACAACACGGCAGAAACACATATTCTCATAAGAGCAAAATCCTTTCTGTCCCACTTCATTGTTCAGCCACTTTCTCTAAGTCCTCCTCAGTAGGAGGAATTCTACATTGCAATAATCCCCTGCATTATGTTAGAGAACCAAATAACATCTCCAGCTTCAGAAAACAGTTAATGATGTATCTACTAAAGCAACAATAACGATTACCATTGTCCCTGTAGGTACTAGTTAGAAATGATAATCAAATTTTCCAATCAGATCTTCCTCACTTCCAAGTATTCTTGCCTGGTGCAGTCTCCTCAGATTTCCTAAGAACTCGCTATGTCAGAAAACACCTATTTTGTACACTTATAAACTCTTTATCCACACATCAAAAGAAGTTTTGCATCACCACAGTTCCCAGAACTCCTGAAGATAGACGTTGACTGTGGATATTGTATCACAGACACAGTCCCTTTGGCTGTTCAGAGATGTCACTAAACCCGCCCAAAGATGTAAACAACCATGCATGAGCAGCTCCTGTTAGACGGAGGGGGTTCGACAGATCATCACTTCCAGTCAGTCCACCAGGAAGGAGGTACACGGCTCGTGTTGTCTGTAGTTCAACCATGCCTAGACGGTCAATGCCGCGGTTCGATCGCGTCCGCATTGTTACTTTGTGCCAGGAAGGGCTCTCAACAAGGGAAATGTCCAGGCGTCTCGGAGTGAACCAAAGCGATGTTGTTCAGACATGGAGGATATACAGAAAGAAAGTAACTGTCGATGACATGCCTCGCTCAGGCCGCCAAAGGGCTACTACTGCAGTGGATGACCGCTACCTACGAATTATAGCTCGGAGGAACCTCGACAGCAACGCCACCATGTTGCATAATACTTTTCGTGCAGCCACAGGATGTCGTGTTACGTCTCAAACTGTGCGCAATACGCTGCATGATGCGCAACTTCATTCCCGACGTCCATGGCTAGGTCCGTCTCTGCAATCACGACACCATGCAGCGCGGTACAGATGGGCCCAACAACATGCCGAATGGACCGCTCAGGATTGGCATCACATTCTCATCACCGATGAGTGGCGCATATGCCTTCAACCAGACAATCGTCGGAGACGTATTTGGAGGCAACCTGGTCAGGCTGAACGCCTTAGACACACTGTCCAGTGAGTGCTGCAAGGTTTAGATGCCCTGCTGTTTTGGGGTGGCGTTATGTGGGACCGACGTACTCCGCTGGTGGTCATGGGAGGCGCCGTAACGGCTGTAAGTCAATGCCATCGTCCGACCGATAGTGCAACCATATCGGCAGCATATTGGCGTGACATTTGTCTTCATGAACGACAATTCGCGCCACCATCGTGCACATCTTGTGAATGACTTCCTTCAGGATAACGACATCACTCCGCTGGAGTGTCCAGCATGTTCTCCAGACATGTACCATATCGAACATGCCTGGGATAGATTGAAAAGAGCTGTTTATGGACGACGTGTCCCACCGTCCACTCTGAGAGATCTGCGCCGAATCGCCGTTGAGGAGTAGCACAATCAGGACCAACAGTACCTCGATGAACTTGTGGATGGTATGCCACGACGAATACAGGCATGCATCAGTGCAAGAGGACGTGCTACTGGATATTAGAGGTTCCCGTGTGTACTGCAATCTGGACCACCACCACTGACGGTCTCGCTGTATGGTGGTACAACATGCAATGTGTTTTTTCATTAGTAATAAAAAGGGTGGAAATAATATTTATGTTGATCTCTATTCCAATTTTCTGTACAGGTTCCGGAACTCTCGGAATCGATGTGATGCAAAACTTTTTTTTTATTTGTTATATCTCCCACCATCATTACTGTTATTATTGTCATTATTATTATTATATTATTATTACTGTCCTTATTTTCGCTATTAGTGGTAGCAGCAGCAGCAGTAGAAGTACTACCAGTATTAACTTTATTAATTCATAGTCAGTAATATTTACTCTCATTGTAGCTATAGATACTGAAATCATTTTAATATAATTGTCGTATTAAAATTGTCATTTCTAAGGTAACTATGTTGTAAAAAAAGTGCTTTACGTGTGAAATCCTGGTCTGATGTAAGAGACAGCCTGATTGCCTTAATTAGATCAAGTTACGAGGGTTGCCCAGAAAATAATGCACCGCATTTTTTCTTCGACAATTCTTTATTGAAAATAATGAAAATTACACACGCGAAAGAACGTTGTTTTACCTACAGACCCTGTTTTTCCACGTCATCTATATCCCATCCTATGGCCTTCCTGAAGCGCGAAACAAGGGCGTGTATGCCCTGTCGATACCAATCCTTGTCCTGGTGGCGGAGCCAGAGCTTCACTGTATGAACCACCTCCTCATTGTCCTCAAAATATCTTACACGAATGCGTCTGTCCTCACGAATGACATCAACTCGCTGCAACGTGTCACGTGTGACAGCCGTGGATGGTCTGCCCGATCGCTGCAAGTCACTGAGTTCCGCCGAACCGCCTTCTGATGACCTCACCGTCCGTGCCCAGTGACTTACTGTACTACTGTCGACAGCAGATGCTCCACAGACTTTGCACTAGCGTTTGTGAGTGTTCCCTACAGTTTCTTCTCTGCACTGAGAAATCCAATAGCGGCACACATTTTGAAACTGTCCTACAGCTACACTGTCTGTCGGAAGTGACGGAAACTTGGCATGCGCACTCAGGAGACTTCAGATAATACATACGTAACGTTTCGCATACATAGCATTGCTTTCGGCCGAGGAAAAAAATGTGGTGCATCGCTTTTTGGGCAACCCTCGTAAGTAAATAAATCAACGATGGAACTCCATCCATACCGATGATGGGCGCCATGCTGGTAAAGATGTAAATATCTAGAGGAGAATAAAATGGGTTATACTCCGTCGTCGTCAGCCCCTCGATTGTTTCCATCATGCTACTACACAGATACTCCCACTTTGTTCCTGTAAACTGCACTTCAGCACCACAGTGAACATTCACGATTGCTGTTAGTAGTTCAATCTCACTATTCAGTACTATGCCAACATTCACATGTTTTCATCTGCTGGTGGTCAGTTGATAAGTAGCAGTGAACAGCAGTATAATGAATCCATTTACCTATTGCTCGACATGTGATACTGGAAACTCAGCGTCTGGGAACAGTTGTGTGGCTGCTCTGATATATTAGGTAGTCTGTCTGCTGCTCTCCGCTCCAGTGGATCAGGGTGTTGTTGTCCTCAGGGAGAAATAATAAGTGAAAATTCATATACAAAACAAATAATGATTACGATAATAATAATAATAAGCACTGAGAGAGAAGAGAGAGAAAAGGGTTAATACTTACACTGTGCGATACAGTTTCTTTATGTTGCCTGAAGGTGGCTGACCTCTGCTGATAGTTCATGATGCACCTTTCACGACAGCAGACACAGCATAGATCCCTAGTCCATATGATGGGTACTAGGACTGGATATTGCGGGTGAGTGGTGGACGTAGGTGACTACTGTGCTATGGAAATTGGAGTAACGATTTTGGACTGGGAGGTGGTGGGGCAAATCATGTTTAATTGTGGCAGCCATATTGGTCACAAAATACAGCAATAAGGATGCGTGGGTGATAAATTGCAGCTGTCAGGATGTTGTTGTTATGGTCTTTGGTCCAAAGACTGGTTGGATCCAGCTCTCCATGCTACTCTACCCTTCACGAGCCTCATCATCTCCGAATAACTACTGCAACCTACATCTTTCTGAATCTGCTTACTGCATTCATCTTTTGGTCTGCCTCTACGATTTTTACTCGCCACACTTTCTTCCAGTGCTGAATTGGTGAGCTCTTAATGTCTCAGAATGTGTCCAATCAATTGATCTTTTGTCAAGTTGTGCCATGAATTTCCTGTCTTCCCAATTCTATTCAGTACTTTCTCATTAGTTGTGTGATTGACTCACCTAATATTCAGAATTCTTCTGCAACACCGCATTTCGAAAACTTCTATTCTTTTTTATCTTAACTGTTTATCAACCGTGTCTCAGTTTAATACGTGGCTACACTCCAGACAAATACCACCAGAAAAGACTTCCTAACACTTAAATCCATATTTCATGTTAACAGACTTCTCCTCTTCAGAAATGATTTTCTTGCCATTGAGTATCTACATTTTAGATCCTCTAGTCGAGCTACCATCAGTTATTTTGCTGCCCAAATAGCGGAATTCATCTACTACTGTAAGTGCCTCGTTTCCCAGTCCCATTTCCTTAGCACTATCTGATGTAATTCGACTACATCCCAATAACCTTGTTTAGCTTTTGTTGCTGTTCATCTTATATCCTCCTTTCAAGACACTGTCCATTCCATTCAATTGTCCTTCCAATTCCTTTGTTGTCTCTGACAGAATTACGCTGTCATTGTCAAACCTCAAAGTTTTTATTTCTTCTCTTTGAATTTTAATTTCAACTCTAAGTTTTTCTTTTCATTTCCTTTACTGCTTGTTCAATGTATATATTGAATAACATCATGGATATTCTACAACCCTGTATCACTCGCTTTTCAAGCACTGCCTACCTTTCACGCCACTCTCCTCTTATAACTGCCATCTGCTTTCTGTATACGTTGTAAATTGCCTTTTGCACCCTGTGTTTTACCCTTGCTACCTCCAGTATTTGAATGAAAATATTCCACTCAACACTGTCAGAAGCTTTCTCTAAGTCTACACGTGCTATAAATGTAGTTTTGCCTTTCCTTAATTTATCTTCTAAGGTAAGTCGTAGGATGAGTATTGCCTTGCGTGTTCCTACATTTACCTGCAATCTGAACTGATCTTCCCTGAGCTCGGCTTCTAGCAGTTCTTCCATTCTTCTGCAAAGAATTCGTGTTAGTATATGCGACCATGACTTATTAAATTGATAGTTCGCTAATGTCAGCAACTGCTTTCTCTGGAATTGGAATTATTACATTCTTCTTCAAGTCTGAGGGTATTTCGCTTGTCTCATACATCTTGCACATCATATGGCAGAGTTTTGTCATGGCTGGCTGTCTCGAGGATATCGGTAGTTCAGACCGAACAAGATATAACCCCAGGGGCCTTGTTTCGACGTAGATATTTCAGAGCTTTGTCAAATTCTCTCGCAGTATCATGTCTCCCATCTCATCTTCATCTACGTCCACTTCCCTTTCTATAAAGTTGCTTCCAAGTTAATCTCCCTTATATAGAGCCTCAATATACTTTTCCATGTCACAGCTTTCCCTTCTTTGCTTTGGACTGATTTACCATCTGAGCACTTGATATTCATACAGCTGCATCTCTTCCCCAAAGGCCTCTTTAATTTTCCTGTAGGCGGTGTCTATCTTTTCCGTAGTGAAATATGCTTCCAACTCCTTACATTTGTCCTTTAGTCATTGCTGCTTAGCGGTTTTGTACTTCTTGTCAATCTCATTTTTAAACGTTTTTATTCCGTTTCGCCTGTTTCATTTGCTGCATTTTTAAATTTTCTCCTTTCATCAGTTAAGTTCAATATACCTTATGTTCCTACTAGTAACTGTCTTTTTACCTTTTTCATCCCCTGCTGCCTTCACTATTTCATCTCTTAAAGCTACCCATTTGTCTTCTACTGTATTCCTTTCCCCTGTTCTAGTCAACTGCTACCAAATGCTCTCTCTGAAACTCTCTGCAGCCTCTGATTCTTTCAACTTATCCAGGTCCCATCTCCTTAATTTCCTGCCTTTATGCAATTTCATAAGTTTTGATCTACAGTTCATAAACAATAAATTTTGGTCAGAGTCCTCATCTGCCCCTGTAAATGTCTTACAATTTAAAATCTGGTCCTTAAATCTCTGTTTTACCATTATATAATCAATACGAAACCTTCTAGTGTCTGCAGGTCTCTTACATGTACACAGCCTTCTTTCATTATTCCTAAACCAAGTGTTAGCGACGATTAAGTTATGCCCTGTGTAAAACTCTACCAGCTGGCTTCTTCTTTCATTCTTTTCCGCCAGTCCATATTCACCTACTATTTTTCTTTCCCTTCCTTTTCCTACTATCCAATTCCAATCCCCATCACAATTAAATTTTCGTCTCCTTTATTATCTATTCAGATAATAAAGGAGACGAAAATTATTCAATTTCTTTTATCCCATCATACATTTCTTTAATTTCATCATCATCTTTGGAGGTAATTCGCATCTAAACTTGCACTACTGTGGAAGGTGTGGCTTCGTGTCTGTCTCAGCTACAATAATGCATTTGCTATGCTGTTTATAGTAGCTTACCCAAAAAATATCTATTTTCTTATTAATTATTAAACCCATTTTCACATTAATCCTGTTTTATTCTGTGGTTATAACCTTGTATTCATCTGACCAGAAGTCCTGTTCATCGTGCTAATGAACTTCACTAATCCCCACTGCATCTAACTTTCACCTACCCATTTCCCTTTTTAAATTTTCTAACCCACGTACCTGATTAAGAGATCTAACATTCCAAACTCAAATCTGGAGAATACCAATCTTGGTTCTCCTCATGATAACATCCTCCTGAGTTGTCCCTGCCTGGAGATCCAAATGGGAGACTATTTTACCTCCAGAATACTTTACTCAAGAGGATATCACCATCATAAAACCATACAGTAAGAGCTACATCTCCTCATGAAAAATAACGGCTTTATTTCACCCATGCTTTCAGCCATTCACAGTACCAGTACAGTAAGGCCACATCATTCGATCATCCAGAATGTTGTTCCTACAACTCCCGAAAAAACTGCTGCCCTTCTTCAGGAACCACGTATTTGTCTCGCCTCTCAACAGATGCCCCTTCATTGTGGTTGTGCCTATGGTACAGTTATCTGTATCTACATCTACATCTACATCTATACTCCGCAAGCCACCCAACGGTGTGTAGAGGAGGGCACTTTACGTTCCTCTGTCGTTACCTCCCTTTCCTGTTCCAGTCGTGTATGGTTCGCCGGAAGAACGACTGCCGGAACGCCTCCGTGTGCGAATCTCTCTAATTTTATATTCATGATCTCCTCTGGAGGTATAAGTAGGGGGAAGCAATATATGCGATACCTCATCCAGAAACGCACCCTCTCGAAACCTGGATAGCAAGCTACACCACGATGCAGAGCGCCTCTCTGGCAGAGTCAGCCACTTGAGTTAGCTAAGCATCTCCGTAACGCTATCACGCTTACCGAATAACCCTGTGACGAAAGGCGCCGCTTTTCTTTGTATCTTTTCTACCTCCTCCGTCAACTCGACCTGGTACGGATCCCCCACTGATGAGCAATACTCAAGTATAGGTTGAACGAGAGTTTTGTAAGCCACCTCCTTCGTTGATGGACTCTCCCAATGAATCTCAACCTGGTTCCCACCTTACCAGCAATTCATTTTGTGTGATCATTCCACCTCAAATCGTTCCGTACGCATACTCCCAGATATTTTACAGAAGTAACTGCTACCAGTGTTTGTTCCGCTAACATATACTCATACAATAAAGGATCCTTCTTTCTATGTATTCGCAATACATTACATTTGTCTGTGTTAAGGGTCAGTTGCCACTCCCTGCACCAAGTGCCTATCTGCTGCAGATCTTCCTGCATTTCGCTGCAATTTTCTAATGCTGCAACTTCTCTGTATACTACAGCATCATCCGCGAAAAGCCGCATGGAACTTCCGACAGTATCTACTAGGTCATTTATATATATTGTGAAAAGCAATGGTCCCATAACACTCCCCTGTGGCACGCCAGAGGTTGCTTTAACTTCTGTAGACGTCTCTCCAATGATAACAAAATGCTGTGTTCTGTTTGCTAAAACCTCTTCAATCCAGCCACATAGCTGGTCTGATATTCCGTAGGCTCTTACTTTGTTTATCAGGCGACAGTGCGGAACTGTATCGAACGGCTTTCGGAAGTCAAGGAAATGGCATCTGTGGTATACACCACTTCTAACAAACACCGAACAACGCGCTACAGTACGCGGCCGCCAAATACATCGCTGGCCGCACTTCTCTGGGCGGCCCGCTGCTTCCATCGCTGGCCGTCTTCACACGCACGCCCCCTTACGTGGCCGAGAAACACAGCGCTGGCCGCACTTCTCCGGGCGGCTCGCGGCTACCATCGCTGGCCGCCTTCGCGCGCGCGCGTTTGTCAGCACACAGCAATTGGCTACGCTAGGAAACATTGCGATTGGTTTTTCCTGGAAAACAGCGACCCCAGCCGACGGCTCCATTAACTAGCAAGCCTTATATAATAAACCCGGCCGCCGGCGCAAACGACAGTTCTCATCTGGAAGTGCAGTACGCCGTGTTCCAGCTGCTTGTGGATGATTCGCCGCACCACTCGAGGTTACCTGGCTGCTCGGCGGAAATCTTGCGACTTCACTTGGAGAGACTGAACTTCACTGGGTTTGGGAATAATTACGGGACGTGCACCCCACCATGCACATTTGGACATTGATATAACCAAACTTTTATTATGCATTACTTCTGAGTGTGAGCCTGGGTAGACGCTTGGCTAACATAATTGTTAAAAAGTGATTTGTGATTTAATAAACCAGACTGAAGAGGTTATTGTGTTATTTCTGGTTATAACAGCATCTATCTGGGAGCCTGTACCTAATATTTTCTGGGTCTCGTGAACAAATAAAGCGAGTTGGGTCTCACACGATCGCTGTTTCCGGAATCCACATTTATTCCCACAGAGTAGATGCTGGGTTTCCAGAAATGACATGATGCGCGAACCAAAAACATGTTCCAAAATTCTACAACAGATCGATGTCGGAGATATAGGCCTATAGTTTTGCACATCTGCTCGACGACCCTTCTTGAAAACTGGAACTACCTGTGCTCTTTTCCAATCATTTGGAACCTTCCGTTCCTCTAGAGACTTGCAGTACACGGCTGTTAGAAGGGGGGCAAGTTCTTTCGCGTACTCTGTGTAGAATCGAATTGGTATCCCGTCAGATCCAGTGGACTTTCCTCTGTTGAGTGATTTCAGTTGCTTTTCTATTCCTTGGACACTTACTTCGATGTCAGCAATTTTTTCGTTCGTGCGAAGACTTAGAGAAGGAACTGCAGTGTGGTCTTCCTCTGTGAAACAGCTTTGGAGAAAGATGTTTAGTATTTTAACTTTACGCGTGTCCTCGCCTGTTTCAATGCAATTATCATCCCAGAGTGTCTGGATATGCTGTTTCGACTCACTTGCTGATTTAATGTAAGAGCAGACCTTCCTAGGATTTTCTGTCAAGTCGGTACGTAGAATTTTACTTTCGAATTCACTGAACGCTTCTCGCATAGCCCTCCTTACGCTAACTTTGACATCGTTTAGCTTCTGTTTATCTGAGAGGTTTTGGCTGCGTTTAAATTTGCAGTGAAGGTCTCTTTGCTTTCGCAGTAGTTTCCTAACTTTGTTGTTGAACCACGATGGGTTTTCCCGTCAGTCACAGTTTTACTCGGCACGTACCTGTCTAAAACGCATTTTACGATTGCCTTCAACTTTTTCCATAAACACTCAACATTGTCAGTGTCGGAACAGAAATTTTCGTTTTGATCTGTTAGGTAGTCTGAAATCTGCCTTCTATTACTCTTGTTAAACAGATAAACCTTCCTCCCTTTTTTTATATTCCTATTTACTTCCATATTCAGGGATGTTGCAACGGCCTTATGATCACTGACTCCCTGTTCTGCGCTTACACAGTCGAAAATTTCGGGCCTGTTTGTTATCAATAGGTCCAAGATATTATCACCAAGAGTCGGTTCCTGTTTAATTGCTCGAGGTAATTTTCGAATAGTGCACTCAGTATAATATCACTCGATGCTCTGTCCCTACAACCCGTCCTAAACATCTGAGTGTCCCAGTCTATATCTGGTGAACTGAAATCTCCACGTAAGACTATAACATGCTGAGGAAATTTATGTGAGATGTAGTCCAGATTTTCTCTCAGTTGTTCTGCCACTAATGCTGCTGAGTCGAGAGGCTGGTAAAAGGAGCCAGTTATTAACCTAGCTCGGTTGTTGAGTATAACCTCCACCCACAATAATTCACAGGAATTATCCACTTATATTTCACTACAGGATAAACTACTACTAACAGCGACAAGCACGCCACCGCCGGTTGCATGCAGTCTATCCTTTCTAAACACCGTCAGTGCCTTTGCAAAAATTTCGGCAGAATTTATCTCTGACTTCAGCCAGCTTTACGTATCTATAACGATTTCAGCTTTCTATCAGCGCTTGAAGTTCCGGTATTTTACCAACGCAGCTTCGACAGTTTACAATTACAATACCGATTGCTGCTTGGTGCCCGCTTGTCCTGACTTTGCCGTGCACCCTTTGAGGCTGTTGCCATTTCTGTACTTGCCCGAGGCCATCTAACCTAAAAAACCGCCCAGTCCACGCCACACAACCCCTGCTACCCTTGTCGCCGCCTGCTGTGTGTAGTGGACTCCTGACCTATCCAGGAGAACCAGAAACCCCACCACCCTGTGACGCAAGTCGAGGAATCTGCAGCCCACACGATCGCAGAACCGTCTCAGCCTCTGATTCAGACCCTTCACTCGGCTCTGTACCAAAGGTCCGCCGTCAGTCCTGTCGATGATGCTGTAGATGGTGACCTCTGCTTTCATCACGCTAGTGAGACTGGCAGTCTTCACCAAATCAGATAGCCGCCGTAAGCCAGGGAGGATTTTAAATTAGATTAGATTAGATTAATACTTGTTGCGTAGATCATGAATACGACACTTCGTAATGATGTGGAACGTGTCAGGTTAATAAAAGATGTCTGTACAAGATATTACTTTACACAAAATATTGCAGGACACGAATGTTTAAATTGTTGTTTTTTCCCTTGATTTATATCTAAAAATTCAGCCAATGAGTAGAAGGAGTTGTCATCTAGAAATTCTTTTAATTTATTTTTAAATGTTAGTTGGCTATCTGTCAGGCTTTTGATGCTGTTTGGTAGGTGACCAAAGACTTTTGTGTCAGCATAATTTACCCCATTCTGTGCCAAAGTCAGATTTAACCCTGCATAGTCAAGATCATCCTTTCTCCTGGTGTTATAGCTATGCATACTGCTATTACTTTTGAACTGCGTTGGATTGTTAACAACAAATTTCATAAGTGAATATATATACTGTGAGGTTACTGTGAGGATCCCTAGATCCTTAAATAGATGTCTGCAGGATGACTGTGGGTGGGCTCCAGCAATTAATCTGATTACACGTTTTTAAGCAATGAATACTTTTCTACTGAACGATGAACTACCCCAGAATATGATGCCATACGAAAACAGTGAATGAAACTAGGCATAGTAAGCTAATTTACTGAGATTCTTATCACCAAAATTTGCAATAACCCTAATAGCATACGTAGCTGAACTCGGACATTTCAGCAGACCATCAATGTGTTGGTTCCAGTTTAGCCTCTCATCAATGGATACACCTAAAAATTTTGAAAATTCTACCTTAGGTACAGCCTTCCGTTCAAAGTCTGTATTTATTACTGGAGTTGTGCCATTTACTGTATGGAACTGTATATACTGAGTTTTATCACAATTTTAAAAGAGTCCGTTTGCTGAGAACCACTTAATAATTTTGTGAAAAACATCATTTACAATTATATCACTTAGTTCTTCGTTTTTGGATGTTATTACTATACTTGTATCATCAGCAAAAAGAACTAACTTTGCATATTCATCAATGTGGAATGGTAAGTCATTAATGTACTGTATATCAAGAACAGTAAAGGACCTAAGACCGAAACCTGTGGGACCCCGTACTTGATCGCCCCCAAGTTTCAGGACTCAGCTGTTGTTTTAACATTACATGAACCACTTATTTCAACTTTCTGCATTCTTCCAGTTAATTATGAATTAAACCATTTGTGCACTGCCTCCTTCAAACCATAATGATTTAGCTTATCTAAAAGAATTCCATGATTTACACAATCAAAGGCCTTTGAGAGATAACAGAAATACCAATAGGTGATGTCCGCTTATTCAGAGCATTTAATATTTGATCAGTGAAAGCAAATATAGCATTTTCTGTTGAAAAGCCTTTCTAAAAAAAATTGACATTTTGTTAGTACTTTATTTTTACAAATATGGAAGGCTACTCTTGAATACATTACTTTCTCAAAAATTTTTGATAGAGCTGTCAGAAGAGAGATTGGGCAGTAGTTGTTGACATCCGACGTATCCTCGTTTTTATGCAATGGTTTTACAATGACATATTTCAGTCTATTGGGGAAAACACCCTGCTCCAAAGAGCTATTACATACGTGGCTGAGAATCCTACTTATCTGTGGGGAACAAGCTTTAAGTACCTTGCTGGAAATGCCATCAATTCCGTAAGAACTTTTACTTTTCAGTGAGTTTATTATTTTACTGATTTCAGAGGGAGAGGTTGGTGGAATTACGGTTGTTTCAAACTGCACAGGTATGGCCTCTTCTACAAGAAGCCTTTCCTCTTCTAGTGAAGATCTAGATCCTATTTTCTCCACAAAATTTAAAAAATGATTATTGAAAATATTTTCCATTTCTGATTATTTGTTAGCACACTTGTCATTCAGTTTTAGGGACTAAAGTCTTCCTGTGCTCTTGGTTGCCCTGTTCCCTGTTTCCTCCGATCCATAGCGACACACATCACTGGTGCCGACATGAGCGACCACCTGCAGATAGGTGCACCCTGTGCCCTTCATGGCATCCGAAAGAGCCCCTTTCCACATCTGGAATGACTCCCCCGGTATGCACACGGAGTGCACATTGCTTTTCTTCCTCTCCCTTGCAGCCATATCCCTAAGGGGCTCCATTACGCGCCTGACGTTGGAGCTCCCAACTACCAGTAAGCCCACCCTCTGCGACTGCCCGGATCTTGCAGACTGAGGGGCAACCTCTGGAACAGGACAAGCAGCCATGTCCGGCCAAAGATCAGTATCAGCCAGAGACAGAGCCTGACCTGAAACCGGTTCGTCAGACAAACTGGAGAGGTTTTCTGTTCAGCCCTCCAGAATGTCTTTCGCCCCTGCCACACCTCAAGACGACCTCCCACTCTACCACAGGTGAGGGGTCAGCCTCAATGTGGGCAGTATCCCGGGCAGCCACAGTCGTAGTCTGATCGGGGGATGCGTGGGACGAGCTGGCCGTCCCTGACAAACCCCCATCCACATCCCCACAGTGATGGCAATTGGCAACAGCCTCAAGCTGTGTGACTGAAGCCAGCACTGCCTGAAGCTGGGAGCAAAGGGATGCCAACTCAGCCCGCATCTGAACACAGCAGTCGCAGTCCCTATCCATGCTAAATACTGCTGTGCAAAGAACGTGTGAACTAATCTACAGAGAGCACAAACAATTGGACACGAAATTTAAATGGTTATTAAAATACAAGACTGCCTAGTAAATGCAATAATGCTGCTACTTACTCACTGCTGACACACTGCTTGGCGGCAGAAGGCTGACTGTACTGTCAGTAACGCACAAAGGCTATTTGAAAGAAATAAACAAATGACAGACAACTATGCGACTTTGCATGTCACAGATATTAAAACGCAAATCTGCCCCTGCTAATTACGAAACTACACAATGATTTGACGGATTTAAATAACCGAGGCAGAAAACTCACCCTACCGATGGCAAGGTCCATGGTTCATGCGAAGGGGGGGGGGGGAGGGAGGGAGGGAGGATGTGTAAAGATAGGGGAGAAGGAGAAGAGCTTGGGAGAGAGTGGAGGGAAGCCAGCTGACCTTAAAAGTGACAGGTGAGAGAGGGGGAGCATAAAGCACTGGCCTGCAATTCCCTCTGTCCCATTACTTGGGTTGATTTGTATATCCAAGATAGCCTCAAAAATAGAAAACTCTGCTCTTGTATCAGCCAACAATTGATAACTTGTGATGTGTTCAACATGCACCTGGAAGTCTTTGTTGTATATCAGTAGACCAGTGTATTGATTGTGTATCAGTAGGTGATTGTCTACATGAGATATGTAAATAGTGTTTATCTCTTCTCGATTTCTGGAATTAACCACAACAGTTCATGAGCAGAGGTAGTTGGATCCAGTGATAACGAAATGCAGTGGCCAGTTGGGTACTTACCATTAGTGTATATTAGACAGATACCTTCAGGACCCTCTGATTCTGAAATTCATGAAGAACTGTGCCGTCATTAGGTCCCATCGACCACACAAATTACAATTAGACAGATACCTTCAGGACCCTCTGATTCTGAAATTCATGAAGAACTGTGGCGTCCTTAGG
Source organism: Schistocerca piceifrons (assembly GCF_021461385.2). Taxonomy (NCBI): domain Eukaryota; kingdom Metazoa; phylum Arthropoda; class Insecta; order Orthoptera; family Acrididae; genus Schistocerca; species Schistocerca piceifrons. The sequence goes on from NC_060149.1 coordinate 9,304,363, forward strand.
TCCCATCGACCACACAAATTACAATCTTTGGAACATTAACTGCTCCGACGAGGCGCCATGTTTAATTCAGTCTGCTTTTGTACTTCATGCAGTGTTCATGTGTATCAGTCTTTATGGTAATAATAGAGGGAAACATTCCACGTGGTAAAATATATGTGTATATAGAAAACTTGGGAACTGTTTATTACGTATATTACGAACCATATCCAGAATACTATATTGGTGACCCCGGACAAAAAGTTCTACCTCTTCCGCGACTTCCAAGTTGGTCGTATAGGATCAACAGGTTTCACGTACTACGCCATGGCTACATCACCGACCATTCTTTACGAAAATTTGGAGGCCCCGCTCTTACAACCAGGCCAACACAACTCTCCGCCGTCTGTTATTTCGCAGCTAACGGACAATGATCTACGATCTTCGACGAGGGTAACCTCTACTTTAGCAACTCCACAACGACCAAGTGTTACGCAGTTACCACAAACAATGGACTCAGGTTTTGTTTCGCCGGATTACACACAGCAACAAGTGAAAAGTAAAGTGGACGATCTACTAAATAGTGTGACGATCAATCGCTCCTACGAAGTTCAAAGGGACCGAAATTCGCACACATGCTTTGATCCTCTACACGCCACTTCGTCGGTTACAGTAGTGCCGTGTGCAACACACTCGGTCAACTATTACCAAGCTTCACCAGCCTCGCCTTCATCACAGATCAGTAAAAGACAATTTTATGCCTCCATTTCGCCAGAACAAACCACCGGATCGCCGGCCCAGTTTCGAGACCTCGTGGGTACGAGTGCACTCAACATAGCCTCTTCACCCAGTAACGTTGTACTACGACAGTGTGACCGCCAACGGGTTTCACCAGTGTTTTATGGTTCTACCACGAAGGGTGCGTGGCCAGTATGTGCGGAAAAGCTCTGTTGTTGCCACTTTAGGCTCCAGGCCAACCCCCCCCCCCCCTACACCCCCCCTCCCCCGTGGGGGACCTCGATTCCGACCATACAACTGCTCGCTCCTCCTACAGTACCATCTGCGTCTGCCGCGCCAGCCTTCCACGTCATTTCCAAGTTAGACAATGTCAGTGCTATTCTTGCAATTTCCTGTCCAGTTTACGGGCCCTCATTACACGCTGCTCGCCCGTTCACTTCCACGGTACCGACTGTGCCTGCCGGGTCGTGTTTTCGGGATTTTTCAGACATTACAATCAGCAGTTGTTCTGAACGTGTTTGCTAGTAACATTTCCGCTCCGATGATGCCGGATCCCAGTACGAACTCTCGTGCAGTGGGACCTCAGGCCTTCCAAGATATGCCGAAGCCACCTTCGTCTCCACCTCCAGGCCGCCTACCCGAGCTACCTCCCCTATACGAGAACAATCCAGTTTCACGGTTTGCACTAGTGGAGCACCTCTTTGAGCTGCATCAAGTGACTGATGACAACTCCAAGTTGCTATGTTTGGTCACACACCTTCACAACCACTCGGATTTAATTTGTGATCTCCCACATTCGTCTCCACCACCACCAAAGGACGAGTTCGCCAAGAAAACGACATTGGACCGACTTGCCTGCTCGCCGCAGGAATTGATAATCAAGATTCTGTACGAGGAGCACCTAGGGGACTGCACTCCGTCACAACTTTGGCGCCGCCTCAGATTACACGTGAGTGAACACGCGATGCCAGACGTCACACTGTGGGCGGTACGGTCTGCGAAGTTACCTACTGACTTACAAATACACCTACTGCCGCACTCTTTCGAGTCTATAGGTCCTCACCTACTCATCGCAGATCAGCTGTATGCGCTCCTGCGACAGAAACGCCCAGCTCATCCACCATCGCTGTGTGACACTACACCTCCTGTTTACCGGCCGTCTGCAGGCAGGGGCAGGGCCAGTTCCACTTCCACGCCTTCTACACCACCAGGCAGGTCGTTTGCTCTCTCTTCTTTCCGAGCACTCAGGAATCGCCCGCGCTCTGTATGTCCCAGTTTACGTCCCAGAGCAGATCAATGAATACAAGCCTCCCCCGCTATCACAGTCACCGCCGCTGCCACATCCGGCTCATCCACACTGTTGGTACCACAAGGCTTTTGGTGCTGAGGCCAAGAAGTGCAGGTTACCTTGCAATCACCCAAACGCCGACCGCAGGAACAAAGTGCGGCCAAGTCCTGCAGGGAACTTCATAGACGTCCTCTAACATTGCACTCCATCCACTCGTCCCCTCGGCCGAGTGGTCATTTGTACGTGACAGACATTTCATCACAGTTTGTCTGCCTAATTGACACTGGCGCTGACGTGTCTATCATACCTCAATCGTTGGCTCCTAGCGACTTTTCGCCAACGAAGTCTCTCCTACGAGCTGTCAACGCATCAACATTACAAACTGTCGGTTCTGTGAAAGTGATGGTGCACCTATCCCCTTCTCTGCGTTTCCCGTGGACCTTCTACGTCGCCGACATGGATAAACCAATTCTCGGTATGGACTTTTTGTCCCATTACAAGCTCTCCCTGAACGTAATCCAGTGTTCAGTGTTACACCACTCATCTAACTGGCACCCATTGTCCTCCCTCCGTTTCCGCCGCAACGTAGGATTTAGTTCGCGAGTGTTCCACCCTCCTGGGCAAGATTGTGACCTGTGTCACTAACTTGCTATCAGAATACGACTCAGTGGTGCACCTCCGCCGGGAGAACGACGAGCTGAAACATTGCTCACACTTACAATGAGCTCGCTGCGGCCCACAACTCACTGTTGAAACTGCAATCTGCAGTTCCTTCACCGGATCGAACTTCATCGCCAAGCATCAGTTCGAACACTTGTCAGGTTAGTTCAAAAACATTCACTGCATGTGACAATTCGCGTTTAGTGACCTCTGCACTGCCCAAGTGCCCACTACGCGCAGTGCCTCGTGTGTCACAGTGTCTCTAATAACAGTCGCTCATGCAGCACGACCACGCCCACTACGCACGCAGCTGCCCCGCTTGTTGATAAGCATTCCCCCTCTCCCGCACACCAGCCAAGCAACTCGGCGGCCATCGCTGTCCCTCGCGCGACGCCAGCGCCTCTTTCGCCCGCGCCGGTTGCCCAAGGCCAGACAGTCGCTGTGCGCCCCACTCCGCTCCGTGCTGCCCGCGCAGCCGACCTCTACAAACAAGCGCACGCTGGCTCGCGTAATAAGCATGTGATTTTCGTGCTGCCTTTTCCCACTCCCGCTAATGGCTACGCCTCATCGAGCCGCACTCATCCTAAAACTCCATGTCAGAACGTTACTCAGCCTCGTGTGCACTTCCCAGTCTCTTCTGTCACTGACAGAACGAGACACAAGATAATTACCACTGCCGGCCCTCCTGTTAGACACAAGGTTAGACGTCTCAAACCCCATTAAGTTGCGCACGGCCCAGCAGCAAATTAACGAACTTCTGGAGGCAGGCATCCTACAGGCATCAGACAGCAATTGGTCTTCACCAACTCATCTCATCTCCAAACACGACCGTTCTTTTCGAATGTGTGGTGATTACAGACGTTTAAATGCTCACACTGTCGCGGACAATTACCCCGTGCCAAACATAAACGATTTCACTCATCTGTTATCATTCGCCACAATCTTCAGTGTGATTAACTGCAAATGTGCTTATCACCAGATTCCTATAGTGCCGGAAGACATTCCAAGGACTGTGATCATCATGCCGCTCGGTTTGTTCCAGTGCAACTTCGTGCCATTCGGTTTAAAGAATGCGGCACAAATGTGGCAAAGTTTCATCGAATCAATCTTACGACGATTCGAGTTCTGGTTCACATACCTGGATGACGTACTCATTTTCAGCAAATTGACTGAAGACCACGAAGATCATTTATCCCAAGTCCTCCAGACTCTTGCATCCAATGGTCTCTGCATACGCAATACAGCAGGAGGAGGAGGTGATTCACAGAGACAAGGGTTGGAGAACGAAATGGACAAGGAGTGGGGGGAGGAGGAGATGGTCAGAGAGGGGGAGAAAGTAGAACAACAGAGAAAACGAGGAGGAGGTGATTCGCAGAGACAGGGGTGGAGAACGAGATGGGCAAGGAGTGGGGGGAGGAGGAGATGGTCAGAGAGGGGAGCGAAAGTAGAACAACAGAGAAAAGGAGGATTAGGTGATTCACAGAGAAAGGGGGAGGGGGAGGAGATGGGCAAAGAGAGAGCGGAAAATAGAACGACAGAGAAAAGGAGGAGGAGTTGATTCACAGAGAAAGGAGGATGGAGAGGAGATGGGCAAAGAAAGGGGGAAAAGTTAAGCGTCAGGATATAGGAGGAAGAGGTGATTCACAGAAATTCGGGGAGAAGGAGGAGGAATGGGCAAAGAGAGAGGGAGGAAGAGTTGGACGGAAAGAGGGGGAGATAGTGATTATAATGTACATCCAATACCTTTACATATTTAGCAGTTTCGAAACATTGCTGGATTCGCTAGTACATACATAAAGACTATATTATTAGTTAATAATAATAATGATAACAAATAACCAATAGTACCCAAATATTCCAAGCACAGCAAAAGTAAAGAAAAATTTTTTTAGGGTAATACACACTTCTGATAACTACTAACAGCCTGCATTAATTAGCACAACAATCTTACACAAATAAGGAAGCCCAATTTATGCCATACTGCAGAAAATGCTAATACAGTTACAACGCATGATTAAGCCCATAGGAGGCCTCAGGGGGGCGAGAGTAAATGAGGCCCCCAGTCTGCTTAATATCTGATTTACTTATATTTACATTTTGAGAAAAATGAACAACGTAGATGTAATGGCTGACAGAATGATCAAATGTTGATAATGTGTACTCTACTCTGTGACGGTTCTAACATACACTACCTGAAACACTGCAACACCCACAACAACTGTGTTCATTTGTACCAGGGATTGTGCACACTGAGTGATTGTACTGTTATGATCCATCTGTCACGGTCATCAACGATCAGTTGCCACTCAGGAAGCCTAACTGTATGTTCTCTGATTCTGCTCCACAGGCAGTAACTGCTGAATTTAGAGGTGAACAGTGTTTACAACCAGAAGATGCAACAGGTCCCACCAAGAAGTACACTACTGGCCATTAAAATTGCTACACCATGAAGATGACGTGCCACAGACGCGAAATTTAACCGACAGGAAGAAGATGCTGTGATATGCAAATGATTAACTTTCCAGAGGATTCACACAAGGTTGGCGCCGGTGGCGACACCTACAACGTGCTGACAAGAAGAAAGTTTCCAACCGATTTCTCATACACAAACAGCAGTTGACCGGCGTTGCCTGGTGAAACGTTGTTGTGATGCCACGTGTAAGGAGGAGAAATGCGTACCATCACGTTTCCGACTTTGATAAAGATCGTATCGAGACTTTGCTGCTCGCGTTGGTCGAGATCCAATGACTGTTAGCAGAATATGGAATCAGTGGGTTCAGGAGGGTAATACGGAACGCCGTGCTGGATCCCAACGGCCTCGTATCACTAGGAGTCGAGATGACAGGCATCTTATCCGCATGGCTGTAACGGATCGTGCAGCCGTGTTTGGCGACATCATGGTGAACGCACATAGGAAGCGTGTATTCGTCATCGCCATCCTGGCGTATCACCTGGCGTGATGGTATGGGGTGGCATTGGTTACACGTCTCGGTCACCTCTTGTTCGCATTGACGGCACTTTGAACAGTGGACGTTACATTTCAGATGTGTTACAACCCCCGGCTCTACCCTTCATTCGATCCCTGCGAAACCCTACATTTCAGCAGGATAATGTACGACCGCATGTTGCAGGTCCTATACGGGCCTTTCTGGATGCATAAAATGTTGGACTGCTGCTGTGGCCAGCACATTCTCCACATCTCTCAACAACTGAAAACGTCTGGTCAATGGTGGCCGAGCAACTGGCTCGTCACAATACGCCAGTCTCTACTCATGCTGAACTGTGGTATCGTGTTGAAGCTGCATGGGCAGCTGTAACTGTACACACCGTCCAAGCTCTGTTTGACTCAATGCCCAGGTGTATCAATGCTGTTATTACGGCCAGAGGTGGTTGTTCTGGGTAATGATTTCTCAGGATCTATGCACCCAAGTTGCGTGAAAATGTAGTCACATGTCAGTTCTAGTATAATATATTTGTCCAATGAATACCCGTTTATCATCTGCATTTCTTCTTGGTGTAGCAATTTTAATGTCCAGTAGTGTACATGCTGCTGTTGAACAGTTTCAGCCATTTGAACGGAGTCGCATTGTGGACCTGCGGAAAGCTGGATGGACATATCAACAAATCACAGCACATGTTGGGCGTGTGTATTGGTGGTGTACCACAGCTTTTAACGGAGAGCTACAGAACACTCTGAGAACTGTAGACCAGGTTTTGTACATCCATGCAGTACAGACAAACGTCAAGACCAACACATTATGCAAGCAGCGGTGGCCGACCAGACATTATCCAGGGACGAAAGTTGTGCATGTGTAGCATCTGCTATGTCATCAAGGACCATTGAGAACCGTCAAATTGCAGCAGGATTAATCATGTGGTGTAGTTGTTTACTGCAGAGGACAGTTGTTAATGTCCCTTCTTTGGTATTTTTACACAATCCTGAGAATGCAAATGCGTGCAGTCCACTGCAATGGATACTCGCTACATTACACAAGCTGTTATCCCCGTGCTTCTGCCAGCTCTATGACCGGAAGTTGGTGTGTTTTTCAACAGGACAATGCGCATCCACATATGGCACCTGTGATGCAACATGCTCTTCGTGTTGTACAACCAGTGTCTTGACCAGCAAGGTCACCGCTTCTCTCGCCATTTGAACATGTATGGGGAATAATGAAGCAGGAATCTAATCGTTCTCCAGGAACCATAGGAACCACTACCAAACTGCACAAAAATAAATAAATAAATAAAAACGCAAGATGTTATGTATAATCTGTTAGCAGGAGCTATCTGGCATCTTTATGATCGTTCACTTGTGAGATCACACGACTGTGTTGCTGCCACAGGAGGGTTCATTGTGTATTGATGAGACTGCCTAGATACCCTTTACTGTGACGTACCTTTCATTTGGCCTGACTTTATCATAAGGCCCTATAATGATGAGCTACTCACCACCTCACTTGTCAGTAAAATGATGCTCTTAAGGATGCTGCATTTTTCTGGCTGTGTACATACTTAAATATAAAGGTGAGGAGCTTAGAACACAGATCAACAATGTGCACAGTAACCATCAGGTAGAGAGCAGAGAAATAATAAAGAATGGAATAAGAAAATTAACTTACTTTACATGACAGGAAACAAAGCTTGTACAATATTATAATACCAGTTTCGTAACCTTAGTATGAGATAATAGTAATTATTCTGATTATGTTATCAAATGTTTCGGTGCCTTTTTTGCACTGAAATTCTCAGTAACATCATTGAGTTCTACTTCATCTGAAACAATTTGACTAGTCGTTGGTAGTGGGACAAGGTTGGTGTCACCCCACTCTGCATTGTTGCCAAATTTATCCAAGATGGGGGATACAAGATGGCGGCGACAAATACAGTAATGTCGCAATTTTTGGCAGGAAAAAGGTCACCTGACCTACCTCCACTAACCTAAGAAAATAGCAGGAAAATTTTGATGGGAAAATACATCACTTGGGTTATTTTCACTACCCTGAGTCACTTCTTCCTTGGAATTGGTTGGAAAAGGGCTCAGTCTGTGCTGGGCTACTGGATAGGATGAACATAAACCTTTATTTTGCAGGCAGTCTTTGTTTCAACAATATGAGGCAATATCTCCATCCAGTGTGTTCACCATTAGGTCTGGAGTCCAGCTGACCTAGTACACAGTACTGCCACAAGAGGGAACTGTCGTACCATGGTGGTCTTGGGGGATGGGTGGGGAAATGGTGGGAAAAGGATTCAATCTGTGTCCAGCTGCTGGAGAGAGGAAGGACTGCAATTTATTTATTTCGGAACAATATATTTGGGGATGTAAATCAAGTAGTAGATACAAAACACTCATTCTGATCTGCTTGGTGTCGCAATACACAGCCTGCAGACCTGCAAACAACTAGTAAATCACCAAAATAATGCATTGCAGTCTACAGATACGAAAATAGATAGTAAATGGTCAAAATAATGCTTGTAAAACACAATGCAAACACCCTCACAGTGCTTAAGCAGCCCGAATAATGAACTGCACAAGCACTCATTCCATATAGAAAACACTTTCGGACTGTCATTAAGATATTCGATTGTGAGGTATCAGCATACTGCCCCCCTACAGAGCTCCAAGGTGCGCATGCCAGACGGCGCACTGACATCAGTCCCATACATGACCTCTGGACCGCGAGTACGTGTTTGTCATTGCTGGCGTGATACCTATATACCTGCAGTCCAGTGAAGACCTAATTGCTGAGTGACTCACCATTGTAGGTGCAGATAAAATGTTGTCGGTGCTATACTAATGTCTCATGTCTATGTAGAATGACAGCCAAGTCTCTGGGGCTTTCGTGATTCTCAGCTTGTATGCATGGAAATGTTCGTGCTAACAGGAGCTATTTACAAAAATAGCCCAGAATAATACTCAAAAATGGGCTACAGATTGTCAAATATGGAAAGACACTTGCTCCATTACATTGAGGGTGGAAGCGTGAATATTACAGCATGAAACCAATCTCCAACCCAGCAATATACACTATGTGATCAGAAGTATCTGGAAACCCCCAAAAACTTACGTTTTTCATATTAGGTGCTTGTACTACCACTACGTCCAGGTACTCCTTATCAGTGACCTCGCTAGTCATTAGACATCGTGAGAGAGTAGAATGGGATGCTCCACAGAACTCATGGACTTCGGACGTGGTCAGGTGACTGGGTGTCACTTGTGTCGTATGTCTGTACGCGAGATTTCCCCACTCCTAAACATCGCTAAACCCCTTAGCTGACTTTGTAAATTATAAAGATGATTTGGATTCTATTATATCACAGAAATTGGTATTCTCGAGTGGAAATATCAGTTTCCTCTATTTATTTAGAGTTTTCACTTAAGGATCTTCGCCGACAGGATAAGTTTCCAGTTACTCAGTGATCTACAGCACGCTGCATCTCGTTAAGGTTTCGGATTTCTACAGAAATAATTTCCAGTCTATATCTTCGAAATCACACTGTGAAATTGATACTGCTATGCAAGTGATATTGCTAAGTGGTTCATGTAGAGACGTATCGCGTGAATGGTATAATATTCTGCCAAATCATGTGAAAATACATCTGTTTTTCTAATCCCAGAGTCTGGAGATGGGTATAGAAAGCAAGCAAGCAAACAAGCAGGTTAGGGCCAGAAAAGGTAACGCCTATATGTAAAGGGAACTGACCCCAACTTTGTACAACAGTTTGGAGAGTTTCTTCAGTGCGCTGAGGGAGATCTGGTCACGTGTTGGGGGTGGATGACTTGTGACTGTCGGCTGTGGTGGATGACCGGCCTCGCGGGAAAGATCTAGTGCTGCGAGGAGTATATACGGAGCGTAAGCTAATGCTGTCTGTCTTCGCAGTGTATGTATGAGTGTCTCGAGGTCGATAGCTATATGCATGATGCAAAACGGGCGATTTTGTATGGCACAGGATAAGAATTGTATGCTTACTACATCAACATGGTATGTGGTGATGTATTGCTGGGTTGGAGATCAGCTTCACGCTCTAATGTTCAAGCTTCTGTCCTCAGTGGCAGACCAGTGTAATTGAGCAAATGTCTTTCCATATTTCACAATCAGTAGACCACTTTTTTAGGGTTTAACTGTCAGTGCAATATCGTGGTCTGTACAAAATGGTTTTGTTGCTGGAAGTATCATCTGCATAAAAAAAATGGCGAACAGTGCTCCTTCACTGGCAGCAGTGGCAGTGTGGCAGGTAAATTCAGTAAGAGCCAATCAGAGTTCTCCATTCATTCACAAGACATCCTTTGTGCTGGGATGAACGAGCCTCTACATAGGGGTGAGAACGTTTACTGTTTCTGAGACATATGTCGAAAGCAAGTTGTCACGATTTTCGGGAAGAGTAACATGTGATGTATGGGGTGCATTGTTAGGACCATCAGGATGAATGCGGTCACTGTTATTCTGGGCTATTTTCGTAATCAGCTCCTGTTAGGACAAAAACTTCCATGCATACAAGCTGAGAATCATAAAACTTCCTACAAAAGCGACTGTTCACTATTTCTGCGCCACTTTTCAGTTTCTGTGAGGGTCTGATATGTGGTGGACGGGCTCTGCCGTTAGGAGCAGCAGGAAGAATGCATTCGTTGTTATTCTGGACTATTCACGTTAAAAGTTTCTGAAAGGATTGCAGAAGATTTCCATACGCGTCTAGAGGGTGGACTTGGCTGTTATTTACATAGACATGGTTCAAATGGCTCTGAGCACTATGGGACTTAACGTCTGAGCTCATTAGTCGCCTGGAACTTAGAACTACTTAAACCTAACTAACCTAAGGACATCACACACATCCATACCGGAGGCAGGATTCGAACTTGCGACTGCAGCGGTTGCGCAGTTCCAGACTGTAGCGCCTAGAACCGCTCGGCCACTCCGGCCGGCAACATAGACATGAGAAATCAGTATAGCACTGACAGCCTTTTAGTTGCGCCTGCCCTGGTGAGCCGTTACACGGACATGTCTCACTTGGCAATTAGGTCTTCGCTGATCTGACAGGTATGTGGGTTGGCTGAATAAACACGTATGCGGCCTGAAGCGTCTCGCTTGTCCCGTTACGATCGCTAGGGAGACTGCACCCAGTCCTGTTCTAGGAAACATTGCAACAGGCTTTTGTAGCAAATTCAGAGGGGATACTTGGCTCTTATTTACATAGACCTGTGACATCAGTATAACACTGACAACCTTTTATCTGTGCCTACAATGGTGAGTCGCTCACATATGGAACCTGTGTGAGCGTGCCCTCTGGTGTGCGCCCATTGCAGCTCTGTATAGTGGCAGTTCGCTGATACATTGCAGTCGAATGTCTTAACGATAGTCCGAGAGCGTTTTTTACGTGCAATGAATGTTCGTGCAGTGCATTGTTTCTGCTCTTTAAGCGCTGTGTGTGTTTGCATAGCGTTTTACACGCGTTATTTTGACAATTTACTAGCTATTTTCGTGTCTGTAGACTGTGCAATGCATTATTTCCGTAATTTACGAGTGGTTTGCACTTCTGTAGGCTGTGGATTGTGACCCCAAGCACTTCAGAGTGAGTGTTTTGTATCACTGTAATAAATAAACTATGCGATTACTGCCCCTAAATATATGGTTCCAAAATAAATAAAGTGCGCTCCTTCCTCTCTCCAGCAACTGGACACAGACTGAATCCTTTTCCCGCCATCCCCCCCCCCCCCTCAGACCGCCATCATGGAGCGACAGCGAACTCTGGTGGCAGTACTGTGTACTAGGTCAGTTGGACTCCAGACCTCATGGTGAACACACTAGATTGAACTACTGCCCCAAATTGTTGAAATAAAGACTGCCTGCAAAATAAAGACTTATGTCCATTATATCCAACAACCCAGCACAGGCTGAGACCTTTTCCCGGCAATTCCAAGGAAGAGATGGCGGTTGGATGACTTAGGTTAGTGGAGGTAGGCCAAGTGACTTTTTTCTGCCAAAATTTGATCTGAGCCAGAGGAAGGGGAGGGGAAGGGATGGGTTGGGTTTGCCTAGGTAGCCCAGTTGACCTATTTTCCCCCCAAAATTTGAACTTCCCACTATGATGTCATTACCACACCTATCGCGATCTTGGGTCGCCATCTTCAATAAATTTAGCAACAATGCAGAGTGGGGTGATGCCGGCCTTGTCCCACTGTTGTCGTTCTTGATCCATTGTAGAGTGAAGATAATTTTTATTGGTTTCAGCCATACAGAGTGGCCGCACGGTTTGAGGCATCACGTCACGGACTGCGCGGTCCCTCCCGCCAGAGGTTCGAATCCTGCCTTGGGCATTGTTGGGTGAGCTTTTCTTAGCGTAAGTTACTTTAAGTAGTGTGTAATTCTAGGGATCGGTGATCTAAGCAGTTTCGTCCCATAGGAATTCACACACACACACATTGGTTTCGGTTTAGAAAAGCTCTATGGCATAGTGTGACTGAGAGAAACAATGGTCAAGAAACAATGGCTTATAAGTAATGCACAGGATAACAATTCAGTGAAGGGTTTCATGCACTGTCCATCTAACAACATATATCCACAACTGTAGCAGGTGCCTGCGATGTATTTTTATTTGATGCAGCACCTGCTCCTTATCAGACTTATCACATATTTCTCCCACATTCTCCAGTGCTGCAGTCAGAGTGTCATCGGAAGCTTCAAGCTAAAATTTTCTCTTAACAGTTTGGAAAATGTTTGTGATTTCTTTCATAGCCATGTATCGTTGTGAGAGTTCTTGCATAAATCAGTCTATGCATTCAAACATTCATTGACAAACTTTTTCTTGAATCGATAATCTGGCGCCATGATCTAGCTCACTGAAGCGACAAAGAAACTGGTATAGGCATGCGTACTGAAATAGAGATATGTGAACAGGGTGAATAGGGCGCTGTGACACCTATATACAAGTGTCTGGCGCAGTTGTTAGATCGGTTACTGCTGCTACAATGGCAGGTGAGTTTGAACGTTGTGTTATAGTCGGCGCACGAGTGATGGGACACAGCATCTCCAAAGCAGCAGTGAAATTGGATTTTCCTGAACGACCATTTTACGAGTGTACCGTGAATGTTCGGAATCCGGTAAATCATCAAATATTCGACATCGCTGCTGTCGGAAAATGATCTTGCAAAAACGGGACCAACGACGACTGAAGAGAATCGTTGAACGTGACAAAAGTGCAATCTTTCCAAAAATTGCTGCAGATTTCAATGCTGGACCATCAAAAAATGTCACCATGCGAACCATTCAACGAAACATCATCGATATGGGTTTTCGGAGCTGAAGGCTCATTTGTGTACCCTTGTTGACTGCGTGACACAAAGCTGTATGCCTCGCCTGTGCCTGTCAACACCGACATTTGACTGTTGATGACTGGAAACATGTTGCGTGTTCGGACGAGTCTCGTTTCAAATTGCATCGAGCAATGGACGTGTATGGGTATGGAGACAACATCATGAATCAAGCGACACTCCATGTCAGCAGGCGACTGCTCATGCTGGTGGAAGCTCTATAATGGTGTGGGAAGTGTGCAGTTGGAGTGCCTGATACGCCTACATACGACTCTGACAGGTGACACTTACGTAAGCATACTGTCTGATCACCTGCATCCAGCCGGCCGGAATGGCCATGCGGTTCTAGGCTCTATAGTCTGGAGCCGAGCGACCGCTACGGTAGCAGGTTCGAATCCTGCCTCGGGCATGGATGTGTGTGACGTCTTTAAGTTAGTTAGGTTTAATTAGTTCTGAGTTCTAGGCGACTGATGACCTCAGAAGTTAAGTCGCATAGTGCTCAGAGCCATTTGAACCTGCGTCCATTCATGTCTATTGTGCGTTCCGACGGACTTGGGCAATTCCAGCAGGACACTGCAACACCCCACAAGTTCATAATTGCTACAGAGTGGCTCCAGAAACACTCTTCTGAGTTGAAACACTTCCGCTGGCCACCAAACCCCACAGATATGAACGTTATTGAGCATATCTGGGATGTCTTGCAACATGCTGTTCAGAAGAGAACTCCACCCCCTCGTACTCTTACGGATTTATGGACAGCCCTTGAGGATTCATGGTGTCAGTTCCCTCCAGCACTGCTTCAGACATTAGTAGAGTCCATGCCATGTAGTGTTTCTGCGTGTTTGCAGAGGGCGTACACGATATTAGGCAGGTGAACCAGTTTGTTTAGCTCTTTAGTGTATTTTATTTACCCTTCTCCTTCCTCGTTGGTCAATATTGATGTCCATTTTAGTGCCAAAAGTAACACCATCGTACATGATTGTAGTTCTTTCCATCACTAAAAACTCATTCATGGTATTTAATTTGGCGAGTTCTTTACTGAAAGTCATTTTTGGAGACTGCACATATTGTTGGACCATATTTACTTCCTCCAATATCGTGTGCCAAAAGCTGATGTAGATCAAAAAGATAAAACCACATATAACTGGAAGGAGCAAGCTTTCTGCAGCTCTAGTATCAAGGTATGCCTTGGCTGGATCTTGCATATCATCCAGAGTTTGTTACAGTGGCTATCAGACAATACTTTCAGACTTTTTCCTTTTTTGGTACAAGTAATTCCCAATTGTATGAATAAGACAAGGACAAAAGAAATATAACTTCTCTACAGTTCCAAACCAGACAACACTAGATAGAGCACTTTAGAAAACATGAAGTCCAAAAAGAGTTAGGGAATGATTAGCTCAGGGATTGAACAGAGCTTTTGGACTGACTTCTTGAATTTTTTCGTTGCACTCCCCCATGAACACCTAACGTTAACGCAGCATTCTTATAACCTAGAGAACTGCACAAGGTAATATCCAGGACATCTTTTCCAGCTACAATAGAATATCTTTCGATATATCCTCCTCAGCATAAGCGTAGACTTCCGCTGCCATTGTTACAGTCAATACATTTTTTTCTTTGTTTGTAACCGCATTGTCGATATGTGAAACTACCAACGTTTCGGTCACTGTTGCAAGTGACCTTCTTCAGGGTGTTTTTGTTTACCATTGAATGAGAAAACTTTGTTTATTATACACCTGCAGACATGGATGTTATCTAATTCTGACAGGCTGTTAAGGGTGATGGGAAGGGATATTAGAAGTTCTTTATTGGTGGTTTTATTATTTCTTTTCATTGGTGAAATCCCGACGTTTTGATTGGTGTTTGCATTATTGCTTGTGATTGGTGGAAATCGGCGAATGGAAAGCCAGGCAGCAGTTGTGATGTGGCGTTGTTTCCCTGCTTTCTAGAGCCGGCTGAGGCGCGACAGTACTCCATGTACTTGCATACATACCTACATACATAAATCCTTGTTCCATAGATCATGAATATGACATTTAATAATGATGTGGAATGTGTCACTTTAACATAAGTTTTCTCTAAATAAAGTCATTAATTAATTAATTAATTAATTTTATGGTTACTACTTCATATCAAAGAATTCGTCTATTGAGTAGAAAGAGCTGTCATTCAGAAATTCTTTTAATTTGCTTTTAAATGTTGGTTGGCTATCTGTCAGACTTTTAATACTATTTGGTAAATGATGAAAGAATTTTGTGTCGGCATAATTCACCCCTTTCTGTGCCAAAGTGAGATTTAACCCAGAAAAGTGAATATCATCCTGTCTTCTAATGTTGTAGCTATGCACTTCACTGTTGTTTTTGAATTGGGATGGGTTATTAATGACAAATTTCATAATTGAATATATGTATTGCGAAGGTACTGTGGCCGTCCGCTGTGGCCGAGTGGTCCTAGGCGCTTCATTCCAGAACTGCTCTGCTGCTATGGTCGCAGGTTCGAATCCTGCCATGGGCATGGATGTATGTGATGTCTGTAGGTTAGTTAGGTTTAAGTAGTTCTAAATCTAGGGAATTGATGACCTCAGATGGTAAGTCCCATAGTGCTTAGAGCCATTTGAACCATTTTGAAGGTACTGTGAATATCCTGAGTTCCTGAAATAAACGTCTGCAAGGTGATCTTGGGCGGGCTCCAGCTATTATTCTGAATACACGCTTTTTTGCAATGAATATTTTTTCTCTTAATGACGAATTGCCCTAAAATATGATGCCATATGAAAGCAGTGAATGAAAATAGGCATAGTAGGCTAATTTACTGCTATGTTTATCACCAAAATTTGCAATAACCCTAATAGCATAAGTAGGTGAACCTAACTGTTTCAGCAAATCATCCATGTGTTTCTTCCAATTCAATTTCTCATCAATGCACACACCCAGAAATTTTGAGTATTCTGCCTTAGCAACAGACTTCCGTTCATAGTCTACATTTATCAATGGTGTTATACCATTTACTATACAGAATTGTATAAACTGTATTTTCTCAAAATTTAGTGAGAGTCGATTTCCAGAGAACCACTTAATAATTTTCTGAAAGACATTATTTGCAATTTCCTCAGCTGATTCTTGCTTCTTGGGTGTGGTTACTATACTTGTATCATCAGGAAAAAGAACTAGCTTTGCATCTTCATGAATACAGAGTGGTAAGTCTTTGATATATATTAAGAACAATAAGGGACCCAAGACTGAACCCTATGGGACACCATTCTTGATACATCCCCAGTTGGAGGACTCTGCTGGCTTTTGCAGACTATTTGTGCTGTCAATTTCAACCTTCTGCAGTCTTCCAGTTAAGTACGAATTAAACCATTCGTGCAGTGTACCACTCATACCACAATACTTAAGTTTATATGGTATAATTTCATGATTCGCACAATCAAAAGTCTTTGACAGACCACAAAATATCCCAATTGGTGATGTTTGATTATTCAATGCATTTAATATTTGATCAGTGGAAGCATATATAGCATTTTCTGTTGAAAGCCAAATTGACATTTTGTTAGTACTTTATTTTTACAAACATGTGATGCTACTCTTGAAAACATTACTTTTTCTAGAATGTTGGATAAAGCTGTCAGTAGTGAGATTGGACGGTAGTTGTTAGCATCAGATCTATTCCCTTTTTTATGCAATGGTTTGACAATAGCATATTTCAGTCTACCTGGAAAAACACCCTGTTGCAGTGAGCTACTACATATGTGGCTGAAAATTATACTTGTTTTTGGGAACAAGCTTTTAGTACTCTGTTGGAAATGCCATCATTTCCATGTGAGTTTTTACTTTCGAGTAGGAGAGGTGGGTTGAATTTCACTTTTATCAAATTACATAGGTACTGCCTCTTCCATATACTGCCTTGCATTTTCTAATGAACAACTGAATCCTATTTTCTCTACAACACATAAAAAATGATTATTAAAAATCTTTTCTACTTATGACTTCTTGTTAACATACTTTTCATTGTGTCTGATCGAAGTACAGTCTTCCTGTGCTTTCGGTTGCCCTGTTTCCCTTTTCACAATATTCCAAATTGTTTTAATTTTATTATCAGATGTGATAATCTCAGACATAACACACATACTTGGGGACTTTTTAATAACCTTTCCTAATACAGTACAGTAGTCTGTTTCACTGTTTTGGGATCATTACTCCTCCTAGCTATAAGATACATTTCCCTTTTCAGTTTACAAGATATTTTTATCCCTTTAGTAAG
Organism: Schistocerca piceifrons; assembly: GCF_021461385.2. NCBI lineage: Eukaryota > Metazoa > Arthropoda > Insecta > Orthoptera > Acrididae > Schistocerca > Schistocerca piceifrons. Next base: position 9,321,594 of record NC_060149.1, read on the forward strand.
CCATGGCTTTTTACATGCTTTCTTACAATTATATTACACTGCTTTCTTAGGGAAACTGTTTTCAAATATACTCGCAAAGGTATCATGAAGTAGGTTAAATTTTAAATTAGCATCACGTTCCCTGTACACATCATCCCTGTCTAACTGTGGCAAGCTTTCCCTAAAATTTTGAATTGTTAAATCGATAATAGAATGCACTATTTTGGAGGACTGTTTTGCATTACTGTATGGAGCTATATCCTATACTGTAACTACCTGTGCGTCATGATCAGACAGACCATTGTTAAGAGGAAAAGTTTTTATTTGATTAAATTTATTTTTGTCTATGAAAACGTTATCTATCAGTGTGCTGCTTTCCTGTACCATCCAAGTAGGAAAATCAATAACTAATGTCAAATTGAAAGAACCATGTAATACTTCAAGGTCAAGCTTTCAATCGGACTCTTTCAGAAAATCTAGATAGAAATCCCCACAAACAATACTTTGCTTTCCTTTGTCTAACAGGTAGCACATCAAAGAATCCAAGGTTTTCAGAAATAGTTGAAAATTTCCCAGTGTGGACCTACACACAGCTACAATTATAAAAGTGCCATTATTTAGTCTAAGCTCACATGCACATGCTTCTATTTTAGCTCCCAAATTTTTCACACTGGGACTGATTTTAACATATATGGTAGCTCCTCCTCTCTCAGTAGTGTCTCTACTTACATGTGCTCAAAGCTTATATCCACCTACATTTACCATTTCCATACCTGTGACTGTATGACGTTCAGACAGGCATAGTACATCTATTCCACCCCCAGTTTCTAAATCTTCTAAGCAAACTAGAAGCTCCTCTACTTGTTTTTTTTAAACCCCCTTATTTCTGATGCACTATATTAACATTATTTTTTGGTGTGCTTTTATGTGAATCTTGTGACATACTAAAATTGTTTTCACTGTATTGTTATGAGAATCTTGTGATATTTTCGCATCTCCAGTACCTGCCTGTCTGAACTTCTCATTAAGCTTAATTTCAATCAATGTAGGATCACTGGACACTGATCTTAGCCTAAAAATATACTCCCATGAGTTTCAGTGACACCCCCCCCCCCCCTTGAAGATTTTGCTGTCATCCCAGCCTTTCCTATTGAGATGCAGGCCATGTCTTGTGAAGTCCCACCTACCAATACCATCAACAGGAACCAAACCTATGACTAACAAAGAAGCCATCTGAAGCAGCTGATCTAGCTCCATATTGACCCTTTTGACAGAGCTGTTCAATTGTGGCCAGTCATACCGCATGAAAGCAGGAACCAAACCAACATTTGTATGATTCCTTGCAGATGCCATCTCCCGTGAGCCTGTGTGTATTGCTTCACGTGGATTGTGGTCCCATAAGACCTCGTAAGTCAGTACCCGTGTTCTCTTTTCATGTGGTCGGGTCACTTAGCTATTTCTATTGCCTCTCTAATCCTCCTCCTGAAAGTAAGAGGCTGTTTCACCAGTACGCGAGCTTCACCAACATCAGTCTGTTTGGCGCATACATCCTGGTGTTGTGCCTACGCTGACTTTGTGTGTTTTCTCAGCAGGATATATCTTTTGTGTTCAGGTATAGATAACAGCCAGGTCCGCAGGCATATAAGAAACAAAATTTTCTCATTCAACAGTAAACAAAAACACCATGAAGAAGGTCACTTGCAACAGTGACCAAAATGTTGGTAGTTTTACGTATTGGCAATGTGGTCACAAACCCAGAAAAAATTTTATTGACTGTATCCTCTTCAGTGTTTCCTGGCACCTATTTTTCAAGTATTTTGCATACGTATGGTGCTCTAAGTCCAAACTGCCTCTTATTTACTGAACACATTTTGGCCTTATTTGGAATCTGATTAAAACTCTTCTGGTCCTGGGGGGGCTTCTAAAGCTCGAAGACCTCGAGTTTTGTGGCTCTCCGGGCCTAGAGGCCTCAGGGAGGCCACTCCCACACCCCCCTTAGTCCGCCACTGTACATTTATACAAACTGTCATATATGGAAGCCATACTGCAGGAAATCTAGATATTTACAGACACCGAAAACTTTTAAAAATCATATTTGCACTGATATGTAGAGCCATATTATTTTATAATCATGTTCTCTTGTGTATTTTCAGCACTACACTTGGTCCTTATTTTGCCTTCTTTCTGACTGAACTTAGTTTCGAAATGGAAAAGGAAATGTAAACTATAATTTCGAAATTGGTTTTTCATTTTTTTTCAAGAAGAAGAGATAATATTTTTCGTGGAACAGTTAATATCCTCCAAAAGTTTGTCCATGTGATATACAACACTTTCCACATATCATTTGAATCTGATGTTTCAGTGAGAAAGAGTTTTCATTCAAGTAAGGACTGATCCATATATAACTATCTGTCTGCGCAAATCTCTGTACACATCACCTCTGCACAGAGAGAACACAGAGCGTGTACAGCAGATTTACTCACATGTGAGATGTGTGCAGAAGTTGGAGTTTGAATTTTGAACAAAAATGCTCAAATATCCAAGCAGAAGTAATATCTGCATAGACAACTCGTAATAGGTGAACAGATCAAATCTGGTGCTCCAAATGAGTTTGACTCAGCTGTTTGTTCAGTATACTGTTTCCTGTCTTTGCATACACAGTGACTTCTAAAATGGTTTATATGTGTCAGTATTGTAGGGAGTTCATTGCTTAATTTATTGAAATGTACATGCTTGAGTAAAGTGAAAATCAAAGATTACAGTGAGCGAGATAAGAAGGCTGCTGCTTATAATTCTTTAATGGAGGAGCAGTTGACCCCATGGCAAACAGAGAAACTGTAAATCTAGAAGAAACAAAAGTCGTAGCAGGCTTCACCAAAATTATTAGTACTGCTTGCTTTGCACTTAGAAATTCTTTCATTGTGATGCCCTAAATAAGCTAGCGTACTGTCAGTCAGTACAGTCCTGCCCCATATCTAAAAAATAGAAGACAGATAACTGAAATCTCACATATTTCAAGTTGCTCAAACTATATTGTAAAGTATACTGCAGACCCAAATTATGTAAGTATAGGTGTCCCACAGGGTAGTGTCCTTGGCCCAGTACTATTCCTCATTTACATAAACGACTTCCCACAGAGCATCAAGCATGGACAAACAATATTGTTTGCAGATGACTCAAATGTTCTAATCAGTGACAAATCACCAGATGCACTAAAAGAAAAAGCCAAACAAACACTAAACAGTGTACGTGAGTGGGCATCCAATAATAAACTAACACTAAATCTTAAAAAAACAAATGCTTTTAATTTCTATGTCTGCAAAAAACCACACTATAACAACTTTAAGTTAAACAATGAAACTATAGAATGTGTAGACTACACAAAATTTCTTGGTATGCATGTTGACAGTCAGTTAAAGTGGGAAGAACATATTAAAATACTTAGTAACAGAAGCGCTACAGCACGCTATGCTCTGAGAATTCTGACTGCAGTTTGTGATACTACATGTGTCAGATCTGTATATTTTTCTTATATCCACTCTGTTATTACCTATGGAATAATATTTTGGGGAGTCAACAGTAAAAATATTCAAATAGTTTTCAAATTACGGAAAAGAGCAATTCGTATAATAACCAAGAGTGGCAGTAGGGCTCACTGCCTTGAACATTTCCAAAAGCTGGAAATCCTAACTGTCCCCTGTGAATACATTTTTCAAAGTGTTATGTATGTAAAAAAAAAAAAAAATTGACTGCTATATGAAAAATTCATTAGTACACAGCTATGAAACTAGAAACCAATACAATCTGCATCTAGAGAGGAAAAATAAAGTTAAAACTCAGCAGAGCTTGTTGTACAATGCTATTAAATTATATAATAAATTACCCCAAAAAATAAAAGATATTGACACAATCGGACAGTTCAAAACAAAACTAAAATTTTTTTATTAAATAAAAGTTATTACACAGTAATGGACTATCTGAATTAAAACATGTAGTGTAATTAAAGTAGCCTGCATTGTAATACATGAGGAAATAATTATAATATGAAATCAAAAATTGTACAGTACTATATGAAAATTACAAATTACACAAGGATATAAAACTAATTTAAGATACCTCAAAAATGTGTGTAAATACAAATTTTATGTGTATAATTGTAGGTATATTGTATTGTACATGATTTTGCTGACGAAATCCACCCATTTTTAATTGTTACATGGATTAATAAAGAAATCAATCAATCAATCAATATTCTCCTCCATAAATTGAAGTTTTACGGGATTGACCATGTAACCAACCAATGGATAACATCATACATGAGTAAAGGAATGCAGGAAGTTGTATTTAGTAGTTCAACCAATGTAATCCAGGGAGATTACTCTGGCTGGGGAGAAATCACATAACAGGCTCCCAAAGGTTAAATCTTAGGTCTGCTATTGTTCCTCATATATGTAAATGTTCTTCCACCTGATATACAACAACCAGAATCAGATCTTTTTGCAGATGACAGTACTATTGTTATCAGTCCAAGCATACTTACAGCAACAGAAGAAATGATAAAAAAATGTTCTTAAAAGTATCTTTGACTGGTTTTCTGTAAATGTCCTCAGCCTCAATTTTAAAAAGACACAACATATTCACTTCTGCCATATCTAGGGTTAATACACCAATGATAAGTGTAACATATGGTGAGGAAATAATATATGGGATGGAAACTTCAAAATACTTAGGTGTCTGTATTAATGAGAATTTAAACTGCAAAAGCAAATTTCGAACCTTCTAAACAACTTAGTCCATCTATGTTCACACTTCGAATCATTGCAAATGTTGGGGGGAGACAAATCAATAAGTTGACTAAGTTGACATATTTTGCATATTTTAATTCAGTAATACCATACAGAATAATGTTCTACGATAACTCATCTTTAAGTAAGAAATTGCTCAAAAATGTGCTGGGAGAATAATATTTGGTGTTCAACCACGATCATCTTGTAGACATCTGTTTAAGGAGTTAGGCATTGGACTACATTTTCACAGTATATTAATGCCTTCATGAAATTTGTTGTAAATACTCCACTACAGTTCAAGAGGAACAATGACGTATATAATTACAACACTAGAAGGAAAAATTATATTCATTAGTCCACATTAAGGTTGTCTTTAGCACAAAATGGGGTGCACAGTTGGCAACAAAAATTTTGATAACTTACCCAGTGATATAAAATATCCAACAGACAGCATAGTAAAATACGAATATACTGATAAAATTTTCTCGGGCTTCCAGCCATGTCCAAGGATTTAAAGTCCATGAGCTTTCAACCGAGTTCTCCTCGGCCATTGTCGAGTGGGGACTGTCGAATGACTGCTGCTGCTGGCCTTATATAACCACACTGCCTTCAGGACAATAACAGGAAAGATTACCTGGCTTCTAAAGAAGCATAAAATCGATACTGTTTTTAGGGCAACAGGTAAAATTGGACAGCTAGTGGCTAGTGAGGCCTGTGAAAGATGATGTTGGACTCAGAGCGATGTGAGTGTATAAAGTACCGTGTGGGTGTAGACAGTTCTATATTGGACAGACTGTAGGTACTATTGAACAGTGCCATGTGGAACACGAGAGATGTCTTCACCTAAGGTGTCCTGAGAAATCAGCAGTGGCGGTACATGCTTTAGAAAGTGGACACCGTATTGCATTTCCTGAGACATCATGATTTATCATGCAAGTAAACCATGGAACATAAAACTAACTAACTGTGAGAGAGAATAAATAAATAAATAAACTAATTAACTAACTTAACATGTCTTCACGAATGGTATACAGCTGGTATACAGCTTCGCATGTGCCAGGTATTGATTCATTCCATTAGACTAGATTAGATTAGATTAGATTAGTACTTGCTCCATAGATCATGAATACGACACTTTGTAATGATGTGGAACGCGTCAGGTTAATAAAAGGTGTCCATACAGGATATTACAATAGACAAAATATTACATGACACTCAATATTTTTAATTTTTTGAATTTTTTTAATTTTTTTTTTTTTTTTTTTTTTTTTTTTTTTTTTTTTTTTTTTTTTTTTTTTTTGGTAGGGTTGGGAAATTACCCACTTACTATGTCCAAAAATTCATCTAATGAGTAGAAGGAGTTGCTATTAAGAAATTCTTTTACTTTCCTTTTAAATGCTTTATGGCTATCTGTCAGACTTTTGATGGTATTAGCTAACTGACCAAAGACGTTTGTGGCAGCATAATTTACCCCCTTCTGAGCCAAAGTTAGATTTAACCTTGAGTAGTGAAGATCATCCTTTCTCCTAGTGTTGTAGCCATGTACACTGCTATTACTTTTGAATTCGTTCGGATTGTTAATAACACATTCCATAAGTGAATATATATATTGTGAGGCTACAGTGAAGATTTCTAGCTCCTTAAATAAGTGTCTGCAGGATGATCTTGGATGAGCTCAAGCAATTATTCTGATTACCCACTTTTGTGCAATGAACACTTTTTTACTCAATGATGAGTTGCCCCAGAATATGATGCCATATGAAAGCAGAGAATGAAAATAGGCGTGGTAAGCTAATTTACTCAGATGTATACCGCCAAAATTTGCAATGACCCTAATAGCATAAGTAGCTGAACTCAAACGTTTCAGCAGATCCTCAGTGTGTTTTTTCCAGTTCAACCCCTCATCAATGCATACACCTAGGAATTTTGAATATTCTACCTTAGCTACCGATTTCTGATCGGAGCCTATATTTATTAATGGGGTCATTCCATTTACTGTGTGGAAGTGTATATACTGTGTTTTCTCAAAGTTTAATGAGAGACCCTTTGCAGAGAACCACTTAATGATTTTCTGAGAAACATCGTTTACAATTTCACCAGTTAATTCTTGTCTGTCGGGTGTGATAGCTATACTTGTATCATTGGCAAAAAGTACCAGCTTTGCCTCTTCGTGAATATAGAATGGCAAGTCATTAATATATATTAAGAACAGCAGAGGGCCCAAGACCGAACCTTGCAGCACCCTATTCTTGATTGTTCCCCTGTTTGAGAAATCACCAGTTTTTTGCATATTATGTGAACTGTTTATTTCAACTTTCTGCACTCTTCCAGTTAGGTATGATTTAAACCATTTGAGCACTGTCGCATTCATACCACAGTACTTGAGCTTGTCTAGAAGTATTCCATGATTTACACAATCAAAAGCCTTTGATAGATCACAAAAAATCCCAATGGGTAGCTTACGGTTACTCAGAGCATTTAATATTTCATTAGTGAAAGTATATATAGCACTTTCCATTGAGAAACCCTCCTCGAAACCAAACTGACATTTTGTTACAACTTTATTTTTACAGAGGTGTGGAGCTACTCTACAGTACATTACTTTTTCAAGAATTTTGGATAAGGCAGTCAGAAGAGAGATTGGGCGGTAGTTGTTGACATCAGTCGTATCCCCTTTTTTATGCAGTGGTTTAACAATGGCATACTTCATTCTATCTGGGAAAATACCCTGCTCAGAGAGCTATTACATAAATGGCTAAGAATCCCACTTATCTCTTGGGAACAAGCTTTTATTATCCTGCTGGAAATGCCATCAATTCCATGTGAGCTTTTATTCTTATGAGAGTTTATTATCTTCCTAATTTCAGAAGCAGAGGTGGGAATTTCAATTGTATCAAGTTGTGTGGGTAAGACCTCTTCCATTAACTGCCTTGCTACTTCTAATGAACATTTAGATCCTATTTTCTCTACAACATTTAAAAAATTATTATTCAAAATGTTTTCGACTTCTGGCTTATTGTTTATCAAGTTTCCATTCGATTTCATGGTGATACCATCATCTTGTACTCTTGGTTGTCCTGTCTCCCTTGTACTAATATTCCAAATTGTTTTGATTTTGTTATCAGAGGTATTAACCTCAGACATGATGCACATGCTTCTGGACTTTTTAATAACCTTTCTTAATGTAGCACAGTAGTTTTTATAATATTTGGCTGTTTCTGGGTCATTACTCTTTCTTGTTGTTAGATACAGTTCCCTTTTGTGATCACAAGACTTTTTATTCCTTTAGCAAGCCAAGGTTTTTTGCATGGTTTCTTGTAATTAGATTTAACTACTTTCTTGGGGAAGCAGTTTTCAAATTATCTTACAAGTGTATCATGAAATAAGTTATATTTTAAATTAGCATCCGTTTCCTTGTACACCTCATCCCATTCTAACTGCTGAAGATTTTCTATGAAATTTCTAATTGTTGAGTCATTAACTGAACGCACAACTTTGGAGGGTAGTTTTGAATTACTGAATGGAGCTATGTCATGTACTGTAACTAGCTGATCATCATGATCAGAAAGCCCACTCTCAACAGGGAAAGAATTTATGTTTTTAAACCTATCTTGGTCTATAAAAGTGTTATCTATCAATGTGCTGATGTCGTTTACTACCCGAGTAGGAAAATTAATGACAGATGTAAAACTGAAAGAACTGAGCAAGACTTCCAGATCATTCTTCCTATTACACTCTTTCGGTGAATCAACATTGAAGTCCCCACAAATAATAATTTGCTTTCCCCTATCTGACAGATAGCACAACAAGGCATCCAAGTTTTCCAGGAATAAATGAATGTTTCTTGAAGGGGACTTATCTACTGTTACAATTGTAAAAGGGCCCTCCTTCAGTTTAAGTTGACAGGCACATGCTTCTACATGTTGCTCTAGACAAAACTTTTTTGTATCTAAGGTTTCTACACCGTGATAACTTTTGGCATATATGGCAACTCTTCCTCCCACCTTATTCTCACTACTCATATCTGCAGCTAGTTTATAACCACTGATATTTACCCTATCCATATCAGACACAATGTGATGCTCAGACAGGCATAGTATATCCATTACATTATCAGATTCAATGTCATCTAAACAAACCAGGAGCTCATCTACTTCATTGTTCAATCCCGGAATATTTTGGTGAAAAATAGTAACATTATTTTTTACTTTACTTTTGTGAGAATCTGCTTTTTTCTTTAATCCACCAATATTTTGTTTAAATATGGTGACATTATTATTTACTTTCCTGTTGTGATTATTTTGTGAGTTTTGGACCTCTTTAGCACCTGCCTGCCTGAACTTCTCATTGGGCACTGGTATTAGTCTAAAAAAAGAGGTACATCCATGAGTACTAGTGTCCTCCCTCATGGATTTCATTAACAACACTGCCAGTTTACCCTTCCCTTTCCTATTGAGATGTAGGCCATGCCTTGTGAAATCAATTGCCTTGACAGGAACCAATCCAATGTCTGACAGAGTGTCCACCCTACGCAATTGATCCAACTCCATATTTACCCTCTTGACAGAGCGGTTCACCTGGGGCTGATCATGCCGCACGAAAGCAGGCACCAGCCCAACACTGGTATGGGTCGTTGCCGAGGCTATTATCACCAGGTCTCCCTCAATGCTGTAGCTCTGATCCCTATCAATACTGTTTCCCACTCCACCCACTATCATCACATGATCCTGCTATGTGAATCCCTTGCACAAGGAACCTACATCCTCCACCACCCGGCTAAGACTTGCACTTGGCTTGAAAAAGTTTGTGACCTGGTACCTGTCACCTAATTTTTCCTGCAAAATCTGGCCCACACCTCTTCCATGGCTGCTACCTAGCAACAGAACTTTCCTCTTACTTTTTACTTCTTTTGAAACATTTGGTTTCCTAGTGATATTCTGTTGCATCTTAACTACATCTACTTCTACTGGAGCCTCTTCCTTACTTAACTGTGGTAACAAGGCAAATCTATTGGTTGTGCCAATTGGGAAACTGTCAGACACTGCCCTCTTTCTGTTGCCCCTGTTCCCAGCTACCACTTCCCACCATGCTTCTCTGAACTTGTGTGTGTGTTAGAGAGGCAGCTAGAACAATCGACAGTATCAAAAAGGAAAACCTATCCTTTATTTCATCAGAGTCTTGCAAGATGAATTAAAAGAAATATGTGAGGAATACAAGATGAATCCGTGTAAGTCAGACACTCGTGATTCTCATATTGTATAAGCAGAAATTTTAGTAATTCTGAATTGTCTACGCAGTAATTGCGAGGCAAAATGGATGTGAAAAGGAACAAAAGTGAAGTGTAGTGTAAGTAGTAATTCGAAGGTACATCAAGTGAGAAGAAAGAAAACAGAAATCTCGTGATAGCCACAGTAAGCGACTAGCCCTAGAATTACTAAAAATAGTTCGATACACAAAATAATGGGCATTGTAAAGTCTGGCGCACATTTCGATGATGTAACTGAACATGTCTTAAGTAAGAAATATGAGGAACATGATACAGTTGTGATTTGTGCTGGATCCAATGACATATATTGCAATAGTAAATTATAGCATTAAATAATTATCTAAGACTATTTGTTCTTCTTATTAGCACAGATATTACTGTAATTAATTACAGCAAGAGACATAATTTTCCTGAGTGGTCATGTGTGAACAAGAAAATTGACTGAATTAATAATAAGCTAAAGAGATTTTGTACTAAGTTCTCTGATGTTAAATCAGTGGATGTAAGCATGTATGATAGGTCATGTTTAACTACCCACAGTCTTCAAATGAAGAGCCAAACAAGCACTCCTAGTAAATGAATACATAAGCCCTCAGTCACACACACTAATCAAAGAACAAAGGGTGGAACAAAAGTATTAATATGCTTATTACTGTAGACAAGGTTTCTTGTGAGAGCATAGTTGGTCTGAACAATTCAGTAATGTAGCCGATAGCAAACAAGGCCTGAAACTAAAGCACAAATATATTCAGTGCCTCAGAAATAAACCAGACCTTTTACAAGTTTTTGTGACTGAACAACACCCTCCCCCATGTCATTGTGATTACTGAATATGCTCTTAAAGCTGAAGAAATAAAATTTTGTAAATTTGAGGGTTATATTGTAGCTAACAGCTACTGTAGGTAGCGACATAAAGACGGTGGGGGTGGCTATTTTTGTTCAATAGACTTTAATTACTATGAAAATGTCATTCCTGGATAGACATAGCAGTGAAAGAAATCTAGAAATTACTGGAATTATTCTTGAACTGAAGGGAGAGGGTAGTAATTATACAAAAAATTATACACAAAGTAATAGCAATTTATCACCCACGAAATGCAGAAATATCACAATTTTTAATACACTCAGCTTATTAGTTAATTAAGTGGCCCAGTAATCTTACCATACTTCAGGATCTGAATATTATTGCAAACTCCAACAACATGACTAACTTGAAGCTGACAGATATATAGAATTTATGCAACATTGTGAACAAATTAGACACTGATACAAGAGTGGCAGACTACACCTCCAGCAGGAGAGATTATGTCATAATCAGTAAACTTGCTACAAATGGTATTAAGAACAGCAATATAGAATTTCACTACTCACACCACATTCGACAGTTTGTTGAGTCCATGGGTATAAACACAGCAGAAGTAGCAAATGTTATTGAACACAAACAAGTCTTGAACTATCATTGACATTTACCAGTCAGTTGTACACATCAAAAATAACATTGCTAATTACTGCACAAACAGCTTTGTCCATGACCATGCAACAAGTGACAGACTCAACTTACATTCACCAAGAGAAAATGAACAAAACACTCAAAACAGTATTTTCTACCAAGGAATAAAAATGTACAATAAATTACCAAAAGACATTAAAGAAATTGCAAAAATATACTTATTTAAAAAGGCAGCTAAAAAGTACCTGTTATGCAATATATTTTATACATTGAAGGATTACTTAGATGAAACAGAGTAGGGTTTTGGTAAAAAATGTTATACAAATAAATAATAATAATGGTTATAAAACATCCAACATTCCACATAAAACCTTCACACTGTATTTTTTTCCTATTCTATAAATACTTACCCCCAAGCTATGCATAGCACAACATTAACAACTCTTCCTCTTTCTGAGATCGACACCTCACTTATTATAGAGGGCTGCTGACTCAATTTTCCTGGATAGCAAATGGGAAGTTGTGGTACAGCAAACAGCCCAGAGAGCAAATGTGTGTGTGTGTGTGTGTGTGTGTGTGTGTGTGTGTGTGTGTGTGTGTGGTGTGTGTGTGTAGTGAGTGAAGTGTTATGAAACAGACTGTGTTTAGTGTATGCAGTGACTGATAGTGAGATATGAGTGAACAGTGTGACATTAAATTACTTAATAAGTTATTTTAAAGAAAGAATGCATACCAGGAGTAAATTTAATGATTGTCTCTAACTGGAAGTCCGTAAATGTATGTGTTTACGAATTAGCTTATTTTAAATTGATCCAAACTTGTAAATATTTTCAGATGTCCTATATCCTGGTAAAAAGAGATCTACAGATGACTAAAGCTACTGCTACTACTACTACTACTACTACTACTATCATAATTCAAACTGCCTCTAACATAAACTAGCCCAGGAGGAATGGAACAGTGTTTATATGGTAAAATGCCCACACAATAAATGAAATGAATTTTATGAAACAGTTTTGAGACTCTAATACATGGAAAGAATCCAAAGCGGAAACTACGCGGTAGTCTGATTAAACTGAAGCAGAATGTTCATGACCTCTTCTTACTTTACAAATCTAAAAAGGATATCATTCTCAAGGAAAAGTATTGCAAAGCCATGAAAATGTTTAAGACATAGCTTTCAAATTTCAGAAGAAAGATCTCAATGTTTTTATAATTAAATCTGACAATGTTAGTGAAGCATTTTGGAAGCTCATTTATCTACGCCAGAAAGCACCATCAAACGTGAATACAGAAGAAACAAGCATATTGCATGAGGGGAAATTAATAGAAGATCCAATAATAATCTGTGACTCTTTAATACATGTTTTGTCATTCTGTGAAGCATCCCAGCTCAATCTATTGACCAAAACATTCAGGTAAACATTTGCTCACCCTAAGGTATAAACTTTGAATTCAGAACTATAAGTGAACTTGAAATAGGTCGAATAATCAAGACATCAGAGACCAAGCACTCAACGGGCTGTCATGAGATATCTTGTGCTCTAACTAAAAAGGGTCATACAGAATTAGTTTAACTTATTATCTATCTCATTAACTGCTGTATTAGGGAAAACAGCTACCCAGACTCATTAAAAATGTCCTTACTTAAACCAGTATATAAGAAAGGATCCAAAAAATATGCTAAAAACTTTAAGCCAGTTTCATTAATCTCTACATTTAGCAAAATCTATGAATATTTTTTGCTTTCACAACTGAGTGACGATTTCACAAAAAATAGTCAACTTACAGTAACACAATATGATTTCAGGAAAAACCACAGCAACCTGTGACTTTTACATAATGGATGTAGTGTACTACATAAAGGAATTGGCAACAGGCATATTCCTCGATTTATTTAAACGTTCCCTATTAATAAAGAAACTTGAGCATGTAGCTTAAAAGTTTCAGCAATACTACTGCTGACCTTCTATCTGTCAAACCAGAAGCAGTGCACAAAGCTAATCTATCAAATTAATGATCACGCTGTAACCTCTCAGTCTTGTAGTGAAACAAGAGGTCCCCCAGGGGTCAATTCTTGGCCCCTCTCTTCTTAGTCTATGTGAACAATATCACCCAGCCACAGAACTCCAAAAGGCTGAGGGATGCAGATGAAAGATCTTTGTTGTTTTTTGGCAAAAACACTTGGTAACTTACATCTTCTGCAGCAGATGGAGTAATAAACAAAATTAATTACTTTCGTGATCAAGATCTAAATGTAAATATTAACAAATCGCAATATCATTTAAGATTGTTAACTCTTACCACACCTCTGTAAACCATATATGTAGAACTGAACCAACTGATGCCACTAGCAGCAAATTCTTAGGCCTAAACTTAGATTAAGTGTTGCAATGATCAAATCATATTAACTTTCTATGTGGTAAAATTATCAGTGGATTGTATCTATGCAGTCACCAAGCAAAAATAATTACAGAATCTACTAACAAAACTGTTTAGTATGGAACAATATATCCTTTATTAAGCTCTTCCCAACCAAGATCACCGCCGAGTTAGAGCACAGGTATTTTCTTTGTCCACTAAGAGAACTTATTTAAGAGGAAATAGTGTCGAATTTAAATTTTCTTTGTTTTTTATACTTCCTGTAGTGTCCGTTCTTGTCACACAACTGAATATTAGCACCCCATCATCGCTTGTTCTTGAAAAAAACTTGTTCTTTAGCTGAAGTCCCGATAATCGCAACATAAACGAAAAAATTTTGTGTGACGTAAAATTCGTTTAAAAAAAGACTGCTACTAGTTTCATCAGTGTCTATTGTCGCAATAAAAGTGTAATTGGACGGTTCTAAATCGTATTTAACTAATACATCTAGTATTGTTTACTAGTTAGATAGACGTGATCTAGGCCTAAATTTTCTGAGTTATAAACGTTTGAAAACCTGACCAAACACGCCTGATAACGTAAATTCTCTAAAAGCAAATTAACTACAAATACATTCTTCTGCCCTTGTATCTATAAATCAGTAAAAAAAAACAAAGAACCACCGCACATAAGACGTTTGTGTCGTTTTTTGTTTACACACAGCCAATTTCGCGTCCTTAACAAATTTAAAACATTCTTTAAACTTAATTATTCTTTCGAAACTGACCATGAGTGAGAAAGGTGGGAGCTGTTATAGGGTAGTGAGTAGAGGTATTTGTTGCCAATCTTGTAGGAAATATTTTCACTGGAAGGGATGAAGTGGGGAGAACGTTGGGAGAATTGAAGAGGCTCTCACCTGAAACTGCAAAGTATGCAGTAGGAACATTTTGATTGGAACCAGGAAAGGATAACCTGTGCCCTTCAGGCACAGTTGGAGGAAGCAAGGAAGGAACTCAGAACGATCAAGGGAGCTAGGGGGAAGGAGGATGGTTGGGAACTGGCAGCTGGTAGGAGGATAGGAAGAAAGATACCGGTAACGCAATCTGACAGTTTTATCATCAACACCAAAAACAGGTATCTGCCACTGCCAGAGTTAAGTGGAGAAGAGCCTCAGGTAGAACGAGGAGCAGGAAATGTGCAGCACACTTCAAGAGGGCCAAGAAGCCTAGGAATGTACAAAGTGTTAGGAAGAAGAAAGTGCTGCTGCTAGGTAGTAGACATGAGCGAGGTGTAGGCCCTCAGTTACAGGAAAGTTTAGGGGCAGCGTACCAGGCCACCAGTATCTTCAAGCCAAATGCAGGGCTAAGTCATGTGATAGAGCACCTAGGGTCTTTATGTAAGGACTTTACAAAAGAGGACCATGTAGTGATAGTGGGTGGGGCGGGAAACAGTTTGGACAGGGATGGGGCATATGACATAGGTGGTGACCTGGACAAGATAGCTTCCCTGACTCATGGCACCAACGTACACTTTGTTGAGCTGTTCTGGCATCATGATTGACCACAACATGATGGAGCTATGAGGCAAATCAATGTGGGGTTAGGGATGGCTCTGAGGACAGCCAACTTTGCTCATGTTTCTCTGGTGCCCGTTGGGACAGTCAACAGATGGGGTTTCACTAGGTATGGCCTACACCTAAACAGGAATGGGAAGGGAAGATTGGTACAGCTGATTCATGAAAGTATGGGGGGTGGATCTTGGGCCACACATGGTCAAATATCTGTTGTCATATGTAGGAAAAGTATGTCCTTTTTAGAATAAATCCAGAAAACAGGTTCCCCTGCTCAAAGAGTATCTCCAGCACTTTAGAAAATACTGAAACAAGCACTCACAAGGCAGATTTTAACACCTCAAATATCACATATATCAGATGTCACAAAGAAAAATAAACCATTGGAAGGAGTAACATGGGTCATTTTACAGACTTAACAATCCTCCATCAAAACATGCAATCAATAAAAAATAAAATAAAACTATTAGAAGTTGAGCTCCAATCTTTTAACTGCACAGTAGTTTGTATTACTGAGCACTGGTGTGGAGTCACAGAAATCCAACATGTAGTGTTATCATTGTACGAAAAGGCAAACTTTTACTGCAGAACTAGATCAAGGGGTGGAAGATCATGCATTTATATCAGAAAAGGAACACAGTTCAAATCAAGACATGACCTCAGTACCGTAAATGAAGATAAAAACTTCGAAATATCAGCTATTGAATTAACAGGGTTTGATATCACCAAGAAATTGAACATTTTGTGGGTGTATAGATCTCCCAGTGGTAGTGTCGACACTTTTTTCAATAAGTTAACGGAAGTTCTAGATAAAGTCTCAAGTACAAAGGTCAACATAATACTGTGAAGGGACCTTAACATCAACACTAACATCATAAATGAATCCAGCAGCACTTTCATAAAAATCCTCCAAAGTTTTGGCATGTCCCTATTGGTCAATAGTGCAACAAGGGTTATCACACTGACTTCATCAGTAATTGACCATGTGGCCACAAATATGGACAGGCAAAAATGTGATGTACCTGTAAAAGATCACAGATTATCAGACCATCTCTGTCAATCAACAACAGTAAAATCAGGCATTGAATCATTCCCTAAACTACAAGCCTACAAACAACATCTATCAGAAACAAAAATAAAAGATTTTTCAAAGCAACTAGAAAAACAAAGCTGAGATGAGGTGTATAAGGAAACCAATGTGAATATGAAATTCTCTAAATTCTCCATATTGTTTAAATTGAACTTTGAAAAGGCATTTCCAGAAGTATGCATGTCTGTATCAACATCCCACCAAAACAGATGGATAACAGCAGGTATTAAAAAGTCCTCCCAAACACTTAAACGCCTCAATTCCATGAAAAAGATTCGCAATGATCCAGAATTCTTAAATTTCTATCATAGATACATAAAGATCTATAGAAAGGTGCTGATTGCTGCAAAAAAGTCATTTAATGACAAAATAATATATAATACAGAGAATAAAAACAAAGCAGTCTGGGATGTTATAAAAAAGGAAACGAGGAGAGGCAAACAAACGCAGAATAACACACTGCTAAGGAAGAGGGATAAAGTTATAAATGATCCACAGCACTTAGCAAGCTATGTAAACGAGCATTTTTCAAGTATTGCAGAGAAGTTACAGCAAAAATTCTCCCAAACAAACATAACACCTGTAAATAATGTTGCACTTAATACAATGTTTTACTTCCAACCACAGAGAATGAAGTCAGTAAAGCAATTCAAAAACTAAAAAATAAAAATTCAGTAGATTTAGATGAAGAACCCATGTGTGTACTAAAAAAATGCATAGGGATTACACAAGGCCCCTTAACAAATATAATAAATGAATCCTTCACATCAGGGACATTTCCAGAGCAGTTAAAACAGGCAAGAGTTGTACCTTTGCTTAAGAAAGGTTATGCAGAAGACATAGAAAATTACTGGCCCATTTCTCTGCTGTCAGTATTCTCAAAAGTAACAGAAGCAGTTATGAAAGACAGATTAATGAATTACCTGAATAAATACAATCTTTTAAGCGAATCACAATTTGGTTTCTGAACTGGCAAATATACAGAGTCAGAAACACTCCATCTACAGACCACAAGTGGCCCATCGGGACCCTCCAATCATCGTGCCATCCTCAGGGGAGGATATGGATGGAGGGGCGTGCGGTCAGCACACCGCTCTCCCAGTCATAATAATGGTATTCTTTACTGAAACTGCTACTATTCAGTCAAGTAGCTCCTCAAGTGGCAACACGAGGCTGAATTCACCCCGAAAAATGGCAACAGCACATGGGGGCCTGGATGGTCACCCATCCAAGTGCCGACCACCCCCGACAGCGCTTAACTTCAGTGATCTAATGGGAACCAGTGTATCCACTGCGACAAGGCCGTTGCCTGTCAGCCATAGTAAACTTCACAAAAGCTGTACTTGATGCTCTTGTTTAACATGAGTGTGTTACAGGCATATTTTTGGATCTTTCTAAGTTGTTTGATACCATCGACTACAAGATTCTATTAAATAAATTAGAAGCATCAGGAATAAGACGGGTAGGTAATGACTGGTTTCGATCATACCTAACAGATAGGGTACAAGGAGTAGAGATAACACATACTACAAATAGATCTAAACATTTAGTAAAACACTTATCTGAACAAAAATGCATTAATATAGGGGTTCCATAAGGTAGAATATTAGGACCAATTGTGTTCCTGATATACATCAATGAATTTCCCAGTAGTGTTACTCATGGTGAAAAAATCCTCTTCGCTGATGACAACAATATTATAGTCACTGAAAAAACCAGAGAATTCCTTGCCAAGAAAGCAAATGAAACTCTCAAGGAAGTTTATGATTGGTCAATAGGTAATAAAGGACATTGAACATAAAGAAAACTAATGCTTTGAATTTCAGTTTGAAGAGGAAAAATGACAATGTTAAATTAAATGTGGATGGCACCTCTACAGATTGTGTAACAAATGCAAAATTTCTAGGAATGAATATTGATTCTCAGTTGAAGTGGTGTGAACACACAAAGGTAGTTGCCAACAGAATGTCATCATCATGTTACGCCTTTAGAATCCTATCGTCAGTATGTAACATGCAGGGTCTTTTAGTTACATATTATTAATATGTACACTCAATTCTTAGCTATGGCATTCTCTTTTGGGGAACAAATGCACAAAATATGAACACAGATTTCAAACTCCAGGAAAGAGCCATAAGAATAATAACCAAAAATACTAGTTGAGCTCATTGTAAAGATCTGTTCAGAACACTGGGGAGTTTAACTGCTCCATGTGAATACATTTAACAGGCAGTTGTACACATTAAAGATAACATTGCTAATTACTGCACAAACAGCTATGTCCATGACCATGTAACAAGAGATAGACTCAACTTACATTAACCAAGAAAAAATAACATAAAACTCAAAACAGTATTTTCTACCAAGGAATAAAACTGTACAATAAATTACCAAATTGCAAAAATGTACTTATTTAAAAAGGCAGCTGAAAAGTACCTGTTATGCAATATATTTTATATATCGAAGGATTACTTAGATAAAACAGAGTAGGGGTTTGATAAAAAAAATGCTGTACAAATAAATAATAATAATAATAATAATGATGATGATTATAAAACATCCAACATTCCACATAACACCTTTACTTTATGTTTTTTTCCCTTCTTTTTTCCTTCCTAGAAATACTACCCGCAAGCTAACCATCACACAATACTAACACCTCTTCCTCTTTCTGAGCTCAACATCTCACTCATTATGGAGGGATGCTGACAGTGTGTATAGTGTGTGCAGTGACTGATAGTGAGTAATGAGTGAAAAATCTGACATTACATTATTTAATAAGTTATTTGTAAAAAAGTATTGTATACGAGGAGTAAATTTAACGATTGTCTCTAACTAGAAGTCTGTAAATATATGTGTATAGGAATTAGCTTATCTTAAATTGATCTAAATTTGTAAAAAAATAGATCTACTGATGAATAAAGCTACTACTACTACTACTACTACTACTACTACTACCACAACATGATACTGGATGATGAGGCTGCACTGCAGACACACATCTCAACAGACTAATGTTGTAGGAGAAGGCAATTACAATTACGCATGGCTTGAGTCAACGTTATTACTGTAGAGAGGTTTTTGCCCGAAATAAGTAATACACACACTACTGGCCGTTAAAATTGCTACACCACGAAGATGACGTGATTAACCGACAGGAAGACGATGCTGTGACATGCAAATGATTAGCTTTTCAGAGCATTCACACATGGCTGGCGCCGGTGGTGACACCTACAACGTGCTGACATGAGAAAAGTTTCCAACCGATTTCTCATACACAAACAGCATTTGATCGGCGTTGCCTGGTGAAACGTTTTTCTGATGCCTCGTGTAAGGAGAAGAAATGCGTACCATCACGTTTCCGACTCTGATAAAGGTCCGATTGAGACATATAGCGATTGTGGTTTATCGTATCGCCACATTGCCGCTCGCATCGGTCAAGATCCAATGACTGTTAGCAGAATATGGAATCGGTGGGTTCAGGAGGGTAATACGGAACGCCGTGCTGGATCCCAACGGCCTCGTATCACTAGGAGTCGAGACGACAGGCATCTTATCCGCATGGCTGTAGCGGATCGTGCTGACACGTCTTGATGCCTGAGTCAACAGATAGGGACGTTTGCAAGACAACAATCGTCTGCACGAAAAGTTCGACGACGTTTGCAGCAGCATGGACTATCAGCTCGGACACTATGGCTGCGGTTACCCTTGACACTGCATCACAGACAGGAGCGCCTGCGATGATGCACTCAACGATGAACCTGGGTGCACGAATGGCAAAACGTCATTTTTTCGGATGAATCCAGGTTCTGTTTACAGCATCATGATGGTCGCATCCGCGTTTGGCAACATCGCGGTGAACGCAAATTAGAAGCATGTATTTGTCATCGCCATACTGGCGTATCACTGGGTGTGATGGCATGGGGTGCCATTGGTTACACGTCTCGGTCACCTCTTGTTCGGATTGAAGTTTTAACAGCGGATGTTACATTTCAGATGTGTTACGACCCATGGATCTACCCTTCATTCGATCCCTGCAAAACCCTACATTTCAGCAGGATAATGCATGACTACATGTTGCAGGTCCTGTACGGGCCTTTCTGGATACAGAAAATGTTTGACTGCTGCCCTGGCCAGCACATTCTCCAGATCTCTCTCCAATTGAAAACGTCTGGTCAATGGTGGCCGAGCAACTGGCTCGTCACAATACACCAGTCACTACTCATGATGAACTGTGGTACCGTGTTGAAGCTGCATGGGCAGGTGTACCTGTACATGCCATCCAAGCTCTGTTTGACTCAATGCCCAGATGTATCAAGGCCATTATTACAGCCAGAGGTGGTTGTTCTGGGTGCTGATTTCACAGGATCTATGCACCCAAATTGCGTGAAAATGTAATCGCATGTCAGTTCTAGTATAATATATTTGTCCAATGAATGCCCGTTTATCATCCGCATTTCTTCTTGGTGTAGTAATTTTCATGGCCAGTAGTGTAGTACATTCTTGGTATTTATTTAAAGTATTTTTATTTTTTTAACGTCGTCAAAAACATGCTAGAAAATGCTATGACATATATGACCACAATACTAGAAATAGAAATAACTATAATAGGCAAAGAACTAATCAAAAATAAGTGACTGCACTCCTTACATCAATGGTTAAATCTGGATTAATAAATTGTCAAAAAATTTATGCGCACTTGATGGAAATATCTTGAAATAGAAAATTAGGTTATTCTTGGCAAAAAAATTTTATACTCACTTTCTGAATTTTCAGTTGAAAACATGTGACATTACTGTTTTTATTACAAATTAAACATATTTTAATTGTCCACCTACTTTTGTGGCTTATTCTTTTTTATGCTTGTATTGCAGTTTTGTTAATTTATATCAACTCTATTTTATTGGCATTTTAAAAGAAATTCTGAAAATGATGTAAAACAACACTGATGTTTGCAATCTATACAATCTATACAAAAACTAAATAAATAAAAATAAATGTATTGCTAAATCTTTGTAACTTCATACTGTTGCCTGGAATCGCAATATCGCTGTAAGACGGTCGTGTGCCGAAATTACTCTCCTCATACAAGTATTTCACCGTGTGATATGGGGAGTCCATTCTAAAATAATTTCGCCAATCGTCAGGTTTTGCATTTAGCTTGCGAAGCACATTATTTTATGAAAAGCGATTAAGTAGCTTCTTAAAGACGTTTTGGCTGAGATTATATTATGCTTATAGACGTTTCTCCCACAACGAACATGAAAACAGAACCCTGTATTATCTCTCATATTAACTAATAATCTCCTCTTTGTGAAAGCGAACATTGAAACAAACCAATAAACCTGGAATGTGTTTGCTATACTGTACGTGCTAGAAGTGAGGACATTCGAGATATCGAGTGGTAAACACAAATAATATCTACGGCAGAGATTATGGTAGCCGTTGCTGCGGACATTTTTTGACTTCTAGTAGATGTATCTGTAAGTGCGAAAGCTGTGAGTATTAAAATTGGGTTTCATTCTTCAGTTGCATGAATTTTTTACAGTTTTATATGTTTTATTACTTGCTTACCTTTACGCTAAGTTTGTTAAGCCTTCCCGTTTTATGTGTACCAATCGGCTATGATGTAATGAGATTTTATGTCTTGCTTATCGTTACGCCATATTTATTAATTCTTTCCATGATATATGTAACAGTTATTTGTGTTTTAATGAGGCCGTGCTTCAAATAATTATTTGATGTTTCGTAGTCGAAGAAAATGAGGCTAGCAGGGAGTGTGCACATAACCGACTACTTGGAAAATACCTTGCTTCAAAACTACGATTCAGTGGTGTCTCTTCAGTCTGCTCATGGCGAAGACTTTTTGTCAGTAGTGAATCCGCACCTCAAACCCGGCGTGAGATACAAGGTACTGGGCTGTTACCATAAGTTACGTTTCACGAAAGGCTACCATTTCATGATATCTTATTTTCAAATGTGTACTGCTTTACATTCTCTCATTTGCAGTCAATTTACAGAGTCGTATTTAGTTGTTCGTACATAACATAAAGCATATTGGGCGCGTTGTTTGGTACGATGTTCATGCAAAACTTCTATCTTTTGTGCAAATGCAACGTAATGTTTCAGTGACCTTAACGTGCTGACAACAAAATGTATTTTGTGAAGATGTAGAAAATTGTGTATAGTCAGTCATTCACCTACACCAACTAAAGCATTTCACCCTGAAAGTGCGATCTGTACACTATGCCACACTATGATCACGTTAACAGATATTTTAATGAAGCTGACTATGATGATAACTTAATGTTAATAAACTGTAACTTTAATTCTTTTATTTAAATGAATATCTGATAGATATCTAAAACCACGATAATGTTTTTATGTAATAGAGGCCTAGAAAATCTCGTCTTAGTTACATGTTGTTTCCAGTAATCTCTGTTGCACATATCATCACTTATGTCCAAGGGCGTATCCAGGATCTGAAGTGGGGGGGGGGGGGGGGAGGTCATACTAGTCTCAGGAAACAAGGACTCAAGACAACATATAGCACTTCTTATTAAATAAAACAGTAAACCAGTGAAAAACTGCTTTTAATAAACATTTCAAATACAAGAATGAACTTGTACAATCCGAGAAAACATGCAGCATTTCTTATTAAATAAAACAGTAAACTAGTAAAAAACTGCGAATATCTTCTACGGGGGGGGGGTGGGGGGGGGGGGCAGCAGCTGCCCCCCCCCCCCCCCCCCCCCCTGCCACTCGCTGGGTATGCCCATGCTTATGTCACTGACACAGTTGCATTGCTTAGAGTTTATTCTCTCTTCCAGGAACTGTAAGCTGCATTTATGCAAGTTAAATCTGAATTGTAAATTCTATGAAGTTTTTATTTTTTTGTGCTGTGTAGAAGACTCTATAGCTGCATGGTTATGTTTTGCTCTCTTGTGTTCTTTTAAAGATCAAGATACTGGTGTTTGTAATAAGTCACATTGTTAAGTGGGCCTAATAATCTATCTTCGTATTGCATTCTTACTGGCATGTCCATATCTGTTGGTGCTAATTGTTGACCATTATCACAGGCTGTGTGCGGCACTGTTTATAAAATAGTTATTACTTTTGAACACACAGAAGTGTTGTTCTGCATGTATAGTATTAGCTGTAACACATAATGTATAGTTAACAACAACAACAACAACTGTTACATAATTGTGCCTTTTTACAGCTGCATTTACTAAATACATACCAGTACTTGAAATTTCCAGGATATTGGGTAATAGTCTGAATAGTATACCTTTTCCTGGCTATGTAGCTATATATTTATGGATGTGCACAGTCATTGCTAAAGTTTGTTGTGGTTAGAATATGGTCTTTGTCTAATGTGTTGAAGTCTTGTGCTGATCTGATAACCTCCCTCCTCCCTCAAATTACTTTTGGTGTTAGCCATTGAATCAAAGTGTGTTTCATGAAAGACAAAATTATATTGTAGTGATATCCATAGAGAAAACTAGGCAACAGCAAGTGTATAATATGTCATCAAAGTCTGCCGACAACGTTCTTTCATTTGTTTTTCTTTGCAAGGAGGTGGCTTATAATAGCTTACAGCTGAGTTTTGGTTTGTAAGCTGTATCACTTCTAGTAGTTGTTTTCATAAGGTTGGATGCAGAAGTTACCTGTGGTGATTTACTAACCCCAGTGGTATTAAGGATTTATTTTGTAATTAACATGTTTTTCTTCTATTTGATGTTTGAATTACAGAGTGACAAACTATTAGCCTCTCTGGAATCTGAAATAGTTGTGAGCTATAATGTGAGAACATATTTAAGTATAATTATATTTTGTGACTTCTCTTTCATATGAGAACTGGTGGTAGAAACCAGAACTGTAGCAGAGACATAATTAATGTTGTTTTCAGTACTCCATGGAGACAATTTGTTGGACTTCCTGGAAAGCTAAATGGCATTTGGTCATTATAATAATATGAGAGTTTTAAGTGCACATCCATAAAATGTATTTTATATTGTTTGCCTTTCATGTAATCTGTTTTATTACCAACTGACAAGACTTTGAAGAGACAGTATTTGTTATTATGTGAATTCAGTAACCGTAAATAAAACTTTACTCATCAAAAGAAGAAGTTTTTGAATAGGAAAAGCACATAAGTTCTATTACATACTTTATTTTGAATTGTGGACCCCGCATTCCAAATAGATAGAAGTTGGAAATCTTCATGACAGTTTTGTATCTATTCATTGCCATGGGAAGATATCAAGCAACACTGTGTTTATCAGAATTGTAGTACTCATCAATTAATGCTATTTCACTTTTGTGATACACAGTTCTATAGTAGCAAGTATTGTGATTGAAAATGTCACTACTTAAGGTGATTGAAGTTACAGATTCCTTTACACCAAACAATTAAGGGCCTGATAGCTTTGTGTCACTTCAGATTTCATAAACTATTTCAGTCTACCTATAACTCGTGTTTTCGTTAACTGTTGGGCTGATTAACAATTTACCCATAATGTGTTTTCATTTTGCTTATCCAGTAACAAGTCCTGACAGTGTTCAGGACTCAACACATATGAAATGTGATCTAGGTTACCTTTAGCATATGGACATTGTTTAACACTGTAACAATTGTTACTGAGTAAGCAGATTGAGCAGATATGATGTGCATTCTATAGGCTGTTATACACTGATGTTGAATGTTTTACTGTGCTGAAGACAATGATTAGATAAAAATTATATCTGCTTTTAAATACATATGAACTTTACAAATTCTAGACTGACCACTGGAAAGTGATATGGAGTATCACTTGAAAGAGTTGGTTATCAGAGTGCAAGATGGTCAGGAGTTATTTTTCTTTGTCTGTATCTACCTTTTGAGTATAGCAGTTGTGTTGGTGAAGTATTGACTCTTATGAACGTTTTAGCTGTGTAGCAAAAGTTATTGAGTTTTACTATTATCTTACATCTTTTTAATTTTCAGTTGTAGATATTCCACAGAAACAACACTGATCTTTTGTCATAATTTTAGAGAGTTTGATTGATAATTGACAAGCTTCTGCAAGATGTGGTCAAATATCCATCAGCTTTCAGTCTCATAAACTATTTTTAAAACTATGATAGAATGGTATGAATATAATTTGTGTTCATTTATGACTGATAATCCTGTTTAGTTTGTAATGACAGTGAAAATCTGAGTCAAGGATGAAGGTATGCTTAGAAAACTTTATTGCTGAAGCAATTTCTGACAAAAGCAGGAAATACAGGTTCAAGTCATGACCTGTTGCAAATTTTAAGTTGTCGTGATATATTTATTAAATTTCAGATTCGACAATTATGAATGATTTGCACTGTTGTAATTTCCTTTTACTGCAGCTTCATTGACTTCATCCCCATCAATCAATTTATTTCATTTCAAATATATCCCTTATAGCAGGGAAATTAGTGGCCATCTACTGTCTTTGATCTGCCAGTGATGCTATTCTCACATACCCTATAGGAGAACCTCTGGTATTAGTGTTAAGAAATCACAAACAGAAACGTCAGTGACAGTGAATCACTGATTCTGTCCTGGAGGCATACACAAGTAACCATAATGGTTAACACAACTCCTCACAAATAACAGGAAATCCAGGTTTGGGTCCCAGTCTGGCACAAAATTTCAAATGTCATGATACGTATTCGTTGCATTACAGGTCTGGTGTTTCAGAACGGACTGCACTAACATAATTTCATATCATTGCACTGTTGTTGATTTCTTTCTCATTCACCTGTTTATATTCATTTCAGCGCATTTAGTTTATTTCAGGAAAATAATACTGTAACCCATGAAGGATCAAGCCCAACTTTTCAGTTTCTTGTCTGATATTTACACGCTTAAGCACTGAGCCAGTGCAATGAAAAAATTTGTCACTGCATATATAGGTAGCCATGCTGTTTTATAAAGAAAAGTTTATAATTAAATGCAACTAACAAGACGCAGCTTGATGTGGGAACTGCTTGAATCATGAGGGGAAGAAACCATAAAAAAATAATCACATTTGTGATTTAAATAAGTGGGAGTTGTGTGAAAATAGTAAATGGACTTTGAGGAAACATATGAACAGCTAAGCAATATCATAATTGAAATGACAGGATAGTTTGCCAGCCAAACAAATTTGTGCGGAACAGGTAATCTATTTTGCTGAGCTTGCATTTATTGCCTACCCTCACATAATGTCTTTGGAAGGCATACTACCAGATCCTAAAACACATGATGCCTTTAGGAACTGCTCTGTTCCTCAAAACAAGAGGCAATTAAAGGCATACTTAGGCCTAGTGTCATTTTTCAGGAAATTCATTCCCTAACCAAATTATGAACACTGATGCTTTACTCAGTCTTCTCTGGAAAAACAGTGTCAAATTGATTTTGAAAACATCATGTAAGCCTTGTTAAATGTTAATATTTTATCTCAACCAGACATGAAGAAAGATTTTTGTTTATGCACCAACATGCCAACTCACAGTCTGGGTGCATGCCTTTTCCAATGGTAGAAGAAGAGGGAAATCTCAACCCTAAAGTAATTAGCTACACTGAAAATTAACTGACCTATATGTTTCTTTTAAAAAATCAAAATTTATTATATTTTCTTTGTATTCACACACACACACACACACACACACACACACATATATATATATATATATATATATATATATATATATATATATAAGGCTCTGTGAGCATATTTCTTTTCCCTGGTGAATTTTTGAACAGAGTATTAAACATCTGGTAGACTAATAATTACTTAATAATTACTGACAGTGTTGTATAGACAGCATTTGTTTAGAAGATGAATTATACATATTTACATAACTTGTTCACCGATTGATGCTTTTTAGCAAAAATAATTGTTTTGATTGCATGTTTCCTGATCAAACATCATTAAAGAAAATTGATTTTAAAATGAAATTACAGCCACATAAATATAGAGAAGACAACAACTGATTAGATGACAGCAGACATAGATACAGTGAAAAGTTAGTGTAAATGCTAGTGTTTGGAACCAGATAGTCCTGCATCACCCAGAAGTAGGAAAGTGGGTAGAGAGAATAAGACTATTCATGAGTCAAGAAGATAAAATATCCAGGACATTGTACCATAGGAGTTACAGCAGTTTAAGATGAGACAATTTTTCATTCTATAATTTATCATACGAACTTAACATTATTGTGTCACCTGGTCCTTGTGTGGTGTAGGAAAGTTATGGTATATGGAATATCTGAGGTGTTCACAGAAATGTGCCCAAGGAATGAAGTTTGGTGAAGGGGGGTGGGGGGAGCAGTTTGTGAAATACATCTGGTATGGTGTATTTTGAGATGTGTCATGCTCAAAGAACTAAATTTTACTGGATATGTGAAAAACTTGTTGGATCTCAAGAAGTGATAGTTATCCATTCAGTATCTTTTGTAAGCAGTTTATATTGATACTTTCATTGAAAATATTATTTCATTGGTCTATACAAAGCAAATATTTTACAATATTATTGTTATTATGGATACCATCATTTTGAGTTAATGATCTGAAATCATAATGTACAATAATGATTAAATTTTACTGGATATGCATAAAACCTATTGGATCTCCAAAACTGATAGCTATCCTTTCAATAATTTTTGAAAGTAGTTTACCTCAAAACCTACCTCGAAAATATTAAATCGTTGGTGTATACAGAGTATATATTTTATATTATTACTATGATTATGGATACCAACATTTTGAGTTAATGATCTGAAGTGTTATCATATCATTAATTAACTCCAGCATGTAACCAGCAGTGTGTTGCAACTCACAATATATTAGTAGTTGCCAATTCCTGGAGAGGACATCTTTTTGATATGGACACATTCTGCATGGTCTTTTATGATCCTTGTGCATGTCACACTGAATGTAATGTCAATGAGATGCCACAGGTCTTGTTTGCGTTGTGTAAAATATAAACTGCTGTTGTGGTTAAGTTGTGCAGCAAAAAGGGTGCAGACCATGTGGAATTCATAAGTGGTTATCAGTAAAGAATGCTATTGCATTGTGTTGGGGTGAAGAAACAGAACTGCCATTGGACTCCACATGCCAATATAGTGGACTGATCTTTTCCTGTGGTTTGATTAGAATTGTATGAGGAAGAGGGTGGGGACAATATCTTGACACTATTCAGTAAAAGTTCACATTGCCTTGACTCCAGGACAGCGTTCAAACCACTGTCACCCCAAAGAAGTGGCTTAATTTTGCATGAACACTGTGACTACCAAATAAACTTAAGTTGCAGAGTGTTTCATGTTCAGCAATGCTATATTTGTGGTCTCTAGGAAAACAGACAATCATTTCTAAAAAAATATGACAATTCTACTACGAGTAAAATGTTTGTGTCACAGATTCCAGGGGGAAGGGGATGTCTGTGTCAAGTAACTCCGCTTGCCTTTCTTTGTGGCTGCACCTGAAAAGTAACAAGAGGCTGCTGTAGAAGAAAAAGTTTTCACTTTTCTTACATTAAGTGAGAATCACAAACATGATGCATAGTAATTGTTTGAGTAGGCTATTACATGAAGTACAAGAGGTTCTGGTTTCAAGATCTGTAAATTTACTCGTCCACTTTCATCTCCTGGAGTTAAGAAATTAGTGCATGTCCTTATATTTTAAGATTAATGTTCTAAATGGATTGAAAGTCTTGCTGTGAAATGTGACTGGCTTATCACATGTTTCTGCATATCTTTCTTGCTGTATGACCTTGGAAAAACTCAGGCCTGCTATACAGCATTTTAATTTAGCTATTTTGCGCTACTGTATGATAGCAGAACATTACACCACTGTTATTTATGTGGACATGAGAGTAAATCATGAAACAACATTATGTTGTTGTGAATAATATAATGAAATATTTTTTAAAAGAACTCATAAGTACCTAATTAGCTATACTTCTTATTGAATCTATCTGTGGAACAAATGTTTCAGTGTTCCTGTACATATTTACAATTGCAGCATTTGACTTGTTGTTTGATTGAAAGATTCTTATCTCATATCTTTCTCTGATTTCTTTTCTGTACTTCTGCTTCTCACTATCCTCACTGATTATGGATTTGGAGCAAGAATATAACTGGGTAAGTTAATTAAGACAGTATTTCCACCTATTTCCCTTACCAACAGCAATAGCAAAACTGCAGGTCCTTGATATTTTTTACACTTGCCAATACTTATTATATGTAGTAGATGTATGGCCTTGCTGCAGTGGATACACTGATTCCGGTGAGATCACCGAAGTTAAGCGCTGTCGGGCGTGGTCGGCACTTGGATGGCTGACCATCCAGGCCGCCATGTGTTGTTGCCATTTTTCGGGGTGCACTAAGCCTCATGATGCCAATTGAGGAGCTACTCGACCAAATAGTAGTGGCTTCGGTAAAGAATACCATCATAATGACCTGGAGAGCGGTGTGCGGACCCCACACCCCTCCTATCCGCATCCTCCATTGAGGATGACACGGTGGTCGGATGGTCCCGGTAGGCCACTAATAGCCTGAAGACAGAGTGCTATTTAGTAGATGTAACACTAAAACTCCCCCACAAATCAGGGATCTTGCTGGGTAGAAGAGACATCCATGTTTCAATGATACAGTTAGCAACATAATAGGAGTAGCAATGTCTGATGTGTGATGTGTCCATGGAGAGGCCAAACTAACATATGTTCTCTGACAGGCAACTCTTCTTTGATGTTGAATGATGACGAAGATATCCTGACTAAAATATGCAAATTTTAAAGTAGGTCCCCACTCAGATTGCATGGTGGGGACTACCTGAAAAGATCTTTTTTGGAGCAAACAAACAGTAGACATTCTGGAGTCTCAGATCCCGTAATTGTGTGTATAGTTTCGAGAACTTGGAATTAGAAATGAATAGACTGAAGTTAGATACAGTGGGAGTTAGCGAAATTTGGTGGTTGGATGGATAGGATTTACAGTTGAGTCAGAACAACATTATCATTACCACACCAAATAGAGATAATGAAGGAGTAGGTCCAGTAATTGAAAGTTAAGCGGGAGTGTAGGTAGACTGCTATGAATAACATAGTGGACACATTACTGTAACAAAGATAAACTGGAAACAATGGAATACCATAATACTTATATGCCTACTTGCTCTGCTGATAATAAAGAGATTGTAAAAAAGATAAATGGTACTACAAAGAAATTACTCAGTATGTTAATCCTTTCATGCTTGATTTTTTTCTGGAAAAAGGAAAATCATCCTTTACACTGTAATGCTCTTGGTGAGTTATTAATGATTTTAGTTGCAAAATTTAAACAAAATATGTACCTGTTTTCGAAATTAACATTTTACAACTGATTTATTTTCATGGATTAAAATAACTAATTTTGAAACTTTCACTGTTGAAATAAATAAACTGATAATTCATGAAGCCCTGAGCAGCCACTGGTGAAGTATCAGTGCAGCAGCAGTGCAGTAGCGAGTCGCGTATTTAGCTGTCATAATTGTTTTGCACTTTGATTCTTAATTTCTTTCCGAGTGTTTGTGCCCTTGCATATTTAATTACATAAAATCTTAGTGTATTCTCGTATTTGAGAGGGGTAATATTGCTTATTGATAACTGTAGAGTATAAATTCGTGGAGTCGTTGGTCAGTTGTTTGTTTTGGACAGAAAGTGTGCTTTTGACGCAGCTCAGTGGGCCTTGAGCACCTGCTGGTGAAGTATCAGTGCAGTAGCGAGTCTCGTATTTAGCTTTCATAAATGTTTTGCAGTTTGATTCTTAATATCTTTCCGAGTGTTTGTGTGCTTGCATATTTAATTACATAAAATCCTTACATATTCTCGTATTTGAGGGAAGTAATATTGCTTATTGATAGCTGTAGAGTATAAATTCGTAGAGTTGTTAGATATTAGTAGTAGGATGGATAGGGTGTGTGCGTGCTGTGTGCAGGCACAGGAGGAACTGGTCGTGGTTCGCGAGCAGCTGAGTGTGCTGTTGGCCACGGTCAGCTGCCTTCAGGCTGCTGCCTCGAGGTGCAGTGACAGCGGAGGGTCTGGTGCGTCACTTGAGACACCCCAGGTGTCGCTTGCTGTGTCTGCTGACTCAGCCGCTGAGGCACCTTCTAGTGTACCCAGCGCGTTTGGGCCGCCCTCACCTCAGGGTGAGTGGCGGACTGCAACGCGTTCACGTCGCTCGAGGCGGACGTCGAATGTGGAAGCTGGCCGGCTGGCCTCGCCCGTTCATCCTGTCAGTGGGCAGGTGGCCGCTCCTTCAGCAGGGCCCAAGCAGGCACACGGGGGCAAAGGCTTGCTGGTTATTGGGAGCTCTAACGTTAGGCGGATGATGGAGCCCCTTAGGGAAATAGCGTACAGGGCTGGAAAGAAATTTAACGTGCACTCGGTTTGTCTGCCCGGGGGCCTCATTCGATATGTGGAGGCAACCTAGTCTGTGGCTATTGAGCGTATGTGGTGCAGTAGTCTGCAAGTAGTTGCTCACGTTGGCACCAATGATGCCTGTCGTTTGGGTTCCGAGGCGATCCTCAGTTCGTACGGGCAGCTGGTGGATTTGGTGAAGACCGCTGGCCTCGCTCGCGGGGTGCAAACAGAGCTCTCTATTTGCAGCATCGTTCCCAGAGTGGATCGGGGTCCTTTGGTTTGGAACTGAATGGAGGGTCTCAACCAGAGGCTTCGTCAACTCTGTGGCGGAGTTGGCTGCAGATTTCTATAGACTTGCGCTATTGGGTGGGGAATTGTAGGACGCCCCTAGATAAGTCAGGGGTGCACTACACAAAGGAAGCGGCTACTCAGGTAGCAGAGTACTTGTGGCGTCCACATAGGGGATTTTTAGGCTAGGCAGTAGTGCGAGGTGTCCTGATGAACACTCACCAGTCGACGTGCAGGAAGGGAAATCAGGACGTGCTCAGTATAAAGACACTTCAGCTATCAAGATATTAGCAGTAAATTTTCAGAGTGTTCGGAATAAAGTTCATGAATTTACTGCCCTCCAGGAAGCGTATGGCGCGCAAATTATTCTCGGGACTGAGACCTGGCTGAACGCTGAGATAGGAAGTGCTGAAATATTTAGTGAGGGTTGGCACGTGTATCGGAAAGACAGATTAGACACTGTAGGAGTGGTGTCTTCATTGCAGTTGACAAAAATATTGTGTCTGCTGAGGTTGAAGTAGAGTGTGATTGTGAAGTTATCTGGACACGTTTAACAGGGCTAGGGGAAATAAAGTTAATTGTGGGGTGTTATTACCGGCCACCAGGTTCCACTGTGACAGTTCTAGAATCATTCAAAGGGACTCTACATTCTGTATTGCAGGAGTAGCCGGATCGAGATATATTAGTTGGAGGTGACTTCAACCTACCTAGTATAGACTGGGATGTCTATGGATTCATTACAGGTGGTACCGATGAGCCGTCATGTGAATTACTTTTGAACACATTATCTGAAAACTGTCTTGAGTAGCTAAATCGACAGCCATTGCGTAATGGAAATATTTTAGATCTGGTAGCCACGAACAGACCAGACCTCATCGACGGTGTCAGTGTTGAGACAGGGATTAGTGATCATGATGTTGTCATTATGACTATGGTTACAAAAGTTAAAAAGTCGGTCAAGAAGGCTAGGGGAGTATTCTTACTAGAAAGAGCAGATAAGAAGTTGTTAGCATCCCACTTAGTAAATGAATCGACTTCATTTACTTCCGGTACGATGGACGTGGAAGAATTATGGGCAAATTTTAAACACATTGTAAATCACGCATTGGGCAAGTATGTGCCAAAAAAGTGGGTTACGCACAGAAAAGATCAACCATGGTTTAACAGCACAATTCGGAGAATGCTCAGGAAGTAAAGGTAGTTGCACTTGTGGTACAAGAAAGATCGGGAGAATGACGACAGGCAAAAGTTAGTAGAGATTCGTGCTGCTGTAAAAAGAGTGATGTGCGAAGCATACAACCACTACCACCGTCATACATTAGCTAAAGATCTTGCTGAAAACCCAAGGAAATTCTGGTCTTATGTAAAATCGGTAAGCGGGTCGAAGGCTTCCATCCAGTCACTCACTGATCAGTCTGGCCTGGCAGTGGATTTGTGATTCGTGTAAAGAATTGCAGCTAACTCTAAATATAGATAAATGTAAATTAATGCAGATGAACAGGAAAAAGAATCCTGTAATACCTGAATATCCATTAGTAGTGTAGCGCTTGACACAGTCAGGTCGATTAAATATTTGGGCATAGCATTGCAGAGCGATATGAAGTGGGACAAGCATGTAATGGCAGTTGTGGGGAAGGCGGATAGTCGTCTTCGGTTCATTGGTAGAATTTTGGGAAGATGTGGTTCATTTGTAAAGGAGACCGTTTATAAAACACTAATACGACCTATTCTTGAGTACTGCTTCAGCATTTGGGATCCCTATCAGGTAGGATTGAGGGAGGACTTTGAAGCAATTCAGAGGCAGGCTGCTAGATTTGTTACTGGTAGGTTTGATCATCATGCGAGTGTTATGGAACTGCTACAGGAACTTGGGTGGGAGTCTCTAGAGGAAAGGAGGTGTTCTTTTCGTGAATCGCTACTGAGGAAATTTAGAGAACCAGCATTTGAGGCTGACTGCAGTGCAATTTTACTGCTGCCAGCTTACCACAAAGATAAGATAAGAGAGATTAGGGCTCGTACAGAGGCATAGGCAGTCATTTTTCCCTTGTTCTGTTTGGGAGTGGAACAGGGAGAGAAGATGCTAGTTGTGCTACGAGGTACCCCCCGCCATGCACCGTATGGTGGATTGCAGAGTATGTATGTAGATGTAGATGTACCACACAAAATAAGAATAATAATACTCAGTTATACAGTGGAATATAACTAACCAACTGCTTCCATGTATTCTGGCGATCACAAGCTGGTGCACATTGCTGCTTTGACTTGTCACTATTTACATAGTGATGCCCAACAGTTGGCAGCACTTGTGCATGATGAAAAGACTGAACATTCACAAATGTGTACATGAGGTTTCCATTGGGTAACAATACTTCTGTTGCCGCTATGATACAGTAAAGATTAATGTACATGTTTGTATTAAATGGATCTGAAAGGGTTAATGGATACAAGAATGTAATTGTAATGGGAGACTGATATTTGATACTTGGAAAAGGGAGAGAAGGGAAAACAGTAGGAGAATATGTACTGGAGGAAATGGATATGGGGAGCAGCCATCTGATAGAATTTCACCCAAAGTGCATTGATAAGATTTGGACTCTGATCATAATTTATTGGTTGTGAAAATGCAGATTAACTCTGGGTGAAGAAGAATAGTATATTACGTAGATGAGACCAGTATAAATTGAAACAACCAGATTTTGTTGAAAGTCTCAGGGGAAGCATTGTACAATAGCTGACTGAAATAGGTAAATGGAACACAATAGAAGATGTATGTATAGCTTTGAGATATGATTCAGAAAAGTCAGCAGAGTAACAAGTTGGTAGTATTTTTAGATTCTGAAAAAAAAAAAATTATATTGCTGATGCGAAGACACTATTTGAAATTCTGAAATTATTGATGATAAAATATAATGAGTGAAAGCCTATCTGCAACTTACATGGCAGCCTGACTGCATCTGCAGGAGTTGAAGGACATGAAATGGAGGCAATAGTTGAGAAGGTAGTGAGACAAGATTGCCGTCTGTACCCAATGTTATATGTTATCCTTTGCATACACAGATCAAACAGCAAATGAAACTAACAATTTGGAAAAGGACTGAAAGTTCAGAGAGATAAAATAAAAACTTTAAGGTTTGTTGATGACACTATAATTCTATCAATGATGGCAATGGATATAGATCAGGTGAGTGGATCAGATAATTTCCTGAAAACAGGTTATAATATAAACATCAACAAATTTAAAATAGGTAAATGAGTGCAGTCAGATTAATTCAGCTAATGTTGAGAGAATTAGATTATGAAATGAGACAGTAATTCATTAAATGAGTTTTGCTATTTGGACAGCAAAATAATGATGGCAGAAGTGAAGAGGATATAAAATTGAGGCTAGAAATAGTAAGATAAGTGTTTCTGAAAAAGAGAAATTTGTTAATATTAAATGTAAACTGAGGAATTACAAAATCTTTTTTGAAAGTATTTGTATGGAGTGTAGCCTTATACTGAAGTGGAATATGTGGGATAAACAGTATAAACAAGAGGAGAATAAATGTTTTTGAAATATGGTGTTACAGAAGAATGCTGAAGATTAGATGGTTAGACTGGGTAGTGATAAAAATGCACCCCATCAAGTTCTGGAGAAAAGAGCTTTATGGCAAAATTTGATGAAAAATGAGATAAGTTAGCAAGACATATCATGACACATCAGCGATGTATTTAATTTGGTAATGGAGGGAAACATTGGAGATAAAAATTGTTGAGGGTGAACATTCTTCATTCTTGATTACAATAATCAGGTAGAAATGGGATGCGTGCTGAAGTAGTTATGCAGTGATGAAGAGACTTGCATGGAATAAACTAACTTGGGAAGCTGTATCAAACCAGTCTTTGGACTGAAGACGACAACCATAACGATATAACCGCCCAAGCCAAAGGTCTTACTTATATGTCAAATGCTACTATTTTTCTATAATCTCTCTGCTGTAATGTAAATATTCAGCTCATTTAGATAATATGGTTGTAGTAACTTCACACACAAAAATAAGTATGCACCTAAAGTGTAAATCACTTAAATGAGTTAACAGTTCAGAAATTCCATACACAGTCCAAGTACAATGCCAGGCAAAATACAGTAGTGCAGATTCAAGTTAAAATGAGAACACACTATAACACAATGAGGCTGAGTGTACGCCACTCTAGGATTATATCAGGTAGATTTCTTGTCAGTATCTTGAGCTGGTACTGTCCATTGCCTGCGTGCATTGTTCCCAAAACGGTGCTGTGTCCAGTATTTGATCCTACTGCCACCTGGCAACTGGACCTGTGCCACTGGGCACCAGCACTAACAAGTTGAATCATGTTGGTAGCAGCTGCCTAGGTGCCAGTATGATACGAGTAGTAACAGAGTGTTACCACAGTTATCTTGGTAACTTCAAAGTGTCAGAGAATTCATTTTCATCTTCACTTGCAATGCATTCAGAGTCCATTTTCTTTGTAGACAAATCATCATATTGATGGCTTATTTATGAAGCAAAAGTTAAGAAAAACATGCTTAGTCTTTTATCTAAATGCAGAAGAGATAAATTTACAAGATGGTACAAATGCAATGGGGAAAAACTGAATGCAATAAACAGCTTCAAAAGAAAGTTCATTTGTATTGTGCAGAGGAAGGCTTTGTTATGGTATGACTCTGGAAATACTATTTTGACCTTGTATTATCTAGTTACAGTTTTGGCAAGAAAAGATTACATATCTTGGTACTGGGTGGAAACAAAGATAGATAATATAATTATAAAGTCCCATGTTCTCCCTCATGCATGCCCAGTCTGGACAGACTGAATAGTGTGCCATCCTCGACCAATGACATGACTTGTACGTGGTATGGGTGAATGTGGGATCAGCACACTGCTCTCCCAGGTGTTGTTGGGTCTGCTGATCTTGGAGCCACTGCTTCTCATACAAGTAGCTCTTCAGCTGACATCACGAGACTGAGTGGACTCTGTTCCAGTCCTCCCACTAACAGAAAGATCCCTGGCAGTACCAGGTATTGAACCCAGGTCCACCAAATGACAAACAGCTATGTTGACTACTCAGCTACAGAGGCAGACAAAAAGAAAGAAGGGAATATGAAGTATCTGCACTAGCAGAATAAAAATGCAGAAAACACAAGTTCAGAAACAGTTTATTGGACTTACCAAAATGAAACAATAATACAATCTCCAAAAGAACAGCCAAGTTGATCCCAACTGCGGATTGACACAAATATAAAATAACAAATAATAATAATAGAAAAGATCTGACTCTTCGTGGGGAGCGAACACAACAAACAATTCTACTATGTCAAGATGTTTGTCAACTATACCAAGTCCATCTACAAGAGATCAGCCAGCTAGAAGAGGCATCTGGCCAGCTAGAAGAGACATCTGGCCTCGGCTGCCGAGGCGGCAGCTCTGTATCCTTCCAGCAGAACTGCCTTTTGCCAGCAGTGCACCACCTTATAAAGCCCGTTGGCAGATGGATGTGCAGAAACTATTTCCGACCATGTGCCTGGCATATCAGAGAAGTTCCTGGGCTAGCTACGACCTCTGGTGAAGCTGTTCTGCAGGCTCCACAAATGGGTAGCAGTTCCTGATGGCCGTTGGTGGAGACCTGGTGTTGTGTTGTGTTGTGGCCACTAGTAAGTATTTGTTTTGACAAGGCAGATGGTGCAGGTTTTCCTGGTGAATATATGCCCTGTGATGCAGTCATCCCATGTCGGTTGGACATGAAGTGGGATGCCAATGCAGCAGGTGCTACGATGTATGAAGTGGACAGCCACAGCAGAATTAAAATTCATTTGTAATTTCCTTGGATCATGCGGCCCAAAATAATTTGTGACATTTTTTAACATGATGTAGTGTAAGCACATGAAACACAAATCAGATTATATTGTTTCTTGTCTAGAAATTTTGATCTTAAAAATACACCTCGATCTTCTCAATTTAGAATGTGAAAAGTCAATGAAATCTTGAGAAAAACCGAGCAACACAAGGGCTGATGTCAACAGAACAGTGCTTTACAAGGTCTGGTCCTATTGAAGCTAATACACCAATGATTTCTTTTGACCTATTGATTAAATTATCAAACCCACTATAGGGGGACTTCCAGATTAACATGGACTCCTTAGGAGAGTCTGACTTGGCATTTGTTACATTACTGAATCATTGCTATACATTAAAGAAGTATCTTTGGATTTGTGTTCTGACAATATAAGCAGTTTCATAGTATTAGCATATTAGCATCTAGAAATATGAAAGAAACTAAAGTCAATCATGAAACGGTTTTGAGGCACTTAAAGAAGACTGTATAGTAACAGTTCAATTCCATATTATTTGACAGTGATTTGAAATTACATCTGCAAAAAATAGCTGAAAGAGAAAGGATTTTCACAATTTTTGAAGCCACTCATTTTTCCTCTCCAGTGTATATATCTTACATGTGTTGACTGGACGTTCTCCACTTTCCTCTGCCCTTAGCCTCTTCCTCCATGTCTTTTCTCTGAAGTTTTTCCTTTGATCACTCTTTGTTGCAGGCAGTATGTCCCAGCTAAGTTGTCCTTGTTATTTATTTATACATGTTCTATAGATCCGGTATACAAAAGAATTGCAAGGATATGTAACGAGTCACAATATAAATTAACACAGTAGCTTACTTGTATATGCTAACAAATGTAAATTGCAATTGGTGTATAAGAAACAAAATATGTTAATAGTTACAGGCTTAAGCACTTTCCATGGTAAAACAGAGGTATAAAATAATAAATTACAATTTTCGATATTACAAACTATACATTAGCAGGAATTTGATAGTGCCAATTGTCTGAACACGAATTCCCATCCTGGTGTAAGATGTATTAAGTTACAAAGTAGCAATAGCAAATATACAAGTAAAGTATTACATCTAAGTTACAATGTTACACTAAAGGATTGATTAAGAGAGTAAAAAGCTTTTTCAAGAAGATATTCCTTCAATTTACTCTTAAATTTTGGCGTTTCACTGGTAAGATTTTTTGTGTCAGATGGGAGTGCATTAAACACCTTTATGCTTGAGTAGTATACTCCCTTTTGTATCAGACTCAAGTTTTTTCTGTCAACATGAAAGTCATGTTTTGTTCTTGCGTCACAGTCATGATAAGAAGTATTGGTTTTGTACATGTGTAGGTTCTTAGCCTAAAAGCATATAAGGGATAAGATATATTGTTAGGTCATTGTTAATATCTTGTGTGTTTTAAAAAGATTTCTGCATGAATGATTCCTGTTAACTCCACTTATAATTCGAATTGCTCTTTTCTGAGTTACAAATACTTTATTTGCCATTGCTTGGTTACCCCAGAATATTAAGCCATAGGATAACAATGAATGGAAATTGCCAAAATAAGCATCCTTAACAGCATCACTATTAGCAGTTGTTGCTATAATACATAGAGCATAAGTTGCTGAAGCAAATCTTTTTCTCAAGTCCAAAATATGACAAGACCAATTTAATTTATTGTCAATGTGGAGGCCTAAAAATTTTGTTGAATAAACTTGATGTATATCTTGATCATTACAGCTTAGACTTACGTCATCCTGAACTTTGTGAGACCCATGGAAATATATGAACCGGATTTTATTTAGATTTAAAGTTAGGCCGTTGCATCTGAACCACTTATGGAGGTCATGGAACACCAAGTTGGCAGATGATGCAATATCATTTTGAGGTGTTTTTTCAATTACAAGGGATGTATCATCTGCAAAAAGAGTAAATTTGATGGTAGCCTTAGAACAGTGAGGAAGGTCATTAATAAAAATAAGAAAGAGCAAAGGGCCAAGCACCAAACATTGCAGCATGCCTACACTAACTGTTCCCCAGCCAGTGGAAGCTATTGAGCTACCTTCATGATTCAGCAATACCCTCTGCTTTCTGTCAGTCAGGTATGATCTGAGCCACATTCTCAGTGTCAATTAAACCATAATAGGCTGCTTTTGAAAGGAGGATTTCATGACTCACACAGTCAAAGCCTTTGGTTAAGTCGCAAAAAATACCAACTGAAGCCAATTTATTGTTCAGTGCTACTGGAACATTATTAGTAAAGGAGAATATGGCATCATAAGTTGACAGGTCTGATTGGAAACCAAATTGGCATTGACTAAGAGCCTTGTGGAAATTCAGGTGATCTACAATTCTCCTATGCATCAGTTTCTCGAGAACTTTGGAGAAGCGTGTTAAAAGGGATATAGGGCGGTAGTTAGAAGCATCAGTTTTTTCACCCTTCTTGAACAGTGCTTTCACATCGGTATACTTCATTCTATCAGGGACAATATCTTGTTGAAGGGATTCATTAAATATATGGCAAAGTATTACACAAATGGCATTACGAATATGTTTAAGTACCTTAGTGGAGATATTATCAAAGCCAGATGACATTTTGGTTTGCATTTTAGTGATGATCCTTTTCACTTCACTGACTGTAACTGGGGCTTTGAGCATTTGATTAATTTTGCACAGACCAGATCCTTTCAGAAGGTCCATAGCCCCATTGACTGAACTCTTTTTCTTCCCACTTCTGTTCTTGCAAGTCATTATGGGTTCAGAATTTGACCCATTAATAGTAATGCAAGAAAAATGTTGTTCTTGAAGTAAGATGAAGCTTTTTGAATGGGGTTGAAGTGAGGACTGGCACATGCAAGATCTTCTCATACTGCCCCAAGTGTGTGTTTGGTTGGGGAGGGGGGACATGGTTCAAAAATTATTCATGATTGGCAACCCCTCAAAAATGGAGAGAACTTGGTATCTCCACTTGCAGTATTGAACTTGCAATATCAGATTACTTTTTGTTTTAGTCTCCATAGAACTTTTGTGATGTTGTAAATTTGATTTTAAAATAGTGCTGTAAAAAGTGTTTTCATGGTTTTTCACTCAGAAATCACAGTAGTTCTACAGCAGCTGAATTACGTTTTCATCATAATAATGGCAAAAGTTTTTTAAAAAAGGCGCATATTTCAGTTGATAAAATTCATTTAAAATAAAAACTCTCTCACTTTTGCATTAAAGTATCAAAAAATTTTCTCCCAACCCTCTCACTTGGGCTCCAGTCTCAGAACAGAGCAAAGTTCAGCAGTGGCAACAGCAGTTTATTGTTTGTGTACAGTTAGTTTAATGGACTTTTTACATCCTTCTGAGTAGAAGTCAACAGTGGATGTTTATTTATCTGCTTTTTGTGGTGTTACTCATTTTGTTGTAAGAGTTTGCACATTTTTTGGGCATTTGTGCTGAGTGAGTTCAACTTCTTGGGTTAGTGTTACATTAGCTGAGGTACAGGAAAAGAATGATTAAACATTTATGTGTATTGCACCTGTTATGTATGAATGCAAGGGGAATTGTCCACTGTCCATAATTAACTGGAATCTGGGTTGCCACAGTTGACAACCTTCAGGTTGCTGGCCTTGGCTGTAGTGGCATCTGAGATAGCTTCTTTGGCACCTCTGGAGCCTATAGCATCACTTGAGATCTCTGATGGCACTGCAGCTTCTGATTCATATGTCATGACCAGTCAACACTTACCTTTTGGTGACTAGTGACAGGATTGTGAATCTCTGGGCAGAAGGCAAAAGTGGGTACCAACTATACTGCTGTCCCTTTATGTCTTAAAAGCACTCACCTACTGGAACTGTGGCTGATCTTCCTGAGAGGTCTGGGCAAATGTAGAGACTGGTATTACTTGTTACTGGGTGCTTCAGTGTTAGACAGGAGATAGAGCCCTTCAGTGAAATACCAGGCAGTTCAGGGAAGAAGGCCAGTGTCTTCTCTGTTTGATCACTGCGGGTCCCTTCCGAGATGTAGAGGAGGATCTTTCAGCAGTGATTGAGCACACTAGGTACAACTGGCTGCAAATTTTGGCTCATGTCAGCATGGATTCAGAGGCCATCTTTGGTTCCTACAGGCAGCTGGCATAGAGCAGGGAATCATTGATCACAAGGCCATTTTTGAGCCATCAGCACAAAGATATCATCTT
Organism: Schistocerca piceifrons; assembly: GCF_021461385.2. Classification (NCBI taxonomy): domain Eukaryota; kingdom Metazoa; phylum Arthropoda; class Insecta; order Orthoptera; family Acrididae; genus Schistocerca; species Schistocerca piceifrons. The sequence goes on from NC_060149.1 coordinate 9,363,810, forward strand.
CATCACTAACAGCATTCAGTAGCAATGGAGAAAGTTCAAGAGCATTGTATGATAAACTTTAGACCGGTATGTGATGAGCAAATTTATGAGTAATGGAGAAGACCCAATGTGGTTTGACAACCATGTTAGAAAGTTTCTATGATAGCAGAGAGCACATCACTGCAAATTTATGCAGCCAAAGCCTCAAAGACAAACAAAAACTAAATGAAGCAAAAATTAATGTAATGAGAGCCATCTGTGAAACATTTAATTAAATCAGAAGTAAAATACTGTCTACTGACCTGACAGAAATCCTAAGAAGTTTTGGTCTGATGTTAAATCATAACTAGATTGAAGCCATCTGTCAAGACACTGTGACTATAATGGCATTGAAATAGAGAATGACATAGAAAAGACAGGAATGCTAAATGCCTTTTTCCAAAACTGTTTCACAGAGGAAAATTGCACTGTGGCATCCCCTTTAATTCATCACACAAACAACAATATGGCTGTTATTGAAATAACCAAATAAGTGGCCGTGGGATAGAAAAGCAACTGAAACTGCACAACAGAGAGAAGGTCACAAAATCTAATGGGATTCCAGTATGGTTCTATCTAGAGTATGCTAAAGAACTTGCATCTCTTCAGGCAGTTGTGTACCTCGGGTCTTTGGAGAGGCAAAGTGTTCCCGATGATTGGGAAAAAGGACAGGTAATTCCTGTTTCCAGGAAGGGTTGTCAAACAGATGCATAAAGCCATAGGCCTGTATCTGTGAATCATTTGCAAAAAATTTGAACATGTGTTATTCCCACATATTATGTCATTTCTGGAGACCAAAAATCTCCTGTATGGGAATCAATGTGGGTTCCAGAAACAACAGTCATATGAAACCCAGCTTGCTCTCTTCATCCTTGAGACCTAGAATGCAGTAGGTACTGGTGCCCAGGTAGCTGCTGTGTTCCTTGACTTCTGTTAAGCATCTAGTACAGTTCTGCACTGCCACCCAATGAACAATATATGAGTGTACAGAATATCTGACCAACTGTGTGAATGGACTGAACAGTTTCCAGCAAACAGATCTTGGCAAGTCATTATCAATTAGGAAAAGTCTCCAGATGTAAAAGTGACCGTGAGCATACCCCAAGGAAGAGTTATAGGTCCATTAGAAAATTGTAGCAAAATGTGGGAAGACCCGCAGAGGATGAGTGCTTGGTACTGGTTTGGTAATTGGCAGTTAACATAAACAAATGTAGCATATTGTACATACATAGAGAGGAAGACCCATTATTGTATGATTGCAGTATTGAAAAACAATCAGTGGAAGCAGTTACTTTCATAAAATGTGTAGGAGTTTGTGCATGGAGTGATTTAAAGTGGAACAACCATATAAAAGTAATCATAGGAAAGGTAGATGCTGAACTGAGATTAATTGGAAGCGTCCGCAGAAAATGTAGTCCCTCAACAAAAGAGGTGGCCTGCAAAACTTTCTTTTGACCAGTACTTGAACATTGCTCATCAGTATGGGATCCAAACCAAATAGGATTGACAGAGGAAATAGAGCAGTTCCGAAGAAGAGCAGCACATTTCATTAAAGGTTCACTTATTAAGAACGATAGTGCACCAGAGATAATCAACCGACTCCAGTTGCATTCAGTGTGGTCTAGACAGTTTGTATCATGCTGTGGTTTACTGTTAAAATTCCAAGAGTGTACATTCCTAGAATAGTCAACAAATATAGTGCTTCCTCCCATATGTTTCTCACAAATAGACCACAAAGACAAAATTAGAGAAATATGAGTCCACACTGAGTCTTAGCAGCCATTGTTCTTCTAGTGAAACATTTGTGACTCAAAAACGAAAGATGGAGGTGACAGTGGTACACAGAGTACCCCCTGCCACATGCTGCAAGGTGGTTTGCAGAGTGTAGATGTAGAAACATAGACTGCCGTATCTATTTAAACAACAAAAGACATCAGTTGTGGAGCCAGGCTGTACAATTTCCTGGCAGGTGGGAACATTTTGGTGGGTAAGGACTATAAAAGAGAACCTTGGCTTTACTTGCAAAGCTCTTTTACCATCTGCGCTATCCAGACATGTCTCAGGATCTGCTCTCACAGCTCCCCTTTTCCCAGCTGTTCTCTCCTAGTTTCCAAATTCTGCATAAGCTTGCCTGCATATTTTGCTGGAAGAAAGAATAGATATACTGCTGGAAGTGAAGCCATTAACGAGCTCATGTGTCACGCCTGGACAGCTCAGTTGGTAAGAGCACTGGCTGTGAAAGACAAGTACATCAATTCCTGCTTGCAGCTAGGGTGTCCATTTAATTATAATTTCATTTATAGCAAAACTGCATGGTCATCTACAGTAACTGTTCTATTGGGAACAGATACTACCGTCATATACAGACAAGTTTCCGATATTTACAAAAGGCCTGCTACACAATCTTAAGTTGTCAGGAAGTTTCAAAACACCACATATTCTACTGCAGATTGAAATATTCGTGTTACTGTCATATAATTGAAAAATAACAGATAATCTGGTAAGCGTAGTCAATAAGTTGTTGGGGCTGGCATCTTGGATGCCAGCTTGACAATATCAGCTTTAATGTTGGCTGCACTAATTTTTAAAAATAGATGCAAACTCTTACCTAAAGTCTTGATAGCAATTTGTAATTCTTTTCTTAGAGAAAAATTTTTCTTGCACTCTGAAATGCTGCCGAAGACAGTGTAGTGTGCAGGGTGCAGACATGTTTACTTCGAGAAAGGGTTTGGAAGACTGGGGAAGACTGGCATAAGATAACAGTGTAATGTTGTTATTAAATAAGGCTTTGAAGCCCCATTACCTCCATCTGTATAAATTTTCTGGAACTTTCAGGACATCCACTACAATTACTTATATTGCCTGAACACATGTATTACCAGGAAAACTACTTTTTTTCATCATTAAGTTCTTCAGAAGGAATCAAACAAGACAGAAAGTGTCCTAAATTTACGTTTCTGATATGGCCTTTAAAGTTTTGATTTTGTCATGAAATGCTTTTACATATCAGTAGATTTAACAAATTTTCCATCTCCTTGTAGTTCCAAATTTAAGTCATTCAAGTGGAAAGTGAGGTCACATTTTCATCTTAAATTGGCAAGTTCTTCATCGGGCTTGACTTTCTTTGGGGAAAAAATTATTTGTTTACAAATGTTCCAGTATGTTGAAAATACTTAAAGAACTTATCCTCAGCTAAGTCCGTGCACATTAGATTGATAAATTGTGTTTCCATATTCACTAGGCATGTTAGCCAACACCACTGAAACTGAATTGTCTTGTGTGGTTTATGTTTGCTACTGATAAATAGACATGCCAAGGTAGCCAAAGAATATTGGAACTTTATTAATCTTCTGATCAAATACAGTACTAGTTTCTTAGAAGAAAAGAGCCATATCATTTATGCTAGACATAGTCAACCACGTTGCATTGATCTGCCCTAAAAAAAGCCTCTTACATTGCTGAAAAATGTGCATATGTGGATGTAGTCAACGATTGAGCCACCAGCGATGACTCATCAGTTTAGATGTAGTATGTGAGGCAGAGATCTCCAGTTGGTGAGGCTAGGATTTGGCTGATGTAAAGCCTGGAGTGTACTGCACACTTGGCAAATGGCACTCTGATTAAAGGACCACTTAGCATGGTCTATGTGAAGCCGATAGAAGTGTGAAGTGTGAACTGCCAATGCCAACTGCCTGAAGAGTGGACAGACAGTGTCCTATAAAGCCATCTGGTGAAAGCACAGTGGGAAAACACAATGGTGACACATGACTCACAAAAGGAAGACAACAGCCGCACTACATACGGCAAGTGTAGCACTGCCAGGTGCCGTGATTCTGCTGGAGGTGTGATCTTCCCCAGTTGTGTTGCTGGCATACTGGATGGTTGGCAACCCATGGTAAACCACTAAATGGCTCGTGGCTCTATTGTAGGCAACAACCAAGGGTAGAGCATATCTCTTTCCCAAAGACATGGCAGGGCCATCTCACTATGTGGTCAGTAGCTGTAACATAGGTGACAGTCAAAGATACAGCATTATTATTTTGACTGTGGTCAATGGCTGTGACATAACTGACAGCTAAGAATACTGCACCCTTTCTTCCTCAATGGGGAGATGGAGGGACCATCATGGAGCAGAGGCACTTCCCATAGAGAGGGGGCATCCTGGAGCAGGACAGCAGATCCACAAAAGGGTGACAGGTTCAATGGAGATGTGGACTTGAAATTGAGGCCAAAGGTCAGTGATGTGGAGGTGGTCATAAAGAAAGGGAGGTCCACTCATCTGAGGATGTGGAGGGCTCAACCTGGAAAGAAGAGATATGCGGGATCACTGTTGAGGAAGGGCAAATGAAGGTGGTGTGAGATGGTGTAGCCCGTCTTTGCAGCAAAATTTCGAAGGCTGAAGAACAGGAGTTCTGGGGGAATCTGGCAGGAGTCCCAAGCGGGATGTTGACATGTGAAAAGGCAGGCACTCTGTGTTGAGTGGAAGGCCCTGGAAGTTGCAGGAGACATCCAGAACCAGTGATGTCTAGGGGTAGCAACCAGTATGGGGTAGCACAGGGTAGGAACCTGCAGAAGGTATGCTGCATGCTGTGAAGCCATGTGTCAGAGAAGAAAGCAAGAGCGTGATCCACACTTGAAAATGAAGAGGCCTAGGAGAGGAAACAGGGTGCCGAGGAATTGGGCTGAGCACCAGAAACAGGGAGAGAGGAAGGTGTAACTGAAGGCAACCAGTCAGCAGGGAACAAGTTGTGGTCTGTGGAGTCAGAAGAGAGTGGGGCGATGCCGCCATTGGAAGGAGAGGGTGAATTCATGGAATGAATGGATGTCAGTAGCAAAGCAAGCAAGGAAGAGTGGACTGGAGATGGGCTTTGTATGGTCCTGTGGCATGAGGACTGGTGAAGGAGATGCTGGCAGCATTTGAGCCGGTGGTTCTGGAGCTGGTGGTGCTGGGGCGAATTGCACCTGAGTTAAGGGGGGGGGGGGGGGGGAGTGGGGTGCTAGAGTCAGTAGTGCTGGAGCTTAGTGTGCCTCCATTTCTGCACTGTACTCAGCCCAGGTGCCCCACTGGCCATCAGATCCTCTGAATGTGGGTGCTGATATGGACATTGCTTTTTGGGATGCTGCTGCTGTAAATTGTAGTTGAAGCACCTGAGTAACATCTTGGAACAACTGCTGGGTCTACTGAACTCGTAACTGTAAAAGCTGAATTAGTGACTTTTGGTGCTGCATTAGCTGTGAGGACTAGTGAATGCAAGAGACATGCTATGACTACTGACAACCCAGGAGGCAATTAGTGAAACAACAACTATCATCCACAGTTCCCTAGAATGGGTAGCACGCATACAATCCCAATGAAGGTCTCAAGCTCCCATAAATACCAACAATAACAGTTTGCAATCCGATTATGTGGTGAGAACCAACTGAAAACGCCATGTGGAGAGCACATGAATGTGGTGAGTGGAGGGAGATGATACAAACTTCAAAATAACCCACAAATTACCTTTTTCGTGGTTACTGTTCCATGGGGACATTATTTAATAGAAAAATTGTGTGTTACTATTGGAATCATGAATACTAATAGGAAACAACAAAAAATTTGTAAATCATTTCCGAATGCAACTTTCATACCAGTTGACAGCTCTAAGAGAAAGCACTTTACAAAACATGGTCAGCACTGAAATAGCAGGGGTAAAGATGCCATGCATGCTGGAATAGTGAAAGCTGTTCTATCAACAAATAAAATAAACAATATCTCAGTTCCCCTGGCAGCAGTGACAAGTATTGAAGATCCAACCATATCTTTGCAAACAACAGATTACTCAACAGCAACACTACCTCAAACATCAGGTGCTGCAACAGTGGAATCTCAAAATGCAGCAGTCAAACCTGCAACTTCTGTCCCCCTGCATTCACCAGCAGCAGTGGTGGAAATTACATGAAATTACATTTACTGTTGACTTTCCATCAGCGACTCAAGACACTTCATCAGTCTGAGTCCCTCCACAATCTACAGAAGGACAAGACCCTACTCCACCTGATGAGGCAAGCAGAAGAATCCCAAGAACCAGGAAATGCACAAGTCTACAAGAGTTTTGGTACCCAGCCTCAGTTCCAGGACTAACTTAAGTCAAAAATCTGTAGTTACATTGCCTGTAATCACTAATTCCAATTTACAACAAAACAGTGACATCAGAACAAAGAGTTTAGGAAATGACAAACTTCGTATTTTTCATTAGAATATAATAGGTCTAAGAAAGAAAATTGACCAGTTGGGCATTAATGTCAATGATGCAATAAACAATGCTCATATGTTATGTTTAACAGAACATCATTTGACAGAAAAAATTGAAATGGTGCAACTATATAATTACAACCTAGCAGCTCATTATACAAGAAATACAATGGATAGTGGTGGAGTAATAATGTATGTTAAAAATAATATAGTGTACAGGTCTGTAGATGTAAAAAAATTATTGTGTTGATCAACATTTTTAGGCTTGTTGCATTGAACTCCACATTAATACTTTGCCTGTTTATGTGATTACTGTTTACAGAGCACCCTCATGAAAGCTTCATATCTTTCTCAACAAATAGAATTACTTTTAATTCGCCTGTTCTCAAAAACGCAAAGAATAATCATGCTTGGTGATTTTAATAGAAATTTTCTTACCTGTAATAATTATAGAACATATATTGACAATGTAACGAGCTCTTTTAATCTGAGGGCAGTTCTTGACTTTCCCACAAGAGTGACTAAGAACTGCACAAGTCTGATTGACAGTATTTTTGTAGACAATAACAGAATTGATAATATTTATATAACATAAATCTTAAATGGCCATGCTGATCATGATGGGCAGTTTTTAAAAGTGCATGATGTAAGCCCAGCCAAAAAGAGTAGTTTTACATATCAAGCTAAGGATGTCAATAACAAATTTAACAAATTACTGAATGAATTCATTACCATTTTTGAAGCTGTATTTCCCAAAAGAATTTTTAAAAAAGTACCAATCTGAGTGAGTACAGGAGACTTTGACTCACTAAGAGAATCAAAACATCCTGTAAAACAAAGAGAATGCTTTATGTTTCACTCAGAAATTATAAAAAACCTCAGGATAGGAAGCACTACAAATTATACTGTAGCAGCTTAAAGAGTGTCATTAAAAAATCAAAGAGCATGTTTATTAATTCTGAAATTAACAGTTCAAATAAAAAGATAAAAACTATTTGGAATGTGATCAAAAGGGAGACAGGAAAAATTACAGAAGGTACAGACAGTATCAAAGTGTGTCATAATGGAAGCATGGTAGATGAGGGTGATATAGTTGTCAAGATCTTGAACAACCATTTTTTGACAGTAGCAGATGAAACTCATTGTAAAGAGTCTAGAGTTGAAACCATGAGTATTCTACAAAAAGCAGTGCAGAACAAAATTAGTCAGATGCATGTACCCAATATTACAACTGAAGAGTTTGAGAAGGTAATTAGGCAATGAAAAATAAAAACTCCATTAATGTGGATAAAATATCTATCAACGTACTGAAGCACTGCTGCAAATTTATTCGTGAAGTTCTCTGTCACACATTGAATGAGCCCATAAATCAAGGTACCATCCCTAATAGACTCAAATATGCAACTGTGAAACCACTGTTCAAAAATAGTGATAAAGCTGATGTTTCCAATTACCCGTCAGTTTCATCATTAACAAATCTCTCTAAAATCTTAAGAGACACTAACGTTCAACAGAATCATGGCTCATCGTAATAAAAATAAAATCCTTCATGAAAATCAGTTTGGATTCCAAAAGGGTATTTCAACTGAACACACCGTTTTCTCATTTGTCAAACAACTCCTTGAATCCATAAACAATAAAATGTTACCTGTTGGAATCTTCTGTGATCTGTCTAAAGCTGACTATGTAGATCACACAACTTCATGTATGAAGGCTGAGCAGTATGGATTAAATGGTAAAGTAAGGATGTGGCTCTAGTCATATGTAGATGACAGAAGGCAGTTCATGTACTAAGGCTGAGCAGTATGGATTAAATGGTGAGGTAAGGATGTGGCTCTAGTCATATCTAGATGACAGAAGGCAGAAGGTAGTATTGATCAATTCTGCAATGGCACCTGCCTGCTCTGACTAGCATACAGTAAAATGTAGTGCCACCAGGCTCAGTGCTTGGTTCCTTACTTTTCCTCATCTTTATCAATGATCTGCCATCCTGTATGACACAAAAAGCACACTTCACCCTGTTTGCTGATGACACAACCATCGTGCAATCTAGAAAACACTGCGACCACTGTATTCAAAGAAGCTCTAGCTTGGATCACTTCAAATGGTCCGTTGCTCAATGTGAACAAGACTCAATTCATTCAGTTTCAAATAGCAAATAAAAAACAGGAAAATGTTGAAATAAAATGTGGTGACAGAAATTTTGATAGTTGATTCTTCCAAATTCCTGTGATTACACATGAACAACTCTCTAAACTGGTCAGTTCACATCAATGACCTATGTGAAAGACTGAATTCAGCAGCATTTACCAATCACTCCAATTCATCGGTTTGTAAAACAATTAAGCTGCATACCCAGGATATTTCCATTCAGTTATGACATATGGCATCATATTTTGGGGTAACAAGTCATGAGCAAACAGAGTGCACCTCAGATACTCCTGCAGAAATATGGTATGTGAACAATAATCATACACTTTACAAAAGAAACAGTGAATATCATGATCATGATACAAGAAGTAAACATGATCTTCACAAAGGTGTAAAAAGTCTCAGCATGGTACAGAAAGGAGTACATTATTCAAGTATAAAAGTACACAATAAACGTCCATTTCATGTTAAAACAGTCATTGGGGATATGACTAAATTAAAAAAAAACAGCTGAAACTTTATCTTTTGAATAGTTCTTTCTGTTCTTTACAGGAATTTTTTGACAGTGTGTAACAATTAGTACAAAATGTTCAATTTTAAGCATTCCTATAAGAACTGACTATGTAGCACTGGCATATCAGCTGATGACAGAATGTTTTTTATATGTATTAGAATGTATGACTTATAATTTGTTTGTGTAATCATTATTACTACTATAATCTGTGTTATTGTTGGTTAAACACTTGAACCTCATGTATCTGTTTGTATGTGATTTGGTTTGTAAGCCTCATGATCATTTACATATGATTATTACATGTTCTTCATCCTAGCGATACACTTGCATCAAGGACCTAAGGACCACAAAAATAAATAAAATAATATAAAGTATTGTGGTTGAGCACAAAGTCAACAAAAATGGAATCCCTCAGTCATGAATCCTTGTAGCCTATGGATAGAATGAGAACATCACTGCAAAATTTTTCTGTAGTTGCCAACCGAAGTGGCTTGTGTGGTTTATGCACACTGCTGACAAGTGGACATGCCCAAGTAGCCATAGAACAAAGGGACTTTCTACATCTTCATCTACATCCATACTCCGCAAGCCACCTGATGGTGTGTGGCGGAGGGTACTTTGAGTACCTCTATCAGTTCTCCCTTCTATTCCAGTCTCTTATTGTTCGTGGAAAGAAAGATTGTCGGTATGCCTCTGTGTGGGCTCTAATCTCTCTGATTTCATCCTTGTGGTCTCTTCACAAGATATACGTAGGAGGGAGCAATATACTGCTTGACTCCTCGGTGGAGGTATGTTCCCAAAACTTCAACAAAAGCCCGTACTGAGCTACTGAGCATCTCTCTTGCAGAGTCTTCCACTGGAGTTTATCTGTCATCTCCGTAACACTTTCACAGTTACTAAATGATCCAGTAACGAAGTGCGCTGCTCTCCATTCGATCTTCACTATCTCTTCTATCAACCCTATCTGGTACGGATCCCACACCAGTGAGCAGTATTCAGGCAGTGGGCGAAAAGGTGTACTGTAACCTACTTCCTTTGTTTTTGGATTGCATTTCCTTAGAATTCTTCCAAGGAATCTCAGTCTGGCGTCTGCTTTACTGATAATTAATTTTATGTTGTCATTCCATTTTAAATCACTCCTAATGCCTACTCCCAGATAATTTATGAAATTAACTGCTTCCAGTTGCTGACCTGCTATATTGTAGCTAAATGATAAAGGATCTTTCTTTCTGTGTATTCGCAGCACATTACACTTGTCTACATTGAGATTCAATTGCCATTCCCTGCACCATGCGTCAATTTGTTACAGATCCTCCTGCATTTCAGTACAATTTTCCATCGTTACAACCTCTCAATATACGACAGCATCATCCGCAAAAAGCCTCAGTGAAATTCCGATGTTATTCACAAGGTTATTTATGTATATTGTGAATAGCAATGGTCCTACGACACTCCCCTGTGCCACACCTGAAATCACTCTTACTTTGGAAGACGTCTCTCCATTGAGAATGACATGCTGCATTCTGTTATCTAGAAACTCTTCAATCCTATCACACAATTGGTCTGATAGTCCATGTGCTCTTACCTTGTTCATTAAACGACTGTGGGGAACTGTATCAAACGCCTTGCAGAAGTCAAGAAACATGGCATCTACCTGGGAACCCGTGTCTATGGCAGTCTGGGTCTCGTGTACGAATAGCGTGAGCTGGGTTTCACAAGATCGGCTTTTTTGAAACCCACGCTGATTCCTGCAGAGTAGATTTCTAGTCTCCAGAAAAGTCATTATACTTCAACATAATACATGCTCCAAAATTCTACAACTGATCGACATTAGAGATATAGGTCTATAGTTCTGCACATCTGTTCGATGTCCCTTCTTGAAAACGGGGATGACCTGTGCCCTCAGGCAAGTTCCTTCGTGTACTCTCCGTTAAATCGAACTGGTATCCCATCAGGTCCAGCAGCCTTTCCTCTTTTGAGTGATTTTAGTTGTTTTTCTATCCCCCTGTCATCTATTTTGGTATATACCATTTTGTCATCTATGCAACAATCTAGAGAAGGAACTACAGTAAAGTCTTCCTCTGTGAAACGGCTTTGGAAAAAGACAATTTGTTTTTCGGCCTTTAGTCTGTCATCCTCTGTTCTTTATTAATCTTCTGAACAAATACAGTAACAGTTTCTTAGGTAAGAGTTTTATTATTTACGCTAGCCATACTCAAACCAGTTGCCACGGTTAGACCTAAGAGGGTATCACTGATATAGCCACAAAGTGTTCATATGTGGACAAAGTCTGTGATTTACTAACTCACGATGACTTGGCACTTTGGATGCAGCACACAAAGCACTGATCTCAGATTGGTAGGCCATGGGTGTGGCCACCGTAAAGCCTGAAGTGTATTGTGAACTCAGCAAATGGAATCCTGATTGAGGGAAGTTTCGTGTGGTTGACATTAGGCCCAGAGATCCACGAACTGTGATTTCCTGATATTGACTGGTACAGAGCGGCAATGTCCTATACAGCCATCCAGCAGGATACCAGGAAAGAATGGTGGTGGTACTTGAGTCACAGAAGCAAGGCAGTACTGATGACAGCAGGTCCGCGTGTGGTGATCGTAGTGCCAGCAGGTACCGTGGTGGCTGCTGGAGATGTGGTCTTCTGCAGTTGTGTTGCTGGCGTATTGGAAGGGTAGCAGTCCATGGTACACAACTGGTAGCTGGGCCATAGTGACAGCTGAGGATATAGCGTCCCTCTTTTGTACGGATGGGCTGGTAGAGCCATCTCACTATGTGGTCAGTGGCTGTTCCCAAGGGTACAGAAGGCACTATCAGTGATTAAATCTTGACTGCTTATAAAATTCAGCTCTTGACTACCAAACTCATCAAATGATCTCCATTTTAAATTTTACTGTGAAGTGATCTTTGATGCATAATACAACGAAAGGAAATTGGAGGGTCAGAACAACAATTTGAAATTTCTTGTTTCATTTTAGTAACTTTACTTCTTACTTCTATAAATAACTCCATCAGTGGTCACTTTTTCTTTTCTTTTTTTCAACTCAATTTCATTTCTTTTAGACTTTGCACACTTTTTTAAGTATGTGCCTTAACTAGATGGTACCCTTTAGTCTCTGAAGCGTTGTCAACTCTTTGTGTAGCACAAATATGTTGTTGCTACCTCTAATAACAACAGTAAATTTTGCAGAGTCAGAGATGTTTGTATTTTCATTCATAAAGAGATAAATGAAGATAAATTTACTAGCACTTTTTATATATTATTTCATCACCAAAGCCTTCTGCTCTGCATTTCACCACTGAGAAACAGTTTCAGATTCTAATAACTTTCCGGGTTATGTCATGCCTGCATATAATCTCTCAGCACAGGTTTTCCCATTTCTACCTCATTGTGTGATCTACAGCCTCTTCATGTTATCTCAGAAACATAGTAAATATGTTGCAGAGTGGAAACATAGTCTTTTGTTTACTTTGAGAAGATATTTTGTGTTGATGTAGGGTTTGCCTTTAATGATTAAAACCTAGTCTTGTGATCAAGGGGCAAATGCATGTCATATGCAGAAGTTGATAGCCTCTCTTCAAATTGTATTCCTTGAAGACACACATATTTCCTCCCCAAATTAAATACGTAGTGGGTTATTCATATGTTGTACACAAAAGCATCTCTGTCTGTTGACCGAATAAGGAAATCATGAGAATTACTTTTGAATATGATTAAAACATTGCTGATATAGCTACATCAGATTCTAAAAACATTTTCAATTCATCTGTCATTAGCACTAGTTATCCTACTGGGTGGAAACAAAGCTTATGTTTGACAATATACAAGGAAGATAACCCAAAATCACTAGGCGACCAGAGGGTAACCAACATATTGCTCACAGTATGTAAAGCATTTGAAGCAAATTGATTATGAACAGCTGATGGACTACCTTAAAACTTGTAAGATGTCAATCACGGTTCTCATAACATCGTATCACATGTAATAGGATGACCGGGGCGGGTGACATGGTCGGGGTTGTAGGGCGTGGCTGGGTAGAAGAAGGTGGCTGTTTTAGCAATCTTCCTCTTTATTGTCGGTTCTTCCAATACATTTTCCAGTAGCTCAGCCCCACTGCTCGTGTTGTGGTGGAGACGTGCTGATGCACGCAGCCCGGGGAATGTGACGCCACGCTCGGTCAGCGGCTGTACAGGCGGTAGGAGGTTAGCGGCACGAGGCCTGGCCCAGCGCGCCTCCTGCAGACGCTGCGGCCTGTGACGACACCGGGAGTCGCCGGTGCAGCAGCAGGCAACGCCCCCCGCTGGCCGGTCCTGGTGGACAGTGTCACTGATGACGACGATGTGACAGCGACCGATCGCCCAATCGGTCGAACCGAATGCCGACGCCCACCTCTGATGCCCTTAAATAGAGCAGACCGCTGCTGACTCCACCAGTTACGTGTCGGCGTATTTATTAGAAGGTTCTCGATGAGTTGGCTAATGCAACCACACCACACGCAGCCCACGCCTGTGTAATTCTGCTAATGCTGCGTTCTGATGGCTGCCGCACACATACCGACGCTTGTTGCAAAACTGTGTCACCTGCATAACGCGCTGGCCAGCCTTTGTCCGCTGTTTGCAGTTAGGCTGGCACATCGCACACTGAAACACACTAAATCACAATTTCACACCGTATTTCCTAAAAATAACCCCTTGTTCTCTACAATTCCTCCCTCGTACGGAAAGAATTTGTCCCAGAATTCAACCAAAAAGTCAAAACAACTACGGTTCTGCTGCAGTGCTTCACTACTGTTCAGTGATTTTGTCTGGACCCTTAGGTTAAAGGTTGGAAGGGGCGGAATTTGGGCTACCTTCCTCTTGAGCCGATAGTACACTAATCCTATGACAAAGATAAAAATACAGGCGGCGGTGGTTGATGATCCAATAACTAGTAAGCATTGCTTATGCTCATTACGCTACTCATGCACTCGTTGAAAAAGATGTTCCATAGTTATACTTCCATCCTGAGCTGCTAGCATCTGGTCCAAAGAGGCGAGCAAAGTCTGTTCTAATGTGTTATTCAAAAGAGTGAGATTTTCTGTTGTGACGAATTGCACCAGTCTGGTACATACATCAATGTGCGTGTTATGTTCATGATTGTAGCTCCAGTAATCACGGCTGGTGAACGGAAAGTTGGCACTGAAATGTCACACTGTGTGCCATTAATTAACAGTCCCTGCCCCTGCAATTCTATTCTTTGCGTACTCCTTTGCTTACCCTGCTCGTAACAAACGCAAATAACGACTGTGTTTTCCATTACTGAAAATACCCAATGTGGACCCACTTACTGAAAGAACTGCACTGTGCCTACTATAATTTCCTTAGAGCACTCCGTGACTGGTTCTTGAGAGTGGGATGGAGAATACTCACAAGATTTGGGAACAGTGTGTAACAATTTCGCGGGGCAGATGGTAACTGGACCTGTTTGACAACGCAGCAAGTCTTGTGCAGTGAGGAATGCACGAGCTTGTCTGTTACAGTGTTTCCCGTATGGTTAATTGTACGAATTTCTGCAAAATTTCCCACTTCACTGGATACGTATGCAAGGTGTAACATTCAAATTTACAATCCTTACATGTTAATGGTATTATGATATGAATTCTCAGCAGGGTACCCATCTGCATACTGGTAACAGTGGCCATTTTGTAGAGATAAGTGTTCGTCTGTTAATGTCGTCAGTAGCTCCAGGGATGCGGGCAATTCTGATTGAACTTTCCGTAATCCTTCCCGAAGTTGTTCCGAAGGTAACAGTACCGGGGTTAGGTGCCCACGCATTGCGTGCAACAAAGCCTCCTGTAGTTCCGTGGCTTCTATGCATGCTTCCGTAATACTATCAGCAAGAAAACGGAGCAGCTTAGTGATTATCAGCTGTGAATCGATGTTATCCAACCGGTACTTGATTATACCCCAGTCGTGATTGGTTGTGTCAGCTGTGGCCTTAATCTGGGACATCAAGGTCGCGGCCAAAGCTCGCAATTGGCGCGTATTATTCACTACATCTTTCTCCAAACTCTCTAATTGGGTTGTGTGAAGATCTAGCATTCTCTGGTTGCTATTCGCATTATCCTGTACCTGCCGTAGCATTTCATTAATACTTTTAATCTTCCATGTCAGCGGTCTCAAAAACACTTTTTAGGATACGACCACCTGCGTCTAACCATACTGTTTTCCTACGGACGTGCAGGATTAACCCTGCAGTTTGCCGCAACTGAGCTTGTAAGTGTGCAAAAGCTGATCGTAGTAGCTGATATTCCCCCTGTGTGTCATTAAACCTTGACTGATTAGCCACCACAGAATGAAGTTCATTAAATGTATCCTCTAATTTACAGATTCGCTCTTCAACCGCCCAAATATTACAGTCCACCCTTAATGGCCATTGATGTCCGGACATAATTACGTCCGCTTATCGCGAGAACAAAGCACCACTTGATATAGGGCATACTTTCAAGGCTTCAGCTAAGTGCAACAGCAAAACAGAATAACTATGCTGAGAGATAGTGCACACCTTCCCTCTTCAGTGCAACCCGTGATGCTGGAACTGCTGGTCTTACCAGAACGTCATGCCTCCTGAGGAACAAAAGAAAAACAACTCACATTAGCTCTTCCTTTTTACGCGTGGCCTAAGAGCATAACGGCATGTCTGATCACTTCCACAATTAACTCGGTTCTCCTGTTTATCTACTCCTTTCTTATTCTTTTTCTTAGATTCATCTTTCTCTCCACTAGAAGTTACTGCAGACATTGAAGGAAGTTCCTCAAAATTCCCCTCAAAAGGCCTAATTCAGCTCACGTGCACAATAGTAGGGTGAGTTGGAAGTTGTAATTTTACATTTACCGGTGATGTCATCTCGATCACCCGGAAAGGACCTCGATAACAGGATACATATTTTTTCGTTTTGCCTTTTGGCACATACAGATTAGTCATCATCACCCATTGTCCGAAATGATATTTGGGTAAAGCTGCCTTTATATTGTGAACTTTGTCCTGTCTCTCTAACGCTTTAGTGTTCATTTTTTTCACCTGCCGCCAGATTGTTTTCAGCTTTGTCGATAAATCCTTAACGGCCAGAATATGGGTTCCCGGTGGGATCTCGAGCAATTCAAATGGAGATGGCATCTTCCGACCAAACAGTAATTCGTACGAAGACAATCTTGTACTTTCATGCACTTTCGAGTTATATGCCGCGGTTACAAACACCAATAGGGTATCCCAATTGTTGTGTTGCGAATCTACATAATAAGTTAACATCTTAGCCATTGTACGATGAACTCTCTCGGTCTGACCGTTAGCCTGCAGGTGTAACACTCTCGTTCTCAATTTCTTTACATGCAACAACTTGCATAAAGGTTCAAATGGCTCTGAGCACTATGGGACTTGACTTCTGAGGTCATCAGTCCTCTAGAACTTTGAACTACTTAAACCTAACTAACCTAAGGACATCACACACATCCGTGCCCGAGGCAGGATTCGAACATGTGACCGGACCTAAAGTTTGACCCTCGATCTGTAATTATAGTTTCAGGTGTTCCGAATTTCAATATCCATTGATGTACCATGGCGTGAGCCACTGTTTTGGCTCACCAGTCCGGAATAGCTGTCATAGACACACAGCGTGAAAAATGATCTATTATTGTTAAAACATAGCGATTACCCGCTGGTGTTTGCACAAATGGTCCCAAGACGTCTGCGCCCAGTAATTGGAGAGGTCTATCCGCTTCCGGTAGTCGTTGTGACACAGTTTTCTGATGACTCAGTTCCGCTCGTTGAGCACACGGAATGCAATTCTTTACGTACTGATCGACATCTTGCCTACGGGTTGACCACCGGTAACTCTGTGCTACCCTCCTTTCTGTTGCTCTGCGACCCGAATGACCAGAAAACATTGAATCGTGTGCTTGCCTTAAAATTTCACTTCCCAATTATTCTGGTACGACTATGCGTCGACCGTTCCTAGTTTTATGGTACAATACCCCGTCTTCCACGACGAACTGTCGCTGCAAGGTAAATCGTTGACAATCTGTGTTGGCGGTTTGTGCCTCCACCCATTCGTTCTCATTTATTCCTATGCATTCCATGGCACATACTTTACGACTCAGACCACCCGCATTTCTGTGCGATTTACCCGGTCGATGAATCACTTCAAAATCATATTCACTAAGACACGAAGCCCACTTAGTTAATCTACTCGTTGGGTCTTTAAGCCCTAACAACCACTTAAGTGCTGCATGGCCAGTAATCACCTTGAAACGTCATCCGTACAAATAACACCGGAAATAGGTTATTCCGAAAATTAATGCCAATAACTCCTTCTCGGTTGATGAGTAATTTTTTTCTGCATTGTTTAGCTGTCTGGAAGCATATGCTATCAGGTGTTCCTGCCCGTCTATTTCCTGAGATAATACAATACCCAAAGCAAAATTGCTAGAGTCACAGGATAATATAAACTGTTTACTAAAATATGGAAAAGCCAAAACCGGACTAGATGTTAACAAATTTTTTAACTTTTGAAAAGCCTCTTCACATTCTGCTGACCAGTGAAATTTTGCTCCCTTCTTCAACAACTGCATGAGGGGCCTTGCAATTTCCACAAATTTTGGAATATACCTCCTGTAAAAATTGGCGAGACCTAAATAAGACTGCAACTCTTTTACTTTTGTAGGTGACGGAAAATTCATTACCACCTCTACAAGTTTTGGATCTGTCCGGGCACCCTCCTGTCCTATAATGTGACCTAAATAACGGACTTCTTGCAACAAAAAATGGCATTTTTCCATATGAAGAGTTAACCGCGCTGCTTTCAGACGATCGAAAACTTCGCGCAAATGGCTCACATGTTCTTGCACGACCTTTGAGAAAACAATTATGTCGTCCAAATATACCATACACTGATTAGGTTCCAGCCCTCGTAACACGATATCTAGTAACCGTTAGAAGGTTACCGGAGCATTTTTGAGTCCAAAAGGCATTCGCCGATACTCAAAATGACTTGTAGGTGTTGAAAAAGCTGTCTTCGGTCGGTCTTCTGGGGCGACCTCCAACTGGTGGTACCCGCTTCGAAGATCTGAGGTCATGAAGTACCGACACTGACCCAAATTATCCACAGTTTCAGTGATATTAGGCATTGGATATGCATCTGATACAGTTTTTTGATTCAGGAAACGAAAATCACAACAAAATCAACATGCCTTGCCCCCATCAGGCGATTTTTTACCCACTATTATGACAGGAGCGGACCGGGGACTACTACTGGTTTCTGTTATCCCATCCTTAAGCTGTTGATTAATAAATTCTTCCATGACAGGCTGTAAACTTTTTAGAACACGATATGGACGTTTATACACCGGTGCTTCATTTCCAGTGGGGATGTAATGCTGAACTAACCGTGTGGCGGGCATTGGACAATGAGATCTAAATAACTCTTTATATTCCATCAAAAAGTTCTCCATGACTTCTCTGTCTTGCCCTTCTAAATGTGCTAATTTATCCCTCAGTGCGGATCAGCTGACAGACTCTGCTGTGAAATCCTTACCCAGTTCATCTTCCCCTATTATCTCCAGATTCGCTATTACGGTACCCTGTGCTAACTGTGCCTCTTCAAGGCCAAAATTATCAATACTGACAGGAACAACCATTTTCCCTTCTATCTCCCACACGTAGGACATGCTACAGTGCTTAAAACACTTCATTTTATCCAGCAGCTCATTCTCAGACAAAGGTTCAATGACACACAACTAATTTACCGGCACGCTAGCTCGAACATCTGCCCAGATTATTTTCCCTGTACCCTTCGGTATAGTATCCCGCGAGTTAACCCTAAGGGACCTTGTACGCAGTTTAGGTGGTCCACCCGACGTCTGGGTGGTTCCTTGCAACAGTAATGGTTTTTCGGCTGCAGAACCTAGGCGAAATTGTATTCCGTCCAGTTCTACGGTACGCCGCTCCAGGTTAACTTTTGCGTGATGTGCAACCAGGAAATCCAGTCCGAGTATGACATCATAGCTGCTGCTATCAACTGGAAGAACTTCTACCTTAACCTGGAAGTTCCTCATTTCCACTCGGAAGTTCAACACTGCTGATCCGAGTGACTTAACCTGTCCCCCACCCATGCCACTTAACGCACAGTGTGGTGGTTTTAATTGTACTTTACCGAGTACATTTCTACTTGCCACGGATACCTAAGACCCGGTATCCAATAAAAATTTGCACAGTCTGCCCCTCACGAAGCCGGTCAGAAAAAAGTCTGCCACTGATTCTGCACTAACATTAATCCTTACCGGGGGTGTTGCACAGTGGACACACCACCCCCTGCCCCATTTAACTGAGGGGGGTGAGGCCCACCTTGCGGTTTCCTATCATGTTTCTGTCAGGACCCATTGCAATTACGCTCCCGATGACCCCAACGTCTGTATTTCCTGCACTGCATTTCCTTGCAATCGCGTCTAATGTGTCCCATCCGACCACATCGGAAACATTTTATTTCTGCATTAAACACTGTTTTCCCATCCCGCGTCTTTGTTACTGCTTCAACTTTCTATAACGCCACAGCGATTCCGACTGCCCCATTGAGAGTCTTAGGGAATTCCATCCTAATCTTGCGGGAGGTTTCGCGTTGTATTCCCCACAAAAATGCGTCTAGTGCCCTCTGCTCAGCTTCCTGCAGAATGGCTTCATTAACCGTATCGGAATCCTTTAGCTCATAAGTATTAACATTAACTTTTCGAATTCGATCTACAAAAGCTTCTATTGATACCCCATTCCTTTGATACATTCTATTCAATTGTTCCCGATAATATCTAGACGTATTTTTCCTCCGATATCTTTTCAGCAACCATTTTTGAATACTTCAAATGTCCGAGCATCCCTTAATTCTTCATGGGATGTAACGTACACTCTGGGATCCCCAGTTACTTTCAGCTTAGCCACATGAAAAATTGTTTCTGCACCCCAATTTCCCAATTTAGCAGCCGTGCTAAGGTTCTAAAAAAAAATCATAACATCCTCCACAACTTTTCAGGAGAAAGGGGTGACCAAAGTGTCAAGAATTATTGCATTAACAGGAAACCGTTCCTTGCTCGCTTCTTTAGACCGAGCAAGCTCTGTCTCTAATTCCGACACTCACTCAAGTAGCTGCTGAATAGCCACCTCGGCTGACACAGACTGCTCCATCACTACCAGCTATCGAATCAAGACTACAGTAAGCCCAGAAAGAAGAACAGGAAGGGAAGACAGGCTATGCAACAGGTTCAGACAAACCCCCAAATGAAAAATTGGCACTTACTTGTCATGTCGCCGTAGTTGCTGATTCATTGTTCCCCTTCTCATGTGCCACATATCCTCGTCGATTAGTAGCCACAATTTCCTCCAATTCCAGGGAGAAGACCACTACTATCACCAATTGTAACAGGAGTGTGTGATGCGCAGGTTGCCCGACTGACACAACTTGTAATAGGATGACCAGAGTGGGTGACGTGGTCGGGGTTGTAGGGTGTGTCTGGGTAGAAGAAGGTAGCTGTTTTAGCAATCTTCCTCTCTATTGTTGGTTCTTCCAATACATTTTCTGGTAGCTCAACCCCACTGCTCGTGTCGTGCTGGAGACGTGCTGATGCACGCAGCCCAGGGAACGCGACACTGCCCTCGGTCAGCGGCTGTGCAGGCAGTAAAATGGAAATGTCGTGTTGCTAGGGCCTCCCGTCGGGTAGACCGTTCGCCTGGTGCAGGTCTTTCGATTTGACGCCACTTCGGCGACCTGCACGTCGATGGGGATGAAATGATTATGATTAGGACAACACAACACCCAGTCCCTGAGCGGAGAAAATTTCCGACCCAGCCGGGAATCGAACCCGGGCCCTTAGGATTGACAGTCTGTAACGCTGACCACTCAGCTACCGGGGCGGTAGGAGGTTAGTGGCACGAGGCCCGGCTCAGCGCACCTCCTGCAGACGCCTGTGCAGCAGCGGGCAACGCCCCCCGCCGGCCAGTCCTCGCGGACAGCGTCAAAGATGACAACGACGTGAAAGTGACCGAACGCCCAATCAGTGTAACCGAATGCCGACGCCCACCTCTGATGCCCTTAAATAGTGCAGACCGCTGCTGAATCCACCGGTTACGCAGCGGCGTGTTTATTAGAAGATTCTCGATGAGTTTGCTAATGCACCCGCGCCACATGCGGCCAGCGGTTGCGTAATTCTGCTAATGCTGCGTTCTGCTGGCTGCCGCGCACGTACACACATACCGTCACTCGTTGCAAACCTGTGCAACCTGCATAACGCGCTGGCCAGCCTTTGTCTGCTGTTTGCAGTGAGGCTGGCGCATCGTGCACTGAAACACACTAAATCACAATTTCGCACCGTGTTTCCTAAAAATAACCCCTCGTCCTCTACACACACCAACTGCATTAATCAAATTGATAGATGACATCAAACATGGCATGGACACATGTGAAGCGACTATTTTAACGTTGCATTATTTCAGCAAGGCTTATGATATCAATTTTGATAAATTAGTTATGAAAATGAATCAACTGAATTTCTCAAACAGTGCTGTACTGTACGTCAATAACTACCTTACAAACATGGTGAAGCGACTATTTTAACGTTGCATGATTTCAGCAAGGCTTATGATATCAATTTTGATAAATTAGTTATGAAAATGAATCAACTGAATTTCTCAAACAGTGCTGTACTGTACGTCAATAACTACCTTACAAACAGACGTCAATAAGTTGTTTGTGGGTCTGAAGTGTCACCATGGAAACTTGTGCTCTCAGGAGCCCCATAAGGTGCAGTCCTTGGTTCACCACTTTTTTTGCTTTTTATCAATGATATTTCATATCTGCTACATTATTGTAACTACCACTTAATTGCTGATGGTATCCAATTATAAGTGCTGGGCCTAAGGACACTGTTGCTACTGTGGTTGGTGTGAGTAATGTACCTTAAAAACAGATGTCAATGAGTTGTTTGTGGACCTGAAGTGTCATCATGGAAACTTGTGCTCTCAGGAGCCCCCTAAGGTACAGCCCTAGGTTCACTACTTTTCTTTCTTTTTATCAATGATATTTCATCTCTGCTACGCTATTGTAACTACCACTTAATTGCTGATGGTATCCAATTCTACGTGCTGGGCCTAAGGACACTGATGCTACTGTGGTTGGTGTGATTAATGATCTTTATTCAGCACCATGATGGATACAAAATCTGGGTCTTAAGCTTCATCCTAAGAACCCCAATAATTTAAGAAAATTATTAGTTGTATTATGCTTTGTAAAATCACAAAATTATGTTGGAATTTTTTATTTTCCTTGTTTGATGATAGTTACCTTTTAAAACACATTCAGGAAAGAGTTAAGACAAATAATTATTATGGTAGTAAGAAGGTTAACTGAAAATGAGTGGTGTGAATCATGATAGTGTTACGGTGCTACGGGTGCACATAGAATTTGTCCTGGTGCGGGAACCTTTGGGTAAAGTCTGGCGACAGTGGGCCAGTGTTCCAGCCGCGGCAACATCAAAAGGACTGGAGCAGAAGCACCTGGAACCCTCCACCTTGCATCGTCTTGACGCTTCGGGACATTGCCATGCCATGGCTATATAAGGCCCACCCAGCTGTTGTGGTCATTCATTGTGAATAGTTTCGTTCAGTGCATGCTGCAGATGTGTTTAGTGTTCCAACTTTAGTGTCTAGTGGACTGTTTTATATGACAATATTTTATTCGTTTACTTTAGTCTGTTAGTGTATTGTAAATTAAGTTTGCAATGGATAAATTTGTTACCAAAACGGTGCGCTTGTAAGTTGTTGATACTGCAAGTCAACCTCCTACAATTATTGTGTCATCAATTGCTTTGTCTTCTTGAGGCGAGAACATTCACAGCCAAAATCTGGAAATCCAGTAAGGGAAGATCATTTCAGAAGTCTTGGTTGATCAAATATATATGGCTATAATATGAAGCATCTACCAAAAAAGTTTTTTGCAAAACCTGCAAAGAGGCAGATGCTTAAAATGTATTACAATTTTCTTCAAAAAAAAGAAGATACCTTTAGTTCTGTAGGGTTTTCTAACTGGAAAAAGGCTTTGGAAAAATTCTGTCTTCATGAAAATATGTTTCTGCCTAAAGAAGGTGTTCTGAAACTAAATTCTATCACTAACTGAAGTTAGTGAATAAACAGTTAGATAGTGATATGAAGAAAGGCTGTTTAGCTCTTGAAACAATTTTTACTACCGTGGAATTTCTATGCTGACAAGACTAGCAATTAGAGGGCACAAAGATGTAAACACAAATTCTTTTGAATTGTTGGAACTCCAAAAGAATGACATACCTGAGTTTAAAGATTGGTTAGGGCATTTGGGGTATAAGTAGACATCCCACAATATTCAAAACGAGAGCATTGATCTACTAGGAAAGTCTGTGTTGAGAAAGATATTGGCTTCAATCAAGAAGACTGAACATTTTTCTATTATGTTTGATGAAACAAGCGATTCTTCAATTCATGAACAAGTGTCATTTTATATTCATATTGTCAATGATTCCTTAATCATCAACGAAGACTTTATTGGCTTATACGAGACCCCAAGCACTGAATCACAAACTCTGTTTAGTATTTTAAAAGATGTTTTTTTGCTAGTCTTGATTTGTCAATAGATAACTTAAGAGGACAGTACTATGATGGTGTCTCAAATATGTGAGGTAAGTCCAAAGGACTAAAAAAGTTAGTTTTGGACATACAACCAAAAGTACGTTATGTGCACTGCACTGCTCACAGTTTGGACTTGGCAGTTTTTGACAGTATCCGCCATCTTACATCTATGAGGGATATGTTACATCTATGAGGGATATTATGGCATTAGCCAAGGACTTAATAAACACTGTAAGGGAATCCAACAGAAGGATAGGACTTTTCAGAAGCACACACTGTGAGAACGCCAACGAACAAGCTGGTCTACAACCCCTTTGCTTGACTCAATGGTCTGTGTGAGCTTCTTGTATCTTGAGAATATTGAAAAACTTTGAAGAACTTCTAGAGTTTTTTGCAACATTTTCTGCAGAGGACAAAACAGAGGCAGGTTACAAATGTGCAGGCTACCTTGAGTCGATGTTACAATTTATGACTTATTTCTTCTTACGTCTTTATTGCCATGCAGTCAACCCAGTAGAGGATGTCAATGAAAAAATTCAATGCCCTCATCTAAGTGTTGCTCATCTGGAAAAAATATATGAGGACTTGATTTGTATATTGAATGGAAGGCATGATAGTTTTGAACACTTTTGGGAATTGTGTTTGAAAGAAAACCCTTCACAAATTGATGATCCTTCGCTGCCTCAGAATTGAAGTAAACCAAGGAAGTATGAAAACAAGAGAGCCAGCTCACCACACACTTTCAAAACCCCAAAGGAATACTACAAAGCTATTTAAATTGAAGTTTGTGAAACAGTACAGTCTTGCATTACTGAGCAGTTTACTTCAACTGGACTCACACAGGTCACTGCAGTTGAACAAGAGTGCTTGCTTTTAGTAAACAGAGGTGAAACAAATTTGAAAAAATTAATTGAGTTTTTAAAAAATGACCTAGACATAGAAAGACTGCACTTACATTTGAATATGTTAGCCGATATTGCTAATAAAAAACAATTGGTCTTAAAAAACATGCATGATGTAAGAAAGCACATTCTACATCTACATCTACATTATACTCTGCAAGCCACCCAACGGTGTGTGGCGGAGGACACTTTACGTGCCACGGTCATTACCTCCCTTTTCTGTTCCAGTCGCATATGCTTTGCGGGAAGAATGACTGTCTGAAAGCCTCCGTACGCGTTCGAATCTCTCTAATTTTACATTCGTGATCTCCTCAGGAGGCATAAGTATGGGGAAGCAATATATTCGATACCTCAACCAGAAACGCACCCTCTCGAGACCTGGCGAGCAAGCTACACCGCGATGCAGTGCGCCTCTTGCAGAGTCTGCCACATGAGTTTGCTGAACATCTCCGTAACGCTATCACTCTTACCATATAAAACTGTGACGAAACGTGCCGCTCTTCTTTGGATCTTCTCTATCTCCTCCGTCAACCTGATCTGGTACGGATCCCACACTGATGAGCAATACTCAAGGATAGGTCGAACGAGTGTTTTGTAAGCCACCTCCTTTGTTGATGGACTACATTTTCTAAGGACTCTCCCAATGAATCTCAACCTGGCACCCACCTTACCAACAATTAATTTTATATGATCATTCCACTTCAAATTGTTCTGCATGCATACTCCCAGATATTTTACAGAAGTAACTGCTACCAGTGTTTGTTCTGCTATCATATAATCATACAATAAAGGATCCTTCTTTCTATGTATTTGCAATACATTACATTTGTCTATGTTAAGGGTCAGTTGCCACTCCCTGCACCAAGTGCCTATCCGCTGCAGATCTTCCTGCATTTCACTACAATTTTCTAATGCTGCAACTTCTCTGTATACTACAGCATCATCCGCGAAAAGCTGAATGGAACTTCCGACACTATCTACTAGGTCATTTATATACATTGTGAAAAGCAATGGTCCCATAACACTGCCCTGTGGCACGCCAGAGGTTACTTTAATGTCTGTAGACGTCTCCCCATTGATAACAACATGCTGTGTTCTGTTTGCTAAAAACTCTTCAATCCAGCCACACAGCTGGTTTGATATTCTGTAGGCTCTTACTTTGTTTATCAGGCGACAGTGCAGAACTGTATCGAACGCCTTCCGGAAGTCAAGGAAAATAGCATCTACCTGGGAGCCTGTATCTAATATTTTCTGGGTCTCATGAACAAATAAAGCGAGTTGGGTCTCACACAATCGCTGTTTCCGGAATCCATGTTGATTCCTACAGAGTAGATTCTGGGTTTCCAAAAATGACATGATACGCGAGCAAAAAACATGTTCTAAAATTCTACAACAGATCGACGTCAGAGATATAGGTCTATAGTTTTGCGCATCTGCTCGACAACCCTTCTTGAAGACTGGGACAGTACACAAGAGCCTGCAGTTGGAGAAATGTTATGTGAAGTAGTGAAATGCATTAAGCTTCTCCGAGTAGTTCAAATCATGTCAGCAACAGCAGAATTGTCATTTAGCTCCCTTAGATGTCTTAAGTGATATCAACAATGGGACAGAAGCGATTGAACAACTTGCTTGTTCTTCATGCCCACCGAGATTTTTTTGGATGAATTTGATATCTGACTAGTCATCAATGACTTCACATTCAGTAATCCAGTCAGACATTTGCACCTTTCTAAAGATACTCTAGCCCTAATAATGACATTTAGAGCAATATTAAAAATCTTTATAAAATAGAGAATTAAATACATGCATAATGTTAAATTTTCAGTTTCAAAGTATTAGTACTAGTTTAGCACTGTATTACTATATTACTATAGTACTGTATTAGTTATTTTCAAATACTTATATATTTTTAGGGGGGAAGACCCAATTAAAACCTACTATTTACATACTTATTGACTGAAAGTATTAGGCATACTGTATTAACTTTATTAACTGTATTAAAGCATTAAGTTTGAGATATTGTTTTTATTTAATGAACCATGAGCCTTATTCAAAGTAAGCTTAAATTAGCTGTTTAACTTGTTAATCAAAGTGCTATTACTGTGCAACAGCAATATTTTATGTTTTATTCTTTTAATGATAGTTTAGGATTTATTTAAATATAATTTCAGTATTTTCAGAGATATATATTCACTGCTCTGTAATAGTCTATGATTCACTGCTCTGTAATAGTCTATGAGTATTATTACTGTAAATTAAATTAGCTTTTTATGAAAAAATCTTGTGTGTTTATGGTTTGTTTCTTTTTTCAAAGCCAAAAAAAGTGTCAGGCTTGTCGAGTTTCCCGTTGTGTCAAGTTATCAAGAGACCAGTTTTCGGGGTTCTAATGTTGATCATATGACTCTAAAATGCTTAAAAAACTTTAAAAATCACTATTTTTCATCTAAAACTTAGAAAATTTCCTGTGGCAAGACCCCCAGTATGCTCACCCCCGCCCCCCAATATTTTTTATAAGTTGGTGCCCCTGGTAGCTGATTACCCTATCAAATAATAGTAAAAGGTCTATGCATAATCTTTGATGAGCACTTGATCCAGAAGAAAAAACTGTCACAACACACAGAAAAATTTTTTCTTGCCTGCTTGCAATCTAAAAATTTAGAAAAACATATTAAGCAAAAATAAAACAAAAGCTAGTCTGGTTTCCAGTCCTTTTACTTCTGTGATGTATTTCTGAACAGTGCAAATAGTGAAGACTCCAGCTAACTTGATATAGCCATGAACGCTTCTGTAAAATGCATGTGTAACATACACTTATTTAATCATGTCAGTCCTTCCTACTTATACACAGTGACTATGTCTACTCATCACCACCAACTATGTCCAGATTTTTGGTTGGTGCAGGGCTTGGCTGAAATGAAAGTGACAGAATTTGGAGATCAAGATGGCCAAGTGCTAAGAAAATATAGCATTTTTGGTGTGAGTCAAATGAGGCATGAGCTATTTATGTTAGCATAGTTGCATCACAGCATTTGGTGCAGTGTAAAGAGTTGTTGTTGTTGTTGTGGTCTTCAGTCCTGAGACTGGTTTGATGCAGCTCTCCATGCTACTCTATCCTGTGCAAGCTTCTTCATCTCCCAGTACCTACTGCAACCTACATCCTTCTGAATCTGCTTAGTGTATTCATCTCTTGGTCTCCCTCTACGATTTTTACCCTCCATGCTGCCCTCCAATACTAAATTGGTGATCTTTTGATGCCTCAGAACATGTCCTACCAACTGATCCCTTCTTCTGGTCAAGCTGTGCCACAAACTTCTCTTCTCCCCAATACTATTCAATACTTTCTCATTAGTTATGTGATCTACCCATCTAATCTTCAGCATTCTTCTGTAGCACCACATTTCGAAAACTTCTATTCTCTTCTTGTCCAAACTATTTATTGTCCATGTTTCACTTCCATACATGGCTACACTACATAAAAATACTTTCAGAAATGACTTTCTGACACTTAAATCTATACTTGATGTTAACAAATTTCTCTTCTTCAGAAACGCTTTCCTTGCCATTGCCAGTCTACATTTTATATCCTCTCTACTTTGACCATCATCAGTTATTTTGCTCCCCAAATAGCAAAACTCCTTTACTACTTTAAGTTTCTCATTTCCTAATCTAATTCCCTCAGCATCACCCGACTTAATTCGACTGCATTCCATTATCCTCGTTCTGCTTTTGTTGATGTTCATCTTATATCCTCCTATCAAGACGCTATCCATTCGATTCAACTGCTCTTCCAAGTCCTTTGTTGTCCCTGACAGAATTACAATGTCATCGGCGAACCTCAAAGTTTTTTTTTCTTCTCCATGGATTTTAATACCTTTACTGCTTGCTCAATATACAGATTGAGTAACATTGGGGAGAGGCTACAACCCTGTCTCACTCCCTTCCCAACCACTGCTTCCCTTTCATGTCCCTCGACTCTTATAACTGCCATATGCTTTCTGTACAAATTGTAAATAGCCTTTCACTCCCTGTATTTTACCCCTGCCACCTTTACAATTTGAAAGAGAGTATTCCAGTCAACATTGTCAAAAGCTTTCTCTAAGTCTACAAATGCTAGAAACGTAGGTTTGCCTTTCCTTAATTTTTCTTCTAAGATAAGTCATAAGGTCAGTATTGCCTCACGTGTTCCAGTATTTCTACGGAATCCAAACTGATCTTCCCCGAGGTCAGCTTCTACCAGTTTTTCCATTCGTCTGTAAAGAATTCGTGTTAGTATTTTGCAGCTGTGGCTTATTAAACTAATTGTTCGTAATTTTCACGTCTGTCAACACCTGCTTTCTTTGGGATTGGAATTATTATATTCTTCTTGAAGTCTGAGGGTATTTCGCCTGTTTCATACATCTTGCTCACCAGATGGTAGAGTTTTGTCAGGACTGGCTCTCCCAAGGCTGTCAGTAGTTCCAATGGAATGTTGTCTACTCCCGGGGCCTTGTTTCGACTCAGGTCTTTCAGTGCTTTGTCAAACTCTTCACGCAGTATCGTATCTCCCATTTCATTTTCATCCACATCCTCTTCCATTTCCATAATATTGTCCTCAAGTACATCGCCATTGTATAGACCCTCTATATACTCCTTCCACCTTTCTGCTTTCCCTTCTTTGCTTGGAACTGGTTTCCCATCTGAGCTCTTGATGTTCATGCAAGTGGTTGTCTTACCTCCAAGGGTCTCTTTAATTTTCCTGTAGGCAGTATCTATCTTACCCCTAGTGAGATAAGCCTCTACATCCTTACATTTGTCCTCTCGCCATCCCTGCTTAGCCATTTTGCACTTCCTGTCGATCTCATTTTTGAGACGTTGGTATTCCTTTTTGCCTGCTTCATTTACTGCATTTTTATATTTTCTCCTTTCATCAATTAAATTCAATATTTCTTGTGTTACCCAAGGGTTTCTACTAGCCCTCATCTTTTTACCTACTTGATCCTCTGCTGACTTCACTACTTCATCCCTCAAAGCTACCCATTCTTCTTCCACTGTATTTCTTTCCCCCATTCCTGTCAATTCTTCCCTTATGCTCTCCCTGAAACACTGTACAACCTCTGGTTCTTTCAGTTTATCCAGGTCCCATCTCCTTAAATTCACACCTTTTTGCAGTTTCTTCAGTTTTAATCTACAGTTCATAACCAATAGATTGTGGTCAGAGTCCACATCTGCCCCTGGAAATGTCTCACAATTTAAAACCTGGTTCCTAAATATCTGTCTTACCATTATATAATCTATCTGATACCTTTTAGTATCTCCAGGGTTCTTCCATGTATACAACCTTCTTTCATGATTCTTAAACCAAGTGTTAGTATGATTAAGTTGTGCTCTGTGCACCTGTACAGAATGAGTACAGAATGGTAAATTGAGGCTCATGGGTTTGAGCTCCTAGGCAAAACCTTTTTTTTTTCAATTTTCATGTTACTTACACTGCAAGTAAGCCAAAATACTCAGTGTATTGAATTTGTTAATATATCCATAAAAGGCATGAAAAGCAGTGCAAAGAAAAATATGGGATTGCAAATAAATTTCCAAGAAAGAATTGCAATTACAGCATCTGCAAGGAGTCTGTAAATAACTCCACAAGAAAGTACTGAAATTAAAGTGTACAACACTCCCCAGTCCATTAATTCCATATTGTCTCTTGAGCCGCCCTCAGCAGTTGCACCCAAACAGTCGTTTTCCAGTGCAGGTAAAATTAGCCCATCGATAGAGTAAAAGAAATCATATCCTGAGAAGACTGCATCTAAATACATTCCATTGTACAGTACCAACTTTCCTCACCAATATTTGTCAAAGTAATGTGTTATGAATGGTCTGCTGCCAAACTCTGCAGTGAGAGAAAACGTTTCATGAATCTAAAAGAAGTTTACTTTTCCATAGAAACATTAAAACAATTAGAACATCCATGTAATCGTAAAAATACTGTTTTTATAGCATGTGCAAGATGATGAGATAATTATACTGCTTCCTCCATCTTCAACTATAAAATAATAAAAGTATGTAGTTTATGCATGAAGTTTCCATATATGCCGTAATGTTCCTTCCTGGAAATTCATTTGCAATCTAACTTTTCTATTGCCTTTTGCTTTCAAATCCTTTTATGAAAATATTAATAAACACAATGTATTGGGCATTATTTTATCTTATTTGCGGTGTTAGTAACATATAAAAGGAATAAGGAACAAAGTATGTTCTCAGAGCCCAGGTGGAAAATATCAGTTGTGCTGACATGAGCTATGATTTGCAGCCAGTGCTTTCAATGGCCAATAGCAAAGCTTCCACCACATTTTGATTGAGACAGCTCAGGTAGCATTCTCAGTGCACAGTGTGCTTCTTTCCCAACCTTTCTATTTTTCTGAGAGTGTTCTCTATGTGCCTAGTGTTGGAGCTCTGAATGATGAATATACTCAGCCTGTGTGATTCTCCAGTCTTGGGAAGAAAATTGGCCACTGGTCCAATAGGCAAGGCATCCCATTCGAACTCAGATGTGTCATCAGCACTGAACAGCACCTCTTAGCTGCCACTCGGCCATGAGAGACATCTGTGCAGCCATTTCACACATTTTACAGCCAGTTCCCACATTCACCTTCTGCTCAGAGATATGTGATCACACTGCTTTTCACCAATCACTCTCAAACGAGGACAAGTAGTAAGCTGTTATAGATCAGAAGAAGCATTGGCATCTAGCTTTTCATGGGATTCCAGTGACATAATAGATGTCACTGCATTTACTACAGGTTCTTCAGTGATACCGTAGCTTAGGATAGCAATATGAAGCCTGTAGACTGTGGTTAATACAGATTCTAGCTGTTCTTGGGCAGCAGCCAATTCACCCTGTATCTGAGCACAAGTGCTCTTATTCATTGTCTACTATATAAAAGTTATATAAAAGCATGAAAAACGTACTAATCAAAACAGTCAGAGGCTGAGAAACCACAAGCAGATAACAACAATAGATCATATTACCCAACTGATGTACTGTAAGTGGCATAAATCTACATTGCTTAAATTACATTAATCATGGAGTACAAATAGGATAAATATAAACTAACTCTTTTGCCTTTAAGATAATTCTAAAAGATAATAACCATTGTTACAAAAATCTAAAGTACATGCCTCTATATGATGAGTATTTAACAACACTCAGGAAATTAACAAGTGGGTATTTTGTTTTGTTACTTCTCCTGTGCTTATCTGTCTTCTCTTTCCATTATCTCTCTTTGTGTCTGCTATTCACATTCACATCTCTCTTTTTTTTATGATTTGATTTCACTTGTTTATTATAAATTACCTTGCTTCCCTTTCCATCTACCTACTTCAATCTTCTTTCTCCTTATTTCTGCAGGAGGAAATTCAGTTCAAAAAGTAATAAAGTAATGATGAGTTCTTTAGCGTTTCTGTCGTGCTTGACATGTTTCGTCATTTTTTTTACGTGTCCAATGATTCTACTTATCTCTTATCAGTGTCATAATATTAATGGAAAAATGGTTGTTGATTATGCAGTCTTCTATTTTCATTAAGTGCCTGAAGTCATATCCTTTTCAAATGAATGAATTCCCTGGACATGCAGAAATATGGAATATGGCATTAGATTTAAACGTTAATTTTTACTATTGTATGTGAATACCAATGTCAGTTTTTCAATGAAAGGGGAATATTTTATTTTATTTTATTTTATTTTTGTACTGTAGATTTCAAGAGAGAATGTGCTGCAGATATCTGTAGGTGGACTGTTCAGAGACATTCTTACTATAGTGCTGAGGGAGCCTCTTCATGAACTGAGAATAAGTAACACCACAATTGTTCTTGAACGTTTTGAAACTCTTCTGAGGCAACTATGTAAAAGAGTTGATCCTTCACAACATGAAAATCCACCTGACATTCCAAGAGAGGTAGAAAACATTAATGATTTCCCTCAGTACCTGACAATGCTGAAGGTATGTATTACACTACTTGTGTAAAAAGTTCACTTCAAATTTTCATTTTTTTTAGGGGAACGGTTTTTCATTAGTTGTAAGTATACTTAAGTGTCACATTTGATGTTCTAAGATGCAAATGGAACAGGAATTCATGCAAAAGGTGTTTGATGAATTTTTATGAAACTCTGTACCTGTGGGTGATGGGATGGTAATTAGTTTTTTGCGTGAAGAGATACCCAGATTGTCAACCTCTACATGTGAAACAATGAAATTGATTACTGTATGGTATCATCTGATCATGCTTCATGAGTGCAGCTGGTCATTATTTACTACCACCTACAATACTTGTATTTGATCTGAGTACCTACCAGATATCTTCAGAAGAACTGTCAATCACAGCTCTCCTGAGGGTGTGTGTTAAATTCCCAAATGAAAAATCATGTGTTGTAGCAAACAGTGACCACCTGCGCTCTCAAAACATCTACTGAATATTCAGTGTGCCATAAAAATTACAAAGTTCAGTGGTATCATGTTATTCAATCTTTGTAGTCACATTCTGTGTCTTAAAAATTGATTTAAGGAATTGATCAAAGTTAAGAGGTTTCCTTGCTTATTTGCCTTTTTTCAGCTCAATAACATCAAAATGGATTGCCTACCACAGTCTCTTGCCAGACTTCTCAATGTTGTGCACCTTGAAGTAGTAAATTGCAATCTGATTAAGATTCCAGTCTTCATTGGCGATCTTCCCCAGTTGAGAGTATTAGTCCTGGCTCACAACAAATTAGGTGCACAAGAAAATTGGGACTTCCTTTCACGCCCTCATATTAGACAGAACTTGGTTGTACTTAATTTGCAAGATAATGAGGTACAGTTCTCCAAACAATTATTATATATTTTATTACAGTGATTCTATGCTTTTGTAACATTTAAAGTTTTTAGTTTTTGTATTGTATTTATAAACAAGCTTCTGAATATGATCTAATGGAAGTGATAACCAATAAATCATTAGGCGGTAGCTACAGTAACACTACTTATTATTTGGGTTAGTATTTCTCATTGAAATTTGGCATCATTATCAAAAGTTTCAGTCAATCCTCATAATAGACAATTTGCTGTAGGGTATTACATATAATTGTAGTAATTTAAAGCCTTTAATTAAAAGTAAGTAATGGAAAGAGTACGGGTTACAATTTACTGTAAATCTGAAGTTTCGATTCAGAGATAAATACATAGAAAAGTCTGAGAACGCTGCCTTCCAAAAGTGGTATTTAATTTCCCTCCCAGTCTATGAAATATCCTAGTCCATCCTTATATCACACCTGCTCCCAACCCTTTGACACAGGGATCATACCTGTCTTGAAGAACAGGAAGTACAAGACCAACCTGACACACCTGCCCAGTACGTCCTACCCGGGTCTGGTCATAGGCAGATCCTATCCTATCAGAGGACAGGCCACCTGTGAAAGAAGCCATACCATATACCAGCTCTGTTCTAACTTCTGCACACCATTTTCTGTAGGAATAACAACCAACTAGTTATCCATCTGAATGAACTGTGGCCGAGGGTGGAGATGCCCACCAAATGGCGCAAATACTGCTGAGCACAACACAATCAGTTTCAGTAGCTGCTTCACAAACTGTGTCTTCAGAAATTCTCCCTGACACCAGCTTCTCTGAATTATGTACATATTAATTGTCATTGTAACACACGCTTCAGTTTCATATCTCTCCTGTCCTCAATTTCTGCTAGCTTCTATCCTCCGCTCACCTGCATCCCTGCCCTGTGATCCTAACAGTCCTGCACTCAACTCCTCTTCTCCATAGTATCCATCTTCTGCTCTTCTGTCTTCTCCTCTGATCCACTCCCCTATGTCATTAAACACTGCACACAACTCCCCCTTTGACCAGAACATGTGCTGAATTGGTCCTGCTCCCCACCTCCTTTCTCCTCTTTCCCACTCCACCAGACTCAACCTCTCATCCCCGTCAAGCTGCACGATGTTGTCAGCTGGACACTGCAGTCGTGCAGGTATATGTGTATGTGTACGTATGCGTGCATATATGTATTCTGTTAGCTTTGAAGAAGGATACATCTAAAAGTTAGCAATGTTCTCAGTCCTTTTTACGTGTTTATTGAGGATTGAATCCCTCAAATATATGGTGAGTTATTGATGTTCCTCATATTTACATAAAATGTAATTATTTTCTTTATAACATGACTGTATATACTCAAATAATCTGCACTTGTTTTTTCCCAAAGTTAAGGACAAAAATCTGGGATGCACAGATTATTTGAAACAAGGCTGGTACTGCTCCACCTCCAACAATAGATCCCATTATGTTAATTGCATTGTTGTGACCTCAGTTTGTGACACATCAGTAGCATGTTAACAACATCTTCAAACTCGTTAATTATGGCTAAAAGTTTTCGTTATCGCTCGTACACTGCTAAAGAAAAACTGAAATTTATTGAAGAAGCCAAGAACATTGGAAACCTTGCAGCAGGGGGAAAGTATGATGTGAGTGAAAGTTGTATTCACAACCGGGCAAAAAAACAAAACACAGCTTCAAGAAACTAATAGTAATCACCAGGCGTTTCATGGCCAAAAAGCAAAGCATCCGGACCCCCAAAAAAGGCTCTACGATTACGTAGATGAGAAGCGACAATATGGATGCACAGTGAAATGTACCAACTTAAAGCACTGGCTTTAACCAAAGAACTGGGTATTACCAGTTTCAAAGCTAGACAGGGCTGGTTGCCAAGATTTTTCAACGAAAATGGATAAGGACTCTGGAGGAAAACTACTATCGCTCAATGGCTTCCAGGTGATGACCAGGAAAAAATAGTGAGCTTTCATCGTTACACGATAAAACTGCGACACGAGTAGTCCTATATATTATTGTAAATTGGTAATGCGGATCCGACGCCAGTCTATTTTGAGATGCCGCTAGACAACACCATGAACAGGAAAGGAGACTCCAGCATCATCATATGAACTAAAGTGCACGTCATTTATGTTGGCGGCCGAGTTTAGGTTCGTTCTGCGCATCTGATGACACAAAACACAGTCAGCAAATGAACAGAGAACAACGTTGCCAAAGCTCGACTGCAGTGCAGAGCACGGACGAGTGTCTTCAGTTTTAGAAACGTTCAGTCATAAATAAAGTAATAGAACAAAAGCAATGTCTTGATAGCAGACTTTCTTTTATAGAATGTTTGGAAAAAGCATTCTTTATACCAATTGTTTCATATTCTATTAATTAATTAAACCAAACAAGCAATAAGACTCCTAATTCAGGCGATAGCAAGGAAAGGTGTTTGTATCAATCTCACGAACCGCTTTTTCGCAATAAAGAACAGCGGTAATTGTTTATTTCATATTGTACTTTGACGAAGCGTGAGTAATTCATAGTCACACCAACCGTGTTTGTCAGTATTTTGCGTGACATGTTACAAACCTCTGGAGTTTTGTTGTCAGACGAGTTGCGTTAGTGTAACGGCTAAGGTGATAGCCAGCACGGTAGCTCAGCGTGTTTGGTCAGAGGGTAATGTGCCCCCTGTAATAAAAAAACTGAGTCAACAGATCAACAACGAATGTAACTGGATGTCTTACGACGTCCGCCCCGAGCAGATGCAACGAACTAAAAAAAAAAAAAAAAAAAAAAACTGCCGGCACGGTAGCTCAGCGTGTTCGGTCAGAGCCGGTTGGCCTCTGTAATAAAAAACTGAGTAGAAGGATCAACCATCGAACTTGAACAGGATGTCTTGAGACGTCCGCAACGACCAAACACAACGATCAATAACGAACAAAATGAAAAAAAAAAGGTGTTGGGACGATAAGTGCAAAGTTATGAGTTCAAACCTTGTGCGGTGCTCGGTGCTTAATATTTTCTTTATTTAAAAACAATATTGAAGTGCCTTACTTCACGAATTTTATTCGTTTGAATGCAGTTTTTTGCAATTGCTAGTGCTTTGTCTCTTCATTAACCCTGTCGCTGCTGCCGACACGTGCTCCCCGCATTCCGTGCTGTGCGCGATTTTGTCATCACTGCACTGCTCGCCTGTGCAGACACATGGTGTTCCCAATGCTTTGACACACTTGTCATTCGATTTCACAAAAGCTATTTGGACCAAAAATTTGATTTTAACACGTCTTCTTGACTGATACCTTCCCCCCATAAATGACTTCGCTGTTCAATGCAGTTATTGTGCAGCATTAAATGTAGTAAACCATTGCACGAAATTTTGAAGAGTTTGCTTTAAAATAAAGCCAAACGTGCCCGGTGTAAATAAAAATTTTGTTACAGTCGCGAAAGATGGAATATTTCTCAGTATTACATACGACACCTGTGTGGTACTTAAATTAAATGAGATATTGTTATACAGTAAATTTTATATGAAATTTAGGTATCTTGTCCACATTTCATTCTCAACATTGTGGCAACTAAAATCGACCATATGGAAAGTATATGCTATGGACTTTTGCCTCTGCAAACTCTTCGAAATTTCGTGCAATAGTTTACTATATTTAATGCTTCATAATAACTGCATTAAACATCGAAACATATTTAAGTCATTTATAGTGTGAAGGTATCAGTCAAGAAGATGTGTGAAAATCTAATTTTTGGGCCAAATAGTTTTTGTGGAATCGAATGATAAGAGTGTCAAAGCAGTCGGAACACCATGTGTCTGCACAGGTGAGCAGTGCAGTGACAAAGTCGCGGGGAGCACGTCTGTGTAGCAGCGAAAGGGTTAATGCGGCCGTGGTGGCTTTACTTCATTAACTGCATGCTCCCCTCTAACCGTAAGCTTGCAAACTATGCTATACAATGGCGCTGCTTCTCTTGGTGCGTGCGTCGTGTGCAACTGGCAACACAGCAATCTCCCGCATCTGGGCGGGCATGCGTGAGCCGCCAAGATAAAAGAATTGAACTATAGTGACAGTGAGAAGCAAAGGCGTACAGTAATGTTGTTTGTAACTGGCGATGTATGAAAACTGCCATCTCAAATGATGTGTAAAAGGAAAACTATTCTGAAAATATCACTACAAGGCATACTAGGGTGGATAGACAATGATCTTGAGACTGACTGGGTGATGCAGATTTGGCAATGTTGTCCTGGTACGTTACTGAATTTACGTAACATGTTGATCCAGGACTGCTTCCACAGACATACAGCTAAGGAAGTGCGAGACAAATTACAAAAAGGGAAAACTGATATGGTCATTATCCCTGGGAGTCTAACATACATCCTACAACCACTAGGTGTGTGTATAAATCAGTCATTCAAAGTTGCACTTAAACAGCTATATACGCAATGGATGGCTTATGAAAACCACAAGTTCACACCAAGTGGAAAAATCAAATGCCCAGATTTGTCCCAGATTTTTGAGTGGGTGAAAAGTGCATGGGACTCCATTGTGCAACCACTGGTGGAAAAATCCTTAAAAAAATGTGGTGTCACAAATTCACTGGATGCAACAGAGGATGACTATCTACAGAAACATGGCTACGATAACAATTATTCTGCTGCTAGTGATGACGATGAAAGTGATGGTGAGTAGAGAGGTAATGCAGCACATTTACTGACTAAAATACACTCCTGGAAATTGAAATAAGAACACCGTGAATTCATTGTCCCAGGAAGGGGAAACTTTATTGACACATTCCTGGGGTCAGATACATCACATGATCACACTGACAGAACCACATTCACATAGACACAGGCAACAGAGCATGCACAATGTCGGCACTAATACAGTGTATATCCACCTTTCGCAGCAATGCAGGCTGCTATTCTCCCATGGAGACGATCGTAGAGATGCTGGATGTAGTCCTGTGGAACGGCTTGCCATGCCATTTCCACCTGGCGCCTCAGTTGGACCAGCGTTCGTGCTGGACGTGCAGACCGCGTGAGACGACGCTTCATCCAGTCCCAAACATGCTCAATGGGGGACAGATCCGGAGATCTTGCTGGCCAGGGTAGTTGACTTACACCTTCTAGAGCACGTTGGGTGGCACGGGATACATGCGGACGTGCATTGTCCTGTTGGAACAGCAAGTTCCCTTGCCGGTCTAGGAATGGTAGAACGATGGGTTCGATGACGGTTTGGATGTACCGTGCACTATTCAGTGTCCCCTCGACGATTACCAGTGGTGTATGGCCAGTGTAGGAGATCGCTCCCCACACCATGATGCCGGGTGTTGGCCCTGTGTGCCTCGGTCGTATGCAGTTCTGATTGTGGCGCTCACCTGCACGGCGCCAAACACGCATACGACCATCATTGGCACCAAGGCAGAAGTGACTCTCATCGCTGAAGACGACACGTCTCCATTCGTCCCTCCATTCACGCCTGTCGCGACACCACTGGAGGCGGGCTGCACGATGTTGGGGCGTGAGCGGAAGACGGCCTAACGGTGTGCGGGACCGTAGCCCAGCTTCATGGAGACGGTTGCGAATGGTCCTCGCCGATACCCCAGGAGCAACAGTGTCCCTAATTTGCTGGGAAGTGGCGGTGTGGTCCCCTACGGCACTGCGTAGGATCCTACGGTCTTGGCGTGCATCCGTGCGTCGCTGTGGTCCGGTCCCAGGTCGACGGGCACGTGCACCTTCCGCCGACCACTGGCGACAACATCGATGTACTGTGGAGACCTCATGCCCCACGTGTTGAGCAATTCGGCGATACGTCCACCCGGCCTCCCACATGCCCACTATACGCCCTCGCTCAAAGTCCGTCAACTGCACATACGGTTCACGTCCACGCTGTCGCGGCATGCTACCAGTGTTAAAGACTGCGATGGAGCTCCGTATGCCACGGCAAACTGGCTGACACTGACGGCGGCGGTGCACAAATGCTGCGCAGCTAGCGCCATTCGACGGCCAACACCGCGGTTCCTGGTGTGTCCACTGTGCCGTGCGTGTGATCATTGCTTGTACAGCCCTCTCGCAGTGTCCGGAGCAAGTATGGTGGGTCTGACACACCGGTGTCAATGTGTTCTTTTTTCCATTTCCATGTGTGTATTTTATTGCAGATATTAACTTAAATTCTTAAACACGGTAATCCTCATTTCTTTCTTTTGCTAATGTAGGTAGGACTATAGTCCCAGCTGACGGGGATAATGTTCCCCAGCTGACCGCCTAGCTAATGGGCCAGCCAGCAGGCCTGCTAGCCAGCCAGCTGCGTGCCACCGAATCAGTTGCATTTTAATGATTTATCAACCTGTTCAAAGCATGTCAAGATTTTGACACGTTTTTTCAAACCAATTGATATTATATGTAAGCTAGAACAATTTTTTTCTAAATGGAACAAATTAAAGCAAACAAAAGAATTCCCCCACCCCAAAATTAGGGTGCGCAGATTATTCGAGCGTGTGGATTATCTGAGTGTATACGGTATGTCGGTTGGATTTCTGTGCCACACTGCACTGGCAGACGAAAGCTATAATGTCATACTCTGCTGCATAGCAGGTACTGGGAGATAAGGTACACAGTGTGAACTGGAATGATTTGAAATGGAATGAGCATGTAAGATTGGTTGTAGGGAAGGTCAATTGTTTAGAGAACTGGCATTTGGGACAGACAGCAGAGAAATTCTACTGGAACCAACATACATTTCACATAATGACCACAACAACAAGATAACAGAAATCAGGGCATGTATGGAAGTATACAGACAGTTGTAACTCTTGAGACTTTCCCAGCGAGCTAATGACATCTCGGGTTGTCAGGTGTTCTGCTGGATAACAGCGTCATTCTTGCACGATATTTCAGTAACGTAGCTTGTAAGCTGAGACTGCTCCTCGAGTGGACCTGGTCCAGTATTTATGTCTGTGGCCTTCCCCCGCCACCGGGGTTACAGGCGGTCTGCACCCGCTCGCAGCGACCTACTGGAGTGCTGCCATTCCATTTTCGGTCTGCTTACTCATCTAGACTCTAAAAACCTTTTTCTAGCATAAATATTCTTAATGCTTTCTTAAACTTACCGTATTTACTCGAATCTAAGCCGCACTCGAATCTAAGCCGCACCTGAAAAACGAGACTCGAAATCAAGGAAAAAAAAAATTTCCCGAATCTAAAGCCTCACTTGAAATTTGAGACTCGAAATCAAAGGGGAGAGAAAAGTTTTAGACCGCACCTCCAAATCGAAACAGAGTTTGGCCATTGTAACAAGAGACACAGTTTAGGTCGAATGGATGAAGATACAGCTACAGCAGTTTGGCTCGAGTCGCAAGTAGTAGTTAAGCTTTACCAGGTAGCCATTGCTATGCGTCAGGCGCTCCGTCCATATTTGTACGGTGACCCTTCCTTTTTCACGTGCTTCGTCTGGTTTGAATCGATTGCTTATTTTGCTTTGATCTGATAAGTGCCGTTCTCTTTTTTGTTGGTGTTTACGTCACTCTAAACTGAAAATACACTATCGTACCTTGTCATGGACTGTTTGTTGCATTCAGATAATGACTGTTATACGACCTGTTGCCACTCGCTTTTGTGCGCTCTACCGCCACTTACAATAAAAAGAATGTATTGCCGCATTAGCGAAACAATGGCAAGGGACTGCTATGTGTTGTTACTTACACTGCTGCCTTCTTTGACAATTACCAACAGGAACCAAATAATAGGCTTGGGTATGAAAGAAGATGTTCTGAACGAGAGTTAAGCAAAAAAATTTTCTCCGTTTGAAAATCTTTGCAGATGCCTCTTTAGTACATTACATTCTGCACAGAAATTGGAGTCATCTTAGATTTAAAAATCTAGTCAGTTGCCGTGCTTTATTTCTGACTGTATCACTATTCAGCATAAGAATAATACGAATATCAACATGACATGATACGTATATTCTTCTGCATTTGCCGTTGCCTCACTCTAGTTTCGTAGTTTATTAGGAAGACTGGATTTAAATGAGATAACAGCAAACACGAAAGAATACATGGCATAATGTTTACATACGTATTATTCTTATGGTGAAGAGAATACTGCATAACTGCATGGGTTTCACGATTCATAAAATTTCCTATTAGCAACCATCTCTTGTCACCGTTGTACACGTCCTGTTGGTGTCAGTTGTCTGTCGCTTTTCGAAAGGCAGCCTGTGTACATGCGTTTAAGCTTGCCCTTAAATGGTTTATTCAAACAGACGTCAAGTGGTTGCAGAACTGAAGTCATCCCGCCTGGAATTACTGCCAAGTTCCTTTTGCTTTCCTCTAATTTTCGTTTTACTGCAGGTGTTGTATGGCCTGCGTACGCATCTAATACCAACAGACTGCGTAAACCAAGCATTGCGCCAGGACGACGATTCCACAAACGCCAAATCCATTCAAGCACCATGTCCTCCGAAAACCACCCACTTTCGTTTGCTCCTACAATTACAGTTTTTGGAAACACTTCCGATTTCGGTAAGGCTTTCGCTTGAAAACTGTGAATGGGGGTAATTTATGTCCATCTGCTGTGCAAGCAAGCTTTCGCTTGAAAACTGTGAATGGGGGTAATTTATGTCCATCTGCTGTGCAAGCAAGCATGACGGACATCTGTTTTCCACCCTCTGCTGTAAGAACACTTATGTCTTTCTTTCCTTTGGCGTTAACCGTATAATTTGACGGCATGTCAGAATATACGGGAGTTTGGTCAGCATTTTCTATCTGACCAAGAAGGTATTGCTTTTCTGTGTGCCGCCTAATTATGAAGCGCTGAAATTCCACAAGTTTCTCTTCATAATTTTTCGGCAGCTTCTGTGCAACTGAAGTTCGCCTCCAAAGTGAAAAACCCCAGCGCTTCATAAACAGATCAATCCAGCTGCGACTAAACTTAAAATGTTCGATTTTTTGCTCTCTAGCATGCATTTCATGTGCCTTAATTTTTAAAATTTCGGCGTTCACAGGCAGGAATCTCTGACACTATTCCTTTCCATCACTTCTAGTGCATGATATCGTCCACACTTTGGACCACTAAATGCTTTCCTGCTACTTGAACATTCAAATAATTTGTCTCTCTTCAGTCGCCGTCACCTGACGTTGCTCTCATCAATCCCGTATCACAGACCTGCAGCACGATTAGAACCTTGTTCCGCTAAAGAAATAACTCCCCGCTTGAATTTGGTACTGTAATGAAAGCGTTTCATTGTCGTTCACTAACACCAACAAGCATTTCACAAAATTCCACGAAGCAATATGTGCCGCTACGTGAAGAACGCCAGCGTATCAACTCGTGCAGCAGTCCTAAAGTCTTGTGCATTGTTGGTATTTTTGTGTAAAGAAATTTATTTTTGTTGTTACGAATATTTGAAAGGCTGCTACATTCGAAGATGAACAATACGGAATTTCTATTTACTTCGTTGGATAATGTACGAAAATGCAGTTGTCGAAACTCGAGGCGGAGAAAAAAGCTTGTCTTCTATCTGTTTTTTTTTAAATTTATTTTCTGACGCAGAGGTTTTGGCGCCAGTATTTATCTTTGTGCCTGCAATGCATGCCTGTGTAGCGCTAAATACATTCGATGGCAGAAGTTAGTTGTGGCGGCACTTACCAACATTTTTCAGAACTTCTGCTTACTTTGCACTTGATTCTAAGCCACAGGCGGTTTTTTGGATTACAAAAACCGTAAAAAAATGTGGCTTAGATTCGAGTAAATACGGTACTCTTGTTATGAATCTCTGTCATTATTGTAGGTGGAAGAGTACTGAATAGTTTTGTTCCAGTGTAGTGGACACCCTTTTGCACCAAGCCCAAATTTCTTTGCTCATTTTGTTTGTCATTCTTCCTCCATGTGTTATGCTCCTGATAGTTTGGTTGAAACATCTCTATATTTTTATAGACAACACACACAAGTGAAACAATATATTGGCGTCTAGTTGTGTATATTTTGAGTTTTTGAAAGCTATTTCTACATGAGTCTCTTGGGCGTAATCCACGTATAACTCTTAAAGCTCACTTCTGAGCAATGAACACCTTCCTTGGTAGTGGCTGGTTGCCACAAAAGTAATGTCGTATTCAATGAGTGAGTGAAAATAGCCATAATATGCCACTTTTGCAGTGTTTGGTTTAATACATGTAGTGACAATCCGTAAAGCAAACATAGCAGAGCTAAGCCTCTTACAGAGATCTATAATATGTGGACACCAGTTCATTTTCTTGTCAATGTAAAATTCAAGAAATTTTGTTGTTTCCATTCTTTCTATTGGCTGATTACCACATGTCATACTTAGTTCTCTCTCTTCTGCTGTTTTTGTACAGAACTGAATAAAATTGGTCTTACTGGAATTTAATGAGAGACCATTCACCTTGAGCAATTTAACCACATCTGATAGTATGTGATTAATGGATTCCTCAAGATTCCTATCTGTTCTACTGCTCACAGAAATTGTGGTATCATCTGCAAATAAAGTAAATTTACACGGCAGGCTTGTACATGATGGTAAATCATTTATAAAAGTGAAGAATAATAGTGGTCCAAGAATTGAGCCCCGAGGAACTCCACATGTAATGGAAGTCCATTCAGAATGTACAGAAATATCACATACTGTACCTGAGCTATTCAAGACATGTTTTTCTTTTCTGTCTTGGAGATATAACTGTAGCTAATTACCTGCAACACCACTTATTCTTACTAATTTTGCTTTTGGCAAGAGAATCTGGTGATCAACACAGTCAAATTCTTTAGACGAATCACAGAAGACACCAACTGCTAGATGTTCTCATTAAGGGTTTCTAGGACTTCATTTCCAAGTGCATACATTGTGTCTTCTATTACGGCCCTTTTGAAAGCCAAATTGGCTCTTCGGGAGAACCCCATTCATGAGATGATCAGTAATTCTTATATTTGTTAGTTTTTCTGGAATTTTAGAAAAAGCTGTAATCTGAGAGATATGTTGATAGTTGACTAATTCAGTTTTATCACCCTTTTTGTATAGGGGCTTCACAATGGCATACTTCAGCGTACTGGGAACAACACTTTTTTGAAGGGATACTTTGAAAATATGACAGAGAATGTCCCTTATCCACACATAAGAATATTTCAATAAATTATTAGAATGATTAACAACCCCTGCAGAGTTCTTACTTTTTAGAGACATGATGATGTTTTGAATATCGTCTACAGTG
Organism: Schistocerca piceifrons; assembly: GCF_021461385.2. NCBI lineage: Eukaryota > Metazoa > Arthropoda > Insecta > Orthoptera > Acrididae > Schistocerca > Schistocerca piceifrons. The sequence continues at coordinate 9,408,364 of NC_060149.1, forward strand.
ACGGGGTTAAGGTGTGTTTCTGGAATTGTGTTTGAATATACAGCTTGACAAAGAGTTATGGCTTCATCAACATCAGCTTGCAATCAATCTGTTGAGTTACTGATAGGAAGTGTGTATTGAAAACCTCAGCCACACTTTTTGGGTTATTTACTAGTGTTCCTCCATTTACATCTTCTGTGCTTATTGTATCACTTCCTATTTCTTTTTTTACAATGCTCCAAATTGTTTTTATTTCATTATTAGAATTATCCATTTTCTTCTCATAATAAGGGGCTTTTGATTTCTGTATTAGTTTCTTTAAAATTTTACAGTATAATCTATAATGTTCCCATTTTTCTACATCTTTAGATAATCTTATTGCAGCATATGTTTCCCTTTTGGTTTTCGCATGACTGTTTTATATCTTTTGTAATCCAAGGCTTACTTACAGAATTGGAAGCACTGTTTTTGACCCATTTCTGTGGAAATATTTCTTCAAAAAGAGTTAAGAATTCGTGTATAAAACAGTTAAATTTGGAGTCAATATTATCAAGGCTACATACTGAAGGCCAATCCATTTGCTACAACTTATGGTTGAAAGTTTCTTTTGCCTCTTTGTTCATTACTCTTATGAGCTCCCATTGAGGAAATTGTTTTTTAAACAGATTAACGTCATAAAGAATGAGAATTTGTCCATCATGATCTGAAAGCCCACTTATAAACTGCCTGACAGTATCATTCTGATGTCTACTTACACCTAAAAGAATGTTATCTGTCATAGTTTGGGACTCAGATGTAATTCTTGTTGGAAAATTTATTACCGGTATCAGATTATGTAAGGTCATCACAATCTCAGAGTCAATTTTATTCATATTTTATGTCAAAAAGTTTATATTGAAATCATCTAAACTACAATAACCTAGGCTCTTGCATGTAACCCTGACGGGAGGAGTTCTATTATATGTAGAAAAGTTTTTATGTCATCTGAAGGTGCCATGTAGACAGCCAGCACTATTATTGTGTAGAAATTAGTTATTATTTCAGTTGCACATGCCTTAAATTGTTGTTCCACAGAGTATTTCTTAATATTTATGGCTTTGTATGCTATACTATTCTTAACATAAATTGTTACTCCACCTTTGTCTTTACTTGTCCTACAGTATTTTGTTAGTAAACTATAATTTACCATAGATGGCAAGGCACATTTATCAACAGCATGGTGCTCAGTTAAGCACAAAACCTGAGCAATATTTATACAGTCCTTTTCATTAATGTTAATAAGTAGTTGATCTGTTTTACTTAAGAGGCTTCCTATATTTAGATGAAATGCTTTTTTATTCTATTAGTGCTGTTGTTACCTGACTGAGAATCCACTGACACTACCTACTGTTGTCCCTTTTTTTCTTCAGGCCCACACATAAAAAATCCTTCAGATGTGAAGGAGGCTCAGTATTCCTTCTGCCCAACAACCTTTTATTTGGATTGCTTGATGAAGATTTCTTCCCATTTTTTGAATTTGGAATTTCCATTTTTCTCATAGATGTCACATCTTTTTCTTCTGCAGATGATGTTAATCTTGTAAGTGAAATCACAACTTCAGCTGAGAAGAGTGTTTTAAATGGACCTAGCATTTTGATTTGTACACCATCTGACAAGTTATTTTTCTCCTTTGCATTTTCAGCACCAAGATGTCCTTGTATTACCATTTCTAGGACAGTTTTGACTTGCTTCCCTCAGTTATATTACTAATATGTTCTCTAATTTGATTACACATAAATCGCTTTACCTTATTATTTATATGCATACCATGCCTGGTATAATGAGCCCTTTCATGGAAATGACATTCGAGGAAAGATGAATTAGGAAATGCTGTAGCAATTTTCTGTAGTTTCCTATTAGTATTTTCGATTTCTTTGTTGACGCATGATGTAGGAATTAAGTCATATATTGTTGGCATGCTCGAGACAATCATGTTTACATTTCATAAATTGCTTAGGGCTTTCACTGCTTCTCTGACAGCCTGTTTAGCATTATTATGGTACACATCATTAGAACCTCCAATTAAGATATCAACATCATTTTTTGTGAGTGTCTCCAATAGCGTACAGCAGTCCTTTGTTACTTCATACATAGGTGCACTTTGTTTTATGAATGGTGTTATGTTAATGTTCATTTCACTAAGCATCTTCAAAATTTATAACTTATGTCATGGCACTTCATGTTGCCATGGGGAAACATACTGTCCTAGTTATTCAATTTTATGTACGTCTTTTGTACTTTTGTAACATTCATGGGAATATTCACAGTATCTAAAGAATCACTTGGTTTTCGCAATGTTTGATTTATCGTATGGGGAAATTTATCATCTGAAATCACTTCAGGACTGTTTTTGGTAGACACGGCCATTGTATACACTTGCTGGTATTGTTTCACACTTGAAAGTACTTTCAGCACAATGCAACAGTTCTCATTTTCACTACCAGTACCATCACTAGACATTTTCACTGTGAGTGATTTTACAACTGTCTCCAAATTACAAACAAACCTTTTTGCTGCCATAAGTTTCTGTTGAAGTGCATCAGCAGTACTTTCTGCTACTCCAAGAGAAAACTTCTTAACAGCAGTTTCTTGAAGGTTGCATGTTTCAATGTCACAGTCACATGCCTTAGTTACTGAGCGTACACTCACCAAACACAAAACATGAGCCCACACGTGTGTTACTGCACACAATCTAATACCTGTGCCATCATCTTTGTTGCAACATACACATAAAAGATTAAATATATTTCCGATTTCCCACACGTGTGTTACTGCACACAATCTAATACCTGTGCCATCATCTTTGTTGCAACATACACATAAAAGATTAAATATATTTCCGATTTCTAGAAAACGATTTACAACCACATCTATTCGCAATGCCATCTTGTGAGAATGGTGCATGTCTACTGATCCACCTGAAGATGAGGGTGTAAACCCTCGAAATACTTATTGGGAGAAAATAAAAGTGGCTGATACAGATAATTGTTTTAATTTGTTTTTAATGTCATAAAAGTCACAATTTCTGAACCACAGTCAGAGCCATTCAACCATGTTTAGGAAAATATGGTACAAAATTATGAAAGACTGATTTTAAGTATGAGGATGTCACAGAATTGCTGAGAAATCTTTTAACCAGAAGATACAGGAACATGCTCACCACCCATCAAATACCTGCTTAGGAAACTTCAGAAAGAGAGAAGACTGAACGTGGAATATTATGCATAATAATGAAGAGGACAAAAATCTTTCTGTTCAGTTCACAATAATTTCCCTGTTTCTTTTTGTAATGGATGCAATTGCATTTGATTTGGAGCACTCTAATTCAAATTAATAACCATTGCCAGTATGAACATGGCAGAGGTTACTGGTAAGTGTAGGAACACACTAATTCAAAGTAATAATTGTTGTCACTATGAATGGAGTGTTTCATGGAAAGTAATGAGAGAATGTCAATTCTTATCATCTTGGTGGTTAGGTGTCTCACTCAGTTCTGTAATAAACAATATATTACATCTGAAGTCTTGATATATAGAGACTTGGGATAATTTACCAGGTGGGCATTTCAAGTTTTATGTTGCTTGAGTTATTTTAAATATTATATTAATTTAAGAAACAGCTACTTTATTTGTAAGATGGATTGACAGAAGTCAGGAATAATAGCTCTCCCCAATGAAATGAAATGAACATATGGCATTATTGGCCAGCAGACCCCATCTGGTGTTATCCGGCCTCGTGGGCAAAAACTTTCTATTTGATGCTACTTACGCACCTTACCATAGAAGATGGTGAGGTGAAATGATTAGGATGACACAAACATGCTGTCCCCAGCAAAGTCATCTCTGACCTGGCTGGGAATGGAACCAGGGACCATGTGATCTAGAGGAAGTGACACTACTCATTAGTCCGCCAATGACTTGGCAGCAGAAAATATGGTATGGGGACATGAAGATAAAATTTCAATAACAAAACCTCACATGGGAATCCATTTTCAGAGATTTGTGTCATGCTTCTATTGAAAATCTGATTTTCCTAAATCAGTTCGGGTAAAGACCAGGATAGTTCCTTTGAAAAGGGCATGGCCGATTTCCTTCACCATCCTTTCATAATCTGAGCATGTGTTCTGTCTCTAATGACCATGCAGTTAGTGGGACATTAAACTTTAATCTCCCTTCATTCCATTTGCCTGTAAATGAAAAAGAAAAGACTGTTATGTATATCCAGTAAAAATTATTGTCTGCCAAGCACTTTACTGGTGTTTGTGATGAGCAGTTATAGCAGTAGAAATACAATTGATTTCAGTTGGATAAAAATCATAAAATTGACATTCACTATTTCATTCAGATGGGTGTTTGACTAATAGACTAAACATCTAGGCCTTGATGCCTTAGTGCAGTACATACCTAGACCACTAATTCTAATACATGTTAGTACAGTAGCACTGAACTCAGAGGTTGACAGTTGTACCAGTAAAAGACATTTTCATAATCAGTAATTGGCTGATAAACACAAATAAAGTGATGACATTTTTTACTTCATGGCCATACTGTGGACTACAGTCCTGAGTCCCCAAAACTCTCCCAGTAGTTAATGAAGTTTGTGAGGGGATGTGACATCGTTGGTGATTCATTTGTAAGAACGAACATTAAGTTTGGAATTCCTGTTGGTGCTTCAATTGCAGTACTGTTCAGAAGTAAAGTCTCCACCTCCCTTTCATTTCCATACTCATGCATAATCATCATCTATGTCAGAGTTACACATCTGGAACATTGTGCAAAAGTCATAAAAAAGCAATATCAAACCACTTACATTCGGATCTTGCCATGAGAATAGTCCTGGATATTCCACAATGTCACCATACTGTACTATGATTCGGACAATCAATTATTGGAGATGATACAGGATTGTAGTCAGACAAAACAGGGTAAAGTAAATAACTAAGTCACTCTTCCACATATTAGACAAAAAAAAAAAAAAAGTCATTATATTTGAGACTTGAAGCAGTATTATGAGCTATAGATTCTCTCTATAGTATGTATGAAAAAAATTTGCCCAACACTGAAATGTTCTTAATATCTGCTACTCTTTGTTATGCTATACATGGTAAGACAACTAAGATAAGCCACCCAAAATACTGTCATGTCGAAACCACGGCCAAGTCCAAATCTAAAGACAGGGTCGTCAGTGAAATATGTTTATTACTGACAGCAATTTAAAGCCAGAACAGAACTGAATTCCTGCATGCAGAGTACTGCAGTTTAAACAAACATAAGATATTTCAGACTGTTGCTATTTATACAAACATCAAATATTCTAGAATACACAAACATTGCAAATATGAGATTTTTTGAGAAACTTCTTGAAATGATAATTGCTAAATAACAAGTAATGGCTGGTGGGCACATTTCAACTGGTGGCCTACAGCACACTAGTCAGTGACACTAACCACTACACCACACTGGTAGCATCACAACTTGCAGCATTGCTCCCTCTCCTGGAGAAACTGTGACCCTCTGATTTAAAAGTTCTCATTGGGACCAACAACAGCATCCTGGATATAGAGCTTGTTAATGGCACCCTGTATGGCAATGTTGGTGGTTGTGTTGTCATATCCTCTTCTCTATGTTAAGCTTTGAAGATAGCCCCTCCCATCAGAGATTCATGATTGTTGAGCTGGCCTTCAGTTTCCTTGAAGTTCCCATTATCGATATGCCCCTCAGGACTGCGGTAGGACTTGATGTGGAGGACACAGATGACATCTCTTCACTTCCATTTCTTGATGAAAGGTCATAAGCTTCAGCTTCATATGTTATATATGATGTAGACCAGAGTAGCAAACTAGTTAACTCTTTGGATAGCCTCACTTTAGCACATGTGTAAAAATCCATATCAAGTGTCCCAGGCTGCATCTCACCAGATGGTATTTGGCACTAAAGCACTGTCAATGTTTTTTATAACTGTCCAGGGCCTGTACGCAAGCCAGCTGCCTCTTTATTCATTCCTGGTAATAAGGTGTTTCATGTAGTCATCCAGACAGTGCATCAATTGACATTTTGACCTCGCAACCATGAAGTAGAAAGAACAGTGTTAAGCCTTTAGTATCTTGCTTCATTTTGTTATATGAGAATATACTGATGGGCAATATTGTATCCAAATCTCTCTGTTCATCATTAAAATACATTAAGGGCATATCTGCCAATGTCGTATTAAAGAATTCTGTTAGGCCATTCATCTGCGAGTGGTGGGCACTTGTCATCCTGTGAGTAATGTCACAAAGTGAAATCACCTTGGGTAGTACTCTGGACAGGAAAAGCTTCCCACAATCACAGATCATCACACATGGTGCTCCATGCTTCAAATTAATTTTTTTATAGAAGTAAATTCAATTTCTGAAGCTTTGGCAGTTGGTACAGCTTTGGTGACAGCGTAGCAGGTGAGGTAGTCAGTGCAAACTATTGTACACTTAACTCCCATTTGTTTACTGGAGGAACCTGTCCAACAGGTTGATTCCAGTCTGCTGGATTGGTGCTGCTGCAGCCAGGATTGGTACCAGATATCCCAGAGACAACTGGTGTTCCTTCAGTGGCTCATGTAGTGTGTAATTGGATCAGTAGAGACTTGGCCAGTGATACCTGCATTTGATTCTGTCTGGAATATCAATGAAAATAATCAGTTTTTGATAATATAAGTAGTTGTATAGCAGCAGCAGGAGTACACACACATAAAAGGTATTACAGTTCAGAAGCTTTCAGAACCAGTGACTCCTTATTCTGGCAGAAGGCTTGAAGTGGAAGGAAGAGGGGTGAAGGTAAAGGATGGATGAGGCTTAGGAAAATGTTAGAGTTTGGAAGAGAATCCTAGGTCAGGGGAGACTTACTGGATGGGATGAGAAGGAAAGAGCCTTTCCTTCTCATCCTCTCCAGTAAGTCTCTCCTGATCTGGGGTTCTGGGTGACTTTTCTGAACTCTACCCCTATTACCAAACCTCACCAGCCCTTTTCATGCACCCTTCTTCCTTTCCCTTCATCCCTTCTCCCAGAAGAAAGAGTCACTCTCTCTGAAAGTTTGCAAACTGTGATACCTTTACATATGTGTTCTCCTGCCACTGTTTGGTGAATTTTCATGAATCACAGGTGACCAGACATTGGAGAATCACGGAAATACTTCAAGACAGCTGGCCACATATGAATTGGGATGATGAGCTACCATTTCCATCCCATCAAATCATAGTTCCTCTTATACAATCTTACAATTGTTAATTGGAATTCTTCTGTGGTTGGTTCCTCCTTCTTCAAAGCTTCTGTGGTTTTCAGCAGTTCTGGATCTTCTCTCTGTTCAGCAGCAATGTAATTTAATGCAGTAATGACTGATATTTCATCCATCTTGCTGGGTTCCACAACAGGATTCCGTGAAAGACTGTTGGCATCCTTGTGTTTGTGTCTGACTTTGTATACCACTGTGACATCATACTCCTGAAGTCTCAGTACCCATCTCACCAGTTGACCTAACGGATCCTTCAGGCTAGTTAGCTAGCGTAGAGAATGCTGGTACACCATGATGGTGAATGATTTGCCAAATAAAGACAGAACTTCTTGATGGCCCAAACACCAGCAAGGCCCTCTTTCTTGAATGTACAGAAGTTCATTATGAACTTAGTAAGTATCCTGGAATCATAAGGTGTCACCTTTTCAGCACCTTCCTGTGTTTGTACTAGAACTATATCTATCCCAAAACTGCTAGCATCAGTGTGAACTTCTGACCTGTCATTCTTGTCTTAAAATCCTAGAACTGGAGATGTTAGTGTCTTCTAAGGGCCTTTCCTGCATCTCGTTCTGGAAAATTTGGTGTCCCCTCGCAATAGTTCATGCAAGGGATGTGCCTTGGTACAGAAGTCCTTTACGTATCGTAGGTAGTATGAGCATATTACAGAAAAACTTTCACTTCACAAATATGCCAAGGAGTCAGAAAATCTTATTTTCTCTGAACTGGTCTGGCCTTCATCACCATTAACTGGGTACCCGAAGATCTTTATTTCTTGTCCGATGAAAAGGCACTTTGTCAGGTTCAGGCAGAGGGCTCTGGTATGTACACACTTAAACACAGCTGACAAGCAGCTTAAATGTTCTTCAAAGGTCTTTGAAAAAGTTATGGTGTTATCCATGATAGAAAACCATGTAGGGTTTTGCAGCAGGTTACCCATCATACACTCCAAGGTGGCTGAGTGTTATCTGGTCCAGACAGCATGACTTTGAACTCATAGATGCTGCCAGATGTTACGCACGCAGTCTTTTCCCAGTCTGACTCAGAAATATTGACTCACCACTAGCATGTCTACAAGGTCATAGTTGAGAGATACTTCGTGCCTTTCAGGCAGTCAGGATGTCATCAATGGGCGACAATGGGTAGACTTTTTTTTTTTCACGATTTTGTTTAGCCATTGGCAGGTGACATAGAAATGTAACAAGCTGTTGTTTCAGTTGAAGAGGACCACAGGTGAGGACCAAGGACTCTCTGAAGGTTCAAGGTGATATCATCTTCCAGCATCATCTCCACTTCCCCCCGGGATTATCTATCAGTCATCCAGTGACACTCCATATGAACCTTGGCTAATTGGTGGATGATACCCAGTATTGACACAGCATTTTACCATGTGCTGCTAGGCCTATCTTTTCTCCACTTTGGATTCGAAAACATCTGTGAATTAATACAGAATTACTTTCCTTTGTCACCTTTGTTCTTTGGTGAGGCCAGACACTATTGGCAGTTTGATAGTAGCTTCCTCCCTGGTGTTGCATGTAGTGGTAGTGCAGAATGATTCTTCATTGCTGACACTAAGGTGCCATTCCTGGTCTGGTTGAGCTGTACTTATACAAATACTTTTAGGGACGAGTTGAAGCTGACATTTAGTGATACAAAGTACTCCTTGGCCACCTGCAGTGATTATGGTCATTGCTGGCAAGTAGATTTCTTTTGTGAGCCTGAGCAGTTTTTTGCAATTAAAGAACTTTCACAGTTTAGCTGAGCATCTTTATTGATGACTGGAACTCATCTTGTTGACGATGGTCGGATAACAGTGTTTTCATTGGCAAACAACCACCCGGAGGAATCTATGTTATGTGAGCTTTTTGTAACAGCTTCATCAGTCTGGAGACCTGATCTTCTGTAGCCTATGACTGCTTGTGATGCTTGCAAGAGCTTCTATCCGAGGATAACATTATCACTAGCTTCTGCTAAAATGACAAATTTGGAGCATTGTGTCCTACCATTGATAATTATCCTTGCTATACGTGTTCCTTTTGGCTGGAAATATTTCCCATTTGTAGCTTTCAGCACAATTGCTTTATGTCACGGCCATAGTGTTCTTTAGCTGATGACGATCACAATCCCACATTACAGGGAAGGAAGACCCTGAGTCAACTAGTGCTCAGACAGGTTGGCTGTTAATGATCATGTTATTGAAATTTGCTGACATCTAGGTGACTGTTGTCTGTGGAGGATTTTTATCTGTGGTGGCCTCACCTCCTGAATTTTTTTTTGCTAGGTGAGTGGCTGGTTTCTGTTTATGGTGATGGGAAATTGCTATGGTACGTTGGAGAGTGATGTTGTCCAGGATACAGTGATGAGCTTCACCCTACAAGGTGACTATAATCATCTACAGTTGACTGGTATGAAGAGGATTGTTGTGATAGCGGACATCTCATGGCATAATAGTGATTGAACACTCATCTTCTTTGTCTACAGTAGTGTACAATGTGTCCAGACTATTCACAGTGAAAACATACCACCATGTTGTTCTCTGCCTTCCAAATGTCCATTTCTTTATGGGGCTTCGTATTTGGTGGAGCGGTTGGTTGTACCTTTGCTGGTTTGATGCTGGGTTCTCATTTGACAGTTGCAACAGAAGTCCAAGTTGGTCTAGTCCATTATTCATTGTGCATTTGGTTGGTGGTAGAGGTTGGTGCCAAAGATGGATACACCTCTTATTCGTCGTTCTCTATTACGTCACGATTTATGAGGTTCACATTCCTGGGTGCTGTACTTGGGCTGATATTTCTGACTTCCATACACTGCTGCAGCTCCTCTTTTACTATCTGGCATATGAGACAGGCAAGGTCATGGTGGTCTTCCACAGCTGCCGTGGGGACCACATTTGGGAGTCGGTCGTACTTCTTTTGCCCAATTCTTTTCTGTTACAGTTCCTTGATATGGTGGCACCACTTGATAAATTACTTTATTGTTATGACATTCTTTACCAGAAGAGGTGGGTACATGTCTTCTCAAACTCCTTTCATCAAGTGCAAGATTTTGCCAGCTGCTGCCATATTTATATTCACAATGTGACATAGGGGCTAAAACATTCTGTATGTCATTCCCCTATGATGATGGGCATTGTTCTTCAGTTGTTCTTCAACTATGTGGACCTGCTGCTGACTGTCGCAAAGTATTCTCTTTAGTTTGGCCTGGAATTTGGTCCAGCTATTGAGCTTCTCTTCATTGTTCTCAAATCACTGTTGGGATCTGCCATACACGTAAAAGTATATGTTAGTCAAACACATCATGTCATCCCACCTTTTGTATATTGTGGCTTGGTCAAATTCTTTCAGCCATTTTGTCAGGTCCTGACCAGCATCTCTGGAAAACACTAATGGATACCTCATATGCAGCTAGCTTACTTCTGTTTTAGAATCAATAGTCTCCTTAACATACATATCTTAGGAGTGCTGCACCGTTTGTATTCCAAGTCGTGTCCATGCAGGAGACGACTTTTATGTTGCCTAATTGGAACCGTGGTGATGAAGACATATTGAAATAAGCTGCATCTTCACCAAACCATCTCACGTCAAAACCACAATCGAGTCCAAATCAAAAGGTAGGATCATCAATGAAGTACAACACTTAGCACTGAAAACACATTAATTACTGATTCCACAATATGGCCAGAACATAAATGAACTTCTGGACAGATAGTGCTGTTATTTACACAAACCACAGCTATACCAGAATACACAAACGTTACAACTATAAGACATAATGAGAACATTTCAGAAATGATAATTATTGAGTAAAAAAATATTGGCTGGTGCTCAGATTTGCATTGGTGACCCACAGAATGGCAGTTGTTGACACTAACCACTACACCAGACTGCTAGCATCACAACTTAATGGCAGTAATCCACAAATGAGTAAATGTATAGCGGTACAGTTTTCACTAAATTATAGCAGACAGTGGTGTGACATATGCAAGTAATTTTTAACATTTGTTGGTGTTGAATTATTAAACAAACTTCCTTTCCTTAAAATGGTACTATATACTTTTGCTGTGGTATTGAAAAGAGCATTAAAAAAGGACTTCATTGCCATAGCATGTGTGGAACTTGATCATATAGTAATAATACAACAGTGCCACTAACTACCGTCTCGTCATCAGAAAAGGAGTCCCACAGGCATCTGCCTTACTGTACAAAATGTAAGCCAACACGTAACTCAGGTAAGGTTCATATGTTCATTATTGTTGTTGTTGTTGTTGTTACGGTCTCCAGTCCTGTGACTGGTTTAATGCAGCTCTCCATGCTACTCTATCCTGTACAAGCCTCTTCATCTCCCAGTACCTACCGCAACCTACATCCTTCTGAATCTGCTTCGTGTATTCATCTCTTGGTCTCCCTCTATGATTTTTACCCTCCACGCTGCCCTCCAATACTAAATTGGTGATCCCTTAATACCTCAGAACATGTCCTACCAATCGATCCCTTCTTCTAGTCAAGTTGTGCCACAAACTTCTCTTCTCCCCAATCCTATTCAATACTTCCTCAGTAGTGATGTGATCTACCCATCTAATATTTAGCATTCTTCTGTAGCACCACATTTCAAAAGCTTCTATTCTCTTCTTGTCCAAACTATTTATCGTCCATGTTTCACTTCCATACATGGCTACACTCCATACAAATACTTTCAGAAATGACTTCCACACACTTAAATCTATACTCGATGTTAACAAATTTCTCTTCTTCAGAAACGCTTTCCTTGCCATTGCAAGTCTACATTTTATATCCTCTCTACTTCGACCATCATCAGTTATTTTGCTCCCCAAATAGCAAAACTCCTTTACTACTTTAAGTGTCTCATTTCCTAATCTAATTCCCTCAGCATCACCCGAGATAACTCGACTACATTCCATTATCCCTGTTTTGCTTTTGTTGATGTTCATCTTATATCCTCCTTTCAAGACACTATCCATTCCATTCAACTGCTCTTCCAAGTCCTTTGCTGTCTCTGATACAAAATACAATGTCATCGGCGAACCTCAAAGTTTTTATTTCTTCTCCATGGATTTTAATACCTACTCCGAATTTTCCTTTTGTTTCCTTCACTGCTTGCTCGATATACAGATTGAATAACATCGGGGATAGGCTACAGCCCTGTCTCACTCCCTTCCCAACCACTGCTTCCCTTCCATGCCCCTCGACTCTTATAACTGCCATCTGCTTTTTGTACAAATTGTAAATAGCCTTTCGCTCCCTGTATTTTACCCCTGCCACCTTCAGAATTTGAAACAGAGTATTCCAGTCAACTTTGTCAAAAGCTTTCTCTAAGTCTACAAATGCTAGAAACGTAGGTTTGCCTTTCTTTAATCTAGCTTCTAAGATAAGTCGTAGGGTCAGTATTGCCTCACGTGTTCCAACATTTCTACGGAATCCAAACTGATCTTCCACAAGGTCGGCTTCTACTAGTTTTTCCATTCTTCTGTAAAGAATTCGCATTAGTATTTTGCAGGTGTGACTTATTAAACTGATAGTTCGGTAATTTACACATCTGTCAACACCTGCTTTCTTTGGGATTGGAATTATTATATTCTTCTTGAACTCTGAGGGTATTTCACCTGTTTTATACATCTTGCACACCAGATGGTAGAGTTTTGTCAGGACTGGCTCTCCCAAGGCCGTCAGTAGTTCCAATGGAATGTTGTCTACTCCGGGGGCCTTGTTTCGACTCAGGTCTTTCAGTGCTCTGTCAAACTCTTCATGCAGTATCGTATCTCCCATTTCATTTTCATCTACATCCTCTTCCATTTCCATAATATTGTCCTCAAGTACATCGCCGTTGTATAGACCCTCTATATACTCCTTCCACCTTTCTGCTTTCCCTTCTTTGCTTAGAACTGGTTTCCCATCTGAGCTCTTGATATTCATGCAAGTGGTTCTCTTTTTTCCAAAGGTCTCTTTAATTTTCCTGTAGGCAGTATCTGTCTTACCCCCTAGTGAGATAAGCCTCTACCTCCTTACATTTGTCCTATCGCCATCCCTGCTTAGCCATTTTGCACTTCCTGTCGATCTCATTTTTGAGACGTTTGTATTCCTTTTTGCCTGCTTCATTTACTGCATTTTTATATTTTCTCCTTTCATCAATTAAATTCAATATTTCTTCTGTTACCCAAGGGTTTCTACTAGCCCTCGTCTTCTTACCTATTTGATCCTTTGCTGCCTTCACTATTTCATCCCTCAAAGCTACCCATTCTTCTTCTACTGTATTTCTTTCCCCCATTCCTGTCAATTCTTCCCTTATGCTCTCCCTGAAACACTGTACCTTTTTGCAGTTTCTTCAGTTTTAATCTACAGTTCATAACCAATAGATTGTGGTCAGAGTCCACATCTGCCCCTGGAAATGTCTTACAATTTAAAACCTGGTTCCTAAATATCTGTCTTACCATTATATAATCTATCTGATACCTTTTAGTACCTCCAGGGTTCTTCCATGTATACAACCTTCTTTCATGATTCTTGAACCAAGTATTAGCTATGATTAAGTTATGCCCTGCGGCCTGCGCAAAATTCTTCCAGGCGGCTTCCACTTTCATTTCTTAGCTCCAGTCCATATTCACCTACTATGTTTCCTTCTCTCCCTTTTCCTACTCTCGAATTCCAGTCACCCATGACTATTAAATTTTCGTCTCCCTTCACTATCTGAATAATTTCTTTTATCTCATCATACATTGTGTGTTATTGCTGCTAAAATGTTGTCTGCATTTCTCTAACTGTTCTTCTTTGTTAGTGTATTTCATTCTTCATAGATACTGTTTCTGGAAAGTTTTTTAATAATATTTGGAAAGAGAGTTTTTAGGCGCTTGAAATGATCAGGATATCTTTCAGCATCCAACTGCACTGCTGTTCTAATCATTTGGCAACATTTGTCATAAACAAAAACCATATCCACTTTCTTGACTTTTGCAGTCATTCTGAATAGCTTCACAAGCAAATTTTCAGTTACTACAAGAGCAGAGGACAGACTGATGCACTTCAAGTGCTCAGGCAAACACACAAACTTTACATGAGTTATGTGTCTGTTTACATGTGCTGCAGTATCGTAGACATTAGTGGCATATCTTCACCTGGCAGAGGTACAGCGATTTTCAGTGCTATTATCTTGTTCCTGTATGATCAAGTTCAACGTGCACTATGTTTATGAAGTCCTCTTTGATAGCTCTTTCTAATGTGGATATAATTCCACACTAAAAGCCAAAGTCAGTGTTTTAATTCACCAGCAATAAACATTAAAAACTACTTGTGTGCAGGGCCATAATAAGGAGGTGGTGAGATAGGAACCCCTGACCCATATCCTGCTGAGGGTCTAAAAACTGACTGGAAAAATATGACGAAAGAAAGGTGGTTTAAAAATTAACTGAGAGAGGTATGTGAGTTCTCTTGTGCATTGTGCTCCCATCTTCTTCCTATGAGAGGAATCCTTTTCTTCAGCCTGTGACTGTAAATGAACACTATTGTCACAGTATCATTTCTTCCAAGTTGCATCATAAAGATGCAATTACTACCAAAAAATGTCTATTCGCTTACATGGTTTATGTGGCAACGGTGAGTTTAGATCACACATTTGCAATCCACACAGCTCTCTCATGTTCATCAGTGAAGCTCTTACTGCAGTATTGTAGGACCCATTTTAAGTATTTATTTGCTGTCCATATAACAATCAGTTTTCAGACATTCTCATAGATTTAGTTCACATATGCAAAGCTTTAATTCACACACATTCCACGTGGGAAAAATATATCTAAAAACAAAGATGATGTGACTTACCAAACGAAAATGCTGGCAGGTTGATAGACACACAAACATACACACAAAATTCAAGCTTTCGCAACCAACAGTTGCTTCATCAGGAAAGAGGGAAGGAGAGGGAAAGATGAAAGGATGTGGGTTTTAAGGGAGAGGGTAAGGAGTCATTCCAATCCCGGGAGCGGAAAGACTTACCTTAGGAGGAAAAAAGGACAGGTATACACTCGCACACACACACATATCCATCCACACGTACACAGACACAATGAGAAATTCAGGCAATGGTAGCTCCGTCAGGCCAGTGGACTGCAGACCCAGTCAGCAGAAGT
Organism: Schistocerca piceifrons; assembly: GCF_021461385.2. Classification (NCBI taxonomy): domain Eukaryota; kingdom Metazoa; phylum Arthropoda; class Insecta; order Orthoptera; family Acrididae; genus Schistocerca; species Schistocerca piceifrons. The sequence goes on from NC_060149.1 coordinate 9,423,775, forward strand.
GAAAGTTCATCTTCAGCAGTTCTGCTGCATCACAGAAGGATAGTGTGTTGGCCATTAATGACACAGCTTGGCCAGTGGCCCCAGACACTGGCAGACATAGTCCTTACTGGACAATGGTGGACAGCAGCCTCTGTGGACCAGTCTCTGAGGTGCTCTCATTGAGTATGTGTTCCAGGAGACTCACCATCCAGCCCAGCTGGAAGTACTCATTGTGTAGAGTCCGACCCATGGCCCCTAGAGGCTGACAGCATCATTGTCAGCTGCAGGAATGGGGTGAGCAGCAGCTGCGGCTCTTTCTCACATCGGCAGATAGTATACAGCTTCCTGGCCTGGCTGGTCAAGTCTCCAGTAGGCCAGCTGACTGGTGGCAGTCTCTGCACCCAATCAGTGATGACTCAGAAGTTGTCACTGCAGCTTGCAGTGTCAGAGTCTCACTAGTGAGATTGGCAACTCCATAGATGATTGTAGACCATAAGGAATGCAGAGGGTCAACTGACATAGCTTCCCCTGTATCGCGGGACTGCTGCAACTGAGAGTTGCATAGTATTTATACTGGTACTTTCTGTCCACTCTGCTGCAGTGCAGGTAGCAATGACATTGTGTATACTAGATTTCTTGCATGGTCGGCTCTCCTATTACCTTCATCTTTCCAAATGCCATTTTCTGTAGAATCAGTGGCTGTATAGTTACTGTTGTCTTATAATTGTGGTTTCTTGTGTCACTCTGCTCTGTTACCAGTATTATGATATCTGTCTGTTGCCACAATGTTGTTGTGCTTCACTTGCAAATTGGGGCACTCAGCAAGTCCCACTTGTCACAATCACATCCATGTTCATCTCAGTCTGCTCAGTATTTCCCCCTAGCTTGGAGTTTGACAGTTGTTGATTCACATGGCTTGACTTCTGGTGCCACCAGAAAAGAGTTTTAACAAATTTTTAGTGTTAGCCTGATATTCCAGGGTGCAGCAGAGCTTTAACATCAGTCAGATAATCTCTGTATTTTTTCTGGTGAGTTTGTATTTTGTTAAAAATATTGTAATTTAGTATCTCTAAAGAGTATATTACAGTCTTTCAAGTTCTCTCTCAGTTCAGTGATTGCTGGATGTCATTTGTATGTGCATATCTGAGTGAATCATAGTGAGGTGTATAGTGCTGTTGCAGGTCGAAAGTGCCAAAAATTTGTGGGTTTGTTTCATCATTGATGGACTGCACTGGAGGTGTGCTAGCAGTAAACGTGCAGCACAAACCATTATAATCATACTTAAGATGGAGAATCCAGTGACATAAAATACATGGAAGAATATATGATGTGTTTTTGACACCCATATTCAGTTTAATCTGACTAAAATTTCCTATTAAGAAATGTCTTAATATGAAAGCTCAGTATCATATCTTGAAAACTCTTTAAATGAATTCTTGTTCAGGGTGTGACGGCCCAAGGGATGTCTGCTGGCCACCGTCTCATCCTCTACCTTCTGGCATTATGTGGATGCAGTATGGAGGGGCATGTGGTCAGCATACCTCTCTCCCAGCCAGTTTATAGACTTTCCATACTGTGGAGCCCTACTGCTCAGTCAAGCAGCTCCTCAGTTGGCATCATGAGGCTGGGTGCACACTATACCAGTTCTCCCAAAATGGAAAAATCCTTGACACTAGCAGCAATTGAACCTCGGTCCTCCACATGGCTGCTATCTATGCTCACCTCTCAGTTATCGAGAGGAACTCATGAAAAATGTAGCAGAGATGTTTATACAGTGGAGACAGTTTATGAAATAGCTGCTTTCAAGTTAAAGGTTTAAGAGCTGATGAAGAGCAGAGACACAATTTCCCATTCTGATATTGTGAAGAATATTTTTTTTTAAGTGTAGGCTAAGAAATGTATATTCAAAAAGTTGTAATAATGTTATAGATATTTATGACATTATTAGTGACTGCAGTATTTGGTGAACACAGTTTCAGCAAACTAAGGATTATAAAAATCTTTGTAAGGTTAAGCATGAATGACAACAGACTATCAAATTCAACTGTCTTTATGGACTATGACACAGCTGCTAAACTTGACTTCCATGACATAATCAATTAGTTTGCTTTGCTCAAAAAAAGGAAATAAGACATAAAATTGTAATAAAAACAGAATTCCTCAAAGGAGATATTTTCTCAACTCTCAGTTATATATACCTTGATTACAATTATCATCATTTGGTTTTATTCACCGATGACACATCAGTACTGATAGTAAAGAAAAATGCAGAAGATGTTTCTGAAAATGCCATAAAAACTCTAGAAAATCCTAAAGGTGTGGTTCCATCTAAATGGTCTAAAACTAAATATTTCAAAAACACAGTTTGTGGAGTTTAAGACAAGACAATCTAAAATAAATGGTATTCAAATTATGCACAGAAGTCTGGAACTAAGCAAAACAGAGTGTGTTAAATTCTTAGGAATGGAGTTGGGCAGAAATCTGTCTTGGTCATCATATATAGGCTATTTAAAAAATAAACTGAACAGCCTGGCATTTGCTATGTCAATCTTAGCCAATGCAACTGCCACAGACATGAAAAAGGTAGTGCTCCATAGCTACTTTGAGGAAATAGTGAGATACATCACTGTCTTCTGGCAAAATGCTAGTAATTTGGTAAGAATATTAACTTTACAGAAAATAAATATAAGGAACATGTGTAGCACAAAGCCAAGAGAATCTTGTCACCCACTATTAAGAGACCTAAACATACTAAGGGTTCCCTTACTGTATTTACAGGAAGTAATTGTTTTCACAAATAATAATCCAAAACTGTTTGCTTTAAAATAACTTCCGGCATGGATATGAAACTAGAAACAGAGAAAGTTTCATGCTTCCTACACATAGAATCAATCTTTTCATGCAGACCCTATGATATATGGGAATGAAAATATACAAGTTTAAAAAGACAAATTTGCAAAAGATTGAAACTGATTCAGTAAAAAGAAAATTATATAGCACTCTCGTACAAAAATGCTATTACTCTATTGGTAAATTTTTAAATGATGATCTGACCATTTGAGCAGGATAAAAATTAATAGTATATATATTCAGATAGCAACGGACTTGCCGCAGTGGATACACCGGTTCCTGTGAGATCACCAAAGTTAAGTGCTGTCGGGCGTGGTCGGCACTTGGATGGGTGACCGTCCAGGCCGCCATGCGCTGTTGCCATTTTTTGGGGTGCACTCAGCCTCATGATGCCAATTGACTAGCTATTCGACCGAATAGTAGTGGCTACAGTCCAGAATACCATCATACTGACCGGGAGAGCGGTTTGCTGACCATACGCCCCTCCTATCCGCATCCTCCACTGAGGATGACAAGGCGGTCGGATGGTCCCGATGGGCCACTTGTGGCCTGTAGATGGAGTGGTTTTATATTCAGATATTTCATAGTTCTAGTAAACGTTGTACTCCATGTACAATCTAATATAGCCATAAGCTTGATGAGTCTCCTGTACACTAAATCAATGATATAACATACATGTTATGAGACAATAAAATTCTGGTTCTGATCTAATTCTTGTGTTTGTAATCAATTATTTATGCACTATTAATATTTTTGGTAATTTATTTAGTATGATGATACATTTTATTTGTTGTTTGCAACATTTTTCATCAGTGTTCTTAATTTTAGTGAAGTTTTAAATATACTTCATTTCTAAGAAACCTACATACAAAATTATAAATTTTTCTAAATCTGTTTAGGGAAATACTCCCTGCAGAAAGGTAGTTTTGTGGAAGGGGGGACAGCTCTGACAGTTCTTCTTTGGGGTGCATGATCACTTTGGCATAGCTTATGTGTGTCCGAAAATTCTTAACACTGTCCCCTAGATCTTGGCATAAACTACACTTTAGTACATACTGATCACTGCCTGTAGAAACTACAGGTGTGTTGTGATGTGCCTAACAGCCAGTTCTCAAAGAATTTCCAAGTGCAGCTTTCCTGGATGTTACTTCATGATGCGTTATTTCCAAGCAGTGATGGCTTGAAGTCAGTTGTTTGATCTTTAAGTGCTTCTAAAAGACATTAAATGGACGTTCATGCTTCCACAAAGTTGGCCATGTCTTGAAAAATGTATTACAGGTGTAATCACTTCCCATTCATTCATGGTTGCAGTGCGCTTCCATAATTGTCTTGATTGAAAAAGCTTTGTTGTAAAATTGGGCACACTATGATTGATGAAGAAATACTGAGGCTTCTTGAAGTATCTGATTCTGAAATTGATGATGCTTTTGAAATCAATGCCAGTATTTTTGAAATGTAGGGTAATTTGCCTGAATCCTTCATCTTGAAAGCAGCAGCAACACAAAGAAATTGAAACAGTTTACATGTGGGAGGCTACAGCAACAACTGTAGCCCAACTGGAATGTGTTAATATACAGGGTGATTCAAAAATGCATGTAAATATTTTGAGGGTGTATTTGTGAGGTAAATATAAGACAAAAATGTTCTATAAATGTTTTTCCATAAATGTTTAATTCCAGAGTTATCGTTAAATACGAAAGTCATGTCCGTATCAAAACGACGGCAGTGCAAGCAGCAGGATGCCATAGTCTGGTACGTAATTCACGTACGTATCTCCCAACAGTTGATTCGAAACTGCATGAATAGTGTTTGTTTTTGTTTGCACGTGATGTTTACTCCTACTGTACGGAAGATGGCGCTGATGTTGTTGGTAACGGAAAAGTACGTCCTGTCGTTCATTCATCGTCGGAAGGCTAAAGGTGTCGTGCACATGATGTACTCAAACAGTGAGTATGCTGATATGCACCTTGTGTATGGTGCAGCAGATGGAAATGCACTTGCAGCAAGACGAAGGTACAGTGAGCTGTTTCCAGGAAGACGGTTACCAAGTCATCAGACGTTTGTATCTGTGGACAGACGCATGCGGGAGTATGGCATTCGTCCTGGGCCACATTCAGGTCGACCACTTGAGCATGCAGTGAACGTCGAGGAACATGTTTTGGACCTGGTAGACCAAGATCCATCTATCAGTACGAGACAAATTAGTGCAGCTGTACGACTTCCACAATCTACTGTATGGCGGCTGCTTCGGAGACAACAGTTGCATCCATTTCACCTGCAAAAAGTGCACGAATTGACACCTGAAGACTATCCTCGCCGTCAGCTATTCTGCCAGTGGTTACAAGAGCGTCATTTGAATGATCCAATGTTCATTCGGCGGATATTATTCACAGATGAGGCCATGTTTACTCGTGCGGGTGTAATCAATTCGCATAATATGCACCAGTGGGCTGTCGAGAATCCTGGCGCGAGAATTGTGCGTGGATATCAACATCAATTCTCCATAAACATTTGGTGTGGTATTGTGGGGAATTACTTACTCGGACCTCATGTTCTGCCTCCAAGGCTGAATGGGCACGCGTACTGCGAATTTTTGGAGGGAGAATTGCCTGGATTGTTACAGGATGTCCCTCTTGCAACACGAGCCACCATGTGGTTTATGCACGATGGTGCTCCCGCCCATTACAGCCGCAACGTAAGGGCGTACCTCAATTCTGCGTATCCACATCGATGGATAGGTCGCGGAGGACCAATTGCTTGGCCAGCCAGATCACCTGACCTGAACCCTTTAGACTTTTATTTATGGGGCCGACTAAAGACATTGGTGTATTCTTCTGCAGTACCGAACAGAGAAGTGCTACAACAAAGAATTGAAGGTGGTTGTGAAATTATTCGTGGAGAGTTGAACGGACTGTGTAATGTGCAGAGATCATTGATGCGACGAGCACGGGTCTGTCTGCAAGTTCAGGGACAGCATTTTGAACATGCATTGCATTAAGATTTGTGCAAATACAGTACAGTACAGTACAGTCTGTAAAATGCTTCAATTTTCCTTAGTTATTGTGCATTGCTGTAGTTCAATCAACAGGACCTGAATTAATACAGTGTTCGCGAGGAATTGTTTCAGTTTGTTACGTCACGTTTATTTATCAGTTTGCGTTGTTAGTCCAAATGCACTGTAATTAAACTGTGAACTCTGGGAATTAAATACCTTATGTTGTATTGAATGTATTATCCTGTTTTGTTCATAACTCTGTAATAAGCCAAGTATGGAAAAAATTGTATAGAACATTTTTGTCTTATATTTACCTCACAAATACACCCTTGAAATATTTACATGCATTTTTGAATCACCCTGTATAGGGTGACCCAAAAGTTCATTAACATTTGAAGATGCACTAATTCACAGAATAATGTAGGTAGAGAGGTAAAAATTGACACACACATCTGAAATGGCATGGGGTTATGATGGAACAAAAAGGTGCAAAAACTGGCCAGAAGCTGGCACTGGATAGCAACACATCAGTGACATCACATGAGAATCACGTATAAAATGTGCTGTAGTGTGTGTGTGTGTGTGTGTGTGTGTGAGAGAGAGAGAGAGAGAGAGAGAGAGAGAGAGAGAGAGAGACAGAGAGAGAGGAGAGAGAGAGAGAGAGAGAGAGAGAGAGAGAGAGAGAGAGAGAGAGAGAGAGATAGATAATCAGCCTGGATAATAAACACCTGTTGGACGGCATGACCTTTTATTCAGGATGGTGCTCCACCTCATATTGCTACACATGCACATTGTTTGGTGAGGATCACATGCTGAACCACCATAGCCGTGATGCTTGGCTTACCTGGCCTCCCATGTCTCCAGACTTCAATCCGTGTGATTATTGGTTGTGGGGTTACCTGAAGCTACAAGTCTACCTTGATCATCTGACCACATTAGGGATGCTAAAAGACAATGTACAACAGTAATTTCCTCACCATACCTACTCATATGCTGTACAATGTTGTTCACAGCCTTGTTTCTTGACTACAGGTATTGTTGATGAATGATGGCCAACATGCTAAGCATTTGCTATAAAGAACATTGTCTTTGCTAAAAATCAATTTATATGCTAATTACTGCTTTTGTGTCATATGAAGCAGCATATGTCAGTCACTTTCTGTAAAAACCCCTGTCATTTCAAGCATATGTCTCAATTCTCACCTCTCTACCTACATTTTTGCATGAAGTATTGAATTGTCAAATGCTAGACTTTTGACTCACACTGCATTTTCTCACTCTGAATACATTTTGGGCATCCTGTCTTAGTTGTGTCTCCTGCATATCAAAGTTTATTCCAATTCCATCCATAGGTGAACTATATATGGATTGTGTACAAAACATAGATCCATACATGAGCAGTACTTAATTTAATTTTTGTGTTTTCTGCAGGAGAAAGATGTAGGGACTACTGAAGACACTTTTACTGAGCTGGCTTCATCAGAAAATGGCCATTTTTTGATAATTCAGATTACTTACATGTCACTGAACACATACATTGTAATAGGCTGTGTTAGTGATAGCATGTTACAACTGCAATGCAAAGATAAAAAATTAGTGTTAACATAAAATGTACATGTTAAATATCTTATATTAAACAGACATACAACTTTAAAATTAAAATCTTAAAAATCAATTTCAACATTATATAATCATCTGCCAGTTCAGATTTTTCTTGAATTGTATGAGCTTCCTCTATGTTGCAGACAAATTTTTAACCATTTTCATTGTTCTCCTGTGAATATACTCAGAATTTCCTGTTAAAGCAAAATAAGAATAGGTAAATTTTTAATTAATAGGATTTCTGTAGCTGTTATAATAACGAGCTGATGTGTTCAATCCCTAGAGCATGCAAAATGTTGCATTCAGTTTATTTCCTTCATCACCACTTTTTTAAAATCAGAATTGCACTTAACTCTGAAGTAATTACACAATCACATGAGCAAGAAACAGAAAATGTAACCTCATTTACAAGTGCATATTTCTCTATGTAACGTATTTATATATTCACTACATTTACTGTAATGATCTTACATAATAAACTTTGAAGTTCTCTCAAGCTGAATTTGTATCCTAACTGAAGACATGTTCAGCTAGTTTGATCTCTGAATTATGAGAGTACTTTATATTTGACGTTCCTATCAAACATAGAACAGTTATTATTTGACCTTATGTTCTTCCTTGTACTAGAGGATATTTTTGAAATAGACATTTGAGGAGGAAGCTGTACCAACAACTTACATACCATCTTTCTATTACTGCTAATTTGTGTAGGGAAAAAAAGAAGAAAGTAAACCAGTTACTCTAGTAAACTGAATATATTGAATATCACATGGGATTGGAATAGCTGAACAGTGTCCTCCATCAGGGCTATGACTATTCTGTTTTCATTATTCCCAAAGATACAACCACTTGCCTTATTGTTCATATCCATTTAAAATACTGACATGCAAGGCCTGTCCCATGCATCTATGGAGCACATCCTATTCCAGATCTGTCAACAGTGCAGCCAGAGGCAGGGTTACCTCTGACAGCAATCACATCATATGCAATACCTCTTCAACAGCTGCATGGCTTTTAACGTGTGCACAAGTATTCATGAACAGTTCACCCATATGAATGACAATCACCAAACTACCAGGTGGTTATAATTAAAGTGTTACCCATGGAAGTTCAGTGTAAGCTGTAATTATCATATAGCAGTAGAATTAAATGTGCTAATGGATTAATATGGAACCGATTTACACTGGAAAATTATTAGTTCCAATTTTGACCATCAAGTGCAGATCTTACACTGTACTTTAGTTGTATGATGGTATGACATCCACACTGTCAATTGACAAGCTGTAATGTGAGTGAGCAATGTGGCTATTGAAATGAGAGACTGTGCATTGTTAGTGAAACTGTTTTATGTAAATGGCAGCAATTACAGTGCTGCCTTTAGACAGTATTGCTGACCCAGAGCTCTGAGGAGATGCTTGATATCATTAAATGGTTTAAAGAAGATGATAATGAAATTTGAAAACATGAGTGAGCTTTGCAAGGCACCAGGACTAGGAAGGCATCCTATACTGGTGGAAGTTATTGATGAGGTTGCTGTTGCTGTAACTGACCATGCATTCAGGAGGACGACGATTCAATCCCGCCTCCGGCCATCCTGATTTAGGTTTTCCGTGATTTCCCTAAATCGCTTCAGGCAAATGCCGGGATGGTTCCTTTGAAAGGGCACGGCCGATTTCCTTCCCCACCCTTCCCTCACCCGAGCTTGTGCTCCGTCTCTAATGACCTCGTTGTTGACGGGATGTTAAACACTAATCTCCTCTTCCTAACTGACCATGCAGCATGTTCTCCAAGTAGTGCTAGTACTCATGCAGTGTTATGAGAACTGTCCATCCCATGTTCAACAGAACAGAAAGTTTTATGGTCGATTTTACACTGGTACCTGTACAAGACTCATATGGTGAGCAACTGAAACCTTGTGATCTGCAGTAACATTCTGAATTTGTTCTTCAGTTTCTGGCATATATCATAATTGATGACAAGTGGCCAAGCAATATTCTATGGAGTGGTGAGGCACATTTTACTCTACAGGGTGCAGTAAATAAACAGACAAGCGAGCTTTGAGATTCTGTTAATTCGATGTTGTGCACAAAGAGCCATTTCACTCACTGTATGTGTCTTTGTGGTGTGGATTCATAAACTCCTTTATACTCTGTCCATTCTTCTTTGAACAGAGTATATTCAGAAGACCTGTCAGGTGTAGCATGATGTCTGAAAGTTATTGAGATCTCCTTGTACAGCATGCTGTTTGGAAGAGCTCAACAGCATGGAAATCACTGTTTCTATGCAAGATGAGGCATCATCTCATTTCCCTCCACCATTGAAAGAACTGATTAATGCAACATTCCTTGAACATGCTATCTCCAGAGGTTTTCCAAATGCATGGCCTGCAAGATCATCTGATCTGAATCTATGTGACTTTTGGCTCTGGGGATATCTAAAAGGAGGCATTGTCAATGTCAGTGGCTGCGTTACAGTTGCTAGAATCTTGATTTATACCTAAGCTTCTCTGAATTGTGCAAATGGTAATTGCCCTTCAAATATATTTTCTGTTTCCACAGCCTTCCTGGTCTCATAAACAATAAGACCTAATCATACACTGGCGTTCACCTCTGGTCCTGTCTCATTTTTTGTGACTCCCTCTCTACCCCATCAGACACTGACTTCTCACTTCTGTTCTCTGGATCCTTCACTTTAGGTTATTTTATGATTTAACAGTTTTTTCTTTTTTATTTATTTATTTATTGAAAGCCAGAAATCTTGTGTTTCCACAAAGATAGATGGCTGATGGCAATAAAATTCTAAATACTGGATAAAAATGATTTTGTACAGATAAAGTATTTGCAACAACAAAAAAAATGCTTATGACATGAAAAAATGCCATTTACCTTAAGCAGCAAGTAAGTGAAAACAGAAGATAGACAACAAAATTCTGCATACTCACTGTGCCAAATCAACAGCTGCTATGCAATATAGAAGTGAGAAAACTTACATCAGCTGTGCCAATATACAAAAATATAAAAAAAACAATTTAAAAAATATAAATGATACATGCTAATACAGTCATAGAATATGACACAAAAAAAAAAATACATTTACGTTATTTCTTTATTTGGCCAGTGCATCTAACAGTGTAACAGCTGTTCGAGATATAGGGCAACTAGAACATTACACTTCGAGCAAATTTAAAATATAAAAACAAATTATATGCACTGTTGAACACTCCATACATAATACATATAAGGAACAGTTTTTTAAACTTAAAATCATTTGAGGGAGGGATGGATGCCATAGTCAATGTAAGTTTGCCTTCAAGTGTTCATTACCAGGAAAAAGATGTACTGCATTAGCAATTCCTTCATTTTTGTCCTCAGAGTATTGTTTTTATATCTAATCAATCTACACCATTCTCTTAATGGCCTGTCTGAACCTCCTTTATAATCCTGTGTCCTTATATTTGTGTGTAACACAAATCTACACTGTAGTGAACTATCTCTGATGCCACACATCTGTCCTGTTCTCCTCCAATCCAAACCCCCCTCCCCTTTTTCCATTTCAGTCTCCTTCTCTTCATCTCTTCTTCATTCTTCCACCAAAGACAACCAGTCATCCCATTCAAGCTGCAGAACCTGGACAGTGTTGCTGTGGGTATATGTGTGCTCAAAGAAGAGTACAAGTTTTTAATCTGAACTACTTTGTTGAACCTTTGATCACACACTTATTCACTGCTTAAGTCCTCCACTATATTTTGAGTGGATGTCATTAATCATTTCATTGTTTGTATTGCATGTAGGATTTTGCAGTGTAATGTTTCAAGTAGTAACACTGCAGGTGACAATAATTACAAAAACATTAAAATGATGCTGTGTTAGTGATCTTACAAATTTTAATTTAAGTATTTATTTTGTTTTGACAGCTTCAGAATGTACCACAAGAATTGGTGGAACTTGACCTTGCAATCTGCCTGCTGGATGATAAATTTTTAGTGACCCTCCCAACTGCTCTGAAAGAGATGGATGGTTTAAGGTATGTTATTGATATTTAGATTGCTGCAACTTCGATTTGATGAGACTAGTAATTATAATTTTTTCCAAAAAAGTGATAACCACTGTTCAAAATAGTGTGACTCTTTGATGCACTTATTTTACTATTTCTTTCCACACCTTCTCTCTGCTACTATATGCTTATAACAGAAAGAGTACAAGCTAATGCTCTGCTGCGTAAAACATTCTCATTAACCTTTCACTATGTAAGACATTCTGCACAAGAAAGTTTTGGGGATGTGTTATGTAGCTCACAGTTTTAGTCATTTATTTGTGGTGGCTTCAATTTGTGGTGCCTTACTTCTGGTATATCATTGCTACGCAGGGAAAACACATAAGCATATGGCGAAGAGTTCTCGGGCTTCCAGCCGGGTGGCGGTGTCTTCAAACAGCGACGTTTCGACGAGTGACATACTCATCATCTTCTGGCGAAGTGCCGAGACTTTGCGGATGCCGGTCCCTTTATACCTGCGGTGTGCCCCCCACCACCTGGCCGCGGGAGGCTGGGTCCAGAGGAGCCGGCGGGCGAGGTGGAGGGGGAAGCGGGTGCGCTGTTCGTGTCTCCGTCAGAGCATTCTGATTGCGTCTCGTGAGCTGGACGGTTCTTGTTGCGTTCCTGGCGTATTGCGGCTAATGCTGGATTCCAGGCCGCGCTCAGTTGATAGCCTTCGTCCCTGTTCACAAGGTTCTCGTGGACCCGTATTTCTATTGATTCTTTAATGACGCTATCCCAATAGCTCCCGGCTCGGCATAGCACCCTGGTGTTTTCGAAGTCAAAGGTGTGGTTTTCTTTGATGCTATGTTCAGCTATAGCAGATTTCTCTATCTGTCCAAGTCGAACATGCCTGATGTGTTCCTCGCACCTTTTTGAGATGCAGTGAAACACAGATTGGCAGGGCCTTCAAGAGGAGACAGGCTGACAAAGTTCAGGAAGAGGAAGAGGAAGTTAACAAGAGACTCGCCTTTCTTCCATATTTGGGGCCCACATCAGCCAAAATCGGGAGGCTATTAAGAAAATCTAACATAAATACCGTCTTCCGACCACCGCCGAAGACGAAAGAGCTGCTGGGCTCAGCTAAAGACCCACTCAAACTAAACACACCTGGTATATACAACATTGCCTGCGAATGTGGTGTGCAGTACATTGGTCAAACGCAGCGCTGCATCTCAAAAAGGTGCGAGGAACACATCAGGCATGTTCGACTTGGACAGATAGAGAAATCTGCTATAGCTGAACATAGCATCAAAGAAAACCACACCTTTGACTTCGAAAACACCAGGGTGCTATGCCGAGCCGGGAGCTATTGGGATAGCGTCATTAAAGAATCAATAGAAATACGGGTCCACGAGAACCTTGTGAACAGGGACGAAGGCTATCAACTGAGCGCGGCCTGGAATCCAGCATTAGCCGCAATACACCAGGAACGCAACAAGAACCGTCCAGCTCACGAGACGCAATCAGAATGCTCTGACGGAGACACGAACGGCGCACCCGCTTCCCCCTCCACCTCGCCCGCCGGCTCCTCTGGACCCAGCCTCCCGCGGCAAGGTGGTGGGGGGCACACCGCAGGTATAAAGGGACCGGCATCCGCAAAGTCTCGGCACTTCGCCAGAAGATGATGAGTATGTCACTCGTCGAAACGTCGCTGTTTGAAGACACCGCCACCCGGCTGGAAGCCCGAGAACTCTTCGCCAGCTGTATACGCCGGGAAAGCATACACTCACATTTACGACACCTCTACGGGGAGGAGATGCTCTGTAGCTTCAAGCTGCTGCAGAAAGAACGCAACAGGAAAGCCAAATTGCTCAGCTCACTGGCTTTCCTCCAACGTTGCCGAGACAAGAACATCTTGCCACGATTTGCGGAATTAAGACATCCTGTGAAAACGAAGAAAACCGAACGTATTTTACGGCGAGCAGGGATGGCCATTGTCAGGGAACGCATTCACTACACACGGCAAGAACTGGACAAGAATGCACGCATCCTGATCGCATGTCACCTGAAAATGGCAGAAGCATTACCGGCACACACTTGGGAGTGGGTTGACTGCAGCTCTCACGCCGACAGTGAGGTGCAGAAACGACATGTTGCCGCAAAACAGATCAACAAATTCGGCAGACTCTCTGGAGCTCAGTCGACCCAGAAGGTGACAAATAGCACCAGAGCTATTGTAAATTTGACAGATAAGGTGCTAGATGCAGCCACAACTTCTGTCCTCACGAAAGGGTTGAACTTTGCACCTGTACCAAGGACCATACCGAAACGGGACATCATCAGCAGCGTAGAGGAAGCAATCCGGGGCCTACCCAAGGAGGAAGCTGAGCAGATCCGAAGGGAGACCTGCAGGATCATCGACAAGTCACGACTCCCTAAAGCTAACATTACTGCGCAGGAGCGAGAGGCTATCCGCGCACTGAGGGATGATGCTGACATCATGGTCCTCCCAGCAGACAAGGGAAATGCGACGGTGCTGATTCGCACAGTCGACTACCAACAGAAAATCTGCTCTCTGCTGCAAGACCCAGCCTACAGGAAGCTCAACAAGGACCCTACATCGACGATGACCAGGAAAACCGTGGCGCTACTGAAGGACTCAGATCTACCAGAGGCAGTGCAGAAACGGCTGTATCCCAGAGCGCCAACGACACCGCGCCTGTATGGGCTGCCCAAGATTCACAAAGATGGGGTGCCTCTACGGCCGATTCTGGACACTATCAACTCGCACAGTTATGGACTGACCAAATACCTGGCGACACTATTGAAACCACTGGTGGGACACTGCAGTCATCACGTGAAAAACTCCGCGGATTTCGTTAGAATACTGAAGGACATCCGAATACAGAGTGATGACCTACTCGTGAGCTTCGACGTCACCTCCTTGTTCACAAAAGTACCGCTACAAGACGCCTTGGCGCTCCTTAATCGGCACTTCGAGCCTGAAACAGTGAAGCTCTTTGAATATGCACTTACGACCACCTGCTTCAAGTGCAATGGAGAGCATTATGAACAAGTGGATGGAGTGGCCATGGGATCTCCCCTTGCTCCAGGGATCGCGAATCTTTATATGGAACACTTTGAGGAGGTGGCACTACAAACTGCTCACCGTAAACCCAGGCACTTCTTCCGCTATGTGGACGACACTTTCGTGATTTGGCAGCATGGCAGGCAGGCACTGGAGGAGTTTATGGACCACCTAAACGGCATACATGAGAATATAACCTTCACGATGGAAGTAGAAGAGAATGGCTGTATTCCATTCCTGGACATACTGATCAGGAAGAAAGCGGATGGCACGCTGGACCATTCAGTATATAGCAAAAAGACACACACAGACCTGTACCTCCATGCAACCAGCTGCCACCATCCGGCGCAACGCCAGTCAGTACTGACCACCTTGGTGCATAGGGCGCACGTCATTTGTGACAAAGAAAGCCTCTCAGACGAATTACACCACCTAAGAGAGGTATTTTGGAAAAACGGGTACAGTGAAACACAGATTGGCAGGGCCTTCAAGAGGAGACAGGCTGACAAAGTTCAGGAAGAGGAAGAGGAAGTTAACAAGAGACTCGCCTTTCTTCCATATTTGGGGCCCACATCAGCCAAAATCGGGAGGCTATTAAGAAAATCTAACATAAATACCGTCTTCCGACCACCGCCGAAGACGAAAGAGCTGCTGGGCTCAGCTAAAGACCCACTCAAACTAAACACACCTGGTATATACAACATTGCCTGCGAATGTGGTGTGCAGTACATTGGTCAAACGCAGCGCTGCATCTCAAAAAGGTGCGAGGAACACATCAGGCATGTTCGACTTGGACAGATAGAGAAATCTGCTATAGCTGAACATAGCATCAAAGAAAACCACACCTTTGACTTCGAAAACACCAGGGTGCTATGCCGAGCCGGGAGCTATTGGGATAGCGTCATTAAAGAATCAATAGAAATACGGGTCCACGAGAACCTTGTGAACAGGGACGAAGGCTATCAACTGAGCGCGGCCTGGAATCCAGCATTAGCCGCAATACACCAGGAACGCAACAAGAACCGTCCAGCTCACGAGACGCAATCAGAATGCTCTGACGGAGACACGAACGGCGCACCCGCTTCCCCCTCCACCTCGCCCGCCGGCTCCTCTGGACCCAGCCTCCCGCGGCAAGGTGGTGGGGGGCACACCGCAGGTATAAAGGGACCGGCATCCGCAAAGTCTCGGCACTTCGCCAGAAGATGATGAGTATGTCACTCGTCGAAACGTCGCTGTTTGAAGACACCGCCACCCGGCTGGAAGCCCGAGAACTCTTCGCCAGCTGTATACGCCGGGAAAGCATACACTCACATAAGCATATGTTTCTGATGAGATCCAGCAAATTTGTGCCCAATGGTCCATGTAGTGCTGCCTTTAAAGTGACAGTGCATGTTATTTTAGTCTTCCAAATCATTCATGTGTCATCTGAAAAAATAAAGTAGGTTATCTTCAGGATGTATGATGCCTGCTAGAGTCCCAAGAATTGGAAAATTCTTTCATAACTAGTGTATATTAGAAGAAATCACTTCCTCAGAGTTCATGAATGATGTTACCACGTCATATTATCAGATATTGGGTTTTCTGATACTAAGCAGGCTTCATAATATGAAAGTGACAGCTAATATTAAATATATTGCTCCAACCATTGTGATATTTTTCCTTGTATATTTTAGAAGTTGGTATCTGATATGCCGATGGGGATTCACATAATCATGATCAGTTAAAATCATAGTTTCCTAAGAACCTCGTATTCCACACTCATTAAACTTACAGCCATTGAGTGACAACTGGTGACTACCAGTGGATTATATCAGTCATTCTTTATTATTTTATTGATTATATATACCAAAGGTAATACATTCTCAAAGTAACCAATGTATTCAAAAGTGTATCACCACAGGTAAATTCAATTATTATTACAGACAAGATTTATATTTTTAATTTGAATTTCACTTTATACGACTTTGGATCATAATAATGCTTAATGTTCTGCTAGGTGCCTGACAAATATTTTTGTGTCTGTGCTATCATATAGTATTTGATTTAATTTAAACTCTTACCTGCATCTGACTGCTATGAATTACTGATATCACTTGATCAAATTTTGCGTAAAAGCTTTGCCACATTCAAAAAAAGAGTTTGATACTGAATCTGCACAAATGGTAAAAATAACATTCTCATATTTAGTGATGGTAAGGACATTTTTTCATGAGCTAGTTTCTTCTTCTGTTGTTAGATTATTGCTATTCAGTTATTAGTTACTATTATTATTGTTATCTCTCTAACTACATGTAAAATGAACACACAATGATACTGGACCAATTAATGCATAGTACACTGATTGGCATCGTGTTGAGTCATAGAAAAAATCTTAAAATCTCACTAATGGTCTAAGGTTTTCCAATCTACACTTCCTATTCAACAGGAACAAAACAAAAATTGGGACAAATCGTACATGGCTCCACCACGTTTTTGATTACCAATCACTGTCCAACTCTCTCACTATTACTTTCCAAAATATTTTAGAAATTAGACTTAAACACCCATATCAACTTCAGAGATTCAGAATATGTTCTATCACATACATTACCACATTGTAACATACTATTAGAGCTCCTCATTTACCACTATGACTGATGTGCTGACCCAGGCAAAATTCTAATGAACAGTCTCACGTAAGTCCTAAAACAGCCAAAGTTACAATGCTTTGGTTCTGTATTACAGCTGTTACGATGATGACCTTGAATTTTAGCAGCTAGCTCAAATTCATTTTTTGCAGCTAGCACATAATTGTGCCAACATCGGGCAATGTTCCTGGTACAGATTTTTGCTGCATTCGCAAGATGACTCTTCCGTCCCCTCTGTTCTCTTTCACAATAAACATACAACATAACACGTAACAGCTATGCCCATTCATTTAAAAAGAATCTAATTTTCATAAATTTTCACATAAAAATATCTTTAATGAGCATCTTGACATTTTAATGCGTGGAAACGAACATTTCATTTATTTATTATTTATTTTATTTACACTTCCTGATCAAAAAAGTGAAACATCCAGAAAGGAATAAAGAAATAAAATGAAACTCTACAGGTTGAGAGGGTATGTGATGTTATTTAAGTGACTGCAATATCAAATCAAATTTACAAAGAACTTGGCTGTATGAGCCCCCTTAACAGAATGATGTTGCACCCCTACTGACCTCTAGGCATGCACTGATTTGATTGGGAATGTTGTCATAATACCTTTGTATCCTCTCCTAAGATAACCTGGACTACAACTGTTGTAACTAGTCCTCGATATTCTGGATACTGGCACTGGGGCAGAGTTGACATTCGAGCTGGTCCTACACGTGTCGTTTCGGAGACAGATTTGGGGGCCTTGCTGACCATGGGAGTATCTCAATATCACACAGACAACTCATACAGAAATGTTCCACATGTGGATGAGCATTGTCCTGTTGAAAATAGTGGCATCTCTCAATCACCAAATTGAAGACCATGGAAAAGTTGGATGGGGGAACAGTTGTGACAGTACTGTCAACCTGTGTGCATGTGTTTTGGAACCGTCATCTGCAATGGTAAAAAATGTCATGGTAAATACAAACTTTGCTCAGCAGTCACCTCTCATAATGAGCAGAACAAATTGTAGAAAACTGAGTCTCTTAATGACCAAAATCTTGGACAGTGAGTCTGCATTGGTGTTTTCACTGTTTTTAATAACCATATAAAAACTGCCTTCTGATCTAGATCAGCTTTGCCACGAATGGACAATGTGTTGCACACTCTGCTTTGTATGATAGGAGCTCTGACGAGCTCTGACAAATCCATATTCAGATGTACTAGTCAAGATGCACCTTGTGCCTCCATTGTTGCTTCTGGTACTAATACTGCAGCCTCCACAATGATGTTGCAACTCATTAACTACAATTCTGATTTGTTGTCATTAACTAATACACATGTTTTTTGGGCATTAGCGGTAACATTGACAAAAATGATTTTAGAAGAAAATCTAGTGCAAGCCATCACCACTATTTTCCGTGATAATACCACACTGTTAGACGTCACAGGCCAGGGTTAATAGGTTTATCTGGTGTAAAGGAAGCCATGCAGAAATACAGAGACAAGCACTATGAGGGAATAGGTAAACAACTAGAATTCTCTCAGATACAGATTTATTAGCACTTTGCTTCTACACAGAACCAAGTCCGGAGGCTAAATGCCATTAGCGGCCAACATCTTCCCAAAGCCCTCTTCTCAAAGATAGCACACTTACACACTGAACAAATATCAATATTTATGCCGCTCTATATGCCACATAGCCGCCCCCCCCTCCCCCCGCACAGTATGGAGTACATCCCTAAGAATGGGGGCCGCGTCAGGCGGCGGAAGTGGTCGACGGCGAAGTCAGCAAGCAATATGCCGGTGGTTGAAGACAACGTCCCATCCTGGAGTGGAGGTATAGCACTTCGGCAGCAGGCGGGCGGAGAATCACCTTGCCAGAAGGCCTAACAAAGGCACGTAAATTGCCACACACAGCACTTGTGCTCAATTTAAAGTGGCTCTCATCGACGAGAAGACGGATGCACCGCCACAGCTGGGAAGGAGACCTGTTGCCGAGACGCTCTTCGTAGATGAGCTGTCCCACTTTTTCGCTCCTGGTTTTCGAGACGAGCTCCAGTATCATCAGTATCATCTATTTCGCCACAGCATACTTCCCTGCTGGGGGGGGGGGGGGGGGGGGGGTGCTTTGACCAGATCGTAAATTAAATCGACGAGATCGTGAAGGTGGTTCATGAGGCAGGCAAAGCGTGTGTCGTCGTCCAAAGCACAGACATTGAATGTTTGCTCAACCAGGTTAAACCAGAACTCCGGATGAGCGGGTTTAAAGTCGGTAGTTTTGGCAGATTCGGCACTGCAGTCACTGCGGAGGTGCACCTATTTCTTCGGACGGAAGTAGAGCATGCAGAAGATAGCGAGTCCGAATTATTGGCGTCCCGTAACGCGGGTATCACGAAATTCACTTGACGCTGGGGGGACGGCTGAAAAGCGACGGACGCTCGAACAGTGTGAGGATCGTAGTCAAAATGTGCATTCTCATTGACGTGGTAGCTCGGAGAGAAGCCACAAGTGCTTAAGTACGCCGGTGAATGTCCGTTATGCACACTGTATTCACTCAACCATGAGTGGTGGGGCTGGTTGTAGATGTCGGGGTAATTACTGTCCAGCACAGAATTGTTGACTTGATTAGAAGCAACACAAGGATCCCACACATGTCCACTAGGATGCACACTCGGTGTGATATTTGCTTTTTGGCGAGCATTGAGCACCTGTTGACTAGCCAGCGCGGAAGGATACACACATGGCAGGAACTGATTCGAGTTTGAATTTACTACCGGATTTTCCAAAGTAGTAAAACTTCACTCAACGCCATGAACTGTATTGAATTGTGCATTCGACACAGGAGTAGGAATGTTCCGAACAACACTCTGTGGAGAACACCTGGAAAGGTCTAGGCTAACTAAGCCAGAGTCCACGACCGTTGGCGGTTGGAAGAAACTGGCGGCACTCGATGAATTCCACTGCATGTTTGGACTGAAGGATTCCGAAGAGTCTTGCGGCATGTCCACTACGATGGCAGGAGTGCTGGAGAGATGTTGCTGAAACCCGGGTGGCGGTGAGTGCTGAAAGGCCATTGTCTGAAGCTGAATAAAGGCCCTCGCGATTGCAAAGAAACCCAACGCGGTAGGCGCATAAATAACCTTCGGGCAGTAACTCGGACGCATATTACACAAAAAAATGGGGTCACCAGTGAGGGTATAGGATATAGTTGTAGGTAAACAACTTGAATTCTCTCAGACACAGATTTGTTAGCACTTCGCTTCTACACAGAACCAAGTCCGAAGGCTAACTGCCGTTAGCGGCCAACATCTTCCCAAAGCCCTCTCCTCAAAGATAGCACACTTATATACTAAACAAATATTGATATTTATGGCGCTCTACGCCACAACTGCTTGAGAGACTGAAAATCCCATTGACAATCTGCAGCCCAGACAAACTTAACACCTTTCTGGTGAAGCTGGTTAGGAGGTTGGCAGATGTGCACACCTCATGGAGTGACCTGAGAATAATACAAAATCTTACCCAAAAAAGATGGGAACTCCTTCAGGTGCTTGTTTGCTGGCAGGTTCATGATGACTTTGATGTGGTCATCCATAGGAATGACACCATCTTTACTAAGCACATGACTCAAAGAGAGCATATTTAGGAAGAAAATCAGCACTTTTCCAGTTTGCAACAAATTCCATTCTCCAGGAGGCGCTGGAAAATTGATTGCAGGTTTTGTGGGTGTTCTTCCCAAGTAGGGCATGTTACCCAGGTATCATCAGTCAAGGTAACTAACGCAACAGGGAATGTCCTAAATCAGTTGTTCCAAATAGTGTTGATTAACTCCAGGTGCAGATGAGATTCCAAAAGGCAAGCAAATAAACTGGAAAAGCCAGTTGGGTATGTACAGGACCAGGAAAGTCCAAGAAAATGTGTCCAATGGCAACTGCAGGTAGGCATCTTACGTGCTGATGCAGGGAAAATATTGGTGACAACTTTGCCAATAATTCTGCCTGTCACAGAATGAGATACAAATCAGTGACACATTGTGCTTTGATCATCAGTTTAAAATCACAGCAAAGATGCAAAGTGCTCTTACAAATATGAATCACCACCTAAGGGGTGGCCCACTGACCCAACTAAATAGGAGAAATGACACCTTGATCCTGCCAACCCTGCCTTTATCTTGTCATACATGGAAAAGGAAGTGAGAAGGAATGACAGGATTTATGTACCACTGACAGCTTAAGAGAAATTTGTACCTCAAAACTTTCTGCCGGCCCAAGGTATTTTCAAACAGCTGGCTGTATGATTACAGTAAGGAGTTCAGATCTTGAAAAGTCACAGATTGAGACACTATACTTACTTTTTCAGTGATCTGGAACCCAAAAATAGAAAAAGTGTCTAATCCAAAGACAACTAACAATGTGAGTTACCATTCCAGATTCTCAGAAATGGAGAAGAGCCCTCACAAAGGAATGCACTGTTTACTATAAGGCACAACCTGATAAAGAGGCTATTGCAACTCCAGGTACACCAAGAGCTTCTATGTATCTAAATTAATGAGGTTAACCATCATTCCTGTGTTTGTCTGAAATTTGACCAGTTACCTGTCCACTACCAATGTCAGCAAAATATGTAGGGGTGACCTGTGCAGGGTGCCGGAGGCATCCCCAGAGTGCAGTGAAAACACTGGGACATCCAGTGCCTCTCATGGCCCACTTACAGTCAGAAACAGATACCAAATGGCCTATCTGATGGATGACCATATACGTTCAAGCAGTCTTGGTGAACACGCAACAAATGACAATTGGGGCAGGCTTGCTGGCTCACGCAACAAGCAGAAGGAGAATGGCACTGATGACACAAGAAATGCCGCATGTGGAATTATGATAGTGTGAGCAGCCTAGACCTGCTGAGCCCACAAGGACAAGGATCGACAGTGCAGCAATGCCAATGCACCTGAATCACCAATGGCAGCAACACGTGCTGACCTGGTCAGAGGTGAGGCCACCTGGGAGGTCACACAGGTCACTGGGAACTGTTTACCATGCTACCTAATTGCTCCACCTGCTAATTATCAGAAAAGATGTCCCTCACTGCCTCTGTATGCTCATGCGATTCTGCAATTTGGGCAACATTGGCTAAAGAAGGGTTGGACATAGTCAATGACCTAGTCTGAACTTTTAGATCAGGAGCTAACCAGATGATCATGTCTTGATTTAGTGAGTCTGCATCAGAGAAAGCTCATTTGGGCATTGAGAATGACACTTACGTGAGATGTCCTGCAGATCGGCTATCTAGACCACATATGACTGTCCAGGGTGCTTGTTGTGCTGGTTAAACTGCAACAGTGCCACCACCACACAGGTTTGATGTCTCAAATACTGTGTAGGTAACTGACAGAACTCATCAAAGGGAAGTTTCTTGAGCTCAACAAAGAGCTCTAAATTTTGGACAACTTGATACAAACCCGTGCTGCTGGACAACAACAAGTCAGCCCTATCAAAGGGATCAATGATACATGTTACCTGATAATGTGGTATGAACTGGTGCAGGTAACTCTTCCAGCTTTCTGTCGACCCATGAAACTGACAAACAGCAGGTGGTAGGAGCAGTGTAGAAAACTTCAAGGGAACTGTAAGAGCACTAAGCCAGTCTGCATTCTGGTTTATCAGCACCTACTCCTGCTCCTGTTGCTGCTGCTGCAGCTGTCACTCCTTCTGTAGGCACAAATGTTCCTGTCAGCATTTCAGAAGTTACAGGACCATGGTGGCCCAAGTTAACAAAAAGAAAATGGGCAAAGGATAAAAATAGGGGTGTCACATGTGTAAGAACATACTTCATTGCCACTTTAGTATCTGCATAGGCATGAAATGCTGTTACTTGACAGGGTCAGCGTGGATACTTCACAGGCTAGCAGTGGCCCAATAATAGCCAGCGATCAGAACCTCCTGAGAAGCAAAGAAATTTGCCATGCACTTTAATATACATGAAACAGATAGTATGAAGCCATGTAGACAGGTGTGGATGGCTAATGGATAATGGCTAATGGCTAAGCACTCAGCAACAGCACACAGCATGAAGTACAAGGCGAGGTCCACTGTGGTTGAACTTTGGATAATCACTGGCCCACCTTGCCTTCTGCTGCCAGCAGGTAAACACCTCCAGCAGTGGGTCTGCCCATACTACGCATTACATGCCTCCTCCGTGGTAGGTTTTTGCACTATTTTGCTGTGACACCTGTACCATCTCATCTGCCTCATCACGATGTCTATAGGCAGGAATACTAAACATCATTTTATAAATTTGTCTCTTAAGTAATGTTCTTTAGTGTTGTCACCACCTACAAATTCTACGAGCAGCATTTCAAAATAAGTTTAATAAAATTCATCTGCATCTTGCATATCCAAAACAAGTTTTCAGCGTAACCAACTCTCTTAAAAGTAAATGTTTAAAAGCTTTGGGAAAATTAGTAGTAAAATAATCAAATATTGTTTGGTTGATCCTCATAAGTTGCTTATCTAATGAATCTCTTCAGAGTGGAAATAAAAAGATAAAGTATTGGTAAAGATTTGTAGACCCATGATTAATGCCACTGTTTTCATAAATTTTTGACAAAATCGTGTTCAAAAGAATTTATAAATAGTTGTCACAGAAAACATTATCAGTTACAAAACGTTTGTATTTCAGAAAGGAGTATCAACTGAGCAGGCTATATTTACACTGAAGACCTAAGGAGCTGGTACACATGCCTAATGTTATGTAGAGCTTCTGAGAGCACGCAGAACTGCCACAACACAATGTGGCATGGACTCAAGTCATGTCTGAAGTAGTTCTGGAGGGAACTGACACCATGAATCCTGCGGGGATGTCCATAAATATGTAAGAGTACGAGGGGGTGGGGATCTCTTCTGAACAGCACGTTGCAAGGCATCCCGGATATGCTAAATAATGTTCATGCCTGGGGAGTTTGATGGCCAGCAGAAGTGTTTAAACTCAGAATAGAATTCCTGGAGCCACTCTGGAGCAATTCTGGACATGTGGGGTGTTCCATTGTCCTACTGTAATTTCCCAAGCCCATCGGAATGCACAATGGACGTGAATGGATGCAGGTGATCAGACAGAATGCTTACGTATGTGTCATCTGTCAGAGTCATATCTTCATGTATCAGAGGTCCCACATCACTCCAGCTGCACATGCCCCACACCATTACAGAGCCTCCACGAGCTTGAACAGTCCCCTGCTGACATGTAGGGTCCATGGATTCATGAGGTTGTTTCCATACTTGTATATGCACATCCATACGCTCAATAGAATTTGAAATGAAACTCGTCTGACCAGTCAGCATGTTTCCAGCCACCAACACAATGTTGATGTTGATGGAACTAGGAGAGGCTTAAAGCTTTGTGTCATGTTGTCATCAAGGGTACACGAGAGGGTCTTTGACTCCAAAATTCCATATCGATGATATTTCATTGAATGGTTTGCATGCTGATGCTTATTGATCGCCCAGCATTGGAACCTGCAGCAATTTGCAGAAGGATTACACTTCTGTCATGTTAAATGATTCTCTTCAATCATTCTTGGTCCAGTTCTTGCAGGATCTTTTTCCGGCTGTAACAGTATCAGAGATTTGATGTTTTACCAGATTCCTGATACTCACAGTACACTCATGAAATGGTCATATGGGAAAATCCCCTTCCATCAAAACCCACATTCAAATAAATGTCAGGTTTCTTTTTTAATTTTTACCTGCTCATTCCCTAGTTCTCTTCGTTTATAAGCAGGACATCATTTTGTCATTTGTCATGACAGTGGGCTCCATTAAACTGTATGCACATGTCTACTAACCACACAGAGCTCAACATTAACTGGTCCCATCAAGGTCATGTAGGGCAACTTCCTGATAGACTATGCAAACAATGAATATGTCAATGTGCTTTTGGTGCTGGGTGCATCTGATAACCAAGCTACTGCTGTTGCTCATGCGTATTCTGCACAATACCCTCAAAGGTGCCATCCCAATAAGAATGTTGTTTGTCACCAGGAGAAACACCTATGGCTAACTGGTAGTCTTGATCCACTAGTAAAGGGCAGAGGGCATCCAAGGACTAGACATCTTCCACAAACAGAGGAAGCAAATCTTGAAACCATTCACCATTCACCTCAGTGAAGTACCCATGATTTTGCAAGGCAGTTCAAAATATCTGAAAGACTGATTGTTGAAGTGTTGCACAATAAAGAATTACATCCATATCATTACACGTTAACAGAACATCAGTGGTCAGAAGATCATGTTCAGTGAGTACAATTTTTGTGAATGGCTTTTGCACGAAGTAGGAGATAATAAACATTTTATAAATAAGGTGATATAGACTGATGAATCTAGCTTCGCTTGTGAAGGTTATTTTCAACCTCCACAACAGCCATTATTTGTTGAAACACAACCCACATGTCCCACATGAGTACAGCTTTCAGCCATACTTTGGCATATACCTGTAGGCTGGAACCATGGGGGGAGAGCTTTTGGGCTCTTACCTATTTCTAGACAAGTTCAATGTGCCCCATTATCACCCATCTCTTTGCAGTGCTTGGTATGATGCATTAGAAAATGTCCACTTGCTGCTCAGTGACAGCCATTGTCTCAGAATGATGGTACACTGCTGCAGTTTCGAATGAATGTGCATACATATTTAGATGAAGTATTTCCACAGAAATGAATTGGTTGTATAGGTCCAGTGTTCTGGCCTCCACGTTCCCCGGACCTTAATCCACTAGAGTTTTATGTGTGGCGACATTTACAGGAACCAGTTTGTAGTCCCATCCATGGATGTACATGACCTAGCAGCTTGTGTACATACTACTTTCGCAGTGGTGGATGCAGTTGTGTTGCATAGGGTCCAGAAAGTATGATCCAGGATGTGGCAAGGTGTTTGAAAATGCAAGATGGTCACTTTGAGCATCTTCTCTCAAGTGAAAGTTGCCCATACATGTACATACTGGCTGTGTGAAGATAATCCTGGGCATCAATCATACAGAATGTGCACTCTAGTGTAGTATGTGTACGTAATTTTTTGTGCCACACTGGATACAGACAGTGTTACTGTATCCAGTTACTTCTATTGGCTATATTTGTGTCACATACAAAACAAATTGGTCGTTTATGTCTGTAAGAAGGTCATCGTGTGTGTTAATGTTTAAATAAATTTAATAGTAACAGAAAGGAATACACAGGATAACACACGGTGGGTGCAGATTTATGCTGTAACTGGAAAAAGTGTTTGGCATAAGTGCAACTCGAACATTGGTGAGTCTGCATATCATTCCTCACAGCATTGCCTCATCTTACAAAGCTAATGGGACAGCTTTGGCACAGTGTAGAATTGATGCTACCTGTTCTTGGCCATGCTGTATCTAGTTACAGCTTTGCCTCAATTTTTAAATCACATTTCTATAAAACCTATTGGTGGAATTGGATTTTGCTAGATACACTTTTGTCTTGAATTAGGATGAGGACTCACATGCCAACCACCAAATGTGGCATTTTTTTGCATCTTGTATAATAGTAAGACATAGATTTTGGAACCAGATTTTAAATTGTAAGACATTTCAAGGGATAGATGTAGATTCAGACCACAATTTATTGGTTATGAAATGTAGATTAAAGAAATTGCAAAAAGATAGGAAATTAAGGGGATAGGATATGGAAAAGTAGAAATCACCAGAGGTTTTTGAGATTTTCAGAGGGAGCGTTAGGAAACTAGAACAGGGGAAAGGAATACAGCAGAAGATGAATGGGTAGCTTTGAGAGATGAAACAGTGAAGGCAGCTGAGGATCAAATAAGTAAAAAGACAAGGCCAGCTATAAATCTTTGTGTAAAACAGGAGATATTGAATTTAAGTAATGAAAGGGAAAAATATAAAAATGCAGCAAATGAAGCAGGTGAAAGGGAATACAAATGTCTAAAACATGAGACTGACTGGTTGTGTAAAATGGCTACGCAGGAATGGTGAGAGGACAAATGTAAGGATTTAGAAGCAGTTTTGCTAGGGGAAAGAAACATGCTACCTACAGGAAAATTAAAGACACCTTTGGAGAAAAGATAAGCAGCCATGTGAACTTCAAGAGCTCAGATGGAAAACCAGTACTAAGTAAAAAAGGGAAAGTTGAAAGGTGAAAGGAGTGTATAAAAGGTCTGGACAAGGGAGGTAAACTTGAAGGCAATGTTATAGAAATTCAAGAGGATATATAGGAGGAAATTTCAAAGCTAAATGAACGTATTTCCAATTCACAATTTATAGTCGGTGCCCTGAAACTGCACATGAAGAAACTTCAGTGCAGGAAAGCTGAGGCACTGATGAACCAAGAAAATTCTGCCTCAGCAGACAAGTGGAAGAAGGAAGAAAACAGCGCGCAGGAAATACAATCTCAAAATAACAGCGAAACTTCTGTGTGCAAAAACACTGAAACTTAAGTGCATAAAAACAGTAAACTCGAGTGCATAAAAACTTTTCTGTGTTCACTGCTAAAGATTCAATGATCACACCAGCTGAAGTCGAAAAGTTGGGAAATCAATCACAAAAACTAAACAGGCCATTGCTAGGCAATCCCCTGAGTGCGAAAATTATAAAATACAAAAAAACATGTGTGTCTGGACTACTCATGACTGGGAATATCCGCAGTGGTAAAGGAAAAATACAATTTCAAGGGATCTGAATTCTTGAAGCCTGGAGCTCCATTGTGTGAACTAGCAAATCTAACAAAATTAATTACAGAATGTATGTATAGCCACCTCAGTGGCATAAAATTGTTGTCAAATTGACCATGGTTTCAACAACACTAAGGCAGTGTTCATTAGAATTAGCGGCTCTATACTTTGATAAAAGTGTTTGTTGCATAATTGCAACCGTTTGTTAAGAATGAGATAGGTGTTTAAAAATCTCTAGCTCTTCTTCGATGTTCAGCCTATCGGAAGAATTCAGAATTTTCATTTTCAAGTCTTTGTATATCGTGACAGCCTTAGAGACCTCAGCAGGTGGGAATCATGAAATTTTAAACATTGATATTGGCTGACGTCCAGCAACCATGGGTTAACTTAATTATATGTATAGCTACCTCGGCTGCATAAAATTCTTGTCAGATTGACCATCATTTTGACAGCGCTATGGTGGTCTAAATCAGAATGAAGGGTGGTCTCATTCTTAATGAACAGCTGCAATTACGCAACAAAAGCTTTTTTCAAGATAGAGCCACTAATTCTGATGAAGACCGTTTTAGTGCTGCCAAAACCATGGCCAATTTGACAAATTTGTGCAGCCGAAGTGGCTATACATACATTCTGTAATTAAGTAAACGTGTGGTTGCTGGACATCAGTCAATAACAATGTTTAAAGTTTCTAACAAAATTAAGTGAAGTATGTAACTAGTTTGACTTAGGACAATTTCATTGTATTGCTGGGAGGCTGTAATGGCTTCTATCAAAGTGAGATTTACAAGTCTAGCACAGAACTGATAAAATGCTTAAATAATTTAATTCATACAAATGTACTCGTTGTGAATGACCCACAACATCATGATTTACTGAATGGCTGGTTGGTCATGCATGAACCGTGAAATGAGTGTTGCAAAAAAGAGTTTCACCAAAATATATACTAATTTCCAGAATGTCGGTGTTATAGACATAGACATTTTGGAATGGAGTTTCTATACAGCTCATGGACTTCATTTAAATGCAGCAGGAAATGAGATACTTGCTGATAAAATATTTATTTGTATTTCACGGGACAGTGAAGATATTAGGACAAGTGGCAATCATATGCCTAACCACAAAGTGTTTTGCGAGCAGCAAACAGTAAAGCCATCAATCAGTTGCCAATTACAAAGTGGTTTAAGTCCAGTAGGTCAGAAAGTAACAATTCAACAGTAAAACAGATGCAAGTCACGAAATGGTTCAAGCCAATAAGAACAGAGGTGAACGAAGGACAGATTTTGCGAGCTTCAAAAATAGCTTCACCACTTGATGATCACCATGAAGCAGCACCTAAAAATACACCAAGAACTCCTTAACATCACCTGCAGAAGAAGAAGAAGAAGTTCCAGCACCAACAGAAGTAAACATAACAGCAAAGCAGACTGCACAAGGAATAGTTAGAAGATGGAAAGTAGTGCGCCCATCTCGTGTGAAAGAATTTTTAACTAAACTACAGATACAAAGAACAAAAAGCACCCAAGACAAGTGCCACTTCTACAATCAAGTCTAACCTGTTTATCTTTCATAAAAGCATTAGAGGATTATCAGCAAAGCAGATCAGCTAGCAGTTAATATAAATGAGAGAAATTGTATAAAAAATGCTCAAATATTATATTTTCCTAAATAATGTATCACAACTGGCATTAATTTATTACATTTAGAGTCTGACTACAATATTGCATGCTACTGTTCTAGGGAGAACAAGGAAAGAGGTGTTGTAGCTATTTTCGTTGAAAATAACATTATGTTTAGAGCTATAAATGTAAGGAAAAACTGTTTAGAACAACTATTTGGAGCATGTGCAATAGAAATTAATGTAGATAACTCCCCAATAATAGTCGTGCTAATTTACAGAGCACCTGGAACTAATTTTAGGTTTTTTTTTTTTGTTCAAATAGAATTATAGTTCTCTGATTTATTTACTAAAAATAGTGAAATTATTATTTGAGGGTTTTGATGTAGAGTTTTTAACTGAAACCAACTGCAAAGTAGAGCTCCAACATCTGATGAATTCATATAATCTTACTGCAGTTGATTTTCCCACTAGTATCACACCTTAGAGTCAGGCTTTGATAGACAATGTATTTATAGAATTAAACAGGTACCAGAGCTTCACTGTCACCCCTGAATGGGTTGTGTAACCATGATGGACAACTCCTCACACTGTATGACAGTACACCTCTCAAGAAATTAATCCCCATCTGGAAATCCATTAGGTCGATGTCTAGAGTTGACATCTTTACACAAAAACAGCAACAGTTGGGCTAGAACCCAATATACAGGGTGGCTGAGGTTAATGCTAAATTTAATATATTCTTAAATGATTTCTCAGCCATCTCTGAAGAGGTATTCCCAAAACATGTTTGTTAGAAGCAATACTGGTACATTACCAAACAAACCTTGGATCACAATGGGAATTAAACAATCATGTAAAACAAAGAGGGAACATTACATTGCAGTTAGAATGACTAAGGACACAATGAACTGGCTATTATAAAATGTACTGTAAGATACTAAAGAAGGTAATACAATAATCAAAAGCATTGTTATTATGAGAAATAAATTGATAAATCTCATAACAAAATGAAGACTATCTGGAATATTGTTAGAAGGGAGACAGGGAAGTCCATTAGAACTTTTGAAGATCTGAACATGAAGGAAGTCTATTACATGATTCTGAAAACATAGTCAATATTTTCAACAACCACTTCTTGACAGATTCAGAACAGATAGACTGAAAGGGCTGTGTTAATGAAGTTCTGTGTCATATGCAAAAGACTACCCAAACATACAGGTAAAATTCATATTACACCTGGCACAGCATCTGAAATGAAAAGAACAATCATCTTTCTAAGGAATACGTATTCCACTGGATTAGATAATATCTCTAATAATTTACTGAAACAGAGCTGTGCTTGTATAAGTGATGTACTTAGTCACATTTTCAATGCAACCTTACAACAAGGAACTTAGCCTAACCGACTCAAATGTGCTGTTGTAAAACCCCTTTTCAAGAAAGGTGACAAAACTGAAGTCATAAATTAAAAATCAATTTCCCTTCTACCTAGTTTTTCAAAAATTCTGGAAAAGCATATATATAAGAGACTTGTGGAACATCCAGATAAATGTAACATTCTCAGTAAAATTCTATTTGGTTTCCGAAAAGGTCTGTCAACCGAACAAGCAATCTGCGCTTTCGCAAATAAAGTTCTGGATTCAATTAATGACAAAATGGTAACAATAAAATTATTTTGTGACTTGTCAAAAGCCTTTGACACTGTGAACCACCAAAACCCATTACAGCAAGCAGACCTATCAGGAATGACTGGCGTAGCAAATAAGAAAGGTGACAAAACTGAAGTCACAAATTAAAAACCAATTTCCCTTCTAACTGCTTTTTCAAAGATTCTGGAAAAGCGTATATATACAAAAATTGTGGAACATACCTCAAAGGCAGAATTTAGTAGTAGATAGTACTGGTGAGACCCATACTGTCCTGCTCTCATCTAATTGGAGAACTATTAAATGTGGAAGTAGTATATTGATGAGAGTTCTGGACCAAAGAACATTTTGGATTAAAGATTCCAGGTTATAAATCAAAGTTCTAATTTCACAGAATTTCCAAACCAAAAAATTTATCAGGGACTGATGACCAAGCAGTTTGGACCATTCCCCCCACCCCCTTTTAAACCAACCAAATAATTTATCCATGCCCACAAAACAAAATTCTCATTTAAAAATTTACAAATCTCATATTTTATTTTTTATAAATGTTGTGGTTGTTGTGGCCTTCAGTCCAGGGACTGGTTTGATGCATCTCTCCATGCTACTCTATCCTGTGCAAGTTTCTGCATCTCCCAGTACCTAATGCAACCTACATCCTTTGGAATCTGTTTAGTGTATTCATCTCTTGTTCTCCCTCTACGATTTTTACCCTCCATGCTGCCCTCCATTACTAAATTGGTGATCCCTTGATGCCTCAGAATATGCCCTACCAACCGATCCCTTCTTCTAGTCAAGTTGTGCCACAAATTTCTCTTCTCTCCAATTCTATTCAATACCTCCTCATTAGTTATGTGATCTACCCATCTAATCTTCAGCATTCTCCTGTAGCACCACATTTCAAAAGCTTCTGTTCTCTTCTTGTGTAAACTATTTATTGTCCACGTTTCACTTCCATACATGGCTACACTCCATACAAATACCTTCAGAAACTACTTCCGGACACTTAAAGTTATACTCAATGTTAACAAATTTCTCTTCTTCAAAAACACTTTCCTTACCTTTGCCAGTCTACATTTTATATCCTCTCTAGTTCAACCATCATCAGTTATTTTGGTCCTCAAATAGCAAACCTCATTTACTACTTTATACGTCTCATTTCCTAATCTAATTTCCTCAGCATCACCTGAGATAACTCGACTACATTCCATTATCCTTGTTTTGCTTTTGTTGATGTTCATCTTATATCCTCCTTTCAAGACACTATCCATTCCATTCAACTGCTCTTCCAAGTCCTTTGCTATCTTTGACAGAATAACAATGTCATCGCCAAGCCTCAAAGTTTTTATTTCTTCTCCATGGATTTTAATTCCTACCCCGGATTTTTCTTTTGTTTCCTTTCCTGCTTGCTCAATAAACAGATTGAATAATATCGGGAATAGGCTACAACTCTGTCTAACTCCTTTCCAGACCACAGCTTCCCTTTCATGCCCCTCTTATAAATGCCATCTGGTTCCTGTACAAATTGTTAATAACCTTTTGCTCCCTGTATTTTACCCTGCCACCTTCAGAATTTGAAAGAGAGTATTCCAGTCAACATTGCCAAAAGCTTTCTCTAAGTCTACAAATGCTAGAAACGTAGGTTTGCCTTTCCTTAATCTATTTTCTAAGATAAGTCGTAGGGTCAGCATTACCTCACGTGTTGCAACATTGCCACAGAATCCAAAATGATATTCCCCGAAGTCGGCTTCCACCAGTTTTTCCATTCGTCTGTAAAGAATTTGTGTTAGTATTTCGCAGCCGCTGTTTATTAAACTGGTAGTTCGGTAATTTTCACATCTGTCAACTTGTACTTTCTTTGGGATTGGAATTCTTATATTCTTCTTGAAGTCTGAAGCTATTTCGCCCGTCTCATACATCTTGCTCACTAGATGGTGGAGTTTTGTTAGGCCTGGCTCTCCCAAGGTTGTCAGTAGTTGTAATGGAATGTTGTCTACTCCTGGGACCTCGTTTCAACTTAGGTCTTTCAGTGCTCTGTCAAACTCTTCACACAGTATCATATCTCCTATTTCATCTTCATCTACATTCTCTTCCATTTCTATAATATTGTCCTAAAGAACATCACCCCTGTATAGACTCTCTATATACTCCTTCCCCCTCTCTGATTTCCCTTCTTTGCTTAGAACTGGGTTTCCATCTGAGCTCTTGATATTCATGCAAGTGATTCTTTTTTCTCGAAAGGTCTCTTCAGTTTTCCTGTAGGCAGTATCTTACCCTTAGTGATATGCGCCTCTGCATCCTTACATTTGTCCTCTAGCCATTTCTGCTTAGTCATTTTGCACTTCCTATGGATCTCATTTTTCAGACGTTTCTATTTCTTTTTGTCTACTTCATTTAATGCATATTTATACTTTCTCCTTTCATCAATTAAATTCAACATCTCTTCTGTTACCCATGGATTTCTATTAGCCCTCGTCTTTTTACCTACTTGATCCTCTGCTACCATACCTTTACTATTTTGTATCTCGAAGCTACCCCTTCCTCCTCTACTGTATTTCTTTCCCCCATTCTTGTCAATCGTTCCCTAGTGATCTAAATAACAATCATCAAACCTTATTTATCTATATCGAAAAAAAACGAATTCTCGTTTGCTCATTTAAAAGATTTACAAATATAATAAATTTTTTTCTTTACAAAAAGAAACATCAAACATCATTTACCTATCCTGAGAAACTAAATTCTCATTATTCATTTAAAAATTTTCAAATGTAATAAATTTTGTTCGTTATAAATAAGAAGCATCAAACTTCATTAGCCTATACTGAAAAAAACAAAGTCTACTTTATTTAAAAAGTACCAACCTAATAAATGTTTCTCTTTATAAATAGCATCAATCAAATCTTAGCTACCTGTATCATCAACCGAAATTTCGATTAAGAAACTCAAAGCTACATTACAACTGTAATCGTCTTAATAAGATAAATATAAAATTTCATTCTATATATTTACAACCTAAATAAAATTAACAAGAAAGTTGAGTAATTTGAAACCTTGGAAAATTATAGTAAAATAAAGTATGGATTGAGTTACAGAGATTTAGAAAAAAAATTGAAGAATTATTTGTTATCGAAATTATTTTAATACTTTGGCTGATTATTCACAAAAACAATTCTATTAAGATATAATTAAACTAGTAAAAGTTTCCTAGAATTTAAATTAAATTTCTAACTACTTTTTTCATATTTAAATTTAAATAACAGTCATAAATTTTTTGTACATATAATATACAAAATTCGTTAAAACATTTTAATTTCATTAACTCAAATTTGATATTCTCAAATTATTCAGTCAGTAGTCAGTTTTGTTATATATTTGAAAACCACAATAAACTCTATATTCTTTATTGAAATAAAAAGCATAATGAATATTGTATGCAATGAAAATTTGTTCAAGTTCACAACAACACTTCCCATTTATATATAAACTTTATTTACTAACCTTTTAAAAAATTACATTACTTTTAAATACCCAACTATTGCGTGAATTATCAAAACCTAACTATTTAACATACCATTTAATACGTTCCATATTTTAAACTTTTTCGAC
Source organism: Schistocerca piceifrons (assembly GCF_021461385.2). NCBI lineage: Eukaryota > Metazoa > Arthropoda > Insecta > Orthoptera > Acrididae > Schistocerca > Schistocerca piceifrons. The sequence continues at coordinate 9,458,454 of NC_060149.1, forward strand.
ATGATAAACATCTGCAAAATTAATTTTCAGTAGTTCTTGTTCATAAAAATTCCCTTTTGTTTGTTTGTCATTTAAATCTTTCAAATTATGTGTAATTGGATTAGAACAAATAACATCTTCAATTTCAAAAATTTTTGTTTACCAACTTATTCTAACTTTATCACCAATTTTATATCCATGTTGAGTATCCAATAAAACAGTTACATAAAATGTATTCAATAAGATTTTTTTCAGTTCCTCTATTTACATCTTTCAGAACCATTTTTATCATTGCATGTCTTGTGTTACTATATTCATCAATTAACTTAGAATCTAAGTCAACTCATTTATAATTGCCTTGAAGAGCGAATTTCTTCCACATATTATCTTTCAGTGTTGTATTAAATCGTTCAACAGCAGTTGATTTTAAATCACTAAAACCTGAATAATTTTTCATTTTTTCTTGATATTCTTCATTATAAAATTCTGTACCATTTTTTCGTTATCTTGACTAGGATATTTATTCGGAAGAATGATATAAATTTTTACCTGTTTTGTCCTTAACTGGAATAGCCACGCAAATTTTGAAAAATCTGCGACATTTAATTTATTTATATAATTTATTTACTTATGAAATTACTTGAATCCATTTCGACTAAATCAGATTGCCATAATTCATCTGTTCCAAAAGAAATTATATTTTTTCCTTTAAAATCCTTTCTAATTGGTTTATGTAATTTATTAATAATTTGTTCACGAATATTCAGACATTCACTAACAAATATTTTTAACTAATTTACTATTTTTACTTTTACTAATTGAACAAGGATTTCAATTCTTTAGTTGTTAATTTGAGAGGATTAAATGTTTCAATACATCAACACTCACCCAAATATCAAAATCATTAAATGTTAATTCTCTGTTTATATTTTCACAAACAACAATTACTTTTTTAAGAATTAAATTATATTCATTGAAATTGTGCATTTTCTCTTCACCTCCAGCCTTAAAAGTAAATTAAATAATTTATTTGTCATATACTTTATAAATAGTTTTCTTAACCTATTTGAGTATGGAGTTAAATATAGTTCTGCGATAACTTCTATAAATTCCTTTTTTAAGTAATTACTTAGTTCTTGTTTAGTAATGTAATTACTGGGTTGTGTTACAATATTTGTACATTCAGATTTTGCAACAAGAATTCATAACTCATTTTGTAAATATTCATTGTTCAGTACATCTTTTGCATCTGTTTGATAACTTATATTCACAATTCTTCTACAATTAAAACCAATCTAACCTCTAGTTACTTTTAAAATAGCTTTTAATTTTTTAAGTTGTTTAATTACATTAACTATTTTGAGTCTACTGATGATTGAATATTTTTTATTTTAAAATTTATTCATTATTAATATTTGCTTCTAATAACTGAGCATAATAGCTTTAATACAAAAAAAAAAAAAAAAAAAAAACAAATTTCCACACATTGCTTCATTGGAGTTTCGTATTGATTCGATACTGAAATAGTTGTTTACATATATTTCATCCATATTAATCAAAAACTAATTTCATATCTTTATTTTTATAATAAGAAAGCAAATGAGTACCAACATGATCAGAAGCATCAAAATTTACTGTTCAACATTCTAAATTTTTGCTTAACTGGGTACTGGTCACTCATCAGTCACAAAAATGCCACAAAACTGATTAAGTTGTTTAATTAATTCTTATTGTGAAAATTAGATATGGAATTATTAAACATTTCGATTATTTATTTTTTTCCACTTTCTTTTTTTTTCCATTTCTAAATTATGACTTTTTAGTTCTTCTAATTCTTTATCGCCTAGTTTCTTATTTATAACTGCATTTGAAATTGCTGCAGAACCACCAGCAGGTTAAAAAATAGTTGCCAAGTATGGTAATACAGCTAATATTAATGGTAAAATTCCACCTACATGTTTTGTTTCTTTCTTTTTTCTAAGACATTGAATGATTCAGAAAATTTAATGACACAGGTAATATATTCCACCAACAGTGTTAAAGTTTTTTTTTCATATATTGGTCAAAAATTGCTCATTACTATTTAATTGTCCATTATTGACTTTAAGTGATTTTGGCTTAATTTGTCACTAGATAACACAGAATAATCAATCGGAAAGTTATTAATTTTAATAGATTAAAAATTAATAAATAATTTTTTATTATCACTCTCCACTTTTATCAGCATCAACACTTTCTATTTTTCCAGTTGCAACAATTTTCTCTCCTAATGAGGAATCATTTGCATTCATTGTTTCTTTTGCTAATAATTGAAGTTTTTGTCTGCTTCATGTCTTTTTTCTAATTCTTAATTAGCTCTATAAGTAATATCGAGGTTTTTACATTTTTCATCGAATAGATAAGTCCGTTACCACCTCTAGCTTATCTTCCTTCAAATTTTGGTCCAGGGCCACAAAATGTTGGTAAATGCTTTTCAAATGGTAATTTATTAATTAAACTATTAAGTAATCCTTTTCCATATTTTTCACTTTTCCAGAAGGTGTATGGCAAATAATTAAAAAAATTCTAATTAAATAAGAAATTCCTTTTGGTTCATAAATAATAAATTGCTAAATTTGTTTGTTAAGATTTGAGTTATTTATAAAGGATAAAAATATGTTAATTATTTTTCTATCTATCTATCTATCTATCTATCTATATCCAAATCCCGCTCCAGCTACTGCCAGGTCTGCGTGCTGACGAGTCCTCTCCATTTAGTTCGGTCCTCCCACCACTTTTCTTCCTCCACTTCCTGCCAGGTCACACCTCTCCTTTCTACAGATATTCTCACTCCCATTTTCCACCGTGTTCTTAGGTGCCGTCTAGGTCTTTTCCCATCCATCTTTAGTTCTTCCATTCATTTTTATTCTACTATTATCCTTTATGTTCAGTGTTCTTGTGTTCTATGTTTAAGTTCAAGGTTTTTATGTTCAACATTTAAAAAGTTCATAATCTTTTCTCTATAGTTACCATTATTAACGTTTCGTGTCATATCAGTTGTAATTTACCTTCATTCCAACATTTACTACATATATGTTTAAATTCATCAAACTTTAAATCACTAACAACTATTTCATGATAAATATGATTTAAATTTGTATCATGGTCTAAGAAAATATTTAAAAAATTTAAATTGTCTGTAACTAATTGTTTTGGCCATCCCCATGAACCATTTACCTTGCCGTTGGTGGGGAGGCTTGCATGCCTCAGCGATACAGATAGCCGTACCGTAGGTACAACCACAACGGAGGGGTATCTGTTGAGAGGCCAGACAAATGTGTGGTTCCTGAAGAGGGGCAGCAGCCTTTTCAGTAGTTGCAAGGGCAACAGTCTGGATGATTGACTGATCTGGCCTTGTAACAATAACCAAAACGGCCATGCTGTGCTGGTACTGCGAACGGCTGAAAGCAAGAGGAAACTACGGCCGTAATTTTTCCCGAAGGCATGCAGCTTTACTGTATGATTAAATGATGATGGCGGCCTGTTGGGTAAAATATTCCGGAGGTAAAATAGTCCCCCATTCGGATCTCTGGGCGGGAACTACTCAAGAGGATGTCGTTATCAGGAGAAAGAAAACTGGCGTTCTACGGATCGGAGCGTGGAATGTCAGATCCCTTAATCGGGCAGGTAGGTTAGAAAATTTAAAAAGGGAAATGGATAGGTTAAAGTTAGATATTGTGGGAATTAGTGAAGTTCGGTGGCAGGAGGAACAAGACTTCTGGTCAGGTGACTACAGGGTTATAAACACAAAGTCAAAAAGAGGTAATGCAGGAGTAGGTTTAATAATGAATAGGAAAATAGGAATTCGGGTAAGCTACTACAAACAGCATAGTGAACGCATTATTGTGGCCAAGATAGATACAAAGCCCACACCTACTACAGTAGTACAAGTTTATATGCCAACTAGCTCTGCAGATGACGAAGAAATTGCAGAAATGTATGATGAAATAAAAGAAATTATTCAGATAGTGAAGGGAGACGAATATTTAATAGTCATGGGTGACTGGAATTCGAGTGTAGGAATAGGGAGAGAAGGAAACGTAGTAGGTGAATATGGATTGGGGCTAAGAAATGAAAGAGGAAGCCACCTGATAGAATTTTGCACAGAGCACAACTTAATCATAGCTAACACTTGGTTTAAGAATCATGATAGAAGGTTGTATACATGGAAGAACCCTGGAGATACTAAAAGGTATCAGATAGATTATATAATGGTAAGACAGAGATTTAGGAACCATGTTTTAAATTGTAAGACATTTCCAGTGGCAGATGTGGACTCTGACCACAATCTATTGGTTATGACCTGTAGATTAAAACTGAAGAAACTGCAAAAAGGTGGGAATTTAAGGAGATGGGACCTGTATAAACTGAAAGAACCAGAGGTTGTACAGAGTTTCAGGGAGAGCATAAGGGAACAATTGAAAGGAATGGGGGAAAGAAATACTGTAGAAGAAGAATGGGTAGCTCTGAGGGATGAAGAAGTGAAGGCAGCAGATGATCAAGTAGGTAAAAAGAAGAGGGTTAGTAGAAATCCTTGGGTAACAGAAGAAATATTGAATGTAATTGATGAAAGGAGAAAATATAAAAATGCAGTAAATGAAGCAGGCAAAAAGGAATACAAACGTCTCAAAAATGAGATCGACAGGAAGTGCAAAATGGCTAAGCAGGGATGGCTAGAGGACAAATGTAAGGATGTAGAAGCTTATCTCACTAGGGGTAAGATAGATACTGCCTACAGGAAGATTAAAGAGACCTTTGGAGATAAGAGAACCACATGTATGAACATCAAGAGCTCAGATGGAAACCCAGTTCTAAGCAAAGAAGGGAAAGCAGAAAGGTGGAAGGAGTATATAGAGGGTCTATACAAGGGCGATGCACTTGAGGACAATATTATGGAAATGGAAGAGAATGTAGATGTAGATGAAATGGGAGATACGATACTGCGTGAAGAGTTTGACAGAGCACTGAAGGACCTGAGTCGAAACAAGGCCCCTGGAGTAGACAACATTCCATTGGAACTACTGACGGCCTTGGGAGAGCCAGTCCTGACAAAGCAAGATGTATGAAACAGGCGAAATACCCTCAGACTTCAAGAAGAATATAATAATTCCAATCGTAAAGAAAGCAGGTGTTGACAGATGTGAAAATTACCGAACAATCAGTTTAATAAGCCACAGCTGCGAAGTACTAACACAAATTCTTTACAGACGAATGGAAAAACTAGTAGAAGCTGACCTCGGGGAAGATCAGTTGGAGTTCCGTAGAAATACTGGAACACGTGAGGCAATACTGACCTTACGACTTATCTTAGAAGAAAGATTAAGGAAAGGCAAACCTACGTTTCTAGCATTTGTAGACTTAGAGAAAGCTTTTGACAATGTTGACTGGAATACTCTCTTTCAAATTCTAATGGTGGCAGGGGTAAAATACAGGGAGCGAAAGGCTATTTACAACTCTATATTGAGTGAGCAGTAAAGGAAACAAAAGCAAAATTTGGAGTAGATATTAAAATCCATGGAGAAGAAATAAAAACTTTGAGGTTCGCCGATGACATTGTAATTCTGTCAGAGACAGCAAAGGACTTGGAAGAGCAGTTGAACGGAATGGATGGTGTCTTGAAGGGAGGATATAAGATGAACATCAACAAAAGCAAAACGAGAATAATGGAATGTAGTCGAGTTAAGTCGGGTGATGCTGAGGGTATTAGATTAGGAAATGAGACACTTAAAGTAGTAAAGGAGTTTTGCTATTTGGGGAGCAAAATAACTGATGATGGACGAAGTAGAGAGGATATAAAATGTAGACTGGCAATGGCAAGGAAAACGTTTCTGAAGAAGAGAAATTTGGTAACATCGAGTATAGATTTAAGTGTCAGGAAGTTATTTCTGAAAGTATTTGTATGGAGTGTAGCCATGTATGGAAGTGAAACATGGACGGTAAATAGTTTGGACAAGAAGAGAATAGAAGCTTTTGAAATGTGGTGCTACAGAAGAATGCTGAAGATTAGATGGGTAGATCACATAACTAATGAGGAAGTATTGAATAGGATTGGGGAGAAGAGAAGTTTGTGGCACAACTTGACCAGAAGAAGGGATCGGTTGGTAGGACATGTTCTGAGGCATCAAGGGATCACCAACTTAGTATTGGAGGGCAGCGTGGAGGGTAAAAATCATAGGGGGAGACAAAGAGATGAATACACTAAGCAGATTCAGAAGGATGTAGGTTGCAGTAGGTACTGGGAGATGAAGAAGCTTGCGCAGGATAGAGTAGCATGGAGAGCTGCATCAAACCAGTCTCAGGACTGAAGACCACAACAACAACAACAATTGTTTTGGTATTTCTGAAAATGTTTGCTTTAAATAAACACAATATACTCCTTTATGTGTTCCTATAGTAAAATATTCTCTAACTATATCTTGATTTTCGAGAGTGCAATCATAAAACACTACAACTGAATTATTTTCACATTCACCTACTGGAATAGTTTCATGATTACTGTCAATACAAGTTGCAAGTCTTTCATCAATTTTATCTTCAATTGTTTCACATCTTTTCATAAATTCTTCATATTTTGGTTGATCAAAACTTTTAAAATAAACATAAAGATGCTTAATTTTTGCTTATTTAACCATCCAGGTGCTAAAATATAATTATCAATCACCAATGATATTTTTCCACAATCACTTGGTCCTGTTACACTGCATCGAATGGAATTTGGGAAAAGTTTACCATGTTTATTTTTTAGTTTCTTTCCTTTAATTCTTATTTTTGGTTCCCAATCCGCCATTTATTGGCACAGTTTTTTTTATATATGTAAGTGAGTAGATTATTTCAAGTGAGTGATAATTCATCTTTTGTGAAGAAAAGATTAACTGTTACAATAAGAAAAACGTGAAACATGTTTTCATTAGTTGGTTTTTTCTGAACATTCTTAACTCCAAATATTGTATTGAAAAATATTAAAACTTTACAGTATTGGAGAATCACTAGTAATTCTTGTTGGTCAATATAGTTTGAAGAATTGAGAAAAATGTATTCATTCAAAAAATACAACAATTCATATTAAAGCAGATAAAATTTTAAATAGAATTGTTATTGAAAGCGATGTTAAATTAGTGATGGATAAAGGATATGCTGTTTGTCAAGTTTTAAGGTTTGATAATCAAATTACCAAAGGTAATAAAAAACTATTGTTAAAGCTGTTCCTAAAATTATTTCATTTGAATTATATAATGTAACTTTTAATTTGGCTGATAGAATGTTTTTATGCATTATGAATGTGTAAAAACATTATGATTATTTTCGTCTAGGAACTATTATTGCTTCATTTAAACAAAATGCTGAATTTGGTGGTCCAATAATTTATGAAAGAAATCACCCTATAAATATGTACTCCAGTATTTGATACTGTTCAAAATTTAGGTGTAACTATAACTGATGATATTGATTATTTGATTGACTTTAAAGGTGCTTTTATAATATCTGTTTTAGAAATGAGTAAGTAGATTTTTCTCTTAATAAATAATGAACCATATCAAAAGTTACCAGTTTCACTCATATCCCATTAATGAGAAAACTAAAATTAATTTAAATCATACTAACAAGGTAACAAATTTATATTAAATGGGTGATTGTTGCATTCATCCTATTGTTCAAAACTATACAGGGTGGGCCAAAAATGTGTGAAATGCTTGTAGGGATTGTACAGGGCAGGTTGTACTGAGATACAAATGTTAAGAAAGAAATTCGATACGTTGCGCCACTTCCGAGTTATTTACCATTGAAGTTAGCCAATCGGGGTATTGCGCACTCGCATTCAAGCGGCCTACCAGGGGCAGTGTATCCCAATGAGTGCTTTGTCTCATTAGCTGAAACTAGAATTTACACGCTTGACTATCTGATTGGCTAACTTCAATACTAAATAACTCGGAAACAGCGCAACGTATTGAATTTCTTTCTCAACATTTATGTCTCTGTACAACTTGCCCTGTAACATCCCTACAAGCATTTCACACATTTTCTGACCAACCTGTATATGACATTTGATGTTATTTGCACAGATGGAACTGATTTTTCTGCACGTGATGGTAAATCAGATATTAAATTAATTGATAATTATGTTTTAAAGGTGTTCAATAATTACAATTAAAAAAGGAAACAGTATTTTATCTAGAATCGAACATCCTTTTATTTCTTCTTCAGTGCTTATTCGATTAACTTCTTCTCTGTTGAATGAATTAAATGTGGAAGGACATATTCTCACAATGGAAAATTAATGAAAAACAAAATGAAAGTCTTTATCCCCTAGAATTATTTGGTGGCTTTTGTAAAAGTTTATTAGTAAATAATGTGGAATGGTGATTTTACCATAATTTTTACTTGGAGTTCAAGAAAAGATGAAGAAGATTATATTCTTTGTTGGACTACTAAAAATGATAATACTACACTTCCAAAAGAAGGTAAAATTGTTGTCAAAGAGTGGAAATACATGTTCCTTTTGTTAAATATGAGCCAGAATATTCACTTGAACTAGAACTAGAAAGACTTAAAATTCCAAAAAATAGAATTTCTTTCTTCAAACTGCAAACAACTGAATTTGCTGGATTACAAGGAAAAATAAATTTTGAATTAGACATTGCTAATTACCATAATCTGACCAAAATTGATACACCTTACTTTATTTTCGTTGTTCTCCAAACTACCCAACAAAATAATGAGTTATCTGTACATGAGTCTTCTTTATTCGATAATGTTACATTACAAAGTAATTTCTTTAAAAATGGAAGAAATGTTTTGCCTCAATAACTATGGAATGTTGAACCAACAAATAACTTCTTAAAAGCTTATGATTCTTTTGAAGATGTTAAAAGATGAACCAATTAAATAATGATGTAAATGTAACTCCTTTCAACTTTATTCAAAATTATCCTATCTATGTAATCAGTACAACTAGAAGAATGAATGTTGTAAATACTCAAAAGACAACAATGAAACTATGTGCATTATTTAATTAAAATATTCCAAATGATACAAATGCATATGTTATTGCATATGGTAAAAAGAATTTGACTGATGATTCACAACATAGAATGCTTACTGGAAATTTTTATTTCCTTAAATGAAAAAATTAGAAAAAAATTAAAGAACTTTTAACTTCCTATCTTCATTTCCTTTTGAAATATTTTCAGAAAAATAGAGAAGATAAAAACTGAAAACTTTACATTTTCAAAAATTAAAACTTTTTCCAAACGTTTTCAAAACACTTGAAAAAAGATTTTAATATTTGATTCTTTAAATTTTTTCTGTATAAATACAAATGAACGTGAATGGTTGTATTGAAAATCTGTTAGCTGAACTTAACAATATGGTATTTCTGAAATGTTCGCTGAATTACCAGAACTTAAAAAATGTAAATCTTACGCCATTTCAAAAGTCAAAATTTTACCAACTAAATTTGGGGATAAAGTCTTATTTCTTTTAGATGATAAATATAAAATTACCCTTCCACAATGTTATACACAAATCTTTACAAATGATGTTGATAAATTGGATAAAATTGTAGGATTACATTTTATTTATCAATGTAAAAAACAAAATAAATTTTGTCCCATTCATGGTATTGCATTTGAATAATATTTTTAAATTTTTTTGTGTTTTTCTTTCAGTGGAATAGAAAATTGTGTTTACCTTAATTTTCAAATTTTTTCTAAGTATCTCAACTTTGTTGTTCATTTTGTTTTGGTTGTAATTGTGTAGAATTTGGTTGGGACATTGTGTGAAATTAGAATCTTTCTTTATAACGTGGAATTTTTATTCCAAAATGCTCTTTGGTCATCTCTCATCAATATACGACTTGTGGAGTGCCTCAAGGATTCATTCTTGATCCTTCACTGTTCCTCATATTTAAAAATGACATTCCTCAATGTACAAAGCTACAGTGCTTTTTTACCATCTTTGTTGATGATACCAGGATTATGATTGATGGTCATGCATCTGAAGATCTTCAAGGATCTGTTAAGAATATTCTTATTGATTTAATAGAATTGTTCAACGTCAATGGACTCTCATTGAACATAATGAGTTAACTGTGAAGTGTGGCACAGAGTCAACAGAAAGAGCTGAAATTGTAATTGATTCAAGAGTAAACTGGTCTCATCATATAATAAATCTTCAGAAGAGAGTATGAGGGAATATGGTATAGTTGTAGGTAAACAACTAGAATTCTCTCATATACAGATTTATTCGCACTTAGCGTCTACAAAGATACAAGTCCAGAAGCTAACTACCGTTAGCGTCCAACATGCTCTCCAAAGCCCTCTCCTCAAAGATAGCACACTTACGCACAGAACAAATATCGATTTTTATGGCGCTCTACACCACATAGCCCCCCCCCCCCCCCCCCCCGCGCAGTATGGAGTACATCCCTGTGAATGGGGGGGGGGGGGTGAGAAGTTAGGAAGGTAACGCACAGTTCTTCTGCGTCAGGGTCAGGCGGAAGCGGTCGACTGGTAGGAGACCGGGGGGTGAAGCCCGGTACGTCGCCGGTGAAGTCAGCAAGCGACGCCGGCAGCTGAAGACGACGTCCCGTCCTGGAGTGAAGGTGTAGCACTTTGTCAGCTGGCAGGCGGAGAATCATCTTGTCAGAAGGCCTAACAAAGGCACGCAAATTGCCACGCGCAGCACTTCTGCTCAATTTAAAGCGGCGCACCACACGAGATTCTGCACTTCCTCCCTCAATATTGTCACACGCGAGTACCACACACACTGTATCGCCATCTACGACAACAGATAATTTATGTACGTCATCAGGGTGCACATGTGTTGTGAATTCTTGGATGGCACCTGTACGAGCAATGGTAGGGAGGCAGGGAGGTATGGGAAAGCCATGGCAGGGGGAAGCATCTGCTAAGAGGGGGGTGGCAGGTGCACTGGACTGCGCAGGAGACAACCTCGGGCGATCAGCTGACAGACGAGGCAGCGTGACCGAAGGCAACGAGGAGCCAGCGTGGGTTGAACGGCGTGACAAAGAGCTGTCACACGAAGATGGTAACACAATGGTAGAATCCGAGTGGTTGGCAGTTCGACTGCGAGGGCTGTGAGGAGTGAAGCCCCGAAAAGATTGGCCACTCGAATTAGATGAACGCGGAGAAGGAGCAGTGTTCGGCAGAGAAACACGCTGTGGAAAATCAATACCCAAATGCATGGTGTCGGAAGATGGATGGCCGCTCGAAGCAGGAGTGGGAGAAATAGGGGTAGAATCAGGGAGGTTCACCTGAGGCTCAATGAAAGCTGGTTTCACTCGGTTGAGTGAGACCGTGGTTACAGAGTCTTTTATGAGGAGATCCATGTTATTCTCAGAGCGTTTGACGACCTTGTAAGGACCTGTGTAGGGCGACTGAAGCGGGGCTTTGACTGAGTCGTCTCTGAGAAACACGTACTCACAAGAGTCTAGCGTGCGCAGTACGTACACGCGCGGAGGTGTATGAGCAGCCGGAGGTGGCGGCTGAATTTTGCTGCAGTGCAAGTGCACCCGCTCGAGAAGTGAAGGGAGTTCAGAGGGCCATGGAAGTGGGGTCGGAGTGACTAATTCTCCAGGCAAAACCAGAGGCTGGCCATATACAATCTCAGCTACGGACCCCTTGAGGTCTTCCTTGAAAGTGGCACAAAGGCCAAGAAGCATGAAGGGCAGTGCCTCTGTTCATAGTGAGTCATGGCAACGCAGGGCAGACTTTAAGGTGCGATGCCATCGCTCGACAAGCCCATTGCTTTGGGGGTGGTATGCAGAACTATGAATTTTGACAATACCACACATTTTACATAAGTCAGAGAAAACTGAAGACTCGAATTGTCGCCCCTGGTCAGTGGTGAGGTAAACAGGTGAGCCAAATCGAGAGATCCACGAATCTAAGAATGCTTGACTTACTGTCTCAGAGGTAATGTTCAGAATAGGCACAGCCTCAGCCCACCGAGTCATCCTGTCAATAGCTGTAAACAAGTAACGGAAACCCTCGGAGGGGGCCAAGGGCCTACGAGGTCGACATGAACACGGTGAAACCGGCCTGGCGGTTGGGCAAAACAACCAAGGGGTGGAGAAGTGTGCCTGGAAACTTTGTTCTGTTGACACTCCATGCATGCCCTTTGCTCAAGACTGACAGTCACGGCGCATGTCTCTCCAGGCAAACCATTCAGCTACCAGACGGGTGGAAGCTTTGACACCGGGGTGTGCTAATGTGTGTAGTTTGTCAAAGACTTGGCGTTGAAGGGGCTTAGGAATGAATGGCCGCAACGTACCAGTCGATTCATCACACCACACTAAGTCAGATATGCCAGGGAAAGTAGAGCGTACTGGTTGGAGAGAGGAGCTGTGGTCTGAAATTAACTGCATGGTATCTGGGTCTGCCGATTGCAACCGAGGTAGGTCCATTAAGTCAATTAGGGTTGTGACAGCACCAACACGCGAGAGAAAATCAGCAACCACATTGCCCGCTCCTCGGATGTAGCGAATGTCATTTGTAAATTGCAAGATGTAATCGATGTGACGAAAGCGTCGTGGGGGCGGATCAGCCACAGGATTTTTTACGGCAGGAACCAACGGCTTGTGATCAGTGAGCACATAGAAATCTCGTCCCTCAACATCAATTCTGAAGTGTCTTATGGCCTCGTAAACTGCAAGTAATTCTCTGTCGAATGCTGAGTATTTCTTCTGCGCGTTGTTTAGCATTTTTGAGAAAAACTGCAGGGGTGTCGTAACATCGTTGTATGTCTGACTCAGTACTGCGCCGATAGCATTGTCACTAGCGTCAGTAATGATAAACATTGTGGCATCCGCCCGTGGGTGAGCAATAGTGGCAGTGGAGGCCAACAGCTGTTTGAGCTCATTAAATGCCTTGTCCATGTCTGGTGTCCATGGTACCTGGTGGGTGCCAGAAGTTTGTGGGCCAGCGAGAGCATCTGTGAGAGGAGCCTGCACCGCAGAAGCGGCTGGCAAATGTTTCCGGTAATAATTAACTGTTCCGATGAACCTGCGTAATTCCCTGTAGGTCTGTGGGTGTAGCATCTCGAGAACAGACTTGATCTTGTCCTGTGGTTGTGTCAGACCGTCCGATGACACAACATAACTTAGGAATGTGACGGATCACTGGTGCAATTGAGTCTTTTTATTGTTCAGTTCAATACCAGCGGCTGCTAAAATATCTGTCACGACTTGAACACGCTCCTCACTCTGTTCTAAAGTAGAAGCAAAAACCAATATGTCGTCCATATATACGATACAAAGGTCTAGATGGGATAAAGTTTGATTGATGAAACGCTGCCACATTTGGGGTGCATTTTTCAACCCAAACGGCATAAAGTTGTATTGGAACAGCCCGAAGGGAGTGGTTATGGCAGTCTTTTCTATGTCCTCCGGAGCCATAGGAATCTGATGAAATGTGTGCTTACAGTCCAAAACAGAGAAGTACTTTGCACCTGCGAGCGCATGATTGAAGTCTGCGATGTGTGGGACCGGATATTTATCAATGATGGTGCGGGCATTTAAATGCCTATAGTCTCCGACCATACGCCAAGTACCATCTTTCTTTTGGTCAAACAGGATAGGACTAGCCCAGCAACTGGAAGGAGGTTCAATTATTCCCTTTTGTAACAGATCGTCCAATTGTTCTTTTGCAATTTTCATAAATTCCGGCTTGAGGCGGCGTGGACGTTGCGATATGGGCGGCCAATCGGTTAGATGTAACCGATGAACTGTGCCGTTAGTGACTACTGCAATACGTGGCGTGCCACGATAGTCAGATGTCCGTGAAGCGGAGCAGGCAGTGGCGGACGGGCCAAGCTGTGGCGCTGAGGGCACGGAAGTACAGGTGTGCCACCCGCTCGTAGGCTGCGTAAAGGCCGCACACGTGTTAACATGGGCGAGGTTGGTACACTGGTTCTTGGTAGTGGGCCGTGCCGCTACGATCGCTGTAGGCACGAGTGGGCGTGGCCGGACAGCAGATGGCCGTAGTTCATTGCCACAAGCTTGGCAAGTTAATTTTCCATTCGGAACGCAAGGAGCATGAACACTCGGGCATACCCTATCATTACAAAAGGGGGTGCTGACACAGTTTACAGAGTTCACAACATTGTCGTTAATGTGCGCGGGCACGGGAACACCAGATTGGCACGGACTGACCTTGTCTGTAGCCGACGAGTCGTCTGCTTGTAGTGCCGTGAGGCGTTGTTGTGTGGAGGCCAACTCGTGGTGTATGTCGCGGAGATGCAGCAGCATTTCCATACGTTCCATCCGCAACTTAGAAGACTTGGCGCACTCCACTAGCCACTTGTTTGTCCAAGATTGCATCTCCAAGGATAGGTTTACACACTTCTTAGCACAGCACACATGTTTGGTGTTAGCCGAACTGTCACTCGGCGAAGCGAAAGGAATATGTTTGTTAAGGGAGGGGTAAACCACAGTATTATGCACAAAATCTAGTGACAACTGATAGTGCTTGAGGAAATCAATTCCGAGAATAGGTTCTTCAATTGTTGACACTAGAAACGTCCACTCCAGCTTGCACTTGGGCGAAAGTTTCACTGTATACAAAGTGGAACCCGAACACTGTAGGGTAGACAAGTTCACTACACGAAGCACTGTTTTGTGTGGTTGCACTTTATTGGTTGCTAGGCGAACCGGCAGCAAAGAGACGTCTGCGCCAGTGTCTACCAGAAAACATACGCCAGATCGTAAATCGCGAACATAGACTCGAACACACTTACTATTATTGTCCAAAACGGAGTGCAACGTGGGATGGTGCCCGTTGTTTACATCGCAGGAGGCGGCACCGTAGCCTACCTGTGGTTGGAGTTTGGGTAAGAACATGGTGACTGGCATTTGCGAGCTTGCTCCCCGAATCTCGCGTGGAAGAAACAGTAAGGTTGGGCGGGCCTGTGCCCTTGTGGGTAGTTGCTAGGTGACGGAGTATGTGCCCCATAGTCTTCAACAGAGGCCGATGCACTGTCGTTGCGAGGAGTTGAAGGAGCAGGCAGGGCGGTTAGTTTAAAAAACTTGTTATCAGCAGCACCAGACAGGGGCGTGACGTCAGAAAGCATCTTTGTGCAGTCACGTCTAGAATGCAGTGCACGGAGCTCATGTTGCCTGGCGGAGTATGCCCTGTCGGCGGCTTGTAAACGTTCATTTACTGGCCTATCTTCATACGCAGAGATTGCAGTCTGGACAGGCAAAGGCAGCTTTTCAGTCCAGATTTCTGCGAGCGTGTCATCAGGCATAACTTGCTCATCGACGAGAAGACGGATGCACCGCCACAGCTGGGACGGTGACCTGTCGCCGAGACGCTCTTCGTAGATGAGCTGTCGCACATTTTCTCTCCTGGTTTTAGAGACACGCTCCAGTATCGTTTGTTTCGCCACAGAATACTTCCCTGCTAGGGGCGGTGCTTTGACCAGATCATAAATTAAATCGACGCGGTCGTGAAGATGGTTCATGAGGCAGGCGAAGCGTGTGTCATCGTCCAAAGCACAGACATTGAATGTTTGCTCAATCAGGTTAAACCAGAACTCCGGGTGAGCAGGTTTGAAGTCTGGTAATTTTGGCAGATTCGGCACTGCAGTCACTGCGGAGGTGCACCTATTACTTCGGACGGAAGTAGAGCATACAGAAGATTGCGAGTCCGGACTATTGGCGTCCCGTAATGCGGGAATCGCAAAATTCACTTGACGCCGGGGGGCGGCTGAGAAGCGGCGGACGCTCGAACGGTGTGAGGATCGTAGTCAAAATGTGCATTCTCATTGACGTGGTAGCTCGGAGAGAAGCCACAAGTGCTTAAGTACACCGGTGAATGTCCGTTATGCCCACAGTATTCACTCGACCGTGAGTGGTGGGGCTGGTTGTAGATGTCAGAGTAATTACTATCCAGCACAGAATTGTTGACCTGATTAGAAGCAACACAAGGATCCCACACACGTCCACTAGGATGCACACTCGGTGTGATATTTGCTGTTTGGCGATCATTGAACACCTGTTGACTAGCCGGCGCGGAAGGATACACACGTGGTGGAACTGATTCGAGTTTGAATTTACTGCTGGATT
Organism: Schistocerca piceifrons; assembly: GCF_021461385.2. Taxonomy (NCBI): domain Eukaryota; kingdom Metazoa; phylum Arthropoda; class Insecta; order Orthoptera; family Acrididae; genus Schistocerca; species Schistocerca piceifrons. The sequence goes on from NC_060149.1 coordinate 9,474,556, forward strand.
TTCCAATGTAGCAAAACCTCGCTCGACGCCATGAACTGTATTGAATTGTGTGTTCGACACAGGAGTAGAAATGTTCCGACCAACACTCTGTGGAGAAGACGTGGGAAGGTCCTGGCTAACAAAGCCAGAGTCCACGACCGTTGGCGGTTGGAAGAAACTGGCAGCACTCGATGAATTCCACTGCATGTTTGGGCTGAAGGATTCTGAAGAGTCTTGCCGCATGTCCACTACGATGGCAGGAGTGCTGGAGAGATGTTGCTGGAATCCGGGCCGCGGTGAATGCTGAAAGGCCATTGTCTGGAGCTGAACAAAGGCCCTCGTGATCGTGGAGAAACCCGACGCGGTAGGCGCGTAAATAAACTTCAGGCGGTAACTCGGATGTGTATTACACAAAAACGGGGTCACCAGTGAGGGAATATGGTATAGTTGTCGGTAAACAACTAGAATTCTCTCATATACAGATTTATTCACACTTAGCGTCTACACAGATACAAGTCCGGATGCTAACTGCCGCTAGCGTCCAACATGCTCTCCAAAGCCCTCTCCTCAAAGATAGCACACTTACGCACAGAACAAATATCGATTTTTATGGCGCTCTACGCCACAAGTACATCAAATTTTGCTCTACGTGTTCTCTCCAGGAGCGGAAATATATACACAATGTATGTAGCATACTACATATATTTCCAGTCTCTTATAACATATTATATTTAGGGGAAACTAAACACTAGCAAAGAAAATACTCTTGGCCCAAAACCATGTTGTAAGACTAATGAGTGGCATAGATTGTAGAAGCAGTTGTAGAAGCCTTTCCTGGAAACTAAAAATTCTTTCTGTTATTTCCCAGTACATATTTTCTCTTCTGTGTTTCATCAGCAAAAACACTGTGTTTTGTAAAAGAAGTAGTGAATATCATAGATATGATATTAGGAGAAAGTATGATTTGCTCAATGATTGTACAAATCTGACTATGGTGCAGAAGGGTGTGCAGTTCTCTTGTGCAAAACTTTTTAAAGATCTCTCTCCTTATATTAAAAGCAACTTTGATGACCATTCCTCTTTTAGGAAGTATCTGAAGTAATTTCTACTGGAGAGTGAATTTTATTGTTTGGAGGAGTTTTTTAGTCACAATCAGAAAACGTAATAGATTTTTGGACCAGAAATTTTAAGGGTGATATACCATAGTGTAAGTTTGATTAATGATGTAGTTGCCATACTCATGTAATATTAATAGTTATTTTCATTGGTTGTATTTGTTTTTCACTTTCTGTGGCTAATGTTTGCTGTAATCTGTCATTCTTACCAAATATGTGTAATGCAAACATGAAGTATTACTTTTGTATGATTGACTGCTTTTATATTAAACTTTCTGGCAGATTAAAACTGTGTGCCCGACCGAGACTCGAACTCGGGACCTTTGCCTTTCGCGGGCAAATGCTCTACCATCTGAGCTACCGAAGCACGACTCACGCCCAGTACTCACTGCTTTACTTCTGCCAGTATCTCGTCTCATACCTTCCAAACTTTACAGAAGCTCTTCTGCGAACCTTGTATATTACCTATGTATAGATTGTTTAGTGACACACACTATATCCTTGTGAGTTTATTACAGTTAAGATGGAGTAAGAAATAAATAAATAAATAAGAAGTTGAATGGAGTGGACAGTGTTTTGAGGAAAGGATATAATGATGAACACCAATAAAACCAAAACAAAGATAATGGAATGTAGTCACATTAAATCAAATGATGCTGATTAGGTTTGTAAAGTTAAAGTAGTAGATGAGCTTTGCTATTTGGACAGCAAATTAACTGATGAGGGCTGAAGTAGATAGGATATAAAATGTACACTGAAAGTAAAAATTAACCCTGATCTTGAAGCATACTAACATAATACAGTATTACGAAGTTGAAGAATTCCGCTATAAAATTGGAAATTCAAGAAACATACAGACAGGGATGGTGTATGTGAGTGGGACGCCCCACAGTGGCACCTGTGAAGAGAGTAGGTGTTCAGCTGCAGAGGCGGCAGTTCTTCAGGAAATAGCTACCCCCAACTTGGCACCGGCTCAAACAGTCTACGCCTAATTTCAGGCAGGCAGCATTCGCACTGTGCTATGCTGTGCTGCAGAGTGCTGCCGCTTGTACACAGCCGGTGGAATTAGGCTCATTTCTGTCTGACGTCTGAGCAGCCGACCGACCGGTGGGAACCTCACATGTGGCTGTCATGGTACCTCCAAGCAGGAGATGCAGTTGAAACGTGCTGTACGAGATGCAAGGGTGACGATGCAAATTTGTTGCTTTAGGTGTGGTAACTTAGAGGTAAGCTAGACCAGTGTTACCAAAAGACCAGTGTTACCACCCTGGGGGGCGTGAGAGTTTATTGGGTGGGTGTGGGGGTAAGGGGAGGGGGGGCATAGACATCTCAGAAGAAAGCAGATAAATACGGTGAGACAAATAAAAAATTGTGGATTTTTTGTAGAGTTGTCAGCAACAGCTTTGCCTTGCATGACAACTAGTTATTGCTGGCACAACAGATATTTTAGTCTTTAACAAGGAAAATTGGCAAACAGCAACTTGAGAAGTTCCTTTATTTTCACAACCAGTTTCGGAAATTTTGTATGCCGTCTTCAGGCCCCATGTGCACATCATGTACTCGTATAGACACTCAAATGTATCGATATTGACATACTGGTGCCAACAGTTTCTGGATGCCATGAATTCTTATTTCAGATGCTCCCTTTGAAGCCTTTGAAATCAAGTCTTCAAAGGAAGCACTTGAAATATGAATTCCAACATCCAGAAACTGATGGCTTCAGTATGCAAATATCAATTCGTTCGAGTGTACATACATGACGTGCATGTCGGGCCTGAATGGCATATTGAACTGCCAAAACTGGCTGTGAAAATACAGTAAAATAGCTTCTCAAATTTCACGGCTGCTTGGCGATTTAGCAAGAAATGTGTTTGAGAATAAGAAGAGATATTTGTCCACGCCATATATAGATTTAAGAGTTAGGAAATCTTTTCTGGAAGCATTTGTATCGAGTGTAGTCGTGTATGGAAACAGAAAATGGATGATCAGCAGTTCAGGAGTTTAGACAAGAATAGAAGAGAAGCTTTTGAAATGTAGTACTACAGAAGAATAGTGAAGATTAAATGGATAGATCACGTGAATAATGAGGAGATACTGAAACAGAATTTTGGAGAAGAGACATTTATGGCACAACCTGAATAGAAAAAGGAATTGTTTAATAGAACTCATTCTGAGATATCAAGGGATCACCAATGTAGTATAGGAGGGAATTGGGTGGGGGGTAAAAATCATAGAGGGAGATCAAGAGATGAACACAGTAAGCAGATTCAGAAGGATTTAAGTTGCAGTAGTTATTCAGAGATGAAGAGGATTACACAGGGAATGTAGAGAGCTTCATCAAACCAGTCTTCAGATTGAAAATCACAACACCAATCATACTGCACTTCTCATAGAGACCTTCGAGCTATAAAAATAGTCTACTTAAACAATGACATATAAAATTCACACTGTATGTTGCTGCTTGTTCAAATTTCAGCTATTTAATATTAACTAAAATCCCTGCATTGGCTACATAGTACGAACTATTTAAAATTTATCACACTGGACCACTATCGAACCTCATGACTATTTTCTGTGGTACAACAATTTAAATTTGTGTTTTAAGCTCTTTATGTATTAAAAATAGCTTTAAACTGTTGTGCCACTGACATAGGGCATGAGACTCAACATTTGGCTGGAATATAAATTTTAAATAAATTGCACTATGAAGTTCATCTTGAAATCCTAGTCACCACGAAGATCATGAAATACAATAAATAAATAGTGTTAATTTTATGGAACTACAAATATATAACAGCGTTAATTACAAAACCCTTGTCATGTATTTAATGAGAAGCCTTAGTTCACCTACATTTTCAGTACACCTGGTATGTACTATAAGTAATTTAAAAATGAAGAAAGTGCTTTATTCTGCATCTTTCCATGTAGTCGCAGAAATCTTAAAAAAAATCTGGCATCCTGACAACTATTACAACTTAGATAAGCACACTAGGCAAAAAAAAATTAAAATAAAAATAAAAAAATTAAAAAAATAAAAAATATTTTTTTTTTTTTTTTAATCCCAAGATATATCATGCTAATACTGTCTAACACCACATTAGCTTTGATAATGACCTCATTTGAGTGAGGAAGAGAGGCCAGATGTTTCTTCAGCTATGCCATATGCATCTTATTGCTGCATTTCATCCACTGTTCCAAACAGGCCCAGATATTTGTATGGAATTAAGATTGGGGGATTCCATGGATAAACTGAGGCGTGGTTGAATGCTGAATGTTCATTAAACTGGGAGTATAGGCATGCAGGTCTGTGAACATGAACTTTGTCATCTTGGAAAAGAGGGTAGTATCTTCAGCATACTCATAATGAAGATGTGCAAGACAAAGCAACAAATGGTCAATGACAATGTTGAAATGCATTGTGTATTTCATGTGTAAGTAGATCCAAGTCATGAAATGAAAAACATCATCAAAACATCACTTACCAAGCTATACACACTGTGGGTTGAATGCCTCATTGGGCCATCAGTGCACTCAGTGCCTCACATCATTTGAAAAGAGGCAAAAATGTGACTAAGTGAACTGCACTGTAATCCTGCCAGTTAACTACCGTCCAATTACTGTGATGATTGACCTACTGAAGACATACAGCTTTATGTAGCACTGTGTTCAGTGATGTTTTGTAAGGTACCCAACTCCCGGTACCCATTGCATGCAGTTACCTTTATAATATTAACTTGGACTCTGGTTGAGATGGACTGCATTCATTGACAGCATCAGTTTCTGTTAGTTAGTGAAACTGGCTGTCATTGAAAGAGTGTGACATTCATCGCTGGTCCCTTTCATTTAGAATCATTTTATGACCACTGTTCTTATGTCATGGTTGTGAGTGTACCCTATCTTATAGATGTCTCGGACAGTCTGTGTCAATACACCAATAAATTGAGCACATACATTCATGGTGTAATCATGGATGCCTCTGAACAAACATCATAGCTCCTTTTTTCCGCTCTGTATGTCACCATGTCGACCCATCTTTACTGATTCCATACAATGGACTTCCATGTACACTTCACTTGACTGACATGACTTATGTCAGTGGGAGAGGGCCATGTGACTGCCTGGTATCAGTTCTGCAGCATATACATCACCCCAAAGTGGCAAGTGTGCTCCTTTAAAGGCATCACTAATATTTCTCCAGTGAGCTCATATTAATTAATTAATGCCCATTGTTGTTTCAGGAAAGTGGAGCAAAGTACAAATCTGATACCAGTATCTATAAAGCTTCAATACATTAACATTAATACGTAAAAGACTCATGCACACACGTGTATAACAACCAACTAGAGTGTATTAGATGTTGTATGGATAATTTGGTGACGATTAAGCATGAATTAAGGAAGTACCTTTTGATCAACACATTCTAAGCAACTGAAGAATATCTGAACAGAATCTTTTAAAATTTTTATTTTAAATCAGTTTTAATTATTGTTAGCACTTGGTTGCAATAATACGTCATTATGTCAAGTCATTTCATTATATTGCTATCATTGTACAGGGTGTATAAAAAAGAATCATCCAATTCATAAAAATCAGAACTGTTACACTATTTGCTATACGTGTGTTGGAAAGAGGAAACTCTGGAGTTTTGCATGGCTCCCACTAGGTAGCAGCAGTGTGTGCCCACTTCAGTTCTAGTAAAAATGACTCAGGTCAACAGAAAGCATATTTTGCTCTATGTTTTTCACAGTGCAGGTCAGTAATAACTCTTCAGTGTGACTTTCGTACTAGGTATGGTGTGGAGAAAGAGGTTGTTTGTGTAAAGGCAAATCACCAGGCCATCTCTGACTGTCAGACACAGACGTTGAAAGCGTGTGCCATAGTTTACAAAGGAGTCCGTAGAAATCCATTCTTCGTGCATCTCGACAACTCAACATGCCCCTGATGTCCATCTGGTGTGTGTTGCATCGATGTTTACCCATCAAATCATACAAAATTCAGCTACTGCAGGCTCTTCATGAAGGTGACAAACAACAACTTGTGGAGTTCTGTAATTTCATTCTTGGTGAGATGGAGGATGACAGTTTTCTTCCAGGCTTAGTGTTCAGTGACAAGCCAAAACTCCTTTTAAATGGAAATTTGAACTGTCATAATGTGAGAACACGGGGTACAGAACAACCACGCAAAGTTGTACAACATGAGACGGACTCTCCAAAATTTAATGTGTTTCGTGCAAAGGAAAAGGTTTATGGTCCATTTTTATTTGCCGAGAACACTGTTACAGAAAGCATGTCTCTCGATATGCTTCACAATTTTCTTTTCCCAGAGTTGGATACTAATTCAAATGACTTCATTTACCAGCAGGTTAGGGCACTACCACACTGGCATCTGGAAGTGCGGGAATTTCTAAATCAAAAGAGTACTGAACTATGGATCGATCGCACTGGACCGAATGATCCAACCCTACATTACTGGCCTTCAAGGTCACCGGACCTGACTGTATGTGATTATTATAAAAGACTCTGTTTATCTGCCTCCATTACCAACAGTACTGAATGAACTGAGACATTGCATAACAGCACCTGTGGAAGCTGTAACTCAAGACCTGCTTGCTGCAGTGTGGGAACAATTTGAATACCACATTGACATATGCTGTGCATCTCAAGGGGGCATATTGAACACCTATAAGAAGATATGAAAAAAAACTTGTTGAGTTTCCTGTTCATCATAAAACAAAACTCATTGTATATGTTTATTAGTTTCAGAAATACAGACATGCCAAATTGGATGATTCTTTTTGATACGCCCTGTATTACTTTCCACAACCCAGAGAGACACCTCTCTGCAGCATATGACTAATGCAATGTGTTACAGTGTTCAGATGTGCTATTTCATGCAGTTTCAGGGAGATGCTTAACATAATTGAGATTTTATTAATTTGGTGACTGATCAAAGTGATGAAATTCTGTACTGTGTCATTCTAACAATTCTAATATGAAATACATATGAGTGTTGGCAATAGCCACCTTAGCAAAGGCCCCTTCTGTTTGGAAAGGAGTCCAAAATTGTCAGTTTGGCCATTTCCATAAGGAAATCACAGTGCTGACAGGCATTTCTCTCTACCTTACACAGCTGCTGCTGCTCTGCACTGTGTGCAGCTCAGATTTAAACACCTCAGATTTAAACACACTAAAAAATAAAGTTAAAGATACCCTTGCTAAGATTTCATTATGGTTTAGAGCGAACGGTTTTCTACTAAATGAAAGTAAGACCCAGGCACTTTCCTCTAGCTTAAGAGAGAATCATGAGTTAGAAAGTATAAAATTTTTAGGTGTTATAGTAGACAACAAGTTGACATGGGAACCACACGTCAAACCTATATCTGCCAGACTCTCAAGAGTTATCTATTTAATTAGAAACTTAAAAAGACATGTCCCTAATAGTTATATAAAATCAGCATATTTTGCTTTCTTTCAGAGTATCATATCATATGGAATCTTATTGTGGGGCAATAGCAGTCACGTAAAGAGCATTCTACTTTTACAAAAAAAATTAGTAAGAATAATAACCGACTCAGATAAGTTAGAACACTGTAAACCCTTGTTTGTTAAATTGTAATGCCTGACCATAATAAACTTGTACATCTGTAATGTTCTATTGCATGTTAGGAACAATATTTCAAATATATCATTAAGAAGGGATGTACATAGCCATAACACCAGGAACAAATCATGTTTAGATGTACCATATCAAAGACTATCCAAGTCACAGAATTCATATTTAGTTCTTGGACTTAAGTTGTACAATAAGTTAAGTATAGATTTAAAAGAGTTACCTGTCAATATCTTCAAAGCTAAGTTGTACAGAATACTAGTAAATAATCCTTTCTACACAGTAGACGAATTTTTTGAAACTGAAAATACTGTCTTTCAACACTGTATCTAGTGGATGGCCTTATGTAATCCAAACTAAATTGTATTTAGTAATTAATGTTAAAAATGTAAGTTATCTTGACGTTGTCTATTGCTTTATGAGCTGAACGACAATAAAATTTGATTGATTGATTGATCATAGCTCTTCTTGCAGACTTAGGAGGTGATACCATATGTGCAAATGTACTCTCTACCCACAGAGCAGAATAAAACCTAGTACTTACCACATCACTAGACCTTTCTTCAGTCTACAATTTCACTGTCATAGTCTGTTGCACCAGATGAGATGGTGACATAAATATGGCACCAAGTTACTGTTATATGTATTTCTTATCATACCTAATTAGATAAGAACAGGAGAGAAACTGTTGTTGATGATATGAAATTAGTCACTTTGTTAACTGATAATATCTTCTTGTTCTTATTTTTCAGTGTTCTAACGGCCTCCAACAATATGATGCGAATTTTTCCATACAATTTGTTTCCATTACATGAATTTGCTTTGGATTTGTCAAATAATCCATTCACTTCACGCTATTTTGTGATACCAGATAGACCTCAGAAGTACGAACCACCATCTCTCAAAGAACTTGCTGCCCAAACTGTGGTTGACTACAGGTAATTTCTTGCATATTTTTTCTAGAGCTACAATATACTGGTGCACAATTCTATCAAACTTTCTTCCATGATCACTTATTTTTCTTCTGAAGTATAGCCCTTTATACATTTGCTTGCTTACTTGCTTGCACTGTTTCTTGCAGTATCATCTTTGTAGATTGACTGAACAGAAAACTGTGTTCCTATGAAAAAATTTGTACTTCACTTGGTACTTGGTACATATATGCTTCCATCTATGAGGTAGGCAATCATTCAGAATTGACACTTAATTGTCTGTGGAAAGTCTTGGTTACAATTTAATTTGTTGACACAATTCCGTGCAACATCATCAAGTCATAGCCATGTTAGAAGGAATTATGGCATGAAATACCACAGAACAGTTATACTCTGAGGTGAAAAATTCATAGAATACCTCCTATTACTGTGTTGCACCTCCGTTTGCCCAGCTTAGTGCAGCAGCTCCATGTGGCGTGGACCCAACAAGTCGTTGGAAGTTTCTTGCAGAAATATTGAAACATGCTGCCTCTTTAGCTGTCCATAATTGTGAAAGTGTTGCTGGTGCAGGATTTTGTGCACAAACTGACCTCTTGATTATCCATAAAAATTCTATCACTGTTTGGGAACATGAAGTCCATGAATGGCTGAAAATGGTCTCCAAGTAGCCAAACAGAACCATTTCCAGTCAATGATTGGTTCACTTGGACCAGAGGTCTCAGTCCATTCCATTGAACACAGCCCACATTATTATGGAGCCACCACCAGCTTGCACAGTGCTCTATCAACAACTTGGGTATGTGGCTTCTTTGGCTCTGTGCTACACTTGAACCCTACTACCATCTCTTGCCAACTGAAAGCAGGACTCATCTGACCAGGCCACAGTTTTCCAGTCATCTACAGTCCAAGCAATATGGACGAGGAGAGAAGTTTCAGGTGGTGTCATACTGTTAGCAAAGGCACTTGTGTCAGTTGTCTGCTACCATAGCCCATTAATGCCAGATTTTGCCACACTGTACTAGTGGATACCTTCATCATATGTCCCACAACGATTTCTGTGGTTATCTCACATAGTATTGCTTGTCTGGTAGCACTGACAACTCTACACAAACAGTGCTGGTCTCCTTCATTAAGTGAAGGCTGTGGTGAGAAATAATGCCCAAAATTTGGTATTCTAATGATTCCCAAAATGGGATGTCCAGTGCATCTACCCCAGCTACCATTCCATGTTCAGATATGTGGCAGATATGATACGCGAGTTGGGACGGAAGTGATTAAAGCAAAGACATTTTTCATCGCGGCGAGATCTATTTACGAAATTTCAGTCACCAACTTTCTCTTCCTAATGTGAAAATATTTTGTTGAGCCCAACCTACATAGGTAGGAATAAAATAAGAGGAACGAGAGCTCGAACAGAAAGGTTTAGGTGTTCGTTTTTCCCGCACGCTGTTCGGGAGTGGAATGGTAGAGAGATAGTAAGATTGTGGTTCGATGAATCCTCTGCCAAGCACTTAAATGTGAATTGCAGAGTAATCATGTAGATGTAGATGTAGATGAAAGCCCATTAATTCTTGTCGTGTGGCCATAATCATTTCAGAACCCTTTTCAAGTGCATCATCTGACTATAAATGACAGCTCTGCCAATTCACAGCCATTTTATACCTTGTGTATGTGTTACTAATGCCATCTGTGTATGTGCATATCTGTATCCCATAACTTTTGTCACCACTATGTACAAAAAATAGTCAGCTGTTACATCAATACTTAGAAATAAATACAAGAACTAACCACACAGCAGTGGGGAAATAAGGTATCAAAAACAAGTCATACATATATGAAACTTAATGCCAATCTGAATGCACATGGGGACCAGTAGTGGTGAGAAAAACAACATTGGCAACTAATACCGTGCATAAATAAGTATCAAAAAATGTAACCAACAGGAGGTCAGACAATGAACATTGATTGTGTACTATATAATTTGAAAACCATGAAGGAAGCATGCAGACATAGTATTTAAAAATTTATGCAATGCACAGAATAAAAATAAATAATACTACAGAATATTCATATTTCATGTGGAATGTTAACTGGTACAATTACTAAACATTAACCACGTATCAGTTTTAAATCTTGAAATTCTGGTGCCCAACAGCTTTCAGAAACAGTGTCTGACAGCTTCCCAGTTGTCACAATCAATAGATTTGTCTTGCTACCACAGTAAGTAAGCAAGAGGCGCCAATAAAATAGATGTAGTTAAGATGCAGTAGAATCTCACTACGAAACCAACTCTTTCAAAAAAGTAGAAAGTAAGAGGACAGTTCTGTTGCTAGGTAGCAGCCATGGAAGAGGTGTGGGCCAGATTTGGCATGGAACATTAGGTGACAGGTACCAGGTCACAAACTTTTTCAAGCCAAGTGCATGTTATAGGATACAGGTTCCTTGTGCAAGGGTTTCTCAAAGCAGGAACATGTGAAGATAGTGAGAGGAGTGGGAAACAGTACTGACAGGGATCAGGGCTACAGTATTGAGTGTGACCTGGTGAAAATAGCCTTTGCAACAACCCATACCACCATTGGGCTGGTGCCTGCTTTAATGTGGCATGATCAGCCCCCGTTGCACCACTCTGTCAGGAGGGTAAATATGGAGTTGGATCAATTGCGTGCGGTGGCCACTCTGTCAGACATTGGATTGGTTCCTGTCGAGGCTATTGATACGGGGGATTTCACAAGGAATGGCCTACAACTCAATAGGAAAGGGAAGGGTAAACTGGCAGGGTTGTTAGCAAAATCCATAAGGGGGGACACTAGTACTCATGGATGTACCTCTTTTTTAGACTAACATCAGTGTCCAATGAGAAGTTCAGGCAGGCAGGTGCTAAAGAGGTTCAAACCAACAAGATTCTCACAACAGGAAAGTAAATAATAATGTTACCATATTTAACCAAAATATTGATCGAATAAAGAAAAAAAGTAGATTCTCACAAATGTAAAGTAAAAAATGATGTTATCATTTTTCACCAAAATATTCCGGGTTTGAAGAATAAAGTAGATGAGCTCCTGGTTTGTTGAGATGACATTGAATCTGATAATGTAATAGATATGCTATGCCTGTCTGAGCATCACATTGTATCTGATATGGAAAAGGTAAATATCAGTGGTTATAAACTAGCTGCACATATGAGTAGAGAGAATAAAGAGAGAGGAGGAGTTGTCATATATGTCAAAAGTTGTCACTGTGTAAAAAGCTTGGATACAAAAAAGTGTTGTCTAGAGCAACATATAGAAGCGCCTGCCTGTCAACTTAAACTGAAGGAGGGCTCTTTTATAATGGTAACAGTATATAGGTCCTCTTCAGGAAACTTTCGTTTATTCCTGGAAAACTTGGATGCCTTGTTGTGCTATCTGTCAGATAGTGGTAAGCAAATTATTATTTGTGGGGACTTCAATGTTGATTCACTGAAAGAGTGTAATAGGAAGAATGACCTGGAAGACTTGCTCAGTTCTTTCAATTTGACATCTGTCATTAATTTTCCTGATGGGGTAGTAAAAGACAGCAGCACATGGATAGATAACACTTTTGTAGACCGAGATAAGTTTAAAAACGTAAATTCATGTCGTGTTGAGAATGGCCCTTCTGATCATGGTGTTCAGCTAGTTACAGTATATGACATAGCTCCATTCAGTAATTCAAAACTACCTTGCAAAGTTGTGCGTTCAATTAAAGACTCAACAATTAGAAATTTCAGGGAAAATCTTCAGCAGCTAGTCTGCGATGAGGTGTACAAGGAACCCAATGCTAATTTAAAATATAACTTATTTCATGATACACTTGTAAGATAATTTGAAAACTGTTTCCCCAAGAAAGTAGTTAAATCTAATTATAAGAAACCATGCGAAAAACCTTGGCTTACTAAAATAGTAAAAATAACTTGTAACCACAAAAGGGAACTGTATCTAACAACAAGAAAGGGTAATGACCCAGAAACAGCCAAATATTATAAAAACTACTGTGCTACATTAAGAAAGGTTATTAAAAAGTCTAGAAGCATGTGAATCATGTCTGAGATTAATACCTCTGATAACAAAATCAAAACAATTTGGCATATTATTACAAGGGAGACATGGCAACCGAGAGTACAGGATGACAGCATTACCATCAAAGCGAATGGAAACTTGACAAACAACAAGCCGGAAGTCAAAAACGTTTTGAATGGTCATTTTTTAAACGTTGTAGAGAAAATAGGATCTAAATGTTCATTAGAAGAAGCAACGCAGTTAATGGAAGAGGCCTTACCCACACAATTTGATACAATTGAAATTTTCACCTCTGCTTTAGAAATTAGGAAGATAATAAACTCTCTCAAGAATAAAAGCTCACATGGAATTGATGGCATTTCCAGCAGGATAATAAAAGCTTGTTCCCAAGAGATAAGTGGGATTCTTAGCCATTTATGTAATAGCTCTCTGAGCAGGGTATTTTCCCAGATAGAATGTAGTATCCCATTGTTAAACCACTGCATAAAAAAGGGGATACATCTGATGTCAACAACTATTGCCCAATCTCTCTTCTGACTGCCTTATCCAAAATTCTTGAAGAAAGTAATGTATTGTAGAGTAGCTAAAAATAAAGTTTTAACAAAATGTCAGTTTGGTTTCCAGAAGGAGTTTTTCAACGGAAACTGCCGTATATACTTTCATTAATGAAATATTAAATGCTCTGAGTAACCGGAAGTCACCCGTTGGGATATTTTGTGATCTCTCTAAGTCTTTTGATTGTGTTAGTCATTGAATACTTCTAGATAAGTTCAAGTACTGTGGTATGAATGGGACAGCGCTCAAATGGTTTAAATCATACCTAACTGGAAGAGCGCAGAAAGTTGAAATAAGCAGTTCATATAATATGAAAAAAAATTGGTGATTTCTCAAACTGGAAAACAATCAAGAATGGGGTGCCGCAAGGTTCTGTCTTGGGTCCTCTGCTGTTCTCAATATATATTAATGACTTGCCATTCTATATTCACAAAGATGCAAAGCTGGTACTTTTTGCTGATGATACAAGTATAGCTATCACACCCAAAAGACAAGAATTAACTGATGAAATTGTAAAAGGATGTTTTTCAGAAAATCATTAAGTGGATCTCTGCAAATGTGCTCTCATTAAACTTTGACAAAACACAGTATATACAGTTCCACACAGTAAATGGAATGACACCATTAATAAACATAGACTTTGATCAGAAATCAGTAGCTAAGGTGGAATATTCAAAATTTCTAGGTGTATTCATTGATGAGGGGTTGAACTGGAAAAATCACACTGAGGATCTGCTGAAATGTTTGAGTTCAGCTACTTATGCTATTAGGGTCATTTCTAATTTTGGTGATATACATCTCAGTAAATTAGCCTACCATGCCTATTTTCATTCCCTGCTTTCGTATGTCATCATATTCTGGAGTAACTCGTCATTGAGTAAAAGAGTGTTTATCGCACAAAAATGTGTAATCAGAATAATTGCAGGAGTTCATGCAAGATCATCCTGCAGACACTTATTTAAAGAGCTAGGGATCTTCACTGTAGCCTAACAATATATATATTTACTTATGAAATTTGTTATTAACAATCCGAACAAATTCAAAAGTTTATTTATTCGTTCGGCATATACAAGGCAAATATTACAGTGTCATTACAATCCACCAGGAAATTACAACACTACACAATGCTACTTACAGTTTTGAGCCAATCTATGGCTAGGTCAGGCAAGTAATGTATGTCCTTCAGTTCACCACTATATCCTACCACTTCACACACCAGTAGGTGATCCATTGTCTGGATTTCACCACATTCACACACGGGACTCTCCGCAAGTCCCCACTTATTCATTAGATGTTTGCATCTTCCCACGCTTGTTCTAAGGCGATTTAAGGCAACCCAGAGCTTCCGAGGGAGATCAAAACCATTTATCTTCTTGCTGGGGTCATCGATAAGCTTTTGGTTCTTGTGTGTCCCTTTGCACCATGATTCCCCCCAGGCTAGCTTTGGGTCGAAGTCCTGTAATTCCCTGCCAATCTTCCAAAAGGGGGACCTAGATTTTAGCCTGTTGATGGGTGATAAGTATTGGTGTATAGAGAGTTCTGGATTGTGTACGATCTTCCTATATATTCTTGAGGTCGCCATGGAGTGCCTTATATCAGGGGGTTCTATGTTGGCAAGGACTGGGAGCCAGTCACATGGGGTAGCCCTAAGTGTGCCTGAGATAATTCTCATCGACTCTTTCAATTGGGTGTCTGAATTTACATGCACACTTTTCGCCCAGACTGACGAACAATATTCAGCCACGCTGTACACGAGGGCTAATGCTGATGTCCTTAGTGTATTAGCTCCGCACCCCCATGATGTTCCAGCCAGTTAAGACATAATGGCATTTCGAGATTTTAATTTCTGTTTGGTGTCTTCCAGATGGGAGCTAAACGTTAGTGTATGGTCTAATTTTACTCCCAGATATTTGGGCTTATCTTCATGTCTGATATGCCAGTCATTCAGGGAAAGCTGCAGTTTCCTGCTTGAAGCTCTGTTATTAAGGTGCATTATGGTACTGGTCGTTTTATTGGGGTTGGGATGCAAATGCCACTTAAGGTAGTAGGTGTTCAGTGCTTCAAGGTCCGCATTCAATGTTTTTTCAAGATCTTCGAAATTTTTGCTTTGGTATGCAATGGCCAGATCATCCGCATACGCAAATTTACGTGACCTGGTGCTTGGCATATCAGATATTTCTCTATATATGTTGTAAGGGACAAAACTTGTTCACAGCAGTTCCTTCCCACATGGAACCCTGCTTGATAGTCCGGGAGGTTTGCCCCAATGTATGGTGCTAGTCTGGCCAGTAATATTCTCTCAAATAGTTTGTAAGAGGTACAAAGCAGTGAGATCAGTCTATAGTTCTTTGGATTATCTCCATCCTTAACTGGTTTCAGTACCGCTATTACCTTAGCTTCTTTCCATAACTTTGGGAGTGCACCTGATTTAATGCATTCCGTGAAGAGCTTGGCCATCCATTTCCTCCCAATGGGTCCCAGTTCCCTCAGAAATTCTGGGAGGATTTCGTCGGGTCCGGCTGCTTTCCCTGTTTTCATTAGTGTTAGGGCATGGGTGATCTCCTCGACGTCTACTGCTTTGACAATATCTAGATTAGTTGGATTATTGGCTAATTCCTTGGTTAGGTTCCTGGAGATCCTTTCCTTCTCCTCAGTCTTCAGGCGTATTTTGGAGGTCTGTTTCATGGCAGTCGCTATTTCGGATGGGCCCACACCCGCAGCCGATCTTCGTGGTGTTGTGGCACCACCCAGTTTCCGTAGTAGACCCCAGCTCTTCCTGCTAGAATGGGTAAAGTCCAGATTCTCCATTGCCATCTTCCACCTGTTCCTACGTTCCTCATTCATAGTGTTGATCAGTCGTTCTGCAGTCTAGTCCTCCCCACTCCTCTCATACTGCTCTAACAATGACTCACACTCCTCTGACCAGCAAGGAATGTATTCCCTCCGGGCCCCTCAGGGGATAGCCTTTAGGGCCCCTTTATATATCAGGTTTACAAACCTTTGGTAGTTCTCTGGACTTGGTGGTATTCGATTTATTGTCTTGTCAATCAAAGATTTATATTTCCCCCAGTCTGCTTTTCTCAGATTCCACCGTGGAATCGGGGGGCTCTTTATGATTGGGATGGAAAGGCCGATCTCCACAATAATCGGGAGGTGTTGGCTCAGTGGGAAAGCTTCGAGGACTCTTCTTGTAACTTGCATTGGTACGCCCGTTGCGCCGCGTGTGACAAAGGTCAGGTCAGGTGTCGTCTTTGTGCCCCATACTTTTGAATTAAAGGACGCTCTGTCCTTGGGATCAAACAGGAGGTGTAGGTCCCGGTTGTCAGCCCAGTCACTTAGTCCAACGCCTTCCGGAGTGGTTCTCTGATATCCCCATCTGGTGTGCTGGGAATTAAAGTCACCGGCATAGATTGCTGGATGATTAGCCTGTGGTAAGATTCCTATAGGCCATTGCTGCGAAGGTGGTTTGTAGACATTGTAGATTGTCATCTCTCCCAGTTTAATGCCCATTGCATGTGGAACCGATTCCACATTGTTCTCGAGGTTTCCTAGAAACTCATTTTTGACCAGGGTTGCCATACCATGTTTGTCATGTCCTGAGTATCCCACATTGGTGAATCCTGGTATGCATAATCGTTTGATGTTTTCATCCGTCAGGTGTGTCTCCTGCAAGAGTACAACACTTACTCTTTCTCTTGTTACAATTTTTTCAAGGATTTCTCCTTTTGTCCTTGTGTAGCCTTCTATACTGAAGTGGCGCACTCTCACCATCTTCGTGGAGTCATTCCGCTTCTGAATCGTTTGCCTTCTTGTGGGCCGGGAGGCATTTGAGCGTCCGGTCGCCGGAATTGTGTAGACTTTTTGCCGTTGCATTTTACTGCAGCGTTGCCCAGGGAGCACCATCTTGGAGGTTGTCTACACGTCGCTCCCCAATTCAAAAGTAATATCAGTGTACATGGCTACAACACTAGGAGAAAGGATGATCTTCACTACTCAAGGTTAAATCTAAGTAAGGCTCAGAAGGCGGTAAATTATGCTGCCGCAAAATTGGTCACTTGCCTAATAGCATCAAAAGTCTGACAGATAGCCATATGGCATTTAAAAGGAAATTAAAAGAATTTCTGAATGACAACTCCTCCTACCAATTAGATTAATTTTTGGATGTAGGAAGTGGGTAATTTCCCACCCCCAAACAAAAAAAAGTCATGTAATATTTCATGTAATGTAATATTTTGTATATACACCTTTTATTAACCTGACACATTCCACATCATTGCGAAGCTTATTAGAAGTTGGCTCAGTGAATTTCTGTACAATGTGTAAAATATAAATTTAAAAGAAAGCTCAGGCTCTATAGTTTTGCTTCATGCCTTCTATCACTGATGCTATTTTTTACGATCAACAGTGTATGTAGTTTTTGCAACTATATCGTGCCAGATTTGAACATGAAAGTCTTTCAAATGTGCTATCATGGAAACCTTGTTATATTTCTGTGTGACATCCCTGCCATAGCAAATGATCTGCACAAAAAGTATATTTTCAGCACTTCGCAGAATGCTTTCACCCCTACCTGCACTCCCGTTGTTGAAGGGCCACTCTCCCTCTTCCACATCAAGCAAGTAAGCTCATTTTATGTGTATCAGTGTGGTGTGGTAGCTGCACTGGCTGTTGTGTGGTGTAACAAGTTACCAACCAATAACATCTCACTAGCTGGAAATAAGCAATGTTTCCTTGATTCTGATCAAGCATATTCTTTGAGACTCGGTGTTTCCATTTAAAAGATTGGCAATCAGTATTGTTGTTGAATACAGTGCATCAGCAATACATGCAAAAAGATGAAACTAAGTTGTAAATGACACAAGAAAAGGTGGCAGCTGGGCTTATTTGTCACATATTGGCTCAGTCCAGAACACGTCACATTAACTTGCATTTTTTTCCATTCCTGCCACAACCTAGCAGTAGTTGTATTATAACTGCATGGTGAAGCTAAACATTGTAGGTTGTGCTGGCAATGCTGGTAGTAGATTTCTCTGGTGCATTTTGGTGCTGGTAGTGTATTTCCTCTTCATGTCTCCCCTCTTTGCAATGGCCTAAAATATTGTGTTAACTGTGCCACCACCCACAGTGCAAACTGCTTGTCTTATGTGCCACTAGGAATGTCAGTAGGGAAAAAATGGGATGAATTCAAGTGAGACATCAAGTAGGAACGTAGAATTGAGATAGCCTGACATACCTCATCTGAGAGCTCATATTTCTATATTTCTAAAGAACATGTTATCTTTTCTGACAACATGTAATTGCTGGTACTAGTTTAAAGACATTGAGCTACCATATTTACTCGAATCTAAGCCGCACTCGAATCTAAGCCGCACCTGAAAAACGAGACTCAAAATCAAGGAAAAAAAATTTTCCCAAATCTAAGCTGCACCTGAAATTTGAGACTCGAATTTCAAGGGGAGAGGAAAGTTTTAGACTGCACCTCCAAATCAAAACAAAGTTCGTCCATTGTAACATGAGACACAGTTTAGGTTGAATGGATGAAGATACAGCTACAGTAGTTTGGTTCAAGTCGCAAGCTTAGCAGTTAAACTTTACCAGGTAGCCATCGCTATGCGTCAGGAGCTCTGTCTGTATTTATATGGGTTCCCTTTCTTTTTCACGTGCTTCGTCTGGTTTAAATTGATTGCTTATTTTGCTTTGATCTGATAAGTGCCGTTCTCTTTGTTATAGGTGTTTATGTCACTCTAAGCTGAAAATGCATGATCATACCTTGTCATGCACTGTTTGTTGCATTCAGATAATGAGTGTATACGATCTGTTGCCGCTCGCGGCATGGCTTGCTTTTGTGCACTCTACTGCTGCTTACAATAAAAAGAAGAGAGGAATTGTCTCATTAGCGAATCAATGGCAAGGGACTGCTATTGGCTGTTACTTACACTGCTGCTTTCTTTGACAATGATCAATAGGAACCAAATAATTGACTGCGTATGAAAGAAGATGTTCTGAATGAGAGTTAAGCAAAAATTTTTCTCCGTTTGAAAATCTTTGCAGATGCCTCTTTAGTACATTGTATTCTGCACAGAAATTAGAGTCATCTTAGATTTAAAAATCTAGTCAGTTGTCATTCTTAATTTCTGACTGTCACTATTCAGCATAAGAGTAAAACTAATATAAACATGACATGGTATGTATGTTCTTCCACATTTGCTGCTCTCTCACACTAGTTTTGTAGTTTATTAGGCAGACAGCATTTAAATGAGATAGCAGCAAACACAAAAGAATATATACCATAATGTTTAGATTATTCTACCTTTTTCGTTTTTTATTTATTTACTGACGCAGAGGTTTTGGCGCCAGTATTTATCTTTATGCCTGCACAGCATGCCTGTGTAGCGCTACACATATTCGACGGCAGAAGTTAGTTGTGGCGGCACCTACCAACATTTTTCAGAACTTCTGCTTACGTTGCACTCACTCACAAAAACCAGGAAAAAAGTGTGGCTTAGATTCGAGGAAATACAGTAATTGTTAACCAAAATAATGTCTTTACCTAAAGTGAATATATATTGTATACTTTTTTTGTCTTTCATATAAATATCTAAAAGGTAATAGCTTTATATTTTAACATTTTGTAATATCTGTCCTACACATATTTTTAAAGAGACATCACACAAAGTGGCAATCAGTCAGCAGCAAGCATTCAAAGATAGCAGTTACTGTGGTTGTGTGTCCAGTTGGCACAATGTAAGTGCATAGGTATGTGTGGCTGTGCCTGCAAGCTTGTGTGTGTGTGTGTGTGTGTGTGTGTGTGTGTGTGTGTGTGTGTGTGTGTGCGCGTGCACATGTGTGCACACGCACGCGTGTATGTTTGTTTGTACTCTAGCTCAGTGCTTTTCAATCTGTGGGTCGCGAGCCCAGGACTTTGCAAAGTCTTGCTCGGTGGCCACAGTTGCGGGAGGAAGCAGTAGCAGCATAGCCGATAACATACGCTTCATGATAATCATCTGCTATGGTACAAATGTCACACAGGAGTGACAAGGTTTTGTGGAAGAACATTGTAAAGACTCTCACATTCAGATTTGCTACTTATTTGTAGTAATGACTATGAAATTAATTTAAACCTGTTGAACAGTTCAAATTGACAAACACTTGCAGTGGTAAGATGTGACAATGTCCATCAAACCTATCTAACACCTAAAAAACCTGACTAGAGTGGCAAGTGTCAATAAGCCCTGTTCAGACCATATCCAAGAGTTCACCTTTGAGAGGTTTGTGGGGAGAGGAGAAAGACCACATTAATTTCTGGGTGGAAATGGCTTTCTCAGGGCAGCATCTTGTGCTGCACTGACAATTTAGTTTCCATGCTGATCATGTGCGCTGGTAAAAATATCACTCAGAACTACAACAGCTCATGAAAGTGCATTTAAAAGATGCTCATATCGAAATGTGATACAAAATGGCTGCAACAACACACACACAGTTCATCTGCAGGACTTTGCTCCGCAGTTACTTGAATGAATTTCAGTAACCGTGGTTTGAATCAAACAATAGATCACTAGGATTGGCACCAGTTAAATAAGGCATCAACTACAGCAGTTTCTCCCAAGTGGATCTAGGACTCTTCAGCTCACCTCAGATTATAATTGACACACTGTGTGTTGACATTTCTATTTTTCATAGCTCTGTGGATTGATCGGGATTCCAACAAAATGTTCATTATTTCTTGCCTCAGAGCATTTAATATTTCATTATTGAAAGTATGTATAGCATTTTCCATTGAAAAACCCTTCTGGAAACCAAACTGACATTTTGTTAAAACTTTATTTTTACAAAGGTGTGAAGCTACTCTACAATACATTACTTTTTCAAGAATTTTGGATAAGGCAGTCAGAAGAGAGATTGGGCTGTAGTTGTTAACATCAGACATATCCTCTTTTTTATACAATGGTTTAACAGTGGCAACTTCAGTTTATCTGCAATAAAAAAACCCTGCTTCAGAGAGCTATTACATATGTGGCTAAGAGTCCCACTTATTTCTTGGGAACAAGCTTTTATTATTCTGCTGGAAGTGCCACCAATACCATGTGAGCTTTTATTCTTGAGAGAGTTTATTATCTTCCTAATTTCAGAAGCAGGGGTGGGAATTTCAATTGTATCAAATTGTGTGGGTAAGGCCTCTTCCATTAACTGTGTTGCTTCTTCTAATGAACATTTAGATCCTATTTTCTCTACAACATTTAAAAAATGATTATTCAAAATGTTTTCGACTTACAGCTTGTTGTTTGTCAAGTATCCATTCTCTTTGATAGTAATGCTGTTATCCTGTACTCTCGGTTGCCATGTCTCCCTTGTAATAATATGCCAAATTGTTTTGATTTTGTTATCAGAGGTATTAATCTCAGACATGATTCACATGCTTCTAGACTTTTTAATAACCTTTCTTAATGTAACACAGTAGTTTTTATAATATTTGGCTGTTTCTGGGTCATTACCCTTTCTTGTTGTTAGATACAGTTCGCTTTTGTGGTTACAAGATATTTTGACTCCTTCAGTAAGCCAAGGTTTTTTTCATGGTTTCTTATAATTAGATTTAACTACTTTCTTGGGGAAACAGTTCTGAAATAATAGGACCTGGCATAGCAAAAAAATTAGTCATATTTTGTGTGTACCGCTCTCCCAGTGGAGACATTGATGTATTCTTCTCAAAACTGAATCATAGCTTAGACAAGGTTTCTGGACCAAAAGCAAATGTAATTATCTGTGGTGACTTAAACATTAATATGATGAAACCTGATAAGGCTAGCAACATATATGTGAATATTCTAAGCTGTTATGGAATATCCTCCCTTGTTAATTGTCCAACTAGAATAATGAAAGACTCCTCCTCATCTATAGATCATGTAACTACAGATATTGATAGTAAAAAATGTCATATTGTTGTCCAAAACCTGGGCCTAGCAGACCACCTCTGCCAGATCTTAAAAACTAACATTCATGTAGAAACTCCTCCTAAACTTTGTACATACAAAAGAATGTTTTCCAAATCAGCCCTGCATCAGTTTAATTCCCAGCTAGAATATGTAGATTGGAGGGAAGTCTATGCAGAAACCAACGCAAATCAGAAATTTATCAAGTTCATGTCAATTTTTAAACTCAGATTTGAAGAGATGTTTCCCAAATCTCGTTATCAAATTAAAACTACAAAGAGAAATCAGTGGGTGACTACAGGTAACAAAAAATCCTCAGAAACTCTTAGATATCTCAACTCCATAAAAAATAATCAATCTAACCCAGAAGTTCTGCAATCCTACAAAAAGTACAGTAAAATTTACAGAAAGGTGTTGCTAGCTGCAAAAAAACTTTCAAACAACAAAATATTACTTGAAGCTGAAGACAAGAGCAAAGCAGCCTGGAACATCGTCAAACAGGAAACATCTAACTCTGCTATAAGGACCTCAATTCACATATTAAAAAAAAGATGTACCAGTAGGTAACCCTAAAA
The DNA here is from genome assembly GCF_021461385.2 of Schistocerca piceifrons. Taxonomy (NCBI): domain Eukaryota; kingdom Metazoa; phylum Arthropoda; class Insecta; order Orthoptera; family Acrididae; genus Schistocerca; species Schistocerca piceifrons. The sequence continues at coordinate 9,497,285 of NC_060149.1, forward strand.
AATTAGCTGATTTTGTAAACTCATATTTCAGTAGTATTACAAAAAAATTACAGCAGAAATTTCCAGATACGTATGATCTACCTACTCAGAACCAGCCAACAAACTCAATGGTGCTCTTGCCAACTACAGAAAGGGAAGTGGCACTAGTAGTACACCAACTAAAAAATAAAACTTCAGTAGGACTTGATGAAATTCCAGTCTGCGTAATTGAAGATTGTATAGACTCCATAAAGGGACCATTAACAGACATAATTAATGAATCTTTCGAATCTGGATACTTTCCGGAGTACCTAAAACAAGCAAAAGTTATACCTATCCTTAAAAACGGAGATGTGGAAAATGTAGAGAACTACAGGCCGATCTCTATACTGTCTATCATTTCTAAAATAATAGAAATACTAGTCAAAAAGAGACTGCTAAATTACCTGAGTAAATATAATCTTCTTTCCAATGACCAATTTGGTTTTAGGCCCGGAAAAGGCACACAATATGCTATAGCACAGTTTACTAAAGTAATTATAGAAGCACTGGACAAAGGTGAAAATGTAAGTGGTATCTTTTTAGACTTGTCCAAGGCCTTTGATACAGTTGACCACAAAATCTTACTTCATAAATTGGGGCAAATAGGAATGAGAGGTGTGACAAAGAAGTGGTTCAAATCATACTTGGAAAACAGAGTTCAACGAGTTGAGATATCACAAGTTTCAAACAATTCCCTTATAAAACACCTGTCTGACCCAGAAAATGTGAATATAGGCGTCCCACAGGGAAGTGCATTAGGCCCAATATTGTTTCTTATATACATTAACGACTTCCCACAAAGTATCAGACATGGCGAAAAAATACTTTTTGCTGATGACAGCAACATAGTAATAACAGGTGAAAATCCAACACAACTGTCAGAAAGAGCAAACGAGGCTCTCAATGATGTCCATAACTGGTCATTCAAAAATAAAGTAACCCTAAATGTAAAGAAAACTAACTATATTAACTTCCAATTGAACAAAAAACACAATGCCACTAGAATAAAAGTTAACAATAATGAATTAGAATGTGTAACAAGTACCAAATTCTTAGGGATGAATGTAGACAGCCAACTGAAATGGACAAACCATGTCAACATTTTGGCAAAGAAATTATCCACAGCATGCTATGCTCTTAGAATCCTTGCACCGGTATGCAATAATACCTGTCTTAAAATGACATATTACAGATATCTACACTCAGTCCTCAGCTATGGGATCATGTTTTGGGGAACAAGTGCCAGTAACATACAAACTGTGTTCAAAGTACAAAAAAGAGCCATAAGGATAATAACAAATAGCAACAACAGGGCCCACTGTCTAGAATTATTTAGAAAGCTAGGAATTCTAACTGTTTCTTGTGAGTATATCTTTCAGAACATATTGTTCATTAAGAAAACTCTCAACATGTACAACACAAACAGCCTAATACATGACCACGAAACAAGAGCTTGTCACCACCTCCATCTAGATAGAACAAGGCAAAGACGCAAAAAAGTGTATTTTACAATGGGATAAAACTGTACAACAATTACCACAAGAAATTAAAGAAATAAATGAGCCCCTCACTTTCAGGCAAAAGCTTAAAACCTTTTTAGTAAGTAAAAGTTGTTATACTGTAAAAGAATATTTAACATAGATGTAGATTATTAGCAACATATGACATTATCACCAAAATATTATGTAATTATAAATATGTGTATGACTAGTTTATTAACAATGATATGAAAGAATTTGTAATTCCCTACTTTGCCGAGAACTGAATTAACTAGCTCAAGGGAGACATTGTCAGTCTTGGTAGTTTTAGTTGTTTGTAACTGTATGTACATTGTCTTATTGGCATTTACAAGCAAGTTGTTTTCCCTGATCGGTCATGTAATGCATTTTAATATTTAAAATTTCACATCATGCCGGAACTTGCTCCATATTTTTACAACAGACTGAGGTCAGTGATACAGGCCTATAGCCATGTACATATGTCTGATGACCCTGCTGTATAATATGAATGATCTGCACATTTTCGTAATAATTTGGAACAGTTCATTACTCCAATGGCCTATGATAAACAGCTGCTGAAAGTGAAATAATTTCTTGTGCATATCTGACATAGAATTGTACAGGTGTCCCATTAAGTCCACATGCCTTTTTCTGTTGAATGATTTTAGATGACTTTTGATAGTGTATCCCTTTATTTATCTGTCAATTTGGTGTTTGTACAATGATTGAAATAATGGAAGGTAACAGAATTCACTAACGTTACCTTCTCTGTATTATTCTCTGTTTTGGTGCCACAACCACTGAAGAGCTCGATTGGTGTGTTTGACCAGTGTTTATGTAAGACTATTGTAGATTGATTGGCCAGCCAAAACATCCAGAAATATCTCCTCTCTATGGAGTACCCATAGGTTGCTCAAAACATGGAAAGAGGTTACCAGGGCAAATGAGTTGTAATAAATGCTGGCTGCAGGGTAGGTTTATATTGAAAAGCACATACATTTACATGAGCCCTCATAAGTCTGCCATTGTGTCTCACCAGTCAGTGATAGGGAAACCTACTGCATAGTTATGTACTTCCATTTGTACTAATCTGTACTTCAGTATTCTACAGCTAACTTGTGCATTCAGCAAGGCTATGCACCACTCCATTTCTTGCAAGTTATTGTAGAGTTATTTGAAGAAAAATTCGTATACATGAAGATACTGTTGCGATGCCCAGCCCACTTGACCTCAGTCATATCAGGGCATCTGTAATGCCCTGTACATGTGCCTTGGACCCAATTCCTATTTCCATAGCTGTGGGCAACAGTTAAGTCATCCTGGAGCAGAATGGCTCGATTCACATACAATGTCTTCTAAAAATCCATATGTTGCCAAAATTTAGTTTGCACTCTATAGCCTCGATTCAGTGTTTTCTTTTCTTTTTTTTCTGGATGTTGATGATCCCTTGTCTTATATATATGAATATAAAAACTAGCTTGGTAGTAAAGGCTGTTATATGCAACATTGGCTTTGTTTCAAATAGTGCAGTTCATGACATAAGTTCATGGCTTGTAGAAAATAAAGTAAAGCTAAATCACAATAAGACTCAGTTTTTACAGTTTCTAACACACAATTCAACAAAACCCGATCTTTTAATTTCACAGAATGGGCATATGATTAGTGAAACTGAACAATTCAAATTTCTAGGTGTTCAGACAGATTTTGCAAAAACAGACATATTGTCTTATGGGATAACAGCAATCAGTGATTTTATAATGTTACTTAAAATCCGTCTTGATTGCAAATTTTTCGGAAGCAAATCTTTTTCATCCCATCTAATCAACATCAAATGTACCAGAACGTACTGATATTTCAGTTACAGGAGTAACCCGTCCAATTCCAGCAACTTTCACATGCTACGTCACATAAAATTGGTTGGCAGAGTGCGCATCATTTATATTAATTATAATACTATTACCGACAGGTGGCATCTGGTACATTTGTTACATTCCATTTGCACATACTGTATTCAGTAGATCTTCTTTCATATTAAAAATACTTAATTAAAATATGTACTTGTCAATATTAAAAAACAGTAAAATTATCATTTTTATATGATCTAAAAAGCATAGGGCGATTTATATATCATTGGTGCTGGTGTGAACTTGTTTTCCTCTATGGTCTGCTTCCGTGGTTCAGATAGATGGTAAACTGTCGTGGAAATCCCATGTTCAGGATCGTCTTCAGAGTCTTACTGCCATCATTTTTACTATTGAAACAGTATTTGAAGTAACTGATATTTTGACATGAAAAGTAGTTTACTTTGCTTATTTTCATTTGCTTATGTTGTATGCTATTATATTTTGGAGTAGCTCTTCCCATTCTTGAAGGATATTTTTGGTTCAGAAATGGGCAGTTTGGGCAATAAGTGGTGTGTGTGTGTGTATATATATATATATATATATATATATATATATATATATATACGAAAGCGCTGGCAGGTCGATAGACACACAAACAAACACAAACATACACACAAAATTCGAGCTTTCGCAACAAACTGTTGCCTCATCAGGAAAGAGGGAAGGAGAGGGAAAGACGAAAGGATGTGGGTTTTAAGGGAGAGGGTAAGGAGTCATTCCAATCCCGGGAGCGGAAAGACTTACCCCCTAAGGTATATATATATATATATATATATATATATATATATATATATATATATATATATATATATATATATACACACACACACACTAGACACACACACACACACACACACACACACACACACACACACACCACACACACACACACACACACTTACACCACTTATTGCCCAAACTGCCCATTTCTGAACCAAAAATATCCTTCAAGAATATTATATATATATATATATATATATATATATATATATATATATATATATATATATAACATTCCACGTGGGAAAAATACATCTAAAAACAAAGATGATGTGACTTACCAAATGAAAGTGCTGGCAGGTCGATAGACACACAAACAAACACAAACATACACACAAAATTCAAGCTTTCACAACCAACGGTTGCTTCCTCATGGGTCATTCCTTCTATTCTGCCAAGGAGTTCCTTGAAAAATTAAGTTGATTGCGTTTACGTAAACTTATGACTTGCCTTATTTTGGGTTCATAAATATTTTATTTTATCTGTTATTACTTTTTATGTTGTAATTTCATGTGCTGACACATTCCATGATCTTGGTGATTTTCTCCAACCCCCATCCACCATTGAGTTGTGGTTTGAATCCTCATTAGGTTCCCTTTTTACTATTGTCGTGTCTGTTCCCTAGTTCTCTTTGTCTACAAGTGGGAAGTCATTTTGTCACATGACAAAAACCTACAACACGACATTGGGATTCATTAAACTGCATCTGTGTGTCAACTAACCGTGCAGTGCACAACTATAACTGGGCCTGTTAAGTTCATGTGGGGCAGCTTCCCAGATGAGTGCACAATTGTGAATACATTGATACTCATTTGGAGCTGGGTGCATCTGATAACAATTCTACTGCTGCTGCTCATGTGCATGCTGCACGGTACCCTCAAAGGTGCCATCCCAACGAGAATCTTCTTTGTCACATGGAGCAATGCCTTTGGGAAACTAGTAATGTTCATGCACAAGCAATGGGCAGAGATCATCCAAGGACTATATATACTCAACAAACAGAAGATGTGATTTTTGGAACTGATCACCAATCACCTCAGCAAAGTACCTATGATACAGCAAGACAGTTCCAAATGCCTCAAATACTGGCTGTAGAAGAGTTGTACGATGAAGAACTGCATCCGTGTCATTACATGTTAACTCAATACTAATGGCCAGAAGATTGCATTTGATGACTACAGTGTTTTGCACCAAGTGGAAGATCATGAACATTTTATAAATAATATGATATAGACTGATAAATCCAGCTTCACTTGTGAAGGTATTTTCAACCTCCACAACAGCCATTGTTGGCCAGAACACAACCCACATGTCTCCCATGAATGTGACTTTCAGGCAAGCTTTGGCATAAACCTGTGGGCTGGAATCGTGGGAGGGGTGCTTTTGGTCCCTTATCTATTGCTGGACAAGTTGAATGTGCCCCAATATCATCTGAACTGCTTGGGGGAACAAAATGGTAAGCACCAAAATCACAGTTTCAAGATACAGTGCATCTAAAGTTTCGATTGATCTGCAAATCTAAATAATTTTTTTTTTTGAACAATCCTTTTATTCTGTAGTGATTCTAACATATATCTTCTACTATACAGACATAAATGAAACTCAGAACTGACTAAAACAAATGAAATATACAAAAATTATTACATTACCATACACCATTAACAACACATAGTGATAGAACATTACATATTAAATTTTACAGTAAGTCTTCAACACTTTACTGAAACTGCAAAATCATTCCTCACTCTCATTACTAATGTCTTTTTCATCCAAAACTGTTGGCTTTAGTGACAGGAAAAATCCACGGTGGACAGGAGGTATGTAATTTAGGAGCGACAGGACGTCAGCAACTTTCTTCTTTTCAATAAGCCTTGGCCCATTGTATTTAAGCCGACGCGTAGGAACTGGTCCTTGCCTTCCACGTTTCCTGAAGCTTATTTCATGCCAAATGTCATGGAAAAATGTCTCACTGATGAATAAAGATGATGGATATTCGGAGGTCACCTTCCACCTACATACTTTCCTTAGGTTGACATCTCAACCATCAACTGTCTTCTTTCTGAGGACAAATGCTTCTTTAGAGTGTCATATTTGATAGAAATCCTCTCTTTTCATATTATATACAAGCAATGGATTCTTCTTAGCTGATGTCTTGATGATCTTGCACCACTGATCTGGACTGTACACATGTTGTCCTTGTCGGCGAACGTAATTTTCAATTGTCGCGAAATCTCTATCGAACGGCAACGTTGTGTGCCCGCTCACGGGGAAGTGGTGTTCAATCACATGAACTCTACCAGTTGAAATTAGACATTTCCAAAACAGTACCATGCTCCAGTTCTTATTTTGGCCACAGCAGTTATCAGATTTTGCAAAGTAACGTAAAAGGCAGCTCAAAATTTCCTCTGATCCACGGGCAGTAGTAGTCTCATTTCACAAAAAGCAGCGCCCTTTCTTCTTGACACAATCATGAACATTGAGATTATACAACCAAATCTTCCTTTTGTAAAAAGCTGGAACACAACTTAACTTAGGAACTGGGAGAGTCTGCTGCAAGTCAAAAGTCACAACATGTACATTACTGTCTGCTTCTGCTCATCTTGTGTGGATGGAAATAGCTTGCCCTGCTTCTGCCCGACATTGGTGTAATTCCAACTGATGCTCCAGACGTACTTTCAGTTGGGGGCATCAGTGCTCTCAATTTGCACTATGAGCATGTCACAAGTCTTACACATATCATTCTTTGGTGATTTTACTCCTATGTTATACTCTTCAGTGAAAATTCGCCTGTACTTGTCTGCAGATACAGGCTCATAGGACATCTCCTTGCAGAAAACATTCTTATAGTGCTCATAACAGGAGGTGATTGTTGCATCTGTGCCCAGGTACAATCTGGCACGACTGTTTGAGCGTCTGTAATGACTCTCGTATTTCGGTATTTTGTCGATGTGTTCCCTGATATGGTTAACACTAGTTTCAGAGTAAGCATACGGACGTACGGTATGCTTGCACCATTTGTCCTGGGGTGGCGTGGTCGATCCGGATGCGATTTTCTTCTGTATATTTTTGACACGACCACAATTCTTATGTAGACCATGAATGGCAAGAAAAGCTTTCTTGCATACTTTTATATCACTGCCACTAACTTTTACAGTGTAGGAAATGGTACAGTTTCTCCAGGAATTTTCTCCAGCTGCTTTTCGGCGACATGCAACGGTATTAGATTTCATTGCACCAAATAAGTATGCATTTTGAATGTTAAAATCACCTACTTCCCAAAATGTTTTGAATAGTTTCATCACATTCAAATCTCCTACTTTTTCGAAACATTTACGAGGGCACTGGCAATTAGGTCCCACAGTTGTTTTACTTACAGTTGCTCCTGTACAAGAAACACACTCTTCACCCAAATTAAGCCTCTTCTGTTTAATTTTGCATTCAGAATCAACTCTCAGCCTTTTCCGAGATGACCTCATTGTCTGTTCGAGGGCCCCTTCCTGAATGGTTTCTGCAGGAGCGATACACTGTTCATTGTTTTGGGCAATATGATCTGATTCGCTATTAACCTGTATAACAACAAAAACTACTATTACCATTACCATCATTATTATTACATGTAACAATATATATGAGAAATGCGCATTCACACACCACTTAGCCAAAAAATTGTAGCCATTCTAAAATAACCTCAAAATTAATGCACTTCAGGAACATAATGGTATGTACATGCACTTACCATTATGTTTGTGAAACGTACTAAAGACAGTATATTTACAAAATAACATACCACTGAGTCATCTGAATCATTAGGAATGTATTCTGGATCCCTCTTGAAGATATTAGTATCATTGGAAGTATATTCCTCGTCTTCTGCCATTTTCACTGTTGCCATAATCTCGGAGATGTTTTTACTTGCCACCATTCTCTCTGTCACTTACCATTATGTTTCCGCAACAAACGGACAGTGGCACTTACCATTAAGCTCTGCCCTGACATCTGTTGAGTGAATTTGGAACTACTAGTAAGTTTACTGCATTGTGCATCCCACAGGTGGTATCATTAGCCATCTACCGCAAAATACACGGCGATGGGGCTTACCATTGTGTTCCCCGGAGCAGCTCATTTGTTTCTTTGCAATACTTTGTCTGATGCACTAGAAAACCTTCCACTTGTTGTTCAGCAACAGCTATGATTTTAGCATGATGGTGCACTGCCACACTTTGGAATGTTGCTTGTACAGTGCTCTGTGAAGATAAAACCAGATGTCAAATGTACAGACTGGAATTATTGTATGTAGCATAATATGCAGTCTAGTGTATCCTATGTATTGTATTTTTTGTACATCATTGGACATAGATGATGCTACTATATTGACTATTATTTCTGCTGGCATTATGCGTGTCACGAACGAAACAAAGTGGTCATTTATGTCTGTAATAAGTTCATGTTATGTCTTCATTCTTAAATAAATCTAGCAGTAACAGAAAGAAATATACATGATACTGTATTTTGGAGGTGTAAATGAGATACAATTTGATGTTTTAACTGAAAAAAAAAGTTTGGCGCAAACACAACACAAACTTTGGCCCGTCTGCATATCTGTTGCCCATGACATTGCCTCACCTCACTGAGCTAATGGCACAGCTCTAGCACAGCATGGAGCTCGTGCTATCTGTTTTTGACCATGCTGTATGCAGTTACAGTGTTGCCATAGCCTTGTTTTTTTTTAAACTCTCATTTCTATTAAACCAACTGGTGGGACTAGGTGTTGCTAGATACACTTTTGTCTAGAACTGGGATAAGGAATCGCGTACCAAACACCAAGTGCAGAATTTTTTTCTTCACCCTGTGTACTATGTAAGCTGCCTTGTGATGTGTCTTTGAGGACACTTTGAGCACCATTGTCACTTCAACCTTTCCTGTTCCAATTGGAAATAGTTTGCAGGAAGAAAAAATGCTGATAAACTTCCATGTGCACTTGACTCTCCCTAATTTTATCTTGATCATCTTCATAGGTAGGAGAAAGAAATACATTTTTTGACTCTTCTAGGAATACACCCTCTCAGAACTTTAACAGTAAATCACAGCAATTAGAGAATGCCTTTCTCGTTGTGTGTGCCACTGTAGTTATTACAGTGCGACCTTCCTGTGTGAAACACTTTTGGTATAAGACATTTAGTAATTCTGCCTTTTCTCTGTTATCCTCCATTTCAGTGCCATTATGGTCAAGGACTGTCTGGACAGATGGCTTCAATCCGTTTACTGTTTTAACATCAGACTAAAACTTTTTAGAATTTTCTGTCAGTTTGGTGGACCGAATTTTACTTTCAGATTTGTTGAATGCTTCACACATGGCTCTACTTAAACTAATTTTTGGTTCATTTAATTTTTTTCCTCAGCTAGTATCTATCTAAAGCATATTGTATAATAATCATGAACTTTGCCCATTGATATGCAACATTGTTAGTACTGGAGATGAAATTTTCATGCTTACCACTCAAGTAATGTAAAATTTGTTTCTTGTCGCTCTTGCTAAGCAGAAAGATCTCCTACCTTTCTTTGTATTCTCATTTATAACTATATTCAGTGATGCTGTAATGGCCTTGTGATGACTGGTTCCCTTTCCTATGCTAACTGGGTTGAAAAGTTTGGGTCTTTTTCTCACCATCAGGTGTAAGATGTTACCTTCTTGCATCAGTTGTCTGATTAACTGCTCAAGGTAACTTTGGATGAACCACTTAGAACAATTTTGCATGATTCTCTTTCCCTGTTATCAACCCTAGTTTCTCATATCTCCCAGTCTATAGCACCTAAGTTAAAATCCCCACCTAAAACTATAACATGACCAGGAAACTTACATGAAATATTCTCAAGGTTTCCACTCACCTGTTCTACCACAATGGCTGTTAAGAGTGCCGTTGCCCTTCCTTATACTAAGCGACATACTGCACAAGTTCTTCAGCTGATATGTGCCCCTCTTGCTCTAAAATGAACTGGTTTATGGATCTCAACAGACCCAATTCCAGAGTTTGATTTAACAAGGTCACATTCTGCCTTGGCAAAAGTTGCTTCTGGCCACTACAGCTGTGGCTGTGTCATATTCAATTGCATGACTCCTGAAATTGACGCTGGCAGAGGGAAGGTTGGTCCTGTTATGTTGCACGCAGTTCCATTGATTAAAATTCTGCTCCCCTCGAGCTCTATATGTTTTGCTTCTGTCAATATTACTGCTACTAAAAAATTCTTGTAGGTGGAGAAGATCCAGTGCATCTCGACCCATTGCAAGCTCAATTTTGGCTCCACGATGTCCCTTGGACAGTCTATTTCTTCCCTCCTGGCTAAAGGTAACTGCACCATGCACATGTCTGGATTGGTGCTTATCACCCTGGCTGGACATGCCGTTACCTTCCCTCTATGGCAGCTCCATAATTCCTCCCTTGGCATACTGGCTGTTAACTGCCGAGATCAGCAATACCTCCTCAGTTCTTTACTTCTACCAACTTGCTCAACGCTTCCCTTTTCAGTGACCTGAGGACAGGATCACTATCACCCTTTCTCCCTCTTCACAAAGACTGCTGTCCCTAGGAGGCTCACCACACTCGAAAATACATATACGAAAATACAATGCCTAATTAATCTACACAAACCCAATGATAAATAACAAGAAAACAAAAAGAAAATCTACAAATTCTCTACTTCTTTCTGGATTGCAAAGCATATGGTACTTCATGCTGTACTCTTATCTTCTCTGTGCTTAACACCTTTCTTCAGTCTCACTTTCTTCCTCTTTACTTCCTGTGACACATCTGGAATCACTTCCGGGTAACCCTTAAATGGCCGCAACTGCCCAATATGTGCTATTGTTGTTCTAGTTGGCAGCTGAAGCTTAACATTAATGGGGGATATGGTTTCAACTATTCGGTATGGCTCGTGATACCTTGTAAGGAATTTCTTTGTTTTCCCTTTTGGCGTATAGGAGCTGGATAGCATTACCCATTCTCCGGTAAACTTCCCTTCCACTTCACTGTGTCTTCCTGCCTTTCCAAAGCCTTCAAATTCGCCTTTTGTACATGTTTCCAAACATCCCACATTGTTCTCACGAACTGATGTACAGATTCACTGGACCTTCCTTTCTGTAGCCTAACCAAATCAAACGGTGACGCCATTTTTTGCCCGTACACTACCTTATACGGAGACAAACCGGTATTTGTATGGATTTCTGCATTATATGCGCATACAATATGCTTCTAATACTCGTTCACCTGATGGTGATGAGAATCCACATAAAAACTCAGCATCTTCCCGATTGTTCTATGTACCCATTCAGTACTTCTGTTGGACTATGGATGCAACGCACTCATCTTCAACTTCTTTACGTTCAGCAATTTACACAGTTCCTTCATTAAATCCAACATGAAGTTGGTTCCTTGGTCAGTAATTATTGTCTCCAGTACACCATACTTCAAAATCCAGTTGTTTACTAACGCTTGCGCGACCATTGGTGCCTGTTGATTTGGCATAGTCACCATCTCCACATACCTTGAAAAATGGTCTATTATTGTCAGAACAAATCTGTTCCCTGATGGTGTTTCCCTGAAAGGTCCTAAGACATCAATCCCCAACATAGAGAATGGACATGTCGGTTCTGGCAATCGTTGTAGCTGTATCTGTTTCCGACTCAAATCTGCTCTCAGTGCACATGGTATACAATTCTGAACATACTGATCCACGTCTACTTTCCTACCTCTCCACCAATACCTCTCTACCGCTCTCCTATTCATTGCTCTACACCTTCCATGACCAGATAACACATGATCATGTGCTTCCTTTAAAATCTCATCCCTCAGTTTCGCTGGCACTACTACCCTTGCTCCTAACCTTGTTTCCCTGCACAGAAGACCGTCGTACATATTAAATTGCGACTGTGTTCAATACAATTTGCAATTGTTGTCTGTGTCCTGTAATTCTTGCCATACCAATAGGTCATAACCTATGACTTCTACTTTTGCCACCTTCTTGCTTAGTGCATCCACATTACCGTGCTTCTTCACCTCGTGGTCGAATTCACTAAGCCTCCCAGCCCATCTACCGAGTCTAGTTGACGGATCCTTCAACCCCAACAACCACTTCCACGCAGCATGATCTGTCATTACCTGAAATCTTCTTCCATATAAATAACATTTAAAATATGTGATTCCATAGATTACACTAATCATCTCCCTCTCTGTAGTTGAGTAATTCCTTTCTGCTGCATTAAACTGCCTAGATGCATAGGCTACAGGATGTTCTTTCCCATCAATTTCCTGACTAAGAACACACCCTAATGCTTGATTCAATTCATCACAGGCTAGTATAAACTCCTTTTGAAAATCTGGAAACACAAGAACGGGACTTGATGTTAACACTTCTTTAAGTTTGTCAGACGTTTCCTGACACTTTTCTGTCCACTCAAATTTCATACCCTTCTGTAACAATCACGCCAATGGCTGTGCTAAATCTGCAAAACCCTTCATGAACTTTCGATAGAAATTGCAAATTCTGATGAATGACTGCACTTCCTTAACTGTTTTCAGTCCCGAAAATCCCTTACAGCCTGTACCAACCTTGGATCTGTTCGCACTCCGTCCTCACTGATAATATGACCCAAATATTTTACTTCTTCTAATGTGAAATGATACTTCTCATGGCTCAACGCCATACGAGCTGCTCTTAACCTCATAAAGATTTCCCTTACCTGCTGTCTATGTTGCTCCATACTACCTGAAAACACTATAATGTCATCCAAATAGACAAGACACTGCCGTGGTTTCAAACCCCTGAACATAGTGTCTACCAACCTCTGAAACATTGCCAGAGCATTTTTCAAACCAAATGGTATTCTGATGTACTCCAGGAGTAGACAACGCAGTTTTTGGATGATCCTCTGGAGTCACCTCTAACTGATGATAACCACTTGTGAAATCCATTGTAGAAAAGTACTCGCACTGTCCTAAGTGATCCAAAGTCTTCGATATGTTTGGAATGGGGTATGCATCTGTTACTGTCTTATTATTGAGGTATTGGTAGTCTCAACAGAACATGTAGTTCTTAGTTCCACCGATAGATTTTATAGGCACAACGACAATGCCCGCTCCCCAGCAACTATTACTATGCTCTACAATACTGTCCGCAAGCTTGTTAATCAATGAAATCCTCCACAATCAGCTGCAAATACCTCGGTATTCTGTATGGTTTATGGTAAACCGGTGCTTCATTCCCTGTTGGTATCCTATTATGAACTAATGGAGTTGTTGGCAATGGGTCTTGTGGAAAAACAAATCCTTAAATTCCCACAATAATTTTTCCATATGCTCTCTTTCCCCTTCTTTCAAATGCTTAATTTTGTCATGCATTGCAGTTCTACTGGCATTTAGTGGTTGATTCCGTTTCCTACCTCTTGAACACCAGTTTTCATCATCTGGCACATCCAAATTTGCTACTAAAACTCCTTTTCTCAAACTCACGTCTACAGCGCTAAAATTATCCACATTCATGGGAACTACTCGCTCGTCATTCCCCTCCTGTATACGTAAAATACTGTTTTTCACAAAACAACCCATAGGACTCAAAACTTCATTATCCTCCAATGGCTCAATAACACATACTGTACCCACAGGTAGATTCGACCCCACACTTACCCAAAGCAATTTCCCGTTGCCACCAGACACACACTCATGTGAATTAAGCCTTAATGCTAGTGTACGTGGTTCAATTGGTTTGTTCATTAAGTTGAACGCCCCTTGCAACAGCTTTGCATTGACAACAGTTTCCCCTATCTGAAATAATATTACACCAAATTCCACAGTTCGTTGCCCAAGGCCAATTTCGGCATGATGTTGATGCAAGAAATCTATTCCTAGGATCATGTCATAGCCCTCATTTACCCATGGTACTACTACATCCATGCATGCATCAAATTGGACTTTCCCTATGCAAAAGTCAACTGTCACTGACCCCAAAGGTGTGACCTCCTTATCCCCCAATCCACACAACCTATAATGTGGTGGGCCTAACTGTCTTCGTCCCATTAAACTCTTAGTAGCTACTGACGCTTGCACCCCTGTGACCAACAAAATCTTAAACTTTTTATTTCCTATGGAACCTACCACTGAATATCCCACCTCTGCATATGTATTTGTAGCATTTAAATTAAACGGTAGCTCCCTTAAGTGGGCCTTGGGCCTGCTCTACTGTTTAACAATTGTCCACCTCTACTAACTCCACTTCTCCATCCTCCACACTGTTTATTTCCACCTGTTCCTCTATTCTTTGGGGACTGGGTACATTTCCTCTGCACATGTCCCATACTACCACACTCTTAACATTTTATACCTGCTGTAAACACTGTTTATCTATCACGTACCCCCATTACCACGTCTATTTCCTCATATTGGATTGCCAGCTGAATGGCCGAATAAAAATTTTTCAGAGTCACTTCATGGACTTTCCGCAATATATTCGCTTGTAATCCCCTCAAAAATACATCAAGTCCCCTTTGCTCGGCCTCCTGCAACAGAACACCATTTGCTTCATCACTCTAACCCAACTCATAAGTGTACTCATGAATTTCCCTTTTTCTGTCTCCCCCTGTCTCTTTGTCATTGTACTCAACCTGTCCCTAAAGTAAGGAGTGCTGTTCTGTTTCTTGTACCTTTGTACTAGCCCCTCCTTCAACTGCTTAAACTCTTCTGCCTTCCTTAAGGCCTCAGAACACCTTACATATGTCTTCACTTCACCCATTATCTAATCTTGGCTACATGTAACAACTGTGCATCTGACCAACCATTCATCACAGCTCAAGTTTCTAAGTCCTCCACAAATGAACGCACATCCTCAGATGCCTTGCCAGAAAACAGTATAATCAAACTCGCAGCAGCTGGATCAATGTCCTGCTGCTTCATCCTAGGCAACAACGACTGATCTGATGTGGTTTCCTGCTCAGTTCCAGACGTTAATTCACTCCTCAACTATGTATTATCCACTGTCAACTGTGCTACCTTTTTTAACAAAATCTTTACTGCTTCTGGTTCCAACACAGCTTGCATTCACGAATCTGCCATTGTTTCGCTTTCATTCCGTGTTAATCCCAAAATAAAACAGTTAAGTACAGAAATAACCCGACCCTCTACACCTCAGTGTAATCATACTCAGTAACATCATACTCAAACCAATACAAAAGTAATCAAATGCCACAAAAAACAACATCTTACTGCCCCAAATACACTAACACTTACTCTGACAGCAAAAAATACTACGCCCATGCAAAACATCTACAATGGCCTGCCACGAGCCGTACTCAAAAACACAAAAAAAGAAAAACAAACGTCCAACACTCAAAATAAACTGGTCAAAACTCACCACATCTCGTGACAGTAATGCAGGTGGTGCACTCGAACATCGTACCGTACCGAAGACGTCCAGCTATTCTGACACCAAATGTAATCGGAACTTCTGACACCGAATGTAACGGTAACACCAAATGTAGTGGGAAGAGAAAGAAGGTACCGTATTAAGACTCGTTCGAGCTTTCCTAGTGATTTATTGTTTCCAAATACAGTGCCACCTTCCCCTCAGTGTGTGTCACCGGGTCCCGCGATGCTGAGGACACTACTCGGCTGTCTGCGAAACACTTTGGTGTGGAATGGCTGCCTCAGTGAAGCGTCCACACACTGCTGTGTGATGGCCTCGTACGGCCGCGACGTCAGGATGCACTGACAGTCCACTCGGTGGTCTTCGCCCCTGCTGCCTCAGTGCCACTCGCTGGGAGCCACAGGCAGCTCGCTGCTCGCTTCTTCGCTGTCGTGGTTCAGATCAAGGGCGACAACAAGTGCCTGCGATGCTGTGTCCGAATCTGCTGCCCTCGCCTCGGGATGCCTCCGGCGTGTGTCGGCAGCTGACAAGTCTGCCCACGGTAGCGAGCCGTGGCGTGGCCCACCGCTGGATAGCTGCAGACTCTGTGTCGGCCTCAGAGGGTGAAACCAGTGACCCGCTGTGGACTGGAATGCTGGCACCCCATCTGCTGCTGTGTGTAGCCAGTGGTGTGACACGCGCCACCATCCAGGAGAGCTGCCACACTTGAATGCCTTGTTAGTGAACCGGCACCTATTTATATGCTGTTGTGTGCCTCTGTTTTGTTAAATGCACCACTCTGTGTCAGGTACTCGTAACGCTTAGGTTGGCCAACGGGTCCCTTCTGCCTGTGACTTGAGCCGTGCAAACTGCTGTGTGTACTTTTTCTGGTAGTTCTACGCCCCTGTGACCTCTGTTTTACTTTGCAGCTGCTGGTGAGCGTAACTCACTGTAAACAGGCCCACGCCTGGCTGTAACTTGCATGCTCAGAAATATTGCACCAAAACTGACTTTTCCTATCCCGAATGGTAGTGCCGCTACACTTTTAAAATTTGGTGAGTGAATGTATAAATGATATTCTCAGTCGAGTAACTCTTCCGAAATCCAAACTTTGATTTACAAAGAATGTTACTGTTATTCAGACAGAATACTGTTGTCTAATACATCACCTCCTCAAAAATTTTGGCAAATGATGTCAGTAGTGAAATGGGTTAGTAGATAGTGACATCTCTCCTGTGACATACTGGGATTTTAACAATGGCATATTTCAATTTCTGTGGACAAAAGTCCTGAGTTAGTAATGTCCTACATACTTCAGTAAAGACAACGCTCATTATACCATATCAAGTATATAGCTCTGTGTCGGTAACCCTAGAAAATCCAGGTGACCTATTATTTTTGAAAGAATATGTAATTTTCTCAGTTTCAGAAGGAGAAATGAGTGAGACAACCATATGATTATGTTTTAAGGAAGGTGCTGGATCAGGAAACATTCATTGTTCTCTTAAATTGTTTGCCCCTATATTTTCTATTACATTTAAGAAATTATTATTAATATATCAAGCTGTTATTGCTTCTGTACCAACCACCTACTCAATGAAAAGAAGAATAACTGGTTTTTCTTCCTTACACTTTCATGTGATAGGATGGCAACATGTTTGTGGTAAGTAAGACTGTTGAAATTGTTTTGTTCACATTTTTCAGACATAATGCAATGCACAGCTGTGTTTTGGCATCTAGTGCAAGTAACTGATATCACACATTTTGGAGAAAGATCATCTAAGATGAGTAGTAACAGTATATGGTGATAAAACATTCTTATTTTAAAAACTGAGAACTAGATCCCAGATATTAACTGAGTTGAGTGAGTTTGTCTGTACTAATGCTCAAAACCAACTAAATAAATGGAGTTAAAGATGATTGCACAAACACTACTTATTTGGCACATTCCAGGTAGTCAATTAAGGTTCATTTAGAAGGTAGTGCATATTATCCTAAAGGAAGTTCTGCCTATGAAAATTTCAGTGCACAGAGTACTTTTCAAAACTTTGGTTAGGAAAATTTAAGTCAAATTCCCAGGCAGAAGCAACCAAGAGTAGCATTTAAAAATCTACTTTTGTATCACAGTGGTTCAGATTGTCAACCATCATCCATTATAATGGGAAAAGTGCAAAACCTTGGCTTCAAAGTAGGTTCTTGCCAACCCCGTGCTTTAGATATCCAATGTATTTTTTCCTGTTTCGAACATAAAAAAGTTGCTTGGAAGTAATAAATTTGTGTTAAATGAAGAGGTAATCTGTTGATATGGGGACTATGTTGAGAGTTGAGGTTTCATGTTACTGACTGTGTAATTTATTACGTTTTTACTAAGTTTATCAACCCACTTTCACAAAATTAGGGGTTCGTGATTGTTAAAAGACACTTATAGAAAGGAAACAAAATGTACCTTGTTTTTGGAACCGTTAGTTCTGTTCTAATCCTACAAGATAATACCACATGATGGCTGACATAACAAACTTTATTAAATCTAGAAATCAATTTATTATAATGGGTACACTAGCCATGGAGTAGCTCACAATAGCAATGTGATAACACACATGCAGAGGTAAATATGCAACGGAGTTAGAGCTGGGTGGACCTGTCTCTAAAAGCTTTCAGACAGCTCGCAGAATGTGTGGATGAGAGCCTGTGCACACATTCGTGAGTGACACTCCCTGACAGTCGTCAGACTTTTAGCTACATCTCGTAACTTCGGTGGCACACCTTACGACTGCGTGCCCCGATCTTGAGTGCGTATCTACGTGGGTCAGCTACACCCCTCACCCATCGACATTGTCTCTGATCCCCGAGTTGAATTACGGACAACTGCGATTTGGAGGCCGCGCAGACAGGACGAGCTGGCAGCGAGCAACTGCTGAAGGCCAAAGACCCAGGGATACGAGGGCGAAAGTGGCCAGCATAAGGAGAGCCGGCCTCTCCCCCCTGCCTCCCGTCAGAGCACGAGATGACAAAACCAGAAACGAGCAGTCCGAGTCAAGATCCACGGCGACGTCGAGCGGCAGTGCGGAAGGTGGAAGTGACACCACAGCGAGCTGAGGCTGTTCCTGTGACATCGAACCAGTGACGGATACATGCTACGGCTGGACTGTTCCACCAGAGCTCTTGCCAGAGTCTGTGAAGGTGTAGGCTCTTTGGGTGAAAGTTTTGCCAGTGGTGGAAAAGGAGACCAGAATCCGTGAGGGTAGGTGGTGCCCAGCGACCGGGGTACTGGTGAAGATGGTGTTGTGGCCAGGACTGGGGGAGGGGGTGGGGTTGCTTATTCAGACTCAGAGCTGATTTTGATGGCACTTGACCTCCCAGTCCTCTGGCCATTGGGATGTACATGCGTCAGCCATCCTGGTGCATAATGACTGCCGGTTTCCAATGGTGGCAATGACCAAAACCACGCCCCAGTGTAAAACCCAGTATGGCAGAACATGATTGGGGGGGGGGGGGGGGGGGAGATCCAGGATGTAGGAGATGGAGCAGTGTCCTCAGCCGGTGAGTGTGCAGAGGCTCCGCTGGGCTACGGGAAGCGATAGGAGTAGTCCAGTAGGTTGTTGGAAAATAATTTAATGCTTCTTTGGTGGGGAAGTCTTGCAGATATTTTTTTCCGCTGGGTCTCAAGGGTCAAACCACGTGCTCAGCTTTCCTGTTAGAGTGTGGGTGAAAGGGGGGGAGAGAATGTGTCGAATGCCTGACTGCAGAAAGAAATTACGAAATTCCCGAGATAGGAACTGTGGCCCATTTTCTGAAACGCGGGTAACTGGAAGACCTTCCACAGGAAAAATTTTGGAGAGAGCTTGAATAATGACCTCATTAGTGGCTGAGGGCACCAGACCTCACATGGTAATTGTGAAAATGCATCATTGAGAACCTACCAGAACACATTCAGAAATGTACCCACAAAATCAACATGGATGCATTCCCAGGGCTGGGTTGCTGGAGGCTATGGAGAGATCAGTGACCTGGGAACTGCCTGTTGACTAGCACATTGTGGACGTGCAGCAACCATTTGTTTCAGCTTTTGGTCAACACCAGGCCAGTAAACATATCTGCAAGCCAATGTTTCAGTGTAGGAAGCACTCCAATGCCCCTCCTGTAAGAGCTGTAAAACGTCTCGCCGAAAACTGCCGAGAGTGGCCACTTGGGGAGCTGTGTCGTCTGTGGAGATAAGGAGGACCCCCTCTGAGACTGCGAGACAATGGCACAAAACGAAGTAGTTGCAAAGTGGATCAGACGAGTGGCCTGGAGGACAAGAAGGCCAACCCTGTCGGATGAGGCAGAGTACCTGACTGTGGATGGCTCTAGTGATCAGAAAACCGTCTACTGCTTGGCAGGAGGAGACTTATGAATTGAAACACTTGAGGTCCTCCTAATCAAATTCAGGGTCCGGGCCTACGGGCAGTGGGGATAAGGCGTGCACATTGACGTGTCATCCTGAGGTGGGAAAATGAATGTCATAGTTGTATTTGGAGATGAACAAAACCCACTGCTGCAACATATGGCCTGCCTCTTCAGGAACCCAGGTGGACAGACTAAATAATGAAATTAAGGGCTTGTGGTTCACAATTAGTTGAAATTTTGTGACCACATACACAATGGCCAGAGCCTCTTTCTCAACTTGAGAGTATTCAACCAGTGCTGGGCTGAGAGTTTTGGCTGTCTGCATTCCAATTGACAAGGACTGTGCTCATGCTGTGATGTGCCCGTGGCCAAAATCAATGGTTTGTTGAGATCAAAGATAGATAGACACAGTGCTACTGGAAGCATTCCTTCGGCACGGTGGAGACCCGGTCGCATGCTAGGGACCAGACAGGGGGAGCATCTTTGTGGAGAAAGAGATGCAGTATCTGCATGATGGTGGATGCCCCAGTAATGAACCAGTGATAATTGGCAATTTTACTTTAAAAAGCCTGCAGTTCACGCAATCACGAGGTATGTGGTAGGTCCGTATTCCTTGAGCTGAGGAGGCCCAGATAATCAAGAGATAGTTGAAAAACATGGACTTATGCAGATTGAATTGGAGATCCACAGTCCAGAGGTTTTGAAATAGGGTCCAGAAGTTGTGCAGGTGGTCTCTCATAGTATATCCTATAATGATGACGTCATCCTGGCAGTTAAAGCCGTGTGAAGTCCGCCCCCGGTAGCTGAGTGGTCAGCGTGACAGACTGTCAATCTTAAGGGCCCGGGTTCGATTCCCAGCTGGGTTGGAGATTTTCTCCACTCAGGGACTGGGCGTTGTGTTGTCCTAATCATCATCATTTCATCCCCATTGACACGCAGGTCGCCAAAGTGGCGTCAACTCTAAAGAGCTGCACCCGGCGAACGGTATACCCGAAGGGAGGCGCTGGCCTCACGACATTATTATTATTAAAGCAGTGTGAAATATTAGACATGACCTGTTCAACAGTGTTGAAAAATTGCAGGAGCACTTGCCACCCCACACATCAACTGTTGGTATTGATGAAGGTCGAATGGCATGTTAATGACAATGATTGCTTGTACTCATCATCCAGGGGTAACTAGTGGTATGCTTTGGAAAGAGCAAATTTTGAGAAGAATTGACCTCCTGCTATACATGTGAATAGTTTGTCAGGATATGGCAATTTCTAAGTGTTGACCACATACTGTGAATTTATGGTAACCTTAAAATCACCCCCAAAGGTGCGTTTTCCCAGAGGATTTCTTAAAAATGGAAAGTGGTGTGACCCATTTACTAGAGTAAATGTGAACCACAACGCTGAGAGAGGTGAGCTGGTCCATCTTCACTTTTACTTTGGAGTGGAGGGCTAGGGAAATCTGTCAAAAATGAAAAAATTTGGGAAGCGCCAACTTCTTTGAAGTTATGTGGGCTTGAAAGTCTGTGGCACACCCTAGGACTTCCTCAAAGGTATCCTGAAATTCTGAGCACAGAGATTCCAAAGACTGACAGGGCACCTTGGCAGATTCCAACTGTATGGAGTCTGTGACCAAAAAGCTAAAGACATGAAAGGTTTACTGAACTAGTGTCCTAGATGACAATAAACGTAATAGGTTGAGTCACTGATTGATAGGTGACATCCCTCATGTATTGGCTACACAAGGGGATGTGCTGTTTACTGTAACCATGAGATGCCTGTTACTGGTGACAATTGCAAAGAGCCGAAGTGCAGCTGTAACAGGAGAACCAAAATGTCAAGAAAAAGCTTGTTGGAATCTTGATTAGGAACTGGACTTGATGACAATACTTCCTGAATATCCATTTCCATGGCCTCTGATGCTGTTTTCTGTGCAGCTGAGTGGCAGACTACTGTAATGTGACCTTTTTTCTGACACTTACAACAGATGGCCTAACAATGTGGACACTCTGATCTGCCATCTTTGGAGTAACATGACACACAGGACAGCAACAGGAAGTGGTGGCTGCAACACTACAGTACCTCGCAGGAGCTGCCGGACTGGATGGATTGTACCACCACAATGTCATTCTTTCCAGATGCAGTTGGACACAGTTGGGCCAACTTTCAGTGTCACAACATTGCACCAGGCTTCCAGATGCTGACCAGCAGCTTGTGAGACTTCATATGACTGAGCAGTTGACAAAACCTCTTCGAAGGAAGGGTTCTCCAGCTGCAGGACCCATTGTTGGGATTCCTTATCTGGGATGGAGCAGATGATTGTATTGTGAACTACGGCATCTGCATATGACTCTTTGGATTTAGTTGCGACAAAATAACACTTGTGATTAATGCCACGGAGGATCATGACTCAGGCACAATAAGACTGATGGGGCTGCTTCTTGCACTGGTAAAATTCAACCCTAGTGGCCATGACATCTGTGAGGCACTGATAATAGAAAGACAACAATGAACATAAGGTGTCAAACAACAATGAGGAAGGTTCCTACAATGGGTCCAATAGTTGCAACACCTGACAAAAGGTAGGGGTAAATCCATGTCAAAAATAGTCCATTACATATCGCTGCACCTGTAATGTGAAAGGCATGAAAATGCTGCCATCGGTGGTATTTGTACACCTCCCAATCTTCTGCTGCCCTATTTAACAGCATGAACTGAGGAGGAAATGGAACTGGAGATGAATTTTTGGATAGCAATGCTGGCAAAGCCTATTGCCTGGCTGCTGTGAGGTCGTTCTGTTGCTGCACCAATGTTTGAGTCAGAGAATCCATGCTATAACAAAATACAAAAAGCAACTGTACAATGAAAAACATGTGAAGATATGACCCTACCCTTTGCCAATGTGTCCCATAAGAGAATACCACACAATGACTGACACACTAAACTTTATTAAGTCTAAAAAACAACTTATTATAAGGAGTGTCTCACAGTAACAGTCTGATGACACATATGCAAGGTAAACATGTAACTGAGTTAGAGCTGGCTGGGCCCATCTCTAAAAGCTGTTATCCAGATGGTGGAGTGTGCAGACAAGAGGCTGCATGTGCATCTATGAGTGGCAACCTCCGATTGTTGTCAAACTTGTAGCTGCATCTGCTGACTTCTGTGGCACACCTTACAACTGCGTGACAGGATATCACGTGTGGATCTATCTGGTTCACTACAAGTTCTCCTTTAAGGATAAAAAAACATACAGGTTGGGAGAGATTAGACAGAAGGGACAGGTCACACACCCCAGACTGAAAGGGGTCCATTTCTTGTTGTCCATGCAACATGTGAATCCCTGTCATCCTTGATGCTGAATGAACTGTCCCTCCTTTCTAGCCTTCACCAACCTTTCTTTCCTGAGGGAGAAACTAACCATTCAAAAAACTAGTCATAATTTGCCACCGCTTTCCCCCCCCCCCCCCCTCCCACACACACACACACACACACACACACACACACACACACACACACACACACACACACACACACACTTTTAAAAGTGTCTATTAACTGTACTTAAAACTTCACCTTCTGAAAGTAAGATTTTTTTTAAGATTCAGCTTATGTATGAAGTGGTACATTACATTGATATGCATCGTTAAATGTGCTTTTTTCTTTCAGATTACCTGTGACCTCTTTACCATGGAGTCTTATAGAGTATCTGCGAAGCGTGCAATTTTGTGCAATATGTTCTGGTGGATATTTTGAGAGCTCTATTGCATGCCGTTATATACCCAGTTTCAGAGTCTACGTTGAGGTTTTGCCAGGAAATGGACACTTACATGGTCCAGGCTTCATTATAAACTTGTGTTCAAGAAGCTGCATGCAGCCAGAGTTAAAGTTTTGTGAGGTTCTCAATCATTTCACAGCAGAACAGTATTATGATTGGATTACAGAAATGTTTTGAGCTGTACGCACTCTAAGTATGCTGACAGAGTTAAAGTTTTGTGAGGTGGTCAATGGCTGTGGCTACTCTCTTTCTAGCATATCACTGACATTAGCAGGTCTATGCACTGTTATGAGCACTTGCCATATTTTATTTTTGTAATTTTAGAGGTAGTTTTCTAGTGCCCATAAATTAAGAAAGAAAATTGTGTTCTTCACTATATAAGTTATAATTAGGAAACTAACAATTATATTACAGTGTAAAAGTATTATTAAATTACAGAAATAAAGATTATTATTCTAATAAATGAGCTTCCCAGTCTCATTCATCGTCATTAAGAAAAATGTTAGCTGTTTAAAAACAAGCCCCCCAAGTAAATCATTCCTTTCCTGTGTTCCTATTTCCCACCTATTCTCCTTTCTACTATTCATGTCATCCTGTCTTTCCAGTTTTCTGTCATAATTTTTCCATTTATCTGTAATTTACATTTAATGAAATTTCCTTAGTGCCTAATAGATGTCTATGCACCATTACCCTAATGAGGTATTTAACAGATTCTGCTTTGATAGTGAACCAGCCACTCTTGTTGGTACGTTTTTAAAAGTATTGATTTTTATTTTTTTGATGCTGCAAGCACATCATATTAGTGATGCTGGAGGTAATACCTATGACCAACAGGACTCATAATAGTCTCAAAAGAGGACGTAATAGAGTATGTGAGCTTGGTATTCACAGTGTATATGCAAACAAGAACCCAATAAATCCTTAACACACAGGGAAAAAATTGTTTAATAATGTAATAATTGTTGATAGCATTTTGTAACACAGCAGTCATACTTAATATTTTATTAAAAAGTAGTCCAAATCACAATAAAATTTAATTTTTAATTCTGGTTACTAGTTTCCATCTATGTGACCATCCTCAGTCCAAGTCTCCAGATGATGTAAGGAGGCAGAGCAAGGAACTGCTGTTAGTACTGACAATTCTGGACCAGCTCCAGGTGCCATGGGCAGACAGTGCACAGAGTCAGTATGTAGTACTGGCATACCTGCCAAGAAGTGCCCAGTTCTGGAGCAGTTCACGGCATGTAAAAGTCTGCACTATGCAGCGGGTCTATAAACTGGTTTCTCATGTCATCTGGAGTCATGATCTGAAGATGGTATTATAGACTGATAACCAGAATTAAAAATAAAAATTTATTTTGACCTGTACTGCTTTTTATTTTAAAAAAATCAAGTGAACCAATTTACGTTTAGTTAGTTACACATGTTCCACAGATCACAATAATGTGTCAACTGAAAAAACATAGACTTAACTTCATCTCTGTGGCCTCTTTTGGGGTATATGGCATCCAGGAGAACTCATCACCCACATCTGTCTTTGCTCATTTCCCTCAATTCCAACCTGAACTTGCCAACCATCCTTGCTTTCCCTTCCACCATCCTCTTCCATGTAGCTCTGGGCCTCTTTCTCTTCCTTAGTCCCTGAGGGTTCCATTCAAATGCATCCTTCCTAATTGCTCTGTCTGGCTTTCTCAGTGTGTGCCCCATCCATCTTTGCCCTTTTCTTTTTAATTACAAAAACCACAGTACATATATTTTAAAAAATAAAGTTGAAAAATATTTATGTACCTACATGCTCTCCATTGACAGGCCTTTTCTCTATACTCAACTATTTATTTCTACCCCAGAATTGCTCTACAGTATAGAAATAGTTGTCAAGGAGAAATATGTTTACTCTACATTTGGAAACACTGCTATTGTCTGTCACACATTTATTTTCATGTGTAGATTTTCAAAGAGTTTTAAAAGTTAGATTCATTAAAGGGTGTCTCAGATCATTTTTCCTTCTAATTTTATGGCAGCTAATATCACTGCTACCCTCAAATGCAGAAGAATTGTTTATAACAAATGTCAAAAGTGTATAAATGTAATGTGGGGCTGTGGTTAATATTCCCAGTTTCATAAAGAGACGTCTGCAGGAAGATGGCCAAGTGTGAATTCTAGACATAATTCTAATTACTTATTTTGTACAATGAGTACTTTTTCATAAGTGAGGAGTTACTTTAATTTATCCTGCAAGACATCAGTAAATTAAAATATTCAAAATATATTAACTTAACCAAGTTTTATATCTCCAAAGTTAGCTATTATTCTAATGTCAAAAGTAGCCACATTTAACATTTTAACAGGTCAGTTACATGGATTTTACAGTTTAAGTTTTCATCACCATACATTCCTAAGGACTTAGAAGTTTCTAGCATGTTTATTACTTCTTGTTGATGTAGTATGTTAATAGGAGATGCAATATTTTTTATAGTAGAAAACTGGATGAGCTACTTTTTTTTCAAACTTTAAAGCTAGCCCTTTTATGCAAAATCAGTCAGTAACTTTCACAAAAAAGTATTTGCTTCATCTCTAGTAATGCTCATTTGCTCTCTCTCTGCCATGCATTTCACAGTGGTTCTCAGACTACAGATGTGGGCGTAGTTTCACATCAGTGCTTGTATCATCTGCAACCAGGACTGATTTGCACCCCTTTGTAGGTATAGTCTGGATTGGAAAGAGGTGCAGGCTTTTAATTAATATATAGTACTGAGGTTTAGAAAAATAAACTGTATCTGTTTATTAGCACTTTGGGCAGGGGGGATTATATAATTGTATGGCAAGGATTGCCTGGGGGTGACAGAAGATAACTGTAATAGCCCCAAAGCCATCTTAAAAGAGAATGGAAAATACAAAGGTGAAGGAAATAAGACAATAAGCTCCAGGTGGTGGAACAGAAGAGAGCGATGTTTTTCAGCCACAGCTCCAAGAGTCCTCAGTCTTACAAGTCTGGGGAACCAGCAACATGTTTGGTAAGGTGGCTTTACTGAAGGTGATTCAACATATTCTTGCAGGAAGTGGTCAATTATAGTTGGTGATGGACAAAAAAAGCAGCCTCTTTGTAAAATTTAAATAATGAAAATTACTTATGGTCTGGGGCCACCTTGTACATCTCCACTCCTCTCCCTGAAAGAGTTCACCACGCATCAATTTCACAGTCTCAATGGGGCCATAATTCTAGGCAATAACAATATTTCATTTTTATTAACAGTACAATACTTATATTGCATTTAAAAATTAAAGTCTTGGAGTGTGAATATAATTGTTATGACAATGTGCAATGACTACAGTTGTTGACACAGTACTGTGACAGTGGTGGCACTACAAATATAGTCAAAGCTGGTTTCAGAGGCAGCTTTGAGGAGTACAAGCAACTGAAACACTCGAATGACAAGGATTAGTATATAACTCAAAAATAATCAACACATGTTTACAGGTCAGTTTCTCTTTTAATATTCTCTAATAATAATGGAAATGAATGATTGACTTCTATCATTATTACAGGAGATAACAGATGCAATGTAATTTGTGATAGAGCAGGGGCCACATGGCATTGAGAGGCCTCCTCATCAGACTGCAGACAGTTACCATTTTTTTTAAAAAAAAAAAAAGAATGATGATGGGCATACTGTGTGCAACATCCTTACGTGGGGCCTGGGTAACCATTAGGGTGGCACAAATTGGCTGCTGACCTGATGACAGGACAGGTCAAAGTCGCAGAACAGAATTTTGAAACACAACAGTTTGCTTTAACTTAATCATGGGGATGCAAGCATTGCAAGTAAAATTCATTTTGAGTTTGTTAGCCACACGAGTTACATCCTCTGACTAACAGTCTAACTACTTAACTGACCAAAGAAAAATTGCACAACTGAAAAGTATATTAATGTGTGTAAGGCATCATGTCAACTGCCTGATTAAATCTTTCTGAGCATCAACCAGAGTGATGTTTGAAATTAAATAGATTTAACCCAGAAGTATAAATTTACAAATACAAAACATGATAATCAAAATATCCACGGGTGTGCTGCCGGTCTATAGTGTCCAACGGGCACAATATTTCGGGGAACATACATGCCGCCATCATCAGGTGAACTGACGGACTGAGCTCCTGTGAACGTGCCCGCATGGAGATCTGTACGCTATGGCTGCTCAGAGGGAACTGGGTTCGGTTGCGGCGGCAGCCGATTTAAATACCCTCCGCCCGCGGCGCGCTCCCTCCGCCGTCCGCGCCTCGCGCCACGCTCGCGCGGTGGAACAGATTGCGACGGCGTCTGAGATGTCGTTGGTGTGATGGCTCTGTCCGCTGTGGTCGTCACACTATAGACACTATAGACCGGCAGCACACCCGTGGATATTTTGATTATCAAATACGCTGGAAGAAACTCAAGAGGATGGCGACATGTATGTTCGCCGAAATATTGTGCCCGTTGGACACTATAGTCCGGCCGCACACCCGTGGATATTTTGATTATCAAATACGCCGGGAGAAACTCAAGAATCACACAAAACATGATGCTTCTCATTGCATTGATGCTTCTTATAAACAAATAATAAATAATTTACAACAAACACCAGAAGGATTATTCTTTCAACCTAATTTTACATGATCACAAAAGCTAAATCATTAAGTTCAGTTAAACTGAACAGAAAGGTCATAAAAATAACCAGTGACAATAAAAAAATATCAAATGAACAAATTAGCACATAATAAAAGACTACTGTCTGAATTCACAGAACTAAGCAGTTTGTAAAAGAAATACAAAGTAGTAGTTCTAATTCAGGAAACAACTCTAAGCCAGATTATAAAATTACACTTCATGACATTAGAAAAATAAAAGTCATAAATATCTTTTGCAATGGAACTTAGCCAAGGGATGTGGTCAGCTGGAGAGGCTGTATTTGTTTCACTACATAAATTGCATATGAAACATCATTATATAATCACACTCACTATCAGAGTAGCCAGCAGGGTTAGAATCACTGTGGGAACAGTTATTTCTTGTAAAATATGGTAGAATGCCATCATATGGGCAGCAGCTCAATCTAGTGAAATTTGTTAGTGCTACTGTGCTATCAACTAATCCAAGGACTTGAACAATTCATCGTTTTTGGTATCTGGCAGAGCTGATAAGGCAGGATGTGTCCCGAGAGAGAAATTAAATTCTGGCGTGAATAGCAGGAATGATTTGATGAGGCATTTAAAGTTTCTTTCAGCTGAGTGGACAACCAGAATTCAGCTTGCAGGATACAGCAATGAATGCTTTGAATAGAAGTCTGTTACTCAGAGTGTATGTGGAGCGAAATTCTGATGGGAACACTGGTGAAACCAGAAAGGGGTGTGGGATTATGTATAACTATCTGATTCTAATGCCACAGAAAAAAGATTGCATCAGTTTGACTATGAGCTGAGGACCAGTTTAATTTGCCATGTATGAGACAAACTGTATTCGGTATGTTCTAAGGAGAAACAGAGTCCACAAAAGATTCTGAATTGCACCAGCAGTGTCTACTCAGATGCCGGGCAATTGAAGCTGGGTTGAGTTGCACTTATTCAGTGGCAGTTGAACAGTAGGTGATTTGGTTCAGCAGAGAGTGAGATCCTATTTCTGCAGATTCCTTCAAAACAATGTGGTGGCATTCTCCGTGATGATGGCATGTGATCTGTGCTTTTGTAAAATAAGTTTTCATGTTCTGTAAACTTTGAACATAACATCATTATACCATGCAACAGTGAAAACTATGTAGCAACAATGTCTCAACATAGCAAAATAATGCAAACTATATGACAAAACCATTCACTAGTAGAGGCATATAATGAAATATAGAGGAATAAGTAAGAGAGTGAAATCAGGCTGAATAGGGCATACCAGTTAACAGAGAGAATGGAACATACAAAAGTAAAAGTAGTGGTGCATCAGTAGCACAGGTACCTGCTAGTCATGTGGAGCTCAGATGCGACCACATTAGAATGTGAGAGTGGCATGCAGTGGGCAAAAGGTGCCAGCTTTGTGTCTGGCATTGATTTACAAAGTCCAGATGTTCGTAACAGACTGGCTGTTGTCCATAGCAACAATCCAATGGAGGAGAAGTTTTGTAGAGGCAGAAGTGCTGTCAAACTAAAATGTTTTATGTGTAAAATACCTATAAGGCATAAAGGCAACTTTACAAGAATGGCAGAAATGCAACTATTAAGAAAAATATTCTAGTTATGAGGGCCTGACTGAGGCAAAATCACAACAGAATCTTGAAAATGTCAAAACAATAGACTGGCATAGATAATAATAACTCTACCTCCCACCTATGACTTGCAATAAAATTTGTTCTCAATCCCTAGACCATGAGTTAACAAACTTTTCCTATTTTGAGAGTCTTGGTACTTGGACAGAACACCTCATTTATTTTTAAGGTTAGTAAAATTCTGAAACAATGGGAAAGACTCATTTTACTCAGTCATTAGTCCAATTCTAAATTACAACTAATAACACAAAATTCAGAATAACATTTTTAAAAAATAAAAAAAAATATTGAAAAAATGCCATTATTATTAAGCACTTATTCACTTCTTGTGGAACACCAGTGCTCCCTGACCGAGCGAGGTGGCGCAGTGGTTAGCACACTGGACTCGCATTCGGGAGGACGATGGTTCAATCCCATCTCCAGCCATCCTGATTTAGGTTTTCCGTGATTTCCCTAAATCGTTTCAGGCAAATGCCGGGATGGTTCCTTTGAAAGGGCACGGCCGATTTCCTTCCCAATCCTTCCCTAACCCGACCTTGCGCTCCATCTCTAATGACCTCGTTGTCGACGGGACGTTAAACACTAACCACCACCACCACCACCACCAGTGCTCCATGAAATACGATTTGGGAAACCCTGCCCCAGACATTAAATTGTATGAAGGCATGGTATGGAAACTATAGTGCTCAGAACTCATTGGCTGCTGTGTAATAGTTGTAGTGCACACTGCTTTTGCACCAAATGATTCTTTCTGAGTTTCAATGGATCTGCTACAGGAGACTGTATGTCTCGATCTTTACATCTGGTTAAATAATCAAAATGGACTACAGTCTTCCCATCTGGGAGCTGTAATTTGGCATTGGTAGGTGACATGAAATGCAATATTTGAAATTATCCCTCCCAGGGCCAAATAAATTTCTTAGTTATGTCTGGTTTTTGGCAGCTTGTCGTGACATTATATAATCTCCGACTTGGTATAGTGGTAACCTAGCATTCTTTCAACTATGGAGCTGTAGCCTCTACATCTACATCTACGTCCATACTCCGCAAGCCACCTGACGGTGTGTGGTGGAGGGTGCCCTGAGTACCTCTATTGGTTCTCCCTTCTATTCCAGTCTCGTATTGTTCGAGGAAAGGAGGATAGTCGGTATGCATCTGTGTGGGCTCTAAACTCTCTGATTTTATCCTCATGGTCTCTTCGTGAGATACACATAGGAGGGAGCAATATACTGCTTGACTCCTCGGTGAAGGTATGTTCTTGAAACTTCAACAAAAGCCCGTACCAAGCTACTGAGCGTCTCTCCTGCAGAGTCTTCCACTGGAGTTTATCTATCATCTCCATAACGCTTTTGCAATTACTAAATGATCCTGTAACGAAGCGCACTGCTCTCCGTTGAATCCTCTCTATCTCTTCTATCAACCCTATCTGGTACGGATCCCACACTGCTGAGCAGTATTCAAGCAGTGGGCGAACAAGTGTACTGTAACCTACTTCCTTAGGATTTGTCCAATGAATCTCAGTCTGGCATCTGCTTTACTGATAGTTAATTTTATATGATCATTCCATTTTAAATCACTCCTAACGCATACGCCCAGATAATTTATGGAATTAACTGCTTCTAGTTGCTGACCTGCTATATTGTAGCTAAATGATAAGGGATCTTTCTTTCTATGTATTCGCAGCACATTACACTTGTCTAGATTGAGATTCAATTGCCATTCCCTGCACCATGCATCAATTCGCTGCAGATCCTCCTGCATTTCAGTACAATTTTCCATTGTTACAACCTCTCGATATACCACAGCATCATCAGCAAAAAGCCTCAGTGAACTTCCGATGTCATCCACAAGGTCATTTATGTATATTGTGAATAGCAACGGTCCTACGACACTCCCCTGCGGCACACCTGAAATCAATCTTACTTCGGAAGACTTCTCTCCATTGAGAATGACATGCTGTGTTCTGTTATCTAGGAACTCTTCAATCCAATCACACAATTGGTCTGATAATCCATATGCTCTAACTTTGTTCATTAAACAACTGTGGGGAACTGTATCGAATGCCTTGCAGAAGTCAAGAAACACGGCATCTACCCGGGAACCCGTGTCTATGGCCCTCTGAGTCTTGTGGACGAATAGCGCGAGCTGGATTTCACACGATCGTCTTTTTCGCAACCCATGCTGATTCCTACAGAGTAGATTTCTAGTCTCCATAAAAGTCATTATACTCTAACATACCACGTGTTCCAGAATTCTACAACTGATCGATGTTAGAGATATTGGTCTATAGTTCTGCACATCTGTTCGATGTCCCTTCCTGAAAACGGTATGACCTGTGCCCTTTTCCAATCCTTTGGAATGCTACGCTCTTCTAGAGAGCTACGGTACACTGCTGCAAGAAGGGGGACAAGTTCCTTCACGTACTCTGTGTAAAATCGAACTGGTATCCCATCAGGTACAGCGGCCTTTCCTCTTTTGAGCGATTTTAATTGTATTTAGTATTTCAGCCTTTAGTCTGTCATCCTCTGTTTCAGTACCATTTTGGTCACAGAGTGTCTGAACATTTTGTTTTGATCCACCTATCGCTTTGACATAAGACCAAAATTTCTTAGTATTTTCTGCCAAGTCAGTACATAAAACTTTACTTTCGAATTCATTGAATGCCTCTCGCATAGCCCTCCTCACACTACATTTCGCTTCGCGTGATTTTTGTTTGTCTGCAAGGCTTTGGCTATGTTTATGTTTGCTGTGAAGTTCCCTTTGCTTCTGCAGCAGTTTTCTAAGTTGGTTGTTGTACCACGGTGGCTCTTTTCCATCTCTTACAATCTTGCTTGGCACATACTCATCTAACATGTATTGTACGATGATTTGAACTTTGTCCACTGATCCTCAACACTATCTGTACTTGAGACAAAACTTTTGTGTTGAGCCATCAGGTACTCTGAAATCTGCTTTTTGTCACTTTTGCTAAACAGAAAAATCTTCCTACCTTTTTTAATATTTCTATTTATAGCTGAAGTCATTGCTGCAGTAACCGCTTTATGATCACTGATTCCCTGTTCTGCGTTAACTGTTTCAAATAGTTCGGGTCTGTTTGTCACCAGAAGGTCTAATATGTTATCACCTTGAGTTGGTTCTCTGTTTAACTGCTCAAGGTAGTTTTCAGATAAAGCACTTAAAAAAATTTCACTGGATTCTTTGTCCCTGCCACCCGTCATGAACGTTTGAGTCTCCCAGTCTATATGCTGCAAATTAAAATCTCCACCCAGAACTATAACATGGTGGGGAAATCTACTCAAAATATTTTCCAAATTATCCTTCAGGTGCTCAGCCACAACAGCTGCTGAGCCAGGGGGCCTATAGAGACATCCAATTATCATGTCTGAGCCTGCTTTAACCGTGACCTTCACCCAAATTATTTCACATTTCAGATCTCCGTCAATTTCCTTCGATACTATTGCACTTCTTATCGCTATAAACACACCTCCCCCTTCACTGTCCAGCCTGTCTCTGCAGTATACATTCCAATCTGAGTTTAGAATTTTGTTACTCTTTACATCTGGTTTCAGCCAACTTTCTGTCCCTAGTACTATATGGGCATTGTGACCGTTTATTAATGAGAGCAGCTCTGGGACCTTTCTATAGACACGCCTGCAGTTTACTATTAGCAGATTAACATTGTTATTCCCTGTTGCATTTTGCCTACACCTACCTTGCCGCATCTCAGGAGGTGTCTTGTCGGGCCTAGGGAGGGAATTCTCTAACCTAAGAAACCCACATGTGCACTCCACACGTTCTCCGCTATCCTTCTAGCCGCTTCCTGTGTCTAGTGCATGCCTGACCTATTCAGGGGGACCCTACATTTCTCCATGTCACAGCTGCATCATTTTGCTGAACTCTCTTCCAAATAAACTTTAATCATTTAGCCAGAAGCTTCATTTCACTAGACTTAATTACAGTTGACGACTTCCTTATGTCAAATTGCAAATTGGGGAGGGGGGGCTCATTTTGCAACTGTAAACAACTTCAAAGGGACTCAACCTTGGTGCTTCATGTATCCTGGCATTGTACAAATAAATCACAAATGTGAATAGTCTGTCCCAGTCTGAGTGTGAGCTATTCACATAATAAGACAACATTTTAACAAATGTTTTATGAATGCCTTCAACCCTGCCATTACTCTTAGGATGAAATGGCGTTGTTCTCGCTTTCTTTATTTTCCATAGCTGACATACCTTTACCATAAGACTGGACATAAAGTTTGTCCCTTGGTCTGTTTTTAATAGTCTCTGGACTTCCAAATGGTTGTCTCAGCAGTCATGTCTTTAACAGCTGCCATAATACTGAAAACGTAAATACATGCGATAAAAATGAGATTTCATATAGTATTAAGCATAGGAAGTTTCGAGAAGATGATGAGAGGACTGATGTGTAAACAGTGCAACTTCTGCCTACATGAAAAGGGTACAGGGGTTAACATTAAATATGTGGGTGAAACTATGACCTGGCAATGAGCTTTTTGTATCGTGGAAACTGGACATCAGTACAACTTAGATTTAGAACTGATAAGTGAAATAATTAAAGATCTTCAAAAACAGTTGCAGCCTCAAAAACAAGTACATGATCAAAACAATGAGTTCTCATTGGGTATTTGTGTGAGCAATGATCAGTTGGTGTCATCAGGTTTGGATGAAATGAACTATAAAAATTATGAGTCTGATTTTGTGTTTCCTAAAAAATATAGCACATTCAGATCCCAGGAACAAGACAATATTCTACTTTCTAATGAATCTGAAGTGCTAAACTTAGTTGAAAACGGCAAAAACTGTGAAAGTACAGTTCCTCAGAAACTTTTCACTACTGCTAGAGAAAGTATGTCACAATAATTCAAAAAATTTAATAATATTTAGTGTTCTCAACATTGATTTCCTTGAAGAATCTGCTCAAAAGTCGCAATTAGTAAATTCAATGAGGTCATTCAACTTAAATATGAAAGTTTAATGTCCAACAAGATTAAACAGCTATCTTGATTAGGTCTGCTACTAACACTGATTGCACTGTAAAATTATAGATGTTGGTTTTTCAGATCACAGTGCACTAAAAAAGCAGTCCATCTTTAGGCCACGAGTGGCCTAACAGGACCATCCAACTGCCATGTCATCCTCCATGGAGGATGCGGACAGGAGGGCCGTGGGGTCAGCACACCACTCTCCCGGTCGTTATGATGGTATTCTTGACCAAAGCCGCTACTATTCGGTTGAGTAGCTCCTCAATTGGCATCACAAGGCTGAGTGCACCGCACACTGCACTAACAATACATTTTAATCCACCACTCAATGTACTCCCAACAGGAAAAACAGTTATTAAGTGTAGAAGTTATAGTGACAGTAACATAAATAACTTTGTACTTGGCTTAAAGAAAGAAGACTGGCAAACCGTATTTACTTCTTCAACTACAAATGAAAAATATGACAATTTTTTGCAGATTTTTGAATATTACTTTAATACTACACGCCGGAAGCGGCTACAAGGGTAGCGGAGTACGTGTGGAGTGCACATGTGGGTTTTTTAGGTTAGAGAATTCCCTCCCTAGGCCCGACAAGACGCCTCCTCAGGAGCGGCAAGGTAGGAGTAGGCAAAATGCAACAGGGAATAACAATATTAATCTGCTAATAGTCAACTGCAGGAGCGTCTATAGAAAGGTCCCAGAACTGCTCTCATTAATTAACGATCACAACGCCCATATAGCACTAGGGACAGGAAGTTGGCTGAAATCAGACGTAAACAGTAATGAAATCTTAAACTCAGATTGGAATGTATACTGCAGAGACAGGCTGGACAGTGAAGGGGGAGGCGTGTTTGTAGCGATAAGAAGTGCAATAGTGTCGAAGGAAATTGACGGAGATCCGAAATGTGAAATAATTTGCGTGAAGGTCACTGTTAAAGCAGGCTCCGACATGGTAATTGGATGTATCTATAGGCCCCCTGGCTCAGCAGCTGTTGCGGCTGAGCATCTGAAGGATAATTTGGAAAATATTTCGAGTAGGTTTCCCCACCATGTAATAGTTCTGGGTGGAGATTTTAATTTGTCGGATGTAGACAGGGAGACTTAAACGTTCATGACGGGTGGCAGGGACAAAGAATCCAGTGAAATTTTTTTAAGTGCTTTATCTGAAAACTACCTTGAGCAGTTAAACAGAGAACTGACTCGTGGTGATAACATATTAGACCTTCTGGTAACAAACAGACCCAAACTATTTGAAACAGTTAACGCAGAACAGGGAATCAGTGATCATAAAGCAGTTACTGCAGCGATGATTTCAGCCGTAAATAGAAATATTAAAAAAGGTAGGAAGATTTTTCTGTTTAGCAAAAGTAACAAAAAGCAGATTACAGAGTACCTGATGGCTCAATACAAAGGTTTTCTCTCAAGTACGGATAGTGTTGAGGATCAGTTGACAAAGTTCAAAACCATCATACAATATGCGTTAGATGAGTATGTGCCAACCAAGATAGTAAGAGATGGAAAAGAGCCACTGTGGTACAACAACCGAGTTAGGAAACTGCTGCGGAAGCAACGGGAACTTCACAGCAAACATAAACATAGCGAAAGCCTTGCAGACAAACAAAAATTACGTGAAGCGAAATGTAGTGTGAGGAGGGCTATGCAAGAGGTGATCAATGAATTTGAAAGTAATGTTCTATGTACTGACTTGGCATAAAATCCTAAGAAATTTTGGTCTTATGTCAAAGCGGTTGGTGGATCAAAACAAGATGTCCAGACACTCTGTGACCAAAATGGTACTGAAACAGAGGATGACAGACTAAAGGCCGAAATACTAAATGTCTTTTTCCATAGCTGTTTCACAGAGGAAGACTGCACTGTAGTTCCTTCTCTAGATTGTCGCACAGATGACAAAATGGTAGATATCGAAATAGACGACAGAGGGATAGAGAAACAATTAAAATCGCTCAAAAGAGGAAAGGCCACTGTATCTGATGGGATACCAGTTCGATTTTACACAGAGTACGCGAAGGAACTTGCCCCCCTTCTTGCAGCGGTGTACCATAGGTCTCTAGAAGAGCATAGCGTTCCAAAGGATTGGAAAAGGGCACAGGTCATACCCGTTTTCAAGAAGGGACGTCCAACAGATGTGCAGAACTATAGACCTATATCTGTAACATCGTTCAGTTGTAGAATTTTGGAACACACAGTATGTTAGAGTAAAATGACTTTTATGGAGACTAAAAATCTACTCTATAGGAATCAGCATCATGTGAAACCCAGCTCGCGCTATTCGTCCACAAGACTCAGAGGGCCATAGACACGGGTTCCCAGGTAGATGCCGTGTTTCTTGACTTCTGCAAGGCATTCGATACAGTTCCCCACAGTCATTTTATGAACAAAGTAAGAGCATATGGACTATCAGACCAATTGTGTGATTGGATTGAAGAGTTCCTAGATAACAGAACGCAGCATGTCATTCTCAATGGAGAGAAGTCTTCCGAAGTAAGATTGATTTCAGGTGTGCCGCAGGGGAGTGTCGTAGGACCGTTGCTATTCACAATATACATAAATGACCTTGTGGATGACATCGGAAGTTCACTGAGGCTTTTTGCTGATGATGCTGTGGTATATCGAGAGGTTGTAACAATGGAAAATTGTACTGAAATGCAGGAGGATCTGCAGCGAATTGATGCATGGTGCAGGGAATGGCAATTGAATCTCAATCTAGACAAGTGTAATGTGCTGCGAATACATAGAAAGAAAGATCCCTTATCATTTAGCTACAATATAGCAGGTCAGCAACTAGAAGCAGTTAATTCCATAAATTATCTGGGCGTATGCGTTAGGAGTGATTTAAAATGGAATGATCATATAAAATTAACTATCAGTAAAGCAGATGCCAGACTGAGATTCATTGGACAAATCCTAAGGAAGTAGGTTACAGTACGCTTGTTCGCCCACTGCTTGAATACTGCTCAGCAGTGTGGGATCCGTACCAGAAAGGGTTGATAGAAGAGATAGAGTGGATCCAACGGGAGAGCAGCGCGCTTTGTTACAGGATCATTTAGTAATCACGAAAGTGTTACGGAGATGATAGATAAACTCCAGTGGAAGACTGTGCAGGAGAGATGCTCAGTAGCTCAGTACGGGCTTTTGTTAAAGTTTAGAGAACATACCTTCACCGAAGATTCAAGCAGTATATTGCTCCCTCCTACGTATATCGCGTGAAGAGACCATGAGGATAAAATCAGAGAGATTAGAGCCCACGCAGATGCATACCGACAATCCGTCTTTCCACGAACAATACAAGACTGGAATAGAAGGGAGAACCAATAGAGGTACTCAGGGTACCCTCCACCACACACCGTCAGGTGGCTTGCAGAGTATGGTTGTAGATGTAGATGTAGAATAGCCATTTCCCTGAGAAAACAAAAACTGTCACTTAGAAAATACAGAATGCTTGGGTCACAAAAGGTATTAAAACTTCACCCGAAAAGATGAGGCTGCTGCACAGACTTAGCAAACTGGACAGCAGCAAATCCAAAGAGTTCAAGGTATACTATAAAAATTAAAAAACCACATACAGGAGAGTTATCAAATGGACTAAAAAAGCCCATAATGATAAAACAATTAGGTGCTCTTCCAACAAATGTAAGATCGTCTGGGGTATAGTAAATGAACAGACTAGTAGAAAGTTAGATTAGATTAGTACTTGTTCCATAGATAATGAAGACGACACTTCGTAATGATGTGGAATGTGTCAGGTTAATAAAAGGTATCTACACAAGATATTACATTACACAAAATAATACGTGACACTTAATATGTGTGTGTGTGTGTGGGGGGGGGGGGGGGGGGTACGGGGGGGGGGGGTAGAGGGGGGTTGGGGAAATTGTCCACTTACGATATCCAAAAATTCATCTAATGAGTAGAAGGAGTTGCCATTAAGAAATTGTTTTAATTTCCTTCTAAATGCTTTATGGCTATTTGTCAGACTTTTGATGCTATTAGGTAAGTGACCAAAGATTTTTGTGGCAGCATAATTTACCCCCTTCTGAGGCAAAGTAAGATTTAACCTTCAGTAGTGAAGATCATCCTTTCTCCTAGTGTTGTAGCCATGTACACTGCTATTACTTTTGAATTCGTTTCGATTGTTAATAACAAATTTTATAAGTGAATATGTATATTGTGAGGCTACAGTGAAGATCTCTAGCTCTTTAAATAAGTGTCTGCAGGATGATCTTGGATGAGATCTAGCAATTATTCTGATTACACGCTTTTGTGCAATGAACACTCTTTTGCTCAATGATAAGTTACCCCAGAGTATGACGCCATACAAAAGCAGAGAATGAAAATAGGCATGGTAGGCTAATTTACTGAGATGTATATCGCCAAAATTTGCAGTGACCATAATAGCATAAGTAGCTGAAATCAAACGTTTCAGCAGATCTTCAGTGTGTTTTTTCCAGTTCAACCCCTCATCAATGCATACACCTAGAAATTTTGAATATTCTACCTTAGCTACCGATTTCTAATCAAAGTCTATATTTAATAACAGTGTCATTCCATTTACTGTTTGGAACTGTATGTGCTGCATTTTGTCAAAGTTTAATGAAAGCCCATTTGCAGAGAACCACTTAATGATTTTCTGAAAAACATTGTTTACAATTTCACCAGTTAATCCTTGTCTGTTGGGTGTGGTAGTTATACTTGTAAGGATAGAGGATAAAATCACACTAAATATAGAAGGACAAAAGACTGAAAATGCCAATGAAACTGCCAATAAATTCAACAGCTATTCTTCAACAATTTCCACAAATCTCCT
The DNA here is from genome assembly GCF_021461385.2 of Schistocerca piceifrons. NCBI lineage: Eukaryota > Metazoa > Arthropoda > Insecta > Orthoptera > Acrididae > Schistocerca > Schistocerca piceifrons. The sequence continues at coordinate 9,537,149 of NC_060149.1, forward strand.
AACCAACTCTTCAAATGCTCACATCCCCTGTGTCGACACCCTCGGCTAAATCCTTGTCATGGCGTGACAGCACCGTACCCTGTTCAACAACATCCGCTCCCTTCCCACCAACAAGAACCTCTTCCTGCACACCCTTGCCACCCACTGCATGGATGCCTTCCTCCTAAATGAAACCTTCCTCCAACCCCACCACATCATCCACACTTCGCCCTACCTCCTTCACCGCTCCGATAATCCCCTTCCGATTGCGCGTGGTGGAGTTGCCATTGGTCACCACCGCAGATCCCGGTTCGGCTCCAACCACTCCTTCGCGACCCCACCGAACACCTGATCCTCAGTCTCTTCTTCCCCGGCCTTACTGTCACCTACGCCACCGTCTATGTCCGGCCTAACGCCCCTATTCCTTTCGACTTCCTCTCCCACATTGACTGTACCTTCTCCTCCTATGTGATCGCTGCCGACCTCAACATCCATAGTCGTTCCGCCACCCAGTTACGGCAGTGGCATCGATTCCTCTCCTGCCTTCAAGGCGACCTCGTCCCCGTTCCCCAGCACACCCGTCCTGAATCCAACTCCATTCCGCTAACCTCCTTCGCCGCATAACGGTGGATGTCCTGGAGCCCATTGGTAGCGACCATCTCCCTCCTCCTCAACGTTTCAGACGTTCGTCGCCCCCGCCCCGACCGTCGTAATGACCCTCCCCCGAAGTACGTCCATGATTATTCCCGTGCCTACCGGGATACCCTCTCCACCCAGGTCGATAGCCACCCCTTCACCTACCACCACCCTGATGTCGTTACCCTTGCTGCCTCCTTTCTCCAGCAGACCTTGTCTGAGGCCGTGGAGGCCCACGTCCCTACTGTCACCGTCCAACCCCACCATCGTACCTCACCCCCACAGGCCGTCCTCCTCCTCCGTGAATCCCGCCGTCTCTATCGTGCCTTCCTCCACACGCTTGACCCGGACACACTATGATGCCACCGGCAACTCCAGCGACACATCCGAAACTTGCTCGCAGCTATGAAATGCTGGGACTGATGACAGACATGCACCCAATTAAATGCTACCCTACCTGTAAACTCGTCCAAGTTCTGGTCAGCCTTCCATCGCCTTACCGGAACTCAACCCTCCCCCTACTATCCTCTTCTCCATGATGATCACCCCTTCCCTGACACCCTTAGTAAGGCCAATCACTTTGCCTCCTACCTCTCCAATGTTTTTTCCATCCCTGACGATCCCCAGTTTGATTACTCCCTCTTCCTGGATGTCCGCGATCGAACTGACACCTCTGTACCTCCCCTCGCACCTGGTTTCCAGTACTTGGACAACATTGCACACACGGAACTCAATGCCCCTATCACTACACAGGATCTCATTGCTACACTCCGCACTAGACGCAACACCGCTCCTGGTCACGATCGTGTCACCTACCGTCACCTTCGTGAAGCTCTTGTCTCTTTCCTGTCCACCCTGGCCAGGCTCTACAAAGTAGTCCTGTCCACTGGCTACTACACCAACCTGTGGAAAACCTCCCATATCTCGATGTTCCTTAAGCCCGGTAAATCACCATCTGCCGTCTCCTCCTACCGTCCCATCAGCCTTACCTCAGTCTTCAGCAAGGTCCTGGAATCCATCCTCACCCACCAGCATCTCCGCCAGCACTGCCTCCTTCCCGTTACCCAGTGTGGCTTTTGGCCGTCCATCTCTACCGATGACCTTCTCCTTCACCCCACTCATCTCCTTTCCGAACAGCTTAATTCCTGTTGCTCCGCAATCTTCCTCTCCCTGGACCTCGAACGTGCCTGTGACCGCGTATGGCATTCCAGTCTCCACTTCAAATTCCAAACCTTCGCCCTTCCCATTAACTACGTCTGTCTGATCGGCTCTTTTCTCTCCCACCATCCTTCCCACGTCACCATCCATAACACGGATTCCTACACCTTTTTTCCCTCCACCGGTGTGCCCCAAGGCTCCGTCCTCTCCCCCCTTCTGTACCTTTTGTATACGGCAGACATGCCGCTGCCGTCACCCCCATCCACCATCTCCAGTTTGTCGATGACACCGCCACCTTGCCATTGCCCCCACCCTGCAGCGTTCCCAACACCTTCTCCAATCCCATCTTGACCGGTTCACCACTTGGTGCAACCAGTGGTTGCTCAAGTTCAATCCCTCCAAAACTCAGGCGATCATTGTAGGTAAAACCACCCCTTCCTTCCACCTCCTCGATTTCTATCTAACCATCTATGGCCGTCCTATCGCCCTCACCCCCATCCTTAAGTACCTTGGCGTCACCCTCGACCGTCTCCTCTCCTGGACCCCCCATCTCTGGACAATCCAAGCCAAGGCACGCTCCCGACTCAATCTCCTCAAGCTCCTTTCTGGCCGTACGTGGGGTCTGGACCCCTCCACCATACTCCACACCTATAAATCCCTCATCCGCCCTATCCTGTCTTACGCCCATCCGGCCTGGATCTCCGCCCCCCCCCCCCTACCTTTTATAAATCCCTTCAGATCCTTGAACGTCATGCTCTCCGCCTTGCATATCGCATCCATCTCCCCTACCCCACGCGGATCCTGTACGACCTAATTCCGTTCCCCCACCTCCTCCTTTTCCTCGAACGGATACGGATCCTTTACACCTCCCGTAAACTCGATCCTCCTCACCCACTTGTCTCACCCATCCTCTCCCACCCCGCCCACTGCCGCGCCTGTATTCCCACGTCCCACCCGGTCTCCATCACTCCACCCTCCTTACCCTCTCCCAAGGTGGCTTCCAACAGCTCCCCCTCCCTGATGATGCCCTCCTCCCCTCCATCTACCCCTCCTATCAACTTTGATCCCCCCTCCCACTTCCTGTGTTTTTTCCTTTGGGCACCCTCCCTCCCTTCTCTCTCCTTTCCCCACATCCCCCTTCCTCCACCCCTCTTGCCACAAGCTTCCCCTCCCCCTTCCTCCCTTCCTTCCTCCCCCTATCTCCCCTGCCCTTGGCATCTCTGCTCTCCCCTCTCCCTCTCCCACCTCCCTCCTCCTCTCTTGGCAGGTCCCCAGACTCGTACACGCTCAGTGGACATTCGCGCACCGGAGATCATCGCCATCTGTGTCTCGTGTGTGTGCCTTCGTGTTTGTGTTTATTGTTCTTTCGCCATCACGCCACCACCGTTCACCTGTGCCGTCGCAGTCGTCCGTGTTTTGTGCGCCGTGTCAACAGGTTTTAGTGTTTTTTCTTGTCCAGCATGAACGGCTTCGTGTATATTGTTTTCCATGTCTACTGTTTTTTTACCCGCCATTTTTATTGTGTCATCTGTACCTCCATTATGTTTTATATTGTATCACTCGCGGCTGAAGAGCAGCGTATTATGCTGCTGACAGCCCACCTTTGTACAAGGTGTTCAAAATAAGAATAAAGAAAAAAAAAAGCAGTGCCTAGCACTCCCCAGGGCCCCCTTTCTCCTCTCCCCTCCTTGTCCCAGAGCGGATTTTCCTCCTTTCCCCCCCCCCCCCTCCCCTGAGACCCTGCACCCTATCCTTGCCTCTTTCCTTCCCACATCCCTCCCTACCTGGCCCTCTTCAGCGCCCGCCCCCCTGCCCATCTCCCCCGTCTCTTCCCCTCCCTCCCTCCCTCCCACCCTCCCTTCTTCCGGTCACTCTCCTCTCCTTGCGCCTGGCAGATCCTCCGTTTTGATCATCATCAGTATGCCACGTCAGTGTTGTGTTTAGTGCTGTTTCTCCTGTGCGTCAAGAGGTGTGATTTTAATTGTGTACTGCCTTGAGGTTCACTGTCAGTGTTTGTTATATGCTACTCCATCCGTCGATACTTTTTATGCTCCGGTCATACTGTGCCTCGTGTTCTTTTAATTGTCGTAGTGTGTGGCTTTTTGTGTGCGCTACTTTTTTACAGTTTTTATCTCCATTTTACAGTCGCCTTTTTTTGTCTATTGCCTTCCCCATTTTTTATATCTATGTTCACAATATTCTCTCCTTTGTATATTTTTCAATGCCTTCTATTGTTTGTTCTATGTCTTTCGGCTGAAGAGCAGCGCATATGCTGCTGCCAGCCCGCCTTGATGGGGAATTGAAATACAATATAGAAAAAAAATGTGCCTAGCGGTATAAGGCGCTTAGGGACTGATGACCTTAGCAGTCCCATAAGATTTCACACGCATTTGAATATTTGAGAGGCTTGCAGTGATTAGAGTTGTTAGCAGCAGACACAGTGGCTGCGCCAAAGACTGAGACGGCGTAGAGTTTTACAATTATTTATTGAAAATTCTTTACAATTTCTCCCTCGTCGTCGCTCCCCAGCCCTGCGGATCCCTCCGCCTGGCTGCTGCTGTGTAGATTCTCCGACAATGCGCGCAACGCACGCCGCTGATCGCAGTCGGGATCCTCAGGCCACCAGTGCTCCACTGAAGCCAGGACGCCCTGTGGTTGAGATAAACTCGTCGCTGCTCGGCGTCCCAGTACGGCACGCCCACGGAGCCGCGTCGCCGTGAGGTCAGCTGCCGACGCCTGCTGCACCGGCGGCTGGGAAGCCGTCAGTCACGATGTCCGCGAGATCCCGTCATGGACGGACCACGGGCCGTGGGGCCGTTCCACATATTGCTCTATATCTCTTGAAAAAACTAAAATGTCATCCATGCATTTTTCGGTTTCAACCCGCGAAGGACTCCGTCCAACAACCTCTGAAATGTTGCTGGAGCGTTTTTTAGTCCAAACGGCATTCTTGTTTACTCGAAGTGACCACAATGCGTCGTAAATGCTGTTTTTGGCCTGTCCTCCGAACATACTTCAATCTGGTGATAACCGCTTCCCAGATCCATTGTGGAGAAAAATTTACACTGCCCTAGGTTGTCTAACGTTTCTGTGATATTTGGAATCGGATATACGTCCACCAATGTCCGTTCATTCAAATGTCTGTAATCTCAACGAAAGCGAAATTTTTTTCGGCCCGTCCGGTGTCTTCTTCGGAACTAGGACCATGCTACTAGACCAAGGACTATTACTGTGCTGGATTATCCCATCTTCCAGTTTTTGGTCCATTAATTGCTCTACTACTGGTTGTAATTGTTTCGGTAGTCTGTATGGCTTACGATACACCAGAGCGTGATTCCCTGTAGGAATACGATGTAATCGATATAGCAGGTAACGTACCCTGTGCTTCAAAGAATGCTTTATACTTTAGTAATAACGCTTCCATACCCGAACGATCATTTCCTCTCAAATGATTTACCTTGTCACGAAGTGCAGACGTGCTGACGGTTTGCTTTACATCATAGTCTAGCCTCGAACTATCGATGTCATCTTCATCCATTAACTTTATTGTGGGTATTACTAATCCCTTCGGCAGATCGACATCATCCCGCCCGAAGTTATCTAAACTCACCGGAACCATAAACTGCCCGTTTATGTCCGTTACCCGTGATACACTCCTACGAATAAAGCAATGCTTTTCGTCTAAAACCTCATTACTCGGTAGTGGCTCAACTAAGAATAACCCCTGCTGTGGCACATCGACATCCACCGGTACCCAGATCAACTTCCCTGTACCTGTTTCGCCGGCCGCGGTGGTCTAGCGGTTCAGGCGCTCAGTCCGGAACCGCGCGACTACTACAGTCGCAGGTTCGAATCCTGCCTCGGGCATGGATGTGTGTGATGTCCTTAGGTTATTTAGGTTTAAGTAGTTCTAAGTTCTAGGGGACTGATGACCACAGCAGTTGAGTCCCATAGTGCTCAGAGCCAGCCAGCCTTGCGGATCCCTCCGCCTGGCTGCTGCTGTGTAGATTCTCTGACAATGCGCGCAACGCACGCCGCTGATCGCACTCGGGAGCCTCAGGCCACAAGTGCTCCGCTGAAGCCAGGATGCCCCGTGGTTGAGATGAACTCGTCGCTGCTCGGCGCCCCAGTACGGACACGCCCACGGATCCTGCTGCAACGGCGGCTGGGAAGCCGTCAATCACGATGTCCGCGAGGTCCCGTCATGGACGGACCACACGCCGTGAGGCTGACTTGCCGTTGAGGTCCGGGCGTCGTCCCCGGCGGCGCCTCTGACCAAGGCCGCGCTGCGGCCGGTCCTGCTGGAAGTTGTCGCTGTAGTTGGTTGGTTGGTTTATGGGTTTAAGGGACCAGACAGCAACGGTCATCGCTCCCTGTCGCTGTAGTTAGTCAGCCATAGTGCCGACCGAATTCGGGCCGACCTCCGGAGCTGAAGTTGACATCTGGCGGCGAACGGATGACTCCTGCGAGCTGGAACAGATTTCCGGAATCGTCACCCACGAAGATTGAACATTCGGACACGAACCACGTCCGTGCTCAGACCCGAACTGCTTCCTAATGGCTTCTGTCTGTTGCTGCCTGCGCTCCACTATTTATATCCGGCAGGAGGACGTTTTTTACCCTCGGTGGTAGCTTTATGTTAATACTCCTACAGTATATTGCAGCGTAATTTAGTGTGTTGGCCTCACTTCTCCTTACTCAGCACTCTCCAGGCTTCACTCGACGCCCGGTCTGTGTGATTCCTCGCGTCAGCCTGTTGGTAGACTGTCGCTGCCAGCAAGGCTATCTGTGCGTGGTTACTTCGCAACGCCTCGGTCGCTGGCGTGCCTCTGTTTTGCCACTCTCCACTGTGTGAAGGAACGCTCACTACATGTGCCAGCAACGTAGTAAAACATTGTCAGATACGGCAAGGTAGGCATTGGGCAGAAAGTCATTTTGCCAGTTAGACAGTTTAGCTGGTTCTCTATATTTTGCTTTATCCGCTACTGGCCATTAAAATTGCTATACCAAGAAGAAATGCAGATGATAAACGGGTATTCATTGGACAGAAGTATTATACTAGAACTGACGTGTGATTATATTTTCACACAATTTGGGTGCATAGAACCGGAGAAATCAGTACCTAGAACAACAACCTCTGGCCGTAATAGCGGCCTTGATACGCCTGGGCATTGAGTCAAACAGAGCTTGATTGGCGTGTAGAGGTAAAGCTGCCCATGCAGCTTCAACACGATACCACAGTTCATCAATAGTAGTGACTGGTGTATTGTGACGAGCCAGTTGCTCGGCCACCATTGACCAGACGTTTTCAATTGGTGAGAGATCTGGAGAATGTGCTGGCCAGGGCAGCAGTCGAACACTTTCTGTATCCAGAAAGGCCCGTACAGGACCTGCAACATGCGGTGGTGCATTATCCTCCAGAAATGTAGGGTTTCGCAGGGATCGAATGAAGGGTAGAGCCACGGGTCGTAACACATCTGAAATGTAACGTCCACTGTTCAAAGTGTCATCAATCCGAAGAAGAGGTGACCGAGACATGTAACCAATGGCACCCCATACCATCATGCTAGGTGATACACCAGTATGGCGATGACGAATACACGCTTCCAATGTGCGTTCACCGTGATGTCGCCAAACAGAGATGCAACCATCATGATGCTGTAAACAGAACCTGGATTCATTCGAAAAAATGACGTTTTGCCATTCGTGCACCCAGGTTTGTCGTTGAGTACACCATCACAGGCGCTCCTGTCTGTGATACAGTGTCAAGGGTAACCACAGCCATGGTGTCCGAGCTGATAGTCCATGCTGCTGCAAACGTCGGCGATCTGTTAGTGCAGATAGTTGTTGTCTTGCAACCGTCCCCATCTGTTGACTCAGGGATCGAGACGTGGCTGCACGATCCATTACAGCCATGCGGATAAGATGCCTGTCATCTCGACTCCTAGTGATGCGAGGCCGTTGGCATCCGGCACGGCGTTCCGTATTACCCTCCTGAACCCACCGATTCCATATTTGGCTAACAGTCATTGGATCTTCACCAACACGAGCAGCAATGTCGGGCTACGGTAAACCGCAATCGCGATAGGCTACAATCCGACCTTTATCAAATTCAGAAACGTGATGGTACGCATTTCTCCTCCTTACACGAGGCATCACAACAACGTTTCACCAGGCAACACCTGCCAACTGCTGTTTGTGTATGAGAAATCGGTTGGAAACTTTCCTCATGTCAGCACGTTGTAGGTGTCGCCACCGGCGCCAACCTTGTGTGAATGCTCTGAAATGCTAATCATTTGCATATCACAGCAGGTTCTTCCTGTTGGTTAAATTTCGAGTCTGCAGCACGTCATCTTCGCGGTGTAGCAACTTTAATGGCCAGTAGTGTAAATTTCAAGCACCTCTAACAAATTAAGAGCACGGCCTGTTTTCACTCTGTGAAGTACACGCATACAATTCTCAATGCTCCCTATGGAACGACCAGTATCAGATAAATGCTGTCCCAAAGCCGTTTTGTTTTTTGGCTGTGAGTGTTCTTTACGGCTGGGCGCACACTGATCCAGCATTTCACCTAAAGCAAGTGTTGCGAAACAAAATGTTTTGCTGTGTACGAGCGCTCCATGTATTTCAATCAGAGCCCGCACACCGATCAAGCAAACGTTGCGAGGCGTTTCGCAACTGTGGTGTGGTTACTGTAAGACCTTTGGTACACACACCATCAGATTATTTGACTTGTGACTCTGACGAAGTAGGCGAGTGTCAGCAATATGTCTTGTGGTCTTATTGTGGCGAGTTTATCTTCTGCCATTAGGTCAGACGATAGAAATGCCACTTGCACACTTAAGAGTAGGAGATTGACAGTGACCAACTTTAAATAGAACTTGATTAATTTTCACACACATTTATTAAAATAATAAAAAGCATAGACATTATGCAACTTGATTCTGTATGCTGTTTACAATTGACAATCTGAAGTTCCTTTGGTCTTGGTACGTTAATCTTATTCTTACATATCTCTAATACTTGACAAAGTGTCTATACATTTCTCTTCGTGGCTATGTACAGGAATATGATAATCTTATTAGGCGCAGACTGAAACTTGACTATAGACTGGTACAGACTAATTCAGACTGGCGCAGACAAATGTAGACTGACCAATCAGAGGTCTGTACACTCATTATAATACCTCGCGCGTTCATGTATCACTGCGCGAGTTGATCCGCGAGGAAAAAAGGTTCTACGTTAGCAGCAATCTCATTGGCTGTGTTACGCATTAATACGCAGATCGGCGGAAGCAGAATTTGCTCCGTCTCTATGGCAGCACCATCTCGCAGTGCGGAGATGGACGAGCGCTGCGCCTGCACTGTTGTGCTTAGCGGGGCACGCTCTAGCGGGAAAGTTGTGTACGCACTGACTACGCAGAACTATGTACATAACAGAAACACCTTGAAACATTTGAGCAGTTGCTCGATGCCTGCAACCGATACAGCATGATGCTTGTTTCAAGGAGCAAAACGTTCTGCTCATGCACCAACTCCCTTCCACTACCCACCGATTCAGCTGTCACGCGCAGCTCTGACAGTTCAGAAGCGTCTGTCTTGTGTTTTCAGATCTGTGTTTTAGTCAAGTGTATTGTGTAATGACTGAAACAGCGGAAGATGGCGTGGTCGACGATACAGTTATCGATGTTGATAACTTGTAGCCCTCGTGGAAACCAGACCTGAGTTGCACGTGATTACCAGGAAAGGTCACCACAAGCAGGACGTGATCACCAAAGCATGGCAACACACAGGTCAGGAAATGAAGATCTCAGGTAATAAATGTATAAATAAAAAACAAATTAATATAATTCGTGCATTTTTATCAAGAATGACCTTCATGAGTTATAAAAGTGTTCATATTTTGAAGACCTCTTCTTTCAATCGTTTTACAGCTTTAAACATAATGTTTTATGAAGCTTTAAACAAAAATATTTCAAAATTGATCGTAAATTACTATTCAGTAAGATAATAGGATAATAATTTAATCGTTATCATTACTTTTGTACATGAGTTCATTTCTACATTCAGGTCTGTACGTTAATAATTCTTCACAGATTGATTGATATCTTAATTACAGAAGCCCATCCTGTCCTGCAATGGAACAGCACCTGTTGGGCAATTAAAAAACTGAATGTAGCTTTCTCTAACTTTGTACGCTGCTTTTGAGGCTCGTGTTCCAGCCTGCTGTGGTTCTTCATCAACCTCAACAATATGCATAAGCTCATCATAGGCTTCTGCTAGTTTTCCTTCCCTTTTTCTTATGGAATTGTGCAACACACAACAGTCTAATACAATTTGTTTTGTGACTTCTTGGTGAACGAGCATTGCTTGCTCAAGAACTCTGAATTTTTTAACCATCATACCAAATGCGCATAGTACTATTCTGCGAGCTCTAGATAACCTGTAATTGCATATTTTTCTATCATTACTTAGAAGTGTTGATCTTGGAAATGATTTCATCATATTGATAGCCAAACCATATGCATCATCAGCTACAAACACGTAAGGAAACGAAACGTTTTTGTTTGGGTACAATAATCGGGGTACAGGGAGATTTAACCTCTTGTCAACGCATCTCTGTCCAAAGCTCGAAGAGAGAAACACACCAGCATCATTGTTTCTACCAAGTGCTCCTACCCCAACTATCAAAAAGTTTCCTTCAGCATCTACCACTGCTTGTAGCACAATAGAGTGAAAGTTCTTGTAATTGTAGTAGGCTGATCCACAGTTCCATGGTCCCTCAATTCTTATATGTTTTCCATCTACTGCGCCACAGCAGTTTGGAAAATTCCACTAGCCTTCAAAGCGTTCAGCTACCGACGCCTATTTTTCAGGTGTAGGCTCAGTCATCAGATACAACGCTGACAGTACTTCCCAAATGTAAGTACATGTCTCAGCTACTATTTTTCCGACTGTCGTTGCACCAACACGAAGATTGTAATGGACGTATTGAAATCTATCCCCAGTAGCCAGAACCCTGAAAATACCAAATACCATTAGCGTACAAATAGTTTCTAACTTATTTTACTAATTTTTGTTGTTTTGTTTTAGGTAATGAGTGCAAGTCCAAATGGCACGTTCTGAGGTCCTCATACGCGAGATATCTGCGTGAGCTGAAAAAAATGCCAGTGGATCAGGTGGGAACAAGAAAAAGTGGTATTTGGGTGACGCAAAGAGTTTTTTGCTGCCCTGCATTGGACATCCAAAAAGTACAACCAGCAATATTGTTCGAAGGCTAACAGATGTAGCAGCTGAGAAAGGGTCAGAAGAGAACTTGGAACAACCCACAACTGAGACAAATGTTGCCACAGTCGCTGGTACTTCATCTTCACTTACAGCAGCGGTCGAAGTGAATCCAAGGAAAAAAAAAATGCTAAGGCACCAGCGAAGGTAGTGGCTGAACCAATGGCTGCATATTTTAAATCGATCACCCAAAAAAATCATCTGAAGAACATCCTATGATGCTTTATTTTAGAGGTCTAATGCCTGAAATTGAAAACTTGTCTGGCACTTCTCAAAGACGTTTCAAAATGGATGTTAAAAACAGTTGAACTACTATCTTGATCAAGAAGAAGGGGTTTATTCAGGACAACCGAACGTCCCTCAAATTTCACCAGCACCAAATTTCTGCAGTTCTCATGGCAGAAACCCGTCAGGTGGTTCGACACCAACTCAGATATCTGCTCAAGACGAATATAATCTGTTACAGCTTGGTGACTATCATAATTCAAATAACCTTTTAAGGTTCAACAAAAAGTAACTCTTCCTTGAAAAATATGTTTTGACATTTCGGTATAATGTAACAATATTTCGTTTGGTATCAATTTTATTTTATAATTAATAAAATATGTTAATAAAACTTAAGGTTTCATTTCATTTTACCTAATGACATGTGTGATGGTATAAATGAGTAGCGCTTATTTATTATGTTCTATGAGCATGACATTTAAGCCTAAAGACTTAAATTTATGTACCATATATTACAATATGAGCAACATATAGAAACGAAAATGTACAAAATAAATTCAACTATTTTCTTAATAAATGTAGAAAAGAAACAAATTTAGAATTCGAAATAGCCGATTGATTTTATATGGATGTCCCATTTCTGTTACATAAATGAACTGTGAATTGCTGCCAAAAAGAAAAGAAAAATATCCCCATGACTGATTTAATAACGAAATTTTGCATGTGGTCCGCCTCGGATTCTGAAGGGTAAGAAATGGTCCTCAGCAGTAACAAGGTTGAGAACCACTGGTATAGCTGTTCCACATTACAAAATATAATTATAAATTTTAATTATAAAGTTATTACGAGGCTAATGACGGCACTTACAAAGTTCATCAAGCGTCGTAGGTAACCACTGTGATAACTGCACATTTTACATAACCGTTTGAATCGTAATTGCAGTAAATTAAACTTACCCTAAAGTTATTAACAGTCGTTCTTCAGCAGGGATGCTGCATCTCCAATTAGTGTCCTTTTTGAAAATTTTGTCTCCGACGAGTTCCAACAACACTTCAAAACTATTGACACTCATTCTACAATAATTCTTAATGTCTCTCCTCTGATTGATCGGGTGAACCCAATGTTTCCTTTCATTTGAGTCCAGCATTTGCAGAAACTGCCACAAAGCAATATCTACGTTGACTTCCTCGTCACACATGTTATTTGCCCCACTACTGGAGAAGAACAATACAAACAAGGGGGGGGGGGAGGGAGGGAGGGAGGAGGTGTAAAGATAGGGGAGAAGGAGAAGAGCTTGAGAGAGAGTGGAGGGAAGCCAGCTGACCTTAAAAGTGACAGGTGAGAGAGGGGGAGCATAAAGCATTGGCCTGCAATTCCCTCTGTCCCATTACTTGGGTTGATTTGTATATCCAAGATAGCCTCAAAAATAGGAAACTCTGCTCTTGTATCAGCCAACAATTGATAACTGGTGATGTGTTCAACATGCACCTGGAAGTCTTTGTTGTATATCAGTAGACCAGTGTACTGATTGTGTATCAGTAGGTGATTGTCTACATGAGATATGTAAATAGTGTTTATCTCTTCTCGATTTCTGGAATTAACCACAACAGTTCATGAGCAGAGGTAGTTGGATCCAGTGATAACGAAATGCAGTGGCCAGTTGGGTAGTTACCATTAGTGTATATTAGACAGAAACCTTCAGGACCCTCTGATTCTGAAATTCATGAAGAACTGTGGCGTCATTAGGTCCCATCAACCACACAAATTACAATCTTTGGAACATTAACTGCTCCGACTAGGCGCCATGTTTAATTCAGTCTGCTTTTGTACTTCATGCAGTGTTCATGTGTATCAGTCTTTATGGTAAAATATATGTGTATATAGAAAACTTGGGAACTGTTTATTACGTATATTACGAACCATATCCAGAATACTATATTGGTGACCCCGGACAAAAAGTTCTACCTCTTCCGCGACTTCCGCGTCGGTCGTATAGGATCAACAGGTTTCACGTACTATGCCACGGCTACATCACCGACCATTCTTTACGAAAATTTGGAGGCCCCGCTCTTACAACCAGGCCAACAAAACCCTCCGCCGTCGGTTATTTCGCAGCTAACGGACAATGATCTACGATCTTGACGAGGGTAACCTCTACTTTAGCAACTCCACAACGACCGAGTGTTACGCAGTTACCACAAACAATGGGCTCAGGTTTTGTTTCGCCGGATTACACACAGCAACAAGTGAAAAGTAAAGTGGACGATCTACTAAATAGTGTGACGATCAATCGCTCCTATGAAGTTCAAAGGGACCGAAATTAGCACACATGCTTTGATCCTTTACACGCCCTTTCGTCGGTTACAGTAGTGCCGTGTGCAACACACTCGGTCAACTATTACCAAGCTTCACCAGCCTCACCTTCATCACAGATCAGTAACAGACTATTTTATGCCTCCAGTTCGCCAGAACAAACCACCGGATCGCCGGCCCAGTTTCGGGACCTCGTGGGTACGAGTGCACTCAACATAGCCTCTTCACCCAGTAACGTTGTACTACGACAGTGTGACCGCCAACAGGTTTCACCAGTGTTTTATGGTCCTACCACAAAGGGTGCGTGGCCAGTATGTGCGGAAAACTTCTGTTGTTGCCACTTTAGGCTCCAGGCCATCCCCCCCCTACACCCCTCCCCCTCCCCCCCCCGTGGGGGACCATGATTCCGACGATACAACCGCTTGCTCCTCCCACAGTACCATCTGCGTCTGCCGCGCCAGCCTTCCACGTCATTTCTAAGTTAGACAATGTCAGTGCTATTCTTGCAATTTCCTGTCCAGTTTACGGGCCCTCATTACACGCTGCTCGCCCGTTCACTTGCACGGTACCGACTGTGCCTTCCGGGTCGTGTTTTCGGGATTTTTCAGACATTACAATCAGCAGTTGTTCTGAACGTGTGTGCTAGTAACATTTCCACTCCGATGATGCCGGATCCCAGTATGAACTCCCATGCAGTGGGACCTCAGGCCTTCCAAGATATGCCGAAGCCACCTTCGTCTCCACCTCCAGGCCGCCTACCCGAGCTACCTCCCCTATACGAGAACAATCCAGTTTCACGGTTTGCACTAGTGGAGCACCTCTTCGAGCTGCATCAAGTGACTGATGACAACTCCAAGTTGCTATGTTTGGTCACACACCTTCACAACCACTCGGATTTAATTTGTGGTCTCCTACTTTCGCCTCCACCGCCACCAAGGGACGAGTTCGCCAAGAAAACGACATTGGACCGAGTTGCCTGCTCGCCACAGGAATTGATAATCAAGATTCTGTACGAGGAGCACCTAGGGGTCTGCACTCCGTCACAACTTTGGCGCCACCTCAGATTACACGTGAGTGAACACGCGATGCGAGAAGTCACACTGTGGGCGGTATGGTCTGCGAAGTTACCTACTGACCTACAAATACACCTACTGCCGCACTCTTTCGAGTCTACCGGTGCTCACCTACGCATCGCAGATCAGCTGTATGCGCTCCTGCGCCAGAAATGCACATCTCATCCACCATCGCTGCGTGACACTACACCTCCTGTTTACCGGCCGTCTGCAGGCAGGGGCAGGGCCAGTTCCACTTCCACGCCTTCTACGCCACCAGGCAGTACTCGTTTGCTCTCTCTTCTTTCCGAGCACTCAGGAATCGCCCGCGCTCCGTATGTCCCAGTTTACGTCCCAGAGCAGATCAATGAGGACAAGCCTCCCCCGCTATCACAGTCACCGCCACTGCCACATCCGGCTCATCCACACTGTTGGTACCACAAGGCTTTTGGTGCTGAGGCCAAAAAGTGCAGGTTACCTTGCGATCACCCAAACGCCGACCGCAGGAACAAAGTGCCGCCAAGTCCTGCAGGGAACTTCATAGACGTCCCCTAATATTGCATTCCATCCACTCGTCCCCTGGTCCGAGCGGTCATTTGTACGTGACAGACATTTCATCACAGTTTGTCTGCCTAATTGACACTGGCGCTGACGTGTCTATCATACCTCAATCGTTGGCTCCTACCGACTTTTCGCCGACGAAGTCTCTCCTACGAGCTGTCAACGCATCAACATTACAAACTGTCGGTTCTGTGAAAGTGACGGTGCACCTATCCCCTTCTCTGCATTTCCCGTGGACCTTCTACATCGCCGACATGGATAAACCAATTCTGGGCATGGACTTTTTGTCCCATTACAAGCTCTCCCTGAACGTAATCCAGTGTTCAGTGTTACACCACCCATCTAACTGGCACCCATTGTCCTTCCTCCGTTTCCGCCGCAACATAGGATTTAGTTCGCAAGTGTTCCACCCTTGTGGGCAAGATTGTGACCTGTGTCACTAACTTACTATCAGAATACGACTCAGTGGTGCACCTCCGCCGGGAGAACGACGAGCTGAAACATTGCTCACACTTACAACGAGCTCGCTGCGGCCCACAGCTCACTGTTGAAACTGCAATCTGCAG
This sequence comes from Schistocerca piceifrons, assembly GCF_021461385.2. NCBI lineage: Eukaryota > Metazoa > Arthropoda > Insecta > Orthoptera > Acrididae > Schistocerca > Schistocerca piceifrons. Next base: position 9,552,923 of record NC_060149.1, read on the forward strand.
TTCCTTCACCGGATCAAACTTCATCGCCAAGCATCGGTTCGAACACTCGTCAGGTTAGTTCAAAAACATTCACTGCATGTGACAATTCGCGTTCAGTGATCTCTGCACTGCCCAAGTGCCCACTACGCGCAGCGCCTCGTGTGTCACAGTGTCTCTAATAACAGTCGCTCACGCAGCACGACCACGCCCACTACGCACGCAGCTGCCCCGCTTGTTGATAAGCATTCCCCCTCTCCCGCGCGCCAGCCAAGCAACTCGGCGGCCATCGCTGTCCCTCGCGCGACGCCAGCGCCTCTCTCGCCCGCGCCAGTTGCCCAAGGCAAAGTTAAAAACAGACAGTCACTGTGCGCCCCACTCCGCTCCGCGCTGCCCGCGCAGCCGACCTCTACAAACAAGTGCACGCTGACTCACGTAATAAGCATGTGATTTTCGTGCTGCCTTTTCCCACTCCCGCTAATGGCTACGCCTCATCGAGAAGCACTCATCCCAAAACTCCATGTCAGAACGTTACTCAGCCTCGTGTGCACTTCCCAGTCTCTTCTGTCACTGACAGAACGAGACACAAGATAATTACCACTGCCGGCCCTCCTGTTAGACACAATGTTAGATGCTTCAACCCCATTAAGTTGCGCACGGCCCAGCAGCAAATTAACGAACTTCTGGAGGCAGGCATCCTACAGGCATCAGACAGCAATTGATCTTCACCAATTCACCTCATCTCCAAACACGACGGTTCTTTTCGAATGTGTGGTGATTACAGACGTTTAAATGCTCGCACTGTCGCGGACAATTACCCCGTGCCAAACATAAACGATTTCACTCATCTGTTATGATTCGCCACAATCTTCAGTGTTATTAACTGCAAATGTGCTTATCACCAGATTCCTGTAGTGCCAGAAGACATTCCAAAGTCTGTGATCATCATGCCGCTCGGTTTGTTCCAGTGCAACTTCGTGCCATTCGGTTTAAAGAATGCGGCACAGACGTGGCAACGTTTCATCGAATCAATCTTATGACGATTCGAGTTCTGCTTCACATACCTGGATGATGTACTCATTTTCAGCAAATCGACTGAAGACCACGAAGATCATTTATCCCAAGTCCTCCAGACTCTTGCATCCAACGGTCTCTGCATACGCAATACAGCAGGAGGAGGAGGTGATTCACAGAGACAGGGGTTGGAGAACGAAATGGGCAAGGAGTGGGGGGAGGAGGAGATGGTCAGAGAGGGGGAGAAAGTAGAACAACAGAGAAAATGAGGAGGAGGTGATTCGCAGAGACAGGGGTGGAGAACGAAATGGGCAAGGAGTGGGGGGAGGAGGAGATGGTCAGAGAGGGGAGGGAAAGTAGAACAACAGAGAAAAGGAGGATTAGGTGATTCACAGAGAAAGGGGGAGGGGGAGGAGATGGGCAAAGAGAGAGCGGAAAATAGAACGACAGAGAAAAGGAGGAGGAGTTGATTCACAGAGAAAGGAGGATGGAGAGGAGATGGACAAAGAAAGGGGGAGAAGTTAAACGTCAGGGTATAGGAGGAAGAGGTGATTCACAGAAATTCGGGGAGAAGGAGGAGGAATGGGCAAAGAGAGGGGGAGGAAGAGTTGGACGGAAAGAGGAGGAGATAGTGATTAGAATGTACATCCAATACCTTTACATATTTTGCAGTTTCGAAACATTGCTGGATTCGCTAGTACATTCATAAAGACTATATTATTAAGTAATAATAATAATGATGACAAATAACCAATAGTACCCAAATATTCCAAGCACAGCAAAAGTAATGAAAAATTTTTTTAGGGTAATACACATTTCTGATAACTACTAATAGCCTGCATTAATTAGCACAACAATCTTACACAAATTAGGAAGCCCAATTTACGCCGTACTGCAGAAAATGCTAATACAGTTACAACGCATGATTAAGCCCATAGGAGGCCTCGGGGGGGCGAAAGTAAATGAGGCCCCCAGTCTGCTTAATATCTGATGTATTTATATTTACATTTTGAGAAAAATGAACAACATAAATGTAATGGCTGACAGAATGATCAAATGTTGATAATGTGTACTCTACTCTGTGATGGTTCTAACATACACTACCTGAAACACTGCAACACCCACAAGAACTGTGTTCATTTGTACCAGGGATTGTGCATACTGAGGGGTTGTACTATTACGATCCATTTGTCACGCTCATCAACGATCAGTTGCCACTCAGGAAGCCTAACTGTATGTTCTCTGATTCTGCTCCACAGGCAGTAACTGTGCTGAATTTAGAGGTGAACAGTGTTTACGACCAGAAATTGCAACAGGTCCCAACAAGAAGTACACTACTGGCCATTAAAATTGCTACACCATGAAGATGACGTGCTACAGACGCGAAATTTAACCAACAGGAAGAAGATGCTGTGATATGCAAATGATTAACTTTCCAGAGGATTCACACAAGGTTGGCGCCGGTGGCAACACCTACAACGTGCTGACATGCGGAAAGTTTCCAACCGATTTCTCATACACAAGCAGCAGTTGACCGGCGTTGCCTGGTGAAACGTTGTTGTGATGCCTCGTGTAAGGAGGAGAAATGCGTAACATCACGTTTCCGACTTTGATAAAGATCGTATCGAGACATTGCTGCTCGCGTTGGTCGAGATCCAATGACTGTTAGCAGAATATGGAATCAGTGGGTTCAGGAGGGTAATACGGAATGCCGTGCTGGATCCCAACGGCCTCGTATCACTAGGAGTCGAGATGACAGGCATCTTATCCGCATGGCTGTAACAGATCGTGCAGCCGTGTTTTGCGACATCATGATGAACATACATTGGAAGCGTGTATCCGTCATCGCCATCCTAGCGTATCATCTGGCGTGATGGTCACCTCTTGTTCGCATTGACGGCACTTTGAACAGTGGAAGTTACATTTCAGATGTGTTACAACCCCCGGCTCTACCCTTCATTCGATCCCTGCGAAACCCTACATTTCATCAGGATAATGGACGACCGCATGTTTCAGGTCCTATACGGGCCTTTCTGGATGCATAAAATGTTGGACTGCTGCCGTGGCCAGCACATTCTCCACATCTCTCAACAACTGAAAACGTCTGGTCAATGGTGGCCGAGCAACTGGCTCGTCACAATACGCCAGTCTTTACTCATGCTGAACTGTGGTATCGTGTTGAAGCTGCATGGGCAGCTGTAACTGTACACACCGTCCAAGCTCTGTTTGACTCAATGCCCAGGCGTATCAATGCTGTTATTACGGCCAGAGGTGGTTGTTCTGGGTAATGATTTCTCAGGATCTATGCACCTAAGTTGCGTGAAAATGTAGTCACATGTCAGTTCTAGTATAATATATTTGTCCAATGAATACCCGTTTATCATCTGCATTTCTTCTTGGTGTAGCAATTTTAATGTCCAGTTGTGTACATGCTGCTGTTGAACAGTTTCAGCCATTTGAATGGAGTAGCATTGTGGACCTGCGGAAAGCTGGATGGACATATCAACGAATCACAGCACATGTTGGGCGTGTGTATTGGTGGTGTGCCACAGCTTTTAACAGAGAGCTACAGAACACTCTGAGAACTGTAGACCAGGTTTTGTACATCCATGCAGTACAGACAAACGTCAAGACCAACACATTGTGCAAACAGCGGTGGCCGACCAGACATTATCCAGGGACGAAAGTTGTGCATGTGTAGCATCTGCTATGTCATCAAGGACCATTGAGAACCGTCAAATTGCAGCAGGATTAATCATGTGGTGTAGTTGTTTACTGCAGAGGACAGTTGTTAATGTCCCTTCTTTGGTATTTTTACACAATCCTGAGAATGCAAATTCGTGCAGTCCACTGCAATGGATACTCGCTACATTACACTAGCTGTTATCCCCGTGCTTCTGCCAGCTCTATGACAGGAAGTTGGTGTGTTTTTCAACAGGACAATGCGCATCCAAGTATGGCTCCTGTGATGCAACATGCTCTTCGTGTTGTGCAACTAGTGTCTTGACCAGCAAGGTCACCGCTTCTCTCGCCATTTGAACATGTATGAGGAATAATGAAGCAGGAATCTAATCATTCTCCAGGAACCATAGGAACCACTACCAAACTGCACGAAAATAAATATATAAATAAAAACGCAAGATGTTAGATATAATCTGTTTGCAGGAGCTATCTGGCATCTTTAAGATCGTTCACTTGTGAGATCGCACGACTGTGTTGCTGCCACAGGAGCGTTCACTGTGTATTGATGAGACTGCCTAGATACCCTTTACTGTGACGTACCTTCCATTTGGCCTGACTTTATCGTAAGGCCCTATAATGATGAGCTACCCACCACCTCACTTGTCAGTAAAATGATGCCCTTAAGGATGCTGCATTTTTCTGGCTGTGTACATACTTAAATATAAAGGTGAGAAACTTAGAACACAGATCAACAATGTGCACAGTAACCATCAGGTAGAGAGCAGAGAAATAATAAAGAATGGAATAAGAAAATTAACTTACTTTACATGACAGGAAACAAAGCTTGTACAATATTATAATACCAGTTTCGTAACCTTAGTATGAGATAATAGTAATTATTCTGATTATATTATTAAATGTTTCAGTGCCTTTTTTGCACTGAAATTCTCAGTAACATCATTGAGTTCTACTTCATCTGAAACAGTTTGACTAGTCTTTGGTGTTGGGACAAGCCACTCTGCATTGTTGCCAAATTTATCCAAGATGGCGGTTACAAGATGGGGGATACAAGATGGCGGCGACAAATACGGTAATGTCGCAATTTTTGGCACGAAAAAGGTCACTTGGCCTACCTCCACTAACCTAAGAAAATAGCAGGAAAATTTTGATGGGAAAATACATCACTTGGGCTATTTTCACTATCCTGAGTCACCTCTTCCTTGGAATTGGTTGGAAAAGGGCTCAGTCTGTGCTGGGCTACTGGATAGGATGAACATAAACCTTTATTTTGCAGGCAGTCTTTGTTTCAACAATATGAGGCAATATCTCCATCCAGTGTGTTCACCATTAGGTCTGGAGTCCAGCTGACCTAGTACACAGTACTGCCACAAGAGGGAACTGTCGTACCATGGTGGTCTTGGGGGATGGGTGGGGAAATGGTGGGAAAAGGATTCAGTCTGTGTCCAGCTGCTGGAGAGAGGAAGGACTGCAATTTATTTATTTTGGAACAATATATTTGGGGATGTAAATCAAGCAGTTTTTTTTATTACAGTGACACAAAACACTCATTCTGAACTGCTTGGTGTCACAATACACAGCCTGCAGACCTGCAAACAACTAGTAAATCACCAAAATAGTGCATTGCAGTCTACAGATACGAAAATAGATAGTAAATGGTCAAAATAATGCTTGTAAAACACAATGCAAACACCCTCACAGTGCTTAAGCAGCCCGAATAATGAACTGCACAAGCACTCATTCCATATAGAAAACACTTTCGGACTGTCATTAAGATATTCGATTGTGAGGTATTAGCATACTGCCCCCCTACGGAGCTCCAAGGTGCGCATGCCAGACGGCGCACTGACATCAGTCCCATACATGACCTCTGGACCGCGAGTACGTGTTTGTCATTGCTGGCGTGATACCTATATACCTGCAGTCCAGTGAAGACCTAATTGCTGAGTGACTCACCATTGTAGGTGCAGATAAAATGTTGTCGGCGCTATACTAATGTCTCATGTCTATGTAGAATGACAGCCAAGTCTCTGGAGCTTTCGTGATTCTCAGCTTGTATGCATGGAAATGTTCGTGCTAACAGGAGCTATTTACAAAAATAGCCCAGAATAATACTCAAAAATGGGCTACAGATTGTCAAATATGGAAAGACACTTGCTCAATTACACTGAGGATGGAAGCGTGAATATTACAGCATGAAACCAATCTCCAACCCAGCAATATACACTATGTGATCAGAAGTATCTGGAAACCCCCAAAAACTTACGTTTTTCATATTAGGTGCTTGTACTACCACTACGTCCAGGTACTCCTTATCAGTGACCTCGCTAGTCATTAGACATCGTGAGAGAGTAGAATGGGATGCTCCACAGAACTCATGGACTTCGGACGTGGTCAGGTGACTGGGTGTCACTTGTGTCGTATGTCTGTACGCGAGATTTCCACACTCCTAAACATCCCTAGGTCCACTGTTTGCGATGTGATAGTGAAGTGGAAACGTGAAGAACCATGTACAGTCCAAAAAGCGTACATGCTGACTGCTTCTTCACATTTCCAGTCTTTATTTGGTTGAGAGACCATCGACTGTGGTGTGTGTTGTGTGCATGTAGCAGGTGAAAGACGGGTGGAAGACAAGCTCGCTGGTTCTCTGGACATGAGAAACCCCTTAGCTGACTTTGTAAATTATAAGATGATTTGGATTCTATTATATCACCGAAATTGGTATTCTCGAGTGGAAATATCAGTTTCCTCTATTTATTTAGAGTTTTCACTTAAAGATCTTCGCCGACAGGATAAGTTTCCAGTTACTCAGTGATCTACAGCACGCTGCATCTCGTTAAGGTTTCGGATTTCTAAGGAAAAAATTTCCAGTCTATATCTTCGAAATCACACTGTGAAATTGATACTGCTATGCAAGTGATATTGTTAAGTGGTTCATGTAGAGACGTATCGCGTGAATGGTATAATATTCTGCCAAATCATGTGAAAATACATCTGTTCTTCTAATCCCAGAGTCTGGAGATGGATATAGAAAGCAAGCAAACAAGCAGGTTAGGGCCAGAAAAGGTAACGCCTTTATGTAAAGGGTACTGACCCCAACTTTGTACAACAGTTTGGAGAGTTTCTTCAGTGTGCTGAGGGAGATCTGGTCACGTGTAGGGGGTGGATGACTTGTGACTCGCATTCGGGAGGAGGACGGTTCAATCCCGCGTCCAGCCATCCTGATTTAGGTTTCCCGTGATTTCCCTAAATCGCTCCAGGCAAATGCCGGGATGGTTCCTTTCAAAGGGCACGGCCGACTTCCTTCCCCGTCCTTCCCTAATCCGATGAGACCGATGACCTCGCTGTCTGGTCTCCTTCCCCAAAAACCAACCAACCAACCAACTTGTGACTGTCGGCTGTGGTGGATGACCGACCTCGCGGGAAAGATCTAGTGCTGCGAGGAGTATATACGGAGCGTAAGCTAATGGTGTCTGTCTTCGCAGTGTATGTATGAGTGTCTCGAGGTCGATAGCTATATGCATGATGCAAAATGGGCGATTTTGTATGGCACAGGATAAGAATTGTATGCTTACTACATCCACATGGTATGTGGTGATATATTGCTGGGTTGGAGATCAGCTTCACGCTGTAATGTTCAAGCTTCTGTCCTCAGTGGCAGACCAGTGTAATTGAGCAAATGTCTTTCCATATTTCACAATCAGTAGACCACTTTTTTAGGGTTTAACTGTCAGTGCAATATCGTGGTCTGTACAAAATGGTTTTGTTGCTGGAAGTATCATCTGCATAAAAAAAATGGCGAACAGTGCTCCTTCACTGGCAGCAGTGGCAGTGTGGCAGGTAAATTCAGTAAGAGCCAGTCAGAGTTCTCCATTCATTCACAAGACACCCTTAGTGCTGGGACGAACGAGGCTCGACTAGGGGTGAGAACGATTACTGTTTCTGAGACATATGTCGAAAGCAGGTTGTCACGATTTTCAGGAAGAGTAACACGTGATGTACGGGGTGCATTGTTAGGACCATCAGGATGAATGCGGTCACTGTTATTCTGGGCTATTTTCGTAATCAGCTCCTGTTAGGACAAAAACTCCCATGCATACAAGCTGAGGATCATAAAACATCCTACAAAAGCGACTGTTCACTATTTCTGCGCCACTTTTCGGTTTCTGTGAGGGTCTGATATGTGATGGACGGGCTCTGCCGTTAGGAGCAGCAGAAAGAATGCATTCGTTGTTATTCTGGACTATTCACGTTAAAAGTTTCTGAAAGGATTGCAGAAGATGTCCATAGCGCGTCTAGAGGGTGGACTTGGCTGTTATTTACATAGACATGGTTCAAATGGCTCTGAGCACTATGGGACTTAACTTCTGAGCTCATTAGTCCCCTGGTACTTAGAACTACTTAAACCTAACCAACCTAAGGACATCACACACATCCATACCGGATGCAGGATTCGAACCTGCGACCGCAGCGGTTGCGCGGTTCCAGACTGTAGCGCCTAGAACCGCTCGACCACTCTGGCAGGCTACATAGACATGAGATATCATTATAGCACAGACAGCCTTTTAGTTGCGCCTGCCCTGGTGAGCCGTTACACGGACATGTCTCACTTGGCAATTAGGTCTTCGCTGAACTGACAGGTACGTGTGTTGGCTGAATAAACATGTATACGGCCTGAAGCGTCTCGCTTGTCCCGTTATGATCGCTAGGGAGACTGCACCCAGTCCTGCTCTAGGAAACATTGCTACAGACTTTTGTAGCACATTCAGAGGGGATACTTGGCTCTTATTTACATAGACCTGTGACGTCAGTATAACACTGACAACCTTTTATCTGTGCCTACAATGGTGAGTCGCTCACGTATGGAACCAGTGTGAGCGTGCCCTCTGGTGTGCGCCCATTGGAGCTCTGTACAGTGGCAGTTCGCTGATACATTGCAGTCAAATGTCTTAACGATAGTCCGAGAGCGTTTTTTACGTGAAATGAATGTTCGCGCAGTGCATTATTTCTGCTCTTTAAGCACTGTGTGTGTTTGCATAGCGTTTTACACGCGTTATTTTGACAATTTACTAGCTATTTTCGTGTCTGTAGACTGTGCAATGCATTATTTCCGTAATTTACGAGTGGTTTGCACTTCTGTAGGCTGTGGATTGTGATCCCAAGCACTTCAGAGTGAGTGTTTTGTATCACTGTAATAAATAAACTATGCGATTACTGCCCCTAAATATATGGTTCCAAAATAAATAAAGTGCGCTCGTTCCTCTCTCCAGCAACTGGACACAGACTGAATCCTTTTCCCGCCATCCCCCCCCCCCCCCCTCAGACCGCCATGGAGCGACAGCGAACTCTGGTGGCAGTACTGTGTACTAGGTCAGTTGGACTCCAGACCTCATGGTGAACACACTAGATTGAACTACTGCCCCAAATTGTTGAAATAAAGACTGCCTGCAAAATGAAGACTTATGTCCATCATATCCAGCAACCCAGCACAGGCTGAGACCTTTTCCCGGCAATTCCAAAGAAGAGATGGCGGTTGGATGACTTAGGTTAGTGGAGGTAGGCCAAGTGACTTTTTTCTGCCAAAATTTGATCTGGGCCAGAGGAAGGGGAGGGGAAGGGAGGGGTTGGGTTTGCCTAGGTAACCCAGTTGACCTATTTTCCCCCCAAAATTTGAACTTCCCACTATGATGTCATTACCACACCTATCGCGATCTTGGGTCGCCATCTTCAATAAATTTAGCAACAATGCAGAGTGGGGTGATGCCGGCCTTGTCCCACTGTTGTCGTTCTTGATCCATTGTAGAGTGAAGATAATTTTTATTGGTTTCACCCATACAGAGTGGCCGCACGGTTTGAGGCATCACGTCACGGACTGCGCGGTCCCTCCCGCCGGAGGTTCGTAACCTGCCTTGGGCATGGTTGGGTGAGCTTTTCTTAGCGTAAGTTACTTTAAGTAGTGTGTAATTCTAGGTACCGATGATCTAAGCAGTTTCGTCCCATAGGAATTCACACACACACACACACATTGGTTTCGGTTTAGAAAAGCTCTATGGCATAGTGTGACTGAGAGAAACAATGGTCAAGAAACAATGGCTTATAAGTAATGTACAGGATAACAATTCACTGAAGGGTTTCATGCACTGTCCATCTAACAACAAATATCCACAACTGTAGCAGGTGCCTGCAATGTATTTTTATTTGTTCCAGCACCTGCTCCTTATCAGACTTAACACATATTTCTCCCACATTCTCCAGTGCTGCAGCCAGAGTGTCATCGGAAGCTTCAAGCTAAAATTTTCTGTTAACAGTTTGGAAAATGTTAGTGATTTCTTTCATAGCCATGTATCGTTGTGACAGTTCTTGCATAAATCAGTCTATGCATTCAAACATTCATTGACAAACTTTTTCTTGAATCGATAATCCGGCGCCATGATCTAGCTCACTGAAGCGACAAAGACACTGGTATAGGCATGCATACTGAAATACAGAGATATGTGAACAGGCAGAATAGGGCACTGCGACACCTATATACAAGTGTCTGGCGCAGTTGTTAGATCGGTTACTGCTGTTACAATGGCAGGTGAGTTTGAACGTTGTGTTATAGTCGGCGCACGAGTGATGGGACACAGCATCTCCAAAGCAGCGGTGAAATTGGATTTTCCTGTACGACCATTTTACGAGTGTACCGTGAATGTTCGGAATCCGGTAAGACACCAAGTATTCGACATCGCTGCTGTCGGAAAATGATCTTGCAAAAACGGGACCAACGACGACTGAAGAGAATCGTTGAACGTGACGAAAGTGCAATCTTTCCAAAAATTTCTGCAGATTTCAATGCTGGACCATCAAAAAATGTCACCATGCGAACCAGTCAACGAAACATCATCGATATGGGTTTTCGGAGCTGAAGGCTCATTTGTGTGACGCAAAGCTGTATTCCTCGCCTGTGCCTGTCAACAGTGACATTTGACTGTTGATGACTGGAAACATGTTGCGTGTTCGGACGAGTCTCGTTTCAAATTGCATCGAGCAATGGACGTGTATGGGTATGGAGACAACATCATGAATCCAGCGACACTCCATGTCAGCAGGCGACTGCTCATGCTGGTGGAGGCTCTATAATGGTGTGGGAAGTGTGCAGTTGGAGTGCCTGATACGCCTACATACGACTCTGACAGGTGACACTTACGTAAGCATACTGTCTGATCACCTGCATTCAGCCGGCCGGAGTGGCCGTGTGGTTCTAGGCGCTACAGTCTGGAGCCGAGCGACCGCTACGGTAGCAGGTTCGAATCCTGCCTCGGGCATGGATGTGTGTGGCGTCCTTAAGTTAGTTAGGTTTAATTAGTTCTGAGTTCTAGGCGACTGATGACCTCAGAAGTTAAGTCGCATAGTGCTCAGAGCCATTTGAACCTGCGTCCATTCATGTCTATTGTGCATTCCGACGGACTTGGGCAATTCCAGCAGGACACTGCAACACCCCACAACTTAATAATTGCTACAGAGTGGCTCCAGGAACACTCTTCTGAGTTTAAACACTTCCGCTGGCCACCAAACCCCACAGATATGAACGTTATTGAGCATATCTGGGATGTATTGCAACATGCTGTTCAGAAGAGAACTCCACCCCCTCGTACTCTTACGGATTTATGGACAGCCCTTGAGGATTCATGGTGTCAGTTCCCTCCAGCACTGCTTCAGACATTAGTAGAGTCCATGCCATGTAGTGTTTCTGCGTGTTTGCAGGGGGCGTACACGATATTAGGCAGGTGAACCAGTTTGTTTAGCTCTAGTGTATTTTATTTACCCTTCTCCTTCCTCGTTGGTCAATATTGGTGTCCATTTTAGTGCCAAAAGTAACACCATCGTATATCATTGTAGTTTGTTCCTTCACTAAAAATTCATTCATGGTATTTAATTTGGCGAGTTCTTTACTGAAAGTCATTTTTGGAGACTGCACATATTGTTGGACCATATTTACTTCCTCCAGTATCATGTGCCAAAAGCTGATGTAGATCAAAAAGATAAAACCACATATAACTGGAAGGAGCAAGCTTTCTGCAGCTCTAGTATCAAGGTATGCCTCGGCTGGATCTTGCATATCCTCCAGAGTTTGTTACAGTGGCTATCAGACAATACTTTCAGACTTTTTCCTTTTTTGCTACAAGTAATTCCCAATTGTATGAATAAGACAAGGGCAAAAGAAATATAACTTCTCTACAGTTCCAAACCAGACAACACTAGATCGAACACTTTAGAAAACATGAAGTCCAAAAAGAGTTAGGGAATGATTAGCTCAGAGATTGAACAGAGCTTTTGGACTGACTTCTTGAATTTTTTCGTTGCACTCCCCCATGAACACCCAACGTTAACGCAGCATTCTTATAACCTAGAGAACTGCACAAGGTAATATCCAGGACATCTTTTCCAGCTACAATAGAATATCTTTCGATATATCCTCCTCAGTATAAGTGTAGACTTCCGCTGCCATTGTCACAGTCAATACATTTTTTTCTTTGTTTGTAACCGCATTGTCGATATGTGAAACTACCAACGTTTCGGTCACTGTAGCAAGTGACCTTCTTCAGGGTGTTTTTGTTTACCATTGAATGAGAAAACTTTGTTTATTATACACCTGCAGACATGGATGTTATCTAATTCTGACAGGCTGTTAAGGGTGATGGGAAGGGATTTTAGAAGTTCTTTATTGGTGGTTTTATTATTTCTTTTCATTGGTGGAAACCCGACGTTTTGATTGGTGTTTGCATTATTGCTTGTGATTGGTGGAAATCGGCGAATGGAAAGCCAGGCAGCAGTTGTGATGTGTCGTTGTTTCCCTGCTTTCTAGAGCCGGCTGAGGCGCGACAGTACTCCATGTACCTGCATACACGCATACATACATAAATCCTTGTTCCATAGAGCATGAATATGACATTTAATAATGATGTGGAATGTGTCACTTTAACATAAGTTTTCTCCAAACAAAGTCATTAATTAATTAATTTTATGGTTACTACTTCATATCGAAGAATTCGTCTATTGAGTAGAAAGAGCTGTCATTCAGAAATTCTTTTAATTTGCTTTTAAATGTTGGTTGGCTATCTGTCAGACTTTTAATACTATTTGGTAAATGATGAAAGAATTTTGTGGCAGCATAATTCACCCCTTTCTGTGCCGAAGTGAGATTTAATCCAGAAAAGTGAATATCATCCTGTCTTCTAATGTTGTAGCTATGCACTTCACTGTTGTTTTTGAATTGGGATGGGTTATTAATGACAAATTTCATAATTGAATATATGTATTGCGAAGGTACTGTGGCCGGCCGCTGTGGCCGAGCGGTCGTAGGCGCTTCATTCCAGAACTGCTCTGCTGCTATGGTCGCAGGTTCGAATCCTACCTTGGGCATGGATGTATGTGATGTCTGTAGGTTAGTTAGGTTTAAGTAGTTCTAAGTCTAGGGGATTGATGACCTCAGATGGTAAGTCCCATAGTGCTTAGAGCCATTTGAACCATTTTGAAGGTACTGTGAATATCCTGAGTTCCTGAAATAAACGTCTGCAAGGTGATCTTGGGCGGGCTCCAGTTATTATTCTGATTACACGCTTTTTTGCAATGAATACTTTCTCTCTTAATGACGAATTGCCCCAAAATATGATGCCATATGAAAGCAGTGAATGAAAATAGGCATAGTAGGCTAATTTACTGCTATGTTTATCACCAAAATTTGCAATAACCCTAATAGCATAAGTAGGTGAACCTAACTGTTTCAGCAAATCATCCATGTGTTTCTTCCAATTCAATTTCTCATCAATGCACACACCCAGAAATTTTGAGTATTCTGCCTTAGCAACAGACTTCCGTTCATAGTCTATATTTATCAATGGTGTTATACCATTTACTAAACAGAATTGTATAAACTGTATTTTCTCAAAATTTAGTGAGAGTCGATTTCCAGAGAACCACTTAATAATTTTCTGAAAGACATTATTTGCAATTTCCTCAGCTGATTCTTGCTTCTTGGGTGTGGTTACTATACTTGTATCATCAGCAAAAAGAACTAGCTTTGCATCTTCATGAATACAGAGTGGCAAGTCTTTGATATATATTAAGAACAATAAGGGACCCAAGACTGAACCCTATGGGACACCATTCTTGATACATCGCCAGTTGGAGGACTCTCTGGCTTTTGCAGATTATTTGTGCTGTCAATTTCAACCTTCTGCAGTCTTCCAGTTAAGTATGAATTAAACCATTCGTGCAGTGTACCACTCATACCACAATACTTAAGTTTATATGGTATAATTTCATGATTCGCACAATCAAAAGTCTTTGAGAGATCACAAAATATCCCAATTGGTGATGTTTGATTATTCAATGCATTTAATATTTGATCAGTGAAAGCATATATAGCATTTTCTGTTGAAAGGCTTTTATGAAAACCAAATTGACATTTTGTTAGTACTTTATTTTTACAAACATGTGATGGTACTCTTGAAAACATTACTTTTTCTAGAATGTTGGATAAACCTGTCAGTAGTGAGATTGGACGGTAGTTGTTAGCATCAGATCTATTCCCTTTTTTATGCAATGGTTCAACAATAGCATATTTCAGTCTACCTGGAAAAACACCCTGTTGCAGTGAGCTACTACGTATGTGGCTGAAAATTCTACTTGTTTTTGGGAACAAGCTTTTAGAACTCTGTTCGAAATGCCATCATTTCCATGTGAGTTGTTATTTTACTAATTTCAGTAGGAGAGGTGGGTTGAATTTCACTTTTATCAAATTGCATAGGTACTGCCTCTTCCATATACTGCCTTGCATTTTCTAATGAACAACTGAATCCTATTTTCTCTACAACACATAAAAAATGATTATTAAAAATCTTTTCTACTTCTGACTTCTTGTTAACATACTTTTCATTGTGTCTGATCGAAGTACAGTCTTCTTGTGCTTTCGGTTGCCCTGTTTCCCTTTTCATAATATTCCAAATTGTTTTAATTTTATTATCAGATGTGATATTCTCAGACATAACGCACATACTTGGGGACTTTTTAATAACCTTTCCTAATACAGTACAGTAGTCTGTTTCACTGTTTTGGGATCATTACTCCTCCTAGCTATAAGATACACTTCCCTTTTCAGTTTACAAGATATTTTTATCCCTTTAGTAAGCCATGGCTTTTTACATGCTTTCTTACAATTATATTACACTGCTTTCTTAGGGAAACTGTTTTCAAATATACTCGCAAAGGTATCATGAAGTAGGTTAAATTTTAAATTAGCATCACGTTCCCTGTACACATCATCCCTGTCTAACTGTTGCAAGCTTTCCCTAAAATTTTGAATTGTTAAATCGTTAATAGAATGCACTATTTTGGAGGACTTTTTTGCATTACTGTATGGAGCTATATCTTATACTGTAACTAGCTGTGCGTCATGATCAGACAGACAATTGTTAAGAGGAAAAGTTTTTATTTGATTAAATTTATTTTTGTCTATGAAAACGTTATCTATCAGTGTGCTGCTTTACTGTACCATCCAAGTAGGAAAATCAATAACTAATGTCAAATTGAAAGAACCATGTAATACTTCAAGGCCAAGCTTTCAATCGGACTCTTTCAGAAAATCTAGATAGAAATCCCCACGAACAATAATTTGTTTTCCTTTGTCTAACAGGTAACACAAAAAAGAATACAAGGTTTTCAGAAATAGTTGAAAATTTCCCAATGGGGTCCTACACACGGCTACAATTATAAAAGTGCCATTATTTAGTCTAAGCTCACATGCACATGCTTCTATTTTAGCTCCCAAATTTTTCACACTGGGACTGATTTTAACATATATGGTAGCTCCTCCTCTCTCAATAGTGTCTCTACTTACATGTGCTCAAAGCTTATATCCACCTACATTTACCATTTCCATACCTGTGACTGTATGACGTTCAGACAGGCATAGTACATCTATTCCACCCCCAGTTTCTAAATCTTCTAAGCAAACTAGAAGCTCCTCTACTTGTTTTTTTTTTAATCCCCTGATTTCTGATGCACTATATTAACATTATTTTTTGGTGTGCTTTTATGTGAATCTTGTGACATACTAAAATTGTTTTCACTGTATTGTTATGAGAATCTTGAGATATTTTCGCATCTCCAGTACCTGCCTGTTTGAACTTCTCATTAAGCTTAATGTCAATCCATGTAGGATCACTGGACACTGATCTTAGCCTAAAAATATACTCCCATGAGTTTCAATGACCCCCCCCCCTTGAAGATTTTGCTGTCATCCCAGCCTTTCCTATTGAGATGCAGGCCATGTGTTGTGAAGTCCCACCTACCAATACCATCAACCTATGCCTGACAAAGAAGCCATCTGAAGCAGCTGATCTAGCTCCATATTGACCCTTCTGACAGAGCTGTTCAATTGTGGCCAGTCATACCGCATGAAAGCAGGAACCAAACCAACATTTGTATGATTCATTGCAGATGCCATCTCCCGTGAGCCTGTGTGTATTGCTTCACGTGGATAGTGGTCCCATAAGACCTCGTAAGTCAGTACCCATGTTCTCTTTTCATGTGGTCGGGTCGCTTAGCTATTTCTATTGCCTCTCTAATCCTCCTCCTGAAAGTAAGAGGCTGTTTCACCAGTACGCGAGCTTCACCAACATCAGTCTGTTTGGCACATACATCCTGGTGTTGTGCCTACGCTGACTTGGTGTGTTTTCTCAGCAGGATATATCTTTTGTGTTCAGGTATAGATAACAGCCAAGTCCGCAGGCATATAAGAAACAAAATTTTCTCATTCAACAGTAAACAAAAACACCATGAAGAAGGTCACTTGCAACAGTGACCAAAATGTTGGTAGTTTTACGTATTGGCAATGTGGTCACACACCCAGAAAAAATTTTATTGACTGTATCCTCTTCAGTGTTTCCTGGCACCTATTTTTCAAGTATTTTGCATACGTTTGGTGCTCTAAGTCCAAACTGCCTCTTATTTACTGAACACATTTTGGCCTTATTTGGAATCCGATTAAAACTCTTCTGGTCCTGGGGGGGCTTCTAAAGCTCGAAGCCCTCGAGTTTTGTGGCTCTCCAGGCCTAGAGGCCTCAGGGAGGCCACTCCCACACCCCTCTTAGTCCGCCACTGTACATTTATACAAACTGTCATATATGGAAGCCATACTGCAGGAAATCTAGATATTTACAGATACTGAAAACTTTTAAAAATCATATTTGCACTAATATGTAGAGCCATATTATTTTATAATCATGTTCTCTTGTGTATTTTCAGCGCTACACTTAGTCCTTATTTTGCCTTCTTTCTGACTGAACTTAGTTTCCAAATGGAAAAGGAAATGTAAACTACAATTTCGTAATTGGTTTTTCATTTTTTTTTTCAAGAAGAAGAGATAATATTTTTCATGGAACAGTTAATGTCCTCCAAAAGTTTGTCCATGTGATATACAACACTTTCCACATATCATTTGAATCTGATGTTTCAGTGAGAAAGAGTTTTCATTCAAGTAAGGACTGATCCATATATAACTATCTACCTGCGCAAATCTCTGTACACATCACATCTGCACAGAGAGAACACAGAGTGTGTACAGCAGATTTACTCACATGTGAGATGTGTGCAGAAGTTGGAGTTTGAAGTTTGAACAAAAATGCTCAAATATCCAAGCGGAAGTAATATCTGCACAGACAACTCATAATAGGTGAACAGATCAAATCTGGTGCTCCAAATGAGTTTGACTCAGCTGTTTGTTCAGTATACTGTTTCTTGTCTTTGAATACACAGTGACTTCTAAAATGGTTTATATGTGTCAGTATTGTAGGGAGTTCATTGCTTAATTTATTGAAATGTACATGCTTGAGTAAAGTGAAAATCAAAGATTACAGTGAGCGAGATAAGAAGGCTGCTGCTTATGATTCTTTAATGGAGGAGCAGTTGACCCCATGGCAAACAGAGAAACTGTAAATCTAGAAGAAACAAAAGTCGTAGCAGGCTTCACCAAAATTATTAGTACTGCTTGCTTTGCACTTAGAAATTCTTTCATTGTGATGCCCTAAATAAGCTAGCGTACTGTCAGTCGGTACAGTCCTGCCCCATAATCTTTTTTGCAGTGTAGATACAAATAATAGTACTTAATCTGCAGAAGAATGCAGTCAAAATATTGTATTAAGTTGATAGAAAAATATATCCTGCAGCAGTGTCCTCAGAGATGTAGGGATTCTTACACATGTGTGTCAATACATCTAGTCTGTAATTGAATTTGTGGTTCATAAACACAGTGAGTTAAAGGTAAACTATGCAGTTCACTACTACAGTATTAAAACTTTTCGTATAGACAATGAATACATATTAAGAGTTCAGAATGGAGTTTTATTTTATGGAGAAAACATTTCTGGTAGATGGTGGATTCAAAATTCCCCTATACTCACAAATAAACTAAAAGCTACCTCTTTTACCACACACATACAATTTATTATAACATATAAAATTTAAAACAGTCTAAAATGTAAAAGTATTATCTGTTATTTGTCACAGTTGATAAATTACGTACTTGAGATGCTTCAATACAGAACTGAATGGGAGGGTTATAATTGATGAGTCACAGGTAGCAAATACATTTAATGGTCTTTTCTTTAATATAGTAGAAAGTATAGGGACAAATAATTCAAAACATTTTCATGAATATGTTGAGAAGGAACTCTTGTGAAATTCAATAATATGAATGTGTCACCAACTTCATATGGTTCAAATGGCTCTGAGCACTATAGGACTTAACATCTGTGGTCATCAGTCCCCTAGAACTTAGAACTACTTAAACCTAACTAACCTAAGGATATCACACACATCCACACCCGAGGCAGGATTCGAACCTGCAACCGAAGCGGTCACACGGTTCCAGACTGAAGCGCCTAGAACCGCTCGGCCACACCGGACCGCTATCACCAACTTCTCCCTCCAAAATTAAGAAAGTTATGTTTTCTCTCAGAAATAAGAGCCCACCTGCTTTTGATTGTGTTTCCAATAGAGTACTAAAGATTTGCTCCCATATAATAAGACTGTCTTATCTGAAATGTGTACTGCATCATTATCTCAAGGCATCTTTCCAGAGAGACTCAAATATGGCGTTGTCAAATCCCTCTCTAAGAAAGATGATAGACTTAGATAACTACCAACTTGCTTCGCTGCTGATATTGTTTTCTAAAATTTATGAGAAATTGATGTATTCTAGAGTAGTATCTCACCTGAGCAGCAATAACATCTTTCGGAAATCACGGTTTGGGTGTCAGAAAAGTTGCTCTACTGAGTGTGTCATTTGTATGTTCACTAACCAAATTTTATGGCAGCAGTTGAAATCAGGGACCAATACAGGTGTAGGAATTTGATTATCTTATGTTTATACAGATCTACTAGTGGAGACTTCAATATCTTTTTCTCCAAACTTAATCATGTTCTTGACAAGATATCCACTCCAAAGAACCACATTCTCATATGTGGAGACCTAAATGTGGATAAACTGAATCCTGATTCTACATGGGACTCATTACAAAGTCTTGCTCAAAGTTTCAATTTAGTTCCAATGGTTAACAGTGCAACCAGAATAACAAAATACTCAAAGACAGCTGTTGATCAGGTATTAACAGATTTAGGCAAAGATAACTGTGAGGTGGTGGTAGCAGAGCTAGGATTATCTGATCACTCAGCTCAAATCATTAATATAAAAGTGGCTCCAGAAGAAACAAAGAAAATGCATATTTACAGACGAATTTTTTCTAAAAAAATAGACATGAGTTTGCCAAACAGATAGCAGGACAAACATGGGACTCAGTATACTCAGAGGTAGATGCAAATGAAAAATTCAAAAATTTCATGACATTGTTTAAATGAAATTTTGAAGAAACATTCCCTAAAGTATTATGTCCATAAACAACAGCGTGAAAAAGCAAGTGGGTCACAAAAGGAATCAAAAAATCATCTGAAACACTAAAGTACCTGAGCTCCATTAAACACAGCCAAACTAATCCTGCTTTCTCACTCTTTTATAAAAGATATATGAAAACAAATAGGAAAATATTGCTTGCAGCAAAGAGAGCTCATAACTCCAAAATAGTGTACTCTGCTGAAAACAAAAATAAGGCAGTATGGAAGATTGTGAAGCAGGAAACTGGTACCTGGAAAATGAATCTGTCAAACTTGAAAATCAAAGAGGAAGGGACTCTAATAAAAGACCCAATATATTTGGCAAACTGTATAATTGATTATTTTAGCAGCATGGGAATAAAATTACAGGAAAATTTTCTAACAGCCCTTCAGGTCAAAAAGCCAAATAATGGTGTATCACACTCAATGGTGTTATTCCCTACAACACAGGAAGAAGTCTATAAAGCAGTCAGCAAACTGAGAAACAAAAACTCAGCTGGTCTGGATGAAGTCCCCATTTTTATAATTAATGACTGTATCAAGAGCCTACTTCCACCTTTAGTTGATATTATAAATCAATCTTTCAAGCAAGGCTACTTTCCAGACTATTTAAAATATGCGAAATTACTACCTCTCTTCAAAAAAGGTGATGCAGGAATAATTGAAAATTATAGGCCAATTTCTCTACCATCATGCTTTGCAAAAATATTAGAAACTATTATGAAAGATAGGCTAATGAATTATTTAAATAAATACAACTTACTGTCTGTTGACCAGTTTGGATTTTGATCAGGGAAAAGCACAGAATCAGCAACAGCACACCTCACAAAACACATTCTAGAAGCATTAGATAAATGGAACTACACAACAGGTATATTTCTTGATCTAACTAAAGCATTTGATACACTAGACTACAACATATTTTTAAATAAGTTAGATGAACTTGGAATAAGGGGACTTGTGAACAAATGGTTCCAGTCATATCTAAAAGATAGAAGACAGATAACTGAAATCTCACATATTTCAAGTTGCTCAAACTATATTGTAAAGTATACTTCAGACCCAAATTATGTAAGTATAGGTGTCCCACAGGGTAGTGTCCTTGGCCCAGTACTATTCCTCATTTACATAAACGACTTCCCACAGAGCATCAAGCATGTACAAACAATATTGTTTGCAGATGACTCAAATGTTCTAATCAGTGATAAATCACCAGATGCACTAAAAGAAAAAGCCAAACAAACACTAAACAGTGTACGTGAGTGGGCATCCAATAATAAACTAACACTAAATCTTAAAAAAACAAATGCTGCAAAAAACCACACTATAACATCTTTAAGTTAAACAATGAAACTATAGAATGTGTAGACTACACAAAATTTCTTGGTATGCATGTTGACAGTCAGTTAAAGTGGGAAGAACATATTAAAATACTGAGTAACAGAATCGCTACAGCATGCTATGCTCTGAGAATTCTGACTGCAGTTTGTGATACTACATGTGTCAGATCTGTATATTTTTCTTATATCCACTCTGTTATTACCTATGGAATAATATTTTGGGGAGTCAACAGTAAAAATATTCAAATAGTTTTCAAATTACAGAAAAGAGCAATTCGTGTAATAACCAAGAGTGGCAGTAGGGCTCACTGCCTTGAACATTTCCAAAAGCTGGAAATCCTAACTGTCCCCTGAGAATACATTTTTCAAAGTGTTATGTATGTAAAAAAAAATTGACTGCTATATGAAAAATTCTTTAGTACATAGCTATGAAACTAGAAACCAATACAATCTGCAACTAGAGAGGAAAAATAAAGTTAAAACTCAGGAGAGCTTGTTGTACAATGCTGTTAAATTATATAATAAATTACCCCAAAAAATAAAAGATATTGACACAATCGGACAGTTCAAAAATAAACTAATTTTTTTTTTTTACTAAATAAAAGTTATTACAAGGTAATGGACTATCTGAATTAAAACATGTAGTGTAATTAAAGTAGCCTGCATTGTAATACATGAGGAAATAATTATAATATAAAATCAAAAATTGTACAGTACTATAAGAAAATTACAAATTACACAAGGATATAAAACTAATTTAAGATACCTCAAAAATGTGTGTAAATACAAATTTTATGTGTATAACTGTAGGTATATTGTATTGTATATGATTTTGCTGACGAAATCCACACAATGTAAATTGTTACATGGATTAATAAAGAAATCAATCAATCAATCAATATTCTCCTCCATAAATTGCAGTTTTACGGGATTGACCATGTAACCAACCAATGGATAACATCATACATGAGTAAAGGAATGCAGGAAGTTGTATTTAGTAGTTCAACCAATGTAATCCAGGGAGATTACTCTGGCTGGGGAGAAATCGCATACTGGGCTCCCAAAGGTTAAATCTTAGGTCTGCTATTGTTCCTCATATATGTAAATGTTCTTCCATCTGATATACAACAAGCAGAATCAGATCTTTTTGCAGATGACAGTAGTATTGTTATCAGTCCAAGCATACTTACAGCAACAGAAGAAATGATAAAAAATGTTCTTAAAAGTATCATTGACTGGTTTTCTGTAAATGTCCTCAGCCTCAATTTTAAAAAGACACAACATATTCACTTCTGCCATATCTAGGATTAATACACCAATGATAAGTGTAACATATGGTGAGGAAATAATATATGGGATGGAAACTTCAAAATACTTAGGTGTCTGTGTTAATGAGAATTTAAACTGCAAAAGCAAATTTCGAACCTTCTAAACAACTTAGTCCATCTATGTTCACACTTCGAATCATTGCAAATGTTGGGGGGAGACAAATCAATAAGTTGACTATTTTGACATATTTTGCATATTTTCATTCAGCAATACCATACAGAATAATGTTCAACGATAACTCATCTTTAAGAAAGAAATTGCTCAAAAATGTGCTGGGAGAATAATATTTGGTGTTCAACCACGATCATCTTGTAGACATCTGTTTAAGGAGTTAGGCATTGTGACTACATTTTCACAGTATATTAATGCCTTCATGAAATTTATTGTAAATACTCCACTACAGTTCAAGAGGAACAATGACGTATATAATTACAACACTAGAAGGAAAAATTATATTCATTAGTCCACATTAAGGTTGTCTTTAGCACAAAATGGGGTGCACAGTCGGCAACGAAAATTTTGATAACTTACCCAGTGATATAAAATATCCGACAGACAGCATAGTAAAATACGAATATACTGATAAAATTTTCTCGGGCTTCCAGCCATGTCCAGGGATTTAAAATCCATGAGCTTTCAACTGAGTTCTCCTCGGCCATTGTCGAGTGGGGACTGTCGAATGACTGCTGCTGCTGGCCTTATATAACCGCACTGCCTTCAGGACAATAACAGGAAAGATTACCTGGCTTCTAAAGAAGCATAAAATCGATACTGTTTTTAGGGCAACAGGTAAAATTGGACAGCTAGTGGCTAGTGAGGCCTGTGAAAGATGATGTTGGACTCAGAGCACTGTGAGTGTATAAAGTACCGTGTGGGTGTAGACAGTTCTATATTGGACAGACTGTAGGTACTATTGAACAGTGCCATGTGGAACATGAGAGATGTCTTCACCTAAGGTGTCCTGAGAAATCAGCAGTGGCGGCACATGCTTTAGAAAATGGACACCATATTGCATTCACTGAGACATCTGTTATTACGCGAACTACTCGTTTTTGGGTCAGTGTTATAAAAACAGCAGTCGAGTTAAAAATTTCTGACAATACCCTCAATAAAGCAGCGGCCTGCAGCTAAGCACAACTTGGAACCCAGCCATTGGAAACTTGAAATGGGCGAAGCAAGTGCGCGGTGATAACATTACCATATATATCACTGGAGCGAGCACCAGCGATGTCACTGAAGACAAAGCAGCTATATAATGACGGCAGCAGCAATCATTCGACAGTCACCACTTGCCAATGGCCGAGGAAAACACGATCGAAACCTCAGGAATTTTAAACCACTGGAGGTGGCTGGAAGCCCAAGAAAATTTTATCAACATAGCAAACTTTGAAAGCAAACCTAAACAGCTACTTCTTGACAAATCCTTTTATTACGTAGAAGAATTTATATGTGGTTTGGAATTACTAACTCACGTTTGTGCATGTAATAACAATAATAAGAAATTGTAAATGTTCAACATGTAGCCACATTTACAAATTAACTTGCAATGTGAATTTTAAAATGAATTATTCCATATAATCATGATTTATCATGCAAGTAACCCATGGAACATAAAACTAACTAACTGTGAGAGAGAATAAATAAATAAAGGAACTAATTAACTAACTTTACATGTCTTCACGAATGGTATACACCTCGTATACAGCTGGTATACAGCTTCGCATGTGCCAGGTATTGATTCATTCCATTAGATTAGATTAGATTAGATTAGTACTTGTTCCATAGATCATGAATACAACACTTTGTAATGATGTGGAATGTGTCAGGTTAATAAAAGGTGTCTATACAGGATATTACAATAGACAAAATATTACATGACACTCAATATTTTTAATTTTTTGAAATTTTTAAATTTTTTTTTTTTTTTGGTAGGGTTGGGAAATTACCCACTTACTATATCCAAAAATTCATCTAATGAGTAGAAGGAAATGCCATTAAGACATTCTTTTAATTCCCTTTTAAATGTTATATGGCTATTGGTCAGACTTTTGATGCTATTAGCTAATTGACCAACGACGTTTGTGGCAGCATAATTTACACCCTTCTGAGCCAAAGTTAGATTTAACCTTGAGTAGTGAAGATCATCCTTTCTCCTAGTGTTGTAGCCATGTACACTGCTATTACTTTTGAATTCGTTCGGATTGTTAATAACAAATTTCATAAGTGAATATATATATTGTGAGGCTACAGTGAAGATTTCTAGCTCCTTAAATAAGTGTCTGCAGGATGATCTTGGATGAGCTCCAGCAATTATTCTGATTACCCGCTTTTGTGCAATGAACATCTTTTACTCAATGATGAGTTGCCCCAGAATATGATGCCATATGAAAGCAGAGAATGAAAATAAGCGTGGTAAGCTAATTCACTCAGATGTATATCGCCAAAATTTGCAATGACCCTAATAGCATAAGTAGCTGAACCCAAACGTTTCAGCAGATCCTCAGTGTGTTTTTTCCAGTTCAACCCCTCATCAATGCATACACCTAGGAATTTTGAATATTCTACCTTAGCTACCGATTTCTGATCGGAGCCTATATTTATTAATGGGGTCATTCCATTTACTGTGTGGAAGTGTATATACTGTGTTTTCTCAAAGTTTACTGAGAGACCATTTGCAGAGAACCTTTTAATGATTTTCTGAGAAACATCGTTTACAATTTCACCAGTTAATTCTTGTCTGTTGGGTGTGATAGCTATACTTGTATCATTGGCAAAAAGTACCAGCTTTGCCTCTTCGTGAATATAGAATGGCAAGTCATTAATATATATTAAGAACAGCAGAGGGCCCAAGACCGAACCTTGCAGCACCCTATTCTTGATTGTTCCCCTGTTTGAGAAATCACCAGTTTTTTGCATATTATGTGAACTGTTTATTTCAACTTTCTGCACTCTTCCAGTTAGGTATGATTTAAACCATTTGAGCACTGTCCCATTCATACCACAGTACTTGAGCTTGTCTAGAAGTATTCCATGATTTACACAATCAAAAGCCTTTGATAGATCACAAAAAATCCCAATGGGTAGCTTCCGGTTACTCAGAGCATTTAATATTTCATTAGTGAAAGTATATATAGCATTTTTTGTTGAGAAACCCTTCTGGAAACCAAACTGACATTTTGTTACAACTTTATTTTTACAGAGGTGTGGAGCTACTCTACAGTACATTACTTTTTCAAGAATTTTGGATAAGGCAGTCAGAAGAGAGATTGGGCGGTAGTTGTTGACATCAGTCGTATCCCCTTTTTTATGCAGTGGTTTAACAATGGCATACTTCATTCTATCTGGGAAAATACCCTGCTCAGAGAGCTATTACATAAATGGCTAAGAATCCCACTTATCTCTTGGGAACAAGCTTTTATTATCCTGCTGGAAATGCCATCAATTCCATGTGAGCTTTTATTCTTGAGAGAGTTTATTATCTTCCTAATTTCAGAAGCAGAGATGGGAATTTCAATTGTATCAAATTGTGTGGGTAAGACCTCTTCCATTAACTGCTTTGCTTCTTCTAATGAACATTTAGATCCTATTTTCTCTACAACATTTAAAAAATGATTATTCAAAATGTTTTCGACTTCTGGCTTGTTGTTTATCAAGTTTCCATTCGATTTGATGGTGATACCATCATCTTGCACTCTTGGTTGTCCTGTCTCCCTTGTAATAATATTCCAAATTGTTTTGATTTTGTTATCAGAGGTATTAATCTCAGACATGATGCACATGCTTCTGGACTTTTAATAACCTTTCTTAACGTAGCACAGTAGTTCTTATAATTTTTGGCTGTTTCTGCGTCATTACTCTTTCTTGTTGTTAGATACAGTTCCCTTTCGTGATTACAAGACTTTTTATTCCTTTAGCAAGCCAAGGTTTTTTGCATGGTTTCTTGTAATTAGATTTAACTACTTTCTTGGGGAAGCAGTTTTCAAATTATCTTACAAGTGTATCATGAAATAAGTTATATTTGAAATTAGCATCCATTTCCTTGTACACCTCATCCCATTCTAACTGCTGAAGATTTTCTATGAAATTTCTAATTGTTGAGTCATTAACTGAACGCACAACTTTGGAGGGTAGTTTTGAATTACTGAATGGAGCTATGTCATGTACTGTAACTAGTTGATCATCATGATCAGAAAGACCATTCTCAACAGGGAAAGAATTTATGTTTTTAAACATATCTTGGTCTATAAAAGTGTTATCTATCAATGTGCTGATGTCGTTTACTACCCGAGTAGGAAAATTAATGACAGATGTCAAACCGAAAGAACTGAGCAAGACTTCCAGATCATTCTTCCTATTACACTCTTTCAGTGAATCAACATTGAAGTCCCCACAAATAATAATTTGCTTTCCCCTATCTGACAGATAGCACAACAAGGCATCCAAGTTTTCCAGGAATAAATGAATGTTTCTTGAAGGGGACTTATCTACTGTTACAATTGTAAAAGAGCCCTCCTTCAGTTTAAGTTGACAGGCACATGCTTCTATATGTTGCTCAAGACAAAACTTTTTTGTATCTAAGGTTTCTACACAGTGATAACTTTTGGCATATATGGCAACTCTTCCTCCCACCTTATTCTCTCTAGTCATATCTGCAGCTAGTTTATAACCACTGATATTTATCTTATCCATATCAGACACAATGTGATGCTCAGACAGGCATAATATATCTATTACATTATCGGATTACTTGTCATCTAAACAAACCAGGAGCTCATCTACTTCATTGTTCAATCCCGGAATATTTTGGTGAAAAATGGAAACATTATTTTTTACTTTACTTTTGTGAGAATCTGCTTTTTTCTTTAATCCACCAATATTTTGTTTAAATATGGTAACATTATTATTTACTTTCCTGTTGTGAGAATTTTGTGAGTTTTG
Source organism: Schistocerca piceifrons (assembly GCF_021461385.2). Taxonomy (NCBI): domain Eukaryota; kingdom Metazoa; phylum Arthropoda; class Insecta; order Orthoptera; family Acrididae; genus Schistocerca; species Schistocerca piceifrons. Next base: position 9,580,153 of record NC_060149.1, read on the forward strand.
GACCTCTTTAGCACCTGCCTGCCTGAACTTCTCATTGGGCACTGGTATTAGTCTAAAAAAAGAGGTATATCCATGAGTACTAGTGTCCTCCCTCATGGATTTCACTAACAACACTGCCAGTTTACCCTTCCCTTTCCTATTGAGATGTAGGCCATGCCTTGTGAAATCAATAGCCTTGACAGGAACCAATCCAATGTCTGACAGAGTGTCCAACCTACGCAATTGATCCAACTCCATATTTACCCTCCTGACAGAGCGGTTCAACTGGGGCTGATCATGCTGCACGAAAGCTGGCACCAGCCCAACACTGGTATGGGTCGTTGCCGAGGCTATTATCACCAGGTCTCACTCAATGCTGTAGCTCTGATCCCTATCAATACTGTTTCCCACTCCACCCACTATCATCACATGATCCTGCTATGTGAATCCCTTGCACAAGGAACCTATATTCTCTACCACCCGGCTAAGACTTGCACTTGGCTTGAAAAAGTTTGTGACCTGGTACCTGTCACCTAATTTTTCCTGCAAAATCTGGCCCACACCTCTTCCATGGCTGCTACCTAGCAACAGAACTTTCCTCTTACTTTTTACTTTTTTGAAATATTTGGTTTCCTAGTGATATTCTGTTGCATCTTAACTACATCTACTTCTACTGGAGCCTCTTCCTTACTTAACTGTGGTAACAATGCAAATCTATTGGTTGTGCCAATTGGGAAACTGTCAGACACTGCCATCTTTCTGTGGCCCCTGTTCCCAGCTACCACTTCCCACCATGCTTCACTGAACTTGTGTGTGTGTTAGAGAGGCAGCTAGAACGATCAACAGTATCAAAAAGGAAAACCTATCCTTTATTTCATCAGAGTCTTGCAAGCTGAATTAAAAGACATATGTGAGGAATACAAGATGAATCCGTGTAAGTCAGACAGTAATGATTCTCATATTGTATAAGCAGAAAATTTAGTAATTCTGAATCGTCTGCGCAGTAATTGCGAGGCAAAATGGATGTGAAAAGAAACAAAAGTGAAGTGTAGTGGAAGTAGTGATTCGAAGGTACATCAAGTGAGAAGAAAGAAAACAGAAATCTCGTGATAGCCACAGTAAGCGACTAGCCCTAGAATTACTAAAAATAGTTCGATACACAAAATAAAGGGCATTGTAAAGTCTGGTGCACATTTCGTTGATGTAACTGAACATGTCATAAGTAAGAAATATGAGGAACATGATACAGTTGTGATTTGTGCTGGATCCAACGACATATATTGCAATAGTAAATTTAGTGTTAAAGAGTTATCTAAGACTATTTGTTCTTCTTATTAGCACAGATATTACTGTAATTAATTACAGCAAGAGACATAATTTTCCTGAGTGGTCATGTGTGAACAAGAAAATTGACTGAATTAATAATAAGCTTAAGAGATTTTGTGCTAAGTTCTCTGATGTTAAATCTGTGGATGTAAGCATGTATGATAGGTCATGTTTAACTACCCACAGTCTTCAAATGAAGAGCCAAACAAGCACTCCTAGTAAATGAATACATTAGCCCTCAGTCACACACACTAGTCAAAGAACAAAGGGTGGAACTAAAGTATTAATATGCTTATTACTGTAGACATGGTTTCTTGTGAGAGCAAAGTTGGTCTGAACAATTCAGTAACGTAGCCGATAGCAAACAAGGCCTGAAACTAATGCACACAAATATTCAGTACCTCAGAAATAAACTAGACCTTTTACAAGTTTTTGTGACTGAACAACACCCTCCCCCATGTCGTTGTGATTTCTGAATATGCTCTTAAAGCTGAAGAAATAAAATTTTGTAAACTAGATGGTTATATTCTAGCTAACAGCTACTGTAGGCAGCGACATAAAGACGGTGGGGGTGGCTATTTTTGTTCAATAGACTTTAATTACTACGAAAATGTCATTCCTGGATAGACATAGCAGTGAAAGAAATCTAGAAATTACTGGAATTATTCTTGAACTGAAGGGAGAGGGTAGTAATTATACAAAAAAATTATACACAAAGTAATAGTAATTTATCACCCACGAAATGCAGATATATCACAATTTTTAATACACTCAGCTTAGTAGTTAATTAAGTGGCCCAGTAATCTTACCATACTTCAGGATCTGAATATTATTGCAAACTCCAACAACATGACTAACTTGAAGCTGACAGATATATAGAATTTATGCCACATTGTGAATAAATTAGACACTGATACAAGAGTGGCAGACTACACCTCCAGCAGGAGAGATTATGTCATAGTCAGTAAACTTGCTACAAATGGTGTTAAGAACAGCAATATAGAATTTCACTATTCACACCACAATCGACATTTTGTTGAGTCCATGGGTATAAACACAGCAGAAGTAGCAAATGTTATTGAACACAAACAAATCTTGAACTATCATTGACATTTACCAGTCAGTTGTACACATCAAAAATAACATTGCTAATTACTGCACAAACAGCTCTGTCCATGACCATGCAACAAGTGACAGACTCAACTTACATTCACCAAGAGAAAATGAACAAAACACTCAAAACATCATTTTCTACCAAGGAATAAATATGTACAATAAATTACCAAAAGACATTAAAGAAATTGCAAAAATATACTTATTTAAAAAGGCAGCTAAAAAGTACCTGTTATGCAATACATTTTATACATTGAAGGATTACTTAGATGAAACAGAGTAGCGTTTTGGTAAAAAATGTTATACAAATAAATAATAATAATGGTTATAAAACATCCAACATTCCACATAAAACCTTCACACTGTATTTTTTTTCCTTTTTTTCCTATTCTATAAATACTTACCCCCAAGCTATGCATAGCACAACATTAACACCTCTTCCTCTTTCTGAGATGAACACCTCACTTATTATAGAGGGCTGCTGACTCAATTTTCCAGGATAGCAAATGGGGGTTGTGGTACAGAAAACAGCCCAGAGAGCAAATGTGTGTGTGTGTGTGTGTGTGTGTGTGTGTAGTGAGTGAAGTGTTATGAAACAGACTGTGTTTAGTGTGTGCAGTGACTGATAGTGAGATATGAGTGAACAGTGTGACATTAAATTACTTAATAAGTTATTTTAAAGAAAAAATGCATACCAGGAGTAAATTTAATGATTGTCTCTAACTAGAAGTCCGTAAATGTATGTGTATACGAATTAGCTTATTTTAAATTGATCCAAACTTGTAAATACTTTCAGATGTCCTATATCCTGGTAAAAAGAGATCTAAAGATGACTAAAGCTGCTGCTACTACTACTACTACTACTACTATAATAATTCAAACTGCCTCTAACATAAACTAGCCCAGGAGGAATGGAACAGTGTTTACATGGTAAAATGCCCAAACAATAAATGAAATGAATTTTATGAAACAGTTTTGAGACTCTAATACATGGAAAGAATCCAAAGCGGACACTATGTGGTAGTCTGATTAAACTGAAGCAGAATGTTCATGAGCTCTTCTTACTTTACTAATCTAAAAAGGATATCATTCTCAAGGAAAAGTATTGCAAAGCCATGAAAATGTTTAAGACATAGCTTTCAAATTTCAGAAGAAAGATCTCAATGTTTTTATAATTAAATCTGACAATGTGAGTAAAGCATTTTGGAAGCTCATTTATCTACGCCAGAAAGCACCATCAAACGTGAATACAGAAGAAACAAGCATATACCATGAGGGGAAATTAATAGAAGATCCAATAATAATCTGTGACTCTTTAATACATGTTTTGTCACTCTGTGAAGCATCCCAGCTCAAACTATTGACCAAAACATTCAGATAAACATTTGCTCACCCCGAGGTATAAACTTTGAGTTCAGAACTATAAGTGAACTTGAAATAAGTCGAATAATCAAGACATCAGAGACCAAGCACTCAACTGGCTGTCATGAGATATCTTGTGCTCTAACTAAAAAGGGTCATACAGAATTAGTTTAACTTATTACCTATCTCATTAACTGCTGTAATAGGGAAAACAGCTACCCAGACTCATTAAAAATGCCCTTACGTAAACCAGTATATAAGAAAGGATCCAAAAAATATGCTGAAAACTTTAAGCCAGTTTCATTAATCTCTATATTTAGGAAAATCTATGAATATTTTTTGCTTTCACAAGTCAGTGACGATTTCACAAAAAATAGTCAACTTACAGAAACACAATATGATTTCAGGAAAAACCACAGCAACCTGAGACTTTTACATAATAGATGTAGTGTACTACACAAAGGAATTGGCAACAGGCATATTCCTCGATTTATTTAAACGTTCCCTATTAATAAAGAAACTTGAGGCATGTAGCTTAAAAGTTTCAGCAATACTACTGCTGACCTTCTATCTGTCAAACCAGAAGCAGTGCACAAAGCTAATCTATCAAATTAATGATCACGCTGTAACCTCTCAGTCTTGTAGTGAAACAAGAAGTCCCCCAGGGGTCAATTCTTAGCCCCTCTCTTCTTAGTCTTTGTGAACAATATCACCCAGCCACAAAACTTCAAAAGGCTGAGGGATGCAGATGAAAGATCTTTGTTGTTTTTTGGCAAAAACACTTGGTAACTTACATCTTCTGCAGCAGATGGAGTAATAAACAAAATTAATTACTTTCGTGATCAAGATCTAAATGTAAATATTAACAAATCGCAATATCATTTAAGATTGTTAACTCTTACCACACCTCTGTAAACCATATATGTAGAACTGAACCAACTGATGCCACTAGCAGCAAATTCTTAGGCCTAAACTTAGATTAAGTGTTGCAATGATCAAATCATATTAACTTTCTATGTGGTAAAATTATCAGTGGATTGTATTTATGCAGTCACCTAGCAAAAATAGTTACAAACTCTACTAACAAAACTGTTTAGTATGGAACAACATATCCTTTACTAAGCTCTTCCCAACCAAGATCACCGCCGAGTTAGAGCACAGGTATTTTCTTTGTCCACTAAGAGAACTTATTTAAGAGGAAATAGTGTCGAATTTAAATTTTCTTTGTTTTTTATACTTCCTGTGGTGTCCGTTCTTGTCACACAACTGAATATTAGCATCTCATCAGCGCTTGTTCTTGAAAAAAACTTGTTCTTTAGCTGAAGTCCCGATAATCACAACATAAACGAAAAAATTTTGTGTGACGTAAAATTCGTTTAAAAAAAGACTGCTACTAGTTTCATCAGTGTCTATTGTCGCAATAAAAGTGTAATTAGACGTTTCTAAATCGTATTTAAGTAAAACAGCTAGTACTGTTTACTAGTTAGATAGACGTGATCTAGGCCTAAATTTTCTGAGTTACAAACGTTTGAAAACCTGACCAAACACGCCTGATAACGTAAATTCTCTAAAAGCAAATTAACTACAAATACATTCTTCTGCCATTGTATCTCTAAATCAGGAAAAAAAAAACACCGCACATAAGACGTTTGTGTCGTTTTTTGTTTACACACAGCCAATTTCGCGTCCTTAACAAATTTAAAACATTCTTTAAACTTAATTATTCTTTCGAAACTGACCATGAGTGAGAAAGGTGGGAGCTGTTATAGGGTAGTGAGGAGAGGGATTTGTTGCCAATCTTGTAGGAAATATTTTCACTGGAAGGGATGAAGTGGGGAGAACGTTGGGAGAATAGAAGAGGCTCTCTCCTGAAACTGCAAAGTATGCAGTAGGAACATTTTGATTGGGACCAGGAAAGGATGACCTGTGCCCTTCAGGCACAGTTGGAGGAAGCAAGGAAGGAACTCAGAAGGATCAAGGGAGGTAGGGGGAAGGAGGATGGTTGGGAACTGGCAGCTGGTAGGAGGATAGGAAGAAAGATACCGGTAACGCAATCTGACAGTTTTATCATCAACACCAAAAACAGGTATCTGCCACTGCCAGAGTTAAGTGGAGAAGAGCCTCAGGTAGAACGAGGAGCAGGAAATGTGCAGCACACTTCAAGAGGGCCAAGAAGCCTAGGAATGTACAAAGTGTTAGGAAGAAGAAAGTGCTGCTGCTAGGTAGTAGACATGAGCGAGGTGTAGGCCCTCAGTTACAGGAAAGTTTAGGGGCAGCGTACCAGGCCACCAGTATCTTCAAGCCAAACGCAGGGCTAAGTCATGTGATAGAGCACCTAGGGTCTTTATGTAAGGACTTTACAAAAGAGGACCATGTAGTGATAGTGGGTGGGGCGGGAAACAGTTTGGACAGGGATGGGGCATATGACATAGGTGGTGACCTGGACAAGATAGCTTCCCTGACTCATAGCACCAACGTACACTTTGTTGAGCTGTTCCGGCGTCATGATCGACCACAACATGATGGAGCTATGAGGCGAATCAATGTGGGGTTGGGGATGGCTCTGAGGACAGCCAGTTTTGCTCATGTTTCTCCGGTGCCCGTTGGGACAGTCAACAGATGGGGTTTCACTAGGTATGGCCTACACATAAACAGGAATGGGAAGGGAAGATTGGTACAGCTGATTCATGAAAGTATAGGGGGTGGATCTTGGGCCACACATGGTCAAATATCTGTTGTCATATGTAGGAAAAGTAGGTTCTTTTTAGAATAAATCCAGACAACAGGTTCCCCTGCTCAAAGAGTATCTCCAGCACTTTAGAAAATACTGAAACAAGCACTCACAAGGCAGATTTTAACACCTCAAATATCACATATATCAGATGTCACAAAGAAAAATAAACCATTGGAAGGAGTAACATGGGTGCTTTTACAGACTTAACAATCCTCCATCAAAACATGCAATCAATAAAAAATAAAATAAAACTATTAGAAGTTGAGCTCCAATCTTTTAACTGCACAGTAGTTTGTATTACTGAGCACTGGTGTGGAGTCACAGAAATCCAACATGTAGTGTTATCATTGTACGAAGAGGCAAACTTTTACTGCAGAACTAGATCAAGGGGTGGAAGATCATGCATTTATATCAAAAAAGGAACACAGTTCTAATCAAGACATGACCTCAGTACCGTAAATGAAGACAAAAACTTCGAAATATCAGCTATTGAATTAACAGGGTTTGATATCACCAAGAAATTGAACATTTTGTGGGTGTATAGATCTCCCAGTGGTAGTGTCGACACTTTTTTCAATAAGTTAACAGAAGTTGTAGATAAAGTCTCAAGTACAAAGGTCAACATAATTCTGTGAGGGGACCTTAACATCAACACTAACATCATAAATGAATCCAGCAGCACTTTCATAAAAATCCTCCAAAGTTTTGGCATATCCCTATTGGTCAATAGTGCAACAAGGGTTATCACACTGACTTCATCAGTAATTGACCATGTGGCCACAAATATGGACAGGTAAAATGTGATGTACCTGTAAAAGATCTCAGATTATCAGACCATCTCTGTCAAACAACAACAGTAAAATCAGGCATTGAATCATTCCCTAAACTACAAGCCTACAAACAACATCTATCAGAAACCAAAATAAAAGATTTTTCAAAGCAACTAGAAAAACAAAGCTGAGATGAGGTGTATAAGGAAACCAATGTGAATATGAAATTCTCTAAATTCTCCATATTGTTTAAATTGAACTTTGAAAAGGCATTTCCAGAAGATTGCATGTCTGTATCAACATCCCACCAAAACAGATGGATAACAGCAGGTATTAAAAAGTCCTCCCAAACACTTAAACGCCTCAATTCCATGAAAAAGATTCACAATGATCCAGAATTCTTAAATTTCTATCATAGATACATAAAGATCTATAGAAAGGTGCTGATTGCTGCAAAAAAGTCATTTAATGACAAAATAATATATAATACAGAGAATAAAAACAAAGCAGTCTGGGATGTTATAAAAAAGGAAACGGGGAGAGGCAAACAAATGCAGAATAACACACTGCTAAGGAAGAGGGATAAAGTTATAAATGATCCACAGCACTTAGCAAGCTATGTAAACGAGCATTTTTCAAGTATTGCAGAGAAGTTACTTTTGTGGCGGTGTTCGTTGTGACAAACAATTCGCTGTAGAAACGGCTTACGAAGTCACCGCCACACTTTTAATAGCGGGCCGACCGGTCCGCTGGAACAGTGAACAGAAAGATGAAAACCCAAACACTCTGATTAAATAAAAGTCGGTACTTATCTTTATTAAAGAAGATACAGAAACACAGTAGTGAACTCCGTGTCTACAGAAATCTGTCTAGTTCGAGTCGGAGCGGCTAGGTCAGCGTCGGCTGACGACAAACAACAACTCTGCTGCGATGAACACACAACTGACTAGCAAGTACACAATTCAGTGGCGAGTATCCAACTGAGCGGCGAATACAGAGCTGTCCTAGCGCTCGCGACTCCAGCACTTAAGAAGCCAGAAGCCAGCGGTGGCGCGCGCAGACTTGCGGCGATTTTCTGTCTCGCTGGCGCTGCTTATGCTGACGGCGTCCGGACTTTGATGCTTCCAACCTTTTGGCAGCGGGCTCGGGTGGCATTACTGGCTAGGATATAGCAGTTACAGCAAAAATTCTCCCAAACAAACATAACACCTGTAAATAATGTTGCACTAAATACAATGTTTTACTTCCAACCACAGAGAATGAAGTCAGTAAAGCAATTCAAAAACAAAAAAATAAAAATTCAGTAGATTTAGATGAAGAAGCAATGCGTGTACTAAAAAAATGCATAGGGATTACACAAGGCCCCTTAACAAATATAATAAATGAATCCTTCACATCAGGGACATTTCCAGAGCAGTTAAAACAGGCAAGAGTTGTACCTTTGCTTAAGAAAGGTAATGCAGAAGACAGAGAAAATTACTGGCCCATTTCTCTGCTGTCAGTATTCTCAAGAGTAACAGAAGCAGTTATGAAAGACAGATTAATGAATTACCTGAATAAATACAATCTTTTAAGCGAATCACAATTTGGTTTCTGAACTGGTAAATATACAGAGTCAGAACCACTCCATTTACAGACCACAAGTGGCCCATCGGGACCCTCCAACCATCGTGCCATCCTCAGGGGAGGATATGGATGGAGGGGCGTGCGGTCAGCACACCGCTCTCCCAGTCATAATAATGGTATTCTTTACTGAAACTGCTACTATTCAGTCAAGTAGCTCCTCAAGTGGCATCACGAGGCTGAATTCACCCCGAAAAATGGCAACAGCACATGGGGGCCTGGATGGTCACCCATCCAAGCGCCGACCACCCCCGACAGCGCTTAACTTCAGTGATCTAATGGGAACCAGTGTATCCACAGCGACAAGGCCGTTGCCTGTCAGCCATAGTAAACTTCACAAAAGCTGTACTTGAAGCTCTTGTTAAACATGAGTGTGTTACAGGCATATTTTTGGATCTTTCTAAATTGTTTGATACCATCGACTACAAGATTCTATTAAATAAATTAGAAGCATCAGGAATAAGAGGGGTAGGTAATGACTGGTTTCGATCATACCTAACAGATAGGGTACAAGGAGTAGAGATAACACATACTACAAATAGATCTAAACATTTAGTAAAACACTTATCTGCACAAAAATGCATTAATATAGGGGTTCCATAAGGTAGAATATTAGGACCAATTGTGTTCCTGATATACATCAATGAATTTCCCAGTAGTGTTACTCATGGTGAAAAAATCCTCTTCGCTGATGACAACAATATCATAGTCACTGAAAAAACCATAGAATTCCTTGCCGAGAAAGCAAATGAAACTCTCAAGGAAGTTTATGATTGGTCAATAGGTAATAAAGTGATATTGAACATAAAGAAAACTAATGCTTTGAATTTCAGTTTGAAGAGGAAAAATGACAATGTTAAATTAAATGTGGATGGCACCTTTATAGATTGTGTAACAAATGCTGAATTTCTAGGAATGAATATTGATTCTCAGTTGAAGTGGTGTGAACACACAAAGGCAGTTGCCAACAGAATGTCATGGGCATATTATGCCCTTAGAATCCTATTGTCAGTATGTAACATGTTGGGTCTTTTAGTTACATATTATTAATATGTACACTCAATTCTTAGCTATGGCATTCTCTTTTGGGGAACAAATGCACAAAATATGAACACGGTTTTCAAATTCCAGGAAAGAGCCATAAGAATAATAACCAAAAATACTAGTCGAGCTCATTGTAAAGATCTGTTCAGAACACTGGGGAGTTTAACTGCTCCATGTGAATACATTTACCAGTCAGTTCTACACATTAAAGATAACATTGCTAATTACTGCACAAACAGCTATGTCCATGACCATGTAACAAGAGATAGACTCAACTTACATTAACCAAGAAAAAATAACATAAAACTCAAAACAGTATTTTCTACCAAGGAATAAAACTGTACAATAATTACCAAATTGCAAAAATGTACTTATTTAAAAAGGCAGCTGAAAAGTACCTGTTATGCAATATATTTTATATATCGAAGGATTACTTAGATAAAACAGAGTAGGGGTTTGATAAAAAAAATGTTGTACAAATAAATAATAATAATAATAATGATGATGATGATTATAAAACATCCAACATTCCACATAATACCTTTACTTTATGTTTTTTCCCTTCTTTTTTCCTTCCTAGAAATACTACCCACAAGCTAACCATCACACAATACTAACACCTCTTCCTCTTTCTGAGCTCAACATCTCACTCATTATGGAGGGATGCTGACTGTGTGTATTGTGTGTGCAGTGACTGATAGTGAGTAATGAGTGAAAAATCTGACATTACATTATTTAATAAGTTATTTGTAAAAAAGTATTGTACACAAGGAGTAAATTTAACGATTGTCTCTAACTAGAAGTCTGTAAATATATGTGTATACGAATTAGTTTATTTTAAATTGATCTAAATCTGTAAAAAAATAGATCTACTGATGAATAAAGCTACTACTACTACTACTACTACCACAACATGATACTGGATGATGAGGCTGCACTGCAGATACACATCTCAACAGACTAATGTTGTAGGAGAAGGCAATTACAATTATGCATGGCTTGAGTCAACGTGATTACTGTAGAGAGGTTTTTGTCCGACATAAATAATACACACACTACTGGCCGTTAAAATTGCTACACCACGAAGATGACGTGTTTAACCGACAAGAAAACGATGCTGTGACATGCAAATGATTAGCTTTTCAGAGCATTCACACAAGGTTGGCGCCGGTGGTGACACCTACAACGTGCTGACATGAGAAAAGTTTCCAACCGATTTCTCATACACAAACAGCATTTGATCGGCGTTGCCTGGTGAAACGTTTTTCTGATGCCTCGTGTAAGGAGAAGAAATGCGTACCATCACGTTTCCGACTCTGCTAAAGGACCGATTGAGACATATAGCGATTGTGGTTTATCGTATCGCCACATTGCCGCTCGGAACGCCGTGCTGGATCCCAACGGCCTCGTATCACTAGGAGTCGAGACGACAGGCATCTTATCCGCATGGCTGTAGCGGATCGTGCTGACACGTCTTGATCCCTGAGTCAACAGATAGGGACGTTTGCAAGACAACAATCGTCTGCACGAAAAGTTCGACGACGTTTGCAGCAGCATGGACTATCAGCTCGGACACTATGGCTGCGGTTACCCTTGACACTGCATCACAGACAGGAGCGCCTGCGATGATGCACTCAACTATGAACCTGGGTGCACGAATGGCAAAACGTCATTTTTTCGGATGAATCCAGGTTCTGTTTACAGCATCATGATGGTCGCATCCGCGTTTGGCAACATCGCGGTGAACGCAAATTAGAAGCATGTATTTGTCATCGCCATACTGGCGTATCACTGGGTGTGATGGCATGGGGTGCCATTGGTTACACGTCTCGGTCACCTCTTGTTCGGATTGAAGTTTTAACAGCGGATGTTACATTTCAGATGTGTTATGACCCATGGCTCTACCCTTCATTCGATCCCTGCAAAACCCTACATTTCAGCAGGATAATGCATGACTACATGTTGCAGGTCCTGTACGGGCCTTTCTGGATACAGAAAATGTTTGACTGCTGCCCTGGCCAGCACATTCTCCAGATCTCTCTCCAATTGAAAACGTCTGGTCAATGGTGGCCGAGCAACTGGCTCGTCACAATACACCAGTCACTACTCATGATGAACTGTGGTACCGTGTTGAAGCTGCATGGGCAGGTGTACCTGTACATGCCATCCAAGCTCTGTTTGACTCAATGCCCAGATGTATCAAGGCCATTATTACAGCCAGAGGTGGTTGTTCTGGGTGCTGATTTCACAGGATCTATGCACCCAAATTGCGTGAAAATGTAATCGCATGTCAGTTCTAGTATAATATATTTGTCCAATGAATGCCCGTTTATCATCCGCATTTCTTCTTGGTGTAGTAATTTTCATGGCCAGTAGTGTAGTACATTCTTGGTATATATTTAAAGTATTTTTATTTTTTTAACGTCGTCAAAAACATGCTAGAAAATGCAATGACATATATGACCACAATACTAGAAATAGAAATAACTATAATAGGCAAAGAACTAATCAAAAATAAGTGACCGCACTCCTTATATCAATGGTTAAATCTGGATTAATAACTTGTCAAAAAACTAATGCGCATTTGATGGAACTATCTTGAAATAGAAAATTAGGTTATTCTTGGCAAAAAAATTTTATACCCACTTTCTGAATTTTCAGTTGAAAACATGTGACATTACAGTTTTTTTTACAAGTTAAACATATTTTAATTGTACACCCACTTTTGTGGCTTATTCTTTTTTATGCTTGTATTGCAGTTTTGTTAATTTACATCAACTATCTATTTTATTGACATTTTAAAAGAAATTCTGAAAATGATGTAAAACAACACTGATGTTTGCAATCTATTCAGTCTATACAAAAAATAAATAAATAAAAATAAATGTATTGCTAAATCTTTGTAACTTCATGCTATTGCCTGGAATCGCAATATCGCTGTAAGACGGTCATGTGCCTAAATTACTCTCCTCATACAAGTAATTCACCGTGTGATATGGGGAGTCAATTCTAAAATAATTTCGCCAATCGTCAGGTTTTGCATTTAGCTTGCGAAGCACATTATTTTATGAAAAGCGATTAAGTAGCTTCTTAAAGACGTTTTGGCTGAGATTATTTTATGCTTATAGGCGTTTCTCCCACAACGAACATGAAAACAGAACCCTGTATTATCTCTCATATTAACTAATAATCTCCTCTTTGTAAAAGCGAACATTGAAACAAACCAATAAACCTGGAACGTGTTTGCTACACTGTACGTGCCAGAAGTGAGGACATTCGAGATATCGAGTGGTAAACACAAATAATATCTACGGCAGAGATTATGGTAGACGTTGCTGCGGACATTTTCTTGACTTCTAGTAGATGTATCTGTAAGTGCGAAAGCTGTGAGTATTTAAATTGGGTTTCATTCTTCAGTTGCATGAATTTTTTACAGTTTTATATGTTTTATTACTTGCTTACCTTTACGCTAAGTTTGTTAAGCCTTCCCGTTTTATGTGTACCAATCGGCTATGATGTAATGAGATTTTATGTCTTACTTATCGTTACGCCATATTTATTAATTCTTTCCATGATATATGTAACAGTTATTTGTGTTTTAATGAGGCCGTGCTTCAAATAATTATTTGATGTTTCGTAGTCGAAGAAAATGAGGTTAGCAGGGAGTGTGCAAATAACCGACTACTTGGAAAATACCTTGCTTCAAAACTACGATTCAGTGGTGTCTCTTCATTCTGCTCATGGCGAAGACTTTTTGTCAGTAGTGAATCCGCACCTCAAACCAGGCCTCAGATACAAGGTACTGGGCTGTTACCATAAGTTATGTTTCACGAAAGGCTAGCATTTCATGATATCTTATTTTCAAATGTGTACTGCTTTACATTCTCTCATTTGCAGTGAATTTACAGAGTCGTATTTAGTTGTTCGTACATAACATAAAGCATATTGGGCGCGTTATTTGGTACGATGTTCATTGCAAACTTCTATCTTTTGTGCAAGTGCAGCGTAATGTTTCAATGATCTTAACGTGCTGACAACAAAATGTATTTTGTGAAGATGTCGAAAATTGTGTATAATCAGTCATTCACCTACACCAACTAAAGCATTTCACCCTGAAAGTGCGATCTGTACACTATGCCACACTATGATCACGTTAACAGATATTTTAATGAAGCTGACTATGATGATAACTTAATGTTAATAAACTGTATCTTTAATTCTTTTATTTAAATGAATATCTGATAGATATCTAAAACTACAATAATGTTTTTATGTAATAGAGGCCTAGAAAATCTCGTCTTAGTTACATGTTGTTTCCAGTAATCTCTGTTAACTGGGGGGGGGGGGGGGGGGAGGTCATACTAGTCTCAGGAAACAAGGACTCAAGACAACATATAGCACTTCTTATTAAATAAAACAGTAAACCAGTGAAAAACTGCTTTTAATAAACATTTTAAATACAAGAACGCACTTGTACAATCCGAGAAAACATGCAGCATTTCTTATTAAATAAAACAGTAAACTAGTAAAAAACTGCGAATATCTTCTACGGGACGGAGGGGGGGGGGGCAGCAGCTGCCCCCCCCCCCCCCCTGCCCCTCGCTGGGTATGCCCATGCTTATGTCACTGACACAGTTGCATTGCTTAGAGTTTATTCTCTCTTCCAGGAACTGTAAGCTGCATTTATGCAAATTAAAACTGAATTGTAAATTCTATGAAGTTTTATTTTTTTGTGCTGTGTAGAAGACTCTATAGCTGCATGGTTATGTTTTGCTCTCTTGTGTTCTTTTAAAGATCAAGATACTGGTGTTTGTAATAAGTCACATTGTTAAGTGGGCCTAATAATCTATCTTCGTATTGCATTCTTACTGGCATGTCCATATCTGTTGGTGCTAATTGTTGACCATTATCACAGGCTATGTGCGACACTGTTTATAAAATAGTTATTACTTTTGAACACACAGAAGTGTTGTTCTGCATGTATAGTATTAGCTGTAACACATAATGTATAGTTAACAACAACAACAACAACTGTTACATAATTGTGCCTTTTTACAGCTGCATTTACTAAATACATACCAGTACTTGAAATTTCCGGGATATTGGGTAATAGTCTGAATAGTATACCTTTTCCTGGCTATGTAGCTATATATTTATGGATGTGCACAGTCATTGCTAAAGTTTGTTCTGGTTAGAATATGGTCTTTGTCTAATGTGTTGAAGTCTTGTGCTGATCTGATAACCTCCCTCCCCCCTTTAATTACTTTTGGTGTTAGCCATTGAATCAAAGTGTGTTTCATGAAAGACAAAGTTATATTGTAGTGATATCCATAGAGAAAACTAGGCATCAGCAAGTGTACGATATGACATCAAAGTCTGCCGACAACGTTCTTTCATTTGCTTTTCTTTGCAAGGAGGTGGTCTATAACAGCTTACAGCTGAGTTTTGGTTTGTAAGCTGTATCACTTCTAGTAGTTGTTTTCATAAGGTTGGATGCAGAAGTTACCTGCGGTGATTTACTAACCCCAGTGGTATTAAGGATTTATTTTGTAATTAACATGTTTTTCTTCTGTTTGATGTTTGAATTACAGAGTGACAAACTATTAGCCTCTTTGGAATCTGAAATAGTTGTAAGCTATAATGTGAGAACATATTTAAGTATAATTATATTTTGTGACTTCTCTTTCATATGAGAACTGGTGGTAGAAACCAGAACTGTAGCAGAGACATAATTAATGTTGTTTTCAGTACTCCAAGGAGACAATTTGTTGGACTTCCTGGAAGGCTAAATGGCATTTAGTCATTATAATAATATGAGAGTTTTAAGTGCACATCCATAAAATGTCTTTCATATTCTTTGCCTTTCATGTAATCTGTTTTATTACCAACTGACAAGACTTTGAAGAGACAGTATTTGTTATTATGTGAATTCAGTAACCGTAAATAAAACTTTACTCATCAAAAGAAGAGGTTTTTGAATAGGAAAAGCACATAAGTTCTATTACATACTTTATTTTGAATTGTGGACCCCACATTCCAAATAGATAGAAGTTGGAAATCTTCATGACAGTTTTGTATCTATTCATTTCCATTGGAAGATATCAAGCAACACTGTGTTTATCAGAATTGTAGTACTCATCGATTAATGCTATTTCACTTTTGTGATACACAGTTCTGTAGTAGCAAGTATTGTGATTGAAAATGTCACTACTTAAGGTGATTGAAGTTACAGATTCATTTACACCAAACAATTAAGTGCCTGATAGCTTTGTGTCACTTCAGATTTCATAAACTATGTCAGTCTACCTATAACTCATGTTTTCATTAACTGTTGGGCTGATTAACAATTTACCCATAATGTGTTTTCATTTTGCTTATCCAGTAACAAGTCCTGACAGTGTTCAGGACTCAAAACATATGAAATGTGATCTAGATTACCTTCTGCATATGGACATTGTTCAACACTGTAACAGTTGTTACTGAGTAAGCAGATTGAGCAGATATGATGGGCATACTATACACTGATGTTGAATGTTTTACTGTGCTGAAGACAATGATTAGATAAAAATTATATCTGCTTTTAAATACATATGAACTTTACAAATTCTAGACTGACCACTCGAAAGTGATATGGAGTATCACTTGAAAGAGTTGGTTATCAGAGTGCAAGATGGTCAGGAGTTATTTTTCTTTGTCTGTATCTACCTTTTGAATATAGCAGTTGTGTTGGTGAAGTATTGACTCTTATGAACGTTTTCTCTGTGTAGCAAAAGTTATTGAGTTTTACTATTATCTTACATCTTTTTAATTTTCAGTTGTATATATTCCACAGAAACAACACTGATCTTTTGTCATAATTTTAGAGAGTTTGATTGATAATTGACAAGCTTCTGCAAGATGTGGTCAAATATCCATCAGCTTTCAGTCTCATAAACTATTTTTAAAATATAGAATGGTATGAATATAATTTGTGTTCATTTATGACTGATAATCCTGTTTAGTTTGTAATGACAGTGAAAATCTGAGTCAAGGATGAAGGTATGCTTAGAAAACTTTATTGCTGAAGCAATTTCTGACAAAAGCAGGAAATACAGGTTCAAGTCATGACCTGTTACAAATTTTAAGTTGTCGTGATATATTTATTAAATTTCAGATTCGACAATTATGAATGATTTGCACTGTTATAATTTCCTTTTACTGCAGCTTCATTGACTTCATCCCCATCAATCAATTTATTTCATTTCAAATATATCCCTTATAGCAGGGAAATTAGTGGCCATCTACTGTCTTTGATCTGCCAGTGATGCTATTCTCACATACCCTGTAGGAGAACCTCTGGTATTAGTGTTAAGAAATCACAAACAGAAACGTCAGTGACAGTGAATCACTGATTCTGTCCTGGAGGCATACACAAGTAACCATAATGGTTAACACAACTCCTCACAAATAACAGGAAATCCAGGTTTGGGTCCCAGTCTGGCACAAAATTTCAAATGTCGTGATACGTATTTGTTGCATTACAGGTCTGGTGTTTCAGAACGGACTGCACTAACATAATTTCATATCATTGCACTGTTGTTGATTTCTTTCTCATTCACCTGTTTATATTCATTTCAGCGCATTTGGTTTATTTCAGGAAAATAGTACTGTAACCAATGTAGGATCAAGCCCAACTTTTCAGTTCCTTGTCTGATATTTACACGCTTAAGCACTGAGCCAGTGCAATGAAAAAATTTGTCACTGCATATATAGGTAGCCATGCTGTTTGATAAAGAAAAGTTTATACATTAAATGCAACTAACAAGACGCAGCTTGATGTGAGAACTGCTTGAATCATGAGGGGAAGAAACCATAAAAAAATAATCACATTTGTGATTTAAATAAGTGGGAGTTGTGTGAAAATAGTAAATGGACTTTGAGGAAACATATGAACAGCTAAGCAATATCATAATTGAAATGACAGGATAGTTTGCCAACCAAACAAATTTATGAGGAACAGATGATCTATTTTGCTGAGCTTGCATTTATTGCCTACCCTCACATAATGTCTTTGGAAGGCATACTGCCAGATCCTAAAACACATGATGCCTTTAGGAACTGCTCTGTTCCTCAAAACAAGAGGCAATTAAAGGCATACTTAGGCCTAGTGTCATTTTTCAGGAAATTCATTCCCTAACCAAATTATGAACACTGATGCTTTACTCAGTCTTCTCTGGAAAAACAGTGTCATTGATTTTGAAAACATCATGTAAGCCTTGTTAAATGTTAATATTTTATCTCAACCAGACATAAGAAAGATTTTTGTTTATGCACCAACATGCCAACTCACAGTCTGGGTGCATGCCTTTTCCAATGGTAGAAGAAGAGGGAAATCTCAACCCTAAAGTAATTAGCTACACTGAAAATTAACTGACCTATATGTTTCTTTTAAAAAATCAAAATTTATTATATTTTCTTTGTATTCACATATACATATATATAAGGCTCTGTGAGCATATTTCTTTTCCCTGGTGAATTTTTGAACAGAGTATTAAACATCTCGTAGACAAATCTTACTGACAGTGTTGTATAGGCAGCATTTGTTTAGAAGATGAATTATACATATTTACATAACTTGTTCACCGATTGATGCTTTTTAGCAAAAATAATTTTTTTGATTGCATGTTTCCTGATCAAACATCATTAAGGAAAATTAGGAAAATTGATTTTCAAAATCAAATTACAGCCACATAAATATAGAGAAGACCACAACTGATTAGATGACAGCAGACATAGATACAGTGAAAAGTTAGTGTAAATGCTAGTGTTTGGAACCAGATAGTCATGCATCACCCAGAAGTAGGAAAGTGGGTAGAGAGAATAGGACTATTCATGGGTCAAGAAGATAAAAGATCCAGGACATTGTACCATAGGAGTTACAGCAGTTTAAGATGAGAAAATTTTTCATTCTATGATTTATCATACGAACTTAATATTATTGTGTCACCTGGTCCTTGTGTGGTGTAGGAAAGTTATGGTATATGGAATATCTGAGGTGTTCACAGAAATGTGCCCAAGGAATGAAGTTTGGTGAAGGGGGGTGGGGGGAGCAGTTTGCGAAATACATCCGGTATGGTGTATTTTGAGATGTGTCATGCTCAAAGAACTAAATTTTACTGGATATGTGAAAAACTTGTTGGATCTCAAGAAGTGATAGTTATCCATTCAGTATCTTTTGTAAGCAGTTTATATTGATACTTTCATTGAAAATATTATTTCACTGGTCTATACAAAGCAAATATTTTACAATATTATTGTTATTATGGATACCATCATTTTGAGTTAATGATCTGAAATCATAATGTACAATAATAATTAAATTTTACTGGATATGCATAAAACCTATTGGATCTCAAAAACTGATAGCTATCCTTTCAATAATTTTTGAAAGTAGTTTACCTCAAAACCTACCTCGAAAATATTAAATCACTGGTGTATACAAAGTATATATTTTATATTATTACTATGATTATGGATACCAACATTTTGAGTTAATGATCTGAAGTGGTATCATATCATTAATTAACTCCAGCATGTAACCAGCAGTGTGTTGCAACTTGCAACATATTAGTAGTTGCCAATTCCTGGAGAGGACATCTTTTTGATATGGACACATTCTGCATGGTCTTTTATGAACCTTGTGCATGTCACACTGAATGTAATGTCAATGAGATGCCACAGGTCTTGTTTGCGTTGTGTAAAATATAAACTGCTGTTGTGGTTAAGTTGTGCAGCAAAAAGGGTGCAGACCATGTGGAATTCGTAAGTGGTTATCAGTAAAGAATGCTATTGCATTGTGTTGGGGTGAAGAAACAGAACTGCCATTGGACTCCACATGCCAATATAGCGGACTGAACTTTTCCTGTGGTTTGATTAGAATTGTAGGAGGAGGAGGTTGGGGACAATATCTTGACACTATTCAGTAAAAGTTCACATTGCCTTGACTCCAGGACAGCGTTCAAACCACTGTCACCCCAAAGAAGTGGCTTAATTTTGCATGAACACTGTGACTACCAAATAAACTTAAGTTGCAGAGTGTTTCATGTTCAGCAATGCTATATTTGTGGTCTCTAGGAAAACAGACAATCATTTCTAAAAATATGACAATTCTACTACGAGTAAAATGTTTGTGTCACGGATTCCAGGGGGTAGGGGATGTCTGTGTCAAGTAACTCCACTTGCCTTTCTTTGTGGCTGCACCTGAAAAGTAACAAGAGGCTGCTGTAGAAGAAAAAGTTTTCACTTTTCTTACATTAAGTGAGAATCACAAACATGATGCATAGTAATTGTTTGAGTAGGCTATTGCATGAAGTACAAGAGGTTCTGGTTTCTTGATCTGTAAATTTACTTGTCCACTTTCATCTCCTGGAGTTAAGAAATTAGTGCATGTCCTTATATTTTAAGATTAATGTTCTAAATGGATTGAAAGTCTTGCTGTGAAATGTGACTGGCTTATCACATCTTTCTGCATATCTTTCTTGCTGTATGATATTGGAAAAACTCAGGCCTGCTATACAGCATTTTAATTTAGCTATTTTGCACTACTGTATGATAGCAGAACATTACACCACTGTTATTTATGTGGACATGAGAGTAAATCATGAAACAACATTATGTTGTTGTGAATAATATAATGACATATTTTTTAAAAGAACTCATAAGTACCTAATTAGCTATACTTTCTATTGAATCTGTCTGTGGAACAAATGTTTCAGTGTTGCTGTACATATTTACAATTGCAGCATTTGACTTGTTGTTTGATTGAAAGATTCTTGTCTCATATCTTTCTCTGATTTCTTTTCTGTACTTCTGCTTCTCACTATCCTCACTGATTATGGATTTGGAGCAAGAATATAACTGGGTAAGTTAATTAAGATAGTATTTCCACCTATTTCCCTTACCAATAGCAATAGCAAAACTGCAGGTTCTTGATATTTTTTTACACTTGCCAATACTAATTATATGTAGTAGATGTATGGCCTTGCTGCAGTGGATACACTGATTCCGGTGAGATGACCGAAGTTAAGCGCTGTCAGGCATGGTCGGCACTTGGATGGCTGACGAACCAGGCCGCCAAGTGCTGTTGCCATTTTTCGGGGTGCACTAAGCCTCGTGATGCCAATTGAGGAGCTACTCGACCAAATAGTAGCGGCTTCGGTAAAGAATACCATCATAATGACCTGGAGAGCGGTGTGCTGACCCCACACCCCTCCTATCCGCATCCTCCATTGAGGATGACACAGTGGTCGGATGGTCCCGGTAGGCCACTAATAGCCTGAAGACAGAGTGCTATTTAGTAGATGTAACACTAAAACTCCCCCACAAATCAGGGATCTTGCTGGGTAGAAGAGACATCCATGTTTCAATGATACAGTTAGCAACATTATAGGAGTAGCAATGTCTGATGTGTGATGTGTGTCCATGGAGAGGCCAAACTAACATATGTTCTCTGACAGGCAACTCTTCTTTGATGTTGAATGATGACGAAGGTATCCTGACTAAAATATGTAAATTTTAAAGTAGGTCCCCACTCAGATTGCATGGTGGGGACTACCTGAAAAGATCTTTTTGGAGCAAACAAACAGTAGACATTCTGGAGTGTCAGATCCCTTAATTGTGTGTATAGTTTCAAGAACTTGGAATTAGAAATGAATAGACTGAAGTTAGATACAGTGGGAGTTAGCGAAATTTGGTGGCTGGATGGATAGGATTTACAGTTGAGTCAGAACAACATTATCATTACCACACCAAATAGAGATAATGAAGGAGTAGGTCCAGTAATTGAAAGTTAAGCGGGAGTGTAGGTAGACTGCTATGAATAACATAGTGGACACATTACTGTAACAAAGATATACTGGAAACAATGGAATACCATAATACTTATATGCCTACTTGCTCTGCTGATAATAAAGAGATTGTAAAAAAGATAAATGATACTATAAAGAAATTATTCAGTATGTTAATCCTTTCATACTCGATTTTTTTCTGGAAAAAGGAAGATCATTCTTTACACTGTAATGCTCTTGGCGAGTTATTAATGATTTCAGTTGCAAAATTTAAACAAAAATATGTACCTGTTTTCGAAATATACATTTTACAACTGATTTCTTTTCATGGATTAAAATAACTAATTTTGAAACTTTCACTGTTGAAATAAATAAACTGACAATTCATGGAGCCTTGAGCAGCCGCTGGTGAAGTATCGGTGCAGCAGCAGTGCAGTAGCGAGTCGCGTATTTAGCTTTCATATTTGCTTTGTAGTTTGATTCTTAATTTCTTTACGAGTGTTTGTGTGCTTGCATATTTAATTACGTAAAATCCTAGTGTATTCTCGTATTTGAGAGGAGTAATATTGCTTATTGATAGCTGTAGAGTATAAATTTGTGGAGTCGTTAGTCAGTTGTTTGTTTTGGACAGCCAGTGCGCTTTTGACACAGCTCAGTGGGCCTTGAGCAGCCGCTGGTGAAGTATCAGTGCAGTAGTGAGTCGCATATTTAGCTGTCATAATTGTTTTGCACTTTGATTCTTAATTTCTTTCCGAGTGTTTGTGCGCTTGCATATTTAATTACATAAAATCTTAGTGTATTCTCGTATTTGAGAGGGGTAATATTGCTTATTGGTAACTGTAGAGTATAAATTCGTGGAGTCATTAGTCAGTTGTTTGTTTTGGACAGAAAGTGCACTTTTGACGCAGCTCAGTGGGCCTTGAGCACCCGCTGGTCAAGGATCAGTGCAGTAGCGATTCTCATATTTAGCTTTCATAAATGTTTTGCAGTTTGATTCTTAATATCTTTCCGAGTGTTTGTGCGCTTGCATATTTAATTACATAAAATCCTTACATATTCTCGTATTTGAGAGAAGTAATATTGCTTATTGATAGCCGTAGAGTATAAATTCGTAGAGTTGTTAGATATTAGCAGTAGGATGGATAGGGTGTGTGCGTGTTGTGTGCAGGCACAGGAGGAACTGGTCGTAGTTCGCGAGCAGCTGAGCGTGCTGTTGGCCATGGTCAGCTGCCTTCAGGCTGCTGCCTCGAGGTGCAGTGACGGCGGAGGGTCTGGCGCGTCGCTTGAGACACCCCAGGTGTCACTTGCTGTGTCTGCTGACTCAGCCACTGAGGCACCTTCTAGTGTACCCAGCGCGTTTGGGCTGCCCTCACCTCAGGGTGAGTGGCGGACTGCAACGCTTTCACGTCACTCAAGGCGGACGTCGAATGTGGAAGCTGGCCGGCTGGCCTCGCCCGTTCATCCTGTCAGTGGGGAGGCGGCCACTCCTTCAGCAGGGCCCGAGCAAGCACATGGGGGCAAAGGCTTGCTGGTTATTGGGAGCTCTAACGTTAGGCGGGTGATGGAGCCCCTTAGGGAAATAGCGTACAGGGCTGAAAGAAATTTAACGTGCACTCAGTTTGTCTGCTGGGGGGGGTCCTCATTTGATATGTGGAGGCAACCTTGTCTGTGGCTATTGAGTGTACGTGGTGCAGTAGTCTGCAAGTAGTTGCTCACGTCGGCACCAATGATGCCTGTCGTTTGGGTTCTGAGGTGATCCTCAGTTCGTATGGGCAGCTGGCAGATTTGGTGAAGACCGCTGGCCTCGCTCGCGGGGTGCAAACAGGGCTCTCTATTTGTAGCATTGTTCCCAGAGTGGATCGGGGTCCTTTGGTTTGGAACCGAGTGGAGGGTCTCAACCAGAGGCTTCGTCGACTCTGTGGCGGTCTTGGCTGCAGATTTCTATAGACTTGCGCTATTGGGTGGGGAATTGTAGGACGCCCCTAGATAAGTCAGGGGTGCACTACACAAAGGAAGCGGCTACTCGGGTAGCAGAGTACTTGTGGCGTCCACATAGGGGATTTTTAGGCTAGGCAGTAGTGCGAGGTGTCCTGATGAACACTCACCAGTCGACGTGCAGGAAGGGAAATCAGGACGTGCTCAGTATAAAGACACTTCAGCTATCAAGATATTAGCAGTAAATTTTCAGAGTGTTCGGAATAAAGTTCATGAATTTACTGCCCTCCAGGAAGCGTATGGCGCGAAAATTATTCTCGGGACTGAGACCTGGCTGAACGCTGAGATAGGAAGTGCTGAAATATTTAGTGAGGGTTGGCACGTGTATCGGAAAGACAGATTAGACACTGTAGGAGTGGTGTCTTCATTGCAGTTGACAAAAATATTGTGTCTGCTGAGGTTGAAGTAGAGTGTGATTGTGAAGTTATCTGGACACGTTTAACAGGGCTAGGGGAAATAAAGTTAATTGTGGGGTGTTATTACCGGCCACCAGGTTCCACTGTGACAGTTCTAGAATCATTCAAAGGGACTCTACATTCTGTATTGCAGGAGTAGCCGGATCGAGATATATTAGTTGGAGGTGACTTCAACCTACCTAGTATAGACTGGGATGTCTATGGATTCATTACAGGTGGTACCGATGAGCCGTCATGTGAATTACTTTTGAACACATTATCTGAAAACTGTCTTGAGCAGCTAAATTGACAGCCAATGCATAATGGAAATATTTTAGATCTGGTAGCCACGAACAGACCAGACCTCATCCACGGTGTCAGTGTTGAGACAGGGATTAGTGATCATGATGTTGTCATTATGACTATGGTTACGAAAGTTAAAAAGTCGGTCAAGAAGGCTAGGAGAGTATTCTTACTAGAAAGAGCAGATAAGCAGTTGTTAGCATCCCACTTAGTAAACGAATTGACTTCATTTACTTCCGGTACGATGGACGTGGAAGAATTATGGGCAAATTTTAAACACATTGTAAATCACGCATTGGACAAGTATGTGCCAAAAAAGTGGGTTACGCACAGAAAAGATCAACCATGGTTTAACAGCACAATTCGGAGAATGCTCAGGAGGTAAAGGTAGTTGCACTTGTGGTACAAGAAAGATCGGGAGAATGACGACAGGCAAAAGTTAGTAGAGATTCGTGCTGCTGTAAAAAGAGTGATGTGCGAAGCATACAACCACTACCACCGTCATACATTAGCTAAAGATCTTGCTGAAAACCCAAGGAAATTCTGGTCTTATGTAAAATCGGTAAGCGGGTCGAAGGCTTCCATCCAGTCACTCACTGATCAGTCTGGCCTGGCAGTGGAAGTCAGCAAAACGAAAACTGAAATTTTAAGTTTAGCATTTGAGAAATCTTTCACGTAGGAGGATCGTACAAACATACCGCCGTTTGAGTCTCGTACAGATTCCCATACAGAGGACATAGTGATAGACATCCCTGGGGTTGTGAAGGAGCTGAATGGGTTGAAAATACATAAATCGCCAGGTCCTGATGGGATTCCAATTCGGTTTTACAGAGAGTACTCTAATGCATTGACTCCTTACTTAGCTTGCATTTATCGTGAATCTCTTGCCCCACGTAAAGTCCCAAGCAACTGGAAAAAAGCGCAGGTGACGCATGTATGTAAGAAGGGCACAAGGACGGATCGTCAAAATTACAGACCAATATCCTTAACATCAGTTTGTTGCAGGATTCTCGAACATATTTTCTCAGTTCGAATATAATGAATTTCCTTGAGACAGAGAAGTTGCTGTCCATGCATCAGCACGGCTTTAGAAAGCATCGCTCCTGCGAAATGCAACTCGCCCTTTTTTCACATGATATCTTGCAAACCATGGATGAAGGGTGTCAGACGGATGCCATATTCCTTGACTTTGACTCGGTGCCCCACAGCCGACTCCTAATTAAGGTAAAAGCGTATGGGATTGGTTCCCAAGTATCTGAGTGGCTTGAAGACTTCTTAAGTAATAGAACCCAGAACTTTGTCCTCGGTGGAGAGTGTTCATCGGAGGTGAGGGTATCATCTGGACTGCCCCAGGGAAGTGTGGTAGGTTCGCTGTTGTTTTCTATCTACATAAATGATCTTTTGGATAGGGTGGATAGCAATGTCCGGCTGTTTGCTGATGATGCTGTGGTGTACGGGAAGGTGTCGTTGAGTAACTGTAGGAGGATACAAGATGACTGGACAGGATTTGTGATTTTTGTAAAGAATGGCAGCTAACTCTAAATATAGATAAATGTAAATTAATGCAGATGAACAGGAAAAAGAATCCTGTAATACCTGAATACTCCGTTAGTAGTGTAGCGCTTGACACAGTCATGTCGATTAAATATTTGGGCATAGCATTGCAGAGCGATATGAAGTGGGACAAGCATGTAATGGCAGTTGTGGGGAAGGCGGATAGTCGTCTTCGGTTCATTGGTAGAATTTTGGGAAGATGTGGTTCATCTGCAAAAGAGATCGTTTATAAAACACTAATATGACCTATTCTTGAGTACTGCTTGAGCATTTGGGATCCCTATCAGGTCGGATTGAGGGAGGACTTTGAAGCAATTCAGAGGCAGGCTGCTAGATTTGTTACTGGTAGGTTTGATCATCATGCGAGTGTTATGGAACTGCTACAGGAATTGGGTGGGAGTCTCTAGAGGAAATGAGGCGTTCTTTTCGTCATTCGCTACTGAAGAAATTTAGAGAACCAGCATTTGAGGCTGACTGCAGTACAATTTTACTGCTGCCAACTTACCACAAAGATAAGATAAGAGAGATTAGGGCTCGTACAGAGGCATAGGCAGTCATTTTTCCCTCGTTCTGTTTGGGAGTGGAACAGGGAAAGAAGATGCTAGTTGTGGTATAAGGTACCCCCCGCCATGCACCGTATGGTGGATTGCAGAGTATGTATGTAGATGTAGATGTACCACACAAAATAAGAATAATAATACTCAGTTATACACTGGAATATAACTAACCAACTGCTTCCATGTATTCTGGCGATCACAAGCTGGTGCACATTGCTGCTTTGACTTGTCACTATTTATATAGTGATGCCCAACGGTTGGCAGCACTTGTGCATGATGAAAAGACTGGACATTCACAAATGTGTACATGAGGTTTCCATTGGGTAACAATATTTCTGTTGCAGCTATGATACAGTAAAGATTAATGTACATGTTTGTATTAAATGGATCTGAAAGGGTTAACGGATACAAGAATGTAATTGTAATGGGAGACTGATATTTGATACTTGGAAAAGGGAGAGAAGGGAAAACAGTAGGAGAATATGTACTGGAGGAAATGGACATGGGGAGCAGCCATCTGATAGAATTTCACCCAAAGTGAATTGATAAGATTTGGACTCTGATCATAATTTATTGGTTGTGAAATGTAGATTAACTCTGGGTGAAGAAGAATAGTATATTACGAAGATGAGACCAGTATAAATTGAAACAACCAGATTTTGTTGAAAGTCTCAGGGGAAGCATTGTACAATAGCTGACTGAAATAGGTAAATGGAACACAATAGAAGATGTATGTGTAGCATTGAGATATGATACATAAAAGTCAGCAGAGTAACAAGTTGGTAGTATTTTTAGATTTTGAAAAAAAAAAAATATTGCTGATGCGAAGACACTATTTGAAATTCTGAAATTATTGATGATAAAATACAATGAGTGAAAGCCTATCTGCAACTTACATGGCAGCCTGACTGCATCTGCAGGAGTTGAAGGACATGAAATGGAGGCAGTAGTTGAGAAGGTAGTGAGACAAGATTGCAGTCTGTACCCAATGTTATATGTTATCCTTTGCATACACAGATCAAACAGCAAATGAAACTAACAATTTGGAAAAGGACTGAAAGTTCAGAGAGATAAAATAAAAACTTTAAGGTTTGTTGATGACACTATAATTCTATCAATGATGGCAATGGATATAGATCAGGTGAGTGGATCAGGTAATTTCCTGAAAACAGGTCATAATATAAACATCAACAAATTTAAAATAGGTAAATGAGTGCAGTCAAATTAATTCAGCTAATGTTGAGAGAATTAGATTATGAAATGAGACAGTAATTCATTAAAAGAGTTTTGCTATTTGGACAGCAAAATAATGATGGCAGAAGTGAAGAGGATATAAAATTCAGGCTAGAAGTAGTAAGATAAGTGTTTCTGAAAAAGAGAAATTTGTTAATATTAAATGTAAACTGAGGTATTACAAAATCTTTTTTGAAAGTATTTGTATGGAGTGTAGCCTTATACTGAAGTGGAATATGTGGGATAAACAGTATAAACAAGAGGAGAATAAACGTTTTTGAAATATGGTGTTACAGGAGAATGCTGAAGATTAGATGGTTAGACCGGGTAGTGATAAAAATGCACCCCATCAAGTTCTGGAGAAAAGAGCTTTATGGCAAAATTTGATGAAAAATGAGATAAGTTAGCAAGACATATCATGACACATCAGCGATGTATTTAATTTGGTAATGGAGGGAAACATTGGAGATAAAAATTGTTGAGGGTGAACATTCTTCATTCTTGATTACAATAATCAGGTAGACATGGGATGCGTGCTGAAGTAGTTATGCAGTGATGAAGAGACTTGCATGGAATAAACTAACTTGGGAAGCTGTATCAAACCAGTCTTTGGACTGAAGACGACAACCATAACGATATAACCGCCCAAGCCAAAGGTCTTACTTATATGTCAAATGCTACTATTTTTCTATAATCTCTCTGCTGTAATGTAAATATTCAGCTCATTTAGATAATATGGTTGTAGTAACTTCACACACAAAAATAAGTATGCACCTAAAGTGTAAATCACTTAAATGAGTTAACAGTTCAGAAATTCCATACACAGTCCAAGTACAATGCCAGGCAAAATACAGTAGTGCAGATTCAATTTAAAATGAGAACACACTATAACACAATGAGGCTGAGTGTACACCACTCTAGGATTATATCAGGTAGATTTCTTGTCAGTATCTTGAGCTGGTACTGTCCATTGCCTGCGTGCATTGTTCCCAAAACGGTGCTGTGTCCAGTATTTGATCCTACTGCCACCTGGCAACTGGACCTGTGCCACTGGGTACCAGCACTAACAAGTTGAATCATGTTGGTAGCAGCTGCCTAGGTGCCAGTATGATACGAGTGGTAACAGAGTGTTACCACAGTTATCTTGGTAACTTCAAAGTGTCAGAGAATTCATTTTCATCTTCACTTGCAATGCATTCAGAGTCCATTTTCTTTGTAGACAAATCATCATATTGATGGCTTATTTAAGAAGCAAAAATTAAGAAAAACATGCTTAGTCTTTTATCTAAATGCAGAAGAGAGAATTTTTTAAGATGGTACAAATGCAATGGGGAAAAACTGAATGCAATAAACAGCTGCAAAAGAAAGTTCATTTGTATTGTGCAGTGGAAGGCTTTGTTATGGTATGACTCTGGAAATACTATTTTTACCTCGTATTATCTAGTTACAGTTTTGGCAAGAAAAGATTACATATCTTGGTACTGGGTGGAAACAAAGATAGATAATATAATTATAAAGTCCCATGTTCTTCCTCTGCAGGAGGAATTAGGACCAGAATACCAGGTCACAAATTTTTTCAAACCAAGTGCTAGTCTGGGTCAGGTGACAGAGGATTTAGGTTCACTCTGTAAAGGATTTACCAGGGAAGACACCGTGGTTATTGTGGGAGGGCCAGGGAACAGCATCGACAGAGATCCTGGGTACAGTATAGAGTGTGACCTGGTAAAGATTGCGTCAGCATCGAGACACACCAATGTTGAATTTGTATCTGTCCTGAGACGCCATGACCGGCCTCATTTGAACTCTTCTGTTGGGAGAGTTAATTTGGAGTTGGAACAGCTGCTTGGGTCGGGTGCGGGGGCTCATATTGGTGTGGTTCCTGTTGATTATCTCAGTAGGTATGACTATACCAGGCACTGCCTACATCTCAAAAGGAAAGGGAAGGGGAAACTGGCTGGGGTAATAGCAGGAAATTTAAGGGGGGGAGGCACTGCCATGAATGGTAAAATACCAGTGGTTACAGGTGTTGGAGCAGCACCTTTTTTAGGATAGGTAAGACAGAAAGATGTCAAGTTCTACGAGAGGTCAGGATTGAAACAAATCTTCAGTTTAGGAAAGAAATTAAACAGCACAATTCTAGCACATTTGATCACCAATCACAGCTATCAATTATAAATTTTCACCAATCACCAGAAATTTTATCTCCACCAAGTTGTATCTCAGTCCTAGGTAATTGCATTGATGAATTAGTCACCCAACCCAGTTGACATAATCTGCCTCTCTGAACACCATGTGACCACTGGTATAGGAACTAGGCCTAAGCACAATGAGAAACTCAGACAGGAGAGTACTGCAAATGTTAGAATAAGGAAAGGTTCTCATAAAAGTATAATTAAAAATAATGTAAGTATATTTCATCAAAATATTGGGAGTTTAAAGAATAAAGTAGATGAGCTTCTGGTTTGTTTAGAAGATTTAGAAGCTGAGAATGAAATAGATATACTATGCCTGTCTGAGCATCACATTGTTACTGATATGGATAAGGTAAATGTAAGTGGATATAAGCTCTCTGCACATGTAATGAGAGAAAATATGGAGAAAGGAGGAGTTGCCATATATGTCAAAAGTTATCATTGTGCAAAAAGTATAGAAACAAAAAAGTTTTGTGTAGAGGAACATATAGAAGCATGTGCCTGTGAGCTTAAATTAAATAAAGGCACATTTATAATTGTAACTGTATATAGGTCCCCATCAGGAAATTTTCATCTATTTCTGAAAAATTTGGACTCCTTGTTGTGCTATCTGTCAGACAGGGGGAAGCAAATTATTATTTGTGGGGACTTCAATGTAGATTCTCTGAAAGAGGGTAATAGGAAAAATGACCTTGAAGTATTACTCGGTTCTTTCAATTTGACACCCGTTATTGATTTTCCTACTCGGGTGGTAAAGGATAGCAGCTCACTGATAGATAACTTCTTTATAGACCAAGATAAGTTTCACCAGATAAATACTCAGCCTGTTGAGAATGGTCTTTCTGATCATGGTGCACAGCTAGTTACAATATATGACATAGCTCCATTCAGCAATACTAAACAGTCCTCCAAAGTAGTACGTTCAGTCAACGATTTAACAATTGCAAATTTCAGGGAAAGCCTACAGCAGTTAGACTGGGATGAGGTGTACCGTGAACCTGATGCCAATTTAAAATATGATTTATTTCATGACATTTTTGTAAATGCATTTGAAAACTGCTTCCCCAAGAAAATAGTTAAATATACTCGTAAGAAACCTTGTAACAAACCATGGCTTACTAAGGGTATAAAAATATCTTGTAACCGGAAAAGGGGAATGTATCTGACAGCAAGAAAGAGTAGTGACCCAGAAACTATCAAAAATTATAAAAACTACTGTGTTATATTAAGAAAAGTTATTAAAAAATCCAGGAGTATGTGTATCATGTCTGAAATCAGCAACTCTGATAATAAAATTAAAACAATTTGGAATATTATTAAAAGAGAAACAGGTCAACCAAGAGCAGAGGAAGACAGTATCACCATCAAATTGAATGAAAACTTTACGAACAAAAAGTCAGAAGTTGAAAATATTTTTAATAATCATTTTCTAAATGTTGTGGATATAGTAGGATCCAGGTGTTCATTAGAAGATGCTAGGCTGTTAATGGAAGATGCCATACCTATGCAATTTGATATAATTGAAATCTCACCCACTTCTCCCTCTGAAATTAGGAAAATAATAAACTTGCTTAAAAGCAAAAACTCACATGGAATTGATGGCATTTCCAGCAAAATACTAAAAGCTTGTTCTCAACAGATAAGTAAGAGTCTCAGCCACCTGTGTAATAGCTCTCTGGAACAGGGCATTTTCCCTGATAGACTGAAATATGCTATTGTTATACCTTTGCATAAAAAGGGGGATAGATCTGATGTCAACAATTACCATCCAGTCTCCCTTCTAACAGCTTTATCCAACATTTTTGAGAAAGTAATGTATTCAAGAGTAGCTTCACATATCTGTAAAAATGAAGTACTAACAAAATGTCAGTTTGGTTTCCAGAAAGGTTTTTCAACAGAAAATGCCATATATGCTTTTTCACCAGTCAAATTTTGAATGATCTGAATAACCGAACACCACCCATTGGGATTTTTTGTGATCTCTCAAAGGCTTTTGATTGTGTAAATCATGAAATTCTGCTAGACAAGCTCAAGTATTGTGGCATGAGTGGGACAGTGCACAAATGGTTTAATTCGTACCTAACTGGAAGAGTGCAGAAAGTTGAAATAAGTAGTTCTCATAACATGCAAAGATCAGCACATTCCTCAAACTGGGGAACTATCAAGAATGGGGTTCTACAAGGGTCAGTCTTGGGTCCTTTGTTGTTCTTATTATATATTAATGACTTGCCATTCTATATTCATGAAGAGGCAAAGTTAGTTCTCTTTGCTGATGATACAAGTATAGTAATCACACCTGACAAACAAGAATTAACTGATGAAATTGTCAATACTGTCTTTCAGAAAATTACTAAGTGGTTCCTTGTAAACGGACTCTCACTGAATTTTGATAAGACACAGTACATACAGTTCCGTACAGGGAATGGTATGACGCCATTAATAAATATAGACCTTAATCAAAAGCATATAGCTAAGGTAGAATATTCCAAATTTTTAGGTGTGTCCATTGATGAGAGATTAAATTGGAAGAAACACTTTGATGATCTGCTGAAACGTTTGAGTTCAGCTACTTATGCAATAAGGGTCATTGCAAATTTTGGTGATAAACATCTTAGTAAATTAGCTTACTACGCCTATTTTCACTCATTGCTTTCATATGGCACCATATTTTGGGGGAATTCATCGCTGAGGAATAAAGTATTTATTGCACAAAAGCGTGTAATCAGAATAATAGCTGGAGTCCACCCAAGATCATCCTGCAGACATTTATTTAAGGATCTAGGGATATTCACAGTAGCTTCTCAGTATATATACTCTCTTATGAAATTTGTTATTAACAACCAAACCCGATTCAAAAGTAATAGCAGTGTGCATAACTACAATACTAGGAGAAAGGATGATCTTCACTATTCAAGATTAAATCTAACTTTGGCACAGAAAGGGGTGAATTATACTGGCACTAAAGTCTTTGGTCACTTACCAAATAGTATCAAAAGTCTGACAGATAACCAACAAGTATTTAAGAAGAAATTAAAAGAATTTCTGAATGACAAATCCTTCTAGTCCATAGAGGAATTTTTAGATATAAATTAAGAAAAAAAATTAAAAAATATTTAAAAAAAATAAAAATAAAAAATAAAGAAAAACAAAAAAACACAAAAAATAAAGTTGTTATATTAACTTAAGTATGTTGATAAATTAACCTAATTATGTCATGTATTAGAAAATTCGACTCGTTCCACATCATTACGAAATATCGTATTCATGATCCATGGAACTAGTATTAATCTAATCTATTCTAATCTAATCATGCATGCCCAGTCTGGACAGACTGAATAGTGTGCCATCCTCGACCAGTGACATGGCTTGTACGTGGTATGGGTGAATGTGGGATCAGCACACTGCTCTCCCAGGTGTTGTTGGGTCTGCTGATCTTGGAGCCACTGCTTCTCACACAAGTAGCTCCTCAGCTGACATCACGAGACTGAGTGGACTCTGTTCCAGTCCTCCCACTAACAGAAAGATCCCTGGCAGTACCAGGTATTGATCCCAGGTCCACCAAATGACAAACAGCTATGTTGACTACTCAGCTACAGAGGCAGACAAAAAGAAAGAAGGGAATATGAAGTATCTGCACTAGCAGAATAAAAATGCGGAAAACACAAGTTCAGAAACAGTTTATTGGACTTACCAAAATGAAACAATAATACAATCTCCAAAAGAACAGCCGAGTTGATCCCAACTGTGGATTGACACAAATATAAAATAACAAATAATAATAATAGAAAAGATCTGACTCTTCGTGGGGAGCGAACACGACAAACAATTCTACTATGTCAAGATGTTTGTCGACTATGCCAAGTCCATCTACAAGAGATCAGCCAGCTAGAAGAGGCATCTGGCCAGCTAGAAGAGACATCTGGCCTCGGCTGCCGAGGCGGCAGCTCTGTATCCTTCCAGCAGAACTGCCTTTTGCCAGCAGTGCACCACCTTATAAAGCCCGTTGGCAGATGGATGTGCAGAAACTATTTCCGACCATGTGCCTGGCATATCAGAGTAGTTCCTGGGCTAGCTACGACCTCTGGTGAAGCTGTTCTGCAGGCTCCACAAATGGGTAGCAGTTCCTGACGGCCGTTGGTGGAGACCTGGTGTTGTGTTGTGTTGTGGCCACTAGTAAGTATTTGTTTTGACAAGGAAGATGATGTAGGTTTTCCTGGTGAATATATGCCCTGTGATGCAGGCATCCCATGTCGGTTGGACATGAAGTGGGATGCCAATGCAGTAGGTGCTACGATGTATGAAGTGGACAGCCACAGCAGAATTAAAATTCATTTGTAATTTCCTTGGATCATGCGGCCCAAAATAATTTGTGACATTTTTTAACATGATGTAGTGTAAGCACATGAAACACAAATCAGATTATATTGTTTCTTGTCTAGAAATTTTGATCTTAAAAATACACCTCGATCATCTCAATTTAGAATGTGAAAAGTCAATGAAATCTTGAGAAAAACCGAGCAACACAAAGGCTGATGTCAACAGAACAGTGCTTTACAAGGTCTGGTCCTATTGAAGCTAATACACCAATGATTTCTTTTGACCTATTGATTAAATTATCGAACCCATTATAGGGGGACTTCCAGATTAACATGGACTCCTTAGGAGAGACTGACTTGGCATTTGTTACATTACTGAATCATTGCTGTACATTAAAGAAGTATCTTTCGATTTGTGTTCTGACAATATAAGCAGTTTCATAGTATTAGCATATTAGCATCTAGAAATATGAAAGAAACTAAAGTCAATCATGAAACGGTTTTGAGGCACTTAAATAAGACTGTATAGTAACAGTTCAATTCCATATTATTTGACAGTGATTTGAAATTACATCTGCTAAAAATAGCTGAAAGAGAAAGGATTATCACAATTTTTGAAGCCACTCGTTTTTCCTCTCCAGTGTATATAACTTACATGTGTTGACTGGACGTTCTCCACTTTCCTCTGCCCTTAGCCTCTTCCTCCATGTCTTTTCTCTGAAGTTTTTCCTTTGATCACTCTTCGTTGCAGGCAGTATGTCCCAGCTAAGTTGTCCTTGTTATTTATTTATACATGTTCTATAGATCCAGTATACAAAAGAATTGCATGGATATGTAACAAGTCACAATATAAATTAACACAGTAGCTTACTTGTATATGCTAACAAATGTAAATTGCAATTGGTGTATAAGAAACAAAATATGTTAATAGTTACAGGCTTAAGCACTTTCCATGGTAAAACAGAGGTATAAAATGATAAAATAATAAATTACAATTTTCCACATTACAAACTATACATTAGCAGGAATTTGATAGTGCCAATTGTCTGAACACGAATTCCCATCCTGGTGTAAGATGTATTAAGTTACAAAGTAGCAATAGCAAATACTACAAGTAAAGTATTACATCTAAGTTACAATGTTACACTAAAGGATTGATTAAGAGAGTAAAAAGCTTTTTCCAGAAGATATTCCTTCAATTTACTCTTAAATTTTGGCGTTTCACTGGTAAGATTTTTTGTGTCAGATGGGAGTGCATTAAACACCTTTATGCTTGAGTAGTATACTCTCTTTTGTATCAGACTCAAGTTTTTTCTGTCAACATGAAAGTCATGTTTTGTTCTTGTGTCACAGTCATGATAAGAAGTATTGGTTTTCTACATGTGTAGGTTCTTAGCCTAAAAGCATATAAGGGATAAGATATATTGTTAGGTCATTGTTAATATCTTGTGTGTTTTAAAAAGATTTCTGCATGAATGATTCCTGTTAACTCCACTTATAATTCAAATTGCTCTTTTCTGAGTTACAAATACTTTATTTGCCATTGCTTGGTTACCCCAGAATATTAAGCCATAGGATAACAATGAATGGAAATAGCCAAAATAAGCATCCTTAACAGCATCACTATTAGCAGTTGTTGCTATAATACGTAGAGCATAAGCTGCTGAAGCAAATCTTTTTCTCAAGTCCAAAATATGACAAGACCAATTTAATTTATTGTCAATGTGGAGGCCTAAAAATTTTATTGAACAAACTTGATGTATATCTTGATCATTACTGCTTAGACTTATGTCATTCTGAACTTTGTGAGACCCATGGAAATTTATGAACTGTATTTTATTTAGATTTAAAGTTAGGCCGTTGCATCTGAACCACTTATGGTCATGGAACACCAAGTTGGCAGATGATGCAATATCATTTTGAGGTGTTTTTTCAATTACAAGGGATGTATCATCTGCAAAAAGAGTAAATTTGATGGTAGCCTTAGAACAGTGAGGAGGGTCATTAATAAAAATAAGAAAGAGCAAAGGGCCAAGCACCAAACATTGCGGCATGCCTACACTAACTGTTCCCCAGCCAGTGGAAGCTATTGAGCTATCTTCATGATTCATCAATACCCTCTGCTTTCTGTCAGTCAGGTATGATCTGAGCCACATTCCCACTGTGTCAGTTAAACCATAATAGGCTGCTTTTGAAAGCAGGATTTCATGACTCACACAGTCAAAGCCTTTGGTTAAGTCGCAAAAATTACCAACTGAAGCCAATTTATTGTTCAGTGCTACTGGAACATTATTAGTAAAGGAGAATATGGCATCATCAGTTGACAGGTCTGATTGGAAACCAAATTGGCATTGACTAAGAGCCTTGTGGAAATTCAGGTGTTCTACAATTCTCCTATGCATCAGTTTCTCATGAATTTTGGAGAAGCGTGTTAAAAGGGATATAGGGCGGTAGTTAGAAGCATCAGTTTTTTCACCCTTCTTGAACAGTGGTTTCACATCGGCATGCTTCATTCTATCAGGGACAATATCTTGTCGAGGGGATTCATTAAATACATGGCAAAGTATTACACAAATGGCATTACGACAATGTTTAAGTACCTTAGTGGAGATATTATCAAAGCCAGATGACATTTTGGTTTCCATTTTAGTGATGATCCTTTTCACTTCACTGACTGTAACTGGGGCTATGAGCATTTGATTAATTTTGCACAGACCAGATCCTTTCAGAAGGTCCATAGCCCCGTTGACTGAACTCTTTTTCTTCCCACTTCTGTTCTTGCAAGTCATTATGGGTTCAGAATTTGACACATTAATAGTAATGCAAGAAAAATGTTGTTCTTGAAGTAAGATGAAGCTTTATGAATGGGGTTGAAGTGATGACTGGCACATGCAAGATCTTCTCATACTGCCCCAAGTGTGTGTTTGGTTGGGGAGGGGGGACATAGTTCAAAAATTATTCATGATTGGCAACCCCTCAAAAATGGAGAGAACTTGGTATCTCCACTTGCAGTATTGAACTTGCAATATTAGATTACTTTTTGTTTCAGTCTCTATAGAACTTTTGTTATGTTGTAAATTTGATTTTAAAATAGTCCTGTAAAAAGTGTTTTCATGGTTTTTCACTCAGAAATCACAGTAGTTCTACAGCAGCTGAATTACGTTTTCATCATAATAATGGCAAAAGTTTTTTAAAAAAGGCACATATTTCAGTTGATAAATTTCATTTAAAATAAAAACTCTCTCACTTTTGCATTAAAGTATCAAAAAATTTTCTCCCAACCCTCTCACTTGGGCTTCAGTCTCAGAACAGAGCAAAGTTCAGCAGTGGCAACAGCAGTTTATTGTTTGTGTACAGTTAGTTTAATGGACTTCTTACATCCTTCTGAGTAGAAGTCAACAGTAGATGTTTTTTTATCTGCTTTTTGTGGTGTTACTCATTTTGTTGTAAGAGTTTGCACATTTTTTGGGCATTTGTGCTGAGTGAGTTAAACTTCTTGGGTTAGTGTTACATTAGCTGAGGTACAGGAAAAGAATGATTAAACATTTATGTGTATTGCACCTGTTATGTATGAATGCAAGGGGAATTGTCCACTGTCCATAATTAACTGGAATCTGTGTTGCCACAGTTCACAACCTTCAGGTTGCTGGCCTTGGCTGTAGTGGCATCTGAGATAGCTTCTTTGGCACCTCTGGAGCCTATAGCATCACTTGAGATCTCTGATGGCACTGCAGCTTCTGATTCACATGTCATGACCAGTCAACACTTACCTTTTGGTGACTAGTGACAGGATTGTGAATCTCTGGGCAGAAGGCAAAAGTGTGTACCAACTATACTGCTGTCCCTTTATGTCTTAAAAGCAGGTTTGAGGTATTATGTATTTGTGTGAGTACATATGAGCCAGCACACGATACCTCACCTACTGGAACTGTGGCTGATCTTCCTGGGCAAATGTAGAGACTGGCATTACTTGTTACTGGGTGCTTCAGTGTTAGACAGGAGATAGAGCCCTTCAGTGAAATACCAGGCAGTTCAGGGAAGAAGGCCAGTGTCTTCTCTGTTTGATCACTGGGGGTCCCTTCCAAGATGTAGAGGAGGATCTTTCAGCAGTGATTGAGCACACTAGGTGCAACTGGCTGCAAATTTTGGCTCATGTCAGCATGGATTCAGTGGCCATCTTTGGTTCCTACAGGCAGCTGGCATAGAGCAGGGAATCATTGATCACAAGGCCATTTTTGAGCCATCAGCACAAAGATTTCATCTTCATCACTAACAGCATTCAGTAGCAATGGAGAAAGTTCAAGAGCATTGTATGATACACTTTAGACCGGTATGTGATGAGCAAATTTATGAGTAATGGAGAAGACCCAATGTGGTTCGACAACCATGTTAGAAAGTTTCTATGATAGCAGAGAGCACATCACTGCAAATTTATGCAGCCAAAGCCTCAAAGACAAACAAAAACTAAATGAAGCAAAAATTAATGTAATGAGAGCCATCTGTGAAACATTTAATTAAATCAGAAGTAAAATACTGTCTACTGACCTGACAGAAATCCTAAGAAGTTTTGGTCTGATGTTAAATCATAACTAGATTGAAGCCATCTGTCAAGACACTGTGACTATAATGGCATTGAAATAGAGAATGACATAGAAAAGACAGGAATGCTAAATGCCTTTTTCCAAAACTGTTTCCCAGAGGAAAATTGCACTGTGGCATCCCCTTTAATTCATCACACAAACAACAATATGGCTGTTATTGAAATAACCAAATAAGTGGCCATGGGATAGAAAAGCAACTGAAACTGCACAACAGAGAGAAGGTCACAAAATCTAATGGGATTCCAGTATGGTTCTATCTAGAGTATGCTAAAGAACTTGAATCTCTTCAAGCAGTTGTGTACCTCGAGTCTTTGGAGAGGCAAAGTGTTCCCAATGATTGGGAAAAAGGACAGGTAATTCCTGTTTCCAGGAAGGGTTGTCAAACAGATGCATAAAGCCATAGGCCTGTATCTGTGTATCATTTGCAAAAAATTGGAACATGTGTTATTCCCACATATTATGTCATTTCTGGAGACCAAAAATCTCCTGTATGGGAATCAATGTGGGTTCCAGAAACAACAGTCATATGAAACCCAGCTTGCTCTCTTCATCCTTGAGACCTAGAATGCAGTAGGTGCTGGTGCCCAGGTAGCTGCTGTGTTCCTTGACTTCTGTTAAGCATCTATTACAGTTCTGCACTGCCACCCAATGAACAATATATGAGTGTACAGAATATCTGACCAACTGTGTGAATGGACTGAACAGTTTCCAGCAAACAGAACTTGGCAAGTCATTATCAATTAGGAAAAGTCTCTGGATGTAAAAGTGACCTGGAGCATACCCCAAGGAAGAGTTATAGGTCCATTAGAAAATTGTAGCAAAATGTGGGAAGACCCGCAGAGGATCAGTGCTTGGTTCTGGTTTGGTAATTGGCAGTTAACATAAGCAAATGTAGCATATTGTACATACATAGAGAGGAAGACCCATTATTGTATGATTGCAGTGTTGAAAAACAATCAGTGGAAGCAGTTACTTCCATAAAATGTGTATGAGTTTGTGCATGGAGTGATTTAAAGTGGAACAACCACAGAAAAGTAATCATAGGAAAGGTAGATGCTGAACTGAGATTAATTGGAAGCGTCCGCAGAAAATGTAGTCCCTCAACAAAAGAGGTGGCCTGCAAAACTTTCTTTTGACCAGTACTTGAACATTGCTCATCAGGATGGGATCCAAACCAAATAGGATTGACAGAGGAAATAGAGAAGTTCCGAAGAAGAGCAGCACATTTCATTAAAGGTTCACTTATTAAGAACGATAGTGTCACAGAGATAATCAACCGACTCCAGTTGCATTCAGTGTGATCTAGACAGTTTGTATCATGCTGTGGTTTACTGTTAAGATTCCAAGAGTGTACATTCCTAGAATAGTCAACAAATATAGTGCTTCCTCCCATATGTTTCTCACAAATAGACCACAAAGACAAAATTAGAGAAATATGAGTCCACACTGAGTCTTAGTAGCCATTGTTCTTCTAGTGAAATATTTGTGACTCAAAAACGAAAGATGGAGGTGACAGTGGTACACAGAGTACCCCCTGCACATGCTGCAAGGTGGCTTGCAGAGTGTAGATGTAGAAACATAGACTGCCGTATCTATTTAAACAACAAAAGACATCAGTTGTGGAGCCAGGCTGTACAATTTCCTGGCAGGTGAGAACATTTTGGTGGGTAAGGACTATAAAAGAGAACCTTGGCTTTACTTGCAAAGCTCTTTTACCATCTGAGCTATCCAGACATGTCTCAGGATCTGCTCTCACAGCTCCCCTTTTGCCAGCTGTTCTCTCCTAGTTTCCAAATTCTGCATAAGCTTGCCTGCATATTTTGCTGGAAGAAAGAAGAGATATACTGCTGGAAGTGAAGCCATAAACGAGCTCATGTGTCATGCCTGGACAGCTCAGTTAGTAAGAGCACTGGCTGTGAAAGACAAGTACATCAATTCCTGCTTGCAGCTAGGGTGTCCATTTAATTATAATTTCATTTATAGCAAAACTGCATGGTCATCTACGGTAACTGTTCTATTGGGAACAGATACTACCGTCATATACAGACAAGTTTCCGATTTTTACAAAAGGCCTGCTACACAATCTTAAGTTGTCAGGAAGTTTCAAAACACCACATATTCTACTGCAGATTGAAATATTCGTGTTACTGTCATATAATTGAAAAAGAACAGATAATCTGGTAAGCATAGTCAATAAGTTGTTGGGGCTGGCATCTTGGATGCCAGCTTGACAATATCAGCTTTAATGTTGGCTGCACTAATTTTTAAAAATAGATGCAAACTCTTACCTAAAGTCTTGATAGCAATTTGTAATTCTTTTCTTAGAGAAAAATTTTTCTTGCACCCTGAAATGCTGCCGAAGACAGTGTAGTGTGCAGGGTGCAGACATGTTTACTTCGAGAAAGGGTTTGGAAGACTGGGGAAGACTGGCATAAGATAACAGTGTAATGTTTTTATTAAATAAGGCTTTGAAGCCCCATTACCTCCATCTGTATAAATTTTCTGGAACTTTCAGGACATCCACTACAATTACTTATATTGCCTGAACACATGTATTACCAGGAAAACTACTTTTTTTCATCATTAAGTTCTGCAGAAGGAATCAAACAAGACAGAAAGTGCCCTAAATTTACGTTTTTGATATGGCCTTTAAAGTTTTGATTTTGTCATCAAATGCTTTTACATATGAGTAGATTTAACAAATTTTCCATCTCCTTGTAGTTCCAAATTTAAGTCATTCAAGTGGAAAGTGAGGTCACATTTTCATCTTAAATTGGCAAGTTCTTCATCGGGCTTGACTTTCTATGGGGAAAAAATTATTTGTTTACAAATGTTCCAGTATGTTGAAAATACTTAAAGAACTTACCCTCAGCTAAGTCCGCGCACATTAGAATGATAAATTGTGTTTCCATATTCACTAGGCATGTTAGCCAACACCACTGAAACTGAATTGTCTTGTGTGGTTTATGTTTGCTAATGATAAATAGACATGCCAAGGTAGCCAAAGAATATTGGAACTTTATTAATCTTCTGATCAAATACAGTACTAGTTTCTTAGAAGAAAAGAGCCATATCATTTATGCTAGACATAGTCAACCACGTTGCATTGATCTGCCCTAAAAAAAGTCTCTTACATTGCCGAAAAATGTACATATGTGGACGTAGTCAACGATTGAGCCACCAGCGATGACTCATCAGTTTAGATGTAGTATGTGAGGCAGTGATCTCCAGTTGGTGAGGCTAGGATTTGGCTGATGTAAAGCCTGGAGTGTACTGCACACTTGGCAAGTGGCACTCTGATTAAAG
Source organism: Schistocerca piceifrons (assembly GCF_021461385.2). Classification (NCBI taxonomy): domain Eukaryota; kingdom Metazoa; phylum Arthropoda; class Insecta; order Orthoptera; family Acrididae; genus Schistocerca; species Schistocerca piceifrons. The sequence continues at coordinate 9,622,381 of NC_060149.1, forward strand.
GACCACTTAGCATGGTCTATGTGAAGCCGATAGAAGTGTGAAGTGTGAACTGCCAATGCCAACTGCCTGAAGAGTGGACAGACAGTGTCCTATAAAGCCATCTGGTGAAAGCACAGTGGGAAAACACAATGGTGACACGTGACTCACAAAAGGAAGATAGTGCTGACAACAGCCTCACTACATACGGCAAGTGTAGCACTGCCAGGTGCCGTGATTCTGCTGGAGGTGTGATCTTCCCCAGTTGTGTTGCTGGCATACTGGATGGTTGGCAACCAATGGTAAACCACTAAATGGCTCGTGGCTCTATTGTAGGCAACAACCAAGGGTAGAGCATATCTCTTTCCCAAAGACATGGCAGGGCCATCTCACTATGTGGTCAGTAGCTGTAACATAGGTGACAGCCAAAGATACAGCATTATTATTTTGACTGTTGTCAATGGCTGTGACATAACTGACAGCTAAGAATACTGCACCCTTTCTTCCTCAATGGGGAGATGGAGGGACCATCATGGAGCAGAGGCACTTCCCATAGAGAGGAGGCATCCTGGAGCAGGACAGCAGATCCACAAAAGGGTGACAGGTTCAATGGAGATGTGGACTTGAAATTGAGGCCAAAGGTCAGTGATGTGGAGGTGGTCATAAAGAAAGGGAGGTCCACTCATCTGAGGATGTGGAGGGCTCAACCTGGAAAGAAGAGATATGCAGGATCATTGTTGAGGAAGGGCAAATGAAGGTGGTGTGAGATGGTGTAGCCAGTCTTTGCAGCAAAATTTCGAAGGCTGAAGAACAGTAGTTCTGGAGGAATCTGGCAGGAGTCCCAAGCGGGATGTTGACATGTGGAAAGGCAGGCACTCTGCGTTGAGTGGAAGGCCCTGGAAGTTGCAGGAGACATCCAGAACCAGTGATGTCTAGGGGTAGCAACCAGTATGGGGTAGCACAGGGTAGGAACCTGCAGAAGGTATGGTGCATGCTGTGAAGTCATGTGTCAGAGAAGAAAGCAAGAGCGTGATCCACACTTGAAAATGAAGAGGCCTAGGAGAGGAAACAGGATGCCGAGGATGTGGGCTGAGCACCAGAAACAGGGAGAGAGGAAGGTGTAACTGAAGGCAACCAGTCAGCAGGGAACAAGTCGTGGTCTGTGGAGTCAGAAGAGAGTGGGGCGATGCCGCCATTGGAAGGAGAGGGTGAATTCATGGAATGAATGGATGTCAGTAGCAAAGCAAGCAAGGAAGAGCGGACTGGAGATGGGCTATGTATGGGCCTGTGGCATGAGGACTGGTGAAGATGCTGGCAGCATTTGAGCCAGTGGTTCTGGAGCTGGTGGTACTGGGGCCAATTGCACCCTAGTTAAGGGGGGGGGGGGGGGAGTGGGGTGCTAGAGTCAGTAGTGCTGGAGCTTAGTGTGCCTCCATTTCTGCACTGTACTCAGCCCAGCTGCCCTACTGGCCATCAGATCCTCTGAATGTGGGTGCTGATATGGACATTGCTTTTTGGGATGCTGCTGCTGTAAATTGTAGTTGAAGCACCTGATTAACATCTTGGAACAACTGCTGGGTCTACTGAACTCGTAACTGTAAAAACTGAATTAGTGACTTTCGGTGCTGTATTAGCTGTGAGGACTAGTGAATGCAAGAGACATGCTATGACTACTGACAACCCAGGAGGCAATTAGTGAAACAACAACTATCATCCACAGTTCCCTAGAATGGGTAGCACGCATACAATGCCAATGAAGGTCTCAAGCTCCCATAAATACCAACAATAACAGTTTGCAATCTGATTATGTGGTGGGAACCAACTGAAAACGCCATGTGGAGAGCACATGAATGTGGTGAGTGGAGGGAGATGATACAAACTTCAAAATAACCCACAAATTACCTTTTTCGTGGTTACTGTTCCATGGGGACATTATTTAATAGAAAAATTGTGTGTTACTATTGGAATCATGAATACTAATAGAAAACAACAAAAAATTTGTAAGTCATTTCCCAATGCAACTTTCATACCAGTTGACAGCTCTAAGAGAAAGCACTTTACAAAACATGGTCAGCACTGAAATAGCAGGGGTAAAGATGCCATGCATGCTGGAATAGTGAAAGCTGTTCTATCAACAAATAAAATAAACAATATCTCAGTTCCCCTGGCAGCAGTGACAAGTATTGAAGATCCAACCATATCTTTGCAAACAACAGATTACTCAACAGCAACACTACCTCAAACATCAGGTGCTGCAACAGTGGAATCTCAAAATGCAGCAGTCAAACCTGCAACTTCTGTCCCCCTGCATTCACCAGCAGCAGTGGTAGAAATTACATCTACTGTTGACTTTCCATCAGCGACTCAAGACACTTCATCAGTCTGAGTCCCTCCACAATCTACAGAAGGACAAGACCCTACTCCACCTGATGAGGCAAGCAGAAGAATCCCAAGAACCAGGAAATGCACAAGTCTACAAGAGTTTTGGTACCCAGCCTCAGTTCCAGGACTAACTTAAGTCAAAAATCTGTAGTTACATTGCCTGTAATCACTAATTCCAATTTACAACAAAACAGTGACATCAGAACAAAGAGTTTAGGAAATGACAAACTTCGTATTTTTCATTAGAATATAATAGGTCTAAGAAAGAAAATTGACCAGTTGGGCATTAATGTCAATGATGCAATAAACAATGCTCATATGTTATGTTTAACAGAACATCATTTGACAGAAAAAATTGAAATGGTGCAACTATATAATTACAACCTAGCAGCTCATTATACAAGAAATACAATGGATAGTGGTGGAGTAATAATGTATGTTAAAAATAATATAGTGTATAGGTCTGTAGATGTAAAAAAATTATTGTGTTGATCAACATTTTTAGGCTTGTTGCATTGAACTCCACATTAATACTTTGCCTGTTTATGTGATTACTGTTTACAGAGCACCCTCATGGAAGCTTCATATCTTTCTCAAGCAAATAGAATTACTTTTTATTCACGTGTTTTCAAAAACACAAAGAATAATCATGCTTGGTGATTTTAATATAGATTTTCTTACCTGTAATAATTATAGAACATATATTGACAATGTAATGAGCTCTTTTAATCTGAGGGCAGTTCTTGACTTCTACATCTACATCTACATTGATACTCCGCAAGCCACCCAACGGTGTGTGGCGTAGGGCACTTTACGTGCCACTGTCATTACCTCCCTTTCCTGTTCCAGTCGCGTATGGTTCGCGGGAAGAACGACTGTCTGAAAGCCTCCGTGCGCGCTCTAATCTCTCTAATTTTACATTCGTGATCTCCTCGGGAAGTATAAGTAGGGGGAAGCAATATATTCGATACCTCATCCAGAAACGCACCCTCTCGAAACCTGGCGAGCAAGCTACACCGCGATGCAGAGCGCCTCTCTTGCAGAGTCTGCCACTTGAGTTTATTAAACATCTCCGTAACGCTATCACGGTTACCAAATAACCCACAAGAGTGACTAAGAACTGCACAGGTCTGATTGACAGTATTTTTGTAGACAATAACAGAATTGATAATATTTATATAACACAAATCTTAAATGGCCATTCTGATCATGATGGGCAGTTTTTAAAAGTGCATGATGTAAGCCCAGCCAAAAAGAGTAGTTTTACATATCAAGCTAAGGATGTCAATAACAAATTTAACAAATTACTGAATGAATTCATTACCATTTTTGAACTGTATTTCCCAAAAGAATTTTAAAAAAAGCACCAATCTGAGTGAGTACAGGAGACTTGGACTCACTAAGAGAATCAAAACATCCTGTAAAACAAAGACAATGCTTTATGTTTCACTCAGAAATTATAACAAACCTCAGGATAGGAAGCACTACAAATTATACTGTAGCAGCCTAAAGAGTGTCATTAAAAATCAAATAACATGTTTATTAATTCTGAAATTAACAATTCAAATAAAAAGATAAAAACTATTTGGAATGTGATCAAAAGGGACACAGGAAAAATTACAGAAAGTACAGACATTATCAAAGTGTGTCATAATGGAAGCATGGTAGATGAAGGTGATATAGTTGTCAAGATCTTGAACAACCATTTTTTGACAGTAGCAGATGAAATTGTAAAGAGTCTAGAGTTGAAACCATGAGTCTTCTACAAAAAGCAGTGCAGAACAAAATTAGTCAGGTGCATGTACCCAGTATTACAACTGAAGAGTTTGAGAAGGTAATAAGGCAAATGAAAAATAAAAATTCCTTTAATGTGGATAAAATATCTGTCAACGTCCTGAAGCACTGCTGCAAATTTATTCATGAAGTTCTTTGTCACACATTTAATAAGCCCATAAATCAATGTACCGTCCCCAATAGACTCAAATATGCAACTGTGAAACCACTGTTCAAAAATGGTGATAAAGCTGATGTTTCCAATTACCCGTCAGTTTCATCATTAACAAGTCTCTCTAAAATCTTAGAGAAACTAATGTTCAACAGAATCATGGCTCATTGTAATAAAAATAAAATCCTTCATGAAAATCAGTTTGGATTCCAAAAGGGTATTTCAACTGAACACACCGTTTTCTCATTTGTCAAACAACTTCTTGAATCCATAAACAATAAAATGTTACCTGTTGGAATCTTCTGTGATCTGTCTAAAGCTATGTAGATCACACAACTTCATGTATGAAGGCTGAGCAGTATGGATTAAATGGTAAAGTAAGGATGTGGCTCTAGTCATATCTAGATGACAGAAGGCAGTTCATGTACAAAGGCTGAGCAGTATGGATTAAATGGTGAGGTAAGGATGTGGCTCTAGTCATAACTAGATGACAGAAGGCAGAAGGTAGTATTGATCAATTCTGCAATGGCACCTGCCTGCTCTGACTGGCATACAGTAAAATGTAGTGCCACCAGGCTCAGTGCTTGGTTCCTTACTTTTCCTCATCTTTATCAATGATCTGCCATCCTGTATGACACAAAAAGCACACTTTCACCCTGTTTGCTGATGACACAACTATCGTGCAATCTAGAAAACACTACAACCACTGTATTCAAAGAAGCTCTAGCTTGGATCACTTCAAATGGTCCGTTGCTCAATGTGAACAAGACTCAATTGATTCAGTTTCAAACAGCAAATAAAAAACAGGAAAATGTTGAAATAAAATGTGGTGACAGAAATTTTGATAGTTGATTCTTCCAAATTCCTGTGATTACACATGAACAACTCTCTAAACTGGTCAGTTCACATCAATGACCTATGTGAAAGACTGAATTCAGCAGCATTTACCAATCACTCGATTTCATCTGTTTGTGACTTGGAAACAATTAAGCTGCACACCCAGGATATTTCCATTCACTTATGACATATGGCATCATATTTAGGGGTAACAAGTCATGAGCAAACAGCGTGCACCTCAGATACTCTTGCAGAAATGTGGTATGTGAACAATAATCATACACTTTACAAAAGAAACAGTGAATATCATGATCATGATACAAGAAGTAAACATGATCTTCACAAAGGTGTAAAAAGTCTCAGCATGGTACAGAAAGGAGTACATTATTCAAGTATAAAAGTATACAATAAACTTCCATTTCATGTTAAAACAGTCATTGGGGATACGACTAAATTCAAAAAACAGCTGAAACTTTATCTTTTGAATAGTTATTTCTGTTCTTTACAGGAATTTTTTGACAGTGTGTAACAATTAGTACAAAGTGTTTAATTTTAAGCATTCCTATAAGAACTGACTATGTAGCACTGGCATATCAGCTGATGACAGAATGTTTTTTATATGTATTAGAATGTATGACTTATAATTTGTTTGTGTAATCATTATTACTACTATAATCTGTGTTGTTGTTGGTTAAACACTTGAACCTCATGTATCTGTTTGTATGTGATTTGGTTTGTAAGCCTCATGATCATGTACATATGATTATTACATGTTCTACATCCTAGCGATACACTTGCAGCAAGGACCTAAGGAACACAAAAATAAATAAAATAATATAAAGTATGGTGGTTGAGCACAAAGTCAACAAAAATGGAATCCCTCAGTCATGAATCCTTGTAGCCTATGGATAGAAAGAGAACATCACTGCAAAATTTTTCTGTAGTTGCTAACGGAAGTGGCTTGTGTGGTTTATGCACACTGCTGACAAGTGGACATGCCCAAGTAGCCATAGAACAATGGGACTTTCTACATCTTCACCTACATCCATACTCCGCAAGCCACCTAACGGTGTGTGGCAGAGGGTACTTTGAGTACCTCTATCAGTTCTCCCTTCTATTCCAGTCTCTTATTGTTCGTGGAAAGAAAGATTGTCAGTATGCCTCTGTGTGGGCTCTAATCTCTCTAATTTTATCCTCGTGGCCTCTTCACAAGATATATGTAGGAGGGAGCAATATACTGCTTGACTCCTCGGTGAAGGTATGTTCTCAAAACTTCAACAAAAGCCCGTACTGAGCTACTGAGCATCTCTCTTGCAGAGTCTTCCACTGGAGTTTATCTGTCATCTCCGTAACACTTTCACGATTACTAAATGATCCAGTAACGAAGCGCGCTGCTCTCCATTCGATCTTCACTATCTCTTCTATCAACCCTATCTGGTACGGATCCCACACCAGTGGGCAGTATTCAGGCAGTGGGCGACCAAGTGTACTGTAACCTAATTCCTTTGTTTTCGGATTGCATTTCCTTAGGATTCTTCCAATGAATCTCAGTCTGGCATCTGCTTTAATGATAATTAATTTTATGTGGTCATTCTATTTTAAATCACTCCTAATGCCTACTCCCAGATAATTTATGAAATTAACTGCTTCCAGTTGCTGACCTGCTATATTGTAGCTAAATGGTAAAGGATCTTTCTTTCTATGTATTCGCAGCACATTACACTTGTCTACATTGAGATTCAATTGTCATTCCCTGCACCATGCCTCAATTTGTTGCAGATCCTCTTGCATTTCAGTACAATTTTTCATTGTTACAACCTCTCGACATACTACAGCATCATCCGCAAAAAGCCTCAGTGAAATTCCGATGTTATTCACAAGGTTATTTATGTATATTGTGAATAGCGACGGTCCTACAACACTCCCCTGTGGCACACAGGAAATCACTCTTACTTTGGAAGACTTCTCTCCATTGAGAATGACATGCTGCATTCTGTTATCTAGGATCTCTTCAATCCAATCACACAATTGGTCTGATAGTCCATGTGCTCTTACTTTGTTCATTAAACGACTATGGGGAACTGTATCAAACGCCTTGCAGAAGTCAAGAAACACAGCATCTATCTGGGAATCCGTGTCTATGGCAGTCTGGGTCTCGTGTACGAATAGCGTGAGCTGGGTTTCACAAGATCGGCTTTTTTGAAACCCACGCTGATTCCTACAGAGTAGATTTCTAGTCTCCAGGAAAGTTATTATACTTGAACATAATACATGCTCCAAAATTCTACAACTGATCGACGTTAGAGATATAGGTCTATAGTTCTGCACATCTGTTCGATGTCCCTTCTTAAAAACGGGGATGACCTGTGCCCTTGGGCAAGTTCCTTCATGTACTCTGCATTAAATCGAACTGGTACCCCATCAGGTCCAGCAGCCTTTCCTCTTTTGAGCGATTTTAGTTGTTTTTCTATCCCTCTGTCATCTATTTTGATATATATGATTTTGTCATCTATGTGACAATCTAGAGAAGGAACTACAGTAAAGTCTTCCTCTGTGAAACAGCTTTGGAAAAAGACAATTAGTTTTTCGGCCTTTAGTCTGTCATTCTCTGTTCTTTATTAATCTTCTGAACAAATACAGTAACAGTTTCTTAGGTAAGAGTTTTATTATTTATGCTAGCCATACTCAAACCAGTTGCCACGGTTAGACCTAAGAGGGTATCACTGATCTAGCCAGGAAGTGTTCATATGTGGACAAAGTCTGTGATTGACTAACTCACGATGACTTGGCACTTTGGATGCAGCACGCAAAGCACCGATCTCAGATTGGTAGGCCATGGGTGTGGCCACTGTAAAGCCTGAAGTGTATTGTGAACACAGCAAATGGAATCCTGATTGAGGGAAGTTTCGTGTGGCTGACATTAGGCCCGGAGATCCACGAACTGTGATTTCCCGATATTGACTGGTACAGAGCGGCAATTTCCTATACAGCCATCCAGCAGGATACCAGGAAACAATGGTGGTGGTACTTGAGTCACAGAAGCAAGACAGTACTGATGACAGCAGGTTTGCGTGTGGTGCTCATAGTGCCAGCAGGTACCGTGGTGGCTGCTGGAGATGCGGTCCTCTGCAGTTGTGTTGCTGGCGTATTGGAAGGGTAGCAGTCCATGGTACACAACTGGTAGCTGGGCCATAGTGACAGTTGAGGATATAGCGTCCCTCTTTTCTACAGATAGGCTGGTAGAGCCATCTCACTATGTGGTCAGTGGCTGTACCCAAGGGTACAGAAGGCACTATCAGTGATTAAATCTTGACTGCTTATAAAATTCAGCTCTTTACTACCAAACTCATCAAATGATCTCCATTTTAAATTTTACTGTGAAGTGATCATTGATGCATAATACAATGAAAGGAAATTGGAGGGTCAGAACAACAATTTGAAATTTCTTGTTTCATTTTAGTAACTTTACTTCTTACTTCTATAAATAACTCCATCAGTGGTCACTTTTTCTTTTCTTTTTTTCAACTCAATTTAATTTCTTTTAGACTTTGCACACTTTTTTAAGTATGTGCCTTAACTAGATTATACCCTTCAGTCTCTGAAGCGTTGTCAACTCCTTGTGTAGCACAAAGCTGTTGTTGGTACCTCTACTAACAGCAGTAAATTTTACAGAGTCAGAGATGTTTGTATTTTCATTCATAGAGAGGTAAATGAAGATAAATTTACTAGCACTTTTTAAATATTATTTCATCACCTATGCCTTCTGCTCTTCATTTCACCACTGAGAAACAGCCTCAGATTCTAATAACTTTCCAGGACATGTCACGCCTGCATATAATCTCTCAGCACAGATTTTCCCATTTCTACCTCATTGTGTGATCTACAGCCTCTTCATGTTGTCTCAGAAACATAGTAAATATGTTGCAGGGTGGAAACATAATCTTTTGTTTACTTTGAGAAGATATTTTGTGTTGATGTAGGGTTTGCCTTTAATGATGAAAACCTAGTCTGGTGAACAAGGGGCAAATGCATGTCATATGCAGAAATTGATAATGTCTCTTCAAATTGTATTCCTTGAAGACACACATATTTCCTCCCCAAATTAAATACGTAGTGGGTTATTCATATGTTGTACACAAAAGCATCTCTGTCTGTTAACCGAATAAGGAGATCGTGAGAATTTCCTTTGAGACAGTAGGTAATAAAGAAGTATATGCAGATATGATCAAAACATTGCTGATATAGTTACATCAGATTCTAAAAACATTTTCAGTTGATCTGTCATTAGCAGTAGTTATCCTACTGGGTGGAAACAAAGCTTAATTTTGACAATACACAAGGAAGATAACCCAAAATCACTAGGCGACCAGAGGGTAATCAACATATTGCTCACAGTATGTAAAGCATTTGAAGCAAATTGATTATGAACAGCTAATGGACTACCTTAAAACTTGTAAGATGTCAATCACGGTTCTCATAACATCATAGCACATGTAATAGGATGACCGGAGCGGGTGATACGGTCGGGTTTGTACGGCGTGGCTGGGTAGAAGGAGGTGGCTGTTTTAGCAATCTTCCTCTCTATTGTCGGTTCTTCCAATACATTTTCCGGCAGCTCAACCCCACCGCTCGAGTCGTGGTGGAGACGTGCTGATGCACGCAGTCCGGGGAATGTGACGCCACGCTCGGTCAGCGGCTGTACAGGCGGTAGGAGGTTAGCGGCACGAGGCCTGGCCCAGCGCGCCTCCTGCAGACGCTGCGGCCCGTGACGACGCTGGGAGTCACCGGCGCAGCAGCGGGCAACGCCCCCCACCGGCCGGTCCTGGCGGACAGTGTCACTGCTGACGATGACGTGACAGCGACCGATCGCCCAATCGGTCAAACCAAATGCCGACGCCCACCTCTGATGCCCTTAAATACAGCAGACCGCTGCTGAACCCACCGGTTATGTAGAGGCGTGTTTATTAGAAGGTTCTCGATGAGTTTGCTAACGCAACCATACCACACGCAGCCCGCGCCTGTGTAATTCTGCTAATGCTGCGTTCTGATGGCTGCTGCACACGTACACACATACCGACGCTCGTTAGAAAACTGTGTTACCTGCATAAAGTGCTGGCCAGCCTTCGTCTGCCATTTGCCGTGAGGCTGGCGCATCGCGAACTGAAACACACTACATCACAATTTTGCACCGTATTTCCTAAAAATAACCCCTTGTCCTCTACAATTCCTCCCTCGTCCGAAAAGAATTCGTCCCAGAATTCAACCAAAAAGTCAAAACAACTACAGTTCACTTCAGAAACACCACCACAAAATGCGATTGATTCACTATTTACACTGTGTTCATTCATTTCTATCCTCAGTCTAATCTTTGTGAAGACTCCAGGCAACTTGAGATAGCCATGAATGCTTCTGTAAAATGCATGTGTAACATTCAATTATTTAATCATGTCAGTCCTTCCTACTTATACACAGTGACTACGTCTACTCATCACCACCAACTTTGGTCAGATTTTTGGTTGGTGCAGGGTTTGGCTGAAATGAAAGTGACAGAATTTCGAGATCAAGATGGCCAAGTGCTAAGAAAATATAGCATTTTTGGTGTGAGTCAAATGAGGCATGAGCTATTTATGTTAGCATAGTTGCACCACAGCATTTGGTGCAGTGTAAAGAGTACAGAATGGTAAATTGAGGCTCATGGGTTTGAGCTCCTAGGCAAAACTTTTTTTTTCGATTTTTATGTTACTTACACTGCAAGTAAGCCAAAATACTCAGTGTATTGAATTTAATAGTATATATCCATAAAAGGCATGAAAAGCAGTGCAAAGGAAAATATGGGATTGCAAATAAATTTCCAAGAAAGAATTGCAATTACAGCATCCGCAAGGACTCTGTAAGTAACTCCACAAGAAAGGACTGAAATTAAAGTGTACAACACTCCCTAGTCCATTAATTCCATTTTGTCTCTTGAGCAGCCCTCAGCAGTTGCACCCAAACAGTAGTTTTCCAGTGCAGGTAAAATTGGCCCATTGATAGAGTAAAAGAAATCATATCCTGAGAAGACTGCTTCTAAATACAGTCCATTGTACAGTACCAACTTTCCTCACCAATATTTGGCAAAGTAATGTGTTATGAATGGTTTGCTGCCAAACTCTGCAGTGAGAGAAAACTTTTCATGAAACTAAAAGATTACAACGTGACAGCCACTGAACTGGGATGGTATAAATCTCCAATAGGAGAAACACCAGCAAAAACAGGAGCAGCACGCAAATGGACCATCCAAAAAACAGTAGCAACAGAGGAACCTATTACTGAACCAACAGCACGAAGAATCCTGTCAGCACCACCACCACATCCACTACCATTACCACCACCACCACCTGCGGCCACAGAAGCACCAGCAGCAACAACAGCAGCAGCAAATGAACCAACAACAACAGTAGCAGCAGCAACAAAACCATCAACAACAGTTGCAGCAACACAACACTGCCTAAGGAGGAGTCAAAGACAAGGTACATCTACATCATTAAATAAGGATTTTTTATGGCTTCAGACAAAGAAATGGAAACGATTGTGACAAATCAGCAAGAAAATTTGCAGATAAGTCACAACTACTATGGAAAAAGCAGCACATTACCAGGTAATGAAAAGAAAAAAATACTTGCAAAACAGTCAGGATAATGTGTCAGAATATTCAATGCCTCAGAAACAAAGTACTAGATCTAGAAGTAGCTTTAAATAATCTTGCTGATGTCTCTTGTATTTGTTTATCCGAACACTGGTGCAAGGCTAGTGAATTAAGTCTCATAAATATAAGCAAGTTTAATTTAGCAACACATTATTGCCGAAGTGTTTTTAAAAATGGTGGGGTATGCATTTACTCTAGAGTAGGACTGCAGTTCAAAGTGAAAACAGAATTGGACCATCTAAATATAGAAAAACAGTTTGAATCATGTGCCATAGAGTTAAAAACTGAGGAGAAGAGTGAAAAACTAGTTGTCATTACAGTATATAGATCTCCACAGGGTGACTAAAACATATTCTTCAAAAAAATAGAAGCAGCATTAAACACTTTTTACAGTAATGAAGCGAAATTAATTTTATGTGGAGATTTTAATATTAACCTGTTAATTGAAAGTGATGAAAAAAGACAGCTTTTGAGTATACTCAGCAGCTTCCACATGAAACCACTCTTTACAGATGCCACTAGAATAACAGAACTGTCATCTTCTCTTTTAGACAATATTTTCTCAAATATGGAGAATGGTATCACTGAGCCACTAAACGTAAACTTAGGTCTTCTGGATCACAATACACTATTAACATACATAAATTACTCTATCCCCAAGGCAGTAAAATATAAGTGGGGATACAAAAGGCACTTCTATACAGAAAAAGTAAATACTTTCATCTAGTTGTTAGCTAATGAAACCTGGGATGATGTCTTTGCACAAACTACAACCGAGGAATCTTTCAATGCTTTTTCTAGTACACTCATGTCCCTATTTGAGATGTGTTTCCCAAACAAGCTCACAAAGATCAATGTCATGCCTAGGAACACAAGCCAGTGGATAACACCTGCTATTAGAGTATCTAGTCAAACACTAAAACATATCAGTCAACTCAAAAAAGATAACAAAGATGAACACTTCACAGATTATGTTAAGACATACAAGAAAATTTACAGGAAGGTGATCAAAAAAGCCACGACAATGCACAATGACAGTGTAATTGCTGGGTCAGCAAACAAATCAAAAGCTATATGGAATGTAGTAAAAAAAGAAATAGGCCCAAGCAAAAATGTTAGAAATCCAGATGACTTTGTTTTAAAAGATGATCAAGGTGTGCTAGTCAGAAATCGTACTTTAGCAAATTACATTAATGACTACTTCATAAATAGTCCAATCAATCTGCATAAAAATTGTCCTAAGATTAGTAGAACATCAATCCCAGAAGAACAAAGTGTTAATTCATTATTGCTACCTCCCACAAACAAATTGGAAGTTAATCAAATAATAAAAAGAATAAAGAATAAAATGTCCTCAGGGATTGATGAGATACCTTGCTCAGTCATGATGAGATGTGCGTGTCATTTCAGACCCACTCTCACACATCATAAACATATCATTTTCAGAAGGTGTCTTTCCACAACGAGTGGTTTCAGTCATATCTCCACAATAGGAAACAGGTAGTAGAAATTGCAACAACAAACAGTAAAAACGAAAGTATTGTTTATAGATCGGATATTCAGACTGTGCCAATAGGGGTACCGCAGGGGAGTGTTCTAGGACGTCTCCTATTTCTTCTTTACATAAATGATATCAAGATTCCAGTAAATGGTACTCATATAACCCTGTTTGCGGATGACACAAACATTGTAGTAACTGACATAAACTGGGTATTGCCAACATCTGCAACTATAGTTATAGAATATTTGCAAAATTGGTTTGAGGTGAACAAATTAACCATAAATATCTCTAAAACTAATTATATCCATTACAGGAAAGCAAAGTCACACTCTGATCTAGATCTCAGAATACAAAATAAAGAAATTGTGAGAGTTGCTACCATAAAATTCTTAGGTGTACATATAGATGAAAATTTAGACTGGAAATCCCATATCCTGTATCTCTCACATAAGTTAAGCTCTGCTTGCTTTGCTTTACACGTTATTAGCTTTGTATGTAGTAGGGAATGTAGCAGAGCTGTTTACTTTGCTTATATACGTTCTGCTATTACCTAGTTGTATTACATGTTTCTTACCTTATAAATAAATATAAAACTTTTTATTTTAAATTCAGTGCAATAGTATTTGTAAAATGACTCTTAATGTTCATTAAAAAATGACGATCATTCCACTTGGGACCTGTGGAATGGTACATTAGCTTATTTGTTTTAGTTTAAATATTTGTCATGTATTGTTGTTTTTCTGACATGTTCCACATCCTGGAGGACCTCCTCACTACGGATCAATTGGAATGAAAGTAAATCTAATCTAATCTAATCTAATCTCATCTTCTGGGGTCATAGTAAGAAAAATCTCAAAACCATCTTCACTCTATAAAAACGAGCTGTTAGAATAATTACCAACAGTTCAAGGCTAACTCCTTCAAAGTAATTATTTAAACAGCTGAATATTCTACCCCTACCGTGCCTCTATATACAGAAAAGCGTAATTAATGTAAAACGAAATATTAACAATTTCCAGTCCAACTCGGATCTACATACTTACAACACAAGAAAGTGCAATGACATTCTTAAAAAGAGTTAACAAGGCTTTGGCGCAGAAACAAACAAACATACAAGGAAGTAGATTGTATAACAAACTACCGGTAAAGATAAAAGAAATAAAAAAAAGTCTTCATTTAAAGAAGCAGTATTCAAATTTTTAATGACCAACTGCAATTATAGTGCAAAAGAATACCTGTAATAGCTCCATACTAAACAATTATATTTATGTACTCTGTGCCAATAGTAATTTTTATCTGACTGTTGCTATGATCTAAATAAATAATATGTACAAAAGTGCCTGAATTGTATGTGTTATATCTAAATATCAACTGTGTATTCCATGTAAAAAGTCTTTCCCATACATCAATGTAAATAATCAAAGTTGTACATGCTATTTCAATGTGGTCTGATGTTACGTAGTCTACTATGCACATCTGTATTTTGTATAGTATTGTTCACCCGATATGTGTGTATATATATACTATGTATTTTTTGACGAAATCCATGCAATGTAAATTGTCTCTGGATGAATAAACTACTGCTACTACTACTACTACTAAGAAGTTTACTTTTCCATAGAAACATTAAAACTATTAGAACATCCATGTAATTGTAAAAATACTGTGTTTATAGCTTGTGCAAGATGATGAGATAATTATACTGCTTCCTCCATCGTCAACCATAAAATAATAAAAGTATGTAGTTTATGCATGAAGTTTCCATATATGCCTTAATGTTCCTTCCTGGAAATTCATTTGCAATCTGAACTTTTCTATTGCCTTTTGCTTTCAAATCCTTTTATGAAAATATTAATAAACACAATGTATTGAGAATGAGATTTTCACTCTGCAGCGGAGTGTCGCTGTTAGTTTGGAAGGTAGGAGACGAGATACTGGTGGAAGTAAAGCTATGAGGACCGGGCATGAGTCATGCTTCGGTAGCTCAGATGGTAGAGCACTTGCCCGCAAAAGGCAAAGGTCCCGAGTTCGAGTCTCGGTCGGGCTCACAGTTTTAATCTGCCAGGAAGTGTCAATGTATTGAGCATTATTTTGTGTTATTTGCAGTGTTAGTAACATATAAAAGGAATAAGGAACAGAGTATGTACTCAGAGCGCAGGTGGAAAATATCAGTTGAGCTGACATGAGCTATGATTTACAGCCAGTGCTTTCAATGGCCAGTAGCAAAGCTTCCTCCACATTTTGATTGAGACAGCTCAGCTAGCATTCTGAGTGCACAGTGTGGCTTCTTTCCCAACCTTTATATTTTTCTGACAATGAGAGTGTTCTTTATGTGCCTAGTGTTGGAGCTCTGAATGATGAATATACTCACCCTGTGTGTGATTCTCCAGTCTTGGGAAGAAAATTGGCCACTGGCCCAATAGGCAAGGCATCCCATTCGAACTCAGATGTGTCATCAGCGCTGAACAGCACCTCTTAGCTGCCACTTTTCCATGAGAGACATCTGTGCAGCCATTTCACACATTTTGCAGCAAGTTCCCACATTCACCTTCTGCTCAGAGATATGTGATCACACTGCTTTTCACCAATCACTCTCAAACGAGGACAAGTAGTAAGCTGTTATAGATCAGAAGAGGCATTGGCATCTAGCTTTTCATGGGATTCCAGTAACATAGTAAATGTCACTGCATTTACTACAGGTGCTTCAGTGATGCTTAGGATAGCAACATTAAGCCTGTAGACTGTGGTTAATACAGATTCTAGCTGTTCTTGGGCAGCAGCCAGTTCACCCTGTATCTGAGCACAAGTGCTCTTATTCATTGCCTACTATATAAAAGTTATATAAAATCATGAAAAATGTACTAACCAAAACAGTCAGAGGCTGAGAAACAACAAGCAGATAACAACAATTGATCGTATTACCCAACTGAGGTACTGTAAGTGGCATAAATCTGCACTGCTTAAATTACATTAATCATGGAGTACAAATAGGATACATATAAACTAACTCTTTTGCATTTAAGATAATTCTAAAAGATAATAACCATTGTTACAAAAATCTAAAGTACATGCCTCTATATGATGAGTATTTAACAGATCTCAGTTCGTCAACACTCAGGAAATTAACAAGTGGGTATTTTGTTTTGTTACTTCTCCTGTGCTTATCTGTCTTCTCTTTCCACTATCTCTCTTTGTGTCTCCTATTTACATTCACCTCCCTCTTTTGTTTATGATCTGATTTCACTTGTTTATTATAAATTACCTTGCTTCCCTTTCCATCTACCTACTTCAATCTTCTTTCTCCTTATTTCTGCAGGAGGAAATTCAGTTCAAAAAGTATGAAAGTAATGATGAGTTCTTTAGTGTTTCTGTCGTGCTTGACATGTTTTGTCATTTTTTTACGTGTCCAATGATTCTACTTGTCTCTTATCAGTGTCATAATATTAATGGAAAAATGGTTGTTGATTATGCAGTCTTCTGTTTTCATTAAGTGCCTGAAGTCATATCCTTTTCAAATGAATGAATTCCCTGGACATGGAGAAATGTGGAATATGGCATTAGATGTAAAAGTTAATTTTTACTATTGTATGTGAATACTGATGTCAGTTTTTCAATGAAAGAGGAATATTTTATTTTATTTTATTTTTTTACTGTAGATTTCAACAGAGAATGTGCTGCAGATATCTGTAGGTGGACTGTTTAGAGACAATCTTACTATAGTGCTGAGAGAGCCTCCTCATGAACTGAGAATACATAACAAAACATTTGTACTTGAACGTTATGAAACTCTTCTGAGGCAACTATGTAAGAGAGTTGATCCTTCACAAGATGAAAATCCACCTGACATTCCTAAAGAGATAGAAAACATTAGAGATTTACCTCAGAACCTGACATTGCTTAAGGTACGTATTACACTACTTGTGTAAAAAGTTCACTTCAAATTTTCATTTTTTTAAGGGAACGGTTTTTCATTAGTTGTAAGTATACTTAAGTGTCACATTCGATGTTCTAAGATGCAAATGGAACAGGAATTCATGCAAAAGGTGTATTTTTTATGAAACTCTGTACCTGTGGGTGATGGGAAGGTAATTTATTTTTTTGCGTGAAGAGATACCCAGATTGTCAACCTCTACATGTGAAACAATGAAATTGATTACTGTATGGTATCATCTGATCATGCTTCATGAGTGCAGCTGGTCATTATTTACTACCACCTACAATACTTGTATTTCATCTGAGTACCTACCAGTTACCTTCAGAAGAACTGTCAAACACAGCTCTCCTGAGGGTGTGTGTTAAATTCCCAAATGAAAAATCGTGTGTGGTAGCAAACAGTGACCACCTGCACTCTCAAAACATATACTGAGTATTCAGTGTGCCATAAAAATTACAAAGTTCGGTGGTATCATATTATTCAATCTTTGTAGTCATATTCTGTGTCTTAAAAATTGGTTTAAGGAATTGATTGAAATTAAGAGGTTTCCTTGCTTATTTGCCTTTTTTCAGCTCAATAACATCAAAATGGATTGTCTACCACAGTCTCTTGCCAGACTTCTCAATGTTGTGCACCTTGAAGTAGTAAATTGCAATCTGATTAAGATTCCAGTCTTCATTGGCGATCTTCCCCAGTTGAGAGTATTAGTCCTGGCTCACAACAAATTAGGTGCACAAGAAAACTGGGACTTCCTTTCACGCCCTCATATTAGACAGAACTTAGTTGTACTTAATTTGCAAGATAATGAGGTACAGTTCTCCAAACAATTATTATACATTTTATTACAGTGATTCTATGCTTTTGTAATATTTAAAGTTGTTAGTTTTTGTATTGTATTTATAAACAAGCTTCTGAATATGATCTAATGGAAGTGATAACCAATAAATCATTAGGCGGTAGCTACAGTAACACTACTTATTATTTGGGTTAGTATTTCTCATTGAAATTTGGTATCATTATCAAAAGTTTCAGTCAATCCTCATAATAGACAATTTGCCGTAGGATATGACATATAATTGTAGTAATTTAAAGCCTTTCATTAAAAGTAATTAATGGAAAGAGTACGGGTTACAACTTACTGTAAAGCTGAAGTTTCGATTCAGAGATAAATACACTCCTGGAAATTGAAATAAGAACACTGTGAATTCATTGTCCCAGGAAGGGGAAACTTTATTGACACATTCCTGGGGTCAGATACATCACATGATCACACTGACAGAACCACAGGCACATAGACACAGGCAACAGAGCATGCACAATGTCGGCACTAATACAGTGTATATCCACCTTTCGCAGCAATGCAGGCTGCTATTCTCCCATGGAGACGATCGTAGAGATGCTGGATGTAGTCCTGTGGAACGGCTTGCCATGCCATTTCCACCTGGCGCCTCAGTTGGACCAGCGTTCGTGCTGGACATGCAGACCGCGTGAGACGACGCTTCATCCAGTCCCAAACATGCTCAATGGGGGACAGATCCGGAGATCTTGCTGGCCAGGGTAGTTGACTTACACCTTCTAGAGCACGTTGGGTGGCACGGGATACATGCGGACGTGCATTGTCCTGTTGGAACAGCAAGTTCCCTTGCCGGTCTAGGAATGGTATTACGATGGGTTCGATGACGGTTTGGATGTACTGTGCACTATTCAGTGTCCCCTCGACGATCACCAGTGGTGGACGGCCAGTGTAGGAGATCGCTCCCCACACCATGATGCCGGGTGTTGGCCCTGTGTGCCTCGGTCGTATGCAGTCCTGATTGTGGCGCTCACCTGCACGGCGCCAAACACGCATACGACCATCATTGGCACCCAGGCAGAAGCGACTCTCATCGCTGAAGACGACACGTCTCCATTCGTCCCTCCATTCACGCCTGTCACGACACCACTGGAGGCGGGCTGCACGATGTTGGGGCGTGAGCAGAAGACGGCCTAACGGTGTGCGGGACCGCAGCCCAGCTTCATGAAGACGGTTGCGAATGGTCATTGCCGATACCCCAGGAGCAACAGTGACCCTAATTTGCTGGGAAGTGGCGGTGCGGTCCCCTACGGCACTGCGTAGGATCCTACGGTCTTGGCGTGCATCCGTGCGTCGCTGTGGTCCGGTCCCAGGTCGACGGGCACGTGCACCTTCCGCCGACCACTGGCGACAACATCGATGTACTGTGGAGACCTCATGCCCCACGTGTTGAGCAATTCGGCGGTACATCCACCCGGCCTCCCGCATGCCCACTATACGCCCTCGCTCAAAGTCCGTCAACTGCACATACGGTTCACGTCCACGCTGTCGCGGCATGCTACCAGTGTTAAAGACTGCAATGGAGCTCCGTATGCCACGGTAAACTGGCTGACACTGACGGCGGCGGTGCACAAATGCTGCGCAGCTAGCGCCATTCGACGGCCAACACCGCGGTTCCTGGTGTGTCCGCTGTGCCGTGCGTGTGATCTTTGCTTGTACAGCCCTCTCGCAGTGTCCGGAGCAAGTATGGTGGGTCTGACGCACCGGTGTCAATGTGTTCTTTTTTCCATTTCCAGGAGTGTACATAGAAAAGTCTGAGGACGCTGCCTTCCAAAAGTGGTATTTAGTCTATGAAATATCGTAGTCCATCCTTATATCACACCTGCTCCCAACCCTTTGACACAGGGACCATACCTGTCATGAAGTACAGGAAGTACAAGACCAACCCGACGCACCTGCCCAGTACGTCCTACTCCAGTCTGGTCATAGGCAGATCCTATCCTATCAGAGGACAGGCCACCTGTGAAAGAAGTCATACCATATACCAGCTCTGTTCTAACTTCTGCACACCATTTTCTGTAGGAATAGCAACCGACTAGTTATCCATCGGAATGAACTGTGGCCGAGGGTGGAGATGCCCACCAAATGGTGCAAATACTGCTGAGCACAACACTATCAATTTCAGTAGCTGCTCCACAAACTGTGTCTTCAGAAATTCTCCCCGACACCAGCTTCTCTGAATTATGCACATATTAATTGTCATTGCACACACGCTTCAGTTTCATATCTCTCCTGTCCTCAATTTCTGCTAGCTTCTATCCTCCACTCACCTGCATCCCTGCCCTGTGATCCTAACAGTCCTGCACTCAACTCCTCTTCTCCATAGTATCCATCTTCTGCTCTTCTGTCTTCTCCTCTGATCCACTCCCCTATGTCATTAAACACTGCACACAACTCCCCCTTTGACCAGAACAAGTTCACATGAGCTGAATTGGTCCTGCTCCCCACCTCCTTTCTCCTCTTTCCCCCTCCACCAGACTCAACCTCTCATCCCCGTCAAGCTGCACGATGTTGTCGGCTGGACACTGCAGTCGTGCAGGTATATGTGTATGTGTACGTATGCGTGCATATATGTATTTTGTTAGCTTTGAAGAAGGATACATCTAAAAGTTAACAATGTTCTGAGTCCTTTTTACGTGTTTATTGAGAATTGAATGCCTCAAATATATGGTGAGTTATTGATGTTCCTCATATTTACATAAAATGTAATTATTTTCTTTATAACGTGACTGTATATACTCAAATAATTTGCACTTGTTTTTTCCCAAAGTTAAGGACAAAAAACTGGGATGCACAGATTATTTGAAACAAGATTGGTACTGCTCCACCTCCAACAATAGATCCTATTATATTATTGCATTGTTGTGACCTCAGTTTGTGACGCATCAGTAGCATGTTAGAAGTGAAGAATTAACAACATCTTCAAACTTGTTAATTATGGCTAAAAGTTCTCGTTATCGCTCGTACACTGCTAAAGAAAAACTGAAAATTATTGAAGAAGCCAAGAACATTGGAAACCTTGTAGCAGGAGGAAAGTATGATGTGAGTGCAAGTTGTATTCACAACCGGGGAAAAAAACAAAACACGGCTTCAAGAAACTAATAGTAATCCCCAAGCATTTCGTGGCCAAAAAGCAAAGCATCCGGACCCCCAAAAAAGGCTCTACGATTACGTAGATGAGAAGCGACTATATGGATGCACAGTGAAATGTGCCAACTTAACGCACTGGCTTTAGCCAAAGAACTGGGTATTACCAGTTTCAAAGCTAGGCAGGGCTGGCTACCAAGATTTTTCAACGAAAATGGATAAGGACTCTGGAGGAAAACTACTATCGCTCAATGGCTTCCAGGTGATGACCAGGAAAAAATAGTGTCCTTTCATCGTTACACGATACAACTGCGACGCGAATAGTCCTATATATTATTGTAAATTGGTAATGCGGATCCGACGCCAGTCTATTTTGAGATGCCGCTAGACAACACCATAAACAGGAAAGGAGACTCCAGCATCATCATACGAACTAGTGACAGTGAGAAGCAAAGGCGTGCAGTAATGTTGTTTGCAACTGGCGATGTATGAAAACTGCCATCTAACATGATGTGTAAAAGGAAAACTATTCTGAAAATATCACTGCAAGGCATACTAGTGAGAGTGAATCTGAAAGGGTGGATAGACAATGATCTTGAGACTGACTGGGTGATGCACGTTTGGCAACGTTGTCCTGGTATGTTACTGAATTTACGTAACGTGTCGGTCCAGGACAGCTTCCACGGACATACAGCTGAGGAAGTGCGAGACAAATTGCAAAAAGGGAAAACTGATTTGGTCATTATTCCTGGGGTCTAACATACATCCTACAACCACTAGGTGTGTGTATAAATCAGTCATTCAAAGTTGCACTTAAACAGCTATACACGCAATGGATGGCTTATGAAAACCACAAGTTCACACCGAGTGGAAAAATCAAATGCCCAGATTTGTCCCAGATTTTTGAGTGGGTGAAAGTGCACGGGACTCCATTGTGCAACTACTGGTGGAAAAATCCTTCAAAAAATGTGGTGTCACAAATTCATTGGATGCAACAGAGGATGACAATCTACGGAAACATGGCTACGATAATTATTCTGCTGCTAGTGATGATGATGCAAGTGTTGGTGAGGAGAGAGGTAATGCAGCATATTTACTGCCTAAAATATTTTATTGCAGATATTAACTTAAATTCTTAAACACGGTAATTCTCATTTCTTTCCTTTGCTAATGTAGGTAGGTCTATAGTCCCAGCTGACAGGGATAATGTTCCCCAGCTGACCGCCTAGCTAATGGGCCAGCCAGCAGGCCTGCTAGCCAGCCAGCTGCGTGCCACCGAATCAGTTGTATTTCAATGATTTATCAACCTGTTCAACAGCATGTCAAGGTTTTGACACGTTTTTTCAAACCAATTGATATTATATGTAAATTAGAACAATTTTTTTCTAAATGGAACAAATTAAAGGAAACAAAAGAATTCCCCCCCTCAAAATTAGGGTGCACAGATTATTCGAGCGTGTGGATTATCTGAGTGTATACGGTATGTTGGTTGGATTTCTGTGCCACACTGCACTGGCAGACGAAAGCTATAATGTCATACTCTGCTGCATAGCAGGTATTGGGAGATAAGGTACACAGTGTGAAATGGAATGAGCATGTAAGATTGGTTGTAGGGAAGGTCAATTGTTTAGAGAACTGGCATTTGGGACAGACAGCAGAGAAATTCTACTGGAACCAACATACATCTCACATAAGGACCACAACAACAAGATAACAGAAATAGATTAGATTAGTTTTTCGTTCCATAGATCCCTGCTGAGGAGATCCTCGTGGATGTGGAACATGCCAACTTTTTTTTTTTTTTTTATTTTTTTATTTATTTATTTATTTTTTTGCTGAAATAACAATATTAATAGTATGAATATATACAATACATAATTTGTTTCTATTAAAAAATTCGTCTATGGAGTTGAAGGAGTTGGCCGCTAGTAAGTCTTTCAGGCTCCTTTTAAATTGATCTTTATTTGTAACTAAATTTTTTATGTTTGCTGGCAAATTATTGAAGATGAGTGTTCCTGAGTAGTGGACCCCTTTTTGAACTAAAGTAAGTGCTTTTAAGTCTTTGTGCAGATCATTTTTGTTCCTGGTATTGTATGTATGAACTGAGCTGTTTGTTGGAAAAAGAGATATATTATTTAGGACAAATGTCATTAATGAGTAAATATATTGAGAGGCAGTGGTTAGTATACCCAGTTCTTTGAAGAGGTTTCTACATGACGTCCGTGAATTTACTCCACCAATAATACGTATTACACGCTTTTGGACTTACTTGGAGTTACCCCAAAATATTATACCATATGACATTATGGAATGCAAGTAGACAAAGTATGCAAGCTTTTTCATTTTATGTCGCCTATGTCTGCTAGCACTCGAATTGCAAATACAGATTTGTTAAGGCATTTCTGCAGTTCTGTGGTGTGCTCCTCCCAACTGAATTTATTATCGAGTTGTAATCCCAGGAATTTAAGACTGTCAACCTCTTCTATCTGCTCTTCTTCATACTTTATGCATATGCTGGGTGGAAACCTCTTACAGGTTCTGAATTGCATGTGGTGAGTCTTTTCAAAGTTTATATCCATGAAAATATCATTAGCAGATCTATCTAGAACTACACTCGACATACTATTTATTGCAATACTTGTGTCATACGCAAACAAAACGAACTCTGCTTCTGGCAGTGTAACTGATGAGAGATCTTTAATATACACAAGAAAAAGCAATGGACCTAAGATGGATCCTTGTGAGACACTACATGTAATTTCTTCCCATTCTGATGATGACTGATGACTTAATTCACTAGTCCCTTGTACTGACACCCTTTGTTTCCTGTTAGCTAGGTATGACTTGAACCATTTTCCAGCACTGCCCGTGACACCATAGAATTCTAATTTATTTAAAAGGATGTTGTGGTTCACACAATCAAATGCCTTTGACAAATCACAGAAAATACCTGCTGCTTGTAATTTGTTATTTAATGAATTAAGTACGTTTTCACTGTAGGTGTAAATAACCTTCTCGATATCAGAACCCTACAGAAATCCAAACTGTGTTCTTGATAATATGTTGTTTGTGGTCAGATGGTTGAGAAGCTGCCTGTACATTACTTTTTCTAAAATTTTTGAGAATGCCGGCAAAAGTGAAATCGGTCTGTAGTTTGATGGTATCTCTTTATCCCCTTTCTTGAATAGAGGCTTAACATCTGCATATTTTAGCCAGTCAGGAAATGTCCCAGTTATAATTGACTGGTTGCACAAGTAACTTAGAATTGTACTAAACTCACAAGAACATGCCTTAATTAAATTTGTTGATATTTCATCATAACCACTACAATGCTTTGTTTTCAAAGATTTTATTATGGAAGTTATTTCTTTTGGTGAAGTGAGTGATATATTCATGTAGCTGAAGCTATTTGTAAAGGGTAGTTTCAGATATTCAAGGGCATTATTTACTGATACTGACAATCCTATTCTATCAGTAACGGATATAAAGTACTTGTTAAATAGGTTTGTCACACTATGCCCATCGGTTACTAATGTGTCATCTACCCTTAATGCTATTTGCTCCTGTTCCTTTCTGGTTCTACAAGTCTCCTCTTTCACTATATCCCATATTGTTTTTATTTTGTTCCCTGACGTTGCTATCTTCTTCTCGTAGTGCATTTGCTTAGATGTCTGAATTACTTTTTTTAATATTTTACAGTATTCCTTGTATTTAGCGAAATCATTAGTATTGGAGCTATTCTTGGTCGACAGATACATTTTCCTTTTTGTCTTACAGGAAATCTTTATTCCTGGTGTAATCCATGGTTTTATTATAGACTTCTGTTTAATTTGAGTAACTTTTAGAGGAAAACAGTTTTCAAACATGGTACTGACATTGTTCATGAATGTATTATATTTTTCATTCATGACATGGGCACTATAAACACCTTTCCAGTTCATATCTTTGAGCAGTTTTCTAAAACACTCAATTTTTGGTTGACTGACTACTCTCCTGTACTCAGACTTAGCAGTCTTGATAATCTGCTCAGAATTTACATCTAAAACAAGGAGCTGCATGTCATGATCTGATAGTCCATTTATTACAAGTTTTATGATATGATTTTGTTCCTTTGATTTGTCTATAAAAATGTTATCAATGGCTGTCCTTGAGGATTTTGTGATCCTAGTTGGAAAGTTTACAGTGTGAGTTAGGTTGAAAGACAACATTACTAACTGCAGTAAATGTTTACTGGAAGATTGCATTAGAAAATCTGTATTAAAGTCACCAGAAATCAAAATTTCTTTGTTTCTCCCTGTTAAATAACCCAAAAGAGCTTCTAGATGATTTATGAATAGATTATAATTTCCTGCAGGTGCTCGGTAAATAGTTACTATTATGTAGGATCTGTTATGGAACTCTACTTCTGTTGCACATGCTTCTAGATGCTGGTCTAAACAGAATTTATTAATGTCAATGTTCTTGAATTTATGGCAGTTTTTAATAAATGTGGCAACTCCTCCTCCATCCATATCTACTCTGCAGAAGTAGGAAGCTAGCTTAAATCCTGAAATGTCTAACATATCTATGCCAGTGGTCACTTGATGTTCAGAGAGGCAGATTATGTCAATTTGGTTAGATGAATTCATTTCATCAATACAAATGAGTAGTTCATCAATTTTATTTCTGAGTCCCAGAATGTTCTGGTGTAATAAAGATAACTGATACTGCATACTAATGGGATTATAACTGCTTTGGTGAAGATGAACTGGCAGTTTCTGATTACTTTCTGTTAAACATAGTTTAAATGTAATCTGTATGCTAAAATCTGACTCCTGTTCATCTGTTTTCTCAAACTGAGTGTGTCTGCCAATCTCTCTTAAAACTCGTTTTCTTTCTCCCTTCTCTATCCTAAGAAAGGCATCCCTCTGACACCTGTGACCACTGGTATTTTACCACTTGTGACAGTGCCCGCCCTTACGTTTTCTGAAATCAACCCAGACAGTTTTCCCTTCCCTTTCCTATTGAGGTGAAGGCCATGCCTAGTGTAGTCCCACCTATCGATAGCATCCACAGGAATCAAACCAATATGGGACCCTGTATCCGTCCTAAGCAGCCACTCCAACTCCAAGTTCACCCTCCCGACGGAAGAGTTCAAAATGTGGCCGATCATGGCGTCTCAACACAGACACAAATCGCACACTCATATGCTTCGTTGCTGATGCTATCTTCACCAGGTCACTCTCTATGGAATATTCAGAGTCTCTGTCAATGCTATTTCCCAGACCACCCACTATAACCACGGCATCCTCCGTGAAATCTTTGCACAAAGAACCTACATCCTCTGTTACCTGACCCAGATCTGCACTAGGCTTGAAAAAGTTTGTGACCTGGTACTCTGGACCTAGATTTTCCTGCAGTACTTGGCCAACACCTCTACCATGGGAGCTACCTAACAACAGAACTTTCTTTTTCTTTACAAATTTCCCTACCTTTTTCAAGTCCTTGAAAGCTTGTTGTGCCATTTCTGTGGCTTCAGCTACATGAGGCTCATCCGATTCTGACTGAGGCAACAGGTCAAATCTATTTTCAAGATTTATGACAAAGCTGTCCGATGTTCTCCTTTGCCTGTTCCCCTTATTACCTGTTGCCACTTCCCACCTCTGTTCACCCTTCTCCCTCTTTAACCTGTCCAGTTCCTCCCTTGCCTTGTCTAGGTCAGCTTGAAGAGCTACAATTTTCCCTTCCTGTTCCAGTATTTTCCTATCTCTACTCCAGATCCTACAGTACCACTGGTGAGCCTCATTTCTGTCCCCATTTCCCACGCCACTACATTCGCCCCAATGAAAGAAACTACAGCACCCATCACACCATACCCTGGAACTAACAATCCTACGGCATGTCACACACTTCTCACGCATGGTAAAAACAGAAATCGTATAAACTGATTTAAGTACTGACTAAAACGTAAACAAAGGACCCTAGAAACTATTCAAGCAGATATAAATAAATTGAAAGATTACTGAATAAAAAAACTGGTGATTACATATACGTTTAAGTCACTGTTTACTTACGATTCGCACGCTTGAAATTAAGCCTAAAATCCGTGCTATAGGCGCGAGAAGGAAAATAAACTTCTTACTCCGTTTAATCTTCTTTAACACTTCCACTAATGTGACAACACTTATATTATATTTATACCCTCAGGAACCGTTTACCTATAAGTTTAATTCACTGCTTACTTACGATTCGCACGCGTGAAATTAGGCCTAGGATTCGTGCTACAGACGCGAGAAGAAAAATATGCTTCTTACCCCGTTTAATCTTATTTTATACTTCACTAACACTCCTACTAATTTAACAACACTTAGATTATATTTATAACAATTGTAAACGTTTAAAAACAGCTTAATAACAACGTTTTTTATAATTATTTAATGCAGCAAATACTCGAAGAGTCCGCGTCGGCGCAGCGTTGCCAACCAAATCAGGGCTTGTATGGAAGTATACAGACAGTTGTAACTCTTGAGACTTTCCCAGCGAGCTAATGACATCTTGGGTTGTCAGGTGTTCTGCTGGATAACAGCGTCATTCTTACATGATATTTCACTAACGTAGCTTGTATCCTGAGACTGCTCCTCGAGTGGACCTGGCCCAGTATTTTTGTCTGTGGCCTTCCCCCTCCACCGGCGGTTACAGGCAGTCTGCACCTGCTCGCCGCGACCTACTGGAGTGCTGCCATTCTATTTTCGGTCCGCTTATTCATCTAGACTCTAAATACCCTTTTCTACCGTAAATATTCTTAATGCTTTCTTAAACTTACCGTATTTACTCGAATCTAAGCCGCACTCGAATCTAAGCCGCACCTGAAAAACGAGACTCGAAATCAAGGAAAAAAATTTTCCCGAATCTAAAGCCGCACCTGAAATTTGAGACTCGAAATTCAAGGGGAGAGAAAAGTTTTAGAGTCCGCAGCTCGTGGTCGTGCGGTAGCGTTCTCGCTGCCCACATCCGGGTTCGATTCCCGGCGGGGTCAGGGATTTTCTCTGCCTCGTGATGACTGGGTGTTGTGTGATGTCCTTAGGTTAGTTAGGTTTACGTAGTTCTAAGTTCTCGGGGACTGATGACCATAGATGTTAAGTCCCATAGTGCTCGGAGCCATTTGAAAAGTTTTAGACCGCACCTCCAAATCGAAACAAAGTTCGTCCATTGTAACATGAGACACAGTTTAGGTCAAATGGATGAAGATACAGCTACAGCAGTTTGGTTTGAGTCGCAAGTAGTAGTTAAGCTTTACCAGGTAGCCATTGCTATGCGTCAGGTGCTCCGTCCGTATTTATACGGGTACCCATCCTTTTTCAGGTGCTTTGTCTGGTTTGAATCGATTGCTTATTTTGCTTTGATCTGATAAGTGCCATTCTCTTTGTTGTAGGTGTTTACGTCACTCTAAACTGAAAATGCACTATCGTACCTTGTCATGCACTGTTTGTTGCATTCAGATAATGACTGTATACGACCTGTTGCCGCTCGCAGCATGGCTTGCTTTTGTGTGCTCTAACGCCGCTTACAATAAAAAGAATGAATTGTCGCATTAGCGAAAGAATGGCAAGGGACTGCTATTTGTTGTTACTTACACTGCTGCTCTCTTTGACAATGACCAACAGGAACCAAATAATAGACTGAGTATGAAAGAAGATGTTCTGAACGAGAGTTAAGCAAAAAAATTTTCTCCGTTTGAAAATGGACGCCTCTTTAGTACATTACATTCTGCACAGAAATTGGACTCACCTTAGATTTAAAAATCTAGTCAGTTGCCGTGCTTTATTTCTGACTGTATCACTATTCAGCATAAGAATAATACAAATATAAACATGACATGATACGTATATTTTTCTGCGTTTGCTGTTGCCTCACTCTAGTTTCGTAGTTTATTAGGAAGACAGGATTTAAATGAGATAACAGCAAACATGAAAGAATACATGGCATAATGTTTACATACGTATTATTCTTACGGTGAAGAGAATACTGCATAACTGCATGGGTTTCACGATTCATAAAATTTCCTACTAGCAACCATCTCATGTCACCGTTGTACACGTCCTGTTGGTGTCAGTTGTCTGTCGCTTTTCGAAAGGCAGCCTGTGTACATGTGTTTAAGCTTGCCCTTAAATGGTTTATTCAAACAGACGTCAAGTGGTTGCAGAACTGAAGTCATCCCGCCTGAAATTACTGCCAAGTCGCTTTTGCTTTCCTCTAATTTTCGTTTTACTGCAGGTGTTGTATGGCCTGCGTACGCATCTAATACCAACAGACTGCGTAAACCAAGCATTGCGCCAGGACGACGATTCCACAAACGCCAAATCCATTCAAGCACCATGTCCTCTGAAAACCACCCAGTTTCGTTTGCTCCTACAATTACAGTTTTTGGAAACACTTCCGATTTCGGTAAAGTCTTTCGCTTGAAAACTGTGAATGGGGGTAATTTATGTTCATCTGCTGTGCAAGCAAGCATGACGGAGACCTGTTTTTCACCATCTTGTGTAAGAACACTTATGTCTTTCTTTCCTTTGGCGTTAAACGTATAATTTGACGGCATGTCAGAATATACGGGAGTTTGGTCAGTATTTCCTATCTGACCAAGAAGGTATTGCTTTTCTGTGTGCCGCCTAATTATGAAGCGCTGAAATTCCACAAGTTTTTCTTCATAATTTTTCGGCAGCTTCTGTGCAACTGAAGTTCGCCTCCGAAGTGAAAAACCCCAGCGCTTCATAAACAGATCAATCCAGCTGCGACTAAACTTAAAATTTTCGATTTTTTTTCTCTGTAGCATGCATTTCATGTGCCTTAATTTTTAAAATTTCGGCGTTCACAGGCAGGAATCTCTGACACTATTCCTTAACAAATTCATTTAAAATCACTTCTAGTGCATGATATCGTCCACACTTTGGCCCACTAAATACTTTCCTGCTACTTGAACATTCATATAACTTGTCTCTCGTCAGCCGCCATAACCTGACGTTGCTCTCATCAATCCCGTATCGCAGACCTGCAGCACGATTAGAACCTTGTTCTGCTAAAGAAATAACTCCCCCCTTGAATTTGGCACTGTAATGAAAGCGTTTCATTATGGTTCACTAACACCAACAAGCATTTCACAAAATTCCACGAAGCAATATGTGCCGCTACGTGAAATCTTAATGAGCGCCAGCGTATCAACTCGTGCAGCAGTCCTAAAGTCTTGTGCATTGTTGGTATTTTGTGTAAGGAAATTTATTTTTGTTGTTACGAATATTTGAAAGGCTGCTGCATTCGAAGATGAACAATACGGAATTTCCATTTACTTCGTTGGATAATGTATGAAAATGCAGTTGTTGAAACTCGGGGCGGAGAAAAAAGCTCGTCTTCTACCTTTTTTTTTTTTAAAATTGATTTTCTGACGCAGAGGTTTTGGCGCCAGTATTTATCTTTGTGCCTGCAATGCATGCCCGTGTAGCGCTACATACATTCGACGGCAGAAGTTAGTTGTGGCGACACTTACCAACATTTTTCAGAACTTATGCTTACTTTGCACTCGATTCTAAGCCTCAGGCGGTTTTTTTGGATTACAAAAAAACCGGAAAAAAATGTAGTTTAGATTCGAGTAAATACGGTACTCTCGTTATGAATCTCTGTCTTTATTTTAGGTGGAAGAGCACTGAATAGTTTTGTTCCAGTGTAGTGGACACCCTTTTGCACCAAGCCTAAATTTCTTCGCTCATTGTGTTTGTCATTCTTCCTCCATGTGTTATGCTCGTGATAGTTATTGTTTGGTTGAAACATCTCTATATTTTTATAGACAACACACACAAGTGAAAAAAAATATATTGGCATGTAGTTGTGTACGTTTTGAGTTTTTGAAAGCTATTTCTACATGAGTCTCTTGGGCGTAATCCACGTATAACTCTTAAAGCTCGCTTCTGAGCAATGAACACCTTCCTTGGTAGTGGCTGGTTGCCACAAAAGTAATGTTGTATTCAATGAGTGAGTGAAAATAGCCATAATATGCCACTTTTGCAGTGTTAGGTTTAATACATGTAGTGACAACCCGTAAAGCAAACGTAGCAGAGCTAAGCCTGTTACAGAGATCTATAATAAGTGGAGACCAGTTCATTTTCTTGTCAATGTAAAATCCAAGAAATTTTGTTGTTTCCATTCTTTCTATTGGCTGATTACCACATGTCACACTTAGTTCTCTCTCTTTTGCTGTTTTTGTACAGAACTGAATAAAATTGGTCTTACTGGAATTTAATGAGAGACCATTCACCTTGATCAATTTAACCACATCTGATAGTATGTGATTAATGGATTCCTCAAGATTCCTATCTGTTCTACTGCTCACAGAAATTGTGGTATCATCTGCAAATAAAGTAAATTTACACGGCAGACTTGTACATGATGGTAAATCATTTATAAAAGTGAAGAATAATAGTGGTCCAAGAATTGAGCCCTGAGGCACTCCACATGTAATGGAAGTCCATTCAGAATGTACAGAAATATCACATACTCTACCTGAGCTATTCAAGACAAGTTTTTCTTTTCTGTCTTAGAGATACAACTGTAGCTAATTACCTGCAACACCACTTATTCCTACTAATTTTACTTTTGACAAGAGAATCTGGTGATCAACACAGTCAAATGCTTTAGACAAATCACAGAAGACACCAATTGCTAGATGTTCTCATTAAGGGTTTCTAGGACTTCATTTCCAAGTGCATACATTGTGTCTTCTGTTACGGCCCTTTTGAAAGCCAAATTGGCTCTTCCTGAGAACCCCATTCAAGAGATGATCAGTAATTCTTACATTTGTTAGTTTTTCTGGAATTTTAGAAAAAGCTGTAATCTGAGACATAGGTAGATAGTTGACTAATTCAGTTTTATCACCCTTTTTGTATAGGGGCTTCAGAATGGCATACTTCAGCGTACTGGGAACAACACTTTTTTGAAGGGATACTTTGAAAATATGACAGAGAATGTCCTTTATCCACACACAAGAATATTTCAATAAATTATTAGAATGATTAACAACGCCTGCAGAGTTCTTACTTTTTAGAGACATGATGATGTTTTGAATATCGTCTACAGTGACAGGGTTAAGGTGTGTTTCTGAAATTGTGTTTGAATATACAGCTTGACAAAGAGTTATGGCTTCATCAACATCAGCTTGCAACCAATCTGTTGAGTTACTGATAGGAAGTGTGTACTGAAACCTCAGCCACTCTTTTTGGGTTATTTACTAGTGTTCCTCCATTTACATCTTCTGTGCTTGTTGTATCACTTCCTATTTCTTTTTTTACAATGCTCCAAATTGTTTTTATTTCATTATTAGAATTATCCATTTTCTTCTCATAATAAAGGGCTTTTGATTTTTGTATTACTTTCTTTAAAATTTTACAGTATAATCTATAGTGTTCCCATTTTTCTACATCTTTAGATAATCTTATTGCAGTATACGTTTCCCTTTTGGTTTTGCATGACTGTTTTATATCTTTTGTAATCCAAGGCTTACTTACAGAATTGGAAGCACTGTTTTTGACCCATTTCTGTGGAAATATTTCTTCAAAAAGAGTTAAGAATTCGTGTATAAAACAGTTAAATTTGGAGTCAATATTATCAAGGCTACATACTGAAGGCCAATCCATTTGCTACAACTTATGGTTCAAAGTTTCTTTTGCCTCTTTGTTCATTACTCTTATGAGCTCCCATTGAGGAAATTTTTTTTAAACAGATTAACATCATAAAGAATGAGAATTTGTCCATCATGATCTGAAAGCCCACTTATAAACTGCCTGACAGTATCATTCTGATGTCTACTTACACCTAAAAGAATGTTATCTGTCATAAAACTTCCTGACAGATTAAAACTGTGTGCCCGACCGAGACTCGAACTCGGGACCTTTGCCTTTCGCGGGCAAGTGCTCTACCAACTGAGCTACCGAAGCACGACTCACGCCCAGTACTCAGAGCTTCACTTCTGCCAGTACCTCGTCTCCTACCTTCCAAACTTTACAGAAGCTCTCCCGAGTTCGAGTCTCGGTCGGGCACACAGTTTTAATCTGTCAGGAAGTTTCATATCAGCGCACACTCCGCTGCAGAGTGAAGATCTCATTCTGGAATTATCTGTCATAGTTTGGGACTCAGATGTAATTCTTGTTGGAAAATTTATTACCGATATCAGATTATATAAGGTCAATACAATCTCAGAGTCAATTTTATTCATATTTTCTGTCAAAAAGTTTATATTGAAATCGTCTAAACTACAATAACCTAGGCTCTTGCATGTAACCCTGACGGGAGGAGTTCTATTACATGTAGAAAAGTTTTTATATCACCTGAAGGTGCCATGTAGACAGCCAGCACTATTATTGTGTAAAAATTAGTTATTATTTCAGTTGCACATGCCTCAAATTGTTGTTCCACAGAGTATTTCTTAATATTTATGGCTTTGTATGCTATACTATCCTTAACATAAATTGTTACTCCACCTTTGTCTGTACTTTTTCTACAGTATTTTGTTAGTAAACTATAACTTACTATAGATGGCAAGGCACATTTATCAACAGCATGGTGTTCAGTTAAGCACAAAACTTGAGCAATATTTATACAGTCTCTTTCATTAATGTTAATAAGTAGTTGATCTGTTTTACTTAAGAGGCTTCCTATATTTAGATGAAATGCTTTTTTATTCTATTAGTGCTGTTGTTACCTGACTGAGAATCCACTGACACTACCTACTGTTGTCCCTTTTTTTCTTCAGGCCCACACATAAAAAATCCTTGAGATGTGAAGGAGGCTCAGTATTCCTTCTGCCCAACAACCTTTTATTTGGAGTGCTTGATGAAGATTTCTTCCCATTTTTTGAATTTGGAATTTCCATTTTTCTCATAGATGTCACATCTTTTTCTTCTGCAGGTGATGTTAATCTTGTAGGTGAAATCACAACTTCAGCATAGAAGAGTGTTTTAAATGGACCTTGCATTTCAATTTGTACACCAGCTGACAAGTTATTTTTCTCCTTTGCATTTTCAGCACCAGAATGTCCTTGTATTACCACTGCTAGGACAGTTTTGACTTGCTTCCCTTAGTTATGCTACTAATATGTTCTCTAATTTGATTACACATAAATCGCTTTACCTTATTATTTATATGCATACCATGCCTGGTATAATGAGCCCTTTCATGGGAATGACATTTGAGGAAAGATGAATTAGGAAATGCTGTAGCAATTTTCTGTAGTTTCCTATTAGTATTTTCGGTTTCTTTGTTGATGCATGATGTAGGAATTAAGTCATATCTTGTTGGCATGCTCAAGACGATCATGTTTACATTTCATAAATTGCTTAGGGCTTTCACTGCTTCTCTGAGAGCCTGTTTATCATTATTATGGTACACATCATTAGAACCTCCAATTAAGATAACAACATCGTTTTTTGTGAATGTCTCCAATAGTGTACAGCAGTCCTTTGTTACTTCATACATAGGTGCACTTTGTTTTATGAATGATGTTATGTTAATGTTCATTTCACTAAGCATCTTCAAAACATTTCATCCATGGATGGCTATCAACTAAAACAAGCACTTTTCAGTCTTTATAATTTATGTCATTGCACTTCATGTTGCCATGGGGAAACATACTGTCCTTGTTATTCAATTTTATGTACTGCTTTTGTTCTTCTGTAACATTCATGGAAATATTTACAGTATCTAAAGAATCACTTGGTTTTCGCAATGTTTGAATTATCGTATGGGGACATTTATCGTCTGAAATCACTTCAGGACTGTTTTTGGTAGACACGGCCATTGGAAACACTTGCTGGTATTGTTTCACACTTGAAAGTACTTTCAGCACAATGCAACAGTTCTCATTTTCACTACCACTACCATCACTAGACATTTTCACTGTGAGTGATTTTACGACTGTCTCCAAATTACAAACAAACCTTTTTGCTGCCATAAGTTTCTGTTGAAGTGCATCAGCAGTACTTTCTTCTACTCCAAGAGAAAACTTCTTAACAGCAGTTTCTTGAAGGTTGCATGTTTCTATGTAACAGTCACATGCTTTAGTTACTGTGCCTACACTCACCAAACACAAAATGTGAGCCCACACATGTGTTACTGCACAAAATCTGATACCTGTGCCATCACTTTTGTTGCAACATACACATAAAAAATTAAATATATTTCCGATTTCTAGAGAAGGATTTACAACCACATCTATTCACAATGCCATCTTGTGAGAATGGTGCATGTCTACTGATCCACCTGAAGATGAGGGTGTAAACCCTCGAAATACATATTGGGAGAAAATGGAAGTGACTGATACAGATAATTGTTTTAATTTGTTTTTAATGTCATAAAAGTCACAATTTCCAAACCACAGTCTAATATGGACAATGTAAGTTTATGTTGTATATGTGTTAGATCAGACTAAGAGCCTTTCAACCATGTTTAAGAAAATATGGTACAAAATTATGAAAGACTGATTTTAAGTGTGAGGATGTCACAGAATTGCTGAGAAATCTTTTAACCAGAAGATACTGGAACATGCTCACCACCCATCAAACACCTGCTTAGGAAACTTCAGAAGGAGAGAAGACTGAAAGTGGAATATTATGCGTAATAATGAAGAGGACAAAAATCTTTCTGTTCAGTTCACAATAATTTCCTTGTTTCTTTTTGTGATGGATGCAATTGCATTTGATTTGGAGCACTCTAATTCAAATTAATAACTGTTGCCAGTATGAACATGGCAGAGGTTACTGGTAAGTGTAGGAACATACTAATTCAATGTAATAATTGTCGTCACTATGAATGGAGTATTTCATGGGAAGTAATGTGAGAATGTCAATTCTTATCATCTTGGTGGTTAGGTGTCTCACTCAGTTCTGTAATAAACAATATATTATGTCTGAAGTCTTAATATATAGAGACTTGGGATAAATTACCAGGTGGGCATTTCAAGTTTTATGTTGCTTGAGTTATTTTAAATATTATATTAATTTAAGAAACAGCTACTTTATTTGTAAGATGGATTGGGAGAAGTTAGCAATAATAGCTCTCCCCAATGAAATGAAATGAACATATGGCATTATTGGCCAGCAGACCCCATCTGGTATTATCTGGCCTCTTGGGCAAAAACTTTCTATTTGATGCTACTTACGCACCTTACCATAGAAGATGGTGAGGTGAAATGATTAGGATGACACAAACATGCTGTCCCCAGCAAAGTCATCTCTGACCTGGCTGGGAATGGAACCAGGGACTATGTGATCTAGAGGAAGTGACACTAATCATTAGTCCGCCAATGACTTGGCAGCAGGAAATATGGTATGGGGACATGAAGATAAAATTTCAATAACAAAACATCACATGGGAATCCATTTGCAGAGATTTGTGTCATGCTTCTATTGCAAATCTGATTTTCCTAAATCACTTCAGGTAAAGACCAGGATAGTTCCTTTGGAAAGGGCATGGCCGATTTCCTTCACCATCCTTTCATAATCCGAGCATGTGTTCTGTCTCTAATGACCATGCAGTTAGTGGGACATTAAACTTTAATCTTCCTTCATTCCATTTGCCTGTAAATGAAAAAGAAAAGACTGTTATGTATACTCCAGTAAAAAGTATTGTCTGCCAAGCACTTTACTGGTGTTTGTGATGAGCAGTTATAGCTGTAGAAATACAATTGATTTCAGTTGGATAAAAATCATAAAATTGACATTGACTATTTCATTCAGATGGGTGTTTGACTAATAGACTAAACATCTAGGCCTTGATGCCTTAGTGCAGCACATACCTAGACCACTAATTCTAATACATGTTAGTACAGTAGCACTGAACTCAGAGGTTGACAGTTGTACCAGTAAAAGACATTTTCATAATCAGTAATTGGCTGATAAACACAAATAAAGTGATGACATTTTTTACTTCATGGCCATACTGTGGACTACAGTCCTGAGTCCCCACAACTCTCCCAGTAATTAATGAAGTTTGTGAGGGGATGTGACATCGTTGGTGATTCATTTGTAAGAACGAACATTAAGTTTGGAATTCCTGTTGGTGCTAAAATTGCAGTTCTGTTCAGAAGTAAAGTCTCCACCTCTCTTTCATTTCCATACTCACGCATAATCATCATCTATGTCTCAGTTACACATCTGGAACATTTTGCAAAAGTCATAAAAAAAGCAATATCAAACCACTTACATTAGGATCTTGCCACGAGAATAGTCCTGGATATTCCACAACGTCACCATACTGTACTATGATTCGGACAATCAATTATTGGAGATGATACAGGATTGGAGTCAGACAAAACAGGGTAAAGTAAATAACTAAGTCACTCTCCCACATATTAGACTACAAAAAAAAGTCATTATATTTGAGACTTGAAGCAGTATTATGAGCTATAGATTCTCTCTATAGTATGTATGAAAAAAACTTGCCCAACACTGAAATGTTCTTAATACCTGCTACTCTTTGTTATGCTATACATGGTAAGACAACTAAGATAAGCCACCTCAAATACTGTCATGTCGAAACCACGGTCAAGTCCAAATCTAAAGATAGAGTCGTCAGTGAAATATGTTTATTACTGACACTAATTTAAAGCCAGAAAAGAACTGAATTCCTGCATGCAGAGTGCTGCAGTTTAAACAAACATCAGATATTCCAGACTGTTGCTATTTATACAAACATCAAATATTCTAGAATACACAAACATTGCAAATATGAGATTTTTTGAGAAACTTCTTGAAATGGTAATTGCTAAATAACAAGTAATGGCTGGTGGGCGCATTTCAATTGGTGACCTACAGCACACTAGTCAGTGACACTAACCACTACATCACATTGGTAGCATCACAACTTGCAGCATTGCTCCCTCTCCTGGAGAAACTGTGACTCTCTGATTCAAAAGTTCTCATTGGGACCAACAACAGCATCCTGGATATAGAGCTTGTTAATGGTACCCTGTATGACAATGTTGGTGGTTGTGTTGTCATATCCTCTTCTCTATGTTAAGCTTTGAAAATAGCCCCTCCCTTCAGAGATTCATGATAGTTGAGCTGGTCTTCAGTTTCCTCGAAGCTCCCATTATCGATATGCCCCTCAAGACTGCGTTAGGACTTGATGTGGAGGACACAGATGACATCTCTGCACTTTCATCTTCTTGATGAAAGGTCATAAGCTTCAACTTCATATGTGATATATGATGTAGACCAGAGTAGCAAATTAGTTAACTCTTTGGATAGCCTCACTTTTAGCACATGTGTAAAAATCCATATCAAGTGTCCCAGGCTGCATCTCACCAGCTGGTATTTGGCACTAAAGCATTGTCAATGTTTTTTATTGCTGTCTAGGGACTGTATGCAAGCCAGCTGCCTCTTTATTCATTCCTGGTAACAAGGTGTTTCAAGTAGTCATCCAGACAGTGTATCAATTGACATTTTGACCTCGCAGCCACGAAGTAGAAAGAACAGTGTTAAGCCTTTAGTATCTTGCTTCATTTTGTTATATGAGAATATACTGATGGGCATATTGTATCCAAATCTCTCTGTTCATCATTAAAATACATTGAGGGCATATCTGCCAATGTCGTATTAAAGGATTCTGTTAGGTCATTCATCTGTGAGTTGTGGGCACTTGTCATCCTGTGAGTGATGTCACAAAGTGAAATCACCTTGGGTAGTACTCTGGACAGGAAAAGCTTCCCACAATCACAGATCATCACACATGGTGCTCCATGCTTCAAATTAATTTTTTATAGAAGTAAATTCAATTTCTGAAGCTATGACAGTTGGTACAGCTTTGGTGACAGCGTAGCAGGTGAGGTAGTCAGTGCAAACTATTGTACACTTAACTCCCATTTGTTTACTGGAGGAACTTGTCCAAAAGGTTGATTCCAGTCTGGTGGATTGGTGCTGCTGCAGCCAGGATTGCTACCAGATATCCCAGAGATAACTGCAGCAAGTGGTACCATCCTTGGTGTTCCTTCAGTGGCTCATGTAGTGTGTAATTGGATCAGTAGAGACTTGGCCAGTGATACCTGCATCTGATTCTGTCTGGAATATCAATGAAAATAATCAGTTTTTGATAATATAAGTAGTTGTATAGCAGCAGCAGGAGTACACACACATAAAAGGTATTACAGTTCAGAAGCTTTCAGAGCCAGTGACTCCTTATTCTGGCAGAAGGCTTGAAGTGGAAGGAAGAGGGGTGAAGGTAAAGGATGGATGAGGCTTAG
The DNA here is from genome assembly GCF_021461385.2 of Schistocerca piceifrons. Taxonomy (NCBI): domain Eukaryota; kingdom Metazoa; phylum Arthropoda; class Insecta; order Orthoptera; family Acrididae; genus Schistocerca; species Schistocerca piceifrons. The sequence continues at coordinate 9,661,837 of NC_060149.1, forward strand.
GAAAATGTTAGAGCTTGGAAGAGAAGCCTAGATCAGGGGAGACTTACTGGATGGGATGAGAAGGAAAGAGCCTTTCCTTCTCATCCTCTCCAGTATGTCTCTCCTGATCTGGGGTTCTGGGCGACTTTTCTGAACTCTACCCCTATTACCAAACCTCACCAGCCCTTTTCATGCACCCTTCTTCCTTTCCCTTCATCCCTTCTCCCAGAAGAAGGAGTCACTCGCTCTGAAAGTTTGCAAACTGTGATGCCTTTACATATGAGTTCTCCTGCCACTGTTTGGTGAATTTTCATGAATCACAGGTGACCAGACATTGGAGAATCATGGAAATACTTCAAGAAAGCTGGCCAAATATGAATTGGGATGACGAGCAACCATTTCCATCCCACCAAATCATAGTTCCCCTTATACAGTGTTCCAATTGTTAATTGGAATTCTTCTTTGGTTGGTTCCTCCTTCTTCAAAGCTTCTGTGGTTTTCAGCAGTTCTGGAACTTCTCTCTGTTCAGCAGCAGTGTAATTTAATGCAGTAATGACTGATATTTCATCCATCCTGCGAACTTAGAAAGTATCCTGGAATCATAAGGTGTCACCTTTTCAGCACCATCCTGTGTTTATACTAGAACTATATGTATCCCAAAACTGCTAGCATCAGTGTGAACTTCTGACCTGTCATTCTTGTCTTAAAATCCTAGAACTGGAGATGTTAGTGCCTTCTAAGGGTCAAGGGAAGACCTTTCCTGCATCTCGTTCTGGAAAATTTGGTGTCCCCTCGCAGTAGTTCATGCAAGGGATGTGCCTTGGTACAGAAGTCCTTTACGTATCATAGGTAGTATGAGCACATTACAGAAAAACTTTCACTTCACAAATATGCCAAGGAGTCAGAAAATCTTATTTTCTCTGAACTGGTGTGGCCTTCATCACCATTAACTGGGTACACGAAGATTTTTGTTTCTTGTCCGATGAAAAGGCACTTTGTCAGGTTCAGGCAGAGGGCTCCAGTATGTACACACTTAAACACAACTGACGAGCAGCTTAAATGTCCTTCAAAGGTCTTTGAAAAAATTATGGTGTTATCCATGATAGAAAACGACGTAGGGTTTTGCAGCAGGTTATCCATCATACACTCCAAGGTGGCTGAGTGTTATCTGGTCCAGACAGCATGACTTTGAACTCATAGATGCTGTCAGATGTTATGCACGCAGACTTTTCCCGGCCTGACTCATAAATATTGACTCACCACTAGCATGTCTGCAAGGCTATAGTTGAGAAATACTTCGTTCCTTTCAAGCAGTCAGGATGTCATCAATGGGCGAAAATGGGTAGACTTTTTTTTTCATGATTTTGTTTAGCCATTGGCAGGTGACCTAGAAATTTAACAAGCTGTTGTTTCACTTGAAAAGGACCACAGGTGAGGACTAAGGACTCTCTGAAGGTTCAAGGTGATATCATCTTCCAGCATCATCTCCACTTCCCCCCAGGATTATCTATCGGTCATCCAGTGACCTCCATATGAACCTTGGCTAATTGATGGATGATCCCCAGTATTGACACAGCATTTTACCATGTGCTGCTAGGCCTATCTTTTCTCCACTTTGGATTTGAAAACATCTGTGAATTAATGCAGAATGACTTTCCTTTGTCACCTTTGTTCTTTGGTGAGGTCAGATACTATTGGCAGTTTGATAGTAGCTTCCTCCCTGGTGTTGCATGTAGTGGTAGTGCAGAATGATTCTTCATTGGTGACATTAAGGTGCCATTCCTGGTCTGGTTGAGCTATACTTATACAAATACTTTTAGGGATGAGTTGAAGCTGACATTTAGTGATACAAAGTACTCCTTGGCCACCTGCAGTGATTATGGTCATTGCTGGCAAGTAGATTTCTTTTGTGAGCCTGAGCAGTTTTTTGTAATTAAAGAACTTTCACAGTTTAGCTGAGCATCTTTATTGATGACTAGAACTCATCTTGTTGACGATGGTGGGATAACAATGTTTTCATCAGCAAACAACCACCCGGAGGAATCAATGTTATGTGAGCTTTTTGAAATAGTTTCATCAGTCTGGAGATCTGATCTTCTGTAGCCTATGACTGCTTGTGATGCATACAAGAGCTTCCATCCGAGGATAACATTATCACTAGCTTCTGCTAAAATGACAAATTTGGAGCATTGAGTTCTACCATTGATAATTATTCTTGCTATACATGTTCCTTTTGGCTGGAAATATTTCCCATTTGTAGCTTTCAGCACAATTGCTTTATATCACGGACATAGTGTTCTTTAGCTGATGATGATCACAATCCCACATTACAGGGAAGGAAGACCCTGAGTCAACTAGTGCTCAGACAGGTTGGCTGTTAATGATCATGTTATTGAAATTTGCTGACATCTAGGAGGATTTTTATCTGTGGTGGCCTCACCTCCTGAATTTTTTTTTTGCTAGGTGAGTGGCTGGTTTCTCTTTATGGTGATAGGAAATTGCTATGGTACGTTGGAGAGTGACGTTGTCCAGGATACAGTGATGAGCTTCACCCTACAAGGTGACTATACTCATCTACAGTTGACTGGTATGAAGAGGATTGTTGTGATAGCGGACATCTCATGGCATTATAGTGATTGAACACTCATCTTCTTTGTCTACAGTAGTGTACAATGTGTCCAGACTATTCACAGTGAAAACATACCACCATGTTGTTCTCTGCCTTCCAAATGTCCATTTCTTTATGGGGCTTCGTATTTGGTGGAGCGGTTGGTTGTACCTTCACTGGTTTGATGCTGGGTTCTCATTTGACAGTTGCAACAGAAGTCCAAGTTGGTCTAGTCCATTATTCATTGTGCATTTGATTGGTGGTATAGATTGGTGCCAAAGACAGGTACACCTCTTATTCGTCGTTCTCTATTACATCACGATTTATGAGGTTCACATTCATAGGTGCTGTACTTGGTCTGATATTTCTGACTTCCATACATTGCTGCAGCTCTTCTTTTACTATCTGGCATATGAGACAGGCAAGGTCATGGTGGTCTTCCACAGCTGCCATGGGGACCACATTTGGGAGTCGGTCATACTGCTTTTTCCCAATTCTTTTCTGTTACAGTTCCTTGATGTGGTGGCATCACTTGATAAATTACTTTGTTGTTATGACATCCTTTACCAGAAGGGGTGGGTACATGTCTTCTCAAATTCCGTTCATCAAGTGCGAGATTTTGCCAGCTGCTGCCATATTTATATTCACAATGTGACATAGGGGCTAAAACATTCTGTATGTCATTCCCCTATGATGATGGGCCTTGTTCTTCAGTTGTTCTTCAACTATGTGGACCTGCTGCTGACTGTCACCAAGTATTCTCTTTAGTTTGGCCTGGAATTTTGTCCAGCTAATGAGCTTCTCTTCATTGTTCTCAAATCACTGTTGGGATCTGGCATACAGGTAAAAGTATATGTTAGTCAAACACATCATGTCATCCCACTGTTTGTATATTGTGGCTTGGTCAAATTCTTTCAGCCATTTTGTCAGGTCCTGACCAGCATCTCTGGAAAACACTAATGGATACCTCAGATGCAGCTTACTTACTTCTGTTTTAGAATCAATAGTCTCCCTAACATACATATCTTAGTAGTGCTGCACCGTTTGTATTCCAATTCGTGTCCATGCAGGAGACGACTTTTATGTTGCCTAATTGGAACCATGGTGATGAAGACATATTGAAATAAGCTGCATCTTCACCAAACCATCTCACGTCAAAACCACAATCGAGTCCAAATCCAAAGGTAGGATCATCAATGAAGTACAACACTTAGCACTGAAAACACATTTATTACTGACTCCATAATATGGCCAGAACATAACTGAACTTCTGGACAGATAGTGCTGCTATTTATACAAACAGCAGCTATACCAGAATATACAAACGTTACAACTATAAGACATAATGAGAACATTTCAGAAATGATGATTATTGAGTAAAAAAATATTGGCTGGTGCTCAGATTTGAATTCGTGACCCACAGAATGGCAGTTGTTGACACTAACCACTACACCAGACTGCTAGCATCACAACTTAATGGCAGTAATCCACAATGAGTAAATGTATAGAGGTACAGTTTTCACTAAATTATAGCAGACAGTGGTGTGACATATGCAAGTAATTTTTAACATATGTTGGTGTTGAATTATTAAACCAACTTCCTTTCCTTAAAATGGTACTATAGACTTTTGCTGTGGTATTGAAAATAGCATTAAAAAAGGACTTCATTGCCATAGCATGTGTGGAACTTGATCAAATAGTAATAATACAACAGTGCCACTAACTACCGTCTTGTTATCAGAAAAGGAGTCCCACAGGCATCTGCCCTACTGTACAAAATGTAAGCCAACATGTAACTCAGGTAAGGTTCATATTTTCATTATTATGACTGTCATATTGAGAGTTCAGACCCTGAGCATTGACACAGGCTAGAAAACAATTCCAGGCAGACAATATTGCAGACTGAATTTCACCTGGACATATTACACCATCGGAATTTTATTTTTTTGGGGGTCATTGTTGTTTACTTTTAGTCCTCTTGTTTTAATTTTCTGTACATGTAAAAGTCCAGAGGTGCGAAGTCTGGTGAGCATGTAGATCACTGAATTACCAATCCAGCGATATCCAACTATTCAATTTAGAAGGTCTGTAATTATCTGTGCAGAATGCATGGGATACACAACATATTGGCATCACATAGGGTGCTTTAGGTCTAGTTGGACATCTTTCAATAACTGTGACAGCACATCTTTTAGGAACTGTAGATATTTGTGACTATTTAGAGTCTTACAAATGAAACAGAGATCCCTGTAAAGCTCACACTACATGTTGACAGACCAAGGCTGTTGCCAGTCCTCTTCCCCAGCCAGCACTGATATTCAACTGACCTGTATTGCACATTGTGAAGATTGATTAAGCCTCAGTATGTAAATGATGATTCACTTGTGAGCAAAATCATGCACAGAAATGCCACCTCACATTGCAGTATTTGTAGACACCATTTGGAGAACAGTAATTATTTCTGAAAGTCATTGACATGAAGTTGTTAGTGGTGATAAATGTGGAAAGGGTAAATGTGTTGAAATATTGTGTTGTGTTCTCAGAACAGACCTTTGGCTCACCCCACTCATTCACTGAAGCTGCCTCATAGTGACATGTAGACTACTACATCTACATCTACACGTGTTCTATGCACAATTGTATGGTGCTTAGTGAATTGTATCCTGTGCCTCTACTAGTTATTTCCTTTCTTGTTCCACTTGCAAACAGATCAAGGGAAGGATGACTCTCTATATGCCTATGTGTGAGCCTTGATTCATCTTATCTTTATGGTCTTTATGCAACTGTGTGTTGTTGTTGTTGTTGTTGTGCTCTTCAGTCCTGAGACTGGTTTGATGCAGCTCTCCATGCTACTCTATCTTGTGCAAGCTTCTTCAGCTCCCAGTACCTACTGCAGCCTACATCCTTCTGAATCTGCTTAGTGTATTCATCTCTTGGTCTCCCTCCACGAATTTTACCTTCCACACTGCCCTCAAATACTAAATTGGTGATCCCTTGATGTCTCAGAACATGTCCTACCAACCGATCCCTTCTTCTAGTCAAGTTGTGCCACAAGCTCCTCTTCTCCCCAATTCTATTCAATACATCCTCATTAGTTATGTGATCTACCCATCTAATCTTTAGCATTCTTCTGTAGCAACACATTTTGAAAGCTTCTATTCTCTTCTCTAAACTATTTATCATCCATGTTCCACTTCCATACATGGCTACACTCAATACAAATACTTTCAGAAATAACTTCCTGACATTTAAATCTATACTTGATGTTAACAAATGTTTCTTCTTCAGAAACCCTTTCCTTGCCATTGCCAGTCTACATTTTATATCCTCTCTACTTCTACCATCGTCAGTTATTTTGCTCCCCAAATAGCAAAACTCCTTTACTACTTTGAGTGTCTCATTTCCTAATCTAATTCCCTCAGCATCACCTGACTTAATTTGACTACATTCCATTATCCTCATTTTGCTTTTGTTGATGTTCATCTTATACCCTCCTTTCAAGACACTGTCCATTCTGTTCAACTGCTCTACCAAGTCCTTTGCAGTCTCTGACAGAATTACAATGTCATCGACAAACCTCAAAGTTTTTATTTCTTCTCCATGGATTTTAATACCTACTCCGAATTTTTCTTTTGTTTCCTTTACTGCTTGCTCAATATACAGACTGAACAACATCGGGGAGAGGCTACAACCCTGTCTTACTCCCTTCCCAACCACTGCTTCCCTTTCATGTCCCTCGACTCTTATAACTGCCATCTGGTTTCTGTACAAATTGTAAATAGCCTTTCACTCCCTGTATTTTACCCCTGCCACCTTTAGAATTTGAAAGAGAGTATTCCAGTTAACATTGTCAAAAGCTTTCTCTAAGTCTACAAATGCTAGAAACGTAGGTTTGCCTTTCCTTAATCTTTCTTCTAAGATAAGTCGTAAGGTCAGTATTGCCTCACGTGTTCCAGTGTTTCTACGGAATCCAAACTGATCTTCCCCAAGGTTGGCTTCTACTAGTTTTTCGATTCGTCTGTAAAGAATTCGTGTTAGTATTTTGCAGCTGTGACTTATTAAACTGATAGTTCGGTAATTTTCACATCTGTCAACACCTGCCTGCTTTGGGATTGGAATTATTATATTCTTCTTGAAGTGTGAGGGTATTTTGCCTGTTTCATACATCTTGCTCACCAGATGGTAGAGTTTTGTCAGGACTGGCTCTCCCATGGCCGTCAGTAGTTCCAATGGAATATTGTCTACTCCGGGGGCCTTGTTTCGACTCAGGTCTTTCAGTGCTCTGTCAAACTCTTCACGCAGTATCATATCTCCCATTTCATCTTCATCTACATCCTCTTCCATTTCCATAATATTGTCCTCAGGTACATCGCCCTTGTATAGACCCTCTATATACTCCTTCCATCTTTCTGCTTTCCCTTCTTTGCTTAGAACTGGGTTTCCATCTGAGCTCTTGATATTCATACAAGTCGTTCTCTTATCTCTAAAGGTCTCTTTAATTTTCCTGTAGGCAGTATCTATCTTACCCCTAGTGAGATAGGCCTCTACATCCTTACATTTGTCCTCTAGCCATCCCTGCTTAGCCATTTTGCACTTCCTGTCGATCTCATTTTTGAGTCGTTTGTATTCCTTTTTGCCTGTTTCACTTACTGCATTTTTATATTTTCTCCTTTCATCAATTAAATTCAATATTTCTTCTGTTACCCAAGGATTTCTACTAGCCCTCGTCTTTTTACCTACTTGATCCTCTGCTGCCTTCACTACTTCATCCCTCAAAGCTACCCATTCTTCTTCTACTGTATTTCTTTCCCCCATTCCTGTCAATTGCTCCCTTATGTTCACCCTGAATCTCTGTACAACCTCTGGTTCTTTTAGTTTATCCAGGTCCCATCTCCTTAAATTCCCACCTTTTTGCAGTTTCTTCAGTTTTAATCTACAGGTCATAACCAATAGATTGTGGTCAGAGTCCACATCTGCCCCTGGAAATGTCTTACAATTTAAAACCTGGTTCCTAAATCTCTGTCTTACCATTATATAATCTATCTGATACCTTTTAGTATCTCCAGGGTTCTTCCATGTATACAACCTACTTTCATGATTCTTAAACCAAGTGTTAGTTATGATTATGTTGTGCTCTGTGCAAAATTCTACCAGGCGGCTTCCTCTTTCACTTCTTAGCCCCAATCCATATTCACCTACTATGTTTCCTTCTCTCCCTTTTCCTACACTCGAATTCCAGTCACCCATGACTATTAAATTTTTGTCTCCCTTCACAATCTGAATAATTTCTTTTATTTCATCATACATTTCTTCAATTTCTTCATCATCTGCAGAGCTAGTTGGCATATAAACTTGTACTACTGTAGTAGGTTGTGGCTTTGTATCTATCTTGGCCACAATAATGCGTTCACTATGCAGTTTGTAGTAGCTTACCCGCATTCCTATTTTCCTATTCATTAATAAATCTACTCCTGCATTACTCCTATTTGATTTTGTGTTTATAACCCTTTAGTCACCTGACCAGAAGTCTTGTTCCTCCTGCCACCGAACTTCACTAATTCCCACTATATCTAACTTCAACCTATCCATTTCCATTTTTAAATTTTCTAACCTACCTGCCCGATTAAGGGATCTGACATTCCACGCTCTGATCCGTAGAACGCCAGTTTTCTTTCTCATTTATGCCATAGGATAGTATAATTCAGGTTATCAAAAGCTTCATTCATATCTAGGAATGTGCCTGTTACCTTGACTCCCTTAACCAGCTTGTTTACTATTTCATGTATAAAAGTTGCTGCTGCTGTTACAGTACATCTTCCTTTCCTAAAACCACATTGTAAATTGTTGAATATATTATGTTTGATGAAATATACCATGAACTGATTTAATTTTACTTTCTCTGATAATTTGCCAAGTTCTGAAGTGAATGATATTGGCCTGTAGTTTTTTGTGTGAGTCTTTATTCACTTCTTATACACTGCTAGAATTTCATTGATTTTCAAGGTGTCAGGGAATTCTCCATGACAGAGGGGGGTATTTATTAGGCATGTCAGAGGCTTCACTGAGTCTCCTCTTCATTTCTTTAGCAGCTTCAGAGAAATGTTGTTCCAGAATTTTAGCTTTAAGTTTTGAAATGACTACCAGTAATGCCACTGCTGGAAACATATTGGCTAATGTTTCTAACAGTAAAACTAGGTGCCTAATTATGTACTTTATTTTTGCCAGTTGTTCTACTGTATGAATTTCTCCCACACTTCTTTTGGGTCATTTATCATCCCATAATTTTCTTTTAATGTTATGCTGTTATGTTCATAATATTGCTGTTGACCACATTCTTCATACATAAAGTTGAGACCTTACTAAGAGTCTAGTGGTAAATTTTCATGTCTCCTACTAACCACAATTTAGCCATATTCAAGGACATTTCCTCTGACCATTTACCAAATTCAGTGGCAGATATCACATCAGCAACAAAAGGAGATACATCTGTGGTTGCTTTTATGGAAAATGCCGCCATAAGATTAGCTGTTGTGGGATGAAAAGGACAGGTACCCTCAACACAGTTTTCATCTTGATCACCAATGGCTTCCCATTCCTCTATCCTTTGACACAATTCCTCATTGTTCTGTTTCTGTAGGACTATAGTCTCTAATAACACAGCTATTTGCCCCTTCAGGGCTTCCAACATTTTATTTAGTATCATTGGCCATATGTCTGGCATTTGTGCTACCTTCATCTGCCATTACATAAGAATAATACACAGACAGTTTGCCCAATACAAAAATAAGAACAAACTGCACCTAATCTTTGTGCTGTATCATGACCCAGCTGGACTCTGTACATCTACATGTACTACACATAACTAGCACAGCTTGAACATATGGCAAATCATACCTGGATAGGTTGTAATACTGACATCTTGCTGGCTGTAGATAGACTTCCCTAGTATTTCCACAAAAGAAAGACAACTCCACAGTTTCTTGTGGCATAACAAATGACACTTTTAATTTATTGAGGAGATCCTCACAGCTCAGCATGGTCATTACTGATGACACAAGAAAAAGGCTGACAAATATAAGTCACTCACCATACTGCATCATAGCAAACTGCAATCCATAACCGTTGACCTTACAGCAGAGCTGCACAGAAGATGACAGCTGCAGCTGTTGTAGACATATGGGTGTGGCAGCAAGCTCAGACGTCTCCACCATTGGTAGCCATTTGCTAACCCCAGATATAGTGGTGTCCGCCACTTCTGATGTTGGATATATGTGACCAAGACAGCCCAAATCCCCACATGTGTCCGGACTGAACTGAGTAGGAAGTGTTGAGAAGGATCTGCTCATGCTTGACAGCATAAAAAAAACATGAATCATAACAAAACATTTATCAATCAGAAGTTCAGGCAACGGTAGCTCCATCAGGCCAGTGGAGTGCAGACCCAGTCAGCAGAAGTGAGAGTTCATCTTCAGCAGTTCTGCCAAATCACATAAGGATGGTGTGTTGGCCATTAATGACACAGCTTGGTCAGTGGCCCCAGACACTGACAGACATAGTCCTTACTGGACAATGGTGGACAGCAGCCTCTGTGGGCCAATCTCTGAGGTGCTCTCATTGAGTATGTGTGCCAGGAGACTCCATACCTAGCCCAGCTGGAAGTACTCATTGTGTAGAGTCCAACCCACGGCCCCTAGAGGCTGGCAGCATCATTGTCGGCTGCAGGAATGGGGCGAGCAGCAGCAGCGGTTCTTTCTCACATCGGCAGATAGTATACAGCTTCCTGGCCTGGCTGGTCAAGTCTCCAGTAGGCCAGCAGACTGGTGGCAGTCTCTGCACCCAATCAGTGATGACTCAGAAGTTGTCACTGCAGCTTGCAGTGTCAGAGTCTCACCAGTGAGATTGGCAACTCCATAGATGATTGTAGACCATAAGGCATGCAGAGGGTCAACTGACATAGCTTCCCCTGTATCACGGGACTGCTGCAACTGAGAGTTGCATAGTATTTATACTGGTACTTTCTGTCCACTCTGCTGCAGTGCAGGTAGCAATGACGTCATGTATACTAGATTTCTTGCATGGTCGGCTCTCCTATTAGCTTCATCTTTCCAAATACCATTTTCTGTAGAATCAGTGGCTGTATAGTTACTGTTGTCTTATAACTGTGGTTTCTTGTGTCACTCTGCTCTGTTACCAGTGTTATGATATCTGTCTGTTGCCACAATGTTGTTATGCTTCACTTGCAAATTGGGGCACTCAGCAGGTCCCACTTGTCACAATCACAACCATGTTCATCTCAGCCTGCTCAGTATTTCCCCCTAGCTTGCAGTTTGACAGTTGTTGACTCACATGGCTTGACTTCTGGTGACACCAGAAAAGAGTTTTAACAAATTTTTAGTGTTAGCCTGATATTCCAGGGTGCAGCAGGGCTTTAACATCAGTCAGATAATCTCTGTATTTTTTCTGGGGAGTTTGTATTTTGTTAAAAATATTGTAATTTAGTATCTCTAAAGAGTATATTACAGTCCTTCAAGTCCTCTCTCAGTTCAGTGATTGCTGGATGTCACTTGTATGTGCATATCTGAGTGAATCATAGTGAGGTGTATAGTGCTGTTGCAGGTCAAAAGTGCCAAACATTAGTGGGTTTGTTTGATCATTGATGGACTGCACTGGAGGTGTGCTAGCAGTAAACCTGCAGCACAAACCATTATAATCATACTTAAGATGAAGAATCCAGTGACATAAATTACATGGAAGAATATATTATGTGTTTTTGACACCCATATTCAGTTTTATCTGACTAAAATTTCCTATTAAGAAATGTCTTAATATGAAAACTCAGTATCATATCTTGAAAACTGTTTAAATGAATTCTTGTTCAGGGTGTGAAGGCGCAAGGGATGTCTGCTGGCCACCGTCTCATCCTCTACCTTCTGGCATTATGTGGATGCAGTATGGAGGGGCATGTGGTCAGCATACCTCTCTCCCAGCCAGTTTATAGACTTTCCATACTGTGGAGCCCTACTGCTCAGTCAAGCAGCTCCTCAGTTGGCATCATGAGGCTGGGTGCACACTATACCAGTTCTCCCACAAAGGAAAAATCCTTGACACTAGCAGCAATTGAACCTCGGTCCTCCACATGGCTGCCATCTATGCTCACCTCTCAGTTATCGAGAGGAACTCATGAAAAATGTAGCAGAGATGCTTATACAGTGGAGACAGTTTATGAAATAGCTGCTTTCAAGTTAAAGGTTTAAGAGCTGATGAAGAGCATAGACACAATTTCCAATTCTGATATTTTGAAGATTTTTTTTTTTTTTAAGTGTAGGCTAAGAAATGTAATTCAAAAAGTTGTAATAATGTTATAGATATTTATGACAATATTAGTGACTGCAGTATTTGGTGAACACAGTTACAACAAACTAAGGATTATAAAAATCTTTGTAAGGTTAAGCATGAATGACAACAGACTATCAAATTCAACTGTCTTTATGGACTATAACACAGCTGCTAAACTTGACTTCCATGACATAATCAATTAGTTTGCTTTGCTCAAAAAAAGGAAATAAGACGTAAAATTATAATAAAAACAGAATTCTTGGAAGGAGATATTTTCTCAACTCTCAGTTATATATACCTTGATTATAATTATCGTCATTTGGTTTTATTCACCGATGACACATCAGTACTGATAGAAAAGAAAAATGCGAAAGATGTTTCTGAAAATGTCATAAAAACTCTAGAAAATCCTAAACGTGTGGTTCCATCTAAATGGTCGAAAACTAAATATTTCAAAAACACAGTTTGTGGAGTTTAAGACAAAACAATCTAAAATAAATGGTATTCAAATTATGCACAGAAGTCTGGAACTAAGCAAAACAGAGTGTGTTAAATTCTTAGGAATGGAGTTGGGCAGAAATCTGTCTTGGTCATCATATATAGACTATTTAAAAAATAAACTAAACAGCCTGGCATTTGTTATGTCAATCTTAGCCAATGCAACTGCCACAGACATGAAAAATGTAGTGCTCCATAGCTACTTTGAGGAAATAGTGAGATACACCACTGTCTTCTTGCAAAATGCTAGTAATTTGGTAAGAATATTAATTTTACAGAAAATAAATATAAGGAACATGTGTAGCACAAAGCCAAGAGAATCTTGTCACCCACTATTAAGAGACCTAAACATACTAAGGGTTCCCTCACTGTATTTATTCGAAATAATTGTTTTCACAAATAATAATCCAAAACTCTTTGCTTCAAATAACTTCCGGCACAGATATGAAACTAGAAACAGAGAAAGTTTCATGCTTCCTAGACATAGACTCAATCTTTTCATGCAGACCCTATGATATATGGGAATGAAAATATACAAGTTTAAAAAGACAAATTTGCAAAAGATTGAAACTGATTCAGTAAAAAGAAAATTATATAGCACTCTGGTACAAAAATGCTATTACTCTATTGGTAAAGTTTTAAATGATGATCTGACCATTTGAGGAGGATAAAAATTATAATAGTAAATATATTCAGATAGCAATGGCCTTGCCGCAGTGGATACACTGGTTCCTGTGAGATCACCAAAATTAAGTGCTGTCGGGCGTGGTCGGCACTTGGATGGGTGACCGTCCAGGCCGCCATGCGCTCTTGCCATTTTTCGGGGTGCACTCAGCCTCGTGATGACAATTGACTAGCTACTCGACTGAATAGTAGTGGCTACAGTCCAGAATACCATCATACTGACCGGGAGAGCGGTGTGCTGACCATACGCCCCTCCTATCCGCAACCTCCACTGAGGATGACAAGGCGGTCCGATGGTCACGATGGGCCACTTGTGGCCTGTAGATGGAGTGGTTTTATATTCAGATATTTTATAGTTCTAGTAAACGTTGTTCTCCATGTACAATCTATTATAGTCATAAGCTTGACGAGTCTCCTGTACACTAAATCAATGATATAACATATATGTTATGAGACAATAAAATTCTGATTCTGATCTAATTCTTGTGTTTGTAATCAATTATTTATGCACTATTAATATTTTTGATAATTTATTTAGTATGATGATACATTTTATTTGTTGTTTGCAACATTTTTCATCAGTGTTCTTAATTTTAGTGAAGTTTATATATACTTCATTTCTAAGAAACCTACATACAAAATTATTAATTTTTCTAAATCTGTTTAGGGAAATACCCCCTGCAGAACGGTAGTTTTGTGGAAGGGGGGACACCTCTGACTGTTCTTCTTTGGGGTGCATGATCACTTTGGCATAGCTTATGTGTGTCCAAAAATTCTTAACACTGTCCCCTAGAACTTGGCATAAACTACACTTTAATACATACTGATCACTGCCTGTAGAAACTACAGCCATTTCTCAAAGAATTTCCTAGTGCAGCTTTCCTGGATGTTACTTCATGATGCGTTATTTCCAAGCAGTGATGGCTTGAAGTCAGTTGTTTGATCTTTAAGTGCTTCTAAGAGACATTAAATGGACGTCCTGCTTCCACAAAGTTGGCCATGTCTTGAAAAATGTATTACAGGTGTAATCACTTCCCACTCACTCATTGTTGCAGTGCACTTCCATAATTGTCTTGATTGAAAAAGCTTTGTTGTAAAATTGGGCACACTATGATTGATGAAGAAATACTGAGGCTTCTTGAAGTATCTGGTTCTTAAATCGATGATGCTTTTGAAATCAATGCCAGTATTTTTGAATTGCAGGGTAATTTGCCTGAATCCTTTATCTTATAAGCAGCAGCAACACAAAGAAATTGAAACAGTTTACATGTGGGAGGCTACAGCAACAACTGTAGCCCAACTGGAATGTGTTAATATACAGGGTGAGCCAAAAGTTCATTAGCATTTGAAGATGGACTAATTCACAGAATAATGTAGGTAGAGAGGTAAATATTGACAGACACATCTGAAATGGCATGGGGATTTGATGGAACAAAAAGGTGCAAAAACTGGCCAGAAGCTGGCACTGGATAGCAACACATCAGTGACACCACATGAGAATCATGTATAAAATGTGCTGTAGTGTGTGTGTGTGTGTGTGTGTGTGTGTGTGTGTGTGTGTGAGAGAGAGAGAGAGAGAGAGAGAGAGAGAGAGAGAGACAGAGACAGAGAGAGAGAGAGAGAGAGATAATCAGCCTGGATAATAAACACATGCTGGAAGGCATGACCTTTTATTCAGGATGGTGCTCCACCTCATACTGCTACACATGCACATTGTTTGGTGAGGATCACATGCTGAACCACCATAGCCATGATGCTTGGCCTACCTGGCCTCCCATGTCTCCAGACTTCAATCCGTGTGATTATTGGTTGTGGGGTTACCTGAAGCTACAAGTCTACCTCGATCATCTGACCGCATTAGGGATGCTAAAAGACAGCGTACAACAGTAATTTCCTCACCGTACCTACTCGTATGCTGTACAATGTTGTTCACAGCCTTGTTTCTTGATTACAGGTATTGTTGATGAATGATGGCCAACATGCTAAGCATTTGCTATAAAGAACATTGTCTTTGCTAAAAATCAATTTATATGCTAATTATTGCTTTTGTGTCATATAAAGCACCATATGTCTGTCACTTTGTGCACTTTTTTTGTTTCAGTAAAACCCCCTGTCATTTCAAGCATATGTGTCAATTCTCACCTCTCTACCTACATTTTTCCATGAAGTATTGAATTGTCAAATGTTAGACTTTTGACTCACACTGCATTTTCTCATTCTGAATATATTTTGGGCATCCTGCCTTAGTTATGTCTCCTGCATATCAAAGTTTATTCAAATTCCATCCATAGGTGAACTATATATGGATTGTGTACAAAACATAGACCCATACATGAACAGTACTTAATTTAATTTTTGTATTTTCTGCAGGAGAAAGATGTAGGGACTACTAAAGACACCTTTACTGAGCTGGCTTCATCAGAAAATGGCCATTTTTTGATAATTCTGATACTTACATGTCACTGAACACATATAGCTTGTTACAACTGCAATGCAAAGATAAAAAAATTAGTGTTAACATTAAATGTACATGTTAAATATCTTATATTAAACAGATATACAACTTTAAAATTAAAATCTTAAAAATCAATTTCAACATTATATAATCATCGGCCAGTTCAGATTCTTCTTGAATTGTATGAGCTTCCTCTATGTTGCAGACAAATTTTTAACAATTTTCATTGTTCTCCTTTGAATATACTCAGAATTTCCTGTTAAAGCAGAATAAGAATAGGTAAATTTTTAATTAATAGGATTTCTGTAGCTGTTGTAATAACGAGCTGATGTGTTCAATCCCTAGAGCTTGCAAAATGTTGTATTCAGTTTATTTCCTTCATCACCACTTTTTTAAAATCAGAATTGCACTTAACTCTGAAGTAATTACACAATCACATGAGCAAGAAACAGAAAATGTAACCTCGTTTACAAGTGCCTATTTCTCTGTGTAACGTAATTATATATTCACTACATTTACTGTAATGATCTTACATAATAAACTTCAATGTTCTCTCAAGCTGAATTTATATCCTAACTGAAGACATGTTCAGCTAGTTTTATCTCTGAATTATGAGAGTACTTTATATTTGATGTTCCTATCAAACATAGAACAGTTATTATTTGACCTTATGTTCTTCCTTGTACTAGAGGATATTTTTGAAATAGACATTTGAGGAGGAAGCAGTACCAACAACTTATCTACCATCTTTCTATTACTGCTAAATTGTGTAGGGAAAAAAGAGGAAAGTAAACCAGTTACTCTAGTAAACTGTTTATATTGAATATCACATGGGATTGGAATAGCTGAACAGTGTCCTCCATCAGGGCTATGACTATTCTGTTTTCATTATTCCCAAAATGGGGAATATCACTCCTGTCTCTTATGTAGTGGTATTGGCCATGCAAACTTGACTTTTCTACAAAACATTCTAATCCATCTTTTTGAGGTCCCAATGTACAACCACTTGCCTTATTGTTCATATCCATTTAAAATACTGACATGTAAGGCCTGTCCCATGCATCCATGGAGCACATCCTATTCCAGATCTGTCAACTGTGCAGCCAGAGGCAGGGTCACCTCTGACAGCAATCACATCATATGCAATACCTCTTCAACAGCTGCATGGCTATTAACATGTGCACAAGTATTCATGAACAGTTCACCCATATGAATGACAATCACCAAACTACCAGGTGGTTATAATTAAGTGTTACCCATGGAAGTTCAGTGTGAGCTGTAATTATCATATAGCAGTAGAACTAAATGTGCTAATTGATTAATATGGAACTGATTTACACTGGAAAATTATTAGTTCCAATTCTGACCATCAAGTGCAGATCTTACACTGTACTTTGGTTGTATGACGGTATGACATCCACACTGTCATTTGACAAGCCGTATTGTGAGTGAGCAATGTGCTATTGAAATGAGAGACTGTGCATTGTTAGTGAAACTGTTTTATGTAAATGGCAGCAATTACAGTGCTGCCTTTAGACAGTATTGCTGACCCAGAGCTCTGAGGAGATGCTTGATATCATTAAATGGTTTAAAGAAGATGATACTGAAATTTGAAATCATGGGTGAGCTTTGCAAGGCACCAGGAAGAGGAAGGCATCCTATCCTGGTGGAAGTTATTGATAAGGTTGCTGTTGCTGTAACTGACCATGCAGCATGTGCCCCAGGTAGTGCTAGTACTCGTGCAGTGTTATGAGAGCTGTCCATCCCATGTTCAACAGAACAGAAAGTTTTATGGTCAATTTTACACCGGTACCTGTACAAGACTCATGATCTGCAGTAACATTCTGAATTTGTTCTTCAGTATCTGGCATACATCAAAATTGATGACAAGTGGCCAGGCAATATTCTATGGAGTGGTGAGGCACATTTTACTCTAGAGGGTGCAGTAAATAAACAGATATGCGAGCTTTGAGATCCTTTTAAATCGATGTTGTGCACAAAGAGCCATTTCACTCACTGTATGTGTCTTTGTGGTGCGGATTTGTAAACACCTTTATTCTCTGTCCATTCTTCTTTGAACAGAATACATTCAGAAGACCTGTCAAGTGTAGCATGATGTCTGAAAGTTATTGAGATCTCCTTGTACAGCATACTGTTTGGAAGAGCTCACCAGCATGGAAATCACTGTTGCAATGCAAGATGAGGCAACACCTCATTTCCCTCCATCACTGAAAGAGCTGATTAATGCAACATTCCTTGAACATGCTATCTCCAGAGGTTTTCCAAATGCATGGCCTGCAAGATCATCTGATCTGAATCTATGTGACTTTTGGCTCTGGGGATATCTAAAAGGAGGCATTGTCAATGTCAGTGGCTTCTTTACAGTTGCTAGAATCTTGATTTATACCTAACCTTCTCTGAATTGTGCAAATGGTAATTGCCCTTCAAATATATTTTCTGTTTCCACAGCCTTCCTGGTCTGATCAACAATAAGACCTAATCATACACTGGTGTTCATCTCTGGTCCTGTCTCATTTCTTGTGACTCCCTCTCTACCCCATCAGACACTGACTTCTCACTTCTGTTCTCTGGATCCTTCACTTTAGGTTATTTTATGATTTAACAGTTTTTTTCTTTTTTATTTATTTATTGAAAGCCAGAAATCTTGTGTTTCCACAAAGATAGATGGCTGATGGCAATAAAATTCTAAATACTGCATAAAAATGATTCTGTACAGATACAGTATTTGCAACAACAAAAAAATGCTTATGACATGAAAAAGTACCATTTACCTTAAGCAGCAAGTAAGTGAAAACAGAAGATAGACAGCAAAATTCTGCATACTCACTGTGCCAAAACAACAGCTGCTTTGCAATATAGAAATGAGAAAACTTACATCAGCTGTGCCAATATACAAAAATATAGAAAAAAAAAAAATTTAAAAAATATAAATGATACGTGCTAATACATTCATAGAATATGACAGAAATAAATACATTTATGTTATTTCTTTATTTGGCCAGTGCATCTAACAGTGTAACAGCTGTTCGAGATATAGGGCAACTAGAACATTACACTTCGAGCAAATTTAAAACATAAAAACAAATTATATGCACTGTTGAACACTCTGTACGTAATACATATAAGGAACAGTTTTTTTTAAACGTAAAATCATTCGAGGGAGGGATGGAGGCCATAGTTAATGTAAGTTTGCCTTCAAGTGTTCATTACCAGGAAAAAGATGTACTGCATTAGCAATTCCTTTATTTTTGTCCTCAAAGTATTGTTTTTATATCTAATCAATCTACACCATTCTCTTAGTGGTCTTTCTGAACCTCCTTCATAATCCTGTGTCCTTATACTTGTGTGTAACACAAATCTACACTGTAGTGAACTATCTCTGATGCCACACATCTGTCCTGTTCTCCTCCAATCCAAACCCCCCTCCCCTTTTTCCATTTCAGTCTCCTTCTCTTCTTCTCTTCTTCATTCTTCCACCAAAGACAACCAATCATCCGATTCAAGCTGCAGAACCTGGACATTGTTGCTGTGGGTATATGTGTGCTCAAAGAAGAGTACAAGTTTTTAATCTGAACTACTTTGTTGAACCTTTGATCACACACTTATTCACTGCGTAAGTCCTCCACTTTATTTTGAGTGGATGTCATTAATCATTCCATTGTTTGTATTGCATGTAGGATTTTGCAGTGTAATGTTTGAAGTAGTAACACTGCAGGTGACAATAATTTAAAAAAACATTAAAATGATGCTGTGTTAGTGATCTTACAAATTTTAATTTAAGTATTTATTTTGTTTTGACAGCTTCAGAATGTACCACAAGAAGTGGTGGAACTTGACCTTGCAATCTGCCTGTTGGATGATAATTTTCTAGTGACCCTTCCAACTGCTCTAAAAGAAATGGATGGTTTAAGGTATGTTATTGATATTTAGATTGCTGCAACTTCGATTTAATGAGACTAGTAATTATAATTTTTTCCAAAAAAGTGGTAGCCACTGTTCAAAATAGTGTGACTCTGTGATGCACTTATTTTACTATTTCTTTCCACACCTTCTCTCTGCTACTCTATGCTTATAACAGAATGAGTACAAGCTAATGCACTGCTGCATAAAACATTTTCATTAACATTTCACTATGTAAGACATTCTGCACAAGAAAGTTTTGGGGATGTGTCATGTAGCTCACAGTTTTAGTCATTTATTTGTGGTGTCTTCAATTTGTGGTGCCTTACTTCTGATATATCATTGCTATGCAGGGAAAACACATAAGCATATGTTTCTGATGAGATCCAGCAAATTTGTGCCCAATGGTCCATGTAGTGCTGCCTTTAAAGTGACAGTGCATGTTATTTTAGTCTTCCAAATCATTCATGTGTCATCTGAAAAAATAAAGTACGTTATCTTCAGGATGTATGATGCCTACTAGAGTCCCAAGAATTGGAAAATTCTTTCATAACTAGTGTATATTAGAAGAAATCACTTCCTCAGATTTCATGAATGATGTAACCACGTCATATTATCAGATATTGGGTTTTTTGATACTAAGCAGGCTTCATAATATGATAGTGACCGCTAATATTAAATATATTGCTCCAACCATTGTGATATTTTTCCCTGTATATTTTAGAAGTTGGTATCTGATATGCCCATGGGGATTCACATAATCATGATCAGTTAAAATCATAGTTTCCTAAGAACTTCGTATTCCACAATCATTAAACTTACAGCCATTGAGTGACAACTGCTGACTACCAGTGGATTATATCAGTCATTCTTTATTATTTTATTGATTAGATATACCAAAGGTAATACATTCTCAAAGTAACCAATGTATTCAAAAGTGTATCACCACAGGTAAATTCGATTATTATTACAGACAAGATTTATATTTTTAATTTGAATTTCACTTTATATGACTTTGGATCATAATAATGCTTAATGTTCTGCTAGGTGCCTGACAAATATTTTTGTGTCTGTGCTATCATATAGTATTTGATTTATTTTAAACTCTTACCTGCATCTGACTGCTATGAATTACTGATATCACTTGATCAAATTTTGCGAAAAAGCTTTGCCACATTCAAAAAAATAGTTTGATACTGAAACTGCACAAATGGTAAAAATAACTTTCTCATATGACCCTAGCTATTTAGTGATGGTAAAGACATTTTTTCATGAGTTAGTTTCTTCTTCTGTTGTTAGATTATTGCTATTCAGTTATTAATTATTATTGTTATCTCTCTAACTACATGTAAAATGAACACACAATGATACTGGACGAATTAAAGCATACTACACTGATTGGTGTGGTGTTGAGTCATAGAAAAATCTTAAAATCCCACTAATGATCTAAGGTTTTCCAATCTACACTTCCTATTCAATAGGAACAAAACAAAAATTGGGACAAATCGTACACGTTTTTGATTACCAATCACTGTCCAACTCTCTCACTATTACTTTCCAAAATATTTTAGAAATTAGACTTAAACACCAATATCAACTTCAGAGATTCAGAATATGGTCTATCACATACATTACCACATTGTAACATACTAGTAGAGCTTCTCATTTACCACTATGACAGATGTGCTGACCCAGGCAAAATTCTAATGAACAGTCTCACGTAAGTCCTAAAACAGCCAAAGTTACAATGCTTTGGTTCTGTATTACAGCTGTTACAATGATGACCTTCAATTTTAGCAGCTAGCTCAAATTCATTTTTTGCAGCTAGCACATAACTGTGTCAACATCGGGCAACGTTCCTGGTACAGGTTTTTGCTGATCTCACAAGATGACTCTTCCGTCCCCTCTGTTCTCTTTCACAATAAACATACAACATAACATGTAACAGCTATGCCCAATCATTTGAAAAAAATCTAATTTTCATAAATTTTCACATAAAAATATCTTTAATGAGCATCTTGAAATTTTAATGCATGGAAATGAACATTTTATTTATTTATTATTTATTTTATTTACACTTCCTGATCAAAAAAGTGGAACATCCAGAAGGGAAGAAGGAAATAAAATGAAACTCCACAGGTTGAGAGGGTATGTGATGTTATTTCAGTGACTGCAATATCAAATCAAATTTACAAAGAACTTGGCTGTATGAGCCCCCTTAACAGAATGATGTTGCACCCCTACTGACCTCTAGGCATGCACTGATTTGATTGGGAATGTTGTTATAATACCTTTGTATTGTCTCCTAGTTACAACTGTTGTAACTAGTCCTCGATATTCTGGATACTGGCACTGGGGCAGAGTTGACATTCAAGCTGGTCTTACACGTGTTGTTTCGGAGACAGATTTGGGGGCCTTGCTGACCATGGGAGTATCTCAATATCACACAGACAACTCATACAGAAATGTTCCACATGTGGATGAGCATTGTCCTGTTGAAAATAGTGGCATCTCTCAATCACCAAATTGAAGACCATGGAAAAGGGGGAGGGGGGAACAGTTGTGACAGTACTGTCAACATGTGTGCATGTGTTTTGGAACCGTCATCTGCAATGGTAAAAAATGTCGTGGTAACTACAAACTTTGCTCAGCAGTCACCTCTCATAATGAGCAGAACAAATTGTAGAAAACTGAGTCTCTTAATGACCAAAATCTTGGACAGTGAGTCTGCATTGTGGTTTTTACTGTTTTTAATAACCATATTAAAAACTGCCTTCTGATCTAGATCAGCTTTGCCACGAATGGACAATGTGCCGCACACTCTGCTTTGTATGATAGAAGCTCTGACAAATCCATATTCAGATGTACTAGTCATGATGCACCTTGTGCCTCCATTGTTGCTTCTGGTACTAATACTGCAGCCTCCACAATGATGTTGCAACTTATTAACTACAATTCTGATTTGTTGTCATTAACTAATACACATGTTTTTTGGGCATTAGCAGTAACATAGAAAAAGTGTCTAATCCAAAGACAACTAACAATGTAAGTTACCATTCCAGATTCTCAGAAATGGAGAAGAGCCCTCACAAAGGAATGCGCTGTTTACTATAAGGCACAACCTGATAAAGAGGCTATTGTGACTCCAGGCACACCAAGAGCTTCTATGTATCTAAATTAACGAGGTTAACCATCATTCCTGTGTTTGCCTGAAATTTGACCGGTTACCTGTCCACTACCAATGTCAGCAAAATATGTAGGGGTGACCTGTGCGGGCAGAGTGCAGTGAAAACAATGGGGCATCCAGTGCCTCTCATGGCCCACTTACAGTCAGAAACAGATACCAAATGGCCTATCTGATGGATGACTATATACATTCAAGCAGTCTTGAAGAACACGCAACAAATGACAATTGGGGCAGGCTTGCTGGCTCACGCAACAAGCAGAAGCAGAATGGCACTGATGACACAAGAAATGCTGCATGTGGAATTATGATGGTGTTAGCAGCCTAGACCTGCTGAGCCCACAAGGACAAGGATCGGCAGTGCAGCAATGCCAATGCACCTGAATCACCAATGGCGGCAACACGTGCTGACTTGGTCGGAGGTGAGGCCTCCTGGGAGGTCACACAGGTCACTGGGGACTGTTTACCATGCTACCTAATTGCTCCACCTGCTAATTATCAGAAAAGATGTCCCTCACTGCCTCTGTATGCTCATGCGATTCTGCAATTTGGGCAACATTGGCTAAAGAAGGGTTGGACATAGTCAATGACCTAGTCTGAACTTTTAGATCAGGAGCTAACCAGATGATCATGTCTTGAATTAGTGAGTCTGCATAAGAGAAAGCTCATTTGGGCATTGAGAATGACACTTACGTGAGATGTCCTGCAGATCGGCTATCTAGACCACATATGACTGTCCAGGGTGCTTGTTGTGCTGGTTAAACTGCAACAGTGCCACCACCACACAGGTTTGATGTCTCAAATACTGTGTAAGTAACTGACAGAACTCATCAAAGGGAAGTTTCTTGAGCGCAACAAAGAGCTCCAAATTTTGGACAACTTGGTACAAACCCGTGCTGCTGGACAACAACAAGGCAGCCCTATCAAAGGGATCAACGATATATGTTACCTGATAATGTCGTATGAACTGGTGCAGGTAACTCTTCCAACTTTCTGCCGACCCATCAAACTGACAAACAGCAGGTGGTGGGAGCAGTGTAGAAAACTTCAAGGGAACTGTAAGAGCACTAAGCAAGTCTGCATTCTGGTTTATCAGCTCCTACTCCTGCTCCTGTTGCTGCTGCTGCAGCTGTCACTCCTTCTGTAGGCACAAATGTTCCTGTCAGCATTTCAGAAGTTACAGGACCATGGTGGCCCAAGTTAACAAAAAGAAAATGGGCAAAGGATAAAAATAGGGGTGTCACATGTGTAAGAACATACTTCATTGCCACTTTAGTATCTGCATAGGCATGAAATGCTGTTACTTGACAGGGTCAGTGTGGATACTTCACAGGCTAGCAGTGGCTCAATAATAGCCAGCGATCAGAACCTCCTCAGAAGCAAAGAAATTTGCCATGCACTTTAATATACATGAAACAGATAGTCTGAAGCCATGTAGAGACAGGTGTGGATGGCTAATGGATAATGGCTAAGGGCTAAGCACTCAGCAACAGCACACAGCATGAAGTGCAAGGCGAGGTCCATTGTGGTTGAACTCTGGATAATCACTGGCCCACCTTGCCTTCTGCTGCCAGCAGGTAAACACCTCCAGCAGTGGGTCTACCCATACTACACATTACATGCCTCCTCCGTGGAAGGTTTTTGCACTATTTTGCTGTGACACCTGTACCATCTCATCTGCCTCATCATGATGTCTATAGGCAGGAATACTAAACATCATTTTATAAATTTGTCTCATAAGTAATGTTCTTTAGTGTTGTCACCACCTGTGTATCGAGCGAGGTGGTGCAGTGGTTAGCACACTGGACTCGAATTTGGGAGGACAACGGTTCAATCCTGTGTCCGGCCATACTGATTTAGGTTTTCTGTGATTTCTTAAATCGCTCCAGGCAAATCCTGGGATGGTTCTTTTGAAAGGGCACAGCCAATTTCCTTCCCTGTCCTTCCCTAATCCAATGAGACTGATGACCTCACTGTTTGGTCTCTTTCCCCAAACAACACCAACACACCACCTGTGTAGCAGTGGGATACTTAGTCAATCACAACTGATATTTCTGCTATGCTACTCGATATGGGCATCTATTTTTACATTCACTGAGAACATAATGTGAATTTTAAAGAATAAAGGATCATTGATTAGTATCTTGTATGACTTATTGAAGGTATGTAACTCCTAGTGAAGAAAGAGGGTACAGAGAGGTACACTATGATGTTAGAGCAATATAAAGGGGAAGTGGTGGGGGAGGGGTACCACAATGTTTGCACAGAAAGAGATCAAAATGAGCATTCCATAGAGTGTGATCAGGGCCTCATTACTTTTTCTTACTCATATTAATCAGGGATGGAATTAATGCTTTTTAGAGATTCTACAAGCATTATTGTCAAGCTCTGTAAAAAAGCCTTATCAGAGAAAGTAGAAGATGATACTTTTATTAAAGCTACTAACAGATTTAAGATAATTGGCATATCTGAAAAAAAAAAAAAAAAAAAAAAAAAAAAAAAAAAAAAAAAAAAAAAAAAAAAAAAAAAAACAGCTCTGTACTCTCGAAAACCTTGCACCTCCTGTTAATGTGTTGAACCAACAGAAAATAATAAACAGGTTAGAAAGTTCTAAGTTCTTATGCATGCATACTGATGAAAACTGAAACTGGGAAAAACATTATGGCTAAGCAGTGAGCATGGTAGACCTGCAAAATATTTACATTCAGCTATATTTACCATTATAATAACTGTCACCTTTCTGGATGTACAAAACAGTAAATTAGTATATTTATGTATACTATGATTGACTGATGCATGGATATCCAACATCTTTACCTACTTGTTGTTTCAGTTTTATAGCTTCTCCATTTCTGATATGCTCATGCCCAGGTGGTGGCCCATAATAATCTGCCATTTGACAAAGCCATTTATGTCAGTGAATTTCCCCATTTTACTAGAATCACTCCCTGTTCAGCTCTGCCCCACTTACATACTTTCCTTACTGTGGCACGTGCCCATGGTACCACCCAATGGCCTACACTCTTTCATTGAGGTCAATGGTGTACTTGGTGTTAGAGAAAAATATAATGTAATCTGTAACTTAATCATAGGTTCCTTGAAAACTTTTGTCTTAAAAAAGAGATTTGTGTTATGAGGTTAAACTCTTCAAGAACCAATAACTTTTTTTAAAACTAAGAGACGAGTTTATGTGAAATGAAGGGACATAGATTACGACATTAAAAACCTATGTTTCAAACTTTGTTGTACAATTGTAAGCAAAGCCATTAGAGCATAAAAATACATGTGTTTAAAAAAAGCTCTTCCAATAACAAGAACTGTTTGGAACACAGAAATGAATTAGAAAAATGAGGAAATGTCTTTCGAGGAATATAAAGCATGGAGCACTTAAACTACAAAAACTATTGACCCTTTTAATAACTTGTTTTAGTCAGAAGTATAAGATTTAGATCTGAACACTTTCTTAGCAGATAACCTACAAATTCTACGAGCAGCATTTCAAAATAAGTGTAATAAAATTCATCTACATCTTGCATATCCAAAACAAGTTTTCAGTGTAACCAACTCTCTTAAAAGTAAATGTTTAAAAGCTTTGGGAAAATCAGTAGTAAAATAATCAAATATTGTTTGCTTGATCCTCATAAGTTGCTTATCTAATGAATCTCTTCACAGTGGAAATAAAATGATAAATTATTGGTAAAGATTTGTAGACCCATCTCATTAATGCCACTGTTTTCATAAATTTTTGACAAAATCGTGTTCTAAAGAATCTATAAATAGTTGTCACAGAAAACATTATCAGTTATAAAACGTTTGTATTTCAGAAAGGAGTATCAACTGAGCAGTCTATATTTACACTGAAGACCTAAGGAGCTGGTACACATGCCTAATGTTATGTAAAGCTTCTGAGAGCACGCAGAAGTGCCACAACACAATGTGGCATGGACTCAAGTAATGTCTGAAGTAGTTCTGGAGGGAACTGACACCATGAATCCTGCGGGGATGTCCATAAATATGTAAGAGTACAAGGGGGTGGGGATCTCTTCTGAACAGCACATTGCAAGGCATCCCAGATATGCTAAATAATGTTCATCCCTGGGGAGTTTGATGGCCAGCAGAAGTGTTTAAACTCAGAGTAGAATTCCTGGAGCCACTCTGGAGCAATTCTGGACATGTAGGGTGTTCTATTGCCCTACTGTAATTTCCCAAGTCCATCGGAATGCATAATGGACATGACTGGATGCAGGTGATCAGACAGAATGCTTACGTATGTGTCATCTGTCAGAGTCATATCTTGCCGTATCAGGGGTCCCATATCACTCCAGCTGCACAAGCCCCACACCATTACAGAGCCTCCACCAGCTTGAACAGTCCCCTGCTGACATGTAGGGTCCATGGATTCATGAGGTTGTTTCCATACTTGTATATACACATCCATCAGCTCAATAGAATTTGAAATGAGATTCATCTGACCAGTCAGCATGTTTCCAGTTACCAGCACAATGTTGGTGTTGATGGGCCCTGGCGAGGCTTAAAGCTTTGTGTCATGTTGTCATCAAGAGTACATGAGAGGGTCTTTGACTCCAAAATTCCATATCGATGATATTTCATTGAATGGTTCACATGCTGATGCTTATTGGTGGCCCAGCATTGAAACCTGCAGCAATTTGCAGAAGGGTTGCACTTCTGTCATGTTAAAATGATTCTCTTCAATCATTCTTGGTCCAGTTCTTGCAGGATCTTTTTCCGGCTGTAGCAGTATCAGAGATTTGATGTTTTACCGGATTCCTGATACTCACAGTACACTCATGAAATGGTCATATTGGAAAATCCCCACTCCATCAAAACCCACGTTCAAAAAAATGTCAGGTTTCTTTTTTAATTTTTACCTGCTCATTCCCTAGTTCTCTTCGTTTATAAGCAGGACATCATTTTGTCATTTGTCATGACAGTGGGCTCCATTAAACTGTATGCACATGTCTACTAACCACACAGAGCTCAACATTAACTGGTCCCATCAAGGTCATGTAGGGCAACTTCCTGATAGACTATGCAAACAATGAATATGTCAATGTGCTTTTGGTGCTGGGTGCATCTGATAACCAAGCTACTGCTGTTGCTCATGCGTATTCTGCACAATACCCTCAAAGGTGCCATCCCAATAAGAAAGTTGTTTGTCACCAGGAGAAACACCTATGGCTAACTGGTAGTCTTGATCCACTAGTAAAGGGCAGAGGTCATCCAAGGACTAGGTATCTTCCACAAACAGAGGAAGCAATTCTTGAAACCATTCACCTCAATGAAGTACCCATAATTTTGCAAGGCAGTTCAAAATATCTGAAAGACTGATTGTTGAAGTGTTGCACAATAAAGAATTACATCCATATCATTACACATTAACAGAACATCAGTGGTCAGAAAATCATGTTCGGTGAGTACAATTTTTGTGAATGGCTTTTGCATGAAGTAGGAGATAATAAACATTTTATAAATAACGTGATATAAACTGATGAATCTAGCTTCGCATGTGAAGGTTATTTTCAACCTCCACAACAGCCATTATTTGTTGAAACACAACCCACATGTCCCACACGAGTATAGCTTTCAGCCATACTTTGGCATATACATGTAGGCTGGAACCATGGGGGGAGAGCTTTTGGGCTCTTACCTATTGCTAGACAAGTTCAATGTGCCCCATTATCACCCATCTCTTTGCAGTGCTTTGTATGATGCATTAGAAAATGTCCACTTGGTGCTCAGCAACAGCCATTGTCTCAGAATGATGGTACACTGCTGCAGTTTTGAATGAATGTGCATATATATTTAGATGAAGCATTTCCACAGAAATGAATTGGTTGTAGAGGTCCGGTGTTCTGGCCTCCATGTTCCCCGGACCTTAATCCACTAGAGTTTTATGTGTGGCGACATTTACAGGAGCCAGTTTGTAATTGCATCCATGGATGTATATGACCTAGCAGCTTGTGTACATACTACTTTCGCAGTGGTGGATGCAGTTGTGTTGCATAGGGTCCAGAAAGTATGATCCAGGAAGTGGCAAGGTGTTTGAAAATGCAAGATGGTCACTTTGAGCATCTTCTCTCAAGTGAATGTTGCCCATACATGTACATACTGGCTGTGTGAAGATAATCCTGGGCATCAATCATACAGAATGTGCACTCTAGTGTAGTTTGTGTACATAATTTTTTGTGCCGCACTGGATACAGACAGTGTTACTGTATCCAGTTATTTCTATTGGCTTTATTTGTGTCGCATACGAAACAAATTGGTCGTTTATGTCTGTAAGAAGGTCATCGTGTGCGTTAATGTTTAAATAAATTTAATAGTAACAGAAAGAAATACACAAGATAACACACGGTGGATGCAGATTTATGCTGTAACTGGAAAAAGTGTTTGGCATGAGTGTAACTCGAACATTGGTGAGTCTGCATATCATTCCTCACAGCATTGCCTCATCTTACAGAGCTAATGGGACAGCTTTGGCACAGTGTAGAGTTGATGCTACTTGTTCTTGGCCATGCTGCATCTAGTTACAGCTTTGCCTCAATTTTTAAATCACATTTCTATAAAACCTATTGGTGGAATTGGATTTTGCTAGATACACTTTTGTCTTGAATTAGGATGAGGACTCACATGCCGACCACCAAATGTGGCATTTTTTTTCATCTTGTATAATGGTAAGACATAGATTTTGGAACCAGATTTTAAATTGTAAGACATTTTAAGGGATAGATGTAGATTCAGACCACAATTTATTGGTTATAAACTGTAGATTAAAGAAATTGCAAAAAGATAGGAAATTAAGGGGATAGGATTTGGAAAAGTAGAAATCACCACAGGTTTTTGAGATTTTCAGAGGGAGCGTTAGGAAACTAGAACAGGGGAAAGGAATACAGCAGAAGATGAATGGGTAGCTTTGAGAGATGAAACAGTGAAGGCATCTGAGAATCAAATAAGTAAAAAGACAAGGCCAACTATAAATCTTTGTGTAAAACAGGAGATATTGAATTTAACTAATGAAAGGGAAAAATATAAAAATGCAGCAAATGAAGCAGGTGAAAGGGAATACAAATGTCTAAAACATGAGAGTGACTGAATGTGTAAAATGGCTACGCAGGAATGGTGAGAGGACAAATGTAAGGACTTAGAAGCAGTTTTGCTAGGGGAAAGAAACATGCCACCTACAGGAAAATTAAAGACACCTCTGGAGGAAAGATAAGCAGCCATGTGAATATCAAGAGCTTAGATGGAAAACCAGTACTAAGTAAATAAGAGAAAGTTGAAAGGTGAAAGGAGTGTATAAAAGGTCTGGGCAAGGGAGATAAACTTGAAGGCAATGTTATAGAAATTGAATAGGATGTATAGGACGAAATTTCAAAGCTAAATGAACGTATTTCCAGTTTAAAATTTATAGTCGGTGCCCTGAAACTGCTCATAAAGAAACTTAAATGCAGGAAAGGTGAGGCACTGATGAACCAAGAAAATTCGGCCTCAGCAGACAAGTGGAACAAGGAAGAAAACAGCACCCAGGAAATACAATCTCAAAATAACAGTGAAACTTCTGTGTGCAAAAACACTGAAACTTTAGTGCATAAAAACAGTAAACTCGAGTGCATAAAAACTTTTATGTGTTCACTGCTAAAGAATCAATGATCACACCAGCTGAAATCGGAAAGTTGGGAAATCAATCACAAAAACTAAACAGACCATTGCTAGTCGATCCCGAGTGCGAAAATTATAAAATACAAAAAATAAGTGTGCCTGGGAATACTCACGACTGGGAATATCCGCAGTGGTAAAGGAAAAATACAATTTCAAGGGATCTGAATTCTTGAAGCTTGGAGCTCCATTGTGTGAACTAGCAAACCTAACAAAATTAATTACAGAATGTATGTATAGCCACCTCAGTGGCACAAAATTGTTGTCAAATTGACCATGGTTTCAACAATACTAAGGCAGTGTTCATTAGAATTAGCGGCTCTATACCTTGATAAAAGTGTTTGTTGCGTAATTGCAACTGTTTGTTAAGAGTGAGATGGGTATTTAAAAATCTCTAGCTCTTCTTTGATGTTCAGCCTATCGGAAGAATTCAGAATTTTCATTTTCAAGTCTATGTATATCGTCACAGCCTTAGAGACCTCGGCAGGTGGGAATCATGAAATTTTAAACATTGTTATTGGCTGATGTCCAGCAACCATGGGTTAACTTAATTACAGAATGTATGTATAGCCACCTTGGCTGCATAAAATTCCTGTCAGATTGACCATGGTTTTGACAGCACTATGGTGGTCTAAATCAGAATGAAGGGTGGTCTCATTCTTAATGAACCGCTGCAATTATGCAACAAAAGCTTTTTTCAAGATAGAGCCACTAATTCTGATGAAGACCGTTTTAGTGCTGCCAAAACCATTGTCAATTTGACAAATTTGTGCAGCCGAAGTGGCTATACATACATTCTGTAATTAAGTAAATGTGTGGTTGCTGGACATCACTCAATAACAATGTTTAAAGTTTCTAACAAAATTAAGTGAAGTATGTAACTAGTTTGACTTAGGACAATTTCATTGTGTTGCTGGGAGGCTGTAATGGCTTTTATCGAAGTGAGATTTACAAGTCTAGCACAGAACTAATAAAGTGCTTAAATAATTTAATTCATACAAATGTACTCGTTGTGAATGACCCACAACATCATGATTTACTGAATGGCTAGTAGGTCATGCATGAACTGTGAAATTAGTGTTGCAAAAAAGAGTTTCACCAAAATATATACTAATTTCCAGAATGTCGGTGTTATAGACATAGACATTTTGGAATGGAGTTTCTATACAGCTCATGGACTTCATTTAAATGCACCAGGAAAGGGCATACTTGCTGATAAAATATTTATTCGTATTTCACGGGACAATGACGATATTAGGACAAGTGGCAATCAAATGCCTAACCACAAAGTGTTTGGTGAGCAGCAAACAGTAAAGCCATCAATCAGTTGCCAATTACAAAGTGGTTTAAGCCCAGTAGGTCAGAAAGTAACAATTAAACAGTAAAACAAATGCAAGTCACGAAATGGTTCAAGCCAATAAGAACAGAGGTGAATGAAGCACAGATTTTGCGAGCTTCAAAAATAGCTTCACCACTTGATGACCACCATGTAGCAGCACCTAAAAATACACCAAGAACTTCTTAGGCATAACATCACCTGCAGAAGAAGAAGAAGAAGAAGGAGAAGAAGAAAAAGGAGTTCCAGCACCAACAGAAGTAAACACAACAGCAAAGCAGACTGCACAAAGAATAGTAAGAAGATGGAAAGTGTGCGCCCATCTCGTGTGAAAGAATTTTTAACTAAACTACAGATACAAAGAAAAAAGCACCCAAGACAAGTGCCACTTCTACAATCAAGTCTAACCTGCTTATCTTTCATGAAAACATTAGAGGATTATCAGCAAAGCAGATCAGCTATCAGTTAATATAAATGAGAGAAATTGTATAAACAATGCTCAAATATTATATTTTCCTAAATAATGTATCACAACTGGCATTAATTTATTACATTTAGAGTCTGACTACAATATTGCATGCTACTGTTCTAGGGAGAACTAGGAAAGAGGTGGTGTAGCTATTTTCGTTGAAAATAATATTATGTTTAGAGCTATAAATGTAAGGAAAAACCGTTTAGAACAACTATTTGGAGCGTGTGCAATAGAAATTAATGTAGATAACTCCCCAGTAAGAGTTGTGGTAATTTACAGAGCACCTGGAACTAATTTTAGGTTGTTTTTGTTTTTTGTTCAAATAGAATTATAGTTCTCTGATTTATTTACTAAAAATAGTGAAATTATTATTTGGGGGTTTTGATGTAGACTTTTTAACTGAAACCAACAGCAAAGTAG
Source organism: Schistocerca piceifrons (assembly GCF_021461385.2). Taxonomy (NCBI): domain Eukaryota; kingdom Metazoa; phylum Arthropoda; class Insecta; order Orthoptera; family Acrididae; genus Schistocerca; species Schistocerca piceifrons. The sequence continues at coordinate 9,694,407 of NC_060149.1, forward strand.
AGCTCCAACATCTGATGAATTCATATAATCTTACTGCAGTTGATTTTCCCACTAGTATCACACCTTAGAGTCAGGCTTTGATAGACAATGTATTTATAGAATTAAGCAGGTACCACAGGTTCACTGTCACCCCTGAATGGGTTGTGTAACCATGATCGACAACTCCTCACACTGTATGACAGTACACCTCTCATGAAATTAATCCCCATCTGGAAATCCATTAGGTCAATGTCTAGAGTAGACATCTTTACACAAAAACTGCAACAGTTGGGCTAGAGCCCAATATACAGGGTGGCTGAGGTTAATGCTAAATTTAATATATTCATAAATGATTTCTCAGCCACCTCTGAAAAGGTATTCCCAAAACATGTTTGTTAGAAGCAATATTGGTACATTACCAAACAAACCTTGGGTCACAATGGGAATTAAACAATCATGTAAAACAAAGAGGGAACATTACATTGTAGTTAGAATGACTAAGGGCACAATGAACTGGCTATTATAAAATGTTCTGTAAGATACTAAAGGAGGTAATACAACAATCAAAAGCATTGTTATTATAAGAAAGAAATTGATAAATCTCATAACAAAATGAAGACTATCTGGAATATCGTTAGAAGGGAGACAGGGAAGTCCATAAGAACTTTTGAAGATCTGAACATGAAGGAAGTCTAGTACATGATTCTGAAAGCATAGTCAATATTTTCAACAACCACTTCTTGTCAGATTCAGAACAGATAGACAGAAAGGGCTGTGTTAATGAAGTACTGTGTCATATGCAAAAGACTCTACCCAAACATACAGGTAAAATTCATATTACACCTGGCACAGCATCTGAAATTAAAAGAACAATCATCTTTCTGAGGAATACGTATTTCACTGGATTAGATAATATCTCTAATAATTTACTGAAACAGAGCTGTGCTTGTATAAGTGATGTACTTAGTCACATTTTCAATGTAACCTTACAACAAGGAACGTTGCCTAACAGACTCAAATGTGCTGCTGTAAAATCCCTTTTCAAGAAAGGTGACAAAACTGAAGCCACAAATTAAAAATCAGTTTCCCTTCTAACTACTTTTTCAAAAATTCTGGAAAAGCATATATATATAAGAGACTTGTGGAACATCCAGATAAATGTAACAGTCTCAGTAAAATTCTATTTTGTTTCCGAAAAGGTCTGTCAACCGAACAAGCAATCTACGCTTTCACAAATAAAGTTCTGGATTCAATTAATGACAAAATGGTAAAAATAAAATTATTTTGTGACTTGTCAAAAGCCTTTGACACTGTGAACCACCAAACCCCATTACAGCAACCAGACCTATCAGGAATGACTGGCGTAGCAAATAAGAAAGGTGACAAAACTGAAGTCACAAATTAAAAACCAATTTCCCTTCTAACTGCTTTTTCAAAGTTTCTGGAAAAGCGTATATATACAAGAATTGTGGAACATACCTCAAAGGCAGAATTTAGTAGTAGATAGTACTGATGAGACCCATACTGTCCTGCTCTCATCTAATTGGAGAACTATTAAATGTGGAAGTAGTATATTGATGAGAGTTCCGGACCAAAGAACATTTTGGATTAAAGATTCCGGGTTATAAATCAAAGTTCTAATTTCACAGAATTTCCAAACCAAAAAATTTATCAGGGACTGATGACCAAGCAGTTTGGACCATTCCCCCCACCCCCTTTTAAACCAACCAAATAATTTATCCATGCCCACAAAACAAAATTCTCATTTAAAAATTTACAAATCTCATATTTTATTTTTTATAAATGTTGTGGTTGCTGTGGCCTTCAGTCCAGGGACTGGTTTGATGCATCTCTCCATGCTACTCTATCCTGTGCAAGTTTCTTCATCTCCCAGTACCTAATGCAACCTACATCCTTTTGAATCTGTTTAGTGTATTCATCTCTTGTTCTCCCTCTACGATTTTTACCCTCCAAGCTGCCCTCCATTACTAAATTGGTGATCCCTTGATGCCTCAGAATATGCCCTACCAACCGATCCCTTCATCTGCTCAAGTTGTGCCACAAATTTCTCTTCTCTTCAATTATATTCAATACCTCCTCATTAGTTATGGGATCTACCCATCTAATCTTCAGCATTCTCCTGTAGCACCACATTTCAAAAGCTTCTGTTCTCTTCTTGTCTAAACTATTTATTGTCCAAGTTTCACTTCCATACATGCCTACACTCCATACAAATACTTTCAGAAACTACTTCCAGACACTTAAATTTATACTCAATGTTAACAAAATTCTCTTCTTCAAAATCACTTTCCTTACCTTTGCCAGTCTACATTTTATATCCTCTCTACTTCAATCATCATTAGTTATTTTGCTCCCTAAATAGCAAACCTCATTTACTACTTTATACATCTCATTTCCTAATCTAATTCCAGCAGCTTCACCCTATTTAATTCAACTACATTCCATCATCCTCGTTATGCTTTTGTTGATGTCCACCTTATATCCTCCTTTCATGACACTGTCCATTCTGTTCAACTGCTCTTCCAGGTCCTTTGCTGTCTTTGTCAGAATTAAAATGTCATCGGCAAGCCTCAAAGTTTTTATTTCCTACCCCGGATTTTTCTTTTGTTTCCTTTACTGCTTGCTCAATATACAGATTGAATAACATCGGGAATAGGCTACAACCCTGTCTAACTCCTTTCCCAACCACTGCTCCCTGTTCATGCCCCTCTTATAAATGCCATCTGGTTCTTGTACAAATTGTTAATAACCTTTTGCTCCCTGTATTTTACCCTGCCACCTTCAGAATTTGAAAGAGAGTTTTACAATCAACATTGCCAAAAGCTTTCTCTAAGTCTAGAAATGCTAGAAACGTAAGTTTGCCTTTCCTTAATCTATTTTCTAAGATAAGTCGTAGGGTCTGTATTACCTCACGTGTTCCAACATTGCCACAGAATCCAAAATGATCTTCCCCGAGGTCGGCTTCTACCAGTTTTTCCATTTGTCTGTAAAGAATTTGTGTTAGTATTTTGCAGCCGTGGTTTGTTAAACTGATAGTTTGGTAATTTCCACATCTGTCAACATCTACTTTCTTTGGGATTGGAATTATTATATTCTTCTTGAAGTCTGAAGCTATTTCGCCTGTCTCATACATCTTGCTCACTAGATGGTAGAGTTTTGTTAGGCCTGGTTCTCCCAAGGTTGTCAGTAGTTCTAATGGAATGTTGTCTACTCCTGGGACCTTGTTTCAACTTAGGTCTTTCAGTGCTCTGTCAAACTCTACACACAGTATCATATCTACTATTTCATCTTCATCTACATTCTCTTCCATTTCTATAATATTGTCCTCAAGAACATCACCCTTGTATAGACTCTCTATATACTCCTTCCCCCTTTCTGATTTCCCTTCTTTGCTTAGAACTGGGTTTCCATCTGAGCTCTTGATATTCATGCAAGTGATTCTTTTTTCTCGAAAGGTCTCTTCAGTATTCCTGTAGGCAGTATCTTACCCTTAGTGATATGCGCCTCTGCATCCTTACATTTGTCCTCTAGCCATTTCTGCTTAGCCATTTTGCACTTCCTATGGATCTCATTTTTCAGACGTTTCCATTTCTTTTTGCCCATTTCATTTAATGCATATTTATATTTTCTCCTTTCATCAGTTAAATTCTACATCTCTTCTGTTACCCACGGATTTCTACTAGCCCTTGTCTTTTTACCGACTTGATCCTCTGCTATCATACCTTCACTATTTTGTATCTCGAAGCTACCCATTCTTCCTCTACTGTATTTCTTTCCCCCATTCTTGCCAACTGTTTCCTAGGGATCTAAATAACAATCATCAAACCTTATTTATCTATATCGAAAAAAACGAATTCTCATTCGCTCATTTAAAAGATTTACAAATATAATAAATTTTATTATTTCCAATAAGAATCATCAAACATCATTTACCTATCCTGAGAAACTAAATTCTCATTATTCATTTAAAAATTTAGAAAAATGTAATAAATTTTGTTCCTTATAAATAAGAAGCTTCAAACTTCATTTGCCGATACTGAAAAAAGAACAAAGTCTGGTTTATTTAAAAAGTAGCAACCTAATAAATGTTTCTCTTTGCAAATAGCATCAAACAAATCTTAGCTACCTATATCATCTACTGAAATTTCGATTAAGAAACTCAAAGCTACATTATAAATGTTGTTGTTGTTGTGGTCTTCAGTCCTGAGACTGGTTTGATGCAGCTCTCCATGCTACTCTATCCTGTGCAAGCTTTTTCATCTCCCAGTACCTACTGCAACCTACATCCTTCTGAATCTGCTTAGTGTATTCATCTCTTGGTCTCCCTCTACGATTTTTACCCTCCACGCTGCCCTCCAATACTAAATTGGTGATCCCTTGATGCCTCAGAACATGTCCTACCAACCGATCCCTTCTTCTGGTCAAGTTGTGCCACAAACTTCTCTTCTCCCCAATCCTATTCAATACTTCCTCATTAGTTATGTGATCTACCCATCAAATCTTCAGCATTCTTCTGTAGCACCACATTTAGAAAACTTCTATTCTCTTCTTGTCCAAACTATTTATCGTCCATGTTTCACTTCCATACATGGCTATACTCCATACGAATACTTTCAGAAATGACTTCCTGACACTTAAATCTATACTCGATGTTAACAAATTTCTCTTCTTCAGAAACGCTTTCCTTGCCATTGCCAGCCTACATTTTATATCCTCTCTACTTCGACCATCATCAGATATTTTGCTCCCCAAATAGCAAAACTCCTTTACTACTTTAAGTGCCTCATTTCCTAATCTAATTCCCTCAGCATCACCCGACTTAATTAGACTACATTCCATTATCCTTGTTTTGCTTTTGTTGATGTTCATCTTATATCCTCCTTTCAAGACACTGTCCATTCCATTCAACTGCTCTTCCAAGTCCTTTGCTGTCTCTGACAGAATTACAATGTCATCGGCGAACCTCAAAGTTTTTATTTCTTTTCCATGAATTTTAATACCTACTCCGAATTTTTCTTTTGTTTCCTTTACTGCTTGCTCAATATACAGATTGAACAACATTGGGGAGAGGCTACAACCCTGTCTTACTCCCTTCCCAACCACTGCTTCCCTTTCACGCCCCTTGACTCTTATAACTGCCATCTGGTTTCTGTACAAATTGTAAATAGCCTTTCGCTCCCTGTATTTTACCCCTGCCACCTTTAGAATTTGAAAGAGAGTATTCCAGTCAACATTGTCAAAAGCTTTCTCTAAGTCTACAAATGCTAGAAACGTAGGTTTGCCTTTCCTTAATCTTTCTTCTAAGATAAGTCATAAGGTCAGTATTGCCTCACATGTTCCAGTGTTTCTACGGAATCCAAACTGATCTTCCCCGAGGTTGGCTTCTACTAGTTTTTCCATTCGTCTGTAAAGAATTCGTGTTAGTATTTTGCAGCTGTGACTTATTAAGCTGATAGTTCTGTAATTTTCACATCTGTCAACACCTGCTTTCTTTGGGATTGGAATTATTATATTCTTCTTGAAGTCTGAGGGTATTTCGCCTGTTTCATACATCTTGCTCACCAGATGGTAGAGTTTTGTCAGGACTGGCTCTCCCACAGCCGTCAGTAGTTCCAATGGAATATTGTCTACTCCGGGGGCCTTGTTTCGACTCAGGTCTTTCAGTGCTCTGTCAAACTCTTCACGCAGTATCATATCTCCCATTTCATCTTCATCTACATCCTCTTCCATTTCCATAATATTGTCCTCAAGTACATCGCCCTTGTATAGACCCTCTATATACTCCTTCCACCTTTCTGCTTTTCCTTCTTTGCTTAGAACTGGGTTTCCATCTGAGCTCTTGATATTCATACAAGTCGTTCTCTTATCTCTAAAGGTCTCTTTAATTTTCCTGTAGGCAGTATCTATCTTACCCCTAGTGAGATAGGCCTCTACATCCTTACATTTGTCCTCTAGCCATCCCTGCTTAGCCATTTTGCACTTCCTGTCGATCTCATTTTTGAGACGTTTGTATTCCTTTTTGCCTGTTTCACTTACTGCATTTTTATATTTTCTCCTTTCATCAATTAAATTCAATATTTCTTCTGTTACCCAAGGATTTCTACTAGCCCTCGTCTTTTTACCTACTTGATCCTCTGCTGCCTTCACTACTTCATCCCTCAAAGCTACCCATTCTTCTTCTACTGTATTTCTTTCCCCCATTCCTGTCAATTGCTCCCTTATGCTCTCCCTGAATCTCTGTACAACCTCTGGTTCTTTTAGTTTATCCAGGTCCCATCTCCTTAAATTCCCACCTTTTTGCAGTTTCTTCAGTTTTAATCTACAGGTCATAACCAATAGATTGTGGTCAGAGTCCACATCTGCCCCTGGAAATGTCTTACAATTTAAAACCTGCTTCCTAAATCTCTGTCTTACCATTATATAATCTATCTGATACCTTTTAGTATCTCCAGGGTTCTTCCATGTATACAACCTTCTTTCATGATTCTTAAACCAAGTGTTAGTTATGATTATGTTGTGCTCTGTGCAAAATTCTACCAGGCGGCTTCCTCTTTCACTTCTTAGCCCCAATCCATATTCACCTACTATGTTTCCTTCTCTCCCTTTTCCTACACTCGAATTCCAGTCACCCATGACTATTAAATTTTCGTCTCCCTTCACAATCTGAATAATTTCTTTTATTTCATCATACATTTCTTCAATTTCTTCGTCATCTGCAGAGCTAGTTGGCATATAAACTTGTACTACTGTAGTAGGCGTGGGCTTCGTATCTATCTTGGCCACAATAATGCATTCGCTATGCTGTTTGTAGTAGCTTACCCGCATTCCTATTTTCCTATTCATTATTAAACGTACTCCTGCATTACCCCTATTTGATTTTGTGTTTATAACCCTGTAGTCACCTGACCAGAAGTCTTGTTCCTCCTGCCACCGAACGTCACTAATTCCCACTATATCTAACTTCAACCTATCCATTTCCCTTTTTAAATTTTCTAACCTACCTGCCCGATTAAGGGATCTGACATTCCACGCTCCGATCCGTAGAACGCCAGTTTTCTTTCTCCTGATGACGACATCCTCTTGAGTAGTCCCCACCCGGAGATCCGAATGGGGGACTATTTTACCTCCGGAATATTTTACCCAAGAGGACGCCATCATCATGTAATCATACAGTAAAGCTGCATGCCCTCGGAAAAATTACGGCTGTAGTTTCCTCTTGCTTTCAGCCGTTCGCAGTACCAGCACAGCAAGGCTGTTTTGGTTATTGTTACAAGGCCAGATCAGTCAATCATCCAGACTGTTGCCCTTGCAACTACTGAAAAGGCTGCTGCCCCTCTTCAGGAACCACACGTTTGTCTGGCCTCTCAACAGATACCCCTCCGTTGTGGTTGCACCTACGGTACGGCTATCTGTATCGCTGAGGCACGCAAGCCTCCCCACCAACGGCAAGGTCCATGAATCATGGGGGGATTATAAATGTAATCGTCTTAATAAGATAAATATCAAATTTCATTCTATATAATTACAACCTAAATAAAATGAACAAGAAAGTTGAGTAATTTAAAAACTTGGAAAATTATAGTAAAATAAAGTATGAATTGAGTTACAGAGATTTAGAAAATTTTTGGGAAGAAAATGGTTACTCAAATGTAACTAGAGATGATCTGACAGTAATTACTGATTATTTTAATAAGAAAGACATAAAGAAGTGAGAACTAAAATATAAGACTGTAAAAGAACTTCGATGAATTTGTAAAACAGAAAATTTAAACAACTATTCCACGCTTAATAAACAAAAATTTAACGATCTTATTGTAAATCTTGATGTCAATATTAAGAACAATGATAACGATAATGAGCTGAACAGAAATTTTTCAAAGAACCTCATCAGATATTTAAAACGAAAAAAATAAAAAATTATTGTAAACTTAGAAAAAGACAATTAATCGATCTTATCAACAAATCTGAAGGTAAAATTAATGATTATAACTATTTGGGTAAGGAACCGTTAAGTGATCATTGTAAAATCTGTTAAACAAACAAAAATTAAAAATTATTCTGACCTTAATAAACCTGAGAACAAAATAATGATAATGAAAATTATTTTCAAAACCTGCTAATAGAAGAATATCAAGAAATTAATCAAAAACATGATCCAAAAAATTAACTAGGTTCCAATTTTCTAGATGATTAAGATTTCATCAAACCAACCAAACGAATTTATAGAAATAATATTGTGCAATCAAGAATAATAACTTGTGGAATTGATAATATTGTTGAACCACAGGAATTTTTTAATCCAATTGAAGAAGAAAGAATCAAAAAAATTAAAGAATACTTTAATACAAAGAAGTACAATTAAATGTAACATGATATTTTTGTAATTTTAAAAATCAAGATAAAGTACAAGAGTTTAAGTTTAAAACAACTAATCATTTATATTAAGAACAACTGATTTAGAAGATTAATATCAAAAATCAACAGATAAACTATTAACCGAAATGGAAGAAATGTAGATGAAAGAATCTGGTCAGCCTTTATTTTATAAAGAAAGTTTAGAATTAAATGCTAACTAACACAGTCCAGTTTCTGGTTCTTATTATATGGATTTGCAAAAAGTAATTGTAGATAAGAAAGCTGTAATTAATGTAAAAAACGTACATCATAAATATTTTTCTACAATAAAATCATCCAAATATCCAGCAAATTATCAGGTAGAGGCCATTAATAATTATAAAAACATTTGATTAGAATTAGATGAAATTTCTGAAAAATCGGAAATTATTCTACCTGTTCGCTTAACAGATATTACAAAATTTGAAAAGAAATAAAATAATTCAGTTGATGTTTATGGATATGAAAGCAATGAAGAAGAAAAAATTATTGTAATCCTCTTTACCATACACAAAATAAACCAGAAAAACCTGTTAATCTTCATTTAATTCTAGAAGAAAATAATTAACATTATTGTTAGATAAGAAATCTTTCTAGATTAATTAGTTCACAAACAAGTGAACACAATCGAAGAATTTAGCTTTGTGATCGATGTTTAAGATATTTCCATTCACAGGTAAAATTAGAGATTCATGAATACAATTGTAAAGAACACAAAGAAGTAAAAACAGATATGAGTTATACATGTTAGAAAATTGAATTTCAAAATTATAATCACTCATTAAGGATACCTTTTGTAATTTATGCAGATTTCGAATATTTATTAAAAGATATTAACACTTGTCATCCAAATCCTGAAGAAAGTTATATTAACAAACATAAAGACATTTACCAATTTCATTCAGTTATTATGGTAAACATTCCAATTGTGCTTATAAAAATACTGGTACACATACTAGTAAAAATGCAGCAAGAAATTCCTTGAAATTTAAAACGAGAATCTAAAGTAATTGCTAAAATATAACAACGAAATATACTGTTGGCAATAACTAAAGAGACTGTAATCAATTTTAAAACCTCAGAAACTTGTTTTAGTAATTCTTAAAATATATAAAAGAAATATTCTGATGACAATAAGTAAAGAAAATATAATCAATTTTAAAAATTTGGAAACTTATTTTATTTGGGAAACGATATGTATTTGGAAAATAAAGTAAGAGATCATTGCCATTTAACCGGAAGATATCTAGAAGTTACACCTGAAGATTCCAATCTTAATTACCAAAACCTTAAATTAATTCCAGTTCATACTCATAATTTAACAAATTAAGATGTTCATTTGTTTATCAAATAATTAGCAGTAGATAGTAAAGATGCTGACTCTATTCAATATAATAAACAAAACAATATTCCTTATAGTAAATATGACGATGATGGATTAACAATAACATTTTTCGATACATTTCAATTCATGGCGTGAAGTATTGATAAATATCATCTAATCTTACAAAAGAAGAATATAGAGAAACATCAAAATGTGAGCAATTAGATTTAATAAGTAAAAAGGAAGTTTTTCCTTATGATTATATGAATTCTGCAGAAAAATTACAAGAAACAAAATTACATAAAAATAATGTTTTCATCAAAAACTTAATGAAAATATTATTTCTGATGCAGATTATAAAAGAGCAAAAACAGTTTAGAAAAAAGTCAGTATGAAGCATATGGGTGGATATACAAAATTATATAATAAATCTGATCTTTTAATTTTAGCAGATATATTCGAAAATTTTAGAGATACACTTGTTCACTCTTATAAACTTCATCCATCTTCATATTTTACAGCACCTGGATTGTCTTGGAATACTATGTCAAAAATAACAAAATTTAGATTAGATTTATTACATGATTATGATATGGTTTTATTTCTAGAGAAAGGAATTTGAGATGGAATTTCTCAAAGTATTGAAATTTATACTAAATGAATTAACAAATATATCTGAAAATCAAATTGTATTGCATATTTAGATTCAAATAATTTATATGACTGGACAAAGTCTTAATTTTTACCATTTGAAAAATTCACTTAGGTAGAATTAGAAAGTTATAATTCTGAAAGAATGCTTAAAATTTCAGATGATTATAAATTTGTATATATTCTTGAAGTCGATTAAGAATATGCGAACAAATATCATGATTTACATAAGGAATTAATATTAGCACGAAAGGAAGGGAGTAACTTATTAACATCATTAAATATCAAAGAAAAATAAGTTTTACATGATATAACTCTTAAACAAAGTTTAAAACTTGGATTAAAATTTTTTAAAAATTATAGAATTTTATCATATTAACAGTCAGATCCGTTGAAGAAATGCATTGATTTCTGTACAGAAATGAAAAGGAACGCAGCTAAAGATTTTTAAAAAGATTTCTACAAGTTAATGAATAATTAAGCCTTTGGGAAAGCAGCAGAAAATATTAGGAATACACAAAATATTAAAATAATAAAGGATCCAACAAAATATACGAATTATACTTCAGTCCAGAATAATGAACATACTACAGTATTTTGAGAAATTCTAGTAGCAGTTCATATGAAAAACATTAAAACAATGTTGAATAGACCAATTTATGTGGGAATGAGTATTCTAAGTGTTTCTAATATAAAAATGTACCAGTTTTATGAAAACAAAATATGGAGAAATTATTGATTTATGTTATATGGATACTGATTCTTCCATTTATGATGTAAGAACTAAGGTCTTATATTTAAAAAAAAGCACTCCGTCTTCAGGCCACGAGTGGCCTACTGGTACCTTCATACCGCTGTGTCATCGTCAGAGGAGGATGCGGATAGGAGGGGCGTGGGGTCAGCACACCGCTCTCCAAGTTGTTATGATGGTATTCTTGACCGATGCCACTACGGTCGAGTAGCTAGTTAATAGGCGTCACGAGGATGGTCACCCATCCAAGTGCCGACCATGCCCAACTGCGCTTAACTTCGGTGATCTCACAGGAACCGGTGTATCCACTGCAGCAAGGTCGTTGCCAAGGCCTTATATAAAGACACAAAATTAATGAAAGATTACTTTGATACAAGTGATTATCCAAAAGATAATATTCAGTAAGTAAATAAGAAAGTATAATGATAAATTAACGACGAAAACTGGGGAAAAAATAGGTAGGAACATGTTAGTTTTAGATCGGAAATGTGTGCTCATTATGTTGGTTATGTAGTAGAGAAAAAATTTTAAGAAATTACAAATACTTAACGAAAAACTAAATTACTTTCGATAATTTAAAAAAAAATGTTAAACTGACCAAATAAAATAACATAGGAAAATGAATTTGATTAGATCATTTAAACTTAATTGTACATGGTACACGTGTTTTATTACAAGATGGAATTAATACACTACCATATAGTCATTACAAATTATATCCAAATAAAATAAAAGATGATGAAAATGTTTTCTTCCAAGAATTAAAAAATTTCACAGAAAATAAAATAAAATAAAAACTTAACTAGTTTATATTATTCTTTCTTGATATGTTAATTTACGATACCTTTCCAAATAAATTTTACAATCCAATTTTCCACAAATACATTCGACTCTTTGATAATGTGTTTATTTTTTTACATAGCAGAAAGCTATTCTCTCATCTTTTGAATGATCACAGCTATGATATATTTAGCTAATTTTTAATTCATTTTCCACATATTTCTCAAATAAACGTTCTCAAATAAATATGCCAATTAGGAAGATGTTCTTTTTGTCTCTGTTTTTTACAATTATTACAAACTGATTTTGGATGCATATTTGGTTTTGTTATATTAATTTCTTTATGAATTCTTTTTTTTATAGTACAATGGGCAAATGATTTTATTTTCACTTTCCATTTATGTGGAAAAAATGTTTTCGAATCTTGACCAAATAATATATTTTGATTATTTTTGGTTTTATGCAGATGAAGTTGCTGATATTTTAGAATATGGAAGTCCAAAGAATATAATAAAATAACGTATTGAACCAGAATATTGTAAAACATGAAAATTAGAGTAGCACTGAAATTATGCTACGAAAAATGTTCATCCATACACAAATGAATCTGGTTTATATTCTTGAATTATAAAATCCGAAATGCCTTTAACATAAAATTTTCGAAATTGGGTTTATGAAGTAGTTATACCATTGATTAGAAAACATACGAAATACGTGAGTGTAATCGTAATAAGGAAGCAGTTGAACCAAAACAGAACGACATTAAAACGAAAAAAAGTGGGAATGCAAATAGCGGTGGAAAAAATTACTTAACAGTTGTTCACCAAAATATATGTTCCCTAGCAAACAAGACCAAACAGCTAGAAGTGGAGCTGGAGTCTACAGAGTGCTCAGTTGTTTGTCTCACTGAGCATTGGTGCAATGAGGCTGAAATTAATCAGTTAGTCTTGCAGTCTTATAATTTAGCGTGTGCATACTGTAGGACTTCTATGAAGTGTGGAGGGTGTTGTATTTATGTAAAACAAAATTATCAGTATAAGACCAGAAGCGATTTATGTGTAATCAGTGAAGAGCAACATTTTGAACTGGCAGCAGTTGAAATCAGGGACCAATACAGGTGTAGGAATTTGATTATCTTATGTATATACAGATCTCCTAGTGGAGACTTCAATATCTTCTTCTCCAAACTTAATCATGTTCTTGACAAGATATCCACTCCAAAGAACCACATTCTCATATGTGGAGACCTAAATGTGGATAAACTGAATCCTGATTCTACATGGGACTCATTACAAAGTCTTGCTCAAAGTTTCAATTTAGTTCCAATGGTTAACAGTGCAACCAGAATAACTAAATACTCAAAGACAGCTGTTGATCAGGTATTAACAGATTTAGGCAAAGAAAACTGTGAGGTGGTGGTAGCAGAGCTAGGATTATCTGATCACTCAGCTCAAATCATTAATATAAAAGTGGCTCCAAAAGAAACAAAGAAAATGCATGTTTACAGACGAATTTTTTCTAAAAAAAATAGACATGAGTTTGCCAAACAGATAGCAGGACAAACATGGGACTCAGTATACTCAGAGGTAGATGCAAATGAAAAATTCAAAAATTTCGTGACATTGTTTAAATTAAATTTTGAAGAAACATTTCCTAAAGTATTATGTCCATTACCAACAGCAGGAAAAAGCAAGTGGGTCACAAAAGGAATCAAAAAATCATCTGAAACACTAAAGTACCTGAGCTCCATTAAACACAGCCAAACTAATCCTGCTTTCTCACTCTTTTATAAAAGATATAGGAAAACATATAGGAAAATATTGTTTGCAGCAAAGAGAGCTCATAACTCCAAAATAGTGCACTCTGCTGAAAACAAAAATAAGGCAGTATGGAAGATTGTGAAGCAGGAAACTGGTACCAGGAAAATGAATCTGTCAAACTTGAAAATCAAAGAGGAAGGGACTTTAATAAAAGACCCAATATATTTGGCAAACTATATAAATGATTATTTTAGTAGCATAGGAATAAAATTACAGGAAAATTTTCTAACAGCCCCTCAGGTCAAAAAGTCAAATAATGGTGTATCACACTCAATGGTGTTATTCCCTACAACACAGGAAGAAGTCTATCAAGCAGTCAGCAAACTGAAAAACAAAAACTCAGCTGGTCTGGATGAAGTCCCCATTTTTATAATTAAGGACTGTATCAAGAGCCTACTTCCACTTTTAGTTGATATTATAAATCAATCTTTCAAGCAGGGCTACTTTCCAGACTATTTAAAATATGCGAAATTACTACCTCTCTTCAAAAAAGGTGATGCAGGAATATTTGAAAATTATAGGCCAATTTCTCTACTATCATGCTTTGCAAAAATATTAGAAACTATTATGAAAGATAGGCTAATCAATTATTTAAATAAATACAACTTACTGTCTGTTGACCAGTTTGGATTTCGATCAGGGAAAAGCACAGAATCAGCAACAGCACACCTCACAAAACACATTCTAGAAGCATTAGATAAAGGGAACCACACAACAGGTATATTTCTTGATCTAACTAAAGCGTTTGATACAGTAGACCACAACATATTGTTAAATAAGTTAGATGAACTTGGAATTAGGGGACTTGTGAAAAAGTGGTTCCAGTCATATCTAAAAAATAGAAGACAGATAACTGAAATCTCACATATTTCAAGTTGCTCAAACTATATTGTAAAGTATACTTCAGACCCAAATTATGTAAATATAGGCGTCCCACAGGGTAGTGTCCTTGGCCCAGTACTATTCCTCATTTACATAAACGACTTCCCACAGAGCATCAAGCATGGTCAAACAATATTGTTTGCAGATGACTCAAATGTTCTAATCAGTGACAAATCACCAGATGCACTAAAAGAAAAAGCCGAACAAACACTAAACAGTGTACGTGAGTGGGCATCCAATAATAAACTAACACTAAATCTCAAAAAAACAAATGCTGTTAACTTCTATGTCTGCAAAAAACCACACTTTAACAACTTTAAGTTAAACAATGAAACTATAGAATGTGTAGACTACACAAAATTTCTTGGTATGCATGTTGACAGTCAGTTAAAGTGGGAAGAACATATTAAAATACTTAGTAACAGAATCGCTACAGCATGCTATGCTCTGAGAATTCTGACTGCAGTTTGTGATACTACATGTGTCAGATCTGTATATTTTTCTTATATCCACTCTGTTATTACCTATGGAATAATATTTTGGGGAGTCAACAGTAAAAATATTCAAATAGTTTTCAAATTACAAAAAAGAGCAATTCGTATAATAACCAAGAGTGGCAGTAGGGCTCACTGCCTTGAACATTTCCAAAAGCTGGAAATCCTAACTGTCCCCTGTGAATACATTTTTCAAAGTGTTATGTATGTAAAAAAAAATATTGACTGCTATATGAAAAATTCATTAGTACACAGCTATGAAACTAGAAACCAATTCAATCTGCATCTAGAGAGGAAAAATAAAGTTAAAACTCAGCAGAGCTTGTTGTACAATGCTGTTAAATTATATAATAAATTACCCCAAAAAATAAGAGATATTGACACAATCGGACAGTTCAAAACAAAACTAAAATTTTTTTTATTAAATAAAAGTTATTACGCAGTAACGGACTATCTGAATTAAAACATGTAGTGTAATTAAAGTAGCCTGCATTGTAATACATGAGGAAATAATTATGATATGTAATCACAAATTGTACAGTACTATAAGAAAATTACAAATTACACAAGGATATAAAACTAATTTAAGATACCTCAAAAATGTGTGTAAATACTAATTTTATGTGTATAATTGTAGGTATATTGTATTGTATATGATTTTGCTGACGAAATCCACACAATGTAAATTGTTACATGGATTAATAAAGAAATCAATCAATCAATAAAATGAAAGAGGAAATAACTCACTTGGAAAACTAAAATAAAATGAAAGAAAAAATTATAGAGAAGTAATTTCTGTTGGAATTGGAATAATAAACGAAAGAACTGAAGAAATAAATACATTATTGACATATGTGGCGCCTCAATTAGGTTATCAAAATGTAAATCAACTTTTATTATCTTAAGATTACATCAATGAAAAAAAATGGAAGACTTATTTGTTATCGAAATTATTTTAATACTTTGGCTGATTAATCACAAAAACAATTCTATTAAGATATAATTAAACTAGTAAAAGTTTCCTAGAATTTAAATTAAATTTGTAACTACTTTTTTCATATTTAAATTTAAATAACAGTCATAAATTTTTTTGTGCATATAATATACAAAATTCGTTAAAACCATTTGATTTTATTAACTCAGTTTTTAAATTCTCAAATTATCCGGTCAGTAGTCAGTTTTGTTATATATTTGAAAACCAGAATAAACTCTATATTCTTTAATGAAATAAAAAGCATAATGAATATTGTATGCAATGAAAATTCGTTCAAGTTCACAACACTTTCCATTTATATTTAAACTTTATTTACTAACCTTTTAAAAAATTACATTACTTTTATTTACCCAACTATTGCGTGAATTATCAAAACCTAACTATTTAACATACCATTTAATACCTTCCATATTTTAAACTTTTTCGACATGGTAAACATCTGCAAAATTAATTTTCAGTAGTTCTTGCTCATAAAAATTTCCTTTTGTTTGTATGTCATTTAAATCTTTCAAATTATGTGAATTGGATTAGAACAAATAACATGTTGAATTTAAAAAATTTTTGTTTACCAACTTATTCTAACTTTATCACCAATTTTATATTCCTGTTCAGTAGCCAATAAAACAGTAACATAAACAGTATTCAATAATATTTTTTCAGTTCCTCTATTTACATCTTTCAGAACCATTTTTATCATTTAATGTCTTGTGTTACCATGTTCATCAATTAACTTAGAAACTAAGTCAACCCATTTATAATTGCCTTGAAGAGCGAATTTCTTCCACATATTATCTTTCAGTGTTGTATTAAATCGTTCAACAACAGTTGATTTTAAATCACTAAAACCTGAATAATGCTTAATGTTAAATTTTTCGTTAATTCTTGATATTCTTCATTATAAAATTCTGTACCATTTTTTCGTTATCTTGACTCGAATATTTATTCGAATGAATGACATAAATTTCTACCTGTTTTGCCCTTAACTGGAATAGCCACGCAAAGTTTGAAAAATCTGCTACATTTAATTTATTTATATCATTTATTTACTTTTGAAATTACTTGAATCCATTTCCACTAAATCAGATTGCCATAATTCATCTGTCCCAAAAGAAATGATATTTTTTCCTTTAAAATCCTTTCTAATTGGTTTATGTAATTTGTTAATAATTTGTTCACGAATATTCAGACATTCACTAACAAATATTTTTAACTAATTTACTCTTTTTACTTTTACTAATTGAACAACCTCAGTTGCCGACAGTTAGGTATAACAACAACACCTGTCGGCAGCTGAGGTTGTCAGTTAGTTATCATTTATTCCAGGAAAAAGCTGCACGGTCATCAGCAGTAACTGTTCTTTCGAGAACAAGTTACTGTCTTCGTATATATAGTTAAAAGGCTACCCAGCCATTGACCTTCGTCTGTGCGAATGCGCATAAGTTGCCCAAACTCTTATGGGAATTGCCAAAGCGTGCGCGAGTAATGAGCGGATAGGCAAATGTCTATAAGGTACAATACATATGTAGAATTGTGGACAGTTGGGAATGTGAGTCTCACCGGAAGCGTGCAAGGGATAAGTCCCTGCAGTCGCCCTATTCATCTGTGTCCTTGGTGGCTCAGATGGATAGAGCGTCTGCCATGTAAGCAGGAGATCCCGGGTTCGAGTCCCGATTGGGGCACACATTTTCAGCTGTCCACATCGAGGTATATCAACAACACCTGTCGGCAGCTGAGGTTGTCAGTTAGTTATCATTTATTCCAGGAAAAAGCTGCACGCTCATCAACAGTAACTGTTCTTTCGAGAACAAGTTACTGTCTTCGTATATATAGATTCAGAAGGATTTAAGTTGCAGTAGTTATTCAGAGATGAAGAGGATTACACAGGAAATGTAGAGAGCTTCATCAAACCAGTCTTCAGATTGAAAATCACAACACCAATCATACCGCACTTCTCATAGAGACCTTCAAGCTATAAAAATAGTCTACTTAAACAATGACATAAAATTCACACTGTATGTTGCTGATTGTTCAAATTTCAGCTATTTAATGTTAACTAAAATGCCTGCATTGGCTACATAGTATGAACTATTTAAAATTTATCGTACTGGACCACTGTCAAACCTCATGACTATTTTCTGTGGTACAACAATTTAAATTTGTGTTTTAAGATCTGTATGTATTAAAAATAGCTTTAAACTGTTGTGCCACTGACGTAGGGCATGAGACTCAACATTTGGATGGAATATAAACTTTAAATAAATTGTACTATGAAGTTCATCTTGAAATCTTAGTCACCACAAAGATCATGAAATACAATAAATAAATAATGTTAATTTTATTGAACTGCAAATATATCAGTGTTAATTACAAAACCCTTGTCATGTATTTAATAAGACGCCTTAGTTCACTTACATTTTCAGTACACCTGGTATGTACTATAAGTAATTTAAAAATGAAGAAAGTGCTTTATTCTGCATCTTTCCATTTAGTCACAGAAATCTTACAAAAAAATCTGGCATCCTGACAGCTATTACAACTTAGATAAGCACACTAGGCCAAAAAAAAGTAAATAGATAAATAAAAATAAAAATAAATAATAAAAAAATCCCAAGATATATCATGCTAATACTGTCTAACATCACATTAGCTTTGATAATGACCTCATTTGAGTGAGGAAGAGAGGCCAGATGTTTCTTCAGCTATGCCATATGCATCTTATTGTTGCATTTCATCCACTGTTCCAAACAGGCCCAGATATTTGTATGGAATTAAGATTGGGGGATTCCATGGATAAACTGAGGCATGATTGAATGCCTGAACGTTCATCAAACTGGGAGCATAGGCATGCAGGTCTGTGAACATGAATTTTGTCATCTTGGAAAAGAGGGTAGTATCTTCAGCATACTCATAATGAAGATGTGCAAGACAAAGCAACAAATGGTCAATGACACTGTTGAAATGCATTGTGTATTTCATGTGTAAGTAGATCCAAGTCATGAAATGAAAAACATCATCAAAACATCACTTACCAAGCTTCACACACTGCGGGTCGAATGCCTCATTGGGCCATCAGTGCACTTAGTGCCTCACATCATTTGAAAAGAGGCAAAAATGTGACTAAGTGAACTGCACTGTAATCCTGCCAGTCAAGTACTGTCCAGTTTCTGTGATGATTGACCTACTGAAGACATACAGCTTTATGTAGCACTGTGATCAGTGATGTTTTGTAAGGTACCCAACTCCCAGTATCCATTGCATGCAGTTACCTTTATAATATTAACTTGGACTCTGGTTGAGATGGACTGCATTCATTGACAGCATCAGTTTCTGTTAGTTAGTGAAACTGGCTGTCATTGGAAGAGTGTGACATTCATCTCTGGTCCCTTTCATTCAGAATCATTTTATGACCACTGTTCATATGTCATGGTTGTGAGTGTACCCTATCTTATAGATGTCTCAGACAGTCTGTGTCAATACACCAATAAATTGAGCACATACATTCATGGTGTAATCATGGATGCCTCTGAACAAACATCATAGCTCCTTTTTTCCGCTCTGTATGTCACCATGTTGACCCATGTTTACTGATTCCATACAATGGACTTCCATGTACACTTCACTTGACTGACATGACTTATGTCAGTGGGAGAGGGCCATGTGACTGCCTGGTATCAGTTCTGCAGCATATACATCACCCCAAAGTGACTAGTATGCTCCTTTAAAGACATCGCTAATATTTCTCTAGTGAGCTCATATTAATTAATTAATGCCCATTGTTGTTTCTGAAAGGTGGAGCAAAGTACAAATCTGATACCAGTATCTATAAAGCTTCAATACATTAACATTAATACATAAAAGACTCATGCACACACGTGTATAACAACCAACTAGAGTGTATTAGATGTTGTATGGATAATTTTGTGACGATTAAGCATGAATTAAGGAAGTACCTTTTGATCAACACATTCTAAGCAACTGAAGAATATCTGAACAGAATCTCTTAAAATTATTATTTTAAATCAGTTTTAATTATTGTTAGCACTTGATTGCAATAATATGTCATTATGTCAAGTCATTTCATTATATTGCTATCATTTTACAGGGTGTATAAAAAAGAATCATCCAATTCATAAAAATCAGAACTGTTACAATATTTGCTATACGTGTGTTGGAAAGAGGAAACTCTGGAGTTTTGCATGGCTCCCACTAGGTAGCAGCAGTGTGTGCCCACTTCATTTCTAGTAAAAATGATCTCAGGTCAACAGAAAGCATATTTTGCTCTATGTTTTTCACAGTGCACGTCAGTAATAACTCTTCAGTGTGACTTTCGTACTAGGTATGGTGTGGAGAAAGAGGTTGTTTGTGTAAAGGCAAATCACCAAGCCGTACCTGACTGTCAGACATAGACGTTGAAAGCATGTGCCGTAGTTTCACAAGGAGTCCGTAGAAATCCATTCGTCGTGCATCTCGACAACTCAACATGCCCCTGATGTCCATCTGGTGTGTGTTGCATCGATATTTACCCATCAAACCATACAAAATTCAGCTACTGCAGGTTCTTCATGAAGGTGACAAACAACAACTTGTGGAGTTCTGTAATTTCATTCTTGGTGAGATGGAGGATGACAGTTTTCTTCCAGGCTTAGTGTTCAGTGACAGGCCAAAACTCCTTTTAAATGGAAATCTGAACTGTCATAATGTGAGAACACGGGGTACAGAACAACCACGCAAAGTTGTACAACATGAGACAGACTCTCCAAAATTTAATGTGTTTTGTTCAAAGGAAAAGGTTTATGGTTCATTTTTATTTGCCGAGAACACTGTTACAGAAAGCATGTCTCTCGATATGCTTCACAATTTTCTTTTCCCAGAGTTGGATACTGATTCAAGTGACTTCATTTACCAACAGGTTAGGGCACTACCACATTGGCATCTGGAAGTGCGGGAATTTTTAAATCAAACGGTTACTGAACTATGGATCAATCGCACTGGACCGAATGATCCATTCTTACATTACTGGCCTCCAAGGTCACCAGACCTGACTGTATGTGATTATTTCCTGCAGGAGTTTATAAAAGACTCTGTTTATCTGCCTCCATTACCAACAGTACTGAATGAACTGAGACACTGCATAACAGCACCTGTGGAAGCTGTAACTCAAGACCTGCTTTCTGCAGTGTGGGAACAATTTGAATACCACATTGACATATGCTGTGCATCTCAAGGGGGCATATTGTACACCTATAACAAGATATGAAAAAAAACTTTTTGAGTTTCCTGTTCATCATAAAACAAAATTCATTGTATATGTTTATTAGTTTCAGAAATACAGATATGCCAAATTGGATGATTCTTTTTGATACACCCTGTATTACTTTCCACAACCCAGAGAGACACCTCTCTGCAGCATATGACTAATGCAATGTGTTACAGTGTTCAGATGTGCTATTTCATGCAGTTTCAGGGAGATGCTTAACATAATTGTGATTTTATTAATTTGGTGACTGATCAAACTGATGAAATTCTGTACTGTGTCATTCTAACAATTCTAATATGAAATACATATGAGTGTTGGCAATAGCCACCTTAGCAAAGGCCCCTTCTGTTTGGAAAGGAGTCCAAAATTGTCAGTTTGGCCATTTCCATAAGGAAATCAGAGTGCTGACAGGCATTTCTCTCTACCGTACACTGCTGCTGCTGCTCTGCACTGTGTGAAGCTCAGATTTAAACACCTCAGATTTATACACACTAAAAAATAAAGTTAAAGATACCCTTGCTAAGAGTTCATTATGGTTTAGAGCAAACGGTTTTCTACAAAATGAAAGTAAGGCCCAGGCACTTTCCTTTAGCTTAAGAGAGAATCATGAGTTAGAAAGCATAAAATTTTTAGGTGTTGTAGTCGACAACAAGTTGACATGGGAACCACACATCAAACATTTATCTGCCAGACTCTCAAGAGTTATCTATTTAATTAGAAACTTAAAAAGACATGTCCCTAATAGTTATATAAGATTAGGATATTTTGCTTTCTTTTAAAGTATCATATCACATAGAATCTTATTGTGGGACAATAGCAGTCTCATAAAGGGCATTCTACTTTTACAAAAAATTTAGTAAGAATAATAACTGACTCAGATAAGTTAGAACACTGTAAACCCTTGTTTGTTAAATTGCAATGCCTGACCGTTATAAACTTGTACATCTATAATGTTCTATTGTATGTTAGGAACAATATTTCAAATATATCATTAAGAAGGGATGTACATAGCCATAACACCAGGAACAAATCATGTTTAGATGTACCATATCAAAGACTATCCAAGTCACAGAATTCATATTTAGTTCTTGGACTTAAGTTGTACAATAAGTTAAGTATAGATTTAAAAGAGTTACCTGTCAAGCTAAGTTGTACAGAATACTAGTAAATAATCCTTTCTACACAGTAGACAAATTTTTTGAAACTGAAAATACTTTCTTTCAACACTGTATCTAGTTGTTGGCCTTATGTAATCCAAACTAAATTGTATTTAGTAATTAATGTTAAAAATGTAAGTTATCTTGATGTTGTCTATTGCTTTATGAGCTGAATGACAATAAAATTTGATTAATTGATTGATTGATCGTAGCTGTTCTTGCAGACTTAGGAGGTGATACCATATGTGCAAATGTACTCTCTACCCACAGAGCAGAATAACACCTAGTACTTACCACATCACTAGATCTTTCTTCAGTCAACAATTTCACTGTCATAGTCTGTTGCACCAGATGAGCTATATCTTCTAACTGTTTTCATGAAAGTGACATAAATTTGCCACACAAGTTACTGTTATATGTATTTCTTATCATACCTAATTAGATAAGAACAGGAGAGAAACTGTTGTTGATGGTATAGAATTAGTCACTTTGTTAACTGATAATATCTTCTTGTTCTTATTTTTCAGTGTTCTAACGGCCTCCAACAATATGATGCGAATTTTTCCATACAATTTGTTTCCATTGCATGAATTTGCTTTGGATTTGTCAAATAATCCATTCACTTCACGCTATTTTGTGACACCAGATAGACCTCAGAAGAACAAAGTACCATCTCTCAAAGAACTTGCTGCCCGAACTGTGGTTGACTACAGGTAATTTCTTGCATATTTTTTCTAGAGCTACAATATACTGATGCACAATTCTATCAAACTTTCTTCCATGATCACTTATTTTTCTTCTGAAGTATAGCCCTTTATACATTTGCTTGCTTACTTGCTTGCATTGTTCTTGCAGTATCATCTTTGTAGATTGACTGAACAGAAAACTGTGTTCCTATGAAAAAAATTTGTACTTCACTTGGTACATATATGCTTCCATCTATGAGGTAGGCAACCATTCAGAATTGACACTTAATTGTCTGTGGAAAGTCTTGGTTACAATTTAATTTGTTGACACAATTCCGTGCAATATCATCAAGTCATAGCCATGTTAGAAGGAATTATGGCATGAAATACCACAGAACAGTTATACGCTGAGGTGAAAAATTCATGGAATACCTCCTATTACTGTGTTGCACCTCCGTTTGCCCAGCTTAGTGCAGCAGCTCCATGTGGTGTGGACCCAACAAGTCATTGGAAGTTCCTTGCAGAATTATTGAAACATGCTGTCTCTATAGCTGTCCATAATTGTGAAAGTGTTGCTGGTGCAGGATTTTGTACACAAACTGACCTCTTGATTATCTCCCATAAATGTTTGATAGGATTCATGTCAGGTGGCCTGGGAGGCCAAATCATTCACTCAAACCGTCCACAATATTCTTCAAACCAATTGCAAACAACTGTAGCCCAGTGACATGGCACATTGTCACCAATAAAAATTCTATCATTGTTTGGGAACATGAAGTCCATGAATGGCTGAAAATGGTCTCCAAGTAGCCAAACAGAACCATTTCCTGTCATGATTGGTTCACTTGGACCAGAGGTCTCAGTCCATTACATTGAACGTAGCCCACATTATTATGCACAGTGCTCTATCGAAAACTTGGGTATGTGGCTTCCTTGGCTTCGTGCTACACTTGAACCCTACTACCATCTCTTGCCAACTGAAAGCAGGACTCATCTGACCGGGCCACAGTTTTCCAGTCATCTACGGTCCAAGCAATATGGACGAGGAGAGAAGTTTCAGGTGGTGTCGTACTGTTAGCAAAGGCACTTGTGTCAGTTGTCTGCTACCATAGCCCATTAATTCCAGATTTTGCCGCACTGTACTAGTGGATACCTTCATCATATGTCCCACAATGATTTCTGTGGCTATCTCGCATAGTATTGCTTGTCTGGTAGCACTGACAACTCTACACAAAAAGCGCTGCTCTCGGTCATTAAGTGAAGGCTGTGGTGAGAAATAATGCCCAAAATTTGGTATTCTAATGATTCACAAAATGGGATGTCCAGTGCATCTACCCCAGCTACCATTCTGTGTTCAGATACGTGGCAGATATGATACGCGAGTTGGGACGGACGTGATTAAAGCAAAGACGTTTTTCGGCGCGGCGAGATCTATTTACGAAATTTCAATCACCAACTTTCTCTTCCGAATGTGAAAATATTTTGTTGAGCCCAACCTACATAGGTAGGAATGATCATCAAAATAAAATAAGAGAAATCAGAGCTCGAACAGAAAGGTTTAGGTGTTCGTTTTTCCCGCGCGCTGTTCGGGAGTGGAATGGTAGAGTGATAGTAAGATTGTGGTTCAATGAACCCACTGCCAAGCACTTAAATGTGAATTGCAGAGTAATCATGTAGATGTAGATGTAATGAAAGTCCATTAATTCTTGTCGTATGGCCATAATCATTTCAGAACCCTTTTCAAGTGCATCATCTGACTATAAATGACAGCTCTGCCCATGCACAGACATTTTATACCTTGTGTATGTGTTACTAATGCCATCTGTGTATCTGCATATCTGTATCCCATAACTTTTGTCTCCATTGTGTACAAAAAATAGTCAGCTGTTACATCAATTCTTAGAAATAAATACAAGAACTAACCACACAGCAGTGGGGAAATAAGGTATCAAAAACAAGTCATACATATATGAAACTTAATGCCAATCTGAATGCACATGGGGCCAGTAGTGGTGAGAAAAACAACATTGGCAACTAATACCATGCATAAATAAGTATCAAAAAATGTAACAAACAGGAGGTCACACAATGAACATTGATTGTGTACATGAAGGAAGCATGCAGACATAGTATTCAAAAATTTATGCAATGCACAGAATAAAACAAATAATACTACAGAATATTCATATTTCATGTGGAATGTTAACTGGTACAATTACTAAACATTAACCATGTATCAGTTTTAAATCTTGAAATTCTGGTGCCCAACAGCTTTCAGAAACAGTGTCTGACAGCTTCCCAATTGTCACAGTCAATAGATTTGTCTTGCTACCACAGTTTGCGTTGTTGTGCTATCTGTCAGATAGAGGAATTCAGATTATTATTTGTGGGGACTTCAATGTTGATTCACTGAAAGAGTGTAATAGGAAGAATGACCTGGAAGACTTGCTCGGTTATTTCAATTTGACATCTGTCATTAATTTTCCTAATTGGGTAGTAAAGGACAGCAGCACATTGATAGATAACACTTTTGTACACCAAGATAAGTTTAAAAACATAAATTCATGTCATGTTGAGAATGGCCTTTCTGATCATGGTGTTCAGCTAGTTACAGTATATGACATAGCTCCATTCAGTAATTCAAAACTACCCTGCAAAGTTGTGCGTTCAATTAAAGACTCAACATTTAGAAATTTCAGGGAAAATCTTCAGCAGTTAGACTGCGATGAAGTGTACAAGGAACCCAATGCTAATTTAAAATATAACTTATTTCATGATACACTTGTAAGATAATTTGAAAACTGTTTCCCCAAGAAAGTAGTTAAATCTAATTATAAGAAACCATGCAAAAAACCTTGGCTTCCTTAAGGAGTAAAAATATCTTGTAACCACAAAAGGGAACTGTATCTAACAACAAGAAAGAGTAATGACCCAGAAACAGCCAAATATTATAAAAACTACGGTGCTACATTAAGAAAGGTTATTAAAAAGTCTAGAAGCACGTGCATCATGTCTGTGATTAATACCTCTGATAACAAAATCATCCAGGTCACCAATTTTTTTAAACCTAGTGCTGGTCTGGAGCAGGTGATGGAGGATTTAGGATCACTTTCCAAAGATTTCACTAAGGAAGACACCGTGGTTATAGTGGGTGGGGCAGGTAACAGTATTGACAGAGATCCTGGGTACAGTATAGAGTATGACCTGGCGAAGATGGCATCAGCATCGAAGCATACTAGTGTTGAGTTTGTATCTGTTCTTGGGTGCCATGACCGACCTCATTTGAACTCTTCTGTCAAGAGAGCTAATTTGGAGCTGGAACGGCTGCTCATGTCGGGTGCGGGGTCACACATTGGTGTGGTTCATGTTGATTCTCTCAGTAGGTGGGATTATACTAGGCATGGCCTTCACCTCAACAGGAAGGGGAAGGGTAAACTGGCTGGGGAAATAGCAGGAAAGTTAAAGGGGGGAGGCACTGTCATGAGTGGTAAAATACCAGTGGTTATAGGATTCAGAAAAGACCCTTTTTTCAGGTAGGGAGGACAGAAAGAAAGCAAATTTTAAGAGAGGTAAGAACTGAGACAAACCCTCAGTTAGAGAAAGAAACGAAAAAACATAATTCCAGCTTATTACATCAGCTTAAACAGCCATTGGTTAAGAATTTTCAACTGTCAGCAGATATTTTAACTCCACCCAATTTTAACTCAGTCAATGAGAAATGTCAGCTATCTTTATTGCATCAAAATATTCGAGGACTGAGAAATGAAATTAATGAATTAACTATCTGCATAGATGAATTAGAGTCTTCAAACCCAGCTGACATAATCTGCCTCTCTGAACATCATGTGACCACTGGTATAGAACTTTTAAGTGTTACAGGGTTTAGGTTAGCATCTCACTTTTGTAGATCAGAAATGGAGAAAGGAGGAGTTGCCACATTCATCAGGAACTGTAATAAATTTAAGAACATAGACATTCATAAATTTTGCCTAGAACAGCATATGGAAGCATGTGCAACAGAATTAGAATTTCACAAAAAATCCATCATAATATTAAGTGTATATCGAGCACCTGCAGGTAACTTTAATCTGTTTGTCAACCACCTTGAAGCTGTACTGGCCCATTTAATAACCAAAAACAAAGAAATAGTGGTTGCTGGTGATTTCAATGTAGATTTCCTTAAAGACTCTCCCAATTAGAACTTATTTGAGTTAGTGACACTATCATTCAACTTAATTCCCACTGTAAAGTTCCCCACTAGGATAGCCACTTGCTCACAAACAGCCATTGATAATATCTTTATAGAAAAGTCCAATGAACAAAATTATATTACAAAACCAATAGTCAATGGCCTCAGACCATGACATGCAGTTCCTTCTATTAAATGTTAATACTGAACAGGATATAAAATCTGTTAAATCTGATCTCAAGGGGGTAATCAGTAAGCCAAAAATTGATTATTTTAGGACACTCCTCAGAGACGTTCACTGGACTGATGTTTACAGTGCTCATGGCATGAATGAAAAATATAACATTTTTGCTAATAAAGTGCTTACCTTATTCGAACACTGCTTTCCCCCAAAACTTACCAAGGTTAGAGCAAAGTCTACAAAGAAGCCATGGATTACTCGAGGAATAGGGGTATCTTGTAAAACAAAAAGAAAACTGTATCTGTCAATCCAAAACATTTCCAATGTTGATGGTACAACACATTATAAGAAATACTGCAAAATATTAAAGACTGTAATACAGATGTCAAAGCAAATATATTACAAGGAAAAGATAGTCATATCAGATAACAAAATAAAGACAATATGGGATATAGTGAAGGAGGAGACCGGTAGAACCAGACATGAAAAGGAAGAAATAGCATTAAGAGTAAATGATACATTGGTGACAGATGTGTATAGTGTTGCAGAACTTTTTAAGAAACATTTTATAACTGTTACTGAAAAGATGGGGTTGTCAGGTTCAGTAGATGCTGCTATGGTTTACCTTAGACCAGACATTTCAAGTAACTTCCATAATATGAATTTGACCCTCACTACCCCAACAGAAATAATGTCCATCATAAAATCTTTAAAATCAAAAAGCATCTAGTGGGTATGATGAAATATCAACAAAGTTAATTAAAGAATGTGATTCTGAGCTAAGTAACATATTAAGCTATCTGTGTAACCAGTCATTTATTAGTGGAATATTTCCTGAATGGCTTAAATATGCTGAAGTTAAGCCACTGTTTAAGAAGGGAGATAAAGAAATAGCATCAAATTTCTGTCCAATTTCACTGTTGCCAGCATTCTCAAAAATTTTCGAAAAAGTAATGTACAGTCGTCTTTATAACCATCTTATCTCAAATAACATACTGTCAAAGTCACAGTTTGGATTTCTAAAAGGTTCTGATATTGAGAAGGCTATCTACACTTACAGTGAAAATGTGCTTAATTCATTAGACAAAAAATTGCAGGCAACTGGTATATTTTGTGATCTGTCAAAGGCATTTGACTGTGTAAATCACAATATCCTTTTAAGTAAACTAGAATATTATAGTATAACAGGAAATGCTGCAAAATGGTTCAAATCTTATATCTCTGGCAGGAAACAAAGGGTGTTATTAGGAAAGAGACATGTATCAAGCTATCAGGCATCATCCAACTGGGAACTAATTACATGTGGGGTCCCACAAGGTTCCATTTTGGGGCCCATACTTTTTCTTGTGTATATCAATGACCTTTCATCAGTAACATTACCAGATGCCAAGTTTGTTTTGTTTGCCGATGATAGAAACATTGCAATAAATAGCAAATCAAGTGTAGTCTTAGAAAGATCAGCCAATAAAATATTTGTGGACATTAATCACTGGTTCCTAGCCAATTCTTTGTCACTAAACTTTGAAAAAACACACTACATGCAGTTCAGAACTTGTAACGGGTGTCCCAAGAATATATGTCTAACATATGATGACAAGAAGATAGAAGAAGTGGACAGTGTTAAATTCTTGGGATTACAGCTTGATAATAAATTCAACTGGGAGGAGCACACCACAGAACTGCTGAAGCGTCTTAACAAATCTCCGTTTGTAATGTGAATTTTGTCAGACATAGGGGATATAAAAATGAAAAAGCTGGCATACTATGCTTACTTTCATTCCATAATGTCATATGGGATTATTTTTTGGGGTAATTCATCAAGCCAAGCTAAAGTTTTCCGGGCACAAAAACGTGCAGTGAGAGTTATATGTGGTGTGAACTCAAGAACATCCTGCAGAAGCCTGTTTAGGGAACTAGGGATACTAACTACTGCGTCCCAATATATTTATTCCTTAATGAAATTTGTCATTAAAAATATATCACTTTTTCAAACCAACAGCTCAATTCATGGAATCAATACTAGAAATAAGAATAATCTTCACAAGGATTTAAAGTCACTTAGTCTTGTACAAAAAGGTGTGCATTATTCAGGAACACACATTTTCATTAACTTGCCAGCAGCCATAAAAAGCTTAACAACCAATGAAATTCAGTTTAAGAGAAGCCTAAAGGATTTATTGGTGGCCAACTCCTTCTACTCCATTGATGAACTTCTTAGTAAAACCAACTGATTTGTATATAAGTACAACATAACTTCTGCACAATTTCAGTGCAGTAATGGGTTCATTGAAAATTTGTGTGTGTGTGTGTGTGTGTGTGTGTGTGTGTGTGTGTGTGTGTGTGTGTGTGTGTGTTTTAGTATAATCTAACTTCTGCACCATTTCAGTGCAGTAATGTGTTCATTGTAAATAAGTATTACAGTAGTTGTATTACCTTATAAATAAATAACGAACTTTTTTATTTTAAATCCAGTGCATTAGTATTTGTAAAATGACTCTTAGTGTTCAGTAAAAAATGATGATCATTCCACTTGGGACGTGTGGAATGGTACATTAGCTTATTTATTTTTAGTTGTAAAAATTTGTCATGTATTGTTGTTTTTCTGACATGTTCCACATCCTGGAGGACCTCCTCACTACGGATCAGTTGGAATGAAAGTAAATCTAATCTAATCTAATCTAATCTAAAAACAATTTGGCATATTATTACAAGGGAGACAGGGCAACCGAGCGTACAGGATGACAGCATTCCCATCAAAGCGAATGGAAACTTGACAAACAACAAGCCGGAAGTCAAAAACGTTTTGAATGGTCATTTTTTAAATGTTGTAGAGAAAATAGGATCTAAATGTTCATTAGAAGAAGCAACGCAGTTAATGGAAGAGGCCTTACCCACACAATTTGATACAATTGGAATTCCCACCTCTGCTTCTGAAATTAGGAAGATAATAAACTCTTTCAAGAATAAAAGCTCACATGGAATTGGTGGCATTTCCAGCAGGATAATAAAAGCTTGTTCCCAAGAGATAAGTGGGATTCTTAGCCACTTACGTAATAGCTCTCTGAGCAGGGTATTTTCCCAGATAGAATGAAGTATCCCATTGTTAAACCACTGCATAAAAAAGGGGATACATTTGATGTCTACAACTACTGCCCAATCTCTCTTCTGACTGCCTTATCCAAAATTCTTCAAGAAAGTAATGTATTGTAGAGTAGCTAAAAATAAAGTTTTAACAAAATGTCAGTTTGGTTTCCAGAAGGAGTTTTTCTACGGAAACTGCCGTATATACTTTCATTAATGAAATATTAAATGCTCTGAGTAACCGGAAGTCACCCATTGGGATGTTTTGAGATCTCTCAAAGTCTTTTGAATGTGTTAGTCATTGAATACTTCTAGATAAGCTCATGTACTGTGGTATGAATGGGACAGTGCTCAAATGGTTTAAATCATACCTAACTGGAAGAGCGCAGAAAGTTGAAAAAAGCAGTTCACATAATATGAAAGAAACTGGTGAGATCTCAAACTGGAAAACAATCAAGAATGGGGTGCCGCTAGGTTCTGTCTTGGGTCCTCTGCTGTTCTCAGTATATATTAATGACTTGCCATTCTATATTCACAAAGATGCAAAGCTGGTACTTTTTGCTGATGATACAAGTATAGCTATAACACCCAAAGGACAAGAATGAACTGATGAAATTGTAAAAGGATGTTTTTCAGAAAATCATTAAGTGGTTCTCTGCAAATGTGCTCTCATTAAACTTTGACAAAACACAGTATATACAGTTCCACACAGTAAATGGAATGATACCATTAATAAATATAGACTTTGATCAGTAATCAGTAGCTAAGGTGGAATATTCAAAATTTCTGGGTGTATGCATTGATGAGGGGTTGAACTCGAAAAAACACACTGAGGATCTGCTGAAACGTTTGAGTTCAGCTACTTATGCTATAAGGGTCTTTTATAATTTTGGCGATTTACATCTCAGTAAACTAGCCTACCATGCCTATTTTCATTCCCTGCTTTCGTGTGACATCATATTCTGGAGTAACTCATCATTGAGTAAAAGAGTGTTCATCGCACAAAAATGTGTAATCAGAATAATTGCAGGAGTTCATGCAAGATCATCCTGCAGACACTTATTTAAAGAGCGAGGGATCTTCACTGTAGCCTCACAATATATATATTCACTTATGAAATTTGTTATTAACAATCCGAACAAATTCAAAAGTTTATTTATTCGTTCGGCATATACAAGGCAAATATTACAGTGACATTACAATCCACCAGGAAATTACAGCACTACACAATGCTACTTATAGTTTTGAGCCAATCTATGGCTAGCTCAGGCAAGTAATGTCTGTCCTTCAGTTCACCACTATATCCTACCACTTCACACACCAGTAGGTGGTCCAGTGTCTGGATTTCACCACATTCACACACGGGACTCTCCGCAAGTCCCCACTTAATCATTAGATGTTTGCATCTTCCCACGCTTGTTCTACAGTGATTTAAGGCAACCCAGAGCTTCCGAGGGAGATCAAAACCATTTATCTTCTTGCTGGGGTCATCGATAAGCTTTTGGTTCTTGTGTGTCCCTTTGCGCCATGATTCCCCCCAGGCTAGCTTTGGGTCAAAGTCCTGTAATTCCCTGCCAATCTTCCAAAAGGGGGACCTAGATTTTAGCCTGTTGATGGGTGATAAGTTTTAGTGTATAGGGAGTTCTGGATTGTGTACGATCTTCCTATATATTCTTGAGGTCGCCATGGAGCACCTTATATCAGGGGGTTCTATGTTGGCAAGGACTGGGAGCCAGTCACATGGGGTGGCCCTAAGTGTGCCTGAGATAATTCTCATCATCTCTTTCAATTGGGTGTCTACTTTATTTACGTGCACACTTTTCGCCCAGACTGGTGAACAATATTCAGCCATGCTGTACACAAGGGCTAATGCTGACATCCTTAGTGTATTAGCTCCGCACCCCCATGATGTTCCGGCCAGTTTAGACATAATGGCATTTCGAGATTTTAAATTCTGTTTGGTGTCTTCCAGATGGGAGCTAAACGTTAGTGTACGGTCTAATTTTACTCCCAGATATTTGGGCTTATCTTCATGTCTGATATGCCGGTCATTCAGGAAAAGCTGTAGTTTCCTGCTTGAAGCTCTTTTATTAAGGTGCATTATGGTACTGGTCGTTTTATTGGGGTTGGGATGCAAATGCCACTTAAGGTAGTAGGTGTTCAGCGCTTCAAGGTCCGCATTCAATGTTTTTTCAAGATCTTCAAAATTTTTGCTTTGGTATGCAATGGCCAGATCATCCGCATACGCAAATTTACGCGACCTGGTGCTCAGCATATCAGATATGTATAAATTAAAAAGGGTCGGCGCCAGGGCTGACCCCTGCGGCAGGCCATTGTTTATGACCATGCTTTTGCTGCTCTTTCCATGGAGATAGACCTTGATCTTCCTGTCTGTCAGCATATTCTTTAGTAATGTGTACGTCTGATTGCATTTGATAATTTGAGTAAGCTTGAGCAGTAGTCCTTCGGTCCAGACAGTGTCATAGGCTGATGTAAGATCTATTAATACGAGACCTGTTTTCAGCTTGTTCTGATAGCCTTACTCTATGTATGTTCTGAGGGACAAAACTTGTTCACAGCAGTTCCTTCCCACACGGAACCCTGCTTGATAGTCCGGGAGGTTCGCCTCAATGTATGGTGCTAGTCTGGCCAGTAATGTTCTTTCAAATAGTTTGTAAGAGGTACAAAGCAGTGAGGTCGGTCTACAGTTCTTTGGATTATCTCCATCCTTCCCTGGTTTCAGTACCGCTATTACCTTAGCTTCTTTCCATAACTTTGGGAGTGCACCTGATTTAATGCATTCCGTGAAGAGCTTGGCCATCCATTTCCTCCCAATGCTTCCCAGCTCCCTCAGAAATTCTGGGAGGATTTCGTCGGGTCCGGCTGCTTTCCCTGTTTTCATTAGTGTTAGGGTCTGGGTGATCTCTTCGACGTCTACTGCTTTGACAATATCTAGATTAGTTGGATTATTGGCTACTTCCTTGGTTAGGCTCCTGGAGATCCTTTTCCTCTCATCAGTCTTCAGGCGTATTTTGGAGGTCTGTTTCATGGCAGTCGCTATTTCGGATGGGCCCACACCAGCAGCTGATCTCCATGGTGTTGTGACACCACCCAGTTTCTGTAGTAGACCCCAGCTCTTCCTGCTAGAATGGGTAAAGTCCAGATTCTCCATTGCCATCTTCCACCTATTCCTACGTTCCTCGTTCATAGTGTTGATCAGTCGTTCTGCAGTCTTGTCCTCCCTACTCCTCTCATACTGCTCTAACAATGACTCGCACTCCTCTGACCAGCAAGGAATGTATTCCCTCTGGGCCCCTCAGGGGATTGCCTTTAGGGCCCCTTTATATATCAGGTTTACAAACCTTTGGTAGTTCTCTGGACAAAGGTGGTATTCGATTTATTGTCTTGTGAATAAAAGATTTATATTTCCCCCAGTCTGCTTTTCTCAGATTCCACCGTGGAATTGGGGGGCTCTTTATGATCGGGATGGAAAGGCCAATCTGCACAATAATCGGGAGGTGTTGGCTCCGTGGGAAAGCTTCAAGGACTCTTCTTGTAGCTTGCATTGGTACGCCCGTTGCACCATGTGTGACAATGGTCAGGTCAGGTGTCGTCTTTGTGCCCCATACTTTTGAATTAAAGGACGCTCTGTCCTTGGGATCAAACAGGAGGTGTAGGTCCCGTTGTCAGCCCAGTCACTTAGTCCAATGCCTTCCGGAGTGGTTCTCTGATGTCCCCATCTGGTGTGCTGGGAATTAAAGTCACCAGCATAGATTGCTGGATGATTAGCCTGCGCTAAGATTCCTATAGGCCATTGCTGCGAAGGTGGTTTGTAGACATTGTAGATTGTCATCTCTCCCAGTTTAATGCCTATTGCGTGTGGAACCGATTCCACATTGTTCTCGAGGTTTCCTAGAAACTCATTTTTCACCAGGGTCGCCATACCATGTTTGTTGTGTCCTGAGTATCCCACATTGGTGAATCCTGGTATGCATAATTGTTTGATGTTTTCATCCATCAGATGTGTCTCCTGCAAGAGTACGACACTTAATCTTTCTCTTGTTATAATTTTTTCAAGGATTTCTCCTTTCGTCCTTGTGTAGCCTTCTATATTGAAGTGGCACACTCTCACCATCTTCGTGGAGTAATTCCACTTCTAAATCGTTTGCCTTCTTGTGGGCCGGGAGGCATTTGAGCGTCTGGTCACCGGAATTGTGTAGACTTTTTGCCGTTGCATTTTACTGCAACATTGCACGGGGAGCACCATCTTGGAGGTTGTCTACACATCGCTCCCCAATTCAAAAGTAATATCAGTGTACATGGCTACAACACTAGGAGAAAGGATGATCTTCACTACTCAAGGTTAAATCTAAGTTAGGCTCAGAAGGCGGTAAATTATGCTGCCGCAAAATTGGTCACTTACGTAATAGCATCAAAAGTCTGACAGATAGCCATATAGCATTTAAAAGGAAATTAAAAGAATTTCTGAATGACAATTCCTTCTACCCATTAGATTAATTTTTGGATGTAGTATGTGGGTAATTTCCCACCCCCAACCCAAAAAAAAGTCATGTAATATTTTGTGTAATGTAATATTTTGTATATACATCTTTTATTAACCTGACACATTCCACATCATTGCGAAGCTTATTAGAAGTTGGCTCAGTGAATTTCTGTACAATGTGTAAAATATAAATTTAGAAGAAAGCTCAGGCTCTATAGTTTTGCTTCATGCCTTCTCTCACTGATGCTAATTTTTACGATCAACAGTGTATGTAGTTTTTGCAACTATATTGTGCCAGATTTGAACATGAAAGTCTTTCAAATGTGCTATCATGGAAACCTTGTTCTATTTCT
This sequence comes from Schistocerca piceifrons, assembly GCF_021461385.2. Taxonomy (NCBI): domain Eukaryota; kingdom Metazoa; phylum Arthropoda; class Insecta; order Orthoptera; family Acrididae; genus Schistocerca; species Schistocerca piceifrons. The sequence goes on from NC_060149.1 coordinate 9,729,905, forward strand.
GTGTGACATCCCTGCCATAGCAAATGATCTGCACAAAAAGTATATTTTCAGCACTTCGCAGAATGCTTTCACCCCTACCTGCACTCCCGTTGTTGAAGGGCCACTCTCCCTCTTCCACATCCAGCAAGTAAGCTCATTTTATGTGTATCAGTGTGGTGTGGTAGCTGCACTGGCTGTTGTGTTACCAACCAATAACAGCTCACTAGCTGGGAATAAGCAATGTTTCCTTGATTCTGATCAAGCATATTCTTTGAGACTTGGTGTTTCCATTTAAAAGATTGGCAATCAATATTGTTGCTGAATACAGTGCATCAGCAATACATGCAAAAAGATGAAACTAAGTTGTAAATGACACAAGAAATGGTGGCAGCTGGGCTTATTTGTCACATATTGGCTCAGTCCAGAACACGTCACATTAACTTGCGTTTTTTTCCATTCCTGCCACAACCTAGCAGTAGTTGTATTATAACTGTATGGTGAAGCTAAACATTGTAGGTTGTGCTGGCAATGCTGGTAGTAGATTTCTCTGGTGCATTTTAGTGCTGGTAGTGTATTTCCTCTTCATGTCTCCCCTCTTTGGAATGGCCTAAAATATTGTGTTAACTGTGCCACCACCCACAGTGCAAACTGTCTGTCTTACGTGGCACTTATAACTTGTTCAGACAGATCAAACGTCAGTAGGAAAAAAATGGGATAAATTCAAGTGAGACATTAAGGAGGAACGTAGAATTGAGATAGCCTGACATACCTCATCTGAGAGCTCATATTTCTAAAGAACATGTTATCTTTTCTGACAACATGTAATTGCTTGTACTCGTTTAAAGACATTCAGCTACCATATTTACTCGAATCTAAGCTGCACTCGAATCTAAGCTGCACCTGAAAAACGAGACTCAAAATCAAGGAAAAAAATTTTCCCAAATCTAATCTGCACCAGAAATTTGAGACTTGAATTTCAAGGGGAGAGAAAAGTTTTAGACTGCACCTCCAAATCGAAACAAAGTTCGTCCATGAGACACAGTTTAGGTTGAATGGATGAAGATACAGCTACAGTAGTTTGGTTCGAGTCGCAAGCTTAGCAGTTAAACTTTACCAGGTAGCCATTGCTATGCGTCAGGTGCTCTGTCTGTACTTATACGGGTTCCCTTCCTTTTTCACATGCTTCGTCTGGTTTGAATTGATTGCTTATTTTGCTTAGATCTGGTAAGTACCGTTCTCTTTGTTATAGGTGTTTATGTCACTCTAAGCTGAAAATGCATTATCATACCTTGTCATGCACTGTTTGTTGCATTCAGATAATGAGTGTATACGACCTGTTGCCGCTCGCGGCATGGCTTGCTTTTGAGCACTCTACCGCCGCTTACAATAAAAAGAAGAGAGGAATTGTCTCATTAGTGAAACAATGGCAAGGGACTGCTATTTGTTGTTACTTACACTGGTGCTTTCTTTGACAATGATCAACAGGAACCAAATAATAGACTGCGTATGAAAGAAGATGTTCTGAACGAGAGTTAAGAAAAATTTTTCTCCGTTTGAAAATCTTTGCAGATGCCTCTTTAGTACATTGTATTCTGCACAGAAATTAGAGTCATCTTAGATTTAAAAATCTAGTCAGTTGTCATGCTTAATTTCTGACTGCCACTATTCAGCATAAGAATAATACAAATATAAACATGACATGGTATGTATGTTCTTCCGCATTTGCTGCTGTCTCACACTAGTTTTGTAGTTTATTAGGCAGACAGCATTTAAATGAGATAGCAGCAAACACAAAAGAATACATGCCATAATGTTTACATTCTTCTACCTTTTTTTTATTTATTTACTGACACAGAGGTTTTGGCGCCAGTATTTATCTTTATGCCTGCACAGCATGCCTGTGTAGCGCTACACATATTCGACGGCAGAAGTTAGTTGTGGCAGCACCTACCAACATTTTTAGAACTTCTGCTTATGTTGCACTCGCTTACAAAACCCAGGAAAAAAGTGTGGCTTAGATTTGAGGAAATACGGTAATTGTTAACCAAAATAATGTCTTTACCTAAAGTGAATATATATTGTATACTTTTTTTGTCTTTCATATAAATATCTAAAAGGTATATTTTAACATTTTGTAATATCTGTTCTACACATATTTTTAAAGAGACATCACACAAAGTGGCAATCAGTCAGCAGCAAGCATTCAAAGATAGCAGTTACTGTGGTTGTGTGTCCAGTTGGCACAATGTAAGTGCATAGGTATGTGTGGCTGTGCCTGCAAGCTTGTGTGTGTGTGTGTGTGTGTGTGTGTGTGTGTGTGTGTGTGTGTGTGTGTGTGCATGTGTGTGCGTGCGTGTGTGCACACGCACGCGTGTATGTTTGTTTGTACTCTAGCTCAGTGCTTTTCAATCTGTGGGTCGCGAGCCCAGGACTTTCCAAAGTCTTGCTCGGTGGCCACAGTTGCGGGAAGAAGCAGTAGCAGCATAGCCGATAACATATGCTTCATGATATTCATCTGCTATGGTAGAAATGTCAAACAGGAGTGACAAAGTTTTGTGGAAGAACATTGTAAAGACTCTCACATTCAGATTTGGTACTTATTTGTAGTAATGACTATGAAATTAATTTAATCCTGTTGAACAATTCAAATTGACAATGACTTGCAGTGGTAAGATGTGACACAATGTCCATCAAACTTATATAACACCTAAAAAACCTGACTAGTGTGGCAAGTGTCAATAAGCCCTGTTCAGACCATATCCATGAGTTCACCTTTGAGAGGTTTGTGGGGAGAGGAGAAAGACCACATTAATTTCTGGGTGGAAATGACTTTCTCAGGGAAGCATCTTGTGCAGCACTGACAATTTACTTTTCACGCTGATCATCTGCGCTGGTAAAAATATCACACAGAACTACAACAGTTCATGAAAGTGCATTTAAAAGATGCTCATGTCGAAATGTGATACAAAATGGCTGCAACAACACACACACAGTTCATCTGCAGGACTTTGCTCCACAGTTACTTGAATGAATTTCAGTAACTGTGGTTTGAATCAAACAATAGATCACTAGGATTGGCACCAGTTAAATAAGGCATCAAGTACAGCGGTTTCTCCCAAGTGGATCTAGGACTCTTGAGCTCACCTTAGATTATAATTGACACACTGTGTGTTGACATTTATATTTTTCATAGCTCTGTGGGTTGATCAGGATTCCAACAAAATCTTCATTACTTCTTGCCTCAGAGCATTTAATATTTCATTAGTGAAAGTATATATAGCATTTTCCATTGAAAAACCCTTCTGGAAACCAAGCTGACATTTTGTTACAACTTTATTTTTACAAAGGTGTGAAGCTACTCTACAACACATTACTTTTTCAAGAATTTTGGATAGGGCAGTCAGAAGAGAGGTTGAGCTGTAGTTGTTAACATCAGATGTATCCCATTTTTTATACAATTTTTACAAATCTGTGAGGTTCAGGCTTATTTTTCTGCCATTTGTTTAGTTGTTTCACCTCCTAGTCATCATTCCATATTGTTATTGCTTTGTATATGTAGGGCACTCAGCTGATCATTTTCATTTGTTATTACACTCCTTACATTAATACACTAACATTTTACATTTGTGATGGTTTTTATGTTTTTTACTTAATTTTATGTCAGTTGAGCCCATAATGTATCATATATGTGATGATTTACTTAGCTTGGTGTATGTGACCATTAATTTTTATCATTATTGTTCTGCCTTTTATCCTTTGTTCATTCATTTTTCTATGTTCCATTGCTCTGTTTCCTAAAAATATCACTAGGTATTACATATTTGAGAGTTAATTAGCCTCATGGCATACCACAGCTCATTCATATTCTATTACATTTTTAAATGGAGTATTGCAAGTGCTCGGACCAGTCAGTCCAGTTATTTTCTATATCTATGATAATAATGACAGTCCGATTGCTCATACGCTACTGGTGCCTGTGCTGCACCATGTCTCCAGACCTTTGGCATGGCCCTCCAGTCAGTTGTTGTTGGTACACATACTGTGAAGCTGCCTCATGGCACACAGTGTGAGTGCAGAGTTTGTTCTTGGTTTTTGTTTCCTTCATCCCACCTGCCCGTATATTACACTTTTAGGTCAATATAATAGAGGGAAACATTCCACGTGGGAAAAATATATCTAAAAACAAAGATGATGTTACTTACCGAACGAAAGCGCTGGCAGGTCGATAGACACACAAACAAACACAAACACACACACAATATTCAAGCTTTCGCAACAAACTGTTGCCTCATCAGGAAACAGGTGAAGGAGAGGGAAAGACGAAAGGATGTAGGTTTTAAGGGAGAGGGTAAGGAGTCATTCCAATCCCGGGAGCGGAAAGACTTACCTTGGGGGAAAAAAGGACAGATACACACTCGCACACACACACATATCCTGGATGGACTAAATGCTTTCTCTGAGAATTACTTTGAACAATTAGTTCATGAGCCCACGCAAATTGTAAATGGTTGCGAAAACACACTTTACCTCTTAGCTACAAATAATCCTGATCTAATAGAGAGTGTCATGATGGATACAGGGATTAGTGAAGGCAAGGTCATTGTAGCGAGGCTTAAAATGATACAAACCAAAACCACTAAAAATAAATGCAAAATATATCTATTTAAAACAGCAGATAAAAATTCTCTTGATGCCTTCCTAAGAGAGGATCTCCATACCTTCCAAGCTAATTATGTAAGTGTAGACCAGATACGGCTCAAATTCAAAGATACAGTATCGACAGCAATAGATAGATTCATACCGCATAAGTTAATAAGAGACAGGACTAATTCATCATGGTACACGAAACACGTAAGAACACTGTTGCAAAAGCAACGAAAAAAGTATGCCAAATTCAGAAGAATGCAAAATCCCCAAGACTGGGTAAGTTTCATGGAAGCTCAAAATTTAGTGCAGACATCAATGTGAGATGCAATAGTTTCCACAATGAAACATTGTCTCAAAGTATGGTAGGAAATGTTACTGATGATGGTGTCACTAAAGCAGAGTTACTATATACAGTTTTCCATAATTCCTTCACAAAAGAAGACGAAGTAAATATTCCAAAATTCGAAACCAGAAGAGCTGTTAGCATGAGTGACATAAAAACAGATATCTCAGGTGTTGCGAAACAAATCAAATCACTTAAGAAAGGCTAGTCTTCTGGTCCAGATGGTATACCAATCAGATTCCTTTCATGGTATGCAGACACAATAGCGCCTTTCTTTGCAATCATATACAACCGCTCACTTGACGGAAGGTCTGTTCCTAAGGACTGGAAAGTAGCACAGGTCACACTAATATTCAAGAAAGGAAATAGGAGTAACCCATTGAATTACAGACCCATATCACTGACCTGGCGGACAAATGTAAGGATGTAGAAGCATGTATCATGAAGGGTAAGATAGATACTGCCTACAGGAAAATTAAAGAGACCTTTGGAGAGAAAAGAACCACTTGCATGAATATCAAGAGCTCAGATGGAAACCCAGTTCTAAGCAAAGAAGGGAAAGCAGAAAGGTGGAAGGAGTATATAAAGGGTCTATACAAGGGCAATGTTCTTGAGGACAATATTATGGAAATGGAAGAGGAGGTAGAAGAACATGGAATGGGAGATATGATAGTGCGTGAAGAGTTTGACAGAGCGCTGAAAGATGTAAGTCGGCAAAAGGCCCCGGGATTAGACAACATTCCATTGGAACTACTGACAACCTTGGGAGAGCCAGGCCTAACAAAACTCTACCATCTAGTGAGCAAGATTTATGAGACAGGCGAAATAGCTTCAGACTTCAAGAAGAATATAATAATTCCAATCCTAAAGAAAGTAGATGTTCACAGATGTGAAAATTACCGAACTATCGGTTTAATAAACCATGGCTGTGAAATACTAACACAAATTCTTTACAGACAAATGGAAAAACAGGTAGAAGCCGACCTTGGAGAAGATCAGTTTGGATCCCGTAGAAATGTTGGAACACGTGAGGTAATACTGACCCTACGACTTATCTTAGAGAATAGATTAAGGAAAGGCAAGCCTATGTTTCTAGCATTTGTAGACTTAGAGAAAGCTTTTGACAATGTTGATTGGAATACTCTCTTTCATATTCTGAAGGTGGCAGGGGTAAAATATAGGGAGTGAAAGACTATTTACAATTTGTACAGAAACCAGATAGCAGTTATAAGAGTCAAGGGACATGAAAGGGAAGCAGTGGTTGGGAGGGAGTGAGACAGGATTGTAGCCTATCCCCAACTTTATTCAATCTGTATATTGAGCAAGCAGTAAAGGAAACAAAAGAAAAATTCGTAGTAGGAATTAAAATCCATGGAGAAGAAATAAAAACTTTGAGGTTTGCCGATGACATTGTAATTCTGCCAGAGACAGCAAAGGACCTGGAAGAGCAGTTGAACGGAATGGACAGTGTCCTGAAAGGAGGATATGAGATGAACATCAACAAAAGCAAAATGAGAATAATGGAATGTAGTCGAATTAATTCGGATGATGCTGTGAGAATTAGATTAGGAAATAAGATGCTTAAAGTAGTAAATGAGTTTTGCTATTTGGGTAGCAAAATAACTGATGATGGTCAAAGTAGAGAGGATATAAAATGTAGACTGGCAATGGCAAGGAAAGTGTTTCAGAAGAAGAGAAATTTGTTAACACTGAGTATAGATGTAAGTGTCAGGAAATCTTTTCTGAAAGTATTTGTATGGAGTGTAGCCATATATGCAAGTGAAACATGGATGATAAATAGCTTAGACAAGAAGAGAATAGAAGCTTTTGAAATGTGGTGCTACAGAAGAATGCTGAAGATTAGATGGGTGGATCACATAACTAATGAGGAGGTATTGAACAGAATTGGGGAGACGAGAAATTTGTGGCATAACTTGACTAGAAGAAGGGATCAGTTGGTAGGACATATTCTGAGGCATCAAGAGATCACCAATTTAGTATTGGAGGGCAGTGTGGAGGGTAAAAATCGTAGAGGGAGACCAAGAGATGAATACACTAACAAGATTCAGAAGGATGTAGGTTGCAACAACAACATCACTGACCTCAATTTGCAGTAGGATTTTGGAGCATATACTGTACTCTAACGTTATGAATCACCTAGAAGAAAATGACATATTGATACATAACCAACACAGATTCAGAAAATATCATTATGTGCAACACAGTTAGCTCTTTAATCCCATGAGGTCAAATTGCTGTTGACAAGGGATCTCAGATTGATTCCATATTCCTAGATTTCCAGAAGTCTTTTGCACCATTCCTCATAAGCGACTATTAATCAAATTGATATAATGGAAGGAAACATTCCACGTGGGAAAAATTATATATAAAAACAAAGATGAGGTGACTTACGGAACAAAAGCGCTGGCAGGTCGATAGACACACAAACAAACACAAACATACACACAAAATTCAAGCTTTTGCAACAAACTGTTGCCTCATCAGGAAAGAGGGAAGGAGAGGGGAAGACGAAAGGAAGTGGGTTTTAAGGGAGAGGGTAAGGAGTCATTCCAATCCCGGGAGCGGAAAGACTTACCTTAGGGGGAAAAAAGGACAGGTATACACCCACACACACGCACATATCCATTGGTGTCTGTATGTGTGGATGGATATGTGCGTGTGTGCGAGTGTATACCTGTCCTTTTTTCCCCCTAAGGTAAGTCTTTCCGCTCCCGGGATTGGAATGACTCCTTACCCTCTCCCTTAAAACCCACTTCCTTTCGTCTTCCCCTCTCCTTCCCTCTTTCCTGATGAGGCAACAGTTTGTTGCGAAAGCTTGAATTTTGTGTGTATGTTTGTGTTTGTTTGTGTGTCTATCGACCTGCCAGCGCTTTTGTTCGGTAAGTCACCTCATCTTTGTTTTTATATATTATTAATCAAATTGCATACATATGGAGGATTGTCTCAGTTGTGTGACTGGATTTCTCATTTCCTCTCAGAGAGGTCACAGTTTGTAGTGATAGATGGTAAATCATCGAGTAGAACAGAAGTGATATCTGGTGTTCTGCAAGGTAGTGTCATAGGTCCTCTGCTGTTCCTGATTTAGATAAATGATCTAGGTGATAATCTGAGCAGCCCCCTTAGATTGTTTGCAGATGATGCTGTAATTTACTGTCTAGTAAAATCATCAGATGATCAATTCCAATTACAAAATGATCTAGGGAGAATTTCTGCATGGTGTGAAAAGTGGCAATTGGCACTAAACAAAGAAAAGTGCAAGGTCATCCACATGGGTACTAAAAGAAATCTGATAAATTTTGGTTATACAATAAAATAAACTGCACAAATCTAAGTGTTATCAATTTGACTAAATACCTAGTAATTAAAATTATGAGCAACTTAAACTGGAAAGACCACATAGATAATATTGTTGGGAAGTCGAAACAAAGACTGCGCCTTGTTGGCAGAACACTTAGAATATGCGACAAACCCACTAAAGAGACAGCCTACATTACACTTGTCCAGCTCTGCTGGAATATTGCTGTGCTGTATGGGATCCTTACCAGGTGGGATTGACAGAGTACATCAAGAAAGTGCAAAGAAGGGCAGCTCATTTCGTGTTATCGCACAATAGGGGTGAGTGTGTCACTGATATGATACACGAGTTGGGCTGGCAGTCATTGAAACAAAGGTGGTTTTCTTTGCTGTGAGATCTATTTACAAAATTTTAATCACCAACTTTCTCTTCCGAATGCGAAAATATTTTGTTGACACCCACCTACACAGGTTGAAATGATCATCATAATAAAATAAGAGAAATCAGAGCTCGAACAGAAAGATTTAGTTGTTCCTTTTTCCCACACGCCATTCATGAGTGGAATGGTAGAGAAGTAGTATGAAAATGGTTTGATGAACCCTCTGCCAGGCACTTAAGTGTGAATTGCACAGTAACCATGTAGATGTAGATGTAGCTGCAGATGAAGCAAGTGAAACTGTGTGCCTATGCAACCACTGATCCCTTCTCACCCCTACATCTCCGCTGTGGCAAAGAATATATCACTGCCTGCAGAGCACTGCAACTACCTTGCACAATGCACTTGATTTCTCAGTCAATATAGTATCAACAGAAAGAAAATTAAATATGTTGTCTTCGAAACCATTAAGACAATTTTATTATGGTTCTGTGCGTCACCAGAATTTTTTAGTTGGAAAATGGTCACTTATCCAAAAAGGTTGAAAAACACTGTTCTAGCTCATCAGATGTTTTCTTCCAAAAGCTGTCAAAGTTTTCAGTCTGTTTTCTATGTGCCTGCCATCAACTCAACACTTCTAATATTTGGTGAGTGGTCACCTTTACTCCCAAATTGTTTACTTGTTATGCAGTTGCTTCATTAAGTCAGTCCATAGCTAGGTATCAATGAATGCCCCCACTGTATAACATTCCATGTCCACAGTGATAAATTGGGCCATGTAAATACAGCACCTTGTATGGAACAGTCATCATGTGATGAACAGAGTGCTATTGCCACTTGCAAGTAAGCTTATTGACCTGTTAAATGAAGTGTTTAAACACTAATCTACAACTGATCATCATTGTGAGTGATAACATGAATAAAAATATGTTAATGTGAAAGTCTAATCCAATGATATTGTGTGAAATTCATAAACAAACAGCGTCAAATTAATTTTCAAGCTAAGGTCAAATGTTGATCCAATAAAGGCTAATTTAAGGCGTCAAATCAAGCCTGTAAGGTTACAAGTTGTGATGTAATTTGTATATTTCTCATTGTCTATCCCATTTTTTGAAGCATATTGTTATGTGATATTTACAGTGAGGGAATATACGTAGTTGTAGGTAAACAACTAGAATTCACTCAGATACAATCTCACTTAGCTTCTACACAGATACAAGTCCGGAGGCTAACTGCCGTTACCGTCCAACATCCTGCCCCAAAGCCCTCTCCTCAAAGATAGCACACTTACGCACAGAACAAATATCGATATTTATGGCGCTCTACGCCACATAGCCCCCCCCCCCCTCCCCCACACAGTATGGAATACGTCCCTGTGAATGGGGGGGGGGTGAGAAGTTAGGAAGGTAACGCACAGTTCTTCTGCATCAGGCAGAAGCGGTCGACTGGCAGGAGACCGGGGGGTGAAACCCGGTACGTCGACGGTGAAGTCAGCCAGCGACGCCAGTGGCTTAAGATGATGTCCCGTCCTGGAGTGGAGGTGTAGCTCTTCGTCAGCCGGCAGGCGGAGAATCACCCTGCCAGAAGGCCTAACAAAGGCACGCAAATTGCCACACGCAGCACTTCTGCTCAATTTAAAGTGGCGCACCACACGAGATTCTGCACTTCCTCCCTCAATTTTGTCACACGTGAGTACCACACACACCATATCGCCATCTACGACAACAGATAATTTATGTATGTCATCAGGGTGCACATGTGTTGTGAATTCTTGGATGGCACCTGTATGAGCAATGGTAGGGAGGCAGGGAGGTGTGGGAAAGCCATGGCAGGGGGAAGCATCTGCTAAGAGGGGGGCGGCAGGTGCACTGGACTGCGCAGGAGACAACGTCGGGCGATCAGCTGACAGACGAGGGAGTGTGACCGAAGGCAACGAGGAGCCAGCATGGATTGAATGGCATGACAAAGAGCTGTCACACGAAGATGGTAACACAATGGTAGAATCCAAGTGGTTGGCAGTTCGACTGAGAGGGCTGTGAGGAGTGAAGCCCCAAAAAGATTGGCCACTCGAATTAGATGAACGCGGAGAAGGAGCAGTGCTCGGCAGAGAAACATGCTGTGGAGAATCAATACCCGAATGCATGGTGTGCGAAGATGGATGGCCGCTCGAAGCAGGAGTGGGAGAAATAGGGGCAGAATCAGGGAGGTTCACCTGAGGCTCAATGAAAGCTGGTTTCACTCGGTTGAGTGAGACCGTGGTTACAGAGTCTTTTATGAGGAGATCCATGTTATTCTCAGAGCGTTTGACGACCTTGTAAGGACCTGTGTAGGGCGACTGAAGCGGGGCTTTGACTGAGTCGTCTCTGAGAAACACGTACTCACAGGAGTCTAGCGTGCGCGGTACGTACACGTGCGGAGGTGTATGAGCAGCCGGAGGTGGCGGCTGAATTTTGCTGCAGTGCAAGTGCACCCGCTCGAGAAGTGAAGGGAGTTCACAGGGCTGTGGAAGTGGAGTCGGAGTGACTAATTCTCCAGGCAAAACCAGAGGTTGGCCATACACAAACTCGGCTACGGACCCCTTGAGGTCTTCCTTGAAAGTGGCACGAAGGCCAAGAAGCATGAAGGGCAGTGCCTCTGTTCATAGTGAGTCATGGCAACGCAGGGCAGACTTTAAGGTGCAATGCCATCGCTCGACAAGCCCATTGCTTTGGGGGTGGTATGCAGAATTATGAATTTTGGCAATACCACACATTTTACATAAGTCAGAGAAAACTGAAGACTCAAATTGTCGCCCCTGGTCAGTGGTGAGGTAAACAGGTGAGCCAAATCGAGAGATCCACGAATCTAAGAATGCTCGACTTACTGTCTCAGAGGTAACGTTCAGAATAGGCACAGCCTCAGCCCACCGAGTCATCCTGTCAGTAGCTGTAAACAAGTAATGGAAACCCTCGGAGGGGGCCAAGGGCCTACGAGGTCGACATGAACATGGTGAAACCGGCCTGGCGGTTGGGCAAAACAGCCAAGGGGTGAAGAAGTGTGCCTGGAAACTTTGTTCTGTTGACACACCACGCATGCCCTTGCCCAAGACTGACAGTCATGGCGCATGTCTCTCCAGGCAAACCGTTCAGCTACCAGACGGGTGGAAGCTTTGACACCGGGGTGGGCTAATGTGTGTAGTTTGTCAAAGACCTGGCATTGAAGGGGCTTAGGAATGAATGGCCGCAACGTACCAGTCGATTCATCACACCACTCTAAGTCAGATATGCCAGGGAAAGTAGAGCGTACCGGTTGGAGGAAAGTAGAGCGTACTGGTTGGAGAGAGGAGCTGTGGTCTGAAATTAACTGCATGGTATCGGGGTCTGCCGATTGCAACCGAGGTAGGTCCGTTAAGTCAATTAGGGTTGTGACAGCACCAACACGCGAGAGAAGATCAGCGACCACATTGCCCGCTCCTCGGATGTAGCGAATGTCATTTGTAAATTGCAAGATGTAATCGATGTGACGAAAGCGTCGTGGGGGCGGATCAGCCGCAGGATTTTTTATGGCAGGAACCAACGGCTTGTGATCAGTGAGCACATAGAAATCTCATCCCTCAACATCAATTATGAAGTGTCTTATGGCCTCGTAAACTGCAAGTAATTCTCTGTCGAATGCTGAGTATTTCTTCTGCGCGTTGTTTAGCTGTTTTGAGAAAAACTGCAGGGGAGTCATAACATCGTTGTATGTCTGACTCAGTACTGCACCGATAGCATTGTCACTAGCGTCAACAGTGATAAACATTGTGGCGTCTGCCCGTGGGTGAGCAATAGTGACAGCGGAGGCCAACAGCTGTTTGAGTTCATTAAATGCCTTGTCCATGTCTGGTGTCCATGGTACCTGGCGGGTGCCAGAAGTTTGTGGGCCAGCGAGAGCATCTGTGAGAGGAGCCTGCACTGCAGAAGTGGCTGGCAAATGTTTCCGGTAATAATTAACTGTTCCGATGAACCTGTGTAATGCCCTATAGGTCTGAGGGCGTAGCATCTCGAGAACAGGCTTGATCTTGTCCTATGGTGGTGTCAGACCGTCCGATGACACAACATAACTTAGGAATGTGACGGATGACTGGTGCAATTGTTGTTCAGTTCAATACCAGCGGCTGCTAAAATATGTGTCACGACTTGAACACGCTCGTCACTCTGTTCTAAAGTAGAAGCAAAAACCAATATGTCGTCCATGTATACGAAACAAAAGTCTAGATGGGATAAAGTTTGATTGATGAAACGCTGCCACATTTGGGGGGCGTTTTTCAACCCACATGGCCTAAATTTGTATTGGAACAGCCCAAAGGGAGTGGTTATGGCAGTCTTTTCAATATCCTCCGGAGCCATAGGAATCTGATGAAATGCGTGCTTACAGTCCAAAACAGAGAAGTACTTTGCACCTGTGAGCGCATGATTGAAGTCTGCAATGTGTGGGACCGGATATTTATCAATGATGGTGCACGAATTTAAACGCCTATAGTCTCCGACCATACGCCAAGTACCGTCTTTCTTTTGGTCAAACAGGATAGGACTAGCCCAGCAACCGGAAGAAGGTTCAATTATTCCCTTTTGTAACAGATCGTCCAATTGTTCTTTTGCTATTTTCATAAAGTCTGGCTTGAGGCGGCGTGGGCGTTGCGATATGGGCGGCCCACCGGTTAGACGTAACCGATGAACTGTGCCATTAGTGACTACTGCAATACGTGGCGCGGCACGACAGTCAGATGTTCGTGAAGCGAAGCAGGCAGTGGCGGACGGGCGAAGCTGTGGCGCTGAGGGCACGGAAGTACAGGTGTGCCACCCGCTCGTAGGCTGCGTAAAGGCCGCACACGTGTTAACATGGGTGAGGTTGGTACACTGGTTCTTGGTAGCAGGCCGTGACGCTACGAGCGCTGTAGGCACGAGTGGGCCTGGCCGAACAGCAGATGGCTGTAGTTCATTGCCACGAGCTTGGCAACTTAATTGTCCATTCGGAACGCAAGGAGCATGAGCACTCGGGCATACCCTATCATTACAAAAGGGGGTGCTGACACAGTTTGCAGAGTTCACAACATTGTCGTTAACGTGCCCGGGCACGGGAACATCAGATTGGCATGGACTGACCTTGTCTGTAGCCGACGAGTCGTCTGCTTGTAGTGCCGCTAGGCGTTGTTGTGTGGAGGCCAACTCATGGTGTATGTCGCGGAGATGCAGCAGCATTTCCGTACGTTCCATCCGCAACTTCGAAGACTTGGCGCACTCCACTAGCCACTTGTTTGTCCAAGATTGCAGCTCCAAGGATAGGTTTACACACTTCTTAGCACAGCACACATGTTTGTTGTTAGCCGAACTGTCACTCGGCGAAGCAAAAACAATATGTTTGTTAAGGGGGGGGGGGTAAAACACAGTATTTTGCACAAAATCTAATGACAACTAATAGTGCTTGAGGAAATCAATTCTGAGAATAGGTTCTTCAATTGTTGACACTAGAAACGTCCACTCCAGCTTGCACTCGGGCGAAAGTTTCACTGTATACAAAGTGGAACCCGAACACTGTAGGGTAGACAAGTTCACTGCACGAAGTACTGTTTTGTGTGGTTGCGCTTTATTGGTTGCTAGGCGAACCGGCAGCAAAGAGATGTCTGCGCCAGTGTTTACCAGAAACCGTACACCTGATCGTAAATCGCGAACATAGACTCGACCACACTGACTGTTATTGTCCGAAACGGAGTGCAACGTAGGATGGTGCCCGTTGTTTACATCGCAGGAGGTGGCACCATAGCCTACCTGCGGTTGGAGTTTGGATAAGAACACGGTGACTGGCATTTGCGAGCTTGCTCCCCGAATCTCGCGTGAAAGAAACAGTAAGGTTGGGTGGGCCTGTGCTCCTGTGGGTAGTTGCTAGGCGACGGAGTATGTGCCCCAGAGTCTTCCACAGAGGCGATGCACTGTCGTTGCAGGGAGTTGAAGGTGCAGGCGGGGCGGCTAGTTTAACAAACTTGTTATTAGCAGCACCAGACAAAGCCGTGGCGTCAGAAAGTGTCTTAGTGGGGTCACGCCCAGAGTGCAGTGCACAGAGCTCACGTTGCCTGGCGGAGTATGCTCTGTCGGCGGCGCGTAAACGTTCATTTACTGGCCTATCTTCATACGCAGAGATTGCAGTCTGGACAGGCAAAGGCAGCTTTTCAGTCCAGATTTCTGCGAGCGTGTTATCAGGCATAACTTGCTCATCGACGAGAAGACGGATGCACCGCCACAGCTGGGACGAAGACCTGTCGCCAAGACGCTCTTCATAAATGAGATGTCACACATTTTCTCTCCTGGTTTTAGAGACGCGCTCCAGTATCGTCTGTTTCGCCACAGCATACTTCCCTGCTAGGGGGGGGGGGGGGGGTGCTTTGACAAGATCATAAATTAAATTGACGCGGTCGTGAAGATGGTTCATGAGGCAGGCGAAGCGTGCGTGATCGTCCAAAGCACAGACATTGAATGTTTGCTCAACCAGGTTAAACCAGAACTCCGGGTGAGCGGGTTTGAATTCTGGTAATTTCGGCAGATTCGGCACTGCAGTCACTGCGGAGGTGAGCATATTACTTCGGACGGAAGTAGAGCATGCAGAAGATTGCGAGTCAGAATTATTGGCGTCCTGTAATGCGGGAATTGCGAAATTCACTTGACGCCAGAGGGGCGGCTGAGAAGCGACGGACGCTCGAACGGTGTGAGGATCGTAGTCAAAATGTGCATTCTCATTGACGTGGTAGCTCGGAGAGAAGCCACAAGTGCTTAAGTACGCCGGTGAATGTCCGTTATGCACACAGTATTCACTCGACCGTGAGTGGTGGGGCTGATTGCAGATGTCAGAGTAATTACTGTCCAGCACAGATTTGTTGATTTGATTAGGAGCAACACAAGGATCCCACACACGTCCACTAGGATGCACACTCGGTGTGATATTTGCTGTTTGGCGAGCATTGAACACCTGTTGACTAACCGGCGCGGAAGGATACACACGTGGCGGGAACTGATTCGAGATTGAATTTACTACTGGATTTTCCAAAGTAGCAAAACCTCGCTCGACGCCACGAACTGTATTGAATTGTGTGTTCGACACAGGAGTAGGAATGTTCCAACCAACACTCTGTGGAGAACACGTGGGAAGGTCCAGGCTAGCAAAGCCAGAGCCCACGACCGTTGGCGGTTGGAAGAAACTGGCGGTACTCGATGAATTCCACTGCATGTTCTGGCTGAAGGATTCCGAAGATTCTTGCGGCATGTCGACTACGACGGCAGGAGTGCTGGAGAGATGTTGCTGGAATCTGGGCGGCGGTGAACGCTGAAAGGCCATTGTCTGGAGCTGAACAAAGGCCCTCGCAATCGCGGAGAAACCCGATGCGGTAGGCACGTAAATAACCTTCGGGCGGTAACTCGGACGCAGATTACACAAAAACGGGGTCACCAGTGAGGGAATATACAATAGTTGTAGGTAAACAACTAGAATTCACTCAGATACAGATTTATTCTCACTTAGCTTCTACACAGATACAAGTCCGGAGGCTAACTGCCGTTAGCGTCCAACATCCTGCCCCAAAGCCCTCTCCTCAAAGATAGCACACTTGCGCACAGAACAAATATCGATATTTATGGCGCTCTACGCCACAACAGCATTGTCTGACATAGTAAAGCACGTGAAAAAACTACATTATAGATTAGATAAGATTGGATTAGATATACTTTTTGTTCCAATTGATCAATAGTGAGTAAATGCTCCAGCATGTAGAACATGTCAGAAAAACAACAATACACAATAAATGTTTACAAGGAAAAACAAATATGCTAATGTACCTTCCTCAGATCCCAAGTGAAATGATTGTCATGGATGTAGAATGAGTGAAAATATTTAAACATATTTTCATTTAAAAGATATTAAACACTATATTGAAAAATAATTCAAAACACTTGTTTACAGTGATTGCATTTTGCACTGAATTTGTACAGAAGTCAGACTGTACTAATACACAAAATTATTTGATATTATTAGTAACACTAACACACACACACACACATTAGTTGGTTCCACTAAGAAATTCATCAATAGAGTAGAAGGAGTTGGCCACCAATTAATCCCTTAGGCTCATCTTAAACTGAATGTTACTTGTAGTTAAACCTTTTGTGGCTGCTGGAAAACTATTGGAAAATTAGTGTGCCTGAATAATGTACACCTTTTTGGGCAAAACTAAATGACTTTTAATCTTTGTGAAGCTTATTCTTATTTCTAATATTGGTTCCATGAACTGAGCTGTTAGTTTGTAAAAGAAATATATTTTAATAACAAATTTCATTAAGGAATGTATATATTGGAAAGCAGTAGTTAATATTGACCTCTGTCAATCCTCTTGTTTGGCCACCCACTGTAACTACAGTGTCTTCCATGGTGAAATTTTTGCAAAGTGATCCTAAATCCTCTGTCACCTTCTCCTGTCCAACACTAGGTTTAAAAAAATTGGTTATCTGGTATTCTGATCCTAGTTCATTCTGCATAAACTAGCCAACACCTTTAGCACAAGAACTACTTAATAACAAAACTTACTTTCTCTTTACAGCTTTCCTGCATTTTTAATTTTCAATTTATTGCTGAAAGTTTTTTGTGCTCTATCTACACCTACATCTGCTTGAGGGCCATCAGTTTTAAACAGAAGCAACGGGTCAAACATGCACCACAAAGCTGTCAGATGATGTCCTAAGCCTGTTCTTTCTGTTGTCTATTGCCACTTCCCACCTCTACTTGTCCAGATCTTTCCTGGCCTTTTCTAATTCAGCCTGTTCCACTGTCCTCCTATCTCTGCTATGTATCCTGAAGAGCCTAGATTACTTCCCCAATTCCCACACCACTACATTTACTCACGTGAAAAAAACTACAGCACCTGGACCTAACAGTTCTATGGCAAGTCAGGCACTTTTCATTCATTATAAATATAATACTTTAGTAATACTAAGTCAGTTAAATTATTGATAAACAAGATAACACATTTAGAAAAATTAGGCCCAGACACAACTGTATGTAGACAAACAACTAGTGCAATTTTTCTGAATCAACATAAAATTTACACTGCTTTCTGGAAATGTGAACTAAATAATGAAGATATGCACTCTACAAGTAAATTACTGGAAAGCAGAAAGAACAATTAAATGAAATTCTCTAGGTTTACTACATCGGAACATAAACAAGACTATCTCGATGCAATAATTTACCAACAGCTGTATGTATTGAAGAAATTTATTTTATTTTATGAACTTCTGTGTGCTACCAGTTTTGGCATTACAATGATGCCATCTTCAGGCCCCTGTACAACGAGTAGAAGAAATGTACTATTATAAAAAATATAGAACATACGTAAACAATTGACAGGTATCGTGTTAACTATGTAAGTGGCTCAAAGAGATATATTGTATATCATTAAAACTATAGGTAACATTAGGACACAAATGCTTCTGCCTATGTCATGCTGTTGTTAATAGTTTTCACTGTTTAGTTGAGGCGGAAGTACAGAGGCAAACTTCCGCCTCGACTGACATCTCTGCCCAAACTCTTTGCCTTTACAAATGTTTGCTTGTGTCTGTGTATGTGCGGATGGATATGTGTGTGTGTGCGAGTGTGTACCTGTCCGGTTTTTCTCCTAAGGTAAGTTTTCCGCTCCCGGGATTGGAATGACTCCTTACCCTCTCCCTTAAAACCCACATCCTTTCATCTTTCCTTCTCCTTCCCTCTTTCCTGACGAAGCAACCATTGGTTGCAAAAGCTTGAATTTTGTGTGGATGTATGTGTTTGTTTGTGTATCTATCGACCTGCCAGCGCTTTTGTATGGTAAGTCACATCATCTTTGTTTTTAGATATATTTTTCCCGCGTGGAATGTTTCCCTCTATTATACACAATTTCCGTTGCATTTATACAAATGTCATTACAAAGAATCACCTAATTTAGTCAAAATTTATCATACCCAACATCAAACCAGTATTTCACTAACATAAAATGAATTAAATAAAAATATGAATAACAGTAATTTGATGTCCACAATAAATTCACACACTCACCTTCATATTTTTGTGATTTTGAACTTTCATCATTTAACTTCTGCAGTGTACATGATGCAGCCACTGATCTTTACTGTCTAATGCTATGTCACCCTCACTTTGTATCACCATGTCTATCTAAGGCACCCAGAATGATAAAAAAAAAGAGCAAGCAACAGCAGGATCATTCTTATACAACAAGAAAATATGTATGTTGTATGTTCATGCTTCCTGGTTCATGGACACAAAAACATTTTATGATGTTCTTCTTGTTTTGTGGGAGATCCTCTCTACTGTTTAACTTCTAGGTATCCTTTGAAGCTGTACGAAATAAAGACTTCAAACAATGTCTTAATTTGTTTCTAAAAACTGATGTCTTTTCAATGCATTTTATTCTCTGTGATAATTTATTGTACAAAATGTGTCTAACATTTATGGGTTCTTTTTCAGGTAACTTGAGCCTCTTCCTGTGTAGATAATAATCAGCCCTATTTCTTGTATTGTAGTTATGTACATTACCAGTCAAAAGTTTTTGATCACCCACAAGAAAAACTGTATACTTTATTTAAGTGCACAAACATATCACACAAACTAAATAGACCAACAAAATAAATATTTTCTCTCTCTATCATTAAACAATACAATGTGGTTTAGATTTTAACCCCTTCAAAGTACCCACCCTTTGTCCTCAGAACAGTTGCACAAACTCTTGTGATTCTCGATATGAGATATTGCTATATTTTTGCAGGTACTTTAGTCCAATCCGACATATCTGTAAATTACCACATATATCTTCAACATTAGATGGCCTCAGTTTCCTGATATTCCTCTTAAGTCCATCTCATAAGAGTTCAGTGTGATTAAGCTAGGTGACTGACATGGCCAAATCATATCCTTCAGTTCCCCACAGTTCTCTTTTCTGTTGACATGCCCACTTCATAATGTGGAAGCATGTTTGGGATCACTGTGCTGCTTCTGAACAATTCCATGACCAATAAGTCTCATGTCAGATGGAACTGGATTCATATCCTGTGATACCCTTCCTTCTTTAATTTTTCATTAATCCTCACGAGATCACCAGCTTTATCACCCACAACTCATCTCAACACCATGACCAACCCTCCACCATGCTTCATCATTGGCTTCACAGATTGACTCTTCATATGTTCTTCAAAAACTCAGTCAATAAAGATTTGATGGTGGCTTCCAAATATTTCAAACTTAGATTCATCCATGAATAACACCGTGGACCATTGCTGCATGCCTCAGTTTTTATGTTGCTATGCCCATTGCAATCTTTTCACCTTATTTTGTCAGCAGACTAAAGATTTGGTGGCCCCTTTAAAGCTTATCCACACAGACAATATTGCACTGTTGAAATGGAGATTGAAGCTGCTCGTATACTATTTACTTCCTACAGAATTTCAGGTGCTGTACATGTCTTCTGACATTTACTCTGTACACACATAAATTGATCTTCCCTGTATGATATTAATTGAGGTCTTCCAGAGCATGAGACACTTGGAAGAGCACCAGTTGGCTTCAACTACTGAAAAGTATACACCACTGTAGATTGGGCTATGTCAACCTTTGTTGCTACTGTCCTACTAGAATAGCCTTCCTGATGCAGAGCTTCAATTACAGTGTGTTTTTCAATTCCAGTCTCCTGCTTCTGCCCCATTACAAGGTAATATGGTATCTACTTGATCAGGTATACAAACACACTGCTAGGTGCACATAATGTATTGTAAACTAGTGCAAATTGTTCGATACACAGACAATTGAAGGAATAAGGGTTATTCGAAGGGACCATCTTAGATAAAGGCATGTCAGTATTGTTCTTGATACTCATCACCACCAGTCTATGTGAACAACCAGTCAGATACACAAGGGAGGCAGTTAGTCTCTACATGATTATACTTGTTTTGTTATCAGAATTAGGATTTGATAGAATATTCAAAATGAAATCCCTGTTTTAACCACAAATCCACAGTTGTGATAGTTGATCAAACACTTTTGACTGGTAGTGTATATCTTTATTTAACTGTGCAGTACTATTTGCTTTGAAGTGCATTATTGTTGCTAAGAAATATAATGAATGGATAGTCATGACATTAAGTTCTCTAAATTTATTTTCGCAGGATTGTCTTGGGGTAACATTTGTAATGTATCCAACAGCCTTCTTTTTAAGCTTCGGTAACCTATGAATATGTATGTGTGCTGCATATCACTAGACTGTAATGCAGTATGATAAGTGAGTGTAGACTAGGCCATAGCACATTGTTAACTGTATACCTGTGTTCACTGCCCTTGTCATTTTTCTCGTTAAGAATAGGGTAGCAATTGCTTTAGAGCATACTTTGCTGGTATCATCCTCTGGTGTCAAGTGTTTGTTAGCAATGATATGAAAGAATTTGTGATTCCCTACTTTGCCGAGAACTGAATTAACTAGTTCAAGGGAGATATTGTCAGTCTTGGTGGTTTTAGTTGTTGTAACTGTATGTACGTTGTCTTATTTGCATTTACAAGCAAGTTGTTTTTCCTGATCGGTCATGTAATGTATTTTAATATTTAAAATTTCACATCATGCCGGAACTTGCTCCATATTTTTACAACAGACTGAGGTCAGTGATACAGGCCTATAGTCATGTACATATGTCTGATGACCGTGCTGTATAATATGAATGATCTGCACATTTTCGTAATAATTTGGAACAGTTCATTACTCCAACGGCCTATGATAAACAGGTGCTGAAAGTGAAATAGTTTCTTGTGCATATCTGACACTTATAAAAAGGAAAAAAAGTGTACCTTGTTTTTGGAACCGTTAGTTCTGTTCTAATCCTACAAGATAATACCACATGATGGCTGACATAACAAACTTTATTAAATCTAGAAATCAATTTATTATAATGGGTACACTAGCCATGGAGAGGCTCACAATAGCAATGTGATAACACACATGCAGAGGTAAATATGCAACTGAGTTAGAGCTGGGTGGACCTGTCTCTAAAAGCTTTTAGACAGCTGGTAGAATGTCATGAGTGACACTCCCTGACAGTCGTCAGACTTCTAGCTAAATCCCGTAACTTCGGTGGAGCACCTTATGACTGCATGCCCTGATCTCGAGTGAGTATCTACGTGGGTCAGCTACACCCCTTTCCCATTGAGAGTGTCGCTGATCTCCGAGGTGAATTACAGACAACTGCGATTTGGAGGCCGGGCAGACGAGACGAGCTAGCAGCGAGCAACTGCTGAATGCCAAAGACCCGGGGATACGAGGGTGAAAGTGGCCAGCATAAGGAGAGCCAGCCTCTCCCCCCTGCCTCCCGTCAGAGCACGAGATGACAAAACCAGAAACGAGCAGTCCGAGTCGAGATCCATGGCGACGTCCAGCGGCAGTGCGGAAGGTGGAAGTGACACCACAGCGAGCTGAGGCTGCTCCTGTGACATCGAACCAGTGACGGATACGTTGTATGGCTGGACTGTTCGACCAGAGCTCTTGCCAGAGTCTGTCAAGGTGTAGGCTCTTTGGGCGAAAGTTTTGCCACTGGTGGAACAGGAGGCCAGAACTCGTGAGGGTAGGTGGTGCCCAGTGACCGGGGTACTGGTGAAGATGGTGTTGTGGCCAGGACTGGGGGGAGGGGGTGGGGTTGCTTATTCAGACTCAGAGCTGATTTTGATGGCACTGGACCTCCCAGTCCCCTGGTCATTGGGATGTACATGCGGCAACCATCCTGCTGCATTATGACTGCTGGTTTCCAATGGTGGTAACCACATCCCCAGTGTAAAACCCAGTATGCCAGAACATGATGGCGGGGAGATCCAGGATGTAGGAGATGGAGCAGTGTCCTCAGCCGGTGAGTGTGGAGAGGCTCCACTGGGCTACAGGAAGCGATACGAGTAGTCCAGTAGGTTGTTGGAAAAAAATATAATGCTTCTTCGGTGGGGAAGTCTTGCAGATATTTTTTTCCTCTGGGTCTTGAGGGTCAAACAATGTGCTCAGTTTTCCCATTAGAGTGTGGGTGAAAGGGGGGGAGAGAATGTGTTGAATTCCTGACTGAAGAAAGAAATCCCGAAATGCCCGAGATAGGAACTGGGGCCCATCTTCTGAAACACGGGTAACTGGAAGACCTTCCACAGGAAAAATTTTGGAGAGAGCTTGAATAATGACCTCATTAGTGGCTGAGGGCACCAGACCTCACATGGTAATTGTGAAAATACACCATTGAGAACCTACCAGAACACATTCAGAAATGTACCCACAAAATCAACATGGATGCGTTCCCAGGGCTGGGTTGCTGGAGGCTATGGAGAGATCAGTGACCTAGGAACTACCTGTTGACTAGCACATTGTGGACGTGCAGCAACCATTTGTTCCAGCTTTTGGTCAACACCAGGCCAGTAAACATATCTGCAAGCCAATGTTTTGGTGTAGGAAGCACTCCAATGCCCCTCCAGTAAGAGCTGTAAAACATCTCGCCGAAAACTGCTGAGAGTGGCCACTCGGGGAGCTGTGTCATCTGTGGAGAGAAGTAGGACCCCCTCTGAGACTGCGAGACAACGGCACAAAACAAAGTAGTTGCAAAGTGGATCAGACGAGTGGCCTGGAGGACAAGAAGGCCAACCCTGTCGGATGAGGCAGAGTACCTGACTGTGGATGGCTCTATTGATCAGAAAACCGTCTACTGCTTGGCAGGAGGAGACTTATGAATTGAAACACTTGAGGTCCTCCTGATGAAATTCAGGGTCCGGGCCTACGGGCAGTGGGGATAAGGCGTGCACATTGACGTGTCATCCTGAGGTGGGAAAATGAATGTCATAGTTGTATTTGGAGAGGAACAAAACCCACTGCTGAAACATGTGGCCTGCCTCTTCAGGGACCCAGGTGCACAGACTAAATAATGAAATTAAGGGCTTGTGGTTCACAATTAGTTGAAATTTTGTGACCACATACACAATGGCCAGAGTCTCTTTCTCAACCTGAGAGTATTCAACCAGTGCTTGGCTGAGAGTTTTGGCTGTCTGCATTCCAATTGGCAAGGACTGTGCTCACGCTGTGATGTGTCCGTGGCCAAAATCAATGGTTTGTTGAGATCAAAGATAGATAGACACAGTGCTACTGGAAGCATTCCTTCAGCATGGTGGAGGCCTGGTCACATGCTGGAGACCAGACAGGGGGAGCATCTTTGTGGCGAAAGAGATGCAGTATCTGCATGATGGTGGATGCCCCAGTAATGAACCAGTGATAATAGGCAATTTTACTTTAAAAAGCCTGCAGTTCACACAATCTCAAGGTATATGGTAGGTCCGTATTGGCCCTGAAAAGACTTTTTATGGGTCAGACACCCGCCTTGAGCTGAGGAGGCCCAGATAACCAACAGATAGTTGAAAAACATGGACTTATGTAGATTGCATTGGAGACCCACAGTCCAGAGGTTTTGAAATAGGGCCCAGAAGTTGTGCAGGTGGTCTCTCATAGTATATCCTATAATGATGATGTCATCCTGGCAGTTAAAGCAGTGTGAAGTCCACCCCCGGTAGCTGAGTGGTCAGCGCGACGGACTGTCAATCTTAAGGGCCCGGGTTCGATTCCCGGCTGGGTCGGAGATTTTCTCCACTTAGTGACTGGGTGTTGTGTAGTCCTAATCATCATCGTTTCATCCCCATTGACACGCAGGTCGCCGAAGTGGTGTCAACTCGCAAGAGCCGCACCCGGCGAATGGTCTACCCGACGGGAGGCCCTGACCTCACGACATTATTATTATTAAAGCAGTGTGAAATATTGGACATGACCTGTTCAACAGTGTTGAAAAATTGCAGGAGCACTTGCCACCTCACACATCAACTGTTGGTATTGATGAAGGTCGAATGGCATGTTAATGACAATGATTGCTTGTACTCATCATCCAGGGGTAACTAGTCATATGCTTTGGAAAGAGCAAATTTTGAGAAGAATTGACCTCCTGGTATACATGTGAATAGTTTGTCAGGATATGGCAATTCCTAAGTGTTGACCACATTCTGTGAATTCATGGTAACCTTAAAATCACCCCCAAAGATGCATTTTCCCAGAGGATTTCTTAAAAATGGAAAGTGGTGTGACCCATTTACTAGAGTAAATGTGAACCACAATGCTGAGAGAGGTGAGCTGGTCCAGCTTCGCTTTTACTTTGGGGTGGAGGGCTAGGGAAATCTGCCAAAAATGAAAAAATCTGGGAAGCACCAACTTCTTTGAGGTTATGTAGGCTTGAAAGTCTGTGGCACACCCTAGGACTTCCTCAAAGGTATCCTGAAATTCTGAGCACAGAGACTCCAAAGACTGACAGGGCACCTTGGCAGATTCCAACTGCATGGAGTCTGTGACCAAAAAGCTAAAGACATGAAAGGTTTACTGAACTAGTGTCATGGATGACAATAAACGTAATTGGTTGAGTCACTGTTTGATAGGTGACATCCCTCATGTATTGGCTACACAAGGGGATGTGCTGTTTACTGTAACCATGAGATGCCTGTTATTGGTGACAATTGCAAAGAGCCGAGGTGCAGCTGTAACTGGAGAACCAAAATGTCAAGAAAAAGCTTGTTGGAATCTTGATTAGGAACTGGACTTGATGGCAACACTTCCTGAATATCCATATCCATGGCCTCTGATGCTGTTTTCTGTGCAGCTGAGTGGCAGACTACTGTAATGTGACCTTTTTTCTGACACAACAGATGGCCTAACAATGTGGACACTCTGATCTGCCATCTTTGGAGTAACATGACACACAGGACAGCAACAGGATGTGGTGGCTGGAACACTACAGTACTTCGCAGGAGCTGCCGGACTGGATGGATTGTACCACCACAATGTCATTCTTTCCAGATGCAGTTGGACACAGCTGGGCCAACATTCAGTGTCACAACATCGCACCAGGCTTCCAGATGCTAACCAGCAGCTTGTGAGACTTCATATGACTGAGCAGTTGACAAAACCTCTTCGAAGGAAGGGTTCTCTAGCTGCAGGACCCATTGTTGGGATTCCTTATCTGGGATGGAGCAGATGATTATAGTGTGAACTATGACATCTGCATATGACTCTTTGGATTTAGTTGTGACAAAATAACACTTGTGATTAATGCCACAGAGGATCATGACTCAGGCACAATAAGACTGATGGGGCTGCTTCTTGCACTGGTAAAATTCAACCCTGGTGGCCATGACATCTGTGTGGCACGGATAATAGAAAGACAACAATCAACATAAGGTGTGAAACAACAATGAGGAAGATTCCTACTATGCTGTAACACCTGACAAAAGGTAGGGGTAAATCCATGTCAAAAATGGTCCATTACATATCTCTGCACCTGTAATGTGGAAGGCGTGAAAATGCTGCCATGGGTAGTATTTGTACACCTCCCAATCTTCTGCTGCCCTATTTAACAGCATGAACTGAGGAGGAAATGGAGCTGGAGATGAATTTTTGGATAGCAATGTTGGCAAAGCCTGTTGCATGGCTGTTACGAGGTCCTGTTGCTGCACCAATGTTTGAGTCAGAGAATCATCCATGCTATAACAAAACGCAGAAAGCAACTGTACAATGAAAAACATGTAAAGATATGACCCTACCCATCGCCAATGTGTCCCATAAGAGAATACCACACAATAACTGACACACTGAACTTTATTAAGTCTAAAAAAACAACTTATTATAAGGAGTGTCTCACAGTAACAGTCTGATGACACATATGCAAGGTAAACATGTAACTGAGTTAGAGCTGGCTGAGCCCATCTCTAAAAGCTGTTATCCAGATGGTGGAGTGTGCAGACAAGAGGCTGCATGTGCATCCATGAGTGGCAACCTCCGATTGTTGTCAAACTTGTAGCTGCAACTGCTGACTTCTGTGGCACACCTTACAACTGCGTCACAGGATATCACGTGTGGATCTATCTGGTTCACTACGAGTTCTCCTTTAAGGATAAAAAACATACAGGTTGGGAGAGATTAGACAGAAGGGACAGGTCACCCACACCCCAGACTGAAAGGGGTCCATTTCTTGTTGTCCATGTGTCACGAACCCGCTCTACTGTGCCGGAAAAGTTATCTCCATAAGGACACCGTTACGGTGTGGCTAATGGCTGTATAGTACTTTAGTAGAGCTGGTCATGATGTCTCCTTTGTTGATGCTGTTGAGTCTGCGTTGTCCATGTGGCTTCTCGTTGTCTAGGCGATGATTCCTTCACTGCTCTGGGTCCAAGAAAAGGTGCGGGTTTTTTAATTATTACTGTACTATCAAAAAATGACGCAGTATTCCACGGTTTCTTTGTATCAAAAACACATTTATTGCCAAAACTATATACACAACTGTACTCAACCGTGGCCAACACTCAAGTGCCCGAAAACCCGTTGCAGACCAAAGATCACGGTCATAAGCTGCAAAGAACATACAATTCCAATATCGATTATTGATTGCAACACCTAACTTAGTATTATCTTAAGCAAAAGCATTTTTAACACGACTTTAGTGTATAATAAAATTAAATGATGTCTATTTGTCAGTTCCATTACAATAGCCCCCCAAGAATTTTGTAAGTATGAAAATGCGAACAAAATTCTGACACCAGAATAATGGAACTGCCAAGAAAATGTTTTTAAATAAATTAAAATTTTTAATAGGACTGTTTCCTTTGAATTATGCTAGCACTGAAATTGTTATACTCAGTAAAGGAAAACATACAATTTTTAACCATAGAGTAAATGAAATACAAAAGAAGATTCACAATTTTCAATTAGAAGAGTCCATAATGTTGTGGCACTTCATATGAAACCATTGAAAGACTGTAACTTTTAACTGCAGGCTTGTTTTAATTTCTTTTGTTGCCCACTTTTCACACTACTCACAGTCTGCCCCACATCGTCCATCTGCACATAGGTGACGTCCGTTAAAAGGTCTGATTTGTGCTTGTCCTGCAGTGCGTCTGTTTCCAAAGCTTAGCTGTTTGTATCGCTTCATTGACTATAATGCCATGTTATCTAAAAATCACATACAGACATCACCTTTTGGTTACATAATGTTTATATGTAAGTACATGGTTAGGATACATAGTTGACCTTCTTGTAATGTTTATCTAGTGGGAGAAGTTTACAATATCTGTCTGAGTAATACTACACAGATATGAACTGGTCCAAAAAAAAAAAAGATTCTTTAAATACTACTGATAAATTCAATAAACTTGTAATACAAATGAATTAACATATTGGGTGTAAAGTATCTTATCACAAAGACATTACTCCAAGGATAGAAAAAATTAAATTGTTTTCAAAAGTAAAGTTACAGGCAGTTTGTTACAAGGGTTCATATTCACAGTAAGAGCGCAAAGGTAGAATCATGGATGAAAGTTTTGGAATGGTACGTATCTATCAAAATTAAAAAATATTACTGCCTATGCATTTGCAGTGGTTGAGAGAGAAATATACAGTAATTCATGTGGTTTACTGAAAATGATTGTCTCCTTGTAGAGTTGGACATTTCAAGCACTTAGTGTGTAGTAATTAGGACTTTGCCTTTAAGATTAAAAAAACTCAATTGTTGCAAGACAGATTTAGTGCTGATTAGTGGTTTGAATTTTAAATGATGTCTCAACAAGTGTGGTGTGAGAGTCACACAAGCTAAAATTACACAAATTATCAAACATCAATCAAATTGTATAAACATACAGAAATATCAAAAAACTAACATGGCTAGCACATTACGCAGAAAATTCATTGCAAACACTTCAAACAATGAAGACATATTAAACAAATAATAAACATTTTCAAGGGCACAAAACTGTATCAAAATGAGACAACTTTTTATATACACAATTTCAAAATTTCCAGTGAAAAACTTTTGTTGAGTCACCTTTTAGCTTTCTCAGACTAGTCTTATCCCTTCTGTTTATACAATTTCAACAAAACAATGTTCTTTAGCCCAAGAACTTTCCTGGATTTAGGATACACCAACCGGTATGCATTTGGGTGTGGATGCTCCACAATCTTCAGAAGTTAGAATTTTTGATTTCTCATGTGATTTTACTAAAACATAATCTCTTACTTTAAACTTGGATGCTTTGATCTTGCCATCATGTCATCTTTTTCTAATTTCCCCGTTTTATCATGGTTTCTTTGACTATGGCTTCATGTTCATGCATAGTCATCATTGTGCATGGTGGAAATTCTACGAGTTCAGTGATAATGTTGTCTGGTTTTAGATGAAACATAATTTCATAAGGTGAAAATCCTGTGGAAGTGTGCTGCAAGCTGTTCATAACATCTTCAAAGTCTCGTACATGGTCGTACCATGTAGGATGTTTATGACTGCAATATGTACGACATAAGCGACCAATCTCGCGCATATACCTCTCAGCTGGGTTTGACGATGGATTATATACAGATATTTGAACATGTTTGATTCCCGATTTATCAACAAAGGCTTTCCAAACTTTTGACAAAAACTGAGAACCGTTATCCGACAAGATTGCTTTTGGTTTCCCAACATTTAAGAAATAGTTTTTTTCAACTTTTGTTACTATCTCTTTACCTGTGGCTTTTCTGACAGGATACAACTTGATTAGTTTAGAAAATACTTCCACCATGACAAAAATGTAGCAGTGGCCACTCCTACTCCTTGGAAGAGGCCCATAGAAATCAACAGCGACTAAATCTAGAGGTTGTGCAGGAATAATGTTTTGCATTTCACCTTGACATTTTCTGTTACTTACTTTGGCTCATTGGCACTTATCACAAGTTGACAATTCTTTTCTAACTTTCTTGGTCATATTGTAGAAGTATATGTTTTCTTGTAATTTCTGCATACACTTCTGTATGCCACAATGACCATAGCTCCCAAGAGTATATCTAATTAACCTCTCAGCTTCCTCCTCAGGGCAGCATAGTTTCCAATTGTCCGGGTCTTCGTCAGTTCTCCTAAACAGAGTACCTTTAAACACCTTATAGTACTTGTCTAATTTTTCATAGTTCTTTTTCCCTAAACAGCTCTTTACTAATTTCCAATTTGCATCATGGTTCTGGCTCCTCCTGATTTTATCACACAATGATCTAACAACTTTTTCACCTGTGACCCCTTTAATATACCTCATTTTAAACTGTTTTTCTTCATTCTGATCAAAATTTTCTGTTTCCCCTCCTACTGGTAGCCTTGATAGAGCATCCGCAACTATGTTGTCAGTGCCTTTAATATACTTAATTTCAAAGTTGAATTGTTGTAAATACAATGCCCATCTTGTAAGCCTATCATGATAGAGGTTGCATTCCTGTATATAGCTTAAGGCTTTATGATCAGAGTACACTATTACCTTATGTCCAAGTAAATAGGTCCTGAATTTTGAAAATGACCACTGTATGGCTAATAGCTCTTTTTCTGTTACTGTATAGCTCTTTTCATGCTTCAATAACATTCTGCTTGCAAATGCAATTGTAGCATGAACTGTCTCCCCATTGACTTCTTTTACTTGAAATAATTCAGCACCTAGCCCATAATTACTGCTGTCAGTATGTAAACAGAAAGGTAAATTGAAATCTGGTCTATGTAACAGGTTCTGGTTATTCAGTTCCTTTTTTATTATGTCAAAAGCCTCTTGACAATCTTTACTCCATATCCAAACAGTGTCCTTCTTTAACAAGTTACTTAGACAGGGTGTGTTCAAGCTTTGTTTACTTACAAATGTTCTGTAGAAGCCACATAGCCCATAAAATGATTTTAGTCGTTTTCTGTTACGGGGTATAGGAAACTCTGCAATAGCTTTAATTTTGTCTGGATCAGCCAAAATTCCTTTTTCTGTTATGACATGTCCCAAAAATTTTAACTCAGGTACTGCAAATTTGCACTTTTCTAGTTTTAGAGTCATTCCTCCTCTTCTAAGTTTCTCACATGCCTGTCTTAAAAGCCCAACATGCTCATTCCAATCTTATCCAGTTACTAAAATGTCATCTACATAAATCACTAATTTGGATACAAGTTCCTGCCCAAGCACATGGTCTAAAGCTCTAATGAATTCTGCTACCGATGAGTTCAAGCCAAACGGGACTACACAATACTGATAGCAACGACCATTGTAAAGAAAAGCAGTGTATTTCCTAGATTTGGGTGCCAGGGGTACTTGGTGAAAGCCTGAGGTTAAGTCTAGACTTGACATTAATTTTATGTCCTTGAACTTGTGCAACAGCTCATCAATGTTTTCAGGGTGGTCTGTTTCCCTGTATAAGATCTTGTTTAATGGCCTGGAGTCAAGAACTATTCTCACTCCCCCATCCCTCTTTGACACAACTACCAGAGGGTTATTATAAGCACTGATACTTCTTTCAATAATGTCACACACTTCCATCTTATGTAATTCTTTCTCAACTGCTGTACGTTTTGCTATGGGCACACCATATGGTTTTATGAAGAATGGGTCATGTGGTCTTACTTGCAAAGTACATTTGTAACCCCTAACTTTCCCTGGAGACATCACTGTATTCCCATAACAAAGACTCTAGTTCCTGTTTTTGCTCATTGTTTAGACCGCTAGCTTCGGAAATCTTTGTGTTTACCATTGTTTTGAAATCTACTTCACTTAAATCTAGCTCTGTTATGTGTTTGTCAACATATCTTTTCTCCTTTACAAGATTTATAGTGTTAAATTTATCATTACACAAAACTGTATTTGATCTGACAAACTCGGTGGAGATACACCCCCCATTTGGTGTTGTTATGTTAAGTTTTTGTCCTCCCCAGTCAAGTCTTGCATCTACACTCCGAATCCATGACATCCCAAGAATACAGTCCTCACTGAGGCCTGGTATAATTAGGCATCCATGTGTAAATGTGACTCCCTCGATTGTAAAAGATAACAAAGTTTGTCTTTTCACAGTTTTACTATGTTTTCCTGTAGCCCCTCTTATTTTCACCCCAATGACTGGCATTTCAATGTAATCTTTCTCGCACTTCAGCTTTTTGCTTAGAATTTCAGATATTCCTGACACCTGACTCCCTGTGTCTATGAGGCACTTGCCTTCCCAGGTACCAACTTTTGCTCTAATGAACGGACTACCCATATCATCACCTTTTTCAGGCTGAACATATTCATACAATAAATCATTTTGAATTTCACTGAAACAATGACTTTCTGACTTACAAGTACCTACATTACTGTCACCTTTATTATCTACGGTCATTACATTAATACACACATCATTAGCACTGCCGCTTGCATTGATAATTTCATTGATCAAAATATTTTCACCCATATAACATTGCTCACCACTAAGGTATTTATCCTTCAGTTGTTCAACAATAATATGTTTAGTGTTTTGCCACCAATCAGGATATAATATTTGAGACATATTAAGAATCATTTTTCTAAAATTGCTATCATTTTTAATTGCATCACTATCTAGCCACATATTATAAAGAAATAATTCACCTTTGTTCATTGCAAATGGTAGCCTACTTGCACAGTCAGTTTTACTGTTCAGGGAATCTTTATCAACTGCCCAGGTTCTTTCATAAGATGTTTGATTACAGATCCTATTGGTTGTGACACTGGCATTAACACCACTTAAACTGTTAATAACATCCTTGGGTACATCTACAACATGCATATCAGTTTCTCCCACAACACCTAATGCCTCCATTTCCTCTTTCAAGCAAACAAAATATTTTTCACCATCATCATGTATCATTAAATCTTCATTTTCCCAAATACTACAATCATCAACCTCTCTCTCCCGAAAACTTAAAACGTTGCTTTCACACCCAAGTTTGCTTGTTAAATCAGTGTCAACAATTTGCTCACCTGGTTCCTTCATCAGTGCATCAATTCTTAAATCATTTACATCGTTAACCTGCTGGTCCTCTGACAAACTACAAGCTTCTGCCCATTCATAAAATTCAACTAAGTCAATTATTTTCTCTGGCTCTTTATTATAACCAATGTGTTCATTCTTAACAGGTACTGTGTTTAGAGGGTAGTACACATTCATAAGATAACTACTCATTACTTGAGACGTATCTCTTGGTGCAACGTAGTCACTGTTATTGGTCCATCTATTATCTATGCTTTTCGCCCCTACCTTGTGGACCGACAATGGAGCGCATGCTAGTTTTTTACTTCATGACTTCCCATAGCATTTTGACTCCTGGTGTCACTATGTTCACGCCAATTCCTGTTTTTAGACTCCCTGTTATTACTTCTGTTTCAATTGTTCCCAGATTGTCCTCTTGAATGGAAATTATAGTTTTCCCTTGAATGGAAATTATTATTAATATTGTGACTATTTTGTTCCCTATGATGAAAACTATGGTTGTTGGGCCTACTGTTTTCCCTCCTGTTAAAATTAGTGTTTCCCCAACTATGATCCCCACCTCTTTGTGCATGATTGAAATAGTTTTTTGGTTTCCCCACTTTGTCTATAATCCTGTCAAGTTTGTCCACATAGTTTAAAAATTGTTCAGTGTTGTCATCTGGTCCATACACTAGGTCCCATTGTACATCTGTTGGCAACCTTCTCTTTAAAGCATCTATCTGTGTGAGCTCATCAAAGGGTTTGCTCAAATGTACAAGTTTCTTCAGTTGATTCTTACAAAACTGTTTCATAGTCCCCTGTGTTTCTCTATAATTTGGTCCATTCAGGAACTCGCTCTTTATCCTGGCTTGTTCAGTTTCTGACTAGAACTGTTTTAAGAACTCAATTTCAAATTCTGCATAAGACATGTCCATAGAAAAATTTTGATTGGCCCATGACAAAGATTCCCCCTCCAAAAACTTTTTAACAAACTTAATTTTGAAACTTTCACTCATATTGGGCAAAAAATTGTCTCTACAACTCTGCAGAAAGTCAACAGGATGCAAACTACACTCATTAGAAAAGTTTTTAACTGGAATATTGGATAATAAGGTACATGTGTTCATAGAAAAATTTTTGCTAGCTACATCATTGCTAAATATTTCAAACTTTTGGTTTAACTCTGATACTGTACTTTTTAATTCACTAACATCTGTCTTAGTTTCAATCTCATGGAGTTTTACTGTGTTACTGACTGTTTCCACTTTATCATTCACAACGTTTAGTTTAGAGTCTACTGTACTTTCAAGATCTACTGCCATAGCTTTTACATTTACACAAACTGTATCTATTTGACAATTAACATTCACAAAACACTTTGCACTTTTCTCTCTGTCTGTGACCAGTTCATTTCTTACAGACTGGATTTTGTTACTCAGACTAGATGTTACTTCTCCCACTTTAGATTCTACCGCCAAAATCTTTGTTTCTGGCTTGCTAAGTTTCTTGTCTATCTTTGATATATCGTTGCGAAGTTTATTACCCCAAAGTAAGACATTATCAAATTTTTTGTTCATAGCTTCCTCTAGACGTGACACTTTCTGATTTATAACACAAAAACTGTCCGCAACCGTCTGATTCATGCTTCTTCATTAGCTTGTAAGCGGGCTGCAACAGTCTCATTTAAAGCTGCAACAGTCTGATTTAAAGCTAACGATTGTTCCATCATTTGTAACAGTGATTTAATGTCCAACGTCTCACGTTCTGATGAATTAAGACTTTGATCCGCTTCTTTGACTGACTCATCTTCCGTTTTTACCGGCATGTTTACGTCCCCAAACAGTAACAAATTTTCACAATCCTGCTCGGATTCAGCACCACTTTCCTCTTTCACAATGGTCATTTTCGTGAAATTTCACACACAAAATAATAAAAGGGATAAACAGCACTACACAAATGTACTTATCTTTTCAGTCTTGGTTCTCACTCGTGTGGTCAGTCCACTTTACTGTTTCGTTTCGTCTCCCTTGACTTCCATGTATATAACTTCTTCGTACCACGTGGTCATTAGACTTCTGCAAAACAGGTTTCGTCAATCCAGTACATATAAATGTCTTAATCCCGGCAACGAGCCCCCAGTTGTCACGAACCCGCTCTACTGTGCAAGAAAAGTTATCTCCATAAGGACACCGTTACGGTGTGGCTAATGGCTGTATAGTACTTTAGTAGAGCTGGCCATGATGTCTCCTTTGTTGATGCTGCTGAGTCTGCGTTGTCCATGTGGCTTCTCGTTGTCTAGGCGATGATTCCTTCGCTGCTCTGGGTCCAAGAAAAGGTGCGGGTTTTTTAATTATTACTGGACTATCGAAAAATGACCCAGTATTCCACGGTTTCTTTGTATCAAAAACAAATTTATTGCCAAAACTATATACACAACTATACTCAACTGCGGCCAACACTCAAGTGCCCGAAAACCCGTTGCAGACCAAAGATCACGGTCACAAGCTACAAAGAACTTACAATTCCAATATTGATTATTGATCGCAACACCTAACTTAGTATTATCTTAAGCAAAAGCATTTTTAACACGACTTTAGTGTATAATAAAATTAAATGACGTCTATTTGTCAGTTCCATTACGCATGCAACATGTGAATCCCTATCATCCTTGATGCTGAATGAACTGTCCCTCCTTTCTAGCCTTCACCAACCTTTCTTTCCTGAGGGAGAAACTAACCATTCCAAAAACTAGTCATAATTTGCCACCGCCCCCCCCCCCCCCCACCACACACACACACTTTTAAAAGTGTCTATTAACTGTACTTAAAACTTCATCTCCTGGAAGTAAGATTTTTTTTAAAATTCAGCTTATGTATTAAGTGGTAACATTACATTGATATGCATCTGTAAATGTGTTTTTTTCTTTCAGATTACCTGTGACCACTTTACCATGGTGTCTTTTAGAGTATCTGCGAAGCGTGCAATTTTGTGCAATATGCTCTGGTGGATATTTTGAGAGCTCTATTGCATGCCGTTATATACCCAGTTTCAGAGTCTGCATTGAGCTTTTGCCAGGAAATGGACACTTACATGGTCCAGGTTTCATTATAAACTTGTGTTCAAGAAGCTGCATGCACCCAGAGTTAAAGTTTTGTGAGGTTCTCAATCATTTCACCACAGAACAATATTACGACTGGATTAAAGAAATGTTTTGAGCTGTACGCACTCTAAGTATGCTGACAGAGTTAAAGTTTTGTGAGGTGGACAATGATTTGATACCTCAACAGTATGATGATTTAATTAAAGACATATGTTGAGCTGTGGCTACTCTCTTTCTAGCATATCACTGACATAAGCAGGTCTATGCACTGTTGTGAGCACTTGCCATATTTTATTTTTGTAATTTTAGAGGTAGTTTTCTGATGATTTATTGGCAGAATTTGACACTTTGAAATGTTTACAACCAAAAGTTTTATGTGCTTTGTTACACATATTAAAATCCTGTTGTTGTTTATTTGTAATGAATCTGTATTTGCAGCCAGTTGTTCAGTAAACAACGAAGGTGTAAAGTTTTAAATCTTGGACCAATACTCTGTTGGGACATCGTGATATTTGAAATCCCAGTGCTATGGAGGTAGTGATTTGATTTGATATATTATTGGTCCTGTAGATCATACAATTTGTACAGCAAAGCACATCATGATATAGGACAAGTCAGTTTGAAAAATTATGTTAAGATGGTATATGACAAGAGATGACAGTGGTGGTACATAACTCACATAGCAGAATACATACAGGATATATAGACAAAATATAAAAAGGGTGGTGTGTGATGAGAGATGACAGTGGTGCATAATGCACATAGCAGAATACGTATATGAGATAGTGGTGGTGAACATGATCTGTTTTCAGTGATTGCCTTAAGTACAAGCTCAGTTTGTAATTTTGCATTTTCAGTACCTATTTCAACAATATCTGAAACCATTTCAGTGGTTAAGGACTTTGTATTTGATAACTATATGTATAACTTATTCTGCACATTTTTATCTTCTAGTCAGAGCATTATTTTCATTGTAGGGAAGTAATACTCAAATGCATCTGTTTACACCTAGTGCTCATTTTGGACAGCATGTTTTCATGGCACAGTCACTGCAATTTTGCAAATTTAAAATAAAAGTACAGGTTTAGGAAAGTTATTTCCTTCGTGCCTAATAGATGTCTACGCACCATTACCCTAATGAGGTATTTAACAGATTCTGCTTTGATGGTGAACCAGCCACTCTTTTTGGTATGTTTTTAAATTGTATTGATTTTTATTTTCTTGATGCTGCAAGCACATCATAGTAGTGATGCTGGAGGTAATACCTATGACCAACCGGACTCTTAATAGTCTCAAAAGAGGACGTAATAGGATATGTGAGCTTGGTATTCACAGTGTATATACAAACAAGAACCCAATAAATCCTCAACACATAGGGAAAAAATTGTTTAATAATTTAATAATTGTTGATATCATTTTGGAACACAGCAGTCATACTTAATATTTTATTAAAAAGTAGACAAAATCACAATAAAATTTAATTTTTAATTCTGGTTACTGGTTTTCATCTATGCGACCATCCTCAGTCCAAGTTTCCAGATGATGTAAGGAGGCCGAGCAAGGAACTGCTGTTAGACTGACAATTCTGGACCAGCTCCAGGGCAGACAGTGCACAGAGTCAGTATGTAGTACTGGCATACCTGCCAAGAAGTGCCCAGTTATGGAGCAGTTCACAGAAGGTAAAAGTCTGCACTATGCAGCGGGTCTATACACTGGTTTCTCGTGTCATCTGGAGTCATGATCTGAAGATGGTCTTATAGACTGATAACCAGAATTAAAAATAAAAATTTATTTAGACCTGGAATGCTTTTTATTTTTTAAAAATCAAGTGAACCAATTTACGTTTAGTTAGTTACATATGTTCCACAGATCACAATAATGTGTCAACTGAAAAAACATAGACTTAACTTCATTTCTCTGGCCTCTTTTGGGGTATATGGCATCCAGGAGAACTCATCATCCACATCTGTCTTTGCTCATTTCCCTCAATTCCAACATGAACTTGCCAACCATCCTTGCTTCCCCCTCCACCATCCTCTTCCATGTAGCTCTGGGCCTCTTTCTCTTCCTTAGTCCCTGAGGGATCCATTCAAATGCATCCTTCTTAATTTCTCTGTCTGACTTTCTCAGTGTGTGCCCCATCCATCTTTGCCCTTTTCTTTTTAATTACAAAAACCACAGTACATATATTTTAAAAAATAAAGTTGAAAAATATTTATGTACCTACATGCTCTCCATTGACAGGCCTTTTCTCTATTCTCAACTATTTATTTATACCCCAGAATTGCTCAACAGTATAGAAATAGTTGTCAAGGAGAAATATCTTTACTCTACATTTGGAAACACTGCTATTGTCTGTCAGACATTTATTTTCATGTGAAGATTTTCAAAAAGTTTTAAAAGTTAGATTGATTAAAGGGTGTCTCAGATCATTTTTCCTTCAAATGCTATGGCAGCTAATATCACTGCTACCCTCAAACGCAGATGAATTGTTTATAACAAATTTCAAAAGTGTATAAATGTAATGTGGGGCTGTGGTTAATATTCCCAGTTGCATAAAGAGACGTCTGCAGGAAGATGGTCAAGTGTGAATTCTAGACATAATTCTAATTACTTATTTTGTGCAATGAGTACTTTTTACATAAGTGAGGAGTTACTTTATTTTATCCTGCAAGACATCAGTGACTTAAAATATTCAAACTATATTAACTTAACCAAGTTTTATATCTCCAAAGTTAGCTATTATCCTAATGTCAAAAGTAGCCACATTTAACATTTTAACAGGTCAGTTATATGGATTTTACAGTTTAAGTTTTCATCACCATACATTCCTAAGGACTTAGAAGTTTCTAGTGTGTTTATTACTTCTTGTTGATGTAGTATGTTAATAGGAGATGCGATATTTTTGATAGTAGAAAACTGGATGAGCTACTTTTTTTTCAAACTTTACAGCTAGCCCTTTTATGCAAAATCACTCAGTAACTTTCACAAAAAAGTATTTGCTCCATCTCTAGTAATGCTCATTTGCTCTCTCTCTGCCATGCATTTCACAGTGGTTCTCAGAATACAGATGTGGGCGTAGTTTCACGTCAGTGCTTGTATAATCTGCAACCAGGACTGATTTGCACTCCTTTGTAGGTATAGTCTGGATTGGAAAGAGGTGCAGGGTTTTAATTAATATATAGTACTGAGGTTTATAAAAATAAACTGTATCTGTTTATTAGCACTTGGGGTGGGGGATTATATAATTATATGGCAAGGATTGCTTGGGGGTGACAGAAGATAACTGTAGTAGCCCCAGAGCCATCTTAAAAGAGAATGGCAAATACAAAGGTGTAGGAAATAAGACAATAAGCATCTGCTCCAGGTGGTGGAACAGAAGAGAGCGATGTTTTTCATCCACAGCTCCAAGAGTCCTCAGTCTTACAAGTCTGGGGAACCAGCAACATGTTTGGTAAGGTGGCTTTACAGAAGGCGATTCAACATATTCTTGCAGGAAGTGGTCAATTATAGTTGGAACAGCTGTAGGGTGATGGACAAAAAAAGCAGCCTCTTTGTAAAATTTAAATAATGAAAATTACTTATGGTCTGAGGCCACCTTGTACATCTCCACTCCTCTCCCTGAAAGAGTTCACCACGCATCAATTTCACAGTCTCAATGGGGCCACAATTCTAGGCAATAACAATATTTCATTTTTATTAACAGTACAATACATATATTGCATTTAAAAACTAAACTCTTGGAGTGTGAATATAATTGTTACGACAATGTGCAATGACTACAGTTGTTGACACAGTACTGTGACAGTGGTGGCACTACAAATATAGTCAAAGCTGGTTTCAGAGGCAGCTTTGAGGAGTACAAGCAACTGAAACACTCGAATGACAAGGATTAGGATATAACTCAAAAATAATCAACACATGTTTACAGGCCAGTTTTTCTTTTAATATTCTCTAATAATAATGGAAATGAATGATTGACTTCTATCATTATTAGAGGAGATAACAGATGCAATGTAATTTGTGATAGAGCAGGGGCCACATGGCATTGTGAGGCCTCCTCATCAGACTGCAGACAGTTACCTTTTTTTAAAAAAAAAGAATGATGATGGGCATACTCTGTGCAACATCCTTACGTGGGGCCTGGGTAACCATTAGGGTGGCACAAATTGGCTGCTGACCTCATGACAGGACAGGTCAAAGTCGCAGAACAGAATTTTGAAACACAACAGTTTGCTTTAACTTAATCATGGGGATGCAAGCATTGCAAGTAAAATTCAATTTGAGTTTGTTAGCCACACGAGTTACATCCTCTGACTAACAGTCCAACTACTTAACTGACCAAAGAAAAACTGTACAACTTAAAAGTATATTAATGTGTGTAAGGCGTCATGTCAACTGCCTGATTAAATCTTTCTGAGCATCAACCAGAATGATGTTTGAAATTAAATAGATTTAACCCAGAAGTATAAATTTACAAATACAAAACATGATGCTTCTTATTGCATTGATACTTATTATAAACAAATAATAAATAATTTACAACAAACACCAGAAGGGTTATTCTTTCAACCTAATTTTACATGCTCACAAAAGCTAAATAATTAAGTTCAGTTAAACTGAACAGAAAGATCATAAAAATAACCAGTGACAATAAAAAATATCAAATGAACAAATTAGCACATAATAAAAGACTACTGTCTGAATTCACAGAACTAAGCAGTTTGTAAGAGAAATACAAAGTAGTAGTTCTAATTCAGGAAACAACTCAAAGCCAGATTATAAAATTACACTTCATGATATTAGAAAAATAAAAGTCATAAATAACTTTTGCGATGGAACTTAGCCAAGGGATGTGGTCAGCTGGAGAGGCTGTATTTGTTTCACTGCATAAATTGCATATGAAACATCATTATATAATCACACTCACTATCAGAATAGCCCGCAGGGTTAGAATCACCATGGGAACAGTTATTTCTTGTAAAATATGGTCAAATGCCATCATATGGGCAGCAGCTCAATCTTGTGAAATTTGTTGGTGCTACTGTGCTATCAACTAATCCAAGGACTTGAACAATTCAGTGTTTTTGGTATCTGGGAGAGCTGATAAGGCAGGATGTGTCCAGAGAGAGAAATTAAATTCTGGCATGAATAGCAAGAATGATTTGATGAGGCATTTAAAGTTTCTTTCAGCTGAGTGGCCAACCAGAATTCAGCTTGCAGGATATAGCAATGAATGCTTTCGATAGAAGTCTGTTACTCAGATTGTATGCGGAGTGAAATTCTGATGGGAACACAGAGTCCACATAAGATTCTGAATTGCACCAGCAGTGTCTACTCAGATGCCGGGCACGTGAAGCTGGGTTGAGTTGCACTTATTCAGTGGCAGTTGAACAGTAGGTGGTTCAGTTCAGCAGAGAGTGAGATCATATTTCTGCAGATTCCTTCAAAACAATGTGGTGGCATTCTCCATGACGATGGCATGTGATCTGTGCTTTTGTAACGTAAGTTTTCATGTTCTGTAAACTTTGAACATAACATCATTATACCATGCAACAGTGAAAACTATGTAGCAACAATGTCTCAACATAGCAAAATAATGCAGACTATATGACAAAACCATTCACTAGTAGAGGCATATAATGAAATATAGAGGAATAAGTAAGAGAGTGAAATCAGGCTGAATGGGGCATACCGGTTAACAGAGAGAATGTAACATACAAAAGTAAAAGTAGTGGTGCATCAGTAGCACAGGTACCTGCTAGTCATGTGGAGATCAGATGCGACCACATTAGAATGTGAGAGTGGCACCCAGTGGGCAAAAGGTGCCAGCTTTGTGTCTGGCATTGATTTACAAAGTCCAGATGTTCATATCAGACTGGCTGTTGTCCATAGCAACAATCTGCGACCGAACCGCCGAATCTTTCC
Source organism: Schistocerca piceifrons (assembly GCF_021461385.2). Classification (NCBI taxonomy): domain Eukaryota; kingdom Metazoa; phylum Arthropoda; class Insecta; order Orthoptera; family Acrididae; genus Schistocerca; species Schistocerca piceifrons. The sequence continues at coordinate 9,771,469 of NC_060149.1, forward strand.
ATCAGTAAATGGGGTATGTTCTCAACTGACTCGGTTGTTTTAACCCCTCCACTCACGGAATGACCTGCTTCCTACTTCCGTATGTATAAAGCCAATACGGACTTGTAGCTGTCACGCCTTTGCGCTTACTGCTACGTGTTTTAACCGTAAATAGCTCAGCCCTAATGGTAAGAGGTAGTAGTGAATTCACGTTATTAATCTTTGGAGACAGCACAGCTGCCACAAGCTCAGCTCACTTTTACTCCACTCCTACCCTCGCCATTGCACCACATTAACTAGGTGCTACATGGACCTTGCTAAATTCACTTGCGTATACATTTTTGACCGTTACTCGCCAGTATTTACCTAATGATTAGTGCACTCCTAACCGGACTATTTCCCAAAGAGCTGTGATGATTTAACGGGTTCGATCCACGGCCTACAGTGCCCTACAGTTCACATGGTAACACTGCCTACCTGAGCCTCTTAACTTGGTAGTGAGCTTATGTATCCAATCACCACTGCTAGCAGCAGTGGGTAATCCTATCAGCACGACGAGAGCAGCAGACTTACCATCGAATCCTCCTGAAAATACTTATAACTACGGTCACCAGCTCTGAAGGAGCAAAAGAATAAATCAGTTTTTTGGCTCATTTCAAAGTGAAACGGCTTGAGTTGAATTTAAACTTAATTCTGAATATTACTATTTCTGATCATTCTAGGTGATTCTACAAAGCAAATACTCTCTCAATTTCTGTGAGTTGGCTTGGTAATTACCACCAAGACAACTTATGCAACTTAGGTTAACAAAATTCTATCCTTCAACTTATTTAATGATTTTGGATATTACCCTTTGGACAATTGATATAGAATTAGTTAAGTGACTTTACTTGAAAGGTTACTCAGAAAAATTTAAGTAACTATAAATAGGCGACTCATTCTGGTGTGACCATTGCTCTTTTCAACATTCTTATACGCTAAAGTATTCCACACCCAAAAGAATTGTAAATGAAAGAGGCGATGGTGGCCTCAGTCTGATTTCACTACACTATGTTTCAGGTTACTACACTTTACAATGAACAACATGCGTCGTAATTTTACTCATTACTATATTCTGTCTTCTGCACTTGCACAAAAGAAAACTGGTATTCTCCTTTTACATGCATACAAAGTTCGACTTAACAATTGCAAGCAGTCTTGCCTTGGGTAGACGTGTCGGTGCTGGTGGTGAGATGCATGTGGCTAACGCAGCTCTTCACGCCTCATGCCCTCAATGGCGGCTGGAACTACGAGCTGTAGAACTCGTAGTTGCTACTGCACGTCCGCCATAAAATCTGGGCGCAGGAACTCTTACAATCAGCCCCAGTGGCATAGAGACGGCTTCGACAACCATTCGTCGCGTTCTACTCCACAAACGACGACGATATTCTCCTCTTCGCTGTTGCACAATCACTTTTGCGTGAGCACAGTTACGCACGTCCGATCACGTCAACACTCCCCATGCCATTCCATTGTTCAGTCCCCGTGTCTCCAGCTACCTCTAGCTACGCTCGTATCACCAAGAGTGGGGGCGTTCCCCTACCACCTTTTCACCGAAATCATTTAGTATTTAAGAATATTTATATTTATTACCCTGGAGTTCATACCAGTCATAATAATTTACTACTAGCGCTTTATAACATTAAATCATACAGTAATAGCTTATAATTACCAAGAAAAAGAATACATTTGACTCCGAGAGCTTAGTGCATTGTCTGACAGGCAGCGCTAATTCCCAGTTTCGCCAATAGATGGCATCAGGGTGCACTCCCTGGCAGTCTCACACCAGCGCGCCCGTTTCCGACGCGCGGGCTCCAAATTACTGTCAGCCCACCATCATTTCAGTTCCGTTACACATGCCCCACTTCTTATTGAAGTATCTAACAGTGATAATTCAATAAGAAGTCTCTCCTATAATGAATCTGAAATTTTCGTTAAGCTTTTTACCAAGTGTTTTCCCTTTCTTACTGATACGCCTCGGTACTTATATTACTTATTTAAAATTAAACACCAATTCTTTCTATCTTTCCTGCTAAACATTACATAAATGATTTACATATATTCTTTCCAATTTTCTTACTTCTAAACACAGTACACTTTAAACATCTTTTTTACAAAAATTTTAAATACACTTCTTTTATCTCAGGCAAGTAAAATACACGTTATGCGCCTATTACTTTAGAGCCCGTCCTTTTCACTTTACCTCCTCACTTTTCTACTTCTTCCACAACACTTATTTACACATCTATTAAGGCTTTCTTAGAAGCTCAGTCTTTCCCAGTCTGTTTAGTCTCTACTTAAACTAGAAGTTTCATTAGAATACTGCAACATATTTTAGTGAACATTTACCTTTCACACAGAACAAAAGAAACAAAACTATTTACATATTGGTTTACTTTAATATTTATTTATATATTTATTTTCAATCTGGTAGAATTCGTTTGTCATACCTTTTGAGATCCACTATGTTTCTTACTCCCAGGCGTTTGCCTGTTAATGGGTGCTCTAAATAATAAGCATTCACATTGGGTATGGACACTATTTTAAATGGTCCATTATATATATATTTAAATTTGCTGATCTCGTTATTAATTTCACTTGACTTTTCATGTGTTTTTACAAGAACGAGATCACCTATTTTGAATTTAGGATTCCTTACTTTTTCGTCATGACGACAAATTCTCGCATCTGCTTGTTTTCTCATCTTGTCTTTTACTAAGTTCTTTTTACTATCATAATCTAATTCAACTCTATCTGGAAATTCTAGTAGGTCTTCTACTAGACTTTTACTTCTCGTCTTTTTCAGGATTTCTTCTGGAGTAAATCCAGTGCTCTCGTTTGTTAATGAATTCATGATTTCTTCGAATTCACTCACATACTTGCCCCACATCTTGTGGTTGCTATGGCAGTACGTCCTAAATAACCGACCTATCTCACGCATATATCTTTCTGCCGGATTGCTTGATGGGTGATAAGCTGAGATATGTACCACTTCTACCTGTTTCTCAGCTATCCCATCCTTCCACATTTTTGAGCAAAACTGAACACCATTATCTGATAGTATTCTCTTTGGCTTCCCTACTTTCACAAAATAATCACACACCATTTTATCATACACAGCTCTGGCAGTAGCTTTTCTCAAGGGATATAGCTTTATATACTTTGAGAAAAGTTCAACTGATACAAATTTGTACACAAAACCCCCCATGGTTTTCGGTAATGGTCCAAAGATATCTACTGCTGCTATTTCTAATACTTCATCAGGTTTTATTGATTGCATGGGCCCTTGATTAGTTGCATTTGTTACTTTCGCCTTTTGGCATAGATCACAAGATCTTATCCTCTGTGCTACCCTTCGTGCCATGTTGTTAAAGGTAATGCATTCATCTAACTTATCGGTACACTTCCGTGCACCACAATGGCCATATGCCAAGTGAACGTAATCTATCAGCACTTCAGTGTGTTGTTCTGGCCAACATACTCTCCACTTCCCTGGATTATTTAATCTTTGAAGATACAGTACACCTTTATGTATTTTATATGAAGCCCTTACGTTAGTTGTGTCCGGATTGCCAAACTTGACCTTTACCGACTTGAGTGCATCATCATCACTTTGATATCTTCGCATATTCCGACATATTTCCCTAATTTTTTCTCTTCCTTCCGCTTTTTTGAAGTAATTCACCTCAAAAACATCTTCCCTATTCTTTACACTTTCTAGTGTCTCACATCCTTCCGGTAATCTCGACAAAGCATCCGGTACTGCATGTTCTTTCCCTTTAACATACTTGATCTCTTTATCAAATTGTTGTAAAAACAGCGCCCATCTGGTCAACCTGTTATGTAACAATCTGCAGTCCTTCAAAAATATTAAAGCTTTGTGGTCTGTATGGACCACAGTCTTATGTCCCCATAAGAAAAGTTGAAATTTCCTAAAACCCCATACTATAGCTAAAGCCTCCTTCTCTGAAACCGTATAGTTTCTTTCATACTTTCTTTATCTTCCCATAATAAATCCTTTTCCACCGCCAAGTCTTGCCATATTATTTTTCCGGTTTTTATACTGACCATTCCATCTGGAGGTTTCTTTCTCCTTTTCATCCTAAATTCTTTCACCACTTTTTCCAATAGTCCTTCGTCTAGGCTCTTTAATGTCATCTCGTTCTCATTCGAATCTGTCATGCCTGAACTCTCGGTTGCGGAATCGGAAACTTCCTCTACTTCTTTTTCTCCCTGGCTGCTTTCTGATGATTCTGACGATAATTCCTCCTCCTTAGAAATATGACCTTCTTCGGATTCAAATAATTCTTGCAAATTATAATCCATTTCTCTACTTTCCCTTTGTTGGATAGTGCATTCGCCACTCTTACTTTCATTATTTTCCCCTACTAATGGAATTCCAGTCTCACTCAACTCATTTGCTTCAGTACTACAGGGATCACAACACTCTTTCTCTTGGTTAGATACACTTTCTCTAATTTCTCTAAAAGAATCTTCATCACAGTCATGTACTCTTGCTGTCACTAGGTACACATCATAATCGGTACGGCTCTCTAACACTGTCATATTCGGGTCCAAACTAATCACTTGAGTGGAAGATCTTTCTAATTGTGCTGGCTGGCTTTTGAGCTGATGTACATATTCTGCATACAAAGTAATTTCTGAATCGGCATGCGTCTCTGCACTATGCCCCTTTCTCTTATCCACCCTTCCCTCTTTAATTACTTCTCGATGCGATTCGTCGACTATTCGTACGAACCTTTTACCATAAGTCACATCACTCCTACCTTGCCCCTGCCTCTCTGCACAGTTGCCATCCCTACCGACAAACAATGCCTTCTCTGATTCTTCCATCATCAATTCGTCACTCTGACCTCGAATTGTACTTATTTCATTCACTTGAGCCTTCACATCCAACCGATATTCTTTTCCTACTTCATTTCCCTTAATAATTCCTCCCTGCTCTCTCTCCTCTGTTTGTATCCCTGCATTATACTTCACAAAGTTTCGTTTATGAAACTGCTCTTCAGGCGAACGACGCACTATCCTACTATAGTACTGACTACTCCGATCTTCCCTATATTTGGGCCATTTCTTTCTTTCCGCGCGCGTTAGGCCCTTGACCTGCGCGGTATTTAGTTTTCCTGATTTTGATAATGCATCCCGTTTCCCTGATAGTGTCCTCTCCCTCGCTGAGAGTTACCTCCTCGACCTCTTCCTCTCATCATGTTAATTTGCGGTTCATTCCTACCACCTTTTACTATTCCATTCTGATTTCTGAAACCTCGAAACTCTCTAGTTTCACGCCACCTATCTTCATTCTCGATTTTTTCTAAAAATTCATCGAATCTCGATGAGTGCCTCCTACATACCGCTCTGAATCGTCAGGTAGCTTTTTCCACAACTCCCACACTATCTCCGATTCTGATCTACGATCTTTAAGATACTCCAAACGCTTGAACCATCCTTCACAGTATTCTTTCATGAGCCCACGCCCATGTTCTGGCATTCTGGCGACAACGAATTCTCTCCACAACCTATCTCTCTGTTGTGTGCTCCAGAATTCCTCAAGGAACTTTTCTTTGAAGTCTGTAAACTTCAAATTGTCGATATCCAAATTCAATCCCCAACGTTTAGGATGACCTGCTAAAGCGTCTATTACTAAATTAATTTTTTCTTTATCCGACATGTCTGTTGGTAAGACACGTTCACAATTTTTTATAAAATCCATTGGATGCCATCCACCTTGTTTCTTTTGAGGATCGTATTTTTCCTCCCTACTCAGTATTTCCGATTTTTGCATTACCAATGGGATACCACTACAGTTAAGAAACGTCTGATTCTGAACTTGCTGACTTAACAATTTTATCTCATTACGCAGTGTATTTTCCTGCTCCTGCACACATGCATCAAAACTCAACATGGTATTGTGCAGTGTTTCAATATCAGCTGCCGTTTCTTTAACAATCTCTTTCTTTACAACTGGTACTATCACCTGTAATTTACTTTCAACTATCGGTTCTAATTTTTCACTAACCAAAGGTTCCACTGATTTCTCTATTCTCTGAATTTCGGTATCAAATCTTTTCTCTATTTCTGTGACTTTTCTCTGAACATTTGTTATTTCAGCCCTAATGCTATTTACTGATTTGTTTACCTCTGTGATACGCTGGCTTTGCGTATTCAAAATATCTAAATTGGCTTTTATTTTACCAGATAGGTTTTCATCCAGTTGGGATATATGACTAGCCATTTCTGCTTTCAAACTAGCATTCCCTTCTCGAATTTGCGCCATCATCCTATTTAACAAACTTGTTAATTCCATATCCTCTCCCTTGTGACTTGCATCCACAGATACATTGGGTTCACTTTTCACTACCTTTGGTTTCACTTCCTGTTCCTCCTGTCTTGTGGGTGTGGATTCATCTATAAGATTTTCCAACCCTACAACAGTATCTATGGTCCCTAATTCTGGGTCTGACCTTGTAATGTTTTCGTCTTGCTTGTTACTATTCGACTCCATCTTATGCTGCTGTATTTCGTGCCTAATAGAAATGTTTATTAAACCAAGTATTACTTGTTTAACTCCTACTATTGGACTTTCTTTTGCTGCTTTGCAGGTTGTCGTCTTGAACTTACCAATTATGGTATATTTGTCTACAACAGAATTTTAAATTTAAAATTTTCTTGAAACTACAAGTTTATATAAAACACTTTTATTGCAGCCATTATTCTACAAACTTGGTAAGTCCTGTCACAGTCGCCACATGCGACCGAACCGCCGAATCTTTCCATCAGTAAATGGGGTATGTTCTCAACTGACTCGGTTGTTTTAACCCCTCCACTCACGGAATGACCCGCTTCCTACTTCCGTATGTATAAAGCCAATACGGAATTGTAGCTGTCACGCCTTTGCGCTTACTGCTACGTATTTTAACCGTAAATAGCTCAGCCCTAATGGTAAGAGGTAGTAGTGAATTCACGTTATTAATCTTTGGAGACAGCACAGCTGCCACAAGCTCAGCTCACTTTTACTCCACTCCTACCCTCGCCATTGCACCACATTAACTAGGTTCTACATGGACCTTGCTAAATTCACTTGCGTATACATTTTTGACCGTTACTCGCCAGTATTTACCTAATGATTAGTACACTCCTAACCGGACTATTTCCCAAAGAGCTGTGATGATTGAACGGGTTCGATCCACAGCCTACAGTGCCCTACAGTTCACACGGTAACACTGCCTACCTGACCCACTTAACTTGGTAGTGAGCTTATGTATCCAATCACCACTGCTAGCAGCAGTGGGTAATCCTATCAGCACGACGAGAGCAGCAGACTTACCGTCGAATCCTCCTGAAAATACTTATAACTACGGTCGCCAGCTCTGAAGGAGCAAAAGAATAAATCAGTTTTTTGGCTCATTTCAAAGTGAAACGGCTTGAGTTGAATTTAAACTTAATTCTGAATATTACTATTTCTGATCATTCTAGGTGATTCTACAAAGCAAATACTCTCTCAATTTCTGTGAGTTGGCTTGGTAATTACCACCAAGACAACTTATGCAACTTAGGTTAACAAAATTCTATCCTTCAACTTATTTAATGATTTTGGATATTACCCTTTGGACAATTGATATAGAATTAGTTAAGTGACTTTACTTGAAAGGTTACTCAGAAAAATTTAAGTAACTATAAATAGGCGACTCATTCTGGTGTGACCATTGCTCTTTTCAACATTCTTATACGCTAAAGTATTCTACACCCAAAAGAATTGTAAATGAAAGAGGCGATGGTGGCCTCAGTCTGATTTCACTACACTATGTTTCAGGTTACTACACTTTACAATGAACAACATGCGTCGTAATTTTACTCATTACTATATTCTGTCTTCTGCACTTGCACAAAAGAAAACTGGTATTCTCCTTTTACATGTATACAAAGTTCGACTTAACAATTGCAAGCAGTCTTGCCTTGGGTAGACGTGTCGGTGCTGGTGGTGAGATGCATGTGGCTAACGCAGCTCTTCACGCCTCATGCCCTCAATGGCGGCTGGAACTACGAGCTGTAGCACTCGTAGTTGCTACTGCACGTCCGCCATAAAATCTGGGCGCAGGAACTCTTACAATCAGCCCCAGTGGCATAGAGACGGCTTCGACAACCATTCGTCGCGTTCTACTCCACAAACGACGACGATATTCTCCTCTTCGCTGTTGCACAATCACTTTTGCGTGAGCACAGTTACGCACGTCCGATCACGTCAACACTCCCCATGCCATTCCATTGTTCAGTCCCCGTGTCTCCAGCTACCTCTAGCTACGCTCGTATCACCAAGAGTGGGGGCGTTCCCCTACCACCTTTTCACCGAAATCATTTAGTATTTAAGAATATTTATATTTATTACCCTGGAGTTCATACCAGTCATAATAATTTACTACTAGCGCTTTATAACATTAAATCATACAGTAATAGCTTATAATTACCAAGAAAAAGAATACATTTGACTCCGAGAGCTTAGTGCATTGTCTGACAGGCAGCGCTAATTCCCAGTTTCGCCAATAGATGGCATCAGGGTGCACTCCCTGGCAGTCTCACACCAGCGCGCCCGTTTGCGATGCGCGGGCTCCAAATTACTGTCAGCCCACCATCATTTCAGTTCCGTTACAAATCCAACGGAGAAGAAGTTTTGTAGAGGCAGAAGTGCTGTCAAACTAAAATGTTTTATGCATAAAATACCTATAAGGCATAAAGGCAACTTTACAAGAATGGCAGAAATGCAACTATTAAGAAAAATCTTCTAGTTATGAGGGCCTGACTGAAGCAAAATCACAACAGAATCTTGAAAATGTCAAAACAATAGACTTGCATAGAAAATAAAAACTGTACCTCCCTCCTATGACTTGCAATAAAATTTGTTCTCAATCCCTAGACCATGGGTTAACAAACTTTTCCTCTGATGGAATATATTGAGAGTCTTGGTACTTGGACAGAATACCTCATTTATTTTTAAGGTTAATAAAATTCTGAAGCAATGGCAAAGACTCATTTTACTCAGTCATTAGTCCAATTCCAAATTACAACTAATAACACAAAATTCAGAATAAAATTTTTAAAAAGTAAGAAAAAATGCCATATTATTAAGCACTTATTCACTTCTTGTGGAACACCAGTGCTCCATGAAATACGATTTGCGAAACCCTGCCCCAGACATTAAATTGTATGGAGGCATGGTATGTAAATTATAGTGCTCAGAACTCATTGGCTGCTGTGTAATAGTTGTAGTGCACACTGCTTTTGCACCAAATGATCCTTTCTGAGTTTCAATGGATCTGCTACAGGAGTTTGTATGTCTAGATCTTTACATTTGGTTAAATAATCAAAATGGACTACAGTCTTCCCAACTGGGAGCTGTAATTTGGCATTGGTATGTGACATGAAACGCAATATTTGAAATTATTCCTCCCAGGGCCACATAAATTTCTTAGTTATGCCTGGTTTTATGGCAGCTTGTCGTGACATTATTTAATCTCCGACTTGGTATAGTGGTAACCTAGTATTCTTCCAACTATGGAGCTGTAGCCTCTACATCTACATCTACATCTACATCCATACTCCGCAATTTTCCATTGTTACAACCTCTCGATACACCACAGCATCATCTGAAAAAATCCTCAGTGAACTTCCGATGTCATCCACAAGGTCATTTATGTATATTGTGAATAGCAACGGTCCTATGACACTCCCCTGCGGCACACCTGAAATCACTCTTACTTCGGAAGACTTCTCTCCATTGAGAATGAAATGCTGTGTTCTGTTATCTAGGAACTCTTCAATCCAATCACACAATTGGTCTGATAGTCCATATGCTCTAACTTTGTTCATTCAACAACTGTGGGGAACTGTATCGAACGCCTTGCGGAAGTCAAGAAACATGGCATCTACCCGGGAACCCGTGCCTTTGCCCCTCTGAGTCTTAAGGACGAATAGCGCGAGCTGGGTTTCACACGACCGTCTTTTTCGAAACCCATGCTGATTCCTACAGAGTAGATTTCTTGTCTCCATAAAAGTCATTATACTCGAACATACTACGTGTTCCAGAATTCTACAACTGATCGACGTTAGAGATATTGGTCTATAGTTCTGCACATCTGTTCGACGTCCCTTCTTGAAAACGGGTATGACCTGTGCCCTTTTCCAATCCTTTGGAATGCTACGCTCTTCTAGAGACCTACGGTACACCGCTGCAAGAAGGGGGGCAAGTTCCTTCGCGTACTCTGTGTAAAATCGAACTGGTATCCCATCAGGTCCAGCGGCCTTTCCTCTTTTGAGCGATTTTAATTGTTTCTCTATCCCTCTGTCGTCTATTTTGATATCTACCATTTTGTCATCTGTGTGACAATCTAGAGAAGGAACTACAGTGCAGTCTTCCTCTGTGAAACAGCTTTGGAAAAAGACATTTAGTATTTCGGCCTTTAGTCAGTAATCCTCTATTTCAGTACCATTTTGGTCACAGAGTGTTTGGACATTTTGTTTTGATCCACCTACCGCTTTGACATAAGACCAAAATTTCTTAGGATTTTCTGCCAAGTCAATACATAGAACATTACTTTCGAATTCATTGACCGCCTCTCGCATAGCCCTCCTGACACTACATTTCGCTTCGCATAATTTTTGTTTGTCTTCAAGGCTTTGGCTATGTTTATGTTTGCTGTGAAGTTCCCTTTGCTTCCGCAGCAGTTTCCTAACTCGGTTGTTGTACCACGGTGGCTCTTTTCCATCTCTTACGATCTTGGTTGGCACATACTCATCTAACGCATATTGTACGATGGTTTTGAACTTTGTCCACTGATCCTCAACACTATCTGTGCTTCAGACAAAACTTTTGTGTTGAGCCATCAGGTACTCTGTAATCTGCTTTTTGTCACTTTTGCTAAACAGAAAAATCTTCCTATCTTTTTTAATATTTCTATTTACGTCTGAAATCATTGATGCACTAACCGCTTTATGATCACTGATTCCCTGTTCTGCGTTAACTTTTTCAAATAATTTGGGTCTGTTTGTCACCAGAAGGTCTAATATGTTATCGCCACGAGTCGGTTCTCTGTTTAACTGCTCAAGGTAGTTTTCAGATAAAGCACTTAACAAAATTCACTGGATTCTTTGTCCCTACCACCTGTTATGAACGTTTGAGTCTCCCAGTCCATATCCGGCAAATTAAAATCTCCACCCAGAACTATAACATGGTGGGGAAATCTACTTGAAATATTTTCCTTCAGGTGCTCAGCCACAACAGTTGCTCAGCCAGGGGGCCTTATAGAGACATCCAGTTACCATGTCTGAGCCTGCTTTAACCAGGACCTTCACCCAAATTATTTCACATTTCGGATCTCCGTCAATTTCCTTCGATACTATTGCACTTCTTGTCGCTATAAACACGCCTCCCCCTTCACTGTCCAGCCTGTCTCTGCAGTAAACATTCCAATCTGAGTTTAAGATTTCATTACTGTTTACGTTTGGTTTCAGCCAACTTTCTGTCCCTAGTACTATATGGGCGTTGTGAGAGCAGTTCTGGGACCTTTCTATAGACGCTCCTGCAGTTTACTATTAGCAGATTAATATTGTTATTTCCTGTTGCATTTTGGCTACTCCTACCTTGCCGCGTCTCAGGAGGCGTCTTGTCGTGCCTGGGGAGGGAATTCTCTAACCTAAAAAGCCCACATGTGTACTCCACACGTACTCCGCTACCCTTGTAGCCGATTCCGGCGTGTAGTATTAAAGTAATATTCAAAAATCTGGAAAAAATTGTCATATTTTTCATTTGCAGTTGAAGAAGTAAATACGGTTTGCCAGTCTTCTTTCTTTAAGCCAAGTACAAAGTTATTTATGTTACTGTCACTATTACTTCTACACTTCATAACTGTTTTCCTGTTGGGAGTACATTGAGTGATGGATTAAAATGTATTGTTAGTGCAGTGTGGGGTGCACTCAGCCTCGTGATGCCAATTGAGGAGCTACTCGACCGAATAGTAGCGGCTTCGGTCAAGAATACCATCATAACGACCGGGAGAGTGGTGTGCTGACCCCACTCTCCTCCTATCCGCATCCTCCACGGAGGATGACATGGCAGTTGGATGGTCCCGGTAGGCCACTCATGGCCTGAAGACGGACTGCTTTTTTAGTGCACTGTGATCTGAAAAACCAACATCTATAATTTTACAGTGCAATCAGTGTTAGTAGCAGACCTAATCAAGATAGCTGTTTAATCTTGTTGGACATTAAACTTTCATATTTAAGTTGAATGACCCCATTAAATTTACTAATTGCGACTTTTGAGCAGATTCTTCAAGGAAATCAATGTTGAGAACACCACATATTATTATATTTTTTGAGTTATTGTGACATACTTTCTCTAGCAGTAGTGAAAAGTTTCTGAGGAACTGTACTTTCACATTTTTTGCCGTTGTCAACTAAGTTTAGCACTTCAGATTCATTAGAAAGTAGAATATCGTCTTGTTTCTGGGATCTGAATGTGCTATATTTTTTAGGAAACACAAAATCATACTCATAATTTTTATACTTCATTTCATCCAAACCTGATGACACCAACTGATCATTGCTCACACAAATACCCAATAAGAACTCATTGTTTTGATCAAGTACTTGTTTTTGAGGCTGCAACTGTTTTTGAAGATCTTTAATTATTTCACTTATCAGTTCTAAATCTAAGTTGTACTGATGTCCAGTTTCCACGATACAAAAAGCTCATTGCCAGGTCATAGTTTCACCAACATATTTAATGTTGACTCCTGTACTCTTTTCATGTAGGCAGAAGTTGCACTGTTTACACGTCAGTCCTCTCACCGTCTTTTTGAAACTTCCTATGCTTAATACTATGTGAAATCTCATTTTTATCACATGTATTTACATTTTCAGTATTATGGTAGCTGTTAACGACATGACTGCTGAGACAACCATTTGGAAGTCCAGAGACTATTAAAAACAGACCAAGGGACAAACTTTATGTCCAGTCTTACGGTAATGGTATGTCAGCTATGGAAAATAAAGAAATGGAGAACACTGCATTCTGACGAAGTAGGCGAGTGTCAGCAATATGTCTTGTGATCTTATTGTGGCGTGTTTATCTTCTGCCGTTAGGTCAGATGATAGAAATGCCACTTGCACACTTAAGAGTAGCAGATTGACGGTGACCAACTTTAAATAGAACTTGATTAATTTTCACACCCATTTATTAAAATAATAAAAAGCATAGACATTACATAACTTGATTCTAGATACTGTTTACAATTGACAATCTGAAGTTCCTTTGGTCTTGGTATGTTAATCTTATTCTCACATCTTATTCTCACACTTGACAAAGTGTCTATGCATTTCTCTTCATGGCTATGTACAGGAATATGATAATCTTATTAGGCGCAAACTGAAACTTGACTATAGATTGGTACAGACTAATGCAGACAGGTACAGACTGGTGCAGACAAATGCAGACTGACTAATCAGAGGTCTGTACACTCATTATAATACCTCGCGCATTCATGTATCACTGCGTGAGTTGATCCGCGAGGAGAAAAGGTTCTACGTTAGCAGCAATCTCCTTGGCTGCGTTACATATTAATATGCAGATCTGTGGAAGCAGAATATGGTCCATCTCTAATGCAGCGCCATCTCATAGTGCGGAGACGGACGGGTGCTGCGCCTGCTCTGTTGTGCTTAGTGGGGCACGCTCTAGTGGGAAAGTTCTGTATGCCCTGACTGCATGGAACTATGTACACAACAGCAACACCTTGAAACATTTGAGCAGTTGCTCAACGCCTGCAACTGATACAGCATGATGCTTGTTTCAAGGAGCAAAACGTTCTGCGCATGCACCAACTCCCCTCCACTACCCACCGATACAGCTGTCACGCGCAGCTCTGACAGTTCAGAAGCATCTGCTTTGTGTTTTCAGATCTGTGTTTTAGTCAAGTGTATTGTGTAATGACTGAAACAGGGGAAGATGGCGTGGTCAACGATACAGTTATCGATGTTGATAACTTGTAGCCCTCGTGGAAACCAGACCCAAGTTGCATGTGATTACCAGGAAAGATCACCACAAGCGGGATGTGATCACCAAAGCATGGCAACACACAGGTCAGGAAATGAAGATCTCAGGTAAGAAATGTATAATTAAAAAACAAATTAATATAATTCGTGCAATTTTATCAAGAATGACCTTCATGAGTTATAAAAGTGTTCATATTTTGAAAACCTCTTCTTTCAATCGTTTTACAATTTTAAACATAATGTTTTATATAGATTTAAACAAAAATATTTCAAAATTGATCATAAATTACTATTTAGTAAGATAATAGGATAATAATTTAATCGTTATCATTAAATGAAACCACAAGTTCACTGTTACCAGTCACCATTACTTGTTGTTTCATTACAGTCACGGTAAAGCCTAACCTAAAAATGTTCGTATTTAATCGTTATCATTACTTTTGTACATGAGTTCATTTCTACATTAAGGTCTATACGTTAATAATTCTTCACACGTTGATTGATATCTTAATCACAGAAGGCCATCCTGTCTTGCAAAGGAACAGCACCTGTTGGGCAATTAAAAAACCGAATGTAGCTTTCTCTAACTTTGTACACTGCTTTTGAGGCTCGTGTTCCAGCCTGCTGTGGTTCTTCATCAACTTCAACAATATGCGTAAGCTCATCATAGGCTTCTGCTAGTTTTCTTTCCCTTTTTCTTATGGAATTGAGCAACACACAACAGTCTAATACAATTTGTTTTGTGACATCTGGGTGAACGAGAATTGCTTGCTCAAGAACTCTGAATTTTTTATCCATCATACCAAACGCTCATTCTACTATTCTGCGAGCTCTAGATAACCTGTAATTGCATATTTTTCTATCATTACTTAGAAGTGTTGCTCTTGGAAATGCTTTCATCATATTGATGGCCAAACCATATGCATCATCAGCTACAAACACGTAAGGAAACGAAACGTTTTTGTTTGGGTACAATAATCAGGGTACAGGGAGATTTAACCTCTTGTCAGCGCATCTCTGTCCAAAGCTCGAAGAGAGAAACACACCAGCATCATTGTTTCTACCCGGTGCTCCTATGCCAACTATCAAAAAGTTTCCTTCAGCATCTACCACTGCTTGTAGCACAATAGAGTGAAAGTTCTTGCAATTGTATTAGGCTGATCCACAGTTCCATGGTCCCTCAATTCTTATATGTTTTCCATCTACTGCGCCACAGCAGTTTGGAAAATTCCACTAGTCTTCAAAGCGTTCAGCTACCGACGCCCATTTTTCAGTTGTAGGCTCAGTCATCATATACAACGCTGACAGTACTTCCCAAATGTAAGGACATTTCTCAGCTACTATTTTTCCGACTGTCGTTTTACCAACACAAAGATTGTAATGGACGTATTGAAATCTATCCCCAGTAGCCAGAAACCTGAAAATACCAAATACTATTAGCATACAAATAGTTTTTAACTTATTTTACTAATTTTTGTTGTTTTGTTTTAGGTAATGAGTGCAAGTCCAAACGGCACGTTTTGAGTTCCTCATACGCGAGATATTTGCGTGAGCTGAAAAAAATGCCAGTGGATCAGGTGGCAACAAGAAAAAGTGGTATTTGGCTGACGCAATGAGTTTTTTGCTTCCCTGCATTGGACATCCATAAAGTACAACCAGCAATATGGTTCGAAGACTAACAGATGTAGCAGCTCAGGAAGGGACAGAAGAGAACTTAGAACAACCCACAACTGAGACAGATGTTGCCACAGTCGCTGGTTATTCATCTTCACTTACAGCAGCGGTCGAAATGATTACAAGGAAAAAAAAAGGCTAAGACACCAGCAGAGGTAGTGGCTAAACCAATGGCTGCATATTTTAAATCGATCACCCAAAAAAATCATGTGAAGAACGTCCTATGATGCTTTATTTTAGAGGTCTAATGCCTGAAATTGAAAAATTGTCTGACACTTCTCAATGACATTTCAAAATGGATGTTAAAAACAGTGGAACTACTATCTTGATCAAGAAGAAGGGCTTTATTCAGGACAACCGAATGTCCCTCAAATTTCACCAGCACCAAATTTCTGCAGTTCTCATGGTAGAAACCCGTCAGGTGATTCGACACCATCTCAGATATCTGCTCAAGACGAATATAATCTGTTACAGCTTGGTGACTATCATAATTCAAATAACCTTTTGTGGTTCAGAAAAAGTAACTATTCCTTGAAAAATATGTTTTGACATTTCATTATAATGTAACAATTATATTTTGAATTTACATTTAACAGTACTGTTTTCTTTCGTTTGGTATCAATTTTATTTTATAATTAATAAAATATGTTAATATAACTTAAGGTTTCATTTCATTTCACCTAATGACGTGTGATGGTATAAATAAGTAGTGCTTATTTATTATGTTCTATGAGTATGACATTTAAGCCTAAAGACTTAAATTTATGTACCATATATTACAATATGAGCAACATATAGAAACAAAAATGTACAAAATAAATTCAACTATTTTCTTGATAAATGTAGAAAAGAAACAAATTTAGAATACGAAATAGCCGATTGATTTTATATGGATGTCCCATTTCTGTTACATGAATGAACTGTGAATTGCTGCCGAAAAGAAAAGAAAAATATCCCTATGACTGATTTAAAAACGAAATATTGTATGTGGTCTGCCTCGGATTCTGAAGGGTAAGAAGTGCTCCTCAGCAGTAACAAGGTTGAGAACCACTCGTATAGCTGTTCCACATTACAAAATATAATTATAAATTTTAATTATAAAGTTATTAAGAGGCTAATTACGGCACTTACAACAAAATTTCAAAACAATTGACACTCATTCTACAATAATTCTTAATGTCTCTCCTCTGATTGATCGGGTGAACCCAATATTTCCTTTCATTTGAGTCCAGCATTTGCAAAAACTGCCACAAAGCAATATCTACATTGACTTCCTCGTCACACATGTTAATTACGCCACTACTGTAGGAGAACAATACAAACAATATTACGTACTGTTGCTTGAAACAAAATATTACCTCCCGCACACTGGAGCAGCAAAGAAGCAAAACGCTGGGAGCAACACGCTACGCAACATTTTGCTTCAGGTGAAATGCTGGACCTGTGTGTTTCCAGCCTAAAGAGGGAGCTGTGCCCCTCCCCCATTGTATGATGACACGGAGAGCCAATAGAGCTTAACATATGATGGTTAACATTTGTAAAATATAAAATATAGGTCTAGCTGTAGATTAAATATTAAGGATTATATAAAGTGAGCAGGGTGCAGTAGTAATTATTGTACCCTGGCTCAAGTAATTAACGGCATATGCAAACAACCAACAGAAAATTATTTCTGCCAATGAAAAACAATTACTACTACATCCTGACTGAATTAAATAATCCTTAATGTTGCATTTTATCAACAACTGGATCCATGCTTTGTCTTTTACATATGCTACCATCGTATATTATGCTCTCAACTATGTCATGCAGAAGGCAAGGGGTGGAGCTTCGTGTGAGCGTTTTGACGCTGTTTAGTAGCTACCAGTGTTGTCCTCTGACACCAATGCTCCACCATCATCTCTGCTCACCACTCACGATATATAAATTTTTTGTTTTATGAAATGTAATTTTGACGCCCATTTCCCTCTAAAGAATATTAATGTTTAACGTTACAGAGACATATTCTGAAGATGCTTTTTGATTTTTTAGTTTTCAATAAATCCTTGCAACCAAGACTGATTAGTATTTCAATTAATCTCGTAGATATGTTTGCAATGAGTCCGCCTGCTTAGCTGAGTGGTAACGTGTTTGCCTACCGTGCAATGGGCCCGGGTTCGATTTCCAGCCGCGATGGAGGTTTTCTCCACTCGTGGACTGGTTTTGTTTCCCTCATCATCATCTCATCATCAACGACATGCAGAGCACTCAATGTGGCGTCACCTGGAATAAGACTTGCAACCTGGCACCCGAAGTTCCTGCATGGGGCCTCCCGGCCATCTATGCCACACGATCATTTCATTTTTTTCGTTTGCAACGAAATCCACAAACAGAGTTATTCTTACCTCTGAAATACCTGCACCTGGCATGTCTGTCCATGACATAATTTTCATGACCTGCTCGCAAGTGGTTCATTCCACGCCAGACCATCCAGAAATTTTACGAAATGACACCCATTATCAAGCAAATCCTTGAAATTTTGAGTAGTGGAAGTTTACCTAGCTGTATTCACGTTTCCAAAATGTAAATGTTGCAGTCAATTACTTTTACACTTACGATAAATAGAAGTTGTACAGATTAAGGAATTCAGTCTTTCATAGACGAACTCATTTATAATTTAAAAAAGCAATAGTTCCTAAAGTTTTTGCAGTGGAAGCTTGAATTTCTTCTATAGTTAAAGAGAAAGGTTTATATTTTTATAGTCACAATTATTGTAGTGAATATCCATCAACTACATCTCAGAGAAAATTGTAAATAATTTCTTTTAAACAAAATCCAAATACGAACATTATAATTTCTTTAAGGTATTGGCCCCTCATAAATACCTTTCAAAAATTTACAGTATTATTATAAATATTCCATTATGTCACACAAAAAGAATCTGTTTGTAGAAATAATGGGAAGTGTGAAAAACAATGTTATTGTAAAAGAAATATTGAAGTTGCTAATTCATGACTACCGTGTCATCACAATTGCTGAAGTTGGCTACACTGGATTTCCTTAGGAACAAATCATAGCTGATGTAGAGGTATGTTGGACGAGGATGGAAACTGTCGGGATGCGCCGTATTAAAACTTGTCCAAGTTTCATAAGTGACTTATTATTTCCAGCTACAGTGCCCCCGTTCCTCTCAGTCTGGGTCACTGGGTCCTGCAATGCTGAGGACACCACTTCGCTGTCTGCGAAATGGCTTTTTGCGGAATGCCAGCCTCAGTGACCTTTGCAACGCTCTGCTGTGTGTCGGCCTTTTACGGCCGTGGAGTTGTGACAATGTCAGACTGCGCCGGCAGTCGTCTCAGTGGTCTCCATCCCCGCTGCCTCAGCGCCACCCACTGCAAGGCTGCCAATGGCGTGCTTCCTCACAGGTGTGGCTAAGATCGCGGCGACAACAAGCACCCACGATCCAGCGTCAGAATCTGCAGCCCTCGTCTCGGGATGTCTCCGGCGTGTGTTGGGAGCCAACAAGACTACCCACAGTAGGGAGCTGTGGTGTGGCCCGCCGCTGGCTGGCTGAGGACCCCACGTTGGCCTCAGAGTGTCAAACCAGCGACCTGCTGTGGACTGGAATGTTGGTGCTCCATCTCCTGCAGTGTGAAGCCAGTGGTGTGACATTCCCCGCTGTCCAGGAGAGCTATCACACTTGGATGCCTTGTTAGTGAACCGGCACTTATTTATACGTGGCTGTGCGCCTCTGTTTTGCTAATGGACTGCTACGAGTCATGTACTCATAACACCTGGGTTGGTCCAGTGGGCCCCTTCTGCCTGTAACTTGGGCCATACTAACCGCTGTGTTTACTCTTTTCATTAGGTCTACGGCCCTGTGGCCTCCATTCTACTTCACAACCGCTGGTAGTGTAACTTATTGCCAACAGGCCTGCACCTGGCTGTAACTTGTGCGCTCAGAAATATTGTACTGAAGCTAACCTTTTCCCGTCTTAAACGGTGATGCCACTACACTGAGAACACTGTTTTATTGCTACAACATGTATTGCATCATCCATTTCCTTTGTTTTGAGACATCTGTTGTGATGGAACGGGCAAGTTGTGGTGCCCTGAAAATATTTTAAGTTCGGAGTTGGCGTGGCCTCACGGGCCACTCGGCACGCCGGGGTCATCAGCAACCGCTTGGTGACCAACATTAGCTGGAGCAAGAGGGGCAGCCCCAGCACGGGGTCCAGTTCGACAGTGTAGCTGGGATTTCCATGTTGTCACTGTGTCGACGACTGTAATTTGTGGTGATGAAGGATATTTGTATGCCGGGAATGCGAAAGATGGCGGACTTTGTGAAACCATAATGGCAGACATTTCACAGTTCATGCAGAAATTAATAATAGCCAGACAAATCATAATACCTAAAAAGAAACATGTACATTACTATTATTTGGTCGACGATTATGGTGGTGTAATCAGATTTTCAATACCTTTATTAGTTTAAAGTTTAGTACCTGACTGTTAATTATATAAGTAACACCTAGCAACGAGTTTCCAAAACCTAAACGGTTCATCCGATTTTGTCGATTGATGTGTCTTTAGAAAGCTATTAGTGTAAACCTAAATTGGTATGAATTACAGGCATGTAACTTGAATAGCAAATGAATTATTGGAGGTCAAAGTGGCCAATTACTATTGATCGCATCGGGCAGAAGTACTCCACAGTTACACAGAAAAACGCTAGCAGCATGCTTATAAATATATGGATTCATCTGTGTCTTTGTTTATATCCCATATATACTATTCATGAACAAATTGGTCAAATATTTACTGTGTTTTAGAAAGCACAGAGACATTAGGCTACTGGCCTACACATGTTTCTATTCCATTGATATATGTTTATTTGATTTGTTTATGTATATAATAATGTGTGTTAGAGCATGTTTATGGTCCATCCATAGGAATATTTATTTAATTTCAAGTTACTTAAATCTAAAGCCAGTATTTCGTGTGTATTTCAATATGTTTGTGAGTGTGCGTTGGCTTGGAGATATGGCGGGACCACTCTAGCAAACCACAGCACTTGTTTCTACGGTAGGCAACTACCAAAGTCAATGGAGAGACTGTAAGGAAGTGGGGGAGGAACATCGGGTCGCACAGGACACGACAGGGGTGCTGGATGGGGAGGCGTGACGGACGGTCGCAGGAAATACTTGTAGAGTATTGAGCAGTTTGCGCATGGTCGCGGGAGATAGAAATAATTTGTAGTGCCAACATGTGCACTTGTGAGATTTCCGTGGCTTCTGCAGTGAAGACGTTGTATGCGTTTAGAAGTGAATTTCTCACGAGCTATGTTGTTGTTCATAACTAATTACGTGAAGTAGGAATCTATTGTTTCCCTGTAATTCAACTTATGTTTTATTTTATTTCTTGACCAGCGACACCAATAAGGGTTTTACAGTAATAAATGGCATTCTTTAAGGTACTTTTGATATTGTACTCATCATTTAAAGTTGTTAAAATAGTACCTGCAGATTTTATTTCATTACAATCTTTCATTTGTAAATTTCTATGTTACATTCAAAATTCGCAATTTCCAAGTGATGGGAACGTTTGACCATTCGATTCATGGGTATGATTTACGATCGCTGCATGACCTGGGAAACACATGGAGCCCACCATTCATGTGTATGTTCATACTGTATACTGTAGACTCAGCAGTATTTGGCTTGTAATGTGGCAACCACGTATCCCAGCCCCTAGACAACAAAACCAGCCAAAACGTTTAATATTTCAACTCTGAGCCTGAGGGAAGGTAGTTGATGGTCACATTTTTATACGAAAGCCTGCAGTGTTCACTGAGCATGCAGTTCTGAGCTCTTGTACCGAGTTGTACCTAGAGTCAATTATTGGTTAAAAATTCTGTTGTTGCAGTTTTTAACTGTTTATTCCAAAAGAAAAGTAAGTCCCCTCGTGTTACAATAATTACATGAAATACATTTGTAATGAAAGAATGGTATGGAATGATTTTTCATTGTTGTGCAAATGAACTTTTATTATAGTGAAGCAACATCACTCATACTGTGATTTAACTGTTTCATGGGTTTGTGTTAAACACAAAGACAGGTACCTGCACAGATTATCTCTATATATGAAAATTTGCTGTGATGCCCTCAAGCGCCATAAACGATCTGTTTTACCTGGATTGAGTAAAATTAGTTTAGAAAAGGCAAAGACCTTCAAAATGGGATGCTCCAGCGTTATTCATGGGGAGAAAATGTTCCCAACCTGTATCAATCTTATTAATGAAAAACAAGCAAGTGACATCTATCTCCAGAATATATAAATGAAAGTAATGTGAAGGTGCAGACTCCTGAAAAATCTGTGCTCAATACTAGCTTATTTACATTATGAGTATCTCCTGCAAAGCTCCATTCAGTTGCTCAGCATAGTCGGTATGCAACAGACAAACAAAAATTGGAATCAGCAGTTGGGGCTCTGAAAACTAAAATTTCACCTACATATCAAGTTGAGCTGGCTGCTGATGCAAGCATTATCCCTGACAGTGATTTAACAGAACTGGAAGAAAAGGCAGAACATCATGATCAACTCATGGACAAAATCAAACAGAAAATTGATTATGCATATAATGGTGAAAAACATTCAGTTACTCTTGTGCCACCAACTTGGTCTCGACAGAAAGGCAGTTCCAAATTTCAGGTTTCTGAATATTTGGTATGACAAGCAAGAGTTCTTTTATCGATGGCTGAGCAGGAAAGAGGAAAAACATTGCCACATGATACAGTGCAAAAAGTAAAGAGTTTTTATTTGGATGACGAAAACACAAGAATAATGCCTGGGAAAAAAGCCAAAGTGAGCACCAGCAAAAATACCTATGAACAAAAGCGTCTTGTCTTAAGTAATTTAACTAAACAGTATTCTCTCTATAAAAAGTATCCTCAAAATAAAGTAGGATTCTCAAAATTGGCTTCTCTTCGACCAAAACAGTGAATACTTGCAGGATCATCAGGAACACATACCGTATGTGTGTGCATTTACCACCAAAACGTTAAATTGCTTCCAAATTCCATTTCTATTAAAGAAACATACCAAGATCTAATTAAAATATTAACATGTGATATAAAAAACCGAGCCTGTATGCTTCGTCTGTGTGAAAAATGCCCCACCAGTTCATTGCTTCAAATCCATTTAGAAAATGAAATAGAAGTCTATGATCCTGATGAGATGGTTCAGTACAGTCAAAGAGTATCAACTGATAGAATGACTTTAAGTGTTCAAATCACTTCTCTACCAGAATTCTGTGACACACTAATTAAGAAAATTGAAAAACTTACTCCATACTCTTTTATTTCTGAATCACAATCTGATTATCTGAAAATGAAGAAGGAAACACTTGATGAATGATCAGTGTTAAATTTAATGGATTTCACTGAAAATCTCAATTTTGTTGTCAAGATAAGTACAGGGGTACCATTGGAACAATGGCAGCTGCACTCTCCGCACTGTCCTTATATGTTACAAAAAGGACAAACAGTTGCATGCAAAAAGTATTTGTATTGTTTGTGATGATCTAGAACACGATGTTGCCTTGGTGTATCAGACTCAGAAGATGGTACTGAATTTTTTTTTAATTTCCAGTAATTCATCTTGTGTATGTTGAATATTTCACTGATGGTTGTGCTGCACAGTATAATAACTGTAAGAATTTCAGAAATACCTGCTACCATGAACACGACTTCAACATAAAGTGCAGCTGGTCCTTTTTTGCTACCAGCCATGGCAAATCTCTGTGATGGTACTGGTGGCACTGTTAAAAGACTTGTCGCACTGCACTGCATCAAACTTTCAGCAATTGCTACCAACAGAGTGTATACAAAGCAATAAAAATTGGCAAAAGTTCATGATATTAGTTACATAAGCAGTACACAAAATCTCAGTTCGCAACTAGATAATGGGTGTCATGGCCTGGATGACTTGACATGGAATGAACCTAGAATGTTCCAGAAAGAATCCACAAGTTATCACATGCCGAGACTTCAAACGCATTGATTTATTTCAACTTGCTACTGAAGGGCAAGAAATAGTTTGGAGAACGTTCCTATTCACTTCTTGCACATAAAAGAAAAACGTAATGGACTTATGAACGAACTTACTCAACTATATGGCAATTATTCTCCCTTAAAGACCAGAAAAGTAAGAAGGAAACCTCACCTTGACTAACTGAAAAACTGAAATAGCTCATGAATCTCAAAAACACTGCATAGCAGGCATACAAACTACCTCCCACACCTCCTGAAACTCATATTGTTTACAAGCAAAAGCAGAACACAGTCAGTCAAGTTGTGCGAAATGCAATCCTCAGGCATGCCCACACATTAACCGACAACAGAACCAGACCATCTGTTCTGTGGAAAAATCCAGGTCCCCTTGGTACAGACAAAGTAAAAGCTGCAGCTGATCCAATTGTCCCAGCTGAAGAACCAAGCCAGTACTTCACAAAATCTACAGCCACAACTGAACCATGAACGAAACAAAGACTCTTTGATTACTCCATGGGGTAAGTGACTGTAGTCACGAAAAATTTTGTCTAAAGCATATTACTTGCAATACCATCAAAAAAGGCATCATGCATATTAGATCAGCATCTACTGCACACGATTGCATCACGGTCCACAGGATGAAGATTATTATCCACCCACTACTGCCCATTATAAATGGTATCTTCACCCACTCCTTAATCACAAGCATTTTCCCTGAGGCCCAGAAACAGGGACTAGTTAAGCCACTACCTAAGAAGGACATTGTCACAGCACCCTCTGGTTACCGACCTATTTGCAGTCTCCCTGCTCTGTCCAATGCCTTAAAATATAAAGTCCACGACCAGCCAACAAACTGCCTAACCGCAAACAACCCACTAGACTAAAACGAATTAGATTTCTGTAAACATCCTAACATTAATTTTGCCTAAATAAAGGTAACAGATGACCTGAAGCTTGGCACAGATGCGCAAGAGGCGACTATCATGTATTTCTTCAGCAAAACTTTTGACACTGTCGACTTCGACATTTTCCTTGCCAAACTTAGCAACATAAGTCTTTCACCAAGTGCAGTGCAATTTTTTCGCTCATATCTGACATCTCGCCAGTAATGTATCATGTCTGGTACCATAAAGCCCCAATGGAGGCAGATACTATCAGGCTTCCCTCATGGTTTGGCATTAGGTCCTATACTCTTTTTATTGTGTTACAATGATGTGTCATCTAATTTGTCCTGCTGCGAATACCACATGTACATTGATGACTTCCGGTTGTGTCTAAGAGAATAACCGATAAACCTGAAGACAGCTATCGAGAATCTCAGTACCGAGCTGTGTGCACTATCAAAAAAATAGACGCTGGATATAGGGTTAAACCTTAAGCCATCCAAAACCCAAGTGGTACTGGTTGATCATTCTACGTTCATTAGCCCAAATTATGGGGAATCTCTACCATGTTTCACCATAAATGGGACAAATATCAACTTCTCTCCTTCAACAAAGAGTCTAGGAGTAATAGTAGTTGAAAATCTAAGTTGGGCTACTTACTTAACAGCAATGTGCAATGTACAAGAAGGCAATGACCTGCCTCCATGCCCTACAAAAATATGGGAAGCTTTTTCCTCTTGACCTGGAAAAGGAACTTGTGCACACTTATACTTCCAGTTACTGATTAGAGCGATGTTATCACGGAACGACTTTCTCAGGAAACCTCACAGTGCCTGGAACTAGTTATGAATGACTGTGTTTTTTACATCTCTGTTGTTCGACACTGATTACATTTGAGAATCATATCCGCAGCAATCCTGACTCTGTGCATTCTAGTGCAGAGATTTCCATGCCCCCTGTCTCCTCAACTGTGTTATGAACAGACATTGTCTCCCTGTCTTTCTTCGACCATTTTGCTCTTGTCTGGACAACACGGCAGAAACACATATTCTCATAAGATCAAAATCCTTTCTGTCCCACTTCATTGTTCAGCCACTTTCTCTAAGTCCTCCTCAGTAGGAGGAATTCTACACTGCAATAATACCCTGCATTATGTTAGAGAACTAAATAACATCTCCAGCGTCAGAAAACAGTTAATGATGTATCCACTAAAGCAACAATGACGATTACCATTGTCCCTGTAGGTACTAGTTACACCTGATAATCAAATTTTCCAATCAGATCTTCCTCACTGCCAAGTATTCTTGCCTGGTGCAGTCTCCTTAAATTTGCTCAGAACTCGCTATGTCAGAAAACATCTATTTTGTACACTTACAAACTCTTTATCCACACATCAAAAAAAGTTTTGAATCACCACAGTTCACAGAACTCCTGAAGATAGACGTTGACTGCGGATATTGTATCACAGACACAGTCCCTTTGACTGTTCGGAGATGTCACTAAACCCGCCCAAAGATGTAAACAACCATGCATGAGCAGCTCCTATTAGACGGAGGGGGTTCGACAGATCATCAGTTCCAGTCAGTCCACCAGGAAGGACGTACACGGCTCGTGTTGTCTGTAGTTCAACCATGCCTAGACGGTCAATGCGCGGTTCGATCGCGTCCGCATTGTTACTTTGTGCCAGGAAGGGGTCTCAAAAACGGAAATGTCCAGGCGTTTCGGAGTGAACCAAAGCGATGTTGTTCAGACATGGAGGAGATACAGAGAGAAAGTAACTGTCGATGACATGCCTCGCTCAGGCCGCCAAAGGGCTACTACTGCAGTGGATGACCGCTACCTACGGATTATGGCTCGGAGGAACCCTGATAGCAACGCCACCATGTTGAATAATGCTTTTCGTGCAGCCACAGGATGTCGTGTTACGACTCAAACTGTGCGCAATACGCTGCATGATGCGCAACTTCACTCCCGACGTCCATGGCTAGGTCCGTCTCTGCAACCACGACACCATGCAGCGCGGTACAGATGGGCCCAACAACATGCCGAATCGACAGCTCATGATTGGCATCACGTTCTCATCACCGATGAGTGTCGCATATGCCTTCAACCAGACAATCGTCGGAGACGTGTTTGGAGGCAACCCGGTCAGGCTGAACGCCTTAGACACACTGTCCAGCGAGTGCTCCAAGGTGGAGGTGCCCTGTTGTTTTGGGGTGGCATTATGTGGGACCGACGTACTCCGCTGGTGGTCATGGAAGGCGCCGTAACGGCTGTAAGTGAATGCCATCGTGCGACCGATAGTGCAACCATATCGGCAGCATATTGGTGGGACATTCGTCTTCATGAACGACAATTCGCGCCACCATCGAGCACATCTTGTGAATGACTTCCTTCAGGATAATGACATCGCTCCGCTGGAGTGGCCAGCATGTTCTCCAGACATGAACCCTATCGACCATGCCTGAGATAGATTGAAAAGGGCTGTTCATGGCCGAACATGCCTGGGATAGATTGAAAAGGGCTGCTGATGGACGACGTGACCCACCATCCACTCTGAGGGATCTGCGCTGAATCGCCGATGAGGAGTAGCACAATCAGGACCAACAGTACCTTGATAAACTTGTGGATGGTATGCTACAACGAATACAGGCATGCATCAGTGCAAGAGGACATACTGCTGGGTATTAGAGGTACCGGTGTGTACAGCAATCTGGACCACCACCAGTGAAGGTCTCGCTGTATGGTGGTACAACATGCAATGTGTTTTTTCATTAGTAATAAAAAGGGCAGAAATAATATTTATGTTGATCTCTATTCAAATTTTCTGTACAGGTTCTGGAACTCTCGGAATCGATGTGACGCAAAACTTTTTTTTGATTTGTTATATCTCCCACCATCATTACTGTTGTTATTGTCATTATTATTATTATATTATTATTACTTTCCTTATTTTCGCTATTAGTGGTAGCAGCAGCAGCAGTAGAAGTACTGCCAGTATTAACTTTTTTAATTCATTGTCAGTAATATTTACTCTCATTGTAGCTATAGATACTGAAATCATTTTAATATAATTTTCATATTAAAATTGTCATTTCTAAGGTAACTATGGTGCAAAAAAAGTACTTTACATGTGAAATCCTGGTCTGATGTAAGAGACAGCCTGATTGCCTTAATCAGATCAAGTTACGAGGGTTGCCCAGAAAATAATGCACCGCATTTTTTCTTCGACAATTCTTTATTGAAAATAATGAAAATTACACACACGAAAGAACGTTGTTTTACCTGCAGACCCTGTTTTTCCACGTCATCTATATCCCATCCTATGGCCTTCCTGAAGCGCGAAACAAGGGCGTGTATGCCCTGTCAATACCAATCCTTGTCCTGGTGGCGGAGCCAGAGCTTCACTGTGTGAACCACCTCCTCATTGTCCTCAAAATATCTTACACGAATGCGTCTGTCCTCACGAATGACATCAACTCGCTGCAACGTGTCACGTGTGACAGCCGTGGATGGTCTTCCCGATCGCTGCAAGTTATTGAGTTCCGCCGAACCGCCTTCTGATGACCTCACCGTCCGTGCCCAGTGACTAACTGTACTACTGTCGACAGCAGATGCTCCACAGACTTTGCACTAGCGTTTGTGAGTGTTCCCTACAGTTTCTTCTCTGCACTGAGAAATCCAATAGCGGCACACCATTTTGAAACTGTCCTACAGCTACACTGTCTGTCGGAAGTGACGGAAAATTGGCATGCGCACTCAGGAGACCTCAGATAATACATACGTAACGTTTCGCATACATAGCATTGCTTTCGGCCGAGGAAAAAAATGTGGTGCATCACTTTTTGGGCAACCCTCGTAAATAAATAAATAAATGAACGTTGGACTCCATCCATACTGATGATGTGCGGCATGCTGGTAAAGATGTAAATATCTAGAGGAGAATAAAATGGGTTATACTCCGTCGTCGTCAGCCCCTCGATGTTTTCCATCATAGTACTGCACAGATACTCCCACGTTGTTCCTGTAAACTGCACTTCAGCACCACAGTGAACATTCACGATTGCTATTAGTAGTTCAATCTCACCATTCAGTACTATGCCCACATTCACATGTTTTCATCTGATGGTGGTCAGTTGATAAGTTGCACTGAACAGCAGTATAATGAATCTATTTACCTACTTCTCGACATCTGATACTGGAAACTAAGTGTCTGGGAACAGTTGTGTGGCTGCTCTGATATATTAGGTACTCTGTCTGCTGCTATCTGCTCCAGTGGATCAGGGTGTTGTTGTCCTCAGGGAGAAATAATAAGTGAAAATTCATATACAAAACAAATAATGATAACGATAATAATAATAATAATCAGTGAGAGAGAAAAGGGTTAATACTTACACTCAACTGTGCGATACAGTTTTTTTTTATGTTGCCTGAAGGTGGCTGACCTCTGCTGATAGTTCATGATGCACCTTTCACGACAGCAGACACAGCAGAGATCCCTAGTCCATGTGATGTGTAGTAGGACTGGATATTGTGGGTGAGTGGTGGACGTAGGTGACTACAGTGCTATGGAAATTGGAGTAACGATTTTGGACTGGGAGGTGGTGGGGCAAATCATGTTTCAATGTGGCGGCCATATTGGTCACAAAATATAGCAATAAGGATGCGTGGGTGATAAACTGCAGCTGTAAGGATGTTGTTGTTATGGTCTTTGGTCCAAAGACTGGTTGGATCCAGCTTTCCATGCTACTCCACCCTTCGTGAGCCTCTTCACCTCCGAATAACTACTGCAACCAACATCTTTCTGAATCTGCTTACTGCATTCATCTTTTGGTCTGCCTCTACGATTTTTGGTCGCCACACTTCCTTCCAGTACTAAATTGGTGATCTCTTAATGTCTCAGAATGTGTCCAATCAATTGATCTTTTGTCAAGTTGTGCCATGAATTTCCTGTCTTCCCAATTCTATTCAGTACTTTCTCATTAGTTATGTGATTGACTCACCTAATATTCAGAATTCTTCTGTAACACCGCATTTCGAAAACTTCTATTCTTTTTTATCTTAACTGTTTATCAACCGCGTCTCAGTTTAATACATGGCTACACTCCAGACAAATACCACCAGAAAAGACTTCCTAACACTTAAATCCATATTTCATGTTAACAGACTACTCCTCTTCAGAAATGATTTTCTTGCCATTGACTATCTACATTTTAGATCCTCTAGTTTAGCTACCATCAGTTATTTTGCTGCCCAAATAGCGGAATTCATCTACCACTGTAAGTGCCTCGTTTCCCAGTCCCATTTCCTTAGCACTATCTGATGTAATTCGACTACATCCCAATAACCTTGTTTTGCGTTTGTTGGTGTTCATCTTATATCCCCCTTTCAAGACACTGGCCATTCCATTCAATTGTTCTTCCAATTCCTTTGTTGTCTCTGACAGAATTACGCTGTCATTGTCAAACCTCAAAGTTTTTATTTCTTCTCTTTGAACTTTAATTTCAACTCTAAGTTTTTCTTTTCATTTCCTTTACTGCTTGTTCAATGTATATATTGAATAACATCATGGATATTCTACAGCCCTGTATCACTCGCTTTTCAAGCACTGCCTACCTTTCACGCCACTCTCCTCTTATAACTGCCATCTGCTTTCTGTACACGTTGTAAATTGCCTTTTGCACCCTGTGTTTTACCCTTGCTACCTCCAGAATTTGAATGAAAATATTCCACTCAACACTGTCAGAAGCTTTCTCTAAGTCTACACGTGCTATAAATGCAGTTTTGCCTTTCCTTAATCTATCTTCTAAGGTAAGTCGTAGGATGAGTATTGCCTTGCGTGTTCCTACATTTACCTGCAATCTGAACTGATCTTCCCTGAGCTCGGCTTCTAGCAGTTCTTCCATTCTTCTGCAAGGAATTCGTGTTAGTATATGCAACCATGACTTATTAAATTGATAGTTCGCTAATGTCAGCAACTGCTTTCTTTGGAATTGGAATTATTACATTCTTCCTCAAGTCTGAGGGTATTTCGCTTGTCTCATACATCTTGCACATCATATGGAAGAGTTTTGTCATGGCTGGCTGTCTCGAGGGTATCGGTAGTTCAGACGGAACAAGATATAACCCCAGGGGCCTTGTTTCGACTTAGATATTTCAGAGCTTTGTCAAATTCTCTCGCAGTATCATGTCTCCCATCTCATCTTCATCTACGTCCACTTCTATTTCTATAATGTTGCTTCCAAGTTAATCTCCCTTATACAGAGCCTCAATATACTTTTCCATGTTACAGCTTTCCCTTCTTTGCTTAGGACTGATTTACCATCTGAGCACTTGATATTCATACAGCTGCATCTCTTCCCCAAAGGCCTCTATAATTTTCCTGTAGGCAGTGTCTATCTTTTCCGTAGCGAAATATGCTTCTAACTCCTTACATTTGTCCTTTAGTCATTGCTGCTTAGCGGTTTTGTACTTCTTGTCAATCTCATTTTTAAACGTTTTTATTCCGTTTCGCCTGTTTCATTTGCTGCATTTTTAAATTTTCTCCTTTCATCAGTTAAGTTCAATACACCTTATGTTCCTACTAGTAACTGTCTTTTTACCTTTTTCATCCCCTGCTGCCTTCATTATTTCATCTCTTAAAGCTACCCATTTGTCTTCCACTGTATTCCTTTCCCCTGTTCTAGTCAACTGCTACCAAATGCTCTCTCTGAAACTCTCTGCAGCCTCTGATTCTTTCAACTTATCCAGGTCCCATCTCCTTAATTTCCTGCCTTTATGCAATTTCATAAGTTTTGATCTACAGTTCATAAACAATAAATTTTGGTCAGAGTCCTCATCTGCCCCTGTAAATGTCTTACAATTTAAAATCTGGTCCTTAAATCTCTGTTTTACCATTATATAATCAATACGAAACCTTCTAGTGTCTGCAGATCTCTTACATGTACACAGCCTTCTTTCATTATTCCTAAACCAAGTGTTAGCGACGATTGAGTTATGCCCTGTGTAAAACTCTACC
Source organism: Schistocerca piceifrons (assembly GCF_021461385.2). Taxonomy (NCBI): domain Eukaryota; kingdom Metazoa; phylum Arthropoda; class Insecta; order Orthoptera; family Acrididae; genus Schistocerca; species Schistocerca piceifrons. Next base: position 9,803,154 of record NC_060149.1, read on the forward strand.
AGCTGGTTTCTTCTTTCATTCTTTTCCGCCAGTCCATATTCACCTACTATTTTTCTTTCCCTTCCTTTTCCTACTATCCAATTCCAATCCCCATCACAATTAAATTTTCGTCTCCTTTATTATCTGAATAATTTCTTTTATGCCATCATACATTTCTTTAATTTCATCATCATCTTTGGAGGTAATTCGCATCTAAACTTGCACTACTGTGGAAGGTGTGGCTTCGTGTCTGTCTCAGCTACAATAATGCATTTGCTATGCTGTTTAGAGTAGCTTACCCAAAAAATATCTATTTCCTTATTAATTATTAAACCCATTTCCACATTAATCCTGTTTTATTCTGTGGTTATAACCTTGTATTCATCTGACCAGAAGTCCTGTTCATCGTGCTAATGAACTTCACTAATCCCCACTACATCTAACTTTCACCTACCCATTTCCCTTTTTAAATTTTCTAACCCACGTACCTGATTAAGAGATCTAACTTTCCAAACTCCAATCTGGAGAATACCAGTCTTGTTTCTCCTCATGATAACATCCTCCTGAGTTGTCCCTGCCTGGAGATCCAAATGTGGGACTATTTTACCTTCAGAATACTTTACTCAAGAGGATATCACCATCATAAAACCATACAGTAAGAGCTACATGTCCTCATGAAAAATAACGGTTTTATTTCACCAATGCTTTCAGCCATTCACAGTACCAGTACAGTAAGGCCGTTTCGGTTGATGTTACAATGCCACATCATTCGATCATCCAGAATGTTGCTCCTACAACTTCTGAAAAAGCTGCTGCCCTTCTTCAGGAACCACTTATTTGTCTCGCCTCTCAACAGATGCCCCTTCATTGTGGTTGTGCCTATGGTACAGTTATCTGTATCTACATCTACATCTACATCTATACTCCGCAAGCCACCCAACGGTGTGTGGCGGAGAGCACTTTACGTGCCACTGTCATTACCTCCCTTTCCTGTTCCAGTCGTGTATGGTTCGCCGGAAGAACGACTGCCGGAACGCCTCCGTGTGCGAATCTCTCTAATTTTATATTCTTGATCTCCTCTGGAGGTATAAGTAGGGGGAAGCAATATATGCGATACCTCATCCAAAAACGCACCCTCTCGAAACCTGGACAGCAAGCTACAGCACGATGCAGAGCGCCTCTCTGGCATAGTCTGCCACTTGAGTTAGCTAAGCATCTCCGTAACGCTATCACGCTTACCAAATAACCCTGTGAAGAAACGCGCCGCTTTTCTTTGTATCTTTTCTACCTCCTCCGTCAACCCGACCTGGTACGGATCCCACACTGATGAGCAATACTCGAGTATAGGTCGAACGAGAGTTTTGTAAGCCAGCTCCTTTGTTGATGGATTCTCCCAATGAATCTCAACCTGGTTCCCGCCTTACCAGCAATTCATTTTATGTGATCATTCCACTTCAAATCGTTCCGTACGCAACTCCCAGATATTTTACAGAAATAACTGCTACCAGTGTTTGTTCCGCTATCATATAATCATACAATAAAGGATCCTTCTTTCTATGTATTCGCAATACATTACATTTGTCTGCGTTAAGGGTCAGTTGCCACTCCCTGCACCAAGTGCCTATACGCTGCAGATCTTCCTGCATTTCGCTGCAATTTTCTAATGCTGCAACTTCTGTGTATACTACAGCATCATCCGCGAAAAGCCGCATGGAACTTCCGACAATATCTACTAGGTTATTTATATATATTGTGAAAAGCAATGGTCCCATAACACTCCCCTGTGGCACGCCAGAGGTTACTTTAACGACTGTAGACGTCTCTCCATTGATAACAACATGCTGTGTTCTGTTTGCTAAAACCTCTTCAATCCAGCCACATAGCTGGTCTGATATTCCGTAGGCTCTTACTTTGTTTATCAGGCGACAGTGCGGAACTGTATCGAACGGCTTCCGGAAGTCAAGGAAAATGGCATCTGTGGTATACACCACTTCTAACAAACACCGAACAACGCGCTCCAGCACGCGGCCGCCAAATACATCGCTGGCCGCACTTCTCTGGGCGGTCCGCTGCTTCCATCGCTGGCCGTCTTCACACGCACGCTCCCTTACGTGGCCGAGAAACACATCGTTGGCCGCACTACTCCGGGCGGCTCGCGGCTACCATCGCTGGCCGCCTTCGCGCGCGCGCGTTTGTCAGCACACAGCAATTGGCTACGCTAGGAAACATAGCGATTGGTTTTTCCTGGAAATCAGCGACCCCAGCCGACGGCTCCATTAACTAGCAAGCCTTATATAAACCCGGCCGCCGCCGCAAACGACAGTTCTCATCTGGAGGTGCAGTACGCCGTGTTCCAGCTGCTTGTGGATGACTCGCCGCACCACTCGAGGTTACCTGGCTGCTCGGCGGAAATCTTGCGACTTCACTTGGAGAGACTGAACTTCACTGGACTTGGGAATAATTACGGGACGTGCACCCCACCATGCACATTTGGACATTGGTATAACCAAACTTTTATTATGCATTACTTCTGAGTGTGAGCCTGGGTAGACGCTTGGCTAACATAATTGTTAAAAAGTTATTTGTGATTTAATAAACCAGACTGAAGAGGTTATTGTGTTATTTCTGGTTATAACATCATCTACCTGGGAGCCTCTATCTAATATTTTCTGGGTCTCATGAACAAATAAAGCGAGTTGGGTCTCTCACGATCACTGTTTCCGGAATCCATATTTATTCCTACAGAGTAGATTCTGGGTTTCCAGAAATGACATGATACGCGAACCAAAAACATGTTCTAAAATTCTACAACAGATCGATGTCAGAGATATAGGCCTACAGTTTTGCGCATCTGCTCGACGACCCTTCTTGAAAACTGGAACTACCTGTGCTCTTTTCCAATCATTTGGAACCTTCCGTTCCTCTAGAGACTTGCAGTACACGGCTGTTAGAAGGGGGGCAAGTTCTTTCGCGTACTCTGTGTAGAATCGAATTGGTATCCCGTCAGATCCAGTGGACTTTCCTCTGTTGAGTGATTTCAGTTGCTTTTCTATTCCTTGGACACTTACTTCGATGTCAGCAATTTTTTCGTTCGTGCGAAGACTTAGAGAAGGAACTGCAGTGTGGTCTTCCTCTGTGAAACAGCTTTGGAGAAAGGTGTTTAGTATTTTAACTTTACGCGTGTCCTCCCCTGTTTCAATGCAATTATCATCCCAGAGTGTCTGGATATGCTGTTTCGATTCACTTGCTGATTTAACGTAAGAGCAGACCTTCCTAGGATTTTCTGTCAAGTCGGTACATAGAATTTTACTTTCGAATTCACTGAACGCTTCACGCATAGCCCTCCTTACGCTAACTTTGATATCGTTTAGCTTCTGTTTATCTGAGAGGTTTTGGCTGCGTTTAAATTTGCAGTGAAGGTCTCTTTGCTTTCGCAGTAGTTTCCTAACTTTGTTGTTGAACCACGGTGGGTTTTCCCGTCAGTCGGCACGTACCTGTCTAAAACGCAATTTACGATTGCCTTGAACTTTATCCATAAACACTCAACATTGTCGGTGTCGGAACAGAAATTTTCGTTTTGATCTGTTAGGTAGTCTGAAATCTGCCTTCTATTACTCTTGCTAAACAGATAAACCTTCCTCCCTTTTTTTATATTCCTATTTACTTCCATATTCAGGGATGTTGCAACGGCCTTATGATCACTGACTCCCTGTTCTGCGCTTACAGAGTCGAAAATTTCGGGCCAGTTTGTTATCAATAGGTCCAAGATATTATCTCCAAGAGTCGGTTCCTGTTTAATTGCTCGAGGTAATTTTCGAATAGTGCACTCAGTATAATATCACTCGATGCTCTGTCCCTACAACCCATCCTAAACATCTGAGTGTCCCAGTCTATATCTGGTGAACTGAAATCTCCACGTAAGACTATAACATGCTGAGTAAATTTATGTGAGACGTATTCCAGATTTTCTCTCAGTTGTTCTGCCACTAATGCTGCTGAGTCGAGAGGCCGGTAAAAGGAGCCAGTTATTAACCTAGCTCGGTTGTTGAGTATAACCTCCACTCACAATAATTCACAGGAATTATCCACTTATATTTCACTACAGGATAAACTACTACTAACAGCGACAAACACGCCACCGCCGGTTGCATGCAGTCTATCCTTTCTAAACACCGTCAGTGCCTTTGCAAGAATTTCGGCAGAATTTATCTCTGGCTACAGCCAGCTTTACGTATCTATAACAATTTCAGCTTTCTATCAGCGCTTGAAGTTCCGGTATTTTACCAACGCAGCTTCGACAGTTTACAATTACAATACCGATTGCTGGTTGGTGCCCGCTTGTCCTGACTTTGCCGCGCACCCTTTGAGGCTGTTGCCATTTCTGTACTTGCTCGAGGCCATCTAACCTAAAAAACCGCCCAGTCCACGCCACACAACCCCTGCTACCCTTGTAGCCGCCTGCTGTGTGTAGTGGACTCCTGACCTATCCAGGAGAACCCGAAACCCCACCACCCTATGGCGCAAGTCGAGGAATCTGCAGCCCGCACGATCGCAGAACCGTCTCAGCCTCTGATTCAGACCCTCCACTCGGCTCTGTACCAAAGATCCGCAGTCAGTCCTGTCGACGATGCTGTAGATGGTGACCTCTGCTTTCATCACGCTAGTGAGACTGGCAGTCTTCACCAAATCAGATAGCCGCCGGAAGCCAGGGAGGATTTTAGATTGGATTAGATTAGATTAATACTTGTTCCGTAGATCATGAATACGACACTTCGTAATGATGTGGAACGTGTCAGGTTAATAAAAGATGTCTGTACAAGATATTACATTACACAAAATATTGCAGGACACTAATGTTTAAGTTGTTGTTTCTTCCCTTAATTTTTATCTAAAAATTCAGCCAATGAGTAGAAGGAGTTGTCATCTAGATATTCTTTTAATTTATTTTTAAATGTTAGTTGGCTATCTGTTAGGCTTTTGATGCTGTTTGGTAGGTGACCAAAGACTTTTGTGGCAGCATAATTTACCCCTTTCTGCGTCAAAGTCAGATTTAACCCTGCATAGTCAAGATCATCCTTTCTCGTGGTGTTATAGCTATGCATACTGCTATTACTTTTGAACTGGGTTGGATTGTTAACAACAAATTTCATAAGTGAATATATATACTGTGAGGTTACTGTGAGGATCCCTAGATCCTTAAATAGATGTCTGCAGGATGACTGTGGGTGGGCTCCAGCAATTAATCTGATTACACGTTATTGAGCAATGAATACATTTCTACTGAACGATGAACTACCCCAGAATATGATGCCATACGAAAACAGTGAATGAAAGTAGGCGTAGTAAGCTAATTTACTGAGATTCTTATCACCAAAATTTGCAATAACCCTAATAGCATACGTAGCTGAACTCGGACGTTTCAGCAGACCATCAATGTGTTGGTTCCAGTTTAGCCTCTCATCAATGGATACACCTAAAAATTTTGAAAATTCTACCTTAGCTACAGACTTCCGTTCAAAGTCTATATTTATTACTGGAGTTGTGCCATGTACTGTATGGAACTGTATATACTGAGTTTTATCGCAATTTTAAAAGAGTCCGTTTGCTGAGAACCACTTAATAATTTTGTGAAAAACATCATTTACAATTATATCACTTAGTTCTTGGTTTTTGGATGTTATTACTATACTTGTATCATCAGCAAAAAGAATTAACTTTGCATCTTCATCAATGTGGAATGGTAAGTCATTAATGTATATCAAGAACAGTAAAGGACCTAAGACCGAACCCTGTGGGACCCCGTACTTGATAGACCCCCCACTTTGAGGAATCAGCTGTTGTTTTAACATTACATGAACCACTTATTTCAACTTTCTGCATTCTTCCAGTTAAGTATTAATTAAACCATTTGTGCACTGCCCCCCTAAAACCATAATGATTTAGCTTATCTAAAGAAATTCCATGATTTACACAATCAAAGGCCTTTGAGAGATCACAGAAATACCAATGGGTGATGTCCGCTTATTCAGAGCATTTAATATTTGATCAGTGAAAGCGTATATAGCATTTTCTGTTGAAAAGCCTTTCTGAAAACAAAACTGACATTTTGTCAGTACTTTATTTTTACAAATATGGAAGGCTACTCTTGAATACATTACTTTCTCAAAAATTTTTGATAGAGCTGTCAGAAGAGAGATTGGGCGGTAGTTGTTGACATCCGACGTATCCCCGTTTTTATGCAGTGGTTTTACAATGGCATATTTCAGTCTATTGGGGAAAACACCCTGCTCCAAAGAGCTATTAGATACGTGGCTGAGAATCCTACATATCTGTGGGGAACAAGCTTTAAGTACCTTGCTGGAAATGCCATCAATTCCGTAAAAACTTTTACTTTTCAGTGAGTTTATTATTTTACTGATTTCAGAGGGAGAGGTTGGTGGAATTACGGTTGTTTCAAACTGCACAGGTATGGCCTCTTCTATAAGAAGCCTTTCCTCTTCTAGTGAAGATCTAGATCCTATTTTCTCCACAAAATTTAAAAAATGATTATTGAAAATATTTTCAATTTATGATTATTTGTTAGTACACTTGTCATTCAGTTTTAGGGACTAAAGTCTTCCTGTGCTCTTGGTTGCCCTGTTCCCTGTTTCCTCCGATCCATAGCGACACACATCATTGGTGCCGACATGAGTGACCACCTGCAGATGGGTGCATCCTGTACCCTTCATGGCATCCGAAAGAACCCCTTTCTACATCTGGAATGACTCCCCCCGGTATGCACACGGAGTGCACATTCGTTCTCTTCCTCTCCCTTGCAGCCATATCCCTAAGGGGCTCCATTACGCGCCTGACGTTGGAGCTCCCAACTACCAGTAAGCCCACCCTCTGTGACTACCCGGATCTTGCAGACTGAGGGACAACCTCTGGAACAGGACAAGCAGCCATGTCCGGCCAAAGATCAGTATCAGCTGGAGACAGAGCCTGAAACTGGTTCGTCAGACAAACTGGAGAGGTTTTCTGTTCAGCCCTCCGGAATGTCTTTCGCCCCTGCCACACCTCAAGACGACCTCCCACTCTACCACAGGTGAGGGGTCAGCTTCAATGTGGGCAGTATCCCGGGCATCCACAGTCGTAGTCTGATCGGGGGATGTGTGGGACGAGCTGGCCGTCCCTGTCAAACCCCTGTCCACACCCCCACAGTGATGCCCATTGGCAACAGCCTCAAGCTGTATGACTGAAGCCAGCACTGCCTGAAGCTGGGAGCAAAGGGATGCCAACTCAGCCCGCATCCGAACACATCAGTCGCAGTCCCTATCCATGCTAAATACTGCTGTGCAAAGAACGTCTGAACTAATCTACAGAGAGCACAAACAATTGGACACGAGATTTAAATGGTTATTAAAATACAAGACTGCCTAGTAAATGCAGTAATGCTGCTACTTGCTCACTGCTGACACACTGTTTGGCGGCAGAAGGCTAACTGTACTGTCAGTAACGCACAAAGGCTATTTGAAAGAAATGAACAAATGACAGACAACTATGCGACTTTGCATGTCACAGATATTAAAACGCAAATCTGCCCCTGCTAATTACGAAACTACACAATGATTTGACGGATTTAAATAACTGAGGCAGAAAACTCACCCTACCGATGGCAAGGTCCATGGTTCATGCAAAGGGGGGGGGGGGAGGGAGGGAGGGAGGAGGTGTAAAGATAGGGGAGAAGGAGAAGAGCTTGGGAGAGAGTGGAGGGAAGCCAGCTGACCTTAAAAGTGACAGGTGAGAGAGGGGGAGCATAAAGCATTGGCCTGCAATTCCCTCTGTCCCATTACTTGGTTTGATTTGTATATCCAAGATAGCCTCAAAAATAGGAAACTCTGCTCTTGTATCAGCCAACAATTGATAACTTGTGATGTGTTCAACATGCACCTGGAAGTCTTTGTTGTATATCAGTAGACCAGTGCATTGATTGTGTATCAGTAAGTGATTGTCTACATGTGATATGTAAATAGTGTTTATCTCTTCTCGATTTCTGGAATTAACCACAACAGTTCATGAGCAGAGGTAGTTTTTGTAGCAAAAGCAAACGTTCCCCGTTTGTGGCGTTACCCGAAGACCTTGAAAAGCACTTAGCATAATCAGCTACTGACCTTATCAAACCCAATACTTTGGGACTGCAGCGAGCATACAAGGATCCAGTGATAACGAAATGCAGTGGCCAGTTGGGTAGTTACCATTAGTGTATATTAGACATATACCTTCAGGACCCTCTGATTCTGAAATTCATGAAGAACTGTGGCGTCATTAGGTCCCATCGACCACACAAATTACAATCTTTGGAACATTAACTGCTCCGACGAGGCGCCATGTTTAATTCAGTCTGCTTTTGTACTTCATGCAGTGTTCATGTGTATCAGTCTTTATGGTAAAATATATGTGTATATAGAAAACTTGGGAACTGTTTATTACGTATATTACGAACCATATCCAGAATACTATATTGGTGGCCCCGGACAAAAAGTTCTACCTCTTCCGCGACTTCCGCGCCGGTCGTATAGGATCAACAGGTTTCACGTACTACGCCACGGCTACATAACCTACCATTCTTTACGAAAATTTGGAGGCCCCGCTCTTACAACCAGGCCAACACAACCCTCCGCCGTCGGTTATTTCGCAGCTAACGGACAATGATCTACGATCTTCGACGAGAATAACCTCTACTTTAGCAACTCCACAACGACCGAGTGTTACGCAGTTACCACAAAGAATGGACTCAGGTTTTGTTTCGCCGGATTACACACAGCAACAAGTGAAAAGTAAAGTGAACGACCTACTAAATAGTGTGACGATCAATCGCTCCTACGAAGTTCAAAGGGACCGAAATTTGCACACATGCTTTGATCCTCTACACGCCGCTTCGTCGGTTACAGTAGTGCCGTGTGCAACACACTCGGTCAACTATTACCAAGCTTCACCAGCCTCGCCTTCATCACAGATCAGTAACAGACAATTTTATGCCTCCAGTTCGCCAGAACAGACCACCGGATCGCCGGCGCAGTTTCGGGACCTCGTGGGTACGAGTGCACTCAACATAGCCTCTTCACCCAGTAACGTTGTACTACGACAGTGTGACCGCCAACAGGTTTCACCAGTGTTTTATGGTCCTACCGCGTAGGGTGCGTGGCTAGTGTGTGCGGAAAACTTCCGTTGTTGCCACTTTAGACTCCAGGCCACCCCCCCCCCCCTACACCCGCCCCCCCCCCCCCCCCCCCGTGGGGGACCTCGATTCCGACCATACAACCGCTCGCTCCTCCTACAGTAGCATCTGCGTCTGCCGCGCCAGCCTTCCACGTCATTTCCAAGTTAGACAATGTCAGTGCTATTCTTGCAACTTCCTGTCCAGTTTACGGGCCCTCATTACACGCTGCTCGCCCGTTCACTTCCACGGTACCGACTGTGCCTGCCGGGTCGTGTTTTCGGGATTTTTCAGACATTACAATCAGCAGTTGTTCTGAACGTGTGTGCTAGTAACATTTCCGCTCCGATGATGCCGGATCCCAGTATGAACTCTCGTGCAGTGGGACCTCAGGCCTTCCGAGATATGCCGAAGCCACCTTCGTCTCCACCTCCAAGCCGCCTACCCGAACTACCTCCCCTATACGAGAACAATCCAGTTTCACGGTTTGCACTAGTGGAGCACCTCTTCGAGCTGCATCAAGTGACTGAGTGCAGGCCAAGAAGTGCAGGTTACCTTGCGATCACCCAAACGCCGACCGCAGGAACAAAGTGCCGCCGAGTCCTGCAGGGAACTTCATAGACGTCCCCTAACATTGCACTCCATCCACTCGTCCCCTCGGCCGAGCGGTCATTTGTACGTGACAGACATTTCATCACAGTTTGTCTGCCTAATTGACACTGGCGCTGACGTGTCTAACATACCTCAATCGTTGGCTCCTACCGACTTTTCGCCGACGAAGTCTCTCCTATGAGCTGTCAACGCATCAACATTACAAACTGTCGGTTCTGTGAAAGTGACGGTGCACCTATCCCCTTCTCTGCGTTTCCCGTGGACCTTCTACATCGCCGACATGGATAAACCAATTCTCGGTATGGACTTTTTGTCCCATTACAATCCAGTGTTCAGTGTTACACCACCCATCTAACTGGCACTCATTGTCCTCCCTCCGTTTCCGCCGCAACATAGGATTTAGTTCGCGAGTGTTCCACCCTCGTCGGCAAGATTGTGACCTGTGTCACTAACTTACTATCAGAATACGACTCAGTGGTGCACCTCCGCCGGGAGAACGACGAGCTGAAACATTGCTCACACTTACAACGAGCTCGCTGCGGCCCACAACTCACTGTTGAAACTGCAATCTGCAGTTCCTTCACCGGATCGAACTTCATCGCTAAGCATCAGTTCGAACACTCATCAGGTTAGTTCAAAAACATTCACTGCATGTGACAATTCGCGTTCAGTGACCTCTGCACTGCCCAAGTGCCCACTACGCGCAGTGCCTCGTGTGTCACAGTGTCTCTAATAACAGTCGCTCACGCAGCACGACCACGCCCACTACGCACGCAGCTGCCCCGCTTGTTGATAAGCATTCCCCCTCTCCCGCGCACCAGCCAAGCAACTCGGCGGCCATCGCTGTCCCTCGCGCGACGCCAGCGCCTCTCTCGCCCGCGCCGGTTGCCCAAGGCAAAGTTAAAAACAGACAGTCGCTGTGCGCCCCACTCCGCTCCGCGCTGCCCGTGCAGCCGACGTCTACAAACAAGCGCACGCTGGCTCGCGTAATAAGGATGTGATTTTCGTGCTGCGCCTGCCGCGGTGGTCTAGCGGTTCTAGGCGCTCAGTCAGGAACCGCGCGACTGTTACGGCCGCAGGTTCGAATCCTGCCTCAGGCATGGATGTGTGTGATGTATTTAGGTTAGTTAGGTTTAAGTAGTTCTAAGTTCTAGGGGACTAATGACCTCAAATGTTAAGTCCCATAGTGCTCAGAGCCATTTGAACCATTTTTTTCGTGCTGCCTTTTCCCACTCCCGCTAATGGCCACGCCTCATCGAGCCGCACTCATCCCAAAACTCCATGTCAGAACGTTACTCAGCCTCGTGTGCACTTCCCAGTCTCTTCTGTCACTGACAGAACGAGACACAAGATAATTACCACTGCCGGCCCTCCTGTTAGACACAAGGTTAGACGCCTCAAACCCCATTAAGTTGCGCACGGCGCAGCAGCAAATTAACGAACTTCTGGAGGCAGGCATCCTACAGGCATCAGACAGCAATTGGTCTTCACCAATTCGCCTCATCTCCAAACACGACGGTTCTTTTCGAATGTGTGGTGATTACAGACGTTTAAATGCTCGCACTGTCGCAGACAATTACCCTGTGCCAAACATAAAAGATTTCACCCATCTGTTATCATTCGCCACAATCTTCAGTGTGATCAACTGCAAATGTGCTTATCACCAGATTCCTGTAGTGCCCGGAAGACATTCCAAAGACTGTGATCATCATGCCGCTCGGTTTGTTCCAGTGCAACTTCGTGCCATTCGGTTTAAAGAATGCGACACAAACGTGGCAATGTTTCATCGAATCAATCTTACGACGATTCGAGTTCTGCTTCACATACCTGGATGACGTACTCATTTTCAGCAAATCGACTGAAGACCACGAAGATCATTTATCCCAAGTCCTCCAGACTCTTGCATCCAACGGTCTCTGCATACGCAATACAGCAGGAGGAGGAGGTGATTCACAGAGACAGGGGTTGGAGAACGAAATGGGCAAGGAGTGGGGGGAGGAGGAGATGGTCAGAGAGGGGGAGAAAGTAGAACAACAGAGAAAATGAGGAGGAGGTGATTCGCAGAGACAGGGGTGGAGAACGAGATGGGCAAGGAGTGGGGGGAGGAGGAGATGGTCAGAGAGGGGAGGAAAAGTAGAACAACAGAGAGAAGGAGGATTAGGTGATTCACAGAGAAAGGGGGAGGGGGAGGAGATGGGCAAAGAGAGAGCGGAAAATAGAACGGCAGAGAAAAGGAGGAGGAGTTGATTCACAGAGAAAGGAGGATGGAGAGGAGATGGGCAAAGAAAGGGGGAAAAGTTAAACGTCAGGGTATAGGAGGAAGAGGTGATTCACAGAAATTCGGGGAGAAGGAGGAGGAATGGGCAAAGAGAGGGGGAGGAAGAGTTGGACGGAAAGAGGGGGAGATAGTGATTAAAATGTACATCCAATACCTTTACATATTTAGCAGTTTCGAAACATTGCTGGATTCGCTAGTACATACATAAGTACTATATTATTAAGTAATAATAATAATGATAACAAATAACCAATAGTACCCAAATATTCCAAGCATAGCAAAAGGAAAGAAAAATTTTTTTAGGGTAATACACACTTCTGATAACTACTAATAGCCTGCATTAATTAGCACAACAATCTTACACAAATAAGGAAGCCCAATTTATGCCATACTGCAGAAAATGCTAATACAGTTACAACGCATGATTAAGCCCATAGGAGGCCTCAGGGGGGCGAGAGTAAATGAGCCCCCCAGTCTGCTTAATATCTGATGTATTTATATTTACATTTTGAGAAAAATGAACAATGTAGATGTAATGGCTGACAGAATGATCAAATGTTGATAAAGTGTACTCTACTCTGTGATGGTTCTAACATACACTACCTGAAACACTGCAACACCCACAAGAACTGTGTTTATTTGTACCAGGGATTGTGCACACTGAGGGGTTGTACAGTTATGATCCATTTGTCACGGTCATCAACGATCAGTTGCCACTCAGGAAGCCTAACTGTACGTTCTCTGATTCTGCTCCACAGGCAGTAACCGTGCTGAATTTAGAGGTGAACAGTGTTTACGACCAGAAGATGCAACAGGTCCCACCAAGAAGTACATTACTGGCCATTAAAATTGCTACACCATGAAGATGGCGTGCTACAGACGCGAAATTTAACCAACAGGAAGAAGATGCTGTGATATGCAAATGATTAACTTTCCAGAGGATTCACACAAGGTTGGCGCCGGTGGCGACACCTACAACGTGCTGACAAGAGGAAAGTTTCCAGCCGATTTCTTATACACAAACAGCAGTTGACCGGCGTTGCCTGGTGAAACGTTGTTGCGATGCCTCGTGTAAGGAGGAGAAATGCGTACCATCACGTTTCCGACTTTGATAAAGATCGTATCGAGGCATTGCTGCTTGCGTTGTTCGAGATCCAATGACTGTTAGCAGAATATGGAATCAGTGGGTTCAGGAGGGTAATACGGAACGCCGTGCTGGATCCCAACGGCCTCGTATCACTAGGAGTCGAGATGACAGGCATCTTATCCGCATGGCTGTAACGGATCGTGCAGCGGTGTTTGGCGACATCATGGTGAACGCACATTGGAAGCGAGTATTCGTCATCGCCATCCTGGCGTATCACCTGGCGTGATGGTATGGTGTGGCATTGGTTACACGTCTCGGTCACCTCTTGTTCGCATTGACGGCACTTTGAACAGTGGACGTTACATTTCAAATGTGTTACAACCCCCGGCTCTACCCTTCATTCGATCCCTCCGAAACCCTACATTTCAGCAGGATAATGGACGACCGCATGTTGCAGGTCCTATACAGGCCTTTCTGGATGCATAAAATGTTGGACTGCTGCTGTGGCCAGCACATTCTCCACATCTCTCAACAACTGAAAACGTCTGGTCAATGGTGGCCGAGCAACTGGCTCATCACAATACGCCAGTCTGTACTCATGCTGAACTGTGGTATCGTGTTGAAGCTGCATGGGCAGCTGTAACTGTACACACCGTCCAAGCTCTGTTTGACTCAATGCCCAGGTGTATCAATGCTGTTATTACGGCCAGAGGTGGTTGTTCTGGGTAATGATTTCTCAGGATCTATGCACCCAAGTTGCGTGAAAATGTAGTCACATGTCAGTTCTAGTACAATATATTTGTCCAATGAATACCCGTTTATCATCTGCATTTCTTCTTGGTGTAGCAATTTTAATGGCCAGTAGTGTACATGCTGCTGTTGAACAGTTTCAGCCATTTGAACAGAGTCGCATTGTGGACCTGCGGAAAGCTGGATGGACATATCAACGAATCACAGCACATGTTGGGCGTGTGTATTGGTGGTGTGCCACAGCTTTTAACAGAGAGCTACAGAACACTCTGAGAACTGTAGACCAGGTTTTGTACATCCATGCAGTACAGACAAACGTCAAGACCAACACATTGTGCAAGCAGCGGTGGCCGACCAGACATTATCCAGGGACGAAAGTTGTGCACGTGTAGCATCTGCTGTGTCATCAAGGACCATTGAGAACCGTCAAATTGCAGCAGGATTAATCATGTGGTGTAGTTGTTTACTGCAGAGGACAGTTGTTAATGTCCCTTCTTTGGTATTTTTACACAATCCTGAGAATGCAAATGCGTGCAGTCCACTGCAATGGATACTCGCTACATTACACAAGCTGTTATCCCCGTGCTTCTGCCAGCTCTATGACCGGAAGTTGGTGTGTTTTTCAACAGGACAATGCGCATCCACATATGGCTCCTGTGATGCAACATGCTCTTCGTGTTGTACAACAAGTGTCTTGACCAGCAAGGTCACCGCTTCTCTCGCCATTTGAACATGTATGGGGAATAATGAAGCAGGAATCTAATCGTTCTCCAGGAACCATAGGAACCACTACCAAACTGCACAAAAATAAATAAATAAATAAAAACGCGAGATGTTAGGTATAATCTGTTTGCAGGAGCTATCTGGCATCTTTATGATCGTTCACTTGTGAGATCGCACGACTGTGTTGCTGCCACAGGAGGGTTCACTGTGTATTGATGAGACTGCCTAGATACCCTTTACTGTGACGTACCTTTCATTTGGCCTGACTTTATCATAAGGCCCTATAATGATGAGCTACCCACCACCTCACTTGTCAGTAAAATGATGCCCTTAAGGATGCTGCATTTTTCTGGCTGTGTACATACTTAAATATAAAGGTGAGAAACTTAGAACACAGATCAACAATGTGCACAGTAACCATCAGGTAGAGAGCAGAGAAATAATAAAGAATGGAATAAGAAAATTAACTTACTTTACATGAAAGGAAACAAAGCTTGTACAATATTATAATACCAGTTTCGTAACCTTAGTATGAGATAATAATAATTATTCTGATTATGTTATTAAATGTTTCGGTGCCTTTTTTGCACTGAAATTCTCAGTAACATCATTGAGTTCTACTTCATCTGAAACAGTTTGACTAGTCGTTGGTAGTGGGACAATGCTGGTGTCACCCCAATCTGCACTGTTGCCAAATTTATCCAAGATGACGGATACAAGATGGGGGATACAAGATGGCGGCGACAAATACGGTAATGTCGCAATTTTTGGCAGGAAAAAGGTCACTTGGCCTACCTCCACTAACCTAAGAAAATAGCAGGAAAATTTTGATGGGAAAATACATCACTTGGGCTATTTTCACTACCCTGAGTCACCTCTTCCTTGGAATTGGTGGGAAAAGGGCTCAGTCTGTGCTGGGCTACTGGATTGGATGAACATAAGCCTTTATTTTGCAGGCAGTCTTTGTTTCAACAATATGAGGCAATATCTCCATCCAGTGTGTTCACCATTAGGTCTGGAGTCCAGCTGACCTAGTACACAGTACTGCCACAAGAGGGAAGTGTCGTACCATGGCGGTCTTGGGGGATGGGTGGGGAAATGGTGGGAAAAGGATTCAGTCTGTGTCCAGCTGCTGGAGAGAGGAAGGATTGCAATTTATTTATTTCGGAACAATATATTTGGGGATGTAAATCAAGTAGTTTTTTTTATTACAGTGATACAAAACACTCATTCTGAACTGCTTGGTGTCACAATACACAGCCTGCAGACCTGCAAACAACTAGTAAATCACCAAAATAATGCATTGCAGTCTACAGACACGAAAATAGATAGTAAATGGTCAAAATAATGCTTGTAAAACACAATGCAAACACCCTCACAGCGCTTAAGCAGCCCGAATAATGAACTTCACAAGCACTCATTCCATGTAGAAAACACTTTCGGACTCTCATTAAGATATTCGATTGTGAGGTATCAGCATACTGCCCCCCTACGGAGCTCCAAGGCGCGCATGCCAGACGGCGCACTCACATCAGTCCCATACATGAGCTCTGGTTCGCGAGTACATGTTTGTCATTGCTGGCGTGATACCTATATACCCGCAGTCCAGTGAAGACCTAATTGCTGAGTGACTCACCATTGTAGGTGCAGATAAAATGTTCTCGGTGTTATACTAATGTCTCATGTCCATGTAGAATGACAGCCAAGTCTCTGGAGCTTTCGTGATAATCAGCTTGTATGCATGAAAATGTTCGTGCTAACAGGAGCTATTTACAAAAATAGCCCAGAATAACACTCAAAAATGGCCTACAGATTGTCAAATATGGAAAGACACTTGCTCCATTACACTGAGGATGGAAGCTTGAATATTACAGCATGAAACCAATCTCCAAACCAGCAATATACACCATGTGATCAGAAGTATCTGGACACCCCCAAAAACTTACGTTTTTCATATTAGGTGCTTGTAGTACCACTACGTCCAGGTACTCCTTATCAGTGACCTCGCTAGTCATTAGACATCGTGAGAGAGTAGAATGGGATGCTCCACAGAACTCACGGACTTCGGACGTGGTCAGGTGACTGGGTGTCACTTGGGTCATATGTCTGTACGCGAGATTTCCACACTCCTAAACATCCCTAGGTCCACTGTTTGCGATGTGATAGTGAAGTGGAAACGTGAAGAGCCATGTACAGCCCAAAAAGCGTACAGGGTGACTGCTTCTGCACATTTCCAGTCTTTATTTGGATGAGAGACCATCGACTGTGGTGTGTGTTGTGTGCATGTAGCAGGTGAAAGACGGGTGGAAGACAAGCTTGCTGGTTCTCTGGACATGAGAAACCCCTTAGCTGACTTTGTAAATTATAAAGATGATTTGGATTCTATTATATCACCGAAATTAGTATTCTCGAGTGGAAATATCAGTTTCCTCTATTTATATAGAGTTTTCACGTAAAGATCTTCACCGACAGGATAAGTTTCCAGTTACTCAGTGATCTACAGCACGCTGCATCTCGTTAAGGTTTCGGATTTCTAGAGAAATGATTTCCAGTCTATATCTTCGGAATCACACTGTGAAATTGATACCGCTATGCAAGTGATATTGCTAAGTGGTTCATGTAGAGACGTATCGCGTGAATGGTATAATATTCTGCCAAATCATGTGAAAATACATCTTTTCTTCTAATCCCAGAGTCTGGAGATGGGTATAGAAAGCAAGCAAACAAGCAGGTTAGGGCCAGAAAAGGTAACGCCTTTATGTAAAGGGAACTGACCCCAACTTTGTACAACAGTTTGGAGAGTTTCTTCAGTGCGCTGAGGGAGATCTGGTCACGTGTTGGGGGTGGATGACTTGTGACTGCCGGCTGCGGTGGATGACTGACCTTACGGGAAAGATCTAGTGCTGCGAGGAGTATATACGGAGCGTAAGCTAATGCTGTCTGTCTTCGCAGTGTATGTATGAGTGTCTCGAGGTCGATAGCTATATGCATGATGCAAAACGGGCGATTTTGTATGGCACAGGATAAGAATTGTATGCTTACTACATCAACATGGTATGTGGTGATATATTGCTGGGTTGGAGATCAGCTTCACGCTGTAATCTTCAAGCTTCTGTCCTCAGTGGCAGAGCAGCGTAATTGAGCAAACGTCTTTCCATATTTGACAATCAGTAGACCACTTTTTTAGGGTTTAACTGTCAGTGCAATATCGTGGTCTGTACAAAATAGTTTTGTTGCTAGAAGTATCATCTGCATAAAAAAAATGGCGAACAGTGCTCCTTCACTGGCAGCAGTGGCAGTGTGGCAGGTAAATTCAGTAAGAGCCAATCAGAGTTCTCCATTCATTCACAAGACATCCTTTGTGCTGGGACGAACGAGCCTCTACATAGGGGTGAGAACGTTTACTGTTTCTGAGACATATGTCGAAAGCAGGTTGTCACGATTTTCAGGAAGAGTAACACGTGATGTACGGGGTGAACTGTTAGGACCACCAGGATGAATGCAGTCACTGTTATGCTGGGCTATTTTCGTAATCAGCTCCTGTTAGGACAAAAACTTCCATGCATACAAGCTGAGAATCATAAAACCTCCTACAAAAGTGACTGTTCACAATTTCTGCGCCACTTTTCGGTTTCTGTGAGGGTCTGATATGTGATGGACGGGCTCTGCCGTTAGGAGCAGCAGAAAGAATGCATTCGTTGCTATTCTGGACTATTCACGTTAAAAGTTTCTGAAAGGATTGCAGAAGATGTCCATAGCGCGTCTAGAGGGTGGACTTGGCTGTTATTTACATAGACATGGTTCAAATGGCTCTGAGCACTATGGGACTTAACTTCTGAGCTCATTAGTCCCCTGGAACTTAGAACTACTTAAACCTAACTAACCGAAGGACATCACACACATCCATACCGGAGGCAGGATTCGAACCTGCGACCGCAGCGGTTGCGCGGTTCCAGACTGTAGCGCCTAGAACCGCTCGACCACTCCGGCCGGCTACATAGACATGAGAAATCAGTATAGCACTGACAGCCTTTTAGTTGCGCCTGCCCTGGTGAGCCGTTACACGGACATGTCTCACTTGGCAATTAGGTCTTCGCTGAACTGACAGGTACGTGTGTTGGCTGAATAAACACGTATGCGGCCTGAAGCGTCTCGCTTGTCCCGTTACGATCGCTAGGGAGACTGCACCCAGTCCTGTTCTAGGAAACATTGCAACAGACTTTTGTAGCACATTCAGAGGGGATACTTGGCTCTTATTTACATAGACCTGTGACATCAGTATAACACTGACAACCTTTTATCTGTGCCTACAATGGTGAGTCGCTCACGTATGGAACCAGTGTGAGTGTGCCCTCTGGTGTGCGCCCATTGGAGCTCTGTATAGTGGCAGTTCGCTGATACATTGCAGTCGAATGTCTTAACGATAGTCCGAGAGCGTTTTTTACGTGCAATGAATGTTCGCGCAGTGCATTATTTCTGCTCTTTAAGCGCTGTGTGTGTTTGCATAGCGTTTTACACGCGTTATTTTGACAATTTACTAGCTATTTTCGTGTCTGTAGACTGTGCAATGCATTATTTCCGTAATTTACGAGTGGTTTGCACTTCTGTAGGCTGTAGATTGTGACCCCAAGCACTTCAGAGTGAGTGTTTTGTATCACTGTAATAAATAAACTACGTGATTACTGCCCCTAAATATATGGTTCCAAAATAAATAAAGTGCCTTCCTCTCTCCAGCAACTGGACATAGACTGAATCCTTTTCCCGCTATCCCCCCCCCCCCCCTCAGACCGCCATGGAGCGACAGCGAACTCTGGTGGCAGTACTCTGTACTAGGTCAGTTGGACTCCAGACCTCATGGTGAACACACTAGATTGCACTACTGCCCCAAATTGTTGAAATAAAGACTGCCTGCAAAATAAAGACTTATGTCCATTATATCCAGCAACCCAGCACAGGCTGAGACCTTTTCCCGGCAATTCCAAGGAAGAGATGGCGGTTGGATGACTTAGGTTAGTGGAGGTAGGCCAAGTGACTTTTTTCTGTCAAAATTTGATCTGGGCCAGAGGAAGGGGAGGGGAAGGGAGGGGTTGGGTTTGCCTAGGTAGCCCAGTTGACCTATTTTCTCCCCAAAATTTGAACTTCCCACTATGATGTCATTACCACACCTATCGCGATCTTGGGTCGCCATCTTCAATAAATTTAGCAACAATGCAGAGTGGGGTGATGCCGGCCTTGTCCCACTGTTGTCGTTCTTGATCCATTGTAGAGAGAAGATAATTGTTATTGGTTTCAGCCATACAGAGTGGCCGCACGGTTTGAGGCATCACGTCACGGACTGCGCGGTCCTTCCCGCCGGAAGTTCGAATCCTGCCTTGGGCAGGTTGGGTGAGCTTTTCATAGCGTAAGTTACTTTAAGTAGTGTGTAATTCTAGGGACCGGTGATCTAAGCAGTTTCGTCCCATAGGAATTCACACACACACACAAACATAGTGTGACTGAGAGAAACAATGGTCAAGAAACAATGGCTTATAAGTAATGTACAGGATAACAATTCACTGAAGGGTTTCATGCACTGTCCATCTAACAACAAATATCCACAACTGTAGCAGGTGCCTCCGATGTATTTTTATTTGTTGCAGCACCTGCTCCTTATCAGACTTATCACATATTTCTCCCACATTCTCCAGTGCTGCAGCCAGAGTGTCATCGGAAGCTTCAAGCTAAAATTTTCTCTTAACAGTTTGGAAAATGTTAGTGATTTCTTTCATAGCCATGTATCGTTGTGACAGTTCTTGCATAAATCAGTCTATGCATTCAAACATTCATTGACAAACTTTTTCTTGAATCGATAATCCGGCGCCATGATCTAGCTCACTGAAGCGACAAAGAAACTGGTATAGGCATGCGTACTGAAATACAGAGATATGTGAACAGGCAGAATAGGGCGCTGCGACACCTATATACAAGTGTCTGGCGCAGTTGTTAGATCGGTTACTGCTGCTACAATGGCAGGTGAGCTTGAACGTTGTGTTGTAGTCGGCGCACGAGTGATGGGACACAGCATCTCCAAAGCAGCAGTGAAATTGGATTTTCCTGAACGACCATTTTACGAGTGTACCGTGAATGTTCGGAATCCGGTAAAACATCAAGTATTCGACATCGCTGCTGTCGGAAAATGATCTTGCAAAAACGGGACCAACGACGACTGAAGAGAATCGTTGAACGTCACAAAAGTGCAATCCTTCCAAAAATTGCTGCAGATTTCAATGCTGGACCATCAAAAAATGTCACCATGCGAACCATTCAACGAAACATCATCGATATGGGTTTTCGGAGCTGAAGGCTCATTTGTGTACCCTTGTTGACTGTGTGACACAAAGCTGTATGCCTCGCCTGTGCCTGTCAACAGCGACATTTGACTGTTGATGACTGGAAACATGTTGCCTTTTCGGACGAGTCTCGTTTCAAATTGCATCGAGCAATGGACGTGTATGGGTATGGAGACAACATCACGAATCCAGCGACACTGCATGTCAGCAGGCGACTGCTCATGCTGGTGGAGGCTGTATAATGGTGTGGGAAGTGTGCAGTTGGAGTGCCTGATACGCCTACATACGACTCTGACAGGTGACACGTAAGCATACTGTCTGATCACCTGCATCCAGCCGGCCGGAGTGGCCGTGCGGTTCTAGGCGCTACAGTCTGGAGCCGAGCGACCGCCACGGTAGCAGGTTCGAATCCTGCCTCGGGCATGGATGTGTGTGACGTCCTTAAGTTAGTTAGGTTTAATTAGTTCTGAGTTCTAGGCGACTGATGACCTCAGGAGTTAAGTCGCATAGTGCTCAGAGCCATTTGAACCTGCGTCCATTCATGTCTATTGTGCATTCCGACGGACTTGGGCAATTCCAGCAGGACACTGCAACACCCCACAACTTCATAATTGCTACGGAGTGGCTCCAGGAACACTCTTCTGAGTTTAAACACTTCTGCTGGCCACCAAACCCCACAGATATGAACGTTATTGAGCATATCTGGGATGTCTTGCAACATGCTGTTCAGAAGGGAACTCCACCCCCTTGTACTCTTACGCATTTATGGACAGCCCTTGAGGATTCATGGTGTCAGTTCCCTCCAGCACTGCTTCAGACATTAGTAGAGTCCATGCCATGTAGTGTTTCTGCGTGTTTGCAGGGGGCGTACACGATATTAGGCAGGTGAACCAGTTTGTTTAGCTCTTTAGTGTATTTTATTTACCCTTCTCCTTCCTCGTTGGTCAATATTGATGTCCATTTTAGTGCCAAAAGTAACACCATCGTACATGATTGTAGTTTGTTCCATCACTAAAAATTCATTCATGGTATTTAATTCGGCGAGTTCTTTACTGAAAGTCATTTTTGGAGACTGCACAATATGTTGGACCATATTTACTTCCTCCAGTATCGTGTGCCAAAAGCTGATGTAGATCAAAAAGATAAAACCACATATAACTGGAAGGAGCAAGCTTTCTGCAGCTCTAGTATCGAGGTATGCCTCGGCTGGATCTTGCATATCCTCCAGAGTTTGTTACAGTGGCTATCAGACAATACTTTCAGATTTTTTCCTTTTTTGCTACAAGTAATTCCCAATTGTATGAATAAGACAAGGACGAAAGAAATATAACTTCTCTACAGTTCCAAACCAGACAACACTAGATCGAACACTTTAGAAAACATGAAGTCCAAAAAGAGTTAGGGAATGATTAGCTCAGGGATTGAACAGAGCTTTTGGACTGATTTCTTGAATTTTTTCGTTGCACTCCCCCATGAACACCTAACGTTAACGCTGCATTCTTATAACCTAGCGAACTGCACAAGGTAATATCCAGGACATCTTTTCCAGCTATAGTAGAATATCTTTCGATATATCCTCCTCAGTATAAGCGTAGACTACCGCTGCCATTGTCACAGTCAATACATTTTTTTCTTTGTTTGTAACCGCATTGTCGATATGTGAAACTACCAACGTTTCGGTCACTGTAGCAAGTGACCTTCTTCAGGGTGTTTTTGTTTACCATTGAACGAGAAAACTTTGTTTATTATACACCTGCAGACATGGATATTATCTAATTCTGACAGGCTGTTAAGGGTGATGGGAAGGGATTTTAGAAGTTCTTTATTGGTGGTTTTATTATTTCTTTTCATTGGTGGAAACCCGACGTTTTGATTGGTGTTTGCATTATTGCTTGTGATTGGTGGAAATCGGCGAATGGAAAGCCAGGCAGTAGTTGTGATGTGGCGTTGTTTCCCTGCTTTCTAGAGCCGGATGAGGCGCGACAGTACTCTATGTACCTGCATACATACATACATACATAAATCCTTGTTCCATAGATCATGAATATGACATTTAATAATGATGTGGAATGTGTCACTTTAACATAAGTTTTCTCTAAACAAAGTCATTAATTAATTAATTTTATGGTTACTACGTCATATCGAAGAATTCGTCTATTGAGTAGAAAGAGCTGTCATTCAGAAATTCTTTTAATTTGCTTTTAAATGTTGGTTGGCTATCTGTCAGACATTTAATACTATTTGGTAAATGATGAAAGAATTTTGTGGCAGCATAATTCACCCCTTTCTGTGCCAAAGTGAGATTTAATCCAGAAAAGTGAATATCATCCTGTCTTCTAATGTTGTAGCTATGCATTTCACTGTTGTTTTTGAATTGGGATGGGTTATTAATGACAAATTTCATAATTGAATATATGTATTGCGTAGGTACTGTGGCCGGCCGCTGTGGCCGAGCGGTCCTAGGCGCTTCATTCCAGAACTGCTCTGCTGCTATGGTCGCAGGTTCGAATCCTGCCTTGGGCATGGATGTATGTGATGTCTGTAGGTTAGTTAGGTTTAATTAGTTCTAAGTCTAGGGGATTGATGACCTCAGATGGTAAGTCCCATAGTGCTTAGAGCCATTTGAACCGTTTTGAAGGTACTGTGAATATCCTGAGTTCCTGAAATACACGTCTGCAAGGTGATCTTGGGCGGGCTCCAGCTATTATTCTGATTACACGCTTTTTTGCAATGAATACTTTCTCTCTTAATGACGAATTGCCCCAAAATATGATGCCATATGAAAGCAGTGAATGAAAATAGGCATAGTAGGCTAATTTACTGCTATGTTTATCACCAAAATTTGCAATAACCCTAATAGCATAAGTAGGTGAACCTAACTGTTTCAGCAAATCATCCATGTGTTTCTTCCAATTCAATTTCTCATCAATACACACACCCAGAAATTTTGAGTATTCTGCCTTAGCAACAGACTTCCGTTCATAGTCTATATTTATCAATGGTGTTTCACCATTTACTATACAGAATTGTATAAACTGTATTTTCTCAAAATTTAGTGAGAGTCGATTTCCAAAGAACCACTTCATAATTTTCTGAAAGACATTATTTGCAATTTCCTCAGCTGATTCTTGCTTCTTGGGTGTGGTTACTATACTTGTATCATCAGCAAAAATAACTAGCTTTGCATCTTCATGAATACAGAGTGGCAAGTCTTTGATATGTATTAAGAACAATAAGGGACCCAAGACTGAACCCTATGGGACACCATTCTTGATACATCCCCAGTTGGAGGACTCTGCTGGCTTTTGCAGACTATTTGTGCTGTCAATTTCAACCTTCTGCAGTCTTCCAGTTCAGTATGAATTAAACCATTCGTGCAGTGTACCACTCATACCACAATACTTAAGTTTATATGGTATAATTTCATGATTCGCACAATCAAAAGCCTTTGAGAGATCACAAAATATCCCAATTGGTGATGTTTGATTATTCAATGCATTTAATATTTGATCAGTGAAGGCATATATAGCATTTTCTGTTGAAAAGCCTTTCTGAAAACGAAATTGACATTTTGTTAGTACTTTATTTTTACAAACATGTGATGCTACTCTTGAAAACATTACTTTTTCTAGAATGTTGGATAAAGCCGTCAGGAGTGAGATTGGACGGTAGTTGTTAGCATCAGATCTATTCCCTTTTTTATGCGGTGGTTTGACAATAGCATATTTCAGTCTACCTGGAAAAACACCCTGTTGCAGTGAGCTACTACATATGTGGCTGAAAATTCTACTTGTTTTTGGGAACAAGCTTTTAGTACTCTGTTGGAAATGCCATCATTTCCATGTGAGTTTTTACTTTCGAGTAGGAGAGGTGGGTTGAATTTCACTTTTATCAAATTGCATAGGTACTGCCTCTTCCATATACTGCCTTGCATTTTCTAATGAACAACTGAATCCTATTTTCTCTACAACACATAAAAAATGATTATTAAAAATCTTTTCTACTTCTGACTTCTTGTTAACATACTTTTCATTGTGTCTGATCGAAGTACAGTCTTCCTGTGCTTTCGGTTGCCCTGTTTCCCTTTTCACAATATTCCAAATTGTTTTAATTTTATTATCAGATGTGATAATCTCAGACATAACGCACATACTTGGGGACTTTTTAATAACCTTTCCTAATACAGTACAGTAGTCTGTTTCACTGTTTTGGGATCATTACTCCTCCTAGCTATAAGATACATTTCCCTTTTGAGTTTACAAGATATTTTTATCCCTTTAGTAAGCCATGGCTTTTTACATGCTTTCTTACAATCATATTACACTGCTTTCTTAGGGAAACTGTTTTCAAATATACTCGCAAAGGTATCATGAAGTAGGTTAAATTTTAAATTAGCATCACGTTCCCTGTACACATCATCCCTGTCTAACTGTTGCAAGCTTTCCCTAAAATTTTGAATTGTTAAATCGTTAATAGAATGCACTATTTTGGAGGACTGTTTTGCATTACTGTATGGAGCTATATCCTATACTGTAACTAGCTGTGCGTCATGATCGGACAGACCATTGTTAAGAGGAAAAGTTTTTATTTGATTAAATTTATTTTTGTCTATGAAAACGTTATCTATCAGTGTACTGCTTTCCTGTACCATCCAAGTAGGAAAATCAATAACTAATGTCAAATTGAAAGAACCATGTAATACTTCAAGGTCAAGTTTTCAATCGGACTCTTTCAGAAAATCTAGATAGAAATCCCCACAAACAATAATTTGCTTTCCTTTGTCTAACAGGTAGCACAACAAAGAATCCAAGGTTTTCAGAAATAGTTGAAAATTTCCCAATGGGGACCTACACACGGCTACAATTATAAAAGTGCCATTATTTAGTCTAAGCTCACATGCACATGCTTGTATTTTAGTTCCCAAATTTTTCACACTGGGACTGATTTTAACATATATGGTAGCTCCTCCTCTCTCAATAGTGTCTCTACTTACATGTGCTCAAAGCTTATATCCACCTACATTTACCATTTCCATACCTGTGACTGTATGACATTCAGACAGGCATAGTACATGTATTCCCCCCCAGTTTCTAAATCTTCTAAGCAAACTAGAAGCTCCTCTACTTGTTTTCTTTTTAATCCCCTGATTTCTGATGCACTATATTAACATTATTTTTTGGTGTGCTTTTATGTGAATCTTGTGACATACTAAAATTGTTTTCACTGTATTGTTATGAGAATCTTGCGATATTTTCGCATCTCTAGTACCTGCCTGTCTGAACTTCTCATTAAGCTTAATTTCAATCAATGTAGGATCACTGGACATTGATCTTAGCCTAAGAATATACTCCCATGAGTTTCAGTGACAACCCCCCCCCCCCCCCACCCCCACCCCCCTTGAAGATTTTGCTGTCATCCCAGCCTTTCCTATTGAGATGCAAGCCATGTCTTGTGAAGTCCCACCTACCAATACCATCAACAGGAACCAAACCTATGCCTGACAAAGAAGCCATCTGAAGCAGCTGATCTAGCTCCATATTGACCCTTCTGACAGAGCTGTTCAATTGTGGCCAGTCATACCGCATGAAAGCAGGAACCAAACCAACATTTGTATGATTCCTTGCAGATGCCATCTCCCGTGAGCCTGTGTGTATTGCTTCACGTGGATTGTGGTCCCATAAGACCTCGTAAGTCAGTACCCGTGTTCTCTTTTCATGTGGTCGGGTCACTTAGCTATTTCTATTGCCTCTCTAATCCTCCTCCTGAAAGTAAGAGGCTGTTTCACCAGTACGCGAGCTTCACCAACATCAGTCTGTTTGGCACACACATCCTGGTGTTGTGCCTACGCTGACTTGGTGTGTTGTCTTAGTAAGATATATCTTTTGGGTTCAGGTATAGATAACAGCCAGGTCTGCAGGCATATAAGAAACAAAATTTTCTCATTCAACAGTAAACAAAAACACCATGAAGAAGGTCACTTGCAACAGTGACCGAAATGTTGGTAGTTTTACGTATAGACAATGTGGTCACAAACCCAGAAAAAATTTTATTGACTGTATCCTCTTCAGTGTTTCCTGGCACCTATTTTTCAAGTATTTTGCATAAGTATGGTGCCTCTAAGTCCAAACTGCCTCTTATTTACTGAACACATTTTGGCCTTATTTGGAATCTGATTAAAACTCTTCTGGTCCTGGGGGGGCTTCTAAAGCTCGAAGCCCTCGAGTTTTGTGGCTCTCCAGGCCTACAGGCCTCAGGGAGGCCACTCCCACACCCCTCTTAGTCCGCCACTGTACATTTATACAAACTGTCATATATGGAAGCCATACTGCAGGAAATCTAGATATTTACAGATACCGAAAACTTTTAAAAATCATATTTGCACTAATATGTAGAGCCATATTGTTTTATAATCATGTTCTCTTGTGTATTTTCAGCACTACACTTGGTCCTTATTTTGCCTTCTTTCTGACTGAACTTAGTTTCCAAATGGAAAAGGAAATGTAAACTATAATTTCGTAATTGGTTTTTCATTTTTTTTTCAAGAAGAAGAGATAATATTTTTCGTGGAACAGTTAATATCCTCCAAAAGTTTGTCCATGTGATATACAACACTTTCCACATATCATTTGAATCTGATGTTTCAGTGAGAAAGAGTTTTCATTCAAGTAAGGACTGATCCATATATAACTATCTATCTGCGCAAATCTCTGTACACATCACCTCTGCACAGAGAGAACACAGAGTGTGTACAGCAGATTTACTCACATGTGAGATGTGTGCAGAAGTTGGAGTTTGAAGTTTGAACAAAAATGCTCAAATATCCAAGCTGACGTAATATCTGCACAGACAACTCGTAATAGGTGAACAGATCAAATCTGGTGCTCCAAATGAGTTTGACTCAGCTGTTTGTTCAGTATACTGTTTCTTGTCTTTGCATACACAGTGACTTCTAAAATGGTTTATATGTGTCAGTATTGTAGGGAGTTCATTGCTTAATTTATTGAAATGTACATGCTTGAGTAAAGTGAAAATCAAAGATTACAGTGAGCGAGATAAGAAGGCTGCTGCTTATAATTCTTTAATGGAGGAGCAGTTGACCCCATGGCAAACAGAGAAACTGTAAATCTAGAAGAAACAAAAGTCGTAGCAGGCTTCACCAAAATTATTAGTACTGCTTGCTTTGCACTTAGAAATTCTTTCATTTTGATGCCCTAAATAAGCTAGCGTACTGTCAGTCAGTTCAGTCCTGCTCCATAATCTTTTTGCAGTGTAGATACAAATAATAGTACTTAATCTGCAGAAGAATGCAGTCAAAATATTGTATTACGTTGATAGAAAAATATATCCTGCAGCAGTGTCCTCAGAGATGTAGGGATTCTTACACATGTGTGTCAATACATCTAGTCTGTAACTGAATTTGTGGTTCATAAACACAGTGAGTTAAAGGTAAACTATGCAGTTCACTGCTACAGTATTAAAACTTTTCGTATAGACAATGAATTCATATCAAGAGTTCAGAGTGGAGTTTTATTTTATGGAGAAAACATTTCTGGTAGATGGTGGATTCAAAATTCCCCTATACTCACAAATAAACTAAAAGCTACCTCTTTTACCACACACATACAATTTATTATAACATATAAAATTTAAAACAGTCTAAAATGTAAAAGTATTATCTGATATTTGTCACAGTTGATAAATTACATACTCGAGATGCTTCAATACGGAACTGAATGGGAGGGCTATAAATGATGAGGCACAGGTAGCAAATACATTTAATGGTCTTTTCTTTAATTTAGTATAAAGTATAGGGACAAATAATTCAAAAAAATTTCATGAATATATTGAGAAGGAACTCTTGTGTAATTCAATAATATGAATGTATCACCAACTTCATATGGTTCAAATGGCTCTGAGCACTATAGGACTTAACATCTGTGGTCATCAGTCCCCTAGAACGTAGAACTACTTAAACCTAACTAACCTAAGGATATCACACACATCCACACCCGAGGCAGGATTCGAACCTGCAACCGAAGCGGTCACACGGTTCCAGACTGAAGGGCCTAGAACCGTTCGGCCACAACGGCCCGCTACCACCAACTTCTCCCTCCAAAATTAAGAAAGTTATGTATTCTCTCAGAAATAAGAGCCCACCTGCTTTTGATTGTATTTCCAATAGAGTACTAAAGATTTGCTCCCATATAATAAGACTGTCTTATCTGAAATGTGTACTGCATCATTATCTCAAGGCATCTTTCCAGAGAGACTCAAATATGGCGTTGTCAAATCCCTCTCTAAGAAAGATGATAGACATAGATAAATACCAACTTGCTTCGCAGCTGGTATTGTTTTCTAAAATTTATGAGAAATTGATGTATTCTAGAGTAGTATCTCACCTGAGCAACAATAACATCTTTTGGAAATCACGGTTTGGGTTTCAGAAAAGTTGCTCTACTGAGTGTGTCATATGTATGTTCACTAACCAAATTTTATGGCAGCAGTTGAAATCAAGGACCAATACAGGTGTAGGGATTTGATTATCTTATGTTTATACAGATCTCCTAGTGGAGACTTCAATATCTTTTTCTCCAAACTTAATCATGTTCTTGACACGATATCCACTCCAAAGAACCACATTCTCATATGTGGAGATCTGCATGTGGATAAACTGAATCCTGATTCTACATGGGACTCATTACAAAGTCTTGCTCAAAGTTTCAATTTAGTTTCAATGGTTAACAGTTGACTTCTGGAAGGCGTTCGATACAGTTCCGCACTGTCGCCTGATAAACAAAGTAAGAGCCTACGGAATATCAGACCAGCTGTGTGGCTGGATTGAAGAGTTTTTAGCAAACAGAACACAGCATGTTGTTATCAATGGAGAGACGTCTACAGACGTTAAAGTAACCTCTGGCGTGCCACAGGGGAGTGTTATGGGACCATTGCTTTTCACAATATATATAAATGACTTAGTAGATAGTGTTGGAAGTTCCATGCGACTTTTCGCGGATGATGCTGTAGTATACAGAGAAGTTGCAGCATTAGAAAATTGTAGCGAAATGCAGGAAGATCTGCAGCGGATAGGCACTTGGTGCAGGGAGTGGCAACTGACCCTTAACATAGACAAATGTAATGTATTGCGAATACATAGAAAGAAGGATCCTTTATTGTATGATTATATGATAGCGGAACAAACACTGGTAGCAGTTACTTCTGTAAAATATCTGGGAGTACGCGTGCGGAACGATTTGAAGTGGAATGATCATATAAAATTAATTGTTGGTAAGGCGGGTACCAGGTTGAGATTCATTGGGAGAGTCCTTAGAAAATGTAGTCCATCAACAAAGGAGGTGGCTTACAAAACACTCGTTCGACCTATACTTGAGTATTGCTCATCAGTGTGGGATCCGTACCAGATCGGTCTGACGGAGGAGATAGAGAAGATCCAAAGAAGAGCGGTGCGTTTCGTCACAGGGTTATTTGGTAACCGTGATAGCGTTACGGAGATGTTTAATAAACTCAAGTGGCAGACTCTGCAAGAGAGGCGCTATGCATCGCGGTGTAGCTTGCTCGTCAGGTTTCGAGAGGGTGCGTTTCTGGATGAGGTATCGAATATATTGCTTCCCCCTACTTATACCTCCCGAGGAGATCACGAATGTAAAATTAGAGAGATTAGAGCGGGCACGGAGGCGAACCATACGCGACTGGAACAGGAAAGGGAGGTAATGACAGTGGCACGTAAAGTGCCCTCCGCCACACACCGTTGGGTGGCTTGCGGAGTATCAATGTAGATGTAGATGTAGAACAAGAATAACAAAATACTCAAAGACAGCTGTTGATCAGGTATTAACAGATTTAGGCAAAGAAAACTGTGAGGTGGTGGTAGCTGAGCTAGGATTATCTGATCACTCAGCTCAAATCATTAATATAAAAGTGGCTCCAGAAGAAACAAAGAAAATGCATATTTACAGACGAATTTTTTCTAAAAAAAAAGACATGAGTTTGCCAAACAGATAGCAGGACAAACATGGGACTCAGTATACGCAGAGGTAGATGCAAATGAAAAATTCAAAAATTTCATGACATTGTTTAAATTAAATTTTGAAGAACATTCCCTAAAGTATTATGTCCATTATCAACAGCAGGAAAAAGCAAGTGGGTCACAAAAGGAATCAAAAAATTATCTGAAACACTAAAGTACCTGAGCTCCATTAAACACAGCCAAACTAATCCTGCTTTCTCACTCTTTTCTAAAAGATATAGGAAAACATATAGGAAAATATTGCTTGCAGCAAAGAGGGCTCATAACTCCAAAATAGTGCACTCTGCTGAAAACAAAAATAAGGCAGTATGGAAGATTGTGAAGCAGGAAACTGGTACCAGGAAAATGAATCTGTCAAACTTGAAAATCAAAGAGGAAGGGACTTTAATAAAAGACCCAATATATTTGGCAAACTATGTAATTGATTATTTTAGTAGCATAGGAATAAAATTACAGGAAAATTTTCTAACAGCCCCTCAGGTCAAAAAGCCAAATAATGGTGTATCACACTCAATGGTGTTATTCCCTACAACACAGGAAGAAGTCTATAAAGGAGTCAGCAAACTGAGAAACAAAAGCTCAGCTGGTCTGGATGAAGTCCCCATTTTTATAATTAAAGACTGTATCGAGAGCCTACTTCCACCTTTAGTTGATATTATAAATCAATCTTTCAAGCACGGCTACTTTCCAGACTATTTAAAATATGCGAAATTACTACCTCTCTTCAAAAAAGGTGATGCAGGAATAATTGAAAATTATAGGCCAATTTCTCTACTATCATGCTTTGCAAAAATATTAGAAACTATTATGAAAGATAGGCTAATGAATTATTTAAATAAATACAACTTAACTGTCTGTTGACCAGTTTGGATTTCGATCAGGGAAAACACAGAATCAGCAACAGCACACCTCACAAAACACATTCTAGAAGCATTAGATAAAGGGAACTACACAACAGGTATATTTCTTGATCTAACTAAAGCATTTGATACAGTAGACTACAACATATTGTTAAATAAGTTAGATGAACTTAGAATAAGGGGACTTGTGAACAACTGGTTCCAGTCATATCTAAAAAATAGAAGACAGATAACTGAAATCTCACATATTTCAAGTTGCTCAAACTATATTGTAAAGTATACTTCAGACCCAAATTATGTAAGTATAGGTGTCCCACAGGGTAGTGTCCTTGGCCCAGTACTATTCCTCATTTACATAAACGACTTCCCACAGAGCATCAAGCATGGACAAACAATATTGTTTGCAGATGACTCAAATGCTCTAATCAGTGACAAATCACCAGAAGCACTAAAAGAAAAAGCCAAACAAACACTAAACAGTGTACGTGAGTGGGCATCCAATAATGAACTAACACTAAATCTTAAAAAAACAAATGCTGTTAACTTCTATGTCTGCAGAAGACCACACTATAACAACTTTAAGTTAAACAATGAAACTATAGAACGTGTAGACTACACAAAATTTCTTGGTATGCATGTTGACAGTCAGTTAAAGTGGGAAGAACATATTAAAATACTTAGTAACAGAATCGCTACAGCATGCTATGCTCTGAGAATTCTGACTGCAGTTTGTGCTACTACATGTGTCAGATCTGTATATTTTTTTTATATCCACTCCGTTATTACCTATGGAATAATATTTTGGGGAGTCAACAGTAAAAATATTCAAATAGTTTTCAAATTACAGAAAAGAGCAATTCGTATAATAACCAAGAGTGGCAGTAGGGCTCACTGCCTTGAACATTTCCAAAAGCTGGAAATCCTAACTGTCCCCTGTGAATGCATTTTTCAAAGTGTTATGTATGTAAAAAAAATATCGACTGCTATATGAAAAATTCTTTAGTACACAGCTATTAAACTAGAAACCAATACAATCTGCATCTAGAGAGGAAAAATAAAGTTAAAACTCAGCAGAGCTTGTTGTACAATGCTGTTAAATTATATAATAAATTACCCCAAAAAATAAAAGATGCTGACACAATCGGACAGTTCCAACCAAAACTAAATTTTTTTTTATTAAATAAAAGTTATTACACAGTAATGGACTATCTGAATTAAAACATGTAGTGTAATTAAAGTAGCCTGCATTGTAATACATGAGGAAATAATTATAATATGAAATCAAAAATTGTACAGTACTATAAGAAAATTACAAATTACACAAGGATATAAAACTAATTTAAG
Organism: Schistocerca piceifrons; assembly: GCF_021461385.2. Lineage (NCBI taxonomy): Eukaryota > Metazoa > Arthropoda > Insecta > Orthoptera > Acrididae > Schistocerca > Schistocerca piceifrons. The sequence continues at coordinate 9,836,357 of NC_060149.1, forward strand.
ATACCTCAAAAATGTGTGTAAATACAAATTTTATGTGTATAATCGTAGGTATATTGTATTGTATATGATTTTGCTGACGAAATCCACACAATGTAAATTGTTACATGGATTAATAAAGAAATCAATCAATCAATCAATATTCTCCTCCATAAATTGAAGTTTTACGGGATTGACCATGTAACCAACCGATGGATAACATCATACATGAGTAAAGGAATGCAGGAAGTTGTATTTAGTAGTTCAACCAATGTAATCCAGGGAGATTACTCTGGCTGGGGAGAAATCACATACTGGGCTCCCAAAGGTTAAATCTTAGGTCTGCTATTGTTCCTCATATATGTAAATGTTCTTCCATCTGATATACAACAAGCAGAATCAGATCTTTTTGCAGATGACAGTAGTATTGTTATCAGTCCAAGCATACTTACAGCAACAGAAGAAATGATAAAAAATGTTCTTAAAAGTATCATTGACTGGTTTTCTGTAAATGTCCTCAGCCTCAGTTTTAAAAAGACACAACATATTGACTTCTGCCATATCTAGGGTTAATACACCAATGATAAATGTAACATATGGTGAGGAAATAATATATGGGATGGAAACTTCAAAATACTTAGGTGTCTGTATTAATGAGAATTTAAACTGCAAAAGCAAATTTCGAACCTTCTAAACAACTTGGTCCATCTATGTTCACACTTCGAATCATTGCAAATGTTGGGGGGAGACAAATCAATAAGTTGACTAAGTTGACAAATTTTGCATATTTTCATTCATTAATACCATACAGAATAATGTTCTACAATAACTCATCTTTAAGAAAGAAATTGCTCAAAAATGTGCTGGGAGAATAATATTTGGTGTTCAACCACGATCATCTTGTAGACATCTGTTTAAGGAGTTAGGCATTGTGACTACATTTTCACAGTATATTAATGCCTTCATGAAATTTGTTGTAAATATTCCACTACAGTTCAAGAGGAACAATGACGTGTATAATTACAACACTAGAAGGAAAAATTATATTCATTAGTCCACATTAAGGTTGTCTTTAGCACAAAATGGGGTGCACAGTCGGCAACAAAATTTTTGATAACTTACCCAGGATATAAAATATCCGACAGACAGCATAGTAAAATACGAATATACTGATAAAATTTTCTCGGGCTTCCAGCCATGTCCAGGGATTTAAAATCCATGAGCTTTCAACCGAGTTCTCCTCTGCCATTGTCGAGTGGTGACTGTCGAATGACTGCTGCTGCTGGCCTTATATGACCGCACTGCCTTCAGGACAATAACAGGAAAGATTACCTGGCTTCTAAAGAAGCATAAAATTGATACTGTTTTTAGGGCAACAGGTAAAATTGGACAGCTAGTGGCTAGTGAGGCCTGTGAAAGATGATGTTGGACTCAGAGCGCTGTGAGTGTATAAAGTACCGTGCGGGTGTAGACAGTTATATATTGGACAGACTGTAGGTACTATTGAACAGTGCCATGTGGAACACGAGAGATGTCTTCACCTAAGGTGTCCTGAGAAATCAGCAGTGGCGGTACATGCTTTAGAAAATGGACACCGTATTACATTTACTGAGACATCTGTTACTACGCGAACTACTCGTTTTTGGGACAGTGTTATAAAAACAGCGGTCGAGTTAAAAATTTCTGACAATACCCTCAATAAAGCAGCGGTCTGCAGCTAAGCACAACTTGGAACCCAGCCATTGGAAACTTGAAATGGGCGAAGCAAGTGCGTGGTGAAAACATTACCATATATATCACTGGAGCGAGCACCAGCGACGCCACTGAAGACAACGCAACTATATAATGACGGCAGCAGCAATCATTCGACAGTCACCACTTGCCAATGGCTGAGGAAAACACGATCGAAACCTCACGAATTTTAAACCACTGGAGGTGGCTGGAAGCCCAAGAAAATTTTATCAACATAGTAAACTTTGAAAGCAAACCTAAACAGTTACTTCTTGCCAAATCCTTTTATTACGTAGAAGAATTTATATGTGGTTTGGAATTACTAACTCACGTTTGTGCATGTACTAATAATAAAAAATTGTAAATGTTCAGCATGTAGCCACATTTACAAATTAACTTGCAATGTGAATTTTTAAATGAATTATTCCATATAATCATGATTTATCATGCAAGTGATCCATGGAACATAAAAATAACTAACTGTGAGAGAGAATAAATAAATAAATAAACAAATTAACTAACTTTACATGTCTTCACGAATGGTATACAGCTCGTATACAGCTGGTATACAGCTTCGCATGTGCCAGGTATTGATTCATTCCATTAGATTAGATTAGATTAGATTAGTACTTGTTCCATAGATCATGAATACGACACTTTGTAATGATGTGGAACGTATCAGGTTAATAAAAGGTGTCTATACAGGATATTACAATAGACAAAATATTACATGACACTCAATATTTTTAATTTTTTGAAATTTTTTTAATTTTTTTTTTTTTTTTTTTTGGTAGGGTTGGGAAATTACCCACTTACTATATTCAAAAGTTCATCTAATGAGTAGAAGGAGATGCCATTAAGACATTCTTTTAATTCCCTTTTAAATGTTATATGGCTATTGGTCAGACTTTTGATGCTATTAGCTAACTGACCAAAGATGTTTGTGGCAGCATAATTTACCCCCTTCTGAGCCAAAGTTAGATTTAACCTTGAGTAGTGAAGATCATCCTTTCTCCTAGTGTTGTAGCCATGTACACTGCTATTACTTTTGAATTCGTTCAGATTGTTAATAACACATTTCATAAGTGAATATATATATTGTGAGGCTACAGTGAAGATTTCTAGCTCCTTAAATAAGTGTCTGCAGGATGATCTTGGATGAGCTCCAGCAATTATTCTGATTACCCGCTTTTGTGCAATGAACACTCTTTTACTCAATGATGAGTTGCCCCAGAATATGATGACACATGAAAGCAGAGAATGAAAATAGGCGTGGTAAGCTAATTTACTCAGATGTATATCGCCAAAATTTGTAATGACCCTAATAGCATAAGTAGCTGAACTCAAACGTTTCAGCAGATCCTCAGTGTGTTTCTTCCAGTTCAACCCCTCATCAATGCATACACCTAGGAATTTTGAATATTCTACCTTAGCTACCAATTTCTGATCGGAGCCTATATTTATTAATGGGGTCATTCAATTTACTGTGTGGAAGTGTATATACTGTGTTTTCTCAAAGTTTAATGAGAGACCATTCGCAGAGAACCACTTAATGATTTTCTGAGAAACATCGTTTACAATTTCACCAGTTAATTCTTGTCTGTCGGGTGTGATAGCTATACTTGTATCATTGATAAAAAGTACCAGCTTTGCCTCTTCGTGAATATAGAATGGCAAGTCATTAATATATATTAAGAACAGCAGAGGGCCCAAGACCGAACCTTGCAGCACCCTATTCTTGATTGTTCCCCTGTTTGAGAAATCACCAGTTTTTTGCATATTATGTGAACTGTTTATTTCAACTTTCTGCACTCTTCCAGTTAGGTATGATTTAAACCATTTGAGCACTGTCCCATTCATACCACAGTACTTGAGCTTGTCTAGAAGTATTCCATGATTTACACAATCAAAAGCCTTTGATAGATCACAAAAAATCCCAATGGGTAGCTTCCGGTTACTCAGAGCATTTAATATTTCATTAGTGAAAGTATATATAGCACTTTCCGTTGAGAAACCCTCCTCGAAACCAAACTGACATTTTGTTACAACTTTATTTTTACAGAGGTGTGGAGCTACTCTACAGTACATTACTTTTTCAAGAATTTTGGATAAGGCAGTCAGAAGAGAGATTGGGCGGTAGTTGTTGACATCAGTCATATCCCCTTTTTCATGCAGTGGTTTAACAATGGCATGCTTCATTCTATCTGGGAAATTACCCTGCTCAGAGAGCTATTACATAAATGGCTAAGAATCCCACTTATCTCTTGGGAACAAGCTTTTATTATCCTGCTGGAAATGCCATCAATTCCATGTGAGCTTTTATTCTTGAGAGAGTTTATTATCTTCCTAATTTCAGAGGCAGAGGTGGGAATTTCAATTGTATCAAATTGTGTGGGTAAGACCTCTTCCATTAACTGCCTTGCTTCTTCTAATGAACATTTAGATCCTATTTTCTCTACAACATTTAAAAAATGATTATTCAAAATGTTTTCGACTTCTGGCTTGTTGTTTATCAAGTTTCCATTCGATTTGATGGTGATACCATCATCTTGTACTCTTGGTTGCCCTGTCTCCCTTGTACTAATATTCCAAATTGTTTTGATTTTGTTATCAGAGGTATTAATCTCAGACATGATGCACATGCTTCTGGACTTTTTAATAACCTTTCTTAATGTAGCACATTAGTTTTTATAATATTTGGCTGTTCTGGGTCATTACTCTTTCTTGTTGTTAGATACAGTTCCCTTTTGTGATTACAAGACTTTTTATTCCTTTAACAAGCCAAGGTTTTTTGCATGGTTTCTTGTAATTAGATTTAACTACTTTCTTGGGGAAGCAGTTTTCAAATTATCTTACAAGTGTATCATGAAATATGTTATATTTTAAATTAGCATCCGTTTCCTTGTACACCTCATCCCATTCTAACTGCTGAAGATTTTCTATGAAATTTCTAATTGTTGAGTCATTAACTGAACGCACAACTTTGGAGGGTAGTTTAGAATTACTGAATGGAGCTATGCCATGTACTGTAACTAGCTGATCATCATGATCAGAAAGCCCATTCTCAACAGGGAAAGAATTTGTTTTTAAACCTATCTTGGTCTATAAAAGTGTTATCTATCAATGTGCTGATGTCGTTTACTACCCGAGTAGGAAAATTAATGACAGATGTCAAACTGAAAGAACTGAGCAAGACTTCCAGATCATTCTTCCTATTACACTCTTTCAGTGAATCAACATTGAAGTCCCCACAAATAATAATTTGCTTTCCCCTATCTGACAGATAGCACAACAAGGCATCCAAGTTTTCCAGGAATAAATGAATGTTTCTTCAAGGGGACTTACCTACTGTTACAATTGTAAAAGAGCCCTCCTTCAGTTTAAGTTGACAGGCACATGCTTCTATATGTTGCTCTAGACAAAACTTTTTTGTATCTAAGGTTTCTACACAGTGATAACTTTTGGCATATATGGCAACTCTTCCTCCCACCTTATTCTCTCTACTCATATCTCCAGCTAGTGTATAACCACTGATATTTACCTTTTCCATATCAGACACAACGTGATGCTCAGACAGGCATAGTATATCTATTACATTATCAGATTCAATGTCATCTATACAAACCAGGAGCTCATCTACTTCATTTTTTTTTTATTTCAAGATGGCGGCGTGTGTAGATATCCGCGATTTTACTCCAAAAATAAGTTACAGTGAAGCCGTTAAAAATTCGTGTGTAAGTTGCAAAAGTGAATTATTAAAGTATAACGAGCGTATTGCTAGTTTGCAATGTGTAATCAGCAGTCTAAGAATAGAAATCGACAGCCTGAAGTCCGAAAATATGGAACTGAAGTCGAAGCGAAACATGGATCCATTGCTTCAAGACAGACAGAAGGACAAAAACTTTCGCGAGAACATGGCTACATTGGTGCAAAATGACGCCGATAAATCATCAGAATGGAAGGTAGTACACAACAAGCGTCAAACAATCGGCACTAAAAATTCGTGTACAGCCATTTTGATGTACTTTGTTCTACTAATAGTCTCACTAAAAGTGAAAACAATAGTAAGAAGAGTGTGCCGATAAACTATCGGAGAAAGGTTAGGTTTGATCTTCCAAAGCCACAACGTTCAGTTAACAGCAATGAAAGTGGCAATGGTGTGAACCAGTCTGCTGTGAGTGAAACATCAACAAATCGTTTTCACATTTTCGCTGATAGTCACGGTAGAGGCATGGCTGATATAGTGAAAAGCAGTTTTAATGCTGCCGATGTTTGTGGAATTGTGAAGCCAGGTGCTAAACTTCAAGAAGTTGTAGCGGGGTGTGATCCCGAAAAAGTAAAAAACGGGTGTGTGATCTTAATAGGTGGCTCAAACAACGTTGCCTGCAACGAAGGGAATGATGCCATACAGTCGCTCAGGAAGAAAATATCGGCGCTTCATCAGTCTAAGGTATTTGTTGTGAACATTCCAAAGAGACATGACTTAATTCCACAGTCCTGTGTAAATGAGGCTATCTCACAAACGAACTCTAAGTTAGCAAAGTTGTGTAAGCATTTTAAAAATACTTGTGTTGTAGATGTAAGCAGTTTTTGACGAGAATTATTTACAAGACACGGTATGCACCTGAACAGATCAGGAAAAAAAGCATTAGGTACCCTCTTAAAAACAAAAATATTGGAAAAAGTCCACAAATGTACCCCAAAGTTGGAACCAATCGCACTTGAATGGCTCCAACCGTCAAGTCAGACTCGGTTTCAAACTCAAATGTTTCAGGAAATTGTTAGTAATTAACGTACTGTGTCTGTAGCTACCGATAATTTTTTAGGCAAAAGTTTAGACCTGTCTCTAATTCCAAAGAAATGACGATTTTTCACCAAAATGTGGGAGGACTTGGTAATAAAGTAAATGACATTACTGTTCTGTTAGAGGAACCACAAGGAATAAAAGATACTGATGTATTATGTTTTAATGAACATCATGTGAAAGATATTGAAAGGTTACAGCTAAGTGGTTACTGTCAGGCAGCGCATTACTCTAGAACCATAATGGAAAAAGGTGGAGTGGTAATTTATGTAAAAAACAACATATCTTACAATGCATTAGATTTAAAGAGCCATTGTATAGAGCAACAAACTGAAGTATGTGGTGTTGAGATTACTGTAAATGACTTCACGGCTGTAGTGTTAGCACTGTATAGATCTCCCTCAGGGAATTTGAATGTATTTCTTAAGCACTTAGATTCTTTATTATCTATACTGTACTCAAAGTCCAAGAACTTGATAATTACTGGTGACTTTAACGTTGATTTCCTAAATGAGAGCAATAGTAAAGCTGATTTAGTACATTTAATGGAGTCTTATAACCTGATGGCAATAGTAGATTTCCCAACTAGGGTTACTGTTAACAGTAAAAGTCTGATAGATAATATATTTATAGATAAGTCTAAATGCAATGAGATCACTGTACATCCAATCCTTGGCCTTTCTGATCATGGTGGTCAATTGCTTAGGCTCAATTACATCAGTGTGTGCAACAGTTCCGAGCATTCTTGGAAATCTTTTAGGATAATAAATGAACAGGGCCTTAAAAAATTCAATGATAGCCTAAAAGAGATAGACTGGAGCCGAGTTTATAGGGAAACAGATGTAAACAAAAAGTACAATTCATTTTTAAATGAATTCATGTCTGTATTTGAGTCCATCTTTCCCAAAAAAGTAGTTAGAAATAGTCATATAGTCAATGCCAAGAAGTCTTGGATCACTACAGGGATAATAACATCTTGTAGAACAAAGAGGATGTTATACAGTTCTCTCAGGACTTGTAATGATCCAAAGAAACGACAACACTACAAACTTTGCTGTAGCATTCTCAAGAAGGTTATAAATAAATCTAAAAGTATGCGCATAAAATCAGAAATTGAAAGCTCAGAAAATAAAATTAAAACTATATGGAATGTAATAAAGAGGGAAACTGGCAGGACAACAGGGAACATGTCTCAGGTAGAGATTAATACAGGGGACAGTATCATAAAGAAACCTGAGTTGGTTGCAGAAATATTTAATAACCACTTTTTGAGAGCAGCAGAGAAGACAGGCTATGGAAGAATCATTGTCCCTCCTACAGAAAGCTATTAGTAACAGAATCCCACAGATATCCTTACCTCCAGTTACTGTAAGCGAAGTCATAAGAGTAATTATATCATTAAAAAATAAAAATTCTGCTGGTGTGGACAATATTTCTAGTAAAATACTGAAACACTGTTATAAATTTGTTAGTCCCGTCTTATGCAACATATACAATGCATCCCTACAAGATGGGATTGTCCCTGACAGACTTAAGTTGGCTGTAGTGATTCCTCTCTTTAAAAAAGGGGATAAAAGCATTGTTACAAACTATCGCCCAATATCCCTATTAACTACCTTCTCGAAAATTCTAGAAAAACTCATGCACAGGAGGATTGTAGACCATCTCAACTTCCACAGTATCTTAAGTAAAAATCAGTTTGGTTTTCGTGCTGGTCTTTGTACTGAACAGGCAATATTCTCTTTCAGCAACCAAGTTTTGGAAGCTATTAACAAAAAAATGTCTCCAGTGGGTATTTTTTGTGATCTTACGAAAGCCTTCGACTGTGTAAACCACCAAATTCTTTGGAAAAAGGCAGAATACTATGGTTTAGGTGGTACTGTTGGCTTGTGGCTGCAATCATATCTACAGGATCGGAAGCAGACTGTAATGCTAAATGGCTCTTCTGGAGAACCTGCCTCGTCTGAATGGGGCACGATAACGTGTGGTGTGCCTCAAGGCTCCGTTTTGGGCCCACTGCTTTTCCTCATCTTTATTAATGATCTTCCTCTTTGTTCTGAGACAAACAGCAAATTTACCCTGTTTGCCGATGATACCACAATTCTAATTGACGATTTGATTGATCATGATCTTGAAAAAACTACAAATACTGTTTTTAATGACATCTTAAATTGGTTCTCCTCAAATGGCCTCTCGCTCAATGCAGATAAAACTCATTATATGAGGTTCCATACATCACAAAGTAATCCCGATGAAATTAACATAAAATGTAGAGATCAACCAATACAGAAAGTTGAAGACACAAAATTCCTGGGTGCTTACATAGACAGTAAATGTAATTGGTCAGTTCACATTCTTCATCTATGTAAAAAACTTAGCTCGGCAACATTTGCATTACGGGTAATTTCTTCAGTGGCTGAAGTTGACACTATGAAGGTTGCCTACTTTGGCTACTTTCACTCTTTGATGTCATATGCTATCATATTCTGGGGGAACCAACCACTTGCAAAAAAAGTTTTCACCATCCAAAAAAAGCAATCAGAATAATGTGTGGGGTCCATCGAAGACACACTTGCAGGCACTTGTTTCGGAAGATAGGTATCCTAACAACTGCTTCACAGTATATTTTTTCCTTGCTCACCTTTGTGTGCAAAAATTATTCCATCTACCAAGACAACAGTAAATTCCATGGTTATAACACCAGAAACAAAAACAATCTACATTTAGAAATGAAACGTCTCACTCTGGTACAAAAAGGAGTTTACTACTCCAGCATTAAGTTGTTCAATGCTCTACCACTACATATCAAATGTGTTCATACAGAACTGCCAAAATTTAAACAAGTTCTCAAAGATTACCTGACAGAGAAATCTTATTATACTGTGGATGAATACCTGAAACAAAATGTATACCATCACTAAACGTATTATGTCTAGAAGTAGTTCAATTGATTTTATTGTGCATTTGGGCATTAGCACACTTTTTGTAACAACAGATTGGCTGTACATGTATTTACTCTTGTAGGCCTAATATCCGATTTAACTTTGTGCACTTATCTTTAACCTTTATTTGAAACTCCTTTTTCTGTCAAATGGTAGTTATGTTTTCTAGCTGACATTGTATCTGTTACTGTATTTATAGTATGTCTTACTTAAACTATGTACAATTTGCCATTGAAATGCCCTTGTATTTATTGTAAGTTTAAATTGAAACCTGTACAATTTGACATGTTCCATATCCTTGTGACTGACTCACTAACTCGATCTACGGAACAAGAAATAAATAAATAAATAAATTGTTCAATCCCGGAATATTTTGGTGAAAAATAGTAACATTATTTTTTACTTTACTTTTGTGAGAATCTGCTTTTTTCTTTAATCCACCAATATTTTGTTTAAATATGGTAGCATTATTATTTACTTTCCTGTTGTGAGAATTTTGTGAGTTTTGGACCTCTTTAGCACCTGCCTGCCTGAACTTCTCATTGGGCACTGGTATTAGTCTAAAAAAAGAGTTACATCCATGAATACTAGTGTCCTCCCTCATGGATTTCACTAAAAACACTGCCAGTTTACCCTTCCCTTTCCTATTGAGATGTAGGCCATGCCTTGTGAAATCAATAGCCTTGACAGGAACCAATCCAATGTCTGCCAGAGTGTCCACCCTACGCAATTGATCCAACTCCATATTTACCCTCCTGACAGAGCGGTTCAACTAGGGCTGATCATGCCGCACGAAAGCAGGCACCAGCCCAACACTGGTATGGGTCATTGCTGAGGCTATTATCACCAGGTCTCACTCAATGCTGTAGCTCTGATCCCTATCAATACTGTTTCCCACTCCACCCACTATCATCACATGATCCTGCTATGTGAATCCCTTGCACAAGGAACCTATAACCTCGACCACCCGGCTAAGACTTGCACTTGGCTTGAAAGAGTTTGACCTGGTACCTGTCACCTAATTTTTCCTGCAAAATCTGGCCCACACCTCTTCCATGGCTGCTACCTAGCAACAGAACTTCCCTCTTACTTTTTACTTCTTTTGAAACATTTGGTTTCCTAGTGATATTCTGTTGCATCTTAACTACATCTACTTCTACTGGAGCCTCTTCCTTACTTAAATGTGGTAACAAGGCAAATCTATTGGTTGTGCCAATTGGGAAACTGTCCTCTTTCTGTGGCCCCTGTTCCCTGCTACCATTTCCCACCATGCTTCTCTGAACTTGTGTGTGTGTTAGAGAGGCAGCTAGAACGATCGACAGTATCAAAAAGGAAAACCTATCCTTTATTTCATCAGAGTCTTGCAAGATGAATTAAAAGAAATATGTGAGGAATACAAGATGAATCCGTGTAAGTCAGACACTCGTGATTCTCATATTGTATAAGCAGAGAATTTAGTAATTCTGAATCGTCTGTGCAGTAATTGCGAGGCAAAATGAATGTGAAAAGAAACAAAAGTGAACTGTAGTGTAAGTAGTGATTCGAAGGTACATCAAGTGAGAAGAAAGAAAACAGAAATCTCGTGATAGCCACAGTAAGCGACTAGCCCTAGAATTACTAAAAATAGTTCGATACACAAAATAAAGGGCATTGTAAAGTCTGGTGCACATTTCGATGATGTAACTGAACATGTCGTAAGTAAGAAATATGAGGAACATGATACAGTTGTGATTTGTGCTGGATCCAACGACATATATTGCAATAGTAAATTATAGCGTTAAAGAATTATCTAAGACTATTTGTTCTTCTTATTAGCACAGATATTACTGTAATTAATTACAGCAAGAGACATAATTTTCCTGAGTGGTCATGTGTGAACAAGAAAATTGACTGAATTAATAATAAGCTAAAGAGATTTTGTACTACGTTCTATGATGTTAAATCAGTGGATGTAAGCGTGTATGATAGCTCATGTTTAACTACCCACAGTCTTCAAATGAAGAGCCAAACAAGCACTCCTAGTAAATGAATACATTAGCCCTCAGTCACACACACTAGTCAAAGAACAAAGGGTGGAACAAAAGTATGAATATGCTTATTACTGTAGACAAGGTTTCTTGTGAGAGCAAAGTTGGTCTGAACAATTCAGTAATGTAGCCAATAGCAAACAAGGCCTGAAACTAATGCACACAAATATTCAGTACCTCAGAAATAAACTAGACCTTTTACAAGTTTTTGTGACTGAACAACACCCTCCCCCATGTCGTTGTGATTACTGAATTTGCTCTTAAAGCTGAAGAAATAAAATTTTGTAAATTAGAGGGTTATATTCTAGCTAACAGCTACTGTAGGCAGCAACATAAAGACGGTCGGGGTGGGTATTTTTGTTCAATGGACTTTAATTACTACGAAAATGTCATTCCTGGATAGACATAGCAGTGAAAGAAATCTAGAAATTACTGGAATTATTCTTTAACTGAAGGGAGGGGGTAGTAATTATACAAAAAATTATACACAAAGTAATAGTAATTTATCACCCACAAAATGCAGATATATCACAATTTTTAATACACTCAGCTTATTAGTTAATTAAGTGGCCCAGTAATCTTACCATACTTCAGGATCTGAATATTATTGCAAACTCCAACAACATGACTAACTTGAAGCTGACAGATTTATAGAATTTATGCAACATTGTGAACAAATTAGACACTGATACAAGAGTGGCAGACTACACCTCCAGCAGAAGAGATTATGTCATAATCAGTAAACTTGCTATAAATCGTGTTAAGAACAGCAATATAGAATTTCACTACTCACACCACAATCGACAGTTTGTTGAGTCCATGGGTATAAACACAGCAGAAGTAGCAAATGTTATTGAACACAAACAAATCTTGAACTATCATTGACATTTACCAGTCAGTTGTACACATCAAAAATAACATTGCTAATTACTGCACAAACAGCTCTGTCCATGACCATGCAACAAGTGACAGACTCAACTTACATTCACCAAGAGAAAATGAACAAAACACTCAAAACAGTATTTTCTACCAAGGAATAAAAATGTACAATAAATTACCAAAAGACATTAAAGAAATTGCAAAAATATACTTATTTAAAAAGGCAGCTAAAAAGTACCTGTTATGCAATACATTTTATACATTGAAGGATTACTTAGATGAAACAGAGTAGGGTTTTGGTAAAAAATGTTATACAAATAAATAATAATAATGGTTATAAAACATCCAACATTCCACATAAAACCTTCACACTGTATTTTTTTTCCTTTTTTTCCTATTCTATAAATACTTACCCCCAAGCTATGCATAGCACAACATTAACACCTCTTCCTCTTTCTGAGTTCAACACCTCACTTATTATAGAAGGCTGCTGACTCAATTTTCCTGGATAGCAAATGGGAAGTTGTGGTACAGAAAACAGCCCAGAGAGCAAATGTGTGTGTGTGTGTGTGTGTGTGTGTGTGTGTGTGTGTGTGTGTGTGTGTGTGTATGTGTGTGTTATGTGTGTGTAGTGAGCGAAGTGTTATGAAACAGACTGTGTTTAGTGCGTGCAGTGACTGACAGTGAGATATGAGTGAACAGTGTGACATTAAATTACTTAATAAGTTATTTTAAAGAAAGAATGCATACCAGGAGTAAATTTAATGATTGTCTCTAACTAGAAGTCCGTAAATGTATGTGTATACGAATTAGCTTATTTTAAATTGATCCAAACTTTTAAATACTTTCAGATGTCCTATGTCTTGGTAAAAAGAGATCTACAGATTACTAAAGCTACTGCTACTACTACTACTACTACTACTACTACTATCATAATTCAAACTGCCTCTAACATAAACTAGCCCAGGAGGAATGGAACAGTGTTTATATGGTAAAATGCCCAAGCAATAAATGAAATGAATTTTATGAAACAGTTTTGAGGCTCTAATACATGGAAAGAATCCAAAGCGGAAACTACGTGGTAGTCTGATTAAACTGAAGCAGAATGTTCATGACCTCTTCTTACTTTACAAATCTAAAAAGGATATCATTCTCAAGGAAAAGTATTGCAAAGCCATGAAAATGTTTAAGACATAGCTTTCAAATTTCAGAAGAAAGATCTCAGTGTTTTTATAATTAAATCTGACAATGTGAGTAAAGCATTTTGGAAGCTCATTTATCTACGCCAGAAAGCACCATCAAACGTGAATACAGAAGAAACAAGCATATTTCATGAGGGGAAATTAATAGAAGATCCAATAATAATCTGTGACTCTTTAATACATGTTTTGTCACTCTGTGAAGCATCCCAGCTCAATCTATTGACCAAAACATTCAGATAAACATTTGCTCACCCCAAGGTATAAACTTTGAATTCAGAACTATAAGTGAACTTGAAATAAGTCGAATAATCAAGACATCAGAGACCGAGCACTCAACTGGCTGTCATGAGATATCTTGTGCTCTAACTAAAAAGGGTCATACAGAATTAGTTTAACTTATTACCTATCTCATTAACTGCTGTATTAGGGAAAACAGCTACCCAGACTCATTAAAAATGTCCTTACTTAAACCAGTATATAAGAAAGGATCCAAAAAATATGCTGAAAACTTTAAGCCAGTTTCATTAATCTCTATATTTAGCAAAATCTATGAATATTTTTTGCTTTCACAAGTCAGTGACGATTTCACAAAAAATAGTCAACTTACAGAAACACAATATGATTTCAGGAAAAACCACAGCAACCTGTGACTTTTACGTAATGGATGTAGTGTACTACACAAAGGAATTGGCAACAGGTATATTCCTCGATTTATTTAAACATTCCCTATTAATAAAGAAACTTGAGGCATTTAGCTTAAAAGTTTCAGCAATACTACTGCTGACCTACTATCTGTCAAACCAGAAGCAGTGCACACAGCTAATCTATCAAATTAATGATCATGCTGTAACCTCTCAGTCTTGTAGTGAAACAAGAAGTCCCCCAGGGTCGATTCTTGGCCCCTCTCTTCTTAGTCTATGTGAACAATATCACCCAGCCACAAAACTCCAAAAGGCTGAGGGATGTAGATGAAAGACCTTTGTTGTTTTTTGGCAAAAACACCTGTGAACTTACACCTTCTGCAGCAGATGGAGCAATAAACAAAATTAATTACTTTTGTGATCAAGATCTAAATGTAAATATTAACAAATCGCGATATCATTTAAGATTGTTAACTCTTACCACACCTCTGTAAACCATATATGTAGAACTGAACCTACTGATGCCACTAGCAGCAAATTCTTAGGCCTAAACTTAGATTAAGTGTTGCAATGATCAAATCATATTAAATTTCTATGTGGTAAAATTATCAGTGGATTGTATCTATGCAGTCACCAAGCAAAAATAGTTACAAACTCTACTAACAAAACTGTTTAGTATGGAACAATATATCCTTTACTAAGCTCTTCCCAACCAAGATCGCCGCCGAGTTAGAGCACAGGTATTTTCTTTGTCCACTAAGAGAACTTATTTAAGAGGAAATAGTGTCGAATTTAAATTTTCTTTGTTTTTTATACTTCCTGTAGTGTCCGTCCTTGTCACACAACTGAATATTAGCATCCCATCAGCGCTTGTTCTTGAAAAAAACTTGTTCTTTTGCTGAAGTCCCGATAATCGCAACATAAACGAAAAAATTTTGTGTGACGTAAAATTCGTTTAAAAAAAGACTGCTACTAGTTTCATCAGTGTCTATTGTCGCAATAAAAGTGTAATTAGACGTTTCTAAATCGTATTTAACTAATACATCTAGTATTGTTTACTAGTTAGATAGACGTGATCTAGGCCTAAATTTTCTGAGTTATAAACGTTTGAAAACCTGACCAAACACGTCTGATAACGTAAATTCTCTAAAAGCAAATTAACTACAAATACATTCTTCTGCCATTGTATCTCTAAATAAGTAAAAAAAAAAAAAAAAAAAAAAAAAAAAAAAAAAAAAAAAAAAACCACCGCACATAAGACGTTTGTGTCGTTTTTTGTTTACACACAGCCAATTTCGCATCCTTGACAAATTTAAAACATTCTTTAAACTTAATTACTCTTTCGAAACTGACCATGAGTGAGAAAGGTGGGAGCTGTTATAGGGCAGTGAGTAGAGGGATTTGTTGCCAATCTTGTAGGAAATATTTTCACTGGAAGGGATGAAGTGGGGAGAACGTTGGGAGAATAGAAGAGGCTCTCTCCTGAAACTGCAAAGTATGCAGTAGGAGCATTTTGATTGGGACTAGGAAAGGATAACCTGTGCCCTTCAGGCACAGTTGCAGGAAGCAAGGAAGGAACTCAGAAGGATCAAGGGAGGTAGGGGGAAGGAGGATGGTTGGGAACTGGCAGCTGGTAGGAGGATAGGAAGAAAGATACCGGTAACGCAATCTGACAGTTTTATCATCAACACCAAAAACAGGTATCTACCACTGCCAGAGTTAAGTGGAGAAGAGCCTCAGGTAGAACGAGGAGCAGGAAATGTGCAGTACACTTCAAGAGGGCCAAGAAGCCTAGGAATGTACAAACTGTTAGGAAGAAGAAAGTGCTGCTGATAGGTAGTAGACATGAGCGAGGTGTAGGCCCACAGTTACAGGAAAGTTTAGGGGCAGCGTACCAGGCCACCAGTATCTTCAAGCCAAATGCAGGGCTAAGCCATGTGATAGAGCACCTAGGGTCTTTATGTAAGGACTTTGCAAAAGAGGACCATGTAGTGATAGTGGGTGGGGCGGGAAACAGTTTGGACAGGGATGGGGCATATGACATAGGTGGTGACCTGGACAAGATAGCTTCCCTGACTAATGGCACCAACGTACAGTTTGTTGAGCTGTTCCGGCGTCATGATCGACCACAACATGATGGAGCTATGAGGCGAATCAATGTGGGGTTAGGGATGGCTCTGAGGACAGCCAGCTTTGCTCATGTTTCTCTGGTGCCTGTTGGGACAGTCAACAGATGGGGTTTCACTAGGTATGGCCTACACCTAAACAGGAATGGTAAGGGAAGATTGGTACAGCTGATTCATGAAAGTATAGGGGGTGGATCTTGGACCACACATGGTCAAATATCTGTTGTCATATGTAGGAAAAGTAGGTCCTTTTTAGAATAAATCCAGACAACAGGTTCCCCTGCTCAAAGAGTATCTCCAGCACTTTAGAAAATACTGAAACAAGCACTCACAAGGCAGATTTTAACACCTCAAATATCACATATATCAGATGTCACAAAGAAAAATAAACAATTGGAAGGAGTAACATGGGGCATTTTACAGACTTAACAATCCTCCATCAAAACATGCAATCAATAAAAAATAAAATAAAACTATTAGAAGTTGAGCTCCAATCTTTTAACTGCACAGTAGTTTGTATTACTGAGCACTGGTGTAGAGTCACAGAAATCCAACATGTAGTGTTATCATTGTACGAAAAGGCAAACTTTTACTGAAGAACTACATCAAGGGGTGGAAGATCATGCATTTATATCAGAAAAGGAACACAGTTCAAATCAAGACATGACCTCAGTACTGTAAGTGAAGACAAAAACTTCGAAATATCAGCTATTGAATTAACAGAGTTTGATATCACCAAGAAATTGAACATTTTGTGGGTGTATAGATCTCCCAGTGGTAGTGTTGACACTTTTTTCAATAAGTTAACAGAAGTTCTAAATAAAGTCTCAAGTACAAAGGTCAACATAATTCTGTGAGGGGACCTTAACATCAACACTAACATCATAAATGAATCCAGCAGCACTTTCATAAAAATCCTCCAAAGTTTTGGCATTTCCCTATTGGTCAATAGTGCAACAAGGGTTATCACATTGACTTCATCAGTAATTGACCATGTGGCCACAAATACGGACAGGAAAAATGTGATGTACCTGTAAAAGATCTCAGATTATCAGACCATCTCTGTCAAACAACAACACTAAAATTAGGCATTGAATCATTCCCTAAACTACAAGCCTACAAACAACATCTATCAGAAACAAAAATAAAAGATTTTTCAAAGCAACTAGAAAAACAAAGCTGAGATGAGGTGTATAAGGAAACCAATGTGAATATGAAATTCTCTAAATTCTCCATATTGTTTAAATTGAACTTTGAAAAGGCATTTCCAGAAGTATGCATGTCTGTATCAACATTCCACCAAAACAGATGGATAACAGCAGGTATTAAAAAGTCCTCCCAAACACTTAAACGTCTCAATTCCATGAAAAAGATTCGCAAGGATCCAGAATTCTTAAATTTCTATCACAGATACATAAAGATGTATAGAAAGGTGCTGATTGCTGCAAAAAAGTCATTTAATGACAAAATAATATATAATACAGAGAATAAAAACAAAGCAGTCTGGGATATTATAAAAAAGGAAAAGGGGAGAGGCAAACAAACGCAGAATAACACACTGCTAAGGAAGAGGGATAAAGTTATAAATGATCCACAGCACTTAGCAAGCTATGTAAACGAGCATTTTTCAAGTATTGCAGAGAAGTTACAGCAAAAATTCTCCCAAACAAACATAACACCTGTAAATAATGTAGCACTAAATACAATGTTGTTACTTCCAACCACAGAGAATGAAGTCCGTAAAGCAATTCAAAAACTAAAAAACAAAAATTCAGTAGATTTAGATGAAGAACCAATATGTGTACTAAAAAAATGCATAGGGATTACAGAAGGCCCCTTAACAAATATAATAAATGAATCCTTCACATCAGGGACATTTCCAGAGCAGTTAAAACAGGCAAGAGTTGTACCTTTGCTTAAGAAAGTTAATGCAGAAGATATAGAAAATTACCGGCCCCTTTCTCTGCTGTCAGTATTCTCAAAAGTAACAGAAGCAGCTATGAAAGACAGATTAATGAATTACCTGAATAAATACAATCTAAAAGCGAATCACAATTTGGTTTCTGAACTGGCAAATATACAGAGTCAGAACCACTCCATCTACAGACCACAAGTGGCCCATCGGGACCATCCAACCGTCGTGCCATCCTCAGGGGGGGATATGGATGGGAGGGGCGTGTGGTGAGCACACCGCTCTCCCGGTCATAATAATGGCATTCTTTACTGAAACTGCTACTATTCAGTCAAGTAGCTCCTCAAGTGGCATCACGAGGCTGAATTCACCCCGAAAAATGGCAACAGCACATGGGGGCCTGGATGGTCACCCATCCAAGTGCCGACCACCTCCGACAGCGCTTAACTTCAGTGATCTAATGGGAACCAGTGTATCCACTGCAACAAGGCCGTTGCCTGTCAGCCATGTTTCACATAAGTTGTACTTTGTGCTCTTGTTAAACATGAGTGTGTCACAGGCATATTTTTGGATCTTTCTAAGTTGTTTGATACCATCGACTACAAGATTCTATTAAATAAATTAGAAGCATCAGGAATAAGAGGGGTAGGTAATGACTGGTTTCGATCATACCTAACAGATAGGGTACAAGGAGTAGAGATAACACATACTACAAATAGATCTAAACATTTAGTAAAACACTTATCTGAACAAAAATACATTAATATAGGGGTTCCATAAGGTAGAATATTAGGATTCCTGATATACATCAATGAATTTCCCAGTAGTGTTACTCATGGTGAAAAAATCCTCTTCGCTGATGACAACAATATTATAGTCACTGAAAAAACCAGAGAATTCCTTGCCGAGAAAGCAAATGAAACTCTCAAGGAAGTTTATGATTGGTCAATAGGTAATAAAGTGACATTGAACATAAAGAAAACTAATGCTTTGAATTTCAGTTTGAAGAGGAAAAATGACAATGTTAAATTAAATGTGGATGGCACCTCTATAGATTGTGTAACAAATGCAAAATTTCTAGGAATGAATATTGATTCTCAGTTGAAGTGATGTGAACACTCAAAGGTAGTTGCCAACAGAATGTCATCAGCATATTATGCCCTTAGAATCCTATCATTAGTATGTAACATGCAGGTTACATATTATTAATATGTACACTCAATTCTTAGCTATGGCATTCTCTTTTGGCGAACAAATGCACAAAATATGAACACAGTTTTCAAACTCCAGGAAAGAGCCATAAGAATAATAACCAAAAATACTAGTCGAGCTCATTGTAAAGATCTGTTCAGAACACTGGGGAGTTTAACTGCTCCATGTGAATACATTTACCAGTCAGTTGTACACATTAAAGATAACATTGCTAATTACTGCACAAACAGCTATGTCCATGACGATGTAACAAGAGATAGACTCAACTTACATTAACCAAGAAAAAATAACATAAAACTCAAAACAGTATTTTCTACCAAGGAATAAAACTGTACAATAAATTACCAAATTGCAAAAATGTACTTATTTAAAAAGGCAGCTGAAAAGTACCTGTTATGCAATATATTTTATATATTGAAGGATTACTTAGATAAAACAGAGTAGGGGTTTGATAAAAAAATTCTGTACAAATAAATGATAATAATAATAATAATGATGATGATTATAAAACTTGCAACATTCCACATAACACCTTTACTTTATGTTTTTCTTCCCTTCTTTTTTCCTTCCTAGAAATACTACCCACAAGCTAACCATCACACAATACTAACACCTCTTCCTCTTTCTGAGATCAACATCTCACTCATTATGGAGGGATGCTGACTGCGTGTATAGTGTGTGCAGTGACGGATAGTGAGTAATGAGTGAAAAATCTGACATTACATTATTTAATAAGTTATTTGTAAAAAAGTATTGTATACGAGGAGTAAATTTAACGATTGTCTCTAACTAGAAGTCTGTAAATATATGTGTATACGAATTAGCTTATTCTAAATTGATCTAAATTTGTAAAAAAATAGATCTAGTCCATCAACAAAGGAGGTGGCTTACAAAACTCTCGTTCGACCTATACTTGAGTATTGCTCTTCAGTGTGGGATCCGTACCAGATCGGTTTGACGGAGGAGATAGAGAAGATCCAAAGAAGAGCGGCGCGTTTCGTCACAGAGTTATTTGGTAACCGTGATAGTGTTACGGAGATGTTTAATAAACTCAAGTGGCAGACTCTGCAAGAGAGGCGCTCTGCATCGCGGTGTAGATTGCTCGCCAGGTTTCGAGAGGGTGCGTTTCTGGATGAGGTATCGAATATATTGCTTCCCCCTACTTATACCTCCCGAGGAGATCACGAATGTAAAATTAGAGAGATTAGAGCGCGCACGGAGGCTTTCAGACAGTCGTTCTTCCCTCGAACCATACGCGACTGGAACAGGAAAGGGAGGTAATGACAGTGGCACGTAAAATGCCCTCCGCCACACACCTTTGGGTGGCTTGCGGAGTATAAATGTAGATGTAGATGTAGATGTAGATGAATAAAGCTACTACTACTACTACTACTACTACTACTACTACTACCACAACATGATACTGGATGATTAGGCTGCACTGCAGATACACATCTCAACAGACTAATGTTGTAGGAGAAGGCAATTACAATTACGCATGGCTTGAGTCAACGTGATTACTGTAGAGAGGTTTTGGTGCGACATAAGTAATACACACACTACTGGCCATTAAAATTGCTACACCACGGAGATGACGTGTTTAACCGACAGGAAGACGATGCTGTGAGATGCAAATGATTCGCTTTTCAGAGCATTCACACATGGTTGGCGCCGGTGGTGACACGTACAACGTCCTGACATGAGAAAAGTTTCCAACCGATTTGTCATATACAAACAGCATTTGATCGGCGTTGCCTGGTGAAACGTTTTTCTGATGCCTCGTGTAAGGAGAAGAAATGCTTACCATCACGTTTCCGACTCTGATAAAGGTCCGATTGAGACATATAGCGATTGTTGTTTATCGTATCGCGACATTGCCGCTCGCGTTGGTCGAGATCCAATGACTGTTAGCAGAATATGGAATCGGTGGGTTCAGGAGGGTAATACGGAACGCCGTGCTGGATCCCAACGGCCTCGTATCCCTAGGAGTCGAGACGACAGGCATCTTATCCGCATGGCTGTAGCAGATCGTGCAGACACGTCTCGATCCCTTAGCCAACAGTTAGGGACGTTTGCAAGACAATAATCGTCTGCACGAAAAGTTCGACGACGTTTGCAGCAGCATGGACTATCAGCTCGGACACTATGGCTGCGGTTACCCTTGACACTGCATCACAGACAGGAGCGCCTGCGATGATGCACTCAACGACGAACCTGGGTGCACGAATGGCAAAACGTCATTTTTTCGGATGAATCCAGGTTCTGTTTACAGCATCATGATGGTCGCATCTGTGTTTGGCGACATCACGGTGAACGCACATTGGAAGCGTGTATTCGTCATCGCCATACTGGTGTATCACCTAGCGTGATGGTATGGGGTGCCATTGGTTACATGTCTCGGTCACCTCTTCTTCGGATTGATGGCACTGTGAATAGTCGACGTTACATTTCAGATGTTTTACGACCCGTGGGTCTACCCTTCATTCGATCCCTGCAACACCCTACATTTCAGCAGGATAATGCATGACTACATGTTGCAGGTCCTGTACGGGCCTTTTTGGATACAGAAAACGTTTGACTGCTGCCCTGGCCAGCACATTCTCCAGATCTCTCTCCAATTGAAAACGTCTGGTCAATGGTGGCCGAGCAACTGGCTCGTCACAATATACCAGTCACTACTCATGATGAACTGTGGTACCGTGTTGAAGCTGCATGGGCAGGCGTACCTGTACACGCCATCCAAGCTCTGTTTGACTCAATGCCCAGACGTATCAAGGCCATTATTACAGCCAGAGGTGGTTGTTTTGGGTGCTGATTTCACAGGATCTATGCACCCAAATTGCATGAAAATGTAATCACATGTCAGTTCTAGTATAACATATTTGTCCAATGAATTCCCGTTTATCATCTGCATTTCTTCTTGGTGTAGTAATTTTAATGGCCAGTAGTGTAGTACATTCTTGGTATATATTTAAAGTATTTTTATTTTTTCAACGTCGTCAAAAACATGCTAGAAAATGCAATGACATATATGACCACAATACTAGAAATAGCTATAATAGGCAAAGAACTATTCAAAAATAAGTGACCGCACTCTTTACATCAATGGTTAAATCTGGATTAATAAATTGTCAAAAAGCTTATGCGCACTTGATGGAAATATCTTGAAATAGAAAATTAGGTTATTCTTTGCAAAAAAATTTTATACTCACTTTCTGAATTTTCAGTTGAAAACATGTGACATTACAGTTTTTATTACAAATTAAACATATTTTAATTGTACACCTACTTTTGTGGCTTATTCTTTTTTATGCTTGTATTGCAGTTTTGTTAATTTATATCAACTATCTATTTTATTGGCATTTTAAAAGAAATTCTGAAAATGATGTAAAACAACACTGATGTTTGCAATCTATACAATCTATACAAAAAATAAATAAATAAAAATAAATGTATTGCTAATTCTTTGTAACTTCATACTGTTGCCTTGAATCGCAATATCGCTGTAAGACGGTCATGTGCCGAAATTACTCTCCTATGGGGAGTCCATTCTAAAATAATTTCGCCAATCGTCAGGATTTGCATTTAGCTTGCGAAGCACATTATTTTATGAAAAGCGATTAAGTAGCTTCTTAAAGACGTTTTGACTGAGATTATTTTATGCTTATAGGCGTTTCTCCCACAACGAACATGAAAACAGAACCCTGTATTATCTCTCATATTAACTAATAATCTCCTCTTTGTGAAAGCGAACATTGAAACAAACCAATAAACCTGGAATGTGTTTGCTATACTGTACGTGCTAGAAGTGAGGACATTCGAGATATCGGGTGGTAAACACAAATAATATCTACGGCAGAGATTATGGTAGCCGTTGCTGCGGACATTTTCTTGACTTCTAGTAGATGTATCTGTAAGTGCGAAAGCTGTGAGTATTAAAATTGGGTTTCATTCTTCAGTTGCATGAATTTTTTACAGTTTTATATGTTTTATTACTTGCTTACCTTTGCGCTAAGTTTGTTAAGCCTTCCCGTTTTATGTGTACCAATCGGCTATGATGTAATGAGATTTTATGTCTTGCTTATCGTTACGCCATATTTATTAATTCTTTCCATGATATATGTAACAGTTATTTGTGTTTTAATGAGGCCGTGCTTCAAATAATTCTTTGATGTTTCGTAGTCGAAGAAAATGAGGCTAGCAGGGAGTGTGCAAATAACCGACTACTTGGAAAATACCTTGCTTCAAAACTACGATTCAGTGGTCTTTCTTCATTCTGCTCATGGCGAAGACTTTTTGTCAGTAGTGAATCCGCACCTCAAACCCGGCGTCAGATACAAGGTACTGGGCTGTAACCATAAGTTATGTTTCACGAAAGGCTACCATTTCATGATATCTTATTTTCAAATGTGTACCGCTTTACATTCTCTCATTTGCAGTGAATTTATAGAGTCGTATTTAGTTGTTCGTACATAACATAAAGCATATTGGGCGCGTTATTTGGTACGATGCTCATGCAAAACTTCTATCTTTTGTGCAAGTGCAGCGTAATGTTTCAGTGATCTTAACGTGCTGACAACAAAATGTATTTTGTGAAGATGTCGAAAATTGTGTATAGGCAGTCATTCACCTACACCAACTAAAGCATTTCACCCTGAAAGTGCGATCTGTACACTATGCCACACTATGATCACGTTAACAGATATTTTAATGAAGCTGACTATGATGATAACTTAATGTTAATAAACTGTAACTTTAATTCTTTTATTTAAATGAATATCTGATAGATATCTAAAACTACGATAATCTTTTTATGTAATAGAGGCCTAGAAAATCTCGTCTTAGTTACATGTTGTTTCCAGTAATCTCTGTTGCACATATCATCACTTATGTCCAAGGGCGTACCCAGGATCTGAACTGGGGGGGGGTGGGGGGGGGGGGGGGGGAGAGGGGTCATACTAGTCTCAGGAAACAAGGACTCAAGACAACATATAGCACTTCTTATTAAATAAAACAGTAAACCAGTGAAAAACTGCTTTTCATAAACATTTTAAATACAAGAATGCACTTGTACAATCCGAGAAAACATGCAGCATTTCTTATTAAATAAAACAGTAAACTAGTAAAAAACTGCGAATATCTTCTATGGGGGGGGGGGCAGCAGCTGCCCCCCCCCCTGCCCCTCGCTGGGTATGCCCATGCTTGTGTCACTGATACAGTTGCATTGCTTAGAGTTTATTCTCTCTTCCAGGAACTGTAAGCTGCATTTATGCAAGTTAAATCTGAATTGTAAATTCTATGAAGTTTTGTTTTTTTGTGCTGTGTAGAAGACTCTTTAGCTGCATGGTTATGTTTTGCTCTCTTGTGTTCTTTTGAAGATCAAGATACTGGTGTTTGTAATAAGTCACATTGTTAAGTGGGCCTAATAATTTATCTTCGTATTGCATTCTTACTGGCATGTCCATATCTGTTGGTGCTAATTGTTGACCATTATCACAGGCTGTGTGCGACACTGTTTATAGAATAGTTATTAC
Source organism: Schistocerca piceifrons (assembly GCF_021461385.2). Classification (NCBI taxonomy): domain Eukaryota; kingdom Metazoa; phylum Arthropoda; class Insecta; order Orthoptera; family Acrididae; genus Schistocerca; species Schistocerca piceifrons. The sequence goes on from NC_060149.1 coordinate 9,861,343, forward strand.
TTTTGAACACGCAGAAGTGTTGTTCGGCATGTATAGTATTAGCTGTGACACATAATGTATAGTTAACAACAACAACAACTGTTACATAATTGTGCATTTTTACAGCTGCATTTACTAAATACATACCGGTACTTGAAATTTCCAGGATATTGGGTAATAGTCTGAATAGTATACCTTTTCCTGGTTATGGATGTGCACAGTCATTGCTAAAGTTTGTTCTGGTTAGAATATGGTCTTTGTCTAATGAGTTGAAGTCTTGTGCTGATCTGATAACCTCCCTCCTCCCTTAAATTACTTTTGGTGTTAGCCATTGAATCAAAGTGTGTTTCATGAAAGACAAAATTATATTGTAGTGATATCCATAGAGAAAACTAGGCACCAGCAAGTGTATAATATGTCATCAAAGTCTGCCGACAACGTTCTTCAATTTGTTTTTCTTTGCAAGGAGGTGGTCTATAATAGCTTACAGCTGAATTTTGGTTTGTAAGCTGTATCACTTGTTTTCATAAGGTTGGATGCAAAAGTTACCTGTGGTGATTTACTAACCCCACTGGTATTAAGGATTTATTTTGTAATTAACATGTTTTTCTTCTGTTTGATGTTTGAATTACAGAGTGACAAACTATTAGCCTCTCTGTAATCTGAAATAGTTGTGAGCTATAATGTGAGAACATATTTAAGTATAATTATATTTTGTGACTTCTCTTTCATATGAGAACTGGTTGTACAAACCAGAACTGTAGCAGAGACATAATTAATGTTGTTTTCAGTACTGCAAGGAGACAATTTGTTGGACTTCCTGGAAGGCTAAATGGCATTTGGTCATTATAATAATATGAGAGTTTTAAGTGCACATCCATAAAATGTCTTTTATATTCTTTGCCTTTCATGTAATCTGTTTTATTACCAACTGACAAGACTTTGAAGAGACAGTATTTGTTATTATGTGAATTCAGTAACCGTAAATAAAACTTTACTCATCAAAAGAAGAGGTTTTTGAATAGGAAAAGCACATAAGTTCTATTACATACTTTATTTTGAATTGTGGACCCCACATTCCAAATAGATAGAAGTTGGAAATCTTCATGACAGTTTTGTATCTATTCATTGCCATTGGAAGATATCAAGCAACACTGTGTTTATCAGACTTGTAGTACTCATCGATTAATACTATTTCACTTTTGTGATACACAGTTTTGTAGTAGCAAGTATTGCGATTGAAAATGTCACTACTTAAGGTGATCGAAGTTACAGATTTATTTACACCAAACAATTAAGTGCCTGATAGCTTTGTGTCACTTCAGATTTCATAAACTATTTCAGTCTACCTATAACTCGTGTTTTCATTAACTGTTGGGCTGATTAACTATTTACCCATAATGTGTTTTCATTTTGCTTCTCCAGTAACAAGTCCTGACAGTGTTCAGGACTCAACACATATGAAATGTGATCTAGATTACCTTTAGCATATGGACATTGTTCAACACTGTAGCAGTTGTTACTGAGTAAGCAGATTGAGCAGATATGATGGGCATTCTATAGGCTGTTATACACTGATGTTGAATGTTTTACTGTGCTGAAGACAATGATTAGATAAAAATTATATCTGCTTTTAAATACATATGAACTTTACAAATTCTAGACTGACCACTGGAAAGTGATATGGAGTATCACTTGAAAGAATTGGTTATCAGAGTGCAAGATGGTCAGGAGTTATTTTTCTTTGTCTGTGTCTACCCTTTGAATATAGCAGTTGGGTTGGTGAAGCATTGACTCTTATGAACGTTTTATCTGTGTAGCAAAAGTTATTGAGTTTTACTATTATCTTACATCTTTTTAATTTTCAGTTGTAGATATTCCACAGAAACAACACTGATCTCTTGTCATAATTTTAGAGAGTTTGATTGATAATTGACAAGCTTCTGCAAGATGTGGTCAAATATCCATCAGCTTTCAGTCTCATAAACTATTTTTAAAACTATGATAGAATGGTATGAATATAATTTGTGTTCATTTATGACTGATAATCCTGTTTAGTTTGTAATGACAGTGAAAATCTGAGTCAAGGATGAAGGTATGCTTCGAAAACTTTATTGCTGAAGCAATTTCTGACAAAAGCAGGAAATACAGGTTCAAGTCATGACCTGTTACAAATTTTAAGTTGTCGTGATATATTTATTAAATTTCAGATTCGACAATTATGAATGATTTGCACTGTTATAATTTCCTTTTACTGCAGCTTCATTGACTTCATCCCCATCAATCAATTTATTTCATTTCAAATATATCCCTTATAGCAGGGAAATTAGTGGCCATCTACTGTCTTTGATCTGCCAGTGATGCTATTCTCACATACCCAGTAGGAGAACCTCTGGTATTAGTGTTAAGAAATCACAAACAGAAACGTCAGTGACAGTGAATCACTGATTCTGTCCTGGAGGCATACACAAGTAACCATAATGGTTAACACAACTCCTCACAAATAACAGGAAATCCAGGTTTGGGTCCCAGTCTGGCACAAAATTTCAAATGTCGTGATACATATTCGTTGCATTACAGGTCTGGTGTTTCAGAACGGACTGCACTAACATGATTTCATATCATTGCACTGTTGTTGATTTCTTTCTCATTCACCTGTTTGTATTCATTTCAGCGCATTTAGTTTATTTCAGGAAAATAATACTGTAACCAATGAAGGATCAAGCCCAACGTTTCAGTTTCTTGTCTGATATTTACACGCTTAAGCACTGAGCCAGTGCAATGATAAAATTTGTCACTGCATATATAGGTAGCCATGCTGTTTGATAAAGAAAAGTTTATACATTAATTGCAACTAACAACACACAGCTTGATGTGAGAACTGCTTGAATCATGAGGGGAAGAAACCATAAAAAAATAATCACATTTGTGATTTAAATAAGTGGGAGTTGTGTGAAAATAATAAATGGACTTTAAGGAAACATATGAACAGCTAAGCAATATCATAATTGAAATGACAGGATAGTTTGGCAACCAAACAAATTTATGAGGAACAGGTAATCTATTTTGCTGAGCTTGCATTTATTGCCTACCCTCACATAATGTCTTTGGAAGGCATACTGCCAGATCCTAAAACACATGATGCCTTTAGGAACTGCACTGTTCCTCAAAACAAGAAGCAATTAAAGGCATACTTAGGCCTAGTGTCATTTTTCAGGAAATTCATTCCCTAACCAAATTATGAACACTGATGCTTTACTCAGTCTTCTCTGGAAAAACAGTGTCAAATTGATTTTGAAAACATCATTAAGCCTTGTTAAATGTTAATATTTTATCTCAACCAGACATGAAGAAAGATTTTTGTTTATGCACCAACATGCCAACTCACAGTCTGGGTGCATGGCTTTTCCAATGGTAGAAGAAGAGGGAAATCTCAACCCTAAAGTAATTAGCTACACTGAAAGTTAACTGACCTATATGTCTCTTTTAAAAAATCAAAATTTATTATATTTTCTTTGTATTCACATATATACATATATATACATACATATATATATATATATATATATATATATATATATATATATATATATATATATATATATATATATATAAGGCTCTGTGAGCATATTTCTTTTCCCTGGTGAATTTTTGAACAGAGTATTAAACATCTGGTAGACTAATAATTACTGACAGTCTTGTATAGACAGCATTTGTTTAGAAGATGAATTATACATATTTACATAACTTGTTCACCGATTGATGCTTTTTAGCAAAATAATTGTTTTCATTGCATGTTTCCTGATCAAACATCATTAAGCAAAATTAGGAAAATTGATTTTCAAAATGAAATTACAGCCACATAAATAAAGAGAAGACAACAACTGATTAGATGACAGCAGACATAGATACAGTGAAAAGTTAGTGTAAATGCTAGTGTTTGGAACCAGATAGTCCTGCATCACCCAGAAGTAGGAAAGTGGGTAGAGAGAATAGGACTATTCATGGGTCAAGAAGATAAAATATCCAGGACATTGTACCATAGGAGTTACAGCAGTTTAAGATGAGACAATTTTTCATTCTATAATTTATCATACGAACTTAACATTATTGTGTCACCTGGTCCTTGTGTGGTGTAGGAAAGTTATGGTATATGGAATATCTGAGGTGTTCACAGAAATGTGCCCAAGGAATGAAGTTTGGTGAAGGGGGGTGGGGGGAGCAGTTTGCGAAATACATCCGGTATGGTGTATTTTGAGATGTGTCATGCTCAAAGAACTAAATTTTACTGGATATGTGAAAAATGTGTTGGATCTCAAGAAGTGATAGTTATCCATTCAGTATCTTTTGTAAGCAGTTTATATTGATACTTTCATTGAAAATACTATTTCATTGGTCTATACAAAGCAAATATTTTACAATATTATTGTTATTATGGATCCCATCATTTTGAGTTAATGATCTGAAATCATAATGTAGAATAATAATTAAATTTTACTGGATATGCATAAAACCTATTGGATCTCAAAAACTGATAGCTATCCTATCAATAATTTTTGAAAGTAGTTTACCTCAAAACCTACCTCGAAAATATTAAATCATTGGTGTATACAAAGTATATATTTTATATTATTACAATGATTATGGATACCAACATTTTGAGTTAATGATCTGAAGTGGTATCATATCATTAATTAACTCCAGCATGTAACCAGCAGTGTGTAGCAACTCGCAACATATTAGTAGTTGCCAATTCCTGGAGAGGACATCTTTTTGATATGGACACATTCTGCATGGTCTTTTATGATCCATGTGCATGTCACACTGAATGTAATGTCAATGAGATGCCACAGGTCTTGTTTGCATTGTGTAAAATATAAACTGCTGTTGTGGTTAAGTTGTGCAGCAAAAAGGGTGCAGTCCATGTGGAATTCGTAAGTGGTTATCAGTAAAGAATGCTATTGCATTGTGTTGGGGTGAAGAAACAGAACTGCCATTGGACTCCACATGCCAATATAGTGGACTGGTCTTTTCCTGTGGTTTGATTAGAATTGTATGAGGAAGAGGTTGGGGACAATATCTTGACACTATTCAGTAAAAGTTCACATTGCTTTGACTCCAGGACAGCGTTCAAACCACTGTCACCCCAAAGAAGTGGCTTAATTTTGCATGAACACTGTGACTACCAAATAAACTTAAGTTGCAGAGTGTTTCATGTTCAGCAATGCTATATTTGTGGTCTCTAGGAAAACAGACAATCATTTCTAAAAAATATGACAATTCTATTACGAGTAAAATGTTTGTGTCACGGATTCCAGGGGGAAGGGGATGTCTGTGTCAAGTAACTCCGCTTGCCTTTCTTTGTGGCTGCTCCTGAAAAGTAACAAGAGGCTGCTGTAGAAGAAAAAGTTTTCACTTTTCTTACATTAAGTGAGAATCACAAACATGATGCATAGTAATTGTTTGAGTAGGCTATTACATGAAGTACAAGAGATTCTGGTTTCTTGATCTGTGAATTTACTTGTCCACTTTCATCTCCTGGAGTTAAGAAATTAGTGCATGTCCTTATATTTTAAGATTAATGTTCTAAATGGATTGAAAGTCTTGCTGTGAAATGTGACTGGCTTATCACATGTTTCTGCATATCTTTCTTGCTGTGTGATCTTGGAAAAACTCAGGCCTGCTATACAGCTTTTTAATTTAGCTATTTTGCGCTACTGTATGATAGCAGAACATTACACCACTGTTATTTATGTGGACATGGGAGTAAATCATGAAACAACATTATGTTGTTGTGAATAATATAATGACATATTTTTTAAAAGAACTCATAAGTACCTAATTAGCTATACTTCTTATTGAATCTGTCTGTGGAACAAATGTTTCAGTGTTCCTGTACATATTTACAATTTCAGCATTTGACTTGTTGTTTGATTGAAAGATTCTTGTCTCATATCTTTCTCTGATTTCTTTTCTGTACTTCTGCTTGTCACTATCCTCACTGATTATGGATTTGGAGCAAGAATATAACTGGGTAAGTTAATTAAGATAGTATTTCCACCTATTTCCCTTACCAATAGCAATAGCAAAACTGCAGGTCCTTGATATTTTTTACACTTGCCAATACTTATTATATGTAGTAGATGTATGGCCTTGCTGCAGTGGATACACTGATTCCGGTGAGATCACCGAAGTTAAGCGCTGTCGGGCGTGGTTGGCACTTGGATGGCTGACCATCCAGGCCGCCATGTGTTGTTGCCATTTTACGGGGTGCACTAAGCCTCGTGATGCCAATTGAGGAGCTACTCGACCAAATAGTAGCGGCTTCAGTAAAGAATACCATCATAATGACCTGGAGAGCGGTGTGCTGACCCCACACCCTTCCTATCCGCATCCTCCATTGAGGATGACACGGTGGTCGGATGGTCCCGGTAGGCCACTAATAGCCTGAAGACAGAGTGCTATTTAGTAGATGTAACACTAAAACTCCCCCACAAATCAGGGATCTTGCTGGGTAGAAGAGACATCCATGTTTCAATGATACAGTTAGCAACATTATAGGAGTAGCAATGTCTGATGTGTGATGTGTGTCCATGGAGAGGCCAAAGTAACATATGTTCTCTGACAGGCAACTCTTCTTTGATGTTGAATGATGACGAAGATATCCTGACTAAAATATGCAAATTTTAAAGTAGGTCCCCACTCAGATTGCATGGTGGGGACTACCTGAAAAGATCTTTTTTGGAGAAAACAAACAGTAGACATTCTGGAGTGTCAGATCCCTTAATTGTGTGTATAGTTTCGAGAACTTGGAATTAGAAATGAATAGACTGAAGTTAGATACAGTGGGAGTTAGCGAAATTTGGTGGCTGGATGGATAGGATTTACAGTTGAGTCAGAACAACATTATCATTACCACACCAAATAGAGATAATGAAGGAGTAGGTCCAGTAGTTGCAAGGTAAGCGGGAGTGTAGGTAGACCGCTATGAATAACATAGTGGACACATTACTGTAACAAAGATAAACTTGAAACAATGGAATACCTTAATACTTATATGCCTACTTGCTCTGCTGATAGTAAAGAGATTATAAAAAAGATAAATGATACTATAAAGAAATTATTCAGTATGTTAATCCTTTCATACTCGATTTTTTTCTGGAAAAAGGAAAATCATCCTTTACGCTGTAATGCTCTTGGCGAGTTATTAATGATTTTATTTGCAAAATTTAAACAGAAATATGTACCTGTTTTCGAAATATACATTTTACAACTGATTTCTTTTCATGGATTAAAATAACTAATTTTGAAACTTTCACTGTTGAAATAAATAAACTGATAATTCACGGAGCCTTGAGCAGCCGCTGGTGAAGTATCAGTGCAGCAGCAGTGCAGTAGCGAGTCGTGTATGTAGCTTTCATATTTGTTTTGTAGTTTGATTCTTAATTTCTTTCCGAGTGTTTGTGCGCTTGCATATTTAATTACATAAAATCCTAGTGTATTCTCGTATTTGAGAGGAGTAATATTGCTTAATGATAGCTGCAGAGTATAAATTTGTGGAGTCGTTAGTCAGTTGTTTGTTTTGGACAGCCAGTGCGCTTTTGACACAGCTCAGTGGGCCTTGAGCACCCGCTGGTGAAGTATCTGTGCAGTAGCGAGTCTCATATTTAGCTTTCATAAATGTTTTGCAGTTTGATTCTTAATATCTTTCCGAGTGTTTGTGCGCTTGCATATTTAATTACGTAAAATCCTTACATATTCTCGTATTTGAGGGAAGTAATATTGCTTATTGATAGCTGTAGAGTATAAATTCGTAGAGTTGTTAGATATTAGCAGTAGGATGGATAGGGTGTGTGCGTGCTGTGTGCAGGCACAGGAGGAACTGGTCATGGTGTGTGAGCAGCTGAGCATGCTGTTGGCCACGGTCAGCTGCCTTCAGGCTGCTGCCTCGAGGTGCAGTGACGGCGGAGGGTCTGGCGCCTCGCTTGAGACACCCCAGGTGTCGCTTGCTGTGTCTGCTGACTCAGCCGCTGAGGCACCTTCTAGTGTACCCAGCGTGTTTGGGCCGCCCTCACCTCAGGGTGAGTGGCGGACTGCAACGCGTTCACGTCGCTCAAGGCGGACATCGAATGTGGAAGCTGTCCGGCTGGCCTCGCCCGTTCATCCTGTCAGTGGGCAGGTGGCCATTCCTTCAGCAGGGCTCGAGCAGGCACACGGGGGCAGAGGCTTGCTGGTTATTGGGAGCTCTAACGTTAGGCGGGTGATGGAGCCCCTTAGGGAAATAGCGTACAGGGCTGGAAAGAAATTTAACGTGCACTCGGTTTGTCTGCCAGGGGGCCTCATTCGATATGTGGAGGCAACCTTGTCTGCGGCTATTGAGCGTACGTGGTGCAGTAGTCTGCAAGTAGTTGCTCACGTCGGCACCAATGATGCCTGTCGTTTGGGTTCTGAGGCGATCCTCAGTTCGTACGGGCAGCTGGCAGATTTGGTGAAGACCGCTGGCCTCGCTCGCGGGGTGCAAACAGAGCTCTCTATTTGCAGCATCGTTCCCAGAGTGGATCGGGGTCCTTTGGTTTGGAACTGAGTGGAGGGTCTCAACCAGAGGCTTCGACGACTCTGTGGCAGTCTTGGCTCCAGATTTCTATAGACTTGCGCTATTGGGTGGGGAATTGTAGGACGCCCCTAGATAAGTCAGGGGTGCACTACACAAAGGAAGCGGCTACTCGGGTAGCAGAGTACTTGTGGCGTCCACATAGGGGATTTTTAGGCTAGGCAGTAGTGCGAGGTGTCCTGATGAACACTCACCAGTCGACGTGCAGGAAGGGAAATCAGGACGTGCTCAGTATAAAGACACTTCAGCTATCAAGATATTAGCAGTAAATTTTCAGAGTGTTCGGAATAAAGTTCATGAATTTACTGACCTCCAGGAAGCGTGTGGCGCGCAAATTATTCTCGGGACTGAGATCTGGCTGAACGCTGAGATAGGAAGTGCTGAAATATTTAGTGAGGGTTGGCACGTGTATCGGAAAGACAGATTAGACACTGTAGGAGGTGGTGTCTTCATTGCAGTTGACAAAAATATTGTGTCTACTGAGGTTGAAGTAGAGTGTGATTGTGAAGTTATCTGGACACGTTTAACAAGGCTAGGGGAAATAAAGTTAATTGTGGGGTGTTATTACCGGACACCAGGTTCCACTGTGACAGTTCTAGAATCATTCAAAGGGACACTACATTCTGTATTGCAGGAGTACCCGGATCGAGATATATTAGTTGGAGGCGACTTCAACCTACCTAGTATAGACTGGGATGTCTATGGATTCATTACAGGTGGTACCGATGAGCCGTCATGTGAATTACTTTTGAACACATTATCTGAAAACTGTCTTGAGCAGCTAAATCGACAGCCAATGCGTAATGGAAATATTTTAGATCTGGTAGCCACGAACAGACCAGACCTCATCGACGGTGTCAGTGTTGAGACAGGGATTAGTGATCATGATTTTGTCATTATGACTATGTTTACGAAAGTTAAAAAGTCGGTCAAGAAGGCTACGAGAGTATTCTTACTAGAAAGAGCAGATAAGCAGTTGTTAGCATCTCACTTAGTAAATGAATCGACTTCATTTACTTCCGGTACGATGGACGTGGAAGAATTATGGGCAAATTTTAAACACATTATAAATCACATATTGGACAAGTATGTGCCAAAAAAGTGGGTTACGCACAGAAAAGATCAACCGTGGTTTAACAGCACAATTCGGAGAATGCTCAGGAAGCAAAGGTAGTTGCACTTGTGGTACAAGAAAGATCGGGAGAATGACGACAGGCAAAAGTTAGTAGAGATTCGTGCTGCTGTAAAAAGAGCGATGCGCGAAGCATACAACCACTACCACCGTCATACATTAGCTATGGATCTTGCTGAAAACCCAAGGAAATTCTGGTCTTATGTAAAATCGGTAAGCGGGTCGAAGGCTTCCATCCAGTCACTCACTGATCAGTCTGGCCTGGCAGTGGAAGTCACCAAAACGAAAACTGAAATTTTAAGTTTAGCATTTGAGAAATCTTTCACGTAGGAGGATCGTAGAAACATACCGCCGTTTGAGTCTCGTACAGATTCCCATACGGAGGACATAGGGGTTGTGAAGGAGCTGAATGGGTTGAAAATAAATAAATCGCCAGGTCCTGATGGGATTCCAATTCGGTTTTACAGAGAGTACTCTAATGCATTGGCTCCTTACTTAGCTTGAATTTATCGTGAATCTCTTGCCCCACGTAAAGTCCCGAGCAACTGGAAAAAAGCGCATGTGACGCCTGTATGTAAGAAGGGCACAAGGACGGATCCTCAAAATTACAGACCAATATCCTTAACATCAGTTAGTTGCAGGATTCTCGAACATATTCTCAGTTTCTAATATAATGAATTTCCTTGAGTCAGAGAAGTTGCTGTCCATGCATCAGCACGGCTTTAGAAAGCATCGCTCCTGCGAAACGCAACTCGCCCTTTTTTCACATGATATCTTGCAAACCATGGATGAAGGGTGTCAGACGGATGCCATATTCCTTGACTTTGACTCGGTGCCCCACTGCCGACTCCTAATTAAGGTACAAGCATATGGGATTGGTTCCCAAGTATGTGAGTGGCTCGAAGACTTCTTAAGTAATAGAACCCAGAACTTTGTCCTCGACGGAGAGTTTTCATCGGAGGTGAGGGTATCATCTGGACTGCCCCAGGGAAGTGTGATAGGTTCGCTGTTGTTTTCTATCTACATAAATGATCTTTTGGATAGGGTGGATAGCAATGTGCAGCTGTTTGCTGATGATGCTGTGGTGTATGGGAAGGTGTCGTTGAGTGACTGTAGGAGGATACAAGATGACTGGTCAGGATTTGTGACTGCTGTAAAGAATGGCAGCTAACTCTAAATATAGATAAATGTAAATTAATGCAGATGAATAGGAAAAAGAATCCTGTAATACCTGAATACTCCGTTAGTAGTGTAGCGCTTGACACAGTCACGTCGATTAAATATTTGGGCATAGCATTGCAGAGCGATATGAAGTGGGACAAGCATGTAATGGCAGTTGTGGGGAAGGCGGATAGTCGTCTTCGGTTCATTGGTAGAATTTTGGGAAGATGTGGTTCATCTGTAAGGGAGACCGTTTATAAAACACTAATACGGCCTATTCTTGAGTACTGCTTGAGCATTTGGGATCCCTATCAGGTCGGATTGAGGGAGGACTTTGAAGCAATTCAGAGGCGGGCTGCTAGATTTGTTACTGGTAGGTTTGATCATCTCGCGAGTGTTATGAAACTGCTACAGGAACTTGGGTGGGAGTCTCTAGAGGAAAGGAGGCGTTCTTTTCGTGAATCGCTACTGAGGAAATTTAGAGAACCAGCATTTGAGGCTGACTGCAGTACAATTTTACTGCCGCCAACTTACCACAAAGATAAGATAAGAGAGATTAGGGGTCGTACAGAGGCATAGGCAGTCATTTTTCCCTCGTTCTGTTTGGGAGTGGAACAGGGAGAGAAGATGCTAGTTGTGGTACGAGGTACCCCCCGCCATGCACCGTATGGTGGATTGCAGAGTATGTATGTAGATGTAGATGTACCACACAAAATAAGAATAATAATACTCAGTTATACAGTGGAATATAACTAACCAACTGCTTCCATGTATTCTGGCAATTACAAGCTGGTGCACATTGCTGCTTTGACTTGTCACTATTTGTATAGTGTTGCCCAACAGTTGGCAGCACTTGTGCATGATGAAAAGACTGAACATTCACAAATGTGTACATGAGGTTTCCATTGGGTAACAATATTTCTGTTGCCGCTATGATACAGTAAAGATTAATGTACATGTTTGTATTAAATGGATCTGAAAGGGTTAATGGATACAAGAATGTAATTGGAATGGGAGACTGATATTTGATACTTGGAAAAGGGAGAGAAGGGAAAGCAGTAGGAGAATATGTACTGGAGGAAATGGATATGGGGAGCAGCCATCTGATAGAATTTCACCCAATGTGCATTGATAAGATTTGGACTCTGATCATAATTTATTGGTTGTGAAAATGCAGATTAACTCTGGGTGAAGAAGGATAGTATATTACGTAGATGAGACCAGGATAAATTGAAACAACCAGATTTTGTTGAAAGTCTCAGGGGAAGCATTGTACAATAGCTGACTGAAATAGGTAAATGGAACACAATAGAAGATGTATGTATAGCTTTGAGATATGATACAGAAAAGTCAGCAGAGTAACAAGTTGGTAGTATTTTTAGATTTTGAAAAAAAAAATTATATTGATGATGCGAAGACACTATTTGAAATTCTGAAATTATTGATGATAAAATACAATGAGTGAACGCCTATCTGCAACGTACATGGCAGCCTGACTGCATCTGCAGGAGTTGAAGGACATGAAATGGAGGCAGTAGTTGAGAAGGTAGTGAGACAAGATTGCAGTCTGTACCCAATGTTATATGTTATCCTTTGAATACACAGATCAAACAGCAAATGAACCTAACAATTTGGAAAAGGACTGAAAGTTCAGAGAGATAAAATAAAAACTTTAAGGTTTGTTGATGACACTATAATTCTATCAATGATGGCAATGGATATAGATCAGGTGAGTGGATCAGATAATTTCTGAAAACAGGTTATAATATAAACATCAACAAATTTAAAATAGGTAAATGAGTGCAGTCAAATTAATTCAGCTAATTTTGAGAGAATTAGATTATGAAATGAGACAGTAATTCATTAAATGAGTTTTGCTATTTGGACAGCAAAATAATGATGGCAGAAGTGAAGAGGATATAAAATTCATGCTAGAAATAGTAAGATAAGTGTTTCTGAAAAAGAGAAATTTGTTAATATTAAATGTAAACTGAGGTATTACAAAATCTTTTTTGAAAGTATTTGTATGGAGTGTAGCCTTATACTGAAGTGGAATATGTGGGATAAACAGTATAAACAAGAGGAGAATAAACGGTTTTGAAATATGGTGTTACAGAAGAATGCTGAAGATTAGATGGTTAGACTGGGTAGTGATAAAAATGCACCCCATCAAGTTCTGGAGAAAAGAACTTTATGGCAAAATTTGATGAAAAATGAGATAAGTTAGCAAGACATATCATGAGACGTCAACGATGTATTTAATTTGGTAATGGAGGGAAACATTGGAGATAAAAATTGTTGAGGTTGAACATTCTTCATTCTTGATTACAATAATCAGGTAGAAATGGGATGCGTGCTGAAGTAGTTATGCAGTGATGAAGAGACTTGCATGGAATAAACTAACTTGGGAAGCTGTATCAAACCAGTCTTTGGACTGAAGACTACAACCATAACGATATAACCGCCCAAGCCAAAGGTCTTGCTTATATGTCAAATGCTACTATTTTTCTATAATCTCTCTGCTGTAATGTAAATATTCAGCTCATTTAGATAATATGGTTGTATTAACTTCACACACAAAAATAAGTATGCACCTAAAGTGTAAATCACTTAAATGAGTTAACAGTTCAGAAATTCCATACACAGTCCAAGTACAATGCCAGGCAAAATACAGTAGTGCAGATTCAAGTTAAAATGAGAACACACTATAACACAATGAGGCTGAGTGTACACCACTCTAGGATTATATCAGGTAGATTTCTTGTCAGTATCTTGAGCTGGTACTGTCCATTGCCTGCGAGCATTGTTCCCAAAACGGTGCTGCGTCCAGTATTTGATCCTACTGCCACCTGGCAACTGGACCTGTGCCACTGGGCACCAGCACTAACAAGTTGAATCATGTTGGTAGCAGCTGCGTAGGTGCCAGTATGATACGAGTGGTAACAGTGTTACCACAGTTATCTTGGTAACTTCAGAGTGTCAGAGAATTCATTTTCATCTTCACTTGTAATGCATTCAGAGTCCATTTTCTTTGTAGACAAATCATCATATTGATGGCTTATTTAAGAAGCAAAAATTAAGAAAAACATGCTTAGTCTTTTATCTAAATGCAGAAGAGATAAATTTACAAGATGGTACAAATGCAATGGGGAAAAATTGAATGCAACAAACAGCTTCAAAAGAAAGTTTATTTGTATTGTGCAGTGGAAGGCTTTGTTATGGTATGACTCTGGAAATACTATTTTGACCTCATATTATCTAGTTACAGTTTTGGCAAGAAAAGATTACATATCTTGGTACTGGGTGGAGACAAAGATAGATAATATAATTATAAAGTCCCATGTTCTCCCTCATACATGCCCAGTCTGGACAGACTGAATAGTGTGCCATCCTCGACCAATGACATGACTTGTACGTGGTATGGGTGAATGTGGGATCAGCACACTGCTCTCCCAGGTGTTGTTGGGTCTGCTGATCTTGGAGCCACCGCTTCTCATACAAGTACCTCCTCAGCTGACATCACGAGACTGAGTGGACTCTGTTCCAGTCCTCCCACTAACAGAAAGATCCCTGGCAGTACTAGGTATTGAACCCAGGTCCACCAAATGACAAACAGCTGTGTTGACTACTCAGCTACAGAGGCAGACAAAAAGAAAGAAGGGAATATGAAGTATCTGCACTAGCAGAATAAAAATGCGGAAAACACAAGTTCAGAAACAGTTTATTGGACTCACCAAAATGAAACAATAATACAATCTCCAAAAGGACAGCCAAGTTGATCCCAACTGTGGATTGACACAAATATAAAATAACAAATAATAATAATAGAAAAGATCTGACTCTTTGTGGGGGGCGAACACAACAAACAATTCTACAGTGTCAAGATGTTTGTCGACTATACCAAGTCCATCTACAAGAGATCAGCCAGCTAGAAGAGGCATCTGGCCAGCTAGAAGAGACATTTGGCCTCGGCTGCTGAGGCAGCAGCTCTGTATCCTTCCAGCAGAACTGCCTTTTGCCAGCAGTGCACCACCTTATAAAGCCCGTTGGCAGATGGATGTGCAGAAACTATTTCCGACCATGTGCCTGGCATATCAGAGTAGTTCCTGGGCTAGCTACGACCTCTGGTGAAGCTGTTCTGCAGGCTCCACAAATGGATAGCAGTTCCTAATGGCCGTTGGTGGAGACCTGGTGTTGTGTTGTGTTGTGGCCACTAGTAAGTATTTGTTTTGACAAGGCAGATGGTGTAGGTTTTCCTGGTGAATATATGCCCTGTGATGCAGGCATCCCATGTCGGTTGGACATGAAGTGGGATGCCAATGCAGTAGGTGCTACGATGTATGAAGTGGACAGCCACAGCAGAATTAAAATTCATTTGTAATTTCTTTGGATCATGCGGCCCAAAATAATTTGTGACATTTTTTAACATGATGTAGTGTAAGCACATGAAACACAAATCAGATTATATTGTTTCTTGTCTAGAAATTTTGATCTTAAAAATACACATCGATCTTCTCAATTTAGAATGTGAAAAGTCAATGAAATCTTGAGAAAAACCGAGCAACACAAGGGCTGATGTCAACAGAACAGTGCTTTACAAGGTCTGGTCCTATTGAAGCTAATACACCAATAATTTCTTTTGACCTATTGATTAAATTATCGAACCCATTATAGGGGGACTTCCAGATTAACATGGACTCCTTAGGAGAGTCTGACTTGGCATTTGTAACATTACTGAATCACTGCTATACATTAAAGAAGTATCTTTAGATTTGTGTTCTGACAATATAAGCAGTTTCATAGTATTAGCATATTAGCATCTAGAAATATGAAAGAAACTAAAGTCAATCATGAAACGGTTTTGAGGCACTTAAATAAGACTGTATAGGAACAGTTCAATTCCATATTATTTGACAGTGATTTGAAATTACATCTGCAAAAAATAGCTGAAAGAGAAAGGATTTTCACAATTTTTTAAGCCACTCATTTTTCCTCTCCAGTGTATATATCTTACATGTGTTGACTGGACGTTCTCCACTTTCCTCTGCCCTTAGCCTCTTCCTCCATGTCTTTTCTCTGAAGTTTTTCCTTTGATCACTCTTCGTTGCAGGCAGTATGTCCCAGCTAAGTTGTCCTTGTCATTTATTTATACATGTTCTATAGATCTGGTATACAAAAGAATTGCATGGATATGTAACGAGTCACAATATAAATTAACACAGTAGCTTACTTGTATATGCTAACAAATGTAAATTGCAATTAGTGTATAAGAAACAAAATATGTTAATAGTTACAGGCTTAAGCACTTTCCATGGTAAAACAGTGGTATAAAATGATAAAATAATAAATTACAATTTTCCATATTACAAACTATACATTAGCAGGAATTTGATAGTGCCAATTGTCTGAACACGAATTTCCATCCTGGTGTAAGATGTATTAAGTTACAAAGTAGCAATAGCAAATATACAAGTAAAGTATTACATCTAAGTTACAATGTTACACTAAAGAATTGATTAAGAGAGTAAAAAGCTTTTTCCAGAAGATATTCCTTCAATTTACTCTTAAATTTTGGCGTTTCACTGGTAAGATTTTTTGTGTCAGATGGGAGTGCATTAAACACCTTTATGCTTGAGTAGTATATTCTCTTTTGTATCAGACTCAAGTTTTTTCTGTCAACATAAAAGTCATGTTTTGTTCTTGTGTCACAGACATGATAAGAAGTATTGGTTTTGTACATGTGTAGGTTCTTAGCCTAAAAGCATATAAGGGATAAGATATATTGTGAGGTCATTGTTAATATCTTGTGTGTTTTAAAAAGATTTCTGCATGATTGATTCCTGTTAACTCCACTTACAATTCGAATTGCTCTTTTCTGAGTTACAAATACTTTATTTGCCATTGGTTGGTTACCCCAGAATATTAAGCCATAGGATAACAATGAATGGAAATAGCCAAAATAAGCATCCTTAACAGCATCAGTATTAGCAGTTGTTGCTATAATACGTAGAGCATAAGTTACTGAAGCAAATCTTTTTCTCAAGTCCAAAATATGACAAGACCAATTTAATTTATTGTCAATGTGGAGGCCTAAAAATTTTGTTGAATATACTTGATGTATATCTTGATCATTACAGCTTAGACTTGTGTCATCCTGAACTTTGTGAGACCCATGGAAATGTATGAACTGGATTTTATTTAGATTTAATGTTAGGCCGTTGCATCTGAACCACTTATGGAGGTCATGGAACACCAAGTTGGCAGATGATGCAATATCATTTTGAGGTGTTTTTTCAATTACAAGGGATGTATCATCTGCAAAAAGAGTAAATTTGATGGTAGCCTTAGAACAGTGAGGAAGGTCATTAATAAAAATAAGAAAGAGCAAAGGGCCAAGCACCAAACATTGCGGCATGCCTACACTAACTGTTCCCCAGCCAGTGGAAGCTATTGAGCTATCTTCATGATTCATCAATACCCTCTGCTTTCTGTCAGTCAGGTATGATCTGAGCCACATTCCCACTGTGTCAGTTAAACCATAATAGGCTGCTTTTGAAAGGAGGATTTCATGACTCACACAGTCAAAGCCTTTGGTTAAGTCGCAAAAAATACCAACTGAAGCCAATTTATTGTTCAGTGCTACTGGAACATTATTAGTAAAGGAGAATATGGCATCATCAGTTGACAGGTCTGATTGGAAACCAAATTGGCATTGACTAAGAGCCTTGTGGAAATTCAGGTGTTCTACAATTCTCCTATGCATCAGTTTCTCGTGAACTTTGGAGAAGCATATTAAAAGGGATATAGGGCGGTAGTTAGAAGCATCAGTTTTTTCACCCTTCTTGAACAGTTGTTTCACATCGGCATGCTTCATTCTATCCGGGACATTATCTTGTCGAAGGGATTCATTAAATATATGGCAAAGTATTACACAAATGGCATTATGACAATGTTTAAGTACCTTAGTGGAGATACTATCAAAGCCAGATGACATTTTGGTTTGCATTTTAGTGATGATCCTTTTCACTTCACTGACTGTAACTGGGGCTATGAGCATTTGATTAATTTTGCACAGACCAGATCCTTTCAGAAGGTCCATATCCCCATTGACTGAACTCTTTTTCTTCCCACTTCTGTTCTTGCAAGTCATTATGGGTTCAGAATTTGACACATTATAGTAATGCAAGAAAAATGTTGTTCTTGAAGTAAGATGAAGCTTTTTGAATGGGGTTGAAGTGAGGACTGGCACATGCAAGATCTTCTCATACTGCCCCAAGTGTGTGTTTGGTTGGGGAGGGGGGACGTGGTTCAAAAATTATTCATGATTGGCAACCCCTCAAAAATGGAGAGAACTTGGTATCTCCACTTGCAGTATTGAACTTGCAATATCAGATTACTTATTGTTTCAGTCTCTATTGAACTTTTGTGATGTTGTAAATTTGATTTTAAAATAGTCCTGTAAAAAGTGTTTTCATGGTTTTTCACTCAGAAATCACAGTAGTTCTACAGCAGCTGAATTACGTTTTCATCATAATAATGGCAAAAGTTTTTAAAAAAAGGCACATATTTCAGTTGATAAATTTCATTTAAAATAAAAACTCTCTCACTTTTGCATTAAAGTATCAAAAAATTTTCTCCCAACCCTCTCACTTGGGCTCCAGTCTCAGAACAGAGCAAAGTTCAGCAGTGGCAACAGCAGTTTATTGTTTGTGTACAGTTAGTTTAATGGACTTCTTACATCCTTCTGCGTATAAGTCAACAGTGGATGTTTATTTATCTGCTTTTTGTGGTGTTACTCATTTTGTTGTAAGAGTTTGCACATTTTTTGGCCATTTGTGCTGAGTGAGTTCAACTTCTTGGGTTAGTGTTACATTAGCTGAGGTACAGGAAAAGAATGATTAAACATTTATGTGTATTGCATCTGTTATATATGAATGCAAGGGGAATTGTCTACTGTCCATAATTAACTGGAATCTGTGTTGCCACAGTTGACAACCTTCAGGTTGCTGGCCTTGGCTGTAGTGGCATCTGAGATAGCTTCTTTGGTACCTCTGGAGCCTATAGCATCACTTGAGATCTCTGATGGCACTGCAGCTTCTGATTCACATGTCATGACCTGTCAACACTTACCTTTTGGTGACTAGTGACAGAATAGTGAATCTCTGGGCAGAAGGCAAAAGTGGGTACCAACTATACTGCTGTCCCTTTATGTCTTAAAAGCAGGTTTGAGGTATTACGTATTTGTGTGAGTACATCTGAGCCAGCACAGGATACCTCACCTACTGGAACTGTGGCTGATCTTCCTGAGAGGTCTTGGCAAATGTAGAGACTGGCATTACTTGTTACTGGGTGCTTCAGTGTTAGACAGGAGATAGAGCCCTTCAGTGAAATACCAGGCAGTTCAGGGAAGAAGGCCAGTGTCTTCTCTGTTTGATCACTGGAGGTCCCTTCCAAGATGTAGAGGAGGATCTTTCAGCAGTGATTGAGCACACTAGGTACAACTGGCTGCAAATTTTGGCTCATGTCAGCATGGATTCAGAGGCCATCTTTGGTTCCTACAGGCAGCTGGCATAGAGCAGGGAATCATTGATCACAAGGCCATTTTTGAGCCATCAGCACAAAGATTTCATCTTCATCACTAACAGCATTCAGTAGCAATGGAGAAAGTTCAAGAGCATTGTATGATACACTTTAGACCGGTATGTGGTGAGCAAATTTATGAGTAATGGAGAAGACCCAATGTGGTTCGACAACCATGTTAGAAAGTTTCTATGATAGCAGAGAGCACATCACTGCAAATTTATGCAGCCAAAGCCTCAAAGACAAACAAAAACTAAATGATACAAAAATTAATGTAATGAGAGCCATCTGTGAAACATTTAATTAAATCAGAAGTAAAATACTGTCTACTGACCTGACAGAAATCCTAAGAAGTTTTGGTCTGATGTTAAATCAGAACTAGATTGAAGCCATCTGTCAAGACACTGTGACTATAATGGCATTGAAATAGAGAATGACATAGAAAAGACAGGAATGCTAAATGCCTTTTTCCAAAACTGTTTCACAGAGGAAAATAGCACTGTGGCATCCCCTTTAATTCATCACACAAACAACAATATGGCTGTTATTGAAATAACCAAATAAGTGGCCATGGGATAGAAAAGCAACTGAAACTGCACAACAGAGAGAAGGTCACAAAATCTAATGGGATTCCAGTATGGTTCTATCTAGAGTATGCTAAAGAACTTGCATCTCTTCAAGCAGTTGTGTACCTTGGGTCTTTGGAGAGGCAAAGTGTTCCCGATGATTGGGAAAAAGGACAGATAATTTCTGTTTCCAGGAAGGGTTGTCAAACAGACGCCTAAAGCCATAGGCCTGTATCTGTGTATCATTTGCAAAAAAATTGGAACATGTGTTATTCCCACATATTATGTCATTTCTGGAGACCAAAAATCACCTGTATGGGAATCAAAGTGGGTTCCAGAAACAACAGTCATATGAAACCCAGCTTGCTCTCTTCATCCTTGAGACCTAGAATGCAGTAGGTACTGGTGCCCAGGTAGCTGCTGTGTTCCTTGACTTCTGTTAAGCATCTAGTACAGTTCTGCACTGCCACCCAATGAACAATATATGAGTGTACAGAATATCTGACCAACTGTGTGAATGGACTGAACAGTTTCCAGCAAACAGAACTTGGCAAGTCATTATCAATGAGGAAAAGTTTTCAGATGTAAAAGTGACCTGGAGCATACCCCAAGAAAATTGTAGCAAAATGTGGGAAGACCCGCAGAGGATCAGTGCTTGGTACTGGTTTGGTAATTGGCAGTTAACATAAACAAATGTAGCATATTGTACATACATAGAGAGGAGGACCCATTATTGTATGATTGCAATATTGAAAAACAATCAGTGGAAGCAGTTACTTCCATAAAATGTGTAGGAGTTTGTGTATGGAGTGATTTAAAGAGGAACAACCACATAAAAGTAATCATAGGAAAGGTAGATGCCGAACTGAGATTAATTGGAAGGGTCCCCAGAAAATGCAGACCCTCAACAATAGAGGTGGCCTGCAAAACTTTCTTTTGACCAGTACTTGAACATTGCTCATCAGCATGGCATCCAAACCAAATAGGATTGACAGAGGAAATAGAGAAGTTCCGAAGAAGAGCAGCACATTTCATTAAAGGTTCACTTATTAAGAACGATAGTGTCACAGAGATAATCAACCAACTCCAGTTAGTGTGATCTAGACAGTTTGTATCATGCTGTGGTTTACTGTTCAAATTCCAAGAGTGTACATTCCTAGAATAGTCAACAATATAGTGCTTCCTCCCATATGTTTCTCACAAATTGACCACAAAGAGAAAATTAGAGAAATACGAGTCCACACTGAGTCTTAGCAGCCATTGTTCTTCTAGTGAATCCACAGGCTCAAATGCTGCCATCATCTCCTTCACCAGTCCTCATGCCACAGGCCCATGCAAAGCCCATCTCCAGTCATCTCTTCCTTGCTTGCTTTGCTACTGACATCCATTCATTCCATGAATTCACCCTCTCCATCCAATGGCGGCATCGCCCCACTCTCTTCTGACTCCACAGACCACAACTTGTTCCCTGCTGACTGGTTGCCTTCAGTTCACCTTCCTCTCTCCCTGTTTCTGGTGCTCAGCCCACATCCAATTGCACCCGAGTTAAGGTGGGGGAGTGCTAGAGTCAGTAGTGCTGGAGCTTAGTGTGCCTCCATTTCTGCACTGTACTCAGCCCAGCTGCCCCACTGGCCATCAGATCCTCTGAATGTGGGTGCTGATGTGGACATTGCTTTTTGGGATGCTGCTGCTGTAAATTGTAGTTGAAGCACCTGAGTAACATCTTGGAACAACTGCTGGGTCTACCGAACTCGTAACTGTAAAAGCTGAATTTGTGACTTTGGGTGCTGTATTAGCTGTGAGGACTGGTGAATGCAAGAGACATGCTATGACTACTGACAACCCAGAAGGAGGCAATTAGTGAAACAACATCCACAGTTCCCTAGAATGGGTAGCACGCATACAATGCCAATGAAGGTCTCAAGCTCCCATAAGTACCAACAATAACAGTTTGCAATCTGATTGTGTGGTGGGAACCAACTGAAAACACCATGTGGAGAGCACATGAATGTGGTGAGTGGAGGGAGATGATACAGACTTCAAAATAACCCACAAATTACCTTTTTTGTTGTTACTGTTCCATGGGGACATTATTTAATAGAAAAATTGTGTGTTACTATTGGAATCATGAATACTAATAGGAAACAACAAAAAAACTTGTAAATCGTTTCCCAATGCAACTTTCATACCAGTTGACAGCTCTAAGAGAAAGCACTTTACAAAAGATGGTCAGCACTGAAATAGCAGGGGTAAAGATGCCATGCATGCTGGAATAGTGAAAGCTGTTGTATCAACAAATAAAATAAACAATATCTCAGTTCGCCTGGCAGCAGTGACAAGTATTGAAGATCCAACCATATCTGAGTAAACAACAGATTACTCAACAGCAACACTACCTCAAACATCAGGTGCTGCAACAGTGGAATCTCAAAATGCAGCAGTCAAACCTGCAACTTCTGTGCCCCTGCATTCACCAGCACCAGTGGTAGAAATTTCATGTACTGTTGACTTTCCATCAGCGACTCAAGACACTTCATCAGTCTGAGTCCCTCCACAATCTACAGAATTACAAGACCCTATTCCACCTGATGAGGTAAGCAGAAGAATCCCAAGAACCAGGAAATGCACAAGTCTACAAGAGTTTTGGCACCCAGCCTCAGTTCCAGGACTAACTTAAGTCAAAAATCTGTAGGTACATTGCCTGTAATCACTAATTTCAATTTACAACAAAACAATGACATCAGAACAAAGAGTTTAGGAAATGACAAACTTCGTATTTTTCATTAGAATATAATAGGTCTAAGCCCGTGTGAGGTTGATAGATCCTCCATCAGGCGCCTCCCCAGGTGGGGGATAGGGGAAAGCCTCCCAGATATGGGTGCCACCGAGGAAATCAAATACTCGGGGCGGACCAAAACTATCACATCCTCGAGGATAAGTACCCGGAGTAAAAACCGGCGAAACGAAGAAAACTAACACAAAAGCCCAGACACGTCTGTGTGGTAACCACCGGTACTCTGGCCAGCGTCTGTCACCAATGGTGCGGCTGATACGAGCTCCAGGAACTGAAAATCCCTGGTTCTACCAAACTGGCGCAAGCCAGACGAATTACAAGCATAATGGCAAGTACACCTAAAAACAACATTACCCCAGGTGGACGATCCACCCGTCGCAAGACGGCAACCAGGCACTCGGATTCTGGGGGACCTGGAGATGTACTAAAGGGCGAGTCGGAGCGCTCTGGCAAACTACCCAAGAAAACACACACATACTTTGGCACCTTCAACATACAGACACTAATACAAACGGGAAAATTACACAATCTAACAACGGAACTCACCAGTCAAAAGATCTCGATCCTAGCGCTACAAGAAACAAGATACACGGATTCAGACACAATAGACTACGGAAACTACAGATTCTTCAAGAGTGGAACCAACAGGAAAATCGGCAAAGGAGGAGCACTCCTCGGCATGGCCTTCGCAGTAAACAAAAACATCCTAGACTCAGTAAAAGAAGTCAACGCGATCAACAACAGGCTCATGACCATGCGAATCAAACACGCCAACAAGAACTACACCCTCATCAACGTACATGCCCCCACGAACGCAGACAACAAGGACAAACCAGAAGAAACAGACAAATTCTGGGACAAACTCGAAACCACCCTGGCAAAAATACCCCAAGACAACGCGAAAATTCTACTAGGCGATTTCAACGCACAGATCGGCAGAGAAAAACGCTACAGAAAAACAGTAGGAAATTTCCCTGCACACAAATTCACCAACAAAAACGGCACCAGACTGATCGAACTCTGCCAGCAAAACAACCTCAAAATCATGTCAACCTCCCTGATGAAAAAGCCCAAGAAACAAAAGACGTGGCGATCACCAGTCCACTCACTAGGCGAATTCCAGATAGATCACGTGGCAATCTCCTATGAATACCAGAAAGAAATCCACGACGTCCAAGTGAGAAAAGGCGCCAACATAGATTCGGACCACTACCTAACAAGAATCAAAATCAAACTCACACCAAGAAGACAACACAAAAAGAAATTGACCTCACCGAAATTTGATACAAGAAAGATCAGAGAATCGAACATCACAGAACACTGGGAAAAACAAGAGGCGAAAGATTGGACCAGCTTTAAACAAAAAATTGTGAACACAGCCAAAGAACTGATCCCGCTGACTAGAAAACCCAGGCACCCTTGGTGGAACTCTACCTGCGAAATCGCCCTACAAAATCGAAGAACAGCTTTCACAAACTACAACAGCAACAAAACACAAGAAACACGGGACAACTTCTATGAAATTCGAAGACAAACATCGAAAACAATAAGACAAGAGAAACGCAAATACATCAACGATCAGCTAAACTCCATCGAAGAAGACTTCAGAAATTTCAACACACGGGATTTCTACAGGACGTTCGCCAACTAAGTCAAAGGATACTCACCACAGAACCTCTGCTTCAGAAAAGAAGACGGAAAACTGGCACTTACCAACAAAGAAAACTGTGAAGAGCTCGCGAAGTACTTTTCAAAATTACTAAATTGCCCGGAACCTAACTCAACATTCGAACCCCGAGAACCGGCCAACGCACCGGAAGACTCACCGTCACCAACAAAAGAAGAAATCCTCCACTGCATAAAGAAACTGAAAAACAACAAGGCAGCCGGTGAAGACGGAATAACGGCAGAACTGCTGAAGAACCTAGGACCAAAATCGCTAAACGAAATCACACAAATCATACAGAACACCTGGACAACCGAAATCATACCTGACGACTGGAAGACCGCACTCATTCACCCGCTACACAAGAAAGGTGACAGGACAGGCACAAACAATTATAGAGGAATTTCCCTGCTACCGGTCATCTACAAAATTCTATCAACCTGCCTTCTCACCAGAACGCAAGGACAACTGGAACCCGCCATCTCGGAATACCAAGCGGGTTTCAGACCCAACAGAGCCCGCCCCGAACAAATCTTCAACCTGAAATCAATCATAAAATCCCACATGACAAGCCCCAAAAAAATCATCTGCACTTTCGTCGATTTCAAAAAGGCTTATGACTCGATCGACAGAAAGTCCTTCATCCAAATCCTCAGAGAAAAATGCCTAGACCAAAAGACCCAAAGACTAATCGAACAGACACTAACCAATACAAAATCCAAAGTCAAATTCATGGGCGAAATCTCGGACCCCTTTGAAATCCACACTGGCCTAAGACAAGGAGATGGACTATCCCCGCTATTGTTCAACATCGTCCTGGACAAAGTAATGAGCGAATGGGAAGCTGAAGTCAGGAGACAAAACACCTGGAGACCAGTCACATTAGGAAGGAAAAGACTGGAAATCCCTTACCTAGCATTCGCAGACGACCTAGCGATACTGACCTATGACCCAACATCAGCAAAAACACAGATCGAAATCCTGAAAGAATGCGCCGAGAAAGTCGGCCTACAAATCTCTTTTGAAAAAACGCAAGTCCTAACAAGAGAAGGCGACGACATCACAACCAAGTACGGCAAAATTAAAGGGGTCACACACTTCAGATACCTAGGCGAAATCATCGAACCGACCGGAACAGAGAAACTGGCTTACGAAGACAGACAACAGAAGACACGGAAATCACTAGGCATGGTACGAAACGTCTACAACAAACAATGCATTTCCAGAAACACCAAGATCAGACACTATAACACAGTGATCAAACCCGCCGTACTGTATGCCAGCGAAACACTAGCACTCAACAGGAAAATCAAAATTGAAGAAATCAAAAAAGAAGAACGCAAAATCATGAGGAAAATTTTAGGAGGAAGACCCACACCAGATGGCTACAGACTACAGAAGAACTCAACAGTAGAAGCATATTCGAACATCGAGAACGATATGAGAAAAAGGCGCCTTAAATTCTACGGACATTTAGATAGACTCCCTGAAACAAGACTCACCAAGAAAATTCTAGAACACATCAAGACACTTAAAGTCTCGACACCCTGGATGGAAGGAGTCCGAAAAGACCTACAAGCAATTGGCACCACAACCACCACAGACAGAAGCACCTTCCGAAAACACATATACAATTGGGAAGTAAAGTCAGAAGCGCTAAAACAGCGGACCAAACAAGAATGGTCTGAGGAGAGAAAAGAGGCCCTCTCCAAGAGAATGAAGGAGTACTGGAAGGACAAGAAGAACAAGCCTTCAAAGTCATAAGCTTAACGATTTCCTTTTGGGGAAAATTCGCCAACAACAACAACATAATAGGTCTAAGAAAAAAAAATGGACCAGTTGGGCATTAATGTCAATGATGCAATAAACAATGCTCATATGTTATGTTTAACAGAACATCATTTGACAGAAAAAATTTAAATGGTGCAACTATATAATTACAACCTAGCAGCTCATTATACAAGAAATACAATGGATAGTGGTGGAGTAATAATGTATGTTAAAAATAATATAGTGTACAGGTCTGTAGATGTAAAAAAATTATTGTGTTGATCAACATTTTTAGGCTTGTTGCATAGAACTCCACATTAATACTTTGCCTGTTTATGTGATAACTGTTTACAGAGTACCCTCATGGAAGCTTCATATCTTTCTCAAGCAAATAGAATTACTTTTAATTCGCGTGTTTTCAAAAACACAAATAATAATCATGCTTGGTGACTTTAATATAGATTTTCTTACCTGTAATAATTATAGAACATATATTGACAATGTAATGAGCTCTTTTAATCTGAGGGCAGTTCTTGACTTTCCCACAAGAGTGACTAAGAACTGCACAAGTCTGATTGACAGTATTTTTGTAGACAATAACAGAATTGATAATATTTATATAACACAAATCTTAAATGGCCATTCTGATCATGATGGGCAGTTTTTAAAAGTGCATGATGTAAGCCTAGCCAAAAAGAGTAGTTTTACATATCAAGCTAAGGATGTCAATTACAAATTTAACAAATTACTGAATGAATTCATTACCATTTTTGAACTGTATTTCCCAAAAGAATTTTTAAAAAAGCACCAATCTGAGTGAGTACAGGAGACTTTGACTCACTAAGAGAATCAAAACATCCTGTAAAACAAAGAGAATGCTTTATGTTTCACTCAGAAATTATAACAAACCTCAGGATAGGAAGCACTACAAATTATACTGTAGCAGCCTAAAGTGTGTCATTAAAAAATCAAATAACATGTTTATTAATTCTGAAATTAACAATTCAAATAAAAAGATAAAAACTATTTGGAATGTGATCAAAAGGGAGACAGGAAAAATTACAGAAAGTACAGACATTATCAAAGTGTGTCATAATGGAAGCATGGTAGATGAAGGTGATATAGTTGTCAAGATCTTGAACAACCATTTTTTGACAGTAGCAGATGAAACTGATTGTAAAGAGTCTAGAGTTGAAACCATGAGTATTCTACAAAAAGCAGTGCAGAACAAAATTAGTCAGATGCATGTACCCAATATTACAACTGAAGAGTTTGAGAAGGTAATAAGGCAAATGAAAAATAAAAATTCCATTAATGTGGATAAAATATCTGTCAACGTACTGAAGCACTGCTGCAAATTTATTCATGAAGTTCTTTGCCACACATTTAATAAGCCCATAAATCAAGGTACCGTCCCCAATAGACTCAAATATGCAACTGTGAAACCACTGTTCAAAAATGGTGATGAAGCTGATGTTTCCAATTACCTGTCAGTTTCATCATTAACAAGTCTCTCTAAAATCTTAGAGAAACTAATGTTCAACAGAATCATAGCTCATTGTAATAAAAATAAAATCCTTCATGAAAATCAGTTTGGATTCCAAAAGGGTATTTCCACTGAACACACCATTTCCTCATTTGTCAAACAACTCCTTGAATCCATAAACAATAAAATGTTACCTGTTGGAATCTTCTGTGATCTGTCTAAAGCTGACTATGTAGATCACACAACTTCATGTATGAAGGCTGAGCAGTGTGGATTAAATGGTAAAGTAAGGATGTGGCTCTAGTCACATCTAGATGACAGAAGGCGGTTCATGTACGAAGGCTGTGCAGTATGGATTAAATGGTAAAGTAAGGATGTGGCTCTAGTCATATCTAGATGACAGAAGGCAGAAGGTAGTATTGATCAATTCTGCAATGGAACCTGCCTGCTCTGACTGGCATACAGTAAACTGTAGTGCCACCAGGCTCAGTGCTTGGTTCCTTACTTTTCCTCATCTTTATCAATGATCTGCCATTCTGCATGACACAAAAAGCACACTTCACCCTGTTTGCTGATGACACAACCTTCGTGCAATCTAGAAAACACTGCAACCACCGTATTCAAAGAAGCTCTAGCTTGGATCACTTCAAATGGTCCGTTGCTCAATGTGAACAAGACTCAATTCATTCAGTTTCAAACAGCAAATAAAAAACAGGAAAATGTTGATATAAAATGTGGTGACAGAAATTTTGATAGTTGATTCTTCCAAATTCCTGTGATTTCACATGAACAACTCTCTAAACTGGTCAGTTCACATCAATGATCTATGTGAAAGACTGAATTCAGCAGCATTTACCAATCACTCGATTTCATCTGTTTGTGACTTGGAAACAATTAAGCTGCACACCCAGGATATTTCCATTCACTTATGACATATGGCATCATATTTAGGGGTAACAAGTCATGAGCAAACAGTGTGCACCTCAGTTACTCTTGCAGAAATATGGTATGTGAACAATAATCATACACTTTACAAAAGAAACAGTGAATATCATGATCATGATACAAGAAGTAAACATGATCTTCACAAAGGTGTAAAAAGTCTCAGCATGGTACAGAAAGGAGTACATTATTCAAGTATAAAGGTATACAATAAACTTCCATTTCATGTTAAAACAGTCATTGGGGATACGACTAAATTCAAAAAACAGCTGAAACTTTATCTTTCGAATAGTTCTTTCTGTTCTTTACAGGGATTTTTTGACAGTGTGTAACAATTAGTACAAAGTGTTTAATTTTAAGCATTCCTATAAGAACTGACTATGTAGCACTGGCATATCAGCTGATGACAGAATGTTTTTTATATGTATTAGAATGTATGACTTATAATTTGTTTGTGTAATCATTATTACTACTATAATCTGTGTTGTTGTTGGTTAAACACTTGAACCTCATGTATCTGTTTGTATGTGATTTGGTTTGTAAGCCTCATGATCATTTACATATGATTATTACATGTTCTACATCCTAGCGATACACTTGCATCAAGGACCTAAGGAACACAAAAATAAATAAAACAATATAAAGTATGGTGGTTGAGCACAAAGTCAACAAAAATGGAATCCCTCAGTCATGAATCCTTGTAGCCTATGGATAGAATGAGAACATCACTGCAAAATTTTTCTGTAGTTGCTAACCGAAATGGCTTGTGTGGTTTATGCACACTGCTGACAAGTGGACATGCCCAAGTAGCCATAGAACAATGGGACTTTC
This sequence comes from Schistocerca piceifrons, assembly GCF_021461385.2. Lineage (NCBI taxonomy): Eukaryota > Metazoa > Arthropoda > Insecta > Orthoptera > Acrididae > Schistocerca > Schistocerca piceifrons. The sequence continues at coordinate 9,890,861 of NC_060149.1, forward strand.
TACATCTTCACCTACATCCATACTCCGCAAGCCACCTAACAGTGTGTGGCAGAGGGTACTTTGAGTACCTCTATCAGTTCTCCCTTCTATTCCAGTCTCTTATTGTTCGTGGATAGAAAGATTGTCAGTATGCCTCTGTGTGAGCTCTAATCTCTCTAATTTTATCCTCGTGGTCTCTTCACAAGATGTACGTAGGAGGGAGCAATATACTGCTTGACTCCTCGGTGAAGGTATGTTCTCAAAACTTCAACAAAAGCCCGTACCGAGCTACTGAGCATCTCTCTTGCAAAGTCTTCCACTGGAGTTTATCTGTCATCTCCATAACACTTTCGCGATTACTAAATGATCCAGTAACGAAGCGCACTGCTCTCCATTGGATCATCACTATCTCTTCTATCAACCCTATCTGGTACGGATACCACACCAGTGAGCAGTATTCAGGCAGTGGGTGAACAAGTGTACTGTAACCTACTTCCCTTGTTTTCGGATTGCATTTCCTTAGGATTCTTCCAATGAATCTCAGTCTGGCATCTGCTTTACTGATAATTAATTTTATGTGGTCATTCCATTTTAAATCACTCCTAATGCCTACTCCCAGATAATTTATGAAATTAACTGCTTCCAGTTGCTGACCTGCCATATTGTAGCTAAATGATAAAGGATCTTTCTTTCTATGTATTCGCACCACATTACACTTGTCTACATTGAGATTCAATTGCCATTCCCTGCACCATGGGTCAATTTGTTGCAGATCCTCCTGCATTTCAGTACAATTTTTCATTGTTACAACCTCTCGACATACTACAGCATCATCCGCAAAAAGCCTCAGTGAAATTCCGATGTTATTCACAAGGTTATTTATGTATATTGTGAATAGCAACGGTCCTACAACACTCCCCTGTGGCACACCGGATATCACTCTTACTTTGGAAGACTTCTCTCCATTGAGAATGACATGCTGCATTCTGTTATCTAGGAACTCTTCAATCCAATCACACAATTGGTCTGATAGTCCATGTGCTCTTACTTTGTTCATTAAACGACTATGGGGAACTGTATCAAACGCCTTGCAAAAGTCAAGAAACACGGCATCTACCTGGGAACCCGTGTCTATGGCAGTCTGGGTCTCGTGTACGAATAGAGTGAGCTGGGTTTCACAAGATCGGCTTTTTTGAAACCCACGCTGATTCCTACAAAGTAGATTTCTAGTCTCCAGAAAAGTTATTATACTATAACGTAATACATGCTCCAAAATTCTGCAACTAATCGACGTTAGAGATATAGGTCCATAGTTCTGCACATCCGTTCGATGTCCCTTCTTAAAAACGGGGATGACCTGTGCCCTTGGGCAAGTTCCTTCGTGTACTCTGCATTAAATCGAACTGGTATCCCATCAGGTCCAGCAGCCTTTCCTCTTTTGAGTGATTTTAGTTGTTTTTCTATCCCTCTGTCATCTATTTCGATATATACAATTTTGTCATCTATGTGACAATCTAAAGAAGGAACTACAGTAAAGTCTTCCTCTGTGAAACAGCTTTGGAAAAAGACAATTAGTTTTTCGGCATTTAGTCTGTCATCTTCTGTTCTTTATTAATCTTCTGAACAAATACAGTAACAGTTTCTTAGGTAAGAGTTTTATTATTTACGCTAGCCATACTCAAACCAGTTGCCACGGTTAGACCTAAGAGGGTATCACTGATATAGCCAGGAAGTGTTCATATGTGGACAAAGTCTGTGATTGACTAACTCACAATGACTTGGCACTTTGGATGCAGCACGCAAAGCACCGCTCTCAGATTGGTAGGCCATGGGTGTGGCCACTGTAAAGCCTGAAGTGTATTGTGAACTCAGCAAATGGAATCCTGGTTGAGGGAAGTTTAGTGTGGTTGACATTAGGCCCAGAGATCGACAAACTGTGATTTCCCGATATTGACTGGTACAGAGTGGCAATTTCCTATACAGCCATCCAGCAGGATACCAGGAAACAATGGTGGTGGTACTTGAGTCACAGAAGTAAGACAGTACTGATGACAGCAGGTTTGCGTGTGGTGATCATAGTGCCAGCAGGTACTGTGGTGGCTGCTGGAGATTTGGTCTTCTGCAGTTGTGTTGCTGGTGTATTGGAAGAGTAGCAGTCCATGGTACACAACTGGTAGCTGGGCCATAGTGACAGTTGAGGATATAGCGTCCCTCTTTTGTACGGATAGGCTGGTAGAGCCATCTCACTATGTGGTCAGTGGCTGTACCCAAGGGTACAGAAGGCACTATCAATGATTAAATCTTGACTGCTTATAAAATTCAGCTCTTTACTACCAAACTCATCAAATGATCTCCATTTTAAATTTTACTGTGAAGTGATCATTGATGCATAATACAATGAAAGGAGATTGGAGGGTCAGAACAACAATTTGAAATTTCTTGTTTCATTTTAGTAACTTTACTTCTTACCATATTTATACCTCCATCAGTGGTCACTTTTTTTTTTTTTTACTTTTTTTCAACTCAATTTCATTTCTTTTAGACTTTGCACACTTTTTTAAGTATATGCCTTAACTAGATTGTACCCTTCAGTCTCTGAAGCGTTGTCAACTCTTCGTGTAGCACAAAGCTGTTGTTGGTACCTCTACTAACAACAGTAAATTTTACAGAGTCAGAGATGTTTGTATTTTCATTCATAGAGAGATAAATGAAGATAAATTTACTAGCACTTTTTAAATATTATTTCATCACCTATGCCTTCTGCTCTTCATTTCACCACTGAGAAACAGTTTCAGATTCTAATAACTTTCCAGGACATGTCACGCCTGCATATAATCTCTCAGCACAGATTTTCCCATTTCTACCTCATTGTGTGATCTACAGCCTCTTCATGTTATCTCAGAAACATAGTAAATATGTTGCAGAGTGGAAACATAATCTTTTGTTTACTTTGAGAAGATATTTTGTGTTGATGTAGGGCTTGCCTTTAATGATGAAAACCTAGTCTGGTGATCAAGGGGCAAATGCATGTCATATGCAGAAATTGATAATCTCTCTTCAAATTGTATTCCTTGAAGACACACATATTTCCTCCCCAAATTAAATACGTAGTGGGTTATTCATATGTTGTACACAAAAGCATCTCCGTCTGTTAACCAAATAAGGAAATAGTGAGGTAATAAAGAAGTATATGCAGATATGATTAAAACATTGCTGATATAGTTACATCAGATTCTAAAAACATTTTCAGTTGATCTGTCATTAGCAGTAGTTATCCTACTGGGTGGAAACAAAGCTTAATTTTGACAATACACAAGGAAGATAACCCAAAATCACTTGGCGACCAGAGGGTAGTCAACATATTGCTCACAGTATGTAAAGCATTTGAAGCAAATTGATTATGAACAGCTGATGGACTACCTTAAAACTTGTAAGATGTCAATCACGGTTCTCATAACATCATAGCACATGTAATAGGATGACCGGAGCGGGTGACACGGTCGGGGTTGTACGGCGTGGCTGGGTAGAAGGAGGTGGCTGTTTTAGCAATCTTCCTCTCTATTGTCGGTTCTTCCAATACATTTTCCGGCAGCTCAGCCCCACCGCTCGTGTCGTGGTGGAGACGTGCTGATGCACGCAGCCCAGGGAATGCGACACCTCGCTCGGTCAGCGGCTGTACGGGCGGTAGGAGGTTAGCAGCACGAGGCCCGACCCGACGCGCCTCCTGCAGATGCTGCGGCCCGTGACGACGCCGGGAGTCGCCGGCGCAGCAGCGGGCAACGCCCTCCACCGGCCGGTCCTGGCGGACAGTGTCACTGCTGACGATGACGTGACAGCGACCGATCGCCCAATCGGTCGAACCGAATGCCGACGCCCACCTCTGATGCCCTTAAATTCAGCAGACTGCTGCTGAACCCACCGGTTACGCAGTGGCGTGTTTATTAGAAGGTTCTCGATGAGTTTGCTAATGCAACCATACCACACGCGGCCCGCGCCTGTGAAATTCTGCTAATGCTGCGTTCTGATGGCTGCCGCACACGTACACACATACCGACGCTCGTTACAAAACTGTGTCACCTGCATAACGCGCTGGCCAGCCTTCATCCGCCATTTGCCATGAGGCTGGCGCATCACGAACTGAAACACACTACATCAGAATTTTGCACCGTATTTCCTAAAAATAACCCCTCATCCTCTACAATTCCTCCCTCGTACGAAAAGAATTCGGCTCAGAATTCAACCGAAAAGTCAAAACAACTACAGTTCACTTCAGAAACATCACCACAAAATGCGATTGATTCACTATTTACACTGTGTTCATTCATTTCTATCCTCAGTCTAATCTTTGTGAAGACTCCAGGCAACTTGAGATAGCCATGAATTCTTCTGTAAAATGCATGTGTAACATTCAATTATTTAATCATGTCAGTCCTCCCTACTTATACACAGTGACTACGTCTACTCATCACCACCAACTTTGGCCAGATTTTTGGTTGGTGCAGTGTTTGGCTGAAATGAAAGTGACAGAATTTGGAGATCAAGATGGCCAAGTACTAAGAAAATATAGCATTTTTGGTGTGAGTCAAATGAGGCATGAGCTATTTATGTTAGCATAGTTGCACCACAGCATTTGGTGCAGTGTAAAGAGCACAGAATGGTAAATTGAGGCTCATGGGTTTGAGCTCCTAGGCAAAACTTTTTTTTTCAATTTTTATGTTACTTACACTGCAAGTAAGCCAAAATACTCAGTGTATTGAATTTAATAGTATATATCCATAAAAGGCATGAAAAGCAGTGCAAAGGAAAATATGGGATTGCAAATAAATTTCCAAGAAAGAATTGTAATTACAGCATCTGCAAGGACTCTGTAAATAACTCCACAAGAAAGGACTGAAATTAAAGTGTAAACACTCCCCAGTCCATTAATTCCATTTTGCCTCTTGAGCAGCCCTCAGCAGTTGCACCCAAACAGTAGTTTTCCAGTGCAGGTAAAATTGGCCCATTGATAGAGTAAAAGAAATCATATCCTGAGAAGACTGCTTCTAAATACATTCCATTGTACAGTACCAACTTTCCTCACCAATATTTGGCAAAGTAATGTGTTATGAATGGTTTGCTGCCAAACTCTGCAGTGAGAGAAAACTTTTCATGAATCTAAAAGATTACAACGTGACAGCCACTGAACTGGGATGGTATAAATCTCCAATAGGGGAAACACCAGCAAAACAGGAGCAGCACGCAAATGGACCATCCAAAAAACAGTAGCAACAGAGGAACCTATTACTGAACCAACAGCACGAAGAATCCTGTCAGCACCACCACCACATCCACTGCCATTACCACCACCACCACCTCCGGCCACAAAAGCACCAGCAGCAACAACAGCAGCAGCAAATGAACCAACAACAACAGTAGCAGCAGCAACAAAACCATCAACAACAGTTGCAGCAACACAACACTGCCTAAGGAGGAGTCAAAGACAAGGTACATCTACATCATTAAATAAGGATTTTTTATGGCTTCAGACAAAGAAATGGAAAAGATTGTGACAAATCAGCAAGAAAATTTGCAGATAAGTCACAACTACTATGGAAAAAGCAGCACATTACCAGGTAATGACAAAAGAAAAAATACTTGCAAAACAGTCAGGATAATGTGTCAGAATATTCAATGCCTCAGAAACAAAGTACTAGATCTAGAAGTAGCTTTAAATAATCTTGCTGATGTCTCTTGTATTTGTTTATCTGAACACTGGTGCAAGGCTAGTGAATTAAGTCTCATAAATATAAGCAAGTTTAATTTAGCAACACATTATTGCTGAAGTGTTTTTAAAAATGGTGGGGTATGCATTTACTCTAGAGTAGGACTGCAGTTCAAAGTGAAAACAGAATTGGACCATATAAATATAGAAAAACATTTTGAATCATGTGCCATAGAGTTAAAAACTGAGGAGAAGAGTGAAAAACTAGTTGTCATTACAGTATATAGATCTCCACAGGGTGACAAAAACATATTCTTCAAAAAAATAGAAGCAGCATTAAACACTTTTTATAGTAATGAAGCGAAATTATTTTTATGTGGAGATTTTAATATTAACCTGTTAATTGAAAGTGAAAATAGACAGCTTTTGAGTATACTCAGCAGCTTCCACATGAAACCACTCTTTACAGATGCCACCAGAATAACAGAACTGTCATCTTCTCTTTTAGACAATATTTTCTCAAATATGGAGAATGGTATCACTGATCCACTAAACGTAAACTTAGGTCTTTCGGATCACAATACACTATAAACATACATAAATTACTCTATCCCCAAGGCAGTAAAATATAAGTGGGGATACAAAAGGCACTTCTATACAGAAAAAGTAAATACTTTCATCCAGTTGTTAGCTAATGAAACCTGGGATGATGTCTTTGCACAAACTACAACCGAGGAATCTTTCAATGCTTTTTCTAGTACATTCATGTCCCTATTTGAGATGTGTTTCCCAAAAAAGCTCACAAAGGTCAATGTCATGCCTAGGAACACAAGCCAGTGGATAACACCTGCTATTAGAGTATCTAGTCAAACACTAAAACATATCAGTCAACTCAAAAAAGATAACTAAGATGAACACTTCACAGATTGTGTTAAGACATACAAGAAAATTTACAGGAAGGTGATCAAAAAAGCCAAGACAATGCACAATGACAGTGTAATTGCTGGGTCAGCAAACAAATCAAAAGCTATATGGAATGTAGTAAAAAAAGAAATAGGCCCAAGCAAAAATGTTAGAAATCCAGATGACTTTGTTTTAAAAGATGATCAAGGTGTGCTAGTCAGAAATCGTACTTTAGCAAATTACATTAATGACTACTTCATAAATAGTCCAATCAATCTGCATAAAAATTGTCCTAAGATTAGTAGAACATCAATCCCTGAAGAACAAAGTGTTAATTCATTATTGCTACCTCCCACAAACAAATTGGAAGTTAATCAAATAATAAAAACAATGAAGAATAAAATGTCCTCAGGGATTGACGAGATACCTCGCTCAGTCATGATGAGATGTGCTAGTGTCATATCAGACCCACTCTCACACATCATAAACATATCATTTTCAGAAGGTGTCTTTCCACAACGAGTGGTTTCAGTCATATCTCCATAATAGGAAACAGGTAGTAGAAATTGCAACAACAAACAGTAAAAACCGAAGTATTGTTTACAGATCGGATATTCAGACTGTGCCAATAGGGGTACTGCAGGGGAGTGTTCTAGGACCTCTCCTATTTCTTCTTTACATAAATGATATCAAGATTCCAGTAAATGGTACTCATATAACACTTTTTGCGGATGACACAAACATTGCAGTAACTGACATAAACCGGGTATTGCCAACATCTGCAACCAGAGTTATAGAATATTTGCAAAATTGGTTTGAAGTGAACAAATTAACTATAAATATCTCTAAAACTAATTATATCCATTACAGGAAAGCAAAGTCACACTCTGATCTAGATCTCAGAATACAAAATAAAGAAATTGTGAGAGTTGCTACCACAAAATTCTTAGGTGTACATATAGATGAAAATTTAGACTGGAAATCCCATATCCTGTATCTCTCACATAAGTTAAGCTCTGCTTGCTTTGCTTTACATGTTATTAGCTTTGTACGTAGTAGGGAATGTAGCAGAGCTGTTTACTTTGCTTATATACATTCTGCTATTACCTATGGCCTCATCTTCTGGGGTCATAGTAAGAAAAATCTCAAAAGCATCTTCACTCTACAAAAACGAGCTGTTAGAATAATTACCGACAGTTCAAGGCTAACTCCTTCAAAGCAATTATTTAAACAGCTGAATATTCTACCCCTACCGTGCCTCTATACACAGAAAAGCGTAATTAATGTAAAACGAAATATTAACAATTTCCAATCCAACTCGGATCTACATACTTACAACACAAGAAAGTGCAATGACATTCTTATAAAAAGAGCTAACAAGGCTTTGGCACAGAAACAAACAAACATACAAGGAAGTAGATTGTATAACAAACTACCGGTAAAGATAAAAGAAATAAAAAAATTGTCTTCATTTAAAGAAGCAGTATTCAAATTTTTAATGACCAACTGCTATTATAGTGTAAAACAATACCTGGAATAGCTCCATACTAAACAATTATATTTATGTACTCTGTGCCAATAGTAATTTTTATCTGACTGTTGCTATGATCTAAATAAATAATATGTACAAAAGTGCCTGAATTGTATGTGTTATATCTAACTATCCGCTGTGTATTCCATGTAAAAAGTCTTTCTCATACATCAATGTAAATAATCAAAGTTGTACATGCTATTTCAATGTGGTCTGATGTTATGTAGTCTACTATGCACATCTGTATTTTGTATAGTATTGTTCACCCGATATGTGTGTACAGATATACTATGTATTTTTACTACTAAGAAGTTTACTTTTCCATAGAAACATTAAAACTATTAGAACATCCATGTAATTGTAAAAATACTGTGTTTATAGCTTGTGCAAGATGATGAGATAATTATACTGCTTCCTCCATCATCAACGATAAAATAATAAAAGTATGTAGTTTATGCATGAAGTTTCCATATATGCCTTAATGTTCCTTCCTGGAAATTCATTTGCAATCCGAACTTTTCTATTGCCTTTTGCTTTCAAATCCTTTTATGAAAATATTAATAAACACAATGTATTGAGAATGAGATTTTCACTCTGCAGCGTAGTGTGCGCTGTTAGTTTGGAAGGTAGGAGGCAAGATACTGGCGGAAGTAAAGCTATGAGGACCGGGCATGAGTCGTGCTTCGGTAGCTCAGATGGTAGAGCACTTGCCCGCGAAAGGCAAAGGTCCCGAGTTCGAGTCTCGGTCGGGCACACAGTTTTAATCTGCCAGGAAGTTTCAATGTATTGAGCATTATTTTGTGTTATTTGCAGTGTTAGTAACATATAAAAGGAATAAGGAACAAAGTATGTTCTCAGAGCGCAGGTGGAAAATATCAGTTGAGCTGACATGAGCTATGATTTACAGCCAGTGCTTTCAATGGCCAGTAGCAAAAATTCCTCCACATTTTGATTGAGACAGCTCAGCTAGCATTCTGAGTGCACAGTGTGCTTCTTTCCCAACCCTTATATTTTTCTGAGAGTGTTCTTTATGTGCCTAGTGTTGGAGCTCTGAATGATGAATATACTCACCCTGTGTGATTCTCCAGTCTTGGGAAGAAAATTGGCCACTGGTCCAATAGGCAAGGCATCCCATTCGAACTCAGATGTGTCATCAGCACTGAACAGCACCTCTTAGCTGCCACTTGGCCATGAGAGACATCTGTGCAGCCATTTCACACATTTTGCAGCCAGTTCCCACATTCACCTTCTGCTCAGAGATATGTGATCACACTGCTTTTCACCAATCACTCTCAAATGAGGACAAGTAGTAAGCTGTTATAGATCAGAAGAAGCATTGGCATCTAGCTTTTCATGGGATTCCAGTGACATAGTAGATGTCACTGCATTTACTACAGGTGCTTCAGTGATGCCGCAGCTTAGGATAGCAACATGAAGCCTGTAGACTGTGGTTAATACAGATTCTAGCTGTTCTTGGGCAGCAGCCAATTCACCCTGTATCTGAGCACAAGTGCTCTTATTCATTGCCTACTATATAAAAGTTATATAAAATCATGAAAAATGTACTAACCAAAACAGTCAGAGGCTGAGAAACAACAAGCAGATAACAACAATTGATCCTATTACCCAACTGAGGTACTGTAAGTGGCATAAATCTGCATTGCTTAAATTACGTTAATCATGGAGTACAAATAGGATAAATATAAACTAACTCATTTGCATTTAAGATAATTCTAAAAGATAATAACCATTGTTACCAAAATCTAAAGTACATGCCTCTATATGATGAGTATTTAACAGATCTCAGTTCGTCAACACTCAGGAAATTAACAAGTGGGTATTTTGTTTTGTTACTTCTCCTGTGCCTATCTGTCTTCTCTTTCCACTATCTCTCTTTGTGTCTCCTATTTACATTCATCTCCCTCTTTTGTTTATGATCTGATTTCACTTCTTTATTATAAATTACCTTGCTTCCCTTTCCATCTACCTACTTAAATCTTCTTTCTCCTTATTTCTGCAGGAGGAAATTCAGTTCAAAAAGTATGAAAGTAATGATGAGTTCTTTAGTGTTTCTGTCGTGCTTGACATGTTTTGTCATTTTTTTACGTGTCCAATGATTCTACTTATCTCTTATCAGTGTCATAATATTAATGGAAAAATGGTTGTTGATTATGCAGTCTTCTATTTTCATTAAGTGCCTGAAGTCATATCCTTTTCAAATGAATGAATTCCCTGGACATGCAGAAATATGGAATATGGCATTAGATGTAAAAGTTAATTTTTACTATTGTATGTGAATACTGATGTCAGTTTTTCAATGAAAGAGGAATATTTTATTTTATTTTATTTTTTTACTGTAGATTTCAACAGAGAATGTGCTGCAGATATCTGTAGGTGGACTGTTTAGAGACAATCTTACTATAGTGCTGAGGGAGCCTCCTCATGAACTGAGAATACATAACAACACACTTGTACTTGAACGTTTTGAAACTCTTCTGAGGCAACTATGTAAGAGAGTTGATCCTTCACAAGATGAAAATCCACCTGACATTCCTAGAGAGATAGAAAACATTAGAGATTTACCTCAGAACCTGACATTGCTTAAGGTACGTATTACACTACTTGTGTAAAAAGTTCACCTCAAATTTTCATTTTTTTTAAGGGAACGGTTTTTCATTAGTTGTAAGTATACTTAAATGTCACATTTAATGTTCTAAGATGCAAATGGAACAGGAATTCATGCAAAAGGTGTATTTTTTATGAAACTCTGTACCTGTGGGTGATGGGAAGGTAATTTATTTTTTTGTGTGAAGAGAGACCCAGATTGTCAACCTCTACATGTGAAACAATGAAATTGATTACTGTATGGTATCATCTAATCATGCTTCATGAGTGCAGCTGGTCATTATTTACTACCACCTACAATACTTGTATTTCATCTGAGTACCTACCAGATATCTTCAGAAGAACTGTCAAACACAGCTCTCCTGAGGGTGTGTGGTAAATTCCCAAATGAAAAATCATGTGTGGTAGCAAACAGTGACCACCTGCACTCTCAAAACATCTACTGAGTATTCAGTGTGCCATAAAAATTACAAAGTTCAGTGGTATCATGTTATTCAATCTTTGTAGTCATATTCTGTGTCTTAAAAATTGATTTAAGGAATTGATTGAAGTTAAGAGGTTTCCTTGCTTATTTGCCTTTTTTCAGCTCAATAACATCAAAATGGATTGTCTACCACCGTCTCTTGCCAGACTTCTCAATGTTGTGCACCTTGAAGTAGTAAATTGCAATCTGATTAAGATTCCAGTCTTCATTGGCGATCTTCCCCAGTTGAAAGTATTAGTCCTGGCTCACAACAAATTAGGTGCACAAGAAAATTGGGACTTCCTTTCACGCCCTCATATTAGACAGAACTTAGTTGTACTTAATTTGCAAGATAATGAGGTACAGTTCTCCAAACAATTATTATACATTTTATTACAGTGATTCTATGCTTTTGTAATATTTAAAGTTGTTAGTTTTTGTATTGTATTTATAAACAAGCTTCTGAATATGATCTAATGGAAGTGATAACCAATAAATCATTAGGCAGTAGCTACAGTAACACTACTTATTATTTGGGTTAGTATTTCTCATTGAAATTTGGTATCATTATCAAAAGTTTCAGTCAATCCTCATAATAGACAATTTGCCGTAGGATATGACATATAATTGTAGTAATTTAAAGCCTTTCATTAAAAGTAAGTAATGGAAAGAGTACAGGTTACAACTTACTGTAAAGCTGAAGTTTCGATTCAGAGATAAATACATAGAAAAGTCTGAGAACGCTGCCTTCCAAAAGTGGTATTTAGTCTATGAAATATCCTAGTCCATCCTTATATCAGACCTGCTCCCAACCCTTTGACACAGGGACCATACCTGTCATGAAGTACAGGAAGTACAAGACCAACCCGACGCACCTGCCCAGTACGTCCTACTCTGGTCTGGTCATAGGCAGATCCTATCCTATCAGAGGACAGGCCACCTGTGAAAGAAGCCATACCATATACCAGCTCTGTTCTAACTTCTGCACACCATTTTCTGTAGGAATAGCAACCGACTAGTTATCCATCGGAATGAACTGTGGCCGAGGGTGGAGATGCCCACCAAATGGTGCAAATACTGCTGAGCACAACACAATCAATTTCAGTAGCTGCTTCACAAACTGTGTCTTCAGAAATTCTCCCCGACACCAGCTTCTCTGAATTATGCACATATTAATTGTCATTGCAACACATGCTTCAGTTTCATATCTCTCCTGTCCTCAATTTCTGCTAGCTTCTATCCTCCACTCACCTGCATCCCTGCCCTGTGATCCTAACAGTCCTGCACTCAACTCCTCTTCTCGATAGTATCCATCTTCTGCTCTTCTGTCTTCTCCTCTGATCCACTCCCCTATGTCATTAGACACTGCACACAACTCCCCCTTTGACCAGAACAAGTTCACATGTGCTGAATTGGTCCTGCTCCCCACCTCCTTTCTCCTCTTTCCCACTCCACCAGACTCAACCTCTCATCTGAAGAAGGATACATCTAAAAGTTAGCAATGTTCTCAGTGCTTTTTATGTGTTTATTGAGGATTGAATGCCTCAAATATACGGTGAGTTATTGATGTTCCTCATATTTACATAAAATGTAATTATTTTCTTTATAACGTGACTGTATATACTCAAATTATTTTCACTTGTTTTTTCCCAAAGTTAAGGACAAAAAACTGGGATGCACAGATTATTTGAAACAAGATTGGTACTGCTCCACCTCCAACAATAGATCCTATTATATTATTGCATTGTCGTGACCTCAGTTTACGACGCATCAGTAGCATGTTAGAAGTGAAGAATTAACAACATCTTCAAACTTGTTAATTATGGCTAAAAGTTCTCATTATCGCTCGTACACTGCTAAAGAAAAACTGAAAATTATTGAAGAAGCCAAGAACATTGGAAACCTTGTAGCAGGAGGAAAGTATGATGTGAGTGCAAGTTGTATTCACAACCAGGGAAAAAAACAAAACACAGCTTCAAGAAACTAATAGTAATCCCCAAGCATTTCGTGGCCAAAAAGCAAAGCATCCGGACCCCAAAAAAAGGCTCTACGATTACGTAGATGAGAAGCGACTATATGGATGCACAGTGAAATGTGCCAACTTAAAGCACTGGCTTTAGCCCAAGAACTGAGTATTACCAGTTTCAAAGCTAGGCAGGGCTGGCTACCAAGATTTTTCAATGAAAATGGATAAGGACTCTGGAGGAAAACTACTATCGCTCAATGGCTTCCAGGTGATGACCAGGAAAAAATAGTGTGCTTTCATCGTTACACGATACAACTGCGATGCGAATAGTCCTATATATTATTGTAAATTGGTAATGCGGATCCGATGCCAGTCTATTTTGAGATGCCCCTAGACAACACCATAAACAGGAAAGGAGACTCCAGCATCATGATACGAACTAGTGACAGTGAGAAGCAAAGGCGTACAGTAATGTTGTTTGCAACTGGCGATGTATGAAAACTGCCATCTAACATGATGTGTAAAAGGAAAACTATTCTGAAAATATCACTGCAAGGCATACTAGTGAGAGTGAATCTGAAAGGGTGGATAGACAATGATCTTGAGACTGACTGGGTGATGCACATTTGGCAACATTGTCCTGGTACGTTACTGAATTTACGTAACATGTCTGTCCAGGACAGCTTCCACGGACATACAGCTAAGGAAGTGCGAGACAAATTGCAAAAAGGAAAAACTGATTTGGTCATTATTCCTGGGGTCTAACATACATCCTACAACCATTAGGTGTGTGTATAAATCAGTCATTCTAAGTTGCACTTAAACAGCTATACATGCAATGGATGGCTTATGAAAACCACAAGTTCACACCGAGTGGAAAAATCAAATGCCCAGATTTGTCCCAGATTTTTGAGTGGGTGAAAAGTGCACGGGACTCCATTGCGCAACTACTGGTGGAAAAATCCTTCAAAAAATGTGGTGTCAAATTCATTGGATGCAACAGAGGATGACAATCTACGGAAACATGGATACGATAATTATTCTGCTGCTAGTGATGACGATGCAAGTGATGGTGAGGAGAGAGGTAATGCAGCATATTTACTGCCTAAAATATTTTATTGCAGATATTAACTTAAATTCTTAAACACGGTAATCTCATTTCTTTCCATTGCTAATGTAGGTAGGCCTATAGTCCCAGCTGACAGGGATAATTTTCCCCAGCTGACCGCCTAGCCAGCAGGCCTGCTAGCCAGCCAGCTGCGTGCCACCGAATCAGTTGCATTTTAATGATTTATCAACCTGTTCAACAGCATGTCAAGGTTTTGACACGTTTTTTCAAACCAATTGATATTATATGTAAATTAGAACAATTTTTTTCTAAATGGAACAAATTAAAGGAAACAAAAGAATTCCCCCCCTCAAAATTAGGGTGCACAGATTATTCGAGCGTTTGGATTATCTGAGTGTATATGGTATGTCGGTTGGATTTCTGTTCCACACTGCACTGGCAGACAAAAGCTATAATGTCATACTCCGCTGCATGGCAGGTATTGGGAGATAAGGTACACAGTGTGAAATGGAATGAGCATGTAAGATTGGTTGTAGGGAAGGTCAATTGTTTAGAGAACTGGCATTTGGGACAGACAGCAGAGAAATTCTACTGGAACCAACATACATCTCACATAAGGACCACAACAACAAGATAACAGAAATAGATTAGATTAGTTTTTCGTTCCATAGATCCCTGCTGAGGAGATCCTCGTGGATGTGGAACATGCCAACTTTTTTTTTCTGAAATAACAATATTAATAGTATGAATATATACAATACATCATTTGTTTCTATTAAAAAATTCGTCTATGGAGTAGAAGGAGTTGGCCGCTAGTAAGTCTTTCAGGCTCCTTTTAAATTGATCTTTATTTGTAACTAAATTTTTTATGTTTGCTGGCAAATTATTGAAGATGAGTGTTCCTGAGTAGTGGACCCCTTTTTGAACTAAAGTAAGTGCTTTTAAGTCTTTGTGCAGATCATTTTTGTTCCTGGTATTGTATGTATGAGCTGAGCTGTTTGTTGGAAAAAGAGATATATTATTTAGGACAAATGTCATTAATGAGTAAATATATTGAGAGGCAGTGGTTAGTATACCCAGTTCTTTGAAGAGGTTTCTACATGACGTCTGTCAATTTACTCCACAAATAATACGTAGTACATGCTTTTGGACTTACTTGGATTTACCCCAAAATATTACACCGTATGACATTATGGAATGAAAGTAGACAAAGTATGCAAGCTTTTTCATTTTATGTCACCTATGTCTGCTAACACTCGAATTGCAAATACAGATTTGTTAAGGCGTTTCTGCAGTTCTGTGGTGTGCTCCTCCCAACTGAATTTATTATCAAGTTGTAATCCCAGGAATTTAAGACTGTCAACCTCTTCTATCTGCTCTTCTTCATACTTTATGCATATGCTGGGTGGAAACCTCTTACAGGTTCTGAATTGCATGTAGTGAGTCTTTTCAAAGTTTATATCCACGAAAATATCATTAGCAGATCTATCTAGAACTACACTCGACATACTATTTATTGCAATACTTGTATCATCTGCAAACAAAATGAACTCTGCTTCTGGCAGTGTAACTGATGAGAGATCTTTAATATACACAAGAAAAAGCAATGGCCCTAAGATGGATCCTTGTGGGACAACACATGTAATTTCTCCCATTCTGATGATGACTGATGACTTAATTCACTAGTCCCTTGTACTGACACCCTTTGTTTCCTGTTAGCTAGGTATGACTTGAACCATTATACAGCACTGCCTGTGACACCATAGAATTCTAATTTATTTAAAAGGATGTTGTGGTTCACACAATCAAATGCCTTTGACAAATCACAGAAAATACCTGCTGCTTGTAATTTGTTATTTAATGAATTAAGTACATTTTCACTGTAGGTGTAAATAACCTTCTCGATATCAGAACCCTACAGAAATCCAAACTGTGTTCTTGATAATATGTTTTTTGTGGTCAGATGGTTGAGAAGCTGCCTGTACATTACTTTTTCTAAAATTTTTGAGAGTGCCGGCAAAAGTGAAATCGGTCTGTAGTTTGATGGTAACTCTTTATCCCCTTTCTTGAATAGGGGCTTAACATCTGCATATTTTAGCCAGTCAGGAAATGTCCCAGTTATAATTGACTGGTTGCACAAGTAACTTAGAATTGTACTAAACTCACAAGAACATGTCTTAATTAAATTTGTTGATATTTCATCATAACCACTACAATGCTTTGCTTTCAAAGATTTTATTATGGAAGTTATTTCTTTTGGTGAAGTGAGTGATATATTCATGTAGCTGAAGCTATTTGTAAAGGTTAGTTTAAGATATTCAAGGGCAATAGTTACTGATCCTGACAATCCTATTCTATCAGTAATGGATATAAAGTACTTGTTAAATAGATTTGCCACACTATGCCCATCGGTTACTAATGTGTCATCTACCCTTAATGCTACTTGCTCCTGTTCCTTCCTGGTTCTACAAGTCTCCTCTTTCACTATATCCCATATTGTTTTTATTTTGTTCCCTGACATTGCTATCTTCTTCTCGTAGTGCATTTGCTTAGATGTCTGAATTACTTTTTTTAATATTTTACAGTATTCCTTGTATTTAGCTAAATCATCAGTATTGGAGCTATTCTTGGTCGACAGATACATTTTCCTTTTTGTCTTACAGGAAATCTTTATTCCTTGTGTAATCTATGGTTTTATTATAGACTTCTGTTTAATTTGAGTAACTTTTAGAGGAAAACAGTTTTCAAACATGGTACTGACATTGTTCATGAATGTATTATATTTTTCATTCATGTCATGGGCACAATAAACAGCTTTCCAGTTCATATCTTTCAGCAGTTTTCTAAAACACTCAATTTTTGGTTGACTGACTATTCTCCTGTACTCATACTTAGCAGTCTTGATAATCTGCTCAGAATTTACATCTAAAACAAGGAGCTGCATGTCATGATCTGATAGTCCATTTATTACAAGTTTTGTGATATGATTTTGTTCCTTTGATTTGTCTATAAAAATGTTATCAATGGCTGTCCTTGAGGATTTTGTGATCCTAGTTGGAAAGTTTACAGTGTGAGTTAGATTGAAAGACAACATTACTAACTGCAGTAAATGTTTACTGGAAGATTGCATTAGAAAATCTGTATTAACGTCACCAAAAATCAAAATTTCCTTGTTTCTTCCTGTTAAATAACCCAAAAGAGCTTCTAGATGATTTATGAATAGATTATAATTTCCTGCAGGTGCTCAGTAAATAGTTACTATTATGTAGGATCTGTTATGGAACTCTACTTCTGTTGCACATGCTTCTAGATGCTGGTCTAAACAGAATTTATTAATGCCAATGTTCTTGAATTTATGGCAGTTTTTAATAAATGTGGCAACTCCTCCTCCATCCATATCTACTCTGCAGAAGTAGGAAGCTAACTTAAATCCTGAAATGTCTAAAATATCTATGCCAGTGGTCACTTGATGTTCAGAGAGGCAGATTATGTCAATTTGGTTAGATGAATTCATTTCATCAATACAAATGAGTAGTTCATCAGTTTTATTTCTGAGTCCCAGAATGTTCTGGTGTAGTAAAGACAACTGATACTGCATACTAATGGGATTATAACTGCTTTGGCGAAGATGAACTGGCAGTTTCTGATTACTTTCTGTTAAACATTGTTTAAATGGAATCTGTATGCTAAAACTGACTCCCGTTCATCTGTTTTCTCAAACTGAGTGTGTCTGCCAATCTCTCTTAAAACTCGTTTTCTTTCTCCCTTCTCTATCCTAAGAAAGGCATCCCTCTGACACCTGTGACCACTGGTATTTTACCACTTGTGACAGTGCCCCCCCTTACGTTTTCTGAAATCAACCAAGACAGTTTTCCTTTCCCTTTCCTATTGAGGTGAAGGCCATGCCTAGTGTAGTCCCACCTATCGATAGCATCCACAGGAATCAAACCAATATGGGACCCTGTATCCGTCCTAAGCAGCCACTCCAACTCCAAGTTCACCCTCCCGACGGAAGAGTTCAAATGAGGCCGATCATGGCGTCTCAACACAGACACAAATCGCACACTCGTATGCTTCGTTGCTGATGCTATCTTCACCAGGTCACTCTCTATGGAATATTCAGAGTCTCTGTCAATGCTATTTCCCAGACCACCCACTATAACCACGGCATCCTCCTTCGTGAAATCTTTGCACAAAGAACCTACATCCTCTGTTACCTGACCCAGATCTGCACTAGGCTTGAAAAAGTTTGTGACCTGGTACTCTGGACCCAGATTTTCCTGCAGTAGTTGGCCAACACCTGTACCATGGGAGCTACCTAACAACAGAACTTTCTTTTTCTTTACAAATTTCCCTACCTTTTTCAAGTCCTTGAAAGCTTGTTGTGCCATTTCTATGGCTTCAGTTACATGAGGCTCATCCGATTCTGACTGAGGCAACAGGTCAAATCTATTTTGAAGATTTATGACAAAGCTGTCTGATGCTCTCCTTTGCCTGTTCCCCCAATTACCTGTTGCCACTTCCCACCTCTGTTCACCCTTCTCCCTCTTTAACCTGTCCAGTTCCTCCCTTGCCTTGTCTAGGTCAGCTTGAAGAGCTACAATTTTCCCTTCCTGTTCCAGTATTTTCCTATCTCTACTGCAGATCCTACAGTACCACTGGTGAGCCTCATTTCTGTCCCCATTTCCCACGCCACTACATTCGCCCCAATGAAAGAAACTGCAGCGCCCATCACACCATACCCTGGAACTAACGATCCTATGGCATGTCACACACTTCTCACTCATGGTAAAAACAGAAATCGTATAAACTGATGTAAGTACTGACTAAAACGTAAACAAAGGACCCTAGAAACTATTCAAGCAGATATAAATAAATTGAAAGATTACTGAATAAAAAACTGGTGATTACATATACGTTTAAGTCACTGTTTACTTACGATACGCGCGCTTGGAATTAAGCCTAAAATCCGTGCTATAGGCGCGAGAAGGAAAATAAACTTCTTACTCCGTTTAATCTTCTTTAACACTTCACTAACACTTCCACTAATGCAACAACACTTATGTTATATTTATACCCTCAGGAAACGTTTACCTATAAGTTTAATTCACTGCTTACTTACGATTCGCACGCGTGAAATTAGGCCTAGGATTCGTGCTACAGGCGCGAGAAGAAAAATACGCTTCTTACCCCGATTAATCTTATTTTATACTTCACTAACACTCCTACTAATTTAACAACACTTAGATTATATTTCTAACAATTGTAAACGTTTAAAAACAGCTTAATAACAACGTTTTTTATAATTATTTAATGCAGCAAATACTCGAAGAGTCCGCGTCGGCTCAGCGTTGCCAACCAAATCAGGGCTTGTATGGAAGTATACAGACAGTTGTAACTCTTCAGACTTTCCCAGCGAGCTAATGACATCTTGGGTTGTCAGGTGTTCTGCTGGATAACAGCGTCATTCTTACATGATATTTCAGTAACGTAGCTTGTAACCTGAGACTGCTCCTCAAGTGGACCTGGCCCAGTATTTATGTCTGTGGCCTTCTCCCTCCACCGGCGGTTACAGGCAGTCTGCACCTGCTCGCCGCGACCTACTGGAGCGCTGCCATTCCATTTTCGGTCCGCTTATTCATCTAGACTCTAAAAACGCTTTTCTAGCATAAATATTCTTAATGCTTTCTTAAACTTACCGTATTTACTCGTATCTAAGCCGCACTCGAATCTAAGCCGCACATGAAAAACGAGTCTCGAAATCAAGGAAAAAAATTTTCCCGAATCTAAAGCCGCACCTGAAATTTGAGACTCGAAATTCAAGGGGAGAGAAAAGTTTTAGAGTCCGCAGCTCGTGGTCGTGCGGTAGCGTTCTCGCTGCCCGCGCCCGGGTTCGATTCCCGGCGGGGTCAGGGATTTTCCCTGCCTCGTGATGACTGGGTGTTGTGTGATGTCCTTAGGTTAGACAGGTTTACGTAGTTCTAAGTTCTCGGGGACTGATGACCATAGATGTTAAGTCCCATAGTGCTCAGAGCCACTTGAAAAGTTTTAGACCGCACCTCCAAATCGAAACAAAGTTCGTCCATTGTAACATGAGACACAGTTTCGGTCGAATGGATGAAGATACAGCTACAGCAGTTTGGCTCGAGTCGCAAGTAGTAGTTAAGCTTTACCAGGTAGCCATTGCTATGCGTCAGGCGCTCCGTCCGTACTTATACAGGTACCCTTCCTTTTTCACGTACTTCGTCTGCTTTGAATCGATTGCTTATTTTGCTTTGATCTGATAGGTGCCATTCTCTTTGTTGTAAGTGTTTACGTCACTCTAAACTGAAAATGCACTATCGTACCTTGTCATGCACTGTTTGTTGCATTCAGATAATGACTGTATACGACCTGTTGCCGCTCGCAGCATGGCTTGCTTTTGTGTGCTCTACCGCCGCTTACAATAAAAAGAATGAATTGTCGCATTAGCGAAACAATGGCAAGGGACTGCTATGTGTTGTTACTTACACTGCTGCCTTCTTTGACAATGACCAACAGGAACCAAATAATAGACTGGGTATGAAAGAAGATGTTCTGAACGAGAGTTAAGCAAAAAAATTTTCTCCGTTTGAAAATCTTTGCAGACGCCTCTTTAGTGCATTACATTCTGCACAGAAATTGGACTCATCTTAGATTTAAAAATCTAGTCAGTTGCCGTGCTTTATTTCTGACTGTATCACTATTCAGCATAAGAATAATACAAATATAAACATGACATGATACGTATATTTTTCTGTGTTTGCTGTTGCCTCACTCTAGTTTCGTAGTTTATTAGGAAGACAGGATTTAAATGAGATAACAGCAAACATGGCATAATGTTTACATACGTATTATTCTTATGGTGAACAGAATACTGCATAACTGCATGGGTTTCACGATTCATAAAATTTCCTATTAGCAACCATCTCTTGTCACCGTTGTACACGTCCTGTTGGTGTCAGTTGTCTGTCGCTTTTCGAAAGGCAGCCTGTGTACATGTGTTTAAGCTTGCCCTTAAATGGTTTATTCAAACAGACGTCAAGTGGTTGCAGAACTGAAGTCATCCCTCCTGGAATTACTGCCAAGTCGCTTTTGCTTTCCTCTAATTTTCGTTTTACTGCAGGTGTTGTATGGCCTGCGTATGCATCTAATACCAACAGACTGCGTAAACCAAGCATTGCGCCAGGACGACGATTCCACAAACGCCAAATCCATTCAAGCACCATGTCCTCCGAAAACCACCTAGTTTCGTTTGCTCCTACAATTACAGTTTTTGGAAACACTTCCGATTTCGGTAAAGTCTTTCGCTTGAAAACTGTGAGTAGGGGTAATTTATGTCCATCTGCTGTGCAAGCAAGCATGACGGACACCTGTTTTTCACCCTCTTATGTAAGAACACTTATGTCTTTCTTTCCTTTGGCGTTAAATGTATAATTTGACGGCATGTCAGAATATACGGGAGTTTGGTCAGCATTTCCTATCTGATCAAGAAGGTATTGCTTTTTTGTGTGCCGCCTAATTATGAAGCGCTGGAATTCCACAAGTTTTTCTTCATAATTTTTCGGCAGCTTCTGTGCAACTGAAGTTCGCCTCCGAAGTGAAAAACCCCAGCGCTTCATAAACAGATCAATCCAGCTGCGACTAAACTTAAAATTTTCGATTTTTTGCTCTCTAGCATGCATTTCATGTGCCTTAATTTTTAAAATTTCGGCGTTCACAGGCAGGAATCTCTGACACTATTCCTTAACAAATTCATTTAAAATCACTTCTAGTGCATGATATCGTCCACACTTTGGCCCACTACATACTTTCCTGCTACTTGAACATTCATATAATTTGTCTCTCGTCAGTCGCCATAACCTGACGTTGCTCTCATCAATCCCGTATTGCAGACCTGCAGCACGACTAGAATCTTGTTCCGCTAAAGAAATAACTCCCCCCTTGAATTTGGCACTGTAATGAAAGCGTTTCATTATGGTTCACTAACACCAACAAGCATTTCCCAAAATTCCACGAAGCAATATGTGCCGCTACGTGAAATCTTAATGAGCGCCAGCGTGTCAACTCGTGCAGCAGTCCTAAAGTCTTGTGCATTGTTGGTATTTTTGTGTAAAGAAATTTATTTTTGTTGTTACGAATATTTGAAAGGCTGCTGCATTCGAAGATGAACAATACGGAATTTCCATTTACTTCGTTGGATAATGTATGAAAATGCAGTTGTCGAAACTCGGGGCGGAGAAAAAAGCTCGTCTTCTACCTTTTTTTTAAATTTATTTTCTGACGCAGAGGTTTTGGCGCCAGTATTTATCTTTGTGCCTGCAATGCATGCCCGTGTAGCGCTACATACATTCGACGGCAGAAGTTAGTTGTGGCGGCACTTACCAACATTTTTCAGAACTTATGCTTACTTTGCACTCGATTCTAAGCCTCAGGCGGTTTTTTTGGATTACAAAAACCGGAAAAAAATGTAGCTTAGATTCAAGTAAATACGGTACTCTCGTTATGAATCTCTGTCTTTATTTTAGGTGGAAGAGCACTGAATAGTTTTGTTCCAGTGTAGTGGACACCCTTTTGCACCAAGCCCAAATTTCTTTGCTCATTGTGTTTGTCATTCTTCCTCCATGTGTTATGCTCGTGATAGTTATTGTTTGGTTGAAACATCTCTATATTTTTATAGACAACACACACAAGTGAAAAAAATATATTGGCATGTAGTTGTGTACGTTTTGAGTTTTTGAAAGCTATTTCTACATGAGTCTCTTGGGCGTAATCCACGTATAACTCTTAAAGCTCGCTTCTGAGCAATGAACACCTTCCTTGGTAGTGGCTGGTTGCCACAGAAGTGATGTCGTATTCAATGAGTGAGTGAAAATAGCCATAATATGCCACTTTTGCAGTGTTAGGTTTAATACATGTAGTGACAACCCGTAAAGCAAACGTAGCAGAGCTAAGCCTGTTACAGAGATCTATAATAAGTGGAGACCAGTTCATTTTCTTGTCAATGTAAAATCCAAGAAATTTTGTTGTTTCCATTCTTTCTATTGGCTGATTACCACATGTCTCACTTAGTTCTCTCTCTTTTGCTGTTTTTGTACAGAACTGAATAAAATTGGTCTTACTGGAATTTAATGAGAGACCATTCACCTTGATTGATTTAACCACATCTGATAGTATGTGATTAATGGATTCCTCAAGATTCCTATCTGTTCTACTGCTCACAGAAATTGTGGTATCATCTGCAAATAAAGTAAATTTACACAGCAGCAGAAGAATTGAGCCCTGAGGCACTCCACATGTAATGGAAGTCCATTCAGAATGTACAGAAATATCACATACTCTACCGGAGCTATTCAAGACAAGTTTTTCTTTTCTGTCTTAGAGATACAACTGTAGCTAATTACCTGCAACACCACTTATTCTTACTATTTTTGCTTTTGGCAAGAGAATCTGGTGATCAACACAGTCAAATGCTTAGACAAATCACAGAAGACACCAATTGCTAGATGTTCTCATTAAGGGTTTCTAGGACTTCATTTCCAAGTGCATACATTGTGTCTTCTGTTACGGCCCTTTTGAAAGCCAAATTGGCTCTTCCTGAGAACCCCATTCAAGAGATGATCAGTAATTCTTACATTTGTTAGTTTTTCTGGAATTTTAGAAAAAGCTGTAATCTGAGACATAGGTTGATAGTTGACTAATTCAGTTTTATCACCCTTTTTGTATAGGGGCTTCAGAATGGCATACTTCAGCGTACTGGGAACAACACTTTTTTGAAGGGATACTTTGAAAATATGACAGAGAATGTCCCTTATCCACACACAAGAATATTTCAATAAATTATTAGAATGATTAACAACCCCTGCAGAGTTCTTACTTTTTAGAGACATGATGATGTTTTGAATATCGTCTACAGTGACAGGGTTAAGGTGTGTTTCTGAAATTGTGTTTGAATATACAGCTTGACAAAGAGCTATTGCTTCATCAACATCAGCTTGCAACCAATCTGTTGAGTTACTGATAGGAAGTGTGTATTGAAACCTCAGCCACACGTTTTGGCTTATTTACTAGTGTTCCTCCATTTACATCTTCTGTGCTTGTTGTATCACTTCCTATTTCTTTTTTTACAATGCTCCAAATTGTTTTTATTTCATTATTAGAATTATCCATTTTCTTCTCATAATAAAGGGCTTTTGATTTCTGTATTAGTTTCTTTAAAATTTTCCAGTATAATCTATAGTGTTCCCATTTTTCTACATCTTTAGATAATCTTATTGCAGAATACGTTTCCCTTTTGGTTTTGCATTACTGTTCTATATCTTTTGTAATCCAAGGCTTACTTACAGAATTGGAAGCACTGTTTTTGACCCATTTCTGTGGAAATATTTCTTCAAAAAGAGTTAAGAATTCATGTATAAAACAGTTAAATTTGGAGTCAATATTATCAAGGCTACATACTGAAGGTCAATCCATTTGCTACAACTTATGGTTGAAAGTTTCTTTTGCCTCTTTGTTCATTACTCTTAGGAGCTCCCATTGAGGAATTTTTTTTTAAACAGATTAACGTCATAAAGAATGAGAATTTGTCCATCATGATCTGAAAGCCCACTTATAAACTGCCTGACAGTATCATTCTAATGTCTACTTACACCTAAAAGAATGTTATCTGTCATAGTTTGGAACACAGATGTAATTCTTGTAGGAAAATTTATTACCGATATCAGATTATGTAAGGTCATCACAATCTCAGAGTCAATTTTATTCATATTTTCTGTCAAAAAGTTTATATTGAAATCGTCTAAACTACAATAACCTAGGCTTTTGCATGTAACCCTGACGGGAGGAGTTCTATTATATGTAGAAAATTTTTTATGTCACCTGAAGGTGCCATGTAGACAGCCAGCACTATTATTGTGTGGAAATTAGTTATTATTTCAGTTGCACATGCCTCAAATTGTTGTTCCACAGAGTATTTCTTAATGTTTATGGCTTTGTATGCTATACTATCCTTAACATAAATTGTTACTCCACCTTTGTCTTTACTTTTTCTACAGTATTTTGTTAGTAAACTATAACTTACTATAGATGGCAAGGCACATTTATCAACAGCATGGTGTTCAGTTAAGCACAAAACCTGAGCAATATTTATACAGTCCTTTTCATTAATGTTAATAAGTAGTTGATCTGTTTACCTAAGAGGCTTCCTATATTTAGATGAAATGCTTTTTTATTCTATTAGTGCTGTTGTTACCTGACTGAGAATCCACTGACACTACCTACTGTTGTCCCTTTTTTTCTTCAGGCCCACACATAAAAAATCCTTGAGATGTGAAGGAGGCTCAGTATTCCTTCTGCCCAACAACTTTTTATTTGGATTGCTTGATGAAGATTTCTTCCCATTTTTTGAATTTGGAATTTCCATTTTTCTCATACATGTCACATCTTTTTCTTCTGCAGGTGATGTTAATCTTGTAGGTGAAATCACAACTTCAGCATAGAAGAGTGTTTTAAATGGACTTTGCATCTCGATTTGTACACTAGCTGACAAGTTATTTTTCTCCTTTGCATTTTCAGCACCAGGATGTCCTTGTATTACCATTGCTAGGACAGTTTTGACTTGCTTCCCTTAGTTATGCTACTAATATGTCCTCTAATTTGATTACACATAAATCGCTTTACCTTATTATTTATATGCATACCATGCCTGGTATAATGAGCCCTTTCATGGGAATGACATTTGAGGAAAGATGAATTAGGACATGCTGTAGCAATTTTCTGTAGTTTCCTATTAGTATTTTCGGTTTCTTTGTTGATGCATGATGTAGGAATTAAGTCATATCTTGTTGGCATGCTTGAGACGATCATGTTTACATTCCATAAATTGCTTAGGGCTTTCACTGCTTCTCTGACAGCCTGTTTAGCATTATTATGGTACACATCATTAGAACCTCCAATTAAGATAACAACATCATTTTTTGTGAATGTCTCCAATAGTGTACAGCAGTCCTTTGTTACTTCATACATAGGTGCACTTTGTTTTATGAATGATGTTATGTTAATGTTCATTTCACTAAGCATCTTCAAAACATTTCATCCATGGATGGCTATCAACTAAAACTAGCACTTTTCTGTCTTTATAATTTATGTCATGGCACTTCATGTTGCCATGGGGAAACATACTGTCCTTGTTATTCAATTTTATGTACTTCTGTAACATTCATGGGAATATTTACAGTATCTAAAGAATCACTTGGTTTTCGCAATGTTTGAATTATCGTATGGGGACATTTATCATCTGAAATCACTTCAGGACTGTTTTTGGTAGACACGGCCATTGTAAACACTTGCTGGTATTGTTTCACACTTGAAAGTACTTTCAGCACAATGCAACAGTTCTCATTTTCACTACCACTACCATCACTAGACATTTTCACTGTGAGTGATTTTACGACTGTCTCCAAATTACAAACAAACCTTTTTGCTGCCATAAGTTTCTGTTGAAGTGCATCAGCAGTACTTTCTTCTACTCCAAGAGAAAACTTCTTAACAGCAGTTTCTTGAAGGTTGCATGTTTCTATGTCACAGTCACATGCTTTAGTTACTGTGCCTACACTCACCAAACACAAAATGTGAGCCCACACGTGTGTTACTGCACACAATCTGATACCTGTGACATCACTTTTGTTGCAACATACACATAAAAGATTAAATATATTTCCGATTTCTAGAGAACGGTTTACAACCACATCTATTCACAATGCCATCTTGTGAGAATGGTGCATGTCTACTGATACACCTGAAGATGAGGGTGTAAACCCTCGAAATACATATTGGGAGAAAATGAAAGTGACTGATACAGATAATTGTTTTAATTTGTTTTTAATGCCATAAAAGTCACAATTTCCGAACCACAGTCTAATATGGACAATGTAAGTTTATGTTGTATATGTGTTAGATCAGACTAAGAGCCTTTCAACCATGTTAAGGAAAATATGGTACAAAATTATGAAAGACTGATTTTAAGTGTGAGGATGTCACAGAATTGCTGAGAAATCTTTTAACCAGAAGATACAGGAACATGCTCACCACCCATCAAACACCTGCTTAGGAAACTTCAGAAAGAGAGAAATCTGAAAGTGGAATATTATGCGTAATAATGAAGAGGACAAAAATCTTTCTGTTCAGTTCACAATAATTTCCTTGTTTCTTTTTGTGATGGATGCAATTGCATTTGATTTGGAGCACTCTAATTCAAATTAATAACTGTTGCCAGTATGAACATGGCAGACGTTACTGGTAAGTGTAGGAACATACTAATTCAAAGTAATAACTGTCATCACTATGAATGGAGTATTTCATGGGAAGTAATGAGAGAATGTCAATTCTTATCATCTTGGTGGTTAGGTGTCTCACTCAGTTCTGTAATAAACAATATATTATATCTGAAGTCTTAATATATAGAGACTTGGGATAAATTACCAGGTGGGCATTTCAAGTTTTATGTTGCTTGAGTTATTTTAAATATTATATTAATTTAAGAAACAGCTACTTTATTTGTAAGATGGATTGAGAGAAGTTAGGAATAATAGCTCTCCCCAATGAAATGAACATATGGCATTATTGGCCAGCAGACCCCATCTGGTGTTATCCGGCCTCTTGGGCAAAAACTTTCTATTTGATGCTACTTACGCACCTTGCCATAGAAGATGGTGAGATGGAACGATTAGGATGAAACAAACATGCTGTCCCCAGTAAAGTCATCTCTGACCTGGCTGGGAATGGAACCAGGGACTATGTGATCTAGAGGAAGTGACACTAATCATTAGTCCGCCAATGACTTGGCAGCAGAAAATATGGTACGGGGACATGAAGATAAAATGTCAATAACAAAACATCACATGGGAATCCATTTGCAGAGATTTGTGTCATGCTTCTATTGCAAATCTGATTTTCCTAAATCTGTTCGGGTAAAGACCAGGATAGTTCCTTTGAAAAGGGCATGGCCGATTTCCTTCACCATCCTTTCATAATCTGAGCATGTGTTCTGTCTCTAATGACCATGCAGTTAGTGGGACATTAAAGTTTAATCTTACTTCATTCCATTTGTCTGTAAATGAAAAAGAAAAGACTGTTATGTATACTCCAGTAAAAAGTATTGTCTGCCAAGCACTTGACTGGTGTTTGTGATGAGCATTTATAGCTGTAGAAATACAATTGATTTCAGTTGGATAAAAATCATAAAATTGACATTGACTATTTCATTCAGATGGGTGTTTGACTAATAGACTAAACATCTAGGCCTTGATGCCTTAGTGCAGTACATACCTAGACCACTAATTCTAATACATGTTAGTACAGTAGCACTGAACTCAGAGGTTGACAGTTGTACCAGTAAAAGACATTTTCATAATCAGTAATTGGCTGATAAACACAAATAAAGTGATGACATTTTTTGCTTCATGGCCATACTGTGGACTACAGTCCTGAGTCCCCAAAACACTCCCAGTAGTTAATGAAGTTTGTGAGGGGATGTGACATCGTTGGTGATTCATTTGTAAGAACGAACATTAAGTTTGGAATTCCTGTTGGTGCTAAAATTGCAGTACTGTTCAGAAGTAAAGTCTCCACCTCTCTTTCATTTCCATACTCATGCATAATCATCATCTATGTCAGAGTTACACATCTGGAACATTGTGCAAAAGTCGTAAAAAAAAGCAATATCAAACCACTTACATTAGGATCTTGCCATGAGAATAGTCCTGGATATTCCACAACGTCACCATACTGTACTATGATTCGGACAATCAATTATTGGAGATGATACAGGATTGTAGTCAGACAAAACAGGGTAAAGTAAATAACTAAGTCACTCTCCCACATATTAGACTACAAAAAAAAAAGTCATTATATTTGAGACTTGAAGCAGTATTATGAGCTATAGATTCTCTCTATAGTATGTATGAAAAAAACTTGCCCAAAACTGAAATGTTCTTAATACCTGCTACTCTTTGTTATGCTATACATGGTAAGACAACTAAGATAAGCCACCCCAAATACTGTCATGTCGAAACCACGGTCAAGTCCAAATCTAAAGACAGGGTCGTCAGTGAAATATGTTTATTACTGACACTAATTTAAAGCCAGAACAGAACTGAATTCCTGCATGCAGAGTGCTGCAGTTTAAACAAACATCAGATACTTCCAGACTGTTGCTATTTATGCAAATGTCAAATATTCTAGAATACACAAACATTGCAAATATGAGATTTTTTGAGAAACTTCTTGAAATGATAATTGCTAAATAACAAGTAATGGCTGGTGGGCACATTTCAACTGGTGACCTACAGGACACTAGTCAGTGACACTAACCACTACACCACATTGGTAGCATCACAACTTGCAGCATTGCTCCCTCTCCTGGAGAAACTGTGACCCTCTGATTCAAAAGTTCTCATTGGGACCAACAACAGCATCCTGGATATAGAGCTTGTTAATGGTACCCTGTATGACAATGTTGGTGGTTGTGTTGTCATATCCTCTTCTCTATGTTAAGCTTTGAAAATAGCCCCTCCCTTCAGAGATTCATGATAGTTGAGCTGGTCTTCAGTTTCCTCGAAGCTCCCATTATCGATATGCCCCTCAAGACTGCGTTAGGACTTGATGTGGAGGACACAGATGTCATCTCTGCACTTTCATCTTCTTGATGAAAGGTCACAAGCTTCAACTTCATGTGTGATATATGATGTAGACCAGAGTAGCAAATTAGTTAACTCTTTGGATAGCCTCACTTTTAGCACATGTGTAAAAATCCATATCAAGTGTCCCAGGCTGCATCTCACCAGCTGGTATTTGGCACTAAAGCATTGTCAAGGTTTTTTATTGCTGTCCAGGGACTGTACGCAAGCCAGCTGCCTCTTTATTCATTCCTGGTAATAAGGTGTTTCAAGTAGTAATCCAGACAGTGTATCAATTGACATTTTGACCTCGCAACCATGAAGTAGAAAGAGCAGTGTTAAGCCTTTATTATCTTGCTTCATTTTGTTATATGAGAATATACTGATGGGCAACATTGTATCCAAATCTCTCTGTTCATCATTAAAATACATTGAGGGCATATCTGCCAATGTCGTATTAAAGAATTCTGTTAGGCCATTCATCTGTGAGTGGTGGGCACTTGTCATCCTGTGAGTGATGTCACAAAGTGAAATCACCTTGGGTAGTACTCTGGACAGTAAAAGCTTCCCACAATCGCAGATCATCACACATGGTGCTCCATGCTTCAAATTAATTTTTTATAGAAGTAAATTCAATTTCTGAAGCTATGGCAGTTGGTACAGCTTTGGTGACAGCATAGCAGGTGAGGTAGTCAGTGCAAACTATTGTACACTTAACTCCCATTTGTTTACTGGAGGAACTTGTCCAACAGGTTGATTCCAGTCTGGTGGATTGGTGCTGCTGCAGCCAGGATTGCTACCAGATATCCCAGAGATAACTGCAGCAAGTGGTACCATCCTTGGTGTTCCTTCAGTGGCTCATGTAGTGTGTAATTGGATCAGTAGAGACTTGGCCAGTGATACCTGCATCTGATTCTGTCTGGAATATCAATGAAAATAATCAGTTTTTGATAATATAAGTAGTTGTATAGCAGTAGCAGGAGTACACACACATAAAAGGTATTACAGTTCAGAAGCTTTCAGAGCCAGTGACTCCTTATTCTGGCAGAAGGCCTGAAGTGGAAGGTAGAGGGGTGAAGGTAAAGGATGGATGAGGCTTAGGAAAATGTTAGAGCTTGGAAGAGAAGCCTAGATCAGGGGAGACTTACTGGATGGGATGAGAAGGAAAGAGCCTTTCCTTCTCATCCTCTCCAGTATGTCTCTCCTGATCTGGGGTTCTGGGCGACTTTTCTGAACTCTGCCCCTATTACCAAACCTCACCAGCCCTTTTCATGCACCCTTCTTCCTTTCCCTTCATCCCTTCTCCCAGAAGAAGGAGTCACTCGCTCTGAAAGTTTGCAAACTGTGATGCCTTTACATATGTGTTCTCCTGCCACTGTTTGGTGAATTTTCATGAATCACAGGTGACCAGACATTGGAGAATCATGGAAATACTTCAAGAAAGCTGGCCACATATGAATTGGGGTGACGAGCAACCATTTCCATCCCACCAAATCATAGTTCCCCTTATACAGTGTTCCAATTGTTAATTGGAATTCTTCTTTGGTTGGTTCCTCCTTCCTCAAAGCTTCTGTGGTTTTCAGCAGTTTTGGATCTTCTCTCTGTTCAGCAGCAATGTAATTTAATGCAGTAATGACTGATATTTCATCCATCCTGCGAACTTAGAAAGTATCCTGTAATCGTAAGGTGTCACCTTTTCAGCACAATCCTGTGTTTATACTAGAACTATATGTATCCCAAAACTGCTAGCATCTGTGTGAACTTCTGACATGTCATTCTTGTCTTAAAATCCTAGAACTGGAGATGTTAGTGCCTTCTAAGGGCCAAGTGAAGAGCTTTCCTGCATCTCGTTCTGGAAAATTTGGTGTCCCCTCGCAATAGTTCATGCAAGGGATGTGCCTTGGTACAGAAGTCCTTTACATATCATAGGTAGTATGAGCACATTACAGAAAAACTTTCACTTCACAAATATGCCAAGGAGTCAGAAAATCTTATTTTCTCTGAACTGGTGTGGCCTTCATCACCATTAACTGGGTACTCGAAGATCTTTGTTTCTTGTCCGATGAAAAGGCACTTTGTCAGGTTCAGGCAGAGGGCTCCGGTATGTACACACTTAAACACAGCTGACAAGCAGCTTAAACGTTCTTCAAAGGTCTTTGAAAAAATTATGGTGTTATCCATGATAGAAAACGATGTAGGGTTTTGCAGCAGGTTATCCATCATACACTCCAAGGTGGCTGAGTGTTATCTGGTCCAGACAGCATGACTTTGAACTCACAGATGCTGTCAGATGTTATGCACGCAGACTTTTCCCAGTCTGACTCATAAATATTGACTCACCACTAGCATGTCTGCAAGGCCATAGTTGAGAAATACTTCGTTCCTTTCAAGCAGTCAGGATGTCATCAATGGGCAAAAATGGGTAGACTTTATTTTTCACGATTTTGTTTAGCCATTGGCAGGTGACCTAGAAATGTAACAAGCTGTTGTTTCACTTGAAAAGGACCACAGGTGAGGACTAAGGACTCTCTGAAGGTTCAAGGTGATATCATCTTCCAGCATCATCTCCACTTCCCCCCAGGATTATCTATCGGTCATCCAGTGACACCCCATATGAAACTTGGCTAATTGATGGATGATCCCCAGTATTGACACAGCATTTTACCATGTGCTGCTAGGCCTATCTTTTCTCCACTTTGGATTTGAAAACATCTGTGAATTAATGCAGAATGACTTTCCTTTGTCACCTTTGTTCTTTGGTGAGGCCAGATACTATTGGCAGTTTGATAGTAGCTTCCTCCCTGGTGTTGCATGTAGTGGTAGTGCAGAATGATTCTTCAGTGGTGACATTAAGGTGCCATTCCTGGTCTGGTTGAGCTATACTTATACAAATACTTTTAGGGATGAGTTGAAGCTGACAGTTAGTGATACGAAGTACTCCATGGCCACCTGCAGTGATTATGGTCATTGCTGGCAAGTAGATTTCTTTTGTGAGCCTGAGCAGTTTTTTGTAATTAAAGAACTTTCACAGTTTAGCTGAGCATCTTTATTAATGACTAGAGCTCATCTTGTTGACGATGGTGGGATAAAAATGTTTTCATCGGCAAACGACCACCCGGAGGAATCAATGTTATGTGAGCTATTTGGAATAGCTTCATCAGTCTGGAGATCTGATCTTCTGTAGCCTATGACTGCTTGTGATGCATACAAGAGCTTCCATCCGAGGATAACATTATCACTAGCTTCTGCTAAAATGACAAATTTGGAGCGTTGAGTTCTACTATTGATAATTATTCTTGCTATACGTGTTCCTTTTGGCTGGAAATATTTCCCATTTGTAGCTTTCAGCACAATTGCTTTATATCACGGACATAGTGTTCTTTAGCTGATGATGATCACAATCCCACATTACAGGGAAGGAAGACCCTGACTCAACTAGTGCTCAGACAGGTTGGCTGTTAATGATCATGTTACTGAAATTTGCTGACATCTAGGAGGATTTTTATCTGTGGTGGCCTCACCTCCTGAATTTTTTTTTTTGCTAGGTGAGTGGCTGGTTTCTCTTTATGGTGATGGGAAATTGCTATGGTACATTGGAGAGTGACATTGTCCAGGATACAGTGATGACCTTCGCCCTACAAGGTGACTATAATCATCTACAGTTGACTGGTATGAAGAGGATTGTTGTGATAGCGGACATCTCATGGCATAATAGTGATTGAACACTCATCTTCTTTGTCTACAGTAGCGTACAATGTGTCCAGACTATTCACAGTGAAAACATACCACCATGTTGTTCTCTGCCTTCCAAATGTCCATTTCTTTATGGGGCTTCGTATTTGGTGGAGCAGTTGGTTGTACCTTCACTGGTTTGATGCTGGGTTCTCATTTGACAGTTGGAACAGGAGTCCAAGTTGGTCTAGTCCATTATTCATTGTGCATTTGATTGGTGGTATAAATTGGTGCCAAAGATGGGTACACCTCTTATTCGTCGTTCTCTATTACGTCTCGATTTATGAGGTTCACATTCGTAGGTGCTGTACTTGGTCTGATATTTCTGACTTCCATACATTGCTGCAACTCTTCTTTTACTATCTGGCATATGAGACAGGCAAGGTCATGGCGGTCTTCCACAGTTGCCATGGGGACCACATTTGGGAGTCGGTCATACTTCTTTTGCCCAATTCTTTTCTGTTACAGTTCCTTGATGTGGTGGCACCACTTGATAAATTACTTTGTTGTTATGACATCCTTTACCAGAAGAGGTGGGTACATGTCTTCTCAAACTCCTTTCATCAAGTGCGAGATTTTGCCAGCTGCTGCCATATTTATATTCACAATGTGACAGAGGGGCTAAAACATTCTGTATGTCATTCCCCTATGATGATGGGCCTTGTTCTTCAGTTGTTCTTCAACTATGTGGACTTGCTGCTGACTGTCACCAAGTATTCTCTTTAGTTTGGCCTGGAATTTGGTCCCGCTATTGAGCTTCTCTTCATTGTTCTCAAATCACTGTTGGGATCTGCCATACAGGTAAAAGTATATGTTAGTCAAACACATCATGTCATCCCACCTTTTGTATATTGTGGCTTGGTCAAATTCTTTCAGCCATTTTGTCAGGTCCTGACCAGCATCTCTGGAAAACACTAATGGATACCTCAGATGCAGCTTACTTACTTCTGTTTTAGAATCAATAGTCTCCTTAACATACATATCTTAGGAGTGCTGCACCGTTTGTATTACAATTCGTGTCCATGTAGGAGACGACTTTTATGTTGCCTAATTGGAACCATGGTGATGAAGACATATTGAAATAAGCTGCATCTTCACCAAACCATCTCATGTCAAAACCACAATCGAGTCCAAATCCGAAGGTAGGACCATCAATGAAGTACAACACTTAGCACTGAAAACACATTTATTACTGACTCCACAATATGGCCAGAACATAAATGAACTTCTGGACAGGTAGTGCTGCTATTTATACAAACCACAGCTATACCAGAATATACAAACGTTACAACTATAAGACATAATGAGAACATTTCAGAAATGGAAATGAGCGTTTGGCGTCACTGGCTGGGAGGCCCCTCGCGGGGCAGGTCCGGCCGCCATATCGCAGGTCTTATTACAGTCGGCGCCACATTGGGCGACCTGCACGCCGGATGGGGATGAAATGATGATGAACACAACACAACACCCAGTCCCTGAGCGGAGAAAATCTCCGACCCAGCCGGGAATCGAACCCGGGCCCAGAGGACGGCAATCCGTCACGCTGACCACTCAGCTACTGGGGCGGACATTTCAGAAATGATAATTATTGAGTAAAAAAATATTGGCTGGTGCTCAGATTTGAATTGGTGACCCACAGAATGGCAGTTGTTGACACTAACCACTACACCAGACTGCTAGCATCACAACTTAATAGCAGTAATCCACAATGAGTAAATGTATAGAGGTACAGTTTTCACTAAATAATAGCAGACAGTGGTGTGACGTATGCAAGTAATTTTTAACATTTGTTGGTGTTGAATTATTAAACCAACTTCCTTTCCTTAAAATGGTACTATAGACTTTTGCTGTGGTATTGAAAAGAGCATTAAAAAAGGACTTCATTGCCATAGCATGTGTGGAACTTGATCAAATAGTAATAATACAACAGTGCCACTAACTACCGTCTTGTTATCAGAAAGGGAGTCCCACAGGCATCTGCCCTACTGTACAAAATGTAAACCAACACCTACCTCAGGTAAGGTTCATATTTTCATTATTATGACTGTCATATTGAGAGTTCAGACCCTGAGCATTGACACAGGCTAGAAAACAATTCCAGGCAGACAATATTGCAGACTGAATTTCATCTGGACATATTACACCATCGGAATTTTATTTTTTTGGGAGTCATTGTTGTTTACTTTTAGTCCTCTTGTTTTAATTTTCTGTACATGTAAAAGTCCAGAGGTGCGAAGTCTGGTGAGCATGTAGATCACTGAATTACCAATCCAGTGATATCCAACTATTCAATTTAGAAGGTCTGTAATTATCTGTGCAGAATGCATGGGATACACAACGTATTGGCATCACATAGGGTGCTTTAGGTCTAGTTGGACATCTTTCAATAACTGTGACAGCACATCTTTTAGGAACTGTAGATATTTGTGACTATTTAGAGTCTTACAAACGAAACAGAGATCCCTGTAAAGCTCATACTACATGTTGACAGACCAAGGCTGTTGCCAGTCCTCTCCCCTAGCCAGCACTGATATTCAACTGACCTGTAGTGCACATTGTGAAGATTGATTAAGCCTCAGTATGTAAATGATGATTCACTTGTGAGCAAAATCATGCACAGAAATGCCACCTCACATTGCAGTTTTTGTAGGCACCATTTGGAGAACTGTAATTAATTCTGAAAGTCATTGACATGAAGTTGTTAGTGGTGATAAATGTGGAAAGGGTAAATGTGTTGAAATATGGTGTTGTGTTCTCAGAACAGTCCTTTCGCTCACCCCACTCATTCACTGAAGCTGCCTCATAGTGACATGTAGACTACTACATCTACATCTACACGTGTTCTATGCACCATTGTATGGTGCTTAGTGAATTGTATCCTGTGCCTCTACTAATTATTTCCTTTCTTGTTCCACTTGCAAATAGATCAAGGGAAGGATGACTGTTTATATGCCTATGTGTGAGCCTTGATTTATCTTATCTTTATGGTCTTTATGCAACTGTGTGTTGTTGTTGTTGTTGTTGTTGTTGTGGTCTTCAGTCCTGAGACTGGTTTGATGCAGCTCTCCATGCTACTCTATCCTGTGCAAGCTTTTTCATCTCCCAGTACCTACTGCAACCTACATCCTTCTGAATCTGCTTAGTGTATTCATCTCTTGGTCTCCCTCTACGATTTTTACCCTCCACGCTGCCCTCCAATACTAAATTGGTGATCCCTTGATGCCTCAGAACATGTCCTACCAACCGATCCCTTCTTCTGGTCAAGTTGTGCCACAAACTTCTCTTCTCCCCAATCCTATTCAATACTTTCTCATTAGTTATGTGATCTACCCATCTAATCTTCAGCATTCTTCTGTAGCACCACATTTCGAAAGCTTCTATTCTCTTCTTGTCCAAACTATTTATCGTCCATGTTTCACTTCCATACATGGCTACACTCCATACGAATACTTTCAGAAATGACTTCCTGACATTTAAATCTATACTCGATGTTAACAAATTTTTCTTCTTCAGAAATGCTTTCCTTGCCATTGCCAGTCTACATTTTATATCCTCTCTACTTCTACCATCATCAGTTATTTTGCTCCCCAAATAGCAAAACTCCTTTACCACTTTGAGTGTCTCATTTCCTAATCTAATTCCCTCAGCATCACCTGACTTAATTTGACTACATTCCATTATCCTCATTTTGCTTTTGTTGATGTTCATCTTATACCCTCCTTTCAAGACATTGTCCATTCTGTTCAACTGCTCTTCCAAGTCCTTTGCTGTCTCTGACAGAATTACAATGTCATCGACAAACCTCAAAGTTTTTATTTCTTCTCCATGGATTTTAATACCTACTCCAAACTTTTCTTTTGTTTCCTTTATTGCTTGCTCAATATACAGATTGAATAGCATTGGGGAGTGGCTACAACCCTGTCTCACTTCCTTCCCAACCACTGCTTCCCTTCCATGTCCCTCGACTCTTATAACTACCATCTGCTTTCTGTACAAATTGTAAATAGCCTTTCACTCCCTATACCTTTAGAATTTGAAAGAGAATATTACAATCAACATTGTCAAAAGCTTTCCCCAAGTCTACAAATGCTAGAAATGTAGGTTTGCCTTTCCTTAATCTTTCTTCTAAGATACGTCATAGAGTCAGTATTGCCTCACATGTTCCAACATTTCTATGGAATCCAAACTGATCTTCCCCGAGGTCGGCTTCTATCAGTTTTTCCATTCATCTGTAAAGAATTCGGGTTAGTATTTTGCAGCTGTCACTTATTAAACTGATAGTTCGGTAATTTTCACATCTGTCAACACCTGCTTTCTTTGGGATTAGAATTATTATATTCTTCTTGAAGTCTGAGGGTATTTCACCTGTCTCATACATCTTGCCCACCAGATGGTAGAGTTTTGTCAGGACTGGCTCTCCCAAGGCTGTCAGTAGTTCTAATGGAACGTTGTGTACTCCAGGGGCCTTGTTTCGGCTTAGGTCTTTCAGTGCTCTGTCAAACTCTTCACGCAGTATCATATCTCCCATTTCATCTTCATCTACATCCTCTTCCATTTCCATAATATTGTCCTCAAGTACATCGCCCTTGTATAGACCCTCTATATACTCCTTCCACCTTTCTGCTTTCCCTTCTTTGCTTAGAACTGGTTTCCCATCTGAGCTCTTGATATTCATGCAAGTGGTTCTCTTTTTTCCAAAGGTCTCTTTAGTTTTCCTGTAGGCAGTATCTGTCTTAACCCCTAGTGAGATAAGCCTCTACATCCTTACATTTGTCCTCTAGCCATCCCTGCTTAGCCATTTTACACTTCCTGTTGATCTCATTTTTGAGACATTTGTATTCATTTTTGCCTGCTTCATTTACTGAATTTTTATATTTTCTCCTTTCATCAATAAAATTCAATATTTCTTCTGTTACCCAAGTGTTTGTACTAGCCCTCGTCTTTTTACCTATTTGATACTTTGCTGCCTTCACTATTTCATCCCTCAAAGCTACCCATTCTTCTTCTACTGTATTTCTTTCCCCCATTCCTGTCAATTGTTGCCTTATGCTCTCCCTGAAACACTGTACAACCTCTGGTTCTTTCAATTTATCCAGGTCCCATCTCCTTAAATTCCCACGTTTTTGCAGTTTCTTCAGTTTTAATCTACAGTTCATAACCAATAGATTGTGGTCAGAGTCCACATCTGCCCCTGGAAATGTCTTACAATTTAAAACCTGGTTCCTAAATCTCTGTCTTACCATTATATAATCTATCTGATACCTTTTAGTATCTCCAGGCTTCTTCCATGTATACAGCCTTCTTTCATGATTCTTGAACCAAGTATTAGCTATGATTAAGTTATGCTCTGCGCAAAATTCTACCAGGCGGCTTCCTCTTTCAT
Organism: Schistocerca piceifrons; assembly: GCF_021461385.2. NCBI lineage: Eukaryota > Metazoa > Arthropoda > Insecta > Orthoptera > Acrididae > Schistocerca > Schistocerca piceifrons. The sequence goes on from NC_060149.1 coordinate 9,929,905, forward strand.
TTCTTAGCCCCAATCCATATTCACCTACTATGGTTCGTTCTCTCCCTTTTCCTACTCTCGAATTCCAGTCACCCATGACTATTAAATTTTCGTCTCCCTGCACTATCTGAATAATTTCTTTTATCTCATCATACATTGTGTGTTATTGCTGCTAAAATGTTGTTTGCATTTCTCTAACCAGTTACTGTTCTTCTTTGTTAGTGTATTTCATTCTTCATAGATACTGTTTCTGGAAAGTTTTTTAAGAATATTTGGAAAGACAGTTTTTAGGCGCTTGAAATGATCAGGATATCTTTCAGCATCCAACTGCACTGCTGTTCTAATCATTTGGCAACATTTGTCATAAACAAAAATCATATCCACTTTCTTGACTTTTGCAGTCATTCTGAATAGCTTCACAAGCAAATTTTCAGTTACTACAAGAGCATAGGACAGACTGATGCACTTCAAGTGCTCAGGCAAACACACGAACTGTTCATGAGTTATGTGTCTGTTTACATGTGCTACAGTATGGTAGACATTAGTGGCATATCTTCACCTGGCAGAGGTACAGCGATTTTCAGTGCTATTATCTTGGTTCTGTATGATCAAGTTCAACACGTACTATGTTTGTGAAGTCCTCTTTGATAGCTCTTTCTAATGTGGATATAATTCCACACTAAAAGCCAAAGTCAGTATTTTAATTCACCAGCAATAAACATTAAAAACTACTTGTGTACAGGGCCATAATAAGGAGGTGGTGAGATAGGAATACTCCCCCCTCCTGCTGAGGGTCTAAAAACTGACTGGAAAAATATGACGAAAGAAAGGTGGTTTAAAAATTAACTGAGAGAGGTATGTGAGTTCTCTTGTGCATTGTGATCCCATCTTCTTCCTACAAGAGGAATCCTTTTCTTCAGCCTGTGACTGTAAATGAACACTATTGTCACAGTATCATTTCATCCAAGTTGCATCATAAAGATGCAATTACTACCAAAAAATGTCTAATCGCTAACATGGTTTATGTGGCAACAGTGAGTTTAGGTCACACGGTTGCAATCCACACAGCTCTCTCATGTTCATCAGTGAAGCTCTTACTGCTGCTTCACTGCAGTATTGTAGGACCCATTTTATGTATTTATTTGCTGTCCATATAACAATCAGTTTTCAGACATTCTCATAGATTTAGTTCACATAGGCAAAGCTTTAATTCACACACACACACACACACACACACACACACACACACACACACAAAGATGATGTGACTTACCGAACGAAAGCGCTGGCAGGTCGATAGACACACAAACAAACACAAACATACATACAAAATTCAAGCTTTCGCAACAAACTGTTGCCTCATCAGGAAGGAGGGAAGGAGAGGGAAAGACGAAAGAATATGGGTTTTAAGGGAGAGGGTAAGGAATGTATATTACTGTTTATGTTATGAATTTAGTTTCACTAACATGATTGCCTGCAGGAATAGAATGTATATTACTGTTTATGTTATGAATTTAGTTTCACTAACATGATTGCCTGCAGGAATAGATAGAATCTATGGCAAATATTTTATGTTTTCTGAAAATTTTTCTATAAGGCTCTCTCTTGTTTACCTTACCTACCACTCCAACTGCCTTTTTTTGTAGTCTATGAAGCCTGTCTGTATAGATTGCTGGTGCTCCATATCTCAGTACCATACTGAAGATGGGGTTGTATCAATACAAAATATATTTTCCTGAAGCTATCATGGCCCAGAAAGACTGAGTCCTGTTTCAATAGATACACATTTCCACGGATTTTCTTCCAAATATAACGTATGTGCTCTTTCTGTGATGGGTATTCACCAACAATAATCCCCAAAAATTTATATTTATTTACATAGTAAGTGCCAATAGAGGTTTCACTTTAGTACCATTTACGTTCTCACTATAGCGAAGCAGGAACTGCACTGTTACTGTCTTCCCTTCATTTACAAGTAACTTCCAGAATGAGATTTTAACACTGCAGTGGAGTGTGCACTAATATGAAACTTCCTGGCTGTTTAAAACTGTGTGCCGGACCGAAACTCGAACTCGGGACCTTTGCCTTTCATGGGCAAGTGCTCTACCATTTGAGCTACCCAAGCATGACTCACGCCCTGTCCGCACAGCTTCACTTCTGCCAGTACCTCGTCTCCTACCTTCCAAACTTTACAGAAGCTCTCCTGCGAACCTTGCAGAACTAGCACTCCTGAAAGAAAGGATATTGCGGAGACATGGCTTAGCCACAGCCTGGGGGATGTTTCCACAATGAAATTTTTACTCTGCAGCGGAGTGTGCACTGATATGAAACTTCCTGGCAGATTGAAACTGTGTGCCGGACCGAGACTCGAGCTCGGGACCTTTGCCTTCTGCGGGCAAGTGCTCTAGAGCATGTAAAGCAAAGGTCTCGAGTTCGAGTCTCGGTCCGGCACACACTTTTAATCTACCAGGAAGTTTCATACAAGTAATTTATTTGCAGTAAGGTGAGTTGACAGGAAATTGTAATTGATTTCACTACTATTGGCAGCAGTTTGCATATCATGGCCTCAGCTGACAAAATATGTCATCAGTACAGCTTATGGCGTTACATTTTTGGGAGTTGGTTAAATCATTAACACACACAAGGAACGCCCTTGAGACACACCACGCTGAAGTATCCTGTAGGTTCATTTCATTGTTACAAACTGGTTCATTCCTTTCATAAGTTAGATTGTCACTCTGTTTCCTGTTTTTCAAATAAGAGATAAGTAGTTGTAAGGCAACTCCTCTCATATTCTTGTTTATGCCATAGGATAGTATAATTCAGGATATCAAAAGCTTCATTCATATCTAGGAATGTGCCTGTTACCTTGACTCCCTTAACCAGCTTGTTTACTATTTCATGTATAAAAGTTGCTGCTGCTGTTACGGTACATCTTCCTTTCCTAAAACCACATTGTAAATTGTTGAATAGATTATATTTGATGAAATATACCATGAACTGATTTAATTTTACTTTCTCTGATAATTTGCCAAGTTCTGAAGTGAATGATATTGGCCTGTGGTTTTTTGTGTGAGTCTTTATTCACTTCTTATACACTGCTAGAATTTCATTGATTTTCAAGGTGTCAGGGAATTCTCCATGACAGAGGGGGGTATTTATTAGGCATGTCAGAGGCTTCACTGAGTCTCCTCTTCATTTCTTTAGCAGCTTCAGAGAAATGTTGTCCCAGAATTTTAGCTTTAAGTTTTGAAATGACTGCCAGTAATGCCACTGCTGGAAACATATTGGCTAATGTTTCTAACAGTAAAACTAGGTGCCTAATTATGTACTTTATTTTTGCCAGTTGTTCTACTGTATGAATTTCTCCCACACTTCTTTTGGGTCATTTATCATCCCATAATTTTCTTTTAATGTTATGCTGTTATGTTCATAACATTGCTGTTGACCACCGTCTTCATACATAATGTTGAGACCTTACTAAGAGTCTAGTGGTAAATTTTCATGTCTCCTACTAACCACAATTTAGCCATATTCAAGGACATTTCCTCTGACCATTTACCAAATTCAGTGTCAGATATCACATCAGCAACAAAAGGAGATACATCTGTGGTTGCTTTTATGGAAAATGCTGCCATAAGATTAGCTGTTGTGGGTTGAAAAGGACAGGTACCCTCAACACAGTTTTCATCTTGATCACCAATGGCTTCCCATTCCTCTATCCTTTGACACAATTCCTCATTGTTCTGTTTCTGTAGGACTATAGTCTCTAGTAACACAGCTATTTGCCCCTTCAGGGCTTCCAACATTTTATTTAGTGTCATTGGCCATATTTCTGGCATTTGTGCTACCTTCATCTGCCATTACATAAGAATAATACAGAAACAGTTTGCCCAATACAAAAATAAGAACAAACTGCACCTAATCTTTGTGCTGTATCATGACCCAGCTGGACTCTGTACATCTACATGTACTACACATAACTAGCACAGCTTGAACATATGGCAAATCATACCTGGATAGGTTGTAATACTGACATCTTGCTGGCTGTAGATAGACTTCCCTAGTATTTCCACGAAAGAAAGACAACTCCACAGTTTCTTGTGGCATAACAAATGACACTTTTAATTTATTGAGGAGATCCTCACAGCTCAGCGTGGTCATTACTGAATACTCAAGAAGAAGGCTGACAAATATAAGTCACTTACCATACTGCATCATAGCAAACTGCAATCCATAACTATTGACCTTACAGCAGAGCTGCACAAAAGATGACAGCTGCAGCTGTTGTAGACATATGGGTGTGGCAGCAAGCTCAGACGTCTCCACCATTGGTAGCCATTTGCTAACCCCAGATATAGTGGTGTCCGCCACTTCTGATGTTGGATATGTGTGACCAAGACAGCCCAGATCCCCACATGTGTCCGGACTGAACTGAGTAGGATGTGTTGAGAAGGATCTGCTCATGCTTGACAGCATAAAAAAAACATGAATCATAACAAAACATTTATCAATCAGAAGTTTAGGCAACGGTAGCTCCGTCAGGCCAGTGGAGTGCAGACCCAGTCAGCAGAAGTGAGAGTTCATCTTCAGCAGTTCTGCCAAATCACATAAGGATGGTGTGTTGGCCATTAATGACACAGCTTGGTCAGTGGCCCCAGACACTGACAGACATAGTCCTTACTGGACAATGGTGGACAGCAGCCTCTGTGGGCCAATCTCTGAGGTGCTCTCATTGAGTATGTGTGCCAGGAGACTCAATATCCAGCCCAGCTGGAAGTACTCATTGTGTAGAGTCCAACCCACGGCCCCTAGAGGCTGGCAGCATCATTGTTGGCTGCAGAAATGGGGCGAGCAGCAGCAGCGGTTCTTTCTCACATCGGCAGATAGTATACAGCTTCCTGGCCTGGCTGGTCAAGTCTCCAGTAGGCCAGCAGACTGGTGGCAGTCTCTGCACCCAATCAGTGATGACTCAGAAGTTGTCACTGCAGCTTGCAGTGTCAGAGTCTCACCAGTGAGATTGGCAACTCCATAGCTGATTGTAGACCATAAGGCATGCAGAGGGTCAACTGACATAGCTTCCCCTGTATCACGGGACTGCTGCAACTGAGAGTTGCATAGTATTTATACTGGTACTTTCTGTCCACTCTGCTGCAGTGCAGGTAGCAATGACGTCATGTATACTAGATTACTTGCATGATCAGCTCTCCTATTAGCTTCATCTTTCCAAATACCATTTTCTGTAGAATCAGTGGCTGTATAGTTACTGTTGCTTATAACTGTGGTTTCTTGTATCACTCTGCTCTGTTACCAGTATTATGATATCTGTCTGTTGCCACAATGTTGTTGTGCTTCACTTGCAAATTGGGGCACTCAGCAGGTTCCACTTGTCACAATCACATCCATGTTCATCTCAGTCTGCTCAGTATTTGCCCCCAGCTTGCAGTTTGACAGTTGTTGACTCACATGGCTTGACTTCTGGTGCCACCAGAAAAGAGTTTTAACAAATTTTTAGTGTTAGCCTGATATTCCAGGGTGCAGCAGAGCTTTAACATCAGTCAGATAATCTCTGTATTTTTTCTGGTGAGTTTGTATTTTGTTAAAAATATTGTAATTTAGTATCTCTAAAGAGTATATTACAGTCCTTCAAGTTCTCTCTCAGTTCAGTGATTGCTGGATGTCACTTGTATGTGCATATCTGAGTGAATCATAGGTAGGTGTATAGTGCTGTTGCAGGTCAAAAGTGCCAAAAATTAGTGGGTTTGTTTCATCATTGATGGACTGCACTGGAGGTGTGCTAGCAGTAAACCTGCAGCACAAACCATTATAATCATACTTAAGATGAATCCAGTGACATAAAATACATGGAAGAATATATTATGTGTTTTTGACACCCATATTCAGTTTTATCTGACTAAAATTTCCTATTAAGAAATGTCTTAATATGAAAACTCAGTATTATATCTTGAAAACTGTTTAAATGAATTCTTGTTCAGGGTGTGAAGGCCCAAGGGATGTCTGCTGGCCACCGTCTCATCCTCTATCTTCTGGCATTATGTGGATGCAGTATGGAGGGGCATGTGGTCAGCATACCTCTCTCCCAGCCAGTTTATAGACTTTCCATACTGTGGAGCCCTACTACTCAGTCAAGCAGCTCCTCAGTTGGCATCATGAGGCTGGGTGCACACTATACCAGTTCTCCCACAAAGGAAAAATCCTTGACACTAGCAGCAATTGAACCTCGGTCCTCCCCATGGCTGCCATCTATGCTCACCTCTCAGTTATCGAGAGGAACTCATGAAAAATGTAGCAGAGACGTTTATACAGTGGAGACAGTTTATGAAATAGCTGCTTTCAAGTTAAAGGTTTAAGAGCTGATGAAGAGCATAGACACAATTTCCCATTCTGAAATAAGTGTACGCTAAGAAATGTAATTCAAAAAGTTGTAATAATGTTAAAGATATTTATGACAATATTAGTGACTGCAGTATTTGGTGAACACAGTTTCAGCAAACTAAGGATTATAAAAATATTTGTAAGGATAAGCATGAATGACAACAGACAATCAAATTCAACTGTCTTTATGGACTATGACACAGCTGCTAAACTTGACTTCCATGACATAATCAATTAGTTTGCTTTGCTCAAAAAAAGGAAATAAGACGTAAAATTATAATAAAAACAGAATTCTTGGAAGGAGATATTTTCTCAACTCTCAGTTATATATACCTTGATTATAATTATCGTCATTTGGTTTTATTCACCGATGACACATCAGTACTGATAGAAAAGAAAAATGCAGAAGATGTTCCTGAAAATGTCATAAAATCTCTAGAAAATCCTAAATGTGTGGTTCCATCTAAATGGTCTAAAACTAAATATTTCAAAAACACAGTTTGTGGAGTTTAAGACAAAACAATCTAAAATAAATGGTATTCAAATTACGCACAGAAGTCTGGAACTAAGCAAAACAGTGTGTGTTAAATTCTTAGGAATGGAGATGGGCAGAAATCTGTCTTGGTCATCATATATAGACGATTTAAAAAATAAACTGAACAGCCTGGCATTTGCTATGTCAATCTTAGCCAATGCAACTGCCACAGACATGAAAAAGGTAGTGCTCCATAGCTACTTTGTGGAAATAGTGAGATACACCACTGTCTTCTGGCAAAATGCTAGTAATTTGGTAAGAATATTAACTTTACAGAACATAAATATAAGGAACATGTGTAGCACAAAGCCAAGAGAATCTTGTCACCCACTATTAAGAGACCTAAACATACTAAGGGTTCCCTCACTGTATTTCTAGGAAATAATTGTTTTCACAAATAATAATCCAAAACTGTTTGCTTCAAATAACTTCCGGCACAGATATGAAACTAGAAACAGAGAAAGTTTCATGCTTCCTAGACATAGACTCAATCTTTTCATGCAGACCCTATGTTATATGGGAATGAAAATATACAAGTTTAAAAAGACAAATTTGCAAAAGATTGAAACTGATTCAGTAAAAAGAAAATTATATAGCACTCTGGTACAAAAATGCTATTACTCTATTGGTAAAGTTTTAAATGGTGATCTGACCATTTGAGCAGGATAAAAATTATAATAGTATATATATTCAGATAGCAATGGCCTTGCCGCAGTGGATACACCGGTTCCTGTGAGATCACCGAAGTTAAGTGCTGTCGGGCGTGGTCGGCACTTGGATGGGTGACCGTCCGGGCCGCCATGCGCTGTTGCCATTTTTCAGGGTGCACTCAGCCTCGTGATGACAATTGACTAGCTACTCGACTGAATAGTAGTGGCTACAGTCCAGAATACCGTCATACTGACCGGGAGAGCGGTGTGCTGACCATACGCCCCACCTATCCGCATCCTCCACTGAGGATGACAAGGCGGTCGGATGGTCCTGATGGGCCACTTGTGGCCTGTAGATGGAGTGGTTTTATATTCAGATATTTTATAGCTCTAGTAAACGTTGTTCTCCATGTACAATCTATTATAGTCATAAGCTTGACGAGTCTCCTGTACACTAAATCAATGATATAACATATATGTTATGAGACAATAAAATTCTGATTCTGATCTAATTCTTCTACATCTACATCTACATTGATACTCCGCAAGCCACCCAACGGTGTGTGGCGGAGGGCACTTTACGTGCCACTGTCATTACCTCCCTTTCCTGTTCCAGTCGCGTATGGTTCACGGGAAGAACGACTGTCTGAAAGCCTCCGTGCGCACTCTAATCTCTCTAATTTTACATTCGTGATCTCCTCAGGAGGTATAGGTAGGGGGAAGCAATATATTCGATACCTCATCCAGAAACGCACCCTCTCGAAACCTGGCGAGCAAGCTACACCGCGATGCAGAGCGCCTCTCTTGCAGAGTCTGCCACTTGAGTTTATTAAACATCTCCGTAACGCTATCACGGTTACCATATAACCCTGTGACAAAACGCGCCGCTCTTCTTTAGATCTTCTCTATCTCCTCCATCAGACCGATCTGGTACGGATCCCACACTGATGAGCATTACTCAAGTATAGGTCGAACGAGTGTTTTGTAAGCCACCTCCTTTGTTGATGGACTACATTTTCTAAGCACTCTCCCAATGAATCTCAACCTGGTACCCGCCTTACCAACAATTAATTTTATATGATCATTCCACTTCAAATCGTTCCGTACGCATAATCCCAGATATTTTACAGAAGTAACTGCTACCAATGTTTGTTCCGCTATCATATAATCATACAATAAAGGATCCTTCTTTCTATGTATTCGCAATACATTACATTTGTCTATGTTAAGGGTCAGTTGCCACTCCCTGCACCAAGTGCCTATCCGCTGCAGATCTTCCTCCATTTCGCTACAATTTTCTAATGCTGCAACATCTCTGTATACTACAGCATCATCCGCGAAAAGCCGCATGGAACTTCCGACACTATCTACTAGGTCATTTGTATATATTGTGAAAAACAATGGTCCCATAACACTCCCCTGTGGCACGCCAGAGGTTACTTTAACGTCTGTAGACGTCTCTCCATTGATAACAACATGCTGTGTTCTGTTTGCTAAAAACTTTTCAATCCAGCCACACAGCTGGTCTGATATTCCGTAGGCTCTTACTTTGTTTATCAGGCGACAGTGCAGAACTGTATCGAACGCCTTCCGGAAGTCAAGAAAAATAGCATCTACCTGGGAGCCTGTATCTAATATTTTCTGGGTCTCATGAACAAATAAAGCGAGTTGGGTCTCACACGATCGCTGTTTCCGGAATCCATGTTGATTCCTACATAGTAGATTCTGGGTTTCCAGAAATGACATGATAGGCGAGCAAAAAACATGTTCTAAAATTCTACAAGAGATTGACGTCAGAGATATAGGTCTATAGTTTTGCGCATCTGCTCGACGACCCTTCTTGAAGACTGGGACTATCTGTGCTCTTTTCCAATCATTTGGAACCCTCCTTTCCTCTAGAGACTTGCGGTACACAGCTGTTAGAAGGGGGGCAAGTTCTTTCGCGTACTCTGTGTAGAATCGAATTGGTATCCCGTCAGGTCCAGTGGACTTTCCTCTATTGAGTGATTCCAGTTGCTTTTCTATTCCTTGGACACTTATTTCGATGTCAGCCATTTTTTCGTTTGTGCGAGGATTTAGAGAAGGAACTGCAGTGCGGTCTTCCTCTGTGAAACAGCTTTGGAAAAAGGTGTTTAGTATTTCAGCTTTACGCGTGTCATCCTCTGTTTCAATGCCATTATCATCCCGTAGTGTCTGGATATGCTGTTTCGAGCCACTTCCTGATTTATCGTAAGACCTGAACTTCCTAGGATTTTCTGTCAAGTCGGTACATAGAATTTTACTTTCGAATTCAATGAATGCTTCACGCATAGCCCTCCTTACGCTAACTTTGACATCGTTTAGCTTCTGTTTGTCTGAGAGGTTTTGGCTGCGTTTAAACTTGGAGTGGAGCTCTCTTTGCTTTCGCAGTAGTTTCCTAACTTTGTTGTTGTACCACGGTGGGTTTTTCCCGTCCCTCACAGTTTTACTCGGCACGTACCTGTCTAAAACGCATTTTACGATTGCCTTGAACTTTTTCCATAAACACTCAACATTGTCAGTGTCGGAACAGAAATTTTCGTTTTGATCTGTTAGGTAGTCTGTAATCTGCCTTCTATTACTCTTGCTAAACAGATAAACCTTCCTCCCTTTTTTTATATTCCTATTAACTTCCATATTCAGGGATGCTGCAACGGCCTTATGATCACTGATTCCCTGTTCTGCACATACAGAGTCAAAAAGTTCGGGTCTGTTTGTTATCAGTAGGTCCAAGATGTTATCTCCACGAGTCGGTTCTCTGTTTAATTGCTCGAGGTAATTTTCGGATAGTGCACTCAGTATAATGTCACTCGATGCTCTGCCCCTACCACCCGTCCTAAACATCTGAGTGTCCCAGTCTATATCTGGTAAATTGAAATCTCCACCTAAGACTATGACATGTTGAGAAAATTTATGTGAAATGTATTCCAAATTTTCTCTCAGTTGTTCTGCCACTAATGCTGCTCAGTCGGGAGGTCGGTAAAAGGAGCCAATTATTAGCCTAGTTCGGTTGTTTAGTGTAACCTCCACCCATAATAATTCACAGGAACTATCCACTTCTACTTCACTACAGGATAAACTACTACTAACAGCGACGAACACTCCACCACCGGTTGCATGCAGTCTATCCTTTCTAAACACCGTCTGTACCTTTGTAAAAATTTCGGCAGAATTTATCTCTGGCTTAAGCCAGCTTTCTGTACTTATAACGATTTCAGCTTCGGTGCTTTCTATCAGCGCTTGAAGTTCCGGTACTTTACCAACGCAGCTTCGACAGTTGACAATTACAATACCGATTGCTGCTTGGTCCCCGCATGTCCTGACTTTGCCCCGCACCCGTTGAGGCTGTTGCCCTTTCTGTACTTGCCCAAGGCCATCTAACCTAAAAAACCGCCCAGCCCACGCCACACAACCCCTGCTACCCGTGTAGCCGCTTGTTGCGTGTAGTGGACTCCTGACCTATCCAGCGGAACCCGAAACCCCACCACCCTATGGCGCAAGTCGAGGAATCTGCAGCCCACACGGTCGCAGAACCGTCTCAGCCTCTGATTCAGACCCTCCACTCGGCTCTGTACCAAAGGTCCGCAGTCAGTCCTGTCGACAATGCTGCAGATGGTGAGCTCTGCTTTCATCCCGCTAGCGAGACTGGCAGTCTTCACCAAATCAGATAGCCACCGGAAGCCAGAGAGGATTTCCTCCGATCCATAGCGACACACATCATTGGTGCCGACATGAGCGACCACCTGCAGATGGGTGCACCCTGTACCCTTCATGGCATCCGGAAGGACCCTTTCCACATCTGGAATGACTCCCCCCGGTATGCACACGGAGTGCACATTGGTTTTCTTCCCCTCTCTTGCTGCCATTTCCCTAAGGGGCCCCATTACGCGCCTGACGTTGGAGCTCCCAACTACCAGTAAGCCCACCCTCTGCAACTGCCCGGATCTTGCAGACTGAGGGGCAACCTCTGGAACAGGACAAGCAGCCATGTCAGGCCGAAGATCAGTATCAGCCTGAGACAGAGCCTGAAACCGGTTCGTCAGACAAACTGGAGAGGCTTTCCGTTCAGCC